>NC_137278.1:66735000-71735000 GCF_054371585.1 Giraffa tippelskirchi
TAAAGTTATAAAAAAGAGAAAAGAAATAAACAGTAAGAAATAAAAAAGAAAAAAAAAAAAGGAAAACTCCACAGACTTGCAAAAGCCCAATGTAGAGGCAGAGGTGTATAACAACAACAAAAAGTGTGACTGAATATACACATATACATATACACCCAGAAGAAAAATCAAAACAGTCGAAGAAAAATAAAGTACAGTAGATTGACCCAGTGAACAAAGGAAACCAAAAATTATATCTACCAGAACAAAACTAACTAAAGAATAAACTGGAAAACAAAACTATAGCAAGGTGCCAATTGGGGAATAAAGCAATGAAAATGAAACTAACAAATATGTTGAGAGGAAAAGAGAGAAAGAAAAGAAAGAAAAAATAGTTATGTAAAGTTAAATAGAGGTAGATAAAGAATATTTATATACATTAAAGATTAACTGCAAGGGGAAAAGAACAGGAGGAGAAGCAAACAAAGGACTAAATGTCGAAAAAATAATATTAGGTTTAAAAAATTAAAAATTAAAGAGAAAAGAAAAAAAAAAGAAAAAGGAAAACTCCATAGGACTGCAAAAGTCCAATGTAGAGGCAGAGGTTTATAACAAAATAAGAAATGTGACTGAGGAGAAAAAAAAAGCTCAAATGCTTATTTAGATTTCATAGTGCCAATAAAATTGACAACTACAACGGGGTGGGGGGGGGAAGAAAAAAAAAAAAAACATCCAAAAGAATCTATAGAACAAGTCAAAATATAAGAATAGTAAATGTTTTTCTTGAGTCACTGCTGTCAGATCCCTTTCCCTTGCTGAGTCACAATCCACCTTACCTCCCTAGGATGCCCTCTGACACTGTGCTGATCTCTGGACCTGCTGTGGTGGCAGCTCAGATTCTAATCTGGTTATACTCCTGTGTGTTCTTGCCGCCAGTGTTCACAGCTATCAGAACTAGTGCCTTTTCTTTTGTGGGAGCTCTCAATGATCCGTTATATATTCCATAAACACAGAGTCTGCCTAATTGATTGTGTGGATTTAATCTGCAGCTTGTACAGCTGGTGGGAAGGTTTTGGGTCTTCTTCCTTAGTCACACTGTCCCTGGGTTTCAATTGTAGTTTTATTTCCACCGCTACATGTGAATCATCCACTGTGGTTTGCTCCTGAGGCTGCCCTGGAGGACTTGGGTTTGCTCCTGTGAGGGCCAGGTGTGGAGGTGGTGCAACTGCTTGGGTCGCAGGGGTTCTGGCAGCACTGGGTACTCAGGGGAGTTGGTGGCTAGGGCAGCAGGAAATATAGTGTTCTAGAAGGGTATGGCAACCAGTATTGGCCAATATGCTCCAGTATTCTTGCCTGGAGACCCACCCCCACTCCGTGACAGAGAAGCCTGGCAGGCCACAGTCTACAGGGTTGCGAAGTGTTGGACACGACCGAAGCGACCCTGCATGAGTAGATGCAAGACTTTTTTGCCTGTGGCAACTCTGCCCTAGTGAGAGTTGAGTGTGAAGGTGATGCAGTTGCTTGGCTTGCGGGGGTCCTGGCGGCACCTAGTGTGCAGGGACACGGACTGCCTCCACTGCAGGAGTTATGGCCCTATATGAGTCTTTTTTCAAGCCTCTTGTAAACTGGCGATCAGAAGACCTCTTTGGCCAGTCTTTTTCTGTAGCTCCACCTGTTCAGGCACTTAGAGGGCTCCATTGCCTGGGGTCCTTCTCTGTAGTTCGTTGTGTCAGGCACATAGAGGGGCCCCCCTGGCTGGGGTCCTACTCTGTAGTTCAGTGCTTCAGGCATTTGATGGGCCAGCCTCTCTATTGTTCAGCTGCTGATGCTGGTGTGTGGCGAGAGAGAGGCTGTGGTGATGGCTCCACCCCCTACACTAGACTCGGCAGAATCGCCTTGCTTCCATAGCTGCCTGGCTTTCCTCCACTGGCATTTGCCACCAGGATCTCCTCCCTCACATCCTCTCTATCCATCTCTCCACAGTCAACAGCAGCCCTCACCCTGGAATCACTCCACACTCCTCAAACTCCAGCTCCCAGCTGCTGCCCCTTCCAGGGGACCAGCGTTCCTGTCTGGGTCGTGTATGGCTGTGGCAAAGACTGATTCTCATTCCATTTAGGCTGCCACAGATCAGCTGTTTCACTCTCAGCCTTAAATGTTTCTCCTCTGACTCAGAGAGTTGCTCTGATGTGGGGATCAGACCCCTGCTTCAGTTCCCCCACCCACTGAGGGCAGGTCCAGTCCTACTAACACTCCTCTTTTCCCCCCTAGTTCCTTCATCCTACCAAGTTTTGCGTGTTTCTATGTGTTCTTTTCCACTTGTCAGGTACTCCTGTCCGCTCTCAGCTGGTGTTCTACATGCACTTCTGGGTCTGAAGGTATATTCCTGATGTATCCATGGAGAGAGATATACTCCATATCCACCTACTCCTCCACCATCGAGTTGTTTTTTTTTAATTTTTGTGTGGGTGGGTATTTTGCATCATGCTAAAGTGGTTCTCAGTGTTAATCAAATAGGTGGCATCATCTCAAATATTCAGGAAAATTCTATCTTTTTTCCTTGGCTTTCAGATTTCAGAGCAACTGGACAGAGATTTGACCTTTCATTCTTTTGCCTCAGGAGTTGTGATTTTGTGTTCAACTATCTTTCAGGCAAGGACTATTTTTGCTTAGGGTGAAGATATTTTTAGATGCATCCCAAAGAAAATCTGGAATATTTCATGAGTATTAGTCAGATGAATCATTCTCTTTATTTCTTGACTACATAAAAATGTGATAAAACTAAATATGATGTAGTTCTATCCTAAATTTGAATATTGATGAGATAGTAACTAGGACATTGATAATGAATCTCACAATTCTACTCATAGACTCCCTTAAAGGGTCTATGTCTGGATTATTATTTAAGATATATGTTAAGTTTAAATTCTCCCTCTGGCTTTTTCTGACAGCTTTCCTGATATATCAGGCTATACATTTCTGTAGCTAACACTCATAATCTCATAGAAAGGACCTTGGAGAAATGAATGAGAAATACAATTAGTGTGTGAATGAAATATTGGTGTAAATAAACACAGGATATGTCTATTGTTCACAATTGTCTGAGATTTAAAGCAGAAGCTTTGAAGTGATATACTCCAAAGCATGTCACTAAAAATGCTTAATTCAGAGTTAACTGTGTAGGTTTTGGGCTTCTCTGGTGGCTCAGAAGGTAAAGAATTCCCCTGTAATGCCGGAGACCTGGTTTCAATCCCTGGGTTGGAAAGATCGCCTGGAGAAGAGAATAGCTACCCACTCCATACTTTTGCCTGGAGAATTCCATGGACAGAGGTACCTGGTGCACTACCGTCCACGGGGTCACAAAGGGTCGGACACGTGTTAGTTTGAGAAAATTGAAACTGCCAATCTAATTATGTGCTTATCAGTACAAGTTGTTGAAATTGTTACCTACCTGCAAGTTTAAAACATAGACTTTAAAAGAAATTTCTACACTTAAAACCTCTATTTTGAGGAGCATAATTTCTGCATCTAACACCTACGTTTCTTGTGCCTATAAGGCCTTTCACAGGAACCCAGGTAAATCTTTAAATCTTTCAATTATTTTAAAATATTTTAACCATGTTGCATGCAGCCTTTATGAAATGTCCTGTCCATCCCTCTGGTGTCATCTTTCCTCATTTCTCCAGGTGTATGCAATATTCCAGCCACGCTGAACTCTTTGAAATGTCCTAAACACACCATTCTTTCCTTCGTATAAAAATCTGCTTTATACGTATTGCTCCTTCTGCCCACTATGCCCCATACATTTTTCTTTCTAGATGATATGTAATCAATTTTCAAAATAATAGTCATAGCACCTTATATATTTTGTGCTTATATTTTCCAGAAGGGGGGTTCCTTCCAGGGACTGCTGGTGGGCTCTTGTTAAACTTAGAAAGGAATTGTCCGAGGAGACACATATATAAGAAAGCAAAAGACTTCTTTGGGATGGGGTGCCTGGGCAGACAGCAGCAGGGTAAGGAAGCCCAGAACTGCTCGGCCATGTGACTTGAAGTCTCAGGGTTTAACACGGTGGAGTTAGCCTTCTCGGTTTTCTCTGGCCAATCATCTTGCCTATGCCCATACATGGTTTGATTCAATTGCTGTCCTGGAGGTGTGCCGTCTCTCGGTCAAGATGGTTTCTAGCATGAGGGTTTCTGAGAGGTTGGCAGGAGATGTTAGGGGTTGGTGTCTCCTCCCTTCTTTTGACCCCTCCAGAATTCTCCTGGTTAGTTTTCTGCAGCACTATGTTCCTTATTGGAGAAGGAAATGGCAACCCACTCCAGTACTCTTGCCTGGAAAATCCCATGGATGGAGGAGCCTGGTGGGCTGCAGTCCATGGGGTCGAGAAGAGTCGGACATGACTGAGTGACTTCACTTTCACTTTTCTCTTTCATGCACTGGAGAAGGAAATGGCAACCCACTCCAGTGTTCTTGCCTGGAGAATCCCAGGGACGGCAGAGCCTGGTGGGCTGCCATCTATGGGGTCGCACAGAGTCGGACACGACTGAAGCACCTTAGCAGCAACATGTTCCTTACTGAGACCTGTTGTTGTGCGACAGATCACAAAGTGGTTATTACTGTGCCTGGCCAGGGTGGACAGTTTTGGTCAATGGTTTCCTAATATGCTTATTATGAACAAGGTACTTTTCTAAGTGCTCAAACATTTTGATTCATTTGATCATCACACTGTTCTGTGAGGTAAGTACTGTTATTGCCCCATTTTAAAGAAGAGAAAACTGAGGCACAGAGAGTTTAAATGACATTTCAAGGACACTGAGCTCATAATGGTAAAATAATAATGTGAACCCAGGCTGTATGGCTCCAGAGTCCACATTTTAAATCATTATATAATGCTACTACCATTTCTAGAAAGACTTCCATGATGTATCTGGGAAGAGAAAAGCTTTTACCTTTGTTCCTCATTCATACCTTGGTTATAGCACTTACATTGGTGCCATGATTTGTTCAATTCTCTTCCTTTACATTAGTGAAACTATGAAGAGCAGGAAGTGTGACTTATTCAACTTTGTATCCTTAATAGATTACCTGGAGGAATGCTTGTTGACCACATGAAGTGGCCACTTGGAAGAAAAACATTATAAATGGCTTTCCTACTTTGAAATTTGCCCCTAGAGTTCTAAATACTTTTACAGATTAACTGTTTGTAGATTTCTTTTTGCTAACATCACTTCTTTTTAATAGTAAAGCTCCACTTGCCTGCTCTGTGCAGATTGATTAGCAGAGCTGAAGGTGACTGGACGTCCATCACAGTTTGTGAGCATTAGAATGATAGAGTAAGAAGTGACCTCATAGAGCAGAGCGACCGTCACTCTTCCTCTTCTCCCTCCTTTCCTCCTTTCTTTCCTTTCCTGAGCCCAGTAAAGAAACTTTCTCTTAGAATCTGGTCTTCCTGATCCCCGGAGTGACTTTTCCAGCAGAAAATGTGAAACTTCTTTCTTAAGTTCTACATTTGTAAGTTACATTAATATTCTCAGTTTCTGTGCTCAGGGAATGTTTGAGCTCTACAGTGAATGCCGTATGTGCATTTTTAGACAGTAGTTCTGAAGGATTGGATATTTCTTTACAGGTCAAACCTGCTTTGTTAAAATTTTCCCTTCTGTCAAACAAGTTCCACATTTACAAATGAATTTCTTTTTGATTACACAGAAGTGCTTCCATGCTATCTCATTAAAGATGAATTTTTCTCCCTTTAAATTTAAATGTAACTGGAAGAAGAGCTACCAAAAATATGAAATACTGTTACAGAAGCAGTTTTCTTTAAATTCAGGGTAAAATAGAAAGGGATCCTCTTTTTAAAAAATCTTTTATTCAAGTTACCATTTATAATTAATTTTTATTAAAGTCTTCGCTAATGGGAATACTTTTGGCAGCTAAAATATTTTCTTAAGAATGTGTAAAGAGTAGAAGGAAACTGGGAGTGGAAAGCGAGGAAAGCCTGTGAAAGCTTTCTGTCAGTAGTAAAAGGAAAAGTATAGGAACAAATTGTAAATTTAGTCAGAGCATGGATTAAAACATTATTTGAAAAGCTATATTTACTTGCCATCTTTGAAGGCCATGATCAATGCAATGGCTACAGTGGTTCAAGGCAACTTGATTAAAATTGGAAAGGTATAATTTCAAAGAATTAACATATTCAAGTGCTGTGAAAATACGATGAGAATGGGTTCACAGTGGGCTTCCCAGGTGTCCCAGTGGTAAAGAATCTGCCTGCCAGTGCATGAGACATAAGAGACCTGGGTTCCATCCTTGGGTCAGGAAGATCCCTTGGAGTAGGAAATGGCAACCCACTCCAGTATTTTTGCTTGGAAAATTACATGGACAGAGAAGCCTGGCAGGCTATATAGTCCATGAGGTGGCAAAGAGCTGGATGCAACTGAGTGACTGACACACATATGGGCTCACGGTGGACTCATGGTACAACTCCTCTTCTTACCATTTACAGTGATCCCAAAGACTTAACCTTAAAAGTCTGTTAGGTTTTGATGCAATGGGAGAACCACTTCTCAAAGGCTAAAATATCTGAAGAGTATTAAGCTTCCTTAAAAATTAAATCTGTTAGTATTAAATCAAAGAAGAGAATAAGGTCAATTGTAAATCCAAATTTTTATGCACATATGCATATATTCCAGATTCAGTGAAGTGTGAGCTCCCCCCACCCCCACTTCCTTCCAAGCTCTTCTCAACTATCAACTCTTCCGTATAAGGAGGTAAAAACACTTTCCTTTTGTATTCATTAAAATGGCACCTTTGTTTGAAGACACAACCATTCCAAGTGGAAATCTACTTTAATTAGAACTTGCAGTAGGTAAGATCTCTTTTTCAATTAAATTACTTAATGCTGTGGATTTTTAAGAGCTTTTCCCCTCTATCTCTTTAATTTCTATTTTCAGAGGTAGATAGAACTGGAGTCCATTTTGGGACAAATCTGGTCTGTTTTAATGGTGAGTCTGCTATGGAAATTATTACTCCAAACTGTTTGGAGAAGTCAAGAGTGTAGTTTCAGTGTAGTCGCATTGCCTAGGGATAAGAGACGATGTTTTAAAAAATGTTTTTGAAAGATGCTGTTTGAAGGAAGGATTGAGGTTTTCTTCAGGTACTGTACTCTGTAAAAAGGCATGGCTTCTTGCTGTTTTAGATGAATATCCCTAGAATAGGCAGAAATAAAGAACAATTAAAGATATTCCTATAGAGACACACAGACAATAGGCAAAAGAGAATGAATCTTGCTGATTACATGAATAATTCAAATTCACTTGTATTTATTGAGTTCAGTTCTTTCACTCAGTCGTGTCTGACTCTTTGCGACCCCATGGACTGCAGCACACCAGGCTTCCCTGTCCATCACCAACTCTGGAGCTTGCTCAAACTTATGTCCATCGAGTCGGTGATGCCATCCAAACATCTCATCCTCCTTCATCCCCTCCTCTGCCTGCCTTCAGTCTTTCCCAGCATCAGGATCTTTTCCAAAGAGTCAGCTCATCACATCAGGTAGCCAAAGTATTGGAGCTTCAACTTCAGCATCAGTCCTTCCAATGAATATTCAGGACTGATTTCCTTTAGGATTAGCTGGTTTGAACTCCTTGCAGTCCAAGGGACTCTCAAGAGTCTTCTCCAACACCACAGTTCAAAAGCATCAGTTCTTTGGTACTCAGCCTTCATGGTCCAACTCTCATATGCATACAGGACTACTGGAAAAACCATAGCTTTGGCTAGACAGACCTTTGTCGGCAAAGTAATGTCTCTGCTTTTTAGTATGCTGTCTATGTTGGTCATAACTTTTCTTCCAAGGAGCAAGGGTCTTTTAATCTCATGACTGCAGTCACCATCTGCAGTGATTTTGGAGCCCCCCAAAAATAAAGTCTCTCACTGTATCCATTGCTTCCCCATCTATTTGCCATGCAGTTATGGGACCTGTCATGATATTCAGTTCAGTTCAGTCGCTGAGTCGTGTCCAACTCTTTGCGACCCCATGAATTGCAGCACGCCAGGCCTCTCTGTCCATCACCAACTCCCGGAGTCTACCCAAACCCATGTCCATTGAGTCGGTGATACCATCCAACCATCTCATCCTCTGTCGTCCCCTTCTCCTCCCGCCCCCAATCCAACCGAACATTAGGGTCTTTTCCAATGAGTCAACCCTTCGCATGAGGTGCCCAAAGTATTGGAGTTTCAGCTTCAACATCAGACCTTCCAACGAACACCCAGGATTGATCTCCTTTAGGATGGATTGATTGGATCTCCTTGCAGTCCAAGGGACTCTCAAGAGTCTTCTCCAACACCACAGTTCAAAAGCATCAATTCTGCGGCGCTCAGCTTTCTTCACCGTCCAACTCTCACATCCATACATGACTACTGGAAAAACCATAGCCTTGACTAGACAGACTTTTGTTGGCAAAGTAATGTCTCTGCTTTTAAATATGCTATCTAGGTTGGCCATAACCTTCCTTCCAAGGAGTAAGCGTCTTTTAATTTCATGGCTGCAATCACCATCAGCAGTGATTCTGGAGCCCAAAAAAATAAAGTCTGACACTGCTTCCACTGTTTCCCCATCTATTTCCCATGAAGTGATGGGACCAGATGCCATGATCTTAGTTTTCTGAATGTTGAGCTTTAAGCCAACTTTTTCACTCTCCTCTTTCACCTTCATCAAGAGGCTCTTTAGTTCTTCTTCACTTTCTGCCATAAGGGTGGTGTCATCCGCATATCTGAGATTATTGATATTTCTCCCGGCAATCTTGATTCCAGCTTGTGTTTCTTCCAGCCCAGCATTTCTCATGATGTACTCTGCATAGAAGTTAAATAAGCAGGGTGACAATATACAGCCTTGACGGACTCCTTTTCCTATTTGGAACCAGTCTGTTGTTCCATGTCCAGTTCTAACTGTTGCTTCCTGACCTGCATACAGGTTTCTCAAGAGACAGGTCAGATGGTCTGGTATTCCCATCTCTTTCAGAATTTTCCACAGTTTATTGTGATCCACACAGTCAAAGGCTTTGGCATAGTCAATAAAGCAGAAATAGATGTTTTTCTGGAACTCTCTTGCTTTTTCGATGATCCAGCGGATATTGGCAATTTGATCTCTGGTTCCTCTGCCTTTTCTAAAGCCAGCTTGAACATCTGGAAGTTCATGGTTCACGTATTGCTGAAGCCTGGCTTGGAGAATTTTGAGCATTACTTTACTAGCATGTGAGATGAGTGCAATTGTGCGGTAGTTTGAGCATTCTTTGGCATTGCCTTTCTTTGGGATTAGAACGAAGACTGACCTCTTCCAGTCCTGTGGCCACTGCTGAGTTTTCCAGATTTGCTGGCATATCGAGTGCAGCACTTTCACAGCATCACCTTTGAGGATTTGAAATAGCTCAACTGGAATTCCATCACCTCCACTAGCTTTGTTCGTAGTGATGCTTTCTAAGGCCCACTTGACTTCACATTTCAGGATGTCTGGCTCTAGGTGAGTGATCACACCATCGTGATTATCTGGGTCGTGAAGATCATTTTTGTACAGTTCTTCTGTGTATTCTTGCCACCTCTTCTTAATATCTTCTGCTTCTGTTAGGTCCATACCATTTCTGTCCTTTATCGAGCCCATCTTTGCATGAAATGTTCCTTTGGTATCTCTAATTTTCTTGAAGAGATCTCTAGTCTTTCCCAATCTGTTGTTTTCCTCTATTTGTTTGCACTGATCACTGAGGAAGGCTTTCTTATCTCTCCTTGCTATTCTTTGAAACTCTGCATTCAGATGGGACTATCTTTCCTTTTCTCCTTTGCTTTTCGCTTCTCTTCTCTTCCAAGCTATCTGCAAGGCCTCCTCAGACAGCCATTTTGCTTTTTTGCATTTCTTTTCCATGGGGATTTTCTTGATCCCTGTCTCCTGTACAATGTCACGAACCTCTGTCCATAGTTCATCAGGCACTCAGTCTGTCAGGTCTAGACCCTTAAATCTATTTGTCACTTCCACGGTATACTCATAAGGGATTTGATCTAGGTCATACCTGAATGGTCTAGTGGTTTTCCCTACTTTCTTCAATTTAAGTCTGAATTTGGCAATAAGCAGTTCATGATCCGAACCACAGTCTGCTCCCAGTCTTGTTTTTGCTGACTGTATAGAGCTTCTCCATCTTTGGCTGCAAAGAATATAATCAATCTGATTTCAGTGTTGACCATCTGGTGATGTCCACATGTAGAGTCTTCTCTTGTGTTGTTGGAATAGGGTGTTTGCTATTACCAGTGCGTTCTCGTGGCAAAACTCTATTAGCCTTTGCCCTGCTTCATTCTGTACTCCAAAGCCAAACTTGCCTGTTACGCCAGGTGTTTCTTGACTTCCTACTTTTGCAATCCAGTCCCCTATAATGAAAAGGACATCTTTTTTGGGTGTTAGTTCTAAAAGGTCTTGTAGGTCTTCATAGAATCGTTCAACTTCAGCTTCTTCGGCATTACTGGTTGGGGCATAGACTTGGATTACCGTGATATTGAATGTTTGCCTTGGAAACGAACAGAGATCATTCTATCATTTTTGAGATTGCATCCAAGTACTGCAGTTCAGACTCTTTTGTTGACCATGATGGCTACTCCATTTCTTCTAAGGGATTCCTGCCCACAGTAGTAGATATAATGGTCATCTGAGTTAAATTCACCCATTCCAGTCCATCTTAGTTCGCTGATTCCTAGAATGTCGACGTTCACTCCTGCCATCTCCTGTTTGACCACTTCCAATTTGCCTTGATTCATGGACCTAACATTCCAGGTTCCTATGCAATATTGCTCTTTACAGCATCGGACTTTGCATCTGTCACAAGTCACATCCACAGTTGGGTATCATTTTTGCTTTGGCTCCATCCCATCATTCTTTCTGAAGTTATTTCTCCACTGATCTCCATTAGTATATTGGGCACCTACTGACCTGGTGAGTTCATCTTTCAGTGTCCTATATTTTTGCCTTTTCATACTGTTCATGGGGTTCTCAAGGCAAGAATACTGAAGTGGTTTGCCATGCCCATTGTCGTGATATTAGTTTTTTGAATATTGAGTTTTAAGCCAGCTTTTTCACTCTCCTCTTTCACTTTCATCAAGAGGCTCTTGATTTATTGAATGGTTTCTATCAAAACATTAAATTGGATATTTTAACCCCAAATGGTCTGCATTGAGTCAGAGAGATAATGGGAATCAAAATGAGGGATAGCAATGTGGGAACCAAAGGAAGAAAAAAGAATCAAACTAGGAATAGATACATAGTGTTACAAAACAAAATTCAACCAAGTAAATTTTAAAAATCAAGTTGACTTCATTGAGAAATTCATGAATCAGATAGCATCCCATCAAGTAATTTGAAGTCTACAGAAAGGGATAGGTTTTTAAAGGGACGATACTGATCCAGACTTGTGTTTGAGTGTCTCCTGTGGAGGCACGGGTCAGCAGTAGCCAGCTGCGGGGACGGGGCTCTGGCTGCAGCAGACCTGGGAGGCACGGCATGTGGCATAAGTCCTCTTGGAGGAGGTTGCCATTAGCGCCACTGTAGAACCGCCGAGCAGATGACTCACAAACTGGAGAACAATTCTACCAAAGAAGTTCTCGCACTTGTTCCTAAAGTTCTAGGGCCCACAACAGATTTCCCAACCTGGGAATCTGGCAAAAGGACTGAGAAGCCCCAGGGAAACAGACTCTTGGAGGGCACAACAAAACGTTGTGTGCTCCCCAGAACCCAGGAGAGAGGAGCAGTGACCCCAAAAGAGACTGAGCCAGACTTGCTTCTGAGAGTTCAGGGGTCTCCGGTGTGGGTGTGGGTCGACAGTGGCTTGCTGTGGGGTCAGGGGCACTGACTACAACAGTCCTGGGAGTCGAAGTGTGCTGGTAAAAGTCCTTTTGAAGGAGGTCACCATTACCCCTACCCTATTGGCCTCAGGCCAAACTACAGGGAGGGAACACAGTCCCTCCCATCAGCAAAAAATTGAATTAAAGATTTACTGAGCATAGCCCTGCCCACCTGAGCAAGATCCAGTTTTACCCACAGCTAGTCCTTCCTACCTGGAAGCTTCCACAAGCCTCTTACCCTCATCCCTCAGAGGGCAGACAGAATGAAAACCACAATCACAGAAAGAGGAAGACAGAGAAGCCATGACCAAGCAAGAGATTTTTTCATTTTAGGCCATCTGCTTCTGGGGATAAAATGTTCTTTTAGATGGGTTACCTCATCATCCTTTGGATGGGGAATGGAAATGTTCCCATGTGACAGATTATCTCATTAATGTTGATCAGAAAATTCTGATTGACCACTTATGACTACATCCCTTGGGGAGATTGAAGCATCAATTAGGTTGGATATTAAGCTCCAGTTGGTGGCACAGCCTAGCATAAGTGATTCCATTTGTGGCTTGTTTATTTATTTTTTGATGGTGGGGGAGTGGTAACCAAAAAAAAAAAAAAAAAAGTAGTGAAAAGGAGCAAGGATATTGGAGTTTTAATTCTTCTTTTCTCTGTTACTACCTGTATGACTTTAAATCTGTGTCTGAGAAGTGTAGATGGCCATACTTAAGCTACTCATGTAATGGGAATACAGTAAGGATAATGGTTCACTTCAGTCACTCAGCCATGTCCGACTCTTTGCGACCCCATGAACCACAGCACACCAGGCCTCCCTGTCCATCACCAACTCCTGTTTACCCAAATTCCTGTCCATTGAGTCAGTGTTGCCATCCAACCATCTCATCCTTTGTTGTCCCCTTCTTCTCCTGCCTTCCATCTTTCCCAGCATCAGGGTCTTTTCAAATGAGCCAGCTCTTCGCATCAGGTGGCTAAAGTATTGGAGTTTCAGCTTCAACATCAGTCCTTCCAGTGAACACTTAGGACTGATCTCCTTTAGGATAGAATGGTTGGATCTCCTTGCAGTCCAAGGGACTCTCAAGTGTCTTCTCCAACGCCACAGATCAAAAGCGTCAATTGTTTGGCGCTCAGCTTTCTTTATAGTCCAACTCTCACATCCATACATGGCCACTAGAAAAACCATAGCCTTGACTAGATGGACCTTTGTTGGCAAAGTAATGTCTCTGGTTTTTAATATGCTGTCTATGTTGGTCATAACTTTCCTTCCAAGGAATAAGTGTCTTTTAATTTCAAGCCTGCAGTCACCATTTGCTGTGATTTTGGAGCCCCCCAAAATAAAGTCAGCCACTGTTTCCACTGTTTCCCCATCTTTTTGCCATGAAGTGATGGGACCAGAGGCCATGATCTTAGTTTTCTGAATGTTGAGCTTTAAGCCAACTTTTTCACTCTCCTCTTTCACTTTCTTCAAGAGGCTCTATAGTTCTTCTTCACTTTCTGCCATAAGGGTGGTGTCATCTGCATATCTGAGGTTATTGATATCTCTCCCGGAAATCTTGATTCCAGCTTGTGTTTCTTCCAGCCCAGCGTTTCTCATGATGTACTCTGCATATAAGTTAAATAAGCACGGTGACAATATACAGCCTTGATGTACTCCTTTTCCTATTTGGAACCAGCCTGTTGTTCCCTGTCCAGTTCTAACTGTTGCTTCCTGACCTGCATACAGATTTCTCAAGAGGCAGGTCAGATGGTCTGGTATATCCACATCTTTCAGAATTTTCCTGAACATTAAAACAAACTAAGGTCATGGCATCTGGTCCCATCACTTCATAGCATATAGAAGGGGAACAAGAGGAAGCAGTGACAGGTTTTATTTTATTTGGTGGTGACTGCAGCCAAGAAATTAAAAGATGCTTGCTCCTTGGAAAGAAAGCTATGACAAACCCAGACAGCATATTAAAAAGCAGAGACATCACTATGGAGACAAAGGTCTGTGTAGTCAAAACCATGGTTTTTCCAGTAGTCATGTATTGATGTGAGACCTGGACCATAAAGAAGTCTGAGTGCTGAAGAACTGATGTTTTCCAATTGTGGTGCTAGAGAAGACTCTTGAGAGTCCCTTGGAGATTCTCAAGGAGTCTGCATGGAGATCAAATCAATCAGTCCTAAATGAAATCAGCCCTGAATGTTCATTGGAAGGACTGATGCTGAAGCAGAAGTGGCAGTACTTTGGCCACCTGGTGTGAGGAGCCAACTCATTGGAAAAGACCCTGATACTGGGAGAGATTAAAGGCAAGAGGAGAAGGAGGCAGCAGAGGATGAGATGGTTAAATAGCATCACTGACTCAATGGACATGAATTTAAGCAAACCCTGCAAGATAGAGGAGGATAGAAGAGTCTGGCACGCCACAGTCCATGGGGTGACAAGGAGTCAGACATAAGTTAGTGACCAAACAACAACAAAAAAGGGTAACAAAAATAGAGACACCTTGAAAAATGAATGATGAAGGGTAAATATGCTCTTCTTATGTATTAGCTAGACTTTTTTCTTTAACTTTCAGTGATTCAAAGAGCAGAAAAGTCAGATCCTATTTCATTAGCCCTTTGAACAATTGAAGATTTCCAATGCCTCAATAATGATCTATGACATAATTCCAGAGGAACCTTATTTTGACAGAATTTGAGCTGTAAAAGCAAAAGTGTACTGCACTCAAGAACAGGCAAGTTTCACTAAGTTCAGTTCTGTGGTTGAGATGGACATGTTTCCTTCACTTCATCTGTTCTATGCCTGTCTATTTCAGGACATGATAAATGTGCGAAAGATTTCAGAAACTTCAGCTTTTCATGCCTTATGTCTTTGTTTCAAACTGACCTTGTTGTTTAATCAAAGCCACACATTAAAGTTGCTTCTGTCTTAGGAAGCAATAAAAGTTAGGATCATCATTCTTTAGGGATTCTGAACTGTTATATTTTTTTTTAAAAAATGTAGAGCAAGTAACCCATTGTGCTTTTTTATAGCCCAGAGCTAGACCACTTCTTGTTGATCTGATATGAAGTAGAATCTCTTTTCTGCCTTTGAATCTGTTTAGATTTTAAGCATTTATACCATGTGGAATTACTCAGAAGAGATATTTTAAAAAACATATAAATACTTGAAAAGAGAGAAATTGAAAAAATGAAACATTCTTGAGAGAGTTCTATATACATCTTGCTATCATTAAACTCATCCTCTCTGATAGAGCAACTTAAAGTCAAATTATCTAGACAAGCATATAGTTTCTGAGAGCCAATGATGTAAAGTTATGAAGAAGAGGAGGAAATATGTTACACTCTTAGATGGAGTAAGCTTAATGTGTCTTCATAATACATAATCTCTTCTTAATAATTTTGTAGATTTCTCTTAAGAGAAATACACATAAAAGACAGACTCAGGATCAATGGCATGAACCCTAGATTTAGGCGTTTTGGATGACTAGAAAGGAGGGCTGGAAAGAGAAAATTCTGACTGCTAAAATCAATTCAAATAGATTGTACAGCATGTCTTTCTCTATGTGCCACCTCGCTAACTAGCTCTATTAATGCTTTTAGGCTTCCCTTGTAGCTCAGTGGTAAAGAACCTGTCTGCCAATGCAGGAAATGTGGTTTCCATCCCTGGGTCGGGAAAATCCTTTGGAGAAGGAAATGGCAACCTATTCCAGTATTCTTGCCTGGGAAATCCCATGGACAGAGGAGCCTGGTGGGCTATAGTCCATGGGGTTGCAAAAGAGTTGGACACAACTTAGCAACTAAACAACAACACCATTAATGCTTTTGTGAAGTCAAGTAGTACAGCCAAAGCACATTAGTACCAAGGATGAATTTGGAATGAGAGTACTAACACACCAGATTGGAAGAATTAGTGCTTCTTCAGGTTTTTCAGTCCCTTTTTCTATGTAGCTTCCTTTGTAAACTCAAGTTGCTTCATCTGTAAAATGGGAATGAAAGCGCTTCACTTTTCTTAATTTAGCAGGAAGCTGCTTCATATGATGTCTTCAAGATAATGACTTTCATCTCTATGATCTATTCCATGTCTAGATCTGAGTAAAAGGTGATTTTTTAATGATAAAATTAAATAAAAAATATTGATAACTTTCCGCCTACCTAGTCTGAGTAGAACTTGAGTAATTGGTCCTAACTATAATGAAGCTGAGGAAGATTTTCCAAGAGTTCATTTTAATCTAGCTGAAACATATCAGGCCCCTCCAGCTGATACAGGACTTGTCTTTAATTATGCACTTATGGAATGTGGTTCTTTAGGTTATCGATTCCCAGATGTTTTGTGGTTAAGACATAGCCTAGTCTGACATTGTTTTTAAAACTCCCAACTACAGATTTGTTAATATGCTTATACTTCTTTGATATATCTTGAGCTATTTGAAACTTCAAAAAACCACAAAGATGATTACTACTCTGATTAGATGTGTGCTACTCTTTACTCTTAACAGAACATAGTCAGCCTATTCATTCTTAAATGAATTATGCACAAAATATAGAAGTCTTGTTTAAGCTCAGTAGTTAACCAAGAAAATTGTGTATCTTTTTAACCTTCACCATTTGATAAAATCTACTATTTTGATTACTTTTTACTGTAGCATTTTCTTACAGTAACGTAGTGTTTCAGCATCATCTCTTTATTGACTTATTGAATTAAGGCAGGATTCTTATCTTTATTTCCTTATTAATTAACACATTTTTCTTCATTTTGGTCTTCCCTTGGTCAAATAATTTTTTAAAAGAATGACAAATTCAAAAGAATAATTGTTTTGATAAATTTAGGTTGGGGGAGTTCATTTCTGAAAGGTTTGATCCTTTACATTTTGGACTTTCAGTGTAGACTGTAAGAAGCAGAAAACTGACAGCCCTTAACCCAGCTGGATAGTGCTGGTGTGGAGATGGAGAGAGGTGGTACTCTGTGGTTCAGGTTTATTTCCTGTTTTACAAATATGCTTAGTTGGTTAAATTTATTTTTTAGAATGGTTTTATTGTCAGTCTGTATTACATAGAATTGGTTCATTTTGCTTATTGTGTAAAAAAGTAATGAGTACATTCTTGTTAAAAATTATGATCCTCCCTTATGCTTTCCTTACCAACCTAGAATAACAGTGATTTGGT
Source organism: Giraffa tippelskirchi (assembly GCF_054371585.1). NCBI lineage: Eukaryota > Metazoa > Chordata > Mammalia > Artiodactyla > Giraffidae > Giraffa > Giraffa tippelskirchi. The sequence goes on from NC_137278.1 coordinate 66,752,008, forward strand.
CTATATCATTCCAACTGATTTATATATTATGTATTGTACTACATAAATCATTTTATATATACATATGTATGCATATTTATGGAGGAGGAAATGGCAACCCACTCCAGTATTCTTGCCTAGAGAATCCCGTGGACAGAGGAGCCTGGTGGGCTGCAGTCTATGGGGTTGCACAGAGTTGGACACGACTGAAGAGACTTAGTGGCAGCAGCATGCATATTTATGTATAAATTGTGTATCTTAACAAAGAATGCATCATGACTTGTCCTTTTTAATGATGAATAGAGGAACTTGGAAACATTTCCGTCTTAAAAACATATATATAGATGGTAGTTCGTTTTTTTCTTTTTTTAATTAAAAACATAGTCATGTTGTATACACTGCACAGATACCTGTTATTTTGGTTCAGGTAATATATCAAGCATATCTCTCAGATTAACGCATATAAAATGCAGGTCTCGTAATTTATGTAGCCATTCACCAAGTTGATATTTTCAGTTTTTACTCTTATAAAATACACAGTGACAACCTTTTTACATGCATCTTTGTTATCAGATGGAGTAATGTTTTAGTGTAGATAACTATACATAGAAAATAAAGGACCAAAGGTGTGAACGTTATAAACTGTGTTAGTTAATGCCATATTATTCTGAGATGGGCATTACCAATTTACATACTCACCTATAAGGCATGAGACTGCTTGATTCCCCAAATTCTCACAATTACTAGATAGTGTTGTTAATCATCTTAATTTTTGTCAACCTGATAGAAATGATATCTTATTGTTTTAATTTTCCTTCCCATAATTGCCGGAATTTGATACTGTTACTCTTTTATTTCTTCTATGTATTACCTGTTCATAATATCCCCTTATCTTTTCTATTTAATTATCAATTTTCCTTTTTTTTTTCTTTTTTCCATAGTAGCTGTACAATTTATATTCCTATCCATACTATACAAGTGTTCCAGTTTCCCCACCTCCTTTCTAATACTTGTAATTTTTCTTCTTTATTTTTCTTTATTTTTATTTTTATTTATTTTTTTAATAAATTTATTTATTTTAGTTGGGGGCTAATTACTTTACAATATTGTAATAGTTTTTGCCATACATTGACATGAATCAGCCATGGGTTTACATGTGTTCCCCTTCCTGGACCGCCCACCCACCTCCCTCCCCATCCCATCCCTCTGGGTCATCCCATTGCCCCGGCCCTGAGCCCTTGTCTCATGCATCGAACAAGGAATGGTGTTGTTTCACATATGATAATATACATGTTTCAATGCTATTCTCCCAGAACGTCCCACCCTCACCTTCTCCCTCAGAGTCCATAAAATTGTTCTATGCATCTGTGTCTCTTATTCTGTCTCGCATATAGGGTTATCGTTACCATCTTTCAAATTCCATATATATGCATTAGTATACTGTATTGTTGTTTTTCTTTCTGGCTTACTTCACTCTGTATAATGGGCTCCAGTTTCATCCATCTCATCAATTTTCATCATTTCATCCATTTCATCAATTTTCCTTTTGATTTGGAGAAGTTCTTAATATAATCCACATCAGTTTGTCATTTGTTTTTAGTTTTACAGATAGTGTCTTGTTTATTATTTAAAAATTGGGATGTAGTTGCTTTATAATACTGTGCTGGGATTCCCTGCTGGCTCAGACAGTAAGAGTTTGCCTGCAGTGTGAGAAACCTGGGTTTGATCCCTGGGTTGGGAAGATCCCCTGGAGGAGGGCACGCCAACCTACTCCAGTATTGTTTCCTGGAGAATCCACATGGACAGAGGACCTGGTGGGCTACAGTCCATGGGGTCTCAAAGAGTCAGACACGTCTGAGCAAATAAGCACACTGTGCTAGCTTCTGCTGTACAACAAAGTGAACCAGCCACATGCATATATATGTCCCCTCCTTCTTGGACCTTTCTCCCGCCCCCCATTCCACCCATCTAGATCACCACAGAGGATTGAGCTGAGCTCCCTGTGCTATATAGCAGGTTCTCATTAGCTATTTTACACATGGTAGTGTGTACACATCAATTCCAACCTCCCAATTCATCCTACCTTCTCTTCCTCCATCCCCTGTGTCCACATATCTCTATTCTCCATGTCTGTGTCTATATTCCTAACCTCCAAATATAGGTTCATCTGTACCATTTTTCTAGATTCCATGTATATGCATCAATATACAATATTTTGTTTTTCTGACATACTTCACTCAGAAGTATGGTCCATTCATAACTGTACAAATGACCCAGTTTTGTTCCTTTGAATGACTAATATTCTATTGTATATGTTTCACATCTTCTTTATCCATTCATCTGTCATTGAACAGTTTGGTTGATTCCATGTCCTGGCTATTGCAAACAGTGCTGCAGTGAACACTGGGGTGCATGCATCTTTTTGAAATTATGGTTTTCTTAGTGTATGCCTAGAAGTGGAATTGTTTGGTCATATGGTAGTTCTATTTTTAGATTTTTTAAAGGAACATTTATATTGTTCTCCATAGTGGCTGTATCAATTTAAATGTCCACCAATAGCACAGGAGGGTTCCCTTTTCTGCACAACCTCTCCAGCATTTATTGCTTGTAGATTTTTTGATGATGACCATTCTGAAAGGTATGAGGTGATACCTCACTGTAGTTTTGATTTGCATTTCTCTAATTATTAGTGATATTAAGCATCTTTTCATGGCCTCTTGGCCCTCTTTTAAATATCAAATAGTCATCCTTTTTTTCCCCTGCAGTTTGTTTTTGTGTACAGCATGAGAGGTCTAGATAAAGATATTATTTTTAGATGTGAGTGTTAGTAAGTATGCTATACTTTGTCCTCAGGTTGAATCTAAAAATTATAATCCAATAAGTAGGTTTTACAATAGTATAAGTATGTCATTGTTGTTCCCTGTAAAACCAAGTAGTACGTTTGGGCCCTTAGAAAAGAAACAGAATCTATTGCCATTAATTTCATGCCTCTCAAAGGAACACGATGTCAAGGATCAATTTTTTCTTTTTTTTAAACACTTGAACACTTGCTCAAAAATGGTACCACAATTTTAGTTTGCTTCATATTTAGACCATTAATTTTTCTTCAGTTTTTATTGTTTAGGTGTTTTTACTCATCTCTCATATGAAAGCTTTATTCTGGTTACCAGTGGGGTAGAAAGGAATGCCAATAGTAAAAAGTAATGCAAATTTAACTTTGAGATACCTGATTTTAATTTTTATATGCCTATGAATAAGACTGAATTTGCAGATGTGTATGATGTATTTCACTTACTAACATGCTAAAGATTTTGGATTTGGAGTCACACATGGGACTAGCATGGTTAAAAGCAGGCCAGCATCCTCAGTTCTTCTTGGCCTCATTTCAAAGCGTTATCTTCACTTCTGGATCTTTCCACATGAGCACATCATTAGTAAGTCCTGAAATCTGGGGTTCAGGTAGAAACTAAGTCCGGCATTCTCATCGAGAGTTCTAAAATGGGGTGGGATCCCACAGAAGCTGTTTGTTTCTTAGGAGGGTAATGAGGAAAAGGAGCTGGGAAATGTACATTTTCCTTAGGTGACTCAGAGAAATGTTGAAGAGGTTTTGGAGAAAGCCATTAAATCTCTGGAAATGCTTGTTATCAATACAGCAACATGACTATTATGTGACACAGAATAATGTACAGTAAGGCCTTTTAAAATCATACAGTTGCCACAGTTAGAGTTATTTTAAGACACTGAAGGCTTTCTGAGGTTTTGCTCAATGCATCATTATTTTTTAAATGATAGATTACATGTTTAGAATAGGGGCAGGTGAGAAGAGAAATGGGGATGCCAGCTTTAGAGCATATACTTAGTAGAAAAGTATTTCTAAAAGTTTTGCCTTGAATGATGAAATTAACTAACATGCTGGTTGGCTCATTTACTGCAATTTTCTCCTCTAGTTTCCTGTTACTAAATGGTCCACTAATCCTCTTTACCTCTGGATTAGAGATTCTTGCCAATATTCCAACAGAAGAATTGATGCTCATCTTATTTACCTCCCTTCCTTGTTTAAAAAAATATGCAAAAAAAAAAAAGAAACACCAAAAAATCCCTGAATTGAAATTCATTGTCTTTTGGTTGGGTTGGGAATCCCATGTCATGTGACCATGACAGAAATTCATCCATCTAGCTCTAGCATCAATGTCTACTCAGAATAAAATATGAATTCCAACCTTAATATTGGTATGTTGTAACTCAGCATGATTGTTATCATCCTCTATTAAATAAATCTGCAAGCCATGCTGAGGCCTGGATGTATGTAAATAGCAGTCATAAAAATGATATTTTATGAGGCTGGAGTGATTGTCATGATTTTCTAAGTTTATGTGCTTATCAAGTCCTAGACAAGCCACCAGTAACTGTGCAGCACTGTATTTATTTTGAAGTAACACCAAATGACTAATCTGGGGGGGAGTGGATATGGTTGATAACATACTTAAGTTATTAAATAGCTTATTTTAGCATGTCCTTTGAGTTTAAATACTTGGGGTTGACTGTGACTGAGGTTACACAGCAGCAGGAGTGAAAATATTTTCTGTAAAAAATGAGTGGCTGAGACCATTAAAATTATTTTTATGAGAGAAGAATGTGTATTCTCTCACAGAGCCCACAATTGATCACTTTAAGGACAGCCTGAATAATGGAGTAACTTGTCAAATTTTTATGAGTTGACATTTAGGAGTATTTTTGATTTAAGAGTGACAATTGAAAGGTGGTTTAATGCCATGTTAGAAAAAATGGAGCTGCTGATTTTATTATATACACAATTATGATTATGGAAAAGAAGATGACTTGAAATTATAAATCAAATTATGTTTGCTTTCAGACGCTCTCTGGGGGCAGGGAGCAAGTGCTGGAATTGATAGGTTTGAAAAATTAACAACTAGTGTGAAAATTAAAATGACAAATTGCTATATATTTCTACATATAACTTCCTGATATGATTTTTGTCCCTTTAAAATGTTTAAAGATATCTCCCGGGCTTCCCTGGTGGCTCAGATGGTGAAGAATCTGCCTGCAATGTGGGAGACCTGGGTTTGATCCCTGAGTTGGAAAGATCCCCTGGAGAAGGGACCAGCTACCCACTCCAGTATTCTGGCCTGGAGAATTCCATGGACCATATAGCTGCCCATGGGGTCGCAAACAGTAGGACAAAAATGAGCGACTTTCACTTTCACAGGCTTAACATGATATCAGAATTTATTTGGCCTAAAATAATTAAATGTCATTGTAGCTGTTTATAGTATAGAGTATTTGTGTGGCTGTTAAAAAAATGGTCACCTCTACAGTATACATACTCATTATGGCTCCTGTGACCTCCTCTTTGGGGTTCCTAGGTTCAACCTGTGTAGTCGTATATATGGTCTTCCCTCCCTGATAGATACTTATGTGAAATAACTCACCTCTGGACTTTGGCTGTGATTGTTTGCTGGGTTGATGCCTGGAGTGATGGCAGCCACACTGTTATCTTGATCTGACAAACTTGAAAGAAACACTTTGAAGATGACAAAATGGAGAGAGAGCACTCAGGTCTTTGATTATGCCATTGTGTCACAGAATTAACCAACTGGACCAGTCTCTTTCCAGATTCTTTTTAAGTGACATAATAAATGCCTTTATCCTTTAAGACCTATGTAGTTATGTATTTTGTTGCTTAATACTGAAGACATTCTAACTGGCATAGTGAGCATGTTCTTTGTCTTTGGACTTTTCTTCTCAGCTAGGTAAATATTTGTCTTATATGTAGTTATGGTTTGGACCAATCACTGGCATGCCTTGAAGCTTTTTTTTTCATTTGAAATTGGTTTCATGCATTTTTTCATGTTTAATATATATTTTTTTGAATACTTGTGCTTAATGCATGTCTTTGTTTTTCTTTTTTTAAATTTATTTATTTTAATTGGAGACTAATTACTTTACAATATTGTGGTGGTTTTTGCTATACATTCACATGAATCAGCCATGGGTGTACATGTGTTCCCCATCCTGAACCCCCCTCCCACCTCCCTCCCCATCCTATCCCTCAGGGTCATCCCAGTGCACCAGCCCTGAGCACCCTGTCTCATGCATCGAACCTGGACTGACGATCTATTTCATATATGATAATATACATGTTTCAATGCTATTCTCTCAAATCATCTCACCCTCGCCTTCTCCCACAAAGTTCAAAAGTCTGTTCTTTACATCTGTGTCTCTTTTGCTGTCTCGCATATAGGGTCATATTTACCATCTTTCTAAATTCCATATATATGCATTAATATACTGTATTGGCATTTTTCTTTCTGACTTACTTTGCTCTATATAATAGGCTCCAGTTTCATCCATCTCATTAGAACTGATTCAAATACATTCTTTCTAATAGCTGAATAATATTCCATTGTGTATATGTACCACAACTTTCTTATCCATTTATTTGCCAATGGACATCTAGGTTGCTCCATGTCCTGGCTCTTGTAAACAGTGCTGCGATGAACATTGGGGTACACGTGTCCCTTTCAATTCTGGTTTCCTTGGTGTGTATGCCCAGCAGTGGGATTGCTAGGTTGTATGGCAGTTCTATTTCCAGTTTTTTAGGAATCTCCACACTGTTCTCCATAGTGCCTGTACTAGTTTGCATTCCCACAAACATTGTAAGAGGGTCCCTTTTTCTCCACACCCTCACCAGCATTTATTGTTTGTAGACTTTTTGATAGCAGCCATTCTGACCAGCGTGAGATGGTACCTCATTGTGGTTTTGATTTGCATTTCTCTGATGATGAGTGATGTTGAGCATCTTTTCATGTCTTTGTTAGCCATCTGTATGTCTTCTTTGGAGAAGTGTCTGTTTAGTTCTTTGGCCCATTTTTTTGATTGGGTGGCTTACTTTTCTGCAATTGAGCTGCAGGAGCTACTTGTGTATTTTTGAGATTAATTCTTTGTCAGTTGCTTTGTTTGCTATTATTTTCTCCCATTCTGAAGGCTGTCTTTTCACCTTGCTTATAGTTTCATTTGTTGTGCAAAAGCTTTTAAGTTTAATTGGTCCCATTTGTTTATTTTTGCTTTTATTTCCATTACTCTGGGAGGTGGGTCATAGAGGATCCTGCTATGATTTATGTTGGAGAGTGTTTTATCTATGTTTTCCTCTAGGAGTTTTATAGTTTCTAGTCTTACATTTAGATCTTTAATCCATTTTGAGTTTCTTTTTGTGTATGGTGTTAGAAAGTGTTCTAGTTTCATTACTTTACAGGTGGTTGACCAGTTTTCCCATCACCTCTTGTTAAAGAGATTGTCTTTTCTCCATTGTATATTCTTGCCTCTTTTCTCAAAGATAAGGTGTTCATAGGTGTGTGGACTTATCTCTGGGCTTTCCATTTTGTTCCATTGATCTATATTTCTGCCTTTGTGCCAGTACCATACTGTCTTGATAACTGTAGCTTTGTAGTATAGCCTGAAGTCAGGCAGGTTAATTCCTCCAGTTCCATTCTTCTTTCTCAAGATTGTTTTGGCTACTCGAGGCTTTTTGTATTTCCATACAAATTGTGAAATTATTTGTTCTAGTTCTGTGAAAAATACCGTTGGTAGCTTGATACGGATTGCATTGAATCTGTAGATTTCTTTGAGTAGTATACTCATTTTCACTGTATTGATTCTTCTCATCCATGAACATGGTATATTTCTCCATCTATTTGTGTCCTCTTTGATTTCTTTCATCAGTGTTTTATAGTTTTCTATATATAGGTTGTTTTTTTCTTTAAGTAGCTTTATTCCTAAGTATTTTATCCTTTTCATCGCAGTGTTGAATGGGATTATCTCCTTAATTTCTCTTTCTGTTTTCTCATTGTTAGTGTATAGGAATGCAAGGGATTTCTGTGTGTTAATTTTATATCCTGTAACTTTACTATATTTATTGATTAGCTCTAGTAATTTTCTGTTGGGATCTTTAGGGTTTTCTATGTAGAGGATCATGTCATCTGCAAACAGTGAGAGTTTTACTTCTTCATTTCCAATCTGGATTCCTTTTATTTCCTTTTCTTCTCTGATTGCTGTGGCTAAAACTTCCAAAACTATGTTGAATAGTAGTGGTGAGATTGGGCATCCTTGTCTTGTTCCTGACTTTAGGGGAAATGCTTTCGATTTTTCACCATTGAGGATAGTGTTTGCTGTGGGTTTATCATATATGGCTTTTATTATGTAGAGGTATGTTCCTTCTATGCCTGCTTTCTGGAGGGTTTTTTTCATAATTGGATGTTGAATTTTGTCAAAGGCTTTCTCTGCATCTATTGAGATAATCATATGGTTTTTATCTTTCAATTTGTTAATGTGGTGTATCACATCGATTGATTTGTGAATACTGAAGAATCCTTGCATCCCTGGGATAAAGCCCACTTGGTCATGATGTATGGTCTTTTTAATATGTTGCTGGATTCTGTTTGTTAGAATTTTGTTAAGGATTTTTGTGTCTATGTTCATCAGTGATTTTGGTTGTAGTTATATATATATATATTTTTTAGCACCTTTGTCAGGTTTTGGTATTAGCATGATGGTGCCCTCATAGAATGAGTTTGGAAGTTTATCTTCCTCTGAAATTTTCTGGAAGAGTTTGAGTAGGATAGTTGTTAGCTCTTCTCTAAATTTTTGGTAGAATTCAGCTGTGAAGCCATCTGGTCCTGGGCTTTTGTTTGTTGGAAGATTTCTGATTACAGTTTCAATTTCTGTGCTTGTGATGGATCTGTTAAGATTTTCTATTTTTTTCCTGGTTCAGTTTTGGAAAGTTGTACTTTTCTAAGAATTTGTCCATTTCTTCCAAGTTGTCCATTTTATTGGCACATATTGCTGATAGTAGTCTCTTATGATCCTTTGTGTTTCTGTGTTGTCTTTTGTGATTTCTCCATTTTCATTTCTAATTTTGTTCATTTGATTCTTCTCTGTTTTTTTCTTGATGAGTCTGGCTAATGGTTTGTCCATTTTATTTATCTTCTCAAAGAACCAGCTTTTAGCTTTTTTGATTTTTGCTATGGTCTCTTTTGTTTCTTTTGCATTTATTTCTGCCCTAATTTATATGATTTCTTCTACTAACCCCGGGGTTCTTCCTTTCTTTTTCTAGTTGCTTTAGGTGTAGAGTTACATTATTTATTTGATTTTTTTCTCCTGTTTCTGGAGGTAGACTTGTATTGCTATGAACCTTCCCCTTAGCACTGCTTTTACTGACTCCCATAGGTTTTGGGTTGCTGTGTTTTCATTTTCATTCGTTTCTATGCATATTTTGATTTCTTTTTTGATTTCTTCTGTGATTTGTTGGTTATTCAGAAGTGTGTTGTCTAGCCTCCACATGTTTGTATTTTTAATAGTTTTTTTCCTGTAGTTGACATCTAATCTTACCGCATTGTGATCAGAAAAGATGCTTGAGATGATTTCAACTTTTTTGAAGTTACCAAGGCTAAGTTTATGGCCCAGGATGTGATCTCTCCTGGAGAAGGTTCCATGTGCACTTGAGGAAAAGGTGAAATTCATTGTTTTGGGGTAAAACGTCCTATAGATATCAATTAGGTTTAACTGATCCGTTGTATCATTTAAAGTTTGTGTTTCCTTGCTAATTTTCTGTTTAGTTGATCTATCCATAGGTGTGAGTGGGATATTAAAGTCTCCCACTATTATTGTTTTACTGTTAATTTCCCCTTTCATGCTTGTTAGCATTTGCCTTACATATTGCAGTGCTCCTAATTTGGGTGCTTATATATTTATAATTGTTATATCTTCTTCTTGGATTGACCCTTTGATCATTATGTAGTGTCCTTCTTTGTCACTTTTCATGGCCTTTATTTCAAAGGCTATTTTATCTGATATGAGTATTGCTACTCCTGCTTTGGTCTCCATTTGTGTGAAATATCTTTTTCTAGTCCTTCACTTTCAGTCATGATCAACCTAGACAGCATATTAAAAAGCAGAGACATTACTTTACCAACAAAGGTCCGTCTAGTCAAGGCTATGGTTTTTGCAGTAGTCCATGTATAGATGTGAGAGTTGTATTGTGAAGAAAGCTGAGTCCCGAAGAATTGATGCTTTTGAATTGTGGTGTTGGAGAAGACTCTTGAGAGTCCCTTGGACTGCAAGGAGATCCAACCAGTCCATCCTAAAGGAGATCAGTCCTGGGTGTTCATTGGAAGGACTGATGTTGAAGCTGAAACTGCAATACTTTGGCCACCTGATACAAAGAGTTGACTCATTGGAAAAGACCCTAATGCTGGGAAGGATTAGGAGCAGGAGAAGAAGGGAACAACAGAGGATGAGATGGCTGGATGGCATCACCGACTCAATGGACATGAGTTTGGCTAAACTCTGGGGGTTGGTGATGGACAGGGAGGCCTGGTGTGCTGCGATTCACGGGGTTGCAAAGAGTAGTACACGACTTAGTGACTGAACTGAACTGAAAGAACTTAAATATAAAAAATTTTAAAAATTTAAAAATGATAATAATAAAAGTATATCTAGGAATTTCTCTGGAGCTGTTGCGGGCAGTGTGGGGTCAGTTCAGTTTCAGATAGTTCCTTGTTACAGCTTATGCTTCTTCTCAAGATCTATAGGCCCCTTCCAATGTAGTAGGTGCTGACTACAGGGTTTTAATCTGTTGCACCTTTCACTTCCAAAGCGATTCCCTCTTCTTTATTTTGGCTTCCTCTGTGTGCAAGTCTCTTCAGTGTCTAATTTTTGCCCTGACACAAGGAGGCAAAGGTGGTCATTTATTTAGGCTCACTTGTTCAATTGCACTGCAGGGAGGGAGGAACACCTCAAACAAACATCACTGGCATGTGTAGGGAGTGCTCACAATGTCTGGGCCACACTGGGTTTGCCCCCGCTCATGGCATGTGTTGCTTGCCTGGTCTACACTGCTCAGGCTCCAGGTTGCACTGCAGGGGAACTGTCTAAAGTGGGCGCTGGGTTGCATGCACTTCCCAGGTCTAAGCTGCTCAGGTTCAGGTCCTCGTGTACTCCACAAAGGCACAGACTCAGTTGGGCCTGCGTTTTGTGCCCTTCCTGGGTCGGAGCAGCTCAGGTGACCAGATGCTTGGCAAGCACACTCCCCCCGGGGGGGTGGTGCATCTCATCACCTCCCGTCCTAGCCGCTCGGTTTCCTGGGTGCGCAGTGGGAGCACCGTCTCAGGTGTGCTGTGTGTCTCCTCTGGGTAGCTGATCTCTGGCTGCGACCCTCCTGGTGGATGTCAACCGTCCAGGATCCCAGGAAGACTTGGTTAGCAACTGGGAGCCTGCTTGCAGTTTGGTAGAGGATGTCGTCTCTGGGGCCGAGTTTGCCCCTCGCCTTCTGGCTCTGGCTGTTGCCCGCCCGCCTCCCTGCCTCTGGCGGGGGCTGGTCTGGTCTGCTGCCGGCTAGCTCTCCTCTGGTATTCGCTCAGTCCTTTGTTCTGTGATCGGCCAGGCAGTGCTTTGGGCTAGAGCCTTTCATGGAATGTTCTCTCTCTCTCTCTGGCTATCCCACAGTCTGGGTTGCTATCTCAGGTTAGCTCCCTCAGATTGTCCTCAGGGCATTCAGGCCCAGTCCTTACCCTAAGCAACGCACCCCATGCCTCCCTGTTCAGCCCCTGCTTGCTGGTGGCAGATGCCAGCGTCTGGGCAACTTTTCTGCTGGGAGTTGCAGTCAGGCGCGTAATCTGTGGGGTTTGTTTATTTATTTTTTCCTCCCAGTTATGTTGCCCTCTGAGATTCTAAAACTCCCCACAGACCCGCCGGTGAGAGGGTTTCCTGGTGTTTGGAAACTTCTCTTTTACGACTCCCTCCCTGGGACGGGTCTCCATCCCTAACTCTTTTGTCTCTCTTTTTATCTTTTATATTTTGTCCTACCTCCTTTGGAAGATAATGGGCTGCCTTTCTAGATGCCTGGTGTCCTCCACCAGCGTTCAGAAGTTGTTTTGTGGTATTTGCTCAGCATTCAAATGATCTTTACATGAATTTGTGGGGGAGAAAGTGGTCTTCCCACCCTATTCCTCTGCCATCTTAGGACCGCCCCCATGTTTAATATTTTTTTAACTTTATTTTATAATGGAGTATAACTGATTGGTAATGTTGTGATAATTTCAGGTGAATAGCAAAGGTGTTATTTTTTTCTTTGTAAATTTGCTGATTTTTAATACTAACAGAAGCAGACTTGGTTTATACTTAGTTCCTTAAAATATGTCTGAACAGATAAGGCTTTCCCCACTTTACGGCATAATTAATGAGTCCAGAAAAACAGAGGATCAGGGACAAAAATTACAGGCCTAATAAATGATTTCTTCTTAGATGCTGAAGAGTCTCCTACCTTACAAACTTTAGCTTGTGTCCTTCCCTTTAAAGTGGACAGGACTTGTAGGCCAGCAAGATAGGTAAGTTTGTTTCTGTTCTGCATCTTTGGAAATAATTTAAAGCGTACATCGTCTCTTAAGGTCTTAGAATATCTTTTTCCAAAAAGCACCCTAAAGCTGCTAAGGAGGCAACCTGTTTAAGCAGCTCCTGAAAGGAAAGGGAAGAAAACAAGAGGACAGATGATTGGTTTAAAATGATCACAGTCTTTTCATAAGATGAGAGGTTGTCCTGATCACGGGAACGTGATTCAAGAGAGACTTTAGAGTTGTTGAAGGAGCAGGTCTACTCAGCCATACATATGCATGTATCCATTCTCCCCCAAATTACCCTCCCATCCAGGCTGCCACATAACATTGAGCAAAGTTCCCTGTGCTGCATAGTAGGTCCTTGTTGGTTATTCATTTTAAATATAGCGGTGTGTACATATCCATCCCAAACTCCCTAACTATCCCTTCCCCCGTTCTTCTTCCCTGCCTTGTTTCATGCATTTGAGGTGAGAAGGTAGTAGCACTGGTGGTGCTTGAAAATATTGCCACATGGAATTCGTAGAATGTGTGTTCTAATTTATGTTGAATAAAGGCAGCTTTGGCCCAAATGCCAGTTTTTAGGATACAATTTTCTTCCCTGAGCTGCACACATGCCATGAGAGCTGATGGCAAGGATATATCTGACATTTTGAAATTTTCCTTGGAACACCCACATGAAGTCACTGAGCTCTATGAACTCAAGGGGTTCTTTCACCTATTTTTCCAACTGGATAATGTCTTCATTAACCAGAGCAGTTCAGACTGTGTATGATGGAAGGTCAAAACCAAAATGATTTCATTTTTCTTCCTTCCATGTTGCTTTTCAAACAAATTTGTATATAATCTTTTTTTTTTAGTTTAATATGTTTTAATTTAGTTTTTGACTTATCAGGAATAAATAGGTCAGTTGAATTCAGTCACTCAGTTGTGTCTGACTATTTGTGACCTCATGGACTGCAGCATACCAGGCTTCCCTGTCCATCACCAACTCCTGGAGCTTGCTCAAACTCATGTCCATCGAGTCGGTTTGCTATCCAACAATCTCATCCTCTGTCATCCCCTTCACCTCCCACCTTCGACCTTTCCCAGCGTGAGGTTCTTTTCCAATGAGTCAGTTCTTTGCATCAGGTGGCCAAAGTATTGAAGTTTCAGCTTCAGCATCAGTCCTTCCAATGAATATTCAGGACAGATTTCCTTAAGGATTAACTGGTTGGATCTCCTTGCAATCCAAGGGACTCTCAAGAGTCTCCTCAACACCACAGTTCAAAAGCATCAATTCTTCTGCACTCAGTTTTCTTTATAGTCCAACTCTCACATCCATACATGAGTACTGGAAAAACCATAGCTTTGACTAGATGGACCTTTGTTGGCAAAGTAATGTCTCTGCTTTTCAAGTGATGTCTATGTTGGCCATAGCTTTTCTTCCAAGGAGCAAGTGTCTTTTAATTTTATGGCTGCAGTAACCATCTGCAGTGATTTTGGAGCCCAAGAAAATAAAGTCTGTCACTGTTTCCATTGTTCCCCCATCTATTTGCCATGCAGTGATGGGACCGGATGCCATGATCTTAGTTTTCTGAATGTTGAGTTTTAGGTCAACTCTCTGACTCTCCTTTTTCACTTTCATCAAGAGGCTCTTTAGTTCTTCTTCACTTTCTGCCATAAGGGTGGTGTCATCTGTGTATCTGAGGTTATTGATATTTCTCCTGGCAATCTTGATTCCAGCTTGTGTTCATCCAGCCTGGCATTTCAAATGATGTCCTCTGTATATAGGTTAAAAAAGCAGGGTGACAGTATACAACCTTGACATACTCCTTTCACAATTTGGAACCAGTCCATTGTTCCTTGTCTGGTTCTAACTGTTGCTTCTTGACCTGCATACAGATTTCTCAGGAGGCAGGTAAGGTGGTCTGATATTCCCATCTTTTGAAGAATTTTCCACAGTTTGTTGTGATCTGCACAGTCAAATGCTTTGGCATAGTCAATAAAGCAGAAGTAGATTTTGGGGGGGGGATTTTAATATGTTTTAATTTAGTTTTTGACTTCTCAGGAATAAATAGGTACTCATAGACTTATAGATTCTGAAGTTGACTATGACAGTAGAGCATGGCTTATATAGCCAGTTGTCATCTAATTGCAATGAAATTCTTAGATGTATGTTATAATGGCAAACTTATATTTGTTTCCTTTTGTTATCTAAAATTTTTGTTATTCTTGGTCAAGTTAAGATTTAGTTACTCAGTTAAAAAATATTTATTCTTCACTCTGTTGAGTTAATAAACTAAATAGGCAGGAACCATCAGCTCCATTAAATACTCTACCTCCAATATCAGGAATAATCCTTTATTAAATGTGATCTTTCATTCTCTGAAGTCCATGTTCTCTCTACCAAGGGATGTTCTCCTGTGCTAGGTTCAGTTGGAAATGTCATATTCATCCTTCGTGTCTCAGTTTAAGATACTGTCTTTTAGATAAAATTCTTCAATTTTTTCTTTCTCTGTTTTCTAAGAGTGATTTCACTAATAGGAGTGGCAAATAGTATATGTTCCATAATAGTTCCTCTGCTCCAGATAGACTTACTCATGTTGATGATGGGAATATAGTCTTATTCATTGATTTTTAGTATGTACATTATTTAAAAATTAAAAAAATATATAAATATTTGTTGAATGAGTTAAGAAAAAATGATCCTGTCCAATCTGAATTCTTGCAAAATATTATGCAAAATCATTATAGTGAATCGAACTATCATGTGCCCAGTTGTACACACACCATCCTCTTAAGCCAAGCAGTAGTACATCTTCTGAACTCGTGGAGAGTGAACCATTTGGGACCTTAGTGAACACAGTCTCTCATTAAGAGACAGAGAAAATATGGCAAAACAACAAAAACAACCATTTCAGAACTATGGAAATTAACCAAAGACAAAGAAAAAACTATAAGGCATCTGCACAAGAGAAAGATGAAAGGATCTTTAATGTTTTAACTGGGGGCTAGTCTCATCCTCTTTGTTTTCCCTGAACAATGAGGACTGACATCTTTTGGAGCTCCATTAAATGTTCTATCCCCAGACAGTACATTTCCCACCACCACCCCCCACCCCCACAATTTGCAACTTCCTGGAAAATCTCTATTTCCAGGGTGATATGGCTATCTGATTACACTTAGAACTGAGTTCAGTGGAAATGTCCTGCCCCCCCCTCCCCCAGGATGTTACTGAAAATAGTAGTAGTATCACAGTTACCTAAGGCTTTGATTTCAGTTTGGATGAACAAATCCTGAGTGGAAACTTAAAAGGATTGCACTCCATGGCCAAGTGGTACTTATCCCATTAATGCAAGGTTGGTTTAAGAAAACCAAACAGGAAAAACGGATAGAAAGTACATAAAAGTCATCTCAATAGATGGAGAAAAAGCATACGCTAAAAATTTTTTTTTCAGGATTAAAAAAACCTCAAACTAGATATACAAGGAAATTTACTTCATCTGATAAAGGATATCTGCAATAAACCCACAATCAACACCATGCTTCATGTTGAAAGTCTGAATGCTTTCCCTGCTAAGATCAGAAATAAGACATGATGTTCCCTCCCTTCACTTCTGTTCAATGTTGTATCATAGATCCTAGCCACAGAAATTTGCAACAAAAGAAATAAAAGATATCCAAATTGGGAAACAAAAAGAATTAAAACTAGGAGATCAAACCAGTCAGTCCTAAAGAAAATTAACCCTTAATATTCTTTGGAAGGACTGAACTGAAGCTGAAGCTCCAATACTTTGGCCACCTGATGCCGACTCATTGGAAAAGGCCCTGAGGCTGAGAAAGATTGAGGGGAAAAGGAGAAAGGAGTGACAGAGGATGAGATAGTTGGATGGTATCATCAACTCAATGGACATAAGTTTGAGCAAACTTGGGGAGATGGTGAAGGACAGGGAAGCCTGGTATGACGCAGTCCATGAGGTGAGAAGAGTCAGACATGATTGAGCAACTGAACAACAACTTTTTTAGATTCTTTTTCCATATAAATCATTATATTGAGTGGAGTTCCTGTGCTATACAGTAGGTTCTTTCTTATTAATTATCTATTTTATATATAGTAGTATGTATATGTCAATCCCAGTCTCCCAACTTATCTCCCCTTGATCTCCTTGGTAACCATAAGTTTGTTTTCTGCATCTGTGACTCTATTTCTATTTTGTAAATAAGTTCATTTGTACCACTTTTTTTAGATTCCAGATATAGGTGATATCATATGACATTTGTCTTTATCTGACTTACTTCACTCAGTATGACACTCTGTAGGTCCATGTATGTTTCTGTAAATGGCATTATTTCATGCATTTTACGTCTGAGTAATATTGCATTGTATATATGTGCCACATCTTCTTTATCCATTCACCTATCAGTGGTCATTTAGGTTGCTTCTATGTCCCGCTTATTGTCAACAGTGCTGCAGTGAACACTGGGATGCATGTATCTTTTCAAGTGATCATTTTCTTCAGATATATGCCTAGGAATAGGATTGCCTGATCATATGTAGTTCTATTTTTTGTTGTTTTTTTTAAAGAACGCTCTCTAGCATTTATTGTTTGTAGATTTTTTGATAATGGCCATTCTGACCAGTGTGAGGTGATACCTCATTGTAGTTTTGATTCGTAGCTCTCTAATAATTAGTGATGTTGAGAATCTTTCCATGTGCTTTTGGCCATTCATATGTCTTCTTTGGAAAAATGTCTATTTAGATTTTATGCCCCATTTTTTGACTGGGTTGTTTGGTTTTTTTTAATATTAAGCTGCATGAGCTGTTTGTATGTTTTGGAGGTTAATCCCTTGTCAGTCACTTTGTTTGCCTCAGTTAACTTTAAAATCTTATTTTGCAGAAAAGCAATTTTAAGCTCCAGATAATGTTTGTAAGCCTCAAAACACCAATAGGCCTACCATCCAGTTATGGAAATTTTTGAGCTATTGTAATACAAATTGATTTTAAGAGAATTAAGTTTGGGGATTTAAAAATTCCCCATAATGGCCATTGATATTCTAAATTACCTTTGGTCAGGTAGGCCTATTTAGTTAGAAATGCAGATGAGAAAGGACCGTGGTATTTAAACACAAAATCAGCCAGAGTCCCTAAGGGTGGGCTCTCTCAAAATATTTAGATAGCTAGGATCCCAATTCTCAGAGGTTTTTTCCTAGAGTAAAAGGACAATTTTCAATCAGCTTGTACAGCTTCCAATTCAAATAGCTTGCAACTCAGCTTATAAGGTAATACCAGCCAGTTTCAAGGAAATAGGTAAATCAACTATTCTAGGGTTGAATTTTCATTTACATCATGATTATAATATGGGAGTAATAAGCAATCTCACAATGTTGTAGTGAGAATTATGTAACATGCCTGATAGAGTACTTTACACACCCTCAGTAATTGTAGCTATTATTACTATAAACATTATTTTTTTAACAAGAGATGGCTTAGGGACTCAATATTTACCATTATACTTTCAAACCTTACAGGTAACTCAGGGTGAAAGACTCAGGAACTTGAACGACATAATTTAGAAAGAAGGTGTAACTGTTTAACATGAGGCTTATCATCAGTACCATTAGTTAAGGGCCATGTATATGCGTAATCAGGGGCCTCCGTGGTAGCTCAGCAGTAAAGAATCTGTCTCTCAATGCAGGAGACTTGCGTTTGATCCTGGGTCAAAAAGATCCCCTGGAGAAGGAAATGGCAACCCAGTCTAATATTCTTGCCTGGGAAATCTCACAGATAGAGGAGCCTGGGGGACTATGGTTCTGGGATCGCAGAAGAGTCAAACACAAGTTAGTGACTAAACAACAACAACAGAAGTAATTATAAAACTTCTTGATTCCTGTAATAAAATTGCCCATTTATAAGAAGTCATTCATTTCTGTTGATCATTGCTTTATAAGGTACTGCCAGCTCCTAGAGGAATATTAGTCTCGGGGCAGCAGAAATGTGCACTTTAAAAAATGATGTCCTCATCAAGTTGTTAATCTAATTCATAAAATTTACATATGTTCCCTGAATCCTGAATATTCACCACTTTCCCCAGACTTTAGATGAAGCAAGTGCTTTGAGAAACTTATTGTAGCACATATTCAGGCCTCTTAGATTTTCAAGAGTTCTTTATGAATTTGCTTCATGATAGAATAAAAGCATATGTAATTCAAGAAGGGGCTAACACTAAGCCTTTGAATATGTCTCAAAGCAGCAATTTGATACATTAAGTCAGAATCTGCAATGAAGTGTTTAAGTATTTAAGAGGGTTTATACTGCTGGCGGGTACAGTCCAAAGGGTCATGGAGAGTTGGACTTGACCAGGCCACTCACACATATACTGCTGTTGTTGTCCTGTTACTTAAAATTTTTTTGAAGAGAATATGTATTGCACTAACACTATCAAAAATATAGTAATAAATTTAAAATGAATTTATTCACCAACAGATCAACATTTATATTTTTAATAATATTTACAACTTTTGCACACTACTCTATGTAACATTTAGATAATATAATTATAGGGTAGACACTGTTTTGTATTTTCTTGTGATACAGTATTATTTTTAATTATCGTGTGGCCCTTTCTCTATTGTGAAAGAAGCCTTATCAAAAAAAGGTATCTCATCCTCACCACCAGAAAATGTCATGTGTCATTTCAATGACCAGCTAGATTTTCAACACAGTGGTAAAGAATCTGCCTGCCAATGTAGGAGATGCAAGAGATGTGGGTTCAATCCCTGTGTTAGGAAGATCCCTTTGAGTAGGAAATAGCAACCTACTCCAGCATTCTTCCCTGGAAAAATCCCATGGACATAGTAACCTGGCAGGCTACAGTCCACAGGGTCACAAAGAGTTGGACATAACTGGGTGACTAAGCACAGATTTTCAACAACTTCCCTGCATTGAAACAAATGACTGGATCCCATAAATCTCTGTAAAATAAAACTAGGTCTCTTGTACTCACACAAATGACAAAACAAAGCAATGCTAAATGGCTGTCTCAAGGAACACAGCTATCAACTTTATAGCATAGTGTATTTTGCGTGCAAATATGCTTCCAGGCATTGCTGTTGAGGAAATCAGGAAAAAGTGCTTTTTTTTTTTCTTTTTTAAACAATCAGCTGTTTCCTAGAATATTGATTGAGTATGGTAAGATTTAAAGTGCAACAGGGGAGAAGAAATGGTTTCCCTTTCCCATCTATTTTCCTATCCCAACTGGCAGTGTTTAATGCTAGGTGCATCTCCTGCTGCTGCTGCTAAGTCGCTTCAGTCATGTCCGACTCGGTGCGACCCCGTAGACAGCAGCTCACCAGGATCCCCCGTCCCTGGGATTCTCCAGGCAAGAACACTGGAGTAGGTGCATCTAGGAAAGGCTTAAAACCCTGTCAAAACAACCAATTGTCCAGTCCTACACAGCAGTAATGGCTGGGGTATATAGTAGTAATAATAAAGATAAAAGAACAAGCTAGTAATCTCTGTGTGAACCCTGGAGGCTGAGCAACAGTGCTCTTCCAGTAATGGCCCCTTTGAGTCATAGCAGCTGAGGGCAAACTCAGTGCATGCTGTTGGCATATCTCTTCTCCATCATTTCCTGTTTCCATATCTAAGGACTTATGATTTTAGCTTCTTTTGACCTCAAATACATTGTTCAAAGTTGTACTGAACGTCTGTTTCGTATTTCTGGAATCCTTGTAAGCTGTTTGACTCAGTAATTCCCACTGAGTAGAGCAAAGCCTTCACACTAATTATTATTCCTTGGATATAGAGAAAGGTTCCCCTTTATTGGCTTCCAATTTAATATCATTTCTTCTTATATAAACAACTAGGAAAGATCTTAATAAATTTCTTGTCCATCATTTTACAATGAATTTTTTCATGTTACCAACTCTTTAGCTTTTGTGATTAAACAATCATTAATTGTTTTTAGTAAATCATTCATTACCATATTTTCTTGAAAACAATATATTTCTCTATAAGGTATCTATTGCTACAAAGCAAGCTACCCCAAAACTTTGTAACTTAACACAATGATGTTTCTGTAGGTTGGCAGTTTAGGCTGGACTCAGCTGGTGGTTCTTGTCTGGGCCTTGTTTGGCTGTGCTCAGCTGGTCTGGTTTGTGAGTTTGAGTTCAGCTGCTGGGGAGGTTGGGCTAGCTGGTTTAGGAACCTCAGCTAGGATGGGAGGGCCTCTATATGTACTGTCATTCTCCACTAGGCTTATTTCATGGGGACCATTATAAGCACGAGAGAACAGAAATGGGAGAGCAGAAGCTGCACATTGTCTTGATGCTGAAGGGACCCATCCCACCAAAACGATATAAAGGTGACTCTAAAATGAAGATGTTGGAGATACAGCAGATAAAGGAAGAAACCTTTGCTGAGTCTCTCTTATCTGATTAAAGCCAGAGCTTTTTGAGAATGAATTTGTTATAAATCCCCTTTCTGTAGGAGCTACCAGTGAGAAAGGAGACTACCCATTAGCACTGGGATGAGAAATTTCAAAATATACTTTATCAGAAACTTCCATATCTTCCAGTTTTTCCTCCTGGAAGCCTATATGTTTTCCAAAGAAGCTCTCTCTCCCTCTTTCCCCTGTTAAGCTGGTATACAAGCCTTTATTCCTAGCTATCAGAGAAGGCAATGGCACCCCACTCCAGTACTCTTGCCTGGAAAATCCCATGGACGGAGGAGCCTAGTAGGCTACAGTAGTCCATGGGGTCGCTAAGAGTCGGACACGACTGAGCGACTTCACTTTCACTTTACCCTTTCATGCAATGGAGAAGGAAATGGCAACCCACTCCAGTATTCTTGCCTGGAGAATCCCAGGGACGGCGGAGCCTGGTGGGCTGCCGTCTATGGGGTCGCACAGAGTCGGACACGACTGAAGCGACTTAGCAGCATTCCTAGCTATTTGGTGATCCATTTCTTATGAGATGATCTCACATGCCTGTGAATTAAATTCTTTTCTTGTTAACCTGTCTGTTGTCAATTAATTTGCAGGTCCCTAAGTTGGTAGAGGAAACATTTTCTTCCTGGTAAGGCCTAGATTCAGCACTGATATAATGTACCTTTGCCACCTTGTGTTGGTGAAAGCAGGTCACAAGGCCAGCGAGAGTCAAGGGATGAGAAAATAGACAAGCTTTTGATAAGAGGAGCTGCAAAATGTGGTTACCATTTTCCCAAACCACTATCATGTTTTTAGTGTAGGTGAAAAAAAGAAACAAAGTTGCTTGAAAAAAGAAGCTTCTGTACTCCTTTTACCCAGAATTCATGATGATTAACATCATTTTTCATTCCTTAAGTTTCTATCAGACATTTTCATGTCATTTTCTTATTTATAAAAGATAGGCTCATGTGATTACCATTTTAATAATATATTGTGAAAATGTTCAACATAAAAATTTACCTGCAGCTTCATATTTAGTACTGGTATTCACTAACATGTGTCAGGACATACATTGAACTAATCTATTTCTGAGCATTTTGATTACTTTCTGTTTCCTATTATAATAAGCAATCCTATAATCAACATAGCTGTAGGTATACTCTTGTGTTTGCCTTTGATTTATTTTTCCCTGAGATAACTTTCAGGAAGTGGACATGAGCCTTAAAGATCCTGTGTGTCAATACAGACCTTTTAAAAAATTACTAAATTTATAGTTTGCAGCTCAAATAAGTATATAATTCTACTTCTCTCAAGGCTCATTCCACACAATTATACAATTTTAGGTGTTTCATCTTTATGGCTTTCCTGATTACACCTATGTTAATATGTTTCTATTTCTTGAGTTTTTAATTATTCGATTTCTATGAGGACGTCAATATTTTCAACATAAATTCCTGAAAGGAACTCTAAAACATCTTTATTATGGTCAGAAACATCAGAAAATCTGTTATAACTTTTTCTTGCACACATTCTGCCTGGAGATTTCTCTAGGCTTTGTATATATCATTACCATTTGTTATCTTAGGAATCATTTTTGCTTTGAGCTTGAATCCCTGTTTCCTAGACCCTATGTTTTTATCTTTATTGATTTAGTAAATTTTTTGAGTGGAACATATTTTTCAGTAGTTTCCCAAGAAATAACTCAGAGAAGACAAAGTTTTGAAAATCTTTCACAATTGAAAATGTTTTATATTCTATCACATTTGACAGCTGGCTTGGTTTGGTATGAGAATGTGTTGGAAATACTCTTTTCTTCACAAATTTGAAGTTGTTTTTCCATTGTCTTCTAACTTCCAATGTTCTTGCTAAAATTTCTTTTGCCATTTTAATTCATAATGCTTTGTATGTCCTCTTTAACTTCTTCCTAGAAGTTTTTAAGCTTCCCAGGTGGCACTAATGGTAAAGAACCCATCTGACAATGAAGAAGACTTAAGAGACGCAGGTTTGATCCCTGGGTGGAGAAGAGCCCCAGGTGAAGGAAATGGCAATCCACTAGAAACCCATGGACAGAGGAGCCTGGTGGGCTACAGTCCATGGGGTCCCACAGAGTTGGACAAGACTGAAGGAAATTAGCACCAGAAGCTTTTAGGATATTCTGTTTCTTCTTGGTGTCTTGATATTTTGTGATTACATGCCCTGATAGAGGTCTTTTGAATTTAAATTTTGGATCTCTCTGTGGGTTATTTCAGTTTATATATTCATGATTTTGTTACCTGAGAAACTCTCTTGAATTTTTTCCTTGGTAAATTCTTCCCCTATTTTTTATTCTGTTCTCTCTATAACTCCTGTTATTCAAAAGTCAGACTACCTTGCAAAATCCTTTTATATTCACATCTTTTCACCATTATTTCCAATACACTGTCTTTATATTCTTCTTTACTGAAGATTTTTCTCAGTAATATTTAAATCTTTATTAATGCTGTCTTATAATTGTCTGCCATCATATTTTTAAATTTATCAAGTTTGTGTGTGTGTGTATGTGTGTGTATCTTTGAATCTCCTCTCCTCCCTATCTCACTCTGTCTTTGTCTCATTTAGTAACATTTTCATCTCTTCCTGGCTATAAGAATGATTTTGTCTATAGGAACAGTTTTGTCTTTCAGGTTACTTCTTCTTTCATTGCCTCTATGTTATATGCATTCCTGTGTTGTTTGCTTTAGTCTCTGCCTTCTGTGAGAGGTGTGCTTCAAGGGTGTGGCAACTCTTGCCTCCATCTGTTCTTGGCATGGAAAGCTCACTGGGCAGGGCTGTGTCTCTCATAGACTGAGTCAGATGGGGCAGGGTAATCAACCTATTTTGTCAGGTGCTCTCCAAATTTTAATTTCAACATCTTTTCTTGTAGGTTAGTCATCTTCCCAAAGAAGAAACTCCAGTCTCCTCTCTGGGATAATATAAACTTTGCAAACAAGTTCCTAGGGTTCAAAAGGATCAGGGAACTGGAGGGTTCATTTTTATGAATGCAGACTCTGGATTGTTACCTTCTTTTCAGTAAGGAGCCTCATTTCTAACCCCAGCTGTATTCTTTGTCCCCCAGTTCAGAAAAACTGCGATTGAATCCCTCCAGAACAGTTCACATTTTTATTGTTTAAACTAGAGATACCCTTTTGGTTTGAGGATTCATAGAGCTATTGCATACATAAATGTTTTCATGCAAAATATTGAGGTCAGCCACGTAAAGAAGCATTTTTAGAGGATGTGCTAATTTGCTTCAGTCGTGTCCAACTCAGTGTGACCGTATGGACTGTAGCCTGCTGGGCTCCTCTGTCCATGGTTCTCCAGGAGAGAATACTGGAGTGGGTATCCTTTCCCATCTCCAGGAATCTTCCTGACCCAGGGATCGAACTTGTGTCTTCTGTGTTTCCTTCACTGCAGGCAGATAGTTTACCACTGAGCAACCGGGGAAGCCCATTTTTAAGGGATACCTTTCCCATTACAGAGTCCAATGTTATAGTTTTGATGCTTAGACAGTGACAGATTTTCTAAATTTAGATCATTCAGGTTCTATCGCCTTTGAATCTGGCAGTATAGAAATGTAATATTACATAAAAATTGTTGCATTTAATGTAATGATTCATTTACATGTAAAGTAGAAATCAAAGTAAATGGGAAATTTCCACTTCAGTTGCCCTCCTTTTGTTCTATTTAAAACAAGAGCAATTATTCTCTTAGCATATTTATAACTGTCTTGCTATTATCAGATTGTCAGTTGGTAGAGTTCATTATAAGCATGAGTCCTAGTTTGAACATATGAATGAGAGACTTATTTTGAAACTATATAGTGCATATGAGTTTGAACTAAAATGGGTAATCTGACTGGAACACTCAGGAGTTGCATGCTTTGGTCTCCATTGGCTGTACCATGGCCACAGACTCATCCATTTTCTAAGCCGGTAGTAGTGGTCTGAGTCAGGTTGAGAAAGAAGTTGCTACTTCTTTTTGTTTTGTTCCTTTATTTGTGAGCAGAGTTAGGAAGGAAATACATGGAAAGTTCATTATTTATTTCAGATTATTTAACCTAAATTTGTTAGGATCTAATATGTTTTGATCAAAATGAACAATAATTTGGAGCTAATCCAAATTTACATCTGTGGCTTATTATTTATTTTTGACATGAGAAAATGAGAGTGAAGTCTCAGGTTTTGAGAAGCTTGCTTTACTGGAAGTCTGCTCTGTACCATTCAGGGGAGCATAGTCAAGTCAATAACCTCAGATACACAGATGACACCATCCTTATGGCAGAAAGTGAAGAAGAACTAAAGAGCCTCTTGATGAAAGTGAAAGAGGAGAGTGAAAAAGTTGGCTTAAAGCTCAATGTTCAGAAAACTAAGATCATGGCATCTGGTCCCATCACTTCATGGGAAATAGATGGGGAAACAGTGGAAACAGTGTCAGACTTTATTTTTTGGGGCTCTAAAATCACTGCTGATGGTGATTGCAGCCATGAAATTAAAAGACGTTTACTCCTTGGAAGGAAGGTTATGGCCAACCTAGATAGCATATTTAAAAGCAGAGACATTACTTTGCCAACAAAAGTCCGTCTAGTCAAGGCTATGGTTTTTCCAGTGGTCATGTATGGATGTGAGAGTTGGACGGTGAAGAAAGCTGAGCACCACAGAATTGATGCTTTTGAACTGTGGTGTTGGAGAAGACTCTTGAGAGTCCCTTGGACTGAAAGGAGATCCAACCAGTCCATCCTAAAGGAGATCAGTCCTGGTTGTTCATTGGAAGGACTGATGTTGAAGCTGAAACTCCAATACTTTGGCCACCTCATGCGAAGGGTTGACTCATTGGAAAAGACCCTAATGCTGGGTAGGATTGGGGGCAGGAGGAGAAGGGGATGACAGAGGATGAGACGGTTGGATGGCATCACCGACTCGATGAACATGGGTTTGGGTAGACTCCGGGAGTTGGTGATGGACAGGGAGGCCTGGCGTGCTGCAATTCATGGGGTCGCAAAGAGTTGGACACGACTGAGCGACTGAACTGAACTGAACTGAATGCTTTTAATAATAAGATGGACAGGATAACACTTTCAGAAATAATCAAATCTGGAAATAAAATATTTTTTTTGGATTAGCTCAGCCCAGCTTGAGAATCTGGGCTATTTGTAGTCGGGATAAAACCTTTTGGCTGGGCTATTAGGAGAGATATTACAGGTGGTTTAGTGGTAAAGAACCCGTTTGCTAAAGCAGGAGTCTCAGGAGACTCAGGTTCGATCTCTGGGTTGAGATTTCCTGGAGCAGGAAGCGGCAACCTGCTCCAGTATTCTTGCCTGGAAAATTCCATGAGCAGAGGAACCTGATGGGTTACAGTCCATGGGGTTGCAAAGAGTCAGACATGACTGAGCTACTGAGCACTCACTCATGTACTATTAAAAAAGTAACAGGGTAAGATTGTAATCTAAGCTATAGTTGAATCATATATATAAATGTGATCAAGTATGTTAAACATTTAACCAGCAAAATTAACTCAGCATTGTTTGGTCAATCCTATATATGGTATGTTTGGCTTGTACCACTATGCTGTTTTCCATGTTTCTGTGGCCTTATTTTCATTCAGTTGGAAACACCATTTTAATCTTCAAGGACCAGTGTAGTATAAAAAGGTAACAATCATTTACCAAAGGTGAAGTTCACAATATACCTCTTTTAAGAAAGTGCTGGC
Source organism: Giraffa tippelskirchi (assembly GCF_054371585.1). Lineage (NCBI taxonomy): Eukaryota > Metazoa > Chordata > Mammalia > Artiodactyla > Giraffidae > Giraffa > Giraffa tippelskirchi. Next base: position 66,778,523 of record NC_137278.1, read on the forward strand.
TTTCTAAGAGAGGATAAATTCCTATTTAAGCAAGTTATAGAGGAGCTTTGTTAGTGTTTTGTTGGCAGTGTTATTATGTTGACTTCATGAAGAAAAGAAAGTATCTGTTGGCTGGGTTATAGGTTTGTATGGGAATCTTTGCAATGGACTGCAAATGTCCACATTTCTCTAATATGGCAATTTATGGCAACGTGAGTTGTTGGGAACACTTGGTATGATCTGATTCAAGGATGGTCAAATCACATCTCATACATGTTCCTTGATTTGGATTCAGTATTTAGGTTAGGGTTGGGGACTTTGCTAAGTGTGACTTTGCAAAGGCAGATATGGCTGATAAATGATAAAACAAAGCAGTATTTTTAAGAGCTTGACAATATAAAGTGCTATTATTATCAGATAACTGTTATGGAATGTTTTTCAGTAGATGCAAGTAACCTCTTAGGCCTGCTATAATTATTTGATGAGACAATTTAGTTTTCCAATTTGATGTGGCCCTTGAGGTCACTAAATTTGGGTAAATCAAATATTCAGACCAAGTTATACTTGTCAGAAAATTTAGACAATTTTCTCATTAAAATACTGATTTTTTTTTCTCTCAACTGCTCCTGCAATGTGAGGATGATGTAGATCATGCAGGAATTTTTATATAAGAAAGAAATGACTTGTTTGTTTTTTAATCTGAGCTGTGAGATTGTTCACAATAAAAAAAATAAAAGCAGGCAATCCTGTTGTTATTGCAATAAAATCAACTCTTCTGTTAGGGTGGGTTTCTATAAATCTAGAAATCATACATACCATCATCAGATAATAGTCATATCAGTTTACCTTGAAATATTGAATTAAAACTATTTATAAATTTAGAAAAGGTCTCAGCTACTTATATTTGTCATAATTCTTATCACCTTTTTTCTTATATCATGAACTTGACAGACCAGGCATATGAAAAGACAGTCTTTAGCTGTTTTTAAAAATTGGAGGCAAATCAATATATCATACCTGACTTATTATCTCAGGTGGCGCTAGTGGTAAAGAACCTGCCTGCCAATACAGGAGACATAAGAGACGTGGGTTTGAACCCTGGGTTAGGAAGATCCCTTGAAGGAGGAAATGGCCACCCACTCCAATATTCTTACCTGGAGAACCCCATGAACAGAGGAGCCTGGTGGGCTACAGTCCACGAGGTCGCAAAGAGTTGGACACTACTGAGCGACTGACGCTTGCCTATCTGAGACATAGAGTACATGAACAAGATGTGGAAGAAAAGTCTGAGAAGAAATGAGGCTATTATCTTGGAGTTTCCACAGATTTTCAACTTTGAAAAATGCTCTGGAGAACTCTAGACCAGTCTTCCCCAAGAAACTCTCAAAAGAGCACCTAAGATTACTAAGGGTTACATTACTAAAGGTTACATCCTTCATTATCAGAAAGCTGATGATTCAACTTCTTCTTCCAGGATCATACCAATTTAGTTTCAATCCAGAAATTAGAAAGTGACAGGCAAACCGATGGCTACAGGAAAATCTTGCCTTAGATACAATCTAGACATCACCCTCTAAACAACAGCAACAAAGAAATCAGCCTCTACTATTTGCATCAAGAAAACTCTCATACTCCCTCTTCCAAAATATCCTAATTCCCAAAGCATTTCATAAAAATTTATCTGATTCCATCACCTCCACTAGCTTTATTGACAGCAGTGCTTCCTAAGGCCTACTTGATTTCACACTCTAGAATGTCTGGCTCTGAGTGACCACACCATCATGGTTATCTGGGTCATCAAGATATTTTGTGTACAATTCTTCTGTGTTCCTTCCATCTCTTCGTGATCTCTTCTGCTTCTATTAGGTCTTTACCATTTCTGTCCTTTATTGTGCCTATCTTTGGATGAAATGTTCCTTTGATATTTCCAATTTTCTTGAAGAGATCTCTAGTCTTTCCCCTTCTGTTGTTTGCCTCTATTTCTTTGCATTGTTCATTGAAGGAAGCCTTCTTGTCTCTCCTTGCTATCCTTTGGAACTCTGCATTTAGTTGGAAGTACTTTCCCCACTCTCCCTTGATTTTTTCTTCTTTCCTTAGCTACTTGTAAAGCCTCCTCAGACAGGTACTTTTGCCTTCTTGTTTTTCTTTTTCTTTGGGACAGTTTTGTTCACTGCCTCCTGTACCATATTACAGATCTCTGTCCATAATTTTTCAGACATTCTGTTTACTAGCTCTAATCCCTTGAATCTATTCATCACCTCTGCTGTATATTCATAGGGAATTTTATTTAAATTGCACCTGGCTCGCCTAGTGGTTTTCCCTGCTTTCTTTAGTTTAAGCCTGAATTATGCTATGAGAAACTGACAGTCTGAGTCACAGTCTGCTCCAGGTCTTGTTTTTGCTGGCTGTATATGGCTTATCCATCTTTGGCTACAAAAAATGTAATCAATCTGATCTTGGACTTGAGCATTTGTTGATGTCCATGTGTAACGTTGTCTCTTATGTTGTTGAAAAAGGGTGTTTGCTATGACCAGTGCCTTCTCTTGGCAGAATTCTGTTAGTCTTTACCCTGCTTCATTTTGTACTCTAAGGCCAAACTTGCCTGTTACTCCAGGTATCTCTTGACTTCCTACTTTGGCATTCCAACCCCCTACGGTGAAAAGGACATCTTTTTTTTGGTGTTAGTTCTAGGTGGTCTTCTAGATCTTCATAGAACTGATCAACTTCAGTTTCTTCGGCATTGGTGGTTTGCGCATAGACTTGAATTGCTGTGATGTTGAATGGTTTGCCTTGGAAATGAACTGAGATCATTCTGTCATTTTTGAGGTTGTACCCAAGTCCTGTATTTCGGACTCTTCTGTTGTTTGTGAGGGCTACTCTGTTTCTTCTATGGGACTCTTACCCACAGTAGAAAATATAATGGTCATCTGAATTAAATCTGCCCATTCCCATCCATTTTAGTTCACTGATTCCTAAAATGTCCATTTTTACTCTTTTGTCTCCTGCTTGACCATGTCCAATTTACTTTGATTCATGGACCTAACATTCCAGGTTCCTATGCAAGACTGTTCTTTATAGCATGAGATTTTACTTTCATCACCAGACACATCCACAGCTGAGCATCATTTCCGCTTTGGCCCAGCTGCTTCATTCTTTCTCAAGCTATTAGTAGTTGTCCTCCACTCTTCCCCAGTAGCATATTGGACACCTTCTGACCCGGGGGACTCATCTTTCAGTGTCATGTCTTCCTGCCTTTTTATACAGTTCATGGGGTTTTCACAGCAAGTATACTGAGGTGGTTTGCCGTTGCCTCCTCCAGTGAATCACATTTTGTCAGAACTCTCTACTGTGACCCATCCGTCTTGGGTGGCCCTGCATGCCATGGCTCATAGCTTCCTTGAGTTATGCAAGTCCTTTTGCCGTGACAAGGCAGTGATCCATGAAGGGGATATAATCATTTAGGATGAGACTAATTTTTGCCTGGAGTCATTTTCCAGATTTGGAATAGGGAAGTAATGACCAAACAGAGGTTAGTTATCTCAATAAGCTGAAGAGACAAAAATCAGAGTCAGAGAAAATGAGGCATTGGAATTTATGGGGCATAATGCCAGACAAGAGGGAACTGCTTAGTGAAGGAACTGGAAATCTGTGCTGAATTGCTTTGGGTCTTTAGGAAAATATCATATTAATATTATGCAAACTCCTTCAGAAAACAGAAGAGGGGGGATACTTCCTAACAGACATTAAAAAGCCCAGCTCAACCCTGATGCCAGTAATACAAAAGATCATTACAAGAAAAGAAAATTACAGATCCATACCCTCATGGACATAGATGCAAAAGTCCTTAAAGTAGTCATATTGAAGGAATAATACTAAGAGGGATAAGACTATTAAACCTTCATGACTAAAAGGATTTAATATGATGAATTCATGGTTGGTTTAATATTTAAAAATTAATAAAATTCACCATGTTTAAAGAATATAGGAGTAAAATCATATGATCATCTCAATATATTGATAGTTAAAGAAAGCACGTGACAAAAGTCAACATGGAAAAAAATTAACAACTGTAATCTCATCCTATTTATAAGAGTTAATTTGATGTGAATTATAAACCTAAATATAAGTTAAAAAACTATAAAACTTACAAAATAAAACTTCAGCTGACATTTTACTGATCTTAGGAATTTCCTTGATAGGACTCAGAAAGCACTAACCTTAAAAGATAAAGATGATAAATTGGACATTATCAATATTAAAAAATTTTGCTTATCAAAAATCTTTAAGAAAATGAACATGAAAGAAAAAACTTAGGAATAAGTATGCAAAATAGAAAAATTTGACTTTGTATCTTGAATGTTTTAAAAAAAAACTCCTATAATTCAATGCTTATAATATTTATAACCAGATTAAAAATGGGAAAAAGATTTGAACATACACTTCACAAAGAATATTATACAAATGGCCAGTGAGCCTGTTAAAAAGGTTCAACATTGTTGATCATCAGGGAAATTCAGATAAAAACTGTGACAAGACATCACTGGAATGACTAACAGTAACAAAAAAGACAATAGCAGATACTAGTGAGTATATGAAATAGCTAGACCTCTCATATTTTGAAGCTTTTAAATATTTATCCAAGAGAAATGAATACATATGCCCAGACATAAACTTGTACAGATACACACCTAGCATCTAAATGAAAGAAAAAAGTAAAATTATCTCTATTTGAAGATGATTTGAAAGTATATATAGAATATCCTAACTAAAAATCTCAAGAGAAATGAAAAGATAGGTAGGTCCACACAAAAACTTGTATACAAATGTTCGTCGCAGCATTGTTCATGATAGCCAAAAATTAGAATAAAAAATTCGTCAACTGATGAATGGATAAATACATTTTCTGTGGTTATTTTATTAACATTTTGTACATCTGTATCATCTGTAGTTATGCTCCCTTTTTCATTTCTGATACTACTTCTCTTTTGACTTGGTCAATCTTTTCAGATATTTGTCAATTTTATTAGCCTCTTTATAGAGCTAACTTTTCAGCTTTGTCTTCTTGATAATATTTTTGTTTTCTATTTCATTAGTTTCCACTTATAGCCCATTATTTTCTTCTGGTTTCTTTGGTATATAATTTTTCTTCTACTTTTTAATAGAGATGCTTAGCTCATTGCATTTTAAAAACCATATATGTATATTAACTATATTTTGTCTCTGAATTTTGCTTTAGATATATCCACAACTATTAATATGTATATCAACTATTAATATATCCACAACTATTAATATTTTGTTCCATTCCATTTAGAATATGTTCTCTTTTCTGTTCTTTTTTGACTCATTTTAAATTTCAAAACATGGGAGTTTCTACAATCTCTTTGTTATTTTATCTTCAAATTAATGCATATGTGGTAAGAAAATTCTTTTAGATTTTAATTCTTTAACAATTTTTGAAATTGCTTTACTGGTCATTTTGTAGTAAGTTTCTGTAAATATTTTAGATGTGCACAAAATGAATGTGTGCTTGAAATCTTTGGGGTGGGGTGTTCAATATTTGCCAATTAGCTGATATTTAAACACTGTTGTGTTGTATCACTAATATTTTGTCAGGTTGTTCTATTAATTCTCAAAGAAATGTGGTAAAATCTTCTGTTACAATTTGTGTATTTATTGTTTTAGTTCTATAAATATTCTTTTCTCATATATTTTGAGAATACTGTTTTTTAAACGTTTTATCTCCACTAGATCTAAAGTATAAATTGTAATCTTTTAGGTATTAGCTAGGTTTTCAAATTAATTTACATTAGTTCTTCAAAGTAGATTTTGTGATTAAAAATAATTTTTTTGTGTTTAGTTATTTACTTCTTTACAATAATTTTTAAATCCCCTTCATGTGTGTTTTCTGTTTTTAAAAATTGATTTATGGTCATTTATTTTGTTGATTCTTTTGAATACTTGTCTACCTCACTGACATCTCTTTTTGGTTTCTCTTTTCTATTTCTTTAACCTACTTTTAGTTTGCTCTGTTATTTCTTGTCTTTTTTGAGTTGAGAATTTAATTTATGTTTTTATTATTTTATTTTTATTGAGGTAAATAAGATTGTGAACTTTCATCTGATCACTCTTTTGTTTCCTGTAAATTAAAGAAATTCTGCAGTTGCAATGTGATTTTTTTTCTTTAACTGAAGCATGATATAGAGAGCTTTTGAATTTCTGATGGAAGGGCCTCTTTTACAACATTTTTGTTGATTTTTATTCTATTTTATTGCTCTGTTGTCAGATAAAATTATTTGCTTTATTTATGTGATACGGAATTTGTTGAGGTTAATGTTTATGTATGTTTGAAAAGAGGATGCATTCTTTGTTATCGAGTGCAAAGTTTCATATATATCTGTGAAATCTATCTTACTGATACAATTATTTTTCTACTTGACCTTGTAATGTGAGTGGTGTGTTAGAGTCTCTGACTATTGGTCTATTTATGTGTCTCTGTACTGATTTATTTTTGCTTTATGAAGGTGGTTTATTATTTGGTATATATTCTTATGTATTCATTAATGTTATATCTTCATTGTAGACATGACCTTTATAATATTTAACACTATACAGTGCCCTTCTGTGTCTCATTTATTGCTTTTGGGCCAGGATTCTACTTTGTTTAATATAAAATCAAAACCTTTGTTTTCATACTCTTTCTATTTGCCTAGTATGTCTTTGCCTATCCCTTTCTTTAGTTTTGGAAAATCACATCACTTAGAATATTTTAATGTACAGCACAGAGTTGAATTTTGCTTTGCAAAATGATTCTAAAATCTTTCCCCTTAAATAAGAAAATAAAGACAATTCACATTTATTGATATGACTGCTCTTTTGAGTCTTAACTCTGTCATAATATTCTATATGATATTTAATGTGCTTTTCAAAATGTTTTTGATATTCAAAAGGTATGTAATTTTTATATGAGACTTTTATTTATATTAATATTTTTATATTGCTCTTAGTCCCTTTCTTCTTAGGATTGTAATTGTTTTGCCTCTTTAAATCATTTTATTGTGTTTTATCCTATCACTTACTTTGCAATCAATAGCTCATTCTTCTTTTCACTTTTCGTCTTAGAGTTTCTATTTCTCCTTTCCCTGAATCTGTATCATTTATATGGTATTTTGCTATGTGTATGTGTGTGTTAGTTGCTTAGTCGTGTCCAACTCTTAGTGACCCCACATACTGTAGCCCGCCAGGCTCTTCTGTCCATGGGATTCTCCAGGCAAGAATATTGGAGTGGGTTGCCATACCCTTCTCTATTGTATTCTGCTACCTATATCCATAGCTTTATTTTGGTCTTATAGTTAATATCTAATGTTGTAAATGTTCTCCATCAACTGTTTTGCAGAAGTGTCCCCACTAAAATTGTGGTTGGGTGAATCTTATTTCAAGGAGTTTCTTTAGAAAGGAGTTGTGAATACAATTTTCTTCGCATTATTGTATGTTTAATGAGTTGTCTGTGATATTAACAGTTGAACAGCAGCTTGATTTGATATAAAATCCTTGGCTCATGATTCCTTGAGTTTTTTGAAAGTCTTGTTATATTATTGTCTTTTTTTAATATGTTGCTACCAGCAGGCTTTTTAAAATGTAAAAGTAACATGATCATTTTATTTAGCCCAGAAGATATTTTTAAAATTAATATTTAAAGTTTAATAGTTTCTGTGCAATACGTTTTGGGGTTGACCATCTTTGTTCATTTTCCCAGGAACAAGATGAACTCTTTTAATATGTTGATTCCGGTCACATTTCATTTCTGGCAGTTTCTTAGCTTATAGGTTTAGATAGTAATTCTATTCTTTTGCTTCTTTCTTTTTCATAAATATATCTATTTCTATACATGTTGGGTCATCTTTTTTGTCTTCTATGTGTATTTCAGTTCCTTTTATTTGCACCTCTATTTTTATGTCATTTTTAAATTCTGGAATCTCTTTCATTTTTATCCTTTGTCTCTTACCATACCCTCAATGTTTATCTATTATCCCTAAGGAATTTTGTCATTTAGTTTTAATTTTTGAACTGATTTTGTATTTTCTTCTATCTATTTCTGGTGTTTGATCAGCTCTCTAAAAACTCTATTTTCTATTTTCCTGTCTGTTTCTATTCTGTGTCTAAATTTGGGATTTTCTTTTTTAAAATACATTCTATAGTTTATTGACATTTACATGGGAGAAAGTTTTCCTGTGGGATGTGTGTATGTGTGTGTTAGTTAATGGGTTAACTGTGGTCTGTACCAGTTCCTCCCACCCCCAGGAATCCCTGAGGCACCCCATGAATGCCTCAGAAGACCTTAGGTTAACTTCTTGCCACACTGTTTCTGGAACTGTACCAGGTTAATATATATTTAAAATGTTAATAGTATCAGGACCTGGTTATCTGGTTATTGCTTTTGCTTAATGTACAATGTAAAGAATCTGCCTGCACTGCAGAAGACTCAGGTTCGATCCCTGGGTTGGGAAGATTCCCTGGAGGAGGAAATGGCAACCCACTCCAGTATTCTTGCCTGGGGATTCCCATGGACAGAGGAACCTGGCGGACTATAGTCCATGGTGTCTCAAGGTGTCAGACATGACTGAGTGACTAAAACACAATGTACAACTCCTGATTTATGGACTGTCACAGAATTGCACTGCTGTGAATTGACATAGACCCTGCTATGCTGCATAACTAGGGTTGATAAAAAACAGGAACATAGTTGGCAGATTTTCACATGGAGCTGGTCCACCTGTGTTGACCTTCCTTCTCTCAACCTACTGTTCCCATCCAGGGCTGCAGTCAAAGACTTCTTGATAAAAAATACCAATGATTTGCATGATAAACTCAGTGTTTGGCTAAACCTATTTATCCTGTGACTCTTATTTTCATATCAACTCTTAGTTCAGTGTTGATTGCCATTTATGAAGGATTTCATTATCTCAAAAGTTTTGATTCTTTTTTGTTTGTTTGTTTGTTTTTCTTATATTAAACACACATGGATGTTAGATATCTTTTTCTGTTTATTATATAGGGTGTTGTATTTTCTTGGACCAGCAATAACATATGTGAGGTTTTAAGGGTTTGGGTTTACCCTATTTCTTAGTTCAAGTTACCTCTTGGTTGTGTTCCAGATACTATGGCATCAGAACTAACTGCTGAAATTTATGCTAGATTTGGTAGAGATAGCTCATTTTGGTTTCATTTTATGTTAGTTGAGGCAGCTCAAAAGTCACGGGCTAAAATCATCTAAAGCCTTGCTTAATCACAAGCCTAGTGTCTGATGACAATTACTGCTTGGTGTCTCAGAGCCTCCCTATGTGGGTTTCTGTGAGGTCTTTCTACATGTGCTTCTTTGGACTTGCTCAGAGAATGGTGCATGGGTTCTAAAAGCAAGTGTCCTCAAAGTAAAAGACAGATGAAAGCCAAATAGTCTCTTGTGACCTAGCCCTGGAAGTCATGTAGCATTATTCACAACACATTTTATTTAATGAAGCAGTTAAAAAAAATACTAATCAGGTTTAAGAAGTAGAGATATAGGCTATACCTCTTTGATGGGGAGTAGCATAGTTCTAGAAAAGCATGTGAGACTAGAAATTTGAGCAGTCATTTCACCGTCCTGAAAATTGCCACACTAGTAATTTCTTCCAAAAGGAATTAACCAGTTTGGTTGGAATTATAAAATTGGCTTAGAATATAGAATAATAGTTCCAAAACTTCTGCCATCCACAGACTATCTAATGATTTGTTTGAATACACAAACTACTGATTTTAGATAAGTCAAAAATAAGTTTATAGCAATACAAATACAAGAATAGTATTTATAGAATTGACTTTTATTTGTGCCGTTGCTAGGTTGATATTATTTTAGCTTTTGAATAATGTATATATTATCAAATTACATCTGAAGCTGTAGATCATATCTCATAACCAGATGGTTTCTTCTCTTACTTCTTATGCATTTATATCAGAAAACACCAACTATTAGAGATCATTGAAAAAGGCAAATGTCCTACTTGTGTTTGGATGGAATATAAATATGGAAATTATGGGGAGGTCTTTCAGCAAAGATTTCAGCTTTTGGTTAAATGCTCAAAGGAGGATACTGCCCTTGAAAGCATTGAAAGCAGGAAGAGTGAATGTTTCTTAGAATAAATGGTGAATGATATTCAGCTTTGGTTTCATTCAGCTTTGAAAAGCATTACATTCTTTTGAAATATTTGGTTTAATCTAAAAAAATGTATCCAATAGTCATTATCATCTACTTTCCTCAGAGAGTGAAAAAAATCAAGTATTAGGAAAGAATAAAATTATCTTAGATTGAGTCATTCATATCACAGTCTGGTCTTTTTAAGACAGCCTGATATCTTACTCTCAACATGTAAAAAATCATAATATTTTAGAACTTTTAGATTCAAGCTAGTAAATATTCTAAATATATTACTGAGGTATTCTACTTTAGTTATATAAAATAATAGAATTATTCTTTAGCTATTAATGTCATGAAGAAATATTATCTTTAATTTAAAAACACATATAAGCATCTTTCTACTAAATAGCATAATCCAGTGTTAATCAGCAGAGTTGTGTATTCAGGCTCATATTTTTCCCAGAGCCCATTGAAATGTCATATGCTCAGTGGCTTCAATTAGACTGTATCTGTCTCTATGCTATTTTCTCTAACACTGACTTAAGAATCACTGACACAACCTGTTCTTTGAAAAGGTCATGAGTGAAATGACACTCAGGAAAAACTACTTATTCTCTTAGTAATGTTCTTCCTTGCTGTGTACATAACTAATGCTGATTTGTACTGGTCCCAATGTATCTTTCTTAAGTCTACAATTCATCTTATAGATTTTCAGCATTAAAGCAAAATGTTATTGGCACATCTCCCTTGTGTATAAATTATACTATGTCAATAACAGATTCATATTCTGAACATCATTGGTTTTGTTCAACTCTAGATTAGATGTGCAATGGAATATCAGTGTGATAGTAACTTAGCTCTTATATTGTATATATATTGTATTAATTTCCTATGGCTGCTGCTGCTGCTGCTAAGTTGCTTCAGTCGTGTCCAACTCTGTGCGACCCCATAGACGGCAGCCCACCAGGCTCCCCCGTCCCTGGGATTCTCCAGGCAAGAACACTGGAGTGGGTTGCCATTTCCTTCTCCAATGCACAAAAGTGAAAAGTGAAAGTGAAGTCGCTCAGTCGTGTCCGACTCTTAGCGACCCCATGGACTGAAGCCTGCCAGGCTCCTCCGTCCATGGGATTTTCCAGGCAAGAGTACTGGAGTGGGGTGCCATTGCCTTCTCCTTCCTATGGCTACTGTAACATATTACCACAAACTTGGTGGATTAAAGTGGCACACGTTTGTTTTCTCACAGTAGACAGAATTCCAAAGTCAGCTTCAGGCTGAAATCAACCTGTTGTCAAGGAATTTGCTCTCTTCAGAGGCTCTCTGGGAGAATCCATTTTCTTAACTTTTCCAACTTTCTTGGATTGTGGCCTTTCTTTCATTTCAAAGCCAGCCATGTAGCACTTTGCTTTAACACAAATATGAGGGACACTGCACCATATTTTACTGATGGATGGATCATCCTTTGTATTGGGAAAAAGATGAAAAGTATAGGTCTGATGCAGATAGGTTGATGTATTTGGTCAGAAGAACTTGTAATTTTTCTTTTAATTCTGTTTTTGTTATTGAGGGGGCAGAGTTGTCAGTTCAGTTCAGTTCAGTCTCTCAGTTGTGTCTGACTCTTTGCGAGCTCATGAACTGCAGCACACCAGGCCTCCCTGTCCATCACCAACCCCCGGAGTCCACCCAAACCCATGTCCATCGAGTCGATGATGCCATCCAACCATCTCATCCTCTGTCGTCCCCTTCTCCTCCTGCCCTCAATCTTTCCCAGCATCAAGGTCTTTTCAAATGAGTCATCTCTCCACATCAGGTGGCCAAAGTATTGGAGTTTCAGCTTCAACATCAGTCCTTCCAATGAACACCCAGGACTGATCTCCTTTAGGATGGACTGGATGGATCTCCTTGCAGTCCAAGGGACTCTCAAGAGTCTTCTCCAACACCACAGTTTTGTTATTGAAGAGGCAGAGTTGTCAGTGGGAAAGGAGTATTAAAGTTTGAAGGGGGAGGAAAGATGAAAAAGAGAAATGACTAGGAAAACATAGCAGCATGGAGACTTGTTGACTTTTGGTCATGAATTCAGGGTAAGACCAGTCAACACAGTTGTGTGTTTTTCTTATTTATTTATTTATTCCATTTTGTTTACTATTTGCAATTTTTTTTAATTGAAGTATAGCTGATTTACAATGTTGTGCCAATCTCTGCTATACAGCAAAGTAATTCAGTTAAACACACATATATATATATTCTTATTTTATATTCTTTTCCATTATAATTTATCACAGAATATTTAATATAGTCCCCTGAGTTATATACTAGGTTCTTGTTGTTTATCCATTCTAAATAGAATAGTTTGCATCTAACAGCCCCAAACTCCCAGTCCAATCTCTCTGCTTCTACCTTTCCCCTTGGCAACCACAAGTCTGTTCTCTGTGTCTATGAACTTGTTTCTATTTTTTAGATAGGTTCATCTGTGCCATATTTTAGATCCACATATAAGTGATATCATATGGTATTTGTCTTTCTCTTTATGACTTCACTTAGTATGATAATCTCTAGTTGTATCCCTTTTGCTGAAAATGGCATTATTTTATTCTTTTTATGGCTGGGTAGTATTCCATTGTGTATATGCATCACTTTTTTATCCATTCACCTGTTGATGGACATTTAGGTTGCTTCCATGTTTTGTCTATTGTGAATTATAGATCATAGATCTAGATCATGTGATAATTCTATTTTTAGTTTTCTGAGGGCCCACAATATTGTTTTCCATAGTGGCTGCACAATTTACATTCCCATCAACAGTACAAAAGGGTTCCCTTTTCTAGTGGTATGTTTCTTAGTAACATGTAACTCCTTGGAACACAGGGAGGGTACGGTCATAGAGGGTAGACAAAAAGAATAATGATAACAATAGGCCATGGGATCTAAGCCAATTTAGAAGGAAAATGGGGACTTCAGATGTGATAGTGAAAAGTTCGTAGGACCAGTGGATTGTCATTCTCACTGAATAGTTTGGGAAGTCCCTCCTTGAAGTACGTAGTGATTGATAGGAGAAGCTGGTCACAGTGTGGGGTTTTGAAATTGAGGTTGTAGAGGGTGTTTGGTTATGAGTTTAACAGTTCAGTTCAGTCGCTCAGTCATGTCCGACTCCTTGTGACCCCATGAATCGCAGACGCCAGGCCTCCCTGTCCATCACCAACTCCCGGAGTCTACGCAAACCCATGTCCATCGAGTTGAGGATGCCATCCAGCCATCTCATCCTCTGTCGTCCCCTTCTCCTCCTGCCTTCAATCCTTCCCAGCATAAGGGTCTTTTCCAATGAGTCAACTCTTCACATGAGGTGGCCAAAGTATTGGAGTTTCAGCTTCAACATCAGTCCTTCCAATGAACACCCAGGACTGATCTCCTATAGGATGGACTGGTTGCAACTTCTTGCAGTCCAAGGGACTCTCAAGAGTCTTCTCCAACACCACAGTTCAAAAGCATCAAATCTTTGGTGCTCAGCTTTTTTCACTGTTCAACTCTCACATCCATACATGACCACTGGAAAAACCAGAGCATTGACTAGACGGACCTTAATTGGCAAAGTAATGTCTCTGCTTTTAAATATGCTATCTAGTTTGGTCATAAATTTCCTTCCAAGGAGTAAGCGTCTTTTAATTTCTTGGCTGCAATCACCATCAGCAGTGATTTTGGAACCCCCCCAAAATAAAGTCTGACACTGTTTCCACTGTTTCCCCGTCTATTTCCCATGAAGTGATGGGACCAGATGCCATGATCTTAGTTTTCTGAGTGTTGAGCTTTAAGCCAACTTTATCACTCTCCTCTTTCACTTTCATCAAGAGGCTCTTAGTTCTTCTTTGCTTTCTGCCAGAAGGGTGGTGTCCTCTGCATATCTGAGGTTATTGATATTTCTCCCGGAAATCTTGATTCCAGCATGTGTTTCTTCCAGCCCAGCATTTCTCATGATGTATTCTGCATAGAAGTTAAATAAGCAGGGTGACAATATACAGCCTTGACGTACTCCTTTTCCTATTTGGAACCAGTCTTGTATTCCATGTCCAGTTCTAACTGTTGCATCCTGACCTGCATACAGGTTTCTCAAGAGACAGGTCAGATGGTCTGGTATTCCCATCTCTTTAAGAATTTTCCACAGTTTATTGTGATCCACACAGTCAAAGGCTTTGTGGTAGTCAATAAAGCAGAAACACATGTTTTTCTGGAACTCTCTTGCTTTTTCAATGATCCAGCGGAGGTTGGCAATTGATCTCTGGTTCCTCTGCCTTTTCTAAAACCAGCTTGAACATCTGGAAGTTCACTGTTCACATATTGCTGAATCCTGCCTTGGAGAATTTTGAGCATTACTTTACTAGTGTGAGATGAGTGCAATTGTGTGGTAGTTTGAGCATTCTTTGGCATTGCCTTTCTTTGGGATTGGAATGAAAACTGACTTTTTCCAGTCCTGTGGCCACTGCTGAGTTTTCCAGATTTGCCGGCATATTGAGTGTAGCACTTTCACAGCATCATCTTTGAGGATTTGAAATAGCTCAACTGGAATTCCATCACCTCCACTAGCTCTGTTCATAGTGATGCACTCTAAGGCCCACTTGACTTCACATTCCAGGATGTCTGGCTCTAGGTGAGTGTGAGTGATCACACCATCATGATTATCTGGTTGTGAAGATCTTTTTTGTCCAGTTCTTCTGTGTATTCTTGCCACCTCTTCTTAATATCTTCTGCTTCTGTTGGGTCCATACCATTTCTGTCCTTTATCGAGCCCATCTTTGCATGAAATGTTCCCTTGGTATCTCTAATTTTCTTGAAAAGATCTCTAGTCTTTCCCATTCTGTTGTTTTCCTCTATTTGTTTACACTGATCGCTGAGAAAGGCTCTCATCTCTCCTTGTTATTCTTTGGAACTCTGCATTCAGATGGGAATATCTTTCCTTTTCTCCTTTGCTTTTCACTTCTCTTCGTTTCCCAGCTATTTGTAAGGGCTCCTGAGACAGCCATTTTGCTTTTTTGCATTTCTTTTCCATGGGGTTGGTCTTGATCCCTGTCTCCTCTACAGTGTCATGAACCTCTGTCCATAGTTCATGAGACACTCTGTCTATCAGATCTAGTCCCTTAAATCTTATTTGTCACTTCCACTGTATAATCATAAGGGATTTGATTTAGGTCATACCTGAATGGTCTAGTGGTTTTCCCTACTTTCATCAATTTACGTCTGAATTTGTCAGTAAGGAGTTCATGATCTGAGCCACAGTCAGCTCCCGGTCTTGTTTTTGCTGACTGTATAGAGCTTCTCCATCTTTGGCTGCAAAGAATGTAATCAATCGGATTTCGGTGTTGACCATCTGGTGATGTCCATGTGTAGAGTCTTCTCTTGTGTTATTGGAAGAGGGTGTTTGCTATGACCAGTGCATTCTCTTGGCAAAACTCTATTAACCTTTGCCCTTCTTCATTCTGTTCTCCAAGGCCAAATTTGGCTATTACACCAGGTGTTTCCTGACTTCTTACTTTTGCATTCCAGTCCCCTATAATGAAAAGGACATCTTTTTTGGGTGTTAGTTCTAGAAGGTCTTGTAGGTCTTCATAGAACCATTCAACTTCAGCTTCTTCTGCGTTACTGGTCGGGGCATAGACCTGGATTACTGTCATATTGAATGGTTTGCCTTGGAAACGAACAGAGATCATTCTGTCGTTTTTCAGATTGCATCCAAGTACTGCCTTTCGGACTCTTGTTGACCATGATGGCTACTCCATTTCTTCTAAGGGATTCCTGCCCATGGTAGTAGATATAATGATCATCTGAGTTAAATTCACCCATTCCAGTCCATTTTAGTTTGCTGATTCCTAGAATGTTGATGTTCACTCTTGCCATCTCCTGGTTGACCGCTTCCAATTTGCCTTGGTTCATGGGCCTAACATTCCAGGTTCCTATGCAATATTGCTCTTTACAGCATCGGACTTTGCTTGCATCACCAGTCACATCCACAGCTGGTTATTGTTTTTGCTTTGGCTCCATCCCATCATTCTTTCTGGAGTTATTTCTCCACTGATCTCTAGTAGCATATTGGGCCTCTACCGACCTGGGGAGTTCATCTTTCAGTGTCCTATCTTTTTGCCTTTTCATACTGTTCATGGGGTTCTCAAGGCAAGAATACTGAAGTGGTTTGCCATACCCTTCTCCAGTGGACCACATTCTGTCAGACCTCTCCACCATGACCCGTCTGTCTTGGGTGGCCCCACACGGCATGGCTTAGTTTCATTGACTTAGACAAGACTGTGGGCCGTGTGATCAGATTGGCTAGGTTTTGGGATTATAGTTTCAGTGTGTCTGCCCTCTGATGCCTTCTCACAACACCTACCATCTTATTTGGGTTTCTCTTACTTTGGACATGGGGTATCTCTTCACAGCTGCTCCAGCACAGCACAGCCGCTGCTCCTTATCTTGGACAAAGGGTATCTCCTCACGGCCGCCCCTCCTGACCTTGAACATGGAGTAGCTCCTCTCAGCCCTCCTGTGCCCACACAGCCGCTGCTCCTTGGACGTGTGGTAACTCCTCTCGGCCACCCCCCTGGCCTCGGGCGCGGGGTAGCTCCTCTCGACCACGCTTCTGCGTGGTCCGTCGCAGCCGCTGCATTAGGTTCAAGTTATAATCATAGAGAGTAGGTGACTGAGGTGGAGTTTAGGACAGGCTTATTGAAAGAAGGAGGCCAGTGAACTTAGAGGGCAGCATGTTACTAGGAGAACTTATGGATTCAGAAATAATCAAGACAGAAGTAATGGTAGAGAGAGTGAGAGTCAAGAGCTAAATCTTCTGGGAAGGAAGGAGGGTGACTCTAAGGTCTTTAGTTAATGGCAGTAATGAAGGCTTTATGGTATTATGATCTGATGGCATGAGCTTCTAGGAGGACTTCTGAAGATTTTAGGAAACTTTGAGAACCCCATGTCTTTGAGTTTGGAAAAAAATAGCAACTATTACATGTAATAATGACTAAGTAAGGTGTTTAAAAGACAGCAAGATTTTGTTTGGAACCAGAAAGAGAAGCAAATATTTGGAGTGAAAGGTTATGGTAGAAGACATTTTACTGATGGCAGATGATTACTCTGAAGGTCAAGAAAATTGTTTTTTTTTTTATGTTAGATTGGTGGCTGGTCCATATCAGGCAGAGTACAGAGCTGTGTGGTGGTGAGGGTTCAGGAGAAGAGGGATGGCCTGGGACTCAGGTGTTCTTGGTGGCCAAGCAAATAGGTACATAAGGCATGATGTTAGGTGCATGGGAAGGTTCATGGCTGTGGCAGCATCGGCAAGAGCCCAGATTCTTGTGTAGTGTGACCTTATTAACGGAAACTACTCTGTCTTACATTTCATGGTTCCATGTGGAGAAATCTTCCTGGCCTTTCCCATTATACTGCTCTTACTCCCAGTCCTGTTGGAAGGAGAAGACCATGTGATTTGTGAACTCAGAAGAAGGCAGTGGGTATGCTCAGCTCAGCTGTGTCTTCTGTTCTTCATGTCAGCCTATCTATGAGAGAGCTGCACTCTGCCATGCTCCTGCCTCACAGGAATGGTCTTACCTCTGTCAGGGGAGATATGTGACTGTCCTGCTGTGGAATAAGAGGGGTGATAAATCTAATTCAAGGAGACTGCTCTGTCCAGAGCCACCACCCACAACTCAGCTTTTTCAATAATAACTGGCAATTTGTTCCCCACGTCTCTGACTCAGGTAGGGAAGCAGAGTGTTGTTGCCAGCCTTTGTGCTAATAGAGAACTCTCAGAGATGCTTTGTTTCCTGCCCATTTCCAAATCTGGTTCCTCAGCCTTGCACTGATTCTGTACTATGCCCTTAATTGTTCTTCAAATAAATCCTTATTTGCTTACTATAGCTAGAGTCAGTTTCAGTTGCTTTGAACCAAGCACTGTAACCAGTACAATCATTTAGTCCTTGTTCTGGACAAACTTCATTGGTTTGCCAGAAAGGTGGTTATGCTTTGCTTGGAAATGGCTAAAATGGCTGCATGTTACTCTTTGACATTTCATTATAGACAGCCACTGGAGAATGAATCACCAGTCTGGGAAAGTCCAATTTTCAGATAATTGTCATTGTACTTTTATTCCACTCTGCTGTTTTGACTGCTTGTGCTAAATTCTTAGAGATTCACTTGACTGAACATGTAAAGATTCACTTTCTGTGGTCTTTTTGGAGTCAAGTTCAAATGTGTTTATGACATTCCCATGAGTTGTACTTTTTACATTATAATTTTCAAAATTATATTTATTCATCCGTGCACAAGATTAGAGCCATTGTTCCATTTTGAGGGAATGGTGGCATAATGATAGACTGTAATACACACAAAAATATAATTTAACAACTGTTAACAATTACACAGAAATGTTAATGCACTGACTTGGACTGACTACATGCTGTCAACATCAGCCAAAGTAAACAGACCTATGCTGTCTTTGAAGTACTTTTGTGACCTTTACAGAGTTAATCATTAGTAAGAATCTCACAGGGATTCTGTGAAAATCATTGCTAATCTTATTGTTCTGGTTATCTCTTGCTGTGTAACAAACTACCCCAAAACTCATTGCCGGAAAACAAGACCATGCTACATCTCAGTTCTGTGGGCTGGTTGGGCAGGGCTTGGCTGGTTGATTTTCCTTCTCTGCTTGGGATTGAGTGGGATGACTCACTTGTGTTAAGTGATGATGGCTAGGCTGGCTGGGGGCTCTAAGATGTTTCACTTGCATGCCTGGTGTTTATGTGAATCACTGGAGGTCTGTGGTCATCTGGGCACACTCCTCTCTCCAGGTAGTCAAGGGGTCTTTCTCTGTGGTATGTTAAAAAGGGATGATGAGTTTCTAACACAGTAGTTTGGGGATCTGGTAAAGACTGTCCCAGAAGATGCAGGCAGAAGCTTTAAGGTTTTTTAGCAACACAGACTTGATGGTTCAAGAAAGCCACTTTTACATTTATATGATGTGAATTGCTAAGACCAAGCTGGCTTCAGTGGAAGGGAATTATCCTTGCTGTTGTTGTTCAGTTGCTAAGTCATGTCCAGCTCTGTGGGTCTGACTCATTTGACCTCATGGACTGCAGCACGAGTCCTATCCTATCTCTTCTTAATGACAGAAATGTCATTTCTTTTATCCACACTGTAAATTTTAAGTGAATGTGAACAACATTGTTCCATTGCTTTTGTTTCTGAAATAAAGTGCCTGAGGTCTGCTTGACTCTTGGAACAACCAGTGCTCCATGCATCATTTTGAGAAAAGATTTGTCTAGAAGATAATGGTGGTCCTAAAAAACCTTTAAATTCCTGATTGCAAGTGCTAATTAAAAATATGTAATATGATCTCCAGCCCTATTGGGCAAGTAATATTGTATAATAGTTTCTATGGTCTCTGGAGGTAGACTGCCTGGAGTTCAAAGCCAGATGCTAAGACTTATTAGCTATACCATGTGAACAAATGTCTTAATTTGTCTGTTTTATATTTCTCATTTTCTTCCTCTCTATCTGGAGATATCTCCCATGTCACTAGGTTTTTTTGAAATTAAATGAGAAAATGGAGGTAAAGAATTTAGTACAGTGCCTGGCACTGACATCACTCAATAACATGTATATTAGTGATTAATATTGATAAATGTATTTAGGCCCCTGAGTCTCACTGGATACTTCCTTAAGAACAACAGATATTTAGAGAATGTGATATTAAAAAATCTATAATCTGTGCTTTCCATTGATTCTTTTTTAAAGCTAGTAAGACATTGTCCTGATTTCTATAACAGAAAATTAAGGATCAAGAGACAGTTAAGGTTTCAAGGACTCTTGGACTGATAGAATACAATGGGAAGGTGGAAATAATACATCAATATATTGAGAAACAAAAAACTGAACCCAAACTAAACCTTATTCTAATGTTTCTGGCAGATTCTATATATGCTCTTTTCTGACCTGAGCTGAATCACTCCTTTTTAGGTGACCTCAGGAGGCAATCCCCACTCTCAAGAGGTCAGCATATTGATGGCAGACAGTGGACATAGTGCATTATAGCCCAGAACTCCTGGACCCAAGTAATCTTCTAGCCTCAGTCTTCTGAGTAACTGGTATGACAAGGGCATGCCTGGCTAAGACCTTCTTTTCTTATTTCAACACGAATTCAGTCACAGATTTTTTTTTTTTTCTATTTGAATACTTTGAACATAGCATGGGTTGTTGTTGTTCAGTTGCTAATTCCAGTCCGACTCTGAGACCCCATGAATTGTAGCATGCCAGGCTCCTCTGTCCTTCACTATCTCCCGGAGTTTGCTCAAACCTCATGTTATGTCCACTGAGTTGGTGATGCCATCCAACCATCTTATCCTCTACCACTCCCTTCTCCTCCTGCCCTCAATCTTTCCCGGTATCAGGATCTTTTGCAATGAGTTGGCTTTTCGCACTGGGTGGCCAAATTACTAGAACTTCAGCTTCAGCATCAGTCCTTCCAATGAATATTCAGGATTGATCTCGTTTAAAATTGAGTGGTTTGATTTCCTTGCAGTCAAAGGGACTCTCAAGTGTCTTCCCAAGCACCACAATTCGAAAACATTAGTTCTTTGGCACTTAGCCTTCTTTATGGTCCAACTCTCATGTTTGTACGTGACTACTGCAGAAACAATTGCTTTGACTATGTGGACCTTTATTAACAAAGTGATGTTTCTTCTTTTTAATATGATTTCTAAGTTTCTTATAGCTTTTCTTTCAAGAGGCAAGCATCCTTTAATTGTGTGTCTGCAGTCACCATCTGTAGTGATTTTGGAGACAAAGATAATAAAATCTGCTATTTCCACTTTTTCCCTATCTATTTACCATGAAGTGATGGGACCAGATCCCATGATCTTAGTTTTTTGAATGTTGAGTTTTAAGCCAACTTTTTCACTCTCCTTTTTTACCTACATCAAGAGGCTCTTTAGTTCTTCTTTGCTTTCTGACATTAGTGTGGTATCATCTGCATATCTGAGGTTGTTGATATTTTTCCCAGAAATCTAGATTCCAGCTTGTGATTCAACCAGCCCAACATTTCACATGATGTACTCTACATAGAAGTTCAATAGGCAGGGTGACAATATACATCCTTGACATACTCCTTTCCCAATTTGAAGCAGTCCATTGTTCCATGTTTGGTTCTAAACTTGGTGGTGTTGCTTCTTGTCCTGCTTACAGGTTTCTCAGGAGACAGGTAAGGTGGTCTGGTATTCCCGTCTCTTTAAGCATTTTCCAGTTTGCTGTGATCCATACGGTCAAAGTGTTTAGTATAGTCAATGAAGTAGAAGTAATGAGCAGTAAAAAAAAAAAAAAAAAAAAAAAAATCCCATATTGAGATCTCAAAGCTTTCATTCTAGAGTTTCCTGTATCATTTGGGTTGAGATTTGGCTCTGCATGTGACATAAGTCTAGGCAAATACTGACTTAAGCAAGATAGAAAGTTCTTTCTCTGTCATATAGAGTGTGGAAACAGGCAGTTCAGAACTGATATGGCAGCCTGTAGTTTGTGGACCTGGGTTCCTTTCATTCTGTGACTCTGTGACTCTGTCATGTGTAACTTTCATTTCTAAGGACAGGGTCCAGGATGACTTCTGGAGCTCCAGCCATTATATATGCTTTCCTGCCATCAGCAGAGAGGAAAGAGGAGAGAAAAGTATTCCTCCCCATTTTCAGGACACTTTCTGGAGAATCCAAACGACACTTTTTCTTTTACACCCTCTAAGATTCTTTCTGACACCAAATATGAGATGTCTTTCCACAACAATTCCCTAATTACTGGACACTGAGTATCTTACAAGTTAATTCAGTTCTGACAATATCCACCTGGTGTTAGTGTCCGACTCCATAAAACTGTCAGATCCTACTTCATATACCAGCTGTAAATGGTCTAGGTTACCCACACTTTTGTTTGGCTGACCACAAATTCAGGCATTCCCATGATCCCCTCTCAGATTTGAAAATTAGTTAGAATGACTCATAGAACCCAGAAAAACATTTTGCTTACATTTAGTGTTTTATTATAAAGGATCCAAATGGATAGCCAGATGAAGAACTCTGTAAAGGTCTTGAATGCAGGGGCCTCTGTCTCATGGAGCTGGGGCACACCTTCTTCCTGGCTTGCAGATGGGTTAGCCAAACCCAAAGCTCCCTAGTCTTACTGTTGAAGAGTTTTGTAAGAGCTCAATCTTTACCCCCTCCCCAGAGATCTCAATGACACTGCAAGTTTTAACACTCTAATGACAGATTTGGTTTTTTTGGAGACTAGCCCCAACCTGAGGGCTCCAGGGGCCCCACCCTAAGTCACGGTATTAGCATAAATAAGCTCACAAGTGATCTACTGGGGCTTGTAATGAATAACAAAAGACACTTCCATCATTCAGGAGATTGCAAGAGTTTTAGGAGCTCTGGGCCAGGTATTTGGGATAAAGAGCAAATGTTTATTTTTTATTTTAACAGCAAGTTTACTGACCATAATTTAGTTGTGGAAATTGGGAAGTGTTAGTCATTCAGTCATGTCCGACTCTTTGCAATCCCATGGACAGAGCCCACTGGTCTTCTCTTGCTGCAGAAACCAGTAATCTAGAAACCAAGCACCACATTCGGAGAGTTGGAGAACTCAGGTTTATTATGCCGGCGGGCCCAGAGGAGTTAACATCCAAACTCTGAGCCCTGAACAAAGGAGTGACAGAGTTTTTTACATATGGACATGCATGATTAAGCAGGTTTGCGGGTTTTCAGGGGCTAGGGCGATTGCAATGGGCAGGACAAGGGTGAGTGAGATAAGCTCCAGTTCCTAATATTGTGAGTCCCCACTTTCTGAGACCTATGTGATCTAGACTTTGCAAGGAGCAAGCTGGGTTACAGAGGCAGAAGGAGCAGGAGGTTATGTAAAGTTTCAACTTTTCCTCTTCATTACTTCCCTCTTGATGCTTCTATCACTCATTGTAGAAAGCATAATCTCATGTTTTGGTAGGGCATTCAGAGCTTCCCATCGTTTAGGGGGATATATTGAGCTGTTACCTTTTGCAACTTTATGGATTTAATCCGAGAGATTATGAACTGGTAATTACATTGAGAATACAAGGGCCAAACAAGAGCACTGCAAAGAGCAGGAAGAGAACTGTTAAAGGGAGAAGTCACGATGCCCAGCTCCAGATATTGTTCTAATTACCCCAGGAATTAGCTACTTTCTCTCTCCTTTTTATGATTTGTTCCCTTAGCTGTTGAGCCATGTCCCTGACTATTTCTGATAGGTTTACATAAAAGCAGCATTCTTCATTTAAGAAGAGACAGAGTCCTCTCTTTTCAGTTGTCAGTAGGTCTAGCCCTCTCCTGTTCTGTAAAACCACCTCAGCCAGGGAGTCTAGTTGGTCCTGTAAGGCCACTAAAGATTTGACTGCTCTCTCAATGTCGTTTGTGAAGTCCTTTGATAGTGTATGGTAAAAGGTGGTTGATGAAGTAATTCCTCCTATTCCTGTACCTATCCCAGCCGTGATTCCCAGACCAACTAGCAGGGGTATAAACTGGATGGCTCTCTTTGACCATGTATGTGCTGCCAGAGGTATGTTGCGACTCTGGTTGTTAGGGACAATATTCATCTGGGGAGTGAGGAAAGCTAATGTGCAGATACCCATCCAATTGACAGGTAGACATAAGTAAGCATCTGTCCCACAAAGAAAAGGCCTTGATGGGGGTGGTACCATCTGTTAGAGCAAGGGACACCAAAAAGCTGCAAAGCAGCCTGCACATAACAGATAACTGAACACTAGCAAAAGATTTGGAGAAGGCAATGGCACACCACTCCAGTACTCTTGCCTGGAAAATCCCGTGGACGGAGAAGCCTGGTAGGCTACAGTCCATGGGGTCTCTAAGAGTCGGACACGACTGAGCGACTTCACTTTCACTTTTCCCTTTCATGCACTGGAGAAGGAAATGGCAACCCACTCCAGTGTTCTTGCCTGGAGAATCCCAGGGACGGCGGAGCCTGGTGGGCTGCCGTCTACGGGGTCGCACAGAGTCGGACACGACTGAAGTGACTTAGCAGCAGTAGCAAAAGATTTTCTCCCCATCTTTGGGCTGTCACGGCTTCAGCAACTGAGCCTATTGTAAAGGGTGGGGGAGTGGTCAGCTATACTGTGGAGCGATTTAGTTAGTAGGGAGAATCGATCATAAGAGACATCTAATAAGAATGAGGCTTCCCACTACAGTGAGATAACAGATAGCTAACCACAGCTTCTGACCCAAATCCCAGTCCTGGGGTGTGACTGAAGCTAGTCCTGTAGTGAAGAGCACAGCAATAATACCAATCAGGGATAGAGGCCAGGGCTGACAATGAAAATTCTTTGATATTTGGATCCTCAAGCTTCCACTGTGTGTTGACCAGCCAGCTGCTGGAGTGTGGCTTGAGCAAGGCTGAAGAATCCTCAAGCTTCTGCCATTCATTGACCAGTCAGCGTCCGGAGTGTCTAGAGCAGGACTCAGCCTCCTTCGTGGGTGAGGGTTGTTGTTTTTGGAAACAGACCTTGAGGGAGTTTTTGGGGTCCCAAAGTGTTTTCTAGGTGTCCTCATCACAGGAACCTGCTGCCTTCTTGACTCTTGTGTTGTGGATCCAAGGGATGATGCCTGTGACTCATCTCCTGGCTGATAGGGATGAACCCAATTGCCCAAAGTAATGGGTGTCCTTTCTAAGGTTTCTTGGGCAATATGGCCGAAGACTTCCAGGGTCCGGAGGTTTTGGGAAATCTCCAGGTCACCTTGTCATTGGTGGTCTCTGTTGAGGTTTTCTATTACTAGGGTGCTCTCCCATATAAGATCTCAAGGGGATAATAGCCTGAGGATCTTGGCGTACATTTACGGAGGGAGATGAGAGTCCACAGAATGATAAGGCAACTTGTTCTAGCATTGTCTGGGTGTTGGTTAGGGGATAGTCTTATCGTCCTACTACTTGGAAAAACAAACTTAATAAGAAAGTTTAAGATATTTGGCCCAAAGATTAATAGAAGTAGGAAAGCTGCTGAGGGGCTAGCCAGGAGAACCAGGTCCAGATATTGATTTGTGACATTAGTGTTTCTCTAGGTATGAGAAGATGCAAGAATTTGGACTCATAAAAATCTTTACCTGAAACATCTGACTATCTGAAGGCCTGTTTTTCTGGGTTTTTCCCAGAACTCAGAGTGCCCCCTGAAGTCCTTTCAGGGGGATGTTGAAGGTCAGCATCTTGTAGTGGTCATGATTTAATCTGTGTAGAGGCAGCTGGCAAGGGCCAACTTTCACTCAGCAGGGCCCCTTCATAGCCATATATTTGACCATATTTTGGGGGCATTTCATGGTCATTGTGTCCCGCGGTGCTGGGAAGGCTCATTCCTAGGTATAACAAAGATTCCATTGACAGGCCACTCAATGTGTTGTCACTAGCCTGGCCTTGTAAGTAGCAAAAGTCTCTGGACCATACCTGTCTAACTAGCCTCTTAGTCCAGGAAAATATTTCCTCTTGTTGCCTCTTCCCATATCTAGAGTTCAGTTCAGTTCAGTCGCTCAGTCGTGTTTGACTCTTTGCGACCCCATGAATCACACAGCACACCAGGCCTCCCTGTCCATCACCAACTCTCAGAGTTTACCCAAATCCATGTCCATTGAGTTAGTGATGCCATCCAACCATCTCATCCTCTGTCATCACCTTTTCCTCCTGCCCCCAATCCTTCCCAGCATTAGGGTCTTTTCCAGTGAGTCAACTCTTCACATGAGGTGGCCAAAGTATTGGAATTTCAGTTTCAACATCAGTCCTTCCAGTGGACACCCAGGACTGATCTCCATTAGGATGGACTGGTTGGATCTCCTTGCAGTCCAAGGGACTCTCAAGAGTCTTCTCCAACACCACAGCTCAAAAGCATCAATTCTTCAGTGCTCAGCTTTCTTCACTGTCCAACTCTCACATCCATACATGACCACTGGAAAAACCATAGCCTTGACTAGATGGACTTTTGTTGGCGAAGTAATGTCTCTGCTTTTAAATATGCTATCTAGGTTGGTCATAACCTTCCTTCCAAGGAGTAAGCATCTTTTAATTTCATGGCTGCAATCACCATCTGCTTTGATTTTGGAGCCCGAAATAATAAAGTCTGACACTGTTTCCCCATCTATTTCTCATGAAGTGATGGGACAGATGCCATGATCTTAGTTTTCTGAACTTGGAGCTTTAAGCCAACTTTTTCACTCTTCTCTTTCACTTTCATCAAGAGCCTCCTTAGTTCTTCTTCACTTTCTGCCATAAGGGTGGTGTTATCTGCATATCTGAGGTTATCGATATTTCTCCCAGCAATCTTGATTCTAGCTTGTGCTTCTTCCAGCCCAGCGTTTCTCATGATGTACTCTGCATGTAAGTTAAATAAGCAGGGTGACAATATACAGCCTTGACGTACTCCTTTTCCTATTTGGGACCAGTCTGTTGTGCCAGTTCTAACTGTTGCTTCCTGACCTGCATACAGGTTTCTCAAGAGACAGGTCAGATGGTCTGGTATTTCCATCTCTTTAAGAATTTTCCACAGTTTATTGGGATCCACATAGTCAAAGGCTTTGTGGTAGTCAATAAAGCAGAAACACATGTTTTTCTGGAACTCTCTTGCTTTTTCAATGATCCAGCGGAGGTTGGCAATTGATTTCTGGTTCCTCTGCCTTTTCTAAAAACAGCTTGAACATCTGGAAGTTCACTGTTCACATATTGTTGAATCCTGGCTTGGAGAATTTTGAGCATTACTTTACTAGTGTGTGGGATGAGTGCAATTGTGTGGTAGTTTGAGCATTCTTTGGCATTGCCTTTCTTTGGGATTGGAGTGAAAACTGACTTTTTCCAGTCCTGTGGCTACTGCTGAGTTTTCCAGATTTGCTGGCATATCGAGTTCAGCACATTCACAGCATCATCTTTGAGGATTTGAAATAGCTCAACTGGAATTCCATCACCTCCACTAGCTTTGTTCGTAGTGATGCTTTCTAAGGCCCACTTGACTTCACATTCCAAGATGTCTGGCTCTAGGTGAGTAATCATACCATCGTGATTATCTGGGTCGTGAAGGTATTTTTTGTGCAGTTCTTCTGTGTATTCTTGCCACCTCTTCTTAATATCTTCTGCTTCTGTTAGGTCCATACCATTTCTATCCTTTATCAAGGCCATCTTTGCATGAAATGTTCCCTTGGTATCTCTAATTTTCTTGAAGAGATCTCTAGTCTTTCCCAATCTGTTGTTTTCCTCTATTTCTTTGCATTGATCGCTGAGGAAGGCTTTCTTATCTCTCCTTGCTATTCTTTGGAATTCTGCATTCAGATGGGAATATCTTTCCTTTTCTCCTTTGCTTTTCACTTCTCTTCTTTTCACAGCTCTTTGTAAGGCCTCCTCAGACAGCCATTTTGCTTTTTTGCATTTCTTTTCCATGGGGATTTTCTTGATCCCTGTCTCCTGTACAATGTCACGAACCTCTGTCCATAGTTCCTCAGGCACTCTGTCTATCAGATCTAGTCCCTTAAATCTTATTTGTCACTTCCACTGTATAATCATAAGGGATGTGATTTAGGTCATACCTGAATGGTGTAATGGTTTTCCCTACTTTCTTCAATTTAAGTCTGAATTTGGCAGTAAGGAGTTCATGATCTGAGCCACAGTCTGCTCCTGTTCTTGTTTTTGCTGACTGTATAGAGCTTCTCCATCTTTGGCTGCAAAGAATATAATCAATCGGATTTCGGTGTTGACCATCTGGTGATGTCCATGTGTAGAGTCTTCTCTTGTGTTGTTGGAAGAGGGTGTTTGCTATGACCAGTGTGTTCTCTTGGCAAAACTCTATTGGCCTTTGCCCTGCTTTATTCTGTACTCCAAGGCCAAAGTTGCCTGTTACTCCAGGTGTTTCCTGACTTCCTAGTTTTGCATTCCAGTCCCTTATAATGAAAAGGACATCTGTTTTGGGTGTTAGTTACATTATTACAATTATTGATCTCCGATGGAACTACATATCAACATTTTATCACAGGTTCAGTCACACATTTGTTAAAGTAAGAAATAATCTTCTGAAACAAGCTACAAAGAAAATAATATAGCTAGCAGTTAATAGTAAGGTCACAAGCAAGAATTTAAGTCAAGAACTTTCATTGGGTATAGCCAGGTATACCCCAGGTCATCTGACTCAGTTAAATGATTATAGCCAAGTGTACATCATGGAGCATCTGACCTTTACCCAAACATTGGTTACTGAGATAAGCTTTAGAAACAATCTTAGAGTGTCCTTTTTAATAACTTAATTAAATCTTTTAGCCATATGACATAGCAGGGAACTATTTCAGAAGTGAGTCTTAGTAAGCACAGACCTTAATTAACAAAACTAGAACTTAATATTCAGTGAAACATAAGTCATTTTGCGGGGGAGAACTCACTGTGAGGGCATTAACACTGTAGCCAGGGAAGGCTTTAACCCATCAGATAAAAATGAGGTCTGTCAGGAAGCTGGAAAAAGCCAAGGGGCCGTCTTGGATTTCCCACAGCCCTGGCTTTTTGACTTTTAGCTGTTGTTTATCCATTTTTAATTTCCTGATTTAGGAGCAGACTATTGCCATGTTTTAAGGATAGCAAAATGGTATCAGGATAGCAAAAGTCTAACCGTGAGGGGTTATTTTTTTGTAGAAGCAGAATGAGCTTTGTCTACATGTACCATAATCTTAAATAATGTTTATTTACTTTACCAAAGTAACAAAAGATTTTAAAAACAAATATAAATCATTTAAAGGCAAAGAAATTCATAATCTGTTATCAAAAGTTGTATTCTAAGAACACTTTTTTCTGTAATCAGAGATAAGACCAAATTCTAGTCTGGCACCAGCTTACTGTTCATAACAAAATTTGTTTGTCTGCTTAATCTTAGAAAGTCTTTTTCATGAAACTTGAAGAACTAATAGTATTCTTCTAAAGGTATGAGAGTAAAACCATAGACGACATGTTTAAAATCGGATTCTATTGCAATTGACAAAGAAACCTGGTCATAACACTTTAATATGATAATAAGAACTATAATTGACCATATATTATCAGAGTATATCAGATCTATATGAATTTCACATAATTTTAGGATATCTATATTAGTAACATCAACCATATAGTATAACCTGAAAAGATATTTTTTTCACCCCTTTAACAGTACTTCCCTTGTAATTTAACATGTCCAGTGAACCCAAGTAGCTTAATAGCTCATTGGGATGGCTCAGGGGCCCTCTGAAGCATCCCAAAGTTAGCTAGAGATCAAGTTATTTAGGAAGTTTTGTTGATAAATATCAAAAGGGTTTATAACACTCAGTCAGGTAGGGTCATATAAGTTACTGTGAATTCATAGTTATTCACTTAGCCAAAGCTAACAAAAGATTTCAAAGGTAAATATATAACAGATCAATTAAGAGGTAAAGAGTCTTAAATCTGTTATTAAAAACAGTTCAACATCTGAAGAAAGTATGTCCTCTTAACAGAGAGAAAGGCCGAATTCAAGTTTTGTGCCAGCGTACTTTAAACTCATTTAGGTAAACTTAATTAGATTTATTTTAAACTTTGTCAGTCCTTTGACCATGCACAAAACTTTTTTTTTCAGAGTCCACTTTCCACAAAATTTCTAGTCACTTTTTGTAACAGTCATCTGTAAATCAGACCTACTTTCTTTTCCCTTAATAAAATGTGATTTTATTTTTTTATATCTTCTTTATTAAAAACATACATCCTACTTTCTTATTCGATTAGCAAGCAAACATTAATACTAGATATTTAATAATTGAATATTTCCCAGTTCACGTGAATCTGAAATTTATTTAGGTTAATTTTTCTTGTATTTAGAATTGTTTGATTTGTAAGCGCTTACTTTTCTTTAGGCCAATTAAATTAGAACTCATTTACAACTTGAATAATATTATCAGAAAAAAAGACATACACTGAGACATACATAAATCCAGACAGACAGACTGACAGAGATCTTACAGTTTTCTGTTTGAAACTTAAAATATCTCTTTGACTCCTTTGTTTTTTCTTCACTTGAAGTTCTAATTTGGCAAGGCTGAGGTCTCAGGCAAAGCTGGCTGTGTATTTCAAAGATTTGGAAAGGGTTAACTTCAAGCTTTTCCTTGGGCAGGACTTTTAACAAGCTAGTTATTTTTAATTGCTTTTTTTTTTTTGCATATGCATAATTTTTTTTTTTTTGCATTGCATAATGTTTTTAATTGCAAACAGAATTGGTTTTGCAGTTTCCAAAAAGAAAAATTTCTCTCACTCCGTTCAATCAGCAATCACTCACTCACCATCATTCAGAGGCTATCACAATGCCTCCCTTCTCCTGAGTCCCCAGGTCTGCTTAACTGCTGCTCCCTTCCTGGGAGCTCCGGGAGGTGATCAGTCTCCTCTTCTACCTGTTGGGGTAGGTTCTGCCTGGGGACTAGCCCCAGGTCCTTACCTTATCCTGTGACCCTTCCTGGTGAGTTGGTCCGTCCCTCCAATGAGTCCAGTTGGGGCTCGGCTGTCTAGAGAGTCAGAACACCGGTCCAAAAGAGGACTGGGAATACCGTCAGGTGGCGGGCCTCCTCGTTCATCTCGGGGTTCCTTCGCTCCAGCCTGGCCGAGCCACCAGTCTGGTGGCTCAAAGGGATGGAGTGGTTGGAATCTCTCTCAGCCTCCAGAAATGTTGCAGAAGCCAGTAATTGAGAAACCAAGTACCACACTCAGAGAGTTGGAGAACTCAGGTTTATTATCCCATCAGGCCCGGAGAAGTTAACACTCCAAGCTCTGAGCCTCAAACAAAGAGGCTACAGAGTTTTTTATACATGGACAGGCATGATTAAGCAGGTTTGTGGATTATAGAGCCTAGGGCGATTGCAAAGAGCAGGACAAGGGTGAGATAAGTTCCTGTTCCTAGTTTTGTGAGTCCCCACTTTCTGAGACCTATAGATCTAGACTGAGCAAGCTGGGTTACAGAGGCAGAAGGAGCAGGAGGTTATGTAAAATTTTAACTTTTCCTCTTCACTCTGTCCATGGGATTTCCAGGCAAGAATACTGGAGTGGGTTGCCATTTCCTTCTCCAGGGGACCTTCCCGACCCAAGGATCAAACTTCAGTCTCCTGCATTGCAGGCAGATTCTTTACTGTCTGAGCCACCAGGGAAGCCCATAATTTAGTTATGTGACCTCATCTAGCTGTAATAGAGTCTTAGAGATATGGTCAATGATGATATTATTATAAAGAGGGAAAGAAAGGAAGAGTGGATAATGGGGGGCAACTTCCCTGCTCCTTCATGAATGAGTTTTCTATGCATTGATGGAAGCTTCTGGGCTGTAGGCCTTTATGCTTTGGTGTAGGCTTGGGTTCCACTGAAATGATTTCCCCACTGCTGGCATTAGCCTCACTCATGCTGTAGTTCTGAACATTGTTCGTTGGTCTGGACTTTAATCTGGGACTTTAATCATAGTTAGACTATGACCCTACTTGCCCATATGTCAGTTCCGACTTCATTCAGTTTGGTTTTTTAGACTGTAAGTCTTATGGATAGGAACCATGTATAGTTCTAAAGGTTTTGCCTACTTTCTTGACATTTTTATTGAATATGCATTTATCTGAACACTTACCAAAATATTCAGCATTACTCATAATAAAATAATTCCTCTTGATCCCCTACTTTAAGTAACTGAAATGAATTTATTACTTTTGGAGAACTCTCCTTCAACTTGTAACACCTTTTGCCTTGTCTTTGAATTTTACTTTTTATCTCTGTTACTTCTTTACTTCTGATATGCTTTTTTATCTTTTAAACCAATGATAAATTTGTTGCAGAAATTCAGAAATATCTGGAAGTTCAGAAATAACACACCAATTTATTTGTTTCCTCTGAAGAACTTTATCAAAAGCCCACTGAGAGTGTAACTTCATTTAAACCAGGCATTCTTGTCAGTTTCTCTGCAATCTCCTTATCTCTTAGATTTTCCTGGAAAGTCTTAAGAGGTGATCTACCTCAAGATTTTCCTCAAAGGTTCACAGTTCAGACTTTGTATTTTTGGCTTTTGTTCCTCAAATGAATTTCGTGTTCATTGCTCTCAGTTTTACCAGTGAGAGAACGTATCATTTTATGTGAGCCTGGGATGACCTTTCAACAGTCTTTCAATTATTATTGAACACTGTCAATGTGAAATAGAGGAAAACAGTAGAATGGGAAATGCTAGAGATCTCTTCTAGAGAATTAGAGATACCAAGGGAACACTTCATGCAAAGGTGGGCACAATAAAAGACAGAAACAGTAAGGACCTAACAGAAGCAGAAGAGATTAAGAAGAGGTGGCAAGAATACATAGAAGAACAGTACAAAAAAGGTCTTAATGACCTGGATAACCACGATGGTGTGGTCGCTCACCTAGAACCATATATTCTGGAATGTGAAGTCAAGAGGGCCTTAGGAAATATTACTACAAGCAAAGCTAGAGGAGGTGATGGAATTCTAGCTGAGCTATTTCAAATCCTAAAAGATGATGCTGTTAAAGTCCTCCACTCAGTATGCAAATTTGGAAACCTCAGCAGTGACTACAGGACTGGAAAAGGTCAGTTTTCATTCCAATCCCAAAGAAAGGCAATGCCAAGAATGTTCAAACTACTATACAATTGGATTCATTTCACATGCTAGCAAGGTAATGCTCAAAATCCTTCAAGCTAGGCTTAAGCAGTACATGAACTGAGCATGTCCAGACATACAAGCAAGATTTAGAAAAGGCAGAGAGGAACCAGAGATCAAATTGCAAATATCCACTGGATCATAAAAAAAGCATGAGAATTCCAGAAAAGCATCTCGTTCACTGACTATGCTAAAGCCTTTGTGTGGATCACAATAAACTGTGGAAAATTCCTAAAGAGATGACAATACCAGACCACCTGACCTGCCTCCTGAGAAATCTGTTTGCAAGTCAAGAAGCAACAGTTAGAGCTGGACATGGAACAACAGACTGGTTTAAATTGGGAAAGGAGTATGTCAAGGCTGTATATTATCACCCTGCTTATTTAACTCTATGCAGAATACATCATGAGAAATGCTGGGCTGGATGAAGCACAGGTTGAAATCAAGATTGCCGGGAGAAATATCAATAACCTCAGATATGCAGATCACATCACCCTAATGGCAGAAAATGAAGAGGATCTAAATAACCTCTTGATGAAGGTAAAAGAAGAGAGTGAAAAAGCTGGCTTAAAACTCAATATTCAAAAAAACCAAGATCATGGGATCTGGTCCCATCACTTCATGGGAAATAGATGGGGAATAATGGAAACAGTGACAGATTTTATTTTCTTGGGCTCCCAAATCACATAGAAGTATCATTTGTGGTATATTTCAGAAAGATTAACCTATTGTATGATGTTGAGATGTATTATGGTGGAAGTTCTTACATGCTGTTACATTGAGATTCACAAAGCCCATTAGAAGGACAGCAGAAGTCCAATGGGGTCAGCACAAAATTTGTGTCTGAACACCTGAATTACTGGGAGAATTTAATGGGCAGCTGTGTGTAAAGTTATTTTGGGGAGCTTCAGAATGTTGTAAAGTGCAACAAATGTTTTCTGGAAACCCATGGTGACTGTGGTGTTTTGCACATGCTTGCAAGAAGCACTCAGTCTAATGTGGGAGATCAGTTCGCAGGCATCACTAGCTATTGGATAGTCAACTTCTGTGTATTGCTGAGTCTGGAGACACAAACAAAGGTCTTCAATAACACATGTCCTAGCTCTCAGAAACATTAGTCCTGATTTTTCCTTTGCAATTGTTCATATATTTCAGTTTTACTATTTAAAACTGAATTTCAGTGCCTCCATTCCTTTATATCAGTAAAATGCACTACTGTGATTGCCAGATTGGAAGGAACCCTGGAGGCCTGTTTCCTTCTTAGCAGGACTGGTGATCTCCTCTGATATAATAGCTTACCAAGTCAGCATGATCAATTTAATTCAGTCTTTCATTAGTCACTTTAGACAGTTTAACCAAATTAACTAATTCTCCAGAGAGCATAATGTGAAATTATGTATTCAAATATGACGTCCTTTAAAAAGTGTTACAGACAAGTCACAAATAATAATTTTCTTTGTAAGATGAAAATATGCCAACCAACCCATGTTTTTGAACCCAAGATTTTTTGCCTAATTATTTCTTATGTAATAACAGCAATGCAATTCTGTATTTCTAGTGACTTTCTTTAACTTCAAATCCCTTAACTGGCTATATCTTGTTTATTCTTATGTGTTACTTGAGCCTTAGGGTAATGCAAATCCCAGTTTGAGTTCAAGCCAAGTTTAATCATATCTTGACATAACTGGAAAACTGTTGGATTGGTTGACTGATTTATTCATTCTATCAATATTTTCTGAGTGCTTGTTATGTGCCAGACACTTGCCTAGGCATTTGAAATAAAGCAGTGACCAAAACAGAAAAAAAAAAATTCCTACCTTCATGGAGTTTACAGTTTTGCAGTGTGGGATGTAGAAGGGACAGTTAATAGTTTCTGGTGCTATATTTGTATTGGGCTCTATACAGACTGCAAACAGATAACTCTTCCTAAAGGACAGAGGAGCCGTTTACCAGCTAAACACCTGACATAATCAGAAAACTTTAGCCATTAGAGGGGAGGGGCTGTCTTTGGATTCTTCTCAAGACTGTCTGACAATGAACTCCTGACTCAGTATGTGGTGAGTGGTAGTGTTTGTGTGTGAAGGTGTGTGAGAGAAAGAGAAAGGCGTAGGAGGATAGAAGGGAAGGAAAGAGAAAGTTTAAAGTGTTTCTGAAAGTAAAAAAGGGAAAGAGTTCATTCTACAATTTATGAGGGAATGGTTTCCATGTATTTATAAACACAAGTAAAAGAATATACTCAGAAATACGGGAGTACTTGGCTCAAGAGCAGTATTCTATGTGAGAAAGGGGAAGAGGCACCATTCCTGTTAATAGACCTGAAGGCTGATGTCTTTTCCTAGAGATTTCTTCCTGACCTGCAGCTGGGCTTACTGCTATAACTCGTTTATGTCTCAGTAGAAGCAAAATCTTTTCTGAGAAAGGGGAGTTAATATGTCTCTTTTTTTGTTCCCATTGTACTGTGTCCTACCGTGGCATCTCTTGTGTTGGCCAAAAAGTTCATTTGGGTTTTCCTAAAATACTACAGAAAAACCCAAATGAACTTTTTTTTTGGCCAATCCAGTATTATCCCATGTTGCAGTTGTATGTTGTTTTCACCTAGACTGTAAGCACTAAAAGGCCAGGACCATTTCCTCTGTATTCAGTTCGGGCACAGCTGAGTGCCTGCCATATAAGTAAGAGCTTAGTGAATACTTACTGAATAATTTTATATTCTTGATCTATACTCTTCTGCTACTCCATTTCCTTGTCATTTTTATATGATTGTAGAAGATAAAAAGTGTTTTTCAGGAAGTTTGCTCAAACTATTGCACATGACTATGAAAGAAATAAGTACTAATTACTGTATTCAGAGTATTGCTTTTTTCTTCTTAATGTAATGCTTTCCACATATTTTCTTCAGTTCTCATAAAAAGCCCATGAGGTTAAACTGCTTTTGAGATCTTCTGTGTGAGTTGGAGGAATTAAGGATTCAGTCTTTTTCTTTTTTTGGAAGAAATTTTTATTATTGATAAATCATTGAAATAGAGTATCGAGTAGATGTTTTAAAAGGCTTGTGGGTGTGTTTCTTTTTTTCTTTAATTGAAGTACAGTTGATTTACAATGTTGTGCTAATCTCTGCTGAATAGGAAAGTGACTCAGTTTGGATATAGTTTCCTCTGCTATACGGTGGGACCTTGTTCCTTATCCATTCTAAACATAATAGTTGTATCTACCAACCCCAAATTCCCAGTCTACCCCTCTCTCTTCTTCCCTTCCCCTTGGTAACCACAGTCTGATCTCTGAGACCCTTTGCATTTTTAAACTTGATTACAGTTTATGAAAAATTAAATGTGATCATAAACAAATTTACTGATACTCAGAATATTTATATTAAATAATACATGTATTTTAAAAACCATAGTTGTTTTCTGTGTAAAAACTAGAAAATACAGGTGAGCAAAGACAATCAGAGAGTAACACTGCTAACCAATTGTTTTTGTGTGTAAACATAAAGTACTGAAACTGGACTGTGCTCAGTCGCTTCAGTCGTGTCCGACTCTCTGTGACCTATGGACTGTAGTCTGCCAGGCTCCTCTGTCCATGGGATTCTCCAGGCAAGAATACTAGAGTGGGTTGCTGTGCCATCCTCCAGGGGATTGGCCTAACCCAGGAATCAAACCCATACCTCTGGCATCTCCTACATTGCAGGAAGGTTCTTTACCTACTGAGCCACTTGGAAGCCCCAAACTGGACTGGCTTCTCTCAAACAATGTCATGTTGTAGTTTTATTGATAACATGTTTTATTTCTCAGTGATACCTAGAATAGTGATGCACCTTACATTTTTTGGATTCTTAGATTTGATGAAATAATATGTACGCACGTACGAATGTAACTATAACAGAAGAGTAACTGAAGACAATTCCAGCTACCTAGTTTCCTGCATTGCAAATTTCATCCCCAATCACACAGAACAGCAAGAAAACACCTAAAACCACACAACAAACACTCAACACAACTTGAAGACAGAGAAAGCCCAAATTTCAAAATAACTGTAAGTAAAAAGAAAAATGAAAAAAAAAAGAAACATCAAATCCCAGTAAGTGATCTCTTTACGTTCCTATCCTCCTGTAAGGCATCCTGACAAAGACAGGCTACAGGGAAGAGAAGAGAGGAACTGGAAACTGGTCTAAGTTTGGGCTAAAGTTACTGACAGAAAGAGTAAGTCCACAGTAAGTCCAAAAATGAAAAAAGTGTTTTGGGCATATCAGGGCGTGGTCTACAAGGAAATAACTAAAGGTATGTGATTTGCTTTTTTGCTTCATTTTTCTGCTTTCTTCTGAGTTGTTGAAAAATGCAACTACTTCTTCAATCCAAAATTGAGAAATTCTTTGAAAGACAGATACCTTGTTCTTTGTTAAAACACTTAATTGATAAAGGCAACTTCAAGTAAATGCTTTCATGAGTATAAATAGGTCAGGAAAACGGGGTAAGGGCATAACTCTCATACAGAGGGTTGGTAAGCTGAAAGCACTTAAAATTAAGTCTGGTGAGAAAGAAGCAAATTTCAAAAAGAATGAGGATGTGTATTTTTGGCAAATTGAGCTACCTGGAATCAGTTAAAAAAGCTAAGTTTTGATAAAATGTGGATAGCCAAACAAAAGAAAAATCCTCTATCTTATATTAGAAGGGGATTGTGAGACATATTCTCAGTAATTTTCAAGTGTACAATACAGTTGTTAACTATAGTCACCACCCTGTAAGATCTCCAGAACTTATGCATCATATAGCTAAAGTTTGTACCTTTTGACCTTCTTCACACATCCTTCTCACCTCCATCCCTGCCAGCTACCATCTGTGAGCTCTATTTTTAGATTCCACATATAAGTGTGAGATCATCGAGTATTTATCTTTTTCTGTCTTGTATCACTCTGTATAATGCCTTCAACTTTCATCTACGTTGTTCCAAATGACAGGATTTCCTTCTTTTTTAATGTCTGAGTAATATTCCATTGTATATACATATGTGTATGTGTGCATGAGTATAAAATAGGTTTTATTCTTTATCCATTTTTCTGTCAACAGACACTTAGATTTTTTCTGTATATTGACTGTCATAAGCAATGCTATAGTGAATATGGGAGTGCAGATAGCGTTTTGAGATAGTGGTTTCGTTTCCTTAGGATATGTATTCAGAAGTGGAATTGCTGGATCACATGGCAGTTCTATTTTTTTAGCTTTCTTCTCTTTTTTGATGAGAAATATTTGTTTCTTTTACACTGTCCTTGTCCTCTCACTGTGTTTTAGTTATAT
Source organism: Giraffa tippelskirchi (assembly GCF_054371585.1). Classification (NCBI taxonomy): domain Eukaryota; kingdom Metazoa; phylum Chordata; class Mammalia; order Artiodactyla; family Giraffidae; genus Giraffa; species Giraffa tippelskirchi. Next base: position 66,816,655 of record NC_137278.1, read on the forward strand.
GGTCAACAGATAATTTGTTCTTTTTCTGAATCAAGAGAAGTTATGTTTATATTTGATGTTGAGATTGTCATGAGATTCTTAACTTTATTCCTCAGATCTTGACCGCTTAGGACTTTTACGTATTTGAATTAGAGAAAAGCTTGATCTTTTAGATGCTGAAAGGAAGTCCTCAAATATTTATGACTAAGATGATGGATTGTTGTAGATTGTATTATTGACTTCAGTTATTTACTGATGTCCTTGAAATTTACATATCCCCCATATGCCATGAAACTTGTAGTGACTCAATTTTGTGGTGCCTTCTATGGAAGGTATATGTTTTTCCATCTCATTGATGTCAAGTTCTTTTCAGTGAGACTTTCTTTAGTTGTAGCATGTAAATTTAGGAGAGTTTAGAGAAAAAAATCAGAGAAGCCACTGACTTGCAGGTGACATTTCACATCAGTGAAAATGAACCTTTGTTATTATAATCCACTGAAATTTTGGATTGTTTGTTGCTGTAGCATAACATAGCAAAAGCTGACTAACACATATGATTTGATTTATGTTCTTGAATAAACACTCAGGGTTTCCATGTGGGAAATGAATTAAAGGGATAAAAGAGTGACATTGGAAAAAGTTAGAAAACCGTATCAGTATTCTGAGAGAGATGATCAGTGTCTTGGATTTGAGTAATAGTGACAAAATCAGGGAATGAGAATAAACAGGACTGGATGATTGCTTACATATGATGATATGAGAAATCTGTCAGAAATTTAAGGTTTGGGTGGAAATACCTGGGTGGATGTTGATAAGATAGACAGCAATGAAAGAAAAATAAATATGGGGCAGAGAAAGCAGTTATGAAGACATAAGTTTAGTTTCAGATTTCTATAGGGTTCTTAATGCAGAAGTTGAGTAGCAAGTTGCATATATTTCAGAGAAGATGTCTCAATTAAAGAGACACAATTGATATTTATCAGCATTTAGATGGAGGCCATAGGAGGGCCTGAGACATCTGAGGAAGAGAATGTAGAATGAGAATTTATGATAGTCTACAGAAAGTCTGCCTCAAACTGTAACATCTGAAGATAAGTGACTCCTAAAAGTAAGCAAGAATAAAAGGAGAAGTACCTTGGGGAAGTGGCTGCTTCTAGGAAATGTAGGAAACATACAAGGTTAGCAAGGAGAATTTTGTAATGTCATAAAGTAAGAATAACATAAAAGAAAAAAAGCTCCAAATGCTGGAAATAGGACAGATGTACAGAGGAGTCAATTGAAAGAGCTCCTAATGCCCAAAGCTGGAAATTTGAGCAACAAATACAGCAGTATGGGATTATAATCTGAGGTATAAAATAAATACCTTTGAGTCTAGACTAATGTAAGCAAATGATTAAATAAATGGGGAAGAAGAGAACTTCCTTATGCAGAAGAATTCCAAATAATTTATGTAGGTACTCTGCCATCAAAAATGAAGAACACAGGCTTCCCTGGTAATTTAGTGGTTAAGAATTTACTTGCAATGAAGGCAACACTGGTTTGATCCCTGGTCCAGGAAGATCCCACATGCTTTAGGGCAACTAAGCCTGTGACCACAATTACTGAGCCTGCATTCTAGAGCCTGGGAGCCACAGCTACTGAAGCCCATGTGTCCTAGAGCCTGTGCTCCACAAGAAGAGGAGCCACCACAATGAGAAGCCTGTGCGCAACAGTGAAGACCCAGTGCAGCCAAAAAAGATGAGAATGAAATTCTCTACCGCATTAGTGTGGACTCTGCAAAAGAAGATTGGAAAGAGAGTAAAAAGAATAATTTAACAATAGAGAAACTTGACAAATACTAGTTTAGCCAGGTGATCAAGGTCAACATCAACAGTGATGAGTCATGTTGACAGCATGTATATTTGTTACAATGTGATAAAAATGTCACTTTAATTCTGTGGTGTTCCTTCCCACAAACACCTACTCCAGTCTAATTATGAGAAAACATCAGGAAAGTCCCAGTAGAGGGGCATTCTGAAAATTATTCACCAATAATCTTTAAAACTGTTAAGGTCATAAAAAAAGGGAAGTCTGATAAACTGTCCCAGGCTAGAGACACCTAAGGAGACTTGATGACTAAACGTATGTGGCATCCTGATAAAAAAGAAGGACCTTAGGTGAAAACTGAGAAAATCTGAATTAAGGATGAACTGTAGTTATTGCTAATGTGTCAATATAGGTTTATTAGTTATAACAAACATACCTTGATAAGAGTAAGGGAAATTGTGTATGTGACATATGAGATATCTCTGTACTGCCTTTACAACTTTTCTGTAAATCTAAAACTGTTATAAAATTTATTCTTTAAAAGCTGCAAAGATTAAAGCCAAGAGGTGGAAGACAGTGAAGAGAGTGGCCTTGAAAGTTGCACGTGATAGGTTTGCTGCCTACGACTCTCAGTGATCAAGTAAGTTGATAGAAAATTGTTCTTTGGATTTAGTAACATGGTCATCTATCCCCAGAACAAGAGTAGTTTCAGTGGTAGAAGGATGGGAGTAGAAGCCAGATTGAAGTAGATGAAGAGTAAATGTGATTTGAAGGGAAAGGAGTGTTATGTGGAGACATTGTCAAGAAAGGTAGCAGAGAAGTGTAGGAAAAAAGATAGAAGGAAGGTTTGAGGATTCAGGAATGATGAATGTTCTTGTAAACTTGAGATGAATGGGAAAGCAGATGAAAAGTATTCAGCAAGAAGGCAATTATTGAAAATATAGGAGAGTGGAAGTTTAATTAATTGAGTAATGAGGTGTGGGATCAAGAGCACACCTGGATAGACCAGCTTTTATTAGAAGGCTGGGCATGCCCTCCATTGAAACAGAAGACAGGAATGAAGGATAGATGCTGAAAGAGGGATGTTAGTGGAGATAACTCTAGGTTAAGGGAGTGTCTCTGTTATGGGTTGAATTGTATCCCCCATACAGAATGTTGAAGCCCTAATCCCCAGTATCTGTGAATGTGACTTTATTTGGACACAGGGTCTTTGCAGATGATTAAATTAATATGAAATCATTGGGGTGAACCCTAATCTCATATGATTGTGTCTTTATAAAAGGGGACATTTGAACACAGAGACTTGAAGAATGCCATAGAGATGACTGAAATTGTGGTGCTGTGTCTATAGGCCAAGGAACACTAAAGATTGCCAGCAAACTACCAGAAACCAGGAGAGAGGCATAGAACAGAATCTTTCTCACAGTCCTCAGAAAGAACTAACTTGATCTCAGACTTCTCACACCTTCATCTCAGACTTCTGTCCTCCCAAACTGTGAGACAATAAATTTCAGTTAGTAAGCCACCCAATTTGTGGTCCACTGGTATGGGAGCCCTAGCAAATTGATACAGCCATACCTCATTTTATTGCACTTCACTTTATTGTGCTTCATATATATTGTATTTTTTTTTTTTTTTACAAATTGAAGTTTTGTGGTAACCCTGAACTGAACAAGTCTGTTGGTGCTATTTTTCTAACAACAATTGCCCACTTTGTGTCTCCGTGTCACACAGTTTGGTAATTCTCACAGTGTGAAAAATCCTCCACCAGCAAAAAGTTACAGCCTGCTGAAAGCTCAGATGATGGTTACCATGTTTAGCAATAAGGCATTTTAAAATTGAAGTATGCACATTTTTTCAGACCTAACATGATTGTATACTTAGTGTACTATAGTATTAATATAAACTTTTATGCATTGGGAAACCAAAATATTTGAATGACTGACTTTATTGCAATATTCTCTTTATTGTGGACCTCTCTGAGGTGTACTTGTACACTGTTTGATAATTATCATTTTCACTGTGAAATATTTGGCAAAGCATCCTCTGAAAGTAAAGAGGATGGGGGTGGTGGTGGGGTTGGAGTTGGAGGTTAAAAGACAGAGAGGAGAGGATATGTAGGAAATTCAGTTTTATAACTCTTTAATAAAGTGTTTGCATAAGACTTTTCACTAATTCAGATTGAACTTTCTCCTAAGGATTAATGGGATTTTGGGAAATTTTCAATGAATTTTTTATAATAATACTTTAAAAAATTATTTTGTTTTTGGCTGCACTGGCTCTTGTTGCGGGCAGGCTTTCTCTATTGCAGCGAGTGGGGGCTCCTCTCTAGTTGCAGTGCATGGGCTTCTCACTGCAGTGGTTTCTCATGTGGAGCACAGGCTCTAGAACATGGGCTTCAGTAGTTGTGTCTCATGGGCTTAGTTCTCCCATGGCATATGGAATCTTCCTGGATCAGGGATCAAACCAGTGTCACTTGCATTGCATAGTGGATTCTTAACCACTGGACCACCAGGCAAGCCCTCAATTAATATTTTATATCACTCTAATATTTATATCCTATTGTAACAATGTAAGACTTAATTTTAAAAACTTTAAAAAGATAAATATTGTATGATTTACTTTTCGAGGAATCTAAACAAACAAACAAAAAACCCAAATTAAACAAAACAAAGACTTATAGTTGCAGAGAAAAAAATATGTGGTTGCCAGATGGGAAGGGATGGGGGAATGAATGAAATAAATGAAGGGAATTAAGAGGTAAAAACTGTCAGATATGAAATAAATAAATCATGGGAGATATTGCACAGCATAAGGAATATCATCAGTATCAACAGATGGTTACTAGATTTATTGTAATGATAATTTTGTAATGTGTTTAAAATGTGAAATCACTATGTTGTGTACCTGAAATTAATGTATAACCATATTTTAGTAATAGAAAAGCAGCTCATTGTCAGTGATTAATTGTGTTGCCATATCTTCATTATGATTCCTTTTCATTTCCTAGAAAGGAAATTTTTAATAGTTGAACATAGCCTACAGGCTTCCCTGGTGGCTCAGACAGTAAAGCATCTGCATGCAATGCAGAAGACCTGGGTTTGATCCCCGGGTCAGGAAGATCCCCTGGAGAAGGAAATGGCAACCCACTCTAGTACTCTTGCCTGGGAAATTCCATGGATGGAGGCGCCTGGTAGGCTACAGTCCATGGGTTCGCAAAGCGTCATACACGACTGAGCTACTTCATCTATACCCTACAATAGGCTTGTGCAATAGAACTTTCTGCAGTAATGGATATACTTGATATCTGTTCTGTCCAATATGGTGGCCACTAGTCCTGTGGGGTTACTGAGCCCTTGGAATGTACCTGTTGTAACTGAGAAGAAACTAAATTTTAAAATTTAATTAAATTTAAATGGCCACATGTAGCTAGTGACTACCATACAGAATAGTGCTGGCCTATAAACTAGCTCTAGTTTTATCTCCTAAAGGAAAGATAGACATATGCTTACTCCCTAATTCTCAATTATAAGTGTTAATAATATGGATGAGTATAAATAACTTGGCCTTCTGGGATTCATTCATTTCTTCTTTCTTTTAGTAAGCATTTATTGGGTACTGAGTATGTAAGCTGGTGGCTGGCTACACAGATCATTTTATTTGGAGAAGTAAAAGTACTTAGGAAGAGTAAAATTTTAAAACATGCTGATTATCTAGTTAAATGAAATGCAAGATATTCTATTCAATATCATCAAAATCTTGATGAAGACAGAAAACTTGTTCATGAGTTCGTTCCACATATATCAATTATTCTTTTTACAGAGTCTATAACTTTTCTCCATATGAGTGAAACTTTTACTTTCCCAACAGCAACACTGGTAATCAGACCTTTGTTTCTGCACATAAATTGCTTTAAGATAATCAAAAGCCACCAGGAATCCACATACGTTCAGTCTAAAATGCATTCAGTCTAAGTAACTCTGTTGATTTCTATCATCGTTTAATAGATATATAAAACTCTACAAGTAATCACTCTACGAACAGATTTACCTTCTCTTCTAGTAGGCAATTATAGTATATAAAATCTGAGGCTCTGTCAAAGCTGTGGCCTCAGTAGATGATATAAATTTGCTATAGTGAATGGAACTTCTGCAGTGAGACATTTATTAAGAAAAAACTTCTTAGTAGTCTAGACAAAAAACTTGACAGACCTTAGCTATGAGTTCTAACCAGACTTACACTCTTTTTGTTACACTTGAAAAATCTTTCTGACTCTGAGTTTTCTCTTTTCAAGAATAACTTTATCCAGAAATCCCTCGTAAGAGTCTTCAGCATAAGGAGAGAACCACATATGAGGAAAATGTAATTTTAGGGTGTAGGATTTCATAGCAGCCCCACATGCATATATTATCAAAAATTGCAAATAACTTACATGTCCCTGAAATGTTATGCTTCTTTTAAAATAAACTGTGTATTGTCACAGAAAGGAACTCATGACAAATTGTTGACTGAAAAAAAAAGAGTAGGCCATAAAGAGTGTGGATAGAGAGAGAACATTCCAAAAAGATGCTCATCAAAATATAGTAATTACGTACCACATCTTCTTTATCCATTCCTCTGCTGATGGACATTTAGGTTGCTTCCATGTCCTGGCTATTGTAAATAGTGCTGAAATAAACATTGGCATGCATATGTCTTTTTGAATTATTTTTTTTCTTCTGGGTACAAGGGTACAAGTGGTATTGCTAGGCCATATGATCTATTCTAGAGAGTGTCATAGAGACAGAAGTGAGTCAGAAAGAGAAATACAAATATCATGTATTAACACATATATTTGGAATCTAGAAAAATGGTATAGATGATCTCTTTTGCAAAGTAGAACTGGACACACAGATGTAGACAACAAATATATGAATACCAAAGGGGAAGAGGGCAGTTGAAGGAACTGGGAGATTGGGACTGACATATATACACTATTGATACTGCGTATAAAATGGATAACTGATGAGAATATGCTGTAGAGCACAGGGAACTCTACTTGATGCACTGTAGTGACCTGAATGGGAAGAAAGTCCAAACGGGAGGGGTTATATGTATATGAACACATATGGCTGATGCACTTTGCTATACAGTAGAAACTAGCACAACATTGTAAAGCAACTATACTCTGATAAAATTTAATTTAAAAATACACTAATGGAGTTTAACACAGGGTCATGATACTTGTGGGGGCTTTTACACTTTGCTTTTACTTCTCTGTATTATTTGAATTTTTTACCTAGTGTAAGTAGTTTTCTTCAAAAATTGTAATACTATGTTTACAAATAATAAAGATTGAAACACATTTTTGGGTTGTATTAGGCAGGGTGTTTTAAAAGAAACAGAACCAACAGGATATGTGGAGAGCGAAAGAGACAGAGTGCCTTGAGGGAGGGAGGAAAAGAGGAAAAAAGAGAGATAATGACTTATTTTAAGGAATCAGCTCATATACTTGTGGAGACTTGGTAATCCAAAATCTGCAGAGTAGACCAGCAGGTTGTAGACCCAGGAAATAGTTGCAGGTCGAATCCAAAGGCCATAGCTAGTGGAATTTCTTCCTGCTCAGGGGAAATCAATCTTGGTTCTACCAAGACCCCCAACTGATTGTTTGAGGCTCACCCACATTATGAATTGTAATCTACTTTATTCAAAGCCAAAAATTTAAATATTAATCTGATCCAAAAAATATTTTCACAGAAACATCCAAAATAATGTTTCACCAAATATCTGTACACTGTCACCCAGTCAAGCTGACACATAAAATTAACTATATATATATGTATATATATACACACACATACACATATATAATATATATCACATCTCTATCTTTTTGTCTGTTGATGGACAGCTAGATTGCTATCATATCTTGGCTGTTGTACATAGCAATTCAATGAACATAGACATGCATGTATCTTTACAACCTAGTGTTTTTGTTTTCTTCAGGTAAATACCCTGAAATGGAATTGCTGGGTCATGGTAGTTCTATTTTCATTTACAATTCTATGGCCAGTACACAAGGGTTCCTTTTTCTCCACGTTCTCACCAACAACTTATCATTTATTTTCTTTTTGATGATAACCATTTTGATAAGTGTTAGGTGATATCTCATTGTTTTGATTTGCACTTCCCTGATGAACAATATATTGACATATTTTCAAGTGCTTGTTGGCCAAATCTATATATTCTTTGAAAAAGTGTCTAGTCGGGTCTTCTGACTACTTTTTGATATTGAGTTCTTGACATATTTTGGACATAACCCCTTATCAAATATATTGTTTTGCAAATATCTTTTTTCATTCCATAGACTTGCTTTCTGTTTTTGTTGATGGTTTCCTTTGCTGTGCAAAAGTTTTATTTTGATGTAGCTCTACTTATTTATTTTTTCTTTCATTTTCCTTGCTGGATGAACAGATTCAAAATAATATTGCTAAGACCAATGTCATAGAGGTTACTGCCTATGTATTCTTCTAGGAGTTTTATGGCTTCAAGTCTTACATTTTAGTATTTGATCCATTTTGAATTTAGTTTTGCATGTGATATATGAAAGTGGTCCACTTTTTTTTGCATGTAGCTGTCCAGTTTTTGCAAAATTATTTATTGAAGAAGCTGTCTTTTTCCTGTTGTATATTCTTGGCTCTTTTGTCACAGAGTAATTGAGCATATAAGCATGCATTTATTTCTGAACTCTATTCTGTTTCATGATCTATGCTTTTTTTTTTTTTTTTGCCAATATAGTGTTTCAATTACTGTAGCTTCCTAGTATAGCTTGAAATCAGGGAGAGTAATACCTCTAGCTTTGTCCATCTTTCACAAGATTGCTTTGGCTATTTTGGTGTCTTTTGCATTTCTACACACATTTTAGGATTGTTTGTTCTAGTTCTGTCACAAATATTGTTGGTATTTTGAAAGGGATTGCATTGAAGCTGTATATTGCCTTGGGTAATATGGACATTTTAGCAATATTCTTTCAATCCACGAGCATTCTTTTTATTTGTTTGGGTCATCTTCAGTTACTTTCATTAATGTCTTACAGTTTTTAGAGTATGGATTTTTACCTTCTTCTTTGTTAGGCTTCCATAGTGGCTAAAACTGTAAAGAATTTGCCTGCAATGCAGGAGTCCCAGGTTTGATCCCTGGAGAAGGAAATGGCAACCCATTCCAGTATTCTTGCCTGGAGAATTACAAGGACAGAGGAACCTGGTGGGTTACAGTCCATGAGGTCTCAAAGAGTTGGACACGACTGAACGACTTTCACTTTCACTTTTCACTTTCATGCATTGGAGAAGGAAATCACAACCCATTCCAGTATTCTTGCCTGGAGAATCCCAGGGACGGGGGAGCCTGGTGGGCTGCCATCTATGGAGTCACACAGAGTCGGACACAACTGAAGCGACTTAGCAGCAGCAGCAGCAGCATATCCACCTTGTTCAAAGTTTTTATTATAAATGGATGCTAAATTTTGTCAAAAGCTTTTTCTGCTTCTATTGAGACAATCATATAATTTTTATCCTTTTTTTTTCTGGTTTGTGTTTGTTTTAAGAATTAAAATTATTTACTATTATTTGTGTTTGACTGTTTGGGGTCTTTTTTGCTGTGCGCAGTCTCTCTTGTTGCAACAAGCAGGGGGCTATTCCCTAGTTGTTGTGTGTGGGCTTCTCCTTGTGGTAGCTTCTCTTGTTGTGGAACACGGGCTCTAGGGTACCTGGGCTTCAGTAGTTGCTGCGTGAGGGCTTAGCCTCCCCACAGCATGTGGAATGTTCCCTGGCCAGGATCGAACCAGTGTTCCCTGCATTAGCAGGCAGATTCTCAACCACTGAACCATCAGAGAAGTCCTTATTTTGCTAATGTGGTGTCACATTGATTGATTAATGATTTTCGAATTATCCTTGAATCCCTGGAATGAATTCTTCTTGATCATGGTGTATGGTCCTTTTAATGTATTTTTGAATTTCGTTTACTAACATTGCATTGATGCTTTTTGCATCTATGTTTATCACTGATACTGGCCTGGGATTTCTTTTTTTTTGTGATGTCTTTGATTTTGGCATCAGGATGATGCCATCCTTGTCGATGACTTTGGAAGTGTTCCTTCCTCTGCGATTTTTTTGGGATAGTTTGAGAAGCATAGGTGTTATCTCTTCTTTAAATGTTTCTTAGAATTCATCTGTGAAGACATTTGGCTCTGGGCTTTTTTGGGAGTTTTCTGATTACTGATTCAATTTCATGACTTGTAATTGGTCTGTTAAGATTTTTAATTTCTTCCTGATTCAGTCTTGGTAGGTTGTATGTTCCTAGGAATCCACCTGCTTCTAGATATTTTTTTTATTATTATTTAAAAATTTTTAAGCTGCTATTGCTGAGGAGGCTGTAGATGTTTACACATTAATTACCTTTATTTTGGAAAATTTTCATTTACTTTCCCCAATTTATGTCATATCTACCTGCACTTGTTACTATTTTTCTCTTTTATCTAGCCAGTCTTTCCCTAAACATCTGTTTACAGTGAGCACCCTTCAAATTCTGTTGCCAAACCTAAAAGAGTCCAGTATAATCACAGAAGAGGCTGAATTCTTTAAATATCATGGGAATCCAGAATATTCAGAAGACCCATCCTAATCCTCTAAGTTTTTTTTTCATGTGCCCCTTTAAAGTTACTGAATTTGAAATGTAAGTTATTTATGCAAGTATAGAAAATAATCTCTCCGTATCCTGGAAGATTTAAATCATAATTGGCATAGTCAAGAAAGATTCAAAAATCTAAGTTTATTTGGCAGAGAATTTGTTCCTAATTATAGGTATGAAGAAGCACTGAGCTCTAAACAGATCCCAGCATACTCACTGTATCTAGTTAGGCAGACACTGTCTTCTTTGTCTAAGACTGCATCTTCTTTATTTTTCTTCCTCATATAAAGAGAAAGACACAGTTATAGTATTAAAACCAAATTATGATCAAATTCTCAGTTCATAAAAGAAAGCAAAATTGAAAAATGCCTTTAATTAATTTGAAAAAGAGTTCATGTTTTATAGCTGACATGTTTTTGCCCTTTTTCAAAATTTTCAGCACAAAGAGGTCATTCATACTAAATGTATAAAGAGAAACTATTTTAATTCATTTTTAGACTTTATGTTTTGTCTGTGCTCAAACAAAACACAAGCCATTTTTCAAGGGATTAAAAAGGCAGGGAAATTAAAATTAGCTTGCATGGTAAGCAAGTAGTATTAAAAAACTTTGCCTGAATTATTTGTACTTTTAAATGTTGAAATTGTCTTTCAGCTATTCACATTCCCTTGTGCAGTTTTTCAGAAAGCAAACTAGGAAAAGTGTTAACGAATTTAAGAAGGCTCTGTCTTTAGTGAGAAGCTTTTTATTTTGTTGCCAGATTTATTTTCCAGTTTGAATTAGAGATGACCAAAATGAATCTTGATATGGCCACTGATTTCACCAAAGTCATTTGTTAGAACTACTTTCCTTTTGGGGCCTGAGCTTATTTCCTGTATAATGTTCCAAGTGAAATGAGGGAAAGAGCAAAATGAGGGAAAGAGTGAATGTGTTTTGTTTTGTGTTTTTTTCATCCTAAATTTGTCTCTTTGCTTATACAAAGAGGAATTGGATATGTGTGAACAGGCATTGATTTCTGATGATACTCTTTGCAACACTCCACCTTTCACAATGGATAAACTGTAGCCTCTGAACAGAAACTTGTTTTAGCTTTTTATTGGCTATTCAGCCTTGAATAAATTATTTAATTTCTCTGAGCTTCATTTCTCTTGTCTCTAAAACAGGGATGGTATATTTACCTTTGTAGGCCTGGTAAGAGAATTCTCATAGTGCATCTGAACAGCTCCTGGCCAATAGAATGTGCTCAGTAAAGAAATGTTGCTATTTTTAAAGAGATTAAATTTATACAGCAACATTGAGTCTACAATAGTACAAAAGATTACATCCCCCCCCCCCCCCCCCGCCCTCCAAAGGTTTCTTTTCCAAAATTTGAAATGCTCTCGTTATGGTAGATGGATGAATGCCTGAGGAACACAGGGATGTCATTTCTCCTTGTCTCTTTCCAAGTATCTGAAGATAATATTTAAGCTGGAAAGAATAATTAATGATAATGCCTCAGGAGGCTGTTTACACATTTATGTGGAAAACACCAATTTGTTAATTTAATTGAGATTCTGTGTAGTGATTACAATTGTTCTCACATGAAAATACTGACTGATTCTAGGTCCTGGCTAACAAGTGAAATTAGGATAAATTAATATAAATTGATGACCACTGAGACTGAATAAAAAATGCAACAGTGTTACTTAAATGATGAAAGCTGATGAGCAAAGTGTAAATAGAATACTAATGAAGGTATTTGCTGGTCATTTAAACTTACAGCTATTGGCTTTTAGCTCTGTTCTAGCTCTTTGGAAAGTACATTTTAGGTACAGGTTAACAGTTTTGAAACAGTACACATATACTGAACTTGAACAATTAAGAAAGTGACTGGTTTCTCTTGGTTGGAGTGGGAGACTGCAGATAATCAATGGGAAATAGGCTAGAATGATCCAGGTGGTAATGGATTAGAATTAGAGACACTGAAACGAACTCGTGTCTTGCTTGCTGTAGATAGATTTGGACAGATATTTATATGTATGTGTATGTGCATGGTTTAATATACACACATCTGCTTCCTGTTCTGTTGGCTAAGAGGCCAGAGGAGCGATGACACCCCAGTAGTTTCCAGCACACCTAGAGCCCAGCCCTTGGCTCAAATACCATTGTCCTATACAAGGGCTCCTTGGAGGAAACAGCTATTCTATGGCCACTAAAGGAATATATAAGATGAGCCTAGAGAAATTTGTAGTAACATAAAGTAAAATGAAAGTTTTAGTTACTCAGTCATGTCCCACTCTTTGAGACCCCACCTGGCTCTTCTGTCCATGGAATTCTCCAGGCAAGAATACTGGAATGGGTAGCCAGCCCCCTCTCCAGGAGATCTTCCCGACCCAGGGATCCAGCCTGGGTCTCTTGCATTGCAGGCAGATTCTTTACTATCTGAGCCCCTAGGGAAGCTCAAACATATAGTCAGGAATGCTCAGAGAACAAAGCAAAACAAACAGAAAGCAAAAGCACACAGATGGAAGCATGTCAAGGGGTCATAGGAGGTGTTTGAATGAGCTCCCAATGGCCAAAGCTGAAAAAAATTGAGCAAAAAATAAAAAGTAGTAGTGGATTATATCCCAAAGTATAAGTATTTCTGGGTCCATACTAATATAAATAAATGGTTGAATAAATGAAAAGAATAATTGACAAATCTCCTGTATCCAATCAATCCATCCTAAAGGAGATCAATCCTGGGTGTTCATTGGAAGGTCTGATGTTGAAGCTGAAGCTCCAATACTTTGGCCACCTCATGCGAAGGGTTGACTCATTGGAAAAGACCCTAATGCTGGGTAGGATTGGGGGCGGGAGGAGAAGGGGACGATGGAGGATGAGATGGTTGGATGGCATCACCGACTCGATGGACATGGGTTTGGGTAGACTCCGGGAGTTGGTGATGGACAGAGAGGCCTGGCGGGCTGCAGTTCATGGGGTCGCAAAGAGTTGGACATGACTGAGTGACTGAACTGACTGACTAACTGACCTGTGTATAAAAATTCTTAGCATTTTATAAAAGTAGCTGTTCTCAAGATGTGAACCATAACTCTATAAGCATAGATTGTGCATGGTGACTTCCTTCCCAAAAACACACTAAAGAAAAGATAGAGAGAGTACCTTTACAGTAGAGAAGCAGGTAGATATATACCACCTCAGCCAGGTGCCCAAGATGAACATCACCAGTGATAAATCATGTTGATAGTATGTCTGCTTGATATGATATGATATGATGTAAATGTTTGGTGCTTAATCTCTGAGGCCATCCACCTCTAAATCCATAACTCCAGTTTAATTAGGAGAAACATCAGACAAATCCAATCAGAGGTATATTCTACAAAATTCTCACCTGTACTCCTCAAAGCTGTCAAGGTCACCAAAAACAAAGAAAAGTTCTGAGAAATTGTCCCAGATGAGATGGCTGGATGGCATCACGGACTCGATGGACACGGGTTTGGGTGGACTTAGGGAGTTAGTGATGGACAGGGAGGCCTGGCGTGCTGCGGTTCATGGGGTTGCAAAGAGTCAGACACGACTGAGCAACTGAACTGAAGAGGAGGTTAAGGAGACATGATGAATAAATGCAATGCTGTATCCTAAATAGGATCCTAATATGGGAAAGGGATATTGGGCAAAAACTAAAGTATGAATAAAATGTGATCTTTATTTAATGATAATCTATGGATTTAATAAATAATGATGTATCAGAGCCAGCTCACTAGCACCTCAGTCATATCAGGTAACTAGTGGCCGGATGGAGGGTGTAAATTGCATACTTGAACTGGTAACTTTCATTGATATAAGGCATTATGTAATATTTTTCTTAAAGTATCTTGTTATTGTCTTCAGAATTTTTTTAAACTTCGGAAAGACTACTCTGTTGTTTTTTGGTTCTAAATAATTTAAAGCAAACCACACTGATCTTGTTTGTTAATGTTTTCATGAAATTTTATGTTTGCAAAATGAATGGAAACAAATTCTTTTCAAAATCCTATGAACATTCTAGTAACTTTATTACCCTATGCTTTCTTTATAGTTACTGTTATGTATTGTAGCAAATTAAACACAAACTGAATGTTTGTGTCGCCTCCCCCTCAAATTCATATGTTGGAACCTAATCCCCAGTGTAATAGTATTTGGAGGTTGGGGCCTTTGGAAAGGGATTAGGTCATAAGGGTGGAGCACTTATGAATGGCATTAGTGTCCTCATAGAAGAGACTCCAGAGAACTCCCTCATCTCTTCCACCATATGAGGGTATAGGGCAATGGCAGTACTCTATGAACCAGGAAGCAGTTTCTTACCAGACTCTGAATATCCTGGTACCTTGATTTTGAACTTCTTGCCATCTAGAACTGTGAGACACAAATTCCTATTGTTAATAAGCCTTCCAGTCTATGGAATTATGGTATAAAAACTCAAACCAACTGACACCAGCTATCCTAGGTGTTCCATTTCAAAGTATTTTCCAGCCAATAAGTTTCATTTAAAAAAAAAATGTTTTCCCCTCTTTTGGCATTATTTAAAATATTCATTTAATTGGATAATCTAAATTGCCTTGAAGAAGAACAAGAAGGAATTCAACTGCAGTGTTGCAGTAAATAACCTGAATTTAATTCAGGAAAATTTATTAAACACATACAATACTAGGCATTTGATATGGCACAGTGAGCAGGACAGAATTAGTCCATTTTCTCATAGAGCTTCTATAATAATTGAGAGTAAGACTTTGAAAAACCAATTACAATTCATACAAGTGTTGTGGGTAAGAATGACTGGATGTCAAGAGAGCCCAAGAGCTGAGGGGTGGGGGTAGGGACAGGATCTAAACCAGGCTTAAGAAGGTAAGTAATGATGTTTAATCTGAGAATAATAGGCATGAACCAGGTAAGTGGTTCTCACCATGGCTGTTTGGAAATCTGTGGGAGTGTTTTAAGTTGTCACAATAATGGGGATTGCTACTAGTGTTTAGTGTCTGGGTCCAAGGATGACAGATGTATTGCAGTGTGTGAGATGGTTCCACACATCTAAGAATTAACTCCTTGAGTTTATATGACTTCATAATGCTACACTGTTAGAAAGATTGTGGTTTGTCTGCAAGAATACCATATTACCTCATTTTTTCTGCTTTGATAATCTATAATTAGTCTTGACTTGTTATTTGTTTTTTGATTGTTTTGTTCTATAAATAAGTTTACTCTGTTATGATTTACCTAATTCAGGTTTTTATCTGAATGTTTACCCTTATCTTTGCCCTTTGATTTTCTGTACTTTCCCTACAAGTGATCTTTTAGGTTCAAACTTACTCATCACTGGTAGGAGAAAATATCAGATTAGATCATGATGGCTTCCAACATAGCCATGCTTGAGCATTCACATATATAAATATGATATTTTATTATAAAGTACTTTCCTTTTGTCTTGCCTTCACATTAGGCCTCAGCCATTCATACTGTATTGAATTTTTGAAATTTATGTGTGTAAGGAGGTGTGTATGATCTATGACTTTTGTTCTAGGAGTACAATGGGAACATCATGAACTACTTGTTATATAAAAGGAAGATTAGCTCTGATAGAGTTTAGGTTTGTCACTATAATTGGGGGTGCTTCTAGCATCTACTGGTGTTGAGTGCCAGGGATGAAGAATATCTTGGCATGCACGGGTCAGTTCTGCTCATTAAAGAAAAATTCTGCACTCCACACAGATTTTAAAAATGTCATTGGACTTTCATGGAGGCCCAATGGTTCTATGCCATAATACCATCCTTGCTCATTCTTTCCTTTTGACAACCTATAAATTTGCTTTTCATTTTATTTCTATGTCAGTTAAGAGTATTTGGCTCCTTTTATCATAGACAAATAAGTCTGGTGTTATAACTCATTCTACTAGACTTTTACTCTCATGCCTCCTGCTACCCATGTATTTTCATTTTTCTATTTTTCAAAGTATAGAATAGCTTTTGATTTCCTTCCCTTAATTCAAATTTACTAATTAAACCAAGTTTAAGCATCTGAGAGTACTTCATTGCATCTTCCAGGAGATATGCACAAGCATTTGTGTAACTTGAAATATACATTAGTTTTAGTTAATTTTATTTGTACTCTGTGTGAATCTTTCAGTTAATATATTTTTGAAATTAAAATGAAATATATATTTTTATTTTAAAATATCTAAACCTTTTGGTAGTGTGGAAAAAATGTCTCCAGCAATCTCAAGGAAGAATACTTTGGAACCTCAAATGAGAGAAATAGCAAGTCATTCACTTGGCTTGAATTCAAAGAACTTAGAAAGTCAACTTTTACAAACAATTCAGTAAGTTATAAAAGTTAATATATCTGTCTCTAGAACTTCACCTTGTCCACCCTAGGGTAACTGAGGTTCACTCCTCAATTCTGTCTCATTGATAACAAAGATCATGTCTACACCCACTTATAACTCAATTTATGGCAGTCTTGGACCCAATAGGAAATTCTGATGTTTTCAGCATATGGCCACCATGCTAACAATCTTAACAGCTGCTACCTAGACAAAATTCTACAACATCATCTCTTGCTCAGCGATATATGTATGCATAAATATGCATCATGCTGTAAGAGTCTTCATTTCATCTGTCCTGTGGAGGGGAATTAGATTTGGAAAGAACCTTGGGAAGGTGTTTGCATTAGCACCATATTCTCCAGATGAGAGGACTGAGGCTTAGCAAGGAAACCAGTTTTCCTGCTGTGCCTAGTCTTCCTAATTCCTAAATCCCTTTTTCTTTCAACACAGTTACTTCATGAAAGTGTTACTTTAGAAAATGATTGCAAGAGGTATAAATTATTTTTTCCAACAAAATTGTATGTAATTTAAAAAGTATTTTATGCTCATTGAGATAAGTTTCGACGAGTTACAATAAAAAATAAAAATAAAACGTAAATGGCTCCTTTGAGCCTCTCAACCAATTATTAACATTTACTACTATTTTTTTCTAAGTTTTCATATATGTCATACTTTAGATGAATATATTCACTGATTATGCACTAGGCACTCTTCCAGGTATTGGGAAGATGTTGGGGCTAAAACTATCAACGTTTCTGCTGTCATGGGGCTCAACCTTGAGTTAAGGAATGAACAGTGAGTAATCAAATAAATATTATCATTGCAGGTGGAGATTAGCCTTGTTAGCAAAATAAAATGGGGTAATAAGACAAACAGCTTTGGGCAGTAGGCTGGATGTAGGGGGCAAGGATAGGTTAAAGGAAGGAAACAGGCTTTTTTGAGGAGGTGATATTTGATCTAAGGCCTATAAAGGAAACAGCAGAGTCATCCTCAAGCGGGAACAAGCCAGCTGGGCATGCTAAAACACTAGAAGAAAGGTTGGATTCAGTTTAGTTCAGTTACTCACTTATGTCCAACTCTTTGTACCCCCATGGACTGCAGCATGCCAGGCCTCCCTGTCCATCACCAACTCCTGGAGTTTACTCAAACTCATGTCCATTGAGTCAGTGATGCTCATCCTCTGTTGTCCCCTTCTCCTCTCACCTTCAATCTTTCCCAGCATCAGGGTCTGTTCAAATGAGTCAGCTCTTTGCATCAGGTGGCCAAAATATTGGAGTTTCAGATTCAACATCAGTCCTTCCAATGAATATTCAGGACTGATTTCCTTTAGGACTGATTGTTTGATCTCCTTGTAGTCCAAGGGACTCTCAAGAGTCTTCTCCAACACCACAGTTCAAAAAGCATCAAAAGCATCAATTCTTCAGTGCTCAGCTTTCTTTATAGTCCAACTCTCACATGCATACATGACTACTGCAAAAACCATAGCCTTGACTAGACAGACCTTTGTTGGCAAAGTAATATCTCTGGTTTTTAATATGCTGTCTAGGTTAGTCATAGCTTTCCTTCCAAGGAGTAAGTGTCTTTTAATTTCATGGCTGCAATCACCACCTGCAGTGATTTTGGAGCCCCCAAAAATAAAGTCAGCCACTGTTGCCACACTTTCTCCATCTATTTGCCAGGAAGTGATGGGACCGAATGCCATGATCTTAGTTTTCTGAATGTTGAGCTTTAAGCCAACTTTTTCACTCTCCTCTTTCACTTTCATCAAGAGGCTCTTTAGTTCTTCTTCACTTTCTGCCATAAGGGTGGTGTCATCTGCATATCTGAGGTTATTGATATTTCTGCCGGCAATCTCAATTCCAGCTTGCGCTTCCTCCAGTCCAGCGTTTCTCATGAGGTACTCTGCATATAAGTTAAATAAGCAGGGTGACAATATACAGCCTTGACGTACTCCTTTCCCTATTTGGAACCAGTCTGTTGTTCCATGTCCAGTTCTAACTGTTGCTTCCTGACCTGCATACAGGTTTCTCAAAAGGCAGGTCAGGTGGTCTGGTATTCCCATCTCTTTAAGAATTTCCCACAGTTTATTGTGATTCACACAGTCAAAGGCTTTGGCATAGTCAATAAAGCAGAAATAGATGTTTTTCTGGAGCTTCGTTACTTTTTCAATGATCCAACGGATGTTGGCAGTTTGATCTCTGGTTCCTCTGCCTTTTCTAAATCCATCTTGCACATCTGGAAGTTTACAGTTCACGTATTGCTGAAGCCTGGCTTGGAGAATTTTGAGCATTACTTTACTAGTGTGTGAGATGAGTGCAATTGTGCAGTAGTTTGAACATTCTTTGGCATTGCCTTTCTTAGGGTTTGGAATGAAAACTGATCTTTTCCAGTCCTGTGGCCACTGCTGAGTTTTCCAAATTTGCTGGCATATTGAGTGTAGCACTTTCACAGCATCATCTTTCAGGATTTGAAATAGCTCAACTGGAATTCTATCACCTCCACTAGCTTTGTTAGTAGTGATGCTTTCTAAGGCCCACTTGACTTCACATTCCAAGATGTCTGGCTCTAGGTGAATGTGACTGATCACACCATCGTGATTATCTGGGTCATGAAGATCTTTTTTGTACAGTTCTTCTCTGTATTCTTGCCACCTCTTCTTAATATCTTCTGCTTATGTTAGGTCCATACCATTTCTGTCCTTTATGGAGCCCATCTTTGCATGAAATGTTCCCTTGGTATCTCTAATTTTCTTGAAGAGGTCTAGAGACCTCTTTCCCATTCCATTGTTTTCTTCTATTTCTTTGCATTGATCACTGAGGAAGGCTTTCTTATCTCTCCTTGCTATTCTTGGGAACTCTGCATTCAAGTGGGTATATCTTTCCTTTTCTCCTTTGCTTTTCACTTCTCTTCTTTTCACAGCTATTTGTAAGCCTCCTCAGACAGCCATTTGGCTTTTTTGCATTTCTTTTTCTTGGGGATGGTCTTGCTGCCTGTGTCCTGTATAATGTCATGAACTTCCCTCCATAGTTCATTAGGCACTCTATCAGACCTAGTCCCTTAAATCTATTTCTCACTTCTACTGTATAATCGTTAGGCATTTGATTTAGGTCATACCTGAATGGTCTAGTGGTTTTCCCCACTTTCTTCAATTTAAGTCTGAATTTGGCAATAAGGAGTTCATGATCTGAGCCCCAATCAACTCCCAGTCTTGTTTTTGCTTTCTGTATAGAGCTTCTCCATCTTTCGCTGCAAAGAGAATAATCAGTCTGATTTTGGTGTTTGCCATCTGGTGATGTCCATGTGTAGAGTCTTCTCTTGTGTTGTTGGAAGAAGATGTTTGCTATGACCAGTGTGTTCTCTTGGCAAAACTCTATTAGCCTTTGTCCTGCTTCGTTCTGTACTCCACGGCCAAATTTACTTTTGCATTCCAGTCCCCTATAAGGAAAATGACATCTTTTTTTGTGTTAATTTTAGAAGGCCTTTAGGTCTTCACAGAACTGTTCAACAAAATGTAATCCACTGCAGAAGGGAACGGCAAACCACTGCATTATTCTTGCCTTGAGAACTCCATGAACAGTATGAAAAGGTTGGATTATAGTGAGTGAAATGGAGGGGATAAAACTGAAAAGGTAGACAGGCGTGAGATTTTGTAGGGTCTTGTGGACCTGGAAGGAATTTGGATTTGAATTGTGATGGTAATGTATTGGGAGATGGTGTGGTTTGATTTCTTTTTAAAGAGGTTCATCTTAATTGTTCTGTAGGAATGGAATGTAGAACACCAAGAAAAAGCATATTAGTCAGGACAGGATAATGGTTGTAAAAAGTAGCTCCCATATCTCAGTGGCTTAGCATAATGAAGTTGTTGCTTCCTCACTTCACAGGTCAGTATAGCTGGTGGGATAAGGCCTTACTCCATACTGTCTTTTAGGGACTCTGTCTCCTTTTATTATGTGATGCTACCATCGTAATTTAACACATGACCTCTGGGGTTGTTGCAGAAGGAGGAAGAGACTGAATGGGAGTTCAGCAGGGGGCCTGGAAGTGGACTGCAAATGGCCATGTACTATCGGCCAAAATTCAGTCACAGGGTTTAAATTTACATTCAAGGCAACTAGGAAGTGGCGTCTTCCTTTCCATGTCTTTCCTTGTCTCTGCAACACAGAAAACAAGCTAAGAGACTGTTGCAACAGTCTAGGTAAGAAGCTATAATTATTTGGGCTACTGGTTCATTAAATAAATATTTACTGAGCAACTTATATAGGCTAAGCTGTTCTGGGTGCTGAAAACATAGTGGAGAATTAGACAACATTTCCATCCTCATGGAGTTTATGCTTTAGTGGTAGAGCTGAAACTACAGCAACAATGATGATGACAAACCACACACACACACACATACACACTATATTAGGAAGTAACTGTAATGAATAAAGTAAGATAAGATGATAGTGAGTAAGATAAAATACATTTTGTGTGTCTATACATTTGTGTATATATATATATATATATATATATTTCCGTGTGTGTGTGTGTGTATATATATATATAAATTTATAAAAGTTAAATCACACTTTATGGGTCTAGTGTTTTTATTAAGATTTCTCTAGTATGTGTATTAATCAGTATATGTTCATTTCTAATAGCAAAATACTCAGAATCCTGTTTCCCTTTAAATAGATGTAAAAAAGATATGATCTTATGGAGAAGATAACACTTTTGTTAGTTTTGCCTGGTTGTCCACCTTCTGCTATTTTTTAGAATTTTACCCTGGGTGCTGAGTCTCTGGGGCCCTCAGGTCACTCTCTAGGGGAATGCCTTGGGAACTTTTCTCTTGAGACCCATATTCAGCCTCACAACAGAGAGAGCCCCCCAAATACACACCTTCTCCCCAAATGCCCACTTCTCCCAATCTCAGTTTCCTATCATTGACATTTTAATATGTATGGCTTTACTTCTAAATATCTTTTTGAGAGTGATAAGATACTCAGTTTTATATGCACCAGTGATAATACAAATAAAAGGGGATATTGAAGTTTGGAAGAAAACAAGGTTTTAAGTGTCTGACAGAGCAGATGTAAGGTTTTTGTAATGAAGTCTTAGAAGAGATAAAGATACAGAAAGGAACAGAGACCCAAGCCTTAAACTTGTGATCCTGCAACTGCTAGAAGGGAGGCTCCAGCTGTGTTCTTGAAGTACGTCCACTGAAACTAGTGACAGGCAGGGTCATCTACTTTAACACAGTTTCTTTTAAACCAAATTCCCAAAGCATTGAACTTTGAATTGAGAAACAGGAGAAAGAAAGGGATATTATATTTGTTGTTGTTGTTGTTCAGTCGTTCAGTCACTCAGTCTGGTGTGATTCTTTGCGACCCCATGGACTACAGCACATCAGGCCTCCCTGTCCTTCACCATCTCCTGGAGCTTGCTCAAACTCATGTCCATTGTGTTGGTTATGCCATCAAACCATCTCATGCTCTGTCGTCCCCTTCTCCTCCTGCCTTCAATCTTTTCCAGCATCAGGGTCTTTTCTAATGAGTCAGCTCTTCACATCAGGTGGCCAAAGTATTGAAGTTTCAGCTTCAGCATTAGTCCTTCCAGTGAATATTCAGGACTGATTTCCTTTAGGATTGACTGGTTTGATCTCCTTGCAGTCCAAGTGACTTTCAAGAGTCTTCTGCAACACTGCAGTTCATAAACTTCTGTTCTTCAGTGCTCAGTTTTCTTTATGGTCCAACTCTCACATCCATACATGACTACTGGGAAAACCATACGTTTGACTATATGGACCTTTGTTGGTAAAGTAATGTCTCTGCTCTTTAATATGCTGTCTAATTTTGTCATAGCTTTTCTTCCTAGGAGAAAGGGCCTTGATGTACTCCTTTCCCAATTTTGAACCAGTCTGTTGTTCCATGTCCAGTTCTAACTGTTGCTTCTTGAGCTGCATACAGGCTTCTCAGGAGGCAGGTAAGGTGGTCTGGTATTCCCATCTCTTTCAGAATTTTCCACAGTTTGTTGTGATCCACACAGTCAAAGGCTTTAGCATAGACATCGAAGCAGATGTTTTTCTGGAATTCTCTTGCTTTTTCTATGATGCAATGATATTGGCAATTTGATCTCTGGTTCCTCTGCCTTTTCTAAATCCAGCTTGAACATCTGGAAGTTCTTGGTTCACGTACTATTGAAGCCCAGCTTGGAGAATTTTGAGCACTACTTTGCTAGCATGTGAAATGAGTGCAATTGTGCAGTAGTTTGGACATTCGTTGGCATTGCCTTTCTTTGGGTTTGGAATGAAAACTGAATTAACTGAATGAAAAGTAAATTAATTGCAAACATGTAATTAAAATGTGACAAAAAAAATCCTGATAACTTTGGGAAATTCAAAGAATGACAAATGGAAGTTTATTGTGAACTTCCCATCATTTCTGTTTTAAATGGCATACAAAGTTGTTCAGTTGGATGGCATACAAAGTTGTTCAGTTGGATGGTGGTATTGATTTATTTTAGAGACTAGAAAAACATATGAATGTTTTCATTATTTCTTTTGTTATCTTGCTCCTCACTTCTGTATCCCCCCAAATATCTTTCATTTAAAAACAATTAACTTCTATTGTAGTATAGTTGCTTTTCAATGTTTTGTTAGGTTTAGTTTCTCCTGTATAACAAAACGAATTAGCCATACACTTACATATCTCTTCTCTCTTTTGGATTTTTAACTGCCAATTTTCTACCACAGAAATTCTCAGGACACTAACTCTTAGGTTTAGGAATAAGTAATTATCTATACAGTTTATTGATGGAGTCACAAAAAGCTGAATCATACTCTCAAAGTTTAGGTAATAGCCAGATATATAGTTGGAAATAAGCATAGATGTGTTTGAATTAAGATAGCAAATCAAATCCTAGTCAAACTTAAATTACCCATTTAATATCTACTGAGTAGATAGTATACATTTGAAAATTTGGAATAAACAAGAAAAGGAAAAAGAGAAACATGAGCTCCTGATCCCCTCACAGGTCCCTCGAAAAATCCTGAAATGGAGGTTCTTTCAAATATCCTCCCACCTTCCTTCTGTACTTCTCTTCCATTCCCTAATATTGCTCACTCCGGGTGCCCTGAACTTAGTATGCCGATGTTGCTTCATGTTTTCCACTGAGGTGTTTGGTTGAGGGAGGCTACCTTGCCCTACCAAGAGCAATAAATGGTGGTCCAGAGTTATCTTCCTCATGTTCTAGTCCCCTCCCTCCTCCTTTCACACAACTTACCTTAATTTGCTAGACAGTTTGAGTGGACAATAAAGGCTCAACTCTTTGAGAAGTGTTTGCATTTTAAAAAGAAGGTGTTTGATAACTCAAATGCATATCCATTTAGTAGAAGTTTAGATCAATAAACTAAATGAGACAATACACGTGAAGTACTGAGCATAGTGCCAGGAACTTCCTACAAGTTAGTTCTCATCCAATTCCTAGTCAAAGTGAAAATACAAAAAAAATTTGCCTTGTGGAGAAGATACTATGATTCATCGTGGTGGTGTTGCCATTTAACACCTCATGAGGAGTGCAGATTAGGGTGGGGGAAATGGCCGTGTGTGGGGGAAAGGGAGTCTCAGGTAATTTGAATATAGTAGTTTTCTTAGATTTCTTCGCAAGTTGGACTTGACTAATAATCTTTGTTTCTATTTTCCTTGAAGATATAGAGCCATGTATTACATGACCGTTTTATGTTTCTGACAATTTTTTTCTTGTGTGTGTGTTTTTGGAACATTATGCTAGAATGTTAGCTGAGGTTTCTAGATCACTGGTATTCTTCCACATTTTACTTATTCATTGAAATTTACTACAAGCTTTAAACTTCTTCCTATCTTCATTGAAACCTATAGAGTTTAGATTCCAGACTCTTTGGTGGTCACTGATAGATTAAATGAAGATGGAAGGACTAATTTTATGAGTTGTATCTAAGTTAGAAATGCCTTACATATTTTGCTTTTGTGGTTTTGTTTGTTTTCTCATGCATGTTAAAAAAATCTCTAAATACCCAGGAAGAGTGTAACATGTAAACTTAGACCAGCTTATGAAAAAATATGTAAGAACTGAGGGGAAGAAGTGATGCATGTATTTTCATGCTATGCACAGTATACCCAGTATATGAAGGGCTGTTTTTTTCTTTTGGTCATGATTCTACCTTTTGATTTCTTTAGAGAATACTCCAATGTCTCTAGATAAGTTGCATTTTCTTCTGTACAAGATTCTTTTATGGATCTTAAGATGTTTTCAATGTATTATTAATAAGTAGCACAATTCAATATTTATGTGTTCACCACATTATGCAAGTCAGAGTGCATATTCTTTGTATTTTCAGTTTTATAAGAGATGATTCTAATTTTTCTATTTCACTTATGGTTTCTCAATTGCTCATTGAAAGTTGGGCTATTCTATTAAGCTTCATTCAATTTTCTATGATAAATCTCACTTCTCTTCAAAAGCCTTCCTCCAAAGTCCATCATTTCTCATGGACTTATTGCTCTTTCTACAGACACTCATCAATATTTGAAAGCTTCTATGTTATGAATTTTGGCTGCCTGAGCTCTCCAACTTAGATACCAAATCAGTCTGTTTCTAGTTATAATTGCATCTGACCCTCTGACTTTTCAACAGTCTGGATAAGGGGAAATCTTGTATTAGTTTCATAAACACTGCTTTACTTTTTTTTTTTTTTTCTCAAAATGAAGAGAGAACCTCAAATACTTTATTCAGCAGATTGTTGTGTTTATCCTTTGGTGGTAATGGTGATGGTGAGAAGAAATCTACTTTATTCCATATTTTATAATATGAACAGGAAACCTTTTTTTCTGAAAAGTTTAAAAATAGTTATTAATTTAGGTTCATTATACTAAAAGTCATACCAGAATGGTCTAGTGGTTTTCCCTACTTTCTTCAATTTAAGTCTGAATTTGGCAATAAGGAATTCATGATCTGAGCCACAGTCAGCTCCTGGACTTGTTTTTGCTGACTGTATAGAGCTTCTCCATCTTAGGCTGCAAAGAATTTAATCAATCTGATTTCGGTGTTGACCATCTGGTGATGTCCATGTGTAGAGGCTTCTCTTGCGTTGTTGGAAGAGGGTGTTTGCTATGACCAGTGCATTCTCTTGGCAAAACTCTATTAGTGTTTGTCCTGCTTCATTCTGTACTCCAAGGCCAAATTTGCCTGTTGCTCCAGGCAAATGACTTCCTACTTTTGCATTCCAGTTCTCTATAATGAAAAGGACATCTTTTTTGGGTGTTAGTTCTAAACGGTCTTGTAGGTCTTCATAGAACTGTTCAACTTCAGCTTCTTCAGCGTAAATCAACCTAATTTGAAGAAACTTCAGCTTCTTCAACCTAAATCAAATCCCTTATGATTATACAGTGGAAGTGAGAAATAGATTTAAGGGGCTAGATCTGATAGACAGAGTGCCTGAAGAACTATGGACGGAGGTTTGTGACATTGTACAGGAGACAGGGATCAAGACCATCCCCATGGAAAGGAATGCAAAAAAGCAAAATGGCTGTCTGAGGAGGCCTTACAAATAGCTGTGAAAAGAAGAGAAGTGAAAAGCAAAGGAGGAAAGGCAAGATACTCCCATTTGAATGCAGAGTTCCCAAGAATAGCAAGGAGAGATAAGAAAGGCTTCCTCAGTGATCAGTGCAAAGAAGTGGAGGAAATAAACAGAATGGGAAAGACTAGAGATCTCTTCAAGAAAATTAGAGATAGCAAGGGAACATTTCATGCAAAGATGGGCTCGATAAAGACAGAAATGGTATGGACCTAACAGAAGCAGAAGATATTAAAAACAGGTGGCAAGAATACACAGAAGAACTGTAGAAAAAAGATCTTCTTGACCTAGATAATCATGATGGTGTGATCACTCACCTAGAGCCAGACATCCTGGAATGTGAAATCAAGTGGGCCTTAGGAAGCATCACTATGAACAAAGCTAGTGGAGGTGATGGAATTCCAGTTGAGCTATTTCAAATCCTGAAAGATGATGCTGTGAAAGTGCTGCATTCAATATGCCAACAAATTTGTAAAACTCAGCAGTGGCCACAGGACTGGAAAAGGTCAGTTTTCATTCCAGTCCCAAAGAAAGCCAATGCCAAAGAATGCTCAAACTGCCGCACAATTGCACTCATCTCACACACTAGCAAAGTAATGCTCAAAATTCTCTAAGCCAGGCTTCAGCAATGTGTGAACCATGAACTTCCAGATGTTCAAGCTGTTTTTAGAAAAGGCAGAGGAACCAGAGATCAAATCATGGAAAAAGCAAGGGAGTTCCAGAAAAACATCTATTTCTGTTTTATTGACTATGCCAAAGTCTTTGACTGTGTGGAACACAATAAACTGTGGAAAATTCTGAAAGAGCTGGGAATACCAGACCACCTGACCTGCCTCTTGAGAAACCTGTATGCAGGTCAGGAAGCAACAGTTAGAACAGGACATGGAACAGCAGACTGGTTCCAAATAGGAAAAGGAGTACATCTGTATATAAGGCCGTATATTGTCACCCTGTTTATTTAACTTATATGCAGAGTACATCATGAGAAACGCTGGGCTGGAGGAAGCACAAGCTGGAATTAAGATTGCCGGGAGAAATATCAGTAACCTCAGACATGCAGATGACACCACCCTTATGGCAAAAAGTGAAGAAGAACTAAAAAGCCTCTTGATAAAAGTGAGGAGAGTGAAAAAGTTGGCTTAAAGCTCAACATTCAGAAAACTAAGATCATGGCATCTGGTCCCATCACTTCATGGAAAATAGATGGGGAAACAGTGGAAACAGTGTCAGACTTTATTTTTCTGGGCTCCAAAATCACTGCAGATGGTGATTGCAGCCATGAAATTAAAAGACGCTTACTCCTTGGAAGGAAAGTTATGACCAACCTAGATAGCATATTGAAAAGCAGAGAGAAAAACAAACAAACAAACAAAAAACAAACAAACAAACAAAAAAAGCATAGACATTACTTCGCCAACAAAGGTCTGTCTAGTCAAGGCTATTGTTTTTCCAGTAGTCATGTATGGATGTGAGAGTTGGACTGTTAAGAAAGCTGAGCACTGAAGAATTGATGCTTTTTGAATTGTGGTGTTGGAGAAGACTCTTGAGTCCTTTGAACTGCAAGGAGATCCAACCAGTCCATCCTAAAGGAGATCAGTCCTGGGTGTTCACTGGAAGGACTGATGTTGAAGCTGAAACTCCAATACTTTGGCCACCTCATGCGAAGAGTTGACTCATTGGAAAAGACCCTGATGCTGGGAAGGATTGGGGGCAGGAGGAGAAGGGGACGACAGAGGATGAGATGGTTGGATGGCATCACTGACTCAATGGACATGAGTTTGTGTAAACTCTGGGGGTTGGTGATGGACAGGGAGGCCTGGCATGCTGCGATTCATGGGGTTGCAAAGAGAAGGACATGACTAAGCGACTGAACTGAACAAAAACAAAACTAAGAAAATGTAAAGTACCATTTCCTTTTCTTTTTTAAAAGAATTTATTTGTTTATTTTAATTGGAGGATTATTACTTTCCATTCCCTTTTCAAATAAATAATAGTTTTTAAAATTGGAGTGTAATCATCCAAAATTTTACAGACATATGTATTTTTCTTTAAAATATTAAATCTTATTGTAAAGGGCAGTCTTTTTAAATTCTGAAGTCCATCACTATTGGAATTTGAAGCATAGAATGTTCTCTAAATTTCTAAGATGAAAATGACATCAAAAAAATCAATTAGGAATTTAATTAGAGTCTAAATATATGGTGTTAGTGCGTTTAGAATCTATTACAACTCTGTTATGCTTCAGGGTGTCAAAAAAAAAGGTTCACCTTTTAGTGGGGGTCTTTGGTCTTGATGTAATCTGTAGTGAAACAGAATGTGTATCTAGAAAAGATGGGATATATAGGGAAGATGGGCATTGTGCCCATATGTCTGGGTTTGTAGGCTTGAGCTGGATACTTTGAAGGTGGCATGAAGGAAAGCGTTTATTGGTAAGAGTATCACTGAAGAAGGTACTGGGGCAGTGCATTAACATATTTATTCTGTCTGATTTTATTCAGAGGGTATCTTCACTAAATTCTATTCAGTTTAAACAATCCTATGTGTTCCTCTTATTACTATTGGAATTCCTTACTACTGGAGTTCTGAAGAACACTTTGTTCACACACAACATTTTTTATGGAAGTCTAAATTAGTTTTTATCATTTGCTTAGATTTTGCCAATTAAGGAAATTGTACAACTTCATGAAAGATGAAGATTATATCTTTTCCCATTAGAGATATATTTTATAGAGAAAAGAGGAAATGAACACAATTAAGCATGTTTCATGCCTGTAAACCCTTTTTCTGTAATAGCATAAATTGCCAAATTTATTTTTGTTTTCATGATTGTTAAATCTGATGCTTATTATAGTCATATCATCAGAATGAATTCATGGTAATATAATTTATTAATTCTTAAGTGCTTCATGAGAAAAACTCCCCTATTAGATAAGAATGGGGCTAACATGAAGCAAAATCATTTTTAAAATTCCAATTCTATAAGATTCTACAGTGGTGATTAAATATCTCAAGACAACTTTACAGATAAAACACTAGGGTGGTGACTGACTGAAATGAACTTAATTTCCACTCAGCATTTATCTTCTAATTGTTTAATAGTTCACCAGCAGTGTCCTTTGCATATAGCATAATTTTTGGAAAACAGTACAGAGCTCAATATAAATAAACTACTGAATTTTTTTCTTAGCTAAAATGCTTCTGAAATTTTTGGAAACTGAGAAAATATTGTAAGAGAATCAACGTAAAATTAGAAAGTATTAGTAAATAACAAAGGCAACAAGTTAATGGTGAAATTAGAAAATTCCTTAGATAAAGTGAATTTACTAAAATATGAAATTAACCATTTTCCATTTTAATGTTTGAAAGTCAGGAGAGTTTACCTGCTTTCTTTTAATATATGGAAGGAAAAACTGGACTTTGTCATTAACATATTTGTACCATTTTTAAGATTTAATGGAGTTTCAGTTTTCAAGAGATTATCAGTTACTAAGATCTGTAAAGACTTCAGATGGCATGGTTTTCTTGTCTGTTTTTTAAGGTTATGGAATGTACAGTCACTTCTGAACTTCTGTCTTGAGTACTTATTGAGTACTGTGTAGTTGTCAACTCAGGGCAGATTTTATATCCGTAAACCTTTGCCTTGAATAGTCCTCAGGTTAGACAGTTGGCTCTTGTGATCTTGAAAGATTATTGGAAGAAGAGGATTTCTTGAGGAAAGGCTTGGGCCAGGAAAACTTATGCTTTCACAGTTAGACAGTTGGCTCAGGTTAGACAGTTGGCTCTTGTGATCTTGAAAGATTATTGGAAGAAGAGGATTTCTTGAGGAAAGGCTTGGGCCAGGAAAACTTATGCTTTCACAGTTTTTAAGCTTGTAGATAAGATAGGTAAGACCTATTTGTGTATATAGCATTAATAGAATATGAGAGAATAAATTCTTACGTAGGTTGTTAACAAGTCTGGGATCCCTGAGGAGGAGACAGGGGTCTGGGGCTCTTGAGGAGGAGACAGGGATATGGAGTTCTCAAGGAGGAGAAAAGGACAAACTTTTTTTCTACATTGCTTTGTCTTAGTCAGTATAACAATGTATCTTGCTTGAGGACATGTTTCTCCTTCTTAAC
This sequence comes from Giraffa tippelskirchi, assembly GCF_054371585.1. NCBI lineage: Eukaryota > Metazoa > Chordata > Mammalia > Artiodactyla > Giraffidae > Giraffa > Giraffa tippelskirchi. Next base: position 66,847,147 of record NC_137278.1, read on the forward strand.
AGAACCTTCTGACTAATCCTGTCATCTTAAAAATGTATGTTGTGGGAGTGGGTCTGGCAAGACCTTTACAACCTTGAGACAAAAAAGCAGAGACATTACTTTGCCAACAAAGGTCCATCTAGTCAAAGCTGTGATTTTTCCAGTAGTCACGTACAGATGTGAGAGTTGGACTATAAAGAAATCTGAGCACCAAAGAATTGATGCTTTTGAACTGTCGTGTTGGAGAAGACTCTAGAGAGTCCCTTGGATTACATGGAGATCCAATTAGTCCATCCTAAGGAAATCAGTCCTGAATATTCATTGGAAGGACTGATACTGAAGCTGAAGCCGCAATACTTTGGCCACCAGATGCGAAGGGCTGACTCACTGGAAAAGACCCTGATGCTGGAAAAGATTGAAGGCAGGAGGAGAAGGGGATGACAGAGGATAAGATGGTTGGATGGCATCACCGACTCAATGGACATGAGTTTGAGTAAACTCCGGAGTTGGTGACAGACAGGGATGCCTGGTGTGCTGCAGTCCATGGGGTCACAAAGATTTGGACACCACTGAGTGACTGAACTGAACTGAACTGTAATAATCAATTGAAAAAGTATATAGCTCCCTTGCTAAGACTAGTGGGTGGGGCACTCTCCATCCCACTTCTGATGTCTATGTAAGAAGCTTTCTCTTTCCCTTTTTATACTTCAATAAAACTCTGCTACACAAAAGCTCTTGAATGATTAAGCCTATTCCCTGGTCCTGAAGCTAAATATTCTTCAGAGATCATGACTCCGATATCGTTCACTGTAAGCTATCAAATATGTCATTTACTGGAAACCTTATAGATCAATTTTGTTCTACAAATAACACCTTGAAGTAAATATTTTGTAGATGAGCAGATGCTCAGAGTGATTAAATGCATTCTTTATGATTTCACAGATAGAAAGTAACAGAATTGGGATCAAGTCCAGGTTGAACTGAGGCCAAGGCCCATGTGTATTTCCACGCTACCTGTACTTGTGAAGTAAGGAGGTATGCAGATTGCAATAGGAAATGCCCAGGATGAATATCACAATAAAATAGGCTTCCTGTTGGGAGGCTAGACTGACTGTGAATATGTGTGCACCACCAAAGATACTGTTAAATGAAAGCATGGGTTTGTATTTCTGTGTAAAGAAGATCCTTAGACACCAACACATCTGCCAACCAGGCCATGGTTTATGAGTTGATGCCCATTCCATTCTGAGGCAGAGACGGATACCATAATTTGACAGTCTGACACCTAGATTATGTTTCATTCTAAAAAAGGTGTCCTAGTTTGTCTAATTTGCCTAATATTTCCTAACTTATTTCTGTAAAGTGATTTTAGACTTGACAGATAATACAGATACCCATGCTTTGCAAATGTCACTGTGAAAGCTTTTCTTTAGACTTTTTATTCACCAAAGGTTTATTATTCTAATCTTGCAATTGCACATTAGCAAATCCTCTAAAGAGATGGATAGAACTGTTTAGACATAGTCAATCTATTTTTAAAAATTGTTAGAGACCGAGACAGTTTCAAAAAAGAAGTTGACTCAGGGGTTCATTTTTGGGTAGTTGCACAGTCAGCTGCGAGCTCTGCCACACAGACCAAGAGCACAGTTCTTGTTGATGCCAGTTCTGCCTTGAAACTCAAGCTTCTGCTTGGAGATGAGCCTGGGTATGGATCAGATAGCCATTCAGTTCAATTCAATTGTCTTTCACTCTGCAGGTCTTAACCTAATTTCATTCTCCTTTGGAAGGGGATTCTGGTATGGGCACTTTTGTAACTTCACTGAAGTGTCTGGCAGGAGAAATTTCCATCCCTAGACTGAGGAAGAAGGTCAAGAGGGCCATGGTCACTTAGTTCAGAAGAGATATATTACATGCTTGCTTTCATGGGGAATAGATTCCATCATTCAGTGTGTAGCAAGACAAGTGGGTGAGCATCACCTCTGCCCTCTCTTATGCATATAGGGCTTCCCTTGTGGCTCAGCTGGTAAAGAATCCACCTGCAGTGCAGGAGACCTGGGTTTAATCCCTGGGTTGGGAAGATCCCTGGGAGAAGTGAAAGGCTACCCACTCCAGTATTCTGGCCTGGAGAATTCCATGACTATATAGTGCATAGGGTCATAAAGAGTTGGACATGACTGAGTAACTTTCACTTTCACTGGAATAAGAATTTAGAGGGCTTTCCAGGTAGCATTAGTGGTAAAGAATCCACCTGCTAGTGCAGGAGATGCAAGAGATGTGGGTTCAATCCCTATGTTGGGAAGACCCCCTGTAGTAGGAAATGGCACCCCACTCCAGTATTCTTGCCTGGAAAATTCCATAGATGAACTTGGCAGGCTATAGTCCACGGAGTCACAAAGAGTCAGACATGACTGAGTGACTGAGCACACACAAGAATTTAGACTTTATGTGTCTTCCTGATTAAAGAGTGATTTTTAAATGACACACTCAAATTCTCCATAGACATTAATTAACTTAGAACCCTTCTGCCAAAAATGCTTGCAGTTTTAGTTTTATTCCAAAAAACAAAACTTTAAAACCAAAAGAATACTTCTGTGAATGTTCCAGAATTTTTAGCAGCATTTTCTTATGTATCATACATGGCAAGTGTTTCCCACTCATAAAAAGTAAATTTGTTGTTGCAGATAAGAAATATCAGCCATTGTCTAAATTTCCTTTTTTTAACATACTTTATAGGGGATAATTTTTTAGTCAGTTCCTGAATAGTTTGAATTTCTGATATTTAGAAAACTCTATGTGGTTCTCGAGCAGATAGTACACACCTGTGTATGGGCTGGTTCTTGCCTTCCTTGCAATGTGGGAGAAATGGGTAGGGGTTGCCAGTCTCCATCAGGAGAGGAGTACAACTGACCTCAATTTGCCTCTTTCCTGTTCTTTACTCTACTCCTTACAACTTACCTATGTGCTCATAAGTTATAGAATGGGGAAAATGCTTATATTAGAAGATACATATATTAATTTAGTTATGAAGCTGAAATAATTTTAATGCTCTGGGGTTGGATGCAGTAGTTCACTTCTCTTTTGCATTTCATGTTCCTGCAGGGCTGTTAGGAGGTCTGAGTCCCACTATATTGCTTGGTGACCTAGGCTTCAGCACTTCTGGGTGCCCATCTAGAACCTTCAGGCTGCCTAGTTTCTTAGTCTCCATTCTAGGGAAGGAGAGTGTTGTAGAATCTCCTGTGAGTTTTCATTGCCTTGAACTGGAAGCAGCACATGTCAATGTCACTGCCACTTCACTGGAAAGAAATAGTTGCATGACTTCATCTTATTGCAAGGAGACCAGGAAACGTAGGGGGAAAAGGGGACAATGGAATATTTGTCTGCTGTAAAATTCTATTTCCAAGCCTCAATAACAGGATAATATCTTTAAAGACAAGGACAAGAGAATGCAGATGGTTTGAGATAGGTAGTAACTGGAGCATTAGTATTTTGTAAGTTTAATGTGAAGACAGGTGTTGCTATTATAAGATGTTATTATAATATTTGGAAATTTTGTTAGAGGATTAATTGTGAACTTTGACTCCAAGGGTAGAGACTGCCTGCAATATGGAAGAACCAGGTTCAATCCCTGAGCTGGGAAGATCCCCTGGGGAAGGAAATGGCAACCCACTCCAGTGTTCTTGCCAGGAAAAATCCCGTGGATAGAGGAGCCTGACAGGCTACAGTCTGTGGGTTTGCCAAGAGTCGGGCATGACTGAGTGACTAACACTTTCACTTACAGGTTTAAATCCCTAGAAGTGGAGTTGATAGAAACATTATGGCAAAGATGCTCCATATTTTATAAAATAAATTCCTGTTTTTCTTAGGGTGAGGGCCTATAGATACTTTATTTTGATTTACTTATTTTGATTTCCATTGAAATGAGTCTTAAGATCTCATCACTACTCATATTCATCTTATCTATTTAAATTTAAATCACCCCATGTTAAGTATCAATATATAATTTTATCTACACAGGCCCTTGTCAATAGTACTGTAATTTCATTAATTCTTCAGATTATGAAATAATGAACATGGGCCATTTATCTTGTAAAAATTTCTGTTCAGCCTTATGTCACAAGTTCAAGAAACCTTTAAGCCTCAAGAAAATGAAAGCCTGGAGGTATCAAGTGCCTTGTCCGATGTTTAATTATTTTCTGCTTTGTAACAACACTCTTCTAACAGTTAACAGATGGGATTGTCAGGCATAGACATAAGGCAAGGGATAGTTGTGACACTTGAGGATTTCATTTTATGGCAGTGGCTCCTGAACTTTCCTCTCTATAATAATCCCCTGGACTTCTTGTTAGGAACATAGTTTCAGAGGTTTCTGCACTGATTTGGGTTTAGTGAGTCTGGGGATCTACATTTGGACAAGCATTTTCCTCATGACTATGGTGCAGATGACCTACAGACGTGTGGCTAACTACTGGCTCATATCACAGATCGTACACAGCCATCCTAGTGTCTCCCCTCCCTCCTCTCTCCTCTGTTCTGCTCTACTGAGGGGGAAAACTGAGAAGAATTGATTACGTTGAAATGTTTACTTCTATATCAGGGCTCTTGTGCACAGTGGTGTCGGACTCTGTGTGACCCCGTAGACTGTAGCCTGCCAGGCTCCTCTGTCCGTGGAAGTTTCCAGGCAAGAGTACTAGAGTGGGTTGTCATTTCCTCCTCCAGGCAGAGCTTTTAGTTGCAAACAGGAAACATTACTCTACTCTGGCTGTTTGAAGCAGAAAAGGGATTTATTAATGGAGATGAGACAGTTCGAGTACCTCTGGAAAGGCTGGAGAACTAAGCATAGAGATAAGCTACCAGGAAAAATGCCTAAAATTACCTCAGAGCAGTTCCAGAGGATAAACCATTGTTGCATGTCTGGGCAATGAAGCTGCGGCTTATCCAGACGATGCTTCCAACTCTGAGCACTAAATACTACCATCAGAAGCGCCACACCGGCTCCCCTAGCCATGTCCAGAAACTGCTTGGAGCTGCCACTGCTTTCACTAGGAAGGACATATGTGGTGCTTGCTTTACTGGGCTGATTCAAAGAGGAGCTCATCTCATCTGATTGGCAGAGCTTGGTCACAGTCTGCATCTGGCACCAAGCAAGACAGGCTGGGAAAGAAATACCTAGCTTTTGTGGTGGGAGGTGCCCTCTGTCTTCCACCAAGAGTTATGAGGTGATGATGCTCCAAGGTACTATGTTGTCTGAAAGAGCAATACCACACTTAGTACAGTTGAATTTGGGAACATACACAATTTTCTCCTTTTGCCTTGCTGATTATTAGATTATGATGTTGAATTAATTAATGGTCCTGTGTTTGTAAATCAGGTTTTATTTCATGTAAATTTCAGCATACATTTTATAAAGTTCTGTTTTCAAAGAAATGTTTAGTTTCATATCCTTCTGATTTAGGAATATTTTGTTTAAAGACTAATATCTATGTTGATTGAAAAAAATTCTCTTTTCCATCTCAGGGAAAATTGAGAAAAGAAAGGAAATCTTTTCTTAGAGTTTTGTGGGAGAAATTAATGTTTTACAATGTGAAACAGGTGAAAAAAATTCTCTTCCTCTAGAGGAAAAATATTGTTGAGCAATGAAAGGTTTTCTATTGTGAGAGAATATCTTGGATGATTCGGGATATATGTAATTCTGTTTTCTCAGTGTATTTCTTACATAAGAGTAGATAGGAGGCTCTTGATTTCTTTGGACAGGATGTGCTCCGCAGGTAGGTTTTCTTCTTCGCCTTTCAGCTTCTTTATTGCCAGGCACTGTGTTAGGAAGTGTACTGGGGAAAGAAATTCTCAATTTGGTTACTTTAAAACAGGAAAAATGCAACAATAGTTGAAAAATGCTTCATTTGTTCATTTGGCAAATGTTTATTGACTTCCTATTCTACAAAAGTGTAATCCCATGGTCACTACTCCCAAGAAGCTCACAGATAAGTGGAAACTGACCAATAATTGAATTATAAACATTGGATACTGTGAGAGTAGAGAGAAGACATATTTAACTTAAACTGGAAGGGTGTCAAAGCTGGCTTTCTAGAATCAATAATGCCTTTCAGTATCTTAACGATTAAGATAGAGTTAGACAAGCAGTGGCTATGGGAGGTATAACAGGGAACACAGCATGGGTCAGAGGCAGTCACATGGCTCAGAGGTATTAAGGGGCATTTAACAAAACTTCAGAGACCATGATTCAGAACTAAGAGAGCTAAAACTGATGGGACAGGTTAAGTCCCAGGGGGCAAGTCTCCCCTCAGGACAATGGAGAAGTTAGTATACATTCCTGTTAGTATACATTTCTGATCACAGGTGGATGGCTCAGAGAGTAAAGAATCTGCCTGCAATGCAGAAAACCGTGGTTCAGTCCCTGGGTTGGGAAGATCCCCTGGAGAAGGGAATGGCAACTCACTTGTATTCTTTCCAGGAGAATTTCATGAACAGGGGAGCCTGGTGGGCTATAATTGTCCATGGGGTCACAAAGAGTCAGACATGACTGAGTGACTTTGACTTTCACATTCCCGAGGAGGTCAGCAGGAAAGATAATCCAGAGCACAAGTGAAAGGTTGGCTTTGCTCAGGCAGTGGTTTCTCATCTATGAATATGGAGACGTAGGAGTGTTGGGAAGATCCCCTGGAGGGCGACATGGCAACCCACTTGAGTATTCTTGCCTGAAGAATTCCATGGGCAGAGGAGCCAGGTGGGCTACAATCCTTAGGTTTGCAAAGAGTCACACATGTCTAAAGCAACTAAGCTCACAACACAGGAGGAAGTAAGCAGATGCAACTAGGTTTGTGTAACAGAGGCTTCCTAGAGGTGGGGGAGGAGGGGAGGCAGCTGCTGTGCCATTTCCTGAGACCTCAGAGGGGGCAGGTGTAATAAGGAGCCTAAAGGGACTATGAAGGCTTGAAATCAAAATCCAATGGGACATATGTTCATTTGTTCCCATTTTTAAAGATTCCACATGTAAATGATATCATATATTTTGTGTTTCTGTGTCTTATACTTCATGCACTGTGACTATCTCTAGGTCCGTCTATGTTGCTCCGAATGGCATTATTTTATTCTTTTTTATGGCTAGTGGATAGGAGGTGGAGGAGGGATAAATTAAGAGATTGGGATTGACATATATATACTACTATGTATAAAATGGGGCCTCCCAGGTGGTTCAAATGGTAAAAAATCCACCTGCCAATGCAGGAGACACAGAGTAGGAAATGGCAACCCACTCCAATATTGTTGTCTGGAAAATTCCATGGACAGAGGAGTGTGGTGAACTATAGTCCATGGGGTTGCAAAGAGTTGAACATTACAGAGTATACACATGCTCTGGTGTATGCTCAGCATACACACATGTATAAAATAGATAACTAATAAGAACCTGCTGTATTGCACAAGGAATTCTACTCAATAATCTGTAATGGCCTATATGGGAGAAGAATCTAAAAGAAAAAAGAGTGGATATAAATATATGTATAACTGATTCACTTTGTTCTCTACCTGAAACTAACACAACATTGTAAAGCAACTATACTCCAATAAAATTTTTAAAAAGAAACCAATGGGACAAAAAAATCAACAAAGGGCCATTTCATAGCTTACTTTCTTTTCTAAAAATCTAGCTTGGCTTTACATTTTTTAAATGGAAATATATTCAACATAAAACATTGTGTAAGTTTAAGTTGTACAACATGTTGATTTGATACATCTATGTATTGCAATGTGATTACCACTGTAGTATTAACTAGCCCCTCTAATCATGTCGCATATTTGTCATTTCTCATTGTGATGGGAATCAGTAAGATCTAATCTCTTATTAAGTGTGATGATTGTAATGCAATATTGACTCTAAACCCTGTACTGTGCATTAGATCTTCAGGATTTATTTATCTATTAATACTAGTTGCAAGTTAGCCTTACTTTATTATGTTTCACAGGAGTTTGGGGAGAGACTGGGAGGGAGAGATGTGATCACCCACATTCACAACCAAGTGAAGCTAGAAATCTCGGGCTCTCACATTCAGTGTCCCCAAACTATTCTTCCAGATGCCAGGTAGGGGGGAGGCCAGTAGGATGGGATGGCTGTACTCCTGCCTTGCTGTTTCTTTTTTTGCCTTCCATGATCAAATTCCTGGAACCATTACTCTGGGTGTTTGGCTTTCTCCCTAAAACTTAGTATCTCTAATGTGTGATGTGAATTCACCTTGCTGCCTTCATGTAGCTGCTAAGACTCTTGGTACCTTAGCAGATAACCCATCTCAGACCCAGGTGCATCATATCTAGTGCTTAGACTATGGCAAACTGTATCTTGCACCAGTGGTTCAGACAGTATAGTTACTAAATGTGATGTGTTTTGCATCCCAAGATGCTGGAATTTTTATGAATTCTTTAATGCTCCATAGAGAAAACAAGGTGGAATATTTGAAATAGATGTCATGTTGGGACGTCCAGGAAAAGGTAGCCATAAAGGCAACCACCTGCTTCACTTTCTTGCATGAATGACTTTAGAATATTTTGCCCCTCTTATTTGAGTTTCTGAAATGCTCATGGTACTCACCTCTATCTACAGCCCTACCCCAAAGGGATGTTGAATGTTTTTATTTGCATCTCTAAATTCCTGCAAAAGTTTTAATTTTATTTTACCCACCAGTAAATGTAATAAACAGTGATACTCAGAGAGTACAGATTTAAGCTTGCCTTTCCTCTCTGCATAAAAGTGCATGCTAATGGTTGCTGGATAATTAAAATTAAACCAAGTTTAATAGATAAACAAATTAAAGCAGAGCAAAATGTGCATGCTTCCCTAAGCAGCACACACATTATCAGAGAGTGTGACTCTAATTATTCAAAGATATAGCAAGAGCTATCGAAGGAGCTATTGATTTTTTAAGATAAGAAAGTGTTTTCAGTATTAATGAATTGTTTTTGTTTACAAGCCAAATTGTAATACTGTAGAAATTAAAAAGGAATTGGACTAAAGCTATCCAAACCTCACATGCTAATCAAGACTTATCAATTAATGGGTCATGATCTGCTGGTATTACTTTTAATATTTACTTTAAATTACAAGGTAACACATGAATTTATTTTCTTTATAAAATATTATAATATTTCTGACCATCCCCAGGTTTCTATTCCTTTCTGAGAGGTAACACTTGACATCAGTTTGGTGTGGATACTTCCAGATGATTTCTAATGCATTTTAAATACATTTATCTATATATATTCATTCATACATGTTTTACAATGTTGAACTTTGGATTTTTTGTTGAATTATTCTTTGGTTTCCAGAATAAATGAGATAATTCTCTATGCACCTTTCTCTAAAATGCATTTATCATTCAATCATATGTCTTAGAGATGTCTTTGATGATACATAACAAATCTACTTCAATATTTCCCCTTATTTCATTTTTTTCCTCATTATATATTTGTGTCAAAGCAATAAATGCCCCTGATTGAAAAATCAAAAAGGACAAGAAAGGCTAATGTTAAGATGCAACAATTTCTGCTTCATGGCCACCAGCCCCACTTCTCATGGGCAACAAGTCTGAGTATGTGCCTGTTGGTATTACACCCAGGTGTCAAAATAATCTATGCCCATATCATTATTAATGAATTTCAATTGCAGACAGTATAGTGACTTCCTCCTTGATGACTTATGATTCTGCTTACTTATATAGTTGCTACTTCCCTTCTCATTTTCCTCCAATATGATCCTAACATTGTATGTAGTTTCTCTATTGGCAATTATATTACAGTTAAAATATTTAAATGTTTATTTCTTATCAATCACATATAGATATATGGATGCTAATTTTATATGATTGATGCTACCTTTTCTTTCTGATTCCCTTTCCTTTTCACCCTTCCAATTTATTTTATAGTCAATACCCTTTAGAGTGTTAACTGGGATTAGGTGCTTTGTTAAGTTGAATCTAAAAGTTAGTTGAAAATCAACAAATGGCATTTACATTCTTGTAACTATGTAGTTAAGACATCACAAAGAATATATGCTATCTATGATTTTTCAGTGTATAGTTTTCATTTTTTGTTTGATGGCATTTTCTCACATTATTTCCCTTTATCATATTATTTTCAAACTCCTTTCAGTAAACCATGGACTCTTCCTTTCCAGAGATCTTCTCAGGGCCATCATTCAATTGTTCCCATTCAGACTATTCTCTAGGCCTGTTCCCCAGCTTTTATCCTCACTGCTTCTCTAGAATGTTAGTCTCATTTCTTATTTCCATGTCTTTTTTGATTTAGGGTTTTCTCAAGCAACTTACTAGGAAAAGCTATCTGAGGGGTAAATTTTTGTGCATGATGAACATATTTTTTTCTCCCTTAAAACTTGATTGATAACATGGTTGAATAAGGATTAAAGTTTCAAGGTTATTTCTCCTTACAATAATCAGTTCAGTTCAGTTGCTCAGTCATGTCCGACTCTTTGCGACCCCATGAATTGCAGCACGCCAGGCCTCCCTGTCCATCACCAACACCCAGAGTCTACCCAAACCCATGTCCATCGAGTCAGTGATGCCATCCAACCATCTCATCCTCTGTCGTCCCCTTCTCCTCCTGCCCCCAATCCTTCCCAGCATTAGGGTCTTTTCAAATGAGTCAACTCTTCGCACGAGGTGGCCAAAGTATTGGAGTTTCAGCTTCAATATCAGTCCTTCCAATGAAAACCCAGGATTGATCTCTTTTAGGATGGATTGATTGGATCTGCTTGCAGTCCAAGGGACTCTCAAGAGTCTTCTCCAACACCACAGTTCAAAAACATCAATTCTTCGGCGCTCAGCTTTCTTCACTGTCCAACTCTCACATCCATACACGACCACTGGAAAAACCATAGCCTTGACTAGACGGACTTTTGTTGGCAAAGTAATGACTCTGCTTTTAAATATGCTATCTAGGTTGGCCATAACCTTTCTTCCAAGGAGTAAGCATCTTTTAATTTCATGGCTGCAATCACCATCAGCAGTGATTTTGGAGCCCCAAAAAATAAAGTCTGACACTGTTTCCACTGTTTCCCCATCTATTTCCCATGAAGTGATAGGACCAGATGCCATGATTACAATAACGAAGGCATCTAATATTATTGTGAGCAGTCTGAAGGTGATCAACTGGTTATTTCTGTGTATATGACCTTGTTTTTTTTTTTTTTTTGTCTCATCTGAAAGCTTTCAACATGTTTATTCTTAGCACTGTAAAACTTTCCAGCTATTTCCCTGACTGTGGGTCGTCTTCTTTTAAAGTAGGTCTTTTATTTTGGAATCTCATGTCTTTCACTCATGGAAACAACATTACATAATTTTTCTCTTTCATTATCTCTATCTCTTTCTAGAGTTCTTATTAGAATGAAATGTCTGATGCTTGGGTCATGCAGATTAATTCTTCATTTATATTTTTAAATTCTCTTCTTTTTATTCTCCTTCTTAGTATGTTTAACTTTATTTCCAAATTGTCCTTTGGTTTTTTAAAACTTAATATACTTTCAGCATGTAAGCATTTCTGTTTTTTCTTTGACTCTTCCTCTTTAAATGATCTCTTATTTTTCTACAGAAAAATAGCATCTTGGGATTTCTGAAGATAGGAGTTAGAGGTTTTTAAATGTTTCATTCCCCCAAATTATCCTTTCCCTCTGGCATCACTTTTTTTTTTCTTTTTAGATCTTTATCTGTGTCCTCCCTTTGGAATTTTTGTTCAAATGTTAGGTGATTGTAATGTTAAGGTCTTCTTTCATCATTTTAGGATGAGGCTGTAAAAAGCCATTTGGGGAGCTGTGTGCGGGGTTGGGGGTAGGCCTTGTCCTCCGGAGGCCTCTGCTCCAGGACAGTTGCTCACAGAACTCAAAGGCCAGAATGGATGTCTTCTGTTTGTGGTTGTTCCGTGAGGGGAGAAATGACTGTGCAGCTTCTCAGAAGCCTTCACTCAGAAGGACCCCACTTTTGGCTTAAGGCTCTGTGTTTCCTATCTTGAAATTAGTAGTGATCTTATCTTTGAACCTGTTTTCTAAGTCAAATTTAACAGGACAGTGCAGCATGTGTGGAGGTTTTTAGCTCAAGGAGTCCCACCTCCTCCACATAACAGGTTTGCTGTCTCCGCGCTATGCCCTCTGGATCCCTAGCTACTCCAGCATTGCCTAGCCCATGATCTGGTGATCCTTGGGGTGTGCCACTCGGGGCAGTGACTGGGCTGTGTGTGTGTTTCTGTGAGCTTGTGTCTGTGTGTGTAGTGGGATTGGTAGGGGAGAGAGGGGGTTGTGTTTCACTGTTGTCCACCACTGCCTGGTCACAGATGGGGGTGGGCTGAGCTTGGGTGCTAGTCCCACAGGGCCACAGTACCTGTGGGGCAGCTCTGCAGGGGTCACTCAGTGGAGGCTCCTCACCTTTCCAGGTCTAGGAATTGAACCCATCTTACAGTTTTCAGAGTCATCTCTCCTTTGTGGCCCTTCCCTGCCCTCAGGTTTGCGTTTGTAATTTGCACTGGGTCTCTTAAATTACACAGTCTACTCTGAGTGGAGATAATAAGAATTGGGATCACTTTGTCATCTATGTGTGCCTTTCAATTTAAATGAGTACATTGACCTGGCTCTCCAAAGTGGTTGCCCTTGCATTACTATTACTAGAATTTCCCTATACTCTCACCTCAGTTTTTAACATTATTATTTTTTAATTTGGCCATTCTTGTGATTGACAGATGGTCTCCCACTGTTTTTTATATTACCCTGCTTATTAGTGAAGTTGACTACTTTTTCATCCATTGTTTCATATTAATCTTTTCATACACTTAACCTTTTTCTATGTCTAATCTTGTCATGTAATTAATTATTTATATTTCCTTTTGGTGAATATTTTGTGTTCAAGCCTTTGTTTTTTTGTCTTTTTCTTTTTGACTTATGTAGTTGTCTATATGGGCTTCCCAGGTGGCACTAGCAGTAGAGAATCCGCCTGCCAATGCAGGAGATACACGAGCTGTGGATTCGATCACTGGGCCAGGAAGATTCCCTGGAGGAGAGCACAGCAACCCACTCCAGTATTCTTGCCTGTAGAATCCCATGGGCAAAGGGCTCCAGTCCTGGTGGGCTCCAGTCCATAGGGTTGCAAGGAATCAGACATGACTGAAACAACTTAGCATGCAGCACACACAGTTGTATGTATATATATACATACGTATATATATATACACTTAGTATTTGCCACGTACTATTCTAAATTTATATATAACCTCATTTAATTACAACAATACTTCAAGGTAGTTTACTTTTATTATCTTCATTTTACATATTAAAAAATTATGGCACTGAGAGGCTAAGTACTATGAAGGAGCTGACACAGTTAGCAATCCTTTGTTATATCTATTGTAAATATTTTCTCCCTGTTTTTTAGTTTATAGGGTCTTTTGTCTCCTGGAAAATTTAAAATTTGATCTTATAAAATTCATCAAACTTTTAAAAAGTCTTTTGGCTTTTCATGTCTTGTTTAAAAAATTATCCCTATCTCAACTTCATATGCATTGATGCTTAGATTTTTAAGTATAGCTATTTAATCTGCTGTTTATATTGAGATTTTTCTCATTTTTCTTGCCTTTTTTGTGTGAAAAATTTTACTTAAAAAATATGAATTGCCAATTGTTCCAACAGTTCATCTTTTTTGAATAGTCTTTTACCCATTGATTTAGGTGACACCATGTCATACTCTAGATTCACATATATTCTTTGTTTTGTTTGGGTTCTTTTTTCCTTTCTAGTTTACATTCTTAGTTATTATAGTTTGTGATATGTTTGGATATGAGGTAGGCATTTGCCCTTTATTTTTCTTCTCCAAAATTGTCTTGCATATTATCATGTATTTAGTTTTCTCCATGAAGTTGAGAATCAGTTTATCAGGTTGGTGAAAAGTCCACTTGTCGATTCTGTATGGATAGCATTGAAATTGCCATATTGTTTGGAGACAGTTAACATTTTTATTTTAATTATAATGGTATATCACTGTATTTATTCATCTTTTTTAACATCTAGAAAATATATTTTAGAGGTTTTTTAGAAATGAAAATCTTGCATGTATTTGTATAGTCTTATTCTTATCGAAGTATTTCCTAGTAGTTGCTATGGTAAGTGGCATTTTTTTTCTGTTATGTTTTCTTGTTGGTTATAGGTAATATAGAAGAAAACTATGGATTTTTCTACACTGCTCTAGTATCTGATCATTTTCCTTTTTGTACATCAATTAATTTTTAAGCTAATCCTCTTGTTGCTAGGTTTTCAAGTAGTGTTGCTAACTAGGTCTTCCTTTTCAATGATTTGCCATGATTTCCATTGAAAGACAGCAAATCCTTCTGAGCCTTATTGTCATGAGAATTGCTTCTCAAGGATTTCATGGTCAACGTACCCACCCTTACCCCCAAACTCATTCCCAATGTACTTTACCCAGAGGCTGGTTTTGTCAGTATACTAAAATGATGAAAGTAACTCAATTCCTAAATTATATTTTGGAATAGTTAGTGCATCCTGCCAAAAGATGCTTGAAAAACCAGGTGTTTTCCATGGCTCTTGACAATTTACATTGGCCCAATGTTTCTGTTTAAATTTGGAAATTTGGTCTATGTGGGCTCAAAAACAGGGCTTAGTTTTGGACAAGCGGAAAAATACCTTTAAAATAGCTTCAAAAGGATTTATGTGAAGTTTATTTTGGTTAGCTCCTTTGATGACTTGGCTCTGGGAACAGGGTTGCCTAATAGAATATAGGCTGCCTAGTTATATTTGAATGTCAGATGCTGCTGCTGCTGCTGCTGCTGCTAAGTCGCTTCAGTCATGTCCAACTCTGTGCAACCCCATGGACGGTAGCCCACCAGGCTCTGCCGTCCCTGGGATTCTCCAGGCAAGAACACTGGAGTGGGTTGCCATTTCCTTCTCCAATGCAGGAAAGTGAAAAGTGAAAGTGAAGTCACTCAGTCATGTCCAACTCTTAGCGACCCCATGGACTGAAGCCTGCCAGGCTCCTCCGTCATGGGATTTTAAAGGCAAAAGAGTACTGGAGTGGGGTGCCGTTGCCTTCTCCAAATGTCAGATAAACAACAAATAATTTTTAGTGTACATTCTATGTAATATTTGACACATATTTATTCCATGCAATATTGGGGACATACTTATAGTAAAAAAAATTGTTGTTTATCTAAATTTATATTTAATTGGGTGATTTCTGTTTTTCATTGACATCTATTGACACTATCTGGGAAGGCATTGTGAGCAGACATAGATATTGCAGAATGTAGACACCAAGAGTAACAGTATGACCATCTGTTCTGATACAGGAAGTAGCAAAAAGAATAAATGAAGTCACTTTCACACAAAAAGACTTTGAAGACTATTCATTTACCTTAGTCTGTTCAGGGTTGGGAATGATGAATCTTTCAGCTTCTTTCTTCAGCTTAAGACCCTGTTGTGAAAGTAGCAAAGGAGTCATAAGTTACATGGAAATTATTTTAAGATTTCTGTCACTTTTTGAGTTACACGTTTGGATTAGTTCATTACAATTTTATTCACTTAATCACTTAATTTACCTTTTATTTTACAGTGGTGTATAGTTGATTAACAATGCTGTGTTAGTTTCAAATGTACAGCAAAGTCATTCCATTATACATATACATGTGTCTATTGTTTTTCAAATTCCTTTTCCACTTAGGTTGTCATATAATATTGAGCAGAGTTCTCTGTTCTGTGCAATAGATCATTGTTGGTTACCCATTTTAAACATAGCAGTGAGTACATGTCAATCCCAAACTCCTTAATTATCCCACAGCCCACCTCCCCACCCCGGTAAGCATAAGTTCTCCAAGTCTGTTTCTGTTTTGTAAGTTTATTTGTATTATTTATTTTTAAGATTCTACATATAAGTGATATCATACAATATTTATCTTTCTCTGCCTGACTTAGTTCACTCAGTATGACAATCTCTATATCCATTCATGTCATGCAAATGACATTGTTTCATTCTTTTTAATGGCTCAGGAATATTCCATTGTATATGTGTACCATATCTTCTTTATCCATTCCTCTGTTGATGGATTTCTATGTTGCACCAATGTCCTGGCTATTGCAAATAGTGCTGCAATCAACATTGGGGTGCTTGTATCCTTTCACACCTTGTTTTTCTCTCAGTATATCCCCAGGAGTGGAATTGCAGGGTCATGTGTTAGCTCTATTTTTAGTTTTTTAAGGAGCCTGCATACTGTTCACTACAGTGGCTGTACCAATTTACACTCCCACCAACGGTGTAGGAGGATTCCTTTCTCTCCACACCCTCTCTAGAATTTGTTGTTTGTGGATATTTTTTTTTTTTTATGATATCCATTCTTACTGGTATGAGGTGGTACCTCATTATATCTTTGATATGCATTTCTCTAATTATTAGTGATGTTGAACATCTTTTCATGTGCCTCTTGGCCATCTTGGTATGTCTTCTTTGGAGAAATGTCTGTTTAGGTCTTCTGCTTATTTTTTGATTGAGTTATTTGTTTTGATGATATTAAGTTGCCTGAGGAAGGCCTTCTTATCTCTCCATGTTATCCTTTGGAACTCTGCATTCAAATGGGTATATTTTTCCTTTCTCCCCTGTATTTCGCTTCTCTTCTTTTCACAGCTATTTGTAAGGCCTCCTCAGACAGCCACTGCTTTTTTGCATTTCTTTTTCTTGGGGATTGTCTTGATCGCTGTCTCCTGTACAATGTCATGAACCTCCATCCATAGTTCATCAGGCACTCTATCAGATCTAGTCCCTTAAATCTAGTTCTCACTTCCACTGTATAATCATAAAGGATTTGATTTAGGTCATACCTGAATGGTCTAGTGGTTTTCCCCACTTTCTTAAATGTAAGTCTGAATTTGGCAATAAGGAGTTCATGATCTAAGCCACGTCAGCTCCTGGTCTTGTTTTTGCTAACTGTACAGAGTTTCTCCATCTTTGGCTGCAAAGAATATAATCAATCTGATTTCGGTGTTGGCCATCTGGTGATGTCCATGTGTAGACTCTTCTTTTCTTGTGTTGCTGGAAGTGGGTGTTTGCTGTGACCAGTGCGTTCTCTTGGCAAAACTCTATTAGCCTTTGCCATTCTTCATTCTGTACTCCAAGGCCAAATTTGCCTGTTAGTCCACATGTTTCCTGACTTCCTACTTTGCATTCCAGTCCCCTATAATGAAAAGGACATCTTTTTGGGGTTTTAGTTCTAAAAGGTCATGTAGGTCTTCATAGAACTGTTCAAGTTCAGCTTCTTTAGCGTTATTGGTTGGAGCATAGACTTGGATTACTGTGATATTGAATGGTTTGCCTTGGAAATGAAAAGAGATCATTCTGTTGTTTTTGAGATTGCATCCAAGTCCTGCATTTTGGACTCTTTTGTTGACTATGATGGCTACTCCATTTTTTCTAAGGGATTCCTGTCCACGGTAGTAGATATAATGGTCATCTGAGTTAAATTCACCCATTCCAGTCCATTTTCGTTTGCTGATTCCTAGAATGTCGATGTTCACTCTTGCCATCTCCTGGTTGACCACTTCCAATTTGCCTTGATTCATGCACCTAACATTCCAGGTTCCTATGAATACTGCTCTTTACAGCTGTTTACATCCTTGCTTCTATCACCAGTCACAAAGATGGGCTCAATAAAGGACAGAAATGGTATGGACCTAACAGAGCAGAAGATATTAAGAAGAGGTGGCAAGAATACACAGAAGAAGTGTACAATAAAGATCTTCATGACCCAGATAATCACGATGGTGTGATCACTCACTTAAAGCCAGACATCCTGGAATGTAAAGTCATTTGGGCCTTAGGAAGCATCACTATGAACAAAGCTAGTGGAGATGATGGAATTCCAGTTGAACTATTTCAAATCCTCAAAGATGATGCTGTGAAAGTGCTGCACTCAATATGCCAGCAAATCTGGAAAACTCAGCAGTGGCCACAGGACTGGAAAATGTCAGTTTTCATTCCAATCCCAAATAAAGGCAATGCCAAAGAATGCTCAAACTACTGCACAATTGCACTCATCTCACACGCTGGTAAAGTAATGCTCAAAATTCTCCAAGCCAGGCTTCAGCACTATGTGAACCGTGAACTTCCAGATGTTCAAGCTGGTTTTGAAAAGGCAGAGGAACCAGAGATCAAATTGCCAATATCCATTGTATCATCAAAAAAGCAAGAGAGTTCCAGTAAAACATCTATTTCTGCTTTATTGACTATGCCAAAGCCTTTGATTGTGTGGATCACAATAAACTGTGGAAAATTCTGAAAGAGATGGGAATACCAGACTACCTGACCTGCTTCTTGAGAAACCTGTATGCAGGTCAGGAAGCAACAGAACTGGACATGGAACACTAGACTGGTTCCAAATAGGAAAAGGAGTACGTCAAGGCTATATATTGTCACCCTGCTTATTTAACTTATATGCAGAGTACATCATGAGAAACCCTGGCCTAATGAAGAACAAGCTGCAATCAAGATTGCTGGGAGAAATATCAGTAACCTCAGATATGCAGATGACACCACCCTTATGGCAGAAAGTGAAGAAGAACTAAAGAGCCTCTTGATGAAAGTGAAAGAGGAGAGTGAAAAAGTTGGCTTAAAGCTCCACATTCAGAAAACTAATATCATGGCAACTGGTCCCATCTCTTCATGGCAAGTAGATGGGGAAACAGTGGAAACAGTGTCAGACTTTATTTTTCTGGGCTCCAAAATCACTGCAGATGGTGATTGCAGCCATGAAATTAAAAGATGCTTACTCCTTGGAAGGAAAGTTATGACCAACCTGGACAGCATATTAAAAAGCAGAGACATTACTTTGTCAAGAAAGTTCCATCTAGTGAAGGCTATTGCTTTTCCAATAATCATGTATGGATGTGAGAGTTGGACTATAAAGAAAGCTGAGCACTGAAGAATTGATTTTTTTGAACTGTGGTGTTGGAGAAGACTCTTGAGAGTTCCTTGGACTGCAAGGAGATCCAACCAGTCCATCCTAATGGAGATCAGTCCTGGGTGTTCATTTTAAGGACTGATGTTGAAGCTAAAACTCCAATCCTTTGGCCACCTGATGCAAAGAGCTGACTCATTGGAAAAGATCCTGATGCTGGGAAAGATTGAAGACAGGAGCAGAAGGGGATGGCAGAGGATGAGATGGTTGAATGGCATCACCGACTCAATGGACATGAGTTTGGGTATACTCTGGGAGTTGGTGATGGACAGAGATGCCTGGCGTGCTGCAGCTCATGGGGTCACAAAGAGTCGGACATGACTAAGCGACTGAACTGAACTGAACTGAGGTTGCCTGAGCTGTTTGTAAATTTTGGAGACTAAGCTATTGTTGGTCACATCAATTGAAAATGTTTTCTCCCATTGTTTCGGTTGTCTTTTCATTGTGTTTATTGTTTCTTTTGCTGTACAAAAGCTTTTAAGTTTAACTAGGTCTCATTTGTTTATTTTTATTTCCATTAATGTCAGAGACAGATGGGGAAATATACTGCTTTGATTTATGTCAGTGTTCAGTCTATGTTTTCCTTCAAGAGTTTTATTTTATACTGTCTCACATTTAGGCCTTTAATCCATTTTAAGTTAATTTTTTTTGTATTGTGTTGAAGAATGTTCTAATTTTATCTTTTTAAGAAGTAGCTGTCCCGTTTACCCACCACCATTTATTGAAGAGACTGTCTTTCCTCATTATATAGTCTTGTCTCCTGTGTCATAAATTAATTGAACATAGGTGCATGTGTTTATTTCCAGGCTTTCTCTCCAGGTCTGTTGGTCTATATTTCTGTTTTTGTGCCAGTACCATACTGTTTTCATGACTATAGGTTTGTAGTATAGTCTGAAGTCAGGCAGCCTGATTGCTCCAGCTCTGTTTTTCTTTCTCAAGATTGCTTTGGCTATTTAGGGTCTTATGTGTCTTCATACAAATTTTAATATTTTTTGGTTCTAGTTCTGTGAAACATGCCATTGGTAATATGATAGGGATTGCATTGAATCTGTCGATTGTCTTGGGTGGTATCATCATTTTCATAATATCGATTATTTCAATCCAAGAATGTGGTATATTGTTCCATCTGTTTGTGTCATCTTCATTTTCTTTCGTTAATGTCTTACAGTTTTTGGAGTACAGGTCTTTCATCTCCTTAGGTAGTTTGATTCCTAGGTATTTTATTCTTTTTGATGTGATGGCAAGTGGGGTTGTTTATTTAATTTCTCTTTCTGATCATTTGTTGTTAGTGTATAAAAATGCACAATGAGAAAATACCTATGGGCTGTAGCAAAATCAGTTCTAAGAGGGAGGTTCATAACAATATGATTTTATCTCAAGAAAGAAGAATCTCAAATAAGCTACTTAAACTTACTCCTAAAGCAACTAGAGAAAAAAGAACAAACAAAACTTAAAGTTAGTAGAAGGAAATAAATCATAAGTAGCAGAAATAAATGAAATAGAGAAGAAGAAAATAATAGCAAAGATCAATGAATCTAAAATCTAGTTCTTTGGAAAGATAAAATTGTTAAACTGTTAGCCAGATTCATCAAGAAAAAAAGGGAGAGTGCTCAAATCAATAAAATTAGAAATGAAAAAGAAGAAATTACAATTGAGATCATGGAAAAACAAAAGATCATAAGAAGCTGCTACAAGCAACTTTATACCAATAAAATGGGCAACCTAGAAGAAAAAGGATAAATTCTTTGAAAGGTATAATCTTCCAAGACTGAACCAAGAAGAAACAGAAAATATGAAGAGACCAGTCACAAGTAATGAATTGAAACTGTGATTTAAAAATTCCCAACAAACAAACATCCAGGACCAGATGGCTTCACAGGCAAATTCTATTAAACATTTAGAGAAGAGCAAATACCTATCCTTCTGAAACTATTCCAAAAAATTGTAGAGGAAGAAACACTCCCAAACTCATTTTATGAGGGCACCATCACCCTGATACTAAAACTAGACAAAAATGCTACAAAAAAAAGAGAAAATTACAGGCCAATATCACTGATGAACATAGATACAGAAATCCTCAACAATGTATAACAAATCAAATTCAACAATACATTAAAAGGATTATACACCATGATCAAGTGAAATTTATCCCAGGGATGCAAGGATTTTTCAATATTTGCAAATTAATCAGCATGATAAACATTAACAGACTGAATAAAAAGCCATATGATCATCTCAATAGATGCTGAAAACATTTTTGACAAAATTTAGCATCCATTTATGATAAAAAAAACCTCTCCAGAAAGTGAGTATAGAGAGAACCAACATCAACATATTAAAGGCCATATATGACAAACTAACATCAAACATCATACTCAATGGGAGAAGCTGAAGACATTTCTTCTAAGATCATTACAGTTTTAAAAAGATAATTGAAGTTATGAAAAACCAGGAGTCAGGGCTATGATTTTCAATAGTATCTCAGTGGGTCTGTAACTCTGTGACTGTAGCAGACATTAAATAAGGGCTGTTCATAAATACACTGGGCTTCCCTGGTGGCTCAGGGGTAAAAGAATACACCTGCAATGCAGAAAACACAGAGATGTGAGTTCCATCCCTGGGTCAGGAAGATCCCCTGGAGAATGAAATGCCACCCAACCCCAGTAATCTTGCCTAGAAAATCCCATGGACAGATGAGCTTGTGGGCTATAGCACATGGGGTTGCAAAAGAGTCCGACATGACTGGGTGACTAAACAACAACAACAATAAATGTACTGTTTCTCCTTGTTACAGGAATATGGTGGGATTGCATGCCTCAGTCTCAAAGGCTCGTGACTTGGTTTGGTTAATAAAATATGATTTGAAACTTTAAAAGTCAAAGTTTATTTACTATGTCCTTTCTCTTGCCATAGTGATCTTGGAACCATGTGTTAAGATGGAACTTCAGATTGCTTGAGTCCCTGAGTGACCATGATGAGCAAAGCTTATCCCTCAGACACACACTGAATATGTAGTATGAATGAGAAATGGTTTAAAAGGCTTTTAATAGTTTAAAAGGTCCTAAGGCTGCTTGTTACTGTAGTGTAACATAGCCCACACTGACAGATATGCGTGCTTGTGCTCAGTCACGAAGTTGTGTCCGATTCATTAAGACCCTATGGACTGTAGCCCACCAGGCTCCTCTGTCCAGGGGATTTCCCAGGCAAGAAAACTGGAATGAGTTTCCATTTCCTTCTCCAGACAGATACATGTGGTATTGGCTTGTTGGTTGGGTGCTGGCTGGCAGAAAACTGTTATTAAAGATGAAACAAATGGTGAGCCGTCTCCTGTGATAACTGGGGAAGGGAGTTAATGTTCTTAACCCCTGGAATAGGACATGGCAACCCACTTCAATATTCTTGCCATGATAATCCCATGGACACATGAGCTATAGACTATGGGACTGCAAAGAGTTGGACATAAATGAGTGACTGAGAACAATGTACTTTCCAAATTTTTATCTCTAGAAGAGGTAGAAATAGAATGTTAGCAGTTTGTGCATTGATGTTTACTTGACAAAGAAACTGAAGAAAGGTGAATCCAGATGAAAGTTGGCCAGATTTACAAGCGGGAACAAACTGATGGAGTCCACAAATTCAAATAATTGTAGGGTTGTAAGAGGCTACCCAATATCAAGGAGGAAAAAATAAAGTTGAGATAGATTTTGGTTAAGAAAGACTGATTAGACTCAAATGTATGGTCATTACATGTATTGTTAAATCCTCTTGAACAGATAAAGTATCTCCTTCAATGCCCAACTAAAGGTATGGCAGCCAGTAAATCTTGCTATTAGACAAACTCACTCAGAAATTAAAGATTAATGTGAACAGAGCCCTCTGTTAACCTTTGTTGCACTCATAGTAAGACCAAGAAATGAATATTATTTTTTTCTAAGTCACAGAGCTCTTGGATTCTAAGACTGAGATGTCAACTTTAACTTCTTATGTTTTTCTGTAAAATGGGATTAATTATATGTACCCTGAACAACACTGTAAAGCAACTATACTTCAATTTAAAATGGGTCCTAAGGAAACTTTTAGAGGTGATCCATATGTTCATTGTCATAATTTTGGCCATGGTATCAATTATATATATGTCAAAACATATCAAAATGTACACTTTAAGAATGTTCAGTTTAATGTATCTCAATAAATTTGTTAAATATGCTTACTTGTCCTGTATACACCAGAAGAGAATTGTGAGATCCATGGATTTGTTAAGTGGCACACATATTTATTGGACATCTTTCACATGCTTAGCTTGTGCTAGGCTTTAGGAATCCAGACCTGATTTTTTCTTATAGAGTCAGAAAATTTAAAATACTATATAATCATTAAGCACAGTGGGCTTTAGCTCACAAAGAAAGCTCAGCTCTCTCAGTGTTAGACATAAAGCTGTCAAAGAATTCCTAGAGGAGATAGAGTGCACTAAATTTTAAATGCCTGAGATTTGTGTCTAGGCAGAGACCATATCAATAATAATGGGAGAAGGTACAAAATTGGGAATCAATAAGTATTTTGGGGGGTAGTGGTACTGGGTATGATTGGAGGAGTAGGAAAAAAGATAGATCATTAGTCTCTTGTGTGTTAAGTCAAGAAATTGGACCATTTCTTAATCAAATCCTGAATCATCAAACTTTTTTAAATATGGAGGGAAATAGAACAAAAGCTGCCTTTTTAGAAATACTATGGCAACAGTCAAAGGAAGTTTGAAAGGACAGAAAGTACTGGGTAGGTTTATTGAGGTAATACAAAATACTGCAGTGGCATTTGGGTGGAGAGAAGGGGAAACATTTGACAGATATTTAGGAATGTCTAGGAATTATTATGATTTGGGTAATGACTGACTCTGAGACCTCTGGCGTAAGTGGGGGTAGATGAGAATGCAATATAAAAAAGAGAAGATTTTTGAGGGAAATCTAGTGTGTTCAATGTTCTCAATGTAGAGTTTGCTATTTGTCTGTGTGTTGTATGAGAAGAAAAGTTAAAAATACATAATTGGTTTTATAGAACTTGTTCGTAGACCTAAGGTCTGAGCAAAAAGCATGGATATAAAAGTTATTATCATCTAGGAAATGATGAAGCTTGGGTTTTGTTGAGATTAGCTAGAGAGAGGGATAAGGGCAGAAAGCTAAGTGTGAAGTCATAGCTTAATCATATATGACAACTCCCTTTTACTGAGTACCTACCATGAACCAAGCACTGTATAGAGAGATTTACATGGATTATTGTATTTAATTTTAATCACATTCTATAAGACAGTTATTGCTGTTACATTTGCTTTATGGAGGAGAAAACAAAACCTCAGAGAGACAGCTTGCCCAAGGTCATGGAGCTAGTGAGTGATAGAATTGGACTCAAAATCAAGTGATGTGAGAGTTAGCAGGCTTAATCACTGCATTTTGGTAGTGATGAAAACAACCAGGAAGGTGTGACCCAGGCATTAGAAAGGAATTTGGATGACAGGTATACCTGGGAGAAAAAACTAGGGAGAAAAGATTTTCGAAGAAAACTCAATGAGTGAAGAATTATGTAGTGAAAGGTTCTCAACGTTATGGAAACATCAAGGAAAGTAACATGGCTGTTCTTGATGTTTGAGGCAATGTTAGCGACTATGGCAAGAATGAAAGAAAATAGTTAGTGATTTGAGTAGAAACTAGAGAGAAGACTCATGGCCAGGGATGACCTGTTATTTGGCGGTGGGGGGGGTGGGGGTGGATTTTTGATTTTTTAAATTGGAATATAATTGCTTTACAATGTTGTTAGTTTCTGCTGTACAACAGTCTGAATCAGCTATATGTGTACATATACATATCTCCTCTTCCTCTTGAGTCTCCCTCCCCCTCTCCATTCCACCCTTCTAGGTCATCACAGAGCACTGGGTTGAGCTCCCTGTGCTATTCAGCAACTTCCCACTAGCTATGTATTTTACACATGGTAGTGTATATATGTCAATGCTACTCTCTCAGTTTGCCTCCCACTTCCCCTCTGTGTCCACAAATCCATTCTCTACACCTGCATCTTTATTCCTGCCCTGAAAATAGGTTCATCAGCACCATTTTTCTAGGTTCCATATATATGCATTAATATACAATATTTATTTTTCTCTTTCTTAATTCACTCCATCTGATAAGGCTCTAGGTTCATCTATATCACTACAACTGACTCAGTTTAGTTTCTTTTAATGACCGAGTAGTATTCCATTGTATGTATGTACCACATCTTTTTTATACGTTTCTCTGTCGATGGACATATAGGTTGCTTCCATGTCCTGGCTATTGTAAATAGTGCTACGATAAACATTGGGGTACATGTGTTTTTTTGAGTTACGGTTTTCTCAGGGTATATGCCCAGTAGAGGGGCAGGAAAGATGTGATCATGTTTAGAGGCTAAATAGAATCAGTAGGGTAAAGAGGAAAGAGATAGACGATTGAAATTGGGAACATGGGTCAAGGAAGCAAGAAGAAAGCTAACTTCAATAGATGAAAGAGCACTTTTATTACAAAAAGAATGAAAGAATTAAGGAAGATTCATAGTCAGCAAGTTTGCAGGGAAAGGGGAGAAAGTTGATATCTATAGGTATTTCTTTTACAGACATAAAAACACTTTGGGAGAGGCAAGTACTGTGCATATACAAATTAAACTTTTTAAGCATCGATAATATGAACATTTTCTCAAGTTACTTAATAGGATTAAAGCAAGCAAGTCTTAAAAGTATGTCTTTCAATCTAGAAAGGATGTCCAGATTTGTCTTTTTCTTTTTAGTCTGTATTAGCATTTTTGCTTGGTGGCTAAAGGACAGTCACTTTAATATGAGCTTAGTTATATTCAAGAGGAATTGCATTGGCTGATGAAGTCAACAGAAGTTTTCAAAGATTAGATTCCATGTATCCCCTGTGGAAAAGTAAATGACCCCCATGTCTGTCACTCTGCCTGCCCTGGATGTTTCCATGTTGACCTGATGCCTGACACAGGAAACTCTATATCTTAGTCAGCTCCAGCTGCCACAGCAAAATATCACAGAATATTTTGTCTTAAAGAACAGACATTTGTATCTTACAGTTCTGGAGGTGGGAAGTCCAAGATCAGAGTGCTTAGAATGTTTTGATTCTGGGAGAGCCTTCTATTTGGCTTGCATATGGTTGCCTTCTTGCTGTGTCCTCTCATGGCAGAGAAAGAGAGAGAGAAAGAAAGAAATAGAGACGGAGAGAGAGAGAAATCAAGTGAGTTCTCTGGCTGATCTTGTGATCTCAACATGAGGACCTTACCCTTATGAGCTCATAGAAACCTAGTTAGCTCTCCAAAGCTCGATCTCCAACTTATCTTTGCACTGGAGTTGGGGTTTCAACATAGGTATTTGGAGGGGACACAACCATCCACTCCATAATACTCTGTGGTCCTGAAAGGCTTGTTTCCTTAGATAATCCCTGTTCCTTCTACTTTTATATTATCAGTTAAATCAGAATCTTGCTGATCTTTGTTTACTTAAAAGGATTCAGTTGGTGTTATACTTAAAATATATATATATATATGTATACACATATTATACTTTATTTGCTAAATCAATGTGAAAACTCATTTGTCTTTTAAAATCACCAAGTCTCCTGTCTCTGACCTATAAAAAGCATCATAGAATGCATACTTGTGAATGCTTAGCAGAACACATGACACATAACATAATAAATATATGCCTTTTTAACTTCTAAGATTTCTGAATCTGTCTTTTATAAACTTTACGCAGGATTTTTGTTGTTGTTGTTGAGATTTTTGCTATGCACTCATGGGGATTTTTGTTTTGTTCAAGCAGAATTTCCTGAAATCAGAAGCAAGGCCTTTAGTGGATACTGCCTGCCTGTTATTTCTTTAGAAAGCTGTTTTCCAATCTGCTGTTGGGTATCAAAACAGCATTCTAAACAGATGAATTATTGAAATGTTTGAGGATGACAAGGGAGCTGAGAAAGGTCCCCCACAGAGGTTGGGTTTGCATTTGGGAGAGAAATGCCTCGGGCTACCTAGTGACAGACAAGGTAGCTCTGAATGAGGGATGTTTTCCAAGCTTATTGCTGGCAAATACATAACATCTGAGTGATCAGTGATTAGTGCGCTCATGTCTTGAGATGACAAGGCATCAAGATGATGGTACCTAAGAATCTGCTTGTGCTATTTGATAGAGAAAAAGCCATGTTGGGAGAGGATTTTGAATTGTGTTTTTCTCTCTTGCTCCCTCCTCTCCTCTCTTTCTTTCTCCTTTTCTTCCTCCACCCCCTGCTCTGTATTGCTTTAATTGAGCTGTTTCTTGTTCCAGTATGATGTGTACTTTGCAAATGTATCTCATTTAGGTCCCTCAAAATGCTGGAAGGTAGGTCATGTTATGTCCTTTTTAGATTTGACAAGATTAAACAGTTCAGTTCAGTCGCTCAGTTATGTCCGACTCTTTGCGACCCCATGAACTGCAGCACGCCAGGCCTCTCTGTCCATCACCAACTCCCGGAGTCTACGCAAACCCATGTCCATCGAGTCGGTGATGCCATCCAACCATCTCATCCTCTGTTGTCCCCTTCTCCTCCTGCCCCCAATCCTACCCAGCATCAGGGTCTTTTCCAATGAGTCAACTCTTCGCATGAGGTGGCCAAAGTATTGGAGTTTCAGCATCAACATCAGTCCTTCCAATGAACACCCAGGACTGATCCCTTTTAGGATGGATTGATTGGATCTCCTTGCAGTCCAAGGGACTCTCAAGAGTCTTCTCCAACACCACAGTTCAAAAGCATCAATTCTGCGGCGCTCAGCTTTCTTCACTGTCCAACTCTCACATCCATACATGACCACTGGAAAAACCATAGCCTTGACTAGACGGACTTTTGTTGGCAAAGTAATGTCTCTGCTTTTAAATATGCTATCTAGGTTGGCCATAACCTTCCTTCCAAGGAGTAAGCATCTTTTAATTTCATGGCTGCAATCACCATCAGCAGTGATTTTGAAGCCCCCGAAAATAAAGTCTGACACTGTTTCCACTGTTTCCCCATCTGCTTGCCATGGAGTGATGGGACCAGATGCCATGATCTTAGTTTTTTGAACGTTGAGCTTTAAGCCAACTTTTTCACTCTTCTCTTTCACCTTCATCAAGAGGCTCTTTAGTTCTTCTTCACTTTCTGACATAAGGGTGGTGTCATCTGCATATCTGAGGTTATTGATATTTCTCCTGGCAATCTTGATTCCAGCTTGTGCTTCTTCCAGCCCAGCGTTTCTCATGATGTACTCTGCATATAAGTTAAATAAGCAGGGTGACAATATACAGCCTTGACGTACTCCTTTTCCTATTTCGAACCAGTCTGTTGATCCATGTCCAGGTAAGTGGATGCAAATTATTTTGGAATAGTTTATGTAGCAAATACCATCTCTTCTGAAATCCCCAGTAAATCTAGCATTAATCACTAGTATTTTATAGAAGTGGAGTTTTGGGAGGTGGCTTGAAAAGGAGTTTTAGAACTCTACTGAAATGTAGGTTATGCTGCTGCTGCTAAGTCATTTCAGTTGTGTCCGACTCTGTACGACCCCATAGACGGCAGCCCACCAGGCTCCTCTGTCCCTGGGTTTCTCCAGACAAGAACACTGGAGTGGGTTGCCATTTCCTTCTCTGAATGTAGGTTATACATTGAATGAATATCTAACTTAAAGTGAGGGAAGCAACTCAGATTGCTTCTAGGAAGAGGTATGATTTGAACAGACTTATCAGAATAGGATTCTGCCAAAAGCATGTTGTAAGTAGGATATAAGGTATATCAGAGAGAGAGAGGAGCACATACTAAGGCTGAGAGTCAAGAGCAACTACAGCATGTTTGAAGAGCTGTCAGTTGTTTACTTTTGCTACATGAGGGTTGTAAATAATAAAGAATATCACATAGGAATACGTTTCAGTTTCTTTCTTCCTGTCTTTACTTAATCATGGGTCCCCTTAGGGTTATACTAACAGTCAACATTCTGAATAAGCATAAAATGTATAGAATATCACAAAGCAGCTACTTCTGTAAAAAAATTAAAAAGTGTTCATGAAGGAGAGATTCAAATATCATAGGCTATTTTAAATGATTAGCCAAGGAGATCCAATCATTGTATTAAATGTGTTTGTTCTAGTATTGTGCTATATCTACCACTGCTGCCTTTATTTTTTGGTATGTATATTTCAAGATTTTGGCAAGTTCACATTTTTATTTTATTCTCCCTTCTCTAGCCTCATATACTTCTTTTTAAAAATATATTTTCCTTTAAAATTTTATTGGAGTTTGGTTGATTTGAAATGTAGTGTTAGTTTCAGGTGTACAGCAAAGTAAATCAATTATAAATATACTTGTATATGCTATTTTTTAGATTCTTATTTCCATATAAGTCATTACAGATTATTGAGTAGAGTTCCCTCTGCTATACAGTAGGTTCTTGTTAGTTAACCTACTTTATATATAGTAGTGTGTATATGTCAATCCCAGTCTCCCAATTAATGCCCTCCTTTTCCGCCCTTGTGACTATAAGTTTGTTTTCTGTGACTCTATTTCCGTTTTGTAAATAAGTTCATTTATAACACTTTTTTTAATTCTGCATAAATTAATATTATATGATATTTGTCTTTCTGTGTGTGACTTACTTCACTCAGTATGACAATCTCTAGGACCATACATGTTGCTGCAAATGCCATTATTTCATTCTTTTTTCATGGCTGAGTAATATTCCATTGCATATATGTACCACATCTTCTTTATCCATTTATGGACATTTAAGTAGCTTCCATGTCCTGGCCATTTCTAAATAGTGCTGCAGTGAACATTGGGCTGCATGTGTCTTTTCAAATTATGCTTTTCTCTGAATGTATGGTTTTCTCAGGAGTGGGGTTGCTAGATCATATGGCAGCTCTGTTTTTGGTTTTTAAAGGAAACTCCATACTGTTTTCCATAGTGACTGTACCAATTACATTTCTACCAATAGTGTAGGACTCCACACCCTCTCCAGAATTTATTTGTAGATTTTTTGATGATGGTCATTCTGATTGGTGTGAGATGATCCTGCATTGTCATTTTGATTTGCGGTTCCCTAATAATTAGTGATGTTGAGCATCTTTTCTGGTGTTTCTTAACCATCTATATGTCTTCTTTTGAGAAATGTCTATTTAGATCTGCCCATTTTTTGATTGAATTTTTTGTTTTTTTGATATTAAGTTGCATGAAACATTTGTATATTTTGGAGATTTGTAGATAACATTATTTGCAAATATTTTCTCCCATTTTTGGGTTCTCTTCTTGTTTTGTTTATGGTATCCTTTTTTGTGCAAAAACTTCTAAGTTTAATTAGGTCACTTTTTTTTTTTTTAATTTTCATTACTGAAGGAGCTGAATCAAAAAACATCTTGCTGTGATTTATGTCAGTAGGTTTTTAATCCATACTGAGTTTTTGTTAGGGAGTGTTCTAATCTCATTCTTTTATATGTAGCTATCCAGTTTTCCCAGAACCACTTATTAAAGAGATTTTCTTTTCTCCATTGAATATTCTTGCCTCCTTTAAAATAAAATTGCCCTGTTAGTTATTGTTAAGGTTTATTCTATATATTTTTTTTAAGTATTGAAGTAAAACAGACTTATAATATTATATTACTTTCAGGTGTATAACACAGTGGTTTTTATAGATGCAAAGTTATCACACACGATGCAAAGTTATCAAGTATTGACTATATTCCCTATACTGTACAATACATCCCTATGAATTACTTATCTTATAATTAGTAGTTTGTACCTCTTAATATCTATCACCTCTTTTGCCTCTCCCCTTCCCCCCAAGTTTGTTCTCTGTATCTGCAATTATATTTCTGTTTAATTTGTTCATTTGTTTTTTGATTCCATGTATAAATGAAAACATACATTATCTGTCTTTCTCTTTCTTACTTTACCAAGTATAATACCCTCCACGTCCATCAATGTTGACACAAAGGGACAAGTTCAGTTCAGTTCAGTTGCTCAGTCGTGTCTGACTCTTTGCGACCCCATAAACCACAGCATGCCAGGCCTCCCTGTCTATCACCAACTCCCAGAGTCCACCCAAACCCATGTCCATTGAGTCGGTGATGCCATCCAGCCATCTCATCTTCTGTCGTCCCCTTCTCCTCCTGCCCTCAATCTTTCCCGGCATCAGGGTCTTTTCAAATGAGTCAGTTCTTTGCATCAGGTGGCCAAAGTATTGGAGTTTCAGCTTCAACATCAGTCCTTCCAATGAACACCCAGGACTGATCCCTTTTAGGATGGATTGATTGGATCTCCTTGCAGTCCAAGGGACTCTCAAGAGTCTTCTCCAACACCACAGTTCAAAAGCATCAAATTTTTGGTGTTCAGCTTTCTTTATAGTCCAACTCTCACATCTATACATGACCACTGGAAAAACCGTAACCTTGATTAGACGGACCTTTGTTGGCAAAGTAACGTCTCTGCTTTTTAATATGCTGTCTAGGTTGGTCATAACTTTCCTTCCAAGGAGTAAGCGTCTTTTAATTTCATGGCTTCAATCACCATCTGCAGTGATTTTTGAGCCCAGAAAAATAAATTCAGCCACTGTTTCCATTGTTTCCCCATCTATTTTCCATGAAGTGATGGGACCAGATGCCATGATCTTAGTTTTTGCAATGTTGAGTTTTAAGCCAACTTTTTCACTTTCATCAAGAGGTTCTTTAGTTCTTCTTCACTTTATCCATTCATCTGTTGATGGAGACATGTTATTTCCGTATCTTATGAGGTCAGGGTTTTCCTACTCACTGTCTTTATCCTGCCTCTGAGCTGCCTTTTCACCTTCAGAATTAAATTGTTGCATTTATTTCAGAAGCAGACATTTTCCACCTCAATTGAGACTGCTTTAGCTTATTTCACTGTGATAAATACTTAAAAAGTTATGGTCATGCATTATCCCTGCCTCTTGGCCTAACATGTTTTGCAGTCTCAGTATTTAAATGTGCCCTGGGATCCACTTGTGGCTCAGTATGATGGTAAGAAAAGACTTGGAGGAGAAAGCCAGTGCACTAGCATTTGTGTGTAACTGTGCCACTAACTAGCTTGAGACCTGGCACAAGTAATTTAGTCTATCTGGATCTCAGTCTTTTCCTCTATGGAAAAAGAAATTGGATTAGGTAATATTAAAAGTTGCCTCCTTGATGTAGAGTTTTGTGATTTATGCACACTTGAGGTAAGTGAAGGAAATTTTACATGAAACCAGAAAACTTATTATTATGCATTTTAGCAAGAAATGACATGAAGTGAACAAAAGTGATCTTTTAAGTTAACAGGAAGCTTAAATTTGTTTTCCAAAAGATTAACTATGGCAAGGAGAACTAACTCAGGGGACCTAGTGTATTATATTGATTTTCTTCTGGCATGCCACATGTGGCCAATGGATCATACAGGGAAGTATATAGTGGCATTAGGTGACCAAGAAGTACCAATCTTTTATCTTCATTCAGAAAATATTTTTTCATTTTGTTCTCTTGTAAAGTTAACTTAGGGTCCCTAAAAAGCTCTAAAGTTACTCTAAAGTTAAAACTTCAGCAAACTAGTACATATCCAACATTACGCTGTATATGTTGTTATTTTAAAGTAAATTATAGGAATTGTTAAACCAACTTAGTAATGTATCATACAGTGGGATTGTATTAAAAAATCCTTTCAAAAGCTAATCTTGGCTCCATATGGATTTATTCTCTTGAAATGGGGTGGACATCTATTAAGATTAATCATTTGTTAGGCTCCTTAGCTATTCCAAGAGGATGCCAGCCATACTTCAGATGTTACGTATTTTGAAATCTTTGGACTTTTAGACAACTGGAGGCATTTAATAGTTTTTCAAGGGATCACAATACCAACCTTATCATCATTGTATGAAATAAAGTATAATGTAGAAGTTAGTAGCACCAACCCTGGAGTTAGATTTTCTGAATTCTGTTGCCACCCCTTACTGAGGGAACTTGACAAGTCACTTCTTTTCCACAGTTTCCTCATTTGAAAATTAGAGATAATGGTAAGGATTAAATGAATGAATGTATTGTAATAAATCAGTATGTTAATATATGGAAAAGTTTAGAATAAATAATTCCTGGCACATGTGATATCCAAGCTTTAGCTATTACTATACTATCTTCATTATCATCATCTCTAGGATTTTTTAAACACACAATTGAACAAAATAATATTGAGGGAGGACTGTGTGGAAGATTTAAAATCTATGTATTCTTCTAGATATTCCAGACTGTGCCCAGATGGTCAAATCATGTCTACAAGAAGTGGAATTTTGAACCTGTACTGATGTTTGTTGTTTTAGTCAGGGAAATTACACACTAAAGTTTTGTTCTTTGCTTATGTCACGGCCTAATTCAGATTGTATGGTTCTTCATGGAGACACTCCTCTGAGCTAAGGATATAGGCCCCTTCTATAGTGTGGAACTGCCATCTTAAATATGGTCCTTCAAGGTCACTGTGGAAGAAGAAAGTGAGGGGGTGTTATGCCCAGGCCTCGACAGAGGGCACATCATCGTACACTGGCCAGAATCCAGTCTCGTGGCCCCAACCTGACCTCACGTGGCTGGGAAATGGAGAGTTTCAGTGTGGATAGGAAGAAAAAGTGAGGTTAAGGCAGTTTCTGTTACATATGCCCCTGCAGAGTCCCTTTTTACAAGGCTTTGATCAAGTCAGTATAAGAAACAGTTCAATGCCACATCATCTTGTTTTTATTGAATATTGTCATCTTTATGTTAATCCCCGGTGGAGTACTGGGTCTGATCTTAGTTTAAGAATAGTTGTATCTGTTTTAGGAAAATTGTTAATATTTTTCATATGGAAGCTGAACTGAGATTGTATTTCTCTTTTCCAGTTAGCAGACTGCTCAAATGTTTAGAACCAAATTTGTGGCCCATCCGGATAAAATACATTTCTTGCTCAGTTTTATGCCCCATAGACTTGGTTTTCTTACACTGTTTCTTTCACAACTAGTTCATATTAGTTTTTTGTTGTATTTTATAAATCTTATAAATCATAGCAAATATTTTTTTGGAGTAAACAAGATGGTTAATAAGTATACGTAAAGAAATTCCTTTATATAGATGTATATATCATGGGAATAGTTATCACTGAGTTAATTGCTTGACAAAGATTCTCTTCCTTAAACCTCTTGAGAAATAAGACACACCCACTAGTAACCATGGGTCAATTTGGTAGTGATTCTCAACTCAGGAGGTAGGAATAGATCCTGTAGGAAAGTTTATCAGAATGTTGAGTGGGGAGGGAGGAAGGTGAGATTTATCCCCCTGTATATACACCTCAGTATAACTGGTACAGACAGACATTTAAATAGTAAAGCTCTCCTTCACTGCAGTAATACAGCTCTATCCTTCCTTCATAGTTCTGATAAAATGCTTTATATTTATCTCATACGTAAATCTCTATCTAGGAGAAGGGAAAGTCCTTTCTCAGAGGACCAGGGGACCTTACCACAATTCAAGTTCAGCTCAATAGTTGCTTTTGGGCTAAGGTAGATAGATAGCTTCCTGGCCAGAGAGAAGCGAGGTGCAACCTATTGTGGACAGGATCTCTTTTCTTCTGAGAAAAACTCGGTTTGTTTGAATTATCCTTTCCTTAAATTCTCATTAACTTAAAAAGGTTTTATTTCCTTCACTGTGGCCATTTCTCCCAAAGGAAAACAGATTCATACTCTCCAGTGAAGGGCAGAGTGCCAGAGAGGAAATGTACATTGAAATGCTAGCACTTTGAAAGGAATTGTGTGTCTTTCTTACCACACTGTATGTTTGATAATTTGAATTAGATATTTGGTAAAGGCTCACTGGCTTAGCTAATGCTGTTATGCATACTTTGCAAGTAGAAAGAGGACACAGATTTACCTTAAAGATACAACAGACCAAGCTGGAAAAAGATGGCATATTTATGATTAGTTTGCTCTGTGCTTGATGTCACCAGCTGAGCCTCTAGCTGTTTCTGTGTTTGGCTAGTATACTATCTTGTAGGCTTCTTGTAAGTTAGATGATGTGGTGACCAGCCTCCTTGATGACAACTGATGTTGGCTACCTTCTGATAGTCATAAGTTTCTGTAGCCCTCTCCCACACTGTACCAGGATTGGTCTGTGTGCACAATAGCATAGAACAGAAATGATGGTATTTCTCTTCTGAGATGAGCATATACACAATTGCAATTTGGGTGCTCTCTCTCTTGGATATTTTGCTCTAAAGGAAGTAGGCTGCCATGTTGTGAGAAGTCCGATTCAGAAGCCCATAGAGTAAGGAACTGAAGACTCTGACCAACAGCCAGTGAGAAAGGACCAACTGTCGACAACCACATAGGTGAGGTTGGGAGCAGATTATCTGGACTCAGTCGAATATTGAGATGACTATAATTCTAGCTGACAGCTTCACTGCGACCTAGTGAGAAAGCCAGAGCCAAACTACCTAGTTAAGCTCCTCCCAGGTTCTTGATGATTAGGAACTCTTGGAGATAATAAATGATTTGTTTTGGTCTGAGGAATTTGGGATAATTTGTTATATGGGGATAGATAACTAATACAGTTACTTTACTAGTGTGTGAGATGAGTACAATTGTGCAGTAGTTTGAGCATTCTTTGGCATTGCCTTTCTTTGGGATTGGAATGAAAACTGACCTTTTCCAGTCCTGTGGCCACTGCTGAGTTTTCCAGATTTGCTGGCATATCGAGTGTAGCACTTTCACAGCATCATCTTTCAGGATTTGAAATAGCTCAACTGGAATTCCATCACCTCCACTAGCTTTGCTTGTAGTGATGCTTTCTAAGGCCCACTTGACTTCCCATTCCAGGATGTCTGGCTCTAGGTGAGTGATCACACCATCGTGATTACCTGGGTCATGAAGATCTTTTTTGTATAGTTCTTCTGTGTATTCTTGCCACCTCTTCTAGTATCTTCTGCTTCTGTTAGGTCCATACCATTTCTGTCCTTTATTGAGCCCATCTTTGCATGAAATATTCCCTTGGTATCTCTAATTTTCTTGAAGAGATCTCTAGTCTTTCCCATTCTGTTGTTTTCCTCTATTTCTTTGCATTGATCGCTGAGGAAGGCTTTCTTATCTCTCCTTGCTATTCTTTGGAACTCAGCATTCAAATGGGAATATCTTTCCTTCTCTCCTTTACTTTTGGCTTCTCTTCTTTTCACAGCTATTTGTAAGGTCTCCTCAGACAGCCATTTTGCTTTTTTGCATTTCTTTTCCATGGGGATGGACTTGATCCCTGTCTCCTGTACAACGTCATGAACCTCTGTTCATAGTTCATTAGGCACTCTGTCTATCAGATCTAGTCCCTTAAATCTATTTGTCACTTCCACTGTATAATCATAAGGGATTTGATTTAGGTCATACCTGAATGGTCTAGTGGTGTCCCCTACTTTCTCCATTTTAAGTCTGAATTTGTCAATAAGGAGTTCATGATCTGAGCCACAGTCAGCTCCTGGTCTTGTTTTTGCTGACTGTATAGAGCTTCTCCATCTTTGGCTACAAAGAATATAATCAATCTGATTTTGGTGCTGACCATCTGGTGATGTTCATGTGTAGAGGCTTTACTTGTGTTGGAAGATTGTGTTTGCTATGACCAGTGTGTTCTCTTGGCAAAACTCTATTAGCCTTTATCCTGTTTCATTCTGTACTCCAAGGCCAAATTTGCCTGTTACTCCAGGTGTTTCCTGACTTCCTACTTTTGCATGCCAGTCCCCTATAATGAAAAGGACATCTTTTTTGGGTGTTAGTTCTAAAAGGTCTTGTAGGTCTTCATAGAACCGTTCAACTTCAGTTTCTTCAGCGTTACTGGTTAAGTACTGGTAAAGTAATGCTCAAAATTCTCCAAACCGGGCTTCAGCAATATGTGAACTATGAACTTCCAGATGTTCAAGCTGGTTTTAGAAAAGGCAGAGGAACCAGAGATCAAACTACCATCATCTGCTGGATTATCGAAAAAGCAATAGAGTTTCAGAAAAACATCTATTTCTGTTTTATTGATGATGCCAAAGCCTTTGACTGTGTGGATCACAATAAACTGTGGAAAATCCTGAAAGAGATGGGAATATCAGACCATCTGACCTGTCTCTTGAGAAACCTGTATGCAGGTCAGGAAGCAACAGTTACAACTGGACATGGAACAACAGACTGGTTCCAAATAGGAAAAGGAGTACGTCAAG
The DNA here is from genome assembly GCF_054371585.1 of Giraffa tippelskirchi. Taxonomy (NCBI): domain Eukaryota; kingdom Metazoa; phylum Chordata; class Mammalia; order Artiodactyla; family Giraffidae; genus Giraffa; species Giraffa tippelskirchi. The sequence continues at coordinate 66,884,403 of NC_137278.1, forward strand.
GCTGTACATTGTCACCCTGCTTATTTAACTTCTATGCAGAGTACATCATGAGAAACGCTGGACTGGAGGAAGCACAAGCTGGAATCAACATTGCCAGGAGAAATATCAATAACCTCAGATATGCAGATGATACCACCCTTATGGCGGAAAGTGAAGAGGAACTAAAAAGCCTCTTGATAGAAGTGAAAGAGGAGAGTGAAAAAGTTGGCTTAAAGCTCAACATTCAGGAAACTAAGATCATGGCATCTGGTCCCATCACTACATGGGAAATATATAGGGAAACAGTGGAAACAGTGTCAGACTATTTTTTTGGGCTCCAAAATCACTGCAGTTCGTGATTGCAGCCATGAAATTAAAAGACGCTTACTCCTTGAAAGGAAAGTTATGAGCTACCTAGATAGCAAATAAAAAGCAGAGACATTACTTTGTCAACAGAGGTCCGTCTAGTCAAGGGTATGGTTTTTCCAGTGGTCATGTATGGATGTGAGAGTTGGACTGTGAAGAAAGCTGAGTGCTGAAGAACTGATGCTTTTGAACTGTGGTGTTGGAGAAGACTCTTGAGAGTTCCTTGGACTGCAAGGAGATCCAACCAGTCCATCCTAACGGAGATCAGTCCTGGGAGTTCATTGGAAGGACTGATGTTGAAGCTGAAACTCCAATACTTTGGCTACCTCATGCGAAGAGTTGACTCATTGGAAAGGACCCTGATGCTGGGAAGGATTGGGGGCAGGAGGAGAAGGGGACGACAGAGGATGAGATGGTTGGATGGCATCACCAACTCGATGGACATAAGTTTGGATAAGCTCCGGGAGTTGGTGATGGAGAGGGAGGCCTGGAGTGCTGCGATTCATGGGGTCACAAAGAGTCGGACACGACTGAGCGAGTGAACTGTACTGAACTAATATAGTTAAGATAGAATGAATATAAATATTTCCTCCCAAATACCAGAAAATAAATCTTTGGGTTTTCTTGAACGTTGAAAGATACCTGACTTTTATTTCTACTTCAAATTCTTTCCTCCTTTATAAATACACTTATCACTTGACACTGCAAAGGAAATTAGATTCTCTACTAATGTTGAAACCCATTTGACAGTATCTTGGAGTGGTGATTGAAGAGATGAAATTGCTCTCAATGCTTAGTGTAAAGTGAATTCCCTCCAACAAATCTTGCAGTAATGGTCGTTATTAATTATCATCTAGGCAGCTTCCTCTCTTTTCTCTGTTCTTTTGGAGATTCAGAAAAACATCTCCTGTGTTTGGAAATAAAGTAATCGATTAAGACAGAATCAGTTTCTGGTCAGAGGTTAGCTTTTTCTCTCTATGTGTTCTCTTCTCCTTTAGTATTTAAGATAATGGACAGAGAACACATTTCAGTAGCCAGATATTATGCCTTAAATTTTTCCATGAAATCCTGCAAAGCATCATGGAACAGATCCTTCTTTGACATAAAAGAGCTGAGTGGGGAAACTCCTTCAGACAACTGGTATCAGGTATCTATGTTAATGTTTTATTTAAATGAAAAGTGCTTAGTATTTTACTAATGTTTTAATTCATAATACAACTTTCTTGGTAAAGTATAATAAACACAGTTTTACTTCCATTATCTCAGAGATTCAGATGATATTTACCCTAATTTAATGAGGGCTTCCCTCAAAGCTCAGTTGGTAAAGAGTCCGCCTGCAATGCAGGAGACGCCGGTTCGATTCTTGGGTCTGTAAGATCCCCTGGAGAAGGGATAAGCTAGCCACTCCAGTATTCTTGGGCTTCCCCTGTGGCTCAGCTGGTAAAGAATCTGCCTGCAGTGTGGGAGACTTGGATTGGATCCTCGGGTTGGGAAAGTGAGACTAAAGGGTTCTGTGATTTGTCCAAAGCCCATTAGATATTCAGTAGCATTCATGACTAGAACCTCCATTTCCTACCTTCATTGCAGGCCTTTCTTTAAAACACAAGAATAGGCAGTTAGTTGAATTCAAAGAAATTTCCTGTGTATTCAAAGAATAGCTTTTGTACAGAAGGATGGCCCAAGATAGAGAGGTCCTGGGAAGTTTCTTAAATGGGACTCATTAATTCTCTGAGATAGTGGGTATGGGATTTTTTTTATTTTTCTCTTCCTCTCTCTCTCTCTATTTTTAGTTTTGTTTTCTTGTCTTGGTTTTGTGTATATGTTTTAAACAGCTTGGAACAGTTTGGACAAGAGTATACAATTTTTTATTACTACTTAATCACATTAATTTTGATTAAAATAATACTAATGCTAAAATTGAATGGTACTTGTTTTTCTTGGATAACACAGAATTGTATAATATGACAAAAATATTCAGAATATGTTTGAGATTCAGCCATGCTGTATAAATAAAACATACCCCAGAAGAATCACTTTTACTTGAATCTGCCTAAATTTGCTTATCTATCTTTGCTGCACTTTGGCTGAAGTGTGTGGACACACACTTATTCACTTATTCACAGGGCTGCCAGATATAAGCAGAGACTACTTCCCATCCAAAGCATGGTTAAAAGTAGAGTTAATCTTCATCTGGAGTGAGCGTTATTTCTGTTCTTTTGTCCATGGAGGACATAAATCAGTGCTTCCTTGGAAACAGTGTTCTTGTATATGAGTTAAAATTATAATGAATCTAAAGAGAGGCAGATAAATAGGTCAAAAAATAGATTCCTGTTGAGCAGAATTCATACTCCTCTCCCTTGGACACAATGCTCCTGTTTGTCTCTATAGCAGTCAAGAACATGGAGTTTTGTAAGGGCTCTGTCCCTTGCCTAAATGCACACATGGGCATACCCAAGACCCAGGACCATTAGTCTCTTGTGCAAAGCAGCTAAACTGCCAGATTCCAGTTGTTCAGCACCCTTTGGATTTTCCTAACGTTAATTTCTATATGAGCCAAGGCAAATGAACAACTGGGAAACCCAATTATTCTTCCCAAGGCTTTCTCTGTGGACTATCTCATTTCTCCCCAGTGAGAGGACTGTTATACAATTCTGCTGTGTGAATACTAAACATCCATTTATTATCTTAAAATAAGGAAGTATTCCTAAATAACATCACATAAATCCCAATTAGATAATTTCAGTTTTAATCATTATGCAAATCTAATGAGCCACCTTTGATTTTTGTTGCTCTTGAATATCTTTCAAAAATATTAAAAAAAAATCATTATTACAAAATACCCACAGAAGTATAGAATAGATTTAAAGAAGGCTGACCAGATAGGTATTAAATAACTTGAATGCCATCATTTATGAATAAACACAACTTGGAACTGTGTGTAATGTTTGAATTGAAAGTTTGCCAAGGTCATTAATGTCATCATTGATATGGTTAGTATATGCTCTAACAGAGGGATTTTGATGTCTGGTGTTCTAATATATTCATTGGAAGTTATGCACCATGACTATTTAGGTACATGAACCCTGTGCTGCTGGTAAGGACATTGCCTTTCTGGTTGCTGATCCCAGCAAGATGCCCAGGCCTCTGTGAAGGTCTCAAGAACTGTTTTCCTCCAGATGTAGCCAGGTCCTAGGGGTTCACTCCACTCCTTATGTGTAGGTTCTCCCTGGACTTTCGAGGGGCAGCAGGAAACTCAGTCAATTTTTGTCAAATGAAGGACTGAATTTTGCAGAACAAAGTTGGAGAAAAAGAAGTGAACATTTTCCCAAATCTAATTCTTCAAATAAACACTTTCTGCTTTCTTGTGAGAGTTCTATCACTTTAGTGACATGGCTTCTTCTGAGTCTTCCTGAGCCCTCCATTGTATCCTTGTCTTTCAGAGTGGCTCTTTCATAGAAAAGACCTGGGAAGAGACAAAGTCTTGAGATCTTCTCAGAGCCTGGGTATTTAAATGGACCAGGGATAACTATGAAACAGGCGGAGCCCATGAGTGGACTTTGGGGCGTTTGTGAGTCCCCTGAGATACCATGCAAATTTTAAATATTTATCTGTTTTCGTATATGTGATTTTGTGTGTGTGGGGAGTGTGTGGAAAGAGAATCCATAGCTTTTATCAGATGCTCAAAGGGTGTGGACTCCCAAAGCATGAGAGGGTATCAGCAGTAATTACAGACAGACTTTGTAATGTAATTGCTAATGCTACCAGTATCCTAAGTGCTGGGGTCTTAAAAATGCAATTATGAAAGTGATTCTTTAGAAATAGTTTGCTGGGAGACACACAAAATGCTATTTGAATAAAAAGCCATGTTATCCAAATAATCACGACTTTGAGGAATGCTTCATTGTTCAAACTTAAACTCAGAGCTGACTGATTTTTTCAGATATCTAAGTTCTTCCCTTGTTCAGCTCTCATAGACTCTGGAACAGAAGTTGAGTGATAATGGAGCATTTGCAAATTATATCTTTCAGTACAACAGAAATGGAAGCTTCATTTTTCATTCTTTTCAGTCTAGTAGAGCTCTGATCTCTCATGCCTGAAATATATATATTTTTTGGAATCTATCTTTTTACTGGCTAAGTATTCAAGATGAAAAGGAACCTTCTAGAAGCAGAATAAGTTGAGCACTTTGTGTTTTATCTTTATGATGAAATGCCGACTTCCCATTAAAAGGCAAATCCTTCTTTTGAAAAAGTTAAATAGGCCGTTATAAAAAGAGACGGATAAAATTTGAAGGTCTAAGAAAAACCTGTAAAATTTATTCAATCATAGATATATTTCTATTTATTTTTAATTAGTCCTGATACATACATACACACATATGTATATATACCCACACATATATATGCCTGTGTGCTAAGTCTCTTCAGTTGGGTCCAACTCTGTGTGACCCTGTGGACTGTAGCCTGCCAGGCTTCTCTGTCCATGGGATTCTCCAAGCAAGAATACTGTATTGGGTAGCTATGCTTTCTTCCAGGAGATCTTCCTGAACGAGGGATTGTATTCGCATCTCTTGTGTCTCCTGCCTTGGCAAGTGGATTCTTTACCATTACTGTCACCTGGGAAACCCATATATATGTATGTATATGTATGTATGAGACTTGGTAATTAAACAGCAATACGTATGCATATACACACACACAATAGTGAAAAAGAGAACAGAATGGTAGGCCACCGAGTGTTTGTATGGAACTTAATAAGCAGTCTTGTTTCACTGAAGAAAATTTTAATCAATAAGTAGCAAGCTTTCAGTCACTTGTTTATTCATTCATTTATTCAGCAGACATTTGAGGTTTATAAGGTGCTAGTGCTTTTTTTAATCTCTGATGTGAAAATATGAACAAGAAGTGCTCTCCTTGAAAGCCAGCCTTTAAGTCAGACAGACTCAACACAACCCAATATGCTCAGGGTCAGTATTGTCAGTCCAAGTGGGTCATAGGGAGGTATTTTACTGTGAGATCTCCTGGGAGTAAACTTGCTGCTATTACATGTTAGCCTTGTGACCATGGTCAGTCAATGTACCACTGAAGACCTCAGATTCTTTATTTTTAAATTAAGTAGCACCACCTCATAGAGTTGTCATGGGTATGTAAAAGTGTGAGTGGAATGACAATAAATCCTACATAACTATTAATTGTTGTGATTAATTTTTAAAGTAAACAAAGTACTTGGGAACAGAGGTAGGAGCTTTGGAAAATACCTAGAAAGGTTCTGGAAAGATAATACAGAGAATATATTCTCTGAGCTGAGTGGGTTTGGGATGAGAAAGATCTTCAAAGGAATAAAGTGTGAAGTCGCTCAGTTGTGTCCAACTCTTTGCGACCCCATGGACTGTAGCCTACCAGGCTCCTCGGTCCATGGTATTTTCCAGGCAAGAATACTGGAGTGGGTTGCCATTTCAAAGGAATAGATAACATGTAAATACAGAGGTGCTTGGTGGAGGAGGGTTAAAGCTATGAAGAAAGGGACTTTCTAGGATGCTTATATTGTTTTTCCTTCATATGTTCAACTTAGTTTTTTACTGAAGTATAGTTAGTTTCAGGTGTACTTCATTAGTGATTCCATTATTTTTTCTGATTATATTCCATTGTAGATTATTATAAAATGTCAAACATGATTCCCGGTGCTACATAGCAAAATCTTATTGTTTATCTATTTTATATATAGTAGTTTGTATCTGTTATTCTCATACTCCTAATTTGCCCATTCCCATCTCACTTTCCCCTTTGGTAGCCGTAAGTTTGTTTTCTATGTCTGTGAATATGTTTGTGTATATAGATAAGTTTGTATTATTTTTTAGATTCCCCATATAAGGAATATCATGTATTAGTCTTTCTTTTTTTGACTTACAGAAGTATAGTATTCTCTAGGTTCATCCATGTTGCTGAAATGGCAGTATTTCACTTTTTTGAATTGCCTGGAGAATCCCAGGGATGGCGGGGCCTGGTGGGCTGCCGTCTATGGGGTTGCACAGAGTTGGACATGACTGAAGCAACTTAGCAGCAGCAGCAGCACTCTTTTTAATGGCTGTGTGGAATGGCAACCCACTCTAGTATTCTTGCCTGGAGAATTCCATGGACAGAGGATCCTGGTGGGCTACAGTCCATGGGATCACACAGTGTCAGACATGACTGAGCAACTAACACACACACACACAATATCTCAACTTAGTTTTTTATCTCTCTTATAAAAGTACAACTTGCCTTTTAAAGACTTTCTCTTCTTGATATGAAAAAGTAACTTAGGTCTAACGAGAAATTGTCACTTTAGGGTTTCTTTATTTCCAGGTAGCTAGTTTCTCAATGTGGATTTATTAAATCCATAATTTAACTAATAAATATAGATTTTCAAATATAACTATATTTAATTTAAAGGCTAAGGTTTTTAATTTTTTCTTTATTTCATATATTCATTTCTAAAATATTCCTATTCTTTATCAACCATCTTTTACTGAGAATTCTTTGTTTTATACAATGTGTTGTTTCATTCATGGTTTAGTACTAAATTCTCTTTTTTTATTTGCTGTTTTAACTAATACTGCCTATCTCATTCTGTCACTCCACCCTAAGCAAGAGCTTTTGGAATTTACATATGATTCTGTGTGCATGTGTGTACATATATGTATCTTACCAATTTGTAAATGTAATTAACACACATTTTCCTAACTCCTTGAATATTTTATGAGAATGTACTGAGAAAAGCGGAGTACAGAAATAGAAATACGGCAATGACTGACTGACAAGATGAGAAAAGTGCTCTATTTCTTCAGTTGTTAAAAATGCCCTATCAGTTTCATTAAAGTGTATTTATCAGTGATTGTCTTTATTTTAAATTTAGCCTGAACTCAAGGTCTTGAACCTATGATACTTGAATCCATACAGATGGTGCATCCAGTATGGCAAATAACAGTTTGTTATGGGGTTGCAAAGAGTCGGGCATGACTGAGTGACTAACACTTACTTGTTGTTTAGTTGTTAAGTCGTGTCTGACTCTTTTGTGACCCTTTGAACTGTAGCCCACCAAGCTCTTCTGTCCATGGAATTCTCCGGGCAAGAGTACTAGAGTGGGTTGACCTTTCCTTCTCCAGGGGATCTTCCAGCACCAGGGACTGAACTGGTTGGCAGGTGGATTCTTTACCACTGAGCCACCAGGAGAGCCCGAATAACAGTTTACTTGTTACTTTGAGGGATACATACATTTTGAACAGACTTAGAATTCAAAAAATAATCCATATCAGTTAATGTTTTCAAAATCAATGCATATTGTCAGTGCATGCAAATGCTTTTAGAGAATATAGTACCTTCTCTGCACACAAAGGTACTCAATGACTGGTAGCCTTAATTTTCAGATGTATTAGATCAGGGTACTTGGAATACTATTATTTTAGCAATACCTATTCTCATGTTTAATAAAATTCTTATCTATGAAAATGCCTGCAAAGAATTCAGTGCTATTAATCTAATTGAAACTATTTGATTACACTGAGGTGAATGTTAAAATGACTAATATTTTTTGGCAACAAATTTAATTTGCTCTTAAGTACTATAGCAAATGACATTCTTCTAGATCTGTGAATGGTATTGATGTTTATGTGTTCAGGTGTTGCACAAATTAAGGAACTAAATCACTTTCATAGGTAGGAGTTAAATGCAGTAGAGAATCCATTAAAGTAATTTACAGCTGATGATACGTCAAAGCAGTTTCCTATGAAATCTTACAGAGATGGGAGGGAGTATGAATCATTGAGAATTAAAGATTTTCATCTCTAATTACTTTAGCTCTCTTAGGAACCACACATAAATTTTTAATGTAAAAAATAAAGACAACAAACACCAGAGAAGGAACGTTATACTTAATGCTGGCTCACTCTTTTTTTTGTTTTTGTTTTTCAAGACCAGAATTCGGGGATCAGGCTCAATCTGTATATTTGATTTTGAGTGCCTTCTCTCTTCATTGCCTCTAAAACAACATCAGTAACAAATTGTTCATGAGGCCTGTGAGATTTCATTTATTTGTCCTATTGTTTGACTAAAATGAGTGGAGAATGCTTAGAAAGTTTGCTGTCAGTCTGTTTTACTTTTAATGCAAGCTAAATCCTTAGACTTAAAAATAATTTTAGGTACCCTTAAATTTGTATATGAAGCGCAAGTGTGTTAATTGCCATTATTTAACTTAATTAAAATTGCAGTAGGCATCTATTGTTTGCATCATGTAACATCCATTCACTGTTTTTTGGATAAATCACCTCAGTTTTCTTTTGGGAAATCCTCATCTATTCTCCATGCATGGGGCAAGGGTGTGTGTGGCTGGTATGTGCCTCAGATCTCCCCATCAGAACATCATATTCCTACAGCCACTGTGGTTGGCTCAAGGATGAATATATGAGCAGAGCTCTTTTGTCACCTTGAGAATGAAGGACCTTGAGAATAAAGTTAATATGAAAGAAAGTAGAATAAAATAACAGGGAGAGGCCAAGTGTCAGTGACTTTTGGACCCTTGGAAAAAATACCTAGATGTTTTAGCTTTTTCATCTAAGAAGTTCCCCTTTTCATTTATGCTGGTTTGAATTGGGTTTTCTGTTACTCGCAACTGAAAGAATCCTAACCAAAACACACACAGAAATTTTGAGCTGGAAATCAATGAGTTGCAAGGGTAGGAGGGGGTAAAATGTAGTATAGCTTCATTCCTGTAGCCAATTTCAGAGGCAGGGATTTGTTTTCTCTCTAAGTATCATTTCTTTCCAAATAAGATTGCTAAAACTTATGCCTAGATATAGGCATGTATAAAGAATCAATCTGGCAGTTTTGAAGTAAAAATCCTGACAAAGTAATCCAAGTTCTTTTATGTTTTCTGAGATAAATGATCTTTTCCTACATTGTGCCTCTGAGATGAAGACAAATCTAGGTTTCAATTTTTCAATAGTCCTAAGGGGAATGTGGCAGCATCCACACCTGCTGTGCCCAATGCCTGAGGCAGCAGAGAATGGCCTGAAGGCTGACCTTGACCCTGCAGGATTTGAGGCACAGAGCTGGGCAAGCTGTGCCCAGGTGCCTGCCTTGAACTCAGCATTGGGCCAGCATGACCAGAGAAGATGCGCAGAAATGTGGTGACATGGAGGTCTGCATGCAAGCCTTGCATGGAGAACCTCAGGAAAGACTGGCTCACCTGGCCTTGTAGAATCAGCTTTCTGGAGACTTTTGCAGGAATACCCACTAATGAACCATCTTACTTAGGCTGCTTAGTGCTTTGTACTCAGTCCCTCTATATGTTATGCCTTGTTTGGATTATGCTTTTAAATGTCCATTATATTTTCCCCATCATTTATTTGTAGTTTCAATAAGATCAAGGTATCTATTAGCTCAGTCTACCATGTTGATGTAACCTGAAGTCTGCAATAAGGTTTTAAGAATTAAATTCCCCTAGTAGTCATCATTGTGCTGGGGTCATTATAGGGTTGTCAGGTGATTGCAGACTGTGTGTGAAATGTTTAGCTTAGAGCCTGACCCAGATAAGTGGTTATATGCAAGTTGGTGTGAGCAGTAGAAGAGATGGACATATGTGTAGTCCAACATGTGTCTACCTGGCCAAAATTAAAATATTCTGAAAAGAAAAGGGTGAATTTTCCCTACTGTTTGGAGGCAGCTCTGGTAGCCTCTATCCCTTGGTCCCATCAGATCTTCATCACTGATAAATACTCTCAGACAACTGAGACACTGAGCTAAGGGAAAATACCAGTTAATTGAGTTTTGTATCTAACCAAACACTCTTTCAAGAGTGAGGGCAAAAAGAAAAAAAAAAAAAAAGTCCAATGAAGACTTGGAGAATTTACTAAACCATGGTGCTTTATAAAGGAAATAAATATAATTCAGCAAAAAAAAAAAAAAGTGAACCCAGAGGGAAGGTATGAATTACAAAAAATATAATAGAAATTTCAAGAAAAGGTAATGAAATTTTACCATTGATGGTGCTTTCCCCCAATGCCAATAAGATAAAAGTTCAGTGCAATAGTAAGATATATTGTAAAGTTCAAGGGTGAATAAATCATATTATTAAGAAGAGTATATAAAGTTGAAGAAATTTGACTTTTAGAAAAATTCACGTATTAAGAGATACCTTAACACTTTAAGAAAGAGTTTAAAAGGAAATTTTTAATCTTTAGCTTTCAAACAAAGATATAAGAAGTTTTTTTTTAATCAGTCTAATCAAAGACAGGAAAAAATGAGGCCAAGAAATGAATAGTAAGTAGAAACTACAAAATAAGATGGTATAAATAACTGTAAATGCATAAATATTCAGAAGAACTGTTGTCTAACATAATTATTGTAAGTTACAAGCAATTTTGCCAAGTTACAATATCATGTTGACTTCAGGTTACAGAAATACATTTGTCGTTTTCAGTCACTAAGTTGTGTCTGACTCTGCGACCTCAAGAACTGTAGCATGCCAAGCTTCTCTATCCTCCACTATCTCCTGGAGTTTGCTTAAATTCATGTCCATTGAGTCATGATGCTATCTAACCATCTCCTCCTCTGCCATCCTCTTCTCCTTTGCCTTCGATCTTTCCCACCATCAGTATCTTTTCCAATGAGTTGGCTCGTTACATCAGATCGTCAAAGTATTGGAGCTTCAGTTTCAGCAACAGTCCTTCCAATGAATATTCAGGGTTGATTTCCTTTAAGACGAACTGGTTTTATCTTCTTGCAGTCCAAAGGACACTCAGGAGTCTTTACCAGTATCACAATTTGAAGACATCATTTCTTTGACACTCAGCCTGCTTTATGTCCAACTCTCACACCCATACATGACTACTGGAAAAATCACAGCTTTGACTATGCAGACCTTTGTCAGCAAAGTGCTGTCTCTCCTTTTTTTATGCTGCTTAGGTTTATAATACCTTTTCTTCCAAGGAACATGTGTCTTTTAATTTCATGACTGTAGTCACCGTCTACAGTGATTTTGGAGCCAAGAAAATAAACCCTGTCATTTCTTCCACTTTTGTTCCATCTATTTGCCATGAAGTGATGAGACCAGATGCCATGATCTTTGTTTTTTGAATGTTGCATTTCAAGCCAACTTTTTCACTCTTCTCTTTCACTCTCATCAAGAGGACTTTTAGTTCCTATTCACAATGCAAGATTTCTGCCATTAGAGTGGTATCACTGCATATCTGAGGTTATCGGTATTTCTCTTGGCAATCTTGATTCCAGCTTATGATTCATACAGCCCAGCATTTCACATGATGTATTCTGCATATAAGCTAAATAAGCAAGGTGACAATGTATAGCCTTGTCATACTCCTTTCCCAATTTTGAACCAGTCAGTTGTTCAATGTCTGGTTCTGTTGCTTCTTGACCTGCATACAGATTTCTCAGGAGATGAGTATGGTGGTCTGGTACTCCCATCTTTTTAAGAATTTTCCAGTTTGCTGTGACCACACAGTCAAAGGCTTTAGCATAGTCAATGAAGCAGAAGTAGATGTTTTTCTGGAACTTCCTTGCTTTCTCCATAATCCAACAAATGCTGGCAATTTGATCTCTGATTCCTTCGCCTCTTTGAAACTCAGCTTGCATGTTTGGAAGTTCTTGGTTCACATGCTACTGAAACCCAGCTTGAAGAACTTTTTGAAAAATAGTTTAAAAAATATTTAAATTTTTTTTTAAATTGAAGGATAATTGCTTTCTAGAATTGTGTTGGTTTCCGCCAAACATTAACATGAATCAGCCATAGGTGTACGTATGTCCCCTCCCTTTTGAATCTCCCTCCCATATTCCTCCTCATTCCACCCCTCTAGATTGTCATAGAGCTCAAGTTTGAGTTTCCTAAGTCATACATCAAATTCCCCTTGGCTCTCTATTTTACATATGGCAATGTAAATTTCCATGTTACTCTCTCCATAACATCCCACCCTCTGCATTCTCCCCCAACCCCCTCATGTCCATATTGAAGGATTTTGAGAATAACCTTGTTAGCAAATGAAATGAGTTCAATTTTATGGTAGTTGGAACATTCTTTGGCATTGCCCTTCTTTGAAATTGAAATAAAAACTGACCTTTCCCAGTCCTGTGGCCGCTGCTGAGTTTTCCAAATTTGCTGGCATATCAAGTGCAGCACTTTAACAGCATCATCTTTTAGGATTTTTAATAGCTTTGCTGGAATTCCATCACCTCCACTAGCTTTGTTCGTAAGGATGCTTCCTAAGGCCCACTTGACTTCACACTCTAGGATGTATGGCTCTAGATGAGTGACCACACCATCATGGTTATCTGGGTCCTGAAGACTACTTTTAGTTCTTCTATGTTCTTGCCACCTCTTCTTAATCTTTTCTGATTCTGTTCAGTTCAGTTCAGTTCAGTCACTCAGTCATGTCCAACTCTTTGCGACCCCATGGAATGCAGCATGCCAGGTCTCCCTGTCCATCACCAATTCCCAGAGTTTACTTAAACTCATGTCCATTGAGTCAGTGATGCCTTCCAACCATCTCATCCTCTGTCGTCCCCTTCTCCTCCTGCTCTAAATCTTCCCCAGCATCAGGGTCTTTTCCAATGAGTCAGTTCTTCGCATCAGATGGTCAAAGTATTGGAGTTTCAGCTTCAGTGTCAGTCCTTCCAATGAACACCCAGGACTGATCTCCTTTAGGATGGACTGGTTGGATCTCCTTGCAGTCCAAGGGACTCTCAAGAGTCTTCTCCAACACCACAGTTCAAAAGCATCAATTCTTTGGCACTCAACTTTCTTTATAGTCCAACTCTCACATCCATACATGACTATAGGAAAAAACATAGCTTTGACTAGATGCACCTTTGTTGGCAAAGTAATGTCTCTGCTTTTTAATATGCTGTCTAGGTTGGTCATAACTTTTCTTTTAAGGAGCAAGCATCTTTTAATTTCATGACTGCAGTCACCATCTGCAGTGATTTTGGAGCCAAAGAAAATAAAGTTTGTCACTGTTTCCCCATCTATTTGCCATGGAGAGTCTTCTGTTAGGTCCTTATTGTTTCTGTCCTTTATTCTGCTCATCCTTGCATGAAATCTTGATATTTCCAATTTTCTTGAAGAGACCTTTAGTCTTTCCCATTCTATTGTTTACCTTTATTTCTTTGCATTGTTCATTTAAGAAGACCTCTTATCTCTCCTTGCTGTTCTCTGAAACTCTGCCTTCAGTTGGGTATATCTTTTCCTTTCTTCCTTGCTTTTCACTTCTCTTCTTTCCTCAGCTATTTGTAATGCCTCCTTAACAGCCAGTTTGCCTCCTTGCATTTCTTTTCCTTTGGGGTGTTTTTGATCACTGCCTTCTGTAGTGTTAGAAACCTCTGTACATAATTCTTCAGGAAAGCTGTCTACCAGATCTAACTCCTTGAATCTACTCATCACCTCCATTGTATAATCATAAGGGATTTTATTTAGGTCATACTTGAATGGCCTAGTGGTTTTCCCTACTTTCTTCAATTTAAGCCTGAATTTTACAATAAGGAGCTCATGAGCCACAGTCATCTCCTGGTCTTGTTTTTGCTGACTGTATAGAGCTTCTCCATCTTCAGCTGCAAAGAATATAATCAATCTGATTTTGGTATTGATCATCTGATTATGTCCTTGTGTATAATCATCTCTTGGGGCATTGGAAAAGGGTATTTTCTATGACCAGTGTATTCTTTTTAAAAAACTCAGTTAGCCTTTGCCCTGCTTCGTTTTGTACTCCAAGGGCAAACTTGCCTGTTATTCCAGGTGTCTCTTGACTTTTGCATTTCAGTCTCCTATAATGTAAATGACATTTGTTTGTGTGTGTCTGTGTGTGTTAGTTCTAGAAGGTCTTGTAAGTCTTCAGAGAACTGTTCGACTTCAGCTTCACTGACATCAGCAGTTGGGGCATAGACTAGGGCAATGGTTTGCCTTGGAAACAAACCAAGATCATTCTGTTGTTTCTGAGATTGCACCCAAGTACTGCATTTTGGATTCTTTTGTTAACTATGAGGGCTACTCCATTTCTTCTAAGGGATTCTTGCCCACAGTAGTAGATATAATGGTCATCTGATTTAAATTTGCCCATTTCTGTCCATTTTAGTTCACTGATTCCAAAGATGTTGATGTTCACTCTTGCCATCTCCTGCTCAACCACATCTAATTTACTTTGATTCATGAACCTAACATTCTAGGTCCCTATGCAATATTGTTTACAGCATTGAACTTTACTTTCACCATCAGACATATCCACAACTACTGTTGTTTCCTCTCTGGCCCAGACACTACATTCTTTCTGGAGCTGTTAGTAATTGCCCTCTGCTCTTCCCCAGTGGCATATCTAGTGTCATATCTTTTTGCATTTTATACTGTAATAAGAACATTCGATGCTAAACTGCTTACAATGGTAAAAAACTGAAAACAGTAAATATTCACTAGAGGAAAATTAATAAACAAATTATAACATATTCGTATAACATCTATAAAAAATCAAAATGATTATGTGCTCCAAGTATCATCATGAGGTATAATGTTGAGTAAAAAAAAGAAAAAGAAGTTTGTGAAGTTAAATAATAGCAATAACTTTTTTTTAAGGTTTAAATATGCAAACCAATACTGTACAAGAAAGAAAGTGAGCATGGATATGAAGCTTATTTGAAATGATTATATTTTTAAAAAATGTGAAACAAGTTTAGTAAAAAGAGAATATTATTAAAAAGTTACATCATAGTTACATGACATATTTTGGTTTTATTTTTTAAAACATTTACATGCATGAGTAGTTTATAATAAAAATATTTTTAAAAATAGGAAGGCAAAGATGATATAATCAGAATAAAAAAGGAAAAAAGGGCAAAAGATGTCAATAGTAATTAAAGAGGAAATCTGAATGACCAATATATATACTCAGTTGCAGTTGTAACCAGGTAAATGAAACTAAAGCAAAAATACAAGTTCACTCTACCCAAATAGGCAAAAATTAAAAAAAAAATTAAAAATACCAAATTGGTGAAGGTGTAGGTTAAGATGACCTCTGATGGAAATGTAACATACTATAATTCCTTTGTAAAATAACTTATAACTTTGAAGATAAGCATCTCTTATGGATAAAGTATAATTTTATTTTAGAAATCCCTTCATGCAAGTGCACAACATCTATGTTCATCTATCTGATGAACAAAAGTGTTCATCAGACCATGTATGAGTGGAAAACTGAGGACCAACCTAAATATACATAGAAGACTGAAAAAATGAAGGTCTATTCATATGATGAAATATTGCATTGATTAAAATGAAAAAACAAACTAAGTCTGAATGTATCAACATATCAACATTAATCAATAAAGAAATAAATGTTTAATAAATTGTCAAATGTTGCATGGATCATTGTACTAATTATGCAGATTAAAAACATATAGACTCTTTATTTTGCTTTTTGATTTGTTTGCCACCACATCAAGAGCACAGTACCCTAATTACTATTGTTTTAGAATAGATCTTGATATGTGTAGCCACATCTATCTACCTTGATCATTACCAATAATATTTTCTCTATTCCTGGTCTTTTATTCTTTCAAATAAATTTCCAAAGTAGTTTGTCAAATTTAATTGAGACATGTTGATATTTTGTTTGAATGACATCAAGTCCATTACTCTGATAATTTAGAGTAATTGATACCTTTATGACACTGAGTCTCTCTACTCATAAAAATGATACTTTCAGTTTTAAATTTTCTTCACCAATATTTCAATGTTATACTTTCTCCAAAAATATATTGTGTATCATTCAGCATTGTGTTAGTTAGTTGCTAAGTCTTGTCCCACTCTTTTGCAAGTTGGGCAAAAGAGTAGCCTACCAGGCTTCTCTGTCTATGGGATTTTCCAGGCAAGAATACTGGAATGGGTTGCCATTTCCCTCTCCAGAGTATCTTTCCGACCCAGGGATTGAACCTGCATCTCCTGCATTGCAGGCAGATTCTTTATTGCTGAGCCACCTGGGAAGCCCATTTTTTTGGCATTCTGGATAGCTTATATATTTGTTGTCTGCCTGTTATCTCTGCTTTCTCCCACGTTTGCCACCTCCCCAGTTAAAAACTGTAAAATACTTTAAAAAATGAATGCAGCACTTATTTTTTAGAAATGAAAAATATTCTATTTCCTAATGTGTCCTTATTATTAATGAAGTTGTGGGTGAGTAGAGGGCCATTAATATATGCCAGATTCTACCATGAATGCTAGTCAGAAATTAAGGGAAAATTAATTGCAAAGAATATACTACTGTGGCAAATATGTCAGAAGGTATGATTTACTAACTGTGTCTAGACTGTCTGATCCAGACAGTGGTTGGCAGGGCAGCCTGAATTATGACAGATGTGGCTGACCGATCATCATATACGGGCAGCATTAATAATGTACTTCAAGAGAATGTAAATGTAAAGTGGAAGATTGTTTTTACGAGTAGGGGAGTTGGAGCTATTGCCCAATTTTGTTCTTTATCTTCACTAATCTGCTTACATATTAGCCATTCTAATGTTATGGTTCAGAATCAGCCAGTTTCTGGGAATATTTTTTCACTATTAAACTTATCTCAAACAACAGTAAGAACTTCTCTTAGTAAAATACATCCCAAAGAGCATTTATTTCTTACAGTTACCTATGTGGCCTTTGCTGTCATCTTTGAGTCTGTCTATAAATTTAGAATCAAGCATTTAAAAATAAATTATTACTGTTGTACCTCAAATGGAGGTTAAAGCCAGCTGTATTTAGGAAGTAGGATAGTCCAGTTGCTACTTGTATTGAGAAACAAGCCAATAGTAATTAATAAGTAGTTTTAACAAAGCTTTGAATCTGGATCCATTGCCTACTTGCTGATGTGGGGAAGACCATTCAGTACCCTGTGGAGCATTTCCAGAGTGCTTCTGCCCATTTGTATCACTAGGGCCTTTGGGTGATTTCAAGACTGATGAAATAACACTCTATGTAGAAATGTTTATTGATCCCAGTTCAGCTCTATACTTCATATCAGATAGTAATGAGTTTGGAGACATTTTTGGCTTCTGGTTATAATTTCTGAAGCAAAACTTAGTGCTTATCTATTTAAAAATATATAGCTCTTTGACTTTCTCCTTGGAGAATTGTAGTAATCAAGAGCAAACAAATCTTAAGAGTGAATTGTTCACCTACCTAGTATGAATTTATTCAACTGTATGTTTACATATTGGCTTACATATTCCTTTATGTTCCCTGAATGCATCTTATGGTTTGTGTGCCTTGGGTTGTAATTTTCAAGAGGACTGCATCCATTGTGGTTAAATGTTGAGTGCCACATTATAAGCAAATAGTTGCATAACAGGTGCCATTTAAAGATTGTAGTGGTTGTGGTGGTGGCTCTATATACACCTGTCTTCAGCATTAGCATGATGGACCTGATTTGGAGCTAGATGTAATTGGTTTGCATGTAAATCTGGATGTGTGTTAGCATCTTTCTATAAAATCAAAGAATTGGTTTCCAGCTTGACTGCCAAACAGGAAACCATTCTTACCACAGAGGAGCAGGAAAAACCTCTGGCAGAGTTTTTAGAGTGTGAGAGGATGCACAGAAAGAACCACAGTCTGAGGATTCAGGATAAGAGGCATGGCTGCCACGCCAGCTGGCATCACTAGATGTGCCTCCACCTTTTAGAGCTTCCTGAAGAAAAGCCAAAGCTCCTTAGCCAGGACTTTGAGGAAGACTCTTACTTTAAAAGGAATTTTATGCAAGAGCTCAAGACCAAGAACCTTGGTGAGAACAGTAGTAGGATGAAAACTTTGTCCTAGCACATCAAAATAAAAGATGGAAAAAACTAAGGTATCAGAAAAAGGTACACATCAGATATGTTTAGAAGATAGGGAAAGTTAATCATGGAAAAATGACTCAGTGTGCAGGGAGGATGGGATGGGTCTACTTGACACCTGGGACATATGGATTCCTGAATCCTTGGGAGGATGTGTGGGAGGCTGGGAGGTCAGAATGGAAAGGAATGTATCTGTGAGAGTCAGCTGTCTGGCATGGAAATTGGATCTTTTGTGGTTAAGCCCTCCCTGAGGTGGCTTTCACTGGCAGGGAACAGCAGAGGCAAGAACAGGTGTGTTTATCCATCTGCCACGCAGTGTCTTATTTGTTCTCCTTGCTCAAGGCCCTTGTATGAGTGAAATTATCCTAGGCAGATGTGGTTGC
Source organism: Giraffa tippelskirchi (assembly GCF_054371585.1). Lineage (NCBI taxonomy): Eukaryota > Metazoa > Chordata > Mammalia > Artiodactyla > Giraffidae > Giraffa > Giraffa tippelskirchi. The sequence goes on from NC_137278.1 coordinate 66,902,977, forward strand.
CATGGCAGCAAGAGTGGCATCTGTTACTTTCAGCAGTGACAAGATCCGTGGGGCCTGCAGAGATGGCCAGTTAGTGATGACAGTCACAGGCATGTAGGAACTGGCAGAGCAGATATGAGATACCTCAGAAATCTTTATTCCACCACCTGAGTCAAAGAAGAGGGAAACCAAAGGTCAGACTCAGCAGATTCCTCAGTGTCAGCAGGACGGAAGTCAGGGAGCTTCCCAAGAAATTGTGATCTGTAGCCCATGTTCTCTCCGCCATACGTCAGAGCATCACTTGGTCCCTCATTCAGCTTAACAACTTGGTTCCACATTTTTTTGTCCCTTTAAATTTGGTCCCCCACTTCTGAACATCCACAGAATCTTGGTTCCATGCACAAAACAGTATAATGAGGATCTTGGAAGTCTTGGGAGTGTTTTGTGGCTGCTGCCATTGAACAGAACCAATGGAATAAGGATTTTAACTTTTGGACTAAGGGAAACTAATCAAGTTTGCTCTTGCAGGTTGCTGACATATAATTCCAGTTGAGTTCAAATATTAAACATGTCTATAAGATAGTGAGAACACTGGCTGTTGCAAATATTGTGGTGAGGTGGAACAAATATTATTGATGGTTGCTTTGTGTCAGATGCTGTGATGAGAATCTTACAATCCAGGTGGGGTTATTAGGCACACATAATGGTGGCGAGAGGTCATCGGTGGTGCTAGTGGTGAAGAATCTGCCTTTCAATGCAGAAGATATAAGAGATGCAGGTTTGATCCCTGGGTCAGGAGGATCCCCTAGAGGAGGGCATGACAACCCACTTCAGTATTCTTGCCTGGAGAATCCCATGGACAGAGGAGCCTGTTGGGCTACAGTCCATAGTGTCAGAAAGAGCTGGACATGACTGAAGCAACTGAGCACACAGCACAGTGATTGCCAAATAAATGCAATGGACGTTCAAGGCCAAGGGAGATCAGGGAGAGAGAAAGTCACAGCTGAGTTGGAGAAATCATAGAATGCTTTGGATTAGGAATTAGGGGGATGTGGGTATGGAGTCAGTACATACTTGCCTCTTATACTGGAGTAAGTCACACAAACTTGCTGGAATGCCTGAGTTCTTTTCGGTTTAAAAAAAAAAAAGGAGTTTGGTCACAAATGATTTTCAGAATTCCCTTATTGTTCTAGCCTTAATGGTTTCAGGGTCTCCCTAAAATTAAGAATTGAATCAAACTTGAGGAATTTAGGATCTTGTTATGAGAATGAAGGCACAGGACTTTTCAGGAGCTGGAAATACATGAGCCAAAGTGTGGGACAAGACAGTGTAAGGTTCCTGTTTAGGGATACATAATGGTTTGTCCTAAATATTACAAATAAAATGTCAGAAGACAGATATTTGAAATTTAAACTAATCAATACTACATGGTGGAGGAAGGGGGCAGTATAAATGGATCTAGGCTCATAGTGAAAGGTGTTGATTTCAATTTATTCTTTCTTAACTGTGGCTCACTTGAATCTTTCAAGTTTCTTCTTGTGGCTTTTTGTCAATATCATCCTTCAAACTTTAGCAAAAAACACACATTAAAGAATGATTCTATGTTCCTATATTTTTAACATTAAAGGAAATGGGGCTACATCTTTGATTTCCTATCCTAGAGACCTGTAGTCTGTTAACAAGACATCACCACCCTCCTTGTCCAGTCCCCTGAGAACATGTGATAATGGAGAACGTGGGTCCATATCATGAATTTTTGGAGCATGTACATTTAGAAGCAGTGTATCTGTTACACGATATTCAGTGTCACCAACATGACAAATAAACAAAAACTTGTAAATTTTCTCAGATTCTGTGGGAAATGGAGAGTGACACTCCAGTATTCTCAGATTTACGTAGTTCTAATTTAAGCAAATTTAGCAGCAGGACTGTTTTAGGGGGTTAACAGCTTTTGTGCAGAAATGATGCCAAGTTTGTTTTGGTTTTGATACATCATCCTCACAAGGTTGCAGTCTTCTTATTAGCTGCCTTTTTATTTCCAAGGCTATAAGATAGTATTAAAGGGATTATTTTGATTAGATACTAGATAGTTGCTTTCTATTTATAGTTTTAATCAAGTTCCTAAATGATTCATATTTGGTATTAAATTCAATAGAACAATGAGTATTGAATATTTCCATATTGAAGCTACCGGCATGGCTCTTCTTGTTTGCTTTCACAGAAATATTTCTAAGGATAATTGGAATTGTGTGTAAATAATCACACTGTAAATATTTAAGTGTCACTTTCCCTTTTCAAAGCAAGGATCTTATCAGTGAAAATGTAATTAGATTGCTAGCAGCAGTGCTTGAATTAACAGCTCTAGTAAAGAGAATATTATTTCCATTATACTTCTCAGGACAAGTAAGATAAATGAAGAGTGGTATGAGTTATCATAGTAATTTGTTACTTCACTGGGGAGTAACAAACTAGCCTTATATGCTTACTTGACAATGGAGACAAGTTACCAAAGAACTATGCTTAAGATTTCGTATTAACTCATTAACCACTCTTATTTGTAATTGAATAATAGACTAGGTAGAGGAGAAAGGTCCACACAGTTTAGGTAGATTACATGAAGTTTTAACCTGTACTAGTTAGACTTCTCTCAAGTCCTCATTAACATTGTGAGTGCTCTCTATTCCACTCATCCACCCACCTATCAGCTTGGCAATATGGAATACACTGGCTTGTCATACAAGACATGGTAATCAGAAGATGCATCTAGATGTTGCAGTTAATGGGTAGTCAAATTGTCTTGAAGTCATTATCAATGGAAGCACTGTAATACTCAAGAAGCTTCTGTATCACTGCCTCTCATATGTGGAGATGTTAGTTTTTCCATTATTGAGTAGTATGGTTGGGAATGATTTCTAATATTGTCTATGGATATGTGATCAAGTGAATATAATTGAAGCATATATAGTTATAATGAATTTGATTTTGGATGTGAACCAAACAGGAAAATACCAACTATATGAACTGTAGAGAAAAAGATGGACGTATGTTATGGATGATGCTTAGGAGAACTAGTGGCTCGGGGAACAGGTTTGTTGAGTCTAACATGCTACAGAGGCAAAAGAAAGATAATAAATTACCTTAGTCAAGATGTCTAGAGATACTGTAGAAGTAGAGACACAGAAGGGAACAGCCTTGCTCCCTAGTAGTTGTAAATGAGGATAACTTATGAAGATGCCTTGATCTTTGTATGAAAGATTACTTACTTAATCAGGTTTTAATTGAGTGCCTTATGTTCTAGGCCAACATCTAGGCAACTAGAAATATTTAATAGAACAAAACTGTCTCTCACTGTGAAATTTACATTCTAGTGAGGCTACACAGGTGACAAACAAACAAATATATAATTTCTTTCTCCATAGTATAATAAGCACTATGGAGAAAAATGAAGTAGGATAGGTAGAATAAGGAGTGACAGGGAGAGAGAGGTTTTATTGCTGTTTTATAAAGCTGGAGCAGTTGGGATACCAGTTCCTTTTTGAATGGGATATTACAGCAGGTGGATTTTCATAGGAATGATCTAAAAGGGAGGGGATAGAGGGAAATATCATGAGGTGAGCTACTGACTAAGGATGGAGTATGGGGTCAAGTATAAGAGTGGAGCCTTGGATGTAGATTGAAGCCTGAATAAGTGTGATGAGGGGGTGCAGAGGGAGGTGAGAGGGGGGTTCTGGGTGGGGAAAACATGTGCGCCCGTGGCTGATTCATGTTGATGTATGGCAAAAATCACTACAATATTGTAAACTAATTAGCCTTCAATTAAAATTAATTAATTAATTAAAAAAACCACTTAGGTTAGTGAAGAGGTACAGTTATTAGTGGTGCCATGATCTGGCTGTGGGAATAGGTGCTGAGCTTTAGGTCAAGGACAAGGTCATTGGGGAGGAGAAATTAAAGGAATGAGTCAGTTCAGTTCAGTCGCCCGGTCGTGTCTGACTCTGCGACCCCACGAACCGCAGCACGCCAGGCCTCCCTGTCCATCAGCAACTCCCAGAGTCCACCCAAACCCATGTCCATTGAGTCGTTGATGCCATCCAACAATTTCATCCTCTGTTGTCCCCTTCTCCTCCTGCCCTCAATCTTTCTCAGCATCAGGGTCTTTTCAAATGAGTCAGCTCTTCGCATCAGATGGCCAAAGTATTGGAGTTTCATCTTCAACATCAGTCCTTCCAATGAACACCCAGGACTGATCTCCTTTAGGATGGACTTGTTGGATCTCCTTGCAGTCCAAGGGACTCTCAAGAGTCTTCTCCAACACCATAGTTCAAAAGCATCAATCCTTTGGCGCTCAGCTTTCTTTATAGTCCAACTCTCCCATCCATACATGACCAGTGGAAAAACCATAGCCTTGACTAGATGGACCTTTGTTGACAAAGTAATGTCTCTGCTTTTTAATATGCTATCTAGGTTGGTCATAACTTTCCTTCCAAGGAGTAAGCGTCTTTTAATTTCATGGTGGCAATCACCATCTCCAGTGATTTTGGAGCCTAGAAAAATAAAGTCAGCCCCTGTTTCCACATCTATTTCCCATGAAGTGATGGGACCAGATGCCATGATCTTAGTTTTCTGAATGTCAAGCTTTAAGCCCACTTTTGCACTTTGAGTAACAAGGGTATTATTGGATAGCTATCTGGTGGATATTGAAATCAACAAAAATTATGACAGGAGGGGTATTGAAGGGAGTTACAGTGAACCAAGGGCTAAATTCTTCAAGGGATAAGTGACATGATCCAGAGGTTTTTAGATGGCAGTAACAGTATTAAAATACATAAATATAAAACTTTTACCACTTGGAGAGAGATGCTTCTGTCTGAGCCCTCCTCCCTGACCAGAAGACTGGAGAGCAGTTCTGGTATGCATTGGCCCAGTGGGACTATCCTCAGAAGGTATACAAAATTGATATTTAAATGTCATCAGTCAAATCAATCAACTGAAGAAATTGGTATGATTGGGTCATCAAAATGAGGTAGTGCTTGGGCAAAGTAAGAGACATGAGGACCAGGAAGAGGAGAGCATAGGAATATATGGGGGTCAGATAACTGGAAGGTGACTTAGAGATGGGAAGGACAGAACAGTGATGCAGAAAGTGGTTGTTATATGTGGGCCTTTTAGAGGTCCCTAAAGTGAATGTGGGCCTCCCTGGTGGCTCAGATGGTAAAGCAAATGTGACAGAATTTGTCCAGCTTTACTTAAGTTAAAGGACCAAGACCAGAATAGATCACACTCAAGTACCAAAGAATATTGTCTTTTTTGTATAATGACTTTTTTACAATTATGACCACCCCAACCAGTCCAAAATCCCATCTCTCCATTCTGACCATTGCTTATCAAAGTTGATAAGTTCATCAGCCTCTTTTATTTGAGCATATTGGTGCAGGAAAATTGAGAAGCATTTTTCTTGAATTAAGAATGTTAAATCGGTTTTACTGGAAGGACTGAGGGTTTTCATTTGAGATTACCCCACTGGAGGACATTGGGAACAGCAAGGCAGCATTTGCTGATGACTTCAGGGTGGATGAGCAGCAATTAATATAAATAGGGTAGGCTGAGGTGTAGCAAGGTCCTGTTTACCCCACTGATGCTCTTGGGACCCTAGTGGCTGCTGTCTTTTATACTGACATTTAAAATTCTCCTTTTTCCATCATGTGGTCTGCTTTTCTTATTGAGTTTCTTTATGTTCACAGCCTGTGTAGGATTTTCTCCTAACTAAAAAAGCTGCTCAAAATGCAGAACCTTGCTTCCCATCTCCTCTTTTTACTTCCTGCTGCTGTTCTTGAAAATAATTGCTGTATATAGTCAATCCACAAAACTTGAGAATAGGTAGAACCTTTACAGATTCTACGTTATAAATTTAAGATGGCAATCTCTTCATTTTCACAAATGCCAAAGATGGGGGTCTCTTCTTTCATTTCTTTCCTGCCAAAAATGCCTAAGTTTAGTTTACTTTTTTATCATCCAGACATTAATTTTGCAAAGCCAAGGAGCTTTTCCAGTTGGACCTTAAAAAGATAATATATCTGAACCCTAAAGCCCCAAATCAGAGGTAATACTTTAGGGACTTTTTCTGGGAGTAAGGATTTTTTTCACATTCCTATTTATCATTTAGTAGATTTCCTCTCTATATGCAAAAATATGGTGTGAGAATATGCATTCATCTGTATTTTCTATTAAGGTAAAACAGGCATATATCTTCAGTATTATACCATATTGTACAGGTTATAAATGAACCCTTAGAATTTTGACTTTCAGTCTTGACATAAACATACTTTCCTTAATTTATGCTATTTGGTTGTGAGATAAATGAGTTGATTAGAAATAGACTTCTGAAGTTTGAATGTTTTTGGGGAGGACAGTCATTTTGAGTTGGTGCGTTATAAAACTCTGGACATGGCCATAAAGTTATTGCCATGTATCTCCTTAACTCCTTAGTAAATTTTCCAGTTACTGTTCCAAACCTTTTTCATACATATCCAGCTTTTACCTTTCCATCATACTTTAGGTAACCTTGCTTTACTTTAGTTGGAGATTTAGAAGCATCTTTGAAACCCTTTGGCTGCCTCAGTTTTCTCCTACATTAAACTCACTTTATCTTTCAAGATAAACCACAGTGCTATAACATGGCCATGGTTTTCTAATTGATTCTTGTCCAAGCTGTTTTCAGGGCCCTTCAGCTGCAGTTGGTGCTTTTGAGGGATCAATCTAAGAAGAATCTGTATAATAAACTTGTTTAATCTAGATTCTGTTTATACCCAACGAGTGCTTCCTATGAAGCATTTTAACATACTTTTTACATTCTGAGTTTTTAACTTTGATTCACTTTTTTCAGATAGCCTATAAAGGACACATAGGTGTTGTATTTCCTAGTACACTTGAGAATGTGTATAAAGTTGCAGATTAGAAGTATCCTAATACCAAGATTTAAAATGAGGATTTTATATGATTCTTTTATAATCTGTATAGCTGGTGGAACACTGAAGATGTATAACTGGGATGAAATCTTAGTGGTATTAACTAGAAATTTAGTTCACAGTTATCCCGGGAGCAAAGTACTGATTCATTTGTTAATTAATTCCACAAATATTTATTGACCACCTGCTGTGTGCCAAGCATTATAATATAGGCACGGGGAATATAGCAGTGAAAAAAATGAAATAAAAATTTTTGCCCTCAATGAACTCATTCTCCTCTACAATAAACTTCATTAATAAATAAAATACAGGGTGATAAGTGCTAGGAGAAAGAAAGAAAGAAGGAAAGGAAATACAGTTGTTGGTTTGGAGACTGAAACAGTAGATTGGTGAGGGAAGTACTCATTAAGGAGGTGATTCTTAAGCAAAGACGTGGTTTATGAAGAAGGAAGATATCTTGCCTTTTAAAGTGAAGGCAAGTGAAGGAGCAACACTCTTTATGACTACGTAAACACAGACTGGTGCTTTCTTTATCCTGTGTTTTAATGAGTTAGAGGTGGAAATCAGAGCAGGGTGAGATCTTTCTAGCAGATCTTGAGCCAGTGGAGCAAACTGTGTGTCCAGGTTTGAGTGTTGTATGTGTTTTATGACTTAGGTGACTGGGGACCTAGAAATTAATGTCAAAGTTGGAAATGACTCCTAGAAACAATCTGGCTTAACCCTTTCACTGTATGATGAGAAAATGGAATAGCCCCCTAAATGCTTGTTAAGCTAAATTGACCAAAATACTATTTGTGAAGACCCAGCACTAAACCACATATTTCTTTCCTGGTAGAGTGTTTATTCATAACACTGTTATCAAGGCTGTTGCCCCAGAATCATACCCCTGACCCTCCATCCAACATAAACTATTTACAGTACTCCTATGTAAGTTTCAGGAGGAAGCTGCAAAGAGTTAAAAACCGGTTAGAACTAGCCAGGCCCAAGATGGTAGAAGATTTGACTTCCAGCAGGCCTTGAGTCTCATTATATGCTCATTGTAATACCTTAGCTTGCTAAATGACACACCTATTGGCATCTTGACAGTTGATGATTGCCATGACAACAACCAGACAAAAGCGTACCAAGACTGAAAAGAAGAGTTGCATCAGTTCTGGGTCCAAACCACACCCGTATTCTAAAATAAGTCATATGTATTCCTTCCACTCTTTCCAATCCTCTTGATTTTTACCTGGACTCTCCTATGTATATAGTGCCTCCATTGAAACTGGGTTGAAAAGTTGATTTGCAAACTAAGTTCCCACTTCCCCATTCTTTAGCCACTGAATAAAGCTTGGGCTGTTCCAGCCTCAGCATTGGTTTTCTTACTGGATGCATGAATCTGACTAGAGAAAGCACCTCCCTGGCTGAGACAAAGGGTGTTGGCCCAGATTAGGATGCTGGCGCTGGTCCAGTTGATCTATTCAGTAATAGTATTTCACTTTCTTGCTGCACCACCACTGCCATGATGGTCATTATGAACAATTTTAACTCAGTTTATATAAGATGTGACTCGGAAACTTGGGAAAATAATCCCCAATGAGTTCCCTTCTCTATCATTTCTCTCCTTTAAAAGCAATGAACATTGTCATGTCACTGATTTCTGAGACATTGACAACATCACAAGAAGTCTATAATGGAAGCTCTGGGTCTCCCATTTCAGTTCACAAGACTTTCAAGTTTTATTTTTTCTTTCTCTTCTCTCTTCAAATGGGCACAGCAGTTGGTTCTCTCTGAGCTACTGATTAGGATTTGATTGCAGTGATTGTTTAGTTCTTTGTGCATCATTCAGCTCAAATCTGCCCCACTCCACAAAAGACATTTGTGGGTGAATGAAGGTGTGCACATGTACTTCGTCAGGGACCTGTTTAAAGCACAATGCATCCTGGAAGCTCTTCTATTTAATGCAAAATATCCCCTAAACTTTGTAATTATGAATTTGAATTTTTAATCTTTTGTATACCTAATTTTATGGTTCCCTAGATACTGAAGTTGAGATTTGTAGCATTTTGGGTTGGTGAGCAGGTTGTTTATGAAGTAAGCCTAAATTAATGCAAAAGCTGCTTCCTTTCTCTTATACGCCCATTGCATTAGAGAGATGACTTCTACAATGTGTAATCATAGAGGACATCTTCAGATACTGCTTTTTTTCTAGGCCCACTGAAAATTAAGGATGTTTGTGAGATCACAGTTGTATAACTAGAACGTATCTACTAGCTAGACATTTTCTTCTATTAGCTAGACATCTTAAGCTACTTAAGATTTTTTTTACATGACCAACCTTAGAGAAAGAATGTTCTTGATCATTAATGTATTTAATACATTAAATATATTTAATTATTTCAGATAATGCAAACTGTTACTTACCTGGACTGAAATCAAGGAAATATTTCTAGCAGTCGTGGTCTTCAAAAGATGCTGCACACATACCTAAGCTATATAAACAGGTATAGGTTATATGACCATGGATACTGCCAATTCTTTAAATTTGTTTAAAAAATTGTCCAAGTGTGCATGCTTGCAGAGTGCAACAAGTACTTATTATGAGTCCATAATGACTTGGTGGTGGTGGTTTAGTTGCTAAGTCATGTCCGACTCTTACGACCTCATGGACTGTAGCCCACCAGGCAAGAATACTGGAGTGGGTTGCCATTTCCTTCTCCAGGGGATCTTCCCTATCTGGGAATTGAACCTGGGTCTCCTGCATTGCAGGCAGATTCTTTCCCAACTGAGCTATAAGGGAAACCCCCATAATGCCTTAGATTCTGGGTATACAATAGTGAACAAGACAGTTTTATCCCTCAAGGAATTTATCCCTTACAATGGATGATAAGGTAACTTCTAAGGCCATTTTGTTGAATTATATATGTTATGTTAAGCATCCTGAATGCATTGCCCTGTGCATGATACTAACAATACAGGGAAGATTAATGAAGTACTCTTGCCCTCAGGGAACTTACAGACTAATTAGAGAGCAAGATGTAAGCACATGACTGAATAACTAGCAGTGTAAAGCCTTGTACAGTGACAGATGAGTGATGTTCATTTGATCCTTTCCTCTGTGTTCCAAACACATGACTGTCACTCTCCTATAACCGTAGAGGGAGTTCCCAGCTGCCTCCAGTGACTTTAATTTCTGAATTTAGAATCCTTTCCTGTTTTACTTTGATCTTTGATTTTTAAGCTTCTTTCTCATAATCTATGCTAGTTTCAAAGGGAAAATATCTAGTCACTCTCTTCTCATAGAATCCTTTCTGCTTGGAAGAATAATAATTCAGCACAGGGGCTGGATTTTTCAGGTATATTATCTCCATTGAACCATTTAAATCCCTTTTTGCTCTCAGTTTTTGATGATTTCAGATTGCATCTGCCGAAGACCCCATTACTGCCACAAACTCTTTAATCAACTCAGTCACCGTCATCAAACTGTAGGCAAAGATCTAGAGAGGTAATTTTAGCAGAAGTGAATCCTACATGTTTGATTTGATGAAGGGATAAAATCACTCCATTCAACCTAAGTGACCCTATTTGGACTTTTTATTTAACAAAATCCTGGATTAGCTTAGATTGTCAGTGACCATCCTTGCATGAGATAAAATATAATTACAAGACAATGTTAACCTCTTCAAATTGGTTTTAAAAGGGAAAGAGATACAATTTGGTAGAAAGAAAAGGAGAGAGAAAAGGAGAGAAGGCTTTAGAGTAGATTGAGTAGATTTTTTTTAAGATTCTTTATTGCAGATGCTAAATTCAGATTTCTAAATGTGAATACAGCATGTCAGACTGCTTTGTCATGGTGCAGACTGCATCATTTATTCTGTAGATGACTGAGCAGAAGAATGCTCTCAGGTTTTATGACTAAACCAGAAATACATTTCCTTTCTTGTAGATGCCTAAATAATACATACTCCATAAAGCCTCTAAATATTTCTTTTATGGAAAAGGGGTATAATCTTATAAAAAGACTGGTTGTTTTGGTCTATGTTTATATACAGAGATATATTTGGTTCTTTCTTGTTTTGACTGTTGGAGCTGACTTTTCACTGATATCACTGCCTACAATTTCTCTCTATTCCAGTCAGTTTTGTATTCTGTTATTGAATTAATCTTTGGGAAATGCTTATATCCCTCTTCTGCTCTGAACTTTGGCCTCATGTTGTTTCTCTAACAAAGCTCAAATATTTTATCCTCTTATTCTAAACAATCAGTTCATTTTTTAAAATGTTATTTATGAGTGTTTCAAGCAAATGAAACTACTGCTATTTGTCATATTCAACACAAACTTTTCTATTTCTAAGCCTTTTCCTTAAATGTACTCTCTGTTTTCTTAAAATATGTTTCTCTGATCTCCTTACACCTAAAGCTTTTCTATATTTTGAGACTGAAAGGCCACTACTTTTACAAGGTTTCCCAGGATCTCCGCTACCATAGGTCATCTTTCTGTGGTTTAAACTCCCAGTAAGTTTTATTTGTGTATTTTGATTGTCTAATACTTCTTATCATAATCCATGTTATGTATACGTATATCTGTGTAGATACACACACAGTTTATATCTATATCTTATTTACTTTGCTAGACTAACCTACTAAAGAAAATAATGATATAATCTTCATTGTGCCATATTTTGGTGTACTGTCTTCCACACAATAGGCATCTAATAAGTGTTCCTAATTTAGAATTTGATATGAGGCTTATCTGTTTTAATCTACAGCCAAAGATGTAGAATTATGGAAATGCAGAAGTAAAAAGATCCTAAACATAAATAATTTTACTGTGGAGAACAATGAAAGTGATTGTTTCATGATGAAACTATATAAGAGGGTATGTGGTAGCCCATCGATGTCAGTCAGAATTTCTGTCAAGGGAATAGAAGGACCATGAAAATAGCTTGTGTAGTTAATTCACATACTGCAGAACATTAAAATGTGATGCAATTGAAATATTATAATATATTCAAAGAGGAAGAGTAACAGCATGTTTTAGACTACAGTATTTGGTCCTGGTACCAATAAAGAGGAACAATAGGGTCAGAAATCAAAGGCTACACACAGCTTAGCAGCTATAAATGCTTGATTCAGAGAGGTGGCTCTCATTTTTCATGGCATTCAGCTAAAGAATTGAGTGGGTTGGGATTAATATTTAAGATGCAGGGAACACCTATTTGCCGCCTCTGGAAAAGGAAAGCAAAAGTGGGATAGAATGAATGTTTAAAACCATATTCAAGAAAATGTATTGATATAAATGAAGATCTGAATCTACATATTAAGAGGGCCATTTGTGTATGTAAAAATGAACCCAGGATATTATCTCTGAAACAGCAAAGAAAGAAGTCAGAGTCATTTATAAAGGAAAGGAAGTAGGTTGACATTGACTTTCTTAATAAATGTTCAAAACAATAAGTAAAGGAATAATATCTTCAAGATACTTAAGAAAACAGATAATGGATGTTATTCCATTCAAGTTGTACTTTAAATTTGTGAAGGTTATAGGAAAAATATGGGACATTCAAGAATTCAGGAGATATTGTCCCTAGGAAACTACTACAAATAAAAAAATTTACAAAGTGGTATGGGGGACTTTGACAGAGATCAGTGGTGAATACTTTATATATCTAACTATAGGTTGAAGATCTTAAAGTTGTAGACAATGGTTAAAGAAGCGTTTGTTAGTGGTAAATGTAATGTCAAAGTAAAAATTACACAGAGAAAGGTTGGAGGGAGGAAATTAAATGATTTCTTTGGATATTATCTAAAGCTGACAAATAATAGAAGCTTTAATATATTTAAGCGTACAAAGATTAGGTACTTGAGAAAGATATGAATATTGACTAAAAGTACATGATGAAGAAGAAAGGGTGGAAAAGATGCTATAAATGAATTTTATTGTGATATAATCATGAAACAGTACATATTGTCTGGAGGAAAAGAGGGGCTATTACTAAAAATATTAATAAAAAGACAACCGACATAATAAAACTTCAACTTCTTTGATGCCGGAAGAATACAGACACAAAACAAAATTTAGTGGCATATAGTCTGATAATGAAAAGAAGTCCAAGTAAATCTTAAATATCATTCATTGATGTTGTTATTAACATTGACATTGACATTGATATTTTGTGTTTTCTTATATATTACAGAATCAGCCAATAATTAAACCGAGATTTTTCCAGTGTATGAAAAACAGAACTAGTATTGAATCAAAGAAATTAAGTGAAAATCCTGTAATGTTAAATTTATTTCATGGTAATATGATATATATCCTGTTTCTGTCCAGTGGAAGGACATGAGAGCAATGGCACTCTATCTGGAATCATCATTGTAATGCCCAAATTTTGTTTTCTAAATACCGTTCACAGAAAGGAATCAGGATTCTTTGGAGAAATGGCTGATTGTGAACTTGGAGGAAGGAAAATTCATGGTGAATTTAGGACACCTTATTGTGCTAGAAAGCAAGGAAACCCTTACAGATTGATGGGTTGAGTCAAAGAGTCAGAGGGACAAGCATTAAGAGGTTCTCATTGCCCAAATTTGGCACATTTTGTACATCTGAAAGAATATGACTATAGTTGATTGAAACACATAAGTATCCATGGGTCCATAAAGATATAAAAGAATAAAAAGTTTTTAAAAAAATGAGTTATTTGCCACTCTTGGAGACAACCATTAAGTTGAATCCTGCTGAAAATTGGTATTTAAAGACACATTATTATACACTTATCTTAGTTCTTCAGTGGGGACTATAGTTGTGGCAAACTAAATACACTAATTCATGAACCAAAGTTTTCTCTGTGGAAGATTATTATCTAATAAATACAGAACAAGTGAAAAAATTAAAAAATGCACAAACAATATTGATATATGTTATGTATTTCTATGTATGTTTATATATATATGTATATATATGTATATATATATATACACACACACATACACACATACATGTATATATCCAGGAAAACCTATAATTTTATACAAAAGTTTCCTGTTATTTTTTTTGTTGAAAAGCATTCATTCATTCAGCAGTCATTTGAGGACCTAGCATCTACCTTTCTCCACTGATCTCCAGTAGCATATTGGGCACCTACCAACCTGTCTAACTCATAGTTTCATTGAGTTAGAAAAGGCTGCACTCATCTCACATGCTAGCAAAGTAATGCTCAAAATTCTCTAAGCCAGGCTTCAACAGTACATGAATCGTGAACTTCCAGATGTTCAAGCTGTGTTAGGAAAAGGCAGAGGAACCAGAGATCAAATTGCCAACATCCGCTGGATCATTGAAAAAGCAAGGGAGTTCCAGAAAAACATCTACTTCTGTTTTATTGACTATGCCAAAGCCTTTGACTGTGTGGATCACAACAAACTGTGGAAAATTCTGAAAGAGATGGGAATACCAGACCACCTGACCTGCCTCCTGAGAAATCTGTATGCAAGTCAAGAGACAACAGTTAGAACTGGACACGGAACAAAAGACTGGTTCCAAATTGGGAAAGGGGTACATCAAGGCTGTATATTGTCACCCTGCTTATTTAACTTCTATGCAGAGTACAGCATGAGAAATGCCAGGCTGGATGAAGCACAAGCTGGAATCAAGATTGCCAGGAGAAATATCAATAACTTCAGATATGCAGATGACACCACCCTTATGGCAGAAAGTGAAGAAGAACTAAAGAGCCTCTTGATGAAAGTGAAAGAAGAGAGTGAAAAAGTTGGCTTGAAGCTCAACATTCAGAAAACTAAGATCATGGCATCTGGTCCCATCACTTAATGGCAAATAGATGGGACACAGTGGTAATAGTGAGAGACTTTTATTTTTTTGAGCACTAAAATCACTGCAGATTGTGACTGCAGCCATGAAATTAAAAGACGCTTGCTCCTTGGAAGAAAAGCTATGGCCAACCTAGACAGCAGTTTTTAAAAAGCAGAGACATTACTTTGCCAACTAAGGTTCGTCTAGTCAGTGCTATAGTTTTTCCAGTAGTCATGTATGGATGTGAGATTTGGACCATAAAGAAAGCTGAGTGCTGAAGAATTGATGCTTTTGAATTGTGGTGTTGGAGAAGATGCTTGAAAGTCCCTTGGACTCCAAGGAGATCCAACCAGTCCATCCTAAAGGAAATCAGTCCTGAATATTCTTTGAAAGGACTGATGCCGAAGTTGAAACTCCGATACTTTGGCCACCTGATGTGAACAAATGACTCATTTGAAAAGAGCCTGATGCTGGGAAAGATTTAAGGTAGGAGAAGTGGACGACAGAGGATGAGATGGTTGGATGGCATCACTGACTCAATGGACATGAGTTTGAGTAAGCTCCAGGAGCTCATGATGGACAGGGAAGCCTGGCCTACTGCAGTCCACGAGGTGGCAGAGTCAGACACGACTGAACGACTGAACTGAACTGATGTGCCTTTGGAAGAAAAATGATGTCTACTGATACTTTTGCATTAGGTTTTCAGTCAGGTCATTTAAAATAAGCATTATAATTTGTATTTATCTAAAAATTACTGATGTTGATCATCTTTTCATGTGCAAATCAAAATTGCAATGAGGTATCACTTCACACCAGCCAGAATGGTCACCATCAAAAAAATCTACAAGCAATAAATTCTTGAAGAGGATGTAGAGAAAAGGGAACCCTTGAGCACTGTTCATGGGAATGTAAACTGATACAGCCACTATGGTGAACAGTATGGAAGTTTCTTAAAAAACTAAAAATAGAACTACATTATATTCCAGTAATTCTACTCCTGAGCATATATGCTGAAAAAACCATAATTCAAAAAGACACATATACCCCAATGTTCATTGCAGAATTATTTGTAATAGTCAGGACATGGAATCAACCTAAATATCCATCGACAGATGAATTGATAAAGGAGATGTGGTCAGTTCAGTTCAGTCATTCAGTAGTACCTGACCCCTGCAACCCCATGGACTGCAGCATGCCAGGCCTCCCTGTCCATCACCAACTCATGGAGCTTGCTCAGACTCATGTCCATTGAGTTGGTGATGCCATCCAACCATCTCATCCTCTGTCGTCCCCTTTTCCTCCTGCCTTCGATCTTTTGCAGCATCAGGTTCTTTTCCAATGAATCAGTTCTTTGCATCAGGTGGCCAAAGTATTGGAGTTTCAGCTTCAACATCAGTCTTTCCAATGAATATTCAGGACTGATTTCCTTTAGGATTGACTGGTTTGATCTCCTTGCAATCCAGTGGACTCTCAAGAGTCTTCTCCAATACCATGGTACAAAAGCATCAATTCCTTGGCACTCAGCTTTCTTTATGGTCCAACTCTCACATCCATATATGCTGCTGCTGCTAAGTCGCTTCAGTCGTGTCCGACTCTGTGCGACCCCATAGACGGCAGCCCACCAGGCTCCTCCGTCCCCGGGATTCTCCAGGCAAGAATACTGGAGTGGGTTGCCGTTTCCTTCTCCAGTGCATGAAAGGGAAAAGTGAAAGTGAAGTCGCTCAGTCATGTCCGACTCTTAGCGACCCCATGGACTGTAGCCTACCAGGCTCCTCCGTCCATGAGATTTTTCCAGGCAAGAGTACTGGAGTGGGGTGCCATTGCCTTCTCCACATCCATATATGACTACTGGAAAAACCATAGCTTTGACTGGATGAAAATTTGTCAACAAAGTAATGTCTCTGCTTTTTAATATGCTGTCTAGGTTGGTCATAGCTGTTCTTCCAAGAAGTAAGCATCTTTTAATATAATGGCTGCAGTCACCATCTGCAATGATTTTGGAGCTCAAGAAAATAAAGTCTGTCACTGCTTCCACAGTTTCCCCATCCGTTTGCTATGAAATGATGGGACCAGATGCCATGATCTTAGTTTTCTGAAGGTTGAGCTTTAAGCCAACTTTTTCACTCTCCTCTTTCAATTTCATCAAGAGGTTGGTTAGTTAACTTCTTCCTTTCTGCCATAAAGGTGGTGTCATCTGCATATCTGAAGTTATTGATATTGCTCCTGGCAATCTTGATTCCAGCTTGTGCTTCATCTAGCCTGGCATTTCATATGGTGTACTCTGCATAGAAGTTAAATAAGCAGAGTGTTACTATACAGCCTTGACATACTTCTTTCCTAATTTGGAACCAGTCTGTTGTACCATGACTGGTTCTAACTGTTGCTTCTTGACCTGCATACAGATATCTCAGGAATCAGGTCAGGTAGTCTGCTATTCCCATCTCTTGAAGAATTTTCCAGTTTGTTGTGATCCACACTGTCAAAGGCTTTGGCATAGCCAATAAGGCAGAAGTAGATGTTCTTCTGAAACTCGCTTGCTTTTTTGATGATCCGACAGACGTTGGCAATTTGATCTCTGTTCCTCTGCCTTTTCTAAATCCAGCTTGAACATCTGGAAGTTCATGGTTGATGTACTGTTGAAGCCTGGCTTGGAGAATTGTGAGCATTACTTTGATAGTGTGTGTGATGAGTGCAATTGTGTAGTAGTTTGAACATCGTTTTGCATTACTTTTCTTTGGGATTGAAATGAAAACTGTTCTTTTCCAGACCTGTGGCCACTGTTGAGTTTTCCAAATTTGCTGGCATATTGAGTGTAGCACTTTAACAGTATCATCTTCTAGGATTTGGAGTAGCTCAACTGGAATTCCATCACCTCCACTAGCTCTGTTTGTAGTGATGCTTCCTAAGGCCCACTTGACTTCACATTCTACGATGTCTGACTTTATGTTAGTGTTCATACCATTGTGGTTATCTGGGTCATGAAGATCTTTTTTGTATAGTTCTTCTGTGTATTCTTGCCACCTCTTCTTAATATCTTCTGCTTCTCTTATGTCCATACCATTTCTTTCCTTTATTGTGCTCATCTTTGCATGAAATATTCCCTTGGTATCTCTAATTTTCTTGAAGAGATCTCTAGCCTTTGCCATTCTATTATTTTCCTCTATTTCTTTGCATTGATTGCTGAGGAATGCTTTCTTATCTCTCCTTGCTATTCTTTGGAACTCTGCATTCAGATGGGTATATCTTTCCTTTTCTCCTTTGCCTTTAGCTTCTCTTCTTTTCTCAGCTATTTGTAAGGAGATGTGGTAAATATACACAATAGAATATTACACAGCCTTTGAAGGAAACAAAATTGGGTCATTGTAGATACATGGATGGAGCTAGAGACTGTTAAACAGAGTGAAATCAGTCAGAAAGAGAAAAACAAATGTCATGTATTAATGCATATATGTGGAATCTAGAAAAATGGTACAGATGAACTTATTTGCAAAGCAGTAATAGAGATACAAATATAGAGAACAAATATATGCACACCAAGGGGGGAAAGGGGCATGGAATAAATTGGGAGATTGAGATTGACATGTATACATTGCTATGCATTAAATAGATAACTAGTGAATGCCTGCTGTGTGGCATAGGGAACTCTACTTGGTGCTCTGTGATGTCCTAGGTGGGAGGAAAATCCAGAAGAGAGGGATATGTGTTTACATATGACTGATCCTCTGATTTGCTGTACAGCAGAAATTAGCACAATGTTGTGAAGCAACTATACCCCAATAAATAAAAATAAATAAAAAATAAGAGTTATGAATGCCATTAAACTATATAATTTCAGAACTGGAAGGACCAAATCATTCAGTCTCTCCCTAATCCACACCCCTTCTCATTTTCTAAACAGGAATCACATTATCCACACTTATAACATGGATACTTTATGAATGGTATCAGTAACTGAGGAAAGAGAAAGAAACTGACAAACTTCTAAGTAGGTAAAAAATCATTGCACCATATGAATGTTTAGCATATATTTTTAAAATACTAAGCACGTCTTTCATGAATTTGTTTTTACCTTCAGAAAATTAGAACACACAGATGGCCAATCTAGGTCGTTATGATGTTTTTCTTTTTTTGACCAAATTGATATCAGGACTAGATTGATATCAGGCTTGAGCTGTGACTGAGGCAGTAGTTCAGGGACCAGGGCATGCAAGTGCCCTCTCCACTCAATAACCAGCAAACGAATCTGATGTTCCTATTGACTTGAATCTGTTTGCTTTATATCTTGAGCCTATGAGTGTGTGACCTCTTCTGCAGAGATCTGCTGCTTCTGGGCATTTTGTAAAGTGCTGAAATTGTCTGGAAAACTGCTCTCTGTGCTTTGCAAAATAACAGAAAGGGAGTATTTTCTATCTGCCTCCTGCAGCGATTGCCCAATAATAAAATTGAAGATGTATGTTTTAATTTTATTTCCATTTAGTTCTGAGAAAAATCTTGAGGTAGTTTGGTTCCTAACTACGACTCCTTATCTGTCATCTTTTCTGATTAATTGTGTTTCCTAGCTGTAATTTCTTTTTGACTCTTCATAAAAAACAGTTCCATATTTTCCTGAGTCATTTTCCTTTTTTGAAACAGAGTAGATATACAGAGGAGAATATTTGGCCAGAATCTCAATCTTGAAACTCCGTCTTGAAACTCTAATGTGTTTTCCAACTCGGCAATTAAGAAACCAGCCTTCCCTTTCATCATCTCAGGACATTAGAGAGATTCTCTTCATGGTTAAATTGCATTTCTGAAAACAATTGAGAGGACTTTTTGTAATTTATGCTGAAATTTTGTTTTCTTTGAACTTCTGTGTGTATATTGGTCACTTAAGAAACAAGGAACTTAATTTTCTCCTTTTCCTTTCTTATGCTTACTTTTGTAATTGTCCTTTTGAAATCTTGTGTGTGTGTGGGGGGGCAGTGGTGGCAAATGAGCTATTTCAATGTACAGGCAACTCTGCTTTTGTTTTAGCCATTATAATAACAAAGCATGTTATTTTATGGAGGTTATAAAGCAATTTAATAATTTGTTTTTGTGCTCACACAGCATCAGGCTTTCCCTGGGGGCCTTGAAACACTTTCTGGATATATTTATTTCCCCAGGTCCTGGGTCTTTATAGACAAGAAGAAATCTAAAATGGCTTAGGTAGGAAATAAACTTTGTCCTGGGATTTGCGCTCATGTCACTGTCCTCTTTTTGTCAGGACTGTTGTTTCTGATTCCCTGACTGAACTCTGAGACCTTGGATCTGCCTGGATTATCTTGCCCTGTCAGATGTTTTCCCTAATGAAACTCCCTCTCCAGACTCCTGCTCACCCTGGCCTCAGGCTCCCGGTAAGTTTTTTTGCTAAGGCTATGATGTCATTGCAGGCTGGCATCCCTTCTTCTTCATTCCTGTATCCTCTAACTTAGCATCTTGCCCAGAGTGGGAACTTGATAAACAGAGACTGAATGATGGCATTGATTGCAGCACACAGTGACTTGGTCAGAGGTAAGTTGGAGATACTGGGCTGCTGAGAATTGTGTGGAATCTTCATGTGAGAAAGCCAAAAAGGATGGAGTGGGTCCTGAATTACTTACTTGTACACATCTCTTCTTCCTCTTCTGTATTTATTCACATTGAACTGAAACAAGTTGATCAGTGCAGGACTGGAAATAGACCATCCTCCGAGTCATATTCTCATTGACTACCTGATTTTTCCATGCCTCCTGTCAGAATGATATGAATCCCTTTTACCTGAGTAATAGTGGAGGGAGGGAATCATAACCATCCTCATTTCAAAGGTAAAGTGTAATGTCTACATGACTCTGGGAGAGAGGGAGAAATTTGGATTGCAAGAAGTTCAAAGCTCAATGAAAGTAAAAAAAAGAAACACTTAAATCTGAACTTCTTTGATGGGGCAAAATGTTTTAGGAGGATCAAGAGGCAAGAAACATATAAGTTGTGCCTTCTGTGAACAGCAGGAGCATAGGGGTCAGGGAAGAAAAGAGACGAGAGAAATGCTCTGAAGATTTGGAGGCCTTGGTATGCTGGGCTCCTGACCACAGGCAGCTGTTCAGCTGTAAGTGTCCTATGAGAAAGCCAAGACTTTCTTGAAGTCTTGAGTAACTGGTGCCTTAAACCTGAGCTTTTGTGCCTGTCCTCTTGGAACAGGGTTCCCTGTAAAAGCATGTATGCACTTCATTGACTGTTCAGATAATGGACAGAACTCTGCCTTCTGTTACTTTGGTTATCTTCTACCAGCCTCCTTCAGGAGCCAGGAAATGTCTTTCTTTTTATACTTTCAACTTAAATGCATCATATGGATTCGTATGGCTGCTTTAAGATAGAGATTTGTTTTATTTTTTTTTTCCTTTTCTTTCCTACACCTTATCTTGCCGTTAACCTTAGACTAGGAAAATGAAAACCCTGGGGGCACTTTGGAGCTTCAGCCGCCCAGACAGCAGAGGCTGAAGGGCTCTCTCCTCTCTGTGTTTTTATGTCCTTTCAAAATGTCAGTTAGTACTTTTAAAATAAAGTCTGCCATCAAAGACATGCACTTCTCCTCCCTGTCTGGTGTGCCAAAGATAGACATTACTCTGTCTGCTTTAGTTCTCAGGTTCCTGTCATGTTTGGCAAAAATTTAATTGCCTCTCCTTTCAGAACAACTTTTATTTGTTTTCTTTGCTTCAGTATTTCCTCTAAAGGAGAGTTCTTGCAGCAGGGGAATGCAGACAGCTTTTGTTTTTGCCGCTCCGTGATTGGCTTCCCAGTGTCTTTTAAAATGAAATTTTGTGCCCAGAAAAGATGCCATGGAAGCCAGGCAGTGTTGGTTTATCCAAGAGTGAGAGTTCATGTAGGGAGCCAAGTGTACTCAGGTTTAATTGCAGGCTGGGGCTCAAAGTAGACAGTGGCATTTCTTTCCTGCCTTCGAGTACTGTTCTCATCCTGCCTTTGCAAACCGAATTAGGTAATAATGTTAACAACAATAATACTCCCTCTCAGTCAGCTTCTCTTACCCCAAACTTAACGTTCTTTCTCTTTAGAGGGTCCTTGCTTTCCATCCTGGTGATTTTAGGCTAATCCTTCAAAACCTGGCTCTCATGTCGTAAGGAATTAACACACTTTCTGCTCTGTTGCCATAGCATTTTTCACATCTATTGTGTATTGACTCCCTGCAGGGTTAAATGATTCATTGAACATGAACCTAACAGCTTAGCACTCTCATTGCTCCCACCCAAGACTGTGAGATGTTTAAGGTTAAGGAATAAC
The DNA here is from genome assembly GCF_054371585.1 of Giraffa tippelskirchi. Classification (NCBI taxonomy): domain Eukaryota; kingdom Metazoa; phylum Chordata; class Mammalia; order Artiodactyla; family Giraffidae; genus Giraffa; species Giraffa tippelskirchi. The sequence continues at coordinate 66,925,003 of NC_137278.1, forward strand.
AAGGTTTCTTATACATTCTCAAATCCCCAACTTTTAGCTCAAGGTCTGATACATAATAAAAGATATTTATTATTAAATCTTAAATGAGACAAAAATGCAAATGGTACTTTTGCATATAGATCTCCCCATCCTTGTCCCATTGGATGCAAGTTGATGTTCCCGACAGAAACATGGCTTTAAAGGGAACTGATGTTTTAAGTATTCACGTGGGATCCAAGGATAAAGGAAAAAAGAAAAGTGTTGAAAATGAGTAAAGAAAAGTGACTAGCTGTCTCCTTTGGATTTTTGCAAGAAGTCAGAATCTCTTGAGATTCATAAACAAAGGGAATGGTAAGGCTTTACAACTGAGGAAACGAAAGAATATATTCACAAGGGTGATATGAACCAACATGAACAAGAAGACATTCTGAGAGGGGATGAGGAGTTCAAGCTTTCCAGGTGAAAAGTTTTGAAGCAGAGTTGAGGACACTACCATGGGTCTTGAACAGAAAGGAGGAGTGACCCCAAGTGTGAATTCCATTTGGGGGACAAAACATTAGGAGAGGTTGCAACCAGAACTGGGGACTCTGGAGTCTCAAAGAGAAAGTGTGTTGGAAATCCAGGTGAGGGATGAACTATGTGTGGACTGTGTTGTTAATACCCTCCCAGACAACAAGGAGAGGATCTCCAAATTCATGACTCAGTCATGTGTCTTTCACCATTACTTAATGAGGCAGTGTGTTATGACAGGAGAAGCTCTTTCAGGGGAAAGCAGGCAGGTGGCATGAGTTGTCATTTCTTTCCTCTCACACATCAGCTACATAACCTGAAGGAAGTCACTAACCCTCACTGGTTCTCAGTTGATTTATTTGTAATACAGTAATAACTGCATTTTATCTGTGTAAAAGGAAATTATTACATGGAATGATTGAGCTCTTCAACTACTATAAAATCCATTGTATCTCCCTGTTAATCCTACACTGTGTCACTTAACATGGCTATTCTTAAGTGTCTGTTGTGTAAATTAGTTGATTATGTTCACAATGGGTAGTTGTCACACAGCACATTTGGGTCATGTGACCCTAAGCAGGACTATCTTGGAAAGGACTTTGTAGTGTTGAAAATCTACATTTAAGAGAGATGAACTTTATATTTTAATAAGAGGATTAAATGTTAAAAGTTGATTTTTCCTTAAGATCTGAGATGTGTAGGGTTGAAGTGATATTTGAATATTACATAGCAGTAGAACTCTCGGAAAAACATAACTTTCTTTTAACTTGAATAGATCTTGGCACTTTGAACTCATCAAAGATATGTCTAGCTTTCTGAAGAATTAGAAGTTCCAGAAGGTTAAGACTATTTCTTAAAATGATTTTTTTATTTCTTAACAGAAGAAATAACATTTAATCAGGTAAATAATCTCTTTTCGTTTCCACCCAGCTCTCAAATACTGTATAAACATGTTTTTTAAAATATTTTTAATGACAAGATAACATACATATTTATTGTAAGAAAAATGAAAATGAAAAAGAGCCTAAAGAAGAAAATTAAAATTATTCTTAGAAATAACTATAGTGAATATTAACATCTATCTTTCAATGTATCTGTATGTATCTATCTTCTATTGTTTGTGTGTGTCTGTTTATGTGTATGGAATCACACATACACATATATATATACAGACTTATACATAATACATATGCAAACATGGATACCATTTTATAACTTGCTTTATTGTTTAATAGATTATCATTTCAGAGTCACTCAAATTATTTTTAAATTTTAGAAAAATGTAAATAATAAAGAAAATAATCAGAGCATAATAAAAAATTAAAATTTTCTTTATATTTCTCTTTTGAAATTCTGCTCTCCATAGATTACTGCTTTCAGCTATTTCAGCTTCAGATTTTCTAATTAATAAACTTAAGTGTCTGTTTCTTGATTTTATCCCAATAGCTATTACTCCTTGCTATAGAAGTTGAGAAACCAGGACTAAATTCCTACCTTTCTTTTTCTTCCCTGTACTTCCTCATTTTAAAAGTTATTTTATCACTGTGTTTTGTCTTTTGGTGGGTTTACTTATATCTATGACTTATAGTCTGAAAAGTACATTCTATAATGAACCTACTTTGGAAAATATACCACAGCTCTTTTCTATGTAAGATGAAGAAAAAACATAATTCATTTTCTTTCAGTCTTACATCAACAAGGTGTATAACACTAATCCTTTGATCTGTAGTTATAATTATGCTTCCTATGTTTCATTTCAAAGTTAACTATAAAAATTGAAGACCTAATGAACTAATGTAGCTGGTAAAAGCACACTCTACCACATGGCTTCAAAGTCTAGTTCTGCCACTGTCCGTCCGGCCTTTTCAGTTGTGGATATATTTCTTAACTTCTCTGTGCCTTCATCTCCTCTTATGTAAGATGATCACAAAATAGTACCTACCTGATAGTGTTGCTGTGAACATTATGTAAGAGAGTACTTATCAAGTTCCCAGAATAATGCCTGGCACATAGTAAGTGCTTAGTAATATCATTTTAAGAGGAGCCCCACGTTCCTTGGAAGAAAAGCTATGATAAACTTAGACAGCATATTAAAAAGCAGAGACATTTATTTTGCCAGCAAAGGTCCATATAAGTCAAAGCTATGGTTTTTCCAGTAGTCGTGTATGGATGTGAGAGTTGGACCATAAAGAAGACTGAGTGCTGAAGAATTGATGCTTTTGAAATGTGGTGTTGGAGAAGACTCTTGAAAGTCTCGTGGACTGCAAGGAGATCCAACCAGTTGATCCTAAAGGAGATCAACCCTGAATATTCACTTGGAAGGACTGATGCTAAAGCTGAAGCTCCAATCCTTTGGCCACTTGATGTGAAGAGCTGACTCATTCGAAAAGACCCTGATGCTGGGAAACATTGAAAGAAGGAGGAGAAGGGGACAACAGAGGATGAGATGGTTGGATGGCATCACTGACTCAATGGACATGAGTTTGAGTAAGCTTGGGAGATTGCGAAGGACAGGGAAACTTGGCTTGCTACAATCCACAGGGTTGCAAAGAATGGGACATGACTGAGTGACTGAACAACATGTTATATGAATGACTCTGTGTCACTGAATCTGTGCTGCTCAAGGGATTATGTTCTAGGAATAAAGGTGAAATGGTTTACTTCTGTGCATTTCATCGATTATTCAAAATCCTGTGATGTAGTAGTTTACTTCACATTTGGTCTATGACTTTCTTGTACAACGTTTTGTTTTGCTTAGAATTTCTGATTGTTTTTCATTTCTTTTCTGCTAATGAAAGAGAAAAGTGCCCATATCACATTATCACATTGTTAACCTCTTCAGGAACCTATTTATTACATTCATTTAAATAGAGATTGAAAATAAAGCAGCAACTAAAAGAGGCTTCATTTTTGTAGATTGTTGAATTTGATTTGATGTCTGTCATGAGGCCTTTTAAGTATGAGATTAGATTCTCTGTTTGACCTCAAAGACCAGCTCAACATAGGAATTGCAGGTATAATTGTTTGACTTTTTTTTTTCCTCTGTGGTACTTTCTCCATTTCTTTTATTCTGATTTAATGTGTCAGATAGGACAGCTGTATGTAACCCTGACTTTTCAAGAGTTTAGTTCCTATGGAAACATTTCTTAAAGAAATAAACTAGGTTCCCCCCTCGCCCTTCAGGTCAGTGCTTCACCTTCTTTTCTCTGCACTATCTCTCTAGTACTTTATTTAAGGCCAGGTCTCTTAGACTGAAGTTTGAAATTGTCCAAATAGCCTTAGTGATTCACTTCCCTGAAAGGAGCTGTGCAGGAAAGCCTTGTTCAGAGCCATCCACGTTTGGATAACTATCTATGTTAGGGGAACGAGAAACAGTTCAGCATGTCTGCAGTTAAGGGAGTGTCTGAGGGAGTAATAAGGATAAGGCTGTATAGGTAGACAGGGGTAATGGTGGGAGAGATTATGAAGGATGTAGAACAATTTGCAAAGGAATTTAAATTTGCTCTGTCCTGTAGGGAGGGAATGATGGAAAATATTTTAGGAGAGAAGTGCAATGATCAGACTTGTGTGTCAGAAAACAAATGTTCGATGGAAGTTTTGAAGCTGATTACAAGGAGAGCCTGAAAGGAGAGAGAACCAATTGGAGGCTACTGCATTTAAATTTTTGGTAGTGGAATTTTAACATCAAAACACTTTTTGATAGAATTAATCATATGTAGTATTCAGTTAGATATGACAGATCAAAAGCAGAGCCGAAGACTGTGTTATACTGTGAGAATAAGAGTAGTTTTAGAGGAGAAAGCAAAGAATCCCGTTTTAGGTGTTTGCATGCCTGTGGAATATGCAGATAGAGATGTTTAGTTGGTAAGTGGAAATCAACAGAGAGGAAATACGGATACTTGGATCTAAGAATTATCCATGTACAGACTGTAGCCTGTGAATTGGGTATGTTCCTTTTGGGAGATTCTTTGCATAAGAAGGCTGAAGACAGGAAAATCCCAGGGACCACAAGTGTTTAAGGGATGATTGGAGGAAAAGGAGTCGGTGTTAGGGAATCCATATTGTTCATCTGTGTGTACCCAGTATCCAGCACAGTCTTTCACAGAAATGCTTAATGGTGGATTCTATGGGACTGAAAAGAGACTTTAGGAATGAAGACATGATAACAGGAGTAACAGTGACCTGAAAAGCAAAGACAGAGATATATTTAAGCAAGAAGGAGACATTAAATAAGATGAGGAATGTCCTTTGGATTTGACAGTTAGGAGGTCATATTCTACACTAGGTAGGTGGTTTAGTGGAATGGTGGGGCCAGAGCCATATTGCAATGACTTGAGGGATGTGTGCTAGACAAAGAGGAGACAGAAGCTATATTAGTCTTTGAAGAGGTTGGATTGTGAAAGGAAAAGAAAGGTGGCATTTATAAGATAAAGGGCTGGGGCAATGGGATGACCCAGAGGGATGGGATGGGGAGGGAGGTGGGAGGGGGGTCCAGGATGGGGAACACATGTAAACCCATGGCTGATTCATGTCAATGTATGGCAAAAACTACTACAATATTGTAAAGTAATTAGCCCCCAACTAAAATAAATAAATTTATTAAAAAAAAAAAGATAAAGGGTAAGAATCTTATTGACTAACAAGCATTCATATTTGATATTTTTGTCGAGGATAAAGGGATATGAGAAAGGACAGACTATAGTATGGAGAGCAGAGGAATGACCTCTTATTTGATACTGAACATTTATTCTCAAATATTGGTTACTTGTGTGTGTGTGTAATTTACCTCCAAGAAGACCATCATTCACTGAGACAGGAGTCTCACCCTATATTTCTGTTCTTCCTCAAACAATTAATGCATGGTGTCTTTATTACTGCTTGAGTTATAGCCATTCCATATCACTGTATGAGGAAATATTTGAAGGCAAGTCTCTGGATAATTCCTTACTTATTTGTTTTAAAAAGTAGACTCAGTGTTGAAACAGAGCCACAGGTCTCTCAGCGGTCAGCTGCAGGCCTCTTGCTGCATGGGTCAATGTGTAGTTGTACACTCGAATTGGCCCATTTAGTTTTGGCAGATTTGAACACTGTCACCTCTCTCTCAATAGTAAAATTGGCTCTCTTTTGGTCAGATCACAGAGTTGCTAACTCTATAATTTGGATCAGGAAAGTATGTTTTCTCTCCAAAAACAAAAAAAACCTAGTGTGATATTATCCCCATTTCTTTCCATTTCACCTGTTCTGAAACTTTCTTTTTGGAGGGCAAGGATTTTATAAGAGCTCTGGGACCACAAGGCTTCTTCTATGAAGGACTGGCTTTTCAATTTCCTACATGTCTTTGCACATTCACCTCTCTGCCTGTATTCAAGTGAAAGAGGAGACATGTTTTACAGTGATGCCTTGAACTTGGTGATACCAGTAGATGTCACTCTGGACAGCAGGATGGAGCATCCCTGTTCATAGCTGTGGTTCAGAATGAGCTGTGGTATTTCTGCTCCTAACCACTCTGAGCATCTTAGGACTGACACGTCTGAATTACGACATTCTCTGCATTGCCAGTTTTACTTCTAGGTTGTGAAATAAGAGGGCTGGGAGAGCTGCCATTTCATCTCGTTCTCTATTCAGCTAGAATGCCAAATGCTTACATAGTTATACCAGTTGACTAGGCAAGAAGAAAATGGTTCAGGGAAAAAATGGAGGAAATATTGTAAAGCTGCTGCTGCTGCTGCTAAGTCACTTCAGTCGTGTCTGACTCTGTGTGACCGCATAGACGGCAGCTCATCAGGCTCCGCCGTCCCTAGGATTCTCCAGGCAAGAATACTGGAGTGGGTTGCCATTTCCTTCTCCAGTGCATGAAAGGGAAAAGTGAAAGTGAAGTCGCTCAGTCGTGTCCGACTCTTAGCAACCACATGGACTGTAGCCTACCAGGCTCCTCTGTCCATGGGATTTTCCAAGCAAGAGTACTGGATTGTAAAGCAGTGTATCTGAATTCACTGTTCAGACACATTAAATTCCGCTGAGACTTAAGGCATGGGGCACACAATAAATAATTTCCTGAGTGTATGTGGCTGGACCCAGACTAAACTGACCTCTTCCCATCTATATAGTATTACTTTCTACTCTTGCTCTAATCAGTGATTCTCAATAAAGCTTCTGAAATAGGGAAAAAGAAGAATCTTCCTAAAATTCTCAGAAAACAATAAAGTTCATAGATAAACTTTCCTTAAATCATTTTTTCCTCCCATGCATCATCCCCTCTCCACAACTTTTGAAATCTGCTTTAGCACCTGACAAGATCCATGAGCAATTGCAAACAGGAAATGTTGGGGAAAATGAGTCTAGTTGGACAGATTTATATTTTGTAGGCATATGTTAATGGTTGTCATGGTGTATACAGTTGTATATCATCATACTTTCTTTTAAAATTTCTTCCATTGAGGACATAGTAAATAATATATGTGAGATGGTATATGTCAGTTTGATAGTCTGTCACCTGAACAAGAGCAAGGACTGTGCCTCTCATGAATCACCCCCACAATGAGTCTTTGATACTCCTTTTACCTTGTGTAACCCCTGCCCAGTTCTGGGTCAAAGTTCTTGGTTGAGCTTTAATGCTTGACTTGGAATTCCCTTCTATCTCCCTTATCAAATGTATACAATCCAGTCAACACTCGGGACCCATCTCAAATTTCACCTCCCCTCCCCCCTAGCAAAGTATTGGTCAGGCAATAGGGTTATGAAGAAAGTGAGGAACAGGACAGTAAATGCAGGAAAAAAAGGACGTTTCCTTAGGAAGTAAACATGTGACAGATTTGGGGGTTAGATATGAGGGCTCTGGAAGTTCATGTAAGGGAAGATCACTTCCAGGAGGTGTGATGGGGCACATTTGTTGAGGAGGAGATTTAACATTCATCTCCTTGAAGGCTGAGAAGTGTGTGACTGGCTGGCAAAGAGTGAGGAAGAAAGTCCTATAAGAAGAGAAGATAATATAAAGAAAAATACAGAGATGGGCAAGGCTGAAGGGGGACTGGTGGCTCTAAGCCACTAGGGAAGCATGGGTCCCTAATAACTAGAATTAATAGGGATCAGGCTGGTAAGACTTCCTACCCGCATTCCCTCTCTTTACTGAGACTGAAGACCAAGGGAGCCATAATAAATATTTTCCCGAGCATGTGTGGCTCTCTTCCTTTTTTCTGTCAGCTGTGATTTCCTATCAATCCCATCTTCCATATTTTCTTTATAATATCTTCTTGAATGGGAATCAATGTGAAGATGCATGTTTAATAATGTGTGTGAAAGTCACTCAGTCATGTCTGACTTTTTGCGACCCCACGGGCTGTAGCCCACCAGGCTCCTCTGTCCATGGAATTCTCCAGGCCAGAATACTGGAGTGGGTAGCCGTTCCCTTCTCCAGGGGATCTTCCCAACCCAGGGACTGAACCCAGGTTTCCTGCATTGCAGGAAGATTCTTTATCATCTGAGACAACAAAAGACAATACTTGGCTTCTCTCTGTATTTTGTCAAGGTTTGAGAACCTCGGACTCCTACTGATTACTGGTGTGGTGTTACCTCAAAATATGTTATGAAAGACAGGTATATAGAACTTAAAGGCAAAAATCTCTTAGATAAAGATGTAATACTCTTATTGAGCAGGAGGAGAAAGAGACACAGACAATGCTGCTTTAATTAAGAGTCTTCTTAATATTTCCACTATAATTTCCTTCTTGCAGGGTTACATAGCTGTTGAATATATGACATTGTATTGAATAAGTGAATACTTTTCAATTCTAAAAACGGTTTTCTCCCTAATAACTATATTTTCAAAATGCTATGTTAATGCCTTTGTTTTTTTCAGAGGTTAAGGATGACCCCAGCATTTTATAAAATGAGAATAGGTGTGCTTCCAGGGGCTTTCTTTAAAATTTCATATTATTTTATTCTCAGAAATTAATATATTTCCTTACTTGGAAAATAACCTACAAAGTAACCTACAATTTAGATCATCAGGGAAAGAAAAGGATGACATCCCATTATGTGAAAAGTTTTATGCTAAATCATCTATATCCAATCCTTTTTATTTACCATTCAGCTATATAATGCAGTGAGCTATTGGATTTTCCTATAAGGTATAAAATTTTTATTAATTAAAATGTGTTGGTACAAAGGAGAGGATTGGTTGCTCTGAAAACTAAGGCAAGGGCATAAAGAAGAGAAAAAAAATATTAAATAGCATAATATTTCATTCAGTTTAGAATTAATGAACATAGAGATCACCTTATTTGAATTCCTGACATCTGTCATTTTATCAAAAATCATTATGTACATAAAAGCTACAGAGATTTCAGATCTATTTGTTGTGGACCTCGATGACTCAAGAAAATTGGCATTAACTTTTAGAAACTTTGTAATAAGGATTCTATGATGTCATTTAAATTAGGGTACACGGTTAATATCTTTTAGCCTTGGCTTGTATAGTATTTGGGGCTTACCTGATAACTCAGTTGGTAAAGAATCTGCCTGCAATGCAGAAGACACCGGTTTGATTCCTGGGTCGGGAAGATCTGCTGGAGAGGGGATAGGCTAACCACTCCAGTATTCTTGGGCTTCCCTGTAAAGCTGGTAAAGAACCCACCTGCAATGTGGGAGACCTGGGTTGGGAAGATCCCCTGGAGAAGGGAAAGGCTACCCACTCCAGTATTCTGGCCTGGAGAATTCTATAGGTTGTACAGTCCATAGGGTCTCAAAGAGTCTGACATGACTATATAGTATTTACTTGGCTGTAATATAAAGTTTCAAAAGGATTTCACTTCCAGTGTTAGGGTAAATATGGTCACCCTTTTTCAGAGCTTTCCATTTTACAGAAGAGCTTTCTTCTCTTAGACTCATAGTACTTAGGACTTCTTACAGTACATTACATCTGCCGCCTAATATGTGAGAACAAAGACCATACTTTTTCCACCTTCCTATCACTGACAGAATCAAAGCGAATTGAACTTAAAATGGGTAAATAAATATCTATGAGTAAATGTCACAGCCCACTGCAAAGTCCAGTGTTTAAAACCAAAATGCTAAACATAAAATTACAATTTGGTTAAAAGAAACGAGAATCATGTTGGTGCTACATCCTTTGTATTGTAGTTTAAGCCTTTTGGCTCCAACTCTTATCATGAAATGTTGAAACAAGCACATGAAAGAACGTAGACACTTTTTGTTTCCATTGCTTTACATGTCAGTAAATTTCTTTCTTCCTGCAAAAGTAGCACCTGAATACAAACCTACTGCTATGGTTCTGATTCAAATCTGAAATAGTTTTCTAAGATGCAAATGCATAGGAGAATTCCAATATTATATTATAGATATAGGAAGGGAAAAAAGTCATCTATAAATTATCTCCACTTAATCTAAATTTATAAGCTTCCCAGGTGGTGCTAGTGGTAAAGAACCTGCCTGACAGTGCAGGACTCTTAAGAGATGCGTGTTTGATCCCTGGGTCGGGAAGATCCCCTGCAGAAGTAAATGGAAACCCACTCCAGTATTCTTGTCTGGAGAATCCCATGGACAGAGGAGTCTGGTGGACTACGGTCCATGGGGTCCCTTAGAGTCAGACAAGACTTAAGGGACTTAGCACCAATCTAAATTATGTTCATTTTTGTCAGTGATTTTCTTCATATAAGGCTTTAGATTGCAAACTTCTTGTCATGACTATCCAGGAGCAAAACTTCAGTCTTTCCAGACAAAGATTAATTTCTCAAATAACTTTCTCTATAGGGCTCAGTAGTATAAACTAGAGAGGCCTTGGCAGGTACCAACTTGGAACGCTGATTATTCTCTTTAATGGAAGACACATCTATCAAGAATATTAATGTTCACTCTGCTATGCTAGATGTATTTCTGAGGTTAATAATACCAATATTAATATATTACTAGGATAACAATAATACTAATAGCACTTGAGTGCTATTTAGGTTCAAGGCACTGTTCTTATCTCTTAACAGATATTACATCATTATAGCAAACCAATGAGCTAAGGAACTGTGTTATCTCATTCTCTTGATGAGAACAATAAGGCATATATCATTCAAGTTATTGCTTCATGCCCTTTGTGAAAAGCATGTGTAGCAACTAATTATCCTGGCTAAGGCTAACCTAGGAGTCATAAGTCAGGGCCTATACTCATATATCAATAGGATAGACACATTTGAGTTTGAGAAAAATGGAGAAATTTTACTCTATTTCCTAAGGATGCTAACTAATGGTATGAGTTCTTAAAATCTCAAAGTAATTTTGCTCTTTAATCCAAACTGTAAAATAGGTTTAGGGTTGTTAAACACTCCAGTCAGCTAGCAATCTTTTGCTGTAGGTTATAAACCAGAATGTTATGTTCAGTACTTAGGTCTGCCCTTTAACATTACTAATTTTTTAAAGAAAATGTGTTGCATGAATATGGTTATTGGGCATATTTTTAACAATTCTGAATCTGTCTGAATAATGTACACTTTGATTTTGTGGGAAAATTAGCTTTAGTTTGAGCTTCTCACAAATGTACAGTAAATGCCAATCTGTAAGCTTGGTAGAAATGCTTCAGTTTTGTTTATCTGTTTGCCACCAGAGTCGGTGGAAATTTGAAGCTATTTATGGCATGTATCACTCAGATGTTTCTCATTAAAAAATTAGAATCTATCGGAATAAAGGAAAACTGAAGTAGGAAACAGATTTGAAGCTGAGATTTCCTCTAAGATGAAGGTTGCATATAGCTAGCTTTTGGTTAGACAATGAGACCTCCTGATGGTTCTTTGTGCAAGGGCATTTTGCTCTTAAAATTTTGGAAATCCAGAGTCCTGAGTTCTATTTTTGTCTGTACCATGACTCTGGGCAAGTTACACTATCTGTGTTTGTTTCCTCAACCACAAAATGAAGAAAGGAATGATTGGATTACATCATCTTCAAGACCCTTTCCAACAACACGTGCATTGTTTTATCCTGTTCTAAACAGAAAATGGCACAGATAAGCTTTACCCCAGTTTGAAGGGGAGCCAACCAATCTAAAATGACAGTAATAAAAAATGGTTAATATTTATTGAGCACTCACTGTGGGCCAACTACTGTGCTGAGGGATTAGCATATATTCACTGATTTTCCTTGTACAACACTGGGTTATTGAAATTAACGATCAGGGTTCTTGGTCCTCTTAATCAATAGGAATTGATCAGAGGCCAGACTTGAAATTCAGGCAAGGTTTTATTGGAGTCCCTGCTGCAGCAGTGGGGAGCAAGAACAAGCCACAGGGTCCCTTGCTTGCTTGCTTACCAAGAGGCAGTTGAGCTGGTTCCTTACATGGGGTGAGGGTAGGGGTGTGTTCAGGGGTGCCTCAGGTAGTTTGCCCACCCCTTTGGTAGTAGTGTGTGCAAGGGGCATGTGCAATACCCAGCTTTTGCTCCCAACCTCCTGCTTTTGCTTCTGGCTCTTCAGAAGTGGCAGTTGGGCTCTTTTGGTCTCTTTGTATCTTGTTGTCCACAATTTGTCCCAACTGTGCACTGCATGCAGTTATTTTTAGTCCCTTACAATTTCTTTGTATTTTGTTGCTGGAGGAGACATTTGTCCAGGTACAAGCATTTGCAGCAAAATGTCCCAGTTTCAGGCCTGTCTCAAGACCTCCCACTTAAAAAGGAGGAGGCAGAGGCATAGAGACACAGGCAAACTTGAAGAAGGTCTTGCAGCTAGTAAAATGTAGAGCAGAAATCCCAATCCAGTGAGCAGGACTTAAGGACCCAGAGCCTGAGACAATAGTATGCCATCCTAGAGGGATTAGAATACTTCTGTGTAGAATTGTTTCTTCCCTGTGTTCTCATCCCCAGCTGGGATAACGGAAAAGATGGAGAAATACTTAATAGCTGGAAAATCTACTCTAAATCTCTTTGGGGACTACTTTATCACTTTGAATGATTTCCAGAACATTCTTCTTTCATGCTTAAGCAAGATGCTGATAGAGTGTTATGTTGGCAGAGGTTGTAAAGTGTCTGTCAGGCTGGCATTATAGTGCTACCTTGGGCTTTTTCAATGTCCAGCTCAAAGCAATATTTATATGAGAGACCACAGAGGCTGAATTGCAAAGCCTTTCTCATTTGGGCCTTGCTGGTGGCACTTGAGTGTGTCAATTTTAAGCAGCCATGGGCTCTGGTGAATAGTTGGGGAAACAGAAGACATGCTGCATACATGTGCTCCTCTCTGATGGAATTAAAATGATAATGACACAGTTCTCCAAAACATTTTGTGGGAGGCATGTCTATGCATTATAAGTGTTGTCTTAGCTGTAGACTATTTGTTACATAATTATATTCTTAAAATTAATTTATTTTTGGCCACACTGAGTCTTCCTTGCAGTGTGTGAGGGCTTTCTCTAGTTGTATTGTGTGGACTTATTGTGGTGCTTCTTTTATGCAGAGCTCATTGCCCAGGTTTTTAGAATCATGAGGATAGAATGGCCCTTGGATACATGGGAGAATATGATAGCTGTGTTGATAATTCTATGAGCTGGAAGGGAATTGAAACTCTAAGGTGCATGGGCTTCAATAGTTGCAGCACATAGGCCCAGTAGCTGTGGTTAGCGGGCTCCAGAGTGCAGGCTCAGCAGTTGTAGTGCACGGACTTAGTTGCCCTTTGCCATGTGTTATCTTCCTGGACAAGGGATCAAACCCATTCCCCCTGCACTGGCAGATGGATTCTTAACTACTGGACCACTAGGGAAGTCCAAGTTTTCTTTATTGTAGAGATTTCCTGGTATTTGTTCATTCATGTTTACAGTTTATGAACTGTTTTTGGAGTCACATGGATTAAAAATTGCTAGAGAAACTTATGGCCAATGTGTTAGTCAAAATCACACAGAAGTGAGAGTGAAGCATGGCCCCACCCAATTTTAATGTAGTTTTTCATTTCATTTGGAGGACCTCACATAATGTGTGAAGAGAAGTCTATCTCCACTGCACTAACAGGCCAGAGAATCTGATTTTCGGTGACATTTTCAAAAAATATTCTAGTTCAGATAGTGGTAAAAGTTTATTCTATTAAATTAGACCTTTCAAGTACCTGTGGTGGGCAGATCCAGCACTCTACTGTGTTTTAATCTCCTTTACTTTACCCCACTGGTGAAACAGGAATTCCCACCCTATGGTTATGGAGGTGACCAAACATATAGTACTCAACACGAGACAAATGAGACTGACAACAGTTCATTAATCCCATTACTCATTGCCCAGATTTTTAGACTCACAAGGATAGAATGGCCCTTGGATCCATGGAGAATGTGATAGCTGTGTTGATAATTTTATGAGCTGGAAGGGAATTGAAACTCACTACTCAGGGATAGCCAGGAACTGTGCCTGGTTGCTTTGATAAGGAAATTTGTTTGGCTATGAATCTGATCTGTGAGAGTGGAGTGGGATTGGAACTTGCAGTTAGGTCATTTGAGGTATTCCTGGTTTGACCAGATGTCAAGGCCCATAATCTTGGGTCTTAACTTTAGGCCTTACACCAGACACTGCTAAATTCAACCATTGCTTTTAGTGTCTAGATCTTCCTTCTGTGTTAATCCGTTTGGGATACTATTAAACACACACACACATATACTGGGTGACTTAAATAAATGGAAATTAATTTTTTCACAGTTCTGGAGTCTAAAAGTCCATGATCAAGGTGGCAATAAATTCAGTGTCTGCCGAGGACACGCTTCCATTCTTGTAGATGACTGATGTTCTGTTTCTTGGTGTGTGTACATAGGAGGAGAGAGAGAGAGAGAGAGGAAAGGAGAGGGAGAGAGAGGAAGGGAGAAGGGGAGAAGGGGAGAGAGGGAGGGAAAGAGAGTTTCCATTGTGTTTCTTCTTTTAAGGATACTGGTCCGATAAGATCAGGGCTGCACCCTTACAACCTCATTTAACCTTAATTACTTTCTTAGAGGTCCCATCTCTAAATACAGTCACATTGGGGCTTATAGCTTCAACACATGAATTTGGGGAGAATGCATTCAGTCCATAACACCCCCCCACCTCCCTCATATTTTTCAGTACTCCTCAGACTTTTCATAATCAGTTAATATCTATTCCTTTTCTGATAGATTGAATCTTGAAATGTTTCTAGTTCCTACCATGGTCTCCCCCACAAAATAGATGCTCTACAATTTGTTGAATCAAGAGAGGAATTTGGGTTTTGTTTAATATACTCAAAACATATCCAACTTTCTTCAAAATTAATTTCTGAATATCATTAGTTAAGGAAATAAGAGATTTGGTCAGCATATTATATTTTTCTTTTTGTCTTCACTGTTTGAAGGAGTACCGATCATGGTTTTAGTTTTGATTCCTAGATCTGCTGATACCTAATATTTGTCACATTTTTGGGCTTTATCTGTAATATGGAATCAATGATACCTATCCTATCTCTCTGTCTGTGATGATAAAATGAAAGCATGAATATGAAAGTTCTGTATAAGTTACAAATAACCATACAAAAGCAAGATAGGATCTAAGAACACATTGCACATACTACAACAGCATTACTTTGACTAGATTTTTAAAGAGCCTGAGTTGCTGTTAAAAATGTCAGTTCCATTCTCCTACATTGGATTTACTGAGTTATTGTATCTGATAGGGCCCAGAAATTTGAATTTTAGCAAAACTCCAGGTGATTTTAATGCATATTAAAATTTGCAAGCCAATGTACTCTGTTACAGTTAGTTGAAATGAATTAAATAAAAACATCCTCAAGTTCACAAGGAGATATTAGTTTTTAATCAAAAACAAGCAAATAGTGAAATTGAGTAACTTCCCCTAAACAGTGGCTTCCCTAGTGGCTCAGTTAGTAAAGAATCTGCAGGGAAGATCCCCTGGAGGAGTGACTGGCAACCCACTCCAGTATTCTTGCCTGGAGAATTCCATGGACAGAGGAGCTGGGCTGGCTACAGTCCATGGGATCTCAAAGAGTTGGACACGACTGTGAGACTAACTTTCAGCCTTTCAGCCCTTAAACAGCAGGAAGGGAATGGGTTTACCTGGTTTCTATTGAATATTTGCTCCAGATTCAGAACTGTGAATTTAGTGATTCCCAACCCTGATTGATTTCAGAAACACGTGGAAACTTTATATCAATTCCTGACCCCATTTCAGGAGAATTTGATTCAGTAAGTCAATGGCAGGATCAGGAAATCTGTTTCTCAAATGTGCATATGATGGTTAGATTGGGGGCAAGCCATTGAATTATAGTAAAACTGATTGTAAAGCCAATAAAATTCACAATTTCTTTACTTAACAAACTTCATATGTACCAATAGCAGTGTTGACTTATGTGATAATGACATTCATTAGTCCTGATACACACATAGTTTTAAAAAAGGTGACAAAACTTACTATAGGCCTTGCATCTTTTTGTTCAGTATTGGATTGTGTATCTACTTGGAATAGAGTCACTTTTTTTTGATTGTTTAAGATGTGCAATTGAAAGCTGGAAACTCTGACAGAGCCTAGCTATTCTGACAGAATGAGTTTTAACTTTCATAGTCTTATGATTTCTATTTACCGTCTTCTCTATGATCCCAAGGTTTGAAATGGAATCTGAACACAAAACCTATCACAAACCTATCTGAACACAAAACCTATAGTGAGTCTTAAACACTTCTTTCAGTTCATTTCATTTCAGTCACTCAGTTGTGTCTGACTCTTTGCAACCCCATGAACCACAGGCCTCCCTGTCCATCACCAACTCCCAGAGTCCACCCAAACCCA
Organism: Giraffa tippelskirchi; assembly: GCF_054371585.1. Lineage (NCBI taxonomy): Eukaryota > Metazoa > Chordata > Mammalia > Artiodactyla > Giraffidae > Giraffa > Giraffa tippelskirchi. Next base: position 66,941,262 of record NC_137278.1, read on the forward strand.
TGCCCATTGAGTCGGTGATGCCATCCAACCATCTCATTCTCTGTCATCCCCTTCTCCTCCTGCCCTCAATCTTACCCAGCATCAGGGTCTTTTCAAATGAGTCAGCTCTTTGCATCAGGTGGCCAAAGGATTGGAGTTTCAGCTTCAACATCAGTCCTTCCAATGAACACCCAGGGCTGATCTCCTTTAGGATGGATTGGTTGGATCTCCTTGCAGTCCAAGGGACTCTGAAGAGTCTTCTCCAACACCACAGTTCAAAAGCATCAATTCTTTGGCACTCAGCTTTCTTTGTAGTCCAGCTTTCACATCCATACATGACCACTGGAAAAACCATAGCCTTGACTAGATGGACCTTTGTTGACAAAGTAATGTCTCTGCTTTTTAATATGCTGTCTAGGTTGGTCATAACTTTCCTTCCAAGGAGTAAGCGTCTTTTAATTTCATGGCTGCAGTCACCACCTGCAGTGATTTTGGAGCCCCCAAAAATAAAGTCAGCCACTGTTTCCACTGTTTTCCCATCTATTTGCCATGAAGTGATGGGACCAGATGCCATGATCTTAGTTTTCTGAATGTTGAGCTTTAAGCCAACTTTTTCACTCTTGTCTTTCACTTTCATCAAGAGGCTCTTTAGTTCTTCTTCACTTTCTGCCATAAGGGTGGTGTCATCTGCATATCTGAGGTTATTGATATTTCTCCTGGCAATCTTGATTCCAGCTTGTGTTTCTTCCAGCCCAGCGTTTCTCATGATGTACTCTGCGTATAAGTGAAATAAGCAGGGTGACAATATACAGCCTTGACGGACTCCTTTTCCTATTTGGAACCAGTTTTTTGTTCCATGTCGAGTTCTAACTGTTGCTTCCTGACCTGCATACAGGTTTCTCAAGAGACAGGTCAGATGGTCTGGTATTCCCATCTCTTTCAGAATTTTCCACAGTTTATTGTGATCCACACAGTCAAAGGCTTTGGCATAGTCAGTAAAGCAGAAATAGATGTTTTTCTGGAACTCTCTTGCTTTTTCGATGATCCATCAGATGTTGGCAATTTGGTCTCTGGTTCCTCTGCCCTTTCTAAATCCAGTTTGAACATCTGGAAGTTCACGGTTCACGTATTGCTTAAGACTGGCTTGGAGAATTTTGAGCATTACTTTACTAGCGTGTGAGATGAGTGCAATTGTGCGAGAGTTTGAGCATTCTTTGGCATTGCCTTTCTTAGGGACACACTTCTTTAAACTTCACTTACCCAAATGCTTGCATGCTAAGTTGCTTTAGTCATGTCCAACTCTTTGTGATCCTATGGGTAGCCCGCCAGGCTCCTCTGTCTGTGGGATTCCCCAAGCAGGAATACTGGAATGGGTTTCCGTTTTCTCCTCCAGAGGATCTTCTCAACTCAGGGATAGAACCTGAATCTCTTATATCTCCTGCATTGGCTGATGGGTTATTTACCACTAGTGCCACCTAATTTTATGTTTATACTCATAAATAATATAAAAGATATTAAATTATTTGTCCATGGCGTACCCAAGGAATACAATAATTAACCTTGTGGATTAGGGATACGACTTACTTACCTCAACACTGGTACGTGTGCATGGGGAGACATTTTGAAGTTGATTGAAGCAACCCAAATATTAGTTGAAAAATCAGCCTGGTGAAATAGTCTTTTAAAATAGTGTTGCGAATTGTTATATGACTTATGATTGTATCTTCAGAGGCTTTCAGATATTCTCTTGATTCTTAGTGAAGTGAAAGTTGCTCAGTTGTGTCTGACTCTGTGACCCCATGGTCTATACAGTCCATGGAATTCTCCAGGACAGAATATTGAAGTGGGTAGCTTTCCCCTTCTTCAGGGCATATTCCCAACCCAGGGATCAAACCCAGGTCTCCTGCATTGCAGATGGATTCTTAGCCAGCTGAGCCACAAGGGAAGCCCTTTGATTCTTAGTGAGTGAAGTGAAGTCATTCAGTCATGTCCAACTCTTTGTGACTCCATGGACTGTAGCCTACCAGGTTCCTCTGTCGATAGGACTTTCCAGGCAAGAGTACTGGCGTGGATTGCCATTTCCTTCTCCAGGGGATCTTCCCGACCCAGGGATCGAACCCAGGTCTCCTTCATTGCAGGCAGATGCTTTACCGTCTGAGTTACTAGGAAAGCCCAGCACCCCCAGTGCTGATAAGCCTCCCCCACCCCCAGGCCCTGAGTGATCCCCATCACACCTGTCTCTGCAGGACCTGTCACTGAGTCTGATCTCCTTCCCTCCTTTCTCACCCAGTTCCTCAGGTAAGGTGGTGCTCAGGCCCCGTATTCTTTCTGCTGTCGATCAATTAGGTGATTCTTAAAAGAAGCCTAATGCTGAAAAAGCTCTGTGTCACTACCCTCCTTTGAGAGAAGAAGAAAGAGAGATGAAATGGCTAACCTATCATGGGCCGTGGGCTTAATTAGTTGTCAGAAACTGTGCTAAAATGCAAGTCTTCTGGGCATAGTTCACTTCTTACTGAATCAGTTCAGTTCAGTTCAGTCACTCAGTCGTGTCCGACTCTTTGTGACCCCATGAATTGCAGCATGCCAGGCCTCTCTGTCCATCACCAACTCCCAGAATCTACCCAAACCCATGTCCATCGAGTCAATGATGCCATCCAACCATCTCATCCTCTGTCGTCCCTTCTCCTCCCGCCCCCAATCCTACCCAGCATCAGGGTCTTTTCCAATGAGTCAACCCTTCGCATGAGGTGGCCAAAGTATTGGAGTTTCAGCTTCAACATTACTGAATCAGGTGGGCAAAATACATCCCATCCATATATGAAAAGAATGCTATTGTTGCATGGCATGAAAGTGAGTTTAAATGGATGTGGATCTTGTCAACATCAGGCATCAAATAATTTTTCTACCTTCCCTTATTGTACTTCCAGTATTCAGAAATTATTGGGGGCAAGAAAAGATTATGCTACTCCTGCCTTGTGTATCTGCTTCTCAAAACTGCAGCCCATAATTCTTCTTCCCAGTCAACTTCTGGAAACATGATTTATAGTTTTCCAAGAACAGAAGTAATTTAAAGGCTCTAAATTCTATTAGAGATTAATTTTAGATAAGGGCCAGAAAGTATTTGACACATTAATGGAATTAAGTTCATGGAATCATCTAGATACTTATAATGCTTTCTTGATATGTACTCATTAAAAAACAAAGTAGAACACTGAAGCATAGGCAATGATTATTTTGAGAGCTCTGGATAATTAAAGATCAATCTCAGGTTATTATCATACAAGTCTTTAAATTCATCTTATCTTTGTTACTGATTATGCTATATTATAAAATTTTTCTTTTAAAGGAAAATAAGGGCTATCTTAAGTCACAGATACTTCAAAAGACCCTTCAGCTGAGATGTAGTAAGAGAATTAGAGAAAGGAATTAACTCTAACGAAATCTTTGTATTTTGCCAGAACCAATACTCTTTAAGTATCTCCAGTCTGTAGTGTTTGTTACAGCAACCCAAGCAAGCTAATACAATTATATACATGTGGATATATATCCTCTTAACGTCTTCTCACCTTGTCAGGGTCTGGAAATATCTTGAAATTGTATGTAAAATATTTTTAGAAGCAGGGCTGGCTACATACTTTCTGGGTTTTCTTGCAAAATGAAAACATGGGCCCTTTGTTCAAAAATAACAAGAAAGTACCTTTCTATTTTATAACTATAATACCTTAAAAGTACTAAAATACAATGTTTTTTTATTTCCTCCATGGCTTGTCTTTCAACTTGCCATTCTTAATTTCCCAATAAAGAAAAATGAAAATATTTAAAAGTATTAGTCTGCATTTTACCATTTATATTTATTGTGTATTGCAAGTTTGAAAGGCAAATAGTTTTACTAAAGAAGCATTTAACTTGTACCCAGAATCACCAAATTTGTATAGTTCTTATTTTGTAGTTTGTACATATATATTTTGTTCTTACCAGAACAGTAGAAACACCGCACATAGCTAACTCAACTGTTTTTACCATTTCTTGGTACACATACGGTCTATCAACACTCAATACTGATGGCTTTCCCACATGTAAAGGACTTAAACGAACTATGGGTTGCCTTGTCTTTTCCTTCTGCATCATTGTTTTCAGCGTAGGGCGTTGGCTAATGCAGGGAAGGGACAGAAACAAGAAAGGATACAATAGGGCTCCTTGGTCATTAGTTTTCTTTCTGTATTTGAAGCAAAAGTTCTGATTTGATTTGAAAGAGTGGCCTCTTGGGGCTGTTAGTGCCCTGCTTACTTGTTAGTAGATGCTCATGTTTGCCTTGTCCTTGTTTTGAGTCTTAGTGAACGCCCACATATTGGGGGTTCACTGAATTCTGTGCTCATGGGTGTTGCAAATTCTATATGCAGATGGAGTGGCAAGGACAGGGGACATGTGTATTTTCCATTCTCCTCTGCTCATGTTCCATCATCCCACTGAACTTCTCTTACAATGCATACATTCAAAGGTAACATCATTAAGAATTCAAGATAGTGACATCAGAGTATTAAAACAAGCATGAGAACCTTCTGAACAAGGGACCCTTTGTGACTGCACAGGTCGCATGCGTATGAAGTCAGCATGTGTAGGGGTGTGTGTGCACTCATGAACATCCAATAGTATTTTCCTAGCAAGAAGATGAAGACTCTTTTTCATACTTTCAAATGAATGTCTGGCCTCACAAAATGAAGAGAAGATACTGTTTTAGAAGGATTGTGTTTCAGAACAGAACTTTGTCACTCTGCAAGGGAGGTGGTCATTCTTATTTTCCTCCTCTGGAGAGGACTGATGCTAGTAGATTTGCTGGTACCACTAGCAAGGCACTAATTGAGCCATTAAGTTTGGAGCTACCCCTCCAAAACTTTTACTGAAAGGAAATATGGGTGTTCCAATCACAAAGCATCTGAACTAGGGTATCTATCAACTTCATTTTTATATATAAGAAAGAGAGACTCTAGAAAGGAGCTTTCCCGAGGAGCTTGTAACTGCTTAAAAGTATGTCCTGAGCTTTGTCCTTTAGGACTACACATAAAGCTAGGGGAAAGAGGGGCTCTCGGATGGCCAAAGAAAGGCTGCTTGCTAAGTCACTTCAGTCGTGGCCGACTCTGTGCGACCCCATGGACGGCAGCTCACCAGGCTCCGCCGTCCCTAGAATTCTCCAGGCAAGAATACTGGAGTGGGTTGCCATTTCCCTCTCCAGTGCATGAAAGGGAAAAGTGAAAGTGAAGTCGCTCAGTCGTGTCCGACTCTTAGCGACCCCATGGACTGTAGCCTACCAGGCTCTTCCGTCCATGGGATTTTCCAGGCAAGAGTACTGGAGTGGAGTGCCATTGCCTTCTCCAAAAGAAAGGCTGAGACTTTCTTAAATATTTGAAAATAATGCTTTTGGCAAAAACAGTTGCTGTTCAGTGGTGAGTAACATCTTGGGTCACATGTGGCTGGCCAAATAAATTGCCTGCATCCTGCCTCATCACCTCTGTTAGACATTGGTATCACACAGTGTAAAAATGAGTGTTTTATGCAGGGAAAGACACTAACATTTGTGTGCACCATTCTGGAGTCTTTGCTGCTGGTGAATGCTGTGATAATTACACACAAATATTCATTCAGTCTGCCAACCATTTCTTTGTAATTGACAGTTCCTAACTCCTGGGCTCACTGGAGAATTGTATACTTGATGCAGCCCCATAAAAGCCAGGAAAGGGTTTGTATACATTACTCTGTCAAGCAGAGTTCTGGGATGTTGGAGTCGTTCATTACAGCCTCTGCTGCATCATCCCACACATCTCCAGCCAGGATTTAGTCACTTGAAGGATTGTTTTCAAGCTTTTAAAGTAAGATGGTTTGTACTCTGAGATAAAAACTAAGAGCACTATGAATTTATGGTTCTAGCAATACTTTTCTTAGCCATTTAACAACATGGAGTGGAGAATTTTTAAAATGTTTATTAATCAATACTTACAGGTTGGAACAACTTATTTCCTTCTTAGATTTTGCCAACTAGAAATAGAAATCATTTGAAAAAGATAGTATAGAAACAGTAGGTGGTAAAATGCAAATGGTTTCTGTCTCTGAAACAGGAATGGCAAGGGTAGGCATATTCAGAGGTTTCTTTTTCCCCTTCTAGTTTCAAACTCAATATAATGTCAGAAATAGTCAACATAATGTATCATTGCTATTCAACAAATGAAGCAGTCCCTGTTTACAATAAAAACATATGGTAATTTAGAAACAGCAAACACATGCTATAAACATTCTGGCACTGAAATATTTACCTAAAGGCTTGGCTGATCAGTTGCATTCTATGTGCTTTATCAGAGATGCCTATTCCTTAAGTGTCAGGAAAAAAAGGCGAAGGAATGCATGCCATCAGTGTCAGGGAAAGAGAAAGTTGACTGACACATGGAACACATGATTTCTATACGCGCTTTGCTTCCTCTTAAAAAATGTGGGTAAATGAAAACTCTGAGGTCCTTACACGTATCTCATTTTCTGATAAGGGTTATTAATTTTTTTCCTTTATTACTTGGTTATGATTTCAATCTTATTTCTTCATTTGTTTCTAGACAAAATTCTCAAAATGCATGCCTGTCATGAATCCTCTTTCCAAGCATGCAGGATGAGTTTGAATAAAAGGCCCAGGAACTGTTGTTGGCAATAATTTTTTTCCTTATAGGGCTTGCCACTTCTGCTCTGTTTTTGTCATAAACTGTCAAGTTCCCTTTGAACAAGGTAACCATTGTTCACAAAACCATTGCTATTTATTCCAGCTAAGAGCATTCACCTTCTGGGCCAGGAGACCTGCCCTGACTCCTGCCTTTTCTTCCCCTCCCCAAACATCAGGATCTCAGCAATAAAAGGGTGTTAATATTCCATATTTCATACCTTACAGGATTATGAGCATGACATGAGTTAACATACATACTTGGTACCAGACTTGCTTAACATTATTGACATTTCTATTGTATTAGAAAAAGAAAGCAAGTTCTAATTAAAAAAAAAAAAAATGTATAGACTGTTTAAAAAGTTACCCAAAGCCTTCAATTGGTCCTCTGTATACTGTCACCTGATTTTAAAATATCTATATCTTTCTTGCTACTTCTAAAATTAGCCCTTGGCTTCTTTTCTTCCTTATCTTTCTGCCTCTTGTTCTGTTTCTTCCGTAAGGAAAGCTTCTTTTCTTCTCCTAATGTACTAAATGATTTTGTGAAGGCAGTTCAAGACTGGGCCCTTCAATGAGTTTGCACTGGTTGTTCCATTTGGCAGTCACCACCTCTGACTTTTGTGTCCATAGCTCTTTCCTATGTAATCTGTTGCTTTTTATGTGCTTATGTGTTATAGCTTTCTCTGATACGCTTATTTAGATAAATTCCAAAGTACTACTTTTTTCTACATCATACTTGTTAAAGCAGTGCCAAATATCTATCTTTCTTTCTATCTATCTCTCCATACACACAAAGGATACTTAATAAATGCTTGCTAAACAAATAAACTATCATCAGCATGCCTCATCTAGGAGTTACAATGAAAGAATTTCAATTTGGAAATCTAGTTTTTATTGTGCATTGTTATCCTAGCTCTGTGCCTCAGTGTTTCCATATATACCATTTAGAATATTTTCAGTTATGGCTACATAAAAATGCATTTGAGGATGTTTTACATTTTTTAAAAAATATTTTAATACTAATACATAAACATTACACTGTTGATGATTCTTCTGGTATCAAACCTCAGGGGACAGCAAATATTTTCTTTTAAAAGTTAGGGTCACACCTCCCAGAATATTGGAAATAAAAGCAAAAATAAACAAATGGGACCTAATTAAAATTAAAAGCTTTTGCACAACAAAGGAAACTATAAGCAAGGTGAAAAGACAGCCTTCAGAATGGGAGAAAATAATAGCAAACGAAGCAACAGACAAACAATTAATCTCAAAAATATACAAGCAACTCCTGCAGCTGAATTCCAGAAAAATAAACGACCCAATCAAAAAATGGGCCAAAGAACTAAACAGACATTTCTCCAAAGAAGAAATACAGATGGCTAACAAACACATGAAAAGATGCTCAACATCACTCATTATTAGAGAAATGCAAATCAAAACCACAATGAGGTATCATTTCACACCAGTCAGAATGGCTGCTATCCAAAAGTCTACAAGCAATAAATGCTGGAGAGGGTGTGGAGAAAAGGGAACCCTCTTACATTGTTGGTGGGAATGCAAACTAGTACAGCCACTATGGAGCACAGTGTGGAGATTCCTTAAAAAACTGGGAATAGAACTGCCATATGACCCAGCAATCCCACTGCTGGGCATACACACCGAGGAAACCAGAATTGAAAGAGACGCGTGTACCCCAATGTTCATCGCAGCACTGTTTACAATAGCCAGGACATGGAAGCAACCTAGATGTCCATCAGCAGACGAATGGATAAGGAAGCTGTGGTACATATACACAATGGAATATTACTCAGCCATTAAAAAAATACATTTGAATCGGTTCTACTGAGATGGATGAAACTGGAGCCCATTATACCGAGTGAAGTAAGCCAGAAAGAAAAACAACAATACAGTATACTAATGCATATATATGGAATTTGAAAGATGGTAACGATAACCCTATATGCGAGACAGAATAAGAGACACAGATGCATAGAACAATTTTATGGACTCTGAGGGAGAAGGTGAGGGTGGGACGTTCTGGGAGAATAGCATTGAAACATGTATATTATCATATGTGAAACAGAACACCATTCCATGTTCGATACATGAGACAAGGGCTCAGGGCTGGGGCAATGGGATGACCCAGAGGGATGGGATGGAGAGGGAGGTGGGTGGGGGGTCCAGGAAGGGGAACACATGTAAACCCATGGCTGATTCATGTCAATGTATGGCAAAAACTATTACAATATTGTAAAGTAATTAGCCCCCAACTAAAATAAATAAATTTATTAAAAAAAAAAAAAGTTAGGGTCAGATAGTAAATATTTTAGACATTGGCTACACACAGCCTTCAGTGACATATATTCCTTAATATTTTTCTTTTAGTTTTAACAACGCTAACAACATTCAAACCATTTTTAGCTTACTGGACAAACACCAAAATGCTGCAGACCATGGTATGTGGCTACTGATCTACAGCTCTGAACTTCAACTCTTGATGGTTCCATTGCACAGAACTTTCAGTGCATTCCTCCTACTGTACTCTATGCAATTTTTAAAGAGTGTATTTTCCTTGTGGAATTATTTAAGAAGAGCTGCAAAGATGAAGTATGATCAGTAAGGAACCAGAGGAGTGCTCCTTCAGTATCAAGTTCTCTTACTGTCATTGCTGGCTTCACAGCAATCCTGTTAACTCTAACAACTTGTGACAGCTGGCTAATTCATGGAAGCCTCACCAATTAACCTGTGCAATGTCTCCATAGGCCCAGAATAATTGTGTTTGGACTAAATATTCCAGGTGGTGTCTTGACATGCCTTTAGGGACACTTCTAACACCCTGGGGGAGATTCCAGGCATAACACCTATGGGCTCGACCACGGAAATTTTCCTTAGAGGACAACTCAAATGCCATGTTTTTCAGAAAGCTTTTCTTACTCCCAAGATCTCATAATTTTCTGAGCCCCACGACACCTGATTGTCACTTTCGTGTCTTTTAATACCTTTTCCTGACTTCAACTGTAGCTATTCGGATCCTGTTTTTATCCTCTGTGTTATGGCTTATGCACAAAGGTTTGTTTTTTTTTTCCTTATGTGTTTACAAGGCCTCTCTCGTGGTAGATGTTCAAAAACATTGAACTGAATTCAAAACCTACTGATACCCAATTAAGTGATATTTTTCCTGCACCTTCTGTTGGCTTTTAAAGAGATGAAGAACAATCCTACTAAATGATTTATTGAGAGTCTTTTTCCATCAAACAGAGCCTAAGGAGAAATGGTTTCCCCATAATATATTTTTCTAGGAGTCTATTCCCTGGCGGTCTTGTCAAATTTGATACATTTAATCATTTCTGAGTCTATGATGAATTCTGGAAGACTGGCACTTAAGTTTTTAGTAGTTATTTTTAGTCAAACTGTGTCCAAAAAACCCAAAAACTGACTTGGACTTTTTTCCCCTTTGGGGTCAGTTTCCCACATCTTTTCTTTCTCTTTCTGTTCTGAGAACATATTCCAGGGAAGTCAGTTCTGTTCCAACACTAGAGCACCTGTTAATAGCCACTTAACCATCCCAAGAAGGCATAGATCTTCATCCTGGGCCTGTCTGTCATAGTAGGTAAGGAGAAAGCTGGCCTAGTCAAAGGCTTACTCACCAAACTGGAATATGATCTGACTGCTTGCAGAGGCATCTATGCAAGCAGGCAACAGCTTTCCTAAATTCAACTAAAAAGGAAGGGGAAAACATATCCTACTGAAGACTCATGCCTTGAAATGTCTTTGGAGAGCACAACCGAGTCTTCATATAAACGAAGTTCTTACCTGGTGTATTTGCTAGCAATAGTTGGTGGAGGCATAGAGAGAAGGAGGAGAAATACCTGAATAAAATGTCTGCTCTGGCAAACTACTGTGAGAGCAAGTTCTTATTTGACCATCTGGACAATAAGTTATTTGCTGGTGGTCATTCAGAGAAAGTAAAAATTGTCCATTTGATGTGTGAAATGTATTTTCTTTAGTCTTTTGCTTCCCCTGTGATAAACCCTAAGATGTTCAGCTGTACTGTGGGGATTAAATATCGATTCTAACCTTGTAAATGGGGTAGAATGTGAAGCAGGCTGAGGGGGCCCCCTGGGGAAGGACACTATGTTTTAGGTCTTTCCTTTATAGAAAACCTAGAGATAAGTTCCTCCATTTCAAAGAATGAAAGTAGACAGACAAGGAAGACAGCCCTTTTCTTAATCAAATTAATATGAACAGGCTGCCTATGGTATGATGAGTACAAAGAAAAAAAATGTGGCCTATACCTGCCTTTTTGGTTGAGAGTGTCCAAAGTGCTGTCTGCATAAGTGACAATGAGTATACTGTATTTTAGAATGTGCAGTGTGCCAGAGATTATGAGCGAGAATTCTTCCTGTCAGTTGGACCCTTTTGTATCTTGGGTTCATTGTTAAGTCAGTTCACTTGTGGCCTGTTTCCTCTGTAATTGGGCTTAAAGTTGAGAGCAAAGATAAAATCAGCTTAGAGAGGAAGTTGACAATCTGGTAAATAGCTGTGGCTTTTCTGTTTTAGGCAATAGGTGAGATAACCAAGGATCAAAGCAGTGAATAATATTTCTTTAGGAAATAAGTTTTCTGCTGCTGTCAGATGGTCTTGAATATTCAAAATTGCCCACCAGATAGGCTGACCTACAAATATATAGGGAGACTCCAGGAGGACTGACCTCCCTACCTGCCTGAGATTCTTGGCAGCAGTACACAGACTTCTCTGGCCTAGGTGGCAGCAAGGTTTAGTGTGTGGATGGAGACCAGTGTATGCTGTTCTTTGTGTTTTCTTTTTATGGAAAGCCTGGGTTGGCGGGGGGAGGGGGGGGTCTTTTCTCCTTTCATGGGAAATCTATCTTACAAGAGGAGATGAATAGAGTAGAAAAGATAGACCTTTACATGTAAACAAAGTGGTGTATGGATAGAGAGAGCAAAAGACTGATTCTTATGTATTGTTTCTTTAATTAAATAGCATGATGTTTTTCTTTGGACCTCCTTATTATTCTAGTAATTGGCCTATTTTATACATTTCACATTATTTTGCACAGAATGACATTGTATAAATTTAATTTTTAAAAGTCCTCCTCTTAAATAGTGTCAATCACAACTAGTTTGGTTCTATTAATGAATCAACTAATTAACTTACTGATATTTTAAAAAATTATTGGAATACTATATGCCAGTCATTGTACTATGTACTGTCAGACAAGAACCAGCAAACTTTTCTACACTAAATCCTTGTACTTTTTAAGCCATAATCATGTGATTTTTAGTTTTTATTTTGTTTGCAATTGTACTATACATACCATTTGCCTAGTAAAACTGCATTTTAATTTCTGAACAGCAATTAGTGTTTAATACTTTTATTAAATGTCCTACGATACCTAAAACAGAGTAAAGCATATACTACTCAGTTCATTTCTTTTGACTGTCCTCTTTGGTCAAGTTTGAGAGTGCTCTTTATATATGGAGAAACAATGACTGTTTCTGTACCCACTGGCTGAATTTTTTCTGTGCTGTCTCTTCCCTCTCAACCTGAACTTTGATTATAACTTTATGTGGGAAAAATATCAAATCCGACGTGCCTTGAGAGGTGGGAAATTTGAGAAAGCCCATCCTGGGTCGGGAAGATCCCTGGAGAAAGAAATGACAACCCACTCCAGTACTCTTGCCTGGAAAATTCCATGTACAGAGGAGCCTGGTAGGCTACAGTCCATGGAGTTGCAAAGAGTCAGACATGACTGAGCAACTTTGCTTTACGTCAGATAAATATGTAAGAAAAAAAGACCTGAGGCAAATTTGAGCTAACATCATGAGAAATGGAGCACAAATGAAGGGGTACAGGTATGTGAACAGTATCCTCTTCAGCTCCTTGTCCTTCTCTGTACCATCTTAATAAGTGGTAATCCTGGAATCGTTCTTTGATTCTTCTCATTTACTCTCACTCTATGGCCAACATTTTATCGGGTCCTGTCAACACTACTTCCTGAATCATATCCCCAAACCAACCATTGAATACGACCACTTTGGTTCAAACCACCATTTGTCATCTGGACTTTTGCAGTAGTCTCCCACACAATAGCTACTTGACTTTCAAAAATAGAAACCGTTTGATGCTACTTCTGTGCTCGAACCTCTGTTTTGTGGCAAAATAACAGTAAAAATAAAATGCCCAGTTTAAGCATGAAGTTTGGTCTATAAGGCGCAATAAGAACTGGTCCTTGTCTATCAAAGCAATTGTCTTCTGACGTCCTTTCCACCTCTTCCACTCCAGCTACACTGTTTTCCTGCTGTTCCTTGAGCTTGCTGATCTTATTCACATATCTGGGCTTTTGGGCTTGCTATTTCCTCTGCTCCAAATGTTTACCTTTGATTTTTTAAACGGCTCTATCGCTCCCTTCATTTAATTTTTGATTCAAATTTTACCTTCTTTGATAGGCCTTGTTTATTTTAGTATTTGAACATAGGCCTAATCGTTCTCTTTACTCTGTTTCTTTTAAAATTTATTTGTAGCACTTTTCATTATCTGAGATCATATTCTTTTTTTACTTAGTGTCCTTTTTTTCTACCATAATGTAAACTAGATGAAACTGGAGAGTTTTTTTCCTATCCCATGAGTAATGCTGGAACACGTAGGTACAAAGTAAGATTTACTGAATAAATTAATAAAGGGAGTAATGAGTGCTATAGCTATTAATGGGGGTATGTGTTCAGTGCTGGTACAATGACCTTGATTTGCTTCGTGCCATTTCTGTTTGTTGAACCTGACCTGGTGTTAGTAATTTGTTAAAGAGTCAATCTCTTCTTTGGATCACCTCTGTATTAGGCATGAGGGCCGCAAGCCATGCAGAGCAGGACAGAAATAAAGAAACTGCCAAGTCACAAGGTAGAATGTCATAGAATCATTGCCAAAACAGTCTTAATTGTCTCAGTTTGTAAGTGACAAAATGAGGATCCATAAAAATAGTAGCTGGAAATACTTGCATGTTCTTGGTTGTTCATCCAGGATTTTTAAGTGTGTTAAGTTATTTGATCAGTACTTCTATGATGTAGGTATTATTATGCTTTATACTTGATGGATGAGGAATGAAGTTTCAGGCACAGATGCCCAGTGTCTCCCAACTATCAGTAAAACTGGATTCAAACCGAGGTCTCATAATTACCACTTAAGTAATATTTAATGTTTTTATTCCCAAGGGACAAAATGTTCTAGTCTAAAGAAATGGTTTTGCAGAAAAATCCCAATCAGCTCGCCTAATTACTGTCTGAATATATTTCTTATATTCTAAGAACCATAGTTTTAACTTTAGTGTATATATGTGTGTGTGTGTTTCTATCTATCCATCTATCTATCTATCCATCTATGTATATATCAGGCTTCACTGGTGCCTCATATGGTAAAGAATTTGCCTGCAATGCAGGAGACCTGGGTTCAGTCCCTGGGTTCAGAAGATCCCCTGGAGAAGGGAATGGCAACCCACTCCACTATTCTTGCCTGGAGAAGTCCATGGACAGAGGAACCTGGTTGGCTATAGTCCATGGAGTCACAAAGACTTGGATATGACTGAGCGACTAACACTTTCACACTTTTTTTCATAGTAGTTATTACGCTACCCACATCATATCATTGAGAGAAGTGATTAATCATGTAGTATGTGCTCAGTACAATGCCTGGCACATGTAAATGCTATTAATAAATAAAGTATTAACTACTTTCACTCAACCCTTTGGTACTATTTATGGGTATTGCATTATCATGGTTACCTTCTTCCTAGAAGAAAAACATTTCACAGACATCTGGAAATCCAAGGCACTGTAGAGTCATCTTACCCTTACTACTAGGTGGTATATAAGCATGGTTTTTAAATCAAATTTGTTTCTTACAAAGCACTGTGGATGTTAATGGAAGATATATTTCACCAGTGGATAAGGACATGGCAACCCACTCCAGTACTCTTACCTGGAAAATCCCATGGGTGGAGAGGCCTGGTGGCTACAGTCCATGAGGTCGCGAAGAGTCAGACTTGACTGAGCAACTTCACTTTCACTTTTCCCTTTCATGCATTGGAGCAGGAAATGGCAACCCACTCCAGTATTCTTGCCTGGAGAATCCCAGGGACAGAGGAGCCTGGTGGGCTGCCGTCTACGGGGTCGCACAGAGTCGGACACGACTGAAGCGACTTAGCAGCAGCAGCGTATTTCACCAGTTTTGGCACAAGTCACTCTCCAATTGGTATCAAAAGTCCAATGAATCATTCAACACACTTTATTTTCAATAGAACCACTGAAGAGAAAATGGAAACTTGTCATTTTCCCTTTAAGGCCATGCGCATTACTGAGTTTTCCATGGGCTTGCTGTGCACACATGACTTTTAAAACGAAAATACTATTCATGTGAAGAGGATGATCAAGGTAGACTGCAACGGATTGTCACTGCAGTAGTTTGGGATGTCAGTAATTCTTAAGCTAAACGGAATGCTTTCATGATTCAAGAAGTTGCCTCTAATTTTACATTAGTTGTCTTTAATTTGTTTTCCTATTTTGGAAATGTTTACCAACTGCACTTATCAGGCGGCTTCTGATTCCTATGGAAGAATGGTCTGTCTTAAAATTTGTGATCCAAGAGGAAGATAGGAGACATTTGTATTTTGATTTCAAAGTATTTTAAATATTTGATCGTGTATCTGCTGTGAGCTTTTGTGTTTCATTATTATAGGCAGCACACAGAAAAGGCTACTTTGTGTATTTTTTTTTCTGAGAACGTTGATCAATGAAGCAAGCTTAAAGTACTTTTCCAAAAGAAATAATCACATGTAATTAATATAAAGAAATCAATTGGATCTATTTATTCTCCTCTCCTTGTTACAAGAATATATTTAACCTTAGAAGTAAGAACAAGAAGTTTCAGTGTTATTACTTCACATGGCAGAATCACTCAGCTGTATTTGAGGTATGATTAGCTGTGTCTTTGGTAGCTGCTGTAACTATCATGCCCCTTGGGTACCCTTCAAGGAAGTTGGAGTAGGACTTTTCAACTAGAGAACAATGATACGATCCTTGGATGCATGGTCCTAGAATATTATCCTTTGGTTGATTTCTGAACTTTATAAAGTTGTGAAAGTCGCTCAGTCGTGTCCGACTCTTTGTAACCCCATGGACTATACAGCCCGTGGAATTCTCCAGGCCAGAATACTGGAGTGGGTAGCCTTTCCCTTCTCCAGGGGATCTTCCCAATCCAGGGATCGAACCCAGGTCTCCCGCATTGCAGGAGGATTCTTTACCATCTGAGCCACTTAGACTATTGTATTTATATAAAATGAAAGTGCAGATGAATTCTTTTATCAGCTTGTTCTAAATGACTGGAAACTGCTATCAATAGGCCAATTGATTATATCTGAAATCCTCAAGGTAAAAAAATTTCTGCTTAATAAGGGACTGATACACCTGTCCCCATTTGCCAGAATCCCATGAAAACATGGCCCAAAGGAGGGAAATTCACTTTCAAACTCCTGGGAAGTAAGAAGCATGAAAAATCAAGTATAGAAGGGACATTTTAGAAACTTCAAAGGACAAGAAGAATAAACAATATAGTAATGTGATGTGAACAAAAATTTCAGTGGGGGAAACAAAGGACTGTTCTTATTAAACTGTCATTTGTGGCTTGGTCTTGCCACGCTTCTGAGTGGACTTCACAGAAAAAAAGAAAAAAAATCATCTCTTCTATCTGTGATTCTTTTGACTGGTGCTTTCTGAAGTTCTTGGGAGGTGGATCACACTGGGAAAATTGAATCAATTCATTCACTCTCAAAACATAAAACTCTTCATTATTCATCTTTGCTGAGCTGGGCTATAATTCTGATTCCAATGAAAATTTCTTGGCTTGGGAGAAGACATCTGTGTCACTAAGGCAGTAAGATATACCATCCAATGAATTCAGGGCTTTCTTTCATCAAAGTATAGCACTGAGGGTAAATTATAATAATCAAGATTTGGCCCTTAACAGAAGCCAATCTGCAAGCAGATCTGAAATGAAAACCCTTGAAATCTGTTATTTAAGGCACCTTAAATCTCCTAGGAATCCTTGGACTAGGAAAGCCCCAGGTATAGCACTCCAAGTTTCTACGAATATTCTCTCTGTACAAAAGCATGCTTTTTACAAGTACTATGCCATTGAAGAATAGCAGGAAGCCATAGAGTTGCAGTGACACATACTATTGTCATTCATACTAGCCATTCTGCAGACTTTATGTCACCAGTCATTTTCCTTCCCTGCTAATTTGCATGGTTGCTTCTTCATTGGGTGGTTTTCTGTGTGTTAAGCTTTGAGTAATTCATTCTTATACCACTCTCCTCCCCTTCCTTGTTTATTTATCACAGAGCCTATAAAGCTCAGTGACATTTGACTTTGCTGTGTTGCTGACTGGATCATGGAATGCAGAAAGCGTGTATGTATCATTGAGTGTATCTCTGAGTGATGGTCTCAGCATCATGTCAAATCACAGGGTCAGCCTCTCTCATCATGTCACATCACATCATGCTTGATGTAGACACATGGCTCAATTGTAAGTATCCACATGTAATTGGGAAGTGAGCCTTCACAGCAGTTTGAGCAGTGCTTTCAGATAAGAGGAAATAGAGCAGATTGACCTCTCCATTTTTACCACTGCAGTTATAATGAACCCTGTTAGAAGTTGTACATATATATATATATTCACATCTCATTGATAAAACAAAATTATCTGTACAAGACAGGCGTTTTCTTTCTGAATTCTTCTCATAATGATGAGGCAATGCCCCTCCTGGGTTTATTATTGCGGTGATAAGATCTAATTCCTGGAACCAGCTATTAATCTAAAGGATTCTACTGACAGAATGAGCTACATGATAGTTATTAGGGATTTGCAATGTGACAATCAAACTAAGGCTATTTAAAAAAAAGTTAGACTAGGCCATTGAGAGATTATTTCTGCAAAATGTCTCCACTATAAAATCAATTCAACCTGATACATTAGGCTTCTGTTGCTTGATAAATCAGGGGTATGAATATATTAACCAGTAACAATGAGTACTTCCAATTTTAAATTTTGCCTTGATTAAGAACTCTAAGGCACTGAATATTAGTCCTCGAAACTCCTTTGCCTTTAATCCTCCATCCTTAAGTCTTTTCCATATTAGGAGCTAATAAAAACTAATCTGAATAAAACAAGATTCTTGAAAATTAATGAATGAAGTAATTAATGAATAATAAGTTGATGAACCTATATTGTTCATATTTGTTGTGTTCCAAAAATCCCAAGGATCTACAATAGAGAGAGACGGGCATGTTTCTGAAGCTTTCACCAGTGGAGAAGTAGGTTGTTCTTTCAAGAATGTGGAAGTTGTCATCTGCTTGCCTATGAACTCAAGAGTGTTAGATGGAGGTATTACCCTGGTCAGCAGAAGCATTAACTTTCATAAGCACTGGTGGTCCAATGAGGCTTTCCTTAGTGCTCTCAGTCTCCTGTTCCACAGCCCTTCTGCTCATTTTACTCTAGATATTTAGTTTTCTCCATTATGCTTCTCTTTCATTCTCTATCAAAGCTTCCTCTCCTAGCTATGCCTGACAACTTAATGTGCTATTCTTCTCAAGCAGTTTAATAAGAATCAAAATCTTATGTGCAGAAATGAAGTAATGATTACTGGAGAAGTGAGGGGTGTTTAGGAAACAGTAGACTGAATTGGTTAACCCTGAAATGATAAACATGGTTAAAAAAAACTATGCTCTATTTTTATGTAAATTTATCTTTGGTCTATAACATTACTCTAAAGTATTTACATTGCCATCAGCTAATATTATTTATCACAGACTCACTGGTATGTTGTGTTTTAATATGCTATTGTGAAAAAGACTTCCTCATTTCAGTTGATTGTAGATTCAGCATGCATATGTTATCACTTCTCAGAAAGCTAATGAAAACTTTGGTTACATTCATAATGTATTGTGTCCTGATCAAGGGCAGTAATACTCTCTTTGTTCTCTGTGCTGATCCTGCTGCATCTGGAATACTGAATTCACTTCCAGATGCCTTATGATTGTCTGTTGGACCATTCCAGTCGGATTACAAATAAAATATCAAATGTATACATGTATTGATATAAAAAGACATATTGTTTGCTTAAATTTAAGGATATTGAACAGCCTTTCTGATGTGGGGTAAGAGTGAAGTTGAGTTAAGATTGGATCAGGGTTAGAATGAGGTGAAAAATGGGCTGGGAGTGAGCACAGAGTGTGCCTGGGGTGATATTGGGTACAAGTTGAGCTTTAGGCAAATTTAGAGTGTTGGGGGGATGGGAAGAAGCCCGTGAGTGAGTCTAGAGAGGACCAAGGAACACTTTCAAGCTTGCATAGCAGACTGATACATTCTAGTGGATTTAGGGCACATGTCAGGCTTACCAACATAATACCTTTAGACAGGGTCAACCTAACAATGGACAAAATCAACCTTAGCAGACTGCTCCTGAACTTTTTCACCATCTTTATTATATTCAGTCATCTGAGCATCTCTCATGTCTGCTGCATCTGCTGCTATTTAGTTGCTAAAACGTGTCTGACTCTTTGCAACTCCATGGACTTAAGTCTGCAAAGCTCCTCTGTCCATGGGATTTCCCAGGCAAGAATACCAGAATGGGTTGACATTTTCTCCTCCAGGGGATCTTCCCAACCCAGGGACTGAGCCTGCGTCTCCTGCATTGCAGGTAGATTCATTAGTGCTGAGCCACCAGTTCTTATGCCTGAAAGTATGTGTAAGTGTTAGTTGCTCAGTCATGTTCAACTCTTTGTGATCCCATGGACAGGTAGACTGTAGCCCACCAAGCTCCTCTGTCCATGGAATTCTCCAGGGAAGAATACTGGAGTGGGTAGCCATTCCTTTCTCGAGGGGGATCTTCCTGACTCAGGGATCGAACCCAGCTCTCCTGAATTGCAGGCAGATTCATTACCATCTGAGCAGGAAAGCCCTTATGCTCTTATGCTTGTGTGTGTGTGTTAGTTGCTCAGTCATGTCTAATTCTTTGTGACCCCATGGACTGTAACCCACTAGGCTCCTCTGTCCATGGAATTCTCCATTCAAGAATACTGGAGAGGGTTGCCATTCCCACCCACCCAGGTCTCCTGCATTGCAGGCAGATTCTTTACCGTCTGGGCTACCAGAGAAGCTCAAATGATCCTCAAATATGGAAAGGGAATTGATGAAGATATTAAAGATTAAGAGTTACCCCAGGCTTAATTGTGTAAGTTGGGAGTTTGTCAAGAAAAATAATTGGGAAGCCATAGTTCTTATCACCTAATAACTGAAATGAGGGGCATAATGTGAAATGAATAGCTCTCTTGGCCTTGAGCTTATCAGATGGCAGAGTTTAAATGGGTACCTGGAGTTTTGTGGGAGATATTTGAGGAAAGCTTTCTAATAATAAGGGCTATGAAGTGATGGTATGAACACCCTTATAATCAGGGGGTTACCCATTTCTACACATGTGCAAGAAGAGGCTGGTGAACTTTGCCTTGAATTGGAAATGTTATTGGAGCTTCTCAAAGGTCTTTTCTGAGACTGTGGTTCTGAGAGGCTTTGAATTCTTCAACCATGAGTTTCAAGATTTTCCTGTTTCAAAATCTTCCCTGAATCTGAAAATCAGATCACTATATTTTCTTCTTGAGGTAAAAGCAGAAGTAAAGGAGATAATGTCTCTAAAGCATCTAGCACATACCCCTTTTTCCTAATCACTGTCTTCCTTTGAGTCTTAAAGAAAACATATCAGAAGAAAATTGAGTAATTGAATAGGATGTGCTGTCTAACACAGAAGCATTTCTGTTGGATGAGAAATAGCAATAAGGCAATGGAAGATTTATGGTGTGACTTGCAAACACAATTTATTGAATGCTTTCATTTTAGGCTCCCCAAACTGTTGCTGACCACCAGTTCTTTGTACTTCTATTTTTGTTCATTTTTAAAAAGCAGTTTGAAGCTCCAGCTGCTAAGCCAGGAATGCTCTTTTTCACTGGCAGCACTTTCCTCTATTGGCAGAATCCACAGGCACTTGCTTTGATGCTTTTTGGAGTTACATTTGGTCTCTGTCATATTCATGCAAAGATAAGCTGATTGGGTTGTCTGGTTGGTCCCAGATGCTTTTGGCTTTAATGCCCCATCAATTCTCTTTGAAAATGAAGTCCTGGGCCAATCTTGGGTCTCAGGAGACACTTGCAGATGACTTGTTCATGATCAAAAGGCAACATAATTTCCTGATGTCCATATGCTTTCTCTGGAACTTCTTTTGGTGTCCTCAAAAGTGATGATTCTTATAAGTGGATGAAAGATCATCATTTAGAAAAGGTATCTAAGCTTCATAAGTGTTTCCTCAAGTGTTCCTGCAAGTGAGAGTGATGAGGGCTGAACTGGTTTCTCAGAACTCCAGGGAGTGGGTTCTAGAATCTAAAGCCATAAAATCACCGCCCACAGAAATAAAAAACTGGGTTTATTGTTTACTTTTGCATCATGATTATCTTAAGAGGGGATTTGTAGAGTAGAAATTATCCTCATTTTTCAGTCTTACATTGATATCTGATTCATATAATTCCTCCTAGACAGTTACTTGCAAATCATTTTGTTATAAAGAAATTCAAGGGGCTAGGTAAACCAGTGGTATGATCATGTACAACATAGATTTGCTGGAGCTAAGGCTTTAAAGATTGACGGAAAACCATCCAAGTGGCATCTTTGAACTCCATCTGACATTCTGTATGTTTATTTTTTAATGGGCAAAAGATTTAAACATACATTTCACCAACAAATATATACTGGTGGTAAATACGAACACAAAGAAATACTCAACATCTTTACTCACTAGGGTTATATAAAATCACAGTGGGGTACAAATATGCTCTAAAATTGGCAAAAATTAAATTAACTGACCAAAGTAAGTTTTGGCAAGGATGTGGAGGAAGGAGAACTTTCATGCACTGCTTGTGGGAATGAAAACTGTACAAACATTCTGGAAAACTATTTGACAATTTCTTAAATA
This sequence comes from Giraffa tippelskirchi, assembly GCF_054371585.1. Classification (NCBI taxonomy): domain Eukaryota; kingdom Metazoa; phylum Chordata; class Mammalia; order Artiodactyla; family Giraffidae; genus Giraffa; species Giraffa tippelskirchi. Next base: position 66,963,021 of record NC_137278.1, read on the forward strand.
TTTAAACATGCACTTCCTGTATAGTCTAGCCATTCCATTCTTAAATATTTACTCAAAAGAAAAAAAAAAAACAACTCAGCACTGTCCATGTATATGCAAATGTTCATAGCATCTTAATTTGTAATAGCCAAAAACTGGAAGTGACTTAATGTCCTTCAATGACTGAATTGATAAAACGAATTGTGATACATCCATCCATGAATTACTACTCAGCAATAAATTTTAAATGATTAAAATATATGTGTATGAGAGTGTATGACACTTTATATGTTACACACTTCTGCATCTCTTTAGGAGCAAGCATGGAAGGCAGATAAAGATCCCTCTGTTTTCTACATTTGTTTTCCAAGAAGGACACATCCAACTAGAGGAGAGGATGCCAAGGCTGAGCAGCAGGATTGCTCTAAGGGCCAGAGTCTGTGCTCTTTGTGGTCTCAGAGGGACACTGTGGCACTTAAATAATGGGCTTATTCAAGTTGAGCTTCTGAGTCTCATTTTTCTTTCCCCAACAAATAATCCCCCTTTAAAACTGTTTTTTTTGGCGGGGGGAAGAGATGTTTGGACTAGCTCTGTGTACAGTCCTGATTGAAATGGTTCCCACCTTGCATGTAACAGAGGAGGAATGATAAAATCCCTAATTAGAAAAATTTAGGAAAACCATATAAACCTCTGAAATAATGCTTTCATTTGTGTAAGGGAGAAAAATGAAGATGACAGTGCAAATTTATAAAGTTTTGGGGTGGTGTCAAGGAGCAAATCATTTCCACTTTAAATAAAACGGTTGGAGTCCTACAAACAGCTCAGAAATAGAAACAGTGAGATCAAAGCCATCTGTCATCTACCTGTTCTTATCACTCATCTTAACCTTTGCCCTTCAGGGTTGTGAGCATTCCAGAGACTGTTTGAAAGATATGTGTGTCTCACAAGCAGCCGTTATCAGGACGCAAACTACTGAACTGAAATCCTGAACTTGTCAACAATGATTAAAGTTAGATAGTATTTTTAGAAAGGGGAAGGCTCTGTGCTGGTACTTTATGCAAGTGATTTGAAATATTTATTTCAGCAAACCTAAGTTTGAAATTATACTACCCTTACTCTACAAATTGAGGCTGTATAAATTGCCCAAGCTCATATAGCAATCCCATGGACAGAGGAGCCTAGTGGGCTACAAACCATGGGGTAGCAAAGAGTCAGACATGATTGAATTGACTTAGCACCCACACACTCATACAGCTGGTAAAAGTTGAGCTGAGATTTGTCTCTATTGGACCTCAACCTTACTTTAAAATCTCACTCTTTCCAGGGTCTCTGTTTTCTTTCTTGTAGACAAGATAAGTTGCTTTCTAGACATTGTAATTGTTCTCTCTCTCAGCAAGTTCCTTTTATATTTGACTTTGTATTATTTAAATATGAACTTGAAGGACCTTCCTAACAGTTACCTATCTCTACTTCCCAGAAACATATCATCACAGAGATAATTTAAAATCTTCAGATGCATGAAAATTTGGTGTTACTTTCATATATCTAATTGTCTATAGGCATGTAGGTCTGGATATTCTAGGGGCACCTGAATTCAAGAAATCAAAACCTGAAGATTATCTTTCACACTGATATTTCTGTTTTCTTTTTTTCAGTTTCTGTGAATGTCCTAAGCCTCCACCCAAACTGCTAATCTCTGAACCCGGGTTTTATCCTAAATGTCCTCTCTTTAGCTTTCTCTTATCTGTTTCCCCTTCACATTCCTTCAACTAGTGCTTCATTTCAAGTCCTTTACCTTTTCTCACCCGCATTATTCAATATTGCATTGCCAATCCTCCTGCATGAAGCCTAGTACCTCCCAGATCCGAATTCTCCACTACCATTAGAGAGAGAGCGCGCTTTTGAAAAATAAGTAATGTGATGTTTTATTCCCCTTCAAGACTCCAGACTTTTTAGGGCATCAGAGAAGGCCATCCATGGTTTTATCTTCTTTACTATTTCCAGATTTCCATTGTGTCATGTTCTTCTGGCATTTCATCCCAAAGGCAGATACATCTACTTGAAATTTTCCAATTTTGTTTTTTGTCATACAGCTCATTCTGGTACATCGTTCCCATTCTCCCCATTTATTTACATGGTAGGAGGTACCTATTTATCTTTCGATACTCAGCTCAACAATGAATACCTTTCCAAAGCCATTCTAACATGTTTCTATAGATAGATAGATATCTCCAGCTAAGCATTCTCTTCTCTGTTTCCTTTCTGCATTCAGATGTCTGTTGTTGCAAGCACAAGTTATTTCCTTCTTTACTTTTCTATCTTCCGTGACTGTAAGTTCCTGATGGCAAGATCTTTGGCACCAGGATCTAGCCAGGGCATGGCTCAGTCAGTTCGCAGAAGCTTTGGGGAAATAAATAAATTGAGAGTGAAACCAAGATCTCAAATCTAAAGACTCTAAAAGACAGCATTCTGGCAGTGGTCTAAAGGAATAGATCAATAATGAACTGAATAGTCTGGATCTTACATATTTTACACTTATATTAGTTAAGCTTGTAAGAGAATCCATAAATTAGTCTAAAAAACATTCTCTGAAGTTCTCTTTCTTAGTATCTATACATGAATTGTCATTTTTCTTTAAACGTGTTTCAATATGGGTCTAGAAGAAAATGAGTTAGCCTAAAACAGTGTCAAAAATAACGACTTCATCCCTAATAAAGTGGATGAGTGTTTTATCTTAACAAGATGTTGGGTCTAATTAATGTTGATAAAATAAAATATTTTCTCATGCCCATTATGAAATTGCATAAAGTAGCCAATGTAATGGCAAGCACCTCAGAAAATTAGAAATGATTCACTAAATAAATGAGATACAATTAAAGAAAACATTTTAGAAAAATCAAATATCAAAAAACTGATAAGCTAAATTGTCTATATTTACATATATTCATAATTTATTTTCCCCAATTCTCTGTATTTAGCTCATTTGGAAGTCATCTACAAGTTGCAGCTGTTGCTTAAGTCATAAGTGTTTCTATATTCTGAGATAATAAGAATCAATTTAGATTCCAGTGCCTCAAAACATAATCAACTTCCATATAAACTTCACTGCTTAAGGGCAGTGCAGAAATTGAGAATGTATGGTCTTAACAACTTGGGGTTCTAAGAAATGCAAGTTATTCTCTTTTCCTTTGTTTCTGCTTAAACCATTCTGTTTTGAGTGCACCTTTTGCAGTTCACTATTGGATGATTTATTTTTGTTTTCTTCAATTTCATGTCATTTGGTTAGAATAAAAAGCATAGAGGCTCACAAATAAAAATTTTTAACTGGGAGAAAATAGCTTAAATAAAACCAGGGTGTAGGCACCAAAGACCTTATGGCTTTTCATGGGAGTTTGGAACGGGGTACCAACAACTGAAGAACACTTGCCTCCATGGTGAGGGCCCATGAGTTCTGACACTCAAGTGTACAGCCAGCTGCCTTAACTCACATTCATGTGAATGTGAACAAGTTGTTTTAGTTTGGTAAATAGTTCTTAGTCATTGTTAGAAGCATACTTATGCAGGTCAATCTTTCAAATTATAATTGATCTGGTCTACATTTGCTAACATTTACTCATGGTAGTGACACTGTCCCAGTGGTTTGTAGTTGGTACTTTAATTGTTCCACGTGTGTATGTGTATACTCAGCACAGTCAGAGTTACTGAGTAACTCTTCTTTTTTGCCTCTCTTTATTTTTCATTTCTTCATCTTTTAGTTATTTTTTGCCTCTTCCTGCATTCACTCACTCACTCAAGTCCCCTCTGAATATTAACCAGTACTGAGTTCCTCAGTTCTGGGCTTGTAATCTATGCCTTTTCTTCAAGAAAGGCAGCTGTGTCCTCGATAAAAATCCTTTCTCCTCACACTTCCTCCTCTTTCCTTCATGCTGCCACTCCATCCTCCCCTCTCTGAAGTTGTGCATGCTATCATTTATTGGGTAGATATTGCGTGTCAGGTCCTGTATGGTCACTGCATATATATTATTGCAACACTTCACACAACCACCTATGAAGGAAAACCAATTACCTCATATTTCATCCAAGAGGAAAACAGAGCCCAGTGTAAATTGCCTCAAAGTTTAGAGTTAGTGAGTAGATAGGCCATGAACAAAATCCAGTTGTGTCTGACTCAAAAGTCCATTCTCTTCTATTGCTTCGTTTTTACTTCTTTAATAGATTTTTAACTTAACTTACAACTTCTAAAAGTCTTAGAAATCAAGACACTGAACTTGTTACGAGGGCTTTTTTATGGCTATGACATCTATAATGTTGGTTTGGCTTTCAGAGAGATTACTTTTCAAAATGAATTTGTAGAAAAGTGGGGAGTGTATGTACATGGAAGAGTGATTATTTTAAAAATTCAATTGAATGCTTACACTTTTATTACTAAAACAGTAATTGGAACATAAAATATTTTGACAGCACTTAGTTTTTATTTTAGAGCAACAGGTCATTTAATAAAGGATCTGTTTAAAGGAGACCTTTACAAATTGAACAAATGCAGAGCTCTCTCTCCCAGTCTGACAAGAAAGTCAGCCATCTGCCCTCAGAATTTGAATGATGGGGCTGTCATTCAGGTTGGTATCTGAAATCAAACTATTGCTATGAATTTCTAAATTACAAAGTGAAGAGAGGATGGTTGGTTTATCAGAATGATATGGAAATTATCTTCAAATTCTTTCCCCTAAATATCCCAGTTTAGAAGCCACGAAGTATTGTCTCTGGTATGGGCAATAGTAGACCACCTCTCAATCCGATTAAAAAAATAAAATTATTTCCCGTTTTAAATCAGTAACTATTTCCTCAGATTCCAGTGTGCATTTAACATTGTGCTCGATATTATGGATAATATAAATATACTTTGAGATATGATACTTGAGCCCAATCTAAAGCATTTGGGCTTGCAGTACAGTTGTTGAAATAAATATTTACAAGTTCCAAGAGATTTTGAAGATCAAGAAGAAGAATAAACTCCATTAGTGAAGTTCTTTACTCTGTGGAAAATTTTTGTTAGGGTATTTTTGTTTGATTAGAGCAACACACTCACATCCTCAAATAGAATACAAACTGACATAATGATAATAGTTTCCACTTCCAGTGTGCGATACCAACTTATCAAATAGTCTAGGTTGCAATAATACAGAGACATTTATATCTAGGAGAAAACTAAAAGGTTCTTGGTATAGTAAACGTGCTTTCTAAGTGGGGAGGTACATCAAATATCATTTTAGCATTCTTAGTACTGTGGCAGAATATATCGGCATGTTGGAGGGGCAGTATGTGTGGAGCAGAAAACACAAATGAGATGGGGATGAACTTATAGAGATACGCGCAAGAAGTCTCTCAACACTATGTCATTAAAGACAATAAGCAGTGTCACCTTCTAATCTTTCATCTTAAAACTGCATAGATTCATAATTAGAATTAGATTTTGGATTTTTCACCTTTCCTCTAGTTATGAGGTAAAGCCACATTAGCTTGGTGGTTGCCTTACCTGTTGATGCTAGATATTGGACAAAGCCCTAAGATATTGTTGTTATGGTGATAAGAAGGGAAAGGGAATTATACATTCTTTTGTAATGTGTGGGGTATTTGAATCACAAAGCCATCTGGTGAAAGCCTTTTAATGTGGGATTGATGTGTCATACTGCCCACTCCATCATGCTGGCATGAATGATGAGGTCAATAAATGTTCCATATAGCTGGTAAGTCAGAGTGGTCTCTATCCTTAGTACTTGAGGGGAGAAGAACTAAGGGACCATTTATTCTTATGTAAATGAAATGTATTAGTAATTATAGTTTTCCATTCAGTCAAGTTCAGTTAGGCCTATGGGTGCAGCTTTGGCATAATTTTGTAAAAAATGAAAAATTTTGGAGCAGATTTGCAATGAAACTGTATTTTACTTTATATGTGTTAACTCTGTGCTTGGAATTTGAATGAACCTGATTTTTTTTTCATGGCTTTGGAAAAGAGGGAACATTATGTGATATATGACATCTTGGTTTTTGCTGACTACATAAAACTTTCTCTTTGAAATCTGGTTAATGCTTTCCTGATTTTCCATGTTATACACATTAAAGATCAGTTGACTAGGCAGATTATGAATACCAGTCTCATTTTTTATTACAAATAAATTAGGTAAATTTATCAGTAGACTAGGTAGCCTTTAAAAAAAACCACAGTTTTATTTGTTTAGCTAACCCAGTTACTATTATTTTCCTAGAAAAATGTGTTATGTGGTTATATCCAACTCCAAATGTAATGATTTGGGACTGTAATTCCAAAATTATTACATCTAACTATAATTTCAAAGGTTTATAACTTTTAGGATTTTATGTAAATGTAGGAAAAAGACCACAGTGTATAATCAAAACAGTTGTAGTAGAAAAAATTTGAGTCAATCCATTTTCAAGATAGAATATGATAATTATAATGATCATGGATATGGGTAAATTGGATTTGTTAAAATAACAATTTTTTCCTAATCTCATTTTCCTCTCTTTATTTTTAAGTCCTGAACAGCAATTTAATTCTTTTTGCCTCCTTTTTCCCTTTCATTTTATATCCCCACTATCCAAGTCAATCAGGAATTAATTCCTCTTATCTCCTTGCAACATTTTTGAATCTTATCTTACCATTTTCTTTCCTTTGCTACCAATCATATCTAGGCCTTTACTTCCTCATACTTAGATTATTGCTTTGTTCTCTCAAATAGTTTCTCTCCCACTAATACTGTTTCCCAAAAGGTCACATTTTTATATAGTTTTTGGATTAATCTTCTAAATGGAGAATTTTCATTAAGTATTTCATTCAAGCAAAACTCTTTTACACTCACTTTACAATTTTCACCTTTATGATGAAGGCCCACTTCATGTCCTAGTGTATGTGATATTCCCTCATTCCCCTACATCTGCATTCCCAACCCTATCCTTGCTTTAATCCTCCTCTGGATTCTATGCTAAGCCAGAATGGTTTAACAGCTGCAACATCCTGCCTTCTAATGTGTTCATTCACTCTATCCCAAGCACTCCAATGGGTACTGTCTTCATTTAATTCCATCAAAACCTAAGATACAATACAAGTTTTACCTCCTTGATAAGAAAAATAATTGATAAAACTACCCTGCAATGCTTCTGTCTACTTCTGAGCTTTCATAGCACTCATATCTATACACCTTCATGGTGACCTGAAGAATGCATGTGTTTGTATATGTGTATTTATATATGTACATACATATGCATTCATACACATACATCTCTTTCTCAAACATCAGTTCAGTTCAGTTGCTCAGTCATGTCTGACTCTTTGTGACCCCATGGACTTCAGCATGCAAGGCCTCCCTGTCCATCACCAACTCCTGGAGTTTACTCAGGCTCATGTCCATTGAGTGGGTGATGCCATCCAACCATTTCATCCTCTGTTGTCCCCTTTGCCTCCTGCCTTCAATCTTTCCCAGCATCAGGGTCTTTTCCAAAGAGTCAGTTCTTCACATCAGGGGGCCAAAGTATTGGAGTTTCAGCTTCAGCATCAGTCCTTCCAATGAACACCCAGGACTGATCTCCTTTAGGATGGACTGGTTGGATCTTTTTGCTTTCCAAGGGACTCTCAAGAGTCTTCTCCAACATGACAGTTCAAAAGCATCAATTCTTTGGTGCTCAGCTTTCTTTATACTTCAACTCTCACATGCATATATGACTACTGGAAAGATCATAGCTTTGACTAGATGGACCTGTGTTGGCAAGTAATGTCTCTGCTTTTTAATAAGCTATGGATGTTGGTCATAACTTTTCTTCTGAGGAGTAAGCATCTTTTAATTTCATGGCTGCAGTCACCATCTGCAGTGACTTTGGAGTCCCCCAAAATAAAGTCTGACACTGTTTCCACTGTTTCCCCATCTATTTCACATGAAGTGATGGGGCCAGATGCCATGATCTTATTTTTCTGAATGTTGAGCTTTAAGCCAACTGTTTCACTCTCCTCTTTCACTTTCATCAATAGGCTCTTTAGTTCTTCTCTTTCTGCCATAAGGGTGGTGTCATCTGCGTATCTGAGGTTATTGATATTTCTCCCAGCAATCTTGATTCCAGCCTATGCTTCCTCCAGCCCAGCGTTTCTCATGATGTACTCTGCATATAAGTTAAATAAGCAGGTGACAATACACAGCCTTGACGTACTCCTTTCCTGATTTGGAACCAGTCTGTTTTTCCACGTCCAGTTCAAACTGTTGCTTCTTGACCTGCGTACAGATTTCTCAGGAGGTAGGTCAGGTGGCCTGGTATTTCAGTCTCATTCAGAACTTTCCACAGTTTGTTGTGATTCATACAGTCAAAGGCTTTGGCGTAGTCAATAAAGCAGAAGTAGATGTTTTCCTGGAACTCTCTTGCTTTTTCGATGATCCAACGGACGTTGGCAATTTGATCTCTGGTTCCTATGCCTTTTCTAAATCCAGCTTGAACATCTGGAAGCTCACTGTTCATATGCTGTTGACGCCTGGCTTGGAGAATTTTGATCATTACTTTGCTAGCGTGTGAGATGAGTGCAATTGTGCGGTAGTTTGAGCATTCTTTGGCATTGGCTTTCTTTGGGATTAGAATGAAAACTGACCTTTTCCAGTCTTGTGGCCACTGCTGAGTTTTCCAAATTTGCTGGCATATTGAGTGCAGCAATTGCAAAGCATCATCTTTTAGGATTTGAAATAGCTCAACTGGAATTCCATCATCTCCACTAGCTTTGTTTGCAGGCCCACTTGAATTCGGACTCCAGGATGTCGTGGCTCTAGGTGAGTGATCATACCAGTGTGATTATCTGGGTCATGGAGATCTTTTTTGTATAGTTCTTCTTCTGTGTATTCTTGCCACCTCTTCTTAATATCTTCTGCTTCTGGTTGGTCCATACCATTTCTGTCCTTTATTGTGCCCATCTTTGCATGAAATGTCCCCTTTGTATCTCTAATTTTCTTGAAGAGATCTCTAGTATTTCCCATTCTGTTGTTTTTCTCTATATCTTTGCATTGGTCACTGAGGAAGGCTTTCTTATCTCTCCTTCCTATTCTTTGGAACTCTGCATTCAAATGGTTATATCTTTCCTTTTCTCCTTTGCCTTTCACTGTCTTCTTTTCACAGCTGTTTGTAAGGCCTCCTCAGACAACCATTTTGCCTTTTTGCATTTCTTTTTCTTGGGTATGGTCTTGACCACTGCCCCCTGAACAATGTCAGGAACTTCTGTTCTTAGTTCTTCAGGCACTCTATCAAATTTAATCCCTTGAAGCTATTTTTTACTTCCACTGTATAGTCCTAAGGGATTTGCTTTAGATCATACCTGAATGGTCTAGTGGTTTTCCTTACTTTCTTCAGTTTAATTCTGAATTTGGCAATAAGAAGTTCATGATCTGAGCCACAGTCAGCTCCTGGTCTTGTTTTTGCTGACTGTACAGAGCTTCTCCATCTTTGGCTGCAAAGAATGTAATCAGTCTGATTTTGATATTGACCATCTGGTGATGTCCATGTGTAGAGTCTTCTCTTGTGTTGTTGGAAGAGGGTGTTTGCTATAACCAGTGAGTTTTCTTGGCAAAACTCTATTAGCCTTTGTCCTGCTTCATTCTGTACTCCAAGGCCAAATTTGGCTGTTGCTCCAGGTATTTCTTGACTTCCTACTTTTGCATTCCAGTGTCTTATGATGAAAAGGACATCTTTTTGGGGTGTTAGTGCTAGAAGGTCTGGTACGTCTTCATAGAACCATTCAACTGTAGCTTGTTTAGTATTAATGGTTGGGGCACAGACTTGGATAACTGTGATGTTGAGTGGTTTGCCTTGGAAATGAACAGAGATCATTCTGTCGGTTTTGAGATTGCATCCAAGTACTGCACTTTGGAGTCTTTGTTGACTATGACTACTCCATTTCTTCTAAGGTATTCTTGCCCACAGTAGTAGATATAATGATCATCTGAGTTAAATTCACCTGTTCCAGTCCCTTTTAGTTCGCTGATTCCTAAAATTTTGACATTCACTCTTGCCATCTCCTGTTTGACCACTTCCAATTTGCCTTGATTCATGGACCTAACATTCCAGGTTTCTATGCAATATTGCTCTTTACAGCATTGGACTTATTTCCATGTCACATACATATACATAAATATCTGAGTTTGGGGTCAAGCTTTCTTAGTTTTCATTCTTGTCTTGGTGGTTACAGCTATATGATCTTGGATAAATTACCACAATTTCCTTAAATTATGTATTTCCATATATAAAGCAGGATAACAAAGAGTACTTTCCTTATTAGTTTTCTTGGGCTGCTAGAACATGGCACCACAAACTTAGTGACTTTAAACAATGGAAATTTATTCTCTCAGAGTTCTGGAAGCAACAAGTCATAATTCAAGGCATTGGCAATTTCATGCTCTATGAAGACTCCAGGGGAAGAAATCTTCTCACCTCTGGAAGCTTCCTAGCCAGGAGCCTGTGGTTGATGGAAATCCTTAGCCTCCTTGGCTTTTGGACTCCTCACTCCAGTCTCTGCCTTTGTTTTCATGTGACATCCTCTCTGTGCTATCTTCTGATTAGGGAGCCAGTCATAGGTTTAGGGCCCATCCTTATCCAATGTGACCTCATCTTCAATAATTATGCCTGTAAAGTCTATTTCAAAATAAGGTCACATTCTGAGATTCATAGTAGACATGAATTTTGAGGGTATACTACTTAATCCAGTGTGCTACTTTAGGACTGTTTTAAGGATTTAATGAAATAATTCATGTAAAGTGTTTGGTGAAATGCATTGATACATGATGAGTGCTCATAAAGTTAGATATTGGTATTGCTATTACTACTACCCGACAGATATCCTTGATATCATCAAAGGATCATTTATATGAAATCAGAGACTTTGGTCATTTGATCATGCTGTTAAAGATGTTTTTAAAATCCAAAGCTCAAATATTTAATAAAGAGATAAGCCATTCTCTGTAAATATAAGCTACTTTAAAGCTATTAGAAGTTATTGAGGGAGCACGTGATTATAAAAATATAGGCATAAAAGACATAAAAGGGATAACATTTCAGAGGTATGATTAGGATACTTTTAATCTAGTGGAGACAAGAAAGGGAATTAAGGAAAGAATAAGGATATCACTGGAGGAAGATGCTCTACTGTGCAGAGATGTTTTGCTGTTGTTTAGTCTCTAAGTCCTGTCTAACTTTTTTGCCACCCTATGGATGTAACCCTCCAGGCTCCTCAGTCCATGGGATTTCCCAGGCAAGAATACTGGAGTGGGTTTCCATTTCCTTTTCCAGGGAATCTTCCTGACCCAGGATCAAACTCATGACTCCTGCATTGGCAGGCAGATTCTTTACCATTTAGCCACCAGGGAAGCCCTGTAGAGATGTTAGAAAGCTTAATTACTCAGTCTCTGTTATCCTTTGTTCTTCTTTATCAAGGAAAATAAATTACAAACTGACAAGTAGAGTGTAAATAAACATAAGTAAGGGAAAGTGGAAGCTCCAGCCAGATAACTGTGGGTAACTTGCTCTTTTGAATCAATTCAGTTCTTCAGAACTAAGGGAATACTTTTGGGATGGAGGTTGAACAAAGATGCAGAGGTGGGAAAGCTGCCACTGTTTTTAATTTTCAAGACTTGCAGAAAATAGGAGAGGTGCTAGCAAACAAAGCCTTGCAGAATTCCTGGCTTAGATATGGTATTTGCCAGACTGTTTTTCTTTTTAAGTGGACTGATAAAGTTGGTATTGCCCCAAGCAAATTTTAGAAAACTGATCGCTGAATTCACTAAGCATAACTAGGTCAAACTTTTCCTTTTATAGTAAATGATACAGAGATGAAATAATACAGGTATTTGAATCTCAGCAGAACATTGGACAGTTTTTTATGATGTTCTCAGTAACAAGTATAATAAATATTGGTATAACAATATCCCAGTTTGGGAAATTTGTAACTGGCAACATAACTCTACCCAAGGAATTTTACATGCATATAAAGCTTAGAAAAATATGATAGGTAGGAGGGTGGGGTCACCTTTCAAAATTATCATAATATGGATTTCTGGTCAAGATAGGACCATGAGTTAATGCTGTAATTCATATTCTCTGCTTCAAATACATAGATAAACTATGACAAGGCAAGATAAAAGTTACACTGCTATGCTAAAATACAAAACAAAACAAAATCATAAACAAAAAGAATATCCATGGATCTGACTCAGATGAAAAACAAAAAAATGATGACTGTAGATGGACTACACAATTTCTGACCCTTGACCTCAGCAGAAAGTTATGGTTTCATTCGACCCTTTGGGGACAAAAGAAATTTAAGTACGTTATGGGGGATGGGACCCTGAAGAAGACTCCTTGATTGTATCCAGGGACTGCTCAAAAAGCTTATGAAAGTAAACTGAGAGAAAAATAAAACCTTGCCATTATACGGGGTATTGGATGTAAGCAAGCAGCTGAACTGAGATTTGCATGCTCCTACATAATCTCCCAACCAGGTCTGAACTAAGCTGTGCCCTGGATCACTAATTGGATCTGTAATTTTTTCAGCACCACAATGGGCACGAGTCCTCAATTTCCATTAGAGTCTTGAGGGTTTGGAAAGTGACAACTGCAAAACCTTTCAATGTGGAAGGAAGAACACAGAGAAAGATGGAAAGACAAAATAATAACAGAAACAAAAACTATATATTCAAAATGAACACTCAAACCAAAATTAAAAAACACATAAGTAATCGTAATCCCGAAAGACAGACCATCAACACTCAGAACATGGATTTATTCCCAAAGAAACTAACCATAAGAATGGTAGCACAAGGGATTTTAAATATTTGTCTAGAATACTTAAGACAATTTTTATGAAAGAGCATAATGTTATAAAATATATAAGCATAAATAAATCAAGGAAGGACAGATGGTTGTGTAAAAGGAACATTAATAATGAAAAATAAAGTCATTAAAATATTTTTAAATGGAACAAATTAGGTGAACTCTAGATTATACCTGGTGAATGAGTTTTTGAACCAGAACATGATGGTAAGAAATTCACTCAAACTGGCACACTGAGACAAAGAATATGAATGAGTAGTTAGTAGATATAAAAGGAAGACTTAAAAGTTCCAACATATACCTAAAAGACACTTACTTCTTGGAAGGAAAGTTAAGACCAACCTAGATAGCATATTAAAAAGCAGAGACATAACTTTGCCAACAAAGGTCCGTCTAGTCAAGGCTATGGTTTTTTCAGTGGTCATGTATGGATGTGAGAGTTGGACTATAAAGAAAGCTGAGCGCCAAAGAATTGATGCTTTTGAACTGTGGTGTTGGAGAAGACTCTTGAGAGTCCCTTGGACTGCAAGGAGATCCAACCAGTCTATCCTAAAGGAGATCAGTCCTGGGTGTTCATTGGAAAGACTGATGTTGAAGCTGAAACTCCAATATTTTGGCCACCTCATGCGAAGAGTTGACTCATTTGAAAAGACCCTAATGCTGGGAAGGATTGGGGGCAGGAGGAGACAGGGACGACAGAGGATGAGATGGCTGGAGAGACTCTGTTGCTAATTTTGCTAATTAGCCACTGTTGCTTGTTTTAAAGAATTGCAGAAAATGGAAGAAATGCTAGATAAAAAGGCCTTGCAGAATTCCTGTCTTAGATACAGTATTTGCAATACTGTTTTTCTTTTTAAGTGGGCTAATAAAGTTGATATCTCCCCCAAGAAAATTTTAGAAAACTGATCATTGAATTCACTAGGAGTAACTAGCTCAAACTTTTCCTTTTATAGTAAATCATACATAGATGAAATAATACAGGTATTTGAATATCAGCAAAACATCTGACAAACCAGTAAGACAAGATAGGTTTCTCTCAAAGGAATAACACTTCATTGGAGAACTGACTTCTCTACACAAGTATATACTAGAAAATAGTAGAACAGTGGTTTCAAAGTGCTGCAATCAGATGATATTCACCCTAAAATTGTTTAGCAATCAGGAGTTTTCCCCCCAGACCTATGTCAGTTGAGCTTTTAAATGTTAAAATTATTAAATACTTTAGGAGAAAAGTTTTTAGCACAGAAGTTAAAACCATGTAAAATGTGTACTGACTACAAAACAGCATTTAAAAAGATAAATATAAACCATTGGACAAGAATTAAAGGAGACAGGAGGATGATTTTCAGTGGGTAATGGAACTGTAGATTTGAGACATATTTGGGATGAGATGGAAATTTAACATAACTTTTGCTTTTTTATAATAATTTATAGCTCAATGTGTTACAAATATAAGGACAGTTACACCTATGGCTACTATTAAAAAAAAAATCAACAGTTGGAAAGGACATGGAGAAATTGGGACATTTGTGCCCTTTTGGTGGGAACATTAGCTGGTGCAGCTGCTATGTAAAACAGTATGGAGGTTCCTTCACAAATTAAAAACAGACTTACCATGTGATCCAGTGATTCTACTTCTGGGTATATATCTAAAAAAAAAAAATTAAAAGAGAGTCTTAGATATATTTGCACACTCAAAGGCAGACACAATTCAAATGTTCATTTACAGATGAATGTATAAGCAAAATGTGGGATATACATTCACTAGAATATTATTCATCTTTAAAAAGGAAATAAATTCTGACACATGCTACAACATGGATGAACCTTACTAAAGGAAATAAGTCAATCACAAAATGGTAAATACTATGTGATTCTACTTATAAGAGTTGCCTAGAGTAGTCAAATTCACAAAGACAGAAAGCAGAATGGTGGTTGCCAGGGGCTGGAAGGAGGGAGGGTAGATGGCTATGGTTTAATAGGTATAGAGTCACAGTTTTGCAAGACAAAATAATTCTGGAGATGAATGGTGGTAGTGGTTTCCTAACAATGTGAATGTGTTTTATACCACTGAACTATGTACATCTAAAATAGTTAACATGGTCAATTTCAGTGTTTTTTTTTAAACCACAATAAAAAATTAGAAATGTTAATTACTGAAAGAATAGATATATAATCTGTGACACATACCAGCAAAGGGAAAATATAATACCTTATCAATTCCAATAAAGGAAATAAAAAGGGAAAATAAACCCAAAAGACAGGTTAATACATAGAAGAAAATTAGGATGATAGAAGTCAGTGTGATCAATCTCAACAGATTATCATATATTCAAATATCCTGCCTTATGATGATACTTGGAGTACAAAATGAAGCAAGGCAAAGGCTAACTGAATTCTGCCAAGAGAATGCACTGGTCATAGCAAACACCCTTTTTCAACAACACAAGAGATGACTTTACACATGGACATCACCAAATGGTCAATAATGAAATCAAATTGATTACATTCTTTGTGGCCGAAGATGGAGAAACTGTATACAGACAGCAAAAACAAGACCTGGAGCCGATTGTGGCTCAAATCATCAGCATCTCATAGCAAAATTCAGGCTTACACTAAAGAAAGCAGGGACTACCACTAGCCAGGTGTGACTTAAATCAAGTCTGCTATGAATATGCAGTGGAGGTAATGAATAGATTCAAGGGATTAGATCTAGTAAACAGTGTGCCTGAACTATGAATGGAGGTCCAAAATATTGTAAAGGAAGCAGCAAATAAACCATCCCAAAGAAAAAGAAAAGCAAAAAGGCAAAGTGGTTATCTGAGGAGGCTTTACAAATAGCTGAAGAAAGAAGAGAAGTGAAAAGCAAGGGAGAAAGGGAAAGGTACACCCAACTAAATACAGAGTTCCAAGGAAAAGCAAGAGACAAGAATGCCTTCTTCAAAGAACAATGCATGAAAACAACTGAAGGGGAAAGACTAGAGATCTCTTTGGGAAAATCAGAAATATCAAAGGAACATCTGCCTCAAAGATGGGGACAATAAAAGACAAACAGTAGAGACCTAGTAGAAGCAGAAACGATCAAGAAGAGATGGAAAGAGTATATGGAAGAATTGAACAAAAAAATCTTAATGAACCGGATAACCAAGATGGAGTGGTCAATCATCCAGAGCCAGATATTCTGGAGTGTGAAGTCAAGAGAGCCTTAGGAAGCACTGCTATCAGTAAAGCTAGTGGATGTGATGGGATTCCATTAAAGCTATTCAAAACCCTAAAAGATGATGATATCAAAGTGTTCCAGTCAATATGTCAGCAAATCTGGAAGACCTAGCAGTGGCCACAGGACTGGAAAAGGTCAATCCTCATCCCAATTCCTAAGAAGAGCAGTACTAAAGACTGTTCAAACCATTGGGCAGTTGCACTCATCTTCCATGCTACTAAGGTCATGCTTAAAATCTTGCATGCTAGGCTTTAGCATTATACGAACTGAGAACTTCCAGATGTCTAAGTGCTGGGTTTAGAAAAGATAGGGGAGCCAAAGATAAAATTGCCAACATTCCCTGGATCACAGAGAAAGCAATGCAATTCCAAAAAAACCCGGCTACCTCTGTTTAATTGAGTACACTAAAGCCTTTGACTGTGTGGATCATAACAAACTGTGGAAAGCTGTTAAAGAGACGTGTATACCGCTGCTGGAGTGGCAGCTGCGCAGCGCTGGAACAACTGTGAGGTGATACCCCACGTCCAAGGGCAGAGAAGCCCCAGCAAGATAGAGTGGTGGCTGCGCAGTGCTGGAGCGATATTGAGGAGATATCCTAAGTCCAAGGGCAAAGGAAAGCCCCAGCAAGATGGTAGGAGGGGCGATATCATGTTTAGAATCAAACCCCATACCCGCCTGAGATGCTCAGAGGGCTCAAACATACCTTGTGCACAGCAGGACCCAGAGACCCCACAGAGACTGAGACAGAACTGTCTCCTGAGGAGGTATGGGTCAGCAGTGGACTACTGCAGGGGCAGGGGCTCTGTGTGCAGTAGACTTGGGTGTGACATAAGCCCTCTTGGAGATGGTCACCATTAACCCACCATAGAGCTGCAAGTGTTTACACAGGACTGGGGAAGCAGATTCTGAGAGGGCACAAACAGAACTTTGTGCACACCAGGACCCAGGAGAAAGGAGCAGTGACCCCACAAGAGACTGACCCAGACTTGCCAATGAGTGTCCAGGAGTTTCTGGCAGAGGTGTGGGTCAGCAGTGGCCTGCTGCAGGGTTGGGAGTATAGGGGGTAGCAGTGCCTGCATGGGACCTTTTGAAGGAGGTCACCATTATCTTCATTACCTCCACCACAGTTTGGCCTCAAGTCAAATAACAAGGAGGGAACACAGGCCCACTCTTCAACAGAAAATTGTATTAAAGATGTACAGAGCATGGCCCCACCCATCAGAACAAGACCCAGTTTCCCCCTCAGTCAGTCTCTCCCATCAGGACGCTTCCATAACCCTCTTATCCTTCTCCATCAGAGGGCAGACAGACTGAAAACCACAATCGCAGAAAACTCACCAATCTGATCACATGGACCACAGCCTTGTCTAACTCAATGAAACTATGAGCCAAGCTATGTAGGGCCTTCCAAGACAGCAGGTCATAGTGGAGAATTTTGAAAAAATGTGGTCCACTAGAGAAGGGAATGGCAAATCACTTCAGTATTCTTGCCTTGAGAACCCCATGAACAGTATGAAAAGGCAAAAAGAGATAGGACACTGAAAGAGGAACTCCCCAGGTCGGTATGTGCCCAATATGCTACCGAGGATCAGTGGAGAAATAACTCCAGAAAGAATGAAGAGACAGAGCCAAAGCAAAAACAACACCCAGTTGTGGATGTGACCGGTGATGGAAGCAAGGTCCGATGCTGTAAAGAGCAGTATTGCATAGGAATCTGGAATGTTAGGTCCATGAATCAAGGCAAATTGAAAGTGGTCAAACAGGAGATGGCAAGAGTGAACGTCAAAATTTTAGAAATCAGCAAACTAAAATGGACTGGAACAGGTGAATTTAACTCAGATGACCATTATATCTACCACTGTGGCAAGAATCCCATAGAAGAAATGAAGTAACCATCATAGTCAACAAAAGAATCCAAAATGCAGTACTTGGATGCAGTCTCAAAAATGACCGAATGATCTCTGTTCATTTCCAAGGCAAACCATTCAACATCACAGTTATCCAAGTCTATGCTGCGACCAGTAATGCTAAAGAAGCTGGAGTTGAATGGTTCTATGAAGACCTACAAGACCTTCTAGAACTAACACCACAAAAGATTTCCTTTTCATCATAAGACACTGGAATGCAAAAGTAGGAAGTCAAGAAATACCTGGAATAACAGCCAAATTTGGCCTTGGAGTACAGAATGAAGCAGGGCAAAGGCTAATAGAGTTTTGCCAAGAGAACGCACTGATCATAGCAAACACCCTCTTCCAACAACGCAAGAGAAGACTCTACACATGGACATCACCAGATGGTCAATACCAAAATCAGACTGATTACATTCTTTGCAGCCAAAGATGGCGAAGCTCTATACAGTCAGCAAAAACAAGACCAGGAGCTGACTGTGGCTCAGATCATGAACTTATTGCCAAATTCAGAATTAAACTGAAGAAAGTAAGGAAAACCACTAGACCATTCAGGTATAACCTAAATCAAATCTGTTAGGACTATACAGTGGAAGTAAAAAATAGCTTCAAGGGATTAAATCTGATAGACAGAGTGCCTGAAGAACTATGGACAGAAGTTTGTGACATTGTACAGGGGGCGGTGATCAAGACCATCGCTAAGAAAAAGAAATGTAAAAAGGCAAAATGGTTGTCTGAGGAGGCCTTACAAACAGCTGTGAAAAGAAGAGAAGCAAAAGGCAAAGGAGGAAAGGAAAGATGTACCCATTTGAATGCAGAGTTCCTAGGAATAGGAAGGAGAGATAAGAAAGCCTCCCTCAGTGACCAATGCAAAAAAGTAGAGAAAAACAACAGAATGGGAAATACTAGCGATCTCTTCAAGAAAATTAGAGATACCAAGGGAACTTTTCATGCAAAGATGGGCACAATAAAGGACAGAAATGGTGTGGACCTACCAGAAGCAGAAGATATTAAGAAGAGGTGGCAAGAATACACAGAACAACTGTACAAAAAAGATCTTCATGACCCAGATAATCACAATGGTGTGATTACTCAGAGAGCCAGATATCCTGGAATGCAAAGTCACTTGGGCCTTAGGAAGCATCACAACGAACAAAGCTAGTGGAGGTGATGGAATTCCAGTTGAGCTATTTCAAATCCTGAAAGATGATGCTGTGAAAGTGCTGCACTGAATATGCCAGCAAATTTGGAAAACTCAGCAGTGGCCACAAGACTGGAAAAGGTCAGTTTTCATTCTAATCCCAAAGAAAGCCAATGCCAAAAAATGCTCAAACTACCGCACAATTGCACTCATCTCACACGCTAGCAAAGTAATGATCAGTTCTCCAAGCCAGGCGTCAACAGCATATGAACCGTGAACTTCCAGACGTTCAAGCTGGATTTAGAAAAGGCAGAAGAACCAGAGATCAAATTGCCAACGTCCGTTGGATCATCGAAAAAGCAGGAGAGTTCCAGGAAAACATCTGTTTCAGCTTTATTGACTATGCCAGAGCCTTTGACTGTGTAGAAGGCTTAAAAATTCTTAAAAATATGGGAATACCCGACCACCCGACCTGCCTCCTGAGAAATCTGTTTGCAGGTCAGAAGCAACAGTTAGAACTGGACATGGACCAACAGACTGGTTCATATAGGAAAAGGAGTACATCAAGGCTGTATATTGTCACCCTGCTTATTTAACTTATATGCAGCGTACATTATGAGAAATGCTGGGCTGCATGAAGCACAAACTGGTATCAAGAATCCTGGGAGAAATATTAATAACCTCAGATATGCAGATGACACCTCCGTTATGGCAGAAAGTGAAGAGGAGCTAAAGAGCCTCTTGATGAAAGTGAAAGAGGAGAGTGAAAAAGTTGATTTAAAACTCAACATTCAGAAAACTAAGATCATGGCATCTGGTCCCATCACTTAATGGCAAATATATGGGGAAACAGTGACAGACTTTATTTTTTGGGCTCCAGAATCACTGCAGATGGTGACTGCAGGCATGAAATTAAAAGACTCTTGCTCCTTGGAAGAAAGGTTATGACCAACCTAGACAGCATATTAAAAAGCTGAGACATTAATTTGCCAGCAAATATCTGTCTAGTCAAAGCTAAGGTTTTTCCAGTAGTCATACATGGATGTGAGATTTGGATCATAAAGAAAGTTGAGTGCCAAAGAATTGATGCTTTGAACTGTGATGTTGGAAAAGAATCTTAAGAGCCCCTTGGACAGTAAGGTGGTCCAACCAGTCCATCCTAAAGGAAATCAGTCCTGAATATTCATTGGAAGGACTGATGTTGAAGCTGAAATTCCCATACTTTGGCCACCTGATGTGAAGAATTGATTCATTTGAAATGACCCTGATGCTGGCAAAGATTGAAGATGAGAGGAGAAGGAAACAACATAGGATGAGTTGGTTGGATGGCATCACTGACTCAATGGACTTGAATTTGAATAATCTTCAGGAGTTGATGATGGACAGGGAGGCCTAGAGTGCTGCAGTCCATGAGGGCTCAAGAGTTGGACACGATTGAGCGACTGAATGGAACTGAATACCAGATTATCTTACCTGTCTCCTGAGAAAGCTGTATGTGTGTCAAGATACAATAGTTAGGACTCTGTATGGAACAACTGACTGGTTCAGGATTGAGAAAGGAGTAGGACAGGGCAGTCTGCTGTCACCCTGTTTGTTTAACCTATGCACTGAGCACATCATGCTGAGGTGCATGAGTTATAAGCAGGAATCAAGATAGGCGGGAGAAACATCAACAACCTCAAATATGTGGATGATACCACTCTAATGGCCCAAAGAGAAGAGAAAGTAAAGACCGTCTTAATGAGCATGAATGAAGAGAGTGAAAAAGCCAGCTTAAATGTAAGTACTTAAAAAAACTAAGATCATGGCACCTGGCCCCATTACTTCATGGCAAATAGAAGGAGAAAAGGTGGAAGTTGTGACAGATTTCTTCTTCTTGGGCTCTAAAATCACTGTGGATGGTGACTGCAACCATGAAATCAGAAGATGATTGCTTCTTGGCAGGAAATCTATAGCAAACCTAGACAGTGTGTTGAAAAGCAGTGACATCACCTGCTGACAAATGTCCATATAGTCGAGGCTATGGTCTTCTCAATGGTCACATACAATTGTGAGAACTGGACCATGAAGAAAGCAGAGCACCAAAGAATTGATGACTTCGAACTGTGGTGCTGGAGAGGACTTCTGAAAGTCCCTTGGACAGCAAGCAGTTCAAACCAATCAATCTTAAGGAAATCAACCCTGAATACTCACTGGAAGGACTGATGCTGAAGTTCTAGCATTTTGGTCACCTGATGTGAACAGCCAACTCATTGGAAAAGTTCCTGATGCTGGGAATGATTGAGAGCAGAAGGAGAAGGGGGCATCAGAGGATGAGATGTCTGGATGGCATCGCCATGCAATGGACATGAGCTGGGGCAAACTTCAGGAGATGGTGAGGGACAGGAAGTCTTGCCATGCTGCAGTCCACGGGGTCGCAGAGTCGGACATGACTGGGTGACTGAACAGCAACAACATGATGATACTAACAACAGAAAGACCTAGAGGAAAACCATGTGGAATATTTGAACATAAAGGGATAAAAAAGAATTTATCAGACAAATGTGAATTAAAAGAAAGCTGCTGTATCAAAATTAATATTAGAAAAGATAAAATTTAAGGCAAAAATCATGTATAAGAGTAAATAGAGTTACTATATATTAATCAAAATTAATTCACCAAGAATATGAAAAAGTTATATACTTGGCACCATTCTGGTTACTGCGCGGGGAGGGTGGGGCGCGGGGAGAAAGTGAACAAAGAGGTAAAAATTCTGGTCCTCGTGGACAGAACACAGGCAAATTTGAAAAAATATATAGTCATAGCAAGAGATTTTATCACACCTCTTTGGAGCTGAGGGGAAAAAATTTAGAAGGATTTAGAATGTTTAAATAAGAAAACTAGTGAGCCTGATCTAAAATATATTTAAAATTATATATGCCATTTGTAAAGATATATATTATTTTCAAGTGCCCATAGACCTAAAAACTAAATAACTAGGAATAAATTTAACAAAAGTACTTAAGGATCTTATTGAGAAAAATATAAGATACTATTGAAGAAGTTTTTAAAAATCTGATTAAATAGAAAGATATAAAATTGCCATGTATGTGGTTACTTAATGTGAAAAATATCACTTAATCTATACATTTAATTCAGCTTCTAGTTAAATCCTAATAGGAACTTTCCTGGACAAACTGATCACTAAAACGTACATTGAAGAGCATAAAGTCAAGTATAATTAAGGCAGTTTTGAAGAGAAGTGTATTCGAGTTCTCCAGAGAAACAGAACCAATAGGATGTATTCATAGGAAGAGATTTGTTATAAGGATTTGGGTTATGCAATTATGGAGGCTGAGAAATCCCATGATCTGCCATGTGCAAGCTGGAGACTCAGGAAAGCTGGTGGTTCAATTTCAGTACAAGTTCAAAGGCCTGAGAATCAGGGGAGTTGATGGTATAAATTCCAATCCAGGGGGGATGAGACTCATATTTTAGTTCAAACAGGGAGATAGGAAGTAAAAGGGGCAAATTTCTTTTTCCTCTATCTTTTGTTCTATTCAGGCCCTCAGCAGATTGAATGGTACCTACTCACCCTGGGGATGTGAACTACTTGAGTAAATCCATCGATTCAGATCCTTATCTCATTGTGAAACACTCTCCCAGACACAGCAGAAATAATGTTTAATCTTGTCACCTCTTGACCCAGTCAAGTTGACACATAAAATTAACCATTGCTGAGAGGCTTCCCTACAAGACACCAAGGCTAATTATAAATTAGAGCGATTAAAATAGTGTAGGGGGAAATGTGGCATTATTTCAGAGAGTAAATCGAATGATGGAAAAGAATAGAGAATCCCGAAATGAACCATTAAAATACAAAATATGCCAAATGACAGAGATGACATTATAAATCAAGGGGAAAAGACTAGAGCAGTTAGTAAATGGTACTGGGACAAAGCTTATCTCTGTGGATAAAAAATAACATCAAGTTTTATCCCATAGACACAAGGATATGACCCAGGAAGATGAAAAACAGAAATGTGAAAGCCAGAATTTTAAAACTTTTAAAAGAAAATGTATGTTATTTTTATGATCCTGTGGAAAGAGTGAAATTTGTTTAGACTGGACACAGTAAGCACAAACGATAAAGAATCATATTCACAAATTTGATTGTGTTAGTGATATAAAAATATCTGTATAGCTATAAATAAAAGTCACACATTAGAGAGACTTGAATGATTTATATCAGAATATATAAAGTAAAAAGAAAAAAGAGAGACCAGTAACTCAGAAGAAAAAAAAAAGTACATAAAAAAGCAATTCTTGAACAAAGAAAGCTAGATAGTCAAACATTATAAGCAAAGACACTTTAGCCTTGTTGGTAATTAGAGAAATGCAAATAAAACAACAATGAAATAGGATTCCCATCAGATTAGCATAAAGTATCAAGTCTTAAAATACCAACTATTGTCAAGATAGTGGAGGAGTAAGCTACTGGTGTGTGTCTAAATTGGTTTAATCCCAATTAAACAGTGCTCCTTTTTACTATAGCCAAGTAATTTCATGTCTAGGTTTATACCATACAGAAACTCTTCCACAAGTGCTTAAGGACACACATTTTTGCAGTATTTAATTTTTTATTTTGGTTATTCAGAAGTTAAAAAGAATTGACTGGAGCTATATGTATCAACCCAGATAAATCTCAGAAGTTAAAAAGCAAGCTTTAGAATGTGACATATGTTTACTTGACTCTTAAACAACATAGACTGCCAAGCCTCTGTGTGGTGGAAAATCTGCATATAACTTGTAGTGTGTGCTAAGTCACTTCAGTCGTGTCTCACTCTTTGAGACCCTACGGGCCCTAGCCCACCAGGCTCCTCTGTCCATGGAATTCTCTAGGCAAGAATACTGGAGTGGGTGACATGCCCTCCTCCAGGGGATCTTCCTGACCCAGGGATCGAACCTGAGTCTGTTATGTCTGCCTGCATTGGTAGATGTGGTTTACCACTAGCACCACCTGGGAAGCCCCATATAACTTATAGTAGCCCCTCTGTATCCAAGGTGACTCCATATCTGTGGTTTCACACCCCTTGATTTAACCAACAGAAGATTGTGTAGTACCACTGTTTACTATTGACAAAAATCCACCTTAAAGGGACCTGTGCAGCTCAAACCCCAGTTGTTCCAGGGTCAGTTGTGTGTGTATATCTGTCTGTCTGCCTACCTATCTACCTATATGTCTATTGAGAGAGTGATATCATTTATGCAGAATTTAAAATATATTAAATATTTATATATTGTTTATAGGATATGTACATATGAGCAGTGAGCAAAACCATAAAATGCAGAGAAGTGATTTGAGGCAAATTCAGTATGGTGGTAAGTTCTTGGGAAAAAGAAAAGGAGTTAGGTTTTGGGAGGATCACACAGAATGATTCAACCATGTTGTGAAATTGTTGGTTGTTGTTTGATTTACTTTGTTCTGATTTGCTTTAATATTTAAAATAAACATGGCCAAACATGAAAACTGTGAAAAGTTAGTTGGTATGTAAGCATTATTGTTTTAGGTTTTTCTGTGTGTTTAAAACATTTCACAGTAAAAGTATATTGTAAATTTATTTAATATTGACCTAAAATAACATGGAGAACAAGGCAAACTTTCAAGCTAGTTTCTAAAATTAGATCCAAGAGACTGGCTGACTTAAGTCCAGGAAGGGGAACACATGTAAACCCATGGCTGATTCATGTCAATGTATGGCAAAAACTATTACAATATTGTAAAGTAATTAGCCCCCAACTAAAATAAATAAATTTATAAAAAAAAAAAAAAAGAGTTCATGCGAAAATGTCTCATAGCCCTTAGTTAACTGTAACTCCTTAGAGATCAAAAGTAAAATAAACGCAGTCAACTCATTGGATATATATTTGGGGTGAAAAAGAAAGAATTCAGTTGTCCAAATTGGACAGACGAATGGCAGGGAGTAACCTCCTTTTTCTTGGAGAGTTTTCAAACAGAACCAGTGACCACAGTCAGTTTGATATTGATGGGGGTAGTAATTTGGGTGTAAGAGTCAGTGAGATAAGTACTAAGGTCTCTTTGTACAATTGTTGCTAAATATGATCATTTTTTTTTTCCTTTGTCAGTTAAACAGGCACTTCTTACAGGTTTTTAAGGTCATCTCTTTTCACATGAACAGTCATTATCCTGTGACCATGCACACATTTTTACATTCTTATTTTAGGTGATCTCAACTTTGGATCAGGCTTTGTAGTAGCTAAAATTATTCTCTTTTATGAGCAAATTTTTCATTAAAAATGTCAAGTGAAATCATCACTATTCAGTAGCATTTAATAACCACTTACTTAATGCTACTCTCTAAGCTTTGTCTGTCATTTCCTTAGATTAGAAAGAATTTTAAAAAGTCTAACAAATTCAGTTTCTATCCATGTACACTATTCTCCAATTATTGAAATCAAGTTATTCAACGGTATTAAAAATCAACGGTATCAATATTATTGCATTGTTTTAGAGGTAGAAGTACAACATCTAACATTGTTTGTAGCTTAACCTGCAATTTATTTTCCTATTTGTGTTAGAAGTAGAGAAACCGACCTTGGCCTCTGTCTGTGGAGATTACTTGAGAGAAACAGAGGCATGTTTTTCTAGGGTCACCCTAAAAACCAGTTAAAAATTTATTAAAGACTTGAGTTAGTAGTAGGCAGATGGAAAATATAAGTATCCAAATAGAAAATAGATGTGGTGGTGCAGCAGGAAACATAGGTATATAGCCATGAAAAATCAATGGAACTAACTAAAAAAGGTAATAAATCTCTCTTAAAGAATATTGTCATATTTTCTGAGCCAGCAACTATAGCCTACGTTAAACTTTTTATCTGATGAGTTAAAAGTTCCTTGCACTTTCTTATCTAGTAACAAATTAAGGATGTTTTCTTCAGTGATTGAGTGGTGGGATAGAGAAATTTTTTCTGGAAAAAAAATAATCTCTTGAAGCCTTGTGCAATTATTCTGATAGGATCTTTGCTGCAGAAGAAAACAAGAAACTATATAATTGGTTTCTAGTTTTTATGAGCAAGAATATAGTGGTGTGACCCAGTTGGTCATTTCCTGAATCCTGAAGGAATGTCTGTTCGACAGCCCATGTCTCCAGATCACAGATGCATAATTTGTCCAGTATTAGCTGCCTGTTTGAAGCAAAATATATATAAAATGATGGTAATGGAAGGTGGGGTGGATGTCACGTTTATAGAAGAGTGACCGCTAAATAAGAAAGAGAAGTAATTTTTAGAATGCCTGCAAATTTTGTTCTTTTACTCAGAAAGTCCCAGAAAAGATCTAGTCATGTTGCTTGAAGGCATTGGTGGGCATTTTTCAAGCCAGAGACTGAGAACAATGTTTCTGCTCCAAACAATTTTAGAATTTGTGCCTAAATGAGCAACTGAAACCTTCAGGAACGGGTGGTCCCTCATGCTGCCTGGACTGTTTGCATAGTGTTTGTGTCTGTCAATTCTTGCTACTTGCCTTCCCTGTGATGACACCTATTCAGAGAGCTCTTATGGGAAGGACTTTTTCTTAGTGAGTTAAACATTTATAAAGTGTGATATCTCACGAGAACTCACCACTGCAGAGACATACTCCATGGCTAACATTTCCAGGTGGGTTAGAGGCATTTCTAAATTGCTCTGGATCACATTGACTTGGTGGCTTTGAAAGTAATGGAGTGAAACCTTTGAAATAGTTTGACAAAATTGGCAGTGCTTCAGAAAGAGGAGAACTAAATGGAAATGTCCCAGTGGAAAATGTACTGCTCAGACGGTTGTAATAGAGTGGATTATGACAGGACAATGCATATCATGTTTTTCTCATGTATCAAGGCCAGATAGAAACATATTCTGTTTTTGTTTCTCTTTTGTTATGAACCAAGCTTTCACTGCATACTGACAGCTCTAATTTTGTTACAAGGACATAATAGATTCATTACTATCTTAGTATCCTAGTATGAAAATAACCGAGATATTTTCCTTTCAATATTATTTTGAAGAAGGTTGCTTATGAATAAAAGATGTACTGGCTTTATGTGTTATAGGTTGTTTTGGCAAACATAGTTATGGTCCTCAGCTGAGATTTTGACATAGAAACATAGTAACTATATTTCTATTGTGTGCAGAAGTTATTCTAGACAAGCAAATGTAATAAAAAGGTACTTTCTAGTCTATCAATTTATGACAGAAAATTTATCAAAGTTTTGTTATTGTATATTGTGTTTCGGCATGTAATTTTTAAGAAATCTTTTTCTTGGTTGATCTTAATATCATGAAAGGTGAGATAGATTGACAGGTTATCTTATGGTGTATAATATATCCTTTATGACTTGCTTTTTGGATAGCAGAATTGCCAATTCCTTTTCTTAACCTTCATATTTAAGGGGAAAACAAAATACCACCTTTGTTTCGATTCTTCAACAGCCCAGGGAAGTAAAATAAATGATATCGTGGTCTGGAATTGAATTTCTAGCACTAAAATGAAATTTGTAGAAATTTAACATCTTCTGCTTCGGAGGCTAGACAAATTCCATTCTAGTATATAAAGTGCCTCATTTGTGTCTATAAATTTTTTTTTTTTTTTGGCAGGAGAAGGAAAGAAGTATGAAGGTGACAGCAGAGGATAGATTTGATTTGACTTTGTCCCCACATGGCCAAAGTGATTCTCTAGGAAATCTTAGGGAAAATTGGGAAAGGGTTGATGGCCTCTGTATCTGAAGAGAAGTAAGCGTGAGACAGATACATGATTTTTGTCCTATTATTTGATCTTGTTTACTTTTCTGAATTATATTTTTTCTTGTATACTATTGTATACTGGACTTCACTATTTTGCATACTATTGTATATTGTATACTATTGTATACAATGTTGTATACACTATATTGTATACTATTGTATACTGGACTTCATTATTTTGTATACACTATTTTATATGCTTCACTATATCGTATAGTGGACTTCACTATTCCCTTTGGTGGATATAGAAAAAGATGTACTCCATGAAAGCTTTCTTTTCACAAATTTTTTATTTTATTTTATTTTATTTATTTATTTTTTTTTTAAACTTATTTTTTTATTGAAGGATAATTTCTCTACAGAACTTTGTTGTTTTCTGTCAAAGCTCAACATGAATCAGCCATAGGTATACGTATACCCCCTCCCTTTTGAACTTCCCTCCCAATCCTACTCCTCTAGGTTGATACAGAGCCCCTGTTTGAGTTTCTTAGCCATACAACAAATTCCCGTTGGCTATCTATTTTATATATGGTAATGTAAGTTTCCACGTTACCCTGTCCATACATCTCATCCTCTGCTCCCCTTTCCCCATGTCCACACGTCTATTCTCTATCTGTTTCTCCATTGCTGCCCTGTAAGTAAGTTCTTCAGTACCATTCTTCTAGATTCTATATATATGCGTTAGAATATGATATTTATCTTTCTCTTTCTGACTCACTTCACTCCGTATAATAGGTTCTATGTTCATCCACCTCACTAGAACTGACTCAGATGCGTTTCTTATATGTACCACAACTTCTTTACCCATTCATCTGTTGATGGACATCTAGGTTGCTTCCATGTTCTAGCTGTTGTAAACAGTGCTGCAATGAACAATGGGATACATGTGTCTTTTTCAATTTTGGTTTCCTCAGGGTATATGCCTAGGAGTGGGATTGCTGGGTCATATGGTGGTTTTACTCCTAGTTTTTTAAGGAATCTCCATAACGTCTTTCATAGTGACTGTATCAATTTACATTCCCACCAACAGTGTAAGAGCATTCCCTTTTCTCCACACCCTCTCCAGCATTTATTGTTTGTAGACTTTTTGATAATGGCCATTCTGACTGGTGTGAGGTGATATCTCATTGTAGTTTTGATTTGCATTTCTCTAATAATGAGCGATGTTGAACATCTTTTCATGTATTTGTTAGCCACCTGTATGTCTTCTTTGGAGAAATATCTGTTTAGGTCATTTTCCCACTTTGTGTTTGGGTTGTTTGTTTTTTTGGCATTGAGTTGTATAAGCTGCTTTATATTTTGGAAATTAATCCTTTGTCAGTTGTTTCATTTGCTATTATTTTCTGCCATTCTGAGGGTTGTCTTTTCACCTTGCTTATAGTTTCCTTTGTTGTGCAGAAGCTTTTGAAAGTTTAATCAGGTCCCAATTGTTTACTTTTGTTTTTATTTACATTACTCTAGGAGGTGGATCATAGAGGATCTTGCTTTGATTTATGTCAGCAAGTGTTCTGCCTGTGTATTCCTCTAAGAGTTTAAAAAAAAAAAAAAAAAGAACTGTACATAGAAAATTATAAGACACTAACGAAAGAAATCAAAGATGACATAAACAGATGGAGACATATTCCATGTTCCTGGGTAGGAAGAATCAATATTGTGAAAATGACTGTACTACCAAACACAATCTACAGATTCAATGTGATCCCTATCAAATTACCAATGACATTTTTCACAGAACTAGAACAAAAAAATTTCACAATTCATATGGAAACACAAAAGACCCTGGACAGCCAAAGCAGTCTTGAGAAAGAAGAATGAAGCTGGAGGAATCAACCTTCCTGACTTCAGATTATACTACAAAGCCACAGTCATCAAGACAGTATGGTACTGGCACAAAAAGAGAAGCATAGACCAATGGAACAAGATAGAAAGCCCAGAAATAAACCCATGTACCTGTGGGTACCTTATATTTGACAAAGGAGGCAAGAGCAGCCTCTTGGACAAAGACAGCCTCTTCAATAAATGGTGCTGGGAAAACTGGACAGCTACATGTAAAAGAATGAAATCAGTACACTTCCTAATACCATACACAAAGATAAACTCAAAATGGATTAAAGATCTAAATTTAAGACTAAAAACTACAAATTTTTTATTTTAAAGAGAGAGTTATACACACATCACAAACCATCCCCCCCAACACACATATTTGTGCACACTAAATGCTATAAGAATGCTTATAATAGATGTATAATCTGCTTCATGAGTTCCCAATTCTAATCTCAGAGCTTCAGAGCCGCTGATTTATAGCTGTTTCTAATTTCCTTTGCTGGTCATTTTCTTCTCATCAATAAACACTTATATATGTATTTTTGGATTTAGACATTAAACTTCTTAATATGCCAAAGATTTGGCTTTAACTATACTCTCTATCAGATAGAAAAGTATCTAACTATAACTTTTTCCTCCATTTTGTGGCATACTTAGAACACTTTTCAGTTTCTGTTGGTTGTTTTTATATCTTCAAATATTAATAATTAAACCTCTATATCTTGTTTCATTATCTACATGAAGTATGTATCTTTTAATGTATGTTTATTTTTATAGTCACAGTTGACTTGTTATCTAAGGTCAAAAGGGAAAGTTTGAAACCGACTTACGTGGCAAACTTCCCTGGGAATGCCTTGTGTAACATAGCAGCCTTATCAATGCACTTGTTTTCACATCGTGCTCTGTAGATCACTAGGAGTATCTTCAGGTGTTTCACTATCAATGATCTTTCTCTTCTGCTATTCTGCAGATCATCTGTCTTTTTGTTTTTCTGTGTCCTATGTTTTGATTTTTATTTTAAAGTGAGACTGGTTTCCAGGAGACATGGATTCTAGCCTGGCTCTTCTAACTTGCTCTAACTTGTTACTTTGACTAGTCCTTTGGGCTCTCAACAGCAGGACCAAGCAACAAGAAGATGGGATTGTATTGGTCTGCTCAGGCTGCCATTACAGAGTATCATAGACTGGGTGGCTTAAACAACAAAAATTTACTTTATCATAGATCTGGAGGCTAGAAGTCCAAAACCAAGGTTTCAGCAGGGTTGAATTTTTCTGAGGCTTCTCTCAGCTTGTGGATGGTAATCTTTTTTTTTTTTCTTTTTAAGAATTTTAAAACTTTTTTTTTTAACATTGAAGGCTTAAATGGCTCAACTCAATTTTTTTTCTTTTTTAAAATGTATTTATTTTAATTGAAGGATAATTGCTTTACAGAATTTTGTTGTTTTCTATCAAACCTCAACATGAATCAGCCTTAGGTATACATATATCCCCTTCCTCTTCAACCTTTTTCTTTTTTAACATTTTATTTTATATTGGAGTATAGCTGATTCACAACGTTGTGATAGTTTTAGGTAGACAGCAAAGGGATTCAGCCATACGTATACATGTATCCATTCTCCCCCAAACTCCCCTCCTTCCCATCCAGGCTGCCATATAACATTGAGCAAAGTACCCTGTGCTATATAGTATTTCCTTGTTGATTGTTGTTGCTTAGTTGCTAAGTCGTGTCTGACTCTTTTGTGACCCCTTCGGCTATAATCTGCCAGGTTCCTCTCTCCAAGGGATTTTCCAGGCAAGAATACTGGAGTGAGCTGCCATTCCCTTCTTCAGGGAATCTTCCCAACCCAGGGATCAAATCTGTGTCTCCTGCGTTTGAGACAGATTCTTTACCACTGAGCCACATGGGACTCCCCCTTGCTGGTTATCCATTTTAAATGTAGCAGTGGCTAGGTTTATATTGTGTCCTCAGATGGTCTTCTCTCTGTCTGTTTCTGTTTTTTAATAAGGGCACCAGTCATTTTGGATTATATCACACACCGTTGACCTCATTTTAACTTAATTATTTCTTTAAAAATCTTATATCCAAATACAGTCACATTCTGAGACTTCTAGCATATGAATTTGGTGGTGAGGGGGCACAATTTAACCAACAGCAAGATTGGTAATCTCCAATTCTATTTGACTCTAAAATTAAATGAATATTGCTAACCAAGAAGCAGGGACTTGTTCACATTTAAGATTTATTATTTAATTTGTAGGTAAAGACAGTATGATGCAGAAAACAAGCACTGGTCTTTTCACTGTGTCTTATACAATTTTACAATAGATATTTCTGCCTCTAAGTTTTTCCCTCTGATTTCGATTCTGACTGGTAATCAAAAATTTTCATTCCTGGGTCACCACAAAGGGCTACATATAATGTTGGGTGTTAAAAAAAAACAAACAAACATGAACCAGAAACAGTTAAAAAACCCAGCCCAGGTTTATCCAATAGGAAGGTAAGTCTTGGAACAAACATCTGGGAGGGCCAATTGATCATAATTTCTTACTGTAAATATAAGCAAGTGATTAAAAGCCAATTTGGTGGCTGAGTGGTAAAAAGAATCCACCTGCCAACGCAGCAGACACTGGTTCAGCCTCTGGACTGGGAAGTTTCCCTGGAGAAGGAAATGGCAATCCACTCCAGTATTCTTGCCTGGGAAATCCCATGGACAGAGGAGACTGGCGGCCTAGGGTCCATAGGGTTGCAAAAGAGACGGACATGACTTAATGACTAAACATTAACAACAAAAGCTGATTTACCAAATTTAACTCTGCAGATCGAGACTACTGCTACTGCTGCTAAGTCACTTCAGTCGTGTCCGACTCTGTGCGACCCCATAGATGGCAGCCCACCAGGCTCCGCCGTCCCTGGGATTCTCCAGGCAAGACTAGAGTGGGTTGCCATTTCCTTCTCCAGGCAGATCGAGAGGATGGTTCCAAATATTACTCTAGTTCTAGCTGCAAGAAAGGTGAATGCTAATATCCTCTACTCAGAATTAAAGAGCTTGTTATCTTTTGGATATACCCTGACAATATAAGATAAAACCAGTTGTCTATTTAATACATGTTTGGAGCATGGATCTTTTGCTATAGCTGCATACCCAGTGTGAAGAGAGGTCAGGTATACACAGGATATCTTTCCCCAGCATTTTATTTTCAATGTCTTTTGTATTTACCTTTAAAATCTTGTTTTTCCTTTAGTCTGATAATTTTAAGGGAGGTACTTAGACAATTATCCTTTGATATAATTTTTAATATAATGTAGTTATATTTAAATCTACTGTTTTTCTATTTATTTTCTGTTTATCCCAATGGTTGTTCCATTCCCTAGGGTTAGCCAAATAACCTATTGAATTTAGTATTCAATATTGAATATGGAGTAATAAAAATAGTTTAATCTTTTGGCTTTACCTTTTCATATTTTTTGAAAAAGTCACTCTAACAGTATCATGACTTATTTTAAATTAATATTATACTACTTGGTGTCTAATATAGTCAACTTAAATAGTATAATTTCATTCATCCCCTCCCAATCTTTGTGCTGTTAGATTTTTTTCAGCTCTAGATTTGTTTACTTTATAGGGTAATAGTCACAAGTCATAGAAAGTAGGGCTCAGATGTACCCTTGGGAGGCCCCCATTCAGCTCTATTCTACCACTTCTCTATTTAAAATCCTCCAATTTCTTCATCTATCACTCAGTTAAAGACCAAGTCTTAAAAATGGACTGCAAGTTCTTATACAAGACTCCCTGTCTTTGACCTCGTATCTAACTAATTTTCTTTTTTCTCTTTTTACTCCAGGAACTCTGTCATCCTTTAGTTTTGAAGCATAGCAGTCATGTACTCCTCAGGGCAATAAACTTAATGGAACACTTTTGCTCTAAATTCCAAGCTCTCACTCCCTCATTTTAGGGCTTTGATCTGAAGTTTCCTTCTTACTGAGGCTTTTCTGGACTTTCTGTTTAAAATTGTAATTCTTCCAAACATCCTTTCCTATTTCCCACAGTCAGTCATTGTCTTTTATTTTTTTCCCCACAACATATCACGTATCTCTAATGTATACTCTATTTATTATTTTGCTTACTGTCAGCCTCCAACCATTAAAATGAGAGTGCTATGAAGGCAGAAGTTTTTGTTTATTTTGTTTGCTATATTGAACATAACACAATAGTAGAGGGAACTATATTCGGTACTCTGTAATAATCTCTATGGGAAAAGAATCTTAAAAAAAAATGTGGATATATGTATAACTGATTCACTTTGCTGTACTGCAGAAACTAACACAACATTATAAAACAACTATAGTTGAATAAAAATTAACTTTAAAAAACACATAGTAAATAGTAAGTATTTCTTGAATAAATGAATATATGTTTTGAGACTTCCATTTTCACTACTGAGAAATCTGTCTGGTTATTTTTATTTTGTGGATAAAAATACTTTCTCTCTGACTACTTTAATGATATTCTTATAGAGTCTCTGGTTTCATGGCACAGTAGCTATGTACACATTTATTTTTATGTATTCTGCTTAATGTAGGTTATATTTCTGTGCCTTGGATTCATTTCTTTCTTAAGCTCTGGAAAATTTGTAGCAGTGATGCTTTAAATGTAACTTCTCTTCTATCTCTTCTCACCTATGGGACTCTGATTATCTTCTTTTTTTCATTATTTTTTCATAACACCCACCATAACTACATTCTACTACATAACTACTATCTACTACATATCTAGTACATATCCAGTATCATGGATACTACATATCTACCACATGACTACTATGTACTACATAACTACATAACTATTATCTACCTCCTACTTGATTTGGATCTTTTTTCCCTCACCTTTTTCCTTCAGGGAGTAGAAAGTGCCTAATATACAATTGATGCTTAATGAAACCTTATTGAATGTTTATAGAATGGGTGAATAAATAAATATTAGCTGTTTTCTTTCTATTCTCAATATTTAACTTCTCTTTCAAATTTTCCATCTGCTTTTCTCTCTGTGCTACATATGAAATAATTTCTTCAATGATGTCTCTGAATTCATCTTTTCAGTTTTGCTTATTCTGTTATTTAATCTATCTATTAATATTTTTATTTCAACCATTTTTTAATTTCTTTTTTAAAGCAGATGTATTAAAGTTAATTGATGTACAATAAACTACACATATTTAATGTATACAGTTTGATGAGTTTGCTCACAATGTAATCAAGGCAATAGCCATATTCAGTTCAGTCACTCAGTCGTGTCTGACTCCTTGAGACCCCATGGACCACAGCACGCCAGGCCTCCCTGTCCATCACCAACTCCTGGAGTTTATCCAAACTCATGCCCATTGAGTCAATGATGCCATCCAACCATCTCATCCTCTGTTGTCCACTTCTCCTTCCACAGTCAATCATTCCCAGCATCAGGGTCTTTTCAATGAGCCAATTTTTTTGCATCAGGTGGCCAAAGTATTGGAGTTTCAGCTTCAGCATCAGTCCTTCCAATGAATATTCAGGACTGATTTTCTCTAGGATGGACTGGTTGGATATCCTTACTCTCAAGAGTCTTCTCCAAAACTACACTGCAAAAGCATCAATTCTTTGGCGCTCAGCTTTCTTTCAGTCCAACTCTCACATCCATACATGACTATAGGAAAAACCAAAGCTTTGACTAGATGGACCTTTGTTGGCAAAGTAATGTCTTTGGTTTTTAATATGCTGTCTATGTTGATCATAACTTTTCTTCCAAGGAGGAAGCATCTTTTAATTTCATGGCTGCAATCACCATCTGCAGTGATTTTTAAGCCCCCAAAAATAAAATCTGACACTGTTTCCACTGTTTCCCCATCTATTTGCCGTGAAGCGATGGGACCAGATGCCATAATCTTAGTTTTCTGAAAGTTGAGCTTTAAGCCAACTTTTTCACTCTCCTCATTCACTTTCATCAAGAGGCTCTTTAATTCTTCTTCACTTTCTGCCATAAGTGTGATGTCATCTGCATATCTGAGGTTGTTGATATTTCTCCCAGCAATCTTGTTTCCAGCTTGTGCTTCATCCAGCCCAGCATTTCTCATGATGTACTCGGCATATAAGTTAAATAAGCAGGGTGATAATATATAGCCTTGACACACTCCTTTCCTGATTTGGAACCAGTCTGTTGTTCCATGTCCAGTTCTAACTGTTGCTTCCTGACCTGCATACAGGTTTCTCAAGAGGCAGGTCATGTGGTCTGGTATTCCCATCTCTTTCAGAATTTTCCACAGTTTGTCCTGATTCACACAGTCAAAGGCTTTGGCATAGTCAATAAAGCAGAAATAGATGTTTTCCTGGAACTCTCTTGCTTTATTGATGATTCAATGGATGTTGGCAATTTGATCTCTGGTTCCTCTGCCTTTTCTAAATCCAGCTTGAACATCTGGAAGTTTATGATTCATGTATGTTGAAGCCTGGCTTGAAGAATTTTGAGCATTGCTTTGCTAGCATGTGAGATGATTGCAATTGTGCGGTAGTTTGAGCATTCTTTGGCACTGGCTTTCTTTGGGATTGGAATGAAAATCGACCTTTTCCAGTCCTGTGGCCACTGCTGAGTTTTCCAGATTTGTTGGCATATCGAGTGCAGCACTTTCACAGCATCACCTTTGAGGATTTGAAATAGCTCAACTGGAATTCCATCACCTCCACTAGCTTTGTTCGTAGTGATGCTTTCTAAGGCCCACTTGACTTCACATTCCAGGATGTCTGGCTCTAGGCGAGTGTTCACACCATCGTGATTATCTGGGCCATGAAGATCTTTTTTGTATTGAATTCAGCTCTACCTTTTTACTCTTTGCCAAGACTAAATGTCTTATTGCAGTGCTGTTACTGACACTTGTCTTCAAAGCAACATGACTTTCATATTTGCTTACTGCTTTCTCATTTTAATTTCTGGTTTTCCTTTTCCTTTTTTTTTTTTTTTAATATCTCCTTCATGTATCCCTTACCCCCTCGAAGTACGACAATGTAATAAGCATTATGGATGAATATGTTCTTATCTCTATCTACCTATATGTATATTTGTACGTGTATATATATAGTTTTTTTCCCCATGAGCTTTCATTTAATCTAGAGTATCTTGGTTTGTTTTCTCTACTTTTAATTGAATTTCTTGTAGAATTGTGAGAATTCTACTAAAAGGATACCAATACTTGGGTAAATAATCTATTGTTAACAAATGTGGAAGCATTACTCTGTAAGTCTATCAGTTGTTTGCATCGTTAACAGTAAACATCTATGTGCTCATAATGTCAGGTGTACCACATTATAATTATATAACATTATAATTCTGTTTATATGGAAAGTTAAAGTGAAAGTTGCTCAGTCGTGTCCAACCCCATGAACTATACAATCCATGGAGTTCTCTAGGCCAGAATACTGGAGTGGGTAGCCTTCCCCTTTTCCCGGGGATCTTCCCAACCCAGGGATATAACCCACGTCTCCTGCATTGCAGGCAGATTCTTTACCAGCTGATCTACAAGGGAAGCCCTTTGTATACCTACAGAATATTCTTGACAGATAAATTAGAACTGATTTTTCTGCTAATCTCCTTTAGTGAGATGTTTTTAATGATTTTCCTTTGATAGGAAAAAATAAATTACCATTATATCCCTTTGCAAACAACTTTGGAACTGACAATTATTGTTGCTTTTTGTTGGTGTAAAAACATGAACCTGTAAATTTAATATTATTCCTCCATGTATCTGTTTTTCTGTCTTTTATCTGAAAACACATCCTAATTTAGTAGCACTCAAAAACCTGGTACAGATTTTAGACTTGGGAAGAACTTTGGGATAAATACTTGCTACGAAATAGTATAATGTTTTAAGACCTTTAGAGGAAGTCAGTGTTTTTTTTGTTTTTTTTTTCTTAATGGAAAACTGTGCCTCCTATTTAAAATACAGGCACTAGTGGTTTCTGTTGATATAGCAGTCATGGGCATTATGGCAATTTTTTATGAGACATTTTGCATAGTTTTGGAAGAAATCATGCTGATAGGTTTCCTGACCTAAAATTGATCTCTCTTTCATCATCTAAGAAGTTCACTGACATTTAATATTATTTTTATTAAAATAGAGTTAGAAATTATTTTATTAAAAGAGTTAGCAATTATTTAGGATGTAGTATAAGTATCTTTAGAAACTTTTTAAGCTTTACCCATAAAAACCTTTGA
The DNA here is from genome assembly GCF_054371585.1 of Giraffa tippelskirchi. NCBI lineage: Eukaryota > Metazoa > Chordata > Mammalia > Artiodactyla > Giraffidae > Giraffa > Giraffa tippelskirchi. The sequence goes on from NC_137278.1 coordinate 67,000,970, forward strand.
TTTGTGAGTTCTTACTGCTAGACTTCAAATCCTTCCTTTTTCTCTGTGTTACACTTTCAGACCAGAGCAATTAGAAGTGTGGAATTTAGAGATCAGAGAGGGTAGAAGAACAGGAAAGAAGGAAGGGAGGAAAGGACAGTAAAATGTCATATTGAAAAAAGAAGAAACTGTGTTCTGCTTTAAACAATGCAAAAACTATCTGGGGTGCTCAAGCCTCCACATACAAAAAAATCCGGTTAAAATGATGAAATGAATGACCAAATATTACTCCAGTTTTTAGACTGATGGGCTGTGTGTTTAAGTGAACATCTTAGTTTTTATTTAAAACTGTTGAACTGTGTTATCATCAAAATCTTTGAGGTAACACATTTAAAGAAATAAGCGTGCGTGCTAAGTTGTGTCAGTCATGTTCAGCTCTGCGACCCCATGGACTGTAGTTTGCCAGCCTCTTCTGTCCATGGGATTCTCTAGGCAAGAATACTGGAGTGGGTTGCCGTGCCCTCTTCCAGGGGATTTTCCCAACCCAGGGGTGGAACCTGCTGTCTCTTATGTCTCCTGTATTGGCAGATGGGTTCTTTAGCACTAGCGCCACCTGCGAAGTCCTTAAATAAATATGTTTACTTTTAAATTATGAACGTTTTGCTCTCTTGCTTAAGACTTTCATTTCTCAATGTGATATCTAAAGTCAGTCCACAGTGTACAACTTCAGATGCTAACTTTTGCCTTTCTGTATGGCTTCTATTGTTGTCACCCAGAAAGAGGAATCTCATTTTCCCATGTGGAGAGGAACTCAAGGAAGCTGATTAACAGCATGAGAAAAGAAATTAAAAATGATTATCTTCCTTTTAATAGTGATGAAAAAATACCTATTCTCTTTCTGTAATTCAAAAGTTAATAGCACTTTTGGATTGTAGAAAATGTAAAATCATCAGAGAGAAGGCTAAGACCTACAGCCCATTATAAGGGAACTCTGTTCTGTTTGGAATGCCAAAGGCAAATTTTATCTAGTTAATCTGAGCCTATCAATTCATATTTATTTATCTATTACTTGCACAAAAGTAACTAATATTCTCAATTTATGCTTCTAATCCTGAATTATGACCCTTTTCTAACCTCTTGAAAACATTGCCAAACCTTGTCCTCTTTTCACCATGTCTTCCCATTTCCTTTTCCTTCATCTAGACTTTTGTTTTCTTCTAATATTACTTATGACTTGGAGGTTGTGGTCAAAGGCAGAAAAATAGCAAGCAATGAAAGGAAAGAACTCTTTCATATTCTTTCTCCTTCTCTCTCTCTCTTTAATCCTGAAGGAACACTGATGAATTCACATTTATTTCCGTGGCTCCAGGATCTGAGCTAGTGCAATGACTCTGCCCCCACCAACATTACAGTTTCTTCCCTCGCCCAGGTTAGCTCTAATGATGTGATCTTTGAGTAATCTTTGCCAATTTTTGTTAAAGTATTCAAGAAATAATGAGATCTATATGAATATGTGAATTTCACAGGTAATACCTTTACCTGTGAAGTAAAGCTTTAATCCCCAATTTGATTCCTGGGTCAGGAAGATCCCCTGAAGAAGGGATAGGCTGCCCACTCCAGTATTCTTGGGCTTCCCTGGTGGCTCAGCTGGTAAAGAATCCGCCTGCAATGTGGGAGACCTAGGTTCGATCCCTGGGTTGGGAAGATCTCCTGGAGAAGGGAATGGGTACCCACTCCAGTATTCTGGCCTGGGAATTTCATGGACTGTATAGTCTATGGGGTCGCAAAGAGTTGGACACGACTGAGTGACTTTCACTTCACTTCACTTCAAAGCTATTGAAGGTGTTGCACAAAGCGTGTCTTCATACAAGACGATAATCAAAGTTTTCCTTTACTTCAAGTAAAATCTCTGTATTACTCCATTTCTGCAGCATGTGAATAGGCCTATCTTGGATATGAAAGAAACATACTATGGAAATATACGAAAACCAACTTTCTCTCTCTCTTTTTGTAATCCAAAATAAAACTGAGGTGGAAATTTGAATATTTGAGGCAGATTGGTAGAATACCTTATAGAGGAATAATTAGGGTATTAAAATAGTTGTAGGTTTTGCTCTTCTGTTTGGCAAGAACATACAATTGCATTTTTTAACCTAGGTGGCTTCATTTTGATTCAAATTTAGGGGGGCATCCTCTGGTAAGAACGGGGTCAGTTAGGACCCAAAGACCATTTCTTAGGATCTTCTTTGAAATGAAAGAACACTACAAGAATACAGTGAAGCTGAGAACAAGAGGGAAAGTAGGAGCTCCAGAACTTGGAAGGTTTACCGATATATATATCTTGAAAATATATTTTTTCCTCCCTCATTGCATGAGAACAAAACTACCAAAGTACTACTAGAACTTTGGTTAAAACCAAAATTATGAGTCTCAACTTCCTGAGTATCCTCTAATGCTTAAAGTAATATACTAGTTTATTATTTTAAGAATTAGAGTTATTTAAGTACTTAGCTATTAAAATGTCATTGTCTTTGTAGTCAGAACTGGGTGAACTTAATTTTCATCTTTATGAATGAACTTCCTGAATAAGATAGTTTTCATCTTTCTACCTTAGTTTGTCATCTTTAAAATCAGGATGTAAATCCCCAGTTTAGAAAATTTTTGTGGATATTAAGTGAAAATAAGTATTTACCACACACATTTGTTGTTGTTGTTCAGTCACTTGGTCACGTCTGACTCTTTGCGACCCATGGACTGCGGCACTCCAGTCTTCCCTGTCCTTCACCATTTCCTGGAGTTTGGTCAAACTCACGTCCATTGAGTCAGTGATGCTATCCAAAGCCATTTAATGATTTAGTTTTACCATTCTTAAGTAGGGTGAACAAAGTTACAAAATGTAATTCCTTTTATTTTAGAATCCCTCATTTTAGATAGGGAACATTTTATTTTGTTTTAGCTCTGAGAATGTAGTTATGTGACCGTAATCATGTTAGTGATACTGAATAGAAGTATGCATGAGTTAGTCTGCTTAGATCTCCTTAAGCTTAAATGTACTTTGTATCTGTGTGCATATAGAGCCCAGTGTCTAGCTAAAAATGTGAAACAATTTAGTGAAAGCACTGTGTATTTACAAAGTTTAGATATTGGGATAATAAAGTAATAGACCTTTTGCCTGACTTGTCTTTCATCTGGAGGTGTCTTATGATCACAGCTGAGGTCCTGTCTACCCAAAGGAGGGACAACACAGTGGTAATTTTTTGAATTAGTATGTTTCTAAATCTTTGAACTTGCCTAATTTCTTAATGGGAGAATATTTTAATCTGTGTTTAATTGAAAGAAAAAAATCTATATGTTTGCTTTTTCTTTTTTTGGTGATACACTTGATAGACATTTAAACTCTGAGTGTTCTTTTTAATGTAAAAACTTATTTGCCTTTTCATGTACTTAAAAAAAATCCAAGCTAAAATATAAAATTTCTTGCCTCATTTGTTGACAGTGTTAGTCCTTTTATAGAAGTCTCCCAGACTTGCTAAAAGTTCAAAATGACTGAAATTAACTTTATATATTGAAAATTCCCTTTAGAAATATAATTTTACTGAGAAAAAATGTCAAATCTCATGCCAACAATAAATTAGAGGTGGAAAGAACCTACTAAGTTATTACCTCTATCCAAGTAGCAAGAAATTTTCCGTCTCTGACAGAAAATTATTTTGATATATAATTTATCTCATAGCAACACTTGGAAGAACTTCCAAAACTTCTGCAAAATTGCCATGTGTCAGGGTGACTTATTTTAAATTCTTATAGCACTTATCTAAAGTGAAGAGTGTGAATGTATAAATTAGTCAATCTGAGTTGACACATGTAGAGTGAAAGGGAAAGAGTACTGGGGCAGAGACAACAGGCCTAGAGGTTTATAGGTATTCAATTACATACTCTGCCACTTAATAATCTTTCTAATATAGATGAAAGTGCTGAGCTCATAACAGATCATTAATACAACTCCTGGTATTTACTTATCAGGTATTTCAGTGATTTTAATCAAAATCTACATTTAATAACTTACATATATATAGACACATATATATTTGGTAAGGTATATAATAGTGCAGCAGGACAATCTGTTAGAAGTGTTAAAAATTTTGCTTCTAAATTATTTATAGAAGTATTAAGATATTATTGTTTCTTTGAACTTTAATAACATCTCCAAAGGGTAAATATAATCTGGCTCCTGATTCTCTAGTAGTTTCTTGCAGGTAGATTTTTTTCTTTTTATCTTCCACAATACCTCTGATGCAGTACTGAAAAGACACCTTAAAGTTTTTTCTTTTAAAACACTATTTCTGTCTCAGTATTGAAAACACACAATGCTTAGAGTTGTTGAAGAAAAGAATTTTAAGGTAAGAAATGGCTCTAATAGGGAATTTAAAAATGTCTGGAGGCCTATTAGTTGACCTGAGCACCCTGTCTTCTATCTTTGAACTATGAATCTACTCCCCACTCTTCTCTCTGGGCCAGAAAGAATTGCAGGAGGCTCTACAGTCGTCAGGCTTCCCAGATGACTCAGCGGTGGTGAATCCGCCAGCAATGCAGGAGACTTGGGTTGATACCTGGGTTGGGAGGATCCCCTGGAGAAGGAAATGGCAACCCACTTCAGTATTCTTGCCTGGGAAATCCCATGGACAGAGGAGCCCATCAGGTTATAGTCCTTGGGGTCACAGAAGAGTCGGACATGACTTGGTGACTAAATAACAGCAAACATCTATAGTTGTCTTTCTCTCCTATAGCTGTGTTTTGAACTTAAGGTAGCTACTTGTTCCTAGCCAGGGTATCTATAAGGTTCCTGCTTCAGTTTCAGAGGAATTCTGTCATGCTCTGAATGAGAATATGCATGCTATTTTTAGGGTCAGACATCTCTGAGGGGAAATCACTAATGTAAATCTGTCACTCCAACTTCCCATCTCCCATTAGCAACAATTTCCTTTTGCCCCCTTTATGTGTTTTGCTCATTACCACCTGTCATTTTTTAGGATCTTCTGGTTTCCAGATAACATACTAAGTTCTTGAAGATGTGACAAGTGAATGAAATATGCTGACTGCCTTTAAGTCACTAATAGTCAATCTCTTTGAATCATTTCTTCCTCTAAGCTTCTGTACCTGTTTTTAAATGACATCTTGTTCTCCTATTAGATTTCTGTCTTCCACCGTCTCTCTCTACCACACCTTTGAGATGTCATTGGTCTCATGACTGTACACTGACTAATCTCAAGTGTACATTGCTGACCTCTTATTTGCACTGAGCTCCAGTTCCTGTATGCAACTTACTACTCCCTACTCATTGTCTCAAAATTAAATCATCCTGAAATAAACACGTGATTCCATTTCCTCCAAACTTGCTCTTTCCACACTTCTCTCCATCTCAGAAAATGGGCTTTTGTTTTCTGAGGTCTAAGCAGAAAACCTTGGAGTTGATCCTAACTGTGGTTGTTGTAGTAGTTATTAAATCTTGTTGCCTCTAATACTTTCAGCTCTAATTCTTACAGCTGTAATACTTTTAAACCACCTCTATCACCCTAACCTGAACCGCTGTTGTGTTCGTTTTCTGTGCTACATAACAAATGGCCATACATTCACAGTTTAAACCAATATATTAACATATTAATACATTTATTATCCCACAGTTTGTAGGTCAGAAGTCTGGGTGTAGTTTTACTGGGTGTAGTCTTTGTTCTCTGGTTTGGAGTTGTACTTCCTCAGGGTCTGGTCCAGATGTTGGTCTAATTGGCAATCTCATCCGAGGCGTGACTGGGGAAAGGTTAGCTTCAAAGTGCCAATAGGTGATTGTCAAAACCTGTTTCCTTGTGGCTGCATAACCAAAGCTTCAGTTTCTTGCTGGAGGCTGCCATAGTGATTCAAAACCTTCTGTTGATTTTTGATCCAAGTGCTTCTCAGACATACATTGTGGAAGTACGCTAGTAAGAGGAAATTTCTCCACTGGCTTTGCAAGCAAGATGAAGATTTAAGGTAATCATGGTGATAGCATCCCATCATCTTGACCGTTTTTTATTGGTTAGAAACAAACAGGTCCCATACCCAGAGGAGGGGATTATCCAAGGGTGTAGACACCAGGAGGCAAGGATCATTGAAAGTCACCCTAGGGGTTGTCTGCTAAAACTGTCATCTCTTGCCTAGATTTTTGAAATTGCCTCTTAACTCCTTCCTGGTTCTTCCCTCTCCCAACCTCATTAAATAGTTAGTATGATCTTTAAAAAATATGTATAATAATAAGCCACATCACATCATTCCTGGACTCAAAGCCTTAAAAGTGTTTCATTTCATACACAGTAAAAGCCCAAGTCTTTGTAAGGCTTATCGGATCTGAACATTTACCTCTCTGATCTTACCTTCACAGGGAACTGACTGCTGTTCTGAAGTGCTTTTCTTGGTTATCCATATTATTCTCCATATTATTCTCTTACCTCTTTCAAGTCTTTGCTTTAAAATTATCCTTTAAGTGAGGCATTACTAGGATACCTACCTACTATTTAAAAGTGTGACATTCAGCTATTCTTCTTTGCTCTGTTTTCTTTCTTAGTATTTGTTACCATCTGATAGCATATATAGTTTTACTTTTTAAATTTATACTGCCCACTGTCCCCCCTTGAATATAAAATTCATAAAATATGACTCCACGAGACTGTTCTAATTCCTGCTGTCTTTCTAGCATTTATCTAGAGGACACACAACAAATATATGTTGAATAGATTAATGATACATCTCAATTAGGCCTTGTTTTCTTAATATAGATTTCTTATTATCCAAATCCATGGAAATACCTTCCCTGGTGGCTCAGAGGGTAAAGTGTCTGCCTGCAATGTGGGAGACCTTGGTTCAATCCCTGAGTTGGGAAGATCCTCTGGAGAAGAAAATGGCAACCCACCCCAGTACTCTTGCTTGGACTGTGCCACGGACTGAGGAGCCTCATATGCTACAGTCAATGGGATCGCAAAGAGTCATACACGACTGAGCAACTTCACTTCTTCTATTTGGTTATCACACAAAAACTAGGTTACTTCAATCTGGGCTTTCGGAGTTTTACTTAGGACTCTCATTGGGCTTGTGATCAAGAGTTTTAGCTACTATATGGCAGTTAAGGAATGGTCAAATAAGGTTCTATCTTAAAGATAAGATTTTATTTTAAAAATCTCAAAACAATAAGCAATGAAGGCTTTGCAGGAAAATATTCTTTTTTATTTTTAAAATAACTTTATTGAGGTATAATTGATATATAGTAAACTTCACTTGTTTAAAATGAATAGGTTTTTTTTTTTTTTCATTTTTGACCTCTATATCCATGAAATTTTACCTTAGTCAAGATAGTAAACATATCCATTGCCCTCAAAGGTTTCCTTATGGCTCAATAATTCTTCCGTATCAATAATTCTTCTATCCTCCCTTAAATGTCCTGCTGCTCAGTGGTTCCCCAGAAACCATTTCTGAAAGAAATGAAGATTCTTCTTTCTGTTACTACAGATTCATTCACATTATATGGGACTTTGTGTAAATGGAATCATACAGTATGTGATTTTCTGTCTTATTTACTCAGCAAAATTATTTTGAGATTTACCCCTGTTGTGTGTTCATCAGCCCCTTCTATTGCCGAGGAGTATTCCATTGTATAAATATGCTATAATTTTATTTTTTACATTCACTTTTTGATGGACATTTGAGTGGTTTCTAGTTTTTTTTCCATTATATCTACTACTGTGGGCAAGAATCCCTTAGAAGAAATGGAGTAGCCATCATGGTCAACAAAAGAGTCCAAAATGCAGTACTTGGATGCAATCTCAAAAATGACAGGATGATCTCTGTTCGTTTCCAAGGCAAACCATTCAATATCATGGTAATCCAAGCCTATGCCCCAACCAGTAATGCCAAAGAAGCTGAAGCTGAACAGTTCTATGAAGACCTACAAGACCTTCTAGAACTAACACCCAAAAAAGATGTCCTTTTAATTATAGGGGACTGGAATGCAAAAGTAGGAAGTCAAGAAACACCTGGTGTAACAGGCAAGTTTGGCCTTGGAGTACAGAATGAAGCAGGGCAAAGGCTAATAGAGTTTTGCCACGAGAACGCACTGGTAATAGCATACACCCTATTCCAACAAAACAAGAGAAGACTCTACACGTGGACATCACCGGATGGTCAACACCGAAATCAGATTGATTATATTCTTTGCAGCCAAAGATGGAGAAGCTCTATACAGTCAGCAAAAACAAGACCAGGGGCAGACTGTGGCTCAGATCATGAACTGCTTATTGCCAAATTCAGACTTAAATTGAAGAAAGTAGGGAAAACCACCAGACCATTCAGGTATGACCTAGATCAAATCCCTTATGAGTATACAGTGGAAGTGACAAATAGATTTAAGGGACTAGACCTGATAGACAGAGTGCCTGATGAACTATGGACAGAGGTTCGTGACGTTGTACAGGAGACAGGGATCAAGAAAATCCCCATGGAAAAGAAATGCAAAAAAGCAAAATGGCTGTCTGAGGAGGCCTTACAGATAGCTGGGAAGAGAAGAGAAGCGAAAAGCAAGGGAGAAAAGAAAAGATATTCCCATCTGAATGCAGAGTTCCAAAGAATAGCAAGGAGAGATAAGAAAGCCTTCCTCAGCGATCAGTGCAAACAAATAGAGGAAAACAACAGATTGGGAAAGACTAGAGACCTCTTCAAGAAAATTAGAGATACCAAAGGAACATTTCATGCAAAGATAGGCTCGATAAAGGACAGAAATGGTATGGACCTAACAGAAGCAGAAGATATTAAGAAGAGGTGGCAAGAATACACAGAAGAACTGTACAAAAAAGATCTTCACGACACAGATAATCACGATGGTGTGATCACTCACCTAGAGCCAAACATCCTGGAATGTGAAGTCAAGTGGGCCTTAGAAAGCATCACTACGAACAAAGCTAGTGGAGGTGATGGAATTCCAGTTGAGCTACTTCAAATCCTCAAAGGTGATGCTGTGAAAGTACTGCACTCGATATGCTAGCAAATTTGGAAAACTCAGCAGTGGCCACAGGACGGGAAAAGGTCAGTTTTCGTTCCAATCCCAAAGAAAGGCAATGCCAAAGATTGCTCAATCTACTGCACAATTGCACTCATCTCACATGCTAGTAAAGTAATGCTCAAAATTCTCCAAGCCAGGCTTCAGCAATACGTGAACCATGAACTTCCAGATGTTCAAGCTGGTTTTAGAAAAGGCAGAGGAACCAGAGATCAAATTGCCAATATCCGCTGGATCATCGAAAAAGCAAGAGAGTTCCAGAAAAACATCTATTTCTGCTTTATTGACTATGCCAAAGCCTTTGACTGTGTGGGTCACAATAAACTGTGGAAAATTGTGAAAGAGATGGGAGTACCAGACCATCTGACCTGTCTCTTGAGAAACCTGTATGCAGGTCAGGAAGCGACAGTTAGAACTGGACATGGAACAACAGACTGGTTCCAAATAGGAAAAGGAGTACGTCAAGGCTGTATATTGTCACCCTGCTTATTTAACTTATATGCAGGGTACATCATGAGAAACGCTGGGCTGGGAGAAACACAAGCTGGAATCAAGATTGCCGGGAGAAATATCAATAACCTCAGATATGCAGATGACACCACCCTTATGGCAGAAAGTGAAGAAGAACTAAAGAGCCTCTTGATGAAGGTGAAGGAGGAGAGTGAAAAAGTTGGCTTAAAGCTCAACGTTCAGAAAACTAAGATTATGGCATCTGGTCCCATCACTCCATGGGAAATAGATGGGGAAACAGTGGAAACAGTGTCAGACTTTACTTTTTTGGGCTCCAGAATCACTGCTGATGGTGATTGCAGCCATGAAATTAAAAGACGCTTACTCCTTGGAAGGAAGGTTATGGCCAACCTAGATAGCATGTTTAAAAGCAGAGACATTACTTTGCCAACAAAAGTACGTCTAGTCAAGGCTATGGTTTTTCCAGTGGTCATGTATGGATGTGAGAGTTGGACGGTGAAGAAAGCTGAGCGCCGAAGAATTGATGCTTTTGAAGTGTGGTGTTGGAGAAGACTCTTGAGAGTCCCTTGGACTGCAAGGAGATCCAATCAATCCATCCTAAAAGAGATCAATCCTGGGTGTTCATTGGAAGGTCTGATGTTGAGGCTGAAGCTCCAATACTTTGGCCACCTCATGCGAAGAGTTGACTCATTGGAAAAGACTCTAATGCTGGGTGGGATTGGGGGCAGGAGGAGAAGGGGACGACAGAGGATGAGATGGTTGGATGGCATCACCGACTCGATGAACATGGGTTTGGGTGGACTCCGGGAGTTGGTGATGGACAGAGAAGCCTGGTGTGGTGCAGTTCATGGGGTTGCAGAGAGTCGGACACGACTGAGCGACTGAACTGAACTGAGTTTTTTTTTCACTTTTGTAAATAAATATCCTATGTATATCTCTGTCCAAGTATTTGTGTAGGTACGCATCATATTGTTTTCCAGAGTTGTTGGGATTTCCCAGCAACAACATGTGAAAGTTCTAATTGCTCCACATCCTACATATCTACTGTATAGGGTCAGTCTTTTGATTTTAGACATTGTAAATGGTGTCAAGTGGTATCACATTATGATCTTAATTTTCTTGTCCCTGATTACTAAAGATATTGACATCTTTTCATGTGCTTATTTGATATCTATATATCTTCTTTGGTGAACTGTCTTTTCACATCTTTTGCAGAATTGTAATAGAATTTTTTCTCTTATTGAATTTTGAGAGTTCTTTACTCTGGATAAAGTTCTTTATAAGACATATGTTTTTTCATATTTTCTTCTAGTTTATTTATGGATTATACTTTAATTTTCTTAATAGTGTCCTTTTGTTAATAGTGTCTTTTGATGAGAAGTTTTATTTTTGATAAGGTACCATATATCAATTAATTTTTTTTCTAGATCAAGATTTTGGTATTTTATCAGAACAATATTTAAAATCTTAAAATGGCATGATGAATTAAGAAGCCCTGACTTCTTTAAGATATACTTTAATATAGAAATAACATACAAATCCAGAAGTAAACTATAGCCCAGTAGGTTTTTATATGCTTTGACCTATAACAAAATCTCATTGAACTTAATGTATTGTGTTTCTAACTTTAACTTTTCATCTGCCTATCATTTATACACATGGGTATTTCCCTAGGCTTGAGTTTCTTAACCTTGATGCTATTGATATTCAGTTCAGTTCAGTCACTCAGTCATGTCTGACTCTTTGCGACCCCATGAATCACAGCACGCCAGGCCTCCCTGTCCATCACTAACTACCGGAGTCCACCCAAACCCATGTCCATCGAGTCGGTGATGCCATCCAGCCATCTCATCCTCTGTCATCCCCTTCTCCTCCTGCCCCCAATCCTTCCCAGCATTAGGGTCTTTTCCAATGAGTCAACTCTTCACATGAGGTGGCCAAACTATTGGAGTTTCAGCTTCAACATCAGTCCTTCCAATGAACACCCAGGACTGATCTCCTTAAAGATGGACTGATTGGATCTCCTTGCAGTCCAAGGGACTCTCAAGAGTCTTCTCCAACACCACAGTTCAAAAGCATCAATTCTTCAGCGCTCAGCTTTCTTCACTGTCCAACTCTCACATCCATACATGGAAAAACCATAGCCTTGACTGGACGGACTTTTGTTGGCAAAGTAATGTCTCTGCTTTTAAATATGCTATCTAGGTTGGCCATAACCTTTCTTCCAAGGAGTAAGCGTCTTTTAATTTCATGGCTTCAATGATCATCAGCAGTGATTTTGGAGCCCAGAAAAATAAAGTCTGACACTGTTTCCACTGTTTCCCCATCTATTTCCCATGAAGTGATGGGACCAGATGCCATGATCTTAGTTTTCTGAATGTTGAGCTTTAAGCCAACTTTTTCACTCTCCTCTTTCACTTTCATCAAGAGGCTCTAGTTCTTCTTCACTTTCTGCCATAAGGGTGGTGTCATCTGCATATCTGAGGTTATTGATATTTCTCCTGGCAATCTTGATTCCAGCTTGTGTTTCTCCCAGTCCAGCGTTTCTAATGATGTACTCTGCATATAAGTTAAATAAGCAGGGTGACAATATACAGCTTTGACGTACTCCTTTTCCTATTTGGAACCAGTCTGTTGTTCCATGTCCATTTCTAACTGTTGCTTCCTCACCTGCATACAGGTTTCTCAAGAGATGGGTCAGATGGTCTGGTATTCCCATCTCTTTCAGAATTTTCCACAGTTTCTTGTGAGCCACATAGTCAAAGGCTTTGGCATAGTCAATAAAGCAGAAATAGATGTTTTTCGGGAACTCGCTTGCTTTTTCCATGACCCAGTGGATGTTGGCAGTTTGATCTCTGATTCCTCTGCGTTTTCTAAAACCAGCTTGAACATCTGGAAGTTCACGATTCACGTATTGTTGAAGCCTGGCTTGGAGAATTTTAAGCATTAATTTACTAGCGTGTGAGATGAATGCAATTGTGCAGTAATTTGAGCATTCTTTGGCATTGCCTTTCTTTGGGATTGGAATGAAAACTGACCTTTTCCAGTCCTGTGGCCACTGCTGAGTTTTCCAGATTTGCTGGCATATTGAGTGCAGCATTTTCACAACATCAGCGGCAGCTGCGTTGGACCCCGCAGAAGCGCAGCGGCTGCGTCGGACCGCGCAGAAGCGTGGCCGAGAGGAGCTGCCCCACGCCCGAGGCCAGGGGCAGCGGCTGAGAGGAGCTACCTCATGTCCAAGGAGCGGCAGCTGCGTGGGCACAGGGGGGCCGAGAGGAGTTACTCCACATTCAAGGTCAGGAGGAGCCGCCGTGAGTAGATACTCCTTGTCCAAGGTAAGGGGCAGTGGCTGCACTTTACTGGAGCAGCCATGAAGATATACCCACGTCCAAGGTAAGAGAAACCCAAATAGGACGGTAGGTGTTGCAAGAGGGCATCAGAGGGCAGAAACACTGAAACTATAATCACAGAAAACTAGCCAGTCTGATCACACAGCCCACAGCCTTGTCTATCTCAGAAACTAAGCCATGCCGTGTGGGGCCTCCCAAGATGGACGGGTCATGGTGGAGAGGTCTGACAGAATGTGGTCCACTGGAGAAGGGCATGGCAAACCACTTCAGTATTCTTGCCTTGAGAACCCCATGAACAGTATGAAAAGGCAAAAAGATAGGACACTGAAAGATGAACTCCCCAGGTCAGTAGATGCCCAATATGCTACTAGAGATCAGTGGAGAAATAACTCCAGAAAGAATGATGGGATGGAGCCAAAGCAAAACCGATACCCAGCTGTGGATGTGACTGGTGATAGAAGCAAAATCCAATGCTGTAAAGAGCAATATGGCATAGGAACTTGGAATGTTAAGTCCATGAATCAAGGCAAATTGGAAGTGGTCAAACAGGAGATGGCAAGAGTGAACGTCGACATTCTAGGAATCAGCGAACTAAGATGGACTGGAATGGGTGAATTTAACTCAGATGACTATTATATCTGCTACTGTGGGCAGGAATCCCTTAGAAGAAATGGTGTAGCCATCATGGTCAACAAAAGAGTCCGAAAGGCAGTACTTGGATGCAGTCTCAAAAATGACAGAATGATCTCTGTTCGTTTCCAAGGCAAACTATTCAATATTGATGTTCAGGGACAGATAATTCTTCATGGTGGAGGATAATATCCTGTGTATTTTAGGATGTTAGCAGTATCCTTGGCCTGTATCCACTAGTTTCCATGGAAACCTCCAACTGTGTTGATCAATAATGTCTGCAGATATTGCTAATTATCCCCTGGTGGGCGGAATCACCCTTGGCTAAGGATTATTCTAGTCTATTGTACTGATGGGCCTAATTCTGGTTCTCCCTGTCCCAGGCTACCTAATTTAATACTTTAAGTCAGATGATGAATCCAGGAAAATATAGTTGTTCCTTTCTTCCTTGATTTGGCTGCCAGTTATATTAAGAGAGAGAGAGACATCCCTTGCTGAATCCATATCCATGTAAGTAGGCCCTAAATGGTACATGAAATTGTTCTTCAGTGGAATCCAATTCCATTTTCTATTTTAATGTAAGTGGACACAGGAAAACAATTTGAGTCCTTTTCTTGTGATGGACACAAAGAATTCTAGGTGTCCTGTTATTTCTACTTCTAGAGGTGGTGATTTTCTACTTCATAAGAGTTACTCAATGCTCCTCTTTTCCATCAACAGATGATACTAACTTGTATATGACTTTTTCTGATAGCTTACTTCAGATAGAGAATGTATTAGTCACCAGTTAAACTGACTCCTAGTTGATAGCCTTTGTACAATTTTAGCTCAAAATATAAATAACTTTATCTAAATTAAACAGAAGTAATACAGAAAATTTTGAGGGCAAGAGAAGGAAGAAAATACTTGCAAAATAATCACTACCTTCAGTTCAGTTCAGTCGCTCAGTAATGTCCGACTCTTTGCAACCCCATGGACTGCAGCACACCAGACCACCCTGTCTATCACCAACTCTTGGAGTTTACTCAAGCTCATGTCCATTGAGTCAGTGATGCCATCTAACCATTTCATCCTCTGTTGTCCCCTTCTCCTCCCACCTTCAATCTTTACCAGCATCAGGGTCTATTCAAATAAGTCAGCTCTTTGCATCAGGTGGCCAAAGGTTGGAGTTTCAGCTTCAGCGTCACTCCTTCCAATGAATATTCAGGACTGATTTCCTTTAGGATGGGCTGGTTGGATCTCCTTGCTGTCCAAGAGACTCTCAAGAGTCTTCTCCAACACCACAATTCAAATCACTACCTTATATATCACTTAATGTTATTCTTTTCAGTTTTATAATACCAATGGGCTTAATTTTTTCCAAAGTATCCACTCCCTATTTCAGACCATTTGTAAGTTTTAAAACATAATTTGGGATATTAAAGCATTTTAATTTCTCCTTTGCTGGGGTTCCCTTGGAAAAGATTGGGAATATCTTCTCACATGACAGAGAGATGGTATTTCTACTATTCTATAGGTTTCAGAAAACAGTCGAGCTTCTTGTCTTCCTCACAGAAATATAAGATTTGAATTTCATTTTTTCCTTTGGGAATGCATATTTACAAATGACACAGGATGAAGTTTGAAAACAAGACAAATGCCAATGACAGTAGGAAATTTCTTGTAATGAGTCTGCAGGAAATTGTTGGCTAAAACTGAACGTTTAAGAGACTGTTAGCATAATTAAAGGAGCTCAAAAGGAAGATGATAAGAGATGCTGATGAAATTCATTTTGTTTTGAAAGCTGACACCAAGTATTATGATGTCAGTATTAGCAGAACTACCCTGTGCTGTGGTGACTCAAATAGTGATAGTTAGGTCCTTCTGAAATAATAAATTTGTGGTAAATCATTTATTTTCAGAGCAGGGAAACAAGTGAATGATGCTTTGAAGCCTTTAGGTCACCAATAGACATCACATTATTTTACTGGGTGAGCCAGTTGTCATTCACCCAAATAACAAGGCAAGTTGCTGGAAAGCAGCTTTATATTGTAACATTATGCTGAATGTGGGATGTCATTTTTTCAATTCAGGCTGAGAAAGTTAGAGAAGAATGGTGATTAAATGCTAGGAGTCACTGAGAGTTTGATCTGATTCCACAAACTGGCAGAATTCAGAGTGGAAATTCCTGTTACCACCCTTTCTGTGGCAGGGTGGAATGATTGCTAGGTTGGAAGGATCTTCCCCCTCCCTCCCTCACTTTTCCCTTCCATTTCTTTCTTTCTTCCCTCCTTCCTTTTCCTATTCAAGACGTCAAGGAATGGGAATTCTGTTTTAAAATCTTATTTTCTCTCATTAAACTTATTTTTTTTCTCTTCGTTTTTGCCTTTTTATTACCCCCCTTTCCACTTTTTCTCTCCTAGTCTTTTTCTCTCAATCACCTTGATCTTCCTTATGTGATTTCTTGTCCTTTCATAATTGCAGTTTGTGATAAATACTAACAAGGAGCTACTGTATAGCAGGGAACTCTTCTCAGTACTCTTTATTGGCCTACATGGGGAAAGAATCTAAAAAGGAGTGGATATATATATAACTGATTCATTTATCTGTGTAGCAGAAACTAGCACAACATTGTAAATCAAGTATATTCCAATAAAAGTTAATTTAAAAAAGATATGAGGAACACAAAGGAATTAGCCAACTATATCTCAGAAGCAGCATTGACTGTTTCTTTCTCTGGTTAGCTGTTTTGTGCTTTTGTTTCCAATTGGTTTCAAAACCAGTCCTGCTTATGCCCCTGGGGTTCACTGTCATAAAAGTAAAATCATTAGTCACATATTACCATGGAAATCCAAAAACAAAAGTGTATTACTTCTCAATTCTTATTTAGGAAATGGGGAATCACATTATATTTTGGGATAAATAGGTCATATGGCTCAGTAGAGCATGTTTTATGTACCAAATTATTTAGTAAGCAAGGATGCTACTATATTTCAGTAAACTTGTGTACAGTAAAAAATAAAAAAGGTACCTATTTGTCTTACTAAAAGGAGGCAGTATAATAGGCTTCTCCTAGCTCTGTGACCCTGGGCACATGATTGAACTTCTTCAGGGCTCATTTTTCTTGTAGAAGATAGAAATAATAGTTCCTTCCTTGCAACTTCATAAGATTAAATGCACGTAAGGCAGACTATTCTAAAAGCTCCAGAATCAGAACTGTATTTATTTTTTGCTCTGTCATTTGTGATTGTGGTAATATTTAACCTTTGTCTGATAATCATCTGTTATATGGAGGTTGTTTTCAAGAGTGAATAAGATAATACATATCGGGCACTTAGGCTTCTGTAACAGCTGTGATTATAAATGTGATTACATAACAATGTTTTCCTTTTGAAAAACCACTTTTACTATAAAATATAGCATATATATAAAAATTAGATGCATAAGATCTTCCAAAAAGTGTTTTTTTCTGCATATGGCTTTTTTGTTCAACATCATGTTTGTGAGATTTCTCCTTATTTTTACATATAAGTATTGTCTATGCATTGCTGTTACAGTGTTCTATTGAATGAAGATAATTAAATCATCCCATCAATTGTACCTGGACATTTAGGTTGAGTCCAGCTTTTGACTGTTAATAATGAAGCTGCTATGAAAATTCTTTATCTCTTGGTATATATGAATGAATTTTGTTGGAGTCAATACACAGGAATGAAATTGCTAAGTTATAGAGGGTGAGTGGCTTCTGCTTCTATAGATAACACCAAACTTTATGAATGTACCTGTTTCTCCTCATCCTTGCAAGCACATACATTGTCACTCTTTTTAATATTGAATATTCTGGTGGGTGTATGTGATATATCACGATGGTTTTAATTTGCCTTTCTCTGATGATTAATGAGAGTCCCTTGGACTGCAAGGAGATCAAACCAGTCAATCCTAAAGGAAATCAGTCCTGAATATTGATTGGAAGACTGATGCTGAAGCTGAAACTCTAATACTTTGGCCACCTGATGCGAATAACTGACTCATTGGAAAAGACCCTGATGCTGGAAAGGATTGAGGGCAGGAGGAGAAGGGGATGACAGAGGATGAGATGGTTGGATGGCATCACCGACTTGATGGACATGAGTTTGAGCAAGCTCCAGGAGCTGGTGATGGACGGGGAAGCCTGGCCTTCTGTGGTCCATGGGGTCACAAAGAGTTGGACACGACTGTGTATGTGTGTTAGCTGCTCAGCCGTGTCCGACTCTTTGCAACCCCACGGACTGTAGCCCGCCAGCCTTCTCTGTCCATAGAATTCTCCAGGCAAGAATACTGGACTGGATTGCCATTCCCTTCTCCAGAGGAACTTCCCAATCCAGGGATCGAACCCTGGTCTCCTGCATCACAGATAAGTTCTTTATCATTTAAGCTACAGGGAAGTCCTTATTAATGATTATTAATGAAGAGGACAAACTTTTCATTTGATGGTGGGCAATTTGAATATATCCTACTGTGTGGTGTCTATATTCTGCATTTATACTTCCTTTATTGATTTGATGGCAAACTCCAATTTAATTCTATGACTTGCCTTCAAATTCTTGACAATTGTAGGAAAAAAGAATTTAATTTTAATGCAGTCAAAATACCAGTCTTCAAATCTGTGGTCATGCTTTTGATGTACACCCATGGTGGATTCATGTCAATGTATGGCAAAACAAAAAAAACAAAAATATTTTCTTTCCCTGAGGATTTTATGATATTCTTCTCTATTCCTCTAAAAGTTTCATTGTTTTAGTTTAAAATCCACTGGGAGTTGATTTTTTTGTATGGTAGAAAGGAGGAGTAGTTTGTTTTCTTCTTACA
The DNA here is from genome assembly GCF_054371585.1 of Giraffa tippelskirchi. Classification (NCBI taxonomy): domain Eukaryota; kingdom Metazoa; phylum Chordata; class Mammalia; order Artiodactyla; family Giraffidae; genus Giraffa; species Giraffa tippelskirchi. The sequence continues at coordinate 67,019,303 of NC_137278.1, forward strand.
TGGATGTCTAATTATCCCAGCATCATTTATTGAAGATCATCCTTTCCTTGTGGCTTTATAGTTCACTTTTGTGATCTGTCAGTAGAGGTTCCATATATCTATATATCTGTTCTAGAATCTTGATTTTGTTCCATTGGTCTATTTTTTCTATTTCTGCCAACACTGTACTGTTATGTTAATTGCTACTTTATAATAAATCGACCAGATTATCACTTCTTAGTCACTTTATTTTAAAATTTTCTTGACCAGTGCTTCCTAAAGTTGTGTGTGAGTCCCTAAGATCCTCTTAGAGGGTACCTGATCCAATCTTTTCTAGTTATGAGTGAGGCTGGATATTCTTTACATACTTCAACCAAACAGCATATGCAATAGATTTAATTCTGAAGAAGATTTGAGAAAGTGGTAGAAGTTAGCAAACATGCAAAACAGGTTTTGTCTCTTCATATCTGACTTATTTCACCTCCAGATCATCTGTGTTGTTGCAAAAGGCACAATTTCATTCTTTTTTTATGGGTAAGTAACATTCTATTGTGTCTATATACCGTATCTTCTCTACTGTAAATAGTGCTGCCATAAACCTAAAGAGTGCATATATCTCTTCAATTTAGTGTTTTTATTTTCTTTGGATAAATATCCAGAAGTGGAATTTTTAGATCATATATTAGTTCTGTTTTTAATTTTTTTGAGGAAGCTCCAACTGTCTTCCACTGTGGCTGTACAGATTTACATTTCCATCAACCGGGCACAAGGATTCCTTTTTATCTGCATCTGTGCCAACATTTGTTATTTTTGTCTTTTTGATAGTCGACATTCTAGTAGATGTGAGGTAGGTGATTTCTCATCATGGTTTTGGTTTCCATATCCCTGGTGACTAGTGTTGCCAAGTATCTTTTCATGTACCCGTTAGCAATATGTAAGTCTTAGAAAAAATGTCTCTTCATACCCTTTGCCTATTTTTCAGTTGGATTGTTTTTTTGCTATTGAGTTATATGAATTCTTTATATATTTTAAGTGTTAACCCCTTATCAAATATACCATCTGCAAATATGTTCTCCCATTCAGTAGGTTGTCTTATCACTTTGTTGATTGTTTCTTTTGCTATGCAATAACTTTTTAGCTTGCTGTAGTCCCACTTACTTATTTTTGCTATTGTTGTCTTTGTTTTTGGAGTTAGATCCAAAAAATCACCACCAAGACCTATGTCAAGGAGCTTACTGCCTATGTTTTTATCTAGGAGTTTTATGACTTCAGGTCTTACATATTCAGATCTTTAGCCCATTTTGAGTTAATTTTGTGTATGTAATACACAAATAGAATAGTAAAATGGTATAAAATAGTGGTTCAGTTTTATTCTTTTGCATGTGGCTGTCAAGTTTTTCCACTATCACTTAGACTGTCCTTTCTGGATTGTATATTCTGGGTATACTTTTGTCATAAATTAATTGACTTTTGTTGTTGTTGTTTAGTCACTAAGTCATGTCCAACTCTGTGACCCCCATGGACTGCAACAGGCCAGGCTGTGAATTAACTTCTAGGCTCTCTATTCTGTTTCGTTGATCTATGTGTCTGCTTTTATGAGTTCTAGCTATTCTTGATCTTTGCGTTTTCATATAAATTATAGAAACGTCTTGTCAAGTGTAAAAAGAAAATGAAAAATCCTTTGCTGCTTTCAGTGTGACTGCATTGAGCCTTTAGCTCAATTTGAAGAGACAATTGTTTAATGTTAAGTCTTTTGATCATTAAAATCTTACATCTTAATTTATGTTTTGTTACATTTCTATCAACAATGTTTTGTAGAGTTTTGTGTAGGGACCTTACATATTTTAGTTTGATATTTTTTGTGCTACTATAAATAGAATTTTCTTTCTTTTCTTTTTTGTTTTTGTTGCTTATATACAGAAATACTGTTGAATTGTGTATATGGATCACTAATTAAGACTTTTCCTGCATTTTCTTTTGGATTTTCTACTTATATACTCTTAAGTCCCCTGATAATAAAGGAAGTTTATTTATTTATTCATTTCCAATTCTTATACTTTCATTTCTTGCCAATTTTTCTTGCTGGATCCTCTAGTACAGGGTTGAATAGGAATGGTCATTGCAGACATACTTTTCTTGAACCCAATTTCAATGGGAAAGTTTTCAACTGTCAGTGTTAAATGAAAGGAGCTTTATGTACCGTAGGTTTCCTGTAATTATCCATTCTTGTATTAGGAGAAGAGTGAAAGTCACTTAGTCATGTTCAACTCTTTGCAACCAGGCCAGAATACCAGAGTGGGTAGCCTTTCCCTTCTCCACGGGATCTTCCCAACCTAGGGATCGAATCCAGGTCTCCTGCATTGCAGATTCTATACCAGCTGAGCCACAAGGGAAGCCCAAGAATACTGGAGTGAGTAGCCTATCCCTTCTCCAGCAGATCTTCCTGACCCAGGAGTTGAACCAGGGTCTCCTGCATTGCAGGTAGATTCTTTACCAACTGAGCTATGAGGAAAGCCCTTATATTAAGGAGGTTTCTTTCTATTTCTAGTTTACTAAGAGTTATAATCATGAATGGATGTTAAATATTGTTTAATTCTTTATCTGCATCTATTGAGATGATTATATAATTTAAAATGTTTTTCTTTAGTAAATATGGCATACCACATGGATTGATTTTAAACATTAGTCCGATATTTTATTCTTGAAATAAATGTATCTTTGTTGTTTCTTTTATATACTTCTGAATTAGTTTTCCAGTACTTTGTGAAGACTTTGGTATCTATTTTTATGAGTGAGATTGACTGGTAAGTTATCCTTCTTAAAATGTCCTTACAATATCTGGATATTCTAGTTGAGCTGATTGTAAATGTTTGGTAGAACCCTTGAGGCTCCTGGGGCTGATTTTCCCTGTAGGAACATTTTAAACCATGTGTTCAGTTTCTTTCAAAGTTATAAGACTCGTTATATCTTGGTAAATTTATATTTATTGACATGACATTTTTAATAATACACATTATATATGTACAGAATGTCTAGTGGATCTTTGCTGGTGTTCTGTTTTCTTTTCCTGAATTTGATATTTTTTAAACATTTGCCTTATTTCTTTTCTGAAAATTTACCTTAGAAATTTATTACTTTTATAACTCTCTTCAATAAACCAAATTCTGGCTTTCCAGTTGTTTCTATTGTATATTAATTTTTTATTGTGTTCTTATTGTTATTTCTTATTGTTCTTATTTCTTATTGTTATTTCTTTTAAATATATTTTTAAATCACTTCCCTAATATTTTTATGGATTCATAATTTATTAATTTTTCAGTTCTATCCCTTTCATAATTTCATGTATGAAATTAAGGCTACAATTTCCTGAGAAGTACAGCTTCAACTATTCCTTATAAGTTTCATATGTAGAATTTTAGCCAACTTTTATATGAACCTTTGTTGACAAAGTAATGTCTCTGCTTTTTAATATACTGTCTTGGTTTGTCATAGCTTTTCTTCCAAGGAGCAAGCATCTTTTAATTTCAAGGCTGCAGTCATCATCTGCAGTGATTTTGGACCCCAAGACAATAAAGTCTCTCACTGTTTCCATTGTTCCCCATCTATTTGCCATGAAGGGGTGGAACTGTATGCCACGATCTTAGTTTTCTGAAGCTGAGTTTTAAGCCAGCTTTTTCACTCTTCTCTTTCACTTTCATCAAGAGGCTCTTTAGTTCTTTGCTTTCTCTACCTACTATGGTGGGCAAGAATCCCAAGAAGAAATGGAATAGCCATCATAGTCAACAAAAGAGTCCAAAATGCAGTTCTTGGGTGCAGTCTCAAAAAATGACAGAATGATCTCTGTTCGTTACCAAGGCAAACAATTCAATATCACAGTTATCCAAGTCTATGCCCCAACCAGGAATGCTGAAGATGCTGAAGTTGAATGGTTCTATGAAGACCTACAAGACCTTCTAGAAGTAACAACCAAAAAGATATCCTTTTCATTATAGGGAACTATAATGCAAAAGTAGGAAGTCAAGAAATACCTGGAGTAACAGGCAAATTTGGCCTTGGAATACAAAATGAAGCAGGGCAAAGGCTAACAAAGTTTTGCCAAGAGAACACTCTGGTCATAGCAAACAACACATTCCAACAACACAAGAGAAGACTCTACACATGGACATCACTGGATGGTAAACACCGAAATCAGATTGATTATTTTCTTTGCAGTCAAAGATGGAGAAGCTCTATACAGGCAGAAAAAACAAGACTGGGAGCTGACTGTGGCTCAGATCGTGACCTCCTTATTGCCAAATTCAGACCTAAATTGAAGAAAGTAGGGAAAACCACTAGACCATTTAGGTACAATCTAAATCAAATACCTTATAATTATACCATGGAAGTAACAAATAGATTCAAGGGATTAGATCTGATAGACAGAGTGCCTGAAGAACTATGGATGGAGGTTCATGCCATTGTATAGGAGGCAGTGATCAAGTCCATCCCCAAGAAAAAGAAATGCAAAAAGGCAAATTGGTTGTCTGAGGAGGCCTTACAGATAGCTGATAAAAGAAGAGAAGCTAAAGGCAAAGGAGAAAAGGAAAGATATACCCATTTGAATGAAGAGTTCAAAAAAATAGGAAGGAGAGATAAGAAAGCCTTGCTCAGTGATCAATGCAAAGAAATAGGGGATAACAATAGAATGGGAAAGACTAGAGATCTCTTCAAGCAAATTAGAGACAGTAAGGGGACATTTCATGCAAAGATGGGCACAATAAAGGACAGAAACAGTATGGAACTAGCAGAAGATATTAAGAAGAGGTGGCAAAAATACACCAAAGATCTGTACAAAAAAAGATCTTCATGACCCAGATAACCACGATGGATCACCCACTTAGAGTCAGATGTCCTGGAATGCAAAGTCAAGTGGGCCTTAGGAAGCATTGCTACAAACAAAGCTAGGGGAGGTGATGGAATTCCAGTTGAGTTATTTCAAATCCTAAAAGATGATGCTGTGAAAGTGCTGCACTCAATAAGCCAGCATATTTGGAAGTCTCAGCAGTAGCCACAGGACTGGAAAAGGTCAGTTTTCATTCCAATGCCAAAAAATGTTCAAACTACTGCACAGTTGCACTCATGTCACATGCTAGCAAAGTAATGCTCAAAATTCTCCAAGCCAGGCTTCAACAGTATGTGAACCATGAACTTCCAGATGTTCAAGCTGGATTTAGAAAAGGCAGAGGAACCAGAGATCAAATTGCCAACATCCACTGGATCATCGAAAAAGCAAGAGAGTTCCAGCAAAACATCTACGTCTGCTTTATTGACTATACCAGAGCCTTTGACTGTGTGGATCATAACAAACTGTGGAATATTCTTCAAGGGATGGGAGTACCAGGCCACCTGACCTTCCTCCTGAGAAATCTGTATGCAGGTCAAGAAACAACAGTTAGAACTGGACATGGAACAACAGATTGGTTCCAAATAGGAAAAGGAGTCTGTCAAGGCTGTATATTGTCACCATGCCAGGGTGAGTGCAACAGGGTAAGGAAATCCTGGAGAACTGCTCTGCCAGGAGGCCCACAGTCTCAGGTGTTATGGTAATACAGTTAGTTTCTGTGCTGTCTCTGGCCAATCATTCTAATTCCAGATCCTTCCTGGGGGTGAATTCATCACTCAGCCAAGATGGATTCCAGCAGGACATATGCAATGGGACTCCTCTCTCATATTTACCTTTCCCTAATTCTTCTGGTTGGTGGTAGCATGTTAGTTCCTCATTCCTTACCAGGCAGGACCTCCCACTGTAAGGTCACTAATGCAAGTGGTTACTGTCTGGCCTGGCTAGGGTAGGTGATTTCAGTTACTGATTCTCCTAACAAAATGATGCTGTGATTTCCTATGTACAATATTTAGATGTTCTAGAATATAATTTACTGGTCAAGTGGTAGTATCAATTTTTTTCAACTTAATTTTAAATGTAAGAGCCAAGAAGTATTTTCATCTGAATTTAATTGACATTGAATTCTTTATGATAGCATTGGGAAGATTTTATTTAAGCCATTTCTAGTTGATGATATTGAGGCCATATTGACTCAAATGGTAAAGAATCTGTCTGCAATGTAGGAGACCTGGGTTTGATCCCTGAGTTGGGAAGATCCCCTGGAGAAGGAAATGGTAACCCACTCCAGTATTTTTGCCTGGAGAATCACATGGACAGAAGAGCATGGTGGGCTACAGTCCATGTGACTGCAAATAGTTGGACAGGACTGAGCGACCAACACTTTCACTTTCATTAACTGTAAAGAAGATTATAGTCTGATCTATCAGCCCTTGTATACAAGTCATATAAAACTTAGATCAGGGTTTCTAATTGTGTACCCTCTACACTAGAGAGGTTATATACTGTAGTGATAAGAATGTGAGTATTGGAATATCAAGAGTGGCTTTAAGTCATGACTTACTAGCTATGTGACATTAGACATATTACTTAACCTCTCTAAGCCTATTTTCTAGGTTGTTAAATGGAGATGGACAGTCCCTATCTCATGAAATTGACATGAAAATTAAATGAGATTATGTGTATAAACTACTTAACACATTGCCTAGCACTCTGAATACTTGATAGATATTCACTGTTCATTTTACTTTGAGGACTGAGTGTTGCAGTTGGCCTTCTGTATCCATGGTTTCCACATCTGTGGATTTAACCAAAGTCAAGTGGAAAATCAGTGCCCACGGATACAGAGTATCAACCCCACTGGGACATTTTGTATGAGGTACTTGAGCATCTGTAGATATTGGTATCTGCTGGGGTCCTGGACCCAATCCCCCAAAGATTCTGAGGGATGACTATACTGTATTTCATTTAATTTTATTAAGGAGGACCTCATAGTCTCTGACCTCCTTTAAGTGGTATTCATTTAAAAACATGTAAGTAGATATATAACAACCTATAGTTCAAACTGCTCTTGACTGTAATTTTCACAAAAATTACTTTCAAGGAGTGCTCCTCTGACTGTGTATAAGTGCAGTTGTTTTGGAGCTCACTGCAAAGCTTACATTTATACATGTTCAATTTTATGTATTTAGATTCTGTTTATAATATATCTACCTTTTGTTCATTTATCTTATGATAGTTATCATGTTTGACCACAAATAACAGTGTTCATTCAGGCCATTGATGAAAATGTTAAACTCATTGGAACCAAGGTGATACTGAAGTAAATTATGTGTAATATAAGATAACTTGAAAATCTTAATGCATCTTCCTCAAAAAGAAAAAAATTTAATTTATATGAGCCCTCACTCTGGTGGTTCATACAGATCACTATAGTCTTTTCTAAGAGTGAATAGACTTTCATGTTTTGTGATATCTCCAGATTTTTCGTGGACATCAAGTCAATAAGTTAGCTTATAGTTTTCATAATTTAAAGCCTAGAACATAATTTAAAAAAATTTGATACCAGAATTTTACTGGAATTTCCCCACAGATTATTGCCATGAGATCACTTTTACACTTCCCACAATATGATCATTTGTGGAGAAAACTGCACTTATTTGAAGGAATCACTTGCTTTTTCTTACACTTTTCATGAATAAGCCAAAGCTCAGTCTTCATTCTTAAAAATAGCCAATACTTTTACTATATTTTTAATTGCTAAGAACTTTTCATAATTTGGAAGTCTATTTTTCTTGATGCTATTGCATACCTACTTATATATTTCATTATCGTCTGATTAAGCTGACATCATCTCTCTCTCTCCCTTTGTGTGGCAATAACTTATTCTGATGGTGAGAAATAATAGGTCTGCAGTGTGTGTGTGTGTTTGAGTGTGTATGATTCTTTCACTAGATTGTAATATTGTTCTCTTTAGTAGAGCAGTTAAGCTGTAAGTGTTCTTATGAAGGCAAGGTAGAATTAAGTGCATTAAAAACCATCAGGAGAATGTTAAGATTATAATATATGCTGGCTTTAAATATATATTAATCCATTAAATAAGCACATATATAAATTGCCAAGTCAAATAATTGAATAAGATGACTACTTTTCAAAAACCATTATTTCATCAGCTTGTTACAGAGTTACCTACAGAATACTATAATTTTATAAGTACAAAGAACATTAGCAAGCACAGAATTAAGAATTTTTATTTTTCAGTGGACAGAACAGAGGCCAAGAGGGGAAATAACTTGCCCTCAATCACATGTTTTGGTGGTGAGTGGGACCACATTCATGTCTCTTGATTTCCAGTATGCTTTGACCATTTGCTCTTATAATCTAACAGTCTGCCACATGGTAGGAATGGATTTCCTTTCATAGGAGAAGATTTAGTGTGTACTGTTCAGTCTTATTGTGGGAGGAAAAAACGGCAAAGTGGAGCTTGTGTGAACTAATTGCTACAATAAGAAAAAGAATCCACTAGTTTCTCCTTTACTTTGATGTTTGAATTTGTAGAAGTGACCTTTGGGAGCAAAGAAATAAAAGATATATTCCAGGATCATCATGTGTGGAGGAGGCAGGATCAGGCTTGTGGCAATAATATGAGGTTCTAAGACCTTAAAGGCTTCTTCATTAATTATCTTTGAAAAGTTCTGTTTTTTGTTCTGAGCAAAAATGAAACCACGGGCTTCGGGAACAGAATAAAAATATCTAATTCTTGAGGCCTATTCAAGATATTCCTCATAACCTTTACACTGGGCACAGAAAAATGTAACACATTTCATGGGTAGACGTTTGACCTTTCTTCTCTGTTGAGACCATCTTTGGAGTCTCTAGTCTCTGTTTTCGTGTCTCTGTCTCTTTCTCTTACCTGTTCGATACCTCTTGAAAATCCATCTCTTACTTCTCTTCTGCGTTACCGTGATCCCCTTACTCATGCTTTGTCTGTTCCCTTCTCCAAAGACCTTGCCTCAAAGTTAATTTCTCACAATTCCTCCTGAGAAACTCTTTCTCTAGTAGCTTGCTATTTGAGAGGAACAGGGAGAGGATTTGGGGGCATCCGAGAGCTGTGTCACTGCTCTCAAGTATCTTTCTCTCCTGGAATGTTCATCCTCTCATTTTTCTAAGTGGCAAGTGAGAAAAATGCACTTTTAAGTCAACTAAAAGGTTCTATGATGTATGTTATGTTGTTTAAAAAAATCCTGTTTCCTAAGGTATCATATAAAATGAACAATCTTTATATCCTCATTAGCAAATTGGTAGTAAAATTTCAAGGTGATTGTATCTATATGCAAATATATCAAGAGTGTTTCGTTTGAAATCTGTTTCAGAAGTAATTATATTTGGAATGCTGAGTGTATATACCCCCTTTTTACATATATATTATCCTTAAATAGCATTGGCAATGGCACTGAGGTTATAGGTAAGCGGCCCAAGTGTTTTTTTCCCCTTTCTTTTTTGGCATGCTTAGCAAAATAGTAACACTGAATATATTGAAAATGGCAATATGTTAATCATACATGTTTTTCTCATACCTATGTGGTTGCATAATTATTAATGCCTCTATGACTCATATTTTTTGTAGAAATATGTCTTTCATTTATCACTTACATAACTACAGCCTTCCTGAATGGAAGAACATAAAGCACATAATCAGTAGATTTTATTTTTTGTGTCTCTCATCAGTTGCCTATTTATGTATACAAAAATGAATTCCATTTTAGTTTATATACATGTTCCTTTGCCCAGTTGGGAAATAAATTCACTATAAAATGACAGTGATTAAAAACATCACTCCCAGATAATATTTTCCACTTTGACAAGAGTTTTTAATATCTTGATACAATGGAGCAATCCAAATTTGTTCCGCTTCTGGGGTCAAAATGCTGCTTTTTTATGACTTGTTTTCCTGGAGTGCCTCCGCAGTACAGCAAATACAGTCATCTGTTTTGTCTGTAACAACGGTTAAACTGACAGGTCCTTTCCAGAATATCCAAGTCCAGCTGCCATGTAATCATAGGCTATCTGGCCCCTTTCTGAACTTTTGGGGAGAGAAAATTCACTGCTTTATGAGGAGACTATTTTTCTCAGTTTATTGAGATGTTATTGATATATTACATTGGGTAAGTTTAAGGTATACATTGTGATGATTTAATACATATATATTGCAGAATGATCACCACCATAAGATTAATTAATGTATTCATCTCCTCACATAATGACCTTTTTTTTTTTGGTAAGAACACTTTAAGATTTAGTCTTCTAACAAATTTCAAGCATTTAATATAGTTTTAACAACAGTCACTATGTGGTTCATTGGATCCCCAGAAATAGATTTCTCTATAACTGGAAGTTCTTACCTTTTGACCAACATCTCCACATCTCTCCCACCCCCCTAGCCTCTGACAGTCACTAATCTACTCTTTGTTTCTATGAATTTGACTTATTTTAGATTCCAAATTTAAGTGAGCTTGTATGGCATTTGTCTTTCTCTGTTTGGCTTATTTAATTTAGCATAATGCTCTCAAGGTTCATCCATGTTGTCACATATTGCAGAATTTCTTTCTTTATCCATTTATCTATTGTTGGACACTTAAGTTTTTTTTTTTTTTCTTCATCTTTTCCGCATTGCAGGCAGATTCTTTACCAGCTGAAACACAATGGAAGCCCTTTCATCTCTTAGCTATTGTGAATAATGCTTTAGTAAACATGATGGAATACGGATATCTTTTCAAGATAGTGATTTCATTTCCGTCAGATATATATCCAGAAGTGGGATTGCTAGATCATATGATAGCTCCATTTTTGATTTTCAGGAAATTTCTATACCGCTTTCCATAATGGCTGCATCACTTTACCTTCCCACCAACATTGTACAGTGTTCCTTTTTTGAGGAGACTATTTTAAATTCTAGACAGTTTTAGGTAAAAAATTGCTTACTGTTTTAATCCAAGTAGCTTTGTCTCTGTAATGTCTCCATTCCTTCTTGTTGTTCCCTACTGAGCCACAAAACCCTGGTTTAAACTGTGTGATCTTAGGCTTGAAAACAGCTCACTTTGCTCCTCAACATGCCGTCTCCTCCCTGAGCCCAGAACTCTCCTTTCACTAAGGTACCACTCTAGCACCCCACTTCCAACCTTACCAGCTAGTCTTGGCTCTCCCTTAAATGCAGTCAAGAATGTTGAGGTTTCCTCTGAAATGACAGAAAGAAGGTGGCATAGGAAGAGAAACAGAGAGGAAGATAGGGACAGAAAGATATGCAAGGATGCCTGTAGAGAAACAAAGAAAGAGACAGCAGAAGGCAGATGTTCCAGAAAGGCAGAGGGTGACCAGGGGCTGGGTTGGCACAAGAATACATTCCCATAGGCTTCTGAGTCTTAACATTGTACTTTTAATGAAGCCCTGGGCAGGGTATTAAGTATTTCAGCAGTCTGCTAATACTTTTGATTCGCATAGAGATGTCAGCTGAAACACCCCCTCTTCTTCTTCTTTTGTTTTAACAAACACAATACTATTTAGCATTCATCACCACCTGATTCTGTGTCTGAATAAACTTTAGATGCATTGAATCCTACAACATTCATAAAAGATCATACCGTGTTTATTAAATCTGTTTTACAGATGGAGAAACTGAAACACAAATAGGTTAGGCAACTTGTTCCTGTGTCTACAGTGAGTAAATGGCATACCAAACATTCCAGGCTATCCCATGCTTATGCTTGCACAACTTTGATTAAATGTACTTTTAATAAAATCCAGACTGAACTTCTCTGTTGGCTCAGTGATAAAGAACCACCTGCTAATGCAGGAGATGGGGGTTTGATCCCTGGGTCAGGAAGATCTCTTGGAAAAGGAAATGGTAACCAACTCTAGTATTCTTGCCTGGGAAATCCCAAGGACAGAGGAGTCTGACAGGCTACAGTACATCGGGTTGCAAAAGAGCTGGACACGGCTAGGTGGCTAAACAACAACGTTTAATAAAATCCAGGCTGCATTTCACTATATTCATTTGCTTTTTTGATAAATTTTGCCTATTGTTTCTTCCTATCATTTTTAACCTTAATTCACTTTTTGTGTCGGCCTTTTCTCCGTTTCTCTTAATAAGCAAATAACGAGCATATTACCTTTCCTCATCCAAAGCATTCATGGACTTGATAAGCAGAATGGTCAAGGATGGAATACAGTTGTATGTGCCATGAGCCTTTTTTTCCAAGTGATATTGATTCATGTGGCTATACCTTTTAGATCAAGATACTTACTTATTTTAATGTAATCTAGAATTAATTGGTATCCAGTTATATTTTTCCATCTTATCCAGGATATTATAATAGTCTAATACTTGGCTATGCTCATTTATACCAACTGTTTCCATTCTAATGGTTTACCAGAAGCCTTATCAAACTATTTGAGTAAAATTATGTACACTTGAATATTTCCCAAGTAGTTTCAATAAGACAATTTTTCAAGGCAATTGATGCTTCAATGATTTTGAATTATGTAAAATAGTTTTCTACAATTAGAGAGTTTTCATCTACTCCTTAAAATATAGATATAAGTATATAGTTAAAGATCAGTGTGTCTGTGTATGTATACATGTGTAGATGTGTTCATTTATAAAATTTTTAGATGTATACACTTAAGCCAACTTTATAAAATTTTAATTTCAGAAAAAAGAAATTTGACTGTTTATAGTCTTAGTTATAGTTATAATCCTGGAAAATTTTCAGAGCTCAAGTAGTGAAAGTAGCTTAAGTAGTGAAGAAAAGTATTTCTGTCACTCTTTTGCCTTCTAGAATCATCCAAGTTCTAATTTTATATCATAGTGAATACATAAACCTTTTGAATTTGAGGGAATCTCGGGTAGCAAGGTAGTGTGTTGAATTTCTAAATCAAAGCATAGACTGTTTTAATTTTCTGCATTCACCTCTCAGTTTCTCTCCAAATGGACTGTTAGAAAATAGAATTAAAAATTATGCATATTGCAGCAATACTGAATCCCTGGCTTTCTGTAGGGGTACTTGGAAAACTTATTGTCAGTTAGGTATTAAACTTTGCCTGAGCATTTTATTAAGTGCTGGGCCATGACAAGTACTCAGTGAGAAATGCTTGAACAAATGGTGCCAGGTTGATGTCCACTGGCAATGGCATACATTGTCCAACTTCCTTATCTTTGTTTCTGCAGCTTCACTTCCTTATCAAAGAGAGAGAGAAGCCCAACCATTTTACAAACAGAAGATGGTCAGAGGGTAAAACATAATTAGCATGTACGTCAGTAATTGCTCAATCATCTCCCCCCGCAAAATCATTGCAAATGACTCTTTTTCTTTGTAGGAATAATTGTGCACCTGCTTTTCAAAACACAAAAGCTGGTTTTGCCTTTGTGCATAAAATGTGATTTGGAGAGTTTGGAGATCATGCAAACCACATATTTACATAATCAAATGGCAAACTGCAATTTATTTTAAGCTCATGGATTCTTTGTTCTTCCTTACCCAACAATCATGTAAATAATGCCAAAAGAACTGGTGCCTGTCTGACACTTGGGAGGTTAGGTTTAGTTTGTATAACTCTGTATCAAGGACACACGGCAGAGTAATGAATACGTATGATTTTAGGACATTCTACTGAAAATACCTCCTATTTTTCTGGTACATGCCAAAGCCATTTTTAGAATCTTTTCCCATCTACTCACCTTGTGCATATTACAATTTTTGTTCCCCAGGGAGAAAAGAAGTAAAAGGTTTCTTGTTGATGATCCAAGAAATGTGAATAAAGTTGTTGGCAGATGGTTCGCACATTTCATTCTGAAATATCTTATAGTGACAAATAACAAAGTGTATATAATTAGCTCTATGCAGATGGCATGCCAAGTGTTGATATTCATCTCTGCAGACTTTTTACAAAGACACTATTTTAAGAGTCAAGATTCAGAGACAGCCCATGAACCGTCTAGAAGTAGGCAGGGTTTTACAAAAAAAGATCATGGATATCAAGTAAGACTTTCCTAGGCCAAGTTTCCAGTCCTATATCCATTTTGTACTCCAGGAGTCATGTGCCAGTGAATTTAGGAGTCTGGGTTTATTGCATTAAACTATAGAACTCTTCTTTCTTTTCCTCCATCTAGCCAAGCCTCTAAACTTACTGTTGTTTTTACCAAGAATGCTCTGCTCTCAGATCATTTCATGGCTGGAGCCTCTTATCAATCAGATTTTAGCTTAAATGTCACCTCTTCAAAAACTCTTTCCCTGATGATCTACACACTTCCTATTCTTTCGCATGACTACTTTCTCTCATGTTATCCTGGTTTATTTTTCTTTTAGCTTTATTGTTATATTTGAGATAAGTGATAAGTGAGGACCTTGACAATCTGTTTGATGACCATATCCACAGCCTCAGTTATGGTCCATGGCCTGTGCAAGTTCTTACATATTATTTACAAGAATGACTTTTGTAACTCACTCCTCACTGATCAAAGTAATTAAGATGTTTAAGCTAATATCCTTTCTGTATTTATCCAATGTTAGTATATACAGCCAAAGTTAACACACTGAGCCAGTATTATCTGTGCTATAAAGATTTTATTACATTTTTTCCCAATATTTTCTTTCGTTTAAGTTTTATAGCTACATATGGTAGGCAGAGAATGTGGAAGCAGACCAGGACTGAATATAAATAGAACGTAGAGTTTGACTTACTTGCTTATTTTCTTTTATAGTTTTCTAGTAAATGGGTATCATGTCAGTTTAACTTATTTATGTATTGTCTACCTTGAGGCCAGGTGCCTAACAGATACTATGTGGTATTAATGACATACAGGATATGTTGGAAAAGAAAGCATTGTCTTACTGAAGGAATTGGATTTCATTTCCATTTTGCTTCCTTCATAAATTTATTATTATGATTAAAAATATTCTGTGCCTGGGTTCAATAATCTATATATAAGAAAATATTTATAATATGCTTCTGAATTTGGTGGGGCTAATGAAAAGAGTGAAATCCAAAGAAATAGAAGTAGACATTATTTTGCTCTTATTTTGAATTAATCATTTAAAGAATAGCATTCCTGAGTTTCCATTTTGGAATCACTGTATTTTCTCATAAATTTTCTGCTCTTTCATGGGACTCACTGCTTAAATGATTTTTTTCAATCTCAGTCCACTGAACTTTTGAGATTTCTGTTTCTTTAAGGCAATTTGAGTGTTTGTCTTGATTCATAGTCTGTTGCAGCTCTCATTATTTGCACCTCTGGTTTTAAGCAGGAACAGTTGAATATTTTGAGAACTTACTCAGTGAAACATAAACAGCAGGTTTAAAATGGAACGTTACCTTCTTCCCCAGTGTCTTTTTAATTGTTAAATTTAAATGCTTTAGACTGAGTATCCATAAAGTGCAATGATTGCCTCAGCTGGGACTCTGCTGTTTTCCGGTTTCTTTACATATTTTTAAAAAATGCAACTCTTTTGTTTGTAAAGATGTTATAGGTTCTATGTATTTTCTCTCTTCTCTAAGCTTTTAGTGCACAAGAGGATCCTTATAATAGCCTTGTTTTCAACTCTCATTGCAAAAGTTGGGCACATTAAAGTCAACAAATCTCTAAACTGTTAATGTACGAGGATTCCCATGGGCCTCAAACTGCTGTGAATGGAGAACAGCTGGTCCTAATTGCTCCCTAATGGAAAGGCATCGTGGAAAGCAGGTTTCTACATGGTAACACTTCAGAAGCCATGTTATTGTTCAGTCACTCAGTCGCATCCAACTCTTTGCGACCCCATGGACTACAGCATGCTAGGCTTTCCTGTCCTTCACTATTTCCCAGAGTTTGTGCAAACTCATGTCCAGTGAGCCGATGATGTGGAGCCCAGCAAGTGGAGGTAAAAACCATACCATCACATGTGAAGTCTCATGTGCAAATCCGTTTCCAGGTCACAGGTCACTTTGGGTTCTAATCATGATCAAAGCTGTGTATTCCAACTTGATAAAAGACACACACACACACACACACACACGCATGCACACTAGACTAGAACTTAACAACAAATGTTCTTCTTTAAGCAAATGAAAGAAAACTTGAGTGAATTACTAATTTCTTCTCCTAGCTCTACAGATATCCAATTTAATTCATAAATTCACTTTCTCCTTATTTCTGTCATAAATTCCAGCCCAACTTTAGGGTCATTGTCTCCTTGAAATCTTCTAAGCCAATCATGACTAGCATAAGATGAATTTAAATAGTCTGTTTGTCTTCTTCCATTGATGAGCTTAGAAATTAATATTAATAGAGGCTTCAGAGGATGCATTTGAGTGATACAGAGACTGTCATTCATTTTTCACTAGGTAAATGAAGCTTCTGAAACATAGATTTCATATTTTTTTCTGACATGAAGTCTAACTGGCTATTCTTTTCCTATATGGATAGAGGGCTATGTGATGACAGGTACAGAAGACACCTCCTCTTCTCAGATAAATTTATTTCAATTAGAAAAGATTTAGGTCTAATGTTATGGTATTGACCCTAAGTGCAATATGGGTACAGAGAAAGAAGAGACTAATGTGGTTTCAAATAGATCTAGGAGACTCAGAGAAGACAATGGCCTTTGAGTAGAATACATAGAAAACACAGCTCATCATTTCAATTGTGAGGAGCCATCAGACAAGCCCACATTGAGGGGCATTCTTCAAAAAATAACTGTCCTCTACTCTTTGAGAGTACCAATAACATGAAAGATCAAGAGAGGAGGAATTTTATAGATTAAAGAAGACTTAAAAGATGAGAATTGAGTAGTCCAGGATTATCTTTTGCTTATAAGGGATATTACTGGGACAGCTAGTGAACTTGGAATAATATCTACAGACTAGATACTACATTGTATCAATGTGAATTTTCTGATTTTGATAAGTACATTGTGATTGTGTAAGAAATGTCCTGTTGTTAGGAAATTTACACCAAAGTGTTTAGATGGAAATGGGTAAGATGCCTGCAACTTACTCTCAAATGGTTCAGGAAAAAAAAAAATGTGTGTAGACAGGGAAAGCAGAAAGAAGATAGAGGGAGAGAGATAAAACAAGTTTGGGGAAAAAATGCTAAAAGTAATGATAAAGGCTACAGTACAAGGATGCTATGTGAACTATTCAGTAACTTTTCTGTGAGTTTGAAACTCTTTCAAAATAGAAAGTTGAAGACCTGGCCCTATGTTCTGAATCCTTCTCTTAGAGCTGAACCACAAAGGAAAGGGCTGGCTTCTCTGGTGAGTGTTATGCCCGACCCACCTGATCTCTCTTTCGAACTGTGGCAGTTCTTCTAAACCTTTCTTAAACATTGAAAAGAAGTGCACTTTCAATCTGCAATCTCTTTGGTTAATGACCTCTCTCAATTTATTTACAACACCTAGCATTTCAGAGGTGCTAGGATTTGTATATTATTTTTCTACATTTATACTCAAGAGGTTGTGCTTTTTATTTTAAAAATTTATGTCTATATACCCTTCCAATATTCCCAAAACATTTATGGTGACTTACCATCAAGAGTAGACAAGAGAAGATTTAGGAGGTAAATTATCTCAATGTTGTTTCCATGGTGTGTTAGGCACTATACTGAACATTGTTTATAAATTGATTTCTCGTAACAGTGCATTGAGATATTATAAGTATTTCTAATGAGAAAAGAGGCTCAAAGAGGTTATGAAATTTTCTCAAGTTCACACAGCTAGTGAATGGTAGAGGCAGAATTTGAACCTATGGTTGTCTAATTTCAAGTTCAGTCTCTTTTTACTGCTGTGCTGCTCTCCACATATCACATATCTCTACATAAGTTAAAGATCAGAGTTCCTTTGGGGAAGATAGAATGGGAAGAAAATTATATATAAGTATTGTATAGGTTAGTGATATAATTGCAATAAAAGATAAGTTCTTTTCACTGGTGCAAAAATGGAAAGATAACAGTATATCAGGGGAGATAAACAATTGACTGGAATCAAATTCTAAGAGTGTTCAAGATTTAGGTGTTCTCTATCTCTAAAATTTCAGGACTTAGAGAACACTCTGGTCTTCAAATACTTTCTGAATTAAACTACCACTGAAAATTACTTTAGTTCAGAATTTTACCAGATATCTTGGAAAACATACACTTACAGGGCACTTACCCATCTCTTTCACAACTGGAAAATAATGATCTAGAAATTCATAAGACTCTTAAAGGAGAAAATTTTAAACAATTTATGTTAAGCCAAACCTAAACATCATTTTTGAGAGGGCCAAGAAAGAACTGTAATAAGGGACAGAAATGGGGATCCAGACATTATTTCTTTGTGTCTCCTCAGTTCAGACACGTAAGGTATTTTCTTGACTCTCTTGAACCTGTCCCATTCACATCCATGATTTCATGAGTCAATTAATCATAAGTATGCACTCTGCATGTTTATTGAGCACTTACTGTCTTAGAGGCTTAGTTGTAGTTACTGAGGTTATGTAAATGAGCAAGACAGACAAACATTTTTAGGACTTGTGTTCTAATGGGTGAGAAAAGCAATAAAGGAGTAAAATAAATAAACTCTTGGAGAAGGTCATGTCATATTTTGGCAAGTGGGATACAGAGAATATATGTGTGGCATATGATGCTGAACAATGTGAAAGGACTACGGATAGTTAGGAATGGCCTCCCCAAGTTAGGTGATGGTTGTTGTAAGACTTGACACACTGTGGGTTCCATCTAAGTAGTGGAATAACCAAGTTCAGCAGGTGAAATTGTAGGTGCAAAAACCATGAGAAGAGTAAGTGTTTGATATATTCTAGGAAGAGAAAGAAAGCCAATCAAGCAGTTATATTGAATGAAGAGAAAAATAGAAAATTATGTCAGCAAATTAGGAACATGATAGGCTTTTTTAAGAAGTTTGAATTGTGTCCTAAACATGATGGGCAGTCACTGGAGGATATTCAACTGCAGTATTATATGATCTGGTGAACATTTTAAAGTTATTTTTTTGACTGCTCTTTGGGAATTGGATTATAGAAATGCAGGAGTAGAATGTCTGAGAGGATGTGGATGGTTATGACAATAATCTGGATAAGGATTAGGGAACTAGCCATTACAGTGGAAATGAGGGGACAGATTTACATTTTGGGGGTAGAGCAGTCAGCTAAGACAGACTAACTACTGGATTGGAAGTGAAATCAGGAAGTCAAGGATGACCATCTAAATGTTTGGCTTAAATAACTGGCTTAAATAACTTAAATAGCTTGTGCCATTATGGAAGAAAATTTTATTTTAGAAATGAAATTACTTCCCACAGTATAGACTACTCTATAAATATAGGTACTAGAAAAATGACCTTATTAAGGTGTTAGTTTTTTTCTCCTCGACTCCATTGGGTCATTTTTATAGCAAACATTTTCAAGAGTATCAAATGACCTTTTTTCTTAGCACATATATTTCTTCAAAAAATCAGACGTCAGGCTTTTATATTATTTTATGAATAAAAGAAAAAAAGCGTTCATGCCTATTTTTAGAGGCTTAGCTGACAACAAATTAAAGATGATATGAAGAATTAATTTTAGAACTTTCTAAGTACATCAATCACAGACAAATGTTGACCATTAGATGAACAAATATTGATGACTATCCAATGTCCAAAACTGTCTGGTAGATAATTACTGTTTAATAAAGGTTTTTTAATAAATGCATTTATTGAATTAAGCTATGAAATACTTCCCAAGAAATGTGCTTTGAAATCTGCATGGCTCCATGATGTGGTCTTTGAGTAACTATTGCAAAGTGGCCAGAAAGAAGAAAATCCATTTCTTAGAAACACTAGGTTAAGGGTCAAGGCTCTTGAAGTGAAATATTTCATTTTCCTGCTATAGGAACAGATAGAGCAACATCTCTTCCTTAAGTATTGATAGGCACTGTTTTGTCAGAAGTGCACCAGGATCAACAAGATTCTACTGAGATTGTTTTGAAGACTGGCAGGATTACAGAGAATGCTCAGAGCACCAGGTGTTCTCATTGGACCCTGTGACTCAACTCTGTATTTTGGGTTGAGTTAGTCTCAACAGCTGTCTGAGTTCTGATCAGCTTCACTGAGCTTTCAATACTGATTTACTTTGTTATCCTTGAATTTGTAAACAAATGAAACTTTGCATAAAGTTATTAGACCATGGTCTTTCTATAATTAAGCCCAGTCCTTGTCTAAGTTTTACACAAATAGATTACTTTACATGGTAAATACTTAGACTGAGTATTTTATGTAAGGTCATTAGACCTTTAGGTTTGAAAGTATGCCATTTGGTATTTTTTTGTTGTTGTTGTTATTGTTTAACCATTAACCTATTTATTTTCTTGCTGCTTAATTTGCTTTTGCTGTTATCTGTGTATATGTACAACCTTGTTTTATATATTTTTTATGTTTCCTGGGTTTTATAATGTATAAGAGTATCTTTCTTAGGTAGTAAGTGGAAAAATAAGTCAAAAAAGTCTCAGTATATAATGCAAGACATATCTGAGGGCTAATGGTTTGTTAGGCTGGTGACCAATTCATGAAAAGTTAATTGGTCAAACTTTGCCCTGGGTGACCTAAAAGTCTTTCATGTGAGGTCTCCTGTTTTGGCCAATTTGTGAAAGAAGTTTCCTTTGTTCAGATTGCATTCCAGCATTAACACCATCAGATTGTTGATCTACAGCTCTTTCCTAGACGCTGCTTGGTTTGGGAACCCAAGACATTATTTGTAAGCACATACTGTTCACCAGTCTTAATGGCCTTTTAATTCTTGTCTGTTCTTGGTTTGTCTGTGTTAAGAGTCACAAGCTCCTATTGGAAGAACTTTGTTCACCAAATCACTAAATAAAATCAGCAGTCTGTTGTTCTTGATCAGCATAGCTCTCTTTTATTATAAAAAATCATTAATTTGTCTTTCTATCTCAGATATTGAGAGGTGTTCTCATTATCCTTGGACAATTCTGGGTTTGTCACTATTTGGAATTTAAGACAAAGATAAATTTATGGCTTACTAGAGTCAGGCAGAATTGTGTTGGTCAGGCACAATCCACCCAGTGAAAGAAGCCTGTTAATTTTATACATAGTTTTGAGTAGCATGGGATTTAGGGACAGAGGTGCAAATGGTTTGCTCACATCTATGTATGTGTGGTAACTGTTGATTGGTTGGCCTTGAGAACTGTATTCACTGGAAAGAATTCATTCCTGATTGTCTGACATCCAAAACCAAAAAGCTGTCACTGATTGTTTGGATTGTAAAAGTGTATTCACAGAGACAGATTTTCAGTGATTGATCAGTGGGTTTAAAACTAGTTCTGGTGGCTACTTGTTAACATAGTTGTGGGACAATCAGTCATTTCCTAGGAGTGTGGGAACCTCTCTTTGTTTTCCGGCCCCTATTTTCTTTCTCACTCAGCCAAAACTGCTTCTATCAAGAGATGGGCTTCTTAACCTCAATATGATTGATATTTTGAGTCAGATAATTCTTTCTTGTGTGTGTTTATGGTGGAGAGGCTGTTCTGTGCTTTGTAGGATATTTAACAGTGTTTTTGGTCTCTCCCTAATTAATAGACGCCAGTGCAGCCATCTTTCCCCCAATCATGGCAACCAATAATGGGCTCCAGACTTGCCAAATGTCCCTTTAGGGGTTGGAGACTCAAGGCAAAATCACCCAGATAAAAAATATGGGTGTAGAGAGATGAGTGTCTCTAGTGAAGCCTAGACTTAGGAAAGGAACCACAATAGGCTAAATTGGAAGGGTCAGATCTTAAAACAACGAGGAAAAATATGAAGGCAAGAATAGGCCAGTGTGGGTAAAGGACTGTGGGATATAGGAGAATCTTGTTCTGATCGTTTTGTGAGGAAGCTGTCTACTTTGTGTCATCAGCTTGTTGCAAGGATCTTTAGTAAGTAATAAATTTCCTGAGAATGTCTGTATCTAAAGGGAGTAACTTTCAAGTTCTAACACAAGGTCTCTTCCATTTTTTTCCCCAGAGAATTGGGTCTGATAAGGACAGTAATGTTTAAGTAAGAGGCAAAGTATGCATAATTCAAATCTGTGAATAAATGTACCGGTTAAATATGTCCTGATATCAGTGATAAATATGTTGGAATGTTTTAGGTAGAGAACACAAATCTAATAGGCTTTTGTTTTTGCCACTATGAATATTGTGAATTTTTATAGGGACATAATTCAACCAGTGTAGAAGCTCAATAATAGATACATGTTTATAAACAATGGATAGAAGCAATAAATAAACAAAATTAAATAGAATCTATTAAATTAAATAAAATCCATTTGGAGATACTTAGAGGATCCTTTGTAGCATGGTTCTAATCCTTGTTGCACTTTTATCAATATATAAAATTGTATAAAACTATATAAAAGTTATAAAAGATCAAAGTTATCTAAGGTTCTGCTACTCAGATGAAAGACCTGCTGACACTGGTAATAATTCTTTCTGTCCTTGCTCTCTGTTTACACACTTACATACATGCATTATATTATACATAGATGGAGCCATATATTTTGGACAACCTCTCTTGTCAATAAGTGTATTGTGTCCGTGTATGTATAATAACTTTATGATATGTAAACATTTCTCCATTGTATATTTGTACCATAATTTAAATGGTTAGTTATCTGTTGATGGGCATGCAAGTTTATAATTTCTTTACTGAAACAAATTATAATACAATAAAAATACATTTATTTATATATTTTTATAGATATTACTGGAAGACCAAAATTTCTATGCTTTGACATTTTGATTCATATTGCCAATATGGCCTGCAGAATTCCCTAACACTTGATCTGAGTGAATACTCTAAAAAGATGCAAGTTGATAAACTTTTGCCATGGGTGATTAAGGACAGTTTGATTTACTCAGAGGCATTTATATTTTCCAGGAAGACACCTGGAGAATGGAATGATTTAATTCAAAAGGAAAGAAATATTTAAAATATGATTTGTAGGAAATTGTTCTAAAGTCCCACAACAGAAACCATTTATGCCAATTAAGTAAGTGATACATTTATAAGGCCTGAGAAACACAGAATTAATTTAAAGTTGGAAAGATTAGGTAATCCTTTTCTTTTTAACTTGTATGCTTTCCTCAAGGAATTGGTTAGGACCTTTGATTACTAGCTTCCATTTTAATTACAGGGGTAATAAGTGGATATAAAATGATTTAGGCATTCAAAATACACAGAATCCTTTTTGAAACAATAATTTACATATTTAATCTTTTAATTTTACCTTGACATAATGCTTGTATAGCTAGACACCTCCTGATTGGCCTCTGGAGGAAATTCAAAAAAAGAAAAACAGAAACTATGATTAGGAGGTGAGTAGACAGAAAGGAGAGGGTGAAGAGAGAGTTGATTTCTGTGGGTGTGAGGTAAAAGGGTAGAAAGGATTCAAATAAGGAGAAAGAGTACTTGATGGATTTTCCTGGAAGGAAGTTACACATTAAATACAGAAAAGAGAATGAAAAATTGGAATTTGACACTCTGATCACTGTAATTATCAGTAATGGTCAACTGTAATTATTATCATTTAGAAAAATGAAGGAATCTGGCTGGCACTCAGGCATTTAATTACCATGTTATGACCACACCATTTGGAAAGCCTTCATTTGCATTCATGGAGATGAATAATTTCCTTTTGATTTAATGAGAAGAAAGCAAATTTGCTCTGCTTTACTTATATCTTACAATCTGCTGGAGAAACTTCTCACTCAGATTCCATTTATGCAAATGATCTGCATTATGAGCAGAGAAGTATAGCAACTTTTTCTTTCCTTTGTTGTAAGCTCTTCTCTTTTGAGAAAAGCATTTACAGTTCTCAGTGCCCTATACCTCACCACTGAATAGTGTGTTCTAGTTGGAAAGCACTCCCTAAAGTGGAACAACTCATTGGTTGAAACCTTATAATATTTCTGTTCGCATTTATAGGTGACTTTATACTCTTATTCTGACACGAACTTTCATATTCCTTGTGTCTCAGCTTTACTGTGAGTTTATGTATCATTATTTTTCAGAGATTAGATCTGAGCTAGAGAATTTTTTGCTTATTTCTTTCCTCAATTTTTGCTTATTCTGATATTCATTTCTATGATGTGAGGCAAGGGTTTGAATTAATTTTCTTAGAGACTATTTGTTACACCAGTGACATGTTAAATAAGTCATATTTCCTCTTAGAATAGAAATATCAGTTTAATCATACATTAATTTCTCCTATGCATTTATATCCATACATACACATACATATATGCATGTATTTTTTATGGACTCTCTATCCATCCTAAGGGAGATCAGTCCTGGGTGTTCATTGGAAGGACTGATGTTGAAGCTGAAACTCCAATACTTTGGCCACCTGATCCGAAGAGCTGACTCATTTGAAAAGACCCTGATGCTGGGAAAGATTGAGGGCAGGAGGAGAAGTGGACAACAGAGAATGAGATGGTTGGATGGCATCACTGACTCAATGGACATGGGTTTGGGTGGACTCAGAGTTGGTGATGGACAGGGAGGCCTGGCGTGCTGCAGTTCATGGGGCCACAAAGAGTTGGATACAACTGAGTGACAGAACTGAACTGAACTATTTGTACTCTTTTTTTCAACATCATACACTTTTGATCACAGCAAATACCACATAAGTCATATTTTTCTAACCCAATGATATAAAATAGAAGAATCTCTGAAGAACAGTATAAAATTTTTAAAAATTCAATAGATAATAGATTAAGTATATAAACTGATAATTCACAGAGGAAGAACTGCCATAACCCCAGTAACAGTGAAAAAAATGAACCAACTGTGAATTGAAATTCATTGAGACTGTGATTTCTACACATTAATGAAGGAATTAAGAAGTAAATTAGAATTAAGAAAAGAAAAAGAGCAGAATGGTGGCAAAGGAATTCCTAGTGACTATCCCCTCCCTGGAAACATCAATTTGAACAACTACCCATGTAAGAAAATACCTTCAGAAGAGCCAAGGATTCCAGGTGAGGGAATATAGAATATGGGTGAAGCATAGAAATAAGAAAAGATGTACTGAGGAGGGTAGGAAAGGTAGTTTCTCATGTCTCTCCCATCCCTCCCTAAGCCCAGGTAGCCTAGTACAGAGATACCCTCTCCCTATGGAAGAGGACTGAGGTCAGCAGCCTGCTTCACCTGAGACCCCAGAGGTGGCTCACTTAGCACCAGGCCTACTCATGTGGCCCTAGATGGCTCCCTGCAAGTTCCTTCATAAGCCCAGAGGTCTTGCTTACTCCAGCACTTGCTGATTCAGTATTCAGAATCCTCCCAACAAAGAAAAGCCCAGGACCAGATGGTTTCATTCTACCAAATGTTTAAAAATAGAAAGTATTAACAGCAATCCTTCTCAAAATCTTCCAAAAATTTGGAGAACATTTCTAAACTCATTTTATGAGACCAGCATTACCTTTTTCAAAGCTGAAAAAGGACAGTACAGGGAAACAAGACTATATGGTCCAGTATCCTTGATAAATATAGATACAAAAATTTTCAACAAGTAATTAGCAAGCCAAAGTTAAAAAAGCATTTAAAAGGATAATACATCCAAGTTAGTTTTTTCCTGGGATGCAAGTTTGCTTCAACATATGCGATCCAGTAATGTGCTGCTCCACATTAATAGAATGAATGATAAAAATCATATGGTCACTTCAACAGATGCAAGAAAATCATTTGACAAAATTCAGCATCTTTTCATGATAAAAACAACAAATTGGATATAGAAGGAACATATCTCAATGTAATCAAGGCCAAACTCACAGCTAACATATACTCAATGGTGAAAGACTAAAAACTTTTCTGCTAAAATTGGAAACAAAACATGTATGCCCACTCTCACCACTGCTAATCAACATAGTGCTGTAAGCCCTAGCCAGAGCAGCTAAGCGCCAAAAAGAAATAAAATGCATCTGAATTAGAAAAAAAAGTTACAGTTGTCTCCGTTTTCAGATGACATGATTTTGTATATGGAAAGTCCTAAAACTTCACCCCAAAATGTTAGATTTGATTAGACTTCAATAAAGATTCAGGGTACAAAATCAACATATAAAAATCAGTTGCATTTCTATAAACTAATAATGAAATATCTGAAAGAGAAATAAAGAAAACAATTCCATCCATGATATCATAAAAATAATAAAATACTTATAAATAAACTTAACTAAAGAGGTAAAAGATTTGCACACTGAAAGACTTCATGAAAGGTATTGAGGAAGACACTTTCCAAATAAATGGAAAGATATTCTATGTAGATGGATTGAAAGAATTAATACAGTATTGTTGAAATGTTAAAACTACCCAAAGCCGTCTATATTGAATCTATATTCAATGCAATTCTGATAAAAAAAATTCCAATGGCTTTTTTTAATACAATTAGAAAACACACCTAAAATTCGTTGTGATAAAACAAAAACAACCCTGAATAGCCAAAGCAATCTTGAGAAAGAAGAAAAAAGCTGGAGGCATCACACTTCGTGATTTCAAACTATACTACCAAGCTAGAATAATCAAATCTTTACATTACTGATATAAAAACAAACATGTATACCAACAGAATAGAATCAAGAGCCCCAAAATAAACCCACATATATGTGGTCAACAGGTATTTTATAAGGGAACCAAGGTAGTCAATGAGGAAACCATAATCTATTTAATGATGTTAGGAAAACTGGACAGCTACGTGCAAAAGAATGAAATTGGACCTCTATCTTACACCACTCAGAAATATTAAATCAAAATATATTAAAGACATAAATATAATAACCCAAAATATAAAGCTAATAGAAGAAAGCGGGTTAAAAGTTCTTTGATATTGATCTTAGTAACAATGTTTGTTTTATTTGACACCAGAAGTACAAGCAAGAAAGCAAATATAAACAAGTGGGACTACATCAAACAAAAAGCTTCTTCACAGCAAGATAAACAATCACCAAATGCAAAGGTGACCTATAGAATGGGATAAAATATTTGCAAATCATCTTTTGATAAGGGTTTAATATCCAAAATGGGCTTCCCAGGTGGCGCTAGTGGTAAAGAACCTACATGCCAGTGAAGGAGACTAAGAGACCCAGGTTTGATCCTGGGTTGGGAAGATCCCCTGGAGAAGGGCATGGCAATTCACTCCAGTTTTCTTGCCTGGAGGATGCCATGGACAGAGGAGATGGGCTAAGGTCCATAGGGTCGGAAAGGGTTGAACACAACTGAAGTGACTTAGCATGCATGCAATATCCAAAATATAGGAGTCCATGCAACTGAATAACACAGAAGTAAACAATCCAATTTTAAAAATTGGAAAATGACTTAAGTAGACTTTTTTTGAAAAATGGCATATAGATGGCCAACTGATATATGAAAAGATTTAATCATCAGGGAAATGCAAATCAAAATCCTAATGAGGTACACCTCACAACTCTTAGAATGATTATTATCAAAAAAAAGAAGAAATTATGAATGTTGGCAAGAATGTGGAGTAAAGGGACACATTGTGTGGTGTTGGTGGGATTGTAAATCGGAGCAGCCAGTACAGAAAACAGTACAGAGGTTCCTCAAAAAAATTAAAAATGAAATCACTGTGTGATTCAGCAGTCCAACTTCTGGGTGTATTTCGGAAGGAAATGAAATTACTATCTCTAGAGTTAACTATACCCCCATGTCCATTGCACATTATTCACAATAGTCAAGGCAATGAAATAAACTCAGTGTCTTTAGATTGTTTAAGAATAAATAAAATTTTAAATATATATACACATACATGTGTATATATATTTAAAATTTATATTCCTTTACATTTATATAGGAATATATATATGTGTATAATAATACAATTATATTCCTTTACATAATTTGGCCATATGAAAGAAGGAAATCTTGCCCTTTGTGACAACATGGATGGACCTTGAGGGCATTATACTAAGTGAAATTTCAGAGGTAACAAATACTGTATGTTTTTACTTTAATGTGGAATCTAAAAGAGCTGCACATTAGAAATAGAGATTTGAATTCTAGTTGTCATGGCCTCTGGGTTGGGGAAAGGTAGAGATGATGGTCAAAGAGTATAAACTTCCAGCTATAAGACCGGGAGCGGACTGTGGCTCAGATCATGACCTCCTTATTGCCAAATTCAGACTTAAAATGGAGAAAGTAGGGAAAACCACTAGACCATTCAGATATGACCTAAATCAAATCCCTTATATTTATACAGTGGAAGTGACAAATAGATTTAAGGGACTAGATCTGATAGACAGAGTGCCTGAGGAACTATGGACAGAGGTTCATGACACTGTACAGGAGACAGGGATCAAGACCATCCCTATGGAAAAGAAATGCAAAAAACCAATATGGCTGTCTGAGGAGGCCTTACAAATAGCTGTGAAAAGAAGAGAAGTGAAAAGCAAAGGAGAAAAGGAAAGATATTCCCATCTGAATGCAGAATTCCAAAGAATAGCAAGGAGAGATAAGAAAGCCTTCCTCAGTGATCAATGCAAAGAAATAGAGGAAAACAACAGATTGGGAAAGACTAGAGATCTCTTCAAGAAAATTAGAGATACCAAGGGAACATTTCATGCAAAGATGGGCTCAATAAAGGACAGAAATGGTATGGACCTAACAGAAACAGAAGATATTAAGAAGAGGTGGCAAGAATACACAGAAGAACTGTACAAAAAAGATCTTCATGACCCAGATAATCATGATGGTGTGATCACTCACCTAGAGCCAGATATCCTGGAATGTGAAGTCATGTGGGCCTTAGAAAGCATCACTACAAACAAAGGCTAGTGGAGGTGATGGAATTCCAGTTAAGCTATTTCTTTCCTTTTTTTTTTTTTTAGTTCTACTAGTTTATTGCTACCAACCCATCTCCCTCCACCCTCATGCATGCGTGCTCAGTCATGTAACCCCATGGACTGCAGCCCACCAGGCTCCTCTGTCCATGGACTTTTCCAGGCAAGAATACTGGAGTGGGTTGCCATTTCCTTCTCCACCAGTTGAGCTATTTCAAATCCTAAAAGATGATGCTGTTAAAGTGCTGCACTCGATATGCCAGCAAATCTGGAAAACTCAGCAGTGGCCACAGGACTGGAAAAGGTCAGTTTTCATTCCAATCCCAAAGAAAGGCAATGCCAAAGAATGCTCGAACTACTGCACAATTGCACTCATCTCACAAGCTAGTAAAGTAATGCTCAAAATTCTCCAAGCCAGGCTTTAGCAATATGTGAACCATGAACTTCCAGATGTTCAAGCTGGTTTTAGAAAACGCAGAGGAACCAGAGATCAAATTGCCAATATCCACTGGATCATTGAAAAAGCAAGAGAGTTCCAGAAAAACATCTATTTCTGCTTTATTGACTATGTCAAAGCCTTTGACTGTGTGGATCACAATAAACTGTGGAAAATTCTGAAAGAGATGGGAATACCAGACCATCTGACCTGTCTCTTGAGAAACCTGTATGCAGGTCAGGAAGCAACAGTTAGAACTGGACATGGAACAACAGACTGGTTCCAAATAGGAAAAGGAGTACATCAAGGCTGTATATTGTCACCCTGCTTATTTAACTTATATGCAGAGTACATCATTAGAAACGCTGGTCTGGAAGAAACACAAGCTGGAATCAAGATTGCTGGGAGAATATCAATAACCTCAGATATGCAGATGACACCACCCTTATGGCAGAAAGCGAAGAAGAACTAAAGAGCCTCTTGATGAAAGTGAAAGAGAAGAGTGAAAAAGTTGGCTTAAAGCTCAACATTCAGAAAACTAAGATCATGGTATCTGGTCCCATCACTTCATAGCAAATAGATGGGGAAACAGTGTCAGACTTTATTTTTTTGGGCTCCAAAATCACTGCAGATGGTGATTGCAGCCATGAAATTAAAAGACTCTTGCTCCTTGGAAGGAAAGTTATGACCAACCTAGATAGCATATTTAAAAGCAGAGACATTACTTTGCCAGCAAAGGTCTGTCTAGTCAAGGCTATGGTTTTTCCAGTAGTCATGTATGGATGTGAGAGTTGGACGGTGAGGAAAGCTGAGCGCCGAAGAATTGATGCTTTTGAACTGTGGTGTTGGAGAAGACTCTTGAGAGTCCCTTGGACTACAAGAATATCCAACTAGTCCATCCTAAAGGAGATCAGTCCTGGGTGTTCATTGGAAGGACTAATGCTAAAGCTGAAACTCCAATACTTTGGCCACCTCAGGCAAAGTGTTGACTCATTGGAAAAGACCCTAATGCTGGGAAGGATTGGGGGCAGGAGGAGAAGGGGACGACGGAGGAGCAGATGGCTGGATGGCATCACCGACTTGATGGACATGGGTTTGGGTAAACTCTGGGATTTGGTGATGGACAGGGAGGCCTGGCGTGCTGTGATTCATGGGGTCACCAAGAGTCAGACATGACTGAGCAACTGAACTGAACTATACTGAACTGATAAGATGAATTATTTCTGGGGATCTGATGTATAGCATGGTGACTATTGTAACTTACCACACATATAAAAGTGGTAACTGAGTTAATGGATGTTTTAACATTCTTACTATGGTAACCCTGCAATGTATATGGGTGTACCAAATCATCACATTGTATACTTAAAACTTACATATTTTTTGCGTGAATAGTAGCTTAATGAAACTGGATAAAAAGAGAAATTCATTAGATTATATATATTTGAAGCAGAAATAAAAATGGAAATGAGATTATCTTTCTATTATTTTTACCTTAAAAATATACAGGTATTATTTTTGCAGATAAAAATTGAGTACAATGATAATTTTAAAAAATGCAATTTGTGAACACCTAGAGAATCAGAAATGTTAACATGGTTTCAGAATATGAACTGTCCTCATTACATGTCTTAGTTTGGATTCTCCAAAATCAGACATTGAAATAAGGATGTATGTTCAAGTAGTTTACTGGGAGAGGTTACTAAAAAATTCTTGACTGTGGGAAAGAACACAGGGAAGGGATGGCAGTTAATACGTGTTTGTGCTTAGTCACTCAGTCATGTCCAACTCTTTGGGACCCCATGACTCTTTATCCCACCAGGCTCTTCTGTCCGTGGGGATTCTCCAGACAAGAATACTGGAGTGGGTTGCCATGCCCTCCTCCAGGGAATCTTCCCAGCCCTGGAATTGAATCGTGGTCTCCTGTATTGCAGGAGGATTCTTTACCAGCTGAGCTACCAGGGAAGCCCCACCTAGGGTATGTTATTGAATATTTGGCCACTGTGAGTTGTTATTGGGCTTCCTAGGTGGCACTGGTGGTAAAGAACCCACCTGCCAATACAGGAGATAAGAGACACAAGTTCGATCCCTAGATTGGGAAGACCCCCTGGAGAAGGGAGTTATTCTGGCCAAGGGGTAAAAGAAATAAGGTATGTACATAAAATCATATAGATATTAAGTTGTGAAGGAGACATTAACTTTAATTTTTTGAAAGTTGTTCAAATCAGGATATTGCATCACTTTAAATAGAGTCTTATCTGCAATTTGTGGACATGTAGTTGTGTGTGTGGGTTTGTGTGTGTGTGTTTGTGTGTGTGCTTGTGTACATGTTCTGCCTATTATTAGAGTGAAATTTAACTGGCAATCTGTAGTTAAAAGATGAACCTAAAGGCAGACAGACTGCAATTTCTTATATATACCTTTGTCTCTGTCTTTATACCCAATAACTGTCATGTACATAATCTTGTATGTTTATATCAGTTTCTCTCTTTAAAAGAATCTTTTTCCTAGATATAGTCATTTTATTATTAGGCACAATGTGTACAATGTTATGGAACTTCAAAGACACTTCACATTTTAAGAGTTGTTTTCTGTTAATTATTTTCAGAGTAGACCATTAACATTTGAAAGCTGGAGATACCTCTCTCAAATATGTGAGGTTATCTTATTATCCAGTCTTTGTAAATGAGTTGCAAATAGATTAATTTTTAGCAATAAATATACTCAATTAAATTCTCATTTAAATTTTGGTGGCTTTGTTGTTGAATGAAAGGGGAAATCTTCGTATGAATTTATTTGATCAAGCTTTCTGTGCACTTGCCACATTCCTTGCTGGCCATTGACTTGACATCCAGCTGACTTCAAAATGACTGAGCAACAAGCTGATTTCTCTCTTCTTTCTGTCTCTTTCATAGTCAACCTTGTTTAGAGCCTGTTTATTGATTTTTTTTTCCCATTGTAATACAATATGAAGTTGTTTTTATAGTACTGTTCCTGCTGCTGCTGCTGCTAAGTCGCTTCAGTCGTGTCCGACTCTGTGCGACCCCAGAGACGGCAGCCCACCAGGCTCCGCCGTCCCTAGGATTCTCCAGGCAAGAATACTGGAGTGGGTTGCCATTTCCTTCTCCAGTGCATGAAAGGGAAAAGTGAAAGTGAAGTCGCTCAGTTGTGTCCAACTCTTAGCGACCCCATGGACTGTAGCCTACCAGGCTCCTCCGTCCATGGGATTTTCCAGGCAAGAGTACTGGAGTGGGGTGCCATTGCCTTCTCCGAGTACTGTTCCAGTGGGTTATTATTTACTTAGATTTGTAGAAGGATTAATGATAAAGATACCTGTAAGTAGCTAAAATAGAATTTGTAAATATATGGAAAATGGCAGTAGTTAATATGAGGGTAGGGTTCAAAGACAATTTTACTTTTTTAAAATTTGAAAATGGCTGGAGCAAAGCTGTATATACAACAATAAACACTGCTAGTCTCTTCAGGCAAAAAATAATTAAAGCCTTTTTCCCTCTGTAGCTCTAGCAGAATCAAAGCCCACAAATCTCTTAGGTATTCCAAATTGTAAATCTCATTTCTGAAAATGGTTCTGGAGATGATATCATGATTAGAAAACAAACTAAAAGGCAATTATTAGCAATTGATTGTGTGAATTACAGCCATTGCTGGTAATCTCTGAGTTTAAGAGAAAAACTTCCTTTCAATTTCTTCTGTGTCTATACTTTACCAGTTATGAACCTTAATGACCTAGTTTTGTCATATGTTTCATTTCCCCAAGGAAAAAAAACAAAAGCTTAAGTGAACTTCACCTTTCCAGTATTCACTTTAATCCACATCAATATTTTAAAGAGGGTTAATGGCCGAGCCCTTATCCTGCTGTGTAGAGTTCTGTAAATAGCCAGACTAGGGCCTTTACCTGGAGGAGACTTTTCAGTCAGAACTCTTTGCTGTGGCAGATACCCACCTCAGCCTAACTTAAGCAAAAAAGGGTATTTATTGTCTCTAATAACGTAGAAGTCCAGAGAAGGATTAGTCCTCTGGCTCAAAGCAAGGGATGCAAATGAGGTCATTGGGTTGTTCCTTTGTGCTCCCCCCTCCTCTCCCCCCTCCCCTCCCCTCCCCCCTCCCCTCCCCTCCCCTCCCCTCCCCCCCTCCCCTCCCCTCCCCCCCTCCCCTCCACCCTCCCCTCCTTCCCCTCCCCCTCTCCTCCACCCTCCCCTCACCTCTCTGATTCCATCCATTCCCCATGTAGTTTTCTTAATTTGTCACTACAATAGTTTATGGTTATAGATATTTATTATTAAATAACTTTTGCAATACTTGTAAGCAGGGTAAAACACTACTATGCCTCATTTTAATAAAAATTCAATTTTGATGTTAGTAATTTAAGGTGTTTATAAGTGAGATTTTTCCAAAATTTCCTTTTATTCTTTCTTTTGTCTGAGCTAGGTGTTAAGTCATGGTATCTCATAATATTAATTAAGTATCCTTTCAACATTTCTTCCTGTGTAAAACATAACATTTTCCTTGAAAATTTTGGGAGAAATAACTATAAAATCATCTAGAACAGGAGCTATTTTTAATGCAATATTCTAATAATGTTTTCATTTCTTCTATGATTATGTGATATTTAGTTTTTCTATGCTAGAGTCTTCCCAGGTGGCCCTAGTGGTAAAGAACCCATCTGCCATGCAGGAGACAAAAGGGACTCAGGTTTGATACCTGGGTTGCGACGATGCCTTGGAGGAAGGCATAACAACCCACTCCAGTATTCCTCCCTGGAGAATTCCATGGACAGAGGAGCCTGGTGGGCTACAGTCCATAAGATCACAAAGAGTCGGACATTACTGAAGCAACTTAGCAAACACATGCTAGAGTCAGTTTTTGTAATTTATATTTCCCAGAAAAATTACTTATTTTATTGAAGAATATACTTTGCTATTACAGATTTCATGTTTTAATAGGATATGAGAAGTAAGGGATGCCAGGTACTCACTAGCTGGCTCTCCCATTGCAGTTCAATTCAGACAGTCAGGGTCGCTGATGGTTGTCTTATACTTAGCATTCTTCTTTCAGGTACTGCACCAGGCCTTGTGGTTTCCCTGTACCTGCACATTTTCACTCAAATATCCTTGAATTATCTGTACCATATGCTTCCTCCTGATACAGATTGAAGATAAAGTTTCTTGATATTCATATCCCTTTTGTCTTTACTATTTGTGGTATTTTCTTTATTTGGTTATTTAATGTGTCGACTTGACTGGGCCATGAGGTACCCAGACATTTGGTCAAACAGTATTCTAGGTGTGTCTTATTTGGGATGAGATTAACATTTGAATTGGAAGACTAACTAAAGCAGATTGCTGTCTTTAATGTGGATGAACCTCATCCAATCGACTGAAGACCTGAACTGCACCAAAAAACCGAGTAAGGGGAACTACACCTGCCTCACTACTTCAGCTGGAACAGCAGTCTTTTCCCACATTTAGACTTGAACTGAAAAATCAGTTCTTGGGTGTTGAGCCTGCTGGCTTTCAGACTGGAATTTTATACCACTATTTCTCCTGGTTCAGAGGACTTTGGATTTGTACTGCAACTATACCATTGTCATTCCTGGTTCTCCAGCTTGATAATTATAGGTCTTGGGACTTCTCACCTTCCATGGTCACATGAGCTGATTCCTTATTATCTATCTTTCTTCCTGTCTGTCTACCTATACACCTGCATGTATGTGTGTTTGCACATACTTGTATTATTGAGCCTTAAGATCCAGTGAAGCTTACCTGGCTAGGTTTTAGATTTTATTGAGATCCTTCATTTATTTCCTTCTGATTTCTCCCTTTGGAATGGGAATGTCTATCCTATAACTGTCCCCCACTGTATTTTGGAAGCACATATCTTGCCTGGTTT
This sequence comes from Giraffa tippelskirchi, assembly GCF_054371585.1. Lineage (NCBI taxonomy): Eukaryota > Metazoa > Chordata > Mammalia > Artiodactyla > Giraffidae > Giraffa > Giraffa tippelskirchi. Next base: position 67,054,355 of record NC_137278.1, read on the forward strand.
CACAGGTTTACAGCTAGAGAGAAATCTTGCCTCAGGATGATTCATACCTTGAGTCTCACCCATATCTGATTTAGATGATATTTAGGGGAGACTGAGCTTCAGACTTAATGTTGGAATGAAGACTGTTAAGGCTGTTAGGATAGAATGAACATATCTTGCATGAGAGAAGAACATGAATTTTGGAGGGGTCAGGGGTTGAATGCTATAAACTGCATCGTGCTCCCACCCAGTTCATATGTTGAAGCCCTAATGTGACTATTTTGGAAATAGGGCTTTTAGGAGGTAACTGAGTTTAAATGAGGTCATAAAGGTGGGACTCTAATTGGATAGAATTGATGAGTTTATTAAAAAAACAGGAGAGATATCTCTTTTTCTCTCCACGCACATGTACTGAAGAAAGGCCCTGTGAGCACACAGTGAGAAGGCAGCCATCTGTAAGCCAGGAAGAGAGTTCTCACCAGCACTTAACTTTGCTGGCACCATGATCTCAGATTTCCACCCTCCAGAACTATGAAAAATAAATCTCTGTTTAAACCACCAAGTATATGTTGTTTTGTCATGGCAACCTGAGGTAAGACACTATTATATCCCCTTTAAATGTGTACAGTTTATAATTTGCATATTCACTATTTTTATTAGATTTTTCATAGATATGTCACATTTTTTTTTAAAGAGCCATGTCTCAGGTTTACAGGCAATTGCACTTGTCATTCCAGTTCCTAAATCACCTACTTCAGTTTCCATCAGTTAGCATTTTGTTATTTCTTTAACTTTGTTTGCTTTCTTCCAGTTTTCTTTGTACAGTCAAAATAATATTTTGAGCTGAATGTTTTGTTCATTTTCTGCCTTTTCCTTGTTTTCATATTTGGAAATGACAAGACATTTCATCTAAATATACCTCGTTAGCACATACAACTTACACTGCATCTTATAGATTTTGAAATGCTGTAGTTTTGTTTCAGTGTGGTCATAGGAAAGATCCTTCTGAACCAAAGCAGGCACATATATACTAACTTTCCTACTAACCAATTTGTCTATCTACAAGTATATTATACATTCATATATGGAATGATGATTCTCAACTATCTGTTTGATAAGATTTAAAAGAATTAAATCTCTCATTAGTTTATAATTTTGCACATTTTGGGGAGAAGATAGTCTGTGCAATTTGCTTTCCACCACTGCTGAATTTTATTGGTTCTGTAAAAATATGGCAAATTTTGTGATTTTTCCACATATGTTAGAGGCAAAAGTTTTGTTTTCAGGATATCAGTTCAGTTCAGTCGCTCAGTCGTGTCCGACTCTTTGCGACCCCATGAATTGCAGCACGCCAGGCCTCCCTGTCCATCACCAACTCCCGGAGTCTACCCAAACCCATGTTCATCGAGTCGGTGATGCCATCGAACCATCTCATCCTCTGTCGTCCCCTTCTCCTCCCGCCCCCAATCCTACCCAGCATTAGGGTCTTTTCCAATGAGTCAACCCTTCGCATGAGGTGGCCAAAGAATACTGTATATAACACATTAATTTAACATCATTATTATATTATTTTAATTATCCATGGTTCAGTTAGTTTTTTTCTATTTGATTTATCATTAATTGATAATAGTATATCAGTACAATATAAAAACTAAATCTTTAAATGAGTAAAGATCATTTGAATAACAAAGCTATAATGATGAGAAGAATGTAGATATTTCCCTACCTTATTTTGTCTCCAACAAGACAACAACTTGTCACATGTACACACATTTATGCTATACCAGTACATAGTTTCCCAGTACAATTTGTTACAAATTACTGTAACAAATTACCACAAATTTAGTGCTTAAAACAACACAGATTTATCATCTTATAGTTTTAGAGGTCAAAAGTCTGAAATGATTTTCACTGGGCTGAAATTACATTTTGGGTAGGGCTGCCTTTTTCTGGAGGCTCTAGAGAAGAATACTCTTTCCCTTGCCTTTTCCAGCTGCTAGAAGCCATCTACATTCCTTGGCTCATGGCTCCATCCCCCATATTCATAATTAGCAGCAGCCTAACATCATCAGATCCATATTTCTCTCTCTTTCGTTGTCTAACCTCTACTTCTGTTGTTATGCCTCCTTCTCTGACTCTGTTGCTTCCCTCTTTCTCATGGGGCCACCAATACATTCAGAATAAACTCTCAATTTCTAAACTCTTAATTTAATCACATCTATAAAGTGATTTTTAAATGTAAAAAAAACATACCATAAGTTCTAGGGATTAGGGTATAGACATCTTTAAGAAGTCATTATTCTGCCTATGACACCAGGCACTTCCAAAGTATTTTTCCTCAAGCCTTTCATGGTTGACAGTCTTGTAACTATAAATACATTGCTAGTCATTTGCTTTTCATCATAAGTGGAATGTAAATGTGCTGACCTTACATTATCCCCTGTTTTTTAATACTCAGGAAAATGTTTAATATAGTGAATTTTAGAATCACTGTGTAACTTTATGATGACTTTGATATTTGGTTGGATTAATTATGCTTCAGTAATGGGCTATTTTGATTTTTGTATGTTAGTCTTCAAGTCATTTAGCAGTACAATAATGATTTTTATCATGTTTCAAAATGTGCCCCAAAGATTCTGATTAGAATTATTACTAACCTGCTAATGGGCAGTATGAAAAATAAAAACTCATTGTAGGTTTTTACAAAGGTAGAAGGGTTAATTAATTACTTTTTTCTGTCCTCAGTCCCCCAAGGAAGAATAATATAAGTGCTATGCTTATTTAATTTAAATGAACTTGTTTTTTAGTTTCTTGGAGCTGGTAAGGAAAAAATATGGCACAATATTTGTCAAATATACAATAAGCCAAGTTTTATATGCATTGTTTTTCTAATTTTGACCCCACGTAGAGTTAACATGAATAAAGTATAGAATTAGCATCTCATTTATTTTTAAGGATATATGCAAGTGTTAATGCAATGCTTAATAGTGATCTTTATTTTCTTCATAGTTCATCAAACCAGGAACCTCTGGTCATTCTAATTTACAACAGTTTTGTATTTGCTCATTGACAGATAAAATATTTATCCTAGCCCTGGACACTTTACTAACCGAAAGTCTGGTGCTATTTGAAGGGGAAAAAAAGGAAGAATAAAAGAGTTCTGAAGGCTATGTATTTATCAGCCAAAATATAAAACATCTCAGAGTGATCTGGTCTAGAACAACAGCAGCACATATACCTGTGAGGATTCATTTTCTAAAAACTAGGTTCACCACTGCAAATATTCTAAAGGTCAAAGAAATAAGAAGGGAAGAAGGAAAAAACAAAACAAGCAAAAACCTTAAGTCATATATTGATCTTCACGGCTTTCCAGTATAGTTACACAGTGATAATTAACATCAAAATATGACCTAAAAGATTAAGGGGATTAAAATTAAACATAACTTATTTTCAGTACAGTGTCTTTACTAATATAGGTCTTAATGGTAATGATATTACATAGTTTCTTCAAATGACCAAATTGCCATTTATTTTATTGATAAATATTAAGTAGAAAATTAAACACTATGCTAAACCAGAAAATAATGATCTACTGAAGCTGTAGGATTAGGATGCCTCCTACAGAATCTAAGTAGTGAATAAGCTTCATACTGGGCTTCCCTGGTGGCTCAGTGGTAAAGAACCTGCCTGCCAATGCAGGAGACAGGGGTTCGATCTCTGGGTCAGAAAGATCCCTTGGAGAAAAAAATGGCAACTCACTCCAGTATTACTGCCTCGAAAATTCCGTGGACAGAGAAACCTGGCAGGCTACAGTCCATGGAGTCACAAGGAGTCAGACATGACTCGATGACACCCAAATCTTCTAATAATTTCAACTTGATCAAAAGAATAATGCAAAATATATAGGAGGGAAGGAAGGAAGAAAGAGAACTCAGAAAACAGGAGATGATCTTGAGCAATTTAGAAGACCTTTAATTTACATATTTTCATAAAAGTTTATATTTAATCACTGATCTTCATTTTTGGAAAGGGTATTAGTGAGTGAGGATGAACATGCTTTGCTTAAGCCCTAAAGCTATTTAGACACTATAATTTGAAGGATGCTAAGCAGAAAAATATTAAAGTGTAATAAAAACTTGTTTTATTTTGTTTTAAAAATTTGAATAGTAAGCATAAAATTTTTGTTTTAATATTAAGTTTATACAAAAGAATATTTATAGCATGTGTAGGTTAAAACACATAAAAATATAACCAACATGAGCATATGAATGTTGTTTGAGAAATAAAGCTCTACCAGAAATCTTGAAACTCTTCGATTCTTCCCTCACCAATATGATTCTCCTTTCTCTATTCATAAATGGCTATGTTATCAATTGTATTTATATAATTTTTTGCTCTTTATAATTTTACCACATATTTAGTTTTGCATGTTTTTGAGTGACACATAAAACTGGATATCCTTCTAAAGATTGCTTTTCAAAATTATTGATAATAAGTTTCCAAGTTTCATCCATGTGGGTTTGTATAAGTTGTCCAATGTCTGGGTAGAATAATCTAGTTGGTAAATATACAAATATTTATAACTCAGTCTTCTTCCATGGATATTTGGATTCTTTCCACTTTTTTTCCTATCACAATTCAACATTGCTATGAACATTCTTGGATGTGCCCTCTGGTGCACAGAAGGACGGGTTTTCTCTGGTGTGCATGAATAGGAGTAAAATTTCTGAGTTAACGCTTTTTCAGTCAGTTTGGTCCCTCAGTCGTGCCTGACTTTTTGCAACCCCATGGACTGCAATATGCCAGGCTTCCCTGTACATCACCAACTCCCAGAGCTTTTTATTAAGATATTTTATGTCTAGAAAGCTTTCTAAACTCTATTATTATTCTTTTGGGTTTTATGCATAGATAATCATACATCTGGAGAAGGAAATGGCAAGTATTCTTGCCTGGGAAACCCCATGGACAGAGGAGCCTGGTGGGTAAAAGTCCATGGGGTCGCAAAGAGTCGGACACAACTTAGTGACTGAACAATGACAAAATCATATATCTATTACAATAGCAATTTTTCATTATCCTCTAATCAGTCTTTCTTTTATTTTATTTGCTTCTTATACATACAGAATTCCGTATCTTGGCTATTGTGAATAAGCTACAGTGAACGTGAAAGTGTAAATACCGTGTTGATATCTTTTTTTTTCATTTCCTTTCAATAAATACCCAGAAGTAGGACTACTGAATCTTAAAGTAGTTCTAGTTTTAATTTAAAAAGTGACCTCCTTACTGTTTTCCATAGTAGTGATTCTGATGTATAATACATTTCCACCACAGCACACATGAGTTCCTTTTATAAATTACAATTGTGTGTGGGTATATGCCCAAGAGTGGAATTGTTGGGTCATATGGTAGTTCTATTTTCAGTTTTCTGAGGAACTTCCATACTTTTTTCTATAGTGGCTGTACCAATTTAAATTCTCAACAGTGTAGGAGGGTTCTCTTTTCTCCATACCCTCTCCAGCATTTGTTATTTATAGACCTCTTAATGATGGACATTCTGACCAGTGTGAATGGTACTCACTGTAGTTTTGATTTACATTTTCTCTAATGATTAATGATGTTGAGCATCTTTTCATGTGCTTACCAGCCATCTGTATGTCTTCTGTGAAGAAATGTCTATTTAAGGTCTTCTGACCACTGTTTGATTGGGTTGCTTTTGTTGTTGTTATTGAGTTGTGTGAGCTGTTTGTGCATTTTGGAGATTAAGCCCTTGTTGGTTGCATTATTTACAAACATTTTCTCCCATACAATAGGTTCTCTTCATTTTATTATGATTTTCTTTGCTGTGTAAATCTTGTAAGTTTGATAGGTCCCATTTGTTTATTTTTGTTTTTATTTCTATTGCCTTGGGAGACTGACCTAATAAAACATTCCTATCATTTATGCCAGAGAACGTTTGCATTTTCTCTCTTCTAGGAGTTTTGTGGTGTTATACTTATGTTTAAATCTTAATCCACTTTGAGTTTATTTTTTTATATGGTGTGAGAGCGTATTCTTGCTTCATTGATTTACATCCAACTGTCCAACCTTCCAGAACCACTTACTGAAAAGACTTTTCCCCATTTTATATTCCTGCCTCCTTTGTCAAAGATTAATTGACCATAAGTGTGTAAGTGTGTTTCTGGGCTCTCTATGCTGTCCCATTGATCCATATGTCTGCTTTTGTACCACTACCAAACTGTTTTGATTACTGTAGCTTTGAAGTATTGTCTAAAGTCTGGGAGAATAATGCCTCCTGCTTTGTTGTTTATTCCTTGGGATTGCTTTGACAATTCTAGACCTTTTATGGTTTCATATAAATTTTTGGATTATTTGTTCTAGTTCTGTGAAGAATGACATGATTAACTTGATAGGAATCACAATAAATCTGTGGATTGCTCTGGTAGTACTGCCATTCTAAAAATATAAATTCTTCCAATCCGGTGAAATTTTTAAAGAATTTTTTTTTTTTTTACATTTCTTTTCTGATATTTAATTGTTAGTGTAAATACATGTCACTTATTTCTGAATGTTAACCTCGTATCCTGCTACTTTGCTGAATTATTTTATTACATCTAGTAGTTTTTGTGTGGAGTGCTTAGGGTTTTCTATATATAGTATCATATCATGGGCATATAGTGGCCAAAAAATATATGCACCTGTATGTTCACATCAACACTATTTGCAAATGTCAAGACATGGAAACAACCTAAATGTCCACTGACAGATGAATGGATAAACAAGATGGGGTACATATATACAATGGAATGCTACTCTGCCATAGAAACTAATGAAATAATGCCATTTGCAGCAACATGGATGCAAACCAGAAATGATCATATTGAATGAAGTAAGTCAGAAAGAGAAAGACAAATATCATATGCTATTATTTATATTTGGAATCTAATATATGCCAAAGATGAGCCTTTCAACAAAACAGAAACAGACTCACACACATATAGAAGAGGCTTGTGGTTGCTGAGGGGGTGGGGAGAGGGAGAGGAATGGAGTGGGAGTTTGGGATTGTTCAGTTGCCCAGTCATGTCTGACTCTTCATGACCCCATGGACTGCAGCACACCTGGCCTCTCTGTCCCTCACCATCTCCTGGAGTTATCCCAAGTTCATGTCTAGTTTAGGATTAGCACATGAAAACTATTATTAATATATTTGGAATGGATAAACAAGGTCTTACTATATAGAACAGGGAACTATATGCAGTCTCATGGGATAAACCATAATGAAAAAGAATATTAAAAATATATACATATATATGTAACTGAGTCACTTTGCTGTACAGCAGAAATTCACACATCATTGTAAATCAACTATATTTCAATTTAAAAAATAGAGAATTAAAAAAAATTCCCTTTTCTCCTTATCCTTCCCAATATTTCTCTCTTGTCTTTTTAATGAAAGCCATTCTAATATGTGTGAAATGGTATCTCATTGTAGTTTTAATATGAATTTCTCTGTGAGTTTCTTTTTGTGAGTGGTACATGATAGAACTCTAATTTCATTCTTCATGTGGCTATTCAATACCACTTATTGAAGAAACTATCCTTTCCCCTTAAGTATCTGGATCACTTGTTAAATATCAGTTGACCATATATGTGTGCATTTATTTCCAGGTTCTTTTTGTTCCATTGATCTATGTGTCTCTTTTTATGCCAGTACTTTATTAATTTGATTACTACTGTAGAATGGATTGAAGTGAGGAAGTATGATGCCTCCAGTTTTGTTCTTCTTTCTTAAGGTCACTTTGGCTATTCAGGTCTTTTATGATTCTAACAAATTTGGGGATTACTTTTTCTATATCTGTAAAAAGTGCTATTGGGTTTTGGTAGAAATTGCATTGAATGCATAGGTGGCTTTGGGTAGTATGAACATTTTAACAATATTAATTCTTGCAGTTCATGAACATAGGATATCTTCCCATTTGTTTGGCCTTTTTAATTTCTTTTACCAAGTTTTTCAGTACAGATCTTTACCTCTTTGGTTATATTTGTTCCTAAGTATTTCATTGTTTTAATGATATTCTGAATGGGGTTGTATTCTTTATTTCTTTATCAGGTATCTCACTGTTAGTGTATAGAAACACAACTGATTTCTATGTATTGATATTGTGCCCAGCAATTTTTGAATTCATTGATTGGTTCTAAAAGGTCTTTGGTGCTGTCCTTAGGATTTTCTCTATAGAAGACCATATTATCTGCAAAGGGTGATAATTTTAATTCTTTCCTTTGGATTTGTGTTTCTTTCACTTTTTTTTCCTTTCCTACTTTCCCTAGGTAGGACTTCTAGTACTTTGTTGAATAGGAGTGGTAAGAGTTGGCACCCTTATCTTGTTCCTGACCTTAGAGGCAAAATGTTCAACCTTTTACCATTGATTACAGTGTTAGATGGGGGCTTGTCATATATGACCTTAATTATATTGAAGTATGTTTCTTCTATATCCAATTTGTTGATAATTTTTATTATAGAAGAATGTTGTACTTTGCTGAATGCTTTTTCTGCATCTGTTGAGATGATCATATGTTTATAGTTCATTCTGTAAATGTGGTGTACCACATTTATTAATTTGTATGTGTTGAATCATCCTTGTGCCTCAGGGATATATTCATCATGGTGTATAATGTATTGTTTTAATGTGCAGTTGAATTTTGATCACTAATATTTTTTTGAAAATATTTGCACCTATATTCATCAGGGCTATTGGTCTGTAGTTTTCATATAGTGTGCTCATCAGGGCTATTGGTCTGTAGTTTTCATATAGTGTGCTTATCTGACTTTGCTATCAGGGTAATGATATCTTCATAAAAGAAGTTTGACAGTGTTCTCTCTTAAGTTTTTTGGAAGAGTTTGAGAAGGATGACATCAATTCCACTTTAAAACTTGGTAGCATGTACCAGTGAATGCTGGGAGAATTAAGTATGTCCATGAGACTCTACCAAGAGTAGACATCTAGAAGCTTGCTCCTGGATTCTCCTGGCATTCACCCATGTTCCGTTTTCTTTTCCTAACTTTAATCTGTATCCTTCACTGCAATTAACTGTAACTATGAGTATAACAAATCTTCTGAATCAAGTGAGTTCTTCTAGCTAATTACTGAGCATGAGGGTAGTCTTGGGGTCACAGTGTAGTTCAGAAGTGAAACTTATCAGAATGACACTGAATCATTGAAATAATGTGAAAACATTATTTGGGAAAAGGAAGGATGAAGAGAGTGGAGGATGATAAATCTTTGAAACCTAAGTGGTTACCAAGTCACCTATGGTATAGGACAGCAGCTATGAAGTGATTAGTTACTCTAAGTAAAAGTTATCAGTGGAATTTAGAAATGATAGATCTATTTCTTGAGGAGTTGGCTCACTGGATACATACAAAAACACAAAATAATGAGAGATAAGCCAAATATGAAATTCTTGGTTATCTTTTTTGTCTGTAGTAGATAAAATGAAAGAAAAGGACAGCATCGGTGTAGGTCTTGACATTAGATTTTGACCTTCCTGTGCTATGCCCACTAGCTTCAGGGCTGTTACCTATAGGAAAATGTATTATAGAAAAAACAGGTAGCACTTGTAGTATCTATGGTCATTAAAGTAAAAGTGAAGTCGCTCAGTCATGTCCGACTCTTTGCAACCCTGTGGACTGTAGCCTACCAGGCTCCTCCATCCATGGGATTCTCCAGGCGAGAATACTGGAGTGGGTTGCCATTTCCTTCTCCAGGGGATCTTCCCAACCCAGGGATCTAACCTGGGTCCTCCCGCATTGCAGGCAGAAGCTTTAACTTCTGAGCCACCAGGGAGACATAATGGTCATTATGTCTTAATGGTCATTAAGGTAGTTCAGGTGGCAGGGGTAGATGTGTGTGTCTTTACAAAACCAAGAAGCTACTGAAACTGGGGAATATTGTGAAAGAATTGTCTGATTTTATGGATTAATATAATCAACTTCCTGAAGAACTTTTACTAGAGTAAATTGTGAGGTTGACTAACTTTGAATCAATCTTCTCCGTTTTGAATCCTTTGAAGTGGAGGTGTATGTTTGGGTTGATACAGCACCCATAGCTTGCTATTCAACAATCAAAACTGGCTGCAACACGTTATCCAAACACATAATAGGTTTCTTCCTGAAGGGACAGCTAGCTTGGTGGACTGCAGAAAAAACACGATAAAATTTCCTTATCCCGAGAAGAGGAATTGTCCTTTCCCTCCTTCACATGTTAATACTCCCCAACGAAAGTGGCTGATATGCTGCATATGAAAGGCATGCTGGAATAATTTTATACTTATTAGGATAGTCTTCCATTTAATAGTCTCTTCAACCATATTGTGGTAAAAACTACGATTCTAGTGCTAAGAATTCTAGTGCGTGCTAAGTTGCTAGTCATGTCCGACACTTTGTGATGCTATGGACTGTAGCCTGCCAGGCCCCTCTGTCCATGGGATTCTCCAGGCAAGAATACTGGAATGGGTTGACATTTTCTCCTCCAGGGGACCTTCTCTACTCAAGGATCTAGCCTGAGTATCTTATATCTCCTGCAATGGGAGGTGTGTTCTTTTCCACTAGTGCCATCTGGGAAGCTGAATACTAGGATTAAGTGGTTCCTTTTTGCATGGTCCATGCCCCATGCTGTAAAAATCAGAGAAAGATCAAAAAAGCCATATTAGATTTGTTGTCTCAGTTCCCCTTTCTGAGACTCAAGGATTCTAAGAAAATTAGAATGATTCACAGGGATTGAAGAAAGACAAAGAAAATAATAGTCAAGCGATCCATCACAGCAAGCTGAAAGTCTTTAAATAGTTACTATGGAATTGGATGAATAAAAGGCCATTGAAGGATGAAAAACAGAAGCCTTCAAAGATTTGATAAACAGATAGGAGCCACTCCTGGTTCCCTAACTTTGAAGCGCTCTAGACAAGTCTTCCATATTTACCCTAGTTTAGAGAAGTTTAAAAACCCAGAAGCAAAGATCATGATGACATATGTGACCTCAGATTACCAGAGGGTGATAGTCTAACTAATGAGGATGAGGACTGATCTAAGTGTCAGGGTCTCCTGGCCTGACCCTTGGCTGGGGCCCAACACCACATGCACATGTGTGAACAAACTGGAGAAAGGACAGGGAGTTGGAGAGAATCCTACCTGGAGCTCCTTGTCATGGAAACCCCAAACCTATTGAAAAAGTCCTAACAGGGGCTACAGTTGAAATTAGATGGTATAGAGATGTAATAGTCAATGGGATTAAAGTAAAAGCTTGGGTGAAAAGTAGAATGTTTGAAGAGACTTTATGTGACATGGTCATGTCTCCTTTACCTAAATGTATTATTTGAATGGATAGTATGTCTGACTGGAGAATACTTCTACTTAATATTATAAAGCAGAAGGCATATAAGTTTGTCCTTCAAGTAGTATTAACTGGACAGGCTAAATGAGAATTTATAGTATATCCTGTACAGGTTATTAATTTAAAACAGTGTTAAATAACTGGTAGATGGAAAAAGATTATCACTTTAATGAATGACATGTTAGACATTGGAGTACTGATACCACTAAATTTTCTGTATATCTGCCCTTTGTGACCCATCCACAAAGCAGATGGCCCAGTGGAGACAAGTAGTAGATTATCAAGGCTTGAATGGAGTAGTACTGTCTCTAGTATCAGCAGTCCCTGGTTATGGTATAAAAAAATACAAGGTAAAGGAGACCGGTACTAAATGACTGATCTTGCAAATGCTTTTTGCTCCATCATGATCTTATGGAAGAGCCAACCGGTTTGCCTTCACCTGGGATGAAATCCAGTTTACCTTTATTATGTTGCCATAGGGTTATTTGGAGTCACCAATTTACTGGCATAATTTTGTTAGAAGGGATTTGGATTTGAGGCATGTCCCAAGTGTGGCAATACACTATCCTGATAATATGATAATATCATAAACTAAAGAATAAGCTAGAACAGACAAATTTTATGGTGATATACATGAATAGCAGCTGCTAAGTCGCTTCAGTCGTGTCCGACTCTGTGTGACCCCATAGATGGCAGCCCACCAGGCTCTGCTGTCCCTGGGATTCTCCAGGCAAGAACACTGAAGTGGGTTGCCATTTCCTTCTCCAATGCATGAAAGTGAAAAGTGAAAGTGAAGTCGCTCAGTTGTGTCTAGCTCTGTGCAACCCTATGGACTGCAGCCTGCCAGGCTCCTCCATCCATGGGATTTCCCAGGCAAGAATACTGGAGTGCGTTGCCATTTCCTTCTCCAGGGGATCTTTCTGACCCAGAGATTGGACCCGCATCTCATGCATTGGCAGGCAGATTCTTTACCATCGAGCCACTATAGCCTCAATCTATAAAACTGCCTGGAAGAAGAGAGTTATTTGAGTGTGAACCTAAATAACACCCCAGTCTATCAGAATTTCAAAAACCTGTGTCTCAGTCACTGCATTTGAATTTTTATAATTAGCACTCAGATACAATTTTGGAAGAATCTGTAACTTACATAGACTGGAGGTTATGGCAAAATCCCATGAATGCCACTTAACAACAATAGCTACAGTTTGTACCAGAAAATTTCCACTTGTGGTGGTATGGTACAAGCCACTTCAGAGACAGTTATTGACTTGTTATTGAACATTACTAGGATAAAATAGATACTGAAACCTAAAATACCTATAATGTCCTGGGTAATATTAGAGAATCACTCTAATGAGGAAGTCAGTGTCCAGAACAATTCAATAATGAAATTGTTTGTATAGGGACATACGACCTGAGGAATGTAAGGAAGTACTTACCATATCCATAAGCAGATAGCCTCTTTTTCTCTTGGACTGACTTGGAACCATCTGAGTTGTTGCCTGATCCTATTGCCATATGAGGGGTACACTATGAACAGATTTCAGCTGATCAAAAGGAAGATGCTTAGTTTATGGATAACAGTTCCAAGCATACTCTTTGACAGTCCACTACACCATGAGTAACTCCTGGGAAAACTGTGATTGATAAAGGTAGCAACAAATCATCTCAGTTGACTTATCAGCATGCCACTTCCTTGTAGTGGCAGAATAAACAATCAGAAGAACCCTGATGTTTGGGTGTATATAGACCCACAAAGAGTGGCTCTGCCATATAGTCAAGCAGATGGGCAGGAGAAAACTTTACTGTTAAAGGAAATACCTGTATGGGGCATGGACCTATCGCTATCACTATAAGAACTTCTTTGGTACATTAAGGTAGTGTAGGAGCAGGCAGCTAGATATGAGCAGAGAAAGGGGTTGTTGTTGTTGTTCAGTCACTCAGTCGTGTCTGACTCTTTGTGATCCCATGGACTGTGGTATGTCAGTCTTCCTTGTCCTTCACCACCTCCCAGAGATTGTTCAAACTCATGTCCATTGAGTCAGTGATGCCATCCAACCATCTCATCCTCTGTCATCCCCTTCTTCTCCTGCCTTCAATCTCTACCAGCATCGGGGTCTTTTCTAATGGTAGCTTTTAGCATCAGGTGGCCAAAGTATTGGAGTTTCTGCTTCAGCATCAGTCCTTCCAGTGAATATTCAGGATTGATTTCCTTTAGGGTTAACTGGTTTGATCTCCTTGAAGTCCAAGGGACTCAATGGTTAATAGGTTGGGCATGGGTGGTACTGGTCCTCAGGGAAACACTGAGGTGGGATTCACTGTGTTTGCTAGGTTGATGGAGAATGACATGAATTGTGCCCACCAGCACAGAACTAGAAAAGTGGAAAGAAAATAGGAAAATTGGCACCCACCAGCAGTCCCCTCCCTGGAGGAAGTTCCATTAGATCCCTGCCGCTCCAGCACATGCCATAAAATTAGCCAATGAATCTCCTTCTCATATGATCCAGGCACTTTTCAAGGTGCTGCCTCTGCACTAGGACTTGGAGTGAGTTTGTGTATGAGCCCTTCAAGAGCAAAGTTTCAGTTCCTCGTACTCCTTTGGCTTTTTCAGACTTAAGTCCTACTAGTTTTGAAAGCCAAGAATTACAAGTGGGAGGTCATCTTCTTGGTGTAGATCCCCTGGACTGGGGAGCTCTATGTGGGGATGGACCCCTCACTTCTGAGACGGGACCTCCTCGGTCGTGATGTCTCTCCCACTTACGGGTCTCCGTACCAGGGAGGTGTGTTCTGACTACTATACCTGTCTCAGTGCAGCCTTTTCATTATATCCTTTGTGGTAGAAAAATCGTTTCTGCTACTCTGCATGTCATTATCAGAGATAGTTGTTCTCTATATATTAGCTGTAGTTTTAATGTGTCTTTGGGAGGAGGGAGGCCCAGGATCTTCCTACTCTATCATCTTGATCTGGCCCTTACGTGATTTTTTAATGATGTGCTGGCATACAGAAACTTCTGTCTGTATATTCTATCTTCAATTTTTAGTTAACAATTTTGTTATCATTCCTTTTATTGCATTTTGGGTGACAAAGTCATTTTCATCTTATGCTGTTGGAATTTTCCATTAAACTATATTTCAGTTAAAATATATTTTAATATATGAAATGTGGACCTGACTTTATATTTTTTTCACAACAGTTAGGTAATCAGTCCACATATATTTGTATCTTTCAACTCAATTGAATTCATGGGATGTGTCTTTTATTTTAACATATAAAAAATTAAGAGCAAAAAGATAAAAACAGACATATTGAAAAGTGTTTTCCTTTACTTCTACCTTTCCATCTTTCAAGTTTCTTTTACAATTTATTATTCTTTAATGGAGTATAACTGCTTTACAGTGTTGTGCTAGTTTCTGCTATACAACAACGTGGATCACTATTGTTGCTGTTTAGTCACTAAGTTGTGTCCGACTCTTTTGCAACTCCGTGGACTGTAGCCCACCAGGCTCCTCTGTCCATGGGATTTCCCAGGCAAGAATACTGGCATGGGTTTCCATTTCCTTCTCTAGGGAAACTTCCCGACCCAGGGATTGAATCTTCATCTCCTGCACTGCAGGTGGATTCTTTACGGCTCAGCCATCAGGGAAGCCTGGATCAGCCGTATAAACATATCTTGAACCTCCCTCCTACCCACTTATCCCAGCCATCTAGGTCATCATACAGCATGGAGCTGAGCTCCCTGTGCTACACTATAGCTTCCCACTAGCTAGCTATTTTACACATGGTAGTGTATATCTGTCAATGCTGCTCTCTCAATTCATCCCACCTTCCCCTCCTCTCCCATCATTTGTGTTTAAATATAATACAGTTGCTCATTTTATTTTATATGCTTGCATCATTAAATAAAACACTACATAGATTTTATTTCTTCCTAAATACTGGCAACGTTTCTTTTTTCTCTACTCTTATTTCTTCTTGACCAGTTTTGCCAATTATAATATAGATTGCTTGTGGATGGATATGTCAAAAAGGATATTTATATCCAAGCACAGCTATTTCTAGTCACAGATCTAGTGTCAAAATAAAGTAATTGGCATATATCCTGTCCCCTGCTTTTCTTCACCAGTTTCAGATTCTGTTTCAGGAGGCAAAAATACAGCCCCTTTTTCTTCTGCAGTGACAATTCAAGTGAGATAACAGAGTGTTCAATTAGCTGAGCTAATGGAGCAACTCCCCCAGTTAAACAGTGAGAATGGTTTTGAAGCCTTCATGCTTCCTGTTCAATTTCAGTCTTTCTGATAACATTTTTAACTGCCTAGTGAATTCTTTTTATTTAAGGGCATTCTTCCCATACTTTATTAGCAGTTTGATATTCCAGCTAAATCCCAAAGATGTGAACCTTGTTGGCCCAAGGAGCAACATTTGAGTCTTAAATGGAATACATTTCTCCAGCCCATCTTACCTCTTCCATCTTTGAAATCATTTTAGGGGTGGATTACCAGCTGTAGGAGAAATCTTTGCCATAGTCTTTCTCCTAGTTTGCTCCAGGCCTGCTGTCTTCCTGGATAGGAAGCATTCAAATGTCTGAGAGAAGGAAGCTGAATTGTCACTTTCCCTGAAATATGCGGTGTTGACAGAAAATGTGGTAATTAGCATAAAATAAGGAATGCAGATATAGCAGTGGGACTAGTAGTTAGAATCCATTCTTTTAACTCTGTCAGTGCTGGGGGAAGCTGTGAGGAGCTGGTGTGTCTGTGGCAAATAGGAGAGTACTGGATTTGCATTCAGAAAATTTGAGTCTGAGAACAGGCTCTAACACTTACTGAGAAGGTTGATACAGCCTTCATCCTTCAACCTGTTTCCCCATCTTTATTACCTATAATTACCTGAGAGATGATTTTGAAAGTGTTTTGTAAATCCAACATTTTGTACAAAGTAAAAAGTAAAACAAAATGCTATTATTGTTATCCCTGATATACAAACAAGGAAGGAAGGAAGGAGTTTTATTTATAGACCTTTTCTAGGAAGACATGTAGAATAAGGCTGAGTGGTGGATGACTGGAAAAAGCAAACAAACAAAAAAACAGAATTAAAGATGATCAGTCATCTTATAGGTTGTGTAAGTTCCAGGTATGTCCTTCAAAATCCAGTCAGAACATTTAGACTTTATTTATTTTGCTTGAAATAGATATCATAAGAAGATGCTATTTTCTTACTGAGTAAGGTAAGAGCTAAATCCAAGTCTTTAAAAATAGGTTCGTGTATCTATCCATCTTTCCATCCATCTATCCACTTATTCATACATATGATTAATATGCATTCTGTATTGATTCTGCATAATGTACTATGTTAAGCTATGTGATTTCTCTTAACGTACTATGTGATTCCAAAGATGAAAAAGACGGCTTCTGTTTTGAAGGTTCTCTAAGACTTAAAGAAGATATACATAAAGCAATTGCAGATGTAGGTGTTCTTTTCGAAATTAAAATCTTAAAAGAAGGCCAGATAAATAAAATTAAAGGTATGTATGAAATCATTTTTAGGTACCAATTTAAAGACTTTTTTGTATCATTTTTGAGGTGCCCCTAAATACTCTTATTTCTTTCCATTTTCAGGTTGTTCAATTTTACTCTGAGGTGGCTAGTATGTAATTCTTATTTTAAAACATCTAGGTCTATTTAAACTTTTCTTATTAAGTCAGAACCAGTATACTAGTTGAAACAATTGTGTTTAAGCATTTCCTTGTCTGTGTAGCCAAGTTACCAGATTTGAAAACAAGACTATTGAAATAAGAAATAACAAGAGTATTGAAATAAAACTGAACCTTCCAAAATACATGGGCCCTAAACAGGCTAAGAATTTAGTTTACATTCCAAGGTTTTCTTTGTGCATATGTTCAACATTTATTTAAAAGGCTTAAAAGACACAGGATAAGGCATATTTTGTTGTTTGCTACTTTCTATTGTAGAGAAAGAAGTCAATCATTTTATATTTCACTAGTTGTTCTTGGGTTGGAGAAGGCAATGGCACCCTACTCCAGTACTCTTGCCTGGAAAATCCCATGGATGGAGGAGCCTGGTAGGCTACAGTCCATGGGGTCGCTAAGAGTCAGACACGACTGAGCAACTTCACTTTCACTTTTCCCGTTCATGCACTGGAGAAGGAAATGGCAACCCACACCAATATTCTTGCCTGGAGAATCCCAGGGACGGCGGAGCCTGGTGGGCTGCCATCTATGGGATCGCACAAAGTTGGACACGACTGAAGCGACTTAGCAGCAGCAGCAGTTGTTCTTGGGTAGAGATATTTGAGTTAACTGGCAAAAAATCTGAGATTTACTGAAGTGATATTTTAGTACTTTTTATAAATTGGCTTGATTGGCAGCTACCCAGTTGGCTTGCCCATAATC
Organism: Giraffa tippelskirchi; assembly: GCF_054371585.1. Lineage (NCBI taxonomy): Eukaryota > Metazoa > Chordata > Mammalia > Artiodactyla > Giraffidae > Giraffa > Giraffa tippelskirchi. Next base: position 67,072,125 of record NC_137278.1, read on the forward strand.
TGGCTCAGAAATAAGCCATGCCTATTCTTGTCTTTTCTACTTTACCTCTGCTTAGAGGAAAAACATCACCCAGGTGTCAGGGAAGAATCAGATTTCAGTGTTATCAGCCTTCAGATCTCTGTTCCACTCCCTCACCTTTAAGGAACTCTGAATAAGCAGCTATCAAGGACTATGGGCTATACTTAAATTAGGCTTTGCTCTCTTCCTCCTTTCTTTAAAATTAAAGGGAAATTTTATCAGAGAATATTTAGAAACTATATAAGAAAATAAAAATTACTCAAGAAAGGCACTATTTTAGTGCATTTCTTTCTACTTGTTTTATAAATATACATGTGTAGGTAAATGTGCATGTACACATTTTAAAATAAGACTTTTTAAATTATTATTTTATAACCACTTTTGTTTACTTAAAATACAAGTATGTTTTTAAAAAATATTATTCTACAACATAATTTCTTATCTGTACTCCAATGCATGGCTTTACTAAAGCTGACTTGCTAATCCCCTGGTTATTTCTAAATTTACATTATAAAATATTTTATAACATCTTACAGCTAAAATTTCATGTATGTATATATATATATATAATTATTTTATTTGATGAACTATTTACTATAAGTGAAATAACTAGATTAAAGAACGTGTATATATGAGACATATATTGGAAAACCAAATTTCCAAATTATATTCCAGAAATGCACAAATTTATATATCTTTCATATATGTGACTACAAACTCTGTCAAAATCCTATTTTTACAAAATAAAATTGCATGAGGCATTTCTTTTCTTTTTAAGCATCATAATATTCATAACAGAAGAAAAAATTAATTTAATTCACTTTTATTATAGATAAATATAACTTCCCTTTAATAAATATTCTAATGAATTCTAATGATGTAGTCTTGAAATGACAAAAAAGGCAGACTAATTGAGAATTAAAATAATAATTATAATTACTTTAATAATGTGAATGGATAAGAAGTAACAAATATACAAAATCAAAGCAATCAATTAGTAGAATTAGTGTGAATTAAAATTAAATAAATTGCTTAACAGAATGGAAAAAGTTATGTATTATGACAAAGAAGCTTTTGTTGTTGGTTTATTGCCAGTAACCTATAATGTTCTGCAAAATTTTAGTTTTTTGATAGTTTTCCTACGAATACAGTTGTAACAACCTATTAATACCAAATGTATATAGGACCAAATGTTTTTAGGACTAATGAAACATGCACTGAAAAGGATAAGATGTATTCGAACGTGATCTGCTATTAGTATAGATAAAGTTGTGATACAAAGTGAATCAGCAGTTTCATCACCCAAGAGCAGAGTGATGCAGGTAATTCCTTACTCTGGAGTTACCAAAGCAGATCCTGCATTTTAGCAAGGTCAAGGGATTTCTATTACATTAAAGTTTGAGAAGCACTGACTTAAAAGCAAACAAAGAAAAAATTTTATCCCTTTTAAATAAGAGATGTTTACCAAAACATCTTGTCATTCTCTTCTTCTTCCAAGGGTTAATGATAGAATAAGCATAAGTAACATAGATAAAGCATATAACATGATTTCTTGGCACCCAATAAGTGTTCAAAATAGATAATGGTAGCAAGTTAATTGAATTTTAATGTCCTCATCTTTAAATTAAGGAATGACAATTTACATGTTTTTTGGAAGAGTATAAAAGTATGATACATGTATATTATGTGTAAAACATTGTAACATGACTGGTATTCATGTATTATCCATAGTGGATGAATCTGTAATGCTTCTTGATTTGGCATGATGCCACCATGATCCTCATCAGCATCATCACATCTAACATTCCTATGTGAATATTTTGCCTTAAACATTACTGACATTACATTTGTAGTGATGAGTAGATATTGTTATTCCCATTTTATAGGTAAGAAAACTCATGGTAAGAGGGTTTAAATGATTTGCCCAAGTTTTCTCAACTAGTAGGTAGGTAGTCAGGAACTTAAAGCCATTAATGTCTGAGTTCAAAGCTCATGGTTTTTCTTCCAATTATTAAAGGTGAATGGAAACTACATGGTTGATTTGATGGCCCTGTTCTTCAAGCAGAAAAAAAAGGCTAATTTTGGTCTAGCTTATGGGTCTGAATTCTTTAAACCAATTGAACTTTTCCACTTAATGTTTGAAATACAGACATAGTATATTATAAAATATTGTGAGATGTTTGTAAGTAGAAGATGGAGTGGTCACCAAAGTTTAGTTTTCTATTAAATTTATGTAAAAGAAAAGCAAACAAGCTGTTCTAACAGCATTGTCTTTACAAAAGAATAATACAGGATAGTTAAATTTTGTCAAAATCCATGCTTCTGAGAGTTGGAGCTGTGAAAATTTGCTGTCTTTATAAGACAAGGTATCAAGTGAAGAGTAAAGTGTGTAAGTAAACATTTACTCTGGAACATCACATCTCCCAGAGGAAGGCTTTTCTGCATCTATCTCCTTTCTGATATGATGCTTTGGCAGGATGTTTTTATTTCTAACTGACTGAAAAAAAAATAGGAATGATTCCTGAGGTCTTAAAACTTATTGGTTTCAAACTTTGAAACTTCAAAGAATTTCCTTCATGCTGATACTTCGGTTTTTGAACAAATACAACTGTTCAAAATGAGCAATAGATGAGAATGAAAGTTTAAATGGTCAGGTGATTTGGACAATCTGACCTTATCTATTAGTGAAATGTCTATGATAGATGTTCTATAAGATAAATCAATTCTTTTTTAAAAATAGATATTTTATTTGGTTTGTATATACATATGTAAAACTGAAATAAGGAATACACTTCTTTCTGAAGATTGGAGATGGGCCTGGAGAGTGAGGCTGAGTTACACAGACTCATGGGTCTCTTTGGTATCTACCTCATTTCCCTTTCCCATGGGCCCCAGCATTTGGTACCACTGGAACAATCTAAGAACATTCATAAGGTGAAATTTCATTATAGTTCAATGTCAAGTCTTTGGACTCAAGAAATTAATCAGGCAAGTAAGGCAAAACAGAGGAGGTCATAGTGTTAGGAACAGTTCAAGTACAGAAGGTAAATGTCTTTAAATTGACTAAATGTAATGTGAACCAAAAAGTGTGACAAGTCTGTTAAAGAGTTAATGGGACTTAAGATTTTACATAGACCATGGTGTCCTCCTTCTGATCAGAGCCCATGTGGAGGCTGCATCAAATTCTAGGCAAGGACATATACAAAGTCAATGTTGGCAAGTGTGAGATAGTTAGAGGAGGAGGTAGAGAAGTGGATTGTTGTAATCTTGAAGGTTCTGGGAATCATGTTGTGTGTGGAACGTTTGAGGAAACTGGAGCTTGTCAAATTAGGAAAAGGACAAATTCAAGAGATGCCAAGAGGCAAAACCAGGGAGTTCTCTTCAAACATTTGAAACACTTCTCTATGGCAAAGGGTTTAGATATCATCAGGGTAACTAAACGAGGGCCAAAGGTGGAAATTCCAGGGATAAAAATTTGACTCAATCAGCAATGTAATTATAATCAATTAAAGCTCTTTTAAAAGGACTTTTGGGTAAAGCAACATGCTTTCACCAGAAATGCTTAAATAATGATTAAATCAGTATCTTTCAAACTTACTCCATGCAAAAAATAACCTAGGCTTCCTGGTGAAAATACAGACTTCTTGATTTTCCCCTGGAGTTCTGATTCAACAGGTCAGGGAAAAGACATAGATATACATAATTTATAGCCGGCATATCGTGTAATTTTTCTAAGTAAGATAGTTTGGGAAAGCCTTTGCTGTTCACCTGCCAGGGATGCAGCAGGAAGTTTCTTGATTTTGATGAGAAGACTGTTTCTCTGATGCTGAAGATTCATTTTAAATTTCTGGTAAATTCCCAAAAGACTTAGTGATTGACTTTCATGGTGATCATTGTAGTAACATTTTAAACTCATATTAATTTGATACATAATATATACACCAGTGTGGATAAGGTGTTTTATCTTAAGGTGTGAAGATATTTTTAGAAAGTTTAGGAATAAGTTAATCATCAGTATTCAGGTTTTTAAAAGACGTGTGTATTTTCATACTTCAATATGGGATTTTCCTGTATGTCATTCTAGAAAAAATGAAGGTGCATCTTGCTAGTTAATATGATGGATAACTTTTAAAATAACATCCTAAGGTTGAAAAAAATACTAGTTTTCATAGTATAAACTATTAAAGTTTTAGCAATTTATTAACCCACAGTTCAAGATGTATGTTTTTGTATGATTTAGAAAAAATTAGCCTCTGACATTTCAGACTGTGGAAGTGATGGCTGTTAGCAAAAACATGCACTTTTAAATGATTATTTTACAAGTGAGTTACAGTAACCATCTAGGGATCTGTGTGCTTCTGACTTTGTGTCAATTTTGTTTCTGTGATAATTGAGCCAACTCTAGGGTGATGTCAAAAATTTTATTTTGCAAAATGAAGAAAAATGTGTCAAACTAAACTAAGGAAACATTTAGAAATCCTTTCTAGTTTTGGGGAGCAAAACCAATTTATCAGCATACACTGTCACTTTATTTTACTTCTAGAGGGGAGAAAATGGAAATTTAGACACAGGCAAACTTGCCAGTATTTGTTCTGGAGGAAGAATAAGAATAAGGAGAATTAATACACTGGTCATTAGGTGGAACAATAAAGCTGATAAGGTTAAGGACTTCTGAGCAGCTTGGGAACATGGTTATATGAAAAAAAGAATCTGGCCAAAGGGTTTTCAATTTCCAAGACGAGCATGACCTTTGGGCAAACACATAATGCTATTTTTGTGGCTTTAGAATTCGTCCACATATTCTTTGATTCTCTTCATCCAGGAGGTAGAGCCTGTATTTACTTTCCCTGAGTGCTGTCTTATTTCCTGTCTTCTAATAGGTAAAATATGGAGGAAGTGGCAGTTTGTGACATCAGAGACTAGGTAATGAAAAGCCTCTGTGGATTCTGTCAGATTGTTCTAACTTGCTCCCTCCAGAATCACTCAGGCTGTGAGGAAACTCGAGTAGCCTATGCAGGGGTCCATGTGGCAAACAACTTAAGTCTGACCTAGATTTCTGACACAGAAAAACCTCAGGATTATAACTGTTTGTTGTTTTAGATACCGACTTTTGAGGTAAAAGTTGTTACTCAGCAATATGTAACTGATGTAGTCACTTACCTCCATGTTTTTTTCTACACCCAAGTTAGGAGACTTTTGGGCCCTATTCTTCTGCCCAACTTAATTACTGTGTCTTTTAAAAATAAACGTTTGGGTTTTTGTATATGGTTCAATCAATATTTTAGAAGAGACTTGAGACACGTTTCTATCCTTTCTAGCTAAATCTTGTCTCTGTTATAAAAACGAAGTATGCTGGCATATAGGGAAGAATCAGTAAATACTTATATTTTGCTTTCTAATACAATTAATTGTGTCTATGGGGTTAAAAATAAACGCCCTTATTATTTAAGACACTTTAACTGAAAGCCTCCCAACTGATACATTCTAACTGATCTCTATTTACCTTTATATAATTTCAGATACATGTGTGTTATCTACTTAGAAATTGTTAGAAAGAAATCCCTAGAGCTTGGTGTGAAAATGGCCTTTCTTCCCTTAGTATTGGGAGAATCCTTTTTGCTCTATTTAAATATGTGATTCTTGGCAAAAATACAACAAAAATGATGTGTGCCCTTCTCAGTGTACTGTATCAAGTATCACATGATATTCGTATGTCTCATTGCTGGTGATGCTAACTTTGAACACAATTGAGGTGGTATGTTCCAGGTTTTGTTAATATAAAGTTATTATTTTTCACCTTGTAATTAATAATTATTTTGAGACAGTGCACATATCCTATTTAATATCATGTTTTCCTATTAATTTTATCTGAGGATAATTATTATTGTGCTGTTTGACAAATGGTGATTTTCTCTTACTGCTTCTGCATTTAATAATTGGAATTCTACTATAAGAAAGAGCATTCGCTTCTTCCCTTTAGCTTATTTATTCAATGATTTCTTTAGAATTATTTGGTGCTATTTTTGTAACTTTCCTACATATATAAAATTATTTCAAAATAAGTTAGTAAACTTAAAAAATCTCTTACTGTTCAAATGTGGAAGGCATAGAGGGGTCTGGTAACTTTAGTGTAGGGTTATTTGTAAATTTAGGTATTTTCAAATAATATTAAGAAGAGGTGGCAGGAATACACAGAAGAACTGTACAAAACAGATCTTCATGACGCAGATAAGCACGATGGTGTGATCACTAACCTAGAGCCAGACATCCTTGAATGTGAAGTCAAGTGGGCCTTATGAAACATCACTATGAACAAAGCTAGTGGAGGTGATGGAATTCCAGTTGAGCTATTTCAAATCCTAAAAGATGATGCTGTAAAAGTGCTGCACTCAATATGCCAGCAAATTTGGAAAACTCAGCAGTGCCTACAGGACTGGAAAAGGTCAGTTTGCATCCCAGTACCAAACAAAGGCAATGCCAAAGAATGCTCAGACACAATTGCACCCATCTCACATGCTAGTAAAGTAATGCTCAAAATTCTCCAAGCCAGGCTTCAACAGTACGTGACCCGTGAACTTCCAGATATTCAAGCTGGATTTAGAAAAGGCAGAGGAACCAGAGATCAAATTGCCAACATCCACTGGATCATTGAAAAAGCAAGAGAGTTCCAGAAAAGCATCTACTTCTGCTTTATTGACTATGCCAAAGCCTTTGACTGTGTGGATCACAACAAACTGGAAAATTCTTCAAGAGATGGGAAAACCAGACCATCTGACCTGTCTCCTGAGAAAGCTGTATGCAGGTCAGGAAGCAACAGTTAGAACTGGACATGGAACAACAAACTGATTCCAAATAGGGAAAGGAGTACGTCAAGGCTGTATATTGTCGCTTTGCTTATTTAACTTATATGCAGAGTACATCATGAGAAATGTTGGGCTGGATGAAGCGCAAGCTAGAATCAAGATTGCCGGGAGAAATATCAATAACCTTAGATACATAGTTGACACCACCCTTATGGTAGAAAACAAGAAGAACTAAAGAGCTTCTTGATGAAAGTGAAAGAGGAGAGTGAAAAAGTTGGCTTAAAACTCAACATTCAGAAAACTAATATCATGGCATCTGGTCCCATCACTTCATGACAAATAGATGGGGAAGCAATGGAAACAGTGACAGGCTTTATATTATTGGGCTCCAAAATCACTGCAGATGGTGATTGCAGCCATGAAAGTAAAAGATGCTTGCTCCTTGAAAGAAAAGCTATGACCAACCTAGACAGCATATTAAGAAGCAGAGACTTACTTTGCCAACAAAGGTCTGTCTAGTCAAAGCTATGATTTACCAGTAGTCATGTATGGATGTGAGTGTTGGACTATAAAGAAATCTGAGCACCAAAGAATTGATGCTTTTGAACTCTGGTGTTGGACAAGACTCTTGAGAGTCCCTTGGACTGCAAGACGATCCAACCAGTCCATCCTAAAGGAGATCAGTCCTGAATATTCATTGGAAGGAATGATGCTGAAGCTGAAACTCCGATACTTTGGCCACCTGATACGGATGGCTGACTCATTTGAAAAGACCCTGATGCTGGGAAAGATTGAGGGCAGGAGGAGAAGGGGACAACAGAGGATGAGATGGTTGGATGGTATCACCAACTGGTTCAACTGGTCGTTGTTGGATGCCATGACTTAATAGATGTGAGTTTGGGTAAACTCCGGGAGTTGGTGACGGACAGGGAGGCCTGGTGTGCTGCAGTCCATGGAGTCACAAAGAGTCGGACATGACTGAGCAACTGAACTGAACTGAAATAATATGTACATCACTCAAATAGCATTAACAGAGAATTCTCAAAATCACCATTGACTTTGCCAACTATAATACAATATCTACTAGAGTATAATCATTGTATATGGAACTTTAAGACAAATACTATTATAGTACACATCTCTTTCAATTATTGGAATTCATCCTAGTAAACTTCCTTTTGCTGTGTATATATTCAAATTCTAAATAATGAATGAATTTATTTTTAAGGAAAGGACCATATGTTGAGTGGTCTTTAAGTTTATCCCAGTTTTTCCAGTGTTAGTACAATCTTGAAGAATAGAGAAATAACCAAAATAAAAATATTTTATTCTTGTTTTAAAATCATTAATCTCATATTTTGATTTATATGCTGTCAGAGAAACTAAATTTCACTGAACTGTTACCATTCAACTGAGTCTATTTTAGGTTTTTATACATATATGAAGATAGTACTTATTCACATCGATAGTATTTTCATCTATATCATTGTTTTTTAGTTGCTAAGTCATGTCCAACTCCTCTGGGACCCCATGGACTGTAGTCTACCAGGCTCCTCTGTCCATGGGATTTCCCAGGCAAGAATACTGGAATGAGTTGCCATTTCTTTCTCCAGGGGATCTTCCTGACCCAGAGATTGAACCCGGGTCTCTGGCATTGGTAGGTGGATTGTTTACCATCAAGTCACCTGGGAAAACCGTTTTATCTGTATTAGAATAATGTATTCACAAAACAACTTTTGTGGTGGGTATTATTTTCATCTTACACATGAGAACATATAATCAGAGATGCAAATTATCTTTTTCATGTCTCCCAGTGAAAACTATAAGGATTCTGATTGGAAACCCCATGATTTTTTCCTTTGTATTATGTTACAAGAACCATGTTCAACCAAATTATTCCATATTAATTGAGAATAGTAATAATTTTTATCTGTATTTTATTTTCTTTGCTTTCGAACACCTTTTCTTTTACTAAATCCTTTGGTCCTTTTTTCAAATTTATTTCATTACTGTGGTTACTGGCTTGGAGTGGAAGTTGGACATATCCATTTTCTTGAAATACAGTTTGATAGGGCTGTTTCACAGGGATAGAAATAGAAAGGACATTAAGGTCTCCATTATTGTGTTTATGGTTACTTGATGTTATTAGAAACTGACTTATGATTGGTAGAGTATGGCTTCTAGTCTTCTTTACAGTACATTGTTAAAAGTGTTTCCTTTTTTTTTTTTTTTGACCAAGAAACACATGTGAGAAAGATATAACCTGGAAGAGCTTTCTTTTAGATGCAACATTAGTAGCTCTGTTTTCAATCAGTCAGCATTAGTTGGGAAAGAGGTGTCCAGGTGATTGCCTTTGGCTTTATCTTGAAGAATATGTCCCAAGAAGATTTCCCAATGAGTTTGGATGATGTGAATGGTGAAGAAATAGCAAAGCTGGCTGGTTAGAAAAAAATAGGAATACAAAAAGGAATTCATAGCATACACTACACTTTCAAAAGAATGATCCTTACTAGAAGATGAAAGGTACAAATCAAATTGAAAATAAATTTTGTGCAACTAGAAATAGAATATCATATTAAAGGTAGTGCTTCTTTTTGCAAAGGATGTGTGATTATCCATGGTCATAAAATCTGCATGGTTTATAAATTGAAAATATTATAATGATTAATTATATGTGTCATCTTGATTGACCATGGAATTGTTGGATAAAACATTATTTCTGAGTGTGTATGTAAGGGTGTTTCTAAATGCAACTGGCATTTAAACCTGTGGACTCAGTGGTTTGTTCTCCTCCATGTGAGTGGGTATTGTCCAATCTGTTGAGAGCCTGAACAGATCAGAATGCAAAAGGAAAGAGGAATTCAGTCTTTAGTTCTGCTTCACTGACTGAGCTGAGACACCTAATCTCATCTTGTCCAGTCTTCACATGAGGATTTATACAGCTCTCCTGGTTTATAAGATTTCAAACTTACACTGAACTTTACCATTGGCTTTCCCCAGCCTCTAGCCTGCAGATGGGCGATCATGGAACTTATCCTCCAAACTGCATGAGACAATCCCTCACAATAAATCTCTATAAAAGAAATGTATTTATTTGCATAAATCCATATACATATAGGATTATATATTGGTATAATATATATTTCTATATAATAGAGATATATATCTAACATCTATGTAATATTTACCTATATAGATATCCTACTAGTTTTATGTTCTCTTGAGAACCTTGACTAATACAGGAGTCAATTATTTTAAAACAAATGATCTTTAGCACTTTGTACACAATTGCTGTCCAATAAATATTTATTGACACTGATTAATGCCTTTATCTGGAGTCAATGAATTGAGTGCAGTACCTTCAAGAATTAAAGTCATAGTGTCTTAGATATGAAGAGCTGTTCATACCATCCTGGCACATGACCTGGTACCTCACTCTTTGTTCAGTTTCTATCTGCATCACCTTGTAGTCTCTTTTTCTTGAAACTATAGGACTCTGATGACACTGTTGCATTCTCATGTATAGCCCAGCAAACCTTTTAGAGATAAATGAGCAAAGACATGACTCAGACATTGAGCAGATTCTGGGCTCTGGGTCTGAAAGAAATGGACATCCTAGGTTATAAATATTAATTGGAAAAAATAGGAATCAAGCAACCCTTCTAATTTTGAAAAATGTGCAATAACAGAAAGTGTTATAAGTAAATGATAAAGAAGCCACTCTGAAGACATCCTCTGAGAAAAATACCACTTGAAATGCATAAACAGAGTTGTAACTTGTTATAGTAATAAGAAATACTCTTATATGGGAAAAAACACTAAATGTCCATTGACATATGAAGAGATAAAGAAAATATAGTATATACATACAATGGAATATTACTCAGTCTTAAAATACCAGGAAATTATGCCATTTGTGAGATGTGATTGGAGAGTTGATTTGGAATGCACATTAATTTCCTAGGACTGCCATAAACTTGGAAAGCTTAGAATAGTAGAAATGTATTATTTCACAGTTTTGGAGGCTGCTGCTGCTGCTGCTGCTAAGTCGCTTCAGTTGTGTCAGACTCGACGATCCCATAGACGGCAGCCCACCAGTCTTCCCCGTCCCTGGGCTTTTCCAGGCAATAATACTGGAGTGGGTTGCCATTTCCTTCTCCAATGCATGAAAGTGAAGTCGCTCAGTCGTGTCTGACTCGTAGCAACCCCAAGGACTGCAGCCTACCAGGCTCCTCTGTCCACGGGATTTTCCAGGCAAGAGTACTGGAGTGGGGTGCCATTGCCTTCTCCTTTTTGGATGCTAGAAGACTGAAATCAAAGTGTTAGTAGGACCTTGATTTCTCTGAAAACTCTAGGGAAGAATCCATCCTTGCCTCTTCCTTGCTTCTGTTGGTTGCTGTTGTTGACGTTTCTTGGCTTGTAGATGCATCACTGCAATCTCTGTCTCCATAGTCACATGGAGTTCTCCCTGCATCTGTGTCTGTGTCCAAATTTGTCTTTTCTTACAAGAACACCACTGATTGAATTAGGGCATGTAATAATCCAGTATGACCTCATCTCACCTTGATTACATGTGCAAATGTCCCACTTCTAAATAGCGTCACATTTAGGACTTAAACATACCTGCTTGGAGGATATAATTCAACTCACAACCAAGCCAGAGTATAGAAGACTTTGAATCCCTGTCAAAATACTGTTTTGTATAATGGCAGTGGAGAAGCATGAAAGCGTTTAAGCAAGAGAATAAGTATAAAAATTTTGCTTCAGAAAAAGGATGCTAGTATAATGGAGATGATATGTAAAGGAGAAAGGAGAGAGAACTAGAAAATTCTAAAAACTTTATTATTTTATTTTTAAGTTTTCAGAAAATTTTTTCTTATTTATTTTGTGACTGAAAACCTAAAATTATTTAATATCTACGATCTGTGGCACTGTCAAGTAAGAAAATATTGTTATAGTAATAGGAAATAGTTTTTAATGTCATAATTTGATTCATTCCTTTTCTTAATCTTCTAGTGGAAAAATAGCATAAAAATAAATGCAACTGGCTAATGAGTTTTTGGAAGTAAGATCATAGTAATAAAATGTCATTTTTATCACATCACATCAAGAATGTATGCTATCACCATGACTCATCACTGTTGTTGTTAATTTGACCAACTTGCTCAGGTAGTGTTTATTATTCTCATTCATAGTTGCTCTTCTCACTCATTTTCATAGTGTACTCTTTGGAAGAAAGTAGTTACTTCAGCCCATACTTAAGGAATGAGAAGCTATGTTCTACCTCTTTGAGGATGGATGAAGTTTGTACATAAATTAGTTGGTATTCTCCTGCATGGGAAACTTGTTTTTTTCCCCCATCTATGTATTCAGCCATTTATTTACCTAAAAATATCCCCCTGTGCTTCATCTTTTCAAATCTCTTCTTCCCAGATTCCTTGTTACCACTGATCCATTCACAACTCTATGGTTTCTCCTTTTCTAGAATATCATATAAAGGGAATCATGCGCTGTGTCACCTTTTCAAAAAAGTGGAGAAAGTGGCTTTCTTTTTTCACTTAACAATATGCATTTAAGATCCATTCATTTTTTGCATGGCTTGATTACTCATTCCTGATTATTGCTGAATAGTATTCCATTAGACAAATTTGCCACAGTGTGTATATCTTTTCATCTACTGAAGGACATCTTAGTTGAGAAAGTCAAGTGCAGTAAGTCTCTACATATGAATGAGTTCTGTTCTGAGAGTGCATTCATAAGTCCAATTTGTAAGTCCAATAAAGTTAGCCTAGGTACCCAACTGACACAATTGGCTATATAGAACTGTACTGTAATAGGTTTATAACACATTTCACAAAAATAATACATAAAACAAAAAAATAAAGAAAACATTTTAATCTTATAGTACAGTAACTTGAAAAGTACAGTGGCACAGTACAACAGCTGGCATATAGGGGCACATTTGCATCTTTGAAAGTGTGCAACTTGAAGGTTTATATATAGGGGATTTACTGTATTTAATCCAGCTGCAAACATTACTTTGACTCAAAATTGGCCTCAGTTTACTTAAATGCTTCAACCACTAATTAATTCTATTTTTAAAATCAGTTCTGCCACCTATCTCCAGCTGGAAACAGATGCCCACAGACATAATTTCCATTAAGACATAGGATTCCCTGTGGTCTTTCTCAAGAGTCATCCTGTAGTAGACAGGGTGAGCAGCACACTGAATATTTGAAATCACAGAAACAAATGGAGAAATAAATTCTTGTGTCATTTGGGACACGATGAGAATTGAATCAGGGGAGACTTCTTTAATCAGGTAAATCTTGAGTCAGCTCTTCATAACTTATGAATAATTTTGGAGAATAGATTAGAAGAGGATTTGTATTCCAGAATCATTAAAGAACATGGGGCTCTAACTGCAAACTTATCTTGCTCTTAATTTTTGCCAAAGAAAATATGGAGGCAGAAATAAAAATGCACTTATTTGTGCATTTCCCATCTTTTATGAGTTCCCCCGTTTGACAGTTCATGATAATATAAATTTAAGTTTGGCTTTTCTCAAAGCGGACTTCCCTGGTGGCTCAGAGGTTAAAGCGTCTGCCTCCAATGCAGGAGACCTGGGTTCGATCCCTGGGTCGGGAAGATCCCCTGGAGAAGGAAATGGCAACCCACTCCAGTATTCTTGCCTGGAGAATCCCATGGACGGAGGAGCCTGGTAGGCTGCAGTCCACGGGGTCGCAAAGAGTCGGACATGACTGAACGACTTCACTTTTTCTCAAAGTGGGTGGCATTTGATCATAAATGTAATTGTAAAACATTTGTTCTCAGGAAATTAGAAAATTCTAGTATGAGGAGTTTAAGTTAAAAAGTGGAACTATTGTCATGTGATTCAGGAATGATTTCCGTAGAGTGGAAATCAGATTTTGTGACTTTAGAAAATAGCTCCAGAATACAATATTTTAAATCCAAACAGTGTCTGACACTCATACATTCACTGAGTAGAAATACTATCTATTGCTCCTGTCATGAAGAGTGTGATAATATAGAAGGTATGAAGGTTTTATTTTTTTAACTACTGTTTAATTTTAGATTTCCTGAAGGCTTTTAGTTGATGAGGAGGATAATAATAGCATTATTATTGATAAATTTATGAACTGTAAATGACAATGCCAGGTACATTTATGATGATATCATTCTATATTTGCCACAGATGTATGTGATATCTACTATTATCTATATTTAAAAACATTAACTAAAATGCTCAAGGCCACAGAACTTTTAAGGATGTCACTCTAACTCAAATCGGATACAATTGAAAGCTAAAGCCCTTTTTCTTAATGACTATGGTACACTGATAAGCATGCTCATACTAACCCCATCTAAAAATCAATTTATTGAGGTATAATTTACGTGAAATACAATGTACCCATTTAAAGTGCACATTTAGATAAATTTGGGGAGAATTTGTGCAGGAAGGAAATCATCAGCACAATACAAGTGTGGAATATATCCATCACTTCAGAGAGTTACTTGGTGTCCCTTCTGATTCAATCCCTCTTTGTTATTCAGCTAAGTCAGGTCCAACTCTTTATGACCCCACAGACTACAGCATGCCAGACTTCCCTGTCCTTCACTATCTCCCTGAGTTTGCTCAAATCCATGACCATTGAGTGGGTGATGCCATCCAACCATCTCATCCTCTGTCATCCCCTTCTCTTGTCCTCAGTCTTTCCCAGCATCATCCCAGCATTCCCAGGTCTTTTCCAATGAGTCAGCTCTTTGCAACAATCCCTGTATGCCTACATTATTTCTTTTAGTCTTATTTGTTTTCTCTAGAGAGTCATCAAACGATTTATACTATGCAGTCTTTGGTATCTGGCTTCTTTCACTTGTGAAAGTGTTAGTTGCTCAGTCATGTTGACTCTTTGTGACCCTAGGGGCTGTAGCCCGCCAGGCTCTTCTGTTCATGGAATTTTCCAGGCAAGAATACTGGAGTGGGTTGCCATTCTTTTCTGCAGGGGATCTTTCCAACCCAGAGATCGAAACCACACCTCTCCCATTGCAGGCAGATTCTTTACAGTCTGGGCCACCACTTAGCAGAATATTTTAGGCTTATTTGTGCTGTGTTTTTGTTCAATAGGTGCTTCAAATTTCTAAGTAGTATTCTATTGTATAAATATGAAAAAAAAAGCTCATTCTCCTAATGATGGACATTCAGGATGTTTGCAGTTTGGGGCCATTACAAAAAGAGCTGCTATGAAAATTTAAGTATAAGTCTTATTTGAGCATAGGTATCATTTATTTGGTCAATGCTTAGGAAAAGGATTGCTGAGTTATATATGGTAACTACATTTTTAATTATTTAAGTAACTGCCAAACTGCTTTCTAAAGTGGTGATGCCATCTTGCAATCCCACCAGCAACGCATAAGGCATCAGTCCTTAGTATTGTCAGAAAGTTTAATTTTAGTAACTCTGATGTGTGTGTAGTAATGTCTCATGGTAGTGTTAATACACATTCACCTGATGATTAATGATGTTGAGTATCTTTTTATGTATTTTCTTTGATAAGTGTTTATTCAAATTTTGCCTATTTTTAATTGGTTAGTTGTATTCTTATCAAATAGTAATAACTCTTTTTATAGTTTGGATACAAGTGTCATATATAATGTGATCATTTTCTTTTACTTTGTAGCTTTTCATTTTCTAATGTGTTTCTTTTTTTTCTTCTTTTTGAATGAGGTCTAATGTATCAATTCTTTTCTTTTATGATCTGTCCTTCTCCAGGACTACACAGGAAATCTAGCCTATCCCAGCATCGTGAAAGTTTTCTGTTATGTTTTCTTCTAGACAATTTATATTTTCAGCCCATAGACTTGGGACTATAGTGAACATCGAGTTAATCTTTGGATATGGGTGATGATCAAGGTTCATTTTTTTTTTTAATTGCTTCGTTGCTAAATGTTGAAAATACTATCCTTTCTTTATTGAACAATTTTCTACCTTTGTTGAAAATCAGTTATCATATATGTGTGAGTTTATTTCTGAATGCTTTATTCTATTCCTATGCTCTCTCTATATATCTTTACACCAATACCACACTGTCTTGATCATTATAGCTTTATGGGTATGTCTTGAAATCAAGTAAATAAGTCCTCCCATTTTGTTCAATTTTATAATTACTTTAGTATTCCTCATCCTTTTCATTTCCATACAAATACTAGAATCAACTTGTAAAATTTATTAAAAGTGCAGAAATTTTGAGGGAAGTTGATGGAATTGCATTAACTCTGTAAGTCAGGTTGGTGAAAACTTGAACAATATTGAGTCTCCCAATAGTTAAGTATGGTATGTGTCTCTTTTCTTAGGAGTTCTTTAATATATTTTACTCAAGCTTTACCATTTTCAATGCACCCATACTCTTTTTAAAGTGTCAGATATCCAGTAAGTCTTTAAGATAAACTCATAAACTATTAATATTACTCCTTTGGTGGCTAAAAATTAAATAATTATATTTATTTTCTTTTAACTGGCAAAATCACTATGAACCTCTAAGCCTGAGGGACTGAATACTAAACATATTTCTAAATACTGGTAGTGATGAATTTCCATTTGGAGGAAGACATGGTATTTGAACTCATATAAACTAGAGGACCAATTTTTGTTTAATGCATATTTACTGAGTACTTACTACATGTTAGGCATTGTATTAGATGCTAGGGACTTAGCAGTGAACTAAGACAAAATTCTTGTACTTCTGGAGCTTTAGTTATGAACTTTTATAGTGACAGAGCATCATTGATATGTCAAGTTGATAACAAGCAGCAACAGTTGATTACAGTCAGGTAGCAATAATTTGAAGTAATAAGATGAGCAAGAACAATTAGTAATATGTAGAACAGAAGGAACTTCAAAGTTGGTATTTATTAATGAAGAAGAGACTTTAAAATTATAGTCATAGAAATATTATCAACTTTGTATAGCACTTCATATAGTGCTATGTGTTAACATTTTTCAAAATCTGAAATTGAGATAGTGGATGGCCCTAAAACATCAATTATTTCTCAGTGATAGCACCAAGTGTAAACACTGATAGAAAACTAGTTTAAAACCTATCCAGCAATATTTATCATTAAAATGACTTCAATTACATAGCAGTGAAGTTTGTAAATATGGAATAAAATGTCCTGGAAACTAAAAGGTGATTCACTCTGAGATCAGCTTTGGATTTTAAAAGGATGTCATAGTAATTCAACTAAAATTATTTTATTAAATCTGTGTCTAATTTATGCTGAGCCACTAATATGTGGTTGGTAAGAGTGAAAGGTTTATTGTATGTTTCTGGCTATGGTGGCTTGCAGCAAAATTTGCTGAAAGATGTAAAACTGAATAGCATATTTGACATTAGAAGTAGTGAAAGGCAAAATAGTACTTAAATGAAAGTCGTACTGTCCTTAATGTGGTGGATTTTTTTTAAAAAGTGAAACTCTAATGTTGCTAAAATTATCACTGTAAAAATTAGCCCTCCATTACTAATTTTCAATATATATTTAAAATATTTTGGAAGCCATGCTTTGAAATTCATTTAGGAATATAGAATTTTAATTAGTATTTATTACTTAGTATACATAATATTTCATTGCATAAATCATTTCATTTAATCCTTTCAGTAATCTAAGAAGGTAGGTACTACCATTTTCTCATTTCATAGATAAAAAACTAAAGTTAAGGTTGACTTATACTTATAGTTTCAAACAGCTAGTAAGAGAGAGAGCTGACACTTGGATTCAGGCACACCTAGCTTCAAGCTTATGTTCTTTAACACTGTATGACTCTGGTTAATAATTAATGTATAGTGAAGGAAAAATAGAAGAACTTATGGAATTTTGTTCCTCTAAAATGACCATTTCAGCAGTAAGCCTTAAAATATATGTCAATATCAGTGGCTTTACTTAAGTAGTTGAAGGAAAACTTATAGGATATCATATAATTTAGTTGGTTGATTACCTTTGTTTCTCCTTTTAAAGAACTAGGAATTACTTACATGCTATTATCCATTTAAAACAAATACCTCTGAGTGTCTTATGACAATAAGATTTAAATATTTTTTGGTTAATTTATTAAACATGGAATTTTAAGTTCAAGCTAATTTGTAAAAGCACAAGAATAAAAAAATCAAGCTAATGAGAAAGCTCTGTATCATCCTTTCTATTGTACTTGTGCAAAAATAATGCTATCAGTGTTTTAAAAGAGAAAAGTACAATTAAGAATATACATGAACATATAGCCATGAGAAAACAGAATGCTGAACACAGCATTAAAACACAATAAGAGTAAAGACATATAATAGAAAATTTGAGATCCAAAATAATTGAAATTTAGAAAAGATTATTTAGCCTTAAACCATAACTTAGAAGAGTTTATTAATGTAAAAAAATATTGAAACATCACATCCATCTAGGGATAATGAAATATTTCTTGTTGCCATTTTGTGGAGGCAGTTAAATTGAAATGTTTTTAAACTTGAAGACACAGATTGATGCAAATGGAGAAATGAGTTAAATTTTAGATTAAATGTAATATATTCAGGAAATGATCTTATGAATACTTTTATTGTTCCAAGTAAGATTTATAAGGGGCCGGGAATAGACTAGTGCAGATCCATCAATAGCACATTATCAGGAAAGGCTACTTTTCAATGTAGTATGGAAGATTAGGAAAGGACATACAGAAAGTTAAAGGAGAAGATATTCAGAAGAATAACAGGAGAGGAGATTTATACGGTAGCTTCCATAAAGTAATGACTTTGAAGTGCCTTTAAAAAGAGAAAGATAGCAAATCAGCTGTTTCTCATTTGGTTTAAAGCAACCGATCCAGCAGCCCAGGAACAGGAAATAGGAGAGGAGACAGCAGCCTCTGCAGAGGGCACCGGGCGGACAAGTCACAGGGAGGCGTGCCCAGATTGAGGAACAATCCAGTACTGATGCTCCACGGCAGACTGCTGAGCTAGACTTGCTAAATGACTGGAAACGGATTTTCAGAGTCAGTTCAAATAAACACGGGTACTTTGAATATCTCTTCCCTGGGTCATGAGGCTTCCCAGGTAGCTCAGTGGTAAAGAATCTGCCTGCTAAGCAGGAGACCTGGGTTGGATCCCTGGATCAGGAAGATCGCCTGGAGCAGGAAATGGCAATCCACTCTAGTAGTCTTGCCTGGAGCATTTCATGGACAGAGGTGCCTGGCGGGCTACAGTCCATGGGGTTGCAGAGACTCAGACATGACTTAGCAACTAAACAGCAGCAGCAGCAGCAGCCCCTTTGTCACAGCAAACCAACATAGCTTGTCAGTTTCTTGGAGCTGATGGAAAACATTAGTACCATTGTTTCCTTCCATTTGTGATGGGTCCAATACTGTGTTTGGAAACACATTAAGCTATGTCTACTTACTTTTGATACCGTGCTCTCATTCTGTCCAAGTGGCACGACCTGCCTGGAAGTCAACTTTGTGGTTGGTGGAGGCTTAGAGCTGTCAGCAGCAGTGACTGGGCCCATTTGTAGTCCATAGTATATAGTGATTTTATGATGTCACAGTCTAATCAGAACAGTTAAAAAATCATTTTAGTACTGAAGTGTAGCAGGTAAGGATTTACATTTATAGCCTCAAGAGATAGAAGTTAAATTTTTAAAATTGCAGTTTGAACACCTGGCTTCCCTGGTGGCTCAGATGGTTAAGAATCCACATGCAATGCAGGAGACCTGGGTTCAATCCCTGGGTTGGGAAGATCCCTTGGAGAAGGGCATGGCAACCCACTCCAGTATTCTCGCCTGGAGAATCCCCATGGACAGAGGAGTCTGACCGGCTACAGTCCACGGGGTCGCAAAGAGTCAGCTGCGACTGAGCAACTAAACAAACGAACACTTGAGATACAGCTCTTAACCAATGTTTAAGTGTACAATGAGAGCGAAGTCACTCAGTCGGGTAGCTCAGACTGTAGCCTACCAGGCTCCTCCATCCACGGGATTTTCTAGACAAGAGTACTGGTGTGGGTTGCCATTTCCTTCTCCAGGAGATCATCCTGACCCAGGGATTGAACCTGGGTCTCCCACATTGCAGGCAGATACTTTACCCTCTAAGCCACCAGGGACAATACAGTACAGTTAACTCTAGGTACAGTGTTGTAGAGCTAATCTCTAGAATGTATTCATCTTACTTAACTGAAACTCTATGCCTATTGATTAGTAACTTCTCATTTTCCCCTTCCCCCAGCCTCTGCAACCACCATTTGCACTCTCTGATTCTATGCATTTGATTATTTTAGATACTTTATGTAAGTGGAATCATGCAGCATGTATTTTTCTGTGATGGGCTTATTTTACTTAGCATAATATCTGCAAAGTTCATATGTACTGTCACATGTTAAATAATTACCTTTTTTTCAAAGGCTGAATAATATTTTCTTGTACATGCACACCATGTTTTCTTTGTCCATTCATCTGTTGAAGGACATCAAAGTTGTTTCCACACCTTGGCTATTGTGACGCGTGCTGTAGTGAACATGGGAGTGATATAGTATCTTTTTGAGATCCTGATTTCAGTGATCTCAGGTAAATGCCAGAAATGGGATTTCTGAAAGCTTCTTTTCTATTATCGAAAGGAGTATCTATTTGAGTACCTTTATCAGAGTCCTTGCCAGCTCCTGTGCAGTACACAACTCCAGGCAAGCCATGTGTGTGGACCATGTTGTACAACAGGTGTCCCAAAGCTGGGCAATACCCTGCCCCCTTGTCAGGATGAAAAATATAATCCTGTCAGTTTGAATCTTCTAACCCTACATCCCTTTGTTCCTGAGATTTTTCTCTAAATAACAGGGCATGGTGGGCATCATTCATCTGATTTTTTTATGTCATTTGCCCTGTTCACATCTCTGAAATACTGTCGGGTGGTTCTTTGTCCAGTGATCCTTCAAGTTGCTAATAGGTGGAAAATTCTCTGAGGAAGGACATGTCAGGCCCCCTGCTGGAGGGAAAGTTGAGATTATAGCTCATAATTGATAAAGAGTTTTTCTTATATTAGGACTGTCAAGGTTTCTATTCGAAGATTTTAATGTTAATTGACTAGTCTGATTTCTTTTAATTTTTTTATTGTAATAAAAGTTACAAAATATAAAACACTATTTTAACCATATTTACCTGTACAGTTCAGTGACACTAAGTACATTCACATTGTTGCATAACTCCCACCATCACCTATCTCCTGAATTTATCACCTTCCTAAACTGAAACTCTGTCCGCATTAAACAGTAACTCCCCATCCCCAGGCCCCCCAGCCCCTGGCTCCTGGTATCTATCAATGTACTTTCTGACTCTATCAACTTGACTGTTTTAGGTATCTTGTATAAGTGGAATCAAATACTGCACTTGTCAGCACTTAAAGTATATTGGAATGTGTTTTTAAGGTTAATATATGTCCTATACCTTTTTTCCCCCTGTGTTATACAGTAGGTTCTCATTAGTCATCTATTTTATGCATAGTGTTCGGTGCTTAGTCTCTCAGTCGTGTCTGACTCTTTGCAGCCCCATGGACTACAAGGCCCTCCAGGCTCCTTTGTCCTTGGAATTTTCTGGGCAAGAATATTGGAGAGAGCTGCTATTTCCGTCTCTAGGGGGTCTTCCTGACACAGGAATTGAACCTGTTTCTCTTGCGTCTCCTGCATTTGCAGGCAGATTCTTTGCCATTAGGGCCATCCAGGAAGCAACGGGATATATATGCCAGCGTTAAGTAAACAGTAATGGGTAAAATAAAATTCACAAAAAGGTAAATGAGGAACCTTAGGCAATTATTTTGTAGATAAGAGAGGAACTAAGTTTTCAAAGGTCTTATGTCAGTCCTAAGGAATTAGTGAAGAGATAGGCGCTGAAATGTTTTAGGCAAGGAAGTAGCATGGTCAGATTTGAGTTTTAGGTCCCCCCTACTGATGTCATTAAGAGTAGAACTGAAAAGGCTACACCAGTTAGACAGAAAAGGGAAGGGATAAGTTTTAACTAAGTCGTGAATGGAGAGAGGGAACCTCATGTAGATACAGATATGAATAGCTGACAAAGCGGAGAAGGCAATGGCACCCCACTCCAGTACTCTTGCCTGGAAAATCCCATGGATGGAGGAGCCTGGTAGGCTACAGTCCATGGGGTCACTAAGAGTCGGACACGACTGAGCAACTTCACTTTCACTTTTCCCTTTCATGCACTGGAGAAGGAAATGGCAACCCACTCCAGTGTTCTTGCCTGGAGAATCCCAGGGATGGCAGAGCCTGGTGGGCTGCCGTCTATGGGGTCGCACGGAGTCAGACACGACTGAAGCGACCTAGCAGCAGCTGGCAAAGAGAGTGTCAGGAGAAACTATAGGGGGAAGACAAGCACTACATTCTTCACGCCTTTCTGTCTCCTCAGTCAGATTATACCCATCTTGAGATTGAGACGATGTTATCTATTCATCATTTATTCCCCACAAACTCTAATAGAGATTTGGCTCATAGTTTTTGCTCAGTAAATATATTTTATTTATTTTGACCAATAATACTAGAATAAGATCTCTGTGATCTGATATTTTGACCTGATTGTGTTTCGTGTACTTGTGTGCAGTCAGTCTATTCTAGAGGCTTTCTGACATGGTATTGTCAATTACTGGGAATTTTGTGAAACTCAGCCCTCTTTATTTTATCATCAATAAACCTGACTTGATAATAGCTATTGATGTCAATAAAGTTTAAGTGTTTTACCATAGTCATTATGTCTTTGGGATGCTAATTGACTTTAATACTAGACCACATTTATGGCTTATTTTTTTATTGATATTTTATGAACTCCTGTTCTCCATGATGGCAAAGAAAACACTGCATATAACTTCCCTGTTCTCTCTCTCTGTGTGAAAAAATCTAGTCAAACCTAGTATGTATAAGTACCTATATGTATGCGTATACGAAAAATTAACATATATACATATAAATACCTGTGTGTGTATATATATACAATATATATTTTCATATGTATAGTGTTTCTGATTCACTGACATAGACTGAAAAGCTCACAAAGTCATCTAAGTAGCAAAGTCCATGAGAGTCTCATTACTTCAAAAAGTCTATTTAATAGGAATCATATATTTACTCATGACAAGGCAACAGAGCCTATTGACTACATTTCTTGCTTTTTAGTTGAATTATGATTAGCAATATTATGCATGCATGCATGCTAAGTCGTTTCAGTCATGTCCGACTCTTTGTGACCCCATGGGCTGTAGCCCTCCAGGCTCCTCTGTCCATGGGATTCTCCAGACAAGTATACTAGAGTGGCTTGCCACTGCCTACTCCAGAGCAATATTATAGTTTATGTTATAATTGTAATTACAATATTATAGTTTACATATGATATTCTAGTTTACATACAATGTTAGTTTCAGGTATATAACAGTGATTCAATAGCTTTGTACATTCTTCAATTTTCACAATACGAGCAGTTACCATCGTTACCATATAAAGTTGTTACAGTATTATTGACTATACACATTATATGTCTATTCAAGTCCTCAACCCATTTTTAAATTAGGGTGGTTGTTTCTGTTTTTGATATTGAGTTATGTGAGTTCTTTATATGTTTTGAATATCAACCCCTTATTGAATATATCATTTGTAAATATCTTCTCCCGGTTAGTAGATTGCTTTTCATTTTATTGGTCATTTTCTTTACTGTATAAAAGCTCTTTTAGCTTGATATAGTTTCATTTGTTTATATTTGCTTTAGTTGCTCTTGCCTGAGGGGACACATCTAAAAAAATATTGCTAAGACTGATGTTAAAGAGGTAACTGCCTATGTTTTAGTCTAGAAATTTTATGGTTTCAGGAATTACATTTAAGTTTTTAATTCAGTTTTGAGTCTACTTTTATATATGGTATATGAAAAGTGATTTAATTTCATTCTTTTGCATGTAGCTGTCCACTTTTCCTAATACCGTTTATTGAAGAGACAGTCTTTTCCCCATTGTATATTCTTGATTCTTCTGTCTGTTGTAGATTAATTAATCATATAAGCGTGAGTTTAGTTTTGGATTCTATTCTCTTCCATTCATATGTGTCTCTCTGTGCAAGTTCAACATGGTTTTGATTACTGTAGCTTTGTGGTATTATTTCAAGCCTGGAAGAGTGATACTTCTAGTTTTGTTCTTTTTCAAGACTCTGTAACTATTTTCAGTCTTTTGTAGTTCCATACAAATTTTAGAATTATTTATTATAGTCCTGTGAAATATGACATTGGTATTCTGAGAGATTGTATTGAATTTGTAGTTTGCTTTGGGTAGTCCAGTTCAGTTGCTCAGTCGTGTCCGACTCTTTGCAACCCCATGAATTGCAGCACGCCAGGCCTCTCTGTCCATCACCAACTCCCGGAGTCTACCCAAACCCATGTCCATCGAGTCAGTGATGCCATCCAACCATCTCATCCTCTGTCGTCCCCTTCTCCTCCCGCCCCCAATCCTACCCAGCATTAGGGACTTTTCCAATGGGTCAACCCTTCGCATGAGGTGGCCCAAGTATTGGAGTTTCAGCTTCAACATCAGACCTTCCAATGAACACCCAGGATTGATCTCTTTTAGGATGGATTGATTGGATCTCCTTACAGTCCAAGGGACTCTCAAGAGTCTTCTCCAACACCACAGTTCAAAAGCATCAATTCTTCGGCGCTCAGCTTTTTCACCGTCCAACTCTCACATCCATACATGACCACTGGAAAAACCATAGCCTTGACTAGACGGACTTTTGTTGGCAAAGTAATGTCTCTGCTTTTAAATATGCTATCTAGGTTGGCCATAACCTTCCTTCCAAGGAGTAAGCGTCTTTTAATTTCATGGCTGCAGTCACCATCAGCAGTGATTCTGGAGCCCAAAAAAATAAAGTCTGACACTATTTCCACCGTTTCCCCATCTATTTCCCATGGAGTGATGGGACCAGATCCCATGATCTTAGTTTTCTGAACATTGAGCTTTAAGCCAACTTTTTCACTCTCCTCTTTCACCTTCATCAAGAGGCTCTTTAGTTCTTCTTCACTTTCTGCCATAAGGGTGGTGTCATCCGCATATCTGAGGTTATTGATATTTCTCCCAGCAATCTTGATTCCAGCTTGTGTTTCTTCCAGCCCAGTGTTTCTCATGATGTACTCTGGGTAGTAGGGATACTTTAATATTAATTCTTGCATTCAATGAGCATGGTAAATCTTTCCATTTATTTGTATGATTTTCAGTTTCTTTCCACAAGGTCTTACAGTTTTCAGAGTACAGATTTAAGAACTGTATTCTTTGTTTAAATATAGTCCTAAGTATTATTGTTTTGATGCAATGGTAAATTAGATCATTTCATTCATTTCTCTTTTACATAGTTTGTACTAGTTTATAGAAATGCCAGAGATTTCTATATATCAGTTTTGAATCTTGCAACTTTACTGAGTTTATTTATTGTTCTAATAGTTTTTTTGGTGGAGTCTTGGGTTTCTCTATATAGTATCATGACATTTGCAAATAGTGCCCATTTTCCTTTCCAATTTGAATACCTTTAATTTCTTTTTTTGTTTGTTTGATTGCTATGTGTAGTACTCTTGCCTGGAAAATCCCATGGACAGAGGAGCCTGGTAGGCTGCGGTCTGTGGGGTCGCTAAGAATCGGACACGACTGAAGCAACTTAGCAGCAGCAGCAGGATATCCAATACTATGTTGAATAAAAGTGCCAAGGGTGGGCATGCTTCTCTTTTTCCTAATCTTAAAGGAGAAGTTTTCAGCTTTTTACCATTGAGTATAATGTTAGCTGTGAGTTTGTTTTATATGGCCTTTATATTTGAAATAAGTTTTCTCTATACCCACTTTGTTGAGAGAGTGTTTTTATCATAAATGGATGCTGAATTTTGTCAAATGTTTTTTCTGCATCTATTGACATGAGCAAATGATTTTTATCATTTGTTTTGTCATGATCATATGATTTTTGTCCTTTATTTATCTTTGCAATGTGATGTATCCCGTTGGTTGATTTACAGATACTAAACCATGCTTGCATCACTGGAATGAATCTCATTTGATCAAGGAATACGACACTTTTAATGTATTGTTGATTCACTTTGCTAATATTTTGTTAAGGATTTGGCATCTATGTTCATCAGTGAGCATTGGCTTGTAATTTTCTCGTGTTGTAATATCTTTGAATAGTTTTGATATCAGGGTTATGTTGGCCTTGTATAATAAATTTAGAAGTATTCCTTCCTCTTTCATTTTTTGTAATAATGTGAGAATAACAGGTGTTAACTCTAAATGTTTGGTAGAATTAACTTGTGTACCCGTCTGGTTCTGAACTTCTTTGTGTGTGTGTGGGAGGGGATTTGATTACTGATTCAATGTTGTTACCAGTAATCAATCTATTAAGATTTTCTATTTCATCATGATTCAGTTGTAGAGGATGTGTTTCTAGGAATTTATCCTTTTTTCTCTGTTGTCCATTTTATTGATGTATAATTGGCCATAGTAATCTTTTATGATCGTTTGTATTTCTGTGGTGTCAGTGGTAACTTCTCTTATCTGATTTATTTATTTGGGCTCTTATTTCTTGATGAGCCTGGTTAATGGTTTGTTGATTTTATCATTTAAAACAATTGACTCAGTTTCATTAATCTTTTCTACTGTTCATTTTTTAGCCTCTATTTTATTTATTTCTGACCTGATCTCATTTCCTTCTTTCTAATAACTTTGAATTTTGTTCGTTCTTCTTTACTTTAAATGACAGATAGGTAGCTTATTTGAGATTTTTGTTTTTTGAACTAGGGTTGTTTCTGAAATTCCCTCTTAGTAGTGCTTTTTCTTTGTCCCATAGAGTTTCGACCATTGTGTTTTTATTTTCACTTGTCTCAAGATTTTTTTTTATTTCCTCTTTGATTAGCTCAGTAACTCATGGTTATAATAAATGAGCGAGTTGTTTAGTATCCAAATGTTTGTATTTTTCCAGTTTCCTTCTTGAATTTGATTTCTAGTTTCATACTGTTATGGCCAAAAAAGATGCTTGATGCAATTTTAATCTTCCTCTATTTATTGAGATTTATCTTGTGGCCTAATATGTGATCAGTCTTGGAGAATGTTCAACATGCCCTTGAAAAGTATATGTATTCTGCTGTGTTTGGATGATATGTTCTAAAAATATCTATTAAGTCCCTTTTATTTAACATGTTATTTAATGCTAGCATTGCTTTATTGAAATTCTGTCTGGATGATCTATTCATTAATGTAAGTGGGGTATTAAAGTGCCCTACTGGTAAAGAATCTGTCCACAATGCAGGATACCTGGGTTTGATCCTTGAGTTGAGAAGATCCCCTGGGGAAGGCAAAGGCTACCCACTCCAGTATTTTGGCCTGGAGAATTCCATGGACTGTATAGTCCATAGGGTCGCAAAGCGTTGGACACGACTGAGTGACTTTCACTACGATTATATTGATGTCTATGTCTCTCTTTATTGGTTAATATTTGCTTTATATATTTAGGTGCTCCTATGTTGGGTTCATAAATGTTTATAACTGTTATATCCTCTTGTTGGATTGACTACTTTATCATTATATAGTGCCCTTCCTTGTTTTTTGTTATAATCTGTTATAAAGTCTATTTCACCTGTGTTGCAACCCAAGCTTTCATTTTGCATGGAGTATCTTTTTTCCCATCTTTTACTTTCAGTCTGTTTTTGTCTTTAGATATTAAGTGAGTCTCTTGTAAGTAGCATGTAGATTAGTCTTGTTTTCCTTTATCCATTTAGCTACCTTAATTTTCTGATTGGAGCATTTAGATCACTTATGTTTAAAATAAAAGTGATAGGTATGTACTTAGTGCCATTTTGTTACTTGTTTTCTGGTTGTTTTTGTAGTTCTCTATTTTTTCTTCTCTTCACTTACAGTCTAATGGGTTCCTTTAGTGTTGTGTTTGGATTTCTTTCTCTTTAGTTTCTATGTGTCCAGTTATTATGAGGTTCTTATATATCGATCTGTATATGTAGCCATCTATTTTAAGCTGTTAAGTCACTGGGCTTCCCTGGTGGCTCAGCTGATAAAGAATCTGCTTGCAAAGCAGGAGACCTGATTTCAATCCCTGGGTTGGGAAGATCCCCTGGAGAAGGGAATGGCTACCCACTCCAGTATTCTTGCCAAAGAATTCCATGGACAGAGGAGCCTGGTGGGATACAGCCTATGAGATTGCAAAAGAGTCAGACATGACTGAACAACTAAACAAAAACACTGAAGTTGAAGGCATTCTAAAAACACTGCATTTTATGCTGTCCCACATTTTGTTTTGATGTCATATTTACACCTTTTTATTTTGTGTATCCCTTAACTACATGCTGTAGTTATAGTTAATTGTGTAACTTTTGTCTTTTAATGTATACTTGCTTTTTAAGTGGCTGATTCACTGTTTTTACTATATATTTGCCTTTACCAGTGAGATTTTTCCTTTCATATATTTTCTTATTTCTAGTTGTGGCCTTTTCTTTTCCACTTACAGAAGACCCTTTAACATTTCTTGTTAGGCCCTTTTAATGCTTATGGACCGCTTTAATTTTTGATTGTCTGTGAATTGCCTCATCTTTCCTTCAATTCTGAATGATAATCTTGCCAGATACAGTACACTATTTTGTATTTTTCTCCTTTCAACACTTTATATAGTATATATACTACTTCATATAGTCGTATATCCTGCTACTCCCTTATTGCCTGTAAAATGTCTGCTGAAAAATTCATTTGATAGCCTTATGGGGATTCCCTTGTATGTGATGTGTTGTCATCTGTTGCTGCCTTTAAGGTTATCTGTAACTTTTGCCATTTTAATTATAACGTCTAGAGTGAGTCTCTTTAGGCTCATCTTGTTTGGGATTTTTTTTTTTTTTTCTGTGCTTTCTATACTTGGATTCTATTTACTTTCCCAGGTTAGGGAAATTTTCAGCCATTATTTCTTCTAATAGTTTTTCTGTCCCTTTCTCCTCTCTTTGTGTACCTATATTGCAAATGTTACTGATACTGTGCTTGATGTTGTTCCAGAGGTCCCTTAAACTCTCCTCACTTAAAATTTTTTTTTGTGTTATGATTGGGTGATTTCCTCTTCTCTATCTTCCAGATTACATATTTATTCTTCTGTATTCTTTAATCTGCTCTTGATTTACTCTGGTGTATTTTTAAATTTTAGTTATTGCATTGTTCAATTATGATTGTGTTTTTTTAATTCAACTCTTTGTTGAAGTTCTCTCTCAGCTTTTTAATTTTTCTGAGTTTGGCAAATATTCTATGACCTTTTCTTTGAATTCTTTATCCAGTTTTCCCTGCAGCTTTATTTGTTCTTTTGTTTAGAATATACTTCTCTCTCTTCTCATCTTGTTTGACTTTTGGTTTTTGTTTGCATGAATTAGGCAAAACAGCTACTTCTCCTGGCTTTGAAGGAGTGGTCTTCCGTGGGAGCATGCCCTGTGTAGACTACGTGTGCCTGGTGGCTTGGCCATCTTAAGCTCAAGTGGGTGTGACCTGGGTGCAGTCCCTGGGGAGTGATGTGCCCAGGGCCACTTTAGCAAGGTAGCTGGGTCTAGAGTGAATGTGGTCTGGGGGCAGTTCATGGGGAGCATTGTGCCTGAGGCTGCCTTGATGGGGCAGCTGCCGTTGGAGCAGGCACAGACAAGGGGAAGTCCTAGGAAGACTCAAGCAATGTTGCTTGGTGATGCCTCTAACCCTAGAGAGGGCTCTAGCAGTTCCATGCTCATTTTGCAGAAACCATAAGATTAGTAAGTGAATTTCTTTCCCATATCATCTCAGTTCAGTTCAGTTCAGTCGCTCAGTCGTGTCCGACTCTTTGTGACCCCATGAATCGCAGCACGCCAGGCCTCCCTGTCCATCACCAACTCCCGGAGTTTACACAAACCCATGTCCATCGAGTCGGTGATGCCATCCAATCATCTCATCCTCTGTCGTCCCCTTCTCCTGCCCCCAATCCCTCCCAGCATTAGGGTCTTTTCCAGTGAATCAACTCTTTGCATGAGGTGGTCAAAGTATTGGAGTTTCAGCTTCAACATCAGTCCCTCCAATGAACACCCAGGACTGATCTCCTTTAGGATGGACTGGTTGGACCTCCTTGCAGTCCAAGGGACTCTCAAGAGTCTTCTCCAATACCATAGTTCAAAAGCATCAATTCTTCAGTGCTCAGCTTTCCTTACCGTCCAACTCTCACATCCATACATGACTACTGGAAAAACCATAGCCTTGTGCCCTTTAAACTGCTAGCTTTTTTTTTTTGCTGTGTCCCAAGGTGGGTAGGTCTGTACTTGGGCCCCTCAGCAATATCCCTCCCCATTGAAAGTCAGTCACTGCATTGGCGCTGGCATTCCCGTAGATACTTGTATCTGTTTGCTACCCATTTCTATGTGGTCCTTGTATGCACAGTAGCTATTCAACCAGCCTGCAGGTCTTCTTCAGGAGTTGCTCTATATGGAGGTATAGATTTGTTGTATCCATGGGAGGAGTAAGCTCAAGGTTCTCCTATACTGCCATCCTGTACCCTTCTCCACATTTCCTTTTTTTTTTTTTGACTAGGATTATGTATCAACTCAATATGGCAACATTCATTTTCTCATACTTATTTTTGATTAATGACTTAAAATACTCACATACCTATACAGATGAAAAACTGTTACTAATATATGCAAATTGGTAGAACAAATCCTTCAAAACCTGAAATCCGAGGTGAGTAAATACAGAATGGGATCCTCGGATGTAAAAAAAAAATCAAATCTCAGACACAGGTAGCATAATGCAGACTGAATTCACGCCTAATCAGCTGACAGGTAGTTGGAACAAATTCCTCAACAAACATTCATTAAGCACCACTGTGTACGCATCAAGCCCTCATTTTTGGAGTCCGTGATACATCAGGGAGCAGAACAAAAGCATATCCCTTATTAGTGGAGCTTGTGTTCTAGTAAGAACGAGATTTTTTATACAATCTTGCCAAGAAGCAATTTATTGGATTGTGCTCGATTTCAATTAAGAAATATTGATGATCTGTAGAGAAGGAAGAAGTGTCTCTATGATATTAAGAATGGCTATAGAAATCAAAACACAATAGAAATTTCTGGGTAAATGTCATAGACACACTGCTTCTTTTAGTAATTTTCTGTAAAACCTGTCTCATTTTTCTCTAACAATTTCTATTTCTTGATATGAAGACTCTTCTCATTTGTAGAGAATTATATCATTTCTCTGGTGACTGAGGTTATTTTGTGGGTGGCCTATTTTATGCCTCTTCTTTTCCACCTAAGTGTGATTGTACAATATGCTGTGTGCTATTTATTGATTAGTCGTACTGTGAAGGGACAGGAAATGTTACATATTGATGACCCGTATGAGGGTTTAGTCCTGTTAAGCTACATGCACTTGTTTCTTTTAGGACAAAATATGAAGTAATCATCCTGAAAATTTTATCTTTGGAATCTGCTCCTTTCAAAGAGAGCAAAATCTATAAATAATTTATGGCTCTTTCAAAAAAAAAAAAAAAAAAACTATAACATCTAAACTCCCAAAGCATTTGGTAGCTGGCTCCATTTTGTTTGGAAAAATAACAATATTTTAAAATAAAATCTTACTCAGTGTAATGCCTATGGGAATGCTAGATAGTGATTGTTAGACAATGGTCACAAGAGTTGTATACTTAAAAAAAGAGAGAGGCTGTGTAATGAAGGATTATCTTGATAATTCTAACTATAGGAACATGCATGCTTTTTATAGAAATGTTTGACCAGAATGATTCAGATCACATCTACATGAAAAAATTTATCAGGCTGTTACTGAAATATTTTCATTTGTTACCTTTTAAAGAATACTTATTCTTTTAAAGAAAACTGGGGTGAGTAGCCTTTCCCTTCTCCAGGGGATCTTCCCAACCCAGCGATCAAACCTAGGTCTCCCTCATTGCAGGTGGATTCTTTACCAGCTGAGCCACAAGGGAAGCCCTTTTAAAGTTATAGGCATAATGTTAAGGCACGTAGCTAATTACATGTCTATGGTGTGTGTGAGTGGAGAGTATGTGCATGCTCAGTCATGTCCAACTTTTGGCAACCCCATGGACTGTAGTCCACCAGGGTCCTCTGTCCATGGAATTTTCCAGTCAAGAATACTGGAGTGGGTTGCCATTTCTTTCTCCAGGGGATTTTCCCCATGCAGGGATTGAACCCTTGTTTCCTCCTGTGCATTGGCAGGCGGATTCCTTACCACCTGTGCCACCTGGTGGGCTTCTCAAGTGTGCTAGTGGTAAAGAACCCTCCTGCCAGTTCAGGAGACATAGAGATGCTGGTTCGATCCCTGGGTCAGGAAGATCCCCAAAGGAGGAAATGACAACCCACTTCAGTATCTTTGCCTGGAGAATCCCATGGACAGAGGAGCCTGGTGGGCTACAGTCCATAGAGTCGCAGAGTTGGACACAACCAAAGCCACTTAGTACAGCACCACCTGGGAAGCCCATATGTATATGGTATTAATATTTAATCACCCTGGTAGTTCATTATGAATGGATGTTTGAAGTGATTTTTTGTTTTTAAAATTTTCCCTTGAAAACCATAAATGAAGAAAATGCATTAAAAATATACATAATTCATATAGAGTTTGGACATAGTCACAAATGGACTCAAACTATTTTAGGGGGGTCTCTGATTTGCCATTGGGTATAAGTGTATATCAAGTTAATTTCCAGATATGCAAGGTTAAGGGAATGATGTTGTTACATTTTGACTTTCATGTGCTAAGGGTTGAAAGACAGTGGCATAATCAGAAACTTGCCAGTGCAGTTCTTCAAGGTCACATTCTTCGAGTCTACAAATCTAGGTAGGCAGGTTTTAGTCAATATTCCAGGCAGCAGTAGGTAGGCACAAAATAGATGTATTGGAGGCAGTATTGATTCTGATGTCTGTTGCTGCATGTATACTCCTAGAAAGTCCCTCCTTTTTTTCTTTCTTTTCCTTAGAGGATAATTTCTCTTTCCTTAAAAACAACAATACAGTATACTAATGCATATATATGGAATTTGAAAGATGGTAACGATAACCCTATATGCGAGACAGAATAAGAGACACAGATGCATAGAACAATTTTATGGACTCTGAGGGAGAAGGTGAGGGTGGGACGTTCTGGGAGAATAGCATTGAAACATGTATATTATCATATGTGAAACAGAACACCATTCCATGTTCGATGCATGAGACAAGGGCTCAGGGCCGGAAAAAAAAAAAAAAAAGACTCCTCTCTCAGCATCTACTCTTGCAAGAAAGGCCACTTTCTATGATGAATTCCTGTCATTGCCTATACTGTGATGTAAGTAACAATTTCTATTATTAACAAAGAAAAATGCAATAAGAAAGGTCTCATAGGGCACCCTACTACATTTAGTACTGCCGTGTATTTAACACTGAAGATGTCTAATTAAATGAATGTAAAGAGATAAGAGACAGATTGAATTAAGGAGATCAGTGCTCTCTGATTGTGTGTTATTTGGTTATGGTTAAATTCTGGTCTCATTGTGGGCTATACAGCCTTTCCTAGATTGTACTAGAATGTTCTGCCTTCATTATGTGATGCATTTTTGTGATGGGATACCATAGCGACCCCCAGTCTTTAATGAAAAAATGGATAACTTACAATGTCTAGAGGTCTTGAGACCAAAGATGTTTGTTTTAGTGGGAATGATATCTGAGAAGACCTGAGAGGAACATGGCAGTGAAAAGCAAATACTGATTTGGAGAGTTCAGGCTTCCCTGGTGGCTCAGAGGTAAAGAATCCACCAGCAATTCAGGAGCCATAGGAGACACAGGTTCAGTCCTTGGTTAGGGAACATCCCCTGGAGGAGGGCATGGCAACCCACTGCACTATTCCTGCCTGGAGAATCCCATGGACAGAGAAGCCTGGCGGGCTACAGTCCACAGGGTCACAAATCAGACACGACTGAAGTGACTTAGCACACAGCACCCCATTCAGAAAAAGGGAAGGAGCAGAGATGAGGATGTCCTAGAACAAGAGAGGAAGACAGAAGTCAGTTACTCCCTCTAGACCTGAGAATCAGTAGGAACTAAAGAAAGCAGTGGTGACAGCCGACTCGGCAACATGCCAGATTCCTCCAAGGCTCTTGATCTCCCTAGTATCTTTCCTCTTCTCTCCTTCCTCTGTCTCTTCCAGCCGTCTTTCATAGAACCTCCATCTGGTATTTAATGAGCAATTCCTTGTTGCCAGACTTGGGGCTCAGTGCTGAGGAGATAAGGTGACGCTGACTTTGAGGAGTTATTTGATGTCTCTGATAAAGGTATGCCAGGATAATTACAGGTTGCTTGAGGGCCATGTAGAAGGGATTAGGATCCCACCTCTCAGAATTAGGAATCAGTACAACTCCTCTCAGATGGAGGGGGAGAACATGATGGTTTTCAGGGTTTGTTAGGGAGTCAAAAGAATCAGTGTGACTAGAACCCAGAGAACTTGGTTGTGTGTGGCCAGGCAAGAGAGGAGTGCATGAGAAGGCATAGGTAGAGAAAGTCTGAGAGATAATCCGGAATTTATTATAAATCTCTTTTAAAAATATAATGATTTGGACATTATCCTGAGGACAATGGGGACCTGTTGAAGGATTTTAATCAAGAAGTGATATGATTAGATTTGGATTTTTAAAAGATTGCTTTGGCTGCCATGTAGAGAGAGGATCAGGAGGAAATTAAATTTATCTATTATTCATTAAGGTATTAAAGTTGGTCAGGCAGCATTTTCACAGGCAAGACTTCTCTTCATTGACTCAAATAATTTAAAGGCAAGATTTAAGCTCTTGTTTTGTGACTTAGAAAAAACATAGTGAAGACAAATAAAAATGAGAGAGCAACTATGTGTACTCATGCATGATGTTTACTTCTCTGATTTGAGAATTATTTTTATAATAATTTTTCCCATATATCTCTAGGCACACACACCTTCTGTAACCAAAATAGCAATTACTATTCTATCTGGATTTGTTTTAAAATATAAGTCAAGGGGGATCAAAATTGTCCTTCCCTTATTGTCTTATTTGAAATAAACATGAATCCATATAAAAGCTTATCAAAGTTATTTACCATGGCTTGACCAATTATCTCCCACCTTAGGGTCATTCTTGGTTAATGATGACCAGACACATTTCAGCCTGACACTAAGCTCATAGCTTAGGGGTCCCCAACTGATAACAGTGATTATTCACAATATTTGGATTGTAAGATGCTCTAGTTTCCATCACAGGGCCCTTATTTCCTGCTTCAAAGTCTTTGTGAACAGTATAGTGACACGGGCAACTTCAAGGGACTGATATTATGAGTCTGCAGGTTGGAGATTTCTCTTCCCAAGACTAGTCACAGAGTGTGTTTGATTACTTCCTCAGCAGAATTGTTCATAGCACAGAATTATCACACAACTGAACACAGCTGGCACTCTGGCCTCAAGAGAAACCAGAAAAAGATTGGGGAGGATAAATGACAGGTGGGTCGAATATAGGCTAAGAAAGGGACCTGGAAAATAGAGAATCTCATTATAAGTTTAGGGATACTTTAAATCCTTGGAGATTTCTTTTCACACTCAGCTAAATTCTACTGAAATTGCAAAGTAGTATCATTTGATTGTTAGTCTTCCTAAAATCAGATTTAATATAGTTTTATAAATGTTTTTCTAATGTATTACTTCTCATCTATTTTGTGAGCTGCATGGTCTATTATTGTCAGTTGGCAGCTGAGGAAAATGAACAAAAATATTAAATAACTTATCCAAGGTCATATAATTAACTAAAAAAGAACAAGGAAAAGATTCCAGTTCAACTTCCTAATTCAGCTTTTTTTCACTCAGCGGTAATCAAAACAGATTTAGATGTAATCATTAAGGTCTACAAATAAAAAGTTACTTGGTCCATAGTTTGGGGTTTGATTTGAACATTATTCCACACCCCGTCACCTTTTTGAAACTGGAGCAAATACTAACAAAGATTAAGAGAATATTAGAATATGACAAAATTTTATTTTGTGAGGATTTTTTTTATCAGTATCCTGTCTTGGAGGTTTTTTTTTTCTCTCTTTCTCTGTCTAAACACAAGTTCCTTATTGTTTTCCTATTTACTTCTTTATTTTAAGAAGCAAAATAGAAGGTTGGAAGGAATGGATATGGGAATCTCAAAAACTCACTTGTTTAACTCAGATATGTGAGTATCAGATACTTTGACAGCATTGTAGTAGACTACTATGAAGAGGAGAAAGTTAAGCTTAACAAAGTGCCTCAGTGGGTTTCAGTGAGTTCCCACAGTGCTACTCTAGAGGGCGCTAGTGGGAGGATTTAAGGTAAAGAAAATGAGACAAAATTCCCACATTAGAGAAGTTTTGCAACCAAATTAGAGAAATATACACATTTGAAACAGCTAAGTAACTGTACAAGGTAATAAGTGAATAAGTGTAAAAATGGGTGATTCTTGGCTAGTTTGTTTGTTTTTGCTGAAAGTAAAATATCCTAAAGTTATTCCAAGTCACCAAGCATAAAAGGAGTTAGATTGGATACCTGAATATCTTTGCCCAAGGCAGGAAATGCAGCAAACATCACAAGAATGCTGTTAGAACCCTGGTCAGCAATTGCCTTCAAACTTCATCTCTGTTCCCTTCTGCATACCTACCACATTCCTTCTTTATTTCTCTGTAGATCAAGATTTTCCTGCTTCATTATGCACATGGCTAACCACAACTCCCATGCTATTCTGAATTTTATATTTTTCACTTAAGTAATCAAGCCAGAGTTACTAGCTACCTATCTCTGAGTCCCAATTCTAGTTATTAGGACCGAGGTTCTGACTGGTTCATCTTGGGACAGGTCACTACTTCCTCATTCAGTTAGCTGTGGCGGCGTTGGAGAGCCATACATGCAGAACAAATGCAGGCAAGCATTTGGGGGAAGAAGAAAGTTTTGTAAAAAATGTGTCATATCTTAGTAGCAAATCTTATACTATTTATAAGAGAAACTAATTCAGAAAAAAATGATGGACTGAGATGTTTGGTGGAAGGCCTTGGGAACTGGTAGAACATAAAGAATCAGGAATATCTAGTGCAAGAGGATGGAGACAAGGAATAATAACAGATAGAACAATAGAAATGGCACAAATGTAGAGATGAGTCAGGTATGTTTGAGGAGCAATGGGTGGATGAGTTTCCTTGGAGTTGAGGGTTCATG
The DNA here is from genome assembly GCF_054371585.1 of Giraffa tippelskirchi. Taxonomy (NCBI): domain Eukaryota; kingdom Metazoa; phylum Chordata; class Mammalia; order Artiodactyla; family Giraffidae; genus Giraffa; species Giraffa tippelskirchi. Next base: position 67,109,244 of record NC_137278.1, read on the forward strand.
TGGTACAGTTTTGGGGAAATGACTCAATATTGATTATGATAAATTTGCCTGGGGTTCCAAGCTACTAAGGCACAGGGACTCAAATTCAGCTTCAAAAACTTTAGTTCTGTTGCTTGTTCAGCCTCACTGTGATTTCCAATACTTGTGTATCGGCAGCTATGGAGGGTAACTACAGTTATTGTGAGGACAGAGAACAGATGTCACGATTTTAGGTGAGTAGTAAGGAAGCAGAAATAAGACATGTAGACCTATGTTTTGAGAAGTTTAAAAGTAAAGGGAAAGAAAATTTCAGAACAGAGTACGGGTTTGGGTATGTTTTTCGGTTTTAAATGGATGTAGAAACCTTGAAGTGCTTCACCAGAGGTGAAGGAGCGCCTGGGGATGAGGAGAAAGAAATGTTTAAATGCAAAGTTCCAACAAAAATGGCACAGGTGGAGGGGTCAGCTCTCCAGAAGAGTAGCCACCGCTCTTCCTTGGTGAGCCATGGCAATTAAGGGATGGTGAAATGTGGAGACATTTCAAGACAATTAGTCAACAAGCTTATTTATTCCTAGTTTCCTTCTTTATCAACAGATAATAATATGTTTGATACAAAGGTTTTGTGAAAATACCATTAGCAACTGTCTATAACTGCCTAGAACACAGTAGAAACTGAATTTTTGGTGGCGATGTGTTATGTTGAATGCTAGTAGGCTACACTCACTAAAGATTCCATCAACTCCCTCATGTTCCTCCTACTCCTTGCAGTTAGCTGGGGTCACGGGTTCACTCTGGTCTTGGGCTATGAGCAGAAGTGTGCAGATTCCTTCTGGGAAAACATGTGACTAGCCAGTGATTCTCCCATTGTCTTTCCCTCTGGCCAGCAAGGAAATGTTCCATATGGTAGGGACACTGTCAGTCTAAATGGAGTAGTTTCACCTTCTATCTCATCTTGGCTAGCATCAGTCATGTGTCATGATGAAAAAAAATGTACTTTTCAGGGTTAATTGTTAAGTCTGGATAACCTAGCCTATCCTGATTACTACTACCACCACCAGGCTAATGGCAGTTTCCACACCCTAGTTATCTTGTTTCTAAGAATATACGTTAAAGTAGAGCCTAGTTAAAGTATTTCTATCTAGCACTGGGAATGCTCCATAAAGTTACATTTACTTAGCTTCCTTTCAGAGTGGTTCAGAAAGTACTGTTTCAGCATGGACCAAGTGCCATGTGCTGGGAGTTGAGAACATAAAGTTAATAATAATAACAATAGTGAGTATGTATCCAGTTGCCTTATTCCAGGTGTAGTGTGCCTCACAACAAAACTGTGAGTTTCACAATCAACTCCATTTTACAAATGAGGGAACTGATCCCAGAGAGATTAATTACTCTACCAAAAACATAGAGCTAATGGGTGGTAAAATTAGAATTCTAAGGCACTAGAACTCAGATTTTCAATCACTCTGTTATATTTTCCCCTTATTCAGCGGTATCTACCCCAGGGAAGTCCAGAATCTCTGGAAAGAATTCTAAAATTCTAAGCCATGGATTGGGTATGTTAGAATTAGCTGAGAAGCGTTTACAAAAAATAGGTATTTCATGAGCCCTTCCTAGACTCACAGAGTCAGAAGCTCTATGCTAAGGTTTTGCTTATTCTAGTTGCCAAACAGATTTCGGAACCACTGTTAGGAGTAATATAGGCACTTAAAAATTGTAACATGATGAGAGAAAAGAGAGATTATTTGAAAAGTCCAATAGAATGTATATGGGAGCAGTTAATTCTGCTTCTGAAATCATAAGGCAAGTTTGTAGTTGAAAGAGGAGGGGGAAACAGTTTGGTTAAAAAAAATGGGTAAAAGAAAATCCATGACATAAGCAAACAGAAAAAAGAATATTTAGTCCATTTAACCTCAAAATGTTGGGGTTTCATAGGACTTAATTTCCCTTCTTTCTCTACATTTTCTCCTAAAGCTATCTTAATTATTGCTATAGGTCTAAATACTACCTCTATATCATTAAGTGCATGTTAAGTCACTTCAATCATGTCTGATTCTTTGTGACCGTATGGACTGTAGCTCATCAGGATCCTCTGTCCTTGGGATTCTCCAGGCCAGAATACTGGAGTGGGTTGCCATGCCCTTCTCCAGGGGATTTTCCTGATCCAGGGATTGAACCCACATCTCCTATGTCTCCTGCATCGGCAGGGGTGTTCTTTAACACTAGCACCATCTGGGAAGTCCTACTTCTATATTAGTGACTTCCAAATTTATCTGTTCAGCCCTGAGTATCCCCTAAGATCAAGGCTCTTATAGGAATTGGTTACTGGTCTTTCCTACAGATATTTAACAAGCTTTGAAAATTTAATACGTCAGAAACTCTTGATTTCTCTCCTAAACTAATTCTTCAAAACTTTCGAGTCTTAATAGATGACACTGGTCCTGTTACCTATGGATCCCAGAACTGAGTGGATTAGAGCGATAATTTATTTTTATTATTATATCCCATGATTCTGTACATTGGGAATTTGAGCCTCGCACAGTAGGAATCACCCACCACTCTGTAGACATGCCATAATGTCTGGGGCCTCAGCTGAGATTGGGCTTCCTTGGTGGCTCAGCTGGTAAAGAATCTACTTGCAATGTGAGAGACCTGGGTTCAATCCCTGGGTTGGGAAGATCCCCTGAAGAAGGGAAAGGCTACCCACTCCAGTATTCTGGCCTGGAGAATTTCAAGGACTATATAGTCCACGGGGTCACAAAGAGTCGGACACAATTGAGCGACTTTCACTTCACTTCAGTTGAGACGACATTACTGGCTGGAAGTTGGAAGAGCTGGGGCTGGATGGGCAGGTCTTCCTCTTTACACCTCCTTGGCACTCCTGCCCTGGTGGTACCTTCGCCTGGCTTTCTCAAAGCATGACTGACTCATGGTAGTCAAACTTCTACCTGAAATTCCAAGGCACTAAAAACAACTGTTGGAGAAGGCAATGGCAACCCACTCCAGTACTCTTGCCTGGAAAATCCCATGGATGGAGGAGCCTGGTAGGCTACAGTCCATGGGGTCGCTAAGAGTCAGACACGACTGAGCGACTTCACTTTCACTTTTCACTTTCATGCATTGGAGAAGGAAATGGCAACCCACTCCAGTGTTCTTGCTTGGAGAATCCTAGGGACAGCGGAGCCTGATGGGCTGCCATCTATGGGGTCGCACAGAGTCGGACACGACTGAAGCGACTTAGCAGCAGCAGCAGCAGCAGCAAAAACAACTGTCCCCAGAAACATGGGCAAAGCTTCTTCTAGCCACACCTCAGAAGTCCTAGAATGTCCTTTCTGCTGTATTTCTGCCTCAGACAAGTTCAATCTAGAATCAAAGGGTATGTGGTACAGTAGTGGTGCGAGTGGAGTTTATAATCTATCTCTCAATGAAGGGACTAGCAGAGAATTTGTAGCCAAGTTTAATTTACCACAGACACCATAACATCAGTTGCTCAAGCCTGATATTTGTAATTAATCCTTAATTCCTTCTTTCTGTTGTTTCCAGTAAATCTTGGTCTCACCCCCACAACCTATCCTGAATCTACTTCTTCTGACATTACCATAGTCCAAATTGTCACCATCTCTTGCTTGCAGATGCACCTTGACTTCTTTATAGTTTTCTTTCTTGCCTTCCTATGATGGTATTCTCCACCTAGAAGTCAGAGTATGATCCCATTACTTCCGATTAAACTACCTACTCCCTGGCTTCCTTTTACATTGAGAAAATCCAAATTCCTTTACAGGGCCTATCCCGATCTATCCCCTGCTTAACTCTCTACCCTTATATCAAATCATTTTACCCTAACTCATTACACTCAAGACACACTGCTCTTCACACAGGCCCTAGAGCAGTAGAGTTCTCAATGGGAGAAATTTTGCCCACCCTGCAAAAGGCATTTGGCAATGTCCTGAAGTGTTATTCGCTATCATGCAGTGGGTAGAGGCTGGAGATGCTGCTAGATACCCTCTCAGGCACAGGAAGACCCCGCAAGAAATGCTGATTCTGACAAAGGTTGAGAGGTATTTCTGTCTGTCAACCAAAGGAGTGCTACACTGTGCAATTCATGTTGTCCCAGAAGCTTTACAATATGATTCTTTACACATTAGAAAATGTGGGGAGTTTTCATTATTTCAATTATTTGCATAAATTGATGCTTTGCTACTATTTTTGTATTACGTTATTTCAAATTTGAATAATTCAAAACCATATAAAATGTACTGTGTGTCATTTCCAGTCTACCTAGTTTAGGAAAGAATGAAGTAGCATTCTCGCATTCTCTCTCTACTGCTCCATCTTTTTTTTTTTTTTTTGGAGGTCTCAGGACATGTTGAGAATGGCTCTCCTTCTCTTGTTAGTAATCAGCAGCAACTCCCTGTGATTCTATAACTTTCTCAGAGGCCTGATGACCACTGTTGCTATGGAATCTGATGGGACCTTAGACTCTAAAGGTTGACAGTGCCTTAGTCCTTGGGGTTTAGCCTGGTGCTCAATTGCCTTCTTCCCAACACTCCTTCTAGTACTTGCTAACATGAACTTGGACTCCAATGTTTTCCTTGACCCTGAAATGCATTTATCGACAATACTCTGAGCAGTATGGAAACCCACACTTTGATCAACCTTAATATAGATTAAGGTATTCCAGGAAACATAGACTTGTGAATTCTTCCTTTCTTGTCCATCTCTGCCCCTACTACATGCCTAGAACAGAGTCTCTGCAAGGTAAGGTGACTGGCCACCCCTATATAACGTGAGGGTAATACTTTTTCTGGCCCAACCCAGACAGAAAAGGAAACACAGACACACACACTTGCATTTCATCATGTACTTGGTTCACTGGGGGAAAAAAAGCAGGATATCATAGAGTACCCAATTTAATCATTTGCCAATTCTGCTTTGGGACATAAAAAAATGTCCTTTGAGGTCAGATTTCCTGAGAGTCTGATTGAAGTATCACTGGCAACTGTGAAATCTGAAGATTCAATTGGGGGTAGCCACCCCAGGAAAATAGCTGATTCTTTCTGCTCACCTTTCATTTCACTCTTAAAGAAAATTTTCAGGGACAATAACCTATAGAAAGCTATTGACACTTTAGGTTATCCTCAAGATAGCTAAATGGAGAATAAAAATTTATTTTAAGCATCTGTGTAATACTTGGAAATAGACACAGGATTTCTTCCTGCTTGTTTTGCATAATATCTGCACTTAGCAATATCAAAGAAAAAATGAGCTCTTTTCTATAAGCTGTTGTATGCCTGGTTTGTTAAGTCAAATCCCTTAGTCTCATTAGACCAAAGAAGACTATGACCTCTTGTGGAGGCTAGGCGAAGCATTTTATTGCAATAAGCATTATGTAGGCAAAAACACATAGAAATATGTGTGATAGCTTCCACGATTCCCTGATCATAGCAGCTTGAAGTGGTTTCTCCCTGTTGCAAGCTCCAATATCATGTATCTGTTCTGGTCATAATTCCTTTAAATACTGTCATGTTTCATGATTATTTAGTATATTTACTTAACATACTACATGTCAGCCATTTTTTTGGTGGCTGAAAGTGAAGTCACTCAGTGCTGTCTGACTCTTTGCAACCCCATGGACTGTAGCCCACCAGGCTCCACTGTCAGTGGAATTTTCCAGCCAAGAGTACTGGAGTGGTTTGCCATTTCCTTCTCCGGGGGAACTTCCCGACCCAGGGATTGAACGCAAGTCTCCTGCATTGCAGGCAGACACTTTACCATCTGAGCCACCAGGGAAGCCCTTTGGTAGCTGAGATTGTAAATAAAACACTGTTCCTTCCCTTAAACTGCTCACATCCTACTAAGAAATTGCATAAAAATAAATATACAATTACAAGGGCTTATGAAAAGAGTACTAACAGAGATTTGTGGATAGTGCTTTGAAAGCTCAAATGTATTGGTAATATATACCCTATTTTTTTGAACTAATTTGTAAAAAGAAATTTTTCCCTGTGGCCATTCCCATAATAACTTGAATTTATTTGGAAGATATTCAGTGTTTATTACTTTAGTTTCATTTTTGGGAGAGGATATCCTATAGAATTCTTAAAGTACTATTTTTTATTGAAGTATAAAATATGCAAAAGGCATGATACATCCTACATTTACATTTATATTTCAGTGAAATATCTAAAGTAAATATGGCCATGAAACTGCACCCCAAAATGGTGTGCTAGAGATGACTTGTACCAGTTTGTGGGATCCAAATGTTAAACATGCAGGAATTTTGCCACTAGTTGTTCAAATGCTGGTAACTTGAAATCAGGCAGCATGACAATATGTAACTATGAGGAACTTTGTTTCAGAAAACAAGTTGCTAAACATTTAACATCACAGATTAATCACTGCTGATTAATAAATAGAAAGTTAACAGCATCTCTGAAGCCATTCCTAGGTCCACTTCCAGTCACCAGCCATTTCATTTTAGCAGTAGCCACCAACTTGACATCTAGTACTATCAGGTTAATTTACTATTTTGGAATTGTATAGGTTAAGGAAAGAACTGATTCATGGAAGATGTGAAGTTTGAATGATTTGTGGGCTCTGTTGAAATAAATTCTTAATTATAAATACAATATTTGTTGCAGGGCCTTAGAATGAATCTGAGCAAGTTAAAGATTATCCATATTATCTTCATAGTAAATCTAACTCTGCTAGCATGTATATTTTCTTTGTGTGGTTTTTTTTTTGGTCGTGTTTCTATCATTTACTATTGTGTTTGAGAGGTTCATCTATGTTGTTGCATGCAGCAATCTCTGCATTTCATTGTTTGAATTTACCACAATGTACTTATCTATGCTATTGTTTCCAATTTGAAGCTCCTACCAATACTTCTGCTGTAAACACTTGTACATGCCTTTTAGTGCAAACGAGTTACATTGCATTGGGTATATACCTGTGATTGGCATTGTGACATCATAGGGTGTTCATGTGTTCAGCTCTAGTAGATAGTGACAAAGAGTTTTTCTGACTGGTGGTAAAAGAGTACGGTCCCAACAGCAGTGTATCGGAGCTCCAGTTCTACATTCCTGCCAAATGAGGATATTGTGAGACTTAAAATTTACCATTCTGGTGGGTGTGAATTGCCCTGATGACCAGTTAGCTTTAGTATATTTTCAAACAAGTTTTGGCCCTTTTGATATTGATATTTTCTTTTGTGTAGTGTTTGTGCATTAAAAATTGGGTTATCTATTTTTAATGTCTTATAGCAGTTAATATTGTGAATATGAATTCTTTGAGGGATATATGCAATGCAAATATTTTCTCTCATTTTGGGTTTCACTCATTTAAAGTTACCTTTTAATGAAGTCAAGTTCTTGCTTTTAAAGAAATTTAATTTTACATTCTATTTAAGATTTATAAAATCTTTTCCTCCCACAAAATATTAGGAATACTCTGTTTTTTCTAAGAGCATTATTGCTTTTGCTTACTGAAAAATATCTATCACTATGATGGAGGATTTTTCTATATGTTTACTTCTGTCAAGTTTTACTTTGTATAATTTGAATATTATTCACTGCAAAGAAATTTAGAATTATAATGTGTTCCTAGTGGATTGATATTCCCTTTATTTTCAGTAATGATTCTTGCCTCAGAGTCTATCTTTTCTGATCTTTGTATGCTTATAATAGTTATCTTTTATTTAGTATTCATATTGTATACTTTCCCTTCCTTTATTTTCAATATATTTGTATCTTTATTTTTAAAGTAAGTCTCTTCTATATGCAGTTGTTTTTATCCAATCTGACAACCTTTACAATTTAAAGGAGCATTTAGTTCAGTTACATTTAGTAAAGTTCTGATGTATTTACTTTTAAATCTACTATCCTATGATTTGATTTATACTTCTCCAATGTGTTCTGTGTTCCTTTTTTGCCATGGTAATTTTTCTCACTTTATAGGCTTTTGCAAATATTTTACACTTTTCCCTATTGGCTTGCTAGGTATACATTTGTTTACTATTTGTATTGGTTGCCCTAAATTTTACAACACATCATTTCTGACTTATTCTAAAAAAATTAGTATTTTTACCACTTCTTCTATTTCTAATTAGACTTTTGCTGGTTTTTGTCATATGTTTTATTATACATATGTCTAAATATCACAAGGCAACATTCGTATTATTTTACACAGTTAATGGCCATTTAAATTTAGCCACATATTTATTTCTATAATTCTCATTCCTTCCTGAGCTGCAATGATTCTATCTAGGTTCATTATTTGAATATTAAATGTTCTTTAATATTTATTTTAGTGCATGCCTTTTGTCTTAATTATAGTATGTTTAGACTAACTCCTGAAGTCAGATTATGTCCTCCAACTTTGTTTTTTTCTTCAAAATTATGTTGTCTCTACTACATCTTTCACATATCTATATAAATTTAAGGTCACGTTGTCAATTTCTAGAAATAATTTATAACTCATTTTATTCTTTGACTTTTGCTATTAGTTCCACTATCTTTTTTGAAGATTGCTTCTTTTTATATACTTGATCATGTTGTCTATGAATAAAAGGAGTTTAGCTTCTTAATTTCCAACCTGTATGACTTTTCTTCATCAGTTGCACTTGGTAGGACCTCCAAAACTATGTTGAATAGAAGTGCTGAGAGTGGACAAAAAAGTCCTGTTCCCAGACTTAGGGAGAAAAGTTGTCTTGTCCCTTTAACAACTTTTATTAGCTGTAGGTATTTTACAGACGCCTTTTGTTGAGTTGAGGGTATTGTTTTCTATCCCTGGATGTTGAACATGTGTTAGTTGCTTAGCCGTGTCTTACTCTTTGCGATCCCATGGACTGTATGTAGCCTGCCAGGTTCCTCTGTCCATGGAATTTTCCAGGCAAGGATACTGGCAGGTATACTAGAGTGGGTTGCCATTTCTTTCTCCAGGGGATCTTCCCAACCCAGGGATCGAACACTGGTCTCCTGGATTGCAGGGAGATTCTTTACCATCTGAGCTAGATGTTGAGGGTTTTTATAAATGGGTGTTGAATTTTTCAAAAAAAATTATATATGCTGTATATTGAAACAGTCATGTGGTTTTTCTCTTTATTTAGTTAATATGGAGAATCATATTGTTTGATTTTCATGTATTAAACCAAATTTATACTGCTTCAATAAATGCCACTTGTTCATGATGTATTAACCTTTTTGTAAATTTTTGGCTTCCCCAGTGGCTCAGCGGTCAAGAATCTGCCTGCAGTGCAGGAGACACAGGTTCAATCCCTGGGTCAGGAAGATCACCTGGAGGAGGAAATGGCAGCCCATTCCAGTATTCTTGCCAGGGAAACCCCATGGACAGAGGAGCCTGGTGGGCTACAGTCTATAGGGTTGCAAAGAGGCATATGGGACTGAGTGACTGAGCAAATACACATACAACTTGCTAACATTGCTAAAGATTTTTGTATCTATATTCACGTAGTATATTGGCCTGTAATGCCCTTTTTTGATTTTTGGATATCACAACTGAGAGACTAAACTACAACAACAGAGTAGCACTGGCCTCATGGAATAAATTGGCAAGAGTTTGTCTCTCCTCCATATTCTGAAAAGGTTTGCATAAAATTTGTTATTTAGTCGCTCAGTCATGTCCAACTCTTTGTGACCCCACAGACATGACAGGCTTCCCTGTCCTTCACTGTCTCCCAGAATTGCTCAAACTCATGTCCATTGAGTTGGTGATGCCATCCAACCATCTCATCCTCTGTGGTCCCCTTCTCCTCCTGCCCTCAATCTTTCCCGGTATCATCAAGGTCTTTTCCAATTAGAATTTTTTTTTGCATATAAATAGCGTTTTTTCATTCCTAAGTGTATAATAGAATTCACCAATGAATCATCTGTCTCTAAAGGGTTTTTGTATATGTGTGTGTGTGGAGGGGAGGGAGTGGGAAACTTTTTATTTATGAATTTGGTTTCTTTAGCTATATCTCCTTGAGTTAATTTTGGTCATTTGCACATTTCAAAAGTTGGCCAGTTCATTTACACTTTTTATTTTATTTACATAAGTTTTTCATTATCTTATCATTTTAATGTGTTTAGGATTGGTAGGGATTTCCCCTATTCTATTCTTCTTTGTAGACATAGATTTTGTCTTCTTTCTTTTTTTTCTCTTGGTTAGTCTAGCTGAGATTAATATTTTTTATGAACATGTTGTTTTTCTATACTGTTTATATCTTTTCTATTCCACTGATTTGTACTCTTATTTTATTCCTTTTATTTGCTATGGGTTTAATTTTGTTTTTCTAGCTTATGAAGTACAAGAAAACTGATTTTATATCTCTCTTCTTTTCTAACATAAGAACTGAAACTGTATATATTCTGTGAGCACTATTTTAAATTCATCCTATAAATTTTTATTTGGTATATTTTTATTTTAATTCAGTTGAAAATAATTTCTAATCATATGTGAGATTTCTTTATTTTACCCCTGTGGTTTTTAGAAGTATGTCGATTTATATCCATATACTAAGGTGTAGTCCAGATATGTTTGTTACTGATTATTAATATAATTCATTTATGATCAAAGAACACATTTGGTATTATTGTAATCCTTTTAAATGTACTGAAAATTGTTTACGGACCAGCAGAGGTCTATCTTGGAGAGTGTTTCATGTGCATTTGAAAAGAATATGTATTCTCTGTTGTTGAGTGGAAGGTACTAAAATGTCAACTAGATTCATATTTATTTTGTGCCTGCTTGTTTTATGAATTACTAAAAGAGGACTTTGAAATTTCTTGCTCTTATTGTGGATTTATTTGGATCTCCTACAACTGTTTTTGTTTCTTGTGTTTTGAAGCTCTAATTTTAGGTACATAGTCATTTAGGATTTGCATTTCTTTAAAGAATTGTACCTTTTAAATGTAGAGTAGATTCTTTTTATTCAAGATAGTTATGGTCTTCAGTGTCACTGAATACTGAATTAGTGAATACTGGTATATTGCTCCCAGGGAAATTATATACACATATGTACATGTATGGCATATATTTAAATCTTAAATCCTGAAAACAACTTGTCCTGTCTTGCTAGATTCTTCTTTATTTTACAGAAAAAAATAATGAGGTTCAAAAGTGTGAAGTGACTTGCCTGAGGCTGCCCCACTAACATATGCCAGAGCTAGGATGTAAGCCCTGTCCATCTGGTTCCAGAGATGTGTATTACTGCACTACATCACACTGCCCTCTACCGTCTCTTCCCTCTGGTCATCTCGGTGTGAGAACTGAAAAAAGAAGGCAGAGCATTGTTTTGTTCAACCTCAGCTGGAAATGTGCGTGTTGGAAGGCTAAAATCTGTCCCTCTCCACTCTGCACATGTCCAAGAATAACCATGAAAATATGGGGTTGATTTGGGAATTAAAAATGTTAGCCAGGAGGTGAATTCACAAATATGGAAGCCACAAATAATGAGGATTAACTGTACCTCAACTGATAAGGAATATTCCTTATTCTGAATATTCCTTATTCTGAAGTCTATTTTATCTGACAGACATTAAAATAGCCACTTTTCTTATAATGAATGTGTTTGCATGGTATTCTTTTTCCATCTTTTTTTTAACCTGTAGTTTATATATTTTATAATTAGAGAGAGTTGCTTTTAATTATAGTTGGGTTTTGAATTTTTTATAAAGTCTGACAACTCGATCCTGCTGATGTTTTATCCATTTATATGTGATGTTATTACCATTAAGATTTAAATCTGCTGTGTTTCTGTTTGTTTCTTATTTTTCTTGTCTGTACTCTAGTCATTCTTTTTTTCCCATGATTTTTGCATTAAGTGACTTTTAGGATTACAACTTATTCACTAGTTTCTTGTTGTTATACCTCTTTGATTTGTTTCTTTAGTTTTTTCTCCTGGGCAGAGAGAGATTCTTGTAGGTCCTTGAGCCTCTTAAGGAATCTGTAAGGTCACACTTTTCACAGTGATGCTAAGTATGATTTGCATGTTCATCTCTTTATTTCACAAATGTACCATGGGGTTTTCCAGAAACTAAACATTATGTCTGGTTACACAGGTTAAAGATGCAGCAGGTATGAGAATCTAGCCATCTTTTCTTAGCCTAATATTAAAATAATTTTCAAGATGTAAACTAGTGATACTTTTCACTACTCTTTTGTTACACATAGTATTTTTCATTAAAATATGATGTATATTAACATACAATGAGTTTATCATTGTTTTTAAACATTTAAAAATTAATATTCAGTATGATAAACACTGACAGATAGAATTAATATAAATAAGCTCTCTAGAGTAGGGTACCCAGTAATTTTAAGACTCTAAGTTTTTTCTAAGATCAAAAGTTGGAAAACTACTGCCCTGACTTTATGATATGCATCTCTAACTTATCACAGTCTACCTGCAGGTACTGTAACATATTACCTATAGAATAAGAGCTCTGCAATGGTATTTTTTCATCTTCTATTGCTATGATACATTTTATTCCTAGAGATGTTATAACCTCCACAAAACACAGTTAATGTTTTCTCTTTAAACAGTCTTTTACCTACATATTGGGTTGGCCAAAAAAGTTAATTCTGATTTTTCTATAGGAGTGATGGAAAAAACTTGAAAAAACTTTTTCAGCTACCCAATATTTACCATTTCCAGTATGAAGATACAACTTTTCTTCAGTTGTCATGTGCTTCTACCTGAAGAACTTCCTTTAACATTTCCTGGAGTGTAGCCTGCTATCAATGCATTCACCCCCAACAGGGAAATCATTATGAGTCATAAAGATCACTTAGTTTTGATAAATGACTGATACTTGGGTAGACATAACATACAGGGGAAGGATATTATTAGGATAAAAAAGTTGGCAAGATTTAACAACTCATTGGATGGTCTGGGAATAAAGTGATACACTGTAAAATGCCCCGAAAACATAGTCAATGCACTAAGAATAAAATAATTAATATGGGGAAGATTTATCCAAATGTATTATTTGCAGATAGTAATATTCTACCTGGAAAACCCAGAATCTAATGAAAAATCACTACACCTAAAACCAAAGAAGTATATAACATTAATAGCTTTCTATCTATAAGAAACAATCTATTAAAATATAATAGTAACAGCAGCAGCAGTAACAACAATAAATATATTGATAAAAGTAGAAAAACATTTGAAAGACCTGGCTAAAGATCTACGAATAAGGAATGTGAAGAGCTAATCCTAACTGTAACTATAAAGGACTTGAAGGAAAAATTCATAAAAAGATACATCTTTAAATTTGAGGCTTAATATGTCCGTTCTCTCCAAATCAATCTATGATTACAATTGATGCATAGTAAAAATTCAAGTGGATGAATTTGATTATAAATGTTTATCTTGAATGAATAAGAACATGATATAAAGTAACATTGTCTTAAATGCCAAGGAGGAGCCATGTGCTATCAAATAGTAACATATTATAAAGTCATAAAATTGCTAGTATAGGAATAAGTACCTGCAGAATCCCATGGATAGAGGATCCTGGTGGGCTACAGTCTATGGGGTCATAAAGAGTCAGACACGACTGAAGTACACACTGACTTAGCACAGCACAGCACAGACATTGTTTATGATCTTTGTAGCCAAAGATGGAGAAGCTCTATACAGTCAGTAAAAACAGGACCTGGAGCTGACTGGATCAGGTTCAGGTTCAGAACCACTGTGGACAGTGAATGCAGTCATGAAATTAAAAGACACTTGCTCCTTGGAAGAAAAGCTATGACAAACCTAGTGTGCTGTGTGTGCTTAGTCGCTGAGTCATGTCCGACTTTGCGACCCCATGGACTGTAGCCTGTCAGGCTCCTCTGTCCATGGGGATTTTCCAGGGAAGAATACTGGAGTGGGTTGTCGTTCCCTCCTCCAGGGGATCTTCCCAACCCAAGGATCGAACCCAGATCTCCAGCATTAGCAGGCAGATTCTTTACCATCTGAGCTACCAGGGAAGTCCATGACAAACCTAGACAGTGTATTAAAAGGCAGAGATGTCACTTTGCCAACTAAGGTCCGTTTAGTCAAAGCTATGTAATTCAGTATGGATATGAGAGTTGGACCATAAAGAAGGCTGAGCAGTGAAGAATTGATACTTTTGAACTGTGGTGCTGGACTCTTGAGAGTCCCTCGGACAGCAAGGAAATCAAATCAGTCAATCCTAGAGGCAATCAACCCTGAATATCCACTGGAAGGACTGATGCTGAAGCTCCAATACTTTGGCCATCTGATGCAAAGAGCCAACTCATTGGAAAAGATCCTGATGCTGGCAAAGATTGAGGGCAAGCTTAGAAGGGGTTGACAAGAGGATGAGATGGTTGAATGAATCACTGACTCAATGAACACGCATTTGAGCACACTCGGGGAGGTAGTGAAGGACAGGGAAGCCTGGTGTGCCAAAGAGTTGGACACAAATTAGTGACTGAACAACAACAGGTCTGAGCTCCTTACTGCAAAACCCAGGCTTAAATTGGAGAAAGTAGGGAAAACCATGAGGCCATTCAGGTATGACCTCAATCAAATCCCATATGATTATACAGTGGAGGTGATGAATTCAAGGGATTAGTTCTGGTAGACAGAGTGCCTGAAAAACTGTGGACAGAGGTTTTTAACACTGTACAAGTGACAGTGACCAAATCCATACCAAAGAGAAAGAATGCAAGAAAACAAAGTGGTTGTCTGAGGAGGCTTTACAATTAGCTGAGGAAAGAAGAGAAGTGAAAGACAAGAGAGAAAGGGAAAGGTATACTCAACTGAATGCAGATTTCTAGAGAATATCAAGGAGAGATAAGAAGGCCTTAAATGAACAATGCAAAGAAATATAGGGAAACAATAGAATGGGAAAGACTAGCGATCTCTTTAAGAAAACTGGAGATATTAAGGGAACATTTAATGCAAGGATGGGCATGATAAAGGATAGAAACAGTAAGGACCTAAGACAAAGAGATTAAAAAGAGGCACGAATATACAGAATATACAGAATAACAATACAAAAAAGGTCTTAATGACTTAGATAACCATGATGGTGTGGTCACTCACATAAGGGCCACTTGACTTCACACTTTAGGAAGCAAGCAAAGCTAGTGGAGATGATGGAATTCCAGCTGAGGTATTTAAAATCCTAAAGGATAATGATATTAAAGTGCTACACTCAATATGTCACCAAATTTAGAAGACTCAGCAGTGGCTGTAGAACTGGAAGAGGCAGTTTTCATTCCAATCCCAAAGAAGGGCAATACCAAAGAGTGTTCAAACTACTGTACAAGTGCACTCATTTCACATGCTAACAAGGTTATGCTCAAAATCCTTCAATCTAGGTTTCAGTAGTACACGAACTGAGAACTTCTAGATATACAAGCTGGGTTTCAGAGAGGCAAAGGATTCAGAGATCAAATTGCCATCATTCATTGGTTCATGGAGAACACAAAGGAGTTCCATAAAACCATTTACTACTGCTGCATTGACTATGCTAAAGCCTTTGTGTGGAACACAACAAACTGGAAAATTCTTCAAGAGATGGGAATACCAGACCACCTTACCTGTCTCCTGAGAAACTTGTATGCAGTTCAAGAAGCAACAGTTAGAACTGAATGTGGAACAACTGGTTCAGATGTGAGAAAGGAGTACGACAAGGCTATATATTGTCACCTTGCTTTTTCAACTTATATTCAGAGTACATCATGTGAAATGCTAGGCTAATAGATTAGATGGTATATTAGAAGGACATGAGCTCATGGCTTCATACAAAAACACCAAAATCTCAACTTACTGTTGAACAACCATCAACAACAACAAAATGCTGGAACATACCATAAAAGATACCCTACATCCAGTAAAAAAGAAGCCACAATGAGACATTAGGAGAGGCACAATCACAATAAAATCTTTTCCAACCAGAGTGCATGAGATTAGAAATCGAAGATAAAAAACACAAACAACGTGGAGGATAAACAGTATGCTACTAAATAATGCATGGATCACTGAAGAAATCAAAATTAAAAAGTACCTAGAGACAAATGAAAATTAAAGTAAAATGATACAAAACGTATGGGATGCAATAAAAGCAGTTTTAGTAAGTTTATAGTGATACAATCTTATTTCAAGAAACAAGAAAAATCTCAAACAACCTTAACCTTACACCTAAAGCTACTAAAGAAAGAAGAACAAAAAAATCCCTAACGTTAGTAGAAGGGAAGAAGTCAGAAATAAATGGAATATAAATAAAGAAAACAATAACAAACAATGAAAATAAAAACTAACTCTTTGAAAGATAAACAAAATAGATAAACCTTTACTCAGATGCATCAAGAAAAAGGAGGAGTCAGATCAATATAATTAGAGATGAAAAAGGAGATGTTACAACTGACACCACAGAAATGCAGGGGATCATAAGAGAAGACGACAAGTAAGCACAAGCCAAAAAAATGGACAACCTAGAAGAAATAGACAAATTCTTATAAAGATACAATCTCCCATGACTGAACCAGGAAAAAATAAATAGGAATAGACCAATCACAAGCACTGAAATTGCAAGTGTGATTTAAAAACTTTCTACATACACAAGTCTAGGACAAGATGGCTACACAGATGAATTGTATCAGGACAACATCACCCTGATACCAAAACCAGACAAAAATACCAGAAAAGAGGATGAAAATATTGACGAACACAGATGCAAAAACACTCAATAAAGTATTAGCAAACTGAAACCAATAACATATTAAAAAGGTTACACACCATGATCAAGTGGGACTTATTCCAGGGATGAAAGGATTTTTCAGTATCTGCAAATCAATCACTGTGAAAAACTACATCAAGTTGAAGAATAAAAACTATGATCACCACAATAGATGCACAGAAAATGCTTTTGAGAAAATTCTACACCCATTATGATAAAAACCTTTCAGATAGTAGGCAAAGAGGGAACTTACCTCAACATAATAAAGGACTTACATGATAAACCTTATACCTAACATCATATTCAATGGTGAAAAACTAAAAGCATTTTCTCTAAGATTAGGAACAAGACAAGGACATTCACTCACATCACTTTTATTCAAAATAGTTTTGGAATTCCTAGCCATGACAATCAGAGAAGACAAAGAAGTAAAAGGAACCCAAATTGTAAAAGAAGAAATACAACTGCTACCAGAAAACTGCTAGAGCTCATCAATGAATTCAGTAAAGTTGCAGGAGACAACATTAATACACAGAAATCTGTTGTTTTTCTATATACTAACAACAAAAGATCGGAAAGAGACATCAAATAAACAATCCCATTTACCATCACATCAAAATGAATAACATACCTAGAGATAGTCCTACCTAAGGAGGCAAAAGATCTGTACTCTGAAAACTATAAGATGAAATCAAAGATGACACAAAGAGATGAAAAGATATACCAAGTTCTTGGGTTGGAAAAATCAATATTGTCAAAATTACTGTAATACCCAAGGCAATCTACAGATTCAGTGCAATTCCTATCAAATTACCATTGGCCAATTAATCTATGACAAGAGAGGCAAAACTATACAATGGAGAAAAGATAGTCTCTTCAATAAATGGTGCTTGGCAAACTTGACAGCTACATATAAAAATGAAATTACAATATTCTTTAACACCATACACATAAATAAATGCAAAATGGATTCATGACCTAATTTAAGACTGGATACTATAAAGCTCTTATGGCTGAGCCCCTTTGCTGACCACCTAAAACTATCACAACATTGCTAATTGGTGATATTCCAATACAAAACAAAGTTTAAAAAAGTTAAATAGAACTACAATGAGATATTACCTCACGTTATTCTGAGACTATTATCAAAAAGTCTACAAACATAAATGCTGGCGAGGGTGAGGCAACAAAGGAACCCTCCTGTAGTGCTGGTGGGAATGTAAATTGGTACAGCCATTATGAAGATCATATGGAGGTTCCTTAAACTGAAAATAGAGCTACCATATGATCCAGCAACTTCACTCCTGGGCTTATATCCAGAAAAAAATATGGTCAGAAAGGATATATCCCACAATGTTCTTTGCAACCCTGTTTACAATAGCCAAGATGTGGAAGCAAACTAAATGCCCATCAACAGCTGAATGGATAAAGAAGATATGATACATATATACAATAGAATATTCCTCAGCCATAAAAAAAGAATGAAATAATGCCATCTGCAGCAACATGGATGGACTTGTAGATTATCATACTAAGTGAAGTAAGTCAAAGAGAAACATCATATGTTATTGTTTATATGCAGAAAAATATTAAAAAAATATAATACAAATGAACTAATTTACAAAACAGAAGCAAACTCACAGACTTAGAAAACAAACTTATAGATATCAGAGAAGGGTGTGGGGGAGGGATAGGTGGAAGTTTGGGACTGACATGTACACACTGCTA
Organism: Giraffa tippelskirchi; assembly: GCF_054371585.1. Lineage (NCBI taxonomy): Eukaryota > Metazoa > Chordata > Mammalia > Artiodactyla > Giraffidae > Giraffa > Giraffa tippelskirchi. The sequence goes on from NC_137278.1 coordinate 67,127,651, forward strand.
TATTTAAAATAGATAACCAACAAGGACCTACTATATAGCACATGAAACTGTGCTCAATACTCTGTAATAACTAACTTGGGAAAATTTTTTAAAAAGAATAGATATGTGTATGTACAACTGAATCACTTTGCTGTACACCTGAAACTAACACAACATTCCTCATCAACTATACTCCAAAATAAAGTAAAAATTACAAAAAAATATTTAATGAACTAAAATATTTAAAATAAAATACAGTAAAATGATATTTATGAATTTAAAATAAAATCAATAATTCATAAAAACTTTATGGTCAATGGCTAAATATAGCTAATATATAAGCTCAATTTACAAATTCATTATGGAGCATGCCTGTACACTTATGTATGGCAGGAAGATTCTTCTCCATCTGAGCCACCAGGGAAACCCATAAGAAAAGCACATGACCTGCTAATTTGTAAAATACCAAATTCAATTCACAAAGAGGTATAGGACAAGATTTTTTTTTTCTCAGTAGTAAGAGGGGAAATACACGAGACAAGGATTAGGCCACTTGAAAGAGTGAGTAGAATAATTTAGACAAAACCCAAAAAGAAGAGCAAGGAAAACGGGCAAGATAAGATGTGTGTCTAGTTGAATTACTTTTTATTATCAACATCTCACTCCCTTGGTGAAATGCACTTTCCTGCCACAATAAAGTTAAGTTGGGCTTTATAATTTTCTTTGGCAAAAGAAATGTCTCTTTCAGGCAAGAGTTTTTAAGAACTGCTTTGTTTTTTACAAGATTTTATTTTATTGGCTAACATAATGGAGAATATACATATAGACACTGCTCACCTGGATCCAGAGGGAAAAGTGCAAGCAAGCCCCCCCACCCATGCCCCAAACCACAATGGAAATGTTGTCTGGGCAAAAGTAGACCTTTGCTGTTGTAAGCCACTGAAACGATAGGATTATTTGTTATTTCATCATAACCTAGTATATCTTGTCTGGTACATTATGTTTTTGCCCTCCTGAGGGAAAGTTGTTTGCAAGAAATGCCAAACAAAAGAGATTATCTACCCAAGAATGTATATAAAGAAGAGAAGGTTTAGTGGGAGAGTAATGTTAACAGATTTACTTGTCATGAGTGAAGAGATTTAGGTGGAAAGTGATGAGATATAAATGTAGTGTAAAGGGAAAAGATAATAGAAGGTAGATGGTCAAATGTCTGGACAACAAGTTTACATTTAGTTGAGGACTTGAGTGACACAGAGCTTCAGTTTGAAGACAATTATGTTTTTTTTTTCCTTTTTTTATGATTTTTATTAACTATTACTTTGCCTAAAGTATTTCTATGGGAAAAGAAATAGGATGGAGGAGCAGCATGCCAAATTATCAGTGAATAAATGTCCCATTCTATCTCTGCTTCAATATTATCATAAAACTCCTAAGACCCTTAAACTAGAGTTTTTACCAGGAGAATCCTAATAATCCATCTTTTCAACTGTCCATTTTCTAGGCTGTCTAAAGAATGGAAAGAAATCCACAGAGGCTGCAGGTAACATAGAAGTTATGGGTTAATATAAAGCTTTTTGTATCATAAACAAGACTGGAATGCAGATGCACACAATTCTCGTCTACTGTAGGACCTAATAAAGTACACTGGCTCAGCAGTTGAAAAGCTAGGAGTTGCTATTTTTGTGCAAAGATTTCAGACCCATGGCAGGAGACTGAGCCATAAACTGTGTTTGCCTCTTTGGATGGTAAATGACCTGCTATTCTGCAGTGTGTTCACTGTGGGAACACTGTGAGGACATGAGCAGGTCACAATTATCCATTGTGGCTTATCAACTTTGAGATATCCTCAATGTGAGTTCAACTGCTTCCATGGTTTCCTTTCACACTGTTTAAACTTCCTTTCTTCTCTTAAATCCCATATCTAACCTTGGCTGAATCCTCTTTCTCTTCTGATTTCTATAATATCTATGGATTCCATATTTCTATCTTAGCTCTCATTTCTCTCTCTGCATAATCTTTTTGGTTGTTCCTTCCAGAGTTCAGTGTTAGATATTTGATACTACATACCTCTGTGTCTCTGAATCAAAATTTTACCACTGAGATCTAGAATTATATCTTGTTTCCCTGATACCTCGATTTTAAATTGTCCTAAATGAGTTTCTAATTGTACTTCTAATGCACAACTAACGGTACCAACATTTACTGAAACACAAACTCAATAGCCTAGGTGAAGCCCATAATTTCCTTTTCTTTTATTCTCTGAATCTTTTTAGTCTTAAGTCCTATCAGTCAAATTTCTTGAGTCTTCCTTAATTTGTCTCCTTCTCTTCATCTCCAACTGAATTGATTGTTGTCACCTCTTACACAGACTGTTGTAATAACACTTCAGAAAGTCCCCTTGGCTCTCGCCTTCTCTTCATCCAATTTACCCACCATGATGTCTTACCATCTATGCTGAGAATTATGATTCTAAAACACAAATTAGATCCTATTACTCCACTTCTTAAACGTTCCAGTGTTTCTCCATTGCCTAATCCGTATCATTCATCTTTGTGTACACACAAGACCCTTTGTTAGAATCTTGTCCATTTTTCTATTTCCACTCATATCACTTGGTATCCCTAGAAGTGACCTCATTGTGTTCCTTCATGCCTCTTAGCTGTGCACATACTCCTCAATCTGAAATAGCCCTCTACTGCTTGTCTACCGGTCAAATGTTGGGCAAACTCGTACTCTCCATTCAGGAATTAGTCTAAGCACTCCCCGTGCAACGCACTGGGTGAAAAGTGCTTGTATATCAGGCTGTACCTTCCTTTTCAAAGCCTCATATCAGTATTATCAAACATAGCCCTTTGTTTACTGGCCAAGTTTTATAGTAGACTGCATGCTCCTTTAGGAAAAGAACTCTATCTTCATACACTCACAACTCAGCTCAGTGGCTGGCACATAGTAAGTGATCAATAACAAGTGTTAAATATACCTGTGAACAAATAAATGCTCATATCTGTTTTGGCTTTAAAAGAATACAATATATTCCCTCTTCCTGCTGCACTGGAAGCAATAGTTTGACCTTAACCACTTATTAATTTTATTTGCTCATGAGATTAACAAAGTTATAACACTTTATGCCTGTAGGACAGCAGTAGTACTGGGTGAGGGCTGAGGGCTAACAATGCTGGATTTCTTGTGCCCTTGTGTACTTTTTTGGATAATTAAAACTTATTTTTCTATTCTGGTTAGTGTCTTGCATGCCCAGATAGAGGCAAAGGTAATGATGTTAAGAAATCTTTCTCTGGTTACATTTTTAAAAGAACCTTTTCTTCTGAGAAGAAAAAAATTTAGTTGTCATTTTTTCAATTTAAATGTCAAAGTGAAACTTTTTTTCAGTAATCTGCACAAAATGTGTACTTTTGATACAGTAACCTATATCCAGGTTGGTCTGAAATTGCTGCTGATTTTGAACAATTTAGACTTTACAGGTCATACAGTGATGTATTTCCTCGGTTTATGGGATCTGGCACTATAAGACTCTGGGAGATAAAGCAGGGTGGGGGGGGTAGTTGTTTCTATTTAATAAAAACCATTATGTTATACAAAGAACAAAACAATTGTTTCAGACAAGGCATGTAAGAATTTGGTTAGATCTGAAGACTCAAATGAAAATGAGATAAGCTAATTTTGATTCAAAAGCTGCAGACTCTGCCTAGTAGTGAAATGAAGGGTTCTCTGAGGTTGTTGTCATGGCAACCAGCACTGGAGGGAGCTAAGCTTAGACTGCCCTTGGCCTCCATCACTGTCAGGTTAGCGATCCCCTATCTGCAGGAATGGTGCTGGTGAACTGGTAGTAAGAAATCACCAACTGAACCATTTACCCCATTTAACCATTTATTAAATCTGTCTTTTTGTGCACATGTGCAGAGTTAACTATAACTAACTCATAGTTATGATTCTATCCTGCCTCCCATCAGGTTACAAACTGGAACTGCTTCCAACAGAAAACCAGAAGCTTTTAGGGTCTTCAACTGTCTTTAAAAAATATTTTGCTGAGAATTTTCTCAATTCATTGCATTTCCACATGGGCCTCTGTTTGCTTTGGGGAACAATTAGTTCTGGACTTACTATAAGAAATGCCTGTTATCTACCTCTCTCTATCCCTGCCTTGGTTACTCCCTTAACAGCCCCATATAGTAAGCTGTCAACACATTAAGAGAGAATTGATGGCACAATGATTGTCTCAATGTAGGGAAGAGACTGAGGGGACACACAATCTCTATCAGAAGGTTTACCAGAAGCACCTTTAAGTAAAGATTTGATCTACAGCTCTTGAAAAGCTCTTTTAAGGAGCTGGAAGTAGTTTCTGAAACAGAACTTTTGTTAAAACTGTTCTAAATCCTTCCTCCTCTTCCTTATCCTCTACTATTCACCCATATCACCATTATCCGAACAATAAGTTTACAGTGAACTCTTGTGGATTGCTTCTAATATTGCTTATTGACAGTTTACATAGGTAAGAATTTTGGAAACATTTTAAAAGTGGAATAACAATATAATAATAATTTCTAAGTCCCTAATGTGAGACTGTGATAAACACTTTATATACTACTAGTTCTTTTAAATCTTGGCAATTCAATGAAATGATGTTTTCATCTCCGTATTATAAATGAGGAAATGAATCTTAGAAAGGTTAACAACTTTTAACAAGGTCAACAACTAGCCTGTGTCAGAACTAGAACCTGAAAACAGACTTTTCTGGCTCCAAAGTCTGGTGTTCTTAACTACTCTATTGCCTCCCAAAATCAATATGAAGCTTTAATATTGATGTTAACATGATAATTTTCTTCTGAATAATTACTTTTGGCTTTCTATTCTTATTAGGCAAAATTCATATCATATGCCTACTGTGTATTGACTTGAAATAGACTTTAGATATTTTTCAAATATTTCTCAGCAAAGATGGGTTTATTCCAGATAAGCAGAGAACTGCAAGTCATAATCTGCAACTGTGTTGAACTATGATATGGCAAAGAAAAGAGAATGCTTTTATAGAGAGGAGGAGGAAATTGGGAGGGCTGTAGAAAACAACAAATACATGACCTTTCATTGACCAAGTCCTCACCAGGACAGCAGAGGAGTCTTTGTTCTTTGTGTTGGACTCTGCTACCATCAGTGTGAGAACTCCCCAGTCTTGTCTCCCAACTCTACTTAATTCGAGTTTCTGTTCATTAATTTTTAGCATTTCATTCTTGATCAAGATCTTCCTATGAAAGCATCACCGATCGAGAGTCAGGTCTTCTAGTTTCGGAGGGTTTTTTTTGTCACTCCGTGTTAAGGAAGTATCTTTCCTGTATGTAGTATCTCATGTAGTAGGGAAAGTGCCCAATTTGGAACCCTATTAAGGCCACATCTGAGTAACAAAGAGGGGTAGGAGGGACATCACTCAGATACTTTTGAAAGTTTAAAGTTCATATGTTATCAAATCATAGATATTGGAGATTATCTGAAGCATTAAATCATTATCAATGGTTTGGCAACAAACTTCCAATAGGCCTGATCTGGATATCTTGGGAAAACATCAGATGTTGTCTGCTTCAATTGTTGAACATCTGTTAATTGGGATGCTCAAGGACAGAGTGGTTCATATCAAACTTTCCTTTAAGACTTTAAAAGGCTATATTTTCCTGTTCTTTCCATAAAATTGGGTCAAGTTTGCTGCTGTTGAGTAAAACATATTGAGGTTGGCAGTAAGAGACATCCATTTTATGCAATAACCAACCTGCCTGAGAAAACCTTGCATCTGGCACTTTGTCTGGGGTTTGGGGAAACTGAGGACACAATGAAGTCTTTCTGGATCTAAGTGTAGCCTGGGTTCTGATATAAGATGCCCTAAATATCAAGCCTTGGTTTGGGCAAACTGGAGTTTTTCTTTCATACACTTATATTCCTTTAAGGCTAAAGCTTCAGCAAGTGGATGCTTTTTTCCTGTGAGGAGGCTTGAGAAGGAGGTAAAAGAAGCAAATCATCCATGTACTGAAACAAAGTGCAACCTCTAGGGAGCTTTAGGTCATCCAGATCAGCCTTCAGGATTTGAGAGAAATAATAAGGGCTCTTTGTATAATCTTCAGGCATTACTGTCCAGGTGAATTTTTTTCCCCAAGTGAAGTCAAAATGATTTTGGCTAGCTTCATCAACTGGCATACTAGGGAATACCCTGTGTGAATCAATTACACTAAAGAATTTACTTTCAGTGGTAATAGATGTTAGTATGGTATGATGATTAGGAACAATAAGGTGTCTATGGCTAACAGCATTAATTTACTGCTCAAACTTCCTGGAAAATTTCCACCCTCAACATGTAGATTTTCTCACTGGTAAAATGGAAGTGTTACAGAGACTAGTACAAGGGATAATGAGGCCTTAAGCCTTATAATCTTCTATCATAAGCTTTATGCCTTGAAGGGTTTCTTTATTTATAGAGTATTGGATAATTATGGGAAAAGGTTTTGAGAGGTCAGTTTAAATGTTGATGGGAGGTTCACTGAGAATTTTGCCAACATCAATTGGAGATTTTGCCCATCAGAAAGTGGTAGCTGATTCATTAGGGACAAATGATCAGTGTTTCCAGAATCAGCTCTAGTACTGTCAGGGATAGAACAAATGAAAAATCTTAAAGAGTCATTTAATTCATTTGGTTGGTTACTTCGTTACTCATTGTCATTTCCTAAAATTATTTCCCCCTTTTGGGAGAAAGAAATTCTGACGAGTTACTTCTCTGAGAATTCTTGGCCTAATTAATAAGAATAAAGAACTAAGGAGAAAAGGATCTGTATCTGTCAAAGGGCCTTAAGCAAAAGGAAATAGGTTCAGAGACAGGAACCTCCTGAGATTCTTGGAGATTCCCACTACTGAGAATGGCTTTAGTATTCCAATGCAGGAGTTGTTTTATAGTCATGAGGTTGAGCAGTGAGAGTGTGGCTTCACTGTCAGTTTGGACTGAAAGAGATTTGTCCCCAGTCTGGAGAGGTGTTTCTTTCGAGTCATTTAAAAGGGAAGAAAGTGAAAAGTCACTGTGATTGCCAGGAAAGAAGAGGAGTCTTCTCTTGAGCTCTGTTCTCTTGACAGGTATGAGACTTCCCCCTCTGGTCTCCTGATTCTATTTCATTGAAAAAGTGAAAGTGAAAGTCACTCAGTTGTGCCTGAATCTTTGCAACCCCATGGACTGTAGCCTGCCAGGCTCCTCTGTCCATGGAATTCTCTAGGCAAGAATACTGGAGTGGGTTGCCATGCCCTTCTCCAGGGGATCTTCCCAACACAGGGATTGAACCCAGGTCTCCCATATTGCACTGGATTCTTTATTGTCTGAGCCACCAAAGAAGATCATTTAATTGAGGTTCCTGTTTAGTAATTTGTTACATGTGTGCCAGGTGATATTTTAAGCACTTGGATTAGTTATGAACAAGACAGGTTAGCACTCTGACTTTTGGATTCTACAATTTAAGGGTGGGGGTACAAAAGTCAAACAAGGCAATAAGCAAACAAGATTATTAGAGGTAGTGATTCATGCTCTGAGAGGGGGGAAGCAGTAATGGAATGTGTCTTGGAGTTTCTGTGTATAATGGTAGAGTAATTTAAGAACATGAGATCATTAAGGAATAATTATTTATGAAGGGAACATTTCCTCCGAGACTTGAATAGTGGGAAAGGGACAGTCTGTCATGGATTAGGCTACAAAGTTGTCTAGGCAGAAGTTCTGAGGGAGGAATATCCTTAGCATGTTTCAGAAATTCAAAGAAGGTCAGTGTGAATCAGGGAAAGTGAGAAATAAAAAATAAAAAGGACAGTAAAGTATAAAATTAGTAGAGTGGACAGGGATCAAATCATGCAGAATAATATAAATTGTGATAAAATGATTAGATTTTGTTCTAAATGCAAAGGAGAAATTTTGGAAAACACTAAGCAGGGTGATAACGTGGTCTGCTTTGTGTCTTTAAAACAATCCCTGTGACTGTTGGGTAGAAAACGGATTATAGAAGAAAGGAAAAGAATATGAGCAAGGAGATCTGTAAAGAAATTATCAGTGTAATCAGGGTTAAAAGGAGGGTGGTTTGGATTAGCTGGTGACAATGGGACTGGAGAGAATTGGGCAGAATCAGGATACATTTTGAGAATACTATTAATCAGTTCAGGTCAGTTCAGTTCAGTCACTCAGCCATGTCCGACTCACTGTGACCCCATTGACAGCAGTACACCAGGCTTCCCTGTCCATCACCAACTCCCGGAGCTTACTCAAACTCATGTCCGTTGAGTTGGTGATGCCATTCAAACATCTCATCCTCTGCCGTCCCCTTCTCCTCCTGCCTTCAACCTTTCCCAGCATCAGGGTCTTTTCCAAGGAGTCAGCTCTTTGTATCAGGTGGCCAAAGGATTGGAGTTTCAACTTCAACATCAGTCCTTCCAATGAATATTCAGGACTGATTTCCTTTAGGATGGACTGGTGGGATCTACTTGCTGTCCAAGGGACTCTCAAGAGTCTTCTCCAACACCACAGTTCAAAAGCATCAATTCTTTGGTGCTCAGCTTTTTTATAGTCCAACTCTCACATTCATACTATCACATCCAGAACTATCAATAGATCATGCTACTAGATTGGCTATACGAGTGTCAGGCCTATGGAGGAATTAAGGACAATCCCAGATTAATGTCAACTCTCTAGTTTTTGAACTTGAGTGACCAGGTAGATAAATATGACATTTATTGAGATGTAGACAACCAAGTAAGAAGCAAGTGATTGAGTTGGGGTAATAAAGAGCTTCATTTTAAGATTAAATAAAAATTCTTTAGCCTGGTTTTCATCTATGTGTACCTATGACTAATTAGGTTTTATTTATACAGTAGTATTTCATAACTGTTCATTGGGTTAACATGTGGAAAAATCAATTCACTTACCTAGTTTCTCTTAAATTCAAACAAAGTCCTCCATTGTGAAAGCTCACTGATTCTGGAATTCTGTTGTCCAGTTTTAGAACAGGTCAATTTTGCTCCATTTAAATCACTCAATAGGCATAATCACTTGTACTCTAAATTGCAAAATTTGCCTCCTCCAAATTCACCAGACTTCTGTAAAACCTTTATTAACCCACTGCAAGAAATATTCACTTCCTAAGTAAATACAATATTCATATAACAGCCAAAGCTAGAGAGCCCCATTGTCACTTTATGAAAATTAGCTTTCTTTTCCTTGAGGTAAATTGCAGATTCTTGCAAATAATATAGAATGTGACCTATGTTCCATATGATAAGTGAAATAACTCCAATCATCCAGATTGCTCAACAAGACAGACTTATTCTTTCACTCATACTTTAATTGCTGTAATGTCAGCCTCAAAGCTCATTATGTTATTGAAGGTACCATATCTTTGGTGTAAAATATTTTTATTGAGAAAATGATTTTTTTCCTGCCTTGAGAATAGCTCTCTAATTAGAAAGCACATACCATTAGTGCAAGTATATCACATTAAACATACACTCTGATGAATTGATAATTCATTTCAATCTCAAATTATAATCATTTTATTACCTTTCTACAAGAAAGAAACCCCCAGTGAAAAGAGAAAAGCACTATGATATTTTGAAAAATTGTACTGTTCTTGGTTCATTTAGGATTTCTTGACAGTCATGGTTGCCTAGATGGTTTATAATCATTTTATTTATTTATTTTTTGTTTTATTCTTTCAGCAGTCAATTGGCATTTGAACCTGCTGCCTCCAACCTGTCACCCTACTGAGACTGTGACATAACTATTTATATATAATTTTGCAATAATCTCAAAATTTTTTATCTTTGAAGGAGCTTCAAGAAAATTACTCTGTCATCATTAAAATATCTTCCATTTATTCTAATCATTATGGTGATTATATGAAGAGCATGGTCTATATCTTCCTGCAGACACTGAGTTGTGCCAGCAGAGAATGATTGTCTGCTATTGTCACAGAATCAGCAGTTTTAGGCAGCATATAATACATTAGCTTTAAAATTTTCTTCATTAGAAACTCTCCAAGTTTAATTTACTCAACTGTATGGAGGTTAAAGATCTGCTGGTAAAGCACTCATCATTAACAGTAATTATTCATCGTCACATTTGAGTAGGCAAATTCCACTTTTGGAGATTTTCTTGCTAAGGAGAATTAATGAGAGCTGTGAAATCACAGTGCAAGCTCCAGGCCACAACTCTAAAGGTTGAGACTTAAAAATTGAGAAGAACCTGAGAATCTCAGTCAGAGTTGGGTCCTTGTCAGGGTAGACAGGCAGAGAACAGAGATAAGAAGGGAGGCTGGAGTGCCCTAGAGAGCCAGCCTTACTAATCTTGCCAGCTTGACTAAACTTTTGATGGGTGTCTTCCAGACTAGAGGCCCCTGACTTTTCTTTCTTAGAGAAACCTGCAACTGTAAATTCTTTCTCCATTCCTTTTGAGATGTAAATCATTTATAACCCAGGAATGTCTTTCTCAAGAACCTGGGAGTCTTCCCTTTGAACTATAATTATCAAGAAAGATGTCCTAATCAGTTGAGAAAAATCAATGAGAACTTCAGTCTTTCAAAGTGGATCCTATTGACCACTTACATGAGAATTACTCAAATAATTAAAGAAATGCACATATCTGTAGTATTGCAGAAAGTCTTAAATTATCTGGGCATGAGCCTCAGAATCTCTTAAATAAGTTCCTGAGTTCTTTCTTTTATATATGAAAATCTGAGTATAACTGCTGCAGAGCAAGTGATTACAGTAAGCTTCATAAAAAAAAAAAAAGTAAAAAGTCATGAAAAAGAATTCCAAACAATGGAAAGGAAAAATTTAATTCCTTTTTTATAATGATAAAAGCAAAGAGATAGAGGTTTTCAATCTATATTGTACTGTGATAGAAATCTTAAATCACTTGATTTTTCTCCCTGTGTTATTTTCCCCCATAAAAGTAGCTCCCCCACAACATGGAAAACCATGAAGGAAAAGAGGCAGAGGATCAAGTGAGGGAAATGTAACTAAACAGTCTTCTAGCTTGGGACTTTTCAATCTGTGTTCCTATTCTTTTGCCCATTTCTTATCCACTACTACCGACAGAAGCATTTGGATTTGAACGTGGGTTTTCCTTGCCACAGCTTCCTACTTGCATGGAAAAGAGAACCCTGACATGGACTGGGGGCCTTAACGATTATCTCTGACCTAGGTCAACAGAAATGACACACTAGACCTTGACTTCTAGATGGAGAACCAGGAGGGAGTGAGGCTGCTGCTAGAGTTCGCTTCTACACACACACACACACACACACACACACACACACACACACACACACCCCTTCCATAATTAGTAATCAGTGGGGGAAGTACAGGAAATCATAAGTAGGTTAGATTACTTTTTTGTTTTAATGCTCTCCTTTGTTTGCATTTGTCCTGGTTTGGAAAACCCCTCTCTGCGTGGGAAAGCTGCACTGCAGCCCTTGATACAATTAAAGGCATGCTGAGAGACTACAGCTTAAAGAGCTCTCTCAAACAGAGCCTTTTATTTTTAGGAGTGGATAGCAGGGGATCTGTAACACACTTAGATTGGGAGAAACACTGTGCCCTAAGACAATAAGGGAGCATGTGAGATTTCCAGCCATCCAGAAGAGGATCTCATGCATACTCAGAGAAATGATCTTTGGAGGTTTTTTTTTTTTTAAACCTGTGTAACTTTTTTTTTCCCTAATAAAGCTGAAGATAATGAAGTTTTTCTATTCAATACAATAAAATAGCATAGCTAGAAGCATGAGGGAAAGCTAAGTGGCTATAAATAGAGAGATGTGGTGAAGGCCAAGTACTCATGGAGTGCAGACCAAAGGTTTGGGGAGGTGATCAGAGAAAAAAAATTAAAAGGTGACTTGGGCTAGAGAGACATACAGGAATAATAATTTTGCATCTGGGCAGGACCTGAGAAGTGTGTATGCAAAGGCGGATTGGTTGTAGCGTTGATGCCTGGCAGAGTCATCCATTTTTTTCTCTTCAAAGTTTACTGAGCACTATGTGTCAAGTCTTGTGCTAGATCCAGAGGCTACTTAAGAGAATATATGAGGGCTACTTTCTGGAAGAATATAAAGATATAAATGTAGAAACTGATAATTATGTTTAAATAGGATCCAAATCAATAGAAAATACAGAATACAATGAAGCTGCCAAATGAAAATTAGTATTTGCAATCTACTTCTACAAGAATTAACTTACTAGCCACTGCAGTGGCCAACCTTCAGCACACCCGGAAAGGAGTTCAGGGTGCAGATCAGGAATGAGATACTATGCTCAGAAAAACAGAACAGACCTTCAAGATAGAGATTTTCAGAAGAAGGTTCTGTGAGCCCAAATGCTTGTATTTTCTCATGTTTAGAAAAGCATTAAAATTGTTACTTGCCTGCTCCTTGTGACTAGCAGCAAGCCTCTGCCAAAATGCATGCTTGACTGCACATATACTCCTCTGCTAAAATCATATATCAATATAATGTTGACCTTCCCCTCCACCTCTTCAGAGAAATTCCCTAGGGCTTTCTGAGACGCTGTCTCCCAGCCTATAGTTCTTGTTTTGCCCCACATTAAACTTAACTGACAACTCTCATGTTGTGCATTCTTTTCAGTCGATATTACCAACCTTTAAAATATTTATATTTTGAAGTTTTCATAAATTACATATGAAAGTGTTTGCAAAATATTAAGAATAAAAATGAAACATTAAAGATATGTCCCTGTACCCTGTTCTTTAACATACATGAGCATATATATGGACTCATACTTTATATCCACATGTAGACATCTGCATCGGTAGATGTATTCTTGATGCATTAAGACAGTATGGTTCTGGCACAAAAATAGAAATATAGATCAATAGAATAGGATAGAAAGCCCAGAGATAAACCCACACACCTATGGTCTCCTAATCTTTGACATAGGAGGCAAGAATATACAATGGAGAAAAAACAGCCTCATCAATAAGTGGTGTTGGGGAAACTGGACAGCTAAATGCATAAAGAATGAAATTAGAACACTTTCTAACATCACACACAAAAATAAACTCAAAATGGAATAAAGACCTAAATGTAAGGTCAGATACTATAAAACTCTTTGAGGCAGAACCCTCTTTGAAATAAATCACAGCTAGATATTTTTTGACCCACCTCCTATAGTAAAGAAAATAAAAATAAAAAATGAGACCTGATTAAACTTAAAAGCTTTTGCACAGCAAAGGAAACCATAAACAAGGTGAAAAGACAACCCTCAGAAGGGGAGAAAATATTTGCAAATGAACAACTGACAAAGGATTAATCTCCAAAATACACAAGCATTTCATGTAGCTGCATATCAAAAAAAACAAACAACCCAATCAAAAAGTGGACAGAAGACCTAAATAGACATTTCTCCAAAGAAGACATACAGGTGGCCAAAAAACACTTGAAAAGATGCTCAACATCACTAATTATTAGAGAAATGCAAAATCAAAACTACAGCAGCACTGGTAAGAATTTCCATCATCAAAAAACTCTATAAACAATAAATGCTGGAGAGGGTGTGGTAAAAAAGGAAACCCTTTTACACTGTTGGTGGGGATGTAAACCGATACAGCCAATATGGAGAATTAGTATGAAGGTTCCCTAAAAAACTAAAAATAGAACTACCATCAGTTCAGTCCAGTTGCTCAGTCATGTCCGACTCTTTGCAACCCCATGGACTTCAGCACGCCAGGCTTGCCTGTCCATCACCAACTCCTGGAGCTGGCTCAAACGCATGTCCATTGAGTCAGTGATGCAAATCAAACATCTCATCCTCTGTCATCCCCTTCTCTCCCTGCCTTCAATTTTTCCCAGCATCAGGGTCTTTTCCAGTGAGTCAGTTCTTCCCATCAGGTGGTCAAAGTATTGGAGTTTCAGCTTTAGCAATAGTCTTTCCAATGAATATTCAGGACTGATCTCCTTTAGGATTGACTGATTTGATCTCCTTGCAGTCCAAGGGATTCTCAAGAGTCTTTTCCAACACTACAGTTCAAAAGCATCAATTCTTCAGCACTCAGCTTTCTTTATAGTCCAACTCTCACATCCATACTGCTACTGGAAAAACCCTAGCTTTGAACAGATGGACCTTTGGTGGCAAAGTAATGTCTCTGCTTTTTAATATGCTGCCTAGGTTGGTCATAGCTTTTCTTCCAAGGAGCAAGGGTCTTTTAATTTCATGACTGCAGTCACCATCTGCAGTGATTTTGGAGCCCCCCAAAAATAAAGTCTCTCACTGTTTCCATTGGTTCCCCATCTATTTGCCATGCAGTTACGGGACCTGTCATGATATTAGTTTTTTGAATGTTGCTTTAAGCGCGCTTTTTCACTCTCTTCTTTCACTTTCATCAAGAGGCTCTTTAGCTCCTCTTCACTTTTTGCCATCAGGTGGTGTCATCTGCATATCTCAGGTTATTGATATTTCTCCCAGCTATCTTGATTCCAGCTTGTGCTTTATCCAGCTCAGAATCTCTCATGATGTACTCTTCATAGAAATTAAATAAGCCGGGTGACAATATATAGCCTTGATGTACTCCTTTCCCGATTTGGAATCAGCCTGTTGTTCCATGTCCAGTTCTAACTGTTGCTTCTTGACTTGCATACAGATTTCTCAGGAGGCAGGTAAGGTAGCCTGTTATTCCCATCTCTTGAAGAACTTTCCACAGTTTGCTGTGATTTATACAGTCAAAGGCTACCATATGACTCAGCAAATCCCACTCTTGGGCATGTACCCAGAAAACACCATAATTCAATAGACACACACACCCCAACGTTCACTGCAGCACTCACTATTCACAATAGCCCAGACATGGAAGCAATCTAAATGTCTATCAAGAGAGGAATGGATAAAGAAGATATGGTACACACGCACAATGGAATATTATTCAGCCATAAAATGGAACAAAATTGGGTCATTTGTTGTGACGTGGATGGACCTAGTGTCTGTCATACAGAGTGAAGAAAGTCAATGAGAGAAACAAATATCATATTATATATAGTATGTACCATATATATATATAGAATCTAGAAAAAATGATATGAACAAATTTGCAGGGCAGGACTAGAGATGCAGAAGTAGAGAATGGACATGTAGACACAGCGAAGGAAAGGTGGGATGAACTGGGAAAGTAGCATTGACATATGTACACTACCATGTGTAAAATGGAGAAGGCAATGGCACCCCACTCCAGTACTCTTTTGCCTGGAAAATCCCATGGACGGAGGAGCCTGGTAGGCTACAGTCCATGGGGTCGCTAAGAGTCGGACACGACTGAGCGACTTCACTTTCACTTTTCCCTTTCATGCACTGGAGAAGGAAATGGCAACCCACTCCAGTATTCTTGCCTGGAGAATCCCAGGGACGGCGGAGCCTGGTGGGCTGCCGTCTATGGGGTCGCACAGAGTCGGACATGACTGAAGCGACTTAGCAGCATGTGTAAAATAGTTAGCGGGAAGCTGCTGTATACTACAAGGAGCTCAGCTCGGTGCTCTTTGATCACCTAGAGAGGTGGAATAGGGAATGGGTGGGAGAGAGTTCCAAGAGGGAGGGGATATATGTATACATATAGCTGATTGACTTTGATAGAAACAACATTGTAAAGCAATTATACTCCAATAATTTTTTTATAGATCTCCAAAATTCCAGCTGAAAGAAGATTTTAAGGAAATAAATGAGATGATAAAAGTAGACAAGATCTACTAGAATACCCATTCATTTGCAACGCACACATGAAAAGTAATCTCTCGAGGAATTTTTCAATAATTCGGATGAATTGGAACCATAAGTAATTATGATGACTCTATGTACAGAGACTAATTGTCAATATGCTGCTTCAGCTTATTTAAAATTAAAAATTTCATTTTATATTACATTCTAAAATTTTTAAATAGAGCTAATGTAAATGAAATTATTTTAATTATCAGAATTTTTCAACAATCTATTTAATTGAAATATTATTTCCTATATAGAATACCTGCTAACTCCTTGAAGAGATATGAAATAGCTGCAACAATGACCTCATTAATATCGAATAATAATCTGTTGAAAATGAAAAATAAGCAAATAGGTAATATGACGAATTACAAAAAATGAACACAGTCTTTCTTCCCTCCATTTGCACTATACCTATGATGTTCTTCTCGACATGAGGGGGAGTCTGTATTCCACTCCCTAAATCTGGTGTGATGTTGAGACTTGCTTTAGCTCTAAGAATGCAGTAGGATAGAGATGGGCTAGTTGTGAGTCTAGGATTCTGCTAACTTTGCATACCTTCTACAAACCCTCCATAGCTGCCACAAACATGTGAACAATCTCTGACTAGCTTCTAGAAGAAACGAGATCATATGGAACTAAGACCAATATGGATCAGACATTCCTCATCCATGTTAGCTGCTGGTTGCTGACATTTCAGTGAACCCAGTTGAAAACAAAAAAATCCAGAGCTGAATCCAGCTCCAATTGCCAACCTACAAAACTGTATATTATGTAAGTGGTTGTTTTAAGCCACTCAAATTTTGGAACAGTTTGTTACACAGTGATAGCTAACCGCTACAGGAAATGAACAAAATAAGTCACAGAATAGAATTTTTAAAATAATAAGGCTTTAACTTCCAAATCTACAAATCAGTAGCAAATAGAGCAACATTATAACAATACTCATCAGATCTTACTAAAACAAAGAAAACTAGAAGAATCTTGGTAAGTAAACTCACAGTTACTGAATTGTATTTTTCTGATTGCTCATTTACACAGTGCAATTTCCAGTAAAAACATTTTTCATCTCATAGTAACAATCATTATTGCTCCTATTTTAGTAACCTATAAAGAACATACTTTCAAATTGTATAAAAATGCAGGTCCAATATTTTTTACTTCAATGATGTTCAGTTTTTATTTATAGCAAATGACAAAAGTCTTTAAGATAACTCCTCCTAAGCAAATATTAGATCATTGAGAAAATGTTGGAATAAAATAGCAACTTCTAGTCCTAACAAACTATGAAATATTAGTCAATTCATTTTCCCTCTGTTGTTCTACCAGTTAATGAAAGAGAAAAGGCCTCTGACCACCTAGGCTTAGAGGGTGTCTATGAAGATGAAGTGAAACATTTCATTTTAAAATACTTCAAAAAACATAAAGCACTCAGTTCAATCTCTCAGTTGAGTCTGACTCTTTGTGACCCCATGGACTGCAGCACGTCAGGCCTCCCTGTCCATCACCAACTCCTGGGTTTTATGCGAACTCATGTCTATTGAGTCGGGGTTGCCATCGAACCATCTCATCCTCTGTTGTCCCCTTCTCCTCCATCCCTCAATCTTTCACAGCATCAGGGTCTTTTCTAATGAGTTAGTTCTTCGCATCAGGTGGCCAAAGTATTGGAGTTCCAGCATCAGCATCAGTCCTTCCAACAGATATTTAGGACTGATTTCCTTTAGGATGGACTGGTTGGATCTTCTTGCAGTCCAAGGGACTTTCAAGAGTCTTCAACACCACAGTTCAAAAGCATCAATTCTTCAGTGCTCAGCTTTCTTTAGAGTCCAACTCTCACATCCATACATGACTCCTGGAAAAACTATAGCTTTGAATAGACTGAACTTTGTTGGCAAAGTAATGTCTCTGTTTTTCAATATGCTGTCTAGGTTGGTCATAGCTTTTCTTCCAAGGAGCAAGCGTCTTTTAATTTCATGGCTGCAGTCTCAATCTGCACTGATTTTGAAGCCCCCCAAAATAAAGTCTGTCACTGATTCCATTGTTTCCCCATCTAATTCCCATGAAGTGATGGGACCAGATGCCATGATCTTAGTTTTTTGAATATTGAGTTTTAAGCCAAATTTTTTACTCTCCTCTTTCACTTTCATCAAGAAGCTCTTTAGTTTTTCTTCACTTTCTGCCATAAGGGTGGTTTCATCTGCATATACAAGATTATTGATATTTCTCCCAGCAATCTTGACTCCAGCTTGTGCTTCATCCATCCCAGTGTTTTTCATGATGTACTCTGCATATAAGGTAAATAAGCAGTGTGACAATATACAGCCTTAAAGTACTCCTTTCCCAATTTTTAACCAGTCTGTTGTTCCATGTCCAGTTCTAACTGTTGCTTCCTGACCTGCATACAGATTTCCCAAGAGGCAGATCATGTGGTCTCGTATTCCCATCTCTTGAAGAATTTTCCACAGTTTGTTATGATCCACACAGTGAAAGTCTTTGGCAGAGTCAATAAAGCAGAAGTAGATGTTTTTCTGGAACTCTCTTGCTTTTATGATGATCCAACAGATGTTGGCAATTTGATCTCTGGTTCCTCTACCTTTTCTAAATCCAGCTTGAACATCTGGAAGTTCACGGTTCACATGCTGTTGAAGCCTGGCTTGGAGAATTTTGAGCATTACTTGGCTAGTTTTTGAGATGATTGCAATTGTATGGTAGTTTGAGCATTCTTTGGCTTTGCCTTTCTTTGTGATTGGAATGAAAACTGACCTTTTCCAGTCCTGTGGCCACTGGTGAGTTTCCAAATCTGCTGGCATATTGAGTGCAGCACTTTCACAGCATCATCTCTTAGGATTTGAAATAGCTCAATTGGAATTCCATCACCTCTACTAGCTTTGCTTATAGTGATGCTTTCTAAGGCCCACTTGACTTCACATTCCAGGATGTCTGGCTCTAAGTGAGTGATCACACTATTGTGATTTACTGGGTCATGAAGATCTTTTTTGTACAGTTATTCTGTGTATTCTTGCCATCTCTTCTTAATATCATCTGCTTTTGTTAGGTCCATACTATTTCTATCCTTTATTGTACCCATCTTTGCATGAAATGTTCCCTTAGTATCCCTAATTTTCTTGAAGAGATCTCCAGTTTTTCCCATTCTATTGTTTTCCTCTATTTCTTTGCATTGATCACTGAGAAAGGCTTTCTTATCTCTCCTTGCTATTCTTTGGAACTCTGCATTCAAACGGGTATATCTTTCCTTTTCTCCTTTGCCTTTCATTTCTCTTCTTTTCACAGCTATTTGTAAGACCTCCCCAGACAACCATTTTGTCTTTTTGCATTTCTTTTTCTTGGGGATTGTCTTGATCCCTGCCTGTTGTACAATGTCCCGAACCTCCATCCATAGTTCTTTATAAAGCATTATGTAAATGTAAAGTTATATGATGCTATTACATCAGATAAATAGCCTTTCTTCTGGGTTGAATAAATAGAGAGAGAAAGGAGAAAGAATTAATCTCTAGTAAAGACTAATCACTTTATTTTGTGAGATAAAGAAAGTACTTTTTTGCCCTTCCCTGAGAAGTTGAACAGAGACCATCTGGTGGGCCCTCCAAGCATTTCATAATCAATCTCACATTTCATTAATCAACTATGGGCATTTAAAAAGGCTACCTGTCCTCTCCTAGTTGTTGCTTAAAATGAAAAATTTTGCCCTGGGTGACTATTTTCTGATTAGTATGAATATTCACCGTGCTGTTTCTCATATTGTCATCAATCCCCCACAAATATATAAAGTCAAGGGAAGCTTATAAAAATATTATGTTCACTAAGGACAACTAGGGGAATGAAGTGGGAACAGACTGGGGGTAAGAGAGATACAAATAGAGAGACAGAATAAGTGAGGGCAGACAAGTGTTCTGGAGCAGTAAACTTCAAATGCATTTCTCCTGGTAAATCATGTTTCTTAATTTTGGAGGACAACCTGTTGTTAACACTATGGATTTCATAATGACTTGCTTCGCTTTTTAACCTTTTAATCTACTTACCTCAGAATGAAGCACTGATAAAATTAGGGGTTAGTGTCTGTGTCTACATGGACCATTTTTCTCTGCCCTATAGAAGGATCCTATGTTGAGCTGAGCCCCTATCCCCAACCAACTGTACTAAGACTATGTATTATGGGTCCCAACAGGACTACAGTGGAATAAGCAATCATATAAACAACTAAACAGCCTGTGAGTTGGGGGTAGGGTTATGTTCTCATAATCTCCCTCTCTCTTGCCCCTTCCTCTGTCCCTTTCTGCCTCCATCCCAGCTCACTAAGTTCGAAGATGCCTTGATTTCTTTAATAGTGACAAATCTTTCGGGAAACAGTTAAAAATAACACTCCAAGTTGAAACATTCCTGAGAAAGTTCAAAATTCATTTTAACAATTGCTTAAGTTATCACTAATAAATCCTCTCTGAAGGCAGCATATCATAGATTGGAAGCAGTCATGGAGTTGTGAGATTACCCTAATGGAAAATCGAGAAAAAAACTAACAGAGAACAGCATTGGTTTTGATTTTGAAGATGAACTTAGTAGGTGTCACAGCCTGGGCAAAGAATTACCCTACATAGGAAGTAATGTGGATGGATCAGATTAAAACAGTATAGCAACAACAATTCAAAGGCAGTGTGCTCATAAGGGTGAATCATTCAAGCCATTTTGGTTGAGAACACAATCTAGTGTTTAGCAGCTTCTGGTATCTACTTTGCAGTCTGGTCATTGCATGGCATAGACATAGTTCTCAACCTTCAGCTCCAATGGATTAAAAGTTTGCCTTCAGTTACATCAAATATTTTTAGTTTATTTTATTAAGGAATCAGAGCAAGGGAAACGTCAAAAAATATATTGGTCTAAAAGGTTAAATCACCAGCAGAGGATTAAAAGGCAATGGAAGAGAAGGGTCCTCTGAGGGTATTTTGTGTGAGATGACCTGGAACAGATCCTCTTACAATAACCAATTACTCTCTACACCTTGCTCTCTTTTAGCAGATATTATTGGCAATCGCAGTTACTACAGGATTCAGTCATTTCAGCAGAGACACCCAGATGTGAAATGGGTGCTAATTATGGTTGGCAGGTGAATAAGATATTCTTCTTACATATGACTGAAGAACAATTCCACATTCAAAGTGTGGAGGCTCTTGAAAATAAATAGAAACCAAACAAAAAATCTCCCATCTTAAAATTTTGATAACTGGATCACATCTATCCTTTCTTCTGGCTGCTCTAATAGCTGCCAATTAGAAGAAAACTCCAGCCTCCCTATTGTATCTAAGCATTAATCTACAGGGTCATTACATGAGCCCTATGGTGAAAGTTTAGCTAACAAGCTTTTTTTCTGCAGGGTGAAAAATTTATTATTTTCCTTGTGGCAAGGTCTCAATATGATATCAGAAATAAATATCAGGTATTCTGAGGTTGAATTAATATATCCATTTGAAACTATAATTCTGCCTGTGAAAGAAATAAGCCTTTTTCATTCACATCTTGTGATTTTTGCCAATTTGTTATTCAACTCCATGCTACAACTTTATGTAAAACAGAGCTTTAGAGTAATATATAGACTGCCACTGCACTTCAGAAAGGGAATGATTAAAATAGGCCCCAAAGAATTAATCATCTCTGCCTATAATAAAATCTTACATACAATTTTTGGTGTATACTGACATACTTTGAACTATATCAGAAAGTCAACTTGACAGAAAATAAGTAATATTTCTTATTAAATCATTAAAAAAAAAGATTTTGGTGATGAAAACACATTTTCTTTACCTTTAGTCATTTTGGTTCTATTAGCTGTTCTTCCTTATAATTCACATAGAAAAATTGACTAGCCTTAGAACATGGTTCCATTTGATACATGGATAACTTTGTTATCTAAAAGATACTTTGGCCTAATTTAAAGGTATGAAATTAGAAGTTAAACCTGCATTCTCAAATTGGGTGGTATCAAAACAAAGCCATAGAATGTCCTTGGGCCTCAAATGCATCATTTGAATAATGAGAAAATAATACCAAAGTTATTGCGGGAAGTAAATGGTATAAATTTCAAAACATATTTTAAAATTACAAATACAATATAAGTTTTAGTTAAAATGGTACTATAGCAATCATTTAATAAACACAGTATTCTTTTGATGAAAACAAAAAGGACAAAACAAGTAATCTTATTCCCCATTTTATAGATGGAACATACTTCATGCTAGAGTTCACTGGATGACTATAATCAATAATGAAAAGTGTACAGCCTCTGTGTTTATATATTATACAAGAAAGGATTCTGTGAATAACGTAGAGATGCCTCAGCTACATTCTGAACACAAACTTCACCCTACTGTTCAAGTCATAATTAATTAGATAAAGGATGGACACCTTAGTAATGGAAGTAATCATTAAGTTGCCAAAGCACATGAAACAACTCAACAATGGAAATATTTCCAATTGAAGTTTCTCTATATTAGGTAGACACTGATAGAATCATCAATTCAATCTTGTAAAGAGTTTGAAATTAGTCATGAAGAACAGATCACAGAGTAATGACATAGGAGCATAGGAGCTGGTAAGTGATGTCCATAAACAGAGATCATGGACAGGAGAACGCACCTGGCATAAGAAAATTGAAGCCTTGAATAAGCAAAGCCAAAGACTGAGAAAGGAGTGGAGAGTTCAATAGTTGAGAGAAAGTATGAACAATGAGGTGAGTATAATTGACGTTAGCAAAAAAGTGGAAGCAGAGATAGGAAGTTCTTATTAATTGTGTAACAGAGTAGATTTATAGATTCTTGGTGCTGAAGGGCCAGAAAGATAACTCAAAGAACTGCAGCATTTTATAAACCATAGCCAATTAAATCTGACTAACTGACTCTTGAGCCAACTCCTTGTTCTTTATTGCTGCTTTTCCTTTATGAGGATTAGCCAATAATCTCCATAAATTGAGGCAGTATCTCCATTCTTTCCAACTGAAAAAAAGCTTATCTTGGCACAAGGGAAACGTGGCAATGAGACCCACATTCTTTACCTCTGAAGTTAGATAATGTATTCATAAGAGAGCGAGATAATGATTTGTGGCTTTTCTAAGACTATAAATGCCTTTTTTTCAGTTAAGTTTAAAAACAAAATAATCAAAACCTCAAAATATCTAATAATATCGACCCTCAAATAATCTTACCTACAAATTAAGAGTTGATTCTTCAGGTTATGAAAGTTACTCTTACCTTCTTTATTTCCCTCTAATCTGAAGTCAGATGAATGTACTCTAGAGACTGGTAGAAATATATCAAAAGAACTAAGATTTAAATCCAAATCCCTGCACCATCAAACGGACAGTTGTTTAGAAGCAATCTTTTCACAGGGTTAAAATGGGAACAAATATGTCTTATATTTATAACCCATTGTATTATGTAAATACCCATACAAATATTCACATCACATACTACACACACACACACACACACATTTCTACCTTATTTGCTGCTTACAATCATATAAGAAGGCAAATTATATCGCCCTTATTATCTACTTGTCAAATGAAGCAGCATGGGTTGTTTAAATGCTCTGTCCGAGGTCCAAGAACAACTCAGAAGAAGTGGAACTAAAACTCAGGAGTCCTGGCTAAAAGTCCATTCACCTATATGTGGTGCCACACTCCTTAATCACACCCGTCACAGACGTGTGAACTTCAGAAAGATTTCAAAGACTGTTAGTAGATGTATAGTATATTTGAAAATGCCTGAATTTGGGGGGAAAAATGTGCAATGTGTGGGAGGTGTTGGGGAGAAAGGGCTCTGCAGGGAGGGAGATAAAATTTTGTGTTCTCAGAAATTCCCATCACTCTACTGCCTATATAACACCCATTGCACTGTGGGCTGCGCTTTCTAGAACGAGCTAACCATCTAAATCTCCTGGGTGGTGGTCCTAAGCCCAAGGCAGTCAGCTTTAGGTCTGGGAACATATTCCCAACTTCAACCAATGCTTGCTTCCCAAAGGCAGGGAGAGAATAGGATTTGTTATTGAAAAGAGAATAAAGTCTTCTCTTCACAGAGATGTGACTGTATTGATATAGAACACTGCCCAGGAATCACAAATAACTACTGTGAACTGATGATGAGAAACCTTAGAAATCAAAACAAAATGCTAAGCTACAGGTCTAGAAAAAAAAATAACAGCAGAGTTTTAAAAAATAGACGACAAGTATGAATTTTTCATTACTTTTGAAAGCAGAAATATAGATTATTTGGCAATGAATTATTTTGTGATAATCTCACTGTCTTTTAAATACATGAATGGATAATAAAAAAATTGAATTTAGTTTGGGGAAAATGATCAAGTTATGTGAGGTTGCTCTATGAACATGAATTCTACAGATACCAGAAATTCTGAAATTTTCCATCAAATCAATCTGTGGCATGATGAACCTTCCTTGAACCATACTAGGCAAGCACTCTGCCAAGTATGGGTTAGTTTTTTTCTAGTTCTGCTGTAAAACTGTTAACTTAGACCTTCCTTCATCATTAACTTGAAGACTGCCTTTAGCTTCCCTGGTGGCTCAGAGAGTAAAAGTGTCTGCCTACAATGCCAGAGACCCGGGCTCAATCCCTGGGTGGGGAAGATCCCTGGAGAAGGAAATGGCAACCCACTCCAGTACTCTTGCCTGGAAAATCCCATGGATGGAGGAGCCTGATAGGCTACAGTCCATGGAGTTGCGAAGAGTCTGACATGACTGAGCGACTTCACTTCACTTCACTGGTATTGGATCCTAGGTATTTTTTTCTTGGTTACTCTCCTACTTTAGTCCAATAGCTCCCTCAGAAAATATTCATGAAAGGTAATCATTTTAGACATTTCATATAAAAATATCTTCATTCTAATTTATACTAATTATTGCTGTCAGTTATGCTAGGCTTGGTATGTTAGTGTGTTTAAAAAAGTGAATGTGTTAGTCACTTCATCATGTCTGACTCTTTGTGACCCCAAGGACTGTAGCCCACCAGGTTCCTCTGACCATGGAATCCTCCAGGCAAGAATACTGGGGTGGATAGCCATTCCCTTCTCCAAGGGGTCCTCCCGACCCAGGGATAAAACCCTGGGCTCCTGCATTGCAGGTGGATTCTTAACCATCTGAGCTGCCAGGAAGCCCATGTCCATGTTCAAGTGTTGTATGACATCAAAATCTCCTTAGACATCAGTCTTTATGGCTTGACTAATTTTCTTTCTTCCGTTTCTTTGTATTTAACCAGTACTTTCTGGGACATCCCAAATTTATTTTTCATACTTTATTGAATTTTTCGTGTGTTGTATTTTTAATGCCTACACCTCTTGCTTTTCCTTTTATTAATCCTTAATAGCAGCATGACAACCTGTTCTTGATTCATGGGTACATTCTCTTATCTCTCTGAGGAGATTAATATTTTTTTTTCTAAGTTTCTTATTATCTGCTTTTCCTATAAATCGTGTATTTTTCTGCTTGTTTGTTCTGGTGTCTGACTTTGGTACTAGAGATTTTCCTCAATGACTGCTGGTCCTTGACTGAAGGCTAATACTAAACAATGGGAACTGAAGAGTTGACTGGAAACCAAGAGAACCCCATGAAGTTTGTCAACCATGGGTCTTCTGAGAGGTGATTGAAATTTCATTGTGGAAAAACACCACCATACTTATCTTAGGTCTTTTCTCCTGAGCTTTTCTGATTTCCCAAGGTATAATAATAGCAAGGGCTCCTCTCATGACTCAGCAGGTAAAGAATCTGCTTGCAATGCAAGAGATGCAGGGGACAGGGGTTCGACTCCTGGGTCAGGAATATGTCTTAGAGAAGGGAAAGGCTACCCACTCTAGCATTCTTGCCTGGAGAATTTCATGAACACAGGAATAATAATAAACAAACACTAATGCTTATTATATGCCAGACAGAGTTCTAAGTACTTGTAAAATCCTTTTTAATCTCTAAAACTCTATATAAGAAAGGTATTAGTACTATTTTTATTCCAGTGTTGTATATGAGGACACTGAGATAAAAAGAATTAAAGCCACTTGCCCAAGGTCACATAGCTAACTAGTAGTATAGAAACAGACAGCCCGGTTCCAGTCTCCTCTATATGATATTACCTTTTACGTTCACATTGGGAGAGTGTAACTTCAGTTACTTGGCTTAAAAGGGCCAGAATATCACCATTCTGTGTGTAGATAGATATTCAATTAAATTCTGTTTTTCTATAAAGTATCCCTGACTTCAACACTGCCAGATGCCTCCTCTTATACTCATCTGGTTCAGAGACTTTGTTTTACCCTTTCTAGAGAATAAACCTCAAGGCTTCTGCAGGATCATAGAAGGAAAACTATCCTACTTTTTGGCAAGAAGGGAAAATCTGCAGTTTAAAGACTTCCCTGGTGGTTCAGACAGTAAAGAATCTGCCTGCAGTGCAGGAGACCTGGGTTTGATCCCTCAGTTGGGAAGATCCCCTGGAAAAGGGAATGGCAACCCACTCCAGTATTCTTGCCTGGAGAATTCCATGGACAGAGGAGCCTGGTGAGCTACAGTTTATGGAGTACCAAAGAGCTGGACATGACTGAGCGACCAATACTTTCACTTTCAAAGCCTTTTAAAACAGACTTTTGGCCAAGTCTTTTTTTATTACTTGTATGCTATTCTCCCTTCCAGTGGAAACTGGTGCCATAGATTCATGAGCTTTGAGGTGAATTTGTGTGAGTAAGTGTGCAAATCATGTTGCTTCACAGTTGTCATCACTGCCAACTTAGAATTAATTTTAGATGGCTAAAATATTTACCACATATTCTTTTGGTTTTCAATCCCTGAAATTTTGTTGTTATCATCTCTTTTCCCATTTGGGGGAATTTATGCTTTTTTAAAAACCCCTTTACTATTTCAATAGGGTATTAGTAGAGAGCAGAGACAAATTTTATTTTCAAGAGTTTGCGTGAACTGGGGATTTGTTATGTATTTTTCATTCACAAACATCTATTTTAGATGAACTACCTTCCTAAGGGAAGAATGGCAACTAATCTTGGCAAATTTAGTTATAAGATATCACACCTGGGATTTGGGAGAATTATTATTTGCTAAGAATTCCACTATATACTAGGCAATGGGATAAACATTTTAATCACCTTTACTTGCTAATTTGTTCATTTAATAAATATTTATGTGCCAGGTTTCATGGATTTTGTGCAGATTCCAATAAGCGGTTGTTTCAGTCAAAGGAGATGTGACCCTCGGGAGGCATTTGGCAATGTTTGGAGACATTTTGGTTGTCACAGCTGCTGGAGGCAGGGGGGATGGTGCTATGGGCAACCATCCAGTAGGCATAGATGTTACAGAAATGCTGCAAAACATTATATAATGCATAGGACAGTCCCCCACAACAAAGAGTTATCTAGTCCCAAATGTTGGTAGCACTAAGGTTGAGATACTCTGAAATAAAGTCTTGTGAAAATAATAACTGATTTAAATGATAAAAACTCTGTTTCTTGTACTAGGGCTGATTTAGCTACTCTGATTCTTGTGCCTTGGTTCTCTTTGATTTTATCAAAAAGGGAGCTTCCATCGCATTGTTATAAGCCTGCTACTCTACAGGATATTTTGATGCAAAGAAGGGAAAGTTTTCCTGTTTACTTTTCATTGTCTGCTTTTGTTAGAATGGAGTAGAAGACTGCTCTCCTTAACTACAGTTCAGCTATAACAGTAGCAATAAAGGTTTATGAGGACAACCCAAGATAACCTGCCCCTAGCCTTAAGAAAACTGGTCATAAAATGTGGTGGAGGCATTGTTCACACTTCAGCTCACAAACACAGGAGGAAGCAACCTCTTCCCTCAGAGATAGCTAGCTCGTCATGGGAATGTGAACACCCATGTTACCTTTGTGAATTAAAGAATTGTTCTCATTGTGCCAGAAATGTAAAATAGATCTCACAACTGAAGGTTTCTAAATTTGTTAGACTTTTTGAAGAACATCTCATGGGGAAAAGTTTATTTAGGAAAAAACATACAGTTTCCTTGAGTCATAAAAGATTTATTGTGTGAGGGATTTGTTATACCAGAGACCAAAGATACTGTAAGAGAAATCATCTTCCATAAAATTGTACCACTGCTTTCAAATATAATGAAAAATTCATAGCTCAATTTTTTTCCCAGCAGAGTTGATCATTTTAGAGTAAGAAGTCATATGTTCTATATTATCTTAGATTTTAATGTGGAAGAAGAAAAGGTTTTTATTTTCTGTGAAATCAGATGATAGTATCATTTCTACATAAGTGTCTCTTCATTGCTGTGTTCTGACCAACCTTCCCCTTATTTCACCTGCATCTTTAAGGATGTCTAAGTCTTTCCTACTATGAGCTTTGGGCAGTGGGTCTTTATCATGTGTGTGTTGGCAGGGGAGGATTATTATTTCCATAATTCTAAAAGAACCAGGAACCAAGTATAGAAAATTCATAGCTTTGTCCACGTTGTCCTATTGCTCTTGGGTTTCAAAATACAGGCTCATAATATTGACCAGTTTGCACAATGCAACTAGCAATTTTGAAAACAATATGGTCACTTTTTTGCAACAAGATCTCAATTAAGGTAAATACTTTTATAATTATGTCATTCACATTTTGGCCCATTTTCTAACATAACTGTGAAAATGAACATGAAATTACCTTCTACTATCTTGTCTAAATCTTCATCTTTTTCTCCTGAATACACTACTAACATTATGCATGCTCTTTTCAATTAGAATATAAGAAGTAATCAATTTTTCCCCCACAGAAGAGATGTTTAAAATTACACAATGGATACTTAGGCAAAGCCTATTATATTCTTCAAGTTAAACTAAGAGTTGCCAGATGCAGTAGAAACAAGAAAGTAGATTTGTGAGTATTTGTGTTTCAGTTCAAAAATACTTAATCACTTCAAAATTTTAGCTAATTCTTTGAAAGGAAATGAATTTCCTGGGACCTTTTATATTTCATGCCTTTCTTAAGAACTTTTGGTACTTAAGTGAACACGAACATTTTCCTCAATTATCATACATATTTCAAAAAGGCTCAGTTAAAACTTTCCATAAAATCAACGAAAATGTAATTCCAAGAATTCCTCCAATATACCTAGGATGGTTTGCAGTCATCATTGAATAGCAAGTTATCTTCAGTTTAGGTGCTCAGTCATGTCCAACTCTTTGCAGTCCCATGGACTGCAGCAGGCAAGGCTTTCCTGTCCATCACCAACTCCCAGAGCTTGCTCAAACTCATGTCCATTGAGTCGGTGATGCCATCCAAACAGTTCATCCTCTGTCATCCCCTTCTCCCCCTGCCTTCAATCGTTACTAGCATCAGGGTCTTTTCCAATGAGTCAGTTCTTCCCATCAGGAGGCCAAAGTATTGGAGTTTCAGCTTCATCAGTGCTTCCAATGAGTATTCAGGACTGATATCCTTTAGGATTGACTGGCTGTATCTTCATGCAGTCCAAGAGTCTTCTCCAATACCACAGTTCAAAAGTATCAATTTTTTGGCACTCAGCATTCTTTATAGTCCAACTCTCACATCCATACATGACTACTGGAAAAACCATAGCTTTGACTAGATGGACCTTTGTCGGCAAAGTAATGTCTCTGCTTTTTAAAATATTGTCTACGTTTGTCATAGCTTTACTTCCGAGGAGCAAGTGTCTTTTAATTTCATGGCTGCAGTCACCATCTGCAGTGATTTTGGAGCCCAAGAAAATAAAGTTTGTCACTGTTTCCATTGTTTCCCCATCTTTTTTCCATGAAGTGATGGGACCAGATACCATGATCTTAGTTTTTTGAATATTGAGTTTAAACCCAACTTTTTAATTCTCCTCTTTTACTTTCATCAAGCGAAGTTCCCCTTTGCTTTCTGCCATAAGGGTAGTGCCATCTGCATATCTGAGGTTATTGTTATTTCTCCCGGCAATCTTGATTCCAGCCTGTCCTTCATCCAGCCTGGCATTTCGCATAATGTACTCTGCATATAAGTTAAATAAGCAGGGTGACAATGTACAGCCTTGACGTACTCCTTTCCCAACTTGGAACCAATCTGTTGTTCCATATCCGGTTCTAACTGCTGCTTCTTGACCTGCATACAGATTTCTTAGGAGGCAGGTCATGTGGTCTGGTATTTACATCTCTTTAAGAATTTACCACAGTTTTTTGTGATCCACATAGTCAAAGGCTTTGGT
Source organism: Giraffa tippelskirchi (assembly GCF_054371585.1). NCBI lineage: Eukaryota > Metazoa > Chordata > Mammalia > Artiodactyla > Giraffidae > Giraffa > Giraffa tippelskirchi. The sequence goes on from NC_137278.1 coordinate 67,157,635, forward strand.
GTAGTCAATAAAGCAGAAGCAGATGTTTTTCTGCAACTCTCTTGCTTTTCAATGATCCAACAGATGTTGGCAATTTGATCTTTGGTTGCTCTGCCTTTTCTAAATCCAGCTTGAACATCTGGAAGTTCTTGGTTCACGTACTGTTGAAGCCTAGCCTGGCGAATTTTGAGCATTACTTTGCTAGTGTGTGAGATGAGTGCAATTGTGTGGTAGTTTGAACATTCTTTGGCATTGCCTTTCTTTGGGACTGGAATGGAAAAACTGACCTATTCCAGTCAAGTTATCTTATTTTACCATTTTTGTTTCACATAACCTTGAAAATCTTCTTCATTAGTTTCCATTCCTATTGAGATGCCAATCATCTTAAAAACTTGTGAGCCATGCAGGTGGACAATAAAACCAAACATATTCCTTTTGACTTGATTTGTTGTGTAAACTTCATGTCTATTTCTTCTCTAAGATTTGTGATGTTAAGCTAAGCCTTTATGATTGAGTCACTTAAGAAGGATACTGGGATAAGTGCTTGGTAAATTCTAAGTCAAGCAACCAAAATACTTTGTGAAAAGTACAGCCACTATGGAGAACAGTATGGAGGTTCCTTAAAAAACTGAAAGTAGAGATACCATATGACCCTGCAATCCCACTCCTGGGCATATATCCAGAGAAAAACAAGATATGAAAGGATACATGCACCAAAACGTACATTGCCACACTGTTTATAATAGCCACAACACAACCTAAATGTCCATCAACAGAGGAATAGATAAAAAAGAAGTAGTCCATATATACAGTGGAATATTATTCATCCATTAAAAGGAATGAAATAATACCATTTGCAGCAACATGGATGGACCTAGAGCGTGTCATACGGAGTGAAATATGTCAGACAGAGAAGGAGAAATACCATATGACATCCCTTATATGTGGTATTTAAAAAGGAATGATACAAATGAACTTATTTACAAAAAAGAAAGAGACTCACAGACTTACAAAGCAGACATGGTTGCTGACTGGGAGGGATAGTTAGGGAGTTTTGGAAGGTCATGTACACACTGCTATATTCAAAAGCTTAACCAACAAGGAACTATTGTGTAGCACAGAACTCTACTCAATGTTATGTGCCAGCCTGGATGGGAGGGCGTTTTGGGGGAGAACAGATATATATATATATGTGTGGCTGAGCCCCTTCGCTGTTCACCTGAAACTACAACAACATTGTTAATTTGCTATACCCCAACACAAAATAAAAACTTTAAAGTTTGAAAAGAACAAAATAGATCAATTAAAAGAAAAAACAGCAAAAACGAGAGAATATGGAAGAAACCCTGAATGTGCTTCTTGACAGCAGTAATGCAATGCTGAGGTGCACAGCCTATGAGCCAGACTGCCCAGGTTTAATTCTCATCCCTACCTTTTAGCTAACTGTGTGACCTCAAGAAAGTTACTTAGTGTCTCTGAGATCAGTTTTCTCATCTAAAACATGAGGAAAATAATAGTACCTATTTTGGAAATTCTTGTGACTGCTAAATGAGGTAAAACATGTAAAGAGCATAGAACCATGCCTAGCATATAGCACTATTCTGTGAGCGTTTGCTCTTATTACTTCATCAGCTCAAAGGGTCTAAGTCTGAGAATAAAGGATGAAATGACCTAGTGTCTGGCAAGTGCAAGGTACCCTGGATAGGCCTGAAAGCTTCACCTCTCTGAGAGCTTTCTAACTATGCATGAGGAGTGAAGGAATGAAACAAGAAGACAAGACCAGGGATGCAGAGATGGAGCTGAGTCCATTTGCTGAGTCCCAGCACTGAGGCTGCGCCAAGGACAGCAACCACATTCAATGATCTGACACTCCACCTCCTCTATCTCAGTTCAGTTCAGTTCAGTCGCTCAGTCATGTCCAACTCTTTGCGACCCCATGAATCGCAGCACGACAGGTCTCCCTGTCCATCACCAATTCCCAGAGTTTCCTCTACCTCAGAGCTACATAAATCCAAAATAACTTATCAACCTTCTCTAAACATGTGAGGCCATAGTAACTGGATTTATCTTTTTTTAAGTTGTTGTTTTGGGGGAGATTTCTTTGTTGCTTATTTTCCCCAGACAGCAAGTTAGGAGAAAATATCAGACTGAATTGGACCAAATTCCAGATTTGTCCTCCATAGCTATGTGACTTTGGGGAAGGTATGTATCTTTCCTTCTTGAATATCTCCAACAAATATTTCATAGTTTTGTTTTTGTGGAAGATAAAATGATTTACTGTGTATAAAATGACTCACATGGGTCTTGTCGTGCTTAGTACATAGGAAGTACTCAACACATATTAGACCAAGTTTTCCTGCAGAACAAAGGTCAGGCAGATTTGTTTGTAGCCTGTGATAAAAGACTGAAATTCAGTAAGCTTGAAATTCCTTAGCTCCACACAAGCTCACTCCATGAGCAGCATCTACCTGGACCACTCTACTTCACTCCCCTGGGAATCAGGCTTGAGGGGAACCAACACAAATGTGAAGAGCATGCTAGTTTTTGTTCTATAAGTAATAAAGAAAGGCAAGGCCAAAGAATGTTCAAACTACCGCACAATTGTATTCAATTCACACATAAGCAAAGTATGCTCGAAAGTTTCCAAGCTAGGCTTCAAGAGTATGTGAACCAAGAACTTCCAGATGTTTGAGCTGGATTTAGAAAAGGCAGAGGAACCAGAGATCAAATTGCCAACATCCATTAGATCATAGAAAAAGCAACAGAAGTCCATAAAAACATCAACTTCTGCTTCATTGACTATGCTAAACCTTTGACTGAGTGGGTCACAACAAACTGTGGAAAATTCTGAAAGAGATGGGACTACCAGACCACCTTACTTGCCTCCTGAGAAACCTGTTTGCAGCTCAAGAAGCAACAGCTAGAATTGGACAAGGAACAACAGACTGGTTCAAAATTGGGAAAGGAGTACGTCAAGGCTGTATATTGTCATCCTTCTTATTTAATTTATATGCAGAGTACATCCTGCAAAATGCCAGGCTGGATGAAGGACAAGCTGGAATCAAGATTGCTGGGAGAAATATCAATAACCTCAGATACACAGATGACATCACCCTTACGGCAGAAAGCAGAGAGGAACTAAAGAGCCTCTTGATGAAGGTGAAAGACAAGAGTGAAAAAGCTGGCTTAAAATTCAACATTCAAAAAACTAAGATCATGGCATCTGGTCCCATCACTACATGGCAAATAGATGAAGAAATAATGGAAACAGTGACAGACTTTATTTACATGGGCTCCAAAATCCCTGCAGATGGTAACTGTAGCCATGAAACTGAAAGATGCTTGCTCCTTGGAAGAAAAGCTATGACAAAACTAAACAGCATATTAAAAAGCAGAGACATTACTTTGCCAACAAAGGTCCATATAGTCAAAGCTATGCCTTTTCCAGTAGTCACATATGGATGTGAGAGTTGGACCATAAAGAAGGCTGAGCACCAAAGAACTGATGCTTTTGAACTGTGGTCTTGGAGAAGACTCTTGAGAGTCCCTAGGATTGCAAAGAGATGAAGCCAGTCAATCCTAAAGGAAATCAATCCTGAATATTCCCTGGGAGGATGGATGCTAAAGTTGAAGCTACAAAACCTTGGCCAACTTATGTTGAAGAGCTGACTCATTAGAAAAGATCCTGATGCTAGGAAAGATTGAAGGCAGGAGGAGAAGGGGATGAGAGAGGATGAGGTGTTTCGATGGCATCACCAACTCAATGGACCTGAGTTTGAGCAAGTTCCAGGAGATGGTGAAGGACAGGTAAGCCCGGCATGCTGCAATCCATTGGGTCGCAAAGAGTCGGATTTGACTGAGCCAGTGAACAACAATAGCAGCAAGCAATAGAGACTCTGAAAAAAAATCCTCTTAAAGGAAGATTTAGTATGTCGTGTTTGAAATCTATGGCAGGAAGGTAATAGAGTAGGTTCATGCTTCCATCAAGTCAAATCAGTTTGTTCTAGACACTAATAACAATCATGAGTATAAACATATGTACAAATAGTTAACATTTGTTAAGTGGCTAATATGCACACATATGTATGGACATGAGGGCACACACACACACACACACACACACCCAGGCACTGTTGTAAGAGTTTTGCACATATTGATTCATTTAATTCTCACAACAACCCAATGACCTAGGTATAAATGAGGCAAAGAACCTTTAAAATATGTAATCATGATCACACAGCTAGAAGAAACACAGAAAAAATTTATCCTATAAATGTGGATTTATAATAAGTCATTTTTCTTTTTTGGATGCCAACACTTGTCATTGGTAACATTTTTTATACGTAAAAAGTAATCTTGCAACATCTTTTTGAGTTTAGTTAGCTTTCACCTTAATTCATGCTTCCCCCACCCTCTAAGATCTTAAAGAAGCAGGTGACTAGGCTCATCAACAGAGTCCTCATTACATTAATATCAGTATTATATCATAGTATCCTAGATTATACACTAAAAATGCTCAATAAATTGTGAATGAGTGACTCAAACAAAGTTTCAGTTATCTATTATCACCTAATGAACCACTCTGAAATTGACTGGCTTAAAACAGTCCTTTTTTATTGTCTTATGCACTATTTTGGGTTGACTGGGCTAAGCTGGGCAGATCTCTCTGGATGTCCCTCATGCAAGTGCAATCAGTTAATAGCTAGGCTGAAATCATCTGAAGGTTCTACTAGGCTGGAAAACCTAGTTGACCATTAATACTGACTGATGTCTAAGAGCTCAGCTACAGTTGTTAGATAACCCTTTCATTTAGTTTGAGTTTATCAGAGCCTTGTGGCTGGCTTTTGAGCAGGAATGTCCCAAGGGCAAATATCCCAAAAGGGAAGAAGAAGGAGCTGCCTGGTCCGTTAAGCATTAGCATTGTATCACTTACTCTAGGGCTAAAATATTAAAATATGACATCTGTGAGCCCTAGGCACTCTTGCTTTCATGGACACCTTCTTCCATTAGACAAATAAGTTTAAATATTTATAATTATACTTTATGACAGTGTTGACAAGAAGATAAATATATGTTAAAATATTTTCTTACACCTACATGTTCATTTTTTAAATTCTGAATTTAGGAGAAATGAAAACATTATCATGGGTCCCTAAAAGTGTCATGCAGAGAAGGGAATGGCAACCCACTCCAGTGTTCTTGCCTGGAGAATCCCTTGGACAGAGGAGACTGGTGGGCTACAGTCCATGGGGTCACAAAGAGTCAGACATGACTGTGTGACTAACACAAAAGTGTCATGGCCCTAGACATATCTGATGGATAAGTTAGCTCTGACTTCCTTTTCTATTGATCAAAGCAATTACAGGGCCCATAGGATTCAATGGGATAGAGAGATCAACTCCATTTTTTGATGGTAGAGGGACATAGTAATATTGCAGATGAGCATGTAGATGGGAGATATTATTATAACCATATTTAGAGAATGAAATCTTTCAAAATGATCATGCTTCTGAGAAATGAGCCATTTTGCTGTCTTTCTTTAAAGGTATGCATAATAACACCAAGATCTACTAATACAATAGTCATCGACAAGACTTAAATAATATTTCCTAGTATTCAGGAAAATATAAAACAGCCATACTATCTTCAAAATTCTAGCATACAAATATAAAGATATATTATAGGCCCAGGAAATTTTTACTGAAGCAATCATAACTTTATAGAAATTTTCAATAAATTTAAATGAGTTCATGAAGGAATATCTACCTCTATGTGCAAGTCAAAAACATAGTACTAAGGAAATTGATGTTAAGCTAGAGTGTTTCAATTTCAATGCAAGGTAGAAACTAATGGAGTAAACATGTGTCCATAGCATAACATAAAATAAATTCAAGAGCTGTAAGTGAGTATCCATGTTGGTTTAATGGACCTGGTTATTTTCTACCTCAAAGATTGATATACTTTGTTGCAGAAGACAATTCTTTCTATGTTCTGAGAAAGTTAAGTTTCTCTCTCCCTCCTCCTCCCTTTCTCCCTCTCTGGCCACTTTCACCTTCTGAAACATTTTCCAAATAATAGAAATGCCACATGTAGATGACAAAGTGAAAATTCAGTACATTAAAGATTAGTCAGGATATTTTTCCTCTTTCTTCCATAGAAATACAAAACAACTTTTATACCTGATTAATATACTAGACTGCAATGTTATAAGTACACTTGCTCAGAGCTATTTCAAAACACCAATTATAGCAGCACAGGGCTAGCTTGGAAGGCTAGAATGAACAGATTGTCTGGTCTGTGGAAGATTGATTTTACATGTATAAGACAAAAACTATTTGAGTCAAAAGAAAGAGTCAGTTGTCTGAGTCAGTGTTCATACAAAATACTCATTTCAAAAACAGGACATGTAATAAGAATGGACTAGATGACCAGACAATTTTAAAATATTATAAAACAGAAGCTGATGTGTAAAATAGAAGCAAGAAGTTAGATAGCAATTTTGGCATTCCAAATATAGGAGAAATTAGTCTTTTAGCTACCTAACATACATTCTTTTGGGAATTTCATCCCCACTGTTGTTGGGGAAATTGACCTTCTCACTAACCCTTTTTGGCCCCAGGATGGATGTGGTTCATATTCAAGTTTCCATTTATCGACTTACCTCTGCTGCTATTGAATCAGTCTGCTATGGAACACTGACCCAGTTGATTTTACTTAAGGATTTTCTGAAATAATTCTTAAGAAATAATCATTGTAATGGATATTTTTTGAGTATTATGTACCAAGGACTATTCTAAGCATATTGTATGTAGTGGATCATTTAATTTTCTCAGTAATTCTAAGAGAAATAACACTATTAGCCACATTTTACAAATGAGGAAACTGAAGCAGAGAACTCACATAACTTGCTTATTAAGTAGAATATTCAAATCAAAATTAAAACCCTGGCATTTTAACACTAGGGCCTGCAACCTATATATTATCTCACCTTTGGGGCATTCACATTGGAAAGAACACACATTGTTACAGGAAAGTTCCATAGAGAATATTAACATGGTCAATTTTAATTGGTCTCGAGAGTTGCATTCATTGCCAAAGATATAAAAATAATGCTCATTATGATAAAATCCTTATAATTACAGATATACTCATAATTGTGAAGTTTTCAAATATTTAAAAGATTCAAGTTGCATTCCCTTCTGGAAATCATTATATATATATATATATATATATACACACACACACACACATATATATATATACACACATATATATATAAATACATATACACACACACACACGTATATATATATATATGTGTATATATATATATATATATATATATCTCATATGAACTTTTTACTAGAAATGTATCCAAAAAAGGACCATTTCATTTTACTGAAATTCTAATAGAAATTAGTTTCTCTCAACTGATTAGAAAACATGTATCTCATTGCTAGGAAAGCAGCATAGGCGTCTGCACTGTTTAATGGCAGATCTATCCCTGACTCCAGCCTTTCCTGGATCTAGGATTTGAGGAATGAGCATCCTCACTTCTATTCAAGGTTCTCCAAGGTAGAGATAAAAATCTAATTTCTAAAGCACTACTTTGAGAGTAGCCAGAGGACTATCCTTGTTCTGTCAATAAATTAAAAACCTCTGTCCCGTGGGCCATCAGTCCTATCCCTCCCCTAGCTCCTACATTCACCCTGACGATAAATCAATAGGCCAATCCTAAAATGTTTCAGCAGCTGTAGAAAGTGGTGTGTTTGTTGGTACCAGACTTTGTGCTCCTTATACACTCTCTGGACACAAATAATAGAGCTCTCACTTTGATGTGTGGGGTTAAGAGAGAACACTATAAGTATATACGACCCATCAGAGTCTATAAAATAAAATTGCTTCTTTTCTTGAAATTGGTTCTAAAACTCAGATTGTATAGTCATAGTGCAAAGTAGTCTGTCCATCCTGAATAGCCCAAATTTGTTGCTTCCTTTGATCCTTTTATTCCATAAGGCTTCTTATTCTCTGTGTCTCACCTACCCCTTTCATTGAGGTCAAATTTTCTGGCCCTTGGGTAAGCTCCAAAGTACAGAGTAAGTCAAACAATGATAGGACTGATTTTTTTTTTCTCCCCATGATTACTCTCTCCATGGAAGAAACCAGGGACTGCTATCCATTATTATACTTAAAAGGAAATAAAAATGTAAAATAGTGCCAAGAGACTTTTTGGTCTTGTTCTCCTATCTAAATGTTCAATTTTCATTGTAGCCATCCTATGCAGAATTATTAAGTCAAACCTCCTTTGTAGGTACCTCCTACAAAGTACCACATGATTCTAGAAATGTAGCATCAAAGCATCAGCATCTTTTACCAGCATCTTAGCTTTCATTTTACTGACAAAAATACAGTTCTATGCTAGCATTTATTTTTCCTGATCTGTCTTTATATTCTTCTCCTAAACTTCATTGTAAAAATTCTACATTCTGTTGACCCTCCTTTACTACTAGTGCCAACTCAATTTCATTTTTCTAATTATTTGCATAGGATAATTCAATTAGGTATTGCTTAGATTTTTGTAGATTATGCTATTTTGACTTTTCTGCTCGAGAAGAAACTGCCCCTCCTAGGAGTAGCTGGTTCTTAGAGAAAGTAAAGGACTCAGTCTGGAACATGCTTTACTTAAGCAACCACTACAGAGCCCTGCCTCTTTTAACTGGCTGATCTACCCAGGAGGTAATATTCCTCTCTCTGCCTTAATCATCACAGAGCCAGATGGGGTGGGGGCGCGGTTTGGTCACTCAGTCGTATCAGACTCTTTTGCAACCACATGGGCTGTAGCCCACCAGGATCCTCTGTCCGTGGCATTTCCCAGACAAGAATACTGGAGTGGGTTGCCATCTCCTTCTCCAAGGGATCTTTCTTACCCAAGGGATCAAACTGTGTCTCCTGCATTGGCAGGTGGCTTATTTACCACTGTGCCACCAGGGAAGCCCTGGCAAACATGGACTACCCTTGAAAGCCTAGAACTTACTGAAACTATTCATGCTAGCTAATCCTAAACTGTTTACTCTAGCTTGTCTCACCTTTTCTGCATAAACCCAAATAAAGGCTGTGGCCTTAGTTCCCCCTCAATTCTGCCCCTTCTGCCTCTTGACCACCTTGGTGCCTTTCTTATGTGCTTCCAGTCTCTAGGATGATCTGTGAGTATCATACTTTATTTTTTTACTGAACTTCTCCTCTATCTTCTCTTGGGGCCATGTCCAACTGATCATCACATAAAAGAATCAGAACAATTTCTACTGGACCCAAGGATCTCTTAATTGACAAAAATGTTACTTAAAATATTCTGCTTTAAGTGAACTTGTCTGCAGAGGGATTATTGGTTATGGTATATGATGATAAATACCTCAATAGAACATGGTGTTCAAAGCATGAAAGTGAAAGTGTTAGTCACTCAGTTGTGTCCAACTCTTTGTGACCCCATGGACTGTAGCCCTCCAGGCTCCTCTGTCCATGGAATTCTTCAGGCAAGAATACTGGAGTGGGTTGCCATTTCCTTCTCCAGGGGATCTTCCCAACCCAGGGATCAAACTCAGGTCTCCTGCATTGTAGGCAGATTCTTCATCATCTCAGCCACCAGGAAAGCATGGAAATACGAAAGCATGCTTGTTTTGGTGGAAAGATGAGTAGATCCAGAGGTTAAGAGACTGGAGAAGGGGTATAAGTAGGGTTACAGAGTCAGGGAAAATAAACATATGCAGAGAAAAGGGGTCATTCAAAGTTATTTTGTTGTTGCTGTTATGCTAAGAAAATGAACTTTTATATAATGATCTTCAACCCTCTTCTCTCTGCTCTGATACACAAGGGAGAAATTTACCTGAAAGAAAAAAAAAAACCTTGGGGATATCTAACACAGTTATCACTATGCTTGCTAAATATAACTCCTTTCTCTAGCTTTCAAAAAAATTAGAATGAATATTGCTTAAGAAAAACAAGATGAAAGAATTATTCTAGCATCTTCTTTATTATATAAAGCATATAACTCATTCAAACTTTTTTCAGCTTTGTTAGTAGTAACAAAAAATACGAGACTCATTTCTCATCTGAGCATAATCCATTTGTGTCTTGACAAAAAGCTTGAGAATCACTGGAAAAGAACATGATTTGGGTGTAGGGAGAACATTGAAGGTAGAACACCAGCCAGAACATGAGTAAGATTGTACAAGTCACTGCAAGTTTACAAGTGACAACAGGAGCAAAAGCAGAGGAAGACTAAATATATCTGAGGATCAAATTGTTGTTCAGGTTAAAGGATAAGAATAAAATCCTAGTGGCTAGAATGTCTAGGCTAGTCTTTGGATGATGAAGTTATCATTATAAGAAAAGTAGAGTAAATGTGAGGCACATATTTAGTGGTGAAAGGAAATGATGAACAAAGGAAGATAAAGGTATCACATGGGAATGCATTTTTCTGCAAACTGTACACTTCTCACTAATAGTAACAAATAAATCGGGTTTTTTTTTCGTTCATAAATAAAGTTCCGATATTGATAGGTATTGGAGTTGATCTGCTACTCAGGGACATCTTCAGAGATGCAGGCTTTTTCATTAAGGTTGAAAACATACTGAGACATGGGTCAGGAGCCTTGAATAAAGACAAGTGTGCATAACAATTTCTGAAAGTTTGGTAATAAAGGGAAATGAGGAGAAATCAAAAATTAACATAAAAGAAATGAAACTAAGTAAAAAACAAAAACATGCTTCTAGTATTGGGAAGATTTAAGAACAACCATAAACTACGGGGAAAGGAGAGTGAAGAAAACAACAGACAATAGTAAAGAGAATAATTAATGTCCCAGAATAATGGTGAGCATTTGTGTCGAGAGCACAGGTAGGTTCTGGGTTTCAGAGAAAACTGTTTTGTTTCGTTTTGCTTTTTAAATTTAATTTCTGTGTTCCTTAAATTCTCTCCAATAATCATGTACCACAATTATGATAGAAAGAAAAACATATAGTTGGGTTCATCTTATGTTGAACTTGGAATCAAGTAGAGACTGTATATGTACACAGTCCATGCATTCACATTGTTCCTTTTCCCTTTTTCACTGAGATAAAAGGGAACAATATAGGGAAGGAAACTGACTCAGATACATTTAGAAATAGACAGAAGGAAACTTAAAGAAATTCACTATGATCTTTCTCTCCCTCAGAATACTACTTAGACTTAAAAAATAGCAAATTCATACATTCTTTGATCCCCTTGAAGAAGGGAACCCTCTATATCTATAAAGTAGCTATTAAAGAAATGCTGATGATTTGGATCTTGTGAATGTACAACTCAGTTCATCAATTGAGGGGTTAGAAGACCTGGATTCATGGGTGAAACCCTGTCTTTTCCATCAGAGCTGTCCAGCCCCAGGTTTAAAAGCCCAAATCTTAACATTTGAGAAAAAATACCAATAGCAGAGATTGTTAGTTTTGGGGTTTTTTTTTTTTACCCTGAAACTGAAAATAATCAAAATGACACTAACACAGTTCCTGTTTATCAATATCAATTTCCCTGGGAGTCACAGAAATACCACCTTTGGATATCTGACAGGGAATAAATAACTTCCAAATTTTCTAACTCTAGCATGTTAAATTCTAAAAGCAAACTACGCAAAAGATTCGAGGCTATAGAGAACATTATCATACATGTAGTACAAAATCCAGCCCAACCTCTTCAAAATGCCTCAATAACCTTCCATTGTATTTGACACTTTGGACTCCAATTACCTCTTCACATCTGCATAGGATAAGTGTCCATTTACTTGAAAGGTATGGTACTTCACATTGCCCACATAATGCTATCCTTTCAGCATGCTACAGGATGGCTCGCTGAAATAGCTTTAAGGAAAAAAAAAAAGAGATTTTCTTTCATTTTCCCACCTTGCAGTTGTCTATTAGACTAAGCAGGAAGATCCCAGCTTCATCTTAGCCATTTACTGTTATCAAAACTGTAGAGTTACAGCCCTCTGTTGCTGGAGTGGGATTAATCATTATAACAAAAAATCCAAATATGATCCCATTGCTCCTCCAGAAAAGATATTCTTCACTTCCTGGATTGAACTACCCTATGCTACTCATTTATCTTATGTCTTTCTATATTTCACAATAAAAGAACCTCCATGTACTTAAGTAGAGCTAAATTGGGCATCTTCCTAAGACATTTGAGACTTTCAACACCCTATATACATGTGACAAAATGAGCATGAAGACCTCATTAGTAGCATCTGTCTAAGTACTATTCAAGACCAATTAGGACATCCAACAGCAGTAATGTGCTCTACTTGAAAAGATGTCTTGAAAGACATAAAACTGAAGAAACACCTCTAATAGAGACCTTCATGCAACTTCTCTAATTGTAAATATAACCAACAAATATTGGCCTGTATATATATATATATATAAAATAAATGATAAGGCCAACATATTCTCTCTTCATGTCATTACCCTGAGAAGAGCTGAAACAGCTACCTTTTTAAATAACACAATTAAGCTCTTTCGCAGACACATATTGGGTCTTTTGAGAAGTAAGGGCTAACAGAAACAAAATCACTGCAGAGAAAAATGTGAACGTGGTTCTCAGGACACATCCGTCATTTACGGCAGCCCCAAATCTTTTAAATATCCTTTCCCCATTCTGGTAGTTTTCCAATATCATGAAGCTAGCCTTCCCTTGGTAGAAGCACTAAATGAACATTCCAAGGCTTCCTTAACATGAGGCATAGACATTTGATCAGCTTTCATCAAGAAGACTAATTTTCAGGAAAATAAAGGCAAAAGTAAACAGTTTGTGGCTGAGGAGTTCTGGCAAACACGGCCTCATGAAATTGTTGGGTTTGCTGAACCAGCTATAGGAAAGGGTTAGTTTCTGATTCCTGTGTTTATAGATTCAACAAACTAGTGGAAAAAAGCAAGGATATTTCTACTGAAACAGTTTTGTGGTAGGATAGGCATTTCTCCTGCTTTAAGCTATATAGCATCTAAGCTTGGTACCTGGCTCTCATAGATATTCTGTAAAATATCAAATTCCTTATAATAAATCTATTTTATACTTTATCTAGAATAAATTATCTTGTCTGAAACAAAACACTGACTGATAAATTGTTTGGTTTAGAAAAGGTTAATATGTATCTAGGATTCCTGGATGAAAAGCCCAGACTAACTTTTAGATGTACGTGGCTAATGGAAGTAGCTCTGCCTATAGAGATCATTTACTATTTCAGAACCTATGGGTTTGACAAGCAGTTTTGCTGTTGTCAATCTTATTTTGATGTCTGTTTGAATTCCCAATTGTGAGGAGGCATTTCCTCATCATAAAATAGTATATTAACATAAATATGTTTAAAAATTATAATGTGATTCTACATAGACTAACTCAGTTTCCCCAGAGGTGTACTACCTCTAGATAATTTGACTAATATTATTTTATGTTCAAAGATTTTCAAAGAATTCATTTATATAGTGATTTTCATACTCCTAATCTCCTTTGGTGGTAGTGTGGTGTTAGAAATTAAATCCTCAGGAACTACTCTCATAGACTCAGGATATAGGAACATTAGAGGTATATAGTGATTTTACGTGATTTTACTATACCTCTAATGTTCCTATATCCTGAGTCTATGAGAGTAGTTCCTGAGGATTTAATTTCTAACACCACACTACTACCAAAGGAGATTAGGAGTATCGCAAGCGATAGTCCTATCAGTAGCCCTAAATTTAAAAGGAAAAAAAAAATCTTTGGGGAAACACCAGATATGCCCAGATTACCTGCTATACTGTCACACTGCTTCTGATACTCTATGAATTGCTATTTATTATGTTGAATGTTTATTGTCTGCTATGCAAATATTGAAGAGGGTATGGCAACCCATTCCAGTATTCTTGCCTGAAGAATCCCATGGACAGAGGAGGCTGGCAGCTACAGTCCATAGAGTTACAACGAGTTGGACATAACTGAAGTGGCTTAGCATGCACACTCGTAAGTGCTATGAGGGCAAGAGTCTTCATTTTATTTAGTGATGTAACCTAAGCTCCTAGAACAGTGTTGGTATAACTTTGAATTAATATTTATTCAATGAAACAAGTTGGCTACATTTACCTCCAAATAAGGGGAGAGATACTCTCTCTGTGACTTACTTCAAGCTCATAGTTCTCCATATGATAAGTTTTATTCATCACTGATCTCTGGTATATATTTCAGGGACAATACTGAGTTTTTTCCTTTTCTTACCAAATAAACTTTGACTTCCTAAAGAGTCAAAATGGTAGTTAATATGAACCATCTTTTAAAATATTTATTTTCATTTTTTTCTTGTATCCCCCCAAATATAATTCAATTTAACATGGGAAAAACGTAATAATATAAAAGGAAATAAATATCCATAATTGACAAGAATTTTTGGATATTTTATCCTTTTAATGGAAGTTTAAATTGGAAACTTTTTCCTGCCTAGTGTAGCTATATTTTTCTATCTAGTTTGATATACTATAAATATAGATTGGTTTATTTTGCAGCCTGCAAAGGCAAAATGTGGCAGAGACAAGAGAACTAGATTTGATTTTAAGCACAGAAATTCTTCCCACTTCTGGTAAAATATTACTTTAAAAATCTGAACATCATAAACTTAAAAAAAAAAAGTTAGTGTCCCATATTATGCACCTGTATATGCATTAGCTTATTAAGTGCTTACAACAACCCATGGGAATGGGTATGATAAGTCAGACTTCTAGAGATACAACTCGTACTCTAACCTTTACTTTTACATTACTTTTTAACATATGTTCTGCAAAATAAGATTCTAATAGAAATATGATATTTTATTCACTCCCAATTTGAAGCAACTTTATCATATAAGACAGGTTGGACTTGTGATCATAAGGCAAGTCCATAGGGAAGTTCACAAAATGGCAGCTGGCTTCATCAGGGCAAGCAAAGTAAAAGGGCCAGAGAGAATCCTAGTAAGACAAATTTCAGACTTTTGCAACCTCATTTTGTGATATTCTATCTCTTTTACAATATTTTATACATTAGATGCAATCATGAAGCCCAGCCCACAATCAAGAGATTACACAGTATGAATACCAAGAGGTGGGAGTTATTGGGTCTTGGAGAGACTTGTCAAAGTAGTATTTCAGATGTAGGTTTCTATTTTCATAGACCTGCCTCAACTTTCTTCCTCTCAAGGGATAATTTAAGAGGTGATCACAAACCTGAGACTTCCCATCACAGGCCCTATTAGATTTTCATGATATGACACCAATATGACCTGTTGCTCATATTTACTCTGGTTCTGGTTGCTACACATCTTCCTGATTTTATAGTTATTGTGAGTAGATAGACTTTTTTGTGCTCCACTCTCTATCTGCCTCAGGTCACTTCTTCTCATCTTCTAGTGACAACAAAGGTACATGCTCTACCATTCACTGAGTGTTTTTTGTATGCCATGTGCTTAGGAGGTATCATTCAATTAAATACCTACAACCTCATGAACAGTATGAAAAGACAGAAAGATATGACACTGAAAGATGACTCCCCAAGTTGGTAGGTGCCCAATATGCTACTGGAGAAGAGCAGAGAAAGAGCTCCAGAAGGAATGAACAGGCTGAGGCAAAGTGGAAACAACACCCAGGTGTGGATGTGTCTGGCAGTAAAAGTAACATCTGATATTGTAAAGACAATATTGTATAGGAACCTGGAATGTTAGACTCATGAATCAAGGTAAATTGGAATTGGTCAAACAGGAGATGGCAAGAGTGAACATTGACATCTTGGAATCGGTGAACTAAAATGGAGCAGAATGGACAAATTTAATTCAGATGACTATTATATCACCTACTATGGGCAATAATCCCTTAGAATAAATGGAGTAGCCCTCATGTCAACAAAAGAGTCCAAAATGCAGTACTTGGGGGCAATCTCAAAACAACAGAATGATCTCTGTTTGTTTCCAAGGAAAAATATTTAATATCACAGCAATCCAAGTATATGCCACAACCACTATACTGAAGAAACTGAAGTTGAATGGTTCTATGAAGACCTACAAGACCTTCTAGAACTAACACCAAAAAAGGATGTCCTTTACATCATAGGGAATGGAATGCAAAAGTGGGAAGTCAAGAGATACCTGGAATACATTTGGCCTTGGAGTACAAAATGAAGCAGGGCAAAGGCTAACAGAGTTTGCCAAGAGAATGCACTAGTCATAGCAAACACCCTCTTGCAACAACACAAGAGATGACTCTACACATGGACATCACCAGATGGTCAATACTGAAATCAGACTGATTATATCCTTTGCATCCGAAGATGGAGAAGCTCTATACAGTCAGCAAAAACAAGATCCAGAGCTGACTGTGGCTCAGATCATGAACTCCTTATTGCAAAATTCAGTCTTAAACTGAAGAAAGTAGGGAAAATCACTAGACCATTTATGTATGACCTAAATGAAATCCCTTATGATTATACAATGGAAGTGATAAATAGATTCAAGGGATTAAATCTTATAGACAGAGTGCCTGAAGAACTATGGATGGAGGTTCGTAACATTGTTCAGGAGGCGGTGATCAAATCCATCTCCAAGAAAAAGATGCAAAAAGGCAAAATGGTTGTCTGAGGTGGCCTTACAAATATCTGAGAAAAGCAGAGAAGCAAAAGGCAAAGGAGAAAAGGAATGATATATCCATCTGAATGCAGAGTACCAAAGAATAACAAGGAGAGAAAAGAAAAGCTTCCTAAGTGATCAGTGCAAAGAAATAGAGGAAAACAATAGAATGGGAAAGACTAGAGATCTTTTCTACAAAATTAGAGATACCAAGAGAACATTTCCTGCAAAGATGGACACAATAAAGAACAGAAACATTATGGACCTAACAGAAGCAGAAGATATTAATAAAATGTGGCATGAATACACAGGAGAACTATACAAAAGAGATCTTAATGACCCAGATAACCATGATTGTGTGAACACTCAGTTAGAGCCATATATCCTGGAGTGCGAAGTCAAGTGGGCCTTAGAAGCATCAGTACAAACAAAGCTAGTGGAGGTGACGGGATTCCAAATGAGCTACTTCAAATCCTTAAAGATGATGCTATTTTAAAGTGCTGCACTCAATATGCCAGCAAATTTGAAAAACTCAGTAGTGGCCACAGGACTGGAAAAGGTCAGTTTTCATTCCAATCCCAAAGAAAGGCAATGCCAAAGAATGCTCAAACTACTGCACAGTTGCACTCATCTCACATGCTAGCAAACTAATGCTCAAAATTCTCCAATCTAGGCTTCAACAGTATGTGAACCAAGAACTTCCAAGATATTCAAGCTGGATTTAGAAAAAGCAGAGGAACCAAAGATCAAATTGCCAACATCTATTGGATCATAGAAAAAGCAAGAGAATTTCAGAAAAACCTATTTCTGCTTCATTGACTACAATAAAGCCTTTGACTGTGTGGATCATAACAAATGGTGGAAAATTCTTCAAAAGATAGGAATACCAGACCATGTTACCTGCTTCCTGAGAAACCTGTATGCAGGTCAAAAAGCAAGAGTTTGAACAAGACATGGAACAACAGACTGGTTCAAAATTGGGAAAGGAGTAGTTCAAGGCAGTATATTGTCACCCTGCTTATTTAACTTATATGCAGAGTACATCGTGGGAAATGCCAGGCTGGATGAAACACAAGCTGGAATCAAGACTGCCTAGAAAAATATCCATAATATCAGATATACAGATGACACCACTCTTATGGCAGTAAGCAAAGAGGAACTAAAGAGCCTCTTGATGAAACTGAAAGAGGAGAGTAGAAAACCTGGCTTAAAACTCAACATTCAATAAACCAAGATCATGGCATCGGGTCCAGTCACTTCATGGCAAATAGATGGGGAAATGATATAACAGTGACAGGCTTTATTTTCTTGAGCTCCAAAATCACTGCAGATGGTGACTGCAGCCATGAAATTAAGACGCTTACTCCTTGGAAGAAAAGTTATGACCAATCTAGATGGCATATTAAAAAGCAGAGACATTACTTTGCCAACAAAGGTCCATCTAGTCAAAGCTATGGTTTTTCCAGTAGTCATGTTTGAGTCATGTTTGGATGTGAGAGTTGGACCATAAAGAAGGCTGAAAACCAAAGAACTGATGCTTTTGAACTATGGCGTTGGAGAAGACTCTTGAGAGTCCCTTGGACCACAAGGAGATCAAGCCAGTCAATCCTAAAGGACATCAATTTTGAATATCCATTGGAAAGACTGATGCTGAAGCTGAAGCTCCAATACTTTGGCTACCTGATGCGAAGTACTGGCTCATAAGAAAAGACTCTGCTGCTGGGAAAGATTGAAGGCAGGAGGAGAAGGGGATGACAGTGGATGAGAAGGTTGGATGCATCCTTTACTCAAGGGACATGAGTTTGAGCAAGTCCTGGGTGATGGTGAAAGACAGGGAGGCCTGGCTTGCTACAGTCCATAGGGTGGCAAAGTGTCGGACACACTGAGTGACTGACCAACAACAACAATATCCACAACCACTGATGGAATAGGGATCATTTCAATTTTATAGGTAAGAAAACTAAGGCTTATAAAAGGTATATATCAACATCATGAAGCTAATGAAGGATAGTTAGGGAATTTGAGAATGTCATGTACACACTGCTATATTCAAAATGGACAACCAATGAGGACCTATTGTATAGCACATGGAAATCTACTCAATGTTACGTATCAGCCTGGGTGGGAGCGGGGTTTGGAGAAGAATAGATACATATGTATGTATGGCCGAGTTCCTTTGCTCTTCATCTGAAACTACCACAACATTGTTTATTGGGTATACCCCAATACAAAATAAAAAGCTAATAGTTCAAATAAAATAAGGTTAGGTGTGTGTCAACATCATGTAGCTAATGAGTGAAAAACTTGGATTCAATCGCAGATCTACTGAAATGCAGAACTCAGGTCTATAACCTCTGCTTTCTTCCCCAAAATCTCATCCTTGATATAATTTTATATGCTGTTATTACATCTTACATACTGGCAAATTGGACTCACTTCTCTGTATTAAAAACAATTCTACTTTAATAATAATGTCTTGTGCTTATAATTAATGGTAGTGATAACAGCACTGAGCTTAGAGTAAGCCTCTATTTTTGACCCTTTGTGTTATATTAGGTGTTATAAAAGTCATCACTTACAAATGAGGGGAAAATGACACAGAGGGGATGAATAATTTGCCCATTTTCACACGGTTATTATGAAGTAAACAGGCTGTGCTGCACTGTAATTCACTTGCTCTTTGCACTGTTATGTGCTGTGTTTTGATCATGTTTTCTTCTTGCCTGTGAAATGTCAGTGTGATTAAATGACATATGATAACTCTGGCAACTTCAACTTCCAATCCACCCTTCATTCATTACCTCTTTCATTTGCTAAGCAATCACATATTTGCACTTACAGTGTGGCAACATAATCCATGCGAACTTCTCTCCTTGGGGCTGATGTGACCTGAGTGCCTAACACAGCCTTCATCTGTTCCATTTCACCCAATCTTCTTGAGTCAAAAACCTCCTTCTTCAGCTATACTGGCTGACCTCAGTCCTCTTGCACAACCCACTCAGCATAAGCAAGGATTTTCAGTTGCCCACAAAGTCGGGGTTTGAAACACATTTCCATTACTGTCCCTCCCCCCTACACTCCACCACAGCATCACCAACTCCCTGCTTGTCAGACACCTTCTTATTTGTAAGATGTGAGTATCCTGGGGAGAGGGCAAAACCTCTTCATTCTACTTAGCCCTCTGGAGGCCCAGTTCCCAGTCATTAAAAACCTGAGCTTCATCTATTGAATCTATCAGGCATAAGGCACTGTGGGAGTCTTGAGAGAACACCTCACATTGACTCGTTTGCTCCCCAGGCAGCCAGAGAACCAGGACAAAGTTATATATTGTCATGGCATTTATTGTGCCCGATTCTGTCCTTGGTTTGCAGAAGAATATCATTTATGGTTAAGAATTCCCCAAAGTTGCCATTTATCTTACCCTTTCTCTAAAAACTGTTGCTTCTGCTTGAGTTTTTTGGAATTGTTACCCTCTTTAAAAATTATTCTCTATCTCATCTTTTTATTCCTTTGTCTACTTTCTACCTACTATTCACTGATTGAAACCATACCCAGCACAATCAGGGCATCTAAAGCACCCAGTCAATACCAAATGCTTTTTCCTTCAGTTACTGGTACAAGCTTGAAAGTCAGATTTATTGTCCTCTTATTTCTCTGGTCTCCAAACATGTAGCTTCATATTTTAATCACGTTGACTGTATCTTTTCAGGTTAAAGCTTGTGTGGGTACAGTTGGTTTTTTTTCTTTTTTTTAAAGAACAGCTATTTTTTAAAAAGCAGCAGCCCAGCATTGCTATTCCCCAGGACCATAAGCAGAGGATATATACTTTTATTATGTTAAAGGGTTCAATTTACCTCTGTAAAGGAGACTACAATGTAATCATCATTTTTATTTGGCAAATCAAACTGCAATGTCTTTCTTAGGGGCAGCGTTGTATCATTTAGGAGGAGGAGAAGTTTGGCTCTCTTGCAAGGGATAATCTGCTCCCATCACTACCACTTTTAATTTTACTGAGTTTACCAACTGGATTTGCTTCATTTGCTCTTGATTTATTGTCTTCTCATTGAGAAATGACACTAATGAGTACAGATCAATGCAGTCTCCTAGACAGAAGGGCACATAAGCTAAAAGTGCCTGGGCTTCCACTTCTGGAATGGAATCTCCTGCTCTCTGCTGGGGGCCATGTACAAGTTGAATAGCTTCTCTGAGCCTCAGCTGGCTCACATAAAAGGGAATAACAGTACTTTCTTCACATTGTTGTCATGAGGATTAAATGAACTAAATTACATATAGTGTTAAGTACAATCCCTACCACAAGTAAGTGCCCCAAATATATGACAGCTCTTGCTAAAGAGAAAGAGAGGACCAGTGGGCATCTTCTTATTCCCTTAAAATCTCTAGCTGGGGTGGATTATGCCCTCTGGGGAAATACTGACAGCCTCCCAGCCTGTACTGGCCTATGTATCCCTTATTAGCAAAGGCTAATCAAGGCCTGTGTCCCTTCAGGCCTGCGCTGTGAATCAAGGAGTTGATCATAGGTGCTGCAAGTAGGTACCCCCTCCTAGTTTTCATCAGGGAAAAGGAACACTTCCCCAGTATGTTCTAATCTTACCTAATTTTATCAAATCATTCCAACAGTTTATTTCATTGCCTTTCTTCCAGCAGAATAGCAGGAAAATGCAGCATTTTAAATAACTCTAGGAGTAGGCATGCCTAACCTCTTGATCAAACCCAGACACATACGATTCTATATCTAGCAAAATGTGCTGGCTGGGCTTCATGAACTCATTTGCACTGAGGCCTATGTATTCCCTTGATATCCAGAGGCAATCATTACCTGCTAAGATCCCATCTGAAAACAGCTCAAGAAACAGGAGCTATAGGTCACCAGGGGCTTCTTGAACTGAAATGAGAGACAGCAGGACAGAATGAAAAGCACTGGGCCAGGGCTCAGCTTTACCACTAATCACCTCCATGACCTTGACCAGGCATAAGGCCTCCGACCTTCCAATCACTTTATCTGTGACATGAGAGAACTGGACGAGATCAGCATTTTTCACAGTGTGTTTCATGGAATATCAGCCCAAAGGGATGGGCCATAAAAAGAGAGCTCTGTGATTAAGTTAGTTTGGGAAATGCTACATATCAAGTAAGTTTGGAAAAGCTGTTTTGGAAAATCTACCTTGTTTATTAGGGCACAGTTTTTTAAGATGTTTAAGCTTGTTTCAGCCAGCATGTTCATAACCTGCTTGACCACTGCTTCCTTTTGATTTTCCTTCTGTGTGGTATTGTTAAGTTCCTCATACCTGGTACCCATAGACAATTCTGTGAGAGACACAGTCATCTATAGAGTACTCCAAGTTAGTCTCTGCTTTATGAGATTTCCTATTTAAACTAATCTCCAGCAAAAAGACAGGCCACAGAGGCAGGCGCAGTCAGTGCTCTGGCATTCCTTTATACTTGCTCAAAAGCTCTTTGTTTGGAACCATTTCTGAAGGTTCAGGCTGAAGGAATTTTTCAACAATAGGAGCAGACCCACTGGCACAGAGCAAGCCAGAAGTGGCAGAGTTAGTGCCCCTGGAATCAGCTCAGGACAAATGACAGAAAGGGATTTAGTGGATAAATGCTCCAGCTTCATCATCCTCAGGTGAGATAACTATGTTCCACACTGACTCTCAGAATACCCCAGTAGGATTAAACTTGAGTTGCCCTCAGCAGGAACTTTGTGGATAAAGAAAGATGTCAGCTTAGATTGTTTTACTTATCCCCCCTCACTGGGACCCTGTGATCACCTTCTAAGTGAACTATTGTATTAGAATCCTTTTCACAATATGTGCTACTGTGAAAACCCAAGGTATGTCAATCACCCTCCATACTGAATGATGACCCTAGATTGTAGCACTCCACTGATGAAAGTATGCAAAACAAGTCTTCAGGAGACTGAAATTGTAAACTAAGTTCAAAAATCATGTTCTGGAAGCAACCAACACAATGAGCATTACACCAAATAGAAGTTAGTAATTAGAAAAGATCCCAGGCAGATTTTTAAGCATCCTATTATCGTGATGGTCCCCAAGAGAGAATGCAACAGGGTCCGTGGGACTGCAGTGCACTTATTTGACATTTCTCCTTTTCATAAGGGTATATAGATATTGGAGGGAGGGTTGTTGGAATGAATTACAAGGGAAGCTTTAGTTATGTAGGGCATTCTAACAAGAGCTGAAATTAAAAAGACTAGGAAGCAATAAAACAAAAATGAGAATGACAACTGTTCCATTATTTTCAAACATATTTAACCTCTTTGAAGAAAAGCTTTAAAATCAATCCTATCCCACTGATGTTAAAATAATTTAATATCATGAAGAATTGTTTTTATATACAAATAATTATCATAAGTAATTATGCATCAGTAATTCTCTATAAGATAGAAGGGACATAACAGTTTCCTGGGTCATTAAAGATTACTTGGCCATGAAGGTAACAATATTGAAACACAGTATCAGAGTGGAAAAGGTCTAACCAAACCTTCCACAGGAAGACCTAACCTTTCCAAAGCTCCCTCAGAGAACATTTGTAGTGATGACTGTTTTAACATTTCACTAAAACAACTAATTTCCTTGCTGAGTGGCTGCTTCTTATATGGAGCTAAAATCCGACTCTCTGTACCTGTTGGTTCTTATTTTATCCTATATTTAGAAATACAATTTGCCTTCTCTTATTTGACAGCTCTCCTTTATATAGGAAAAATGATTTTTCTATTTTAATCATCAGCTGCAAATTATAATTATAGAGCTAGGAAGTTTAGCTCTATTTTTATAATGAAAATACTATTCCTCCTTTCTCCTCAATGGTACTGTTTCATGGATGTTGTCTATTGTAACCATGACTGATGATACTATCATTCTAAAACTATATAGTGACTTGCAACTAACTTTAAAAAATTCTGAGTAATGGCAAAGATATTCTACAACTTCACTTAGTGACAAAGTCTTGAGCCCAACTGTGCTATGGTGGTGTAACTTATCCCCAATTACCTAATTTGACGCTTTAAAACTTGGGATTTTGAATACCACTAAGATCTTCATAGAAATTGAATCTGCAGAGAATTAACCAGGCATTTAAAACAGATGAGCTGACACTCCACAGTTGGATACTTAATTATGAATTTGATCTTTTAAGCTCTATCATATTAGGATATTTTGGAATCAAATGCCTGTTTGATAGTATGGTGCCTCCTTGATAGATGATAGCCTGGGTTACTGCCAGTAGGGTAATGGAAAGATTACAAAACTGGCGGGGAAGTTACAGGAGGAGTCAATGATTCTAAATGATGAATTTGAGTCAATGTTTTATGATGGGAACAAATAGAATTTAAAGATAGACATTGAGTTATAATATATACCCTTCAAAATGTATGTGATCTTGGTAGGGGGGGATGTGTGAGTCTCAGTTTCCAGATGTATAAAATAAAAATAATTCAAATTTTTGTCCTTATTATTGAAAAGTGATTTTTAATGTTTAAATCAAATGCTTAAAAACTTCCATTATGAAGTACCATGCAAATATATATTATTTTTTAATTTAAGCCTTTACTATCATATGCCTCCATATGATTTGTCTTTCCTTAAAGAAAAAGAGAGAGATAAGAACTGTTTATATATCTGAAAATCATTAGTTTTATATTATCAAAATTTGAATCTCTTCTATCATCTGTCCTGAGCAATGTCATTTACCAATCTGTGTTCACAGTAGCACCCTAGTGTGGTGTGGCTGGACTTGGAGATCAGGATGCATTATGGCACCTTAAGGACAAAACTCCAAGTGAATTAAAGAGAGAGGGTTTCCTCTTGGGTTCATACTGTCTAAAAGTGCTTTAAGGAGAAATTAAAAAATGAAGACCTCTAGACTCCTTGCTGAACAATTAAACTAGGTAACTTATAAAATAATACTGGCTTCTCTATCTGCTTATGTTTTATTTGGCAGTAAAACACCACGTAAGTCACCTTGCTCTAACATCTTCAAGTAGCTCTACTTGTACTGAGCCCAATAAACTAATCATGTGTGTCAGGAGCCAACAGATTACAGTCACCAAAACTTGTTTTGAAAATATACTCTATTTGATATTTTAAGGTGAACAAAGTAAAGGCTAGGATCTTGAACATTTTTCCTTGGTAGGTCTGGAATTTTGTCTGGGCAGCTGCTTTTTTTTTTTTTAAGTCCTCTGCTGCTGCTGCTAAGTCGCTTCAGTCATGTCCGACTCTGTGCGACCCCATAGACGGCAGCCCACCAGGCTCCCCCGTCCCTGGGATTCTCCAGGCAAGAACACTGGAGTGGGTTGCCATTTCCTTCTCCAATGCATGAAAGTGAAAAGTGAAAGTGAAGTCGCTCAGTTGTGTCCGAATCTTCACGACCCCATGAGTTGCAGCCTACCAGGCTCCTCCGTCCATGGGATTTTCCAGGCAAGAGTACTGGAGTGGGTTGCCATTGCCTTCTCCATTTAAGTCCTCTACAAGATCCTAACGAGCATAAACGTTTAAGAATCCTTGCTTTGGGTTAGCTACCACTGTTTGTTTTGTTTCATTTTTATAGCCAAGTCTACTTCTCCCTGTGATTCAGATGCTTTACAACAAACTCTTCACTGCTTCTCTTTATGAACTAAAAGAGTAAGTTTCTGCAGAGTTGAGATAGGCCACATTTCTTCTGCCCTTTTAAACTCTATTAAATGAGAACAGACAATAGCAAAGGGACATACATGTTGTAACAGTGGTGTAGAGAATGAGAAAAGAGCTATTAATGATAGAGATTTCAACATATTTGATACTAAAAATCAAAAGGGAGAAAGCTAACTACTAAAGGAGGTAGAGGAAAATGGAGCCTAGACAATATCAAGAGCAAGATTCACTCAGTGAGAGAGACAGCCAGGCTGCTAAGACCACAGAGATCATGGACATTCATAAGTGTAAGGTACTAAGGTAGGCTGGAGTGAGAATTGAAAGTGAACATAGGACTGCTATTAATTTAAACATAGTTTAATTGTTCAATCCTCCAGACATGATTTCTCACAGCTGTTTTCTCCCAAGGCAAAGACAACAATAACCACAACAAAAAGTGAAATACAAAAAACCCTCTAAGAAATGTGAATCAATCCTAGAGAGATAAGACAGACCAAAACCTAGCATTATAAGATTCCACCCAATCGTGAATAAATAGCCTTTTGCCTATAGCTATATGTGTGTGCATGCTAAGTCACATCAGTTGTGTCCTACTCTGTGTACACTTGTAGCCTGTAGCCTACCAGGCTCCTCTGTCCATGGGATTCTCCAGGCAAGAATACTGAAGTGGGTTGCCATGGCCTCCTCCAGAGGGTCTTCCCTACCCAGGGATCAGGCCTGAGTCTCTTATGTCTCCTGAGTTAGCAGGCAGGTTCTTTATCACTAGTGCCACCTGGAAAGCCTTTTGCCTATACCCTGTGAGGCAAACCCATCAATGTACAAGCCCTGCAAATGCATACAGATCCTCCAGTCAGCTTCTTTTTTGTCTCCTTCCTAAATGCAAACAGATAACAAATATCCCACAATATATGATAAAAGCCTACACATTAAAAAAGATTTAAGATGAATAAACAAGAAAACATGACGCATAAAATGGAGATAGATCAAGGAATACAGAGGACTTAAGCATTAAAATATTCAGTGCAAAGCAGAGTGAGCCAAGGATACATTTTATCCATATATTAAGATCATGGTGCCACGTGAAATAAACAACAGGAGAACACAAACTGTTTCTGAGAAAGTAAAGACAAGTACCAGTAGACAAATCCACCAGAAGTGAAAATAAAGTCAAGATAATTAGCTAAAGAGTATGGGGAAGGAGATTTCAATAAAGGCATAGAGAAGCATTCTAAGAGTTAC
The DNA here is from genome assembly GCF_054371585.1 of Giraffa tippelskirchi. Taxonomy (NCBI): domain Eukaryota; kingdom Metazoa; phylum Chordata; class Mammalia; order Artiodactyla; family Giraffidae; genus Giraffa; species Giraffa tippelskirchi. The sequence goes on from NC_137278.1 coordinate 67,184,174, forward strand.
AACTTTTAGTGGGCATTACAGAAAAGGAGTTCAGAGAAATAGAGAGAATTACATCACAGAAATAATGAAGGAGAGTATTCTTCTCCAGGTTAGATTACACCAAATGTCAAAATAATTAATAAATATACTTACATGTGCTACTATTATAAAATTTCAGGATATCCAAGAGTTGATTCTCTTCCTCTTGGAGGTAGAGAAGTATAAAGGTTGGGAGGTAATTTCTCAAAAATAGAAAATTAAAATGGAGGCAGTAATACTGCATGCTAGAAAACAATGGGACTATTTCTTCAACGTATCAAGGGAAAATTTTTTTCAAGCTAGAATTCTAAAGTCAGTGAAATCCTTACTCAGCTGTAGTGTTATGAGATTCCAGAGTCAATGGACTCAATGCAGAAGATGAGGGAGGGAAGGCCCAGGAGGAAAGCTGTGCAGCAGGACTAGAGAGGAACAAAGCCAGACTGAAGCAGGAAGCTTGATTGTCCTGGGACAGAGGCTCCAGAATAAAGAGAGAGAGAAGACTCAACAAAATACCGTATATAATAGAGTGCACGAGGGAAACAACTGAGGATGAAAGAAAAATATGGAAAATACAGAAAAAGAAAACAAAAAGTTGTACAAAAAAGAAAAGAAATTCATGGCATAAGACTTAACCTCTAAAGTGAACCACAGTTACATAGTAATTGTAATGTAGAATAAATAGTATTCTAATTATTTTTTATCAGTTTAATTAAACAAGGATATAATTTTCCCAGAACACAAAGGAGAATATATAAGAGCCTGTGTAAAAAGCTGAAACTAATGTGCATATCATGGTAAAAAGCCAAGAGATCTTGTCTAAAACCATTAAGAAATACTGTAAAAAGACACATACTGTATTTAGAGGTAAAAAGGGACTCCCTATAGTAAGTGCTGAAGAATTTTAAATAATCGCATCTGGAGAGGAAATATGGAAGAGCTTAGAAAAAGGAACTTACTTTTCATAAAAACTTCAGTAATCATTAATGCATTTTAACCATGGGAATTTTAATCACAGTTCAAAAAGAACACTTTGAAAATATTAAGTGTTTATGAAAACCCTGAAAGAGCGGAGGTGGTAAAGGCTTCCAAAAGCTACTGCAGGCATTGGAGGAAGGAATAACTTCTTGGTATTAACACATGGCAGATTTTAAGCATTATTCAGATATTATTTCCAAAAAAAAAATTAGATATGTTTGCTTCAGATATGTGATACAAAAACTTGTGTGTTTTTCCATGAAGTTTTATCTTACTCTTTCCCTTTTAACTTACATTTAGAAAGAATTTCAGATTTACAAAAAAGTCACAAAAATAGTGCAGTTCCAAAATACACTTCACTCAGCTTCTCTTATTGTTAACATATTATGTAACCATCAACACAAGGACACTAACTAAGACTGATTCACTAAACCTAACCTACAAATCTTATTTGAATCTCACTAGTTCTTCCACTAGTACCTCTTTTTCTGTTTCAGGATCCACCCTATTTCCCACATTCTGTTTAGCTGTCATAGCTCTGTGGTCTTCACTACTCTCTGGCAGTTCCTCAATCTTCCTTTGTGTTTTATGATCCTAATGCTATTGAAGAGCCAGCTACTCTGCAGAATGCCCCTCAAATTGGATTTGTCTGATGTATTCTCACAACTAGATTAAGGTGATGCATTTTGGGCAAGAATATTACAAAAGTTATATGTACCCTTGTCACTTTATCATATTGGAAGGAATATGATGTCCAAGGATTTCCTTACTTTGTTAGAATGGTGTCTGCTAGACTTTTCACAGTAAAATGGAATGATTGTTCTTTATGTAATTCTTCCTATTCTTTATGCAATTACATCCTTTATGTAATTCATTCTTTATGTTATTCAGAGTGATGGGTCCTTAGCCTGTCTAACTAACATTTTATCTAAGTCATTAAATGTTCAATACATACAAAATGCTAGGTCAGTTCAGTTCAGTCGCTCAGTCGTGTCCAACTCTTTGCGACCCCATGAATTGCAGCACGCCAGGCCTCTCTGTCCATCACCAACTCCCTGAGTCTACCCAAACCCATGTCCATCGAGTCGGTGATGCCATCCAACCATCTCATCCTCTGTCGTCCCCTTCTCCTCCCACCCCCAATCCTACCCAGCATTAGGGTCTTTTCCAATGAGTCAACGCTTCGCATGAGGTGCCCAAAGTATTGGAGTTTCAGCTTCAACATCAGACCTTCCAATGAATACCCAGGATTGATCTCTTTTAGAATGGATTGATTGGATCTCCTTGCAGTCTAAGGGACTCTCAAGAGTCTTCTCCAACACCACAGTTCAAAAGCATCAATTCTTCGGCGTTCAGCTTTCTTCACCGTCCAACTCTCACATCCATACATGACCACTGGAAAAACCATAGCATTGACTAGATGGACCTTTGTTGGCAAAGTAATGTCTCTGCTTTTAAATATGCTATCTAGGTTGGCCATAACCTTCCTTCCAAGGAGTAAGCGTCTTTTAATTTCATGGCTGCAATCACCATCAGCAGTGATTTTGGAGCCCAAAAAAATAAAGTCTGACACTGTTTCCACTGTTTCCCCATCTATTTCCCATGAAGTGATGGCACCAGATGCCATGATCTTAGTTTTATGAACGTTGAGCTTTAAGCCAACTTTTTCACTCTCCTCTTTCACCTTCATCAAGAGGCTCTTTAGTTCTTCTTCACTTTCTGCCATAAGGGTGGTGTCATCCGCATATCGGAGAAGGCAATGGCACCCCACTCCAGTACTCTTGCCTGGAGAATCCCATGGACGGAGGAGCCTGGTAGGCTGCAGTCCATGGGGTCGCTAAGAGTCAGATACGACTGAGCGGCTTCACTTTCACTTTTCCCTTTCATGCATTGGAGAAGGAAATGGCAACCCACTCCAGTGTTCTTGCCTGGAGAATCCCAGGGATGGTGGAACCTGTTGGGCTGCCATTTATGGGGTCGCACAGAGTCGGACACAACTGAAGCAACTTAGCAGCAGCAGCAGCAGCATCCGCATATCTGAGGTTATTGATATTTCTCCCAGCAATCTTGATTCCAGCTTGTGTTTCTTCCAGCCCAGCGTGTCTCATGATGTACTCTGCATATAAGTTAAATAAGCAGGGTGACAATATACAGCCTTGACGGACTCCTTTTCCTATTTGGAACCAGTCTGTTGTTCCATGTCCAGTTCTAACTGTTGCTTCCTGACCTGCATACAGGTTTCTCAAGAGACAGGTCAGATGGTCTGGTATTCCCATCTCTTTCAGAATTTTCCACAGTTTATTGTGATCCACATGGTCAAAGGCTTTGGCATAGTCAATAAAGCAGAAATAGATGTTTTTCTGGAACTCTCTTGCTTTTTACTGTTATTATTTGAAGCTTTAAAATTTTTCCTTAAAATGTATTCATTTCTTCATTCAATAAGCATCTTTTTAATTATTTAGGACATGCTCCATAAAACCCTATGTTCAGGCTGGTGGTTATTTATGTTGTTGACTATGATCTTATTCAGACTAATACAAATTTGACTCTACCCTGCATAATATCCATAAACAGTAATTGTTATCCTAAACAGGTCTTTTGGCATTGCCTATGATATGGGGCTATAGTGGAGTTTCTCCCTTCTTAGCAGTGACTGTTGTGGGATGGGGTTGCTGGCGGTGGGCAGTGAGAGAGTGGGGTTTGCTGCCTTCTGAATGAGTTCCACATTATGAAATCTATGTACAATGGATCAGATCAGAGATACGGAAAGTCTCTTTAGACAGAACATTCTCAGATCAGCCTTCCTTGACTGTAAATCGATTGAATGCATTAACAAACTTAAAGAATGTGTTCCATCCAAATGGGACAAGTCAGGCAATGAAACACAGAAGAGTCAATTTGCAAACATGAGCAGCATCTCCCCATGCAGGGTCCAGAGGAGAGTTTCCATCCCCTTCAGAACAACTGCATCCAGGCCTATTGTAATCAAATCTCCAAGTGCAGCAACCAGAGCCTCTTGTTTTGAGCCCAGCAGACAAATCATGAGTTTAAGACACCAACACAGCAAAGTCATTAAAAAAATTATATATTTTTTTAAATTAGGTTTGAAAGAATGTAATATTTGGTATTTCAATGAAACTATAGAAGTATTCATCATGGGGAAAGTCAAAACTTTGTTAGAATTGCTACATTTTTTGTGGCTTTATAGTGTTTATTTTTTGAATAACATAATGGAAGTGGGGAGGCACACTAAAATGTTTATGGCCTCAAAAGATCTTAATCTTGCCCTGTTCTGATCCTGTGCCCACCAAGCAATCTCAGTGTTATAACTTAGCTTCCCATGTAGGAGTTGTTACACGATTTCCTGGAAGAGAAAGTTGACATTAGCATTCCAGTCATGTAACAGCTATTTTTCTCATTGTAAATCAATAAATAGGCATTCTGGCTTTATGCATTGGTCTGTGAGCTTGTTTAATTTGAGTCTGCCCCTGAGATATGAGGTACTCTCAGTGAATGACAATATCAGGTCTCCAAGTCTGTCAATCTAAAACCCAGGGTTGGGTCAATGTAACCAAATGCAAACAAAAGGAACCCTTTTGCAAAAGTGTCATCTAGTTCCTCCTGGAGACAACTTTTTAATTAAATTTTTATTTTTTAAACGTCCATCCATGTTTGAGGATTAACTGTTTAGAATAAAAGCTCTTTATCAAGAAAGCACCATATGTTCATGTTCAATGAAATAAAAAAAAAATATTAATGGCCAGCAAGAAAAACAAAGTTCATTCCAAGTCTATAGGTGCATGGATGGAAAAGTCTTAACTAACCTCTTAGGAGCAAGCTTAATTAGGAAAATAGACTTAGTAATAAACAGCATAATGACGGAAGTTAAGATGCAAAGAGAATCATTCCCTGAATACCAGTATGTGGTGGTTTAACTGGACTTGATAATTGCTTGTTCTTCTTCTAAAGAGCAAAATCTAGAGAAATAAGACAACAACACATGCAAAACTCTTAGAGCAGAGATACTTCCAAATCTATGATGAAATATAGGCTGGGGGAGCTCCTTTCAATAAAAGACATCTCTAGAGAAGAACATAGATGTAGAGTCAAGGTTTTTAAAGAAAGTTCAATTAAGAAAGGTGGTCTGGGAGATTCAGAAAATGATACTGGGCCAACTGGAAACAGTGAGATGTGATTTCATCTCTCTAGGCTTTATTTCTTGATCTATAAACTTAGAGGTTTATTTAAAAGTCCTAGAATTCGAGTATCAAAGGAGTTCTCAGATAAGTAGGGGTTCAGAGAAGAAAGCAAAGTGTGGGCTGGGATAGTTAGACACAGCTTTAAGGATTAGAGTCTTTAAGAACAGGTAGAGTAAAATTGGGGGAAATCAGGACGATAGAAAAGCTTTCATGAGAATGCAAGAAAATAATGTTTCTTCTTCTAAAGGAAAATTGCAATAGCTTATTAGATATCCTATATCTACCTTGATGCAAGTTTTCTCTTCAATACCCTTTTTAAAAATAAACATATATTTACTATCAGAACAGATCCTGATGCTGGGGAAGACGGAAGGCAAAAGGGGAAGAGGGTAGTAGAGGATGAGATGGTTGTATAGCATTACTGACTCAATGGACATGAGTTTGAGCAAACTCCAGGAGATACGGGAGGACAGAGGAGCCTGGTGTGCTGTAGTCCATGGCACTGCAGAGTCAGACACCACTGAGTGACTGAACAACAGCAAATATCTAGTATCTATTTTTCAAAACCAGATAGGTCATCAGCATCCCTCTGAGAAGTTTCTCTAGCCTCCTGCCCACTATTTCCCCGACTTCTCCTGCTCCTGCACTTCTACAGTGCTCATTCTGCCTTGATCCCAAGATGTTCTCTCTTGCATTCACGAGCTCTTCCTCTGTGCTCCAAATGACTCTCCACTTCACCCCACTTCTCTGGCAAACACCTTTCAAATCATCCTCAAGAGCCCAGCAGAGCACACCTCTTCTTCTATGAAGTCTTCTCCTTCCTGCCCCACCTTCTTTGAAAAACTGACGACTTTTTTTTTGGCCATCACTTTTGGTGCACATCATGAACACTGGGTTATGCTGCACCTTGGTTGCTTGCTTATGCAACAGCTTCCCTGTGAGTTCTCTTAGGTGTGATATGTCTCATTTGGCATTGTCACCTCAGTAGCTAACAAAGTAGGTAGTATATAATAGATGCTCACTGAGGTAAAAACACACTCACCAGTGAAAAGGCGGGGGAAAGTTAAGTGAACTCGAGGTAACTGTTACTCATCTCCCTCTTTCTTGCCTTAAAAAATTAGACCCCATGACTCATGTAGAGAATAGATTAGAGACAAGGTATCACTCTTCTCTTCTTGCCATACTTAACTGTTTTGGTACTATGAATGTTTGCCTTCAAAAAAAAAGGTTTCAATAATAGATTGCTAACTAGGCATAAGTGAAAGCAAAATGAGGGCACCACAAGAAGGAAATTTTATGAATCATTGCCATCTTAAATTTCTACCCTAGTATTTTGTCCTAAGGGGGTCTCACTCACAAATGACTTGGGGAAAAAAAAAAAAAAAACCTGCAAAAATAAAGTTATCAGAGTTATCAATTGTGCTTACCACTAAAGCTATTGTCACTTTCCCCCTGAAAATGTTAAATAAAGGCCAAGTCAGATTATAATTTAGCTAACATTTTTTCTTTTCAGAATAAGCAAAATAGATGCCAAGTGGAGTAGAAAGTATTGCTTTTCTCCTTCTCTAATGGACTGATGACTGCCTGGGAGGGACTAACGAGCTTTTTGGAATCCACAACTTTCTCGATGGCCAGGACACATCAGGCTTGATGCTGTTCCTGCCATTTGAAGATAATGAACCATAATCCTTTGTCACAAGTAAGAACTTACTTAATGAATAGTAAAGCTAGCAATCTTAAGCAAGAAAAACTGCTTACTAACATTTCACACCATTAAAACATACCGAACTTGCTTCATTTTTGTTCTTTTGCTACATTCTTGCTATTTTTTTAGGGCTCTTGCCTGATGCTTAATTCAGTAAGAGCTGCTTCTTTTGATTACCCTCATCATGCTCTTCCTCATTTTGTTTAAATTCTTCTAAATTCAACTTTTCCAAACCTTGTAAAGTTCATTGTAACACACAGGGTGTTCTAAACATTTGACTAAGGAATATTTTAGTCTTCCTTCTCTGGGTTTTCTATCCAGTGATCTTAAAACTACTTTGAAAATAGTATTTTTAAATTGTTCTACACAGACCTTGCTTCAAACTAAAAACAGCAGTATAGCTACAGTATTCAGATATTACAATGAAATCTTTTCCTATCTATAACTATTTTCAGATTTCATTTAAAGAGTACTGACACATTTTATCAGGGCCTCTCACTTCAATTTTAAACAAAAACATAATCTGGCGGGGGTTGGGGGGAAGGAAAACAAAAAAGTAGTTGCATAGGAAACAAAAAAGAAGAAATAGGTGCATAAGAGCTTAAATGCTTTAAACTGCTAACTTTTGGTACTATATTATGTCCTGGTTTTTTTTCCCTTACATGATCCAGAAAGGTTCACTGGGACCATTTTTAAATTTGCTCTAGATGAGCAATGTACTGGAGTGCTTCTGGAATACCAACAGAACTGACATTGAATCTGCATTCACTATTTCCTTAGAAGATTCTCTAGGGTTTGGTTTATTTATTAAAGGTAAAGTGCAAAATTTCAACACAGGTGGTCAGGGATTAACTCACAGCCCTTACGTGCACTGACTTCTTTCTATACTTCAAGTTCATACTCTATACAATGGAGATTATAACTGTACCTATGTCATAAGGTTGTTGTGAAATGAGATAATACATTTATAGGATTTAGGGCTTGACACATGATGAACATGTTATAAGCTCATCATGCTAATCATACTATTATTATCTGTATAAAGATTATATTACTTATTATCACATGCAATTGTCATAGGGCATAAATTAAATTACTACTATTTTTGTGATGATTTGCAGTTTATAGAGCATTTTTCACATGCCCAAAGATATATTTAATATGTTCATATCCTTCACAAATAAAGTTTTGTGTTAATATATGCATTAAAAAATAGCTGTTTCAGCCTTTATAATCATCTATAAAAACCTATGCACTATAAAAAGAAAATAGATGATATTATTTAAATAAATGCTGGAGACAGTATGGAGAAAAGGGAACCTTGCTGGTGGGAATGTATTGGGTTGGCTAAAAAGCTCATTCCGATTTTTCCATAACAGCTTACAGAAAATCCCAAATGAATTTTCCAACATCCTGATAAATTGATACAACCATTATGGAGAACAGCATGGAGGTTTCTTAAAAAGCTAAAGATAGAGCTACCATATGACCCAGCAATCTCACTACTGGGCACATACCCTGAGAAAACCATTAGTGAAAAGACACATGCCCCCCAAACTTCATTGAAGCCCTATTCACAATAGCCAGGACATGGAAGCAATGTAAATGTCCATCAACAGAAGAATAGATAAAAAGATATGGTACATACATACAATGGAATATTACTCAATCATAAAAGGGATGAAATTGGGTCATTTGCAGAGATGTGGATAGACCTAGAGACTCATACAAAGTAAAGTAAGTCAGAAAGAGAAAAACATATCATTATATTAATACATATATGTAGAATATAGAAAAATGGTCAAGATGATCTTATTTGCAAAGCAGAAATAGAGACACAGACTTAGAGAACAAACATATGTATACCAAGCCGGGAAGCTGGGGTGGAATGAATTGGGAAATTGGGATTGACATGTATACACGTACATGTATAAAACAAATCACTAATGAGAACCTACTGTAGAGCACAGGGAACTCTACCCAGTGCTATGCTGCTGCTGCTGCTAAGTCATGTCTGACTCTGTGTGACCCCATAGACGGCAGCCCACCAGGCTCCGCCGTTCTGGGATTCTCCAGGCAAGAGTACTGGAGTGGGTTGCCATCTTCTTCTCCAAAGCATGAAAGTGAAAAGTGAAAGTGAAGTCGCTCAGTCGTGTGCGACTCCTAGCGACCCCATGGACTGCAGCCTATGAGGCTCCTCCATCCATGGGATTTTCCAGGCAAGAGTACTGGAGTGGGGTGCCATTGCCTTCTCCAACTCAGTGCTCTATGGTGACCTAAATAGGAAGAAATCCAAAAAAGAGGGGATATATGTATACGTATGGTTAATTCACTTTGCTTTAAATGAGAAACTGACACAGCAGTGTAATGCAACTATACTCCAATTAAAAAAAAAAAAGATAGGGTACATATACACCACGGAATACTACTCAGCTATAAAAAAGAATGAAATAATGCCATGTGCAGCAACATGGATGCAACCAGAGATTATTATACTAAGTGAAGTAAGTTAGAAAGAGAAAGACAAATACCACTTACATCACTTATGATATCACTTATATGTGGGATCTAAAATATGACACAAATGAGCCTATCTATAAAATAGACAAACTCACAGACATAGAGAACAGACTTGTGGTTACCAAAGGGGAGGGCGGGGAGGCAGAGGGATGGACTGGGAGCTTGGGGCTCGTCAGTTATTTCAGCTCAGTTGCTCAGTCGTGTCCGACTCTTTGTGACACAATAGACTGCAGCACACCACTTCCCTGTCCATCACCAACACCCAGAGCTTGCTCAAACTCATGTCCATCAAGTCGGTGATGCCATCCAACCATCTCATCCTCTGTCGTCCTCTTCTCTCCTGCCTTCAGTCTTTCCCAGCATCAGGGTCTTTTCCAATGAGTCAGTTCTTCACATCAGGTGGCCAAATTATTGGAGTTTCAGCTTCAGTATCAGTCCTTCCAATGAGTTTCAGGACTGATTTCCTTTATGATTGACTGTTTGGATCTCCTTGAAGTCCAAGGGACTCTCAAGAGTCTTCTCCAGCACCACAGTTCAAAAGCATCAACTCTTTGGTGCTCAGCTTTCTTTATAGTCCAACTCTCACATCCATACATGACTACTGGAAAAACCATAGCCTTGACTAGATGGACCTTTGTCAGCAAAGTAATGTCTTTGCTTTTTAATATGCTGTCTAGGTTGGTCATAGTTTTTATCCCAAGGAGCTAGAGTCTTTAAATTTCATGGCTGCAGTCAACATCTACAGTGATTTTGGAGCTCCCCCCAAAACAAAGTCTCTCACTGTTTCCATTGTTTCCCTATCTATTTGCTATGCAGTGATGGGACAGGAAGCCCTGATCTTAGTTTTCTGAATGTTGACTTTTAAGCCAGCTCTTTCACTCTCCTCTTTCATTTTCATTAAGAGGCTCTTTAGTTTTCTTCACTTTCTGCCATAAGGGTGGTGTCATCTGTATATCTGAGGTTATTGATATTTTTCCTGGCAATCTTGATTCCAGCCTGTGCTTCATCCAGCCTGGCATTTCATATGATACACTCTGCACATAGGTCAAACAAGCAGGGTGACAACATACATACTTGACATACTCCTTTCCCATTTTGGAAAGGTCCATCTAGTCAAAGCTATGGTTTTTCCAGTAGTCATATATGGATGCAAGAGTTGTACTATAAACAAAGCTGAGCGCAGAAGAATTGATGCTTTTGAACTGTGGTGTTGGAGAAGACGCTTGAGAGTCCCTTGGACTGAAAGGAGTACATCAAGGCTGTATGTTGTCACCATGCTTGTTTGACTTATATGCAGAGTACATCATGGGAAATGCCAGGCTGGATGAAGCACAGGCTGGAATCAAGATTGGGGTTGGTAGATGCAAACTATTACATTTAGAATGGATAAACAACAAGATCCTAATATATAGCCCAAGGAACTATTAATATATTCAATATCCTATGATAAATCATAATGGGAAAGAATATTTAAAAAAGAATGTATTAAGAAAAAGAAGATAAATGATATTGTTTAAAATATATTGCAAAATAATCAGGCTCCTCTGTCCATGGGATTCTCCAGGCAAGAATACTGGAGTGGGCTGCCATGCTCTCTTCCAGGGAATCTTCCCAACCAAGGGATCAAACCCACATCTCCTGCATCGCAGGCAGATTCTTTACCATCTGAGCCACCAGGGAAGCCCAATCGTGATAATATGTAACATTTAGTGCATAGTGTCTGTATGCTATACAACATGCTAAGTGCTCTATTTGCACCGCCACTTCTAAGCGACATACAAACCTCTGAGAAAGGTATGTGAATTAAATTAAATTAAGTTAAAAAGCTACATGAGTAGCTCAAGATTATGTAGTCAGTTAGCTATAGATAAGGCTTTGAACCCAGGCATTCTGACTCTAATTCTTCTATTACAAATAACTGATTCATTCTTCAGAGGCCATATGGTACCTTTAAAACAAATCAGATAAATAACTAAAATTGTGTGGTAGAATGATAATTACTTACCATTGAATCAATCATTGTTACCTCTTGTTTCTGTTATCTTTGGTTTTTAGGCTAACTTTAAGATAATATTCTTTGTGCTTAATTTTCTGTAGTTCTAAATGATGATATAATGAGGGATGAACTTCTTTTTTTAAAAATTTTGATTAGAAATCTTTGGACCTCATTAAGCCATGGGTTGGTGTTTTTCACTTTTTTTTCCTAGAAAATTTTCAGCCATTGTGACCTTAAGTAATACCTCTATCCTATACTCTTGAGCAGCAAAGTTCTAGGTAACTTCTGGTCTACCTTTTTGTACACTAATTCATTTTTCTGTGGTTTTTAATTTGGTGTTAAACACACCTATTGAGTTCCTAATGTGGGTTAGTTTTCTGTTTTAGTTTCAGAATTTCTACTTGGTTATTTTTCAAGCCTACTATTTCACTTTATAATTTCCTGCAGATGTTTAATAAATGCATGTCTTTCATTTCTTAAAAGATAATAAATTTGTTTTTAATATTTGTTCAGTCATTCCAATCTGTTTATCTTTCATCTGCTGCTTTACTTTTTTGTTTGCTTATTTCTGTATATGCTCACTAATATTTGTATTCAAAACATTATTTGTAGAAACAACTTGAGGCTTAAATAAAAGCTTCATTCTAACTGAGCAGATTGTTGTTTACTTCTGTAATCTCTCTGGGGCTCCCCACCAGTCTGAGGACATTTTCCAGATCATCCAGAGTGCAAGCATCTTGGCTCCAAGTTCATCTAAGAGGACATTTATTTCCGGTTCAAGTTTTCCCTGACATTAGAGACATTCAGAACCTTAGTTTGTCAGGTAAACTCTCCACCTGGGTGAGACACTGTGTTTTAAATTTTGTCCTGTTAGTCTCATAAGACCACCATAATGAAAGGTTATTTTCTTAGCCTTTTGTTTTCAAATAGGAAAATGTCCTTAGGAAAAAGTTCACATTTAAGACTTGACCCTACATTTCTGATTTCCCATTTATTCCAGCATTTTGACCAGATAATTTCTTGGTTTAAAAAAAATCAACAAAACACCTCTTTGGTGGATTTTAAGTTTGTCCTGAATAGAACAGTTGCTCTAAATTTCCTAGCCTGCAATTAGTAGAAGCATATGTTTCAGCTCCATATACTCATCAATTGTTATATTTATTCTGAAGTTTGAAATTGTCTTTCCCTTGGACTGATATCAAATATTCCTTAAATAAACATCAATTACTGGTACTAACAGCCACCCCAAGCAACTTATTAGAAATCATGGTAAGAATCCAGCTGTTGGCTTTGCAGTCTGAAGTAGCAAACACCTATCAAACACTTCAGTGTCTTGGCCCTTTTCTAGCTGTACTGCTCCCAGGAAACTCCAGTAACCCCTCCAAACTAGACATCTAAGGAGAGGTAGCCACTTTAAGGAAAAAGAAGATAGAGGTCGCGTGGTCTTTAAAATACCTTGAATGAATGCTAACACTTAAGGTTAACAGATAAAAATCATCAGTGTGACTACATGTACCAGGCCATTCCCTGGTTCCTAGTGGCACTGACTCTGGATTAAGATGATCTGATCTCTATCTCAGTTGTACTGTTTAGATGTTTTCCTCGCTTCTCATCAACATGTTTCTTATATCTTAGGCTAAAGGAGAGTTACTATTAATCACAGAAATTTTGATACAGAAGAGTCATTTTTATGGTCAACCTAGCAAATACCAGTTTTTGGCTCTGCCAGTCCCTGGAACACAAGAACGCTAGAAGTTTATTTTCATTTGCTTATCTCACCAAAAGTTTAGCCATTTCATCAGGAGTCCATCTCATATCAGTGAACTTAATTCCCACTGGCATGGTTTTAAAAGAACATTTTAATTTTTTTGTCTACCAACTTACTAAGTCTTTAATTAATCAATGCTTTCCCAGGTCTATTGCTTGATTTTTTTTTTATTAATGAAGCAGTAAACACAGGGTTGCTAACTCCATCTTCGTTCTAATGATAATATGTCTTTTAAAATTTCGTTTAGGAACTGTACATATTTACAGAAACTTACATATGACATTATATAATTAACAGTGCTATCATCAGTTATCTGTTGATGAGCCCCAAATTGTATGCGTACCAAGCCAAAAGGAAGAATTCAGTGTTTGAGAAATTTTAAGAGTAATAGAAAAGGACTCATTAATTAGTCAAATCCATATACTTTTAACCTGCAAGCACACTCACTACCATTTAATAAGGATTTACTGGACCGTAACTTTTGCTCAGAATGCTAGGAATGAATAAAAGTATAAAATATGATCCCTGTCTTTAAATGATAAAATGTTTTTCATATTGTTGGAAGAACAAGATATATATGAAGTAAAGCGAGAAGGGGTGAGAGGTGGCAGAGGTAGGGAGCCGCAGGAGGGAAAGCATACATGAAGCATGAATATATTAAAAGCTTCTGCTGGAGCAGGTGGAACAAAAGCCTGGATAAAAAGTTTTGATGTTACTAAGGACCTAAGATTGTTAGCACTGGAAATCATTGTCATTTACTATGGAGCCCTTCTAAATTTTCTGGACAAGAAAATGAATGATGAGTAAGAGTTTATGGTCATTAGATATTTTCTCACTATGTCTAATAGAAATTAAAGAATGAGTTTGTGTTTGGTAAATCTTGGAGAAGAAAAATTTAGAGAACATCTTAATAATCAAATGCTTGAAATGGCCCGAAGATGTTTTCAGAAAAACAGATCACCACCTTAAGCCTCTGGATATTAAGATTTAGTAAGTCTGGTAGAGTACCTGGGAATCATATAAACAAGTTTGGAAATCACTCGCTGTGAGAGAAAATAAATGCTAGTCTAAGGTAATAATGGTAGACATGGAGAGGAAATTTATTAAACAGAGTTTCCCAAGAGGAGGCTCAGTAGTGTTTGGATTCCGGACATGAAAGGCAAGAGAAAGAGATACTTCGTATCAAAGACGATTCTGAAATTGTCACCTAATAGGTATATAACAAATCTTATTAACTGATTCAATACCATTAACATCTTAAAGTTAGATTTCATAAGAATAATTGAAGGAAGAATTGAAGGAATGCAAACCATTAGTCCTTAAACATACAGAGAAAGTGGGAAAGAGAAAAATTAGAGCAGCCCTCCCCTGAGATGACTTGTAATTCAATTACACTGGCAAATCAACTACATAGAAAAAAAAAAAAAAAGCATATAATCAGGGAGGAATTGATTACATTTAATTTCCCTAGATGCATAGCTCAAGAAAGCGGAAATACTTTGACATATCAAGTAGAAATTGTACCTAGCATGAATTTTGGGGGAATTATTTTCTCTCTAAAGGCAGCTTTCATTTGTGTTAATCCTTAAAATGGGTCAGTCTGGAAGCAATAAAGAATAAAGAGAAAAATCAATTTCTAGTGCATGACCATGAGTCAGGACACTCAGTCTTTTTTTATTAACTCCTAATGAGTGAACTACTTTTTGGAATGAAGCAGGGATGTACTAACAATTTCAATGGATTACTTCAAGCAAGTCTCTTTTTCTCCCTCTGCTTGTCTCTTAACCTTGAAAGACAGGGAATTGGACTAAATAGTCTCTGAAGCTTTTCTGGTTCTAAGCAGCTTCTGTAGTATCAGCTGAATGGTTGATATTCTTAAATTACCAAATGTACTATTTAAATTAGAATTAAAGAAATGTGAGAGGTTCATAAAAAGCCCAGGAAAAGGGATAATAGGATAATATATATTAAAATTATTATCCAATTCTTTCCTTTTTATGAATTAATATTTATTATTTATTATTGGAAAAAGAGGAAAAGGATGTTATTATTATCATCACTTTTAAACAAGTTTGAAAGTTCAGCATTTGTCATTATTATTTTTTTAATGCCACTATGTAAATTGCATTAACACAAACAAACATTCAATTTCTTCAGGGATTTCCCAGATGTAAATTAAAGTTTTCCTATAGGATAGCCAGCTTATCATTTATTATAGCCATTAAAATGAGTAAATTCTATTTTTGAGAGGGAAGAAGACAAAAATAATAATTAACATATCATTCTAGCTTAAGTGGCTATTAATTTCAGTGAACTATATAAGCACATACTTTCGTGGCACACAAACATGCCTTTGTCTTGCATTGTACATTTAGTGTTTCTGTTACAGGACTACACACAGAAGAGTCTCTACTGATAGAAAGGGATAGGAACAGATTTTCCACAGCTTCTGGAAGCTGCTGCTTCTCAGATTTACCATTTCTTCCTCATTAGTCCTCCTCAGGGTCTTCCCTTCCAGTGGTCACGTCTATTTCGCTCTGACTATCCATTAGAGTGGGGTGCTTACTGCTAGCTTCCTTCCTTCTCTCTTTAGGCTGCATGAATGCATCAACTATGTTTGGCCACGGGACCACCGGTTCTAGCCTTTCTGTTTGGCCGTGTTGGAGACCACAGAAAATATGCAGATGTAAGCTGTGAGTTTGCTATGTAAACAAACTCATGGAGCATGCTATTGTTGTTTTATTTCTTTCTACATAGAGCACATTACTTTTAGTTCATTTATACAAAATATTTGAGTTGGGCCAAAGGTGGGATTATTAAGTGGAGTTAGGCAACTACTTAAAAACATATTGTGTAGTATGGGCAGACTAATTCCCTATTTGCTAGGCTCTTCAGGCTGTTTCCTAATATTGTGAAATATTAAGGGATACTGAAACTGACATTAAAGGTCCTAGGAGATCAGTTGGAAAGACTCTGAGCATGGTTCTTAAGTGTTTTTCAAAGATGCACTGACTAGTTTGGACTAAAAGATGCCCAAGGACACTGGGCTAAAAGAAAATATATAAGACTTCCTTGGACTGAAGTGAAGGGGAAAAAATGTGGTGGAGTGACCCAGACAGATTATCAGTGCATAGTTTCTCAGAGGGAAGAGGGGAAGTTTCAAGTACAGTGTGGACTAAACTCAACTTGGTATTATTATGTGGTCTTTGGGAAGAAGAGCCCTTGTAATAGAGAACTGTGTCACTAGGATTCAACAGCTAAGCTCTCAGAATGCTCTTAGAAAGAACTGGTCAAGAGATGCTCACTCCTAGGAAACTGGGTAAAGAGACTGAGGTTAGGAGTTTAGGAAAGGAGGCAGGGATGGGCTGAGGCAATAGGCTTGGGCTCAGAGAGTAGAACCCCACAAAGAGTCTGACTCCTGTCCTCCACCCTGAAAGAACCGACTTTACATTTACACATGCCACCGACTCTCTGTATTCTCTAGTGCAGAAATCATTGGGAAATATTGACCTTGCTGATATATGGAGTAGGGGACTCGAAACGTTGACATTGGAGTATTGTGACCTGCTTGTACATACCAACAGGTCTTAGTCAAGGCATATTAGTCATGCATATTCTATAAATAGCTTGGTCACAATATTAAAAGATAAAATTCTGGAGATTTTATAATGTTCCTGGTACTTTTTTAAGTGTTTAACATGGATAATATAATGTAATACTCATGATTATTAGTACTCACACTTCTGTGTAGTTGGGGTTGTTCACATTTTATAGGTAAGGACACGGAAATTCAGAGATGTTAAGTTACTTGCCTGAGATCACACAGCTGCTAAAGGTAGGTATGGGATACGAAACTGGACATCCTAAATCTAAGGGTCATTTATAATACGTTACTTCTTTGACAGTCTCAAAGTGAGAAGAGAAACGAGAACTGTTTCTATAAGATTACGACATTTGTCTATACAATTGTGTGTGTACACTCCAGTGTTATTTCCTGGAGAATCCCAGGAATGGCGGAGCCTGGTGGGCTGCTGTCTATGGGGTCGCACAGAGTTGGACATGACTGAAGCAACTTAGCAGCAGCAGCAGCATGTATGTGTATATATATACATATATGTATGTGTGTACATATACACACACACTTGTTTTTTTTCCAAATTCTTTTCCTCACTGCCTCTATTAGGTCTGCTTTTCCAAAGTAAAATTAGTGCCATGGCCTACTGCATAATGTAAATAGCTCCAGCAACCAGTTCATGGTGGAAAAAGTAAATAGTCTATTATCTAATAAGAGATAATTAAAGTTGTCCATATTTATAGGGCTCCCTATTTGCCCAGTGCCCATAGCTATTCCAAGACATCTAGCAGATATCTTTAATCCAAAAACTGCCCTCTTATTGCCTTCTACAGGAGCTCTCAGAGCCATGCAAGGTAATTGCTTCTGTTTGAAGTGGTGTCCTTCTCTTCAAATAGCAGTTAATTTAGGAAGCAGTATGCTAGACACTTTTATTACACAACACTCCTTAGTACACAGATTCCTTGGCGTACTTGCTCTGGTCACTGTTGCTTTCACTGCAAAGTACAGAGTGGAGCCCAGGACTCTATGCAGCCTAAAAAATGACAGAATCTCAAAAAAAGTTCTCTGTGACACCGTTTACCCAAAGGGCAACACTCACGTCCCATCCACCATACACAGTGGATGGTGAGGCCGTTTGTAGCCCTCTCCACTACTGTTGGGACTTCCCTGGTAGCTCAGTTGGTAAAGAATCTGCCTGTAATGCCAGAGATCCTGTTTTGATTGCTGGGACAGAAAGTTCCCCTGGAGAAGGGATAGGTTACACACTCCAGTATTCTTGGGCTTCCCTGGTGCCTTAGTTGGTAAAGAATTCGCCTGAACTGCGGGAGACCTGGGTTGGGAAGATTCTGTGGACGAGGGCATGGCAACCCACTCCAGTACGCTTGCCTTGAGAATCCCCATGAACAGAGGAGCCTAGTGGGCTACAGTCCATGGGGTCACAGAGAGTTGGACATGACTGAGCGACTAAGCACACAGATGTCACTACTGTTGGGTAGCTAGGTTCCTCTGAACTCTTGAAGAAGAAAAAGAAGAGAAATTTCTACATTTTGCACCATATTTAAATCTTATTGACAAAAGGAATTAAGGAATGCTTAAGTAGAACAGGTAAGGGAATAAAATCAAACCATTTTCAGCTGTTACAATTCTATCTCTGTTTCTCTTTAGCTAGCACTAATGTCTGTATCTTGTATGAATTTTTAATTAAGGTAAATTATTGAATTAGAACTCTATCTACCTAAAAATCTCCTCACACTCCATGAGCCTATAAGCTATATCTTTAATGAGAATACCAAGTTCCCTTTTTACTCCTAAAGGGAAAAATCATATTGTCAGTTTGCAATTCAGAACTGGTTTTGCTGTTGTCTGCTGCCATATCTTGACTGGCACTGATGTATTAGAGAGAGAAGTTACTGAAGCCTTGTTGCAGGCATTTCTGCATCCTTAGAATGTGAACAGAACATATGAGTCAGGAAAAATCTCTTCAACACAAGATAATAAAAAGGACAATTAATTATTGTTTCACTTATGTTCAGGCAAGGCAATAAGACTTGTATTACCTTCCTCCAGATTCTGTGTTAACTATTCCACGTGTGTGTGTTTTAGGTGGTGGTCTTTAGGTAAAAGGCTGTTTTTGTATTTTCTATTGAAATGAACGGTTCCAAGCAAAGGATGAAATAGAGATTTACATTTACCCCAAGGGGGGAAGCTCTAAGTACACTGGTGTTACAATAATCATTAGAAATGCAAATTGCGTACTCTAGGAACCAGAAGGCACAATTCTCAACTTCAGAGGTTTTCAAGTAAAGAAACAGTGCTACTCATTTCCTAAGGTTTTCAGATACTACTATGGCAAATTTGGAGTGGCCTGTGATAGCCCCAGATCAAGAAAGATGTAAACTTGTGAATTAATAACAAAGATAAAGGAATATTGCTTTGATTTTTAACATAAAGTGTTTCTGTCCTGGAGCGGGAGATAGAGTTCAGTGTTACTCATGACAATATATCCTGCATTTCTTACTAACTTCATTCATTATATTTCATAGCATTTTGCTGGTGCTGTTTCCTTCTCTGTCTTTATTCTCCCTTAAAGAATTAATTTGAAGTTAACTGGTACCATGGGGCAATAGAAACCTTTTTAATGAATGTGGTTTACATATTGCATTTATTGCATGAGGTACAAGAGATTCTATATTCGATACAGGGCATATGCTGAGTGCCAGGTACTGTCCCAAGAGCCTTACAGACATTTAATTTTCACAACCCTGCTAGGCAGATGCTACTGCCATTCCCATTTATTGATTAGAAAACTGAGGCATAGAAAAGCTAGATTACATTTCACACAGGAAGAAAATAAAAGAACGTGGATTTGTATCTACGAAAACCAGTTTCAGAGACTGTGTTTTTAACTAGGCAAGCTATGTAATCATTTAACATCCAAATTGAGATAATTTTGAGAGTTGAAAGGGACCCTGCTAATAATTAAACTGGGAACATAGATATAAATTAAGATGATCCAAAGCAAACTATGGAGAAGGAAATGGCAACCCACTCCAGTATTCTTGCCTGGAGATTTCCATGGACAGAGGAGCCTGGTGAGCTCTAGTCCATGGGGTTGCAAAGAGTCAAACACGACTGAGCTACTAACACACAACACACAAAGCAAACGATATATGGTCACCCTACTGTTAATCTCCATTCTATGCTGCTCCAAGTTTATTCCTACATTTACTATGTTATCAAACAGAATTAGGGTAATTGTAGCCATATAGTAAATATAGGCCTTTTATCTTTTATAGAAGTGTTGTTCTGGGAAACAAACTCACTTAGAAGGACAATGCAGATAGTGGAGTGTGGTTTATTACACCAGGGGGCCCAAGGCAGAGTCTCCTCTTAGCCAAGGACCCTGACCAGTTGTTGTGAAAACCTTATATACCCTAAGTGTATGTGCCCAAACCCACTTCCCCGAATTCCCTGAAATGAGTCTGAACAAAGGAAAAGAAAGACACAAAGTTAACCCTTGATTCATATGCCCTAAGCCTAGGTAGTTAACAGTGGACAATTATCAATAGGCCTGTGGTCATACCCCAATAAGCATAGTAGAATGTATGATTCTATTTGGTTATACAGATAATTAGGGTATTCTTTTAGGCAAAGGAGAGCCCTGAGGCTCTTCCTTCTGGGGGCCTGATTTTCCAGTTGGTATGTGGTTTCCATAGATTCTGGGCATATAGCTCAAAGTCCCCAGTCCGGCCCAAGATGGAGTCCTGCTTTCAAGATAGAGCCTGTTGTGTTTCCTCCTTCAGAAGCAATATATAGATTACCAATGAAGTCTTTCATCAGTAATGAATCCATTTCTCAGTTTCTACTACAATATAGAATATATGCTACTATTAAGGGTGCCACTTTAATTACGTACTTTCAAGTGTCCCCCAGCTTCTCTGTCAGAGGAAATTACCTACATCCCACATACTTAAAAAAGATTTACTGCTATGAGAATAAAGTCCAACTTTAAAATTCCCATGGCATAGTCACTCATCACAAATTTAATGGTGACAAGTCAAAACAAATTAAGCAACATCAGTTTTCTTAGTTTTCTGCTATAACAATATTGTTTCTAGAATACAGATCAGGCTAAATTATCATTAAGGTAACATCACAATACCGTGTTTAATGAAAATACATTTTAAATTTATTTCTAACTCATTGAATAGAGTTATGTGCCAAGAGACTGATGGAGTCTTTCCTAAGGACAATGAGGATTTAACTGGAAAAATCTCATTTGCAGAGAATAACTAAATCTCAGCAGATGTCCCTGGAATTCAACTACTCAGAGTCAGAACATTTCCTACACATGAGAAATTTTCTTTAAAGGAAAGATGAAGCAGCCATAAGTCAAATGCATGGTCATTATGTGCACAAATTTGTTCTTATAATAAATGGGATTAAAGATTCTGAGCTTTAAGCAAGCCACTAGAATAAATGGGCATATGAAGGAACTTTAACCAGAAGGTAGTTTCTACTTTCCGGAGAAGGCAATGGCAACCCACTCCAGTACTCTTGCCTGGAAAATCCCATGGATGGAGGAGCCTGGCGGGCTACAGTCCATGGGGTCGCTAAGAGTCGAACACGATTGAGCGACTTCACTTTCACTTTTCACTTTCACGCATTGGAGAAGGAAATGGCAACCCACTCCAGTAATCTTGCCTGGAGAATCCCAGGGATGCGGGAGCCTGGTGAGCTGACGTCTATGGGGTCGCACAGAGTCAGACACGACAGAAGCGACTTAGCAGCAGCAGTTTCTACTTTCCATTTATAGAAATATCTCTATAAAAGCCTGTGTATACTAAACCATCATTTATTTTGAGCTTAGATGTCAAGATGTAGCATATATATTAGTTGAATTATAAGAAATAGTCATTCCAGTAATTTTGTCATTCAGTGGGGGATAGGGGAGGGAAGAGAAATTTGCTATTTGCCTAAGCAATTATGTGGCACAATCATTTAGTTAAAGGTTAAAATAGTGAATGTCAGAGAATATCAGCAGGAATGGTGGGGTAAAGATCTCTGAAAACCTGCTTCCCATAAAATCAATGAGAATAATAGAATTATCTAGAAATTTAGATGTTCATAAGGTGCATTAAAAAACTTTGATACATACTTAGGAATCTAGAAGTCCTTGCACATATGGGCTGTGTATATGCCCTGGAAAGACCAAGGAAGGGCCTAACCTCTCAAATAGACTAACCTTGAGGCTCTGTGCAAATAGGAAGTGAAAGCTAAGGAAGCTATAACCTTCCCGCTGGAGTTTTGAAGGCATGCTTGTACAATCATACCTAGCTCCTATACAGCTCTGGTCTCTCTTTCCTTTATACTGCTATTGTCACAAATTGCATTTATATAAATTGTATGTTTATCAACAGAGATTGTTACCAATTTTATTGCTTTATGTAGTTGCCTTCTAAATCAGACAGGAGGAAAGATTATAAACAAAAAATAGATATATTGTCTTTTTTAGTGTACTTTATCATACATTAAGTGTTAATCATATTCTTTTGAGTAATCACAAATTTTTAAAAAATACTATAGCAATGCAAAACAAAGCAGTTAAAATGATGCACTAAAATCATCTCTTTAGTACAAGTCAAGGCATTAATAGAGGAGTATGGAAACAACAATTCATAACACATGTCAACAACAAATAGCAAAATGAAAGATGTAAATCATAATTATCAATAATTAACTTAAATGGAAACAAATTAAAATGCTCCAATTAAGAGGCAGAGATTAGAAGAATGAATTAAAAATGATCTAACTGTAAATGAATGGAACTTATATACCAAATAAACAATAAACACAGAGATGTGGAGTGGCCATGCTCATTTCAGACAACATAGGGTTTAAGAAAAAAACTGCTTGTAGAGAAAAAGGAAAATATTTCCTAATGATAAAAGTGTCACTCCATCAAGAAGACATAACAGTAGTAAACATATATGGACCTAACACCAGAGCTTCAAAATACATGGGGCAATATATGACAGAATTTTAAAGAAAAGACAATATAGCACTGGTAGTTGGTAATGTTAGTATTTCATTTTCAATAATGATTAGAATACCTATCCAGAGGATCAACAACTTGAACACTATAAACTGACTAGACTCAATAGACGTCTACACAATACTCCATACAGTAGCAAAACATATATTCTCAAATGCATGTGAAACATTTTCAAAGAAGACCTTTTCCAATCTCATGAAACAAGTCTTAAAATATTTAAAAGGATTAATGTACAAAGTATGCTCTCTGACCAAAATGTAATAAAAGATTAGAAATCAATAGCAAAGGGAAATGTGGACAGGTCACAAATATGTGAAAATTAAACATTACACTCCTAAATAACTAATGGATAAATGGGAAAATCACTAAGAAAATTAGAAAATATTTTGAGATGAATGAAAATAGACAACATACCATACTTATGAAGCACAGTGAAATGATTCCTGCCCACATGGGAACTTTTAGGTAGAGACAAGGAATAGATACAATAAATTGTCCTATAAGTAGAGTTGACAACTAATGTGTAAAATAACGCCTATCTGTGTCACAGTCTGTTTTTCATCACAGTTCAGAACACAGTCCACTCTGTTACATGGCATGTTTGGAGGAATAGACTCTTTTTGGAAAGGAAAAACTAACAAGATTTTGTTAGCAAAGCAGAAGCACACTGGTTCTGCATCTTTCCTCCTTCCCAGAGAGGCAAACTGGGGCCAACATACTCAGCTGGATATGCTAGATGCACCTATAAACCAGAAGAGGGATTCTTCCTTTTTCATAGGCAAGTGTGAAAAAGCATTATTTTTAGTGGAGAAATACTCAGAACACTTTGGTCCAAGACAGTCTGGCTTCTTATGTCACCTGCTTAGAGCTACTGTCTGGGAAGCTGGAACTGGCACCTGGAACCTTCTCCCAGTGCTAATATGTATTTTCAAACAATAAGGATTTACAGTCTTCCATTTTCCATTCCTCCATATACTAACTGAGGGAAGGAGCCCATCAAACTATGGAAGCTGACATGGGTACAAGGTCCAGACCTGGACCCTGCTAGCTCATTGTTCAGGCAAAATTGAAAGTAATTATATATCTCTATCCCAGACTTGACTCAAAGGATTTTGACTATTAACTGAATATTCTCAATTTCATATGATTTTTTAGCATATTTGAAAGATACTGATTATCACATTTTAAAATAAAAAAAAAATGTAGATGAGTAAACTATGACACCTCCCTTCCATCTTGAAATGAAGGGATTGCCCATAATGACTACCACATACTGACAGACTAAAGAGATTTCAGCCTCAGACTCTCACTCTCTCTGGAAACACTATTGTCATGGTACATTTAGCAAATGCTTTATTATAATTGAACTTCTATGGAACTACATATTATGCAAATAAATTAATTATCATTTGTAGCATTACAATGGCTAGTAAATCAATTCATAATTATATGACTCTTCAAATAAATAGAATAACACTCTTTAAATTTCCCTGCTGAAGAGCTAATGCATAATATGCTCAAATAGCAAACCAATAAAACAGTAAAAGGCAAAGCAACATTGTATGCTGAATCACAAAGCAACATTGTATGCTGAATTGTTTGTTTATATCAAAATAGTATTAAATAGTATTTAATATTAAATAATATTCAATAGTAGTAATATATTAAATATTTAATATTATTTAATATTTATCAAATAATATTAAAATAGTCATAATTATCAATTGCCAGATGCAATAAAATTGTGAGGAGAAATTTTGCTGGTCAGATGTCATATCTACTGATTCATTTCAGAAGTTTAGAAGCATCCAATGAACAACTGTTTTTAACATTTTTAATATTTGTGAAACACTTAGAAGTAAAAGGGATCTGAATATATCTAAAATATAATAGAAATGATCTATCTTCAGGCTAGGTAAGAAAATAAAACTCCATCTCTGCAGGGTGCCTAGAAGCAATTGTAGCAGGTACTGAGCATAAAGTGAAGCCACAGTGACAGCAAATTTTGCTCTCTATCCCTTTACCTCTGAACACACCAAATACCCAGAAGAACTGCCCATAAATAGATCCAATATGCTTTTATCTTCATAATCAATAGCTGACATCTGACTCCAGAACAGACTATTTTTTGACTCAACCATCTTAATTTCTATCATTTTCTAATCTGGAATATTGATCTCAAGAAGCCTCCTGTATTAAGAGAAGATTGTTTTGCCAAACAAGAATGATTGATGAAGTAAAATTTAAAAAGATAAAGAGAAAACTCACCTTCTCATTGCACTTGCAAAACACAAAGGTTGGACAAAATACTGCTAGTGGTATTCTTTTTGGCATCTGAATGGAGAAAGCCTCTCTAGAAATCAAGATATAATCCAGTTGTGAAGACAGACATCAGATGAATCTGGGGCTCTAGAGAGACAATGAGAATAAAGCATCAGTAAGAAACCATTCTTTATTTTGTGTTTATTTTCTTGTAGAAGTCTGCGGATCCTGCCATCCAAAGAATGTCTATAATCCAAATATCCAGGGAAGCGTTTGATTTATCCCAGAGGCTGCATACATTTAAAGGCCTTCAGTAGGTAAAAGAGCCAAGTTGGCTTATTTTATTTTATTGCTACAATAGAAACTGCATATGTACATATACACTAAGAGCCATGCTCTGAAGAGCAAATGGAATGTATAATGAGATATGGCTTTGACATGCTTGGTTGGCAATGTTTTCTCCATTCCATAGTAAATCACAAGAATGGCAGCAACATGCTGTCAGAATGTAAGATAAATAATCATTTTCCTAAGTCCCAGGCACTTTCAACCTCTAGATGAGAATAAAAACCAATTTAGAAGCAGGTTTATTTTTGTGGAATGTAGTCACCAGAGCCCAGTTCTAACAACAGGCGGCCTGGGCTCTCTAAAATACTTATCTGTGGCCTTGGAAATTCATTTAAATCTCCAAGTTCTAAAATCTGTGAAATGTGAAGATTTGAAACCTTACCAATTCACCTGTGATACAATATTGTAAGCTTGAGATCAAATAATATTAAAATAGTAGTGATTATCAATTGCCAGATGCAATAAAATTGTGAGGAGAAATTTTGCTAATCAGATGTCATGTCTACTGATTCATTTCGTGAGTTTAGAAGCATCCAATGAACAGCTGTTTCTAGCACTTTTAATATTTGTGAAACACTTAGAAGTAAAAGGGACCTGAGTATATCTAAAATATAGTAGAAATGATCTATCTTCAGGCTAGACAAGGGAATAAAACTCTGTCTCTGCAGGGTGCCTGGAAACAATTGTAGTGGGAATTATAATCCAGGAAAGTGGAAGTGGTGGGCTAGCAGAGCTGAGTAAAAACTGGCTTGATATGTAAAATCTGGTAGATAAAAAATAACTAGCTGTGTATGCATGCATGTGTGTGTGTGTGTCTGTATGTGTGTGTGTATGCATTCTCTTCTTCTGAGTGATCCTAATTGCACTGGGGCCACTGTCACAGTCAGGTGAAGGAGTCCCTTAACAATTCAGGCCCCGGGAAAGCTTCAATTACAAAACTGAAGCTCAGGGTAGGGGACCCAGAGTGCTTCTAAATTGCAGGAAGTCTCATGCTGACCTATTGCACTGAAAGACACTGATAGAGTTTGGTACTTCTCAACCCATTTCAGAAACCAAAACTGAGCTGAAGATACTCCTTGATTTTGCTAAAATTATTGAGCCCCTCTCTTCCCTCTCTTTAGGAAAAAAAAGAGATATTCTGACAGAGAAAATCGCTGAAACACAGACACACACACACACAAATTACCATACAATTGGCTTTACTGACTCTTCTTCCTGTATTAGGTTTTTGCAGAATTTACTCATTCCCCTCTTTCTGTGTAAAGCCAAGGTTTGAAACAATAACTATAAGAGGTATTTTACTAAGATCTCTGTAGGTGATTGGGCCCAAAGTTGTTTAACATAAAAACTCAAGGAAGGCATTCTCTACAGAAAAGCCAGCATGATCTTTACAAAAGCTAAACCTAAGCATATTCCTGCCATGCTGAAAATCTCCAAACTATTGCCTCCCACTGCTCTTAGAATAACAGCCTAAGTCCTTACTGCAGCCCAGATGTGCCTGCTTGCCTGTAGTGCATTTTCTGCCTGCCTCCTCATTTGCTTTTCATACCCCACCTCCCTGGATCACTGCACCTGAGGGCACGGATTCCTTCTGTTTCCCAGACACGCCAGGCACATTTAAACCTTTAAGACTCCGCACTTAACTGCTTCTGCTTGAAAACCACTTCCTTTAGCTAATTCTTATCCTTCTGATCTCATGTTAAATGGCTCTTCCTCTGCCAGGCCTTTTCACTGACCTTAACTAAAGTTTTCTGCTCTGCTTGCTGCTCTGTTAGCTTTTACAGTCAATAACTAACTTATATAATATGTATTCATATGTTTGTCCTTATCTCTCCTCCCCACTGCCCCCACAAGAATGTCACCTCTGTGAGATCAGCGATCTCATCCTTTTATGTACCACTATATCTACAATGCCTAAAACAAAGTTTTGTACACAGTACAGATGCAGTTTGTTAGGTGAAGGCAGTTGCCCTAAACTCTGCAATGTTTTTAGTACTGAAATCAATTCAGCTAGACAGCCATGCACATTACATATTACAGAATATTAGAGATAGAATACATTTGAGAACTAATTGCCCTTTCTTATTTTACTAGAGATGAAATGAGACTTCATGTAGACACAAGTTTTGACTAGGGTTGCCTACCTAAGAGTTACATAGTTACCCCTGGGCCTGTAGTCCTACTACAACCATAGAAGCAGATAAGTCCCCAGGAGGGAGAAAAGGAACAGGCTGAGCTGACTCCATCTTGAAAAAGAAGGAAACTCCATCTTGAAAAAGAAGGAAACTCCATCTTGCACTTTCAGTGAGCTTTGGACTATGTGCCTGGTAGCCTTGGGGATAATACACCCATGGCCGAATTGGCCTCCATGACTGATAAACACCAGATTCCATAACAAGATTTCCTGTCACCAAAAAGAATGTAATAATCCTCTATGTAGTCAATCACCTTTGTAATCTTTATGGCACCCATTGGTGTAGGCTATAATGTATAACCAGCTGGAACCTGATTGTATCTCCCTTTAACACTTTTCAGGCTAGGTTTAAGGAATTTTGGGATGTGGGCTTGACCAGCGCACTTAGAGTATATAAGGTTTTCACAAAAGTCAGTTGGGGTCCCTGGCTAAAGAGGAAACTCTGTCTCGGACCCACCGGTGTAATAAACGGCACTTCACTATCCACACTGTCCTTCTGAGTGAGTTTGTTTCCTGGAGCCTTTGGCTATAACATTTGGTGCATTGGCCAGGAAACTCCTCACTTTGAGGAGACAAGTCCCATTTGGGGCTACTCTGAGGCCTCACGGCTCAGATCTTCTAGATGGGAGAAGGCACCTTGACCTTTTGGAGAGATTCCGTTCCTTAACGCCCGGATCTTTCACGTTAGTGGGTAGTGGACAGCATCAGGGGAGTTGAGCGCTCAGGTAAGGAGGTTCCCATCCAGCAGGGTGGAAGAGGGGGTCTGATCAACCCCCTGGGAGGGAATGGGGAACATACTGACCATGAGTGTTACAAAGGAGGTGATGTCTGCGTCCTCCTGTGGTAAACTGTGAGAGGCGATTATGAGAGGGATTTTGGGGGAAGAAACTTGGTCTTTGTGTGCTCATATTCTGCCCTCCCTGAGGAGGTGTCCCATTTGCTGTGAAATTCTTGACCCCCTCAGAACTGTCAGGCTAGAAGGAGGGGGATACACAAGTGACTACGAACTGGCTTTTCCAGAGATAGCCTGGGACGTGGGATATTTAACCCAGCTGTGTTTTCATCCACACCTGATCAAGCCCACCAAGGCAGAACGGACTTAAAAAGTTAAGGAAGAAACAGTCGTGGACCATGTGGTGTTCTGGTTTGGCCATGCCGACCTGTAGGTGAAGACACGCCAATCCCCCTTCTCCTGGGATCTGTCAGGTAAGTCTCTTCTCACTCCAATTAGGAAGGAGGCAGAATGGCAATTTAAGTGTTTCATTGAGTGGAAATATCATAAGTACATAAGGTACCGAGAACTTCATAGACAGAACGAAAAGTAGAAGGAGGTCCGAGAAGGTAAGCAAGATGGGAGGAAATGAATCTAAGGCAACTGTACTGGAGTGCATGATGAAAAATTTTAAGAAGCGATTTGGAGGAGACTATGAGGTGAAGATGACGCCTAACCACCTCCACATACCCCGTGAGGTCAAATGGCCCACTATGGGAGTAGGATAGCCACCAGAGGACACCACGAACTTAAAAATAGTGGAAGCAGTCTATGCAGTAATCACAGGAGAGCCAGGACACCTGGATCAATATCCATATATTGACTCATGGCTAGGGTTAGCTCAAGACCCTCCTCCTTGGATGAGGTTCTGTATCCAGAAGGGAAAGGGAAAAATATTAATGGCACAAAAATTGATGATAAAAAAGAAATTCTACAGGATTTGGACGGGGATGACCTCCCCCTCCCCCATAATGGATGATGACGCACCCGCCTCCCAGTGCTCACTGGAGCCACCTTAATGCCCTATCCAGGGCCAGATGGAGTTCCTGCAGCAGCCGCTGCTCTTCTGCCAGCTCTCCCGGAGATCATCGAGCCACCATTTTGGTAGGCTCCGATCCCAGCAATGGAGACCTCTGGTCAATGCCGCCAGGATTCCACCTCAGCCCGACCTCCTAGATTGTATCCACCGCTCCCGGTGTGTAGTGACGGCAAGCAGGAAGAAAACACAGGAATTAGACAGAGGCTGCACTCTGCCAAGGAACAGGGGGAAAGAACCCCACTACAGATGCCCCTCAGAGAGCTACTACAGCCTCTGGTTCAGGACGCATGTGGGCACTACCATCAGCCCCCTGTAGCCTATTATTACCAGTCATTTTCCTCCGCGGATATATTATACTGGCAGAGACACACTCCACCGTACTTTGGGAAGCCACAAGCCATGATTAGGCTACTGGAGACTACTTTTCGAACCCATCGCCCTACATGGGATGACATAATCCAACTATTAGTCTCCCTTTTCAGCACTGAGGAAAGACACAGGATCCTAACTGAGGCCAGAAAATGGTTAAGAGAAATGGTACCTGAGGGTACCACAAACCTGCAGCAGTGGGCAGAAGCTGCCACCCCCGATGAGAGGCCCAATTTGGGACTATAACACAGAGGAAGGGAGGGGCCACCTGGAGAGATATCCAGTGGCTATTTTACAAGGCCTCAAGAGGGGGTCCTGAAAATCTATGAATATGGCAAAACCCTCCAAAGTGATTCAAAGTGAAACGGAATCACCCTCTGAGTTCTATGAAAGACTGTGCGAGGCCTATAGACTTTATACGCCGATAGATCCAGAGGCCATTGGATCTCAGATGGTGATAAATGCAGCCTCTGTGTCTCAAGCCTACCCCAAAAATGTCAAATGGGGGGACAACAAGTGACTCATGAATTTTTATACACCCCTGAATGCCCAGTACAATTACGTCAGCACTCACTTTGGGCCTGCCAGACCTTGCTAAGCCATTTACTCTTTACATGACTGAAAAGGACAAGGTGGCTATGGGAGTGTTGTCTCAGGCTATGGGGACATGGGACAGACCCATGGCTTATCTCTCAAAATGACTGGACAGTGTTGCCACTGGGTGGCTGGGATGCTTACAGGCAGTTGCTGCAGTTGCCTTACTGGTCCAGGAGACAACCAAGCTGACTTTGGAACAAGATTTGATTGTAAAAGTCTCACGTGAGCTCAACACTTTCCTGCGAGGGGACCCCCATAAATCCAGGATGCTGTCAACATCCCGGATTACTCAACCAGGGACTGTTATGTGAGAACACCCATGTTACTATTGAGCCTTGTCAGGCCCTGAATCTGGCCACTATTCCTGTGGGAGAAGGTGGGTCCTCACATAATGGCAAGGAAAGCCTAGAAGAAGTTTATGCCAGCAGACCCGACTTGAGAGACCAGCCAATCCTGGACCCAGATTGGGTCCTGTACACCAATGGCACCAGGCTGGTGAGACAAGGACAATGACTGTCAGGATATGCAGTAGTCACAGAAAAAACCATCATTGAGGCTAGCTCTTTGCCATCACACTGGTCTGCTCAACAGGCCAAACTATATGCTCTAATCTGGGCCCTCCAGCTGTCAAAAGGTAAGAAGACAAACATTTACACAGACTCCAGGTACGCTTTTGCTACTTTACATGTACTTGGGGCTTTATATAAAGAGACAGGCTTTCCGACAGCCAACAGAAAGGACATTAAAAACAAAGAAGAAATCTTGACTCTATTAGATGCTGTATGGGAACCTGAAAAGGCAGCAGTGATACATTTTCGGGGTCACCAAAAGGAAGACACCCCACAAGCACGGGGAAACCAACTAGCAGATAAAGCTGCAAAACATGTGGCTGAGAAGTTTGGGGCTGCTGGTGGGGGATCTGTCAGAACCTTTGTACTCTCAAAAATGCCTGAGTTAACTTTGACTCTCCCACAGTATACCCTGGCCCAAGACCAGCTGGCTGAAGCGGAAAGGGCCACCAAAAATGAAAAAGGTTAGTGGGAACTGCCGGATGGCAGGTTACTTGTACCTGAGGCATTAGCCCCCACACTGGTATCTCAGGTTCAGCAGGCAACTCACTTGGGACATGACAAAATGGAAGAATTAATTCAAGAATATTTCTTAATTCCATGACTTTCCTCCTTATATAGAATGGAATCCTGAACTGTTCTGCTTTCTCACAGGTCAACGCTGCCCCTGGACATAAACAAAACCTCCAGGAATACAGTTAAAAGGCACTCTACCCTTTGAACATTTAGAAGTGGACTTTACTGAGATAAAACCCTGCTGACACTATCATTATTTACTGGTCATGGCATGTACCTTCTCAGGATGGGTGGAGGCCTTTCCCACTGGAACTGAAAAAGCAAATGAAGTGGCTCGCTGTCTGCTTCGAGAAATAATCCCCAGATGCGGATTCCCAACTAGTATAGGATTAGACAACAGCCCTGCCTTTGTAGCCAACTTAATTCAACAGGTATGTAAAGCTCTAAATATCAAGTGGAAATTACATATGGCGTATAGGCCCCAAAGTTCAGGGATGGTGAAACGAACCAACCGGACACTTAAAGAGACACTCTCCAAGTGGATCATAGAGACTGACTGCTCCTGGGTGGACTTGCTTTTGACAGCTCTGCTCAGACTCAGGATGACCCCATGGTCCCATGGCTATTCTCCACGCAAAATTGTGTATGGGAGGCCCCCTTCCCTAATAAAACAGGTGTCAACAAATCTGCCTCAGGTAAGGGGGGTAAGACTTTACAGCAGGTGAAACAACTGGGTAAGGTAATAAATCAGGTAACTAAGTTTGTACAAGAAAGGGTGCTGTTCCCACTTGGGTAACAGATTCACAAATTTGTGCCCAGTGATCAGGTGTGGGTCAAGGACTGGAAACACGACTCCTTGGCCCCACATTGGAAGGGTCCATATACTGTTGTTCTAACCACCCCTACGGCAGTTAAAGTTGCAGGTGTCACTCCCTGGATCCACCACACGAGGGTGAAGAGAGCATACCATGCGGACCCGGAGGACGCCGAGTGGACTATACAAAAGGACCCCACTGATTCCCATGAACCCAAGATCATCTTGAAGAAGAAGAGACTATCTACAATAGTCTACAAGCTCTACAATCAGCTGCTGCTACAAGGACTTGCTGGTGTCATCTTGAGACTAACCATAGTTTCAGCATAAGGTGGGACCTGTGCTATAATAAAGTTGAATGTTGTGCATATATTCCTGATTTATCTGGCAATACATCAGCTGCCCTAGATGCCATGAAAGGTCAAGTAAAAGCTATGTCTGATGATAATCTTCCTTTTTGGACTTCTGTTCTATCATGGGTAAAGGGTGATTGGTGGAAAACTATATTATATTAACAATTGTTACAGTTGTTCTGTTGATTCTGTTATGTGGGCCTTGTATTCTCCAATGTGTTGTTAACTTTGTATCACAGAAGCTGATTTCATTTACCCAAATATGCACCAGGAAACCTAAAATGCAGTACAGCCCAATGAGTGATGCTCATACTGGAAGTTGAGAGCATCAGGAGTGGGGAATGAGGGAGGAAAGGAACAGGCTGAGCTGACTCCATCTTGAAAGGAACAGACTGAGCTGACTCCATCCTGAAAGAGAAGGAAACTCCATCTTGCGCTTTCAGTGAGCTTTGGACTACGTGCCTGGTAGCTGTGGAGATAACATACCTATGGCCGAACTGGCCTCCCGGACTGATAAACACCAAATTCCATACCAAGATTTCCCATCACCAAAAAGAATGTAATAATCTTCTATGTAGGCAATCACCTTTGTAATCTTAATGGCACCCATTGGTGTAGGCTACAATGTATAACCAGCTGACCCTTCTGATTATGGATCATGGCTGTAACCTGATTGTATCTCCCTTTAACACTTTCCAGGCTAGGTTTAAGGAATTTGAGGATGTGGGCTTGAGCAGTGCACTCAAGGTATATAAGGTTTTCACAAAAGTCGATCAGGTTTCCTGGCTGAAGAGGAAACTCTATCTCAGACCCACCAGTGTAATAAACTGCACTTCATTATCCACACTGTCCTTCTGACTGAATTTGTTTCCTGGAGCATTTGGCTATAACACCCATAGAATTCTACTGAAGTAGGCATAAATCAATCTGGTCAATGTGTGTGTTTTGGTAGCTTAATGCTAGGTATGTAAGAAGGCTAAGCATTTTAGCCACATTTATACCTGGATGGAAAATTAGCCTTGAGCCTATGTGCTTCCCAGAAATAGAAGAATGTTCCCAACTGGTATCAGCAATTAAATATATCACACATCTTTTGTGATTCTTAGCAAAACTGTTCAAGAAACTACCACAGATCACCACAGCAACTCTAAAACATCAAAACAACTAGCTTTTTGAATAAGGTATAGGTTTCCAAAGTTTTCTATAAATGTCTCTATGTTTCTTGTGTAGAACAGGAAGTATAGGTTGTGTGTGTAAAAAGCTGTAATTTGAAGTGAAGGGATAGAAGATGAAGTTCTTATCACCCAGATATAATTAAAGTTGCCATAAACATTCAAAGCTGACCATATTTACCTTCTGAGGACCTAAGATTAGAACTCAGTTAAATGTCTCCTTTTTCTTAAGAATCTTACTTTATCCTTATTGTGTTTATTTTTCTCTTTTCTAAATTGAAGTTCTACTTGATTTAGTATGTTGTGTTAGGTTCAGGTGTACAGCAAAGTGTTTCAGTTATACATATAAATATATTTCCCTTATAGGTTATTATAAAATATTGAGTATTGTTCCCTGTGATATCGGGCTTCCCTGATAGCTCAGTTGGTAAAGAATTCACCTGCAATGCAGGAGACCCCTGTTCGATTCCTGGGTCAGGATGATCCACTGGAGAAGGGATAGGCTACCCACTCGAGTATCCTTGGGCTTCCCTTGTGGCTCAGCTGGTATAGGATCCGCCTGCAATGAGGGAGACCTGAGTTCGATCCCTAGGTTGGAAAGAGCCCCTGGAAAAGGGAAAGGCTACCCACTCCAGTGTTCTGGACTAGAGAATTCCATGAACTATATCATGGGGTCACAAAGAGTCAGACACAACTGAGAGATATACAGTATGTTCTTTTTGGTTATCTTTTCTATTTATAGTAGTGTATATATGGTAATCCCAAACTCCTAATTTATCCCTTCCCTACACCCTTTCCCCTTTGGTAGATGTAGTTTATTTTCTATGTCTGTGGGTCTATTTCTAGTTTGTATGTAACTTCATTTGTATCACTTTGTTTTTAGATTCCACATATAAGTGATATCATATTTGTCTTTATCTTATTTACTTTACATAGTATGAGACTCTCTAGCTTCATCTGTGTTGCTACAAATGGCATTATTTCATGCCTTTTTATAGCTGAGTAATAGTCCATTGAATATATGTACCACATCTTCTTCATCCATTTCTTTGTGGATGAATGTTTAGGTTGCTTCCATGTCTTGGCTACTGTATACAGTGCTACAGTGAACACTGGGGTCATATGTTTTCTCAAATTATGGTTTCAGATTGTTGGATCATATGGTAGCTCTATTTCTAGTTTTTTAAAGAACTTCCATACTGTTCTCCATAAAAGCTGTACTAATTTCCCTTCTAACCAACAGTGTAGGAGAGTCCTTTTTTCTCCACACCCTCTATAGCATTTATTATTTGTAGACTTTTAGATGATGGCCATTCTGTCTGGGGTAAGGTGACACTTCACTCTGTTTTGATTTTCATTTATCTAATAATTAGTGGTGCTGAGCATTTTGCTGGAACAGATCTGAAGTAGGAAGAATGAATGGAGGTGTCCTATGCTACCTACATGTATTTAATTGCACATTATTGTAATATAGTCAAAGTAATAGATAGCACAAAACACAACCAAACCACAGTAACATTCCTGGATCAGCAATACACTGAAGTTGTATAAGCTTAAAACTTGCAATCTCCTCTCACTCTTTGCTTTTAGAATTTCTTTTTCTTTTCAGTACTTCTTATGCTTTCAAAATACATTTCTCAGCTCACAACACTAAGAAAGATTTTGTTTATATTAACATTCAACAGAGAAAATACTATTATACAATCTAATATTTGGTTGAAATTAAATTTAATCACTTTCTTCATCAAAATAACTATTCACTGCATAATGAAATTCCACTAATGCCACATCAGCTGCATAATAAAAGACAAGCATAAATCACAAAATGATATCAAATTTGTATAAATTAAAATAATTCATGAGAAAACACTGGTATATTTAAAACTATTAGAATACGATTAAGTTTCTCTTTGTAACCTTATTGTTTCATCAGAATGAGTTTTCTGGAGGTCAGTTAAGTCATCTCTTGGCCTCTAGACAGAATTTTGAAAAATACAATGGTCATGTAAAAACTCTATAAATATCTTTGGAACCTTGGAGAGAAAACAGGGAAAAAGAACTTTACTACCTTACCCAGTTATGCCTTAGAATATTAAAGCTTCTAATATCTAACTATAGACCATCTCATTGAGATCATGACTTTTGCTTGCTGATTATTTTTAGAAATTTCCAATTGCTGATATCAAATCAAACTTGAGAACAGAGATATGTAGAGATCTAAGACTTAAAAAATAGGGATGGAATTACATCACATTTGAGAAATAAAACGATTAAAATAACTTGTGAAAGAGGGATAAAATCCATACAGTAAAGTGATAAATTAATTAATCTAAGCAGAAAAAGCAAATAAAGTATTGATGAGTTCTATGCACTTGCTGTCAACCAACAGGAGATATTCCAGCCCACTGTTTCATATTCTATAAAACTGTCTCTACTTAAATAACTATGTTCAGTGACTGTCTTTCTTACATAGCAGGACTTTTGTGAGGAGTGATGAATTAAGAGTTTCAGTTAGCCAATGCCACAAAAGAGTCAGTCTATAGTCTTTTCTATATATATGGTATAAAAACTGCACAAAGTGACATGTAATTTCACTTTTAATTGCTTTTTTTTTAAACTTTTGGATTATTTTACAACATTAAAGATAGATACAAAGTGTGAGAAATATAAATGAATCATCCATGTCTTACACACTGTTTTTTAGAAGCTTAGGAAATTCAAGCCATAAAAGACTGTTTTATTATTGAGATCACTCAGAAAAGTCAAACAAAACTTCAAAAAAAAAAAAAAACCAAATAGATTCAGGGAATAAATTTGATAGAGTGCCTGAAGAACTATGGACAGAGGTTTGTGACAGTGTATAGGAAGCAGTGATCAAGACCATTCCCAAGAAAAAGAAATGCAAAAAGGCAAAATGGTTGTCTGAGGAGGCCTTACAAATAGCTGAGAAAAGAAGAGAAGCTAAAGGCAAAGGAGAAAAAGAAAGATAAACCCACTGAATGCAGAGTTCCATAGAATAGCAAGGAGAGATAAGAAAGTCTTCCTAAGTGATCAATGCAAACAAATAGAGGAAAACAATAGAATGGGAAAGGCTAGAGATCTCTTCAGGAAAATTAGAGCTACCAAAGGAACATTTCATTCAAAAATGGGCACAAAAAGGACAGAAACGGTATGAACCTAACAGAAATAGAAGATATTAAGAAGAGGTGGCAATACACAGAAGAACTATACAAAGCGATCTTAATCACCCAGATAACCACAATGGTGTGATCACTTACCTAGAGAAGACATTCTGGAGTGTGAAGTCAAGTAGGTCTTAGGAAGCATCACTACAAACAAAGCTAATGTAGGTGGTAGAATTCCAGCTTAACTATTTTGAATCCTAAAAGATGATGCTTTGAAAGTGGTGCACTCAATATGCCAGCAAATTTGGAAAACACAGCAGTGGCCACAGGACTAGAAAAGGTCAGTTTTCATTCCAATCCTGAAGAAAGGCAATGCCAAAGAATGTTCAAACTACCACACAATTGCACTCATCTTACACACTAGTAAAGTAATGCTCAAAATTCTCCAAGCAAGGCTTCAACAGTACATTAACTGAGAACTTCCAGATGTTCAAACTGGATTTAGAAAAGGTAGAGGAACGAGAGATCAAATTGCCAACATCCACTGGATCATCGAAAAAGGAAGAGAGTCCCCTAGAAACATCTACTTCTGCTTTATTGACTATGACAAAGCCTTTGACTGTGTGGATCACAAAAAAAATGTGGAAAATTCTTAAGGAGATGGGAACACCAGACCACCTTACATGTCTCCTGAGAAATCTGTATGCAGGTCAAGAAGCAACAGTTAGAACCAGACATGGAACAACAGACTGATTCCAAATTGGGAAAGGAGTACATCAAGGCTGTATATTGTCACCCTGCTCATTTAACTTATATTTAGAGTACATCACGCAAAATGCTGGGCTAGATGAAGTACAAGCTGGAATCAAGACTGCCAGGAGAAATATCAATAACCTCAGATTTTCAAATGACACCACCCTTATGGCAGAAAACGAAGCAGAACTAAAGAGCCTCTTGATGCAAGTGAAAGAGGAGAGTGAAAAAGCTGGCTTAAGACTCAAC
Organism: Giraffa tippelskirchi; assembly: GCF_054371585.1. Classification (NCBI taxonomy): domain Eukaryota; kingdom Metazoa; phylum Chordata; class Mammalia; order Artiodactyla; family Giraffidae; genus Giraffa; species Giraffa tippelskirchi. The sequence continues at coordinate 67,222,116 of NC_137278.1, forward strand.
ATTCAAAAAACGAAGATCATGGCAGCTGGTCCCATCACCTCATGGCAAATAGATGGGGAAACAGTGAGAGATTTTATTTTTGGGCTCCAAAATCACTGCAGACGGTGACTGCAGCCATGAAATTAAAATATGCTTGCTCCTTGGAAGAAAAGCTATGACCAACCTGGATAGCATATTAAAAAGCAGAGACATTATTTTGCCGACAAAGGTCCATCTAGTCAAAGCTATGGTTTTTCCATTATTTATGTATGGATGTGAGAGTTGGACCATAAAGAAAGCTGAGCTCCAAAGAATTGATGCTTTTGAACTGTGGTGTTGGAGAAGACTCTTGAGAGTCTCTTAGACTGAAAGAAGATCCAACCAATCCATCCTAAAGGAACTCAGTCCTGAATATTCGTTGGAAGGACTGATGCTGGAGCTGAAATTCCAATACTTTGGCCACCTGATGTGAAGAACTGACTCCTTGGAAAAGACCCTGATTCTGGGAAAGATTGAGGGCAGGAGGAGAAGGGGACAACAGAGAATGAGATGGTTGGACGGCATCACCAAGTCAATGGACATGAGTTTGAGCAAGCTCTGGGAGTTGGTGATGGACAGGGAAGCCTGGCGTGCTACAGACTATGGGGTCGCAAAGAGCCAGACACAACTGAGCAGCTGAACTGAACTGCTTTCTTACTGCTACCGAAGTATCGATATAGTGGATTAAGATATTCATATCTGTGATAGCTTCATTACTTAGCATTACTTTTAGGTTATGGAGGGAACCCTGAACTGCTCTCCTGCAAGGCCATTCTGAATCTGGCTGACTAAGAACTAGGATCTAGTCCTTCCCTTGATAGTAAGAGTCACACTCTGACTCTCACTTCCAATTATTCACAAGATATTCTATTCTGATTCATGTTTCCACTGTAGTATAACGCATTAGCCTGAGATGAACATTTGGCCGTAATGCTCTCATAAGAAGGCTGGACTAGATTTTTGTACCTTAAACTTGTGTTCTTTCCCACTTGCTCCCCATGAAAATAATGATGATTGAATAACAGATTGAGAATAACTATCTATACTCTTCGTGGGATAAGGCATGAAAAGATGCATGTAGCACACAGTGCTGAGGGGCTTCCCTGGTGGTCCAATAGATAAGACTCTGTCTGCCCAATGCAGGAGGCCTGGGGTTCATCCCTGGTCAGGGAATTAGATTCCACATTCCTCAACTAAAAGGTGTCACATGCAGCAACCAAGACCCAATACAGCCAAATAACTAAATAACTAATTAAATGCATATTACTTTGCATTTTTTTTTAAGAAAACCACAATGCTAACTTTCCACTTTGTAAGTCTACTATTCAGAAAGTAGCCCATTTTCAGAGATAATATTTGAGAGAATCCAGCTAATGCTAGCATTTTTCACCCTCAATTGAGCTGTCCAAATGAAATGAAGAGAGCTATCTGCCTTAAGAGAGATCCTATGAGAGCGTGAACAATGTGGTTTTTCCAAGTATCCATCACTCAGCCTCAAACACACCAAAAACATCTGTGGAGCAATGTGGTTCCAGCAGTTGGTTGATGAACAGAGTAGAAGAAGGAAACCAATTTCATATTTCAGAGGAAAAATATTGAAGTCAAGAGCATTCATTGGTATAAGGTCGCTTGCATAGAGCTGGATTTCTGGAACTGATTCCAGTCCTTTCTCAGTCTCTGGAGGTCCTTTACCTTCAATCTCTTGCTTTCTGTCTCAAAAAAAAAAACAAAAAAAAAACAAAAAAAACAAGGCTTGCAATAGTCTAATGTGAGGAATTCTAGTGTCACTAGCCCAGATTTCTACTTTTATCTTATTTTTCTTTTTATTTAAATTTCCTCCCTAAAGAAATTCATGTTGTTTCTGTAATTCAATAGGGTCTATGAAATGTTCTTTAGAATGCATATTACTTGAAGGAGGCATAAGTAGATTTAAAATGCAATAAACCCACTAGCCATCCTATTGAATGATTATATTCCCTGTGTGGTCAGTTCTATATACATGCAAATGAAATTAACAGTGCCAAAGGAACTCACTATTTTTTCATGGATATTGATTGAAAATTATTAGTGAAGTGATTATTTCATTTGTACCACAAAGCCTGAAATATTTCATTTCTTTATGTAGTTTCTGATGAATCTAAATGCTCTGGGCCATCTTCCTTTATGTGATAAAGTATAAAAATCTCCTAAAAGAAAAGAATTTTCCCCTTCTATCTCTTGGTGATCTCTCTCTAAAATTCCAGCATCACCAGCCACCTCAGCCAATTAGCCCTGAACATACAGTCTTATATCTTTTTCTTTTGCTTTAATTTTTAAATTAAATCATAAACTACTGATGGTAAAATCTATGGTAAAGATTTTATGTACCCCTCAAAGCACGTTTTAGTATAAACTAGGTTAATAACTATTAAATGAATTACATCATTAAATTCTATTTTCTTATTCTTCTTCCAGCTTGAATTGAAGTTCTGTTTGAGGTTACTCATTTCCTCATCTCCATTCACAGTACTTTACAAAAAATCAGTATATATGAAGTTAGGAACAAAACATACTTTTCTTTCCTCAATTATGATCCTGTTGTGTTACTATTAGACCTGACATATACATGTAATTAGCTGGAAGGTCAATGTTTTATTTTTTCAAGGCCTGAAAAACTATTTTATTTCACCAAAAGACAAACTTTGTATATAATGGGACTTCAAAACATACAAAGAAAGAAGTGTTTTGTACAATATCCAAATTAGCATATGAAAAAGAAAACAATAATTTGCCAACAGAACACTTCAACCTTGGTGTACTCAATTCATACTCTTGATTTTTTAATTGACAGGTTTTACAATAAAAAATAATCTGTAGATCCATGATTTGGCATGTATTACTGGGAAAAAATGATGGAAAAAGTGGTTCAATAACAGTCAGGGGTATGGGGTGCCAGGTGGGAGACAGTGATACAGTGATATACAATATTATCACAAACTACTAACATATCCTTATTTGTACAAACAGTGAAAAGGGTTGACCTTGCATCAAACAAAGTAAGTGAGAAGGGACTATATACTCATTGAAGACAATGATCTGATAAAAATAGGCTTTCTGTAAATAACTAGGATTTATTTGATTATATGACTATGTGGCTATGTCATTTGGACATAAAACTGTATTGGTTTATAGCTTGTGTTTTATCATTACCAGAATGGCAATGGTAATCTACCATGATAAGAAAAAGGATACAGAGCACTTATTCTGAGAAAGGCTTATAACATTCTGAGAAAGAGGTTTGGCATAGGGTTCTGGTACAATTACTTACAAATATACTTCTGTCACTCATTTGCCACTGATTCTATCTAGGTCTCATGAGTTCGTAAGTATTTTACTATACCGTAGCACTCTTCCCTTCCCCAAAGGAAAATTCAGTCCAAGAGTTATTGGTATAACTCTATCAGTGTGAACTAGAGACTCAATTCTACCACTTACTAAAGCCAATGCTCCTTGGAGGTAAAGTGGTGATTAGTGTTGGCACTTCCATCCTGCCCTTCTAGCTTCTACCACCTATTGCCTGTTATGTAGTAGATGCCTACATTAAGGAATTCATAATTGATCTCAAGAAAATAAAGTTTCTTCCTGTGACTTAACATGAGCTTAACTAGAGGAGTAAATATAAAAAAGGCAGGGAGAATAATTTGTATGTTCCCTTGTTTGACAGGAGATCACAGAATAACAGAAATTAGAGGATGCTATACTGGGACAGTCTTATGCTTATCTTTTACTCTGAGATTCTCTAAGCGTTGCTTTCCAAAGCAATTATAGACCCAAACCCTGAGATGCAAAATCACAACATCTCTCTCATGGAATTTGAAATCAAACTGCCAAATAAGCAGAGTGTCTCCACTTGGGCCTGCCTGACAATATGACAAGTAGGAAACTGCCTATATGGAAGATTCTGGTGTCTCTCCAAATGACACCTACATTGGACTGAAATCACTATTTCTATTATTACTGATTAAGTGACCTACAAATGTGTGGATTTTGTCTCTGGGTCTCATTTAATTCAATAACCATTAGTTTTACTTCTATTATGTTTTATACATTGTATAAAACTGTGGGGATTTCAAAGGTGAACAGGACATAATTCCACCTTCAAATATGTCAAAATACAGTGAAAAGACAGACACAAAATTACTTGTGATATGTCATTAGTTCATTAGATTAATTGTTTCAGAATGTGATCCCCAAGAAAGTGAAATACTAGCTAGGATGATTCAGTGACCAACAGAGGGCGGAAGGTGGGGGCAGTTTTTAGCATCAATAGGTGTGGTGGAAGGAATTCAAACAGCAAACTAATTGGCAAGTCTATGGTGAAAATGCACTGCTGAGTTAATCTAACTAATTCATAGCTGTGGATATAATTTCCATGCTATTATTATTATTGAAACTAAATTGCTGAAAGCTGTGAATAAAAAAATCCCCAAAAGTTGAACTTAAAAACATTTTGGAGGGTCAGATCATGCTCTCAGAATTGAAAAAAATTAAGTTCTGGGTCCTGAGAGAAAGGACTCTAAGTGGTGACATAAGTTAAAGAAATTCTCTTCTTTTTGTCCTGCTTATGCGAGGACAAAGAGGCAAAATTTAAAGACAAAGGTGCAAAAATTAGTAGTCTCCTTGAATATAATGCCCAGAGGTTTGAGAAGAGTCTATATTTGTATGCAACATATGGCAACCATCAGCATCTTAATGCAGACTAAAAAGAACAGTATCTATATATTTTTTAAAAAAGAGATAAGATAGAAGATCTCTCTCTTTGACAAAGACAGATTTTTGTTGTATTTTATTCTCAGTTCAGAGGCAGAGATATGAGGCAAAATGGCTGGTTAATGAAATTTAGGTCTTTGGTTGTTAATAAAATAAGCAATAGTAGGAAAAATGAATAATTAAAATTTAAAGAAAATATATATAATGAGTGCTTATAAAATCATGCTAGTTTAATACAGTATCATTTTGTTTCAGTAGTTAATTTTAAATTTTTTAGGAGTTGCTTGGAAGATCATAAGAATTTCAGATACTTAGAAATGAACACCACTTGGACTTGATGACCCAGCTTAAAGTGATTGTGGCAGTAGGGAATACTGTATAGAAACTGTGGCAGGCCCTCAAAAGACAATCACAGGAATGACCTTGAGGATTTTAAAGTAAAGTCATGCCTTCTTCAAACGATTTGCTTTCAAAAAATCACTCTTGGCTTAGAACTGAAGTGTCATAATGCAGGGAAGAGTTAAGATTGTCACCCTTGGAGCTAGGTTGTCTGAGTTTGAATCCTATCTTTCTCCCTCACTAGCTGTATGGCCAGAGATGCAACAATTAAACTGTGCCACATTTCTTCTCTGAAGAATGGGGACAATAGTACCTACTTTATATGTCACTGTGATGATTCAATAAATTACTGTACATAAAGCCAATAGTAAGTTCCATATTTGTGTTTCTTATTGTGGTTATACCTCAATCTTGGTGGAAATTCAATCTCTGCACTTGGGACACCAAATGATCACACAGCTTGAGCTCCCTGACATAAACTGGGTGTTATCTAGTCCACCAAATTCTGAAGCACGTTCAAGGGAAGCCTGTCATCAAAAAGGCTGTGGTTCATATTTGATCAGGCTCCACGAGACCTAAAAGAGGCACTAGCAAGTGTTATGAGCAGGTGGTTAATATCGGCACACTTCCTCTTGCTTCACTGCCCCTTTCTTTTCCACTGTTTATGAGAAGTACCCCAAATCCTGTGAGCTAGCATTTTTGAACCTGGTTCAAAGATGGTTCTCCATGATATTCTACATGATATTCCAGCTGAAAGGGGAGGCCTCTTTCCAACAGGTGGATCTGGGACTTGGAAAAAATGAAATTGATGATTTGATGAAACAGTAATCTTGAAAAGAGACTTGTGGATGCGACTCTCAGAATGGGCAGAGTGGAAAGCTGTCTATATTCCATGGGAATGTTTATCAAAAGATAGCAGTGACAGAAGAGACTCTGAATAATCAGGTAGATAGATGACTCACCCAGAGGATGAAGTCTCTTTACCTGGACATTCCTGTCCTTGTTCAAAGGCTCATAAACAAAGTGGTTATGATGGTAGAAATGTAGGTTATGCAAAGGATCAATAAAACAGACTTATTCACAAAATGGCTGATCTACTAATACTGCTTAGCACCCAGTCTTCTAGCGGTAGAGATCAACGTAAAGTCTGAGATTACATCCCAACTCAAGGGAATCTGGTTATAATTTCATTTCTTTTTGACTCTAGTTATCAAGAAGATTTGCTCTTCCTGGACTATATACTTATTATGGTACATGTATGCCCTCCCTGCCTGCCATGCTTCCGCCAGCAATGTTTCTGCAAGGTTAGGGTGTTCAAATAGCATCCTATTTCTGACCATGGAATTGGACAGAAAAAGAAATAAGGTGATAGGTTTATGCTCATGTATTCATAGCTCTTGGCACACATTCAAGCATTCAGAAGCCATGGACATTATGGCAAATGGAAATGGCATATAGACCCAATCGTGGTGCCAGCTATGGAGGCACCTTACAAGGTTGAATTTGGTCCCCCAAAGCAATATATGCTGTGTGTTAGGGATAAATATACATTTCATTTTGAATCTTAATATCTACCAAAGGTATCTACTAAAATAGATATTATTAGAAACCCTTGATTCTAAACAAATTATTGATTTGGGCAACAATTAAAAACTAATTCTTATATGCTATGTAACACTATCTCCCAAAGTGTATTTCACTTATCACTACCTGCCTCCCCAGAATATGTTAGTAAATGCTCTGTTGTCAAATAATTTTCAAAATTTGGGATTGAACTAGGTTAAATAGGCTTCATGATTTAAATACCCTTCAGAGCTTATAATATGGCAGTGTACCTAGTAAATTTCCAAAAGAAGTATGTAGTAGCAGTATATCTCAAATTTATTTAATCATGGAACACTATTTATTTTTTCAGAACAGCCTTTTTTATGTTATTGTGCTACAGGGAAAAGTTCAGTGGAAAATTTGAGAAGATGCCTTAAATAGTGGTGTCTGGACAGGAATAATCAAGCAATTGATGATCAGAAAACTATTGCTATTATGTTTATAAGAAATTGCAAAAATTGCAGTAATAGCCCTGGATAAATAGACTTGGTGGATTTGGTACAGACATACTATTGGGCAGAATTCTTTAGCTTTAGGAAAGCCAGTTATCTAGAATTGACAAATCATGAACCAAAGAGTAATTATATTCCCACATTCCCAATTAGGTCCACTTAACAGTATTAAAATCAAAGCAATGAGAAACATTATGTATTCTGGATTCATAGACATTTAGTTAAGAATAGTTAATAGTTTCTAAGAAATTATTGAAGGTCTAGTCTCTGTTTTAGACAGGCATTGTTGTTTATTGTTCAGTTGCTAAGTCATGTCCAATTATTTGTGACCCCATGGACCACAGCATGCCAGGCTTCCCTGTCCTTTACTGTCTCCTGGAATTTGCTCAAACTCATGTCCATTGAGTTGGTAATGCCATCTACCCATCTCATCCTCTGTCACACTTCTCCTCCTGCCCTTAATCTTTCCCAGCAGCAGGGTCTTTTCCAGTGAGTCAGCTCTTCACATCAGGTGGTCAAAGTATTGGAGCTTCAGCTTAAACATCAGCCCTTCCAATGAATATCCAGGATTGATTTCCTTCAGGGTTGACTGGTTTGATCTCCTTGCAGTCCAAGGGACTCTTGAGAGTCTTCTCCAGTGCCACAATTCAAAAGCATCAACTCTTCACTGCTCAGCCTTCTTTATGGTCCAACTCTCACATCTGTGGGCTTGCCTGGTAGGTCAGCTGGTAAAGAATCTGTCTGCAATGCAGGAGACCCCAGTTTGATTCCTGGGTCAGGAAGATCCCTGGAAAAGAGATAGGCTACCCACTCCAGTATTCTTGGGCTTCCTTGGCGTCTTAGCTGGTAAAGAATCAGCCTGCAATAAGGGAGACCTGGGTTCAATCTCTGGGTTGGGAAGATCCCCTGGAGAAGGGAACAGCTACCCACTCTAGTATTCTGGCCTGGGGAATTCCATGGACTGTATAGTCCATGGGGTCACAAAGAGTCAGACACGACTGAGCGACTTTTACTTCACTTCTCATGTGTGTATGAGACTACTGAAAACCCATACCTTTGACTATGAACCATTGTCAAAAAAGTAATTCTCTGCTTTTTAATATGCTGTCTAGGTTTGTCATAGCTTTTCTTCCAAGGAGAAAGTATCTTTTAATTTTATGGCTGCAGTCATTGTCTGCAGCGATTTTGGAGCCTAAGAAAATAAAATCTGTTTCCAGTTTTTCCCTATCTATTTGCCATGAAGTGATGGGACTAGACACTATGACCTTAGTATTTTGAATGTTGAACTTTAAGCTAGTTTTTTCACTCTCCTCTTTCACCCTCATGAAGAAGTTCTTTAGTCAGGTATAATTTCAACTAATTTTTATAGTATTTTTAAAAAGTTTGGTCAAAAAGATTTGTAAAATACAGTAAAGATATGAATATTTGCAAAGTGAAAATTAATTTATTTTTGTTTTCAGAATATTCTGAAACAGGGAGATGGCATTTAGTTCTCATGATATGGCAAGCTACCAGCTAAAGAAATGGAGCTGTTAATGTTCCACCTGTGACAGAAGATACAAAAGTAACCACCATATGACCTAGCCATCCCATGCCTAGGCGTATATCCCGAGGAAACCAAAAGGGAAAAAGACATGTATCCCAGTGTTCATTACAGCATTATTTACAATAGCTAGAACATGGAAGGAACCTAGATGTCCATCAACAGATGAATGGATAAAGAAGTTGTGGTACATATACACAATGTAATATTACTCAGCCATAAAAACGAACATATTTGAGTCAGTTCTAATGAGGTGGATGAACCTAAAGCCTATTATACAGAGTGAAGTAAGTCAGAAAGAGAAAGATAAATATTGTATACCAACGCATATATATGGAATGTAAAAAGATGTTACCAAAGAATTTATTTGCAAGGCAGCAATGGAGAAACAGACATAGAGAACAGACTTATGGACATGAGGAGAGGGGAGGAGAGGGTGAGATGTATGGAGAGAGTAACATGGAAACTTACATTACCATATGTAAAATAGATAGCCAATGGGAATTTGCTCTATGACTCAGGGATCTCAAACAGGGGCTCTGTACCAACCTAGGGGTGTGGGATGGGAGGGAGGGTTAGGAGGGAGGGGACATATGTGTACCTATGGCTGATTCACATTGATGTTTGACAGAAAACAACAAAATTCTTTAAAGCAATTATCTTTCAATTAAAAAATAAACAAACTTTAAAAGGTAACTAATTGAACAGTCCTACTTGATTTCTAATGTTAGAGAAAACCTAGGGAAAACCGAGTGATAGGCATGAAATGTTACTTAAAACTGAACAGCCCCCATGTGCTGATGGGTCCTTTGGTTTTGTCTTTGGAAGAAGAAAACTATCATACACTTAACAGTGCTATTTTGGAGCTAACAAAACCTGAAGCTTCTAATGTGATGCTTGTATTGCCTATTCTATGATCAAACTATCGCATACTTCATACTTCTATTCTCTCTTCTTCTCACAAGCCTTTCTTTCCAAGATTTGTCAGTACTATTATGAGTTAAATTCTGTATTTGAGATTAAGTTTCTCCAAGTAGGCATAAGCATAAACCTTTGAACTGGAAATTATGTTATTTAAAATAGGCTGCAAGTTACTAGAAATAGCTGTTTTACACACTAATGGTGTTCTTGTGCCATTACTTCAAGTTTTTGACCACTTTACCAAGGTTCACTTGTTAATGGTTAACCAACCATTATTGATCATGTTCAGCCAAAATTGATCAATTTGTTTGTCAACAAATAGAATGTGGTGAAGGAGAAAACAGCTTCTAAAGCCTAGCTTTGTATATTACATTATAGAAAACTATGTAATCACCTCTATTGAAGGCACTGTAGTAGGCCAAACTGGGCTTCCCTGATGGCTCAGTCGTAAAGAATCTGACTGCAATGCAGGAGAGCTGGGTTCAATCCGTGGATTGGGAAGATACCCTGGAGGAGGGCACAGCAACCCACTCTAGTATTCTTGCCTGGAGAATTCCACGGACAGAGAAGCCTGGCGGGCTACAGTCCATAGGGACGTAGAGTCAGATATGGCTGAAGCAACTAAGCCACAGTAGCAGCAGCAAGCCAAGTCAGGAATTCTAACTAGGAGAAGGGAAAAGATGGCTTTTTTCGTCAGGCTAAATTCACCATCTTGTAATGGCCTTCATTCTCTCTGATTCATATGTATACAATTGTTGACATAATTTGTTATAGTGGAGAATCTTAATTTATCAATGGGCCTAAAGTTGTGGGGTTTTTTTAAATTTTTTATTTTTTTGGTAGAATCCTCTAAGATTTCTATTTTTGTAGAGACTGTGACATAAATAATAATATTCTCTTGGTCAAGGTCACTGGAAACCAAAATAAATGTACATACACACACAGACATTTTTCTACATTCATGGTAAAAAATTGTTAAAACTTGAAATATGTGAAAATGTCAAAGATTAGTAGAATTTCTTGATTAAAGTATTCAGCCATCTCAATAAAAAGGATATACCATAATACTTTGGAGAAGGAAATGGCAACCCACTCCAGTACCCTTGCCTGGAGAATCCCTTGGACAGAGGAATCTGGCGGGCTACATTTCTTGGGGTCTCAGTGTTGGACACGACTGAGTAACTGACACACACACGTAATTCCTACTAATTCCTAGCTAGAATAAGTATTCAAAGCATGTTAGTTTTTGATAGCATTAATAAGAATAGTAATTGTTGATGTTTACTAAGTTTTTGCTATCAGTTTCAATGATAGGCATTGTTTCTAAGTAATTTTATTTATTCGTAAAACATAATGTTGTCTATATGATAACCAAAACTTGGAAAGACTACATACCTTATCCAAAGTAAATAAGACAAAACAAATCTACAAAATAGTTGCACTAGGATGAAAACTTAAAACAGTCCCCATACCTTAGTCTTTGAATGATCCTATTATTTCACTGAAACAGCACTGCATTGGTGTCTCTCTGATGACACTTGCAACAAGTATACATCCAAATAAACCTATTTATGCATAAGTCTTATCCTATGTAGCATATCAAAAATGTCTTATATGAAATTAGGAAAAAAATTCTTTATAGTTTCTGTCACATATCTGCAAAGTATCCTTTTCTGTAGATGATACTCAAATGATGATTAATTTCATAAATATCCTAAAAAGATTGTAAAATAATACAATTTATCAGTCAGTTAAAAATGGAGACTAGAAAAAAGTTATAGAAGAAAGTCATTACCATTTCCTTCCCTTTCCCTCCTATTTACCTTGAAAGTTTGGACCTCATTCACTTATTAATTGACTATGATTGTAAATAAAAATAAAATCAACTAATGGAGGAGAGAGAGGGAAAATAAGTAAATTACGCAATAAAATTTTAACATATTGACTTATTTTTTACTGTTTCTGTACTCTCATTTAATTTAATATCATTTCTGTGCCCTCATAAATCATAGCAAAAGAGGTAAAAATTCTTTCTTCTCCTGTGTGTTACACAGCTTTTTATGTTCTATACTATACAGGTAACACATTTTATCAGAGTCACTTGTATACTTTTCTGCCTTTTCACTGGACTCTGAGATCTTTCAGGGGTCTTTATATCCTCAATACAAAATAATTACTGAATTAATACATGAATGGATTAATCAATGAATGAATGGAATTTTATTTACTAGGTTCTAAGAATTTGAAAATGGCTAAAATACAAGCTCAGCTCTTGCAGACTTTATACTCTATTGTGCAGGATATGTATAAAATATCATTACTGAAATATAACCATAATAATAGAGCAATACAAATAGAAGCACAGAGAAAGGCCACCTAGTGAGGAATCAGTTCAGTTCAATTGCTCAGTCATGTCTGACTCTTTGCAACCCGATGGACTGCAGCATGCTAGGCATCCCTGTCCATCACCAACTCCTGGAGCTTGCTCAAACTCATGCCCATCGAGTTGGTGATGCCATCTAACCATCTCAACCTCTGTCTTCCCCTTCTCCTCCTGCCTTCAATCTTTCCCAGCATCAAGGTCTTTTCCAAGGAGTCAGTTCTTTGCATCAGGTGGACAAAGTATTGGAGTTTTAGCTTCAGCATCAGTCCTTCCAATGAATATTCAGGACTGATTTCCTTTAGAATTGACTGGTTTGATCTCCTGGCAGTCCAAGGGACTCTCAAGAGTCTTCTCCAACACTACAGTTCAAAAGCATCAATTCTTTGGTGCTCATCTTTCTTTATGGTCCAACATTCACATCCATACATGACTACTGGTAAAAACCATAGCTTTGACTAGATGGACCTTTGTCGGCAAAGTAATGTCTCTGTTTTTTAATATGCTATCTAGGTTGGTCATAGCTTTTCTTCCAAGGAGCAAGCATATTTTAATTTCATGGCTGCAGTCAACATCTGCAGTGATTTGAGAGCCCCCTCCACAAAATAAAGTCTCTCACTGTTTCCATTGTTTCCCCATCTAGTTATCGTGAAGTGATGGGACCAGATGCCATTATCTTTGTGTTTTGATGTTGAGTTTTAAGTCAACTTTTTCACTCTCAACAAGAGGCTCTTCAGTTCTTTGCTTTCTGCCATAAGAGTGCTGTCATTTGCACATCTGAGGTTATTGATACTTCTTCTGGCAATCTTGATTTCAGCTTGTACTTCTCATGATGTACTCTGCATAGAAGTTAAATAAGCATGGTGACAATATACAGCCTTGATGTACACCTTTTCCAATTTAGAACCAGTCTGTTGTTCTATGTCCGGTTCTAACTGTTGCATCTTGACCTGCATATGGATTTCTCAGGAGGCAATTAGGTCAGGTGGTCTAGTATTCACATCTCTTGAAGAATTTTCCACAGTCTGTTGTGATCTACACAGTCAAAGGCTTTGGTGTAATCAATAAAGCAGAAGTAGATGTTTTTCTGGTATTCTCTTGCTTTTTTTATGATCCCACAGAGTTTGGCAATTTGATCTCTGGTTCCTCTGCCTTTTCTAAATCCAACTTGAACATCTGGAAGTTCATGGTTCACATACTGTTGAAGCCTGGCTTGGAGAATTTTGAGCATTACTTGGCTAGTGTGTGAGATGAGTGCAATTGTGTGGTAGTTTGAACAGGAATCCTTATAAGGTCTTTGTGGGGAAGGGTCTGGGGGAAAAGTCCTTTAGACAATTACCTGAGTGGGTCTTTGACAGATGAAGGGGAGAATAAGGGCAAAAACAGTACACTAATTAAAGGAGAAAACACGAGCAAGGGTATAAAGATGAGCAACTGTTTGTTGAATGACTAACAAAGAGGTTACATTTAATGCAACATAAGGTAATGAGATGTTTAGGGATGGGATTGGAGAGGTGGATCATATTGAGCTCTTGATCATGAGGTTTAGGTGATGGGAAACCACTAAAAGGATTTAAGCTTGGCAGTGATATGGTTAGACATGTGTCTAAGCAGGACGAAATTAAACAAGTGATAAAAATGTATTTTACTTATTCAGGTAAGAGTTATAAAGAGCTTATACTAGGGTAGATGTAGGAACAAGAGGGGAAAAGCCTTATAAGTGTACAGTTTCTTCTTCTTTATAACCCACAGCCTTCTCTTATTTTCTATTAATGACCCTTAGCCTATTACATTAGAGTCAACCACATTGAACTAGAAATATGTTAAAATTGAAATCGATGAAGTGTGGGAGGTATTCAAATGGGAAAAATCAAAAATATACCTCAATATTCCAGCTTGGTTACTTGGGAAGATAGTGATGTTGAGACATAACAAAAAGAAAGATTTGTAGATATGGTCAAAGGGTAGGGTTAACAAAGCTAGTGGGAGTGATGGAATTCCAGTTGAGCTATTTCAAATCCTAAAAGATGATGGTGTGAAAGTGCTGCACTCAATATGGCAGCAGATTTGGAAAACTCAGCAGTGACCACAGGACTGGAAAAGATCAGTTTTCATTCCATTCCAAAAGAAAGGCAATGCGAAAGAATGTTCAAACTACCACACAATTGCACTCATCTCACACACTAGCCAAGTAATGTTCAAAATTCTCTAAGCAAGGCTTCAACAGTACATGAACTGTGAAATTCCAGATGTTCAAGCTGGATTTAGAAAAGGCAGAGGAACTAGAGATCAAATTGCCAATATCCATTGGATCATCGAAAAAGCAAGAGAGTTCCAGAAAAGCATCTACTTCTACTTTATTGATTATGCCAAAGCTTTGGCTGTATAGATCACAATAAACTGTGGAAAATTCTTCAAGAGATGGGAATACCAGATCACCTTACCAAACTCCTGAGAAATCTGAATGCATCTCAAGTTGCAACAGTTAGAATCGTACATGGAACAACAGACTGGTTCCAAACTGGGAAAGGAGTACGTCAAGGCTGTATATTGTCACCTGGCTTATTTAACTTTATGCAGAGAACATCATGTGAAATTCCAGGCTGGATAAAGCACAAGCTGAAATCAAGATTGCCAGGAGAAATATCAATAACCTCAGATACACAGATGACACCACCCTAAGGCAGAAAGGGAAGCAGAACTAAACAGCCTCTTGATGAAAGTGAAAGAGGAGAGTGAAAAAGCTGGCTTAAGACTCAACATTCAGAAAACGAAGATCATGGCAGCCGGTCCCATCACCTCATGGCAAATAGATGGGGAAACAATGAAACAGTGAGAGACTTTATTTTCTTGGGCTCCAAAATCACTGCAGACGGTGACTGCAGCCATGAAATTAAACGACACTTGCTCCTTGGAAGAAAATCTATGACCAACCTAGATAACATATTAAAAAGCAGAGACATTATTTTGCCAACAAAGATCCATCTAGTCAAAGCTATGGTTTTTCCATTATTTATGTATGGATGTGAGAGTTGGACCATAAAGAAAGCTGAGCACCAAAGAATTGATGCTTTTGAACTGTGGTGTTGGAGAAGACTCTTGAGAGTCCCTTGGACTGCAAGGAGATCCAACCAGTCAATTCTAAAGGAAATCAGTCCTGAATATTCATTGGAGGGACTGATGTTTAAGCTGGAGCTCAAGTACTTTGGCCACCTGATGTTAAGAACTGACTCATTGGAAAGGATCCTGATGCTGAGAAGGATTGAGGGCAGGAGGAGAGGGAGACAACAGAGGTTGAGATGGTTGGTTGGCATCACCAACTCTATGGACATGAGTTTGAGCAAAGCCTGGGAGTTGGTGGTGGACAGGGAAGCCTGGTGTGCTGCAGTCCATGGGGTCGCAAAGAGTTGGGCATGACTAAGTGACCAAACTGACCTGAAGAATGAGGTAGTGCTTATTGATTCATTTCTAGACAGGTCAAATTTGAGATTCTGTGATATGTCTAGATAGAGATGTTTCACAGGTAGCTGATTTTGAAGCTGAGTACAAATGTGAGTTGTAACTAAGATTGCTAGATTTAAAATCAAGGTATTAGCAGTGACTTGATATTGAAGTTACAGCATATGAAAAAATGCAGGAGTCTAGAACAAGAAACTAAGTAGTCTGAGGAAATAGCCTTGAGCAATAGCTCTAGTTAGTGGTGAACACAAGCAGAGTTCATGAGAAAGATGGACATGGTTAAAACATGGAAAGTAAAGAAGGGTAAGCCACACACAGTTAAGACCTAGTATGGTAAGGTACAATCTAATCGAAAGAGTTTGATATTAAGGACTGACTGCAATAGAAAATTTTAGTATTGAAGAGTGACAAATAGTGTCAACTTAATAGAATTCCAATAAAGACATAAAAAAGAAATACCCTGAATTTGTCAGGTTGGGAGCCACTAGTGGCCTTCCCAAAAACAGTTTCAGTAGAAAGTGGAGGAAAGGGCCAGGTTGCCATGGTAAGGGAGAGAATCTCTAGGAGATTCTCACTGCACTGTAGGACATCAAAGCCTCAAAAATTCTGCTTATGTTTATTCATTTACTTTTAGCCTAGCCCTTCATGCTTCCTAATTCACAAATTCTTTTTTCAAGCAACATGAATTAATGTAAAAATGCCATCTGTTTTCATTAGAATACACTTTAAGAAAGACAGACTTAGAAGCTATACATATTTAACTATAAACTTAAAATAATGAAATGAAAGAAATAATGTGGAAGGGAGCGATGGAGGTTTTGTAATAAATAATATATCATTTCAAAAAATTGTGAAGTGACTATTTTAAAATGTCTTTAATTTTTATGAGAATACTGGTATTAACTTGATATTTAGCTTGGTTGTATATAGAAAACATATGGTGAAAAGAAGAATAAAGCTATATTGCTTTGGGGGATTTTTAGATTTGCTTATCTAGATTTGAAGAGAAACTAAATAATGTCTAAGTATATTGTTCTGAGAGAGAGGGCAGTGAAACTGCTGATGTGAGACGAGCAAAAAATTTGATATATCATTCATACTCTCCTGTAATGTGTCAGAAACAACTATTTTCTTTTCTACAAAATGTGACACTGGATGGGAAAATAGGATACCATCAAATAGGCCAGCACCAATGTATCTAGTCCATTACGGGGTATTGTGGGAATCTCATGCTAAAGTGGCTGGCTTCAGTTCAGTTCAGTTCAGTCATTCAGTCACGTCTGAATCTTTGCAACTCCATGGACTGCCGCACGCCAGGCCTCCCTGTCCATCACCAACTCCTGGAGTCTACTCAAACTTATGACCATTGAGTCAGTGATGCCATTCAACCATCTCATCCTCTGTCATCCCCTTCTCCTCCTGCCTTCAATCTTTCCCAGCATCAAGGTCTTTTAATATGGGTCAGTTCTTTGCATCAGGTGGCCAGAGTATTGGAGTTTCAGCTTCAGCATCAGTCCTTCCAACGAACACCCAGGACTGATCTCCTTTAGGATGGACTGGTTGGATCTCCTTGCTGACCAAGGGACTCTCAAGAGTCTTCTCCAGCACCGCAGTTCAAAAGCATCAATTCTTCGACACTCAACTTTCTTTATAGTCCAACTCTCACATCCATACATGACTACTGGAAAAACCATAGCTTTGACTAGAAGGACCTTTGTTGGTAAAGCAATGTCTCTGCTTTTTAATATGCTGTCTAGGTTGGTCATAACTTTTCTTCCATGGAGCGTCTTTTAATTTCATGGCTGCAGTCACCATCTGCAGTGATTTTGGAGCCCCCCAAAATAAAGTCTGTCACTGTTTCTACTGTTTCCCCATTATTTGCCATGAAGTGATGGGACCATGTGTCATGATCTTAGTTTTCTGAACATTGAATTGTTGAGTTTTAAGCCAACTTTTTCACACTCCTCTTTTACCTTCCTTAAGAGGCTCCTTAGTTCTTCCTCGCTTTCTGCCATAAGGGTGTTGTGATATGCATATCTGAGGTTATTGATATTTCTCCCAGCAATCTTGATTCCAGCTTGTGCTTCATTCAGTCCAGTGTTTCTCATGATTTACTCTGTATATAAGTTAATTAAGCAGGGTCACAATATACAGTCTTGATGTACTCCTTTCCCGATTTGCAATCAGTCTGTTGGTTCCATGTCCAGTTCTAACTGTTGCTTCCTGACCTGCATACATATTTCTCAAGAGGCAGGTCAGGTGTTCTGGTATTCCCATCTCTTTAAGAATTTCCCACAGCTTGTTGTGGTCCACAACAAAGGCTTTGTAAAGGTCAATAAAGCAGAAAAAGATGTGTTTCTTGAACTCTCTCGCTTTTTCAATGATCCAGCGGATGTTGGCAATTTGATTTCTGGTTCCTCTGCCTTTTCTAAATCCAGTTTGAACATCTGGAATTTCACGGTTCACATACTGTTGAAGCCTGACTTGGGAAATTTTGAGCATTACTTTGCTACTGTGTGAGATGAGTGTAATTGTGAGGTAGTTTGAACATTGTCTGGCATTACCTTTCTTTGGGATTGGAATGAAAACTGACATTTTCCAGTCCTGTGGCCACTGCTGAGTTTTCCAAATTTGCTGTCATACTGAGTGCAGCACTTTCACAGCATCATCTTTTAGTATTTGAAATAGCTCAACTGGAATTCCATCACCTTCACTAGCTTTGTTCATAGTGATACTTCCTAAGGTTCACTTGACTTCGCATTTCAGGATGTCTGGCTCTAGGTGAATAATCACCCCATCGTGATTATCTGGGTCGTGAAGATCTGTTTTGTATAGTTCTTCTGTATATTACTGCTGCCTCTTCTTAATATCTTCTGGTTCTGTGAGGTCCATACCATTTCTGTCCTTAATTGTATCCATCTTTGCATGAAATGTTCCCTTGGTATCTCTAATTTTCTTGAAGAGATCTCTAGCCTTTCCTATTCTATTATTTTCCTCTATTTCTTTGCATTGATTGTTGAAGAAGGCTTTCTTATCTCTCCTTGCTATTCTTTGAAACTCTCCGTTCAATTGGGTTTATCTTTCCTTTTCTCATTTGCCTTTTGCTTCTCTTCTTTTCACAGCTATTTGTAAGGCCTCCTCAAACAACCATTTTGCCTTTTTGTATTTCTTTTCCTTGAGGATAGTCTTGATCACTGCCTCCTGTACAATGTCACAAACCTCAGTCCATAGTTCTTCAGGCATTCTGTCTATGAGATCTAATCCCTTGAATCTATTTATCACTTCCACTGTATAATCATAAGTGATTTCATTTAGGTCATACATAAATGGTCTAGCGATTTTCCCTATTTTCTTCAGTTTAAGACTGAATTTTGCAATAAGGAGTTCATGATCTGAGCCACACTCAGCTCTAGATTTTGTTTTTGCTGACTGTATAGAGCTTCTCCATCTTTGGCTGCAGAGAATATAATCAATCTGATTTCGGTGTTGACCATCTGGTGATGTCCATGTGTAGAGTCTTCTCTTGTGTTGTTGGAAGAGGGTGTTTGCTCTGACCAGTGTGTTCTCTTGGCAGAACTCTATTAGCCTTCGCTTCCTTCTTTCTATAATCTAAGGCCAAATTTGCCTGTTCCTCCAGGTATTTCTTGACTTCCTACTTTTGGATTCCAGTCCCCTATAATGAAAAGGACATCTTTTTGGGGTTTTAGTTCTAGAAGGTCTTGTAGGTCTTCATATAACCATTTAACTTCAGCTTCTTCAGCATTACTGGTTGGGGCATAGACTTGGATTATTTTGATATTAAATTGTTTGCCTTGGAAACCAACAGAGATCATTCTGCCATTTTTAAGATTGCATTCAAGTAATGCATTTTGAACACTTTTGTTGACTGTCATGGCTACTCCATTTCTTCTAAGGGATTCTTGTCCACAGTAGTAGATGTAATGGTCATCTGACTTAAATTCACCTGTTCCAGTCCATTTTAGATTCCTAAAATGCCGATGTTCACTCTTGTCATCTCCTGTTTGACCACTTCCAATTTGCCTTGATTCATGGATCTAACATTCCAGGTTCCTATGCGATACTGCTCTTTACAGCATCGGATTTTACTTCCATCACCAGTCACATCCATAACTGGGTGTTGCTTTTACTTTGGCTCCATCTCTTTCTTCTTTCTGGAGTAATTTCTCCACTGTTTTCCAGTAGCATATTGGGCACCTACCGACCTGGGGAGTTCATCTTTCAGTGTCCTATCTTTTTGCCTTTTCATACTGTTCATGGGGTTCTCCAAGGCAAGAATACTAAAGTGGTTTGCCATTACCTTCTCCAGTGGACCATGTTGTGTCAGAACTCTCCACCATGACCTGTCTGTCTTGGGTGGCCCTATACAGCATGGCTCGTAGTTTCATTCACTTAGATAAGGCTGTGGTCCATATGATCAGATTGGCTTGCTTAGAGGTGCTTTTTAATATCACAATACATTAGCATATAGAACAAGTTACTGACATTTAAAAAAAAATTTCTCTCTGTTGTTTTCAATTTTGAATATATTTATATGTGTGTTTGTATATGGCAAAGGTGAAGTCATTTTTGTTTTTATTCTTCGGAAGCAATATACTTTGCTTAGGAGTAAGTGTGAAAATATCACAGACCAGACCAAAATAACTCATAACAGAAATGCCTATGTCACAATGAATTCATCATCAAATGAGATATTTTTAAGGTATATACACATTGCAAATTCTCCCTATGTAATTAGGGTAGGACAAATCTGACTCCGTATTAGATCTGTTCCTTTAACTTTTGTGCTTTGCAGCCTGTGCTTGGTCATGCTGGTCCTGCACCTTTTATAAGAGAATGCTGCCGATAGATTGAAATACACAGGATAGCCTCTTGTTAGCGTTCTGATTTTAGAGTCCATTCATATAGAGATAAAATTTTATAGAACAGAGAATAATGTTTATTTTGTTCGAGGTTTACAGTAACATTGTGACCTAACTGACATGGACACCTGCAAGAACAAAGGATTTCAATACCAAGAAGTTTGCAACAACAAAACATGCCCCTCTTTCAGCTTGCCTTTAAGAGTGCTTTGCTGAAACCGTTAGGAAGGTTCATGGGTTCCTTTTGAGCATAAGTCACCAGTGTTCTGGTGGCACTGCAATAAACCTTTCTCTGTTTCAAACTCCTACATTTTGGTATTGTTTGGCCTCACTATGTGTCAGGCACAAGACCTTGCATTCACTAACACCTATACCACCACTTCCCATTTTATATCAAGAAATGTTGCATTTAAATAATTTTCTATCAGTAGCTCCTGGATGACACTGAACAATTTGTGGACAAAGGATGAGCCAGTGTCTTCACTCAAATGTGTGTTCTGTTCTCTGTGCGTTGGTTGAACCCTTCTTCACTCACTGGCTCAGTTAAGAGCAGTTATCTGATATTAATTAAAATATCAGATAACCAGTGAGACACAACCTCACTGCAGTGGAGAGAAAAATGAGATTTTTAGTAATTATGGAAATTATCCCTTATGTTAATTTCTTTACGTAAGATTGCTATATAGTTCCTCCATAAAAAGCAAGAATGAGAAGCAATTGAAAATTAATTACATACGTCTATAAACATCTACTGATCACTGGATCTATGCAGATCATTCACTAGGTGCTGTCAGGAATAAAGGAACAACATGATGATCCTCATCATCAAGAACCATGAGCTAAATCAATGCATGAATGCACAGATGTGCATCTTGGAGTAAACTAAAAAATGCATTTTCTCTAAAACTCCATACACAGCAAATATGACTCAAAAACATTTAAGCTCTCATATTTTTTTCCTTTCTGAAGTAGTTAGCTCATAATAACCAATGTCAAAATTTTCTAAGTTAGTAATACCATTCGATCGTAATGAAATAAAGGGCACTGGCAAAACAAACAAAGATGAATTTATCTTAATGAAAAAGAAAAAAAAAAGTATTTATTTTCCTAATGGTAATAGCAATGAAAATGATGGTGGTGATAAAAAAGTCATCATTTCTTAAGTACTTATTATCTGCCAGGCAGGAGACTTAGTGATTTATAAATCTTAATTCATTTAAGCCTGCAAAGAACTATTTAAGACAGAAAAAGCCTCATTTTACTAACAAGGAAAACAAAGATAACAAAAATGAAGAATCTAATCTAATGTCACATATTGAAAAATAGGAAATCTTGGACCCAAACCTACATTCTTAAATGCTACACAATGCAATACATACCTATGCATGCTGTTCTACATGTAAAAAAAGAAAAATACAAACAACATATTTACACTGAATTTTATAGTGAGAGATCTTCCTATTGACCATCAGTCATATTCATCAGTACAGGTGAATCAAATTACTTGTTGCAACATTGCATTTCCCGAAGGCAGGCAAACCAATATATCCTACTGCCCAAGCTCTTTTTAAAATTCAGTGTTGACTCCCTTTGATTGAGAAGTGGTCCCTGTATTTCTCCTCCTTAAACATGGTCAGGTCTGTAACTATGGCACAAGTGAATGTATGTTACTTCTGAGGCAACTGATAAAAGCTTATTTAGTTTCCACCTGGTTTTCATGAGATTTTCACTCTTAGACATCAGCCACTATGCTGTGGAGAAGTCAAGAGGCCACACAGAAAGGCCATGTGCAGATGGCTAGGCCACAGTGCCAGCTAAGGTGGAAGGAAAAAGTCTTTAGGTGACTCCATTCTCCCGGATCTGAGCTGCTCCCAATGATGTCTTATAGAGATGAAACACACCATGCCCACTGAGATCTGTTCAAAATTAAGTCTCTGATCAAAATAAATGTCATTAATTTTAAGGCATTTAATTTTGGGTTAGTATGTTACACGGCTTCCCAGGTAGCTCAATGGGTAAAGAATCCGCCCACAATGCAGGAGATGAAGGACACATGGGTCTGATCCTTGGGTTAGAAAGATTCCCTGGAGGAGGGCATGACAACCCACTCCAGTATTCTTGCCTGGAGAGTCCCATGGACAGAGGAGCCTGGCTGGCTACAGTCTACGGGGTCACAAAAGGTCAGACACAGTTGAAATGACTTAGCACACATATGTTACACAGCAATATATAGCCATAACATCTGTCTAACTTCACAGTATTGTTTGTCCTAAGTGAGATAATACATACAAAAATATATTGTAAACAGCAGAAAAATATATGATTGTTATTGGTTGTTTTTGTTTGTTATAACTCTTACTACTGAAAATATGGTCCACTGTAAAGCAGCATCAGTGTCACCTGGGAGAATGCAGAATCTGAGGCTCCACCCTAGATTTACTGAATCAGAATCTGCACTTTAATAGGATCCCCAAGAAATTCCTATGCATATTAAAGTCTGAGAAGCAATAGTATAGACCACAGAACAGGTCCATAGGATATGTCAGTGATCAATCTTACGTATTGGTTAGCCTAAGAGAATAGATATCCTGTGGATTGACACTAGCTCCCCATTTACTATAGATAGAAATGTTGAACCAGTAAGAAATCCTCTGCATTTTCATGGGGAAATTCACAAGTAATAAAAAACCTTCAAAAGCTCTGTCTCTTTCAAGATGAGTGGAAGGCTGACAGAGGTGACCCAGCATGATCTGACAGATGGTGTATGTCAGATGGATGAGTGGAAAAGAAGAAAAAGAGCCTCTCAAAGTATCTGATTGTAGTTTTAGCTAAAAGCTGCCTTTAAGCCAATTTTCCAGAGTCCTGTATCTTCCAAATGTTTTGGGTCAAGGGCTTACTATTCCAGAATTTTGCAGGTTATTTGGCTAGCTGGATTGCCAATTACCTGCATGGGTATAAGTGAACATCCCTGCCTATGCTTTTACCTAATTAAAATTGCTGGTTTGAGAAATAAATATAAACCATTAATATGGCACTGTGAGATCAGAGCCTCTTCAAGTTTAATTTAACCTCGATGTGTTAAATTAAACTCCAAAATTTTCAGTCAGATCTTTATTTCTATCTCTGTTTGGTCCTCACCCTAAATCTTACCCCATATGCTTTTCCTTGAAGAAAACTGAACATATAAGGATTTTATCATCACTGAGATAATCTAATCATTATTTAAAAGACAACAGAAAAATAACTAGGACTTTAAAAAAGAGCAAATGCTTTTGAAAGTGGGAAAGAAGAAAAATTCACACTTTTTTTTCTTAAGATGAAAACACAGTAATTTAAATACACACACACACACACACACACACACACACACACAATGGAATACTACTCAGCCATAAAAATGTTATATTTTGCCGTTCAAAAACATGGATGAAAAAAAAAAATAAAAATAAAAAAAAAAATAAATTAAAAAAAAAAAAAAAAAAAAAAAACATGGATGAACCTGGAGGATATCATGCTTAGTGAGATAAGTCAGACAGAGAAAGACAAATACAGTATGTTATCACTTATATGTGGAATCTAAAAATAAATATAACAGAAATAATAGGAATGATCTTTATCTACACTGTTAAACATGGTAACCATTATCCACATGTGGCTTAGTGAGTGCTCAAAATGTGGCTATTATAACTAAGAAACTGAATTTGGGGATTTATTCTATTTAAATTAATTTAGTTTAGACTTCTCTCTGACGAACAGAAACCAGAGGGGCTGAGAGTTAGGTTTTAGAAAACCCATCCTCCAACTAAGGTTTCTAGGCATCTTCATGCACAAAGCACCCTGTTTCAACCTGCAAAGATGCCAGAATGAAAAAGAAAGGAAGGTAGAGTGGCTAGAGGCCAATGAGCTGAGTCTGAGGAAACAGATTAGACTCCTGAACTAATTTGAAAAATGCTCCCTCATTTGAAAAATGACACTGGAGTAAATAAGTTCTAAAGCACTTTGCAGTGGTAAAATTGTATGATTTTTAGGGAGATCTTGATTAGTTTCTACCTGTACCATTTCTTTCCCTTATCTTCTCTCTAGCAACACCCTGAGATTCCTTCTAACTTCACCAAATTCACAAACTCCATTTCCAATTAGCAATTTCATCTTCCCCATCTCATAAGCCAATTAGGAATACTTTTCCTGTGGTTAACATTTTCCACTTTAAAAGAGCCAGGTAACATATTCATCCAGCTTCTGAGATATGGTAAAGGAATTAATTCAAAGCATGACTTGTTCTTCCTATTCTCTTGTCCTTTCAGAGTCATGAATCACAGTTATTTGGACTTGGTATTTATACTTGCTTTGCCTTAGGATGTTCCATTTTTTTTTTTTACAATGGTCTATTCCACAGCATCTCTAAGAAATATGCTCTATGCCCAAGGCAGCTCTCTTTTTTCTTACTTCACATTAAATGTAAAAGGGAAATAGTGATATAAAATCCTCCATTTCCTGATAACTTCTCTTTAATTCTCCACTCTTCAACTTTACTAGGGCTACTTTTCTTTCACATACATTTCAAATACATTTCCTCAGCAAGAATCTGGTCTGAATGACATATATTTCTTTTCCCATCTCTAATTACCCTTTTAACTTGTTTCTGTTCACTCTCAATCCATCTTTCCCTATCAGCCTTCTTAGATTAAAAATAAAAGTTATTCATCAATTTCAGTCACATCGTTTTAGTTTCTTATGCTTTTCTGCTAACATATAGATTGAACTCAATTTTTTAAAAAATTTGCATCTCTTCCATTTGAAGAAATGTGCTTGGAGGTTTAAAGTAATTTTGAAGGTGTTTCACTGTTTGAAAACGGATTTCCTACAAAGTATCAAATCCTATAAAACATATTTAGGGCATTAACTTTCTGAAAGTCAATATCAGTATGTTTCGTACCATTCTTATTTTTTAAAATATTGGTATTTAAAGGCAGGAAATTGATTAAAAAAAAAAATCCAGATTCCACTGTAATGCTTCTGACAGTTAAGGGGCACTATTACCAAACCAAACTTGGGTCACTCCCAATGTGCAGCAAAGCAAATTTACTGACACTGAGTGGTGGTGAAGGGAAGTATCGTATTTATTTTCAGGGCGCTAAGCAAGGAGTATGGGCAGGCAGTTCATGATTAAAACAAACAAACAAACAAACTCCACAGTGGCTTTCAAGGAAGGTTGTTAAAGGCAGCATTTGGGGGTGAGGGCTGCAGGGTGCCAGGGTGCATAACTTTCTTCTGATTGACTGGTAGTGAGACAACAGGATAGTTTTCAGGAAACTTAATCATCTAGTTTCTGTTTCTGATCAGCCTGAGATCTAATGTTAGTGCTCAGCTTGCCATTATCATCCTCCATCTGAGTGGGGGTAGGGGGCGGTCTTAGTTCCTGAGGAACAACTCAAAGATATGTGTCAGATTGTTATGTATATTCCTTGAGGAGGAACTAAGACTTTGCTTTATTGCTGAGCTATTGTCATTACTTTTCTTGTTGAATTGCTTTTTCTTTGTTTCTGCATGCCTTCACTTGCCATAATCAGTGACTACTTGTGCCTGCTCTTTGGAGCTTGGTTGGGAAAAGGCCTAGAAGAATAAAACTTTTTTATACAAACAAGAAACAGGGGATATGGAGGGGCTTTTGTACCCAGAAGGGCCCCACAGGGTCTTGCTCAGTTTCAGCTACTCCTTTTCCCTGATATTCCTCAATCCTGAGGGAACAGGGGCAGGAGAAGAAAGGAAATAAGCTTTTGGATACAAAGTTTAACCATAAATTTAGCAGGAGAACTCAGGGGGATTCAACTGTTTCAACGGTATAAGCATGCTTAAATTTAATCCATAGAGTTTCAAAAGATCCAAACGCCTTAATACTTCACCACTCTGGAAGAATTTGGGGAGAAATGGTTGAGTTTCAGAGGTTTCCAGATCAACCTGGGCCTAGAAAGGATTTTCAGGAAAAGTCCAAATTAATGTAGAGCCCAAAGGAAATCAACCCTGAATATTCATTGGAAGAACTGATGCTGAAGATGAATCTCCAATATTTTGGCCTCCTGATTACAAGACTTGACTCACTGGAAAAGACCTTCATGCTGGGAAAGATTGAAGGCAGGAGGAGAAGTGAATGACAGAGGATGAGATGGTTGGATGGCATCACCGACTCAATGGACATGAGTTTGAGCAAATCTGGGAGATAGTGAAGGACAGGGAAGCCTGGCATGCTGCAGTTCATGGGGTCACAAAGAGTCAGGTATGATTTAGCTACTGAACAACAACAACAACAACAAGAATCTTGTACTCAACCTACAGCTGATTGAAGAAACCGTTATCTCTATTGATCCAAACTGTTAGGGAATCATTGACTGAAACTGCTGCCATGCCCAGGCATGAGTTGCATGAATTATCTCACAAGAGCTGATAATAAGGAAACTAACTGGGAGAATTCAGAAGGGGCCAAAAGGAAGGAGGAGCCATCAGTACATATCTTCTGCCAACATCCCAGAATCCTTCTCTCTGGACTCCATCTTGGCTGAAAGATATGCACACCACCAAGAAGAATCCTGAGTCAAACCAAATACAGGCTAAGCAAGATAACTGACCAGAGACAACCTAGATACCAACCCCATTATCATAAAACCTGAGACTTCGAGCCAGATGGCAGAGCAGTTTTCCTGGGTTCCCTTACCCTGCTTCTCTCTACCCAAGCGCCCGTTTCCAATAAAATCTTTTGCTTTGTCAGCACCTGTGTCTCCTCAGACAGTTCATTTCTCAGTGTTAGACAACATTTCTCAGTGTTAGACAAGGGCCCATGCTTGGACCCTGGAAGGGGTCCTCTTCTTCAGCAAAGTAGGTTCTAGAGAGAATAAGACAGAGGGGACAACTCTGCCCCAGCCTCCAGCTCTCTCATCATGTCTCTCCTTTCCCTTTATGAGAAATTCAGTCCGAAATGCTAGGAAATTTGGAATTCCTATCAACAATACATTAAGTCTGAATAATCAATAGCTATGTTTCTATGCCCCCCTCCCCCAACTCAGCCTGACAAGAATTCTAGCTCTTTCAGTAATTTTCTTCATTCTTATTTATCAAGTTCTCTCTCATGCTTTCTGAATAATTAAGAAAACTGTGTGACCTTGTTTGCCCTCCGAGTTCATCACAAAAATATTTCCTTTTCAGCAGCTGACTCTTGCAGCATTGGAATATGAAAAACCTGTCTCTAGTGAGGGAAGCTATTTTTATTGTTTTCCTTCTGAACCAGCTCTGCTTTGTCAGCCAAAATATTTGTATCCTTTTCATTTTGCCCTTTCAATACTCTGTTTCTCAAATGGTATCATCTGTGTCTTCTCCATCCTCCTGGCACAGCCTGAGGGGGCAGCTGGCCTTTCCCTGCTGCATTTGGCCTAAAGAAACTAGCTGCTACCACCTCACTGAACAAAGGCTTCTGAATCCACTTTCCAGATGTGGCTGCCTACTCCTTTTAGAGTTCCTCTGAACCATCTACCCCAGGCATCGTCAACATTTTTCACCAATCACCTCCCAGGGGCCAAGCTTCCTTCATCATCCATTATTCCCCAAACTCTCATCACATTCTGCTTTTGATGTCCCCTGATGGGAGCCATCCCCTGTGGTATCCCCTTTCAGTCCTAAACCTTTTATCTGGATCTCCAGAATTCATATTGTCTGATTAGTAGGTCTTAGTATATGTTCAAGATTTTTCCTGAATTTATTGTTTATCATCAACCCTTGACAGTGTAGGGGTTCAGAAAAAGCCTCCTCAAAATGTGTCACTCTTGAGTGAGGATTATTTTGAGCTAAAGGTAATGGAGACCCTGAAGGCTCAAAAGAAACTACCTAGAAGAATTTAAATTGGGATATCTTTTTCTAGAAAAGAGTTATTCCCAGAGAATAATTTTATCCAAATGGCCCCATCTATATGGCAGAGCAAACATCTAACAACCTAATACCTACTCTTCTTATTGTCCTGTGAATGACTCTCTGTCCTTGGAAGCCCTAGACCCCTATCCTATTTTGTAGCTCTGGATGGAATATAGACCTCATTTTATCTTTCTGTCTTTGAACCTCTCATGTATGTGGGGTTTCCCATGAATATGAAACTACATGTTATTTTCTCCTATTAACCTAATAACTTTTAGACCAACCAGAGGAAACTAGGAAAGGTAGAGGAATATTTTCTTCCTCCTTGACAACAGAAATCTGTTTAACTATTAAAAAACATTTCCCCTTTGACTAGATGAAGCTGGTTTTCCTTCCAAGGTTAGCAAGGCTTTCTCATTTCTCCCTATTTGATATTTATTATTATTTCTGCTTCTTGCCAAATCTGCTGTGAAACATGCGGCTCACAGTCACAGACTCACAGAGAATAATTACTTATGTTCAAATCCCAACTCTAACTCTGTGCTCTTCCACAAGTATTTTACCTCTATTTCCCTCAACTTCCTCATTTATAAAATGACAAAAGCAACTTATTCAAAAGAATGTTTAAATCTTGTAACATAATGATTGAATAAATAAATGTGCAAATTACTTAAAATTGATTTAAATTGATTTAATTGATTTAAAGTAAATTAGATTCACTTTTATTACTGAATTAAGTGTTCTGAGAAGGCCTGAAATTAAATAAAACCAGCTTTTTTTTTATCCATCCCTTCAAATGTATTTAACTCAAAACATCTCTTTTTAAAAAATGTAACTCTTTTATGTTTTCCTGAAATCTTCATCGCTAAAAACTTAATTTGGGAAATCCTGATCTTGGGTTTTAAACAAAAACAAGTAAAAGCCCAAGAAAGGTGAAATGACTTCAGGAATATTATAATGATGAATGCAGACAAATCCTAAATTAGAATCCAAGTCTCCTGATACTTAGGATGCTAAAATTTGATCCATAAAAAAGAAACTATAAAAGGGTTTATAAGAGTTAAATGAGAGTTCTTTTTAAAATAGTCAAAGCTACACAAATGCTGTTTCATATCATCTTCTAATAAAGAAATTATTGAATACTACTTGCTTTCTTTTGTTAGAGGTTTTGTTAGGAGAACCAGTGATTGAAACCTCCTGCCCTGCCCAGACACCATAATAACCACTTGTGTATGTTATGTTAAACAGGAGGTCCTGGTAAGGAATGCAGAAATAACAAGCTACCACAACCAGAAAAATTTGGAAAATGTCAAAAGGAAAGAAAAAACTCCAGTCCAGATGTCCTACCAACCTCCCAGAATCCTTCTCACTGGAATCCATCTTGTCTGAGTGATGCGTGCACCTCCAGGAAGGACCCTGAATCAGAGTGATTGGCCAGAAACAACTCAAAAACTAACCCAATTACTATAAAACTCAAGACTGTGAGCCACATGGCAGAGCAGTTCTCCTGTTTCCCCACCCTGCAGCTTTCTGCCTGGGCGCCCCTTCCCAATAAAGTCTCTTGCTTTGTCAGCATATGTGTCTCTTCAGACAATGCATTTCTGAGTATTAGACAAGAACCTACTCTTGGGCCCTGGAAATGAGTCCCTTTTCTTGCAACAGTAATTCTTTCTGTTTTATCTTTAAATTGACTAATTTTTATAGTCATTTTATAGGCAATGTGCTGTTATATATTAATATGTTTTGTATGTAGTGATAAAAATTAATATTCTAAGGTAAATCAAGGAAAATTTTTAAAAATCTGACTATACTACTCAAAGCAATCTACAGATTCAATGCAGTCCTTATCCAATTACCAATGGCATTTTTCACAGAACTAGAACATAAAATTTTACAATTTGTGTGGAAGCACAAAAGATCCTGAATAGCCAAAGCAATCTTGGGAAGGAAAAACAGCTGGAAGAATAAGGCTCCCTGACTTCTGACTATGCTACAAAGCTAGAGTAATCAAAACAGTATGGCACTGGCACAAAAACAGAAATATAGACCAATGGAATTGGATTAAAAGCCCAGAGATAAACCCACACACAAATAGTCACTTAATCTATGACAAAGGAGGCAAGAATATACAATGGAGGAAAAAAACCTCTTCAATAATTGGTGCTGGGAAAACTGGACAGCAACATGTAAAAATATGAAATTAGAACACTTCCTAACACCACATACAAGATAAACTTAAAATGGATTAAAGACTTGGATGTAAGGCCAGACACTATAAAACTATTAGAGGAAAACATAGGCAAAACAGTCTTTGATATAAATCACAGCAGCATCTTTTTTGATACAATTCCTAGATTAATGAAAATAAAAACAAAAATAAACAAATGGCATGAAATTAAACTTAAAAGCTTTTGCACAGCAAAGGAAACAATAAACTAGACAAAGAGACAGCCCGCAGAATGGGAGAAACTATTTGCAAATGAAGCAACTGACAAAGGATTAATCTCTAAAATATATAGGCGTCTCATACAGCTCAATATAAAAAAAAAATCCCCAACAACCTAATCAAAAAAAAAAAAAAAGAGAGGGAGAGAAAACTGAAATAGACATTTCTGCAAAGAAGACATTCAGATGGCCAACAGATGCATGAAAAGATGCTCAACATCACTAATTATTAGAGAAATGCAAATCAAAACTAATGAGGTATCACTTCACACCTGTCAGAATGGCCATAAAAATATCTATAAACAATAAACATGAGAGAGAGTGTGGAGGAAAGGGAATCACCTTGCACTGTTGTTGGGAATGTAAATTGATAGAGCTGCTATGGAGAACAGCATGGAGGTTCCTTAAGAAACAAAAAATAGAACTTCCAAATGAAAGCAACCCCACTCCTCGGCATACACCCAGAGAAAATCATATTTCAAAAATGCACATGCATGACAATGTTCACTGTACCACTATTTACAATAATTAGGACATGAGTGTCTGTGCCCAGGCGCTCAGTTGTATCCAACTCTTTGCAACCCTATGCACTAGAGAAGTTAGGACATTGAAGCAACCTAAATGTCTGACACGTGAATGGGTAAAGTAGTAGTACATATATACAATGGAACATTATTTAGCCATTAAAAGGAACAAAACTGGGTCATTTGTAATGATGTGGATGGACCTAGAGTTTGTCATTCAGAGTGACGTAAGTCAAAGAGAGAAAAATGTTATATTAAGACATATATGTAAAATCTAAAAAACAAAGTATAGATGATCATATTTATAAAACAAACAGAGACACAGACATAGAGAAAAAACATATGAACACCAAGGGAGAAAAATGGGGGTGGGATAAATTTGGAGATTGGGATTGATTTATTTACACTATTGATACTATGTATTAAATGGATAACTAATGAGAACCTTCTGTATAGCTCAGGCAACTCTACTTAGTGCTCAGCGGTGAACTAAATGGGCAGGAAATCCCCAAAAGAGTGAATATATGTATCTACAGAGCTGATTCACTTTGCTGTAAAGTAGAAACTAACACAACATTGTAAAGCAGATATACTCCAAAAAAAAGTAATTTCAAAAAACTGAAAAAATAAAATATTTTCTCTCTTGGTCTCTTACCCCTCTACTGTGCCCTGCATAGCTGCATTATACATCAGCCAAACATCCCCACCGGCAGAAATACCTGCTCAGCCATGATCAATATTTTCCTAGTACCAACAAGATAACTCCATCCTTTCTGATCTTGTAAGCGGCCATGATGAACCACCATTTTGTATTTACAGATCCAGAGTATGCAAACTATGTCATTTAATATACAACCCTTTGTCTCAAGAACTATTTAACTGTGTTTGATCTCTAATGGACAGAACAGTTCTTGGAGTTTTCTGAAACGCTGTTCCTGGGTTATAACTTTCACTTTGGCTCAAATAGAATTTTCCTTTTCTTTCTTAGATCAACTGATTAATTTTATGTTGACAATAGTAAATAGACAAATCTTATGTATGCAGGTGCAGGAAACCTGGGTTCCTTCCCTGGGTTGGGAAGAACTCCTGGAGAAGGGAATGGCAACCCATTCCAGTACTGTTGCCTGGAGAATTCCACAGACAGAGGAGCCTGGTGGGCTATAGTTCATGGGGTGGCAAAGGGTTGGACATATCTGACTAATCCACACACATTTATGTATGTGTGTGTGAGAAAATGCACACATATTAAGTGAAATTTTAAAAATGTATACACCTGTGAATATAACCCACATTCCTATCAGAATACTGAACATGCTAATCATTTACACCATTTCCCAGTCAATTGCTCCAACCCCAGGGAAACAATGACTTTTATGATTTTGATTTTCTTTACTAAAAGATTGTTTTAACTCTTCTAGAACTCCACATGGATGGGATTACATAGTATATACTCTTATGTTCAGCTTCTCTCAATCAGGACAGCATTACAAAATTAATCCATTGTTTTGATACTGTTGTGATGTCAGTACTTTATTCCAATTTATTGTTGAGTAGTATTCTGTTGTATTGAGAAATGGAATATTTTCTGCCATATCAGTAAATAAGTATGTCACAAGCATCAGCTATTGCAGCCCTCCAATATAAGCCAGTGAGCCCTGAAGAAACTCAGGAAGGAAAATAATACATGCCATCTAGCAGCCATAAGACTGCAGCCACTCCCTAAGGTGAGCCCCAAGGAAACTCAGGCTAGGAAAATACAGGATACTGGCTCCAGATAGCTGAGCTGCAAACAAGAGCAATGATTTTAGTAAGGCCAGATTTTTGCATCTTCCTATACATAGAAAAGTGCTAAATTCCTTTACTTGGGATATCTAGTTTTATTTAATTAACAGAAGGAAATGACAACCCATTCCAGTATTCTTGCCTGGGAAATCCCATGGACAGAGGAGCCTGGTGGGCTACAGTCCATGAGGTTGCAAAAGTCAGATATGATGTAGCCACTAAACTACTACCACCAATCTTTTGATGGTCCTTGTTGCCTTTCTTGCAAAAAACAAAAACAAAAACAAAAACGCCCTTATTGCAAAACTGCTATAAATTCTAGCTCCTTCCTCACCACCTTGGAGCAGTTTCTCAGAGTTTTCCGAAATGCTGTCTCCCAGGCTGCAGTCCTCTTTTTGCCCCAAATAAAACTTAACTCACGATTTTCATGCTGTGCTTTTTTTTTTTTTTGGTTTTCTTTTTTAAGTCAACAGTGTGAATATACTACAATATACTTATCTATTCTTGTGTTGATTGTCTTTTGGATTTTCCTAGTCTGAAGTCTCTTGATCTTAAGTTGGCAAGCTGGAGACCCAGTGGAGCAAAGGTACAGTTCCAGTCTGAGTCTGAACTAGGAGGCCTCCTGGGGTAAGTTCCAGTCTAAGTCTGAGTCTGAAGACAGAAGACTTATGACTCAGCTCAAAGACAGGCAAAAACAGACAATTCTCTCTTACTTTTGTTCTAGTCCAGCCTTCAGTAGACTGTATGAGGGCAATCTACATTAGGAAGAGCTATCTCTTTACTCAGTTTAACAATTGAAATGCTCATCTCATCCAAAACCAGCCTTACATACACACCTAGGATAACATTGTATCTTGCCAGCCCATGGCCCAGTCAAGTTGACATATAAAATACCATCACGCCTAATTTGGAGTTATTATAAATAAAAAATGCTTGAATAAGTGTTTTTGTGGATATGTGCTTTCATTTTTCCCTACTAAATTTTAACAGTGGAATGTCTGGATTGCCTTTTTAATTTTAACTATTCTAGAGGGTATATACTTTTAGTTATTGTAATTCTAATTTTCATTTCATTAAATTTTATTTCCCTGATGACAAAAACTGCTGAGTACTTTTTCATATGTAAATTGGCTATTCAAAAATGTTCCTTTATGAAGTATTTCTTTCAACCTTTACTATGTTTCACTGTATTATTCCTTTATTATTGTTAAGTTTCAGGAATTTTTTTATATAGACTGTATACAAGACCTTTTGACAGATATATGTTTTGCGAATGTATTCTCCTATTCTATGTCTTTCATTTTCATTTTTAAATAATATTCTTTTGATGGACATACACTTCTAATTCTGATGGGTTCTAATTTTCAGTTTTCTTCTGTCGTTACTGCTTTCTTAATTCTGCTTAAAATTTTTCCCAATTCAAGGGAAATTTGATTAGATGGAAAAAAATCTAGTACCTTACTATAGATATTTGAGAAAGATTCCCTTTACATGAAATCACTCAAAGGTTGCAAATAAGTAGATAAGAACATTATCTCATGCAAAGGTTGTAAGAAATCAAAAAAATTAAAGTGGTCCATTTTCAATGGTGGCTGGCTTTGAGTGGAAATTACTACCAGCCAAACTTGTATGCAGGTCAAGAAGCAACAGTTAGAACCAGACATGGAACAATGGACTGGTTCCAAATAGGGAAAGGAGTAGATCAAGGCTGTATATTGTCACCCTGCTTATTTAACTTTATATGCAGAGTACATCATGTGAAATACCAGGCTGGATGAAGCAGAAGTTGGAATCAAGACTGCTGGGAGAAATAATTAATAACCTCAGATACACAGATGACACCACCCTATGGGAGAAAGAGAAGAGGAACTAAAGATCCTCTTGATGAAAGTGAAAGAGGAGAATGAAAAAGTTGGCTTAAAACTCAACATTCAAAAAACTAAAATCATGGCATCCAGTCCCATCACTTCAAGGCCAATAGATGGGGAAACAATGGGAACAGTGACAGACTTTATTTCTTGGGCTCCAAAATCACTGCAGATGTTGACTGCAGCCTTGAAATTAAAAGACCCTTGCTCTTTGGAAGAAAAGCTTTGACAAACCTAGATAGCTCATTAAAAAGCAGAGACATTACTTTGCCGACAAAGGTCCATATAGTCAAAGCTATGGTTTTTCCAGTAGTCATGTATGGATGTGAGAGTTGGACTATAAAGAAAGCTGAGAGTGGAAGAATTGATGCTTTTGAACTGTGATGTTGGAGAAGACTCTTGAGAGCCCCTTGGACTGGAAAGAGATCAAACCAGTCAATCCTAAAGGAAATTAGTCCTGAATATTCATTGGACAGACTGATGCTGAAGCTGAAACTCCAGTACTTTGGCCACCTGATATGAAGAACTGACTTCTTGGAAAAGACCCTGATGCT
Organism: Giraffa tippelskirchi; assembly: GCF_054371585.1. NCBI lineage: Eukaryota > Metazoa > Chordata > Mammalia > Artiodactyla > Giraffidae > Giraffa > Giraffa tippelskirchi. The sequence goes on from NC_137278.1 coordinate 67,257,531, forward strand.
GGGAAAGATTGAAGGCAGGAGTTGGGGATGACAGAGGATGAGACAGTTGGATGGCATCACTGACTTGATGGACATGAGTTTGAACAAGCTCCAGGAGTTGGTGATGGACAGGGAAGCCTGGCATGCTATAGTCCATGGAGTTGCAAAGAGTCGGACATGACTGAGTGACTGAACTGAACTGAACTTAAACTTAAACTTGTGCCTAACAGCTTACTGATGTAGTAACCAGAAGGATTACAAAACCAGAAAGTCCAGGCAAACAAAGGGAGGGTAGGATGCCTAGGGTTTCAGGCAGGCTCATTCTATTGGTGAATTCAAAATAGAAGAATACGAATAGGTGTGTAGGAAAGAAGGAGTAAGATGTCAGAGAGGGGTCAGCCCATGAAGAGGGAGAGAATAAACCTAGGCAACATCTGGGAAGATTGTTCACCCCATAGTATTCAGTTAATGAGGAACTCGGAGAGAGACTTGCATGCTAGGAGATAAATAGCTTGTTGTAACCACCCTGGGTGTGCCTGCCCACCAGACATCTGATCTTGACAAGACTGTCATTAAAGCCTCTCTTCCTGCTGCACCTCCTGTCTCCAAACCCTTTCTTTCGGTTTGGGCTGGAGGGCTTTATTTCCCACAAGATTAGTCATAAAGTCAAAGTATTATATTTACATAAAATGACAATCTTCAAGATATTGCATATTACCAGAAATAAAGAGGGACATTTTATAATAGCAAAATAAATAGTAGATTTATTAGGAAGGCATAAAAAGAATAAATGTATACTGTACCTACTAACTCTGTTAATCCCACAAGTAGCAAGTACAGATGAATATTTTCCAACCTTTATCATATAATTGATAGGACAGCAAGACCAAAACTCATCAAGGAAAAGTGACTATCAATCACCCTGACCTATGTGTTAAATCACTTCAGTCATGTCTAACTTTGTGACTCTGAGGACTGTAGCTCAACAGGCTCCTCTGTCCATGGGATTCTCTAGGCAAGAATACTGGAGGGGGTTGCCATGCCCTCCTGCCGGGGATCTTCCTTACCCAGACATCAAACCTGAGTCCCTTTGGTCTCCTACATTGGCAGGCGGGTTCTTTACCACTAGCTCCACCTAACTGACATCTATGTACCACAATATTCTGAACAGCAGAACATAGATTCTTTTTTTTTTTTGTAAATTAATTAATTTATTTTAATTGGAGACTAATTACTTTACAATATTGTAGTGGTTTTAAGCACATGGAACATGATCAAGATATATCACATTCTGACCACAAAACAAATCTCAATAAGTTCCACAATGTTGGAGTAATCTACAGTGTGCCCTTTAATCATGAAATAAAAGTAGATATCAAGAAAAGTCTCACATATTTGGAAAATAAGTAATACCTTTTGTAAAGCATATCAAGAATGAGATTAGAGAATATTTAAAACTAGATAGGAAGTACCTAGGGCTTCCCAGGTGGCACTAGTGGTAAAGAACCCACCTGCAATGCAGGAGATGAGGATTTGATCGTTGGGTTGAAGAGATCCCCTGGAGGAGGGCAAGACAACCCACTCCAGAATTCTTTCCCTGGAGAATCCCCACAGATAGAGGAGGCTGGCGGGCTATAGTCCATAGGGTTGCAAAGAGTCGGACATGACTGAAGTAACTGAGCCTGTACACACTAAGTACCTAATATACCCAAATTTGCAACAGCATGTATAGCAACACCTACAGAGATATTTATATGTTCTCTAGTATCTTCAAAATAGTGGTTTCTAAATATTTTCCCCAGAGTTTATGGGGGAAATTATTAAAAGTAATTTGCCATTATTAAAAGTAAAATCATCACTTTTTAACAAACTAGTATTTGTAGTCAAAAATGGAACTCTATACTTTTACATTTTTGAAGAAACAGATAATTAGTTATAACATATTTCTTATCTCCTAACTTGAAATTTATGGTAGTAAAATAGACATAACCAGCATCGCCAATGAACAAAACTACTGTATTCTCCATCAGTGAGGCTAGAGTGTCCTAGAGGATTCCTATATGCTATTGCTATTGATTCAGCAAATTTTTCTACTCCAAAGAGCATTGAATCCTTGGAATTACACTTTTATCAGTTTTATTTTCATAAAACTTCCTTTCTACTGTCAGATGATTTAGCCACAATATATGTGATTGAGAATTTGCAATCTAAATACATGCCAAGTTTTCTTTAAAATATCCAAATCATCCAGTTATTTATTCCTTTTTGTTATCCTTTATTTAATAAGATACACTACTGAATTTTTTATTTATATCACAACTCTTTGAAAGCTGATTATCAATGAGATGGATCTATTTTCCAGAGCCTCTGGAAAAAGAATTACTGTTTAGTAATTGTGTTAAATGGTTTCAAATGCTGGACCTGATTGTTTCTAATACTTTCCTACATTGGTTTCCTTTCCATTATTATTCAGCTCTGGAAACTTACATTCTTGTTGCCTCGTTTTATGAATTGCTAATATCTGGCCATGTGGACTAGAAAACTGTGAAATATCACATGTTTATCAGCTGCTTCCCTATACATCCTTCTCCCTCTACATGTAGGTCAGTTATTCTCTCCCACACTGTGATGTGGAACCAGAAGCCAGAACTCCCTTGGATGCGGTATTACTTTGATGGTGCTCCATAGCAAAATACTACAGATTGGGTGGCGTAAACAACAGAAATTTATTTCCTCAAAGATCTAGAAGCCAGAAATCCAACATCAAGGTGGTGGCAGGTTTAGTTTCTTCTGAGGCCTCACTCCTTGGCTCACAGGCAGTCACTTACTTGCTGTGTCTTTGTTGTTTCTGTTTAGTGGCTAAGTTGTGTCCGACTATTTGCGACCTGCGACCTCGTGAACTGCAGCACGCCAGGCTTCCTTGTCCTTTGCTGTCATTCCAGTTCATGTCCACTGAGTCAGTGATGCTATCTAACCATCTTATCCTCTGCTGCCCTTTCTTCTCTGGCCTTCAATCTTTCCCAACATCAGCTTCTTTTCCAATAAGTCGGCTCTTTGCATCAGGTGGCTGAAGTTTTGGAGCTTCAGCATCAGTCATTCCAATAAATGTTCAGGGTTATTTCCTTTTGGATTGACTGTTTTGACCTCTTTCCAGTCCAAGGAAATCTCAAGTCTTCTCCAACATCACAGTTCAAAAGCATCAATTCTTCAGTGTTCAGCCTTCTTTATGGTCCAACTCTCACATCTGTATATGACTACTGGAAAACTATAGCTTTGACTATATGCACTTTTGTCAGCAAAGTCATGTCTCTGCTTTTGAATACACTGTCTAGGTTTGTCATAACTTTCCTTCCAAGGAAAAAAGAATCTCAGTTTCATGACTGCAGTCACTGTCAGCAGGGATTTTGGAACCCAGGAAAATAAAATCACAGCTTCTATTTCCCCCCTTATATTTACCATAAAGTGATGGGACTGGATACCATGACTTTAGTTTTTTGAATGTTAAGCCAGCTTTTTCACTCTCCTCTCTCATCCTCATCAAGAGGCTCTTAAGTTTCTCTTCACTTTCTGCCATTAGAGTGGTATCATCTGCATATCTGAGGTTGTTGATATTTCTCCTGGCAATCTTGATTCCACATGAGCTTTTGTTTTGCATGTGTGTCCCTTGCCCTACTGTCTTTTGGTGTCCAGATTAGACACCAATCAGGTTGGATTAGGACCTGCCCTAAGGGTTTCATTTTAACCTGATCTCCTTTTAACTTGATAACTTGATCTCCAAATACAGTCTCATTCTGAGATACTGGGCCCTAGGGCTTTAACATATGAATTCAGGGGTGGGACACAATTTACCTTATAAAAGATACCATCTAACCTGGGGTCCCCAACCTCTGGGCTCCAGACTGGTACCTCTTGTCAGACCAGTGGTAGTGTCAGGTTAGAAATAAAGTGCACAAGAAATGTAATGCACTTGAATCATCCCGACACCATTCCCCTCTTCCAAGTCCCTGGAAAAATGGTCTTCCAAGAAACTGGTCCCCTGTGCCAAAAAGCTTAGGGACCACTGATCTAACTCAACTAAAATATCAAGCCCCTCTTTTTAGCCTTATTCTTTAGAGTAACCTTGTGTCAAGTCAAGCATGAGGAAACTTATGAAGGGAGGAGGCACGGTCAGAAAGCAGAAAATAGCAGCAGACCTTAACTATGATTGCATATAAGAATCACATTTACCTTGTACTTACTTTCTTGTTTAATAGAAGAAGATAAATGTCCAGGTTCCCATTGATGAGATGTATAAGAGCCAGTGTGTTCTTAGTGGTTCTATGTCTTTGTGGTAGATGTTTATCTTTGTGTGTGTGTGTGTGTGTGAGACCTAGAATTTGAATCTCATTCTTACATTTGGGGAATTCCTCACCATGTGAATCTTTAGAAAAAGGCAGAGCCTGCCTTTAACAACAGATGCTGAAGACACCAGATGCTCCTTTATTTATTTTCTTTGCCTCAAAGGTATAAGCACTTGACCTAGAATGTATTACCTCTGGACTTAGAACTGAGAGTATAACAGGAGAATGCACTGGGGAGAGCATATTTTGATGCAGGTGACAGTAGCATCAGTAGCAGCAACAAGGAGTTTCCACGGGCAGCAGTGGCAGCTTCTAGCATCAAGCATCAACATATGGCAGCTTTGCAAGCTGCATCCAGGGTTTCACAGCAGTAGTATGCACACTGCCCTGGGTTAGTGGCATAATTTTGCTGTCAGCCCTCTATGCTGCATACCTTCCTACTCTCTCCTATTCTCCAAGCCAGGCTCAGCCACCTTTCTGGCAATTCTTTCAGTAAGTGTCCTTGCTTTCTTAAGTCAGCCAGAGTAAGTTTCTGTAGCTTAAAAATGTGTGTAGGTAGGAAGAGAGAAGACAGACAGCATTTTAGGTCCTTGAATTGAGTCTTTAAAACACTTTAATATTTAAAATGCTCACATAAAACAAGTCCAGGCTTTTTCACTGCCTTTTGTAGCTCAAACCTGACCCAGCTTGTGTCCAACAGGACCCTTAAAATTAGCTATTCAGAATAGGGTACATGTACTTCTCAGAATACACAAAAATATTTTCAAGATATATGTGGGAATAGATAGCTTGAAGATAATTCATTATCTATACTCTGTGTGTATATTCTCACACAATACACATTTATATGTTTGTGTATATTACACATGTATATATATTTTATATATATATATAAAATGCATAATATATGAACATTTAATACAGGAAAATTTCACAAAAGTGAGCTATTTTAACCACAAATGGTTACCACTGTTACATCTTTCCATTCATTTTTCCTCCATTACAATTCTTTTTGTCAACTGAATTTGGCGTGGCACTAGATGTTTTTGTAATTGAGTTATGGGAGAGTTGAATAAATGATGGCCATATATTTGGATTATGTTTAACAGGATATATTTATGTGATTTGTGGTCACTATCTTATAAAGTTATTACTAGTTATCATAGTGTAGTTTCCATAGGTTTTTTCTAGGAATATCACACAATGGGTCAACTCATTTGACATTGTGACAGAGAGGCAGAGAGCCAGAGGTCATTCTAAGATGTGAAGGAATCCTATAGTGTCTGGCCACAAAAGCATGTAGTTATTGGAGCAGAAAAAAGGTTTAAAATTTATGAGCCCAGGAGCTTGCCTTCTCTGGAGAACTTTTCCAATCATCTGATATGTGAAACTCTAAGGAGAATATCCACCCAGTATTCCTCATCCACACCCTGTCAAAACAGAAATTCTCTTCTGTCAAGAATATACTTGTAATGCAACACAGGCAATTATAATGCCCCACAGGGTTTTTTTTTTTTTTTTTTGATAGTACATGCAAATAGAATTTGTCAGAACTCTTGCTTTTGCAGGTCACAAACCTGTAACAGCACTAAAAGTAGTAAATGGGTCTGCATGAGGTAATATATGAAAACAACTTGAGGTTTTTCCCCAAATTTGCTAGTTAATCTAAAAATTTCAGATTCTTAATGAGTTGTGAGGTTAAAAGAAATTCTTCAATACTACCCAAATTGTCTTGATTAATCCTTTTAGAGAGAACACTGAGATACTTCTATATTCTAAACATATTACAATGTTGTTATAATATGAAAAGGAGATCAAAGAATTACCAGGAAAAATTGTAGGGAAAAAGAAAAAGTTGTCACACAGTTCAGAAATAAAATTATTCTAGTGATTTTGGGGGATTTTGTAATATCTGGTATTCCTCACTTTTATTCTAAAATTGTACTGAAGAATAACTGAAGCATGAAGTACTCACATAAATGTAGCCATAGAAAGTCTTATCAATTTTGAAATAGTATTAATCTATAAAATAATGAGCTATATAAAACCCTAAAAGATGATGCTGTTAAAGTGCTGCACTCAGTATGCCAACAAATTTGGAAAACTCAGCAGTGGCCACAGGACTGCAGAAGATCAGTTATCATTGCAATCCCAAAGAAAGGCAGTGCCAAAGAATGTTCAAACTACTGCACAATCGCACTCATTTCACAGGCTAGCAAAATAATGCTCTAAATTCTCCAACGTAGTCTTCAACAGTATGTGAACTGAGAACTTCCAGATGTTCAAGCTGGATTAAGAAAAGGCAAAGAAGTGAAATGAACGTTGCTCAGTCATGTCCAGCTCTTTGCAACCCCATGGGCTATAGCCTGCCAGGCTCTTTTGTCAATGGAATTCTCTAGGCAACAACACTGGAGTGGGTTGCCATTCCCTTCTCCAGGGGATCTTCGTGACCCAGGGATCGAGCCCAGGTCTCCTGCATTGCAGGCAGATTATTTACTGTCTGAGCCACCAGGGAAGTCCAAAGGCAGAGAAAGCAGAGATCAAATTGCCAACATCCACTGAATCATTGAAAAAGCAAGAAAAAAACATCTACTTCTGCTTCATTGACTACGCTAAAGCCTTTGACTGTGTGGATCACAACAAACTTTGGAAAATTCTTCAAGAGTTGGGAATACCAGACCACCTTACCTGACTCCTGAGAAACATGTATACAAGTCAAGAAGCAATTGTTACAACTGGACATGGAACAATGAACTGGTTCCAAATTGGAAAAGGAGTACATCAAGGGTGTATATTGTCACCTGTTTATTTAACTTATATGCAGAGTACATCATGCAAAATGCCAGGCTGAATGAAGCACAAGCTGGAATCAAGATTGCTAGGAGAAACACCAATAACCTCAGATATGCAGATGACACCACCCTTTATCGCAGAGCGAAGAGAAACTAAAGAGCCTCTTGATGAAGGTGAAAGATGAGAGTGAAAAAGCTGGTTTAAAGCTCAACATTCAAACAACTAAGATCATAGCATCCAGTCCCATCACATCATGGTAAACAGATGGGGAAAAAATGGAAACTGTGAGAGATTTCCTTCAGCTGTATTTTCTTGGGCTCCAAAATCACTGCAGAGGGTGACTGCAGCCATGAAATTAAAAGACCTTTGCTCCTTAGAAGAAAAGCTATGACAAACCTAGACAGCATTTTAAAAAGCAGAGACATTGCCGACAAAGGTCCATATAGTCAAAGCTATGGTTTTTCCAGTAGTCATGTATGCATGTGAGAGTTGGACCATAAAGAAAGCTGAACACCGAAGAACTGATGCTTTTGAACTGTGTTGCTGGAGAAGAATCTTGAGAGTCCCTTGGACTGGAAAGAGATCAAAGCAGTCAATCCTAAAGGACACCAATTCTGAATATTCCTTGAAAGGACTGATGCTGAAGCTGAAGCTCCAATACTCTGGCCACCTGATGTGAAGAGCTGACTCATTGGAAAAGACCCTGATGCTGGGAAAGATTGAGGGCAGGAGGAGAAGGGGACGACAGAGGATGAGATGGTTGGGTGGCATCACGGACTCAATGGACATGAATTTGAGCAGGCTCTGGGTGATGATGAAGGACAGGGAGGCCTGGCATGCTACAGCCCATGGCATTGCAAAGTCTCAGACGCAACTGAGCAACTGTGCAATGATAACATAATAACCAAAATCAAGGTAATCAATATTTTCATCATGCCCCCAGTTTTCTTCATGGCCCTTTGTAATCCATTGTTTCCTCCACTCTCATCTTTAGGTAACCAGTTATGTATTTTTGGACACTAAACATTAGTTTGCATTTTCTAGAATTTTATGTAAACATAACCACATAATATGTCTTTTTTTGCCTAGTTTCTTTTCACCTAACATAATGATTTTGAGTATGTATGTTGTTGCATGAATCAATTGTTGTTTTTTTATTGTTGCTGAGTAGTATTCCATTTTATGAGTAAGGCACATTTTTTTAATTTATGATTCTCTTGCTGATGAACATTTGTGTTTCAGTTTTGGGCCATTACAAATAAATCTTCTATATGTATGTTTATGTGCTCAGATGCCAAGTTGTGTCTGATTCTTTGCATCTCTTGGGACTATAGCCTGCCAGCTCCTCTGTTCGTGGGATTTTCTTGGTAAGAATACTAGAGTGGGGTGCCATTCAGATCTCTTATATCTCCTGCATTGGCAGGTGGATTCTTTACCACTAGTGCCACTGGGGAAGCTCCAAGTCTTCCATGGACTTTGTATATATATTAAGTCTTTGGGTGGACATGTTTTTAACTTCTATATAAAATGGCTAGATCATATGGGGGACATGTTTGACTTTTTAAGAAACTGTCAGATTTTTGCAGTGTCAGTGCCATTTTGCATTCCTACCCGCAGTGTGTATGAATATTAGTCACACTACATCTCCATCAACACGATATGACCAATTTTCTTATATTTTTAGCCAAGGTAATCACTGTGTAGTGGTATCTCATCATGGTTTTCATTTAAATTTTCCTCATGAGTAATGAAATTGAGCCAACTAGGATCTTTTGCACATCTTTAAAAATTGAGCTATTTTTATTCTAATTATTGGGTTGTTATGTTTCTTTTATGTATTCTAAATGCAAGTTTGTTTGACAAAAGAAGTGCAATTATTTTCTCCCAGTCTGTGGGACACTTGCTACGTGCTTTAATGGGAGAGTTTCTCCTCTGGCAACTAGGATCTCTAAATCAACAGAGCCCATAGCTGCTCCTAATCTGAGGAAGAGGTGCTATTGGATCAGGAATGGATACATGGGAATCTGAGCGACTTGCTTATATAGCTTGCTTGTTATCTTTATCTTGCCCGTGTTTGGTTCCAAATATGCCACTTTCATTTTATAATGGAATTTGCCTGGATGTGATTAGCCTTATGGATAGGTAGTTCTGACAGAACTCAACTTATGATGGATAGCTGTGGCTGCATGACCTGGGGCACTAAGGTTGGACATTTCATCTATATCAGTAGGATAATTCTCCCTTATAGATGGCACGAAGTCTATGTTGTGATTCTCCCATTGGGACTTGCCATAAACTCATTATGGCTTCATTTCTCATATTCTCTCACTAATACTATAAATATTTTTTCCATTATTTTAATGTAGCTTAATTTTTTTTTTTGGTATAAGTTTGAGAATACTTGTATATGAATGCCATAGATAGTATATTCTTTTCTGGATCTTTTGGCCCAAGCAGCCAGGCTATTGTATCACAGCTTAGTCATCCAGTTTAAAATGATGCCACTCTCCAAGAAGCTTGGTAAGAATTACTGCAACTTCTTGAGTGCAGCAAAGACAACAGCAACAAATGGAAAAAAGAAAGAATGGCAGCCTCTTCTCCAAAATGGCTCAATTTAAAAGTATATATTCATTCATTTACAATCCTCATGATTTATGGATTCCATATTTGAAAATTTGCCTATTTGTTAAAATTTTACTTACAGTTTTAAAATCTATACTTGGGGCATTTCTGTGGTTATTTTTGAGCATGTATAGATTGGCAAAAAATGTGTTGCCTGATGCAAATTTCCCAGCTAAGGTCCAGTAAGGCAATGGCCTGCCTTCTTGTCTCAATATGAGAGCTCTTATATTGTAAACATGTGCAGAATGGTATATGGTAAGGCAAGGCTCTGAGTCAAAGATAGTACCAAGGGGATTAGCAAAGACAGGCATATTTAACCAACGTGATAGCAAAACACTATATAGAAGGCTTTAAAATGATGCTTGCATTTTACTTCGGTCTTTGTTGACTGTGTTTACCAATATATATCTTCTCAGCCCTTGATTTCTTTTCTTTTTCCTGTCATGAAGGTAGGCGGAATTCATAGCCATTTGCAAGTTGCCCAGAACAACAAGAATTTATCAAAATGAAAACTTGGCAAATAGCCCAAGAGCTTCCCTCAAACTATGAAACATCCAAACCTGTGGGGGTTAGAAACTAAACTCTTGATCTAAACACTTGTAGGTCTTTGTAGTTCTCTTCAAGTAATACATTGATAGTAGCCTTAGGCATGGATATTACCAGGTCTGAAAACACTCACCCGCACACACAGAGCTATCAGCCATCCTAAATACTTTCCAGCTTGTATGTCAATCCCTGCCGTATCTCCAGACCACCAAGGCAAGTCTAACACTTAGAACTCACTCCAAATAACAACCAACCACCATAAGAACAGAGCAGGTGCCAGGATCCAAATTAAGTATAAATTCCTCAATATCACCAAGAAGAATTTTTAAACAGTTTCTATTTTCATAAAAAAAAAAAAAAAACCCCAAAACCTGGTATGTACCACTGCTGCCAATGCAGAGAACAATTAAGTTTGCTAAATGAGGAAGAAAATACCTCTACATATGCATAATTTAAAACCCTGGAATTAAGAGGACCATTATTCAATTTTTTTTAGAAAGGATTTCTCAAGCTAAATGATATTGCTCACAAAGAGAGCAGGAGAGGTTTCTGCTGCCTTTTTCCACAGCCTGGCCTGCTTCCTGCCTAAGAGCAATATATTACTTTGACCATTTACTTTGCATATATTACTAAGTTGCTTTTTAAATCATGATTGAAATGTAAAATCAAAACACTTTCACATTGGATTTGAACTTAGGAAGCCTGGTATGCGTTTCTCCTTTTTCCTATACCTTATATTTGGTTGAATAATGTCAAGGCATAACCCTCCCTGGGAAGTGAAGCAAAATATGGAAACTAGTTTTTCTTTCAAGGTACTTTGAATAAGAGGTCTAAGAGTGGGCAAGAGGTGTGAAAGGATTTTTTTCTCCTTTCCTCATAGATTATAAAGGAATGAAAATTATGGAAAAATCCAAACATTTTTACTACCAAAGTCTCAAGAATAGTAGCTACAATACTTTTATTTTTTGTAGCTTAGGTATAATAGATAAAAAAGATTGTGGCAATCTCCAAATGTCACTCCCCCTCTCTATATCCACATTAAGTTACCCCATGTTATTCAGTTATCCAGTGACTGTGTGCTCCAGTGGACACTAAAATCCTCTTTAAAAATCATAATATCATTCCTTTTTCTTGTGATTGTTACACACAAAACATTAAAATTTAGTCATGAGACATTGGCAAAGTCTTCTGGGTGGTCTGAGGAATTTTGTTTACTCTTTAAAGGGATCCAAAGAAAAGATGGCCTCTCTTCCCACTTTGCACATAGCTGTGTGAGGTTGAAAGCCTTGGAACTGTGCACACATTTTATGACTAGAAGGAGACACTAGTAAGAGCTTTTAATAATTTTAGTATAGAATATTCTAAATAACATGTAGGTTAAGTAACATAGACCCACATTATATGTAATTTAGTAAACTAAAGATTGAAAACCCAGCTTTTTTCTGACTCTAAATCATTTGTCTATTTTAATAACATAATTACTTCTCACTCTATATCGGAGAAGGCGATGGCACCCCACTCCAGTACTCTTGCCTGGAAAATCCCATGGATGGAGGAGCCTGGCGGGCTACAGTCCATGGGGTCGCTAAGAATTGGACACGACTGAGAGACTTCACTTTCACTTTTCACTTTCATGCGTTGGAGAAGGAAATGGCAGCCCACTCCAGTGTTCTTGCCTGGAGAATCCCAGGGACAGGGGAGCCTGGTGGGCTGCCGTCTATGGGGTCTCACAGAGTCGGACACGACTGAAGCGACTTAGCAGCAGCTATATTGGTATGAAATAGCTGATTATTGAGAAAAGGCAAAACACTGATATTAATTTTTTTACCAACATGAAAGCAAAATTCTATTAGATAGTTTTAAAAGTTAGATGTGTCTATTTATGTGGTTACTATGTAGGATATATTTGTTCTGCTCAATATTCACTATAGGTAATGATGATACTAAATTATAATTAGTTATAAAATGTTTGAAGATTTTCACTCAGAATTTACTCTTGATGTCAAATTTTAGGTCCTCAGTGCTTCTTTATAATTGTTTCTAGTTCACAATTACAAGTTGTCTTAAATTCTCTCTGCCTTTAAATACAAACATCAGCATCAACATCACCAACATCATTTTCCTATATCTTTTCATATTCTCCCTTCCTAGATGAGTTCAGTGAAAAATGAAAAGTCTTGGGAAAATTCCTTTGGCATTTAACTTCCTTCATATATGATCCAGTTTAGATCTAACAATACCTTCTCCTTCAAACTATCTTTAGTCTCCTTTCTTCTTCAAGAAGTTGTTGGCATCATATCCCACCCCTAAGCATCTCTCCAGGCTTGATTGTTGCCTGGTATTCTGTTGCAGATCACCTTCTCCACACACACTTTCCTGACTGTTCCAGTCTAGTAGGCACTGTTTCTTATCATTCTGAGTGTAATGCTACATGTCTGAGGATTTGATGTATTCCCAGAGCCTAAGCACATTTAGGCAAATACTATTTAAAATGTTTCTTATTATGTCTCATAACTGTGTTAATGTTTATTACATACTTGATGGAATGCACATATCTGTGTGTGTATATATATACATACATATATATATATACACACACACATATTCCAGATATCAAACAAAATCCATTATAAATACGATGAAGTACTTATGTGAGTGCTCAGTTGTTTTCAACCCGTTGTGACTGCATGGACAGTAGCCCACAAGTCTCCTCTGTCCATGGAACTTTCCAGGCAAGAATACTGGAGTGGGTTGCCATTTCCTCCTCCAGGGGGTCTTCCTGATGCAGGGATCAAACCTGCATCTCTTGCATCTCCTGCATTAGTAGACAGATTCTTTACCAGTGCACCACTAGGGAATCCCATAGTACTTATACAATATATAATGTGCCAATGACTATTGTTCTACAAGTTTTAATTAAAAATATTTAATCCTCACAATAACCTGTATAGGACAGGTAATTTTGCTATCTCCATTTTGTTAAGGAAATTTCTAAATTACCCAAATCACACAATAAGGAATTGGTGGAATTGGAAGGCAGGCCATCTGGCTTCAGAATCCATGAAGCTTACTATGCTGTGCTTCCTTCATGGGAATATTCATCAGCCACTGTTTTGACTCAAGCTACACTCATCCCAGATAGTTCATATTGCATGCCTCACTTAGTACCTACATTACTTAGAAAGGAATACACATCTAAAAATTACTGAGCATTGTAGAAAAGATGACTAATTGCCAACAAAATGTTTATTCCAGACTTCCCTGGTGGCACAGCAGATAAGAATCCAGCAGCCAATGCAGGGGACATGGGTTCGATCCCTGATCAGGGAAGATTTCACATGCTGCAGAGCAACTAAGCCCTGTGCATCATAATTACTGATCCAGCACTCTACAGCCCAGGAAGCTGCAACTACTGATCCCATGTGCATCAACTACTGAAGTCTGTGCTCCACAGAGCCTGTGATCTACAAGAGAAGCCACTGCAATGAGAAGCCCGGTACCGCAATGAATGGTAGCCCTACTCTTGCTGCAAATAGACAAAGCCCTCGTGCATCAGTGAAGACCTAACACAGCCAAAAATAAAATAAATAATAAAATTATTTTTTAAAAAATGTATATTCCTTCTTCCTAAATACACATCTGTTCCTGAGAGGGAGTATTCTAGCAGGGATTATATTTCTTAGGTTCTCTGCACCTTATATCCAGGTGCAGCCATGTTTCCAGTTCTCATCAATGGACTGTGAGCAAAATTAATTTGTACCATTTTAGGGGCAAACATTTTTAAGAAATTCATAGTCTTACTTGTCCTGTGTTTTGTCTTCTACCAGCTAGATGTGGAAGAGTATAAGGCTCATTAGGTAAAAAAGTGAAAGTTAAAGTGTTCGTTACTCAGTCCTGGCTGACTCTTTGCGACCCCATGGATTGTAGCCCGCCAGGCTCCTCTGCCCATGGAATTCTCCAGTCAAGAATACTGGAGTGGGTTGCCCTTCCCTTCTCCAGGGGATCTTCCTGACCCAGGGGACCAAACCTGGGTCTCCTGCATTCCAGGCAGATTCTTTACTGTCTGAGTGACCAGGGAAGTTCAAACCAAAAAGGATGATTTTTTTTTAATGGGTCCTTCATAGAGGGAAATCATGAGCCACTGGGAATATTCACATCTGACTGTTAAGTAAGCACCAAATAGTCATCTATTAAGATTAAGTCTTTATTCAATTTTAAAGTCTATTACAACAGCCAGACTAATGTAGGCAACTAATGTAGCTAATTTTCTGCAACTAAGGTAGGCATGTATTAGAGGCCAGAAATGACACATATTTTCTTAGATGACTTAGAGTATATTTTGAAAGGCAAGTACTTCTATTTCTGTAAATACTATGGTATCCCTGAAGTTGATTAATTTGTTGAAGAGAGTACCTGGCTTTGTACCATGTTACTACAATCTGGTGTCTATCACTTGCATCTTGTTTTTTGAGCGTAAGCACCACACACCCAGTATTTCTTTGCTGAAATATAGTCACACTACTTTGAACAAGAAAAGTTCTTAACAAACATCTATCCCCTCACTTCTTCCTGGCTAACAAAAGCATGATTGTATTGGTGCAACCCAGGCGATGGATTACACTTGACCTAAACAAGTTAGGACAATAGATTTCTCAGTTCCCACACTCTGTTGCTGTCCACGCAACAGAGGTCATTTGGAGAGGTTTTGAGAAAGATTTCTTCCCTTGTGAAGGGAACAGAAGCAGGTGATTCCCCCTTTTTTGCTTAAATATGGATAGAATGATAGAAGCTTCCCCACTCATTTTGTAACCATTTAAAAGAAGCCATGATCATTACAGAGAAGGATAAATGCACTTCAGTAATAACTCATCTCTCAAAAACTTTTTCTATATTAAAAAATCCCTAGATGTGGATGCCATAGTATGTTAGCTTTTCTGTTATTTAGAGCTGAAAATTATTCTAATCAAGGAAACTGTCATTCAGAAAACTTTTAGTGTAATATTTATCAAAATATACCAACATCCCTAAGATATATCATAGTTTTTATGATGCTCTAAATGACTCTATTAATACTGATTTTTTTTAACTTTCCTATTTGTATCTACCATAAAGTCATTATTTTTCTTTAGCATATCTTCTTGGCAGAAGTTTGGTTTGTTAAATATGAAGAGTTTAACTTGTTAAATATGCATTCATTTTATTGATGACTTTTGTATAATGACACAGTAGAGGAAAACAGAAGAATAGAGAAATTTACAAGGTAGGAAATGCCAAATACTTTAATATCTGGTATTTGAAACATTGAATCAGACAAGTTAAAGAATTCAAAAGGGGCAAAAGAAGTTGGATAGCTGCATGTAAATCGATGAAATTAGAACACACCCTCACATTATGCACAAAAATAAACTTGAAATGGCTTAAAGACTTAAATGTAAGACAAGACACCATAAAATTCCTAGAGGAGAGCATAGGCAAAACATTCTTACCAATCAGTCTCCTAAGGTGAAAGAAATTAAAACAAAATAAGCAAATGGGATCTAATCAAACTTACAAGCTTTTGCACAGCAAAGGAAACCGTAAACAAAATGAAAAGACAGCCTATAGAATAGGAGATAATACTTGCAAATGAAGCAACCAATAAGGGATTAATTTCAAAAATATACAAACAGCTCATACAAACTCAATAACAAAAAAATCCAATAGAAAAATGAGCAGAAAATCTAAACAGACATTTCTCCAAAGAAGACATATGGATGGCCAGTAGGTACATGAAAAGATGGTCAATCACTAATTAGAGAGTTGCAAGTCAAAACTACACTGAGTTACCATATCATACCAGTCAGAATGGCCATCATCAGAAAGTTTACAAATAACAAATGCTGGAAAGAGTGTGGAGAAAAGAGAACCCTCCAATTCTTTTGGTGGGAATGTAAGCTGGTACTGCCACTATGGAAAACAGTATGGAGATTCCCAAGAAAACTAAAATAGAATTACCATGTCATTCAAAAACTCCACTTCTGGGCATATATCTAGATAAACTGTAACTCAGAAGGATACACGCACTCCTGTGTTCACGGAAGAATTATTCACAAAGGTCAAAATATGGAAACAACCTAAATCTCCATCAACAGATGAATGAATAAAGAAAACGTGGTACACATATACAATGGAATACTATTTAGTCATAAAAATAATACAATAACACCATTTATAGCAACATGGGTATTACTAGAGATTATCATACTAAGTGAAGAAAGAGAACACAAATACTATAATGATATCACTTATGTGTGGAATCTAAAATATGATACAAATGAACCTATCTACAAAGCAGAAACAGACTCACACATAGGGAACAGACATGTGTGGTTGCCAAGGCCAGGGGTGGGGAGTGGGTGGGAAGTGATGGATTAGGAGTTTGGGGTTAGTAGGTGCAAGCTATTACATACAGAATGGATGGACAACAAGGTCTACTGTATAAGCACAGAAAACTATATTCAATGTCTTGGGCTAAACCATAACTGAAAATAATATTAAAAAGTATGTGTGTGTGTATGTGTGTGTGCGTGTGTAACTGAGTCACTTTGCTGTACAATGGAAATTAATAAAACATTGTAAATCAATTATACTTAAGTTTTTAAAAAGACCAATAGAGATCCCTTTCCTATTAATTAGCTGTTTTCCTAAGCCTGGCTGCCTTATCTATAGATGGTACTAATGACAGTATGTAGCTCACTGAGTTTCCAATCCCATGCCCAGTGTCATGAATATTGACAGCCTTCAATAAATGAGAGCTGTTTTCTTACTTATTAAAATTATTTAGTAATAATAGTGGTTCTGAAATGTCAAGATATCTTCTATAAAAACACTGCTATGAATCACTGAAGTGATTTAGGAGGATAACTATATTCCCTTACTTACTTTGAGTGAAAGCTGTACAATAACTTTAAAATTAGGCATGAGATGCATTCATTTACTTGGCTTTTAACTTCAAAACTACCTTAAATTTAAAACTACGTCTAAATGTCAATACTTGTATTGAAGTATTTTGTCTCTTTAGACAAAAACAACATGCATCTTACTACACTGAGCCAGGCATGTGAATGTTAAGCAACTTTCCTTCTACTCTCTCCCCAAAGTTATTTTGAAGTATGTTGCCAAAAATGCTGCTAGAAGTTTCAGTGTAGGTAAGTTGACAACTTTCAAAAGAGATTAGTCTATAGAGAATATTTGTCCTTTGTAGAAACTACTTTTAATTACATGCTTTATCCTGCTAGGTTAAGGGTTATTCTAACCTTTAAGGAGTATGATAAAATTTATATGGCCCTAGTATTCTTTTAAAATAATAGAATAAAGTCAATCCTTTAAATGGATAAGATGTCAGGTTGGAACTCAATAAAATACTTTCAACTATTGGAAACAGACTCTGTCAAGTCATTTGATCTTTGCATCTTCTGTAGTTTAATTTCAAGAATTATTTTGAATGACTTGTCTTCCAAATGAGGTCATTTTGTAACTCCAAGTTTTTTACAGGGCAACTTTGAATCACTTAGATATTAGGTTACTAAATGTAACCGGAAAACCAATTCAAAATTGTCTGCATAAGAAGTGTGCTGGGCATTTAGAAATCTAGCTTCAAGACCAGCTGCTGTCACTAAACTCACGGTGTGGCAAGTGGGAACCCTTCTTTCTTCTCTTCATGATAATTTCCTCAAATATGAAAGCAAAGGAACTGAACTAGAACTCTATGGCTTCAGCTTCTTTCAGCTCTGGAACTCTGTGTTGCACACTTATTATGATCAGGGCTCTCATATAATAATATAGATAATATGAAAAATTTTTACAATCCTTAAGAAAAAATAAAATGTCCCCATAGAAAACCTGACAAGGATTGTGGATATGCAATTTACAGAAGAAGGAGTACATGACAAATTCTCAGCCTCATTAGTAGAGAAAGCAAATAAATAGCAATAAGATAGATTCTTACCCATCAGATTGCAAACAATTTAAAATTTTGACACTGTTAACTTTTAGTGATACTGCAAGGACAGATATCTCTCACACATTGCTGCTGAGAGAATCTATTGGCTTAGCTACTTTGCAGATTTTGGAAATAGCTTTCTAAAATTAAACTACACATTGTACAACTCCTAGACATTCTATTTAACTATATTTTTACCAGAAAAAAAAATACTTTCCCAATTCATAAGGAGACCTAGTCAAGAGTACTCTTGAATTACATTACATGTAATGAAGACACATTTCTAGAAGAAAAACTGATGCTTACTACTAGAAGAATCATGTACTAAGTTGTACTCCACCTATACTATGGAATACTATGTAGAGAAGAATGAGGTAGATACACTGCTAATCTGTACAACCATGACAGATCTATTGTTCATTTAACACACAGAACAATATAAATAGCATGGTAGTATGTGCACCATCTGTGTGTGTGTATACACTTCAAAAGATCTGAATATTAAAAAATATTCCTCTGAATATGAAGACCCTCTGTGGAAACAGGGAAATGACAGATATTCATGGTAAAAGAGCCTTCTCTCTAGTGCCTATAATTTTTGCAATTATAATGTGATCATAATTAATTATGAAATTAAAAATTATTGAAAAAAGAGGATTTAGTTCTTTTACAGTACGTTGAATTTCATCAAAAATTCTCAATATCAATTTTTTCTAAAATACATTGACTATAGATTTATGGCTATACTTCCAGACTCTCAATTGTATTCTACTGATCTATACATCTCTCTTTACACCAGTACAACACTGTCTTGATTACCAGATGTTTGTAGTTCTCATATACCTACTATACAGCCTTTCAACTTTCAGCTTTATTTTTATATTGCACATACATATTTTTCTAAAGCATTATGATTAAATAGCTTTTCCCTTAGTGTAAAGAAACAAAGAAACAACAAACTTAAACTACTACTTTGTAGAACTACTTTCTCAGCAGACATAGGGACTCTGCTGGTATATGAAAATTTTAATGGTGTCATGTTTATGTCTCCCTAATTTTATGTACTAGTTAAACAGAAATCTCAAAAGATTGTCCAGAAATATCAATCAACCTTGCTATCTCTTGTTAGTTATTTGAATTTTTTTCTCTCTCTCCCCAACCCCTGTCTTTTTAGTAGCTGGTCTCCTTATTATTTTTTCCTAAATTATGTATATAGAAATATCTCAATATATCATTTAGTAAATATTCATTCATAAAATAATGACAACCGTAAGTCACATATATAAAACACTATAAAATTTATAAAGCATTTCACAATTTATCCTTATTATATGTAGGCAGCTATCATTTTAGCTATTTTACATATGGCAAAAATGAGGATGATTGCAAAAGCAGTTTGAATGACTTCAAACAAGATGTATGTGGCAAAGAACTCAAAAATAAGTTCTTGATTCCAGTTCTATCTTTTTATTGTGGACTTATTAATGGGGTAATAAATATGAAAGTAGTTAGCAAACTGTAAACACCATAGAAATTTTTAGGTGGTCTTTATTTTTATTAACTTGATTATTGTTATACAGAAGAAAATTAATATATAATACCAAGCATATTCCTCTATAAAAACTATCTATATTGAAAGTTCTCCTGAAGCAGGCTTTAGGAGATACCTATAATGAGACTGCTTCATTAGACAGGTAAGTGAGATAAAAGGAACAGGATCTAAAAACCTTTAATTTCTGGGTTATATATGAATTAGGATGTAATAACCACATTAGAAAGAATGCCAGCTGGGCTAATTGTTGCCTCAAGTTATCTAGGTAGAGCCAATGTCTCAAACTATCAGACTATAGAATACAAACTATAACCTACAGAACAGGGCACTTTATTCAATGGTACAAAAAACTACCAGGAAAACTAACTAATGTTTCCCTAAGGCTGAAAAATGTTTTTCATTTCTACCATATAAAGTCCATACAAAATGAGTCCCAATGCTATCTATCCAAGTGAAAGTTAAGTGAAAGTTGCTCAATCATGTCTGACTCTTTTCTACCCCATGGACTCTAACCTGCCAGCCTCCTCTGTCCATGGGGATTCTCCAGGCAAGAATACTGTAGTGGGTAGCAGTTCGCTTCACCAGGGGATCTTCTCAATGCAGGGATTGAACGCAGGTCTCCCTCATTGCAGGTGGAGTGTTAACCATCTCAGCTACCAGGAAACCCCCTTTAAAAATTCTCTTGCCAATGTTACACATGACCCAAAGAAAGTCAGTCTATCATTATTTAGTTCCCTGTTGTGCTTTTATCAATTTATTGCCTCTCAGCTTCTAACCCAGTTTTCATTGCCTGCTCTGTAAATATTTCTCCTTGGGCCCTATCAATATTTCTCTGTACACTTTTGATGTTCACTGTATTTTTTTATTTGTAAGAAGGAAAGACTGAACCTATCACATAGGATTACTATTACAATAAAATCTATGGAAAGTGATCTTAGCGTACTGAGCATATTTAGTTCCCCACAATGTTAGCTTACGTTCTTTCTCTGTCTTATCCAACTCTTACCTACATAGATTCAGGTAAAGTTCATCATGCATATTAAAGTTTAAAATAAAATTTCATGTTCACGAAAGCCAAATAAAATTATATTGTTCATGATTAAATTAAAGCATATTTAGTACCATATGAATATGCTCAATAATATGCATTGAATGACATCTTCCATATCATTCAAGATGTCAGTGATTATTCTTGTCTGTTATGGTTTAATATTAAGTGTATTAGTCATTTGTTTTTCCCTTGAGGTCAACTAACAACACTTATTTTGTATCCTTATAATACCAGGCACAATTTGAGGAAAAAGTAAATATTCAAAAATTGCACATTGATAAAGTGTTAAATGATATTTCACAATTTCTAACATGTTTATCATTTAAAATGTTGGATTTATTACAAAACTTAACTAACCTTCTCTTTTTTCTAGATATGAGGTGTACTTTTTGTTCTGTAAATGTTGAACTACAGTACAATTTTATTTTCTAAATTAACTTATTGTGCCTCTTCCTGAACTTCTGACATTAACTGTCAGTAGCTGTCAGAAGACCTGTCTCTAGGCATGAACCAGTCTTGAAGCTAAGGAGAAATGTGAGCTGCACTGAACAGAGTATTATGTCTCACTACTTCCACAAACAGTAAAAAAAATCCTTTCAATGGGCTTACCCTTCATGAAAAATAGGCAAACCTATTCAGCACTTCAATTTTCAGATGGCTGACCATGTGAATGCACAGTTATTCAAGTTCTCTTGACATGTGGAATAGAGCAGTGAATAGCAAAGCATAACTCCAGATCTGAACTTCTCATGAGTAGCAAAAGTAACAAAGAAGTTTTCAAGGCTGACATTAAGAGAAAAAAAATGCCACTTACAGACTATACAAAATTCAATTACATATAGCCTCAATGACAGGGATTTATTTTGCCTTTGAATTTTTCTTTATTCCTACAAAAATGTACACATTGTGAGACAATATCAACACAAAACAGCAGCAAGTCAAAAATGAAAGTTACCAAGGTTCCACCTCCCAGAAAGAACCAATCATTAACTTGAGTCAAATATTCCCATGAATGGCACAGATTTTTAAAAATTGCCATTGAAATCCCAAAATTGATAAACTATGTATTAAACAGGTCTTTTTTTTTTTTCCTTTTAGCCAAGCAAGGGAACATAAGGTAGAAATAAGTTTTAGTCTTCAAGTGTAGATTAATGATAGCAAAGGGAGTAAGAGATGGGCCTAGACATTCTGGGTAAAGTACACATGTCATAGTCCCTCTTTGTTCTCTTCTTGGACATTACACGATTGATTTCCATTCCCTTCTGAAATGCTAATGCTAATTGGACACTGTGGTCATCCCATTCGAATTCTATGTATAAAACCAGCCATAGACACCTACTGTATTAGAAAAAACTAAATCATTATACCACATAATTTTGGTTTGAGAATTTCATAATACTTATTGTGCTGAAAATCACACAAAATTTTAGCTACATCTAGACTGCTTGAGCTAAACGAAACCATGGTGTCCAGCTTCTCTGAAGAAGAGAAACTAGGAATCTCCTAGTTATTCCATTTTGAGTAAAATGAAGGTATGGTGAATAGTTAGCCAGAAGCAGAGAGATGGATTACAGCCTTTAGTTGATGAGAATGAAATTAGGTTAGTCTCCATCTGAGAACTTGGACCCCCAACTGGGTAAGAGATTGAGGGACAATGCTGCTGCTAAGTCGCTTCAGTCGTGTCCGACTCTGTGCGACCCCATGGACGGCAGCCCACCAGGCTCCGCCGTCCCTGGGATTCTCCAGGCAAGAATACTGGAGTGGGTTGCCATGGTCTTCTCCAGTGCATGAAAGGGAAAAGTGAAAGTGAAGTTGCTCAGTCGTGTCCGACTTGTCAGCGACCCCATGGACTGCAGCCCACCAGGCTCCTCCATCCATGGGACTTTCCAGGCAAGAATACTGGAGTGGGGTGCCATTGCCTTCTCTGAGGGGGGACAATAAAGACCACCTTTTAGAAGGCGAGATGATTAGTTTGCTTGTACATCTTGAGAAGCTGTCTTATGCTTTATCTCACACCTCTTGTTATTGAGGAGTTGCCCCTTGCTGTGGATTTCCTTTTGTAACGTGGAGATACTTTTTTTCATTTGCAATGGACAAAAAGAGAGTTCAATTATCTAATGACAGATGAACTAGTGCAGAAAATTAGGACTCCATCACACTTTCTCTGCACATGGATGATCATTAGTTTAATTCTCTCCTAATACATGTAAAGGGTAATCTGAAGCATGGTATGCCCTCATAGGACAATGTAGAGGGATAAAGTAAGGCTCTCATGGAGAAAAAATAAGGATTTCCTAGCTTCAGAAAAGTGCCAGTACCTGGTTTAATATACTGTTTTAAACATCACACTAAGTTATTAATAGTACTGAGTTCTTTAAACATTTTGCATTCAGTTTCCAGTGGCAGCCCACTCCAGTATTCTGGCCTGGAAAATCCCATGGATGGAGGAGCCTGGTAGGCTACAGTCCATGGGGTTGCAAAGAGTTGGACATGACTGAGCAACTTCCTTTCTTTCTTACTTTCCAACAGTTGATCTGCCTTCCTGATGTCCTGTCAAGTCTCCTTAAAGGCCTGGCATTGACATTAAGTTATGCTGGGGACTTGATTTACCCTTGGCCTACCATTCCTGTGGCCAGTAGCCATGGCATCCTATACCATGTAGGATGTGTGTTGCTTTTTTATAGGATACAAGTGCAGACTGTGACAAAGTTAGGAAGGAAAATGAGAACTGGGGTGAAGAATACAGAAGTGTAGCAAAGGAAAAAGTGCATAAAAGATGAAGAAAATTAAGAAATTTATGGCTACTAAAGGGCAAACTGGGGTAGGGGTAAATTAGGAGTTTGGAATTAATATAACACTACTAAATACAAAAGAGATAACTGACAAGGACCTACTGCATAGCACAGGGAACTATATCCAATATTTTGTAGTAATCTATAAGGGAAAAGAAACTGAATAACTGTGCTATACAACTGAAGCTAATACAACACTAAATCAACGATACTTTAATTTAAAAAAAAGGTTGGTATATAACAGCAAGAAAAAATACTATAATTTGGATGAGAATAATATAGATTATACCACAGTCTTTCTGCTTCTTACTTTTTTAGGGAACTTAGGAGAAGGAAATGGCAACCCATTCCAGTACTCTTGCCTGGAAAATCCCATGGACGGAGGAGCCTGGAGGGCTACACTCCATGGGGTCGCAAAGAGTCGGCCATGACTGAGCGACATCACTTTCACGCATTGGAGAAGGAAATGGCAACCCACTCCATTGTTCTTGCCTGGAGAATCCCAGGGATGGCAGAGCCTGATGGGCTGCCATCTACGGGGTCGCACAGAGTCGGACACGACTGAAGTGACTTAGCAGCAGCAGCAGCAGAAAAATCATTTAATCTCAATTTCTTCATATATTATACAGAGATAATAATATCTACCTGACTTCCTAGGATTGCAGTAAGAATCAAATGTGGCAAGTGGAAAAGGGACCTATGCCTTATAAAGCGCCATAAACATACACAGTCTAAGTTTAAATCTTTATCACATTCAAGCTCTCTATTCTGAGGTTGGAACTGGATTCCAGTTCCACAATAATGGGTCCAAAATAATGCTAATAAATAAATTCATACA
The DNA here is from genome assembly GCF_054371585.1 of Giraffa tippelskirchi. Lineage (NCBI taxonomy): Eukaryota > Metazoa > Chordata > Mammalia > Artiodactyla > Giraffidae > Giraffa > Giraffa tippelskirchi. Next base: position 67,282,025 of record NC_137278.1, read on the forward strand.
TAAATATACAAATAAAAATATGTGAATGTGTAAATGAGGAGGAGGCAATTTTAGCAAGATTTCCTGTGAGTATGCAGCACAATAGAGGGAGTTTGAGAAGAAGATATATGTAAAAACCCTAGAAGTCAAGCCATCATGAACCCCTCCCTTGAAGAGACTTATCTCAAGAAGTGAGTTTGAAGAATTCTGATTCCCTTTGTTGTTCAGTCACCCAGTGTGTCTGACTCTTTGTGACCCCATGGACGGCAGCACACCAGGCCCCTCTGTCCCTCATCATCTCCCAAAGTTTGCCCAGGTTCATGTCCATTGCATCAGTGATGCCATCCATCCATCTTATCCTCTGAGGCCCTTTTTCTCTTTCTGCCTTCAATCTTTCCTAGCATCAGGGACTTCGCCATAAGTCATCTGTTTACATCAGATGACCAAAATACTGGAGTTTCAGCTTCAGTATCAGTCCTTCCAATGAGTATTCAGGATTGATTTCCCTTAAGATTGACTTTGAAGGAGATATAAACTTAGGGCCAGTGGTAGAACTTTTTTAGTTTATCATTTTTTCAAATTAAATTATAGTTGATTAACAATGTTGTATTAGTTTCAGGTGTATAGCAAAGTGATTCATTTATACAAATATTTATTCTTTTAAATCCTTTTCAGACTTAGGTTATTACAAAATATTGAGCAGAGTTCCCTATGCCATACAGTAGGTCCTTGTTTGTTAACTATTTTAAATACAGCAGTGTGTACATGTCAATTCCAAACCCCAAATCTAGTCTTCCCCCCACCTCACCCTTTTCCACTGATAACCGTTAAGTTTGTTGTCTATGTCTGTATGTTTCTCTTTTGTAAATATGTTCATTTGTATTTTTTTCTTAGATTTCACATAAAAGTGACATTGTATGATACTTGTCTTTGTCTGACTTACTTCACTCGGTATGATAACCTTTAGGTCCATTCATGTTACTGCAGATGACATTATTTCACTCTATTTTACAACTGAGTAATATTCCATTGTGTATATGTAACACATCTTCTTTACCCCTTCATCTGTTAGTGGACATTATGTTGCTTCCATGTCTTCCAGTCCCTTTGGGTTGTCTCTTCAGAGCCAAATCAAGTCCTTTCCCCCAGATCTGTTCACTGAAGTGAAAGTTTTAGCATCCAGCTGCTGTGTACACCAGCACGTGTGTATTTTGGTTTTGGAAGTGCAGTGAATTGGCAAAGATACTCTGTGCTAGTCTCTCTCTGTCTGTCCTGCCTTCTGCAAGCTGGCTGCTGCACTCTCCTCTGAGCCTCTAAGTTTCCCTAACTGTTTGAGCTGATTTCCCAGCCACTGAAGGAAGCTCCCAGGGTGAGGGAAGGAGGAACCTTTCGCTTGCACAGCTCCTTCCCAGGGCCACAGGTCCCATCCTGAATTCTTTTATTTTCCTTTCATCCAACGCAGTTACATGGTGATTTTTCTTGCAGCTTTGGTTGTATGACATCTTCTGCCAGGATTCAGTGGGTATTCTCCACATGTAGATGTGTTTTTTATATATTTGTGAGAGGAGGTGAACTCCACTCCCTTCTATGCTGCCATCTTGATCTCCCCAGTGGCCGAATTGAGTATGGAGATGAGCATTTCAAAAATACTTAGAAAGTGAGTAACTTTAGGCAGGTATGTGCCCATCCATTTGGTCCTATCTTACTATTTTCTAACTTCTCATATTTATTATGTATGCCTGAATTCAGAAAATCATCAAGCTTTTTGACCTCTGGTTAGAGAAATATAACAAACCACTGTATTCCACAAATGAGCCTAGTCTGAAGTACAATTGACCCTTTGTACCCACAGGTTCTGTGGGTAGATTTTGGCAGTTCTTCATTAGTATAGAGGTGACTGTCCCTGCCTGTCACGTGGGAGACTGGGATTAGATTCCCCAATAGGGAGGCATGGAAATATTTGGGCTTCCCAGGTGGTGCTAATGGTAAATGAAGGAGACGTAAGAACTTGGGTTCAATCCCTGTTAGGAAGATCCCCTGGAAGAGGGCACAGCAGTCTTCTCGCCTGGAGAATCCCATGGACAGAGGAGCCTGGTGGGCTACAGTCCATGGCACTGCAAAGAGTCAGACATGACTGAAGTGACTTAGCATGCAGGCCTGGAAGCAGACCCAGGGGTATGGAGGCTGACTGTACTAAGGCATTTTATGTAAGAGACATGAGCATCTAGAAAGCTTGGTACTGCAGGGTCCTGGAACCAGTCTCCCTGTGGATACCTTGGGATGACAGTAATGGATAGTTGCTTTTATGTTTGATTGAAAAAAACGTGAGAAGGTTTCACAGCACATTTTCCCAGCTGTCTGCTGCCACCTTGAATATCATGTCCAGTATCCCCTCTCTCTTCAGTTTAAGGGTGGTCATTGAGAAAATGAAGTTCCTTCCATTTGGTGCAGGAGACTGTGAGAGGATACAAGGCGCTTAGAGTAAGGTGGCATTACAAAAGGAAGGAACAGTCCACCAAGAACAAATTCTGTCTCCCTCACAGTCTCTTCCCAACCCTACTTCAAATCTTTTTGTTCAGAGGGGAAGAATCTGAGAGAGAACCTGATGGGCTATATCCCAAGATTATAGGGGAGAGAGAAGATTGTCTACACATCCCCCAACCCCCTCTATAGAATCTTCTATTTCAAGTTCTTCCTTGTGCTTAATATCATGAAATTATGAGGCTTCTCAGAGCACACTTATCTTTATGCTCTCTAAATTGGAGAATAATTTTAAGAGTAAAATACAGTAAAAACTCTAGTATTTCACTTTGATTTGAAACAACTCTAGCATAAATAAAGATATGTCTCTAAATATATGAAGTTCCGAAATTTTTAAACTCTAAATTTTTTCTTACCAGTTTGAGAGTGGCTGAACTTCATATTTAGAATTTTTTTCAGGAAATAGAATCACTTTAAAGAAAATAGCATTTTCAAATTCATTTAAATGGCTTTCAAAATAATTTCACTAATGACATTAAACTCCTTTTCCATGCCTTCATTTTCTTTATCCAGCAATTAGTTCTCTGGTGTTAACATGCTTTTATGTTTTGAATCCATTATTATGTAACGGAGTTTATTTCAAATTGCTATTTTCTCATTACCTTATCTCATTTTACTTATTAGTATACAATTATATATGTGCTATGTGCTTGAAAATCATAAAATTGCATTTGTAAACAAATATTTCAATCCCAGTTTTTTAAGAGGTCATTCTGAATTTCTAGGAAATAAACAACAAGCATATAATTTAATTTTAGCATATAATTTACTACATTTTTACTGCATTTTTTAGCAATATTGCATATTTTAGCAATGCATTTACCCTTTAAGGTCACTGAAAAATCCTCTGGGCAATTTTTTCCCTCATTGTATTGGGGCCAATACCTGAGCAATAAGCTTCTCGCTGGTCCCTAAACACTAAGAGTGTGACAACTCCATGGCTTTGCACAGCCTGTTTCTTGGGCCTGAAATGCTGTTCCCCACTTCTGTCTCTTTCCTAGAAAGCTCATTTTCTTTCCTCTAATGCCAGCTCAGGGAGGCCTGGCATGCTGCAGTCCATGGGGTCACAAACAGTCGGAAACGACTGAGCGAATGAACTGAACTGAATGCCAGCTCAAATTCACCTTTCCTGTGAAGCCTTTCCCGACTCTCTGAGAACTAGTTAACTGTCAGCACTCTTGTCACATGTATCTCCTCTTTATTAGAGTACTCTGTATAGTACCTAATAATTAATTTCCTTCTGTCTGTCTGCCAAATAAATTATGAGCTCTTTAAGGAAATCACAGAATCTCATTCATCTTTTTTAATTGAGGTATAGTTGATGTACAAAATTATTTAAGTTTCAGTTGTACAACATAGTTATTCACAAGTTTTAAAGTCTATATTTCATTTATAGCTATTATAAACATTGGCTATATTCCCTGTGTTGTATTATATATCCTCCTAGCTTATTTTATATTTAGTACTATAAATTTCTATCTTGTCCCTCTGTCTTCCCTCTCTCCACTGGTAACCACTAGTTTGTTCTCTGTAACTGTGAATTTGTTGCTATTTTGTCATATTCATTAGTTTTATTTTTTCAGTTCAGTTCAGTCGCTCAGTCATGTCCGATGCTTTGTGACCCCATGGACTGAAGCATGCCAGGGCTCCCTGTCCATCACCAACTCCCACAGCTTACTCAAACTCATGTCCATTGAGTTGGTGATGCCATCCAAGCATCTCATCCTCCATCGTCCCCTTCTCCTCCCACCTACAATTTTTCCCAGCATCAGGGTCTTTTCAAATGAATCAGTTCTTCGGATCGGGTGGCCAAAGTATTGAAGTTTCAGCTTCAGCATCAGTCCTTCCAATGAATATTCAGGACTGATTTCCTTCAGGATTGACTGGTTGGATCTCCTTGCAGTCCAAGGGACTCTCAAGAGTCTTCTCCAACACCACAGTTCCAAAGCATCAATTCTTCAGTGCTCAGCTTTCTTTACAGTCCAACTCTCACAGCCATGCATGACTACTGGGGAAACCATAGCTTTGAATGCATGGACTTTTGTTGGCAAAGTAGTGTCTCTGCTTTTTTTTTTTTGTTATTATTTTTTTAATAGTTTATTTTCTATTTTTTAACTTTACAATATTGTATTTGTTTTGCCATACATTGACATGAATCCACCATGGGTGCACATGTTTTCCCCTTCCAGAACCCCCCTCCCCCCTCCCTCCCCATCCCATCCCTCCAGGTCATCCCAGTGCACCAGCCCCGAGCACCCTGTATCATGCATGAACCTGGACTGGCGATTTGTTTCACATATGATAATTTACATGCTTCCATGCCATTCTCCCATATCATCCCTCCCTCGCCCTCTCCCATTGAGTCCATAATACTGTTCTATTTATCTGTGTCTCTTTTGATGTCTCGCATACAGGGTTATCTTTACTGATTGACTAAATACCATATATATGTGTTAGTATACTGTATTGGTGTTTAATGTGCTGTCTAGGTTGGTCATAGCTTTTCTTCTAAGGAGCAAGCATCTTTTAATTTCATGCTGCAGTCACCATCTGTAGTGTTAAGTGATATCATATAGTATTTATCTTTTTCTATCTGACTTACTTCACTTAGCCTAATAGCCTCCAAGCCCATCCATGTTACTGCAAATGGCAAAATTGCATTCTTTTTTTTTTTTTATGATGGGGTAATGGAGAAGACTGTTGAGAGTCCCTTGGACTGCAAGGAGATCCAATCAATCCATCCTAAAAGAGATCAATCCTGGGTGTTCATTGGAAGGTCTGATGTTGAAGCTGAAACTCCAGTACTTTGGCCACCTCATGTGAAGGGTTGACTCATTGGAAAAGACCCTGATGCTGGGAAGGATTGGGGGCAGGAGGAGAAGGGGACGACGGAGGATGAGATGGCTGGATGGCATCACCGACTCGATGGACATGGGTTTGGGTAGACTCTGGGAGTTGGTGATGGACAGGGAGGCCTGGCGTGCTGCAATTCATGGGGTCACAAAGAGTCGGACACGACTGAGCGACTGAACTGAACTGAATGTTCCATTGTATGTATGTATGTATATATGTATAGATGTATATATATGCATACACATAGCTTCTTTATCTATTCATATGTTGATAGACATGTTGCTTCCACATTTTTGTAACTATAAACAGCAGTTCTATGAACACTAGGTTACATAAGTCTTCTGGCATTAGTGTTTAATCCATGAGAAACATCAGAACTAACTTATAAGGACTATGAATTGAGATAAAATTTTTAGAAAACACTAGTAGAACTAATGGCTTTAAAGTATAGGGAAAATGAAGGGATTTTTTTTGCACAAAGACTCTGTGCAAAAATTGGACTCTGAAAAGTTTCAAAGGTAATGAGATGTTTACATAAGTGCTACAATGGGTAGTTTTCCAGATACTTCCAATGTCACCTCAATCAAGATAGCATTTGACAAAAGGATTTTAATATATGGGAGAATAGAAACTGGAGGTCAAAAGAGAAATATCTAGGGGGAAATTGCTGCACATGATTATTCTCAAAATTGTTATGCTTAGGAAGAAAATCTTTTAAAGAGATATACAAGGGATGCAGGAAATAAAGTACTTGTGCTTAGAAGACAAGTATGTTAGGAACTAAAGAGAATATGGGAAACCCTTGAGTGGTCAACCACAGATGCTAAAACTCCATTTGTCAGCAATCTAAGGAAAAAATAAACCTCAGGTTTCTAATAATTAGATGGAAATCAGCAGAGATTCTAGCCTTTGAATCATCAATATTTCATAAAATGATCTAAAGCTTTCCTCTGGAGAATGACTTTTGGTCAAGAATGACTCAAAACTGTTTGGCCAGGCTGAGCACCCTTGTATTCTAGGCAGATGGCAGACGTTATTATACTCAGATGTGTACTTTCTCTCTCTTCCTTTCATGCACATACCCACATACAAACCACTTAGTTTCCTGTCTCTTGCTGTTGATGCTGTTTTATTTGACTAATCCCTCATTTTAAAATCAACGTTAATATGACATTGAAGTTCCAAAAGTCATTGTAGAGATAAAAACACATACACAGCTGAGCTGTCAGATTTCAAGAGAGCAATCTTTTACACTGTTCAGTGAAATGACGTTTGCTTGTCTTTCTCCTTTTTTCTCCTACAAGTGATTGCTGAAAAGTTTTGACTAATTCTAGGGAATCATATAATTGAATATCCACCATTCATATATTCAGCTGATAACCTAATCAGTCCTTTGGAAATCTTGACTTATCCATCATTCTCTTATTCTGGCTGCATACTCACAATTCAATGATCAAATTATAGCTCATATTTGAATTAAGACATTCAGTAATTCATTTCTTGGTCACAACTCTATAGAGACATGATACACATCACATCACAAAGACCACTGGCTTTTAAGTTAGGAACCTCAATTTTCCTGAGATTTGTATAATATAACATTCAAAATTATTTGGAAAGCATAAGTCACTGACATAAAAAGTTGCCTCCAAAAGAAACTTAAGCACAAATTAAAGACGATTAAAGCACTTACAACAGACATAAAGAATGATTCCAGTGGCAAAAATAAGATTGTTGGATGAGATTGTTTTGTATAATAAACAATGAATTTGGAACCCACAATTAAATATTTAACTGATCTCTAAAAATACTTGACATAAAAATCTTTTTTTTTTTAAAGAATGAATTTTAAGCGTAAAACAACAGGGAGTAAAGTGTTTAAAGCAATAGAACAAGATGAAAATAAATCCTATATTCAAGAGGCCAATTTCTTCACTTAAGCACTTAATGTGGTTTAACTTGACAAATGCTTTGGTGAAAATATACCTCCCTGATTAGGTATCTTGACTGGAATAAGAGGAAAAATAGGAACAATGATTGAATAGCAACTGGGAGACACCAATAGGGCTAAGACCCCTGCCTGTATCTCCAGACACATCTTCCATTGTTTATCCTCCCATATTATACTCAGGACATGTTACGCTGTCATTCACTAAACATACTACGCTACTTCATAACTTCATGATTTCCACATACTAGTTTAATAGTATACCTTCCCTGTGTCTGATTGGTTAGCATCTCTTTAACACAGATCAGTGTTCACATTTTACATCAACCTTTCCCAGGATTCTTGGGCATTTACTCACTCCTTCTGCTGAGGTATTTCTCACATTATACTATGCTTTGTTTCTTTGTCCATCTCTTCTTCTAGACTATGATATCCTTGGTAGCAGATTTCAAGTCTCTTCAGCTGTCTATCACTAGACACATTTAGTGAGATATATCAGCACACAGGAGAGTATCTGGGTTGGCTTTCATTTACATGTGACACCTCAGATTACCCAGGATCTAACCTTAAAACTAGTGACTCTCTCTAACCTTTGAAAATTGCACATGTTTATATCAAGCAAATAAAACATTCTAACTTTTGGCTGATAATTTTTATATCCTATATCATGGAGTCATGTGGTATACAAATATACAACTAAAATTAATGTATGAGTCACACCTTCCTGTTTAACAGGCTGATTGCAAGAGGACTGGTTTTATGCCAGGCTTTCTCTAGGCCCTTCACATACAAGACCTCATTTTGTCTTTATAATTACCTTGTTCATTTATTTGCTGAATGATGCCAAATTTCCCTCTGATCCTGCCACTGTCCTAGGGGCATAAGTACAAGATATATCATATCCTTTCCATCATGACATTCATGTTCATGTGGACCAGGCATACTTTAAACAAGTACACGTATTTTTAAGGTGCATTAAGAAAACAAAGTACAGTTGGGAGATAGTCACTGAGAGGAACTTTTTTTGTATGATATAGTCTGCTGCTGCTGCTAAGTCACTTTAGTCGTGTCCAACTCTGTATGACCCCATAGACGGCAGCCCCCCAGGCTGCCCCATCCCTGGGATTCTCCAGGCAAGAACACTGGAGTGGGTTGCCATTTCCTTCTCCAATGCATGAAAGTGAAAAGTGAAAGTGAAGTCGCTCAGTCGTATCCGACTCCTAGAGATCCCATGGACTGTAGCCTACCAGGCTCAGGAAAGGCTTTTCAAATGAGATGACATTTTAAGACCTGAATCATGGGAAAGGGCTGGGTAGAAAAAGATGTTGGTGAAAAGTATGCCAGGCTGAGGGAACAAGTGTAATGGCCCTGAAGAGGGCATGAGATCCCTCTGTTCAAAAAAATAACAAAGAGCACAGTGAGTAAGAAAATGACACAGGAGAGTTAGGTAGAAGCTAGATCATAGGGGACCTTGTAGATAATTATATGATGCTTTATAAAATATAATTTCTATTTTTCAAAGTCTATTCAGGCTAGCAGTGGAAATTAGGCTTTACAGGAACAAGAGTAGAGGCAGGAAAATGATAAAAGTATTGCATTGCATAACTAGCAAGAGACAATGAAGGCAGTCCTGTGAAAGTGAAAGTGAAACTGTTAGTCACTCAGTCATGTCAAACTCTTTGTGACCCCATGGACTGTAGTGTACCAGGCTCTTCTGTCCATGGAATTCTCCAGGCAAGAATACTGGCTAACCAGCAAGAGATGATGAAGCCAGTGGTATAAGTGACAGGATGAAGATGCTTGGAGCATATAGAGCTGACCTGCTATTTGGTTGGACATGTGGGGTGATGTCAAAATTTCTAGGGAAAACCAAAGATGACACCCCTAAGTTTTTGGTCTGAGAAATTTGGTAAAAGGCAGTATCACAAATCAAAATAAAAACAGGAGAAAAAGAAAGGTTGAGGAGGATGGTCAAAAACAGAGTAGCAAGATGTTGAATGTGTGATTTGTGTTAAAACCACCAACAATGATTAATAGAGACAGTGGTAGAAGCGATTGCTCATATTTAAAGAAATAGCCTGGCTCAGTGGAAGGAAATCTGCCTGCCACACAGGAGACAAGAGAGATGAGGGTTCAATCCTGGGTTGGGAAGATCCCTTGGAGAAGGAAATGGCAACCCACTCCAGTATTCTTGCCTGGGAAATCCCATGGAAGGAAGAGGCTGGCGGGCTACAGTCCATGAAGTCACAAGAGCCGGACACGATTGAACGACTAAACCACTACCACCAAGGAAATAGCAGGTTACGAGTAGTGGTCAGTCATGAGAAGAACTGATTCACTGGAAAAGACCCCGATGCTGGGAAAGATTGAAGGCAGGAGGAGAAGGGGATGACAGAGGATGAGGTGGTTGGATGGCATCACCAACTCAATGGACATGAGTTTGAGCAAGCTCCAGGAGTTGGTGATGGACAGGGAAGCCTAGCGTGCTGCAGTCCATGGGGTCACCAAGAGTTCGACACGACTGAGTGACTGAACTGAACTGAGCAGTGGTTAGTGATGACGGCTATAATAAGGAGGGCTAGTGGAAACCAGAGTACAGCGTTACAAAACTACTTTTGTTAACCTGATTCATTTTGTCTCAAAATAGGGGGAAATAAAACTGTGAAAACATTTGAATTAAACCTATAAGAGATTCTGATATTGAAGTAGGTAGGTCTTTTTAAAATGCTCTATCCGCCTAGTGTATAAGTCAAAACACATCTCAGAAAACCTGCAATGTGTTGGCCTCCCTAAAGCTACTTCAAAGGGTCAATTTATTTTAATATAAGTATCTTCAGATAGTGGGTAAAGTGGGACCCTTGAAACAAGACTAAGATAAGCAAGTGAAAGGAGATTGTCCTAGGTTAATTCTGTCTGAATTTCCATTTAATCCTCAAGACAACACGATCCTAACAATATCTTTTTGGGCTAATAAAAAAAGATCAGATATGTGAAAGATGGATGCTATTGTTTCAGATTTTATGAAAATGATGCCAGTTCTCCTAGACAAAATGTGCTTTGAAGCTCTGATCTAAGTATCAATCATACCAATTCAATCTTCATCATACTGTATATATGTAATACCTGTGGGTATTAAAATAAGGTGTGGATGGGATATGCCTGGGATATGGTTTATGCCTGTTTGCTTTAATTTGTATTAACAATGCCCTGTTTTGCTTTCAAAATTTTTCTGGTTTGGATGATAAAGTATGTGGTCACACTCATTAAAAATGATATGTGTATTACCTAACCAATTAAGGCAAATAAGTGTATATTAAAAATGCAAAATCAAGTGGAACACAACAGAGAATTTAATATGTTCCTTCTGAACATATACTTACCACCCAAATAGAAGGAAGATGCTGTAATAAGTAAGCTTGTTCTTTTCTCAGGGATGAAGTAAATTTCCATCTGCACCATCTATCTATATGCTTGGTTTGTGGCAGGCAGTGCATATTAGTCATTACAGTGTGTATCAGAGAGATCTGGATTTAGATACAAATTTGGCACTCTATGGCTTTGTGACACTGGGCAACTCACTTAACCTTTCTAAGCCTACTTCTCATCTGCACATTGCAGTTGACTGGATGTTCCTTATAAAGTTGCCAAGTATTAGAATTCCATAAATAAGAGATGATACCATTACAATAATCATTATCACCATCATCATTACTCTCATGATTATCATTTCATCCTCCCCAAGATCCCGAGGCAATGTTTCCTCATTAGCTCCTCTTCTTTCTAAACCAACTATTTCCCCTTCATACTTGCTCTGTCATTACTTCCAACTTAAATACAAAACAGAAAAAACAGAGTAAAGCTATAAAACCCAACGAATGGACATTAGTCAACCTCTACCTCTAGCAGAAGATGTTGTTTTCTCTTCTCTTAGATGTTGTTTTCTCTTCTTTTTCCTCAATTTTTCACCCAATGCAATTTGGCTTCTACCCATCCCACTATTTTGAAACATTACTCCAAAGAGTAAGCAAAGACTAAAAATTGTGAAAGTGAATTGCTCACCCTCAGTTTAACCTTATTTGACAACCTTCAGTATTTGACCTGACTGACCAGAGTCTTTTGTTTCAAACTCCCTTGGAATTTTGTGAATCGCCAAATTATCTCCCTATATTTCTGGTATTTAGCTCTTGATCTAAATTGTGAGATGTATACATTCACTTTTATGTTCTATAAATACCTGATCCCCACTGGATTTAAAGCCAAGCTCACCTTCATACGCCTGTTCTTTCTCCATTACCTTCTATTTAGTTAATATGGTTTGAAAAGCACCCAAATCATCCTACATTCCTCTTTTCACACAGGTATCTACAGCCAGTTAAGTCCCAGAAAATTTTCTTCTTAAATATGCCTCAAACCCATCACTTCCTCTTCATTTTTACTATGATTTCCATATGTCAAAATCTATTTCCCACCTGGGCTATTATATACAATTTCCTAATCTATATCCCTGTCTCCAGCTCTTCTCCCATTTGTACATTCTCATTATTGACACAGCAATATATATACAATGAAAATTTAAACATGCATACTAAAAACTTAAAATCCTCCAAAATTTTTCACAACACATACAAGCTGAACTTCAAATTTCTTGGCATGACCTACAAAAAGAGCTGCTACTGCTCATAGAGCACTTTTGTGTAAATTAGACAAGGTTGAACTTCCTCAAATTAAACACAATAAAAAAAAAAAACATGTTTCTATTGCACAGCCTGGTCAATCACATGCTGTGACTCTTAGAAATAAATGGGAACCACTGCTGAGCAAATTACTTCCTCAGCTGGGCCAGAACCCTGTCTGGGGAACTTTCCATGAATATACATACAGGTTCCCACAGAACTGGCCTGTTCCCCCATACCCTGGATAGCAAAATGCATATGACCCAGTGACCCTACCACTTCAGGACTGTCCCTATATCTTATCCTACAGATGAGCTGGCCAAGTCAGTTTTGGGGTAGGGACATTAGACCTCCAAGAGTGTCAGAGGGTAAAAGAAACCATAGTGGATGTCCATAGTGAGATTAAGAAAAGTCACAGCAGCATGCACCTATGTATCCCAGTATGTGATCCTTGCATGCTTTTCTGAGCGTCTGTATTACTAGCCTCTACTGTTTGCAGATAGCATATGTTCACTGTGTAATTATGTCCCTTTAAACATGATACCTTCATACAATCATCCATCACAGCCATACAGAGTGATTCTAAGGTTTCCATGCCAGGGCTCTAACTATCTGTCTATCCATTGTTTGTATCACTTGCTGCCTTGAAATGTATGTGCTAGTATCCCTGAGCTGCCTAATGTCACAATTTAACTGTCCTGTGTCTTCACTCTTGCTTCTCCTTCTCTTTGCAAGTTCCTCACTCCTTCCTTTTATGTGCTTAAATTCTTAATTATTTTTAGGATTAAGCTGAAGAGTCATTTATAAATTCTTTTCTGAAATGCACTCACACACTCACATACTTGACAAGGCAGACCAACTTTGCGGTTCTCTCTCCTACATTTCATGGCACCTTGTTTATACTTCTGCATGATGCTTATTAATTTAAAATTATCCGTTCATGTATGCCTCCCCAAACTGGATAGTTCAAGTGTCTTAGATATTTTTATATTCTAGAACTTAGCATTTTTTTGCCAACAGAGTAGGTGTTGAGTAAAAACTTGATGATACCAACTAAAGAGGCAGTAGGAAATGGTACTTCAAGTCCAGTTATTTTGTAAAGTGAGCTCAGTTGATGAGTACTGAGTAACAAACTGTTAATTCTAGTATTATCAAGGCCCCACTGAGGACTGGATATGTGCTTTTCCCTTTCTTGTAAACATTTAAAAAATAGAAGTCAAGCATGTGCAGAAAAAGTGCACAAATCTTAATGTGTGCATCTTGATGAATTACCAAAGATAAACATACCCACATTCTAACCTCCCAGCTAAGGATATAGAATATTATCAGCATTATAGTAGCCTACACCATGCCCACTACCTGTCTTTTCTGCCAAGGGTAAACATTCTTTTGCTATCACAGGATTAATTTGCCTGATTTTGAATTTTATGTACTGCAATATTATTGTATATGTAATTTTATGTATGGCTTCCTTCACTCAAAATTTTATTTATGAGATTTAGTCAGGTTGTGATAAATCATTCTTATTGCCCTAGAGAATCTCAGCATGTGATTATGCCACAACGTATTTATCCATTCTACTCTTGATGGACATTTTGATTTTTACCAATATTTGATGACTGTTGTAGCACTGCTATGCCTCTTCTTATACATGCCATTTGGTAAAAATATGTAGCTCCTTTTGGTGAGTGTTTTCCAAGCATTGCTGGATTAGAGTAGACACATGTTGAGCTTTCGGTGATGTTGCCAACAATTTCCAACTCCTACCAGCAATATATGTGAGACAGTCTCTCCATATACTCACCAGCACTTTATAGTGTCAGCTAATTTTTTAAAAAGACTTTTAAAGCGCAGTTTATGTTCACAACAATGTTGAAAAGAAAATACAAAGTTTCTATATAGTCCTTGCCCCCATATGTTTACATACGCCAGTCACAGAGGAAAAATACTGCATGACTCCACTTGTATGAGTACCAAACATAGCCAAACTTGTAGAATGTTTATATTATCACCTAAAGTCTATACAGTTTATATTAGAATTCTTTCTTGGTGTTGTACATCCTAATTTTTTAATAGACTATTTTTAGAGCTGTTTTAGGTTCACAGAAAAATTGAACAGAGGGTACTGAGATTACCCATTTTACCCCCACCTCACATAAATACTCTCCCTCATTATCAAAATCCTGCACTAGACACAGCAAAGGAAAAAATTTAAAGAGTGAAAATACAAACTGTGGGGTGGAAAAAAATATTCAAAACCATATATCTGATAACAGGTTACTGTCCAAAATGGATGAGGAGACCCTATAACTCAGTAGTGGAAAAAAAAAAGAAAAAACTCAATTAAAAATGGGCAAAGAACTTGAATAGCCATTTCTCCAAAGAAGACATACAAATAGACAAGAGGTTTATGAAAAGATGCTCAACATCACTAATCAGAGAAATGCATATCAATTCTGCAATGAGATCATTGTTAGGCTGGATAATCATTAAAAACCAGCAAAAGATAATGATTGTCAGCCAGAACATGGACAAACTGGAACACTTATACAGTGATGGGAATGTAAAATGGGGCAGCCACTATGGAAAACAGTATGGAGATTTCTCAAAAAATTAAAAATAGAACTATCATGAAGTGAAAGTGAAAGTTGCTCAGTCGTGTCCGACTCTTTGCCACCCCATGGACTAAACAGTCCATGGAATTCTCCAGGCCAGAATACTGGAGTGGGTAGTCTTTTCCTTCTCCAGGGGATCTTACCAATCCAGGGATCGAACCCAGGTCTCCGGTATTGCAGGTGGATTCTTTACCAGCTGAGCCACAAAGGAAGCCCGTGAAATCCAGCAATTCTACTTCTTGGTATTTATCCACAAAAATTAAAATCAGGATCTTAAAGATATGTTCATTGCAGTACTGCAGCATTAGTCACAACAGCCAAGATGTGGGAACAACTTAAAGGTCTATCAACAGATGAATAGATGTTTTAAAATGTGCTATATTCATACAATGGAATATTGTTTAGCCTTTTAAAAAAAGAAAATTCTGGCATTTACAACAACCTGGGTGAACCTTGAGGACATTATGCTCAGTGAAATAAACCAGTCACAGAAGGAAAAATGCTGCATGATTCTACTTATATGATGCATCTATTTTCCAGTAGTCATGTATGGATGAGAGAGTTGGACTGTGAAAAAAGCTGAGTGCAGAAGAATTGATGCTTTTGAACTGTGGTGTTGGAGAAGACTCTTGAGAGTCCCTTGGACTGCAAGGAGATCCAACCAGTCCATCCTAAAGGAGATCAGTCCTGGGTGTTCATTGGAAGGACTGATGTTGAAGCTGAAACTCCAATACTTTGGCCACCTCATGCGAAGAGTTGACTCACTGGAAAAGACCCTGATGCTAGGAAGGATTGGGGGAAGGAGGAGAAGGGGATGACAGAGGATGAGATGGTTGGATGGCATCACCGACTCGATGGACATGAGTTTGGGTAAACTCCGGGAGTTGGTGATGGACAGGGAGGCCTGGCGTGCTGCGATTCATGGGGTCACAAAGAGTCGAACATGACTGAGTGACTGAACTGAACTGAACATAGTCAAACTCATAGAAGCAGAGAGTAAAATGGTGATTGCCAGGGGTTGAAGGAATGAAATGCTGTTGAATGAATATAGAGTTTCAGTTTTGCAAGATGAATAGTTTCTAGAGATCTGCTGAACAACATCTTGCCAATAGCTAACAATACTGTATTGCATACAAACATTTAAGAGGGTAGGTCTCATGTTAAATGTTTTACCCCAGTAGTAGGAATAGTAGTAGTAATATCATTTCCTACCAGGGTAGTACATTTGTTAAAATTGATGTCAGTTTTATTAATTTTGGTATGCATTTTTCTCATTGTTTAATTTGAATTGTTCTGTGTCAATTTGATGTATTTATCAGTCACTTGGGTATTCTCTTTGTGAGATCTCTTTACGTCTTTCCCTCAGATTGTTTAATGGATAGTTATTTTTTCTAAATTGAGTTTTAGAAATGATATGCATAATCTGGATACGAGTCCTTTTTGGATTGATCCATTGGAAACATTTTTTCTAGCTTCCACATATTTATCCTGTAATCCAAACATCTGGATTATCTGTGGGATGTTTCTATTATCTATTCATTTTGTTTGCTTGTTTTTGTTTTCTGTAACACTTAGTCCTGCTGTCATGGCTAATAATTCTTTATTGAGTGCTCTATACTACATACAAAATTATAGTAACACTGGATGGTGTTATCTGCCTTTGGGAAAGGTTTACTTTTCTTTTGAACAGCAGATAGAAGATGAGCACAACACTTTGACTCCATAAATGCTGGTCTTTTTCTGCTTTGCCTTTTTTCTCCTAGGGCATAACCCTTCTGCAATTTTAATTGAATGCCTGAGGTGTGTATCAGGGCTCTCTCCCTTGCAGGCCCTATGCTCCAATTTTTGTCTCCTCATTCCCCTGAGACTGTAAATTCTCTGCTTCCATGTTTAGTCTCTTAGCAGTTGCTGTCTGCTTGGTTTCTCACCATTTCATCCCAAGCAGGTATAATTTGGGAGTATGCCGTTGCCTTGAGAAGACATTTAATGAGGAATTCAGGTTGACTTCTTGCTTGTTTTGTTTTCTACAGGACCTTGTCTTCTTAAATCCTGGCTATCTAGTAGCCCTGAACTCAGTTTTCATCTCCCCACTTTGGTGAAACAGCTGCAATTTCTAGCCCCTTACATTCTGTTCAGTCTCTATGCCCCATGCGGCAAATGAGCAAATACTCAGGGGAAAATAAGAGAAAATGTAGATCTCTCCTTATTAGGTACAAGTTCCCTTCACATGCAAGTCATCTTCATGATCTTCAAGAAGGTGAGTTATACCTAATGTTTGTACACATTAAAGGTATTGGAAGTAAAAAAATAAATAAATAAATACAAAGGGCTTGATGGATTTAAAATTAAAGAATAATTAAACATAAGTGAAATACTTCTACCTTGTATGTCCTTTCCCTGAACTCAAGTTGATTAATTTCT
Source organism: Giraffa tippelskirchi (assembly GCF_054371585.1). NCBI lineage: Eukaryota > Metazoa > Chordata > Mammalia > Artiodactyla > Giraffidae > Giraffa > Giraffa tippelskirchi. The sequence goes on from NC_137278.1 coordinate 67,299,055, forward strand.
CTCCATTCTTTAAGACTCAAATGCCCCTCCTTCCATGATTTCTTTTCAGATCCCACCACTCAGTGTAGAACAGTCTGTCTCTGCATTATTTATTCTCTTTGTAAAAATGAGTGTGATTTTTCTGGACTTTGCACTTTAGAGGGCCTATTTCTAGTCCTTTCTCCATTAGGTCCAAGTTTCTGATCTTGTGTCTGTGTCCCTCCAAAGGGAAACCTACTCCTCATCTTCCAAATCACGCACTGGGGACCCTAGCCTATAAAACTGCCTGCCCAAACAGCCCCCAAATCATTCCAGGATTTGTGTGTGCCTTTGATCTGGATCCATGCCAATGAATGGGTAGAAATGGCCAAAAGAGTGTGCACCAGTGGGTTCAAAATGTGGCCAGTGGTTGAGTGCTGGTAGGTAGAGCTACATACAGATGAAATGCAGGAACACTTAGATAAATTTGAATTTCAGATAAACAACAAAATATCGTGTGGGATATTTGTACTAAAATATATTTTTTGCATATTTTAAATTCATATTTAATTGGGCGTTGGATATTTAAATTTGCTAAACCAGGCAACTCTCCTGGGAATGAATGTCAACAAAGATGGTTTTGTAGGATAAGGTGTTTATCATGGGCATCTGAGGCCCCTCACATTACAGGGTAGAGACAAAAGTGGAAAGAGAAGTAGATTATGAGCCAGTGGCCAAGACTGGAGTCAGGGGCCTGGTACAGGTTATATCCTTGAGTGCCCACATTCTGGTATAAAACTCAACGTCACAGTATTCTAACTATGGATCTAATCTTCCAGGCTGTTTTGAATATATGCCTGTCCAGATAAGAGGCTAGACTATATTCTAATTTATACATTTTAAGCATGTAGAATCAAGACATATGGTATGTGGGCCTGCATTTGTACTTCTGCCTAGACATTGCAGATACTGGAGGCAGTGCTATTGTCTCTGTTAAAGGACTTAATCCACATTTACTTTTGTGTTAGTTAATCTGCATATTCAGTTCAGTTTCCCCCACTAAGTCAAACAAAACACTAAGAAGTTTCAGGTAGAAACTAATATTCTCTTCTTTCTATTTACCAAGATTTCTTTAGGAAGGAAAAGTAGCTGAGCACACCTATCAGGTGTTAATGGCTCAGATACAAAGTTGAGAGTGTAAAACAGACCCTAGAAAAATGTTATAGGTCAGGTTTATGTCTCACTTAGCTCATCTGTAAAATCAGAATAATATACAGGGCCCCTTCATCCATTACCCAGAAGATTAAATGAGTTAATATATGTTAATGATGAGAAAGTTACTCAGAACGTATTTAGCAGGGAACAAATTTTAGTTGGGGCTTCCCTGCTGGCTCAGACGGTAGAGAATCTACCTGCAATGCTGGAGGTCTGGGTTTCATCCCTGGGTTGGAAAGATCCCCTGGAGAAGGGAATGGCTACCCACTCCAGTATTTTTGACTGGAGAATTCCATGTTATTTTTTAGTTTGTAGTCTTGAGGAACAATGAAAACTTCTTACTAGGATATCCTGACCAATCCTACAGCAGCTAGTGTCAAAGATATTAATTCAAATCTGTCCTGTACTTTTTTTCCCACATCTTTTTCTAGGATAACCCTGGAATTCCTTATCTGTGACTCTTAAAATGACTGTTCAATGTTTAAAAAGACCTCAAAAACATTTTTGGGGGGGTCTAGAGAAAGAACTGCCTCAAAGCAAGTAAAAGGCACAAAATCTCCCAGTAAGAGAAGTCAAGGAAATTTGAAAAGTTTGCATCTCAATAATAAAGCTGAGGAAAGCAACAAGGGAATTTGAAAATAGAAAACATGCCTGCTTTACAGAAAACCTACTTGTTACCCCAGGCTGTGTTCTTGCTTGTAATAGCTGAATATGGATATCGTAATGGGCTTCTTTGTACTTTGACAACAGCAGATTTCCAAATAGATAAAGTACTTATTTAAAGAGAAAAATGGAAATTACTCTTTAATAGCTCCTTCAAAATGCTGATAAAAATCACTGGATGACTGAGCCCTGCCAAGGTCTGAGTTCCTCACTTGACTGGTGTCTAGAGGAACTCAAGTCTTGTTCTTATCTAGTTTTCTGTCAGTCAGGAGGGATCTTTGACCCTGGCAACTGTCTGCCAAATTCCCTGAGGCTGTAACTTTTTTGTGGATTCCAGTTATTCTGAGAACACCATCCATGGAGAATTTTCCTTTTCTAAAGGCTGATGCCCTTCTCCTGCCCAGCCCCAATGTTAGATGTCAAGCAATGAAAATGGAGGATAAAAGAGTGTAAACAATGTCTTTGCCCTCAAGGACCTGATGGTCTAATTGAAGACACAAAATATTTATACCTGAAAACAACTTTAACTAAAAGTATGAGGTTCAGTGACAGAAATAGCATAGAAAGTAATAATAATGATAGTAACGCAAAATCTAACATTTGAGTATTTATCACATGGCAACTATTCTATGCACAACAAAGGAGGGTGTATTAGCTTCCTAGGGTTGCTGTAACAAAGGAGAAAACTAGGTGGCTTAAGATGATAGATACATAGTCTCCCACGTGGTGGCTCAGATGGTAAAGAATCTGCTGCAATGCAGGAGACCTGGGTTTGATTCCTGGTTCAGAAAGATCCCCGGGAGTAGAAAATGGCAACCTATCTCAGTATTCTTGCCTGGAGAATCCCATGGGCAGAGGAGCTGGGCGGGCTACAGCCCATGGGGTCGCAAATAGCTAGACATGACTAAGTGACTAGCAGGGCCCCGACATTTCTAAGGGCCTAAGAGGAGAGTCGTACCTTGTCTCTTCCTAGTTTCTGATGGCTCCCACATTTCTTGGAATTTCTTGAGGCAAAACTGCATCATTGCAAACTCTACCTTTGCCATCACGCGGCCTTCTTCCCTCTATTTGTGTCCTCTCCTCTTCTTATTAGAACACCAGTCACTGTCCTTGTATTGAAGGTCCACCCTAATCCAGTATGACTTCATCTTAGCTAATTATACCTGTGAAGATCTTATTGGCAAATAGGGGCATATTCTAAGGTTCCAGGTAGACATGAATTTCACAGGGATACTACTCAGCCCACTTCAGAGGGTTATACTGAGTCTAACTGGGACAAAAATCATAGAGATATTTTCATAGAGATGTAGGCCCTGGAAGACAAGTGGCTTTAGGCCGAGAAGAGTTAGGACATCCATTCATCAAGGACTTATTGTACAAATACTCTGTGCCAGGAGCCCATGGAGATTCAAGACCTAGTTTGTATTAGTATTTATTAGACTTGGCTTCAAAGAAATGAAAAAGGGCACACCTACAGAAGTTAAATAAGATTGAATTTTTTTTTTTCTCTTCTAAGTAAGTACGGTCCAAGGGTCAGCTGTTTAGGAGAGTTTTTGTGGCACCACAGCTCCATCAGAGACCCACATACCTATATCTTGGGACTGTCATCCTCAAAGCTGACTTCCGTATTTCATATTCTAAGTCACTTTACAGTCCAGGATGGCTGACTGAGTTTCATAATCATATTGAAGGAGGAGACAGACAGAATAGGCTCCATCTTGAAAGCAGGGCTCCATCTTGGACCAGACTGTGGACTTTGAGCTATATGCCCAGTATCTATGGAAACAACATACCAACTGGAAAACCAGGCCCCCAGAAGGAAGAGCCCCAGGGCTCGTACCTAGACTCTCCTCACCTAAAAGAATACCCTAATTATCTGTATAACCAAATAGAATCATACATTCTACTATGCTTATTGGGGTATGACCACAGGCCTATTGATAATTGTCTACTGTTAACTACCTAGGCCTAAGGCATATGAATCACGGGTTAACTTTGATTGTATCTTGCTTTTCCTTTGTTCAGACTAGTTTCGGGGAATTTGGGGAGGTGGGTTTGGGCATGTACACTTAGGGTATATAAGGTTTTCACAAAAACAGGTCGGAGGTCTTGGCTAAGAGGAGACTCTGCCTTGGGCCTTCCAGTGTAATAAATTGCACTTCACTATCTGCATTGTCCTTCTGAGTGAGTTTGTTTGCCAGAATGCATGGCTATAACAATCTTTGTACTTCAGACCAGCAGGAGAAAGGAGCAGGAGATAAACAAGGGTCACTTTTCCTAGCTAAGTCAATTTTCTTGAAAGGTTTTCTCATAGCATTTCCCCTTTATAACTTGGTCACATGGTCAAACTTAATACAAAGAAACTTGGACCTATTGCATTCCTGGAAAAAAAAAAAAATCAGGGTTCTATTATCAGGAAGAAGAGGACAGTGAATGTGGGAACTATCTTTCTCAGACCCCAACTCATGGAGCTCCCAGTCCATTTGGGGATGATACTAAGTCAATGGATGGATTAATTTCATTTTGCTACTGTAACAAATTGCCATAAACTTAAAACACAAATTTATTATGGCACAGTTCTAGAGAACAGAAATTCAAAATGGGTCCCACTGGGCTAAAACAAAGATGTTCACAAGGCTGCGTCCCTTCTGGAGGCTCTATAGGATAATCCATTTCATTGCCATTTCAGCTTCTAGAAGCTACCTGTCCTCCTTGGCTCCTGGTAACCTTCTTCCATCTTTAAAACTAGAAAAGTTTTATCTCTCTGACTATTATGTAGTAACATCTCCCTTTGACTTAGAACTCAAAAAAGCTGAAAAAGATTCTCCTCTTTGAATGACTCATGTGAGACCATACATTGACTCCATCTGGATAATCCAGGCTTATCTTCCCATCTCAAGGTTCTTAACGTAGTCATATCAGCTAAGTGCCTTTTGCTATGTAAGATAACATACAGATTCCAGGAATTGGGACATGAACCTCTTTGAGGAAGGACATTATTTAACCTACTACAATAGACAGAATGTCATTTTATAGTTATAACAATGAGGCAAGCACAGTAAAGTAAGAACAGGCTGATATATTAAAAAAACAAACAAAACAAAAAACAAAAAACAAAAAAAGGAGTCTAGCTTCATCAATGAACATGATTTGTTAGGGGAAGAAATGCTCCATGTGTAAAACATGCTAGCTTTAAGAAGAAACTTATACTTGAGAGAAGGAAAAGGGAAAATCAAGAGTTCTTAAACATCAAGCCTGCCATAAAACATAACTTGTATACAATGGAAAAGTATAGATAATTCTTGATTGAAAGCGTGATTTGACAAAACTGGTAACTTAGATAAATCCAGTAAAGTGAGTAGGAAAGAGAGCAGTTAACAGATTAAGGAGCTACCACACAAATTCATGTTTAGATGAGAGTTTTTAAATTAGGCTAGAGATGGAGAAAAAAGGAGGGAATTTTGAAAGACATAATGAGTTAAAAAAGTAAACGCAAGTAAAAATTGAGGTTTTAAATGTGAATGAGTGACAAGGGAGAATGACAAAGAGTTCACAAGGTAGAGAAAGCAACGTAATATATAAAGTAAATATTTTCTTTAAAATTAATCCTCATCTACTAAGTTTTACATGAAAGGACTCTCCGATATACTCACATATTTTTTTTAAAGTCCAATTTTTTTTACATCTAAATCCAATACTTTGGCCACCCGAAGCAAAGAGCTGACTCATTGGAAAAGACCCTGATGCTGGAAAAGATTGATGGCAAAAGGAGAAGGGTCAGCAAAGCATGTAATGGTTAGAAAGCATCACTGATTCAATGGAAGCGAATTTAAGCAAACTCCGAGAGATGGTGGATGATAGAGAAGCCTGGTGTACTGCAGTCCACAGGGTCGCAGAGAGTCAGACAGGACTTAGTGACTGAACAACAACAATGGCTAATAGTTAAAATATCTTGCATTTTTGGTGAATTAGTTAGGCTTAGTTGGCTCATATACTGGGCTCAACTCCATTTTTTCCTAAAGGTGAGCAGTCCCACTGACAAAAAATATATGTATCAAAGCTCTGTCAGCAGACCTAGTCCATGAGCGTGCTGAAACCCTCATTAGATCACATGGAAAAGATCCAACTAAAGCAAGAAATCATGCCAAACCTGGCCCATAAGATAAAACAATACTTGAGTGGAATAACTCAAGTGATTAAGCCACCATTGTTATAATTTATCTTATTGGCCATAGTATATTCTTAAAAGTTAAATGCTTCAAGGAGCATTCATATAAGGAACAAAGCACACGTTTTTTATTTAATAAACCCTTTAGAAAAATTATGTATATTAAATTGCACTTTGTAAAATCTATAAATTATCTGTTATGCTTTCAGGAAGAATGTTGGTATAATCAATTTTTCAATCATTTCAAGTTATTTCAAGTTAGTATTTTCAGGACCATCTTTAAAACACACTCTGCTGGGACCTGTCAGACTTTTAAAGTCCATATAGATTCCAGAAACAATGGAAACATCTAAGGGAACTGCAGAAGGAAACTGTAGGAAGGACCAAAAAGGAACTGAGATGTCTTTCCTCCCAAAGGAGGGAGTGGAATACCTAAAATAGTGAAAATGGAGTCAATAAATCATCCAGACTTTGCAAATAGTTGAGCAGGAATTTGAACGGAACTAAAATCCACTTACATAGGTAGAAGCCATAAGCCAAAGGAATTTGAGCTACTACGTTCAATGTGAAGTCATTTCTGTTCTTAAACTAATTTGTTATGAGAAAAATAAATATTTGTACATATATACAAGTAAGTAAACAATAAATGGCAACAATAGTTTGAATTGTGTCTTTAGATCATGGTACCTATGATCTTTTGAAAGTACGAATCAAGTCTTAACCATTCACCAAGTAAGTTGAGTTTCTTTCATATTTTAATATAATGACTCTAGGGTCATATATTTCTGCTTCAGATATCAGTTGATCTATTAGAAGCATAAACTTGGGAAAATTATTAAACTTCTCTAATCCTCAGTGTCCTTATTTTCATAATGAATGAAATAAGAATATGTTCCTTATGGGCATTTTGTGAGAATTTAAAGAGGTAATCCATGTAAAAGCACTGAGTAGAGGCTTGAAACCTAGTACTCAACAAACAGTAAAAATGATAAAAATGATGAAAACTTAAGACAAAGCTTTCCCAAAAAAAAGAGTAACACCATCCCCCTCAATACAGAGAGAGATAAGGAGAAATAAAAAATAGGAACAAAATCATTTCTATTTTCATATTGATGAATTATTTTATTCAACTCAAATCCAGCATTCCCCAGCCAGCAGCTCTCAGCAGTCTAACAGTTCACCACCAAACTGACAGCTGGGAGACTGCAGAGTTGGAGCTCCGTAAAATATACGTTTGCTGTCAGTATAAATGAATATTTACCAGCTGATGTCTGTTGCAGCCCTTTGGCAGGGGGCATACAGGGGTAAATATTGGTTTTACCTTTGAAAACTAGAGGCTGTAATTATAAACCAGGAGTTCACATACCTTCAATGAGTAGATTAATTAATTATAAAGCCTCATTAAAAGCCAAGCTCCCCATTAGCTTAAATAGTGATCATACGAACTCTTGATTTATTAGAGTTGAGAAATTCTACCAGGATTTTTTTTAAGTTACAGTGAAGTGACTAATTATCAGCTGAGGACATTATCCATATGATACCACTATGTTAGAAAATTTGCCAGTGGTCGAGAAGAGGAGAGTGAGAATTTTGTTCTTATGATTGATTCAATATCCTCTCAGTGTTGGGAACCACATAATCGCATCACAATACATCACTTTCACTTTTACTGAATCGTTAGAAAAACAGATACCTTATGATAAATATATATCTCTGAGAGATAGTGAGGGACAGGGAGGCCTAGCCTGCTGCAGTCCATGGGCTTGCAAAGAGACGGACATGACTTAGCAACTATTCAACAACAACAACAACATGATCAATGAGTTATTTTAAATGAGGCTAAGGTCCTTTATCTTTGGTCACGTAAAGAAACACTTTTGTTTCAAAGACCCCAAACCCATGATATAAAGAGATCCAGGAGGCCAATGAGGTGACAAGTAATAGGATTCACTGTGGAGAGGGATGAACTGAGAGCTGGCAAGAAATTCAAAGAATTATGCCATCCAGTTCCCTGCCTTCAAGTAGGAAACTATCAAAGACTTGTCCAATTTGGGAAAAACTCTAGCATGGTTTTATAGGGCTTCTCATTCTGTCTGCTCTAGATGAATAAACTGTGATCGATTATGGAGACAGATATCTTCAAGAGCCGGAACAAAAATGGAAAGGTAAGAACTAGAAATAGAATGAAGAATGAAGGGCTCTCATACTCTCCTATGGAAAGAATCTTGAAGGTAAACCACTGAGATGCTTTTACTGATTCAGATAAAGAATTATTAAAAACAGACCAACAAAAACAGGTCTATGATTTTTCTTTGCTCCAACAACATCCAACCACATCTTTTTACAATTTCTGTCCTAATGCCCTCTTTGGTTAATTGACCATACCCCCCTATAATCTAGAGATCATCCTTGTTTACACCAGTTGTTCTGGAGTAAATATTAACAGTGCCCTTTTTACTCTCAGATGTTTACTTATTTGAATAATAAACTATAGGAAAATGCTACTTTTAGGAGACATTACTGTTATACTCTTGATGAAAGGGAAGCTTCCAGTCCCAGTGTCCTCTTGAGGCCTCTTTCTAAGTCTAAAACAGAGGTGGACATGAAATACAAGCATAATGGATCAGATACTCCAGGAGACCTTTGAATCTTGAGTGAGTGACACAAATTGATCAGACAATATACTTGATCAGATTCATCAGTGTGGAGGGGCATAAGATCATACTGGCACTGAGCTATGGCCTTGACAGTAATTTTGGCAGCCTAGCTTTTGAGTAAACTACCGCACAATTGCACTCATCTCACATGCTAGTAAAGTAATGCTCAAAATTCTCCAAGCCAGGCTTTAGCAATACATGAACCGTGAACTTCCAGATGTTCAAGCTGGTTTTAGAAAAGGCAGAGGAACCAGAGATCAAATTGCCAACATCCGTTGGATCATTGAAAAAGCAAGAGAGTTCCAGAAAAACATCTATTTCTGCTTTATTGACTATGCCAAAGCCTTTGACTGTGTGGATCACAATAAACTGTGGAAAATTCTGAAAGAGATGGGAATACCAGACCATTTGACCTATCTCTTGAGAAACCTGTATGCAGGTCAGGAAGCAACAGTTAAAACTGGACATGGAACAACAGACTGGTTCCAAATAGGAAAAGGAGTACGTCAAGGCTGTATATTGTCACCCTATTTATTTCACTTCTATGCAGAGTACATCATGAGAAACACTGGGCTGGAAGAAACACAAGCTGGAATCAAGATTGCCGGGAGAAATATCAATAACCTCAGATATGCAGATGACACCACCCTTATGGCAGAAAGCGAAGAAAAACTAAACAGCCTCTTGATGAAAGTGAAAGAGGAGACTGAAAAAGTTGGCTTAAAGCTCAACATTCAGAAAACTAAGATCATGGCATCTGGTCCCATCACTCCATGGGAAATAGATGGGGAAACAGTGTCAGACTTTATTTTTTTGGGCTCCAAAATCACTGCTGATGGTGATTGCAGCCATGAAATTAAAAGACACTTACTCCTTAGAAGGAAGGTTATGGCCAACCTAGATAGCATATTTAAAAGCAGAGACATTACTTTGCCAACAAAGGTCCATCTAGTCAAGGCTATGGTTTTTCCAGTGGTCATGTATGGATGTAAGAGTTGGATGGTGAAGAAAGCTGAGCACCGAGAATTGATGCTTTTGAACTGTGGTGTTGGAGAAGACTCTTGAGAGTCCCTTGGACTGCAAGGAGATCCAATCAATCCATCCTAAAGGAGATCAGTCCTGGGTGTTCATTGGAAGGACTGATGTTGAAGCTGAAACTCCAGTACTTTGGCCACCTGATGCGAAGAGTTGACTCATTGGAAAAGACCCTAATGCTGGGTAGGATTGGGGGCGGGAGGAGAAGGGGACGACAGAGGATGAGATGGCTGGATGGCGTCACTGACTCGATGGACATGGGTTTGGGTGGACTCCAGGAGTTGGTGATGGACAGAGAGGCCTGGTGTGCTGCGATTCCTGGGGTCGCAAAGAGTTGGACACGACTGAGCGACTGAACTGAACCTTTTGAGTTCACTGTGCTACTGCCGTGCTGTTCACGTGCTAGTCATTCAGTTATCATTATGGAGAGACTCCAAGTTATTTCCAAATGTCCCTCTGCTTATTTGGCTTCAGATGATTTCCATTGCAGTCTGCTAGAGGAAGCCAAGAAAGAAGTAGACTAAAAACTGGTAGCCAAGCAAGCAGAGAATATATACAGTGTTCTATTCTCACAGCACTGACATTTAATTGGAGGGCAACAGTTAAGAACACACATAATAGGGAATTTTTGTATTATATTACAGGAGAAAAGAGTTCTGAAAGGAAGGAAGAAAGGAAGAAGCGAGGGAAGGAGAAAAAGAAAAAAGCAAGATTGAAAGGCAGAATGGGGGTAGGATAAAATTATACTTGGGTGGTCTGCGTGGTCCTCACTGGGTCTTTATTGCATCTATAAGTATGAATGTGACATGGAAGTTCCCTCAAAGTAATGAAATCTAAATAATGGTTGAAATACCATCATATATACTTCAGTCTGAGAAATGTTTACAGTAGCACCATTAATTTATGCTTATTTAAAAATACTTTACAGGCTCTTAAGATCTTATGGATTTAATTAATACATGAACATTTTTGAAGGCAGGATATACCTGTCATGGACTGAATGTTTGTCCATCCCCACCCACATTCACATATTGCAATTTTAAACCCCCAGTGTGATAGTATTAGGAGGTGGGACCTTTGGAAGTTAATTATGCCATGAGGATAGAAACTTCATGGATAATATTAATGACCTTATGAAAAGGACTGTGGACAGCTCTCTAACCCTCTCTCCGACAAGTAAGAATACAACTGAGAAATGGCCATTTGCACCCCAGAAGAGAGCTTTCACTAGAATTTCACTGTACTAGCACCCTTACCTTGGACTTCCAGATTCCAGAACTGTGAGAAAAAAGTGTCTGTAATTTACAAGCCACCCAGTCCATGGGATTCTATTATATCAGCCTAAGCTGATTACAACAATACTTAAACTGGAGCAACATCTCGTGTTTTCATTCTCCATTACATATCACTTATCTCAATCATATATTGATAATGATTCATGAGCAGGGGATCACGAACAAAAGTTATGTAGGGGAACCTCTCAGAAGAAAATTGTTTCCACTTTGAATTTAACAGTTAGAATAGTTTATTTTTATACATTTATGGAATTATAATTGAGATATAATAACCTAGGCATATTTAAGGTGTACAATTAAGTTATTGACATGTGTATATAAGTGTGCTACTATTAGCAAAATCAAGATAATTAAGTTATCTATAATTTCCCAAAGTTTCCAAGTATTCCTTTGTCATCTGTCTTCCCTCCATGCCACTTTCTCCCATCCCTAGGAAATCACTGATCTTCTGTCTCTGTAGTTTGCATTTTCTAGAATTTTGTTTAAATGGAATTATGCAGTATGTACTCTCATATTTAGAAAAGCCTTCTTGAAGTAAAATGGACAAAGAGTAAACCAATCACATCTAAAGTGCTATCTATACTATTTTTCCCAGTTTCTTTCACTCAGTATAATTATTTTGAGAGCCACCTATATTGATGCATGAATCTATAACTTGTTCTGATTTATTGTCGATTATTATTTCATTATATGGATATACAAAATTTTGCTTACACTTTCTCTTATTTATTGACATTTCAGTTGTTTCCAGTTTGTGGTTATTGAAGATACTATCAATATTTGTATACAAGTATTTGTATGGATAGATACTTTCATAGATACCAACAGGTGCATTAGCTGTGTTATATTTTAGTGTATTATTGACTTTTGAAGAAAGTGCAACAAGTAGTTGCATTAGTCTACTTTCCCATCAGCAGTGTATAAGAGATCCAGTTCCTCCATATTTTTGCCAACACTTGGTAGGTTCAGTCTAATTAATTTTTCCCAGGTTTATTGTGTATAACAACGCTGTATAAATTTAAGGTTTGTAGCTAGGTGATTTGATGCACTTACATATTTCAAAATGATTACTATCATAGCATTAGCTAACACCCCCATGTTGTCATGTAATTACCATTTATTTTTTCCCTGTGGTGAAAACATTTAAGATATTTCTCAGTAACTTTATAGTATATAATAGAGTATAATTAACTATAACCACCATGCTGTATATTAGATCCTTAGAATTTATTTATCTTATAACTGGAAGTTCATACCCTTTGACCAACTTCTGTCCATGTTCTCTACCTTCCTAGTCTCTAGCAACCATTATTCTACTGTTTTTGTAAGTTCAGCTTTTTTTAGAGTCCAACATAAGTGGTATCACACAGTATCTCTCTTTCTTTGTCTGATTTATTTCACTCAGCACAATCCCCTGAAGGTTCCCCCATATTGCCAACAAATGACAAGATTTCCTTCTTCTAGTCTCTTTAATTTTAGCCTTTCTAGTGAGTCTGTAATTGTACCTTGATGTTATTCTAAATTTCCATTTCCCTAGTGGCTAAAAATATTGAGCATTTTTTCATGTGCCTTTTTTTTTTCATACATCTTCTTTGGTGAAGTGTTTGTTAAAATCTGCTTTGTTTCAAACAGTTTATTTTCTTCTTATCACTGAGTTTTAAGGGTGTTTTCTATATTCTAGGCACAAATCCTTTTACTAACATGTTTTGCAAATATTTTCTCCTACAATATGATTTTCATTTTATTAACAAGAATTTCTTGCAGAACAAAAAATTTTAATTTTGATAAAGTACAATTTATCACTTTTTCTTTATAATTTATGTTTTAAGAAATCTTTGACCAACATAGCATCACCAATATTTTCACCTATATTTTCTTCTATGTGTCTTCTGGTCAACCCTCTAACATTTTTGTTCTATGTGCTATTTAACATTATTTGTATATGGAATGAAGTAAAGGTTAGGATTTTTTTTTTTTTTCTTATGGCTATGTAACAGTTTTAGCAACTCTTGTTGAAGAGACTGTACCTTCCTCATTGACTTGTCTTGGCAGTGTTACTGAAAATAAACGCACCATACACGTGAAGATCTTTTACTATACCCTTTTTCCTAAACTATTGATCAGTACTTTATCTTCAAAGCAATACCACACTGTCACTATCTTAGTGACTATATATAAAGTTTTGAAATCAGGTAAGTTCAGTGACTATTTATTTAAAACTGTTTTGGTTATTCTAGGTCCTATATATTTCCAAATAACTTTTAGGGTCGGCTTGTCAGTCACTACAAAATCTGTTAAGATTCTCCATGGGATTGTCTCGAGTCTATAGATCACTTTGTAAATAATTCACATTTTAATAGCATTGAGTCTCCCAATCCATGAACATAGTTACATTTGTATTCCTTTCAGGTCTTTGTTAATTTCTCTCAGCAATATTTAGCAGTTTTCAGTGTATTAGTCTCAAACATTTTTCAGATTTATTCCTATATATTCAATAAGTGTAATGCTATTGTTAATGGTATTTTTACTATAATTTCCATTTCCAATTGTTAGAGTAAAGAAATGAAGTTGATGTTTGTTGTTGGCAGCCCCTAAAATGGATACAAATGATGCCCACTTCCAAACATCTATGGTGTTTTGCATTAGCTGGTATAGTAATTCACTTCCAATAAAGAGGGTGAAAAGATAAATGAGATATTGCTTCTAAGATTACATTTCAAAAATACTGTTCCTTTCCTCTTACTCATTCTTTCTTGAAGCCCTCTCTCTTTAAGGAAACAGTTGCCATGTTATTAACTACACTGTGGAAAAATTACCAAAAAAAAAAAAATTGACCTCCAGTTTCAGACAACATTCAGCAAGGAACTAGGGCCCTCATAATACAGCACAAAAGTATCTGAATCAAGTCAACAACCATTTGAAAAAGTTTGAAAGCAGATGCTCTTCTAGTAAAACTTTCAGAAGAGGCCACAATTTAGGCCAACAACTTGATTGCCTTCTTGTGAGAGACCTTGAAAAGGCATCCAGCTAAAGCCTACCCTGATTCCTGACCCACTGAATGGCTGGGTAGTAAATGTTTATTGTTGAGGTAATTAAATTTTGAAATAATTTGTTGTACAGAAACAGGTAAGTAATAAGATGTTTGTACATTAGTCTTTTAACCTAAACATTGCTAAGCTGATTTATTAGTTTTAGGTATTTTGTAGATTTCTTATGATTTTTTTGCCTATGTGATTATGTCATTTACAAATATAGACAGTTTTTCTTTCCTATCAACAGTGTATAAGGACTCTGATTTCTCCATACCTTCTATTAAACTTATTATCTGACTTTTTGATTCTAGTTAACTTAATGGATATGAAGTGGTATCTTATTGAGGTTTCAGTTTGCATTTCCCTGATGACTAACAATGCCAAGTGGATTTTCACATGCTTGTTGGCCATTTGTGTATCTTGTCTGGAAAAAAATTTATTCACATTCTTTGCCATTGTTAAATTTGATTTTTAATTGTTGCATTATAAGTGCTCTTCATATATTCTAAATACAAATCTCTTATGAAATAGCTGATTCCAAATATATTCCCTTTCTATGGATTGCCTTTTCACTCTCTTGATGGTAAAGTTTGAATCACAAAAGCTTTTAACTTAATAAAATCTAATTAATCTATTTTTTTTTCTTTTGTTACGTTTTGGGAGTCTTATCTAGGAATCTTTTGGCAAATTCAAGATCACTAAGACTTACCCTTACATTTGCTTCTAAGAGTTTTATACTTTTCCTCTTTTACTTAGGTTTTTGATTCATTTTGACTTAATTTTTGTACCTAGTATACAGTAATGATCCAGTTTTATTCTTTTATATGAGGCTGATTATAGTTTAATTTTGCTCTAATCAGAGATTATACTTAGCATGATTTAAAGATTCCCTGGTGAAGGGAATGGCAACCCACTCCAGTATTCTTGCCTGGAGAATTCCATAGACAGAGACGTCTGGTGAGCTACATTCCATGGTGTTGCAAGAATCAGACACGACTGAATGACTAACACTTATTAATACTGTTTTAGTTCAGAATATGGTCTTAAAGTTCAATAGACACTTGAAATTTGTATTCTGCTTTGTGTACTTTATTTATTCTTTCTTTTTTCAGTCTTTTTTTATCTTTGCATTTTAGTTTTGGAAGTTTCTATCGTGATGTCATCAAGTTCAGATACTTTCTCAGCTATGTCAGTCTACTAAAGAGCCCTTCAAAAGAAATTTTCATTTTTGTTAAACAAGATCTTTGATCTCTAACATTTTTTTCTCCTTTTCATTCTTAGTATTTCCATCTCACTGCTTACATGGTACATCTATTCTTCCATCTACTTTATCTATTAGAGCCA
Source organism: Giraffa tippelskirchi (assembly GCF_054371585.1). Lineage (NCBI taxonomy): Eukaryota > Metazoa > Chordata > Mammalia > Artiodactyla > Giraffidae > Giraffa > Giraffa tippelskirchi. The sequence goes on from NC_137278.1 coordinate 67,314,422, forward strand.
TTACCATATTAATGGTAGGTGTTTTAGCACAGCAAAGGAAACCATAAACACAACAAAAAGATGACTACAGACTGGGATAAAATGTTTGCAAATGATGTGATGGATGAGGGCTTAATTTCCAAAATATACAAAATTTTCATACAACTCAATTACAAAAAATCAACCAAATAGCCTAGTCCAAAAAAAAAAAAAAAAAAAGGGCAGAAGACCTAAATAGACATTTCTCCAAAGAAGACATACAGATTGTCAACAGGCACATGAAATATGCTCAACATCACTAATTATTAGATAAATACAGATTGTAATGACAATGAGATACCACTTCATACCAATCAGAATGGCCATTATTAAAAATCTACAAATAACACACACTGGAGAGGGTATGAAGAATAGGGAACTCTTCTACACTGTTAGTGGGAATGTAAATTGGTACAACCACTAAGGAAAACAGTATGGAGTTTCCTCAAAAAACTAAAAATAGAGTTGCTATATAATCCAGCAAGTTCCACTCCTGGGCATACATCATAATTCAAAAACATACATGCACCCAGTGTTCATAGCAGCACTATTTACAAAAGCCAAGAAATGGAGGCAACCCGAATGTCCACTGATATATGAATGGATAAAAAAAAAGAGATGTGGTATCTGTACACAACGGAATACTAGTCAGCCATACAAAAGAATGAAATAATGCCACTTATAGCAATGCAGATGGACCTAGAGATTATCATACTAAGTAAGTCAGAAAGAGAAAGACAAATAACATACGTATATGTGAATCTAAAATATGACACAAATGACCTTATTTATGAAACAGAAGCAGATTCACAGACATAGAAAACAAATTTATATTTCCCAATGTAGAAAGCAGGTGGGGGAGAGATAAATTAGGATATTAGCATATACAAACTACTATACATAAAAGAGATAAACAACCAGGTCCCATTGTGTAGTATAGCAAACTGTATTGAAAATCTTGTAAAAATCATAATGGAAAAAATATGAAAAAGAATGTGTGTGTATATATATAAAACTGAGTCACTTTGCTGTACACTAGAAACGAACACAACACTGTAAATCAATTCTACTTCAATAAAAAATAAATTTAAAAAAGGAGGAATGTCTGTGATCCCCAAAGAGACATGACAACTATATGTTGTGCTATCTTGGATGGGATTGTGAACTGAAAAAAAATTAAGTGAAAATTAAAAAAAATTTGAATAAAATGTGGACTATGGTTAAAATAAAATAAATTAGTTGTTTTAAATTTTCAATCTGATAATTCCAACAGCCCTGCCTATGAGTTTGGTTCTGATGCTTGCTCTGTCTCTTCAAAGTGTGTTTTTATTTTTTTATATGCCTTGTGATCTTTTTCTTGGTAGCTGAAAATGACATACTGGATAAAGAAACCCAGCACTGGTTCTCATACATGTTTCTGCCCACAGGTTTCTGCTCTGACAAATTGTGATTCTCTCTGTTTTTATGTCTGTCTCCCCAATTTTGGGTGTAGCAGTTTGTACTATGACCCCATTTCCCCAATGGATCTAAGAAGAGTTGTTGATTTTTCTGGTCGTTTAGCTTTTTACAGTTGTTGGCACAGGGTGAAAACTTTCAGGTATTTTACAAGCTGGACTGGAAACCAAAAAGTATGGTTCATGTATTAAAAGCTCTGTTTAGGGGTAAAACACATTGAAGGCTGTTATGCACATTTGATTACTAGACTTGTTTATTAAAATGATTATATTATCTTTGGCAATATTTCTTGCTCTAATATGAATTAGTATACACTAATATTCTAATATTAGTATGTGTGTGCTAAGTCACTTCAGTTATGTCTGACTCTTTGCAACCCTATTGCAATTTTCTTCCCATTAGGGTTAGCATAGTACATCTTTTCCTACTGTATACTTTTCCATATATTTAATGTAAATGTCATGTTAAAAGCACATAATTAGTTCCTATTTTTTAATCCAATTTTAATGTCACTACATTTATTGAACTGTTTAGATGATTTACATTTAAGGTGATTATTGATATGATTAGGTTGCAATCTACCATCTAATATTTATGTTCTATTTTTCAATTATTTTATTTGTTCCCATGTTTCCTGTTTTATGGAATTTCTTTGGATTGAATGTCTTTTATGATTCTAACATATCTCCTCTACTGCCTTATTAATTATGCTTTTGTTAACTTTTTTATTAGTTATTTTTTGCTTACAGCATGCATCTTTAATTATGTCTAATTTAGGTAGTATTATATGCCTTCATAAGCCTAAGAGTATACTTTCAGTTTTCCTATTCTAGTCTTCGTGCCACTGTCCTCATAATTTAACTTATACATATATTATAAACCCAATTGTTTATGTTCGTTATAGTGTTTTTCCTATTTTAAACAATTGTCTTATGAGAAGATTTTAAAAATAAGCAAATTTTTTGTATATTTATCTACATATTTATCATTTATATTACTTTATTTCCTTGTGCTGTAGATAGATATTTTCACTGGTTTAAGTTTCCCTATGTAATATGCACTTCTTATGATATCTATGATTATGGTCTGCTGGTAATACATTCTTACAGTGTTGTATATTTAAAAACATTCTTACGACTCAGGAATTAAGCTCTACATATTTATTCAACAGATATGAGAGTATTTATGCCCATATAAGAGCACGTGGATGAATGGTTACAAAAGATTTACAATCACAAATACCTGGAAACAACCAAGATGTCCAGCAATAGGTGAACAGATAAATAAACTGTAATAAATCCATAAAGTGGAATACTATTCAGTAATAAAAATGATTAATGAGCTAATGGTCACAAAACTCTTCAGTACATATTATTAGTTGAAAGTAGACAATTTAAAAAAAGTTACATATTGTATGTTATCGATTATATGACATTTGGGGAAAAAACAAAAATATAGAGATTGTAAAGCCTTCCCAGGTGGCACTAGTGGTAAAGAACCCATCTGCTAATACAGGAGACATAAAAGACACAGGTTTGATCCCTGAGTTGGGAAGATCCCCTGGAGGAGGGCCTGGCAACCCGCTTTAGTATCCTTGCCTGGAGAATCCTGTGAACAAGGGAGCCTGAAAGAGTTGGACATGACTGAAATGATAAGACACACACATACACACACAGACTCTAAACAGATCAGCAGTCATTAGTCCATAAGGGAGGGTTGAATAGGTGAAGCACAGGGAATTTCTTTTAGGACAGCAAAACTGTTTTTTATGATATTTTAATGGCTGGATGGCATCACCATCTCGATGGACATGGGTTTGGGTAGACTCCGGGAGTTGGTGATGGAGAGGGAGGTCTGGCATGCTGCGATTCCTGGGGTTGCAAAGAGTCAGACACGACCAAGTGAATGAACTGAACTGAATGTTGGATTCATGGCATTATACAATTGTTGAAATCCATAGAAATTTATAGCACCAAAGGTGCTTGTAAAATGCAATTAAAAAAATAATTAAGAAGTCAGGGAATCCCAAAGTGGAATGCAAAAGGTGGGAAATGAGTCTAATTGTATTACAAATGTATAAAACAATGTCTCTGAAGCCAGTGGAAGGAAAAAGTTAAAAGTAACTTTGGAGAGGGTAGGAAGAATTAAGAAAGTGGCATATACCTTATCATGTGTAAAATAGATAACTAGTGGGAAGCTCCTAGAGCTACCCTAGTGGCTCAGTGGTAAAAAATCTACCTACAAGGTAGGAGCAACAGGTGACAGGGGTTGGATCCCTGGGTAGGGAATATCCCTTGGAGGAGGACTTGGCCTTCCACTCCAGTATTCTGCCTGGAGAATCCTATGGACAGAGGAGCCTGGCAGCCTCTCAGTCCATAGGGTCACAAAGAGTCAGATATGACTGAAGTGACTGAGTACGCATGCACACATTGGAAGCTGCTATATAATACAGTGAGCCCAGCCTGGTGTTTTGTGATGACCTGGAGGGGTGGAATGAGAAGGGGGAGGGATGCTCAAGAGGGAGGGAATATATATATATAATTATGACTTATTCTGATTGTTGTATGACAGAAATCAGCACATTTTAAAGCAATTATCCTCCAATTTAAAAATAAATTTAAAAAATTATGGTGTCTAAGATTAAAAGCAAAAAGAACTGTAATAAGCACTGGACTACAGTAGAGTTGTCCCCCATGTGTATATTCGTTAACAATTCAGTTCAGTTCAGTCACTCAGGTGTGTCTGACTCTTTGTGACCCCATGAACCACAGCACGCCAGGCTTCCCTGTCCATCACCAACTCCCGGAGTTTACCCAAACTCATGTCCATTGAGTTGGTGATGCCATCTAACCACCTCATCCTCTGCCGTCCCCTTCTCCTCCTGCCTTCAATCTTTCCCAACATCAGGAACTTTTCCAATGACTCAGCTCTTCACATCAGGTGGCCAAAATATTGGAGTTTCAGCTTCAACATCAGTCCTTCCAATGAACACATACTCTTAGGGCAGAAAGCGAAGAGGAACTAAAGAGTCTCTTAATTAAAGTGAAAGAGAACAGTGTAAAATCTGTCTTAAAACTCAACATTCAAAAAACTAAGACCATGGCATACGGTCCCATAGCTTCATGGCAAATAGATGGGGAAACAATGGAAACAGTGACAGACTTTATTTTCTTGGGCTCCAAAATCACTGCAGATGGTGACTGCAGCCATGAAACTAAAAGATGCTTGCTCCTTGGAAGAAAAGCTATGACAAACCTAGACAGCATTTTAAAAAGCAGACGTATTACTTTGCCAAAAAAGGTCCATATAGTGAAAGCTATGGTTTTTCCAGTAGTCATGTATGGATGTGAAAATTGGACCATAAAGAAAGCTGAGCACCAAAGAACTGATGCTTTTGAACTGTGGTGTTGGAGAAGACTCTTGAGAGTCCCTTGGACTGCAAGGAGATCCAACCAGTCAAACCCTAAAGGAAATCAATCCTGAATATTCATTGCAGGACTGATGCTGAAGCTAAAACTCCAATACTTTGGCCACCTGATGCGAAGAGCTGAGTCCCTGGAAAAGACCCTGATGCTGGGAAAGATTGAAGGCAGGAAGAGAAGGGGACGACAGAGGATGAGATGGTTGGATGGCATCACCAACTCAATGGACATGAGTTTGAGCAAGCTCCGAGAGTTGGTGATGGACAGGGAAGCCTGGCATGCTGCAGTCCATGGGGTTGCAAAGAGTCAGACAGACTGAGCAACTGAACTGAACTGATATACATATACTGCAATTGAATAATTAAATAAATAGATGATTGATGGTGGGATCCAGGTTTCTTACTATTACAATGGGAGGTTAAAAATAAGCAAGGGAATGAGGCTATAATAATCTATGTGGTAGGAACGTGGAGTTTCAGACATCAGTCTGAATTGAGGTTTACCTCATTATAGATATAGTTGATTACATATAGAAATATTTATAGAGATGTGCATATACATAGTTTAGTATGCACATAGATATTTCCTTGCTCTGTCAGCTGAGAGGATCTGTAACAACATCCCTGTAGCAATAGGCATACCTAGTACTCAGATCTTGGTTTCTAATATCTTTATTAATACCATTTGGTTGAAATTGGTATTTCTAGGATTGGAGCAGGAAATATAGACTATGAGCCTAGAGTACCTTGTGATGTTGGAAAGTAAGGAAATGCTCAAAAACAAAACAAAATCCTGTAATGATGAGGCTATGGCAAAGTGACACTGGAGTCAGTTCAAGAGGCTCCCAATTTTCCCAATTGTTCCAAATCTGGAACAATTTAATATGGAAAAAAATTACTGAATTCTAATTCCCAGTATAAAATTAATATTCATGATTCTATGTTGATAACGGCAACCCACTCCAGTATTCTTGCCTGGAGAATCACATGGACAGAGGAGAGCCTGATGGGCTACAATCCATGGGGTTGCAGAATCGGACACGACTGAACGACTTTCACTCACATGTTGATATATATGATTGATTATATAAATATCCTTTTATACATGAGCTTGTATTAGTACACAATAAATCCACATAATTCTCACATACAGAAGAAAAATCCTGAATAATCTGTTAAATACCCTGCCCTCAAAGAAGTGACATGTTACATCCCACTTTTAAGTATGGGATGAACTTAGTGAATTCCTTTCAAAGAATACAGTAAGGAAAGCAGAGGGGAGCAACTTTATCATGAAAAAAACTGACATACATTAGCTCAGCCAGGTCATCCAAGTAAATATCAAAGGTAATAAATTATGTTGATAGTATCTACTCTTGATATGCTGTGATGACTATGACACTTTTTTCTGTGATCTTGCCCCCATGAATATAGAACCTCAGTATTACAGTCTGTTTGTGCTGCTATTAAAAAAATACCATAGACTGGGTGGCTTATTAACAACAGATATTTATTTCTCATAGTTCTACAGGCTTGGAAGTCCAATATCATAGTACTGGCTAATTCAGTGTCTGAAGAGAGCCCAGTTCCTGGTTCACAAATGCCCATCACAGTGAGCTCACATGGTACAATGGGTGAGGGATCTCTCTTGGGTCTCTTTTCATAGGTACACTAATCCTATTCATGAAGACTTACCTTTGTGACCTAATTACCTCCCAAATGTCCCACCTCCAAAGCCATCACAGTGTGGATAAGATTTCAGCATATGAATTTGAAGGAGGGAGGCAACTCTTTAGTCTATTGTATTCAGTCTAATCATGAAAAAATATCAAACAGATCTTAAGAGACATTCTATAAAATACCCAACCAGGACTCCTCAACACTGTCAGTGTCATATAAAACAAGAACGGTATGAAAAATTGTCACATCCAGAACAGAGATATTAGGTAAAAATTCAGGAAATATAGATAAAATATGAATTTTAATAATCATATATCAGTATCAAATTATTAGTTTTAATAAGTATATCACAATAATATGTTAATAATAAGGAGAACTGGAATAGGAATTCTTTATATTAAATATAGGAATTCTTTATATTAAAGTTGTAATATTTATTTAAATATACAATAAAATTTACATATTGCTTTTTTTAAAAAAAAAAAAACAAGGCCTTTATTTCACCTTTCTTTTTGAAAGATATTTAGTTGAGCATAGAATTCTAGGTTGATAATTTTTTTCTTTCAGTACATCAGAGATTTCATGCCACAGTTTTTCTTACTTACATTATTTCTGAGAAGTTGACTGTCAGTCATCTTTGTTTTATGTATGTATTGTTCATTTGTATCAAGTTGCTTTTCACTGTTTCTGAGCATCTGATTATGATGTGCCTTTGTATAGTCATATATGAGACCCTCTCTAAAAGGAAATAGTGGGTATTCATATTTGGATATTAACACATAGAACATTTCTTAAAACCATCAATTTAAGCCTAAAAAATAGAGATGAAACAAATGAATATAAAGGACAAAAGAACCAAACGTATTTTCATGTTCACTAGGGTCAACCCTTAAAATATTACCATTATGAGATTATAAGAGATGTTAAGTTACTTTCAATCTCCTTATTTTATAAATAAGGAAACTTATGCCTTAGAAAGCATCACTACGAACAAAGCTAGTGGAGGTGATGGAATTCCAGTTGAGCTATTTCAAATCCTGAAAGATGATGCTGTGAAAGTGCTGCACTCAATATGCCAGCAAATCTGGAAAACTCAGCAGTGGCCACAGGACTGGAAAAGGTCAGTTTTCATTCCAATCCCAAAGAAAGGCAATGCCAAAGAATGCTCAAACTACCACACAATTGCACTCATCTCACACACTAGTAAAGTAATGCTCAAAATTCTCCAAGCCAAGCTTCAACAATACATGAACCATGAACTTCCAGATGTTCAAGCTGGTTTTAGAAAAGGCAGAGGAGCCAGAGATCCAATTGCCAACATCTGGTGGATCATCGACAAAGCAATAGAGTTCCAGAAAACATCTATTTCTGCTTTATTGACTATGCCAAAGCCTTTGACTGTGTGGATCACAATAAACTGTGGAAAATTCTGAAAGAGATGGGAATACCAGACCATCTGACCTGTCTCTTGAGAAACCTGTATGCAGGTCAGGAAACAACAGTTAGAACTGGACATGGAACAACAGACTGGTTCCAAATAGGAAAAGGAGTCCATCAAGGCTGTATATTGTCACCCTGCTTATTTAACTTATATGCAGAGTACATCATGAGAAACGCTGGGCTGGAAGAAACACAAGCTGGAATCAAGATTGCCGGGAGAAATATCAATAACCTCAGATATGCAGATGACACCACCCTTATGGCAGAAAGTGAAGAAGAACTAAAGAGCTTCTTGATGAAAGTGAAAGAGGAGAGTGAGAAAGTTGGCTTAAAGCTCAACATTCAGAAAACTAAGATCATGGCATCTGGTCCCATCACTTCATGGGAAATAGATGGGAAAACAGTGCAAACATTGTCAGACTTTATTGTTTGGGCTCCAAAATCACTGCTGATGGTGATTGCAGCCATGAAATTAAAGATTGCAGCCATGAAATTAAAGATTGCAGCCATGAAATTAAAGACGCTTACTCCTTGGAAGAAAGGTTATGACCAACGTAGATAGCATATTTAAAAGCAGAGACATTACTCTGTCAACAAAGGTCCATCTAGTCAAGGCTATGGTTTTTCCAGTGGTCATGTATGGATGTGAGAGTTGGACGGTGAAGAAAGCTGAGCACCGAAGAATTGATGCTTTTGAACTGTGGTGCTGGAGAAGACTCTTGAGATTCCCTTGGACTGCAAAAAGATCCAACCAGTCCATCCTAAAGGAGATCAGTCCTGGGTGTTCATTGGAAGGTCTGATGTTGAAGCTGAAACTCCAATACCCTGGCCACTTCATGTGAAGAGTTGACTCATTGGAAAAGACCCTAATGCTGGGAAGGGTTGGGGGCAGGAGGAGAAGGGGACGACAGAGGATGAGATGGCTGGACGGCATCACCGACTTGATGGACATGGGTTTGGTAGACTCTGGGAGTTGGTAATGGACAGGGAGGCCTGGGGTGCTGCGATTCATAGGGTTGCAAAGAGTCAGAAATGACTGAGCAACTGAACTGAACTGATGATCAAGGATGACTAAGCAATTTTGTTTTAATTCTCACAGCAATTTAATGGAAGAGTAGAAACTGAACTTATCTTCCTATTGGTTACTTGTTAGTACTCCAGCATCTGTAGGCTAGAATCTGCTGGTCCAGCCTGGTTGCTGAATGTGGATGCAGGACCAGATATGAGTAGAATGCTACAACCTTGATTTGCCTTGCCTAGGCTTCCTTCTATGCAATGAGTTTCATAGCCACAAGAATATAGGAAGTCAGGGACTTGGAGGGTTTAATTATACTTGAAAAAACTACATTGGTTTTTGGCCTTCTGCTGTTTTCTCTCTGGACTGACACTCATGTGGTATGGATCTCAGTTGGATTAATGCTGTATCTTTGGTGTCACAAGGCTTCAGTGTGACTTGCACTCAATCATCCAAGATCTTGGTTCTTAATTTCAACCTTGGCTCTTGTTTTAAACATAAATGACCTTCATCACTTATACCTCAGGTTCACTTATGATAAGGAAGGCTGATGTGTAGTTATGGCCATGAAACCTGACCTATGGGATAGAGTGCTTGGAAGTTTCCCACAACATTTTGTAACTTGCCGTGGGGAACAGCTGAAAATTACTGCTACTGGGGTGTTACAAGAGAAGCTACAGTATTCCTTTTCATAATCAAATTTTCATAAAATTACCACTTTACTCATTAAGAATAACTATTTCTTGTAGAAAATCACCCTTTGAGGATGCATTTGGTATGTTTCTAAAGGAATTTATTTAATAAAAAATGTATCTCTGTATTCCTCTCTATCTATTGCCTTTTTAAAACATCTTCCTTATACCAGACACTCAATAACAGTGAACTGGATAAAAACAAGCAGACCAAGGGATGAGGAACTCGAAAATAAACCAAAATTATCCAGGTGTTCTTGGGTACTAAAAGGCACACACTAACAAAGACAAAACCATTTTTCATGGGAGAATACTCAAAGAAACATCTGTGCCTTTTCCAGATCCATAGAAATTTAGTCTGGCAGCATGATACAGATCAATTGATGTAGTTTCAATGGATAATAAAACATCTGCAGCTCCTAGTAGACTTAATGCTAGGAACTGTACTTGAAGGTTAAATGTTATGAAGTCTCTGGCTGCAGACATCATTAAGTTAGAGATATTGACAGAGGAAGAAAGTAAAAATGAGGTCTGAATTACACAAGCATCTAGGTAATAATTTACAATCACACACATATAAACATACACATTTATAAATACTTCCTATGCTGTGATAAGAAATTGTAATTAATCTCAAAGTAATTCTCTTTGAGCTATGAATACTTATGATCCACAAAGCAGAGGATTTTGCTTATTTAGGGCAAAGGAATGGTTAAAATGGAGAGGGAAAATAAAATTGAAGGTGAGATCTCTTTTCAGCCATGCCAAGAGAGAGATTAATGTCTGCCCCCTGGCAGCTGTCCATTACTAAATTCCTAAGTACTGGACTCTGCACAATTGAAAGCTCTCTGGAAAAATACCTATTTACTTACTGTCAACAAACAAACAAAAAAATCCTCAAAAATCCAACCAAATTACTCTGCCCTGGAAAACCCACAAAAATAAGATCAATTTATTATCATGGGACTTGTGTCACAGAACTCTAAAAACTGGTGTGTAATAGGCAGCCTACGTAGCCATACACATACAGAGATATGTGGATTCAAGGAGATTTATCCATGTCTGTATATAAACAGCCTCACATACAGCAGATAAAAACAGGATAAAAGGGTAAGGCTTGAAACAGCCTTTGGATTTTTAACAAAATATCTTCCCCTGTGCAAGAAATGGCACAAACAAGCGGGAAATGTGCTGCCCAACAGCCATTTTTAAGGCATAGTGCTGTTTGTGTGTGTATTTGAGCATCAGGTTTATATATGGACGAGCTCCTCCCACATTTGGTACCTTTTAGTACCAGCAAAATTGCTAACAAAAATGAAATGAAATGACCATTTATTGAACATCTCTGGCCTGCAAGCCATCTTGTTACATCCTGTTGTTGTCTGCACAATTTTTCAAGATTAAATGAACAGAAACTGCACTGATCCATTCATTTAAGTGGGGTGGCTAATGGTGTGACACAGAAAGCTGTGTTTCTGCTCTAAGAGAAACATGCACTTTTACTTTGACACCAATGAGTAAGTGATTCTCTCAATTTACTGAATATCTACAAAGAGCATGCTCAACATTAGTGAACTGACAGCAACATTTTCCAACAGCGGTACAGATTCACAATTATTTACCTCAGCTATAAAATCCAAAAAAGTTTTAAAAGCCAAGAATTTTATAATTTTTTTTGGCAGCAGAAGCTAATCTGAGCCAGTATTTATAGCCCCCTTTAAAAATCCCACTTCATCTAACTATTCATCTATTTAGCTGTAAAAAATATTCATATTTGATTGTGGAATGCTGCCCCAGACCCTACTGGAGCTGTTTCATAATATGCAGTTTATGTCCTAATCGTGTTCCAAAATATGAAAAATCCTGAATTTTAGAACACATTTGGGAGTGATACTGATAATGCGGGAGGAAATGCCTGTGTGGGAAGAGGAGGGTTTATGGGAAATCTCTGTACCTTCCTCTCAATTTTCTTATGAACCTTCAACTGCTTTAAAAATGTACAGTTGTTAAAAATAACACAACACATTTGATCTCAACAGTTGCAGGCAACGGATTTTGGATCTAGGCAGAAAATGATTTGAAACCCTTAGGTTCTTCCTTTATTTAATAGCAATAATTTTAAAGAATGAGAGTATTCAGAAAAAAATAATAAACTTCATATTAGATTTTTTAAAAATTTATAACATCACAAAGTTATAATCCAGGGATAATTTATTCTGTCTGCCAAATCCTTTATAATTATTTGTCAGGCCACCAAAAACATTCACAAATTCAAATGAATCCTAATCACATTCTTAACATTAACTTGCAGTCTCTGATATCAGATTAGCTTGTCTTGAATTGGTTTATTGGCAATGGCTGATTTTTCCTTCAAGTGGCAAATAGTCATTTGGTAAGTTGCTATTTATTTTCTTTAGGATGTAGATTCATGGGGGCTGGAGGTGAAATGATTCTTAGACCAGGAATTATACTTTCCACTTAACTACTTTCACAATGAGACTGTCTCTGATGCTGCATTATTGGCCGGGGCTATGGACCTTGAAGAAAGCAAATGAATATCGACTTGTGGTGACGGAGATGACATGTCTCCGGAGGATCCCCGGGATTCGCAGAAGACAGAAACTGAGAGTAACGACATTGGCAGCACTCTGTGAATAGAAAGGAGCTGCGTGCTGTCAGGGGAGGACTGGGACTGCTAACTGGGCGGTGCATCCGTCATGCTGAGAGAGAAAAGAAGCGAGGGTGAGCTCTCCTCCCAGACATCTGAGAAGTGAGCAGTGCAGTTCTCCAGACCCTGAGACCACAGGGCTGTGAAACCTCACCCCGGACATCGTGATTCTGAAGAAAGCTCATCCATGAATAAATGAATGAACAATTCTCAATATTCTTGTCAAAACATAAGCTTGTAATGATTTTAACTCCCTCAAATTGTCCTATTTACCGGCTTGAAAACACAGAATGGCTCGATTTAGAATAGCAATTTAGTAAAAAAAAAAAAAAGGTAAAAAAGACATGCAGGTCCTTTATTTTCCTGGATATCCTTTCCTTGAAGTTTCAAAAGCAACTGCTAGTTTCCAAATAAAATTGATTAAATGTGAGTCACTTTAATATGGACCACTGGAGCTGATACATTCTCTGGCAACAGCGCTATGGATAGTGAATAAAAGAAATGAGGAAAACTCCAGTAGTCTAGGAGTTCAGATTGTCTCAAACTAACACAAAATGGCTGACTATCAGAACAGAGTCTGACATCTCCACGATGTAAATTAGGACACTAATATTAATATTTTCAAAAAGCCTGATGTTCATCCTCCCTTTTTTTCCTCCTGTTTAGGAATTTTGAGTACATTTCTTTTTTCAGTCAAAATCCATAAGACACCTAGAAACCCCCAGTAATGACTTCACTGTGAGCTTAATATAATTATGAATGGTTCTTTGTGGTTCCCTGGATGATTCTTCAATAGTGTCAGCATCACCTGGGAACTTGACAGAACTTCTCCGGCTCCATCTGAGTGAGACCTACTGACTACAGATTTCTGGATTTAGAACAGAAATCTGTAGCTTAACAAGCCATCTAGGTGACTGAGACATGTTCAAGTTTGAAAGCCACTGGCTTAACATTAGGAAACTTCAAAGGGGACAGAGGTACAGGTAAGGAAATCAACTGATTTTGGAAAATGGCCTCTTTGTGGGTTTTGCATAATAATCTGTACCTAAAATGAAGTCAGTGTCCTTCATGCTATCCTGGGTAGACTCCCACCAAATGATCAGAAAACAGGTGCTTCATCCAACAGCTTGCTGTCCTCAGAATTAACATCCCTTAGTGGCTCAGATGGTAAAGAATCTGCCTGCAATGCAGGAGACCCGGGTTCAACCCCTGGATCAGGAAGATCCCTTGTAGAAGAGAATGGCTACCTACTCCAGTATTCTTGCCTGGAGAATTCCATGGACAGAGGAGCCTGGCAGGCTACAGACCATGGGATCACAAGGAGTTGGACACAACTGAGTGACTTTCACTTCGCTTCATGACATAACGGAGTATTAAAGAGTTATCAGTTTTGTTTGTTTTGCTTTTTGTTGCTTTATTCTCTTCTCCTTTTTTATAGGGTCATGTAAAACTTGGAAGTAGTAAACTGGGTGTTGTGACTTAATATATAATAATTAACTCAATCTCTTGCACTACACAAGATGGAGAAAATTGTTTGAGTCCCACGTTTTGTTCTTCCGTGGGTGTTCTTGCTAGTCAGATCATGTCAGAACATAAACCAACACAGAGCTTTCTTTGTTGAGAATGTATTCCTGCTGTCCTCCACCTAAAAATATCTACTGGATTAAAGAATGTGTTTAGAGACCATTTATTGACATTAGTCTCTCAGTGTGGTCTGATAAAAACAGTTTCCAAGTAGCAGTCCCTGGATCACCCTTTGTATGGCCCTGTTCAAAAGTACCTGTGCACCTCTTATAAAAGAACACTGTAGAGCCTTTATACAGAGCTTAATTTTCTTTACTTAGTTGTGATTTAAATATATATATATATACACACACACACATACACACATACATATATATCCCCTCAGTCATAAACATTGCTTGGTGGGGTCTGGAAAGCCAATATACATTGCAAGATATTATTTTTCTCTATGAGGTAAGAGGACAAAATAGTTGAGAAGCACTCAGTTAGACATATAAGGCCATTCTCAGAAATAGTCCCAGTGAAGGCAGCCAAGTGGTCTAATGCATGTCTCTGCCTGAAGGATGTGAAGAGTGGAAGCTAGTTTCAATTAATGTGCAGGAGAGTCCTGTAAGACACATTGGGCCTTACAGCAGGATTCTAAGTGGAAAGTAGTCAGGCATGGTCTTAAGAAACATATATCCTAGCATCCCAAATATTGATTCAGGTACACTGAGCAGCAGACAGTGTTCCTTTCTCCCAAGGAGAAATCCTTACCTGAGGGAAAAGTCTCCCTGATACTATGTAGAACTCTATTTATGAGGAAGTCATTGTTAAAACAATGTAGCAAAGTATTTTTACATCATTGCAAACGGTTTAGGATACTACTCTTTTGGACAGGTAGGAACGCTTTTCAGCAGAGGGAGATCATTTTTTATTTAATCAATAAAGATGTATGCCCTCCTGGATATCACACTGAATCTGAGATGTAGGATTTGAGCTATATGGATGACAAAAATCAGAAGGGCCTGTCTATCTGGAAAAGTGCTTTAGAGAAGTGGAAAGTAGAAGATCCATCTCTTGAAAGCCACGAGGTCTGTGGCTCTGGAGAGCAAACTAATTAGGGGGAATCAAGTCTCTAATTTGCTAACTAAATGATTGCAGTCCTTGTAAGTTCTGTATTTAAGGGTCTATTAGCACTTGCGGTATCATTTTAATAGTCTCATCCAGTCTTCAACACAATAAAGAAAACCAAGGACCACAATAAATTAAAACAAAAAAAAGAAAAGGAACTCACCACCTGGGGCCAGGACGGTAGTCAGGAAAACAATGTCACAAAACCTCAAGAAATCAAAATTCAAGACGGCAGGTGTCATGTAGTGAGAGACTTTCATTTAGTAGATTTTTCACCTTATGCCAAACCTTATCTATTTTAAGTTTTCTCCTATTTAGCAGAGCAACATTGACTTATATCTGACAAGATCCAGTAAGCCTGCATACTGCAGTGAAGAAGGTCAAATCAACTTTTCAGTTCCAATCAACAACTAAAATAAAGGGCAAAATAACTCAGGAGAAAGTTGAACTGTGTATCTAATCCACAAACAGAGAGCAGGTCAGTTTCCTATGGCTTACCATAAACTCATTCCCCTCCATGTCTATGACCACTTGATTAATGTCAGACCTTCCACGATGCTACCCAGTTAGAACTGACTGAGGTAAGAAGTAAGACAGATCTTGCAGTGAAAGCGAGCATATATACATATACACATACATACATAAATAAAAGAAATGAGCTATCAACTCAAAAAGCAAAGCAGTCTTGGAACACTTGAGAATAGGAAGATCTCCTATACTGAAAGAATCTTTAGTTATTAACTTTAATACAGAGGAGCAAAATAACACTTTGATAATAATATGACTCCTAAATAAGGGTTATGAGATATAAAAATTGCAGACTTCGAGAAGAGGTATTATAGGTCAAATATGGGTTCCAAATCAACTTATTGCTCTAGAAAATTAATGTTATTATAAAATGCAATGAAATAATGTAACATGGTATTGGCCTACATTGTGTGTTATATCAAGAACTTAACGTACTTAAAATATATATCAATGAGAAACTGTGACCTAAAAGATACGTATTTTTTAAGAACTCCATCATTCAATTTTCCCAGAAGCACAGTATTTTGTCTAGCACCAGCATTCATACATATGTTCATACACAGATTTTTGTCTTTAACTCTATTTTCTACTAAAAGAAATCAAGGATCGTTAGAGAATAGTTCTTTCTGTCTATATCCTGCTAAGGAGAAAAATCAAGATGGTCCTGGAGTATCTTATTGTGGTCACAGTGTAGTGTGAAAGTGAAAGTCATTCGGAATTCTCCAGGCCAGAATACTGGAGTGGGTAGCTTTCCCCTTCTTCAGGGGATCTTCTCAACCCAGGGATCAAACTCAGGTCTTCTGCATTGCAGGCAGATTCTTTGCCAGCTGAGCCACAAGAGAAGCCCAAGGATACTAGGGTATTGTCACAGTGTAAGGATGGTATAATCTGAAAGATGTTTTGAAAGTTTCCAGAAGGACAATTGAATGTACACCTACTGCCCAATTTTTGACAATTTGGATATACACTTAATTAGAGCAGTTATCTAGGTAAAAAGGAAAAAAAGAAAAAACAAAAATTATCATTCAAAGTGATTAATGATATATGCTGTACAAAAGAAAGGGCAAGTTTTCAAAAATATATACAGAAAAATCAGAATGATACGCAATTAAAGTTATAAATATGCACTGTTCACTTTTTGGTCAATACCTAGGTTTATAATCACAGCTAAGTAAACCAACCTAAAAGCTTTAAGCTAACTCATAGACATTAGGTCCACATTATTTATAAATGATAGGACTTTGAGCCCTGTAATCCTGATGAAGTAATATTTATAAATTTATCATTTCAAGAAATATAAACATATGTGATTGGCTGGTATTGGGAAGTCCAGTTGAGACATCGATTTGAAAGTTTCACTGTAAAAGCTTAATTATTTTTCTATCACTAAAGAGGCAGGTATACAATATTGTGAAATCATCCCTGATCTAACATTAGCCATTTAATAAAGAGAATTAATCTCTTTGGGGACTGATAAATTACTGCAACACTAAGTTTACACATATATACACAATCAATCTGATGGCAGTATTTTTTAGATTATGCTTTTGAAATTATTTGCAGGTTTATGTATATTTTCTTTACAGGTATTTGAAATACTTGAATAGTTTACTAGTTTTATAAGACAAACTTATTAACTTTACAAAATATATTTTTCATAATTAATTTTAATCAATATTTTTGTAAATTGATTTAAGAATTAGAGAATCTGAGAGACTTGTAATTTTCATTTAGCAGGATTTAATTAGTCAGTTCACGTATTGCTAAAGCCTGGCTTGGAGAATTTTGAGCATTACTTTACTAGCGTGTGAGATGAGTGGATCATCGAAAAAGCAAGAGAGTTCCGGAAATACATCTATTTCTGCTTTATTGACTGTGCCAAAGCCTTTGACTGTGTGGATCACAATAAACTGTGGAAAATTCTGAAAGAGATGGGAATACCAGACCATCTGACCTGTCTCTTGAGAAACCTGTATGCAGGTCAGGAAGCAACAGTTAGAACTGGACATGGAACAACAGACTGGTTCCAAAAAGGAAAAGGAGTCCGTCAAGGCTGTATATTGTCACCCTGCTTATTTAACTTCTAATGCAAAGTACATCATGAGAAACGCTGGGCTGGAAGAAACACAAGCTGGAATCAAGATTGCTGGGAGAAATATCAATAACCTCAGATATGCAGATGACACCACCCTTAAGGCAGAAAGCGAAGAAGAACTAAAGAGCCTTTGATAAAAGTGAAAGAGGAGAGTGAAAAAGTTGGCTTAAAGCTCAACATTCAGAAAATTAAGATCATGGCATCTGGTCCCATCACTTCATGGGAAATAGATGGGAAAACAGTGCAAACATTGTCAGACTTTATTGTTTGGGCTCCAAAATCACTGCAGATGGTGATTGCAGCCATGAAATTAAAAGACGCTTACTCCTTGGAAGGAAGGTTATGACCAACCTAGATAGCATATTTAAAAGCAGAGACATTACTTTGCCAACAAAGGTCCATCTAGTCAAGGCTATGGTTTTTCCAGTAGTCATGTATGGATGTGAGAGTTGGACTGTGAAAAAAGCTGAGCACCGAAGAATTGATGCTTTTGAAATGTGGTGTTGGAGAAGAGTCTTGAGAGTCCCTTGGGCTGCAAGCAGATCCGACCAGTTCGTCCCAAAGGAGATCAGTCCTGGGTGTTCATTGGAAGGACTGACGTTGAAGCTGAAACTCCAATACTTTGGCCACCTCTTGCGAAGAGTTGACTCATTGGAAAAGACCCTAATGCTGGGAAGGATTGGGGGCAGGAGGAGAAGGGGACAACAGAGGATGAGATGGCTGTATGGCATCACCAACTCAATGGACACGGGTTTGGGTAGACTCCGGGAGTTGGTGATGGACAGGGAGGCCTGATATGCTGTGATTCATGGGGTCGCAAAGAGTCAGACACGACTGAGTGACTGAACTGAATTAGTCAATTTAATGAGAATTTAAATACTGAAGAGAAATTGATTCATTAATTATATAATTATCATGATTTAATGATTAAACAATTGTTAACTGAATCTACAAGCCCAAATCATTGACCATAAGTCAAGGTGTGAAGTGTTTATGAAGGTTCTCCTGTATGCACAAAAAGCCTCTGGGCAGTAAAGAGCTCTCAACAGACCTGAATCATGGAGAGTTTATAACCTTATAACTTGTGCTTTAAAGGAAATGGGAATACAGGACATATCTTTGAGAAATATTCCGTAAAAAATCATGAAAACAGATTTTTGGTACTTAAAGGGGTATGTGTCAATTATTGGGAAAATGCATGCATGTGAAACACTTCATTTCCTACTAACATGGGATAAATGAAGTGTTTCTATATTCATTGGTTGGTTTACTGAAGACATCCATCATATAATGATGCTTTCTTAATAGATTTGTACACCTGAAATGATTATTTGCTACTTCTACAACAATTTCCAGATTTAGCCTAAATTTCCAGACAATATGAATCGATTCTGAAAAGCAAGAATAAGCTTGCTATTGAGAAAGCAGATACATTCTCCTATGCTTACATAATCATGAAATTGGAGAAAACCTTAGAAAACATTTTAGCCCTGTAACTTATTTTACCAATAAGTAAACTAGCTAAGGGAAGGTGAGTAATTTATCCATATTATCACAGGTAGTTAATAACAAAGACCAAGTCAATTTTATTACTCCCATTCTTTCCCATCAAAAGTCCTTATTTTAGTTTGTATACAGTTGTCATTTTAGTTCACAAATTTCTACTTTGTTCTATTGATAAGAAAACAAATCTGTAAGAAAAAACTGGAAATTTTCATCAGAATTATACATAATTTCTTCACATCTCTACCCTCTTGGATTGCACATCCAAATTTTAAAGTGATATGGTTATGATAGTAATAATAGAATGTTATTATTTAACTCTATTGACAGCATCCTTCTTTTATAAATTCATGTCTCTGACAGTATTCATCTGATTTTAGTCCCTCAAATATCCCATCAGATTTTAGGAGACCATTATCTCAAAATTATTTAGAAAACCAAGGCAGAGTGTACCTCAAGTGTCAATAGGGCCACAAAGTTAAAAATAAATGGGTGGTAATGCTAATTGAAAGAAAGGAGAAAGTGATAGGACCTTGAAGAGTACATACACACACATACTTTTCACAGACCATCTTCACTTTCTGCCATAAACTGCTGTTCTCAAATGGCAGTTCTCAAATTTTGGTCTCTGGACCTCACTATACTCTTAAAAATTATTGAAGATTCCAAAAAGCTTTTGTTTATGTGGGCTGTATCTATCAATATAGTTGTCCCTGGGTATTCCCAGGGGATTGTTTCTGGGACCCCTGTGAATCCAAAATCCAGGGATGCTCAAATCCCTGATAAAAAGACATGGTATAGTCACTCTTTCCTTTTTCTACATCCAAAGATTCAACTGATGGCAAAACAAAATCCAGGGGTGTGGAACTTGAGGGTACAGAACCCATAGACACAGAGGGTCCACTGAATTTACTGTAAGATAAAACTAAGAAACTACAAAATGTAAATTATTGATATATTTTTAGATTAATAAAAAATAAAGTCACATTAATGCAAATAACACAGTTTAGGAAAAATTAACTATGTTTTCCAAAACATAAGCAATGAGAAAAGTTTCATTGTTTGAAGTTTTGCAAATCTCTTTAAAATTTTGCTTTAGACAGCTAGATGTTTCTGCCCTCAATCTGTTATTTGACTGGCACTTACTAAAAACATTTGGACTCACAGTGGTAGTCAAGAGAAAAAGGACTTCACAGACCCCCTGAAAGTGCTTCAAGGCTCCCCAGGGGCTCTCAGATCACACACTAGAAATATTGTCCTACAGTAAGAGAGGGAGCCACAGCAGAACTTCATTTAAGCTCAGACTAGCTTCAGATACTCATCTAAACTTTTGGAATGATCCAAATAAAAAAACCAACTAACTGAACACCATAAGGGGCTATCTTTGGCTTCCTATTTTGGAGATGAGTCTGCCACAGGATTTCATGTTTCCAAAAGAGATGTCTACCTACCTATTGTCTTTACTTCTTTGTTTAGTGCTGTGATCACCAACAGTCATTGCATACCCTTTGTCATTGTTATGGTCTATATCAGAGTCCCCCACCTATCTATACCTGTCTATATCTAACTATATCTGAATAATCACTGGCTGCAAACATCATATTTTAAAGTAGGAGGTTTGTGCATATATTTAAAAATGAAATTCCTCTTTAATGTACATTCTGAGTTGTTCATTGTTTGGTAGTAACTCTGCTAAAGTGAAGATATAACCAAAATTAAGAGTTGGAGAATGACAGCTTAAATGCATGTCAGCAATGAAGGCAAATACAGAATTTGCTCATCAAAATCCACTGCTTTCCTTAGGAAGATAGAGCAAGTCTATGAATACACGATAGAAAGAATTGGCTACCGTGTGAAAAACCAGGCAGGCTCCTAGACTTGCTCTTTCCTTCAGGACTATATTATGCCAACTATGACTGCATGCTTTCTAAGTCGCAGTCAAGGCTGTAAGACTTCCTGTAAAGACAAGCTATGAGAAAAGGCAAGGGTGCTCTTAGGTACCTCCCACCCCCAACAGATCATATATGAGAGGAGAGTATAATACTGATCTTTTTCCAACCATAAACATACACACACTCTCGAAGCCCTCACACTTAAACAATCTTTTGTTCTTTTGTTTTGGGTAGGATTATTATTTCCTTTAAAAATGCTTTTAAATGCTACTCTTTAAATTTTGGACAGCACTGGCTGCTGAGGATTTCAAAAGAAGATGTATTCGTCATTGTCAAACTTGTTTACATGAGTCAAGTGACACTGTCGTTACAGAAGTACTGTCACCTTTTTTTCCCCCTCTCTCTTCTCTTCCAGATTTCAAAGCAAGGTCTACAATATTACAACTGTATTTATGCTGACTTGAAAAGGACTGCTTTTTCCCCAAAATAGGTGGAATTTAAAGACAACCCCCCAGTTCACAAATCTTCAATTCTGTAATGGAGATTAGGTAGCTCTGGCAGCCCACTCCAGTATTCTTGCCTGGAGAATCTCAGGGACGGCGGAGCCTGGTGGGCTGCCATCTATGGGGTCGCAAAGAGTCGGACACGACTGAAGTAACTCAGCAACAAAAACAGAGTTCAAACGGGACGGAGAATGTTGGGTGTTTAGACAGGACTACCTGCATTTTTCTTCTTTCAACTAAGCTGACACTTCATATTTTTATTTACCTTTGTTTCTTTCCGTATAACTTCAGAAATGCAAACAACTCATGCATGCAGATTTTGCAAGCCACTGCTAAATGGTAGATATTATTTTATGTCTTAGGAAAAGTATTTCTCAGCAGGTTTGGGTGATATGTAAACCCCGTTCTGCCCATAATCTTTCTGTGGCTTTTTATGTATCTGTGAAAATGACCAAGAAAAGATTCAAATCAAGTTCGTCTGCCCTAATGTTTGACTATTTGGCCTATAGTTTATATTTTAAACCTAAGGATACATACTAGAATTTACTGTCAAAATTGATGTCAGTAACTGACAAAGATACTTGGGGTGGCATCAATTAAAAGAAGAGTGAATTTTCAATTCAGTCAATCTTATAAACATTAAGTTACTTAAAATGGAAGTTCAGAATAGTAATTAATTCTTTACCAGGTAGTTTATTATTGCTGAGCTAAGTGTCTGTGACCCCTTGTAAGTTATTTATGTTCTTTAGACCTCATTATAAAGGTAAGTTTAAAATGCCATTACTAGCCAGATGTTTGACCTCAGATAATAGTAATAAACTTAACAACTACAAAGTATTTTGTGGTATAAAAATATTTTTGCATTCATTATCTTTGCCTTTGTACATTTTATCTGCCTTTACCAGATGAAACTCAAGATGTAGAGTTAAACTGGAATTTCATTAAAAAAACAAATAATTATTTATTGTATGTCCCAAGTATGGGACATGCTTTATTTTCATTTGCCCAGTCTAACAATTCTGTATTTGAAGAAGCCAAGGCTGAGAGAGAGAGACATTTTACTCAAAGTCATCAGGTTCTTTTGACTCCAAATCCAGTTTGTTTTTTCTATACTGCCACTGTACTTAGACTCTGTAACCTCAATTTTCACAAAAAAATAAAAGAAGTATGGTAGGAGTGGGTCTAACCAAGGTAACTGTTAAAATGCCTTCCATTTGCAAGAAGCTATGTTCCCAGAGTTTTCCTGAGGGCAGTGTGAAATAACGCTACACTCTTAGACAGGATTAGGTTATTGATTGCAATCAACAGAGTAACTCTTGGCTCATTTAAACCAGGAAGGAATTCAAAGATACTAGGTGGCTTACAGGAAATCCTGGGAACAAGAGAATCATATTTGAAGACTGCAGAACAATGAGCAGTTCCCAAATTCTCCATTACAACTGTCTAGTGAAGACCACAGTGTCACTGCACTAGGCAGAAACCCTGCAGACAGTCAGTGCTGGGAGTGGAGCACTCTGAAAGTTCCATGTCTGCCAACCACATTCCACCATCTTCACTAGGAAGGATTCAGTGCATATCCTCCTACTTCCTATGATTCTTCTGTAGATTGAAGTCTTGAATTATGTCTAATTGGTGTTGTCCAGGCCACATCATACCTAGGTGTTAACTGCAAGGGCAACTGGAAAAGCAAGTTCCTGGCTTTTATCCTAGACGAGAATGATTCTTACAATGGGAAATTTCCCATACATAATAAGTATGTATGGTTTAATAAGTAATGGTTGAATAAATAAGTTTAATAAGTAATGGACAGCAGAGAAAGTATGCCACATGTTGACATTAGCAACATGCTTCGCCAGAATAATTGTGTTCATTTTTAGTAAAACTACATCATACTCATTCCCATCACATATCCACTTGTATCATCTGCCTTAACCCAACCTGTTTTAAAATTTCCTTTCCTCTCAGATCCTAACAAAGAACATACATATTTTATTATATATGGAATCTTCATCCATACAG
Organism: Giraffa tippelskirchi; assembly: GCF_054371585.1. Taxonomy (NCBI): domain Eukaryota; kingdom Metazoa; phylum Chordata; class Mammalia; order Artiodactyla; family Giraffidae; genus Giraffa; species Giraffa tippelskirchi. The sequence goes on from NC_137278.1 coordinate 67,337,988, forward strand.
AAAACCTGACCCAAGGCACCAACCCATAAATGCAAAGTACCACACTATCTATCTGAACAGCTTTGAAAGCCCCAGAGTTTGCCCCATGTAGTTTCTCAGATCAGAGAAATTCTAAAAGGACTATCAAAGACTAGATGTCCATAAATAAACTATTAAGCTACTTCAGTGCTTAAACTGATGCCCATTGCCTTGTAGTGGTCCCAATCTACACTCCTCAGAAACCCTTTTCTTTCTGGTGCTGAGATGAAGAATCTCATTTCAATGACATCCTTACTGCTTGGGTAGATTCATAGATTCCATTAGGCTAAATAAACTTCAACGAGAAACACATGTATTTTTTTGAGTTTTATTTACCTCATACTAATTTTTGATTCTTAGAAATTATATCTGAAGAAACATGGGGGAAACAGCCCGTCAGAGCTGAAAAGAGCTTACAACTTTCTTCAAAAAGTCTTTATTTCTAGCTTAAAATGTTGTGTAGTCCTGCACTCCAAAAAGAAACTACAGCATTGTTGTTGTTGTTCAAGCATAAGTGCTTGAATTCAACAGCATTTAAGAAAAATCACAAGTATTCTTTAAAGTTTAGTCCATCTATTTTGACTTGGGTATAAATGGTACAGGAATAGGTTTTTTTGAGGAAACTTTTTCTATATAAATAAAGAAGAGAAAACTATGCAGACTGTCCAGTTAGTACATTATTTCTTTTGGTAACTGATTCAGTGGGATAACCTCCATCTTTTCCCATATAAATAGGATAATCGAATTTCTTTTAACAGCCCAAGCTCTCAAGTCATGAACAATTGAGTCAATACCAAAATACTCACATTTCCCCCAATAAAACTTTGACATTTTCCCTATTTTCTTTCTCGGGTAGAAAACAGAACATGTAAAAGCTATTTATACTAAATTTCCTCATTAATTTATACTAAGTGATCCCCTGAAATAAGGAAATTCACATTAAGCATTTTTATCCTCCAATATAATCTCGAATGTAAAAGTTTGTTAAAGTAAAAATCCAAGTAAATCTTGAAGACAAAAGAAGTTACCAGAAAGTAATCACTAGTCTTTAACATATGAAGGAATTTAGGTGGGTATTTCTGATAACTACCTAGCAAAAAAATTCTTCACAAGAATAGATGGCGGGAAGACTGTGGTTATGGGCTGATGGTACATGTATCAGCACCCAATATCTGATTCCTGGCTTCTTCCTGAGCCATTCCTCATCCTTGGTGAATCTGCATACAGTTTATAATAATCTGACAATTTATAGGGCTGTCTTCATCCCTATTGGATTCCCAGGTGGTGCTAGTGGTAAAGAACCCGCCTGTCAATGCAGGAGACGTGGGTTTGATTTCTAAGTCTGGAAAGTCCTCTGGAGAAAGAAATGTACTCTAGTACAACCTACTCTAGTATTCTTGCTGGGAAAATCCCATGGACAGAGAAGCCTGGTGGGTTACAGTCTGTGGGTTCCAAAGGGTCAGACATGACTGAGCATGCATGCACACGTGCACACACACACACACACAAATTTCATGCCTATATACTTCACTTGGACACCTTGACAAACATAGTGCAAAGCATGTATATGAATTTGTTTTCCTTGCCACCATATGACACTTGGTCTTCACTTGCAAAGTCATTTGCTCTAAAAAAAGAAACTCTATCAGTGGGTGTAGATCCACATGTGAAACCAAGTAGAATGTTAGAGAGTAGGTGTTCTCAGGTGGCCCTATTTCTATGTCACACAGGTAACTCTACCTACTCAAATGTATTTGTACAATGTATTTATAAAAATGTTTTCCTGTGCTTTTCTGTATTTTCAAGAGAATGTCACAAGTTTCTCAAAAACCAATTAAAAACACAATTTAATCACTGATACCTGTCAGCATTCATTTCATTATCACACATGCCAGTCATATTTATGAGGTGTTAGTTACTCAGTCGTGTCCGACTCTTTGCGACCCCATGGACTGCAGCCCACTAGGCTCCTCTGTCCATGGAATTCTCCAGGCAAGAATAATGGAGTGGGTTGCCATTTCTTTCTCCTCATATTTATGAAGATGACAATTATTTATCTTAGCAAACCTGTTCCTGTTCAAGAAGCAATCAAGAATAGGAATAAGGTCGCTGTATACTCTAATATGCAGTGACAGCTAACACACCTAAGTACGCAGTGCTTAGACACTAGGGGTGGGATTTAAATGTTGGTACAAGCATCCCATTTCTCAAGTTTGGTACCTTGTTTGAACTTTTAAAGGCTTTACTACTAATGAATTTTCTACTTAAGTAATTACAACAATTGGGCTATGTTTTTTTCTGGTTGCTAACTACCGAATTTAAAATATATTGGCAGTCAGTTGCTTTCTTTATGCTAAAGGGGATACCGATAATCAGTAGACCAAGAGTACTAACTATATGCTATGAGACTGAGGGGTATACAGGTGAACAGAGGGATGCAGAGGTATGGAGCCTGTCTTCTGTACCTGGCATGCCCAAAAAGGATAGGCAAGGGCTGATTGATTTTTAACTGCAAAGTAATGATTTCCTGAGCCTCTCAAGTCATTTGTCTAACTATCCCGGCTTGGTGTTTATCATCTCCCTAGAAGTAGTTTAGACCTGATTGAATGTGCATTTCTGAAAGCTCCAGAGATTATTAAAGTCCAATTGGCAGCCCATAAATCATTCCAAGATTTTATATTATGTGACTCTGAGGCATCCATGCTACTAATTGCCGATTTCCTTCTAAGGCTGTTATGATAGCCAAAGTGCAATTCTTAATCCCCCTGCGACTTAGTCGGCTATTCATAGACTGAGTAACATCACCATCCAGGCTGTAGAAGAAATTGAAATTTTGTTCAAAGGCTAGCCAAATCATGGTTGGCTGAGGCATCTGCCATCTGATTACCTAATAATTTATGATATTAGCTATATACATGTTACCTTATGATGTCCCATCTTGCTTTTTCTTTATTTCAATTATTTCCAAGATTTTTACTTTTATTCTTCCCTAAAATATTCAGCAATATAATGTCATCATATTCAAAATAAAAAATGTGCAATTTAAGAAATATTTATTGCAGCACTACAATGTTCCAGGAACTACGCTAGGGGATCACAGTTTGAAAAAAATCAACTGATTGTAACACACATAGATGCACCAATCATAGAATATTCTGCAAAGTGATGAGTGCTATACTAGCTACTGAGGGAATCAGAACCAAGGAAGCTTCCCTAGAGATGGTTAACCGTAAGCTAGAGGATGAGAAATCCTCTAGGGGTACAAGAGATACAGAGGAGAGGAGGATCCATTTGGGGGAACACTGGCCAAAGCAGAGGTTTTACAGGAAAGGAAAGGCCAGAATTGAAGTTGGAAAGGGAATCAGGAACTAGTTAAAACCAATCATAGATTCTTCTAGTCTTGTTCTATTGAAATCATTCCAATTCTATGTATTCCCCCTCCAAAACTGTAGGAGGCATTACTAGTTCTCAGAATGCCTATTTGTACTGGTTTTCCTATCTTCATACTAGTCATTTTTTTCCCCTTTCTTTCTCTTAACTATATTCAATCTTTTACCCCATGGGCAGAGTGATGTAAGATGCAAACCTGATCACGGCATTCAGTGTCTCTGTAGCTCCCACCTGCTCTAGCCCATGTGTTCCAACAGGCCATACATCACTCTATAACCTGGCCCTCGCTCTCCTTCCAGGTGCATTTTTAGGGGATCTTCAGTTATTAATCCTTGAATTCAACATGCTCTCATATCTCTGTGCTTTTGCTGCATCATTAATCTTGAGAAACCCTCCTCTCACTCCCGCAGCACTTTGAAAGCTGGTATTTCTTGGAGGGGGCTGCTTTCTAGAATAACAGAAACACACAGCCTCCTCTTCTCTGCATTTACAACACTTCATATGCACTTCAATGAAAACATTTATCATATTGATTATAATTATATTTTATCCTTCTCCTTACCTTTAGTTCTTTAAGGCTACATAGTTTATCCTGTTCATCATTATTTCACCAAGAACTAGCAATTGTTCCTGGCCTCTAGCAAAGGATTATTTTATGGACAAATAAGTGAACTTTAGAATTTGGGTCAAAGAAGAGAGAACTTCAAAAAACGAGGGACTGAGTCAACAGTCATTTTACACAGAAAAGTCAAGGACAATTAGGGTAAAAGTTACAAATGATACTTTCAATAATTTCTCAAAAGATTAACATGTGTTAAGAAGTGAATCGGTAAGGAGCAAGTAGCCATAGGAGATCATCTATACAATATTTACAAGTTGACCATATCTGTAAGACCCAGAGGAAAAAAAGTGAACGTGTTAGTCATTGAGTCATGTCCAACTCTTTGTGACCCCATGGACTGTAACCCACCAGCTCCTCTCTCCATGCAATTCTCCAGGCAAGATTACTGTCTGGAGTGGATAGCCATTCCCTTCTCCAGGGGATCTTCCCTCCCAGGGATCAAACCCAGGTCTCCTGCATTGCAGGCAGATTCTTTCCACCTGAACCACCATAAAGTGCAGAGGAAGATCCAGGGAAGGAACACTCAGGGAGAACCCAGAGGAAGAAATTAATGAAAAGGGAAAGATAGAAAATACAACACAGATGGGATAATTAATGGGAAATGATTTCAAAGGAGATAAGGAATAGCATCAAATTACATTTGGAGAGACTTGTCTTGTAGAGTAAGGAAGATTTCTTAGACAAGTGGTACTGTGGTGTACTGCAAAGTAAAAAACAAACAAACAAACAAAAACAAACCAGGTAAGTTCACAAGTAGGAGAAATGGGGTTTGAGCATTTATACACCTACACCTTATGTCTTTATGTGACACCTCATTGCCTGGAGCATAATAATAGTTCAATAAATATGTGCTAAGTGATTGTTAACTATATTTTAGGAAACATAGGCTCACTATTGGAGTATGACGACCTAAGAGAAATATAACTACTTGGAGAACCTACAGTTGTGGTTCCAAGCAGTAGCTTGGGTAGAATAAAGTTTAGCTCTCCATAATATCTATCCTATATCCATATAAAGGTCAGGTAATAATAGTAATAATAACAGATACTGACTATGAGCTGTCTTTCAATCTTAAAGTACTAAAAGTAACTTTAGAAACTTTTGCTATTTTCCTAAATCTGTAATATGCAAACTAAATAAACACAGGATGCTATTATGCAAGCAAAAATTCAAGACAAGTCTCCTAACTTCTATTTCCAAATAGATTATCAACTTTATGTTCGCCCTATATAGAAATGCTAGAACTTCCTCTAAATATCCACCATGAAACAAGTGAGAGAAGATACTAAAGTGGAGCAAAAAATTTATAAGCAGCAATAAGGACCCAGTTGAAGGCTGACATCTTAAATTTATAATGACATCAATTGCAATATCTTAAAATTGTCTTATTTGGTTCCTGGTAAAGCAAATATTAAGTGTCTAAAAGAATTTGAGAATGCTGGTAACCCTGGCTATGCGAATCCATGAGGAGAAGATAAGAGCCAGAGAGGCACAGTGTGTTGTCTGTGGCAAGCATTTGTTTAACTTAATCCCTACCCTCTTTCCACTGGGCAGCTGGTTGTTCTTATCTCCTATTGCTTCTCATGGCATAAAGGCTCAGAAAGCCCTCTTATCATGACTATAAGTCAAAACAGGCATCTGAAGTTAGTCTAGAAAAGCCTGCAGATACTTTCTCAGCATCCTTTCATTTTGGTTAGATTTGTCCTAACTCATGCACTATATCATTCATTCATTCAACAAATGTTTATAGAGCACCGACTCTATGCCAGACACTGTTCCATGTGCTGTGCTGCAATAGTAAACAAAGAGGCAAGATCCACACTTTTATGGAACTCAATATTTTGATCATGGAAAAGAGATTTTAAATGACTACACATACACTTAAATGTTTTTGAAAAAGGTATTTTTATGAATTGGTAAGCTAAAAAAAAAATAAAAAAAAAAAACCACACCAAGAAGACTGTCAGATTGATAAGGGACTCTGTAGACTAGAAGGTGAGAGTTGAACCATAAAGAAGGCTGAGCACTGAAGAATTGATGCTTTTGAACTGTGGTGTTGGAAAAGACTCTTGAGAGTCCCTTGGACTGCAAGGAGATCAAACCAGTCCATCCTAAAGGAAATCAGTCCTGAATATTCACTGGAAAGACTGATGCTGAAACCAAAGCTTCAATACTTTGGCCACTTGATGAGAACTGGCTCACTGGAAAAGACCCTGAGGCTGAGAAAGATTGAAGACAAGAGGATAAGGGATGACAGAGGAGGAGAAGGGATGACAGAGGATGAAATAATTGGATGGCATCAGCAACTCAACGGACATGAGTTTGAGCAAACTCCGGGAGATGGTGAAGGACAGGGAAGCCTGGAGTGCTGCAGTCTATGGAATCACAAAGAGTTGGACATGATTGAGCAACTAAATAACAAGACTAGGTCAAGAAAGACCATTATCAGGAGCTCAAATGTGAACTGAGAGTTGATGGATACCAAAGAGCCATTCATGTGACAACGTGAGTGTAGAGCATTCGAGGCTTAGGTAATAGGTAAGGAATGAACTTGTAGTGTGGCTGGAGCACAGGAAGAACTTGTAAGAAACGTAACGTGCTTGGGTCACAGTGAGTGAGGGAGAAAGGAGTACTAGATAAGGGCAAATGAGAAGACATAAAACAAGTTTCTTTTTGGAATACTGTGCAGGCTATGATAAATAGTCAACAGATTTCTCCCTAAAAAGGAAAGCCACTAAACAGTTTCAGCAGAGGTTTGACATGAAATGATTAGTATTTCAAACAGCAACTTAACTTTCACCTCAAGAAAGGATGTTGAGAAGAAATAGGGATGCTATTGCTGGGAAGTTACTGCAGTAGTGTGAGAGAGAAATGATGGTGGCATTGTCTAAAATAGTAAAAGTAGATGAATGCAAAGTGTTTCTAGAGAGAGAACTGATAGGACTTTGACATCTATTGGATGTGGGTATGAAAGAAAATGAGAAATCAAGAATCAGTTCTAGATGTTAGTCTGATGTTGAACTTCAAAGAAGTGATAGTACCCAATCATTCTAAAGACACAAACATCTACCTGAGACTCAGAGTATACCAGTTATGATTGTAAACTGAAGACTTTTTTGAAACTCTTCCAAATATGCTTCTTATTTCGTATGTGTGTGTGTGTGTGTGTGTGTGTGTGTGTGTGTGTGTATGCTCAGTCGCTCAGTCGCTCAGTCATGTTCGACTCTTGGCAACCCTGTGGACTATAGCCCACCAGGCTTCTCTGTCCATGGGATTTTCCAGGCAAGAGTATGGGAGAGGGTTGCCGTCTTGTATCTTTAGCCTCACCTAAATTCTTGTGGCCTCAGATGAAAATGCTGTAGTCATCTGGGACTTCTTTACTTCTTTCACATACTAAATCCAGTGCGGCACACACAGTTATGTAGATTATGTTTCTAAAATGTCTCTTAAGTATTTATTCTCTGCTGTATTGCATTTGACATTGTCCAGACGTGCTCAGAATCTTCAGTGGACCATTGCTTAGTACCCTCAAGTTTCTACTTTGTCTCCAAGTTTCTTCATCTATGCTTATTCCCATCAAGCTGCAAGCTGCTGCCACAGTTGTCTTCATAAATCAAGGATTGATATATTTATATGCTTTTGTGGAACATAAATCAGATAAAAAATGTGATGACTCCCAACTTGTGCGTTAAGGCTAAATTCCTGAGCTTGTGACATAGTAGCCTTTTCCAAGGGTATATGATTGGAACAATAACCCTCTCTGATAAAATTTTGACTGGCCTGAGAAAGAATGAAAAAGTAGGATTTCTATATCTATCATGTATCTTTTTCAAATGAGTATGTCAATTGCCCTTTCTTGAAAATGACTGTATACTATTTTGATATTGTGTTCTTTGGATATGTTGTAATATTTCTAGTCACTAGTCAGAAGATACCTCTTATTAATAGGTAGCAGGTTCCAGGGGGTTGTAAGCATCGTGACACCAGTGGGGGTGGGTCATCTGAGGCAATGCCAATAGTTGCTACTCCAATCATTAGGGATGCAAGAGAAAATGACCCCAATCAGGAGAGAATTCTTCATCCAGAGAATGTACACAGTGCCAGAGAAGATGCTTTGTGAGAAACTGAAAGATATCATAGGACTCTAGACCACTGTGTGTGTGTGCTTCAGAGATTTGATATCACCTGATATTCTGTTTTAATAAAACTTTCTTTTGCCAAAGCCTGGCAAATAGACTTACCCATTCAGTGGACATCTGGGTTTTCTGGTATTTAGGAAGAGTGTATAAATTACTATAAAATAACTAGTATATCCTATGTCACAGGTACCTAAGTGGCAGCATTATATTCAAATATATTATTGCGTTTTCTTATGAGTTTTTTAATATTTGCAAGTTCTGACTCTCCAGATAGTTTATACATCTGTTTTTAGGACATGGGTATCATCAAATATGTTTCTATTTTTCATAAGCATTAAGAGAACATTACAGTTATTTTTAAACATTTGTTGAATTTAAATAGATTGCTTCCAGGATCAAATAACTTAAACTAGAATCAGCTAAAGCCTTCTCTGGAATTAGCAGAAAGAAAACACCAGGAGGAAATGGAAGGAGGCTGAGTTATAGGAAGGGTTCCAGTAAGGAAGAAGGTGAAAGAAAACATATCAGAGATAAATTTGTCTTACTGGACAAAGTAGTAAGGGGTGAGCCTTGGGAAGAGATATACTACTTGGTCTTTCTGAGATGACAAGTCACTAAGCAAGGTTTATAAATAATAATAAACCCATAAGAAATTATAGAAACAGCCTGTTGGATTTAAAGCAAAATGAACTCTGAGTCCTCGTGAATCTGTTTCCAAGTTAACCTGATAAAATTACCCTTAATTTAAAATTTCACAGTCACTCCACCATTGGGTGCACATTAGAGGTTCATCGGGTAATTACTATTTTTTAGCATTACATGCAATTTAGACCAGACTCAGGCAACGTAGTGTAAATTCTTTCCCTTGAATCTGACCTTAACCACAAAGTCTAATTATCTAACCAGGGCAGTTAGCAGGGCAGAGAGAACCCATTATCTAGAGCAGGTTTTTGCAAAATGCCAGTTCACTCATCATTTATTGGCTAAAAGGCAATCTGACCTTGGGCGTGAAGTCATTTTCTGAAAATCATCTTGAAATCCAGTAAATCCACTAGAAACTCTGTGGAAATTGAGATTATGAGCACCAAATACATGTTTCCTAGACACAGCCTGACATGATAGTGCAGAAAACATCTCTCATGGTAATATTCTGATTCCAGCGGCCACTGCAGAGGTATTTTTGTATTCAGAATGTGCAGTCCCAGAAACAGCGTGATCGAAAAGCTTGTCGTGTGTTAAATGGCTCAGTATTTCACAGACAACAGAAAGTTTCACTTGCACAAAATACCAGAATTAATGCGTCAAGGTTGGTGACAAGCTCTTAAGCTGATACATACATCAAGGAACTGAGCTCCTCGTAACCAACCTGTCATACTTGATTATGTTCTGGGAAAATGCCCCACGTACCAATGTGACTTCGTTTATTAAATCTAATGTATTAAATGCAGTCTACTGCTAAAAATCACTCCCATTTTTATATAGGAGAATGTATTTCCATAAGCTATCTAATAGAGAATAATTTAAACAACATTAACCATAAAGAATTTGGAGAAAACATTGTTATAGTTTGCAATAAAACGTCATGAGATTAGAGAGGCTCAGAACAGATGATTTGAGGGAATCTTGTTTTCCTGCAAGGCTATTTTATCTGAAATATGGTAAACACTGTCTTAAAATATTCTCTCTCATAAACAGAGCACCCCAATCTTAAGAGTTCCTAATGTAGATATTCTGAAATTGTTCATTTGGGATAATGACAAAGAATACAGATGGAAGAGGGACTCATGTGTTCCTAAGTTAAAAAAAATCACCAGATCCTTGCTCTCTGTGAAGTTGATTACTAAAACCAATGTGAAAGTGTGATCTTGTCAAATTTTAGTGAATGGAGCATATTTGCACAAGGGCAATGTCGAAGACCCTATGAGAGTATGAACCAATACCAGCAGTAGGCCCAGTGTCCAGTGACTCTTCCAAACAAATGGAGACTGACTCATGAAGGCCAGGTGAACTATTAATAGTCAGGTATAAGGGTTAGGAATTGATCAGTATCTGGATATGGAAGGTGCAGAGCAACAGGACTGGGTGTGGTCAAAACCTTGAACTAGGCAAGTCCAAGGGATGGGAAGTGTGCAGTGGAGAAGGCATAGGGACCAGGGAGCTATGGTGACTAACTAGTTACTCTCCTGGGCCACTGGAGCAGAGTGACTTTATTCTAAGAATCAAATATGTAGGAAGTTGATACAGTTCATGGTTGCATCATCAGAACACATTGAGCTCTCTCGTGTATTAACGTCATGATATTGGGCATGTTACTTTACTTCGCTAAGCTTCAACTTCTCCATCTAAATGGAATAATACGTGTGGGGGTTGCAATGAAGAAACTACAAAGGGACTTGATAACATAAGTGGCATATAGTGAGCAAACAATAATATTAACTTTTATTAGCATTGCCTTGTGCTCCTTATATCACCCCAAATCATAGTGAATTAAGACAAGATTGATCCCAAGCCTGGGATGACCCCTGGCTCTGTGGACTTAATAGGCTCCAGCTATGTTTAGAGGCACATTGAGCGGCCCAGGCAACTGTTAGTTGTAAGATATTTTCAGGTACAGTGGGTCTCCATATTAGTTGCACTTAGCAGACACCTTGGGAGCTTTATAAAAACCGATTCTCTGCTCCCAGTCTCCAAGATTCTAATACGAATGATGTTGGGGGTAACCTAGGTATCAGTTTTTAAAAGTTCCTCAGCCAGGTGATTCTAATGTGCTAGTAAAAGTGTTGTCACTATCTTGGAGAACAGCCAAGTGACTGGAAGGACTTTTGACAAACTAAGATTTCTCTAAAAGAGGATGGAGTTATGCAGATGGCAGCTATTTAAATCAGTCCTAATAGGGAGATGAATTTAGAACTGACTGTAAATTTCATAGAAAAAGAATAATCAAGAGAGACCAGCATATTATTAACTGGAAGGTCTACATTTCTTCAACATCTTGGTGGGATGATTACTTATGTGGAAAGTACAATCAGTTCTAAAAAGATTAAAACTTGCATTTATTTGAATACCCAGCAAGTTGTCTATTGACAGTGAGACAGATGGAGACGGAGACAGGGCAGGGACAATGACAGAGTAAGACAGAGATAGAGGCAGAGAAGGTCATTAGAGTCTTTCAGATGACTTTAAGAAGTTATGTAATTCTTGGGTGCACCAAACATTTCAAGTTCTGTTTGATGAATCATACTCCAATCTTGAATACTCCTGTGGGTTTAGAAGTAGATTTAATAGTGAAGTAGTTAAGAGGCCTTGAAGTACGTGATGCAGAAGGAAAAACAGATGGGAAAAAGAAGTTCAGAAACAACAGTAGCAGCAGTAGCAAGAAATGATGGGCTATCAGTAGCTCAGCAATGAATAAGCAATAAAATACAAGGATTGAAGACAGAGTGCCCCCAAACCCAAACTTAACATTTTAGAAAGAAGCAGGAGCAAAAACAGAAAGGAAAGAGGCTAAGTGGCAGTGTCGGTAGGAAATCACTCATTGGAGCGGATTCTGGTTAGGCTGGGAAGTCTGCCCTTCCCCTTGCTGAGAGGCCCTGGTTCCTAACACAAGTGTCTCTTCTTTATTAGCAGGTGCCACGTGACTTAGTGGACCTTTCACAAGTTCTTGTCTTTGAGTCTCTAACCAGAAGCACTGATATTAGAAAGACAGTAAGCAAGCAAGGGCTGATGGGTGAAAGCTCCCTTAAGGATAAGTAAGAAGACTGAATTTGGATCTCAGTTTTGAAAGGAGAAAGAAATCTAATCACTTTTTAATCTCTGATTTTGGCAACTGGGACTTGTTCTCCCAATAGATTCTTCTACAGATCTCAGAGCTATAAACATTAAATTGCTAACAACAGCATCGTCTTTGCAGTCCATCTTACAGCCCCAAGGTCATCTGTAATTTGCATAATTAGCAGTTCTAATTTATTTTTTTCTTCAAAAGAAAATCAGATTTGTGATTAAAAATAGAATATTATCAGATTCTTGTTCTTCAAATGGTTTTCATTCTAGTTTGCCATTGTTTTCAGGTACTAAAAGAGTATAATAATTAGGATCCATTATCAAGATGATTGGAACACTGAATCACTGTAATGACCTCTGTCTATTTAAATCACAGTGGCATGTTCTTATAAATGACAGTTTTATAGCCATTTCTGGAATCTAAACTCAAGGAAGCAAAATAATCCTATCTTTCTGAGACAGGCTCTACCTCCAAGAATGGAATTGTCTTTTTTAGCAAGAAAGTTACAAGTATTTTCCTTCAAAGTAGCAAGTGGAGGGTGAACATACTCCCACAGGGTCACCAGGTGGCAGGACCCACCTGCCAAATGCTCCAGTACCCCTGGCACCTACCGAGAAAGGAGAGGAGAGATTTGAACATGGTTTATCAACTTCTCCACTAAACCACCAACTTCTCAAAAACCACAGATCATTCTCTCTCTTCGGGGAATAAGTGATTAAAAAAAAAAAACAAACAAACTTGTGTAAGGAATGGTTTTCCTTCATCCTAGTTTTAGAATCTGTCACTGACTCAACAGACATGGGTTTGGGTAGACTCCGGCAGTTGGTGATGGACAGGGAGGCCTGGCGTGCTGTGGTTCATGGGATCCCAAAGAATCAGACATGACTGAGCGACTGAACTGAACTGAACTGAGTGCAATGAGGGTTTCTATAGAAATATTTTTTCTTACTTCCTGGCCTACCTGGTTACTTATTTCAAGGTTTTCACCATAGTTTTTTCCTTTGTCATCCACATAAAGATGATTTCCTTTTAGTATATTTTTTGTCCAATTTATTTGAGGTATGACTGATACATAAGTTTAAGGTGTACAACATAATGATTTAATACATACATATATATATATTTACTTAACATACATCATTCACATAGACACAAATTACTCTTCCTTGTGATAAGAATTCTCTTAACAACTTCCCTATATACACTATTGTTAACTATAATCACCATGCTACATATTACATCTCCAAAACTTATTTGTTTTATAAGTTTGTATCTTTTGACCACCTTTACCCAATTTCCCTACCTTCATCCCCAGCCACCAGCACCACAAATTGGATCTCTTTCTATGAGATATTTTTTAGATACCACATTAGTGTTATCATACAGTATTTGTCTTTCAGTTTCTGATTTCACTTAGCATAATGCAAACCAGATCAAACATAAATGCAAATCAGAATGAAAAAGACATACCACCTCATACCTGTTAGAATGCCTATAATGAAAAAAAAAAAAAAAAAGAGAGAGAGAGAAATCAGATGCTGCCAAGGATGTAGAGAAAAGAAACACTTATGAACAGTTGGTGGGAATGTAAACTGGTGCAGCCACTGTAGAAAATAGTATGGTTCCTCAAAAAATTAAACATAGAACTACCATATTATCCAATAATTATACTTCTGGGTATATATACAAAGCAAATAAAATTGCTAACCCCCAAAAATATCTGTAGATCATGTTCACTGCAGAATTATTTACAATAGCCAAGACCTGGAAACTAACAGATGGTAAACATATGAATATATATTTGAAAAGAACAATACAGATACAGATATATAGTAGAATACTATTCAGCCATAAAAAGAAGAAAATCCTGCCACTTACTGCAATATGGATGGACCTTGAGGGCATATGCTTAACAAAACAAGTCATAGAGAGACAAATCCTGTATGGGTTCCTTTAGTCCACGAATAGATAAGGGCTTCCCAGGGGCGCTAGTGGTAAAGAACCCACCTGCCAATGCAGGAGATGTAAGAGATGCAGGTTCGATCCCTGGGCCTGGAAGATCCCCTGGATGAGAGCATGGCAACTCACTCCAGTATTCTTGCTTGGAGAATCCCATGGACAGAGGAGCCTGGAGGGCTACAGTCCATAGGGTTGCCAAGAGTTGGACATGACTGAAGTGACTTATCACACAAGGGAAAGTGAATAAGAAGAGGGGTTAGGATTGATCATCATGATCCTTTGTCTACCATTGCTCTCTGTGCAGCCACCGATCCATTTCTTCACTGCTGCTCACAGCCTAGGACTTACAGACTCAGAACGCTCCCACACAATGCTGGAACAAGACAGCATCTCCTCAGGGCCAGCATCCCCATACAGGCAAGCCTCATTTTTAAGATGACCATACATGCTGGTCAACATGATTTTTGCCAGTTGTCTTGGCATATTTAGTAATAGCACTTCCTTTCTTTCTGTAAAATTGTCTTTGCCTGAAAAACAAAGTATGTGGTCACCCTACTGATTTCCCTTTGTATTGCCATTCCTCACTTCTACCTCCATCACCACACAGATCTGTCAAGATATTTCAGATTTTACTGAGTGACTGGAGGAACTTACAAGGAGTAAATTAGAGAATTTCCAACAAAATCTAATACATGTAATTTTTCTTGAAGTCCAACAGGAAAAGATTGAATATATTTTACTTTTTATAGGGTCTACCCATGGACACACCTCAGTTTCTAATGTTTCTCCCATTCTGAACTGCACATAGTCGTGTGTGTGTGCACATGTGCAAGCAGAAGTAGGGTTGGTCTTCATGAATCCCTATCAATTATTCTAAATATACACACACTCTTAAAATAGCCTGTTATCATGTATAAAAAGTAGACCCAACTTTAAGACAGGTCCCCAGAGCTCCTCTTCCAATCAGATTGCCACAGTGAGACACTCCTGCACAGAACCTTGGCCCCTCCACCTCCCACACCAGCTCTGAGAGCACCATGACCTCTCCACAGCGTCAGACCCCACCCACCTCATGGGAGATGGTCTCACTCTAGGGACCATGTCTCTTCTCCTGGAAGTACTCAGTAAACAGGATAGTATCCATTTGTGCATTTCCCAAGTCTGATGTATTTAATGTGTTACTAAAGTTATCATTTGAGGCTGGAGCAGAGGCTGAGTGCTGTCAGGCTCTAGCTGAGCAGTCTGGCATGGGTTTTGATATCCAGTCTCCTCCAGTACTCTTGCCTGAAAAATCCCATGGATGGAGGAGCCTGGTGGGCTGCAGTCCTTGGGGTTGCTAAGAGTCAGGCACGACCGAGTGACTTCACTTTCACTTTTCACTTTCATGCATTGGAGAAGGAAATGGCAACCCACTACAGTATTCTTGCCTGGAGAATCCCAGGGACAGAGGAGCCTAGTGGGATGCTGTCTAGGGGGTTGCACAGAGTTGGATACGACTGAAGCGACTTAGCAGCAGCAGCAGCTCCATTGAGGACATATCATTGGGAGTTGTCTTTGTTGTTTTTCAACATATTCAGCAAATACATGTTGGAATACATCCTCACAAGCACATAACACCACCTGAAGGTAATCATCATATCTCACGAACAAATTCAAACGGAGAGAGGAAAACCTATCTAACTGCCCTGCAAGTGGCAAGGCCACTGATGCCCACAGTGGACATAGCATGCTATGCATTTTATACTGAATGATGCCAGTCATATTTCCCTCTTCTGCTTATTTTCACAATATATTCCCTTCAACCTGCAAAGATTAATAAAGAAACCTAAAACATTACAGAAATTCAGCTCTTGGTTGGTATTACGGCCTGGGAGGACCAGAAAAAGTGTGTCCCGAGTGCTCTCCTACTCTCAGCCACTGTCCAGAGGAGAGCTGATTTCATTTATATTGTCACATATTCTATCACAAAAAAGGTTTTAAAAATTGCATTTATTTCCCTCTCCATTTTCTGTTTTATTTCTGCATTTTATCTTGCATTTAAACTACTCCTACCTTAAGTACTTTTACATTACACAGGATGTTATGTGTGGTCAGTAGGCAATACCCTTAAAAAGAAAAAAGTCTCACTACTTAATGTTTTCTGGTGCAAAGATACAACAATATTAAACATATGTCCAATCAGGCCGGTCAGCTGACATATTAACCCAGAAGTGTTTCATTCCTATTGAAAAGGTGAGTCAGCATAGGAGACTAACTAAAACACAGTGAAGTCAAGTAGATACAGATCAAAATCCTGGGACTGCCACTTACTCCTTCTAGAACATTAAGTCACTTAAATTTCCCTGAACTTCAACCATCTCCACTGAAAAATAGATATAATATTCCTTACTTTCTAAAGATCTTAGGAAAATTAAACAAGAAGGCAAATAAATACTGTCCAACACTATGTGTGGTATCTGCCACTTCTACTGCCAAATAGGTCACTATCCAATCCCTAAAGGACAGTCTTACTTGGTTGCTTGACCATATCTCAAACTCAATGTCCAAAAATGAGGCTGTTCTCTCTTTCCCAAACAACTTGTCCTTGAGAAAGACACCTCACCACCAATAGCTGTGAATCATCACTGGCTGAGTCTTCTCCCTTACATTTTATCCAATCAGTCCATCAGTCTGGGGTCCCCTTCAGAACAACTTGAATATTTTCTCTCCTCCTTCTCTGTTTGCATGGCCACTGCCTTAGTTCAGGTCTCCACAATCTCTCTTTTGGATTATCACAATTTTCACTTGTCATTCTGTCTCTAGTCTTTACCATTTTTAAGTCACCCTCACAATTCTCCTAGAGCGACTTTTTGAACTACAAATATGACCATATACTTGGCCTCCTTGAAATAATTCAATGACTTCCCTTTGCCTAGGGAATGATTTTCTGCTTCTTGACCTTTTATATACAGTATCTCCATTGGTCCTGTTTTACTCTCATTTTTCTGCTTCTTCTTAACAGGTACTTTCTAGGCAGCCATTAGTTGGTTTCAAGTATGTCATACTTGCTCCAGTCTCTGGACCTTTGCTCATGCCATTTCCTTTCAAATACTTTTCCTTTTTGCTATTGAGTTGCTGAACCGAAATTGTGCTTTGAAAGCTTCCACCAGGGTCAATTGTTGAGTCTTATGATCCTCAGCTACTCATAAATAAATTTGCTCTAGCAGTATGTAATGACCTAAATGTCTCCTGCCTAATTAAATAAAGAGCATATTTTTTGTTTGTTTGTTTATTTTTGAAACTTCAGTATCTAGCACAGCACCGGGTACCCTGCCAGGTTCACTGCCTGTGCTGAATAAATATGTGAAGGAATGAGCCAGTGGAAATGGAAACACTCATCTATTTAAACTGACATGTGTCACAGGCCTCATTGTAAAAGAAGAGCTGGTAGTTGTGAAGTGAAAATGCTGCGGACACATAAACTTGAAGCCTGGAAAGAATAATAACTACTATACTAAAAAAGAAATGTCAAAATGAATTTGCAGTGCTGATTTTAAATGTACCCAGCCTGTTTTGGTTCTGGGAACTCTTGCTGCTGTGCTTATCAAAATGCATATGTCTAACAAAAAATGCACAGGACTGCCATCAGTTACCCTGCACTGACCTTCTAGGAAGCAGTATGTTGGTGTGGAAAAATATACCAGTGACTCAAGGCTAGGCTGATCATAATTCATTCATTCAACAAATATTGCTCTGAGAACCAAACATATACAAGGCACTGATTTTCTACAAAAAATAGTGTTTTTAATGGAACCAGTGACAGTTGATATACTTCAACAGCCAGAAAGATTCCAAAAGCAATGTATCTGAAGAGGATTGAGGTGTTCACTTCCTGTATAAATTATTTTTTCCATTGCCTGAGCATAAATCATCTTCCCAGGGAAGATTACACTATGGCAAGACCTTCCTCTATTCAGACTCATACATAAAGAAAACGTGGCACACCAAGGTGGGATGGTGTGGCGTAGGTTCCTAAGACTACCCCCAGGTTGAGTGACTTCCTAGAAGGACTTGTATGACTCAGTATATAATTGTACTCATGGCAAAGATTTAACACAATAAATACATACAATGCAAAATCAACAAAAGGAAAAGGTACATTAGGGAAAAGTTTGGAGGAAGCCAGGCACAAGCTTTCAAGTGTCTACTCACAGTTGAGTCACACAGGACACACTTAATTCCTCCAGAAACAGGATACTAACCTTAGTGTCAGTCATCATTTAAAAATAAAAAGGGTAGGGGGTCCAGGAAGGGGAACACATGTAAACCCATGGCTGATTCATGTCAATGTATGGCAAAAACTATTACAATATTGCAAAGTAATTAGCCCCCAACTAAAATAAATAAATTTATTAAAAAAAAAATAAAATAAAAATAAAAGGGTCGTGGATACACTGTTGAAACATATGACCAAAGGAAGTCAGGTGGGAAAAATACAAAAAAATACAAAAATCTTGCACTGCAATGCCATTGAGATGCAAAAGCTTCACAGTTTAATTCTAATTCACTCTAAGTCCCAACATTTCTAAGAATCATCTAGTTTACCGTAATTTATATTAGAGAGTAGACATGTGTAATATACCTCATTGAGGCATACGTCAGTTCTGCCCTCCTTTTAGACATAACTATGTTTAATGCAGTTATTTTTTACATAACTAACTGGCTTCTCCGGGAGTTGGTGATGGACAGAGAGGCCTGGCGTGCTGCAATTCATGGGGTCGCAAAGAGTCAGACACGACTGAGCGACTGAACTGAACTGAACTGGCTTCTAGACAAAAGACACTACTGGAGGCTTCTTAAGATGATAAACTCTTATAACAATCAAAAAAGGGTGAGAAAACTACAGGCCACAAGCCATATTCAGCCTGAAGCTTGTTTTTATAAGTAAAGTTTTATCAACACACAATCCATGTCCATTCATATACATTTTGTTTATGGCCACTTTTTCCTTGATGGCAGAGTTGGGTAATTGTGATAGAGACTGTATGATTTGCAATACCTAAAATATTCACTGTCTGGCCCTTCCCAAATTTGGCAACCTTTTTTTCTATAGGACACAGGTTAAAACTGAGCTTTATTTCTAGCCCCCACTGAGAACGGGTTTGCTTCTTGCTATATAACTTTAGCTTATCAAGGATCTTCATGACCTAAATTCTTCTGGAAGGAGCAGACTTTCATCTCTTCCTTATATATCCTATTAATTTTTTACTGTAATAGTTGTACATCAGAAATGCTGTATCATGAAATAGGTGCTATATAAAATTCTATGTGTCTAAAATGATAATTCAGACACTGTCCTAATGTATTTTTGCATTCACCCATACTTCTTTAATCTGCCCTGGCTGCACAACCTTATGGTGTTTGGTTGAGGGGAGCAAACAATAGTTTCATTTTATACACTCAGCACCTCTGATTGTGAGCAGGAGCTGATTTTGTGAGGCCTGCTCTTAGGATTTACTTAGAGCCTCCAAATCTGTTACAGGGTCTCTCATTGCCAGGAGGAGGCCTATCTGCCTTCCCCAGAATGCTTCAGTGTCCAGGAGAGGGATGGCCCACCTATGGGGGAAATGACCCTGCAAGTGGTGATAAAGCATTCTCAGCATAGAACACTAGGGAAACCAGTGAAAGTTTAGCTTTTTAAAAAACTAAATAGATGAATAATTTCTTTTAGTCCATAGATATTATCATCCTCACCGTAACAGTAATAATTCCAGGTAAGATTTTTAAATCCTTACTTTGCATCAAGCATTATTCAGAGCACATTGATCCAGGGATGGAAAACTACAGCCCATTTTGTAAATCAAGTCTTCTTGGAGCACAGACACATTCATTTGCTTATGTACTGTCCATGGTTGCTTTCCTTCTACAATGGTGGAGGTGAATAGCTGCAACAAAGACCATAGGGTCTCTATTGCTATCTGGCCCATTACTGAAAAAGTTTGTTGACCACTGATACAGATTATCTCAATTAATTCTTGTGAGAACTCTGTGATGTAGGTGGGAACCATTATTATTCTCTCATAAATGAGGACATTGAAATTCAAGAGGTTGGAAAATAATTCCCTGGCCACAAAGTAGGTGACCTCAAGGCCATACATGGTTTTATGGTGACTTTAGGTATCTGGTCCTCAACTCTATCCTGGACAAAGGAAGACTTAGGGTGAGATGGCAGCTGTGGTGTTTCCTTTTAACTTTGTATGTCCAATCTGACTTGTCATTTCACACAGCATAGATAGAACCAGTGATTGCTACAAAAGTATGATATCCAGTTATGCCAAAGGAGATTTTCCAAATGCCTCTCAGGAAAGGGATTTCACAGAAATATCTAGAGTAGTAAAATGAAATTATCACAGTTATACAACAAAATGATGCCAGAGGCCTGTACTCTATCATTAAATCACACATTGCCTTGTTCTCTTCACTATCACGAACACAATTGCTAGTTCTAGGACAACAGCTCCCATCAAAACCTCTAAAGCACAGAAACTAGCCTTGAGTATCATGAGTATGTACAACATGTAACATGATTATCATGTTATAAGGCAATTTTCTGATGGCCTCCTCAGCAGTCTGATAGCCCTCTGATGTGAGCAGGTTTAGGCTCCTAAGTACTTCTGTCACTTCAATCCACAAGTATTCACGTAGCATCACATGTGCTACACTGTGGCCCATTTGCTGTGAGAGCCCTTGTCGTGCTCCACCTGTTCTATTTTACATTAGAGGTGCTGCCCCCTGCAGGCTGTCTTTCTTAGTAATTCCTGCGGACTTAGTGCCCCCAAAGGAAAGTACTGAGTGGAGGACAGAAGAAAAATGCCTCTGGTACTCCCTTGCCTTCTCCCTGTCTCTACCTCTGCCTTGGGCAGCATCTCTGGCAGTGAGTGTTTCTCCTCCATAGTTCCAGTTCATTTCCCACCAGAAAGAGTGACCGCGATTTCTGCTTCTTCTACTTGGTATCAACCCCTAGGCTGTGTAAACCTTTCCTGCTGCTGCTCATCTCTGGCTGCTTCATGGCTCCATTTTGGCTTCTGTTTATGTCACCTATATGACTATACTTTTGGATTAAGTTCTATTTGTTTCCAACAGTTCAAAGGTTTTATGTTCTCCAAGATTTCTCCTAACAAAGGCACAACATTTGGTCAGATTCAAACCTCCAGAAATCTGTCACTAACAGCAGCCTCAACAGAAAAGATTTTAAGTGTGCATGCTTCTTCTGTGGAGAAGGCAATGGCACCCCACTCCAGTACTCTTGCCTGGAAAATCCCATGGATGGAGGAGCCTGGTAGGCTACAGTCCATGGGGTCACTAAGAGTCGGACACGACTGAGCGACTTCACTTTCACTTTTCCCTTTCATGCACTGGAGAAGGAAATGGCAATCCACTCCGGTATTCTTGCCTGGAGAATCCCAGGGACGGCGGAGCCTGATGGGCTGCCGTCTATGGGGTTGCACAGAGTCGGACACGACTGAAGCGACTTAGCAGCAGCAGCAGCAGCAGCTTCTTCTGTCCAACCTAAATCAAATCTTGTGATAAAGCCCATTTCTCTTAGTAGATGAAACATCTCTGACCATTTAGATATTTGTCTACATCTTTGAATTTAATGTAAAGTCTCCCATTGAAGATCCGTTAATTGTACTAAATGAATAATGCAAAAAAGTATGGTCCACAATATCCACGGTCCAGAATATCCATGGTCCAGGAACTTAAAAGTCTTTCTATGCAGATATGATGTATTCATATTAAAGTAATTAAATGATATGGTAAACACCTAAGTGTATGGAGGAGACTGTAATGGCCATCACTACAGACTGAAATGAAAGAAATCATTGTAGCTGGGGATTCCTCAGTATCTGCAGGGGGTTGGTTCTAGGACTCCCAATGGATACCAAACCCATGGATGCTAAAGTCACTTATATAAAATGACATAGTATTTGCATGGAACCTACACATATACTCTACTGTATACAAGGGATTGAGAGGAGAGCAGTGCACATAAAGTTTTGGGGTTATGCAGATCATTAAGACTGCAAGACCTCCTTTATTTGTGGGTGCTATTCACAAGCTGACATTCCATACAGAGACTTTTGAGGAAAAGTAGACTTTCATTAGGTCTATGGCTCTGAAAATTTTGTGGTCAAAGTTCCTTCTTGGGGAGCAAAGACAAAGGGCAAAGAAATTATGAGTAAACAAACTTTTGGACAAACCCCTTAAAAAGAAGACCTACTCCAGCATCTTTAAGGCTAACCATTAGGCGGAGGCATAATGCTTGTCTTTTTGCCTTAAATGCCTTGGACTGAAGCTCCATCATTGTTAATCCTTCCAAGAGAGGAAATCATTTGTGATTTTATCTTGCCTCTTTGTTATTTAACCATACCTAAATGCTCCTTGAGGCTATAACTACTTTTATTTTTTCTTCTTATTAGGCTAATTACTATGACTCCATTACTGCTGCAGCTAAAGGACAAGATGACACTATTTCAACAAAAGCATATATTTTTAGAGATTAATAATAACTGAGGCAATCTCTACCATTAAACAGAACTAGCAGTACATGGAACATTGAGAGAAGAACATTTTAAAATTCTATTCTATAGAAGACTTATTTAGATCATGTTCTCACAAGGCTGTGGTATAAGTAGAGCACAAATGGTCAAAGCCTTCATAAAACTATGTGGGTTTTTTCCAGTCATTTTGCTTTGTCATTTACAACTGGATTAAAAGCTAAGTTTTTCCAGTATGTTATGAAGAAAGAATACTAGTCAAGAAGTCACATAAAGAGCCTCTAGATCTATCTTTATGAACTGTAAGAAATAGACTACTGTATGCATGCTCAGTTGCTCAGTCATGTCTGACTGTGACCCCATGGACTGTATGTAGCCTGCCAAGCTCCTCTGTCTATGGGATTTTCTAGGCAGGAATACTGGAGTGGGTTGCCATTTCCTTCTCCAGGGGATCTTCCCAGCACAAGAATCAAACCTATATGTCCTGCAGCTCCTGTATTGTCTGGAGGATTCTTTACCACCGAACCAGCTGGGAAGCGCCAGGTTAATATAATGGGACTTTAATTTTTCTCAATTTTCTTCCATGAATAGATAGGATTTGAATAAATAGTTGATATCAGCTATTCAAGTCCCCAGTGTTCTGAGTCCTAGAATCTCCCCATTGGATAGATTATATGAGTACACAATTCTACTATCTGAAATTTATTTCAAATTTTGAAATAAATTTTGTATTATAAATATAATTATATATTATACGTTGCAAATTAATTTTTGAAATTTATATATATACACATATACTAACAATTTAAAATTATTTTACTTTTTACTCTCTAATCAAGTGTTCACTCATTCATTCAATATATGGGTCACTTAAATTAGCTTTATTATTTTTTTTGTTTTCTAAGCACATATGGATATTTATTATTCAAACCATTTATTTGGTTGTTAGCATATCATGCTCTTGTCATTTTCATATTCTTGTGTTTCCAAACACACAGCACATTTCTTAGAGGTGTTGCCCTCATCTAATCTTCTTTGTGTCTGACATGTATTAGCAGGATGGTCAGATACAGAGTTGATGTTGAATAAATATTTGTTTACAGATTCTTCATTGAGTTTATCATTAACCATATTGACTTTATAATTAAACAAGTTTCTTCCTATTACATAGAAGGAAAAGAAAGAATGCGCTCTGAAATCAGGTCATTAGTTGAGGATTATTACTTCCTCTTACCTGTTTATACGTACTTGCTTTGGGAGGACCTATTAAATTAGCTTTATAAATGCTAATTATGTTTACAACTTTTTGCTTAATAATTGTGGGATGGGAGTTTTTAGTAGGAAAAAATCTTAGACTCAGACTTGCACTGTATTTGTGAATTCTACTACTGTCACAGTAAAGATATGGATGTTAATTATATCAACCATTTAATACAAATGGAAAAGCTACATAACAATAATGTTCCTCGTAATATAGAACTAAGAGATGATATTCATAACTTTGTTTCTGCAGCCAATATCTCTTATCCTGTCCTCAGAAAATGCTCCATTAAACATTTGTCTTCTCTTTAGCCAAGAGCTACTTTGAGACTGTGGTTTTTGTCCTTGAATAGGCAGTTAACATGGAGCTCTTTAATTCTGAGTGATCAAATAAATGAGTGACAGAGTGAATGAATGAAAGAAAGATGATTAGAAAGATGTTTTCCCAGTAACTTGCAGGAGAAGAACATTCTGGTTCACAAATTCTCAGGAGGAAAAAAAAAAAGTCAAACTTCAGTTCTCAATAAGCAATTTGCTCGTTAATTGAGCATAAGAAGAGTAGTTGTGGCTACAGTATCAACCAGTAATACATATTTAAAATGAAAAATGTTAAAAGATAGGACACCATAAGAAATTCAAAACATACATAGAAACAGGATGGTTATCTACTGATAATGGGTGAAGATGATTGACAGATCAGGTCAATTATCATATCCTTCTTGTTACTTCTGCTTACATTGAAAAAAATACCTTTAATAAAGAATTAGAAATAACCAAATAGGTATGCTGAGCAGGTACTATTTGATGGTTGTCATGCTTTGCTCTAGTGATCACAGTCCATGTAGCACCGCTGTTGCTGCTGCTAAGTCGTGTCAGTCGTGTCCGACTCTGTGCGACCCCATAGACGGCAGCCCACCAGGCTCCCCCCTCCCTGGGATTCTCCAGGCAAGAACACTGGAGTGGGTTGCCATTAACTCCTCCAATTCATGAAAGTGAAAAGTGAAAGTGAAGTCACTCAGTCGTGTCTGACTCTTCGCAACCCCATGGACTGCAGCCTACCAGGCTCCTCCGTCCATGGGATTTTCCAGGCAAGAGTACTGGAATGGGGTGCCATCGCCTTCTCCCCATGTAGCACAGGAATTATAAAATAAGAAATTCAGTGCTAGTGATTTTCAAACATAGGATAATCTTGAGTCCAGACAGTATGTCACTTAGGGGTACCATTTTAACTGAAATGGTACAGTGAGAAAGGAAAGATGATGTCTCTTGATGGCCTATGTGGAGACCACCCACCAAAGCAGGAGTTCTAACTGAAATTGTGACATGTTGATCCAGAGCTACCTAGGAAATAGGGCAGGAAGGATGAAGAGATGTACTTAGTCATACCATATCATATTTTTCTTTTTTGATGTTCCAAAGGAAGAGTGATTGGCCTTGATATCTACTGATAGCCAGTATTAAGGGGGTCAACTTGAAGTGAAGTAGTGAAGAACCTATGATATATTGAATTTTAAAAGGTTAGATTTTTCTACCTTTCCTCTCTACTGCCCATGCTCACAATTTTTCTAATCTATTAAAGTGGGAATTACCTTCCCTATGACATATACACCATGTAGTGCATGCCTGCTTGCTCAGTCATTTCAGTTATGTCCAACTCTATGCAATCCCATAAACTGTAGCCCACCAGGCTCCTCTGTCCATGGGATTTCCCCAGGCAAGAATACTGGAATGGGTTGCCATTCCCTTCTCCAGGGGATCTTCCCAATCCAGGGATAGAACCCAGGTCTCCCACATTGCTGTCAGAATCTTTACTGTTTGAGCCACCAGGGAAGCCCCCAGGAAATTCATCTGGAATGTTTATTTCAAGTTCCAGACCTCTCAGGCTTCATTTGAAATACCACAATTTTGAACAGCATAAAAACTTACTAACTCTTCACTCACTATTTTGCTTTCCACTGTATTTTGATCTATTCTTTGAATTAGGCAAATGTCAACAGCTGATTCTTAGTGACCCAACAGGACAGTATCTCAGAGGATGCTGAATATAAAGTAACTCATTCTGCCATTGCTTCTGGGGGCGCTTAGACATACAGAGCCCAAATCCCTCCCACAGCCACTACATGGTTTCTCAGTTTTCCATCCTTGTTGGGATGGTTGTCTTTCAGAGACCCATTTTTTTTCCTTTTAAGGTTGCCCATGGTCTCCATTTAAACCATTATTCACCTGAGTACAGAGATAGAAACCAAGGACACATCTGCTGTATACTAAGCATTCCATCAACAATAACAAGGATTAAAAATAATTATACTAGGGCCACAGTATTTTTAAAAACATTTTCTAATGTCAAATATATGATTTTGAAAATGATCTGGGCAAACTATGTTCTAAGAAACAAATGTGTTAAAAATAAAAGGTAATTAATGGTGTGAGAGTTTGTGTTTATGAGTGGGAGAAAGTCACATTACACCTTATATAACAAGTTATAACAATAGTTTTCACATTAGAAAAATTAATTTTCTGGAGTCATAATAAGAGATTTTCTTATGACACACATTTCAAATGAGGCTGGGCTCTAAACTTCAGGGAAAGTTCTAAGGGATCCATGTTGTACCAGATAACGGTGGTCCTTTCCCTTTCTTACCCCCTCTGAATTGGTTGTTCAGGGAAGTTTAAAAGAAATTTTTAAGGCATTTGAAAGGGAAAACATATTAACATGTTTTATATAATTTCATTTTATAATTTATTAAGAAACAACTTGTATCATAGTTCCCATTCTGAAGTCTCTCTGATTCTAGTCTCGCCTTACTTCCATCTGTCTAGTTCACAACTGCCAGAACTGTTATCCTAACCTGTCACTTGAATCCTGACATTTCCCTGCTCTCTGCCTAACCTCACAATATGTTTGGCTTTCTCTCCTGTGGACCTTCACAGCAAGAGCCCTTTACCCCTCACCTCTAGGTCCAGATTCATCCTAGATTCTAGGACCAAAAGAAGTCCAAGTAAAGCAGGTGTTTATAAATACTGAAGATGACAAATCATCATTTAGCAGGACTAGGTTTGTATGTGGAGAGTGAGAACAAAGATGCATGAAGAATGGTCTCAGGTCTCTCAATGGGTGGCTATGCCTTCCTCAACTATATGAAACTTTGGGGACACATACAATATACACAAGAAAAAGTCAAGTAGGAAGTTGAATATATAGACATTATATATATTATATATCATTGTATATTTTATGTGGGTGTTGAAAGTGTTAGTCACTCAGTTGTGTCTAACTTTGCAACCCCATGGACTGTAGCCTGCCAGTTCCTCTGTCCATGGAATTTTCCTAGCAAGAATACTGGAATGGGTTGCCTTTTGCTTCTCCGGGGGATCTTTCCAACCCAGGGATTGAACCTGGGTCTCCTGCATTGCAGGCAGATTCTTTACTGTCTGAGCTGCCAGACGTATATACACACACATACATACTATATATGAATATTATATATATACATGTATATTTTCTATAATATATGTATGTGTACACACACACACACACACACATATATATGAATATATATATTCAGGAGAGAGGACTGAATTGAAGATGAAGAAGCAAATGTCATTTTCATACAGGTGAAGGATAAAACCTAGCAATGAGTGTTATAAGTCAAGAAGAATCTGTCAAGTGAGAAGGGAAGAAGGCCAAAGAAAGAACATGGGAAAACATAAAATTAAAGCTTGGGTAGGTGAGAAGATGCCCAAGGAATCAGAGAAGTAAACAGCCCCAAATTCTCCTCTGAGATCCAACTTCACATACCTGACTACAGTTCCACAGGTATCTCACATTTCACAAATCACAAAATGAACTCTTGATCTCTCCCTCAGGCTAACAAACACCATTTTATTGCTCAAACAAAAAAACTTATTCTGCTTCCAGTCACTGCCTACATCCAATCCATCAGGAGATCCTGTTGCTTATAATTTCAAAATTGTACCTCAATACCCTTAGCCTCTCTCTGTCTCCATTGTAACCTCCTCGATCCAATTCACCAGCTTCTCTCACGGCAATAACCTCTTAACAGTTCTTACCACTAGCCTTGGTCTACTGTAATCCAGTTCATGCTACTGCCCTGCCTGGAATGAAAGCTTTCAGTATTCTGTCACATTTTTAATTCAACCTAGCCACCTTTCAAGGATTATAAAAGGTGCTGCACAACCTGCTCCTTCGCTTTGGTTACTCAGCTTCATCTTATACAGCAGTTTCCTTCTCTCATTGTACCATTATATTATTGGTCAGAATTCCCCAGAGAAACAGAACCAATAGGACAGATTATATATAGATACAGATACAGATACCCATACAAGAGGAGTTTTATTATAGGAATTAGCTCACATCACTGTGGAGACCAGGAAGTCTCAATCTGCCATCTATAAGGTGGAGAGCCAGGAAAGCCTAGGGTGTAATCCATTACGTATCTGAGTACCTGAAGACCAAGAGAGTCAATGGTTTGTCTCAATTTGAGTCCAAAGGCCCAAGACCCTGGAGTACCAATGTCCCTGGAAGTAGGATGAATGTCTCAGCTCAAGCAAAACAGCAAATCGGTCTTTTTCTCCACCTTTTTGTTCGATTCAAATCCTCAACAGAGAGGAGAATGCCCATCAGCATTGGTTAGAATGGATCTTCTTTATCCAGTCTATGGATTCAAATGCTAATCTCTTCTGGAAACACCCTCATAGACACACTCAGAAATAATATTTTACTGGTTATCCTTTAGCCCAGTCAGGTTGACACAAAGTTAACCATCACAGCCTCTACTACACCCCTACACAAACAGTTCACCAAATAAATATGCCAAACTCTTTAGTCTCCGTGCCTTCATAGGTACTGTTACCTCTGCCTGTGCTTTTCATGCCTGGTTCTTTTTCTTTTTTCTTCTTCAGGTCTCAGTTTAAATACTACTACTACTAGGACTTCTGCTTTATCTAAAATATTTCCTCCCTGATCTCATTACCCTCCAAAAAATTTTTCTTCCTGCTTCTTTTAAACCATTTATAATAGTTTTAATTCTTAAGTGTATAATCATTGGCTATATTAGTAAGTATACCCAGTGTATCTACACACTTGAGATTATATTGAATGAGTGAATCAATGAATGGATTTCTGGATCCTCCTAAATGCCAGACACCCACCCAAATCTAAATATACTCTTGCTGTTGCTTCTAAAGTTGCCTGATTTAGTCTGAAGTTACTTCCTGCCCCACAGAGTTAATCATGTTATCAACCCACAAAATGAAGTCACACTTAGCTTA
Source organism: Giraffa tippelskirchi (assembly GCF_054371585.1). NCBI lineage: Eukaryota > Metazoa > Chordata > Mammalia > Artiodactyla > Giraffidae > Giraffa > Giraffa tippelskirchi. The sequence goes on from NC_137278.1 coordinate 67,366,986, forward strand.
TCATTTAAGTTCCTTTGCTGTCAGATTTCTGAATTCTTCTGTCTTATGTCCTGCTCTTTGCTATTGTAACCCATGGAGTCTATCAAGGCTGGTCTACTCCTACATTATCAAACAGACATGGTGGTTTCTAACAATCAAGCTACCATTCAGAGTTAACTTCTACCGAGGGTGTGCTCCTCGGTCTTGTACAATCACCTGTCCAAGTCTCCTGCAGGACATGTCTAGACTAACTAGTGTTCAAGATCACACATTTTTCTTAATTGTTGTGACTTATGCCCTATTTTGCTCTTTCAGAAACTTTTAATGTGTGTTTTCTTTTTTTTGGATCACCATTTTTTTATTTTGCCTTATATATTAAAAGTCATGTCTTCATTGTTTGTCCACAACTACCTTGTCAAAATTTGAGGATAATTTGTCCTATTTACCTTTGTTCCCCCTAAAATGTCCTAGACATTGTAGGAGTTCAAAAATAACCACTGTTTATTTAATTGTTCCTTCATTCACACAAAAACATTTTGGCAGTGATAACTGGGAAATATATAAAGTATGAACAGAGAAATGTGGAATTCATACTTGTTGTATACAGCCATATTTTATATTTGGAAAAGTTTTGGTTGATTTTAAAGACTCTGATATAATACAGAAAATTATCTTGCTTCATACTAAATATCCGTGCACATATATATATATATATTGCTTTGTTTTATAATGTAAAGAAAATAAATGACTAGGTACTATCACAATTACAGTAAGTGAACATAGGGTTGCTAAGTAAACAGTTCTCCATTGGGACTGATGTAATGTCCTAGGAGATCCTGAGTGCTGCTGTTTCAGTTCTGCTCAGTAGGTACCTTTTTATACTTTGTTGCCCAGTGATTAGTCTACTGGGCATTCCATGCTAAAGTAGTGCAGTTATAAATGAGAGACGGATTGGTGAACTTTGAATCATAGAGCAATAGTGAATGTATTGTCTCTAAAAACAATCTGATTTTCTTTCCTTTAATTGTTTTAAGTTATATAAAGAAAAATTCTAACAGATAATATTTTAATCTTCTCATAAACAAAATATTGGTTGTAAATAGATCTCCAAGTTTGAGCTTGCAGAATTGTTGGTGCATTCCCACATTAGCCAAATGCTCTACAATGCCAGGTCTACTGATAGGTGAAGCAATTATAGAACAATTCCCATCAGACTAACAAAGCAAAGTTAAGGTTTGGAAATCTGAGAATAGTAAAATATACTTCTGATTCAAGATGGTACACTAATCATATGCACATTTCTTATTTTCATATCAAACCCTCTGAAGTAATAGAAGGTTTATTAAAATATATCTACTTCCATATATAACAATGCTCTCAAATGAAAAGCAAACCAAAAACTTTCAGAGACTTCCTAAAAGACACAAAGCAGATGGAGTGAGCATGAGGAAGAAGACCATATCCTAAAATGTCTGAAGAAATGACACCAGTGGTGTGTTCTATGCCCAAAAGTGGTAAATGCTAGAAATAGGCAAGAACTCGAGGTTATATAACAACATACTTTCATGGGGAAAAAAGCCATAGGCATTTCAGCAAAGAAGGTCAACTTCTTTCAATCATCTTTCCTCCTCTTGTGGTAAAGCAATAATGTGGGACTAACTGTTCTTACGTGGAAACCGGAATGTGTGAGCTTGGCAGTATCTGGAGCAGCCATATTAAAAAATAAAAGAAAGGCATACCTGCCAAGTAGCTCACTCATCTCTAATTCTCATTCTCTTTCAAAAACAGTTCACAGTGTAAGTAATAGATAAACTTCCCGCCTCTTCCTCTAGATACATGGCATATCCACAATAGATAATTTAATAGGAAATACCCAAGATAAGCACACGGTCAAAAATAAACACATCTGAAGGCCAACATCAAGATAGAGAACACAAACTCAAATCAAATTTAATTTGTAATAAAATAGGTATAATTAAAATTTCAGAGGATAGAAAGAATATCACATGCAGCCATTATTTTAGAGTGAGAGATTTTGAATAGAAAAGTGGAAATTTTAAACTAAAGACATCAGTAAATGGGCTGGATAGCAAAGCAAAAGGACAAATTCATGAGCTATCTGAAAGTGAAATAAAGTGTTAGTTGCTTAGTCATGTCCAACTCTTTGCAACTCCATGGACTGTAGTTGGCCGGATCTACCTTTGAATCCAGGTCTCCTGGATTGCAGGCGGATTCTTCACCTCTGAGCCACCAGGGAAACCCTGAGCTATATGAGAATATCAAAAAAATTTCCTTAGGATGAAGCACAAAGGGAAAAAATGATGGAAGATATAGAAGAAATATTAAGAGAAATTGAGAATAAACCTGGATTTTTTGCCATGTGTTAAGCAGGAGTTTTGGAAGGAAAACTAGTGAGAAAGGAAAAGAGATAATATTTGAAAGCTTTATCACTTTTGTGGTAGGAGGAGTGTAGGCACATTTTGCTAAATCCTTTTCCTTAATTTTGGTCTAGATGGTGCCATTTTAAAGATTTGTCCCTTGCAAAGTTTGTATATATCTTCATGTGTGTACAGGGGTGTGTGTTTTTGTGTGGAAGCAGACACACATTCAGTCACAATTAGGCCTGGGTTTCAGATATTTGTTATCTGATAAGCATCCATTACATGCTAAATAGCATATTACACTTCCCATTACTTGTAAATCTCAGGTGAGTTTGGATTACAGAACCTCTCTGAAACATTCCACAAATGCTCCTCTTCCATTTACTATGAATTTTTATTAGTCCAAATGTTCATTTTAGAAAATGACCTACCAGGTGTTATTGTGTCTTAGGCTTTGCATTTGTGATCACAGATAGAGTCAAGCCCTATGAACAAGTATTAGAAGCTAGTGAAGATTAGTCCTGATGAAGTATGAAGAATAAATAATCTGAGACCTGAGCACAGACATTAACAACTGGCTGTGTCTATGAAGGGCTGTGCGGTCATGCTGTGTTTAACATATTTTGTGCTTTCCATTGTCAAAGAACTTTAATATTTTACCCTCTATCTTGTGTTCTATCCATTTTGTTTGCTTTTAGTCCTGCAAAGGAATTTAATATACCTACTACCTTATATGCCCCCTTCACACCTCACGACCTTGTCATGGCAAAGGGGATTGCATAACTCAATGAAGTTATGAGCCATGGCATGTAGGATCACCCAAGATGGATGGGTCATAGCGGAGAATTCTGGCAAAATGTGATCCACTGGAGGAGGGAATGGCAAACCACCCCAGTATACTTGCCGTGAGAACCTCATGAATTGTACAGAAAGACAAAAAAGATATGACACCGAAAGATGAGTCCCCCAGGTTGGAAGGTGTCCAATATGCTACTGGAGAAGAGGGGAGGACAACTACTAATAGCCCCAGAAGGAATCAAGTAGTTGGGCCAAAATCAGAAATGACACTCAGTTGTGGATTTGTCTGGTGATGAAAGTAAAATCTGATGCTGCAAAGAACAGTATTGCATAGGAACCTGAAATGTTAGGTCCATGAATCAAGCTAATTTGGAGGTGGTCAAACATGAGAGGGTAGGAATAAACATCGACATCTTAGGAATCAGTGAACTAAAATGGATGGGAATGGGCAAATTTAATTCAGATGACCATTATATCTACTACTGTGGGCCAGAATCCCATAGAAGAAATGGAATAGCTCTCATAATACTAAAAAAAAAAAAGAGTCTGAAATGCAGTACTTGGGTGTGATCTCAAAAATGACAGAATGATCTCAGTTCATTTCCAAGGCTAGGCATTCAACATCACAGTAATTCAAGTCTATGCCCCTACCACCAATGCTGCAAAAGCTAAAGTTGATCGGTTCTGTGAATACCTAGAAGACCTCCTAGAACTAACACCAATAAAATGATGTTCTATTCATCATTGGTGATTGGAATGCAAAAGTAGGAAGTCAAGAGATATCTGGCATAACAGCAAGTTTGGCCTTGTAGAACAAAAGGAAGGAGGTCAAAGGCTAATTGAATTCTGCCAAGAGAATGAACTGGTGATAGCAAATACCCTTTTTCAATAACATGAGACAGCTTTACACATGGACATCACCAAGTGGTCAATACCTAAATCACATTAATTACATTCTCTGTAACCAATGATGGAGAAGCTGTATACAGCTTTATACATGAACTTGGGCAAACTTTGGGAGATGGTAAGGGACAGGGAGGCCTGGTGCTGCAGTCCATGAGGTCGCAAAGAGTAGGACATGACTGGGCAGCTGAACAACAACCTTACATACAGAAACTGTTAAAAATCAAGAAGCAGAATAGAAATGGTAAGTATGCTTGCCTGACTTCTACCCATCTGTTGAAGTTCACATACAGACACTAGCACTTTACCAAGTTCAAGTATTCTAGGTGCTGACTTGCAATAAAAGAAGAAGTACTCTACAGCAGACTTTTGAGCAGTGAGGAACAGGTAATTAAGGAGAGCCATTGCCTAAGCAACAAGGCCCCACTTTCATGAATATAATGTAGATGAGTTGGAAGGGCTGGCACTTGTGGTTTGGCAAGAGCCTGCTGTGCACGTCCAGATGCTCTGTCTTGTGAGATGCCAATGTTAATCATTGTCTACAGTAAGATGGTAAGTTTATGAGTACTGAATGTACCTGAATAATTTGGTACCAAAAGTGTGGCTTTGCTGGACCAATATGGGATCATCCAGTATTCCCAATGAACATCTTTCTGTCTAGCTCAATATGCCAAGTTCATTAAAACTAAAAATCACCAGAATGTCCTCCTTCCAAGGTTTTCCTGTCTTAGCTATGACAGATCTTAATTTGAGAGAAAGACACATATCAGCATGCAAGCGTTCAGACTAATTCTTATCTCAACTACCTGCCCATTTCTTTTCTGGAAGTTTGATATTCAAAAGGTCTGAAGGATGGAGAAAAACTATTCTGGTTGTGCTAAAAAAGTAACTCCAGAGAACAGGGGATTATTGACTGAATTTCCTGTTTGTAACAGACCTCATTTTGCTGGAAAGCAGGTTGGCTCAGTCAAAATATAGCAGAGACTGCCAATGGATTGCTTCTATCCTTTCCTATTGGTCTTGAATTTAGTGATAATCACTCTCTAATTCAGAGAGATGGTTGTATGTAATCCTTAATTTGGAACTGATTATGTTTTCATCATTTTTTTTAATTAGAAAGCTGTGAGAACACCACAGTTAAGAAGTAATAAAAGTCAGAGCTAGAACTATGGGAATGTAAGAAGCAGGGAATGGAGATAGGGACATAATTTAACAATTGAAAGACAGAATGTATGAAAATTAATATGTAGCAGATAATAACCATGAAGAGGAAAACAATGAAAAAATGCCACTGAGATTTCAAGGGTGAGACACTAAGAGAATTCTTGCTGCCATTAATGGGATAAAGCCAAGAAGAGAATTTATTTCAGAAGTGAAGGGGGATAATAAAACTATAAAAATGATTTTGCATAAGTATGAATGATCTGTAAAATTTTCTGAAGCAGGGTTGAGGTATAAGATGCTTTACTAACCCCATTAGGCTATAGTGACTTTAAAACTATGGATATAAGCAATAATTTATAACAATATATCTGAAGTTCAATCTCTTATTCTTATTTCCAAAGTTTTTTTTTTCTGTATGATGATGTAAACATAATTGAAAAGTCAATCAAAAGGTAAAACTGCACAAAACTTCACCTACCATCTTTCTTCCCCATATTGCTTTAAATAGATATTAGACAAAGCCCCGTGCAGTAGAGGTTATGCCACCCAATGTAGAAAAACCCCACCTCCTTTCTGTATTTCCCTATTGCTACCATGTGATAGATTTTATATATGTTAAAATTGTTATGATTTTCGTCAAGTAAAGAAACGACTTGCTAAGAGAATCATCTTTTAAGTTACTACAAACCCAGTTTCAGAAAAAAGTGCCAAAATGATTTTCTGAGGTATAGTCTTGGATTGGTCAGCCTACTCTTTGCTGCTCTACAAGTTATGTAATATTTTAATATCATGAATCATCAATGAAAGAATATCCATACAGATAGTAGATGTTCAATGTTTATTATTGAGGAGATTTGAGCATCAAATACACACAGACTGCTATTTAAAAGAGGCATTCCAGATTCAGCAAGAGTGATACCATGTCTAACTCTGTAGTCTTCTAAGGAGGAAGTAATTTTAGAGCTAGGATGCCATTTCTTTGATATGGTAACACAACATGGTCAATTTTCTTTAAATTATTGACATTATTTTTCAAAAGTAGGCAAAACAGAAAAAAACTAAAAAATGACAAAAGAGAAGATTGAATGGAGATATAATTAAGTCAGTAGAAATGTTTACTTAATGGAAGCATCAGTGATAATGCGATATTTAAATAATTCTTTAAGTGTATAAAAGCCATCCACTTAAAACAGCAGTTCAACAGACTTCAAGACAAAATACCTATGTTTAAACTCTTCCTTTATGTTTTTACATAAATTTTTAGCTCCTCTGAACATTAGTTTTCTTAAGTACAAAAAGAGGATTATAGAAACTTGTTTCATATATACCCCCAATTCATTGACTTTTCTCTTTCTCCATTTTTATCTAGTCTACATCACCATTATAATTTGTGTGCATCCCCACAAAAGCCTCTTAAGTAATTTCTCAGCTTCTATATTTGCCAGGCCTGCTCCCTCTCCCTGTTTCAACTTTCCACTTAGAAGTTAGTGTGAACTTTCCAAAAAATTCAAATTAAATCAATCCCTTTCCCTGTATAAAATCCAATGATTTCCATTGCATTTAGAATAAAATCCAAACTCCCTACTCTGACTTAGCTCTCTGGCTTTAATGGTCACTATGGCTCAACCACAGGTCTTTCAGTTCCTGGAATTTAATTCCTATCCTAAGACCTCCACACTTAGTGTTCTCTGTGCTTGGAGTGCTCTTGGGATTTTATATGTCTGGATTTTCTTAGCTAAAATATCACCCCCACTAATATGTTTCCACACTACCTAGTCTACAATCAACTTTAGCCCCTCTCAACTCCAGGAGTCACCTAACATGTTAAATTGTATTTTTTTCTTCATAGAATTTACATGAGTTAAATTATTTTAGATTATAGTATTTATTTGCCTGTATATCAATTGGTTTATTTCATCAGAATCTAATTCCTTATGAGAGTGATCTTATGTAAGTAGCACTGTATATGCTCAGAATCTAAAACAGTTGCATAAACATAATGCATGCTGAACAAATACTTGTTCAATGAATACTCAAAGTGCGATTGTAAAGATAATGTTTGCAAAATTACCTAGAGTGAGCAAAAGAAAGATGTGAAACACTGTTATACCTATTGTAAGGATATTGTTGAGACCATTATTTGATTTTGAGAACACCATTCTAAATTCTGAGAACAGTTTTACTCTATTCTGGTAATTGCTTTGTTTAAATCACATGGCATTGAGCATAGTCTGTCTGGCAAGATTTTCTTAGAATGTTTAGAAGCATTTTATAGCTCTACATTTTGCACTCCCATTTTCATTTCAATCCTGTCTCCACTTTGCACCAATTCACATTTTCCTTCTGTAGGCTTACTTTCAACCCATGCTATCTTGCTGTATTTTATGAAAAATTATCTTCCCAGAATAGAGGGGAAGAATAACCAGAATAAGGAATTCAAAGCCCCAATAGTTAATATTCAGTTAACATAAGGCAAATCTGAATTTGAAGGTAAAACTACAATAAGTATTCATAAAAATCAAATTAGAATATCTATCACAGCACCTTACACAAAGCAGGCACTCAAAATAGTGTTTATTTCAAATGGGACCAAATAAAACTTAAAAGCTTTTGCATAGCAAAGTAAACGATAAACAAAATGAGAAGACAATGTGTGGAATAAGAGAGCATGTTTACAAATGATCCAATAAACAAGGGATACATTTCCAAAATATACAAACATCTCATATAGTTCAATATCAAACAAACAAATAACAACTCAATAAAAATGAGCTGGTGATAAGTTGTTGTGTAGCACAGGGAGCCCAGTCTAGTGCTCTGTGATGACCTGGAGAGATGGGATGGGAAGAGGCCCAGGAGGCTCAGGAGGCTCAGGAGGGAGGGGCTGCATGTAAATTTATGGCTGATTCCTGTTGTATGGCAGTGGCAGAAACCAACACAACATTGCAAAAATTAAAAATAGAAAAATAGGCAGAAAACTAAACAGATATTTCTTCAAAGACATAGAAATGGTCAATAGGCACATAAAAAGATGTTCAGCATCTCTAATTATTAGAGAAATATAAATGACAATGAGGCATCACCTCACAGTGCTCAGAGTGGCCATTACCAAAAACTCTAGAAATATTAATAAAAATCTTGGAGAGGGTGTGGAGAAAAGGGAACCCTCCTATGCTGTTGGTGGGAATGTAAATTGGTGCAGTCACTATGGAAAGCACCTTATGGAGATTACTTTAAAAACTAAAAATAGAGTTAACATGTATGTGTGTTTAGTTGCTCAGTCGTGTCTGACTCTTTGTGACCCCACCAGGCTCCTCTGTTCATGGAATTTTTCAAGGCAGAATATTGGAGTGTGTTGCAGTTTCCTTTTCCAGGGAATATTCCTGACACAAGGATCAAATCTAGTCTTCGTCTCCTGCATTACAGGCAGATTCTTTATCAGTTCAGTTCAGTTGCTCAGTTGTGTCTGATTCTTTGCAACCACATGGACCACAGCATGCTCAAACTACCGCACAATTGCACTCATCTCACATGCTAGTAAAGTAATGCTCAAAATTCTCCAAGCCAGGCTTCAGCAATACATGAACCGTGAACTTCCAGATGTTCAAGCTGGTTTTAGAAAAGGCAGAGGAACCAGAGATCAAATTGCCAATATCCGCTGGATCATCGAAAAAGCAAGAGAGTTCCAGAAAAACATCTATTTCTGCTTTATTGACTATGCCAAAGCCTTTGACTGTATGGATCACAATAAACTGTGGAAAATTCTGAAAGAGATGGGAATACCAGACCATCTGACCTGTCTCTTGAGAAACCTGTATGCAGGTCAGGAAGCAACAGTTAGAACTGGACATGGAACAACAGACTGGTTCCAAATAGGAAAAGGAGTACGTCAAGGCTGTATATTGTCACCCTGCTTATTTAACTTATATGCAGAGTACATCATGAGAAACGCTAGGCTGGAAGAAACACAAGCTGGAATCAAGATTGCCGGGAGAAATATCAATAACCTCAGATATGTGGATGACACCACCCTTATGGCAGAAAGTGAAGAAGAACTAAAGAGCCTCTTGATGAAGGTGAAGGAGGAGAGTGAAAAAGTTGGCTTAAAGCTCAACGTTCAGAAAACTAAGATCATGGCATCTGGTCCCATCACTCCATGGGAAATAGATGGGGAAACAGTGGAAACAGTGTCAGACTTTACTTTTTTGGGCTCCAGAATCACTGCTGATGGTGACTGCAGCCATGAAATTAAAAGACGCTTACTCCTCGGAAGGAAGGTTATGGCCAACCTAGATAGCATGTTTAAAAGCAGAGACATTACTTTGCCAACAAAAGTCCGTCTAGTCAAGGCTATGGTTTTTCCAGTGGTCATGTATGGATGTGAGAGTTGGACGGTGAAGAAAGCTGAGCGCCGAAGAATTGATGCTTTTGAACTGTTGTGTTGGAGAAGACTCTTGAGAGTCCCTTGGACTGCAAGGAGATCCAATCAATCCATCCTAAAAGAGATCAATCCTGGGTGTTCGTTGGAAGGTCTGATGTTGAAGCTGAAGCTCCAATACTTTGGCCACCTCATGCGAAGGGTTGACTCATTGGAAAAGACCCTAATGCTGGGTAGGATTGGGGGTGGGAGGAGAAGGGGACGACAGAGGATGAGATGGTTGGATGGCATCACCGACTCGATGAACATGGGTTTGGGTAGACTCCGGGAGTTGGTGATGGACAGAGAGGCCTGGCGTGCTGCAATTCATGGGGTCGCAGAGAGTCGGACACGACTGAGCGACTGAACTGAACTGGACCACAGCATGTCAGGCCTCTCTGTCCATCACCAACTCGCAGAGCTTACTCAAACTCATGTCCATCTAGTTGGTGATGCCATCCATCCATCCTCTGTTGTCCCCTTCTCCTCCCGCCTTTGATCTTTCCCAGCATCAAGGTCTTTTCAAATCAGTTCTTCACATCAGGTGGCCAAAGTATTGGAGTTTCAGCTTCATCATCAGTCCTTCCAAAGAATACTCAGGACTGATTTCCTTTAGGATTCACTGGTTGGATCTCCTTGCTGTCCAAGGGACTCTCAAGAGTCTTCTCCACCACCACAGTTCAAAAGCATCAACTCTTCGGTGCTCAGCTTTCTTTATAGTCCAACTCTCATATCCATATATGACTACTAGAAAAACCATAGCTTTGACTAGATGGACCTTTGTTGGCAAAGGAATATCTCTGCTTTTTAATATGCTGTGTAGGTTGGTCATAGCTTTATATTATCCAGCAATTCCATCCCTGAGCTCATATCCAAAAAAGAAGTAAACTCTAAATCAAAAAGATACATGTACCTCAATGTTCATAGTAGTGCTATTTACAGTAGCCAAGACATTATTGCAACCTACGTGTCCACTGATAGATGAATGGAAAAAGAAGATGTGTTGTGTGCGTGGGTGTGTGTGTAGATATATATATATATATATATATCTCTTCACAGGCTCAAACTGAAGAAAGTATGGAAAACCACTAGGCCATTTCAGGTATAACCTGAATCAAATCCCTTATGATTATACAGTGGGGGTGATGAACAGATTCAAGGGACAGGATCTGGTAAGACAGAGTGCCTGAAGAACTATGGGCAGAGGTTCATAACACTGCACATGTGGGGATGACCAAAACCATCCCCAAGAAAAATGCAAGAAGGCAAACTGGTTATCTGAGGAGGCCTTACAATTAGCTGAGGAAAAAAGAGAAGCTAAAGGCAACAGAGAAAGGGAAAGATATACCCAACTGAATGCAGAGTTCCAGGGAATAACAAGTGGATATAAGAAAGCCTTCTTAAGTGAACAATGCCACGAAATAGAGGAAAACAATAGAATGGGAAAGACTAGAGATCTCTTTAAGAAAACTGGAGATACCAAGGGAACATTTCATATAAGTCAAAGTGAAAGTCACTCAGTCGTGTCTGACTCTTTGCAACCCCATGGACTATACAGTCCTTGGAATTCTCCAGGCCAGAATACTGTAGCGGGTAGCCTTTCCCTTCTCCAGAGGATCTTTCCAACCCAGGAATCAAACCCAGGTCTCCCGCATTGCAGGTGGATTCTTTACCAGCTGAGGCACAAGGGAAGCCCAAGAATATTGGAGTAGGTAGCCTATCCCTTCTCCAGGGGAACTTCCTGACTCAGGAATCGAACCAGGGTCTCTGGTATTGCAGGTGGATTCTTTACCAGCTGAGGCACAAGGGAAGCCCAAGAATATTGGAGTAGGTAGCCTATCCCTTCTCCAGGGGATCTTCCTGACTCAGGAATCGAACCAGGGTCTCTGGTATTGCAGGTGGATTCTTTACCAACTGAGCTATCAGGGAAGCCCATTTCATATAAAGATAGGCACAATAAAGGACAAAAATGACAAGTACCTAACCAAAGCAGAAGAGATAAGAAAAGGTGACAAGAATACACAGAAGAACTGTACAAAAAAGCTCTTAATGACCCAGATAACCATGATAATGTTGTCACTCACCTAGAGGCAGACATCCTGGAGTGTGAAGTCAAGGGGGCCTTAGGAAGCATCACTAGGAACAAAGCTAGTGAAGGTGATGGAATTCCAGCTGAGCTATTCCAAATCTTAAAAGATGATGCTGTTAAAGTGGTGCACTCAATATGCCAGCAAATTTGGAAAACTCAGCAGCAGCCACAGGATTCGAAAAGGTCAGTTTTCATTCCAATCCCAAATAAAGGCAATGCCAAAGAATGTTCAAATTACTGTACAACTGCACTCATTTCACATGCCAGCAAGAATATGCTCAAAATCCTTCAAGCTAGGCTTCAGCAGTATGTAAACTGAGAACTTCCTGATATACAAGCTAGATTTAGAAAAGGCAGAGGAACCAGAGATCAAATTAGCCAATATTCATTGGATCATAGAAAAACCAAGGTAATTCCAAAGGAAAAAAAAAGTCTACTGCTGCTTCATTGACTATGCTAAAGGCTTTGACTGTGTGGATCACAACAAACTTTCAAATATTCTTCAAGAGATGGGAATACCAGATCACCTTACCTGCCTCCTGAGAAATCTGTATGCAGGACAAGAAGCAAGAGTTAGAACCAGACATGGAACAACAAACAGACTTGTTTAAAATTGGGAAAGGAGTATGTCAAGGCTGTATATTGTCACCCTGGTTATCTAACTTATATGCAGAGTTCATCATGTGAAATGCCAGGCTGGATGAATCACAAGCTAGAATCAAGATTTCTGGGAGAAATATCAACAGTCTCAGATATGAAGATGATACCACTTTAATGGCAGAAAGTGAAGAGGAACTAAAGAGCTTCTTGATGAAGGTGCAGGAAGAGAGTGAAAAGGCTGGCTTAAAACTCAACATTGAAAGATCATGACACCTGGTCCTATTACTTCTTGGCAAACAAATGGGAAAAATGTGGAAACAGTGTCAGATTTCATTTTCTTGGGCTGTAAAATCAATATGAACGGTGACTGCAGCCACAAAATTAAAAGATGCTTGCTCCTTGAAAGAATAGCTATGAAAAATCTATACAGTGTATTAAAAAGAGGAGACATCACTTTGCTGACAAAGGTCCTTATAGTCAAAGCTATGGTTTCTCCAGTAGTCATGTATGGATGTGAGAGTTGGACCATAAAGAAGCTGAGCCCCGTAGAATTGATGCTTTTGAACTGTGGTGCTGGAGAAGACTCTTGAGAGTCCTTTGGACAGCAAGGAGATCAAACTGGTCAATCCTAAAGGAAATCAGCCCTGAACAGTCATTGGAAGGACTGATGCTGAAGCTGAAGCTCCAATACTTTGGCCAGCTGATGTGAACAGTTGAGTCATTGGAAAACACTCTGAAGCTGGGGAAAATTGAGGGCAAGAGAAGAGGGTGACAGAGGATGAGATGGTTGGATGAGATCACTGACTCAATGGACACGAGTTTGAGCAAACTCAGGGAGTTAGTGATGGACAGAGAAGCCTGGCGTGCTGCAGTTCATGGTGTCACAAAGAGTTGGACATGACCTAGCAACTGAACAACACTATGTGAATATATATATATATACACACACACATATATACACACACACACACACACAGACTCACACACACATACACACACAATAAAGTGTTACTCAGCCATAAAATTGAATAAAATGTTGCCATTTGCAGCAATATGGATGGACCTAGAGACGATCATACTAAGTAAATCAAACACAAATATCAAATCACTAAAATGTGAAATATAAAAAAATGATACAAACGATTTTTTTTAAACAAACAGAAATGGACTCATGGACATATAGTTGTGGTAACATATAGTTACCAAAGGAGAAATTTGTGGCGGCAGTAAACTAGAATTTGGGGATTAACCAGTACAAACTACTGTATATAAAATACATATACAACAAGGACCTACTATATAGTACAGGGAACTATATTCAGTAACTTATAATAAACTATAATGGAAAAGACTCTGAAATATATATATATAAACTGAATGACTTTACTGTATAGTTAGAACTGGACATGGAACAACAGACTGGTTCCAAATAAGGAAAGGAATACATCAAGGCTGTATATTGTCACCCTGCTTATTTAACTTATATGCAGAGTACATTATGTGAAATGCTGGGCTGGATGAAGCACAAGCTGGAATCAAGATCACTAGGAGAAATATCAGTAACCTCAGATAGGCAGAACACACAACCCTTATGGCAAAAAGTGAAGAAGAACTAAAGAGTCTCTTGATGACGGTGAAAGAGGAGAGTGAAAAAGTTGGGTTAAAACTCAACATTCAGAAAACTAAGATCATGGCATTGGGTCCCATCACTTCATGGCAAATAGATGGGGAAATAATGGAAACAGTGACAGGCTTTATTCTGAGGGACTCCAAAATCACTCCAGATGGTGACTGCAGCCATGAAATTAAAAGATGCTTGCTCCTTGGAAGAAATCTATGACCAAGCTAGACAGCATATAAAAAGAAAAGACATTATTTTGCCAACAAAGGTCCATCTTGTCAAAGCTATGGTTTTCCCAGTAGTCTTTATGGATGTGAGAGTTGGACCATTAAATAAAGCTGAGCGCAGAAGAACTGATGCTTTTGAACTGTGGTGTTGGAGAAGACTCTTGAGAGTCCCTTGGACTGCAAGGAGATCCAACCAGTCAATCCTAAAGGAAATCAGTCCTGAATATTCATTGGAAGGACTGATGCTGAAGCTGAAACTCCAATAGTTGGGCCACCTGATGCGAAGAACTGACTCCTTGGAAAAGACCCTGATGCTGGGAAAGATTGAAGGCGGAAGGAGAAGGAGACAACAGAGGAAGAGATGGTTGGATGGCGTCACCAACTCAATGGACATAAGTTTGAGTAGGGTCCGGGAGTTGGTAATGGACAGGGAAGCCTGTTGTAATGCAGTCCATGGGGTTGCAAAGAGTCAGACATGGCTAAGCAACTGAATTGAACTGAAACTAACACATCACAATATTGCAAATCAACTTAATTTCTACAAAAAAAGACAATTTAAAACATAAAATTTAAAGTGTTTTATTTGTTCACGTGCTATAGGATTTATAATTTAAATATCATTTATTCATTCTAAACCTATATAATATGTATGATACCTTCATAATAACTTGTTAGAAGTCAAGAGACTATAACAACAAGTTAGCCCTTTTACTTTTCCCATTTGAGCATAATATACAGTAGGAAGATGAGACATAAAAGCAAATACTTTAATATAGGATACAGATTACTCTTGGCAACCCCAGGCTCAGTGTGCTTGCTACTTTCAGAGCTTCTCACTAAGAGATGTGTCTCAATCAGTAGCTGAACTGGAACTGGAGAACATACACAGCCACCGCTGATTGGTCTGGGTTTGCTTTTGAACCAGAGGCAGTCTATCCGAGCCATAGGTTGGTCTGGAGGAAAAGCTCTGACAAAAAGAGTAATGGTGACTAATGTGGTCAGCCAGATGCTGTGTTTGGATGGTTTTGAATTGAGACAAGTAATGTAAAGAAGTGGTGACTACAGCCAAAGGACACAGAGAGAGCCTGAGTTGCAAAGATTAGTCTAGTGAGAGCACAGACTGAGAATCAGAAAGGTTCTGGGACTGAGAAGACAACCAGATAGCAGATACTTGTACTATGAGAATAACTTTCTCCTATTTCTGAACATCTCATCTCCTGAGACTGTGGAGAAATTTTTAGGTTTATATAAGGGATTGCTACATAGAACAGATTTCTGTCTTTCTCCCAATAAATTCACACTTTTTTTCACATTTTTATACATTTTTTAAAGGCTATCCTCCATTTACAGTTATTATAAAATATTGTCTATATTCCCCATGTTGTATAATACATCCGTATAGCCTATCTTACACCCAATATTTTGCACTTCCCACTCCTCCACCCATATATACCGCCTCCCCCACCACTGGTAACCAGTTGTTTGTTCTCCGTACCAGCAAGTCTGCTTCTTTTTTGTTATACTCACTAGTTTGTTTTTAGATTACACATATAAGTGATGTCATATAGTATCTGTCTTTCTCTGACTTATTTCATGTAGCATAATGCTTTCCAAGTTCATTCATGTTGCTGCAAATGGCAAAAATTTACTTTTTATGGCTGGGTAGTATGGCATTATAGACACACAGACACACACCCCCCACATCTTTTTTACCCATTTATTTGTTGATGGACACTGGTTGCTTCCATATCTTGTCAGTTGTAAATAATGTTTCTAGGAACATTGAGTTCTTGCATCTTTTCCCCCACTCCTTCCAGTGGGAGATTAGACGGGATGGAAGAAAAGATCGAGAAACCGAGTGCCTCCCATGGAAGCAAGCAAGGTTCTGTAGGAAATCAGGAAAAGCAGGGACATAGAGAAGGAAAGTCAGTGTTTACATGGGACCTTCACTATGTCAGCCTGCTGACTCCAGGGTAACAGAGTGCAGCAATGGAGGGCAGCACTGTCTCCGGGTAGCATCTGAAAGTGAAAGTGAAGTCAGATGAAGTGAAGTGCAGAGCAGGCAGACGCTTTACTGTCTGAACCACCAGGGAAACTGAAAACCCCATTAGGATCTGAGGTGTTATCTCTTCCTCAGTTAATCTCAGAGCTTCCTATTCCCTGTTGGGTTTTGAGTGCCCCCTCTGGAAGAAGAGTTGGTTCTATACTTAAATGTATTCCCAGGGGCTTTTTCTAAAGGAGCAAAAAGTGATCTGGAGGTGGGGTGTCACCCCACCTTGTTAAGGTAGCAATGGATAAACTTTTCTCCTTTGTAAATAATACTTTTATACTTCATGTTTGCCAACTTAAGCTTTTTACATGGAATTCCCCAAACGGAAGGGGTAGGGGCATTCTGTTCTTCCTCCAAGTGGATAAGGGTGGGGGAAAAGTATTTATTTAAATTCACATTTCTTGAGGAGACACAAATGAGCCTCTGTTCTTCACACCTAAATAGGTTAACTAAAATAAGGATATTCTACAAAATTGACATACACAGAAGTGAAAATGTGACTTGGCTAAACTTTGGCAAAACCATGTGCATTAGAAATAATTTAACTGAAAAATAAAATACTCTTGCAAGGAGATTTGCTTCCGCCATGAAAATCTTGTAAAAATGTATATGTCTAAATGAACATTCTAAGACTAGAAAAGATTTTAGAAGTTACCAAATCTAATTTCCCCCACAGTTTACAAATCCTGCCTGCACCCCCGCAGATGATCAAGCTCTCTGTTTAAATACTAAACTTTCAGAGACTATTTTACCCTATCCATATGGTAGCCCCTTGCACTGTTGTGAAAAAGCACAGCTATGTGCTAATTGTGAGAAGGCTTTTCCAATGCTATATTAAATCCTGTCTTCCTTTAATTTATATCAGTCAGTCTTTGCCTCCCAAACAACAAAGACTACTCCTCACTTACACTGACAAATTTCCAATTTTTGAAGATAATTGGAAAGTTCCCATAACTTCTTCATTTCATAAGGTAAATAGCCCCATTCCTTCCATTAGCCATTCTTAAATAACCTCAAATAATACATCCCTACTGCCTCCTTCTCCTGTTGCATTCCACTCTGGCTGCCTGCTGATTTATCACTGAGTGAAGCCAAACAAAACTGACAATAGAATCTTTTTTGCACACTTATATTAATAAGCTTTCAAACATACTAATTTACTCCATGAAAGGTACAAATTCCAATGTTTACATCTATATACTTTATATTCATATTCCATAGTAGACATGAAATGAAAAAAAAAAAATTGCTCAGTCGTGTCTGGTTCTTTGCAACCCCACAGACTGTAGCCCGCCAGGCTCTGTTCATAGGGATTCTCCAGGCAAGAGTATTGGAGTGGGTTGCCATTTCCTTTTCCAGGGGATCTTCCCAATCCAGGGATTGAACCCAGTTCTCCCGCATTGCAGGCAGATTCTCTACCATCTGAGCCACCAGGGAAGCCCATGGTAGACATAATGTATGACATAAAGATGTTCAAAGCCTACTGGTGGTTTGCAAGGAGGTTATATCAAGTTTAGAGGATAATAAACATTTTATAGTCATCACTTTTCCGGGATCTGTCTCTTTCACATCTCAACCAGCTCTATGGATCGTGTCACTTTACTCAGGAGAAAAATCAATAGTAGAAAGTAATTAATGAGAAAGCAACAAATCTGGGTGCAAATAGACTAAGAAACACTGAGGTTTTTAATAAAAGTATGGTTGCAAGAGACCTCCAGATTTCCCCTGGAGGACTAATGAACATGTTGAATATTTTAATTTAGGCCACGTTCCCATTAGAAATTCTACTTAATTAGGGTTTTTGTTAAAATTCCATGATGTTAATTCAATGGAAAAGTAGTCTATTAGCTTTTTTGTGTTAACATTGCACATTTTCTAGAAATATATTAGATATTTTTATTAAAAGTTATAACTATCACAATCCAATTCTCTATTTCAAACAGCAAAATTACTTTTATTCTTAATTATTCAATGAAGAACTATAAATGTACAATTCATTTAGAAGTTATTTAACATGCAGTGCACTTGGCTGCTATGACTGAAGAATTAGTGCACATTTTCTTAGAAGGAAATGAAGATATAGCTTGATTTTTATTTTAGTAATTAAGAGAATGGTTCTTTATCTTCATTACCATGATATAAGATGCACAAGCCTATAGCATGTCTTATAGCACCAAAATATTAGGATATTTATTTACATGCTTATCTTGGCCATCATAGAGAGAATTTATTTGAATATATGACACTATATTCAACTTTTCGTATAAGTATTTTGATAGAAAGATTGGTAGTGACATGCCTGGCTTTCTACTCTTAGTTCTTTCTTGTCCCTTACCTCTAATCAATTTGAATTACATGCTTTTATGTTTATATTTATTTATAAATTATATACATCTATTACTCTATCAACACACCATTATAAAAAGAACAAGAATACAAAATTTATAGAATTTGATAAACATGAAGCAAATATTTTAAATGTACATTTTATTTTTATTTATTATTGGTACAAGTTGTTTTGTCCTCACAGATGCTGAGAACATTACTATTGAACAATGTGATTGACTGTATCATTCTTGATCAGATTAGCATCTTATTTACTCATCACTTGGCTTCAAGGAACTCCATACTAACAGTAGAAGTGTCCTTTTGCTTACTTACAATTGCATTATTGTTTCATTTTTATTAAGAATTTCTTTGCAGAAACTTATTTTAGGAAAGGGAATTTAATCCATAAATCTATTTTGCCAGGCTGATATGAGATCACAGTGTATTCTGAAGCACAGAATGTAAACAAGGGCAAGAACAAAGGTTTGGATTGAGGCCCATGAATTTGTATTTTCAAATGAATTCTCCAGAGGATTCTTTGTTTTCAAACCACAATTTGAGATACTACTTTGGACTCTGTAATCGATCAAAACTTGAGACTAACTCAAAAAATCTCAAGTGCTTGGGTATCTCAGCACCAAAGCAAATTTGCTGTTAGTCTTGGACTTATTTCACTGTTCAATGATAATAAATGCACTTCTGTGTTTTCCATATGAAGTGAAACAATTTGATATTTCTGGTAACAGAGAAATCTTGTATTTATGAATGCAGATATTTACTTATGGCTTTATGTTAGACATATCACATTTACTTCCACTTTAGCCTTTCTTCAAAATTTAGAATGGGAATGTGATAAATACCTATTCTTTTGAAAAGGAAATGAAATCCAACCTGTTTACCACCCTTATACATGGTTATCTCACAATGGTAACCAAAACACTAAGTAAATCAGGGGAAAATATCACAGGTTTTGAGGTTTTAATCCACCCATGACTTAACATAAGTAAACCTGAAAAAATTATTTTACTTCACAAATTGAAAAATCACTACCTGTAAAATGCAGATTATAATGTATATCCCAGAGTTATTATGGGGATTAAATGAGAACATATATAAAGTAACTAGGATAGCTAACAATAGGAAGCACGCTTAGAAAAACAGTCAAGGGCATGGGAGAAGATTAATAACAACAATATATAAAGGTGCTGACTTTATATATTGTTATTTTTGCCATTACTGTAAAAATATGGACATTATTGATCATTTTAATCAGTGCTTAAGTAGCTTCTTTTCAAATATTGAGATACTTCTACCTATTTAGATGTAGCTTCTTTAATAATTCCAAAGTATAAATTAGAAAAATAAATTTTAACATTCTCTTTCCCTGTGGCTTAAAAAAAAACACTCCCTGTGGCTTCATGCTATGTGTTTTAAGATTTATTGCAACCAATATAAGAACTCCTGGACAACTGAAGAAATAGAATCTTTTCTCTTTGTTTTCTAATTTGATCTATGTGGAAGACCCATTTTCATAACCAAAGGAACAAGGAACAGTCAGCAGAACCACTGATTTTAAGCATGCTTAGAAAAAGAATCAAGGGCATGGGAGAAGGATGAGGTTAGAGGGGAGCTAGCGAGACCTTGGACTGGAGAAAATATTCAGGGACTGTAATGAGGAAAGGTCCCAGAAGCAGAATGGAGCACATGGTAAAAGGTAAAAGCACATTGCAAAATATAATTTGTATATAATATTATTCAAAGAAACTGAGATTAGTTTGTATGGACTCTGTGACATGGGGACAGGCACATGATCTGAATAGAATGAAAAACCAGGCCCTGCAAATACACATACATATGCAGTTTACTACTGGAATTAAAGGACTATGTAATGATGTTTAAACAAGATAATCTAAATATTTGCTTCATATAACTCATAAAAATACTATTTTTATCCAGTTGTTTTCATTTATATATTGCTACTTCCATGCTTTATCATTGTCTATGATTTATAAGATTAAAGATTTTATAAGATTAAAGTAATTTGATTGAACTCCTGTTACAGGCCAGCCTTCAAGTTCTATTTTCTAATCAACGTCTACTACAACTGTGATATATGTATAAACTGAAAGATTTCTTGACTTGCCCAAAGTCACACAAGCTAGAAAGTTCTGATGGAGCCTCAAATCCATCCTCATTCAAATGTTTGATATTGCCTTATTACATTTGTTGTTATAAAGAAAATGCATGTTTATAGAAATATATCTCAGATACAAGATGACCATCTAAACAGGTATATTTTGGAGAGTAAAGGTGCTGTATAATCATTATATCAAAACAATAGGAACAACCCAGGACTCTAAAACCAGGACATAAGGTCGTGACAACAGATGATTTCCAAAAGTTATTACAGCAATTCCTGTCCTTTTTGCAGTGTGACTTTGCTGCTAATCCCTTCTGTTTTTCCCTCCCCCTAGATCTGGGCTGGATTTTGGACTTTCTTTGACCAAAAAATGTGACAAAAATAACATTCTAGGATTTCTGATTCTTGGATATTAAAATCTTGAGGCTCCCATTGTCTTCTAGGATGACAGCTGCCATCTAAAGAAGTTTATGCATCTAGCTAAAGGACCTAGAAGATAAAGGGGAAAAGACCACGTGGTAGTGAATTAAGGCCCCACATGATTGAGCCCACTAGCAAACCAAGAAGATGCCCTGTAATCCCAGACAGCACCATGTGGAGAAGAGGTGAGCAATTTCTATTTTAAATGCCATCTAAGTGTCAGATACTTAGAATCATAAAGAACACTACAGTTGTTTTAAGACACAGTGTCTTGGCGTTCTTTTATTTCTTTCAAGGCCAACTCAAACCCTATCCTTACTCCAACCTATTTTGAACTTGTTGATTTCCATTGGTCACATGTAACTTTCTACTTTGTATGATATAATGTTTTCACCTATGTCTATGTATTATTTAGGATAAATAGTAGATGCAGGTAATAGAACATACAGTTTAAATGACTTCTCATCTTACCAGATATATGAAGATAGGAGATTAGTGGCATTGTACAGTTTCTTAATCATGTCAGAGATATTTTTCAGTTCTTGTAGCCTTTCCCTCTGGAGAAGGAAATGGCAAACCACTCCAGTATTCTTGCCTGGAGAATCCCATGGATGGAGGAGCCTGGCAGGCTACAGTCCACGGGGTCGCAAAGAGTCGGACACGACTGAACGACTTTCCTTTCCTTTCCTTTCCCTCATGCTCACAAACTGTTGCAGCCTGACGGAGCAGAGACCTGCGTCCGCCTCCATGGAAACAAAACAAGACATTCCTGATCAACAGCAGAGTCTGTGCTAATCAAACTCCCCAGTATCGCTATTCCCTAATGATCTCATGTGACTTCTGCCAATAAAAGTACGGGCTGAAAGGAGCCATTTTGTCTTCCTGCCATGGAGAGCAGGAAGGCCCCCTGACTCCCCGCTTGCCAAATTATATGTGTCTGTCTTTTCATTATTCGCTGGCTCCCATTTCAGGTCTTTCTCACCCGCTGTGCTGGACGGGGCAACGAACACGTTCAACCGTTATAACTTCATTCAGTGAAGAAAGAAAAACAGTATTAATTATGTCTCTCCATTTTTAACCAAAATATCTAAATCTTTCCCTTGGCCAACTTCATTCTTTTGTATGTGGGTATCCACTTTTCCCAACACCATTTTTTGCAAAGAGTGTCTTGTCTAGGCACCCTTCTTTCCCCATTGTCTAATCTAGGCATCATTGTTTAAGATCATCTATTCATATACATGTGTCAGAAATATGTCACTGTATCATTTTCCCAGCTTGTGTAGTAGAGGAAGACAAATAAGAAGGAGACTAGAAATCTCCTGAATACTGTATAAAACATCCTCAACAGTCTGCTATGATATCTACCACAATAATGATTGCAATACAGGAAAAATAATAAGCACCAAACACATGCTTTTTTTTAATCAATGAAAAAATACTACTTGGTTTCCAAAACAATACTGTGAAGTAGTCAGAGTAAAATGAATTACATTGACAGTTCCAGAAAATTATCCATTTAATGATAATAATAATAAAATTAAGACTGTGTGCTAAGTCATATCTGACTTTTTGTGACTCTATAGACTGCAGGCCACCAAGCCCCTCTGTCCATGGGATTCTCCAGGTAAGAATATTGGAGTGGGTTACCATGACCTCCTCCAGGGGATCTTCCCAACCAAGGGACTGAACTTCATCTCTTATGACTCCTGCATTGGCAGGCAGGTTCTTTACCACTAGCGCCACCTGGGAAGCCCAAAATTAAGACTAAGGAAGACCAAAATTTATCATGTATATTTCCCCAATGAGCTTATATAGAGAAAAGAAGTAGTTAGAATGCTTCATTAAATTACAAAAACTACATAAATCAACCCAATATCCCCAAAACACTAGAATAAGAAAGTAAATCGGGAAGCAATGTTGGGAAAAAATAAAAACTAAAAAACTAAAAGAAAAAAAAACCCTCAAAATGAACTAAAAACCTAACCATAAGGCCTAAAACTATGAAATTCCTATGATAAAATATTGTGGAAGAACTTCATGACATTGGACTTGGCAATGATTTCTTGGATATGCCACCAAAATTACAAAAGCAAGAATAGACAAATGTGATAACATCAAACTTTAAAGCCTCTACATATCCAAAGGTACAATCAACCAAGGAAAAAGGCCACCTAGGGAATGGGAGGAAATATTTGCAAATCATGTATCTTAAAAGGAGTTAATATCCAAAATATATAAAAAAAAAAACACGCCAATATCAACAACAACAAAATTTTAAAATGTGCAAACTATTTGAATAGACATTTTCTTGGAAAAAACATGCACAAGGGACAACAAGCATTTAAAAGGTGTTCAACTAGCCACTAATTAGTAATAACGATACTGATCATTAGAGAAATGCAAATCAAAACCACAGTGGAATATCACCTCAGATAGTGGCATTGGGATGGCCACTATTTCACAATTAAAAAAAAAAAAAAATTCAAACCCCTTTGTACTGTTGGAGGCAATGTAAAGTGATTCAGTCACTATGGAAAATAGTACGGAGGCTCCTCAAAAAATTAAAAATAAAATTACCATATGATCTAGTAATCCCTCTTATTTTCTTTTGGTTATATACTCAACAGAATTGAAAGCCGGATACGAAGGAGTTATATGCATATCCATGTTCATTGCAGATATTCTCAACCGCCAAAATGTAGAAACAACTCAAATATTCATTGATAAATGAATGGATAAAGAAAGTATGGTATATACACACTCAGTGAAATATTATTCAGCCTTGAAAAAAGGGAAATTCTTTACATGCTATAACATGGCTGAACCTTGAGTAAATTATAGGTGATATAAGTTAGTCATAAAGACCAGGATTTTATGATTCTACTTACTTAAGAATTCTAAAGTAGCCAAATGAATAGAAACTAAAAGTGGATGACTGGTTGGTCAGGGGCTCTAAGGAGTTGGAAAGGAGTTGATGTTCAATGGGTATAGAGTCTCAGTTTTGAAAAATGAAAAAGTTCTGGAAAATCTGTTTTGTAAGGTAAATATGGTTAACACTACTAAACTGTACATTTTAAAATGATAACAATGGTAAATTTTATGTCTTTTACCACAATTAAAAATAAAAATAGTCATCTATATTTTATCCTACTCTATCATCACAAAATATGTATCTTGATGAGAAGAAACTTAGTTCTCTCTTCCTATACCATACCAATAGCAACTATACAAAGATGAGTCATTATCTTTAGAATTAATTTCTCATGAAGTTCACTTTCATTAACAATTCCATTTTAACTCTTAGCTTTACCCACTTATATCATCATGACAGATTTCCCTATAAAAATTGGGCTATTCTTTTCCTCAAGCCAGGAACTCTCATTAAAAGATGCAAGAGAGAGAGAAAGAAAGAGAGAGATAAAGAACAAGAGGAAGACAGAAGGTGAGGAAGAGAAAAAAAGAAAAAGTGAAAGAAAGGAAGAAGTTTCTGAACTAGTCAGTCTTGGCTATTTCTACAATAAAGTATTTTAATAAGAAACAGCAGTGGTGTACTATTAGATCATTGGTTGCTTTGAGATTAGAAAATCTATGATTTCCCTATTGAGAATTAGTTCTATATACTGGATGGTGGGAATTTACACTGAAGTCAAAGAACTTCACTAGACTTTTTCATTAATTAAGGGACATAATTATCAGCGATTGCAGTAATTTCTCCTCTTAAATGATAGCAAATCCCTAATACACTTGGTTGGTTTATCTGTCCCCTTGGTTCCTTAGAGCTGTGATAATTATTTTAAAAATTAAATTCTCAGCCTCAATCTTTGCATTTGTAAAACTTTTTTTTTTTTTTTTTACTGTGCCACTCAGCTTGTAGGATGTTAGTTCCCTGACCTGGGATTGAACTCAGGCTACGGCAATGAGAGCTCTGAGTTCTAACCACTGGACCACCAGAGAATTCCCTAAAACATGTTTTACTATTAAGTTGGCAAATTATGTTCTAAACATAGTCTAATCGGGAAGCAAAGTGGAAGTCAAAGGAGTATTTTATCAAGAATTATGAGATGGGAAAAGCAGCTAAAAACTGCCAAATATTCAGATGTTATCATAAGTGATTTTGGCATCATTTCAGCCACATTGAATGAATTAGTAATCTAAATGTTTTTAGGGAAAGTTGAAGGTGAGGACCCTTGAAAAAGTGAATTTAGCATAACCACATATAAAGTGATAAGAGACTTCAACAAAATAGCAGAGGAGACCAAACTGAAATATGTTTTCCAGAATTCCCCTCCCTGTATAGTCCCAGATTAACGTTGGCCACAAGAGACTTTTAGGAGATCTGGCTAATGGAGGTGAAGCAGGAGACACCCATTTTTATGCTGTGGAGGTTGACATAGAGCATCAGACACGTACAATAGCTCAGGAGTGAATTAGGGCAACAACTAGACCAGCAGCCTCCAGCTCCCATCTATTAATACATCCTCCCCTTCAGCACGTGTGATTTGGGGGCTAACACATGTGTAGCTTGCAGTAAAGAGTCCTACCTTCTCCTTCAGGTGACCCACCACACCAAGACTACAGGTAGTGAGAGATAGTCCTGGGTCCTAGATAATACTCATGAGTTCTAGTTATTCATTCTGTTTTTCTTCCTGAGTGCCAGTCTGGCTGACCAAAATGACTTCAAGAACACCAGAGAGGCCTAGAGCTGGATCCAACAGATCTCACAATTACGTAAAGTTTAACTCCTAAAATAAATCCCTTATTCTGCACCAGATCCCTTATTCTGCAACAGTTGATGACTTGTAGGCATTCTGCTTCTCTGATCAAACCATGACTAATTAGAAGGATTGGCAAGAAAGGCTTTGTAGGGGGTGGTAGGTGAATTGTACTAATGGCCCCAATTATTCATACCCTTTGCCCTGTAACTTGACAGTCCCTCCACACTTTGATTCTGGGCTCATCCATGTGATTTTCATTGACCAGCAAGATATTAGCAAGTGTGATCCAAGCTTGAGAAGCACATGCTCAGCTTCCCTTGCCTCCTTCCAGAACTAGACTTGCTTGCTCTTAAATCCCTGCCATCAGGCTAGATTGCTAAAGGGATAGGAGAAAGACCTCCAATAAAGCTCAGTCATCATAGCCAAGGTCACCTAAACTTACTTACTTTCCCCCAGAGGACACATCATTGATCTCATGATTAAGCCCATGAGAGATTACCCAAGCCTACTTAAGGTTAGCAGAACAACCCTATCTTCTTGAGAAAGATTTTAATCTTTTAAAGACTTTGAGGTGCTTTGTAATGGAACAATAGCTAAGTAAAGCAGTACGCATAAATCAAGTTACCAAAGGAAACCTTTCCCAGATATGGGGGCTAGGGAAGAACCTAGCAGTTATTGACCATTCATGCCCTATTCCATGTGTTTAATGTATTCTGTTTAGTGTTACAATAATCATAAAATAATCTTTTCCCCATTTCACAAATGAAGACAATCTGTTATTTGTGTGCAACTGAAACCCAGACAGGTTCATTCTATTATAAAGCCCATACTCTTACCATTTCATTTCTTTCTAGTAAAAGACAGTCACAAACACAAGTGTACAAATACACACACGTAAGCCTACATCCAGAGCTTCCCAGGTAGTGCTAGTGGTAAAGGACCTGCCTGCCAGTGCAGGAGACATAAGAGATGTGGGTTCAATCCCTGAGTTGGGAAGATCCCCTGGTGGAGGAAATGGCAACCCACGTGATAATTCTTGCCTAGAGAATGCCATGGACAGAGAAGCCTAGCAGGCTATAGTCCATAGGGTCGCAAAGAGTCAGACACGACTGAAGTGACTTAGTATGCACACAAGCCTACATCCACTTGCCATTATAGGTGAGTAAGGGATAGATGACTAGCTAATAAAGGCCTACACAGGTTCTCTGGCAGGGAATGAAGGGTAGAACCCATGCGTCATACAGGATTCTTCTAAAATTTAGTTCTACCTCTTGATTCTGATGTGGTCTCTGTGGACTAAAGGATTGGTGGAGTTTGAAGGACTGTTTGGAATTGACTGAGATGTAGTAAGTACTTCCCTTCTGCCCATGGCTCTGAAAGGAGAACACTTTGCACGGTGGCTCACAAACACCCAGAGAACAGGTTTCCTCTTTGTGAAGCAAGTCTCATGTGGCTTCAATTACCTTAGAAAACCTCCAGGAGACTGCCGTGGAGCCCCAGGCAAAGATGTATCTTCTTTAACTGCCACTGGCCCATCTCTCATCAGCTAAAAGACATTCATATTTAAAGCAATTCCTGATATCAAGGAGGTAGGGAGAAAACCATGATAGGAAAAAAAAAAAAAGGAGATTTCTATATTAGGAGATAGGGGAACTAGAGAGAAAAGGGCAGAGCAAGTCCAATAATAGGGCTGAGGCCTGGAAGTGTTTAACCTGTGCTCTACTAGATATGGGCAAAGAGGTCTGCTGATAGTCTAGATGCAATAAAACATGAGGCCAAACAAAATAGAAACACCACAAGTTTGGGGACATTTCATCTTTAGAAGGTGGTATGATAGATGCTACAATCACCCCAATGAATTTCAGCATTAGTAGAATATATAACGATACACAACAGTGGAGGAAATAATGAGGATATCCTCTTCGGGACAATTCAGTGAAGTTAAAGAAAGGATATTTATTTTCAGATTTATTTTGGTACTGTTAACAGCCTAACTTGCTTCAAAACCAGTTTGATAAATTCGGGGCCAGTCTTTAAACCAAGATCAGTATGGTGACTTCCAACATTTCAGATTTTAAGAGGAGAAACAAAGATCTGTAGGGACTGAGTCATTTTTTAAAAGTTGAATAGCATTGCTTTGCATTAACGTAGGGTCGTTTTTTCAAGAAGCTCCAAGCATTTGAGGTTATACTAATCTGATTCAATATTCTTGACACACAGAACTTGCAGATGACAGAACTGAGACAGATGAGAGTGAAGTGGCTAAATCTTTAACATGATCTCTAAAGAATAAATCAAATCACTTGAGTGAGGTGAATGACTGGAAGAGGACTGAAAATATGATCAAGATGATGGGGTAGAGGTTAACCACATTTCAGATTTTAAGGTGTTTAATTTCCCTCTCTAGCCATTTTTCACTAAATAAAATAAAGATAACATAATATACCAGGAAAATCCCAGAAGTGGTTTCCAGGACCATTTTTTGAAACTGTTCATCCAAACCTGCAATCAGAGGTAAGGGTGACTTGGCATATGTGTTAGGACAGCCACAGGTAGAGGATGAGATACTGCAATACAAATGCTACATAGATGTTACCTATTAAATCTGATTTGTTTCTATTTATCACTGTACTCCTTACTGGACTATTCTTCATATTCAAAAGTATCACATTCTCTAGATAAAGTAATAAATATAGCTATAATAGAGACATGAAAAATGAAAGAAAAAAGGTGGCTTTTCCCATGTGTTTTCCCATATAGGCACCCCCTGCTGATATTCTCTGAAGGAACAAAACCTGTATATAATGGCAGCATAGTCCACAAAGTGGAAATCACTTGAAAATCTGGACATCTAAATGCATTTGGGAATTAGGAACTTAATAAATGAAATTAGAAGATTTTGTTAATTCTTTAAAGGCTTGTTTGTTATTGTTTTTTTTAATCAATCTGACCAAGGCCATAAGAAATAATGTCTTATTTGTGATTTTATTCAGCTTATTTTTATCTTTTCAACACAGTCCACATATGAAACTACAAATATATGACTAGACAATATTTACTATGTCTTTATTATACTATTTTGAAAAACATTATTACTGGATACTCATCACTCAGTTCAAAATAGGTATTCTATTCCCCTTATTTTGGCAAACAATTTTTATAAATTTATGTCATGTAGAAAAGAATATCTCAATTTTGCAAAACAAGGGGATACAGAAAAATAGAACTGAATTTCCTGTGTTCTTACAATAGTTCTGTGCTTAAAAACTTCATATTCTCTGTATCTATTTCTAAGTTATATATCAAAATGTTTAGACAAATAACTATTTAAAGGGTATCCTGCTTCTGTTTTCTTCAAGAAATCCTAATATCCTTCACCTATAGAAATTGCCACCCAAACTCCAAAATGACAACAGTCCTGCATCTATAAGATAATGATTGATTTTGTTGCAATCACAAAAGAAAATCCTATAGGTTTAAGGATTATCTTTTGTTACTGCACAATCTAGAAACATCACCTGTAACAGAAGATTACAGAAAACAGGACATTTCTTTTCTCTTTGGTTGCTGAGTAGCTGAGTCAGGCCATATGAAGTCAATTGTTGCTATGACAACATATGGACCAGGGAGAAGATAACATGTCTGAATACAGAGAATTCATTTACCTATGATGATCCATTTTTTTCTTTGATAGGAGATGCATGCCTGCTTAGGAGGGATAGATGTGCCTCTTTTAATTACCAGATATCCATTTAAATTATGTTAATAAAATCAGATATCTATCATTTTTACTTAAGAACTAGAAACATTAACCATCTACCTGTACTACACGAGCTTTTATTCACCTGTTTATTTCCTGATTAAAAATGACATTGGGTATGTGACGTATCTTTATGTATTTTCTTTCTCCTGCCACAATGTGAAACAGATCCATATGTTAAGAATGTAAATAAGTTTTCACTATGGCATACTTTAATAAACATTTTACTTCAATGGTTATACAGCTGAAACATAGTTATATAAGCCAGGGAATGTGAAAGCCACACAAACCCATAATTCTGAAGTGTTATAATTCAACCATACAAATTTACCTTGGATTGAAATCAGTTACATGCAGTATCTATACAGACAGAAATTTATTTTCAATCAATTTGCTAGGAACTATCTGTTGCTACTTTTTACTTTTATGATTGCAAGTCATCAACTTACCTGGTAGATAATTTCCTCCTCCATTCCCATACTAGTTTATTTTAGTGCAGGAGTTACCAACCCACGGGTTATGTCTACTGGTCAATTCAAGACTTTAGAAAGTGAATGTTTTGAGAAAATATACCCACAGTCCTTATTGTTTCATGAGGAGGCACATATCTCTGAAAATGGAGGATTTAATTATCTCCTTATCCAAGGAACTCTTAAACCAGAAAAACATTCAGTACTGATACTAGCAGCTGTTTGATTAATATGCAAAAAATTATACCCACAAGTGTGTGTGGAATTCTTAGCATAACACAGGGAAAGAAACAATGTGGTTTTGAATTTTCAGTCTGCTAACTATTTGCCTCAATTCACATGGTAAATAATTTAGTTCTAGAACTAAAAGTTTTCTCAAAAATTAAGTAGGAATAATTGCAATGGCATATGAACACACCGCACTAATGCAATGCCTGATAGACACTGATGAAGACAAATGAAAGAAAATGCTAGAAGCCTGAAATGGTATTAGTGGGTTTTTTTTAATGTTTTTCACGTCCAATATTACATGCAAGTTCCTTTTTTGGCCAACTGGGGAAGGAAATTCTAGGAAGCACAGTTCTCAGATTAACCAAGTTGAAAATAGAATAATTCAGCAAAAGAGAAACTTCCTTTTCTCAACATTGTAGTTACTCTGAGGTTGCTTTCATTTTTTTTTTTTTAATGTTTAGAATTCTGATATATGGAGTGAAGTGTAGATTAAATTTTATCTTTTCCCAAATGGCTATCATTTATTAAAAGCTTTTTGTATTTCCCCACCAATTTAATATGCATCTTTATCCTCTCGCAATTTGCATATGCATTTTGGACTAAGCTTCCCCTTCAATTTCATTATTCTTTTTATGCTTTAACAATATATTTTAATACTTTGTAGGGCTAGCATACTCTAACCATTAATTAAAAAGTTTTTAAATTTGAATTTTTCCCCAACTTTACTGAAATATAATTGACCTATAACATTTTATAAGTTCGAGATTTGCAACATGATTTGTTACACTTATATATTGTAAAACAATCACATTAGGTTTATATCTCCATCAGGTCACATAATAGCGATTTCTTTTTTGTGATGAGAACTTTTAAGATCTACTCTTAGCATCTTTCAAAGATAATACTATACTGCTATGTAATGTCACAATACTGTACATTGCATCCCTAGAACTTATTCATCCTATAACTAGGAGTTCATACTCTTGCAACATCTCCCTAACTGGTCCACTCCTCAGTTTCTGACAACCACCATTCTACTCTGTCTCTATGAGTTTGACATTTTTAGATACTGCATATAAGTGATACCATACAGATTTTGTCTTTCTCTGTCTGACTTATTTCACTTAAGCATAATGCCCTCAAGTCCCATCCATGTTGTCACAAATGGCAGGATTTCCTCCTTTCTTATGACTGAATAATACTTTTGTGTATATCTCATATCTTCTTTTTTCATCCAGAGATGGATGCTCAGCCAAGATATGGAAACAACCTATTGTTAAAAGGCTGTAATTAACCTGGAGGTGCAACTATCTCTTCAAATCCTTCAAGTTATCTTTCATTTCCTTTGGCTATATACCCAGAAGTGAAAAGGCTGGAACATAAGGCAAATTTTCAATTTTTGGAGGAGCCTCTATACTATTTTCCATAGTGACTGTACCAGTACATTCCCACCAACAATACACAGGGTTCTATTTTTTACACATCCTTACCAATCCTTGCTCTCTTGTCATTGGTAATGGGTGGTATCTCACCGTGATTTTGATTTACATTTCTCTGATATTGAGCATCTTTTCACACACCTGTTGGCAGTTGGTATGTCTTCCTTGGAAAAAAATGTCTATGCAGATCTTTTGCCCATTTTTAATTGGATGGTGATAATGATTATTGCTATTGAGTTACATCAATTCTACACATTGTGCATACTAACTTATTCAGATACATGGTTTGCACATTATTTTGCTCTGTTCTATAGGTTGCCTTTTCATTTTGTTGATGATTTCTTTTGCTGCACAGAAGCTTTTAAGTTTGATGTAGTCTCACTTGTTGGTTTTTGCCTTTACTGCTTGCACTTTTGGTGTCAAACCCAAAAAATCATTGTCAAGACTCATATCAAGGACGTTTTTCCTATGTTTTCTTCTATCTGCCTCAATTTAAGAATTAGAAGAAGAGGAAGAAAAAGTAGGAGGAGAAAGAAAATGAGAAAGGGAAAGGAGAAGAGGGAGAGGAGGAGGAGACAACAGGAGAGTTTTAGAGCTTATGATGGTAGTTATGTCTAGAGAATGTAGAGAAAACATTCCTAAAGTAAATGATGCAGGTTTCATTTGGGTTAAATGTCTTCACAATTGGAGCTATATCTGCCAATAAACTAGCGACATGTCAATTCAGAAGTATGCATATATAAGCATAGTCAGTCAGTATTTACTAAATAGTTAAATCGATATGACTCTCTTCAAAGAAAAAAAAAATTACTGGCAAAAGTGTCATTTACCCCTACAATATAGTTGCAAGAAAAAGTAATTTAAGAAGTTTGAAGTTGTTAAACCTAACTTTAATACATGAAATGCCTGATTTCTGTGGTCAAAACAGAAAGGCAAATGAGCACATGTGATTACCTTCCATCCCTCTCAGTCATTTAAAGAAGTGGTTAAAATACAAAATAAAAGTTCACCGAAAAACAAAGAACAATGTCACAGTTAGAAAAGAATGTTGGGGAATTTATAGATAATATAAAGCAGAGGAAGTTATGTCAACAGTGAACCTCAACTGGGGTGATAAAATTCAACACAAAATAATTAAACACAGAATCACTTAAAAAATAGGTTTTCCTAATAGAAACCTGGAATTATCCCAAGCAGATGCACCGGAGGCTGGAAGGCAGAGCTGGACAGTCAGTGAGACACTTGATTAAAGTCTGTGGAACAGCTGCAACAGTCCCCTACTCTCAGTTCTGATTTTTGCTTCAAGAATAGTTTTCCGAATTAAGCCATGAATCTGCTGTTGGATATTCCCCAAGCAAATGTTAGAGCCAAATTGAAGCTAAAGGATGTCTGCTGCTGCTGCTAAGTCTCTTCAGTCGTGTCCGACTCTGTGCAACCCCATAGACGGCAGCCCACCAGGCTCCGCCATCCCTGGGATTCTCCAGGCAAGAATACTGGAGTGGGTTGCCATTTCCTTCTCCAGTGCATTAAAGGGAAAAGTGAAAGTGAAGTCGCTCAGTTGTGTCCGACTCTTAGCGACCCCATGGACTGTAGCCTACCAGGCTCCTCCGTCCATGGGATTTTCCAGGCAAGAGTACTGGAGTGGGGTGCTATTGCCTTGAGGAGGGAAACTTACCTCATACTCAAGAAAGGCATCCTGATTACATCCCCGTTTGTTCACAGAAGCCCAAAGTTCTATCAGAATCTGAATTTGTTGCCAGTAAAACAGGATATTTGCTGGTAGTAAGAAAACATATCCCAGAAAAGTATACCACAATATTAGTAAGGTAAATACCAGCTGTATATGGAATAGACACAAGAGCATAGTATAATGACTTAATGAAATAGAAGCTTATTTCTCCTGTAATATTCTTGACTGGTCCAGGGCAGAAAGTAACAGAGAGCTGCTCCCACATAATCACTGAAAGACTCACATTAATAAAGGTTTTGGAGAAGGAAATGGTAACCCACTCCAGTATTCTTGCTTGGAAAATCCTATGGACAGAGGAGCCTGGCGGGCTACAGCCCATGTGGTCATAAGAGTCGGACATGACTTAGTGACTAAACCACCACCACCAATAGAGGTTTTGCCATCTTCAATTAATCAAGTCCAAGTTTGATTACCCTAGTCATTTCCACCCCACTCTAAGGAAACATGTACCAAGGAGCCTTCATGAGAGGTCTTCAGGGACCAGTCTTGAAAGTGGTACTACTTTTTCTTATGCTCTATTGTCTCGACATCACAGGAGTACATCAAATTGCACAAGAATATGGAAGACATGTTCCAGTTCTGTGCACAGGAAGAAGAAGACAAAGATTTTGGTGAGATTCTAGTATAGCCATGTTATTTTTTTCTATGTCTATGATTTGTTTTCCAATTTATTATTACCCATGTTAAGCCACATATTATTAGTTTTATTCATGGAAAATAGATGGGGAAAAAATGGAAACAGTAGGGTTTTATTTTCTTGGGCTCCAAAATCACTGCCAATGGTGACTACAGCCGTGAAATTAAAAGAGGTTCACTCCTTGGAAGAAGATCTATGACAAACCTAAACAACGTATTAAAAAGCAGAGACATCACTTTGCCCACAAAGGTCCATATAATCAAAGCTGGGATTTTTACAGTAGTCAGGTACAGATGTGAGAGTTGGACCATAAAGAAGGCTGAACACTGAGGAACTGATGCTTTAGGACTGTGGTGTTGGAGAAGACTCTTGAGAGTCCCTTGGACAGCAAGGAGATCAAACCAGTCAATCTGAAAGGAAATCAACCCTGAATACTCATTGGAAGAACTGATGCTGAAGCTGAAACTCCAATACTTAGCCCACCTGATGTGAAGAGCCGACTCATTAGGAAACTCCCTGATGCTGGGAAAGATCGAAGGCATGAGGAGAAGGGGGCAACAGAGGATGAGATGGTTAGATGGCATCACCGACTCAGTGGTCATGAATTTGAGCAAACTCAGGGAGACAGTGAAGGACAGGGAAGCCTGGCGTGCTGCAGTCCAGGGGGTTGCGAAGAGTTGGACATGACTGAGTGACTGAACAATGACAACATACTGGATGTTTTAGTTTTTATTCATGTTAAAATTTACAGCTAACATTTGCAAACTTTTATTTAATCTCAAAATTAATGATTATCTAGAGCCCCTTCTTTTGACAGACTGGCCATTACACTTCACTTTTACATATTTTCTTCTAATACAGGTCCTCTGATCCTGCTAGTTTTGATTTACTGATTTTTAAAAATTTTGTACTATTGTCTTTGAACCATAGGTCTTTATTTTTAAATCCTTATGTAACAACTGAACTTTTGGCCTTTTAATTTGTTAATCATTCTTTGTATGTTGTGTTTTTCTCAAGCTATCACTCAGTCTTTGCTAGAGAATATTATGAATAATTTAATTTTCAGAGAAACTAGTGGATAATAAATTTCTGAGTATTAGAAATGTATTTTTTCTCTTATGTGTGGAAAATATTTGAATTACTTTTGTGATGCTAAAGACAAGATCCTTCCTCTGAAATGAAGGGATCAAAACAGCCACAGAGGCAAAGCGCTAGCAGAGAACTGTCCCAGCAGAGCAGGGAACCCAGGGGGCCCTTGTAACACATGCGTGAGTTTACCCTGACACACACACTTAGGAAGAACTGGAGAAAATTGGACCAGGGCAAAGTCCTGGTATATAACTTAGTAACAGGGCTCATGCCTTAGTTATTTCAATTTAAAAAAGAAGTGTAATCTCATGTTTAAATCACAAACTACTGAGAGGTAAAAATGTATACATTAAATATTCACAATGAACAAAATAATAACAGCTATTCATAATTTTCTTGGAGCACCTAATATGCATCAGACTCTACAGTAGACCTTTTATATACGTTATTTCTAAGATAATCAGCAATTCATCAAGATGTGTATATTATTTACATTTTACAGGAAGAAACAGACTTGTTGGATTATCCTGTTCAAAGTCACATAGCTAGTAAATGGGATTCAAAATTAGCTACACCTAACTTTGAATTCCACACCCTTATCTATAAACTGCTCCTCTTATTTTAAATCTAAGACTCTGTTTAATTTGGCTCATTCAAATTAGATTTTGACTTCTCCATCAGTGCAATATCCAATATGCTAGTGACATACTGAGTGCTTAAAATGCAAGTCAACTGAATGTGCTGTGCTGTAAGTGTAAAACAAAAGGATTTCAAAGGTAGTAAAAACATAAGATTGCTGTTGTTTAGTCACTAAGTTGTGTCTGACTTTTTGTGACCCCATGGACTGTAGCCTATTAGTCTCCTCTGTCCATGGGATTTCCCAGGCAAGATTCTTTACCATGAACCACCTGAGAAGCCTCAAAATGTAAGACACCTAATAAATAGTAATTATATTGACTACCTTTTAAGGTGTTACTTTGGATATATTAAAATAAGTAATATATATGGTATTATAATTAGCCGGTTTAATTTGACTTTTTAATGTGGTTACTAGAAATTTTTAAATTATGTAAGTGGCTCACATTGTATTTCTGTTAGACAGTGCTGCTCTACCAAAAGCTGAATTTTGAAAACCATAGATTACTTACAGGATAATACAATTGATCAATACCCATGGTAATTTCATAGTTAATCCATTTATTCTTTAATTCTCTTAAGAACTATTTATCAATTACCCATTTGTGGCTAAGCTTTGTATTTTAGGTACTAAAAGAGATCAGCAGGAAAAATTGGTAAAACGTCTCAGACATCACAGTGTTTACATTCAGGCTGTGAGCTCTGACAACTGGTCTTTGACATGGCTTTA
This sequence comes from Giraffa tippelskirchi, assembly GCF_054371585.1. Classification (NCBI taxonomy): domain Eukaryota; kingdom Metazoa; phylum Chordata; class Mammalia; order Artiodactyla; family Giraffidae; genus Giraffa; species Giraffa tippelskirchi. The sequence goes on from NC_137278.1 coordinate 67,403,560, forward strand.
TGTGCTAGAATACGGTCCAACACCAACTTCTCTATGACTTATAAAACTTAAGAGTTCTAAAATGTACAATCACTATTCAACTTGTATTAGATAATAGATAAAATAGGTATGTTGAAGAAGGATGGAGTCAAGAGTATTTGTTTAAAGAATCAAATAATTTGTCTTATATTTGCAAAACTATAATTGGTAAAATCTGGACCTTTTATTGGTCTGGTAAACTATCAGCTGTATAGAGACTCTACTGTGTAGTACTGATTATCATTTCTGATTGAAAGATTACAATATTCTATAAATGTCACATCTCAAGAGGTTCTAATAATTACCTATTCACTGTAGATTATAGAAGTCATTGAACCAAAATAAAGGCTTACAAGCCTATAAAGGAGGATTTGATGAATTATCTCAAAATTCTTATGGGCAGGCTTCCAGCTTTTTCTTTTCCTCTTTTTGTTTAAACCAGTATATACTGGGCACTATGCTAGTGTGACTGTTGTTATAGCAGATATCTCACTTAACTGACGAAAAAGCTAGTGGTCCCAGAAGTTAAATGTATTGCCCTAATTTCACATGATCATAAGCACATATACACAATTCAAAAAATACATTTTCATGCCTTATTTCCTATAGTATGTTGAATATTCTATGTATTTTCCCAAACAAATTCTGGAATTTTCATGTAGTTAGGAAGTATAAGCCTACATGTCATATGTTGAATCCTGCTCTAATTCAGTTTCCATACATTTTGGTCCCTAAAATGGTCTTACTCACAGGTTCACACCCATCTGATTACTATTTTAATCTCCAAACTTTTAAAACATTTTTCCATCTCTCATTTTCAACTGCTTTTAAGATATGCACAGTCCAAATTCTTTCATTCTGATGTTCTTTAGACTTCTCTCCTAACTTTTCTCTCAGACTCAATTTTCAAAGATATTTCCTTATTCTCTCTCCTTCTATCCCATCTCAGCTTTTTACTATTTAGATCAACATAGCCTCTCTAGATTCTACTTCCCTATTTTTCAGGACATAGTTTCTGCATGACCTGGAAAACATTACAGAATGTTGACCCTGTGACAAAGAATTTTGTGTCCAAGAAAGGGTACAGTGGGGAGTAGGAAAATAAGGTAACGTGTTAAATACTTATAACTCAGCATCTCATCTTTTATCATGCCCTAGAATGTAATGCCAGAACTGCCATGGCTATCTCAGTCCTGTTCCTAAACCGTAGGTCTGCAATGGGAAATCCCATGGACAGAGGAATCTGGTGGGCTACAGTCCACGGGGTCACACAACTTAGTGACTAACCAACAAGGTTTGCAGTTAGAAACCTAAGAGCTCTTACTTTAGCTGCCTATATACCTGGATCTTTGTATCAGTGCTTTACAACCAGAAGAGATATGGTACTATTCTATCATGTGGGTTGATTATTTAGTTCTGAATCATAATTACATATTCATAAACCCTTTGGAATGCTTATCAGTATATATTTCAGGGCTCTATGAGTGTGCTCAGTTGAATACGCTCTACCCTAGTATTAGGGCCTACCATTACCTGTCACCTAACCTTGCAGTAAGCACATGGCCTTATCCATCTATTGGCTCCTTCAACCAATATACTTCCATGCCATTCACTTCCTTTTCTAAGACTATTTCATTAAGCTAAATCCACCGCGATCCCCGTTTTTCCCCACTAAGTTATAACGCTTGGAGTAACAAATGGTAAATAATTTGGTCAGCTTTTTCATATAATGATTTTTTAAAACTACACTTACGGTAAGTAGGACTGTGAATAGCAAAAAAACTAAATTAGAGATCTACAGATAATTCTTCAATTAAGTCAACTGCTTTGAGATATCTCTCACTTCACTTTCTAAGAAAGATTCCAGTAAGCAGATAAATAAAATCAGTTGAACTTCAATCATTTTTTAAAAATTTTGTCTAAACTCTTGCAGTTATGTGGTAAATGCCCAAAAGACTAGGAAAAGGGAGAGAGAAAGTAAAAGCCTGGATAATCCATTATCTAGAGAGTAATCATTTACTGTGTCTTTCCATTTTGTTATTCAATCCATTTGGCCCCTGTGCCAAAACTACTAATTCTTTTTATTTTATAAATTAAATATAAAGCCGCTATTTTTGTGATAGGCAAAGTCCTGGTTTTTAAGTCTTAAAAATATTTTTAATCCTCTCTTAGCTCTCCTGTCTTCCTCTGCACCCTCCTTCATCTCTGTTTACATTTTGCCACTTGTGAACGGTTTTGTTTCCACTGAGACAACTGAGCTGGTATCATTACATTTCAGTGGATAGTTGTTAGTACTGTTTTGCAGCAAAATAATAAGAGCTGCTGATGTTCAGTTTAGGGTATACCACCATACACATGCACACAAGTAAAAGAAAAAAAATTGCTCAAAAGTACTATGGAGTTTTCTGATATTTCTCATTTTTTTTAAAGTCATTCCCAAACAGGAACTATAAAATCCAGAACTTGAGCCTTGCATGCACAATCAGCAACCAGTTACATTTCTGGGCTTCAAATCCCTCAGCATACTGTCACCAACCACCTGCCTGGGCTATGAAGGACCTTACAGGTTGTTTCCTCACCGTAAGTCAGGATTTATGTGACCTTCACAAAATCAGACAAGGAGCCTACACATCAGATAAAATGTCCAATGAAATTAACACATTGTTCAATAGATTTGAAAAGAAGTGGCTACAGACTATTAACCAACTGGAGACATCGCCTTTATTGTCCCTTCTCAATTGCATCTCTCCCTCTCATTTAAATTAACATCCAAAATGCCTTGAAGGTGGGTTCTAGTATGTAACTCTCCTACACAAAATGTACACATACAAGTACACAACATGTTCAGTAGTTGTCTCTATACAACCCCTTGCTGTGCTGTGCCTAGTCACTCAGTTGTATATTACTCTTTGCGACCCCATGGACTGTAGCCTGCCAGTCTCCTCTGACCATGGGATTCTCCAGACAAGAATACTGGAGTGGGTTGCCACGCCCTCCTCCAGGGGATTTTCTCAACCCAGAGATCGAACCCAAGTCTCCCACATTGCAGGATGTTTCTTTACCATCTGAACCACCAGGAAAGCCCATACAACCTCTTAGAACACAGAAATGCCCTTCTCTGAAACATATTAAAATACATGGATGAGGATGGCATTATGTCTTATTATGACTTTTTATTTAGTCAGGCAGTAAGTGAATATTTATCGAGTTCTGACTTTGTACAAGGACTGTGGTTCAATGTGATAAATGTGTGTAGAATGAGTATTGTTGAATGAAAAGCATGACTCATGGCTTCTAAGATATTAAAGTCAAATTAATACAAAAAAATCATACCAAATCCAGTGATATATTAAAATGATAGATAAGCCAAAAGAAAAAAAAATCAGTCATGAAGCTACCACCCCAGTCTGTCTGTCTGTTAGTCACTCAGTCATTCCCAACTCTCTGCGACCCCATGGATCGCAGCCCACCAGGCTCCTGGGTCCATGGGATTTTCCAGGCAAGGATGCTGGAGTGGTTTGCCATTTCCTTCTCCAACCACCCCGGTAAATCAGTATTAATATTTTGTTAAGCATCTCTCTGTCTAACCCTCTCTGTTTCTGCCAGTCTCTTGCATGCATAACTATGACCCATTATTCTCATTGAGAAGCATATAGTGAGCATCTTTCTCTGTCAAATGGACTGCTATATCTATCCTAATAGAACTGTAGCAAACAATTTGATGAATGCCCTACAATTTATTTAACCAATCATTTTAATGGATATGAAGGTTGTCACCAAATTTCAATTCGTAGTACATAGGACACACACAAACAGCTTTATATATACATTCAATAATATCATTAAAATAAGTGTCTATCACAAAGGCATGTACATTTCTTAAACTTTAAAAATTTTTAATATTTAATACTTACACAGAAATGTAAATATATCAAAGTATGCTGCTGCTGCTGCTGCTCCTAAGTCATGTCAGTCATGTCTGATTCTGTGTGACCCCATAGACGGCAGCCCACCAGGCTCTGCTGTCCCTGCAATTCTCCAGGCAAGCACACTGGAGTGGGTTGCTATTTCCTTCTCCAATGCATGAAAGTGAAAAGTGAAAGTGAAGTCGCTCAGTTGTGTCTGACTCTTAGCGACCCCATGGACTGCAGCCCACCAGGCTCCACTGTCCATGGGATTTTCCAGGCAAGAGTACTGGAGTGGGTCGCCAGTGTCTTCTCCGATATCAAAGTATAAACCTGGATGAATTTTCACAAAGACAGCACACCATGTATAGTGGTCATTTCAAGAAACAGAATATTACCTATAACACAAGGCCCAGTTTCCCTGGCAGCTCAAATGGTAAAGAAACCGCCTGCAATGCATGAGACCAGAGTTTGATCTCTGGATCGGGAAGTTCCCCTGGAGAAGGGAATGGCATCACACTCCAGTCTTCTTGCTTGGAGAATTCCATGGCCAGAGGAGCCTGGTCTCAAACAGTTGGAGACAACTGAGTGACTTTCACTGTACTTTTCACTTTTTCAGTGTTAATTTCCCTAGAGAGTAATCATACTGACATTACACCAATTAGAAAACAGAATATTTTACATAAATTAAATGACAAATTAGGATCTCTTTGGTACCTAACATCTTTGTGAACTTCATATTGTTGTATTTTGTTATGGATTACTTATTTTCAAAACTTAATAGTTTTCCATTTTGTGAATATACCACAAGTTACTTATAGATTACATTTGGCGAACATTCAAAGTATAGGACATTCACCAAGTTTCCAGTGTGGGTTATATGAATAGTATTCTGTGAACTTTTCTATTCATATCTTTTGTGAACATGTATGCATATCTGATGGTTATGAGTGGAAATTCTGGGAGCTAGTGTATATATTCAGCTCTAGTAGATAAAACTACTACAGATTGTTTAAAAATTATGTTACCCCCAAATTAATAGCTTAAAACAATATCTATTATCTCAATTTCTATGTGTCAGGCATCTGTGTACAAAACAGTGAAATGCCTTTGCAATCAAAGAGGGACAGGTTTGTATTCATCTCAGTTATTAAGTACATCTACTGGTTAAAAATTTCTAAACCTCAGTGGGTATAAAGGTAGACTGCATCATGCTAACTCTGGTTAGAGTTCAGATTTAGGTATATAAATACTCAATAATGACCCCTCATGTTTCTTCATATGTTCCATTCCCCTCTCCATATTATTTTAGGACATGCACAAATTAAATGATTTGTATATTTCAAAATCCACTAAGGACATAAAAGGAATCCAGAAACAACGTAAGAATTCAACAGGTGCTCTTTTTTATCCCATTCTTAAATTTCAGGACACAGTAAAATTCTATATGCCTTGGTTAAAAAATAGATGCAGTAACAAAGTCCAAAACACACCATGGTTCAAAACAGTAGAAGTTTATTCTTCATTCAAAGAAAGACTAAAATAGGAATTTTTGATTAGCAGAAGACACCTCTCCAAACAGTGACTCAGCCTCCTTTTATCTTGTAACCACATGAATTCCAAGACCACCATTCAACTTCACCACCTGTCTAACCATCATCTTCACCCAACCAGGGAAGGATGAGGTATGGGAGTTTTACGACATGTTCCTAGAAAGTGGCTCATTTAGTTTTTGTTCATATTTCATTTTGTGCAACTCAGAATTTCCACTTAATTGTAAGCAAGTCTGGGAAATGTGGTTTGTGTGCTCAGGAAAAAAGCTTGGTAAACAAGCTAGCTTTGTTATAAAGTTCTACTGTAAAATATCAGTTCCCCTACAGTCTTCAGTTCAATCTCTTTAAGAATAAGAAAGATTGCATTAACCCAAAAGATTGCAATAAACCCAAAAGGCAGGGGGGAAGAAAAACCTGACTGGAGACATCAAGGGACTATTTAAAAAAAAAAAATTCTGGAAGTAACTGTGACACTATGAGGGTAGGTGTAACAGTCAAAAGAACCATATGCTTCTAACTCTCCTCTGACACACTTTTATATGAATGTTTCTCCATCCACCACATTAGTATGTTGCTTATTTATCAAATAAGGATTTAAGGAGACTCTCGGTATATCAACTACCAGAAAAACCTCCTATCAGAGAAATAGGAGGACAATGGTGAGAAATTTTATGTTTCCCTTTATGGCAGGAGGTGGTCAAGACCAAGGGTAAAGATGAATTGTGAGGCTGGGATTCAGGGTTTTACTTGGTAACAGAATAACCCGCAGATGTGCTTTGGAAACTTCACAAGAAGCGGAAAACACAGCCATTGTTCTAGTTGTCACAGTTGAAAAAAACACAAACAAAAAGTTATGTTTATGCCTGCCTGTCTTTATGGATGCAGATGCGTAGCTCAGACAAGCCTCAATTCTCTTTTAAATCTTAAAGACTTTAAAAAAACAAAAGTCTCCTGTCACTTTGGATCAGAAAACAGTAAAGTGTAACATTTGCAAAAGTGGCCCCAAAGACACAGATAGTGTTGAAAATCCTTGAAAATAAGATGAATTATCAATTCTCATTATTCATTTGGCTTCCACTGAAGACTAATAGCTAAGTAATTTTCCATACATCACATTACCCAAGGTACAAGGCATATAATATGTTAGCAATCTATTGACTAAAATGTTATTTCCACAACAAGTTTTCCTGTAAGTTTGAGAAATGAGCATGCATTAAAAGGAAAGAGAACAGTATTTTTTCACTATATGTTGCTATAATTTAAGACTAACATTGCCTGAATGCAGGAAAGGAAAGGATATACATTTCTTTGAGGAAAGAGATTGAGCTACATACACATTTCCTTTACAAAACAATACTTAAAATCTTTGAGGTAAAATAGATGCCATTATTCTTACTGGGTTAGTTTTGAAGTACGCTTGAACAGTAAGAAATCAAATCTTCCATGTAAAGATCATGGATTAGGTAATCTAGGGGTGCCTGCAGAATATACAAAAATCAGTAAACTTGTTTTCTGTAGACTAAGCTCTAGAATACAGTACATGTAGATGTTGCAGTGAGGCTGCTTAAAGAGTCATTCAAGTGTCCCTACTGGATTTGGTTTGATGCCTATTATGTTGTTAACAAGAGAGTATGTTACTGCCTTATCACATCCTTATCACATACTCCTACCTGACTATATAACCTTTCCCTACCCACCAGGCAAGGGGGTGATCACAATTCTCGAGGTGCTAGCCTACTGTGTTCCCGCTTTGCCTGGCAAAGTAATAAAGCCACTCTTTCTTTCTCTTCCATAAAGAAACAAAAAGAGAGAACACAGAAGGAAAGAAAGCTCAGAGTGATAGAGCATAAAAACCCCAGCTAACCTTCTCACCTAAATATTCTCCCTCTATGCCAAACCTTCGAGTCTGCCAACACAGAAGCAGAAACAGTTATTAGCCAATAAACTGTAGACAGTCTGTGATAGCCTGCAGTATTGATGCCAAATATGTGGCTCTCTTCCCATGGGAATACGAGTCTACCTGACCTGCCTATTGAGAAACCTGTATGCAGGTCAGGAAGCACCAGTTAGAACTGGACATGGAAAAACAGACTGGTTCCAAATAGGAAAAGGAGTATGTCAAGGCTGTATATTGTCACCCTGCTTATTTAACTTGTATGCAGAGTACATCATGAGAAATGCTAGGCTGGGGGAAGCACAAGCTGGAATCAAGATTGCCGGGAGAAATATCAATAACCTGAGATATGCAGATGACACCACTCTTATGGCAGAAAGTGAAGAAGAACTAAAGAGCCTCTTGATGAAAGTGAAAGAGGAGAGTGAAAAAGTTGGCTTAAAGCTCAACATTCAGAAAACTAAGATCATGGCATCCAGTCCCATCACTTCATGGCAAATGGATGGGGTAACAGTGGAAACAGTGGCTGACTTTATTTTTCTGGGCTCCAAAATCACTCCAGATGGTGACTGCAGCCATGAAATTAAAAGACGCTTACTCCTTGGAAGGAAAGTTATGACCAACCTAGACAGCATATTTAAAAGCAGAGACATTACTTTGCTAACAAAGGTCCGTCTAGTCAAGGCTATGGTTTTTCCAGCAGTCATGTATGGATGTGAGAGTTGGACTATAAAGAAAGCAGAGCACCGAAGAATTGATGCTTTTGAACTGTAGTGCTGGAGAAGACTCTTGAGAGTCCCTTGGACTGCAGGAAGATCCAACCAGTCCATCCTAAAGGAGATCAGTCCTGGGTGTTCATTGGAAAGACTGATGTTGAAGCTGAACTCCAATACTTTGGCCACCTCATGCGAAGAGCTGACTCTTTTGAAAAGACTCTGATGCTGGGAAAGATTGAGGGCAGGAGGAGAAGGGGATGACAGAGGATGAGATGGTTGGATGGCATCACCGACTCAATGGACATGGTTTGGGTAGAATTTGGCAGTTGGTGATGGACAGGGAGGCCTGGCATGCTGCGCTTCATGGGGTTGCAAAGAGTCAGACACGACCGAGTGACTGAACTGAACTTTCCATGTTAAGAAAATTCATCCTATCCTTTGTCATGTTACGTTGCAATGCCGTTCATTAGATGGACCAACTTTTCTCATTTCATGACTATGGGACTGACCAAGTGACATACGGTGCTTTACATCCATCTGAGAGGTTTTAACGTATCGTGTGCTTTGAATTGTACTCTTTTACCAAGATCCGTGAAGAGAAAAGAAAACATGAAGATCAACAATTAGAAATAAAATGTGTGTTCTCTCAAGAGAAAAAGATTGAGGGAGAGAGGTGTTTGTTGACCTCTGACTAATATACAGATTCATCATTTATTAAACAAACACTGAGTGCTTACTCCATGACATATTAGATTACATATTATGAATATGAGAGCAATCTTATTCCCAAGATAAGCCATCAGGTTGGCCATGACTCTGTATCAACTGTTTTAGTTCTACTTTACTGTTCAAGATTCCCAAAGAAAAGTGTAAGGTGGAATGTCACTTTTTCATGGACATGGCATCAGCCAGAGATAAACTGGTGAGCAGAATTCTAAGGTGTCCCCACTGATCCCAGGATCTGTCCCCCTGATGTTACTTCTCTGCTTGTGTCATTATATACAACAAAAGGAAAATTTCTGATGTAATTTGAGTTATTTAACCTTAAATTGGCAATATTACCTGGCATAATCTCATCATGTGCATGCACGCTAAATCTCCTCAGTTGTATCCAACTCTTTGTGACCCTAAGGACTGCAGCCTGAGCCTCTTAAACACAGAGAGTTTTCTGAGGCTAATAGCAGAAGAGGAAGTCAGAGATTAAAGCACAAACAAGATTCAAAACTGGCTTGAAGATAGAGGGGGCCATATAGCAAGGACCTGATGGTGGCCTTTAGGGGCTGAGTGCACGCACCCCTAGGTAACAACCAGCAAGAAAATGAGGACTTTGGTGCTACAGTCACAAAGAAGTGAATTCTGACTACAACTGGCATGCTTAGAAGCACATTTTTTCTTAGATCCTCCAGATGAAGAGTGCAAACCAGCTGACATCTTGATTTCAGTCTTGTGAGGCCCTAAGCGGAGAACCCAGACAAATCCACAACAGATTTCTCATCCACTGTACAGTGAAATAAGAAGGTAGGTGTTGTTTCAGACTACTATATTTGTGGTTACTTGTTACACCTCAGTAAAAAAAAAAAAAAAATACAATGGTCTAAGTTAGATTTAGTATTCTAGGGCTGCCCTTATTCAAGGCAATATTCAGTGCCAAACTCCTGAATAAGCACAATAGGTAGACATCTATAAAGTCTGTCACCAAATCAGTGTGGTTTCTGGGGGTCCTGGAGTAGTTGTGCTGATCCTAAAGCTCCCTCATTCATGCACCTGTGCCTGAAATCACTTTAACTGTAAGAAAAGCCTTTCATTTAAAAGTACAACCTAAAATGGAAATCTCCTTCAGAAGACATCGCAATGACTTAAATTTACAGGCATACCATGGAGAAACTGTGAGTATGGTTCTAAACCACTGCAATAAAGTGAGTCATATGACATTTTTGGTTTCCTAGTGCATATAAAAATTATATTTATACTATACTGTTGTCTATTAAATGTGCAATCACATTATATCTTCCAAATTATATATATTAACATTAATTAAAAATACTTTACTACTAAAAAATGCCAGCCCCCATCTGAGCCTTCAGTGAGTCATAATCTTTTTGCTGGTGGAGGGTTTTGCCTGAATGTTGATGGCTGCTGATTGGTCTGAGTGGTGGTTGCTGAAGGTTGAGGTGACTGGCATTTTTGTAATAAAACAATGAAGTTCACTGTATCAATTGACTCTTCCTTTTACCAAAGATTTCTTTGTAGCAGGCAAAGGTATTTCACTGTTTTTTACCTACAGTAGAACTTCTTTCAAAACTGGAGACTATCCTCTCAAAACCAGATAAACTTTCTGCTTTATCAACTAAGTTTATATAACATTCTAAATCCTTTGTTGTCATTTTGACAATCTTCACTGCATCTTTACCAGAAATAGATTCCACCTCCAGAACTACTTGTTTGCTCATCCGGAAGAACTGACTCCTCATTGAGTCAGTTCGGTTCAAATTTTTTCATGAGATTGTAGCAATTCAGGCACATCTTCAGGCTCCACTACTGATTCCTATTCTCTTGCTAGCTCCAGTGACTTGTTCAACTTGAAGTAACCTTTCAAAGTCATCCATGAGGGTTGGATTCAACTTCTTCTAAACTCCTGTTTAATGTTGGTATTTGACTTCTCCACGTGAGTCAAGGGTGTTCTGAATGGCATCTAGAATGGTTGTCGTTTAGTTGCTTAGTCGTGTCGGACTCTTTTGTGACAATTCACCAGGCAAGAATACTGGAGTAGGTTGCCATTTTCTTCTAACAGAGGATCTTCCCAACCCAGGGATTGAACCCATGGTTCCTGAATCACAGGCAGATTCTTTACCACTGAGCCATCAGGGAAGCCCATCAAGAATGGTAACCCTTTCCAAAAGGTTTTCAATTAACTTTGACATATCTTTCAGAAGGATCATTACTTATGGCAGCCATAACCTTATGAAATGCATTTCCTAAATAATAAGGCTTGAAAGTTTAAATTATTGCTTGATTCATGGGTTGCAGAATGCATGTTGTGCTAGGAGGTGTGAAAACAACATTAATCTCATTGAACTTTTCCATCAGAACTCTTGGATGACCAAGTGCTCTGTCAATGAAAAGGAATATTTTGAATCTCTTTTCTGAGCAATAGGTCTCAGTAGAGGGTTTAAAATATTCAGTAAAACAAATTGCAAATTGATATGATGTCATCCAGGTTTTATTGTTCCATTTATAGAGCACAGGTAGAGTACATTTAGTAGAATTATTAAAGGCTCTAGGATTTTTTGAAATGCTAAATGAACACTGTTTTCATCAGCTTCTTAGCCCCTAAAAAGAGAGTCATCCTGTACTTTGAAGCAAGGCACCAACTTCTCTCTAGCTGTGAAAAGTCCTGGATGGAATTTTCAAGTAGAAGACTATTTCATCTACACTGAAAATCTGTTGTTTAGTGCAGCCACCTTCATTAGTTATTTCAGCTGGATCTTCTGGATAAATTGCTGCAGTTTCTACATCAGCACTTGCTGCTTCACCTTGCACTCTGATGTTTTGGTGACAGCTTCTTTCTCTAATCTCATGAACCACACTCTGCAAGGTTCAAGCTTTTCTTCTACAGCTTCCTAACCTTTCTCACCCTTCACAGAATTGAAAAGAGTTAGGGCCTTGTTCTGGATTAGGCTTTGGCTTAAGGGAATGTTCTCCACTCCATTACTCTTGCCTGGAAAATCCCATGGACGGAAGAGCCTGGTGGGCTGCAGTCCATGGGGTTGTGAAGAGTCAGACACGACTGAGCAACTTCACTTTCACTTTTCACTTTCATGCATTGGGGAAGGAGATGGCAACCCACTCCAGTGTTCTTGCCTGGAGAATCCCAGGGACGGGAGAGCCTGGTGGGCTGCTGTCTATGGGGTCGCACAGAGTTGGACACGACTGAAGTGACTTAGCAGCAGTAGTAAGGGAATGTTGTGGCTGTTTTGAGCTTCTATCCAGATGGCTACAGCTTTCTCTTTATCAGCAGTAAGACTGTTTCACTTTTTTATCATTCTCGTGTTCACTGGAGTAGAACTTTTCATTTCCATCAAGAACTTCTCAGTTGTATTCACCACTTGGCTAACGTGGTGGTGCAGAAGGACTAGCTTTTGGCCTGTGTGACTCTAGACACAGTCTCCTCACTAGGCTTAGTCACTTTTAGCTTTTGATTTAGAGGGAGAGACATACACACTACCATCAAGGACCTACTGTATAGCACAGAGGACTGCACTCAGTGTTTTGCAATGACTTATAAGGGAAAAGTGGAGAAGGCAATGGCACCCCACTCCAGTACTCTTGCCTGGAAAATTCCATGGACGGAGGAGCCTGGTAGGCTGCAGTCCATGGGGTCGCTAAGAGTTGGACACGACTAATCGACTTCACTTTCACTTTTCACTTTCATGCATTGGAGAAGGAGATGGCACCCCGCTCCAGTATTCTTGCCTGGAGAATCCCAGGGATGGGGGAGCCTGGTGGGCTGCCGTCTACAGGGTCGCACAGAGTCGGACACGACTGAAGCGACTTAGCAGCAGCAGCATAAGGGAAAAGAATCTGGAAAAAATTAGGTATATATATATATATCTGAATCACTTTACACTTGAAACTCACACAACATTATATATCAACTCTACTTCAATTAAAAAATTAAAAAAGAGAATCAAAGATGTTGACATGGCAACAGATCACAGGAAAAAAATAACATTTCTATAAGCCACCAAAGTTTTCTGTAACTGCCAACAACATGTGTGTCTAACTGGTCCAAAGTCTCGTCCCTTTAATCTCCTCTTTAGCAATGGATGGTTGTGTACGCTAAGAGGGCAGTGTAATATAGTAATTTAAGATCACATTTCAATCTATGCTTATTGACAGAAGATACTAGGTTAATTGAGTGCCAGTGAGGGTATTTTGGAAGATTTGATACCTTCTTTATATGAATCCTACTGCCAATTCATTTATAATATATAACTACTTAGATCTAGAAAGAAAAATATACAGTTGACCCTTGGACAATGTGAGAGTTAGAGGCACAACCCTCCCACAATCAAAAATCCTTATGATGGACTTCCCTGGTGGCACAGTGGAAGGGAATCTGCCTGCCAATACAGGGGACACAGGTTTGATCCCTGGTCTAGGAAGATTTCACATGTTGTGGAGCAACTAAGCCCATGCACCACAACTACTGAGCCCACTCTCTAGAGCCCATGTGCTGCAGCTACTGAAACCGATGCGCCTAGAGCCTGTGCTCCACAACAAGAGAAACCACCACAATTAGAAGTCTGGGCATCATGACTAGAGAGTAGCCCCTACTCTCCACAGCTACAGAAAGCCTGCATGCAGCAGAGAAGACCCAGCACAGCCAAAATATAAAATAAATAATAAATATAGTAGTGTGTACATGTAAAAAAAAAATCCTTGTATAACATATAGTTGGCTCTCATTATATACAGTTCCTCCCTATCCACAGTTCCCCAACAGCAGATTCAACCAACTGTGAACTGTATAGTACTGTAGTATTTACTACTGAAAAAAATTAATGTGTAAGTGGGCATGTGCAGCTGAAACTTGAGTTGTTCAAGGGTCAACTGTATTGTCAGGGCCTGGAGGCAGTGCAGGTGGGGACTGTGACATTCATAAACATCACAAAGATTCAGAGATTAAACATTTCCTTCAGCATCTTAGATTCCTTCCCACCTTCCTACTCTCCCCAGTGACGTATATGAAGCTGATGACAGCCCTGTGTCAGAGAATGAGCTTCATTTCAGGAAACCAGAGGCTCATCTTGTAGCACTTTAGCACTGCAGATTAAAAATGCTTATGGATAGCTTATTTAGATTGATCTTGGTGTTGGAAATCTCATAAAATGATTTGTCCCTGAGAGATCTCCTTGACTTTGAAACTTGATGATGAATCCATCTATCCAGGAAAAATGAGAAACAAAGACCCCTGTGCCACTTTTCTTGGGTTCACTTTAGCATCACTTCGTCAGCATTTCATTTCAGCAATCAAGTACCCACTGAGACTTAGTTGAGAGAGACGCCCATGGGAGACACTGTGCTTTGGGAATATCAGGTCCTTTACAGTCAACCTTTATCAAAGTGACTGATTTGAGGATTGCTAAATAAAACACATTTGACAGACTGACCCCTGAACTGACATAGAAAAGAGGGTTTGTACCAAAGTGTCTATTTGTTTCATTCAGTCTATATCAGAAGCAGCTCCTTGCCAGACTATTTTATACAGAAGATTGAGGAACTAAGTACTTTCATAATATTCCTATCTACATTAAAATACGTAGGCTGAGAGTTCATCTGCCATACAGACATGTTCTGGAATACACCTGAGGCTTTCTCCTAGAAATCCATTTGGCAGGAAGTTGAAAGGCAACCTCTCACTCTTTCCGCAATTCTCCAGATTTATAGGCTAACATAATGGATAGAACTATAGCTCTCTCACCTGAGAGATTTCTTTCCACTGACTCGTTTGTCACATGATCAAAGCTTTCCTGGGCTGCCAAACCACCTCTTATTTCAGATACGCTTGTTGGAGGCTTCACCTCTGTCATTTACCAAAATAGCTGTACAAGAAGCTCAGGGCTGCAACAATTCTCCTATTCAGGGCTAGAAAGAATCACTCTAAATCCTATTTAGGGGATAAAGAATAACTGCATTGTGCCTTCAGTGGAACCAAAACTAATAGTAACCACCCCAAAGCTCTCTCAATGATGGGATAACAAAATCCTTGGTATTATTTTTCATCAATCAACTAAATCGTAATCTTTCACATTCCCTTTGCTATCATAAGTGAATTACTGGGAACCTCAGCACTTAAAGAATTATTAACAGACAACAGTGTCATGATGGCATCCATGCCATTCTGCAAGTTAGGATTAATTTTCAACTCTCAGTGAACTTTCCCAGATGCTGCCCAGTGGCCCTTACATAAAGGGGTTAACAGCATTTATCTTACCAACATTTATCTTACTCTGACTTGTCAGGTGGCCATTTTCTTTTCCATCCTAGCTTATAATCTTCTCATTAGGGAGGTTGGTCTGAATTTGAAACTGCTATTACTAGAAAAGTGAAGTGGCTAATTGTTTTTTTATCAAAATACCAGAGGAACACAATAAGGTTAAAAATGTTAGAGCATTTTATCATTTCTCAATCATGGGAAAGATCAATAAACAACTGTGTGTGACCACTCCTCTGAAAGCATTTTGCCTGATAAAAAACAATAACCATTGGGAACCAATTGAAAGGCATATATTTTCTTCCTTCTTCAGAGATAATGAAAACACTTGATTGAATCTTCTGTTCCCACAGTCTAGACATTCTGGTCGTATAACCTATTTTGAGAAAGGCTTTAGTGGGAGAGTAAGTTTTTACATTTCTAGCCATGCGTTTGTAAACTATCACATCCATCTTGTCAGAATCTAAAGCAACCCAATATCCATGCTGTGGAAACGTAGGAGGCCCTAACATTTCTGTTTCACCTTAACTGCCATGGTCTTCATTCCAACTACTATTATCTGTCACCTGTATTTAGCTCTGCCCCTCAGCAAGTCTCTTATCATTTATTCTGCAGTTAAATGAAGAATGCGAAGAGCACCAATCTGAAGCTGCCACTCTTCAACTCTGAACCCTTCATTGGCTCCCCACTGCCCTCAACAGAAAGTCCAAACTCGATGGAAGCCCTTCATGAACTTGCACCTGCTTACCCAGCCTCATCTCTCAAACTCTCCCTATATCTCAGTGAGTGACTTGGAATTCATTAGCTACGCTGGGCTGTCACTTGCCTCCTCCAGAACCTTTGTGCATCTACTTCCCAGGATGACATACTTCTTCTACTTGCCCCCCCCCACCCCAGCCCTCTAGTTCCTTGGTTAAGTCTATTAAATTTTCCATTCTTAACCTATCCCTAGAAAACTTTCCCTGTCATCCAACCCTTAGATGGCTCGATGGCTTCCTTCTTTCTCTCATGACATCCTCTTTTTACTTTATTACAATATCTTGTTCTCCAAACCATAAATCCAACAGGACAAGAATCAAGTCTATTTTTCTTCACCATTTTATTGTCATCACTGAGTGAACTACCTGATAGAGTGTTTTAGATATTTTTGCTCAATAGCAAATTACCACTAATTTAACTATTTCATAAAACACACCTTTATGTGCAGAAGTCCTGGCATGGCATAGCTGGGTTCTCTGCTCAGGGTCTCATAAGACTGAAGCCAATTAAAAATTAAAAATAAAAATAAAATAAAAAAAAGCCTGAAGCCAAGATGTGGACTCAGTTCAGTTCAGTTCAGTCGCTCAGTCATGTCCACCTCTTTGCGACCCCATGAACCGCAGCACGCCAGGCCTCCCTGTCCATCACCAACTCTCGGAGTCCGTCCAAACCCATGTCCATTGAGTCGGTGATGCCATCCAACCATCTCATCCTCTGTTGTCCCCTTCTCCTCCTGCCTTCAATCTTTCCCAGCATCAGGGTCTTTTCCAATGAGTCAGCTCTTCGCATCAGGTGGCCAAAGTATTGGAGTTTCGGCTTCAACACCAGTCCTTCCAATGAACACCCAGGACTGATTTCTTTTAGGATGGGCTGGTTGGATCTCCTTACAGTCTAAGGGACTCTCAAGAGTCTTCTCCAGCACTACAGTTCAAAAGCATCAATTCTTTGGTGCTCTGATTTCTTTATAGTCCAACTCTCACATCCATACATGACTACTGGAAAAACCATAGCCTTGACTAGACGGACCTTTGTTGCCAAAGTAATGTCTCTGTTTTTTAATATGTTGTCTAGGTTGGTCATAACTTTCCTTCCAAGGAGTAAGCATCTTTTAACTTCATGGCTGCAGTCACCATCTGCAGTGATTTTGGAGCCCAGAAAAATGAAGTCAGCCACTGTTTGCCCATCTATCTGCCATGAAGTGATGAGACCAGATGCCATGATCTTAGTTTTCTGAATGTTGAGCTTTAAGCCAACTTTTTCACTCTCCTCTTTCACTTTCATCAAGAGGCTCTTTAGTTCTTCTTCACTTTCTGCCATAAGGGTGGTGTCATCTGCATATCTCAGGTTATCGATATTTCTCCTGGCAATCTTGAATCCAGCTTGTGCTTCCTCCAGCCCAGCGTTTCTCATGATGTACTCTGCATGTAAGTTAAATAAGCAGGGTGACAATATACAGCCTTGACGTACTCCTTATCCTATTTGGAACCAATCTGTTGTTCTGGGATGTGTTATTTGAAGCTTGGATGATTTTTCCAAGTCATTCAAGTTGTTGTCAGATTTTTACTTACATGAAGTTGTGAGGCTGAAGTCCTCATTTTGTTGCTGGCTGTTGGTTGGGAGGATGCTCCTAGCTCCTACAGGTTTCCGTCAAGTCCTATCCACTTATCTGTCTCATAACATGACTGTTTTATTTCAAGGCCAGCCAGAGAATCTCCCTCCAGGCTGCTATCATGGAGTCATATAGAATGTGACATAACCATGAGGAGGAAAACCCCATCATGCTTTCAAGGTAAGGTAACCTAATCAGGTTAGTTACTATCCCTGGCACTCACAGGTCCCACCCAATTCCCTCAAGCAGATATTACAGAGCATGTATATGTCATAAACAGGTTTTAGGGAGGTCATTTTAGGATTCTTCCTACTACATGCATACACACTCAATAATTACTAAATGAATCAATAAGATAAGAGAACTGAGTTTTAGTTGCAGCATCACCACAGATATTGTGTAAGTTCCTTGATCTCTGAGCTTGATTCTCCCCAACAAGGAAGAACAATTGTGGTGAAAAAAATCAATGTATTACATACGTCCAATGAGTAATTGGATATAGCACATGAGAATACTAATAGCTATTATTTATTGTCCAGTATATGTTACACACCATACTATCTTACTTCCCCTCAAAACAGAATTGAAGGGATACCAGTATTATCAATATATTATAGATAAGACAGTAGAGACTGAGGGATTTTAAGTGACATTTCTAAAGTCATATAGATAGAAGAGGGTAAGGCCAAGCATTGTACTTGGATTGTTCTAATTCTAAAGCATGTGCTCTTGCTGCTGCTAGGTCGCTTCAGTCGTGTCCGACTCTGTGCGACCCCATAGACGGCAGCCCACCAGGCTCCCCTGTCCCTGGGATTCTCCAGGCAAGAACACTGGAGTGGGGTGCCATTGCCTTCTCCGTGTGCTCTTAGGTACTTGTCTATTATATATGTTATGAAAAGGACTGTTACAGGGAGATAATTTATCAATATTTTGATTAACAATTTGATAAAATGTATGTGTTACAAGTTAAGGTGTACATATTTTAGGGCATCAGTCCATAGATGACATCTATTAGGCCAAATCAGCCCCATTGCCTGCATTAGTACAGTTTGTGAGCCAAGGATTATTTTCATAAAAATGAATATTTGTATTTGGTTTGATGATGAACACTAATCTTGAACTCTAAGTGAAATCCTATTCCCTAAAGAAGAATTCCATTCATCTCATTAGCAGACTTGCATTAGTAGACTTCTCATTAGTTGGAATTGGGATTACAAATTCATCAGTGAAAAACTGTAGATTTTTGTTCTCTCTCTGGTTTTGTAACTGTCTCTGTAACATCCTTGATTTTGCTTCTTGGTCCAGAAAGACTTAAACATTTACTATCTGGTTCTTCATGTAAAAATTTTGCTGACCTCTGCCTTTGTGTGATTCAACAGTTGATATGCATTGCTAGTCACATTTGTCTGTCTGACAGAGTCTTTCAAGTTAGAAAAGCAGCATAATAAAGATAGCTCACATGAAAATGAAGACTTCTGAATGATTCCAGGACTGCATGTTAAACTGCATTAGTGACATGGAGCCTAGCGGTAAAGAGCCAGCTTGCCAAAGAAGGACATGTAAGATGTGGGTTCACTCCCTGGGTCAGGAACACCCCCTGGAGTAGGAGATGGTGACCCACTAGCGTTCTTGTCTGGAGAATCCCATGGACAGGGGAGCCTGGTGGGCTACTGTCCATAGGGTCATAAAGAGTTGAATATGACTGAAGTGACTTAGCACCCACAGATGCACAGTGGCGTGGAGCACACCATATCCTTTGAGACAGAGATACTAAAGTTGGCTGCAATTGTTTCTGAGTTGTTGGCATAATCAGAAGCCTAGAACTGTCCTTCCAGTCCTTTTTATCAAGCACTTGAATGCCCTTTCCAGATGCAGATTATGCTGTTGCATAATCACTAAGGAAAACATAAAAAGCTGCAGAGGGCAGCCCATTCATATTCACAAGTGAAAATTTCTTCTACTCTGTGAATGTGTAGACCTTTCCCTGTGACCTCAGCAGATTCCTGAACATAACACCTTAATCATGTCATTTACTACATCATGTTGTCTTTCAGGATGTCAAAGCACAACAAGAGGGTCAGCTTCTGGGGTGTCAGAGTAAACAGTTGCCATTACTGTAGCTTGAGGGCTGAAGTCCCCCACTCTCATCCCCTCAGCCTCTCATCCCCTAAACATTTCAGCCTGCTCTGGTGCCTACGAATTCAGCTTGAATAGTTATTTATTTCACTGCAAGTACTTTCCCTTCTTAGGAAGTGAATATATCAGTGTTGTGAAGGTGTAAGTTGTCAACATCTTAGGATTTCTCACCTGAGAGCTTTGTTCACACCATTCCCTGGGCACGTAGTTTCATGAATACTTCAGAACATATTCATGAAAATTTCATGAATACTTCAGAACTCAGCTCAAAAAGAAACTTCTCCATGAAGTCATCCTCAATTCTTTGAGAAAAAAACCTAATTGTCTAGCCTCTCAACAATCACACCTCCTAAACTGTGCCTTTTGGATCAACAGCATGTTATGTGTATATTACAATTATGTATATAATTATATCATTTGTATAATTCTGCAGCCCACTGAAAAAACCCTGAACCAGCTTACCATGGCAACAGGATTAAAATTCAAACTGTTCCCCAGAATCCTCAGGGCCCAGTTTGAAGTGGCCCTGACCCCCTCTTTGAACTTAGCCCTTCACCACGGCCCCCTAGCTGCTGAGCTCTAGCCCAGTGCCTGACTTTGGTACTTTTTGAACATTCTGTTCGCTCCCACTTCCCAAGGTTGTGCTTGCAGTTTGTGCCTACAAGGACACACTGGCCTCAGATATTTGCATCACTGGCATAAGTGTCACCACTGCCGAGAGACTTTCTTTGATCTGTTTTCTTTTGTTTGTAGTGCTTCTTGTCACCCACGATCCAGTTTATTTAGGACTTTGTGGCTTCAATCTCCTAAGAGAATGTAATCTCCATGCGAGAAGGCATCTTATCTATCTCATGTGCCAATGTATCACTGAGGCCTAGTCCTGTGCCCAGCATGCACTTACTCTTTGAAAGAATCAACCAACATCTCATTTTCATTGTTATTGACTGATTTTAATTTCCTTTAGGTCAGGAACTTTATATATTTCTCTCTTTTTATTTTTTGCCTTCTCCACTGGGCTCAAGAGCAAAGTGCATTATATCTAGTGTATAATCTATAATTATGTATTAAATATTGACTATTGAACTAATTAATCATCAACATTTCAGATAGAAAGATGTTAATAA
Source organism: Giraffa tippelskirchi (assembly GCF_054371585.1). Lineage (NCBI taxonomy): Eukaryota > Metazoa > Chordata > Mammalia > Artiodactyla > Giraffidae > Giraffa > Giraffa tippelskirchi. The sequence goes on from NC_137278.1 coordinate 67,424,270, forward strand.
AGTATTTCAAACAGATTTAGGTAGCTGAAGAGTGAAATAATCATTTACTATTGTCTTGTCCACAGACATAGCCCTGTGAGATCTTCATTTTCTGGCAGTAATACCTGCTCCCTGGAAAAATATTTAGAACTCATTGTGTTCATTTTACTTAGTCTTCACAGAAGTAAACCAATCTTTATTAAAGATACACAGATGAATGCTCTCACAATGATAGAAAATACAAATTATTGCTAAAACTGTATGGTATCTAGGTCATGTGGCTTTTATCAATACAAAACATTTAAAGCACAATTAAATACATAATTTTTTAAAAGTTTTAAAAAATATCCCTCTCCCAAACTGCAATAGAACAGCCATTATTGAATTAATCATCTAAGATTCTACAAGTCATACTAGTCTATTTTTCTTTTGGAATACTTCTATACCCAAAAGAGATGTGGCACCAGTCATACTTACTTCTTTTGAAGTCATATTTTATATTCACTGAAGCCAGAAATCTGTCTAAATGTGCTACTAGAAGGGATGTAGAGATTGACTCTAACCATACACATCTTTAAGAAACTCTAAGAAAGATCTTGTTTGAGTCTGCTAAATTTGTCTCTCTTGACCAATGGAATTTTCTGTTACAGCTGTTTGTTGTGGTTTTTACTTTTAAGAGAGAGATCTTTTAAACAGGTTTACAGACTCCTTAAGGATAGAGTATGAACAACATATGTCTTTGCAACCTCTGCATGGTCAAGATGGTAGCAAAAGGGAAAGAGGCAGTAAGCTGAGAAGATTGTCTTGGGCATGAGGCAATTCTAAAGCCGAACCTGAACTATACCACCTGATAGCCATGTGATATGAGGAACACTAATTAACTACTCCATCTCTATTTCTTCCATTATAGAAATCAAAGTTATTTTTACTTATTTCATAGGATTATTATGAATAGTTAACCCAATAGCAATTGGTGGGATACCTTCCTTAACCTAACCAAGCAGATTTAATCACTTCCCCCGGCCATCACAACATTACATTGAAGCGTTCTGATGATAACACTGCCATGTGCTTCTTACTGAGATTCTCAGTGTGTCACGTACTGCTGCTTGCATATCTACTTTATTACACCATGTTATTCATATGTGTGTTTATTCTTTCTTAAACTTGAATTCCTTAAGGAAAAGAATCTTTACTTTTCTTCTCTGTATCAAGCACACTGAATGGAGTGGATCAATAGTTGCAATCACTTCCCTCTGTTTCCTCAGTAAATGTATCTAGATTAAGCTGTTTCTAGGTCAGTAGATGTATTCCAGATCCTTTTTTCCCAATAAGACCCCATTCTTTCATTTTCAGTGAGAAATGAGTTAAGGCACTTGTGTGACTTTTCTGTGCTAATCGGCCTCCTGTGTTTTCAGGCCATAGATAACTTTACTAGAGGAGAGATGAACAGTAGAAAAATGTCCCTCTTTTCTAATGAGTCACTTGACTGTTGATCAAGGAAAACTAGCGACTCACATTAAGTGGATGTTTTCTGTAGTATCTGACTTTTACATTCATAAATTTGTTATTTTTGTATCATCTACTGACTAGTGGAAGGTGGAACAAATATTAGGGATGTAAAAATGCCCACTGTAGTTTTGAGGCTTCTGAACATCCAAACCATTAAGAAGATGGGTCCTCTGATGTCACACTGGTCTGTAAGATGTTGGTTATCTGAGCTGAACAGTATTAGGCAGAAAGATAAAGGTTCTGTTTCAAGTAGATTATTTCATGAAGAATATGCTCTTGAAGAGGTAGATGGAAACTAAGTATACACCTTTACTTATGAGGAACTGCACTGCAAAACAAAACAGAAATAGTGGGATATCTGGGAATTCATGCAGTCTGAGAAAATTTAAAAAACAAAGAACTTTGGCAGCAATTGGAAAAGAGGTCAACAGTGTATATCAACAGCACCAGTACAGCTATGTTACAGCTAGACTTACATTTGCAGGGTCCATCATGTTTCCTTTTAAAGACACAACTATTAGAGTTAATGTAGGAATAGTACAACAGAGACATCTGTTACCAACACATTCAGCATTTTTCTGAACTTACCCAGTATAATATCCAATTAAGGTAGATGACTGCTGCTTGGAAAGAGTAGGAAATTACTCTTGTAAGTCTTAAAGCCAGAAAGTTGAAGAGAAAGAACACTGGAGAATCTAAAAGAAGTTGCCCTGTGTAGCCTCCTTGTATATTGCTTGTCAGTATTTGCCTTACACCCAATTTTTACAGTGGTGATCTCTAGTCTTGGATGAAAAGCTTTCATCTCAATTCTTTCTCAAGAACACTTTGAAGTGGCATGGGCCAACACATTGTTTTCTGTCCCTTGTTCTTTAACATGAGTCCTATCTTATGGATTTCTTAATTTTCCTCCAAGTGTTATCCCTTTTTTCCTTCTTAAAATAGAATTAAAATTTTAATCTGCTTTGGGATTTACCTGATGAATACTAGATCATTCTTTCACTTTGTATTCCCTCAAGACTGTACTAATTCTTCATATCAAAGGATACCTCAAATTTTTCCTTATTCATGGAATTTTCTATTTATTTCAGTTCATAGTTATATCTCTACTAAAATACAGTATTTAAAATTTGTATGAATTACTTATCAATAAGCTCATGATTTTACAATACAAAGACTATTCAATATACCCTTAATATAGAATATTGATCTCATAAGCAATAGGATTATGTATTCTACAGTGTCATATATTTATGTTTAATTTTGCTTTGAGTTCAATTTTTTTCATATATCTACCATTTTATTTTTCTGTAGTAATTTTGCAGGAAATATTATGGATTCAATTCCTTGTGCTTCCCACAAAAGGCTGATCCAAAACAGACGCTAATTTAATGATTTCTGGTTTGTTCATGGTATGAAATCCCTTTGTATGGTCTCCTATATTATCTATTGTTAATTTCAGAAAGGTAAAGACAGACACACTGTTTGTGATTCTGTCACCCAGACTGCCTAGATGTCTATATTCAGATTGGAAAAATAGTTTATTGAATGACAGAGTGACATGGAAGATATTGCAGAAAATAAAGATGAAGAAATTGAAATCAGGAAATTTGAATCATTGTACAGAGGGCCACTGAGAAAATGTTTTATTCTGCTTAGTGGCGATTATACTCTTCTGAAAGTAGAATATCAGCCTGACTTGGGGACATCATGCCAATTCTAATATCCATTTACTTACAATAAAAAGCAACTGACAGTGGCAGGAAATGCAAATGCAATCTCTGGGTTGGGAAGATTCCCTAGAGGAGGAAATGGCTACCCACTCCAGTGTTTTTGCCTGGGAAATCTCTTGGACAGAGGAGCCTGGTGGGCTGCAGTTCATGGGGTTGCAAAAGAATCAGACATGACTTAGCAACCAGACAACAACCAACAACTACCAGCTTCATGGTTCTTCGAACATAAGGAAATGCTTGTGACTGATGCTCTCCTAGACCTCAGACTGCTCACCAGCCTTCCTCAGGACTTTCTAATACCTTTCTGAACATATTGTCTTCACTTAAATTGGTGTAAATATCTTAATTTTGAAAAATGTGTATCTCTATATGAAACAGATGGTCACATTGATGGTATTTTATGGGCAGGGACTTCTCAGCACTTGCATTCCTACTGACCCATGCTTTATCTTCTTATCTGTTTACCTGCGAGCATGCTGAAAGTGGAAATGTTGGTCAGTTTCCAAGAAAATACAAACTGATTAATTATTCCCTGCTTTTCTAGTTTCTCTGCCCTTATATGGGCAAGTATTATTGGGTTAGCAGGGGTGTTACAGGAGCAAACACTGCTGTTGGGTCCAGAAGGCCTGTATTCAATCCTTGCTCCCAAAACTGTTAGCACCATGATCTTGAACAAGTAATTGAATAACATTTCACTCAATAAACGAACGCTCCTTGTGTCAGACATTGTGTTAGACTCCGAGGATGGGGAAATGAGTACAAGATTGCCCCTATTTTCAATTTTATTTATCTGTTTCTATTGGAAAACATAATTGAGTAACAGGCAATTAAAATGTCTAACTCTATTCCATTGCTTTTTAAAATGAAATAACATGAAAGTACCCCAGTAAACTGTAAAGGATTATACAAATATACAATATTATTTTAGTGTAGTTTATCCCATAGGCACACAGAATTTCCCAGATTGAGAAATCCTGGATACCAAGAGCTAAAATATCAAAGAAAAGTTCTTGATTAACAGATGAAACTCTGCAAGACAGTGACAAGATAAAGACCCAACAGAACCTCATTTAAGTCACACATTCACTAACAAGGCCTCCATTCCCGTCTAATTTTAGCATTAAGGGATTAGCATTTAGGTAATATTCTCTGCCTTGTTTACAAATGGCATGATAAACAAATCTATGCAATGGATTTTATAATTATCCTCAATATTTTCTGCCTCTACTTCTGGGGTGATTATACTTCTCTGCCCCAATGATAACATGCTTGGTTCTTACTTTGGCCAATAAAATATGAGAGGCAATGTACACCAGTTCTGAACAGTTGTTGAATCACTGTGTTTCATCACCCTGTGTTTTCATCACAGTGTGTTTCTTTTTCCTTTGGTGCTATCACACAGGTAAAGAAATAAACACTCTGAGATAAGTTAACAATGTTCATAAGTGAATTGAGGACAAGTTGTTTCAGAACCAACCAATATGAAATTTAATTCCCTTCTAGATACACAAAGTAAGAAGCTAAATGTTTTAATTTTCTAAATTCAAAAGGGAAAATTTGCAACATTTCAGGATTAAATATAAGATTTTAAAATGTTTTATAGATAACCTCTTACAAGTGAAATATGTTTGCTTCTCTTCTATCCTGAGTTTGAGGGTTTTTAAAAATTGTGAAATTGATGTGGCATTTATCAAATGCTTTTTCCATGTGTATTAAAATGAATTGTGATTGTCTCCTTCATTCATCAATGTGGTAAATTACATTGATTTTCAAATGTTAAACCAACCAGCTTAAACATTTGGAAACTCTTAAGAAGAAGGTACTATTGTTATGCCTGTTTCACACATGAAGAATCTGAGGCACAGAGACACCAGTGATTCGCCCAAAGTCACACAGCTGGAAAGTAGTGAAGCCAGAATTTGAACCCAAATAGCCAGACTTGAGAGGTCCTGCACTTATCCATGGAGTTAACTACCACTACCACTTACAGCCTTACCATTTCAATTTTTATTAGATCATAAGAAAAAAGATAAGAGTTATTTCTATAAAGTGAAAGTGAAAGTCACTCAGTTGTGTCCAACTCTTTGCAGCCCCATGGGCTATACAGTCCATGGAATTCTCCAGGCCAGAATACTGGAGTGGGTAGTCATTACCTTCTCTAGCGAATCTTCCCAACCCTGGTATTGAAGCCAGGTCTGCTGCATTGCAGGTGGATTCTTTACCAGCTGAGCCACCAGGGAAGCCCTACGTCTATAAACCAGTTACCAAAAGTCTATTAATAAACCTCAAAGAATACACACTAAGAGTACTATATAAATTGAAAAATCATTCCAGATCTGCAAAAACTAAGTCTAATAGTAGCCTTACTTCTCTACATGTTTTAGTTGACACGTTAAGAAGCTAGTATATTCCTGGATTTGAAATGTGACAAAATGGGCTATGCTGTAAATATAAATGAGTATCAAAGACATATTATTGATGTTTTAGTTATCTACTGCCATGTGCAAATTACTCTAAAATTAATGGCTTACACAACAAACATTTACTGTCTAATAGTTTCCATGAGTCAGGAAATCAGGAGGGGCCTAGTCCAGGAGTTCTGAGTCAGGGTCACTACTGAAGTAGGAATCATCTGAAGGTTTGACTGAGACCAAAGGATCTGCTCCCAAGACAGCCTCACCCATATGACTGTTGACAAGAGGCCTCCGTTTCTGACTACATGGGCTTCTGCATATGGCTGCTTGAATGTTATAATAAGGCAGCTGACTTTCCCCTATAAAGTGACCCAAGATACAAGAGTACAAGATAGAAGCCACTACGTTACTGTTTTTTTTTTTTTTTTTTTGCTGCTATATCCACATATCATAAATTTTGCTTTATTCTGTTCATTAGAAGCATCACTAACTCCAGCCTACAGTCAAGGGAGAGCTGTCTGTTAAAGGGAGGCATACCCAAGGATCTGATATATAAAAAACCTTACAGTGGGTAAAGGCTGAATTCTAAAATAACTCATTTGTTTTAGCCTTCACAACTCATTTCCGTTATTATCATTGAGCAGTCTGTCTCTTGGTCACTTATACATGAGTGAGTTAGCTGCTAGATGCTAAGAGTTTAATATCACTTTAGTTTGTTAATCTTTCTTATTTGGTATTTATTTGTTTTAAGGCATGTAGACTTTCTAAGTGTTATCATTGATTTTCTCCTGAAAGTTAATAATGTTGATAGTGCCGTTCCTCACCCAAATAGGTAGTTGGAATACCCAAAGCAAGGTCAAACCAACACACAGTCATGAACAATGTAAAAGAATATGCCTTGAATGTTCCTTTTTTGGGAATTTCAAGTATCCATTTGAGTGGTGAAAGGGAACCCTCCTACACTGTTAGTGGGAATGTAAATTGGTACAGCCACTATGAAGAACAGTATGGAGTTTCTTTAAAAATCTTAAAATAGAGCTACTATATGATCCTATAATCCCACTCCTGGGCACATATTTGGAAGAAACCATCAGTTGAAAGGATCCATGTACCCCAATGTTCATCGCAGCACTATTTACAATAGTCAAGACATAGAAGCAATCTAAGTGTCCATCAGCAGATGAATGGATAAAGAAGATGTGTTACATATATACAATGGAATATTAATCAGCCATAAAAAAGAATGAAATAATGCCATTTGTAGCAACATAGATGGACCTAGAGGTTATCATACTAAGTGAAGTCAGACAGAGACAAATATATGTCACCTAGGTGTGGAAACAAAAAGTGATACTAATGAACTTATTTACAAAATAAAAGCAGACTCATAGACATAGAAAACAAACTTACAGTTACCAAAGGGGAAAGGTAGCAGAGAGGGATAAATTAGGAGGTTGACATTTACAGATACACACTACTATATATACAACAGATATTCAATTAAGAACCTACTGTATAGCACAGGGAACTATACTCAATACTCTGTAATAACCTATATAGGAAAAGAATCTGAAAAATAATATATATATACATGTAAGTATATATGTATGCATGCTCAGTCATGTCTGACTTGTTGAGATTCCATGGACTATAGCCTGCCAGGCTCCTCTGTCCATGGGATTATCCCGGTAAGAATATTGGAATGCGTTGGCATTTCCTCCCCCAGGGGATCTTCCTGATCGAGGGATTGAACTCAGGTCTCCTGTGGCTCCTGCATTGGCAGGCAGATTACCACTGAGCCACCTGGGAAGTCCATATGTGTGTATGTGTATTTACATACAAACATGTGTATTTATATATATATATATATATATAAACTGAATCACTTTGTTGTACACCTGAAACTATAACATTGTAAAATAATATAAAACTCCAATATAAAAGAATGTTTCCTTGATAAATCCTAAATCATAAGTACGCTAGAAATCTTGAGAATGAAAAATAAATATCTTAATATTAAACATATCTGATCATAATAAAAAGTAAATGGTGCATAATAGTGAAAAAAAAATGACAAGGATGAATGCCAGCTGGTCTAGTTTTCAGAGTTTTTATTCAAACTGGAACAAGTTGGTGGCTAAAGTTTAGGAAACAAACTATGACCAAAATCTAAGTGATTGAAGGGAAACACCTATCATTCTCTCTTTGTGTTGTGGCTTAAAGGAAAAGAATGCCTGGAGCAAAAGCTATTCTTAGCTTCATTGTGGGCCAGTGTATAGTCGATGACAGATTCCTGCTATGAATTTTTGAAGTGTCACAAGAACATTTTTTTCTCTTCTACAGCATCTTAATGTGTCACTTTGTTCCCATCATGAAAGTAATAGAATGAGATCAGTACCACGTTTTTTTCCATTGCCTCACCTTTTGCCTCTGTGCCGTTAATCTCCATAAGAAACACTACTGTAAATAAAGAAGGATTCAGAGAAGAAGTTCCTTGGCTAAGCATGTTAATAGTAGACCTGGGTTTCTAGTCAGTTACTCAGTTAACCAATGTACTGTATGCCGCAAAGAGAAAACTACCAGATTCACACAGCATATGTAAGATTACCTTTAGGTGCTCTTCAGCCAATTTGGTGCGTTGAAGTAAGTCTCAACAATGGCCCTGCTTCCTTCACCCCCACCCCAGTAGTGCTTTTGGTCAACTTGAGGAGTTTTCGGTTATTACAAGATTTTGGGAGAAATAAGGTTGTATTTGTATTGTATTTGGTATATTTGGTATTTGGTATATTTGGAATTTGGTATATTTGGTATTTGGTATATTTGGTATTTGGTGGGCAAGAACTAGAGATTTTTATCTTTCTGAAATTCCCCAGAGTCCCACATGATGAACAATAAAGCATTCTGTATGGCTTTTGAATTTCCAAACAGCCAAAGAAGTGAAAAATCTGTTTATAATGATCAGAGCTCAGAATCCAACTCCATTTTACATAGACAGCAAAGAGTTTTCCATAGGTCAGTAAGTAAGTGAAAGTCACTCAGTCATGCCCAACTCTTTGTGACCCCATGGACTATATTATATAGTCCATGGATTTCTCCAGGCTAGAATACTGGAGTGGGTAGCCTATCCCTTCTCCAGGAGATGTTCCCAACCCAGGGACTGAAGCCAGGTCTCCCGCATTGCAGGTAGATTCTTTACTAGTTGAGCTATGAGGTATTTATACACTGAATTTTCCAGTATTGCAACTACATTATTAATCAAGAGGAAATTTATGCAGTTTTGTTCATTAAGCAGATCAAAACTTATACCCTTGGAAAAACTTGTGTCCTTGACTACAAGTTGCTCACAAGTACATAAGTTGCCTACACAACACATCTGTGTCAAAGTTCATGTGACGCTGTGGCATTCAGTGATTCTAAAGTTAATTGTAGGTACAAGCAGCTGACTACTTTATTACATCTTCTAATGTGATCATACATGCTTTTAGACATCAAATAAATAAGGCAATGTTTATTGTTTTTAGTTTAAATTAATTTCCTTTTATCTTTTATTTCATTATAATTATGGGGTTTTATTTTTCTGAGATATAGACAGTATACAGAGGTCAAAATACTTGTTATAAAAACTGAGGTTGAATCAAGGAATGAAAACAACTGATGAAGAAGCTAAGAATTTGACTGTAATTCCTTTTAAATCCACCTGAATTTAAATTCTTGTTCTATAATGTGTTAAGTGTTATGTCTTAGGGAAATGTTCTTAAGCTCACTGACCCTCTGCCATCATCTCTAAAACAGATAATGCAGTCCTCGAAAAGTTGTGGTCAAGATTAAATGAGATACGAGATGTCAAGTCCTGACTTCAATCTGAGTTTTTAAGAAGTGATAACAATGGCTTTGTGTCCCTTGATGGGACTTACGAGAGCATTTGTCTATTCATTTCATGGTTCAGTTGAGGAAGTCAGAATAAATCACCTAAGTTTACAATTGACAGACACTCATTCAGGTTGCTTATAATCTGAGAAATTCTGACTCATTTTGTCTAGATTGGGACCCAGGAACAAGTATGTATTAAAAGTTCTCCCCAGGTGATCTAATGAGCAGTCATATTTGAGAACCATCTCACCAAACCAACTCAACTGACTGGAAGAGCAGAAAACAGTAAACAATCTGTAGACACAGGATCACAAAGTTGGAAGTACAACTTCTATGGAATGTAATAAAATAATAAATTCAAGGACATTCATATATATTGCAGTTGTATGGAGGATGATGAGAATCTATTCTCCATTCCCGCTTTTTCAAACATTTCAGTGAGGAAACAAGTCTTTAGGAATGCTCCGTTAGTAGCTGATATATTATGTGGGATGGCATTCACTGGGGTCCATTCTGGTGTGCTGGGGTATTAATTAGCTGCAATTTAAATTTTATTTCAGTATAATCTCTTATAAAATTCCTAAAAAGCAATTCCCTCTTTTATCTTAGCTAAATTCAAGTCACCTCATATTTTAAAATCTTCTTTTCCCTTTCTTAAGAAAGCAAATTGGCTTCCTAAAGCTTACAATTTAAGCATATAAAATATATACACACATATAAATATACATGTATGAATATATTCACTTTTGATAACACTCTTGGAGCTGATTTCTTAGCCAACAGGATTAAAGTTCAACACTTCATTCCCAAATCCTTTCCTCTCAAGGTAATTTAAATAACAAATGTAAAATCGTTCTTCAGTTTGTGGCCAGATTGTTGCAGGAGCCTGTTTCTCCCAGTCATCAGTTAAATAATAAACTCTGTCTGGTACACAGGAAGCCAACAATGAGAAGCTAAATTTGTGTCTCCTAACAGATGTTTTCAGCTGGAAAAGCACTGATGCACTTCATGCAATCTTTTTCTGAGCAAATCACAGGCTTTTTTTCAAGCTCTGATCCATAATCACAGGCTCAGAAGCTGAAATGTGAAGGAAAACAATGCCAGGAAGAAAGCCCATCCAGCAGGTAATGCTTCATGGGCCCCCACTGTAGCCAGCAAGGAAAGCCGAATATCAGCCATCTGTTTACCACTCAGTGAGTTGTTTTGATTTGATTTTAATCCAAGCAGATTCACTTGGATACATGGAAGACTGAGTATATACTATAGAGGATGCCAACACATCCTATAGGGAGAGTTTAGGACAACATGGTCAACATTATGCTTTTAAAGAATTCAGAGCAGAGTTAATAGCAGGTCCTACAAGATTTGAAAATTGTATATATATTCTGTTTGTTCATAGCATCTGAATTTTTTTAAGAGGAGGGAGAGTTTGCTGTGTTATCTGGTAACATATAAGAGGTCCATAGAGTGGTGCAGATCCCTGAAGCATAATTCGAGCAAAGCAATCAATTCTTTCATGGTCTGTATTTCTCCATGGAGTATAGCTAAAATGTTCTATCAATAAAATAGCATGCAAGAAACACCATTCCACCTATCAAGCACTAAACTAGAACAAATATTTATGTGGTGATATGGCCTGTAAATTTTAAGCTGGTAAAATATACCATGGAAAAAATCCCAAAAATGAATTAGTATAAAGGATCTATGGGGATTTAAAAGTACCTTTTATAAATTATTTCATCAACCTCCTAAAACATCCTGTTTTTTATGACTTCTGTGCCTGTTTTATAGAGATGTAACGTCAAACAGAGGCAAGAGTTTGACTGGCCTGGGTACAGCAAAGGTTGATGTGATTGAGTTATGAATCTTCACAGTCTTTGAGCATCAGCTTGAGGGATTTGGGTCTGTCTACATTGGCCATATTTTCTGGTCAAATATAATATTTCTACACATATTATGAACAACTCATGGAAACTCTAAAGAGACTTATAATAAAGCCTGAGAAGTGATTTAGCACTGTCTCAGTATTTTTGTCTTACCTATCTTCTTTCTCAGTCATTCAGTCTTGTGCCCTATGGGACTATTTTTGGCACCAATTTTATGTATCCTAGTAGAATATGGTGGGATACAAAAAAAAAACCCCAAAACCCACTAACAGTTTACATACTCATCTATGCAAACCACCAATATGTTCAATGTACTTTGTTCCCCTTGTGAAAATACAGAAGAAAAGTCAAGAGGTCAAAGGTCAAGACAAAGAGGCAGGTACACAGACTTTGCGAGCCCACCTAGGTACAAGATCCAGTAGACTTTGAGAGCACACCCTGGTACAAGATCCATTTTGAGGATTTATTAACTCATGGTCCTGGGAGAGTGCCTCACAAATGTTTCTGTGCTATCTCATCTGGATCTTTCCTAACTTTCCAAATGAGTTTCAAATTGAAGCTCATATTTCAACTTTCACTTAGAAAATGTTCACAAGTTTACACCAGTCATTTACAAACCAGAGAAAGCCTGTTTGCTCAATAGTGAAAGCAAAGAAGACAGTGAAAATATGCATCTAACAGTTTTATCCATGATGATGTGATCACTCACCTAGAGCCAGACATCCTAGAGTGTGAGGTCAGGTAGACCTTAGGAAGCATCACTATGAACAAAGCTAGTGGAGGTGACGGAATTCCAGCTGAGCTATTTCAAATCCTAAAAGATGATGCTGTGAAAGTGCTGCACTCAATAAGACAGCAAATTTGGAAAACTCAGCAGTGGCCACAAGACTAGAAAAATCAGTTTTCATTCCAATCCCAAAGAAGGGCAATGCCAAAAAATGTTCAAACTACTACACAGTTGCATTTATCTCACATGCTAACAAGGTAATGCTCAAAATCTTTCAAGCTAGGCTTCAACAGTATGTGAACTGAGAACTTCCAGAATTACAAGCTGTATTTAGAAAAGGCAGAGGAACCAGAGATCAAATTGCCAACATCCACTGGATCATAGATAAAGCAAGAGAATTCCAGAAAAATATCTACTTCTGCTTCATTGACTACACTAAAGCCTTTGACTGTGTGGATCACAACAAACTGTGGAAAATTCTTCAAGAGATGTGAATACCAGACCACCTTACCTGCCTCTTGAGAAACCTGTATGCAATTCAAGAAGAAACAGTTAGAACTGGACATGGAACAACAACTGGTTTCCAACTGGGAAAGCAGTACATCAAGGCTGCTTTCTGTCACCCTGTGTGTGACAGCAGTACTGTCACCCTGCTTATTTAATTTCTATGCAGAGTACATCATGTGGAATACTGGGCTGGATGAAACACAAGCTGGAATCAAGATTGCCAGGAGAAGTATCAATAACCTCAGATATGCAGATGATACCACTTTAATGGCAGAAAGAGAAGAGGAACTAAAGAGCCTTGTGATGAAGGTGAAAGAGGAGAGACTAAAGGCTGGCTTAAGACTCAACATTCAGAAAACAAAGGTAATGGCATCCAGTTCCATTACTTCATGGCAAATAGATGGGGGTTTGGGCGGGGAATGGAAACAGTGACAGACTGTGTATGGTGACTGCACCCAGGAAATTAAAAGATGGTTGCTCCTTGGAAGAAAAGCTATGACCAACCTAGACAGCATATTAAGAAGCAGAGACATCACTTTGCCAACAAAGGTCCATACAATCAAAGCTATGGATTTTCCAGTAGTCATGTATGGATGTGAGAGTTGGATCATAAAGAAGGTGGAGTGCCAAAGAATTGATGCTTTTTAACTGTGGTGCTGGAGAAAACTCTTGAGAGTCCCTTGGACAGCAAGGAGATCAAACCAGTCAATCCTAAAGGAAATCAATACTGAATATTCATTGGAAGGACTGATGCTGAAGCTCCAATACTTTGGCCACCTGATGCCAAGAGTCGACTCACTGGAGAAGACCCTGATTCTGGGAAAGACTGAGGACAGGAGGAGAAGGGGGTGGCAGAGGATGAAACGGTTGGATGGCTTCATCAAGTCAATGGACATCAGCTTGAGCGAATTCTGGGACACAGTGAAGGACAGGGAAGCCTGGTGTGCTGCAGTCCATGGGGTCGCAGAGTTGGATATGACTGTGCCACTGAAAAACAAACAGTTCTGTCTCCTGAATTTACTTCTTTCTGAGGCCGATTAGAAAATTAAGTGTGCTGGGAGACTCATCCTTATTTGTTTACCTTCTTAATTATGTGCACTGAGACAACACCGGCAAGTTTTTCTATCAGAAGATTCTTGTTTTATCTAGTTAACTAGAAAAAAAATGTGTCTGTATTATGTATTTTTAATAAAAAATGTATACTTAAGCATAAATATATCAGTATTGCTTTTTTTTTTTTTTACCAAGGGAAATAATCAAAACAAGAGTCTGTGGCCCATTCTCCCTGCCAGAGTTTGACATCTGCTTTCCTTTTTTCTCATGGACGCTAGCCTTAAAGAGGAAGATAATCATGAACACACCTTGAAGAAATTCACCAGAAAGTGAGAAGTTCAGTTTCTTCACATGTGACATGGACAGAATGCTAACTTCATAGGCTATTTGGGACAATTAAATGAGTCAATGAATGCTAAGTGCAAAAATGGATAGATAGCAAATAATAAGTGCTAGCTGTCTCATCAGTATCATCTTCATCATTAGTATCACTTTGGCAGATACTTCCAACTTGCACCTCTAGATCTATTTCCACCCTTCTCTCTCCTTCCCATTGCCCTCAGAGACTGATCTTGCTTCAAGTTTGGGTTAACCAACAAGGAGCTCAAAAAGGAGGTCAGAAGAAGCCATCCTATATCCTCCTCATACCCTTGAAAATAAACCCCTTTTGAATAATTTTAATTTGAGTGTGCCACTTGTTTCCTAATGGGACTCCAACTTATAATAAACTCACCTGTTATTGTCATCAGAACATTTAACATTATAAAGAAAACATTGTTTAGATAATTAGCTAGCTAAACTCACAAGTTTCATCCATATAAATCATTTTTAGGAGGAGTCAAACTGAGTAAAATTTGCTTCTATTCAAATTCAATTATCACGTATGTCTAAATTATGATTTCAGCAAAGCAAGAAATAAAGGTACTTTAGCTGATGTTCAAAAAGGTACAGTTTTCCTGTGTTGAAAATGAGATTTAATATAAGCCTTTAATCTGATAAGCATTCTGCCTTAATGGCTTTTTTTTCAAATACCTAATATGGTCATTTTCATTATTCATTTTAGGTGCTTAAAGACAATGACAATCATTTCTCTGTATCCCATTCAAAATATTGATGCTATAAATGTTCTAAAAGTCTGATTCTTTCTATTCTTTTACTTTAAAAATTATTTTCATTTGGTGTGGTATTTTTCTAATAACATTTACCTATTGATACCAATATCTGTTATCTTACCTCACTTGAACAGTCCTGGAGAGAAAACCAAGAGACTTAATTCCCAGCTGTGAATTTTCTAACTTGCTGCCTATTGTGTAGATGTGCTCTTTACTATCTGCTGTGCCTCAGTGTTCCCATCTGTTAAAGAGGAATGTTTCAAGACATACCTAGATCCCTGGACTGTTTTCAAATTAATATAAGATAAGGTAGGTGAAAGTACTTTAAATGTTTCTCATTGTTTCCAAGAACAAGCAGAAGATGGTATAGCCAATCAGCCTGAAAGATCAGAGAAAATTCTTAAAAAGTGGCAGTTCGATATAAAAAGAGAAACAATATTTTTCTTCACAATTGCTCTACTTGAATCTACAATAGAGGGTTTAATATATCCAATGAAGAGACTCAAAGAAAATACTCAGAGAAAAATATGCTTAACTTTTACTTTGGTTGGAACATAAGAGTCAATTTATATAAAAAATGAATATACTCATATTTAGAAGTTCACAAATACAGGAATGAACTTCAATATTTGGGTTCAATATTGATCTCTTTAAGCCTTATTTTCCTGATTTATTCATTTATTAAAAAAAAAAGTGCATTCATTGCAGACCTACTATGTAATAGGAACTGCCCTAAGAGCTAGAAATTGTGTGTTAAATCTTTATCTAATAAAGTCCTTAGACATGTGGAGGCTGCATTCTAGCAGTGAATGACAAAAAATAAACTAATAAGTGGGAAAAAATAATATAAAAAATGTTCAGGGCTATGAATAAAATAAATGGAAGTGATGTGATTAACAGTGTCTGGCTAGAGAAATTAGGTTAAGAGTGGGTGGCCATCAAGAAAACCTAAAGAAGTGACATTTGACTTGAGATGTGCATGAAAAGAGAGATAAAGATTTGGATTCCAACACAATATTGTAAAGCCATTGTTTTCCAAGTAAAAATAAATAAACTAAAAAACGAAGATTTGGAGGTAGAAGATTCCAGGCAGAGGGAATAATAAACAAACCTGAAGGCAGCAGTAAACCTGGCATACTTGGGGGAAAAAGGCTAATGTGAAGGTGGGGAGGGGAAGGCCTTGTGAATTAAGGTTTGATTTGCATACTATTTTAATGGCAAAAGTAAGCCATTAAAATGTTTTGAGAAGATAAATGGTGTTTATTCACTCACTTGATAATTATTTAGCACCACTGGTATGACAGGCATTGATCCATGCTGAGGATTGTGCAACTACAGACAAAAATTCCTGGTCTGACCTAGGGAACGGCCAGCCAGCTGCCTTGGAGAAGATCCTTTACACAGGAACAAAGTCAGAGATGGAGTCTAGAGTAGTAATTCAGGCAAAAGATACGTGGTTGTGGTTTGACTCAAGTAGGGATTGGACTAAGTTTTGTCTGAATCGTTCAGTCACTAAGTCATGTTGGATTCTTTGCAACCTCATGGACTGCAGCACATCAGGCTTTCACCATCTGCTCAAACTAAATCATAGGGTTTTTAAAAACATTATATCATCTAACATTATGTTGTCATGCGGTAAATGCTAAAAAATTATAAATATTACTGTTATAGATGGGCAAGGGATATCTTTCCAAATTGCACTGATTCTAGGGGTGAGAAACTATCAACATTTATTGGGTCCAGAAAAGAGAAACAGAAGCTACAAATAACCAGCTACTTATTAACAGTAACTGGCATGACTAAGAAATGGATAAGAACTGACAACAAAGGATCCTTACACATGAACAGTAATCTCTGATCACCATTTATTTTCCTCTGGATGGGGGAATATGAAAGGAGGGAGGAATGGAAAAGGATATGGACTGGAGTGATGTGATTCATAAGAGTGTCCCCAAAGTATATTATTTACTATGGAAACTGAAAAATATTGTACAATCAGTTCCAAGTTGTTGCTTAGAAAAATGCAATAGCAGTTAGGACTTTTCTTGCTTTGCTTTATACCTCTTCATTTGACAGATATAGACACAGACATGCATACATATACACACTCATGTGTGTTGTGTGTGTTTATTTTGATGAACTATCTCATGTATTGCAGATTCTACCCATCTGCCCACAAAATGCTTCAGCATGAATATCCTAAGAATAGGGTATGTTCCCATATAACTATATAATACTATTATCAAAACAAAATCACTAAAATCCATAACATAGAGCCCATATTAAAATTTCTCCTATTACTCCAAAAGTGATTTTATAGCATTTTTTTTTTAAACACAAGATTCAGTTAAATTTCCACATGGCATTTGACAGATAAATTTAGTTTAGGCTGATAATTATCTTTGAATAAATTATAGATTGAAAGTTTAAAACGCTGATTTAAAAAATTTTCTATACCTATTCTTTAAGATAACTCCTTTTAAGCTATAGAAATACAGTAAAATATATTTTTAATGTCAAGAAAATATGAAGAAGTGAATATGACTGATTTTTTCATCAAAAAGAAGATCTGTGCTGAGGATGTACCAGTTTTGTTTTCTTGGTATACCTTTTTCTCTTTTCCATTTCAGGTAGGAGAACCTCAATTCTCTTTTGTGGGAGCCACATAATACTGTTCATATGGTTTGAGGAGGAAGGGTATTCCCTCCCCTCAAATTAGGAATAGAAATATAGCCCATGCCTGAGGAATTGGAAAAGTCTATTCCCTCAACCACAGAATAGGATTGGACATGTGACCCAGGTCACACATGCCAGCATCAGTAATGGGATCTTGTTAGAACTATTAGAAAGATGTTTTCTTTGTCTGGCATTGTTAAATGGGGAATAAATAAATCAGGAAATTTGTAATTACTTCATGTAAATAATTGGTCTTAAAATGCAGCAAAGAAAACATTTATAAGGCAGAAGTAGGACACAGGAAATTTGACAGTTGTCCTCATCAAGTCCTTAGACCCAACCACTCCTGGAACTGGTCTACCTCTCACCAAGATAACCAGTAAATTAGTTTAGAGAACTAATTTACAGTTATAGCTACATTTAGTTGTATTTCTGTCTTCTGCAACTGCATCATTCTGGTTAACTTCTTAATCTTGATTAAGTTTAGACTAGAATAGACATTTGATGCAGTCTTCTCAGTTCATAGATCAAGAAGCTAAGGCACAGAGAAGCTTTGAAAATTGGAAGGCTGCGCTAGTTACTTCCAGAGCTACAACTAAAAACCAGGTTTCTAGACTTATAGTTCTTTCTCTGATCTCTTATAGTTTCATTTCAAAGTGTTATTTGTCAACCATAAAGGCTATGCACTGATTAACTAGATTTTGTTAATCTTTGTGTGAGCAAAGAAACCAGGTAACAAAAGATTTCTTCTGAAAGTAGATCCAGTGTTTAATTTGAGCATAATATTTCCTATAATCAGTCTTTAGTATCTTAGTAAAAACTAAGTTTAAAATCCTCCAATCAAAGAAAGTATAGACTACTACAATACCATTCATGTAACTGGATTTTCTTAGAGATGAAATCATGTTATAACAGGTGACTATTCTATTATTTCCTGTGATTGCTGTCCGCAAATATATTATGTTCTACAGGGAACTGTAATTCAATGACATTTCATCTTATTAGCTATTAACTACATAACTGATCCAAATATTTGCTGTTTCAAGAAGAAAAAATCGAATACATTTAAAAGTTTCATGTAATAATATTAAAAAATACTGTGATTACAATTTTAATTCCCCAAATACACTGTATCTCTTTCTTTACCCCCAGCTCACCCATCTGAAACATAGATTTTGAGCATCCTGAAGTTATTTTCTTTAATGTCTTTGAGAACATTGCAGAAAAAGTTTTAACACTCTGAAATACTGATACACAATCTAGCAATCTCGAAATCTAGCATTTACATCAGACTCAAGAAATAACACCTTTCCTTTCTAGTTGCACTAGGGAACAATATGAAAATGACCATGTATTTTGTTTCCTCGTTTCTTGAGCATGCTACCCACGGGGTACTTAAATAGCTGATTTTCTCTTTTGCCATCTCTCTAGTTAACAACAAAAATATATTCAGCTACCAGGAAACTAAACAGGTGATTTAAGTTTCACTTGTCAAATCTTATTTTTCAAATGTCCCCTGAGTTAGATTTGAGAAGGTGGTAAAGCTAAGGTGGTGGATATTTCATACATATTTAATCTGTAATTCTAAAGAGGTACAATTCTTTTTTTGTTTGTGTTTCCTGTTAGTTTTGCTGGACTTATACGTCAGCAATGATATGTTGACTCAATAATATTCATAAACAATATGAATTGTTTCTATGGAATCCCAAAGGGTCAAATGGCCAAACTGAATGACTTTAATTTTCCAGTAGGAGATTGTGGCATACTGGTTCATCCATGTAAGAAGTCTCTACCTTTCTGCCTTCTACTTCCTCATTCCTAAGTCATATTACATGCACAGTGTCTAAATGGATGACAGGTCCCAGAAAAGGGCTGACTTAGGTTTTTTGATTATTCTTTAAAGCCAATCACCAGGAACTTCTTTATCTAGGAGAAAAGTAATATTAAAATACCTGAAGGTTAATATTTTTAGCTTCTTTCAATGCTTTTTATATGAGTACTCAATGAGCAATTATTCCATGCCAGAGTTTATTTCTTCCCTACTTTCAATAGAAGCCAGCTTCTCTACCTCTTATCAGAAGAGCGCTGCCTTCTCTTACTTATTTCTAGTCTCAGCTTTATGTCACAATATTCATCAACTACAGGAAAGGAGAAGGAGGTAGCTGTTAAACTCTTTCTAATGAACAACATTTTAATTGTATGTTGATGCATTTAAGAAAATGGGAACTGACAGTGCCAACTCAAATCAAAAAATTCCATCAGCTACTATAGTTAAAAAGGCATGTGATTCCACTGATGACAATATACTGGGTTAGGCACTCTGAATATGCTCCCACTGAGAACCTAAATGTCTTGGATACAGTATTTTAAAGCATTTTTTAAAGTGCATTTGTTCATCTACAAGAATAAAAAGACTCTCCTAAGTCCAAAATCTTAGTAAAAACAGGATCCAAAGAGGTAAACAGAGCACTGAAGCTGGCTTTTGCTTTAGAGTCTTTGCCAACTCCTGTTGATTTTTAGCTTTTATGTTCAATAAGTGGAAGAGGTAAGGTGGCAGGGAAAAGAGTTTAGGAATCTACTAAAATGGAGAGTCTAACAGAAAACCCCTACAGTTAACTGGTACCCCAGGACATCCATCAGTGTAATGATGGCCAGAAATAAATCTATGGCCCTTCTCAAGGGGGAAGAATGGAAAACACTCATCTCAAATCTTAGCACTAGATTGAGAAGAAAGAAACCTCCGCTGAAAAATGCATACCACAGCTGGTCCTCATTACGGCAGGCAGCAAAAACTTTTAATCCTAGAATTTAGTTCAAGCTGATCCACAAAGGTAACACTCTGAGGTACTTAACAAAAGCAGTAAAAATACATTGTTCAATACCAACTTTTAACCTAGATGTCAAAAGATTCCAACCAATAAATTTGCCAGGAATCTATATACAGTCAATAACCACAAAACTCATAATGAAATGAAATGACATGAATAAAACCAGAAGAAACCACAGCCATAATAAGCCAAACTTAAAGGCACAGATGTTAGATTGATCACAATTTAAAATTAATAGGGTTAATATGCTTCAAGAAATAAGGTAGGGGCCTGAAAATAAGAATGAATATACGATACTGCCAAAACACGTGTGAAAAGGAGCCAACGTATAGTAGTAAAAATTATAATTGAAACTAAAACTCAGCGAACATTTTGTATAAGAGGTAGAAGAAAAAGTGTTAGAAAACTGGAAAACTAAACCTATCCAGAAGTCAGTCAGTGCAGAAAAACAAGACAAAAATAAATAAATAAATAAAAGAACGAAACACGGAGGATGCAGGAAAGATGTCTACCAGACACCTGAGTTTTAGAATGAAAAAAGGTAACGACTGATAAAGTTCCTGGAACAGTTTTTAAAACCAAAATTTATATTCAATTTAACAAAGAGGAATAAATTTGAAAACCACCCACATCTAGACATAATGTAATGAAATTTCAGAGCAACAAGCAAAAAAAAAATCATTAACTATCAACATTATGTACACTGTAACTGTAATGAATAAAAAGGCTATTAACGTTTTATCAAAAAATACAAAAACAGTTGAAATAGAAACATTGTAAGAAATAAACATTAAAAAATTAACTAAAGAAATATAAAATCTGAATGACCAATGTTCATATATATCATACCATGACAAAGAACCCAAGGCAAAAACTGGCAAAAGGAACTGCTTATATAAACACACTCAATTCTACTTTTCTTCCACAAATAACCCACAATATGAACATGAGTGCAATATGTTCTTTGTGTTATGCCCCAGCCTCATCTCACTGCACCCAGGACTTAGACTGTGCTTCAAAAACTTAACTACTTACAGTTTGCAGATTCCAAGCTGTTTTTTGCTTCTGGTCTTCGCCTGAGCAGTTACTTCTGGAACTTCCTCCTCTATCCACTTTCTGTCTCTTTCAGGGAACTTCCGCTCATTATTTATGATTTCACTCAGGTGTTGCTTATTCTAGGTTGCCTCTGTAACTTCCCTCACCTGACCCTCATCTTGACTAAGGGTCTCTCCATTTGTATTGAATGCATGAATACCTGCCTTTGCAACCTTTATTACTTGTTTTAAAGCCATCTGTTTCTTGGCCCTCTCTCCCAGCCGACTAGAGTGTCAGAGGTCAGTGACTTTGACTTTTCATCTTTTGATTCCATGCTGTTCTTCAAGATCTAGCATGGTGTTTAAATATAATACTTCTTATCAACTTGTTCAATAATTCTCTAATGAATGAATGCAACTTATTTTTATATTAGCCATTTAATTCATCCATCTCCTAGCTTTTGTCAACAAAAAGCTTTCTGCTTGATGTCCCTGTAATTTTTTTGGTGATAAAAGAATGTATCTACATCAGAAGTGAATATCTCATCTGATTAATAGTCAACCTTAATAAACTTGGCATTTTGGCCTTTACATAGATGTCTCTTGAGTGTGCTAAGAGTGGATCAGTTTTCTTGAGTCAGATCTGAAGAGCCAGGACCACAGTGCTGACCAAGATAAATGCCACCAGCTGAGGGTTTGCACAGGCAGCCAGTTACCCTTTCTTTACACAAATCTCTGAACCTGGAGTTCCCCTTCCTTCCAGAAACATCCTCACAACATTCAGCAAACTAAAGAAGAAAAAACATAGGAAAAATTAGATTTCTTCTTTTTATTGCAAATATTTACATGCTACTTGATTTAAGGCAGCTCACATTACAGGAGAAAGACAGATTTTGGTACCAAGTAGACTTCAGCACATTTGGTTCTGATACTTAGTAACTGTGAGTTCTAGGAAGTTTTATAGCCTTTTAAAGCATGTTTTTCATTTCTAAATAGGACAATAATCTCCACTTCACTTGCTGTGGAAATTCCATGCCAAACATTTGGCCCACTGCCTTCCTTGTACCGACCAGGCCCTCAGTTGGTTCACTTCCCTTCCCTGCTGAGATGTGAGCCTGCTACAGCTTTGTATACTAATTGAAGTGCATGATTATTTTTCCTGCTGGATTATAAGCTTCTTGTGGGTGAACACTTTATCATAACAATTTTGTATAATATCATACCTTTGACACAATAAAAACTTAATAAATGTGGTGAATTCCCATAGTTGTATCATCTTTCCAAGTAAACATACACAGGAAACTGCATTTTAACAACATGGGCTTGGTTTCTACTTTAATAGTAAACAAGAACCATTTGATGGCCCACAGCTGTGTTTCGGAACCTAGTTCACCTTACAGTCTTCACGCAGCTGGTGCTGCTTTCTGACCTTCTGGCACATTCATCCACATTCTCCATCCACCACTTCTGCTTATGCTCACATGCTGCAGGACTCCAGACCTCTCTTGCCTTTCTAGGTATCTGCTGGTCAGCCTCATCTTCTTCCCTATCTTTCCCACAGCCCATCTTTATTTTCTCCCCATAAATGAAATATTTAATTTTATCTAAATGAAGGGTCCCCAACCCTTGGGCTGGGGACTGCTCCCAGTCCATGGCCTGGGAGAACTGGGCTGCAAAGCAGGAGGTGAGTGGTAGGCAAGTGAGAAACGTTTCATCTGCCACTTGCCATCACCCGCATTACTGCCTGAACCATGCCCCCACCCGCCCCAGGGGCTGTGAAGAAACTGTTTTCTGTGAAACCGGTCCCTGGTGCCAAAATATTGGGAACTGCTGATCTAAACAACACAATCTCTTCCAAAACACAATTTTGGTCATGCTGTTTCCTCTATCTGAACTACTATTAATATTTCTCCTTTTCTTTGCCTAGGAAATTTCTATTGACTTAAATCCCAGCTAAAATATTTCCTTCCTCATGAAGCATTTTCTGACTTTCCTTGATGGTTTCTCATGTTTCCCTCTGGGCCCTGTCGGCTGAAAAAAAAAAAAAAGTGCAGCGTGAGAGTTGTGAGTTAAGTTTTATCTGGGGCAAAATAAAGGAGTATAGCTGGGAGATAGCATCTCAGATAACTTCAAGAAACAGCTCCGAAGATGTGGGGGGGAGGCTCAGTATTATATATGATTTTAGTTAAGGGGGCACATGCAGTCAAGCAAACATTTTAGCAGAGGCTTGCTGTGACTCACGAGGAGCAGATGTCTCCATTAAATGATTTTAGTGCTTTCCTAGATATGAGAAAATGTAAGAATTTGGGCTCATAAAATCTCCTCCTGAAAATATCTAACTATCTTGAAGGTCTCTTCTGTCAGTTTTTCCCAGAGCACAGAATGCCTCTTTCCTGATCACCTGAACTCCTTTCAGGGTGTATTGAAGGTCAGCCACTGCAGTGGTTAATGACTTAATCCTTGTAGAGGCAGATGGCAAGTGCTGATTTTTAGCTGGCAGCAGTATTCAAATGAATCCATTTGGATCCACTCAAAATGGGTCCATTTTAGGTTAAAAAATCAAGTTACAGAAGTTTTCAAAATATAGAAACATCAAATTTGACTATCATAGTTGTTTCATGATTTAAAAATTTCATATTCTTGGAATTAATATTTTAGATTTTCATATCTTTCAAAATAATGAATAAAAAGGTAATAATATCTACTTGGGGCTTCCCTGGTGGCTCAGTGGTAAAGAATCTGCCTGCCAATGCAGGAGATGCAGGAGACATGGGTTTGACCCCTAAGTTGGGAAGATCTCCTGGAGGAGGAAATGGCAACCCGCTCCAATATTCCTGCCTGGAGAATCCCATGGTCTGAGGAGCCTTGTGGGCTACAGTCCATAGAGTCTCAAAGAGTCAGACATGACTTAGCACACACATGCACACGCAACATCTGCTTGGGATCTAAAACAGATGACTAAAGAGTTATAGAATTGGCCCAGAATTATAGAAACACTGTTGGGCAAAGTCCAATTATGTCCACTTTTAACAACAATTAGATCAGTTTGATTTAATGTAAATTTTTGATATAAGCTATTGTGACAATTAAAATATCATTTATTATCTGCAGCCCAAGGTAGTTCATTCAACTGACTATCCTTTGTCTTGAAGATTACTGCCTTCCGATATCTTCTGCCCACTCCTTCCTTAAATTTTCACTGCCTCAGAGAACCCATTTTTGGTACTTTTACCATATGTTGTTGACTTACTCAAATCCATTGCTCAGAATTCTTCAGTGACTATCTATTACTTGAGAAAAACC
Source organism: Giraffa tippelskirchi (assembly GCF_054371585.1). NCBI lineage: Eukaryota > Metazoa > Chordata > Mammalia > Artiodactyla > Giraffidae > Giraffa > Giraffa tippelskirchi. Next base: position 67,448,901 of record NC_137278.1, read on the forward strand.
AAAAACCAATAACCAAATCAAGAAACAAAACCTCTAAGCTTTGGTTTTAAATCCAGCCAGGAAAAACAAACAAAAAACACCTCTATTACAGAGAGAGAGATCACTACAAATGCCCTATTATTATTCTAATGAAGAATTATGTACTTAAAGGAAGGCCTTTAAATGAGTCCTGGTAAGTCAATGAAGAGGCAGACAGAAGAGCCAATTTACATTACAATGCCAGCCATGCTAAATATTCATGAGAGTTAAATTTGAGAGGGCACTTCCATCAATAATGCTTAGAAGACTCCTCAATAAAAAGAACACTACTCAGCACGTGGAAGGAGTACACAGGATTGAGCCCTAAGATAGGCAAGCTTCTGAAAACTTGTAGCTATTTGAAATAGAAAGTAAGTTAACAAGCTTTTCCAATTCAGCCTCGGGTGTTAGGGTGCACGCTTATATTTCTTAAAACAGAACTTAGGTTGTAATATGTTATCCTTCCTCTACAGAGATTAGATTTTGGACTTATCCCTAGGACTATAGACATTTTAGTAGACCTCAAACAAACTGATTTAAAAATATTTTTAACCATAACAGTTTATCACAGAGATGAAAAAGGAATGACCAGTCATGGAGGAGAATGAGAGGTGGAGTTATGCTGCTGAGATTATTTGTGCCTCAAATGCTATCATGTGGCAGGTTTATTTTGAATTTACATTATCAGTCCTCTCTCTTATAATCTGAGAGGAGAATTAGTAAGTAACTCCATTGACAATGAGAGGGCAAACTTAGGCCATTTCTTAAAAATAGACAGCTGAGAAAACAATGTTTTTATATATATATATATATATATATGTGTATGTGTGTGTGTTCCCAAATTTCATTAAGATTAAATATTGTAAACATGTAAGTTGTATCCAAATTAACTCATTTTAATGCATTTCAATAAATAAATGGGGATTTTGTTATGTTAGTGTTAGGGGAAGCACACTGACTGAAACCTCCCACTCTGGCCAGGCACCATAGTAACTATTTGCAGGAGTTGTTTTATGACAGGAGGTCCTGGTAAGGAACACGGAACTAATAAGCCACCACCAATCGGAAGAGTTCAGGAAAGGTCAAAAGGAGACACCACATGTCTGACCACCTCCCAGAATCTTTCTCTCTGGCATCCATCTTGGCTGAACAAGGCACAACCAGGAAGGACTCTGAGTCAGAATGACTGGCTAAAGGCAACCTGGAAACTAATCCCATCACCATAAAACCTGGACTGCAAGCCCCATGGCAGAGCTGTTCTTCTGGGTTCCCTTACCTTACTGCTCTCCACTCGAGTGCCCTTTCCCAAAAAATCTCTTGCTTTGTCAGCACATGTGTCTCCTCGGACAATTCATTTCCGAGTGTTAGACAAGAGCCCAGTTTCGGGCCCTGGGAGGGGTCCCCCTTCCTGCAACAGTAGGATTTTAAAAAGTAGATAAAAGAATGATAGTTCAACTACAAAATGATAAGGACATAATATTGCCATCAGTAAGGATGAAGAGAATATGGAATTCTCTTATAACCATTCTTAATTTTTTGAAATAAAATTTGATAAAAGATATCAATTCAAAATCATGACTATTCTTTCTTCTAGCAATTATACTTCAAAAACTTTATTCTAGGAAAAATAATCATAGATTTTCATGAACCTTAAATATAAGACCAAGCTTCACAAAAATAATGATAAAATTGGAGACAAAGATCCCATTGGAGTTTGACTAATCTCTTTAAAATTCATCTATATAATGGGATACTAGGAATTGCTAATTGTTTTAGAGTTTAGCATATAAGGAAAATGTTACAAATAAGGTTAAAAACATAAGTTGTAAGATAGCATCTATAGCATGATTTATAAATACAATCTCTTATTGTGTGTGTGAAGAGAGGGAGAGGAAAGAGATCAAATTGCAAGAATGCTATCAGTGGCAATTACAGGTTGTAGATTTTGATTTTATCAAACAGGAATTAGTAGAAAAAGCTACATATTGTGGAAAATTACATGTACCATCTAGAAATGCTCTCAGCTGCTGGTAACAGTGGTTTAAACAGAATAAATGTGACATAAAGAGATGTCTGCTTAAAGAAAAACTCTGAATGCTGTCAGTTGTTTCTGACATTGATTTAGCTACTGAACAATGCTATCAGGGCCCCTGATTCTTTCTATTTTTCTACCTTGCTATGCTTAGATTGTCAGTTTTAATCCTTGTGCTTGTCTCATCACAGTAGCAGCTTCAGCCATTATGCTTGCATTTAAGGCAGAAGAGAGAGACTAAGGAACAATGCCAACCATGTCTGGTATCCTCAGCGAGAAAAGTAAAGGTTTCCCAGAATCATTCTCTTAAAAGAATTGACTTTATATCTCATTGACCAGAAATGGATCATGTGGTCACCTGTAGATGCAAAATTATGCAATAAAGGGAAGAACTTGGGTACCACAAATGACTTAGACCAATGGTTCTTAAACTTGGCTACACACTTAGGTCAGTGGTTGTCAACCAGAATTTTAAAAATGAAAAGTATGTGTCTGTCTTGTGGGTAGGTAAGAAATGGGAAACAGTCATTGACAAAATCATAAATTATTTTAGTGGTTCCAGATTAAAAAAATAGTCTTCCTCATTCTATTCTAATGTTTTCATATAGTTGCTGGCAAGACATTTAATTGCTTAACCCAACTACTTCCTTCATAAAATACAGTGAAGGAGAACATTCATTTCACTTATCATCATGCTAGTCCAGGAAAAGGATAAAAGATAGGAGAAAATTGTGAAACAGTTTGGAACAGACCAAAATCACTACCAGTTTTCTTCTATGGAAAATTCAGTGTTGTCTAAGAATATGCATCCAAGTTATCTGATTCTACAAATCTATATGCCTTTCATTATCTTTGAGCTAATATACAACTTTGCCAGTTGCAAATAACTGATATGAATGCAAGCAATTCTTATTGATCGACATACAAATATATTTTGTTTAATGGCATTATAATTAACACCTCTTCTTCCCCTACCAAGTAGTATATAAATTTTCCATATATTTTACATTCATTTGAGCATTCTTATCTGCTAGTATATTATGGTACTTGGAATTCTTCTTTGATCCAGTTGTAACATTTTATTGGTTCATTCCTTAAGTAATGAGTTAAATAAGCCATTTGACATATGTTGCTTTTATAGTTGTATGAGAACCATGATTATACCCTAAGTGTTCTTTAACAGTTGAAAAATGCAGAGGTTAATACATAAAGTAGAAATTTTGACTTGACTGTGTGTCTAAATTGATCTCACAAAATTCTGCTTTACTATTATGAATAAAATCAGTGGCTGATTCAAGTAAGTTATGAGAAGGAGATGTTTCACTGACAGTTTGCAATATGGGTTTAAACAAAAAGAAACAATACCAACAACTCAGCAACAAATCTCTAAAAAAAAGTAGCTACAGAAAATTACAACAAGTTTATCAAAAAGCTTATTGACACTTTATGCTTTGCAGTCCTAAATTCAGATGAACACCATCCTCTTTCTTTCACTCTGTCTTTCCTTTCTAGGTTAATAAGAATACAACAACAATAATGATGATAATACTTAGAAATTCTCAAGGTGGTTCAAATTTGTGAATATTTGCTTTAAGAATTGGCATTAGTTTTTTTATTTAAAAAAGATAAAAACAGGTGGAAGTCTTTAATTTTTCTGAATTTAAAAGAGAAATTTCCAGAATTTTAAATTTTATTCAAAACTATTGTTTAGGAATTCTGTAGAACTTTAAAAATGTGCCTGTATTACCAAAACAAACAATTAATCTGTTTTTAAACTCTATTCCATGATATCATATATTTGATAAATAAAAAATAAAAACAAAACTAATGTATTCATTCGCTCTTAATTGTTCATGACTAAAAGTATTGCAAAGAAATAGAGGAAAACAATAGAATGAGAAAGACTGGAGATCTCTTCAAGAAAATTAGAGATACCAAGAGAAATTTTCATGCAAAGATGGGCAAAATAAAGGACAGAATTGGTATGGACCTAACAGAAGCAGAAGATATTAAGAAGAGGTGGCAAGAATACACAGAAGAACTATTCAAAAAAGATCTTCATGACCCAGCTAATCATGATGGTGTGATCACTCACCTAGAGCCAGACATCCTGGAATGTGAAGTCAAGTGGGCCTTAGGAAGCATCACTATGAACAAAGCTAGTGGAGGTGATGGAATTCCAGTTGAGCTATTTCAAATCCTAAAAGATGATGCTGTAAAAGTGCTTCACTCAATATGCCAGCAAATTTGGAAAACTCAGCAATGGCCACAGGACTGGAAAAGGTCAGTTTTCATTCCAATTCCAAAGAAAGGCAACACCAAAGAATGTTCAAGCTATGGCACAATTGCACTCATGTCACACGCTAGTAAAGTAATGCTCAAAACTCTCCAAGCCAGGCTTCAATGGTACGTGAACTGTGAACTTACAGATGTTTAAGCTGGATTTAGGAAAGGCAGAGGAGCTAGAGATCAAATTGCCAAAATAAGTTGGATCATCGAAAAAGCAAGAGACTTCCAGAAAAAGATCTACTTCTGTTTTATTGAATATGCCAAAGCCTTTGACTGTTTGGATCACAACAAACTATGGAAAATTCTTAAAGAGATGGGAATACCAGACTACCTTATCTGAGAAATCTGCATGCAGTTTAAGAAGCAACAGTTAGAACTGGACATGGAACAACAGACTGGTTCCAAATTGGGAAAGGAGTACATAAAAGCTGTGTATTGTCACCCTGCTTATTTAACTTCTATGCAGAGTACAACATGAGAGATTCTGGACATGATGAAACACAAGCTGGAATCAAGATTGCCAGGAGAAATATAAATGACCTCAGATATGCAGATGACACCACCCTTAAGGCAGAAAGCAAAGAAGAACTAAATAGCCTCTTGGTGAAAGTGAAAGAGAACAGTGAAAAAGTTGGCTTAAAATTCAACATTCAGAAAACTAAGATCATGGCATCTAGTCCCATCACTTCATGGCAAATAGATGGCGAAACAGTGGAAACAGTGACAGATTTTTTTTGGCGGGGGGGGGGGGGGCTCCTAAATCACTACAGATGGTGACTGCAGCCATGAAATTAAAAGATGCTTGCTCCTTGGAAGAAAAGTTATGACCAACCTAGACAGCTTATTAAAAATCAAAGATATTACTTTGCCAACAAAGGTTCATCTAGTCAAAGCTATGGTTTTTCTAGTAGTCATGTATGGATGTGAGAGTTGGACTATAAAGAAAGCTGAGCACCAAAGAATTGATGCTTTTGAACTGTGGTGTTGGGGAAGAGTCTTGAGAGTCACTTCAACTGAAAGGAGATCCAATTAGTCCATCCTAAAGAAAATCAATCCTGAATATTCATTGCAAGGACTGTTGCTGAAGGTGAAACTCCAATACTGTGGCCACCTGATGTGAAGAACTGACCGATTTGAAAAGACCCTGATGCTGGGAAAGATTGAAGGTGGTAGGAGAAGGGAAGGACAGAGAATGAGACGGTTGGATGGCACCTCTGATTCAATGGACATGAGTTTGGGTAAATTCTGGGAGTCTGCAGCCCATGGGGTCACAAAGAGTTGGACACGACTGAGCGACTGAACTGAACTGAACTGAAAGGTATTTCAGTTTTTAATCATTAATGATGGGTTTTCATGTACCCTGGCAGTTCAGTGTCAGCTGTTTTGGATTCTCATTAACTTCCAAGTTATATGATATAAACTGCATTTTATTTTGTGCAGTATGTACTCTCTGATCTGTGTCCTCACAATACTCACTCTCTGGTATGTACAAAGTACATTTAAAGAATTTATTTTTACAGCAGAGACATTTAACCTGGGTCTAGTAATGTGAATAAACTTTGGAAAAAAATGGTCAAATATCAAATATTTTTGAACTTTTGGACTTCAGCCAGTAAGTATGAAATTTAATTTAGATATGCCTGAAGATCTGGTGAAGTGGAAAACATACCCTCCACTGGAACTAACCTACACTATAAATTTTTCCCAATTGTGAAAGTTAGAGTGATAGAATATTTCAATTGTAACAAAAGAAAAAGTCATTATAGAACAATAACCACAAAGAAATGTTCCCTTTAGAATGCTTATAACCTTCAGACCAAGATTCGGACCAGCTAAGCCAAGGATCCATTTTACTGTCAATGAAATCTGAACCAGATCAACTGCAAGCTGGGAGCATCGCTATTGGAGATAGCTCTGTGGCAAATGAGCCACTCAGTTCACCCAAGTGCATATAACAGCCATTTACCTGAACAGTTGGAATCATTTTGCTGGTCTGAATGAGGTTTTAAAAGCAAAAACAAAAAAAACCTGATAATAGCTCTACTTATCTACCTTGCCAAAAGTACAACTGGCACATCTACGTTTAATGAGATGAAGAGTACATAGAATGTTTTGTAGACCAACCATGTTGGCAATGTCTCAAGAGAAAGATGTAAATTCTATTTGAACAGCCATTTCTACACAGTCATATTGAAATTCTAGGATTGATGTAAACATCTCAGGAAGCTGATGAAGGGAGGGAAGGACCAAGTCATGTTGATAGAGCTCTATCTCCTAGGGAACCCCCCTCATTTTATTCAATTAAAAAAATCGGTGTTCCATAAAATATTTCTTTGTTCAAAGAGTTCCACTGCTAAAAATATTTTACAAGAACATTCCTCTAAACCAGTGATTCCCAACAGGGGCTATTTTGCCCCATGCATTTGATACTGTCAATGATATATGTTGGTTGTCACAACTTGGGAGTGCTATAGGCATCTGGTTGGGGGAAGTTAGTGATCCTGCTAAACATATTACAGTGCACAGGACAGGACAGCTCCCATAACTAAAATTATCTAACCAAAATATTAATAGTACCATGGTTGAGAAACCGAGTTCAAAACAGATCTATTATTTCCATAACAACTCTAAATTATCCTCAGAATAGTTGGAAAATATTGATTTTACCATACCATGAGTATTATTATTTTTGTTTTCTAGATGAACCCAAGGATTTTTTTTTTCCTTTCAGAAACAGCCTGGTATAGTGAAGAGAGAAAACATATAATTAGGTCTGGGTGAAAATTTTGATTCTTCCACTTATTAGCTCTGTAGTTTTGGGATGTTTACAAATCATTCCCAATTTCTTTCCTTTGTAAAATGGAGATGATAATATCAATTTATTGGATTATTTTCAGAAATAAATGTAAAATGTATTTGTTGAACTTTTGTTTACATGATAAACAAATATAAAATCTCACCATTGGTAGTTACGTATATAGTAAAAAATCTTTAATAACTCCCTCTGAGATAATAGAAATTTAAGTATACAGGTGGTATTGATCAGTTCTGGCCAAGACAGGATTAAGGGTTCCTTTAGCTTAACTAAACTAAATTTTGGGCTTCCCAGGTGGTGCTAGTGGGAAAGAACCTGCTTGCCAATGCAGGCGATGTAAGAGATGGGGGTTCAACCCCTGGGCTGGGGAGATCCCTTGGAGGAGGACATGGCAACCCCCTCCAGTATTCTTGCATGGAGAATCCCATGGACAGAGAAACCTGGTGGGCTACAGTCCATAGGGTAGCAAAGAGTTGGACACAACAGAAGCAACTTAGCATGCATACACAAACTTTAGACAGGGTTCTTGCTAAGTCTAGGCCTTTACCTACTTTTTCTTAGAGCATTTACTTTTAAAAAGTTGTAATTGCAAATTCTTTCCTGACCCCCCTTTGAAGTGTATATAAATCTCCCAGGCTCATATCAATTTTATAACTCAGGAATGTCTTTCTGAACAACCTGGTAGCTATCCCTTTGAAGTATAAACATCAAGAAAGATAGAGCCATAGCTCCTAGTGTCTGTAGGAGGGTAGAAATCTAACTTCAATGGGCAGCAGTTAGAAAACACAGATGGCTTAATCATAGAGAAAAACATTTGCAAACTTAGTAATAACTCAATGTGTCCAACCCATCCCATTTATCAACTTTTCCATTAATGTCCTTCAGGAGTTTCCTACTGGCTCACCCAGTGCTTAAAAATCCTTCTGCCTCTTATATCGGTGGCACTGAGTTCACTCTTTCTCTTCTATTCCAATGGTCTTGAATAAAGTCTTCCTTGCCTATTTAACACTGTCCAGAGAAAATTTTCTTTGATAGCTCTCAGTCTCTGCCCAGACTCCCTTTAAACTATTTATAAGAGAGCTTTACAGCCTTAATTAGTTTATTTCACTTTTCTTGAAGTGAAAAGACCTTGCATGGAACGTAATGGAATGGAATTACCTTTTTTAAATTACCTTTATTACATTTATTAAAAGCTGAAACATTAAGAGCAGAAATGTTTAGTCATATTTACATCTTCAAAATTTTGAATGAGGAAAAATACAGGCAACTTTAAGTTCCTTTTCCTTGTTGATGTGCTGGCACTTATTTTATTTTCTTTTTTCTCCTCCATTTTAGTCCTCAGAGCTCACACATACTGAATGCTTTAACATTATCAATTCCAATGGAATGGAATATAATTTCTTAGACCTCATATATTACATTTCACTCAGCTACTTCATTAAAAATAATATAACTTAAAACAAAGAAAAATGAAAATTCAGGAACAGAGTGACAGCTTTATCTAAGAATCTGAATTTGGCTACAGGCCAAATCTGGAGGTCACCTATCTCTATAAATTTTTATTGGAACATAGCAACATCCATTGATTTAAATAGTGTCTGTGACTACTTTCTCACTAAAAAGACAGAGGTGATTAGTTGTGAAAAAGACTGTATAGCCTAAAAAGCTTAAAAATAGTTTACTAATTCATATAAAGAAGAAGAGCAGGACTAATTACAAGGTTCTGGGCTACAATGACCAGAATGTATGTTTTTTATGTTACTTTTTAAGGTGTCTCTATTATTATTAAAAACAAACAAACAAAACAAAACAGAAGAGCTCAGGTCTCTTAGGAGATCAGATAAATGGCACCCCTGTAGGCTTGAGCAAGTTCAGAAACAAAACCGGGAGCTGTTGATGGCAGCTCTTTTTGTGTTGATAATAACCATGTGACAGGGTATGGCTTAGTGTCAGTGTCCTTGGAACTGTGAACTGAACCCCATAATTCAGCAGGTTTGCCCACATGTGGGAAGCTTCCCTAACCACCCCCAAGAGGGGTAGCAATACCTGAGGTGAGAAGACGAGAGGCAAATATGCCAACTTATTCTTCCTATTATTCTTCCAATCATTCTACTTCTGAGCTGGAGTGCAGGAAGGCCTAGAAAGAGGACAGAAGAGTGTGGTAGGTAAATTGCTCCTCTAGAAAAGCAGTAGAAGCAGAAAAGATTCCATTTTAACTGAGAGTTCATGCATCAGTCTTAATAATCAAAGTGGACAATGGTGTTGAGATGGTATATACTTTATATATTACTTTTTTATTTTTAATGTTTTTCAAAATGAACAAAATTTACTTCAGTAAAAAAAAAAAAAGGAAAGAAAATCTTAAAAATATGTTAACCAGTGGTACATACTAAGGTTTGTCTAGAAATTTTAAGAAGAAACATTAAGAGCAGAAATGTTTAGTCATATTTACATCTTCAAAATCTTGAATGAGGAAAAATACAGGCAATTTTAAGTTCCTTTTTCTTGTTGGTGTGCTGGCACTTATTTTATTTCCTTTTTTCTTCTCCATTTTAGTCCTCAAAGCTCACATATCCTGAATGCTTTAACATTATCAAGTGACAGATAAGGAAAAGATATGCAATTAAGGATAATATTAATGCATGTAAAATATTATAACCTTATAGATTGTCAAATCATCCTTTTAAGGTTTTTTTTTTTCCAGTTTTGGAGATGTCTGATCTTGTTTCTTATTTTGTTTAGTAATGATGCTAACATATAGAAACAAAATAACACATACTGATAGAGTTTTCCAGAACGAAATGTTACCTTCCTAATATGTAATCTTTGGTGTGCTATGTTTCAGACTGAACTGTAACTTTTGCTCACATCCTCACTTAATCAATAAGAACACAGCTCAGTGTTTTGGGGAGGGGGGCACTGATAGATTCTCAGAACCCAGTGGATCCAATCTCTTAGCAAAGCTGGTTTTGCCTTATAATATTACTTATGGAAAAATAGATATGATGGATGATTTTCTATTTGTATTACTTGAAGGAAAGTAATGTTTGCTCTTGCACAAGGCAAACATCTCATACAAGATTACGAGAAACCAAACACAGTAAAAACACCCAAAACCGAGTAGTGGTTAGTTCAAGTTCATATGGATGTGTACTTTTCTGTAGCAAATTAAGAATCTACATAGAAACATCATCTAATACGTTTGTACCAGTGTTATTGGAAGTATATCATTGTAATCTAGTTTCCTCCTAAATGAATATTTTACCTGGGTCCATAGTGTTTTTTAATTTTATTCACTGAAATATTGAAAAAAAGGACAGGGCTTTTGGGTATTGGCAAACACTATATGACAATACCAATGTTTTATTAAAATGTTGAATTTAGAAAACTTAAAATGTATTATTCTCAGGATACTCACAGGGGAGAACCATTCTGTGGATGTGAATAATGTAAAGAACCAATTGAGCCATCCATCACATTTCAATAACATTAATTCCCAAAGATCATAATAACTACTACTATTATTATTTTTACTAACATATTAGACAAAAATAGATTTTTGACTGAAGGTATGAAACAAATTCAAACCTATAAGGCTTCAGGAAGTTAAGTTAGCTCAATTTCTGGCTCACTATCTCTAAGTATGAAAGTAGTACAAGTCGCTCAGTTATGTCCAACTCTTTGTGACCCCATAGACGGTAGACCACCAAGTTCTTCTGTCATGGACTCTCCAGGCAAGAATACTGGAGTGAGTTGCCATTCCCTTCTCCAGGGAATCTTCCCAAACCAGGGATTGAACCCAGGTCTCCTGCACTGCAGGTTGATTCTTTACAGTCTGAGCCACTAAGTAATAAGAACACAAATTACTCCTAGATAAATTACTACTTTTACTAAGGATATCTTGTTACTAAAGAACCCTGACATTATATGCTTTTTGGAACTTTGAGTTTTAAAAGTCTCCTATAATATATGTTTTGAGAAATTTCCTATCTTATTTCTGTTGTCTGAACTTATTCTTAGTGTCCCGTTCTTGGATGGTCTGGCTGAGAGAATGTTTCCTTATGGCAAACTGTCACCTTAGTATGAAGAGGAGCCCTGACTGGTAGCATAGCTGACATTCTGATCTGATCCCAGCAGGCAAAGACAGACAAGTTGTCATCCTTCCTGTAAAAGGGCTGCTGTGCAGAACAATCCTGTCCAGTGGGAATATGCCAGATTTCCCTGGAGAGAGACTACTGCATGTGGGTTTATATTTATTGCAGATTCACTGGGTTTGGTAGATGGATTTGGATGGAGATTCTTATTATAACACAGACTAATGTTTCTTTAATGCTCTTGGCTGGCATTCCCCCATAGCTATGTCTTGGCTCTGCAAACCCAAAATCTCAGTTTAATGATTGGTATCTTCCCTGGAGATTTTCATTCTTCTCCCTACTCTGTTCCTGGAATTCTCCATAACATTGTAGAGTGGGTCAAGTTAAGAGTTTCAGATAGTTTACAACAATCTTATCAATTGGAGACAAAAGAATATTTCACTGTTCAAAAGAACATGTGTATCTGTCATTTGTTTTCATAGGAGGATTCACTTTGCTATACACACCAAAATACATATCTATTTGAGTAGCTAGTTATATTGTCTCTGTGTCCTGTTGGTAGTCCAATTATCCTATCAAATCTTTGGACCAAAGTTTATGCTATCTGGATTAGAGAAGATATGTTATAAAAAGTGCTCTAGTTAAAAAAAAATTAATAGTTCACACAAAACAAAAATTGACTTCCCTCTTGCACACTGGTCCAGTATGGTCTAGTGTGGGTGTTACAAGGCAGCTCTGCATAGTCAAGTAGAAAATGATTCAGCTTTATGTGTTCCTGGACACTGCCATACTACCATCAGAGAGGGAGACAGATCAAGGACTAGTCTCAGAAATTTCCTCTCAAGGAAGTGAGGCAGAAGTGTACATCACTTTAACTTACAATTATTGATATGACCTTAGCTACCTGGCTACCTACAAAGGGAATTAGGAAATTTAATCATTATCTGACAACCATATTCAAGCCTCAAATCATGGTATGGACTTCAGGGAGGCATATTTTGTTGCACATCCAACAATGCCGACCATATTACCTTCATCTCCCCAAACTTAGTCCTCCTTTATCTAGAATCAGAGAAGTCACTACATTCCTCTTGTACGTCCTTTAACGGAAATGGGAGACACTTTTCCCTAGGTCCACTGTACTGTAGTCTCTTATAGGCCCTAGGCAGAGGTCTACTCCCTCAAGCCTCCCATACTTAGAAACATCCAGGTGGGTAAGAGATTCCACCCTCTTTCTTCATGTATGACTGTCAAGACCGGCTCAACAAGCAGGGTTTCTGAAAGAGCGATATGGCAGGAGAATGAGAAACAAGATGCATGAATTCAGTGAAAAGCAAGGATCAGGGGACCAACACCACTCCAAGGTGAAGGTGCCGAAACCGAACCCAAGCCAGCTTTACTATACTTTCAGCTGTGAAGGAAAGAATATGGGGGTTAAGCTATAACTCATGTGGCCTTCAGGGCCAAAGAACAAAGTGATCATTAACCACTGAGTAACTAAGAAACAGTAATCAATAACAAATCAGTAACTAAGACTAATATTCTTATCTATAGATTTTCCACCAGATACATAAAACATGTCTCTGAGATGCCCGTTGAGAAACAGTCTGGGGTCGGTTTTCCGACCCCAGGATCATATCTTGTTTTCAAGATTATGAACTGTTCCCTCTGGACTTGTTCTAAGAGTCTCATGCCTTATAGCATCCGGTTTATCAATAATTATAAATTTCTTTTGCAGCCCTTGCTGGGGCCTGCTTTTCTTTTATTCTTCCTGTCTCCTACATATGACCCTAAACTTCTGGGAACACTTGACAAGTTTTCCCAATATAGTCTCACCATGAATCACTCTACTCCCATGGCTGTGCCAAGAGGAACTCCAAGATGGGCCTGTAATCTACCCGCAGTGATCTCCCCTCTAGGTGGGGAAAGTGTGCCTTCTCATTTTGCAGGTCCCTCCAACTGGGGTGAGGGGGATTTCTCTTAAGAAGGTCATATGTTCTAAAACTCCATCCATGCCTCTCCTCCTGCTTTCCAGTATTTTTGGAGAAACTAGGCAAGAATTGGCTAGGCAATGATTGGGATTACAGAATCTGCTGAGCAACTTACTAATAAACTCTGAGATAAACATTTAGATCAAACTATAAATGTTGAGAATTTATCCCCTCTTATTACTTATCACTAGTTGCCAATTCTTGGATAAGAACAGTCAGACCCAAAATATTTCCTCCAAGATCTTGCCTATACCCTACATTATTTTATAGAGTTTTAACTGTAGCACATATCCAACTTTTAGACAATAATTGATAATCATTCAGTAAGTGAACAATACCCCATGGTGTTCTTCTTTAATAAGTTTTAGAAATCTTATTATTAACATCATAATCTTTGTAGGAAGTTCAGAAACTAAAAAGAAAGGTGTAGTTTATGATTACTCATTATACAAATCAATGCCTTTTGATTATTAAAAAAATGATTTAAACAATGAAAAAAATTAAAAACCAAAGTTCATGAGCAGTGGCCATGCGAGAAACAAACAAAAGAGTTCAATTTTGGCCTAAACTGTATTGGTGATACATTATATTTTTAAATTAAATATAAAAATGTTAAGGGTAGAACGAACATGATTAGGAAGAAAATAAAGTGCAGTTTAGAAAAAAGCAATTAAGACAGGTTATCTAGTTTATGTCTCTAGACCAGAAAAATTATATCCCACAATACTGGAATCTCTTCAAGTGATGGCAAATTTCTAAACCATAAAGAAGAAAGTAGTATAAATGCTGTGATACACAAAATCCAGGGAAAGATGTATTCCTAAAATACTTGAAAAATAAATTCTACACTGAATTCATCAAAAGTTCAAAATATATTTGTGATTTGACTATCTGCATTATACATAATTCTTACACTTTTGAACTTCAGAAATTCTTAATTTTAATACCAAAATTGACCTGTGTTTTCTTCACATTATTTTGTGATATTCGTTTATCATATATCACATTATATCTTTATATAGAATCTCTTTGTAGCTTCCTATTAATTTTTTTTCAATTCACACAATCTCTGAAATTGTTATTTTATAAAAGATTCTAATATTCTTAATGTTTTAAAGTTTTTATTACTTCAATAAGTGAGAAATAGTGCCTTTAAGAGGTAAATATAACAATGTTCCAATGTGGAGAGAAGGGAACCCTCCTACACTGTTGGTGGGAATGTAAACTGGTACAGCCACTGTGGAGAACAGTATGGAAGTTCCCTAAAACTCTAAAAACAGAACTACCATATGATCCAGCAATCCCACTACTGGGCGTATATCCAGAGAAGAATATGGTTCAAAAGGATAAATGCACCCTAATGTTCACTGCAGAGCTGTTCACAATAGCCAAGACATGGAAGCAACCTAAATGTCCATCAATAGATGAATGGATAAAGAACATCTGGTACATATATACAATGGAACATTATTCAGACTTTAAAAAGAATGAAATAGTGCCATTTGCAGCAACATGGAAGGAACTGGATATTATCATACTAAGGGAAGTAAGTCATACAGAGAAAGACAAATACCATATGATATCACTTACATGTGGAACATGAAAAAAATGATACAAATGAACTTATTTACAAAACAAAAACTGACTCACAGACATAGAGAATGAACTTCTGGTTACCATGGAGGAAGGGTGGGAGAGGGGATGGATAGATTGGGAGTTTGGGATTGACTTGTACATACCACTGTATATGAGACAGGTAAACAACAGGGACCCACTGTACAGCACAGTAACTGCTCTGTAATAACCTAAGTGGGAAGAGAATTTGAAAAAGAGCAGATGCATGTATATGTATGACTGAATCACTCTGCTATACACCTGAAACTAATATAAAATTCAATATAAAATAAAAATTAAAAATAATAAATAAAAAATAAGTCCCTTGCTCTCTAAATTTTATGATCCTTTCTGATCTATTTTCCCATAGATTTATACAATTTCCATAATCAACGAATATAAAAATTTATATTCTATCTTTTTTAAACTTACCAAGCATAACTGATTTTCATAGTTTCTTAGAGCTATAGTTTTAAAATGGCTACCTAGGATATATTTGAATACATGCACCAATAAGTTAATATTTGGGTTATTCCTAATATTTTATTCTTGAAATGGCATGATTAATACGTTTCATAGGTTTCTACTATAATGTCCTCTTTAGCATTGCTGTCCTTGCAAGTGCCTAATTCTTCCAGTATCTTCCAATAGTTTTTATTAACAAATAAAGGATAATTTAAAGAAAATAACCTAGATCACAGGATTAGTTTATAGAGGAGGAATTTTACTTGACATCATTTTTATTTAAAAACTGGGCATTTAGATTAAGTATCAATCCCTCATTTTCCCATATCAGTTTATGAAAACAAATTAGGTAGAAAATTATTTCACTTTTCTATTTTCAATCCATAGTGAAATAGTTATGTACCAATGGAAAGATGTTTCATGTGACTACATGGAGGGGACATATGTATACCTATGGCTGATTCATGTTGATGTTTGGCAGAAACCAACACAATTCTGTAAAGCAAAGATCCTTCAATTAAAAAACAAATAAATTTAAAATTTTCAAAAAAGAAAATGTACCTAATAAGCTTTGGATCCAGTGAAAAAGATTTTGAAGTAGAATGTTAAAAGTCCTAACTGATTTCTTTCAGCTGTTTATGATAAGCACAGGAAGACAGATAAAGAATTATATAATTTTCAGACAGAATGTAAAGGAAAGAGATTCCAGGACAGTATCTCTAGGCAGCAAATTCCTCAAAAAAAAAAAAAAAAACAAACCCAAAAAAACCAAACCAAGTAGTGCCAGTAAAATATGGCCACAAGATCAAGATCACAGCCCAGGTGGGTCTCTAAGACTTTGGCAATGTTTAAGGCAGAGGATCAGAACCTCTGTCTCAGCTAAAGGACTTCTCAGACTCAGATGTTGTCTCACTGCACTCTTGATTCATAGCCCATAAAGAGAAGGCACTGTAGCAAAGGTGATATTTGTAGGTATGGCTTTGCCTCATGAAGTGGGTCATAAGTTCATTTATAGAACACACACAGTCTTTTTGAAGAGATGGTACACTAAAACTGACAGAGAAAAATCAAGACAAAAGGGAAAATGCAGAGACTCTCACGTAGCTGCGCACATGACATGGAGGATGGAGCCAAGAACCAGAGAGACATACCCTCAGTGAATAAAGTTACCCTCAGTAAATAAAACAAGCCCTGACTGAGGATCACTTCCTTTCCCCAAAGCAGGACAGATGGATGGCAAATGTCCACTTACGCTTCACAATCTATATGAACTAGTGACTATTCTGGGCCTCCCATCTTCCCTTGTTTGATGTGACTGTTGTTTGAAGTGACTACTGTGGTTTTCCTGTCCCCATCTGCTTCCTGTGCACTGAATATGTTGGAAATGGGTGGTGGAATAATGTCCATTTATTTTCCAGGTCTTCAGAATGACTAGAACCATGTTGGTGGAGTGACACCTAAGGACACAAACTGCAGGCATCTGGACCTGATATATAAAATCCTCTATGTTGAGCCTGAGTCTGATGTTGGAATGGAATCATATGTTGAAAGCAATGTTTTGTTACATGCAGGATTGTGTTAGGGGTTGTACTATGTCCTCCTAAAGTTATGTTGAAGTCTTAACTACCAGTACCTCAGCAATATAATCTTATTTGGAAATAATGTTGTAAATGGAATTAGTTAAGAAGGGGTCACAGTGGAGTAGGGTGCATGGCCCCATAATCCAGTGTAACTGGTATGAAGAGATGCAACAGGGAGAACATGGTCACGTGATAATGGAGACAGAGATTACAGGGAAGCATCTGCAAGTCAAAGAGCACCAAGGATTTCAACTTCAAGAGCCAGAAGAGTCAAGGCAGGATACTTCTCCTTAGGTTTCAGAAGCACCATGGTCCTGCTCAAAACTTGAATTTTTCTTCTGGCATCCAGAACTACTGTGAGACAACAAATTCCTACTGATTTAAGTCACCTAGTTAGTGATATTTTTTATGGCAGCCCTAGGAAACTGATAAGGCAGTGTGTATATTTTTGTCTGTGGGAAAGACATAAATAATTTGTAGCCAGAGGGAGAACTATGGTAGATTAAAAGTGACTATAAATTGTTTGCCACACCTCTCAGTAGGAGGGATAGTTTATTCTTTCCTCCTCTTGAATCTGGCTGACCTTATTACTTTATTTGACCGATAAAATGTGACGAGAATGATTTTGTTTAACCTCAAGGACTTGGACTTAGAGATCCTCAGTTTCTGCTTTTGTACAATGTGAATATTTTCTCTCTCACCATGTAGAGAGAAGCCCAGATTACACAGAGAGATCACATGGAGAGGAGCTGAGATTATCTGGTTGATGGTGCCAGAAAAGCTTCATGCTAACACACTAGCATTACAGTCAGTCATTAGCTGAGCAAGCAATTTTGGATTTTCCAACCAATCACAGCTTGAGGAGACTGAACAGAAGCATCCAGGTAATCACAGTCAATTTACAGACACCTGAGGAATAATAAGTGAATTTTGTTTCTGTATGTTAATGGATTGCGGGTATTTTGTTACGTAGCCACAGCAAACCAAAATATCTTCATGAACTGAGTGATCATTAGGTGTCTGATACTGTGCTGAAAACTTTGCATTCGTTATCTCATTAAATTGTCGCCAAAATTTTTATGTTAGGTATTATTCCCACTTTGGATATGAAGAAAGTGATATTTGGTGAGGTTAAGTTAGAACATTTCCTGGCTAGAAAGAGACTGAGAAAGTAATCCTACAGAGATACGTTTAAAATTCAATCTGTGGGCTTCCCTATTTTAATATAATTTTATTAAACAACTATATGAACTTGGTGAGTCATTCACTTTCTCTGTGAATGTTTTTTATTTTTCTCACTCATAAATGACAACTGATGAAATCTTCACTGTAATCCACAGGTCTATTTTGATAATTTTAGGCGTATAGAAAATGACCTGTGTAGATTATTTAAAATATATATTTTATCTACAAGTGCAAAGCATAAGTACTTTCACTGTGAACTAAAAATGAAGTCTCTTATTTTACTATTTTCATTAGTGTAATTACTGCTCCTTTAATTTTGTGTACATATTTTAGCATCAGAACTGGTGAGAACAACTATTGTCCTCCAATTTGAAGGCAGACAGACTCGGAGGCAATAGAATTGCTTTAGATTTTTTTCACCGTTTGTTTATTCACAATATACATTAACTTTTAGGTTGTGTTTTCAACCACTATGAGTATTAGATTGATTCTTGAATTCATTTCTTTGAGCCACATCCCTTTCTTTGATGGAACCAAACCACCAGAGCTGAAGATATTTTGTGGTATTAAAACCCACACTCAAATATCCACACAACTGTATCAGCATTAGGAAGATGGCGAGGGCATTAATTCAGAGGATTCGAGTGCGTCAGCTAGCCAATTGAAACCTGGTACTAAGGATATGGTTTTTCTGCTTGTTCCCAGGAGACAAGTGTTCACCGAAATGTATTCACTGAAGAAGTATTTGTTTTCTTCAGGAAAGCAGTCAGCTTAAGAAGGCATTGTTGTTTACAGTTTTCAACTGCAGCCAGTATTAGACAAAATACAAACACATTGAAGACCGGTGTTTTATTTTATTACCTCATTGTTGCCATGGTTCAGCTTCACAAAGACAAAACAGCATTGTCCTTCAGACCAAATGGGTTATTATTTAAAAGGGGGAATAGGTAAAATTATACAAGTATATGTATGTTTGTAGGTACAGACTCAAGTATAGATACTGAAGTAGAGATAGAGATAATGATATAATCAGAAACAGCACAAAATAATATCTCATCACTAATGAATTCCACTAGTTTTCTTTCTGAACTGGTTCTTCATACTGATATCCCCTTAATGAAAACTCTTTCCTATGTCTAAGCTTTAAAGATCAATAATCACCTTTGACGTAGAGTCTTGTGCAGTCCAAATTCTAGTACCTCCTCCTAGTCTCCACACACATCTCCTGCACCAGTCAAGATAGATTTCTCATTGTCCCTCAGAAAAGTTATGTATGATTTTACCTATGCAACTTTGCTCTTATAACTATATCCTCCTTGTCTGCAATGATCTATTTACTTCTCTACACTTGCATAAGACAAACTGAATTCAAGCTCCATAAAGCCTGCAATAAATGTTCTTTCTTTCACCTGTTTTTTTCCTTCTCTGAAATTCTGTAGCACTCATTGCCTCAACCACTCTCTTGGCATTTTGCCCTGCATTTTTACTTATCATTTTATGTATGGATCCTGTCAGGCCTTGAAGAGCAGAAACCATGTCTCATAACTATTTTGTCTTCATTGCCTAATATAGAAAGCCCTGTGGGTAGTGTGTTCCTGATTAACATTTGATGCTGATGATGTTAATAAATTTTGGTTATTCACAGATCATATGTTACACTTAAGTTTCTGGTCTGTCACAGTTTTGTCATTAGATGATTTCTTTGTCACGACTACATGTTAACAAGCCTAAGCAACTGCAGATATTTTGGTCCAAGTCATTTTTCTTACAATGAACTATTAAATAGAAGCTGGCAGAAAGAGTTCTTGACTAAATGAGAAGATATTTACAAAACAAGAGAGCTAGACAGAGTTCAAGCTAGAGGGCAATTGTCTAAAAGAAATTTGTACTGAAAATGCTGTGAAAATAAACCTCTGATTGTTGGAGCCTAGGTTTTTCTAGTCTTACTTTATATGTCCTTTCTTAGGAGGACCTAAGCACTAGAAGGTTTGTGCTATTCCTTTATAGATTGAGCTAGAACCTATAGGGACCTGTTTCCTTTTCCCCTTGAGTCATATTCTTTCCCTGTGTGAATGTGTCAGGCTTATATCAAATATTCTCTTGCCTTAAGCACCCAAACCTTAACTGCAATCTCACTTCAACTTTAAAACCCTTAGTATATTATCTGTGATTGCCTATTTAAGAATTTCTTAATAAACCATTCTAGAGTGGTGTGATATGCAGAATAATGGTCTACCAAAGATTTCTACATCTTAATCCCCAAAATTGTAGATAGACTACAGAGCAAGGAGGAAATCCTATTAGAGCTGTTAATAGAATTAAGGTAGCTGATTGGCTGATTTTGAAATGGAATACTGACCCTGGATTATCTGGGTGGGTCAGATGTCCTCACAAGAACACTTACAGAAGAGAGGATACCAGAGAGATGGTGTTGTAGGAAAGATTCACCCCAATGTTGCTTGCTTTGAAGATGGAGGGATAGCCCCACAAATTAAAGGCAAGCAGTCTCTGCAAGCTGGAAAAGGGGAGGAATTAACTTCCCCTTTATGGCCTCCAGAAGGAATGTGGCCCTGTCAACACAGTGATTTTATTTTATTTTCCTTTTTTGTTTGTTTGCTGCATTTAAAAATTTTTATTTATTTATTTAATTGGTGGAAAATTGCTTCACAATTTTGTGTTGGCCATGCAACAACATGAATCAGCCATATATCCCTTCCTTCCTGAGAGTCCCTCCTCTTCCCCCTCTACCCGCCCCTCCCCACCTTTCCTCCCTTATATGTCATCACAGAGACCAGCTGCGCTCCCTGCATTATTTAGCAACTCTCCACTATTTACATATGATTGTGTTTATATGTCAATGCTATGCTTAATTGCTCAGTCGTGTCCAACTCTTTGCAACCCTATGGACTATAGCCCACCGTGCTCCCCTGTCTGTGTGGATTTTCTAGGCAAGAATACTGGAGTGGGATGCCATGCCCTCCTCCAGGGGATCTTCCCAACCCAGTAATCAAATCCAGGTGTCCTGCATTGCAGGTGGATTCTTTACCATCTGAGCCACCAGGGAAGCCCCTATGTCAATGCTACTTTCTCAATTCATTGCACCCTCACCTTCTCCCACTGTGTACACAAGTGATTTTAGCTTGGGGAGATCTATTTTGGACTTCTAACCTCCAGAATTATTAGAAAATAAATTTGTGTTGTGTTGTTTTAAGCCACAAAACTGGCAGTAATCTGTCATAGCAGCAACAGGAAACTAATACACATGGTGATTTCACTAATAGCTTGAATGGTCTCCTAACAAACTCCAGTTCCTATTTCACAGGTCTTTTATAGATTAGTATTTTCCACTTAAATTCCATTTCCTCACTATAGTCTTAGCGCTTCCAGCTCTTTAAAGTTCTTTCACATCCATTATCTCACACCATGGCTCTCCAGTTGCTCTTATAGGGATTACTATTTACATTTAACTGATGAAGATATTGAAAATGTAGAAATTCAAAAACTCACAGTCATGATCCAATAGAGTGCAATCTAAAAGCAAGAGCAGAGAGAAATGAAACAAACATACGGAATTCAAAAATACTATTTGTTCTTTCTTTATTTCTAGGTCACCTAAGAATTAATACAACCCTTTATCATTTTTTGTCCCATTGTGTAATTACTCCCAGGACTTCCCTGGTGGTTTAGATGGTAAAGAATCTGCCTGCAATGCAGGAGACCTAGGTCTGATCTCTGGGTCGGGAAGATACCCTGGAGAAGGAAATGGCTACCTACTCCAATGTTCTTGCCTGGAGAATTCCATGAACAGAGGAGTCTGGCAGGCTAGTCCACAGGGTTACAAAGAGTAGGACATGACTAAGTGACTAACACATTTAGAAGAGTGAGAGGAATCACTTCCATAAAGAATCTTAAAAGTGAACTGCCATATGACCCAGCAATCCCACTGCTGGGCATACACACCGAGGAAACCAGAACTGAAAGAGACACGTGTACCCCACTGCTGGGCATACACACCGAGGAAACCAGAATTGAAAGAGACACGTGTACCCCAATGTTCATCGCAGCACTGTTTACAATAGCCAGGACATGGAAGCAGCCTAGATGTCCATCAGCAGACGAATAAGGAAGGATAAGGAAGCTGTGGTACATATACACAATGGAATATTACTCAGCCATTAAAAAGAATACATTTGAATCAGTTCTATTGAGATGGATGAAACTGGAGCCCATTATACAGAGTGAAGTAAGCCAGAAAGAAAAACACCAATACAGTATACTAATGCATATATATGGAATTTGAAACATGGTAACGATAACCCTATATGCGAGACAGAATAAGAGACACAGATGCATAGAACAGTCTTATGGACTCTGAGGGAGAAGGTGAGGGTGGGACGTTCTGAGAGAATAGCATTGAAACGTGTACTACCGTATGTGAAACAGAACACCATCCCAGGTTCGATACATGAGACAAATGCTCAGGGCTGGGGCAATGGGATGCCCCAGAGGGATGGGATGGGAAGGGAGGTGGGAGGGGGGTTCAGGATGGGGAACACATGTGGACCCATGGCTGATTCATGTCAATGTATGGCAAAAACCACTACAATATTGTAAAGTAATTAGCCCCCAACTGAAATAAATAAATTTATTAAAAAAAAAGAAAAGAATCTTAAAAGTTAGAAAGGGAAATTTGTGATTAGTCATCATCTGTAGTAATTTCATAATTCATTCAGGGGACACCCTTGTCTACCTCTTAAACCACATTTCATCCTGTTCCTGTCCTTTATGTTTTAACCTCACCAGCCTTTCTTTCTGTGTTGTGACACACTGAGCTTTTTACCACCTCAGAGATTATGTATTAACACTTAATGTTTCTTTTACCCAGGTTTTTCTATGCTTGAGACTTTTCATTTAGCTTAAAGTTTACTACTCATTCCTTTCCTAATCACCCTGCCTAGAGTGGACAGTACTTCCTGGCAAGAGTTTAATTTTCTTTTAGCACTTCCACTTATTCTTTTATTTTCTATCTCCTCCCTTTTACTAGAATGGTAACTGTGGAAGCAAGTCTTGTTTATGCTGTTCACTAATATATCCACAAGGCTTAGACTATTGCCAGGAAAATATTAACTTCTGGTTGAAGGAATGAATAGTCGCCACACATTCTTGGTGCTTCTGATACTATCATTAGATCCAATAAACTGAGCTCATGAGTAGGGTCTAAGGAATAAAAAAAAATCTGTTTAGAAAAGTCAGATGTTAGTAATGAACATTGTGACTTTTCCTACTAACAATCCACTTGGCTCAGGGATGTATAAAACTGGATAAAATCATTGTTAAATATGCAGTGAAACTGAGTTGTGCATTAGAAACAGACACTTCCTTCCATTCTGTTTTTGTTATATGCTGACATAGACATAATTGTATAAAGCAAAACAAAAAAACCCAAAAAAACTATTGTGCAATATCCAGGACAAATGTATGTTGCCCCTGATAACAATGAATTAGGGACTCAAGAGACTACGCATTCACCCATGGCAATTTGCCAGGCTGCTACCATATGAACTGCTGTCACAGGTGAGTACTGTTAAGATTCACAGGCTCCATTATCTCCATCTTAGAATGATTTAAAAATCATAACTCTCTTCAAGTTTGTACAAATAAGACATCTTTTAAACAGAATTCGCAAAATACAATTATTTAGAGAAGAAAATAAGCCATACCCTATGATATAAGCCATAACTATCTAGTGATAGCTATTGTTATCCTTTTGATGCTGAGTCTGGCAATCTTTCCTCTGTGTGTATGTACATGCATGCACAAATACATCTGTTTATTCCTAAAATGTACCAAGTATCTGACAGATTTTTCTTGAGTAAATAAATAAAGTAATGAATAACTGACTAATTATTGGTGACTTCAATTTGACATTGAGAATATCAGTTGTTTCAAAGATTAGCCAGTTGTTCCACTTACACTGTCAGTATTTCACTACTCTGCTTTATTCATTTGAATTTTATTTGGCTACTCCAAGTCTTAAGCTTTTAATTTATCCATCTAGTTCTGTTTAAATGCAAGAGTTCCCCAAACTCAATTTAGTAAAAAATAAAACCTACTGAAAAATAGCAGACAAATAATAAAGCTGGATTTCTTTTCCTCACATCTATTCCAAGGGAAGTATTTGTCGAACATAAAATAAAGCTTATCTCAATAGATACACTTTATGATACATACTCTCGACAAACTAGAAATGTAAGTGAATTTCCACAAAAAGATATAGGGGATCTATGAAGAACTTTGCACTAACATTAAATTTAATGGTGAAAAATATAAAGTTTTTACTTGAAAATTGGAAAATTTGGAAACAATGAATACTGGCCAGTATCACTTTTATTCATCCTTGCATTGGTGGTTCTGTGGGTATTCAGTGGCTCAGTTGTGTCCAACTGTTGTGTGACCCTATGGACTGTAACCCACCAGATTCCTCTGTCCATGGGATTTTTCTGGCAAGAATACTGGAGTGGGTTACGATTTCCTCCCCCAGGGGCACTGGTGGTACACGGCAGGTAAAATAAATACAAGGTATAGAGATGAGAAAGAGAGAAGTAAAACCAATTCTACACGCAGACATGATTTTCTCTGTAGAAAATCTTAAGTAATCTACCAAAAATATAGAGAGAAAACTACTAAAATTAAGCAATGAATTTAAGAAGTTTAAGGAATAAATGTCAATGTACAAAGATCAGTTGCCTTTTTATATATGAGTAACAGTTAAAATGATGAAATCAATATGATTTATAGTAGCATGGAAAATCATAAAATGTGCAAAGATAAACTTAGTCTAAGTTGTACAAACTTCTTCACTGAAAACTAAAAAATACCGCTTCTAAGAGATATTAAATAAATGTAAATAAACAGGTTTATCATATTTATAGTTTGCAAAACTCAAAATTGATAAAAAGTCAATATTCTCCAAATTGATTTACAGGTATTATTCAATCCCAATAAGAAACCCAGAACACTTTTTATGGATAGAAATGGACAAGCTAATTCTGAAATATATGTGGAAATGCAAAGGACATGTATAGTGTAAAAAAAACCAAACAAACTTGAAAATAAATATCAAGGTTGGAGGATCTACATTACCTGATTTCAAGAAGTATTATAAAGCTATGTTAATTAAGATAGCATATTGTTGATGTAGAAATAAACAAAGAGATAAATGGAACAAAATAGGGAAGCAAAAAATAAATTTAGACATATCCGATTAATTGATTTTTAATTGGGCTTCCCTGGCAGCTCAGCTGGTAAAGAATCTGCCTGCAATGTGGGAGACCCAGGTTTGATCCCTGGGTTGGGAAGATCCCCTGGAGAAGGGAAAGACTTCCCACTCTAGTATTCTGGCCTGGAGAATTCCATGGACTGCATAGTCCATGGGATTGCAAAGAGTTGGACACGACTGAGTGACTTTCACTTTCAATTAATTGATTTTAGGTAAAAGTATGAAAATGATTTAATGAGGAAAGAGAAGGAATTCTCTTCAACGAATGATACTTGAACAACTGCATATCTATATCCTGTGATGTCTCCCTTGCACCATACAAAAACATTAATTTGGGATGGAATCAGTGACCCAAACGAATAAGCTAAGAGTATCAATCTTCTGGGAACAAACATAAGAGAATAACTTCATGGCATGTGGTTAACAAAGGTTTCTTCAATAAAGCAGAGAGTAATAACTGGGAGAAGAAAAAATAACTGATAAAATGCTAATAATCAAAATTAAAGTTTTGCTCATCAAAACAAAGCATTATTAAGAAAGGAACAGACCAGTCATAGACTGAGAGAAGATATTAATTATACGTATAACTGAAAGAGAACTCATTTGCAGACTATATAAATAACGGTTACAAATCAACAATAAGACAAACAACCCAATTACAATAAGCAAAGAATTGAACAGACACTTCACCAGGGGAGATTTACAGGTGGCCAATAAACATATGAAAAAATGCTCAACATGATTTGTCATCTGAGAAATGTATATTAAAATAGCAAGGAAATGTCATTGTACCACCTCCAGAATGAACAATATTCAAGTGAGTGATAATACCAAATATTGGAAAAGATATGGAATAACCAAAACTCTCACACAATGCTTTAGTCACAGTTGCAAAGAAAAAAAATCAGTAGGTTTATTGTATAAAACAAATTGTGGTATATTTATATAATTCAGTGCTTCTCACAAATGTAGATGCATACAACATGGATGAATCTCAAAAACATGCTGCTTGAAGAAATACAGACACAGAAGAGTACAGAAAATGATTCCTTCTATATGAAATTTTAAAATAGAACAGTGATCGCCTCTGGGTGCAGGGCAGAGAATGAACAGTAAGGTACATGATGGAATTTGCTAGAGGTGATGACGAAATTCTATATTTTGTTAAGGGTAAGGGCCCCAAAACTCATCTAACTATACATTTAGCATCAGGGAATTTCATTATATTTAAATTATGCCTCAATTTATAAGAAATTTAAAATGTAGAGGTAGTATTTCAAATGAAGAGGTTCAAATTGTCTCAACTTGATATGTTTCAAGACACACAATTTGATAATGGATTTTTAAGTCACTAAGTTTATTGGATATTAAATGAAACAATTAAAGAGGTCAAGTAGTTGAATATATTGCTCTCATCTGTATCAGGAACGTTTTAGGTACAAGAAACAGAAAACTTACTAAGATGCCTGTTAATCATTCCAGGCATGATTCAGCTTAAAATCTCAGACTCTGTCCTTCTTTCTGAAATATGGTTAGTGGCCCTTCAGGAAGACATCTTAAGTCTTTCTTCTTAAGAAAGATGAGAAGCAAAAACTTTTTCACTGAAGTCTTTATTTTTATCAGGGAATGGAAGCCCTCAGCAAAACAAAACAAACAAACAAAAAACCTCTTCTTATTGTCTAGATCTTTGTCCACCCCTAGACCATTTTCAATAGGTCTAGAATAGGATTATTGGGATTGATTTGAAACATCCTTTTAAGCCTATGTAAAAGCTTTCCTTTTTGAGATCAAGGCATCTCCTCATCCTACCTGTAAAATCAGGGTTCATTTCATAGGAAGGAATTAAAAGATGGGAATAATTGTGGGTTGACAATGAACAGTGTCTGACATACATATTCCTTTCCTAACTTCTGTTAAAATGAGTAATTTCCATTATTATATAAATGTATCTGTATATATATATATATATATATATATATAAACACATCATATATATAGTATATATATACACATATATATGTATATATATTTCCCAGTGTAGACAGAGTTCAGCTGTTACAATCTCTTTCTATTCTCCATTCTTTTAATCACTGACATGACATGATTTAATTATTGGGTAAATTTGGGAGGAATTATCAGATTATGCTTAGTTCAGCAGTGACTTTCTGTTTTAGAACTGACTGAAGGGAACACCTAACCTATTGCTCCACAAGAGGAGACTATCTCAGTGGGGAAGTGTTGTGAGAAAAGGAAGACTTTCCCAGGTATCAGGGTCTTCCAGTCTTCTCAGGTATTAAGACTGTTTAACTTCAGACCCTTCTGGAGTTTTGTGTTAGCCCTCTAGTTTCTTATACCTGAGCTAATTTTTCTAACTAAGCATTTACAAGCAATAAAGTTGATGTTGTTTGTTTTAGTCGCTAAGTCATGTCTGACTCTTTTGGGACCCAGTGGACTGTAGCCCACCAGGTTCTTCTGTCCATAGACTTCCCAGGCAAGAATACTGGAGCAGGTTGCCACTTCCTTCTCCAGGGATCTCCCTGACCCAGGGATTGAACCTGTGTCTCCTGCATTTTTTGGCAGGTGAGTTCTTTACCACTGAGCCACTAGGGAATAAAGTTGATAGCTACCCTCTTTATTAATTTCCAATGTGTTCAGAACTTGAGAAAGGAAGAAGGAAGCTAAGTCTCCTAAAAAGTGTTAACATTTGGTTCACTGGCTATAGGACTCAGAATTAAATAAGGAGTAGATTTCAGAGTACATTAGAGAAGATTTTGATGGGATGATGACCATCTCTTTAGCCATGGACTTTCATTTGCCACCATGTATTCTGACCTTAAGAGCTTTTAGAGGCTTATAATCAATTTTTAGCTGCTATGGCTTGGCCTCACATTGCAGGCTAGGCTATGGCCGGCATAATTTTTTAAGGTTGTGGAGGTCTTAAGCAAGGACACAAAAGGTCCTGACAAAAGCAAGAGAATCCTAGCAGAGGTACATGGCTCATATGTGTATCTTTACCACAGGTACATGGGGATCACAAAGTTGACTGGGCAAGTGGCCTCCATGGGCCTTTAACGGGTGCATGTGGTCACAGTTTAATTCACAAACGGGGCTTTTTGTAACTGAACTATCTATGGCAAAGATTATATCACAAGAACAGAATCTTGATATGTTTCCTTGGTATTGGTGGGTATAAAATATTTGCTGCACTGAAATATTAAGTAAGACAAGTTTCTATAGTTCTATGATTTACAGTTCTCAGAAGCTAAAGTCCTAGTGCCAGGCAGAAAGGCATTGCTAGATGACTGCTCCAGATTTTATCATCTATTCAGAAACAAGGAGATGCTATTGGAGGAATTAATTTTATCTTTAATGCAGTTTATATACATATATGTGTATATATATATATACATATATATATATGAATGACTAATTCTCAAAGAATTAGTGTACATATTTCAAGACGATTCAGTTATTGTAGGTGGTATGCCAGTGCCCTGAGAGAGCATGTTTCACAAGTATAGGGGATTGAAAAGTAGAAGAAAGATAGTGTGCTGAGGGACATAAGGTAGAAGTCTTGCTTTTTTCTAATCCTCTAGGGCGAAGGTATCACACTATAGCTAACAGGCCAAATTGGACTGCTAGCTAATTTTATGAAT
This sequence comes from Giraffa tippelskirchi, assembly GCF_054371585.1. Classification (NCBI taxonomy): domain Eukaryota; kingdom Metazoa; phylum Chordata; class Mammalia; order Artiodactyla; family Giraffidae; genus Giraffa; species Giraffa tippelskirchi. The sequence continues at coordinate 67,477,919 of NC_137278.1, forward strand.
AAATTTTATTGGGACAAACCATACCCATTAGTCCAAGATATCTTTCCCTCCACATTGCCAGAGTTACATAGCATGGTGAGATCATATAATCCATTGACTTTTTATGGAAAAGTTTGCCAACCCCATCTAGAAGAGGGCAATGATTCTAAAACTTCAGCACTGCACTAGAATTATCTGGAGGACTTGTTAACATACAGATTGTCAAGCTTTACCTTCAAGGTTTCTGATTCAGATGCTTCTGTTAGGCCAATAATTTGCATTTCTAGCAAATTCCCAGTGATACAGATGCTGCTCATCTGGGGACTGTGCTTTGATAACCACTTTCCCAAGGACAAACTTCTGTAATTTCTATAATTGCTTAGAGTGATGACAGTTAAACCAAGTGTGAAGATATGATGAAAAAGCTTAGGTTTAAGTATCAGTCACAAGAGGTAGTGACAATAACTGAAAAGGAAATAAAAGAATAGAGAAAAAGAATGGTAATAAATTAAAAAAGCCAACATCAAGCCAACTGGGCCTTATAATAGTAACAATTGGCATTAACCAGCCCTACCTAGCATTTCTTCACATTTGCACTCATGCCTTCTTCAAGGCCATACTATTCATATGCTCTGGCTCCATCATTCACAGCCTAAAAAACAGCAAGATATTCTAAAAATAGGAGGCCTATTCAAAGCTATACCATTTACCACCACAGCCCTCATTATCGGCAGCCTCGCACTGACAGGAATGCCCTTCCTTATCGGATTTTACTCCAAAGACCTAATCATTGCAGCCGCTAACACGTCGTATACCAACGCCTGAGCCCTCTTAATAACACTAGTTGCCACCTCTTTTATAGCCATCTACAGCACCAGCATTATTTTCTTCGCACTTCTAGCACAACCCGATTCCCAACCCTAATTATTAGATTTAGTTCATAATGTCATTACATTTAGTTCATACTCAAGGACCAGAATTCAAAAAATCATGTGGCTTTAAGAGGACATTAAGAAATTTAAGAAATATATACTGCATATTTTTAGGGAAAGATGGGCTCCCTTCTCCTTCTGCTTCCCTCAAATATGGTATATACACAGAGGCAAAATAAATCACATTTTGGGAGATTTTTTTTCTCAATTCGTTGGGAAGGGGTATTAAGTTATTTCACTTGAAGAAATGGTACAAATGAACGTAAGTAGATGTTCCTACAACTTAAAGGGAGAATATAAACCTGAAAAACACACACTGCCCTGGTGACCACAGAAGGTAACCCCCATGACTATAGGGAAGCCACTCTAGGATTTAAGGGTGCGCTTGTCATGGACACTATCCAAGCCAGGTTCCAAGGCAGGGGGGCGGGGGGGCAGGAGGGGGCTGGATGGGAGTAGGATGGGGAGGTGGGGGGAGGGGGAGTAGAGGAGACTGGGGGTGGGGCAGGGCAGGGCAGGGACGGGGCACATTCGTTTCACGCAAGTTAGTTACGAGGCCATTCGATTCTTTGCTGGCTTTCATCTCTCTGCTCCTTCAGGTCGCAGATCTCAAAGAAGTCACAATTTGGGTGTCCTTTTGGTCTATGGCCAGTTCGTGCAGTTCCAGTAGTGACTGATTCACACTAGTTTCTAATGCAGACTCCGCCCCAGTCTCAGTGCTCCAGATCCTTCCGAACCTGAAGGAAGATTCCGCCATCTCTTCAACGGTTTTTCAGCATGTTTTCTCTCCTCAAAGGGCTGGTGAAGAAAATGCTGGCCAAGTTCTTCAAAGCCACAGCATCACGGTCAAAGTAGTAGGTCATGGAGAGGCACAATAACTCTCGCAGGGCTCTGGTTGATGGGCGGTTGCTGGCTCCTCGGAGCCCCGGCGGCGGAAGCGGTCCACTTCCAATGGAGGGGACGTCTGTCTCTCCAATCATTTTATATTCCCCAGGCTGGGATTCTAGACATTTTGGTATCGACCAATGACTGGCAGCGACTTAGTAGCAGCAGCAACGACTGGCATCTCAGCGAGGCATTGTGTCAAGCCCTACACTTCCCTTCACTGTGACCTTTTCAACACTAAGTACTGGATTCTGGGATCATGATTTTGCCGGACAAAGGGCTCTAGGGCCTGGGTGTGGCTTCCTTTCTCAATACTACAATTGTGGAGTCAGTGCTTTTATAGTCATTCAGCTCATTCACTCACAGGGATATTTAAAATGAAATATATTAGGGAATTGACACTGCAGTTATGACCCAAAAGGAACAATGCTCCTCTTCTAAGACTGCTTTTTAAAAACCCCAATTCCACGTGGTCAAGATTTTGCTGAAAAATTTGAGGTTTTGACTTTAACTTAAAAATTTGGAGGTTTGGATTTTACACTCAAATAAGCAAAATAACTTGAGTTCAGATATTAAGGGATATTAATATTTGGGGATTTTTAACTTGCAAGAGGATTTAATCATTTTCTCTTGAAATTTGATAATGGGAGAATGTTTTTTTATTCACGTTGAGATGTCCCAATACTGTGGATATTTTAATTATTTGAATATGTTTAATGTTCTTTAAGAATTTCTGGAATGCTTTGGAAATTTCTGGAATTTGTGGATACAGTGGTTGGTTGTAATTTGGGATTGCAAACTAAATAGGAAATGATTTTTTATCCTTGGGTACAAAGTGGCCTTGGAGCTGATTTAGACAATGTATTTCTCCAATCAATTTTATCAGTATCTGATATGACTACCAATGGTCCTAGGAGGATTCCCAAAAAGCAGTAGTTGACAGTGGAGAGGCAATCTAATAAAGGTAGGGGCAAGATTTCTCACATAAACTACTGGTCCCCTCTCCCTAAAAGGGCAGCCACACTCCTGTCTGACTACAGGCTTTCTGAAAAAGTTTAAGGGTTTTGAAGAAAAAAGAGAGGAGATTTTATATGGAACACTTAATCCTCCCTCTTCATGTTTCCTGCTGTGAAAGAAACTCAGAATCTGACTGTCCCTTGATTGACTTCAATCCACAGGCAGTGGAATAACATACCTGACTGATAAAATTGGGAAGGAAAAATATGTTGCTCTGCTGTTTATTTGCTCAGCTTAGATCTACTACTTCTTCCTCTTAGATTTTTTTTAATTTACTTCTCAACTGGAGGAAAATTGCTTTACAATGTTGTGTTGGTTTCTGCCATACAACAATGCAAATCAGTCATAATTATATACATATCACCTCCCTCTTGAGCCTCCTCCCTCCCCTCCCCTCACCCCACCCCTCTAGGTCATCACAGAGTACCAGGCTGGGTTCCCTGTGTTATATAGCAACTTCTCACCAGCTATCTCTTTTATACATGGTAGTGTATATATGTCAATGCTACTTTCTCCATTTGTCCCACTCTTTCCTTCCCCTACTGTGTCCATTCTCTACAACTGCGTCTCCATTCCTTCCCTGCAAATAGGTTCATCAATGCCATTTTTCTAGATTGCATATTAATGTACAATATTTGTTTTTCTCTTTCTGACATTTCACTCTGTATAACAGGCTCTAGATTCATCCACACCACTAGAACTGACTCAAATTCATTCCTTTTTGTGGCTGAATAATACTCCATTGTATATACATACCACATCCTCTTTATCTATTCATCTATTGATGGACATCTAGGTTGCTTCCATGTCCTAGCTATTGTAAACAGTATTTCTATGAACACTGGGGTACATGTGTCCTTTTCAATTACAGTCTTCTCAGTATATATCCCCAGTAGTGGGATTAGTGTGTCATATGGCAGTTTTGGGCTTCCCTGATGGCTCGGTGGGTGAAGAATCTGCCTGCAATGCAGGAGACACAGGAGACATGAGTTCAATCCCTGGATCAGGAAGATAACCTGGAGGAAGAAATGGCAAGTCACTTCAATATTCTTGCTTGAAAAATCCCATGGACAGAGGAGCCTGGCCGGCTCAAGTACAAAGGGTCACAAAGAGTTGAACACAACTGAGCGAACTAAGCATGCATGAATTTTAGCAAACTCCAGGGATAGTGAAAGACTGAGGAGACTGGCATGGTGCAATCCATGGGGTTGTAAGAGTCAGACACTACTTAGCAACTAAACAACAGTGTTAGTTTTATTCCTAGTTTTTTACGGAATCCCCACACTGTCCTCCATAGTGGCTGTATCAATTTACATTCCCACCAACAGTTCAGAAGGGTTCCTCTTTCTCCACATCCTCTCCAGCATTTATTGCTTATTGATTTTTTGATTATGACCATTCTGACTGTTGTGAGGTGATGCCTTATTGTAGTTTTGATTTGCATTTCTTTAATAGCTAGTGATGTCTCTTAGAATTAATTGAAGTAAGCTAATCTTAGGAGTACAAGTTGTTTTTTTCAGAGGCAGTTTCTCTGCCCCTGACCATGACAGACACTGGATGGATGTCTACCTAATTTGGGAATTTGGCGTTAGGAGTCAATTTAGTTCTTAGAACTAAGCTATGGCATTTAACTTAGCATTAAAGTAAAAGAAGTAGTATTTTGGCCTCAAAAAGTCACTCTGCTTTACTTCTCAATATGTTTAGAAACTAAGTGGTAAAGAAGGATTCTATTTGGTGGAGGGAAGGATGTCCTTCCTCAGAAATTCTTAACAGAATTTACCCTTTATTCTTATTACACTACTTTAAAAATTTACATACAAAGAATATTATATTACAATATGTTATTTTTTAAAGTAAGCTGATGGATGAAGAGATTTTGTCAGTTAAAAAAAAGCACTAAAAATGTCTATGGTCTACAGATATCCGTGAAGATTTATTTTATAAACCTTTTCCCTTAAAATAAGTAAAAGTGTCAGCATCACTCAAACAAGAGGTGTGTACATTTACATTAAATAAATTATTCATTTTCTAATATTGTGAAATTGTTTTGTAGTGCATGAGAGTAAAATAAAGCTGAAATAATCTCCATCCCTTGCATTATGCATTGTACCGTTAGAAAAGAGATGTTTTTTTTGGGGGGGGGGGATATGATAAAAAAAAAAAAAAGCTTTCTTTTTAGTCCCTGAAGTACTAAAGTAAGTAACAGAATAAAATCCAATTAAAAAAACTTCTATTTTTTGTTATTATCACCTTTAGTTAATGGCATGTATGTTTCAATTTCTAAGCACATGGTTATGCTTTGGCTGGATTGGATGTCATTATTTTGATTCCCTTTGCTAAACTCAAAGTGAGATACCTTTCCTCTTTTTTCATTTTTGGAAACTTTGTATGTTTACTCAGTCAGAGTTGTTCCCAGAGCCTTAAAACACTTGATGTAGTCATTGGCACTGGACCTGTATACACATATCTCTGTGGAGCCTTTCTGGTTCAGCCATTCTAAACTCATTATTGACTGTTGATTTTTCCTTCCTAAATAACACTATTATGTACTTATTGCCTATACCACTCAGTTCATTTATTATTTAATATTTGTTATTTTTATGTCCAATGTGCATATGGCATGAATCTCTAACTGTAGGCTTTTTAAGCACCAATTTTATCATACACTGACATGAATCAGCCATAGGTTTACATGTCAATGTATGGCAAAAACCACTACAATATTGTAAAGTAGTTAGCCTCCAATTAAAATAAATAAATTAAAACAACAACAAAAAAGAAAAAAAAGCACCAATTTTAATACTTTGCAGATCACTCAAATTATTGTGTTTTGTAGCTCATAGACACTCAAACACCACAATAATGTGATCACTCACCTAGAGTCAGACATCAAAGCAAGTGGAGATGATGGAATTCCAGCTGAGCTATTTCAAATCCTAAAAGATGATGCTGTGAAAGTGTGGCACTCAATATGCCAGCAAATTTGGGAAACTCAGCAGTGGCCACAGGACTGGAAAAGGTCAGTTTTCATTCCAATCCCAAAGAAAGGCAATACTAAAGGATGTTCAAACTATTATAAACTTTACTCATTTCACATGCTAACAAAGTAATGCTCAAAATCCTTCGAGCTAGGCTTCAGCAGCACATGAATAGAGGATTTTCAGATGTACAAACTGGATTTAGGAAAGGCAGAGGAACCAGAGATTAAATTGCCAATATCCGTTCGATCATAGATAAATCAAGGGAATTCCAGAAAAACATCTACTTCTGCTTCATTGACTATATGCTAAAGCTTTTGACTATGTGGATCACACAACAAACTGTGGAAAATTCTTCAAGAGATGGGAATACCAGACTGCCTTACCGACCTCCTGAGAAACCGGTATGCAGGTCAAGAAGTAACAGTTAGAACCAGACATGAAAGGGCAGACTAGTTCCAAATTGGGAAAGGAGTACATCAAGGCAGTATGTTGTCACCCTGCTTATTCTACTCATATGCAGAGTAAATCATGCGAAATGCCAGGCTGGATGAAGCTCAAGCTGGAATCTAGATTACCTGGAGAAATATCAACATCCTCAGATATGTAGATGACACCATCATTATGCCAGAAAGAGAAGAGGAACTAAAGAGCCTCTTGATGAAGGTGAAATAGGAGAGTGAAAAAGCTGGTTTAAAACTCATTCAAAAAATGAAGATCACAGCATCCGGTCCCATCATTTCATGGCAAATAGATGAGGAAACAATGGAAACAGTGACAGACTTTTCTTGGGCTCCAAAATCACTGTGGATGGTGACTCCAGCCATGAAATTAAAAGACACTTGATCCTTGGAAGAAAACCTATGACCAACTTAGACGGCATATTAAAAAGCAGAGATATCACTTTTCCAACAAAGGTTGGCATAGTCAAAGCTGTGGTTTTTCCATTAGTCATGTACGAATGTGAGAGGTGGACTATAAAGAAAGCTGAGTGCTGAAGAATTGATACTTTCAAACTGTGGTGCTAGAGAAGACTCTTGAGAGTCCCTTGGACAGCAAGGAGATCAAACCAGTCAATCTTAAAGAAATCAACCCTGAATATTCATTGGAAGGACTGATGATGAAGCTGAAACTCCAATACTTTGGCCACCTGATGAAAAGAGCCAACTCATGGGAAAAGACCTTGATTCTGGGAAAGATTGAAGGCAGGAGGAGAAGGGGATGACAAAGGATGAGATGGATGGATGGATGAGTGGACCTGAATTTGAGCAAACTCAAGGAGATAGTGAAGGGCAGGGAAGCCTGGAGTGCTACAATCCATAAGGTCTCAAAGTCAGACACAACTAAGTGACTGAACAGCAAAGACACTCAAACACTTCTGAATGTACCTAGCATTCCTAACTGGAAGAAATCATATTCAAGAAAGATAAGTACACTTTTGTAGCTTCTACTAAGTGTACAAAACAATTATATGTTTATTTTCTAAAATCTATAACATAGTTACAGCTGAAATTATGCCCAAAATATTAGTAACTAATTATTCACAAATGGTAATTTTAGGTATTATTTTTCATATGGCTGAAATTAATAAGTGCTGTTTAGAGCCACACTATCTTCTTCTTGGTATGTACTCTTTTGCTTTTATTTGTAAAATCAATTTTATTGAAGTATAATTAGTATATAATAAAAATTCATCCATTTAGGAGTACAGTTCAATGAGTTTTGAATAATTAACCATATAACTACCATAATATTCAAGGTATAGAACTGTTCCTCAGCCTAAAATTCCTGTGGAGCACAAAGGTCTTTGCATGTGTGTGTACTTATTTCCTTTTAAATTACAGTACTATGCCATAAAAGTAACATTGTTTGGTGCAGTGTTTATTTGTAGGGATTTTGGGGGGTATTATCTTTGTGTTATTTTAAGGGCAACTGCTCTATAGATTATGATATGTATTAAACATTTCAGAATTTAATTAGAATTAATAATCTACCACCTCTAGTGGAATGTAATGTAAATGGTAAAGAATCTGCCTGAAATGTGGGAGGCCTGGGTTCGATCCCTGGGTTGGGAAGATCCCCTGCAGCAGGAAATGGCAACCCACTCCACTGTATAGGTAACTTGAAACCAGATATGTCTCTTTACTCTTTTAAGTTCTAGTTGTAATGAATTACACATATGTAATTCACACACATTCTGACACACAATGACACAATTTTCATTTTCTGTTGATGTGTATGTTTTAAAGAATTTAAGACAGAGGTGGATAGTCTATTATATCCAGATGTTTAGCATTTCTGTTGTTTTTCCTGCATATCCTACAATATAATAGTTCCAAGTTTTCTTTTGGTATCATTTCCTTTTTAGGAAGAACTTGCTTTAGCATTTCTTTCTTATTAGATATGCTGGTGAAAAATTTTCTTAGTTTTCCTTCATCTGAAGATAAGGATGCTTTCATTTTGTCTTCAATTCTAAAGAATGTTTAAACTAAATATTTTATGTTGCTCATTCTTTTATTGTAGCTCTTTATAAATGTTCCATTACCTTCTGGTCTCTATAGTTGCCTCTGAGAAATCAGTAATAATTCAAATACTTGTTTTCCTATATATGTGTGCATGTGTGCTAAGTAGCTTCAGTCCTGTCCTACTCTTTGTGACCCCATGGACACTAGCCCGCCAGGCTCCTCTGTCCATGGGATTCTCTAGGCGAGAATACCGGAGTCGGTTGCCATGCCGTCCTCCAGGGGATCTTCCCAACCCAGGTATCAAACCCAGGTCTCATACCTCCTGTATTGGCAGCTGGGTTCTTTATCACTAACACCACCTGGGAAGCCCTCACCTATATATATATATATATATATATATATATATATATATATATATATACTATGTCATTTTTTGCCTGTTTCCAAGATTTTTTTTTAGCTTTGGTTTTCAGTTTGATTACAGTATATCTGGGTCTGTAGTTCTTTGAATATTATCTGGTTAGATTTTGCTGAGATTCTCAAATTTCTAAACTTATACATTTTACCAATTCAGGATGATTTCCACTGCTATTTCCTCAATATTTTTTTTACACCACACTCTTTTTCCTGCCTTTCTGGCACCTATAGACACCAAAATTTGAACTTTGTTATATTCTCCAACAGGTACTGGAGGTGCTATTCATCTTTTGTTTTTCAACTTTTTCCCTCTGTTGATCAGATTATTTTTATTGATCTATATTCAAGATTACTGACTCATAAGATTTACCCTTGAACCCATCCAGTGAATATTTTTATTTTGTTTATTGTTTTTCACTTATGTAGCTTCCAGTTCTAAAATGATTATTTTAAAAATATATCTCTTATCTCTCTAGAGACTTTCTTTCTTTCCAATTGTTTCAGAAGTGTTTGTCCTTAGTTTTCATAGAAAGATTAGGAGAGATGTTTTAAAGTCTTCATCTCTTAAGTCTAACATCATGGCAGATTTGGGGCTGGCTTCTATCAATTGTCTTTTCCCTTGAGAGTTTGTCAGACTTCACTGGTTCTTTGTACCTTGATTACTTTTTGATTGTATACTAAATATTTTGAATATTATGCTATAAAATGCAGATCTTGTTTAAAGACTGTGGAAAACATAGTTGTTATTTTTACAGTAAGTAGCTAGCCCAGTTATTAATAGGTTTTCGCCATAAGTTTCAAACTTCATTTTGTGGACTTTGGTTTTAATGTTAGTTGTTTTCAAAGCTTTACAGTGCTATTTGTGTCTGTCCGCAAATGTCTGCAGCCCAGGGGCCACTCTTAGACCTGGGTTGTAATCTACCCTGTAGGTTTTTCTCAAAGGCTTCAGTATACTTGTTTAAGGTCAGATCCATGCATACATGGGCTCACAGGTGAGCGCATGAGTACATACACAATTTTATGGGATCCCTCTTCTCCTTTGCTCCTTTGAGAACATATTCCAGGTCCAAGGTTTCTTCTTCCTTCTTGATCCTTAGGCTAGAACACTGGAGATTTAGTGTCCCTACTACTGCTACTGCTACTGCTAAGTCACCTCAGTCGTGTCCGACTCTGTGCGACCCCATAGATGGCAGCCCAGCAGGCTCCGCCGTCCCTGGGATTCTCCAGGCAAGAACACTGGAGTGGGTTGCCATTTCCTTCTCCAATGCATGAAAGTGAAAAGTGAAAGTGAAGTCGCTCAGTCGTGTCCGACTCTTAGCGACCCCATGGACTGCAGCCTACCAGGCTCCTCCATCCATGGGATCTTCCAGGCAAGAGTACTGGAGTGGGGTGCCATTGCCTTCTCCAGTGTCCCTACACTGCTATGTATTTCCCATAACAAGGGATGAACACTGCTATGTATTTCCCATAACAAGGGATGAAGAGAAAAGGAAAAAAAAATAATAACGGGATTTCCTTTACTCTTTGCAGACTCCCCATCCCCATAGACCAGAGGGAGAAGGATTGATTAGCTTGGAGGTTCTGTCTTCACTCTGCATAGTTCTGGGATGTGTACTGCCTTTGGATATAGGTTGAGAAATGTAGGAGGAAAAGAGAAATACAGATTCACTGCCAGATTATCTGTACTTTGTATTCTCAACTCCTTCCTCATTTGCATTTTAGAGTCCACAGATAGTTGCATTCACTGGGAAGGACAGGGTGGCACGTGTTTATTTTGTCTTAGAACTAGAACGTTCACAGTTATAGGATAAGATTTATGTGTCTTCCCTTAAACTGGTTACTATGAAATCTCCTTTTGTTGTCCAAATTGATTTATTTAAAAAGGAAATATAAAAGGAATTTCATTGTTATCTTGTTTCTCACTAGCCATCAAACCCTATTCCTCTCTTTGAAGGGAAAAAGTGGCATGTGAACTATAATTCTATTTCTATTGGGTAAATCCTTTTCTCTCCTAGAAATCTTTTTTGTGGAGAAGAAATAAAGGAAAAGTCCACACTTGGTACCTCACTTTTTTTTTTTCTTCCCCTTTGCATTTTCAGAATCAGAGAAGTCAAAGAGAAGAAAAAAAAAAGATTACTACAAATGTTAATGGTATTCATAGAGTCATTCAATGTGTGAGTCTTAGAAATTAATTTCCAATATTGTCTTCTTTAGGGTTAGTACAGGTGAATGCTTACTGTTGTTTAAACAACAACAACAAAAAAAACTAAGCCAACATAAATAAAACATTTGATACACTATGCTGGTAAATATTAAAAAAAAAATTAGAAGTTTGGCCCAGAGTAGATTCTGATAGTAAGAATCATACAACACATAGAAAAAGCTTGAGTAACCACAAACTAAACTCTTAACACAATCTATCTACCATCTCCTCCTTTTCCATGACCCAAATGCAAGTGAGTGGATGATGTTTAATTCTAAACTTTGAACTCTAGAAATTAGCTGTCTGAATATTACCTTTTGTAGAACCTTCTATGCTTCATCCAATGCCTGCACATTAGTTTCCTATCTCCCACTTTAGTTGCTGGTTTGTGAAAGCAGAAGAAATACATTTTTCTTTCTCTTGTCTTTTACCTTTCCTGGAAAGCATTGTTGTAAAACTGAAACTTGAATGCAGAATTGAATTCTTATTTCCAAAGCCAATTGACTTTAAATCATATTAAGTTGATGAAATACTAGAAACTGTTCCTTTAACCATCTCTGCTTGCCTAAATCCAAATTTAGGCTTTATAGTATAGCTCTAATTCCATTAAGCAGCTCCTATTCTTTAGGAATGTAGACTGTGGAAATAGATAAAAGTAAATTGAGTCCTGTTTATTCCTCTTACCAGCTGTGCAACTGTGGATAAGTAATTTGATATCTCTGAACCTCACTGTCCTCATCTGTCAAATAAGGATGACAAGGCAAAAGGAGCAGACGGTGGCAGAGGATGAGATGGTTGTATGGCATCACTGACTCAATGGACATGGGTTTGAGTAAACTCTAGGAGATAGGGAAGGACAGGGAAGTCTGATGTGCTGCAGTCCTTGGGGTCGCAAAGAGTTGGACACAACTGAACCTCTGAACAATGACAAGATGACCCCCTCACAAGGTTTTTGCAGTAAGTCCACTAAAACCTCTGTAAATGTTACCTGCTTCTGCACTTAACCACAGTATTTTATTATGACTGAAATATGTTTCCTTTACATAATTAGAGAGCTCAAGGACATTTAGACATTATCTACCACATTTTTCAGGTAAAAACCCTAAAGGTCAGAGGCTGAGAGTGATTTTTCTAAAGGGCACAGATAGAGCTAGTATGACAAGAATCAGCTAAGCCTTAATGAAATATCACTTTTAATGGATGAACCTCATAATATTCTAAGTGGATAATAGGAGAAGCTCAGCAACCCATATGGCAAGGAAATCTTATTTGCCTGCTTGGTTTTAGTTTACACATTTTTTCCTGCCTGAGAGAAGGGAGGGGAAGGGAAATCAGAGCTGTATCAAATGCAGTGGCATCTGGGCTGATCTAATAGAAATGATCAGGTGATTCTCCTTAATCCTTATTAGTAGGCTTCCAAGGACTTTTCGCAAGAAGTGAATTATTTTAGTGTTAATAAGAAATCAGGCCCAAAATATATTAAATTCTCACTTTCCATCCATGTTTGCCATGTCATTTCATTTGCTGATTTTCTTTAGCTTAGTGGTCTATTTTTCAAGTACTAAATACACTGATGCTAATCCAGAGGTCTTTGTGAGTATCTTTTGGTCATTGGGTTGAGACAACATTCATTTTTTTCAATCTGTTAACTGCAGACAGAAATGAGTGGGCCGTGGAATGGATTTTCCATGCACGGCTGCTACTCTGCATTATTGAACATACTCTCAGTCTCTTGGCATTCTTGGGTATCCATTTTCAGACAGGGCCCTATCTTACTTCTGTTTTTTGCTCTTAATAAATAAACTACAAATAAAACTGTGGAAACGTCATGTGTCCCTCAGACCACTTGTTTCTTTGGATGCTTCAGATTCAGAGGCACTAGAGACTCCAATAAGGACTGTTTTGACTTTAAGAAAAGGAACTATAGTTCTTATCTCAAAGAAAAGTAAATTAATGTTCTAAAGTAGGTTATGAACAAAGCATCAGCTACAGAAACTTCTTTGCAAATGATTTTAGTGAATACATCAGGAGGGTCAGGACTGGGAGAAGATGAAGCTGAGGATACTGGGGGATAAAATCAGGTCTGTCTCTATTCAGAATTACTGAGTGCATGAAGGCAATCTATACCTCCTCAGCCTACTTTTACTTTGTGCCTGAAAACCTCATTAGCCATGTGCCTTGTAAATTATCCTACTCCCATCAAAATCTTAGCAAAGAACCTAAGAAACTATCTCACATAAGGTTTAAAGGACTGGTCCAAATTTCAATGTTATCCCTAACTGATATATCTGGACTTGAATAGACAAATAAAACCTCAAGATAAATGAATGATGGTTTGGAGCTATATTTCTCATCTTTATTAGGCAGAATAGAAAGGTCTCTAAGATCACACATCTGTCTTTGTGTAAAACTGTACTAGATTTGGATCACTGCTTTCTCAGACACTTCTTCCTTGTGAAATCTCCCTCATCCACCGCAGAAACCATTGCATGATTTCACTCTACTCCCTGTAATCACAGCCAACTGGGCCCTGAGAGGAAAATGCTCCAAGGATTCATTTGTTGACCTGGTAGTTACACTGAATTGTATAGCCTGGCCTACTAGCATTGGGCCAAGCAGATTCCTCTCTGGGTAGGACACTTCATTTCTTCTCTCACTTTTGTCAGCAACACTGAGTCATGTTCTAGATAGGTCAGACACTGGGGCAAGTCAAGTTATTATTATTGTTCTCACTCTTTTATTTACTCATTGATTTCTCCTCCTAAGATCTGTTTCCATGGCAACAACACAGGCAACTTTGGTTAAGAAGCTCAGATAGAGCAATGAAACCTGATGGAATCCATTCTGCTTTTGGCTCCACTTGTCTCCTTTTTGGTTGCTATTGACTGTCTCATAGGGCACACCATTCTTCAGTCCTCAGGATATCACTGATGAATTTAAGATCATTTTTATTTCCTTCCCCATGAAGAGAAGGAACTTTGTTTTTCCTGAAACAGAAAGTACTATTACTTTATCAAAAGCTATTTCACATGCTTTGATTCATAGTTCAGTTCAGTTCAGTCTCTCAGTCATGTGCGACTCTTTGCGACTCCATGGATGGCAGCGCACCAGGCTTCCCTGTCCATCACCAAATCCTGGAGCCTACTCAAACTCATGTCCATCGAGTCAGTGATGTCATTCAACCATCTCATCTTCTGTCATCCCCTTCTCCTTCTGCCTTCATTCTTTCCCAGCATCAGGGTCTTTTCAAATGAGTAAACTCTTTGCATCAGATGGCCAAAGTATTGGAGTTTCAGCTTCAGCATCAGTCCTTCCAATGAACATTCAGGACTGATTTGCTTTAGGATGGACTGGCTGAATCTCCTTGCAGTCCAAGGGACTCTCAAGAGTCATCTCCAACACCACAGTTCAAAAGCATTAATTGTTCGGCGCTCAGCTTTCTTTATACTCCAACTCTCACATCCATACATGACTATTGGAAAAACCATAGCCTTGACCAGACGGACCTTTGTTGGTAAAGTAATGTCTCTGCTTTTTAATATGCTGTCTAGGTTGGTCATAACTTTTATTCCAAGGAGTAAGCATCTTTTAATTTCATGGCTGCAGTCACCATCTGCAGTGATTTTTGAATCCAAAATAGTAAAGTGTATCACTGTTTCCATTGTTTGCCCATCTATTTGCCATGAAGTGGTGGGACTAGATGCTGTGATCCTAATTTTCTGAATGTTGAGTTTTAAGCCAACCTTTTCATTCTTGTCTTTCACTTTCATCAAGAGGCTCTTTAGTTCTTCTTCGCTTTCTGCCATAAGGGTTGTGTCATCTGCATATCTCAGGTTATTGATACTTCTCCCAGCAATCTTGATTCCAGCTTGTGCTTCATCCAGCTCAGAATCTCTCATGATGTACACTGCATAGAAGTTAAATAAGCAGGGTGACAATATATAGCCTTGATGTACTCCTTTCCCAGTTTGGAATCAGTCTGTTGTTCCATGTCCAGTTCCAACTGTTGCTTCTTGACTTGCATATAGATTTCTCAGGAGGCAGGTAAGGTGGTCTGGTATTCCCATCTCCTTCAGAATTTTCCACAGTTTGCTGTGATCCACACAGTCAAAGGCTTTGGTGTAGCTTATAAAGCAGAAGTAGATATTTTTCTGGAACTCTCTTGATTTTTTGATGATCCAGTGGATGTTAGCAATTTGATGTGTGGTTCCTCCTCCTTTTCTAAATCCAACTTGAACATCTGGAAGTTCACAGTTCATGTACTGTTGAAGCCTGGCTTGGATAATTTTGAGCATTACTTTGTTAGTGTGTGAGATGAGTGCAATTGTGTGGTAGTTTGAGCATTCTTTGGCATTGCCTTTCTTTGGGATTGGAATGAAAACTGACCTTTTCCAGTCTTGTAGTCACTGCTGAGTTTTCCAAATTTGCTGGCATATTGAGTGTAGCACTTTCACAGCATCATCTTTTAGGATTTGAAATAGCTCAACTGTAATTCCATCACCTCCAGTAACTTTGTTCATAGTAACGCTTCCTAAGGCCCACTTGACTTTGCATTCCACAATTTCTAGCTCTAGGTGAGTGATCACACCATTGTGGTTATCTGGGTCATCAAGATTTTTGTATAGTTCTTCTGTGTATTCTTGCCACCTCTTCTTAATATCTTCTGCTTTTGTTAAGTCCATACCAATTCTGTCCTTTATTGTACCCATCTTTGCATGAAATGTTCCCTTGATATCTCCAATTATGTTGAAGAGATCTCTAGACTTTCCCATTCTATTGTTTTCCTCTATTTCTTTGTACTGGTCACTGAGGAAGGCTTTCTTATCTCTCCTTGCTATTCTTTGGAACTCTGCATTCAAATGGGTATATCTTTCCTTTTCTCCTTTGCCTTTCCTGTCTTTTTCTTTTCTCAGCTATTTGTAAAGCTATTTGTAAGGCTTGTAAGTACTGATTCATAATACTCCGTTATAAAATCCAAGAAGATGAGTAATGATAGAATTGCCTCAAGTACATTGCTTGCTCCCTCGAGGAGCCTTAGCATGGGCCATTTCCCCAGCTTAGCCAGCTCTCCCTTTGCTCCAGTCAACCCTTGCCTTTCTGTCTTTCTTCAGCCACATCAACTCATATTGTTTTCCTCTTAGCTCAAATGTCACTTCTTTAGAGAACCCTTCTCTGGCCACCCAGACTGGATTAGGACACACTACTTCCCCTACCCATAGCTCCTCTCAGTTTTTCTTTAAAGGATATATCATCGTTGGTAAGCACATCTTTTTGTGATTTTTAAAATAATATCTTTTTCTCCAACTAGGCTCTGAGCTCCCAAAGATAGAGTACCTAGTTGATCTATCATTGAAACCCTAGCACCAGCAGGGTGACTAATATATAGGTTCTACAAAGGCTTATTTATTGAAAAATGGATGGAAGAATCTCTCATTTCTCCCTCCTTAAGGCTAGAAGCTAGTTAACAATTTATCCAGATGTATTGGTCAGGTCAGAATGCCATAGCAAAATACAATTGACTTTATGGAATAAACAATGGAAATGGATTTCTCATTGTTCTGGAGGCTAGGAAGTCCAAGATCAGGGTGCCAGCCAATTTAGTGAGATCTCTCTTCCTGACTTGTAGATGGCTACCTTCTCCTGGTATCCTCACATAGTGGAAGAGAAAGAGGAAGGGAGGAAGGGAGAGAGTGAGGGGGTATCAGGAGAAAGAGAGAGAGAAAGGGAGAATATATTTTTATAAGGCCACCAATCCTATTGGATAAGGGCCCCACATTTAAAGACCTCATTTACTTTTTATCACTTCATCACAGACCTTATCTCCAAATACAGTCATGTTGGGGGTTAGGACTTCAACATATGAACAGGAGGGTTGGGGCACAGTTTTGTCCATCTACATGGGTTAGGTTTATTTGACCTTAAGTTCTCTCAGTTCTTGCAGCAGATGTTAACCTATTACTTTGCACTTTCTTGTTTCTCTCTTTTGCAAGAAAACCATTATGCTTTTTGCAAAAAAGCATTTGGGTTCCTGCTAGACTTTATAGTCTCTTTTTGTCATTATTGTCTCTTTGTTACTGTTTGGGTTTCAAGAAAATAAAAATGTTTTCAAAGTTTATTGTTTTCTCTGACTTGAAAGTTCTGGTGCAGATTGCCAACACAGAGGTATATGAATATAAGAAAGACTCAGAGATTATTACTGATTCATTAATACAGTAAACAAACTTCCAGTTAAACTTTCAGTGTTTACTCCTGGGCTTTGATCTTCTCTCAATGGTTTTTATTTTCCTCTAGCTCATATCCTTGACTGAAGGTGAACTCTGGTTCCGGATAGTCTGGCTTCACAGAAAAGTCTTATGTTTGTCTGCAAGGCTTCTATTTAATTTTTAAAATCATTTTTATTACTCTGTACCAGGGAGTCATCTGGAAATGATATTCTTTAATAAACTGTCTTTGACAAATATTATTTTTTTCTTGTTAAAAACTCCTTTTCCTATTTTTCTTCTTCAAATAGCCACTGGTACTTCTCTGGTTGAGAATGCAATGCTACTAGAGGGACAGCTCTTGCCAAATGAGGAGAGTTTATTTTTTAAAAATCTCTCCTGCTTTTATGTTACATTTAATCAAAAGTGTACCATCTTATATTCTTTCCTTTTCTCTCAATTTTGGTTTAAAAACTTTTTTCTGTAATTGATTTTTCAGTTTTCAGTGAACTTGCAAATGAATGCAAAAATCTGTTATAAGAAACTTTTGGTTTATTAATTCACTACTAGGTTGGTGGGTCATTTCTGAGGGAGTAAGAAAGTTGTATCAGGTATGAACCAGGTGTGTGAACAGACTACTCGAATGATGATTTTGAAGGTCTACAGTGAATAACGTTGCATGTGAAAAAGAAGTTTCAGGTTAACGTAATGCATTAATGAGGCTATCATATTGACTAGACTTTTGAAACAAGAAATAAGCCTTTTGCCAATCATTTTACCCTATTTGAATCTCATGCCACTCCAGACCCCTTTTAATGTCCCTTTCTAAAAGAGGGATTTTACATCTTTCTGATCCATTCAGTGTAGAACCAGGGGCATTTGTGACAAAGGTGACTAGGTAAGTGGCAATAACGTAAACTAGGGTAAAATCCCATTATCTGAATATGTTATTAATTCCCTGCCCATGTGGATTTATCTTTACTTAGAATCAATGATCAGTTTATCCATTAAAGTGTTAGCACTGAAATGTTATGTACTTTTTACTTAAATGTACTGAATATCTATGTTCCAGAAGATGATGAAAAAATTGAAGTCAAATTGATCATTGTTTCTGCCTTCAAGGATGTTACAGTCTACTAGGGGGAAAAAAAACAGATAATAGGTGATGAGGGGGTAGAGAATGAGAAATAGAGAATGAGAGAGAACTGAGTTAAGTATGTAGGAATTCAGAGGAGGGAGTGATGACTGTCATTTCATTTGTGGAAATCAAAGAAGGCTTTCCAGCATAGAGGCATTTGTATACTGTCATCCGAGGGATGAATGAAGGCTAAACAAATGGAAAAGACAGAGGTGACTATTCAGGCAAAAGCAAAAGCCAAGGCTCAGATGAAAGAAATTTGCTCCCTAAATAAGATTGGAAAGGCAAGACTGGAAGAACAAGAACACTATATGTCAGTTAGATTTTTACACATTATTCTGTAGATCTTGGGGATCTGAAATAGGGTAGTACAAACTGAGAGGAGGAAATACAGAAAAGTATGTAGGTAGAACTGATTAGACTTGACAGCTTATTAAGGGGCAAGGGACTAGCCGTCAAATCTGAGTCTGTAATTTTAATCCTGGGCGGTTGGGAGAAGGATGTTCTTCTTTGAAAATGAAACTAAGACATTAAGAAAAAGGTGTTTTGGAGAAGGAAATATTTGATTTCAAAAGTAAAAGCATGTTCCTTTAGAACATCCCCCAAACTCACTTATTTAAATGAATATGTAGCTTTTATCTAAGGTGTAGACAATGCTTCTGGACTTTAATCCAGATATAATTCCCAGAACTTCATGTTTGAGAGAAATTTATAAAATCATCTCTGTGCCAGCTGATATCTTTTGTTGCCTTCTACTATTTTGTTAAATGAGGTAACATGATAACTTACTATTTGCATTTATTTTGTTTTCACTTAATGTGCAGTCAAGAAAGAAAAGAGTTGGATGAAGGAAAGCCAAAAATAGTCCATGTACAAGGAGCAGAAGCTTAATAAAAAGCAAAAAGGACATTGAGGGAGCAAATAGGAGCATGGGTGAGGAAGCAGGTGATGATGATAGAAAATAATAACATTTAAACTGGATCCATCTGATGGCTCTGGGTTCTAGGATATAAATACAGACATACCCAACTTCAATGCAGGAGACAAAGGAGATGCAGATTCGATCCCTAGGTTGGGAAGATCCCCTGGAAGAGAAAATGGCAACCCATTTCAGTATCCTTGCCTGGAAAATCCCATGGACAGATGAGCCTAGTGAGCTGCAGTCCATAGGGTTGCAAAAAGAGTCAGAGTGACTGACCATGCACACACCATACTGTGCCATTTCAAAAGTTTCCACAAACCACTTTTATAAGCCCAGAGAGTTCTAACCAATGTCAGAGCTCTACTTACGAGGATGCTGGCTAATGGTCTATAGCGGTATGAAAGTTCTACAGTATGTGGAAACCACTGGAAAAGGCTGGGCCTAGAGTGTGGGTGTTAAGTGGAAGAGTGGTTACGTGGGAGAATCTCCAGGTTTGTCTTATTATGAAAGAAAAGGTGAGTTTGTGTATCTCTGTGTGTGTGTCTGTATGTAACAATTATTTTGTTTAAAGAGGAAGAAAAAATACTTTGTTCTAATTTCTCTTCAAGTGTTCTTTATCTTCTGACCTAAACCCTAATGAGATTTTCTTCCTTTTTAAGCACAAAGACTTTAAAGAGTACTTGAGTTCTTTTCAGCAACATTTTTGAAAAATAACTCTCAATTTCTATTGCCTTTTAGAAAATTATAACAAAGGAGAATTAAGTAACACTCATTTGCTCATATTATCTGATTGATAGAGTAGATATTATGCTATTAGGAAGATGTAAAAGATATAGGCTACTTTAGGAATTTTGATTTCTTATTATCTTCAAATTCCAAAGTTCAGCTGAAACATAGAAAAATTTAAACTCATATTCTCCCAGTCTATTTAAAATTCCCACTCATATTTTGAGTTTTGCCGTAAGTGCATGGAAACCTGGTGGATACAGATAACAGGAAGGTGTTGTTTGATAAACTTCCTTTTTCCATTCCTTCATCTAATAAGTAAATCTTGAATTTCTTTCAAAGTAAAAGCAAAGCTAAGAGCTAGATTGAAAAATTCAAACAAATTATCAAGAGGTAGCTTATGAAAGTAGGGATCTAAATTCCAGGCAAGCAAAATGAGGAATAATGGGTCAGAAACATGAGTTATAAACTGATTAATGATAAATTATAAGAAAGTCAAGTGAGGACCTTGCACAACCAAAGAGCTTGACAGTAGCTGGGGCTAGGAACTTCTTATATGTTTTGTGTCAAAGGACATATACAATATTCAGAACAGGGGACTATGATCTGAAGATAGTGAAATGAGGAAGAAGAGAACTAAAAGTAAAGTGATTGCTTCTAGTGAGAGCCCTTTCTAAATTTTTTAAAATAAAAGTTGTCTGTATTTTAGATCTTACAATATGATGATATGATATACATACACAGAGTGAAATGATTACTACAGTTACAGTCAATCTAATTAACATATCTTCTAACATAGTAACTATTTTGTGTGTGCATAAGTGAAATCAAATTTTAGCATATTCCAGTACTTTTTCATACACCTGTCATGCATTTGTATTTCTCTGGAAAAATGTTTATTCAAGTCCTTTACCCATTTCCATTTTTTAATTGGGTTGTTTGATATATATATATAAATAAATAAATAAATAAATATAAATATATATATATATAAACATATATATATATACACATATATATACACACACACTATTTGCTGCTGCTGCTGCTGCTAAGTCACTTCAGTCATGTCCGACTCTGTGCGACCCCATAGACGACAGCCTACCAGGCTCCTCCAACCCTGGGATTCTCCAGGCAAGAACACTGGAGTGGGTTGCCATTGCCTTCTCCATATAATATTTGAAATATATATAAATAATACTTTCTATGCATCTTATATCTATCCAGATTAATTATATCTGATCAAATTACCAAAGGGACATGTGATGTGAAACATTGGTAATTTATACTACAGCTGGTTGAGCAACTTGAATTCTGATAATCATTCAAATTTGGTAATCACAGCATTGCTAAGTCACTTCAGTCATGTCCGACTCTGTGCGACCCCATAGATGGCAGCCCACCAGGCTCCGCCGTCCCTGGGATTCTCCAGGCAAGAACTGGAGTGGGTTGCCATTTCCTTCTCCAGTGCATGAAAGGGAAAAGAGAAAGTGAAGTTGCTCAGTCATGTACGACTCTTAGTGACCCCATGGACTGTAGCCCACCAGGCTCCTCCGTCCATGGGATTTTCCAGGCAAGAGTACTGGAGTGGGGTGCCATTGCCTTCTCCATCACAGCATTACATGATCTCTAAACAATTAGCCCATACACAGTTCTACAGAAACAGCTTCTCACCTGCTGATCCTAAGTGGCTAGTGAGATATATCCACCAGAAAATAAATGGTCTGGTTCTCAGTGTAAATGTCTCAGCAAAAAGGATTTTTCGCTCATACTAGGCCATTCTACTTTTGGTCATTTTGTTTATCTACATTGGTTGGTCCCTGACATCAGCTGATGCTGCACATGGTGACAGCAGCCAATCCCTACTGCCTGTGATCCAACCAGAAGCTGACTTCACAACTCCATTACTTGGTAACATCAAGCAAAACAGTAATACATGCAAGGAGTGAATAGTAAAAATTTGGCCCAGCGAGTTGAAGATAAATAAATTTTTACCTATAAATAAATTTTTTATATCTCATAAAAATTAAAACACTGATCCAAGCAAATAAATTATGGAAGTTTCTAGAATCAGGTTTTTAGATTTCAATAAAGCAGCACCTGTCTTGACTTCACCCTAAAGCTCAGAAGCCAGACCTTGATTATGAGATGGAGTGGTAGGAAGAGAAAATGCCAGTTTTCCCCTTTGCAATTTCATGACACAACTATAAACCAATGCCTATCTTTGCTGTTTCATATATTATTTCCCTTGTTATAGTACCTTTTTGAATTGAAAATAGTGAAGCTCCTTGTCTTTCAGTAAAGAGTGTTTGAGGTAATTACTCTTGATTTTGGTAGCTCAAAAAAGGAGAGGAGATTGGTTAATTAGTAGTATGGAATGAAATTTCTTAACAGTTGCCTCATGACATTTAACCTCTTATTATACCATAGAAAGGTCTGCTATTTTGTGGCATTCTACCAAGCTTGTTTAGATAGAACAATTAAGATTTTGACCATGAACTAGCGCTGCCCATGGATTGAGGAGAAATATTCCTAAAATATCAACCTTAGGGTGAAGACGAGAAATAATTTTAGAACATCAACCTTAGAGTGAAGAGGAAGATGATCTCCTTTCCCTAAACAGTACACCAGAACTTCTAAGAACAAGGATAAGCCACAAAGCCCCAAGTGATAAGAAATAGAAACTTCTTCTTTAGGTCTGTTTAGAAAACTCTAGGAGGGTAAAGATTTTTTTTTTTTCTATTCCACAAAAAAGTAGGTCTTTTCCACTTAACAGAAATGATTTTAGCTTTGAGGATCATATTTCATCTTCTCCTGATGTTCTTCAGGGTACTGGACCAGTCTCAATGACTCAATGGTGCTAAGATCTTTTGACTCCATCCTGCACTCTGCTTGCCTTGAGCCTGCTCCTGTCACGTGTCTTCCTCCTATGAACCTGCCAGCGTTCACTCACACTGATGTTGGTTGCACAGTCAATGGCTTCCAAAGCTGACTGGACCTTTCAGCCCGCTTTTCTTTGTGTCCTCCCTTCTATCTATAATTATTGTGGATTAAAGGACATCACTAGAAGTGAAAGTGTTAGTCACTCAGTCATGTCCAACTCTCTGCGACCCCATGGACTGTAGGCTGCTAGACTCCTCTGTCCATGAAATTTTCCAGGCAAGAATACTGGAGTGGTTTGCTGTTCCCTTCTTCAGGGCATCTTCCTGACACAGGGATTGAACCTAAGTCTCCTGCACTGTGGGCAGATTCTTTACCATCTGAACTACTAGGGAAGTAGTAGAAGTAGTATCCTCCACTTACTAGAAGTGAAGGATAGTATTGAAAGTGGTGTTACCCCCTTAAACCTAATCTGAATTCCTAATAGTTTAGATGCTATGAATACATCTAATGCTCTCAAGTAAAAGAAGTTAGGACTGAATATTCTAAATTCACATTAGGAAAAATTTTAGAATATGTTGTGCTTTTGGTTATGTAACTTTTCTATATCTAAACTCCCTTATTTATCTATCAGATATTAACAATCACTCAAACTCTTCCTGAATAACTGAATTCACAACATGCTTCAAAATTCTTCTGTAACATTGGGAAGAGGTTTTAACATAGAAGTCAAATTCATAAAATAAAAATGCTATTATTTAGCCACTATTTTATCAAAGATGACAACTACATGGCAGCATCTTGCATATCGATCTCTTAGATGAAAGAATTGAGCACTTCCACCTTAAGTTGTTAGCAGTCTGGAAATATTGAAGCTGCTTTTCATACCCTGCAATTATTCAGAATGCATTTTTCACACAACTGACAACCATATTCCTGTTGTATAAGCAAATCCAAATGCCAGAATGTCAGGAGAGCAAGTGAGACCACCTCTATTAAGGCAAGCCAGAAATTTTTGTTTGCAAAAAACTGCACCTCTTTCTCGCCTAAGATTTCTTGATACTATAACAGCTTACAAAGGAGTCTGGCTAATGCTTATTATGCCTCTCCTGCTCATTCAGTCATCTGTCTCTCCTCTGTTAAAGCTATAGAGACAGTCCTCGTTAGTGCCTTTTTGTCCTATGAACTGGAACCATTGTGGATCAGAACAAAAAAGTAAAGGGTTGAAAACAATTTATTAGACTAACTGAGCAAGTGATTCCTCAGGGATTCACCCTTGACCTTTTCAGGGGCAATATTTCCATAAATAAATTGGGGCTTTGTTTTTTTCCATGAAGATACCTAACCCAAGCTTTAAAGACATTTGAAAGCTAGAATCACTTTATTGTTCTTTTGCTTTAATGATTTAAGATTGAATGTCATTGTGCTCTCAAGCTTACTAGGTAATTGAGCAAATATGTGCTTTATTTGATGATATAGTCATGGCTCTTTAAATATCAGTGACTACAGTGTTAGAGTATAAAATAATAGTTGGCAAATATGTAGCCATTATGAACGAGACACAACACTATAAAATTCATCATTTTAAAATTAATGGGTTTGAACATTATTAACTTAGAATTAATTGATTGTATCTTAAAAAAAATCATGATTATATAATTATGAATCTCACAGTTCCCT
Source organism: Giraffa tippelskirchi (assembly GCF_054371585.1). NCBI lineage: Eukaryota > Metazoa > Chordata > Mammalia > Artiodactyla > Giraffidae > Giraffa > Giraffa tippelskirchi. Next base: position 67,502,341 of record NC_137278.1, read on the forward strand.
TGGAGAGAAAAGCACTTTATTGGAAGTATAGGCTTTTCAAATCCTTTTCTTATTTAGTGGGAAGAGTAGCTATTTTAAAAAATAATTGCTTTATTTCTTTAGTGAGGTTTCTGTTTGGGGTTTTCTGGCAGTCAAGGCACATTCCATCATAGTCTCTTTATATTTCATTATTTTTCATATTTGCATTATTAAGGAATGGATTGTTTTCAGTAAGAAACATGAGGGTTTATTGTTTGTTATGTTTTGTCTATGGTGAGGGAGTGGTGGGTAGAAATTGGTTTAGCTGATTAATTCTCATCTTGTCATTCAGATTTTCTAGTGGGTCCTGCACTCATGCAGTGACTGGCTGGGTAAGTAACGTACCTTTGATTATGAGCTGATGAGAAAAAGCAGAAGGGAAGTAAACTGATGATGAATGGCTTCAGCTCAGTGTAAGGCACTGGGGTGGGAAATCTGACTACTCACCACCAACACTCTCAAGATGGTTGATCACTGATTATGTGCACCGCTCTCAGTACTTTAATGCATTACATCATTTAATTTTTACAACTACTCTTTGAAGTAGGCATTAAAAATCTCCACCTTGCAAGTGAGGAACTTAAAGAATGGTCAGATCATTAAATGACAGAGCAGAACTTGTATTTCCCCAAGTGTGTTTTACACAACAGAGTCAAAGGAGATGAATCCTAGAATAATAATAATTAAGCACACAAAAGTATTTGTTGAGTAAATTAATAGAATCATGAGAACTCACTTTTATTCTAACTCAACTAATTACTTATCATGGACATTTTAGGACTGTACTGATTGATTTCACATATGATGATTCATTTAATCTTTTTTTGAAATTCCAGATAAGGAATTGTATACCTTTATTTTATAATCAGAGTAGAATACACTATCAAAGTATACTTAGACAAGATTGTGCACATTCAGGGTGGTATGGCATGGGCATTGGCATATATAAACTACCATGCGTAAAATAGATTGCTAGTGGGAAGCTGTGTATAGTGCACAGAGCTCAACTTGGTGTTCTGTGATGTCCCAGAGGGGAAAGATGGAGGCGGGTGAGTGGGAGGGAAACTCAAGAGGGAGAGGATATATGTGTACACATAGATGATTCACTTTGTTGTACAGCAGAAACTAGCACAACACTGTAAAGCAATTATATTCCAGTAATGAAATTTTTAAAGAGAAGTATACTTAGAAAAAGAAGTGGAACCTGTCCCCTTAAGTCTGAATGATTACAGTGCCTCCTTTGAGGATATCGGCGTGTCAGTTGATAGGGAGGTAAGCATATGAAAATGAATTCCTCTTAGGCAGTGTTTTTTCTCCTTGTGTATCTGCAGGATGCAAAAGTGATATAAAAGCTTTTAGTTTCTAATGAAATATTACTTAGGGCAAGTTAAATCAGCTCTTGACAGCTGTCTTATATTGGCTTGAAACAGAGGGAGGAAGAGTGTTAATTAAGTATGGGCTATTAAAAAGAAGATGGTCTGAGTGATTTCAGAAAACTTTCTTCTGCAACTGACGTGTCAACAAACTGTCTCCTGGGAAGAAAGTAGTTTTGTAAGCTCTTTCCTAATCTAACTGCATGTTTAGCTAGGTGGGGGGTTAATAAGCAACATCTGACAGTGGCAAAAATATCCTGCCACATACCCTACCATTCATTTCAAGACTGTTAAGCATATGTTTTTTACTAGGATCATTTTGGTAATCTCCTTTTCAAATCAGGTCTAGGTCTATAAACACTTAGGAATATAGGTTAGATAGTGTGGGAATAGTTTTTACATTGCCAGCTTCATGTTCCAGGATGAACCTAAGTGGTTACTTGGGCTTGAACTGCCTCTAAATCTTATGGAAACAAAAAGTTGAACAAAATGTTTCTCTTTGCTTTGCTTCCTTGTTTTAAGATATTTCTTTCCACATACTTAAACCTTTTGGGGAGTCTTATGGAATAGATGGAATAAAACAAAAAATATTCAAAAACTCAGGATCACCCACAATTTCCACTCAGAATTTTTTATATGTATATATTTATCCTTTGGTATTTCTGTATGTGTGTGTGTGTCAGTATGTGTCTAACAGTTAGATAAATGTGTGTATATATATATATATATATATATATATATATATATATATATATATATACAGCTCTAAACACATTGTGTATATTAACACGTTCAATCTTTGCAACATCCCCAGAAAGTTGGTATTATTATATTATTATTACATGTACTTTATAAATGATGAACATGTAAATATTGATGTCTACTGAACATAACTATAGATAGTATATCATTACCATTCCTTACACTTAAGACTATGGTCTCAAGACTTCCATGGCAGTCCAGTGGTTAAGACTCCATGCTTCCACTTCAGGGTGCATGGGTTCAATCCCTGGTCAGGGAACTAAGATCCCATATACTGCAAGGTGTGGCCAAGAAAAAGACTATGGTCTCTTTGATTTTTTTAGATCATTGGTTATTTTTTTTAAACCTCACTTATTTTGTATAACTGCATAATATTCCATAATACTTATGCACCATAATTTAAAAAGTCTACAGTTATTACACAGTAAGTTACGCTCAAATTTTCACTTTGATAAATGATGCAATAAGTAATTGGTGTATATTAATATTTCTATAAGTATCTGATTATTCCTTTCTGAATACTTCCTGAATGTAGAGTTACTGGTCCACCTATGAAAAACATGCTTAGGTGATGCAGAATAGAGTTAAAGTATGCAGGCTCTATAAAACGGACAGTGTGCAATGAAAGTTCCATTTACCAACCCAGTATGATGTACTAGGAGAAGGCAATGGCACCCCACTCCAGTACTCTTGCCTGGAAAATCTCATGGATGGAGGAGCCTGGTGGGCTGCAGTCCATGGAGTCGCTAAGAGTCGGACACGACTGAGCGACTTCCCTTTCACTTTTTGCTTTCATGCATTGGAGAAGGAAATGGCAACCCACTCCAGTGTTCTTGCCTGGAGAATCCCAGGGACGGGGGAGCCTGGTGGGCTGCCATCTATGGGGTTGCACAGAGTCGGACACGACTGAGGTGACTTAGCAGTAGCATGATGTACTAAGTTACCTCAATTTTCCTGTTATTGAAATGGTTAAACCTCTTTGGATTCTTTGCAGAATTAAGGGAGACAATACATCAAAAACATTTAACAACAGATGAATGTGTAAAGAAAATGCAGTAAAATCATACAGTAGAATATTAACTGGCATATAAAGGAATGAACTACTAATGCATGCTACAGATCAGATAGGTAAACTTTGAAAACTTTATTCTAAGTGAAAGAGGTCAATCACAAAAGACCATTCACTACATGATTCCAATCATTCACAAGTCTGGAATAGGGAAATTTATCAAGACCAGAAGTAAATTAGTCAGTAAGTTTTGGGGTTGGGAACAGCAGACGCATGGGTATAACTAAAAGGTACTAGACATGATGAAAATGTTCTAAAAGTGACTATGATGATTGCACATATCTCTGAATATACTAAAAACTATTAAATTGTATGCTTCAAAAATGGGTGAATTGTATGGAATGTTAATAAAAAACATTTTTCTATAAAACTGTTAAAAAATTTAGCCCATGAATATTTTCTTACACCATTTTTAATTATACATATTTCATTTAAAAATATATCTTTGCTAATTGTACAGATTTCATTTCAAGACTTTGTTATTGATCAGTTTATATGTTTTATGTATTAACCATTTGTATTTTATTTCTATGACTTTGCCCTCTATTTTTATAATTTTAATTGATTCACAAAAGTTTAATACATTTGCAATACTAGTCTATTTTCTGTGATGTATGTTGGAAATAACTTTCTGCATACTGGTGCTGGTATTTGCCTATTAATTTTTATGTGGCATTTTTTTAAATTATGAAAGTTAGTAGAGGCATACTTGGAGATATTGTGGGTTCAGTTCCAAACAAATGCAATAAAGCAAGTCACACAAATTTTTGTTTCCCTAATGCATATAGAAGTTATGTTTACACTATACTATAGCCTATTAAGTATGCAATAGCATTATGTTTTTAAAATGTACATAATTTAATTTAAAAATACTTTATCTCTTAAAAATGTAGCCACCATCTGAACCTTCAGCAAGTCATGAGTATCATCAAAATTCACTAATCACAGATTACCATGACAAGTATAATATTCAATAATAATGAAAGCCTTTGAAATATTGTAAGAATTACTGAAATGTAACACAGAGATACAAAATGAACAAATGCTGTGGGAAAGATGGCTCTGATAGAGTTGCTTGATTCAGGTTTCTCCCAAACCTTAATTTTGAAAAAAAGAATCTGTGAGGCACAATAAAATGAGGTATGCCCTGTATAGTGTAATTTTTGTCTTATAAACTATTTTTCCTTTTGTTTTCCTATTTAAAAAATTCTACCTGTAAATCAAGTAATATATATCTATATTTTCTTCTAAATATATAACCCTACAATATAATCTGGCATTTCATTTTAATGATGATACAAGAGTTTCTATATTTATCAAATATCCCTTGATATCTTGCTCAGCAAAAATATACCTGAAAATTTTATGAAAAGGGAAATAATTTGTTCCTTTTAATTTGCTTCATATTTTTACTTTCACTGTTGACCACTAAAAATTTTTTCTAAAGCCTTCCTTCTATAATGAAGATATTGACACTTATTTAATAAAAATGTACACAAGTATGAGGCACTTGTTATTTTGAGTTGTTCTATTTAACACTAATCTTGACTTTGAAATTAACTTTTATCAAGGTTCGTGCTCTCTAACCACGGATTCTCCTCTTATAATTCAGCTGCCATTCAAAATGGCATTCAAGGGATTGAGTAGAATTTAAATCTCTTGAAAGATTAAAAGAATTCTTTGACATGTCATCTTTTTGAAACTCTGATGAAGGTTCATCTACCCCTTGTCCAATATCTTTATGAATATTGCAAGTCTTGCCTCTTCACGTTAATCTCACACTAATAAGAGCATCTGTATTACCCTAGCTGGATGTCATACCTCTGCTGTTGGTATGAAGAGAAAAGCAAACACTGGTCTCAATACTGTTATAGAATTTGAATGGAGGCTTTGCTTATTTTAGTGACTATTATAGAGGTTATAATGTTGACTATTTAGTTTTACTTGGCATTTTATCAGATGCTTTTAAGGTAAATAATACTAGTAATCCTGTCTTGCAGGTAAAGAATTGGTAAAGATTAAATACTTTGTCAAAGGTCATACAGGCAAAAATTGATATTCAAATTCTGTGGCTTTATTTTTGCATCTTTCAGTTTTGTTTAAGCATAAAACTTACCAATTCTCAACAATTCCATGCATTTATTTTATTCAATCCAATAGAAAAACATATTTTGTCTGTTTCTAACTTTCAAATTCATGCTGAGCAAGGGTATTTATGAATTTGAAATATTCAGAAAACAACCTGCAATATAATTGTTGTTTTGTCATTTCAACCTATAACCCTATATTTTCTGAAAGGATGGTGGTGACCATTTTCCTGTAGAAATTCTAATGAAGTCTAATATTCCAGTTATTTAAGTAGATTGGCAATAAACTGTGGATATGTTGATCACTTTTATTCCTGGATGGAAACTTGGCTATCTGTTCAAAAATAGCACTCATACATTAGTTGCATATTTGTAGCTTTGGATATGGTCTAAAGGTTATGATAAAAACAAATTAGCCAGATATATTTTTTTAAAAAGTTCTATTCACCTTCTTGTTGTCTTTCTTAAGAACTTTGTGGGGGGGGGGATTAAAATCTTATCAGATATACATAATATCAGATTCTGAAGTTAGCCTGGAACCAAAAATCCATAGTAAAGTTCTTCCCTGAAAAAGTCATGTTAATTCCCTATGATAAAAGAGATCTAGTCACTGGAATCGGAGAAAGCAATGGCACCCCACTCCAGTACTCTTGCCTGGAAAATCCCATGGATGGAGGAGCCTGGTAGGCTACAGTCCATGGGGTCGCTGGGAGTCGGACACGACTAAGTGACTTCACTTTCACTTTTCCCTTTCATGCACTGGAGAAGGAAATGGCAACCCACTCCAGTATTCTTGCCTGGAGAATACTAGGGACGGCAGAGCCTGGTGAGCTGCCGTCCATGGGGTCGCACAGAGTCGGACACGACTGAAGCGACTTAGCAGCAGCAGCAGCAGTAGCAGTCACTGGAATTATACTGAATTACCCATACAATCTTTCAGTTTCTTCTCCATCCTGTCTTCTAAATGTCTTAATTTCTGGGACAGTTGAGGTGATTGACAAAATTATTTTGATTTTTAATCATAGGTGTTATGGCATTAACTATTGATAATATGAAGAGAATGTAACTGTTACTTAAATGAGTCTTTGGTTTAAGTAATGTAGTTAATGACCTCTGAGTTTGTTTTGTCATTAAGTTAAAACAAGTGGAAGAAATAGGCATTTACTTTAATAACATCAACTACTTTTTTAAAAATAGCTCTGTGAGATATAATTTATTGAAAAATACCACAGAATTCATCCATTTAAAAATATGCAGTTTAGTGATTTTTCATATATTCAGAGTTCAATTTGGGGGCTCAAAAGAAACCCTATACCCATCGTCAGTCACTTCCTTTTCTTCTCTAAGGCCTAGGCAACCACTAATCTATCATCTGTCTTTATAGAATGTCCTATTCTGGATATTTCATATATAGTAAGTCCCCTACATATGAACGAGTTCCATTCCAAGAGCACGTTCCTTAAGTCCAACTTACTCATAAGGCCAACAAAGTTAGCTTAAGTACCCAACTCACACAATCAGATTTATAGTACTGTACTGTGATAGGTTTATAATACTTACAAACAAATAATACATTAAAAAACACAAAAAATAAAGAAAACTTTTAAAACCTTACAGTATAGTACCTTGAAAATTATAGTAGTAGAGTACAACAGCTGGCACACAGGGGCTGGCATCTGGTGAACAGGCAACAAGAGTTACTGGAGCCAGGGAGGAGGTGGGAGATGCTAGAGCGGAAGAATTGTCAGCAATGGGAGACAGAGGGCAAGCTTCAATTTCACTCATGTCTGACGCTGATGGTATAGATTCGGGTTACTTGCTGGAGTCAATTCTATCTAACCTCTTGAGAAAACGCTCCAGTGATGTCTGGAGAGCAGCTCTTTTTTTCCATCACAGATGATACAGTAGCACTGGATTGCATTCTGAATGACTGCTGCAACCTTCATGTTATATTGTTGTCCAGTCGCTAAATTGTGTCCGACTCTTTGCAGCTCCCTGGACTACAGCATGCCAGGCTTCTCTGTCCTCCAACATCTCCTAGAGTTTGCTCAAATTTGTGTCCACTGAGTTGGTGATGTTGTATAACCATCTTATCCTCTGTGTCTCAAAAACTTAGAGTACCTGACTAAGTAAGGAAAATTTCCTTATCATTTCCTGTGTTATGAATTTCTTCGGTTCTTCAGTTATTTCTTCCTCTTGTCTCTCTTTGTCCTTTCTCTGGGCCTCCAATTCCCTCAGGTCTTCACTAGTAAGCTTCTCATGTGGCACACAGTAAGGAGTTCAATGCAGTTGTCCTCTTGCAGATTTAGCTTTAGCTTCTCACTGAGGGTCACTAAGTTGCTGAAGACCTCTTTGGATTCCTCATCCACCTTCTTAAATCCACAAAAATTGTGAACAAACTGCAGGCAAAAGTTCTGGCTTTTTTCATGGTGATGGCCCAACCTCATTCAGAGCAAAGACATTGGTTCCACCCCTGGGTCAAGAAGATCCCTGGAAAAGGGCACGGCAACCCTCTCCAGTATTCTTGCCTGGAGAATCCCATGGACAGAGGAGCCTGGTGGGGTATAGTCCATAGGGCCACGAACCATCAGACATAACTGAAATGACTTAGCACAGCACAGCACAGGTGTTATAGTTCTTCCAAAATTCTTACAAGGTTGTTTCTGATTCGTCACTCATCTTTACTGTCCTGACAAAAAGTGTGATGTAAATAATAGTTCTTGAAAGCCTCTATAGCTCCCTGATCTCTAGGTTGGATGAGCAACTTAGTATTCAGTGCAGATGCCCTGCTTTGACATTGGGAGGTTTCAGGTTCATATAGCTAGAAGCACTGCCACCAAACAGCAGAGTTAGTCTATTCTTTGCTGCTTTATAGCCTGGTGTCAACTTGTCCTCCTTATTGATGTAACTTCAGTCTGGCATCCTCTTCCAGTTCAGTCCTGTCTCACCCACGTTAAAAACCCGCTTGTGTAAATATGCTCCTTCATCAATAATTTCTTGAAATGTTTCAGGAAATTCCCAGGCAGCTATTATATCTATACTTTCTGCCTTGTCATTTACTTTAACACTGTGAAGATTGACTCTAGTCTTGAACTGATGAATCCAGCCATGGCTGGCATTAAAAGATGTGCCCTCTGATTCTTTGCTGTGTTTCTTCCTCAAGTCTTCATAAAGGCTTTTAATTTTCTCTTGAGTGAGCCTTAAACTGAGTGGGTCTCAACACTGATGTTGATGCTGCATACACACACTGAAGTTTCTCCATCCTCTCCATCACTTTTCCATGCTTCTTTGACAGTATTGTCAATATCATTGTCACAACTGAGTTCATGTGTTCCATAATCTTATCCTTGTTCTTTAGGATTCTTTAGGATTATGCTAAGGGTTAAACCAGATCATGGCATCTGGTCCCATCACTTCATGGGAAATAGATGGGGAAACAGTGGAAACAGTGTCAGACTTTATTTTTGGGGGCTCCAAAATCACTGCTGATGGTGATTGCAGCCATGAAATTAAAAGACGCTTACTCCTTAGAAGGAAGGTTATGGCCAACCTAGATAGCATATTTAAAAGCAGAGACATTACTTTGCCAACAAAAGTCCATCTAGTCAAGGCTATGGTTTTTCCAGTGGTCATGTATGGATGTGAGAGTTGGACGGTGAAGAAAGCTGAGCGCCGCAGAATTGATGCTTTTGAACTGTGGTGTTGGAGAAGACTGTTGAGAGTCCTTTGGACTGCAAGGAGATCCGATCAATCCATCCTAAAGGAGATCAATCGTGGGTGTTCATTGGAAGGACTGATGTTGAAGCTGAAACTCCAATACTTTGGCCACCTCATGCAAAGAGTTGACTCATTGGAAAAGACCCTAATGCTGGAAAGGATTGGGGGCAGGAGGAGAAGGGGACGACAGAGGATGAGATGGTTGGATGGCATCACTGACTCGATGGACATGGGTTTGGGTAGACTCTGGGAGTTGGTGATGGACAGAGAGGCCTGGCGTGCTGCAGTTCATGGGGTCGCAAAGAGTCGGACACGACTGAGTGAGTGAACTGAACTGAAGAGTTAAACAATTCACATTATAAGAATGAGAGACATCTACCATCTTTTCCTCTGCTCCATGCTCTCAATTATTTTCATTTTTCTTCTATTGTTATCCCTTGATGCTTCCTAGCAGTACCAGCTACATTGCTACTGCTTTTACACTTGCTTCTGGACAGCCTGGGCTTAAAATAAAGGTACTGTACTACTGTAATCTATATAGCACTGTACAGAAAAGCACAACCACTTATAAAAGATGCACTCATGTGAAAATATACACCAGACATGTGAACTAAGTCAACGTGATTGCAAACATGAATGTGTGTTCATATCTTTAAAAGTTCACAACTTGAAGGTGAGTATGTAGGGCACTTACTGTAAGTTGATTCATATAATATGTGTTCTTTTTGTGAGTGAATTCTTTTACTTAGCAAAATGTTTTAAAAATTCATCCATGTTATAGCACATATCAGTACTTTATACTTTTTTATGGTTGAATAAAGAAACTAGTCCCTAAGAAGACTTTAGAATATAAACCATAGATTTTTGAATCCCAATTAATTCTCCATATTTCTTCAAACCATCAAAGCCATCTAAACATATTGAATCTAAAGAAAGCAATCTATTCAAAAGCAATTGACTCAAAATGTCAATAAAAACCACTTTTGTTTTTAATAACATGTTTTTAATATTAAAAATTCTGGGTATTTTTGGAATTTTTTAAACAGATAAAAAATAAGTTACTGGTAATAATGCTTACTAGAATGACTATGATCAAATAACAGATAATGATTGTTGGCAAGGATGTGGAGAAATTGGAACTTTATATCCTAAGGTCTTCTCAGGGACTAGTTTCTTTATCTGAGAGGCATCTTTCCTCTCTGGCCTAGTGGTAGGTTTGAGTAAAGTTAGCAAAGCGTATTTTTCCAGGAGAAAGTCAGAGTATAAGTACATAGGATGAGGCACCTAGAAGAACCTTTACAGAACACACTTTTCCACCTTGTGCGCTTAGTTTCTCAGTTGTGTCTGACTCTTTGTGACCCATAGACTGTAGCCTGCCAGGCTCCTCAGTCCATGGGGATTCTCCAGGCAAGAATACTGGAGTGGATTGCCATGCCTTCCTCCAGGGGATCTTCCCAACCTAGGGATCAAACCCAGGTCTCTCGCATTGCAGGCAGATTCTTTACCATGTGAGCGACCAGGGAAGCCCTTAGCTCCCCCTTAGCTCCTAATTTAAATGCTATATGAAAATATATGCTATGATCCTGAGATATTGATACTCTTTGACTGACTTAAACTGGTTGATTGGTTACTTGGTTACACAGTTCTTCTTACCTCCTAAAGGAAATCAGTCCTGAATATTCATTGGAAGGACTGACACTGAAGCTGAAACTGTAATACTTTGGCCACCTGGCGCAAAGAACTGACTCATAGAAAAGATCCTGATGCTGGGAAAGAATGAAGGCAGGAGGGGAAGGGGACAACAGAGGATGAGATGATTGGATGGCACCACCGACTCGATGGACATGAGTATGAGCAAGCTCTGGGAGTTGGTGATGAACAGGGAAGCCTGACATGCTGCAGTCTATGGGGTCACAGAGTTGGATATGACTAAGTGACTGAGCTAAACTGCACTCAAATCTATAGAATACACATTTCTAACAGAGTTGTTAACTGATTTTAAGTTTTACATATGAACAGTGTTGGTTTCATGATCTCCAAAGAAGATTTAGCTTCAGGGCCAGAGACCAGGCTTGATCACTCAAGAGCATTTGCGTAGCAAAATTTTATTAAAGTATGAAAAGGGACAGAGAAATGTTCTGACATAGATCTCAGAAGGGGGATGGAGAGTGCCCCACCCACTAGTCTTAGCAAGGCCTTATATACTTTTACCAGACCCACTCACACAACATATATCTTAAATTAACAATATTAGAACTGACAACAGAAAAGTCTTACCAGACCCACTCCCATAATATATATTTTAAGATGACAGGAGTAGTCACAAGGTTCTCAAGAAGGAGAAACATGTCATCAAGCAGGATACATTGTTATATAATCCTTAGTACAGAGTTTAAACTGAGTTGTTTGTTGTGCAATCATCAGTTCTGGGCTTCAAGGAAAAAGAAAAAAAAAGTTTTATGTGACTAAGACTAAGGAATGTAGAAAAAAAAAAAAAAAGATGTTCATCCTTTCCTCCACCTTGAGAACCCCAGACCCCTCTCTCTCCTTCTCAGGACCCCTGACTTCTTAACAACTGCCTAGGAATTGACTCTCTCAATATTATCAATGTCATTAGTTTTAATTTGATTAATGAACATGCATTAATTTGGTAGCCTAGATTTGTAATCTTGCTTCCCTTTTAATTACATGTGGATTTAACAATATTTATCAGGTATTGGTAAGTCATGGGAAAGATGTTAAAGTAACAACTAGACATGGGAGCAAGAAAGCAAGAATTAACTACTGTTTAAAATAACTTTTTCTTAGTTTCTGTAAACATTCTAAATAGTCCAATGGAAAGCAGATTCCATCCATTAAAAGCAATTGGTTTAAGATATAATGAATTAATAGTATTATTTAAAAACTTGTCCCATGATCCATTTTAGGGCCACAAATTTTCAAGATCAGACAGAAGTGGGCATGAAATAGTGCATTGTTTTATTCATCCTATTGGAATGTCATGGCAAAATAAGATAAAATTATGGAACTTTCCAGTTTTGACCTAATAATAATTTGCTTTCACAAAATCTGTTTTACATTTTTGTCCTGTAACTGTTACACATCTTGCAGGAGAAACTGACGCATTATCCTTGACAACAGAAATCTGTCTGTAGTTATAGACCAAGCTCAGTTTTAACATCACCTTTACATGCAAAGCAGGTATAGTGAAAGAGTGAAACTTTTATAAATAGGGCCAGAACAGAGACTGAAAGCATCACCAACATTTATCAGCTGGAGACACCCCTCTTTGGTAATGACTTTTAAATCGAGTTCCCAGGACCCTAGAGTCAGTCAGTTGTTTTTGAAACCCAATGTGAGAAGGAATAATGCGTGAAGATCAAGGCTTCCCATTCCTGCTCAGACTATTTTGGGTTTCCACATAAGAAAAAGGCACATGGTTTAATATTATTAGAATATTCTTAAATAATATTTCCATGAAATGAGTTTCAGTTCAGTTCGGTTCAGTCGCTCAGACGTGTCCTACTCTTGACGACCCCATGAATCGCAGCACGCCAGGCCTCCCTATCCATCACCAACTCCCAGAGTCTACCCAAACTCATGGCCATCGAGTCGATGATGCCATCCAACCATCTCATCCTCTGTCATCCCCTTCTCCTCCTGCCCCCAATCCTTCCCAGCATCAGGGTCTTTTCCAATGAGTCAACTCTTCACATGAGGTGGCCAAAGCATTGGAGCTTCAGCTTCAACATCAGTCCTTCAATGAACACCCGGGACTGATCTCCTTTAGGATGGACTGGTTGTATCTCCTGCAGTCCAAGGGACTCTCAAGAGTCTTCTCCAACACCACAGTTCAAAAGCATCAATTCTTCAGCACTCAGCTTTCTTCACAGTCCAACTCTCACATCTCTACATGACTACTGGAAAAACCATAGCCTTAACTGTATGAGTTTAGGTTCATCAAAATAAGCCAAAGTCTTTCTCTTGCATTCAACTGTCATAGTCAAGACAATCCACATCACACAATCAAGAAGAAAGACTCAACTGGACACAACACTGAGCTTTAAACATGTAACATGTATATATTTATATAAGGAAAATACCAGAGCACTTTAAACAAAAATGTTGTTTGCATCTGAAAGACGTGATTATCATCAACTTGTTTTATTTTATTTCTTAAAATAATTTTAAATCTCTAAGTCAGAAATATGTGGGTAAGTGCTAAGTCGCTTCAGTCGTGTCCAACTCTTTGTGAACCCATGGCCTGTAATCTGAGAGGCTCCTCTATCTGTGGGGTTCTCCTGGCAAGAATACTGGAGTGGGTTGCCATGCCCTCCTCCAGGGGATCTTCCCAGCCCAGGGATCGAACACATGTCTGTTACATCTTCTGTATCAGCAAGTGGGTGCTTTACCACTAGTACCACTTGGGAAGCCCAAGTTGAATATTGGGATAGATATAAATATTGGATCAGATATAATATTTCTCCAATATTGTAATCTTCACTATCAGAGAAATATTATTATTGGGAGACAGAGTTCTATATTAGCCATAAAGATTAAAAAGGTTGAGGTACTAATTCTGGACCTTAGCTAACAATTTGCAATATTGATCAAGTCACTAGATATCTGATTTTTAGATTCTTCATTTTAAAAAAAGAGAAGGCTGAGCTAACAAGAGTAAGCGATTTGTAAGGTGCTGTCTGGATCTAAAATTCTGAAAACTATCATATTAGGAAAAACATCTGCATATTTTTAGTTTCTTAGAGATAAGAAAGCCTCCCTCAGTGATCAATGCAAAGAAATAGAGGAAAACAGTAGAATGGGAAAGACTAGAGATCTCTTCAAGAAACTTAGAGATAACAAGGGAACATTTCATGCAAATATGGGCACAATAAAGGACAGAAATGGTCCTACCAGAAGCAGATGATATTAAGAGGTGGCAAGAATACACAGAAGAACTATGCAAAAAAGATCTTCATGACCCAGCTAATCATGATGGTGTGATCACTCACCTAGAGATAGACATCCTGGAATGCAAAGTCAAGTGGGCCTTAGGAAGCATTACTATGAACGAAGCTAGTGGAGGTGATGGAATTCCAGTTGAGCTATTTCAAATCCTAAAAGGTGATGCTGTGAAAGTGCTGCACTCAATATGCCAACAAATACGGAAAACTCAGCAGTGGCCACCAGCCTGGAAAAAGTTGGCTTTCATTTCAATCCCAAAGAAAGGCATTGCCAAAGAATGCTCAAACTACTACATGACGGTACTCACCTCACACGCTAGCAAAGTAATGCTCAAAATTATCCAAGTCAGGCTTCAACAGTTCATGAATGGTGAACTTTCGGATGTTCAAGCTAGATTTAGAAAAGGCAAAAGAACCAGAGATCAAATTACCAACATCTGTTGGATCATAGAAAAAGTATGAGAGTTCCAGAAAAACATCTCAGTTCAGTTCAGTTGCTCAGTCGTGTCCGACTCTTTGCGACCCCATGAATTGCAGCAGGCCAGGCCTCTCTGTCCCTCACCAACTCCCGGAGTCTACCCAAACCCATGTCCATCGAGTCAGTGATGCCATCCAACCATCTCATCCTCTGTCGTCCATTTCTCCTCCCGCCCCCAATCCTACCCAAAATCAGGGTCTTTTCCAATGAATCAACCCTTCGCGTGAGGTGGCCAAAGTATTGGAGTTTTACCTTCAACATCAGACCTTCCAATGAACACCCACGATTGATCTCTTTTAGGATGGATTGATTGGATCTCCTTGCAGTCCAAGGGACTATTAAGAGTCTTCTCCAACACCACAGTTCAAAAATATCAATTCTTCGGCGCTCAGCTTTCTTCACCGTCCAACTCTCACATCCATACATGACCACTGGAAAAACCATAGCCTTGACTAGACGGACTTTTGTTGGCAAAGTAATGTCTCTGCTTTTAAATATGCTATCTAGGTTGCTCATAACCTTCCTTCCAAAGAGTAAGCGTCTTTTAATTTCATGGCTGCAGTCACCATCTGCAGTGATTCTGGAGCCCAAAAAAATAAAGTCTGACACTGTTTCCACTGTTTCTCCATCTATTTCCCATGAAGTGATGGGACCAGATGCCATGATCTTAGTTTTCTGAACGTTGAGCTTTAAGCCAACTTTTTCACTCTCCTCTTTCACCTTCATCAAGAGGCTCTTTAGTTCTTCTTCACTTTCTGCCATAAGGGTGGTATCATCCGCATATCTGAGGTTATTGATATTTCTCCCGGCAGCCTTGATTCCAGCTTGTGTTTTTTCCAGCCTAGCATTTCTCATGATGTACTCTGCATAGAAGTTAAATAAGCAGGGTGACAATATACAGCCTTGACGGACTCCTTTTCCTATTTGGAACCAGTCTGTTGTTCCATGTCCAGTCCTAACTGTTGCTTCCTGACCTGCATACAGGTTTCTCAAGAGACAGGTCAGATGGTCTGGTATTCCCATCTCTTTCAGAATTTTCCACAGTTTATTGTGATCCACACAGTCAAAGGCTTTGGCATCGTCAATAAAGCAGAAATAGATGTTTTTCTGGAACTCTCTTGCTTTTTCAATGATCCAGCGGATATTGGCAATTTGATCTCTACTTCTGCTTTATTGATTATGCCAAAGCCTTTACTGTGTAGATCACAACCAACTGTGGAAAATTCTTAAAGAGATGGGAATACCAGACCACCTTACCTGCCTCCTGAGAAATCTGTATCCAGGTCAAGAAGTGACAGTTAGAACCGGACATGAAACAACAGACTGGTTCCAAATTGGGAAAGGAGTACATCAAGGCTGTATATTGTCTCCATGCTTATTTAACTTATAAGTAGAGTACATCATGCGAAATGCCAGACTGGATGAAGCTCAAGCTGGAATCTAGATTGCTGGGAGAAATATCAATAATCTCAGATATGTAGATGACATCACCCTTATGGCAGAAAGCAAAGAGGAACTGAAGAGCCTCTTGATGAAAGTGGAAGAGGAGAGTGAAAAAGTTGAAAAAACTAAGATCATGGCATCTGGTCCCATCACTTCATGGCAAATAGATGGGGAAACAATGGAAACAGTGACAAACTTTATTATTTTGGGCTCCAAAATCACTGCAGATGGTGACTGCAGCCATGAAATTAAAAGACGTTTGCTCCTTGGAAGAGAAGTTATGACCAACATAGACAGCATATTAAAAAGCAGAGACATTACTTTGCTGAAAAGGCCTGTCTAGCCAAAGCTATGGTTTTTCCACTAGTCATGTATGGATGTGGGAGTTGGATTACAAATAAAGCTGAACACCAAAGAATTGATGCTTTTGAACTGTGGTGTTGGAGAAGACTTGAGAATCCCTTGGACAGCAAGGAGTTCCCACCAGTCAGTCCTAAAGGAAATCATTCCTGAATATTCATTGGAAGGACTGATGCTGAAGCTATAACTCCAATACTTTGGCCACCTGATGTGAAGAACTGACTCATTTGAAAATAACCTGATCTGGGAAAGACTGATGGCAGGTGGAGAAGGGGACAACAGAGGATGAGGTGGTTGGATGGATCAGTGACTGATGGACAAATTTTGAGTAAACTCTGGGAGTTGGTGATGGACAGGGAAGCCTGGCTTCCTGAACTCCATGGGGTCACAAACAGCTTGACGTGAATGAGTGACTGAACTGAACTGAAGATTCTTCATGTTGAAAGAAGAGAAGACTGAGCTATCAACAGTAAGCAATTTTTAAAGTGCCCTCTGGAACTAAAATTCTGAAAACTATCATATTAGGAAAAGCATCTATATATTTTTAGTTTCAGTTGCATCCAATATTTTGTTCTTCACATTCAGTTCAGTTCAGTCGCTCAGTCGTGTCCAAGTCTTTGTGACCCCATGAACTGCAGCACGCCAGACCTCCCTGTCCATCACCAGCTCCCGGAGTTCACCCAAACTCACGTCCATTGAGTCAGTGATGCCATCCAACCATCTCATCCTCTGTTGTCCCCTTCTCCTCCTGCCCTCAACCTTTCCCAGCATCAGGGTCTTTTCAAATGAGTCAGCTCTTTGCATCAGGTGGCTAAAGTACTGGAGTTTCAGCCTCAACATCAGTCCTTCCAATGAACACCCAGGAACGATCTACTTTAGGATGGACTGATTGGTTCACATTAGCAACACTTAGAATGAGAGAAATATCAGCTCACTGAAAAGCAGACAAGTTGTGGATTGCTTACCTTCAGGGTTTTGAACACTTATCATGTAATCAACCTACGCTTTTTTAATAGGACTTTTATGAGCTCAGCTAATAAATGCCCTGTATATGTGGTGGTACATCAGAATTGTAAACTGAATTCATGGTAAAGAGTCTATAATAAATTTGGATAGAAGTCATACTGGCCTATCAATGAGGAACTATTCATGAAATAATAGAATTTAAAATGGCATTTTGTGTTATGAGATAGATGAGAGAATAGGATAAACATTCAAGGTTATTTCAATCAGTAGATGGAGCAGGGAATGAGAAACATATGCTGGTATGCCCAAGAGCAGATGCCCACTGAGCCTTAGGAGTAAATCATGAAGATAAAGACAAATATTTATGTTTGTTATGCCTATTATAAGTCTTGGAGGGCTGAGGGCTATAGAACCAGAGCTTGCAAGAGTCTCCCAGAGATAATCTGACTTCTGTTAAGAAGGTTGAGCGTAGAGAATTCTGTCAGAGAAGGGAAAGCCCATAGAATGAAAAAAAAAAAAAAAACCCTCAAAGTTAGTCTTTTCTTTAAATATTTCTCTTTCTCCTATGGCTTCTTTTTTGGCCTTATTAAAATTTCCCTTGTCTGCCTTCCTCATAATCATGGCTTAGTCTTTGAAAACTTTGCAGAATGACTTGGCTTGCCTGCTGTATTTCCTGAAGTTTGAACCACAATCCTTTTAGAAGCAGGAATGTCAACCTCACCTTATTCATTGAGGTTTTTCAGTGTTACCCTTGTAGAAAACTGTATTAAAAGAATGTACAAGCTGAAATTAAGAATGCATCAAGGACATTTCATATACCGTATGCCCTGCCACATTGTTTATAATGATGAGAGATGAAATTCAGAAAGTTTCTGTTGTAGCAATTTAGTAGTCTGTGTTTGGCTAGAGTAATAAACTGGCTTATGCTTCATTACATGACTGACTTTATTATAGCAAAAGCATGCACACGGTTTCTGTCAATTAAATCCTCATTTACTTTCTCAGGCACTAATTAAGAAGTCCTTATCATTCAGGTAAGGATAAATAATAGAAACAATTACTGTCAGAAACAGACATATTTAATAAGCTTGGACAAGCCACCTGTCTAATTTTGGTGACAACCTTTTACTTTCAGCTTCAGAGTCAGAGGCTCAAGCCTTCATGTGAGTGAAGACTGGCATTAAGAGTTAGGAGAGCTGCTGCTTTCTGTCAAACTCTTCCTTAGCTAAGCAACTTTGTTCTCCACATTCTTCTGTGTCTTGGAGAGGACTGTGTGGAAACTATCAGAAATGTCATAGGATAAGTGAAGTTTCTCACGTGTACAGGTATATAAACTGGGAAAACAAAAACAAAAAACCACTGGATCTAAAGCAATTCATGTGCAATTTGTTAATGTTTCCTCAGAGATGAGTCAAGCAACTATATCAGACAGCTGGGCTGCTGGTGAATTAGCTCTACTTTTTAAGTTGAGTTGACCATATTATCTACACACGGTTCCCTGTGGTCCTTCAGATTCATCTTCACATTCAGGTAGACCTATGTTTTCTTTTGACCTCACCTAGATTCTTTTTCTGACTGCTAGATGACAAAATTGCTGCCTTTCTTTCAACCTTCAAGAATTCTCTTTCTTGCCTCTATAGTTCAATAGTTTGAAAGAAAGTAAATTAGACCAATCCATTCATTGTGAATTAGGACTGGACACAGTGAGTATGTAGTAGGAGAATTACCTCTGTGGTAAGACTATTTTCTATAATCCTATGCCATTTCCCTTCATTTAAAACTATTTTTGGCCTTAGAACATACCATTAAACTGGAAACAATGTTCCACCAAAAAGTAAGGCTGAATAGAAAAATGTACTGATTTCTAAGAAATCTGACCCAAATGAGAGCTCTGAGTATACAGAAAAAATTCAATAAATAGACTTACCAAGATTTATATTAAAGTACTTGGCAGATTGTTGTTTCTGTTGTTTAAGAAAAAATAGCAGTGCCACACCTGCACTTTCCCAGCCATAAGTAATGCTTTTTGAACATATCTGAGATTCTTTTCAAATTGGTGGAAGATGGGAGGGCTAAGGATTTTTGTTTTAAGAATGGAAACTTTTTACAAGTATCGGAATATCAGTTTAGATATAACTTTAACAACAGTCTTAAAATGAGCAATTCTTAAAACGTGTTTGTGGATATTTGATTATATACAGATACTAAGAAAGAGTAAGATTTTTTTTTTTTTCCAGAAAGGACAATGTTTATTAAAGATTATGCAAAGAAGATTTCTACAATGTGAACCAGTGGACATTCATGGAAAATTCTATGAAAAAAATAAGATAGAGGCAGGGATCTTATTTTTCTCTTCCCCTTTCTTTTAATTCATAGAGTTCTATCTTAATAAATATCCCTTCTGGGAACAAAATGCAGAGGTTGGAAGCAAAGCACAACAGTTAGCTAGATCTAGCCTCAAATCCCATGTCATCCACTTGCCAACTGTGAAACATATTTAACTTTTCTGAGTCTCAGTTCTTGCATCTATAACATCAACACATATTAAATATCTACCTTACTGGGTTGTAGTAAAGAATGCTAGTTAATTATCATTAGGCATGTATTATGTGCTGGACTGTTTTCTAATCTTATAACATGTAATCCATTGAATTTTCACAATAATCCTATGAAGTGAGAGCTGGTTTAACTCCTACATTTTAGATGAGAAAAGTTAGGATCAAAGACGTTATATAATATTTCCAAATTATAGAACATGTGATATATGAGATTTGAACCCAGCTTTTCTGTTTCCAGAGTCTGAGAGATTGATTAGCTATTTAGCTAAATACTGAGTATTTAGTTTGATATCCAGAGCATAGTGAATGGCCTATGAATATTATTTGTGGATGCTGTCACTGGTAAGTTTATCAATGACCATAAATAATATCCTTGTTCCTTTTCTTAGGCCAGAATCAATTAAAAGGTAAGCACAGATCAGATGGTAAAGGATCTGGCTGCTATGTGGGGGGCCTGGATTCGATCCCTGGATTGGAAAGATCCCCTGGAGGAGGGCAGGGCAACTCACTCCAGTATTCTTGTCTGGAGAATCCCCACGGACAGAGGAGCCTGGTGAGGTATAGTTCATAGGGTTGCAAAGAGTCCGACAAGACTGAGTGATTAAGCACACACATAGGTTCAGATGGATATCTAAATATCACTGATAAACTTATTGGAAAACGTGCCTTTAGAGCCACAGCTAAGAAAGTGTGATGATATTTTGTTTCTGATTTATTTTTGTTCCCTTTCGGAACTCTGAACAACCAACCAAAGACTCCCCAAAAAAGGCAGTCTCCTCCCACACAGCAGAGAGGGAACCAGACTGTATTCATTTCTTGACTAGGTTGGCTCAGAAAAAGAGAGCCCACATGTTTCCTAGTCATACCTACTCAGCTCCTTTTCCTGAACTCTCCATTCAGATAAGACTATCTTGTTTTCCTAGGAACTGAGTGCTGAGTGTGAGTTGGGAAGAAAGACCTGCAGTATCATCTAATGTTCTGTGGAAATGGAAGGCCAGCACTGCTCCTGTCCCAACCCCATGATTGCTATTTCTACTACTACCACTGTTATTGTTACTACTATCTCTATAATTGCTTCCCAACAAATGACAGACATAGTGACTTAAGAGTATCTCCTGCTCCTCAGAGTGGACCAAGAACTGCCAAAAAGGAGGTAACATTGGTCTTGTCTCAAGCCTGGACTCACTCTGGATTTGCTGAGATGCTTGTCCAGCTGAAGAAAAGACTGTGCTCCACAGCGTGGCTGATCTCGGTTGCCTCTAGCAAGGCAGGAGCACTCCCTTTACAGGTGTGCAGATGTCACTGTGGAAGTCTTGCCCCACCTGGAGGGAAAGGAGGAACAGCACTGATCATCTTCTTTCTAGATGCCATCTTTAGACTTCTATATTTTAGCTCAAGTAAAGGCATATCTATCAAAATGTGTTCTGAGAAGTCATCCCTCTTCATTTAACAGAAGAATTGCTCTGTTGGTGATGTTAGCACAACTGTCATTGGAAATGCCATAAGCACAGAGTGAGATGTCTTTTCCTCAGAGATGATTCTTATGTGTTTCCTTAAAAGCCACTTATACAAGAATCTCGAGATGAATATATTCATAACTGCTGCACTACCAAAAGGAATGCAGTTTTTAACAGAAATTCCTACAGTGAACACAGAGAGAGAAACCCAGGAAATTAGCCATGGTGGGGCTAGATGATTCCATTGTAATGAGGGTGTAAACCAAGAGGTGATCTGATCCCTGTGTCTACAGTTGTTGAAATAATAAGCCACTTAGAAAGAGAGTATATCAGTGGAAGCCCTGAATACTTTATGCACTTTCAAAGCCTAACTGATAGCTTTACAAACCCCACATTTAATGATGCTCTATCTACTGAAAGCCTTGCCCTATAGTTGTCAAAACAACTGGTTATCCTTTAAAACAATTATTTGCAGATGCATTTAGTTAAAGGCATCTGAGATGGAACTAATAGTGCATTAAACCCTTGGAAAAAATCATTGCAATGTCACTAATGTGTTGCTTCAGACTCATGAAAGCAAAAGAATTTAGGCTGGTGAGTCCTCAAGGAAAGAACACAGTGTTGACTGTGGACTCTGTTAAAAGCCAGAGGCTAAAAGTCTAGCCAACTCTCCTACCTCTTAACCCCATCCTTAGAGGAAGTCTCAAAGCAGAAAACTTGCTTGATTCCATTCCAGAGAAGTACAACAGCCCCTGAA
This sequence comes from Giraffa tippelskirchi, assembly GCF_054371585.1. NCBI lineage: Eukaryota > Metazoa > Chordata > Mammalia > Artiodactyla > Giraffidae > Giraffa > Giraffa tippelskirchi. The sequence continues at coordinate 67,524,350 of NC_137278.1, forward strand.
AGGATGTAGTTACTTGTTCGAAACAATGAACTCTTTCAGGGTGCTAGAGGCTTGAGCTTCCCATTTAGTCTGAGGGCCCGAAATGTTTTCCTAGTAAGTAACATATTTAAATTAGGTGAAAAGAAAATAACAAAAGCACTGGGAGCTGTAGTGTTTTTTTTTCCCCTCTCCTCTGTTCTTTTCATGAATGGCAGAACAATATTCATCTTCCTTATTTCCTCTGACAGGACTTCAAAAAGTCCCCGTGTCCTTCTTCTATGGTATAGGAAGAATGTGAGGCAGGAGGACTATACCAGCCTTTCCTCATTCCAACTGAGGTCACCCCAGAGCCACATGACTATTTTAAACCACGAGATGCTTCAAATACACAGGCAGTCATTTACATTGGGTATGCTTCTTGAAAAAAATAAAGAATTATTTATATATCCTACCAAGTAATTTTTGCTCATCCTCTTTCACTCATCATCATCTAAAAGGCCTGCACATTTTCTGAAATCCAGCTGGGCAACTGAGATTTCTCTCTCTTTCCCTCCTGCCCTTCCTCCCTCTTTCATTCTCTCCATTTTTCCCCTAATGATTTTGTAGCAGAATGGGAACCATTTTTCAATATATTCCCTTTTTAAAAAATAGCTTAATATTTTTAGAGCAGCTCTGGGATTACAACAAAATTGAAACTCAGAGATTTCCCACATATCCTCATGTTCCCTCCATCATTACCAACATCACTCACAGAAGGTACATTTTTTACGAAGGATGACTCTACATTAACACATCATAGTCACCCAAGGTCTATAGTTTACTTTAGGCTTCACTCTTGGTATTGTACATTCTATTGGTTTGGACAAATGTATGATATATCCATCATTATAATATCATGGAGTATTATTACTGCCCTAAAAATCCTCTTTGCTCTACCTATGTATTTCTCCACCTAACCCCTCCAAAACCACTGAGTCTTTTATTGTATCCATAGGTTTGCCTTTTCCAAAATGTCACTATTGTTAGAATAATACAGTGTTCAATTTTCGTTACATTCCTGTTTTGCCTGTGGGCTTTTCTAACTCATCACCTCTCTTCACCTGGTATTTCCAACCAACTTCTCCTAGAACACTTCCGCTGACAATACTCAAGTGAAGGTATACCCTGTCAATGTAAGTAGGTCTCTCTTCTTGTCTGCTCTTATCTCCCCTGAACACTCCCTGCTTATAATTCCTTTTGGTTTTATGTTACACATCAGAGTTTATTTGCTATCATTTAGTACACTTCAATACTTTTATAATACCATTTTTGACTCCCCAACTAAACTATTAGCTACTCAAAGGTGGCAGCTGGTATCTCACAGTTCTCTCTCTCATTTTTTAAACTTTTTATTTTATATTGGGGTATAGCCAATTGACAATGTTGTAATAGCTTCAGGAGAACCGTGAAGGGACTCAGCCATATATATACACATACCCATTCTCTCCCAAACACCCTCCCATCCAGGCTGCCACATAACATTGAGCCGAGTTCCATGTACTATACATTAGGTCCTTGTTGGTTATCCATTTTAAATATAGCAGTGTGTACATGTCCATCCCAAACTCCTTAACTATCCCTTTGCCCCATCTTTTCCCCTGGCCACTATAAGTTCATTCTCTAAGTCTTCTCATAGTTTGTTCTTACTTTTAATATTATCTATCTCAGCAATAGATACATAAACAATGTTCTAGAAATAATTATTGGTTGACTGAGCCTCTTCCTGAAAAATATAGAAGAGTTTACCAATGAGAACTGAAATTACTTATGCTATCTGAAAAACATGTTGTAGATAAAAGGAGATGAAAATACTCATACTCTAAGCACCAAGAACTTGCTTTCTCTTTAATTATTATAAATGACAGCCTGAATATTTAAACTATTTAAGATTTCATTTTTTCCCTAACTTCCTCCAGCATGAAATCCAATCAAGCATTTGCTTGTTGCTGATTTCTATATCCACCTCCAAGCACCTCTTGTAACATATGCTAATTGTGATTATTTTTAACCATTTCTTCTATTTGTTTTTAATACAAAGTTGTATTAAAAACTATACAACTTGCTTCAGTACAAGTTATCTTTAACACAAAGCTCTGGATCATCATGGCATATCCCATTATTTATAATTGCATTCGTTATTTTGCTACCAGCTTCCAAAAATAATTGAACACATTTTTTTTTGATAGGTAGTCAGACAGCGTTAACTTATTGCAGCAATCAACAGAGAATAGGGGCTTTCTTGCTAGGTCAGTGGTAAAGAACCTGCCTGCCTATGGAGGAGATGCAGGTTTGACCTCTGGGTTGGGAAGATCCCCTGGAGAAGGAAATGGTAACCTACTCTAGTATCTGTGCCTGCAAAATCCCATGGACAGAGGGGCTTGGAGAGCTACTGTCCATGGGGTCGCAAAAGGGTTGGACACAAAGACTAAACCACGACAACAACAGAGAATGGTTGGTCCTCTCTAACCTTGCTCTGAATTCAGCTGGCCTCTTCCTTAACAAGTGGGAAACACAAAACTCTTTGTGATGTTTTAATCTCTTGTCTTCCACTGAAATGTGAGCTCCATGCTCCTCTTTCTTCACAGCTCTCTCATCTCAGCATTGGGCAGTGAGATCACATACAGGTAGGTGTGCCAGGGATGTGAAAGCTGACTATAGGATTAATTCATTTTATCTGGTGTGACATCTTAATTCTGGTGCTGTCTGGGCCACCTATTTTTAATTTCTTTCCCAAACTAATCAATTTCCAATTTATCAAGCTTTCCCTTAAAATACATATTTTGAATGGTGTTAGCCTTTGAGTCTAAGGATGAGCTTTACATTTCCTCTGATACATTGTCCCTCTAGCTATGAAGTTTTTGTCTGAAAGGCTTTCTGAAGGGTTGAAATCATCTACCATTAACTCAGACGCTTTGCCTATGACCTCTATTTTTTCTCAGTTAACCTCATATACTGAACAATATCACTTGCTCCTGGCTATCACTTATTTCCCTGGTCGATCCACATTTTTATTAAAACTCAGGACTTGAGAATTCTTTTTGGTACTGTAATTATTTCTAAATGATTGTTTATCTATTCCCAGTGTAGGTCACTTTCTGCCCTGTACTGGAGTTATCCAAATAAAATATACTTTGCTATTTAGGCCTTTGGATGGAAATTGCCTTTCCTTACCAATTTCTAAATGTATCATTATTATTAAGAAGGAAATTTAAAGTTACTTAATGTGGAGGTTAGATTTCTGGCAACTTAAAACTTCTAGACAGAGCAATGAGCCAAGATGTTGGGCAAAATAGCCTACAGAATTCAACTATCTTAGTGGCAATCCTCTTAGAATGAGCAATAGAGATGCTCTCGAGTGACAAAGAAAATCGTTTCATCCAGCATATTTGGCTTAATAAGACAATACAGTTTTTAATATATCTTTAAATGTTTCCATTGTAAATGACCACAGAATCTTAAAGTTTGTATTGCCACATGAATTATAAAATTACCCTACTTGAGTCCCTATTATAAGACAGGTACTTAATAACATATATTGGGGGCTTCCCTGGTGGCTCAGACAGTAAAGAATTTGCCTGCAATGCAGAAGGCCCAGATTCGATCCCTGGGTCGGGAAGGTCCCCTGGAGAAGGCAATAGCTACCTACTCCAGTATTCTTGTCTGGAGAATTCCATGAACAGGGGATCCTGGTGGGCTATAGCCCATGGAGTCACAAAGTCAGACACCACTGAGTGACTAACACTTTCACTACTTGTAACATATATTGTCTCATTGAATGCACCCAGTAAAGTGTATATTCTTTTCCTGATTTTACAAATGAGGAAATAATGGCTCAGTGAAGGCTAAGTATTTGCCCTGCTTATTATATCTTCAGAAACAGTCAAAGTCTTAGATTAGGCATTCAAGCATGTTTGGAAAAGATTGCTCAGATAATGTTTAATGTGCTCTGATAGTTTTCTCTTTAAATTTCTAGGTTTATTAAATTTCTTTTCAGAGTTCTTTAGTAGTTAGGCCATTTTGCCTAATCCCCATAAGACAGAGAACGCTGTCTTCTAAACAGGGATAAAAGGCCCTGGTCAGTGGTGCTGTTAGTTCTCCACATCTTCTAGAAAAGACACAGTGCGGGAGGATCAGCTTTCTCTTAGTTTGGTTCCTCTTTTGAGAACTTTCTAACGTCATTCTGGACCATTGAGCTTTATCTCGTTTCTTGATGATACTGGGTAAATAAAGTGACAGGAGCATTTCCATAATTAATCAAACTCTGCTTATTGCAGTGAAGAAATACAGTGTGTATATATAAAAGAAGAACAGATCAAGGGGCTAGGGAGACCTACTCCTGACTTTGATAACTAATGCACTGCCTGTTAAAATCAATACCTTCACAGAGTATTTCTCCTATAGAATCTGATTTGCTAGAAAATAATTCTGACATATGAATTCACAAATTGGGATAAATACACAGTTGCGATTGCTGTTAGGCATCCAGGTTCTTGAAATAGTGATGTCTCTCTAGAGGAAAAAATTCTAACTTTAGTTTGAATGTCATGCACTGATTTTAGTTTCTTGCCAACATAAATAATAGAATTTATGTTTAAAGCATATTCTGAATTTAGGATAAAATCAAGAAAACAGAGTGTGTAGGTAAGAAAAAGACTAAGACAAAGCTTTTGAATATTAATGTTTTGGAATACTGGGGAAGGAAGCCAGAAAAGCTAGGAAAATGACCAACTGAATTCATTGATTATATGAGGCTTAATTAAAAAAAAAAAAATCTGTTCTTGGCTTGCCTTGTGCAGGTGATTTCTGTAGGACTTTACCACCTAAGTTTCTTGAATAAAAGCAGAGAATCAGGTAGATCCCTCAAGCTATTCATACATCTGTCATCTAGTGTTTTAAAGGTCTTACTTCTTAGCCTAATCAGCAAAAGCAAGGAGAGGAAGGTTGTCCTTTTCCTCCCTCAGTTGTCAATGGTAAAGAAGGAAGAAGAAATGAGGAAGAAAAGATGTAATAATAAAGAAATAATAATGTGGATTAATTGGTAAAAATATCCTTCTTCCTCTGCCATTTAATATTGGTTGGATTTGCATGAGGAATAAGAGATATAAACTGTTATTAATAGAAGCCATATACAGAGAACTGAAATACAAATGAAGCCTTGGGGTCAGTTTGAAAAAGTCAGTATAAATTCCACACCATGTTCTAACAGGGCACATGGATGATCAGCTTCTCAAACTTTGCAAAGACATATTGGGCTAGTTCAGTTCAGTTGGCATTAGAAGTTCCTCCAAAAATAGAATCAAAAGAAAGCTGCTGAGTTGACGTAATGATTCTGACAATGGAGTAGGAAATTCCACACTAGTGAAGGGAACAAAGGAGGCCTTAGTATTGATACATTTATAAATATTGATCAATTTCGGATTCAGCAAGGTGATTCCATGACCAGTCAACTAAGATGATTAGATAGTAAGTCCCCCAGTTGCTAATTATTTGGAGATAAATATATAATCTAGAAAGACAGTGAGGATATCCAGAAGGGACATATAGGTTACAGCACACCCAGGAATCTTGTATCATATCTCTATCCTTTTTTGTATCGAAGCTCTCCCTGACTTTACTGCAACTTTTTGCATGATGAGAACAGAGTGGGATTGATCTTACTGTTATGAATCATTTACTGATATCTCATCCATTACCATTAAGTTACTAGATAAAACTCAGAAGAACACATTCATGATTTGATTTTGTCTCCATGTGTTGAAATTGATCTGTTTCTGGCAGGTTGTATCCAGGCATACGTGTAATGGATCAACTAAGTTCAATCTTTAATACAATAGACAGAAGAGAATACCTCATCATTCTGCATGGCTATGATATTTGCTTCTGTCAAAACAGATACACAGCTATTATAAGTAGAATAACTGTTATTCCTGAAGTATCTCTTTATATTCATATCTATTTCATTAATACAAATACGTATGTTCCCAAATGTATGTTTATGTCAAACAAAGCTACAGGTTGGACATTTTTTAGGACATGAAAATTTAGTTCTGCATGTTAAAATAAGTACAATTCACTACTAAATATAATAAAGTAGTTTGCCATTTTTCTGGATCTTCTATAGAGTTTGAAGTCTGCATGGCTGGGAAGACATTGTAGGCATTATGTAAAAATGTTTAAGATATTTTTTATCACTTTGAATAACATTTTCTAGCTCTTATGTCTATGGATCAAAATGTGATTTTATAATAGTTATTAAAAATCTTATAAAAATATCAAGAATAATAGCACTGAAGCTTTTAACAGCTAGCACATTGAGAACTGGGTATTTTGTAAAGTATGATACGTAACAACTTTTGAAATAGGTGCTACTTTAATAGGAAGCCAAGAGTTAGAAAAGTTTCATGGCCAGTAGAAAATAAAAATCAAGATAATGACTGAAGCTACTAAGTACGCACTCACAATATGGTTCGAAGGGCTTCCCTGGTGGCTCCACAGTAAAGAATCCATCTGTAATGCAAGAGTATTGTGTTAGCCACTTGGTCATGTCTGACCCTTTGTGACCCCATGGTCTGTGGCTGGCCAGTCTCTTCTGTCCATGGAATTCTCTAGGTAAGAATACTGGAGTGGGTAGCCATTCCTTTCTCCAGGGATCTTCCTGACCCAGGGATTGAACCCAGATCTCCTACATTGCGGGCAAATTCTTCACTGTATAAGCAACCAGGGAAGCAATGCAGGAGACACGGATTTAATCCTTGGGTTGGGAAGATCCCCTTGAGAAGGGGATCTAGTATTCTTTCTAGTATTCTTTCTTGGGTTATCCCATGGACAGTGGAGCTTGGCTGGGTACAGTCCACAGGGTCACAAAAGAGTTGGACACAACCTAATGACTAAACAACAACAACAATATGGTTCTAGAGACCCTGAAATTAACTGTTATGCTCTAGTGCATGAATTTTTCTCAATTCTCTGAAGCTCTTTGTGCCTAGGAGTTTTGGCCCAGCAAGAATGTATATTGCTGTGTAACTAGGGACTATGTTCCTGTATCTTTTTGCAGATGAGGAGGGCTACGTTTGAACAAAGCCCACTCAACAAAGTGCAAAAATATAGAAAAACAAAACTGAGATAATTCAAGAAGTCTCATCTCTTTAAAACTTCAAAGCAATGAGCAGTTCATTAATGCCATTGACATTGTTTCCATGAACACAAGTAAAGTAACTTATTTGGATATCCTCCCATGACAGCACCAAAATCACAACTAGCTGTTGAAAAACTATCAACAGGAGGATGCTAGAACACACACACATAAGGTGATATCCCATGTCCAAAAACAAAGAAGCCACAACAAGATGGTAAGAGGGACACAGTCACAATAAAATCAAATCCCTTACCTGCTGGGTGGGTAAACCACAAACTGGAGAACAATAATACCAAAGATGTATTAAAAAACAGAGACATCACTTTGCTGACAAAGGTACATATAATCAAAGCTTTGGTTTTTCCAGTAGTCATGCATGGTTGTGAGAGCTGGACCATAAAGAAGGCTGGGCACCAAAAACTGATGATTTCAAATTGTGATGTTGGAGAAGACTCTTGAAAGTCCCTTGGAAAGCAAGGAGATTAAACCAGTCAATCCTAAAGGAAATCAACCCTGAATATTCATTAGAAAGACTGATGCTGAAGTTGAAACCCCAGCATTTTGGCCACCTGATACAAAGAGCTGAGTCATTGGAAAAGACCCTGATGACGGGAAAGACTGAGGAAAAGAGGAGAAGGGGGTGACAGTGGATAAGATGGTTGGATGGCTTCACTGCCTTAATGGACATGAGTTGAAGCAAACTCCAGTAGATAGTGAAGAACAGGGAAGCCTCGCGAGCTGCAGTCCATGGGGTTGCAAAGAGCTGGACATGACTGAGCTACTGAACAACAACAACGATATCAGTAAAACCACCATTTAGTAGGAAAACCCATAATCACTTTTTAAAATCCAGATGCATATCAGGATCATCTTGGAATTTTTTGAAGAATACAAATGCCAAGGTGTTTTTTTTTTTTTATCTCCAGAGCTCCAGATATGTTCTAATAGGAAGCCATGTTTAACAACAACTGGAGTATATGATGATCTTCACTTTTATCTAGTTTGTTTCACTTTTTCTATTTCATATTTAGTGTTCCCATTTCATTTAGTTTATGTTTTCCACTTTCTCCATCTCTTCTTTTCTGTTTTTGATGTTCTATCTCAAGCCTTTATCAAATGTAGTGTAAAGACTTTTGTATACATGTGTGTATGTGTGTATATATATATTATATAGTATATACAATATAATATATATATTTTAGAAAACTTGGGAATTTTTGCCTAGCTAAAAAACTAATCACATTTTGATTCTACTTGTCTGACTTAGTATAAATAGAATACTAGATTTCTAATTTATATTCACTCAAAACTTTGATATAGTTCCACGTATTTTAGCATCTAGTGTTACTGCTAAAAGTCTAGAAATTTCATTATCTTAGTGATCTTTAAAAGTTTTTTTGAATGAGGCTTGAAACTTCTAATCCAATTCTGAGACCATAAAGCAATACTAAGTTGTAAAAAACAGAAAAGATGAAATTAAATGTGATAGTGTTATTAACTTAAGTACAGATTTTATTCAATTTCACCAAATTTTATGCTAGTGTCCATTACTTGCTTTCATGCCTTATTCAGAACTTCACATTGTATTTCATTGCAGTGAGAAGCTTTAGCTGCATGCAAAAACTCTGCTAAATTCTCTTTTCATTTGTATGTTATTACAAATATTTTCTATTTCCTTATTATGACTTCTTAGATGCACCATCATTTAAAAGTGGACATTTAATTTCCAAATACATAGGATTTTAAAAGTATCTTTGATGTTAATTTCTCATTTTGATATTAATTTCTCATTTAAATGCTTTCTTCTCTGCAATCACCCTCTGCACTGTTTCAGTCTTCTGACTTTATTGAAGCTTTCAATGGCATGGCTAAGTCAAAGTTCTCTCTTTGTAAATGTCACATTGCATTTGAATATTTGTGGGTTGTTTTCAATATCTTTGGGTACTGATCTCTAACATAATTCCACAGTGATAAGAGAACAGACTCTTTATTATTTTAACACCTTTAGACCATCAAATTTTTGCACCTGGTCTTATGTCCTTGGATATGTTCTAATGCCTCCTAGTTTATAGTCTGTGGGTACTTGAATAGATTTTGTATCCTCTGTTTGTGTTAAAACTGTAAAAATCTTATTATGTTGAACTGGTTCATAGTGCTTTCCAGGTCTACTATATCCTTCTACTTTCCTGCGTATTCATTTATTAACTTTTGAGAGTTTGATATTGAAATTCCAACTAAAAATCTTAATTTACCTACTTAAAAAAATTAGTGTAATATATAGTAGAACTATATGTAAACTTGTTCTGTGTTTTCTAAATCTGTAAATGTGTTATCATATTTTAATAATATAAAAAATGAAAAAGAGGCCACAAAAATCATAAATTATAAAAATGACTTATTTGAACCTCAGTGGAGACTCATGTCTCTTTCCCAGTTCTAGACCAATTTGATCAGAGGCAGTCATTCTTGCCTAAACAGAAGGAGAAATGCTCTTATCACATGCAAGCCAAGCCACAAAGTAACCCCAGTCTTGGCATATGGTGACATTTTTATGATTGTTAAGTGTAGTCTACATAAATCCTGTTATCCAGCAAATCTTCCAAACACATGTTGAATCATTATCTCTATTCTTTGATATAGAACTTTTAAAATCACATGAATTTCCTCCTCGCTTAATGTATTTCTTCAACTCTTCCTTCAATTCAAGTGACTCGTTTATGGAGCTAATTCAGAGTTTTCCCCATACACCTGACTATTTCTTCTGTAGTTTGGGTACTTGTGAAATTTATGCCTTTTTTACCCCAGGAACTCATATCCACCTTTGTATTCCTGAAGACTGTTACAATTTTACAAATCCTAGAAGACAAAGCACACATTAAAAAAATAAACAAGCAAGACAATTGATAGTTGACCGAGAAACTCTCCTTTTCTGAATACTTTGAGTCAGATCTTCTGTTTATATTTCATTTTTCAAATAAATGATTTTTATTTTCTACATACTGTACAGGGTGGTAATTCCCTTAACTATTATAGGCATTTTTGAAGTGTTTCTGAATAATTCATACTGAATGTATTCCTCAGAAGCTAGCATTATTGGGGTATGCATATTAATTATTCATATGCAAATTAAGAACCATGAGACCCAGCACCACTGGAATATATAATTCCCACTATCTTTTCTAAAGTAGTACATTTTCTGTACCCATGTGTTATGATTTCTTATACAAAATTTTCCAGTTCACCAAAACAAATGATATCCACCAATGTGGATATCTAGAGGTCTTGGGATTGTGGCATGATCTGAGAGAGCAAGGAATCTCTGCATGCCTTTCCTCGTAATTTGTCCTATGCATCTCCTCCTTGTAGCTGTTCCTGTGTTTTATCTTTTTATAATAAATGAATAATCTAGTAAGTAAACCGTCTTCCTGAGTTTTATGAAATATTCTCACCAATTAATCAAATCCAAGGGGTCATAGTAACTTCCAATTTATAGCCGGTCAAAAGTGGAGGTGACAACCTGGACTTGATGATTGGCATCTAGTCAGGAGGCGGTCATGTGGGACTGAACTCTTAACCTGTGGGAGCCCTTAACCTTCAGGTGGATCATGCCAGAAGTTAAGTTAATTGGTTTGAGGTGTAGAAAAAAATTGCACATTGGGCTAGTTACTAAACTTGTTGGAAAATTGAGTACATCTTACCTCTACTCTCTCAAAGCCCACTAAATTGAAATTAGATGAATTAACATAGATATATACTTTTATGGATAAAGAGAATGGGAGAAGAGAGAGAATCTTGGAAGACAGATAAATAAAATCTGAATTGACAGAGTGGATAAAATTAAAATCTGAATACTTAACCTAGGAAAAAGAAAAAATGGAAACAAGCCAACACATAATATAGAGAATGTTGGAGGTACAAGTTATCTTGAGGGAAGGAATTCAACATTCGAGCATTAGATTCAATTCTGCATAAGGAGTAGTAAAGTACCCTCGTTTAGTTCGGTTTAGTCACTCAGTCATTTCTGACTCTTTGCGACTCCGTGGACTGCAGCACACCAGGCTTCCCTGTCCATCACCAACTCCCAGAGCTTGCTCAAACTCATGTCCACTGAGTCAGTGATGCCATCCAACCATCTCATCTTCTGTCATACCAGACATCCTCCCAAAGCCTATGTCACCAGGCTACTACTCACTCCTCAATCTCCATTCTGAATGAAGGGGAGCCTGGAGGCTTACCCATGAGAACAATTGAACTGGAGATACTTATGCTCATGAGCACCAGAGAGCTGAAGATGATGGGAATAATCACTTAAAAGCCAAATTGAACTGAGACCTTTGTCTCTTCCACTTTAGCCCCCAAATTGCTGATATCCTCCCCCTCAGCACCTGGAGGGGAAAGATTTCTCTTTAAATTAATTTACAATCCCCCAGAATAAGTACAAAGTTATTTAGCAATACAAAAATTTAACAGCAAGTTACTCACTCAGTGATCCTCAGTGAAGGCCTCCAGATAAAAGTTTCCAATAATTTAATTTGCTAAAAATGAATTGAAAGCCAAGGAGAACCTGAAATGTTAAGGAAACCTTCCATGATAAAAGACAGACACTAATAAATAAGTTGGAAACAAAGCAAAAACAGAAGAAATCATTGCAGCAGAAACAAGGTAGGAAAAACAGAATAAAACATCTAAATAAAATTATAATTCATGAACTCATTTGTACAGAGGATATTATAATAAAAAATTAAGAAATAGAGTAATCCATTGGTCTCCTCTAACCATAATTATCTCAACTGCTATGGAAGCAATACTCAAATAATATTTTACTGTGTTTACTTATCAAATAAAATAAGAGGTAAATTATTTCTCTTTCATTTTTATTGAATTAAGTTTGTTATGTACTTCCTTGTATATCTAGACATCAAATAATTTTTAAGGGTCTATTTAATTCTACTAAGAGCTTCCAGTATTTTTCTAAACAATGCTCTGAGCCCTATGAAGCAGCTCCTCTTCTGTTTTCTTATTCTTGTTAAACCACACTTATTTCCTAGATGTCCTCTCTGTTTTCCACAGGGACATTATTGCCTTAGACCCCTCTAACTTCACTTCCTCAATCTTTGTTCAATAATTACTTGCAACCTAATTTTTGATAGAGTATTTTAGAACAAATATTAAATACCGTTATGTTACATATTTTTTCACAATGACACCCAGCTGTCTCATTAGTAAATTTATAGATGACATACATCATAAAGAACATATTCTCTGGTTCTTCCTAAGGTTTTTGGATAATTTAGAAAGCAGTATAAATTAACTAGCCTAAATGATTTTTTCTGACCACAATTATTTAAGCCTTATATAAAATTTCACCATTGTCAGCTCATTGTCAGTAAATTCATTTTAATAGACACTCAGTTGAATTATCTCTAATTAAACCATATTACATTTTGTGATTTGGGTTAATCAAAGAATAAATGAAAGTTTAACTTCATGTCAAGATTTATTGCATGAAAATGGTTATGCTGTTCAAGTTAAGTCAGCGAGCAACTACCATGGCTTCTGGGTTTTCATGGAAATATATATTTACTGAAGAGTTTGAGCTTCTTTTTCTGATAACAGTTATATAGCTCTTAAATAGCCCTTAAATACTCTTGCATTTAGTAATCAGAATTTGGTGCTTATAGTCAAAACTTGAGCAGATACCTTATCAGAAAAAAATGAAAATTCTTTACCTCAAATTTAACATAAAATCAGCAATTGCAAAGAAAATATCTTTTAAAAATGGAGGTAAAGAAAAATATCTTTTTTGGCCTTTTATAGAGTTCATGAGGTTCTCACAGCAAGTATACTACAGTGGTTTGCCATTCCCTCCTCTGGTGGATCACATTTTGTCAGAACTCTCTGCTATGACCAGTTCATCTTGGGTAGCCCTGCACAGAATGACTCAAAGCTTCACTAAGTTATGAAAGCCATGACAAGGCAGTGATCTTTGAAGGAGAAGAGGGCGTCAGAGGATGAGATGGCTGGAGGGCATCACTGATGCAATGAACATGAACTTGGGCAAATTCCAAGAGATGGTGAGGGACAGGGAGGCCTGGCATGCTATAGTCCATGGGGTCACAAAGAGTCAGACACAACTGGGTAACTGAACAACAGCAGCAAGGAAAAATATATTTTTCTTATTATATTTAACGTTTGAAGTTATTATCTGATTTTCATAAGGAGGAGCTTCCCTGGTGGCTCATTGGTAAAGAATCTGCCTGCCATTGCAGGAGAAGCAGGAGATGTGGGTTCAATCCCTGGATTGGGAAGATCCTCTGGAGGAGGAAATGGCAAATCACTGAAGTATACTTGCCTAGGAATCCTATGGACAGAGGAGCCTTGTAGGCTGCAGTCCATGGGGTCACAAAGAGTCGAACATGACTTAGCAACTGAACAACAGCAACTCATAAGCAGATCAGCTTTTACACTATATTTTTTTACTGAAGTTTTTGAGTTTAAACTCAATTTTAACTACCAATTAAAATTGTGTGCCCAAAACATCCAAAACGTAAGGTGCTCTGATTTTTGTTGTGTGTAGTTTTTATTTTGGTACCTTGCATTTCTCCTGACATGTTGTGGATTTTGTACTATTTTAACTGTATTTTTTTCCAGGAAGCAACACTAAAAAAAAAAAAAACCACTGCTGATATCAAAGTCCCAACTGAGCTTTATTCATTTTGATTTATCCCATAACTAGACTCAATGTCTACAAGCAATGTAAACTGCAGAGTTGAACAATTAGCTACTAAACACTGTCCCCGAAGCTACTTTTCTCCAGTTGTTTCTTGGTGTCATGATTATCGGAATAATTACTTCCTCTTTTTTAATGTAATTGTAGCCATATCTCAGTGCCTGTGGCACAAATATTTAATAAAATGATCTTGGGGGTCTTACAATTTGATTGCTGGGAAAACACAGCATTTGATCAAGCTTCTAAAATGAAAGCATTAGTTTTATGTATATAATATCCTGCCTGAAAGTTACAACAGAGAAAGCCTGCAATTTCTGACAAGATTTTTCAAGTTGTATCTCTGAATACATTTTCAATGAAGGGATAAAAAGGTTTAAATTTGTGTTTTAGTCACTGTATAAAAATGGGATAGAATCCTATCATACAAAGTTAGGTTCAGATGTCAATGCTGATGATGCCCCACACATACAAGAATGTATGACAAGGTTTAATTCTTACTGAATAAGCTTTCTGAGCAGAACAGTGTGGCTATTAAGCAGATCCAAAATGGCTTGAAAGAGCAGAGAAAAGAGACTGGCTTGGGCTTTTCACTGTGGTTAAGGATGGTGGCTTGGGGTGAGGGGTTGGGACATAGGGCTAGTGTGGCTTAAACTTCTTGCCAGAGGGAACACTAAGTTTTGTTATCCACTTGCCCAGATGAAGGGCAGAAGGTGAAGAGAGAGGAGCATAGCTTAAAGTCTTCTTCAAGCAAACATCAAAAATGGAATCAGACTGTTGAAATTTGCATATAACATTTTATTCCTAGTGAATATTTTAGGTTTACTTACTGACCATAATTTGCAAGGTCCCTAGTTGTTGACTGAAACTGATAATTTTTAAAAGATGAGATATTCATTAATATGGCTTATCAAATAGAAATAAATGATATGCAAGTTGTTATCTATAATGATGATTTGCCTGTTGTTTAATTTTTTTTTTTTAGTGTTTGTTTATGGCCTATGCTATACAGAGCAGAGGTTTTGACACTGTAATCTGGCTAAAAATCACCTGAAAATCTTGTTAAAACACATTGCTGGATCTCATCCCCAGAGTTTCTGATTTAGTAGGTCTGAGGTGGGGCCTAATAATTTGCATTTCTAGCAAATTGCCTGATGATGCCAATGCTCTTGGTCCAGGGATCACATTTTGAGAATGACCAATCTTGAGTACTTGAATTTTAATAATTTGTTTCCCAGTATCTTGTTCTTTTGAGAATTTTTAGCTTTTTGAATATGATTAGATGATAAGTTTGGGGTGTTCATATTAAGTCATACAGATGGCCAACAGATACATGAAAAGATACTCAACATCACTAATTGTTAGATAAATGCAAATCAAAACTACAATGAGATATCACCTCACACAAGTCAGAATGGCCATCATCAACAAATCTATAAACAATAAATACTAGAGAGGATGTGGAGAAAAGGGAACCCGCGTATACTGTTGGTGGGAGTGTAAATTGATACAGTCACTATGGAAAACAGTTTTTCAATAGTTCCTTAAAAAACTAAAAATAGAACTAGCATATGACCCAGCAATCCTACTCCTGGGCACATACCCATGGAAAACCATCATTCAGGAAAGATACGTGCACCCTGATGTTCATAACAGCACTATTTACAACAGCCAGGATATGGAAGCAACCTAAATGGCCATCAGTAGAGGAACGAATAAAGAAGACATGATACACATATGGGCTTCCCAGGTGGTGCTAGCAGTAAAGAACCCACCTGTCAATGCAAGAGATGTAAAAGATGCAAGTTCGATTCCTGGGTCAGGAAGATCCCCTGGAAGAGGGCATGACAACCCACTCCAATATTCTTCCCTGGAGAATCCCATGAACAGAGGAGCCTGGTGGGCCACAGTTCATAGTGTTGCAGAGATGAATATGAATGAAACGACAGCATGAACATATGCCCACATATACAATGGAGCCATAAAAAGGAACTAAATTGGGTCGTTTGTAGAAATGTAGATAGACCTGAGAGTGTCGTACAAAGTAAAGTAAGAAAGAGAAAAACAAATACCATATATTAACACATATGTGTGGAATCTAGAAATATTGTACAGATGATATTATTTGCATAGCAGAAATAAAGACACAAACAAAGAGAAAAAGTGTATGAATACAAAGGCAAAAAGGGAGAGTGCGTGGAATTGGGATGTTGGGATTGACATATATAGACTAGCCATACTATGTATAAATGCATAAAGTAAACAACTGTATAGCAGTTGAGAACATACTGTATAGCACAGGGAACTCTGGTTAATGCACTGTGGTGACCTAAATGGAAAAGAAGTCCTAAAGGGAGCACATAAATGTATGTGTGTATATATACATATATGGCTTACTCATTTTGCTGTACAGGAGAAACTAACACAACATTGTAAAACAATTATATGCCAGTAAAAATGAATTTAATTTTTTAAAAAAAAGGTAAAAATCTTTCAATGTTAAGAATTATTTGGTTATTTTGTAATGTAGGAAACTGATTTAAACATATTGTGACTTGGTAAGCCTTGCTCATTGCTTACTGAGTCTCTTCTCACCCAACAGAGAGAAGCACTTGTATATCAGACACACTCTTTGCATGAATTACACCATCCAACTGGAAGGGAAGATTTAATTATTGTTACCAACAGACATGTTGCCACATGTTTCAACTCCATCTAGACCTGTGGACAATAGTAAAATATAAAAAAGGTAATTAATAGAAATTGTTATAAGCAGATAGAATATAATACATCAGAAAATATTTATCATTTACTGATTATTAGCAGGAATTCACAATTTTTATCATCATAACAAAAAGCTACATGACAATTGGATCATTGAAATTAGGACTAGGTTTGGAGTATCTAGCCAAACAAGGTTTGGCTGACTTTATTTTTCTGGGTTCCAAAATCACTGCAGATGGTGACTGCAGCCATGAAATTAAAAGATGCTTACTCCTTGGAAGGGAAGTTATGACCAACTCAGACTGCATATTAAAAAACAGAGACATTACTTTGTCAACAAAGGTCCATCTTGTCAAGGGTATGGTTTTTCCAGTGGTCATGTATGGATGTGAGAGTTGGACTATAAAGAAAGCTGAGCACAGAAGAATTGATGCTTTTGAACTGTGGTGTTGGAGATGAGTCTTGAGAGTCCCTTGGACTGCAAGGAGATCCAACCAGTCCATCCTAAAGGAGATCAGTCCTGGGTGTTCATTGAAAGGACTGATGTTGAAGCTGAAACTCCAATACTTTGGCCACCTCACATGAAGAGCTGACTCATTTGAAAAGACCCTGATGCTGGGAAAGATTGAGGTCATATTTTAGGTCACTACACTCAGCATTCAGATGTGTAGATTAGTTAAGAGGGGGCACATCATGTTGCTTTACCTAGAGATGGATCCATAAAAAGCAATGGAACCAGAACTCAGAAAGAAAGAATTGGAACAACTTCTTGGGTGAATCATTGTTGGGAGTGGAGAATGAAATGAGGAACAGGGTTATAAATGTTGGGTTTCCTACAGGCGCTCCTTTCTGTCTAACTACTCTGGTTTCAAGCATCATTCTTCATATAGCATATAAGGGTTAACATATGCTTGAATACTTAAGGATATGAAGCACACAGACTGGGTCCTGTGAGTTTCAAAGAACAGGCACTCTGTTCTTCAGGTGTCATGGGGAGTTATTACAGTTTTAATGCCACCAGGTTGATTCTCTGTCAGATTTCTTTCTCTACTCTTGTCAAATTAGGCTTTTTATTTTCTGTCCAGTCTTCTGTTAACCAGAGTTAAATATCTGTCTCTCCTCTGAATTAATAAAGGCTTTTACTACTTGGGTTCTTACCTGTGTGTGTTGCAATAAAGACCAGTGATATCCCTTAAAAGTTTTTCTTTTTTTTCTTTAATATATATTTCCTGATTATTAGCATCTAACATAAAACCAAATACTTAATAAATGATGAACACCTTGGTCAAATTAATATTATCTTAAAAATCTAGTGATTTAAAAATAAATTGAAAGGTATATTTTCCCTTCTTTGTTTAATGTTCTCTGGATTTTCACTCTGGTTTTAATCTGAACCTCAGGTTAGTATTGTCATCTATTAAGGAAAAATATAAGGCAAGTAGTCCAACTTGTTATTTTCTGGGGAATCTTCCTTCACCCACAAGGTTTAGATATCTGTTGAAATAATTTTACCATTTGAACCACCAGGGAAAATTATAGAACATGTACTGAAAAGAAAGGTTTTTAATCTGATGCTTTAATTAAATTTAAAATAGGATCATGTTTTTTTATGTTGTATAGGAGAATTCATATTTGATTTTTCAAATATATATTCTTACAGTAGAGATCAGGTTTGAGTTAGAGTAAAAAAATCTTGAGTCTGTTATGCAAATCTATTTCTACTAAAATATTAAATAATTACATATAATTTAACTTTCAATAATGAGTTTCTAATTCTCAATCCTGGCACAATCTACAATATGAGAGTAAGAACTGTGTTCCCACTGAAAGCAGACTTAGTGATAAGAATGTTTGTTATTTTCCTAAATATAATCTGGGTAAATAATAATATCAAGTCAATTTATTGACTTGATAATAAAAACAATAATGTCTATGTCATAGATTTAAATATCACGGGTCAAAAGATGAATTCGTTTCCAGCTTCTCTGCTTCTAGCCTGATTTCCTCACTAATTTTTGCCAGAATATTCTAACCTAAGAACAACATCCTTTTCCTTGATCAGCATTTTCAGTATTTAAACATTGCCAAAAAGATAATATCAAAAACTTTTTTCATATCATATACTGAATATGAAATATTCACAATATGGCTTCTACCTCTCTGTGACTTTCATCTCCTACCATTTTCTGTCTCCTTGAACTTTATAACTGAAAAATACTGAACTGCTTCTCTTTCAACAAAGAGTGTACTCTTCCCAAATTCCTTTCCAATGAGCATCTTACCACTTTCATTTGAAATGCTTTATATATGAACCAACTTAGATAGTTCTTATTCACTTTTTCTGTTTGAGTCTAAATTTTGCTGTTTTGTTTTGCCTTATGAGGAATATTCTCGGACTTTCACTAACAGAGTAGTGCTTCCTTGCTTCCATAGTCTTACTACAAATAGTTCAGTTCAGTTCAGTCGCTCAGTCATGTCCGACTCTTTGCGACCCCATGAACCACAGCATGCGAGGTCTCCCTGTCCATCACTAACTCCCAGAGTTTACCCAAATTCATGTCCAATGAGTCGGTGATGACATCTAACCATCTCATCCTCTGTCATCCCCTTTCTCCTCCTGTCCTCAATCTTTCACAACATCATGGTCTTTTCAAATGAGTCAGCTCTCTGTATCAGGTGGCCAAAATATTGGAGTTTCAGCTTCAACATCAATACTTCAAATGAACACCCAGGACTGATCTCCTTTAGGATGGACTGGTTGGATCTCCTTGCAGTCCAGGGTCTCTCAAGAGTCTTCTCCAACACCACAGTTCAAAAGCATCAATTCTACTGTGCTCAGTTTTCTTTATAGTCCAACTCTCATATCCATACATGACTACTGGAAAAACCATAGCCTTGACTAGATGGACCTTTGTTGACAAAGTAATGTTTCTGCTTTTTAATATGCTGTCTAGGTTGGTCATAACTTTCCATCCAAGGAGTAAGCGTCTTTTAATTTCATGGCTGCAGTCACCATCTGTAGTGATTTTGGAGCCCAGAAAAATAAAGTCAGCTACTGTTTCCACTGTTTCCCCATCCATTTGCCATGCAGTAATGGGACCAGATGCCATGCTCTTAGTTTTCTGAATGTTGAGCTTTAAGCCAACTTCTTCACTCTCCTCTTTCACTTTCGTCAAGAGGCTCTTTAGTTCTTCTTCACTTTCTGCCATAAGGGTGGTGTCATCTGCATATCTGAGGTTATTGATATTTCTCCCGGCAATCTTGATCCAGCTTGTGCTTCCTCCAGCCCGGCATTTCTCATAATATACTCTGCATATAAGTTAAACAAGCAGGGTAACAATATACAGCCTTGACATATTCCTTTTTCTATTTGGAACCAGTCTGTTGTTCTATGTCCAGTTCTAACTGGTGCTTCCTGACCTGCACACAAGTTTCTCAAGAGACAGGTCAGGTGATCTGGTATTCCCTTCTCTTAAAGAATTTCCCACAGTTTATTGTGATCCACACAGTCAAAGGCTTTGGCATAGTCAATAAAGCAGAAATAGATGTTTTTCTGGAATCTTCTTGCTTTTTCGATGATCCAGCGGATATTGGCAATTTGATCTCTGGTTCCTCTGCCTTTTCTAAAACCAGCTTGAACATCTGGAAGTTCACGGTTCACGTATTGCTGAAGCCTGGCTTGGAGAATTTTGAGCATTACTTTACTAGCATGTGAGATGAGAGCAATTGTGCAGTAGTTTGAGCATTCTTCGGCATTGCCTTTCTTGGGATTGGAATGAAAACTGACCTTTTCCAGTCCTGTGGCCACTGCTGAGTTTTCCAAATTTGCTGGCATATTGAGTGCAGCACTTCCACAGCATCATCTTTCAGGATTTGAAATAGTTCATCTGGAATTCCATCACCTCCACTAGCTTTGTTTGTAGTGATACTTCCTAAGGCCCACTTGACTTCACATTCCAGGATGTCTGGCTCTAGGTGAGTGATCACACCATCATGATTATCTGGGCTGTGAAGATCTTTTTTGTACAGTTCTTCTGTGAATTCTAGCCACTTCTTCTTAATATCTTCTGCTTCTGTTAGGTCCATACCATTTCTGTTCTTTACAGAGCCCATCTTTGCATGAAATCTTCCCTTGGTATCTCTGATTTTCTTGAAGAGATCTCTAGTCTTTCCTATTCTATTGTTTTCCTCTATTTATTTGCCTTGATCGCTGAGGAAGGCTTTCTTATCTCTCCTGTTATTCTTTGGAACTCTGCATTCATGTGTGTATATCTTTCCTTTTCTCCTTTGCTTTTCTCTTCTTTTCTTTTCACAGCTATTTTTAAGGTCTCCTCAGACAGCCATTTTGCTTTTTTGCATTTCTTTTTCTTGGGGATGGTCTTGATCCCTTTCTCCTGTACAATGTCATGAACCTCCATCCATAGTTCATCGGGCACTCTCTCTATCAGATCTAGTCCCTTAAATCTATTTCTCACTTTCACTGTATAATCATGAGGGATTTGATTTAGGTCATACCTGAATGGTCTAGTGGTTTCCCCACTTTCTTCAATTTAAGTCTGAATTTGGCAATAAACTGTTCATCATCTGAGCCACAGTCAGCTCCCGGTCTTGTTTTTGCTGACTGTATGCTGCTGCTGCTGCTAAGTCGCTTCAGTCGTGCCCGACTCTGTGCAACCCCATAGACGGCAGCCCACCAGGCTCCCCCGTCCCTGGGATTCTCCAGGCAAGAATACTGGAGTGGGTTGCCATTTCCTTCTCCAATGCATAAAAGTGAAAAGTGAAAGTAAAGTTGCTCAGTCGTGTCTGAGTCTTCGCGACCCCATGGACTGCAGCCTACCAGGCTCCTCCGTCCAAGGGATTTTCCAGGCAAGAGTACTGGAGTGGAGTGCTATTGCCTTCTCTGTGCTGACTGTATAGAGCTTCTCTATCTTTGGCTGCAAAGAATATAATCAATCTGATTTCTGTGTCGACCATCTGGTGAGGTCCATGTGTCGAGTCTTCTCTTGTGTTGTTGGAAGAGGGTGTTTGCTATGACCAGTATGTTCTCTTGGCAAAATTCTATTAGCCTTTGCCCTGCTTCATTCTGTACTCCAAGGCCAAAGTTGCCTGTTACTCCAGGTGTTTCTTGACTTCCTACTTTTCCATTCCAGCCCCCTATAATGAAAAGGACATCTTTTTTGGGTGTTAGTTCTAGAAGGTCTTGTAGGTCTTCATAGAACCGTTCTACTTCAGCTTCTTCAGTGTTACTGCTCGGGGCATAGACTTGGATTACTGTGATATTGAACAGTTTGCCTTGGAAAGGAATAGAAATCATTCTGTCGTTATTGAGATTGCACCCAAGTACTGCATTTCGGGCTCTTCTGTTGACTATGATGACTACTCCATTTCTTCTAAGGGATTCCTGCCCACAGTAGTAGATATAATGGTCATCTGAGTTAAATTCACCCATTCCAGTCCATGTTAGTTCGCTGATTCCTACAATGTTGACATTTACAAATAAGTATCTCTAATTTTGGTAAATTTAATATGAAATGCAGAAATCTGATGGTCTGTTTTTCTATAGTTTATGCTGTGAGAAAATCCTGTATTATTTTATCATATTCCTGCATCATCCAGATCTTCTAAACAAATAGCATTGTGAGAATGGTCACGTAGCTGACAGCCATGGAAACTAGATATTTTGCCTTTCCAAAGATAACATCTCCCTCTTTAGAGATGTCTTCTCTCTCTCTAGCCTCCCCAAGGAATTTGTTTAATGCGTAATCTCTTTCTTTGGGGGAGAGGATGGGCAGGTGTGCCAGCAGTCTATAAAAACTGAAAGTCTCCTAATTTGGAAATCTTTCCCCTATAATACAGACCCACTCCATGCACAGATAAACAATGACCCGCATCCTTTTGCCCTATGGGGACAGTGGCTTTGAGAACCAGAGCTAGAATATTGTTCTTATTACTGCTTTTTACTGTGATTAATAAACTACCTGTGTTTCTGACCCA
Source organism: Giraffa tippelskirchi (assembly GCF_054371585.1). Lineage (NCBI taxonomy): Eukaryota > Metazoa > Chordata > Mammalia > Artiodactyla > Giraffidae > Giraffa > Giraffa tippelskirchi. The sequence continues at coordinate 67,546,948 of NC_137278.1, forward strand.
GGGCCTGGTGTTCCTCAGCATACACACATGAAGCTGTGGCAGGTTAACTTGTTAGCTTGCAAGCAGGGTAAAATCTCAGACTTTTCTCATTTGCTCCTCAATACCTGAGTAGTACCTTGCATGTAGTGAATTCTTACTAAATGTATATTAAATGAATGATTGGGATAGTCAGTGAAGGGTAGAGGAAGACTTTCACTGATATAGCCAATATCAGTAAAAAATTTGAATGATATTGAAATTGACTATAAAGATTATTGATGTTTGTATCTAGCACACCCTCCTGGGACAGGTGCATCTTTCATTGTTGTCAAGCTATATTATTAGTCTGTACTGAAAACTGATGGTAATGCAAATGAAAACCCTTTATCCATAGAAAAGCAAATTAAATTTGTCCTGTGAATACTGACCAGTTTTACATCCATTTGTGGATTCATGTCAGCATTGTAGGCTGCCTAAATTGCCTATAGTGTATACTACCTACATTCATACTTATGTTTATTCAGATTTTCCTTTGAATTGATTTTAACATCTTATTGGCTCATTAATTGAGTTAGAAAAATCTGGGATGTGTGTTCACTTTATAGTTAAAGTTACATTAATTAAGTTATGGTAAAGTTATATTAAATAATAAAGTTATATTAAAGTTAAATTTTTAAAAATTATCACTAATACCAGTGATACCGCCTTTACATCATCAAGCGTGTAGGGATTTTCTATGTGTATGTATGAAAGAGCTATTCTATTTCTCTGTTTTAGACTGTCCCCATTTTCTTTTCTTTGGCATTTTCCAAACCTATAGATCACAGAGCATCTATAATCATTGCAATACTTAGACTACCTTGTGGTTTTCATATGTGCTGTAGATTTTGTGATATTTAAATTGTATTTGGAAAAATACATGGTAAAGTAGACAAAGCGACCTACAAATCTGGCCAACCCATTGCATTATAAATCAGAATAATATAGATTTTAGGTTTGTAAAATAAATAAATGAACATTTATGGTACTTTTTAAAAGGGAGTCTTAGTATAGCCAGCAAAGGAATAGAAAATATATAGGTAGAATGAATCATAGCCATGCCTTGACATGACTGAGCACCCAGAAGGCATGAATGTTTGAACGGCTGCTGAGAAGATTCACACTGCTGGCTGTAATTCTTGCCAAAAGCAAACTTATTTCCAGGAAATTATGAGGTTCTTTATCCCAATTTCCCTTAAATAAAACAGTGAAAAGAATGTTTCCAGAAAAATTTATATTCAGAATATGAAATTAAAGATAGAAAGCCCTTAATCACTATCGTTATACAGACAGACCCTTCTATTTATGAGAAATAATTCTAACAGAAATAGAAATTCAAGTATACAGAAATGTTGCAAAAAAGAGAAACAAACAATAATTACCTTTTAAAAAATAACTAGTAAATTTATTCAAATTTCATCAGTTTTTTTTTTTTTTTCTTAACTAATGTGCTGGACTCTAGGATCCAATTAAAGATCTCAGACTGCATTTAGGTTTATTTCTCCTTAGTCTCCTCTCTACTGGGAAAGTTCCTCATTCTGCCATGTCCTTGGCACATTTAAAAAGTACTAGTCTGGTATTTTCTAGAATGTCCCTCAATTTGGGACTGCCTGATGTTTTTTATGGTTAGATTGCAACTATGAATCAGTCAGTTCAGTTCAGTTCAGTTGCTCAGTCGTGTCCGACACTTTGCGGCCCCATAGATCGCAGCATGCCAGCCCTCCCTGTCTAGCACCAACTGCCGGAGTCCACCCAAACTCATGTCCATTGAGTCGGTGATGTGATCCAACCATCTCATTCTCTGTCATCCCCTTCTCCTCCTGCCTTCAATCTTTCCCAGCATCAGGGTCTTTTCCAACGAGTCAGCTCTTCACATCAGGTGGCCAAAGTATTGAAGTTTCAGCTTCAACACCAGTCCTTCCAATGAACACCCAGGACTGATCTCCTTTAGGATGGACTGGTTGGATCTCCTTGCAGTCCAAGGGACTCTCAAGAGTCTTCTCCAACACCACAGTTCAAAAGCATCAATTCTGCGGCACTCAGCTTTCTTTATGGTTCAACTCTCACATCCATACATGACTACTGGTAAAAACCACAGCTTTGACTAGATGGACATTTTTCAGCAAAGTAATGTCTCTGCTTTTTAATATGCTATCTAGGTTGGTCATAGCTTTTCTTCCAAGGAGCAAGCATATTTTAATTTCATGGCTGCAGTCAACATCTGCAGTGATTTCAGAGCCCCCTCAAAAATAAAGTCTCTCACTGTTTCCATTGTTTCCCCATCAACTGGAATTCCATCACCTTAACTAACTTTGTTTGTAGTGATACTTCCTAAGGCCCACTTGGCTTTCACATTCCAGGATGTCTGGCTCTAGGTGAGTGTTCACACCACCATGATTATCTGGGTTGTAAAGATCTTTTTTGTACAGTTCTTCTGTGTATTCTTGCCACTTCTTCTTAATATCTTCTGCTTCTGTTAGGTCCCTACCATTTCTGTCCTTTATTGAGCCCATCTTTGCATAAAATGTTCCCTTGGTATCTCTAATTTTCTTTTAGAGATCTATAGTCTTTCCCATTCTATTGTTTTCTTCTATTTCTTTGTATTGATCACTGAGGAAGGCTTTCTTATCTCTCCTTGCTATTCTTTGGAATTCTGCATTCACATGGGCATATCTTTCTTTTTCTTGAGATGAATACCAGAAGGGTGACATCACTTTGGTTCATTACATCAGCTGTTGCATCATGATGATATATTTTCCTACAGGTGATGTTAACCTTGACTGCTTGTCTATGGTGATGTTTTCCAGGTTTCTTCACCATATAGTTAGTATTACTGTCTGTAATTGGGAAGGTAAATATTTTAAGAGAGCTAACTTGAGTCTATGCAAATATCCTGTTTTCTCATAAAAGTTTGATTCTATTTTTTAGCACCTATTGGTAAATCTTGCCTGTAAGTCCATGCTTTGAGGACTTCTACTTGGCCATTTTCTATTTTCCTCAGTCCTTCTATGTGTATTGATTTGAAGTCTTCTCTTAAGAGTTGCCCCTTCTCACCCATTTGTGTATGTAATCAATTATTTAGGAATATCTTATTCTTTGAGTTATGATTCAATACTGTCAAAATTTATTTTTTGCTCAAATGACTTCAGCTGTGGCCATTTGGAGCTCTTTCAGATTGGCTCCTGTGCCTTCCAGTTTATCTTCGCATTTTGTAAAAATTTTTGGTAGAGAGGTGGGGTGGTGTTTCAGCACAATAATATACTCCAATATTCCAACATTATTTTATATTTTTCCTTGCCTCAGCCTGAAATCAATCACTATTCTAAAGAACCTTGGTTTGATTCTTAGGATATGAAAAATATCTTTTTTAAAACTTACTAATATGATAAATGATCTTCTTCAAGGCTTTATGAGGGAATTTCCTAGTATTTCATAATTGTTTATGATTTTATTGAGATGTTCCTGTATGTTTCCATTAGAAAACAATATAAGTTGAGTAATAAAATGAGAAGATACCTGATTTCATGTGGTGGTCTTCTATGAACTAAGAAAACAAAAAACTTTTGTTTTCTTAAAAACAAAAGCAATGAAGAAAAATAAAGAAATTGCAAGTTTCCAGAAGGGCAGTCAATATTTATTGAATTCTATAAACCTATAAAGAGTACTGTGGGAAGTCTTGTAATAAGCAAAAATGTGGCCCCTGCCCTTAAGAAGTTGTGTTGTCACATCTAGACTAGGTAATCATTTAATAAATGAACAAGTGCTAGGATACCATGGGATCACATAGGTCACATGTTACATTGTTCTCAATGTATTCAACATTTCAACATCATACTTTTCCTTCAATTACTTTTATTAGATCTCTTCTTGCATGGAAGAATACCTGCACTTTTTAAGCACCACCTAAAATCCAATTCTTTCAAGAATTTTTCCTTCTTGAATTCATTTGTTCTCAAGATACATACCAAACATCTACCATTTGTAAAGCAAAGAGAAGACAAGATGGCAACTAAGATATCTTCCTTGACTTTAAGGAATGTTTAACTCATAGGGACAAATCCTTTCTGATCTCTCAAGTCCATATTGTTTTATTTTTTTAATTCTGAAACTACCTATGAAAAGTAATAAGCCTCTGAGAATATGTGTGACATGTTCTATTTGCATTGTTAGTCCACGTAGGTTTACTTCATCTCATCATCTTAGAGATTTAATTTGCTTGAGTGAAAGGTCTCTATCATCTCTTTTATCCTCACAGCATTGACCAGTGGTATTTAGCTAATAGATGGATATAAAATGCTAATTATCATTTCCAACATCAGTTGCATTAGTAAACAGAATGTAAATCTGCTGGATTCAAAGAGCTGCCCTAATTTTCTATTTGCTAAACTGTTGATAATACTTCATGGGGTTGCCATGAGGATGAAATGAGCTACATATCACGTAGCATTTGGAAAAGAATTTAGAACATAGTAAACATTTAATGTTATTAATTTTTAACATGAGTTTATGAGTAGCATTAATATTATATGTGATAAAGAGCACAGCCTATTTATGAGTACTGAAGAGGAAAGTAATACAGTCAGATGTGGATAATGGAAGTATAATTATGGACCAATGACAATGTCACACTACTTGACTGTTCTGTCTCTGTTCAACATTCTCACAAATTTAATTTTTCTTGTTGCAAAAGTGTTTGAGGAATTGAATTTTCAAGTAAAATTATTTTTATGAGCTCCGTTAAGTTAGTGAGGTCAGTTTTGTTATGCTCACCGAGTGAAGACAAATGCCTTCATCCTTCCAGCCTCTTCTCACTGTAAGGGTTTGGATCCTTTAGTAAACATCAATTTTCAAAGATGCACACAATGGCATTCAAAATTAAACAAATTTAAGTCATTATTATTTAATGCTAAGAGATACAAATACTTATCACTGATACATAAAGTATGAAGAACATCTCAGTTGAGTTCAGTTCAGTTCGGTCGCTCAGTCGTGTCCGAATCTTTGCGACCCCATGAATCACAGCATGCCAGGCCCCCCTGTCCATCACCAACTCCCGGAGTCTACCCAAACCCAAGTCCATCGAGTCAGTGATGCCATCCAGCCATCTCATCCTCTGTCGTCCCCTTCTCCTCCTGCCCCCAACCCTTCCCAGTATTAGGGTCTATTCCAATGAGTCAACTCTTCGCATGAGGTGGCCAAAGTATTGGAGTTTCAGCTTCAACATCAGTCCTTCCAATGAACATTCAGGACTGATCTCCTTTAGGATGGACTGGTTGGATCTCCTTGCAGTCCAGGGACCCTCAAGAGTCTTCTCCAACACCACAGTTCAAAAGCATCAATTCTGCAGCACTCAGCTTTCTTCACCGTCCAACTCTCACATCCATACGTGACTACTGGAAAAACCATAGCCTTGACTAGACGGACCTTTGTTGGCAGAGTAATGTCTCTGCTTTTAAATATGCTATCTAGGTTGGTCACAACCTTCCTTCCAAGGAGTAAGTGTCTTTTAATTTCATGGCTGCAGTCACCATCTGCAGTGATTTTGGAGCCCAAAAAAATAAAGTCTGACACTGTTTCCACTGTTTCCCCATCTATTTCCCATGGAGTGATGGGACCAGATGCCATGATCTTAGTTTTCTGAACGTTGAGCTTTAAGCCAACTTTTTCACTCTCCTCCTTCACCTTCATCAAGAGGCTCTTTAGTTCTTCTTCACTTTCTGCCATAAGGTTCGTGTCATCTGCATATCTGAGGTTATTGATATTTCTCCCGGCAATCTTGATTCCAGCTTGTGTTTCTTCCAGCCCAGCGTTTCTCATGATGTACTCCACATAGAAGTTAAATAAGCAGGGTGACAATATACAGCCTTGACGTACTCCTTTTCCTATTTGGAACCAGTCTGTTGTTCCATGTCCAGTTCTAACTGTTGCTTCCTGACCTGCATACAGGTTTCTCAAGAGACAGGTCAGATGGTCTGGTATTCCCATCTCTTTCAGAATTTTCCACAGTTTATTGTGATCCACACAGTCAAAGGCTTTGGCATAGTCAGTAAAGCAGAGGTAGATGTATTTCTGGAACTCTCTTGCTTTTTTGATGATCCAGCGGATGTTGGCAATTTGATCTCTGGTTCCTCTGCCTTGTCTAAAGCCAGCATGAACATCTGGAAGTTCACCGTTCACGTATTGTTGAACCCTGGCTTGGAGAATTTTGAGCACTATTTTACTAGTGTGTGAGATGGGTGCAATTGTGCGGTAGTTTGAGCATTCTTTGGCATTGCCTTTCATTGGGATTGGAATGAAAACTGACCTTTTCTAGTCCTGTGGCCACTTCTGAGTTTTCCAGATATGCTGGCATATTGAGTGCAGCACTTTCACAGCATCATGTTTCAGGATTTGAAATAGCTCAACTAAGTACCTTATTTATAATAAGTAAGCAAGGAATTGGTTTCATTTGTGTAATCTCCTTCATTCCATCACTTGCCTGTTCTTTCAAAAAGGACTGACTCCCTGAATTGTGTGTTTATTACTTCATTGTTTTTCCTCATGTATTTAAAATTAAATGTGTATGCCTGAATTTGTTCAATTTTGCACATTCTTTGATATTCTATAAATTAACAAATTCTGTATGTAACTTGCTCAATTCCTCAGAATAATGTCAAAACTTGTGCATTTGTTTATCTGCGACTAAATTTTATTCATTTTACTGCTGTAAAAAAAAGTCTAATGTATGAATATACTGCAGTTTTTTCCCAACAACTAATGCTAGAAATTTTGGTTTTCAAGGTGTTTTCAGTTTTTTTTTCAGTTTTATTGTGTATGATTTTAGTATTCATGGATTAGAGTTTTATTGTAAATGTGTTGAATCCATATTGTAAGGTTAAGTTATCCATACCTTAAACTTAACCATAGAATTTGTTGTTGTTGTTCAGTCTCTAAGTCATGTTTGACTCTGCAAAACAATGGACTGCAGCACACTAGGCTCCTCTGTCCTCCACCATCTCCCAGAGTTTGCTTAAATTCATGTACATTGAGTCGGTGATGATATCTAACCACCTCATCCTCTGTGGCCCCCTTCTTTTGCCTTCAATCTTTCCCAGCATCAGGGTCTTTTTCCATGCGTCAGCTCTTCATACCAGGTGGCCCAAGTATACCATAGAATACTGAATTATTTAATTTAGGGTACCAATTTACAGTGCAAAAAATATTTCTGTTACTCCTCATTCTTGCCATTAGCTTTCAAATTTTGTCAATATGTGAGGTGTGAAATTATACTTTGTACTGTTTAAATTTACAGTTAACTATTTAGTAATGAGATAATGTTTCTTATGTTTATTGGCCAATTAGAATTTCTTTTCTGTGAAATGACCTTTTACAATTTTGATTTATGCAGGAATTTGATATGTTGAGTCATCCTATCTATAATTAACTATATTTCTTCACTTATTTTAATTTTTAAAAATGTTTTTCAATAACAATTCATAATTTCTTATATAAAGATTTTACACATCATTTAGACTTATTTGCAGGTTTTCTGCTCAGGAATTTACTTTATGGGAGGTATTTGACTACTGCTTCAATTTCTTTAAATCTTTTCTGGTGGCTCAGAATTCACCTGCAATGTGGGAGACCTGGGTTCTATTCCTGGGTTAGGAAGATGCCCTGGAGAAGGTAATGGCTACCCACTCCATTATTCTGGCCTGGAGAATTCCATGGGCTGTATAGTCTATGGGGTTGCAAAGAGTCCAACACAACTGAGTGACTTTCACTTTCTTTAAGCTATTCTAGTCTTTTTTATCATAATGAGTAATTATAATTTTATCAAAATTTTCCATTTTTAACTTTTCACATTTATTTGCATAATCTTATCATAACATCACTTTTATATTTGTAGTACAATTTGTCCCTTTCTATTTGTCTGATTATCTGTTATTTGTTCCAATTCTTCCTAAAAATCAGTCTTGAAAGTTTGTCAACTTTATTGATCTTTTCAAAGGTCCTATACTTTGATTTTGTTGATCATCTACTTCTTACTCTATTAATATCTGATGTTCAATGTTTCTTTCCTTCTAAATCTGTAGACTTTTCCTCTCCTTTCCTCTAATTTCCTTACTAGTATGTTTATCTTATTTCCATCCCTTTATCTTTTCTAAACTATATTAATAGATGGGCTCAATGTTTTCATTCTTAAATCAATTTTTATGAATTCTACAAATTCAACATGTATTATTTCCATTGTCATTCAGTTCAACATATTTTCCAGTACTCTATTATTAGTTTTCCTGTCTTCTACAAGTTCCTGTGAAAAATGAGTTCACTTCCATACATCCTGATTTTATAGTTTATTCTGTTTCGTTTTATTTAAATCTTCTATAACCTTTACTGATTTAATTTTTCTTCATTTATCTATTACAGGGAGAATTTGGTAATAATACTTTATTATGGCAGTGGTATCATCAACTTTTATTAAGATCTACCAAATTTCATGTATTTTTGCAATATTGTTTAATGCATCAAAGTATATAACTATTATATAGTTCTGATGTATTGAAACATGTATTGTAAGTTGGTTGATAAACCCTAGTACTGCCCCCCTGGATCTATCTTCATGTTTAAGGGGAAGCCACACTTCTAGAGGGCTGCTCCCAGCCAATACCAGTATAGCTGGGGTGCACTGCCTGTTGGCCAATTTCTGTGAAACACAAGGTTTTACTGATAGGCAACTCTTCAATGGCCAAATCTTTTTATAACTGCTCTTCAGTCTGAGTCTCTTTCTACCCAATTTTCTTTCTTTTTCCCCTCTCCTTCAAGAGAATCAGATAGGCTTTATGAAATTTTTATACCTTTTCTTCCTCTTTCTCTTCCACTTTTCACACTTTTTCCCAAAACATTCTCTGCACATCTAATCTCATTTTTGACGTCTGCTTTTCAGGGCAGTGATATGTGTATGGTCTCTTTTTCATGTTTCTATTTCTCTTCTCTTTGCATCTCTCTGCTAGATTATTTCTCTCATTACATTCTCTTTCCCACTACTTCAGTAAAAGTTACATACTCTATGTCTTTATTTTTAATGATAGCAGTAAAAACTGTAATGCATATTTAATTATAAAATGTAAACTTGATTATTTTTAAGCCATGTAATACATTGCTGTTGTTATTATTGGAACAATGAATGAGATATATCTCACAATGATATATCAAACTGGATTTCTTATTTTTTTTTTCCTACTTGGACTTTGTTTAGTTTTCTAAGTCTGTAGACTGATGGCTTTTAGCAGTTTTGAAAAATTCATCACATAAAATACTATTTCCACTCAAATTCTGTCTTATCTTTCTGTAACTCTGTGTAGACATACTTTAGATTGTCTTGTTCTATACTCTATATCTTCTCATTTATCTCTTGTATGCCCCATCTCTTTATCTTTTTGGGCTACATTCTAGGAAATAATTCTAATTTATATTCTGATTTATTGAATTTTTAGCTAATTTTGTTAGTGTCAAATCTATTGAGCTTTAAATATATATTGTTGCATTTTTTACTTCTAGGAGTTCTATTTAGATCTGTTTTTCATCAGTTTGGTCAATTTTTATGGTTTTCTGCTTTTACTTATATTTTTAATCCCAATTCTTTATCTAATAGTTCTAATATGTATAGTCTCCATGCATTTGATACTGATGTTTATGGTCTCTCTAATTTATAGTGTCTTGTTTCTTTGTGTTTTGTAACTTTTGCCATACTTTTGTGGTTTTTGAAACTTTGTGGGAATTATCTGAGGTTTGCATTGAAGGCAGGCATGTAAACTTCTGCTATGGAGACCAGTAGGCAGAGATCACCTCAAACTATAATAATTCATTTCATTGTCTCACAGAGGAGACTGATCCAAAATACCTATTTTTGGGTTTGATGAGCTTGAAAGGGACTGTTGAGATTCCTTTGCCACTTTGGTTGTGACAATAATGTCTTCTTTGTCATTTTGACTTGTCCCACCTTACATACTGTTTCACCTGAAGACATACATTAGGCTGTCAGGAGGCTTTTATATCCACAAATTGTCAAACCTATGTCAAAGTCTCTGCTTGAGACCCCTCAGACCACCAAGGTAATATGAAAAAATGCTGCATAATTTTTGAATGTCAGATTATAGTTACAGTTTTTGAAGAGACATGGCTTTCTTCCCTCCACTAAGCACCAAGGCAGGGATTTCCTCATTTGGAAGAAACCATGGGTTTCACTCTAGTTCACCCTTTAGGTCTCTTCTACTTAGGTACGTACTTAGGTAGCCTTTGGCTTTGACTTTTTTCTGCTACCCAAGAGGAAATAAAAAAACCCAAGTTCAAGTTTCCCAGCTTTGGCAAATGTCAAAGTACCCTCTACACAAAATCAGTTTGTACTCTAAGTTTCTCCTCTGATTCACTTTCCCCTCCTCTTACGACTCTGGTTTCCTCCTCCAGCATCTGAGAAATACCTAATGTTCTAGCTCACATAAGGGTATTCACATATTCCAGGTGTGCAATATCTATTCCAACACTTTTAGTTGTTATCAGTAGACAGGTCTTCCAGGCTCTTAGATACCACAGTGTGAGAAATGGAAGTCTCATCTATGCTCCAGTAGGGGGAGGGGGGACTGAAATGAGGTTGTTGTTGCCAATTTGACATTGAGAGAAAACACATTTCTAAAAAGTCAGGACTGAGATATTGGATCACAAACTAGCCAGGCTCTTCCCACTGCTACCTGCTCCTACACAATGTTTACTTAAAATCTTAGGCAACAATGTGAAATTTTTATTTTCAGACTCTGTCTTGTTATGAAATACATGTTTTCTTTTGCTCTGGACCACTTTGTGTGGGAGTAGCTTCTTTCCACTTCATTCCTCATGTGTGCTTTGGTTAAAAAAAAATTAAAAACAGATTAGAGAGGAAGGCTTTGTGAGTGGATCTTTTATCTTTACCTAAATAGAGGGAAACCTGCTGAAATAATACCATGCAGAGAATATGACATCTCCAAATACTTTCCAAATTGGAAATAGTAGAGGAGAAATAGTCAAAAGGGTTTATATCATCTATTAAAGACCCTCATGATCTTTTAAATGTTTCATAGGCTTAAGGTAAGTATCTATAACAATATAACCCCAGTAAAGAATCAGGGGATCCTCTATAAATAGTCATGGCAAAATATGCGATTCTATCCATTAATAAAAAATACTTTTCCAGAAGGCATTATTTTAAATGGACATTATGAAAGACACTGATGTTATCTTTCCACCTTCTTCACTGGATCATGATTTCCTTTTTTTAAAAGGACTATGTTCCATGTGCATGCTAAGTCACTTCAGTCATGTCCAACTCTCTGCAACCCTATGGACTGCGGCCTACCAGGCTCCTCTCTCCATGGGATTCTCCAGGCAAGAATACTGGAGTGAGTTGCCATGCCCTCCAGGGGATCTTCTCAACCCAGGGATCAAACCAAAGTCTTGGGTCTCCTGCAGTGGCAGGTGGATTCTTTACCACTGACACCACCTGGGTGGGATGTTCAGTATGAACATAGAAAGGCCTATTAAAATTGCTTAGGTTTAAATTACATTTAGTATATGTAAATTACAACCAAAATCACCTAAAGCTTTAACTTATCAATATTTTTCCATTTACAGATGTAGTCAGTTTTATATAAAAAAGGCCATACTTTTCACTCCTCTGATAAATGCTTGGTTTCTAAAATTTAACTGATTAAAATTCCTTAAAAACTAGTCTCATTTATAAATGTATCTGTATTCTCTTGAACATACTGACACAGCATTTTAGATTAATACATTCGATTTTTTTAAAAAGCGTTTTAAGTGGCTAACAGGGCAGCAATAATAATCCAACAAACAAGTTCACCCTGGGTCTTAAGCAACTCTTATGAATCGGATAATTCAAACTGATAAAGGTAGTAGATCATTTTCTCTTACATTGCTAAATGCTATTAATCAATGCTTCAAATTCTTACACTCTCCAAATTACAATCAAAAGTCTGAAACTGATTTTAAGAACAACATTAAAATAACAAATAAATTATACTGATGGATTATCCAAAAATTTTAATGCTATGGATTTTGATTAGTATATCATAGCTCATATTTTCATCTTTTTATGTGTGTGTGTGAAGTCATTCAACTGGAATTCCATCACCTCCACGAGCTTTGTTCGTAGTGATACTTCCTAAGGCCCACTTGACTTCACATTCCAGGATGTCTGGCTCTAGGTGAGTGATCACACCATCGTGATTATCTGGGTCGTGAAGATATTTTTTGTACAGTTCTTCTGTGTATTCTTGCCACCTCTTCTTTATATCTTCTGCATCTGTTAGGTCCATACCATTTCTGTCCTTTATCAAGCCTATCTTTGCATGAAATGTTCATTTGGTATCTCTAATTTTCTAGAAGAGATCTCTAGTCTTTCCCAATCTGTTGATTTCCTCTATTTCTTTGCACTGATCGCTGAGGAAGGCTTTCTTATCTCGCCTTGCTATTCTTTGGACCTCTGCATTGAGATGGGAATATCTTTCCTTTTCTCCTTTGCTTTTTGCTTCTCTTCTCTTCCCAGCTATCTGTAAGGCCTCCTCAGACAGCCATTTTGCTTTTTGGCATTTCTTTTCCATGGGGATTTTCTTGATCCCTGTCTCCTGTACAATGTCAAGAACCTCTGTCCATAGTTCATCAGGCACTGTCTACCAGGTCTAGTCCCTTAAATCTATTTGTCACTTCCACTGTATACTCATAAGGGATTTGATCTAGGTCATACCTGAATGGTCTAGTGGTTTTCCCTACTTTCTTCAATTTAAGTCTGAATTTGGCAATAAGAAGTTCATGATCTGAGCCACAGTCTGCTACTGGTCTTGTTTTTGCTGACTGTACAGAGCTTCTCCATCTTTGGCTGCAAAGAATATAATCAATCTGATTTCGGTGTTGACCATCTGGTGATGTCCACAAGTAGAGTCTTCTCTTGTGTTGTTGGAAGAGGGTGTTTTCTATTACCAGTGCATTCTCGTGGCAAAACTCTATTAGCCTTTGCCCTGCTTCATTCTGTACTCCAAGGCCAAACTTGCCTGTTATGCCAGGTGTTTCTTGACTTCCTACTTTTGCATTCCAGTCCCCTATAATGAAAACGACATCTTTTTTGGGTGTTAGTTCTAGGTCTTGTAGGTCTTCATGCTGTGAAAGTGCTGCACTCGATATGCCAGCAAATTTGGAAAACTCAGCAGTGGCCAGAGGACTAGCAAAGGTCAGTTTTCGTTCCAATCCCAAAGAAAGGCGATGCCAAAGAATGCTCAAACTACCACACAATTGCACTCCTCTCACATGCGAGTAAAGTAATGCTCAAAATTCTCCAAGCCAGGCTTCAGCAATACGTGAACAGTGAACTTCCAGATGTTCAAGCTGGTTTTAGAAAAGGCAGAGGAACCAGAGATCAAATTGCCAACATCCGCTGGATCATCAAAAAAGCAAGAGAGTTCCAGAAAAACCTATTTCTGCTTTACTGACTATGCCAAAGCCTTTGACTGTATGGATCACAATAAACTGTGGAAAATTCTGAAAGAGATGGGAATACCAGACCATCTGACCTGTCTCTTGAGAAACCTGTATGCAGGTCAGGAAGCAACAGTTAGAACTGGACATGGAACAACAGACTGGTTCCAAATAGGAAAAGGAGTCCGTCAAGGCTGTATATTGTCACCCTGCTTATTTAACTTCTATGCAGAGTACATCATGAGAAACGCTGGGCTGGAAGAAACACAAGCTGGAATCAAGATTGCCGGGAGAAATATCAATAACCTCAGATATGCAGATGACACGAACCTTATGGCAGAAAGTGAAGAAGAACTAAAGAGCCTCTTGATGAAGGTGAAGGAGGAGAGTGAAAAAGTTGGCTTAAAGCTCAACGTTCAGAAAACTAAGATCATGGCATCTGGTCCCATCACTCCATGGGAAATAGATGGGGAAACAGTGGAAACAGTGTCAGACTTTACTTTTTTGGGCTCCAGAATCACTGCTGATGGTGACTGCAGCCATGAAATTAAAATACACTTACTCATTGGAAGGAAGATTATGGCCAATCTAGATAGAATATTTAAAAGCAGAGACATTACTCTGCCAACAAAAGTCCATCTAGTCAAGGCTATGGTTTTTCCAGTGGTCATGTATGGATGTGAGATTTGGATGGTGAAGAAAGCTGAGTGCCACAGAATTGATGCTTTTGAACTGTGGTGTTGGAGAAGACTCTTAATAGTCCCTTGGACTGCAAGGAGATCCAATCAATCCATCCTAAAAGAGATCAATCTTGGGTGTTCATTGGAAGGTCTGATGTTGAAGCTGAAACTCCAATACTTTGGCCACCTCATGCGAAGGGTTGACTCATTGGAAAAGACTCTAATGCTGGGTAGGATTGGGGGCGGGAGGAGAAGGGGACGACAGAGGATGAGATGGTTGGATGGCATCACCGACTCGATGGACATGGGTTTGGGTGGACTCCGGGAGTTGGTGATGGACAGAGAGGCCTCGCGTGCTGCAATTCATGGGGTCGCAAAGAGTCGGACATGACTGAGCGACTGAAATGAACTGCAGTGATTCATTCACTAAAAAGAGGTCAGTTTTACTAAATTAGACAATCGGAAGTTGCAGGGTGATAACTGGTCCAGCCACAAGGTTGCCTGGACTTCCCAGGTGGCACCGTGGTAAAGAATTCGCCTGACAATGCAGGAAACAAGGGTTCGATCCTTGGGTTGGGAAGATCCCCTGGAGTAGGAAATGGCAACCCACTCCAGTATATCTTCCTGGAAAATTCCATGGACATAGGAGCACAGCAGGCTCCAGGTCCACGGGATCGCAAAGAGTCAACATGACTGAGAGATCAGGCACATACACACAAGGTTACCTAGAAGTCGGAGACTCAAATTTAGAGCCTGGAACTGGGTAGTACATACTCACCTATGGATATCCTCAACTTCTGTTATAGAAGACTTACAATTGCCATGTCAAGTAGAAATTCCATGCCAAGATTTTAATATGGAGTGAGTCTTATATCCACCTTATTTGCCAATTTTCTTAACTATTTTATTGGATTAAATTGATCTCTTTATTAACTGAATGTATCAATCACTGTCCCATACTCACTTTACATCTAATTTGTATTCAGTGATGGTTTCAAAATCATTCCTTGATAGTGTTATCAGATAAAATACTGAGTGGGCAATTAACTTTAACTTCCAGATTAACAACAAATAATTTTAAGTACATTTTATGCTATACTTAAAATCTAGTTATACTAAAATATTATTTATTATCTATCTGGAATTCAAATTTAACTGGGTATCCTGTATTTTTATCTGCTAAATTTGTCAGCCCTTATCCTCAACATAAGATTTCCAGAAGTTATTGTATAAGTTTTACTTTTAATAATATTAAGTTATTCTCTTACTTTTGCTATAGACTCAGAGAGGTTAAAACTCTGTCATTCCTCCCCCTCACCTTCTGGCAAGATACACAGCCTCAAGTATATATTCAATGAAAATTTGTTTATGAAGTCTTCTTCTGAGAATCTAATTACTGTCAGCCTCCAGATCAGTTTGGAAATTGTACAAGTGTTGGGCTGGCTGATATGAGTCTCTGGGGAAAAAAGAAAATACATGGAGTTACTGAAAGGCGTGATGTGCCTTCAGACCCACTCATGTGGTAGCATAATGTCACGTGGAGGACAGGTACCACTCATGTCAACAGAACTAACTAATCGAGTGGGGTTACTTTTTTTTTTTTTTAACATGATGAGGTATTTATATTTGTATGTTTAGTCAGTTCAGTCGCTCAGTCATGTCTGACTCTTTGCGACCCCACGGACTGCAGCATGCCAGGCTTCCCTGTACATCACCAACTCCCATAGCTTTCTCAAACTCATGTCCATCGAGACAGTGATGCCATCCAACCATCTCATCCTCTGTCATCCCCTTCTCCTCCTGCCTTCAATCTTTCCCAGCATCAGGGTCTTTTCCAGAGAGTCAGTTCTTTGCATCAGGTGGCCAAACTATTGGAGTTTCAGCTTCAGTATCAGTCCTTCTAATGAACATTCAGGACTGATCTCCTTTAGGATAGACTGGTTGGATCTCCTTGCAGTTCAAGGGACTCTCAAGAGTCTTCTCCAATGCCACAGTTTGGTTAATACAGTATTGCTACTAAGTGAGCACTGAAGACCTATTTTGAGCAAGTTTGCTGCTGAGCTATTCAAGGAGTTGCTGATGCTCCTCTCTAGGTAGATCATGGTCTGCTGAATGTGGTCTACAGAGCCCCTCATCAGGGGTTAAAAACCATACTTCATTAGCAGGCTCTTCCTACCAGGACTTCTCACCAGTGCTCTCCCCAGTGTAAATGCATACAAACTATCTAGTGGCTCTGATTCCTGAGTGGCATGTATATGCTTGATTTAAGAGATTAATGACAAGGAGAGTGATCTTTAGAATACATTACAGAAAAACTTCAGGACACTCAAGGAGACTGCCCAGAATACCCAACGTTTGTTCTCAGGAAAAGAGCAGCTTTAGAATTAAAATCTTGGATTTGAGGACCTTACTAATTTTTCCCCTGTGCAGTTTGAAAAATTCTTCAGTGATCCTAGACTTACTTATCCTGGTATTTCAGATAAGGGTTCAGGGGATGGATGGGGAATCAATATTCTTTCTAGAAACAACTCCAAATCACCTTCAAGTGACTCTGTGAATATGTCAAACTATCACTAAGATTGTGGGAATGAAGAGGGCATTTATGAAGAAATAAAATCCCCACAATTATGGAATATATAGCTAGAGAGATAAAAAATGTAATTTACAAAGAGCACCTGACTATAAAAACACTTTTTTTCTTTCATTATCTGAATAGAACATAATTAATGTGGAATAATATAAAATTTTAGGGCCAAAAGGAACTGAGCTTATTCGAAATTCATTCATGAAATTACAAGCACTGTTAGCAAATTTGATGTACTTATCATCACAGTTTTATACACATATATGGCAAAATGGGGTTCCAACATATACTGTTTTATTAAATAATTAATGTAATATTTTATAAATGTAATTAACATGCATACTTAAAATTAATTTTTATATAAATAAATATAAATATATGTTATCACATGAACTATTGAATAGCATACATTTTTTTACTTCCAAAACTGATTTAACCAAGCTCATGTGTCAGGACATTAGGATATTTTTTCTTTTTCTCTTAATTAACAATTAATATTTCAGTTAATATCCTTGTGTAACACCTTTGGATATATTTCAGTTATTTTCTTAATATAAATTCCTGGCATATTGTTTTTAAGTTTTATATTGCTTAAGTTTTTTCAGATGTATTTCCACATTGCCCTGTGGAAAGTTTGCCTTGGGTAATGCCAACACCAGAGCATCAAAGAGCCTCTCTCCACAAAGTAAGATTGTAAAGCAGAGAAGTGAGGAAATCCTATGTCTGCAAGTGGAGACGGAAAGTTTCAGAGAATTTAAAACTTAATCTGGGCTTAAAGAATAAGAATTTCAAGGGGAAAAAGAATTAAATCTTCTATAATGTTTTGATATTGTTGTGATTCTTTTAAATCACATTTGAGTTAGAAGAATTTCAATGTGCAACCTGGAAAGAAGCTTCATCCTTATTGCTACAGGGTCCCTCCTCCTTCAGTGTTCTAGGGCATCATGGCAGGACCCTTTCTTCTGCACACAGCTGGAGGGAGGGTACTGCTCTCCATTCACATTTCTATTTCAATCATTTTAAGTCATCAATTAACCAAAGCAAAATTTTATGACAAAAGCAAGGACTTTCCAACATTCAGGTGAAACAAAGTGATCAACTCAAATGTTTCCATGCTCATGCACTCATAGTAGACATTTATGTCCACATTCTGCTCCTTGCCCCACAATCTCTCCTCGACTTGCCTGTCAGCCATATAGCTTTCCCTGGTTTCTCATATACAGAAAATGGCCCAAAGGAAAATGAGAAGGGTCACAATGGTAATAATAGTTCCTTCTCAGTTATAAATTTGTTCTTTTGCCAGTACAGGTTCTCCACAATTGAGAGCCAAAGAATTTTTTCCAAGTGGTGCTTGATTAGGAGGAGGAACATGAACAATTTTTAAGCCTAAATAACTTTTCAAGTCCACCTTTGTATGAAAAAATGCTATTACTAGTGTGCTGGTAAACAGCCTCCTCCTTCTACTAGGAGTATATTCAGAAAAAGTAGAACAACAGACAGCCTTTGCTGCTCTTTTGCAATTTTAACAAATTGCTGTTTGTGTGTGTGTATAAGCAAATGCGAAACTTCTCCTTTTGTAGTGATCAAAACCTAACAACAAAGGCCTGTTGATTGACTAAGTTTTTCAATTTCTAATTAGCGAATTTTGTTCTCACCTTTGCAAACACCATAAATAAACCCCTTTTATGTGGAAGCTAAAAGGCAAAGATCCTTTGAATCTCTACGTTATGACACATAGTAAACAAAGCAAGCCTAGGTTTTGATGTTTTCTTTGGTTTAAACTTACACTGCAAACAAAAAGAAGTAACACCTCAGCCATCAATTCTTAAATCTTACAAAAGGAAATTAACCCCTTTGGAAAAGGACTGCCATCTTCTTCCAAATGAAGATTTTTTATGGTAAAGAAAGAATGTTTTATTAAAAGTCTGTTAACAAACAACAACAAACAAAAAGGAAAAAAAAAAAAAAGACCTTCCATTTACCGAGGACTTGCCATGTTCAAGGCATTGTGGTATAACAGGCATATACAGCGAATTTTTTCCTACAGAACTATTACTACAATTTAACAAATTGACTTTTATTAGCCCCCAGAACAAGCTGAACATTAAGAGACTTAGAAACTTTCTCATGGTCACACGGTAAGAGATAAAGCAAACATTTGAGCCCTGATATATTTCACTCCAATACCCTGTCCTTTCTATTCACACTATAATATTATAGACTGGGACATAAAATATAGAATAGGCTTCAAATAACTTAATGAACTCATTTTCCTTTGGGCAATTTTCAAGGGAAATGAGTAAATGTGAATAGAAGTTGAGAATACTTTTAAACTTTCTCTATGTAGTTAAAAAAAGTTTATTGGTATTTACTGGGAATTGATTGTTTTGGGGGCTTCCCAGGTGGTGCTGGTGGTAAATAATCTGCCTGCCAATGCAGGAGACATAGAGTTTGATCCCTGGGTTGGGAAGATCTCCTGGGGAAGGGCAGGGAAACCCACTCCAGTATTCTTGCCTGGAGAATCCCATGGACAGAGGAGCCTGGCCACAAAGAGTTGGACAGGATGGAACTTAGCATGCGTGCATGCAATTGTTTTATCAATGCTATAGAAAAATAATCTTTTTTTTGAAAAGGAGAGTATGCTAAAACTTGCATTTTAAAATGTTGATCCTTATCCTATGCAAGATGAATATAGTGTGTCCAAAAATGAAGTAAGGATGTTCTGAATATAGTTTTGGCAACAGGAAGCAACTAAAGAATCTAGGAGATATTTCCCAGGAAGATATAATGGGATTTGATGCTAGATTAATCCTGGGGAGTATAGAGAATGACATAATTAAATATGAGTTTTCCATGTTAAAAATCTAAAAGAATGTGCATGTCCTTATTAGAAATCAGCGGTTGATAGACTAGAGAATGCATATCTCCATTCAGGGTGGTCCTTGACCGGGGATGGCTTAGAGCTTGATTCCTCAAGGGATTAGAGAAATATTATTTAGCATCTAATCTTGAAATGTGGAGAGAAGTTGTGAGACTACTGTTAAGGATCTGAAGTTTATTCATCCTAGAATGGAAAATGAAAATTACAGTGCTTGTATTCATAAAAATTCTGGCTTCAAGGATTGCATCTATGAGTTCTAGAAACATGTGAAAATCAAGCTTGCCTGGAAGAAACAATCTCTATTGTCAAATATCCAAGACTACACAATCTGCTGTAACTTCATGAGGTAAAGATTTTTAATTAAATCAATAAAAGAAACTAACTTTCATCAGTCAGTCTCCTTACTCCTTTTTCTCAATTAGCAATTTTAACTTGCCCTCATTTATATAGATATATATCCAGGTCAAGGGCTTCCCTGGTAGCTCAGTGATAAAGAATCCAGTCCATAGGGTCGCAAAGAGTTAGACACAACTGAGTGACTTAGCACATATGCACATATCCAGGTCAACTGCTTGACTCAGGTCAGGTTCAGGAAGCCAAAAACCTTCCTGTCTTTTTTGCCCCTTCATAATCCACATTAAGTTATATTAAGTTAGGAAGTTGACTCTAAGATAGTGGTTTCAGTCACATTGGAATCATATGAGATGAAATAAAGGAAAAAGAAAAGAAAAAAATTCTGATACTCAGACCATTCAGATGCATTAAATCAGAATCTCTGCTGATGGCAATAGGATATTGAAATTTTAAAAATACTCCCTAGGTGATAATGATCTATAGACAGAGTTGAAAATCAGAGCTTTAAGGAAGTACCATTCTAGAAAATACACTTCTTTCCTGTTCTTTATTCTCCTATTCTAATTAGTCAGCCATTGATGTTCTTCATCATGGTGAGTGATACACATTTACTCTGTATATTCTTTTTCTCCTCAAATCAGATTTCTACCCATTTTTAAGCACTTGTGACTGCTTAGTTAACTTATTTGCATTTACACATCAACACTGGGACACCACATTATGTTTTAGAAAACATTTATCATGGAGTTTTATGTTTTGCAGAATTGAATCTTCAGTGTGGATCCATCATCAGGTTTCTCCCACCTCCTGGGGTTTGACTGGCAGGAACATGTTTTCCCATGGAGTCCTGCCAATAACATTTGTGTGCAACAAACAAGACCAAGTCTCAGGAAGGGTTTGAGCTGGTGGACATGACAGATGTTTTGGCAGAAGCTTTCATTATTTAGCATGCCATTGTGAATTATTAATAAAATGGCATTGTGAGGCTCTAGAAAAGTTGAAATGGTCTTGTGAATCTCGCAAATATTAGGGTTCAATATATCATTAATTAGATCATTAAAGAATAGAATATGCAAATATTATATTGGAAATAGATGGCAATGGCCAATAATGGCAAACTACTTGATAATTTGCATATTGTACACTAAGTATAGAAAGTAATAGATCTGGAGTGCTTGACCTCACTACATGAGAGAGGATTTCAGGAACATAAACTCTAAGAAAAGAATAGGTATTACTCCTAGAGATTCAAAATTACTTCATAGGAAACATTTCTCAAAAGATCTCATAGTAGGCTGATATGGTAAGGGCTTTTAATTTACTTACTGTGTTTTCTAAATTTTCTTATTTTTGCCTTTTAAAGCAAGAAAGAAAATCTGTTTCAAGTCAAAGTTTCTATCCCTTCTATGACAATATTTTATTAAGTTCTCTGTTCCAACATTACCCTGGACAGCAAAAAAAAAACTGTTGAACAAAATATCTAGAGACCTAGAGGTTTTGCCACTGACACATTGTCTAACAGCTTGAACCTCCATTTTCTCATGTGAACAAATAGATATATTACCTTATTTCCCCTATTATATAAAATAGGTGTAAGTATAAAAGGAGTCAAAAAGTACAAATATGCTATTCTTAGAGAATGTATGAACTTATGTTGGGGTTACATATATTGCCACTGAGGAGGAGCAAAATACGTGAATACA
The DNA here is from genome assembly GCF_054371585.1 of Giraffa tippelskirchi. Lineage (NCBI taxonomy): Eukaryota > Metazoa > Chordata > Mammalia > Artiodactyla > Giraffidae > Giraffa > Giraffa tippelskirchi. Next base: position 67,568,668 of record NC_137278.1, read on the forward strand.
AAATGTGTTATTTTGGCATGTGGATTGTTGTGAGCTGAAAGCAATCAAGACTCAAGAGATTTAAGAAAAATTTCTACTTCTCTTTTAACTACCTAGAAGAATTTAGATAGTGAGCTTGGCCGAGAAAGAGCACTATTACCAGAAATAAAGTTTTTATCTGAATGATCTACCTGTATTGCAGGGAAAACATCTGCTATTCTTATTGTCCTATCAATAACTTTCCCTTCTCTGAAGCCTCAGGCTCCTAACCCATTCCTTGGTTCAAGATGGCTTATAAGCCTCAATTGCCTGACTTACAGTGTTGGGTCTAACATCTTGGAGCTCCTATGCATACAAAATTAAATTTATTTTTCTCTTTTTAATCTGTCTTATGTCAATTTAATTACCAGACCAGCAAAAATCCTAAAAGGGAAGAATGAAAATGTTTTTAGCACCTATATCACTTTTATAACACTTGTCTCCTATATGTTTACCTGAATTCTCTTATTGGCACTCAAATATACTTCATCTTTCTTATCTGAACACACAACACATATAGACAAACCAACACTTCTTCAGTATTTATATCCTCCTTTATCTATGAAATAGGTCTTACTCTCTCATCTCCATTCAATTTTTTTTAGAAGCTGACCATATGTATTGAATCCTTATTTCCTACTTCAGTCTGGCTTCTATTTCCATAATTTTGCCGACACAACTCTTACTAGAGTCACTAGTGATCTTTTATGTCATCAAATCTAAATAATGTTTTATGGTTTTTATCTTAATTTTTAAGAGGTTTTAACATTGTTGACTATGCTTTGTGATATTCTCTCCTCCTTTGGATTAACTTTCTGATTTCCTCTTATCTGTCTGAAAGATAATTTTCATTCATATTTAAAAGACCATCTTCTTTTACATGGCTATTGGCATAGAAACAAATTTGGAACTCTTCTACTTTCTTCTCCATACTACATTATTTTCTCAATAGATATTGCTAACCTTCCCACCCTAATACTTAGCTAAGAAATTAATTTATTATGTTATCTGACTTTCAGATATATATATTCCCAGCTAGGATATACCCTCTCAGGTCCACATCCATATAGCTAACAAATATGATCCTTAAAACCATCAAGTCCAACTTTAACTCACACTATTACCTCTATTATGTTCAAACTATTGCACAATTGCACTCATCTCACATGCTAGCAAAGTAATACTCAAAATTCTCCAAGTCAGGCTTCAACAGTAAGTGAACCGCGAAGATCCAGATGTTCAAACTGAATTTAGAAAAGGCAGAGGAACCAGAGATAAAGTTGCCAATATCTGTTGGATCATTGAAAAAGCAATAGAGTTCCAACAAAATATCTGCTACTGCTGCTGCTAAGTCGCTTCAGTCGTGTCCGACTCTGTGCGACCCCATAGACGGCAGTCCACCAGACTCCGCCGTCCCTAGGATTCTCCAGGCAAGAATACTGGAGTGGGTTGCCATTTCCTTCTCCAGTGCATGAAAGGGAAAAGTGAAAGTGAAGTCGCTCAGTCGTGTCTGACTCTTAGCGACCCCATGGACTGTAGCCTACCAGGCTCCTCCGTCCAGGGATTTTCTAGGCAAGAGTACTGGAGTGGGGTGCCATTGCCTTCTCCAACAAAAGATCTACTTCTGCTTTATTAACTACTTTGACTGTGTGGATCACAGCAAATCATGGAAAATTCTTAAAGAGATGGGAATACCAGACCACCTGACCTGCCTCTTGAGAAATCTGTATGCAGGTCAAGAAGCAACAGTTAGAACTGGACATGGACCAACAGACTGGTTCCAAATTGGGAAGTAGTACATTAAGGCTGTATATTGTCACCTACTTATTTAGCGTATATTACAGAGTACATCATGCAAAATATGGGGCTGGATGAAGCACAAGCTGGAATCAAGATTGCTGGGAGAAATATCAATAACCTCAGATACTCAGATGACACCTCCCTTATGGCAGAAAGCAAAGAACTAAAGAGCCTCTTGATGAAAGTGAAAGAGGAGAGAGAAAAAGTAGATGTCCATCAGCAGATGAATGGATAAGGAAGCTGTGGTACATATACACAATGGAATATTACTCAGCCATTAAAAAGAATACATTTGAATCAGTTCTATTGAGATGGATGAAACTGGAACCCATTATACAGAGTGAAGTAAGCCAGAAAGAAAAACACCAATACAGTATACTAATGCATATATATGGAATTTGAAACATGGTAACGATAACCCTATATGCGAGATAGAATAAGAGACACAGATGCATAGAACAGTCTTATGGACTCTGAGGGAGAAGGTGAGGGTGGGACGTTCTGAGAGAATAGCATTGAAACATGTATATTATCATATGTGAAACAGAACACCATTCCAGGTTCGATGCATGAGACAAATGCTCAGGGCTGGGGCAATGGGATGACCCAGAGGGATGGGATGGGGAGGGAGGTGGGAGGGGGGTTCAGGATGGGGAACACATGTAATCCCATGGCTGATTCATGTCAATGTATGGCAAAAACCACTACAGTATTGTAAAGTAATTACCCCCAACTAAAATAAATAAATTTATTAAAAAAAAAAAAAAAAAACTCAACCTTCAGAAAACAAAGATTATGGCATCCAGTCCCATCACTTTATGGCAAATAGATCAGGAAACGATGGAAACAGTGAGAGACTTTATTTTGGGGGGCTCCAAAATCACTGCAGATAGTGACTGTAGCCATCAAATTAAAAGATGCTTGTTCCTTGGAAGAAAAGCTATGACCAACCTAGACAGCATATTAAAGAGGAGAGACATTACTTTGCCAACAAAGGTCCATCTAGTCAAGGCTATGGTTTTTCCAGTAGTCATGTATGGATGTGAGAGTTGGACTATAAAAAAAGCTGAGCACAGAAGAATTGATGCTTTTGAACTGTGGTGTTGGAGAAGACTTTTGAGAGTCCCTTGGACTGCAGGGAGATCCAACCAGTCCATCCTAAAGATCAGTCCTGGGTATTCATTGGAAGGACTGATGTTGAAGCTGAAACTCCAACTCCAATACTTTGGCCACCTCATGCGAAGAGCTGACTCATTGGAAAAGACCCTGATGCTGGGAAAGATTGAGGGCAGGAGGAGAAGGGGACGACAGAGGATGAGATGGTTGGATGGCATCACTGACTCAATGGACATGGGTTTGGATAGACTCCAGAATTTGGTGATGGACAGGGATGCCTGGCATGCTGCAGTCCCATATGGTTGCAAAGAGTTGGACACAACTGAGTGACTGAACTGACTGACTGATTTCCTCTAAAGTCTTTTCATAGTCTCCTGTCTCAATAAACAGAAACATACATTTAGTTATATGGATCAGAAATTATAGTCACAGATGGTATCACTGTTTCCTTTATACTTTACATTTAACTTATTATAATATTCTTTTTAATTTTTTAAATTTCTAGATCTCATCTATTCTCATATTTTCACTGCCTTAACATTAGTCCAAGATACTGTCTTCTCTTTCCTGTACTAGTAAAAGCAGTTTCCAAAATATTCCCCCTACATCCACTCTGTCTACTTGTCATTGGTTCTTTATACGTGGCATGACTGGTCTTATCAAGATGGGACTCAATTCATTTTACTTTCCTCTTTGTTTAAAATATCTCAAAGGTTTCATATTGTGTTAAAGATTAAGATGAACATTCTTAAGGTAAACTTAGATGCCTGTATAATCTGATCAACCCCTGTCTCTTCGGTGTCATGTAATGACACTCTAGTCTTCATTTAGTGCCCATTATGCCAGCTTCATTCAGTTTTTTCATTGATACTCTATTTTTTAGAGAATTTTTGGGGTTCACAGCAAAATTAAGCAGAAGGTACAGAGATTTCCCATGTAGCCCTGCCCCTCCCCAACAGGCATAGCCTCCTCCATTATGAATATTACCCAACAGAATTATACAATTGTTACAATTATGAGATGAAATATTTCCTGACATATCCGTGGACACAAAATGTCACAGCCATCAGTGATTCCTGGCCTCCTAATGTGAGTGAAGTCTCTCAAAAAGGAACGCGATTCCTGCAATCCAGCAGATGCCACTCTCTCACCGTGATTGCTGAGAACCTCGGGGTGGGGGGTAATGTAAGAAGCGGCCATCTGCCACACCTGCCAACCCTTATAGTGATGGGTAACAGTATTTGGCCCCAGATAGCTGAGGTTCATATGAAAGCAATGAATTCAATAAGCCAGGAGGCTTGCATCTTCCCATACATAGAACTCTAAATTCCTCAGCTTGATATCTGGGTTTCCTTACTACTTAACAAAAATCTTTGATATTCAGATTGCCTGCTCCCTTTGTTGCAAATTTGTATATGGCCTGTCTCCCTCTCCTGCCTCCTCAGAGTAGTTTTCTCAGGGCTACTGGCATGCTGGCTCCCTGGCTTGGAGTCCTTAACATTCTCACCAAATAAAATAACTTTCTACTTTCAGGTTGTGACTATATTTTTAGTTGACACAATTGATTAACTTATATTTACCCATCATAATCACCCAAAGGCAGTAGCTGACATAAGGGTCCACTCTTGGTCTGCTTATTCAAAGGGTTTGGACAAATTTATAATGACATGCATCCACAATTATAATATAGAATAGTTTCACTGTCCCAAAATATCTTCTGTGCTCTGCCTATTCATCCCTCCTTCTTCCTATAACTCCTAGAAATCATCAATCTTACTGTCTCAATAGTTTGTCTTTTCTGGAAAGTCATTTAGTTGGAAGCATACAATATGTGGACTTTTTGGCTTGGCTCGTTATATTTTGTTGTCATTTAGTTTCTAAGATATGTCCAATTCTTTTGTGATCCATGGACTGTTACCCACCAGGCTCTTCTGTCCATAGGATTTCAGACAAGCCTACTGAAGTGGATTGCCATTTCCTTCTCCAGGTATCTTCCTGACTCGAGAATCAAACCCGAGTCTCCTGGGTTCCAGGCAGATTCTTTACCACTGAGCCATGAGAGAAAGTTGTTACATTTAGTAATACATATTTAAGGTTTTTCCGTGTCTTTTCATGGTTTGACAATTCTTTTCTTTTGAGCACTGAATAGTGTTCCATTGCTTGGGTGTACTGCCGTGTATCTATCCATGCACCTACTGAAGGATATCATAGTTACTTCCAAGTTTTGGCAATTATGAACAAAACTGGTAAAAATATCTGTGTGCAGGTTTTTGTGTGGACAAAATTTTCAGTGCATTTGGGTAGATACTAAGGAGTGCAATTGCTGGACTGAATGGTAAGAATATGCTTAGTTTTGTGTGAAAATAGCCATCTATCTTCCAAACTGGCTGTACTATTTTGTATTCCCAACAGTAATAAACAAGAGGTCCAACTGTTCCACATTCTTGCCAGTATTTGGTGATGTCAGGTTCTGATTCTATGGTGGTTTGGGAAACCTGCCTGAATCCAATCCTTAAATAAATAAGGTAAACTTCTATATTTAAAATGGATAAGCAATGAGGACCTCTTGTATGGTACATGGAACTCTGTACAATGTTATGTGGCAGCCTGGGTAGGAGGGGAGTTTGGGGGAAAATGGATGTATGTATATGTACATGTATGGCTTAGTCCCTTTGCTGTTCACCTGAATCTATCATAACATTGTTAATCAGCTATATTGTAATACAAAATAAAAAGTTCAAAAGAAAAAATAAATATGTTAATTAAGAGAGTCTTAGTCCAAGTCAGCCTAAGGAAGGAAATATATCAGGGAATCAAGCATAGCATGGAGGAACATGCAAAGGGACCCTTGGCAGCAGAATGAAGCATATAATTGGATAACTATAAAATATATGCTGTACACTTTAAACTTGTACAGTTATGTATGTCAATTAATCTCAAAAACTGGAAAAAATATAAGAGATACAACTCCTCTAGATCCATGCCAAATGTTAGGAGACAAAGCAAGTATGTCATTGTTTGTAAGCTGGTATTATAATTTGCTAATTTGCAAACAGTGAACAAGGCTTGAGAACTGAATAACTACATAACTTCACTTATTTTAGAAGAATCTGAAATTGTACTTAGAAGCACAAATTATTGATAGTAAATATTATTATTTAGTTTAGTTTAATTCTTTTTATTCTTCCTAGAGTTTGAGCCATAATTTTGAAGCTCTCAATCTGTGCCTGGTGCTATTCTAGAGTTTTTACATTTATTATTATTCCACTTTCAAAATAATTTGAGGTATGGCTATTTTTTAAACTTTACAGACAAGGAAATAGGAACAAAGAAGTAGAATGACTTGCTAGAGTCAAACATACAGGAAGAATTGTAAACACTATTGTAACCTAGGTTGTCTGCTCTCAGAGCTGCTGTTCTTAACCACTGTTTCAGATTCCTTCTATATTATAATTTTTATTTAATATTTGAACACCCAGAACAGTGTCTGCTACCTACTGAGTACGTGATAAATAATTCTTAAACTGGTCAGAGTCTTAAAAGAATAAGATAAATCACCAAAAATATTTTTCAAACAAGAATATGTCTTCCATTTGAATTCTAAGCATCCAAAATGGATGTAAACTGGGCCATAGGAAGTTAAGGTAGTTTGCCACAGTTGAAAAGCTAGTAACTGTCAGAATCCTGATTTTGATACCCCAGAGACTGGAGTCCAGAAGCTTGGCTTAGGACTAACCTGTGTTATTCCCTTAACTATGCAAGCAAATGTGAAAACATGTTAATATATCTGCTCTAAACACTCTTTATTCAGCCAACTGTTGAGTAATTTAGGGTATCTTTGCACGTTGTCTTTTTCCCTTTGAAGTTCCTCTTTCCTCCTATTCCCTGCTTGTTAAAATACTGACCTCTCCTAGGAAGCCCCTGAAAGGTAACTTATGCTCACTTCACTATAAATTCTCTCATTTTTCTCCTGCCACTAGCATCATAAAATCATAGAACCTTTAACCTCAGAGATCTTAAACACCATAGATCCTGAGGTACATTGGAAATCATGTCTGAGATGAAAATGAAGGTCATACTTGAATGTTTTGCTCACACAGCTATCTAAGGATAAAAGTTGAACTGAGATATATTCCTTATGATTCCTTTACTTGGACTATTTCCCACATAATTTTCTACCTAAATATATCTAATTCTTTTTCCCCCTGGTTTACATATTTCATTTTACTATACAATCTAATTGTAATTAGATCATTTTTTCTATTCCTCATCTTTGTATTCTCCCTAAAGCAAATACACATTCAGAGTGCAAAATTCAGGGCTCAGCACAATGTTGTAAGGTCATACGGACTGCTTAGAATAATGCATGCAAAAATGAAGGTATGTCAACATAAATTTTTAGTTAGAAATTCATCACGGAGATCAAAGATGGGCTTGTGACATTTTGATGATTATGTATTATTACGAATTATAAGGGCATTTCACTATTTTAAAATTAAAAACAGTTTTGTCCCAGATGGAAAATTCAGGAAATTTTCCCTGGTTTCTCTTACAACTCAGATTTAAAATCTATGGGAACATTTTGATTATGTTATACTAATAGAGCACATCCGAATGTATGTCCAAAACAGTTTCAGAGAAATAAATCATATCCCTAGGGCAGGAGCATGCAACACAAGTCTGTCAGCCATTGTTTCACTTATTTTCATTCTTACTGATTGCTGAAATTTCAAAGGAGATAAATGAAGATCAATGTACCTAGTATAGAGTGGCTAACACTAACCAGTTAGGTTTGGATCTCCCAAATGGTAGTTTCCTATAACATTACAGCATTCTTCCTTCATAGCAATAATAATTTTCTGAGTTTATCAATGATACCTATTCATCAAATAAACTGAATTTGAATAACTTAATTACACCATTAGTGACTGTAAGGAAGGATTTATGTAAAGATTTTTTTTTTTTTTTTAAACTTCTTGCTAAGCTGCTGCTAAGTCGCTTCAGTCGTGTCCGACTCTGTGCGACCCCATAGACGGCAGCCCTCCAGGCTCCCCCGTCCCTGGGATTCTCCAGGCAAGAACACTGGAGTGGGTTGCCACTTCCTTCTCCAACGCATGAAAGGGAAAAGTGAAAGCAAGGACGCTCAGTCGTGTCCGACTCTTAGTGACCCCATGGACTGCAGCCTACCAGGCTCCTCCATCCATGGGATTTTCCAGGCAAGAGTACTGGAGTGGGGTGCCATAATTTTCAAAAGAAGTTTTAGTTTACAAGTTGTATGGATGCTTACTAGTTGAAAATACCAAACCAGAAATTATCAAAAATATATGCTTTGGCATATGCCTATAGCATATTACTATATTGATCAAAATTATTATTTGCCATATCTTAATCAATCAACACAGAATCTGAAACTTGTTAAATAAATGTCTGGTCAAACATGTCATTGTTAAACAAATGTTGGTTGAAATTTAAATAGCAGGACCCTAATTATCTGCACATCAACAGCACCAGATTTGTTCATAGGTGAGAATTATGTGGCTTTGAAACTCCTCAGTTTTACACTTTTTGTGGCCTTTCTTTCCTTCTAATGGCCCTTTTTTAAATAAATTATTCCTTTGTTCTTAACCTTTCAAATATATGGAAAAACAACTAAGGCATTTTATGGTGAATGTATAGACTGAAGCAACTTAGCATGCACACACACACACACACACACACACTTTCTACAATAAAAATCTGTGTTTTGATGGATTTTACCAAACATAAAGAGCCAAGATCTTGTGGATGGTGAACAATGTACTTTTTAGTGTAAATTTTGAAACAAGTGGTTAAATAGAAAGCAAAATTTGAAAAATCAGGGTAATTGGACTTTACTTTTCCATTTAATTTCTGCCAACCCAGAAATGATGCTACCATATTGTCAAATAGAACGAGGCTCTGCATTTAGGCTAATTTTTAAAAATTATATAACGGTATTATATTTCATCACAAAATCGATGAACATATTTTCAAGTAAATTAAACTATATTCAGAAGATTCTCAAAAGTTCTCTGGCAAGGTTCTTTCCATCTCTCTCCTTTTTCTGTATGTTGATCTCATTATTCCAGTTGGCATTTTAGTATACATGAAGGTAAGTCCATAAACATCACAATTCTTAAAGTTTTATCACCAGAGAGAAAATAATTCTTTACTTTCAGATATGTGAGAAAATACTGAGGGAGGACACCAACTAATTAGTGATTTGTGTGGTCCATCAGTTGTACAGGTCACTGTGGCTAGGGGAAGCATTCTGGCTTTCTCTTTGGGACTTTCTCTTCTATTGTCAAGTGTCTATTCTTCATCTAGTCTGACAACAACAGCCAAGAAAGTGGGTTCATTTCTAATTTGGGACATATATTTGACGAGAGAAAGGAAAATGAGCTCTTATTCCAAAAGAGAGTTTAATAAAACACAGCCACTTCAAAGGGAATCAGAGGAACATAACACCGATCCACTTATGCCCATATGGTTTCTAAAAATTTAAAGCAAGCATCTTTTCCTTTCTGCTTATTTATTGTATTATCTCTAAGAATGTGCCACATGTAGAGAAGATGTATTGCTTTACTTCAGTTTATGTATACTTCACAGTAAACAAAAATCTTAAGTGGGTGTTGAGTTCAGTTCAGTTCAGTTTAGTCACTCAGTCATGTACGACTCTGTAATCCCATGGACGGCAGTACCCCAGAAATCCCTGTCCATCATCGACTCCCAGAGCTTACTCAAACTCATGTCCATAGAGTCAGTGATGCCATCCAACCATCTCATCCTCTGTCATCCTTCTCCTTCTGCCTTCAATTTTTCCCAGCATCAGGGTCTTTTCCAGTGAATCAGTTTTTCCCATCAGGTGGCCAAAATATTGGAGTTTCAGCTTCAGCATCAGTCCTTCCAGTGAATATTCAAGATTGATTTCCTTTATGTCCACTTTCTCCTTGCAGTCCAAGGGACTCTCAAGAGTCTTCTCCAAACCACAGTTCAGAAGGATCAATTCTTCGATGCTCAGCTTTCTTTATAGTCCAACTCTCACATCCATCCATACATGACTACTGGAAAAACCATAGCTTTGACTAGACAGACCTTTGTCAGCAAAGTAATGTCTTTGCTTTTTAATATATTGTCTAGGTTGGTCTTAGCTTTTCTTCAAAGGAGCAAGTGTCTTTTAATTTCATAGCTTCAGTCACCACCTGCTGTGATTTCAGAGCCCAAAATATAAAGTCTTTCACTGTTTCCATTGTTTCTGCATCTATTTGCCATGAAGTGATGAGACCAGATGCAATGATCTTAGTTTTCTGAATGTTGAGCTTTAAAGCCAACTTTTCCACTCTCCTCTTTCACTTGCATCAAGAGGTTCTTTCATTCTTCTTTGCTTTCTGCCATAAGGGGGGTGTGGCTTCCCTTGTGGCTCAGCTAGTAAAGAATCTGCCTGCAATGCGGGAGACCTGGGTTCAATCACTGGGTTGGGAAGATCCCCTGGAGAAGGGAACAGCTACCCACTCCAGTATTCTGGCCTGGAGAATTCCCTGGGCTGTATAGTCCATTTGGTCCCTAAGAGTCAGACACGACTGAGCGACTTTCACTTTCCCTTGAGTGACTTTCACTTTCCCTTGAGCATTCTTTGGCATTGCCGTTCCTTGGGATTGGAATGAAAACAGACCTTTTCCAGTCCTGTGGCCACTGCTGCTGTTTCCAAATTTGCTGGCATGTTGAGTGCAGCACATTAAGAGCATCATCTTTTAGGATTTGAGATAGCTCAACTGGATGGAATTCCACCACCTCCACAAGCTTTGTTTGTAGTGATGCTTCCTAAGGCCCACTTGACTTCACATTCCAGGATGTCTGGCTCTAGGTGAGTGATCACACCACCATGGTTATCTGGGTCATGAAATTCTTTTTTGTATTATTCTTCTGTGTATTCTTGCCACCTCTGGAGTAAATTTATGTATTACATTAGGCTGCCATTTATGTACTTTTGAACTTTCAGCTGATTGCTTTGCCTCATCTCACTGTTTAGTTTGTAAAACTCCCATTTTGTCTGTATCATGCCCCATGGATGTTCTTAACCAACTGCCATAATATTCTACACACAGAGAATGTAATTTAGCTTTCTTTCCTCCAGTGATCTGTTAATATATCATTTTTACTTAAAATCCATATTAGCACAGCTTTTTCTGCACAGTGGAAAAAGGGTAAACAGAAAAACAAAATAAACACTTGATTTTGATTATATTCTTTGTACTATTCCCATAGAGATCTAGATAGCCCCAGGGAGGAAATATCGAGCGAGTAAATGAATGAGCAGCAAGTGTTCAAAAAGAACTCAGAATTAGAGTGAGAATCTATTTCCATTATTCTAGACAGAAACACACAGACCAAACCTCCTTTAGTCTGCTGTCTTCTCTGGTCTTATATCCACCATGGCCTCCAATGTTCTAGCATTTCCAGTTGGTATGTATGGACAAAGTTAATCAAATGAGTTTATAGTTTTAAACTGAAAGAATGAGAAAGGTCTAACTACACTGGAAAGATAATTCCATTGTCCACTTTGATAATCCATAGTGAGTGTCCAGTTGCTTCTTTGACAGGGCAAGACCATCCCTTAGGCTATGAATTTGTGAATTTCAGCTGCAGATGCATTAGATAATCAAGTTAAATGCTTTCATCCTGCTTCATAGCTGCTTCATACAAAATGCAAACAGAGAGCACAGCTTCACTGATATATTTTGATCCCTTTGGAGAAAATAAAAAATCCCCCAAATGAAGAGAAATGTGGTCATTTTAACCAAAGCTACACATGCTGAGTGACATAAAGAATTGTGATAATTATTTGGATTACTTAAGTGAAAAACATTTTTCTCTTGTAGGCATTAAAGTTGTGTCTTCAAAGACCATTTAATGACATGGGAAATATTCACTACATATTTGGAAGCCAAAAAAAAAAAAAAGTTAAAACGCTATCTGTGTGGTTCTAGTCTTGAGAGAGACACAAGCTTTAATAAAGACAAAGAGAAAAATCCACCAGTATATTACATTGTTTTACCTAGGTGACACATTTAAAGATGATTCTAATTTCATCCTTTCTAATTATATCTATCTTCCAAATAACCTGCATCAAACTGGTCTTTTAATATAATGATTAATAGTTTGGGCTCTGGAGTTAGAATGACCGTGTTTGAACTCAAATTCAAACTCTTACTAGGGCGATGATATTGAACAAGTTACATTTTCCTCATTTTTAGAATGTCAACAATACTGACAACATTATAACAGCATAGCTATAAGAATCTGAAGTAAAGAGTATAAAACTTCTAACATTGCCTGGCAACAGAGTAAGTTCAATAAATTCTAGCTATTGCTGCTGTTGATAGCAGAGTTATTTTTTCAAGTGATTTTTTTTTTTTTTTTTTTTGCCTAGGAATAAACATATGTACATTGTCTAATCTAAAACAAATCACTATGTCTTAAATTTATTGAAAGTTCAGCCATTCAATATTTGTTAAGACCTAAGATCTCTTCAGGGGCTCAGCCGAATGCAAAACTTCCATTCTTGTATTAAGTAAAAGTGTAGCTAGAGCCTTTGATTTAGCTGGGAACATTTATGATGGGTTCTTACTAGTCCCTGTAAAGCAAACATCTGACTGGAAGTTTTATTTATAAAGGAGCAGCGTGCCCTATTAAGATAGTGTTCAAGGTTCCCAATTGTTTTAGAAAGGAGAATAACAAGACATTCATTACTTTCCTAAAAGAACAGGAAGTAGCCTGACAGTCTTTTATGTAATGATTTCCACATTTGTAAGACACAATGTCTTAAAGAAATGGAAAAACTTAAAGATAATCTAAATTCTGGAGTTGCGAGTAATTCATACTGTTTTTATGTTAACATCTGAGGTTGGGCCAAGACCTGAATGACTTATAATCTTCTGTGTCTGGAAATATACGAGGAGAAAATATTGATTAATTCCTATTGCTCGACCATATGCCAAAGTGGATGTGAATTAGATCAAACTCCAGAAAATAGAGGAGGACAGAGCAACCTGACATGCTACAGTCCATGACACAGAATTAGATATGACTTGGCGACTGAACAATAACAATAAATGCCAAAGTATCACTTTTGCTGCTTTGATTTCAATTCTAACAAATAATAAGATTCAGGCAAAAGAGCTTCCTTGATAAATATTTCTTAAGTACCAGTTGTGTGTGTGTGTGCATGTGCACATGTATGTGTATGTACTCCTAATATGCTGGATATACTTCTGGGGCTGTGAGAAGAATATTCATATTTTTATATACTTCTGATTAAGGATTTTAAAGAGTATATTACTAGTCTATTTCCCCATTATTTACCACTATTATCTAATATGGACTAAAGATAAATATTTATCTGGTAATGGGTCAAATATTATGGACAAATTAAAATGATTTGATAATTCACTAACAATTAATTTGCTCTTATATATATCTGATTAAATAGCTGTTTTTTTCACAAAGAATTGGACACAACTTAGCAACTGAACAACAACAACTCCTTTTTTATGATCCAATGGACACCAAATTGATTAGATGTGTTGTTTCATTTTATTCTCTCATCACTGAATTATACAGATGTTGTAAGTTGTAAAAGTTGCTGGAAAAGGTCAGTTATCATTCCAATCCCAAAGAAAGGCAGTTCCAAACACAACTGCACTCATCTCACACACTAGCAAAGTAATGGTCACACGTTCAAGTTGGATTTAGAAAGGGCAGAGGAACCAGAGATCAAATTGCCAAAATCCATTGGATCATTGAAAAAGAAAGAGAGTTCCAGAAAAACATCTACTTCTGCTTTATTGACTACACCAAAGCCTTTGACTCTGTGGATCACAACAAACTGTAGAAAATTCTTCAAGAGATGGGAAGACCACCTTTCCTTCTTCCTGAGAAATCTGTGTGCAAGTCAGGAAGCAACAGTTAGAACTGGACATGGAACAATAGACTGGTTCCAAATTGGGAAAAGGAGTATGTCAAGGCTGTATATTGTCACCCTGCTTATTTAACTTCAATGCACACTTCCCTGTAGCTCAAACAGTAAAGAATCTGTCTGCAATGCAGGAGACCAGGGTTCAATCCCTGAGTCAGGAAGATCCTCTGGAGAAGGGAAAGGCAATCCACTCTAGTATTCTTGTCTGGAGAATCCCATGAACAGAGAAGCCTGGTGGGCTATTGTCCATGGGGTGGCAAAAAGTTGGACATGACTGAGGGACTAACACTTCACTTCTTCATGCAGAGTACATCAGGCAAAACGCCAGGCTGGATGAAGCACAAGCTGGAATCAAGATTGCTGGGAGAAATATCAATAAACTCAGATATGCAGATGACACCACCCTTATGGCAGAGTGAAGCAGAACTAAAGAACCTTTGATGAAACTGAAAGAGGAGAGTGAAGAGTTGGCTTAAAACTCAACGTTCAGAAAACGAAGATTATGGCATCCAATCCCATCACTTCATGGCAAATAGGTGGAGAAACAATAGAAACAGTGAGAGACTATTCTTTGGGGCTCCTAAATCACAGCATATGGTACTGCAGCCATGAAATTAAAAGATGTTTGCTCCTTGGAAGGAAAGCTATGATCAACCTAGACAGCATACTAAAAAGCAGAGACATTAGTTTGCCAACAAAGGTCCATGTAGTCAAAGCTGTGGTTTTTCCAGTAGTCTTGTATGGATGTGAGAATTGGACTATAAAGAAAGCTGAGCACTGAAAAATTGATGCTTTTGAACTGTTTTGTTGGAGAAGACACTTGAGAGTCCCTTGACTGCAAGGAGATCCAACCAATCCATCCTAAAGGAAATCAGTCCTGAATATTCATTGGAGGGACTGATGCTGAAGCTGAAACTCCAATACTTTGGCCACCTGATGCAAAGAACTGACTCACTAGAAAAGACACTGATGTTGGGAAAGATTGAAGGCAGGAGGAGAAGGGGCCAACAGAGAATGAGATGGTTGGATAGCATCCCTGACTCGATGGATGGACATGAGTTTGAGTAAGCTCTGGGAGTTGGTGACGGACAGGGAAGCCTGGCATGCTGCAGTCCATGGGGTTGCAAATAGTCAGACACGACTGAGTGACTGAACTGACTGACTGACTGTAAATTGCAAAACTTCCTGAAAAAGACTCTGTTCAGCTATTCTGATTAAAATAATACACTCATTATTTTTGCATATTAATATGTTTTGCAGGATTTTTTTTTTTTTTGGAATGCCAGATATGATATACTAAGTCAAAGGAACTCAGGAAATTAAGCCTTCAGTAGTGTGTTGCTAAGATGTCAAGGGAGGGGAAGTGTCTTATGGTTCTAATATTGAATTTCCGTCTTTTAGTTAGGTTGTACTTCTGGACCATCAATTTGACATGTGCTTCTCAATCCAACCCCCTGCCCTCCCCATCCTTAGGTAAGGGGCGAGAGTTTCCTTTCTTCACATTGGTTAGGCTTTGATAACAATACAGCAGGTTTGATTATAGTTAACCAGGTTCTCCTGAGGGGAGGCCTTGTTAAGAACAGAATGCTCAGGCTTATTTCAAAATGACTATTTTTCCCCTCCTTTGGCTGGAAATCTAAGGGGAATTTTCTGTTATCTTCACTGTTAGTAACTGGTTGAGCTCCTGGAGGTAAAACTCACAAAGGCAGACCCCTTTGCCCTAAGACTGGTTTCCCCTCTGTAGTTTTTAACTCTCAGACTTGTCTACCTGAACTTTTAGAAATTTTTCAGTTACGGTTTAAATTTTGCTACACTAATTTTGATTCCTGCTGAAGTTTTCGCTCACAGATTTCTGGTCCAGTAGGTTTGCCTATCCATCTCTCCAATATTGGGGGCAGTGGTTTGCCTTGTGATCTCTCTTGTCTAATAGATCTAAGAGTGGTTGATTTTTCAGTTTGTTCAAATGTTTGCTTCTTATTAGGACACAGTGATAACTTTCAAGCTCCTTACATACCAGACCAGAAACAGGAGATTTATTCTCAATACTTTTCAAAATCAAGTAATAAGTATTCATGTTTAAAAAGTCAAATACACCTCTAAAGCTTAAAATGAAAACCAGTTCCCTCCACTATCCTCCTTTTTGCTGCTCACCTATCCAGATTCTCAATTTCCCAGGGAAACAACTTTCCACACTTGAAAATGTTTCTTCTGGTTTTACCTCCATTTCTTCTGAATCATCTCCTCAGAAGGATTTTTAAAACTTATTTTAAAATTTTATACCTGGAAGATTTAATAAGCTATCTGTCAGTTGTATAAAAAAATAGATTAGGTCTCAAAATTTCAACACTGCCACATTCTCAACCTGTACCCTTAGAATTTATATGCTCTAATTTGATTGAATTAATTATCTTTATTACATAACTTTGTAGATATGGTTCATAGCAGGGCCATATAGTAAGCTATGATTGGATTTCCTTCTTTTCTTTCTTTCTTTTTTTCTGTCATTCTTTTCTTTGACTACTCTTCCAAAGTTATAAAGTTGCCTCATGTTTCCTTAGTTATTTATTTACTTATTTGTTTTCTATCCAGGTATTTCTTCTCCAAACTGATAGAATTGTGCTGCTGCTGCTAAGTCGCTTCAGTCGTGTCCGACTCTGTGCGACCCCATAGATGGCAGCCACCGGGCTCCGACGTCCCTGGGATTCTCCAGGCAAGAATACTGGAGTGGGTTGCCATTTCCTTCTCCAGTGCATGAAAGGGAAAAGTGAAAGTGAAGTCGCTCAGTCATGTCCGACTCTTAGCGACCCCATGGACTGTGGCCTACCAGGCTCCTCCATCCATGAGATTTTCCAGGCAAGAGTACTGGAGTGGGGTGCCATTGCCTTCTCCTAGAATTGTGCAACTGCTCTCAAAAAGGATAAACACACCAATTGTACTATTTTATCACTGACATTTGTTGGCTCTTTTCCATTAATGCAAGGTAAATTGATTTGCCCTATTTGTCAGGTATAGGACTGGTTTCATCTTGGGTATTCCCTTGATTCTGTACCATCCTCTTTCTTGATTAATTCATTCTTGGGTCTATGCGTGCTATTGTTGTTGCTTGTTACTTTGAACCACTGTGATCTTGGAACGACAATTCAGATTTAAGAATGAAGCAAAAAGAAGTGGTCAGGAGTTCTATATTAAAGGTTTGACTTTTTGGATTTTAGACATTTTGCAGAGAAATTGGACAGGACTCAGCTTTTTTTTTTTTTTTTTTAACCACAAAGTTTTAATCTCTATGGATTTTGATCTCTTGGTCCAGTTTCTTCTGAGAAATCTGGCAGTTGGTGTTTTGAGAAACAAGTGGTAGGAAATGTCTGAGAGGCTCACTGTTTAGCATTTGCACTTTTAGGTAAAGCCTGTGTTTTCAGTAATACACCTTGCCTTTTTCATCCTTGCCTTTCACTGTGTCTGATATCTTTGAATTTCTCTTTCTGATAAATTGTCTGCTTGTCTATTTTTTTTTCCCTCTCACTGATTTGATATCATCCAAATAACTTGACTTTATTCTTCTTCATTCTTTCCTTCCTCCCCTTCTTTCTTTTTTTATTTCTGAATTTATATATTTCTTTATGTTTTGTTATCAAATAGTTCAAACGCCAAAGTAAATTAAGGCCATTAGTTAGCTAGAATAAACCTCAAAGAGTAAAAGTAATTTATGCTGATCATATTATTCAAAAGCAACAGTATCAATAAAAGATCTAACAATTCTCCTTTGAAAAATAATGAAACCTCTATTAATGCAACAATTTTAATTTTAGATTCCTAATTAACTTTTAATTCTAAAGGTGGTGAAGTGCCTAAAGCTTCAAAGAGTAAGGATGCCGTAATTGTATTTTTTTGAAACTACAATAATTAAAATTTAATTCATTAATGTATTGCTGAGGCAGAGCTATTCAACTTGATATTCAGAATATACTTAAAATTTTTTCTTCTCAAGCAAAAGAAATAATATTTTGTTGTAAATATCAATGCCATATGCTTTATTTTAAATTTTCGTTGTTAGTTCATAACATTGAAATAATATTATCACTGGATGATTTAAGGGGTTAAGTTTAGCAGTATTCTTGCCTGAAGAATTCCATGGACAAAGGAGCCTGAGAAGGCTACAGTCCATGGGGTTGCAAAGAGTCAGACATGACTGAGCCACTAACACTTTCACTTTCTTTTATATTTTTATTTCATTAAAATTTGAAGTATTTGATTGCTTATTTTAAAGAAGAAAGCCCCAGTTCTATTCTCATTGTTCTGGGGCTGATGAAATCCTGAATATCAATGAAGAAGCTATTTTGTAACGTGAACTACTTCTTTAATAAAATTTTGTTGGTTCTCATATTTATTCTTATCTGTAGAAACTAAGATAATATTCCTCAACCAGGAAGAAGTACCATTGAAGTAACAGATAATCAAGTTTAATGTTCCTCAGCAAAATTTCTGTAAATGAAACATTTTTGGCATTCACTAACTTCAAGGCTTTTGAGGTTCTGTCCACTTCTCTTAGACTCATGTCCTTCATGTGTCCAGAAGATCTATGACTTCAGAATACATGGAAAACTGCAATTCCTCCTTAGAAATATTGTTTGCTATATCCCTTCTTTTCCATTTTTCCCATCCTGCCTTATCTTCGGCAGCCTTTAAGAGCCTCCTCATCTTACTTTCTGACTCTATCCCTTTCCTCTCCAAATCAATCCTGCATTTGTTTGTCTTTGGATCTTCTTAAAGAATGCTTCTATTGAATATACTATGGTTGCCTGGTGGCTCAGGCAGTAAAAAAGCTGCCTGCAATGCAAGAGACATGGTTTCGATCCTTGGGTCAGGAAGATCCCCTGGAGAAGGGGATGGCAACCCACTCCAGTGTTCTTGCCTGGAGAATTCCATGAACAGAGGAACCTGGTGGGCTACAGTCCATGGGGTTACAAAGAGTTGGACATGATTAAGCAACTGACACACATACAGCCAAGGAGGGGGCAGAGTAGGGAAGGGATGGATTGGGAGCTTGGGATTAGCAGATGCAACTATTACACATGATATGAATAAATAACAAGGCTCTACTATATAGCACAGGTAACAATATCCAATACCCTATAATAAGCCATAATGAAAATAATATGAAATATATGTATATATTTCAATCCCTTTGCTGTACAACAGAAATTAACACAACATTGTAAATCAACAATACCTCAACAAAGTAAAACTTTTACAAAAGAATGCTTGTATTAAATTATCCTTAAAAACATCATTGCTTCTTATTTCATTCCAAATTCATTACATGTTAAACTTCAAGTCTCCCTGAATGACTCTTAATATTCCTTTTTCATTATTTCCATGCTGCTGTTTCTACCATTCAAAATTTCATACATATGTTTTTACCATTTGTTTACTCTTTGTTGTTTGTTTTCCTTTAGAAAACCCTTCACTTTCCTTTGAATTTTCCAAGTCTTACCCAGGTGTCAAATCTGCATTTGACAGTTAAAAATTTCTAACTTTTGTATACATATATATGATTTAATCCATAATTGATGTCTTTACTCTGAGTTATTATAAATAAAATACTTTTCAGGTAAAATCTTATACACTTTATTTATAGCATTATTTTCCCTTTCCTTCCTTTCTTCTATTTCTTCCTTCCTTCCTCCCTTTTCACTCTCTTTTCCTCCTTTGTCCTTTTCATTCCACCTACACTGCTGCTGCTGCTAAGTCGCTTCAGTCGTGTCCGACTCTGTGCGACTCCATAGACGGCAGCCCACCAGGCTCCCCCGTCCCTGGGATTCTCCAGGCAAGAACACTGGAGTGGGTTGCCATTTCCTTCTCCAATGCGTGAAAGTGAAAAGTGAAAGTGAAGTCACTCAGTCATGTCCGACTCTTAGCGACCCCATGGACTGCAGCCTACCAGGCTCCTCCGACCATGGGATTTTCCAGGCAAGAGTACTGGAGTGGGTTGCCATTGCCTTCTCCTCCACCTACACTAATACCACACAAATTATAATTATTGTACATTGGTAACATCAGATCATGCCAATCTTACATTTTCTCCTTTTGCCTTTCAGTTACTGAACCCCTGACTTTTAACTGAGCACATGACACCGCAGCTACATGTGGACATGTGATTAAGTTCCAGCCACTTGAATACAAAGAAAAGTGACATGTTAGGTTTACGGTCCACATTCTTGCACTTTACTCCTTTTTTCCTTACAATGGGCTAAAATATACAGAATTATTTTACCTGAGGAGAAGGACATGGCAACCCACTTTAGTACTCTTGCCTGGAAAATCCCAAGGATGGAGGGACCTGGTAGGCTATAGTCCATGGGGTCGTGAAGAGTCAGACACAACTGAACGACTTCACTTTCACTTTTCACTTTCATGCATTGGAGAGGGAAATGGCAACCCACTCCAGTATTCTTGCCTGGAGAATTCCAGGAACAGAGGAGCCTGGTGGGCTGCCGTCTATGGGGTCGCACAGAATCGGACACAACTGAAGCGACTTAGCGGCAGCAGCAGCATTTTACCTGAGCTAACTCTGTCCATGCAGAAGAAGACAACCTCATAGAATGAGTATGATTTACAATAGACCTTGAAGAAGGAGTGCTTTATTAATTTGTCTTGAGTGCATTTTTCCATTCTATATATTTTTTTTGGATGCAGAGACTACATCTTTTATTTCAATATTTATAACTGTGTAGCAAGTTTATGCTCAAAACTCTTGTTCACACAAAAAGGCAATGTTCTTAATGATTTAAATTATTGTTAGGGTTTATGTAGAAAAGGTATTCATTAGGGATTAAAACTTTGAATTAAAGTAGATTTTCAAGGTGGATTTTCAAGTTAACACTGGTCCTACTAAAGATTTGTCTGGATAAATAGAAACATCTAACAAGTACTTGCTATATACTAGATACAATTTATCTTACATGTATCAAGTTATGTTACAAATATCTCTTTAAAGACCTGTGAAATTGTTATTATTTCTAATTTTGTATAAGAGGATAGTGACCAGGAAATATTAAATAATTTTCCCATGGTCATACTGTTGGTAAGAGGAAAAGATGGGATTTGAATGTATTAATGCTAGATCTAGATTCCATCCTCTTAATTAGTGTGCTATATTGAATGGGTACAATATAGATCTCATATCCATGGAACCAAGTCCCACAGTCATTTAACTACTCTACCTGTAACTCAAATCAGGAAATTTATCTGTAAGTAAAACACTGAAGTAAAAGAAGTTGCACAAAATCACGCTAGGAAAATGAAAGTTGAGAAAGTAAAACAAATTTTGTATTTATTTTAGAGAAAAAAAGAATATTAGAATTTTTATGGAGATACAGTTCAGGTTTTCATTTTTGTTCCATAAAAATTACACCTTAGATAATGGTTTACTAGGATTGGGGACTGAAGAAGTTTAGGACATGCAACCTGAAAATTCACCACTTTATACATTGATTGTTTTGAGCTGAAGGCACTTGCAAAAAACAACATGTAGGGAGAAACTTTCTCTGAACTCCCTTTTCTTTTTTTTTTGCCTAAAGACAAATTCTCTAGAAGAAATCCAATTGTCATACACCCCCCCCCCCCCGTGTTTCATAAACCAGAGAAGGTTGACTCTTATCACAGAAGAGGAGACTAGAGGTGAACATCACATCCACAAAACTTTGATACAAACTATCCTACCTCTCATCAATTTTACAGGGCCTCGTTTATTTTTCCTAAGATTTATTGACTCTTTACTAAGTCACCTGCATCTCCCTTCTTTTTTCTCTATTAACATGGTATATAAGCTCAGAAATCTCACTTTTTTAGGGGGAAAGGGTATTCACTTTTTTCCTGATGCCCTTGTACATGTAATATTAAAAATTAATACACTTGTAGACCTCTTAATCTGTTAATCTGCCATATATCAGTTTATTTCATAACCCCAGCAGTTGTACGTAAAAGGATAGACAGAAAATCTTTCCTTCCCTATATGATCATGCTTAAATATTCAACCACCTTCTGTATATTCTGCTCTTCCAAACAACAAATCTCTGCTAAGAATTGACACATTCCCTGGGGGGCAGCAAACTTAGAATTCAGGCACCTCCTGACAAGCCTATAATTCTTTTGATTCTTATTGTTTGTTTTGTAAGCAAACTGTGTCTACTTTCTGACTGAGGGGGAAGCATCTGGCATGTCTTTATTTTTTTTATTTTTAAAAGATGAATTTTTAAGACAACCATTGCAGATTCTTAACCACTAGACCACCATTTTAAAAGCCTTAACCAAGTTGAACTTTTTTGAGTCCTACTTACTCAATATCTTTATGTGTGCCATTTTCTCCGGAAAGATTTCTCTTTCACTAATTAAATACTACTTAGGTTTCAAATTTCAGTTCACATCAAAGCTAGCCACTGCCAACCCTCAAACCATCCATCATATCACAGCCATTGATCTAAAAATGTAGGAAAGGTTATGTTCCTCACTTGCATACATTGTTTCAAACATTTTGCTTTTAGAATAGAGACCAAAATCCAGTATTTAGGGTTGCAAAGCTCTTTATGGTCAGCCACCTTCTGCCTTCCCAGACACAAAATGATCGGTTCTGTTCCTCACTTTAAGTGTCTTACTAGTAGCAGTGTTAGTCACTCAGCTGTGTCTGATTCTTTGCAACCCCATGGACTGTAGCCCACCAGGCTCCTCTGTTCACGGAATTCTCCAGGCAAGAATACTGGAGTGGGTTGCCATGCCTTCTCCAGGGGATCTTCCTGACCCAGGGATTGAACCCATGTCCCTTGCATTGGCAGGCAGATTCTTAACCACTGGACCACAAGTTTAAATGCCTTAGCCAGGTTGAACTTTTTTGAGCCCTACTCACTCAAGATCTTTATATGTGCCATTTTCTCTGGAACAATTTTTCTTCCACTAATTAAATTCTACTTATGTTTCAAATTCTAGCTCATATATCACATTCGAAGGAAAGTTTTCACTGATCTGATAAACAAATTAAACTTTTCCTATTATTCACTTTCCTTACTCCAGTAACTTTATTCAACACAATTAATCACAGTTTAAAATATGTTAATTCACATAGTCATTTGATGAATGTCTGCCTCCTCCAGTCAGTAAGTTTCTGGACAGCAGGGATTGTACTATCTTATTTAAGATTTTAAGATGCCCTAGCAGAGTGCATGACTTATGTTAGGTATACAGTAAATATTTATTGAATAAATGAAAGAATAGGAATTGAGAAGAGTATACAATTTAGTTTTTAAACAATGAGAAAATAAATTGTGTAATGAGGAAATATTAGATATGCAAATCTCCTAAAATTCATAGAAAAATAATTCATTATTAAAAGTAAACTAATTTTTTAATTTTAAATGGCATGAGCAACAACAATTGAAGGCAGGAGGAGAAGAGGATGAGAGAGGATGAGAAGAAGGTTGGATGGAATCACTGACTCAATGGACATGAGTTTAAGTAAACTCCAGGAGTTGGTGATGGACAGGGAGGCCTGCCGTGCTGTAGTCCATGGGGTTGCAAAGAGTCGGATATGACTGAGCAACTCAACTGAACTGAACTGAGTAACCTGATGAAAAAGGGAATAATTCAGATCAAACCTGTCACAAGCAGTTCCTTTCTTATAAACTCACTCTGTGTCTAGAATGAAAATGAAGGGGGTTATTGTACCAGTACAAAGTGTGTGTTGGAGGAGATGCTGCTGCAGAAGGAAAAAGATGATCTTTACCAAGGTGGATCAGCTGTCTGAGTATTCAACACATTTCTTTCTTATCTACTCTATGCATGTACACAGAACTGATTCCAATTTAATCCTAAATAGATTAAAAAATAATTTAAATGTACAACTTGGTAAATTCTAATTTGGTTTCCAAGAGCATGTGCAGAACTATTCAAGACAGTAAATTCTTGCAACCAAAGTGTGAAAACTTAAAAGAAGTGAGAAAAAAAATAGAAACCTTACTCTAAAAAATATCATTGTTTTAAATATGAAAATTTGCTTAGTGCACAATAATATGAATAAAATCTAAAACTTTCTTTAAATTATTAAAATAATAATAAAAATGCTCATTCACTGCTCTGAGGGCCAGATTTTGGCAATGGGGTGTTGACAATGTCCTGCTGGCAGAGGCAATAAATATATGCATAACAAGATGTGGCCTGAGGTGATGAAGGCAGGAAAAGTCAAGCATGATTTCAGAGACACACCAGAACTTTATTAAATTTATTTAAATATCAGGCAAGTTTTTGAGGCTTCACTGGTTTAAAGTGTTAGTCACTCAGTAGTACCCGACTCTTTGCGACCCCAGGGACTGCAGTCTACCAAGCTCCTCTGTCCATGGGATTTTCTAGGCAAGGGTACTTGAGTGGGTGGCCATTTCCTTTTCCAGGGGATCTTCCCTATCTGGAGATCAAATCCAGGTTTCCCGCACTGCAGGCAGATTTGTTACCGACAAGATGCCCATAAATTCTTGCTTGGATGAAGTCAAGATAGAAATATGGCCCAGTCCTAAAGTAATCTAATACTGTGGGACAAGTATGAAGTATTTCTAAATCAGTGTCTGGTACTAAATGACAGATGTGCAAATAGCAACAGAATTCCATCCATTTCTTAATGACTTTCTTGGACAGATAATTGCCTTAAGATTTTTTTCTGAATGAACCATGAAGATACAGGCTTTATGAAATAAGTTCTTGATGGAAAAGTCAACTAAGAAGTCAGTAACATTTGCTTATGGACACTAACTCCTTTAGATCCTTTTTAATCCCATGAGGAGAGAGGCTTGCATGGATGAGAGTAGATATATTTTAGATGGCCCTAATGTAAAGTCAGCTAGTTTATTATACAGTAAAGAAACTTTAGGTTGCAGATTAGTTTTCTTCCTTTAATATTTTGAAAGAATTAGAGATTGTGTCCTGGGGGTGGGGAGTGGGGGAATGTCTACATGGTTGTTCAATTTTCTGTAGTTTTCAAATACATTGAAAATATATTCCTTTCCCTTAAAAAAAATATTTCCATCAACATAAGCATTTTGTGGTAAATCCCAATGAAGTTAGCTACATAAGAATGATATAACTTATATATAAAAGAATGTCAGTTTCTTTAAACTAGGAGATCGCATATTTTTGAATAAATATATTCTACTTGGCATCTTTTCATTAAGAGGAACTTGAGAATATTTATAAAACTGTTCCTATAAATAATGTTCTTTGTTTCAAAGTATAACATGATTTTCATTTTAAGCTACCTAACTATAATGCTTTGAACGTTCTCTTGGAACAGATTACAGTCTGAGAAGGTTAGAATAAAGGGAGTGTGCAACTTTGTCTCAATCTTCCAAGAAATTTTACACAGGAAGCTTTTTTTCTTGATGTTAACCAAAAGGGTTGTTGAGATTATGAAGTTAGAAGAATCATAGAAAGAATCAAGTTAAATGATCAGTTGAATAATGAGACAGAAAACCCAGAAGACAAAACAGCTGTGATTTTTATTCATCCAGTGATGGTATCTGAAAAATCTGTCATAAAGAATTCTAATTAAAAAGAATAACCTATCCACTCAGAAAGAGCACACACAGAACAGAAGAATATCTTGGAAGAATGTTAATGCAGTATGAACTGGAAGATGAAAATGTTCTTTTGATATCTGGTGGAAATTTCTCACTATACCTCATGAAAAATACTCATTTTCACTTCATGTCCCATTTTTATTAAACATCAGTGTGGGGCAAAGTCCACATTTTAACTTACTAATTATAATTAGCTGCAGCTGTGTGAGGGCACAGGAGCAGCTGAGGGGAGCTACCCCACGTCCAAGATCAGGGGCGGCGGCCGAGAGGAGCTACCCCACATCCAAGGTAAGGGGCGGTGGCTGCACTTTGCTGGGGCAGCCGTGAAGAGAAACCCCACGTCCAAGGTAAGAGAAACCTAAGTAAGATGGTAGGCACGGAGAGAGGGTATCAGAGGGCAAACAGACTGAAACCACAATCACAGAAAACTAGCCATTTCTGATCACACGGACCACAGCCTTGTCTAACTCGATGAAACTAAACCATGCCATGTGGGGCCACCCAAGACAGACGAGTCATGGTGGAGAGGTCCGACAGAATGTGGTCTCCTGGAGGAGGGAATGGCAAACCACTTCAGTATTCTTGCCTTGAGAACCCCATGAACAGTATGAAAAGGCAAAAAGATAGGACACTGAAAGATGAACTCCCCAGGTCGGTAGGTGCCCAATATGCTACTGGAGATCACTGGAGAAATAACTCCAGAAAGAATGATGGGATGGAGCCAAAGCAAAAACAACACCCAGTTGTGGATGTGACTGGTGATAGAAGCAAGGTCCGATGCTGTAAAGAGCAATATTGCATAGGAACCTGGAATGTTAGGTCCATGAATCAAGGCAAATTGGAAGTGGTCAAACAGGATATGGCAAGAATGAACATCGACATTCTAGGAATCAGTGAACTAAGATGGACTGGAATGGGTGACTTTAACTCAGATGACCATTATATCTACTACTGTGGGCAGGAATCCCTTAGAAGAAATGGAGTAGCCATCATAGTCAACAAAAGAGCCCAAAATGCAGTACTTGGATGAAATCTCAAAAAGGACAGAATAATCTCTGTTCGTTTCCAAGGCAAACCATTCAATATCACGGTAATCCAAGTCTATGCCCCGACCAGTAACGCTGAAGAAGGCGAGGTTGAATGGTTCTAAGAAGACCTACCAGAGCTTTTAGAACTAACACCAAAAAAAGATGTTCTTTTCATTGTAGGGGACTGGAATGCTAAAGTAGGAAGTCAAGAAACACCTAGAGTAACAGGCAAATTTGGCCTTGGAGTACAGAATGAAGCAGGGCAAAGGCTAATAGAGTTTTGCCAAGAGAACACACTGGTCATAGCAAACACCCTCTTCCAACAACACAAGAGAAGACTCTACACATGGACATAACCAGATGGTCAACACCGAAATCAGATTGATTATATTCTTTGCAGCCAAAGATGGAGAAGTTCTATGCAGTCAGCAAAAACAAGACTGGGAGGAGACTGTGGCCCAGATCATGAACTATTTATTGCCAAATTCAGACTTAAATTGAAGAAAGTGTGGAAAACCACTAGACCATTCAGGTATGACCGAAATCAAATCCCTAATGATTATACCCTAGAAGCAAGAAATAGATTGAAGGGACTAGATCTTCTAGACTGCCTGATGAACTGTGGATGGAGGTTAGTGACATTCTACAGGAGACAGGGATCAAGACCGTACCCAAGAAAAATAAATGCAAAAAAGCAAAATGGCTGTCTGAAGAACCTTACAAATAGCTGTGAAAAGAAGAGAGGTGAAAAGCAAAGGAGAAAAGGAAAGATATACCCATTTGAATGCAGAGTTCCAAAGAATAGCAAGGAGAGATAAGAAAGCCTTCCTCAGTGATCAATGCAAAGAAATGGAGGAAAACATAGAATGGGAAAGACTATAGATCTCCTCAAGAAAATTAGAGATACCAAGGGAACATTTCATGCAAAGATGGGTACAATAAAGGACAGAAATGATATGGATCTAGCAGAAGCAGAAGATATTAAGAGGTGGCAAGAATACACAAAAGAACTATACAAAAAAGATCTTCATGAAGCAGATAATCATTGATGGTGTTATCATCACTCACCTAGAGCCAGACATCTTGGAATGGGAAGTCAAGTGGGCCTTAGGAAGTATCACTATGAACAAAGCTAGTGCAGGATATGGAATTCTAGTTGAGCTATTCCAAATTCTAAAAGATGATGCTGAGAATGTGCTGCACTCAATATGTCAGCAAATTTGGAAAATTCAGCAGTGGCCACAGGACTGGAAAAGGTAAGTTTTCATTCCAATCCCTAAGAAAGGCAATGCCAAAGAATGCTCAAACTACCACACAATTGCACTCATCTCACATGCTAGTAAAGTAATGCTCAAAATTCTCCAAGCCATGCTTTAGCAATACATGAACTGTGAACTTCCAGATGTTCAAGCTGGTCTTAGAAAAGGCAGAGTAACCAGAGATGAAATTGCCAACATTCACTGGATCATCGAAAAAGCAAGAGAGTTCCAGAAAAACATCTGCTTTATTGACTATTCCAAAGCCTTTGACTGTATGGATCCCAATAAACTGTGGAAAATCCTGAAAGAGAAGGGAATACCAGACCACCTGACCTGCCTCTTGAGAAACCTGTATGCCGGTCAGGAAGCAACAGTTAGAACTGGACATGGAACAACAGACTGGTTCCAAATAGGAAAAGGAGTACATCAAAGCTGTATATTGTCACCCTGCTTATTTAACTTATATGCAGAGTATATCATGCGAAATGCCAGGCTGGAAGAAGCACAAGCTGGAATCAAGTTTGCCGGGAGAAATATCAATAACCTCAGATATGCAGATGACACTACCCTTAATGGCAGAAAGTGAAGAAGAACTAAAGAGCCTCTTGATGAAAGTGAAAGAGGAGAGTGAAAAAGTTGGCTTAAAGCTCAAAGCTTAACATTCAGAAAACTAAGATCATGGCATCCGGTCCCATTACTTCATGGCAAATGGATGGGGAAACAGTGGAAACAGTGGCTGACTTTATTTTTCTGGCCTCCAAAATCACTGCTGATGGTGATTGCAGCCATGAAATTAAAAGACATTTACTCCTTGGAAGGAAAGTTATGACCAACCTGGATAGCATATTAAAAAGCAGAGACATTACTTTACCAACAAAGATCCGTCTGGTCAAGGCTATGGTTTTTCCAGTAGTTATGCATGGATGTGATAGTTGGACTATAAAGAAAGCTGAGCGCTGAAGAATTAATGCTTTTGAACTGTGGTGTTGGAGAAGACTCTTGAGAGTCCCTTGGACTGCAAGGAGTTCCAACCAGTCCATCCTAAAGGAGATCAGTCCTGGGTGTTCATTGGAAGGACTGATAAAGAGGCTGAAACTCCAATATTGTGGCCACCTGATGTGAAGAGTTGACTCATTTGAAAAGACCCTGATGTTAGGAAAGATTGAGGGCAGGAGGAGAAGGGGATGACAGAGTATGAGATGGTTGGATGGCATCACCGACTCAGTGGACATGAGTTTGGGTGGACTCAGGGTGTTGGTGATGGACAGGGAAGCCTGGTGTGCTGCATTTCATGGGGTGGCAAAGAGTCAGACACAACTGAGCAACTGACCTGAACCTGAGTTATAAATAAGGAGATAAGCTATGGCAAAATAGGACTGACTCGAAGAAGAAAAAAAAAAAAACACTGTTGCATTGTACACAGATTTTGACCCTGGATTCTAATTCCAATCATTTTACTTTACGTTTACTGTTCCTTAATTGAGACACTTCAGTCTCTCTGTACTAATTTTATTATCTGTAAAGTAAATGAGAGGTTTCAGTAAAATCTAGAATCCTTTCTAGCTTCAATTGTTTAATACTGAATGTAGATATCAAGAAAAAACTAGTGGCTTCCAGTGGGGATAAGGAAGTGAGAAGGGGCGAGATAGGAGTATGGGATTAAGAGGTAGAAACTATTATGCATAAAGCCAATAACTACCAATAATATATTGCATAACATAGGGAATATAGCCAATATTTGATACTAGCTTTCAATGGAGCATAATCTATGAAAAAATACTGAATCTCTACATTGTATACTTGAAATAAATGAAGAAGTGAAATTTGCCCAGTCGTGTCTGACTCTTTGTGAACCCATGGACTGTTGTCCGCCAGGGTCCTTTGTCCAGTGAATTCTCCAGGCAAGAATACTGGAGTGGCTTGCCATTTCCTTCTCCAGGGGATCTTCCCAGTCCAGGGATTGAACCTGGGTCTCCTTCATTGCAGGCGGACTCTTTACCATCTGAACCACCAGCGATGTAAATCAACTATGCTTCAGTTAAAAAAAATATTGACTGTGTCTCACCAGGAACCATGGTGAATGATTTAGCTTCTAGAATACTCTCATCATTTTAGTGAGTAGCCACTTAAGTTTTAGCTCGTTACATCATAATTTTTCAGTACTGGATTAACATTTATATTCAGTAAGGATTTGTACCAGCTCAGTCTCAGACCATAGCTTTAATAATGTTAGAGAAATAATGTATCCATGCCAACAAAAACTTTCCTCCAGACTAATATAGAATCGAGAACACAATATGTAACTGGGTAAGCATTAACAGACCCATATGTATGTAAGGAAGTACAACAGTGACTATAAAGTTGGAACAAAATTTCACATATGTTATACAGCAGTGAAGATGATAGGAAAAGGATTCACTATCTTGTTGAGAGACTAAGGGCCGTACTTTTTAATCCTCCCCCACACATTTCATGAGGAACCCCTGAGCTATTTAAAGGTACATTTTGACATATGTGGAAGTCGTCCGGCCTGTAAATTTAGAGATAGTCATATATTGTGAATACTGGAGCATTGGCTTAATTCCTAGAAAAATTGTCTCTATTTCAAAAATTATCATGACTCAAATTTATTATGTTTCCAAGGGAACATACACACACATAGATATGGGAGAATTGATCTATTAGCCCTTTATAACAGAGAAAATCATTTTTATTTTCTCAAAGTATGAAGAAACTCATTTGAGTTTAGTTATTTGGGCTTCAAAAATATAACATAGAGTCTTATTTTGAAACTGAAATTTCAGTGGAAACATGATATATAATCACAAAAGGTAAAGTGCAAAGAAAACACCACCAAACTGGACTTCGATGTAGGAATTATTTGTAGGCATTGTATAATAGTGCCACAAATTATCATTCTCTTTGTTTCATATTAATTTTATTTTAATTACATTTGCCCACAACCTCCTATGTCTTGACATTTATCCACATCTTGAAAAAGAAAAACACTTTCTGCATTGTTATAATTCTTTATTGTTCAATAAAGATAAATTTTAAGCTATGTGTGGAATTATCTACATTAAAAAGAAAAACATTTGAAATTAATTTTAATAACGCATCTTATTTAATCCAATATATCTCAAATATTGCCACAACAAATAATCAATATAAAATTATTGAGATATTATATTTTTAACCAAGTCTTTGTAATCTGGTATGTATGGTATTAATACATTTATAGCACCTCTCCATACAGATCATCCACATTTCATATGCTCAGTAGCCACATGCAACTAGTGGCTATCATAATAGACAGCACAATTCCACCCACATACATAAGGAACATGTGATGCGTGCTCTGTGATGATGGCATACATAGAATTTTATTCTGGGGTTTTAAGCTACAGGCCGATGAAATTATGTTTTTCAATTTCTATTGTTGTGGTTTGTAGGTAATAATTACAAACATTCCTTTCTAGTCCCTGAGCTCCAAATTGAACCAGAACCAGACTCAAGTTTCATATAAATATAAATCAAAATATCAGCTTCAATTATTAAAAAAAAAAGTAAAGCAGCTTTGTATAATACAGCTTAGATCTGTACCTTCATTACACTTCCCAGTCCTGGTCACTAGGTCTAGCTTTAGGGCTGTCTGTCTGCATGGGGATATACTGAGTGAATTGAACTCTTCCTCAAGTGTGCTTCCCTCGGAGAAGAAGAAAAGAGGATGGGTTCTGTCGCCTTGCAATAATCAGATTTTTAAAAATCCCTCTTTTTTTTGGAGGAAGGAGGGAATTTGAAAAAACAAAAATTATTTCCAATACTATTTTGCCTTGGGGAACAGAATGAACAGGAGAATAGTAAGTCTGTAAAGCTATTCCTGAATTCCCAAGAGGAATAAGATTCTATTATGGAAAACTATGTAGCAGCATTTTATAAGGAGGTACACAAAAAGATTTTAGCTAGAATTATGAGTGATTTTTATTTCCAGAAGTAAGAAAAAATACAAATCTATGTTAGAAGAGGAAGTTTAAAATTCTTTTAACTAAAATTACAGATGAGTTTATTTGAATATTTACCATACCATGCCAATTAAAAAAACAACAACAATTTTTTTTCCCATTTACTACTGAAATTGAAAAAGAATAGACATATATATGTATAACTGGAGCACTTTGCCATATACCTGATACTAACACAATATTGTTAATTAACAATACTCCAATATAAAATAAAAATTAAAATAATAACAACATGCATAATAGTGTATCTATTTAACTTTCCAGGTTTCT
The DNA here is from genome assembly GCF_054371585.1 of Giraffa tippelskirchi. Classification (NCBI taxonomy): domain Eukaryota; kingdom Metazoa; phylum Chordata; class Mammalia; order Artiodactyla; family Giraffidae; genus Giraffa; species Giraffa tippelskirchi. The sequence continues at coordinate 67,600,786 of NC_137278.1, forward strand.
GTTTCCTATGACCTTCAGGAATCTGTCAGAATCTGACTGATTAGACTGAAAATTAGCGCCCTGGGCCAGACATGTGTCATTAGGGTGACTTGTCTATTGTTGATTACAGCTCAGTGAAAAATGGCTGACGTTTCATGCCCCAAAGGGTGTAAGTGCCCTTATTGAAGCTTGCTTTTTTATTTGTTTGTTTTAATGCTGAACAATCAGTGACCAACTGATATGACTTAAAAAAACTAATTTCTTCCATTTGTCCTCCTTAGTAGTTTTTTATGTTGAAAGTAGCCAAACAAACTAAATTCAAGTTCAGCTTTGCTCAATCGCCCTCCCCACCTGATAAATGATTATCAGGTACAATCACAAAAATATCTGAATGGGGAAGAAAACAAATGCGTTCGTTTACTCTTTATTATTTTTCTCTAGTTTTCAAGCTTTATTCTTTTTTATTTTTTAATTCAGTATTTTATTTTTAGCATATCAAAAAAGATAATAGGATCTGATATTCAGTCAAATCTGAGGTTGCCTGTTTTGAACAATCATTTAAACAATCATTAAAAAATAAATCATTAAAGTTGGGAATTAGAAAACAATAGGTAGTTTCAGAGAACGTAGCAGACAAATTATTAAGGTCCTACATAACTGACACACTGAGTTCTGAGAGGAAGTTGACCTGAGAGACAATGGAGGGCCACTGGCAACTTTATGACTGCACAGTTTTTGTCAAGATCATATATTATTTCTTCTATTACTTGATACCATTATATAACACCCTTCCTTCATGTCTTTATTCCACCTCTACTAAATACCACCCACTTATTCAAAATCACCTGATAGCCTTTTCCCCTAAATGGGAGTGTTAACCCAAACCTTCATTTGCCTCTTGGTGGATGACAAGTCAAAAGAAACAATCAAGCCAAAGATTGGGAGAAGAAGGGATTTATTACTCGCAGCAAGTAAGTAGAACACAGGGAACTTTCTCAAAGCTGTCACATGAGCCAGCACTGCATTGATTTTTTTTTTTCTTTCCTGAACATATACACCAGAGATGAAAAGCAATGTGAAACTTATGAAATATTTGGATATAATTCAGGGCAGTGAATTATTTTAATAGCTATGTTTGCGCTCTTACTATATGACTTACATGCTAGACACACTAGTGATATCAATATAAGATACTCAGTCCTGACTTTAAAGATTTCAAATCTTATCAGCTAGATTGTAATAAATATGTGGACAAAATGTTGTGTTAACACAAATGAAGGACACTTTTCTCACAAAATATCTTCAGAAACTTTCTTTGAAAATCTGAAGGAAGAAGAGCGTCTTTCTTCCTTCAGCGTAGCAGAGATTGACTGCAAAGAAAATCTTTGCAAAGGAAATGACTAATGGGAGTTTCAGGTAATTCCTCACACGATCTGCCCAAATAAATTTTAACTTAATGAAAACCTCAATTTCCATCTGCCCTTCAGCATATTATAGACAAAGTTTAAAAACCCGATAACCTCAATGTTTACAAACTATCTGATGCCTGACAAATCAATGAAAAATATACAGTTGACCCTTGAACAACTTGGGGGTCAGGGGCACTGACGCTCTGAAAAGTTTAAAATCCACATATAACTTTGAACTTCCCAAAATCTTATCCACTCCTAGATTACTGGTGATTAGAAGCCTTACCAATAATATAAATGGTTAATTAACAGATATTGTATATCTTATATATATTATATAGTGTATTCTTACAATAAAGTAAGCTACGGAAGAGAAGATGTTAAGGAAATGATGAAGAAAATGCATTTATAGTATTGTAATGCATTTATTAATAACAGAAATTTATATTATCTGTCTATAAGATGAATCATCTCTCAGTACCTACATTAATATTGTTCAGTTCAGTTCAGTCACTCAGTCATGTCCGACCCTTTGCAACCCCATGAACCACAGCACTCCAGGCCTCCCTGTCCATCACCAACTCCCGGAGTTCACCCAAACCTCTGTCCATTGAGTTGGTGATGCCATCCAACCATCTCATCCTCTGTCATCCCCTTCTCCTCCTGCCCTCAGTCTTTCCCAGCGTCAGGGTCTTTTCAAATGAGTCAGCTCTTCGCATCAGGTGGCCAAAGTACTGGAGTTTCAGCTTACAAAACAAAGTAGATGTTATACATACTATTAACACAGACTTAATCAAAAAGAAAAAGATAATGCGTAAAAGATTATTTATTTACAAGTATAACCATTTGCATTGATAATGAAGAAGTAGAAATATGACCACTTTATGGTCACCTAACATAAACACTAATGAATTGATCATTAGAAAATTTTCATGGCATATAACTATAAGGCATATAACATATAGCATATTACATAACACATAGCATGGCACATAACAGCCATACTCATAATACAGTATTGGAAACATTTTACATTAAAAAAGCAATAATAACAAATGCCTATGATAGGTTAATGCCCAGTTTTTCCAATTGCAAGAAGGAAGCATACTACACAGTAATGTAGTTCTTTGAAAGCTAAGTTATAAAACAATAAGAAAGCTAATACATTAATTTTATATTATATATTCACTCACCTTATACCTATATAAGGATAGACTAGCAGCTACATATATTTTATGCATTCATGACAAAACTTTTCCTTAACATTTTTTGGCATTTCTAGTCTATACAGTATATTTGCCAAGTTTTTTTTTCTAATTGTTGGAAATCTCCAAAAGAATTTCCAATATATTTATTGAAAAAATCTATATATGAGTGGATCCATGCAGTTCAAGCTTATGTTGCTCAAAGTTCACACTGTATTTCAAAATTTGGCATGTAGAAAATATACCTAAGCAATTAACTCATTTTCAGATTTCTTGATTGGGCCAGCAAAGGGTTATTGGCATGGAGAAATGGGGAATTGAGGAGGGCAGGATGGTAAGAGAAAACAGAGTTAAATAGGATATCACTGTTCAATGGTCACCTCCAACTGTGGGCCAGGCTGAAAAAAGACCCTCTCACATATGGGAATCAGAATGATGGAATTATTAGCACACAGTGGAAGAATACTATAAAACAGTTTTGCATTACACTAGTTCAGAATAGTGGTACAGATATTAATTAGTGTTTTAGTGGAGAAACAGTGAGTCCTTTGCTATTTCTGTTGTGGCATAGCTACTGAAGAATAACTTACACCAGAAATTCATTTTCAAGAAGCTAACATGAAAGATAAGCTAAGTATGCTGAGTAATTTTCACATTTTTTCCTTTTTACAATTCTTTTCATGGCATCCCTGGCTCTATCATAGTGGAATAAAACTCTTCAAGCAGAGCTTAATGTAATATAAGTACACTGGATTAAACACTCAAAAATTTATTTTTAGCCCAAATGAGTTGCAGATACTGGATGTTAGGTCTTCACATTCATTTGGGGCAAATTACTATAAAGGAATTAATTCATTTTTGCAAGGATGACTGTAATTAAATTCTTACCAGTATGTGGCTACAGAAATTACTGTAGTGCCACAATACATTTAGTTTTTGCTTCCTTGCTCTTTCTTTACACACAAGTGCTCCTACATATAAAGTGAGACCCTCATAGCTAGTAGATAACTCACATTAAATTGACATATTATCATAGAGAAGGGTATTTACTGCTCACCTGTTTCAAGGCAACAATATCTTAATTGCTGGATTATGGGTAGTTTTTGAGCATATGCAAATTACTGAAACAAGATCTTCTGTTGTTCCTTCCTTAATTTTCCTGAGTGGGAGAGCTTCAGACCACACATGAGTTAATTTCTACTCCTCATGGTTTAAGACTTTGTGGTCTTAGATCAAAGGATAGTGAAACCCCTTCTTAAGAAATTCCAGAGGTGAGGTGCTCTGGCTTGAGGAGGTTTCAGGGACCACAAAAAACTGTAAGGATGAAGACAAAATGACAATTTCATAATTCTAGTAGTTTTTCTCCAAAGGCTTTTAGTCTTTATCCCTGTGTATTTTTCCTTATACCTCATATTCAAACTATGTTTACCTCTTCATGAGTACTACTATTATTGCCTGATTTAATACCAAATCTGCCTTACTCTCTTTTCTTTCATAGTATGTATCATCTTCTAATATATATATTAAAATTTGCTTGTTTTGTAGTCAACCACTGTTTCTTCCTCACTACTAGAATATAATCTTTATCAGGGCAGGACCATTTGTCTCTAATATTTCCTGACTTACATGAAATTCCTAGAACAGTGCTCACCTCATAGCAGTGCTCAAAATATTTATTGTTTGGCAACTCAAGACTAACATCTGAGCAAAGATGTAAGTGTGGTAAAGGAGCAAACCATGTGGATATCTGCAGAGAGCTTGTAACAGAAAGAGGGAACAGAAAGTGTGAAAAGCCAAAGACAGGAGTCACAATCAGCAAAGATGCCAGTGTAGGTGAATAATGGTTAAAGTATATGGAGGAAAGGCGCGTACTAAGTGATAAAGCCTAAATTTAGGCACAGACAGTCTGACTAAGAGGCAGACTAATACTAATTTAGACCTCTTCCCATCTCACTTCCATACCTGGTTTATGCAATACACGGTAGCGGTTTAAGTCAGGGAAGAATTCTTAAAGAAAAAAAGTTCACCTGTCCCAAAACTAAACCTGAAAAAAAGATGATCAATTCTCACCCACTAAGCTTATATCAAAGAATATTCTGAAGGACTCTGAGGAAAGAATAAATTCTCAACTAAACTCAGGTCAAAACCAGCTGTTCAGTTCAGTTCATTCGCTCAGTCATGTCTGACTCTTTGCAACCCCATGAATCACAGCACACCAGGCCTCCCTGTCCATCACCAACTCCCAGAGTCCACCTAAACCCATGTCCATTGAGTCGGTGATGCCATCTAACCATCTCATCTTCTGTCGTCCCCTTCTCTTCCTGCCCTCAATCTTTCCCAGCATCAGGGTCTTTTCAAATGAGTCAGCTCTTCGCATGAGGTGGCCAAAGTATTGGAGTTTCAGCTTCAACATCAGTCCTTCCAGTGAACACCCAGGACTGATCTCCTTTAGGATGGACTGGTTGGATCTCCTTGCTGTCCAAGGGACTCTCAAGAGTCTTCTCCAGCACCACAGTTCAAAAGCACCAGTTTTTTGGCACTCCGCTTTCTTCATAGTCCAACTCTCACATCCATACATGACTACTGGGAAAACCATAGCCTTGACTAGACGGACCTTTGTTGGTAAAGTAATGTCTCTGCTTTTTAATGTGCTGTCTAGGTTGGTCATATCTTTCCTTCCAAGGAGTAAGTGTCTTTTAATTTCATGGCTGCAATCACCATCTGCAGTGATTTTGGAGCCCCCAAAAATAAAGTCAGCCACTGTCCCACTGTTTCCCCATCTATTTGCCAAACCAGCTGGCACTTGGTCAATTGTCTAATCAGGAATGACTCAGGAATGGACAATGAATTTTGAGTAATGACTTAGCTTGCTCTCAGACTCCGGATAACTGAATTTCCCATTTAAGAATAGTCTGTGGTGAGAGATAAGACCCCAGGGCAAAGAGAATCCTTATCACAACACTAGGCAGGGGACTTCCATTTTATACTGGAGGGGGGAGGGGAGAGTGTTCAATGCCAGTTGTATTTCTTGTACCTCTTTTCAACTTGTAGGAAAGAAATTAGTGAGCATTTGCTTAATGCACTGAAGATTATCTTCGCTAGGTAGTGTATGGATCCAACAACTTCAAGTAAGATTCAAAGAATTAGAGGGCTTTAAAGATCTATTTCTAATAACCCAGAACATTTCCGTATTATAAATATAATCCATGATTGTGGTCAACATGAAAAGTATTTTAAGTCTTACATTTAGGGAGAGGATGATGTTGAAATATTATCTGCAAATTTAGTGCTTTAAAATTGTTTTCAGTGTGTTTCTGTGTGTAAGTTTTGCTCTCCAATTAGAAAACAAATTCATTTATTTAGTGCTGTCACTTTCCTATCATAGCTGCTCCTCCTTCCCTATCATAGCTGCTCCTCCTTCCCCAACCCCTAACAGAATGACACACCTCATATCACAGCTCTAGATATGATGAAAGTCTTACTATTTGATTGACTTAGAAATGAAGAAAGAAAGCTATTCATTTAGGCAAAAATTCAGAAGAAGAGGAAATGCAGTCAGGCAATAATAATCAGGGCTAATATCCACTGAGCACAGTAAGTGTTATACCAAGAGTTCACAATAATTTTAGGAGCCCACTCTGAGGGATGAAATAAATCTTTCCCTCTACTCTTCCTAAGTTCTTCTGGCTAGTTTAAGATTAAAATTGAATGAGATCAACAGGAGAAAATCAAATGTACTTATGTATGCATAAGGGTTCCAATAGGAATATGGGGTCCAAGTACATAGTGAGCAGTTGAGGCTTATATGCCATCTGAGAGAAGGAGAAGGCAGTAGGGGTTTGGGACTTCAAAGAAAAGGAAGGCAGTTCATGTGGAGATGGAAAAGCAAATGTCTGGTAAACAAATGTTCACTGTGCCATGAGAGACAGTGGGACACAGAGAGGACTTTGGTCTTCAGGTCTTGCTGTGCTCTCCTGCCACAATTAGCCCATATTCTTTATAGGTATCCCTGGTGATACTGCTTTGCCTGGACCAGACTCTTCACATAAATTTTTTAGGCAGCTAGTGGGGAGGTAAAAAGATAGACTTTTTGTATCTAATCACACTGAAATAATCTTCATACCACAAAAATGCGTTTTGGGGTGGCAAATTTTGCTTTCCTATACCATGAAAATACTTCAACTTCTTTTAAAATCAGAAATATTTAGGTCAAAGAAAATGTTCTGATATATGGCATTAATATATGCTTTTTACTAATGTGATTATAACATGCAATTTTCATATATTTCTACAGAGGGAGGCAAACATGTTTAGGGCGCATGGAAGTCATAAAGTAACTTTGAACTCAATATATGTTTGTTGTTTAGAATATAAACATTGTAAAGCATTCTGGTATAACTTTACCCACGCCCCCTGCCACTTTTTTTTAAAGTACCTCTCTTCTTTTAGAGTCCATCAAGAAAGTAGGGAGCTGTATGCATAAGGCTTCTACTAGCAGGTAGGGTCAGGTTGGCAAAAACATTCAGTACAGGAAGTCAGGGACCTTTGAATCCCAGCACAGGTGCCTCCTCAATCCAAGGTTTTTTCTGGTCCCTCAACAATGGCTTCACTGTTTCCCTTATGTTCTTAACCTGAGTTTGGTAGTCTGGATCTCATTTGCTGAGTTTTTCTTTCAATTACTGACTTTGCTTCACCCCAAACTTGCCCTTTTTTGCCAAGAGATGTGATCTTCAGGCTTAAAAGTAAAGGCTAATTCTAAGAAATTTCTTTCTAGAGAAGTTGTTTACTATATATCTGGATTAACCACCAAACCATATCAATTCTGAGTGAATGGGTCATGCTTCAAGTCCTGACACTGAGTGTGAGAGAAAATCAGTTCAGTTCAGTTCAGTCGCTCAGTCATGTCCGACTCTTTGCAACACCATGAACTGCAGCACGCCAGGCCTCCCAGTCCATCACCAACTTTTGGAGTATATCCAAACCCATGTCCATTGAGTCAGTGATGCCATCTAACCATCTCATCCTCTGTCGTCCCCTTCTCCTCCTGCCCTAAATCTTTCCCAGCATCAGGGGCTTTTCAAATGAGTCAGCTCTCCGCATCAGGTGGCCAAAGTATTGGAGTTTCAGCTTCAACATCAGTCCTTCCAATGAACACCCAGGACTGATCTCCTTTAGGATGGACTGGTTGGATCTCCTTGCAGTCCAGGGACTCTCAAGAGTCTTCTCCAATACCAAAGTGCAAAAGCATCAATTCTTCTGTGCTCAGCTTTCTTCACCATCCAACTCTCACATCCATACTTGACTACTGGAAAAACCATAGCCTTGACTAGACAGACCTTTGTTGACAAAGTAATGTCTCTGCTTTTTAATATGATGTCTAGGTTGGTCACAACTTTCCTTCCAAGGAGTAAGTGTCTTTTAATTTCATGGCTGCAATCACCATCTGCAGTGATTTTGGAACCCCAAAAAATAAAGTCAGCCACTGTTTCTACATCTATTTGTCATGAAGTGATGGGACCGGATACCATGGTCTTAGTTTTCTGAATGTTGAGCTTTAAGCCAACTTTTTCACTCTCCTCTTTCACTTTCATCAAGAGGCTCTTTAGTTCTTCTTCACTTTCTGCCATAAGGGTAGTGTCATCTGCATATCTGAGGTTATTAATATTTCTCCTAGCAATCTTGATTCCATCTTGTGCTTCCTCCAGCCCAGCATTTCTCATGATGTATTCTGCATATAAGTTAAATAAGCATGGTGACAATATACAGCCTTGATGTACTCCTTTTCCTATTTGGAACCAGTCTGTTGTTCCATGTCCAGTTCTAGCTGTTGCTTCCTGACTGGCATACAGGTTTCTCAAGAGGCAGATCAGGTGGTCTGGTATTCCCATCTCTTTCGGAATTTTCCACAGTTTATTGTGATCCACACAGTCAAAGGCTTTGGCATAGCCAATAAAGCAGATATAGATGTTTTTCTGGAACTCTCTTGCTTTTTTGATGATCCAGCGGATGTTGGCAATTTGATCTCTGGTTCCTCTGTCTTTTCTAAAACCAGTTTGGACATCTGGATGTTCACGTTTCATGTATTGCTGAAGCCTGGCTTGGAGAATTTTGAGCATTTCTTTGCTAGCATTTTAGATGAGTGCAATTGTGTGGTAGTTTGAGCATTCTTTGGCATTGCCTTTCTTGGAATTGGAATGACAACTTACCTTTTCCAGTCCTGTGGCCACTGCTGAGTTTTCCAAACTTGCAGACATATTGAGTGCAGCACTTTCACAGCATCATCTTTCAGGATTTGAAATAGCTCAACTGGAATTCCATCACCTCTACTAGCTTTGTTTGTAGTGAGAGAAAATATTGTCCCTCAGACTGATGTAATTCTAAGTATAAAACAAGCTACTTCTCTGTAGTGATCTCCAAAGATCACAAAATTTCTAATTACCCCTCACAAGGGGACAGTTGAGGATATAATGATAGTTTTAATTATTAAGTTTTAGATTGCTGTTATTTCATAATTCTAGCTCTTGTTCTGCAGCAGGTGTGTAAGGGATGACTATACAGTATTAGATTAATATCTTTTCTTATAATGGACATAAGAAATCAGGACTGAAAAATCTAATACAATAGATGTGTCTTTTTATTGCATCCTTTCATTCACAGATTTATTCAATCAGGTATTTAGTTTAAAAAATCAAGATATATTCCATGTAGTATGGCTCTCATTCCTTGTTGTATTTATTTTGAACTCTATTGGTCCTATATCTAAAGTATTCAGTGATTGATATTTTATATAACTTTATATTAAACATATTTGATAAATAAAGTTAGTTTACATCCATCTGAGAAGGGTCTTCTGCGGCGTAATAGACATTGTTAACAGGATCTATCCATTGATTTTAATTTTTCACTCTCTCCCTCTTTCTCTGGGATTGAGCTAGGATGCCTGTAAAGGTTTACACTGAGGAAACAACATCAGGCCTCTGAGTTAGGGCCACTAAGGAGATTCAGAAAACAAAATTCAAGATGATACAAGTAAATCAGACAAACATAAAAATTACACAGGTTAGACCTTTTTCAATCCTTTGAGGATCTGCACATTTTTTAAGGCATGCAAGGAAAGAACAATTGTTAATAAACAGGATTTTATTTCTTGCATTATCCAGCATATGACATATTATGAAACACTTGTATTGGTCATGTAAAAGAAACTGGAAAATTGTGTAGGTGCTTTCACAGCCTCATCTTGCATCAGTACACTATTTTTATTCACATTTTACTGGCCAGAATTGGCAGTAAATTCTGCCTGGAGAGCATATCACTCTTATTTTCAGGGTAGAGTTGCCAGATTATGTATGCATAATGTATATACTCACAGGCCATTCAGTTGAATTTGTATTTCAGATAAATACAAATAGTTGGCATATACTAAAAATTGTCCTGGTTTATCTGAAATTCAAATTTAACTGAGCATCTTGTATTTTACCTGGCAATCCTCCCATGCAGGTAAGGGGCCTTGGTGAACACTGGTAATTGCTACTTTACTAGTCTAATCAAATGCCCTCAGGCATTTGCTTTTGTTTAGGGAAAACATTCCCCTCAGCTCCCCCAGGAAATCCTTCTGGTGACCCTCAAAGTAAGCCACCTGGACCCTATCTTGGGTGATTGAAGAAAGCTATTTATTATTTTTATTTCTGGTCTTTTCTAATAATCTATTTCTGTGAAAACCACAAACTAGCATTACAGTGACCTATATGGTGGCAGAGCAAATTTAGCTTGCTAAATTGTGTCCTGAGGTGTCTGCAAATAGCGCCTATTGACTTTTGTTGAAGGGCAGAATTTGACTCACAGAGATAGCACAACTTGCCCCTAAGGCTATATTCAATGAACAGAGCAAAGTTTAGAATGGATGAGCAGTTTTAAAGTTACACTAGAACAGAAGCAATGGTTCAGGGAATCAAACTTTTAGAAACTAGCTTAAGAAGTTGGTCTGAGGAGATGTGCATTAATGTGGATTTTAGGGGAAATGATTTATGCACAGAAGAAGAAATGTCTGGGGAAAAGAAGTGAAAGGTCAGGAAAGTGTGTTCCATGACCATTTCTGTGGTTTGGAGGAGATTCATTCCTAAACTCCAATAATTAGATAAAAAGACAAAATGAACAGCATAAATAAGACAAAACAAACAAGACAAAGGATCTGGGTACAACATTAAGCGAGATGGCATAGACACCCTTCTTGGTTCAGCTGCTGATTTAAAAGGATTGTAAGGGTCTAATAGTTTTATAAGCCATTATTATTCACTTTAATAGATTTCAAGACATTTTTTCCACCATTAAAACTCACTTAAAGTCATGTTACTTAACATCTATGAAGTCTTAAAATTGTTTGATGCCAGGTCATAATGGTGACTTATTGGTGTAAAAACTTTAACACCTGTAGTAAGATCAGAAGATTGCATCAAAGTGACTATGATTAGAAAAAAAAACAAACATGTTTTTTTATTAAACCAAACATGTCTAGATTGCTCGTAAGAAATATGGGAGGATTGTTGTTTAGTCGCTAAGTCTTATTTGACTCTTTGCCACCCCATGAACTGCAGCACACTAGGCCTCCCTGTTCTTTGTTATCTCCCAGAGTTTGCTCAAGCTCATGTCCATTGAGTTGGTGATGCCATCAAGCCATCTCTTCCTCTGCTGTCCTATTCTCCTCCTGCCCTCAATCTTCCTGAGCATCAGGGTCTTTTTCAATGAGTTGGCTCTTCACATCAGGTGGCCAAAGTATTGGAGCTTGAGCTTCAGCATCAGTCTTTCCAATGGACATTCAAGGTTGATTTCCTTTAGGATTGACTGATTTGATCTCCTTGCTGTCCAAGGAATGCTCAAGAGACTTCTCCAGCATTAGAGTTTGAATGCATCAATTCTTTGGCTCTCAGCCTTCTTTATGGTCTAACTCTCACATCCTTACATGACTACTGGAAAACCAGAGCTTTGACAATACAGATCTATCAGCAAAGTGATATCTGTGCTTTTTTTATATAATGTCTAGGTTTGTCATAGCTTTTCTTTCAAGGAGCAAGTGTCTTTTCATTTTGTGGCACTCACCATCCACAGTGATTTTAGAGCCCAAGAAAATAAAATCTATAACTGTTTCCACTTTTTCCCTTTCTAATTGTGAAGTGATGGGACCGGATGCCATGGTCTTAGTTTTTCGAATGTTGAGTTTGAAAGTCAGTTTTCCCACATGAGAGGGTAGAAAGAACAAATAAAATAAATAAAATGCCTACACGTTAATCAGAGCGATGATAATAGACATTTCACATACAGATTCAATGTTAGCACCTCTCTCAAAGTATACACACCTTTGGTGAAGGGGTAGATGGATGGGAGGCAGATAATCAAAGTTTGGGGCCAAGAATTCTAAGAACTGAGAAAATGAGATCTTACATAACTTAGAGCTGATTCTGTTTTTCCCTGTGTGTCCCTCAATACTTGCTCATTTGTGTAGTTTACTAAATGTAGTAACAGGATTTTCAGTAGTTTACTAATAGTAGTAATGATTTTCAGTAATCAACATATTTTGAGGGGATTATAGAAAAGTGTTATTATGCAATATAAATGAGGTGATGCATGTAAAGCACCAAGAATGTGGCCTGCCAAAGCATCAGTAGTAGTTCTTATTATTTTTTAAATTTTATTAATTATATTACTATTGTTTTAATATAATGGCTCCTCAAATTTAGTCACATGAAATTAATACAAATATTTACTTCATTTCTTTCTCCCCCTAACATCCTACTAACCTATACAAACCCTCTAGACAATTAGTATCACCTGATGATACTTTTCTCAATCTTATCTCATTTCCTTTAGTTGGGCCCATATCTAGTCTCTTCAACTAAGTTCTATTTATAGAAGAATGGCACATACATTTCACAATATCAGGGTATCCATCTTGAGGGTTCCCCAGAGATCTCTGTCTTCTCAATCTCATTTGACACATATTGCCTAGACAGTATTAAATTCTAGCTCCTTGTGTTACTAACTGAAAGAATTACATTTTTCTCATCTGTAAAATGGGCTCCTGTCATGGCTCAGCAGTAAAGAGTCCACCTGTCAATGCAGGCAATGAAAGTTCAATCCCTGGGTCAGAAAAATCCCCTGTAGAAGGAAATGGCAATCCATTCCAGTATCCTTGCCTAGGAAATACCATAGACAGAGGAGCCTGGTGGGCTACAGTCCATGGGGTTGCAGAAGAGTTGGACATGATTTAGCAACCAAATATCTGTGAGTTGGGGATAAGAATTATTACATATCTCAAGAGGCTGTGAAGACCAACTTATAATATAAATATGCCTGACTCAGTTCAGTTCAGATCAGTTCAATCACGCAGTCATGTCCGACTCTTTCAACCCCATAGACTGAAGCCTGTCAGGTTTCCCTGTCCATCACCAACTCCTGGAGCCCACTCAAACTCATGTCCATTGAGTCAGTGTTGCCATCCAACCATCTCAACCTCTCTCATCCCCTTTTCCTCCCCACATCAATCTATCCCAGCATAAGGGTCTTTTCAAACGAGTCAGCTCTTCGCATCAGGTGGCCAGAGTATGGAGGTTTCAGTTACAGTATCAGTTCTTCCAATCAATATTCAGGACTGATTTCCTTTAGGATGGACTGGTTGGCTCTCCTTGCTGTCCAAGGGACTCTCGAGTCTTCTCCAACACCACAGTTCAAAAGCATCAATTCTTCTGTGCTCAGCTTTCTTTATAGTCCAACTCTCACATCCATACATGACTACTGGAAAAACCATAGCCTTGACTAGATAGACCTTTGTTGACAAAATAATGTCTCTGCTTTTTAATATGCTGTCTAGGTTGGTCATAACTTTCCTTCCAAGGAGTAAGCGTCTTTTAATTTCATGGCTGCAATCACCATCTGTAGTGATTTTGGAGCCCCCCAAAAATAAAGTCAGCCACTGTTTCCCCATCTATTTGTAATGAAGTGATGGGACCAGGTGCCATGATCTTAGTTTTCTGAATGTTGAGCTTTAAGCCAATTTTTTCACTCTCCTCTTTCACTTTCATCAAGAGGCTCTTTATTTCTTCTTCGTTTTCTGCCATAAGTGTAGTGTCATCTGCATATCTGAGGTTATTGATATTTCTCCTGGCAATCCTGGTTCCAGCTTGTGCTACATCCAGCCTGGCATTTCTCATGATGTACTCTGCATATAAGTTAAATAAGCAGGGTGACAATATACAGCCTTGACGTACTCTTTTCCCTATTTGAAAACAGTCTGTTGTTCCATGTACAGTTCTAGCTGTTGCTTCATGACCTGCATATATATTTTTCAGGAGGCAGGTCAGGTGGTCTGGTATTTCCATCTTTTTAAAATTTTTCCACAGTTTATTGTGATCCAAACACTCAAAGGTTTTGGTGTAGTCAATAAAGCAGAAGTAGATATCTTGTGGAACTCTCTTGCTTTTTTGATGATCCAGCGGATGTTGGCAATTTGATTTCTGGTTCCACTGCCTTTTCTAAATTCACCTTGAACATCTGGAGGTTCACGGTTCATGTACTGTTGAAGCCTGGCTTGGAGAATTTTGAGCATTACTTTGCTAGTGTGTGAGCTGGGTGCAATTGTGTGGTAGTTTGAGCATTCTTTGCCATTGCCTTTCTTTGGGATTTGAATGAAAACTGACCTTTTCCAGTCCTGTGGCCACTGCTGCTTTTTCCAAATTTTCTGGCATATTGAGTGCAGCACTTTCACAGCATCATCTTTTAGGATTTTAAATAGCTCCACTAGAATTCCATCATCTCCACTAGCTTTGTTTATAGTGATGCTTCCTAAGGCCCACTTGACTTTGCCTTCCAGGATGTCTGCCTCTAGGTGAGTGATCAAAGCTTCGTGATTATCTGGGCCGTGAAGATATTTTTTGTATAGTTCTTCTGTGTATTCTTGCCATATCTTCTTCATATCTTTTGCTTCTGCTAGATCCATATCATTTCTGTCCTTTATTGTGCCCATCTTTTCATGAAAAGTTCCCTTGGTATCTCTAATTTTCTTGAAGAGATCTCTAGTCTTTCCCATTCTATTATTTTCTTCTATTTCTTTGCGTTGATCACTGAGGAAGGCTTTCTTATCTCTCCTTGCTATTCTTTGCAACTCTGCATGGGTATATGCATGGCTATATACCCATGGGTATATCTTTCCTTTTCTCATTTGCCTTTCCTTTCTCTTCCTTTCATAGCTATTATTAAGGCCTCCTCAGACAACCCTTTTGTCATTTTGCATTTTTTTTTCCTTGGGGATGATCTTGATCACTGCCTCCTGTTCAATGTCATGAACCTCTGTCCATAGTTCTTCAGGCACTCTGTCTATCAGATCTAATCCCTTGAATCTATTTCTCACTTCCACTGTATAATCATAGTCCCTGAATGGTCTAGTGGTTTTCCCTACTTTATTCAATTTAAGTCTGAATTTGCAATAAGGAGTTCATGATCTGAGCCACAGTCAGCTCCCAGTCTTGTTTTTGCTGACTGTACAGAGCTTCTCCATCTTTGGTTGCAAAGAATATAATCAATCTGATTTCAGTGTTGACCATCTGGTGATGTCCATGTGTAGAATCTTCTTTTGTGTTGCTGGAAGAGGGTGTTTGCTATGACCAGTGTGTTCTCTTGGCAAAACTCTATTAGCCTTTGCCCTGCTTCATTCTGGACTCCAAGACCCAATTTGCCTATTACTCCAGGTATTTCTTGACTTCCTACTTTTGCATTCCAGTCCTCTATAATGAAAAGGACATCTTTTTTGGGTGTTAGTTCTAAAAGGCCTTGTAGGTCTTCATAGAACCATTCCACTTCAGCTTCTTCAGCATTACTGGTTGGGGAATAGACTTGGATTTCTGTGATATTGAATGATTTTCCTTGGAAATGAACAGAGATCATTCTGTTGTTTTTAAGGTTGCATCCAAGTAATGCATTTTGTGTTCTTTTGCTGACTATGATGGTTACTCCAATTCTTCCAAGGGATTTTTGCCCACATTAGTGGATATAATTGTCATCTGATTTAAATTCACCCATTCCAGTCCATTTTAGCTCGCTGATTCCTAAAATGTCAATGTTCATTCCTGCCATCTCCTGTTTGACCACTTCCAATTTGCCTTGATTCATGGACCTAAGTTCCAGTTTCCTATACAATATTGCTCTTTACTGCATCAGACTTTACTTCTACCATGAGTCACATCCATAACTGGGTGGTGTTGTTGCTTTGGCTCCATCTCTTCATTCTTTCTGGAGCTATTTCTCCACTGATCTCAGTAGCATATTGGGCACCTACAGACCTGGAGAGATCATCTTTCAGTTCCTATCTTTTTGCTTTTTCACACCGTTCATGGGGTTCTCAAGGCAAGAATACTGAAGTGGTTTGCCATTCCCTTTTCTGGTGGACCACGTTTTGTCAGAACTCTCCACCATGACCCGTCTGTCTTGGGTGGCCCTACATGGCATGGCTCATAGTTTCACTGAGTTAGACAAAGCTGTGGTCCATGTGATCAGATTGGTTAGTTTTCTGTGATTATGAGTTTCAGTCGGTCTGCCCTCTGATGGAGAAGGATAAGAGGCTTATGGAAGCTTCCTGATGTGAAATACTGACTGAAGGGGAAACTAGGTTATCTTCTGATGGGCTCAGTAAACCTTTAATCCAATTTTCTGTTGAAGGGCAGGGCTGTGTTTTTTTCCTGCTATTTGTCCTGAGGCCAAACTATGATGGAAGTAAGGAAGATAATGTTGACTTCCTTCAAAAGATCCAATGCATGCCCTGCTACACTCAGTGCTCCTAACTCTGCAGCAAGCCACTGCTGACCCACGCCTCTGCTGGAGACTCCTGGACACTCACAGGCATGTCTGGGTCAGTCTCATATGGGATCACTGCTCCTTTCTCCTGGGTCCTGGTGCACACAAGGTTCTGTTTGTGCCCTCCAAGGGTCTGTTTCCAGTCCTGTGTAGTTCTGGAGGCTGTATGGTGGGGTTAATGGTGACTTCTTCCCAGAGGGCTTAGGCCATACCCAGGTCTATTGCACCCAGAGCACCTGCTACTATACCTGACTGCATGAAGCTATTTAATAAATGTTGTTTCCCACCACAATTCTTGGTGGTGGATATTGTTAGCAGTTTTTAAATTTACATACTTTCTACCCACCCTATTTTGATTTCCTTGAAAACAGCCAACATACTTTTATATATGTATGCATCTCTTTTGGTTCCTCTTACCGTGCATTTCATTTAAAGTGTTAAGCCAATACTTGTAAGATATTTTGACCTGGGGATTCAAAATGCTTTGCATGACCAGGGATCTTTGTTGTGATGGAATGCTGTGCATCCTGATTGTATAAATATCAACATGGTTGTGATATTGTACTATAATTTTGTAAGATATTACCATTGTGGACTTTCCTGGGGGCTCAGACAGTAAAAAAGTTTACCTGCAATACAGGAGACCTGGGTTTGATTCCTAGGTGGGAAAGATCCCCTGGAGTAGAATATGGCAGCCCATTTCAGATTTTGCCTTGAAAATCCCATTGGCAGAGGAGTCTGGCAGACTACTGCATGGGGTCACAAAGCATTGGACTCAACTGAGCATGCACATACCATCACCACCATTGGGGGAGATTGGAAAAATACATGAAGGATCTCTTAGATTATTTCTTATGACTCTATTTGAATCTATACAATTGTCTCCAGCTAAAGTTCAATTAAACAATATATTGCATGTTGACTATTGGTGTTTCTTCTGTTGTGGCAGAATCTTGTTTTTCTTGTTTTTTATATAAATTGAGAGGCTACAGATAAAAATATCTTTAATAAAATAAATTAGGAAGAATAAAGCACAATGATTTAGGTACTGATTCATGTAAGCACGTTTCTTTTTGTAAACTGTTAAAACCACTTAAGTCATCTAAAATCATTGGGGACTTGGGAGTTTTATATATTCAGTGGTCCCAGTTAGCTTGTGTCTTTTAATTTTCACTTCTTTTGCCAACCAAATGCCTTATTTGCCATTGTCAGCTCCTCTCCTCGGGAGTTATTTCACCTTCCCAAGCATTTTATCACCTCAAATACAACCCATCTGTGTTGTTTCAGGCCAAGTGTAGCAGAAGAGAGCAGTGCCAAGCCTTCTGTGAATTCAGGTACCTTCCTCTGCCCTTGAGCACCTGGAAATGACTTTATCTTTTTTTTTTCCGAATAAAATACAAAATAGCTTTAATTGTCCGGTGTTGAAGATCTGAACAAAAGAGGTCAAGGAGATAAGGGGACATTTTTCTAAGATCTCAACCATCACTTCAGACAGCCAGTGGAGAGGACCTTAATTAAAGTCAAACCTGGGAGATGCCCTTCTGGGGCTGTTATGTCCTTGAAATAGGATCAGGTTTCATGATCTCAATTCAAATCCATGGCAGATCTGATATTCTCCTGTATTATTATCTGAAGCGTGTGCACCCACAAAATCCAGGGGAAATTCAATCACAAACAGTGGCCTATGTGTTTGGATATATATTCAGGAGATAGTGGTTTTATAATACAGCTTTGGGTTCAAGTATTTTTCTAAAACATGTTCTTCTAATAGTGAATTTGGAATTGCAACATGATTGCGAGCTGTCTTTGTTAGAGACTAGTACTCCTGCAATAATAATAATACCAGATATCCAAAGAGACAGCAAATATTGCCATATATCATCTATTTTGGAAGCCTTTTTATCCCCAGGATGCTCCAAATTGAGGTACTAGCTTGACTTTCTGAGAGCTATTCTAGTAGAATTTTGTAAAGATAGGGAATAGAATAAGGAAAAGGAGGACAGAATTACATAACCAACTTTCCTCCTTTACACCTCAACCATTCATCATTGGAAAGATGAAGCAAAACATTCTTCCCACTCTTTAACATTGCAAACTACAGAGAATCCCTCTGTAGCTTATTATCTTCTTCACTGAACTGTGTGTTATGTTTCAGTTAAACAGACCTGGATAAAATAGTTGTGGCTGGGTGCACAGTTTGAATTGCCCATGGCTGATCCTTCTTTACATGGCTTGGATCATAGAAAGAACACTGGAGTGGACATATATGTTAGTGTGTTTAACCCATACAAGGAGGTTTGGAAGGATACACCCAACATGATAGTTTTATTGAGTGGAAGTAGAGAAGCCAAAATTGAGGACAAGTAGGAAAGCCAAAAGCAAGGAGTTTAAAGGATATTTTAGTTTCCTTTATTTATAAGAACAAAGTAATTATATATTATATGGGGAAAATACTAAAAGATATTTACAAGGCAGTCTTCCTCTGAAGTATTGTTCTAATATCTATCCTTGGGTAGATAATCTTAGAATGCACTTTTACAGAGCCATAGTTAAGGGATGACCTTCCCCACTTCCTCTTCAAATCCTAGATCCTAACAATGACTTCAGATCTGCTTGCAAATATTTAAATAAATGACTTGATAAAGTCAATTGATAATGGCCATTTAATTCTGAGAGTTTGGAAATCTCTGAGTGTTTTTAAGGAGGTCTCTTTCTGTTCTGTTAAAGCTATTGTTATTCACAAACTGAACATATTACATCTAAAAATGTGTGAGTAAATCCCACAGTAACTTACTACCTGTATGATAATTAGGACTTGACCAAATTTTGGCTGTTTTTTCCATTTATTTAAATATAGCCATGATAAACAGAATGGGGGCATGTTGGAATAAAATATCAGGCTTCCTTTGGTTGTTTTTCCCTTTTGTTGTTGCTACTGATGATTGGTCTTATTGATCTCTTAAATACCTGCAATGGTCCAAAGCAAGAGACGTGTAGGCCTAGAAGAGAGTAGAACATATTCTTTTCCCTCCATTGGTGTTGATCTCAAGAGAGCTCTTTAATAAACTTCCTACATGCCAATTTCTATCTCAATCTTTATCAGCTTCCTGAGGAACTCAACATGTAACATACTGTAACCAATATCAAAAGACAAATTACAACCTGGAAGATGATATTTACAATATTTAACACAGATAAAGGACTAAGGAAAAGAACAACCCAAATAGAAAATCAAGCCACAGACATAAACAGACAACTTATGTAAAATACATAGGAATGGCCCTTACACCTGTGTCTAGATGCTCACTACTCATTACAAGAAAAATTCAATTTAAAACTATATTAAGATATCAGTTCTAAACTAGCATATTGACACAAATGTAATATTTGATAATACATTATATTTTTGAGGCTGTGGAAAACTGCTGGTGAGAATGCAAACTGGTACAAACTGTTATGGAGAGGAGTTTTGCAATATATACATAAAACTACACATGTGCTTACTTTTTGACCTACAAATCCTACTTCTATGAATTTATCATGAAGATATAACTCCAACAATATGAAAATGTATATGCAAAAGGTTATTTTGTCTAGAATTGTTGGTAATTGCAAAATAATGGACCTAAATGTCCATATATAGAATATTGGTTAAATCAAATGTGTTTATACATTGTTAGTACAATGCATCATAAAGAAGAATGGAGGAGATCTCAATGAATTAATACACAGATTTCCTATATGTATAATATTAAGTACAAAAAGCAGAGTACAAAAGACCAAATTCAGTATGTTAGTTTTTTGTGTAAGAAAGAAGGGGAAATCAGAAAATATGCATTTGCTTATTTGTGCAAAGAGAAACACAAGAAGCATGAAGCAGATATTAATGATATTGGTTAAGTTTCATTGATAGGAATAAAGTTGAAGGATTTGAGGTGTGAGATTATACTTGCTTGCATAAAACTTTTATATAGCATCAACTTTGGAATCATTGATGTTTACCATATTCAAAAATAAGCATCAGGAGGAAAAGAAACAATTAGAATACAAACAGAAATAAATGAATTTAATTGTATTTCAGATTAATATATGTTAGTTATATATATATATATATATATATACATTTAAAATATATATCAAGTAAGGGCTGAGGAAGAATTAACCCAAGCAGCATTTGAATATAATATCAACTATTGTTAGGAAAATATAATTAAAAACAAAATCTTCTTTCAACACAGAAGTGACAAAAGTGTTAAAGTCACTCAGTTGTGTCCAACTTTTTGTGACCCCCTGGACTATACAGTCCAAGGAATTCTCCAGGCCAGAATACTGGAGTGAGTAGCTGTTCCCTTCTCCAGGGGATCTTCCCAGCCCAGGGATCAAACCCAGGTCTCCTGCATTGCAGGTGGATTCTTTACCAACTAAGTTACAAAGCAAGCACTTGCTACCCAGAAAACCCTCCAAAAAAGTGGTGGGGGAAAAACAGTTTTATTATTGTATAAGCATTAAACCCTAGTTTGGTGTGCATCACAGGCAGTTCATTAATGGACTGCAAAGACAGGACAGAATCTCACCCTTTTACATAAGCAAGCAGATAACATCCATCTCAGACATGTTCTTCAGATAAACAATAACCAGTCCTTAAGCAAAGGATTTGATACCATCTTTAACCACATATAAGTGTTAGCTGCTTCAGTTCAGTTCAGTCACTCAGTCGTGTCTGAATCTTTGCAACCCCATGAATTGCAGCACGCCAGGCCTTTCTGTTCATCACCAACTCCCAGAGTCTACCCAAACCCATGTCCATCGAGTCAGTGATGCCATCCAACCATCTCATCCTCTGTCGTCCCCTTCTCCTCCTGGCCCCAATCCTACCCAGCATTAGGGTCTTTTCCAATGAGTCAAATCTTCGCATGAGGTGGCCAAAGTATTGGAGTTTCAGCTTCAACATCAGTCCTTCCAATGAACACCCAGGACTGATCTCCTTTAGGATGGACTGGTTGGATCTCCTTGCAGTCCAAGGGACTCTCAAGAGTCTTCTCCAACACCACAGTTCAAAAGCATCAATTCTGTGGCGCTCAGCTTTTTTCACCATCCAACTCTCACATCCATACATGACCACTGGAAAAACCATAGCCTTGACTAGACGGACTTTGGTTGGCAAAGTAACGTCTCTGCTTTTAAATATGCTATCTCGGTTGGCCATAACCTTCCTTCCAAGGAGTAAGTGTCTTTTAATTTCATGGCTGCAATCACCATCAGCAGTGATTTTGGAGCCCAAAACATAAAGTCTGACACTGTTTCCACTGTTTCCCCACCTATTTCCCATGAAGTGATGGGACCAGATGCCATGATCTTAGTTTTCTGAACGTTATGCTTTAAGCCAACTTTTTCACTCTCCTCTTTCACTTTCATTAAGAGGCTCTTTAGTTCTTCTTCACTTTCTGCACAGGCACAGAACCAAAGGGTTCTGTTAAGGGTGGTGTCATCTGCACATCTGAGGTTATTGATATCTCTCCCAGAAATCTTGATTCCAGCTTGTGTTTCTTCCAGCCCAGCGTTTCTCATGATGTACTCTGCATGTAAGTTAAATAAGCAGGGTGACAATATACAGCCTTGATGTACTCCTTTTCCTATTTGGAACCAGTCTGTTGTTCTATGTCCAGTTCTAACTGTTGCTTCCTGACCTGCATACAGGTTTCTCAAGAGACAGGTCAGATGGTCTGGTATTCCCATCTCTTTCAGAATTTTCCACAGTTTATTGTGATCCACACAGTCAAAGGCTTTGGCATCGTCAGTAAAGCAGAAATAGATGTTTTTCTGGAACTCTCTTGCTTTTTTGATGATCCAGCGGATATTGGCAATTTGATCTCTGGTTCCTCTGCCTTTTCTAAAACGAGTTTGAACATCTGGAAGTTGTGTCCAACTCTTTGAGGCCCCATGGACTGTAGCCCAACAGGCCTCTCTGTCCATGGAATTCTCCAGGCAAGAATACTGGAGTGTGTTGCTATTCCCTTAACCAGAGGATCTTCCCACCTCAGGGATCGAATCACATATAGTTCATCCTAAATTTAACTGACCAACCTAGACCGCATATTAAAAAGCAGAGATATTACTTTCCCAATAAAGGTCCGTCTAGTCATGTATGGATGTGAGAGTTGGACTATAAAGAAAGCTGAGTGCCAAAGAATTGATGCTTTTGAACTATAGTGTTGGAGAAGACTCTTGAGGGTCCCTTGAACTGCAAGGAGATCCAACCAATCCATCCTAAAGGAGATCAGCCCTGAGTGTTCATTGGAAGGATTGATGTTGAAGCTGAAACTTCAATACTTTGGCCACCTGATGCGAAGAGCTGACTCATTTGAAAAGACCCTTATGCTGGGAAAGATTGAGGGCAGGAGGAGAAGGGGACAACAGAGGATGAGATGGTTAGACGGCATCACTGATTCTATAGACATGAGTTTGAGTAAGCTCTGGGAGTTGGTGATGGACAGAGAAGCCTGGCTTGCTGCAGTCCATGCGGTCACAAAGGGTCAGATATGACTGAGTGACTGAACTGAGTTGAACTGAACTGAATTTTACCTTAGTTGGGGTAACCATCTGTATTAGTTAATTGACCTTATACATACAAGGGAAAAAGAAACTTCTCCTATCCTTATGAAGGGCTTCCCTGGTGGCTCAGTTGTAAAGAATCCACCTGCCAAAGCAGGAGACTTGAGTTTGATCCCTGGGTCAGGAAGATACCCTGGAGAAGGAAATGGCAACCCACTTCAGAATTCTTGCCTGGGATATCCCATGGACAGAGAAGCCTGGCAGGCTACAGTTCATTGGGTTGCAAAAGGGTCAGACAGGACTTCGTGACTAAACAAGTCTTTATGAATGGAGGTAGGTTTGCCATTTGGAGCCAGGTGTCAGCTGAACTGTCAGGTGTCAGTTCCTATGCTCCCACAGAAACTGATGATAGCGGCATTATCTCTCCTGCTGTTTGTCAATGTTTTTTAAAAAAATATTCCTAGGACCTTGACAAATACTTTCCTGGCTTGTAAAACTGGCAACAAGCTCTAAAAAATAGTGGGGGTGAGGGAGGAAATGGTTCTGTCCCTGTTTTTATCAGGGAGAATTAGGCCTCTTATTTTTAAACTTTGTTTTTACACTGTCATCAATCTAAAGACACAGAGCTGTAAACAAATACCAATCTGTGGTTATTAGTAGGTCTGTTTTTCACAGTGATACAGAACAGCAATTCAGAAACTGTTTTCTCTGATCGAGAGAATAAACATACATATCAAGGATAATGGGAGCCACGTTCCTCACTGACAGGGAAGGCAGTTACAAATACTGAAGTGAGAATATTTAGAATGCACTGTTTGGTGTTGGTTTTGAATTGGAGGTATTAGCATCGATTTATATATATTTTTAGTACATAAAGGTAGATATAGTAGAAGATACAGAGACATGCACATATCTACATTCAGAAACTGACACTTCCTAGCTCAGCCATTGAGAAAGCCTAGATGAGATAATGCTCCAGTGGTAACATTTGTGCTTATAACATATCATTTTGCCTTGAAAGGAATCTAGTCTCCTTAGGGAAAAAAGGATGATTACAGAGATGGAATTGGAAAGGAAAAGATAAGGCAGAAACATCTTTTTGATTGAGAAGGAAAGGAAATTCTCAAATAATGTGAGAACATGTCAAAAAGACATAGTAGTCAGTGTGAGGAGATCCTCACTGTCTAAGTTCTAGACAACTTGAGAAACAAACTTAACACTGAGACTAATGGATTATATCACAATTGTAATTATAATCTCTGTGTCCATAATGATATAATATGTAAATGAGAGTACAGAAATATATGGAGGAGAACAGAAAGCTCTTCAGGAAAGGTATAAGGAATGAGAGATATGAAAATCATAATTTGGCAATTACCAGAATAGTCTTTTTTCTTGGCAAAGGCCAATGAAAAGTGGACACTGTACAATAATGTGGAATGGAAGAGACCATGGAGCATCTGGAATTAGTCAACAGAAAACACATAATCTTCCATCAGAATAATGCAAGACAACTGTAATCAAAAAGTTAGATAGTAATAAGGGTTGATGAAGTTGTAGAGAAACTGGAATTCTCATACACTACTCGTGGGGACGTAAATACAGAATCACTGGAAAATAGTGTGGCATTTCCTCAAAATGTTAAATATAGAGTTAACATATGACTCAGAAATTCTACTCTTACACATATAACTATGAGAAATAAAACAAAAAATTTTTGCATGCAAATGTATATAAACATCATTATTCATAGAAGTCAAATGACTGAGACAAACCAAATTCTATTAACTAACAAATGGATAAAGGTAACATGTTGATTCATATAATGGAATAATATTTGACCACACACACAAAAAAATAAAGTACTAACACATGTTGGCTTCCCAGGTGGCAATAGTGGTAAAGAACCCACCTGTCAAGGCAGGAGATGAAAGAAATGCAGGTTCATTCCCTACATTGGGAAGATCGCCTGGAGGAGGGCATGGTGACCCACTCCAGTATTGCTGCCTGGAGAATCCCATGGAGGACAGAGGAGCCTGGCAGGCTATAGTTCACAGGGTCAAATAGAGTCAGACATGACTGAAGTGACTTAGCACACATGTACGCACTAACACATATTCCAATATGGATGGACCTTGAAAACATTAGGCAAGTGAAAGAAGCCAGTCATTAAAAAAAAATAGTAATACCATCATATGATCCTATTCATATAAAAATGTCCA
Source organism: Giraffa tippelskirchi (assembly GCF_054371585.1). NCBI lineage: Eukaryota > Metazoa > Chordata > Mammalia > Artiodactyla > Giraffidae > Giraffa > Giraffa tippelskirchi. The sequence continues at coordinate 67,625,992 of NC_137278.1, forward strand.
GAATAGAGAAATCTACAGAGACAGAAAGTAAATTAGTGGTTGCTTAGGGTTAGGGTGGGTGGAAGTTGGGGGAATAGGGAGAGCGACAGTCAGAGAGTAAAACGATGGCATTTCTGCTTGAGTTGACAAAAGTGAGCTAAACTTGCTATGTGATGGTTGCACATATCTGTGTGAATATGCTAAAAAAGCATTAAATTGTTTATTTTACATGAGTGAACTTTAGGCTATATGAATTATATCTCAATATAGGTACTCCAAAGGAAAAAAAGAAAAAGAAGATGAGGAATACAAGGAAGAAATGGAGGAGGGGGAGGATGGAGAACAGAGGACAGGAGGAGGAAAAGAAGATGGAGGAGAGAGATGGGACAGGAAAGTGGGAGAAGGAGAAGAAGTGGGGGAAGAGGAAAAAGAAGAAGCTAGAAAACAAAAGAAAAGTCTGCAGCCACTCAGTTAATTCATCACATTTTCTAGGTTTGGTGGGGGACAGGGAAGGTGGGAAGAAAGACATATTCTGCCCAGCTGGGCAAACGCATTAAATCACAGCAATGTGAAACAAGTAGAAGACTCAATCCTTTAGAAATTAAAAATGACTTACTGACAAGAACTAATGTGGTAACGCCCTTCATATCAGATAAAAGACATGAGAAAAATAGAATGTAGGGTATTTGATAAAGTATTGAACACTAAATATGTAAGGATATTTAATATCAGAGACATGTAATGCAGAAAAATGTTGGATGCTACAGATTCATCATAATTCTGTAAACAGTTTCAATTATAATTCACTTGCCATGCTACACTAATTTTTTTGTTTTGATTCATTACAAGATGTGTTTCCTGCACTCAATTAGGTTTTCAATGGATATATAACATAGTAAGAATTCTGAGACCAGAATTTTTTTTTTAATTAAATGAGTTAATTCCTAGTTAATTACAAAAGAGGTATAACAATTTATTGGGCGAGTAGATAATATAAATGTATTGAAACATAATGAATACTTCTCTGAACTTCATTAGGCTTTCAAATACCCATTTCTATTTAATTATAACTAAATCACCACCATTTATTGCTGAGTTGCAAACACTTTCAAATAATAGCCTGGTTAGTACTGAATTAAAGCACAATCCTATGGAAGTCTCTACATAAAGACAAATGAATTAACTAGGAATAAATTTGTCACTATAAGTACTAAAAGAGTTATTATAATTATGTCGTTATTTCAAAATATGCAGAAACATTTAAAAACTTGTAGGCTCAAAACAAAAAGGTTGTATTTAAAAAGTTAATTTTTGCTGTTCTAAATGGTTTCTTATATCAGTATTTTGCTTTAGGCCATTTGTTATTTGAGCCGTTTTGTACTAAATTCTGGAGAAGGAAATGGCAACCCACTCCAGTATTCTTGCCTGGAGAATCCCAGGGACAGAGGAGCCTGGTGGGCTGCCGTCTATGGGGCTGCAGAGTCTGACAGGACTGAAGCGACTTAGAGGCAGCGGCAGCGGTACTAAATTCTCCAGGCCCCTAACTGAAAGATATTTCAAGAGTTATAGATGAAAATAAAGCATAACTAATTTAAAGTGACTGGATTAAAAACATTCATCATTATAACAAAACTTATAATATACCATACTGGAAGAAAGTTTTAATTCAGTTTTCATACATTTAAAATATAAGTCCCTTATCAGATATATAATTTCCAAATAACTGAACCACTACAGATTTTACTACTCATCAACCACTAGAACATAGCGCCAAGATTCTGTATGATTAATGGTCACAGCTCCATAGTGATCTTTTAGTGATATTATGAACCCAGTTACTAGATTAATTCAGTCTTCATTTGGCACTTATTTCTTATGTTTGAAATGAACACTAGTAAGATAATTTTAAAATAAAATTGTAAATAATAGCTATTCCTTCTCAGCCATATAATTATACATCAGTACAGAATACATTAAAAATCCTAACTTCAATATTAAGTCCCTGATACTTTGCATAACAATACAATTCCTTAAGGAAATTAGAGTAATAGAGAATTACAGTCTCCATAAATGGATTTTCTTCTTCTGTCTCTTAAGAAGTCTGTCACTGAGCCTCATCATCAAGGAAAAGACTTTAAGGATTTCAAGGAAAAGAAGTATTCCACATCTCAAAGCAATGAAATAAGCCTCAAAGTTTTTCTCATATCTAACTAAACTTATATGTGTGTATGTTACTTCTATGTAGTCATCACAAGTACATATTCTATTTAGAAAATCTTTATAAGAAGGATTCAACAGTTGAATCTGGAGACAGTTTCGGAAGCAGACTGATGAGTTTACATCAATCCATACACATTGTCTCTATTGAGTTTTTTTTACAGGATTCAGCAGTTAGTGATGGAGTCTTTGGGTCTAGAGCACAGCAGTACTGACTAGGTGATACTTTTTTTTTTCCCTTTGCTTCTCTGACATCAACAGAGCTAACTGGTCAAGTCCTTGCTTATTGTTTGTCTTTTGATTTATACTACTCAACTGATTCATACTAATCACGGATTCTGTGCTAATGGTTATTTTGAAGTCATCACTCAGCCTTTATAGTAGGGAAAGTTCTAGTTTATTTTTGAGATTCTTCATGAGGCTTTATTTTCCCACAATTACATAGTTGCATGATGCTCTCCTGGACATGTTTCAGTGAGTTGCTGTCCCTTATATTAATACATGTGGTCTATCAAACTAGATTTTATACTAATTAGCAAATAACCCTCCTCACTCCAAATGGAATTATCACTTGCTGCCCCTGATAGTCCCACCCATTACATTATTGTTGCTTTTGTTTAGTCACTAAGTTGTGTCTGACTGTTTGTGATCCCATGGACTGTAACCTGTCAGATTCTTCTGTCCATGGGATTTCTCAGGCAAGACTACTAGAGTGGGTTGCCATTTCCTTCCCCCAGGGTATCTTCCTGACCCAGGGATCGAACCTGTGTCTCTTGCATTGGCAGGCTTGTGTGTGTATATATATTACTGAGACACCAGGGAAACCCCATTACATTACAATATTGAATTATCTCAATCTTTTGTCCATCTAACTCTCATGGCTGTTTATGCTTGTGGAAACTAATTTCTTCACTTCTACACTTTCTCTACTGATAGGAAACCTTTGACCTGTACTTTTTTTATGGTTTTACTTTTCTTAAAAATTACATCTCAAGCTCAGGTTCAGATTAGATTGGTATATGATTCTAGTCAAGGTGACACATGCATCCTCTTACAAAATGAAGTGCCACAGATGGAATCTTAGTATACTAACCCTCATCTTGGGTGTATACATGATTATATACAAGGAAATACCATTAAGACTAAAGAAAAGAAAGGAGAAAACCTTTATTTCTTATGATATTGCAGTAACACTACAGAATATAAGCTCTGACATACAAGGTTTTTCCTGAAATTTTTGTTAGCTTATTTACTTTATAACTTGTCACTATAGTTGCTACATCTTCTGGACAAAAACACTTTCCAAAGTTCCTCTGCTGACTAAATAACATTTCTTATGCCATGCTATTGATTTTATAGGGCTATGCTTTAGCTTCCTTCAGGCCATTTCCTCCAGGCTACTCTTTACTTCCTAAGGCAATAACCATTTTTAATCTTGCCAACCAAGCAAGAGATGACTTGCTGACAAGAACTCAGCTGCCAAGCCCCTAGCACACTCTCAGTTCTTCAATTGCACTCAAAGAGTAATGTGACAGACAAGCAGTAAACTTCTTGTTTTGTTTTCAGATTAACCTACTACTCATACTTCAGGGAAAAAGAAATGTGTTCATATTTGAAGAGATAGAGTATAGAAACTTTAGATAATTTAGGTTGCTTCCCTGGGAATCAAGAATTCCAAACCATGCATTTCTCTCCCTCAAACCTTCTTCTTCAATTCTCACCACATATGCATCCTTATGCTATCTCTATTAATCAAGGTGAAAAGTCCTGCTATATATAGATTGATTATGTATCCCACAAATTCATATGTTGAAAACTTAATACTTAAGGTGATGATAACGCCACCACAGAGGCAGGGCCTTTGGGAGGTGATTAGGTCATTGAGGCAGTCTTTGTGAATGGGATTAGTGTTCTTCTAAAAGAAGTCCCAGAGAAATATTTGCCCCTTCTACCACATGAGGACACAGCAATAAGCAGTTTGCAACCTCAGAGAAGGCCTTCACAAGAACCCAACAATGCCTACATCCTTATTTTGGACTTCCAGCCTCCAGAACTGTGTTTTATAAGTGCCAGACTGTGATATTTTGTTATAGTAGCCTGAACAGACTAAGACAGGTCCTCAGAATTATAATCACTTTTCTTTTCAATGGAAAACTGGAGGCCCCAAAGTGAGAATTTGTTTTAAAGTAAAATAATTCATGGCAAGAACCACGTTTATAGATATGAGAGCATAAGAAATAGAACAAATTATCTTTATATAAAAATATTTTGATTTTTAAATAATTTCTAATATAGCATGGGATAATATTTGTTGGAAAGATCAATTGAGAGATTCAGTTCAGCTCAGTTCAGTCGCTTAGTGGTGTCCGACTCTTTGCGACCCCATGAATCGCAGTACGCCAGGCCTCCCTGTCCATCACCAACTCCTGCAGTCTACCCAAACCCATGTCCATCTAGTCAGTGATGCCATCTAGCCATCTCATCCTCTGTCGTCCCCTTCTCCTCCTGCCCTCAATCTTTCCCAGCATCAGGGTCTTTCAAATGAGTCACATCTTTGCATCACGTGGCCAAAGTATTGGAGTTTCAGCTTCAACATCAGTCCTTCCAATGAACACTCAGGACTGATCTCCTTTAGGATGGACTGGTTAGGTCTCCTTGCAGTCCAAGGGACTCTCAAGAGTCTTCTCCAACAACACACTTCAAAAGCATTAATTCTTCGGCGCTCAGCTTTCTTCACCGTCCAACTCTCACATCCATACATGACCACTGGAAAAACCATAGCCTTGACTAGACGGACTTTTGTTGGCAAAGTAATGTCTCTGCTTTTAAATATGCCATCTAGGTTGGTCATAACCTTACTTCCAAGGAGTAAGCGTCTTTTAATTTCATGGCTGCAATCACCATCAGCAGTGATTTTGGAGCCCCAAAAAATAAAGTCTGACACTGTTTCCGCTGTTTCCCCATCTATTTCCCATGAAGTGATGGGACCAGATGCCATGATCTTAGTTTTCTGAATATTGAGCTTTAACCAAACTTTTTCACTCTCCTCTTTCACCTTCATCAAGAGGCTCTTTAGTTCTTCTTCACTTTCTGCCATAAGGGTAGTGTCATCTGCATATCTGAGGTTATTGATATTTCTCCCAGCAATCTTGATTCCAGCTTGTGTTTCTTCCAGCCCAGCATTTCTCGTGATGTACTCTGCATGTAAGTTAAATAAGCAGGGTGACAATATACAGCCTTGACTTACTCCTTTCCCTATTTGGAACCAGTCTGTCGTTCTATGTCCAGTTCTAACTGTTGCTTCCTGACCTGCATACAGGTTTCTCAAGAGACAGGTCAGATGGTCTGGTATTCCCATCTCTTTCAGAATTTTCCACAGTTTATTGTGATCCACACAGTCAAAGGCTTTGGCATAGTCAATAAAGCAGAAGTAGATGTTTTTCTGGAACTCTCTTGCTTTTTCGATGATCCAGTGGATGTTGGCAATTTGATCTCTGGTTCCTCTGTCTTTTCTAAAACCAGCTTGAACATCTGCAAGTTCACGGTTCATGTATTGTTGAAGCCTGGCTTGGAGAATTTTGAGCAGTACTTTACTAGCGTGTGAGATGAGTGCAATGCATCTAATAAATAACAAGCACATAGTAAAGGCATTCTATTATGATTCAATAAAAATAGCAAAACAATTCACAAATTGAAGCTTCACTGTGGAAAGGTAACTCTATGTAGATTATGGTGTAATTCTTGTTCTTTTTCCTTTTTATTTTGAAAGGCTTGTAGATTCGCAGGTAATTGCAAAGAAATGTATAGAGTGGTCACTAACAGCCTTTTCCAGCCTCTCCCAACATTAACATCTTATGTAAGTATAATAAAACATCAAAATCAAGTATTTGATATTGGTAATAAGGATAGAGTTTTTTCAGATTTTACCAATGCAGATGCACTAATTTGTGTGTGTGTGTTTGCAGTTTTATCCCATGCATAGCTTCCTATGTCTACCACCACATGCTCTCTCTTCATTCCAAACCCTGGCAACCCTTAATCTGTTTTCCATCTCTGTAATTTATTTATTTCAAGAGTGTTGTGTAAATAGAATTCTATAGAATAAACTTTTGATATTATCTTTTAAAATTCAGTATAATTTCTTTGAGACTTATCCCAGTTTTTATACGGATAAATAGTTTGTTCCTTTTATTGCTGAATACTATTCTGTAGAACTGATGTGTATTACAGTTTGTTTAAGCATTCACTCTGAAGTGCATTTGGGTATTTTCCGGCTTTTGGCTATGATGAATAATGGTGCTGTGAACATTAAGGTACATGTTGTTCTGTGAGCATAGTTTTTATTTCTCTGGGATAAATACTCATGAAGGCAGCTGCCAGATCATACAGCTAACTGATTTTATTTTTAAAAGAAACTGACAAGCTAAACAAGCTATCTTGAAATGTTTTACTATCCTACCAGCAATAAATAAGTGATCTGGTTTCTCTACATCCTTTAGTATTTTTTTTTCTCTTTTTATAAGTTTTTAATGGTATCTAATTGTGGTTTTAATTTTCATTTTCTTAATGGCAAATGATGTCAACCACTTTTTCATATGCTTATTTGTCATACATAAATCCTCCTTGGTGAAATGTCTCTTCAGGTCTTTTGCCCATTTTACTGACTGGATTGTCTAGTTTTTCGTTTTTTTTTTTTTTTTTTTTTTTTAAGTTGACTTTTGAGAGTGCTTTATAAGCTCTAGAAACTATTATTTTTTTAAACATGTTATTTGAAAATATTTTCTCCCAGTCTTTAGCTTGTCAATTTAGGCTCTTCATATAAGTTTCATAGTGAAATTTTTAAAATTTTGATGAGAATCTCATTTACTACTTTTAAAAAATGGATTGTGCTTTTGTTGTCTAGTCTAAGATTTCCTTGCCTAGTGTCAGGTCCTGAAGAGTATCACTTATGTTTTTTTCCCCAGAGTTTTATGATTATGTTACATTTAACTCTGTGATTCACTTCCAATTAATTTTCCTGTAAGTATGAGGTTTTTTTGGTCTAAGTATGTCCAATTGCTACAGCACCATTTCCGTTGAAAATACTATACCTCCTCCACTGATTTTTTTTTTCATCTTTGTCAAAAATCAATTTTGCTTATTGTGTGAGTCTCTTTCATGGTTCTCTGTCTATTACATTGATCTATATGTTTATCTTTCCATTAATACTACACTGTCTTGATTACTTGTTGGAATATAGTAAGTTTTAAGACCAGTAAGAGTGATTCCTTTCACAATATTTTTTCTTGTGAAAAATTGCTTCATTTATTCCAGGGTTTGTGTATTGCCATGTAAATTTTAGAGTAAGTTTGTCTGTGGTTGAAAAAAATGCTGGAATTTTGATAGGAGCTTTAGGTCAATTCAGGGAAAATTGACATCTTTACTATATTGAGTCTTCCCATCCATGAACACCATAAGTATATCCAGTTATATATGGCTTCTTTGAACTCTTGATCACCATTTCATAACTTAAAGCATATAGATTTGTGCACTGTTACAGTTATACCTAAGTAGTTCATCTTGTTTGGGATAATTTTAAATGTTATTGCATTTTATCTTGAATTTCAACAATCCTGCTGAACTCATAAATTCAAATAATTTTTTTGGTAGATATTTTTGTAAGTTTCTACATCAACATTAATGTACTCTGCAAATAAAAATAGTTTTATCTTTTTTTGCAATGTGTATGCATTTTAATTATTTTTCTGGCCTTTTATATTTTTCATTTTTCATTTTTTTTTGCTATTTAGAGCTTTCAGTTCAATGTTAAAAGTGGTCAGAGCATAAATCAGACTTGTTCTCAAACCAAGAGGAAAAGCAGTCTTTTATCATAGAGTATGATGTAATTCTTTTTTTTTTAAATACATGGATGGATTTAATTTGCCAATATGTCATTAAGAAGTTTGGCATCTGAATTCATAAGACGTATTAGTCTATAGTTTTCTTATTTTGAACTCTTTTTGTGTGTGGCTTTGGTATCAGGTAATATTGGCGTCAAAATGATAGAAGTATGCCCTCCTTTCCTATTTGGGGGAGGGCTTTATAATTACTAATTAAATTTCTGGCCTGGTGTGTATGTTCAGTCTTGTAACCCCATGGACTATAGCCTGCCAGGCTCCTCTGTCCATGGAATTTTCCAGAAAGAATACCGGAGTGAGTTACCAAATGGTAATAAAATTATGCAGGTTGGGTAAACTATTTTTCCTCAAACTTATTGATTTTATCTTCTGTTATCTCTACTTTACTCTGAGACCTCTTAGCAAGGTTTTTACTTGGTTATTATATTTTTCAGTTCTAAACTACAAATTCTTTTTTGTATTTATTTTCTAAAGATTTTCTATTTGTTTCAAGAGAACTTGTAACTACTTCTTAAAGCATTTTTATAATGACTGCTTTAAAATCTTTGTCACATAATTCTAAGAGATGAATAATCTCTGTTGGTGTCAATGATTGTTTTTAGTTTTCAAGTTGTATTTTTCTTAGTTCTTGAACTCAACATTCAGAAAACTAAGATCATGGCATCCGGTCCCATCACTTCATGGCAGATAGATGGGGAAACAGTGGAGATGGTGGCTGACTTTATTTTTTGGGTTCCAAAATCACTGCAGATGGTGATTGCAGCAATGAAATTAAAAGACGCTTGCTCCTTGGAAGGAAAGTTATGACAAACCTAGATAGCATATTAAAAAGCAGAGACATTACTTTGCCAACAAAGGTCCATCTAGTCAAGGCTATGTTTTTTCCAGTGGTCATGTACAGATGTGAGAGTTGGTCTGTAAAGAAAGCTGAGCGCTGAAGAATTAATGCTTTTGAAGTGTGGTGTTGGAGAAGACTCTTGAGGGTCCCTTGGACTGCAAGGAGATCCAACCAGTCCATCCTAAAGGAGATCAGTCCTGGATGTTCATTGGAAGGACTGATGTTGAAGCTGAAACTTCAATACTTTGGCCACCTGATGTGAAGAGCTGACCCATTGGAAAAGACCCTGAGGCTGGGAAAGAGTGAGGGCAGGAGGAGAAGGGGATGACGGAGGATGAGATGGCTGGATGGCATCATTGGCTCAATGGCCATGGGTTTGGGTGGACTCTGGGAGTTGGTGATGGACAGGGAGGCCTGGCGTGCTGTGGTTCATGGGGTTGCAAAGAGTTGGACACGACTGAATGACTGAACTGAACTGAACTGATATTATAAGAGATTTTTTGTTGTTGTTGTATCCTTGACATTTTGCATATTATCATAGAAGACTCATTTTCCTATCTAAAACTTTTTTTATAGAAGGTAGTTAGTCACATTATTAGGCATAGCATGTAGGTCCCTGACTATTTTTGTAAACTGTGAGTTTAGTTTTCAGAAACTTGGCATTGATATTCTTCTGATATGTTTTCTTCTGTGCTGTACATAGGTACCAGTGGGCTTGCCAATGGGAATGAGTAGGTATGATGCAACCCCACTCAGTCTTTGCTGATGCTACCACTCTGGGTGTATTGACCCACCTCCTGTCCCAGGTGTGGCATAGGGAACCTGATGATACTGACACTTTAATGAAGCAGGCCTGTCATCCTATGCATGTATCCTGTGGGTCAAGAATCCTGCTGTTGGTGTTGCTGAAGCCGATGAAACTGCCAGTGTCAAGGTATGTGGCAGAAGATGGTATCTGTCTGAGGTTTACTGAGCCATTGTCAGCAGACAATCAGAAGGTGTAGTGTGGGAAATGGGTTGGTTTACCTGGCTCTGCTGTTGTTATCATCATGGGTAGATCAGACTCTTACTGTTGGTGGATGTAGATGTACAGTGGGGATGAGTTGTCATAACAGGACTTTGCTGATATTACCTTTCCAGGCAGATTAGATGTACAATGAACTTAAACATCCATCATATACAACAAAATTAAGTAAACATGCAGTTTAATTCTTACATTATTTTCTTTTAAATTCTCCATATTGAGATTTTGTCATAACCTGTGGCTAAGTGTGATTTGGAGATTTTCTCTTTTGTGTTCTCATCCAACAATTTCTGCTCACGTTTTTCATGATCTTCTGATTCTCTTCTGCATGTCACCTTTTATTGCTGCACTTCATAATCTGTCCTGAGAGATCCATGCCTTTCAATACAACTTTTGTTACTATTTATAGAATTTTTAATGTCTGTACATCAAAGTTAATTTTAAATACCATTTTTTGCCCACTTTTATAATAAGAAAGCTATACTTAAATATGCTCTGCAGATGCCTACTAGTGCTACTTACCAAATTTTCCTTAGTGTATGGTGATAAACTTTGTCTTATTCCTCAATATCTGTCTTTGTTTACTTATTATTTAGTAGCAGAGATTATATAGTATGAAAAGTAACCTCCTGATTATAGTGCAAAATTGACTCTTTTGAGCAGAAATAAAGATGCCATTGCACTCTATCTTTAATTACTATGAATTATCTTAATGAAAGAGGCATTCAAGACATTTTACACTGTTAATACCCAATCAGAAAATAGCTTTGTAAGCACACATACATCTAATTATGTAGCCAGATAGACATGATTGAGTATTAGCTGGCATTTTACATTATTTTATCTTCCTCTATAATTTCTAAATGTCTATTCAAGATTCATTTTAAGTGTTTTTGTTCCTAATTTCATCAAACAACAAATAAAGTTACAAAAAATTTACATTCATTTGACCTCTTATACCAGTTCTCAGTACCAATTATACTTTTATCCAATTTAATATTAAATGTGTTCCAGACTATTGTATATTTAATTATCTATTTGACTCTTCAAGCCTATATTTTATTAGTAATTCAGAATAAATGCTATCTCAGGCTATTCTATAAAATGACAGAGATAATTGAACCATATATCAACTCAATTTTTTTCCAGAAATAGAAGAAAAATTTATAATCACTTTTGCTTGAACCATAATACTATTTTTCAAGTCGCTCAATCAATACAGGAGTTAAGATAGGAGACCTTGAGGAATCAATACTAACATGCACCTTTATTTTCATTTTAAAAAATCTGTAAGAACATATGTATTTCAGAGGAAAGATGATATTGAATAAATTAAAAAGTAACTGCTACTTCAGTTTATAAATATTAATTCTGTAACATTCTGAATCTCTGAATCTCTTTAAGAAAAGAAATAGTTAAAAAGAAAAGATCAAAATGAATTAAAAGGCAAAGCAGATTCTATTTGTCATCTGTGTTTAAATATACTATTGCCTTCTGTTGAGCAGCTAACTGTTTGATGTATTATTACTCTCCCAACTTTAGCAACTGCATTTGCAATTGTGCTTGCCTCTGAAATGGCCTTTTCAGCCCTAGCTAAAACATCACATGATGGGAAGCTTCTCTTTTTACCTCAGTGGGAAATAAATTCTTTCTTTTGGTTTCATCATTTGTTATCTGTTTCTCTTGAATTTCACCCTTCAATGAAGCCTATGTTAATGTAGCTGTTTGTTGCTTACCTTTGCAAAATGGAAATTATAATATTGAGATTTCATTGTTGTAATTAATTTTAAGTAATCTTTTTGCACATACACACTATATACATACATATATATATGTATGTACATACGCGTGTGCACACACACACACACACACACACACACACACATATTTTTTTTTTAAGGCTTCCCTGGTGGCTCAGATGATAAAGAATCTGCCTACTACATAATTTTTTTTTTTTTGCTTTGGCACTAGTTAGCATATACTAATTAGCTTCTACATCACAAATTCTTTAGTAGTTATTTAGCATTGAGTTAGACTAGATAAAATTTTGGAAATTAGTGCAGATTTTATAAACAGTAAGATAAGGGAATATATGTAAAAAATAATATAGGAACATATTTTGTATTCATCAAAGTGTGAACAATAAAGAATACTGAGCCCTGGGGCTTCCCTGTTGGCTCAATGGTAAAGAAACCGCCTGCCAATGCAGAAGACTTAGGTTCCATCCCTGATCCAGGAGGATCGCACATGCTGTGCAGCTCCTCTGCCCTTGCACAGCAACTACTGAGCCTGTGCTCTAGGGCCACCAATACTTACCCAGCACAGCCAAAAATAAATAAATAAAATTATTAAAAAAAATAATACTGAGCCCTGATCCTTTGGCCTGTTCTTACAGGTTAGTTGTGGGATTTTTTTTGAATATTCTCCAATAACTATAACTGTGGATAAGCACCAGTGCATCTCTGGATGACTGCAGCATTCTTCCTCTTTGCTGGCACAGTTGTAATAAAATTTCACTATGGTTAAGAGTATGGACCTTAAAGAAGAAAGGCCCAACTTTGAATGACAAAAATTTCCAATATTAGTTGTATGACACTGGCAATTGTTCAAACCTCTGTTGGCTTTAGTTTCCTCATGTGAAAATAGGGTATTAATAAAAGTATATATTCATTGGGATGTTATAAATATTAAATGAAAGTGTGCAAACTGTTTAGCATTGTCAGTGCCCATTAAAATCATCTACTATTATTACATATTAATATTTGGATTCTTAATATAACATTTGAACCCTCTATTTCACACTGCAATTTTGAAATTTAAAATAGACAAGAGTAAAGAATAACATTTGTTATTGGTTTCATAGAAAAAACTTTCAGGGGTTAAAAGTAGCATGATTGTTTTCACCTTTTCTTCTAAGATTTATTGATCACATGTATTATCTAAATTTGACCAAGTTTTTGCATATGATTTGTAATTCAACAATCTAAGAGTCATGAAAAAAGCAAAATATTACAGAATTCAAATATTCTAAAATATTTATAAAACATTAAAATTAGTTACATAAAGAGCCAAATGAAAAGAATAACATAACCCTTGAAATGGGAAAGAACTAAAACAATTGCAGAGACATATTACAGCTAATGTATATAATTTTAACCTCCTGTGAAATCTAGTTTCTGGGATTGCTTTTCAAGTCTTGTTAGCATGTTCTCTCAAATGGAAAGATAATTGATTTGGGGATTTCACACCACTGATGGATTGCAAATGGGAAGTTCTGGTTTGATCACTATGCCCATTGGATATTTCATGTACCCTTAAAATAGGCTATTGCTCTAGAATAATTTGATCAGTTGATCTCTTGAGGTAAGCTGGGAGAAACTAAGTTTGACAGGAATAACTTATTCAATCATTTTATGTATTCCCATCTCCAGTTTACTATGCATTTTAGATTAGGTTAGAAGAAGAATTTGAATGATATAATATTGGTAACTCATTCAGCAAACATATATAGAGTGAGCACTAAGGTTAAAAACTATTATAGTCCTGAGGCATACTTGGGTGGCCCAGATAGACCCAATATCTCTTCTAGTAGAGCTTATATTTTTAGAGACTATAAATATAAAAAAAATGAATAATAATTTAAAAGTCTAGAATAAAATTTACTTAATGATAATACCAAGAATAAATAAATAATAAAACACTGATGTAACTGAGTGTAATTGGGGGAATGATGGTAGTTTAACATTAGGACAGTTGGGAAAGCCCTCCCTGGGAAGCTGAGACCTGAATGAGAAGAAGCAACTGATGAATCACCCGGTAGTGGAACATACTACCGTACAGAGAAAACAGTAATTATAAAGTCCTAACGTGGGCACAAGGTTGCTGTGGTTGGCTAATGAAAAGATAATTGGCTGTAGATGATATTGGAGAGCAAACACCCCAGGTCAGGCAAGGCATTTTAGGCTACTCTAAAAGTTTGAATCTGATACTGAATATAACGGAATACAACCAAGTACAGTAATTCATTAATTCAGTAAATATTGTTAAGCATCTATTCTATGAAAGACACTATAACTGGTGCCCTGGGAAATTTGGATATGAAATGAAGACATAGAGGATGTCATAGAGAGATTCTATATGGGAGACAGTATATAATATAACATCGCATAAGAAAAAATGGGAGCAGAACACCATGAGAGTTTAGAAAAGAATACATCTGATTGGGCACTCTGATGCATCTTTATTAAAGGGATAAGATATGAGTTGAGTTCTTAAGATTTAGTAGCACTTTATTGAGCTGAACAAAGACAAGACAAAGTAGAAAATGAAGAATAGTTTGAGAGAGAGAGAGAGGTTACATTTTTATGCAACAGTTTTTATTTATTTTTTCCCCAGACTTATTGAAATAAAACTGACAAAAATTTTATATATTTAAGGTACACACCTTGATTGTGGTGATTATTTCATGAGAGAGAGGCTACTGTTACTGAAATAGAAGGCAAATATGCAAACGTAACAAATCTGGAAAGATAATAGGGTTCGATCACTATGGCTCTTTAATGTCAAGGTAAGAAGATAGGATTATTTTTCTTTCAGTTACAGCAGAGGAACATGTCTAGTTTTGAGTAAGTGACTACATAATCCAAGATGTGCCCCAGAAAGAAGCTAGGAGGCCAGCACTTTGAAATGCTGTCAAAGCATGGTGGATTAGGAAGAAAGGTGATTGAGAGATTGCATAGTGCTCTGGAGAGTCTAATTTTAAAATAGCCCCTGGGACATCCTTTCCACTTCTCACTGCCCTAATCAGTGTTTCACAGTTGGAACACTGTAACCGTCTGTATCTGTATCCTTTTTCTCTCCCTACAATGTCACCAAAAAAATCCATCAAAACACATGTGTTTTCATGAAACAGGTGAAAAATAGCACAGGAACTTCTGAGACTAAGAGGATAAAGCCTAAACTCCAATATGGTTTTGAAATCCTCCAAAATCATGCTTCTTGAAATTGCACCTACTTTCCCTCACTCACCGTTTACTGGGTTACTTAGAGTTTCATAAACATTGCAGGAACTTAGGTTCCTCTCAGTCTTTGTTTATAATCTCTCAATAACCCAAGATATGCAGATGACACCACCCTTATGGCAGAAAGTGGAGAACTAAAGAGCCTCTTGATGAAAGTGAAAGAGGAGAGTGAAAAATTTGGCTTAAAGCTCAACATTCAGAAAACTAAGATCATGGCATCAGTTCCATCACTTCATGGCAAACAGATGGGGAAACAGTGGAAACAGTGACAGACTTTATTTTGGGGGGGCTCCAAAATCACTGCAGATGGTGACTGCAGCCATGAAATTAAAAGAGACTTACTCCTTGGAAGGAAAGTTATGACCAACCTAGACAGTATATTAAAAAGCAGAGACATCACTTTGTCAACCAAGGTCCGTCTAGTCAAAGCTATGGTTTTTCCAGCAGTCATGTATGGATGTGAGAGTTGGACTATAAAGAAAACTGAGCACCGAAGAATTGATGCTTTTGAACTGTGGTGTTGGAGAAGACTCTTGAGAGTCCCTTGGACTGTGAGGAGATCCAACCAGTGCATCCTAAAGAAGATCAGTCCTGGGTGTGAATTGGAAGGACTGATGCTGAAGCTGAAACACCAATACTTTGGCCACCTGATGTGAAGAACTGACTCATTTGAAAGGATCCTGATGCTGGGAAAGATGTAAGGAGGAAGGAGAAGCGGACCACAGGGAATGAGATAGTTGGATGGCATCACCGACTCAATGGACATGAGTTTGGGTAAACTCCGGGAGTTGGTGATGGACAGGGAGGCCTGGCGTGCTGCAGTCCATGGGGTCACAAAAAGTCAGACACGACTGAGTGGCTGAACTGAACTGAACTGAACTTATGATAAACTTATGAACTGAGCTTATGATAAAGTTCTCAGGTAGCTCAGTGGTAAAGAATCCACCTGCCACTACAGGAAAAGCAAGAGACCTGAGTTAGATCCCTGGGTTGGGAAGATCCCCTGGAGTAGGAAATAGCAACCCACTCCAGTATTCTTGCCTGGAAAATTCCATGGGATGAGGTCTGGCAGGCTATAGTGCATTGAGTGGCAAAGAGTCAGACGTGACTTACACATTCATTATTTAACATGTTTCCCAGCTTACAGAAAAAAAAAAAAATGACTCCAGAAAAATAACAAGAAAAGTGGCAAAGACAGCACCTACATATAACTTTCAAAAACCTAAATAACATAAAGTTCAGCATTATTAAAATATTACCAAGCAGTGTCATTATTGGAATAAAGAGGCCAATGATAAGAAATTTATTACTTTAATTCAAAATATTAATAAATTAAAGAACAAAAAACATATAAAACCATCTCAAGAGATATCTTCAAAAAGAGCTGGAAAATAAAAAACAAAATTGTTTCTGACTAAAAATTAAGCCTCACACAAATAGAAATATGAGAACATTTAATTAACATGATTATGCTCATTCTGTAAACAATGTCTAGATTCTCGATTTGGGGTAAAATGCCTAATTATTCTGAAGTAAATTAGGAAGAAAGCAAAAGAGCCTCTTTTTTACTACCATTAATGTTTTCTAATTTTAGACAATAAACACATTAGAATAAAAAGCTGGTAGTTTTAGGGAGGGAGTAAATGTACCTATATTTACCACTGACATCATTATATTCCCAGAAAATCCAATCAAAACAACAAATAAGAGTACTCAATAAAGTGACTGCCAACACAGTTAAAATTTAAAAAATAAGAAATATTTTATATAAAACTGTAACCTCTTATAAATACAATGGTAGAAATATTCCATTTATAATACTCAAAAAGAAAATGAAAAAGTAGGTTTAACAAGAAAATTGCTAGACCTATCTAAGAGAATGCTTATACTGTGGAACATAAAAAATAAATTAAAAACTTTTGTTTCAAAATTGATTTATATTGGTTGAAAAATAATTAGACATATTGGCCAATTGCTCCACTTACATTTCAGGTGAATTCATAATCATCTCACAGCAGTGCTAAATAGGGTTAATGTGATCCAAAAAGCTTCATTTTCCAACAGTTCCAATATATGAAACTAAAGAGAGAAAAAAATGTGTGATCTTAGAAAGGATAGGTTGTTTACATGTCTCTCTATATGTGGGCAGTGTTTCTACACATTTCATTATAGTCTAAAAATAAAATGCTTGAAATTTCAGTTCTGTTTATGCTTAGAAACTAAATCTATACTTTTTTTAGAAATGAAATAAAATTGAGGCTATAACTTTTTAAAATCCAAGTCAATTTAACACTGGGACAAGATAAATATTCATGGAACCAAAGTGTAATTGAGACATCACTCTAAAGTAATCCAAATGCAAGATGTAATAAAACAACCATCAGCACAGAAGAAATATTACATTTTTATATAGTGCATAATAAATTCTAAGTACAATAACAATTAAAACTGATAAACTATGCTACCTCTAGATATTTATTTTATTTATTCATCTATTTTTTCCATAATAGATGCATTCTATGGCAATAAAGAAAGCACTGAAGAAACTTTGGCAACACAGTAAATATCCTGTTATAAAATGTGCACATTGAGATATATATGCGTGTGTGTGTGTGTGTGTGTATATATATATATATATGTATATATATATATACATATATAATCTTATGTGAAGTGGGCTTTTGAATAGTTATATTCTGAATTATGCATATTTTGAACTAACCTTTATGGATTTATTAGGATGTTTCTTTGTAGGCAATGTATTCTTCAGATACTTTTTGGTTAGTGAATTCTTTGCTTAAGTTGAGTAATTGTGGTATAAAATTTAATATTCAACAGATTTGGGCAAAAGTTAGTCCAACTAAGTTTAGGATTAACAACTGATCACATTCAATTAATGAAAAAAAAAAAAAGGAGTAGGAAGAAGAGAAGAAAAAAGATGTGATACGTAGGAAACAAACACCAAAATGGCAGACAAAATCAACCATATCAAAAGCTAGAGATTGTAATATGAGATTTGAGATACAAGTAAACAAAATGTAATATGCAACTAACTACCTGTATGCTTTCTACAGGAGTCATACTTTAAATTCAAACTGTGTTCAATAGGTTGAAAGTAAAAGGATGGGATGAGATATGCATATAAACAGCAGCCATATGACACCTAAAATGGTTATATCAACATCAGACAAAATGGAGTTTATGATGAAATGTATTACTACAAATAAAGAGGGACATTTTATAATGATTAAGTGTTTAAAAAATTAGGAAGACAAAACAATTATAAACTTATAGGCCTAAAAAAAAAGCACTTCAAAATACATGGAGCAATAATGAATATCTTTGAGAGAAGAAATAGATAATTTAAAAATAACAGTTGAGATTTCAACACTAGTGTTGAAATAGTTGAGATTTCAACACTAGTGTTGAAATAGTTGAGATTTCAACACTAGCATGGATAGAGCCACTATGTTGAAAGTTAATCAAGAATAGAATATGTAAATAGCAGCATAAACCATCTAGACCTGAGTACATTTAAGAATACCTCACACAACAGCAGTAGGACACACTTTCATCTCAAATGCCCCATAAGTTAGATGATAAAACAAGTCTCAATAAATTGAAAAAAGATTAATATATGTTTGGCAACTAAATACTACTAGAACTAATGTAACAGTTCAGCAATGTGTCAGGTTATAAGATCAAAGCAAAACATCAAGTATATTTCCACAGGGTAGCAATGAACCATAAATGAATTTTTTAAATATTTCAACTAATATGAACAAACCAAATAAAATTAAAATCTTTTTCATAAATTAAATTAAAATTATTCAATTTAAGTACTATAACATAAAATAGAATGAAATGTCTAAATATAAATTTAACCAAAACTGTAAAATCATGTAACGAGAAGCCTGAAACATTGCTGAACAAATCAAAGAAGACCTAAGTAAACCGGAAGCTACCTCAAAGATATTTCCAACAATACTCATAAGAAGATAACGTTGTTAAAATGGCAATAGTCCTCAAAATAACCTATGGATTCAATAAAATCCCTATCAAAATCTTATCTATCTTTTTGAAAAAATAAATAAGTGGTTCTAAACTTATACGCAAATGTAAAGAAGTAATAAGGAATATTTTAAAAGAACAAAGTTGGATGATTCACACATCTTGATTTTAAGAATTTATTTTAAAGATACAATTATCAAGATAGTGTGATGCTAGCATTGGATATAAATATAAATTAATAAATAGAATTTGGAGTTCAAAAATAAACTCTCACAATTATTGGTTAACTGATGACAAGTTTTCCAAAACAATTTAATGAAAAAAATAATACTATTTTCACCGAATGGTAGAGGAACATCTGTTTGCTGCTGCTGCTGCTAAGTCACTTCAGTTGTGTCCGACTCTGTGCGACCCCATAGACGGCAGCCCACCAGGCTCCGCCATCCCTGGGATTGTCCAGGCAAGAATACTGGAGTGGGTTGCCATTTCCTTCTCCAGAACAACTGTTTATCTACATGCAAAAGAATAAATTTACGCCTCCAGTATGCCTTCTGTTTTTTTGACTACACCAAAGCATTTGACTGTGTGGATCACAACAAAATGAAAAAATTCTAAAAGAGATGGGCATACCAGACCACCTTACCTGCCTCCTGAGAAAAGCAACAGTTAGAACTGGACATGGAACAACAGACTGGTTCCAAATTGGGAAAGGAGTATGTCAAGGCTATATATTGTCACCCTGCTTATTTAACTTATATGCAGAGTACATCATGTGAAGCACAAGCTGGAATCAAGATTGCTGGGAGAAGTATCAATAACCTCAGATAAGCAGATGACATCACACTTATGGCAGATAGCAAAGAAGAACTAAAGAGCCTCTTGATGAAACGTAAAGAGGAGAGTGAAAAAGTTGGCTTAAAACCCAGCATTCAGAAAACTAAGATCATAGCATCCGGTCCCATCACTTCATGGCAAATAGATGGGGAAATAATGGAAATAGTGAGAGACTATTTTTCTGGGCTCCAAAATCACTGCAGATGGTGGCTGCAGTCATGAAATTAAAAGATGCTTGCCCGTTGGAAGGAAAGCTATGGCCAACCGAGACAGCATATTAAAAAGCAGAGACATTACTTTGCCAACAAAGGTCCATCTAGTCAAAGCTATGGTTTTTCTAGTAGTCCTGTATGGATGTGAGAGTTGGACTATAAAGAAAGCTGAGCATCAAACAGTTGATGCTTTTGAACTGTAGTGTTGGAGAAGACTCTTGAGAGTCCCTTGGACTGTAAGGAGATCAAACTAGTTCATCCTAAAGGAAAGCAGTCCTGAATATTCATTGGAAGGACTGAGGTTGAAGCTGAAACTCCAATACTTTGGCCATCTGATGCAAACAACTAACTCATTGGAAAACACCCTGATGATGGGAAAGATTGAAGGAAGGAGGAGAAGGGGACAGCAGAGGATGAGATAGTTGGATGTTATCACTGACTCAATGGACATGAGTTTGAGTAAGCTCCGGGACTTAGTGCTGGACAGGGAAGCCTGGTGTGCTGCAGTCCATGGTGTCACAAAGAGTTGGACACAACTGAGTGACTGAACTGACTGATGCCTCAAATTCCTCATCATATTAAACAGTTACTGGAAATGGGTCATAAACATAATGCAATAGCTAAATTTATACAACTTTTAGGAGAAAAATTCAAATCAGTCTTCATGATTTTTGGTTGGAAAATTTCTCAGATATGAAAAACAACCAAAAGCAAAAGAAGAAGAAGAAGAAAAAAAAAACATAAATTGGGCATCCACGTTAGAAACTTTTGTGCTTCAAGGGATATCACCAAGGGAATGAAATGGTAATTCTTGGATTGGGAGAAAGCATTTGCAAATATAATACCTGATAAAGGGCCAGTAACCTGAATATATAAAAATCATTCATAGCTCAACAACAAAAAAATAGCCTTTCTACAAAATGGGTACAAGATACAAATAGATATTTTCTAGGGATGATGAACAACCAACCATTAAACACATTAAAACATACTCAAAATTATTAGTCATTAGAGAAACAAAAATCAAAACCATAATAAGATACCACATCACAAACACTAATATGGCTATAAATAAAAACACATTTAATAGCAAATGTTGATGAGGATATGGAGAAATTTCAACTTTCATGTAATGTTGATCATGTTGTAAAATGGTGCAGTCAGTCACTTAGGAAAATAGTCTGTTAGGTTTTCAGTTGGTTAAACTGAAGAAGTTACCATACATCCTAGCAGTTCTACTCCTAGGTATATTTTCAAGACAAATAAAATCACATATCTACCCAAAAACTTGTGTATGAATATCAAAAGAAAAGTATTCATAATAGCTAAAAGCAGAAAAAATTCAAATATCTTTCAACTGGTGAATGGATAAATAAAATACTGCAGGCACATAAATGAAATATTATTCAGCAAAATAAAAGGAATGGAGTGTCGACATATGTTGCACATGGATGAACTGTGAATACCTTTTTCTAAGTAAAATACATTTTTCTAAGCAAACACAAAAGGCTACATATTGTATAATTTTATTTATATGAAATATCCAGAATATACAGAGAGACGAAAATTAGATTTATTGTTCTCTAGACATAAAAGGGTAAAAGGAGATGAGAAGTCACTGCTGATGTGTTTGGGGTTTCTTTTAAGCGTAGAAAACATTCTATAACTGACTATAGTGATGGCTATACAATGTCTTCCAATACAGTAAAAAAACCTATTTGCATATTTTAAATGGGTGAATTGTATATTATGTGAATTTTATCTCCATGAAGCTGTTAACAAACAAGGAAAATATCACAACAATTAAGAGAAATTCTTTGAACTCTGTCCCTATCTTTAAAAGGAAAAGATAGGGATTTTTCCAGGCAAGAATACTGGAGTGGGTTGCCATTTCCTTCTCCAGGGAGCTTCCTGACCCAAGGATTGAACCCAGGTCTCCTGCATTGCAGGCAGAATCTTTACCGTCTGAGTCACTGAGGAAGCCCATATTATTGAACTCAATTCTAATGTTATCTGCCTAGAGATACTGTCAAGATTCCACAAGTTAACACTCAGTCTCACAAGTCTGACCCCTCATCCCCTCCACACATTCAGATGCCAGTCAAAAACCCAGCTTATCACCCATGCTTCTGACCAGGTAGCTAAAGATCAAAGATTTCAAGGACCTTCAATCAGTTCAGTTCAGTCTCTCAGTTGTGTCTGACTCTTTGCGAATCATGGATGCAACATGCCAGGTGCTTCCCTGTCCATAATCAACTCCTAGACCTTGTTCAACTCATGTCCATCAAGTTGGTAATGCCATCCAACCACCTCATCCTCTGTCCCCTTCTCCTCCTGTCTTCAATCTTTCCCAGCATCAGGGTCTTTGCCAGTGAGTCAGTTCTTTGCATCAGATGGCCAAAGCATTGGAGTTTCAGCTTCAGCATCAGTCCTTCCAGTGAATATTCAGGACTGATTTCCTTTAGGATGGATTGGGTTGATCTCCTTGCAGTCCAAGAGACTCTCAGTACCACAGTTCAAAAGCCTAATTTTTCAGTGCTCAGCTTTCTTTACAGTCTGACTCACATCCACACATGACTACTGGAAAAGCCATGGCTTGGACTGGATGGACCTTTGTTGGCAAAGTAATGTCTCTGCTTTATAATATGCTGTCTAGGTTGGTCATAGCTTTTCTTCCAAGGAGCAAGTGTCTTTTAATTTCATGGCTGCAGTGTAAATTAGGGGAGTGGGTCTGGTAAGATCTTTACAACCTTGAGACATTCTTTTGATTTATTTTAATAACCAATTAAAAAAGTATATAGCTCTTTTGCTAAGACTGGGGCACTCTCCACCCTCTTCTGATGTCTGTGTCAGAAGCTTTCTCTCTCTTTTCACTGTAAACAAACTTCTGCCAAACAAGAGCCCTGAGTGGTCAAGCTTGGTCTCTGGTCCCAAAGCCAAATCTTCTTCTTCAGAGATGATGAATCCAACGCTGTTCACCGTAAACTATCAAAATAATGTTATTTTTCTAATGAAAGTGGATGATCTAAGACCCGTTGTAAATGTTTTCCAAGAGAAAGTCTACCCAGTCTGTGAACTCATAGCTAACAGGAAGAAATACCCCAGCTTTGCTTCTGCAGATGGCTCATAGTTCTCTTGGCATATTCCATTCAATTTTGTCTTACCAGTTTTTAAGAAGATGAACACAATATTCTTTGAGACATACTAAATTTTTGTATTCGGCCAGAATAAATGACAAAGTAAAAATAATTTTAGGTTGAACTATAATTTCTTGCTGTATGTGTGTATATCTGTTAGGTGTCAGACACTATGCCAGCTACTAAGTATCCATCTTCTGTAAGAAGATAATAGATATTTAACTGAGATATGATAGATGTATAGATAAATGAGAGATCATATATAGATTTTTTTAGAGAAACAATTGCCTTTTTAGTTAATCAGTACTGAGAAACTGAAAAGGTTATTCTATTTCTAAAATTTATCTTTTCATTAAAAATAGCACTCCACTAGGACCCTAAACTTGATATACTTTATTTTCAAAAAGCTGAATAAACAATAAAAAACGGTGTATCTTTTAAAAACATCTGGAAAAAACAATTTTTATTTACTTATTTATGCTTTGGATAAAATGTACATTGTTTTGACTTTCCTGGAAGAAAAAACAAAATATAAAGTGAATACTGATCATTTCTCACCAATTCTAATGGTTCCTCAACAGTATCAAACCAATTTAGACAGCATCACAGAATTTTCAATTTTCTTCTAGAAATGAGAGAGGTTGGTCCACCTCCCACTCCACTACCCTGAAGTATAGGATCTTTATTTAGTTCTTTTTATTTTTTTCCCAGCAAAAGCAAGACTCATCTTATCTTCATGTACTTATTGAGTCTTATCTTGCCAGCAGATTGGAACTGATAAAGCTGATATGAATCTCTGATGCTTTCAGACTTACATCACCTTAAATTTAGGACTTCTAAAGATCTAATCTGAATTCCCATCAATCAGAAAACCAACTGTTTGTTTAAGCAAGTCACACATTTTAGATAATGCATATTCACTAACCTTCTGTCTACAGTATTACCTGTTTTATTTTCTATCTCAATTTCATACTTTTGTGGGCAAAACCGCCAGGGAAATATATTTCAATGACAATATATGATAATGCTGCTCTCTGCACTTCATCTCATTACAGAAGCCTTGTCTTTCTAAAATGGAAAATGGATTTATGCGCCATAGTATTATTTCTGCCACACACTGATACAGTGAAATAGCGTTTGGGTGGCTTCAAGTAAATTTAATTTTCTTTGGCTGCATCATGAAATGTGAGTCACTCTGAAGCAAATGATGTCACTTTCAAAGTTTTTTTTTGTTTTTGTTTTTGTTTTTTAATAAGGACTCCAAAAGTTAAGTGCTTTTTATTTTGTTTTAGTATGGAGCAGATACCATCTGACATTTTCGGTGATCTTAAAAGTCATTTCAGTTTGTGACTTCCCTATGAGGAATTTAAAAGCTTCAAAAAATATTCTAGTATATTTTCCTGCTGTATTTAATCTAGTCCAGTTCAGTTGAGTTCAGTTGCTCAGTCGTGTCAGACTCTTTGCGACCCCATGAATCGCAGCATGCCAGGCCTCTCTGCCCATCACCAACTCCCTGAGTTACTCAAACTCATGTCCATCGAGTCGGTGATGCCATCCAACCATCTCATCCTCTGTTGTCCCCTTCACCTGCTGCCCCCAATCCTTCCTAGCATTAGGGTCTTTTCCAGTGAGTCAGCTCTTCGCATGAGGTGGCCAAAGTATTGGAGTTTCAGCTTCAACATCAGTCCTTCCAATGAACACCCAGGACTGATCTCCTTTAGTATGGACTGGGAGGATCTGCTTGCAGTCCAAGGGACTCTCAAGAGTCTTTTCCAACACTACAGTTCAAAAGCATCAATTCTTCAGTGCTCAGCTTTCTTTATAGTCCAACTCTCACATCCATACATGACCACTGGAAAAACCATAGCCTTGACTACATGGACCTTTGTTGGCAAAGTAATGTCTTTGCTTTTAAATATGCTGTCTAGGTTGGTTATAACTATCCTTCCAAGGAGTAAGTGTCTTTTAACTACACGGCCGCAGTCACCATCTGCAGTGATTTTGGAGCCCAGAAAAATAAACTCAGCCACTGTTTCCACTGTTTCCCCATCTATCTGCTATGAA
This sequence comes from Giraffa tippelskirchi, assembly GCF_054371585.1. Taxonomy (NCBI): domain Eukaryota; kingdom Metazoa; phylum Chordata; class Mammalia; order Artiodactyla; family Giraffidae; genus Giraffa; species Giraffa tippelskirchi. The sequence continues at coordinate 67,651,226 of NC_137278.1, forward strand.
GTGATGGGACCGGATGCCATGATCTTAGTTTTCTGAATGTTAAGCTTTAAGCCAACTTTTTCACTCTCCTCTTTCACTCTCATCAAGACGCTCTTTAGTTCTTCTTCACTTTCTGCCATAAGTGTGATGTCATCTGCATATCTGAGGTTATTGATATTTCTCCTGGCAATCTTGATTCCAGCTTGTGCTTCCTCCAGCCCAACATTTCTCATGATGTACCCTGCATATAAGTTAAATAAGCAGAGTGACAATATACAGCCTTGACATACTCCTTTTCCTATTTGGAACCAGTCTGATGTTCTATGTCCAGTTCTAACTGTTGCTTCCTGACGTGCATACAGGTTTCCTAAGAGACAGGTCAGGTGGTCTGGTATTCCCATCTCTTTCAGAATTTTCCACAGTTTATTGTGATCCATACAGTCAAAGGCTTTGACATAGTCAGTAAAGCAGAGGTAGATGTATTTCTGGAACTCTCTTGCTTTTTTGATGATCCAGTTGATGTTGGCAATTTGATCTCTGGTTCCTCTGCCTTTCTAAAATCAGCTTAAACATCTGGAAGTTCACGGTTCACGTACTGCTGAAGCCTGGCTTGTAGAATCTTAAGCATTACTTTACTAGTGTGTGAGATGAGTGCAATTGTGTGGTAGTTTGAGCATTCTTTGGCATTGCCTTTCTTTGGGATTAGAATGAAAACTGACCTTTTCCAGTCCTGTGGCAACTGCTGAGTTTTCCATATTTGTTGGCATATTGAGTGTAGCACTTACACAGCGTCATCTTTCAGTATTTGAAATAGCTCAACTGGAATTCTGTCACCTCCACTAGCTTTGTTTCTAGTGATGGTTTCTAAGGCCCACTTGACTTCACATTCCAGGATGTCTGGCTCTAGGTGAGTGATCACACCATCATGATTTTCTGGGTCGTGAAGATCTTTTTTGTACAGTTCTTCTGTGTATTCTTGCCACATCTTCTTAATATCCTCTGCTTCTGTTACGTTCATACCATTTCTGTCCTTTATTGAGCCCATTTTTGCATGAAATGTCCCCTTGGTATCTCTAATTTTCTTGAAGAGATCTCTAGTCTTTCCCATTCTATTGTTTTCCTCTATTTCTTTGCATTGATTGCTGAGGAAGGCTTTCTTATCTCTCCTTGCTATTCTTTGGAACTCTGCATTCAAATGGGTACATCTTTCCTTTTCTCCTTTGCTTTTAGCTTCCCATCTTTTCACAGCTATTTGTACGGCCTCCTCAGACAGCCATTTTGCTTTTTTGCATTTCTTTTTCTTGGGGATGGTCTTGATTCCTGTCTTCTGTACAATGTCACAAACCTCCATTCATAGTTCATCAGGCAGTCTATCAGATCTAGTCCCTTAAATCTCTTTCTCACTTCCAGTGTGCAGTCAAAAGGGACTTGATTTAGGTCTTACCTGAATGGTCTAGTGGTTTTCTTCAATTTCAGTCTGAATTTGGCAATAAGGAGTTCATGATCTGAGCCACAGTCAGCTCCCAGCACTGGGGGCACAGCCGCCATGGCCAGAGCTGCAGGGAGAGAGGAGCTTTGGAGTTGGGGGCATGGGCTCAGGGGAGTGGACCCCCCACCTTAGGAATCCTTGACAGTTTCTGGGGACTGTCTGCTTGGAGCAGATGGGAGACAGCCGTTTGGAGAAGGGTCCCAAGCAAATACCATTTCAAATCTCAAGAGGAGCTACACCGGGCCAGAGGTCAGGGGTTGTGGCTGAGAGGAGCTACCCCGTGTCTGAGGTAAGGAGCAGCAGCTGCACTTTTCTTGAGCAGCCGTGAAGAGAAACCCCGCGTCCAAGGTAAGAGAAATCCAGGTAAGATGGTAGTATCAGCATTGATACTGCACTGCAAATAATTTGCACTGAAAATTCTTTAGACTCTAAATTCATAAAGATGATAAATATATTTTTCTTATTCAGAAAGACCCGGAGTTGACTGTGGCTCAAATTATCAGCTCCTTACTGAAAAATTTGGGCTTAAATTGGAGAAAGTAAGAAAACCACTAGACCATTCAGGTATGATCTAAATCAAACCCCTTATGATTATATAGTGGCAAATAGTAGATTCAAGGGATTAGAGCTGGTAGACAGAATATGTGCCAAAAGAACTATGGAAGGAGGTTCATAACATTGTAAAGGAGGCACTGACTAAAAACATCCCAAAGAAAAAGAAATGGAAGAAGGCAAGATGGTTTTCTGAGAAAGTCTTACAAATAGCTGAGAAAAGAAGAGAAGTAAAAAGCAATGGAGAAAGGGAAAGATATACCCAACTGAATGAAGAGTTCCAGAGACTAGCAAAGAGGGATAAGAAAGTCTCCTTAAGTGAACAGTACAAAGAAATAGATGAAAACAATAGCATGGGAAAGACTAGAGATCTCTTCATAAAAACTGAAGATACCAAGGGAACATTTCATGCAAAGATGGGCACAATAAAGGACAGAAACAGTATGAAACTAACAGAAGCAGAAGAGATTAAGAAGAGGTGGCAAGAATATACAGAAGAACTATACAAAAAAGATCTTCATGACCCAGATAACCACGATGGTATGATCACTCACCTAAGGCCAGACATCCTAGAATGTAAAGTCAAGTGGGCCTTAGGAAGCATTACAACAAACAAAGCTAGTGGAGGTGATGGAATTCCAGTTGAGCTATTTCAAATCCTAAAAGATGACGCTGTGAAAGTGCTGCACTCAATATGCCAGCAAATTTGGAAAATGCAGCAGTAGCCACAGAACTGGAAAAGGGCAATTTTCATTCCAATCCCAAAGAAAAGAAACACTGAAGAATGTTCAAACTACCATATAATCGAATTCATTTCACATGCTAGCAAGGTTATACACAAAATCATTCAAACTAGGCTTAATAGTGGGTGAACCAAGAATTTTCAGAGGTACAAACTGGATTTAGAAAAGCCAGAGGAACCAGAGATCAAATTGCCAACATCTACTGGGTCATGGAAAAAGCAAGGGAATTCCAGCAAAACATTTGTTTCATTGACCACACTAAAGCTTTTGACTGTGTGGATCACAACAATCTGTAGAGAATTCTTAAAGAGATGGAAATACCAGAATTGCTTACCTGCTTCCTGAGAAACCTATATGCAGGTCAAGAAGCAACAGTTAGAACTGGATATGGAACAAGAGTTCATGGCTCAAAACTGGAAAAGTAATACATCACAGCTCTATATTTTCACCCTGATTATTTAACTTATATGCAGAGTACATCATGTGAAATGCTGTGCTGGATGAATAACAAGCTGGAAGCAAGATTACTGGGAGAAATATCAACAACTTCAGATATGCAAGTGATACCACTCTAATGGCAGAAAGTGAAGAGGAACTAAAGAGCTTCTTGATGAGGGTGAAAGAGAAGACAGAAAAAGCTGGCTTAAAACTTAACTTTCAAAAAATGAATACCATGGCATCTAGTCCCATCACTTCATGGCAAATAGGTGAGAAAAAAGTAGAAACATGGCAGATTTTATTTTCTAGGGCTCTAAAATCACTGCAGATGCTGACTGCAGCCACAAAATTAAAAGATGCTTGCTTCTTGGAAGAAAAGCTATGGCAAACCTAGACAGCATATTAAAAAGTAGAGACATCATTTTTCCAGCAAAAGTCTATATAGTCAAGGCTATAGTTTTTCCAATAGCCATGTACAGATGTGAGTGTTGGACCATAAAGAAGGTTGAGTGCTGAAGAATTGATGCTTTCAAATTGTGATGCTGGAGAAGACTCGAAAGTCCCTTGGACAGCAAAGAGATCAAACCAGTCAATCCTAAAGGAAATCAACCCTTGATATTCCCCGGAAGGTCTGATCCTGAAGCTCAAGCTCCAATACTTTGACTCCCTGATGTGAAGAACCAACTCATGAGAAAAGACCCTGATGTTGGGAAAGATTAAGGGCAGAAGGAGAAGTGGGCCACAGAGGATGAGATGGTTGGACGGCCTCGCCAACTCTATGGATATGAGTTTGAGCAAACTCTGGGAGATAGTGAAGGTCAAGGTAGTCTGGCATGCTGCAGTCCATGAGTTCACAAAGAACTGGACATGACTTAGTGACTGAACAACTGAACAATTCAGAAAGAATATTGTTGTTAAACTTTTGACCAACTTAATTCACATTTTTAAACCTTAAATTTCTTACCTTCAGTGAAGATGCCGAGTGTACTTCTTTTGTTTCAAAAGCCCTTTTCCAAAATATCACTTACTTAAATAAATGACTTATATCAGAATACTGGCACATTTATAAATGAGGTTTTTAAAAAAAAGCTGTCTACAATGAAATGAAACTATTTAAGTCGAACCATTTGCTCTTTAGACTGAAGAAAACAAATCCTATATACTATGATCTAGCCAACTGGATACAGTAAGGTACAGAACACTAGCTAACCATTCATCCTCACAGCAGCTACTTTTCCTTTATAATTGGGTGGGTGATTCCCTGGGTGACTATACAAAACTAAATACCACTGCATAAACAAAAACTTTCAAATTCAAATAGGGAAAAATCTAGGTATCTAGGATACTTCATATCAGTTTTCTTGTTAAAATTAGCAGCAGTATCTCGATATTTTATTAATGGAATCAGCTCAAATTTTGGCTTCTAATACCATTTATAATATTAAATGAATTATAATAACTAGCTCAGCTCAGTAACTAGAAATTTCTTCATATTGCCAGAGCTAAAATAAAATGAATGTTCTAGAATCTTGCTATACAAAGTGTTGTCCATAGACCAACACCATAGACATCACTTGGGACCTTGTTAGGAGATCCCAGGCTTCTGGACTGAAAATATGCATTTTTCAAAATATGCACAGAGATTTCAAATATGCATTTTAACAAGATCCCCAGGTTATTTGTATGTACTTCAAAGTTTGAGAAGGAATGTCTTAGGAGACATAGATAAACATATATTCTGCTCCCTCCTGTCAATTTCCTCTAATGCAAATCTCTGAAACATCTCCATTTCCACTCCTTCAGCCACTAGTTATTCACATACATCTTGTTTACAAAGATTCCCTGGGTCCATTTACTTGTTATAATCCTCCTCTCTTGATTGACTATCTAGGTTCCTATCCATTCTCTGAGTCCATAATCAGTCTCTACTTCCTCATGCCTTGTTGGTTTTCTTTGGTTTATCTACACTATCCTCTGCCTCTCCATGTTTTCCCCACTGCTGGCACATGCATACTTAATTTTACATATCTTCATGGCCTACATAAGACCATACTTTTTCATTATGTTCAAATATACTGAAGTATAAACTTCATAATTAAAGAGAAAAACTTGTGAGAGATTCTTAAAAACTGTTTTAATGTGTGCCTAACATTTTGAAGAATAACTGAACATTCTTTGCCACGCCAAAGACTTTGCCACTTTAGAAGCAGAAATACAAATATAATCTCTTTAAAGACAAGATGCCAAATAATGTTTAAAATGAAAAAGAATAGTCACAGAATTTAATGGTGATGTTATTATATTTCAGTTCCAAAAGTCAGTGTTGATTGGTCAAGCATGCTTTGTGTTTCTATGTCTGGTATTTTGAAAAGTTGATAGATCAGTGCTGACTAGAGTATAGTCAAAGTCCATGTTGATTCAAAGCTCTTTATCAATAGCTACTAGCAGTCCATGAATCAAACCACAACTTATTTCATGAAAAATCACATCTAACATGGAGAAGGTGATGGCACCCCACTCCAGTACTCTTGCCTGGAAAATCCCATGGATGGAGGAGCCTGGTAGGCTGCAGTCCATGGGGTCGCTGTGAGTCAGAGACGACTGAGCGACTTCACTTTTCACTTTCATGCATTGGAGAAGGAAATGGCAACCCACTCCCGTGTTCTTGCCTTGAGAATCCCAGGGACAGGGGAGCAGGGTGGGCTGCCATCTATGGGGTCGAACAGAGTCGGACAAAACTGAAACGACTTAGCAGCAGCAGCTGCACATCTAACATGTTTGATGAAGAGAAAAAAGAATTTATTGTTTTTTGAATTGCTTTTATTTCAGTATCCAGAATTAATTTTTTTTTTCTTGACCTAATGGAGACATGTTGTTGATGTTTTAGTCACTAAGTCATGTCCTACTCTTTGAGACCCCATGGACTGTAACCCAGTAGGCTCCTCTGTCCATGAGATTTCCCAGGCAAGAATACCGGAGTGGGTTGTTATTTCCTTCTCCAGGGGATCTTTGTAACCTAGGGATCAAACATATGTCTCCTGCTTGTCAGGCAATAATGGTGACATATATTGGTACAAAATTTACCAAACATTTTTATTTTAAATATGACAAAATACAATGATAAAATGAGGTACCTATATATTAGTTAATTTCTGTACCGAATCTATCACTCTTACAAATCTATGTTAGTTATTTATGCTATGCTATGCTAAGTCGCTTCAGTAGTGTCCAACTCTGTGCGACCCCATAGACAGCAGCCCACCAGGTTCCGCCATCCCCGGGATTCTCCAGGCAAGAATACTGGAGTGAGTTGCCATTTCCTTCTCCAATGCATGAAAGGGAAAAGTGAAAGTGAAGTTGCTCAGTCATGTCTGACTCTTAGCGACCCCATGGACTGCAGCCTACCAGGCTCCTCCGTCCATGGGATTTTCCGGGCAAGAGTACTGGAGTGGGGTGCCATTGCCTTCTCTGAGTTATTTATAGTGATGCTTTTCTTTTTTGCAGCTTATTTTGTCTTTCTAACTCCTACTAATTAAGTGTATTTAAGACTTGCTTATGAAGAACAATAAACCATAGATATAGTTCTTGTCTGTAGATGAAACCACAAACAGGCAGTCAGGAAACCTAATTCTAGTTGAGATCTTGAGCTCTGATAAGTACAATATTATTTTTGATCATCAGACTCAAAATTCTCAAATTTACGGGCTCATATAGACATTTTATATGGTCTTTGTGGAAAGCTCTTGGTTTCCTCCCATAGCTAAGATGTTCAACCCTTTCAAATCTGGGAGAAGCTATTTTCAAAGTGTTTTTTTTTGTGTGTATGAAAATTATTCTTTTTCAGGAATATTTTCCTGCTGCATTTAGTTTATTGCTCTGGATTTCTGGGCATAGAGCCTACTTTGATTTTATTTTTGTTTATGTTCATCATCTTTATTTCTATTTTTAAGGCTGAAGCTTCATAAATAAATTATTGCACACTATAAAATTGGATAATAATACTATAAAATTGATTTTATATATTTGCACATTCCTTGAAAACCTTGGGTGTTTACTGCAATTAGCCTAATTCTTCAAATCTAAGTTGTCACCTCCTCCTTTGCTTGAAGCACAGCAGCAGGAAGTACAAATCACACTCAACAGCTTGACACCAGGAGGAAGAAACAAATACCTCTGCATATAATTTACACATCTGACAGTGTGACACCCATACAGAAATGGAAAAAGACAGTTTTTATTTTAGAGAATCTTGGCATTCTTTCTAGTAATTAGGACAGCAAAAAATCAGCTTGTCTTTTACCAGCGGAAAGGGATTTCAATGACACATCCTGATTGGCTTCTCTTTATGGCAGCTACACTTAGTGCAGGGCCTGGTGTAGAATAGGCAGTCAATAAATATTTACTGAGCAAATGAATTGATGTTATTTTGAATAAAAGTGCATTGTTAAAAATCATAATAACTCCACATAAGGAGTTTGGAAGTCATTTCCATCCTTGTAATCACACACATCCACAAAAGCTGGACAAACTAAAAATCAATGCATTTTATTGCATTCATTAGAGAACTGAAGTTATAGGGCAGATAACCACACTGACATATGTTGCAAAAGAAATCAGGGAGTCACAGCTGAGATCTGTTTACCTAGAGTGAAAACTTCTGGAGTCATAAACTAGGAGGAAGAATTAAATGGTCATTTTGACTAATTGCTAGAGGCTGAGTATTGTTTAGGGTAAGAGAAAGGCTTTATATTGTCACCCGGCTTATTTAACATATATGCAGAGTACACCATGCTGGACTGGATAAATCCCAAGCTGGAATCAAGATTGCCAGGAGAAATATCAATAACTTCAGATATGCAGATGACACCAATTTATTGGCAGAAAGCGAAGAGGAACTGAAGAGCGTCTTGATGAAGATGAAAGAGGAGAGTGAAAAAGCTGGCTTGAAACTCAACATTTGAAAAACGAAGATAATAGTATCCGATCCCATCACTTCATGGCACATAAGTGGGGAAAAATGGAAACAGTGTCAGTCTTTATTTTCTTGGGCTGCAAGATCACTTCAGTAGTCATGCATGGATGTGAGTGTTGGACTATAAAGAAGGCTGAGTTCCAAAGAATTTATGCTTTCAAACTGTGGTACTAGAGAAAACTGTTGACTCAGGGAGATAGTGAGGGACTGGGAAGCCTGGCGTGCTGCAGTTCATGGGGTCACAAAAGAGTTGGACATGACTTACAGACTGAACTACAAGAGTGAGAAACTCCTGGGGGCTGCACTCTTAGAGGGACCCCCATACTTTTGCCAGGAATCCCACCAGTTTCTCTCTGTGAATATTTGAAAACAGATCCCCTCATGAGCCTGAGAGGTGAGGGGAAACTAATCTTTGTAAAATAAGCCCAGAACTTTCTTTTTTAGCAAAGGGCTGCTCTCCAGGGGAAAGACTACCAGAGCCTTGTCCTACTGCCATGGGAAAAAGACATTCTTCTCACTCTGGTTTCCTCTAGCCTCCCTGTCTTATCCAATGGGTTAGGGACTGAGAGACCATGCAAGAAGAAACACTTGTGAAAGTCACAGGGCAAAAACAGAAGCTCACTAAAAGACAGATATTTAATTGGAAGGTTATAGAAGGGTTCCCTATAGCTGACTATCACATCAATAGGGCTCCAGTGTAACAGTAAGGCATCACTCCTGAGAGAGCTGCATGACACAGATTCTCTCTGAGGAGGAATATAAATAGAAGTCCAAAGTCAGACGGAGAAACAAAAATAAAACTACTAGAGGCCTTTGACACCTACAGCTACAGCAAACATTAAAGTCCAACTCCCATCTGGATTACCACACATCAATATTCGCCTCCGTTTCTGTTACCTGATAAAACATGTCTAGCTTTGAACAACAAAACATTACAGGGTACACCAAAAGGTTGGGGGGGGAAACAGTCTGAGGAGACAAAGTATCAGAAGTTCAGTCAGATATGGCATATATATATGTAGCATTCTCAAACAGGACATTTAAAATTACTGTGATTATTAGACGTATTCTAATGGAAAAGTGCACAAAATTCAAGAAATTTAGGTTATATAAATTGAGAGACAGAAATCCTAAGAAGGAATCAAAAAGAAAAGTTAGAAATTAAAACAAACAAACCAACCTAAAACAGAATGCTTTACTTCCAGGAACTCATTAGTAGACTGGACATAGGTGAGGAAAGAATCAGTGAGCATGTAAAAAGGTCAATAGAAGCTTTCTAAAGTGCAAAAATTAATCAAAAAAAAAAAAAAAAAGAAGAAGAAGAAGAAAACTAAACATAGCAGGACATCCAAGAACTTTGGGGCAATGTTTAAAAGATGTAACATATACATACCTAGAATGCTAAAAGAGAAAATAGAAAAAAGAAAAAGAAATATTTGAAGTGATAATACAAGTATTAATGAAGTATAATGGCCAACAAAAAAAATAATGACCAAGAACTTTTCAAATTAATGACAAACATCAAAGGACAAATTCAGGAAACTCAGAGAACACTGAGCTGAACAGATAACAACAAGCTGCACTGAGGCACATCATATGCAAATGGCAGGAAACCAAAAGCAGAGAGAAAATCTTTTTCAGAGAAAGTCAGAGAAAGATTTTGTTACCTAATGAGAAACAAGGAGAGAAAACATGATGCCAAGAAGAGATGGAATGAAATATTTGAAGAGTTGAGTGAGAGAGAGAGACAAAAAATGTAGAATTCAATATTCAGTGAAATTGTCCTTTAAAAGTGAATGAGAAAGATTTTTTCCAACAAACAAAAATTGAGGGAATTTATTACCAGCTGATCTGTCTTGCAAAAAAATGTTAAAATATTTTATTTAGGCAGTAATAAAATTATATTGGCCACAAGATGGATCTAATTCTTTTTAAAGGAATAATATTGAAGAAGGAATAAATAAAGCCACAGGAAAACTGCTGCATGAAAATAATTTGCCCAGCGAAATGTCACAAAATATGTTCAATTCAGTATTTAAAAAATCAATAATAGACTTTGAAATTAGAACCATTTCTATTAGGATCAGTGATCGAGAATACATTAAGAACTTAAGATACTACATGTGCTTGACTATTTATGCAACATAATTTTGTTCAATTTCTTAATTAAAACATTGTTGATAGCCCTTCTTGATAGTAACACAATACTTAGGTAAAATAAAGGAGATATATAAAACAGTTCCAGGAAAAAAAAAAAAAATATGGAGTAAGCCTCAGTAATATTGCTGTTAAGAAAAAAATGTAGTCAGTGATTTCTAATTGTTTGCAAACACTAACCTAAATAATCTTGAAAAAGTATCTTTCTCATTTTTAATACGCTAAATAACATATAAATATAAATGTAGAAATAATGGAGAAAAAAAGAAGTCACTTGTGAAAACTTATGGGATTAAAGAAGATAAATAAGGCAAAGTACTGGAATTCTCCAGGCAAGAATACTGGAGTAGGTTGCCATCCCCTCCTCCAGGGGATCTTCCTAACCCAGAGGTTGAAACTGGGTCTCCTGAACTGCAGGCAGATTCTTTACCATGTGAGCCACCAGGGAAGACCCAAAATAAAAAACAGGTAGCTTTAATTCACGAAATTTAATGAGTAACATGAAAGCTTACTTCATAATTCCAATAGTCAATAAAAATAGATGACTACAGAAGGATTACTGATGGATTATGTGCGTGGGCTAAAGGATCTGAATGAAAATAGATTTTCTTTCTTTCAGCTACACTCAGATCAGTTCAGTCACTCAAGCTGTGTCGAACTCTTTGGGACCCTATGGACCGCAGCACACCAGGCCTACCTGTCCATCACCAACTCCTGGAGTTTACTCAAACTCATGTCCATTGAGTCGGTGATGCCATCCAATCATCCCATTCTCTGCCATCCCCTTCTCCTCCTGACTTCAATCTATCCCAGCATCAGGGTCTTTCCCAATGAATCAGTTCTTTGCATCAGGTGGCCAAAGTATTGGGGTTTTAGCTTCAAAATCAGTCCTTCCAATGAACACTCAGGAGTGATCTCATTAGGATGGACTGGTTGGATCTCCTTGAAGTCCAAGGGACTCTCAAGAGCCTCAACACCACAGTTCAAAAGCATCAATCAAGTGCTCAGCTTTCTTTATAGTCCAACTCTCATGTCCATACTTGACTAATGGAAAAATTATAGCTTTGACTAGACGGGCCTTTGTTGACAAAGTAATTTATCCACCATCTGCAGTGATTTTGGAGCCCCCAAAAATAAAGTCTGTCACTGTTTCCATTGTTTCCCCATCTATTTGCCATGAAGTGATGGGACTGGATGCCATGATCTTAGTTTTCTGAATGTTGAGCTTTAAGCCAACTTTTGCACTCTCCTCTTTCACTTTCATCAAGAGGCTCTTTAGTTCTTATTTGCTTTCTGCCATAAGGGTGGTGTCATCTGCATATCTGAGGTTATTGATATTTCTCCTGGTAGTCTTGATTCCAGATTGTGTTTCATCCAGCCCAGCATTTCTCATGATGTACTCTGCATATAAGTGAAATAAGCAGGGTGACAATATACAGCCTTGACATACTCCTTTTCCCTATTTGGAACCAGTCGGTTGTTCCATGTCCAGTTCTAACTGTTGCTTCCTGAACTGCATACAGATTTCTCAAGAGGCAGGTCAGGTGATCTGGTATTCCCATCTCTTGAAGAATTATCCACAGTTTGTTGTGATCAACACAGTCAAAGGCTCTGGCATTGTCAATAAAGCAGAAATAGATGTTTTTCTGTAACTCTCTTGCTTTGTCAATGATCCAATGCATGTTGGCAATTTGATGTCTGGTTCCTCTGCCTTTTTAAATCCAGCTTAAACATCTGGAAGTTCATAGTTCATATACTGTTGAAGCTTGGCTTGGAGAATTTTGAACATTACTTTGCTAGTGTGTGCAATGAGTGCAGTTGTGCGGTAGTTTGAGCATTCTTTGGCATTGCTTTCTTTGGGACTGGAATGAAAACTGACCTTTTCCAGTCCTGTGGCCACTGCTGAGTTTTCCAAATCTCCTGTCCAGCCTTGTCTAACCCAATGAAACTATGAGCCATGTCTTGTAGCACCACCCAAGACAGATGGGTCATGGTGGAGAGTTCTGACAAAACGTGGTCCACTGGAGAAGGGACTGGCAAACCACTTCAGTATTCTTGCCTTGAGAACCCCAGAACAGTATGAAAAGGCAAAAAGATAGGACACTGAAAGATGACCTCCCCAAGTCAGTCGGTGCCCAATATGCTACTGGAAATCAGTGGAGAAATAACTCCAGAAAGAATGAAGAGATGGAGTCAAAGCAACAACAAAACCCAGTTGTGGATGTGACTGGTGATGGAAGTAAAGTCCAATGCGGTAAATAGCAATATTGCATAGGAACCTGGAATGTTAGGTCCATGAATCAAAGCAAATTGGAAGTGGTCAACTACGTTACTCCTTTAAAATAACTTAAAACGTTTAAGTCAGCAATTAAATGCAAAATATGATTTGAGATTCACTTAATCACTCTTTCCCCCAGCCCTCTCCCCCAAAAATGATATTTATAAACAATAAATAAAGTTTTAAATACTTTTGCACAGTTTTTCACTGAAACTTTCCCCCAGGGTAACAGTTCACTTTTAGATGAATTAAAAGCATAATTCCATCAGTAGCCCTAATTGGACACATAATGTCAACAGGGTGCTCTGTTCAAGCTAAAGAATATCACTGAAAGACAGTGATCCTTATCTTCATGAACCAGGAGAGGATTCTCTAAGAGCTTGTAAACATGACATCAGTTAAGAAAGATTATCAAGGCAATTAATAAGGTGAAGCCTGATAAAGTGAAAGTGAGAAGCAAAGTACAAAAATAGAGGTTTATATTAATATATTTATCTGGAAGAATTCCTGAAAAATCTAACTTTTGAGTTAGATTTTTAAAAATCATCATAACCTCCTCCAAACAGTTCTGAATAATTTTTATTTTATTTTAGAAAAAAGAATACTTCAGTCAGTTTAATTTTATTCATTTTCCAAGATTATAAAATACACTAGTGAAATTTTTCATGTGGGCCTAACTTTTAGTACATGTCCATACTATTAACAGAGGGGCTTTTGTATAAACAACTACCTCTAATATTAAAAGCCAGATTTAAAAAAATTTCCATATATCTTGGCTGCCTATATTAAACAAGAAAAAGAAAGCAGTGCATTGTGTGTGTGTGTATGTGTGTGTGAAAGTATGAGGCCTTAACTGAATTATGCTTTACTTAAAATAGCAGAACTATGAGGGAATTTCAGTAATGAGGTAAAACTGAAATAAAATTTATCTTGACAAAGGAAAATTATAAATTATAAATGTAAGAGACAAACTCAAAATCAGTTAGCACTGGATAGCCTTCTAACAGGCAAGTAATAAAAATTAAGACTACATCTTTAAACAGAAAGCACATATATAAAGATATAGGCACAAGAATTCAACTGGTTGATGTAGAAAGAATACCAAATGGAATGATTGGCTCCAAAATTCAGGGTATTCTGTGCTTAGTTGCTCAGTTGTATCTGACTCATTGTGACCCCATGGACTGTAGCTCACCAGGCTCCTCTGTTCATGGGGATTTGCCAGGCAAGAATACTGGAGTGGGTTGCCATGCCCTCCTTCAGGGGATCTTCTCAACCCAGGGATGGAATCCTTTCCTGCAGGTGGATTCTTTACTGTCTGAGCCACTAGGGAAGTCCATGAATACTGGAGTGGGTAGCCTATCTCTGCTTCAGGGGATCTTCCCAACCCAGGAATTGAACTGGGGTCTCCTGAATTGCAGGTGGATTCTTTACCAGCTGAGCTACCAGGGAATGTTATTTCAAATGGAAAGATGTAAGGAATTTAACCAGAGAACCAATCACAGCCTGAATTCAAGATTATAATTGGGGGTAGGGGTAGACAATGGGGAGGTAGAACTTCAGACAGAGCCATACAAACAAGACACTGCTGTTAGTAAAGCTGCTGCTGCTGCTAAGTCGCTTCAGTCGTGTCCGACTCTTTGCGACCCCATAGACGGCAGCCCACCAGGCTCCACCGTCCCTGGGATTCTCCAGGCAAGAATACTGGAGTGGGTTGCCATTTCCTTCTCCAGTGCATGAAAGGGAAAAGTGGAAGTAAAGTCGCTCAGTTGTGTCCGATTCTTAGTGACCCCATGGACTCTAGCCTACCAGGCTCCTCTGTCCATGGGATTCTCCAGGCAAGGGTACTGGAGTGGAGTGCCATTGCCTTCTCCGGTTAGTAAATAGACAAAGTTAAAAACTGCTAGTTCGTGTGGAGATCCAAAACCAAGAAAACATAGTCACTAGATTTAATGTGGGACAGGGATCATGAATGAGAGATCATAAATAAAGGTGCCAGTGATGGAGGACCACTGTTAAGTACTTCTAGTTGTATGAGACAAGAGGAAGACACACATGCTAAGTCATCTATATACGGGTGGTGTTGTTGAGGTCTGCTAGTCATGAGGTCTGCTGCCCACAGTGAGACCACAGTGAACACCAACAGCAGTCCTCAGCAGGAAGTCTTGGAATATTAATGATTCAAGTTTTTCCCCAGATTGAGGAAATAATACAAACTGTTTCCTTTCTTTAGAAAGCAACCTTAACGATGAAACACTTGAGAAAGGATGTTCAGGCAAATGAGTTACATTTCCTGAAAAACTATAAAATCCTCATCCAGTCCTTCTTTCTATTTTTGGTTCTTCCTCTACCCTTGAGACTCTCTTTTTTTTTTTTTTAATTTTTGCAATTTTCTCAGGAGTACAGATGTGAAAACGCTGAGAAACAGAAGAAGCATTAACTTTCTATGGCGTGGACTTGTTAACATAAAAATAGTAATAAGTCTTGCTTTTGCTGGACCAAGGTAACACTGACACTCTGCTCCCTGGCATAGCAATATACTCTTATCCCTTATGGAACAGTAGAAATGTTAGTATTAATTTATTTAAACAGATTTACTTTGACTAAAGAATGCTAGAATACTGCATCAGTTAGCGCAAACTGTACAAATAACTAGCAATATCTGTTTATCCTGTTACAGACTGATAATATGCTGAAATATGCAGCAATGTGGGAAGGGTGGTAGGAAGATTCTATTAATAATATGTGGCCTGTAGAAATGACAAAATATTTCTCTAAATTAGTACTTTTGCATAAGAATGAAATAAAATGCAAATATACCTCATGGAGTATATTTGCTCCCTGTCTCTCTCCTGAAAAGCTGAGATACCAATACTCAATTCTCTTTGTATTTCTTAAGATTTTGAACTTGAGTGATCCCCGTCTCTACTCTGGATTTTAGCTTTATGAGTTAGCAAACAACCCTCCAGCAACACCTTCAAAAGGCTATAATTACAAATATAGCATAAGACTGTCCGTTTTCAACATTTTAAACATTGTTGTTTTTAGAAAGCAATTGCTTTTGCTTCCACACCCCCACCCCCCACCCCAATGCTCAATGCAATCTATACTGCCTGGAAGCCAGACTTTAAATGAAACAGATGCTCCAAATCTAAACTCTGCAATGATGGTAAAGTTGTTTCCTAGCAACACAAAGTTATGAAAACTTTAAGATCAGCACTTCATTCAATACAGTTTCTCCCATTTAGTTTCATGTACTCAGTGGTTTATTATAAATAACTGAGAATCAAGTCAAAATCAATTGATTCTGCATTAATAAAAATGAGAAAACATTGCATTGATTCTAAATGACAGATACTTTCAAACCTTGGACAGAAAAATCAGGCTTCACACAGTACTTTAAAAGAAGGTTTTCATAATGAAATATAGGAAGGGCTATATAGAAAGGGGATAGATTTAGGCTGTAAGTGTATCCAAACAGACACTTTATTTTATTTTTAAATTAGTTTATTTTCTATTTTTTAACTTTACAATATTGTATTTGTTTTGCCATACATCGACATGAATCCACCATAGGTGTACATGTTTTCCCCTTCGAGAACCCCCTTCCACCTCCCTCCCAATCCCATCCCTCTGGGTCATCCCGGTGCACCAGCCCCAAGCACCCCATATCATGCGTTGAACCTGGACTGGCGATTCGTTTCACATATGATAATTTACATGCTTCAATGCCATTCTCCCATAGCATCCCACCCTTGCCCTCTCCCGTAGAGTCCATAATACTGTTCTATTTATCTGTGTCTCTTTTGATGCCCATTAGCAGACGAATGGATAAGGAAGCTGTGGTACATATACACGATGGAATATTCAGTTCAGTTCAGTCGCTCAGTTGTGTCCGACTCTTTGCGACCCCATGAATTGCAGCACGCCAGGCCTCTCTGTCCATCACCAACTCCCGGAGTCTACCCAAACCCATGTCCATCGAGTCAGTGATGCCATCCAACCATTTCATCCTCTGTCATCCCCTTCTCCTCCTGCCCCCAATCCTAACCAGCATTAGGGTCTTTTCCAATGAGTCAACACTTCGCATGAGGTGGCCAAAGTATTGGAGTTTCAGCTTCAACATCAGACCTTCCAATGAACACCCAGGATTGATCTCTTTTAGGACAGATTGATTGGATCTCCTTGCAGTCCAAGGGACTATCAAGAGTCTTCCCCAACACCACAGTTCAAAAGCATCAATTCTGTGGCGCTCAGCTTTCTTCACCGTCCAACTCTCACATCCATACATGACCACTGGAAAAACCATAGCCTTGACTAGACGTACTTTTGTTGGCAAAGTAACATCTCTGCTTTTAAATATGCTATCTCGGTTGGCCATAACCTTCCTTCCAAGGAGTAAGGGTCTTTTAATTTCATGGCTGCAATCACCATCAGCAGTGATTTTGGAGCCCAACAAAATAAAGTCTGACACTGTTTCCACTGTTTCCCCATCTATTTCCCATGAAGTGATGGGACCAGATGCCATGATCTTAGTTTTCTGAATATTGAGCTTTAAGCCAACTTTTTCACTCTCCTCTTTCACCTTCATCAAGAGGCTCTTTAGTTCTTGTTCACTTTCTGTCATAAGGGTAGTAACCGCATATCTGAGGTTATTGATGTTTCTCCCGGCTATCTTGATTCCAGCTTGTGTTTCTTCCAGCCCAGCGTTTCTCATGATGTACTCTGCATATAAGTTAAATAAGCAGGGTGACAATATACAGCCTTGATGTACTCCTTTTCCTATTTGGAACCAGTCTGCTGTTCCATGTCCAGTTCTAACTGTTGCTTCCTGACCTGCATACAGGTTTCTCAAGAGACAGGTCAGATGGTCTGGTATTTCATCTCTTGAAGAATTTTCCACAGTGTATTGTGATCCACACAGTCAAAGGCTTTGGCATAGTCAATAAAGCAGAAATAGATGTTTTTCTGGAACTCTCTTCCTTTTTCGATGATCCAGCGGATATTGGCAATTTGATCTCTGGTTCCTCTGCCTTTTCTAAAACCAGCTTGAACATCTGGAAATTCACGGTTCACATATTGCTGAAGCCTGGCTTGGAGAATTTTGAGCATTACTTTACTAGCATGTGAGATGAGTGCAATTGTGCGGTAGTTTGAGCATTCTTTGGCATTGCCTTTCTTTGGGATTGGAACGAAGACTGACCTCTTCCAGTCCTGTGGCCACTGCTGAGTTTTCCAAATTTGCTGGCATATTGAGTGGAATATTACTCAGCCATTAAAAAGAATACATTCGAATCAGTTATAATGAGGTGGATGAAACTGGAGCCTATTATAAAGAGTGAAGTAAGCCAGAAAGAGAAACACCAATACAGTATCCTAACACATATATATGGTATTTAGTCAATTGGTAAAGATAACCCTGTATGTGAGACATCAGATACTTTATTTTAAAACACATAGACATTCTGAAGAAGTGGGTAACTTAATCCAAGCAAGTGAAATGGTGTTTAATTGAAATGCTCTATGCAGGTATCCTCAATCTTTTGGTTTTACAACCCCTGTAGATTCTTAAAAATTACTGGTATCTCAAAGAACTGTTGTTTATATGGGTCATGTCTATTAGTACTACATTTGAAGTTTAAACTTAGAGATTCTGTTTTTATTTATTCATTTTGAAATTAACATATAAGTAATCTATTTTATGAAAAATTTTAAAACAAAATAAGCAACATATTTTATGAAAAAATTCAAAACAAAAACAAAGACAGTTTAGTAAGATGAGTGGTGCTGTTTCACACTTTTATATCTCCTTAAGGTTTGACTTAATAGAAGACAGCAAATTCTTCTCTTAAGCATTTGCTGTGTTGTAATTTCACACATCATAAAGCCCCTAGAAAATTCTGTTGTGTACCACCTTTTCCTCCTCCTTCCCCTCTTTCTTCTTCTTCTATTTAAATTGTTTCAACTGTCCTTTGAGAAATGCAGCAAATGTTTCTTCTTTGTCTAAAAGGATTATTTCCATATATAAGAATTTCCTTTCATAAGAAGATGATTTTGTTTTCCTTGGCCTTTGACATTAGGTAAGAGGGTGAAGTGATTATATTTTAGATTCGTAGTCAGGCTTCCTTGGTTTTAGGGTCACAACTCTCTTGCTTTATGACCCTCATTAAGTTAAGTTTCCCTTATATCATTTATAAAATGGGTCTAACAGCAACATTATGCCTACAGTACTGTCAAGAGAATTAGGTAGGACGTAAGTGAAAAATGACGCTCCCTGGTGGTCTAGTTAGAGAAGTCTTTCTTCTCCTGGAAAAGAGAATGGCTATCTACTCAAATATTCTTGCCTGGAGAATCTTATGGACAGAGGAGCCTGGCAGGGTACAGTCCATCAGTCCATGGGGTCACAGAGTTGGACACAACTGAGTGACTAACACTTTCACTTTCAAATGGAAAACACTTGGTTTATTTCCAGCCCGTAAAAGTAATCACTGGATAAAAATTGTCTGCTTTTATCTCTGATTTTAAGATTGCAAAATATAACACTAAGATAAACATATCAATAAATCACTCAGATAACCATCACTTCCACTCTAACCCCATTCCTAAAAAAAAGGAAATAGCATGAACCTGGGATTATCGGATGCTTAAGACTTTTATGTAGAGTTGAAGTTTGCTTTATTTTTTTAATATTAAGGAAGCATCTGAAACTTTGTGCTAATTCTTTCTTATGTGTTTCTTTCCTAACACAATGTCTCTTAATATCATCTAGTAGAGAGAAAGAAGGGCGAAGATTGATGTCTTTGCTTAAAGAAACTGTGGAAATAAGTACTAATCCAAATAATTTGAAAAAGGCATAGAAGCACACAGTTTGGTTTTATTGAATGATTTCTTATAATTGGTAGATTTATGCTTGCTTTGACCTTTATTCTGTCTTATATAATGACTCAAAAATTACCACAAGTTTTAATCACATGCTGATTTCTCTCACTCAGTGGATCAATTCCAACCACATCATCAGTAGTACACTCTTTTACAGCAGTTGCAAGAAGGATCACACTTGCAACAAGAATATCATCTTTCATTCCATAATTTCAAAGCACTCTCAGTATTAGCTCAGTTCTCATAACAACTTTGTAGCTAGATATGTAGTAAACATTTCTTCTTTTTGCCTTGGGACATAGCTTAAGAGAGTAATGGCCTCAGATTGCACAAGGTTTTGCAAAGAGCCTATAGGGGAGTCCTGAACTTCACAGTAAACATTGCTTCTTCAGAGGAAAATAAATGGATGTTCTTGAAAATCAAATCTTTAAAACGGGAACTTATATGTTTTTGAACTTTAAACATTGGTAAAATATAAAACAATGTTAAAAAACACAGTTTAACAGTTCAGCAACAATCATACTCCTTTCATATTAGTCATTTTAAAAATGCTATTACTTATTATAGCAAATCAATTCTGATAGTCTTTGTTAGATAAGTTAGGAGTTAGTAGGATTTTGAGAGCTGGGTATTTAGACTGTATTTTGAACATACCTTAGAATATATTGTGTTAGAATAAAAAAGAATGCCTTTTCTGTCACAATATAATAAATTTTATGACATTAAAGTAGAGAATCAAAAAATAAAAGCTTCTTGGGCAGCTTCTCACCTGTAATCCTTGAGGGAAATAAGCATTGAACTACTATGTCTTCCTTTGAATGTCATAGTTTGGGGCTTCCCAGGTGGCTCAGTTGGGAAAGAATCACCTGCAATGCAGGAGATGCAGGAGATGCGGGTTCGATCTATGGGTGGGGAAGATCCTCTGGAGGAGGACATGGCCACCCACTCCAATATTCTTGCCAGGAGAATCCCATGGACAGATAAGCCTGTGGGGCTACAGTCCATAGTGTTGCAGAGTCAGACACAACTGAAGCAACTGATCATGCATGCTGTAGTTAGAAGCCGTTTTCAAATTCTGGTATCACAGTTCATAAAATTAATATTCTGAAATACATTTCTGAACTTCAAATTCTTATAAAATAGTATGCTAAACAAAAATATTTTGTAGTTTACTATAATAATTGAATGAGTTAACATATATAAAAGAGCCAACAAATCCTTAAAGAAAGCAATTTTTCTTGTTTTTTCACCTCCTTGCTTTCTCTTTCCTTCCTTTGTTTACTGCAGATCAATTATTTTGCCTAATTACAAATGCAAATAGCAATTAGATTTCATGAACCCATCTTATTTTACAGTGCATTAAAAAAAGTTGAGACCACATTTTTTTCAAAGAAGTTATAATTTTGCTAAGATATGGATTCTTTTTTAACCATTCCTCAACTGTTTTATTAAAGCTAAATTGAATGTAAAATATTTTAAATATCAACAAAAGTACTATCATAATCATTCTAGACTATCATTGATAATATTATTGTACTATAATAATTCAATAATATATGAATAATAATAGTATTGGACTATTACTTTACTATATTAATAGTAATAAACTTTTATCTTAGTTCTACAGAGGAAAATACTGAGACACTTTTTATACTGAGACACAGTAACTTTATATTTGATTATATACTTTGTGGTCAAAGATGGAGAAGCTCTACACAGTCAGCAAAAACAAGACCAGGAGCTGACTGTGGATCAGATCATGAACTCCTTATTGCCAAATTCAGACTGAAATTGAAGAAAGTGGAGAAAACCACTAGACCATTCAGCTATGACCTAAATCAAATCCTTTATGACTATAAGTAGAAGTGAGAAATAGATTTAAAGGACCAGATCTGATAGACAAAATACCTGATGAACTATGGATGGAGGTTTGTGACACTGCACAGGAAACAGGAATCAAGACCATCCAAGAAAAAGAAATGAAAAAAGCAAAATTGCTGTCTGAAAGGCCGTACAAATAGCTGTGAAAAGACGGAAAGCAAAAAGCAAAGGAGAAAAGGAGAATGCAGAGTTCCAAAGAATAGCAAGGAGAGATAAGAAAGCCTTCCTCAGCAATCAATGCAAAGAAATAGAGGAAAACAATAAAATGGGAAAGACTAGAGATATTCTCAAGAAAATTAGAGATATCAAGGGAACATTTCATGCAAAGATGGGCTCAATAAAGGACAGAAACAGTATGGACCTAACAGAAGCAGAGGATATTAAGAAGAGGTGGCAAGAATACACAGAAGAACTATACAAAAAAGATCTTCATGACCCAGACAGTCACGATAGTGTGATCACTCACCTAGAGCCAGACATCCTGGAATGGGAAGTCAAGTGGGCCTTAGGAAGCATCACTACGAACAAAGCTAGTGGAGGTGAAGGAATTCCAGTTGAGCTATTTCAAATCCTAAAAGATGACGCTGTGAAAGTGCTGCACTCAATATGCCAGCAAATTTAGAAAACTCAGAAGTGGCCACAGGACTGGAAAAGGTCAGTTTTCATTCCAATCCCAAAGAAAGGCAATGCCAAAGAATGTTCAAACTACTGCATAATTGCACTCATCTCACATGCTAGTAAAGTAATGCTTAAAATTCTCCAAGCCAGGCTTCAGCAATATGTGAACCATGAACTTCCAGATGTTCAAGCTGGTTTTAGAAAAGGCAGAGGAACCAGAGATCAAATTGCCAACATCTGATGGATGATTGAAAAAGCAAGAGAGTACCAGAAAAAATATCTATTTCTGCTTCATTGACTATGCCAAAGCCTTTGACTGTGTGGATCACAATACACTGCGGAAAATTCTTCAAGAGATGGGAATACCAGACCACCTGACCTGCCTCTTGAGAAACCTGTATGCAGGTCAGGAAGCAATAGTTAGAACTGGACATGGAACAACAGACTGGTTCCAAATAGGAAAAGGAGTATGTCAAGGCTGTATATTGTAACCCTGGTTATTTAACTTATATGCAGAGTACATCATAAGAAACGCTGGGCTGGAGGAAGCACAAGCTGGAATCAAGATTGCCAGGAGAAATATCAATAACCTCAGATTTGCAGATGACACGACCCTTATTGCAGAAAGTGAAGGAGACCTAAAGAGTCTCCTGATGAAAGTGAAAGAGGAGAGTGCAAAAGTTGATTTAAAGCTCAATATTCAGAAAACTAAGATCATGGTATCCAGTCCCATCATTTCATGGCAGATAGATGTGGAAACAGTGGAAACAGTGGCTGACTTTATTTTTCTGGGCTTCAAAATCACTGCAGATGGTGACTGCAGCCATGAAATTAAAACATGCTTACTCCTTGGAAGGAAAGTTATGACCAACCTAGACAGTATATTAAAAAGCAGAGACATTACTTTGCCAACAAAGGTCTGTCTAGTCAAGGGTATGGTTTTTCCAGTGGTCATGTATGAATGTGAGAGTTGGACTATAAAGGAAGCTGAGCACCAAAGAATTGATGCTTTTGAACTGTGGTGTTGGGGAAGACTCTTGAGAGTCCCTTGGACTGCAAGGAGATCCAACCAGTCCATCCTAAAGGAGATCAGCCCTGGATGTTCATTGGAAGGACTGATGTTGAAGCTGAAACTCCAATACTTTGGCCACCTCATGGGAAAAGCTGACTCATTGGAGAAGATCCTGATGCTGGGAAAGATTGAGGGCAGGAAGAGAAGATAATGACAGAGGATGAGGTGGCTGGATGGCATCACCGACTCGATGGACATGTGTTTGGGTGGACTTAGGGAGAAGGCAATGGCAACCCACTCCAATACTCTTGCCTGGAAAATCCCATGGACGGAGGAGCCTTGTGGGCTGCAGTCCATGGGGTTGCTACCAGTCGGGCACGACTGAGCGACTTCACTTTCACTTTTCACTTTCCTGCATTGGAGAAGGAAATAGCAACCCACTCCAATGTTCTTGCCTGGAGAATCCCAGGGACGGGGGAGCCTGGTGGGCTGCCGTCTGTGGGGTCGCATAGAGTCGGACATGACTGAAGCGACCTAGCAGCAGCAGCAGCAGCAGCAGGGAGTTAGTGATGGACAGGGAGGTCTGGCGTGCTGCGGTTCATGGGGTCAGAAAGAGTCGGACACAACTGAGCGACTGAACTGAACTCAACAGTAACTTTTTGAAAGTCACAGAGCTATTAAGTGAGATTAAGATCCAACCTGAAGATCCACACAACTGTCTTGTGTCAGTCTGGGCATTTAACTACTGCACTATGTGTAACCAATATATTCATAATTTTTGCTTGAACAACTGCCTCAGAAGCTCAGAAAAATTAAAAGAAATTTTTCATAGTCTTCAGTTCACTATAAGGTAATTATGTGAATGAATTGGTTTTAGTTTGGAGATCAGACAATAACTCACACTTTTGAGGCATATACAGTGCAAGATTATACCTCCAGTTTGAGATTTCCACTGATAGAAATGACCATCCCAATGTCAATAATCCTGGGACAAAATTAGATTCAAGGACTAAAATCAGGAACTTGAAAGGCATGACACTAACTGAGCCCAGGAGGGAAGGCCTTCCCTCTGGGCTTTTTTCCTCATGTTTTTCTCTTTCTATTTCTTGCCCAGCAATTCCCTAAATGTACTGAAAACTTACTTTTGCCTAATGGAACCAAGATAAAACTCTGAAGAAATGGAGCCTGGAGGTACTAGGCAGGCAGATTTCAGAAAACTTTCTAAATATATCTTATAGTCTGTGGGTTTGAGAGAAGTTTTGGAAATAAAAATGAGGTATAAATTATTTTCTGTGTTGTAATTTTCTTCTATTATATAAGGTAAGTATCCTCAAATATGTGTTAACTGTGACCCACACCTTAGTATATTGTAAGTACAAGTAAGATCAGAGGAAAACTTAAACATGGATTATACAGGTTCAAAGTATCTGTAAACTTTTTAGTAAATGTAAGTATAAAAGCAAGTAGAAGAATAAAGAATATGTAATTATTACTATCAAGAGGCAAGAAGACTTTCCACTATGGGCCATGATGCAGTAAGAGTTACTGGATTTGTACTTTCAGCTTAAACTAGAAAAGTGGAGAAAATATAAAATACTGCTTTGGAATATTAAACAATGGATGATTAATTTTTATGGAAAAATGACATTTCTAGAAATTGCCTTGTTGTTCAGTCACTCAGTTGTGTCTGACTCTTTGTGACCCCATGGACTGCAGCCTAGAGCAAGGTTTTTTAACCTTGGATCCTACTGACATTTTGGATCAGATAATTCTTGGTAGTGGGGGCTGTCTTGTGAATTGCAGGATATTTATCAGCAGCATCACTGATCTTAATACTACATGCAGTAGCATCACTCTAGTTGTAACAACCTAAAACATTACCAGATACTGCAAATATTGGTAGGGGGCAAAATCATCTGTTTGAAAACACTGGCCTAGAAGTCCCTAGAATATAGCATAGAGAAGATAAATCCAAGTAGAAGAATGAAGCAACTCTGCTGATTTAAGAAGATAGAGAGCAAATGTTGAAAAGTTCAGAGTGGCTACAGTTTGAGAAACAGACTACAAGAGAGGAAGGAGCTCAGAGAAAGAGAGAGACAGACAGACAGAAAAAGATACAGAGAGCCCTCGTATTTACCTTGAAATCTCCTAGATCTGATCTGTACCTGTGTGAGAGGAAAATACTTGAGCAGAAAAAAAAAAAAATGGAACTAAGTAAACTGAACAATTTGCTAAATATATATAGGAATAGTTTTTGTTCCCATCAACCAGAATTGAAAGAACCTTAAAACATGGTGGGAACCTCAGAAAAGTGCCACATAAATAAAAGGACTAAGTTATCTTTCAGTTGAAGGTTGATTGAAATACATTCTAAAAAACAAAAGCAAGGATTCAATGATTATAAGTAACTTAATTGTACATCAGTGACAGTTCAAGATGGTGGTGTAGGAAGACCCTAAACTCACCTCTTCTCACAGACACAGCAAACTTACACCGACATGTAGAATATTTTTCCTCTCGAAAGGACCTGAGAAATAGATGAACAATGACTCCACAAAAAAGGCAAAAGAGACTCATCAAGAAGGGTTGGAGAGGCAGAGACACAGTCTCACCCAAGATACCACTCCAGATGTGGTCACCTACAAATGGGAGGCATCCTGAAAAATATACTTTAATTTGTAGGTGGGGTATTTCCTCAAAGAGTGAAAGAATTGTTCCCCACATCAAGCACACTGATCCCGGTAGGTAGCAATGGAAAGAGTAGTCCCTAAAATGTCTGGTTCTGAAAATCAATGGAGATTAAGTCAAGAGGAATCATAGAAATATAGGAAATGAAGATCTTGCTCCTGAAGGACTCATATGCAAAGACATTCATTCACTTTGCAATCCAGCATAAAAGTAACTGATTAAAAAGTACCTAGACCATAAGAAAGGGAGATCTATTTACTAATTTAAAAATGGCTGCTGGAGAGGCAGAAACTAGCATGGCTTTTTCTGGGGACAAGCACTAGCAGATTCCATTTTTGCAATCTCATCTTAACTTGCTGGTGACAGAGCCAACAAATACCATTTCTGATGCTCTCCCTATAGCCAGGTAGCATCAGAGAGCATACATAACTGGACTGGGTGAGTGCCCTGCACTCTGCTTACCCTATGCACACTCAAAATGCAACTGGACTGGGTCAGCATCCTGAGCACCATGTACCCTGTGCAAAGTCTGAGTTGAAATCAGGACAAGGAAGTGAATCAAACCCCATCCTCCTCATGCAGCACAAGGAGTGGCTATGGAGTGCCTGGTTCCAGTGGCCAGGAAAAATTGTGATTCTGGGCCACAGAGAACGATTACATAAACCACTCCCTCCAAGACTGAAGGTGGAATCCATTTCACTTAATATATGAGACAAACACAGAGAGACAGGCAAGATGAAGATGTAGATGTTTCAAATCAAAAAACAAGGCAAATCCCAAGAAAAAAAGACTTTAATAAAACAGAGGTAAGCAACTTACCTTATAAAGAGTTCAAAGAAACGATTTTGGGACAAAAAAATTCACCTATTTAGGGAGAAAAATGAATGAACACAGTCAAAACTTCAATAAAGAGACATAAAATATAAGAAAGTACCAAAATAAAGCCATAACTGAACTGAAAAAAATACACTAGAGTGGTTCAAAAATAAATGAATAAAATAGAAGCACAAATCAGTAATCTAGAAGATAAAGCAATGGGCAACAGAAAGGCAGCAAAATGAAGAAAGGATCTGAAAATGTGAGAATACCTTAGTGACCTCCAGGGCAATATCAAACAGAATTACATACATGCTATTATAGATGTCCCAGGAGTAGGGAGAAAGGACCAGAAAAATTATCTGAAGTAATAATCAATGAGAACTTTCCTAATCTGTTGAAGGAAACAGACATCTATGTCCAGTAGTCCCAGATTGTTTCAAATAAGATAAGCCCAAAGAGAGAAACGTGAGGCACATTATATGTTATATATATGTTAAAGGTTAAGGATAAAAAGAGAATCTTAAAAGCAGCAAGAGAAAAGCAACTTATTATGCAAAAGATCCCCCCATAAGAAAATCAGCAGATTTTTTAGTAGAAATGTTGCATGCCAGAAGGGAATATCATGACATTCAAAGTGCTAAAAGAAAAAAAATTAAAAAAAAAACAAACCTGCCAACTAACAATTCTCTACCTTACAAAGTTCAGAATTGAAGGAGAAAATAAGCGTTTTTCAGATAAGCAAAAGATAAAAGAGTTCACCTTTATTAAACTAAACTAAAATAAATGCATCATCACTAAACTAAAGGCAGTCCGTGGGATCACAAAGAGTTGGACATGACTTAGAAACTGAGCAACAAAACATCACTAAACTGGTCTTATTAGAAATGTAAAAGGGATTTTTCTATGCTAAAAAGAAAAGGCACTAATTAATAATAGCAAAGCATGCAAAAATAAAACTCCTACCAAAAACAGATAAATAAATAATAGAAGTAATATTAAGCAAATATGAAGGGTAAAAGATAAAAGTAGCAAAACTAATTAAAAATATAATAAATAAGTGATACATAAAATAAAAAGATGTAAAATATGCAATCCCACTACTAGGCATATACTCTGAGGCAACCAAAATTGAAAAAGACACATGTACTCCAATATTGATTGCAGCACTATTTACAGTAGCTAGAACATGGAAGAAACCTAGATGTCCATCATCAGATGAATAGATAAAGAAACTGTGGTACACATATACAATGGAATATTACTCAGTCATAAAAAAGGAACACATTTCAGTCAGTTCTAATGAGGTGGACGAACATAGAGCCTATTATACAGAGTGAAGTAAGTCAGAAAGAGAAATACAAATATTGTATACCAATGCATATATATGGAATCTAGAAAGGTGATACTGAAGAATTTATTTGCAATGCATCAGTGGAGAAACTGACATACAGAACAGACTTATGGACACAGGGGAGCAGAGGAGGGAGAGGGTGAGATGTGTGGAGAGAGTAATGTGGAAACTTACAATAGCATATGTAAAATAAATAGCCAATGGGAATTTGCTGTAATACTCAGGGAACACAAAAAGGGGCTCTATGACAATCTAGAATGTTGGGGTGGGGAGGCAGATGGGAAGGAGGGGACATGGGTGTAACTATGACTGATTCTTGTTGATGTTTGACAGAAAATGACAAAATTCTGTAAAGCAATTATCCTTAAATAAAAAAAAATAAATTTTAAAAATGTGTAATCAAAAATATAAAATGTATGGGGGAGCAAAAATATAAAGCCTTGGAATATGCTCAAATTAAATTACTATCAATTTAAAAGTGACTATTGTATACATAGGAGGTTACATGTAACTTCACAATAACAACAATGAAAAAATCTTTTGGTATGTACAAAGAAGAATGAGAAAGAAATCTAAACAGAACACTAAAGTAAACAATAAAACTTCAAGAGAAGATAGAAAAACTAGGGAGAAACTGCAAAGACATCCAGAAAACAAACACAAAAGGCAATAAATACTTATCAAGAGCCTTCCAGGCTCCCCTGTCCATGAGATTCTCCAGGCAAGAGTACTGGAGTGGGTTGCCATTTCCTTTTCCAGGGGATCTTCCCAACCCAGGGATCAAACCCGGATCTCCCACAATGCAGGTGGATTCTTTACCACCTGAGTTACTAGGAAAGCCCTACTTATCAATAATTACTTTAAATACAAATGGACTAAATGGTCCAATTGGAAGACACAAGGTGGTAGAATGGATTAAAAAAAAAACAACTTTCTATATGCTGCCTATACGAAACTCACTTCAAACCTAAAGGTACTGCAGGTTGAAAGTGAAAGATGGAGCAAATAAACTACAAGAATGGAAATGAGAAGAAAAGAAAGCTAGGGTAGCAATACTTATATCAGACAAAATAGACTTTAAGACAAAAACTGTAACCAAAAAAATAAAAGGGCATTGAATAATGAGCAAGTGGTCAATCCAATAAAAATATATAACATTTGGAAACATGTATACAACTGCATAGAAGTACCTAAATACATAAAGCAAATATCAACAGAAATAAAAGGAGAAATAGATAAAAATGCAATAATTGTAGGAGACTTTCATGAATGAATAGATCAACCAGAGAGAAAAATAAGTAAGGAAAAAATGTCCTTAAATGATACACTAGACCAAAATAAATTAATAGATATGTAAAGAACATCCTATCCCAAAAGAGCAGAATATATATTCTTCCCAAGAATATACATTATTTTCATTTTAGGCCATAATACAAGTATAAATAAATTTAAGAAGACTGAAATTTTATTAAGCATCTTTTCCAAACACATGGTTAAGAAACTATGAATCAACTATATGTAGAAAGAAGAAAACCATAAGAAGAAAACTAAAAAAAAAATTCATGCAGACTAAACAACAGACTATTTTAGAAACAAATGAGTCAAACAAATAAATTGAAGATGAAATAAAAGGTTTCTTGAGACAAATTAAAATGGAAGCATAATCTTCTCAAATCTTTGAGCCACGGCAAAAATAGTAATAAGAAGGAGGTTCATAATGATACAAATCTACCTCAAAAAACAAGAGAAAATCTCAATAAAAATTTAACTTTACATTTAAAGGAACTAGAAAACTAATGACACTACAAAAAAAAGAAAATTATAGGTCAGTTCCCCTGATGAACATAGGTGCAAAAGTCCTCAACAAAATATTAGGAAACCAAGTCCAACAATATATTAAAAGGATCATACATCAGGATCAAGTGGGCTTTATTCTAGTGGTACAAGAATGGTTCAATATCTGCAAATTGATCAATGAGACACACCACATTAAGAAACTGAAGAAAAAAATTATATAATCATCTCAACATAAGCAGAAAAAGCTTTTGACAATATTCAATACCCATTTATGATAAAAATTCTCAACAAAGTGGGTATAAAGGAAATGTATATCAATATAATAAAGGTCATAGATGACAAATTCACTGTTAACACCATACATGACAAAAAAGCTGTAAGGCTTTCTTCTAAGATCAGGAAGAAAAAAAGATATACACTCTCACCATGTTTACACAACATAATATTGAAGGTCCTAGCCATAGCAATTGGGAAAGAAAATTTAAAAAAAGGAACACAAATTAAGAAACAAAGAAGCAAAATTGTCACTATTTACAGAGGACTTAACATTGTATATAAAAGACCCTAAAGAATTCACCAAAAGTTTTTAGAATTAATAAACAAATTCTATAAAGTACAGTATACAAAATAAATATACAGAAATAGGTTGCATTTACATATACTAAATAATTATCTGGCTTCCCAGGTGGCTCAGTGGTAAAGAATCTGCCTGCCAAGCAGGAGACTTGTATTCAATCTCTCAGTCAGGAAGATCCCCTGGAGAAGGAAATGGCAACCCAATCCAGAATTCTTGCCTGGAATATCCCATGCACAGAGCAGCCTGGTGGTCTATAGTCCATGGGGTCACTATGAGAATCATAAAATGAGTTAGTGACTAAACAACAACAACAATAAATTATCAGAAAGAGAAATCAAGTTAGCAATCCCATTTATAATTACATTAAAAAGACTAAAACACCTAGGAATATATTGAATCAAGGAAATAAAAGCCCTATATCCTGAAAACTATAAAATATGTTGTGCTCATGGATTAGAAAAAAATAACATTGTTAAAATGTCTAAACTGCCCAAAGCAATCTACAGACTTTAATGCAATTTCTACTAAAAATACCAATGGAATTTTTTATAGAACTGGAACAAGTAATTTTTTAAAATTTCTATGGAACCAGAGAAATTCCCTAACAGCCAAAACAATCTTGAGGAAGAGGAGCAAAGCAGAATGTCTCATGCTCCCTGATTTCAGTCTGCACTATAAAGCTATAGCTATCAAAACAATATGATACTGGCATAAAAACAGTCCCATAGATCAATGAATAGAGAGCCCAGAATTGAATATATATGGACAATTAATCTATGACAAAGGAGGCAAGAATGTACAAGGGAAAACAGATAGCCTCTTCAATAAACGGTGCTGGGAAAGCAAGACATCTATATGCAAAAGAATGAAAGTGTACCATTTTCTTACCTCATATACAAAAATAAACTCAAAATAGATTGAAGACTTAAACATAAGAGCTGTTACCTTAGAACTCCAAAAATAAAACACAGGAAACAATAACTTTAACACTGATCTAAGCAATACTGTTTGGATCTGTCTCCTCAGATAAGGGCAACAAAAGCAAAAATAAGCAAATGGGACTGCATCCAGCTAAAAACTTTTGCATAGCAAAAGTAATCATCAACAGAACAAAAAGGCAACATACTAAATGGGGGAATATGCTTTCAAATAATGTATTCAATAAGGTAATGGTATACAAAATGTGTAAAGAACTTAGATAACTCAATTTTAAAAAATTATCCAATTTAAAATGTGCAGAGGACCTGAATAGACATTTTCAAGGAAGCCATACAAATAATCAACAAGCACATGAAAAGATGCTCAACATCAGTAATCACTCAGCTAATACAAGACCACAATGAGGTACAACCTCAGAATACCCATCAGAATAGCTATCATCAAAAAGAAAAAATAAATAAAAAAACAAGTGTTGGTGATAACTCTCTTATACTGTTGGTAAGAATATAAATTGTAGCCACAGTGTAGTAATTTCTCAAAAACTTAAGAGAACTACCATACAATCCAACAGTTATACTTTTGAGTATTTATCCAAAGAAAATGAAAACACTAATACAAAAAGATACATGAACCCTTATGTTTATCGCAGTAAATTTACAACAGCCTACCAACCTAAGTGTCCACCAAGAGATAAATGGATAAATAAAAGGTGATATATATATATATATATATATATATATATATATATATATACACATATGTGTATATATATATATATGGATATTGTTGTTGTTGTTCAGTCAACTTCATGGACTACAACACGCCAGGTTCCTCTGTCCTCCACTGTCTCTTGAAGTTTATTCATATTCACGTTAATCGATCTGGTGAGGCTATCTAACCATCTCTTCCTCTGTCACCCCCTTCTCCTTTTGCCTTCAATCTTTCCCAGTATCAGGGTTTTTTCCAATGAGTTGGCTCTTCTCATCAGGTGGCCAAAGTATTGGAGCTTCAGCAACAGTCCTTCTAATGAATATTCAAGTTTATACTCAGCCATAAAAAACAATGAAATCTTACCAATTACAGCAAAATTTATGAACCTAGAAGGTATTGTGCTTAGTAAAATAAGTCAACAGAAAAAGACTAATATATTATATTGTATGATTTTTATTACATGTGGATTCTAAAACAACAAGTAAACAAAACATAACAGAAACAGACTAATAGATACAGAGAACAAACTGGTAGTTTCTAGAGAGTAGTGGTGTAGGCGGAATGGTCAAAATAGGTGAAGGGGATTAAGAAGTACAAACTTCCAGATATAAGGTAAATAAGTCATGCAGATGGAATGTGCAGCATAGGGAATACAGTAAGTCCCCTTACACATGAAACTTCAAGTTGCAAACTTTCAAAGATTAGAACCTATGTTGGCATGTCCAATTACATAAATTAGTTCACATGTCAGGTTTACATTGTCATGTGCATACATCCTTTACAAGTGATGGTGCTTTTGTGTACTTTACTGTACAGTACTGTACTGTACAGCACTGTATAGAGTACAGTAGTACAGTATCTTCATTTCAAGCCCAGGATGTTCAGAAGCAAGTGTGAAAGCAGTGGTGATGTGGAAAAAGCAGTGGCCCAGAGAAAGGACAAAGAAAGACAAGAGGAAGAAGTAACTGAAGAAAGAAACAGATTCATGACATAGGAAATGGTGAGGGGATTTTCTTAATCTGAGCAGGCACTGTAGTTTTTTAAGGCACAGGACCCAAATGTAGAATGGTACATTTCTGAATTGCAGCAGCCATTCATAATGCAATCCAATGATACCTTGCCATCAATGATGAGACAAAAGACCTACTACCCAGAAATGAGTGGGTCATTTTTTCAAGAATGTAGACAGAACTGAATCCAGTAAAGAATCAGAATTTTGCCATCAACGTCAGGTGTGAATGAAATGGCATTTTTCCCTCCTCCTATTGCTGACCTTCAGCTCTACCATCTCCCACCTTCTCTCCTTTCTCCAATCAGTAACTCTTTTTGCCTGTTCACTTGATGTCAACCCTGTTGTACTGTGCTACTGTACTTTTCCAGGTACTGCAGTATAATATTAAAACTATTTTCTTTTTTTTTTATGTATTACCTGTGTGAAAAGAATTATAAACCTATTACAGTACAGTACTAGATAGCTGATTGTGTTAGTTTGGTAAGTAGACTTTGTTAGACTTACAAATAAATTAGGCATAATGAAAGTGCTCTTAGAACAGAACTTATTCATATATAGGGGACTTACTCTATAGTCAGTAATATAACAACTCTGTATGGTGATAGATGATAACTGGACTTACCAAAATGATCATTTCATAATGCATACACAATATTAAATCATTATTGTCCACCTGAAGCTAATATAATACTGTATGTCAGCTGCAACTCAGTAAAATAAATTGTGACCAGACAAAAGCCCAACACTACTTAAAGAAATATAACAAAATCTAGCATCAATAACATAAAACACATACAATCAATGAAGCTAGAAAATATTTCTCATCATATTTCCTCATATAACAAAGACATTTGCAAATACTTAAAAAGCATACATTGTGCCATAGATTCAATAAGGCAAAAAAAGTATGAGTATGATAGAGAGAGGTAAGAGATATAAAACATTACAAAATGAAAACTTATAAGAAAATATACATATAAAACAAAAATGAATGAAGGTATAACGATAGAAATTGAGCACAGATTAAAGAAAAAGACTATACATAAAAAGAGCCACAATGAGCTGTGAAACAGTAACTGTATTCTATCATGTATAATTGAATCTAGAAAGAGGAGTGGCTGGGAGTCACAGTTTTGAACAGAGTAGTAGAGAATGTTCCAAATTTGGTTAAACCTAAATCCACACATCCAAGAAACTTAACAAGTGTCAAACAGAATAAATATAAAGAAAACAACATTGGGGCATATCAAAATCAAATTGATAAGATTAGTGATGTAAAGAAACATCTTAAAAGTAGTCAGAGGTCAATAAAAAAGAAAAAAAGAGATTTATTATGTACAAAGAAACACACTTAGAAGTGACAAAGCCTTGTTTGTCAAAATTTATGCAAGTAGGAAGAAACTGTAATGATATTATTAAAGTACTTCTAGGGAAAAATAATCCAGAGCTGTCAGCTTGGCTGTTTATTAAAAAATAGTCCAAAAATGGAAGTGAAAGAAAAAGTTATTCAGATTAAAGCTGAGAACTCACATCACTAGCAAGTTGGAACTACAAAAATGTGAAAAGTTCTTCAGACAGAGGAACAATGGCATCGGACAAGAAT
The DNA here is from genome assembly GCF_054371585.1 of Giraffa tippelskirchi. Classification (NCBI taxonomy): domain Eukaryota; kingdom Metazoa; phylum Chordata; class Mammalia; order Artiodactyla; family Giraffidae; genus Giraffa; species Giraffa tippelskirchi. The sequence goes on from NC_137278.1 coordinate 67,685,721, forward strand.
TTAAATATATGTAAATGAATGACAAGTGTCAGAAATTAGAATTATACAATAAATATATTTATATGTCTCTTTAAAATAATTAAAATAGTTAACTGTGTGAACAAAAATTAAAATATAATAGTGTATCACACATACAGAAATAAAAATAACATCAAAAGCACAGAAGGGGTGAAATGGAGGCAAAATCTTATCTACTTTCTTTCAATAGGCAGTGGCACTAGATTCAGTAGACTATAAGATATATATTGTGTCAATGGTTAACCAAGTTTTTCAGTGCAAAAACAAAAGAAGATGTATACTGTGAACTCTGAATTATCATAGCAAACAAAGAGATGAGAGTTTCAAGACAATAGTGTAGAGAAAGCAAACCGTAGGACTTCCCTAGTTGTCCAGTGGTTGGGAGTCTGCCTGCCAACATAGGGAACATGGGTTCAATCCCTGGTCTGGGAAGATTCCACATGCAATGGAGCAGCTAGGCCCATGCACCGTAACTACTGAGGGTGTGCACTACAATTACTGAAGTCCGTGTGCTCTTGAGCCCGTGCTCAGTAACAAGAAAAGCCACAGCAATGTGAAGTCTGCACTGCAACTAGAGAGTAGTCCCTGCTCACTGCACCTAGACAAAGCCTGATCAAAAATGAAGACCCAGAAGAGCCAAAAATAAATAAATAAATAGAAAGCAAATTGTAAAAGGAAGCAACTAAATCAAAAGAAGGCAGGGAAAAAGGAACAGAGAACGACTGAAGCAAATAGAAAATTGATAAACACATTCAACCTAATTGAAATGATCTAAAACTCCAATTCAATGACCAGATTACCAAGTTAAATAAAAAGCAAGACCCAGCTACATGTGGCATATGAGAAACCAATACAAATATATTACAGATTAAGTATACTATGTATTATATATATTAAATATACTATAGATTAAAAATATACTAATAGATTAAAAGAAAGTTTGAACAGATATATCATGAAAATACTAAGAAACGAAGGATGAATTAGATATATTAATGTCAGAAAAAGTAGATTTCTTATCTAATAAAATTATCAGAGAAGAGGGAAACATTTTATACTAACAGAGGGGTCAATTCAATAGGGATTGTAACAATCTTAAATGTGAGTGCACCTAATTTTTTAAAAAGTTCTAAAATACATAAGGAAAAAGACATAATTGAAAGGAGGAATATACAAACATACAAATTTACTGGAGATAGTTAAAACTTTTTCTTCGCTAACTGATAAAGCAGATAGTGAAAAGAATAAAGAAGATCTGAGTAATGTTATCAATCCTTTTCCCTCTTGAACAACTAAAAATAACTAAATTTGGCAAGAAAAATCTAGCAACATATAAGAAGAATAAAACATGGCTGAGTATAGTTATTATTTGAAAATAAATCAATGCATTTTATCATATTAACAGACAAAGAAGAAAAATAATATGCTTATCTTAATAGATGCAGATGTATTTCACAAAGCACAAAACTCATTAATTGCTGAAAGTTTCGGCATCTCAATATGATAAAGGATATCTTTGAAAACGCTACAACTAGCATTATACTTAAAAGTGAAAAATATTTTACCCCAAAGAAAAAATAATGAAACTAGAACACTTTCTAACACCATACACAAAAATAAACTCAAAATGGATTAAAGATCTAAACGTAAGACCAGAAACTATAAAACTCCTAGAGGAAAACATAGGCAAAACACTCTCCGACATAAATCACAGCAGGATCCTCCATGACCCACCTCCCAGAATATTGGAAATAAAAGCAAAAATAAACAAATGGGACCTAATTAAAATTAAAAGCTTTTGCACAACAAAGGAAACTGTAAGCAACGTGAAAAGACAGCCTTCAGAATGGGAGAAAATAATAGCAAACGAAGCAACAGACAAATAATTAATCTCAAAAATATACAAGCAACTCCTGCAGCTGAATTCCAGAAAAATAAACGACCCAATCAAAAAATGGGCCAAAGAACTAAACAGACATTTCTCCAAAGAAGACATACAGATGGCTAACAAACACATGAAAAGATGCTCAACATCACTCATTATTAGAGAAATGCAAATCAAAACCACAATGAGGTACCATCTCACACCAGTCAGAATGGCTGCTATCCAAAAGTCTACAAGCAATAAATGCTGGAGAGGGTGTGGAGAAAAGGGAACCCTCTTACACTGTTGGTAGGAATGCAAACTAGTATAGCCACTATGGAGAACAGTGTGGAGATTCCTTAAAAGACTGGGAATAGAACTGCCATATGACCCAGCAATCCCACTGCTGGGCATACACACCGAGGAAACCAGAATTGAAAGAGACGCGTGTACCCCAATGTTCATCGCAGCACTGTTTACAATAGCCAGGACGTGGAAGCAACCTAGATGTCCATCAGCAGACGAATGGATAAGGAAGCTGTGGTACATATACACAATGGAATATTATTCAGCCATTAAAAAGAATACATTTGAATCGATTCTGTTGAGATGGATGAAACTGGAGCCCATTATACAGAGTGAAGTAAGCCAGAAAGAAAAACACCAATACAGTATACTAATGCATATATATGGAATTTGAAAGATGGCAATGATAACCCTATGTGCAAGACAGAATAAGAGACACAGATGCATAGAGCAGTCTTATGGACTCTGAGGGAGAAGGTGAGGGTGGGACGTTCTGGGAGAATAGCATTGAAACATGTATATTATCATATGTGAAGCAGAGCACCGTTCCAGGTTCGATGCATGGGACAGATGCTTGGGGCTGGGGCAGTGGGATGGCCCAGGGGGATGGGGTGGGGAGGGAGGTGGGAGGGGGGTTCAGGATGGGGAGCACATGTAGACCCATGGCTGATTCATGTCAATGTATGGCAAAAACCACTACAATATTGTAAAGTAATTGGCCCCCAACTAAAACAAAAAAAAAAAAAAAAAAGAAAAATGACTTAATGAAGTTGCTGAAAATATTCTACATGCTCTGTCATTGAAATTACTCCCACCTCCAAGCTTTCATGGATGTAATTAAAGTACCACTGGGGCATTTCTGCTGAGCATCTACTTGAAGGAATAAAAAGCCTCTTAGGAAATGACTCAGCCTGAAAGAAGAGTGAGTGCTGGCACAGAAGTTTTTGTTGTTTAACAGCAGACTAGAGTGAAGATGAGGTTAGTCCCTGTAGATTTTTATTCATTTTGTCCAAAAGTTTAACCACTAAAACACCCCACTCATATTTACCTCCAGAGTCCTAAAATGAAGAGTAGAACAGTAACAACACAGTGAAAGTGAAAGTAAAGTCGCTCAGTTGTGTCCAATTCTTTACGACCCCTTGAACTGTAGTCTACCAGGCTCCTCCATCCATGGGATTCTCCAGGCAATAATACTGGAGTGGGTTGCCATTTCCTTCACCAGGGATAGCAACAAAATATTTAGTTAAAAGATTATAGTTTATTTTTCAGGTGATAACGAAGCCTGAAAGCAGTGAGAAACAGTGGTCTTGGTATGGATACTGGAACCTTGACATCAAAGGGCTCCTCTCCCTAATAACAGTTAAACTCCTCTTCCTCCATCTCACTACCATTATCGCTGCTATCGCCAACAGTACATTATCATTGTCAGACTCTCATAGAACTTAATGAGCTAATTGAAATTATTTATTATTAGCAATTATTGTTTCATTGTAAAAAACACCATAAATCTACCGATAGTAGTTTTATTTCAGGAAGGATTTAGAAAGATGCTTATAAGGGCTTTTATAACAAGTCTTCTTCCCTGTACTCCTTATTTTTCCAGTAGATTCCTCAAACACATATATTTTTATGACGTTTTAGTGGCATCCAATGACAGAACTTGGAAAAAACTTTTATGTTTATTCCTTACCATTAAGAAGCCAATAGCTGGCTAACTGGGTTTTTATACTAATGTTTAATTTATTTTCAACTGCTCTGTATTAGTCAGAAAAGTCTAGATTATACCTTTTTCAGCTTTACTGAAATATTATTGACAAATATAATTATAAGCTATTTAATGTGTGCAAAGTGATGATATGATATACATATACAATGTGAATAGGTACTCTTTGATAATATATGACCCCAAGTTTCTTATTAAAAAAAGCAAAAGTTTGTTTCTCTCTCACATTTTATATTCATCATAGTTTGGCTAGGGGGTGTGCTTATCAGAATCATTTAAGAGTTCCAGGCTGACATTCACCCAATTTTGACACTAGTTTCCATGATCACTGTGGTAAGAAGTAAGAAAATGAGTTAATTCTGATATAGGCTCTTAAAACTTTAGCCTTAAAGTAACGCATATGTCTTTTCTTCACATATTGTTACCCAGCTGAATCACATGAATACATATAACTTCAAATTCTGAGTAAGTATAATACTATCATGCCAGAAGAAGAACTGGTGTATTTGTGGATCGCCTGAACAGCTGTGTCTTATCTCTGGCAAATTCACCTATCTTCCAAGAAATAAATGAAAATATTTTTTTCAGCTATAAAAACAGATGTAAAGTGTCATACAAAACTCTTCCTTAAATGCACAAGTACTCACTCAAGACCTATTTGTAGAATGTTTTCATAAATTCAATTTGGACATATCTGATTTTTGAATCAAATTCAAAACATAAATCAAAAGTGAGAAAATTTGTCTACTGTAGACAGTATGACAGCAGGAAAAGTAACCAGGGACAATGTGCTAATAATGATAATAATAAAAAAGCCAGCCTATCATATCATCTGGTAAGAATTAGTGTAGAAAAAATCCTCATATTTCATTAATCCCCGAGAGCATCATTTTCTTACAGTGCCTACTGAAACTGAGTGTGCAGTGTGCACTTGACCCATTAAGAAATTATTAATTGATGCCCAAGTTCTCTAGGAATACAGTAACACATTTAAATTGTGAAAATGTGAATAGTTTCTGCATTTCAATTGCATTTAAATGCAATTTAAACAGCATTTCAGTTCAGTTCAGTTCAGTCACTCAGTCGTGTCCAACTCTTTGCGACCCCATGAATCGCAGCACGCCAGGCCTCCCTGTCCATCACCAACTCCCGGATTCTACCCAAACCCATGTCCATCGAATCGGTGATACCATCCAACCATCTCATCCTCTGTCATCCCCTTCTCCTCCTGCCCCCAATCCTTCCCAGCATTAGAGTGTTTTCCAATGAGTCAACTCTTCCCATGAGGTGGCCAAAGTATTGGAGTTTCAGCTTCAACATCAGTCCTTCCAATCAACACCCAGGACTGATCTCCTTTAGGATGGACTGGTTGGATCTCCTTGCAGTCCAAGGGACTCTCAAGAGCCTTCCCCAACACCACAGTTCAAAAGCATCAATTCTGCGGCACTCAGCTTTCTTCACCGTCCAACTCTCACATCCATACATGACCACTGGAAAAACCATAGCCTTGACTAGACAGACCTCTGTTGGCAAAGTAATGTCTCTGCTTTTTAATATGCTATCTAGGTAGGTCATAACCTTCCTTCCAAGGAATAAGTGTCTTTTAATTTCATGGCTGCAATCACCATCAGCAGTGATTTTGAAGCCCCAAAAAATAAAGTCTGAAACTGTTTCCACTGTTTTCCCATCTATTTCCCATGAAGTGATGGGACCAGATGCCATGATCTTAGTTTTCTGAATGTTGAGTTTTAAGCCAACTTTTTCACTCTCTTCTTTTACTTTCATCAGTGGCTCTTTAGTTCTTCATTTCAGTTCAGTCGCTCAGTCGTGTCCGACTCTTTGGACCCCATGAATTGCAGCACGCCAGGCCTCTCTGTCCATCACCAACTCCCGGAGTCCACCCAAACCCATGTCCATCGAGTTGGTGATGCCATCCAACCATCTCATCCTCTGTCATCCCCTTCTCCTCCCGCCCCCAATCCTACCCAGTATTAGGGTCTTTTCCAATGAGTCAACACTTCGCGTGAGGTGGCCAAAGTATTGGAGTTTCAGCTTCAACATCAGACCTTCCAATGAACACCCAGGATTGATCTCTTTTAGGATGGATTGATTGGATCTCCTTGCAGTCCAAGGGACTCTCAAGAGTCTTCTCCAACACCACACTTCAAAAGCATCAATTCTTCGGCGCTCAGCTTTCTTCACCGTCCAACTCTCACATCCATACATGACCACTGGAAAAACCAAAGCCTTGACTAGATGGACTTTTGTTGGCAAAGTAATGTCTCTGCTTTTAAATATGCTATCTAGGTTGGCCATAACCTTCCTTCCAAGGAGTAAGTGTCTTTTAATTTCATGGCTGCAGTCACCATCAGCAGTGATTCTGGAGCCCCAAAAAATAAAGTCTGACTCTGTTTCCACTGTTTCCCCATCTATTTGCCATGAACTGATGGGACCAGTTCTTCACTTTCTGCCATAAGGGTGGTGTCATCTGCATATCTGAGGTTATTGATATTTCTCCTGGCAATCTTGATTCCAGCTTGTGTTTCTTCCAGCCCAGCGTTTCTCATGATGTACTCTGCTTATAAGTTAAATAAGCACGGTGACAATATACAGCCTTGATGTACTCGTTTTCCTATTTGGAACCAGTCTGTTCCATGTCCAGTTCTAACTGTTGCTTCCTGACCTGCATACAGGTTTCTCAAGAGACAGGTCAGATGGTCTGGTATTCCCATCTCTTTCACAATTTTCCACAGTTTATGTGATCCACACAGTCAAAGGCTTTGGCATAGTCAATAAAGCAGAAATAGATGTTTTTCTGGACCTCTCTTGCTTTTTTGATGATCCAGCGGATGTTGGCAATTTGATCTCTGGTTCCTCTGCCTTTTCTAAATCCAGCTTGAACATCTGGAAGTTCATGGTTCACATATTGTTGAAGCCTGGCTTGGAGAATTTTGAGCATTACTTTACTAGCGTGTGACATGAGTGCAATTTTGCGGTAGTTTGAGCATTCTTTGGCATTGCCTTTCTTTGGGATTGGAATGAAAAATGACCTTTTCCAGTCCTGTGGCCACTGCTGAGTTTTCCATATTTGCTGGCATATCGAGTGCAGCACTTTCACAGCATCATCTTTTAGGATTTGAAATAGCTTAACTGGAATTCCATCACCTCCACTAGCTTTGTTCATAGTGATGTTTTCTAAGGCCCACTTGACTTCACTTTCCAGGATGTCTGGCTCTAGGTGAGTGATCCCACCATCGTGATTATCTGAGTCGTGAAGATCTTTTTTGTACAGTTCTTTTGTGTATTCTTGCCACCTCTTCTTAATATCTTCTGCTTCTGTTTGGTCCATACCATTTCTGTCCTTTATCCATATTTACTTATTCAGAAATTTCTATCTCATCTCCCTCACCCACAAAATATAATCTTTCAAGAAAGCTTTACTAGTAAGATTTCACTATAGTTTGATAGGAACATGTTTTTGTATGGTGAAGTAGTTAGCTAAAAACTAAATAATATCATTGAACAATTCTCTCAGAGAAGTATTACATGTATATATTTCACATGTATAATGTATAAGATTATAAAAGAGTAGATTACATGTATAGATAATTGGGATGAATTTAACTGTTACAAATAAATTCTTCCTGCACACATTTCCTTTACCTTGTGGTATTAGGTTTGTGCAAAAGTAATTGCAGATTTACACTGTTGAAGTTTGCTGTCTGATATTGGAATAAGTTCTTAAATAAATGTGGTTAATGTTATACATCATTTTAATGTGCATTTCCTGATTTTTGTTTTTTTGCTCATGATTCATTACTTGCTGTTTATTTTATGTTTATTTTAGACTATAGAAATGATGTTGGACAAAAAGCAGATTCTAGAGATTATTTTTATTTGAGTTCAAAATGGGTCATAAAGCAGTGAGGACAACTCACAACATCAACAATATGTTTGGTCCAGGAATTGCCAATAAATGTACAGCACAGTGCTGGTTCAAGAAGTTTTGCAAAGGAAATAAAAGCCTTGAAGATGAGGAGCTTAGTGGCTGGTCATTGGAAGTTGACAACAATCAATTGAAAGCAATCATCAAAGGTGATCCTCTTGCAACTACATGAGAAGTTGCCAAAGAACTCAGTGTTGACCATTCTACAGTCATTCACTATTTGAAGCAAATTGAAAAGATGAAAAAGCTCGATAAATGGATGCCTCATGAGCTGACAAAAAATCAAAAAAATTGTTGTTTTGAAGTATTGTCTTCTTTTATCCTATGCAACAACCATGCAGCATTTGTCAATCAGATTGTGATGTGCGATGAAAAGTAGATTTTATATGACAACCAGCAATAACCAGCTCAGTGGCTAGCATGAGAAGAAGCTCCAAAGCACTTCAGTTGAGTTCAGTTCAGTTGCTCGGTCATGTCCGACTCTTTGCGACCCCATGGACTGCAGCACACCAAGCTTCTCAGTCCATCACTTACTCCCAGAGCTTGCTCAAACTTATGTCCATCAAGTCAGTGATGCCACCCAACCATTTCATCCTCTGTCGTCCCCTTCTCCTCCCACCTTCAATCTTTCCCAGCATCACAGTCTTTTCCAGTGAGTCAGTTCTTCACATCAGGTGGCTTAAGTATTGGAGCTTCAGCTTTAGCATCAGTTCTTCCAATGAATATTCAAAACTGATTTCCTTTAGGATTGACTGATTTGATCTCCATGAAGTCCAAGGGACTCTCAAGAGTCTTCTCCAACACCACAGTTCAAAAGCATCAATTCTTCATTGCTCAGCTTTCCTTATTGTCCAACTCTCACATCCATACATTACTACTGGAAAAGCCCTAGACAAACTTGCACCAAAAAAAAAGGTCATGGTCACTGTTTGGTAGTCTGCTGAAGGTCCAATCACTACAGCTTTCTGAATCCCTGGGAAACCATTACTTTTGAGAAATATACTCAGCAAATCAATGAGATACACCAAAAACTGCAATGTATACAGTGTTTACTGGTCAATAGAATGGGCCTAATTCTTGTCCACGACAACTCCCAACTGCATGTCACACAACCAACTCTTCAAAAATTGAACGAATTGGGCTACAAAGTCTTGCCTCAGCCACCACATTCACCAAGCCTCTTGCCAACCGACTACCACTTCTTCAAGCATCTCGACAATTTTTTGCAGGAAAAACGTTTCCCAAACCAGCAGGAGGCAGAAAACATTTTCCAAGAGTTGGATAAATCCTGAAGCGTGGATTTTTATGCTATAGGAATAAATAAACTCATTTCTCATTGTGTTGCTTGTAATGGTTCCTAATTTGATTAATAAAGATGTGTTTTATCAGTTATAATGATTTAAAATTCACAGTCCAAAACCACAATTACTTTGTACCAACCTAATAGCGAGTTTTTAGAATTTGTGTTTGCAAACTAACAAATTTTCAGGAAGACAATGGACACTAAATTAGTGTATCTGTAGGATTCACTGATATGTTTCCATGGAAATATATTCCATACAATAATAAAGAGAGTAAAGCAAATTTTCTTCCTTTTCAATACATTTTAAATATTTCACATAGTTATATTAAATATATCACAAAAGGGCTTAAAATGTGATCTTTTTAGTTAACTGTGTTTTTACATGATCAAAGAAAGACAAAACAAAGCAAAACTTTTGACTCAGCATTTTAAACACGTCAAGGAGTACACTGCCTATATAAAATATGAAAGACAAAAAAAAAAAAAAAACAACAGTAGATTTGTGCTCCATTGCTCCTGTCCTGACTTCCATAGAGGCTATTCAGCCTTTAACAACTGAACAATCACTTTGCCACTGAATAGAGTCACTGAGGATCTCAAATTGTAAGATATATTTAGCTTCATGAAAGGGCTATATTGAATTCCATGTGGCTTCAGAATTTTGTGGAAACATGAAAACGCCAGGGAGTATATTTAGGAAAAATGTCTTAAGGTTTATACTAAGAGCCTATACCAAACACAACAGAAACAGATGGGTAGCATCCTCTGTGCCAAGTGCTATGAGGATGCTCTCTCGCTCACACACACACACAAACACACACACACACCATATACAAAGTTCTCTCAGCATGGAGCTACTTTGTTAAAAGCTGTTTACTGTCTTAGTAAAAGGAAAATAAGAACCATAGATAGTGCGAATTTGCAGGAGCATATTAAAGAACCAAGGGAATAGTCAAATTGATGCACTCTTTGTAATTATATTTTCTGTCTCTTCTGCCAATAGTCATTACTCAGACTACACAAATTATCTTGATATACATACACCTATTTTTTGCAGGTAGAGATAATCATAGTATATTTGATGAACATAGATCCAGCTAAGAAAAACATTGAAAAACAAACACCATAATTTTAGAATAGACAAACAATAACAAAGATATATTTGTGGGTGTGATCTTGGTAGGACTTTCAAGGGGGCAGAGGATCTTCTAGATTTCCAGCAATATCCTGGAAAATTTTAAATGAGAAAGATTCATAATTCTCTGAAGAACAATAGGGGAGAGGCAAAGAATTATGGGTTTTATGTAACAAAAGACAATAATTCAGCCCATAAAACATATGCCTCACCTCACAGCACTGACCTGAAGTGTGTAACTAGTAAAACTATATCTCTGACTCATTCATACTTAAAGGAAAACCAGATGGATCTTGTGGAATAATGTAGCAGTGTGTTGTGTTCCTCCAAAATGCCCAAACCAATGATTCACTTAAAAGAGCATTTTGAGATGCCCATGGAGGATTTAACAGGCTCAATATGATTGGACAGGCATCAGACGGCCCATCTAATGAAAGAAGTGGAAACCAAACATGAACTACTATATCTTTAACTTGATTCTGTGACTCAATTTTCTTCATCTCCAGATTATGGAGGAGGACAACAGAAGATCATAAGAATAAATAAAACTGTGATCTGTTCATGAAAAGTAAATTAAGACATTTTCATGAAATTAAAGACATTATCATGAAAATCATGACATTAATTAATGACTCTTTAAAAAAGACAGGAAAAGGTCATATGTATGAATTTGATGAGCTTACTAAGAGTCTAAGAAGGTTTGAATGTAGTTATAGGAAACAGGGCAGTGAGTTAATGGTGGTAGGGGGAATATGAGAAGTGTTCCAATATTTTCTATATATGTTGTGGCTGATGGAAAGGCTGAGGTCCTCAAACTTGGCAAAACAGCATTTCCATCATTTCTCCACCTGAATACTCCCACAGTAAGGGGAAAATATTCACTAGGTCATAGATCAGGCTTAAACATAAATATTCTATAAATAACTCCTTAGGTAAGTCACATGTTCAATCAAAGTTTACATTAGGAAAAAAAGCAATATTTTCCCTCAATTTTTGGTCTGATCTCATTCTTCTGAGATAATCCTTAGTAATACCATGTCTGAGAATGGTCTGTGGAATTGCCAACCAGGGGCTAAATGCAATAGAAATGCCTGTTATCCTACTCTTCTCAGCCAACTTATTCTCCCTCTGACTGTAGAAATATTGTCATAAAAATAATGCATTCACATTAGGTACATTTCAAATTTCTTAAGTAATACCTAGGATGATTATTACCTCTGTATTTTAACTCTATATATCTCTATATAATTATTATCTCTATATATTAACTGTGTTCTAGTAAAATTTAAAGAATAGCTTCATAATGAAATATATATATTAGTAGCATAGGATATATAGTACTACATATACCTTAGGGTAACTGGAAGTTTTCAATTAGGTACAAATAGGTGATGCTTTTCTCTTTCTTGGTGCTGATAGTAACAAGTAAAAACTGAATAAAAAAGAGAAAAAGTATACCTAGAAATTTTTGGTGGTGCCTGATTCATAAAAGAAATGAAAGAGTACAGGGTCACCATAGGCAGGGAATGATGGAGAGACACTAAGTGGTTAAACCACCTGACGCTGGAGTGTCTTAACTTCTCTTGACAATTATCATGAGTCAGTGGAGAGAAGCCTATAGTTCAAGACAGGAACAAATTTGGTGCACCTGAAAAGAAAATGTTCCATTGCCCATGTTAGTAAAGAATGCCTCACTCTGATGCTACTCATTTATGTGAGGATGGTAAATCAGTCTAATTCTGGGGTACAGCTTGGGGAATCCTATTCTAATACCAGATTTATTTGATAATAGAGTTTATATTTGTTTCCCCATCTGTCTACTACTTTCTCTCTCTATTGCTTCCAAACTTGGGAAGGAGAGCAGAAAGAGAAAAAAAAAAATTGAAAAATGGTTTTTACTAAAAGCCTACTTTTGTCTTAAAGCAAAAGCAGAAAGCCAAGTAACTTTGAGAAAAAAATCAACCAGTATACGTCATGACTTTCCTTCATTAATCATTCAACGAGTACTTTTTCATAAAACAATTGTTATTACCTGACACAGGCCCTCATTTCACTTTGTCACTTTTTGTTGGTTTCTCTGGCCAGCATGACCTTTTCCCTGGAATCTAGTGCATCTTTCATAACCTATATTAAATATCCCACTATTCATAAAAACTTCTCCAGTCCTCTCTTTTTAGGTGATGATGCACTCTTTCACAAACTCCTCATCAAACTTTATAATTTCTCTCCTATTCCATTTTGCATTTTTTAAAAAAAAATCATTTTCAAATATTTTTTTCTACTGTTAACAGTCTCTTGAAGGTAGAAATGAAACCCAGCACAAATAACCGAACACAGAAGGTACTCAGCAAATAGGCATTGAATTTAATTGAATATATACCATCTATATTTGTCACATGATGAAAGAGTGATGTATTTGGGAGGGAAATGTGATAATAAAACAGGAGTGCCTTTAAATGAGAAAAAAGAAGATCTTCACTTCAAACAAAGCCAGATTCAGCTGAAGAAACATTTTGTCAAAATATATTTCTAATCCATATCTTTAACTATACCAGAAAGTAGAAAGTGAAAGTTGCTCAGTCGTGTCTGACTCTTTGTGACCCCATGGACTATACAGTCTATGGAATTCTCCAGGCCAGAATACTGGAGTGGGTAGCTCATTTTTTTTCTTCATTGGATGGAGCCATTTATCTACTGTTGACCCTTGAACAATACAGATTTGAACTGTGTAGGTCTGTCTACTTTTTTCAACAGTGGGATTTTTTTTCAATAGTGAATGTTACAGTACTAGACAATCTGCAATTGGTTGAATCCAATAATGTAGAGTGGCAAATATGGGGGAATCACAGATAAGGGGAGCTGACTGTATATAATAGGTGGATTTTTGACTTGGTGAGAGTAGGTATCCCTAACCCTGTGTTATTCAAGGGGCAACTGTATTTTGAATTATCTGGGCTTGTGTCAGATGGCATATTATTAAGTAATCTGACAAAAGGCATATTATTAGGCTTACTGACAAATCAAATAAGGCATTTTACTCCCAAAGTCACATCCCTTCCGTAGTCTTAGTCCTAAGGAGAGACTACTAGTATGGTCAGCATGGCATATTTTAGACCACAAACTTATTTACTTGCACAAAGCACAATTCATTTGGTTTTCATCAGACAACACCATGGGAAGCCATCATTTAGACTGAAGCAACTTGAAAAAGAGTTAAATTTGAATATTAGTCTTTGATCAAGAGTTTGACTTCACTTGAGTTTCCCTGATGGCTCAGTGGGTAAAGAATCCACCTGCCACGCAGGAGACACAGAAGACATGAGTTCCGTCCCTGGGTCTGGAAGATCCCCTGGAGGAGGAAATGACAACCCACTCCACTATTCTTATCTGAAAAATTCCATGGACAGAGGAGTCTGGTGGTCTAGAGTCCACAGGATAGCAGAGTTGGACACGACTGAGTACAATTGACTTCACTTTTGATCTGCCTTTTCTGTCCCCATTTGGATGTATTTACCAAAATCATAGTTATCTGGGATGTGATAGTACAATTCATATTCTTAACAATAGATTATCAGTGTTACCCAGGTCACAATGGGTTTCGTGGACAAAGAATAAGGTATAAACTTCTTTCTCAGGTAAAAAGATCCAAGGAAATCATTCATTCGGTCATTAATTCTTTAACTTACAAATTATTGAAAAGAGTAAAAGTGAAAGAGAAATGTGTCATAGAAAGTTGATAGCTTAAAAAAGACTTGTTTTACTCTTAGCTCTGTTGCTGATGAGAAGGAGGAATGGACCTGTTGTGGTGGGGTGAAAGTCTCAATGGTAGTGCAATAGCCACAGTGAAGCAGAGATTCTCCCTACAAAGAAGAAATCTCTGCTCTGAAATATAGCATCCGGTGGTTGAACATAATTTGGCTGTGGGTCACAAGAGCTATGATATTCAAAGAAATGTATCTGATGCTTTAAGTAGACAAACAGGTGGTTCTAGAATGAGAATCACTTAACATTTGTGGCAGGCAGTGACATTTTGGCTTTGAGGGGCGAGTCTTACAAGAATCGAAATTAAGCTAAAGGCTGAGTCATCAGGAATGGAATAGCTTGAAGAGTAACCCAAGACTGAAGGCTGGGAATTAGGATGACACTGGGGGACTAGTAATTGAGCACACTGCTGCTACCCCAAGCCCACTAGTCCTTACAAGCTTAGTGCAGCATCACAAACCCTAGTCCTCACCTTATGCCTGGTCACGACAGGGCTTAGCCTGTGGTCAAGCTCATCAGTGATTATAATAGAATAAGGCTAACATTCAGTCAGTCAGTTCAGTCACTCAGTCATGTCTGACTCTTTGCGAAACCATGGACTGCAGCACACCAGGCCTCCCTTGTCCATAGCCAGCTCCCAGAGTTTACTCAAACTCATGTCCATTGAGTTGTTGATGCCATCCAAGCATCTCATCCTCTGTCATCCCCTTCTCTTCCCGCCTTCAATCTTTCCCAGCATCAGGGTCTTTTCCAATGAGTCAGTTCTTCGCATCAGGTGGTCAAAGTATTGGAGTTTCAGCTTCAGCCTCAGTCCTTCCAATGAATATTCAGTACTGAATATTACAACACTAGCTCTTAGAAAGACGTCTATATTTATCTTGGTACTGAATTTCAAAGTCTAGAAGTTGATGTTTCCTACATTGTTTACATTTATGTTTTCAAATAGTAGTCTAAAGCCTTATATAAGATTTGATGTGTTTTGGACTGAAGGCTAGAAGTTCTCTAACAGCAAAGGAGTCATTTTGAACAATTTATTCATATAAATTTTCCTATAATAAGTTATATAATATGCACAAAGAGGCCAAGTTATGACTGTGTAAATATGTAATATTTATTAAATATATTTTATATTTCATTTTATTTGTGTTAACAGCTGAAGGACTAGAAGACTAGGTACAAAAGGTTGACCATTAGTTTCTCTATTATTTTACTTCACCATCAGTGAGATTCTTTTGAACTTTTCATTTCCTAGAGTAGGATATTAAAAAAAGTGAAATTAAAAAAAATATTTCCCCTGTGGTATAACAAAAAGAATTGGAACTTGGCACAAATTTTAAAAAATGAAATCCATCAAGAAAAGGCATACATTCTTTGGAATAATTTCTAATACAGTCCTGGCACTCCATCATATCTTTCTGTAGCATATGTCTTCTGATTATGCTTCTTTTCTCTTTCCTTGACATTATCCAAAATTTACAGAGCTTCAGATTTCAGTATCCAAGCTGGGCCAATTATCACAGTTTAGCAGATGGTATGTTCCAAAATGGTCATAACTAAAGCTATGTAATATCTTTTCAGATCAGGCAGAGCAACAGAGCATCATTTTCTTCTACTTTTCTTCTGTGAGATTTTATCTTAGGGGATCTGGGATGAGATGCAGAGGGCTAGCAGCAGAAGAAAATCCTTGCTTGTCCTTTTTTACATAAACTATGGAATTCAAAGAGTTCAGCAATCAGTGGACCTTGTATTTGCCTAGAGGTCTCCACCAGCTGGTTTGCTGTGGGAATAACATGGAGAACATGCCTGATTTGCTAACGCAGTTAGATCTGCATATGAACTGCTCATGTGAACTGAACTGGCCCCAATACATTAGTTTTGAATAATGCCTTTACCTGTGTATGCCCTGTGCTGTGTTCAGTCATGTCTGACTCTGGGACCCCATGGACTGTAGCCTGTCAGGCTCCTTTGTTCATGAAATGTTCCGGGCAAGAATACTGGAGTGGGTTGCCATTTCTTAGTCCTGGGGATCTTCCTGACCTGGGGATTGGCAGGCGGATTCTTTACCTACTGAACCACCTGGGAAGCCTCCCTGTATATATAAAGACAAAAACTGAGAACAGAGAGTCTATCCCTGACATTTTAGCAAAAGGTGATGGGTCAACAAAATTAATGAATAAATAACTGAAAAAAAAGACTTAAGGCACTAACAAAACATAATAACAAAATCATAATGATATCCTCCATTTTAGATCCCAAGATACTACACTGAAGAACCTGATCTATATACATGCCAAAGGAATAACATTCAAAGTGGATTATATACATACATACACACACAGAGATACACACACACACACACACACACACACACACAGTCTTTCTAGGAAACCTGAACCATGAAAGGCCAAAGATCAAGATAAACAACTAGGATGGGTGACACCAATGAAGCTAACACAATAAAAGCATAAAACAAAAATTTTAACAAAAATTAATTGAAACATGAAAGTTATACAATTAGAACACAAAAAGTAATTTGTATATCTAAAACAATTTTCAAATGTAAACATATGATAAATAGGGAAAAAGAGAAAGAGATGGAGAGAGGGTGAAAAAGAGAACTATTACCAAAAACAAACTAAGAACAAACCACTACTAAGAACCACAATTGTGATATCAAAAAGAAAAAAAGTTTTTTTTCCACAGTATTCAGAAAAGGAAAACATAAAAGCACAAATGAAGACTTGTAGGAGGAATCAAGGAAATTAGTTATTTAGATAACAAAAATCACAACCTGTGAAAGAAGAGAAAGAGGAAACACAATTTGAAATTTTGATATTTATTATTTTTATAAAAATATTTACTTATTTATTAAACTTACTATTTTCCTAATTTATTCTCTGCAAGGAAACCAAACCAGTCCATCCTAAAGGAAATCAGTCCTGTATATTCATTGGAAGGACTGATGTTGCAGCTGAAACTCCAATACTTTGACCACCTGATGTGAAGAACTGACTCATTGGAAAAGACCCTGATGCTGGGAAAGATTGAAGGCAGGAGGAGAAGGGGACAACAGAGGATGAGATGGTTGGATGGCATCACTGACTCAATGGACATAAGTATGAGCAAGTTTCAGGAGTCGGTGATACAGGGAAGCCTGGTGTGCTGCAGTCTATGGGGTCACAAACAGTTGTACACAACTGAGCCACTGAACTAAACTGAACCTGAAAAACAATTTGAGATTAAAATCTGTATGTTTAAAGAGCTTACTGAAAATACAGTATTTTAAAAGAAACAAGAATCCAAAACAACATTAAATTTTTCATCTGCAGAACTGCAAGCTAGAAAATGATAATGAATAAAGGCTATTTAAAGAAAAGAAACATAATCTTAAAAAAATCTGTACAAAACATAGCTTTATTCTTCTTTGAGGAGGAAACATTGCTAAAATAAGAAGAAAACATATTGTCATGTATTCTAAGAAAAATACATAAATCCTTATGCAAGAATATCTACCTAAAGCATATAGTAAATTTGACTACTTTATATACAGGTACAAATGTATGAAAAGTGAAAGTGAATGTCGCTCAGTTGTGTCCAACTCTTTGAGACCCCATGGACTATACAGTCCATGGAATTCTCCAGGCTACAATACTGGAGTGGGTAGCCTTTCCCTTCTCCAGGGGATCTTCCCAACCCAGGGATTGAACCCAGGTCTCCCACATTGCAGGTGGATTCTTTCCCAGCTGAGCCACAAGGTTAGTCTAAGAATACTGGAGTAGGTAGCTTGTCCCTTCTCCAGCAGATCTTTCTGACCCAGGAACCAAACCAGGGCCTCTTGCAAATGTATGATATGAAATATAAATGTATGATAAATAAATCAATGTGCAATGAAACATGAGTTGGAATTTTTGGTATCTGTTCAGAAGTTTTCTTGAAACAAATATGGAATATTTTATAGCTAGATAGAACCAATTAATTCTTTTTTTTAAGATTTTCATTGGAGAAGGAAATGGCAACCAACTCCAGTATTCTTGCCTGGAAAATCCCATGGACAGAGGAGCCTGGCTGGCTACAGTCCTTAGGATGGCAAAGAATCAGATGTGACTGAGCAACTGTACAACAACAAAGATTTTCATACACGCATTTATTACTGCTGTTCTTAATTCACATGGTGAACTTACACTGACCTCTTTTTCCCTATTACTTGAAAGAATACAAATTATTATACAGAACAGTAGTTAAGATCCTCAAAATCCAGAAGGATAGGAAAACTGCCATATTTTAGGTTCACTGTGTTCCTCAAAACTATTGAAGTATCTTGCCAGCACATTACAAAAAATCATATTTAGTCTTTCAGGAAGATTTAGCTTTTGGTGGAATGTTGCTCAAAGGAACTCTACAAGATATCAGCATCTCTTGGAAAATCTAAACAGATTTTAAACAAAATCATGAGATACTTAAATAAAAGTGGTTATTAGTGCTTTAATTCTTCAGCTATCAAATATTTTTCTGAAGTACATTGACACCATTACCATTTACTATTCACACTAGTGTAGGACCAACTAATTCAAAATGGTGGCTCTGTGCACATGCTCAATCGTGTCTGACTCTTTGTGACCCTAGGACTGTAGCCTGCCAGGCTCCTCTGTCCATGTGATTTTTCCAGGCAAGAATACTGGAATAGGTTGTCATTTCCTCTTCCAGGGGATCTTCCTGACCCATGGATCAAATCTGAATTTCATGCATCTCCTGCACTGGCAGGTGGATTCTTCACCACTGAGCCACCAGGAATCCAAAATTACATTAGCCCAACACAGAGTTTAGGGTGGGAGGAAGCACAGTTTTCTTAAGTTCTTACATTGTAAAGAAATGTCCAGAAGAATAATGCCTTGCTTTGGAGTAAGAGTAGCACACAATTATAATTTAATGTTGGTGCATTAATGCAGAGATATAGATTAATTATAACTTTGGAGATATTAATGGCCTCAGTAGTAGTCTGGAAAGACATCTAAATCAACATGGCATGGTAAGAAAATATAATCAGGATAAACAAGAAAAAGGATAACATTGATGATAAACAATAAATATGACTGATTTTAACCATAAATTAAAGTAGAGGAACAAATCCAAGTATATATACTTTTTACAATTTATCAATTGTTTAAATCCTCATGTCACAGGAATGTCCAGATTGATTTAGAAGTAGGTTCTGGTTAGATCTGCCCTACTCAAACCTTGTCTGAGCCAGATGACTCAGCAGAAAATAAAATGCAAAAAAAGTGTGATGTACTGTGGCACAGTAGAAAAAAAAAAAAGCCTTCTGATTATATAAATCCTTGAGATAAGGAAGCTGTGGTACATATACACAATGGTATATTACTCAGCCATTAAAAAAAATACATTTGAATCGGTTCTACTGAGGTGGATGAAACTGGAGCCCATTATACAGAGTGAAGTAAGCCAGAAAGAAAAACACCAATACAGTATACTAATGCATATATATGGAATTTGAAAGATGGTAACGATAACCCTATATGCGAGACAGAATAAGAGACACAGATGCATAGAACAATTTTATGGACTCTGAGGGAGAAGGTGAGGGTGAGACGTTCTGGGAGAATAGCATTGAAACATGTATATTATCATATGTGAAACAGAACACCATTCCATGTTCGATGCATGAGACAAGGGCTCAGGGCCGGGGCAATGGGATGACCCAGAGGGATGGGATGGGGAGGGAGGTGGGTGGGGGGTCCAGGAAGGGGAACACATGTAAACCCATGGCTGATTCATGTCAATGTATGGCAAAAACTATTACAATATTGTAAAGTAATTAGCCCCCAACTAAAATAAATAAATTTATAAAAAAAAAAAAAAATCCTTGAGTTCAGAAGTGCCCATTCCATTATTTCAAATAAAAGGCTGCAAGGACATGATTCCAGGTGTTTCTGATTTGGTAAATCCTAGGTCAGTGCAGGCAGCATAAATAACAAAGCTTTGCCTATGGCTTTTAGGGCAATAAAGGACGCACTATGAAGATGAGCCCATGCATATATACCTCTATCTAGGCTCCTTCATCTGTGTGCATGTCATTATGTCATTAACTGACCAACTGGAAGTAAACCAATTTGAAACTAAACTTGGTAATATCCAAGACATTATTTCCATTAATTTTCAAACCAGCCTCTGTGGTTTTGGCTAGACTGAATTTCAGTTGTACCCCATTCCCATATGACATAAATTAGTCATTGTCATGGTTGTCCTATAAAGTTTGTGCTTACTTGAATTTATTCTAATATTTACCATACATTTGATCATCATCATTCCTTCATCCTACTCCTTTTTTTGTGTTCAATTTCCCTTTCCATCTTCTTGAAACACACTGTATTTGGAAGCAATTGCTACAATTATATTGCATAATAAAAATCTTCAATGGCTTATAGTACCGCATATTTATTTTCCTCACGAATCCGTGAGGCAATCAAAACATCACTGCTTCAGAATGTGAAGTGGGATGGGTTTAGCTCTGTGTTTCTGGTTAGGTTCATGTCTGTTCGTGAATATCATTGCTGGGCCCAGGTTAAAGGGGCAGCAGATATTTGGAGGTTATATTCCTCATGGTGATCACAGGAGCACAAGAAGCAAGCTAGACCGCACAAGAACATTTTAAGTATCTACTTGAATTATGTCACATAAGTGGCCAAAGCAAGTCACATGGCTAAGCCCGAAAACTCTAGGTAGAGAAGTATATATCACTCATACTGGAAGGAACTGCAATATAATTCTGTAACAGAGAGGGATGAAAGAGTTTGTAATAATAAACAAACCACATATATTCAATATTATAGGAAACTTCTGAGAGCAAGAAATTTGTCTGTCTAAACCTTTATCCCTGGAACCCTCAAAATTTCATAGGTATAGAATTATAGGTTAACAGATAATTTCCTTAATTATCTTTATTTTATTTTATTTTCTTGCTTTGTTTTCTCTCTTTCCTTCCTTTCTTCTTCCCGCCCTCCCTCTTTTCCTCCCTCCCTTCTTTCCTCTCTTTTTCTTCAGGATTCTATTGTTCTTTTTGAGATATCAGTTCAGTTCAGTCACTCAGTTGTGTCCGACTCTTTGCGACCCCATGGACTGCAGCAAACCAGGCCTCCCTGTCCATCACCAACTCCCGGAGTCCACCCAAACTCCTGTCCATTGAGTCAGTGATGCCATCCAACAATCTCATCCTCTGTTGTCCCCTTCTCCTCTTGCCCTCAATATTTCCCAGCATCAGGGTCTTTTCAAATGAGTCAGCTCTTCACATCAGGTGGCCAAATTATTGGAGTTTCAGCTTCAATATCAGTCCTACCAGTGAACCCCCAGAATTGATCTCCTTTAGGATGGACTGGTTGGAACTCCTTGCAGTCCAAGGGACTCTCAAGAGTCTTCTCCAACACCACAGTTCAATAGCATCAATTCTTCGGTGCTCAGCTTTCTTTATAGTCCAACTCTCACACCCAAACATGACCACTAGCATTGACTAGATGGACTTTTGTTGACAAAGTGATGTCTCTGCTTTTTAATATGCTGCCTAGGTTGGTCATAACTTTTCTTCCAAGGAGTAAGTGTCTTTTAATTTCATGACTGAAATCACCATCTGCAGTGATTTCGGTGCCCCAAAAAATAAAGTCAGCTACTGTTTCCACTGTTTCCCCATCTATTTCCCATGAAGTGATGGGACCAGACGCCATGATCTTAGTTTTCTGAATGTTGAGCTTTAAGCCAACTTTTTCACTCTCCTCTTTCACTTTCATCAAGAGGCCCTTTAGTTCTTCACTTTCTGCTATAAGGGTGGTGTCATCTGCAGATCTGAGGTTATTGATATTTCTCCTGGCAATCTTGATTCCAGCTTGTGCTTCCTCCAGCCCAACGTTTCTCATGATGTACTCTACATATAAGTGAAATAAGAAGGGTGACAATATACAGTCTTCATGTACTCCTTTTCCTATTTGGAACAAGTGTGTTGTTCCATGTCCAGTTTTAACTGTTGTTTCCTGACCTGCATACAGTATTCTCAAGAGGCAGGTCAGGTGGTCTGGTATTCCCATCTCTTTCAGAATTTTCCACAGTTTATTGTGATCCACACAGTCAAAGGCTTTGGCATAGTCAATAAAGCAGAAATAGATGTTTTTCTGGAACTCTCTTGCTTTTTCGATGATCCAGTGGATGTTGGCAATTTGATCTCTGGTTCCTCTGCCTTTTCTAAAACCAGCTTGAACATCGGGAAGTTCACAGTTCATGTATCGCTGAAGCCTGGCTTGGATAATTTTGAGCACTGCTTTGCTAGCATGTGAGATGAGTGTAATTGTGCGGTAGTTTGAGCATTCTTTGGCATTGCCTTTCTTTGGGATTGGAATGAAAACTGACCTTTTCCAGTCCTGTGGCCACTGCTGAGTTTTCCAAATCTGCTGGCATATTGATTGCAGCACTTTCACAGCATCATCTTTTAGATTTGAAATAGCTCAACTGGAATTCCATCACCTCCATTAGCTTTGGTCATAGTGATGCTTCCTAAGGCCCACTTGACTTCACATTCTAGGATGTCTGGCTCTAGGTGAGTGATCACACCATCATGAGTATCTGTGTCGTGAAGATCTTTTTTGTACAATTCTTCTGTATAAGAAGAATTCTGTGTATTCTTCTGTGTATTCTTGCCACCTCTTCTTAATATCTTCTGCTTCTGTTAGGTCCCTACCATTTCTGTCCTTATTGAGCCCATCTTTGCATGAAATGTCCCCTTGGTATCTCTGATTTTCTTGAAGAGATCTCTAGTCTTTCCCATTCTACTGTTTTCCTCTATTTCTTTGCATTGATTCCTGAGGAAGGCTTTCTTATCTCTCCTTGCTGTTCTTTGAGATATCAGTTGCATTTCTATTCTTTATTTTTAAGGTAAACATTGCTTTTCTTTAATTGCTATATACCTTTGTGTGTGCATGTGTTCAAAATTTTAAATTTTGTGCAATTTCACCACAATGTGTCTAGGTGTGGATTTGCTTTGAATTTATCTTCCTTGATTCTCATTGTGTGTGTGTGTGTTTAAAATTTTTTTTTCATGTGGACAATTTTTAATGTCTTAATGAATTTGTTATAATACTGTTTTATGTTTTGGCTTTTTTGGCCACGAGGCATGTGGGATCTTAGCTCCCTGACCAGGGATCAAACGTGCACCCTGTCCACTGGAAGGATTCTTAACCACTGGGCCACCAGGGAAGTCCCACACTGTATTTTATAATTTAAAAAAACTGGTATATTTTATCAACTCTTCAAAAAGATCATAGCTATTATTATATCACATATTGCCTTTTTTGTGTTTGGTTTCCTCTCTTATAACCACCTGAAACACTTTCTTGGTGGTGCAATGGTGAAGAATTTGCCTGCCTATTTAGGAGACTAGGGCTCCATCCCTGGGTTGGGAAGATCACCTGGAGAAGGGAAGGGAAACCCACTTCAGTATTTTGCCTAGGAAATCTCAAGGACAGAGGACCCTGGCTGGCAATAGTTCATGGGACCACAAAAGAGTAGGACACGACAAAGTAACTAAACAACAATGAAACTCTTTTAATTAAATTTCCAGAACTTTTTATTTTATCTAGTGTCTACATTAATATTTCTGTAATCATTTCAGATTTACCATCTGTTCACAATTCTGTATTTTCTCTTTATTTACCAATTCATTTATTATGCATATATATATATTCATATCAATGTGCACATTATCAATATACATAAATATATACATATATATATACTTTTACCAATAAACCCATCAAAAGTTGAAAACTTCATAATTCAAAACTGCAGTGCTACACTTGAGCTACTGAACCTACTGAACATCATAGCTTAGCCTAGCTTACCTTAAATTTGCTCAGAACACATAAATTAGCCTACAGTTGGGTAATATCACCTGACATAAAGCCTATTTTTTTAAATAAAGTATTGGATATCTCAGAATTCATTGAATACTGAAAGTGAAAAACAAGATAATTGTTTGAGTACAGAATGGTTGTAAGCGTATTCTTTGGATGGATGCCCAGGAGCTGTGACTCAGTGACACAGCTCAGCATCGTCTATCGTATAACACTTATCCAGGAAAAGATCAAAATTTAAAATATGAACTACTGTTTCTACTGAGAGTGTGTTGCTTTCACACTATAGTAAAGTTGAAAAATGCTAAGTTGGGACTTCATATAGTTACTATTCAGAAAAGCTTATTAGTATTTCACAAGGTTCAGAGTACTTGGGTTTCACTTTGTAGTTTAGATTTCTTATTTAATGAATTTAAATAATTTAGAGAACATTCATTTCATATTCCTTTTTATTTAAGGATCACTTCAAGTTTGGAAGGTTCTAACCCTAATTGTGTTTGCTTCTCATTAACTAGATGAATTGCTTCTTGGATAAGGGATTTGAAATTCAAAATTACTATCACAACTTTTGAGGGGCTTCTTATTTCTAACCAATTTCTTTGTGATTTGAGTGAGAGATGTGATCAACCACAATAGCATGACTTCTATCAGAGTCCTTGGAATTTTACCATTCCAAAAGCCATTTTAAAAGTTATAATCTCAGAAAGGGAAGAATTTTACTGTTTGGTCAGATAATTCAATCTCTATATCCATGCAGAAGTCAGACCCTGATTTTCTAATTGTCACAGAAGACTTTCATTCTTCTACTTTGAAATCTGGAAAAAATGAAGTGGTCCCTGACATTTTTTTCAACAGGGCAAATTTGTTTTTAGTCTACCGCTTTACTGTGTTAAGCCCTTATAGAGTCCTGCAACCAATGATCCTGTCTCAATTTCCACTTAGCAGAACTGACTCCCCCCACACCCAGAGCAGCTCAAGGGTGAAGTTAAGTATCAAAAAATCCAGAGTTCAGTCTATTCTTTGTTTCTAATTAGAGCATTTAAGAATTCCTTTTTTCTTAGTTTTCATTTGGATTTACTGATTACTAGGACTATGATGAATTCACATTGTGAGAAAACCCCCAAAATATCGGAACCAAATTTTCTACCCTGTGGCAATATAAGTATAGAAATAAATGAAGAAATTCATTTAAATTTGAAGAGCTTAGACTCAATTGGAATTTTTCATATACAGAAGTTATACTTGATATAGAAGTTCAGTTATGAACATAATTTTACAGATAAAATATCTTTAAAGAACACATCCTTTTATAGTGCTCATGACATAATACAATTGATTGTACTTTAAGTACCAAGTTTTCTACTATTAAAATCATTACAAGCACTCCATCTAAAGAATACATTCATGTTAAAGATAAAACTCATAGCTGTATTTAAAAAAATTGAACTATAGTGATTTACAATGTTGTGTTAGTTTCAGCTGTACAATGTATATATTCTTTTTTGTATTTCTTTTTCTTATAGATTGCTACAAAATATTAAGTATAGTTCCCTGTGGTGTACTGTAGGTCTTATTTGTTATCTATTTTACATATAATAGTGTATATATGTTAATTCTAATCTCTTAATTTATCCTTCCCTACCTTTCCCTTTGGTAATCATAAATTTGTTTTCTATGTCTGTGAGTCTCTTTCTGTTTTGGAAATAAGTTCATTTGTTTCTCTCTTTCTCTTTTTTAATTCCACATATAAGCCATACCATATGATATTTGTCTTTCTCTCTCTGGCTTACTTTACTTAGTATGGTAATCTATAGGTTCATCCATGTTGCTGTAAATGGCATTATTTCATTATATTTTGTGGTTGACTAATATCCTCTTGCACATTTTTATCCATTCATCTGTTGATGGACATTTAGGTTGCTTCCACACCTTGGCTACTGTATGTAAATAGTGCCACCCTGAACATTGGGGGGCATGTATCTTTTTGAATTATACTTTTTTTCCCCTGATATGTGCCCAGAGGTGAGGTTGCTGGATCATATGGTAATTATATTTTTAGCTAAATTGTTTTTCATAGTGGCTGTACCGATCTACATTCCCACCAACAGTATAAGGGGGGGGTTCCTTTTTATTCTCACATTCTTTCCACCATTTATTATTTATAGACTTTTCAATAATCCAATTCTGACCCAGGTGAGATGATACCTTATCAGGGTTTTGATTTGCATTTCTCTAATATTAATAATTAGTGATGCTGAGTATTTTGTTATGTGCCTGTTAGCCATGTGTGTGTCTTCTTTGGAGAAATGTTTATTTAGATTTTCAGCCCATTTTTTAATTTAATTTTTTTTTTTATATTGAGTTGTATGAGCTGTTCATATAATTTGGAAATTAATACCTTTTCAGTTGCATCATTTGCAAATAGCTTCTCCCATTCTTTAGGCTGTTTCTTTTCATTTTGCTTATGGTTTCCGTCACTGTGCAAAGGCTTTTAAGTTTAATTGGATGTTATTTATTTCTGCTTTTATTTTGATTACTCTATGAAATGAATCCAGAAAGATATTGCTGCAATATATGTCAAAAAGTGTTCTGCTTTGTGGTAAACTTCTTCAACATAATAAATGTTGTATATGACAAACTCACAGCTAACATTATATTCAATGGTGAAAAGCTGAAAGCATTTCCTCTAAGATCAAGAACAAGACAAAGATGGTCACTCTTGCCACTTCTATTCAACATAGTTTTGGAATTCCTAGCCACAGCCATCAGAAAAGAGAAAGAAATAAAAGGAATCCATATTGGAAAAAAAGAAGTAAAACTGTCACTGTTTGCAAATGACATGATACTATACATAGAAAATCCTAAAGATGCTACCAGAAAGCTACTAGAGCTTATTAATGAATTCAGTAAAGTTTCAGGACACAAAATTAATACACAGATATCTGTTGCACTTCCATACACTATCAATGAAAAATCAGAAAGAGAAATTAAGGAAAAAATCACATTTACCATCACATCAAAAAGAATAAAATACCTAGAAATAAACCTATCTAAGGAGTCAAAACACCTGTACTCCAAAACTATGACATTGATGAAAGAAATTGAAGATGGCACAAATAGACGGAAAGCTATACCGTGTTCTAGGATTGAAAGAATCAATATTGCTAAAATGACTATACTACCCAAGACACTCCACAGATTCAATTCAATCCCTATTAAATTACCAATGGCATTTTTCACAGAACTAGAATGAAAACTTTGAAAATTGTATGGAAGCAAAAAGGGCTTCTCTGGTGGCTCAGTGGTAAAGAATTCACCTGCAATGCAGGAGCCACAAGAGATACAGGTTTAATTGCTGGGTCAGAAAGATCCCCTGGAGGAGGGCATGGCAACTCACTCCAGTATTGTTGACTGGAGAATTCCATGGACAGAGGAGCCTGGCAGGCTACAATCCATGGGACTGAAAAGAGTTGGACATGACTGAAGCGACTTGGCACACATGGTACGTACAGAAGCAAAAAAAAGTCTCTGGATAGCCAATGTAATCTTGAGAAAGAAAAACAAAGCTGGAAGGATTAGGCTAACTGACTTCAAACTATATTACTAAGCTACAATAAAGATTCCTTATGTACAAGCTTGGGTTTCCCCAGTAGCTCAGTTGGTAAAGAAACCATCTATAATGCAGAAGGCTCTGGTTTGATTCCCCTGGAGAAAAAATAGGCAGAAGGCTCTGGTTTGATTCCCCTGGAGAAAAAATAGGCTGCTCACTCCAGTATTCGTGGACTTCCCTGGGGTCTCAGATGGTAAAGAATCCACATGCAGTGTGGAAGACCTGTGTTTTCCCTGGGTTGGGAAGATTCCCCTGGAGGAGGGCATGGCAACCCACTCCAGTATTCTTGCCTGGAGAATCCCCATGGACAGAGGAGCCTTGTGGGCTGCAGTCCATGGGGTCACAAAGTATTGGACACAACTGAGTGACTAAGCATGGACACATGTATATACAAGCTCAGCATTGTATTTAAATGATTGCTATATTTTTTTCTAGTTTATCTAGTTCTAGATGTTTGTAGCAGGATAGTTTTAGTATTTACTTAATCTTTAAATATCTAAAATTGAAAAATATATTTAAAATTTAAAAATATATTATGATCAATGTAAAGTTATTTATCTTGTAAACAAATTATATGTTTTATCCTTTATTCATAAAATGGTTTGTATAAATGTGTGTATGTATGTGCGTATATGAATCTCCACCTAAAGTTTAATTGATGATGAAATTAGCCATATTACAGCACACATTCTTTGGTCAGTTCTAAAAATAAGAAAATATTCTGCTAAAAACATTATAAACATTAAAAAGAAATGTTACTTCCCAGTAGCCTAGAAATGAAAAGTGAACTATAAGTTACCTAGAAGTAAAAGGGAAAAATAAACTTAATATCAATAATTTTAACATGTAATGACCAGTTTTCAATGAGAAGGAAAATGTATAGATTTATGTATTGTAATAATAAGAGAAATAAATTGAAAGTGAATGAGTGTAATAGTCAATCTAAGAAATTAAAAATTAGTTAAATAGAGAAGATTAAGCAAAATGAAATTAAACATGCTTAAATTAATACTACATAAAAAAGAAATATTAAAATTAAACAAACACTTTGATAATTTGAAACAGCTAATGCAGTGAATAGACATTCAGAAATCTACTCAAATTTTAAACAGTAAGAAAAAATATGGAAACTTGCAAAAGAAAAAGAATCACCACAGATGTGAGTAGGTTCATAAAGAGCAAGAGAATATTATTTCAATCTATTTTAAAGTGGAAAAATGTAGGATATTTATAAATATTACCTAAAATTGATTTTACACTTATCTGCTTTTGTTTTTCTTTGTTTCTATCAAAAAATAAATGAATTAAAATGTCCATTAAAGTTTTGAAAAAAAAGTTTACATAGGGACATATCTAGATGACAGAATTACACAAATATTGTTAACAAAATGAAATGACTTTCACTTGGGAGAAGATACATTATTAAGCAGAAACAAAAGCCTTCAGAAAATACATAAATTTAGATTACAACTTGAAATATGGCAAGTGTGTCTTTGTACAGAGACTGGAGTGTGATTTGCTAAGTCACTTCAGTCTTGTCTGACTCTTTGCAACCCCATGGACTGTGGCCCGCTAAGCTCCTCTGTCCATGGGATTCTCTAGGCAAGAACACTGGAGTGGGTCGCCATGCTCTCCTCCAGGGGATCTTCCTGACCCAGAGATTGAACCCAAGTCTTTTATGCCTCCTGCATTAGCAGGGAGGTTCTTTACCACAAGTGCCACCTGTGAAAAGTATGGTGTATTTAAA
This sequence comes from Giraffa tippelskirchi, assembly GCF_054371585.1. Classification (NCBI taxonomy): domain Eukaryota; kingdom Metazoa; phylum Chordata; class Mammalia; order Artiodactyla; family Giraffidae; genus Giraffa; species Giraffa tippelskirchi. The sequence goes on from NC_137278.1 coordinate 67,715,043, forward strand.
TAATAATTATGCTTATTTATATGTGCAAATAATTTATGGATAATAATTTTATTTATTTATTGTAACCACCTAAGAGGTAAGTGTCGGAGAAGGCAATGGCACCCCACTCCAGTACTCTTGCCTGGAAAATCCCATGGATGGAGGAGCCTGGTAGGCTGCAGTCCATGGGGTCGCTAGGAGTCGGAGACAACTAAGCGACTTCACTTTCACTTTTCACTTTCATGCATTGGAGAAGGAAATGGCAACCCACTCCAGTGTTCTTGCCTGGAGAATCCCAGGGACGGGGGAGCCTGTTGGGCTGCTGTCTATGGGGTCACGCAGAGTCGGACACGACTGAAGCGACTTAGCAGCAGCAAGAGGTAAGTGTCATTGTAATACCAGTTTTAAAATGACAAACACAGTCTTTGACCAGTTAAATGGATGGTAAAAGATCACAACCAAGTGGTTTGCCTTAAATCTGTTTTTACTTAAGGTGCTACATTGGTTGCTGGAAATATGGTTGGTTATACTGATAGAAAACAATGTTAGAACCCTATTTTGTGTCCATGATTTTTTATTCAGACAGAATAAAATATTTAATGGAAGGAAAAAATTGAAAATTATACAAATTAAAAAAAATTAATTAGGGCTCAAGTAAATTTTCTCAAGTAAGACAAGACACCCAGATCCAAGAAAAGAAAATGTATATGAACAAAACAATAATTTGATACTTTGAATGTCAAAAGATGTACTGAATACTATCAAAAGTAAGAGACTTGGAAAACTATCTTCAAGTAAAAAAGGAAAATGGCAAATACCTTCCATATATACATTTTTTTTTACATATTTAAAATAAGCTTTTCTGTATCAGCATTAACAAAATACGTGAACAAGTAAGTCAGAAAATATGAATGTATTTTAAACATACACACCTCATTGGCAAACGATTTTTAAAATCACCAGTTATTGCTAGTTTCCTTTCCCTAAAGAGCTTGCTCCCATCAGCAAAGTATCAAAGTGTATATATGCCCACAGTATGCCCACAGTAGTAGTTTTAACTTCTCTTTTGAAATTTGTTTAGATTGATGAGAAAGATAATATCCAATTGGATTTATTTTCATTTCCCTGTGTAGTAATAAGGCTGAGCAAATTTCAAAGGTTTAGATACATTCACATTTTTTTACTTATTTGTCCAGTATTTTATTAATGTTGTGTATGTTTTAAAACATTTAGATATAAATGTCTACGTAGGCAGGGGCTTTCCTGGTGGCTCAGATGATAAAGAATCCATCTTCAATGCGAGAGACCCGGGTTTGATCCCTGGGTCAGGAAGATCCCCTGGGATCCCCTGGGGAGATCCCCTTCACTCTCTCTAGCTACACAGTCTCCTAGGCGGCGCGAGTGGTAGAGAGCTCACCTGCCAGTGAAGGAGACATGAGATGTGGGTTCTATCCCTGGGTCAGGAAGATTCCCTGAAAAAGGGCATGGCAACCCATTCCAGTATTCTTGTCTGGAGAATCCCATGGACAGAGGAGCCTTGGGTGCTACAGTACATAGGCTTGTAGAGTCAGACATGACTGATGCAACTTAGCAAGCATGCAACCTACATACAGGAATGATTATTGTACCATTACTTATATTGGCAAAAATCTGAAATAAATACTTGTATTACTACAAAAATAGTTACAAAATCAATGGTATATCATAGGATTTTAAGCAACTATTAAAATGAGTGCTTATGCATTTGCCTAGGTGATGCCAGTGGCAAACTCTTAAATGAAAAGTGAAGTTAAATTTTATCCCAAATTGTACAAATATATATAATGTACAAAAGTACATTATATATATTTTATATGCACATACATACAAACTTTCCACATCCTCAAAAGTTTTCTATATCTAATTTCTGGCTTATCTTAAGTATATAGGCAAGTAATTTTACAATTTGGCTTTCCATGTGGCTCAGTGGTAAGGAATTCGCCTGCCAATGCAGGAGACATGGGTTTGATCTGTGGATCTGGAAGATCCCCTGCAGAAGGAAATGGCAATCTACTCCAGTATTCTTGGCTGGAAAATCCCATGGACAGAGGAGCTTGGCAGGGTTACAGCCCATCGGGTCTCAAAAGAATATGATATGACTTACTAACTACATAACAGCAAAATTAACTGGTCAAATATATGAAGGTAGACATGTGGCTATGGAAGAAAAATGCAAAGCAGAAGTAGAAAAGCAATCTAGGCTAAAATAATGTTAGCAGTCTCAACGTCAGGTCATTTTTACAGAGAAAAATGTCAGGTAACTAACATTCAGAAGGTAAGAATTCTGATCATCTGAATTTTCTGGTTAATTAAAGCTAGTGTGAAATTCCTTTGTGACTATGACTGAGAGTTAAAAGTCCTTGAGGAATGTATACATTTCTCTTATTGTCTTATAAAGTATAATGAAAGCCATTAGTCTTTTGGTTGGTTTCTTAGGATCTTATAGTACTAGTGTTTATATTTATAAATATCACTTTCCTACAAGATGTTACATCTATAAACATGAGTGTGAAAGAACTTGGATTAAATCTAATTTAGCCCAATACTATAACTAAGGATATATTGGATCTTGATTTTCTATTAAAAATAGGGTCCAAACAGTTAAAATCTCAGAGTTGGGTGGTTGTCAGTGTAGTTACAGATCACACTTTAAAGAAGTTACAGTATTCAGGCATTGATTCCCTCCTGAACTAGATAAAACTTAGATGTGCATAATTTTGGTAATGTATGTTTATCATGTATATTTTTCAGAACTCTTCAGTGAGTCAGATATGCTTCCTTTGTAAAGTAAAGCTCATCTTTTCTAAAAATGACTAAAGCTCATTTTTAGTTTCAGAAGTGCTAAAAATGAGGCAAGGACTGTTTCCTGACTCTCAATCCATTTAGTCATTTCAATAATTTATTCTTGGTATTTTGTTTTCATGGAAGGTTTGGGTACCTAGGCTCTAATATTTATGAATGAGTAAATTGCTGCTATTCTCTAAATCAGTGGTGTTTTCAATAATGTGGCATCTACACTTTCAGGTAAATATAAACATTCCCCTTCTGCTTCAGCTCAAACCATTATACTCACTATTCTTAGATTCCAATGTTAGCTAATTTTTCTCTCTTTATCTGCCCCTCCCATCTAGACATTGCACAAAACAATGCATGATCTCTTCCTCACTTCTCACATTCACATACACCAGTTTCTCTGGCTAACTCCGGCTTCATACCTCCAATGAAGTGTTACTTCCTGGAGAACGCTTTCAAGGACTCCTTGGTTAACTTAGGTCTCAGGGCTTCCCATAGTAATTTCACCAACCCCTCATCATATTATACATCAATGACGTAAAAGCTCATAAATCTGGATGCATATTCTATAGTGACTTACTGGGTTTTTTTTGTTGTTTATTAGTTATCTCTGCTCCTACATTAATCAATCAATTAATAAAAATCAGTAAAATATTTCCAAATACATTTCAATATTATGAGGGTATTCTAGCAAGTGTTCTCACATTAACAGCACAAGTAAATTGATGTGTACTTTAATTGACGACTAGGTATATTATATGACCAACAGTGGTTCCTATGGATGTGCATGCTGAGTCAGTTCAGTAGTGTCTGACTCTTTGTGACCCTGTGGACCACAGCCTGCCAGTCTCGTCTGCCCATGGAATTCTCCAGGCAAGAATACTGGAGTGGGATGCTATGCCCTCCTCCAAGGGATCTTCCCAACACAGGGATCAAGCCCATGTCTTCTATATTTCCTTCATTGGTGGCAGGTTCTTTACTGCTAGTGCCAATAAAACACAGTAAAAAAGCAAAACAAAACTAAATAAAAATAATTGAGGCAGAAAATTCATCTTTCTTATGTGCCCTATGCTTAGCACAACACAGACCTAATCTAACTTTCTAGGCTTCAGTAGAAATACTTCCTCGTATATTCTTTGGGTCCCTACTCATTTGGACTATTTTTAATTTTTGGTACCTAAGTACACCATTCACCTTTCTTCTTAACCTGCACTCATCCATATCTGGTCTGGGATGACTGAGGTGTCTTTCTCATTCACACTCTCTCCATCTCTCACACTCAGTTTCCTACTTCTATCTATTGATACCTTTGTTAATGTCGAGGACAGCACCTGGCCCTTACTCATCTGTATATATCTCAGTGCTCAATAGGGTTATTACAAAGTAGGAAAGCAATCCCTCTAAGTTACATTCCATATAGGCAGTATTCTTTCTGTTTTACTGATTGCTTGCAATTTGCTAAATCTTCAAAGTATTTTGTGGCTTTATTTCCTTCCTAAATTTTAAATCTGAATTTCCTGTAGGCAGGAGAAATATCTTACTTATCTATCCATTCCCTTGCATAACCTAGGACAGTGCCTTGCACATAGCAGCACTTCACTTGGTACTTAAATGAGACTATTTGGATACAGAAAGATCTTACTCCTTAGCATATAATCCTCTCTTGAATATGGAAGAAATTAGCTCAGTTTATTAAATGTATGAGAAAAACAGGAATTATGTTTTGAAAACCATTGCAATCTTCCAGAGTGCCAAGGCCTTTTAGGGCTTGTGGAATTAACACTTCCAAAAAAGGAATCCATTTCCTGATTACTCAAGAGAGATGCAAGAAAAAAATAACTGTGCAATGACAGACAAGTTGAAAAAATCGAAAATAAGTAAATATAATTCAGTTTGAATAGTTGTTTCACACACACACACAATTTTCCCATGAGGCTCTTTAAAAATGTAGATAATTTATTTGCATTTTGGCAAATACGTTTTAGCTGCTGAGAAAAATACCCCTACTATGGTAAATACATATTTTTTGAAGAAGCGATAAGAATTGTAATAATAATTGAGTAATGTCAAGAAAGAGAAAATAAACACATACTACATCCAGAAATATTTAAAGATGAAGCAAACAAAACTCTCAGTTAAAGAAGTATGACTCATTGGCTGTGTCTACACGAAAGAAAAATAGCTCTTTAAATATATATATATAAAAAAATCAACTAATTATCTAAGAACACTGTTCTCAGGATGCTATAAAACTGGCTTTGTTTTTGTTGAAATGATCTTACTGACATCATGTAAACACAAACTAATGTCATAAAAACAAACATGAACACTTTTTTTCAAGTTAAGAAACAGGTGTGAGGTCATACAGTATCAGATGATAATGATTAGGATTCATTGATCAACAAAGTTATATCATGATCAGTAGACAAACAGGGATACATTTGAAATGAACAGATTACAGGCAATGCAGAGCACACTAACTGATAGTAAGGATAAATAAGGAAATTTTTAAAAAAATATCATGAAGTATTGAGTTAAATAAGAATATATGAACTAAATAGTTATTTGATTGCTCTGTACAACTTGAAATTTTTAAAGCTATAATCCATGTGCTAGTCCTCTGAATAATGGTCAATTATTTAGGGCCTGATACTGACCCAAATGGATTTTCCAATATTCCATTTTCACATCTTCTCTGGTAGTAGTGCTCTAAATTGTCTATGTCTGATGGTTGAAAATTATGTTTACTATTTAATTTTGTGAGGATTAGCAAGTAATACTTACAACATAGTCAGGACTCATTATGCCATAGTGGATGAACGAAAATTGAAAAGCATAACTCCAAAGTAAAAAGTATTCATAATTTTTTCTAAATTCCCTTGATTCATCATTTCATGAAAACAGTCACAGATTCTACTGTCATTGCCTCTTCTATTATGTAACTTGGTTGATTAAAAAAATCCCGGTTATTGACTTTTCAAAAAGAAGCTTTCTAAGATATAATCAACTATTTTTCTGTTGCTCACCAAACTGCTAGGAAGTAGATAAAAAATAAAGTCAATGCTCAGAGGCAGAGACCTGAGGTCAAGGCTTAGATATGGCTTTTATCAGCTTCATTGACTTTAGGAAAATTAATAACTTAAGATTCAATTTTTTTAATGTGACTAAATTCTTACTTTGCAGTGATATTATAATTAAGTTAAGTATAGTTATCTAGAATTATACACTATCCAGAATTGTTCCTGACACATGACAGGTGATAAAAAATAAATTTTCTTCAAAAGTATTAATAAATACTTTTTTCAAGAAGAGTTGAATGAGCTTTGTCTCATATGACAACCAATGGTAGAGCTATCTGGGACCTTGCATTTTAAAGAAGGCTGACATGACATCTAGACTCAGCGATTTGTATGGAATCATGAAGGGGTGTGCAACATGCATGTAACATATATTTTATTTTTCTTGAAAAAGTTGTTTGACTTGCTCAAGGTCATACAGCACCACCTTAATTAGAATTAAGTTATCTTGGTTTTGGATTTTATAGACACTCTAGTTGGAATAATATTTTTGTTGAGACAGAGACTTAGTAATATAACTAGAAATGATGGACATGTAAGAGACATTGGACTTTGTGTTTTTTGAGACAGGTGAGCATGTATGACCCTGTATGACCACAGACCTAAAATAAAACAATGCATCTGCTATAGATGGAGTTATTTAGAGCAAGTGACATTGCTATAAATTCTGATAACAGAAAGGTCTTTTTATGTTTATTTTTACTGTTATATTTTCACTTATATTCCAAGAAATATTTGAAGCAATATGTTTGATTTAATATGTTTTGGTCAAGGAAATTGGCCAGACTGTGAAATGGGTTTACACACTGGTAGTTGTACCCAGACATGAATAAAGGTAAAATGAATAACATGTCTTTTCTTTTAACTTTAGTTTTGCAACTGGATTAGTTTATTCTTAATATGTAACTTCCACATCAGTTGTATGCTACTTTAGCATTTTTTCAACCAAGTATACATTTGATGCATAAGGAGTGAAGCATATAGTTATATCTTGAATAGTCCCTGGGATATCACATCTTTAGAAGCCCCCAGGATCATGCACATAAACTAAAGTTTCAATAGACTGACTTTTAAGATTTAGATAAGAGATCTTTCATCATTCTTGAGGGATCTTTAGCTACTTTTAAACCTGAGAAATCAACCAAAATATTTAAAATTGCTGTTCCTCCTTCTCTTAGCAGGGCATCACTCTTCCCTATGTTGTGCTTAAATGTAAATATGTGTCATGCATAAACTTAACCACAATTTGTAGGATTGTGTTCCTAAACTTCAACATAAAGTATCCAATTTACTACCACTAGACAGTGATACTGTTCACCAGGTTCTCAAGGCAAGAATACTGAAGTGGTTTGCCATTCCCTTCTCTTGAGAGTGCCTTGGACTGCAAGGAGATCCAACCAGTCCATCCTAAAGGAAATTAGTCCTGAATAATCATTGGAAGGACTGATGCTGAAGCTGAAACTCCAATACTTTGGCCACCTTATGCAAAGAGCTGACTCATTTGAAAAGACCCTGATGCTGGGAAAGATTGAAGGCAGAAGGAGAAGGGAACAACAGAGGATGAGATGTTTGGGTGGCATCAGCGACTCAATGGACATGAGTTTGGGTGGACTCCAGGAGTTGGTGATGGACAGGGAGGCCTGGGGTGCTACAGTTCATGTGGTCGCAAAGAGTTGGACACGACTGAGTGACTGAACTGACCTGAACTGAGAGAGTGATAAGACTTCCCTGGTGGCTCAGATGGTAAAGAATTGGCCTGCAATGCAGGAGACCTGTATTTGATCCCTGGGTTGGGAAGATCCCCTGAAGAAAGGGAACGGCTACCCACACCAGTAATCTGGCCTGGAGAATTCTACAGACCATGGGGTCGCGAAGAGTCAGACACGACTGAGTGACTTTCACAGACAGTGATAACATATTTGACATATAATCCTAATACGCTTCTGCGGAAGACTATTATGGACTGTACTTTTTGAGAAACAGAAAGATGAGGATAAGGCTGGAAAGCAAGGAAATACCCTAGCAAGTCAAAAAAACTATTGGCTGTGATATAAAGGCAGAAGAGAGACTGAGAGAAAAGGGGAGAGAGAGAAAGAAATATCTTTGATGATTCAGAAGACTGCTAACTAGGCTATAAGCATAAATATTTCTGAAAATGTCATCAGGGCTCACAACCCAAAACATGATAAAGGAAAAATCCTAATAATACCTTTAAAATATTTGAACCAGAGATGAACTGAATCTACCAAATGGCACAATAAAAGTAAGACTGATAAATTTCAACCCCAGATAAAAGTGACTCAACCACCTTTAATACCAGCCTGACAGAGTAAAAGACACACTCTTTTTTAAAGGAAAATTTCAAAGTATAAAATTTAGTTTAAATTTAAAATATAAACTTTAGTTTATACTCTTTATTTTAAAATGTAAAGATGAATTTTGGCAAATATATATCTTTTGAGATATAGAAAGATGTAGGAAAAATTGACCCATAATCAAAAGCAAAAATAGCCAATAAAGTCTGATCCATAGATGGCCCACATGTTAGAATCATCAGGAAAAAAAAGAGTATAAAATAACTTGATAAGTACATTGAAATATCTAATTGACTAATAAATGAAGAGGTGGATAATTTCAACAGAGAAGAATAAAAACAGACTGCAATAGAAATATCAGAATTTTTAAAATTTAATATTTTTATAATATTGAGATTTTTAAAACTGAGTTCACTTGATGAACTAAAGTTTAAACTGGACCCCGCAGAAGAAAAGTGAATTTTGAAGACAGATTAATATAAAAATCTCCTGACCCAAGGATTGAACCCAGGTGTCCCACATTTCAGGCAGATTCTTTACCATCTGAGCCACCAGGGAAGCCCAAAATAAAATATATATACATATAAAAAAATAATCTAAATAGCATGTTCTTGTATATGTGTAATGGGGATCCAAGAAAAGGAGAATAACACAGAAGAAACATTAACAGATTCAATGGCTGAAAGTTTTCCATAATTAATAAAAAATATTAATCTACAAATCCTAAAACTTTAATAACACAATGCAAGATAAACGTAAAGGAGGTCTCATAAGCACATCATAGTCGAAATAATGAAAATCAAAAAAGAAAGAATAAAATTTAATAGCAGCTAGAGGAATAAAGGATGATAGATACCTCATTATCACTGTCATCATCATTGTGATCATGATTATTGTAAGAAGGGGAATAAAAATTGAAGAAGTAAGGGGAGGAGCAGAGGATAGGGAGAAGGATAATGAGAGGAAAATAAAAGGAAGCATTGAAACTGAAGCATTAAAAAACAACATCCATTATATACTATTTACAGGAAGTATTCTTTAACTACAAAGATACATGCTGGATTAAGTACAAGCATGGCAAATATATACCATAAAAATGGTAAGAATAAGAAGCAGGTGAGTCTATGTTTATATCAGAGAAAGTAGTCTTTAAGACAAGGAGTACTGCTGGAGAATGGGAAGGAATATTTCATAAAAATGGAAAAGGTCAGTCTCTAAGGAAGCATAATAATCCTAAATGTCCATCCACCTAATAAGAGACTATACAAATACATGTTGGGAAATTTAACAGAATAAAGGGAGGAACAGATAAATTCACAGTCCTAGCGGTAGATTATAACACACCTCTTGATTAAGTAGACAAAATCAAATATATGTATAAAAGATTTGAGCCACAATATCAAACAACTTGCTTCAAATAAAATTCATGGAAATTTACAACCTGACAATTATAGAAAACACATTCATTTCAAACGCACATGGAACATTCATCAAGATGAACAAAGTGGGCCATAAAAGAAGTTTCAGCAAATTTCAAAGCCTTGAAATCAGGCAGTGTTTTCTAATAACTGCATTATAATTAGAAATTCTAAGAATGTTATCTAGACAATATAAAAATATTTGAAAATTAATAAACACACTTCTATATTTGTCATGAACTAAGAAAAAAATCACAAGGAAAATTAGAATGTTTCAGACTGAAAAAAGATTAAAACACAAAATTTGAAAATGTGTTGGACGATGTTAAAACAGATGTCAGTCAGGTTAGCCTACTATAACAAACTACCATAGACTAGACTGTTTACAAACAACAAACATTTGTTCCTTACAGTTATTGAAGCAGGCAGGCCCAAAATCAAAGTTCTGTCTTTTTGCTGTGTCTTACAGCATCTCTCTGGGGTCTTTTTTGTAAGAACATTAACCCCATTTATGAGGGCTCCATACTCATCCCCTAATCACTTTTCAAAAGTCCTGCCTCTTAATAACATCACATTGGGGATATGTAGGATTTCAGGATTTCAGCAGATGAATTTTTGGGAACACAAGCATTCAGTACATAACAGTAGTTTTTCATAGAGAGAAGTGCAATTTTAAAACTTTATGTAAGACGAGATCTTTCACATAAATTCTAAGCTTCTACCCTAAGAAACTAGAGGGGGAAAATCACATTAATTCCAAAGTAAATAGAAGGAAACCATAAGTATAAATGTGGAAATCAGTAAAATGAAAAACAGATAAAAAATGGATTAAAAATCAAAAAGTAAAATAAAATGGAGAATACTAATGAGATTGCTATAGTCTTGTGAGATGAATTAAGTAATACAAATAAAAAGCACAAATAGCAATATCAAGAATAAAAAAGACATTATTACAGACTTCACAGACATTAGAAGAAAGATACAAAAGACAACATTGCAATATATTGAATACCAAGAAGAAACAGAAAATTCCTTATTAAATTGGATTTTTAATAAAAATTTTACTACTGAAAAAACAGCTCCTCTGGTCCTAGGTGGTATGGACAGTCAATTAATTCTATCAAAGATTAAAGAGAGGAAATATATCTTGCACCATATAGTACACAAATTCTTTTAAGATCTGACGGAGAAAGAAGAAACATTATCCGATTCATTTTAAGAGCCACTATGATGCTAATCGGAGAAGGCAACGGCACCCCACTCCCAGTACTCTTGCCTGGAAAATCCCATGGACAGAGGAGCCTGGTAGGCTGTAGTCCATGGGGTTGCGAAGAGTCGGACACGACTGAGCGACTTCACTTTCACTTTTCCCTTTCATGCACTGGAGAGGAAATGGCAACCCACTCCAGTGTTCTTGCCTGGAGAATCCCAGGGACGGCGGAGCCTGGTGGGCTGCCGTCTATGGGGTTGCACAGAGTCGGACACGACTGAAGCGGCTTAACAGTAACAACAGCATGATGCTAATACTAAAACCAGATAGTGACATTATAAGAACAAAACAACAGCACACAGATCAATCATCCTCAAGAGCATCTATACAAAATTTCTGCACAAAAATCTTAGTAAATTGAATCCGTTGATATATAAAAAGGATGATATTAATACAAGCATATTTTCCCAGGATAGACAGGTTGGTTTAACAATCAAAAACCAATCATGTAAATCATCACTTTATAGAGTAAATGGAAAAATATATGATTAATCTGTAAAGGTAGAAAAAGGAATAAAATTCAGCACTCATTCATTTTGATGGTCTTTTAAAAAACTAGGAATAGACAATATCTTATTATATGTTATAAAAAATCATCCATGAAAAAATATCTATAGATAACATCATACTTAATGGTGAGATATTGTATGCATTCCTTCTAAGATCACAAGAATAGACTTCAGAAATAAAAATCACATATTTACAGTCAACTGATTTTTTAGTTCAATGATAAAAGCAATCTTTTCAACAAGTACTTTTGGAACAATTGGATATCCATATGGAATAAGTGAACTTTGATTTCTACTTCACTTGATAGGCAAAATCTAATTTGAAATAGATATTAGATGAATCATAGCTAAAGTCATAATGTTTCTATAAGAAAATACAGCAGATTACTTATACAACTGTGGCTTAAATGAAGATTTCTTATATTGGGGAAGAAAACTCACTATCCTTAACAGAAGAAACAAATTAATTAAAATTCATCAAAATTGAATATATCACTCCATAAAAAGGCCAATCAAAAAAATAAACAGGCAGCCCACAGACTGGGAGAAAATGTTCTATCCTTAGTATATACATCTGACATAAGCTTTGCATCTAGAATATATAAAAACCTGTATAAATCAAAAATAGAAAAGAAAATAATCCAACAATAATAGGAAAAATATTTAATCATATACTCCCAAATAAATAAGTAAAACTGATCAGTAAATGCATAAAAAGATATTGCACAACATTATTCACCAGACAGATATCAATTAATTAGAGAATAACTGTCCACACCTACACAAATGCTTAAAATAAAAGATTCATATAGCACTAAGAACTGAGGATGTAGAACAACTGGAAATGCCATACTTTGCGGGGAGTATAAAATGGTGCAGTTGCTCTGGATAAACATATGGTAGTTTGTTATAAAGTTACGAAGAAACCAACTTTATCATCAAGAATTTCACTCTTTCATGTTTACTCTTTAAAATGAAATATCTACAAAAAGCTTATAAATGTATGTTCAGAAAAGCCTTATTTACAACAATCACAAAGGGGAAACATGCCAAATGGTCATCAATAAGAGTATGGTTTAACAAACTGTCGCACATTTATACGATGGCATATCATTCAACAATAAAAAGGAATTAAGTATTCTTGCCCCCCAAGAAAAGTTGCTGCTGCTGCTAAGTCGCGTCAGTCGTGTCCGACTCTGTGCGACCCCATAGACGGCAGCCCACCAGGCTCCCCCGTCCCTGGGATTCTCCAGGCAAGAGTACTGGAGTGGGTTGCCATTTCCTTCTCCAGGGCATGAAAGTGAAAAGTGAAAGTGGAGTCGCTCAGTCGTGTCCGACTCAGTGACCCCATGGACTGCAGCCCGCCAGGCTCCTCCGTTCATGGGATTTTCCAGGCAAGAGGACTGGAGTGGGGTGCCATTGCCTTCTCCAAGAAAAGTTGAGTGTTTCCTAAAAATCATCCTGGCAGAGTATACATTTTCTAATAATTGAAAATCTAAAAACTGTAGTCTTTTACACAAATGATTCCTAAAATGTTCAATCAGCATCAGGGCTTATTTTACAATAACTTTCCTGATTTTTTATTTTCACTCATTCAACAATATGTTTATTTATTATTTAGTACAGGATAAACATTAGTCTTAATACTATATTTGGAAACATAAATAAGATTCCTACTCACATGAGATATTTACTGAGGAAGTAGCACTTATAAAACCATAATAATTTTACATTAGTTAAAGGTGTTATGAAGGAAAACAAAATAGAAGAAATATAAAGAATTATGATGGTAAGAATGGATATATGGTAAGAAAAGGAATTAATTATCTACGTAGGATAGAGATGAACTCTATGAAGAATGAAAAATTTTCCTGATAGCTGGTACAAAGATTTCCTAAAGAACAGAAAGTGACAATATACTAATTATTTTGGAGGTAATTTGATCTTCAGGGACACTATTGGGGATTACCACTGACTTTTTTTCCAAAATAATCTTAATATTGTCATGATATAATCTTTTCAGTAATAAGGAACTAATTCAACTCAGTCTAAAAAACATGCAAAAAATACATTTTGTCCAGTTAAATTCTGTGTTTTAAGAAATTATTAGTTAATAAAGTTGTAATCAAGTATGTATTCTAAAAGAATTTTAAAGAGTTGGAGATTTGTATATTTGGGCTTCCCTGGTGGCTCAGATGGTAAAAAATTCATCTACAATGCAGATACCCAGGTTTGATCCCTGATTCAGGAAGATCCCCTGGCTAAGGTAATGGCCACCCACTCCAGTCTTCTTGCCTGGAGAATCCCAGAGACTTTGGAGCCTGGTGGGCTAAAGTCCATGGGATCACAAAGAGTTAGACACAACTGAGTGACTAACACTTTATATATATATATACACATATATCTTTATTTGATAAATAAAAAATTATATATTTAAGTGACAAACTAAAATACTTTCCAAGAGTATCTGAAACAATTTAGAGTCTTAAACAGGGTATGTAGTACAATGTAAAGCTTGTTTATAGTATTCATTTTCCCAGAAAAGGAAGTTTTTGTATTCTAAGTACATAGTATAAAAGAAAAAAAACCTATCACAGCCCTCCAAAAGAACAAAGATTTAAATTATAATAAATTTTGTCTGTGACATGTCATTGTCATCATTCTAAAAGAAAATACCAATCCATAGACACAGATCTTTGTTAAGATTGAAAAGACTTCTAAGACTTGTAGATTTTAAAAATCTAGACTAAAAACTCTAATCCCTCCATAAGTGTAAATATTTAGTCCTGAACACCTATCTCTTTACGGTCATTTTGACATATCGTTGATTAATAACTCAGCTGGTTTATACTGATACATGGAATTGGACTGGCTACAAAAGGCACAATGCCTTCTGGTCACACTTTGTTGACTTTCACCAGTGAGTAGCAACTGTATACCTCATTGTTAGCTCAGACACAAACCATTTTCTTTCCATTCTCTCCTTGTTATTTCCTCACATATTCTGAATTTAGAAACTTCACTATACCAAGTTTGTTTCTGAGGCTTTATTTAGGCAGCAGGCTATTTCTGAAAAGCCCATACAAATCAAGGAATAGCTAGTTTCCTTTTGATGCCCATTTGATTTTGATGCATGTCTAAAGATCTCTATGCAAAGTTCTTCTGTAAACATGAGTGACTCCTGAAGCTTATTTGTTGGTGCTGTGCAAATCAATGCAGTGCTTTTGAGTAAAGGAAATCCCTGAATTTAACTATTTTATAAATTTGTAAATTGTAGAAGGGCTTAGAATCCCTTTCTCCTGCCCTAAAATCATGTTGTGGGCTACATGAGTTATGAAGCATTGAAGTTATGAGCTATCAAAATTTTCAGTGAATATTTTCATTTTTTAATTAGATTGCTTAGTAACTGTAGAATAAGTATATTTTCTAATTTACTTATCTTTTTATTGCAATTTTGCACTTCAGGAATAACATCATTGGCTTCCCTGGTGGTTCAGATAGTAAAGAGTCTGCCTGCAAGGTGGGAGACCCAGGTTCAATCCCTGGGTCGGGAAGATCCCTTGGAAAAGGAAATGGCAATCCACTCCAGTATTCTTGCCTGGAAAATCTCTTGAATGGAGGAGCCTGGCAGGCTACAGTTCATGGGGTCACAAAGAGTCAGACACGACTGAGCAACTAACTAACACATATCTTATTTTAGTGATATTTTATAAAACTAAATTATATAATATCATTTATGCTAGTGGAGTCATTCAGAATCACACTTGTTTATTTACTTTTATCAGAAAACCTCTAAAGAATTTACTGTCTCAAAATTCAATATGCTTCCATTGGGGGTCCAACCAAATTATTCATCTACTCTGTTGGTGAGTTAATAATGATATGAATGAAAAAAAGAGCTTTGTGACCTCAGGCAGACTAGAGAAAACTAAATCAAATTTCCAAAGGATCTGGGGGAGAGCATAGAGTATTTCCCCAAAGTGTATTGTGAATATGGGGGCTTCCCTGGTGTCTCAGTTGTAAAGAATCTGCCTGCCAAGCAGGAGACTCAGGTTCAGTCCCTGGATTGGTAAGATCCCGTGGAGAAGAAAATGGCAACCCACTCCAGTATTCTTGCCTGGGAAATCCCATGGACAAAGGAACCTGGCAGGCTACAGTCCAAGGGGTCGTGAAAGAATCAGACACGACTGCACAACTAAACAACAATATTGTGAATGTGACCTGATCTGATCCTCCATCCCACTTTCCACTCCTTTGACTCTTATGGAGCAAAACCACATATAACACTATGCTTTCTGATGATCAGAATTAAAAAAAATGATAAAAGCAACAAAAAAGTCAACCAAAATATGCAGAAAAAAAATGTGATCTAAATTTAAATTTTAAAAGAATGACAGATATCATGAAAGCACAGTATGATATCAAAACACAGAATAAAAGTACTAAAAATATGTTAATCATGATGAGCATCTTTATTAGTATTTTTATTATAAGTACTTTTTTACATCTTTATTAGTGTTTTTATCATTTATTATTAGTTTAAATTTATTATTAGTAGTACATCATTAATACATCCATTCCCTTTTATTTTTCATGTAATTTGCTCAAAGTAGTGTTTTTGGTCTCACTTCTTTAAGTGTCTTTTCTAAATTTCCAGCTTTCTTAATTTCTACTTATCCAATATCGGCTAACGTGCCTGCCTTGACTTATTTTCCACTGTCCCGCAGCATCCACATATGCATGCAGGAACACACATGCAGTAGTCTCTGGATAGACTATTTTCTTCACCCTCTCCAACACATTTGTACTATTTTAGCTATGTTCCTCTGCACTGTTTTCTAATTTTCTAAATATTGTTATTCCTTGGAGACTTCACTAAAGTTCTCATTTGGTATAAAGCTTTCCAACTCTCTAATTCTTTAAGAAACTTTTGTTAGTATTTTCTAAAGTTTGTTGTCAGGCTGCTTGAAATCTAATATCAAGAAGAGGTGATTAAGAAGATGAAATTGGGTAAGTAGTTTTAGGAACACTGGTGAAGCCAGGACTGGGACTCAGAAAGCCAAAAGAGATTAAAGGCAAACAAGTGTCTAAACCTAGCCACAGAAACATGGGGGAAAAACCCACATAGGACCCTGCAAAGTGCAGCTTGCACTGCTTGTTGCTGGTCCTTCTGGCTGCAGTTTTTAGTTTCCGTGTGTAGATGCTTCAGCCCTTAAGTGTGTGAAAAGGTGCTGAAAAACTCATGATATATTATTCCAGCCTTCACTTGTCTCTTTTTTTTTCCATAACACTCTTAGAAATCATTACATGGTTAAAATATAAAATTGTGTACATCTTAGATAATATAATTACATGCTTCTAATATATTTGTACAAGACCTCAGAGATAATACAGTGCAGGACTTTTTAACCTTTTTGTCTTTTGTTTTAGACTCCTTCAGAAGTCTAGTGAACTCTGTAGACCATTTTTCAAAATAATATTTTTTATATGCATAAAATATAATACATGGGATTACAAAGAAATCAACAGTATCGAAATATAATTGCCAAAATATTTTGAAAATGCCTAATTTGTGATACAGTAATATATGTTTTTATGTATTAACATTCCATATAAAGAATAAAATAATGTTATCTCAAAATATTTTCAGCTATATGCAGTATCTATAATGTGATATGAAAATATCTGTGACTGATTCCTCATGGTGTCCAATTCACAGGTGCCACTAATAGTTTTATCTGTCTATACTCATAATGGAAGGACAGTACTAGATTTCTATTTGAAGTTGGTGAAGGATCAGAGATTTAGCACCCCAATCTAGTGAAATTTTTCCTTTTATGTGTAAGGAAATGATGGAGGGGGAAAAGCAGCTTGCCCAACATCATAAATCTTAGTGCAAAGCACTGGAATTAACAGAAATCACATCTATTCCCACCAAAGGCCAGGGTTCTTAATATCACACTCTGCTAATTAATGAGCTTTCATTTTAAGATCATCACAAACGTTGGTGTGTAAATTGGAGGCATATCTTCATAAGTTCTCAGAAAGTATCCTGTAAATGAGGATTTATTACACTGCACTCACCTCTGTCTTATAAATTACTACCTTACACCAGAATGATCTGTATATCAATCTATCACCTCCAATAGACAGTAAAGTCTTATAGAAAAATCACTGTGAGATATTTATCTCATTATCCCTGGGTCTTTGTATAAGACTTTGTGGTATATTGGAACCTAATGTAATTTACTAATTTGTTTATTAAGTCACTGTCCTTCACAGTTTGCTTTCGTTTTATGGGGCATATTTTTGTTTCCTCACTGAACTGAAAGCTTCTGGTGACAGACATTTTTCACAGACTTCTATATTTTCAAAAGTGCTTAGCACAATGCCATGCACACTTAATAAAGATTTCTACAGAGAAAAAAAGTATGTTTGAGAAAGGATGATAATATAATGATTAAGATAAATTAAAACCTATATTTTAAATGTTTCTCAAAATATTATAGAAAAATAAATTAATATGAAAATTTACATTAATAATCAGCTTTACATATTTTATATGTTTAATGTATAATTAAAATATGGTATTTTAAACTCTTATATGAACTCATTGGTTTGGAAAGTTCAATACTTTTAATTATTCTCCAAACAGATAACCTAGAAAAAGAGCATTTACTAGCCTAACCCTTGCCAAAGAAACTGCAACTGTGTTTTAAAGGGTGGTATTTCAGAAACAAAAGGACATACATGTTGGGATATTTAAGACATGAACTTAATTTGAATTTTCCACCAACCATATTTTTTTCACATCTGCTATATTTGGATGTCATCTAATTTCACAGAAGTCTTATTTTCATTACAGTCTGAGGGGAATTAGCTTCTTCACAGGTATGATTAGTTATTCTGTTGTGGTGAGTGGTTTTATCTTTCTATCATGCTGTTAGCCATCTAACTCCCTCACATCCTGCTCTTGCTATCTCAAGTCAGGTTGAGATCCAAAATAATGCACAAAAATAACAACATCTGCACCACTAACATGGAAAACATGTTCTAATCCTACTAACAACTTTCCTTGACAATTTTTAATATCTTTTCTAAGTAACTTTTTAAAAGTTAATTTCTATTTGAGACATGATAGTAATTGGAGATTATAAATGATCAGATAGTCTTTGCCTGTTTTTCTGTCTTGCTGATTGTCTTTAAAATGAAAGTTTCATTATCTCAGTATACTAATTAATTTACTTAACATTCAAGTCCATGGATTTTACTATATTTGATGGTGGAGATCATATTTTATTAAAACTCTTTATATTATTTCTAGTTGAAATTTAAATTGGCAAATTTCAAATGTAATACCAACTTTTGAAAGGAAAGGGTCATGAGATACTGGTATGAGGGTATTTGATGTAATTTTGAATTATCCCAGTGATTTAATAGTTAGAATGATACTTTTAAATTTGCACAGGATATTCTCATTCTGTAGATTTGGGGAGGAAATGGATCATCTATGCTTTAAAGTAAGGCATCACAGTTGTTTCCAGTGTGGCATCACTGTAGAGTCAGACCTGTAGCCTGTATCAAATACTTTTCTACATACAGATGTCCTCTGCAAGCTGGACGTATTTTCTACAATCCTTATTACTAACTTGAGTTTAACCCTTAAATTCTACAGAACTCTTCTGATGAGATGGATTAGATATGAGTAACTTTAAGAATTATTTGCATAGAGCAGACAGATCTAATTCTTAGAGCAAAATTTAACTTCCTTGGTCCCTTCCCCCACTAAAATCACACTCATATTCTGGCTATTTCAATTTATAAATCTGATTAATATGTTAGTAGGGGATTTAATTAAATCTAAATATTTAAACGTCTAAAAACTTAGACATTTTGTGTTAGTGTAGGTTTCTCTGAATAGCAGAAACCAAGATGGAATTAAATAGTAATACATGTATTATGGAAAATACCTTGTGAAGGATACAATGGAGAAGGAGTCAGAAGAGGCTGTGAGAGCCATCGGACTACCTTATATGTCAGACCCAGAGTGAAAAAGCAGGAAGAGAGGAGGTTTCATGCAAACATCATAGATTACAGAGCAGTTTCACGAAAATTTTGGCAAAGCCACTAATGAATATTTCAGCCAAAATCTCCCAATAAAGAAGACCAACTCCTCCAGGAGCAGGCCTGCCCTAACATCTCTACCTGGCTCAGCCTTTGAGAGCAACCTTGGGTATTGTGGCCTCTACATAAACACTGCTATAGGTTTTGGAGTTTACTGATGGAACTCTCAATCATTACTTTCTGCAGTTGGAGATTTGAGAGGCGTGTTCTTGTGACCACCACACATTTACTTTCTAACAATGTATACATGTTTGAGCTTGTGTTATTTACTCATCCATGGATGAGTAAAACATGGATGAATAAAAGTTTTCAGGTTAAAACTTTGCTGCCAGTAACTGTAGAGGCTGAAGTTTACCCCAAATTCAACTTTGAGAACTGGACCAGGGAACCTAATACTCTCTTTGTTCATACTACCATTTAAATACATTTTAATGTCTAGGTTTTCTATTTCTTCCTAGCATTGTTAGAGTCAAGATGTAGATACACACACACTCAGTCATGTCCAACTCTTTGCAATCCATGGACTGTAGCTTGCCAGACTCCTCTGTCCATGGAATTCTCCAGGCAAGAATATTGGAGTCGGTAGCCATTCCCTTCTCCAGGGGATCTTCTTGACCCAGGGATCGAACCTAGGTTTCCTGCATTGCAGGTGGATTCTTTACTATCTGCACCACCATCAAAACCATAGGGAAAATAGAATTTACTCTTGTCTGTATAAAAACCAGGCACCTTTCCCAAAAGACACCATTGAAAAAGACTGAGAAGGTGCCAGTCCTGAGGCTATGTGAACTGAACTGTCCTTCATACAGTACTGATTCCTCTCATTCCTCAACCTTACCAGCTAACGGAGTATGCTCCTCCAAAGGGCAAGATTTATTCGTGCAATGACTTCACAGAAAAATGTACAATAAGCAAAGCAGTTTTGTTATGGTGATGAATTCTTAATGCTCTGTTTGTGAAGGGATTGGTGTTTACTCCCAGTTATCTCTGTGCTTTGATTTCAATTTAAGATTACCAGGTGTCTGTCCCTCCTATGGAAGAGATCTAGGATATCGAAAAGGGATGAGAATATTCCTGAAGTTATATTCCTATGCTCTAACTACAAACGTGGCTGGTTCTGGAGATAGAAAGATAAATATGCATGGTTTCAAGTGTCAGGCTCACAGACTATTTAGTGATTTAAAGAATTAGTATTCTGGAAGGTAGATAAGTGTAATGATATTAGAAATCTTGAGATTTTTGTTTAGGTTTTAGTTCTTCTCT
Organism: Giraffa tippelskirchi; assembly: GCF_054371585.1. Lineage (NCBI taxonomy): Eukaryota > Metazoa > Chordata > Mammalia > Artiodactyla > Giraffidae > Giraffa > Giraffa tippelskirchi. The sequence continues at coordinate 67,735,830 of NC_137278.1, forward strand.
ATGAATTTGAGAAAATCATTTAGACACATTGTCAGAGACTTCTTATCTGAGCTGGCTGTACTAACAGACAATGTGAATGACATGTCTAGGAATTTTGCAACCTAAGAGCCTTACATGATAGTTACTCTCCCATCTCTCATAATCTATTATTTTAAATAGTAACAGAAACTATCAGAGAGGATTTCTATGATAGTATTTAACTGAGTGTGTGTGTGTATGTGTATGCTTATGTAACACATATATGTTACATATATATATATGTATATATATATATATATATATACACCCCTGGAGAAGGAAATGGCAACTCACTCCAGTATTCTTGCCTGGAAAATTCCATGGATGGAGAAGCCTGGTAGGCTATAGTCCATGGAGTCGCAAAGAGTTAGATAGGACTGAGCTATTTCACTTCACTTCACTTCACTTCATATATATATATATATATATATATATGTGTGTGTGTGTGTGTGTGTTTAAACACACACACACACACATACATATATACATTATACATATATATTATAGTGGAATTATTTCAGGAGTGAAGAAACAACTTCAAATTATAGTAGGGGACCTATAAGACCTACAAGACCTTCTAGAACTAATAGCCAAAAAAGATGTCCTTTTTATTATAGGGGACTGGAATGCAAAAGTAGGAAGTCAAGAGATACTCGAGATAACAGGCAACTTTGGACTTGGAGTACAAAATGAAGCAGGTCAAAGGTTAACAGAGTTTTGCCAAGAAAACACACTAGTCATAACAAATACCCTCTTCCAACAGGTGCTTGTAGAGAAGACTCTACACATGGATATCACCAGATGGTCAATACTGAAATCAGGTAGATAATACTCTTTGCAGCCAAAGATGGACAAGTTCTAAACAGTCAGCAAAAAAAGACTGGAAGCAGACTGTGGCTCAGATCATGAACATCTTATTGCCAAATTCAGACTTAAATTGAAAAAGTAAGGAGAAACACTAGGCCATTCAGGTATGACCTTAATCAAACACCTTATGATTATACAGTGGAAGTGACAAATAGATTCAAGGAATTAGATCTGATAGACAGAGTCTCTGAAGAACCACGGACAGAGGTCTGTGACGCTGTAGAGGAGGAAGAGATCAGGACTATCCCCAAGAAAAATAAATGCAAAAAGGCAAATGGGTGTCTGAGGAGGCCTTAAAAATAGCTGAGAAAAGAAGAGAAGTGAAAGGCAAAGGAGAAAAGGAAAGATATACCCATTTAAATGCAGAGTAGCAAAGAATAGCAAAGAGAGATAAGAAAGCCTTCCTCAGTGATCAATGCAAAGAAATAGAGGAAAACAATAGAATGGAAAAGACTAGAGATCTCTTCAAGAAAATTATAGATACCAAGGGAACATTTCATGCAAAGATGGGCACAATAAAGGACAGAAATGGCATGGACCTACAGAAGCAGAAGATATTAAGGAGAAGTGGCAAAAACACACAGAAGAATTATACAAAAAAGATCTTCATGACCCGGACAACCCAAGTGGGCCTTAGGAAGCATATTACAAACAAAGCGAGTGGAGGTGATGAAATTCCAGTTGAGTTATTTCAAAACTTAAAAGATGAAGCTGGGTTCATAACTGTTCATAACTGTTCATAACATTCCCGAAGTTTTCTGCCACAGAGAATTGTGATGGAGCCAGCAGCATGGATGGCAAAAGAACTTACTGAGCCAGAAGTGAGAGTAGAAAGTAAGGTTTATTGTGTACACTACAAGGGAGCGGTGGGTGAGACCAGGACGGGATTGGTGCCAGGAGAGAGAAACTAGGCTTCATTTATGGTTCCTTCTGGTCACCCTTGGATTAACTACATATAGTTAGGGCTGAGAGAGTCAGAGTTCTACCTTTTTGGAATGCCAACTGCTTGTGACTGCTGGTAATTTCCATTGGGAGAAGGGCATGATTGTCTTATCTTTGAGGTACCTTCCCAGACTAAGATGGCTGTTCTATTGTTAAGTTCCACATTCTCTCTATTTGTTGCATTTAATAAATCTTTCCTTCTCCCACTCTTTGGTTTGGCTGTGTCTTTTGGCTCTTCATCTACCAAAAGGTGAACCCAGTTTTGGGGTAACATAATTACTTCTCCGGAGACTTAGGCTAAGTCCTTTAAACAGCTTATCTGTGTTCTGACCTCTAGTAGGCTGATAGTTTTAGGTTTATCCTAAAACTTATCCCCCCCAATCCCATTTCCTTGAGGCAGAAATGGACTGAAATGTATGTTTGCCTACAGTATAGCAAGAACTTTTTCATATGTTATATAATTTAGTCTTTTCCTCATTGAATTAGAAATGTAAAGGAACAGGATCAAGATCACAAAAGCCCAGGCATTAATTAAATTTACAGTCTTCAACAAGTAATTTAAAATGTTTTTCAGACCCCAAAACTATGCCTAGCTACTTGAAACTTCTGTAGGTTTAAGTGTGAAGATCTAAACTTCTGAAAGAATGTCAACTCAGACCCTCAGCTTCTGACTCCTGAACTGTATGTGTTACTGAAAGGCTGGAATCCAGCCCACTGTGTGGGAAGTTCCTTCCAACTCATCAGTTGAGTTATCAACGGCTCTGTGTTTCAATCAAGCAGTGAAACGAAGAATAAATGAATGTGGTTATTCTCCCATATTTCAGTTTGCTGCCTAGGAAGACTATCACCTGGGGCCACCCATTATGCTAATATTATTGCAGCATTGTCTTTGCATTCCATTGGGGACTGCTTCTGTTCTCACAAACTGTACCTCACTGAAATCCAGAAGTACCTGGTTTACATATTCACTGCCACTCTTGACTTCCTCAGGAACCATTTCAAAGTACTAGAGGATGGTAAGCAAGTTACTTATTTGATTTCAATGAAGTGAGGTCAACAAAACATCTGTTTTCTTCAACTTTGCTATCACCTTTATTTCTGTAGCGTTTGCCTGTCCTTGTGATTCATTCTGTCTGCCTATACCGCAGAGAATGGTAAGCTAAAATCTATGCTTCCTGTAACTCCTTTACACTAAGATTCTAGATGAAACTAAAAGTTATGTGACATTTGCAAAGTAGAAGTGAGGCACAGGCTGTATCTTCTTGCCGCTTTTGTTGACAAGCAAGGTTGTAGAGCTGAGAATGCCAAGATGCTATTGAAGACTGAACTTTTGTTTCAGTGCATATACTCTTTAGTTTCATGAATGTCAGAAGCAATAATAGTGCAAAACTAGCTTCTCAAGTTTAGTTAAGCAAAACTGGAGTGCTTCTGAACATGACTTATCAATGTCAGGCCGCTGATTTTCATTTTTCAGCCTTTCAACTTTTTTGTTTTGCATTTCCCTATTACATCTCTGTCTCAAATCTCTTCTGGTTAAAGCACCTAGAATGTTTTCCTTAACTGCACTGGACACTGATTGTTGTTTGCTATTTACTTTTTCTCTGCCCTTACTAGAATGTAAGCTCCAAGAGGACAAAGATATGTCTGATTCACCACTGGACAACTAACTGATTAACACTGAAACAATTCTTGGCACAGAATAAGGGCTAATGAATACTGATGGAACCCCTGAGTGAATTAGTTAACATAAAACCAAATTTGATTTGTTAAAGTAATAGCTTAAAACATCTAGACCACAATATTTTTGATGCTGATCTTCTTTGTGTATTTATTTTGAACGTACATGGCTTTAGGGAAATAAACTACTTCAGAAACCAAGATTATGATACTCATGTTTTTGCTTTTCAGGATACATAAATGTTAACAGTTTCTGTTGAATAGGTTTTCATTTAGGTGTCAACGAATTCCAGTGAAAAAATATGAGTGCTGGATTAGAAGCTTTCATCCACAGCAATGGCTTACAATGAAGTTATTGCCTTTCTGACAATCTGCATATTCATCCTGGTGAATAAAATCCTATTTTTAAAATGTGTTTTGCATGAGCAATCTGGAAATAGCATATATATTGGCTGTGCTACAAGGTTCTCAGTTACCCTGGTTCAGCCATATAACCTTTCTTCACTTGCAAATCTGCTTTCCTCTTGTCTCCTCTTTTCTCTTCTCTTTTTTTTTTCTTTTTCAAATAAGAAGTAGTATCACAAACAGGCTGATGAATATAGCTTACAACATGTCATTCACAGAAATGAATTAGCAACTTTATGCCATGAAGGAGTTTTAGATATTTTGAAATACTTGACTTCAGATGGAAAGTGTCCCTTCCAATCAAGTTGGAATTAATGTTTATATTATTCTTTTCTCTGACCTACAATACTTAGTCAGGTCACAAAGTCCTCTTCCTTCTTCCGTGTATTTAAAACTGCTTTTGAATCGGTTCTACTGAGATGGATGAAACTGGAGCCCATTATACAGAGTGAAGTAAGCCAGAAAGAAAAACAACAATATAGTATACTAATGCATATATATGGAATTTGAAAGATGGTAACGATAACCCTATATGCGAGGCAGAATAAGAGACACAGATGCATAGAACAATTTTATGGACTCTGAGGGAGAAGGTGAGGGTGGGACGTTCTGGGAGAATAGCACTGAAACATGTATATTATCATATGTGAAACAGAACACCATTCCATGTTCGATGCATGAGACAAGGGCTCAGGGCCGGGGCAATGGGATGACCCGGAGGGATGGGATGGGGAGGGAGGTGGGTGGGGGGTCCAGGAAGGGGAACACATGTAAACCCATGGCTGATTCATGTCAATGTATGGCAAAAACTATTACAATATTGTAAAGTAATTAGCCCCCAACTAAAATAAATAAATTTATAAAAAACAAAACAAAACAAAACTGCTATTGTGACCATCACTAATGGATAGACTCTATGGTGTTGGAAGCTGCTGCTGTTAATGGATACACTTAAAAATGCTTTGTTTTCTTATCTGTTTCGTTCCTTTTTAATAAGTAGTGTATAACTTTCTAATTCCTATATAGAAAATATACATCTTAACTTGTTCACCTCAAAAAAAATTTAGATAAAGAAAAACCTGTCATTGTTTGACTATTTTAAAAGCTGCCTAAAAGAGGAAAACAATCAAACCACTTTTCTTTTTCACAAAGCAATTTTGGGAGCTTTGAAGCAAAGAGCAATTTTAGCCAATAAAAACTGATTCTCTGGAATGGAGCAGGAAAATGTGGCCCATTGCAACAGAGGAGGGAGTTGGAAGCTGGAGAATTGATGTTACTGCTTCCATTGGGTTTTATGAGTTCATGCAATGTCCTTGTGACGAGACACATTCAGCGTGCAAATAGCTGAAGAGGCACATGAATGTGTATGTTGATGAGTGCAACCATTCGCCATCAACAGCATGTTTCTTCAGATCTTTATGTTGAGAGAAGAGCGAACACAAGAAAATGTGCTTTGGAGTTCTCTATTGACGTAGGAAGAAATAGAGAAGGGAAGCTGGCTGAAGGATTGAAATAAACCAGCAAACGAAAGAAGAACTAAAGGAGATCAAAGGAGAAAAGGGCAGAACTAGAAGAACATTTTTCAGACATTGATGAAATTTTCTCCCTATGTTCCAAAGAAACAAAGCAAAAGGGCTGATTTGGTGTTGCAAGCAAGGAAGGACAAGTAGAAGAAACAAGAAGTGGGTTCTGCTGGCACATCTAATTCTTAATACATAGTACTATGGTGAATGATCTTTATCAACTGTTTATTTCCTTCTTCCTTTCCCATCTCTCCCTTCTTACCTTCCTTTCAATTACTGGACTGCATTCTATACATTTTATGGCCTAGCTTTCTGCCTCTGCATATAATGATTCAGACAATTTTTTAAAATTAAATGACCTGATAAAGATAGCATTATCATTTCCTATAAGAGTTGGAAATATAAAACTCAGACTTCCTAACTTCCATTCTTTCTCTATAACATCCAGTATTATTATTATTACTATTATTATTATGAATAGTAGTTACTTTTGTGGAACTCAAGCATCCTTGAGCATTAGCTGTAATGATATTATCCTATAATTTAACATTGTGTAAAAGGCATGATTGATTTTGATAAAACATGTTGCAAAGAAACTTAAAAGTTAATATTAAATGACAATGAAAAATTACAAAATTATACTATCTTTAGTCAGAAACTCAGAGTTATCCCATATGGAACCAAGATCAAACAACAAATTCTTAATCATTTGAAGTAAAATCCATTCCATGTTTGATATTTCTGAAGTGTAAAGGAAGAAGAGAACTACTGTGACCTTTTAAATTTCCTACTAAAAGGCCATGACTAGTTCTAATAACTGAGGGTTTTGGAGGCATTGAAGGATATGGTAGATTTCAGATATGAAGAATGAAGTATGTGGCAGTGAAAAGGAAGTGACTTGTATTATGGTACTGGATATCTTTACGTACCTAGACAAAATTTGCTAGAAAATAATCATCAAACTTTTAAAAAAATTAGTTGGTTAAAGTGGAATATCAAAGCAATGATTTTGGTATGTTAGCTAAAAAACATTTCCACTTGAATTATACAAGTAATTGAAAATAAATTTTGTCAAGGAAAAATTCAATCCAAGAATGTAAATTAATATACAATACTTCACTATATGTGTCATAACCCTAACAAGAAAAAACTCAATTTAAAAAATTTCATAAAACTGGATTAATGTATCAAAAAGAAATGCCAGGAAAGATTTTCAAAGATCATCTAATTCAGACCCTTAATCTGGTAAGTTAAAGAGTAAGTTCAGTTCAGTCATCCAGTCATGTCCGACTCTTTGTGATCCTATGGGCTGCAGCACGCCAGGCTTCCCTGTCCATCACCAACTCCCGGAGCTTACTCAAACTCATGTCCATTGAGTTGGTGATGCCATCTAACCATCTCATCCTCTCTCGTCCCCTTCTCCTGCCTTCAATCTTTCCCAGCATCAGGGTCTTTTCCAATGAGTCAGTTCTTTGCATCAGGTGGCCAAAGTATTGGAGTTTGAGCTTCAGCATCAATCCTTCCAATGAATATTCAGGACTTATTTCCTTTAGGATGGACTGGTTTGATCTCCTTGCAGTCGAAGAGACTCTGAAGAGTCTTCTCCAGTACCACAGTTCAAAAGCATCAATTCTTCAGGACTCAGCTTTCTTTATAGTCCAACTCTCACTTCCATCCATTATTTTTTTTGGGGGGGGGCTCCTAAATCACTGCAGATGGTGACTGCAGCCATGAAATTAAAAGACGCTTGCTCTTTGGAAGAAAAATTATGACCAACCTAGACAGCATACTAAAAAACAGAGACAGTACTTTTCCAACAAAGGTCCTTCTGGTCAAAGCTATGGTTTTTCCAGTAGTCATGTATGGATGTGAGAGGTGGATGTAAGTTAGAGAGTAACGTATATCACAAAGATGTTAATTTGCTGATAGTTTCTGAAAATAATTGCCTTCAAAAGTCAAACTAGAAACCAATGCAACAGTTTTCTCAACAATATTGGATACAAACAATGGAAGGAATAATTCTGGAGAGTCACGAACTTATACAAAGTGGTTTGTTGATCCATGCATACAATAAGCTTTGTCTGCAGGCTTGGGTACAAAATTTTTCTTAAATATATACCATATTTCATAGACAAGATAGATAGCTAATTATTTAATTAACACCAAAGCAATCTGATTTAATAATATATAGTTTTTCTTATACTTTTAAAGTCAATTAAGAATCAATACAATTCCCAATCCAAGTGTGACTATTATTATTTGGATGTCTCTCAATATTTTTGATATTTAAAGAGTTCTCATATTTGAAAATATTGAGAAATATGTTCTATCCCATGAATGATTTATCCCTAACAACTAAGAATTTAACATAAATGTTCATTGCTTAATGATATTCCATTGTATAAATAGATATATAACATTTTATTTATCCATTTAGCCATCTCCATCAGTTGAAGATTTGGGTTGCTTTCACTGTTTCCCTGTTATGAACATGTTTTGAAAATTTGTGTACCAATCTATATGTGGACATATGTTTTCATTTCTCTTAGCATGTATCTAGTAGTATAATTGCTAATGTTTAATCTTTTGACAAACTGAGCTTAAGCTTATTCTTTCAGTTCAGTTCAGTTCAGTTCAGTCGCTCAGTCGTGTCCGACTCTCTGCGACCCCATGAATTGCAGCACGCCAGGCCTCTCTGTCCATCACCAACTCCCGGAGTCTACCCAAACCCATGTTCACTGAGTCGGTGATGCCATCCAACCATCTCATCCTCTGTCGTCCTCTTCTCCTCCCGCCCCCAATCCTACCCAGCATTAGGGTCTTTTCCAATGAGTCAACCCTTCGCATGAGGTGGCCAAAGTATTGGAGCTTCAAATTATCTTCAAAACAGCTGTACTATATTGTATTTCTACCAGCATTATATAAGGTTTTTAATTTCTCTTCATTTTTGCTAATACTTATCATTACATGTGTCTTTGATTATAGCCATCTAATGGATACGAAGTGGTGCCTCATTGAAATTTTCATTTAAATTACTCAAATAGCTAATGATATTGAGTATCTTTTTGTGTTCTCATTGGCGGTTTATATATAGTCTTTGGACCTACTGACCTTTAAAGTCATTCCATCTCAAACATTATATCCTGCATGAAGCCTTTGTAATTCTGGCCAGTTATAATCTTATTCTTCTCTGACTCAGAATTGCTGTATAAAACTTTGGTTAATTTAATAATGATCACTTCTGATGTATAAGATACTATGCTAAGAGTACTGGTAACATAAATGTGATTAGACATTGATATATGTTTCCAGTAAAATGTACAACCACATCAAGGAAATAAAATATTTGCATTCAGCCCCATTGAATGCCTTTGGTTTTCCTTTCTGGTTTGTAAAATCAGCACTAAATTGCTATCTTATGGTCCAGTGACACGAACAAAGTCAACTGAACTCCAGTCCAAGCCTAAATTGTCTAACTTTGCAATGATCTTAAACTCAAGTAACAAATCTCATCACTTGAAAATGAGTGATGCTGGCTTATTTTTCGTCTTGAAATCTTTAAATTTGCAAGTGAAACTTTAAATTGCCTTAAATTAACTCAAGCGACCTGACCTCTTCCTTTCTAATGTACAAAATCATACATAAAATTCTAGAAAAGACCTACCTCAAAATAGCCTCACCCATTTCTTATGAAAAATGCAAATCCCTGAAAATGGAATTTCATTTGAGTAGTATAGTCATCCTTCAAACTCAAACTTTATAGAAAAATGCCACCTTCCTATAAGCCTTTATCTGTATTTGTAAGGCAGTTGATTGATCTCTTTTTGCTCTTACTGTTATATACTATCTTTTAGCTCCATAATGGCAATCATCACATTGAAACGTGTTAGCTGTTTAAGCCTAACAACCTCCATAAACTGTAAACTTGTTAATGCTATAGACTATGCTGGATTTCCCTATGTATTGAGATATTAGCTCATATTGCTTTTGTTGTAAAACTTATTTGATTACATGTTATGAATTTTAGATAATTCAGTGAGCATTCAGTTCAATTCAGTCACTCAGTCATGTCTGACTCTTTGTGACCCCATGAGCTGCAGCATACCTGGCCTCCCTGTCCAACACCAAATCCCGGAGCCTACCGAAACTCATGTCCATTGAGTCGGTGATGCCATCCAACCATCTCATCCTCTGTCATCCCCTTCTCCTCCTGCCCTCAATCTTTCCCAGCATCAGGGTCTTTTCAAATGAGTCAGCTCTTCGCATCAGGTGGCCAAAGTATTGGAGTTTCAGCTTCAATGTCAGACCTTCCAGTGAACACCCAGGACTGATCTCCTTTAGGATGGACTGGTTGGATCTCCTTTCAGTCCAAGGGAGCATTACTGGATGTCTATTACTGATAGAAAGATGTATTCAGAGTTGAGTCTCATCTCTCTCCCTTGCTACAAAACCCTTTGTAGTAGTACCCCTGAATAAGCCTGTCTTACCATCTTTAAGTTTTTTCTCTAACATCACTCTAGGCTTCAGTTTGTTTTTCTTTTCTTCAATATTTAAAAGAGAGTTGGACTATAAGGAAAGCTGAGAGCCAAAGAATTGATGCTTTTGAACTGTGGTGTTGGAGAAGACTCTTGAGAGTCCCTTGGACTGCAAGGAGATCGGTTCATCGTAAAGGAGATGAGTCTTGAGTGTTCATTGGAAGGACTGATGTTGAAGCTGAAACTCCATTACTTTGGCCACCTGATGCGAAGAACTGACTCATTTGAAAAGACCGTGATGCTGGGAAAGACTGAAGGTGGGAGGAGAAGGGGACAACAGAGGATGAGATGGTTGGATAGCATCACCAACTCAATGGACATGAGTTAGGGTAAACTCTGGGAGTTGTTGATGGACAGGGAGGCCTGGTGTGCTGCAGTCCATGGGGTCAGAAAGAGTTGGACATGACTGAGCAACTGAACTGAACTGAACTGAATATTTAAAAGTAGGGAGCAAATGACTTTCTAAATACCCTTCCAGATATAATATATATAATTTTTGTATTAACTTTTAAATCACTTAATAGGGAAATCTTTGGTAGGTATTTTCCCCTGTTAGATTTTAAAAAAGAAAATATTTCATCTGTGCTATTTTTATATATTGTTCTTTATGCTTTCAACAATGCTATAATGCTGTATTACAGATACAAATAGACAAATCATCAAATTAAAGAAAGAAAAAAAACCCTATGTTTCAAATCTCATAGCTAGCAAATAGTTCATTCAATATTTAACTCCAAGGCTTTCTGTTTCCATAACTCACTATGAATACCTGTTGCAAGTTATCTTTAAGTTCTATTAAAAGAACCACAGTGCTTAAGTTTAATACAACAGTATATCCGTCCACAATGCAGGAGATGCAGGTTCTATCCATGGATCCAGAAGATCCCCGGAGAAGAAAATAGAAACCCACTCCAGTTTTCTTGCCTGTGAAATCCTACGGACAGAGAACCCTGATGGGCTAGTGTGTCAACCACAAATTGGCACTTGCCATTAGTGCTTTCCATCTACCTCTACAATGATTAATTCATGTGCTGCTGCAGCTGCTGACCTCCAATACCCCCTGAAATGAGGCACTCTGTGCTCCTGTAAAACTGGGAGGACAGGTTTTCAAATAGTTAGATATTCTCAGGAGCTGATTTTATGAGCCCAATTCTTATTTCTCCTCATATCTAGAAAAGCACTAAAATCTTTCATGGTAAAGATTGTTTCTTGTGACCACCATAAGCTTACAAGACCAACAAAAGTTTTCTACAAAAAAAAACACATGTGCTTGATTGCATGTACTCCCCCTTTACCAAAATCATTCATATACTGTCCTTTTCCCCTACCTCTTTGGAGCAGCTTCTCAGAGCTATTTGAGTGCTGTCTCCCTGGCTGCAATCATCATATTGCCCCAAATAAAACTTAACTCACAGCTCTCACATTGTGCCTTTTTTTTTTAGCCAACAAGGCAATGGGGATGCAAAAGAGTGGAAGATAACTTAGCAACTACACAACGGTAACATAATATATGCTATATTTGACTCTAGATTATTTAGGTCATCTTCCTCATCCCTTCTTCCCCTACTCACAATCTCTAACCCAAGTTAACTTTTACTAAAATATATCTAAGGTTTATCCCAGAGTCATATCCTACATTGCTCCTGTTGTCATATCAGGAGTGCTCTTTTGGACCTACATTTAGGTGAAAATGTACATTTAGAAAATAAACCTGTTTTGACAACAATTAGAGGTGTCAAGATCAAAGAAGCAATTATTAGGGAACCTTAAAGTGTTACATTCCATGGGCTCTTTTTACATGTAATTTTATAAAGCAGAATTTCATTCAACCAGTGATAAAAAATTATATTATGAAAGCCAAAATAATGACTGAATTCCTCCACCCTGTGTTATTTAAGTCTGTTAATTGCTTTATTTTGAATCCCTGTGGTTTGGTTAATTGAAGTTATCAAAGTTCTTTAAAATCTTCTTAATCTTGCCAAACTTAGCTTTTGATGAGTCATTTTGAAGTGACTTCGGTGCCACTGTTATACCTCAACAAATAGAGTCCTGTGTGTGTATGCTAAGCTGCTTCACTCATGTCCAACTCTTTGCAACCCTATGGACTGTAGCGCGCCAGGCTCCTCTGTCCATGGGATTCTCCAGGCAAGATTACTCAAGTGGGTTGCCATGCCCTCCTCCAGGGAATCTTCCTGATTTAGGGACTGAACCCACGTCTCTTACATCTCTTGCATTGACAGGTGGGTTCTTTACCACTAGCACCACCCATGAAGCCCAAAATAGAGTCCCGGTCCACCAGTTTTCAGAGAAGGCAATGGCACCCCACTCCAGTACTCTTGCCTGGAAAATCCCATGGATGGAGGAGCCTGGTAGGCTACAGTCCATGGGGTCGCTAAGAGTCGGACACGACTGAGCAACTTCACTTTCACTTTTCCCTTTCATGCACTGGAGAAGGAAATGGCAACCCACTCCAGTATTCTTGCCTGGAGAATCCCAGGGACGGCGGAGCCCAGTGGGCTGCAGTCTATGGGGTCGCACAGAGTCGGACACGACTGAAGCGACTTAGCAGCAGCAGCAGCAGCCACCAGTTTTCTCTGTATTGGAAGGATTTCAACCTCTAAGGTCCAGAGACTAAATCTTATTTGGATGTTTCCCAGGAGAGTTCAGGAATCAGAGTACAATGATGTGGTTTAATATTATGCAAAACTAAACTTTTCAAAACTACCTCTCAAAACATTCTAAATGTCATGTGCAGTGTATGCAATGCCTGCTGAGTCACCTCAGTCATGTCTGACCCTTTGTGAACCTATGGACTGTAGCCCACCAGGCTCTTCTGTCCATGGGATTTTCCAAGCAAGAATACTGGAGTGGGTTGCCATACCCTCCTCAAGGGGACCTTCCTGACCTAGGAATGGAACCATGTCTCTCATGTCTCCTGGGTTTGTAGGTGAGTTCTTTAAAACTAGCACCACACAGGAAGCCCCACTGTGCAATACTGATAGCCAATTCTAGTGTGCTAATATTCCAGACTATCTGGGAATTTAGACAACAAAAGAGATACATTTAACAAAAGAAATACACTTAACAAAAAGATTGTCTTGAAAAAACAAAAATTACAAATCGACCTATTAGGTCATTTCAGCTTTGAATGCAATTTTTTAAAATCACATTCACCACTTTAAAAAATGCATGTAGGTAAACTATAATATTAATTTGGGCACAACGATGTTTGAAGAATAGGAACGAAGATGGAAAATTTCCTTTTTTAATAAAGCTGTTAAAAAATAAATAGAATTTCAAAATTCCTTCCACTAAAACATGGTAAGGACATTGTGATTTGAAGAACAGCATGAGCAATGAACAACAGAAGTGAGAAAAGTCAGGATTTGGAGGGAAACAGTGAATAGTTTAATGACTGCTTCATTGACTAGGTTTAAGCCTTGGTGTGGATCAAAAGAAACTGGAAAATTCTTAAAGAGATGAAAATACCAGACCATCTTACCTGTCTCCTGAGAAACCTGTATGCAGGTAAAGAAGCAACAGTTAGAACTCATGGAACAACAGACTCGTTCCACATTGGGAAAGGAGTATGACAAGGTTGTATATTGTTACTCTGCTTATTTACTTATATGCAGAGGACACCATATGAAATGCCAGACTAGATGAATCACAAACTGGAGTCAAGATTGCTGGGAGAAATATCAACAACTTCAGATATGCAGATGATACCTCTCTAATGGCAGAAATTGAAGAGGAACATCTTGATGAGAGTGAAAGAGGAGAGTGAAAAAGATAGCTTAAAACTCAATATTCAAAAATCTAAGATCATAGCATCCAGGCCCATCACTTAATCCCAAATTGATGGGAAAAAGTGGAAATAGTGGCAGATTTCATATTCTTGGGCTCCAAAATCACTGTGAATGGTGACTGCAGCCAGGAAATCGAAAGATGTTTGATCTTTGAAAGGAAAGCTATGACAAACCTAGACAGCATGTTAGAAAAGCAGAGACATCGCTTTGCGAACATAGGTCTGAATAAAGTCATGGTTTTTCCAGTAGTCATGTACAGATTGACAGTTGGACCACAAAGAAGGATTAGTGCTGAAGAATTGATGCTTTTGAATTGAGGTGCTGGAGAAGACTCTTGAGAGTCCCTTGGACTGCAAGGAGATCAAACCAGTCAATCTTAAAAGAAATCAATCCTGAATATTTATTGGAAGGACTGATGCTGAAGCTGAAGCTCCAATACTTTGGCCACCTGATGTGAAGAATGTCTCATTGTAAAAGACCCTGATGTTAGGAAAGTTTGAGGGGTCAGAGGAGAAGGAAATGACAGAGGATGAGATGTTTGAATTGCATCGACTCAATGGACATGAGTTTAAACAAGCTCCAAGAGATAGTGAAGGACAGGGAAAACTGGTGTGCATAAGTCCATGGGGTTGCAAAGAGTTGGACAAGACTTGAGCGACTGAACAACAAGTATGTGGTAGGTAGAATTCTAAGATGATCCCCAAGAGTCCCTGGCCCTGACGTACGTACATATATTTATTTACCCAGTTATTTCACCAAACATGAATTTAAGAATTGCTATATAGGGATTTTGCAGATGTAATTGAGGTCCTTCATTAGTTGACTTTAAGTTAATCAAAAGGAAGATTATCCTGGGTACCTCTGACTTCATCAGGTCAATCCTTAAAAAGAGTCAGAGAGATTCTAAGCAGTAATACTATTTTTTTTTTTTTCTTCTGACCTTGCAAGGAGCAAGCAACTGCTGTGAGCTGCCAATGGAGTCAGCCCATGTTGCAAAGAACTACAAGTAACCTCTAGGAGCTGAGTGCATTCCCAGCCTGACAATCACCAAGTATTTGGGAATGTCAGCCGTAGGTGTGCAAAAACCTTCATTCTGATAACAACCAATGATTTTGGAAAAGAATTTCAGATGACATCAGAGTTTAGCTATATCATCTTGATTTAGCCCAGTGAGATGCTAAGCAGAGAAACTATAGGGATTGCACCCAGACTTAGAGAAACAGTGAGATAATAAATGTGTTATTTTGAGCCATTAAGTTTGTGATCAGTTGTTTCACAGCAATGGAAAACAGATGTAAGTTTATAGTGAAAAAAATACAAGACAAGACTAGGATATAGAATACACAATAGAAATAGAGTACAAAATGTAAATACTGCTGCCGGGAATCTTCAGTGATTTTGTTTGTTTGTAATTAATTCCTTTCCTTTCAACTGTGTTAGCTTGAAAATGATGAAGGTGTTACTTAATTTTATGACTGCCTCTCAAATTGTATTTAGAATGTATGTGCACATTTTCACTAATAGCAACTTTTTCTTTGGCTCAAGTTGTGAAGCTATATATACCATCTCTTTTCTTATGAAATGTACATATGTTTTCTTTTTTTCAATTAGATACAGATATGTTGGACATTTCTGATAATGTGCTGAAATATGTTATTCACGATTCGGCTTTGGAGAATTTAGAAACATTAATTTTCACATATATTAATGCTTGATTCTAAAAGGTAATTTGTTTATTAGTGTCTTTTGTATCACCTTCTATGAGCAGTTTATGAAATTCAAGCTACACCTAAAATTAAGAAGTTTATAACTTTTCTGAACGTTTTACATGTATCAGAGGTATATTGTAGAACTTTTGAAAACTTTAGGAAATAAGTTATTTGGGACTAGAAGATATAATTCATCAAAAATATGACTAGTAAAGTGGCTGATTATTATATGCCTTTAGACTCCTTTACGTGTGTGTATCATTTCACAGTTAAATATTGTAATCAATTCTATGTGCTCTATGTGTTTTTGTGTCTGCTTTTCTACCCAAATTCATAAATATTTTACATGGTATTTTTATTCTCCAACTCATATTATATAGAGAAGTAGATGCAGATGTAGCAATTATAAATAATCTTTAAAGTGAAAAAACACAGTGAACCTAAAGAAAATAGAATCTAAAAATTGTATATAATATTATCACCTTGAAAAATATATATGCTTTTAAATATAAAAATGGAATCATATCTCTCAGACATGGTATACTTGTTTCTTATGAACACTGTTTCAAACTTGGTGGCTTGAAACAATAGCAATTTTATTTTTACAATTTTACCCGTCCAATGTCCAAAATGGGTTTTACTGGGCCCAAGGTATTGATGAGACTGCATTCTTTTGAGAGTCTTTCGGTAAAAATTAGCTTTCTTACCTTTGTCAGCTTCTATAAACTTCTGGTATTCCTTAGTTTGTGACTCCCTTTTATCTTCAAAGTTAGCTATGTAGCATCTTCCGATATTTCTCTGATTCAGACATTGACACTCCTGCCAAGCTCTTTCATTTATAAAAGCCCTTGTGAATACTCTGAGTACAGCTAGATAATCAATAACAATCTCCTCATCTCAAGGTCAGATGAATAGAAATCTTAATTCTATCTGCAACCTTAATTCCACATTGTCATGTAACATAACACATACATAAGTTCCAAAGATTAGGACATGAACATCTTTGAAGTGCCATTATTCTACATATCACTCTTGATATTTGCTTTTCACATAACACCATATATTCCCTTACCCATACACATTCCTACTTATCATTCTTTTTAAGTGATTTCATAGATTATTTTACATTTTTCTTATCAGATTATCTATTGGCTTGGTGTATTTGTTTTCTAGCTTTAACTTATATAAATGATTAATAGTCATTCAATATTTATATATCTTTTTATCATCCATATGCAATAGTCAAAAATAATTTGTGTAGAAAAAACTATTCAATTTCTACCTATGAGAAACATTAGAAATCATTTCTTGATAGGAGTTCTTGAATCAGAATATCTGGATTAAAATCCTTGTTTCATCACTTACAATCTCTCTGATCTAAGACAAGCCACAGAATCATTATGAGCCTCAGTTTCTGCATTTATAATAACATCTACTATTAAGATTGTTATGAGAACTGAGCATAGTGATTCTGTAAAATGTTTAGAAGACTGTCTTGTCTGTACTGCAGAGTCATCATTGGAACAGTGGTCCAAAGACTGGGTTAAGGTGTTAGGTATGAAACCAACAACAAAACATCACAGTATTTGCCTTTCAGAAGCATAAAATCTACCAGCCCACGTATATTTGGCAACAAGTCTATTTATATTCAAATGATAAGTTAAGCAAAGAATTGCTAAATAAAATGGTATCATAAATTTAGTGCTTTTTGGCAAAAAGCATATAATTATATGGTCTATCCAGCATAACTCATTTGTTTTTCCCTAATGATTTAATCAGCTAGAACTTACATAATGTTACATGGTTATGTGTGCAGGAATTGCAGTGTTGGCTCTAATTTTAATTAGAATGATATAGTGTGGCTGATTTTGAAATTGTGCTAGCAGTTGATTTGGAAACAAATAATTTTCTTCATTTATGGAAATAAAACCCTTGATAGGATTTTAAATTATATAATTTATTATTCAAAAATGTATATCAAATTTGACAAAATTTGTTTTTGGCATTTACTGAGAGATTTTTTTTTTCCTTCCCCATCATCTATGAATATCTGCTGCTGCTGCTAAGTCACTTCAGTCATATTCGATTCTTTGAGATCCTATGGACCAGCCCGCCAGGCTCCTCTGTCCACAGGATTCTCCAGGCAAGAATACTGGAGTGGGTTGCCGTGCCCTTTTCCAGGGGATCTTCTCAACCCAGGGATTGAACCTGCATCTCTTAGGTCTGCTGCATTGGCAGGCAGGCTCATTACCACTAGAGCCACTTGGGAAGCCCCTATGACTAAAATGGATATTACTGTAGCCTACCAGGTTCCTCCATCCATGGGATTTTCCAGGCAAGAATACTGGAGTGGATTGCCATTTCCTTCTCCAGGAGATCTTCCTGACCCAGGGATTGAACCTGGGTCTCCCGCATTGTAGGCAGATGCTTTACCATCTGAGCCACCAGGGAAGCTCAAAATATAATACACAGTCATTTAATAAAATGCTTACTTGTGTCATTGTCTTAGCTCTGTGTTCTCCTAGAAAACAATACACACTTTGCAATATTTTATCAGATAATGCAATCCCAGTGTGTAGACTCAAAGAAAACACAAAACAAGGCAGGAAAGGAGGAGAAGAAAATATAAGGAGGTATGTTCCTAAGTGGCTTCACCTTAGTAATAAGTGAGGCTACTTTCTAGTTTTGCAAAGCATTTTCAGAGGCCTAATGGATTACAGCCTCTGCGCCTTCCTGTCACCCATATCTCATTTATAAAGTGCACTCTAAAGGGACTTAAGTCACATGCACATTCATGTTTCCAGGTCTGTCCTCTTCAGATAAGCAATGGAGTAAGATAGGGTCTCTGGGTGGCAGTGTTCCCAGTCCACAGATGCAATATGTACCCTTTTTACTGGCTAGTGCCACACAGCCTGTGAGGCTCCCTCACCTATAATTGTGGCCTTGGAAGCCATGGAGTGAGGTGTGTTTAGGAAACAAGCTTGGCAAATATGTGTGTGAGTGTGTGTGTGTGTGTGTGTGTGTGTGTGTGTGTGTACCTGTGCATTCACAGTGGTGGGGGTGGGGAAAGTGAGCAAATGATTTCTTTAAAGATTGATCAGTACAATTATGTGGTATCAGTCTTTAAATATATGTTAGATGCTTTATAGAAAATCTTGCTTTAATGAATTTTCCAAATTCTCTATTTTCATTTTATTTTAATTGGTATGCATAAATATTTTAAACATATTTCTTTTGTTTATTTTCATGTAATATGGAAGTTGTAAAATGTTTATAATATTTTAAAATCCATCCAGTGTGACATCTGACTTTTTTTTATAAGCAATGCTATTTTTCATAATTCTTTGGTCATTTAAAAGAAATTTTAAGATGTACTTGCTAAACTAGTAGGCTAAATTTAATATATGGAAATGAGTACCTCTTAAAATCATTGCAAAGTTTATGCTCAAAACTGTATTATTTTTTATTCTAATTAATATTTCATTTTCTATTATAGTATATCATGACCAAATTAGTGTAACCAGAGAATGCAAAGATGGTTTAACATAATTTTCCACATCAATGAATCATAGAAGAAAAATTATATGACCATTTCAATAGTTGCAGGAAGGATATCTCATCAAACTCAACACCACTTATGATGTTTAAAAAAATACTTGATCAAGTAGGGAATTTAGTTAACTTGCTTAAGGCTATCTACCAATAAAAGACAACAATATTCACAATGAGGAAAATTTGGAACTATTTACTTTTAAATAAGAAATTAATAAGAACTCTAATGCCACTGCTAATATGGGACATAGACACACACAACATAGTGTGGCCATAATGTAAAGTTTCTTAAAGGAAAGTTATAGCAGAAGGGGTGGTCAGGTGGACTAATAAATATTCTCTGGCCATCATGAGGAAAGGAGTACCAGAGAGGGTATATTTCTGTAGTAAACCTAATTTATGTTTTCCTTCACGGATATTTTGGGAAGTTAGGCTACTCAATTTTGGGATGTTAGATCTAGAGGTTTACATTTCCTTCTGCTAGACATTAGAAATCCCCCCTACCCCCTTACTACCAAGGCTGGGACCACTTCTTCGGAAGAGCTCAGTTAAAATGCCAGAGTCTCAGGTTAACCTTCTCCCACTTTGCTGCTAGACTTAACTATAGTGAGCACTTTTATGGGTGTATGCAGTTTTCATATAATATTTTGAGGAGGCCTAGAATAAATTCTTGAATATTTTCTTTATTTTTCATTGAAGCCCACCAGTGCATCTTACAGCAAGATGTTCCCTTATTGTTAATTGGTCCGTCTGTATTTCTTTTTAAAACATTTTAATAAGAGAAATTTCAAGTATATACACAAGAAAACAGAACAATATAATAATGTGAAGTGAAAGTTGCTCAGTCATGTCTGACTCTCTGTGACCCCTTTGGAATTCTCTAGGCCAGAATACTGGAGTGGGTAGCCTTTCCCTTCTACAGGGGATCTTCCCAACCCAGGGATTGAACTCAGGTCTCCCGCATTGCAGGTAGATTCTTTACCAGCTGAGCCACAAGAGAAGCCCAATATAATAATAAAGCAACTAAATAATGCAACTATCACTCAGCTTCTATAATTATCTTTAACTCAAAAGCAATCTTGTCTTATTTATATACAATCCATTTTCCCACTCTGAATTATTTCAAATAATGCCAGATGTCCATCTCATTGGCTACCATGGGTATGGGTCATGGGTTTTCATCTATGTTCTAGCATGACATATACAGCAGATGATTTTCAAATGCATAATGCAGTCTACATATATGACCATTTGCAGATTCTGGTTCTGTTACATATGTTTACTATTCTGTTCTAAGTCACTTCAGTTATGTCTGACTCTTTGCAACCCTATGGACTATAGCCTGTCAGGCTCCTCTGTCCATGGGGATTCTCCAGGCAAGAATACTGGAGTGGATTTCCATGCCCTCCTCCAAAGGAATCTTCCCAATTCAGGGATCGAATCCACATCTCTTACATCTCCTGCACTGGCAGGCAGGTTCATTGCTACTAGCACCACCTGGGAAGCCCTCCTGTTACATAAATGTTTTTAAATGAATAGTTGATGCATACAGTTATACACAATTCTAAGATGATTAGCCTGAAACCTATGCTCATCTCTTCCACTTGGGAAACATACTGAAATGCAAGTAAATGAAAGCAGAGTTAAAGGCATAATTTTTAATCAGAATCGATAGACACTGCCGAGTTTTCCAAATTCAACATTCAGAAAACTAAGATCATCGCATGCAGTCCCATCACTTCATGGCAAATAGATGGGGAAGCAATGGAAACAGTGACAGACTTTATCTTTTTGGGCTCCAAAATCACTGCAGATGGTGACTTCAGCCATGAAATTAAAAGAAGCTTGCTCCTTGGAAGAAAAGTTATGACCAACCTAGATAGCATATTAAAAAGCAGAGACATTGCTTTGCCAACAAAGGTCCATCTAGTCAAAGCTATGGCTTTTCTAGGAGTCATGTATCGATGTGAGAGTTGGACTACAAAGAAAACTGAGTGCTGAAGAATTGATGCCTTTGAACTGTGGTGTTGAAGAAGACTCTCAAGAGTCCCTTTGACTACAAGAAGATTAAACCAGTTCATCCTAAAGGAAGTCCATCCTAAACATTCATTGGAAGGACAGATGCTGAAGCTGAAGCTCCAATACTTTGGCCACCTGATGAGAAGAGCTGACTCATTTGAAAAGACCCTGATGCTGGGAAAGATTGAAGGCAGGAGGAGATGGGGACAACAGAAGATGAGATGGTTGGATGGCATTACCGACTCAATGGACATGTGTTTGAGTAAGCTCCGGGAGTTGGTGATGGACAGCGAGGCCTGGCATGCTGCAGTCCATGGGGTTACAAAGAATTGGACACGACTGAGGGACTGAACTGAACTGATAGACATCAAAAAGAATATCATTTTTGGACTTCCCTGGTCGTCCAGTGGTTAAGAATCTGCCTGCCAACACAGAGGATATGGTTTTTTCTCTGGTCTGGGAAGATTACACGTGCTGATGGGCAATTAAGCCCTTGTGCCTCAACGACTGACCCACACACCCTAGAGCCTGTGCTCTTCAACAAGAGAAGCCACTGCAATGAGAAGTTCAGGCACTGCAACTAGATAGTGACTGTCTGCTGGCTGCAACTAGAGAAAGCTTGCAAGCAGCAATGAAGACTCAGCACAGCCAAAAATACATAAACAATGTAAAAATTTTTAAAAAGCATATCATTCTTTATGATACATATGTTATTATGTATAAAATTATGCATAATATTGCATAACGCGTAATAGAATGGGTTTATTTAATGGGCTGCATTTAAACAGTAGACCAGCAAGATCGGAAAGCACCTTTCTTATTCTATTCTCTGCCCTCAAACCTGTTCTTTAGTATTTCCCTTAGCAATCAATTTGAAACATCTCTGGCAGACCTCACAGCTTCCCAAGCACTTAAAACTTATAACAAACTATAATTTTTAGGTAATAAAAAGACCAGGCTAGTGATCAGCCTTCTCCCACTTACTTGAGAACCTTAGGGAAGGGACAAGTGGTCTCTGGCCTTTTCCTTTCCATCTTTATGCTCACTCTCTTCTCTTTATATCTTTCCCCAACCATTGACTACTACCCAGGGTCTGGGGTTCAGGGCAGGGAGGAAGAATAAGACTTAGCTAATGTTTGTACTTTTCACCTTTGGTCAAATGTCTTGCTTCACAACACTTTCCCAAGCTGACTCATTTGGGGGGAACACTATGGTTTTGTTTTTCAAGGATCCAAGGATTATTTGACATGGTTAAAAATCCGAAGTGTACCCAAGTGGATGAACTTGATTATATAGCTACTCCTTCTCTTCCTTACCCTGCTATTGTCCTGGATTTGTCTCCTGTCTCCAGACTTTTCCAGCTGAGAGGCAGATATTAGCCTCAAACTTTTCAAACTCCAAAAGACTGCAGTCAAGTTTTTAAAGGATTGTGTCACACACTCTCTGGATATCAGCACAGGATGGTTGAGAATTGGTCATTGAACGCAGCAAGAGAAGAAGAAGGAAGCTCCCTTCTTTCAGTGAATCTCTTGGTTGACTCTCTCATGTGGTAGAGGTGAGAGTCCCGTCTTTTCTTACTCAAAAGGGGAAGGGATAGGGAACTAACAGTGCTCTACAGGCCTGCACATTTCTAAACCTCCACCTTTTCTAATAAAGCATCAGTTCTCTATTAAATAGTGTGGAAGAGAACGAGAGGATAGATCAGCTTAGCTATCTAACAGTGTAAAGCAGTTCTCTCTGGAATATGAAATTTCATAGCCATCACTGCTACAAACTTTGGGGTTGAGAGACCATAGGAATAATCCCTTCTACTTAATGCTGCAATTATTACACATTGTTTTCAATTTTCATCACAAATGATTTTGGTCTGACTGTGGCACAGCACCCTAGATTGCTTTATTTCTTTAATACAGAGAACAAATAATTACTAGCAACTGAGTATTTCCTGGGTGTTGGTACTATGTTAACCACTTTTACAGATCATCTCATATAATCTTCAAAATAATATTATGAAGTAGATATAATACTTATTATATTTATCACCCTTTAATAAAGTCCACTTAGAGCACATAAATTTCTTACTATTGCAGTTAGCCTGTAGCTGAGCTAAGATATGGGCTTCTCTGGTGGTTCAGATGGTAAAGAATCTGCCTGCAATGCAGGAGACCTGGGTTCAGTCCCTGCATCAGGAAGATCTCCTGAAGAAGGGATATGGACTCAAGAATGTTTGAATAGTGCATCTGTCATCTTAGAAACCACAGTATACTGTGAATGACTTTTGGCAATATGACATGTCTTGGAATAGGTTTTATGTGTTTGTGCTTTAGGAGTTCCTAATGCATTCATTTATTCATTCCTGTGGGAATAAAACTATTTCCAATCTCTTGGATTTTTGAACTTTTAAAAAATGTACTGTATTTTTCCTTTTAGGAGGAGGGTAATAGATTTTATAATATTCTTAGGAATATGTGTGGTGAAAAATTATTTATACATACTTTTCATTTCTAGCATTGCTTCTTTCTCTAAGTTTGACTCCTACTCCAAAACAGTAGAAGAGTTGGAATTCTTGTATTATTCTTACCATTTTTTCAACAATAAACATGTATTTGGCAATGCTTGTGTATAAAACCATATGCTAATTATTAAAACTACCAGTACACAAATAAATGTATGACATGATCTCTGGCCTCATGGAGTTTACAATCTAGTTTAAAATGATATGAAACTTGTATAAAAAGAAAGTGTAAAAAAATAAGGTGGCCTACAATGTTTCTACAATAAAGGCAATGAAAAAGTGATAGAGTTAGTCTCTCAGTCATGTCAGACTCTTTGCAACACCACAGACTGTAGCCTATCAGGCTCCTGTGCCCATGGAATTCTCCAGGCAAGTATACTGGAATGGGTTGCCATTCCCTTCTCCGGGGGATCTTCCTGACGCAGGAATCGAACCCGGGTCTCCTGCATTACAGGCAAATTCATTGCAGGCAGAGTGTTTGTCTGAGCCACTATGGAAGCTCACAGCAAAGGAAATAAATGATTGAAAAATTCAAGAGTTGAAATGAATCTGTGTGGGCTTTTCAGTCAGGAAAAACTTCTTAATCAGGATTCTTATGATTGGTTATTATATAAACAAATAATGGTCCTGACAGAAGAAAGGCATTTAAGACAGAGACACTGAAGTACCAAATACAGGGCCAGGCTTGCACAGATAACATTTGAAGAAAGTCTTACATAGTCCCTGTTGTAAAGCAGTGCAGAAAAATTTGGAGAGCTGGGTTAGTGTTAAATGTCTTAAATAACTTCTTAATATGTGGAATTACTCAAAGATAATTAGTATGAGAAGAATATATGTAATAATATTAGACTAGGAGTGGGGTGGGACAAATGAAACTGATGGAGAGAAATAACAGGAAGCTAATTATGGAAAAGAAAATGGTTGCAGGAATTTAAACTTCTTGTTTGCAGCATTGACAAGCTTATCCTTATTTATATCCATGCTACTGTCTTTCCTTCTAAGGCAGAACATACTGAGGATTCCAAACACACACAGGAAAGCCAATCTGCCTGGTTTGAATTTTTAGTTTTCTCCTCTGCAACCTAGTCATAATGACAGTACTATCTCATACCGTTGTTTTGAGGATTAAATGAGTTAATATATGTCATTAACTAATAATAATTCAATGTTAAGCATCTAGAAGGTATCTAACTCCAAGTAAATATCATTCAGGGTTAGTTATCATTATTATCATTTCTCAAGTAATCTTTCAAAGATACTGAAAGTCGTGATATTCCTGTTATCTTCTCACTTTAGGGAGTTCCAACTACTATTTATGACTAGAGAAATTTACTCAAGGTTTGTAATCCTGAAATTTCTTTTCCATTGAAAGAGAATAGTAGTTATTATTTTATGTAGCTGTCTCCTTAAACTTTTTGAACAACCTCCCATTTTTCTGTTCCCTCATCCTCTAGCAACCACCATTCTATTCTCTGCTTAAGGAGGATCATATAATAGTTGTCTTTATGTGACTGTTTTATTTCACTTAACATAATGTCCTCCATATTCATCCATATTGTCAAAAATGGCTGGATTTACACTTTTTTATAAGGTTGAATGAGCTTCCCTGGTGGCTCAGTGATAAAGAATCTGCCTGCTAATACAAAAGATGCAGGTTTGATCCCTGAGTCAGGAAGATTCCTTGCAGAAGGGAATGACAATGCACTTCAGTATATTTGCCTGGAGAATTCCATGGACACAGGAGCCTGACAAGCTATAGTCCATGGTGTTGCAAAAGAGTTGGACATGACGCAGTGACTAAACAACAACAACATAAAGTTGAGTAATATTACATTGCATGTATATATTGTCTGCTATACAACATAGTGCCCATAATTATGATACTGTTTGGCACTTAAAAATTTATAAGAGTGCAGATCTCATGTTAAGTATTCTAAAACAACATTCACACATACGCATAAAACAATAGAGAACAGAGCAAAACAGAGCAAAGTGAAATGGAACTCTAAAAGGGCACAAGGACACTTTTCGAGTGATGAATATGCCTATTATCTTACTAGTGGTACTGCTTTCATGTGTGTGTGTATGTGTTAGTTGCTCAGTTATGTCTAACTCTTGCGACCCCATAGACTGTAGCCTGCCAGGCTCTTCTATTCATGGAATTCTCCAGGCAAGAATATTGGAGTGGGTAGCCACTGCCTTCTCCAGGAGATCTTCCCAACCCAGGGATTAAACCCAGGTCTCCTGCGTTGCATTACAGGTAGATTCTTTACCATCTGAGCCACCAGGGAAGCCTATGTATATATAAAGGCTGCATGTATATATATATATATATATATATATATATATATGGGGGGGTGTCCAAACTCATCAACTTGTATAATTTAAATATATGCAGTTTTGTTATATCAATTATATCTCAATAAAGCTGTTAGAGGAGGAGGAAGAATAGTGAAATTACTATGTATACCAGAGAAAATTTGAAAAGCAAGGGATCTATCAGTGAGGCCTGATGCATGCTAGGTCCTCGATCACTATCAAGTTTTTATTTCTGTATCTGTCAAGGTTCAGTCAGCAAAACAGAAAGCACAGCAGTTATTGTAGCAGAGAAAAATGCTAATATAAATATTTATCTAGTCAGGTATTGAAAACTAGAAATGAAAAAAAAAACAAGAAACTCTCAATTTTTACAGAAATTGTAAGTACAGAAAGCAACTACTCATCCTTAAGATGAGGGGAGCAAAGGGAAGCAGCTGGGGTTGGCCTAGCCCTTTGAGAAGGTGTTTCCCTGCTGATGAATGATGAGCTAGGAGAATGACTCAAACAGAGCTGAGACTCAGACCTTAGAGGTAGGGGTTGTAGGTCTTAGGGTGCTTCTGTCTCTAAAGGCATGTGATGCACTGCTACTAGGAATGACAGAGAAACTGCAAGCTACCTGCAGCAACTGGAACCAATTGTCTCCGCCAGGAGCAAGAACCATGGAAGAGGTGGTGTAAACAAGAGGAAACTAACAAAAATAAGCAAACACATATAGCGATTATCCTTCAATAAAAAGTAAATAAATTAAAAAAAAAATTAGCAAACCCTACATCTTTAACCCTTCTCCAGTCATCCAGTCTCTCTCTAGCATCTCCTATTGACAGAATTTAAAATGGAGCCAGCTGGTAAAGAACATTTGGTTTTCAGTCCCTGAACTAGCATCAAAGCGGAATATAGATGAGTGTACTTGAAGTTGAGAAATAGTAATTTAATAATTCCCACATACTTTTCTTCTCTTGATCTAATAGTTCATCACATGATAGTTATATATGTAAAAAACCAAATATACATCAGTGTGTGTGTATATATATGTGTGTTATGAAAATGTTTGGAATCACAGGGTTTACAATGTAGTAAATACTACATTTTTAGATGCAGTGTAGTACTTTTGAGGGAGCACAACACTCTGGAATTTATATTTTTTCCACAACTTGGCAAGGATTTCATCAGCTTGAAAATGATGGACCCAAACTCAATTTTTCTTAAATGTTCATATAAAGTGATTCAACTATTTTCTTATTTTTTTAGAAATAAAATACTAAAATAATGTTACTGTTAGAGCTAATGTGAAGATCTAAATGATTACCATATAGTCAAAAGGACACTGGATAAAGATAGAGATAAATGGGAGAGATTAAGAGTTAAGGGTTTTGATCAAATTTTTGCTAAATGTAGTGACTCTGGAATGTGGTATCAATCACTTTTTCAGGTCCTGTTTTTTCACCTGTTATAATGACTTAGCTACAGAAGATGATCCTTGAAGTCGTTTTTCATTCTAATATTCTCTGTATACTTCCCATAAAACAAGGCAGCAGGGTTTATCTAGTTAACCAAATAAACTAAATAATTATAATTTTAAATAAGGTTTCAGATAGTCCTTTCAGGGCCTCTGAAAATTGGTAAACAACATAGCTACATTGTTCTGAAGTGTTCATTTTTGATATTTTTAGCTTCCTATTCATACCTATATCCATCTTTCAAGCTACTTGAGGGTGTCATGGCATATTTTCATTTTCCCTTCTGAATGGACCACAAATAAACAACTAGAATGGCTACAAGATGAATAGCTAGAAGGACTACAGTTGAATCACTGGAGTGACTATTGTAGCCATTCTCTGGCTTTACTGAAGATATTTAAAATTATTCCTATAGGTCAGACATCTGTTAAGACCAAAAATAAGTAATATGTGCTCCTAACCTGTTGTTTTATGGTCTATTCTTTTTATATATTTCTTTGAATATCAACTTAAAAATAAATAGAAAAGTTTTCTTATCAAGGACTAAATAAAGAACTTAAAAAAATTATTGTTAAGAGCTGTTTCAGGTAGAAATAGATACAGGCAGCAATCCAAACTGAAATATTTTCACAGTTTTTCTAAGTCTGTTGTTAAGGCACAGGAGTAGATCCACATTTCTTCTCAATTTCATTTTTATCTATTTTTATTGAATTATAACTGACATACAATATGATATTAGTTTTAAGTATACAAAGTTGTGATTTGATACTTTTATACATTACAAAATGATCACTATGATGTCAATTAGCATCCGTCATGTATAGTTATTAAAATATTATTGACTATATTCCCTTGTTGCACAATACATTCCTATAACTTATTTTATAGCTGGAAGCTGTACCTCTTAATCCCCACCACATTTTTTCCAATCTACCTACCCCGTCCATTCTGCCAACTACTCATAGTTCTTTGTGTATGAGTCTGTTTTTGTTTTGTTTGTTCATTTGTTTTATTTTTTTAGACTCCACATATAAGTGAGATCATACAGCATTTGTCTTTCTCTGTCTGACTAGTTTCCCTTAGCATAAGGGATGAGTGGACCTAGACAAAATGACAAAATGACTACAAATGACAAAATTTTGCTCTCTTTTATGCCTGAGTAATATCCCACTGTATATAAACAGCACATCTTCTTTATCACTGGACACCTAGGTTGCTTTCATATCTTGACTGTTGTGAATACAGCTGAAATGACTCTGTTTTATCTTGTTGGTAATAAGACAATCCCATTGATAAGAAGACTTTTCACTCCATATACTTCGATTAAATCCATAAGGATTTATATGAATTCATGATATTCTTTATTTTATTTATATAAAACAAGTTTATAAGTTGACTGAACTGCAGGGTCTTATTTATAGCATGTTTTGTGTTCTTTTCTTTATCTGTATATCTAGAATAATTCAAGAAGTACACCAAGATACATGTAACTTCTAGAACAACTGAATCTAAATATCCATTTCCAACATTAATGCAATTGCTTATCCTTTCCTTTAGATAATATGAGCTGTGATCACTTATAATCTGTGAGTCACTTAACATTTGCCTATTCTACTACTTTCTGGATGATAATCTGCTTTTAAATAATATCTACTGTTTTAAATGTGAAGTCAAGTGGGCCTTAAGAAGCATCACTACGAACAAAGCTAGTGGAGGTGATGGAATTCCAATTGAGCTATTTCAAACCCTAAAAGATGATGCTGTGAAAGTGTTGCACTTAATATATTAGCAAATTTTCAAAACACAGCAGTGGCCACAGGACTCGAAAAAGTCAGTTTTCATTCCAATCCCTAAGAAAGGCAATGTCGAAGAATGTTCAAACTACCACACAACTGCACTCATCTCACATGCTAGTAAAGTAATGCTCAAAATTCTCCAAGCCAGGCTTCAACAATACGTGAACCATGAACTTCCAGATGTTTTAGAAAGATGTTCTAAAATCTGGTTTTAGAAAGGCAGAGGAACCAGAGATCAAATTGCCAACATCTACTGGATCATCGAAAAAGCAAGAGTTCCAGTAAAACAGCTATTTCTACTCTATTGACTATCACAATAAACTGTGGAAAATTCTGAAAGAGATGGAAATACCAGACCACCTGACCTGCCTCTTGAGAAATCTGCATGAAGGTCAGGAAGCAACAGTTAGAACTGCACATGGTACAGCTGACCGGTTCCAAGTAGGGAAAGGAGTACGTCAAGGCTGTATCTTGTCACACTGCTTATTTAACTTATATGCAGAGTATATCATGAGAAACGCTGGGCTGGAGGAAGCACAAGCTGGAATCAAGATTGCTGGGAGAAATATCAATAACCTCAGATATGCAGATAACACCACCCTTACGGCAGAAAGCAAAGAAGAACTAAAGGGCTTCTTGATGAAAGTGAAAGAGGAGAGTGAAAAAGTTGGCTTAAAGCTCAACGTTCAGAAAACTGAGATCATGGCATCTGGTCCCATCATTTCATGGGAAATAGATGGGAAACAGTGGAAACAGTGTCAGACTTTATTTTTTTGGGCTCCAAAATCACTGCAGATGGTGATTGCAGCTATGAAATTAAAAGACGCTTACTCCTTGGAAGGAGAGTTATGGCCAACCTAGATGGCATATTAAAAAGGAGAGACATTTCTTTGCCAACAAAGGTCCGTCTAGTCAAGGCTGTGGTTTTTCCAGTAGTCATGTATGGATGTGAGAGTTGGACTATAAAGAAAGCTGAGCGCTGAAGAATTGATGCTTTTGAACTGTGGTGTTGGAGAAGACTCTTGAGAGTCCCTTGGACTGCAAGGAGATCCAACCAGTCCATCTTAAAGGAGATCAGTCCTGGGTGTTCATTGGAAGGACTGATGTTGAAGGTAAAACTCCAATACTTTGGCCCCCTGATGCGAAGAGCTGACTCGTTTGAAAAGACCCTGATGCTGGGAAAGATTGCGGGCAGGAGAAGGGGACGACAGAAGATGAAATGGTTGGATGGCATCACCGACTCAATGGACATGAGTTTGGGTGGACTCCGGCAGTTGGTGATGGACAGGGAGGCCTGGTGTGCTGCAGTTCACGGGATCGCAAAGAGTCGGACACGACTGAGTGACTGAACTGAACTGAACTGAACTGTTTTAAAGCCCTTTGTGTATTCTAGTGTTCTTTTCTTCTAGTATTTGAGTAAGTTGTTTTAGTAAGAGAGAGCAAATGCAATCACAAACTATGACTGATGAAAATGTCACCTACTGATTCACTTACGTAAACGATATTTATATGCTCTCTACATATACAATAGATGGAGTTTAGGAGAAACACAGTAATGAAACAAGGAAATGGTGACAGGGTAAAAGATGTACTCTGTGAAATGTCTGTGAACAAATGGGTTTTCAAACTCATCCACGTGTCAACAAAATATAAAAAATATGTATGTTTTGGACAAATGAAGAGCTCTAAGCAATAAAAAAAAACCCATATATAGCAATCAGCAAGAAAATTAAATATACTTCCTTAAGACTACAATTTTTGCTTTCTAATTTTAGTTTGATTTAAATTTTTTTCACCACTCTCAGTAAGCATTTCATACAAAACCACTGCAGTTCTTTAAGAACTGCATAGAACAATTTTATGGACTCTGAGGGAGAAGGTGAGGGTGGGACGTTCTGGGAGAATAGCATTGAAACATGTATATTATCATATGTGAAACAGAACACCATTCCATGTTCGATGCATGAGACAAGGGCTCAGGGCCGGGGCAATGGGATGACCCAGAGGGATGGGATAGGGAGGGAGGTGGGTGGGGGGTCCAGGAAGGGGAACACATGTAAACCCATGGCTGATTCATGTCAATGTATGGCAAAAACTATTACAATATTGTAAAGTAATTAGCCCCCAACTAAAATAAATAAATTTATTAAAAAAAAAAAAAAGAACTGCAAAGTATTTCCTTAAGGTCAAAACTACTAAGATAGATGCTACACAGTTCCTCCGGTTCCTCAGAGGGTCCCCTGTGTGATTAAGCTTCAGTTACCCTTTGTGGACAACAGCTTAATAAGACATCTATATTAAATTTGAGATATTTATTATTCATCCAAGAAAAAATGTCAAATAGACTAATGAGCATACAAATATAGAGAGAGTCTTTGACTGAGTCTTTCTATAATTCTAACAATTTATTGCATTAGATTTCTCTGTCTTGCTATTGAGGAATTTATGTTGTGCTACTCAAAGTGTGGTCCATGGACCAACAGCATCAGCATTACCTAAGAAGTCATTAGACATGTATAACCTCCACACCAGCCCATATAGTGTATAAGAATTTGAATTTTTATAATATCTTCAGCAGTGTATTATGAACATTTAAGATTAAAAAAATGCTACTCTATACCTTCATTATTCAATATGGCAGATGATAGTCAGAGGTGGTTTTTGAGATGTGCTAGAGTGTAAAATACACACCAGATGTGAAAAACTTAGTATGATAAAAGTATATATTATAATGTCTCATTAATGATTTTTATATTGATTTTGCATTGATTATGTGTTACTGTTTTGTATATAGGGGGTTAATAAATATGTTAATTTCCTATCTTCTTACTTAATAAATGTGGATATTATAAAATTTATAATAACATATGTAGCTCACATATTTATATTGGAAACTATTTTTCTAGACTATCAAAGGCTGTGGAAATAAACTTTAAGGAACTTATATTCTTTCTTCATCTGTTTGTATCAATATTTGAAAATGTTTTCTTAGGGAAAAATATAATACAAATTGTTTTTGAATTTCATTTATCAGACTTTTGTTCAACTAACATTGTGGGGCATCACATAGTCATTATTCCCTATTGTTTTTTTCCAAATGCTTCATAAGCATGTAATCTGATCCAGATACTGTGTTCTCAGAGAGTTAGTGAAGAAAGTAAACAAGGTTCCTTTCTTGAAGTCATATGTAGTCTATTATGGTTAAGACACAACTAACAACTTATGGTAAAGTATAATGACGAAAGAGGACTTGGGTTTGGAAACAGTTGATAATCACATTTCCCAGGGTAACATTACTGTTGTAGATGGGTTCATAGCAGAGGAAATAGTTGCTTACAGCGAGCTTTTAGGTTGTTTACAGCAAATTTTTAGGTGGCAAGAATGAGAATGGGTGGAGATGGAGGTATTCTCTCTGTATTCACTGAAATCTTAATATAAAAATATCTCCTGCTCTCTCTGCTAGTAGAAACAGCAGTCTTGCTACATATATATAGCTATTAACTGTGATCATTTTAGTGTATAAAGATAATAGAAATGATTTCTTGAGTTTTACTCCTTTGAACTTGGTGCATTCTTTTAACTTAACATTTTCTCAGGGAATACAAAATTTGTAGCTGATCTGCTTTGGAAGTCTAGTGCCTTCAGTCATTTACCTATTGGTCTTCAACCTCATTAGTGGCTCCAATGTGGTGCACTGACCAAACTCACAGTGTAAATCATTTTCATGCATTAGACAGAAGCATTTACAGAACTTTCTGTGGTTAGTATATTTTCCACACACAATTTGATGGTTTCCAGAGTATGATTTTCTAAAAAAAAAAAATTAAAGGTAAGCCTCAGTTTGGGATGAGGAGCTGATTTATCTCCTTTGTGATTAGATCACATACATCAGACCCTAGTAAGGAAATTCCATTGTCTTTGATTTAGACCCTATTTTCCAAGGAGACTTAGACAAAAAAATACAAATCCTCCTTAAACAGATGTTTTGTGCCTTTAACCATAACGGTGGTTACGCCTTCACCATATTGTTGAAGCTATACCTGTTTCTATCATCTGATTAGGAGAACTTTTTTGTAAGGAAACTTGCAAGCTTGAAAACAATTAATTTATGGAACATATGGATTTAGCATTTTCATAAATCAGTTCCTTAAAGTGTGGTAGGTTATTGGAGAACCACTCATGTCATTTTCTTCCTACTATAATAACTTGCTGAGTTCATTAAAAAATGGTATGGAAAAAGCAAGAGATTCAGAAAATATCTAGAAAATTTTAAAACAAATGCTTTCCATTCTGGAATAAATAACAGTCATGTCTCAGATCAGCAATTTGCCAAAAGGAACCTAGAATCAGGTTACTCAAAGCATTTACAATCTTCAGGAAGAAAAAAAAAATGGTGATTTCGGTGGTTACCATCCAGGATTAAATGCTAGGGGAATTTAGAAAATCTCTTGGAAAACATGTCCCTGCAAATGAATTTATGTTGTTTGTTCACTCAGTCATGTTAGACTCTTTGCGACCCCATGGATTGCAACACGCCAGGCTTTCCTGTCCTTCAACATCTCCTGAGCTTGTTCAAACTTATGTCCATTGAGTGAGTGATGCCATCCAAACATCTCATACTCCATTGTCCCCTTCTCCTCCTGCCTTCAATCTTCCCAGCATCAGGAAGGGTCTTCTCTAATGAGTCAGCTCTTCGCATCAGGTGAGCAAAGTATTGGAGTTTCAGCTTCACCACCAGTCCTTCCAATGAATATTCAGGACTGATTTCCTTTAGGATTGACTGGTTTGATCTCTTTGCAGTCCAAGGGACTCTTGAGAGTCTTCTCCAACTCCACAGTTCAAAAGCATCAATTCTTCAGTACTCAACTTTCTTTATAGTCCAACTCTCACATCCATACATGACTACTGGAAAAACCATAGCTTTAACTAGATGGACTTCTGTTGTAAGGTAATCTCTCTGCTTTTTAATATGCTGCCTAGGCTTGTCATAGCTTTTCTTCCAAGGAGCAAGTGTCTTTTAATTTCAAGGCTGCAGTCACCATCTGCAGTGATTTTGGAGCCCAAGAAAATATCTGTCACTGTTTCCATTGTTTCCCCGTCTATTTGCCATGAAGTGATGGGACTGGATGCCATGATCTTAGTTTTCTGAATGTTGAGTTTTAAACTACCTTTTTCACTTTCTTCTTTCACCTGCTTCAAGAGGTTCTTTATTTTCTCTTCACTTTCTGCCATTAGGATGGTGTCATCTGCACCATGGGTGTACTCCTTTCCCAATTTTGAACCAGTCCATTGTTCCATGTCCAGTTCTAACTGCTGCTTCTTGATCTGCACACAGGTTTCTCAGGAGGCAGGTGAGGAAAATTCTCTTTAAGAGTTTTCCAGTTTTTTGTGATCCACACAGTCAGCTGGTAAAGAATCCACCTGCAATGCGGGCAACCTGTGTTTGATACCTGGGTTGGGAAGATCCCCTGGGAAAGGGAAAGTCTACTCACTCTATTATTATGACCTGGAGAATTCCATGGACTATCTATTGGGTTGCAAAGACTTGGACACCACTGAGCGACTTTCACTTTCACACAGTCAAAGGCTTTGGTGTAGTCAATGAAGCAGAAGTATATGTTTTTCTGGAATTCTCTTGCTTTTTCTATGATCCAATGGATGTTAGCAATTTGATCTCTGGTTCCTCTGTCTTTTCTAAATCTAGCTTGACCATCTGAAATTTCTCAATTCACATACTACTGAAGCCTAACTTGGAGAATTTTGAGCATTACTTTGCTAGCATGTGAAATAAGTGCAATTGTGCAGTAGTTTGAACATTTTTTGGCATTGCCCTTCTCTGGTACTGGAATGAAAACTGATCTTTACCAGTCCTGGGGTCACTGCTGAGTTTTCCAAATTTGCTAGCATATTGAGTGCAGCATATTAACAGCATATGGTTTGAAATAGCTCAGCTGTAATTCCATCATCTCCACTAGCTTTGTTGGCAGTAATTCTTCCTAAGGCCCACTGGACTTTGCACTCCAAGATGTCTGGCTCTAGGAGAGTGCTCATACCATCATGGTTATCTGGGTCATGAAGATCTTTTTTTGTATAATTCTTCTGTGTATTCTTGCCACCTCTTCTTAATATCTTCTGCCCTGGTGGCTCAGACGGTAAAGAGTCTGCCTGTGGTGTGGGAGACCTGGGTTCAATCCCTGGGTCGGGAAGATCCCCTGGAGAAGGATATGGCAACCCACTCCAGTATTCTTGACTGGAAAATCCCACGGATGGAGAAGCCTGGCAGACTACAGTCAATGGGGTCGCAAAGAGTTGGACATGACTGAGTGACTTCACTTTCTGTTAGGTCCATACCATTTCTGTCCTTTTTGTGCCCATCTTTACATGAAATGTTCCCTTGGTATCTCTAATTTTCTTGAAGAGATTTCTAGTCTTTCCCTTTCTAATGTTTTCCTCTATTTCTTTTCATACTCACTTAGGAAAACTTTCTTATCTCTCCTTGCTATTATTTGGAAGTCTGCATTCAGGTGGGTGCATCTTCCCTTTTCTCCTTTGCTTTAACTTCTCTTCTTTTCTCAGCTGTTTGTAGGGCCTCCTCAGATAACCATTTTTGGCTTTTTGCATTTCATAAAATGGAATTACGTAGGTCTATGAAATACAGCCAGTTTCACCAATTTGATTAGCTTATTGAAAATAGGGTTACCTTCCCTCATGGCTCAGCTAGTAAAGAATCTGCCTGCAATGCAAGAGACGTGGTTTTGATCCCTGGGTTGGGAAGTTTCCCCTGGAGAAGGGAACGGCTACCCGCTCCAGTATTCGGGTTGGAGAATTCCATGGACTTCCCCATGGAATCACAATTAGTCCACGGGATCACAAAGGGTTGAAAGGGACTTTCACTTTCACTTTCACAGAAAATAGAGTCAAATTCTGTGCCTAAGCATATTTATCAGCTCCTCTTTAGGCTATGCCAGCAAATTTGGAAAACTCAGCAGTGGCCACAGGACTGGAAAAGGTCAGTTTTCATTCCAATCCCAAAGAAAGGCAATGCCAAAGAATGCTCAAACTACCACACAATTTCACTCATCTCACACGCTAGTAAAGTAATGCTCAAAATTCTCCAAGCCAGGCTTCAGCAATACGTAAACCGTGAACTTCCAGATGTTCAAGCTGGTTTTAGAAAAGACAGAGGAACCAGAGATCAAATTGCCAACATCTGCTGGATCATTGAAAAAGCAAGAGAGTTCCAGAAAAACATCAATTTCTGCTTTATTGACTATGCCAAAGACGTTGACTGTGTGGATCACAATAAACTGTGGAAAATTCTGAAACAGATGGGAATACCAGACCATCTGACCTGTCTCTTGAGAAACCTGTATGCAGGTCAGGAAGCAACAGTTAAAACTGGACATGGAACAACAGACTGGTTCCAAATAGGAAAAGGAGTACGTCAAGGCTGCATATTGTCACCATGCTTATTTAACTTATATGCAGAGTACATCATGTGGAATACTGGGCAGGAAGAAACACAAGCTGGAATCAAGATTGCCAGGAGAAATATCAATAACCTCAGATATACAGATGACACCACCCTTATCGCAGAAAGTGAAGAAGAACTAAAGAGCCTCTTGATGAAAGTGAAAGAGGAGAGTGAAAAGTTGGCTTAAAGCTCAATGTTCAGAAAACTAAGATCATGGCATCTGGTCCTATCACTTCATGGGAAATAGATGGGGAAACAGTGGAAACAGTGTCAGACTTTATTTTTTTGGGCTCCAAAATCACTGCTGATGGTGATTGCAGCCATGAAATTAAAAGACGCTTACTCCTTGGAAGGAAGGTTATGGCCAATCTAGATAGCATATTTAAAAGCAGAGACATTACTTTGCCAGCAAAAGTCCGTCTAGTCAAGGCTATGGTTTTTCCAGTGGTCATGTATGGATGTGAGAGTTGGACGGTGAAGAAAGCTGAGCGCTGAAGAATTGATGCTTTTGAAGTGTGGTGTTGGAGAAGACTCTTGAGAGTCCCTTGGACTGCAAGGAGATCCAATCAATCCATCCTACAGGAGATCAATCGTGGGTGTTCATTGGAAGGACTGATGTTGAAGCTGAAACTCCAATACTTTGGAAACTTCATGCGAGAATTTGACACATTGGAAAAGACCCTGATGCTGGGTAGGATTGGGGGCAGGAGGAGAAGGGGACGACAGAGGACGAGATGGTTGGATGGCATCACCAACTCGATGGACGTAGGTTTGGGTAGACTCCGGGAGTTGGTGATGGACAGAGAGGCCTGGCGTGCTGCAATTCATGGGGTCGCAAAGAGTCGGACACAACTGAGTGACTGAACTGAACTGAACTGAACTTTAGGCTGGATGGATTTTTTTCTCTCTGTTCCTGTTCAAAAAGTTTTGTTTTTCTTCCTGATTGTCCTATTTTTCAGATTTAACTTTCAAGCTGCCTCAGTGGAAGTGTGGGACATTTTTTAAAATAAACAAAGAAAGATCTCTGGAAATAAAATGTATCTAAATTCTGTCTCCTGACAAGATGGACAAGAAAGGAGTACAGGAATCTGGCTCCTTTCCCAGAGCTTAACCTTGGAGATGCCACAAAAGCAAGAGGGAAGTTGACAGATCTCAGAACATTAAAACCTCTAGGAACTCCTAGGGAAGCAGAAGGTGGTAGGTTTAGTTTGGTCCTGTACTAAAAAAGGGCCAAATGCACCAACAGGGAACTAAGAAAAGAAGAGCATTATTGCTGTTCCTTTTTTCTCTCTTCTCTAAATTACCTCAGGGTATCAGTGTTTAATTGTTCTATCTCAGACAATATCAACAAAACAGAATAATCAGTGAAAGGAATAGGAGGAGGGACCAGAGGGTAACAAAACTAACTGTGCTAGAGGGCAAATAAGAAAAGACAGTGGTAGAGGGACCAGTTTCTGAGATTTCAAAACATTCTGTCCATTACTTGCTTTGTTCTCAGTCATCTATAGTTTACTAGAATGCAGAGAAGAAATCCTTGAGTGTGAACATTTTTGCAGAGAAAAAACAATTCTGACTCCATGTTGGAACTATTTCTTTGACTTGCTTTTTATTGCTGTTATTATGCGTGTGTGCTCAGTTGCTTCAGTCGTGTTCAACTCTGTGTGACACTAAGGACTTTAGACAGCGAGACTCCTCTATCCATGGAATTCTCCAGGCAAAAATCCTGGAGTGTGTAGCCATTCCCTTCTTCAGGGCATCTTACCAACCCAGTGATTGAACCCAGACCTCCTGCATTGCAAGTGGATTCTTTACCTTCTGAGCCACAAGAGAAGCAAAGAACCAAAGGGAAATTCTGGAACTAAAATACACAATATCTAAATAAAATATTCACTAGATGGATCTAACAATAAAATGGATGTGCCAGAAAAAAGAGTCGGTGACCTGATGATTAATTAGCAGTAAGTATACAATCTAAAAAAAAAAAAAAAAAAGAGGGGACTGAGTCCAGGTTTCATCCCCAACATGTAAACAAGTTGTAAGTCATCATTTCTGTCTACCACCACCCCCAAAATATCAGACAAACCTGAAAATCAAAACTGCTGAAAATACTTACATAAGGAGTAATGCTGCTAAGTCGCTTCAGTCGTGTCCGACTCTGTGCGACCCCATAGACGGCAGCCCATCAGGCTCCGCCGTCCCTGGGATCCTCCAGGCAAGACTACTGGAGTGGGTTGCCATTTCCTTCTCCAGTGCATGAAAGGGAGAAGTGAAAGTGAAGTCGCTCAGTCGTGTCCGACTCTTAGCGACCCCATGGACTGTAGCCTAACAGGCTCCTCCGTCCATGGGATTTTCCAGGCAAGAGTACTGGAGTGGGGTGCCATTGCCTTCTCCTTAAGGAGTAATACATCATCTAAATAGATATATATATTTATTAAAGGAGTTGAGTGAATAATTAATAGCCTTCTCAAATAGGAAGCAGTATGATCAAATGGCTCCAATGGTGAATAACACCAAACATTTAAGGAAGACATCTTGAAATGAGTTATAGTTTTCTGTACTCTCTTCCAGAAACAAAAGCAGAGGGAGGGGTTTCTAATTGAATTGAATGAGACAAGCATTACTCTAGTATCAAAATCAGATAAAGACAAGACAGTACAAGAAGGGTACATAACAGAATCAATATCTTCCATGAACAGAGATGCAAAACTCAACAGATATTAGAAAGTTAAACCCAAAAATGTATAAAAATAATTATACAACATAACCAAGTTAACTTTTTCCAATAATGCAGTTTCAACACTGAAAAATCACATAATGTAATTCATCACATCAATAGGCTAAAAAGGAATAATCATATATATATATATAATATATGCACTTGACAACATCCAAAAATGCTTCATGATAATATCCCACACTTGAAGTCCTAGTTAATACAATAAAACATTAAAAGGAAATAAAAAATATGCTTAATAGAAAAAGTAAATAAAGTTCTCTTTGTTCATATATGACAGATTCTGTATTAAAAAATTACAAATAATGAACAAAAATACTCCTGGAACTAGAGTATTGTAACTAAGGGGTTACAACTAAGTGGTTGTAGCAAAGTTATAGCATACAAGGTTAATATACAGAATTCAATTGATTCCGACATATCAGCAATTAAAAATCAGAAACTGAAATAAAAACATCTGCAAACAGAAATGAAATACTAAGGTATAAGTATGTTACAAAATACATACAGGATCTATATGAGGAAATCTATAAAACTCCGATTAAATAAAGAAGATCTAAATAAATGGAAAAATAGACCATGTAAATGGATAGGAAACTAAATATTGTTCAGATGTAAATTCTTCCCAAGTGACTTATGGATTCAATGAAATCCCAGCAAAAATCCCTGCAAGTTATTTTGTGAAAATCAAGAAACTGATTCTGAAATTTATTTGGAAAGGCACAAGACCAAGATTAGACAAAATAATAATAAAGAGAATCCATGAAGGTAGAGAACTGACTCTATCTGACTTTAAGATGACTATAAAGGTTCAGTAATCAAAACAACATGACATTTATGAAATAATAGACGAATAGATTAATGAAACAGGAGAGATAGGTATTTGTGATAGGTTCACACAAATGTTGTCAACTGTTTTTTGACACAGGAGCAATGGTGATACAGAGGAGAAAGAAGAATTGGGCATTCATTCATATCCAAAAAAACATGTTCTAGACATAGATCTGACAGTTTCCACAAAGATTAACATAAAATGAATGATAGATCTAAATGTATAACTCAAAATTATACAACTTCTGGAAGATGCTGTTACAGAAATAAAAAGAAAAGCCATGGACTGGATGAAAATATCTGCAAGATAAAGGACTTGTATCCAAAATTCAAAAAGAATTCTTAAAACTCAACAATAAGAAAACAAACAATTCAATTAAAAAATGGGCAAAGACAGAGACCTCACCAAAGAAGATATGCAAATGTAAAATAGCATATGAAAAAATTCTCAACATTTACCACATTATATATTTATTATGATCATATAATTAGGGAATTGCAAATTAAAACAATGTGATAGTACTATATACTTATTAAAAATGGCAAAAATTAAAAAAAAAATCACAATACCAAATGCCAGTTAGGGTAGAGGATTCAGAGCAACAGGGATTCTTATTCTTTGCTGATGGAGATGCAAAATCATGCAACCACTTGAAAAAAGAACTCCAAAATTTCTTGCTAATATAAATATATAATACACTCTTATCATTCAATCTAGAAATCATCTCTAGCTATTTACTCAATTGAGTTGAAAATTTATGCCTGTTTTTCATAAACAAAAATATTTATAATAACTCTTTATAAAGCTGTAAGAAAACAACATATTTTTTTAACAGGTCAATAGATAAACTTCACTATATACATACATATATATATATAATGGAATATCACTGAGCAATTAAAAAATGATCTATCAAGCCATGAAAAGAAATAGAGTAACTTTGAATGCATATTTCTGAGTGAAAGAAGTCAATCAGAAAAGGCTACATATTGTGTGATTCCAACTATATGACAATCTGGGAAAGGCAGACTATGGAGATAATTAGAGAATCAGCAGTTTTGGAGATTTGCTGGAAGTGCTGCTGCTGCTGCTAAGTCGCTTCAGTCGTGTCCGACTCTGTGCGACCCTATAGACGGCAGCCCACCAGGCTCTGCCGTCCCTGGGATTCTCCAAGCAAGAATACTGGAGTGGGTTGCCATTTCCTTCTCCAGTGCATGAAAGGGAAAAGTGAAAGTGAAGTCGCTCAGTCGTGTCTGACTCTTAGCGACCCCATGGACTGTAGCCTACCAGGCTCCTCCATCCACAGGATTTTCCAGGCAAGAGTACTGGAGTGGGGTGCCATTGCCTTCTCCGTTGCTGGAAGTAGAAGAGGCATAAATAGGTAAAGTACAGAGAATTTTTAGGGTGATAAAACTATTCTGTATGTATGCAATAGTGGATATATGACAATAGGCTCTTGTTGAAACCCAGAAAACTGTACAACATAAAGTGATCCTTAATGTCAAGTATTTATTAATAAAATATCAATGTTGGTTTATCAAATGCAAAAACATGTACTACACTAATGCAATATGTTAATAATAGGGGAAAAGCGATATATAAAATTCTGTATTATTTG
The DNA here is from genome assembly GCF_054371585.1 of Giraffa tippelskirchi. Lineage (NCBI taxonomy): Eukaryota > Metazoa > Chordata > Mammalia > Artiodactyla > Giraffidae > Giraffa > Giraffa tippelskirchi. Next base: position 67,777,631 of record NC_137278.1, read on the forward strand.
GTCAATATTTCTGTAAGTCTAAAACCATTCTAACGGAGAAGGCAATAGCACCCCTCTCCAGTACTCTTGCCTGGAAAATCCCATGGACGGAGGAGCCCGGTAGGCTGCAGTCCATGGGGTCGCGAAGAGTCGGACATGACTGAGCGACTTCACTTTCACTTTTCACTTTCGTGCATTGGAGAAGGAAATGGCAACCCACTCCAGTGTTCCTGCCTGGAGAATCCCAGGGACGGGGGAGCCTGTTGGGCTGCCGTCTATGGGGTTGCACAGAGTCGGACACAACTGAAGTGACTTAGCTGCAGCAGCAGCAAAATCATTCTAAAAAATAAAATATATTAATTTAAAAAGAAGGAGAACAATTGAAAAAGTTAAGAATGTTGGAGACCTCCAGAACAAAATAAAAAGTATAATGTAAATGCTAATAATGGTCATTTCAGAATTATTAATGAAAGTCCTGAATTGGAAACATGTAAATGTCTGTCAGTAAATTGTATAAATTATTATATATATATATTAATTAAATGGAACATTATATAGTAAAGAGAACATGATATTAACTGCAACTGCATGACTTAATATTACAGAAATAATTTTGAAAGTCAGACTCTAAAATAAAAATATTACATACTGAATAATTCAATAGGCATAAAGTTTAAAAATTGCAAAATGAACTCTAATAGTTGAAATAAAAGTAAAGATTACCTTGAGTAGGGCAGTAAGTAGATCTAAAATTGGTGAAGGTCTTTAGGGTACTGATAATAGTCTTCATATTAATCCAGGTGACCAGTTATACAAGTGTATTCACTCTGTAGAAATTAATTGGGTAGTAAACTCTTAAGTGCTGGGAAGATACAGGTGGATTTCTTCTACAGTGGTAGTAGGCATCTCAACTTGGAAGTTTCTATTATAACTAAATATATGTCTATTCTGTGATCCAGTAATTTTACTCCTAGTTGCATACTTGAGAGAAATAAATATATATGTCAGATAAAAGACTTGCCAAGGAGTGTTCACAGCAGCTTTATTCACAAATCCCCAAACTAGAAATAAAAAATGCCTGTCAACAGGTGAAAAAAATAAACGAATAGGGGCTTATTCTCAGGTAACATGAAATAGTGGCACTCATTTAATGAAACACTACCCAGGAATTAAAAAAGATCAAACTATAGTACCTGTAGCAACATGCTCTGCTTCATGAATGTAATACTGAGTGAAATAAGCCAGATACAAAAAAGTCAAAGAAATAAAACAAACTGATAGTCATGGTACATACACTGAAGGGAGTATAAACGGGCAAAGTACACAGTGAAAATTTATGAAGTACTGGAAATATTTCTTATCTTTTTGGGGGTGGTTAAAGGGTTATGTGCATGTACATATGTGTACATGAATATATAATTATAAGATATACACTTAAAACTAGTATGCTATATAGACCTTACTATAGATTAGATAGATAGATAATGCAACATATATGTACTTCCATAAGATTTTACAGAAAAACACAAGCAATCTTTTTGGCCAACCCAATATTTGTGAGGGCAAGAGAAAGAGGGAAAGAGAGATTGCTGTTGGAGTATAATTATTTTATGAACTAGACCTAGAAGTGGAAAATAGGAGTATCATCAAGATGCCTGTTCACAAGAGATTCAATTTGATTTTTTCTTAATAGTAGGTCAAATTTCTCCATGATAAGTAAGTTTGGAGATTTTTTTCCTAATTTCGTTTAAAGAGTTTTTGTGTTGTAGCAGGTTTTCCTCTGTTTATTAAATGTCAGGTGGATTACTGTGTGTTTGGTTACATACTGAGTGTGAGGTATGGGAAGAAAATGTGAAGGAAACAAAAAAGAAAACCCAAGAAAAGCAGAAAAGTTTAATAAAACAAAACTTGTAAGTTATGGGTTCAGCTCAGTTCAGTTCAGTCACTCAGTTGTGTCCAACTCTTTGCGACCCCATGGACTGCAGCACGCCAGGCCTCCCTGTCCATCACCAGCTCCTGGAGTTCACCCAAACTCATGTCCATTGAATCTGTAATGCCATCCAACCATCTCATCCTCTGTCATCCCCTTCTCTTCCCACCTTCAATCTTTCCCAGCATCAGGGTCTTTTCAAATGAGTCAGCTCTTCTCATCAGGTGGCCAGTGTACTGGAGTTTCAGCTTCAGCATCAGTCCTTCCAATGAATATTCAGGACAGATTTCCTTTAGGATGGACTGGTTGGATCTCCTTGCAGTCCAAGGGACTCTCAAGAGTCTTCTCCAACACCACAGTTCAAAAGCATCAATTTTTTGGCGTTCAGCTTTCTTTATAGTCCAACTCTCATATCCATACATGACTACTGGAAAAACCATAGCTTTGATTAGACATCTTTGTTGTTAAAGCAATGTCTCTGCTTTTTAATAGGCTGTCTAGGTTGGTCATAACTTTTCTTCCAAGGAGCAAGTGCCTTTTAATTTCATGGCTGCAGTGACCATCTGCAGTGATTTTGGAGCCCAGAAAAATAAAGTCTGCCACTGTTTCCACTGTTTCCCCATCTATTTGCCATGAAGTGATGGGACAAAATGCCATGATATTTGTTTTCTGAATGTTGAGCTTTAAGCCCACTTTTTCACTCTCCTCTTTCACTTTCATCAAGAGGCTTTTAGTTCTTCTTCACTTTCTGCCATAGTTGTGGGTTAGGATATTTTTTTAAACATTTCATTACAATTTGCTTGATTTTCCTAAAAATTAGTGTGTGGCTTTTTAAAACTATTCTCAAAGCATTAAGAATATTAAAATAATGCCACTTGAAATCACAGAAAAATTCAAACACTTTTGCACAAATTGACTGAGACATTATGAGAGAACTACTCAGAAAACTACAATATGTTTTGAAGAAAATAAAAGAACACCTAAAGGCATTGGAACACTCAATGTTGTAAAGATAGCAAATCTTACCAATTGATCCATAGAAAAGTACATTCCCAATAAAAATTTCTGCAGATTTTCTATTGCATGGTAATTGATAAGTTGGTTCCAAAGTTTATATGAACATGGAAAGAGCCAAGCATAGCCAAGGCTGTTTCAAAGAATAACAAAGCTTGGTACACTGCCAGGTATCAACACCTATTATAAAGTTATAGGAAGTAGAAGTGTTTACTATTGGTACCAGATCAGACAAATTGACCCTTGGAACAGAGTGGATTATAGAAATAAACCCAATCAAGTAGGCTCATTTGCTCTATTTTGGAAAGTGAAATTAAAGGACACCTGTCCATATTTTCAGTTCAGTTCACTTGAGTCATTCAGGCATGCCTGACTCTTTGCGACCCCGTGGACTGTAGCACGCCAGGTTTCCCTGTCTATCACCAACTCCCGGAGCATACTGAAACCCATGTTTACTGAGTCGGTGATGCCATCCAACCATCTCATCCTCTGTCATCCCCATCTCCTCTAGCCTTCAATCATTCCCAGCATCAGAATCTTTTCAATGAGTCTTTTCTTCGGATAAGGTGGCCAAAGTATTGGAGTTTCAGCTTCAGCATCAGTCTCTCCAATGAATATTCAGGACTGATTTACTTTAGGATAGACTGGTTGGATCTCCTTGCAGTCCAAGGGACTCTCAAGAGTCTTCTCCAACACCACACTTCAAAAGCATCAATTCTTCGGTGCTCAGCTTTCTTTATATTTCAACTCTCACATTCATACATGACTACTGGAAAAACCACAGCTTTGACTAGATGGACCTTTGTTGAAAAAAGTAATGTCTCTGCTTTTTAATAGGCTGTCTAGGTTGGTCATATTCTCCCAAGGAGTAAATGTCTTTTAATTTCATGGCTGCAATCACCATCAGCAGTGATTTTAGAGCCCCCAAAAATAAAGTCAGCCACTCTTTCCACTGTTTCCCCATCTATTTGCCATGAAGTGACGGGACCAGATGCCATGATCTTAGTTTTCTGAATGTTGAGCTTTAAGCCCACATTTTCACTCTCCTCTTTCACTTTCATCAAGAGGCTCTTTAGTTCTTCTTCACTTTCTGCCATAAGGGTGGTGTCATCCGCACATCTGAGGTTACTAATGTTTCTCCAGCAATCTTGATTCCAGTGTGTGATTCATCCATCCCAGCATTTCTCATGATGTACTCTGCATATAAGTGAAATAAGCAGGGTGACAATATAGAGCCTTGATGTACTCCTTTTCCTATTTGGAACCAGTCTGTTGTTCTGGGTCGAGTTATAACTGTTGCTTCCTGACCTGCATACAGATTTCTCAAGAGTCTGGTCAGGTGATCTGGTATTCCCATCTCTTGAAGAATTTTCCACAGTTTATTGTGATCCACACAGTCAAAGGCTTTGGCATAGTCAATAAAGCAGAAATAGATGTTCTCCTGTAACTCTCTTGATTTTTTGATGATCCAGTGGATGTTGGCAATTTGATCTCTGGTTCCTCTGCCTTTTCTAAAACCAGCTTGAACATCTGGAAGTTCATGATTTACATATTGTTGTAGCCGGGCTTGGAGAATTTTGAGCATTACTTTGCTAGTGTGTGAGATGAGTGCAATTGTGTGGTAGTTTGAGCATTCTTTGACATTGCCTTACTTAGGGACTGGAATGAAAACTGACCTTTGAGTGGCATATTGAGTGCAGCACTTTCACAACATCAACTTTTAGGATTTGAAATAGCTCAACTGGAATTCTATCACCTCCACTAGCTTTATTCATAGTGATGCTTCTTAAGGCCCACTTGACTTCACATTCCAGGATGTCTGGCTCTAGGTGAGTGATCACACCATCGTGATTATCTGGGTCGTGCAGATCTTTTGTGTACAGTTCTTCTGTGTATTCTTGCCACCTCTTCTTAATATCTTCTGCTTCTGTTAGGTCTATACCATTTCTGTCCTTTATTAAGCCCATCTTTGCATGAAATGTCACCTTGGTATCTCTAATTTTCTTGAAGAGATCTCTAGTCTTTCCCATTCCATTGTTTTCCTCTATTTCTTTGCACTGATCACTGAGGAAGGATTTCACATCTCTGCTTGCTATTCTTTGGAACTCTGCATTCAAATGGGTATACCCTACCTTTTCTCCTTTGCTTTTCACTCCTCTTCTTTTCACAGCTATTTGTAAGGCCTCCTCAGACAGCCATTTTGCTTTTTTTCATTTCTTTTTCTTGGGGATGATCTTGATCCCTGTCTCCTATACAATGTTATGCACCTCTGTCCATAGTTCATCAGGTACTCTATCAGTTCTAGTCCCTTAAATCTATTTCTCACCTCCACTGTATATTCATAAGGAATTTAATTTAGGTCATATCTGAATGGTCTAGTGGTTTTCCCTACTTTCTTCAATTTAAGTCTGAATTTGGCAATAAGGTGTTCTGTTTTGTAGATAGGTACTTTTGTGTTATATTTAAGATTTCACATATAAGTGATACATGGTATTTGTCTTTCTCTTTCTGATTTAATTTACTTAGTATAGTAATCTCTAACTGCATCTGTGTTGATGGAAATGGCACCATTTTTTAAATAAAACTTCAGAGAATATGTTTTTCCTATACAAACAAAATAGTCTGTTGTTAGCCTTCCAGACTCCTGTTTAGTATGTTTCTTTTATTTTCCCCTTGTCTGTTTTTCCTTATTGTTTCCCTTCCACATTGCATAAGAGAACAGTATGCATAAAGCAATTTCTATACATCTCATGTGATGTTCATCTTTGAGTAATTAGTTTTCTCATCTTCATTGTGTAGTCTCAAGAAACCAGATTTTCTGTAAAGGTTGTTTACTTGACCTGGACCTTGTGGGAAGTAAGGGGGGAAATTCTGTTCCTCTTGACTGTAAGAAATCTTACAGTGTTGATGGCCCTGCCCTTCTGCAACTCATAACAGTGCTATGCATTTATAGTAATAATAGGATTCATTGCGTTTAACACTTTGCATACATTATTTCTTTAATTTTCATGAGATCTAAGTAGTGGGTACAAACATGATTCCCTTACAAGTACAAGAAACAAAAGAAAAAAAAAAGAAACAAAAGAAAATCTCTTACATAAGTGTCTGTATGTATTGGTATCATTACACATGCATATATCAGTATCTTTCTGCATTTATAAACTTATACAGGCATACCTTGGAGATATTGTGGGTTTGGCTCCAAACCACCACTATAAAGCAAGTATCACAATAAAGCAAGTCACATTAATTTTAGGTTTTTCAGTGTATATGCAAGTCATGTTTATACTACACTGTAACCTGTTAAGTGTGCAAATGGCATTATATCTAGAAAACAATGCACATACCTTAATTAAAAATACTTTATTGCTAAGAATGCTGTCATTTGAGCTTTCAGTGAATGTTAATCATCTTTTTGCAGTAATAACATCAAAGATCATTGGACACAGATCACCATAACAAATGTAATAATGATAAAGTATGAAATATTGTAAGAATTACCAAAATGGGACACAGACACATGTGTGAACAATTGCTGTGGGGAAAAATTGTGCCAAAATAACTGCTTGGTGCAGGGTTGCCACAAACCATCAATTGATTAAAAAAGAGGGAGAAAGAGAGAGAAGAAAAAAAAATACAATATCTGCAAAGCATAATAAAGCAAAGCACAATAAAATGAGGTATGGTTGTATATATATGAGAGAGAGAGGTCTCCTTTTTCAAGTTAATTTTGTATTTCTGACTTATATTAAATAGCTTCTGATGGTTTGGAAAATAAAATTAAAAACAAAATCTTCTGTTACTCCAGAAAACCTCTCCACAAAGGTAGTTAAGAAAAAAAAAAATAAAAAAAAAAAAAGTAGTTAAGAAAGAAAACAGTTTTATTATCAAGTAAGCCCAGGTGGTGCTAGTGGTCAAGAACCCACCTGCCAATGAAGAGACATAAGAGACATGGTTCAGTCCCTAGACTGGGAAGATTCCCTGGAGTAGGAAATGGCAAACCACTCCAGTATCCCTGCCTGGAGAATCCCCATGGACAGAGGGGCCTGGAAGCCTCCATGGGGAATCCATGGGGTCAAAAAGAGTCGAGCATGACTGAAATGACTGAGCATGCAAGCATTAAACCAGAATATGACCTATACTATAGGCAATCTGCTAAAAAGATCACAGAGACAAAAGTTTCACCCTTTTATAACTTTAGTAGCTACAACTTATTACATACATATTTTCAAGATAAACAATATATACTAGTCTTCAAGTAGAATAACTTGACAGCAACATTGGTAACACATAGTTCATCCTAAAATCACTTGATAACTGGAGTGATCATCTACATTAGTTAATTGACTTTATTAAAAAGAAAAATGAACTTCTCAGATTGTTATTAGAGGAGAGGCCTACTGAAGATAGGTTCCTACTCCTCATAGAAACTGGGATATATAGGCTCTTTCTCCAAAATGACATTTCAAAGAGGTGGTTCCCAAGTTCTTGAGAAAAATATTCCTGGGTCTTAAAGCTGGCAAGAAGTTTAGTTTGTTTTTCAAAAGATTTACATACAGTTCAAAAAGACAGGGAAAGAACTTACAATTGTAAGTTTTCTAAAATAAATGCTCTAGGGAAGGGGGGTATCCCTTTCTCTCTCTTTTTTCTTTTTAAATTTGTATTTATCCTTATATTGTTTATACTCTATATTATGTAATTTACCATAGACTATACACTGCTACACTAATTGTTTAATTTACATCTTTTGTCCCAACTAGATTGCATCTTTTTGGCAATGTAATCATGAATTACTAAATTAATGTTTTGATGAATTTTATTGAGAATTATGGGAGACTAAACAGGTAAGATCTGAGAGATTTCTATCCTTGGAATATCAAAGTATGTAAAAACCTAGCTAGAGTGAAACAGTTTGCTAACCGTGGAGGTAAGGGGTCATTGGGATAGGCTGGAAAGTATTTGTTCAGTCAAGAAGATATCTGGATATAGAAGAGAAGAGGCAAAACTAAAGAATGTATTACACATTGAGTATATGCAAAGACTGAATAACAGTAGCCAATAATCATGATGAGAAAGTATTAGCCAAACAATTTATTGAAATGTATCTTTGTGAAGAACAGAAACTGCATAAGATGAAGAGAAAGAAAAATTATGAGCTTTTTTACTTGAAAATGACTTTTAAAATTACAGTAACTAGAATATCACACTGATCCTAAAATCCATGGAAATTTATTTCAAATTTCCAAGGAATCATGTATCTTTGAACATTCAAAACAACAATTATCAAGGCTGCATTCTATACATTCCAAGGTGTATGAGGAAATGCATATTGTTCAATAAGCATGTAATTGTAATACTCCCATTTACAGGTGTCAACCATAAACTGGCATTTGCCAAGAGCATTGCCAGAAATCAAGCTATAAGGGCATTTGCCATCTGCCTCTGCAGCTGTTAACCTTCAGTGCCCCCTGAGGGAGTGCAGGATGGAGTGAGGCACTCTGTGTGCTCCAGGGAATCTGGTGGGACAGGTCTTTAGACAGCTGGATATTTACAGGAACTGATTTCATGACTCCATTTCTTGTATCTCCTCCTACCTAGAAAAGCACTAAATCCCTTCATGATGACATCAGATCCTTGGGACTAGTAGAAAACCTTTTGTAAAATGAGTGCTTGATTGTATTGAACTCCCTCTTCATGAAATTTGGAAACTCAGCAGTGGCCACAGGACTGGAAAAGGTCAGTTTTCATTCCAATCCCAAAGAAAGGCAATGCCAAAGAATGTTCAAGCTACTGTACAATTGTACTCATCTCACACACTAGCAAAGTAATGCTCAAAATTCTCTAAGCCAGACTTCAGCAGTACATGAACCGTGAACTTCCAGATGTTCAAACTGGATTTAGAAAAGGCAGAGGAACCAGAGATCAAATTTGCTAACAATTTTTAGTTGACAGCAGGTGTTTCATAAAAATACTCAAACTGGAACATTAATAATCTTTGAAATCCAACTACATGTTTGCCACTTGTTCCTGACTTTTCATTCTATTTCCCTCAGATATGTTATTCCTTAGGTATAAGAAAATGGAAATACAAATGAGATGTGAGCAGATACATTATGGAGAACCTATGGATTATATCAGCCAACTATTTAAACACATTAACATACTATTGTTTGATGACACCACATAGAAACCAAATCATATTAATAAGTGAAAATACAATTGAACATTAAAAAAAAATTAGCTGACTGATAATTACAGTTTTCTGTTTTGCGGTCCTTGAAGGGGAATATAATGCAAATGAAAATATGAAACTCTAGAAATGTCACTGAGACATTCTACAGCATTTAGAACAAACTCTACAGAAGCTGAAGAAAATTGGGCAAGACAAATCAAGATAGCATGAACACATATTAAATACTGCAGCTTAATGTTCCATGTTTAGTTATTTAATTTTAGTTCAGACTAAAGACCAGATGAAGGGGTTTACAGCCTATACAGAATGAGGGTAAAAATTAATTCTTCTGATTGTCCCCTGATGAATAATATATATTTTTTTATTAAAATAAGGTTATCAATGACAATTAGACAAAGAATGGTTTTAAATATTAGGAGTAAAAGAAACGAGTGTTTATGGTCTGTGTCACCAGGGAGGCCCTAAAAGAAGTGAATCTACCCTCAAAATCACAAAATGAAACAGATATAACTGTTAAAGCCGGAGTGGGGGGTAGTTGCTGGCAATTACTGAATCATTTTTTAAGTTAGTCTGAAAAAAAACCTTCTCAATCACTGGTATGGAAGTTCTAAACTCTAAATATTTTTAATAAAGAGATATATGGCAAAGTCAAAGAGAGGCAATGCAGCAATACAAATTAAAATGAGTAAGGACTCAAGGAATAAAAGAATGTAAAAAGAACAGAAGATTAAACAGTATAGCATTATCTCAGTGTGCTATTTTAAACCAAGCACAATGTTTAACTAAAAAGAAAAAAAAAAAAATCAAATCCATCTTTTCCAGTGTAGGATGATAAAGCAGATCAAGAAATGTTTGTAAAGATAAGATTGGCCTTGAAAAGACTAGAGGAGTGCTCAAGGGGGATTTCTCACATTCTGACACTAACTAGAATACAAATGGCTAAACTAGTTAAGAATAAGAGACTTTCATATCCAAAGAATGAATTGTCTTCATGCAGTAATGTGTAAATGAGCAAAAAAGATGGCTTTAGGAGATGAACCAATGAAATTCCAAACATCCTATTCTTGGTGAGGAAAACAGACATATGTTGCCCTTTCATGCCCTGAATTATGATTCCATGGAACCTTTAAATGTTCTCTCAGTCCAAAAATATTTGAAAGGCAGTTTATAAATGCTTACAGCCTCAGTTCAAACATTTTGAGTGAAATCCTCAGAATTTGAAACTCCCTTTATGGTTAAGGCCTACTTATCTTTGATCATTGTAATTTAGAGGAAGACTAGTGCTTTTTAAAAACCATTAAATCAACTCCCTTTCTCTCAGACTCCATGTCAAACGCTATAATGAATACAGCAAAATAAAAAAGACTTTTAGGAACACTTTATGTTTCTATTTTAAGATAAGCTTAATTATAGACTAGTTTTATATAAACTTCAGTAAATTAATACAGATAATTATGAAGTCTGAGTCAACTTTCATAGAGTAGGCTTCCATTGTTATACCTCCCATCAAAGATGTATTACAAAAAGCAAAATAAATAAATTGAAATGAGAAATTGCTTGTATTTGTTTCTAAATCACAAATTAAAATGTATTTAGGAATGATATTCTTTGCTCAATACCTATATCCCTCAAACTCCCTTGCAGATAGATGTGGCCTTAAGTTGATGTTACCAGGAAGGGTGTTTAAGTAGCTATTATTTGTGTTTTTTCTCACATTTCAGGAAATTCAATTCCTAACTGACATGACACCATAGCATAGGTTGGCAAAATATGGTCAAGGGCCATGTCTGGCCAGGCTCCTGTTTTGTGAATGAAGTAACGCTACAGCACATTCCACCCCATTTCTTAGACAGGTCTGTAGCTGCTTTCAAGCTGTAATGGCAGAGTTGCAACTGAGACCATGTGGCCACAAACTCTAAATTATTTACTATCTTCTCTTTTACCAAAACAAAACAAAAAAATGTTTTCTGAACCTTGCTCTAGAGAGCCTCTCACACATAAAAAAAGGAGAAATGCTTATAGAGACCACCTAATGTTTGCAATTGTCATTTTTTATCTTCTGCTTTGTCCTGACCAAATTTAGTCAGGCTTCTCTCCTTCCTCCAGGTCATTGAATTTTCATATTCTCAAGTATAAGAAAGTTCCAAGAAAGTGGAATCTGTCCCTCCTGTCAGCATCTACTGGGAATCAACTGTTTAAGGCAAGATCCTTTACTTTAGTAGACTCATTGGTCACTTCCCTTTGTGTATTCAGCTTCCCCTTAAGAGTCTGAGAATCTCTGCTTGCCCTTCCTTTATCCTAAAAACCAAAGAGTTTTTCCTGTTTGACTGTGAGATTTCTGAGATTGGAGCATTCTCCCTATTACCGTAGTATTGCTTCTGAATAAAACCTCTCTCTAAATCTGGGTTTGTTTTTAATTTGACAGCTTCCGGTACCACAATACGGGTGGAGAGCTGACCACTGCTTATACCCTGCAGTCTTTACCCTGACGTTCTTGCTGACTTCTCAGACCTCTGTATCCTTCATGGCTAGGAGACTCCATGGTGAGTCACAACTCCTAATCCAGTGTTCTGGACATTTTTCTGTATTAGCATAATTGGAATGCTTTAATTCTATTAAACTGACTTCTTTCTGTCCTTCTCTATTTGAGCAAGACTTCTCGTGGCTCTTTTTTGTTTTAGTGAGAATCTTACTGGACAGAAGTCTTTTTGGTTCTTTTTCAGTGAGAATTTACAACTTGACTCTCTAGAGGGAAATTTTCAGCTATTTTATGATGCCTCTCTGCTTTTTCTGATTCCTTTCTCAGGGGTTAAACAGATTGGAGCTTTCAGCTCCTCCAGAAAGGTTGCAAGAGGGACTCTGACTACCAAATGAAAACTGTGCATAAAATTGATTTGTTATTACTTGCCTCCTTTCTCTACTTGATCCTGTTACCCCATGGATAACTCTTAATCTACTAAGATTGAGGATAGATTAATTTCAGCTCATTATCTGCTTGACCACTATGGCACTGATTTTGCTCATTACCTTCAAAAATGGCAGTTTTACTAAGGATAACTTGGAGTTGCAAAGCTACTCTAGGGCTTGAGAGCCTCCCTCATTTAGTCCACCTTTAGGGAGCTATTGAATCCTGGGTGTCTAGAATATGCTTTAAAGAATGGTCTGCTTCCTTTTTCTTTGGTATGAAGAAGCCAAAAACTACCCTCAAGTCAAATGTCAGTCAAGGCCTTCAACAATCTCAATTTATATTACTGAAAGCTGTGCTACTCAATCTCTTGAGGACTACTTGTTTTCTTCCTATGCTATTCCTTTTACCCTCAGCTCTAAGAAAGCCTTGTCTTCAACATTTTCCACTCCTTTCTCTTCTGCTCTTCTGTTTGTCCCAGTCTCTCCGACAACCTGTTCTTGTCTCATCTGTATTTATTCTCCATCCCTGGACCCCATCCCAGACTTGCTCGCTTCTCAGTTCCCCATAGTGTCCTGGGACTTCATTCTTGCTCCTCCAATGTTAAGACTCCAAGGACAAGAAACTACAGGGATCAAATTACTTCCTCTCCAGTAGATTATTTTTTTAACATTTGCTCCAATCTGGCCTGTATGTTAAAATGAAAAATTTTCCTGATCATGTAGAAATAGAGAAAAAATTCCTACACACTTAAGATCAATCTTAGGGGCACACTTTAGGGACCCTCAGATCTCTATCAGTTGACTCAACTCCTTTTAGATTCTGGAGACACCTCTTTATGGTTTGAAAAATCAAAATCAGTCTAACTTAATGAAGATTTACAGAGAAATCAAAATACCCCTGAGGCCTATAATAAAAATAAGGAAATTGGAGAAAAGAAAAGCTGTTAGATGCTTAGAAAATATCTAGAAATCTTGTTTAGGTCTAACTCTAGATAATCACAGGGAATATCCTTTGGTTATCAGCTTTATCAACAGACTCCATGCAGAACTGAGAGAGGCTATTCAAAGACATCACATTAATTGGTAAAATGTCCTTTTTATCTGAAATCCAAGCTTTAACACAGCATCATGATGATATACAGGCATATTTCATTTTATTGGCAGGTGGACATCATATATTTTAGAATTTGAACGTTGTAGCAACACTGTTTCGAGCAAGTTTATTGATGCCGTTTTTCTAACAGCATTGTCTCACTTTGTGTCACATTTTGGTAATTTTAGTGATGTTTCAAACCTTATCATTATTATATTTGTTATACTGATCTGTGACCCGTGATCGTTGATGTTATCACTGTAATGTTTTGGGGTAAGAAGAACTGCACCCATATAAGACAGGGAACTTAATCCATAAATGCTGTGTATGTTCTGACTGCTCCACTGACTGGCTGCTCCCCTCTCTCTCCCTCTCCTTGGGCCTTCCTATTCCCTGAGAACAACAATATTGAATCCTATAATGGGAAAGAAGGAAGGGAGGGAAAGGAAGATTTGCATGTCTCTCACTTCAAATCAAAAGCCAGAAGTGAGTAAGCTTATTGATGCGTACGTTTCAAAAACCACAACAGGCAAAAAGCTAGTTCTCTTCAACCAAAAGGTTAGCTAAGTTGTGAATGCAAAGGAAAAGTTCTTGAACAGAATTAACAGTATTATTCCAGTAAACACATGAATGATAAGAAAGTGAAACAGCCTTACTGTTGATATAGAGGAAGTTTTAGCAATTTCCATAGATCAAACCAGCTGCTGTTACTGCTAAGTCGCTTCAGTCATGTCCGACCCTGTGCGACCCCATAGACAGCAGCCCACCAGGCTCCTCTGTCCCTGAGATTCTCCAGGCAAGAATACAGGAGTGGGTTGCCATTTCCTTCTCCAGTCCATGAGAATGAAAATTGAAAGTAAAGTCGCTCAGTCATGCCCGACTGTTTGCAACCCCTTGGACTGTAGCCTACAAGGCTCCTCTGTCCATGGGTTTTTCCAGGCAAGAGTACTGGAGTGGGTTGCCATTACCTTCTCTACAAACCAGCTGCAACATTTCTTTAAGTCAAGGCCTAATCTTCAACAATAGACTTCAGACTTCCCAGGTAGAGCAGTGGTAAAAAAAAAAAATCTACCTGCTAATGCAGGAGATGGAAGAAACACGGATTCCATCCTTGGGTTGGGAAGATCCTCTAGAGTAGCAAATGGAAACCCACTCCATTGTTCTTGCCTGAAAAATTCCATGGACAGGGAAGCCTGGTGGACTACAGTCCATGGGGTTGCAAAGAGTTGGACATGACTGAGCATGTATGAACAATCTTCAGAAAGGCTGAATGAGGTGCAGAAGCTGGAGAAGAAAATTTTGAAACTGGTGGAGATTGGTTTATGAGGTTAAGGGAAGAAGACATCACCATAACAAAAAAGTAAAAGGTGAAGCAGCAAAAGCTGATATAGAAGCTTCAGCAAGCTATCCAAAAGATCCAGCTAAGAAAAATAAGTACACTCTCTACCTAAACAGCGACTTTCAATGTAGATAAAACAGCCTTCTATTGGAAGAATATGCCATCTAGGACTTTCATAGCTAGAGAGGAAAAGTCAATGCCTGCCTTTATCATTTCAAAGCTGACTCTGGTTAGGGGCTAATGGAGCTGAAGCTCATTTACCATTCAAAAAATCCTACAACTTTAAAAATTTAGTTAAATCTACTCTTCCTGTGCTCTATAAGTGGAATAACAAAGATTGGATGACAGCACATCTGTTTATGACATTTTACTAAATATTTTAAGCCCACTGTGGAGATCTACTACCCAGAAAAAAAGTTCTTTCAAAATGTTATTGCTTATTGATAATACTTTGGCCACCTGATGCAAAGATCAACTCATTGGAAAAGACCCTGATGCTGGGAAATATTGAAGGCAAAAGGAGGAGGGGGTGGTAGAAGATGAATTGGTTAGATAGCATCACCAAATCAATGAACCTGAATCTGAGCAAACTCCAAGAGATAGTGAAGGGCAAGAAAGCTTGGTGTGCTGCAGTCCAAGGGGTTGCATACAGTACATGACTTAGTGACTGAACAACAACAATAATTGATAATGCACCTGGTCACCCAAGAACTCTGAAGGAGATGTAAGTGAGATTCATGTTGTTTTCATGATTTCTAACACAACATCCATTCTGCAGACTATGGATCAAGGAGTAATTTTGACTATTATGTCTTATTATTCAAGAAATGAATTTTTGTAAGTCTCTAGCTTCCATAGAGTGGGTCCTCTGATGAGATATCATTAAGAACATGTGTGACTCATGGATGAAGCTGAAATAACAACATTAACAGGAGTTTGGCAGAAGCTGACACCAACCCTCATGGATAACTTTGAGGGGTTCAACACTGCAGTGGAGGAAGCAATTGTACATGTGGTGGAAACAGCAAGAGAACTAATCTTATCTCATCATAAAACTTTAACTGATAAGGAGTTGATTCTTATGGATGAGCAAAGACAACAGTTTCTTGAGATGGAAACTACTCCTGGTGAAGATGCTTTGAAGATTGTTAACAAGACAATGAAGCTTTAGATATTACATGAACTAAGTTAATAAAGCAGTGGTAGAGTTTGAGGATTGCCTTTAATTTTGAAAGAAGTTCTATTGTGGGGAAAATGCTAACAAACAGTATTGCATGCTACAGAGAAATCATCTGTGAAGGAAAGAATCAATCTATGAGTCAAATTTCATTGTGGTCTTATTTTAAGAAATTGCCACAACTGCCCCAGCTTTTGAAAACTACCTTCCTGATCAGTCCACAGCCATCAACACTGAAGAAAAAAATATGACTTGCTGAAAGTTCAAATGATTGCTAGCATTTTTTATCAATAAAGTGTTTTTTAATTACAGTATATACATTGTTTTTTTTAGACATAATGCCACTGCACACTTAAGAGACTACAGTGTAGTATAAATATAACTTTTACATGCACTGGGAAACCAAATTTGTTTCACTTGATTGTGATATTTGCTTTATTGTGGTGGTCTAAAATGAAATCTGCAATATCTCTGAGGTATGCCTGTACAGGCTAACAAAGCTAAGTGTACATAGCACAAACTCATGATGCTCTAACTTAAGAAACTTGAGAAAAGTTATTCTAATGCCTTAGGACCACTCTCAAATTCACCTTAAGACCATTCTCAACTTCTCATCCCTTTTACAGTTCCCAAGCCATTAACAATCCCCACATTTTACTCACATTCCTGACTCACTTGGGGTTATCAGAACAACAGTCTTAGGCCATATCTTGCAGACAATGTCCTTAAGTGTGACTGTAGGCTGCACTGATGTCCTCCCTGTTTGGTAGAGATACTATGCCTACTGGGGAAAGGATACCAAAAGAATATCCGAGGTACAAAAAGACAATAAATTCAGAGTGTTGGTGACTTTCCTCTGAGAGATCTGCTTTTGTCTGCCCTCAAATACTCTTAGGTAAATTAGAAGAAATAATAATTCCAGTCAAAGGGGAACCCTCTACCTCTCTGGTAGACAATGGAGCCACATTTGACATCTCACAATTTTCCACCATTTTGCCTCAGAGTACACAATCTCGTGGTGCATTTAGATAATTCACCATATGTCTTATACCTTATCTCCTTTCTATATTCCTTGAGCCTCATGCTGCTTGACATAGCTTTTTATTAAGTTTCACCAGCTTGTTTAATAGGCAGAGACTTGCTTTCTAATTAGAATTTTAATATTTCATGTTCACCTGAGGAACTTTTCTTAAAGTACAGGATTCCTTTCCCACTCATCTTTGATCTCTGTCAGCTCTGAAAGATAACTCCCTTTTATAGCTTTCTCACCCCTTTTATAGCTCTGAAGCCACTAAAAACCCCCACATTCAAGACATGTTTATTCACATTCCTGATTCACTTGGGGCTGTTGGAACAACAGACTTAGGTCATATCTGGGGGACAAAGTCCTTAAAGATGGATGTAGTATACCATCCTCTCATCCTGTTCTCCAATGTCACTCATGTTATCATTGTTGGCTTATACATCACTTTCTTCACTATATCCTTTCATTCTTATTACCAATACTTGTTTACTTATACATGGGAAAATCAACAATACACTTGAGTGCCAGGGATTTACCGAAGGCATCACACATTTTTCCTGAACATTAAGTGCAAATATAAAAGAGTTGCTCTTGCCTTGTAATTCACCCTTTATTCAATAAGTAGGTGACCTCCTTCTTTGTTCTAAGACATTCAGCAAATCTCTACAACTCTAATATTTATTAAAAGACTTCTCTAAGAAGGGTCATAAGGTCTCAAGTGATAAAGTTCAGCTCTGTTGCCCCCAGGTTCACTACTTAGGTCATAATATTCCCTCCAAAGGAAAAATCTGATCCCAAGATCATATCAAGACCATACTTTTGACATAAAACAGCAAAACTCTGTAAAACAATTATCCTTCAATTAAAAATAAATAAATTAAAAAAAAAAAAGACCATACTTAATAGTCTCCTATCTGAACCAAGAGACAGCATTAAGGATCTCCGAAACTGACTGGCTATTGTAGAATGTGTATTCTTATCTTCTCTGCTAGAGCATCTCCTTTATATCACAATACTAAAAAAACTTGTGTCTGAACCTCTAAAATGGGACTAGCCTACTATAACATCATTTGAATCCCTAAGATCTCCTATTGATCCAACCTACTTAGGGCTTCCTGACTGCTCTTTCCCTTTCTTCCAGTTTATTCATAAAATAGAAGAATATGCTATAAAGGTCTTTTCTCAAAAACACAATGAAAATCAAAGGTCAACTGGATATTTTCTTCTTACCTGGAATCTTACAGCTCAAGTTTTCCCTTCTTGATTGCTGGCAGTGGTGGAAACTACACAATTAGTTTAAACCACAGTTGACCTTGTGTTAGGTTGTACCCTGAACATTTACGTCTCTTATGCAGTTTGGACCCTTTTCCAAACTAAAAATACTTGACACTTTTTGACCTCTCTGTTCACCTGTTATGAAATTCTTCTCCTTTCTCCTACCACATCACTATCCACTCATGTTAAAGTCTCAGTCCTGCCACTGTCCTCCCTCTCCCAACTGAAAGATAACTGCCCAATTCTGTTATGAACACTCAAGCCTCAATCATCTTTCATCTTGGCCTTTGGGAAGTCTTCCTTGAAAATCCAGACGTTACACCATTTGTTGATGGCTCATATCTATATGTCTCAGAAAGAAACATTCAAGCAGGACATGCCATTACAAATTTTCAAAATTGCAGAGAGTATCTCTCACAAGAGCTTCTTATCTTTAGCCAAAGTTAGGAAATTTAACATCTATAGAGACAGTAGATATATTTTGGGGGTAGTACATTATTTGTGTATGTTATGGAAATCAGAGGATATAAGAAAACAGCTAGAATGCCAATGAAAAATGAAAAGTAGTTATGTGACTTCTTAGATGCTTTATTATTGCCAAAGAAAATAACCATACTTAAGATATTAATAGAAGTTCTTATGCGCTACAAAACCCCTGAAGCAAATTTACTCTCTGATGAGTACATTAAACTGTCATAAAGTTGTTATATCCTCACCATAATCAGATAAGATCCTAAATCTACTCTAACTACACCTTAATCCTCTAGTTGAGGTACTTAAAACCTCCCACCTGAAAGCCTTTGAACATTGAAAGGCCAATTGGAAACAAGTTGAATGTCTTTTCTGAGTGGTTGTACCTTGGAAACACCCAAATAGCCCCTTGGTCTTTCCTCAGTGCTTATCTGAAATTTAGTTTCTGACCTTTATAAAATCACTCACCAAGAAAAGAAATAATCAACTCCTGCACCAAGATGGGAAAACTTTACCCCTATTAGAAACAAGTGGTGGCTTCATGTTCCACCTCAAAAATATAGTTCTGGTAAAGCTGCGAAGGTGGGGACAAGAAAAGAAACCTTTCCACCAGGACTTTTTCCTTATTAGTAATTATATTATCAGATCCCTAAGTTTCATGAAAATTAATATATTCTTATTATCATATCTATACACTCTCACTGGTTGGAAGTTTTCCCTTATAAAAAGACCACTGCCACTACTGTTATTAAATGTTTGTTAGGATAAGTGTTCCCTTCTTGGGGAATTCCGTTGGCTCTTTAACCTAATCAAGGGACTCATTTCTTTGGTAGTCCTCTGAGCAATCCAATAAGTTCTTTCCCTTTTCCCCAAATGACACTGCTTCTATCATTGCCAGTCATCTGGAATGATAGATTTACTGGACTATTAAAATTAAAACTTGCAAATTGATGAAATACTTCAATTTCCTATTGCTTAAGGTTTTACCATTCACCCTGATTGCTCTCTAGGCCTCTCCTTCTTAGTCATAGCAACTATCCATATATAAAATAACAGAATGACCCACAGCAAATCCATACTCTGTCTGGGCTTCTGAAAATTCTATCCTGGTCAATTCAGACATCCTAAAATTACAAGGGAGTTATTAACTATATCCACACTGGCTATCAACAGAATAAGACTGCTCTTCCTCCAGTTCTTTCAGCCAAACTCCTCTGCATCCAAGAAATTAGGGCTTAGTTCTCTGGAGCTGACAGCATTTGAAAATTAATTTTGAGCCTGTTGGAAGAAGCCTTATGTCAACCTCTTTACCATCAATAGTGCTGTCAAGCTCCATGGGATACAAACCTGGATTCATGTTTCTCAACTGAAAAGGTATAAATGCTGTTCTAAATGAAAGTCCATTCCAAATGGAAACCTTAAACTGAGGCTTTCTTTAAATAACCCAGAAGCACACAGAGCCATGAAGTAGGTAGCTTTAAGATAAGCAGATGACATCATGAAGTAATCAGTTTCTACCCCAGATGCCAGAACATGGCCTCCTATAATTCCATTAACTACTTTCAGTTTCATTATTTTTCTTGTTCTCCTTGACTTCATCCTTCTCTGCTGCTGCTGCTGCTGCTAAGTCACTTCAGTCGTGTCCGACTCTGTGTGACCCCATAGACGGCAGCCCACCAGGCTCCCAAGTCTCTGGGATTCTCCAGGCAAGAACACTGGAGTGGGTTGCCATTTCCTTCTCCACATCCTTCTCTATACCCTTCCAAATCATATTTGATATTCCTATAACTCTTTATATAAAGTTGGATCATAACTTTAAGTAATGAGATTTATACTGTACTACCTATTCCTCTCTCACCAGACCTGTGACCTGTTCTTTCTTGAATATTTCTATCCATGCATGGACCACAAAATCTATGACAGCCCTTTATTCAATTTATAGCATAATCTATAAATCTTCAATTTATAGCATAATTTCTATACATTTGATTGTTGGTCATATACCCCTTTACTTTATAAGCTTCTGGTTTCTTAAATTCCTATACTACTCTCAGATCTAAGATCATGCTTTGTGTTATCATTCAGTGGCCCTTTGCTTTCTACTTTAGATTTCAAAAATACCCTCCTTCAACTTCAATACTTTTCAAAAAAGATAACTTGTGCTTCTGCTGTGACTTAACTAAGGGTCTTTTCATGTACCTAAAACTATTTACAATCAAACATGAAAATGAAAGTAACTCAGTCATGTCTGACACTTTGAGACCCCTTTGACTATACAGTCCATGGAATTCTCTGGGCCAGAATACTGGAGTGGGTTGCCATTCCTGTCTCCAGGGGATCTTCCCAACCCAGGGAAACACACTTTGCCACAATATCAATAAATACACTACTACTATGGGAGACAAGAGTATATAAATATAAAAGACTTAGATGATCCTAAGCATACTTTTACCTAATATGCTTGGGACTATTCATTCTGTAAGCACAAATCTAATCATCCTCCTCTTCTTAATTGGAGGAGATAGCCTCAATGGTGGCTCAGATGGTAAAGAACTGGCCAGCAAGGCAGAAGACCTGGGTTCAATCCCTGGATCAGGAAGATCCCCGGAAGAAGGGAATAGAAATCCATTTCAGTATTCTTGCCTGGAAAATTCCATGAACAGAAAAAAACCTGGCAAGCTACCATCCACGGAGTTGCAAAGAGTCAGACATGACTGAACAACTTTCACTTTTTTCTCTCAAAATCTCTATCAAAATAGCACTTACGAATTCCAACATGCAAATTCATGGGGAAATTATTTCATGAACCTGGATAGTCCCTAATGAGGCACTGTTTTGCCTATTGATATCTGCCTACTGTTCATTTCCAAGGCAAACCATTCAATATTATGGTAATCCAAGTCTATGCCCCAACCAGTAATGCAGAAGAAGTTGAATTTGAACAGTTTTATGAAGACATACAAGACCTTTTAGAACCAACACCCAAAAAAGATGTCCTTTTCATTATAGGGGACTGAAATGCAAAAGTAGGAAGTCAAGAAACACCTGGAATAACAGGCAAATTTGGCTATGGAGTACAGAATGAAGCAGGGCAAAGTTTAACAGAGATTTGCCAAGAGAATGCACTGGTCATAACAAACACCCTCTTCCAACAACACAAGAGAAACCTCTACACATGGATATTACCAGATGGTCAACACCGAAATCAGATTGCTTATATTCTTTGCAGCCAAAGATGGAGAAGCTCTATACAGTCAGCAAAAACAAGACCGGGAGCTGACTGTGGCTCAGATCATGAGCTACTTATTGCAAATTGAGTCTTAAATTGAAGAAAGTAGGGAAATCCACTAGACCATTCAGGTATCACCTAAATTAAATCCCTTACGATTATACAGTGGAAGTGAGAAATAGATTTAAGGGATTAGATCTGTTAGACAGAGTGCCTGATGAAGTATGGATGGAGGTTCGTGACATTGTACAGGAGACAGGGATCAAGACCATTTCCAAGAAAAAGAATGTAAAAAGCAAAAGTGGCTGTCAGAGGAGGCCTTACAAATAGCTGTGAAAAGAATAGAAGCTAAAGGCAAAGGAGAAAAGGAAGGATATACCCATTTGAATGCAGAGTTCCAAAGAATGGCAAGGAGAGATAAGAAAGCCTTCCTCATTGAACAGTGCAAAGAAATAGAGGAAAACAATAGAATGGGAAAGACTAGAGATCTCTTCAAGAAAATTAGAGATACCAAGGGAACATTTCATGCAAAGATGGGCTCGTTAAAGGACAGGAATGGTATGGACCTACCTGAAGCAGAAGACATTAAGAAGAGGTGGCAAGAATACACAGAAGAACTGTACAAAAAAGATCTTCACAACCCAGATAATCAAGATGGTGTGATCACTCACCTAGAGCCAGACATCCTGGAATGTGAAGTCAAGTGGGCCTTAGGAAGCAGCACTACGAACAAAGCTAGTGGAGGTGATGGAATACAGTTGAGCTATTTCATATCCTGAAAGATGATGCTGTGAAAGTGCTGGACTCAATATGCCAGCAAATATGGAAAACTCAGCAGTGGCCACAGGATTGGAAAAGATCAGTTTTCATTCCAATCCCTAAGAAAGGCAATTCCAAAGAATTCTCAAACTACCGCACAATTGCACTCATCTCACACACTAGTAAAGTAATGCTCAAAATTCTCCAAGCCAGGCTTCAGCAATACGTGAACCGTGAACTTCCAGGTGTTCAAAATGGTTTTAGAAAAGCGGGAGGAACCAGAGACCAAAATGCTAACATCCGTTGGATCATTGAAAAATCAAGAGAGTTCCAGAAAAACATCTATTTCTGCTTTATTGACTATGCCAAAGACTTTGACTGTGTGGGTCACAATAAACTGAGGAAAACTCTGAAACAGATGGGAATACCAGACCATCTGACCTGCCTCTTGAGTAACCTGTATGCAGGTCAGGAAGCAACAGTTATAACTGGACCCGGAACAACGGACTGTTTCCAAATAGGAAAAGGAGTATGTCAAGGCTGTATATTGTCACTCCGCTTATTTAACTTATATGCAGAGTACATCATGAGAAACGCTGGGCTGGAAGAAGCACACATTGGAATCAAGATTGCCAGGAGAAATATCAATAACCTCAGATATGCAGATGACACCACCCTTATGGCAGAAAGTAAAGAGGAACTAAAAAGCCTCTTGATGAAAGTGAAAGAGGAGAGTGAAAAAGTGGCTTAAAGCTCAACATTCAGAAAACTAAGATCATGGCATCCGGTCCCATCACTTCATGGCAAATAGATGGGGAAACAGTGGAAATAGTGAGAGAGTTTATTTTTCTGGGCTCCAAAATCACTGCAGATGGTGACTGCAGCCATGAAATTAAAAGATGCTTACTTCTTGCAAGGAAAGTTATGAACAACCTAGATAGCATATTAAAAAGCAGAGGCATTACTTTGCCTACAAAAGTCTGTCTAGTCAAGGCTATGGTTTTTCCAGTAGTCGTGTATGGATGTGAGAGTTGAACTATAAAAAAGTTGAGCGCCAAAGAATTGATGCTTTTGAACTGTGGTGTTGGAGAAGACTCTTGAGAGTCCCTTGGACTGCAAGGAGATCCAACCAGTCCTAAAGGAGAGCAGTCCTGACTCTTCATTGGACAGACTGATGTTGAAACTGAAACTCCAATACTTTGGCCACCTGATGCGAAGAGCTGACTCATTTGAAGAGACTCTGATACTGGGAAAGATTGAAGGTGGGAGGAGAAGGGCATGACAGAGGATGAGATGGTTGGATGGCATCACCGATTCAATGGACATGAGTTTGAGTAAATGGCAGGAGTTGGTGATGTACACGGAGGCCTGGAGTGCTGCGGTTCATGGGGTCGCAAAGAGTCGGACACGACTGAGCGACTGAATTGAACTGTACTGAAATGCCTACTAACTGAACTGGATCCTGTTAACTAGCAAGTATGAACAGTGCTTATTAATTTTTGGATCAGACTTTTTCTCAACCTAACCTCTAAATTTTTCTCTACCTCTAAATTTTCTATTTAATTTTTTCTATTACCTCTAAATTCCCAGGCCTTTAGATGAGCCCAAGGTCTTCTCTGGTGGCTCAGACAGTAAAGAATCCACCTGTAATGCAGGAGACCTGGGTTTTATCTCTGGATTGGGAAGATCCCCTGAGAAGGGAACAGTCACCTACTCTAGTATTCTTGCCTGGAGAATCCGATGGACTGAACCTGGCTAGCTACAGTCCATGGGGTCGCAAATATTTGGACACAACTGAGCAAGTAAGCGTGAGACAAGCTCAAGGGTCTGTACTAACATGTTACAACTACAAACGTATGCACAAAATAGGAGCCCTATGAGGGTTCTTAAGAAATCTTAGAAGAAGAGGTTAGAAGATTCAGAGTAAAACCTTAAGACTTGAGTACTGTAGCAGATTATGTATGAACAAACTTTGCGACTAAAGCTGTTGTTGAGTGGGACACTTGGGAAATTTGACAAAAGTCTTGCATCTTCCTTTGTCTATCCCAGAAAATATCCGTGACTGTGGATAACATTGCCAGAACTTTCAGCATCGTTGTCCAAGAACCTCAGAACTCCACTTAGTGATCCTTCACAATTACCTGTGCACGACTCTGGCTTTCTAAAGAGGCACATGCACAGTGCTTGGAAGAAGATGCCTATTCATGTTTCTAAAATCCTCTGATATATATGTCATCACCAAAAATATTCAGACAGTAAATTGGGAAATTCTCAGATTTTCATTGCTGTTTTCATTCTACTATCCAAATGAAGATCCTTTAAGCCCAACCAACATCTTGGAATCTTTTTAACTGGCTCTTCCAAACTTCATATTCTGGTTATATTCACTTGTTCAACCTTTAGTACTTATTTAAAAATTATCTTCCTAGATATATATATATATATATATATATATATAAAATATATATACATGCATATGTATATATATATATATATATATATATATATTTTTTTTTTTTTGCTAAATGCCTGATTTCTAAGACCTGCCAACAGTTGTCAGTTTGACAGCACACTCAGTGTAACATACTGCTAGCCTTTCAGGGATGAAGGTTCAGTTCAGTTCAGTAGCTCAGTCATGTCCGACTCTTTGCGACCCCATGAATTGTAGCATGCCAGGCCTCTCTGTCCATCACAAACTTCAGGAGTCTATCCAAATCCATGTCCATCGAGTCAGTGATGCCATCCAACCATCTCATCCTCTGTTGTCCCCTTCTCTTCCTGCCCCCAATCCTTCCCAGCATTAGAGCCTTTTCCAATGAGTCAACTCTTCGCATGAGGTGGCCAAAGTATTGGAGTTTCAGCTTCAACATCAGTCCTTCCAATGAACACCCACGATTGATCTCCTTTAGGATGGATTGATTGGATCTCCTTGCAGTCCAAGGGACTCTCAAGAGTCTTCTCCAACACCACAGTTCAAAAGCATCAATTCTTCGGTGCTCAGCTTTCTTCACCGTCCAGCTCTCACATCCATACATGACCACTGGAAAAACCATAGCCTTGACTAGACGGACTTTTGCTGGCAAAGTAATGTCTCTGCTTTTAAATATGCTATCTAGGTTGGCCATAACCTTCCTTCCAAGGAGTAAGAGTCTTTTAATTTCATGGCTGCAATCACCATCAGCAGTGATTTTGGAGCCCAAAAAAATAAAGTCTGACACTGTTTCCACTGTTTCCCATCTATTTCCCATGAAGTGATGGGACCAGATGCCATGATCTTAGTTTTCTGAACGTTGAGCTTTAAGCCAACTTTTTCACTCTCCTCTTTCACTTTCATCAACAAGCTCTTTAGTTCTTCTTCACTTTCTGCGATAAGGGTGGTGTCATCTGCATATCTGAAGTTATTGATATTTCTCCCGGCAATCTTGATTCCAGCTTGTGTTTCTTCCAGCCCAGCATTTCTCATGATGTACTCTTCATATAAGTTAAATAAGCAGGGTGACAATATACAGCCTTGATGTACTCCTTTTCCTATTTGGAACCAGTCTGTTGTTCCATGTGCAGTTCTAACTGTTGCTTCCTGACCTGCATACAGATTTCTCAAGAGACAGATCAGATGGTCTGGTATTCCCATCTGTTTCAGAGTTTTCCTCAGTTTATTGTGACCACATAGTCAAAGGCTTTGGCATAGTCAATAAAGCAGAAATACATGTTTTTCTGGAACTCTCTTGCTTTTTCGATGATCCAGCAGATATTGGCAATTTGATCTCTGGTTCCTCTGCCTTTTCTAAAACCAGCTTGAACATCTGGAAGTTCATGGTTCATGTATTGCTGAAGCCTGGCTTGGAGAATTTTGAGCATTACTTTACTAGCACGTGAGATGAGTGCAATTGTGTAGTAGTTTGAGCATTCTTTGGCATTGCCTTTCTTTGCGATGAAGGAAATCTCACCCCAAAACACTATTTGAACCAACCTTAACCTTAACCATACAATGACTCTTACTCCATTTCTAATAGTATCTAAGCACAGATTTTGTCCTTTAAACAGTAGGGAAGATTAACAACTGTTCATAATTGACCATTTCTTATCCTCAGCTTTGTCTTGACTAAATTTTAGTCAGTCTTGTCTCCTTCTTATAGGACGCTGACCATTATGTGCCCTACACACATGCAAGCACCAAAAACATGGAACCTGCTCCCCTTATCAGCTTCTTCTGTTAGTCAATTGACCATGTTGTTCAGTTGCTAAGTCATGTCTGACTCTTTGCAACCCCATGGACTGCAGGACGCCAGGCTTCCCTGTCTTTCACTATCTCCCAGAGTTGGCTCAGACTCACATCCATTGTGTCAATGATACCATCCAAACTTCTCATCCTCAATCTCCCCCTTCTCCCCCTGCCCTCAATCTTTCCTAGCAGCAGGGTCTTTTCCAATGAGTTGACTCTTAGCATCAGGTGGCTAAAGTACTGGAGCTTCAGCTTCAGATCAGTCCCTCCAGTGAATATTCAACTGATCATAGGGAGGCTGTTTTCTTGTCAGATCCTACTGGTCACTTCTCCATGCATGTCTAGCCTCCCCTCTAAAGATTCTGCTTATTTCTGTTTATTTTTTCTTGTTTTCTTACTCTATCAAATATTTTTTTTAATTTGATTAAGAGGCTTGCAGAATTCTGAAATTGGAGTGTTATTCCTATGGCAATTGCTTTTCTTATGAATAAAACTTCTAAGTTTGAATTTGTTTTTACTTGCACTATTTGTTTTTATGTTGCACTACTTGTTTTTATGTTGTGCTATTGTTACAACATAATTTGTGATACCAAAACTAATCAATAAACAAAGAAACATGAAGGTGGGGGGGGCTTAAATATCTATAAAAAAGAATGAGAAAATAAAATTTTGGTTTATTAATTCATAAAATGGAATAATATTCCAAAGATAAAATGACTAAGCTAGAGCTAATTAATTCTAAAGCAACACTGCTTAAATGCATACTTATTACAAGGGGGAAGAGACAGCACAGTATAATGCAATTTATACAAAGGTTAAAATTTCCAAAATACTGTATATTGTATAGGTCAATGCAATGTACATATGTTGTAAAAGTATAAATATGTAAGTAGGCACTGACTCTATCTGGGGAGAAAAGGAAAGGAATGTTTGGGCAGGAAGATTAAGTAGATATAAGTTATACTGGTAAATCTTTCATTTCTGTAAGAATAGAACACAAATACAGCACAATGTCAACGTTTCTTAAACCTGGTGACAGACACATGAGAATTTATTGTTATTCTTTGCGTGTTTTGTGTGTTTCAAGTATTTCATGATGAATGAAACAAACATGGCAGGAAACCCTAGAACACCAGGGACTGCTGACAAGTAAGAAGTTATCTCTGAACCAATGTTCCTAGCAAATGCAAACAAGGACTTTACTAGTAATTCTGGTTCTGTACTAGGAGAAGGGATCCACAGAATTCCTAATTCTTTGCATTCAGTTCTCTGTTGCAACCTAGGCTAATTTCTCTATCACTTTGACTTGTTTATTAAAGGCAGAAATTGTACATGTATAGGTATTTCCAATAACAACTTTTTTATTGAAACATAAAACTCAAGAACAAATTATTTTTAATCAAATGATGATTTAAGAAAGGAATATTTGTGTTTGTTATTTATTTTGGTCCCTTATTTAAAATAAGGGATTTTGCTAATGGAGAACAGAAATTAGTCATAGATCTTTAATTCTGCTTTTAGTGAGCAGGAAAAATCAACGCATGTTATTGAAGGGCAGTTACCTTTAAAGTTTTTGATCATATACCCTTCTAAAGAATATTTTAAAGTTATGCATCTTCTCAAACATTTTTAAATTTGCATATATTTGTTTAAAAAATTATAACCTTAAATAGATGCTGCGATGTATTTTTGGAGTCAATTAATCATGTGGTTGCCAGTTTTGCTTTTATGCCTTTTCAGTACATGCAGAGGAGTTTCAAAAGAATTAAAATGAAGTTAGTCCAAAGACTTTGTTTGTTTTGTTTTATATTAGCAAGAAAACTGTTTATGTTTTTAATTTTTGTTTGTCATCATGAGAATAAAGAAGTGGATGTAGCTTTTTCCTTGTTAGAAACCTAACTCCACAGTCATTATTTTTTTTAAATTTGCTTCATGAACTATCTTGGTACTTGTTGGAAACAGAATTTATTGAAGTAAGAAATAAGATATTGTACATCTGATGTAACTAAATGACATAATGAATGGAAGTGCACAAAAAGAAAATAAATCCCCTGCAAGTGAAAGCATTCATATTTTATACATTATTGTAAAAAGGCAATGCTTCACACTTCCACGATACCTTATTTTGGGGAGTCAAAGCAAAGAGGCTGCAAGTGTTAAAAAAAAATCAATGACTGTGCAAATACAGAGTTCTATTAAGTAAATTTACAAATGTAACTTTGGTTAGAAATGCACTCAATCCTTAGCTATGCCAGTCACTAAATAAATATGTGAACATGAGTAAAATTATTAACTTTTCTAAACCTCCGCTTCTCAGTTTGTGGAAAACAAAGGCAGTGATAAGTATATTTTATATATAATAAATATATTTATACACAATATATTTATACACAATACTGAGCTTCCCAGGTGGTGCTAGTGGTAAAGAGCCTGTCTGTCAGTGCATGAGACTTAAGAGACACAGTTTTGACCCCTGGGTCAGGAAGATTCCCTGGAGGAGAGCACAGCAACCCACTTCAGTATTCTTGCCAGGAGAATCCCATGGACAGAGGAACCTGGTGGGCTACGGTCCACAGGGTAGCAAAGATTTGGACACAATTGAAGTGACTTAGCATGTACACAGGCATACACAATATTAAAAACACTAATAAAGGCAGTGATATATCTTATTAAAGTGAGGTGCTAGCGTTAGCCTACTTGTATCTAAATTATGGAAAACTTTATTTTTGTTAATCTGATAATGGGATATTATTATTTCCCTGGGAAGAATAATTTTAATATGAAACAACTGATACACATATTTTTGGTAAATATCTTTGATAATGCTTGTTTAACCTGAAATAGTATTATATCCATACACACATTTATTACAGGAGTCAATCGTATGTGAGTGTATGTGTTCGTGGAGGATGACAGTTTTAGGAAGAGAAAACACAAAAAAATGAACTAACGCATGCACAATTATGTAACAGTTTTAATAGAAAACCAAACCAAACAAAAAACAGAATAACGATTAAATTCTGAACCAAAGGAATTTATCTAGGTCTTATTGTTCTCAAGATTTCTGATTATCAAACAAATCAAATGACTTGGATGAGGGAACAATACCAATAAATCAACAAAAGAGAAATAGGCTACTGAGTACCTAAGATATCTGTCAAACTGCTTTTATTTAGATCCATAGAAAATGTACTACTTATTGTTCATCAGCTTCTCAACCTTAAAAAACTTGGCAAGTGCAAACAGAAGGGTCTTATAATAATGAACGTAGCTTGAGCAACAAAAAGAAAAACTAAAACTTGATGGAAAAGGAAAAGACAAAAATTATAAATTTGAAAATAAAATGTAATGCTTTTTAATTAAAAAAAATCTGAGGCCAGATATTATATACTATTAATATAATCATCAAATAGCATTAAGAAATAATAGCAGTTGAATTTAATAGTGATCTCAGATTATTAAATAAATGTTTACTGTTCTCAGTTTTGAAAGTAATTTTATAGAGATTTCAATGCAACTTACAGTAGAACTCTAGAATAACATTATAAAAGTACACATTTGGATATAATTGGTTTGTCTGGAATTCTCCATGCAACGCTCTTTCTAAATATCTTGTGCTGTTGGGTTGAGGATGGGGTGGGCACAGTGTGCAGAGGGAGGGAAGGTAAGACCAGGAAGGTAAACAACATGCAATCCAGACTCAGCAAACAGAGCAGAAAGTGGATTTCTTCATCTTTAGTATTCTTTAGGTTTTATCTCTACATGAAGCCAATATTTGGAAACCAACAAGTTTCAAGAAGATTTCAAAAGGGTTGATACTATGCTCCTTTAAGTCTCAGCCAGAATCATCCCATTGGTATTTAATTCAAAGCAGAAAACCACTACCAGGTAACTCCAAACCATGGGCAGTAGTGAATTTTAAGTAGCTCAGTCAAATGCTTTAGAACTCCCTATCAGCTACCTGCACAAGTTTCACTAGCACATTTCACCAACTTTACAATAACATGACCCCATGTTTAAGTTTTGTATCAAACCATAAGATCTTGCTCAAATTCACGCAGCATAATTGAGACAGGAGATTTAACACAGTAGGGGTGTGGGCAGGCGAAGGGGAGTAGGAAATTGTGAGGCACTCGGGTAAAATTGGTGTATTAAATGCCTCAGCCTTTTGAGAAATTAACAGTGGTTTCCCAGTGGGATTGAATCCCAGTTGTCCAAATATGTAACTAGCTCTATAATGATATTTTACTTTCTCTTATTTCTTCCTTGCTTTACTCTCCAATTCTCTCACTCCTGCTGCCAGGTATCACATGCTTAAATAAACTACCTGCTTCCAAGTCTTTATTTTAGGCTGATGTCAGGGGAACTCAAACTAAGACAGCTGTGATAGCAGTTTCACTGTCTGTTTTTTGGTACTGCATGTTTCACTGTATGTTTTTAATACTTGAAGGCTTAGCACTAATCACATCCAAAATGCTACATTTGATTGTATACCAATTTTACATTACAAAAAGCAAAACAAAACAGAAGAGTCACTATAGAGAGGCTGGCAGGAACCCTAAGATAGTTAAAGAGGTTTCAATATGGCCTAATATATCCTGTGTGATTGGGGGCTCACTTGCTTTTCTGATCTTATTGTCTAAATCTATCTCCTTTGTTTTCTGTATGCCTTCTTCTCTAGGGCTTTTTCATTCACTGTTCTTTTTTCCAGGACCATTATGACTCCATCATTCAAGAGTCTGCTCTTTGACACACCTTGGGAGAAGTATTCCTTAATTAGCCTATTGAAAGAGTCTCACTCTATTCCTTTATATCTCCTTGCCCTACTTAACTTTTTCCCAACCACTTAGCACTCTCTGACACTTTGTAACATATTTTTTGCCTGTTTATTGTATGACAACTTCCTATACTGTAAGTCTTCCCAGAGAACACACTAATAACACTTTGAAGGAAAATAATATCATTTCAAATTTCTAAAATTTTGACCTACAACATCTGGCAATCAATAAGAAATTACCAGGTGAATTTCTCAGAATATAATCAGGAGACAAACTACAAGGTAAGTTTGAATGTTTAATAATTAAAGAATTAAGAACTATAATAGGGGATTAGCATAATAGGAAATTAGCTACCAAATTATAAAGGCAACACTAAAAAATACATGAAGAGTAGATGTGGGGAGCAGCCACTACCCATAAGAGTAAAACAGAATACCCAACAAAACTGCAAATCTGAAGGTTGGCATCTAGACCTCACTGGAGAAAATTAAGGTTATAGCCAACAGAATGGGAAGAAATTCTATGAAGGATTTGTGCTTGTGGAACTTTCTGGGATGGAATCCACAGACCTTTAGATAGATATATTCAGGAGAAGATTTTATGAGCCAAATTTCTTGCATCTTCTCATATTTAGAAAAGCATTGAAATCATTAACGCAGACATTTGCTTCTCATTGACCTGCAGCAAGCCTCTGCCAAAATGGGTGGTTGACTCCATGTAGCTCTTTCACTAAAATCAAATATAATATTGACCTTCTCCCCCACCTCTTCAGAGCAGTTCCTCAGAGCTTTCTGAGAGGCTGTCTCCTGGGCTATAGTCCTCTTTCCTTTGCCCCAAAGGAAACTTAACTCACAATTTTCAGGTTGTTCATTATTTTTAGTCATCAAATGACTCAAAATTTTATTCCCAAAGTATCTATATTCTTACTTGTTATCTTTCTTTTCTCAGTTGTGGTTTTCTCTTAACCTTTACTATTGAGCATATAAATACTAAGAAGGACCCTAGTGAATTATTTAGACTGTGCACAATGTTTTCCTTGTCATCATTATACAGGAGCAATCTGATTTTCCCTTTGTAATTGGGAACAACCTCTTCAGCCAACAAAGAAGCCCTCAGTCCAGCCTGTTGTTTTAGCCACACAAGGGTCTAAAATGGTTAGCTATCAGTCAGATGGCCTACTACAATGAAGCCATTCCTATGTCCAATGTTTCTTCCTTTGGAAGTGAGACCTCCTAACCCGCAAGATTTAAGATTTCTATTACAGAAAATAAATATTCTGATAGTATGTTACTGAGTATAATAGTGAGAAGAGCCACTCCCACTTCATGACTCCCAGACCCCTCTGGCTTTGGGGAGAGAGCATGGCATTGGGTTTCCCAGGTGACTCAGATGGTAAGGAATTTGCCTGCAATGCAGGAGACCCAAGTTTGATCCCTCAGTCAGGAAGATCCCCTGGAAAAGGGCATGGAAACCCACTCAAGTATTCTTGCCTAGAGAATTGCATGGACACAGTAGCCTGGCAGGCTAAGTCCATGGCATCACAAAGAGTCAGAAATATTTGACTGAATGATTAACACACACAATGGTCTTTGATTCAAAGAATATACTGGGTCCTGTAAGACAGAACCCTCTCCTTTAGGGTGTTATTTCCTGGTTGATACTACAAAGGAGACATTAGTAAGTCATTTCACTTTTCAGTGAGTCAAACTGCTTTCAAGCAACTCAGCTTGTTTTAATGCTAGCTCTAGTGACACTCAGTTCAGTTCAGTTCAGTCGCTCAGTCGTGTCCGACTCTCTGCGACCCCATGAATTGCAGCACACCAGGCCTCTCTGTCCATCACCAACTCCCGGAGTCTACCCAAACCCATGTTCATCGAGTCGGTGATGCCATCCAACCATCTCATCCTCTGTCGTCCCCTTCTCCTCCCGCCCCAAATCCTACCCAGCATTAGGGTCTTTTCCAATGAGTCAACCCTTTGCATGACGTGGCCAAAGTATTGGAGCTTCAGCTTCAACATCAGACCTTCCAATGAACACCCAGGATTGATCTCTTTTAGGATGGATTGATTGGATCTCCTTGCAGTCCAAGGGACTCTCAAGAGTCTTCTCCAACACCACACTTCAAAAGCATCAATTCTGCGGCGCTCAGCTTTCTTCACCGTCCAACTCTCACATCCATACATGACCACTGGAAAAACCATAGTCTTGACTAGACGGACTTTTGTTGGCAAAGTAATGTCTCTGCTTTTAAACATGCTATCTAGGTTGGCCATAACCTTCCTTCCAAGGAGTAAGCGCCTTTTAATTTCATGGCTGCAGTCACCATCAGCAGTGATTCTGGAGCCCAAAAAAGTAAAGTCTGACCCTGTTTCCCCATCCACTTCCCATGGAGTGATGGGACCAGATGCCATGATCTTAGTTTTCTGAACGTTGAGCTTTAAGCCAACTTTTTCACTCTCCTCCTTCACCTTCATCAAGAGGCTCTTTAGTTCTTCTTCACTTTCTGCCATAAGGGTGGTGTCATCTGCATATCTGAGGTTATTGATATTTCTCCCAGCAATCTTGATTCCAGCTTGTGTTTCTTCCAGCCCAGCGTATCTCATGATGTACTCTGCATATAAGTTAAATAAGCAGGGTGACAATATACAGCCTTGACGTACTCCTTTTCCTATTTGGAACCAGTCTGTTGTTCCATGTCCAGTTCTAACTGTTGCTTCCTGACCTGTATACAGGTCTCTCAAGAGACAGGTCAGATGGTCTGGTATTCCCATCTCTTTCAGAATTTTCCACAGTTTATTGTGATCCACACAGTCAAAGGCTTTGGCATAGTCAATAAAGCAGAAATAGATGTTTTTCTGGAACTCTCTTGCTTTTTCAATGATCCAGCGGATATTGGCAATTTGATCTCTGGTTCCTCTGCCTTTTCTAAAACCAGCTTGAACATCTGGAAGTTCATGGTTCATGTATTGCTGAAGCCTGGTTTGGAGAATTTTGAGCATTACTTTACTAGCATGTGAGATGAATGCAATTGTGCGGTAGTTTGAGCATTCTTTGGCATTGCCTTTCTTTGGGATTGGAACGAAAGCTGACCTTTTCCAGTCCTGTGGCCACTGCTGAGTTGTCCAAATTTGCTGGCATATTGAGTGCAGCACTTTCACAGCATCACCTTTGAGGATTTGAAATAGCTCAACTGGAATTCCATCACCTCCACTAGCTTTGTTCATAGTGATGCTTTCTAAGGCCCATTTAACTTCACATTCCAGGATGCCTGCCTCTAGGTGAGTGATCACACCATCGTGATTATCTGGGTCATCAAGATCTTTTTTGTACAGTTCTTCTGTGTATTCTTGCCACCTCTTCTTAATATCTTCTGCTTCTGTTAGGTCCATACCATTTCTGTCCTTTATCGAGCCTATCTTTGCATGAAATGTTCCTTTGGTATCTCTCATTTTCTTGAAGAGGTCTCTAGTCTTTCCCAATCTGTTGTTTTCCTCTATTTGTTTGCACTGATCGCTGAGGAAGGCTTTCTTATCTCTCCTTGCTATTCTTTGGAACTCTGCATTCAGATGAGAATATCTTTCCTTTTCTCCTTTGCTTTTCGCTTCTCTTCTCTTCCCAGCTATCTGTAAGGCCTCCTCAGACAGCCATTTTGCTTTTTTGCATTTCTTTTCCATGGGGATTTTCTTGATCCCTGTCTCCTGTACAATGTCACTAGCCCATTGTTATATCTTATTTGATAAAAATAAGATTCTCAATCAGAAGCAATGCTATGTGGAATGCTATGATGGTTTATAAGGCATTTTCTGAGATTTTGGAAGGTAGTGTTGCTAGACTATTTACAGATAGGGAAGGAAAATCCTTATCCAGAACATGAATTTATTTCAGTAAGAAAAATTATCTTCCCAATCCATGATGAAATAAATCTAATGTTTGACAAACTACCACAAGGTGACTGGCTTTTACCTCCAGGCAATGATAACAAATGTAGGGCTCAATGTTCATCTCAACTATTGGAAAATTAGACACCAGCACTATCATTATCCAGGCCATTGTTGGTAAAAGAAAATACACTGTTGTTTGCCCATGCATAGCCTCTAATTATGCCAATGTAGCTCTTTGTTCAGAGGATTACTGATTAAACACTGGGATGGCAGGGGAAATAGTCTGGCTGACATCCAAAGGAGTGTGCTATTTTGTCCAATGGATTATGAGGAGCCCATCCTACAGGTGATATTCTTTGCTGAACATTACCATGAAATTCAAGTGTCTTCACAGTCTGTGCCCATTCTGAGAGGTTCACTCATACCTCTTCCCAGTAATTCTTCATCACTAATTTCTCAATCCTGTTTTTTTTTTTTTTTTTCTGTTTTTGATCATCCAGTTGAACCAGTTAGCAACTCCCCATGGATTAGAATGTAGATTGATGCTTCTAGCTATCTCTTAATTAGACAAAGTGGATGACCAAATGTACTGTTTGTAATTTTTCCCATTGGGAGGAATTTTTACCATATTTCTTAAGTAAGGATTATCTCTGAGTGGGGCTCTGGTGTCCTATTACCATTTTTTGGTAATATTCCTGTCATATTGGAGGCATCTCCTAACCAGGCTTGAGTTGTTTTTTTTTCCCCCTTCTGTCAATTAGTCTTAAGTAACATCATATATCCCCAAAACTCAGGGAAACAGATTGAAGAATATAAGACAATACCAAAAGAGCTGATATAAAAAAGTGTCCTATCTAATTTCTATGCATATTAGTTATACTATCTGGACCTGCCCAATCTATTTTTACACATAGAGAACTGTGCTATTATTCTCTTATTGTGCAAGCACAATATACTATTCTTTTTCACCAAGGACACTTCAAATATCATTGGATAAACCTGATCATAAGGCCCAAGCAGTAGAGTGGTTTGAAGTGCAGCCTGAATTTATTGCAGAGTCTCCTTTTGCTCTGGTCTTCCCTTAAAACTGGTAGCCAGTTGACTCTCATGGATCTAAATATTGCAATAGTATACTCAAATATGGTACATGTTGTCTCCAAATTCCCCCAGAATAAAATTATCAAGTTTTTTTTTTTCTTTTTTTCCCCAGTTACTATAGTAGGAGGTATTAGAAGCAGCTGTTTGTCTTTTATCATGAAAGGTATAGCTTTACTTGTTCTAGGCCACTAAGCCTTCAGATGGGAGACAATGGCGTGAGATTGTGGAAATTTCACTGAGATGAGAGTCCTCTAACTTTTTGTAAGGTTTCTCACTCATCTTCTAATCATTACATATTTTAGTAAGGCATCTAAAACACTTGCTGTTTCCTGCTCATCAGATATAATCAGTATAAAATCTCAGTGTAGAAGACCAGTGTCATTTTTTATAAGATGGCAAAATTATTAAGGGGCTTCTCGGGGGCTCAGCAGTAAAGGATTTGCCTGCAATGCAGGAGCTGCAAGAGATACGGGTTCTATCCCTGGTTTGGGAAGATCCCCTGGAAGAAGGGCATGACAACTCATTCCAGTATTCTTGCCTGGAGAATCCCACTGACAGAGCCTAGCAGGTTTCAGTTCCTGGGGTTGCAAAGAGTCAGACATGACTGAAGTGACTTAGCATGCATGCAAAATCACTAAGACCTCTGCAGACTATATTATGCTATAGATAAGAGGAACTGACTCTATGACAAGACTGAAGGCCTCATCTTGTTTGGGTCAGGTGATAGCAAACTGATTTTGGTGGTCCCTGCAAAACAGTATGGGGGACAGAGATGATTTATTTCAGTAAAAGTAGTACATCTTAAAGAGTAGCTACAATTGGAGTCACTATCTGATTAAGTTTATAATAATCCACAGTTATTCTCTGAGAGCTATCCAACAACTGAAAAGGCCAAGTTAGTAATTTAAATGAAGGGTAGGATAGGCCTCGGCCCCAGGCGATGTTACCACAGACGTTTGAACAAAATAAAGCTATTTTCCTCAAATAATAAAGTACTTCCACTAGTAAGAGAAGATCAGAGAGATTGGGGGATCCTGTAGTTTGAATGACAACTAATAATTTCATAATTATCCTGGGAGAAATGAAGACCTTACTGAAAAGCTTACAAAGTTGAGATTAGTTGCTAGTGTTTGCTTTTACACTTGGTAAAGCTGGGAGATGAAATCCAGAAGGCACCAGCACCACATATAACTCTTTATTGAACAAATCTACTTCCTGTTCCTTTACCTGAAGATTTCATCTCACAAAGCTTTTAGTACAGTAATAAGTGTAATTCTTGGGTTATAGATCGTTTGAATTTAAGTAAATGCTGATTCATAGATAGACTATAATATATCATTTATTTGGGGTTTAAGCAAAAGATAAATTGTAAAATTGCCAAGAGAGCGAGTTTTTGATTCAGTCGCTGAAATTATTAATATGAATATAATATAGCAAACTATGACTCAAAAGATAGCCAGATTGTTTAAAAATGACTTGAACTATAATTTCAACATTTCTGAATATTGTCCTTTAAGTATGTGAAAGTGCTGCACTCAATATGCCAGCAAAATTGGAAAACACAGCAGTGGTCACAGGACTGGAAAAGGTCAATTTTCATTCCAATCCCAAAGAAAGACAAGGCCAAAGAATGTTCAAACTACTGTACAATTACACTTATCTCACACTCTAGCAAAGTAATGCTCAAAATTCTCCAAGCTAGGCTTCAACAGTACGTGAAATGAAAACTTCCAGATGTCCCAGCTATATTTATAAAAGGCAGGGGAACCAGAAATCAAATTGTCAACATCCATTGGATCATCGAAAAAGCAAGAGAAAAACATCTGCTTGTGCTTCATTGACTATGCTAAAGCCTTTGACTGTGGATCACAACAAACTGTGGAAAATTCTTCAAGGGATGGGAATACCAGACCTCCTTACTTGACTCCTGAGAAATCTGTACAGAGGTCAAGAAGCAGCAGTTAGAACTGGACATGGAACAACAGACTGTTTCCAAATAGGGAAAGGAGTACGTCAAGGCTGTATATTGTCACTCTGCTTATTTAACTTATATGGAGAGTACATCATGCAAAATGCAGAGTGGATTAAGCACAAGCTGGAATCAAGATTGCCAGGAGAAATATCAATAACCTCATATATGCAGATGACACCACGCTTATGGCAGAAAGTGAAGAAGAACTAAAGAGCCTCTTGATGAAAGTAAGAGGAGAGTGAAAAACCTGGATTAAAACTCAACATAAAGATCATGGCATCCAGTCCCATCACTTCATGGCAAATAGATGGGGAAACAATGGAATCAGTACATTTATTTTGGGGGGCTCCAAAATCACTGCAGATGGTGACTGCAGCCATGAAATTAAAAGATGCTTACTCCTTGGAAGAAAAGTTATGACCAAACTAGATAGCATATTAAAAAGCAGGGCCATTACTTTGCCAAAAAGGTCTGTCTAGTCAAAGCTATGGTTTTTCCAGTAGTCATGTATGAATGTGAGAGTTGGACCATAAAGAAATCTGAGCATTGAAGAACTGATGCTTTTGAACTGCGGTGTTGGAGAAAATTCAACAGAGTCCCTTGGACTGCAAGGAGATCAAACCAGTCAATCCTAAAGGAAAACAGTCCTGAATATTCACTGGAAGGACTGATGCTGAAGCTGAAGCTCCAATACTTTGGCCACTTGATGTGAAGAACTGACTTATTGGAAAGACTCTGATGCTGGGAAAGATTGAAGGCAGTAGGAGAAGGGT
The DNA here is from genome assembly GCF_054371585.1 of Giraffa tippelskirchi. Classification (NCBI taxonomy): domain Eukaryota; kingdom Metazoa; phylum Chordata; class Mammalia; order Artiodactyla; family Giraffidae; genus Giraffa; species Giraffa tippelskirchi. The sequence continues at coordinate 67,816,745 of NC_137278.1, forward strand.
ATAACAGAGGATGAGATGGTTGGATGGCATCCCCAACTCAATGGACATGAGTTTGAGCAAGCTCTGGGAGTTGGTGATGGACAGGGAAGCCTGGCATGCTGCAGTCCATGGGGTCACAAAGAGTTGGACACAACTGAGAGTCTGAACTGAACTGAAGTATGTGGAAGGAAGTAATTGCCACTCAGTATTTGAAATAAAACTGTATATATCTTACTCAGCAATGGAGAGTTGTGCTTGTAAGACGCAGTGTTTCTGAACAAAGTACACTGTTGATTTTAGACATGGGTTTTAGGAAATGCGTATATCAGAAATTGGTGGGCTAACCAGAAGCAAGAGTGCCTAGGGATTGGATGACCTTTGGCCTCAGTCATAGGATTGTGGCTGTCACCAATGGTTGACTGTCAGAACGTTGTATAGCCTAACTGTGGGACATTGGAAGAAGTTCCCATTGGTTGGGAGGGTTTTTAAGCAGTTTTGGAAGTTCATTTTATTAAGGTCAATTAACAATCAGTATTTCTGTAGAAGAATACAAATATTTTTATTTTCAAGTATAAAACCAAAAAATAATATATTTTACAATAATTAGATATGCAGCCTTTCTATCTCCACTATCTGATATACTAAATGATAAAAATTAAAGAGAAAGGAAATTTCAAGTTAGTTGTACAAAAAGGGAAACAGTAAACAAATCTCTGTGGGACTGCAATCAATAGTTGTATTTCAATAATCTATGTAGGTAATCTATGTTGTGAATTAATTGCTATAATTTTAAATTAAAAAAGCAAAAATTTACATAGCTGACATTTTGCAGAGAATAAAAAAAGCTAAACAAATCTTTATTTTAACTATATTTTGCATAAGTATTGCCCATCATCATATTTTTTGGCCTCTGTTACCATATGCCATATTCTCCTATTAATTCCTAAGTCCAGTCATATATAGCATCCAAAAACCAAAATTAGAAATTTAGTTTCACTGAAGATTGAAGAAGTGAACAAATAACTTGTTCAAAGTTTGTGCAATATTTTACCAACAGGCCAAACTTATTTTCCTTTAGAGATCACCAATTTCAAACTAATATGAATATAGATAACTAGGTATATTCATGTAATTATCTTCAAAACAGCTGCTGTACTAAAGAGAGTTGAAGGATGCTATTGCGTTGAAAAAGAGAATGGAACACATTTACTGAACCCCTGACATTTTTCTAGGTTCTGTGCTATGTAATCAGCTTGTTTTCTCATGTTGTCTATTTAATTTTCACAGTAACTGCTATATTTTCTTTATGAAAAACATCACACATAAATACACAAATAGACCTTACAGTAAGACAATATTGTAGATGAACAATCTATGACTCAGAAAGATTTGATAAATTTCTCTGGTTAAAAAGTAAATTGGGGGAGCAGGGATTCAAATTCAGCCCTGCCTAACATATAAGCCCATGGGAGCTCTAAGAGGAAGTAAAATAATACTCATTTCAAATTAATCTGGGTGAATTATCCTATCTTGTGAGTTTCAACAATGTTTAACTATAATATTTATCATTTATGTTATCCAGCCTTTACATGATTTTGCGGGAGAAACAAGTGAATTTGCCAGATTATGTGGATTGTGACTCAGTTATGCTTTTCAACAAATGTTATTTATGGAATTTACTACTGCCCTTCAAATTGAGCCATATACCATGTACACTAAAATGCTTGCCTGGAGGAACTCAAGTAGGGCAGCTCTAATAGTCTATTTTGTTTTTTAAAGTGCTGGCATTCAGCTTATTGGAAGGTACGTGATAGAACAATGCTTTCGCCCTATTCAGTAAATGATGCCACATTTCTTGTAGTTTTCCAATTTTCTAGCTCTCTGTAGTGCTCCAAGACTTTCCAGCTACAATTGCTGGTTGTGCTGGGTAGTTTATTAGTCAATTCCTTCAACATCCAGGGATCCATTTTATTTGGTCCTGCTGGTTTATGTATGTTCACATTTTTAAAAAAGTATTCCCTGGTGAGTTTTAGTCCATAGTCATTTTTTCACTTTTTTCCAATTCTGTAAACTTCATTTTCTCTATCAGCATTGCTTTCTTAGTTTGCTATATTGTCTCCAGTTTTTGGTCTCTTCTTATTTCCTGTGAATCATAGGCTTTAAAAAATTAGCTAATTTTCTCATCTCTTCAGAGAAACTGCTCATTTCTCTACTTTTTTTCTTCTTTTTGCCACTGGAATTTTTGTTTTCTGATATCACATTGAATTCTATTATTGCAAGTGCCCCTTTGCTCTTATCCCAGATTCTAATCTATTTATTCCATGTATATATATGGTTTTACTATTTAAGCACATCAGAGTATACCGTTCTGATCACTAGGATATGGATACCTCAATTCACAAATTTTATACTTAAGTTCTCTATTAAATTGCTTGATGGGATATTATCCATAGTAGAAAAAAGACAAATGTGGTATATAGTGTGGACACACACACAGACATACATCCATAATGCAATTAACATACAGTGATAGTGTTAGTTGCTCAGTTGTGTCCAACTCTTTGTGACCCCATGGACTGAACTGTAACCTGCCAGGTTCATCTGTCCATGGAATTCTCCAGGCAAGTATACTGGTATGGATTGCTATTCCCTTCCCTAGGGATCTTCTTGACCCAGTGATTAAACCTGGGTCTCCTGTGTTGCAGGCAGATTCTTTACCATCTGAGCCACCAATTAACATAGGGTGATATAAATCATGAAAGAGCTCTATGTTGCCCACCATAAGGCCAAGATTCAGATGCCTAAGTTTATACTTTGTCAATAATAGCTACTTCGTCAATAATAGCTTCTACATATTAATTTTGTTTCAGCTTTTTAACAGGACTCTTTCACATATATCCTGGTTAGCAAAAGGAGAATAGCTACCAGTACTGAAAGAACTAACCAAACCAGAGATATGCACTACTATGGAGCTGTGTTTCTGACTTCATATATTGGCAATTACTTTCCCATTTTAAAAGTTCTTTTAGGGATCTAGCCAAAGTGAATTCCATTGTTATTCAAACAAGTGTTGGACATGCCTTTCAGATTCCATAGAAGTTTATAGTTGCCTTTATAAAGTCAAATGTTTTTCCACAATCTCTATTTAGCTACTAATTTTTACCTCCTAGTTTTTCTCCACCTGAAGAATGTTATAAAATTTTCATTTAAGATTATAGAATGGTAGTCTCCCTGTGTTTCTTCTTAAGTGTTTTATCAGTCTTGGTGGGTCAAAAGCCTTGCTAAAACATTTAATACTGAATACAATGGAATAAACTACATAATATGTATACATTGAAATAAGATATCATGGTAAAGCACTTGTTGGTAGAGAATATTTCAATATGGGGTACTGATTCTTATTGGCTAAGAGCTTATAGTGGGCTTCCCTGGTGTCTCAGACAGCCAAGAATCTGCTGGCAATGTAGAAGACCTGGGTTCGATCCCTGGGTTGGGAAGATCCCCTGGAGAAGGGAATGGCAACCCACTCCAGTATTCTTGCCTGGAGAATCCCATGGACAGAGGAGCCTGGCAAGCTGCAGTCTGGGGTCCCAGAGTTGGACACAATTGAGCGAATAACACACACACACACACACACACACACACACACACACACACACCCAGGAGCTTATAGTACAGTCTATCAGGTTAGCTGTTGCTTACTTGGAAAGTAAGAATGCAAATCAAAGCACAGGAAATTTATACATATTGGTATTGTCCTTTAGTGGCATGTATGTGTATATACATTTAATTATACAAAGTTTTTTTGTCTCAGTCTCTCATATATAGCACACATGACATTTGATGAATATACTTAAATGTTATGTAGGAAGTACTTTAAAGACAAATAGGATTTCATGCACATGCAAAATATGAAAGATTTTAAAATATAAAATATATATCTTTGTTCACAAATTTAACTAATAATTTATCAAGTGCCTAACCCATACCATTTGAATCACATATACTCTCTTTCTTAATAATTATGTTTATATTGAGAATGTGATTATATCCTAAGGGCATATAGAACAAAATGGAACAAGACAGAGAATTTTAGTGTTGTCCTCGTATGAGTCACTCTCAGGAAAAGTAAAAGATACACAGACACGCATTTTGATAAACAGAGAGAGCATCAGTTCTTAAGTCCAAAATCACCAATGTGATTTCCAAAATAAGGGATAAAGGTAATAGAAAAAAAATATCAAATATATAATACAAAATAATGAGGAGCCGGGAGGGGAACAGTTCGTGGGGCCTCAAAGAGTCGAAACGGGGTCTCCTGTATTGCAGGTGACTGAAGTACTTTCACTTCCACTTTCCTGGACTTCTTGTTTGGTACCCTGTAATAAAGCTATTCTTTTCTACTTCACTCAAAACTGTCTCTGTGATTCAATTTGGTGGTGTACAGAGGCCAGGTTTCAGCAACACTTTGGGGTGGCAAATTTTGCTCCTCTACAGAACTTTATTCACAGTAAATAAGCAAGACTGGAAAGAATTAAAATAGGGAATGGACCCATTCCTTAAGAAGGGGGAAGTGTTTTCATCCTAATAAAGGAGAATCCAAGAGAAAGTATATTTAATGAAATTAGAAATAATGTTTATATACTACATAAAATCACTGAAGAACATGGTATTACAATCTGTAACTGTGGTGAACAACCATGTTGAAGAGAAGGAAGCTGGCAATCATATGAGTGACTAAGAATGTAAGAAAGTATGACAAATTCCCATTTGTCGTAATAGGTGTGGATTATGTAATATCTAAAAATATATTAATCAATAGTCTTAGTAAAATATCATTTAGAGATGTGGAAGTCTCAATTCCAATTCATGGTTGGGGAGGGGGGGTTTCCCATTACCAACAAGCAGTTGTCAGACACCAACATAGTGTCCAAGAATTCAACTCAATTCTGACACCGTATACCCAGAGACAGCATCAGATTTCACAGGTTAAGAGTTCAACCCTACAATATTGCCTCTCACTCCAGCTCCACCTCCACCCCAACTTTAGACATCAGTCACAAGCCTAAGCTGTCACCTGTTCTTCTGACCAACTGACTATAGTTTGAAGGTTTCCAGTGATCCCTATAACTCAGGATGCCAACTGAAAGCCCAGGGTATTTATTACCTGTACTTCTGACCAATTGGCTATAGATCACAGTCTTCTTGACCCCCTCCTTGGGTTTGATTAATTTGCTAGACTAGCTCACAGAACTCAGAGAAATATTTTACTTACTAGATTACAGGTTTATTTTAAAAGATTTAACTCAGGGACAACAAGATGGGAGAGGTATATGGGGCAAAGTGTGGGGAAAGGGCTCAGAGCTTCCTCCTCATCTCTAGGCAAGTTGCTCTCCCAGTACCTTCCGTTGTTCACCAACTCAGAAGTGCTTTGAATCCTTTCATTTTAAACGTTTTTAAGGAGGGTTCATTACATATACATGATTGATTAACTCATTGCACGTTGGTGACTGATTCAACTTCTAGCCTCTTATCTCCTCCCCAGAAATCAGTGGGGTGGGACTAAAAGTTACAACTCAACCATCTAAACAGAGTTAGCTCCTCTGGCAACCAGCCCACATCCTTAGGAGTTATCCAAAAGTCACCTCATTAACAAAACAAAAGACAGTTTTACTTCTCTCTTCACATAGGAAATTCCAAGGGTTTTAATAGCTCTGTGCCAGAAACAAGACAATGACCAAATAAATATTTCATACCCTAAATCACAATATCAAAGCTAGAAGAATTTAACAGAGATAAAAGAGTTAAAATTTAATTCTATTTTGGAACAGAACAGGGTATACAAAACAAAAGGTTTGTTTTAATTGTGAGCTTTTCTGTATTACTAAATATTTTTAATGATGCACATGTTTTATTTTGATTATTAAAAAGCTATTTATATAGTTGCTTGCCAACCATTCTTGCACATAAATAACTTAAATGGTAAAATCTATTTGTTAGACAGCTTAGTAATAACTAAATTGTTTGAATTAAAACACAGATACTCTCTGACCCAGCCATTCCATTAATATAGATAGTTTTGGATGAAAGCACAAAGATATAAATGTGAATATTCACTGCAGTGTTGCAGTAAAAGACATAAATATCCTTCAATAGAAATTAATTAAGCAATTTTGCTATACCCATGCACTGGATTATTCTTTTTTTACATTATTCTCTCCATACTTTTTTGAAGTATTTCAAGTTTTATTCTTATTACATTAAGTAAGATGTAGAACATTATTAAATTGTGGTCTTATGTACATAAAATAAGTATATTATGAATATACACATGTATATATACAGCACTTATATGCAAAAGTATTTTGAGGGAGGGGAATTGAGAAGTAAGTGTTAACTGTACTTCAAGAATGACACTGTGACAAGGATGGTGAGATAGAGAAATTTTGGAGGGGAGAGAGCAGATTCTATCTGTAGCATTCAAATTATTACTCTGAAAATGAGTCACATTTCCTATCAAACCATAGTTTAAAACAATTTAAGAATAACGTATTCATCTTTGTTTCTCTGAGCTGTGTAAAAGTTACTCAGTTCTTTTTATGTAGCAGGGGCTCACTAATGGTTGATTATATGAATTCCAAATGAAACAAGCTAGCAGAGAGAAAGGGTCATGTGACCAAAATGAAGTCTCCTACACTTGGGCTAAATAATTCACTGGTAATTTCCTGTCTAAAACATCCTTTCACCTAGGCAATAGTTAACCAACATTCAGTGCTTTAAGAACTAATTGAAAGGATGGCCAAGGTCCTTGTTAGAGAGTAGTGTCTGTGAATTTCATTGTAATTAGGCTTAATGAGTCTGTTACTTCCCTGGGTCCACAGTGTCCTATTATTGGCCAAAGGACACCAAGGCTTTTGTATCTCTTCTCAATTTGAATCAAGAATACTCTTTTCCGGTAGAAATTTCATTAAGGTCAGGAATATAATGGGGATGAACATAAAAGGCAAGGAGAGAGTCCTTTTTTTTCCCAACTTTCTTTTTCCCCCTAAATACTCATTTGTAGCCTTTTCACTCTACATTTTTCACAAAATGAGGTCAGTTCACCCCTGTTACGTGTTAAACCCTGGGTTATAATACAACTCCTAAGCCCATTATCTTTACCTATTGCAGAGACAAAACTGAGATATTTGTTGGAGCTATAAATAGCAGTAAGGTAGTGGTTAAGTGCATAAGCCTTGTTTACAATTTGATGACCTGCTTTTGAATGTTAGCTCCATCAAGCACCAGCTGAAAAAATTCAGGCAGAGTATTTAACCTCTCAGAGCCTTCATTTACTCATCTGTGTAATGCTGAAAATAAGTCAACAGAGCCATGGTAACAACTATGGTTTTTAGAAAGTTGTATACACAAGGTTTTAAAATAGTGGTTATATATTAACAACAATCAGACTTAAAAAAGGAGTACATTTTTCCAGCAGGAAAATACATTTGCAACTTCTCCTGGGCAAGTGGTATCTTAGAATTAAAAACAAACAAACAAAAAGTAGAGTTCAGTTCAGTTCAGTCGCTCAGTCGTGTCCGACTCTCTGCGACCCCATGAATTGCAGCACGCCAGGCCTCTCTGTCCATCACCAACTCCCGGAGTCTACCCAAACCCATGTTCATCGAGTCGGTGATGCCATCCAACCATCTCATCCTCTGTCGTCCCCTTCTCCTCCCGCCCCAAATCCTACCCAGCATTAGGGTCTTTTCCAATGAGTCAACCCTTTGCATGACGTGGCCAAAGTATTGGAGCTTCAGCTTCAACATCAGACCTTCCAATGAACACCCAGGATTGATCTCTTTTAGAATGGATTGATTGGATCTCCTTGCAGTCCAAGAAACTCTCAAGAGTCTTCTCCAACACCACAGTTCAAAAGCATCAATTCTGCGGCGCTCAGCTTTCTTCACCGTCCAACTCTCACATCCATACATGACCACTGGAAAAACCATAGTCTTGACTAGACGGACTTTTGTTGGCAAAGTAATGTCTCTACTTTTAAACATGCTATGTAGGTTGGCCATAACCTTCCTTCCAAGTAGTAAGCGTCTTTTAATTTCATGGCTGCAGTCACCATCAGCAGTGATTCTGGAGCCCAAAAAAGTAAAGTCTGACACTGTTTCCACTGTTTCCCCATCTATTTCCCATGGAGTGATGGGACCAGATGCCATGATCTTAGTTTTCTGAACGTTGAGCTTTAAGCCAACTTTTTCACTCTCCTCCTTCACCTTCATCAAGAGGCTCTTTAGTTCTTCTTCAAAGTAGACAAAGTAGAGTTGGCAGGATGATAATTGTTACGAGAGTTATCATATGTTCTAGTGGTTATTATTCTATAATAAACTTAGACATTGAGAAATAATAAGCTTGGAAAAGGTGTTGGAGACCCTAAAAAGACTCCTTAGGTTTGATGTACTATATCTTGTTCCATGTGCCAGGCAAGTGTATATATTTACTCTGAAAATCCCTAAAAGCAGAAAACGTGCTTACAATTGTCAAGCAACTGAGAAATAAAAATTCTAGTGACCAAAACTTCTTAGGAATCTTATCTCAAAAGCATCAGTTATTTGATCTCACACCTTGATTCCAAATAGAAGATAAAATCTTTGTTTCTCAGTTTCTAAAACCTGAGCACTTACCCTATGCCAAATCCTCAGTTATAAAGGAAGCATAAGTGATCTCTGCCATATTGCAGCTCTTAGTCTATAGAGAGAGACAATAAACAGGTAAACACACGAATAAACCTACAAAGACTAATTGTAAGATATGACATGCACTAAAAAATCAGAGCTCAATGGCAGATAGAATGAAAAATGTGGTGGGGTGCATTGTCTATATAGAGAAGGTTTCACATAAAATCACTCTGAATGGAGCTCAATTTATTCTCTCTATATTCAGTATGAATTACAGATGCCTTAAATAGTTAAAAAAAAATTATCCAAGCAATGTAGTTTTGTAATCATTTCATAAAAAGAAATGAGTACTTTTCAAACCAACTTTTGAAATTATTTTTTTATAACCACTAAATTAAAATTCAGTGCACCAAGAGCGCTCAGCTTTCTCTCACGGTAAATGACAGAAGTTCCATCTGTCATTGTAGAGTGTCATTGATTTCATTTTAAATTCTCACATAATGACTACACACAAAAATCTTCTTTTCTATTAATACTTAAAAATTAAAAGCAAATGATAGAAGAAGTGATTTAAAACTACTAATTTATTTATGCTTTTCCAAGAAATTTTTCCTGTTTGATTCTTTACTGGCAAACAAGCAAAAAATAAAACAACAAAACCTTGGTCCAAGGAATTGATACTGACAAATCTAATTGCTGATTGGAACCTCTTATCCTGTATAAGACAGCAAGTTGCAGCTGTTATAGAATCCTTCAGCCGGTCCATTACTTACTGACAAATTAAGCTCTAAATTACTGATTTTTTTTTTTTTTTTTTACCAAAGTCCTTAATATTGCTACCCCATAGTTTTTAAAAGATTTATTTTAAAAAGAACAATAATGTGAAGGCCAAGTGAAAGGAAACAAGTCTACTGGATTATAACTTTGATCTTTTCCTACAATTAGCTCTATTTGTGCTAGAAAGCTCTATGAATCATTTGAATATGTACTAAAGAATTCCCACCTCCCCCTTCCTTCCTCTGTCACATTGATAATTTGAAGAATTTAATCTCTTCTATTTTGAGCATACATCCCTTTCACCACCCAAATCTGAGATAATATTAGGTAGAATGTGTTTCTTAATCACCCATCACCCCTCCCTCATAAAAACCATAGACATGGTTGTTTTCTTGTTTGTTGCTTTGTGGTTGTCTGTGATTGATAGGTTAGCACTTTTGATTGTACATTTTCCTGGTGGTTTCTATCCAAGTCTGTCATTTCCATTCATTTCAGATTTAAAGTTTGTATGAGTAAATAGTTTTGTTACCAGAAGAATCTTAAAGGCTTTTGAAAGACTTCTAAAGTAGTCAAATATATTTTAGTATTCAATTGCTCTAACTTCCAAGGTTAAAGCCCCATTTCTCACAGGAACACTTTGAATGCTACGGCAGAACACACGGGGCCTGAGAAGTAGCAAGTGACTGATGATGCTATTGATTTTAGCCTTGGTTGGTTTTCTATATAGAGCTTTACAATTCTCATAAAGCTTTTAAAAATAAACGAAAATAAACTTCCCAGAGAAACAATAAAAATTAAACATTATTTTTAAAAAAAGCACACAACTACTGACACTTTCCATCTCTACTATATTAATAATATACAAATGGGTTATACTTTCTGGAACCTCAAATTAGTGACATGCAGAAGGTGAACAGGTATTTTCAATTTATATCCCATGCAACCTCAAAAGCTACGTTACCACTGTTATGTTATATATTATTATGTTTTACCACCCATCCATGCTCAAGAAACTAGTTACATTTAATATTTTATGATTGTAGTGAATATCTGAAGCTATTCCAACATGAAGCACTTACAAAGGTAAATACTTAAGAAAATAAGTTACGGATCTTCTTTCTGTTTTACATATTGTTTATTTGCTCCAGTTGTCTATAGATTCTGTAAACATTATATTTGTCGTTTAGTTGCTAAGTCATATCTGACTCTTTTGCGACCTCCTTCATGGACTGTAGCCCACAAGGCTTCTCTGTCCATGAGATTTCCCAGGCAAGAATTCTGGAGTGGGTTGCCAGTTTCTTTTCCAGGGATCTTCCCGACTTGAGATTGAACCCAAGTTGATCCAATGGCAGGCATTGGGAGGCAGGTTCTTTACCACTGAGCTACCAGGGGAGGCTAAACATTATACATGTATACGTTATAGTATTTTTATTTGGGCCATATTTTACTGTGGATTAATTTTATACTCTGAATAGATAGTTCATGTAAAAATCAAAGCAATATAAAATGGTATATAAGTCTTGTTCTAATCTGGTTTGTTCTATCACACTTACTCCCTACATAGTCATTTTTAGTTTCCCATGTATTTTCCCAGTCTCTCCTTATGTAAATTCTAAGAAATATTAATGTATATTCTCTTCCCTCTTTTCTCGTATACTCTACTAAACCTTTTTCTTTAAGAATATATTCTAGAACTTATCTACTATTAAGATGGAGAGTGTTTCCTCATTTTTTAAATGCTGCATAATATTTTAAAATGTAGCTGTGCTCTTAAACTTTAGCTTGCTTTCAAACTCTAGAAAATGCAAAGTTGATACACTGAAAGAGATGCCAGATGATTAAACTTATACATCTGTTATTTTGCACATGTTCAAGTATATCTATAGAATAGATTCCCTAAAGTGGGATTGTAGAATCAAAGGATGATGCAGTAGTAATTTCAAGAGATGTTGCCAAATTTTCCTGCAGAGGAGCTGTTTCATCTTCACATTCTTGCCAGCGGGTTATGAAAGTATCTTTTCTTCACTGTCCGACGAATAGATTGTGTGGCCAAATTTTGGGATTTTTTTTGCATTTCTCTTATTTGTAGGGAACTTAAAACACCGTTTCATCTGCTGAAGAAACATATACATAATTTTCTTGTGGACTATGTATATACTCTGTTCTTTTATATAATGAGCCATTGATCTTTTTTTTTATTGATTTCTTGGGAATTTATATATATATCCTGTATACAATGGAGAAGGCATTGGCAACCCACTCCGGTACTCTTGCCTGGAGAATCCCATCTGGTGAGCTGCAGTCCATGGGGTTGCTAAGAGTTGGACACGACTGAGCGGCTTCACTTTCACTTTTCACTTTCATGAACTGGAGAAGGAAATGGCAGCCCACTCCAGTGTTCTTGCCTGGAGAATCCCAGGGACGGGGGAGCCTGGTGGGCTGCCGTCTATGGGGTCGCACAGTCAGACCAAACTTAAGCGACTTAGCAGCAGCAGCAGAAGCCTGTATATAAATAGTAATATTTTTTTCTGTGATATGATATAAACATTTTCAGTCTTATTTTTTTCTTTTTCTTTTAGATTTTCAGTGATGATTTTTGCTATGCAAAAGTGTTGTTTCTTTTTCTTTCTTTTTTTAAATGTACTTATGGTTTATTTGTCAGATTGTAATTTTGTGGTTTTCAAATTTTGGGTCATGATCCTTCCCTACTGCAAGGTTATAAAATGATTCATTCATATTTCCCTCAGGCATATGTGTGGTTTTATTTTTTTATACTCAAAACTTTAATTGATTTGTGGTTTACATATGTCTTGAGATATGGATCTAAATTCTTTACCCAGTTGACCTCAAATTATTTATTTGAGGTCAACTGGGTAACAACAGAGTTAACAAATTCATATTAACTCTATTAATATGAGATACTGCCTTTTTTTAACAATGTGTTTTTTTAACTTTTTAATTGAAGGATAATTGCTTTACAGAATTTTATTGTTTCCTGTCAAATCTCAACATGAATCAGCCATAGGTATACATATGTCCCCTTGCTCTTGAACCTCCTTCCCATCTTCCTCCTCATCCCATCCCTCTAGGATGATACAGAGCCCCTGTTTGAGTTCCCTGAGACATACAGCAAATTCCCATTGGCTATCTATTTTGCATATGATAGTTAAGTTTTCAAGTTATTCTCTCCATACATCTCACCCTCTCCTCCCCTATCCCTGTGTCCACAAGTCTGTTCTCTAAGTCTGTTTCTCCATTGCTGCCCTGCAAATAAATTCTTCAGTACCATCTTTCTAGAGTCCATAGTATTTATCTTTCTCTTTCTGACTTACTTCACTCTGTATAATAAGCTCTAGGTTCATCCATCTCATTAGAACTGACTCAAATGTGTTCCTTTTATGGCTGAATAACATTCCATTGTGTATATGTACCACAACTTCTTTATCCATTCATCTGTTGATGGACATCTAGATTGCTTCCATGTTCTATCTATTGCAAACAGTGCTGCAATGAACAGTGGGGCACGTGTCTTTTTCAGTTTTGGTTTCTTTAGGGTATATGCCTAGGAGTAGGATTGCTGGGTCATATGGTGGTTTTATCCCTAGTTTTTTTTTTTTTAAGAAATCTCCATACCATCTTCCATTTACCTTCCTACCAACAGTGCAAGAGGGTTCCCTTTTCTCCACATCCTCTTCAGCATTTATTGTTTGTAGTCTTTTGATGATGGCCATTCTGACTGGTGTGAGGTGATATCTCATTGCAGTTTTTATTTGCATTTCTCTAATAATGAGTGATGTTGAGCATCTTTCAGTGTGTTCCTTAGCCATCTGAGATACTGCCTTTCTTATGTATAAGATTTCATATTCATTTGGGCTATCCCTAGTGTTTCTTTTCTGTTCATTTGGTTTATATATGTATTCATTCATCTTTACCACATCTTTTAATTTTTGTGATTTTTTTCAGAGTCTTTCTGAATATTCTTGCCTGTTTATTTTTTCCATAAGTGCTTCAGAATTTGCATAACAATTTTAGAAGCCAGCCTTCTGCTTAAATCTAATTATTAAATCATTGCTATTTATATTGTGCATTTTCTTATTCTTCAAGAGTCAGGCCCTTATTTTCCTGGATGCTCTTCAACATTTTCAAATTTGGTGACTAAGGTATAACATCTTCTAGCTGTGTACTCCTTTTTACTTTTGAAAGTAACTTTGTCTCTGTCCTTCTGATCATGTGACTTGGCAGGTAAAAATCTTCAGTGATTCTCCATAGTATTTGGTGGCCAACATACTTAACTTATTATACAAAGAGCTCCAAAGCTCTCTAGCTTCTGCACATACTGTGCATTCCTTCTCTACTCATAGGGGTTTTTGTGTTTCTGAAACAGTACTTTATCTCTAAGAGCAGGATATTTGCAAAAAATATCGTATTCCATTATTTTCCAAAAGTGTCTCTAGCTGCTTTTGGAGCCCTTGGCCAAGGTATCAGCACTTCTTTAAAAGTTTTCTTAGCTCTCATGGATTGACTCAGGTACTCCTCATCTGTGCTTCCCTTGTATCTCTCATATAGCTTTAATCAAACTTTGATGCAAATGATTATTTTAAAGCATTCACCATGTTTTTCAAGTATATGATTTTGTCTTAATATAGTTACATTCTCATGAGACAAGTATCATAAATGCAAAATAGAAATCATTGAATGCCTGTATAGGTGAGACATGGTTTTGTCTTTAGTTAGGAGCTCAAATGCCTAACTTACCTAAAAGCTCACAATATTGATGACAGACTTGAGATAGCACCCAAGAACCCTGGCAGGGAGCTTAGTTTCTTTCCATCACAACTTAATAGGCTGTTCACACACATCTTCCAAGATTGTGTGTGGATGGCTACATGGAAGTATGTGCCAACACATGGTGTAAAGAGTAACCCTAGGTTATGTGTAAAGACTTACCTAGTGTGTCAGTTTTAAAACCATTTGTCACATGCATGATTAAAATTCACTTGATAATTTTGATGGATTATAAAGTGATGTTGGTGCTGTTGTTAGTCACTAAATCATGTCCAGCTCTTTGTGACCCCATGAACTGTAGCCCACCAGGCTCCTCTGTCTATTGGATTTCCAGGCAAGAATAATGGAGTGGTTGCCATTTCCTTCTCAAGGGGATCTTCCCAGTTCAAGGATCAAACCCACATTTATTGTATTGGTAAGCATTGGCAGGCAAATTCTTTACCACTGAGCCACATATCCATATGTAATATAAGAAAGACCATGTGGTTAATAACAGCAGAGTATGTAACTAAAGATTAAATTTCATTCAGAGAAATATAAATTCCTTTTAGCAGATTAAACAAAGCTATCTCTGACAGTAAATTCAAGAAAGGCTAAGATTGTTTATGTAATATTAGTAGGGAAATGGTAAGTATGACATCTAAGTCATAAAGCATAAAGGAAAAATATGATAGACTTGACTACATGAAGTAAAATATCTGTGTATCAAAAGTTGACATGATCTTGCCTTGTAATCTAGAAGGAAGATATTTGTAAAAATATGACAAAGGTCAATGTATTTGTATAAGTAACTCTCCTGGCAACATGAAAATTATTTTAAAATTTATAGTGATAATGTAATGTACATAGGACATTCCCAGATAACTTAAATGATTAAATTGCATGGTAATCAAAGAAACATATATAAAAGAAAAATTCGTGTGTATTGTAGTAGGGTTAAATATATATACATAATACAAATAAAAGATTGATTCTCTCTTCCTTATAATTGATTTTATTCCCAATCTTTCAATTCTCTGAGTGGTGGGACAATGCTAACTTTACAATTAATAATACTATCGCTTTTTTCCTGGTGTAAACTACCTTAAGTCTTAGCAAAAGTATGACTTACTTCCTCTTCCTGAAATTCTTTCTTCTGTAGCCTTTTCTCACTTAAACTTATTAATCCACCCTTCTATTCGTTCTACAGATGTTGGTTTGATTGTCATTCTTTCAGGGAAATATATCTTGTCCTTTAACTAGATAAAGTCTCTCTTTTAAATATTCTTATATAATGGCAAAGGAACCAGAGATCAAATTGCCAACATCTGCTGGATGATCAACAAAGCAAGAGAGTTCCAGAAAAACATCTGTTTCTGCTTTATTGACTATGCCAAAGCCTTTGACTGTGTGGACCACAATAAACTGTGGAAAATTCTTCAAGAGATGGAAATACCAGACCACCTGACCTGCCTCTTGAGAAATCTGTATGCAGGTCAGAAAGCAACAGTTGGAACTGGACATGTAACAACAGACTGGTTCCAAATAGGACATGCAGTATGTCAAGGCTGTATATTGTCACTCTGCTTATTTAACTTATATGCATAGTACATCATGGGAAACGCTGGGCTGGAAGAAGCACAAACTGGAATCAAGATTGCCAGAAGAAATATCGATAACCTCAGATATGCAGATGACACCACCTTTATGGCAGAAAGGAAGAAGAACTAAAGAGCCTCTTGATGAAAGTGAAATAGGAGAGTGAAAAAGTTGGCTTTAAAGCTCAACATTCAGAAAACTAAGATCATGGCATCTGGTCCCATCACTTCACGGCAGATAGATGGGAAGTAGTGGAAACAGTGGCTGACTTTATTTTTCTGGGCTCCAAAATCACTGCTGATGGTGCTTGCAGCCATGAAATTAAAAGACTCTTACTCCTTGGAAGGAAAGTTATGACTAATCTAGACAGCATATTAAAAAGCAGAGATATTACTTTGCCAACAAAGGTCCATCTAGTCAAGGCTATGGTTTTTCCAGTAGTCATGTATGGACGTAAGAGTTGGACTATAAAGAAAGCTGAGTCCCAAAGAATTGATGCTTTTGAACTGTGGTGTTGGAGAATACTCTTGAGAGTCCCTTGGACTGCAAGAAGATCCAACCAGTCCATCCTAAAGGAGATCAGTCCTGGGTGTTCATTATAAGGACTGATATTGAAGCTGAAACTCCAATACTTTGGCCACCTGATGCAAAGAACTGACTCATTTGAAAAGACCCTGATGCTGGGAAAGACTGAGGGCAGGAGAAGGGGATGAGAGAGGATGAGATGATTGGATGGCGTCACCGACTCAATGGACATGAGTCTGGGTAAACTCCGGGAGTTGGTGATGGACAGGGAGCCCTGGCGTGCTGCAGTTCATTGGGTCGCAAAGAGTCAGCCATGAATGAGCAACTGAACTCAACTGAATCTTATTCTGTTTTCTCAGCACATAGTAAAGTGCAATCAGTTGATTAATCACCTATCTCCTCTATTAGACTGCTTTCATCTACACTGCTGAGATTGTGCCTGTCTTCCTATTTTAAAATACACCCATTTTCCTAGTGCCCAGCATGTGCCTTGGCACAAGACTGACGTCTATTAAACATTATTTAAATGAGCAAATAAAGAACAGTCTTTGAGAAGTAGAAGCATCAGATGGTACAAAATCATTGAAGATGAAAGTGAGTATACCCTTTGACCTACTACACATTCACTGTAATTTACTGTGAGCTGTACACATATGAATATAATTTTAACAATCATTGTCTATAATAGTGTAAGTCAGAAACAATATAAATGTCCAACAACAGGAAATTGCTAAAATAAATTACTGCACTTTAATGGAACACTTTATATAGTAGACCTTAAAAAATATAAAGGAATTGTTTTAGATGTGGGAAAATAATCACTATAAAGTCTTAAATGAAGAAAGTAGATTTTATACATAATGCTCTGATTTTTTTTTTAAAGAAAGGTACATGTATACACACACAACTATGTACAAATATTTTCAAAGCCATAATATGTGAGCTATATGGCTAGAGATCTTCTTCTGTTTGTACATTTTTAAGTTTATTTCCTGAGTTGAACATGTATTCCTTTTCTTAAACAGTGTTTCTTATTGAAATGGGAACATGAAAAATAATACTAGACCTAATCATGGGAAAATTATCATGTTGTTTATTTGAAACCTGATAAATCAGTATATGATGATGAAAATAGGAAAAATCTGACATAATAGGAGAAAGAAAGAGTCATGTATTAATCAGCGTTTTAATAAAATGTATTTATGGATAAATTGCCATTAATTTTTGTCATGACAATGATTTTAATTTTAAAAGAAAGAAAATAATGTCTCAAACTCTATTTTTAACATTTTATTTATAGTAAATATAATTAACAAGCACGATTTTTTCATTTATTTAATTTTAAGCTTTGTGGAATAAAGCAGCACTGATCTTCAAACTCTTAACTCTGAAAAGAAAATGCTGTGGAATTGATTGTGATATTAGAAATGAATAAGAAGAATTGAAAGAATGATGATTGTCAGTGGCTTGTGATTGGGGGAAATAAGGGAGATATTGGTCAAAGGGTACAAATATTTCATTTATAAGATGAATAAATTCTGGGGATCTAATGTACAGCCTGGTGAGTATAATTAACAATACAGGTGATTATAATTAACCAGATAATTACAATGATAATAATTGTTAATGTAATTAACACATTTCACATTGTGCTTTGCTCTATTGTGCGTTGCAGATATTGTGGTTTTTTACAAATTGAAGGTGTGTGGTAACGCTGAATCATGCAAGTCTAATGGTGTCATTTTTCCAATAGCATTTGCTCACTTTGTGTTTCTGTGCTACATTTTAATAGTTTCTGTGACAGTTCAAACATTTACATTATTGTTATATTTGTTGTGGTGATCTGTGATCAGTGATTTCTGATGTTACTACTGTAATTGTTTTGGGGTGCCACAAACTGTCCAGATAAAACAACAAACAATGGATAAATATTGTGTAAGTTCTGACTGCCCTACCAACTGACCTTTCCCTAGTTTCTTTCCCTGTCTTTGTGTGTGTGTGTGTGAGTGTGTGTGTGTGTGTGTGTGTGTGTGTGTTAGTCATTCAGTTGTGTCTGACTCTTTGGGCCTCCTTATTTCCTGGGGCACAATCATATTGCAATTAGACCATTTAATAATCTTACAATGGCTTGTAACAGTTCAAGTGAAAGGAAGAGTCCAGTTGACATGGCAAACTTCGTTGTTGTTTTATTTTAAGAAATTAACACAGCCACCCATCTTTAGCAACTGTCACCCTGATCAGTCTTCAGACATCAACATGGAGTCAAAACACTCCATCAACAAAAATATTATGATTTGCTGAAGGCTCAGAAGATGATTAGATTTTCAGTAATAAATTAATTAAAGTATACACTTTGTCTTTTTTAGACATAATGCTAATACACACTTGAATAAACTTTGGTATAGTGGAAACATAATTTTTCTTTGGATTGGGAAACCAAAAAATTTGTGTGACTAGTTTTATTGCAGTTATCTGGATCCAAACTCATGATATCTCTGAGGTTTGCCTATACTATATTGTATACTTGAAATTTCCTAAGAGTAAACAGTAAGTGTTCTCATCACACACAAAGAAATAGTGGTAATTATGTGAGGGGAAGAATGTGTAATTAATTTGACTGTGGTAATCATTTCACAATATAAACAAATACATATTAAATCATCACATTCTACATCATTAAAAAAGCCATGCTGTACAACCTAAATTTATACAATTTTTGTCAGCCATACCATGATAAAGAATAAAAAATACAAAGAAAATCCAAGATCTGATTCTGAAGACACTGCTAATTTATTTTCAGGTTTATCATTCCATCAGCTTATAAATCACAAAAGTGAAATCTATATGCAAATAACTGAAACAAAATAAATTAATCCTTATATCTATTATACAACTATGCAGAAGATGTGAGAGCACACAACATGGACTTCCTTATACTCTGTAAAAATCAGAAAACAAAATGGTCTCAAAAACCTAGAGAAAAGACATAGGGTACCAATAAAGAGCATAAATTACAAATAGCTGAGGAAAGAAGAAAAGCAAAAGAAAGGCAAGGGAGAAAGCATAAGATATACCCAACTGAATTCAGAGTTCCAGAGAATAGCGAAGAGAGATTAGAAAGGCTTCTTAAATGAACAATGCAAAGAAATAGAGGAAAGCAGTAGAATGGGAAAGACTAGAGATCTCTTCAAGAAAACTGGAGATATCAAGGGAACATTTCATGCAAGGATGTGCCCAGTAAAGGACAGAAATGGTAAGGACCTAACAGAAGCAGAAGAGATAAGAAGAGGTGGCAAGAATACACAGAAGAACTATTTAAAAAAAGGTCTTAACAACCTGGATAACCACGACTGTGTGGCCACTCTCCTAGACCCAACCTCCTGGAGTGTGAAGTAAAGTGGGCCTTAGGAAGCACTACAATCAACAAAGCTAGTGGAGGTAGCAGAATTCCACCTGAGCTATTTAAAATCTGAAAGAAGAAAAAAAAAAATGATGCTGTTAAAGTGCTGTATTTAATATGTCAGCCAATTTGGAAAACCCAGCAGTGGCCACAGGACTGAAAGAGGTCAATTTTAATTCCAATCCCAAAGAAAGACAATGCCAAAAAAATGTGCAAACTACCCTACAATTGCTCTCATTTCACATACTAGGAAGGTTATATTCAAAATCCTTCAAGCTAGTCTTCAGCAGCATGTGAACCAATAACTTCCAGATGTACAAGCTGGGTTTTGAAGAAGCAGAGGAATCAGAGATCAAATTGCCAGCGTTTGTTGGATCATGGAGAAAGCAATGGAGTACCAGAAAAAAAAAGTCAACTTCTGCTTCATTGACTACATGGAAATCTTTGACTGTGTGGATCACAGAAACTGTGGAAAATCCTTAAAGAGATGGGAATAACAGCCCACCTTACCTGCCTCCTTAGAAACTTGAATGGAAATCAAGAAGCAACAGTTAGAACCGGACATGGAACAATGGACTGGTTCCAAATTGCGAAAGGAGTATGTCAAGGCGGTTTATAGTCACCCTGCTTATTTAACTTCTATGCAAAGTACATCATGTCAAATGTCAGACTGGATGAATCACAAGCTGTCAAGATTGCTGGGAGAAATATCAATAACCTCAGATATGCAGATGATACAACTCTAAAGGTAGAAAGTGAAGAGGAATTAAAGATCCCCTTGATGAAAGTGAAAGGAGAGTGAAAGAGTTGGCTTAACATTCAACATATGGCATCTGATCCCATCACTTCATGGCAAATAGAAGGGGAAAGAGTGGGAGCAGTGAAAAATTTTATTTTCTTGGACTACAAAATCATGGTGACTGCAAGCATGAAATTAAAAGATATTTGCTCTTTGGAAGGAAAGCAATGACAAACCTAGACAATGTATTCAAAAGCAGAGACATCTCTTCGCTGACAAAGATCCATACAGTCAAAGCTACGGTTTTTTTCCAGTAGTCATGTACAGATTTTAGTTATTTTTCTTTCTTTATCAATCTCATTATATAGCTGTATGATGACAAATATGGAGACAGATGATAGAGATAGTAGATAGGTACATAGATACATAGATTATCTTGCTCTGAAGGCCTGGTAGAAATAAACGTAACTATTTCTTGTGTCTTTTTTTTTTCTGCTAAGTATACATCTAATAAAATGCAATTTACACAGATCTTGGATTTTTCCAATTTAGTCTCCAAGTATCTTCCAATGATTAAAAAAGGTGGGGTACAAGTGATTATGATGGATTAAACTATAAATGAAAACACTGGGACTTATTAAGGGAGTTAAACTCTCATTTTAATTTCACCTGGCACTTACATGGCAGTCATAGAATAATGTTAGAAGTATCAGGGGACTAGTAATTGCATGACTTCCTGACTGGGTGTAATTTCAATAGAACTGGCAGCAAGGGAGTCCCACAGTCAGTTGCTATTCGGCAATGTCCAGGACTGACAATTCTCATTATCTTTCACATTTGTGCAGGTAAACTATTTGTAGGCAAGGTAGGCACTGCTTGTCCCTGATATATCAACTGTTACACAAGAAAACATTGAGAATATTCCTCAAGGTGCAGTATGAAAGAGAGCAGAGGCAAAACACTTTACCTGGAGAATATGTAAAGCCAAGATTTACCATCTAGTTTATGCTCTGTATCAAGAATTTTCCAGGGCTCTCACATCACTAGAGGCTATTTTAAATGTTTGATAGGTAAGCAGAGGAACAAGGAGGCAGAGATTTCTTCTGCCTCATGTAGAGAAGATAGTATGAGTGCTCTATTTAGAAATGTTGAGGCCGGATGCCTCCTTGGTGACACTGTTAACCTTCCTCTCCCTCCTGCTTAACATCTCATTTGGCCTGGTTGCTTTAAAGGTAAATAAGTGGGAAGAAGTCATAACTTGCTTACAGTGTAAGTGTGCAGATGCATATGTTGTGTGCTGTTTTGGATACTCTAGATAACTTCCCTCCTGGCAATGTACTTCTGTTGTAATTCACCACTGCCCCTTTGCCTTATATTCCTGCCTAATAAGATGGATTTCATTTCCACAAATCCAGAAAGACTTCTGAGAGTGGAAATGAATGAATCACTATGGTTTTGTAACCAATGGACTTGCAATATCTTGACGGAAATCCTGGAAAGATTTTGATTCATGGCAACAGAAGGAGGCCTCTCTTTCTTACATTGTGTATACTTAACCATATGAATTAAAGGTAAGTTTTGGGCCACATTCTAGGTAGGTGACACACATTTATTTCAGTGTAGACACTGTAGTCTGAAGCTTGCCTCTATGTTAGCAAACATCAGTCACTAGCTAAAGATAAGTAAATTAAACTGTCATTTGTTTCCTCAATACAAATTAAAGATAATGTCTGAATCATGTTTTAAAGTGAGGTTCACAAAATATATAGAAAAGGAAATGCTTTCAGGAATATGATTCAAGTTGGGACCTAACAAATCTATGTACTCTGATCCCCAGCCTCCCTGTCACCAATGCCAAAGTGAAAACAGGGTGTCAGAACTCTGTGTTATCATAGAAGGAACCTACTCTCTTTCTCAACCCTCTAATACTCATAGGTTTGCCACCAACATCTGTATTAAGATCATCAGGATTAATTATTTTATGTCTTTATCTCAAAGTAGATCCACCACCTTAAAAATCTTAACACATGTAAAGTTAATCCTCACTCTTAGATTCTGCTGCTTATCAAGCTCAATGGGGCAACATTACCCCCTATCCTGTCCCACATTCTCTCATCCCCTTATCACTCCTGCTGCTTTATTTTTCCTTCAGAGCAATTTACTATATCGTTTTTTATATGGTTTTCTGTTTTTCACACATAAGAAACTTTTGACTGTCTTATTCATTGCTATTCCCCAAGCACATAGAACTTGGCACAGAGTAGATAATAAATAATTATTTTTTAATACATGCATAAATGAAATTACCGGAGAAGGCAATGGCACCGCACTCCAGTACTCTTGCCTGGAAAATCCCATGGATGGAGGAGCCGGGTGGGCTACAGTCCATGGGGTCGCTAAGAGTCGGACACGACTGAGCGACTTCACTTTCACTTTTCCCTTTCATGCACTGGAGAAGGAAATGGCAACCCACTCCAGTATTCTTGCCTGGAGAATCCCAGGGACGGCGGAGCCTGGTGGGCTGCCGTCTATGGGGTCGCACAGAGTCGGACACGACTGAGGCGACTTAGCAGCAGCAAATGAAATTACTAAAACTATAAATGATATTAATAATACATATTTAACAAGTATTTATGAGTACTTAATATACTATGTATACATTATAAAACATATTAAAACATGCTATTTAATATCTAAAACAAATATTTCAAGATGACTAATAAACTATTAATAATATTTATCTTTCCAGTGAATCAGGGATCTACAACATTAATTGTAAATTCTGAATGTTGAAGAGCCTACTGTTTTCCCATTCTTATGTAGCATTAAATAATTCCTATATTCAGGTATTTCAAAACACTGTTCAGCAATTGAGGTTTGTACATAGATAAAATGCAAAGCAGGAAACGTGATCCAAAAAGAGCTACAGATAAAATTATTTGACTGGTTAAGGTAATTATGATCTGGTGGTCAAAACATTGCAAAATTATGCAACAAATACTTTCTTTTAGTGTGCTATGATTGAATATTTAATATTTCATTTTATATTTTAAACCTCACAGTCTTAGGTAGTTTCAAACTAGTAGAATCCAGAAAATTATGCTTGATGACAGCTTACATCAGTACCTCTTAAAATTTAACAACATATACACACTACTATACTTAAAAAAGATAACAGAGACCTACTGTATAGAACAGAGAACTCCGCTCAGTAATTTGTAATAACCTAAACAGGAAAAGAACTTGAAAAATAGATATATGTATTTGTATACCTCAGTCACTTTGCTGTACAGTCACTTTGCTGAAATTAACACAACATTGTAAATCAACTATGTGCTGTGCTTAAGTCACTCAGTCGTGTATGACTCTTTGCAACCCCATGGACTATAGGCCACCAGGCTCCTCTGTCCATTGAATTCTGAAGGCAAGAATACTGGAGTGGGTTGCCATGCCCTGCTCCAGGGGATCTTCAGCCCAGGGATTGAACCCAGATTTTCCACACTGCAGGCTGATTCTTTCTTGTCTGAGCCACCAAGGAAGCCCAAATACAGTACAATATGAAATAATTAAAAAAAAACTTAATGTGCATTTGAATCAACTGAAGATCCTGTTACAAAGCAGACTCTTATCTGCAGTAGATCTGAGGTAATACCTGGACTCTGCATTTCTAATGAACTGTCAGGTAATGATGGTAAAGTTGCCAAACACTGGGCTAAACATTGAGCAGAAAGGTCCTCAACACTGCCAGAGTCACTAAACAAAAGATCATTATAGCAACTGGAATTTTAATATAATGAACCATGAAGTAAATTGGATTTGATTTTATTCTTTGAAAGTTGACACCTAAAATATGCTTCAATGCATTTTCATTAGTATTGCTATCAAGCAGAAATTTCAGTGTTTTGTGCAGAAAGCTCCAACTGTAACTTAAGAAGAAAACATGGTAAGATTACAAATCTTGCATGCTACAGTGCTTCCTTATATATTTATTTGCTTGAAATACTGCTCCTCAGGTACCCAGAGGGTTCCACTGCAGCAAAAGGTACTATGTAAAAGAGAATTTAAGAGAACCATTTATCTATCCTTCAAGACCTAGCTAACTAGACCTAACCCAAGATATTTGGTTGTAAAACCTAATAATATTTTTACATAACCTAAAGGTCATAACAAACACACTGTCCCAACAACACAAGAGAAGACTCTAGACATGGACATCACCAGATGGTCAGCACCATAATCAGATTGATTATATTCTTTGCAGCCAAAGATGGAGAAGCTCCACATAGTCAGCAAAAACAAGACGGGGAGCTGACTGTGGCTCAGATCATGAACTTCTTATTGCCAAATTCAGACTTAAATTGAAGAAAGTAGGGAAAACCACTAGACTATTCAGGTATGACCTAAATCAAATCCCTTATGATTATACAGTGGAAATGAGAAATAGATTTAAGGGACTAGATCTGATAGACAGAGTGCCTGATGAACTATGGACGGAAGTTCGAGACATTGTATAGGAGACAGGGATCAAGACCATCCCCGTGGAAAAGAAATGCAAAAAAGCAAAATGGCTGTCTGAGGAGGCCTTACACATAGTTGGGAAAAGAAGAGAAGTGAAAAACAAAGGAGAAAATGAAAGATATTCCCATTTGAATGCAGAGTTCCAAAGAGTAGCAAGGAGAGATAAGAAAGCCTTCCTCAGCGATCACTGCAAAGAAATAGAGGAAAACAATAGAATGGGAAAGACTAGAGATCTCTTCAAGAAAATTAGAGATACCAAGGGAACATTTCATGCAAAGATGGACTCAATAAAGGACAGAAATGGTATGGATCTAACTGAAGCAGAAGATATTAAGAAGAGGTACCAAGAATACACAGAACTGTACAAAAAAAGATCTTCTCGACCTAGATAATCATAATGGTGTGATCACTCACCTAGAGCCAGACATCCTGGAATGTGAAATCAAGATGTCCTTAGGAAGCATCACTATGAACAAAGCTAGTGGAGGTGATGGAATTCCAGTTGAGCTATTTCAAATCCTGAAAAATGATGCTGTGAAAGTGCTGCACTCAATATGGCAGCAAATTTAGAAAACTCAGCAGTGGCCACAGGACTGGAAAAGGTCAGTTTTCATTCCAATCCCGGAGAAAGGCAATGCCAAAGAATGTTCAAACTACCACACAATTGCACTCATCTCACACACTAGCAAAGTAATACTCAAAATTCTCCAAGCCAGGCTTCAACAATACGTGAACCATAAACTTCCAGATGTTCAAGCTGGTTTTAGAAAAGGAAGAGGCACCAGAGATCAAATTGCCAACATCTGCTGGATGATCAAAAAATCAAGAGAGTTCCAGGAAAACATCTATTTCTGCTTTATTGACTATGCCAAAGCTTTTGACTGTGTGGATCACAATAAACTGTGGAAAATTCTTCAAGAGATGGGAATAGCAGACCACCTGACCTGCCTCTTGAGAAATCTGTATGCAGGTCAGGAAGCAACAGTTAGAACTGAACATGGAGCAACAGACTGGTACCAAATAGGAAAGGAGTATGTCAAGGGTGTACATTGTCACCGTGCTTATTTAACTTACATGCAGAGTACATCATGAGAAACGCTGGGCTGGAAAAAGCACAAGCTGGAATCAATAACCTCAGATATGCAGATGACATTACCCTTATGGCAGAAAGTGAAGAAGAACTAAAAAGCCTCTTGATGAAAGTGAAAGAGGAGAGTGAAAAAGTAGGCTTAAAGCTCAACGTTCAGAAAACTAAGATCATGGCATCTGGTCCCATCACTTCATGACAAAGAGATGGGGGAACAGTGGTTGACTTTATTTTTTTGAGCTCCAAAATCACTGCAGATGGTGATTGCAGCCATGAAATTAAAAGATGCTTACTCCTTGGAAGGAAAGTTATGACCAACCTAGACAGCCTATTAAAAAGCAGAGACATTACTTTGCCAACAAAGGTCCATCTAGTCTAGGCTATGGTTTTCCCAGTAGTCATGTATGGATGTGAGAGTTGGACGGTGAAGAAAGCTGAGCGCCGCAGAATTGATGCTTTTGAACTGTGGTGTTGGAGAAGACTCTTGAGAGTCCCTTGGACTGCAAGGAGATCCAACTAGTCCATCCTAAAGGAGATTAGTCCTGGGTGTTCATTGTAAGGATTGATATTGAAGCTGAAACTCCAATACTTTGAACACCTGATGCGAAGAGCTGACTCATTGGAAAAGACCCTGATGCTGGGAAGGATTGGGGGCAGGAGGAGAAGGGGACGACAAAGGGTGAGATGGCTGGGTGGCATCACCGACTCCATGGACATTAGTTTGGGTAAACTCCGGGAGTTAGTGATGGACAGGGAGTCCTGGCATGCTGTGATTCATGGGGTCAGAAAGAGTCGGACACGACTGAGCAACTGAACTGAACTGAACTGAAAGGTCATTTTGAACAAACTTAAGGTCTTATTAGGGACTAAGAAATTTTTTCAAATTTTTCTGAGTGCTTTGTGAAACCCTGTTTTCAACTTGATCTTTTACCAAATCCCTGCTAGTGAAGTCACTGAAGACTAAAATTTTGCATCAGAAGATAAAATTGGTCTTCTGTGTGTGAGAATGTTAAAGCAATTTTTTTAAATGTATGTTTTATTTCATTTACAGCAGATATTGTGCACCCAGACCAGAAACAAAAAGTCAATACAGCTATGATTTAGGAAAATTAACAGTCTCTCCTACAAACTCATCGTTTTGACAGAAGTCTCAAGTATGAACTTGGTCACAATATATTATAAAATGTGCTAAAAATTGAAAACAATTATGATTTCTTATGTAGGAAACTTAATCTACTTGGGGTCTCAGAAGGGAACACCAGAAAATTTCATATATATATATATATGATATATATATATTGAAAATTTATATATTAAAAATTCATAAATATATATATATATATATAAGAGGCAGTGATATATAAGCTGGGAAAGTAACATCTAATAAGAGTTTTTATGGGTTAATACTTCTAGAGGTAATGTATAATCTCTGCTGAACCTTACACGTTCAAAAGAACTGGGCATATATGGGGAAATAAGCAGTTTGCTGTAGCTGGAGAAAACTGCATATGGATGGAGAACGGGAAGCAGGAGATACTGAAAAAAGAATTCTCTAACAGAATTTTGAATAGTTACAGAGAATCTTGTGTGCCTTATCTGTTGGGGGTGCTGAGGATTTATCTTACAGCTAAAGAAGAATCATTAAACAAGTCCTTATAAACACTGTTTTCTAGAAAGCTAATATTATTAGAGGTATAGAGGATGGACTAGTTGGAGGAAGTCTTTAGGTCAGCTATCATCTAGGAGCTTATTGACCAGAAGAAAGAAAGATGCTTAAAGCCCAAACCAATGTGTTAGCAGTGGGAATACAGAGGAAGCACAGGGCATGTATGTGTGTGTGCAAGTATATATTTGTGTGGAAGGATGGATGTATATATGCATGTTGAGTAATTGGATGTATGGTACCTCATAGAGTTACCTACAAATACTAAAAACTTGTGAATGGTGATGTGCTCCTAATATAAGATACTGATGAAAATGTTTAATATACATATGAATAAATAAGAAAATCTCTACTTACATGATGTAATTTTGAGTGTGTCTTGTCAGAAAATTAATATGCTTTTTCATTAGGATTTTGGGAGAGATTTTTTACAAACATGGCCTTGTCTTCCATATTTTTATGAAATCCTCTAAGAATGAAGAGTGGCAGAATATACCACCCCAAATACATAAATTTGGCATCAGGATTATTTTTAAAGACACTTAAAAAAAACAGCAGATGCAAGAAAAGTATCTTAACTTTCTCTTTTCTTCCTGAAAATGGGAGATTAAAACTCCAATATAAAAGATGTCCTCTCTGTACCAGGAGAAAAGAAATTTTCTTTGATGGGAAGTCAAAGCCAAGAGTTCTCTGTATAAACAGAGCTTTTCAGTTCTTATTTTTCTTTAGCCTCTGAATATAGTTTAATTTTCCACAAATGTTTTTCCTTATTTAACCTAATACAATAGCATGTAGGTTTTGCCATTCCTTTAGGGTTTCAGCCCATATGCTGCTGCTGCTAAGTCGGTTCAGTTGTGTCTGACTCTGTGTGACCCCATAGACGGCCGCCCACCAGGCGCCCCCGTCCCTGGGATTCTCCAAGCAAGAACACTGGAGTGGGTTGCTATTTCCTTCTCCAATACATGAAAGTGAAAAGTGAAAGTGAAGTCACTCAGTCGTGTCCGACTCTTAGAGACCCCATGGACTGCAGCCCACCAGGCTCCTCTGTCCATGGGATTTTCCAGGCAAGAGTACTGGAGTGGGTTGCCATTGCCTTCTCCTCACCCCGTATGAGGATTCTTATATCATCTAAAACATATAAACTTGTTTGCTTTTCTCCTATTAATTTGTCTTATCTCAGTTTAATTATCAAGCAAAACCAAAACACCCTAAAAAAGTAAAGAAAATGCCAGCAAAATTTGGGAACTTTATTTTATATAGAGTAAAAAGCACTATTAGAATATATGTTACCAGAGGATACTGTAACTTCAGATGCATTTTCCTACCTCTCTTACTTTGAATATTAGGTAAATAAAATCAATATCAAGATGTAATTTTTCTGCAAGTTATTATGTTGGTTTAATAGTGATATATTTATACAGAAAGGTAATCACAATAGTTTATGGATATCACTATTCCTGGGGAATGCTTAAATCACTCAAGGGTAATGGTAAGTGTGAGTAGAGGTTTAGCAAGGAATCGGGGAAAAAAAGATAAACCAAGTGCACGCTCTGGTACCTTCACAGGCTTATGTAGGGTTCCAAAACTGATGAATGCAGTGTCCTATGAGTGTGAACATACCCTGATGACTCCATATATAGTAAACACAGGTTGCTGTTATGTTTACTTGTTTTGTTTTTCTGTCTTCAGTGTGATGGAAATGCTGATTGAAAAAGAAGACTGGTAAACTATGTTTTTTCCTCTCTAATAAATCTAAGGTATATTTGAGCCACGAAATTATCTCATGTCATCATGTGTATACAGTTATTGGGCTTTCAAATTCTGCCTATTGGTCATTTTTTAAAGGTTTTTAATAGAGAATATCTGCCAAATTCCAATGCAATTATTACACTCTCTCTCTCAGATAACCACTGATATATTCTTTTTTAAAATGTATAGAAGATCATGGTGTTTAAGTCTAAGATGATGAACTTATCCAAACTCTTGCTATCAGGGGAAGATTTAAAGTCAATATGTCATATTAGAAACTGTCACATGAATTTTAAAAATGAGAGTAAGAAGAAACATTGTTGGAAAAGAGAGTTGGGAAACATAAAAGTATTCCCCAAAATGACTTCTTACTGAAGAGTGAGGTTTCAAATTTTTTGCAGGAAGTTCTCTCTGTGAATCTGACTGAGATTTTTTAGCTCATTGTTACTTTATAAACACAAAGCAACTTGGATTTACCTCGTTTTCTCATACAGCAGGGATACTGCTATTCCATTTTCCGGTCCCATATGCAAAATAATGGCTCATCTTGCATGCCTCAATAACTTTTGAATTTAAATTAGGTCATGAAGTTGGTGGGGAAGAAAAAAATGCCAACATTTTTCAATGTTTATTACCTGAGCTTTCAAATTACTTGAAGAAAATCACAAACTTCTCTAAAATTAAAGGTAGGCACAGCCCCCCCAAATCATATTTTTACCTATACAATTCAGATACATAACTATATGGGAAGCAGTTATTTTTACAATTCCAATTTTTGTAATTCTTCTAGTGTTTATATGAGTGATCTTACAGAGGATGATCTGGTGACCTCTGGGGTTCTATACCCGATTTCTGGGGCCCTTAATCTTGAGTATTGGTTTCTATTACCTGGCTGAGTCTAATAAAGTGAATTGTTATAGTCAAATTTTGCTTACCTAGCAAAGTTAAAGGAAATAGCATTATCTGTAAATTAGATAATTTTAATAGTATAATCCCTTAATTGCCATCTTTACTATCCTAAACAGCAAGAATGAGATTCTTAAGTTATTGATTGCATTAATGAACACTTAACATTCTATTTCCTGAATTGTGATTCTCTTGGGTTGGAGCTTAGTTCATTCTCTCGTTGTGTGTGTGTGTTCTCTAGTTCTTTCTCACTCTCCTCTCTGTTTTTGATCTTTTATGAGTAAAAACTATAAGTACAGTGTTAGGAATAATTCACTTGACAATCACATACATAACAACTGCTATGTGTCCCTACTTTGTTTTTAAAAATACTATTTAATTCAGTATAATTGTTACAACAATTCTAGGAAGCAGGGATTATTTTGATTGTCATTTTACAAATGAAGAAATTAATTAAAATTCAATAGGTAGTGAGAGATTAGGAATGCAAATCAAGTACATCAGCTTTCACAGTCATTGCTATTTTCATTATGCAATATAACTTTTAAAATAAACTGATAACTTGGATTTATCTCATGTAAACATATAAACAAGGTCATGAGTTATGTTGTAGACAGTTTCCCAAGGGAATGATTCTAAGTCATTATCTAATATAAACCAGTAATGCAACTAGTTTCTTAACCACTGTTTGTTCATTTATTCTGTGAGTTCAGGGTTTTGTTGCCCAAGAAAATCCAACCCAAACGTTAACCATTACCAAGTATTACTTGATCTGAATTTCAGTAATGACTTATGATTCTTAAGCCTTTGCTACTAGCTTAATACTACTCTGCATTTTATCTGAACTATCTCCCTTAATATTCATAACAATCCAGTATTAATACCATAATATTCCAAATTAGAAAGGCAGGTTCATACAAATATATAACTTCCTAAATTCTGCTACTCCTAGGTGGTTCAGCCATGGCTTGAATTTGGACTTAATTTATTCTAGTGTTCAAGATATTAAGTTCAGAACTTTACATGTGTGATAAAGCTTAGAAAAATTAGTGAAATTGATAAGGACAGGGCAAAGGGACAGGGTAGGTAATTAAGTATCAATAGTTAACCCCACTAAGGGATTATAAAATTAAAAAAAGGACAAAAGACCCCTGAAAGCTAATGATCACTCAAGAAAGCAAGTTTGCTTAACCACAAAACCAAGTAGGCTTGCTTTGCAACAAAACCGTGGAACAGAAGCATAACACATACTCCCAAATAATAAAATAATGATAGAATGAGATCCACAACCTGCCCAGTGAGGTCAGTAAGTTAATGATTCCTAGGACATGCTTTACTGCATACTCTAAAAGCAAAAATACAAAGAAAAGGTGATATTATACTGAAACCTGAAATGATTTACCATATTTTAGTATATGTTTTGCTCATTTCCATTTTGCTATGACAGTCTCAGTCTGACCATGCAGGGACAAGAAAACTCCCCCACCTGACATGGAGGAAGGGGAGATGGAAGCTTAACATCTATTTGAGGATGAGGAAGAAGATGATCTCCCCTCTCCACTTTTCCTTTGATTATAAAACTGTAGCCCACTAAGTTCTTGGGTTGATACCCTGCCTGCCTGCCTCTTTGTAAGCCTCACAAGCATCCTAGTCTAATAAATCACTTCTTATCTATCATTTTGCCTCTTGTACTCTTTCTACACTGAGACATAAAGAGCCACAGCTCCTTAGAGCCACCCCTACTTGTCACTTAAGACACATTTCTGCAGTTTCAAAATGGCTCATTACTGACTTCAGATTTTATTCTACACACCTAACATGAAGTAATTGGGCATTGCTTTTCCTTCTCCCAAACTAGAACCGTAATCATGTGCAACCTTTGCTTTCTTCTAGTTGCCTTATTTGTCCCAAGGTTTGCATGCACCCAAAAGAGTCCGACATGACTTAGCGACTAAACAACAACAAATAACAACAAAAGGAATATATTAAAAAGTGAAGCTGACAGAGTAATGCCTAAAAACCAAGTCTACTGACTTCAAACTTCATGGTGAAAATCTTACACTTTTTTCTTATACCCAGGACACTGCTTGACTTCTAGGGACACAAGCTAACAATATGCTCCTTCCTACCTTAGGTAATCTCTTACCTGGACGACCACAGATTCCCATCTCACTCTTCAAACCTTGTACTATCTCTGCTGCTCACCCTTTACCTCTACCAGAGTTCATCTGGACTTGCTCTTCATCCCCTTCTCTGTTGTCTTCACAAGGGAATAATCAGTGTGGTGAATACTCAACAGGTGTCTGAAAACTACATTTCACTGATTTTTTGCAGATTTTGACAAACTTGATGATGGCTATTTCTACTTTTACCTTTTTTTGAACATAAAGTAACTTTCATGGACACCAATGCATAGTAGGCATTTGACAAAGATTTCTACAGGATTGGGAATGCCTTTGGAGCAGGGATGAGAGATGATATCTTCATCTCTCTATCTAGTGCCATGTTTAGACATGGGGAGTTGCAGTAAATATAGATCTTATTAAAAACTAAAATATTTTAAAATTTTGACAGTTTCTTTTCTATGTTACCATTCTTTATCAACACATTTTGTACTTATTATGAATCTAAATCATTTTATTCTCACCCGAGAGTATTCACATTACTAAGGGACATTCAAATCATTAGCAAAGATCTATACTGATAAGTATTCCTTCTTTAACTACACCAAAAAAAAACATTAAAATGGGTATTGTATTAATTTTTCATTCTAAGAACAACTGAAAAAAAATGGGTTTTTTTCTAAATTAACAAAACATATTAAGCCATCCAGAGCTGTACTTAAATTTGGGAGAGATCGTTTACTTTTAAATTAGAACATTTGTGGAGAAGCAAAATTTTACACTACTCTGCATTTTCTCTAATAATGAGTCCACTTATATCTGTGAAGAGTATTTGCAAGATGAAGATATGGTGACTGAACTGACAAGAATTAGGTGACACACTCCAAATGCAAAGAAATGAATGGGGTTCTGGACAAGGAGTAAGGAGACCTCTGTTCTCAGTTCTACAACTAATTCAGTTTAGTTCAGTCACTCAGTCATGTCAGACTCTTTGCGACCCCATGGACTGCAGTACACCAGGCTTCCCTGTCTATCACTAACTCCTGGAGCCTACTCAAACTTATGTCCATCAAGTCGATGATGCCATCCAACCATCTCATCCTCTGTCATCCCCTTCTCCTCCCACCTTCAATCTTTCCTAGTATCAGAGTCTTTTCAAATGAGTCAGTTCTCTGCATCAGGTGGCCAAAGTATTGGAGTTTCAACTTCAACATCAGTCCTTCCAATGAACACCCAGGACTGATCTCCTTTAGGATGGACTGCTGGGATCTCCTTGCAGTTCAAGGGACTCTCAAGAGTCTTCTCCAACACCACACTTCAAAAGCATCAATTCTTTGGCACTCAGCTTTCTTTATAGTCCAACTCTCACATCCATACATGACTACTGAAAAAACCATAGCTTTGACTAGATGGACCTTTGTTGGCAAAGTAATGTCTCTTCTTTTTAATATGCTGTCTAGGTTGGTCATAGCTTTTCTTCCAAGGAGCAAGTGTCTTTTAATTTCACGGCTGCAATCGCCACCTGCAGTGATTTTGGAGCCCCAAAAAATAGTCTCTCACTGCAACTAATTAGCAGTTTGCTATTTAAATCACTTTATTATTTTTCACCTAAATATCATTTTTTTAAAACAGTGAGAGATTAGTGACACAAATTCTTTTAAAAATGTGTTCAATTCTATTAGTAGTGCTCTTTGAGATACTCTGGAATTAGGTTTTGAGTGTGCAAAATTGTGTTAGTTATTTCAATCCTTGAGAAAAACCAATCTATATTACCCATTCACACAAAAGATGAATTTAGTCATTGCATGAGCTTGTGTTATTTGCCTAGAGATTTTGGCTTTTCAACAAACTTAAGCTGGAGGCTTGAACAAATGACTTGATTTCACAGAATCTCACAGTTTTCTTAACTACAAATTGGGGAGATTAATGTTTGCTTACTTGCTAGAGTATTATGTGGATTAGTTAACAGAGGAAGAGCACACATTTAGGAGTCCCATAGTTTCTATTCTTTCTTCTTGATCTCTGGTTTCAGAATTTTCTATCTTGAATAAGCTTTATTTCTTATATGCCAAGACTGCTTACTTCACAGTCTTATTTATTGCTTTACTACTTTAGAAGGTCCAGCTTACTCAATGAAGAGTAATACCTTCATCCTCTTGCTGTTTTCTTAACTTTAGAAATGGAGCTTATTAACATGCTTTAACATTAATTTGGAATATTTCTGATAGTTACCTTTTTAACTTTATTCCTTTTGATGGTTAAAATAGGACTCAAAAAGAAATTACAGGAAAAAGTTGAATTTTTCCTTAGCCCTTTTATGAACACATGTGAAATGCCTTGCTAAGCTACTAAATAAATAAAATGAGCAATTAGAGCAATCATGTATGTGTTTTGGTGATAGTCTGTTGTTGACTAAAGCGCATCCAAAGTTAAGTAGCTCCTACTAAGGAGGCAAGATAATCTGGATTTTGAGACCACAAATAAATACAGAATATTTTCCCCAACTGAATGCGTCCCATTTTATCTGTGTGATCTGGGTAAAGGTCTTTTCTTTTGTAGGCAAGTCTCTTTGTATGCAGTATTCAGATATTAATAATTTTATACATATATGGTAGAAACATTAAATCAAATATCCCAAGAATCAAGAATAGTGCTTAATGCATAGGTGATGCTGATTATTTTTGGCAACTAGTATTATTATTGCACTATTGTTGTAGTTGCATTATCCCAAGAATTCTTCTATGATAAGATGTAAAGATTTTGAGGTTGAAAATAATATTTCAGTGCTACATGGGATCAAATGGGCATCCTAGAAAGCCCAACTCTGTATAATACCTGGGTCTTGCATGTAACAGTTTAGTGTTTAATCCAGGAGAGAGAGACAGCACCTCAAGTAGAATGCAGAACACTAATCACTCTAGAACTCCACCTGGATGTTGATCTCAATGATTCAAAACATACTTTTCAGTCTTAGTTCCCCACTGTTGTTTTGTATCCATGAATATTCTCTGACAAGAAACTGAGCATGGAAAACAAGTGAAAATATACATCACAACTTGCTGTGTATTTTTAACATTCGTAAAGTCAGGAATAAAAATATTCTTTGTATGGTTAAAGATATATCCAAATAGGTTATTACTAAACAAAAGCAGTCACTTTCAATTTAATAGCAGGCGGGCACATATATCTGATAGTTTGTAATGTGTCGTGTATAATATGCAGACTAATGATAAGTTCCAAATGGTACCTAAATATTTTGACAGGCTGATGATATGTGAGATGTTTACAATGACTGTTTTAATATTTACTGTTTAGGACACATAAATTATCCTACAGTCTGCTGTGCTGCACTGTGTTACATGCCATAACACACTGATTTACACTGCTTTACTTATAATTCCAAAATTCAAAAAGCCCCATGGCTAAAATTTTCTACATAATTACTTAGCAAATTCATTTGATGGCAAACATGAAAGATGTGAAGTTTTTTGTAGTCCTTATTTTTCCTAATTGGTGCAGCTCCTGAGATATTTCACTGCAGTGATATTATGAAGTTTGATAATGCAATAGATGCTATGGAGTTATTATATAAAACATAGTATAGGCAATCTACCACCTTTATAAACTCTGAATAATTCTAAATCCCTGTAATATAACTGGCTCAATGTATTGTAGATAAACAATTTGGGACTTCTACTAAGGATCATATTATAACTAAACTTTAAAAGATTCAGTTCAGTTCAGTTGTTCAGTCATGTCCGACTATTTGGGACCCCATGAACTACAGCACAGAAGGCTTCCCTGTACATCACCAACTCCTGGAGCTTGTTCAAACTCATGTCCATCAGGTCGGTGATGCCATATAACAATTTTATCCTCTGTTGTCCCCTTATCCTCCTGACTTCAATCTTTGCCAGCATCAGGGTCTTTTCAAATGAGTCAGTTCTTCACAACAGGCGGCCAAAGTATTGGAGTTTCAGCTTCAGTATCAGTATCCCAATGAATATTCAGGACGGATTTCCTTTAGGATGGATCTCCTTGCTGTCCAAGGGACTCTCAAGAATCTTCTCCAACACCACAGTTCAAGAGAATCAATTTTTCGAAGCTCAGCTTTCTTTATAGTCCAACTCTCACATCCATACAGGACTACTGGAATAACCATAGCTTTGACTAGATGGACCTTTGTTGACAAAGCAATGTCTCTGCTTTTTAATATGCTCTCTAAGTTGGATGGAGAAGGCAATGGCACCCCACTCCAGTACTCTTGCCTGGAGAATCCCATGAACGGAGGAGCCTGGCGGGCTGCAGTCCATGGGGTCACTGAGTCGGACACGACTGAGCGACTCCACTTTCACTTTTCACTTTCATGCCCTGGAGAAGGAAATGGCAACCCACTCCAGTACTCTTGCCTGGAGAATCCCAGGGACGGGGGAGCCTGGTGGGCTGCCGTCTGTGGGGTCGCACAGAGTCGGACACGACTGACGCGATTTAGCAGCAGCAGCAACAGCTAAGTTGGACATAGTTTTTCTTCCAAGGAGCAAGTGTCTTTTACTTTCATGGCTGCAGTCACCATCTGCAGTGATTTTGGAGCCCAAAAAAATAATGTCTGTCACTGTTTCCATTGTTTCTCCTTCTATTTGCCATGAAGTGATGGGACCAGATACCATGATCTTAGTTTTCTGAATGTTGAGTTTTAAGCCAACTTTTTCACTCTCCTCTTTCACTTTCATCAACAGGCTCTTTAGTTCTTCTTCACTTTCTGCAATAAGGGTGGTGTCATCTGCATATCTGAGGTTATTGATATTTTTCCTGGCAATCTTGATTCCAGCGTGTGCTTCATCCAGCCCAGTGTTTCTCATGATGTACTCAGCATATAACTTAAATAAGCAGGGTGACAATATACAGCCTTGATGTACTCCTTTTCCTATATGGAACCAGTATGTTGTTCCATGTCCAGTTCTAACTGTTGCTTCCTGACCTGCATACTGATTTCTCAAGAGGCAGGTCAGGTGGTCTGGTATTAGGGGACTGGAATGCAAAAGTAGAAAGTCAAGAGATACCTGGAGTAACAAGCAAATTTGGCCTTGGAGTACAAAATGAAGCAGGGCAAAGACTAACAGAGTTTTGCCAAGAAAATGCACTGGTCATAGCAAATACCCTCTTTTAACAACACAAGAGAAGACTCTACACATGGACATCAACAGATAGTCAATACCGAAATCAGATTGATTATATTCTTTGAAGCCAAATATGAAGAAGCTCTGTACAGTCAGCAAAAACAAGACTGGGAGCTGACTGTGGCTCAAATCGTGAACTCCTTATTGCCAAATTCAGACTTAAATTGAAGAAAGTAGGGAAAAGCAGTAGACCATCCAGGTATGACATAAATCAAATCCCTTACAAATATACAGTGGAAATGACAAATA
The DNA here is from genome assembly GCF_054371585.1 of Giraffa tippelskirchi. NCBI lineage: Eukaryota > Metazoa > Chordata > Mammalia > Artiodactyla > Giraffidae > Giraffa > Giraffa tippelskirchi. The sequence goes on from NC_137278.1 coordinate 67,854,669, forward strand.
GATTCAAGGGATTAGATCTGATAGACAGAGTGCCTGAAGAACTGTGTAGGGAGGTTCATGACATTGTACAGGAGGCAGTGATCAAAATCATCCACAAGAAAAAGAAATGTGAAAAGGCAACATGGTTGTTTAAGGAGGCCTTACAAATAGCTGAGAAAAGAAAAGAAGGGAAATCTAAAGGAGAAAAGGAAAGATATACCCATTTGAATGCAGAGTTCCAAACAAATGCAAGGAGTGATAAGAAAGCCTTCCTCAGTGATCAATGCAAAGAAATAGAGGAAAACAACAGAATGGAAAAGACTAGAGATTGCTTCAAGAAAATTTAGAAGATTAAGTGAGATGAATATCCAGTGTCATTAAAATGAGAAATTCAAGGGCTAACTCCTTTGTTTCCTTGTATGTCTTTTTTTTTTTCATACCCCTGAAGTTCATCTGTTTTGAACAACACTTCTGTTGTCCAAATTATCTCAATTCTACTTCTGTAATTTTATTGAAATTGTCCAAATTATCTATATTCATACAATTTCCTGATCACAATTACTACATGCCTTTCCATATTCAATAGCATCTCGCACGTCTCTAAGAAGCTTGTTAATGTTTCCATAAAATAGAACTGTCACTCTTCTTTCTCTTACATGTCAACATACAGTCCAAAGGGTATTGCTTACTGAAAAAAGGTGAAAATGCGTCCCTCCTCTCTCTGACGATTTGTCTTACTCTTGCTTTTTTGGGCACATTGTTATCCCATGTGCCAAAAGAAGCGATAGATAAAAATATGAATGATGTGTATAGACATCATATTTGCCATAAGCATCTATCATCATCCTCTCAGGAGTAAAACTATATTTCATTATATAAGGAATTTCTTTCCAAATAAACTGTGTTTGCAATGATGATTGTTTTTGTGGCAGTTGAGTTTAACTTCTGGCATCCAATCTTCTCTGACCTTTATTATTGAAATATGAGTCACCACTAAACTATATTTATGTTACATGTTAATACAGCCCATTAACTGGTGTGAACTTCCATAGCTGCTCATGGAATAGGCTAGATTAGCACAGACTTTAGTGGATGAATTGGAAGCTCTAGATATAATATGAAAGCAAATATAGGATGTATCTAAAATAGGAGATTAGTCAAATAAATGAATTACATAAATTCTTACGATGTAACAATGTACAACTGTGAAGAACTATAGTGCAAAACACAGTATATTTGAAGAAAGAATATTCACACAAACCAGAAGCTCTATATGTGAGACACACAATTGCATTCTTCTTTTCCCTATCAGATGTTACCACATTTTAAGAACTGTAACGTGTCAAAGATATTCCCCTGCTTTAAACCAACATGTTAGCCTGCTACAGTTTTGTGGATTCTTAAAGAAGACAGAAGATTATTAGGAAAGAAAAAGGGACTTCTTACTTATGACGTAGTCGGCAATGTGAGCTTATTGTCCCCATTATTTCACTTTGCTTCCTGGGTTCTAAAGAAGTTACATAGATCTTGGAAAGAAGTTGCATGTGCCATTTGCCTTTTGATTGAGTAGCTCTGAGCTAGGAAACTACAATATTTTGAGATGATTTCTGGAAAACCTGCCCAATCTTTGCTTTACTAGGAGAGAGTATCTTTATTACTCTTGGTAGCAAGAAAAGCTGTTCTCTGTCCCAGAGGCAGATACAATCTCTATCTTTCAAAACTGACTACTGTACAGAAATACTTGAAAACATTCCAGAATAAAAACTTGTCAATGTCCTCCTCAAAAGACATACAAAAACAAAAGAGACCAGTAGAGATTGTCTTCTGATACCACTAAGTTAAATTTTTCTTAACATCTGTCTTGCTTTAGTTCTACTTTATAAATTCACCTGATGTATCACTAAACAATGCATAATTGTTTGCTTTGAAATTCAAATTAATGGAGCACTTGGTGCTTTTTTGTTATTTTTTTAAAATCCACATTAAATGAGACTTATCCAAGTCCATATATGTAGCCATAGCCTATTCATTACCAGTGCTATATAATATCCCATTGTTTGAGTGTGTCAGAACTTATATATTCCTTGCATTTATCCATTTGGCTTATTTTCTTTTATTGTTTATATGAAAATATTTTGAGTCTTTTGAGCAAGTCTCCTAGTACATATATTCAGGAATTTCTCTAGAGCATTTCAATAGAAGAGGGAGTGTTAAAACACTTTAAGCATACAATGAATGCCACCAGATATTTCAGTAAGTGTTTTTTCAATGGGTTAAAGTTTGAAAATATCTGTACTTTTTATTAATGCTCATTATTTGAATACGTATGTTGGGTAGAAATTTCAGATGCTTAGCATTTTTGTCAAAATATGGTATTCCTGCTTAATTCTTTTCCCCATTTTCTATGATTTTTTTCTTATAAATTCATCAGAATTCTTCACATTTTCTTGGTACTAATTAATGGTCCAATGATACATTTGGAACTATGGTCCCCAATTCATGACTTGCCTTTTCATCCTCATTTTCTTTTGTTTCACTTCATTTGATATCTTTTACTATGCTTCATAATCAATGTCTTATTAAGAAGTCCTACTATGGCATGAAAGTAGACATGATTTCCAAATTTCACATTGATTTTAGTTTTCATAAAATATATATTTATGCATCTATTATATATATATATATTCCTGTATATAACCAACTTCTCATGTCTATTCTTTCTCCATAGATCTACAGTAGCAAGCCTATCAAGTACAACTGTCCATACATATATGAGTCTTTCAGTGGGCTCCTTTTGGTTACATTGATTTATTTATCTATTTCTATTCCATTTACAAAATTAATGACCATAGTTTATAATAATAATTGGCATTAAGTTAGGCAAATATTTCCATCTGGTCCTGTGTCTTCAGGGATATTTTGTCTCTTTTGGCTTCCTTTTCCATATAAATTCTAGAATCATCTTGTCAGGTCTGCTCACATATCCACCCGAAAGCATAAATTAAGATTCTATTTAAATAGCACTGAAATTATAGGATAGTTTAGGAGCAATGAAAATATTTAGAATATGTTCCTTTTATTATTTGAACATAACATGTATCTTCATCAACATAGATTTTCTCTTGTATATTTTAATAAAAATTACAATAGTGTCTATAAGAATTTGAAAGTGTTTATTTAGATTTATTTCTAGTTCCTTTGTATTTTTTATGTAATTTAAATTGTCTCTTTGAAATTTCATCTTCTTAATGTTTGTTGTTGACACATACATAGGTAACTGAGTTTTGTATATGCTTCTGTACCTACTGAATTTTGTATATTGCTTCTGTATCTATCAGACTGTTAGTTTTACCTATTTACCTAAAGTTTCTTCTGAATTTTTTTCTGAATTTTCTACATACATGTTATGTAATCTATGATATATCTATGATAATGAGAGTTTTAAACATTGTTTTCTATTTTCAATAACTTTGCTTCTTTTTATCTTTTTTATACTGTCTTGAATATTCTGTATGTTATAGAATAGAATGCTATTAGTGGGCATCATCACCTTTTTACTGAATTTGAAGACAATTGCTTGCAGCATTCATGCTTACTTATTGTAATTTTAGCAGTTTTTTGGTAAGTAACCCTTAGGTAATTTAGAGAATTTTTTCCTTTTTCATAAATTGCTATACATTTGATTTATGTTTATTCTTTTATTTTTATTTTTGTCAAGAAGGTGCATTTATCTGCTTGTTCATTGGTACACACCCAATGCTTGGAAGAGTGACTGGCATATAGTAAATGTTGAACTGGATACTGAATTTTATACAATTTTTCTGCATTTATTTTGATAATCACATAACTCTTTACATTAATCTACAAATATTCTCAATTATATTATTATATTTTCTAATGTTAAGTTACCCTTGCACTTCTAAATATTTCTATAGAGGAGAAAAGGCTAAGAGGTATGGAAGATATATCTGTGGCTATACAAATTCTTCAGCAAAAGATATTTTTACCAAGAAGGATATAGCATCAAGCTGGGACAATTGTTTTAAGATATGATATTTTCTCTTTTTCTCCCTCAGTTTTGTGATGCAGAAAGGTAGAAGATGGGGTACATTACTATAAAAAATTAAAATGTATTCATTGCCTTCTCAATATTTAGTTTCCAAACAAGTACGTGAAAAGATAGACTTATAGAGTAAAGTTTAAAACTTCACTTCTATCAATCAGTGTGTTAGAACTAGCTGTAATGCACATCAACTATGCAGACAGAGTCAATAATACAGTTTGTCTTAAAGGGGGATGTGTAGTAAAGCACCCTAAAATTATATTTTTAGCTTGTCTTGTTCCCCATGAATAAAGTATTAGAAAAAAATCATAAAAGAGCTTAAATTTATTCTGCCTTATTAATAATTTTGCTGCATAGTTTTTCATTCTAAACCTGAGATTGTAAATGGTCTTGCTGTTTGAGGCTTGTTTATGGCATTTCTTATGTCTAATCCTTTCTTAGAACATTTACTGAGTTTTTTTCCCTTTGAATATTCCTCTGCCTGGTTATGTCCTTACATTTATGAATAGAAACCAGATCTTTTTCTTGCTGTGTAACTCAGAGATAACAGATGCTTCATAATGAAGTCATCCTTTAACTGCTTACATGTGAAAAGACATATGTATCACCCACCCTCCTCCCCCACCCCCCATCCCCGCCACTGGACTTCCTGACCTATTTCCCAGGCTCTTTGATTATCAGGGCAGTGTTTCTAAATTCAATATTTAAAATTTAATTAGCTTCATAGCAAATTAAATCTATGATATTATTATTGCTGACTGACTGCATTCTCAGTCACTTCAGTTGTGTCCAACTCTTTGTGACCTTATGGACTGGAGCCTGTCAGGCTCCTCTGTCCAAGGGATTCTCCAGGCAAGAATACTGGAGTGGGCTGCTTATTCCCATCTCCAGGAGATCTTCCTGATCCAGTGATTGAACCCACATCTCTTATGTCTCCTACACTGACAGGTGGGTTCTTTACCACTAGCGCCACCTGGGAAGCCTTATTGACTACTTTTATTTTAATGACAGAGATTCATCCCAGAAGCATGTGTTTATTTAACATTAGCAGTGGTTAATTATAGAACAAAGAATATAACTAGTCTATATGTAATATCACTTTTTTGTAAATATTATATAAAAAACAATCTGTAACAGATGCAAATGTTCCTTGTATAATTTCTTTGGTTCTGATTAAAATCTGTGATGTGATTATTAATGTTTTCTAACTATCATATATGTTCAACAAAAAGTCCTTTACAAATATAATTCAGGCAATCCTAACTATGGGCAAAATATCAAACTGGGTAATATATTTTTTTTTTGCCAATTCAACACTCATATCACACTCTAGGTCCTTTCCAAGTTCTAATCCCTAAGTTTCATTGCTTCTCTCTGTCTGGACCCAGTTCTCCCGCTTCCCCATTTATACTGGCAAAGCCTGCCTCGGTACCTTGTTCATACTTGTATAAGACTCACTGCATTTGATATCTTTTTTGGAAGGATCTGCATTTAGTAGAGACCTATGACTTGTGTGCCCAATGTTTTCCCTCTCAACAAAATGTTGGTTTTGCAAAAGTCCATTTAAAATACATTCAGCTTTCTGTACTTGCTGGTCACCATTAAGGAACTAGAAGGGTAAAATGCAAAAAAACAGCATCCTTTAAAAGTGCATTCAAACTGAACCTTAATGACAAGAACGTTTCTGAGATACCTTGTTTGAAAGATGGGAAGACTGATGATGTAGGATCTTTGTAATATTTCATTGTCAGTTTCATTTGCAATGACATCAAGTATAATTTATTTGTCCTCTCTCTAGGAGCAACACTATTTAAGGAAAATTTCTCTCACATTGGTAATCAGATATTTCTCCTAAACACTATTCGCAAGGGTGGTGATACAGAATATGTAGTTGACTCAGTAATAGTGATTTGGGAAAGAGATGGGACAAAATATTGATTGCATCTTTTATACTTTTCCTTTGATATTCTTTCTCCTAAAACATCTTGCTTAAGATTCTATCAAGTGACTCCAGCACTTATGACTCCAGAGTTAAATGACTCCAGCAATAGTCTAGAAAACAAAGTTAAATTTCTGGGGCAAATTTCAATTGTTAGATAGTTGCTGCCAATAGTGAAACTAATCAGGATCCTGTGGGACCTTCCCGGTGACAGGCCCTGGTGCATCCCACCTCTTGTTCGTAAGAAAGATTTAGTGTCCTAGGCCTTCCCCAAGTTCCAAAGAATAAATCCAATCAGAAAAGTGGGAAAATGCAGAAACAAAGGAAAACAGTCAAGAAAGACAATATAATAATAGTTTGGTCATAAAACAAAGCCAAGTACCTTTAGTTCCTACTCCAAGTCTACAGATAATATACTGACCCAGATCTTTGAGTATCAGTTTTGCAGATACTAAAACACCCACTATGTGGAAAATGTTAACTGCACACTGGCCACAAACACATAGATCCCTGACTGGTTGGAACCAGAATGTTGATGATTGAGATTCTCAAATTATCACCCTGTTATCTCACCATCAACCAACCAGAGAACTGTGCCCAAGCTGACTACACACTCTGTAAGCCTCTCCCTCACCCTGACTTTAAAAACCCTTCCTGGAAAACCAGTGGGAAATTTCAGGATTTTTGAGCATAAGTTGCCTGGTCTCCATGCTTACCCCCATAATGTGTACCTTGCAATAAACTCAAACGCTGTACTTTCCTTCACCCCAACCCAATGTCAGTAGATTCGCTTTGCTGCTCATTTGGTGAGCAGACCAAAGTTTGTTTCAGTAACAACAGTGCATCATAAGAAGTTTTCTGAGACTTCATTCATATTCTGCAAGAGTATTAAGATCAACAACTTATGTTTACCATGGGTGAAAGCAGGAGACAGTTAATGTGACAAATTACTACTACAAATTACTTTGCTGGATTATATTTGCCAGACAGAATTATAGCTTGGTAATCTGTTTGGGGAGCATGGTTTTATTGCTAACAAATGATGAGAAATCCCAATGCTTTTGAAACAAGTTATTTCTTCTTTTTCCCATTTTTTATTTGGAAGTTTTACCCAGGCTATAGAATTGAATCAGCTATGTAATTTGGAATCATTCCTGGGAATTAAGAAATAGAAAGTGTGCATGAAGATCAGCTTGTTTTGTATTTGATTAAATAAGTATGGCAGAAAAATAAAGTAAAAATATAAAATCAAATATTACTTTGTTTTAACTCAGTATATCAGTGTAGGCCTGTATACTTTTAAAGCACTGCTCTACTAGAATGTTTTTTCTTCCAGTTTGAGTGTTAACTATATTTGTCATTGTTATACATTACACATCCCTAGTACTCATATATCTTACAACTGGAAGTTTTTACATTTTCATTTTCTTCATTCAGCTCTCCCTCCCCCCACCCTCCATCTCTGGTAACCACAAGTCTGATCTATTTTTCAATGACTTTGCAACTGAACAACAACAACTAGATGTTTAAAATTGTTAATCCCCACAATGTTCCCTTGGGATACAGAAGGGGAGTGCTAGTCTTCCTACTTTATGCATGAAACTGGATACACAGGAAATCATTGATTGATCAGAGGCAAGAATTCAGGTATCCAATCTTAAAAAAATAGTGATTCCTATTATACTACTTTAACTTTCATTATACTATGTGAAGAAAAGGTGAGATACCTAAAGTGACAGTTACTTACACAGCAAACACTCTAGTAGTAGCTTTTTAAAAATCATCTCCTTTAATTCTTACCCTAACTCTCTGAGGCCATATACTTTATGAATTTTATGAATAAGGACACTAAGATTCAGAGAGGTTAATTAATTCATCCAGTGAAAACAACTAGTATATGGCAAAGTTAGTACCAAAGAATACTACTTTTCAGAAATATTACATAACCTTCCAACTTATCCATGATCATCAAACTTCACCCATTTCCTAAGCTGCTGCCTGTTTATGTCCTCTCCTCTGACTTCTCTTTGCAGCTTTTTTCTGTCAAGTAGTACCTACATGCTGGCATTGGCAACCAAGATAGTAATTATCCTTTGTTAGTGGCTGATGTGGTGCTTTGCCCGTGAGTCACATCTTGTTTAAAATTCAGGGAGATCCTAAATTAAAAATTGTAACTACCTTATCTATGATCCAAAAAAATTAAAAGGGTTGATTTTACATAATTAAGAGCATTGTGCAATCTGAATCTTGCTTACTATAAAATATATCTATAACTTAGAATTAAACAAGATTATACATTTAAAACATCAGAAAAGATGCCAGGCATAATGTTAGGTCTTTTCCTTTCTTTTTATTCTTCACCTGCCTTTTAGAGATTCTGAATAATAAGTTCTATGTTTTGTTTGTTATTTGAGCAGTTTCCTTTTTTCCCTCTATAACAAAGACAAAAACTAACATTCGCCATATTCTCTAATATGAGGTCATTGCATAAATTCCCTTAGCAATAAGCAATCTGTCTTATATATTTGATCTTGAGATTCTTCCAAATACACTTTTTAGAAAATGTGTAATATTTTTCACAAAAATAGAAAACTTACATTTTTTTGAAAACATTTGGTACAGTCTCAATGGAAATCACTGTTTAAAAGATATGAATCTTGCATTTGATTTACATTTCTAACTCAGTCTCTATTATGGTTCTCCAAAGGTGACTGAAATTTTAATCTTGAGTAGCAATATTGGAAAGCTTCCAAAGGCCAGTTTTTGCCACTTCTTTAATGAAAGCATTTCTCAGGGTTGCCTTTTATTTTGGAAATTCAGCTTTGTTTTAACAAATAAAGCTTTGTTCACAAGTTTCTCAGATTTAAATGCCTTCCCAGACATACTTCTATTTTGTTGATGCATCTCTCGATCAATTTAGCTCAACCTACCACTCTAAATATACTTTTAGCAATCTGTATCACACATTGTACCACTTGGTTATTTCTTATTACTCCATGAGAATTATCTCCTTTACTAACTATATATGTATATATATATATATATATATATATATATGCTTTGGGTATTCTATAAACCCACAGTTAAATCTAATATCAAAATTATTACAAGATCCTTTGAAGTATTTATTTTATGGTAATTAATTGGAGTCATTGGCAAAATTTTCTATGCGAGGGGAAATTTTCCTCTCTAGCACATACGTTTTAACTCCAACTTGACCAACAATAGCAAATCAATTTGATCTTTTGTACCAATTTTATCAACTCATGGTAAACTGTTATGTTGAAAGGTATTTAGAGACTATATTAGGGTTCCATAAGTAGTGCCATGATTAATCAGCAATCCCAGGAGACCCTTGAATCAGGTGGTGTTTCTCTAACTAAACTCAGGAGGTGGGGTAGAGAAAGGAATGAACCACAAGACATTGTTTCATTATTATTATGACATTTCTTCTTTTAGCTTCTGATCTGTTTTTATATTTTTCAAACCAGTTTTTATATATGGGAGTTACAATTATTAACTTAATGAATGAAATAATTAAAAAAAATAAAAGCAAACTGTGTCCAAGTAAGTCATCAATGGTTAAATCAGAGTGATTATTTTGTTTTCCTGAGTAATTTCTTTTTAAAAGTGTGCACTCCTTATGAAAAGTGAAAGCCTGAAAGTGAAAGTCGCTCAGTCATGTCAGACTCTGCCACCCTATAGAGTCAATGGAATTCTCCAGGCCAGAATACTGGAGTGGGTAGCCTTTCACTTCTTCAGGGGATCTTCCCAACCCAGGGATTGAACCCAGGTCTTCCACATTGCAGGTGGATTCTTTACCAGCATTTCCTATAGCCAGAATCAAATGCCAAGAATATAAGAAGCCATAGAAGTATGATTTTTTTTTTTTAATAAATTTATTTATTTTAGTTGGGGGCTAATTACTTTACAATATTGTAATAGTTTTTGCCATACATTGACATGAATCAGCCATGGGTTTACATGTGTTCCCCTTCCTGGACCCCCCACCCACCTCCCTCCCCATCCCATCCCTCTGGGTCATCCCATTGCCCCGGCCCTGAGCCCTTGTCTCATGCATCGAACATGGAATGGTGTTCTGTTTCACATACGATAATATACATGTTTCAATGCTATTCTCCCAGAACGTCCCACCCTCACCTTCTCCCAAAGAGTCCATAAAATTGTTCCATGCATCTGTGTCTCTTATTCTGTCTCGCATATAGGGTTATCGTTACCATCTTTCAAATTCCATATATAGAAGTATGATTTAAATACCGATACCTTCCTTTCTATCCAGGAGGATGATAATGGCATGCCTTTTGAGAAGCTGCAGAGAACAATATAATCTTCTGTGCTTATTTCATAGTCTCTTTTTGTCCTAACAGGGTAATAAATTATTGAGACATTTCACACTTTTGTGTATAAAATATTTAGGTCATTAATTCTTGAGAACTTACACCATGTAATATGATTCCATCTCACTATGGGATGGGCATTTACACATATATTTCCTTTTCTATTATCCACTAATTTACTTCCACTGGGAATCCTTCCTCTTTTTACTCAGTGTGGTGTAGAAATCCCTAAGAATCATAGAAATCTTCTAGTAATCATAGTTTTTTATATGTCCAGGGAATTATTGATCAGGTTATCTTTCATGACTGAAATATTCTACTTTCCTTTGTTTTACATTTCATCCCTCCCCAATATTTAGACTTCAATAAGAATATAGACTACAATCTAGAGTTTTTTTTACAATAATTAATGTCAAACAAATAGGAAATTCTCCACTATATACATAGTTTCTCCCAAAGTGGATCAGGGTAAACAAGTTGATCTGAGAAACAGAAAAACTGTGGATCAGAATCTGGCTTGTTATTTAAGATTCAACTTGATATAACTTCTTGCAAAAAGCATTTCTTGAACTTAATTTTCCCTAAGGTTGTACTATTTTCTGCTCTTGCATGCTTTAATAAGACTCTATGCTTACCTGAATCAGCATATATAATATATTTACGTTTATTAGCTTATAGTTAGCTCTGAGTGCAGGGGTGGTGAATCTCATTTATTTTTGAATTCCCACTATCTGTCATAGAACCTGGCAAAATATAGGCTCTACCTTTGTGGTTACAAAAAATTGCTGTAATCATGGGCATATGAGAGATATTTGATAGCACATTAGGTAAACAATATAGTAAATTTTTATATCGCCGAAATACTTTTACTTCAAGATTCATCTGTCTTTTAAAATTAGAATATTTACCAATACTCTGTAAACTAGTACTTTCATTTTTATAATGATAAAAATTTTACAACCACAGAGCTACTTTGCATTAGTGGAATACTTCTTCATAAAGCCCCAAATGTTTTACAGTCAATGATATAGCATTCTAATTACAATGTTTTGAGGAACAAATAAGTTACCAACATATCTTTACAGCTCATTAGCATCTGGCACAGAATACTGTAGTGAAGATCTACAAACTGTGTGAATCAATCACCTCTTCTAACAGATGAGACTATGAAACCCCAGAGAAGTGGCATGACCTTCTATGATATTACAGTAGGCTTATTATGGTGTCAAGGCCAAAACTTGTATTTCAAGTATAAAGGATGGGTGATGAATCTCCAACTGTCTGACATGCTTTCACCTCTGAGAGAAGTGATGATAAGTAAAAGGTCTGCATAAAGTATAATGGTCTAACACATGAAATATACTATCCTGCCTACAACAGAATGTACTGGAGAATGCCCTAGTAGCCAGAGGCAGGATTTGGTAAGCTAAGTAAGTTTGCAGTGGTATGTGTGTGCTCAGTCGTGTCTGACTCTTTGTGACCCCCCCTGGACTATAGCCCACCAGGCTCTTCTGTCCATGGAATTTTGCAGGCCAGAATACTAGAGTGGGTTGCTATTTCCTACTCCAAGGGATCTTTATGCCTATGAAATGAATTGCTTCAAGACTATTCACAATAGTAGGATATGTTAGCAATTGACAAATTTACCTAACCCTACTTCCTCTTATGCAGTCTGAACCAGAAATGTACATGGAGAGGGTGGCATGGAAAGAGGCCTGAGTACTTTCTCCTCAATGAAATCATTCATTCAGCTTTTATGAACTGATGACTTATGATGTGCAAGGCATTGTACTAGTGGCTGAGCAAAAGCTGGCATGGCTCCAATACTCACAGATCCCATAAATTATTAAGGAAAGTGAACATTATTCAAATTATCAGACAAAGGATTATAACATTACTTTAACTATATTAACAGAAACATTCATGGTGTTTAGTAAGTATATTAAACAGAGATTTGATCTTATCAAGGAGGTTAAGAAAGATTTCCATTTGTAAGTGAATAAATTTAAAGAATGCCCAATCAATTTCCAGGTGACTCTAGTGGTAAAGAACCTGCATGCCAATGCAGGAGACTTAAGAGATGCAGATTCAGTTCCTGGGTCAGGAAGATCCCTTGAAGGAGGACATGGCAACCCAGTCTAGTAGTCTTGCCTGGAGAATCTCATGGACAGAGCAGACTGGAGAGCTATAGTTCATGGGGTGGCAAAGAGTTGGACACAACTGAAGCAACTTAGCACACACAAATAGAACAAAGAACACTCCAGGTAAAAAGAATAATATGTTCAAAGATTCTTGGGTGGGAGAAAGAGAGGTTATTTTAAGTGACTGGAAGGTGGAAATATGACTGGAGTAGCATGAAAAGGGGTATTTCTGCTTCTTGACCCTTTCAGAAAATGCAGCTAGAAAACAGATGTATATATACTGATACATGCATACACATACATTTATATTTATTTCTGTATCTAACTGTGTATATTTATTTCAAAATGTGGTTCATACTGGCTTCTCCACTCTCCTTATCTGACACTGAGCATCACTGATGTCATCATTTACAATACGTTCACTTATTTCTTCAATCATTTTTATTTAGTTTCAGAATTGTTAATTTATATGACTATGAGTAAAAAAATAATGCTAACTAGAATGCAGTAATTATATATAGTTCTTTTGTTGTTTGCCTTATGATATGTAGCAAAACATTGTTTTTCAAATTCACTTAGATCAGTTCTTCTCTTCCCCACCTTTTCAATGCAGTTATATTAATCATGAGAAATAGATCTCTTTCTTACAATTTGTATTCCAGTTTTTATTCTCCTCTCGCCCTTGTTATTTCCTATTTAAAGTTTACATTTCAATCTTTGTGGTATACAATTCTGCGGGTTTGGGGAATTCACAGTGTCCTGTGTGTACCACCACAGTTGGAAACATTCTCTCATGTTCTCTTTTATATGTAATCCTTCTCCTCAACTCTAACAGATGAGTGGTTGTAACCCAGGAAGGATACGCTGGCATAAGCTGAAGCTACAATCCACAGGCAGATTTTTTTTTTCTTCTGGAAAGCTTCAGTTCTGCTTCTAAGGCCTTTCAATTGACTCTGATCATATCCACTGTGATTACCAGGGATAATATCCCTTACTTAAAGAAAACTGACTGTGAATTTTAATCATATCTACAAAATATTTTTATAACAACACCTGGACAGCACTTGATTGAATAACTGCAATCTGTATCCTAGGCAAATTAAAACATAAACCAACATAAGTGTATTTTTATTTCAGGAAATTTAAAGCAAATGAATGGGATGGTGCAGTAAATATTTTCCTATGAATATCTCATCTTCTTTTTTTATTAATGCAAATAAAACTAAAAATATGCATTCTCAGCCTACATTATAATTAGTATGTCTACATGACAGAATTCAAAGCTATAAGATATAAAAGAGGATTTTATGAATTACTCTCAGATAGTACTGAAAGAAGAGACTTCTTTGACACACATAGTTACTTTGGCCTCAGTTCTACATCCATTCCATAGCCTGGACATGGATATGATAGATGGTTTTCAAGCATATTCTGTAATGTATAATTATGAGCTAAAAAAAGCATGGATTTCTGATAAATCATGACTATCAATAACATTCTTGGACTATCTCCTTTTGGACTTAAGCTTACATAGAAAATAAACCTTAATTTTTTTTTTAAGTCACTATTATTTTGATTTTTAGTTACAAGCTGAAATGGTGCTCACACATGAAACTTTAAGCCACAGATATTTGTCTTTAGGCTAAAATTCTAGTTGTGTCCACCTCGCTAGCTTACTGTACAAATAATGTGACATAAATCTTGAAATATCTACTTTAAAATCTACTGGAATTTTACTTTTACTCTTTATATACCAAACAGTATAAACAGTAGTATTCCAGAAAAAAGAATTTGCCTTTCAGTACAATTCTGAAAAAACTAACTGAAGTATACATTTGAACCAAGATTGGGCAGATTAAAGACATAACTATTTGTTTTCATGAAATCAGAAATTTGGGTTGCTGAGAAATTACAGTGATCATTTAGATTGATCACTTATTTTACACATGAGGAGAATGCACCCAGACAGATTGAATAATGGGCCCTACACCACATAGTTCATAAGCATTAGAATTATTCATAGATCTTGGTGGACAGAGTTTACAGTTATTTGAAGATAATTTTTTTCACTATACCAGAAGTGATCAATTAGATTAAAATATTAGAGAAGTCAAAAAGATTATTCTGTTTTTTTTAAGGGACATTAACTTCTTCATGGAAAACAAAATTTCACTTAGCTCTAACAAGTTTGTTGCTGTTGTTCAGTCACCAAGTTCTGTCTGACTCTTTGTGATCCCATGGACTAAAGCATGCCATGCCACCCTGTCCTTCACCATCTCCTAAAGTTTGCTCAAGTTCATGTCCATTGTATCAATGATGCCATCCAGCCATCTCATCCTGTGATGTCCTCTTCTGCCCTCAGTCTTTCCCAGAATCAGAAACTTTTCCAGATTGGTTTTTCAACAACTTTCTATATGCCTAAACATGAAGTCTGCCATACAGGGATTAAAACTAAAGGCAGTAATTCATGGGCTATGAGAAACAGGCAAGAATAGGAAAACAATAAATTATCTTGGATAATTATGACTTGACACGACTTTAACAGTTAGGTCTATATTTGTTTCTTTTTTAGGTAGATTTTGAAATAACTACCCACAGTTATCTAATTATGCCTTTTTAATCTCTGTATTGAGCTCTTTGGGATCTAAGCTTGGATACCCACCAGGAATCACAATATATTTAAAAGAAAAACAAATCCTATTTTGGAAGAATTCCTCCATTTGGGAGAAGTTGTAATGACTCTCATGAAAGAAGAAAACATATTAGTAAGTTAAGGTAGCAGTGGAATAAATGATTCCCCAAGGAGTAATAAACTGGTTAGGATAATTAGTGTTCTAGTTTTTGTGTCCATTTTATTTTTCAGACACTTCAACTTACTCCAATAAAAAAAAAAGGTTGAATTACTGAATCGAAGAATCTTGTAATAACGATAGGAAATAGGGTAATCTAAGTGTCTCACAGATAGGAAATTATGATCTGAAATTATAAAATATCTTCTCACAGCACTGCAAGGAGAAAGAAAGATACAGAGAGAGAAAGGAGAATTTGTGTATACTAAAAAATATTCTCATATTAGTACATCTGTACCTTAGATGGTTCCCTGGTAGCTTAGCTGGTAAAGAATCTGCTTGCTGTGCAGGAGACCCAGTTCAATTCCTGGGTCGGGAAGACCCCATGGAGAAGGGATACTCCAGTATTCTTGGATTTCCCTGGTGTCTCAATCGGTAAAAAATCTGCCTGCAATACAGGAACCTAGGTTCAATCCCTGGATTGGGAAGCCTGGAGGAAGGAATGGCAACCCACTTCAGTACTCTTGCCTGGAGAATCCCCATGGACAGAGAAGCCTGGTGGGCTGCAGACTGTGGGGTTGCAAAGAGTTGGATATGACTGAGCAACTAAGCATACTGTACTTTAAAGAAACATGAGAGTAGTTTACAAAGTGAAATAATGATTTTATGATGAACTCTATTTTATAGAAATTTGTATTCTTTAATTAGCTTTATGACAATCCTCTAATTTATTTCTAAAGTTGTGCTATTGGATCCAGGTTCTGGCTATGGTTTTTAAAATGTTAGATTAATTCACAATTTGTATGGAAATACAAAAAACCTCGAATAGCCAAAGCAATCTTGAGAAAGAAGAATGGAACTGGAGGAATCAACCTGCCTGACTTCAGGCTTTACTACAAAGCCACAGTCATCAAGACAGTATGGTACTGGCATAAGGACAGAAATATAGATTAGTGGAACAAAATAGAAAGCCCAGAGATAAATCCATGCACCTATGGACACCTTATCTTTGACAAAGGAGGCAAGAATATACAATGGAGAAAAGACAATCTCTTTAACAAGTGGTGCTGGGAAAATTGGTCAACCACTTGTAAAAGAATGAAACTAGAACACTTTCTAACACCATACACAAAAATAAACTCAAAATGGATTAAAGATCTAAACATAAGACCAGAAACTATAAAACTCCTAGAAGAAAACATAGGCAAAACACTCTCCGACATAAACCACAGCAGAATCCTCTATGACCCACCTCCCAGAATACTGGAAATAAAAGCAAAAATAAACAAATGGGACCTAATTAAAATTAAAAGCTTTTGCACAACAAAGGAAACTATAAGCAAGGTGAAAAGACAGCCTTCGGAATGGGAGAAAATAATAGCAAACGAAGCAACAGACAAACAATTAATCTCAAAAATATACAAGCAACTCCTGCAGCTCAATTCCAGAAAAATAAACGACCCAATCAAAAAGTGGGCCAAAGAGCTAAACAGACACTTCTCCAAAGAAGACATACAGATGGCTAACAAACACATGATAAGATGGTCAACATCACTCATTATCAGAGAAATGCAAATCAAAACCACAATGAGATACCATTTCACCCCCATCAGAATGGCTGCTATCCAAAAGACTACAAGCAATAAATGCTGGAGAGGGTGTGGAGAAAAGGGAACCCTCTTACACTGTTGGTGGGAATGCAAACTAGTACAGCCACTATGGAGAACAGTGTGGAGATTTCTCAAAAATCTGGGAATAGAAATGTCATATGACCCAGCAATCCCACTGCTGGGCATACACACCGAGGAAACGAGACTTGAAAAAGACACGTGTACTCCAATGTTCATCGCAGCACTGTTTATATAATAGCCAAGACATGGAAGCAACCTAGATGCCCATCAGCAGATGAATGGATAAGGAATTGTGGTACATATACACAATGGAATATTACTCAGCCATTAAAAAGAATACATTCGAATTAGTTCTAATGAGGTGGATGAAACTGGAGCCTATTATACAGAGTGAAGTAAGCCAGAAAGCAAAACAGCAATACAGTATACTAGCACATATATATGGTATTTAGTCAATCGGTAAAGATAATCCTGTATGCGAGACATCAAAAGAGACACAGATAAATAGAACAGTATTATGGACTCTATGGGAGAGGGCGAGGGCGGGATGATATGGGAGAATGGCATGGAAGCATGTAAATTATCATATGTGAAACGAATCGCCAGTCCAGGTTCAATGCATGATACAGGATGCTTGGGGCTGGTGCACCGGGATGACCTGGAGGGATGGGATGGGGAGGGAGGTGGATGGGGGTTCTGGAGGGGGAAAGCATGTACACCCATGGTGGATTCATGTCAATGTATGGCAAAACAAATACAATATTGTAAAGTTAAAAAAAATAGAAAATAAATTAATTTAAAAAAATAAAAATTAAGTTTTATAAATTAAAAAAAAAGTTTGATTAAAATGTTTCAATTTGAGTTTTGGCAGTTTAGATATATAGATATATCTGAAAATCATTCAGGTTTCCTAGTTTCAGTTATCTCTCAGTATTTTTATTCACTGGAAGATTGACAGATTCTGATTTGTCTTTCCCCAATTCTGAGCTTGGTTTTATCTTCAACCTTTTTGGATTCAAGTATTATTTTGTGAATCAGGTCTTACAGTGTCTATCGGGATGAATGAGAATTCACTGAAAGAGAAGATGAAGTCAGAAAGGAGTTCTAAGACTGTCAAGATGCAAGTTGAGACTAATCTGATCTGCAGAAAGACTACTCTCTTGTGGTTGATGCTACCTAGGTAGAATTTAGGAACCTTCAACAAAAAGGCTTATGATTGAATAGCAATAGTTAGGAGAACATATTTTATTTTATGCAGCTATTTTCTCATGTTTGTCTGTTTTCATGGCAGTTATATATTTCTTGGGGTTCAGAAATAACTTTCAACCCTGCATTTTATTAAGTAAGAGCAAACTTACCCATGAAAATTTCATTTGCATTGAAAAATTATTTTATATTAGAAAGTGAAAGTGAAGTCGCTCAGTCGTGTCCGACTCTTTGCGACCTCATGGACTGTAGCCTACCAGGCTCCTCCATCCATGGGATTTTCCAGGCAAGAATATTGGAGTGGGTTGCCATTTCCTTCTCCAGAAGATCTTCCTGACCCAGGGATTGAACCCAGGTCTCCCGCATTGTAGGCAGACACTTTACCGTCTGAGTCACCAGGGAAGTCTGCTTAGTTTAATTTTTAGCTAAATTCTAGTCTAATTTTTTATAAAAGAAAATATTTTTCTTTTATAAAAAACTTGGTTTTACTACATTGTTTTTTGTAGAAGAGATGCTAAGTTTTATATATACCAATTGCTTTTTATTTAAATAACATTTATTGGAGAGAAGTCAAGATGGCAGAGGAGTAGGAAGACATGGAATTTATCTGTCTCCACAAATGTATCAAGAACACATCTACAAATGGAACGATTCTCACAGAGCTCTGACTGAACACTAGCAGAGGATCTTGGACTCCTAAAAGTACAAGAAAGATCCCCATATAACCAGGTAGAATGAAAGAAAGAAAGAAATAGGAAAAAGGAAGAGAAGAGGGAGTGGGATAGGACCTTTGTCCTTGGTGGGGAGTGAAGGAGGTGAAAGAGAGGAGAGGTTCTGGCATTAAGAGAATCCCTTCACCAGTGAGGAGATCAGCTGAGAGAGAAGGGGAGCTTTAGGGGCTATCATAGGAGAATGTGGCAACTGATCTGTGGCAGGCAGGACAGAGTAAGATATACCACTCTCCTTCTAAGTGATATGAAAGCAGTGCCTTCCCAAAACTACCACTTTTTGTCTCGGGCTTTCAAACTTCTTTCTTCTAGATTCCCCAGGAAAAAAAGTTCTGATCTATCATGCCTCTTTTACTAATATTTTCCATTCAGAGTTGAATTATCTATTTTGGGGTAACATTTTCTCTATTTTAAGCTTTCACTGTTTTCTCATAATTTCCACATATCCCATTTGATTCTGGGTCTGGCCTGGAATTCAGAGTTGGCTATAATCATTCTGGAATATTTATTTGGTTCTTTACACAGACATTGATTTTCATCTCTTTTTCCATCTTCTTATGATGTAGTTGTTGGCCGTGATTGGGTTTATTTTCTGTCTTTAGTGGACTGTATTTTTTTGAAGATACATGGAGAATTCGATTTTTGGTAACTGCCATTAACATAGAGGAAACAGGCTTAATAACGTAAATTTCTATATTTTATTTGGTGAAGCCTAAACATTTCTTTTAGAAGCCACTCTTGTTCCAAACTACTTATTTTTCTTTGATAGCACATAAATGTAGTACATGTTTGTGTGTGTTTATGTATACTTTTTAAAATCCTAGCATAGTTTTTAAGAATAATTTAAGCTCTAATATTTGATAGGTGTACTTTTTATCCATTTCAAAGAAAATATACTTTTCCATACTTATATTTGTACTTACATATTAACTTGAATGCTAACAAGAAGTAACTGACTTACTTCTGCAGCCTTCATAGTTAACTAGAGAAATTATCAAGAAGGTGTTGTGTTCCATTTTTTCAATTATCTTTTCAAATAAGCTAGACTTTTTTTTTTTCTTTTTTTCCCTTCCTATTTAGTTGACAGTGATTAAAGGCCTTCATTCTACTTATATTACTTTCCAGCGCCAATTTCTGTCACTCATAATTGAACTATTTCTTCAATTTGTCCATGTATGTTCTCTATATTCAAAAGGTTATTATGGAGAGTTGATTCAGTTTTCAGTTTGAGTGCTACAAAGTCAAGTATCACAACATAAAACATTTTCATAGTTAGATTTTGGTCCACTGGTTTTCTAAGTACTGAGATACTTTCTAAATTTAAGTATTTTCACAAACCTAATTGATAAAACAGATGGTATTGGGAATTTTTTATAAAACCCTTAAAATGGGTAAAGAAGTTACAGATTAGACTGTTGTCCATTCATGGATTCTACCTGAAGAGCTACTAAAGAACTTACATAATACTGATCCAATGTTGGTATTATGGACTGGACTGGATCCAGTACTAATTTTCTCTTAAATTAACAAGACACTGATTCCCAGAAATTTTAAGTGACTAGTACATTGTCACAGTGCTAATGTCATTGCTAGGCCTTTTGATTACTTCTGAAATAAATTTCCTTTTATACTAATAAGTGCTAGACATTTGATAGATGTTAATAATTTATATTTAGCCATACAAATATTTCTGTACTATTATCCTATATAACAAATTGACTTGGCTCAGTGGTAAAGAACAACCTGCAATGCAGGAGATGCAGGAGACATAGGTTTGATCCCTCAGTCGGGAAGATACCCTGGAGAAGTTCAGTATTGTTGTCAGGAAAACCCTATCGACAGAGGAGCCTGGTAGGCTACAGTCCATGGGTTCGCAAAGAGTCAGACATGACTGAACATGAACTACCTTACAAGTAGTTAACTAAATATTTTAGTAATCTCATATTTCAGAGTAAAAAGTAGTTTATGGAGATAAGTGAAAATTATTTCATGTGAGGGTAAACAAGACAAGAGTTATGAAAAGTTATTAGAAAGGGTATGGAGTTGTGATGCAATAACCATATAACCAATGTGGCTATTCATATTTAATCATATAGAAAATTAAAAGTTAAAAATCACAAGTAGGAATAAGGAATGTGTTTGTTCAATTATTTTTGGATCCTAAATATGAAATTTAATTGAACGTCTAAAATTATTTTGGGTAATCACAGCAACATCCTTAGGTAAGGGTCAGTCTGTCTGCTGTCATATCTTTACAGTATATATCTTCCGGGAAACTTCCTATTTTACAACATTTTGTCCATACAAAGTTATCAATTTTCATGAATTTTGTGCTTTTATTGTTTTTGTATTACAGGTATTATTTGTTTTACAGGTATTATTCATTATCTATAGAGAGAACATTTATCAAAAGTCTTTTATGCAATGGTTGACCACTGTAGACAATTTGCCTTAGGCTAGCCTGGCTTATGTCTGTTTCTCAGGTGTAATTATTAATAGCACCCAGTTTTAATCTCAAAGTCTTCATGGAGAACAAATCATAATGTAACCTTATTTATGCCATCTAAGACTTTTTTAACCTCATCTATTTTTGAGTCTCTTGATGAAAGTGAAAGAGGAGAGTGAAAAAGTTGGCTTAAAGCTCAACATTCAGAAAACTAAGATCATGGCATCTGGTCCCATCACTTCATGGCAAATAGATGGGGAAACAGTAGAAACAGTGTCAGACTTTCTTTTTTTTGGGCTCCAGAATCACTGCTGATGGTGATTGCAGCCATGAAATTAAAAGACGCTTACTCCTTGGAAGGAAGGTTATGGCCAACCTAGATAGCATATTTAAAAGCAGAGACATTACTTTGCCAACAAATTCCATCTAGTCAAGGCTATGGTTTTTCCAGTGGTCATGTGTGGATGTGAGAGTTGGATGGTGAAGAAAGCTGAGTGTCACAGAATTGATGCTTTTGAAGTGTGGTGTTGGAGAAGACTCTTGAGAGTCCCTTGGACTGCAAGGAGATCCAATCAATCCATCCTAAAGGAGATCAATTGTGGGTGTTCATTGGAAGGACTGATGTTGAAGCTGAAACTCCAATACTTTGGCCACCTCATGCGAAGAGTTGACTAATTGGAAAAGACCCCAATGCTGGGTAGGATTGGGGGCAGGAGAAGAAGGGGACCACAGAGGATGAGATGGCTGGATGGCATCACTGACTCAATGGACATGGGTTTGGGCAGACTCCAAGAGTTGGTGATGGACAGACAGGCCTGGCTTGCTGCAGTTCATGGGGTCTCAAAGAGTTGGACACGACTGAGTGACTGAACTGAACTGAACTGATTTTTGAGTCCTTTGGTCATTTTTTTGAATAGCTGTCATAGCAGCAAGTCTGAGTAAACTCAATCCAGGTAAAGAAAGCAAAAAATAACTTGGCTGTAAGCCATACTTTTTTATTTGTACTCAGCTTCTGTTGGGCGACTGTCCCCTCAACGTCAGCGGTGGGCTCCTCTGAGGGAGTGTGGAGCGAGTCTGGCCGAGTTACCTGGTCGGCAGGTGTGGAGCCGATCTGCGCGGACCCCACTTCTTGGCGCTGCAGAGAATCTTTTGCATTAAATCATGCTGCTTCCTAAATGCTTTGTTTTGTGTTAGTTGATTCATGTTACCCTGAGCCCCGCGCCCCGCCCCCCCCCGCCGCTACCAGGTGGGCATGTGCCCCTGGGGCGAAGGGCGGGGCGGGGTGGGGATGGTGGGGTCCGCAGTGCGGGGACACAAGCTGCTTGGTGTCCTCAGTGCCCCTGAAATTCTTTATGAAATGACCCACCTGCGTAAAATTATGTTTTTAACATGTTAAAAAAACACAACAACACATCAACCAACTTCAAAAAGCACATTTCAGCAGCACCTCATCTTAAACTTTTGTCCTGTGATTCTCAGCTCCTTCACTGAGGTTTTGCTATTGCTGCTGAAGCATAACATTCCAAATTATCTGAATGACACTGACAGATGAACAACATGGAAGGACAGGAGAATTAGTATTTGTGGGAAAATTTTTTGACTAATGGGAAGAGGTTCAGATGCATAAATTATTCCCTTTTCAACTTTTGGGACAGATGTCTTGAGAAGAAGCAATGGTCTTAGAGTTTCAAAGATGGCAATTCCGTGACATCAAGTCATAATTTGAATTTCATTCTAAGCAGTAGTCAGCTATTAATAAACCCAAATACTTGTCAATAACTCCCCTTACCTCTCCGTTCTGCTTCCTTGGGATGCACTCTTGAGTAAAACAGCAAAATACAAGCTTTTTATTTAAGACTCTAGGACTTCCCAGGTGGGGCTAGTGGTAAAGAACCTGCCTGCCAATGCAGGAGACCTAAGAGATACTGGTTAGATCCCTGGGTCAGAAGGATCTCCTGCAATAGGAAATGGCAACTCACTCTGGTATTCTTGCTTGGAAAATTCCATCCACAGGAGATCGGCGGGCTACAGTCCATGGTGTTGCAAAGAGTCAGACATGACTGAGCATCCATGCAAAATGTAGGCTTTTGTGAGTCTAGTACTCAAATCTTCACAATCTTTGCCTCATACCCTAATAAAGCAGCAAAATATCAGCTTTCTATTTAAGGCTCTGCATTTTGAAGAAATACATGACTGCAATTAGTAACTCCTTAGAAAGTGATGCTCATAAAATGCTTAATTTTTATATGACTCATTCAAACAAGAAATGATATTATTTATTCATACATACATATGTATATGCACATATGTGTGTTTGTACACATGTGTGTGAATGGGTATGGGTTTGTGATTGTGGGCATGAAATAGCTAAACTTCAATATCATTGTCTTTACTCACAATGGTTTTTAGTGCCTCAGTTCAGTTGAGTTCAAGCACTCAGTCGTGTCCAACTCTTTGTGACCTCGTGGACTGCAGCATGCCAGGCCTCCCTGTCCATCACCAGCTCCCGGAGTTTACTCAAACTCATGCCCATTGAGGCAGTGATACCATCCAACCATCTCATCCTCTGTCATCACCTTATCCTCCTGCCTTCAATCTTTCCCAGCATCAGGCTCTTTTCAAATGAATCAGCTCTTCGCATCATGTGGCCAAAGTATTGGAGTTTCAGTTTGAGAATCAGTCCTTCCAATGAATATTCAGGACTGATTTCCTTTAGGATGGACTGGTTGAATCACCTTGCTGGCCAAAGGACTCACAAGAGTCTTCTCCAACAGCACATTTCAAAAGCATCAATTCTTCACTGCTCAGCTTTCTTTATAGTCCAACTCACACATCCATACATGACTACTGGAAAAACCAGAGCCTTGACTAGACAGACCTTTGTTGGCAAAGTAATGTCTCTACTTTTTAATATGCTGTCTAGGTTGGTCATAGCTTTTCTTTCAAGGAGTAAGTGTCTTTTAATTTCATGTCTGCAGTCACTATCTGCAGTGATTTTGGAGTCCCCAAAAATAAAGTCTGCCACTGTTTCTACTGTTTCCCCATTTATCTGCCATGAAGTGATGGGACTGTATGCCATGATCTTAGTTTTCTGAATGTTGAGCTTTAAGCCAACTTTTTCACTCTCTATAGAGTCAGCAAAAACAAGACCAGGAGCTGACTGTGACTCAGATCATGAACTCTCTATTGACAAATTCAGACTGAAATTGAAGAAAGCAGGGAAAAACACTAGACCATTCAGTTGTGACCTAAATCAAATCCCTAACATTTATACAGTGGAAGTGAGAAATAGTTTTAAGGGACTAGATCTGATAGACAGAGTGCCTAATGAACTATGGACAGAAGTTCATGACATGGTACAGGAGACAGAGATCAAGACCAACCCCAGGAAAAAAAATGCAAAAAAGAAAAATGGCTGTTTGAGGAGGCCTTACAAATAGCTGTGAAAAGAAGACAAGCGAAAAACAAAGGAGAAAATGAAAGATATTCTCATTTGAATGCAGACTTCCAAAGAATAGCAAGGAGAGATAAGAAAGCCATCCTCAGTGATCACTGCAAAGAAATAGAGAAAAACAATAGAATGGGAAAGACTAGAGATCTCTTCAAGAAAATTAGAGATACCAAGGGAACATTTCATGCAAAAATGGGCTCTGTAGAGGACACAAATGGTATGGACCTAATAGAAGCAGAAGATATTAAGAAGAGGTGCCAAGAATAAACAGAAGAACTATACAAAAAAGATCATCACGGCCCAGATAATCATGATGGTGTGATCACTCACCTAGAGCCAGACATCCTGGAATGTGAAGTCAGGTGGGCCTTAGAAAGCATCACTACAACCAAAGCTAGTGGAGGTGATGGAATTCCAGTTTAGCTATTTCAAATCCTGAAAGATGATGGTGTGAAAGTGCTGCACTCAATATGCCAGCAAATTTGGAAAACTCAGCAGTGGCCACAGGACTGGAAAAGGTAAGTTTTCATTCCAATCCCAAAGAAAGGCAATGTCAAAGAATGCTCTAACTACCCCACAGTTGCACTCATCTCACACGCTAGTAAAGTAATGCTCAAAATTCTCCAAGCCAAGCTTCAACAATACGTGCACCGTGAATTACTAGTTGTTCAAGCTGGTTTTAGAAAAGGCGGAGGAAGAGAGATCAAATTGTCAACATCCGTTGGATCATTGAAAAAGGGAGAGTTCCAGTAAAACATCTATTTCTGCTTTATTGACTATGCCAAAGCCTTTGACTGTGTGGATCACAATAAACTGTGGAAAACTCTGAAAGAGATGGGAATACCAGACCACCTGACCTGCCTCTTGTGTAACCTGTATGCAGGTCAGGAAGCAACAGTTAGAACTGGACATGGAACAACAATCTGTTTCCAAATAGGAAAAGGAATACGTCAAGGCTGTATATTGTCACCCTGCTTATTTCACTTATATGCAGAGCACATCACGAGAAACGCCGGGCAGGAGGAACACAAGTTGGAATCAAGATTGCCAGGAGAAATATCAATAACCTCAGATATGCAGATGACATCACCCTTATGGCAGAAAGTGAAGAAGAACTAAAGAGCCTCTTGAAGAAAGTGAAAGAGGAGAGTGAAAAAGTTGGCTTAAAGCTCAACTCTCAGAAAACAAAGATCATAGCATTGGCCCCATCATTTCTTGGCAAATAGATGGGGAAACAGTGGAAAAAGTGGCAGACATTTAGTGCCTAAGTAGGTAAATTACTTGGAATAGCACATTTAGAAGAGAAAATATGTTTACTGATACCCACATTTACAAGGTATTTTGGCGGATGTTTTCATCCTTCTCATTTCATTTACATCTTACAGCTACTCTGCAAATTGGAGAACTTAAGTCATTGATTCCACTTCATATAACTTATGGTATTTTGTATTGGCTTTTTCTCACAATTTTTATTTTCCTTCTTTATGTCTCTAAGAGTGGACAGTAATTCCTAATCACATTGACACCACATTTGGCCATATGTCTTGATTAACGAAATGTGAGGTAAGTAACAATTGTCAGCTATGAACAAAATGTTTAACAGCAATCAAAAGATTTCCCATATATACCTTCCTTATTTTTCAAAATCTACATAAAACAAATTCATAGATCACCCACAATGGACACACAGTGTGAGCTAGAAATAAGCCTCTTGTTGTGAGCCACTACAATTTTTAGGTCATTTGTCCTGCAGTATAACTTATACTCAGTTAATAAGTGGTACTGTAAGCATCCAAATGTTTAGCTCTTAATCAGAGAAGAAAAGAATACATATCTTGCTTTCAAAAGCTATGGAAGCCATTAAAAATACAAGATCACAAACATAAAAAGTAAAGAAAAATATTAGGAAATCCATTTGTTGTTATTTCGTCACTAAGTAGTGTCTGACTCTTACAGCACCCACAAAATCCTAAATGAGGGAAACAGTCCAGAATCACTAGAGGATTTCAGAGAAGATGGTGATTCTTAATTAATTTAAACTACTATTTTTCTCCCTAATGGTATTATTTCTTCTTCTTCACACCCTGAACTTATGATATTTTAGTTCATTCATTTATTCTAAAAATAAGCAAACTATCCTCTATTTATACCATAAATTTATAGTATATTTATTATATATATAGGATATATATCCTCTCTTTATACTATACTATAAAAAGCATAAATACTATACTTTTTAGTAACTATATGCAGGCATCACTATTTTAACATAAATATACATTATACAAAGACAAGAGATAAAATTGAAAGACAAATATTGTATTTTCACTTATTATGAAATCTAATAATCAAAACAAACTAGGGAATACAACAGAAAAGAAACAGACTCACAGGTGAAGAGAAGATATTAGTGGTTTCCAGTGGGGAGAAGGAAGGTGGAATGGGCAAAATAGGGTTAAGGATTAGAGATACAAACTACTATGTATAAAATAAATAAGCTACAAGATATACGTAGAGAGGCTATAGGAAATAGGGACCTTGATAGATTTGCTTGAAGAACAGAGGGGGAAAAAATCAAATTTTAACAATAGTCAATTGAGAGTCTTTATACCCCCAGTTTTAGCAATTTATGCACATTCAGGCTCACTCTGCTTAGCATATCTTTAAACTTGCATTGTAGTTATCTTAATAACTCTCACTCACCTAATCCACTCCAGTTGGTATGAAAATAATAATCATGTACAAATTTGTCATAGAACTAATAGGAAATGATAAAATAATAGTTCAGATCTATACAAAGTT
This sequence comes from Giraffa tippelskirchi, assembly GCF_054371585.1. Taxonomy (NCBI): domain Eukaryota; kingdom Metazoa; phylum Chordata; class Mammalia; order Artiodactyla; family Giraffidae; genus Giraffa; species Giraffa tippelskirchi. The sequence continues at coordinate 67,882,202 of NC_137278.1, forward strand.
AAACTTCTAGATCAAACTTTGTGCATTTAGTACCGTTCAGTATCCATTTAAATTTGTCTCACGCACAACAGAATTAAACATTAAAAGAATATTTATAAAAATAGTTTCATCATACTAGTAACGGAGAAGGCAATGGCCACCCACTCCAGTACTCTTGCCTGGAAAATCCCATGGACCGAGGAGCTTGGTACGGTGCAGTCCATGGGGTCGCTAGGAGTCGGAGACGACTGAGCGACTTCACTTTCACTTTTCACTTTCATGCATTGGAGAAGGAAATGGCAACCCACTCCAGTGTTCTTTCCTGGAGAATCCCAGGGACGGGGGAGCCTGGTGGGCTGCCGTCTATGGGGTCGCACAGAGTCAGACACGACTGAAGTGACAGCAGCAGCAGCAGCAGATAGTAGTAATATAATTCTCTGAGAAAATTGGGAGAAAAATTCTGCTTAGTCTGGGTATTGAGGAGCCAAAGTTCCATTAATTATTTGCTGACACTCCAGATTAAACGTATCATATAAAGATTGCAGAGGGAGAACTGACAGGACTATTCTTCTTCAGTTACGGTTCTTTATTACCTTTCTCTAAAGATCAGGATCACTGTTTCTGTGTTATTAAATACATTAATCTAAAAATACCTGAAATGACCCGAACAATTGACTTGCTAGTGTGATGGTTTGTTCAGCTGACTGATCATGTTAATTAGATTGGCGAAGTAGAGAAAATATTCTTAGTTTTAATGTGATACTCTGAATATGAGAATTCGGAACTTCCAGACAATCAATCTGCTATTAGGGAAGATGAGTCATCTTTAGAGTCAAAATAGTTAATGTAAAACTGAACAGATTACAGATTTAAATATTATCATCCACAGAGTTTTTCAAGGATCTAGATACTATGCCTAAGAAGACCTTAAAATGGAGTGTAATGTCATTGAAACACTTAGTGCAAAGATTTTGGACATATTTTATTAGAATGCTTTCTACTCTGTGGTTTAGATTGGGGGAAAAAATAAGGGAAAGCTATAACATAATTATAAAATAAATGAGTTATTTTCCCCTTTTGATAGTAATGGCTGTTAAATTCTCTAAAATAAGAAAGAGACTGTGGTGGTGGATTAGTTGCTAAGTCATGTCTGACTCTTGCAATCCCATGGACTGTAACCTGCCAGTCTACTCTGTCAATGGGATTCTCCAGGCAAGAATACTGGAATGGTTTGCCATTTCCTTCTCCAGATGATCTTCCTGACCCAGGAATCAAACCCAAGTCAGAAAGAGACTAGAGCACTTCTATTCCTGCATATTTTCAGTACATGGTAGTTTTAGGCCTCAAAGAGCTACTGGATTTAGAAAAAAAAAAAATACTAATAAGGAAAATCAGAAATTTAATGTAAATTGGAATGGCAAAGTTTAAATTTGGTAAAGTTAGGTAAGTAACCCAGGGGAAGTCATGTAGCAGGAATTGGAGGTGGATGTAGCATTTATGAAGGATCAAAAGAAAGCAAGATCAATGGATTTTAAGAAGTCCCCTGATATATTTCCTAGCATTTTAAGACTCAAGCCCTCCAAATATGTATTTTTAACACATAAGTTGGTATAAAGATTTTTAAAAAGTCACCATCATTTCTGAACTAGATTGAAAAACTCCTCTAACAAGTCTTCTTGCTTCCATTTTGTTTACAATGAAAGCATATTCTATTGTTCAAAAGTCAGCGATCTCTTTATATATTAAGATATCTTAATGTTATAAAGTAGCAACAAGATCCAGGAGATTCCTCTGCTTGCCACTGTCACTTAGAGTAAATGTAAATGCCTTATCAAATGTGTGCATGGTCTCTTTCCAAACTTGGCTCTTACTAACCTAGCATTTTATTTCTATGCTTTAAATATATTGGACTTGCAGGGATTCCTAAAGTTCCTGCAGTTCCTTCCATTTCATGAACTCTGCACATCCACCCTCTTACTCCATTCCTCATGTCAGTATGACTCCTATTCTTCAAATGTCAATTTAAATATATTTTCTCTGATTAGCTATCACCAACCACCTAATCTTAAGTAGCTGCTACCTGCTATCTGCCCCGAAGCTCTATGTTCTAGTCTGCATAATACGTAACACAGTGTATACCTGTGTGTTTGTATTAATTAGTATATAAGTTAAACCATTAGTAAGCAAACAAAAAATATCAAAAACATGAACCCAGGTTTCCCTGATGGCTCAGTGGTTAAGAATCTACCTGACAATGCAAGAGAAATGGGTTCAGTCTATGGTCTGGGAAGATTCCACATGCCTCAGAGCATCTAAGCCTGTGCTCCAACTTCTGAACCTTTGCTCTAGAGCCTGGGAGCCACAACTAATGAGCCCACATGTAATAATTATGAAGCCTGCATGCCTAGAGCCCATGCTCCACAACAGGAGAAGCCACCATAATAAGAAACCCACCCACTGCAGCTAGAGAGTAGCCCCTACTCATGACAACTAGAGAAAAGCCTGCACAAAAAGACCCAACACAGCCAAAAGTGAATAAATAAATAAAACAGGCAAGGCAAAAGAAGGGAGACTAAGGCAAAGAGTGTAATATACACTACTTCTACTGCTTCCTATTGGACAAAACATTAACCATCTGGTCACACATAGTTGAGAGACAGGCTGGGGAATGTAGCCTAGGTTGGCAATTGCTTGTCCAATTAATTCATTGGCAAGAAAAATAAATAAATATAGGGGAGAACAAACAAAAGCCTTGGCTAAGGCAAATTTTTAAAATGATTTAATGTCTGTCTTCTCCACTAGCCTCTCCATGAAGACAGAAACATAACTCTGTTTACTTATTGTCTAGCTCAGTGGCTGGCACCTAGAAAGTACTCAACATCTAGACATTAATTCAATAAATAAAATTGATTATGAATCATTACTGTAAAGTAAATCAGCACATTCTTTTATTACAGCCCTCACAAGTATCTGATATTAGATAATTTATGTATTTAATATGTATTTTCTGTCTTCCTTACTAAATTTTAAGTTCAAAAAGACTAGGCACCTTTACTATTCATTTCAAAGCTATATTCCCAGTACACAGTATAATGTGGGCAATAAATTAATGCATGTTGAATTAATAAATTAAGGTGAAATGTAATTGTTTCCTCAATTTATAGGATTTTGACAAGGTTGGGCAGCTGACAAATTTCCGAGCTTCTTCCTTCACACAGTATTTCTCTATAGTTTTTTCATTATCATCCCATCCACCTAAGGTGCCATTTTAGGCCTTTTTTTTCCTACCCAATACTCCATGTAAGTTCAGTACCACAGATATGTTTGTGTGTTGTGATCTTTTGAAGGGCAACAGATTAGTGTAATATTTAAGAATATTTTGCCTCTCCTCCATTCCAACAACTAATTTTTGATCCCTTGAGAACAATATAGCTCCTGTTGAAAATGCTGGCTCTATATCATGAAATTTATTACTTTAGTTTCTGTTAAGTATGGCAAGGAATTTCATTCAGGTATATCATTGATAAGCTACATAAAACCGAACTATTGATAAATTTTTCGAAAGTCATATGCAAAATCATGGGTTTGAAAGCCCAGTATATAGCCTAATAATAAATAATAAATCAATATTCCTAGAGGAAAGTCTATCTTTCCTCTGTCTTTAATTTACATTTTTCTATGGATAGCTATAGCCACCTTTACGTGAGTTAATATAATTTGTTAGACACAGGCCTAGCACTTCACATATATTTTATGATGGAAATCTTGTTTTGGGGAGAAACTCTAAAATTTATGGGTTCAGTATACTTTAGGGTATTATGAAAAGGAAGAGGATTTATTGGAATAACTGGAAGAGGCAAAGAAATATTGTAAAATGCAGGTATGAATGAGGTTATTTGCAGTTTTTTAATTAAAATTAATATTGGTTATATACATATACATATACAATATATATATATTGGTTATAGTAATTTTATAATAAATGCATTTATAGTAAATATTGTGTGTTTTAATAGAGAATTTTTTCATATCATTGAAATTATATCCACCTGATCTGTAAATTACAAGCTAATTACAAATCATGATTCTTTTAAATTATACTTTAGATATACGTTATTATGGCACATTATCAGGGCTAAGGGGCTTCCCCAGCAGCTCAGTGGTAAAGAATCCATCTGCAATGCAGGAGATGCCAGAGATGTGAGTTCAATCCCTGGGTTGGGAATATACCCTGGAGGAGGACACTGCAACCCACTCCAGTATTCTTGCCTGGAGAATCTAATAGACACAGGAACCTGGCAGGATATCATTCAGGGATATCACTGATAGACCATAAAAAATCAAACAAATTTTGTTAATAGAACAAGAAAAAAATGTTGATTTGAATATTCTAATATGTAACATTCTGCTTATTTCCAAATCAGTTTTCTGGCAACCCCAATACTCTGGAATACAGAATACAAGCAATAACTAAAACAATCAAATAAAATAAAAATTATGAACTGCTAAATAGCAATCACAACAAGTGTTTATTTAACACATTTTAACATGTCGGGGGCAGCAGCCGAGAGGGGCTAGGCCAGGCCGGGGGCTGGGGCAGGCGGCGGCGGCGGTGGTGGCGGCAAGAGGAATTACCCAAAGCCCAAGGTAAGACAAACCCAAGTAAGACGGTAAGTGTTGTGAGAGGGCATTAGAGGGCAGACACACTAAAATTAAAACTACAGAAAACTAGCTAATCTGATCACACGGACCACAGCCTTGTCTATCTCAATGAAACTAAGCCATGCCGTGTGGGGCCACCCAAGACGGATGGGTCATGGTGGAGAGGTCTGACAGATTGTGGTCCACTGGAGAAGGGCATGGCAAACCACTTCAGTATTCTTGCCTTGAAAACCCCATGAACAGTATGAAAAGGCAAAAGGATAGGACACTGAAAGATGAACCCCCCAGGTCAGTAGGTGCCCAATATACTAATGGAGATCAGTGGAGAAATAACTCCAGAAAGAATGATGGGATGGAGCCAAAGCAAAAACGATACTCAACTGTGGATGTGACTGGTGATAGACGCAAAGTCCAATGCTGTAAAGAGCAATATTGCATAGGAATCTGGAATGTTAGGTCCATGAATCAAGGCAAACTGGAAGTGGTCAAACAGGAGATGGCAAGAGTGAACGTTGACATTCTAGGAATCAGCGAACTAAGATGGACTGGAATGGATGAATTTAACTCAGATGACCATTATATCTACTACTGTGGGCAAGAATCCCTTAGAAGAAATGGAGTAGCCATCATGGTCAACAAAAGAGTCCGAAATGCAGTACTTGGATGCAATCTCAAAAACGACAGAATGATCTCTGTTCGTATCCAAGGCAAACCATTCAATATCACAGTAATCCAAGTCTATGCCCCGACCAGTAACGCCGAAGAAGCTGAAGTTGAACGGTTCTATGAAGACCTACAAGACCTTCTAGAACTAACACCCAAAAAGGATGTCCTTTTCATTATAGGGGACTGGAATGCAAAAGTAGGAAGTCAAGAAACACCTGGCATAACAAGCAAGTTTGGCCTTGGAGTACAGAATGAAGCAGGGCAAAGGCTAATAGAGTTTTGCCACAAGAACGCACTGGTAATGCAAACACCCTGTTCCAACAACACAAGAGAAGACTCTACACGTGGACATCACCAGATGGTCAACACCGAAATCAGATTGATTATATTCTTTGCAGCCAAAGATGGAGAAGCTCTATACAGTCAGCAAAAACAAGACTGGGAGCAGACTGTGGCTCGGATCATGAACTGCTCATCGCCAAATTCAGACTTAAATTGAAGAAAGTAGGGAAAACCACTAGACCATTCAGGTATGACCTAGATCAAATCCCTTATGAGTATACAGTGGAAGTGACAAATAGATTTAAGGGACTAGACCTGATAGACAGAGTGCCTGATGAACTATGGACAGAGGTTCGTGATATTGTACAGGAGACAGGGATCAAGAAAATCCCCATGGAAAAGAAATGCAAAAAAGCAAAATGGTTGTCTGAGGAGGCCTTACAGATAGCTGGGAAGAGAAGAGAAGCGAAAAGCAAAGGAGAAAAGGAAAGATATTCTTATCTGAATGCAGAGTTCCAAAGAATAGCAAGGAGAGATAAGAAAGCCTTCCTCAGCTATCAGTGCAAACAAATAGAGGAAAACAACAGATTGGGAAAGACTAGAGACCTCTTCAAGAAAATTAGAGATACCAAAGGAACATTTCATGCAAAGATAGGCTCGATAAAGGACAGAAATGGTATGGACCTAACAGAAGCAGAAGATATTAAGAAGAGGTGGCAAGAATACACAGAAGAACTATACAAAAAAATCTTCACGACCCAGATAATCACGATGGTGTGATCACTCAACTAGAGCCAGACATCCTGGAATGTGAAGGTAAGTGGGCCTTAGAAAGCATCATTACGAACAAAGCTAGTGGAGGTGATGGAATTCCAGTTGAGCTATTTCAAATCCTCAAAGGTGATGCTGTGAAAGTGCTGCACTCGATATGCCAGCAAATTTGGAAAACTCAGCAGTGGCCACAGGACTGGAAAAGGTGGGTTTTCGTTCCAATCCCAAAGAAAGGCAATGCCAAAGAATGCTCAAACTACCACACAATTGCACTCATCTCACATGCTAGTAAAGTAATGCTCAAAATTCTCCAAGCCAGGCTTCAGCAATACGTGAACCGTGAACTTCCAGATGTTCAAGCTGGTTTTAGAAAAGGCAGAGGAACCAGAGATCAAATTGCCAATATCCGCTGGATCATCGAAAAAGCAAGAGAGTTCCAGAAAAACATCTATTTCTGCTTTATTGACTATGCCAAAGCCTTTGACTGTGTGGATCACAATAAACTGTGGAAAATTCTGAAAGAGATGGGAATACCAGACCATCTGACCTGTCTCTTGAGAAACCTGTATGCAGGTCAGGAAGCAACAGTTAGAACTGGACATGGAACAACAGACTGGTTCCAAATAGGAAAAGGAGTATGTCAAGGCTGTATATTGTCAACCTGCTTATTTAACTTATATGCAGAGTACATCATGAGAAACGCTGGGCTGGAAGAAACACAAGCTGGAATCAAGATTGCTGGGAGAAATATCAATAACCTCAGATATGCAGATGACACCACCCTTATGGCAGAAAGTGAAGAAGAACTAAAGAGCCTCTTGATGAAGGTGAAGGAGGAGAGTGAAAAAGTTGGCTTAAAGCTCAACGTTCAGAAAACTAAGATCATGGCATCTGGTCCCATCACTCCATGGGAAGTGGATGGGGAAACAGTGGAAACAGTGTCAGACTTTACTTTTTTGGGCTCCAGAATCACTGCTGATGGTGACTGCAGCCATGAAATTAAAAGACGCTTACTCCTTGGAAGGAAGGCTTGACTCTTGAGAGTCCCTTGGACTGCAAGGAGATCCAATCAATCCATCCTACAGGAGATCAATCGTGGGTGTTCATTGGAAGGACTGATGTTGAAGCTGAAACTCCAATACTTTGGGCACCTCAGGCGAAGGGTTGACCCATTGGAAAAGACCCTAATGCTGGGTAGGATTGGGGGCGGGAGGAGAAGGGGACTACAGAGGATGAGATGGTTGGATGGCATCACCGACTCCATGAACATGGGTTTGGGTAGACTCCGGGAGTTGGTGATGGACAGAGAGGCCTGGCGTGCTGCAATTCATGGGGTCGCAGAGAGTCGGACACGACTGAGCGACTGAACTGAACTGATCCTGTATTCAAGCCTCTTTTCTGGCCACATCATGATGATAGGATTTTTCACTTTTAGTTATAGTGATTGACATATTCCCTAGCATTAGACCATTAAAATATAAATTTCTTAGTAGTAAAATGCTGTTCAATTTAATGTCACCTAGGAGAATAGAATAATGTTGAAATTACAGTGTAAAAAATTCGTAATGTATCCAAAGATTACTATCTCACATAATATGTCTTATACTCTTTATTAACCACCTAATACTGACCTCAGTGATTTGCATATTACTGTCCAAATTAATTTAATATATAATTATAATAAATGTGATAATCTGTTCTCTCTCTCTCACACCTAATTAAAAGCAGTACCAACAGAGCTAGACACAGGCACCAGAGTAGAGCCACTAACATAAGGAAGAGGAACAGAGGGGGGATAAGGGAAAAAAAAGTACAAAAGTCAAACGAAAATGCCTAAGGCAGGGCAGAGAATAAAAAGAGAAAGTTATTAGTTACTGGAGTCATTAAGAAAAAGGTTGATCATATTCCAGATAATATCTTTAAAAGCAGGCAAGTATATAATGTAATCCAAAACTATTCTCACCCCAAAATATGCAGAATTGAAAGATGTAGGCTCTTGAATCAATTACAATAGTTACATGGAAAATTATTCTTAAAACAGAGTATTCACATATTATGCTAGATCAAAGATATTACTCTCCTGATTATTCAAGACTCTACTTGATTCATTTCAACTTTTGAAGAAATTTCACATGAAAAGCTTATGGTTAGTTCTTATAAGAACAAGAATTTTATTTGCTTTGGTAGCTTCTCTGACATCTCAAATTCTTCTTTCAGTTTTTACTCTATGCTAAAGCTGGGTTGTAATGATAAATCATTATACTGAATTTGTACTACAGATTAACATAAAAAGATGGTAAAAAGGAGGTAAGGTTAGTACTCAGAAAATTCCTATATTCTCAATTAATTAATTGGTAGCAGACATTTAGGTGAATCCTTTAGACAAATAGCTGAATATGATATGAATTTATTCAGTACAGTCCTACCAGCTTACATTCTTTTTTTTTGTATTTCTTAAAGAATAAAACAGAGTGCAAACTTTGAAATGTAGGCATACATGTCAGAAATTTTTACATGTCTCTAAAACTCAACATTTCAGGTTAGGGTTTTTATTTTCTTTGCTCAAGTAGCCAATTTAAAAGGGAGCCACCCACTTTCAGGACAACCTTTTAAAATATAATCATATTCTCATTTATTGTGCTTTGTGAATGGTGACTTCTCAAAACTGTTTACAAATTTCAAAAAAATATTTTATATATTGCAGGATTCCTTTCTCACATGCAGTTTCTAACATATCATTTTGGGGTTCCATAGCAATAACTATCACCATAAAACCAAAAAACTCCTAAAGATTAATATCATTTTTTAAAAACCTTGGAAATAATGAAACTAACGTAGAACCATTCTTATCTTGCACAAAATAATCTTGCGGCTCAGAGTAGAGAAGCAATTTGCTCAAGATCATATTTGTGTACATATATATATATATATATGTACACAAATACATATAAAATATAAAAGTAGGGAAAACCACTTCACTATTCTTGTATGACCTTAAATCCCTTTTGATTATACAGAGGAAATGATGAATAGATTCAAGGAAATAGATATGGTAGACAGAGTGCCTGAAGAACTATGGATGGAGGTTTGTAACATTCTACGGGAGGCAGTGATCAAAACCGTCCCGAACAAAAAGACATCCAAAAATGCAAAGTGGTTGTCTTAGGAGGCTTTACAAATGGCTGAGGAAAAAGAGAAACAGAAGGGGAAGGAGAAAGGAAAGATATACCCAACTGAAAGCAGAATTCCAGAGAATAACAAGAGAGATAAGAAAGCCTTCTTAAGTGAAAAATGCTAATAAATAGATGCTAATGCTAATAAATAGATGAACACAATACAAATTGGAAAGAGTAAATATCTCTTCAAGAAAATTGGAAATATCAAGGGATCAGTGCAGTTCAGTTCAGTTGCTCAGTCATGTCAGACTCTCTGAGGCCCCATGAACCGCAGCACGCCAGGCTCCCTGTTCATCACCACCTCCCGGAGTTTACCCAGACTCATGTCCATTGAGTCGGTGATGCCATCCAATCATCTCATGCTCTTTCGTTCCCTTCTCCTACTGCCTCCAATCCTTCCCAGCAACAGAGTCTTTTCCAATGAGTCAGCTCTTCGCATCAGGTGGCCAAAGTATTGGAGTTTCAGCTTCAACATCAATCCTTTCAATGAACACCCAGGACTGATCTTTAGGATGGACTGGTTGGATCTCCTTGCAGTCCAAGGGACTCTCAAGAGTCTTCTCCAACACCACAGTTCAAAAACATCAATTCTTTGGTGCTCAGCTTTCTTCACCGTCCAACTCTCACATCCATACATGACTAGAAAAATCATAGCCTTGACTAGACGGACCGTTGTTGGCAAAGTAATGTCTCTGCTTTTTAATATGCTGTCTGGGTTGGTCATAACTTTTCTTCCAAGGAATAAGCGTCTTTTAATTTCATGACTGCAATCACAATTTGCAGTGATTTTGGAGCCCCCAAAAATAAAGTCTGACACTGTTTCCACTGTTTCTTCATCTATTTCCCATGAAGTGATGGGACCAGATGCCATGATCTTAGTTTTCTGAGTGGTGAGCTGTCAGCCAACTTTTTTACTCTCCTCTTTCAATTTCATCAAGAGGCTTTTTAGTTCCTCTTTGCTTTCTGCCATAAGGGTGGTGTCATCTGCATATCTGAGGTTATTGATATTTCTCCCGGCAATCTTGATTCCAGCTTGTGTTTTTTCCAGACCAGAGTTTCTCATGATGTACTCTGCATATTAGTTAAATAAGCAGGGTGACAATATACAGCCTTGATGTACTTCATTTCCTATTTGGAACCAGTCTGTTGTTCCATGTCCAGTTCTAACTGTTGCTTCCCGACCTGCATACAGGTTTCTCTAGAGACAGGTCAGGTGGTCTGGTATTCCCATCTCTTTCAGAACTTTCCACATTTTATTATGATGCACACAGTCAAAGGCTTTGGCATAGTCAATAAAGCAGAAATAGATATTTTACTGGAACTCTCTTGATTTTTTGATCATCCAGTGGATGTTGGCAATTTGATCTCTGGTTCCTCTGCCTTTTCTAAACCCCGCTTGAACATCTGGAATTTCATGGTTCACGTATTGCTGAAGCCTGGCTTGGAGAATTTTGAGCATTACTTTACTAGTGTGTGAGATGAGTGCAATTCTGCAGTAGTTTGAGCACTTTGGCATTGCCTTTCTTTAGGATTGGAATGAAAACTGACCTTTTCCAGTCCTGTGGAAACTGCTGAGTTTTCCAAATTTGCTGGCATATTGAGTGCAGCACTTTCACAGTATCAACTTTTAGGATTTGAAATAGCTCAACTGGAATTCCATCACCTCCACTAGCTTTGTTTGTAGTGATGCTTTCTAAGGCCCACTGACTTCAAATTCCAAGATGTCTGGCTCTAGGTGAGTGATCACACCATCGTGATTATCTGGATCATGATGATCTTTTTTGTACAGTTATTCTGTGTATTCTTGGCACCTCTTCTTAATATCTTCTGCTTCTGTTAGGTCCATACCATTTCTGTCCTTTATTGAGCCCATCTTTGCATGAAATGTTCCCTTGGTATCTCTAATCTTCTTAAAGAGACCTCTAATCTTTCTCATTCTGTTGTTTTACTCTGTTTCTTTGCACTGATCATTGAGGAAGGCTGTCTTATCTCTGCTTGCTATTCTTTGGAGCTCTGCATTCAAATGGGAATATCTTTCCTTTTCTCCTTTGCTTTTCGCTTCTCTTTTTTTCAGTTATTTGTAAGGACACCTCAGACAGCCATTTTGCTTTTTTGCATTTCTTTTCCATGTGGATTGTCTTGATCCGTCTCCTATACAATGTCATGAATCTCCATCCATAGTTCATCAGGCACTCTGTCTATCAGATCTAGTCCCTTAAATCTATTTGTCACTTCCAATGTATAATCATAAGGGATTTGATTTAGGTCATACCTGAATGGTCTAGTGGTTTTTCCTACTTTCTTCAATTTAAGTCTGAATTTGTCAATAAGCAGTTCATGATCTGAGCCACAGTCAGCTCCCGGTCTTGTTTTTGCTGACTGTATAGAGCTTCTCCATCTTTGGTTGAAAGAATATAATCAATCTGATTTCAGTGTTGAGCATCTGGTGATGTCCATGTGTAGAGTCTTCTCTTGTGTTGTTGGAAGAGGGTGTTTGCTATGACCAGTGTGTTCTCTTGGCAAAACTCTGTTAGCTTTTGCCCTGCTTCATTTTGTACTCCAAGGCCAAATTCGCCTGTTATGCCAGGTGTTTCTTGACTTCCTACTTTTGCATTCCAGTCCCCTATAATGAAAAGGACATCTTTTTTGGGTGTTAGTTCTAAAAGGTCTTGTAGGTCTTCACAGAACCATTTACCTTCAGCTTCTTCAGCGTTACTGGTTGGGGCATAGGCTTGGATTACTGTGATATTGAATGGTTTGCTTGGAAATGAACAGAGATCATTCTGTCGTTTTGAGATTGCATCCAAGTACTGCATTTCGGACTCTTTTGTTGACCATGATGGCTTCTCCATTACTTCTAAGTGATTCCTGCCCACAGTAGTAGATATAATGGTCATCTGAGTTAAATTCACCCATTCTAGTCCATCTTAGTTCGGTGATTCCTAGAATGTTGACTTTCACTCTTGCCATTTCCTGTTTGACAGCTTCCAATTTGCCTTGATTCATGGACCTAACATTCCAGGTTTCTATGCAATATTGCTCTTTACAGCATCGGACCTTGCTTCTATCACCAGTCACATCCACAACTGGGTATTGTTTCGCTTTGGCTCATCCCTTCATCTTTCTGGAGTTTTTTCTCCACTGATCTCCAGTAGCATATTGGGCACCTACCGACCTAGGGAGTTCCTCTTTCAGTATCCTATCATTTTGCCTTTTCATACTGTTCATGGGTTTCTCAAGGCAAGAATACTGAAGTGGTTTGCCATTCCTTTCTCCAGTGGACCACATTCTGTCAGGGATATCAAGGGATATCTCCATGCAAAGATGGTCAAGATAAAGAATAGAAATGGTAAGGACCTAACTGAAGTAGAAGAGATTAAGAAGAGGTGGGAAGAAAACACAAAACTCTACCAAAAAAAGTCATAATGACCCAGGTAACGATGATGATGTGGTCACTCTTCTAGAACCAGACACCCTGGAGTGTGAAGTCAAGTGGGCCTTAAGAAGCATTACTACAAGCAAAAGTAGTGGATGTGATGGCAATTCCAGTTGAGCTATTTAAAATCTGAGACGATCATGTTGTTAAAGTGCTGCACTCAATATGTCAGCAAATTTGGAAAACTCAGCCATGGCTACAGGATTGGAAAATGTCAGTTTTCATTCCAGTGCCAAAGAAGGGCAATGTCAAAAAATGTTCAAGCAACCCTACTATTGCACTCATTTCACATGCTAGGAAGGTGATGCTCAAAATCCTTTAAGATAGGCTTCATCAATCAGTACATGAACCAAGAACTTCTAGATATACAAGCTGTATTTAGAAAAGTCAGAGGCACCATAGGTCAAATTCCCAACATTTTCTGGTCCATAGAGAATGCTAGGGAGTTCCAGAAAAATATCTACTTCTGCTTCATTGACTATGCTAAAGTTTCTGATTGTGGGGATCACCACAAACTGTGGAAAATTCTTAAAGAGATGGAAAACCAGACCACCTTACCTGTCTCCTGAGAAACCTGTATGCTGGTCAAGAAGCAACTGAATATGGAACTGAACATGGAACAACAGACTGGTTCAGAACAGGGAAAGAAGTACATCAAGGCTTTATATTGTCACCCTGCTTGTTTAACTGATGTGAAGAATACATCATGTGAAATTCCAGGCTGGATGAATCACAATCTGGAATCAATACTGCTAGGAGAAATATCAACCTCAGATATGCAGATAATCTCACTCTAATGTCAGAAAGTGAAGAGAAACTAAAAAAGCCTCTTAATGAAGGTCAAAGAGGAAGCGAAAAAGCTGGCTTGAAATTCAACATTCAAAAACCTAGGGTCATGGCATCTGGTCCCATCACTTAATGGTAAATAGATGAGGAAACAATGGAAACAGTGACAGATTTTATCTCCTTGGGCTCCAAAACCAATGCACATGGTGACTACAGCCATGAAACAAAAAGACATTTGCTCTTTGGGAGAAAAGTTATGACCAACCTAGACAGCATATTAAAAAGCAGAGACATTACTTTGCTGACAAATGTCCATGTAGTCAAAGCTATGGTTTTTCCAGTACTCTTGTATGGATGTGAGTGTTGGATGATAAAGAAGGCCGAGTGCCAAAGAACAGATGTTTTTGAACTGTGGTGTTGAAGAAGACTCTCGAGACTTGGACTGCAAGGAGATCCAACCAGTCCATCCTAAAGGAAATTAAACCTGAATATTCATTGGAAAAACTGATGTTGAAGATGAAGCTCCAATACTTTGGCCACCTGATGCGAAGAGCTGACTCATTTGAAAAGACCCTGATGTAATGAAAGATTGAAGGCAGGAGGATAAGGGGATGACAGAGGATGAGATGGATGGATGGCATCACTGACTCAATGGACATGACTTTGAGCAAGCTCTAGGAGATGGTAAAGGACAGGGAAGCTTGGCGTGCTGAAGGCAATGGGGTTGCAAAGAGTTGGACATGACTTAGCACCTGAACAACAAAAGGATAAAATTGATACAGGAAAGAAATGATTGACTGCATGCAGAAGAAGTCTGACATCTTTGAAATATAACAACAAAATTTAATATGCAATAATGCAAATTATAATGTCTGAGATCTAATAAAAATTACCAGACAAACTAAGTGAGACAGAAAATATGACCCATAACTCATGTGGGAGTTGGGGATAGAGTGGAAATTAATTAAAAGAGTATCAAAATGTCAGAAAAGAAAGAATTGGCAGACAGTGTTCTTGATACAGCCATTGCAAATCTATGAATATAATCAGGATGTAAAGGAAAATATGATAGTGAAGAAATAAATGGAAGATTTTTTTTTAAATATATAAATCAAAATTCTAGAGATAAAATATATAGTACCTCAAATCAAAAATATATTTGATGGGATTAACAGCAAATTACACACTATAGAAAAGAGTAACTTGAAGGCAGAGAAATATAAATGATTGAAAATGATCCAATGAAAGTAAATTAGTAGAAATAAATAGAATATTAATGGCCTGTGGGACTGTATCAAACAGTCTAATATGAGGTGGTGGTGAACCCTTGAAGAAGATTGGTTGAAATTTTCCAACCTTGATTAAAGTTTAACACTCCTGATTCAAGATGTTAAATGAATCCCAAGCAAAAGAAACATAAAAGAAACCATGTCAGAACTAAGCATGATCAAATTGCTGAATACCAATGATAAAAGAGGAAATTTTAATAGCATCCAGGGAAAGGGGAGAAACATTACTCACAGAGAGGAGAGCTAAATCACACTTCTTAAAAAATATGCAAACCAGAAAGCAATGGAACTATATCTTTAAAGTACTAGAAGTAAAAAGAATACACTCAAACTAGAATTCTATAACCAGTGTAAATACTTTTCAGAAATAAAGCAAAATAAAGACTATAAAACAAACAGTCAGAAGCTAAGAGAACGCATCATCTTTAGACCTCCACATTCAGGAAAAATGAATAATGCTAGACAGAAATTTGCATCTATACAAATAATAAATAATGCCCGAAGTGGTAAATATGTGTGTACACATAATTCTTCTTGTTTCTTTAGTCCCTCTGGGGGCTTCCCCTAGTGTATCAGCGATAAAGAATCTGCCTGCTGCTACAGGAGCCACTAGTTTGATCCCTGGGTTGGAAGATCTCCTGGAGAAGGAAATGGCAACCCACTCCAGTATTCTTGCCTGGAAAATCTCACGGACAGAGAAACCTGGCAGGCTACAGTCCATGGGGTCACAAAGAGTCGTACATGATTTAGTGACTAAAAAAAACAACAAAACAAAAATAATAACAAATTGGAATTTTTGAAAAAGATTATGAGACCCTGAAATCCCACTGTTTCTATACATATCAAAATTTTGCATCTACCTTAGCACCAATAAGCTTCTAAATGTGTTTATAATGTTACCACTCTCAGATTCTATACACTTAAGGAATTGTGTAAAATTGTGATAAATTGTGTAAAATTGTGATAAAATATATGCCTATACACCTCAGAAAAGCTTTTGCCAGCTACCATCTATACTATCTAGTAATAAAAGATATTGCAAAAGTCCTCAACTGTGTGTGTGTGTGTGTGTGTGTGTGTGTGAATAACATTGGAGATTATTTTACTTTGTATGAGTTGAAAGCCATAGTGCGTGCATGCTAAGTTGCTTCAGTCATGGTTGACTCTTCGTGACCCTATGGACCATAGCCTACCAGGCTCTTCTGTCCATGGAATTTTCCAGGCAAGAATACTAGAGTGGGTTGCCATGCCCTCCTCCAAGGGATCTTCCCAACCCAGGGATAGAACCCGCAGCTCTTAGGTCTCAGGCAGGTTTACAACAGCACCACCTGAGAATGAATCATATTGATTTAACATTGATTTTCTTTCTCCTATGAGAATATCTGCCTCAGTTGGATGGTTGTCTACAGTCTTTAAGACATAGCCCTGATCAGTGAAAAGAACACTGCAATAAGTTAACCATATTCATTCTCACGCAATACGTGAATGAATTGTAGAAACTTTGTGCTATGAGAAAAAAGCCAGACTCTAAAACTATATTCTATATGATTTAAATTATATAAAAGTCTGGAAAAACAAATCTGTAATGACAAAAAGCTGACAGTGGTGACGGGGCCTTGAGTGATGGGAAAGGACTGATTATAAGTGATTGACATTTTGCATGATGCGAATATCCTATATCTTGTATGAGACAGAAGTTATACATCCACATACATATTTAAACCTATTGAATCACACACTAAAAAGGGTGAAATATGTTATATATAAATTACACTTCAATAAAACTGCCTCCTTAGCTACCCCATCTTCCAAAAAATAAAATTATTTTTATCATGATCCTCATACTTAATTTCTGGAGATAAACTGTCTAGAGATTTAAACAGACTAAGGCATCTGCTGTGTCTTGCCTATGAGTTCTCTGGATAGTTTTGAATCCACCATTATTCATTATTCATGTTCCTGAAGATACCATGTGCATATTTAATCAATGAAATTTTCTGAGCTGCTTCTTCCTTAGCAGATAGATCCTTTTTGTTTCTGACGTCACTCAGGGTATTGGTAGAATCCCTGCTTTAAGTTAATGAATGTCTGTGTTTGGTGAGTGTCAACTAATACCCAAAAAGCAAATAGATATATTATAGTTACTGAGCATTTTCTAGCAGTCACTGTTCAACAGGTAGCAGTCACTGTTCAAAATTGTCCACATATATTCACCATTTATTACTCATAACAATCTTGGGGGTGTATTTTCCTTATTCTACGCATAATGAAACTAAGACACAAAGAGTAGATAACTTGCACAAGCTCACAAATCCAGTCAAAGATGAAACTAGAGTAACTGTCTGTCACAAGCTAAGTAGTGAGCAGATAAGATAACATCAGTCAGCTGTTGAGTACTGTATTCTAAATGCCACTGTTTTTACTCTCCTTCTGGATTTTACCAGAAACTCCAAACAACATATGTCTCTATTGACAACAACTTGAATTTCACTAAAATGCAAAAATTCAACATTTTTTTTTTGTATTTTGTCCTGATACTATCAGTCAACCCAGAGACATCAAATTGCACACCATATTCTCCATTTAATAATATACTGTTCCTGATGACTATAGTTAAAATCCACATATAATATACATAGGGTTTCCTCTGTGGCTCAGAGAGTAAAGAGTCTGCCCACAGTGCAGGAGATCCAGGTACAATCCCTGGGCTGGGAAGATCCCCTAGAGAAGGGAATAGCTACTCACTCCAATATACCTAACAGTTGTTAAGAAAGTAAATCCTAAGAGTTCTTATCACAAGGAAAACATGTTTCTTTTTCTTCTTTTTATTGTACTTATATGAGATAATAGACACTAACTAAACTTTGTGATAATCATTTCACACTATATGTAAGTCAAACCATTATGCCTTAAATTTATACAGTGATAAATGTCAGTTATATCTCAAAACTGGAAAAAATAGATTAAAATGCAAAAAAAGTACTCTTCCTTAGATTTTTTTTTACTAATATTAAATCATCAGCATAATTAATTTTAACTCCAGTAGTGATTTTCCAGTCATTTTTAATTAGATTAGGATAATAAGCAGGACATTAAAATAACTTTGGCCAGCATGACAAAAATGTATTTCATTACTTCTTATGTAAAGTAAAAGCTATCTCTGGATATCTCTTGAAAAACAAAATAGAAAAGAAAGCATTAGTGGAATAAAGTAGCTTGTTCAACTTTTCTCCACCTTGCTACATTTCCTCTCCTGGAGTGACTGCGACAGTGACGATTAGGAAATGACTTCCCTCAGCATTGAGAATCACCAAGGCCTATCAGCTGTTGATTTTACTGGGTAGACAGGCCTATTATATCAAGGGTTTGAAAGTTTCAATACACCTACATGCATCATTTCTCTAATGAAAGAATTCAATATTCTCTTGTCCTTCAGGGAGTTTGAGCTGTTTGAATTTTATCACAACTCTCCACTTCAGTGGCTCTAGAGGCTCTCAATTAGCATGTTCAATTAAAATCTGGTTAAGTATGAATTTTTCTGTACCCTAGCCACCTGAGTAGTAGTAGCTGGGTATCCTATTGACTTATACCTAGATCACTGAAGCATTCTAGTATTAGAATAAACAGCACATCTCTCAAAATGGAGATGTCACCAATACTTACATTGCCACCACATTTTTAATCTTATTACTCCATCTTGTTATTTTGCCCAAAATGCTACAGAATACTTATTAAAGCAGCTAAAAAATAATACAAATTGAACTTCAATCTTCAGAAGTCAAAGCCTCCCACCATGAATCTTTCTATCATGAATCAGTACAAGATCTGAGATTTCACACAAGAGATCTCATGAGGTTACATGTTCTGCCATCAATTGGCATTTTTATCCCTCTTCCAAGTTTATTTTCTCTTTACAAGAGTTTTGAAACTCTGTATTTCCTTTGTAGATAATTCTGTCCCCAAGTCCTTTGCTATTTCTCTTCCTAATTGTCAAATTAGATTATGTGTTGCAAGCAAGCTTTAGTAAAAACAGGAGAGTAATCTTTCCAGTCAGAGAGCACTCTCCTCTAACGCAGATAATGCAGCACCAGGACATTGGAGAACTGACTATCAATAACTTGTTTTTTCATTTCACATGGAAAATAGCCACCAAATTTATCCAGTTTTTATTATTTTCTTTACCCTAATCTTTACTATAATCTTTGTTTTCCCTCCAATTTCCTTTTGTTTCATTTGCTATCAGTTGGTCTCATGCTCAGCAAAACTTCCCCAAAGCTAAACCTTACCATGATAACTTGAGTGTTAATTGAATTTGGAGGCGAACCAGAGATCACAAATTAGATTATGGGGAAAGTGAGACAAAGAAGGGGAAAAAAGTCCTCCAAAAGAGTCTGTTAATGAGTGTAGTAGAGGGTTGCCACATAAAAAACAGGATCCCTAGTTAGGGCTGCTGTCTATGGGGTCGCACAGAGTCAGACACGACTGAAGTGACTTAGTAGTAGTAGTAGTAGTTAAATTTGAATTTCAGATAACAGTACATACTTTCTTATTGTTAAGTATGTGTGAAATTTTGCATGGGGTATACCAACACTAAAAATTATTTGCTGTTTACTTAAAATTCAAATTTAACTGCTTTACTTAAAATTCAAATTTAACTGCTTTACTTAAAATTCAAATTTAACTGGGAACTTTGTATTTTTATTTGGCAACTCTGATGTGTACCACCACAGGTAACTAGTAATCAATACTAAGAAACAATCATGAATGTGTTTCTTTTTTGTTTGTTTGTTTTTCTATGTAACTCACCTTTATTACTACTATTTTATTGATGTATAGAGGTGGCTTAGTGGTAAAGAAGAATCCTCCTGCCAATGCAGGAGACACAGGATCAATCCCTGGGTCAGGAACATCTCCTGGAGGAAGAAATGGCAACCCATTCCAGTATTCCTCCCTGAAAAATCCCATGGACAAAAGAATCTGGTGGGATAGTCCATGGGGTCATAAAGAGTCAGATACAACTGAGCATGCATACATGCATGCTTGCATGCACATACAGTTGATTTAAAATGTTGTGTTAATCTACTGCTATACACATATATGCATTCTTTTTTCTATTCTTTTCCATATGTTTATCCTTGGATATTGAATAAAGTTCTCTGTGCTATCCAGTAGGACCTTGTGTTTATGCATTCTATATGTAATACTTGGCAACTACTAACACCCCCAATTCGTCCCATCCACCTCTTCCCCTTGGCAACCACAAGTCTGTTCTTTAAGTCTGTGAGTCTGTTTCTGTTTTGCAGATAGATTCATTTGTGGCATAACATCATAAAACTCCTAGAAGAGACCATAGGAAAAATATTCTCTGGCATAAATTGTACACATATTTTCTTAGGTCAGTCTCCCAAGGCAATAGAAATAAAAAGAAAAAATAAATAAATGGTAACTAATCAAACATACAAGGTTTTGAACAGCAAAGAAAACCATAAACAAAACAAAATGACAACCTATGGAATGGGAGAAAATATTTGCAAACTATATGAGCAACAAAAGTTTAATTTCCCTAGTATACAAATAGCTCATACAGGAGTGGAAGATGGTGGAGGAGTAAGATGGGGAGATTGCCAGCCTCCCCACAAATACATCAAAAATTCATTAAGATATGGAACAACTCTTACTAAGCAACCTCTAGGTGACAGCAGAAACCCCAGGACTCCAAGGGGGCAGGCTAAACTCCCTGAAGTGAGGTAGGTGAGAGGCTGGAGACATAAAAAGGGAAAAGACAAAGAACTTCTAGATGGGAGCTTGTGCCCTGGAGGGAGGCAGGGAATCATGAAGCAGGAAGGGTTCCCTTGCACTGGGAAGTTCCCTGATAGGTGGGCCCAAGTGAGAGCTGTGGAATCTCGGAAAATTGGACAAAGCAGAGACCTAGACGGCAGAAAACAGAGAAAGCTGCACTGCTCAGCCCGTAAAGACCTCACAGACTGTGGCCTTGAGCAGACAGTGGGCTCAGGGAACCAAGGGAGGGCTCATGGAAGCCCCACGGTGCAGAGGGTGGGCCTGGGGTGCCAAGAGAGGAGCGGCATACAAACCTCTCCAGCACACACAAACAGCACGCCCAGAGGGCGAGCCAGGGAGCCGAAAGAAGAACATACAAGCCCCACAGCATAGAGGGTGAGCTCAGGGGGCTGAGGGAAGGCCACACAAGTTTCTGCAACACAGAGGGCAGGGTCAGAGAGCCAAGAAAAGATCTACACAAGCCCCTACCTAGCAAGCTTCAGCCTGCGGTGCAGGGCGGCACAGGGGGAACAGAAGTACCAGAAAAGATTTCAGGGACAAGTAAGGGGCTGGTGGCAGTGAAGATATGCTGAGAGGGCCACTTTGACGGTGCTGTGAAAATAGATGTGGCTAACATTGCCAAAGCCAGAAGGATTGCCCAAAGACATGCTGAATCCAGAGACACCCCAAAACCTACTACTGGACTCTGCACTGCCCTTGAAAGAGACAAGATCCAGCTCCATCAATCAGAACAAAGGCACAAGCTCCCCCAACCAGGAAAATATCATAGGACATTAATCCAACCCAATCCACAGGGGCAGACTCCACAACCAAGAAGAATGCCAGATGCTTCCAAACTTATTCTACAAGGTCACAATCACCCTGATAGGTGGGAGGGGGGTTCTGCAAGGGGAAAACATGTACACCCATGGTGGATTCATGTCAATGTATGGCAAAACAAATACAATATTGTAAAGTTAAAAAATAGATAAATAAACTAATTTAAAATAAAAAAACAAAAACAAAAACAAAACCAGGGAAGGAAAACACACGCAAAAAAGAAAATTACAGGCAAATATCATTGATGAACATAGATGCTAAAATCCTCAACAAAATCCTAGCAAACAGAATTCAACAACACATTAAAAAGTTCATACACTATGATCAAGTTGGGTTTATTCCAGGGATGCAAGGATTCTTCAATATACACAAATCAATCAATGTGATACACAATATTAACAAATTGAAAGTTAAAAACCACATGATCATCTCAATGGATGCAGAAAAAGCCTTTGACAAAATTCAGCACCCATTTATGATAAAAAAAACTTCAAAAATGTGCATAGAAGGAATCTACCTCAATATAGTAAAGGCCATATATGATAAGCCAACAGCAAACATTATTCTCAACAGTGAAAAACTAAAAGCATTCCCTCTAAGATCAGGAACAAGACAAGAGTGTCCACTCTCACCACTATTATTCAACATAGTTGAATAAGTCTTAGTTAGGGCAATTAGGGAAGAAAAAGAAATAAAAGGAATCCAGCTCAGAAAAGAAGAAGTAAAACTCTCACTGTGTGCAGATGACATGATACTACACATAGAAAACCAAAAAGAAATTATCAGAAAATTACTGGAGCTAATCAGTGAATTTAGCAAAGTCATGGGATATAAGGTCAATACACAGAAATCACTTGCATTTCTATATACTAACAATGAAAAATCAGAAAGATAAATTAAGGAATCAATTCCATTCACCATTGCAACAAAAAGAAAAAGATATCTAGAAACAAACCTACTTAAGGAGATAAAAGAATTGCATACAGAAGATTATAAGACACTGATGAAAGAAACCAAAGATGACATCAACAGATGTAAAGATATTACATGTTCCTGGGTAGGAAGAATCAATAGTGTGAAAATGACTATACTAGCAAATGCAATCTACAGATTCAATGCAAACCCTATCAAATTACCAATGGCATTTTTCACAGAGCTAGAACAAAACACTTCACAATTCATATGGAAACACAAAAGACCTCAAATAGCCCAAGTAGTTTTGAGAAAGAAGAATGGAGCTGGAGGAATCAACCTTCCTGACTTCAGACTATACTACAAAGCTACAGTCATCAAGACAGTATGGCACCAGCACAAAACAGAAATATAGACCAATGGAACAAGATAGAGAGTCCAGAGATAAACTCACACACCTGTGGGTACCTTATTTTTGACAAAGGAGGCTAGAATATACAATGGGGCAAAGTTAGTCTCTTCAATAAGTGGTGCTGGGAAAACTGGACAGCTACATGTAAAAGAATGAAATTAGAACACTTCCTAACACCATAAACAAAGATAAACTCAAAATGGATTAAAGACATAAATGTAAGACCAGAAACTAAAAAGCTTTTAAAGGAAAACATAGGCAGAACACTCGATGGCAGAAATCAAAAAAGATCCTCTATGACCCATATCCTAGAGTAGTGGAAATAAAAACAAAAATAAGCAAGTGGGACCTAATTAAACTTAAAAGCTTCTGCACAGTAAAGGAAACTACAAACAAGGTGAAAAAACAACTCTCAAAATGGGAAAAAATAAAAGCAAAGTAAACAACTGACAAAGAATTAATTTCCAAAATATACAAGCAGCTCATACAACTCAATACCAGAAAAACAAACAACCCAATCAAAAAGTGGGAAAAGGACCTAAACAGACATTTCTCCAAAGAAGACATACAGATGGCTAACAAACACATTGCAAGTCAAAACTACAATGAGATACCACCTCACACCAATCAGAATAGCCATCATCAAAAAGTCTACAAACAATAAATGTTAGAGTGAGTGTAGAGAAAAGGGAACCCTCTTGCATTGCTGGTGGGAATGTAAATTGATACAGCCACTATGGAAGACAGTAAGGAGATTCCTTAGAAAACTAGGAATAAAACCACCATGTGAGCCAAAAATCCCACTGTTAGGCATATATCCTGAGAAAATCAAAACTGAAAGAGACATATGTACCCCAGTGTTCATTGCAGCACTATTTACAATAGCTAGAATGTGGAAACAACCTAGATGCCCATCAACAGATGAATGAATAAAGAAGCTGTGGTACATATATACAATGGTATACTACTCAGTCATAAAAAGGAATGCATTTGAGTCAGTTCTAATGAGGTGGATGAACCTAGAACCTATTACACAGAGTGAAGTAAGTCAGAAAGTTAAATATAAATATTGCAAACTAACACATATATATGGAATCTAGAAACACATACATACGGAACCTGGAAAGATGGTACTGATGAATTTATTTGCAGGGCAGCAATGGAGAAACATACATAGAGAACAGACTTATGGACACAGAGGGAGGGGAGGAAGGAGAGGGTGAGATATGTGGAGAGAGTAACATGGAAACTTACAATACCATATGTAAAATAGATAGCCAATGGGAATTTAATGTATGATTCAGGGAATTCAAACAGGGCCTCTGTAACAATCTAGAATGGTGGGACAGGGAGGGAGATGGGAGGGAGCTTTGGGAGGGAGGAGACATGGGTGTACCTGTGGCTGATTCTTGTCGATGTTTGACAGAAAAAAAAAATTCTGTAAAGTAATTATCCTTCAATTAAAATATAAACTAAAAAACTAGCTCATACAAAACTTAGATGATGACAAAAAATCAACTTTATTATTGATTAAAAATATTGCAAAATGTGACTTAGGTATGTACCCTAAACAATCAACCAATCAAAAATAGGCAGAAGACCTAGATGGACATTTTTTCCCAAACAAGACATCCAGATGCCCAATAGGCACATGAAAACATGCTCAATGTCACTAGTTATTAGAAAAATGCAAATCAAAACTGCAATGAGATATTACCTCACACCAGTCAGAATAGCCATCTTCAAAAAAGCTGCAAATAAAAAGTGTTGCAGAGCACTTCCTACACTGTTGATGGGAATGCAAATTGGTGCAGTCACTATGGATAACAGTATAGAGGTTCCTCAGAAAACTAAATAGAATTACCATATGATCTTTCAATCCCACTCTTGGGCATATATCCAGACAGAAGTATAATTCAAAAAGATACATGAATATGTTTCAAAATCATTTCCATGGAGGACAGGATGGCTGAATCTCTTCCCCATTATATTTAGGGTTGCTCTGATTGCTTAATCTTGTGTTCCCTTTCCCTCGCCCAACTCCATTCAGAATTGTGGTTGCCTGGCTCAGCAAGTTCCTATGTTTGTGGTGCTGGAGAAAAACCATCAATAGAGAAGAGAGACACATGGACTTGAAGGGGAAAAGTGCATCTCTAGACATGGCTTCAGTCCCTTCTGACTACCACCAGAAAGCCTTCTGACTATCACCAAAAATCACTTTCCACCAAAAATCCTTGTCTGCACGGCTGCAGCTCTGAGTGAGTGACATCTTATCTGTGTCTTCCTCCTTTTTCTTCAGTCCAAGGGTTGGTAACAGCTTTCAACACATATTGGTCCCTAGGTTTTTCATGTCACTTTTCTGTCCCTTTAATTCCTCATCCCTCTTTGATTAGTCACTAAAGTATTTTCATTTGAACCATCAGAGGTCAATTTATTTCCTGCTAAGATCTTGATAGACAATGCCAAAGAGTGTTCAAACTATAGCACAATTGCACTCATCTTCCAATATTTTTAATCAATAATAAAGTTGATTTTTATCATTGTCTAAATTCTGTGTATCTTTCAATTGATTTATTAAAAAACAGGTTGAAAAAAATAAACGGATTATATATAGAGCAACCTAGAATTGTATTTGATGGGAAAAACAGGGAAGAAGCATTTTTGATGTGCATCAAAGATAATATTAAGGCCTCACACATTAGCAATTAGTGACCACACAATTTTTTTTTTTTTTTTTTTTTACTTTAACGATGTTCATTGACTTAAATTGTGCCAAGAGATTTGTTCTTCACTTTTGTGGTTGGCTTTTAACTGGCATATCTAGGGTGAAAAACATGAGATTTTTAAGCTCTCTTAGGTATGAGCCATGAGGAATTTTTATCTTATTAAGTCACAATATTTTATGTCTGCTTGTGCATAGGCAAATGGTTGCCTTCATATAGGTAAGAGCTTTTAATAGATATTAGCACTGAGGCTCTTAGGTGACCTTTAGCTTCAGATTCAGCTAGGTTTGGTATTGCAGGTGAGGCCTGGACAGAGATTTGGTCCTTTCAGACATTTTTGGAAGGTACAGTATTTTCTACTTTTATCCTGCGCCATTTTTTCAGGTAAAGTCTCATAACATAAGATAGCTATTTATGTTTCTTGTGTACATATATAAAAAGTTTTTTAATTTGTTACTGCCAGGATATAGTAGACAATGCTGATTTAACTCTCACAAATAATAATCACTGCATTTAGAAATAAAGGAGTAAGCTAGAAGGACTATGTGCTTAGTCGCTCAGTCCTGTCCGACTCTTTGAGACTCCATGGACCATAGCACATGTGGCTCCCCTGTCCATGGGGATTCTCCAGGCAAGAATATTAGAGTAGGTTGCCATGCCCTCCTTCAGGGGATCTTCCCAAACCAGGGATCAACCCAGGTCTCCTGCATTGCAGGCAGTTTCTTTACCATCTGAGTCACCAAGGAAGCCCAGAGGGGCTATAATTTCATAGTATTCATCTTACTTAGGTTTTAAAGGTCATTTCACCTACCAGTGCCCATAGTCTCAGACTGACTCTATATTTGCTAACTAAGAAACTACTGACGCTGGCTTTAGATTGCAGAACCCACACTGTGAGAGACTTCATCCATGGAAAGTTGATGGATTATTTTAATTTACAGAAAAGGAAAAAATGTGGGTAGCTATTATGCAAAATATAGAAAGTTAAAAGAGAGCTTTTAGAAAACAATTGTGATTAAGAAAAAAAGAATTTCAACATAAAAAATAGTTAACACAGAGAAGAAGGAAACATGTAAACCAAATGTTTTTAACAATGATATTAGAAAAGAAACTATATAGATTGTTTGATTATTTGAAAATACTGCCCAAGATCTAATAAAGGAAGAAGGGTATACTTTCAAAGGGCTGAGAAGTCATAACGAACAAAACACAACAGACAGACAAAAAAGCCAAAAAAACATAAACCTGTTTATAGGTAGCCTTTTTTTGGCAATGTAAAATGATTTTTAGTTAGAAATATAAAGCATTAATCTAGCCTTTGCTTACTTTTCTCAAATTAGTAGACTTGTCAGAGCAGTTTTTGGTTTATTAAAACTTAGACAAAAAACATATTGGTTTCCCATATGCAAGAGCTCCTACACTTCCCATGCACTACCTTACCACATATACAGTTCCTTGTATTATTAATATTCTCACTTAGAGAAGTGTATCTGTGACAATGTCCAACCAATACATTATTAGTAACAAAGTCCACAGTATATATTAAGGTTCACATGTGTGTTGAAAATTCTACAGGTATAATGTGTATAATCTACAATGTTAAATGGTAAGTATCCACTATTACAATATAATTACAGTATCACATAGAATACTTTCACTGCCCTCAAAACTGCCTATACTCCATATATTCATTCCTCCATCTCTGCTCTGAAGGTCATGACTACCAACGATTTTTTAAAACTGTCTCAATAATTTCATCTTTTACAGAATGTCATATAGTTGAAATCAGTAAAAATGCTTTACACATTGGCTTTTCTTTTAACTTAACAATATGCATTAAAGTTCCTTCTCTTTTTGTAACTTGATAGCTCATTTATTTTTTATTAGTGAATAACATTCCACTGTATATATGCATCATAGTTTGTTAATCCATTTTTCAATTAAAGGACATCTTGGTTCCTTCCAAGTTTGGGCAGTTGTAAATAAAGTTGCTAAAAATCATTGTGTGCATGTTTTTATGTGAATATAAAGTTTCAGTTTATTGGGGTAAATATCAAGCAGCGTGTTGTTAGACTGCATGATAAGAGTATTTACTTTTTTAAGAAACTGCCAAGTTACCTTCCAAAGTAGCTATACTATTTTGAATTCTGTTGGTCCACATGCTTGCCAGCATTTAGTGTTGTCAGTATTCTGAACTTAAGTCATTCTAATAGATATGTAGCGGTATATCATTTTTGTTTCAAGTTTTAAGATGCCTTAATGGCACTGAACATTTTCTTAATATGCTTATTTGCCATCTCTATATCTTCTTTATGAGGTTTCCAGATTTTTTGGTTATTTTTCATTACTTTTTTTTTTTAACCTGATGAGTTTTAAGAATTATTTTTATATTTTTAAATACCAGTTCTTTAACAGATATGTGCTTTCTTGAGTCTGTGGCTTGCTTTTTCATCCTCTTAGTAGTATCTTTTATGGAGTAATTTTTAATTTTAGTGAAGTCCAAACTATCAAGTACTCCCTTCACAAATCATGCTCTCTATGTTGCATCTAAAAATCATCATCAAACCCAAGTTCATTTATATTTTATCCTATGTTTCCTTCTAGGAATGTTTTAGTTTTGAACTTTATATTTAAGTCTTTGATCAATTTTTGAGTCAATCTTTGTGAAAGATCTGTGTCTCAATTTGAGCTTTTTGCATGTGAATGTCTAGTACCAATCCTTGAAAATACTATCTTTTCTCCATTGAATTACCTTTGTTCCTTTGTCAAAGATCAGTTAATTATATTTGCTCAAGGCTACTTCTGGGCTCTCTAGTCAGCTTCACTGATCTATTTTCCCATTCTTTTGCAAATAACACACTGTCTTGATTATTGTAACTTTTAGTTAGTCTTGAAGCTAGGTACTGTAAGTTCTCCTATCAGTATCGTGTTGGCTCTTCTGGGTCTTTTGCCTTTCTGTGTAACTGTAGAATTGGTTTGGGAATTTGATTGAGATTTCACTGAATATATAGACAAAGTTTGGAAGAACCTATATCTTAACAGTATTGAATCTTCCTGTTCATGTTCATGGAGTATTTCCCTGTTTATTTAACTCTTCTTTGAATACTTTATCAAAATTTTGTAGTATTACACAGATATTGTACATATTTTGTTAGAGTTTTATCTAACTACATAATTTTTTCATATCTTACAAAAATGAATAAACAGAAACCTTAATTGAATAGAGTCAAGAGGCCAGAAGGGAGGGCTCCCACACCCTAGAGTGATAGCAGAACCAAACAGGAAGAAGAAAGGCTCCTCTTATTCTGTGAGTAAAGAAGCCCTTCAGGGTATAAAGCCCATAAAAAAAGATTACAAGGCTCAAGGCCTCATTATCCTTCATTACTAGTTCCTGTAATACTGCTATCTTACTGATGAGAAAACCTAAGGGCAGGAATAGAGACTCAGACATAGAGAACAGACAGTGTACACACAGTGGGGTAAGGAGAGTGGTGGATGAATTGAGAGTAGCACTGAAACATATACATTACCATTCAAAACCTTGGCTACACTCTAGACCCACAAGTTGTTTAGTGCCTGACTCTTTTGTGACAGACAGGCTCCTCTGTCCATGGGCTTTTCCAGGCAAGAATACAGGAGTGGATCGCAATTTCCTTCTCTCCAAGAGATCTTCCCAACCCAGGGATCAAACCTGCGTCTCCAGCAAGTCTCCTGCATTGCAGGCAGGTTCTTTACCACTGAGTCATCAGGGAAGACACAGATAGTGGGAAGTTGCTGTATAACACAGGGAGCTCAACTTGGTGCTCTGTGACAACCTGGTGGTGGTTTAGTTGCTGAGTCGTGTGCGACACTTGCAACCCCATGGACTGTAACCTGCCAGGCTCCTCTGTCCATGGGATTCTCCAGGCAAGAATACTGGAGTGAGCTGCCATTTCCTTCTGCAGGGGATCTTCCTGACCTGGGAATCGAACCAGGGTCTCCTGCATTGTAGGCAGATTCTTTACCAACTGAGGTACAAGGGAAGCCCCTTGACAACCTAGCGGGATGGAATGGGGTGGGGGGTGGGAAAGAGGTTCAAGAGGGAGGGGCCATATGTATACTTATGGCTGATTCGCATTGTTGTATGGCAGAAACCAATACAACATTGTAAAGCAATTATCCTTCAATTTAAAATAAACATTAAAAAGAAAAGATCAGAGGTTTGTCCAAGACCTCTGAGCAATAAACAGTGTTGTTATTTCTCAACTCTTTTTTGTTTTTACACATTTTTTTTAACCCTCATATATTGCTAACATCCATTTTCACCAGAAGCAAATTATTTACTGTATTTGACTCAAGCAGTGCATTCTTTAGTATCCAAGTTGATGAAGCTAACCATTACCTTTTTACCTTCACTTAGGAAGAAAAATAAGTCACCTAGAAGTAACGTCTGTGGGAGTTTTACTGAGTGTATTTCTTTAAAATCCTGAAGGCTGATATGAGTTGATATTAAGTTTCCAAGGGGTTTTACTTTGTTGCAAATATGGATGATTTGCTTCTTGCCTCTCCTTCTCAAGCTGCTTCATTGGAAGAAAGGAACTGCTTGCTAAAGCTTTTACCCTTAAAGGGATATAAGGTCATCAAAGAAAAATTTCAATTTGCCCAAACCCAGTTTCAGTATTTATGGCATCAGATACCCGAACAATGGCTACATTTAAATCCAGATAAACTCTGTGGTGTCCTAAGTTTCCCCCAAACACAAAATAAGTACCACATGTGAGTTTTTCTCAAGCTAGTTGGTTATTGTTAGAATTATATTCCAAATATCTCTCTTGTGGCCAAACTCCTGTGTATTTTACTCAACAGTAAGAACCCTGACCCAATTTTATGAGAAGAACTGTAAAACATAACTTTCAAGGCTTAGAGTTTGAAGAATCTGACTTTGAGAATTCCAATATTTAGATTTCCTTTCCCATTTTTGTATATGAAATACAAGGAAATTTCCTTGGGATACTCACACAAATCATGGGGACCACTCATCTACCCAAAATCTTTCAAGATTGTTTACCAATGACAGGTCACCTCCTGATTCCTCATAATGATCTACTGAAAATTCCTCATCAGTATTTCACTGATGGTTCTTATTTAAAAGGAAGTGAAAGTCACTCAGTTGAGTCTGACTCCTTGTGACCCCATGGACTATACAGTCCATGGAATTCTCCAGGCCAGAATACTGGAGTGGGTAGCCTTTCCCTTCTCCAGGGGATCTTCCCAATCCAGGGATCTAACCCAGGTCTCCTGAATTGCAGGTGGATTCTTAACCAGCTGAGCCACCAGGGAAGCCCAAGAATACTGGAGTGGGTAGCCTATCCCTTCTCCAGTGGATCTTACCAACCTAGGAATCAAACTGGGGTCCCCTGCATTGCAGGCAGATTATTTACCAACTGAACTATCAGGGAAGCCCTATTTAAAAGGGGACAGTGACAAATACCAAGTTGGGTATGCTACTACAACTCTTTTTGATGTGTTGAGGCAGCATCTTTATCTATGGTTTTCAGCCCAATGGTCGAAATTTTACATTCCTACATTATCTTGTACTTTAGCCAAGGACACAACTGTCAGCATTTATACAAACAGTAGATTTGCTTCTGGATTAGCTCATGATTTCGGAATGTTGTGGAAATATGTTTTCCTTACTTCCAGCAGAAATAAAATTAAGATGGTCCTAATGTTCAGGAATTATTGGATATATTATTTTATCTACCAGTTTAGCAACTATTAAGACTCAGGAGCATGGTAAACTTAACTCTCTGGAAGCTAAGGGAAGTCATCTTGCTGACATTTCCAGAAGAGAAGCTGTCCTTAAAAGGACTAGCAGCAGCCAAACCTCATTCATGGTCCAAAGAGCCATTTACTCAAATGATAACTTAGTAAAACTGGCTACAGAAATTCAACAATTGCCCCTAGGCAAAGAAAAACAAGATTTGAAATTCAACAATTGCTGATTTGATAAAAAGGTAAAGCTCTGATTTGGACCAAAAAACAACCCAGTCCTACCGGAGACTCTAAAATTCCCGCTCTTCACCACTGCACATTCATTAAACCATTGGCCTACTGACAAAATGATAGCATTCATGAATCAATCTGTTAGAAAAACAATAACAAAGTCACAGTGTCTACCCCACTTGTCCTATTTATCCAAAGTACAACTCAGTGAAGCCTGTGTGTACTGCTCCCAGATAAACTACTTAATGAACTATTTGAGATGCGGCTAATGGATTTCATACATCTTCCATTTCACGGATATAAACATGTTTTAATCATGATCTGTATGTTTCACACTGCACTGAAGGGACTGAAGCCTTCCCCTGCAGACAGACTACTCCCTTTTCTGCGTCTAAAGTCCTTCCAGAAAGATAATCCCTACCTGGGTAACTCAACTTCTGTAGTGACCTGACCATTCTACTGATCAGGTATTTTGACATGTCTGTTCTATTTGGCTGGTTTTATAACACTTTCACTTTGATGAACACCTTCATCCTTCTGATTTGAAGAACACGCAAATGGCATGATTAAAGCTCAACTGGCAAAATTTGTAGGGGCCCTTCAAATACCTTGGCCAAAAGCATTGCCACTGATCCTCCTAAATCTTTGATTTACTTTTTTGGAACTCATACAAACTTTTTCACCCTTTGAGATAGATATTATTCCACCTCAATATGTATGCATTTTGTTTCATTTTATTGTTTTATTGCATTAGCTAGGATTTCCATATGATATTGAATAGGCCCAATAAGTGGATATCATTGCTCTGTTACTAATCTATTCTAATTTAGTCTAATCTCACTATGAAAGCATCTAGTTTCTCCCCACTAAGTATAATGTTAGTGCTAAGTCACTTCAGTCAAGTCCAGTTCTTTGTGGCTCCACGGACTGTAGTCTGCCAGACTCCTCTGTCCATGGGATTCTCCAGGCAAAAATACTAGAGTGGGCTGCCATTTTCTTCTCCTCCAGGGATCTTCCTGACCCAGGGATCCAGCGCATGTCTCTTATGTCTCCTGCATTGGCAGTTGGGTTTTTTTTTACCACTAGCACCACCTGGGAAGCCAAGTATAATGTTAACTATAGGTTTACTGTAGATGTTCTTTATCAAGTTGAAAATATTTCCCTCTATTCCTAGTTAACTCTGAGTTTATATAATGAACTGGTATTGGATTCTGTTAAATGTTTCTTTTGTAAATATTGATTCGATCATGTGATATTTCTTTTTTAGCCTCTTGATGTAATGAATTAATTACATTTCAGATGATGGATATATCATTACATTTTAAAATTTATAAACTTATTGCTATTTTCAAAGTATTAGCTTTTGCTTTGTGGATTAGAGTTGACCTCTTAATAATAGCAGCTGGAAAAATATCCTCAGAGATTATTAAAGCTATACTAGGTAATTACAGAAAATGTGATGAAATGTAAGCTAGGAAGAATAGGAAGCTAAGTGTAAAAATACTCAGAGAAAAAATAAATGGCTGAATTTCAAGATGACAGTTGTTGTTTATACATGCATGTATTGTTTTTCCCATGCAGCTACACTATAGACAAAGATAAAAATTTTATTATGTTGGAAATATAATTTAAATAATATCTAGTCACTGGGATTTTCATCATTGTAATCTCTAGACCTTTCAATATGTTGAGAATGTCAAAAATACTATATAGTCTTACAGATGAGAAAAGATTCTTTTTTTTGTCAAGTACTTTTCTACTTTTCATTTTTAAACAGGCTATAATAGACTTTTATTGGGATATGTTGACAAATAAACTTTATTTCACAGATTGAAACTAAACTAGTCTTCTCATTTTATTCTCCTTAGCTCAGGTACTAATTAATTTTGCCATAATATTTGGAAATATCATAAATCATATAAAAGCCAGTACTACAGTAATGTTTTATAGTCTATTTAACTCTGGATTTTTCAAAAGAAGAAAATATGAGAGACCAGATAAGAGCTAAGGTCTTAAAGAATTTCACTGAAAAACATTCTATATTACAGTTGCTGAAAGAATCCAGCTTGACAAGATATCAAGAATCATACTTACTGAGTTTAGTAGGATAAGAAATTACATAGAGTGAATTTTGAATTTTAATTACTTTAAACTAAGAGAGCTGGGCTCAAGTCCATACTCTCCAACTAGAATTTGTATTGATCCCCTTTTTAATATGGTTAGGAACAAACATCAACTAAGATGAAGGAAATAATAATCCATCCCCACTACTACCCTTTTTTAAATGAAATAACATTTCTGTTTATGGTTTTCTCCTATGTAAAATATAATGATAGGACTTCTTAGGTGGCTCAGTGGTAAAGAATCCACCTGAAATGCAGGAGACTCAGAAGATGCTAGTTCATCCCTGAGTTGGGAAGATCCCCTGAAGGAGGAAATTGTAACCCACTCCAGTATTCTTGCCTGGAGAATTGAATGGAGAGAGAAGCCTGGCAGGCTATATAGTCTATGAGGTCACAAAGAGTTGGACACAACTGAGCACACATGCATGACATTTCTTCTAGCTCTCAAACCTTATGGCTTGAAAGTTTAACACTCAAAGAAATTAACCTTAAAACTAACCATTATTCTTGATAACATTAAGAAAAAAAGATTGTTTCAAAAATGATATATATGACAAAGTATTTTATAGACTTTGTAACTATATTTATTACTACAAATACATATGAGGTTTCTGAGGCAGGCAGATATTATCATTTAGAGCAATAGGTATTTCAGTTAACTACATCCCAATTTCTCTCTTCTGCAGTAATCCAATGAGCATTAGATGTCACCCTATATGTACTAGGATTTATACTAAAAGTGAGGAACCCTGATAGTTAAATAGGAAAATGGGTATAACAGCTTTCCTTTCCTTTTGATCAAGGGACAGAAATGTATCTCTCTAAGGTAAATTCTCCTCAGAAACAGAAGGATAAAGATCAATTTTTTTATCCTTTGAAAGAAACCAATATTTCTAGGAAGAAGAAAAGCCAAGACTCTCTTAATTTACAACAATTCCTAAGAACATTTTCATGGCTTCAGTTTTCATCCTCTTTGATATGTAAATACATTCCTCAGCCAGGTAAATCTCTCCCAACTGTCTATCACTATTTACCTACCCTTTAACTTCAAAATTTCCTCATGACCCAGGTCCCAAATTTCTTTTCTCAGAAAGGCCTACCCATGCAGAAACATAAAAATGTGTACTTTCTGATGTCATTAAACCATATTTTCAAACCCGAATTATGTTTAGAACTTATCATTCCTTTAGATAAATGATTCTTAGTATGTGGTTGCTTGACCAGCAGCATCAGTACCAGCTGGGAAACTGTTAGAAGCATAGATTTCTTGACCCCAATCTCGAACTTCTGAATCAGAAACTCTATGTATTGGATCCAACAATCTGTTTATTTTCAAGTCCTCACAATTTTGATACACATCCCAAATTTGATAATCACTGCCTTAGAAAAATAATTAATGGTATTGATATATGGAACTGACTTTCCCTCTCAATTTTTTTCCATTGTGGTGAGATACACATAACAAAATTTATTGCCTTACAGTTTTTAGTGTAAAATTCAGTGGTATTAAATACATTCATGTGGCTTCCCTGGTGACTTCAGTGGTAAAGAATCTTCCTGCTAATACAGGAGATGTGGGTTCAACCATAGGGTGAGAAGATGCCCTGGAGAAGAGAATGGCAACCAACTCTAGTATTCTTGCCTGGAAATTCCATGGACACAGGAGCCTGGAGGGCTATAGTCCATGGGGTTGCAAAAGAGTTGGACATGACTTAGCAACTAAACAACAACAACAAATAACATTCAAAGGGACTTCCATGGTGGTCCAGTGGTTAAGAATCCACCCTTGCAATTCAATAGAAGGTGGGTTCAATCCCTGGTGGGGAACTAAGATCTCAAATGCCTCTGAGCAACTAAATCTGTGTCACAACCACTGGAGCCTGTGTGCAACAACTAGAGAGTCTGTGTGCTGCAGGGAAACATCCTGCACGGCCCAATGAAGATCTCATGTGCCACAACTAAGACACAACGCTGCCAAATTAATCAATTACTTTAAAAAATATATTCATATTTTTGTATAACCATCACAACCACTCATCTCTTGAGGTCTTTTCATCTTGCAGTTTGGAATTCTATACTAATTAAGTAATAATTCTTCATTCTCTTCTCCCCTCACCTTTTCATAACCACCAATCTATTATCTGTATCTATGATTTTGACTACTCTGAGTATCTCATATAAGTGAAATCATACTATATTTGTCTTTCTGTAACTGGCTTATTTCCTTTAGCATAATGTAACCAAGGTCCACCCATGTTGCAGTATATGTCAGAATTTCATTCATTTTGAGGCTAAATAATATTCCACTCTATTTATATACCATGTACAACTTATCCATTCATCCTCCAATCAACATTTAGGTTGCTTTCATACTTTGGCTATTGCAAATAGTGGTGCTAATTTCCCAAGACTCTGATTTCAATTATTTAGGGTGTACACCTAAACAGAGGATTTCTGGATCATATGGCAATTCTATTTTTAAATTTTTGAGAAAAACTGCCATAGTGCTTTCCACAATGGCTATCCAAATTTCAATAGCACATAAGGGTTCCTTTTCTCCAAACCCTTGCTATTTTGTTTTTTGTTTTTTTTTTTTTAATAGCAAATATCCTATTGAGTGACAAGTAGTATCTCGTTGTAGTTTCCATTTACATTTCTTAATAATTAGTGATGTTGAGAATCTTTTCACATGCTTTTTGGGCATTTATTTACCTTCTGTGAGGAAATATCTATTCAAGTCCCTTGCTAATTTTTAATTCATTTGCTTGTTTTTATGCTGTTGCTGAGTTTTAAAAATTCTATATATATTCTGGATATTAATTTATGTCAAATAGATGATCTGGAAATATTTTCTCCAAATTTGTGGTAGTTTGAACATTCTTTGGCATTGCCTTTCTTTGGGATTGGAATGAAAACTGACCTTTTCCAGTCCTGTGGTCACTGCTGAGTTTTCCAGATTTGCTAGACATTAAGTGTAGCACTTTCACAGCATCATCTTTTAGGATTTGAAATAGCTCAACTGGAATTCCATCACCTCCACTAGCTTTCTCATAGTGATGCTTCCAAAGCCCCACTTGACTTCGCATTCCAGGATGTCTGGCTCTAGGTGAGTGATCACACCATCGTGGTTATCTGGGTCATCAAGATCTTTTTTGTATGGTTCTTCTGTGTATTCTTGCCACCTCTTCTTAATATCTTCTGCTTCTGTTAGGTCCATACCATTTCTGTCCTTTATTGAGCCCATCTTTGCATGAAATGTTCCCTTGGTATCTCTAATTTTCTTGAAGAGATCTCTAGTCTTTCCCATTCTATTGTTTTCCTCTATTTCTTTGCATTGATCACTGAAGAAGGCTTTCTTATCTCTCCTTGCTATTCTTTGGAACTCTGCATTCAGATGGGAATATCTTTCCTTTTCTCCTCTGCCTTTCACTTCTATTCTTTTCTCAGCTATTTGTAAGTCCTCCTCAGACAACCATTTTGCCTTTTTGCATTTCTTTTTCTTGGGGATGATCTTGATCACTGTCTCCTATAAAATATCACAAACCTTCATCCATAGTTCTTCAGGTACTCTATCAGACCTAATCCTTTGAATCTGTTTGGCATTTCCACTGTAAAATCATAAAGGATTTGATTTAGGTCATACCTGTATGGTCCAGTGGTTTTCCCAACTTTCTTTCAACACGGGATGGGTTGCATAATAATTGCCTTGATGATCACTCACCATGATTATTTACTATCTGAGTTACTTAATATAATAGATTCTATTCATTATTAATTATTCTAAGACATGGGATAAATTGACTTAGAAATTGTATTCATTTGTTTAAGCCATAGACTGAAATACAGGCACTCTATAAGTGACTAGACATTCAGTCTCATGTTAAAAGCAAAGGGTTTATTAGTTTCTTCAACTTTAGTGATATAGTACTTCTACTATATTTTCGAAAGTATAATTGTGATAATGCCACCATTATCTATGCAAACTTTGTGTAATTTTAATGGGAATATAGTGCTTTCTGGAACTGGACTTTGGTTTCCTTTAATTATGACTTTGATAAACCCTTACTATTGTTGCTGTTGTTGTTCAGTCACTCAGTCGTGTCCAACTCTTTGTAACCCCATGGACTGCAACACACCAGGCTTTCCTGTCCTTCACCATCTCCCAGAGCTTGCTCAAACTCATGTTCATTGAGTCAGTGATGCCATCTAACCATCTCCCCTCTGTTGTCCCTTTCTCCTCCTGCCTTCAATCTTTTCCAGCATTAGGGTCTTTTCTATGAGTCGGCTCTTCACATCAGGTGGCCAAAGTATTATAGCTTCAGCATCAATCCTTCCAAAGAATATTCAGGATTGATTTCCTTTATGATTGACTGGTTAGACCTCTTTACAGTCCAAGGGACTTTCAAGAGTCTTCTCCAACACCACGGTTCAAAAGCATCAATTCTTTGGCACTCAGCCTTCTTTATGGTCCACCTCTCACATTCATACATGACTACTGGAAAAAAACATAGTATTGATTATACAGACCTTTGCTAGCAAGTAATGTCTCTGCTTTATGCAGTCTAGGTTTGTCATAGCTTTTTTTCGAAGGAGAATATGCTTACCATATGATCCAGCAATTCCATTCCTGGACATATATATCAAGATAACTCTAATTTGAAAAGATACATGCACGTCAATGTTCATGGAAGCACTATTTACAAATGCCAAAACATGGAAGTAACCTAAGTGTCCACCAATGGATGAATGAATAAAGAATATATTATATATACACACAGATACTGGAATATTACTCAGCCATAAAAAATAAAATAATGCCATTTGCAGTAACATAAGTGGACCTAGAGATTATCATACTAAGTGAAGTAAGTCAGATAGAGAAAGACAAATAGCATGTGACATCACTTATATGTGGAATTAAAAAAAATGATACAAATGAACTTATTTACAAAATAGAAACAGACATACAGACATAGGAAACAAACATGGTTAACAAAGGGAAAGGTGGGGAGGGATAAATTAGAACCTTAGTATTAATGTATCAACATTACTTTACATATAAAATAGTTAAACAAAAGTTCAACAGTTCAAATTTACTCTGATCCCTTTTCCATAAGAGAAATATTGTTGTAACCCATAACATCTTTATCCTTCACGGTAATTATTACTGATTCTTTGCTTTTCAGTTAGTATTTGATCAGGTACTACCTTCAAACCTCACATCCACTGAATGATGAGGAGATCTACAAGTTTGGTTCACATGTTCTGTCAGTGGTTGGCTATGATGTGAGCTATTACTGCAGCTCTCTCTTTAAGGAAGAGCTCTGCTTTGAACGTGTCCTAAATGCTCTCAGGCACTTTTTCTCTCAGTATTTATCCAGCAACTACAGCAAATAATAGAAGTAATGTATGGGAGGACATGTGTTTCATAAGAGTGTTTATTTGTTGGGAGATTTCTTTACATATTACAGTGAAATGAAGACAAGTTACCCTTTGCATAGATGAGTGTATGGGTTAAATATGGATGCCATCGTGGTTCCTGTGCATTCATTAGTCATATCTAATAAAATATAACTATTTGTGTCACTTTTGAATCACTCCACTGTGATCACCATACAGTTTATATGTGTAGAACTACAGATTCGAAACTATCTTTTTAAAGTATATTTATATTGAAAGTGATGAACTATTGTAAACTGCAATTAAAATTTTATTGAAATATCATTGAAAATGCTCAAATAAAGTTGTATTCCTATTCCTGAAAGAAAGAAAGAGGGAGGGAGAGAGGAAGGAAGGATGGAAGGAAGGAAGGACATTTTGCTTGCATTTTTCTTACAAAGAAGTCTATGTTCGTCAACCATTGGGTATTTGTTGGCAAAAAGGATCAGACCTCTTATTACTATGTCTTTATTTTGAATCAGATGGAGTGATCTATAACTAACAGAAATTTAGCTACTGAAAGATAATCAATCATACTTTTTCTAAGAGGCTTTTGTCTTTGCTCACACGCTTTTTTCCCTTTGTCTCTAAGATCAAAATAATGTAGGGCGATTTTGGTAATACTTAAGAATTATAAATTTCCCAGTCAAAAATAATACTGGTAAGCAGATTTTAGCGAAACAATGCTGACATCCAGTGACTACTTAAGCTAATGCAAAATTTGTAAATAACATAGAATCTGAAGTATAGTTCATTTATTTAAAGGTCTAGTCAAAGTAAGATACTACTGCCTGATTGATCAATATATCTAGGTCTGAATCTAGGAAACACCTTGCATAGTCAGTATTTCTGAAGGCTCTGGAAAATCAAAGACTTCTATTCAATAAATGCCTATAAAACAACATGTTAAAGTTAAAGGGTCTAACCACATAGGACGCATATAAAGTTTTCCGAATGTGGAGTTAAAAGATACATAAATAGAAATTCATTTTATGAAAACGGACACTATAGTATCCCCCACTGAGAAGGGGGGATTAGCATTTTTATTATTACTATTTTATTATAGGTATATATATGTCAATGTATTTCATCAGTAAAATCATTTATAATATTAAAAAAAGTTGCTTTGTGTACTGAATATAGATTGACTCATGCTAAACTAAATGAAAAACTATACTAGTAAATAAAATAATAATAAACATATTAAATCAATAGTAGATTTTAAAAACACTTAGTTCTGGGGTATCCAATCCTCATAACTCATCTAGAGTTAACATTTGCTTTTGCTCTTGTTCAGTCTCTCAATTATGCCCAACTAGTTGCAACCCCATGGACTGAAACTCACCAAGTGCCCCAGTGATCAATATCTCCCGGACGTTGCTCAAACTCTTATTCATTGAAAAGATGATGCAGTACACTGTCTCATCCACTGATATCCCCATATGGCCCAGCCTTCAAACTTTCCCAGCATTAGTGCCTTTTCCAATAAGACAGTTCTTCGGATTAGGTGGCCAAAGTATTGGAGCTTCACTTTCAGCATCAGTCCTTCGAATGAATATTCAGAATTGATATCCATTAAGATTGACTGCTTTGATCTCCTTGCAGTCCAAGGGACTCTCAAGAGTTTTCTACAACACCGCAGTTCAAAAGCATCAGGTTTTCAGTGCTCAACCTTCTT
This sequence comes from Giraffa tippelskirchi, assembly GCF_054371585.1. Taxonomy (NCBI): domain Eukaryota; kingdom Metazoa; phylum Chordata; class Mammalia; order Artiodactyla; family Giraffidae; genus Giraffa; species Giraffa tippelskirchi. The sequence goes on from NC_137278.1 coordinate 67,923,139, forward strand.
TATGGTCCAACTCTCATATCCATACATGACTACTGGAAAAACCATAGCTTTGACTAGCCACACCTTTGTCGGACAAGCAATGTCTCTGCTTTTTAATACGCTGTCTAGGTTGGTCATATCTTTTCTTTCAGAGAGCGAGTGTCTTTTAATTTCATGACTACAGTCACCATCTGCAGTGATTTTGGAGCCCAAGAAAATAAAGTCTGTCACATAGCCAATGTTTCACCATCTGTTTGCCATGAAGTGACGGGACCAGATGCCATGATCTTTGTTTTTTGAACATTGAGTTTTAAGCTGGATTTTTCACTGTCCTCTTTCATCTTCAAAGAGGTTCCTCAGTTCCTTTTTGCTTTCTGCCATAAGGATGGTGTCATCTGCATATATGAGGTTATTGATATTTCTCCTGGCAATCTTGATTCCAGCTTGTGCTTCATCCAGCCTGGCATTTAGAATGATGTACTCTGCACATAAGTTAAATAAGCAAGGTGACTATATACAGCCTTGACATAGTCCTTTCTCAATTTGGAACGAATCCTTTGTTTTATGTCTAGTTCCAACTGTTGCTTCTTGACCTGCATACAGGTTTTGCAGGAGGCAGGTCAAGTGGTCTGGCATTCCCATCTTTTTAAGAGTATCCATAGTTTGCTGTGATCCACAAAGTCAGAGGCTTTAGTGTACTCAATGAAGCAGAAGTAGATGTTTTCCCGGAATCATCGTGCTTTTTCAATGATGCAATGGATGTTGGCAGTGTGATGTATGGTTCCTCTGTCTTTTCTAAATCCAGCACAAACATTTGGAAGTTCACGGCTCACATACTGTTGAAGCCTGGCTTGGAGAATTTTGAGCATTGCTTTGCTAGCATGTGAGATGAGTGTAATTGTGCAGTAGTTTGAACATTCTTTTGGCATTGCCATCTTTGGGATTGGAGTGAAAACTGACCTTTTCCAGTTCTGTGGCCACTGCTAAGTTTTCCAAATTTGCTGGCATATTGAGTGCAGCACTTTCACAGCATCATCTTTTAGAACTTGAAATAACTCAACTGGAATTCCATCACCCCCACTAGCTTTGTTCCTAGTGATGCTTTATTAGGCCCACTTGACTTCACATTCAAGGATGTCTGGCTCTAGGTGAGTGATCACACTATTGTGGTTATCTCGGTCATGAAGATCTTTTCTGCATAGTTCTTCTCTGCATTGTTGCCACCTCTTCTTAATGTTTTTTGCTTCTGTTAGGTCCATACCATTTCTGTCCTTTATTGTGCCCATCTTTGCATGAAATGTTCCCTTGGCATCTCTAATTTTCTTGAAGAGATCTCTAGTTTTTCCCATTCTATTGCTTTCCTGTATTTCTTCGCATTATCACTTAGGAAGGGTTTCTTATCTCTCCTTGCCATTTTTTGGAACTCTGCGTTCAGATGGGTATATCTTTCCTTTTGTCCTTTGCCTTTTGCTTCTCATCTTTTCTCTTTTGCCTTTCACTTCTCTTCTCTCAGCTATTTGCAAGTCCTCCTCAGACATCCTTTTTGCATTTTTTTTTCTTGGGGATGGTTTTGATCAGCACCTCCTTTCCAGTGTTACGAACCTCCATCCATAGTTCTTCAAGCACTCTGTCTATCAGATCTAATCCTTTGAATCTATTTGTCACTTCCACTGTATAATCATAAGGGATTTGATTTCAGTCATACCTGAATGGCTTAATGGCATTCTCTACTTTCTTTAATTTAAGTCTGAAGTTTGAAATAAGGAGTTCAAGAGCTAAGCCATAGTCAGCTCCCAGTCTTATTTTCACTGACTTTATAGAGCTTCTTCATCTTCAGCTGCAAAGAATGTAATCAATCGGATTTTGGTATTGGCTATCTGGTGATGTCCATGTGTAGAGACGTCTCTTGTGTTGTTGGAAAAGGCTGTTTGCTATGACCAGTGTATTCTCTTGCAAAACTCTGGTATCCTTTGCCCTGCTTCATTTGTACTCCTAGGCCAAACTTGCCTGATAGACCAGGTATCTCTTGATTTTCTACTTTTCTATTCCAGTCCCATATTTTGAAAAGGACATCTTTTTTTGGTCTTAGTTCTAGAAGGTCATGTAGGTCTTCATAGAACCATTCAACTTCAGCTTCTTCAGCATTAGTGGTTGGGGCATAGACTTGGATTACTGTGATACTGGATGGTTTGACTTGGAAATGAATCAAGATCATTCTGTTGTTTTTGAGATTGTACCAAAGTACTGCATTTTGGACTCTTTGATGAAAATGAGGGCTACTCCATTTCTACGTATAATACTTAAGTATTATATTATAGCTTTCTTTGATTTAAATAAAGTTCACTAAGTTTCTATTTGCTGACCTTCGTGTCTTTAGTAACTCATTTTGCTGTTGTTATTTAATATTATCTATACTCTTCAACTTTAAAGGTGGTTTATTTTTATTTTTAATCATGTCCATGGTTGAATTATATGCCACATATTTTTTTTTTCTATAATACCAGGTTAGAATTTATTGATACTTAAACTTTAAGCTGAGGAACATCTTTCCTTTTGCAATCTTGCTAAACATACCTGATGTGTTTTTGTCAAGATCTGTGACAGGTAAGACACTATTTTCAAGCTAACAAGTCAGGCTTCCCAGGTGGTGCCATGGTAAATAATCTGCCTGCTAATGCAGGAGGAGCAAGATTTGCGAGTTCAATCCCTGGGTCAGGAAGATCCCATGGAGGTGGAAATGGCAACTCACTCCAGTATTCTTGCCTGGAAAATTTCATGGACAGAGGTGCCTGGGGTTATAGTCTATGGGGTCACTGAGAGCTGAGCATAATTGTGTGTGTGTGCGTGCACACACACACACACACACACACACACACAAACTAGTTAGGCAGCAACTGTTTCTGACTCAAGAGAGTTCTGAGTTAGAAATGAGGACAGAATATTTCTCCCAGCAATTGCATGAGCAACAATTTTGTGTTAGTTTCCTGAGTTCTGAACTCCACAAGACAATACAAAAGGCTAGATGAAATCTGCCTATGCATTTGGCAGTAGGCTGTGTTACAGGTCAACACCGAAATCAGATTGATTATATTCTTTGCAGCCAAAGATGGAAAAGCTCTATACAGTCAGCAAAAAAAAGACCGGGAGGAGACTGTGGCTCGGATCATGAACTGCTTATCGCCAAATTCAGACTTAAATTGAAGAAAGTAGGGAAAACCACTAGACCATTCAGGTATGACCTAGATCAAATCCCTTATGAGTATACCGTGGAAGTGACAAATAGGTTTAAGGGTCTAGACCTGATAGACAGAGTGCCTGATGAACTATGGACAGAGGTTTGTGACATTGTACAGGAGACAGGGATCAAGAAAATCCCCATGGAAAAGAAATGCAAAAAAGCAAAATGGCTGTCTGAGGAGGCCTTACAGATAGCTTGGAAGAGAAGAGAAGCGAAAAGCAAAGGAGAAAAGGAAAGATATTCTCATCTGAATGCAGAGTTCCAGAGAATAGCAAGGAGAGATAAGAAAGCCTTCCTCAGTGATCAGTGCAAAGAAATAGAGGAAAACAACAGATTGGGAAAGACTAGAGACCTCTTCAAGAAAATTAGAGATACCAAAGGAACATTTCATGCAAAGATGGGCTCGATAAAGGACAGAAATGGTATGGACCTAACAGAAGCAGAAGATATTAAGAAGAGGTGGCAAGAATACACAGAAGAACTGTACAAAAAAGATCTTGATGACCCAGCTAATCACGATGGTGTGATCACTCACCTAGAGCCAGACATCCTGGAATGTGAAGTCAAGTGGGCCTTAGAAAGCATCACTACGAACAAAGTTAGTGGAGGTGATGGAATTCCAGTTGAGCTATTTCAAATCCTCAAAGGTGATGCTGTGAAAGTGCTGCACTCGATATGCCAGCAACTCTGGAAAACTCAGCAGTGGCCACAGGACTGGAAGAGGTCAGTCTTCGTTCCAATCCCAAAGAAAGGCAATGCCAAAAAATGCTCAAACTACCGCACAATTGTACTCATCTCACATGCTATTAAAGTAATGCTCAAAATTCTCCAAGCCAGGCTTCAGCAATACGTGAACCGTGAACTTCCAGATGTTCAAGCTGGTTTTAGAAAAGGCAGAAGAACCAGAGATCAAATTGCCAATATCCACTGGATCATCGAAAAAGAAAGAGAGTTCCAGAAAAACATCTATTTCTGCTTTATTGACTATGCCAAAGCCTTTGACTGTGTGGATCACAATAAACTGTGCAAAATTCTGAAAGTGATGGGGATACCAGACCATCTGATCTGCCTCTTGAGAAACCTGTATGCGGGTCAGGAAGCAACAGTTAGAACTGGACATGGAAGGACAGACTGGTTCCAAATAGGAAAAGGAGTACGTCAAGGCTGTATATTGTCACCCTGCTTATTTAACTTATATGCAGAGTAGTACATCATGAGAAATGCTGGGCTGGAAGAAACACAAGCTGGAATCAAGATTGCTGGGAGAAATATCAGTAACCTCAGATATGCAGATGACACCACCCTTATGGCAGAAAGTGAAGAAGAACTAAAGAGCCTCTTGATGAAGCTGAAAAAGGAGAGTGAAAAAGTTGGCTTAAAGCTCAACGTTCAGAAAACTAAGATCATGGCATCTGGTCCCATCACTTCATGGGAAATAGATGGGGAAACAGTGGAAACAGTGTCAGACTTTATTTTTTGGGGCTCCAGAATCACTGCTGATGGTGATTTCAGGCATGAAATTAAAAGACGCTTACTCCTTGGAAGGAAGGTTATGGCCAACCTAGATAGCATATTTAAAAGCAGAGACATTACTTTGCCAACAAAAGTCCGTCTAATCAAGGCTATGGTTTTTCCAGTGGTCATGTATGATGTGAGAGTTGGACGGTGAAGAAAGCTGAGCGCCGAAGAATTGATGCTTTTGAACTGTGGTGTTGGAGAAGACTCTTGAGAGTTCCTTGGACTGCAAGGAGATCCAATCAATCCATCCTAAAAGAGATCAATCCTGGTTGTTCATTGGAAGGTTGATGTTGAAGCTGAAACTCCAATACTTTGGCCACCTCATGCGAAGGGTTGACTCATTGGAAAAGACCCTAATGCTGGGTAGGATTGGGGGCGGGAGGAGAAGGGGACGACAGAGGATGAGATGGTTGGATGGCATCACCGACTCGATGGACATGGGTTTGGGTAGACTCCGGGAGTTGGTGATGGACAGAGAGGCCTGGCGTGCTGCAATTTATGGGGTTGCAAAGAGTCAGACATGACTGAGTGACTGAACTGAACTGAACTGTGTTATAGGAGAGGAACCTCAAGATTAAGAATCTGAAGCTTTTATAATTGCTAACCATGTCAGTGATTTTGGAGCCCAAGAAAATAAAGTCTGTCACTGTTTCCATTTTTCCCCCAATCTATTTGCCATAAGTGATGGGACTAGATGCCATGATCTTAATTTTTTGAATGCTAAGTTTTAAGCCAGCTTTTTCACTTACCTCTTTCACCTTCATAAAGAGGCTTTTTAATTTTTCTTTGCTTTCTGCCATTAGAGTGGTATCATCTGCATATCTGAAGTTCTTGATATTTCTCTCAGCAATCTTCTTTCCAGCTTGTGCTTCATCCAGCCCCACATTTCACATGAGAGTTAGCATAATTCTTTAAAATACTTGTATAATATCAAACCAATGACACATGTACTTACATGCAAATTTTTGCTGTTTTTTATCATTCATTTCTTTTTATGAGATCCAAAACACAATTTGTCTAGTCATTTCCTTGATTGAGTAAATATTTAAAATGTTTATTAATTGTAAGACTTGCAGTTTCTAGCTGATTAATGCTTTTTGGACACCTGTTGTAAACCAGGAAGTATAGAGATACCAAGAAGAACTCTGACATTAAAATTTAAAGTTAACTCTAAGCTTCCTTACATTTTACTATGCAATTTAAAAAATTGATTCTTCTTCTGCTCCTCTCCTTTTTTTGTTGGTGGTTGGAAATCATTAAGTGAAAGTTGCTCAGTCATGTCTGACTCTTTGCAACCCAAAGGACTATACAGTCCATGGAATTCTCCAGGCCAGAATACTGGAGCAGGTAACCATTCCCCTTCTCCAGGGGATCTTCCCAACCCAGGGATCAAACCCAGGTCTATCACATTGCAGGCAGATTCTTTACCAGCTTAGACACAAGGGAAGCCCATGAAATCAAATTGTTAAAACAAAAAATCAAATCATTAAAACGATTCCAAATAACCATTTTTGGGATGTCAAGTCTTCTTAAATCTATACAGTCAGCAAAAACAAGACTGGGAGCTGACTGTGGCTCAGATCATAAACTCCTTATTGCCAAATTCAGACTTAAATTGAAGAAAGTAGGGGATACCACTAGACCATTCAGATATGACCTAAATTAAATCCCTTAGGATTATAGTGTGGGAGTAAGAAATAGATTCAAGAGATTAGATCTCATACGATGAGTGCCTGAAGAACTATGGACGGAGGTTTGCAACATTGTACAGGAGACAAGGATCAAGACCAACCGCAAGAAAAAGAAATGCAAAAAAAGCAAAATGATTGTCTGAGGAGGCCTTACTTTCAGAGCATCATCTTTTAGGATTTGAAATAGCTCAAGTGGAATTCCATCACCTCCACTAGCTTTGTTCGTAGTGATGCTTCCTAAGGCCCACTTGACTTTGCATTCCAGGATGTCTGGCTCTAGGTGAGTGATCACACCATTGTTATTATCTGGGTCATGAATATCTTATTTGTATAGTTCTTCTGTGTATTCTTGCCACCTCTTCTTAATATCTTCTGCTTCTGTTAGGTCCATAACATTTCTATCCTTTATTGTGCCCATCTTTTCATGAAATGTTCCCTTGGTATCTCTAAGTTTCTTGAAGAGATCTCTAGTCTTTCCCATTCTACTGTTTTCCTCTATTTCTTTGCCTATTTCCTCTATTTCATTGATCTTGGAGGAAGGCTTTCTTATCTCTCCTTGCTATTCTTTAGAACTCTGGTTTCAAATGAGTATATCTTTCCTTTTCTCCTTTGCCTTTAGCTTCTCTTCTTTCCACAGCTATTTGTAAGGCCTCTCAGACAACCATTTTGCCTGTTTACACTTCTTTTTTTGTGGATGGTCTTGATCCCTGCCTTCTGTACAATGTCACAAACATCCACCCATAGTTCTTCAGGCACTCTGTCTATCAGATCTAATCCCTTGAATCCATTTCTCACTTCCACTGTATAATCATAAAGGAATTGATTTAGGTCACACCTGATTGGTCTAGTGTTTTTCCCTACTTTCTTCAATTTAAGTCTGAATTTGGCAATAAGGAATTCATGATCTGAGCCACAATCAACTCCTGGTTTTGTTTTTGCTGAATCTATAGAGCTTCTCCATCTTTGGCTGGAAAGGATGTAATCAGTCTGGTTTCAGTATTGGCCATCTAGTTATGTACATTCCTAGAGTATTCTCTTGTGTTTTTGGAGGAGGGTGTTTGCTATGACCAGTGCATTCTCTTGGCAAAACTCTATTAGCCTTTTCCCTGCTTCATTCTGTACTCCAAAGACAAATTTGCCTGTTATTCCTGGTATTTCTTGACTTCCTACTTTTGCATCCCTATTTTTACATAATGAAAAGTACATCTTTTTGGGTGTTAGTTCTAAAAGGTCTTGTAGGTCTTCATAGAATCATTCAACTTCAGCTTCTTCAGCATTACTGGTCAGCACATAGACTTGATTACTGTGATATTGAATGGTTTGCCTTGGAAACAAACAAAGATCATTCTGTCTTTTTTGAGATTGCATTCAAGTACTGCATTTTGGACTCTTTTGTTAACGATGATGGCTACTCCATTTCTTCTAAGGGATTCTTGCCCACAGTAGTGGATATAATGGCCATCAGAGTTAAATTCATCCATTCCTGTCATTTTAGTTCGCTGATTCCTAAAATGTCTATATTCACTCTTGCCATCTCCTGTTTGACCACTTCCAATTTGCCTTGATTCATGGACCTAACAGTCCAGGTTCCTATGCAATATTGCTCTTTACCACACCAGACTTTACTTCCATTACCAGTCACATCCACAACCAGGTGTTGTTTTTGCTTTGGCTCCATCTCTTCATTCTTTCTGGAGTTATTTCTCCACTGATCTCAAGTAGCACCTACTGACCTGGGGAGATGATCTTTCATTGTCCTATCTTTTTGCCTTTTCATACTGTTCATGGGGTTCTCAAGGCAAGAATACTGAAGTGGTTTACCATTCCCTTCTCCATTGGACCATGTTTTGTCAGAACTCTCCATCATGACCTGTTCATCTTGGGTGGCCCTACACTGTATGGCTCATAGTTTCATTGAATTAGACAAGGCTGCTGTCCATGTGATCAGATTGGTTAGTTTTCTGTGATTGTGGTTTATTTGTCAAGCAAAGGAAAATACATCCTTGAGGCATGAGTGTGGGCCGACCCAAAAGACGCGAAGAGAAGAGAAGCTCCCAGCTCAGTTTTGGCTCCTCCTTTTATATGTTCTTTCTCCTCCCCCTGAGCCTGCTCTATGTAAACTGGGCTAGCTAGAAGGGGTGTTTGTTTAACTTGAGGTGTTCACTCCAGTCTTCGGAGGTTCCTTTGTTCTATTTTTCTGGGCTTTTCCCTTCTTTGTTTTTAAGCCACCACCATTCTGGACTCCTTTTTCCTATTCTAACTACTTAACAGAATCAGAAAGATTGTACAGGTGATTTTATTTGCAAAGCAGAAATAGACACAGATGTAGAGAACAAACTTGTGGATACCAAGGGGGAAAGAGGGTGGGTGGTACAAACTGAGAGATTGGAGTAATGTATATATTTTTGATACAGATATTACTGTGTATACAATATATAACTAATGAGATCTTAAGGTATAGCACAGGAACTTGACTCAGTTATCTATAGTGACCTAAATGGGAAGGAAATCAAAAAGAGAGAGGATATATGTATACATTTGGCTGATTCACTTTGTTGTACAGTAAAAATTGACACAGCAGTGCAAAGCAACTATACTCCAATTAAAAAAAAAAGACTGACTTGGCAGCGAGTGATGAAATTAACTTTGAAACAGTAGTGAATAGTCAGTATCTTAGCCAACAAAAATATAAATTTATTTTAAAATTTAAACTTGCAAATATCTATATAAGTGACTTTCAGTAGTATTTTGTTTTTTTGATTGCCTTTTAGCGTTTAAAAAACATATAAACTCTTGTGAGTCATTTAACTATTTAAGTTAGCATTGTAAAGTAATTGGTAAAAGTTTATAAAAAATGAAGCATTCTTAGCAGTAATACTAGTAGTCTTGTCCTTATAAAATAATGCATTTAAAATGAAATCAACAATTGGAACTTTGAAAAAGTTTTTAAACAGAGACACAATTTACGTAGCACAGTTTAAAGGACAGAAAGACTTTTTAATAGATGAAGTGAAAATAACTCCTTAGTCAATTAAACAAAGCATAGTCTTCCTTCTTTATTACTTATAATAATAAAGTACATAAAGACTCATTCTGTACCATCATTATTCACCTCTTTAGTAGAGTTGAAAAGAATTCGTGAAAATTAATGTTCACAAAAGTTAAGCTTGGTAATTAGAATAAGGAAGAATAGAAGACAAAGACATCAACATAATTGCTTTTTCCTCAACCCATTGCTATTCTCAAGATTTGACTGTGATATTGACTAGTTCTCAACAGCTTATATTGTGCATGGGAATAACAGACCTAAAGGGTCACGATGTTCCACTTCTTTATGATGAATTTATCCAAGTGCTCAGTAGAGTGTCTACAATTCTCAAATATTCAATTAATATTAATGATTGAATAGATTATCCTCTTTAGAACTATATTAAAAAGAAGAGTATGTTATTGTACTCTTTGAGAGTTCTGTTTTCTGGATTTTTTTTTAGTTGCCTTTATGTGGCTAGACACCTTGATTTCTCAATTGAAATAATGGCTTTCTAAAACTAACCACAATATTTTCTACAAATGTCTTCTTCACAGCAAAGAAAGAAGCACATTGTATCTGTTGAAGGATGATTAGGGGATAACCAAATGATTTTTCTGACAAGAAAGAAACGCTTTTGCATATTCTTAGTGCTCTTATAAATAATATCAGATAAGTAATATGATAAAAATCATAATATTTATTTGTAATTTATTATATAATTCATATAATGGGCACTGTAGAAAATATCCATGTTACATAATAAGTTAGATGAATTGTTTTTACAATTAATATATTTTAATTTCTAATTAACTTTTCATTACATATTTAATTACATCACAGATCATTTTAATTACTTAGAAGTAGTAATGGATTATCTAGTTTTCATGGTACTTTCCATAGAATCACCAAATAAAGGATTATCCTCCTGTCCTTTTCTGATAGAATTTGTGTCTAGTTACATACACTGAATGCTCTCTTAAACTAAACCAATCATCTTTTTCAAATGTTGCAGAAAGCATTTCTTGTCTAGATAATAGAAAATGCTCAAGATGCTGAGGGCCATTAATGAATTAAATATGAAGAATAATCTTGCTCTGTGTTAATATTAAGTTTACTAATATTTTCAAGAGTGCATTAGTATCTAATTTAAGGCAAGTTCTAGGGTTAAAAGAAACCATTCAGAGTTTGACATTGCATTTTACTAAGAGAAGTCCTTGTATGAATGGCAAACAGATGAAGTGGTTACTCTCTTGAGGGTAATTTGCATATTACCTAATATTTTCATGCTGAGAAAGCACAGGCATCATTTTGATTTAAATACATTTAGCAATTTCTACACAAAAAACCCATGAAATAGGCAAATACCCATTTTTCCCTTAAAATGAAACTTTAGAAATAAATTTGGCTTGCACCCATGCTATTTGTAAATAATAAAAGAGCTATTTGATTAAATGCTGCCAAGATACTGAAATATAAAACTTATTCCTTAAAAGTTTATTTGAAATAATATAATTTACTATTTTAATATATTTAAACTTTTTGATTTCATGGTAACCGTAGAAAAGAAACAAGATGAAAATATTATAGGTATTTAAAACTATAGATATTTAATGAGCAATTGCCATCTGGGCAAAACAAGGTCTTGGTTTTATCCATTTATATAACCGAGTCATATTCTCAAAGATTCAGAAAATGCGTCTGGTGTCAAAAATAGCCTCAGACAATCAGAAACTTGAAATGTAGAACTTTGAAGCTAATGTAGTGTGATGGAAATATCTGTAGAAACGAGTACTTGGAGATTCAACATGATTGACAATAATAAAAGTCACATAATAATAGCTATAATTTGCTCTTTTTTATGTTTAAATTTTCTTTCTGAGAGTTTCTCATTATTAATCCATTTGTTGTCAAACAATCTTATGAAACTTGTTTTCCTCAGTTTACAGATGAAGACTCTGAAGCAGAAAGTATTAATATACTTGCCAAGGAACATGTAAATGTTAATTTTAGGTCCTTGGATTTGTCTTTGATTGTTTGTCTTAATTATTTCATTTCAACACTTCTGCTACTAATGGAGGAAATCTTGCTTACTTTTTAAATGGTTATAACAGTAATATAGACCAGATAGGTTTGTTGTCAAAATTAGTAATGCTAGCACTTCTTTTAAAAATTTTATAAGGCTTTCTACAAATGTTCACTCTTATCTTAATACATTAATATTATCACTCATGGATATGCCAGTGTGCTTATGTGAGTATTTGTTCCATTACTTAGATTAGAGGCAAACTTTTTCTGTAAAAGGCTCTACGGTACTCTACTGTATAAACTGAGGCTCTGTATCTCAATTACTTCAACCCTAGCACTAAGCAGGGATTCCCTGGTGGCTCAGACAGTAAAGAATGTGCCTGCAATGTGGGAAACCCAGGTTCGATCCCTGGGGTGGGAAGATCCCATGGAGAAGGAAATGATAACCCACTCCAATATTCTTGCCTAGAGAAACTCATGGATGGAGGAGCCTAGTGAGCTACAGTCTATGAGGTTACAAAGAGTCAGACATAACTGAGTGACTAACACACACACACACACACACACACACACACACACACACACACAGCACTAAGCAGCCATAAACATAATGTAAACAAATGAGTGACTGGATTTCAGTGAAACTTTATCTACAAAAACAGATAATAAGACTAATTAGGCTTCAAGCCATAACTTCAAGCCCTGACTTAGATAGTATTACTGGTTTAGACATGGTAGAGGCAGAGATTTTACAGTTAAGTTATATTTACAAACTCTATAATCTTTATGTACTTGCAAAAGCACATTGTATTGATGTTACCTATAATATTGCCATTATAGTATCTCCTTTAGATAAAGAGAGCAACATTGCAGCAGCATAGCTTCTTAGCCTAGCTTATTTCTGGGAGTCTGATTATATGACAAATATCTCAACAACTAAAATCACAGCCATATACTATATTTCTAAAGCTCCAGGTTAGCAAACAGATTGACATCAGAATTAATAATTAGGTGAACAAAAGCTACTTTCACATATGTTTTCCATGCAGCTCTTTTAAACTGTATATAAGACAACTGGAAGATGGAGATTTTACACACAATGCCAAGAGCTACTTTGGAAAATGTGATTCTATGTAGAAGCAAATTTCTAGGGAAGTCTTTATTATATGTAACAGGTAGCTTGTTGCTGAAAAGATGATACTAATGAAGAAGCTGATGCATTCACTTTTTCATTAAAACAGAAACATGGACTTCTTATGTGAAGGTAATGTAACTCCTTATGGCTGTTTCTGTAGCTTGTTTCCCAGTGAACATCAAGTTGAAAAGAAATCTTACATGCATTTTTATTTGTATGAATAAAAAACTAAATCTATATGTTTGGGAAAACATGTAATGCTTGATAAAAACAATATTTAACTCTATTTTCTTTCTACATTCAAAACATAGATGTAAGTTCAACTTGGCAGTTATGTTACAATATTCTGAGTGATTTCACTTAATAAGCTAATAGAAATTCCAAATTTTGGATTTCTTCAGTCTCAAATGCCCTTGCCTCCAACTTCACAAAGTTCATACATAGACTAAATCACCTTCCTGCCTCTCTGAAAAAAAGATCTCACATACATATACACATACAAATCCATACATACACTGTAAAAAATGTGTATTTGTCTCTATCTTTGCTTGCTTTCCTTTGTTCCTCAAAAAGAACAGTAACACTTCTCAGGCAAAGCTAATTCCTCTTCCACTTCCTTTCTACACTTTAATCCTCTCACAGCCTGATTCTCTTTTATTATCTTCCTGATTCATCAGTGTCTCTTTCTGGAATCTTTATTCTTCATCTTCTTTCACTCATTTTCCTTAGCATGAAAAGATGAAAATTTTATGAGGTCCTCTGCTTTGGACACTGAGCCACTGTTTTAGCTTTCTTCTTTATAACTCTGCTAAACACTTTTAAGAAAGAATTCCCATCTTTTCACTACCTGTAAAATAAGGTATCGTCTAGTCTTGTTCTTATTAGTATCTGATAAATCTGTAAAATAGCTTCTTAGCTATTTCAGGATCATAGATCCTTGCAAAAACCTCATGGAAGTTATGGCTTTTCTCCTTCAATAATGAATATATAGAGAGAATTCTTTATGTAAGTTTAGGGTGATCAGGCCCTTGAAGATCTTCTATGATGACGTGATATATTCATGTTAATTAAGCATCTCTGCATTTCATTTTCTAATCAATTTCAATAGATTCCAATATCCCCTAACAATTGTGAATTTTCAACTCATGAATCTATCCTCAATCTCTTCCACGACATCTGTGTGTTACCAGATTTCTCTAAGACATATTGCATATTCAAAGTGTCCTTAACAACCCTTAATATTCCCTCCAAATCTATTCTTTCCTTCATTTCCTATCTTGATGAGATACATCATGGTCCCAAATTTTGAAGATCATCTTTGCCACATTTTTCCTTTACATATAATCTATGAGGAAGTGATCTTGACTATACTTATAAATTTCTCAGGTGTTCTTATGCATCTGTGGTTTCCAGATGTACCATTTTCAACCATACAACCACAAATCTTATAAACTACCATCATCATTACTTCAAACAACTTCATTCTAGAGTTAACTCTCAACTAGTACAAGTACTCATAGTAGTATATTCCATACACTAAAAGTAATATACTGATCTTAGCTTAGATGTAGACATAATTTAACTCCTGTATATACTTTAAGCCTAATGTGTCAATCTCTTACACTTGGCCTGACTTCTAGTCAACAGTGAACTATTTGTGATGCCTTAAAGACAAAATATAATTTCTTGAAAATTTGGTTTCACACATCAGAATTTTCTACCTTCCCCTGATCACCAAGAAACTCCCACTAAACCTTTAAGACTCAATTCAAAGATTAAAGTCTCAGGAAAACCTTGCCCAACTCACATTTACAGACCCTTATGTTATCTTTTGTCCAGCCTCAAAGAACATTCACTAGGGAAGCAGGACAATCCAAAGAAAGCAAATAAAATATTTAAGTTAAACGTTTTACTATGGATGGGACTGTTTGAGTTATCTTTTAGTTTTTCATACAATTGTGAGGACAGCTTTTATATTCTTAATAGTTTATGACATTTTTACCATTCTTGCATCAATGTCCCAAGTAGCATTTGCGCTCCAGTTTTATATATTTAAATATTAATAACTATGGTAAGCAAAATGATGTATCCTTTCCTGAAGTGTCCATATCCTAATGCTCAGAACCTTTAATTATGATAGGTAATATGACAAGGTGGAACTAAGTTTGAAGATGGAATAAGGTTGCTAAATTAGAGAGATTATTCTGTATTCTCTGGATGGGCCTAATGTAATTGCAAGGATTCTTATAAGTAGAAGAGAGTCAAAGAGTAAGAGGAAGATGTGACTATGGAAGGGTGATCAGAGAGATAAATTACTGGTTTTGAAGATGGAGGCAGCTAATGAGGCAGGGAGAGAGGGCAAAGAAATGAATTCCCTCTTAGAACCTGAATTTTAGCCCAGTGAGATCTATGTTGGGCTTAACTTACAGAAATTAATATAAATAATATATGCTATGTTAGTTACTAAGTTTGTGATAATTTATTGAGAATGAAAACAATATCTAATATTTACCTTTCCATATTTCTGATAGATAAATATCTACTACTGGAAGTACAAAACTGTGGAAAATACACCAATAAAAAAAATGAGAGAAAAAAAGTACACAAATTAAAATTTGAAAAGCTAAAAAACAATAAAGTAAGCAAAAAATAACCAGAAGCCTTAGTTTTTTATAAAACTGGTCTTTAAAATGAATCTATAAAGATAAAATGAAAACAATAAACTAAAACTAGAGAAATTTTACAATAGTTAAGACTACATCATTCAATATATTATTCTATAAATTTCATAAACTGTTCAAAACACCAATTTTTGAAAAACACATATTAGCTAAAATGGATGAATTGGTTGTTTGAAAAAATGATGATTATGAGAAAAGATTTTAAGAAAATTAACTAGGGGACCCTATATTAAAGCAGTGATGTCAAACATCCTCTGGGCTTACTATTGTGTTGGCTGAAAAGTTCATTCAGGTTTTTCTATAAGAGCTGATAGAAAAATCCAAATGAACTTTTTGGTCAGCCCTATATTAAGTTATGAGAATATTCCTGATGAGTCCTAAATTGATGTGAATCATACACATTGTTTCCTTTATACCTATAAGCCAATGAAGCACACTGATATCATGCTTTTATTTTATGTATACTTGGTATGGGCTTCTCTGGTGGCTCAGATGGTAAAGAATCCACCTGCAATGCCGGAGACCTGGATTCAATCCCTGGATTGGGAAGATCCCCTGGAGAAGGGCATGGCAACCCACTCCAGTATTCTACCCTGGAGAATCCCCATGGGCAGAGATGCCTGGCAGGCTGCAGTCCATGGGGTCTCAAAGAGTAGGACATGACTAAGCACAGCATATTCAAGCTGGTTTTAGAAAAGGCAGAGGAACCAGGGATTAAATTGCCAACATCTGCTGGGGAGAAGGCAATGGCAACCCACTCCAGTACTCTTGCCTGGAAAATCCCATGGACAGAGGAGTCTAGTAGGCTGCAGTCCTTGGGGTCGCTAAGAGTCGGACACGACTGAGCGACTTCACTTTCACTTTTCACTTTCATGCACTGGAGAAGGAACTGGCAACCTACTCCAGTGTTCTTGCCTGGAGAATCCCAGGGACAGGGGAGCCTGGTGGGCTGCCGTCTACAGGGTCGCACAGAGTTGGACATGATTGAAGTGACTTAGCAGCAGCAGCAGCAGGAGCTGGGTCATCATAAAAGCAAGAGAGATTCAGAAAAACATCTATTTCTGCTTCATTGACTATGCCAAAGCCTTTGACTGTGTGAATCACAATAAACTGTGGAAAATTCTGAAAGAGATGGGAATACCAGACCACCTGACCAGTCTCTTGAGAAACCTGTATGCAGGTGAGGAAGCAATGGTTAGAACTGGACATGGAACAACAGACTGGTTCCAAATAGGAAAAGGAGTACGTCAACGCTGTATATTGTCACCCTGCTTATTTAACTTATTTGCAGAGTACATCATGAGAAACGCTGGGCTGGAAAAAGCACAAGCTGGAATCAAGATTGCTGGGAGAAATATCAATAACCTCAGATATGCACATGACACCACCCTTATGGCAGAAAGTGAAGAAGAACTAAAGAGCCTCTTGATGAAAGTGAAAGAGGAGAGTGGAAATTTGGCTTAGAACTCAACTTTCAGAAAACTAAGATCATGGCACCTGGTCCCATCACTTCAAGGCAAATAGATGGGGAAACAGTGGAAACAGTGGCTGACTTTATTTTTTGGGGCTCTAAAATCACTGCTGATGGTGATTGCAGCCATGAAATTAAAAGACGCTTATTCCTTGGAAGGAAAGTTATGACCAACCTAGACAGCATATTAAAAAGCAGAGACATTACTATGTCAACAAAGGTTCATCTAGTCAAGGCCATGGTTTTTCCGGTAGTCATGTATGGATGTGAGAGTTGGACTATAAGGAAAGCTGAGCGCCTAAGAATTGATGCTTTTGAACTGTGGTGTTGGAGAAGACTCTTGAGAGTCCCTTCGACTGCAAGGAGATCCAACCAGTCCATCCTAAAGGAGATCAGCACTGGACGTTCATTGGAAGGACTGATGTTTTAGCTGAAACTCCAATACTTTGGCCACCTGATGGGAAGAGCTGACTCATTTGAAAAGACCTTGATGCTGGGAAAGGTTGAGGGAAGGAGGAGAAGGGGACTACAGAGGATGAAATGGTTGGATGGCATCACCGACTCAATGGATATGAGCTTGGGTAGGCTCTGGGAGGTGGTGATGGACAGGGAAGCCTGGTGTGCTGCAGTTCATGGGGTCGCAAAGAGTTGGACACGACTGAGTGACTGACCTAACCTGGCCTGAAGCACAGCACACAGCATACCTAGTATTCTATCCCTAGTAGCCTACTAATTAAGTTTTAAGTTTTACTAAACTTTGGAACTCATTAAGTAAAATTAGACTATTAGAGATTGTATGAGAAAGATGATTTAATATTCTCTAGAAAGGTGAGTTTTATTTTCAGAATGTTTTTATTTATCTTTTTTTTTGTCTTTTTTTTCCTTTTCCTCCTGCTTCACAATTTGGCAAGATTCTTTAAGGGAACAGTATGCATTTAAGGCCACAACATCCTGCTCCAAAATCTTTTATTTTCTCTAAGCCCTAAGAGTGGACCTCCTAAAGTGTAGCATTCTTCCTTCAAATGCCCTTTGGGACAATGTGGCTGTCATTTTATTTCTCCTGGTTTATCCTCTGTCTGAAGGTTTTAACCCTCCAATTCCTCAGGATCTCTTTGAACCTTCAAAGAAATTATTTCTGAATTTTTTTTTCTTTTCTTGTGATTGATAAGAGCAATTATCTCTACCTCACCTGCACACAGAAACTACTCTAACAGAAAAAAATTAATTATATTTGATGAAAGTCTCTTTGTGTCATTCTCTAAATGGGTGTTTCCACATTACTTTGGCAATACAGTTGTACTTAGAAACCAGCATCATGTATAGGCCACCTGAGATTTAAAAAATATTATAGAAATAAGTATAAAAATATACAGAGAGCCTGTTATTAGAGTAATCTTTTTTTTTCAGTTATTTATTGCTTCTTCCTGCTGCCATGGCTCTTCTATTCACTGACTTAATTGCCTTTTATATTCCCTTTTAGTTAGAATAGAAATTAGTATACGTTTTGGTTGGAGGCAATAAAAATACAAGAACTTAGTTCTCAAGGTTCATATTAATACAGAGATATATAAAGTGTAAAAAAAATAATCCACATCTGTACAAAACAGTATTCATAAAGTGCTAGAAAATTCACTCAGTATACTACATAATGCAAGATTTACCTCCCTTATCACCTTTTATCCTCTCCTACCCCTAGTTCTTGTTTCAAAAAGATTACCACTGTTACCATAGTTTGTAATTTCTTACCGAAAAATAGAAAAGAGAAAGAAACATCCATATCTATTTTTAATTTTATGCTAAAGAAATAATTGCATACTACTTACAATCATTTGGGGATTTAGTCATTAAGTTTTTTTTTTTTTGACTATCTATCATGTTTTTGAAATTGAATTCTAACTTTTTCATTGTTGGCTTATGACCTCTCTGCTTCAATTTCTTCATATTAAAAAAATTAAGAAATAACTATACCTATTTCATAAAGTTTTTGTGAGAATTAAGTAAGTTTCTGCATGTAAAACTACTTATAATTTCTTGCCTGATAGATAATAAGCATGAAATAAATTTTTATTATTGTTCTCAGTATTATTATATTTTGTATATGGTTTTAGACAATGAGGATTTTTCAGTAACAAGACTGGCAAAGACCTTGATTAAAAGAAGCCTGCATTCACATGGGGGTGGATTTGGAGCAGATAATCAACAAGTTAACTAACTATTAAGTAAAACAATAACATCAACTAGGCAGACAATATAAAGTTGATATAATAGACTAGGATCAATTGAAGAGGGGTATTATCAAGCTGATTCTGATACAATGGTTGTGGAAGTTCTCTGAGATAGTGATATTTGAGCTGGGATGTAAAAAAATTGTAGCCTCATGGGGATGAGAACAAAAGTATTTTAGGTAGAGGAAATAGTAAAACAAAGTCTCCGATAGGAGAATGAGTTTGATGGTTAAAGTAAAAGGAAAAATGTCAGTGTGGCTAAAAAGCCTGGGGGAGTGATATAAGGAACAGCATATATAAAACATGGG
Source organism: Giraffa tippelskirchi (assembly GCF_054371585.1). NCBI lineage: Eukaryota > Metazoa > Chordata > Mammalia > Artiodactyla > Giraffidae > Giraffa > Giraffa tippelskirchi. The sequence goes on from NC_137278.1 coordinate 67,942,441, forward strand.
GAGAATATCTGTTGTTGTGTTATTGTTGTTGTTTAGTTGCTAAGTCATATCTGACTCTTTTGTGACCCACAGACTCTAGCCCACCAGGCTTCTCTATCCTTGGGATTTCCCAGGCAAGAATACTGAATTGGGTTGCCATTTTCTTCTCCTGGAGATTTTCCCAATCCAGGGTTGGAACCAGCATCTCCTGCATTCGCAGGCGGATTCTTTACTACTGAGTCACCAGGGAAGCCCGAGAATGTCTGTTATCGGTCATACTAATATAGCAACTTGCCTTTTACTCTACACAACTTAAGTGGGACAAACTTCACAGAGTAAGTGCTTCCATGTGTTGGAAATCTGGTGATAAAAGTTTTTGTGTCCAAGTGTTCACCAGAGTAGTCCTTTCCTCAGTGCAATGCAGGGTGATGGAACCCAATCAAAGGGGCCATCTTACTAAGTTGAGAAGGCAAATACTGTATCATAGCTCATGGCTTCAGGGCTGGTGAAGTGGCTGAAAAGTGCAAAGGTCAGGAGGAGATAGGTCTGCAAGAGGGTGAAGAAAGGTGGAGGGGTGAACTAGGAATCTGCAAATGGGATACAATAACAAAGCTTTGACTGAGAGCTTGACTTCAGATATACTGGGTAAGACTCCATAAGGCCTAGCAAAGAGTAGCTGCTCTGGGGTTGAGAGCAGAATGGAATATCAAAGGCCAAGTATTTTTCAGATAAGACAATGAAAGAAATTTTAGGACACAGGAAGAATTCAAGCCTTGACAAATATTTTATAAAAGGATTGATGGTAAATATTCTTGTCACATGTACTTTACTTATTTATTAATTTTTTTTTGGTAAATCTTCATCAATATAAAAAAATTCTTAGCTACGGACGAAAATAAGATGTTGGATTTTGTCACCTTGATCTAGTTTGCCAACATCTATAAGCAGTATAAGATGCAAGGCTAAGAGTAAAACTAAAATAGGTCCACCCTTATAAAGAATAAATTCAAATTAGGTCTAATGATCAAAAACATTCCAAAATAATTTAACTGCTTATTAGAAAGGAATATCAACATTCTTTGAAGCAAAATATTATGTTTTATACTACAGTGCATTAATTTTTACTCGAATATATTATCAACAAGGTGCAACATAAACCCCACAACATGCATATACACAAGAAAATGTAACCTGTAATCAAAAAAGTGAAAGACAATAGAAACAGATGCCAACATTACCCAGATGTTAGAATTAGCAGACAGAAATTTAAAATGTCTATTATAAATATGTTCAAGGATTTAGAAAAAAAGCTTGGTCATATTGAGTGAACATATGGGAACTCTCAACAGAGGAATGAAGACTATTTAAAAATGAATCAAACTGAATTTTAAGAACTAAATTATAAAATATACAGAATGAAAAATTCACTAGATGAGCTTAACATCAGATTGGAGACACCAGAGGAAAACAAATCAATACAAATAATCTCATGTGAATAAGAGAAAAATAGGCTGAAAAATAAACAAAAGAGCCACAGTGACGGGGAGCATGTTATCAGGAAGTATAAATATAATTGGAGTCTCAGAAGAAGAAGAATACACAAAGGGGCAGAAAAACAAAAAATACCCGAGGAATTTGTGGTTAAAAATTCTCAAATTTGGTGAAAAACATTTCAACTTAGAAATGCATGAACTTCAATGAACTTCAAGCAGGATGAAAACAAAGGCATACACAGCATGCCTAGAAATTTCAAGCTACTGAAAAGCAAAGATAAAGAGAAACCCCTAAAAAATCAATCAGAGAAGAAGGGCATGCTATAAAAGAGAGAAACTAAGACAAATTTTGAAAAAAAGCTGAATTTTTTTCAAAAACAATGGAGGTCAAAATACAAGACAATGGGATTGTTGAAAAATCAAAGAAAAATATGTTAAAACACAACTTCATTTCTAGAGATGATGTCCTCAAGAATGAGGCCAAATGATTTAAAACATTGGGATAAATGAAAGCTAAAATATTTCAATGTCAAAAGATATGTACTATAAGAAATATTAAAGGTCTTACTTCAGAGTAAAAGCAGATGTAAAATAAGATCCGCTTGAAGGAATGAAGATCAGTGAACATAGAAAACATATGCTTAAATATAAACATATCACTGTATTTTTCTCATTTTGATTTTTTTGAAAAACAACAAAATCTTACTATGCCAGTTGTTAAAGTCCAACAGAGCCTTTCTTTGCTATTGATTAATATCTCTGCACAAAATAAAAGAGGAACTATCTCAGGTTTCTGAAAAATAAGAAACAAGAAGGTGAATTGAAAAGGAAAGCTAAAACTTGAAGAGGCAGTGAGTACAGAGGTGAGTTATTCATTTAACTTTAGTTTTTTCTAAATATATAATTGTGGCTTTGAGTTGAGGCTAGACACACTGACAGACCTTCTGTGAAAGAAAAATCCGATAAAACTCCAACAGAAACCCCATTTTTCTAGCTGTTGGAGGAGTGTGTAATTTCCTTGGTTCTGTCTCATCATAACAAAAATTTGAAGTGATGGATGTTAAAGCCCTCAGCATGACACAGCTCTCAGACAGACAGTGTCTCAGCTCTCGGCCTTGAGGCATAAGGGCATGCCTACCCCAAAGATGCGAAGAGACCAGGCTGGGGGGGAGGGGGGGTGGGGGGTGGGGTGGCAGGGGAAGCGTGTGCATGCGTGTGACAGAACCCTGGTCCTTTGGCTCCTCTTTTTATATGTTTTTCCCTTCCCCTGGGCCTGCCCTATGTAAATTGGGCCAGCCAAGAGTGCTGCTTTTTCTACCTGAGGTCCTCACTCAAGTCCTTGGACTTTCCTTTATTCTGTTTTCGTGGGCTTTTCCCTTCCTTGTCTTTTAGCCACCACCATTCTGGACTCCTTTTTCCTATTCTAACTACCTAACATGGCCAAAGGAACCTCCTCTGAAAACAGAAAGTTAATGAGGGAGTATTTCTTTTGTTTATTTGATTTATACTTTTTTTTTCCTCTTAGCTTTCACCCAAAATCAAGCCCAAAGTTTTCAAAAAAATAATCTAAGCTTCTACTTTAAAGACACGGAATACAGAAAACTAAACTAAATTAAAAGAAAGCAGATTGAAGGAAATAATAAAGATGAGCACATATCAGTGAAACTGAAGTCATAAAAATAATATAGAAAATGTATAAAATGAAAGCTGGTTTTCTAAGTAGATGGTTGAGAAAAGTAAGGTAGAAGAGGTAAGCTACCAATATAAGGAACAAAGAAACTCTAACACTTTGAAAGCATAATAAGGAAATACAACAAAAAAGTACACCTAGCTTTCTTAATAATAAATGACGAAAAAAATCTCATAATATAGTTTTTACTGTAAGTGAGTGATAAATTTAGCAAAAATATGACATTTGGATAACCCCAGCAATATTCACTTAAAGGCCAAAAGCAGCAAGGGGAAAATAAACCCAAATTTCATTGAAAGATGTTTTCAACTTTTGGAATACCTTGTCTAATAGAATTTTCTACCATGGTATATTAATACAGTAAGCACTCTCCAACATAGTCATGGTAGTCTCTTGGAACTGCTGCATTTAAGAACTGGACTTTTAAATTTTCTATAATTTAAGTGACTTAAATTATGTTTATCTTGCCAACTAAAAAATATAGTCACAACCTGAAAGCAGAGAGTCTTATTTGGTAGGAATGTTTAGGACTCTGAGCCCGGGAGACATCTCTCAGTAGCTCTGGGAAAACTGCTTCAAGGAGGCAGGAGGGGAAGTCAGGCTATATACAAGTTTGCAACAAAGGAAACAGGCAATCTGAACACCAAAGATTAGGTATCAAGTTAAGGAATTTAGCATTCTAACCATGGGAAGATGCAAGCCTCTGGGCTCACTGAATTCATTCCTTTCACATGCACCTCAGCTATCTAGTGCCAATCCTGTTTCTTTGTTCACCTTGCTCCTTGCATTCCTCCAGCTCCTCAGCAATCACCATGAGGAGAGGCAGCATACTCTGGGTCGCCGTTCTGGGAGCTCTCATTCACATTTGGGGGCCAGATATTTTCATTTCACAGTCTTTCCCCATGGTCATAAGTTTGATGGTATTTGAGAGACATTTCATGACCTTTTTTTTTTTGGCCCCACAGCGCTGGGAGGCTCATTCCAGATCAGGTGAAGATCCTCTTTGATAAATCCCTCCAGGTGTTAATTTCCAGATTAGGCCCGTTTATAAATAACAAAAGATTCTCTGGGTCTTCTAACCTAATAGGATCCAGGAGATATTTCCCTTGTTGCCTCTTCCCATACATAGAACCACACTATTACAATTATTCTATATTATAAATGTGATATATTTCTTTAAGATGTTTAGCTATCATTAATTTGGCCGGAGACCTGGTTATACATCACATAATACAAAAGACAACAATCGTATAAAATAAACAGATTACAAGTAATACAGCTAATAAAATGAGGAAAGCTACAAAGAGACCTGCAAGACCAAGGGGTGGGGAGAAAGTGGCAGTTTTAAATTTAAACTGCTGAGAATGTTTACTCAGCCAAACTTTATAGATAATATGCCTTAATCATCTGAACAAGCAACTTTAAGGTATTCCAACCATTTGTTAACTAGTTATTTTATATCAATATTGTAATACCCAGTTCATATCTAAGATTTTAGTAAAGTGATGAGGTCTCTAGTTTGTTTATGTCTGTGTATTAGGTTTCAAAAAGGTCATCAGTCTACAAGAAGTTGAGAAAACCCTGAAGATTTTCATGTCTTGGCTTGGCATTAACAATCGCACTGTCAAGTGTGGCCTTTAGAGAAAGTTTGACCTACTGGAAAACAGGCATTTCAGCTGGAGCCTTTGTGGAGGAATTCACATGACGGGCAGTTTGAAGCAGGAAAAAAAAAAAAAAAATTTTCTCTGCCTAATTCTCAGAAAAATTCTATATATGCCAAATTTCCACTTTCATTTAGAAAAAGAACAAAAGGAAAAAAGAAGTGAATATATTCATTCAGCAATTACAGTCATTATGCAAACTCATAAATTTAAAATCTTTAGAGCTTACCTCTTGGTGTAGTCTATTCTATTGTTCATCAATTTGAAGGTATTAAAAAAAAAATGAAAGCACTGGAATAAGAAAGAAAGACAAGTTAAAATTCAAGTTTGCATTCTGAGTACTCCATTCATATTAAAAGTGAGATCAACAGTATTTTGAAAACCTTGGCTTTGGAAAAAAAATTATCTAAAATAGTTAAGTGGTAAGTGTTACTAGGAAAATCTTCTCTGTAAAAAGCTGATATTTTGATATACATTTTTTCCTTGCTTACCTCTATTTTTTTTCCAAAAGTAAAATTTCTTTTTCTCTAAATTTATTTTTATCTTTGTTCCATATTAGAAATTCATAACCATATTATTTTATATTAAAAACTATTATTTTTTTCTACTTTTTCAGTATTTCTGAGACAGGAAGGAAGGGGACAGGACAGTACTTTAAAGTAGTGACATAGGATATCACAAAAACTAGCTGGAAACTACTGGGCTCAAGATGGTGAAAGATTTGACTTCAAGAAGACTTTGAGTTTCATTATACACTCATTATAACTCATTAGCATGCAAAATGTCTCACCTACAGGCACCATGACAGTTCTGAGACTGACCATAAAAAGCCAAAAAGTGGGCAGTGGCCTAGTTCCTGAAAATCCCCACCTCTTCCCCGAAATAGTTGAAATAAACCTCCTACTTGTTAACCTATGAAATTATCTAGTCCATAAAAATTAACAACCTTGTACCCAGAGGCCATATTGCCTCTGAGACAGCCCTCATCCTGACTATGGCATGTGCAGCTCCCTGAATAAATCCACTATCACTCTACTTTGGCTCCCTTTTAAATTCTGCCCTGTGCCAAGCCAAAGACCCTCAGTTGGCAGCCTGTCCCTGGGACTTTCCAGAGTCCTAGGATGTGACTAATCTCTTGTGCCCCATTCTCCTGCAACATCTTTACTATGCTTACGAAACATAAAAATTTAATATACTGATAGCAGTAGATGTAAGAGAGTAAAAGCAGATGTTAGGATGAAAATTAAAAATAATGATTAACAACTCAGAAAATTATTCTGTGATTGCAGCCATGAAATTAAAAGATGCTTACTCCTTGGAAGGAAAGTTAATGACCAACCTAGATAGCATACTAAAAAGCAGAGACAAAAAAAATAAATAAATAAAAAGCAGAGACATTACTTTGCCAACAAAGGTTCGTCTAGTCAAGGGTATGGTTTTTCCAGTGGTCATGTATGGATGTGAGAGTTGGACAGTGAAAAAAGCTGAGCACCGAAGAATTGATGCTTTTGAAATGTGGTGTTGGAGAAGACTCTTGAGAGTCCCTTGGACTGCAAGGAGATCCAACCAGTCCATCCTAAAGGAGATCAGTCCTGGGTGTTCACTGGAAGGACTGATGTTGAAGCTGAAACTCTACTACTTTGGCCACCTCATGTGAAGAGTTGACTCATTTGAAAAGACCCTGATGCTGGGAAGGATTGGGGGCGGTAGGAGAAGGGGACGACAGAGGATGAAATGGCTGGATTGCATCACCGACTCGATGGACATGAGTTTGGGTAAAGTCTGGGAGTTGGTGATGGACAGGGAGGCCTGGCGTGCTGTGGTTCATGGGGTTGCAAAGAGTCGGACACGACTGAGCGACTGAACTGAACTGAACCGGACTGAAAGTTGACCAAATAAATGAGGCTAGAACTGGAATTATGGGACCATGCTATTGTTATTTTTTAATGTTGGGACTTTACATTGTGTTTGATATTAATGAGAATAAAGTAGTAGCAAGGGAAAGAAATACACTAAAGGGGAGATGAGAAGGAACAATGTCCTGGAGAAGAGAAGCAGAGATGAGGTCCAGAGCAAAAGTGTAGGATCTGGTCCTAAATAGCAGCATCAAAGAGCTCATTTACCTTAACAAAAGAGAAGGTAAACTGTGTGGACTCAGTGCAGGTTGGCTATTGAATTATATTGTGTGTGGATAGGGAGGTTGTCAAAAAATCTTAAAAAAAACTCATGTAGGGTTGATTAGCATTACAGGGCAGATTTCCAGGCATTTCATAGTACCATTTCTGTTTCCTTTCCATAACAATTATTTCTACAGTAGCCAATTGAATGTGATTTTTCATGCTCATCCTTTTATATAACTTTAAATAAAATCAAAGTCAGTACATATCCTTCTGCCTGCATCACTTTGCCTCAGTTTACTCCATCTACTACATTCTTTTCTCTAATGTTCACATGGCCTACTGCCTCTTGTTGGTCATTTCTTTCCTCAAGGACCCCCTTTTCAGAACTCTCTGACTGCCTCATAGGAAATAGCACCCTCCCTCCAAAGATTATTCTTTATTTCATTACCCTTATTTTTTCTCTAAGAATTTACCACCTTCTAATATATTGTTTGAGTATAATTCACTTATATAGTTCCTTTTTTTAATTTCCAGTCTTCTAACCTAAAATACAAGTTCTATGAAGGAAAGGATTTTTATCTTTCATTCATTACTGTATCTTCCAAAGCTTAAACTTTACAGATAGTAGTAGACTCTCAATATTCCAGCTGAATTAATACATTTTCTCTTAACATCCTTAAATTTCTCTATTATATAGCAAATCAATTATTTTGCAAACAAAACAATTATTTTTATATATCTGTTTTTATTTTTTATATATAGTATATAGCTATATGCTATATTGAGTGATTTCATATCTTTATAAAAATGCATTGTGCAAGACATGCTTAATAGAAGCTTAAAATATCAATTGCTGCATTATTGATGATATGCTCATTTTCTTTACCCTTCTTCTTACTAACTGTGAAATTTTTTTTTCAGAACTACCTTTGGCAAAGTCTTTATGAGTCACTAGAATAGATAGTGTGTTGTTACTGATTTTTATTTGTTCTTGGAAATTTTTGAAATTTTATTTGACTATCAATTCAAACATACATGTTTATTTTTACTTGGAAATAGTATATTAAGAGTTGCTGATAACTGATGGTAGATTTTTATCATTGCATGTAATATTAAGTAGTGTTTACTCTCCATGGGAAAAACAAATATAACACCACACATCAGCTAAAATATCCAGTCTAGTGACAGAATTCAAAAGACGTTTAATATGTGCCATGAACCGAGAGGGAGGGGTTCAGTAAATGATCTGTAAATAACTGCTGGTTAAATAAAAGGACAAAAGTAGTAGAGGGCTTAATAGAAAAAAAAATCATAGATAATTTCCTCATTCCAACTGATGTTGGCATACTCAAGTACTGTATTATTTTGTTGTTCAGTCACTCAGTCATGTCTGACTCTTTGTGACCCCCTGGACTGCAGCACGTCAGGCTTCTTTGTCCATCATCATCTAGAAAAAAAATCATAGATAATGTCCTCATTCCAACTGATGTTTGCATACTCAAGTATTGTATTATTTTGTTGTTCAGTCACTCAGTCATGTCTGACTCTTTGTGACCCCCTGGACTGCAGCATGCCAGGCTTCCTTGTCCATCACCATCTCCCAGAGCTTGCTCAAATTTATGTCCATTGAGTTGGTGATGGCATCCAACCATTTCATCTTCTGTCATCCCCTTCTCCTCCTGCCTTCAATCTTTCCCAGCATCAGGGTCTTTTCCAAAGAGTCATGTGGCCAAATTATTAGAGCTTCAACTTTAGCATCAGTCCTTCCAATGAATATTCAGGATTGATTGCCTTTAGGATTGACTGGTTTTGATCTCCTTGCTGTCCAAGGGACTTTCAAGAGTCTTCTCCAACACCACAGTTCAAAAGCATCAATTCTCCAGTGCTCAGCTTTCTTTCGGAGAAGGCAATGGCACCCCACTCCAGTACTCTTGCCTGGAAAATCCCATGGATGGAGGAGCCTGGTAGGCTGCAGACCATGGGGTTGCTAAGAGTTGGAAACCACTGAGTGACTTGACTTTCACTTTTCACTTTCATGCATTGGAGAAGGAAATGGCCACTCACTCCAGTACTCTTGCCTGGAGAATCCCAGGGACGGGGGAGCCTGGTGGGCCGCCGTCTATGGGGTCGCACAGTCGGTTACGACTGAAGCAACTTAGCAGCAGCAGCAGCAGCAGCTTTCTTTATGGTCCAACTCTCACATCCATACATGCCTATTGGAAAACCATAGCTTTGATTAGATGGACCTTTGTCGTCAAAGTAATGTCTCTGCTTTTTAATATGCTGTCTAGGTTGTGCATAGCTTTTTTTCCAAGGAGCAATTAAAAGCTTCTTTTAATTAAAAGTGTCTTTTAATTTCATGGCTGCAGTCACCAACTGCAGAGATTTTGGAGCCCCCAAAAATAAAGTCTCTCACTGTTCCCATTGTTTCCCCATCTATTTGCCATGAAGTGATGGGACCAGATGTCATGATCTTAGTTTTCCGAATGTTGAGTTTTAAGCCAACTTTTACACTCTCCTCTTTCACTTTCATCAAGAGGCTCTTTAGTTCTTCTTCACTTTCTGCCATAAGGGTGGTGTCATGTGCATATCTGAGGTTATTGATATTTCTCCCGGCAATCTTAATTCTAGCTTGTGCTTCATCCAGCTCAGCATTTACCATGATGTACTCTGCATATAAGTTAAATAAGCAGTGTGACAATATACTGCCTAGACATACTCCTTTCCCAATTTGAAACCAGTCTTGTTCCATTTCCCTTTCTAACTGTTGCTTCTTGGTCTGTATGCAGATTTCTCAGGAGACAGGTAAGGTGTTCTGGTATTTCCATCTCTTGAAGATTTTTCCACAGTTTGTTGTGATCCACACAGTCAAAGGCTTTGGCGTAGTCAATGAAGAAGAGGTCGATGTTTTTCTGGAAATCTCTTACTTTTACAATGGTGCAACAGATATTGGCAATTTGATCTATGGTTCCTCTGCCTTTTCTAAATCCAGCTTCAACATTTAGAAGTTCTTGGTTCATGTACTGTTGAAGCCTCATTTGGAGAATTTTGAGCATTACTTTACTAGCATGTGAGATGAGTGTAATTGTGCTGTAGTTTGAACATTCTTTGGCATTGCCTTTCTTTGTGATTGGAATGAACACTGACCTTTTCCAGTTCTGTATCCGCTGCTGAATTTTCCAAATCTGCTGGCATATTGAGTGCAGAACTTTCACAACAACGTTTAGGATTTAAAATAGCTCGGCTGGAATTCCACCACCTCCACTAACTGTTTGTAGTGATGCTTCCTAAGGCCTACTTGACGTCACACTCCAGGATATCTGGCTCTAGGTGAGTGGTTATCTGGGTCATCATGATGTTTTTTGTATAGTTCTTCTGTGTATTCTTGCCACCTCTTCTTAATATCTTATTCTTCTGTTAGGTCCATACCATTTCTGTCCTTTATTGTGCCCATCTTTTCATGAAATATTCTTTTGGTAACTCTAATTTTCTTGAAGATATCTCTACTCTTTCCCATTCTATTTTTTCCCTCTATTTGTTTGCACTGATCACTGAGGAAGATTTCTCATCTCTCCTTGCTATTCTTTGGCAGTCTGCATTCAAATGGGTATATCTTTTCTTTTCTCCTTTGCCTTTAGTTTCTCTTAAAGGACATATCTTTTTGGTGTTAGTCCTGTAGGACTTCACAGAACCATTCAAGTTCAGTTTCTTCTGTATTAGTTGTTGGCACATAGATTTAGATTAAGTCGACTTGGATTACTGTGATACTGAATGGTAAGCCTTGGAAACGAAGAGAATTCATTCTGTCGTTTTTGAAATTGCACCCAAGTACTGCATTTTGGACTTTTTTGTTGACTAAGAGGGCTACTCCATTTCTTCTACTCCACTTCTACTTTTAATACTTAAGTATTACATTAGAGCTTTCTTTGATTTAAATAGAGTTCACTGAGTTTCTATCTGTTGCTCTTCATGCAAGTAACTCTTTTTGTTGTTATTTTAAAATTATCTATACTCTTCAATTTTAAAGGTGGTTTAGTTTTGTTTTTAACAGTGTCTATGGTTGAATTATATGTCACATATTTTTTTCTATAATACCAGGTTAGAATTTATCTATACTTGAACTTTAAGCTGAGGAATATTTTTCCTTTTGCAAGTTTGGAAAACATATCTTACTTATTCTTGTCAAGAACTGTGAGTCGTAAGACAATTTATCTGTAAGCTAACAAGTCAGGCTTCCCAGGTGGCATCATGGTAAAGAGTCTGACTGCCAATGCAGGAGGAGTAAGAGTCCCACATTCAATCCTTGGGTCAGGAAGATCCCATGAGGAGGAAATGGCAACTCACTCCAGTATTCTTGCCTGCAAAATTTCATGGACAGAGGTGCCTGGTGGTTATAGTCCATGGGGTCATAAAGAGTTGGACATGACTGAGCTCACACACACACACAAACAAGTTAGGTGACAACTGTTTCTGACTCAAGAGACTCCTGAGTCAGAAGTGAGGACAGAATATTACTCCCAGCAACTGCACGAGCCAGAGGAGCTCATGAAATTTTGTGTTAGTTATCTGAACCCTGAATCTCACAAGACAACAACAAAAGGGCTAAATGAAATCTGCCCATGCAGTAAGCAGTAAGCTGTGTTACAGGAGAGGAGCCTCAAGATTAAGAATCTAAAGCTTCCATAATGGCTAGCCATGCCTGTCTTTTGCCTCGAGAAGAGGCAACATCACTACTTGGAAAAACTCTAAGCAAGCCTACCCTTTCCTCTGGAGAAATACTTTATTTCTAACTTTCAATGTTGTACACTCTTCAAAAGTCTTTGAAAAGGTCATTTGGAAAACTGTACAGTTAGTGCCTTTCTTCTAAAACATGAAGACACACAAGAGACACACGGAGAATTGTCTCCCAACAGTTATTCTATCATGTTAGTCAATGTTACCAAGTGTAGCCTGTGATTCTGCATATACTATGCTGGAATCTGCCTCCTGGACTGCTTTAGGTCAGGGGTGATGTGAAGTTTACAAGTTGACCTACAGACTAAAATTCAAAGAAAGTTTAAAAGAAGTTTGTCTACTGTCCATTGTGGCCACAATATTCTACCCTTTGTTTAGTTGTTTTATTTCTTTTTAAAAAAACAACTATATGTCCTTCTGCTACCACAGGGTGTGAGGGAAGAGTTTTCAGATACTTATATTAAAGAGTAAAGTTGATGATTATTAAAATTGAACTTGCTTTTTCAAACTTACTTGAATTAAGTGAATGAATTTTTTGAGTCAGAAAGATTCAGAATGTATTTATTCTTAAATTTGAATCATGCAACTGCTACTAAAATAACATATAGCTTAAGACAATGCACGCATATTAAAATACCAAATTGTTCATTAACTTTCCACATTTGAATGGAAAACTTTGTAATCTGAGGCCACCAAGCACTATATTATAGTGTTGGTCTTTTCTTGGCGGTTGACATATTTATTTGTAATTTCCCCTGACAATTATTTATTTATTTTTGGCTGCTCAGCTGTGGAATTTTGATTCCCAGACCAGGGATTGAACCTGGCTCCTCAGCTGTGAGAGCACAGAATTCAAATCACTGGACCACCAAGGAATTCTCTCCTATGACAATTTGAGAATCTTCTAAAAAAGAGAAATGATCTCTTCTGAGTTTGCCAGTGGGGGTCAAAGCTTGATGCTGGATTTAATGTGATTGTGATATCTATTGTGGAACATTAAATTAAATGATTATTGTCACCATAATTGAAGTAAAAATGGATGGTACTTCTTAAGCATATATTTTGTACCAGGCACATTGTTAATTTTTGGTTTATGCTTTATCTCTTTTATTTCTAACAGTATCTTTTTAGGTAGATAGTACATCATTTTTGAAAAAGAAAAGTATGTAGCATACAGAAGTTAAGAAACTAAAGCATGTGCATGTGTGCTAAATCACTTCAGTTGTGTCCAACTCTTTGTGATCCTATGGACTGCAGCCCACCAGGCTCCTCTGTCCATGGGATTCTCCAGGCGTGAATATCGGAGTGGGAGGTTCAAATGTATATATATTGTCAAACAACCAGAAAGAAACACAGCCTCTTGAAGGCATTACCTCAACCTCCTTTTTCTTTCCATTCAAGAGCAACAGTTGCATAATGGTGGCCTCTAGATGGGTGGATAAAACACCCAACTTGGCAACCTGACACACTTTTTCATAGCAATAACAGAAATAGTTAACGTTGATTAAGAAAATTTTTCTGGCATAATTGGGTATGTCAATGCCATATGGTAATTTTGTGATAGAATCTGGCAAAAATTTTACTTTCCAATGAATCTATGACAGGAATCCTAATTCATTAAAGTGCACTCGATGTCAATAATTTGGTGAAAATACTTTCCAGCAGATCGAACTATGGCTGTGGTTCATTTTCAATAAAAATCACTCAAATAAAGCCTAACATCTTAAGGCATAAATTAGAAAGTAATAAAATACTTCATAAAAAAAGATTCTTCACAGTATAAACCAATTTATTAAAGGGTAATTCTAAGTGTGTGGCAGTAGTGGTAAAGGACCCTCCTGCAATGCAGGAGACATAAGAAATGTAAGTTCCTTTCCTGGGTTGGGAAGGTCCCCTGGAGTAGGATATGGCATCCATTCCAGTATTGTTGCCTGGAGAATCCCATGGACAGAGGAACCTACAGTCCATAGGTTCGCAGAGAGTTGGACACAACTGAAGCAACTTAGCATGCACACTAAGTGGTAACTCTCCTCTGAGCTACTTAATCTTACTTAATATACACACACACATATATATAGCAGATTTTATAAAATGTATGCATAATTTGTGTTGAAGTTGTTTTTTGAAATAAAGTCACAAAATAGTTCATTAGCCCTTGAAAAACATTTATTCAAACCCCTAATTTTACAAATGAACATAATGACAGCCAAAGTGACCCCAAAAACTACTTCTGCATTTTTATTGATTGTTTTTGTCTGATATATCAAAAATCTTTTTATCCCCTTCAATAAGTAATTTGTCTAATATTTATATTGTTCTGTCATTTTTGCTGTTAATTTTTCCTACTTGCAACTTTTTGGACCACTATATTTGTATATCTGGTAAAAGCATATTTTTATTATAACAGTATTATACCATTGCCATTTGCAGTCTATCAATTAGTATCTTTTAACAGGATGGTTTAGTCTAACTAAAATAATATTGATTTTCTGATTTTCAGAACTTCCATTTTCTTGTTTGTTTTCATATCAGTTTTTGCACTCCTTTAAAGACTTTTTTCAGATTGAATTTTTGATACCTTTGCTTTTTTTTATTAATTTGATAATCACACCTATTCTTTTACTGATATAAATAAAACTGTTGACTTTCACATAAAATATCAAATGTGATTATTTTTATAATTGCAAATTAAAATCTAGCATATCTACTTGATTTTATCTATAAATATGTTGGTTCTTTTTTTATAGCCTTGATTTCTTTGACTCTATGTTGAAAATTGCATTATCAAGTTATTCTATGTTTTTAAACCAATAAATCTCCTTATGTAGTATTTTGAATCTATTTGGTTATTATTAAAATTTATTTACTTGCTCTTGCTGATAGTACCTCTTTCTATAGAACATCTTGCTCTCCCAGCATGCCCTAAACAGAGTCAAAGCCGAGAAGACATGTTTTCTATCAGAGTTCTTCTGACATATGTATTATGAATCACTGACAGTCACTACTACTCAGGAATCTTTGTCTCCAATTTGGCTTCCCATTATCTTGTCCTTACGATCTTATTTTTTAAAATGTATTTTTATCATTATATTATTTTTTCTTACATATAGTCCATTAAATCTTGTGTATACACACAAGAACCCTGCTAACCTCATCACATATTTACTGCTCCGTGTTTTTTTCTTTCAAACCATTTCAGTGTATCTATTACTTCAATGTTGATAAGAAATCATCTAGCATATTTAGAGTAACTCAAGTCTTCATCCCAGCTCAGATGTTATTCTCTTTAATTATTTAACCAGTTCATAATACAGCTTGTCAAATGAGGAAGGACATTTTTTGAAATCACTTATTCTAATTCTTTGAAAGAAAAGAGAAATCTCAAACCACTTTTCCTTATTCTTATGTTGATGTTACTGGTGGATAAGAAAGCATCATTATACTTTTTGAAAACTTCTACCTCCATTTATTTGGAAATTCATCATGCTCTGCCTTGTGATACTATCTGTGCAGTTTTACTAAGCCATAATTAACTTTGTTTATAATTTGGCTTAATATTTCACCTTTATAGGAATTTTCATTCTAACTGATAAATATACTGACAAAAGTGATAAGACTGCTACAACTTCTCATAACCACTAAGATTGTGCATCAAATATTTGAATATCTAACAAGTACTTGTAATTAATTCACACAGTTTAATTTTATAATTTATATTTGAAGACTATATCATCTATCATTTTCTAAAATCAAATAAACCCAACCCACTCAATCTTCTCCACAGTATTTCTGTGTTAATATTTTTGCTGCTACTCTTACACTAGTTTTAATTTCTTCAAATATGTAGAGATTATAAGAGGATATCACACTTCAATAATTGTAGCAGCATGCCAAATATAATAAAATGGCTGTCTTCTGGCTCTGGGCCATTGAATTTCTTTCATACATTTTATAATTTGTTAACAATACAACAGCATGACTGATTGGCAAGGTGTTTTACTCAGTAGATTACAATTTAATGATATTCTTTTGTCAAATGGGTTATTTCCTATAATGGCATTATTTTCTTTTCTCACTATCCACCATACATTATATATATATACACATACACACACACACACACACACACATACGCACACATTCACAAACATCAAATACAAATGTACGGCATATAGCATACTAGTCTTTTGATGGGCACTCTATGGTGCCCTATAAGTGGAAACATGTTTATTTTGAAAGAACAGGAAATAATTAAAGGAGATATTATTTTGGAACTGAATCTAATACATAAGGAAATTATAACTATAAATGAGGAATCAATATGTATTCCTAGATTCTAAGATATCTTAGGTCCAATCTAGATCTTCAGAATAAATTATAAATAGTCTACAAGAAACTCTAGCATCTCTTATAATCAATACAATGTGTGTATGTATGTATATATAAATATATACACTCAAAACTTCACTAATTGTCATGCATACGTACATATCATATGTGAAGTTTTAATTTGGTTTAATTTAAAATTAAATTGAAGGTTTAATTTAAATTTATTATGGTGAAATTTTCAATGATATTCCTCTTTTGATGTTCAAGAAGTTTCCAGGTAATTGTATGGCACCACCAATTGATTTCATACGTCTTATTATTTCAACTAAAATATTATTGCTTCTCTATTATTTTTTCTTTTAAATTTGTACAGTTTTTTCAACCACCACCTCTATTCTGAAACTGCTGGTTAAGATTAATAACAGGGACAAAGAATGAACTGTTAAAATAATAGAAATGTTAAACAGTTTCCTGGAGAGTAAGAAAGAAATAATTTTGAAAAGTTACTGTTAAACAGTAACACTGTTTAACACCAGTGTTAAACAATGCAAATACATTAAGTAGTATGAGAAATAAGCACACATCATTTTATTTGGAATTTAGTAACCTTATCTGTAGTCATTTTCTGGGATAACGGGCTTCCCTGGTGGCTCGGCTGGTAAAAAAATCCGCCTGCAATGTGGGAGACCTAGGTTTGATCCCTGGGTTAGGAAGATCCTCTGGAGAAGGGAGAAGCTACCCACTCCAGTATTCTGGCCTGGAGAATTCCATGGAGTCCATGGAGTCACAAAGAGTCGGACACAACTGAGCGACTTTCATTGTGGGATAATAAGTAGAAAGTAGCAGCAGCAGCAGAGTACTATGTCAGGCTTCCCTGGTAGCTTGGCTGGTAAAGAATCCACCTGCAATGCAGGAGACCCTGGTTCAATTCTTGGGTGGGAAGATCCCCTGGGGAAGTCATGTCAACCCACTCCAGCATTCTTGCCTGGAGAATTCCCATGGAGAGAGGAGCCTGGCTGGCTACAGACCATGGGGTCGCAAAGAGCCAGAGTCAGGCATGACTGAGCAACTAAGCACAGAGCAGCACAGAGTGTTATGTCAGGGTATTTTGGCTAAAGAAAAAAATTACTATAGAGACAGCATAATCTGCTAAACCTTTTTTAAAAAATTGTACTTATACCCCTAAGAAAAAAATCCAGAGGGCAGAGAAAAAAAAAAAAATACTGGAAAGAAATAATTAATGACACTCTCTGTAAGCTTGTGAAAGGATTAGATCCCTAGAATATGCAGAGGAATTGTGAAAACAAAGAGTAAAATGTTACCCTCTTTGAAAAGCTGAAAGACTGTGCCATTGTAGACACACTTTTTGGATTGAATTGGAGAAATTTAAGGAAAACTAATCTGAAATCTTTCATATTTTTGTATGTTAAACCGCAGTTTTATCACTAATAGTGAAGGGTACACATGTACAAGGTCCTTCCTACCAAAACATCTAGAAAACTGTATAAATAATTCCAAATACTGGACAATATATAGTACTATTTTGTGGTGTTGTGTAAAAAAGGAAACACAGTGAGTTTTTATTTTAATCTGATCTTTAATGTGAGAAGCACTTTCTAGATATCTGATGAGGGAGGGCATCTCAGAGTAAAGAATGTCCTCGCTGAGTTTTGGAATGGTAATCAATGTTTAGTGTATCTGAGGAGGCTTGAAGTTGTAGAACAATGTTAGGAGTATACCAAGAACCCTAGAAATCTACAAAAGGGTCCCTTGAGCAAGTGCTGAGTACTAAAATGTGCCATGTGAAACTCAACGAGGGTGGATAAAGAGTGACCAGGGAACTCTATGCTTGATTGGTGACTAAATTTCACAGAGTTGGAAGACTTTCCATTTTCCATCAGCTAGACTGCAGAGTTGTTTACCACTATGGAAATGCAATTCAGACCAAAGAAGGAAAACACCCTCTGTAGTGGAGCTTAACCTTAGAGTAAAGCCTTCCCTAAAACTGCCTTTACAGAGTTTACAGACCTTAAAAACACACTAAATTTCATACCGCTTGACTGCCTGCCAGCATAAAGCTCAGCATTCTTAAAAATTAAGTCAGTCAAATCCAGGTACATACCAAAATAAAATTCTAAATATACAGCATCTTCAAAAAATTTACTCACTATTTGAGGAAGCAGAAAAATGATCCATAGAAACAAGAAAAATTGTTCAATGAAACCAAGCCTCACAGTGATGATGAGGTTAACAAATATGTTATAATAGTAATTATAGCAAAATTCAGCTATTTAAGGCAATATGAACATGAAGAGAGAAATGCAAGACATAAGAAAAAATAAAGGAACTTCTAGATAAAACAACATTTTAAATCTTAAGTAGCTGGTTTAAATTAAAAGCAGATTAGACACACTAGAAAAATTTAAAGTGTCAAGCAGTTTGATATCTGTGTAAATGGGAGTCTCAAGATGATATGAGGAGTAGAAAAAAATTTGAAGACAAAATTACCAGGTATTTTTCAAATTTGTGTGAGAACTATAAACCCAGAGATTCAAGATCTCAATGAGCCTCAATGGACATACATAAAGAAAACCATAGAAAGACACACAATAATGAAATAGATGAGCATCATGATAAAAAGAAAATCACAAAAATATTGAAAGGAAAATATATATAACATACAAAAAAACAAAAGTAATAAATTTTGTACAGCAGAAGATAATTGAAAAACACCTTTAAAAACATTCAAGGGGAATAAAGCCAAAATATAATTCTCAGTTCAGTTCAGTTCAGTCGCTCAGTCGTGTCTGACTCTTTGCGACCCCATGAATTGCAGCAAGCCAGGCCTCTCTGCCCATCACCAACTCCCGGAGTCTACCCAAACCCATGTCCATCGAGTCAGTGATGCCATCCAACCATCTCATCCTCTGTTGTCCCCTTCTCTTCCTGCCCCCAATCCTACCCAGCATCAGGGTATTTTCCAATGAGTAAACTCTTCACATGAGGTGGCCAAAGTATTGGAGTTTCAGCTTCAACATCAGTCCTTCCAATGAACACCCAGGATTGATCTCCTTTAGGATGGATTGATTGGATCTCCTTGCAGTCCAAGGGACTCTCAAGAGTCTTCTCCAACACCACACTTCAAAAGCATCAATTCTGTGACACTCAGCTTTCTTCACCATCCAACTCTCACATCCATACATGACCACTGGAAAAACCATAGCCTTGACTAGTCAGACTTTTGTTGGCAAAGTAATGTCTCTGCTTTTAAATATGCTAGCTAGGTTGGCCATAACCTTCCTTCCAAGGAGTAAGTGTCTTTTAATTTCATGGCTGCAGTCACCATCAGCAGTGATTTTGGAGCCCCCCAAAATAAAGTCTGACACTGTTTCCACTGTTTCCCCATCTATTTCCCATGAAGTGATGGGACCAGATGCCATGATCTTAGTTTTCTGAATGTTGAGCTTTAAGCCAACTTTTTCACTCTCCTCTTTCACTTTCATCAAGAGGCTCTTTAGTTCTTCTTCACTTTCTGCCATCAGGGTGGTGTCATCTGCATATCTGAGGTTATTGATATTTCTCCCGGCAATCTTGATTCTAGCTTGTGTTTCTTCCAGCCCAGCGTTTCTCATTATGTACTCTGCATATAATTTAAATAAGCAGGGTGACAATATACAGCCTTGACGTACTCCTTTTCCTATTTGGAACCAGTCTGTCGTTCCATGTCCAGTTCTAACTGTTGCTTCCTGACCTGCATACAGGTTTCTCAAGAGACAGGTCAAATGGTTGGTATTCCCATCTCTTATATGAAGCTAAAATGTGATTCAAAAATGAGGATGAAATAAAGATTTTTCCAAGAAAAACTGAGAAAATTCATTACCATTAAGCTTATTTTACCACAAAATGTTAAAGAAAGATCTTAAAGCAACAGAAAATGACACCAAGGAGAGATGTGGATCTTCATGAAAGAATAGAGGAAAAAAATGATAAATATGTATATATTTTTCCATTTTAAAATAATTTAAAAAGATAATTATTGTTTAATGCAAAACTAATGAGTATATACCATGTACCTATCTATTATAGGTAGAAATACAATATATGATAATTATAGCATAAAAGACAGGAAATGGACAAATACAGTACACTATAAACTTCTATACATGAAGAAGAGATGTGTCTTAAGCTTCTTACATACATGAAGTGGAATACCATTTGAAAATAGACTAGAGACGAGTTAAAGATGCATATGGTAAAGCACAGCACAACCCCTAAACCTATAAAATAAAGAGACAGGGAGAGTGGATAAATATATATTTATGGCTAAGTCCCTTTGCTGTCCACCTGAAACTATCATAATACTCTTGATTGGCTTTGCTCCACTATAAAATAAAAAGTTAAAACTATACATATATATAATAAGCTAATAGTTGACAAAAGTAAATTCCTTAAATATACTCAGTAAATTCAAAGGAATCAAAGAGGATGAATTGAAAAACAAAGAACAGATGGGAGAAAGAGAAACCAAACGGATTAGTTTTCTAGAGCTGTCATAATCAAGTACCACAACCTGGGTGGCTTAAACAACAGTTTACTTTCTCACAATTCTGGAGGCTGGAAGTCCAAGAAGAAGGTGACAGTAGTATTGTTTTCTCCTGAGGGCTCTCTGTGTCTTGGAAATGACTGCCTTTCTTAATGTGTCCTCACCTGGCCTTTTCTCTATGCTGTGTGCTAAGCTGCTTTAATCGTATTCGACTCTTTGTGATCCTATGGACTGTAGCCCGCCAGACTCCTCTGTCCATGGGGCTCCTCCAGGCAAGAATACTGGAATGCATCACCATGTCCTCCTCCAAGGGATATTCCAAACCCAGGGATCAAACCTGCATCTCATCTCTTAAGTATCCTGCATTGGCAGGTGTGTTCTTTACCACTAGTGCCACCAGGGAAGAACCTTCTCTATGTGCACGCCCAACTAAAAACTGCCCCAAAATCTAAATAGGCATTTCTCCAAATAAGATATATAAACTGCCAAAAGTACTTGAAAAGATGCTCAGCATAATTAGCCTTCAATGAAATCGCAGTTAAGATAACACTTAATACCCAATAGTATAATTATGACCAGAAAAACAAATAATAACAAATATTAGCAAGAATGTTGAGAAATCGGATATGTTTTACACTGCTGGTAGAACATAATAAGGTGTTGCTGCTTTAGAAAAATGTCCGATAATCCTCAAGAGGTTAAACATAGCATTACTATACAATCCAGCAATTCTACTCTTACACATATGCCCAAGATAATTGAGAAGATATGTCTTTACAAAACTTTTACACAGGTTGATAGCAGTTTTTTTTTTTTTAATAACAGCAAAAAGAGAAAACAAAGTAAATGTCCATCCACTGATGAATAAAATGTGGCATATCTTTGCAACTGAATATTATGTAGCAATAAAAAGAAATGAAGTACTGGCACATGCTACAAAATGGCTGAATCTTGAAAATATTATGCTAAGTGTGTGACTTTCTTTATGCTTCTGTAAAAAATTACCAAGAATTGGCTGGTTTAAAACCGCTGAAAATTTTCTCTTTAGATCTCAAAACCAGTAGTCTTAAATCAAGATGTTGTAAAGACTGGTTCTTCCTGGATACTCTGAGTGAGAATTCATACCATACCTATTTCCTACATTCTAGTGGCTGCCAAAGAATAGCAAGAAGAGGTAAGAAAGCCTTCCTAAGTGATCAATGCAAAGAAATAGAGAAAAACAATAGAATGGGAAAGACTATTCTATTGGGAAAAAGATGGGAAAGAGATCATTTCAAGAAAATTAGAGATACCAAGGGAGCATTTAATGCAAATATGGGCACAATAAATGGCAGAAACAGTGTGGACCTAACAGAAGCAGAAGATATTAAGAAGAGGTGGCAAGAATACAAGAACTATACAAAATAGATCTTGATGACCCAGATAACCACGATGGTGTGATCACTCACCTAGAGTCATACATCCTGGAGTGTGAAGTCAAGTGGGCCTTAGGAAGCATCACTAGGAACAAAGCTAGTGGAGGTGAAGGAATTCCAGTTGAGCTATTTCAAGTCTTAAAAGACGATGCTGTGAAAGTGCTACACTCAATATGCCAGCAAATATGAAAACTCAGCAGTGGCCACAGGACTGGAAAATATCAGTTGTCATTCCAATCCCAAAGAAATGCAATGGCAAAGAAGGTTCAAACTATCACACAATTGCCCTCATCTCACATGCTAGCAAAGTAATGCTTAAAATTCTCCAAGCCAGGCTTCAGCAATACGTGAACCATGAACTTCCAGATGTTCAAGCTGGATTTAGAAAAGGCAGAGGAACCAGACATCAAATTGCCAACGTCCGCTGGATCATAGAAAAAGCAAGAGAATTCCAGAAAAACTTCTACTGCTGTTTCATTGACTATGCTAAAGCCTTTTACTGTGTGGATCACAATAAACTGTGGAAAATTCTTAAAAAGATGGGAATACCACACCACCTGACCTGCCTCCTGAGAAAGATTGAAGGCAGGAGTAGAAGGGGAAGGCAGAGGATAAGATGGTCGGTGGCATCACTGATTCGAAGGACATGAGTTTGAGCAGGCTCCAGGAGTTGGTGATGGACAAGGAAGCCTGGCGTGCTGTAGTCCATGGAGTCACAAAGAGTCAGACATAACTGAGGGACTGAACTGAACTGAGTGGCTGCCATCATTTCTGGGTTCTTTTTAGCCTGTAGAAGCATCACTTCAATCTCTGCCTCTATGTTTATTTTCCTCTGATCTTTTATAAGGCACTTGTCATTATGGACTTAGGTTCCACTCTAATTGAGGCAATCTCATCTTGAGATCCTAAACATAATCACATATGCAATACTTTTTCCCTTAAAATGTCATATTTCCAGGCTCTGCATATACATATCTTTTGGGAAGCCACCATTCAACTTACTATATTAAGTTAAATAATCCAGTCTAAAGGACCAGATATTATATCATCCACCTATAAGAAATGTCCAGAATATGCAAATCTATAGAGACAGAAAGTAGCTTAACCATTACCTAGGTCTGGAGGGTGATGGTACTTGTGGAAGTAGTAAGAACTAATCAATGAGATGCTTCTTTTGTGGTAGTAAAATGTTATAATATGTATTGTTGTCAGGTATGTACAACTCTGTGAATAGAATGAAGTCCACTGAATCCTATAGTTTAAATGGATGAATTGTGTCTTATGTGAATCATAATAAGCTATTTTAACAAGTAAAGAAGAATAAAGATCCATAATAGACTATCTAAATTCTATCTTTAGAATCCAAAAATGGAAAAATTAAATCTGAACTAGTAGAAGGAAGGACATAATAAATAGGAAGTGAATGAGAAAAACTTTTAAATAGAAAAAAATCAGTGATACTGAAAGCAGATTGCAATAGATGAATAAATTGACAAAATTTGAATCAGATTAATAAGAAGACAGAAGACACAATGACAAATATCAGCAATGAAAGAGGAGCTAGCAGCACAGATGATGCAAAAATTATAGTATAATAAAATAATATTATGAAGAACCATAAATTGTAAATCTTTCAGGGTGTATACAACTTCTTTAAAAAACAGTTACTAAAATCATTTATGAAAGAGTATTTGAATAGTTCTACATCTATCAAAGAAATAAAATTTATAGTTAAAAACACTCTCATAAAGGAAATGAGCTGGTGTCTTTCCTAAAAAATGACATCTGTTAGAGAAGAAATAATACCAACTTGTGCAAACTCTTCCAGGGAAGAGGAGCAAGTACTTCCCAGTGCATTTTCTAAGATACTCTGATATTGAATCAGACAAAGAATGCACAAGAAAACAAATCTACAGACCATTATTACTCCTGAACACAAACAAAAAAAACCCTAATTAACTCACTAGTGAATAATATAATATATTGAAAGTTAATTAATCACAATGGAGTTGGGTTCCTTTCAGTAATGAATTTCAGTAATTTTTAACATTCAAAAACCAAACAATGCATCTCCCTATATTAATGGAATAGGAAGAAAAATTACAAGATGAGCAAAGTATAGGCAGAAAAAAAAAGGCATTCAATGATGTTAATATCCATTCATGATCTGACACATCTCAGGAGTTTACAAATAGCATGGAATATTCTAAATCTGACAGCAGTGGAATATGACTGAGAGAGCCTAGAACTAGGGAAGCTGTAGTGAAGCTCTTCAGTAGCTCACTGGTAGCTGTTTTGACCAATATTAGAATCATACGGAGAGCTATTAAAACTCTGAATTGACTTCAGTTCAGTTCAGTTCAGAAGCTCCAACGTGTCCGACTCTTTGCAACCCCATGGACTACAGCACACCAGGCTTTCCTGTCTATCACCAACTTCCAGAGCTTACTCAAACTCATGTCCATTGAGTTGGTGATGCCATCCAACCATCTCATTCTCTGTTGTCCCCTTTTTCTCCCACTTTCAATCTTTCCTATCATCAGGGTCTTTTCAAATGAGTCAGCTCTTCACACCAGGTGGCCAAAGTATTGGAGTTTCAGCTTCAGCATCAGTCCTTCCAATGAATATTCAGGACTGATTTCCTTTAGGATGGACTGGTTGGATCTCCTTGCAGTCCAAGGGACTCTCAAGAGTCTTCTCCAACACCATAGTTTAAAAGCATCGATTCTTTGGTGCTCAGCTTTCTTTATAGTACAACTCTGACATTCATACATGACTACTGGAAAAACCACAGCTTTGACTATATGGACCTTTGTTGGCAAAGTAATGTCTCTGCTTTTTAATATGCTGTCTAAGTTGGTCATAACTTTTCTTCCAAGAAGCAAAAGTCTTTTAATTTCATGGCTGCAGTCACCATCTGCAGTGATTTTGGAGCCCCCCAAATTAAAGTTACTGTTTCCATTGTTTCCCCATCTATTTGCCATGAAGTGATGGAACTGGATGCCATGATCTTAGTTTTTTGAATGTTGAGTTTTAAGCTAGTTTTCCCTCTCTTTTACTTTCATCAAGAAGCTCTTTAGTTCTTCTTTGCTTTCTGCTGTAAGTGTGGTGTCATCTGTATATCTGAGGTTATTAATATTTCTCCTGGCAATCTTGATTCCAGCTTGTGCTTCATCCAGTCCAGTATTTCTCATGATGTACTCTGCATATAAGTTAAATAAGCAGGGTGACAATATACCGTGTTGACGTACTCCTTTCCCGATTTGGAACCAGTCTGTTGTTCCATGTCCAGTTCTAACTGCTGCTTCATGACATGCATACAGATTTCTTGGAGGAAGGTCAGGTGATCTGGTATTACTATCTCTTTAAGAATGTTCCACATTTTGTTGTGATCCACACAGTCAAGGGCTTTAGGATAGTCAATTAAGCAGAAGTAGATGTTTTTTCTGTAGTTCTCTTGCTTGTACTATGATCCAATGGATGTTGGCAATTTGATCTCTGGTTCCTCTGCCTTTCCTAAATCCAGCTTGAACATCTGGAATTTCACAGTTGACCTACTGTTGAAACCTGGCTTGGAGAATTTTGAGCATTACTTTTCTAGTGTGTGAGATGAGTGCAATTTTGCAGTAGTTTGAGCATTTTTTGGCATTGCCTTTCTTTGAATTGACTTAACCCCTAAAATTAAATTTGAAACTTTGGGCATGGGCAATTGCATTATTGAAACTCCTCTATGTAATTCTTAGCTATAGTTATGAAGGATAACCCTTGTACTGATTTTTCTGTATATAATATAGAAGTCAATATCATGTATACACTTAATTATTACAAATGCAATCCACTATAATTGTGATGGGCTAAAACTAAAAATTTAACCAAGAGTCAAAGCCAAATTATTCAACATGATTTTTCAGTCACTGAAAAGATATTTATCAGAGAAGCTCAGTAAGCTGTCTTCAATAAGCAATGTGCTGTGCTGTGCTTAG
This sequence comes from Giraffa tippelskirchi, assembly GCF_054371585.1. NCBI lineage: Eukaryota > Metazoa > Chordata > Mammalia > Artiodactyla > Giraffidae > Giraffa > Giraffa tippelskirchi. The sequence continues at coordinate 67,968,388 of NC_137278.1, forward strand.
TGGCTCAGTTGTTTCTGACTCTTTGTGACCACATGAACAGTAGCCCGCCATGCTTCTCTGTCCATGGGGATTCTACAGGCAAGAACACTGGAGTGGGTTGCCATGCCCTGCTCTAGGAGATCTTCCCAACTCAGGAATTGAACCGAGGTCTCCTGCATTGCAGGCAAATTCTTTACCAGCTGAGCTACCAGGGAAGCTCCTCAATACAAGATACTATTAGGTTAACCTATCTCATGAAGGGATTACTCAGTTGCAAGCCCTCTGACTTTACATGCATTAACTTAGAGAGAGAGAGAGCAATTAATAAGTGTAGTGAGATGTGAAATTAGTCTCAGTAATGTTATTCTGGTATCTGGTTGTCCAGAGAAGGCCTAGACACTATTACTCCCACTATCACATAGTTTCTTTAGTCAGTGACATTTTATAGAATCTAAGTTTCTATACGAGTTGCGTGTGTGCTAAGTTGCTTCCTGGAAGAGTGCTAAGTCACTTCAGTCATGTCTGACTCTTTGCAACCCTATGGACTGTAACCCGCCAAGCTCCTCTCTCCATGGGATTCTCCAGGCAAGAATACTTTAGTGGCTGGCCATTTCCTCCTCCAGGGGATCTTTCTGACCGGGGGATCGAACCCCGGTCTCCTATATCTCCTTCATTGGTAGGAGGGTTCTTTACCACCAGTGCCACTTGGGAAGCCCCTATAAGTCGCTTCAGTTATGTCTAATTCTTTGTGACCTTTTGGATTGTATGTAGCTTGACAGGTTCCTTTGTCCATGGGATTTTCCAGTCAAGAATACTAGAGAGGGTTGCCCTTCCCTCCTCCAGTAAATCTTTCTGGCCCAGGAATCAAACTTGCATCTCTCAAGTCTCCTCCGTTGGCAAGCAGATTCTTTACCGCTAGTGCCACCTGGGAAGCCCTTCTATATTAGTTAGACTAGATTAATTTGCCCTGTGGCAACAAATCACTCTAAAATCTCTGTGAACTAACGTCAGCAACAGTTTCTTATTCCTAGAAAGCCTGCTGAATATACACATGATTTTCTAACATAACCATCCTCTATATGTACACAGAATGATATTGAAATCTCTGGGATGCTATCATCCTATTAATGAACTATTTCATATCCATGGCCTATGCATTTGCTATGGCAGAGAACTGTGTATGGAATTTCTGTTCCCTCAACGCACAAGTGGCCCATATTCATTCTGTTTATAGCCCATTAAGCAGTACTACACACAAGGCTTCCCTCCATCACAAGGAATGAGAGAAAAAATACATTGTCTGATACTAATAATTTCTTCCCCAATGAGTATAGATTGTTTATTTCCAGGTTTATAATTCACCTGTTAGTTAATATTTTCTTTGTAATTGGGAATTTCTCTGATAATCAACCTGCACTGAATTTATGTAATTTCATTTATCTGATGTTAAAGCTTTCTGTCTTCCAAATAAAATATCCATTTGATTATTGCTTCAAATAAAATGAATATTCAGTATTAAAACACTGATACTGAGGTCATATTAAGGTATGTTACAAGATGAAATGGAATAATCCATAGAATAAACTAGTTACCATACCCTCCTTTACACATATTCAAGCCCAGATCTATGATAGACTATGATACTGTGAATCACTGGCCAATTATATGATTAATTTCCAGATTCTGGTCACTAGTTCCTTCTTTTTCCTAAGGTCTTCAACCCAAATACTCATAAACCTTGTGGAAAGGCTCTGCTGGTTATCAACACTGAAAATTTTAACTTACTTTTTCGTGGTGGTAAGTGTGAAACACAGAATTTAAATTATTTCTTTTTTTAAAATGTTAGTTTTTTTTAAGAAATACTAATCTTTTCTAAATTCTGTGTCTTTAGCAAATACCATCATTTAAAGCTTTGTAGTGTTTATATACAATGTCTATTGTACAATAAAATTTACTTAAGTACCAAAAGATAATATACCACATGATCAAAAAATAAGCTAAAAGATAAACACAAACACACTCATTGATAGTAGAGTTAGATGACAAAGAACTAATGTCACAAAAATAGAAAGTGAAGATATAGAAATCAGATTAAAACACAGACAACGTACCAGAGATTTTGAATTTATATAAAACAAACAAAGTTCATGGAATTGAAAAATACAACTTATGAAATTAAGAACTCATTATATGGATTTAAATAGTATGTTAGGCACAGCAAAAAACAGGATTAGTAAACTGAAAGATATATCAGTGGATAATTCCTAAACTGAAGCAAAATAGGTAAAAGAAAATATATAAAAGACTACTAGAGATAGAGAAATAGACTATTACAGATATAACTGCAGTTTGAGAAAGAAGAAGAAAAGGAAGACATGGTGCATCAACCCAATTTGAAGAAATAATACTAGCAAAATAAATATACCAGTTAAAGGATTCAGAAAGCTATAGAAACCCCAACCATGAGCAAATGAAAAACCCTACAGAAAGGCAGAGTGTAGCAAAACTATTGGAAACAAAACAAAGGTATACTCAAAATCTTCTTAAAAAGAAAAAAACATTGCCCTGCAAGAATAATCAAAAGATTGACAGCCAAAAATTACGGAATTCAGAAAACAGTGGAAGAAGACCTCTGTAAAAAATGAAATAATTGCCAACTTAGAATTTTATGCTGAAACAATAGCCTTCTGAAATGAATAAAAACTTATTCAGATCACAACCAAAACAAACAAACGGAGACTTCCCTGGTGGCTCAGTGGTAAAGAATCTGCCTGCTAATGGAGACACAGGTTTGATCCCTGATTGGGGAAGATCCCACATGCCTCAGAGCAGCTAAGCCTGTGTGCCACAACTATTGAGCCTATGCTCTAGAGCCTGGGAGCCATAACTACTGAGTCCATGTGCCACAACTACTGAAGCTTGCATGCTCTAGAGCCCATGTTCTACAACAAGAGAAACCACCACAATGAGCAACCCTTGTACTGCAACTAGACAACAGCCCCACTTGCTGCAACTATAGCAGAGCCCACATAGCAACAAAGATCCAGTACAGCCAAAAATGAATAAGTAAAAATTAAAAAAACAAAATAAAACTAAACAAAGAAACAAATAAAATCCTGAGAGGATACATCAGCAGCAGACCTTCACTAATAGATATACAGAGAGAATTTTTTCAGACAAAAGGAATATAAACACAAGAATATAGGAAAGAATGAAATCAATGGATAGAACAAATATGAGTTAACATAAAGAAAGACTATCATAAACACAATAATTATAATGCTATGGATAAAATATTTATGTATAAAAATGTTAACTATGCAAACTGTGGTAAGAAGTAACTGGAATAGTGTTCCAAGTTTTCAGTATTTTCAAAGACATTTTAAAACTATTGAATTGTATATGATTTTAGTCTTTAAAATATTAAAAGGTTTAACTGCTTAATGAATATTAATGTAAAATTAGTAAAAGAAAAATGGGATAACAATATTGCTGTCACTGTTTGGTCCCTAAGTCGTTTCTGATTATTTGTGACCCCATGGACTGTAGCCCACCAGGCTCCTCTGTCCATCGGATTTCTCAGGCAAGAATGCTGGAGTGGGTTGCTATTTCTTTCTTCAGAGAATCTTTCCAATTCAGGGATTGAACCTGCAATCCTGCATCTCCTGAAATGACAGTTGGGTTCTTTACCACTGAGCCACCTGGTAATCCTTAACAATGTATACTTAATTAATCCAAAATGCAGAAAAATAAGAAAGGAGAAAAAAAACATAGAAGAGAAACACAGTAGGTATAAATTAAAATACATATGAAAGTGAAAGTCGCTCAGTCATGTCCAACTCTTTGCGACCCAGGGGTCAAACTCAAGTCTTCTACATTGCAGGCGGATTCTTTACCAGCTGAGCCAGCACGCAGAAGCCCAAGAATACCGGCATGGGCTGTCCCTTCTCCAGCAGATCTTCCCAACCCAGGAATGAATGGGGGTCTCCCACATCGCAGGCAGATTTTTTATCAGCTGAGCTACCAGGGAAGCCCAAATACATATATTTTTACGTATATTATTTTTGTGAACTGGATTTTTAAAAAAATGCGTGCTGTTTCTCAAGTTCATGTTAAATATGAGTATGTCAAATATTTGGAAATAAAGTTTTTTTTAAAAATTTACTATGAAAACAGTGATCAAAGAAAATTGGTACAATTATAGTAACATCAGATAACATAGATATTAATGTCAGAACTACTAGAGATAAACATGGATATTTCATACTAACAAGAGGTCAACAATTCAGGTAGATATGGTGATGATTATAAACATATGTCTCAGCTAGTATAATAGAGATAAGCAATATTTGACATAAATAAATGAAATGAAAAAAGTAGTCACATCATTGTGAGAGGTATTAAATCACATATCCTATGGACCTCATATAAGCAAACAAGAAAGCAATAAGGGTAGAGAAAATATAAAAAGTATAATTAAAACTATATATTAATAGCCATGTAAAAAATTCTATCCAAGAGAGACAAAAGCATGTTTATTTCATAAGTAACTACATATTTTAATACGTATTTTGGATCATAAAGTATATCTAAACAAAATCAATGGTTGAGATTGCAAAGTATATTTGAACAGAATTTTGAATATTTTCTGACTGTAGAAAAAAAAGTAACAAAAATGATAATTAGAAAGTCTCCAACTGTTAGAAATTAAGCAATACACTTTCAAACAACTCATGGGTCAAAGAAAAAATTATAATAGAAAATAGAATATATTTTAAACAGAAAGAAAATGAAGACACAGCACATGAACCTTTGTGGAAAATAGTGAAAACAAAGCCTACAGGGGAATTTATAGCCTTAAGTACATATATTAGAAAAGAATAAAAACTGAAAAACAATAATCTAAGCATCTATTCCAAGATACTTGGAAATGTATAGCAAAGCATTCAAAGTAAATAAAAGAAAAAAATTAAGAAAAGAGAACTCAATGAAAGATAAAAAATATACAGAAGAATACATTAACACAAGAGGTGGTTCTTTGAAAACGTGGATGATTCGAATAAAATGCTACCAAGACCTACCAAGGAAAAAAGGAAAAATTTACAAGTCTCCAAATTCAGATAAAAAGTCTTATCACTCTGGACCCTACATATATGAAAATGAAAATATATTATTAACCTTAACACCAATACATTTGACAGTTTTTGAGAAGAAAAAATCCTTGAAATGTATATTCTGATTGACACAATAAGTAAAAGAAATATGAATAGTGCTACAACTATCAAGAAAAACACAGTATACTGTTTAAATCCTCCTCAGAAAGAAGATTGCTTCACCAAAAATATTATTTCAAATACTGAAGAAATAAATAAAGCAAAACAGTAGTCCAGATTGTGGGATGTGTGTGTATGTGTGTGTGTATACAGTGGTCATTTTATGAGATCTTCAAACCCTAATGCCAAAATCTGACCAGAAAGATTTAATTTTTTCTTAAATAATTCTCTACCTTTTATCTCTTTACTTGAATATTTTAATCATAATTATTTCATAGTCTTTATCAGTTAAGTTTATTAGATCATCTGTGAGTGGGTCTGTAGGAATGATGTAAAGATTCTCTTGATTTTTATCTTGATTTTCTTATTCTTGTTATGTCTAGTATAGTCTTTTGTTTGTTTCTTTTTTGTTTGTCTTTTGGCTGTTTTATTTTGTTTCTAGCCATGTTGTACTAAAAAATAATGCAGAGACTCTAGGTTACCCAGTCTTTCCTCAGAGAGAGCACACCATTTTCTTTTGCAGGTATAGCTGTTTCCTTCTCCGGGGGAATCTTCCCAGCACAAGGATTGAACTCAGGTCTCCCATGTTGCAGGCTGAGCCACCACAGAAGCCCCAGATAGAGTGGCAGGCAAATCAATTTAATCCTATCTTGGATGAAGTTTCATGGAGGAAGGGTTACAGTTTTAGGAAGGCTCAGTCTAACGATTTTTAAGTTTTCAGTTTAGAGTTTAAGGGACTCACCAGGACTGCTTCTCAGGACAATCCAGATTCTATGTCATTCTTTGTCAAAGTCTTCTCTGCTTTTCAGAACGTTCCAGCTAAAAACTGTGCCTTCTATTTCACACAGACTTAGAATCTATTGTCTTGAGAGAGAAATTGACACTAAGTTTGAATCCTTTCATGTCTCAAAAGTTGCATCTTTAGCCCAGGGGTCAGTGAACTGTATAGTCCAAGAACCTAATTCGTCATACTGACTTTTTTACAGCTTATGAGCTAAGAATGGTACTTACATTAAAATGGTTGGAAAAATCCAAAGAAAAACAATATTTCATGAAATGTGAAATTACACAAAATCAAAATTTCAATGTCCATAGTGTATTGCAACAAAGATACATCAATTCGTATGTATTACCTACTGTCACTTTGGCTGCGACGGCAGAATCGAGTATTTGACATAAAGAGAAAATATTTATCTGCTGGCCTTTGACAGAAAAAAAAAAAATGATCTCCTTCTCTATAAAATCTGCAAAAGTCCTAAAATTTCTGTGTTCCCTAGTGATGGCTCTCTATTCAGGCAAAGCTCAGATTGTCATTGAAAGGCTACAGGAAAAAAATTCAGCTTCAGATTATAAATTTATAAATTTATTTCTCAATCCAAAATGTTTATCTCTAAAGTGCTTTTCGCTTCAAACATGCTCTGATTTCTTTATATATATATACACATATATATATATATTTTTTCTTTTATCTACCTTTTGCTTTTTAGCTGGTTTTCTTGACAAAAGTAATCATATATAACAAACTCCTCTGTTCCATTTGAAGATGGAAAACAACCATTAATTTAAGAGCTGGATTACTGACATTTCATTCTGCTTATTATAAGAGGTATTCAGGGGAAAATAAAGATAAAAGTTGAAAATATGCGGGTCATTGGAAAGTTTCTGTTATGCAATGAGCCAGCAAATCTCCCAATTCCTTATTTTGCAGATTAGTAAATCATGGCTTAGAGAGAAGTGTGAGCAGTTTGTCAGGATCTACCTTTAGATCTTAGTAGTTAGGAGTTGAGTCCTATACCTCTGGATCTTGGAAACTTTACTCTGTTGCCCCTCTGTACTCTGTGTTACTTTCACTATACATGCACATATGTGTATCTAAGTTTAGTTAAAGTGGTAGGCTGAGTCTGAATGTGTGTTTGTGTATGTATGTGTGTACACGTACCTTTCAAGACCTATGTATATTTGTGTTACTGTCACAATTAATAATGCCCTGATATTTAAAGTTATTATAACTTATCTTTAAACTCTTTGTTATGTGTTCTTCCCAAGAGGGTCAAAGAGAAAAATGCTAACAGATTCCTAGTGCCAGTGTCATTGCAGACTAATTCTTTACTCAAGGCACCAGGTAAGTAAAAATTTACATTTTACTTATCAGAAAGAAATATATATTTTTTCAAATTTGTATTCAGCTTTTATAATTTTAAGCAGATTTATTCTCCAATACCAAATGATATGTGCTTATACTTGCTTCTATATATTGTATTTAGCTTTGTAGGTAGATAGGCATATCCCATATAGAATACAGTGGAAGCACTAAAATAAGTATATTTCTGATAATAGAAACTGATCAAAAGATTAAACTAAGACTGAAGCATACCAAATATACCTTATATCTAATCTTTTCATTGGTGGTAAATAATATTTACCAAAATTATTAAGTTGAATATATTTTAGTGTCCAGGACAGACATATCAGACTATTACTGATAACATATTTAAGAATACATTTATATTTAGAAATTCATTCAAATTTTCAACTTTTTTCTTTTTAAATTTATTTTTAAATGAAATAAAAGTGAATATTTTCAGTGATAAAAGGTACAATTTACAAAGAAGATAGACATCAAAGACACTTAGACACCTAACAGCAAAGAAAGGAAGACACGTAAAGCAAAAATCAGAAGATGTATAAGGGAAAGAAAAGAATAATATAATCACAGTGAGACATATTAACATTTCTCTGAGAATATTTTATCAAGTGCACAAAAAATTAGAATAAGAACATCTTGAATGATGTCATTAATATCATTAATAATTTAAATATAATAGATTTATCAAATTTTCAAGTTTTGCATGAAATTCTTTAGAATTGAACATTCTAGCTCTATTTTTTTTTAATATTAAAATCAATTGCAAAAAGGCAGAACTCAAGATGGAGCGTAATTAAGAAACATTTGTTAGCGTTCTACTTTCTACTGAGAGAGCCAATTCCTAGGCAGGTTGATAAAAAGTCTGGGGTCCCTGAGGATGAGAAATGGGTCTGAGGCTCTCAAGGAGGAGATAGGGGTATGGAATTCTCACAAACGTCTTTTTTTTTTTTTCTCTATATTCCTTAGTCTTGGTCACATAAAACATTTTTTTCTTTAAGCCCAGAACTGATAATTACACAACAAACAACTCAGTTTAAACTCTGTACTAAGGGTTATATAACAACAATGTATCCTGCTTGAGGATAGTTTCTCCTTCTTGAAAACCTTCTGACTAATCCTGTTATCTTAGAATGTAAATTGTGGGAGTGGGTCTGGTAAAACTTTTACAACTTTGATACCTTCTTTTGATTTATTGTAATAACTAATTAAAAAAGTATATAACTCCCTTGCTTAGACTAGCCAGGGGGACACTCTCCATCCCCCTTCTGAGGTCTACATCAGAAGCTTTCTCTGTCCCTTTTACACTTTAATAAAATTCTGCTACACAAAAGCTCTTGAGTGATCAAGATTGGTCCCTGGTCCCAAAGCTAAATCTTCTTCAGAGATCACAAATCCAACATTGTTCCCTGTAAGCTATCACTGCTCATATTAGTAATCTCAAACAAATATCTATAATTTAAATAAAAGACTTTAGGTTTAGCTACATATCTTTTGGTTTTCATGCTGACATTACTTTGCTCTGTTGTTGCTGTGCAGCCACTAAATTTTGTATGAATATTTGCCATTCCATGAACTGCAGCATGCCAGGCTTCCTTGTACTTCACTGTCTCCTGCAATTTGCTCAAACTCATGTACATCGAGTTGGTGATGCCATCCAACCATCTCATCTTCTCTCATCCTCTTCTCCTCCTGCCTTCAGTCTTTCCCAGCATCAAGATCTTTTCCAATGAGTCATCTCTTCACATTAGGTGGCCAAAGTATTGGAGCTTCAGCTTTAGTATCAATCCTTCCAATGAATATTCAGGGTTGATTTCCTTTAGGATTGACTGGTTGGATTTCCTTGCTGTCCAAGGGATTCTCAAGAGTTTTCTCTAGCACCACAGTTTGAAAGCATCAATTCTTTGTTGCACAGCCTTCTTTATGGTTCAACTCTGTCATCTGTACATGACTACAGAAAAATCATAGCTTTGACTAGATGGACTTTTGTTGGCAAAGTGAGGCCTCTGCTTTTTAATGCGCTGTCTATATTTGTCATAGCTTTTCTTCCAAGGAGCAAGCATCTTTTAATTTCGTGGCTGCAGTCTTCCCCATCTATTTGCCTTGAAGTGATGGGACTGGATACCATGTTTTTGTTTTTTTTGAAAGCTGAGTTTTAAGCCAGCTTTTTTACTGTCCTCTTTCACCCCCATCAAGAGTCTATTTAGTTCCTCTTTGCTTTCTGCTTAGAGTGGTATCATCTGCATATCTGAGGTTGTTGATGTTTCTCCAGGCTAGAAATTAGCATTATAGTTACCCTTGTGGTTAAGCTTGGAAGGAGGACGACTGATGATTCTCCATAATTTGCCACTTCCATTGTATTGACTTACACTGTTATTGACACATTGATATTTGATATTGATATTTGGATTAAAAAAAAAACAACTATATGTCAGGTAGTTAAAAAGGAAAAAAGAGTCCAAAATGGCGGTGGCTAAAAGACAAAGATGGGAAAAGCCCGCGAAAATAAAAAAAAGAAGGTCTGCAGACCGGAGTGAGGACCTCAGGTAAAACAAACAGCTCTCCTGGCTAGCCCAATTTACACAGGGCAAGCTCAGGGGGGAGGAGACAAATATATAAAAGGAGGAAGCCTAGAAGGATTGGGGCTTCTCTTCTCTTGGCTCTTTTGGGTTGTCCAGCCCTCAGGTTTCGAGGATGTATTTTCCTTTGATTGCCAATAAAACGGAGCTATAACACTGGTCCGTCTGTCGCTTCAAATTTTTGCTGCGGCAAGACAGAACCAAGGAAATTACACACTCCCCCGACACTATATAACAGAAAGTTTTGAATTGATTAAAATAACTTATTTCTTTAATTTCTATATACATTTGGGGAGTCTTGATGTGTCCAGTATTGGAAGAAAAAATATTAAACATCCTTGTTATTACTGGTTTTCCTGGAACTGGAAGAGACAGGAGAAATGAAGCAGAGTGCAAATATGATTCAAGAAAATCCTCAAAACAATATATAATATGCATAAAAGACAGATTTAAATTAGGAACAAAAGTGAATTCTTGAATTTGTTTGAAATGTAGCTAATTATTGCCCACAGTCATGCTTTAAATGTTAATCACAATATTCCATTAATAGGCTTTTTTTGGTAAATGACATAATAGTCAGTTGAGCAGGCACACAATAAGCAATCACTGAAGGACTGATTGAATCAATGGATAGATGCAAAATTATGACACAAAAGATAAATATAAATTACTGAAAGCCAAACGAAGGAATAGCAAGCAGCAAAGAAACACTTTCTGGTTTTGAATCTTGTGGACACATTTTAAATGGCTGAGTAGACCTCCCTGCTGGTTCAGTGGTAAGGAATCTGCCTGCCAAAGCAAGAGACATGGGTTCAATCCCTGGCTCAGGAGGGTTGCTAAACCAGTGCACCACGACTATTGAGACTATCCTCTAAAGCCTGGGAACCACAACTATTGACCCCATGCACCACAACTACTGAAGCTCTTACAGCCTAGAGCCCATGCTCTGCAAGAGAAGCCACCACAGTGAGAAACCCATGCACTGCAGCAAAGTGCAGCCCCTGTTGGCTGCAACTAGAGAAAGCCTATACAGAAGACCCAGCACAGCCAAAAATAAATAAATAAATAAAATTATAAATGACTGAGTGATGCATGTATAATTCAGAAGAGGCTAGATATGTTGCAATCAAGAATAATTATCAAATTTTAGTAGCATAAAACAATAGAGCTTTATACCTAACTTATGCTCTCTACCCAACATGTGCCTACTGAGAACTTACTACTTCAGATGGATGAAGGTATTCCTTTTGCATGGTTCCATGATCACCATGGAATGGGAACAACAAAGCTGCAGGTTGCAGCACTTGCTGTTAAATGCTTCAGTCCAAAATTTGTTCCAAATCTATAATAGTTTGTCTAGGACTATTCACATGGTCCCACTTAACTATAAGGGGTGGAAATGTACAACTATCTCTATGTCCGGAAAAGAGGGGAACTGTATAACAGAGAGACTGGTAATGTCTGCCATGTTGGGGTATTTTCTAAATCAGGAAAGACATGGCACAACCAAAGGCCAAGAACTAGTTATTTAAAGTAGACAACAAACATGCATAAAAAAAAACTGCCTGACATATATCCAGGCAAGATCACATGGACTATGATAGTTTGAGAAGCTGCCACTTATTACTTAGGAGGCTAATGGGTTTGAATTTGACACAATGAGTAACAAAGAGCAGATCACTAAAATAGTGAAACAAGAGGATAAAAGTAGCAATCATTGCTATATATTTATTAAGTGCTTGATAATTCTGGCATTTTTGCTTTGGGTAACTGGAGAAGAAAGACTTGTAGTAAAAAGAGCCAAGACTTGGTCTTGGGCTTATAATTTCATTGAGCAAATGGAAAAAAATAACAATATTACACAGGAGGAAACCGAGTCTTTTTCATGCAGGAAGATATCCAGAACTTGATGACTCATTTGATTTTACAGGAAAAGGACAGAATCAGAAACACAGTTCAAGGTTATACATTTCAGGGATTTAGAGAGAGAGTATTCGTATGTTTATACTTGAGTACAAATGAGACAACACAATGCAATTAATTTTTTAAACAAATCAAAGCAATTGAACACTGTCACCATCAGTGAAAATCATATCAAAGTAGAAATAAGACAAATGGAACTTCTCTATCTGCCTTTGAATAGCAATGTGAAATTAAGAGTGAGATAATTTACTATTCATGGAAGCTATTCTGCTTTGAAATTTACTCATACATTCAGATATGTTGGAAAGGTAATGCACTTTGTAATGTGGTCTTTAAAATGCACAGTGTGACTGGCACAGTTTAAACATAACATATAGTTGCAATATCACCCCAAATTATCCTAGCAGGGAGAACCAAGGCAAACCACCAATTTTGACTCCACATGTTTCCCAGATACAGAAAAAAATGGGTAAATTGGCTTCTTTTGTGCTCTCCTTGCTGCATGGAATTTATGAGCAGTGAAATTGTGTGGATGGAGATTTCAGCTCACAGAGAGGCTTCTAGAGGAAAGCAGCAGGAGTTAGCAACTCACAGGGCAACCTGGACTGCAAATGGAACCTAGCAGTCATCATGCTGAAGAGGGTGGGTGGAGATTAGAAGGTAGGAGGTAGTTATTTTAAGCAGCAAACTCTAAGTGTCTGAACTCCCCTGAGGGAAAGAGAAAGCCTATCCATAGTGGGCATTCTAGGAAAGATTAATTTGGCTTTTCAAACAGTTGTTTCTCAAAGGGTTATGAAAAGATTTCAAAGACTTAATAAGGAGTTATTTTCCAATTTCCTATCATTGTAATTGTATGATCTTCAACAAATCACTTAATCTCTCTATGACTCAGATTCTTTCTCTACAAAACAGAGATAATGTCTAAGGATCAGAGAATAAGTCAGCAGATCACATGAGGTCTTTCCTCACTTTAGCAGGTATAGTCTTATGATTCACAAGAGCTCTATCTAGCAGTGTAGAAAGGTCAATAACTGTAATGAGTCTTCTTTATAATTCTGTAACCTTTAAAATAGTGGCCACCTAACTTCTACTTGTATGTTTAATAACATTTCTGATTTTCAGCTAGACCTGCTCTGTCTCGTGGATAACTGAAGAAATCCTTGATCAGTAATGGCTAGGAATTAAGTACCTATCTCTAACAGTGTTATGAGAATTGAATGTATTAATGGATTAAGCTTCTTAACCTACTGTTTGACATATAGTAACTATTCAGTAAGTATTAGTGTTGGTGGGTGTACTGATGGTCACCATTGAAATGGTGATTATGCTAATGTTGTCAACCTTTTTGCTGATCCACTCCAACATAATACACTAATTCTCTGATGACAGTAATAGATGCCACTAATTTCTTATTACCAAGCTCTTACTGTGCATTATTATTCTATATCCTGCTTCTCTTTCTTTCCCTTGGTCTCATTTCTTGTGCTTGATCTAAATTTGACTCACCAGTTCTTCTAGGAACAAAAAAATCCATTCAAGAATTCTAGGGAGTGTGGTATGTTTGGAATCTTGATGTTTGTTTTGATCTTCTTAATGCTTGTGATCACATGAACTTCTATTGGCTTGAGTTTATAACCCCATGTTGCCTCCTCTGTTGCCTCCAGGGCATCATCAATCTCCCTACACCTGAACCTGCTAATACATCACACTTTATCCCTAATTTTTGAGAAACAGAAAAGTCAGAATACCACTTTTTACATGGCTGATGTTGGAGAGTATGGGTTTCAGTAATGTTAGGGGAAGCACACTGACTGAAACCGCCCACCCTGGCCAGTCACCATAATAACCATTTGCATGAGTTATTTTATGACAGGAGGTCCTGGTAAGGAACACAGAACAAATAAGCCACCACCAACCGGGAGAGTTCAGGAAAGGTCAAAAGATGACACCATGTGTCCAACCACTTCCCAGAATCCTTCTTGCTGGCATCCATCTTGGCTAAACAAGGTGTGTACCACCAGGAAGGACTCTGAGTCAGAACAATTGGTTACAGACAACCCAGAAACTAATCTCATCACCATAAAACCCAAGACTGTGAGTTATGAGGCAGAGCGATTCTCCTGGGTTCACTTACCCTACTGCTCTCCACCTGAGCACCCTTTCCCAATAAAATCTCTTTCTTTGTCAGCACATGTGTCTCCTCGGACAATTCATTTCTGGGTGTTAGACAAGAGCCCACTTTCGGGCCCTGGAAGGGATCCCCTTTCCTGCAACAGTAGGAGATAAAAATGAACTTACTAACATAGAATCTCAGAATTAGGCAAGACCAGACAGGCACAGCTGCCTCTGGAGGAAATTAGATTGAAGAGGAAAACCGTGTGGGGCTGAGCCCTGGGTGCCCCAAAAGTGCCAGCAGAGAAAAATTAGAAGTGATCTTATGGGGAAATGTCCCTCCTTGATTAACTAGAAGTGGCTCTCTCGTGATGGCTTGTTCTTTTCTCTGTGAAGGGTGATCTCTAAATCTTGGCTACATTTGAATTTGGGATAGCAGTAAGAGAGTAATGTAATCCTTCTATAAAACCTTTACTTTTTTATGGAGTTCTATACAGGGTAAATGGAATACAAATTTGTGTTCGTAATATAAACTTAGCAAACATAATATTTGATGTTAATTAAAAATAGACTCTAGAGAGAGATACTGAAAGAGAAACATTCTTCCTTAAAACAAAAATATATTTAAAAAAATAAGCTTATATGAGTTTGTATGTAAATACAGGAGATAAAGTAAATAATTTTTTGAGTAATGGGCATTAATTTACCAGTTGTCATATTTCTTTATGTTATGATCCTCTCCTTTAAAATATGTGACCCAGGGTATCATTTCTTATGCTTATTTGTCACAATGTCACATCCTCTAAGAACTTCTCTTTTTCATTGTATAAGATAGTGCTCCTCCTGGTCATCATCAAGTACTTTAAGGATATGAATTCATTAAAATATTTTCATAAGGATGAAAAATATTCCATTTTGAAGTGTGTCCTATGGGTTCCACAGGGACTGGTAGCAAATAATAAATTAACAGAAAAAAGAAACTTAACATAATACTAAGCAGTAAAACAATGCAAATAAATTACATTGCTTTTATCTTTGATAATATGAGTTAGAAAAATACAATAGGTAATCTGACAAGACTTGCTTTTTCTTTCTTCTGTTAAAATCTTGCAGTGGTGGTGGTGGTATGTGTGTCTCATTTGGAAAAGGTGAAGGTGAAGTCTGTTCCTGCAACTATATTCTTTTATGCACATTTACTATCATTACCAATGTTTCAGAGAGGTTTCAGAGGCATACAGGACTCTTGCTGCCCTATAGCAATAATAATATGAAGCCTTCACTGGGCACTTGCCTTGAGAAAAACATGTGTTAAGCAGCTTGCATTTAATCTTTCAGCTCTACTATTATTTAAGTACTATTATTATCCTCCCTTTATCAAAAATTACTTAAAAATAAGCTTAAAGAATTTATGTAACTTTTCAAGCACAACACCACTAGAAAGAGTCATAGACAGCATTTTCAACTCTTGTTTGTTTGGCTCCTTAGCCATCCCATATGACAGTGGATCCCAAATTATTCACTAGGGCATAAGCAAATAGATACACTAAGGAATGGATAGAAAATGTTAAGAAACCCTCTTTTAAATTTATCTCATCCTTTAAGTTTTCTATTTTTGAGTATGTTTTAGAAAACAAATGACATATTAGTAAAGTCATATATATAGATAGATATTTATACATTAATTTAGTATGTTAGCTCAATTTTTGCTATATTTTTACTTTATTGATATGGATACATGGTCAACGATACTTGGAAAGTGGCTCTAACTGACCAGTTGTATTTGCAGAAGTAACAAAACGAGTGTTTGAGGTTTACCCTACCTCTTTCTGGTTGTTCACTTTCTGACATCCTCACTTCCTTAATCTCTAGGCAGCCAGTATCCTCGTGCTATGTGCCAGGCATCAAGTATCTATTTGTGACTTTGGTCTCCCATAACAGCCTCCCTTCAAGTTTAGGTTTTCCCCTTTCGCACTATTTCCTCTAACTCAGTCATCAAGCTTGCCCTTCCCTCAATGCTGCTGCTTGAATCTCAGTGGAAAACAAATGATTCATCAACGTGAGCACACAGATTGCTGACCAGTAGTGATGTGACTTCTTTAGGATATCTATATTTAAAGTGAGGTCTTTTGCATCAAATAAAACTCAGAATGAAGAGTAGAGGGAAAACTCATTCTTTATCCTTATTTCTTTACTCAAAGATACAGATTATCAACTGTTTAGAATATGTAAAGGACTTTAGTAATGTATGTTTTTGAGAGGTGTTTTCACTTTGTAACACTGGTGAAATTATATAAAACACACATTTTTAACACATGACTTTAAATTTACTTTTTCTTTAAACTAGGAGTTATCCTGGATGCTGTTCTCCATATTCATCTTTTCTTGAATGACTACTTTTTGTATTTTGCATGTGAAATTTCATAATTTCTGTGTGAAATACAGTAGTATATTTAACATTAAAAAATTCAAACTTGTCAAAGACTCGATGAAGAACATTCTTAGCCATATCTTTTGCATGACAGGAATTAGCTTCCAATCTTTAATGGTCTTAGAAAAAAAGACCTACAATCTCTTTAAAATTGCAGTACTACATCAGTTTATATTAGTTGTGAAAATAATCCCTAGGCTGAAATGAAAACAAAAACTAGATATTTGATATATTTTGGCTCCTGTGAATCCTCTTTACTTATAAATTCACCTCTCTGGAGGGATACTTAATATAATACACGGGTAAAGGCAGAATTTTTCTACCTTGTCTATGAAGAAAGAGAGCAGAAGAAAACAATGGACACTATAAAAAAAAGGTTATAAAGAATGTGAGTGAATCTAGTTTGATTTGGTAGGAATGCTAAATCACTTGTAAGTTTTGATTTCAATGTAATTGTATTTATTTTGTTTATGAAAAATGAACATATTCACTGCCATGTTTTCAGATGGCATCAGTGTTATTGCACTGATTCATCTCAGCAAGCACTTTATCCTAGCACTCCAGATTAAATACAGCAGCCTCAAAGAATTGACAAAACATTCCCACATGAGGCTTTCCTCAATTCCAAATCTATGGTATGTCAGAAAGTTAGACTACAGAGTCAAGCATAGAAATTAACACTTAGTCTTGGGGTGAAACAACACAGATGTTGAGATGTTGAATATTGTGCATTAAGTAAACATAATGAATATGTGGTAAATTACACTAGAACCCTATTTCAAAATTCAATTGCTGTATTAGGGTGTCTTTGTATCAAAATATGAACTACATTAATTTTGTAGGTACATTCAAGCTACTTACTCTTTTCTTTCTCTGCTTTTTCAAAAAGATCAAACAACTTAAAAGCATAGAAACATTTCTTCTGATATATCCATAACTTTAGTACTTTGAAACTTAAAACATTGATATTTAAGTCAATTAATTTTATGCCTTAGAAGAGGTAGACGAATTTTAACTAACTGCAGTTCTTTACAGAATAATTCTGCCTTTTTGATATGGCATCATTTATCATTACTAGCCCCTGTATATACATATATATTCATAAAGATTTTTATATGCAACTGTCTGTGTATAAGAAGCCTTTTGATAAGGGTTAAAAAGGAGAGTGAAAAAGCTGGTTAAAACTCAACATTCAAAAAACAAAGATCATGGCATCTGGTCCCATCATTTCATGGGAAACAGTTTGGGAATAAGTGGAAACAGTGACAGATTTATTTTCTTGGGCTCCAAAATCACTGTCAACGGTGAATGCATCCACAAAATTAAAAGACACTTACTCCTTGGGAGAAAAGCTATGACAAACTTAGACAGCGTATTAAAAAGCAGAGACATCACTTTGTCAACAAAGGTCTGTATAGTCAAGGCTATGTTTTTTCCAGTAGTCATGTATGGATTTGAGAGTAGGACCGTAAAGAAAGCAGAGTGCTGAAGAGTTGATGTTTTCAAATTGTGGTGCTGGAGAAGACTCTTGAGAGTCCCTTGGACTGCAAGGAGATCAAAACAGTCAATCTTAAAGGAAATCAACCCTGAATATTCGTTGGAAGGACTGATGCTGAAGCTCTAATACCTGGCTACCTGATGCGAAGAGCTGAGTCATTAGAAAAGACCCTGATGCTGGGAAAGATTGAGGGCAAGAGGAGAAGGGACGACAGAGGATGAGATGGTTGGATGGCATCATCGACTCAATGGACATGAGATAGAGCAAGTTCTGGGAGATAGTATAGGACAGGGAAGCCTGGGAGCTGCAGGCCATGGGTCCACAAAGAATCAGACACGACTGAGCAACTGAACAACAATAAATAAGAACTTATACTAATGTATAAAGTAATCCATTACTATATGGATGATTCTTCCCTCTTCCCTTTCGTTATTAGTAAGTTCTCATTTGTACAATTAGTAAACTGGCTCCCACCATCTGCCATCTATTGATAGTTACTTGTTTGAATTCCAGCATACATACAAAGCAGTATCAAAATTGTTAAGCCATTTCCCATTGAAAAAACTTCATCAACTAAAGAACAGTACTTGTGTGCAATTCCTTTCACCTTTAGTCTCAGATCCCACTCATCTGCAGTTACTTAGGTCAGTGCCTTTTCTCCTCATTCCCTTCAGTAAAGTTGTTTCATATATTTGTAATACAGTTACATTGCTTTGTCACACTCTGAGTTTTTTTCTGGGATTTATCCAACTTCCTAAATATTTTTGATTGCATTTATTAAAGTTTACTTTGTAAAGTTCTGTGAATTTTGACAAATGGACAATGTCATATAACATCTTTGTAATACCATACAGAATAGTTTCATCATACTGAAACTTTTTTATATATTATAAATATTTTACCACACTGAAAAAATTCATTGTGTCTCTCATATTCACATTTCATGCCCTTGTTTTGAATGCTCAACATCACTGATCTTTTTTATTCTATAGTTTTGCCTTTTCTGGAATGTCATATAATTGAAAACATATAATATATACCCTTCTGCAGACTGACTTCTGTCACTTAGCAATATGCATTTCAAATTCATCCATGTCATTTTGTGGCTTGATAGTTCATTTTTTTTTGCTGATGAGAAACTGTCCATTGTATGGCTATACCACAGTTTTTTGTTTTTTTTTTTAATCCATTCACCTGTTAAAGGGCATTTGGTTCCTTCTAGGTTTGGCTATTGTGAATACGGCACCTATAAGTATAAGCTACAGGGTTTTGGGTGTACATAAGTTTTAGAACAGTTCAAATACCCAGAAGTGTGATTGCTGGATCACATAGTAAGATTATGTTTCTAAGAAATTACCAAACACTCCTCCAGCGCGGTCATATATTTTTTATTGGAATCAAGAATGAATAAGAATTTCTCTTGCTTCACAATTACTACCATCAGTTTTTTGTATTTTAACCATTCTAATAGGTATGCAGTGGGATCTTGTTTTAACTTGAAACTTTCTAATTATAAACAATGTTGAGCTTCATTTGTCATATGCTTATTTATCATTCTGCATATCTTGTTTGATGAGGTGTCTGTTCAGATATTTTCCATTAAAAAAAAACGGATTGTCTATTTTTTTCACTGTTGAATTTTTAGAGTTCTTTGTTTAGTTTGGATAACAGTCCACAATCTGATCTGTGTTTGGCAAAGCTGTTTTTCCAGCCTCTTAACAGTGTCTTCTGAAGAGGTTTTTATTTTAGTGAAGCCCAAATTAACAGGTTTTTTTTCCTTCATAGATTATGCTTTTGTCTTTCACCTAAAACTTATTGAGATACCATTCCATACATGCACTATGGAGCTATGATAATAATATTAGAAAAAAATGAAAAAATGATAAATGAAAAATGGTGTTGCAACTGTGGAAATAGTTTGCTCATCCCTTGAAAAGTTATACATGGAATTTCATATGACCTAGAAATTTTACTCCTAAGTATAAATTCAAAAGAACTGAAAATAGGTATTGAAGCAAATTCTTGTACATGAATGCTTATAGTAGCATTGTTCACAATATCCATTAACAGATGAATGAATAAACAAAAGTGTCATATTAATAGAATAAAATATTATTCAGTAAAAAAAGAATGAAGTACAAATATATGCTTCAACATAGATGATTGTGGAAAACATGCTAAGTAAAAGAAGCCAACTATGAAAGATCACATATTGCATAATTCCATTTATATGAAATATCCCAAATAGGTAAATCAATAGAAACCTAAAGCAAATGAGTGGTTGTGGGTGAATGGGGAGTGACAGCTTAACCAGAACAGGGTTTCCTTTTGGGATGATTAAAATATTTTGGAACTAGATAGAGATGATAGTTGTAAAACACTGTGAATGTACTAAGTGCTTCTAAACTGTAAACTTTAAAGTGGTTAATTTTATGTCATGTGAATTTTGTCTCAAAAGAATTAAACAAACAAAAAAAAAAACCTGACAGGAAGAAGAAAAAAGCTCATTGACAAATCCAAGGTCACTTAGTTATTCTCTTATGTTCTCTTCTAGAAATTTTATAGTTTTATCTATTTTTGTTTAGTGTTTTAAACAAAAACATATTTTAAAACAACAATAAATGTTCCAATCTAAATATATTTTAGAGCATATTTTCTTAGTTACCTAATAACTGACTAGTTCTTTACATTCATTTTTAAACAACTTAATGCAATTAGAATTTAGCAAAATATATTTTTATGTATTAATTTTACTTTTCTAGATTCTTCATTTATTATAATATATCCATGTTTATTTGTATAATAAATGATTTCTAAAGTTTTTAAATAAAAGGTAAGTTTGCAGGGAAATGTATGGAATAAAACAGGAAACATTGTTTTATGGTATCTATTATAAATTCAAATGTATAGAAATGGAAGTTTTTTAATTGCCATAATGAAAGGTAAGTTTAACTAGTGTGTTGATTAAAAATATTTGCATCTCCTTATATCTCCCTAATCATTGAGTTTGTATTATACACATACAAAATTAAAATTATAATAAATTACAAAGAAAATTTTATTATCAAACCAATTCAAAATGATATTTATTCCAATTTGACTGTCCTCTTTGAAATAGAAAGAACATTATAAAAGTGCAAAACATGTTCAAGAGAGAGCAAACCAAAATTTACATTTTATTTTACATTAGGAACCTGAAAACTAATATTAGGAGGCTGGAGCCACCCCTAGTTGTGGTATTAGTAAAGCCATTGTGAGTTAATTTTGATATTTATTTTCCTTCAGTCCCATTTTCACCTTTAAAATAAATTACTGAATCATCTAAAGTATTATATTTTGTTGTTTGTATTGTGCAACTAAGTTCATTAAATTTAGAAAAGGAAATTACTAAGTAGAAGTTATTCAAAGCAAAGAGCATGAAAGCATTAGTAATATCATCAGAGTGATCTTTTTTTCTGCAATCTAGCTAGAACTGGCAGCCCTTCATTAGAAGGAGCTAATTAGGCAATTAGATAACTTATATTTTCCATTGAATATTTTATATGATATTGGGATATTTAGGGTATTTGTATATTTGATTCAATATCTGCCTTTTTTTTCCCCAGAAGCCATGAAGACATTAACTTACTTAATTATAAGAATATATTTTGGGTAATATAAGAAAGATACATGGTTCTAAAGAAGGCTGTTTCATCATTTACAGGGGACTAAATATTTGGAGGAAAAGAAGATGAATTTACTAAGAATGCATATGAATGGCTACAGTAGCTTCAACAACAGGAGTAAGTATATCCAGCGTATCTGAAATCCTTAGAAATAAAGATTTCAGAATACCTTAGATTTTTCAGACATTTTCTATACAGAGTTGTGAATCTCTTTCTGGCATTTTGGGGTTAATGATCTCACATAGCTCTTTGGCACATACTGTTCTCGAAACAAATCATATACCATGACCTATGGTTAACCTCAGCTTTGCCTGCTTCTTGCCCCAATCTCCCTCTTTCTATTTTTTGTTTAATCTATGATCACTTTCTCACTTGAATTACTACATCATTCTGAAAATACTAAAGTTGTTTTCTTGCTAAGATCTGAATAGGGAATACACAATCTTTTAGAAGGTATTAACTCTGATTTGACAAAAATAGTAAATCGTTCTCCTGTGTTATCCCCTATACTGTTTCCTGGCAGAGTTACCACATATCAGAGGCTCATGATAGGACTTAATTAAAATGTGATCAAGTCCATAATGTTCAAATCTTACTTTGAACAACATTCATTTCTGTTTCTAATACATGCCCAATTCTTGATCCAAATTCTCAATAAATGTTGAGGTGTGAAAAAGCCAATAGAAATCACTCTTCTTCTGCTTCCTGATAATAGAGAGATGAAGTCACCAGAAGAGATTTTCCTGATGAGAAGTTTCCACTCCCACCATCACATGTGGTGAGATTGGCTTGACTTGGTTGGATCTAGTGTGATGGCTTCAATTTGGGCACTTGGGCATTTCTTAGGCTATAAGACCTCATGACAATGCAATAATACAAACTGATCTCTCACAAGGCAACATAAGGCAAAATGTTCAGAAGTATCAATGACTATAAGTAAACTTTAAGTAATCCAGATACTTAAAGTTAGGAGTGGTTACTAGCTTCACATTTGGGTTGATTACCCACCTGCCTAACTCAGATTTACTAAATAAGTAGGATGGAGAAAAAGAAAGATTGTACACCACACATCCCTAGCATAAAATTTAAAGTGGACATTTAAAGGGACTCCTCCCTTGTTGAATAAATTGAATAAATACATGATCATGACTCTGGATCTCATGCTTTGACATGTATAAGCAATAATAAGCTAAGGGCTGCATGCGTCTAATAGAGGAAAGAAGCACAGATTTTTGCAAGCAGGCATCTGTAGCAGGTGTGTCAGTGGAATCTACTTCCTTTTTCTAATACAGCTGCACATGTTTCTGGAAGGCAGCTTGAATCTGTGCCACTCAACCTCAGTGATTTCATTTGCTTGGCTCTAGATTTTGGCATGTCTGTGCATAAATTGTTAACTTTATTAGAGCTATAAAAGGCCTGAGTGTTAACATCAAGCATGCAGATGCAGTTCTCCCTTAGCCAAGCACACTTCCTGGACCACCACAATAGTGCAGCTGCAACCATTGTGAGCCATTAGCAGTGACATTCCATAAATCTTAATCTGTTAACCAGTGGCACTGTCATAAGTTGATACAAGGTAAACATTTGCTATTTCAATTAGCTAGTGGGTAGATCTCTATAAATACTCTCATTTTCTCCATTAGAAGCTAAGTGATGTATTTGAAGTCAAAATATTATATACAAAAATTGGTAACATGTAATTGCTAATTTAGTATTAAATTGGTGACTTTTTTTTTAGCTTGTGTGTTTTGATTTCTCAGTATTTTACTTAAAAAATGGAGAATTATTTTGAAGTCAGAACTTTTTACTAATTTATTTTCATTTATTATTATTTATTTATTTTTAATAAGAAGTAAAAATAATTTATTTTATTTATTTTTATTTTTAAATTTTTACTAATTCTAATGATAGAGAGATTTGTTATCCTTGAAGGCAAAATCTGTGGATTTTCTTTATCTTTTTGGTTCCTGAAAATTGATTCACATTGCTTCAGATCATTCTGTGGAACAGTGCCATGAAGAATAGAAGCAGTAAAGATATGGTGAATTAATAGCAATTATAAATACTATAAGGTACCAGTGTCAGACTTTGATAAGTAAAGAAGCAAAAAGCCAAACATGATCATGATACTAATTTATTTCAAATGTTTATTAGAAAACTGGTGTTGACTGAAAAAGATCTTGGTCTGAGGCAATATACCTTCATAAATGTTGAAGACATTAACACAGAGACGTTTAATATATTAAGTGAATATCATAAAGATTAGGGCATCCTTCCTGAAACTATTTCTTTTTAACCTGGTATGTGTTCTTTATGTACTATGCCCAAGGATTACAATGGTAGACAAAATATATGGTATCTGTCCTCCCTCATGGAGCTTGTATTCAGTCTTATTGTTTACTATGGTTACTAAAAGAACTTGGTAATTTACAGAATGCCATTTCTGTAAATATGATTATAATCATAACTCTCTAAATCAGTAAGGGTTTATTTATTTTTAAGTTTTCTACCACTGCTAAGGGCTTCCCCAGTGGCTCAAGATGTAAAGATTTGCTGCTGTAACAAATTACACAAATTTGTGGCACATAAGAGCACACACCAATTTTATAGTTCTAGAAGTCTAAAGACCTAAAATCAAATTTTCAACAAGCTATGCTCCTTTTGGACCCTCAGTGGAAGAATCTATTTCCTTTCTTTTTCCAGTTTCTAAATAAATCCTGCATTCCTTATTCCTTGGCTTGTGATCTTCCTCCATTTTCAAAGTCTGGATTCAGTTCAGTTCAGTTCAGCCATTCAGTGGTGTCTATCTCTTTGCGATCCCATGGACTGCAGCATACCAGGCTTCCCTGTCCATCACCAACTCCCAGAGCCTATTCAAACTCATGTCTATCACGTTGGTGATGCCATCCAGTCATCTCATCCTCTGTCATCCCCTTCTCCTCCCACATTCAATCTTTCCCAGCATCAAGGTCTTTTTC
This sequence comes from Giraffa tippelskirchi, assembly GCF_054371585.1. Lineage (NCBI taxonomy): Eukaryota > Metazoa > Chordata > Mammalia > Artiodactyla > Giraffidae > Giraffa > Giraffa tippelskirchi. Next base: position 67,992,966 of record NC_137278.1, read on the forward strand.
ATTGAGTCAGTTCTTCACATCAGGTGGCCAAAGTATTGCAGTTTCAGCTTCATCATCAGTCCTTCCAATGAATATTCAGGACTGATTTCCTTTAGGATGGACTGGTTGAATCTCTTTGCTGTCCAAGGGACTCTCAAAAGTCTTTTCCAACACCACAGTTCAAAAGCATCAATTCTCTCTTTCTCACCTCAGCTTCTATTTCTCTCTTTCTCACCTAAGTTTCTATTGCCACATCTTCTTTTCTAACTTTGTTCCTCCTGTGTTCATGTATAAGATCTTTGTGATTACACTGGTTTATTGACTAGAAGACTAGTCTGCTGATCTCAAAATCCTTAACTTAGTCATAACTGTGGTGGCTCGGAGGTAAAGAATCCACCTGCAATGCAGGAGATGCAAGTGACCTGGGTTCAATCCTTGGGCCGGGAAGATTCCTTGGAGGAGGAAATGGCAATCCTCTCCAGTATTTTTGCTTGGAAAATTGCATGGACAGAGGAGTCTGGCGGGCTACAGCCCATAGGCCTGCAAAGAGTTGGACATTACTAAAGTGATTTGGTCCATCCATTCACAACTGGAAAGTCTCTTTTGCCATGAAAGGCAACATATTTTAAGGTTCCAGGGATAGGAATGTAGACATCTTCAAGGAGCTATTATTTTGCCTATCACAGACACTCTACATCAGGGAGACTCATTTATTTGTAAGTTGATAATCTATTATATATTAATACAACATGTGGATGAAAAGCCAAATTATCTAAATATTTTTCTTCAATATCTTACAGCCTGACAATTTTTGGAATAAACTGGATGATGGAATAAAGTTTATTTTTTTTTTCTCACAAGTTGGCTGATGCATCTATATTTACGTACATTTATCTTCATGAAACTTTATAGCTTTTGTACTGAAATGGTAATAAAAGTCATTTATGTCTCCCAACCTTAGTTTTTAATTTTCACAATACATTAAAATGATGTCTTAATGAGCCATTTATCTGCTTTTTAATCTGGCTCTTTTTTTCTAGATAGCTGAATAAGAATATGTGCTTAATCACTCAGTCATGGCTTGCAACCCCATGGGCTGTAGCCCACCAGGATCCTCAGTCCATGGTGATTCTCCAGGCAAGAATACTGGAGTGGGTTGACATGCCCTCCTCCAGGGTATCTTCCCAACCCAAGGATGGAACCCAGGTCTCCCGCGTTGCAGGTGGATTCTTTACCATTGAGCCAGGAAATTGAATTACATTAATTTCATTAAGACTAGAGAAATTAAGTTAACTATTTTAGTTGTCTCTACCTGTGATGGCTAACTTTCCATTTCACGTTGGATGGGTCATAGTGTCCAGATATTTGGTTAAATATGTACATGTTTCTGTGAAGATTTTTGGAGATTTACATTTAAATTGATGGACTTTTGGTAAAGCAGATTGCCTTCCATATGCAGATGGACCTCTACTAAAAGAAAGCCAACCAGCTGAAGGCTTGAGTAGAACAAAAGGCTGACTTCCTATGAGAGAGAGGCATTTCTGCAGCAGACTGCATTTGGATTTGAGCTGCACCTTTTTTCTGAGTCTCAAGATTGTTGGCCTCCCTTATTCGATTTTGATTTTGCCAAGCATCCACAATTGTGTGAGTCGACTCTTTAGAATAAATCTCTTTCTACATATATACACATCCTATTGGTTTTAGTCTTTGGAGAACTCTAACATATTACCTAAAGATTAAAGTTATCTGCAGTTTGTGGTAAGCGGCTTAAATTCTTATAAAACAACATATTAGAGTTATATCTTATTGATTATCTATTGTTGCATAATTAACATGCCAAAACATATCAATAAACATTACTGTCACACATACAATACATATGACAGGCACTACTGTCATACAACCTATTCTGTGTGTTAAGAATCTGGCAGCAGCTTAGCTGACTGATTCTCGTGTTATGTTAGTCAAGTCTGCAGTCATTTGGGGTTTGACTGACTGGAGGTTCATATTCTATGTTCACTCACATGGTGACTGGCTGGAAGCTTCAGTCCATTGCTGCTTGGGCCTTAGTATATAAGTACTCAACATTTGGTGGTTGGCTTCTCTCAGTGCATTTGGTCTAAGAGATAGAAAGCACAACTATACTACCTAATATGGCCTAGTATTCTAGTCACATGCTGTCACCATTGACTAGTTATTCATTAAAAATAGCCATTCCATACTCAAAAAGTGGGGAATACATGAGGATGTAAATATCTAAAGAGTAGGAATCTTTGGAACCATCCTGAATGCTGGCTACCAATATTTTCAGAGGAGTAAAGGGCTTTGAAATGCTTAATACCTAGGCTCTGTGGTTTAAACAATAATGAACAGGAGTTGGCAAGCTACAAATTGACAGTCAAATCCATTCCAAAACTTATTTTTTATGGCTTTTGACCTAAGAATGTTTTTTCACATTGTTAGGGGGTTTAAAAAAAAGAAAATCTGATAGCAACCATATGAGGTTAGAAAAGCTTAAAACATTTACTATCTGATTCTTTATAGAAAACTCTGCTGATCCTTGGTTGTCAGAAACAATATTTGAGACAATATCAGTGTCATCACCGTTATATGAAATAAGAAAATATGAATTTGCTAACTATATTATCGTAGGACTACACTTTTGTTTTCATTTATACAAGCCAACAATAAACATTTATAATTACTATTGGTTTTCAGTTGTTTTTAAAATGTTTTTATAATATCGACTGACATTAGTAATCAAAGACACTACTGACAACTCAAAAATGAAACCATTTTCTTTTAGGAAGCCCTTGGTATCAAATTCACACTAAATTTCACTATTTTCTCAGCAAAGCCAACTCTAGAGTGGAATAAGCGCAAAAGAGCCATAAATGATACTGCTCTCAATGTTTCAGAATTCCTTATATATAGTTCAATCCCTCCCCCTGGCTTCTACCACTCTTGTTTGGGGGCTACTATATTCATAGAGTCTTCTCATGTTTACTTCTCAAAATAACCATTATGCTGTGGTATCAGTATTGCAGAAACCAAGTTTTACTCCAAAGATATTTATTCCTATTGATCCAAGGTTCAACTATATGAAATATTTCTCCACGGTATGGAAACATAAAGTCAAAACATATTTATTAAAAGCTATATGTTAAATAATATTTTATTTACTGTGTGTGTCACTAAGAAATAAAAAAGGCTCACAGTGAAATTAACAGGCCAGTGGGGGAACCTACCTTTGCAAATGTAAACTTAGCTAACAATCAAGCAAGAATAACGTGCTAAGTCAGTGCTGCAGAGAAGAAAGGTATAGAAAACATGTCCAGTCAAATCCCCTACCGTTTCAAAGCAGGTCACTGTGTGATATTTGAGTTTATGGTCATGCTAGAATTTGTTCAATTACATGAATGTTGGACTTATTTTTCAGACAGAAGTAAAGGAATATAAAAGGTTCCACAGGTGATGTGGTGGTAAAAAATCATCTTCCCAATGCAGGAAATGCGAGAGATGTGGGTTTGATCCTGGAGCTGGGAAGATCCCCTGGGGTAGGAAATGGCAACCCACTACACTTTCTTGCCTGGAAAATTCCACGGGCAGAGGTGCCTATAGCCCGCTACAGTCCATGGGGTTGCAAAGAGTCATACATGACTGAGCATGCACACTGTCACAGGTGAATAAAAACTCAGTATTTGATTTTGCCTTATTCACCATTAATAACTTTTTTTTTTAGCACCAACAGCCCAGGATGACTAAGAATTTAACTATCCCAAACCTATTTCCAGAAAGCACTAGTAATTATTCATAACATAAAAATTAAAGAGCCACTGCTGTGATGATACCATGAATATTTTCATCATCCTTAAAGAGCTGTCCAGCTAACATAATGTAACTGAACTGGTGAGAAATTAAACCCCTAATTGTTGCAGATGCTATGAATGAAGCCATGAGATACTATCAGACAGAATGAAACAAATTATTATTTAAAATGATTTTGTGTGTGTGCTCAATTACTTATTTTTTATTCCTACATACAGTGGTAATGATGCCTAAGTTGAATCATTTCCTAAAACAATAAACCAAACACTATTCAGGCTTTTAAAAATTGTTTTTCTTTTTTTTATGTAAGCTAATTTATTTGGTTTCTTAAGGTAGAGCTCCTCTGTATATTTGATGTATATGCTTCTGTGAAACTGAACATTAGAAAAGAGCAAGGAAGTTGCTGGAAATAAAACTTTTTTCCAGTCCCTTCAAAAATTTAGTTAACCTTCATTCCCGCTTTATCAAAGCAATTATCTGATACATGTGAAAGTTAAATTGGTATAAGTATAAATGTATATTTTCAGGTCTGCCTGAAATTTCTATCTGATTTGAACACTGGAAATGCTTCTTTAAAAGGTAGATTTATTTGTGGTCTTCTTACTAGAAAATCTAATGTCATACATTTATTTCAGGCAGGAAGAATTTTCTGAAAAGAACACTGAAGAACTAAAGGCATGATGAAGTATTCAGTTCTAAAAGTTCCCAGACAATTTGAAAATGTCAGGACACACATTATTCCATTTATATTAAATAACCTGTCAGCCCAGCACATTTGTGAAAAATAACAGTGGTTATTTGTTTGGTATTTCCATTATCTCTTCATTTAACTCAAATGGTCCTCCTCCACCCAGAGCATACATTAAAAAAATTCTTTAAAACCAGGTAGTACCTTCTAGTCATGTAACAACATTATTAATATTTAAACTCTAAGAAAGCTAGTGATGTTATCCTTACTATAGACTGAATGGTTGTGTTCTACCAAAATTCATACAGTGAAACTTAATGCCCAATGTGATGTTATTATTAGTGAAACCTTCAGAGGTGATTTAGTCATGAGGGCGGTGCCCACATGAAAGCGATTAGTACCCTTTTTTATGAGACCAAAGACAGCTCCATCATCACTTTACCATATGAAGATATAGCAAAAAGACTGATGTCTATGAACCAGATAGCAGTTTCTCACCAGACACAAACCTTCTGGCACCTTAATCTTGGATTTGCCAGCCTCCCAGACTGTAAGAAATGAATTTCAGTTGTTTCAGTTCAGTTCAGTTCAGTCACTCAGTCATGTCTGACTCTTTGCGACCACACAAATTGCATGTGGTTGGATGCCATGATCTTAGTTTTCTGAACGTTGAGCTTTAAGCCAACTTTTTCACTCTCCTCTTTCACTTTCATCAAGAGTCTCTTTAGTTCTTCTTCACTTTCTGCCATAAGGATGGTGTCATCTGCATATCTGAGGTTATTGATATTTCTCCGGGCAATCTTGATTCCAGCTTGTGTTTCGTCCAGCCAAGCGTTTCTCATGATGTACTCTGCATATAATTTCAATAAGCAGGGTGACAATATACAGTCTTGACGTACTCTTTTTCCTATTTGGAACCAGTCTGTTGTTCCATGTCCAGTTCTAACTGTTGCTTCCTGACCTGCATACAGGTTTCTCAAGAGACAGGTCAGATGGTCTGGTATTCCCATCTCTTGCAGAATTTTCCACTTATTGTGACCCACACAGTCAAAGGCTTTGGCATAGCCAATAAAGCAGAAATAGATGCTTTTCTGGAACTCTCTTGCTTTTTCAATGATCCAGCAGATATTGGCAATTTGATCTCTGGTTCCTCTGCCTTTTCTAAAACCAGCTTGAACATCTGAAAGTTCACAGTTCACGTATTGCTGAAGCCTGGCTTGGAGAATCTTGAGCATTACTTTACTAGCGTGTGAGATGAGTGCAATTGTGTTTATATGTCACCTAGTCTTGGAATTGTTTTGTATAAGCAGCTTGAATGTACTAAGTCAGTGTTGTAACTCAAAAACTAGTCAAAAATGTAGAATATGAATAGAAAGCAATAACACAAAAAATAGTATTAAACTAAAGAGAAAATAGCCTTCATATAACACCCACAGTCTAGCTATGGTACTGTGAATGTACACATACCAGTTATATTAAAAATATCTATCTAATTCACCTAATAACCTTTTATAATAATACAGATTGTTTCAGCTGAACCTGTGGGCATAATTTTCTTTTTGTTTTTAATTGGAGTATAGTTGCTTTACAATGTTGTATTAGTTTCTGCTATACAACAAAGTGAGTCAGCTATATGTATTCATATATCCCCTTCCTCTGGGACCTCCCTCACACTCCACCCCCATTCCACCACCACTCTAGGTCACCATAGAGCACCAGGCTGAGCTTCCTGTACTGAAATGCAGGTTCCTACTAGCTATCTGTTTTACAAATGCAGTGCACATATGTCAATCCCAATCTCCAAATTTATCCCATTTCCCCTTTCCTCTCTAGGTGTCCAAATTTTGTTCTCTACATCTGCTTTGCAAATAGGTTCATCTGTACTATTTTTCTAGGTTCCACACCTATGCATTGTTTTTATCTTTTTGACTTACTTAATTCTGTATGACAGATTCTAGGTCTATCCATGTGTCTAAAAATGACCCAATATTGTTCATTTTTATAACTGAGTAATATTCCACTGTGTGTTTGTATATACACACAGTGTATACACACTTGATGTGTGTATACATACATACACACACACACACATATATATATATACATACATACATACATACACACACACACACACACACACATACACGCATCTTCTTTGTCTATTCATCTGCCAATAGACATTTAGGTTGATTCCATGTCCTGGTTATTGTAAATAGTGGAGTTCGTGTGTCTTTTCACATTATGGTTTTCTCAGGGTATATACCCAGTAGTGGGATTTCTGGGTCATATGGTAGTTCTATTTTTAGTTTTTTAAGGAACCCCCATGAGGTTCTTCCATAGTGGCTATATCAATTTACATTCCCTTTTTGGTTAAGGTGTCTTGAAAATTAGACTTAAGACATCATACTAGGCAGACACTGTATAAGAAACAGAGAAAGGCTCTTTAAGACATGGTGCCTGACTTGTCAAGCTGAAATCATGAGTAAACTGAAGAGAACAGAAAAAAGTCAAAATAAAAGCCAAGATATAAGGCCAGCATATAAAGGTGAAAGGAATTAGATCTATGATGTTCCTGAGAACTGAGGTTAAAATTAATTAGGATATAAGAAAAGAAACTGGATTTTCAGCAATGCATGTGAATCGTAAACCATGTAATGTCTTCCACTTCTCCTAATGGATAGTGAATATTCTGAAATATCCTCCAGGTAAAAATTCACAGTCAATGGAGTCACAAATACTTGGACACGACTTAGTGACTCAAGAGCAACAACAAAAACTAGCCATATAAAAATGAGTAAAATACAGTCATTAGACTTTTAAGAGCATAGCTATATTCACAAATAAGGACTGTCTTAGTCCCTTTGGGCTACTTCTGAAAGAGATGGGAATACCAGACCACCTGATCTACCTCTTAAGAAATCTGTGTGCAGGTCAGGAAGCAACAGTTAGAACTGGACATGGAATAACAAACAGACTGGTTGCAAATAGGAAAGGGAGTACGTCAAGGATGTATACTGTCACCCTGCTTATTTAACTTCTATGCAGAGTACATCATGAGAAACGCTGGGCTGGAGGAAGCACAAGCTGGAATCAATATTGCCAGGCTACTGCTGCTGCTGCTGCTAAGTCGCTTCAGTCGTGTCCGACTCTGTGCGACCCCATGGACGGCAGCCCACCAGGCTCCGCCGTCCCTGGGATTCTCCAGGCAAGAACACTGGAGTGGGTTGCCATTTCCTTCTCCAGTGCATGAATGGGAAAAGTGAAAGTGAAGTCGCTCAGTCGTGTCCGACTCGTAGCGACCCCATGGACTGCAGCCCACCAGGCTCCTCCGTCCATGGGATTTTCTAGGCAAGAGTACTGGAGTGGGGTGCCATTGCCTTCTCCGATATTGCCAGGAGAAATATCAATAACCTCAGATATGCAGATGACACCACCCTTACGGCAGAAAGTGAAGAAGAACTAAAGAGCCTCTTGATGAAAGTGAAAGAGGAGAGTGAAAAAGTTGGCTAAAAGCTCAACATTCAGAAAACTAGGATCATGGCATCCGGTCCCATCACTTCATGGCAAATAGATGGAGAAACAGTGGAAATAGTGGCTGACTTTATTTTTGGGGGCTCCAAATCACTGCAGATGGTGATTGCAGCCATGAAATTAAAAGACGCTTACTCCTTGGAGGGAAAGTTATGACCAATCTAGGCAGCATATTACAAAGCAGAGACATTACTTTGCCAACAGACGTCCATCTAGTCAAGGCTATGGTTTTTCCAGTAGTCATGTATGGATGTGAGAGTTGGACTATAAAGAAAGCTGAGTGCCAAAGAATTGATGCTTTTGAACTGTGGTGTTGGAGAGGACTCTTGAGAGTCCCTTGGACTGCAAGGAGATCCAACCAGTCCATCCTAAAGGAGATCAGTCCTGGGTGTTCACTGGAAGGACTGATGTTGAAGCTGAAACTCCAATACTTTGGCCACCTCATGCGAAGAGCTGACTCATTTGAAAAGAACCTGATGCTGGGAAAGATTGAAGGCAGGAGGTGAAGGGGATGACAGAGGATGAGATGATTAGATGGAATCACCGACATGATGGACATGAGTTTGAGTAGGCTCTGGGAGTTGGTGATAGACAGGCATGCCTGGCTTGGTACAGTTCATGGGGTTGCAAAGAGTCAGACACGACTGATAACTGACCTGAACTGAACCATAAACTCAGTGGCTTATAAACAACAGGTATTCATTTCTCTAAGTCCTGGAAGTTGGGAAATCCAAAATCATGGCAATAGTCTGGTAAAAGCCAGCTTCTTATTGACTATATATTTTACTGTAACTTCACATGGCAAAAAGTGTCAGGAACCTCTCTGGAGCTTCTTTGATAAGGGCCCTAATCCCACAAAAATAAAAGAGATAGAAATGAAAACCAGAATGCTACTTTGATTCTAAAGGCTTGTTTTTGTAGTTGTCCAAGGACTTCTGTTTCTTCCAGGAAACAAGAAACTAGAATCCAGGGTTTACTGTCTGTTTTAAGTCAAGAAGCCAGCATTTTGACTTAAACTAGAAGGAGGGCTGAGCTACAGCTCCCAAGTAAAATCAAGACCATGGAAGCTGCATACTCAATGAAAAGCAAACTAGAGAATAAAATTTAAATAGTCTTTCTCCAAGCAAACGGAAATTATAAAAATCTTTCCATTAAAGTTTTTTTTGGTGATAAACAATTTCCTCAAAGAGGTTTTTAAAATGAATTTATAGTATCTGTGATGATTCAACTTAAATAAAATTAAAATGGTCATAAGTTGTTGGGAGTCTGGCAGAAGTAAAACAAAACCTTTCCAGAGGAATATATCTTCAAACAAAGCCAGGAATATTCCCTAGAGAAACTTTACTGATGCTGATAGCAGATATTGGTACTATTGATTAAAAAGTAGAAAATCATTATCAATACAAAAAAAAAAACCTAAAGTTTGTAAAACTTTAAAATACCTCAAATAAATCTAAACTCAAAGAAAACCATTTCCAAAATAATAAAATATTCAGATCTACACAAAAATGTAAATGTGATCTAACAAACTAGGGTGGTTAAGCTTATTTGACAAGTAATGCTAAGTTTATAAGTATGTATTTCTATTAGAAGATCAAAGCCTGCAAATCAAAAGAATAATAATAAAGGAAAAAGCCTAAAACAATATGTGAATATTGTTATTCAATGAAAATGTATTTTATAAAAATATTTACAATAATAATAGCACTAGTAATTAGAACTAACACCGAAAAAAGATGTCCTTTTAATTAACAGGGACTGGAATGAAAAAGTAGGAACAAGAAACACCTGGAGTAACAGGAAAATTGGGCCTTGGAGTATAGAATGAAGCAGGGTTAAGGCTAATAGAGTTCTGCCAAGAGAACACACTGGCCATAGCAAACACCCTCTTCCAACAACACAAGAGAAGACTCTACACATGGACATCACCAGATGGCCAAAAGGAAATCAGATTGATTATATTCTTTGCAGCCAAAGATGGAGATGCTCTATACAGTCAGCAAAAACAAGACTGGGAGCTGACTGCGGCTCAGATCATGAACTCCTTATTGCCAAATTCAGCCTTAAATTGAAGAAGTGGGGAAAACCAATAGACCATTCAGGTATGACCCAAATCAAATCCCTTATGACTATATAGTGAAAGTAAGAAATAGATTTAAGGGACTAGATCTGCTAGACAGAGTGCCTGATGACCTATGGATGGAAGTTCATGACATTGTACAGGAGACAGGGATCAAGACCATCCCCAAGAAAAAGAAAGGCAAAATGGCTGTCTCAGGAGGCCTTACAAATAACTGTGAAAAGAAGAGAAGTGAAAAGCAAAGGAGAAAAGGAAAGATATAGGCATCTGAATGCAGAGTTCCAAAGAATAGCAAGGAGAGACAAGAAAGCCTCCCTCAGCGATAAATGCAAAGAAATAGAGGAAAACAATAAAATGGGAAAGACTAGAGATCACTTCAAGAAAATTAGAGATGCCGAGGGAACATTTCATGCAAGTTCAGTTCAGTTCAGTCGCTCAGTCATGTCCGACTCTTTGCGACCCCATGAATTGCAGCATGCCAGGCCTCCCTGTCTATCACCAACTCTCAGAGTCTACCCAAACCCGTGTCCATCGAGTCAGGGATGCCACCCAATCATCTCATCCTCTGTTGTCCCCTTCTCCTTCTGCCCCCAATCCTATCCAGCATTAGGGTCTTTTCCAATGAGTCAACTCTTCGCATGAGGTGGCCAAATTATTGGAGTTTCAGCTTCAACATCAGTCCTTCCAATGAACACCCAGGATTGATGGGCTCAATAAAGGACAGAAATGGTATGGACCTAACAGAAGCAGAAGATATTAAGAAGAGGTGGCAAGAATACATAGAAAAACTGTAGAAAAAAGATCTTCATGACCCAGATAATCACAATGGCGTGATCACTCACCTAGAGCCAGACGTTCTGGAATGTGAAGTCAAGTGGGCGTTAGGAAGCACCACTACAAACAATGCTAGTGGAGGTGATGGAATTCCAGTGTAGCTATTTCAGATCCTAAAGATGATGCTGTGAAAGTGCTGCACTCAATATGCTAGCAAATTTGGAAAACTCAGCAGTGGCCACAGGACTGGAAAATGTCAGTTTTCATTCCAATCCCAAAGAAAGGCAATGCCAAAGATTGCTCACACTACCACACAATTGCACTCATCTCATACACTAGTAAAGTAATGCTCAAAATTCTCCAAGCCAGGCTTCAGCAATACGTGAACTGTGAAATTCCAGATGTTCCAACTGGTTTTAGAAAAGGTAGGGGAACCAGAGATCAAATTGCTAACATCCGCTGGATCACTGAAAAAGCAAGAGAGTCCCAGAAAAAATATCTATTTCTGTTTTATTGACTATGCCAAAGCCTTTGACTTTGTGGATCACAATAAACTGTGGAAAATTCTTAAACAAATGGGAATAACAGGCCACCTGACCTGCCTCTTGAGAAATCTGTATGCAGGTTGGAAAGCAACAGTTAGAACTGGACATGGAACAACAGACTGATTCCAAATAGGAAAAGGAGTACATCAAGGTTGTATATTGTCACCCTGCTTATTGAAATTATATGCAGAGTACATCATGAGAAACACTGGGCTGGAAGAAGCACAAGTTGGAATCAAGATTGCCAGGAGAAATATCAAGAACCTCAGATATGCAGATGACACCATCCTTACGGCAGTAAGTGAAGAACTAGAGCCTCTTGATGAAAGTCAAAGAGGAGAGTGAAAAAGCTGGCCTAAAACTCAACATTCAGAAAACTAAGACCATGGCATCTGGTCCAATCACTTCATGGCAAATAGATGGGAAAACAGTGGAAACAGTGTCTAGCTTTATTTTTTGGAGGATCCAAAATCACTGCAGATGGTGATTGCAGCCATGAAATTAAAAGATGTTTACTCCTTGGAAGGAAAGCTATGACCAACCTAGACAGCATATTAAAAAGCAGAGACAATACTTTGTCAACAGAGGTCCATTTAGTCAAGGCTATGGTTTTTCTGGTAGTCATGTATGGATGTGAGAGTTGGACTATAAAGGAAGCTGAGCCTGAAATAATTGATGCTTTTGAACTGTGGTGTTGGAGAAGACTCTTGAGCGTCCCTTGGACTGCAGGAAATTGCAACCAGTCCATCCTAAAGGAGATCAGTCCTGGGTGTTCACTGGAAGGACTGATGTTGAAACTCCAATACTTTGGCCACCTGATGCAAAGAGCTGACTCATTTGAAAAGACCCTGATGCTGGGAATGATTGAGGGCAGGAGGAGAAGGGGACGACAGAGGATGAGATGGTTGGATGGCATCACTGACTCAATGGACATAGGTTTGGGTGAACTCCAGGAGTTGATGATAGACAGGAGGCCTGGCGTCGTGCAGTTCATGGGGTCACAAAGAGTTGGACATGACTGAGAAACTGAACTGAACTGAACTGCTTTAGCATTTATACAGCTTCTATCTGCCAGGTATCACTTTTGTGTTTATTAATTCATTAATATAGCACTACATGTGCAGTACAGTTAACATTAGAGTTTACACGCATGGGAAAAAAGAAGAGAACTATCTGAAGTTTACTTATAAAAATATTAGTAAAAATGTTAAACCACTGTTAAAATTAATCAAGAAAAAATAGAAGGTACAAATACATAATATTAAGATAAAAATAGAAAATGTAACATTTAGTGCTGATATTAAAAGTTACGCCTATACTTTGAATAATTTATGCCACTACATTAGCATGAAGTAGATTTTTTAAAAACTGAAATGTATCATTTTGACTCAAAATAAAGATAAAATCTGAATAAATTAATAGCCATTTAAAAGTCATCTTAATAGTACTTAAAAATCCAACCACAAATTGTTCTGTCAAATCTGTATGATTTCACAGATGATTTCTACCAAACTTTCTTGAAAAATAGAATTTCAGTCTTATCTAAACCTTTCTAGAGAGAATAAAATGAGGTTCATTTTCTAAGGCCCATATATCCTTGAATCCAAAACAAGTTAGTTCAGCATAAAAATTAATATTGCAAGCCAATATCACTTAGGAACATAGATATGATCATCCTAAATATAAAATTTAGATCAAAATACTCATGCATTTTGTAAAGGATCAAGATGATGCTATCTTAGAATACAATTATGGCTTCATTTTGCAAGTTAAATTAAGATAATTCATACAATATTACATTATAGAGAATATACCATATGATCATTTTAGGAGAAACTACAGTACTCTTTTTGATAAAATCCAGCTTATATTCATATTATAAGCCCTTAGCAAACTAGCAATAGAAAGGAACATTCTTAATATGGTAAGAGATACCTATAAAAATCTGCAACAAACATTAAAATCAATGATAAAATATTGGAGATATTTTGTTAAAATCAAAGAATAATAAAAGTATGTCTATGTTCACCTATTTATCAAGTAAGACAATTTCAAGCAATACAAATTATAAGGGGTTGAAAGCATGGGTATTTTTTAATGTCCTTGATGCAAATTTTCCATAGGACAGGTTTTGTATTTTGTGAAACATTATATAGTATCACCACATTATATCTATTTTCTTGAAATGTGCTATTTTTATTAATGATATATTTTTGGAATACATTCACATCGATAGGTTACTCTCTATTATTATATATTTTCCTTACAGGTAGTATTGTATGATATCTCCTTAGAAAAAGTTTCAACTGGTCCTTCAGATCCATTATTAGAATTAGAAAGAGAGTTATTAAAGTGGCTAGAGACTAAAATAGCAATAAAAATATCAAATATTAAGGTAGTATTTATACAAACAACAGAGCTTCCCTGGTGGCTCAGCTAGTAAAGAATCTGCCTGCAGGGACGGAGATCTGAGTTCGATCCCTGGGTCGGGAAGATCCCTTGGAGAAGGGAATGGCTACCCACTCCAGTATTTTTGCCTGGGAAATTCCATGGACACAGAAGCCTGGTGTGCTACATACAGCCCATGGGGTTGCAAAGAGTCAGACACAACTGATTATCTAACACACATACAAATGATACAAAGTAATCAATAAACCCAATGAAAAATATGCACATCTTTTATAGAGGGAACTGCAAAACATTAGTAAAGTTCTAAATGAGTTATGCAATTCACTTAGCAAATTGGAAATAGCTCTACTTATTTTTTGCAAGAAAGCAGCTCTGATAGCCAAGTTGATAATACTAAAACGATAATGATATAAAACTGTTTGCCACTAAAGTCATGTTAAAAGTATTAGAAGACAAACTAACTCAACATGAAATATTTACAATACATATGATAGAAATGGATCAATATTAGGAATATATAAACTGATCAAATATATTGATTTAAAAAAGGAATTCAACAAAAGTCTGGGTAAAACATAAGCATATGCATATAACAGAAGAGAAAGCTCAAATAATAACAACAAGAGAACATCAAGAGATTTCAAATCTCTCTAGTGATCATGGCAAGGAAAGAAAAAACACAATTACATACAACTTTCACTAAATTGTAATAAATTTCAAATCAGAAAGATCTATAAAATGGTTGCACGAATATTGTCACAAGGACTTTTGAGAGCAATATGGCAATTTCTGTAAAATTGAAGATGTGCAGACCATAAACCCCAACAGTTTTACAACCTATCTTGTATGTGAATACACTTTGTTGATTTCATTATAACTGCAAAAACCTGAAAACAATAAAAAAAATCTCACTAAGAGGAAAATAGACAAATAAATTGATACATAAGTTGGCTACGTATTTTATTTATAACCTATATTATACACTATACAATTGCATGTAAAATATATATTGTATAGTAACATATATATTACTATACAATAATAATCTTAAGGGGTATATTAGTATGCATGTTTTTATAAGCATTATAATATATACACATATGTCTACATAGAATTTGACATATTAGTGGGAAAGAACGAAATAAAGGTAACAATAACAATCTGCATTAAATCAACAATTCACTGACCAAAAATGACAGAAAAGAAATATAGATACATGAGTAATGCTATTGTGGACATTTTGTGCATGTCTATGAAATCTATTGGTATGCATTTTTATTGGATATTTACCTAGAACAGGAATTACTGGATCTTATAGTTACTGCTTTACATTTTTTACAGAAAAATATTGAATGTTTTCCAAAATAACTGTACCTATTTTCATTCTCCACATTAATATATAAGAATTTCATTTGTCCCCCATCCTTGCTAATTTTGGGTTCAATCCCTGGGTTGAGAAGATCCCCTGGAGAAGGGAATGGTAACCCATCCCAGTATTTCTGCCTGGAGAATCCCATGGACAGAGGAGCTTGTCAGGCTATAGTCCATGGGGGTCACAAAGAGTCATACACGACCAACACTTGCTAATTTAGCATTTGGTATTCTCAGTTTTATAAAATGTAACCAAACCTACTATCTGGAATATGGTCATAATCATGTATTTTCTGTTATCTTGACTGTTACTGTGCCCATCTAGTGATCCCCAAAATGCTGCTTTTCTTTCTTTCTGTTTTGAAACTTAGAAACTGAAACTCACATTCTTTCCTTCTCCTGTGTCCATGAAGAGTCTGAATAAATAATCTGTGTTTACTATTTGTTCACACAATTATTACCATAATAATTTAATTCAACAATACAGAAGACAACACACATAAGCCTCATCATATTCCTGATATCTAACTTATTCTCCATAAAACTGTCTTCATTCAACATTATTTTGTGGTTTTCTCTGATCTTTCACAATAGAGACTCATTATTCTAATTCCCTTTCTCAGTAAAATTTTTCACTCTATTGGAAGCTCCCAACAAAGGAAAAACTCTGTCTTGTATATCTTATTTTGGATTTCTTTCTTCATAATGCTTTATATGTATTCAAGGACCAGGTCTGACATATTTGTGGGCTGATTTAACAAGTAATTCCATTTGCTTTATTAGCTGTTTTTGAGTTCATGGAAATGAGCTGACATTTAATGAGTAAATACCGATTCTGTGGCACTGAAACATCTGCCAATTGCTTCCTGAGGCTCTATTACTGTTGAAACTTACCCCTTTGGTTTTACTTTGTGTCTCTTTCTCAAGTTTTGTTTAGATCAATAATAACATTGTATTCTTTCTTAAACCTTGCCTAAGGCCTTGAAAAACACACATAGTCTTTACAAGAAAGATGTCTTCATTCTTTTACACTTCAACTTTTGCTCTGGTTATGATTGAAACATTCTGGGTTTTTAAAAGTGATTTGTTTTCTTAAATGTTTAAGAAAAAAAAATAATAAAGACAAAACAATTATTTTGTCTGCTCTCCAAAGTGGGTGTGTGTTAGTCACTCAGTTGTGTCTCCCTCTTTGCAACCCCATGGACTGTAGACCGCCAGGCTCCTCTGTCCATGGGATTCTCCAGGGAAAATTACTGGAGTGGGTTGCCATTCCCTTCTCCAGGGGATCTTCCCAACCCAGGGATTGAACCCAGGTCTCCTGCATTGTAGGCAAATTCTTTACCGACTGAGCCACCAGGGAAGCCCTAAGTGATGTCAACTGAAATCTTTTGAGTACTTCTACATGAAAAGCCATTTGTACTCTTTAATTCTCTCATTAATCCTATTGGGAAAGTACTTTTATTTATATCTCCTAATGGGAAACTGTAACTAGGCAATATGAAAATAAATTGGTCTCAGAAACAGTAAGTAGTAGAATTTAGAAATTGATTAATTATGTGTTTTTTAAATCAAGTTTTCATGCTGGGACTGTTAGGATATTAAAAGTAGCAGAACTGCTTCCCACCCCCCCACCCCGCAATGTATTCTGTGTTTCACATAGTGTTTGAGACCTAGTAAATATTCAATCAATATATTTTTAGTCAAATAAATGAGGTAAATAATGTCAAATGCTTTAAAATCTGGCAGCATCACACAAGATGAATGTCAATAGAGAGGCAGGATGCATAATTAGAGTCTTTATGGTAGTATTTTGAGCATGAAAAGTGTTAAGAATCTTAACCAAGATCACCTCAGTGGGAATGGAAAAGAAACAACATAAATAAATTATAAGATTGGCACTAATATAGGACCTCTGTGTGGTTTATACCTCACTGAGGAAAATAACAAAACTGAACTAGTAGTTGTTTGATACACTGATTACACTGCAATTATTTTGCCATCTTTATTATATGTTTCATTGTACTATACACAACTTTTTATTCATCACATCTTTACTCTGAACTTCCCAAAGACTCACTTTTTGGCTAGCTCTCAGTATGGAGTAGTTTTGTTGGTAGTGTGGATACAAATTTTTCATAATAATTTACTGTGGCTACAAAATCAAGTGTATATAAAATTGAGATATGGCTCTAATTTAAGTCATGTTAATATTTCCCTGCCTAACATAAAGCCCAGACCTTCAAGGAGCACATTTATTTATTTCACTTTAGATTTGTATTTCCTGGACATGGTGTGTTATTTGCAAAATAACTACAGTTGTTTAAGTGAAGCAATATTTTGGCTCTTTAGGGATATTTTTCAAAGACAGCTAACTGATAAAAAACTTGAGTATCTAATATGAGTTAAAGGAAACCATTTTCCTAATATTTGAGGAAGTCTGCATGGGAATTCATCTTTATCATTATCAGTAGGCAGTGTGTTGAACACCATAAAAGCTGGATATTATTCACTCTGAAAGCTTTGAGGGAACACTATATGCCACCTCACTGCTTTTTAATAGACTTAAACATAGGACTTAGGTGTGTGAGAACAAGAATTGCAATGATTTCTCATACATTCAGAATTTGTAACCATAAATATCACATTTAAAATAGACACTGCTTTTTACCCCTTGTATCAGTAAAGAAATATAAATAAATACACTTTATATCATATTGTATAATGTGTTGTCACAAATATTTGAATTTTTATACTTGAAAATTAGATTGGCTACTGTTTTGTTGTAAAGATGAGGTTAAAATTCAAAAAACATAAGTTCTCTGGTGTCCACTCTTCATGACAGGAAATAGTGTCTTTAAATTTCCCAAAAATAAATGATAAATAAATTTCCCAAAATCTTAGTAACAATGGAAACTAATATATTTTGGAAATAAGTCAATTTTGTAAAAGAAAAATCTGAGGTAAATAAGCTATTTGAATAACTTATCATAACTTTCTTTATGAAAGTTGTCAAGTTATACAGTTTTCAAAAGTGACTGGACAACATAATATGCAAATATGGTTAGCTATTGACTTGGGAATACCTTACTTTGCAATTTCTTTTCTTATTCTTAATTAGACGTTGGAGAAAAAACTTTCCAGTATTTACTGCAACTCTTCCTCTTTCTTTAGGTTGGTGATTCTGAAATTTTCTTGTGTGTGAGAATCACTAGGGAGCTTATAAAAATCCCAATATCCGGCCTCACCTCATGTGAATTAAGTGAAAATGTATGGAGATGAGACATAAGAATAGTAGTTTTTTTTCTTAGATTGTTCCAATATAATATTTTAAACCACTGCTCTAGATTCTGATGGAGAAGGCAATGGCAACCCACTCCGGTACTCTTGCCTGGAAAATCCCATGGGTGTAGGAGCTAGTAGGCTGCAGTCCATGGGGTCGCTAAGAGTCGGACAGGACTGAGCGCCTTCACTTTCACTTTTCACTTTCAGGCATTGGAGAAGGAAATGACAACCCACTGCAGTGTTCTTGCCTGGAGAATCCCAGGGATGGGGGAACCTGGTGGGCTGCCGTCTATGGGGTCACACAGAGTCGGACACGACTGAAGTGACTTAGCAGCAGCAGCAGCTAGATTCTGAATTTCCTCTTTCTCAGGTGAAATGTGTTGTATAAGAATATCAAATGCTTGGTATAAAATTAAATGTCTAATTTCCATATTCAAGTAAAGTGTCAAAAGCTCTGAACCTTTTCTCCAGCTGCTCTTGCTCTCACATTCTTCATCTGCTTCATCCTAAGGCAGACTTTTTGCTATGAATTTTTCACTCGTAAGGCAACTGAGATAAGAAGACACATAGTCCACCTTTCTTTAACAGAAAATTGTCTGTGTGTTGCATTTCAATTACACTTTTCAGGAACTGATTCTATCTAAATAAATAAATGAAATAATTAGCAACTAATGCTGACTTGAGGCTGGAAAGCTTAATTACAAATGCATTTAATTTCAAACATGTAGCAACTGAAATAAATGGCAGATATTTACCACACTTAAAATATCTATAGATCAAACACCAGATTACTGATAACTCTACTTTCTGTGAATACACACTTTTGTGCTCAGACTTTGAATGAAAATGCAAGCCATTAAAAAAATAAATGTGGAGTGAATATCATATATGCTAATTCCATTTTTAAACCTTTAATTTTATGGGCAGCACAAGTGAATTTAGTAGTAGAAATGACAAAATCTGCTCAGAATAAAACATTTCCTAAGTGCCTGACTATGTACTCAAGGGCTTCATATTTATCAACACATTTACCAGCACATTTACATTTAAGACAATGATTATATACATATTATAGGTGAAGAAACTGATGTTTACAGACTTTAAATAGCTTGTCTCCAAGTTCTCTGGCAGATTTAGAATCTAAATTTGATTGTATATAATTTTAAAAGTTCTTCTATGTAATCACCATCCTATACTAACCATTAATTAAGATTGCCACCTTACCATGAAAAAGAGTTTATGAGTATAAATTGAGGTTAATGCAAGAGGTGGAAAAATTATAAGATTTGTAATGTTCTCTGCAATTTTATATCTTTTTCTCTCTGGTGCATGAATCCACTTATCAAACATGTAATAAGCATCTACTCATAGGCATACTGTTCAATTCTAAGAAAACAGGGATGACATACAGGGCCTACACTCAAGGAGTTTAAAGTTGTGAGGGAGATGAAAATTTGAAATAGCAACTTTTGATTTATGGATTGTTTGGTGTAAAGTAAAAAGAAATGTAATCCAGATGGCATAGTTGACATACCTTGAACAGTTAAAGAGTCACCTAGTTCATTAGGGCCTGGTAGAAGAGGAAAACATGTGTACAATTTGTTGTTGTTCAGTCTCTAAGTTGTGTCTAACTCTTTGTGACCCAAAGAACTGCACCTTGCTAGGATTCCCTGTCCTTCACTATCTCCTGGAGTTTGCTGAAACTTATGTTCATCAAGTCCGTGATGCCATCTAACCATCTCCTCCTCTGTTGCCTTCTTCTCCTTTTGCCTTCAATCTTTCCCAGCATCAGGGTCATTTACAATGGGTTGGCTCTTTGCATCAGGTGGCCAAAGTATTGGAGCTTCAGCTTCAGCATCAGTACTTCTAATAAACAGTCAGGGTTAATTTCCTTTAGGGCTGACTGGTATGATCTCCCTGCAGTCCAAGGGACTTTCAAGAGTCTTGTCAAGCACCATAGTTCTAAAGCATCAATTCTTTGGCGCTCAGCCTTCTTAATGGTCCAACTCTCACATCCATACATAACTACTGGGTAAAACATAGTTTTGACTGTGCAGATCTTTGTTGGCAAAGTGATGTGTTTGCTTTTTAATATGCTGTCTAAGTGTGTCACGGTGTTCTTCCTAGGAGCAAGCATCTTTTAATTTCCTGACTACAGTCACCAATGCAGTGATTTTGGAGATCAAGAAAACAAAATCTCTCACTGTTTTCACTTTCCCCCCATCTATTTGCCATGAAGTAATGTGACTGGATGCCATGATCTTATTTTTTGAATGTTGAGTTTTAAGTCAGCTTTTTCACTCTCCTCTTTCACTTTCATCAAGAGGCTCTTTAGTTCCTCTTCACTTTCTACTATTAGAGTGGTATCATCTGCATATGTGAGGTTGTCGATATTTCTCCAGACAATCTTGATTCCAGCTTGTGCTTCATCCAGCCCCGTATTGCACATGATGTACACTGCATATAATAAGTTAAATAAACAGAGTGACAATATACAGCCTTGACATACTCCTTTCCCTATTTGGACCCAGTCTGTTTTTCCATGTCTGGTTCTAGCTGTTACTTCTTGAATTGCATATAGGTTTTTCAGGAGGCAGGTCAGGTTTTCTGGTATTCCCATCTCTTTAAGAATTTTTCACAGTTTGTTGTGATCTACAAGGTCCAAGGCTTTAGTGTAGTCAATGAAGCAGAATTACATATTTTTCTGGAATTCCCTTGTATTCTCTATGATCCAACAGATGTTGGCAATTTGATCTCTGGTTCCTCTCTCTTTTTTAAATCCAGTTGTACATCTAGAAATTCTCAGTTCACATACTGCTGAAGTCTAGCTTTAAGGATTTGGGGTATAATCTTGGTAATGTGTGAAATGAGTGCAATTGTGCAGTAGTTTGAACATTCTTTTGCAGTGCCCTTCTTTGGAATTGGAATGAAAACTGACCATTCCCAGTCCTGTGGGCACTGCTGAGTTTTCCAAATTTGCTGGCATATTGAGTGCAGCACTTTAACAGGATCTTTTAAAATTTGAAATGGCTTAGCTGGAATTCCATCACCTCCACTAGCTTTGTTTTTAGTAATGCTTCTTAAGTCTTATTTGACTTCACACTTCAGGATGTCTGGCTCTAGGTGAGTGACCACACCATCATGGTTATCTGGGTCATTAAGAAATTTTTTTGTATAGTTCTCTGTGTATTCTTGCCACCTTCTCTTAATATTGTCTGCTTCCTTTAGGTCCATGCCGTTTCTGTCCTTTGTTGTGCCCATCTTTGCATGAATGTTCCCTTGATATCTCTAATTTTCTTGAAGAGATCTGTAGTTTTTTCTGTTCTATTATATTTCTCTATTTCTTTTCATTGTTCACTTAAGAAGGCTTTTTCAACTCTCCATGATATTCTCTGGAATTCTGCATTCATCAAGATGAGTATATCTTTCCCTTTCTTCTTTGCCTTTCACTTTCCTTCTTTCTCAGCCATTTGTAAGGCCTCCTCAGACAACCATTTTCCCTTCTAGCATTTCTTTCTTTGAGATGGTGTTGGTCACCACCTCTTGCACCATGTTTGGGCCTCCATGAAAACTTTCCATTTGTCAAGTTATCTGGAGGGTAAATTTTATGGCCAAGTATAACAATAAACACACATATAAAACTCACAAAAATACTTGCAAACATACAAACATGAAAATGGTGAAACATATTTTGAACATGAAACTGGCCATTTGGCTTTATACATACTAAAAACCTCTAGAATTTGTTTTTGATCTTTATTTTTCTTTGTTTTATGTAGAATTTAGCTGTGTTAAAAGTTGTGTTTTTTGGTGTAAACTTATTTATGACTGTTGAGAGATGTATAAAATTATGTACTAACACTATGATATTTTTTCAAATTTTTGTTATTTTAACCATATGGGTTCTGCTCCTTATTAGGAATGTAAAAAGATATAACAGTAGCAAAAGAAAAATTTCTAACTTGTAACCAGAGTCACAAGGGACTTCCCTTGTGGCTCAGACGTTTAAGTGTCTGCCTACAATGTAGGAGACCCGGGTTCAATCTCTGGGTCAGGAAGATCCTCTGGAAAAGGAAATGGCAACCTACTCCAGTACTCTTGCCTGGAAAATCCATGGAGGAAGGAGCCGGGTAGTCTATAATCCACGGGGTCGCAAAGAGTTGGACACGACTGAGCAACTAAACTTTCACTTTCAACCAGAGTCACAGTCAAAAAAAAAAAAAGGGTGAGTTCAACAGGAAACAAAATTCAAAAGAAAATTAGACTTTTTTTCATGGAAATTGATCGCAAAAGAATTAAGACATTAAAATTTTCATATATGTACTACTTCTATAGAGCTTTTGTGAGACACTAACAAGTTATCAAAAGGAATAAAGGCCTCTTTAAATTACAAACTTCTAATGAAGAGAATAATAATGTGAGCCAAGAATACAGGATGCACATGTGACATGATAAATTAAAAACAAGACCTAGAAAGTGGAATGTGCAAAACCATATTCTAAGTAACTGTACATATTTTACTGGAAAAAGGTCATGGGCCTACATCTTAATATGTGACACTAAGCTAAAGATCATTTCTGCTCCTTGAGGTAAATACGTAACTGAAAGGATGAGGGATTATTGACCATTCTAACATAGGGAACATGTTCATTTCCAGTTGGTCAAAACTTTACTAGCATCCTTTCTTTTCAGTCATTGGGGCGTTTTTCTCTTTGGAAAATAATCAAATCACTTATCAATGGAAACCTTCTTTTTAAAAAATTAATTATTTTTATTGAAGTATAACTGACCTACAACATTATGTTAGTTCTAGGTACTCAACAGTAATTCAAAATGTCTATGCATTACAAAATGATCACCACAGTCTAGTTACCATCATACAATATTGTTGACTATATTTGCCATACTCTATATTTCAAACCCATCATCAGTTTTTTTTATAATGAAAGTTTGTACATCTTAATCTCCCTAACCTACTTCAATTATCCTCTCACCTTCTAGAAAGCATCTTTTATGATATGCTTCTTATTTGACTTCATACATTATTGCCCCAAATATTGGTATTATGTACCGATTTACTAATCCTTATGATAAAGCAATTTCTATTGCAGCCAAAGCTACGTGCAAGCTCTTTAAAAGTTCACCAGCATTAAAGTGACTTGTGTTTAAGGTATACCATCTCTGATATGGGATTCATCAGTTCAGTTCAGTGGCTCAGAGTCACTCAGTCGTGTGTGGCTCTTTGCGACCTATGGACTGAAGCATGCCAGGCTTCCTTGTCCATCACCAAATCCCAGAACACGCTCAAACTCAGTCCACTGAGTCGGTAATGCCATCCAACCATCTCATCCTCTGTCATCACCTTCTCCTCCCGCCTTCAATCTTTCCCAGCATCAGGCTCTTTTCAAATGAGTTTGCTCTTTGCATCAGGTGGCCAAAGTATTGGTGTTTCAGCTTTGGCATCAGTCCTTCCAATGAACACCCAGGACTGATCTTCTTTAGGATGGACAGGTTGGATCTCCTTGCAGTCCAAGGGACTCTCAAGAGTCTTCTCCAACACCACAGTTCAAAAGCATCAATTCTTCGGTGCTCAGCATTCTTGATAGTCCAACTCTCACATCCATACATGACTATTGGAAAAACCATAGCCTTGACTAGACGGACCTTTGCTGGCAAAGTAATGTCCCTGCTTTTTAATATGCTGTCTAGGTTAGTCATAGCTTTTCTTCCAAGGAGCAAGTGTCTTTTAATTTTAGGCTGCAATCACCATCTGCAGTGATTTTGGAGCCCGAGAAAATAAAGTCAGCCACTGTTTCCACTGTTTCCCCATCTATTTCCCATGAAGTGATGGGACCGGATGCCGTGGTCTTAGTTTTCTGAATGTTGAGCTTTAAGCCAACTTTTTCACTCTCTTCTTTCACTTTCATCAAGAAGCTCTTTAGTTCTCCACTTTCTGCCATAGGGGTGGTGTCATCTGCATACCTGAGGTTACTGATATTTCTCCCAGAAATCTTAATACCAGCTTATGCTTCATCCAGCCCAACATTTTGCATGATATATTCTTTATATAAGTTAAATAAGCAGGGTGACAATATACAGCTTTAACAAACTGCTTTCCCAATTTGGAACATGTCTGTTGTTCCATGTCCAGTTCTAACTGTTGTTTCTTGACCAGCAAACAGATTTCTCTGGAGGCAGATAATGTGTCTGATATTCCCATATCTTTCAGAATTTTCCACAGTTTGTTGTGATCCACATAGTCAAAGGCCTTGGCATAGTTAATAAAGCAGAAATAGATGTTTTTTCTGGAACTCTCTTGCTTTTTAGATGATCCAGTGGATGTTGGTATTTTGATCTCTGTTTTTTCTGCCTTTTCTAAATCGAGCTTCAACATCTGGAAGTTCTTGGTTTACACACTGTTGAAGCCTGGCTTGGAGAATTTTGAGCATTACTTTGCTAGCGTGTGAGATGAGTGCGACTGTGTGGTAGTTTGAAAATTCTTTGGCATTGCATTTCTTTGGGATTGGAATGAAAACAGACCTTTTCCACTCCTGTGGCCACTGCTGAGTTTTCCAAATTTGCTAGTATAGTGAATGCAGGACTTTCACAGCATCATCTTTTAGAGTTTGAAATAGCTCCACTGGAATTCCATCACCTCCACTAGCTTTGTTCGTAGTGATGCTTTCTAAGGCCCACTTGACTTCACATTCCAAGATGTCTGGCTCTAGGTGAGTGATCACACCATCATGGTTATCTGTCTCACGAAGATCTTTTCTGTATAGTTCTTCTGTGTATTCTTGACACTTCTACTTAATATCTTCTGCTTCTGTTAGGTCCATACCATTTTCTGCCCTTTATTGTGCCCATATTTGCATGAAATATTCCCTTGATGTATCTTGAAGAGATCTCTAGTCTTTCCCATTCTATTGTTTTCCTCTATTTCTTTGCATTGATCAAGGAGGAAGGCTTTTTTATCTCTTCTTGCTATTCTTTGGAACTCTACATTCAAATGGGTATATCTTTTCTTTTCTTCTTTGCCTTCTGCTTCTATTCTTTTCTCAGCTATTTGTAAGGCCTCCTCAGACAACCATTTTGCCATTTTGCAATTATTTTTCTTGGGGATGGTCTTGATCACTACTTCCTGTTCAATGTCATGAACCTCCGTCCATAGTTCTTCAGGCACTCTGTCTACCAGATCTAACCCCTTGAATCTATTCCTCATGTCCACTGTATAATCGTAAGTGATTTGACTTAGGTCATACCAGAATGGTCTAGTGGTTTTCACAACTGTCTTCAATTTATGTCTGAAGTTGACAATGAAGAGTTCATGATCTGAGCCACAGTCAGCTCCTGGTTTTGTTTTTTCTGACTGTACAGAGCCTCTCCACCTTTGGCCGCAAAAAATATAATCAATCTGCTTTTGGTATTGACCATCTGGTTATGGTCAATACCAAATTCGTGAACCACGAACTTCCAGATGTCCAAGCTGGTTTTAGAAAAGGCAGCGGAACCAGAGATCAAATTGCCAACCTCTGCTGGATCATCGTAAAAGCAAGAGAGTACCAGAAAACCATCTACTTCTGCTTTATTGACTATGACAAAGCCTTTGACTGTGTGGATCACATTGAACTGGAAAATTCTTCAAGAGATGGGAATAGCAGACCATCTGACCTGCCTCTTGAGAAATCTATATGCAGGTCAGGAAGCAACAGTTAGAACTGGACATGGAACAGACTGTTTCTAAATGGGAAAAGGAGCACATCAAGGCTGTATATTGTCACTCTGCTTATTTCACTTATATGTAGAGTACATCATGAGAAACGCTGGGCTGGAGGAAGCAAAAGCTGGAATCAAGATTGCCAGGAGAAATATCAATAACAGACATGCAGATGACACCACATTTATGGCAGAAAGTGAAGAAATAAAGAGCCTCTTGATGAAAGTGAAAGAGGAGAGTGAAAATGTGGGCTTAAAGCTCAACATTCAGAAAACTTAAGGTCATGGCATCTGGTCCCATCACTTCATGGCAAATAGTTGGGGAAACAGTAGAAACAGTGGCTGACTTTATTTTTCCAGCCTCCTCCACTGCAGATCGTGACTGTAGCCATGAAATTAAAAGACGCTTACTCCTTGGAAGGAAAGTTATGACTAATCTAGACAGCATATTAAAAAGCAGAGACATTACTTTGCCAGCAAAGGTCCGTCTAGTCAAGGCTATGGTTTTTCCAGTGGTCATGTATGGATGTGAGAGTTGGACTATAAAGAAAGCTGAGTGCCGAGGAATTGATGGTTTTGAACTGTGGTGTTGGAGAAGACTCTTGAGAGTCCCTTGAACTGCAAGGAGATCCAACCAGTCCATCCTAAAGAAGATCAGTACTGGGTGTCCATTGGAAGGACTATGTTGAAGCTGAAACTCCAATACTTTGGCCACCTGATGTGAAGAGCTGACTCTTTGGAAAAGACCCTGATGCTGGGAAAGATTGAAGGCAGGAGGAGAAAGGGACGATGGAAGATGAGATGGTTGGATGGCATCACCGACTCAGTGGACATGGGTTTGGGTGAACTCCATGAGTTGGTGATGGACAGGGAGGCCTGGCATGCTGTGGTTCATGGGGTCACAAAGAGTTGGACACGACTGAGCGACTGAACTGAACTGAACTGCACAGGGTGCTATTGGTGGTTGGGTGATGCTGGATCTTTTATTCAAGTGGTTTTATTTGTGTGAGTTCTCACTATTTGATATTCCCTAGGTTTAATTCTCTGGGAGTCTAAGATCTTGGAGTCAGTGCTCCTACTCCACAGGACTAGGGCTTGATCTCTGTTCAGGAATGAAGATTCCACACGTGGTTTGTAATGGCATTAAGTGAGACCGAAACACATACCCAAAAACGAGGAACCAAAGATGAAACCCAGACAAATGGCATTTAGAAAATCTTGCAAATATAATTAAAATAATGGAATATACACATATACATGTACATCCATAAGCAAAATCAAAACAGTTCAAGAAAAATAAAGTACAATAGATTGACCCAGAGAACAAGAGAACCAAAAATTATATTTACCAGTTAAGAGCAAAACTAACTGAAGCACAAACTGGAATACAAAACTAAAGTAAGATGCCAAGTCGGGAATAAAGCAATGAAAACAAAACTAACAAATATGCTGAGAGGAAAGGAAAGAAAGGAAGAACAGATATGCAAAGTTACATAAAGGTAGGTAAAGAAGATTTATATATATTAAAGATTAACTGCAAGGGAAAAGAATATTAGGAAAAGCAAAGGAATAAATGTAGAAAAAAATAATAATAGGTTTAAAAAATCAAAATTAAAAAAAGAGAAAAGAATGAAAAAAAGGAAGAAGAAAGAAAAAAGCAATAAAAAAAGGAACACTCCACAGAACTGCAAAAGTGGAATGTAGAGGCAGAGGTTTATAATAACAATAAAAAAATGTGACTGAGAAAAAAAATTCAAAAATTTAATTAGATTTCATAGTGCCAATAAAACTGACAACTGCAATGGAGGTGGGGGTGGGGAGGAATAGCCAAAAGAATATACAGAACAAGTCAAAACTAGGAATAATAAATGTTTTCTTGAGTCACTGTGGTCGGAGTCCTTTTCCTCGCTGGAAGTCATAGTCCACCTCGCCTCCCTAGGATGCACTCCAACACTGTGCTGGTCTCTGGACCTGCTGTGGGGGCAGCTCAGATTCTAATCTGGTCCTACTCCTGTGTGTTCTTGTCTTCAATGTCCACAGCTATCAGAATTAATGTGTTTTCTTTTGTGGGAGCTCTCAATGCCCTTTTATGTATTCCACAGACACAGAGTCTGCCTAGTTGATTGTGTGGATTTAATCTGCAGCTTGTACAGCTGGTGGCAAGGTTTTGGGTCTTCTTCCCTAGCCACACTGCCCCTTGGTTGCAATTGTGGATTTATTTTCACCTCTTCATGTGTGTCGTCCACTGTGGTTTCCTCCTGAGGCTGCCCTGGAGGACTTCGGTCGCCCCAGTGAGGGCCAGGTCTGGAGGTGGTTCAGCTGCTTGGGTCACAGGGCTTCTGGCAGCACCAGGTACTCAGGGGAGTTGGTGGCTAGGTCAGCAGGAAAAATGGTGCTCTGGAAGGGTATGGCAACCAGTACTGGCCAACACACTCCAGTATTCTTGCCTGGAGAACTCTTCTGGAGTTCTTGCCTGGAGAAACCTGGCAGGTCATAGTCCACAGGGTCACAAAGAATTGGACACGACCAAAGAAATCCTGTGTGCTTAGACACAAGACTTTTTTTGCCTGTGGCAGCTCTGCCTCAGTGAGAGTTGAGCGTGAAGGTGGCACAGCTGCTTGGCTTGTGGGGACCCTGGCAGAGCCAACTGTGCAGGGACACAGACTGTGTCTGCCTCAGGAGTCATGGCCCTATCAGAATCTTTTTTCAAGCCTCTTGTAGCTGGCAATCAGAAGGCCTCTTTGGCCAGTCTTTCTCCGTAGCTCTGCCCATTCAGGCCCTTAGAGCGTTCCCTTGCCTGGGGTCTTTCTCTGTTGTTCAGTGTGTCAGGTACATAGATGGGCCCCCCTCACTGGGTCCTACTCTGTAGATTGGTTCATCAGGCACTTTAAGGAGCATCCTGGGTGGGGTCCCACTCTGTATATCAGTGTGTCAGGCATTTGATTGGCCAGCCTCTCTATTGTTCAGTTGCTGTTGCTGGCATGTGGGAAGACAGAGCCTATAGTGATGGCTCTACCCCCTACATGTGACTCAACAGTATCGCTTTGCCTCCATGGCTGCCTGGCTTTCCTCCACAGGTATTTCCCACCACAATCTCCTCCCTCATATCCCCTCAATCCATCTCCACAGTCAACAGCAGCCACCCTTGGATTGCTCTACAACCCCTAAATTCCAGCTCCCATCTGCTAAGCCTTCTAGGGGGACTGCATCCCTGTCCAGGGTATGTATGGCTGAGACAAGGACTGTTTGATTCTCATTCCATTGAGACTGCCACAGATCAGCTGTTTCACTCTCAGCCTTAAATGTTTGTCCTCTGACTCAGACAATTGCCCCGATGTGGGGATTGGACCCCTGCTTCAGTTCCCCCACCTGCCAATGGCAGGTCCATTTCTACTAACACTCCTGTTTTTCCCCCTAGTTCCTTCATCTTGCCAAGTTTTGCTTGGTTCTATATATTCATTTCCACTGGTCAGGTACTCCTGTCCACTCTCAGCTGGTGTTCTGCATGAAATTCTGTGTCTGAAGGTGTATTCCTGATGTATCTGTGGAGAGATGTACTCCACATCCACCTATTCCTCTGCCATATTCTGTGTTTTGTTTTATGGTCTCAATTGTCATTCCTTAAAATCTTCTTTTCTGAGAGCTAATGACTATGAGTTTGGAGAAACTGAAATTATAAGTGTGTGGATGTGAACTAGAGTCAGAGCATTTCAGTTTTCAGAATTTTCTATTGATTTTTTCCTATGCAAATTCTCCCTTAGCTCTGAGATTTTTAGTTAGCTGACATCATTCTGGCTGACATACATTTTACTCTAGAAACTGCCAAATCTATACTTCATTGCTGACACAGTTGAATAAAAAGGAAAACAGAAAAGTACTGTCCTCTTTGCACTTGTCATTTCTAATTTGCATTGCAGATAAATTTTTAATTGCTTTTAGTAGCTTTGTTTTAATTCTGATATTTGAAATTCTGAAAATCAGTAGTGAGAGATAGACAAGCTTTGAACTTGGTTACATTTTTAGAGGCTGAAATTACCTAAATTTTCTCTTTTTTTGCAGCAAATTTGTTATCTTAAAGAATGGTTTTTTGTTTATCAAAGGATGTTCTAAATAAGAGAATATAAGACTGGTCTTAAATTTAGCATAACCTTCAAGTCTAGATAACTATGTTATCAGTAAAGTTATGAGGAGGTAAATTATGATACCAGGTTAAGCTGACAAATTATGAATTAAGTGACTAAAAAGATATTCTCATAGAATATTGTATTTGTTATACATTATTGAAAAAATCAATGATAAATTCAGCCAACCAAGAAGTAAAACAAAATAAGGAAGCCTTTGTAAATGAATGATTCTAAGAAGCAAAACTACTTGCTTGGACTTAGAACTGAGTTTAGCAACTTAGAGATTTGTGTTTGCACAAAAGAATATCTGTAAAACAACAATAGTATAAACTCACATAATCAAGATGTAAGGGCAGGAAAGAAAGAACTGTGTGCAAATCTCTTTGTCATTAAAAGCAGAATATCTATCATTTCTAATTATGTTAAAATATTAGTTCCTAAAATACTCTAATCCTTGGTTATTTCATTTTTCCTAAATTTAGTAAGTTTTGTTTTTGAGAATTGAAGATAACTTGCCAAGTTATTCTCAATACACCAGTTCTTTCAATTCACTTTTTATTTTTTTTTTAAATTCAAGACAATATTAACTTTTTAATAGACTCTTCCACTACATATTTAGAATGACACTTTTCTAATCTCCATTTATTTTTTGAGCGTAAATAAATTGATAAGAGAGATATCAGTAGAGTTCTGAAATGAAGTATGCCACATATTACAACTGCATTATTTCAGTAGTAGTTCAGGGCCCATTTTTTTCTTTGATTTTTTTCCCCCTGTAGCTTTAAATTTTAAATAAATGTCATGAAGTATTTTATGAACATAATTAAAGAACACTCCTACATTGCTTAATTTCCTTTGGCTTGAGAAAATCTCAAGCTAATCAAACTTCATGGTTTGGAGGCACAGTCATCCAGGCTGCCAAGTCTACTCAAGGCTTAGGACATAAACTTCAAGAAATTAGGGTACAGTTGCAAGGTTAAAGGGAAGAGCCCACAATGAATGATTCTCACTTCTGACATCAACTGTAAATTCACTAGGGGTGTACATGAGCAAG
This sequence comes from Giraffa tippelskirchi, assembly GCF_054371585.1. Classification (NCBI taxonomy): domain Eukaryota; kingdom Metazoa; phylum Chordata; class Mammalia; order Artiodactyla; family Giraffidae; genus Giraffa; species Giraffa tippelskirchi. The sequence continues at coordinate 68,024,347 of NC_137278.1, forward strand.
CCCAAAATTACATTCAGCTTTGAGGATATTTTTTTCAGGACATATTTTCCTCCTGGAATTGATGTGTGACAATATGCTTGACAATATACCTGGAAATTCATAAATCTAAAGTGTCCAATTTTTATTGGAACTTCACTACATAGGCATGATGACTTATTGCCCAAAAGGTTGAACTTCAGATCAACTAATAACATGTGACTTGATGACCCTACCGTAAAGCACAGGGTTGTTTTTTCTGACATGGCCTCTCCCACTTTAAGATTGTCATGTATATTCAACCTTCACCCTAAATCACATTGTTACTATATGATGACCCTAAAGATTCCCAGGCAAATAAAGATTACCTCCAAGGAGATGAAGGAAAAACTAGGTCTCCATTTGGGAATGGTCAAATTATTTCCTGCACAGATGCATCACTATATTTCCTACTTGATACATCACTTCAATAATTTACTTTTCCAGGGTTCCCCTGGGTGGCTCAGTGGTAAAGAATCCACTTGCTAATGCAGGAGACATGGGTTTGATCCTTGACCTGGGAAAATCTCACATGCCATGGAGCAACTAAGCCCATACACCTCAGCTATTGAGCCTGTGCTTTAGAGCCCTGGAACTGCAACTATTGAAACTCGCACACCTTAGAGATCTTATGTTCTGCAACAGGAGAAGCCAAAACTATGAGAAGCCTGCACACCTCAATTAGAGAGTAGCCCCCACTCACCTCAACTAGAGAAGAGCCCGTACAGCAACAAAGACCCAGCACAGCCAAAAATAAATAAATAAATACATAAAATTATTAAAAATTTACTTCTCCCAAGAGTTATATATACTTACTATCTTCAATTATCCATCTCCCTTTGACTCATAAAATCTAGCTTGTTTTTCTTTGCCATCACCATCATTAACATCATTCCAATGATATATACTAAACAGGTAATGCATGCCAAAGAGTAATTTACAATCGGTTAACTCAGTAATACCAATTTCCTAATGACCTATACATTATTATTACACCATTTTACAGATGAAGAAACAAAGAGAGAAAGAAGTTTAATTATACTCATTACATCACACAACTGCTAGATGACAGAGTTAGGATTCTAACTCCGAAAGTCTGAGATTGGTGCACATTGCTCTGCATAACAGCTACCCATATCAACAAACAAAATAAAGCAACATTCCCAAAATCAATAACATTCATGGTGCTAAATCCCATATAGACTTTTCATTTCTCATTTTAGGTGTCCTTCTACAACATTTGGTATGAGTGTGTAGGAGCATATGCTCACACACACACACACACAGACACCTCTCAGGCTTTGAACTCAAATATTTGAGTTTTACTCTTTATTCTAAGACACACTAAATGAATTGGGGAAAATTCCATAACCTAAAATATTTCATGCTGGATTTTTGTGAAAAGGAAGTAAAAGATCACTAATGGATACATCCATTCTATATGTTATTTATATTCCAAATCTTCCATCATAAGTTTCAGTTTCACTTTCTATACCAGAGCCCAAGCCACAATTATCTCTCATATGACTTCCTTCAAATGCCTCTTCTTATTCCTATTCCTGTGTAACTCTTTCCAAGAAATCAATAGCACTTTAAAATGACTACATATAAAATGCAAACCTTACCATGTTACCACTCTCTTTAAGTACCCACTTTAAGTATTTTCTTTGGCTATTATAGAAACATGCCTTATCCTTAACATGGTCTACAAATCTCTATCCTCTTCAGCCACTGTTACTTTCTGAGCTTGAGATAGTCTTTCTTTTTTCTAGGACCCTGACATCAGTTCAGTTCAGTTCAGTTGCTCATTCGTGTCCGACTCTTTGCGACCCCATGAATCACAGCACGCCAGGCCTCCCTGTCCATCACCAACTGCTGGAGTCTACCCAAACCCATGTCCATCGAGTCGGTGATGCCATCCAACCATCTCATCCTCTGTCGTCCCCTTCTCCTCCTGACCCCAATCCTACCCAGCATTAGGGACTTTTCCAATGAGTCAACTCTTCACATGAGGTGGCCAAAGTACTGGAGTTTCAGCTTCAACATAGTCCTTCCAATGAACACCCAGGACTTATCTCCTTTAGGATGGACTGGTTGGATCTCCTTGCAGTCCAAGGGACTCTCAAGAGTCTTCTCCAACACCACACTTCAAAAGCATCAATTTTTCGGTGCTCAGCTTTCTTAACCATCCAACTCTCACATCCACACATGACCACTGGAAGAACCATAGCCTTGACTAGATGGACCTTTGTTGGCAAAGTAATGCTCTGCTTTTAAATATGCTATCTAGGTTGATCATAACCTTCCTTCCAAGGAGTAAGCGTCTTTTAATTTCATGGCTGCAGTCACCATCTGCAGTGATTTTGGAGCCCCCCAAAATAAAGACTGACACTGTTTCCACTGTTTCCCCATCTATTTCCCATGAAGTGATGGGACAAGATGCCATGACCTTAAGTTTTCTGAATGTTGAGCTTTAAGCCAACTTTTTCACTCTCCTCTTTCACTTTCATCAAGAGGCTCTTTAGTTCTCCTTCACTTTCTGCCATAAGGGTGGTGTCATCTGCATATCTGAGGTTATTGATATTTCTCCGGGCAATATTGATTCCAGCTTGTGCTTCTTCCAGCCCAGCGTTTCTCATGATGTACTCTGCATATAATTTCAATAAGCAGGGTGACAATATACAACCTTGACGTACTCCTTTTCCTATTTGGAACCAGTCTGTTGTTCCATGTCCAGTCCTAACTGTTGCTTCCTGACCTGCATACAGGTTTCTCAAGAGACAGGTCAGATGGCCTGGTATTCCCATCTCTTTCAGAATTTTCCACAGTTTATTGTGATCCACACAGTCAAAGGCTTTGGCATAGTCAATAAAGCAGACATAGATGTTTTTCTGGAACTCTTGCTTTTTCGATGATCCAGCGGATGTTGGCAATTTGATCTCTGGTTCCTCTGCCTTTTCTAAAACCAGCTTGAACATCTGGAAGTTCACGGTTCACGTATTGCTGAAGCCTGGCTTGGAGAATTTTGAGCATTACTTTACTAGCATGTGAGATGAGTGCAATTGTGTGGTAGTTTGAGCATTTTTTTGGCATTGCCTTTCTTTGGGATTGGAATGAAAACTGATCTTTTCCAGTCCTGTGGCCAGTGCTGAGTTTTCCAGAGTTGCTGGCATATCGAATGCAGCACTTTCACAGCATCACCTTTGAGGATTTGAAATAGCTCAACTGGAATTCCATCACTTCCCCTAGCTTTGTTCGTAGTGATGCTTTCTAAGGCCCACTTGACTTCACATTCCAGGATGTCTGGCTCTAGGTGAGTGATCACACCATCGTGATTATCTGAGTCGTGAAGATCTTTTTTGTACAGTCCTTCTGTGTATTCTTGCCACCTCTTGTTAATATCTTCTGCTTCTGTTAAGTCCACACCATTTCTGTCCTTTATTGAGCCCATCTTTGCATGAAATGTTCCCTTGGTATCTCTAATTTTCTTGAAGAGATCTCTAGTCTTTCCCATTCTGTTGTTTTCCTCTATTTCTTTGCACTGATTGCTGAGGAAGGCTTTCTTATCTCTCCTTGCTATTCTTTGGAACTCTGCATTCAGATGGGAATATCTTTCCTTTTCTCCTTTGCTTTTCGCTTCTCTTCTTTTCCCAGCTATTTGTAAGGCCTCCTCAGACAGCCATTTTGCTTTTTTGCATTTCTTTTCCTTGGGGATTGTCTTGATCCCTGTCTCCTGTACAATGTCACGAACCTCTGTCTATAGTTCATCAGGCACTCGTCTATCAGATCCAGTCCCTTAAATCTATTTGTCACTTCCACTGTACATATTGACCATCATTAAGATATTTGGAAGTGGCAAGGTCTCTCCAGTATAATGACTTTCACTCTGTGTGTGATACACATTGTCTCCATTTATCTTCACAATTATAATGCCTATTCACTATCCAGATCTCACTATTAAGAGGTTAGTATTTATTTCTTCATGAGTATTAAATACTATATATATAAAAATGATATATACTCTACATATATTATGTATTATATATTACATAGTATATATTTTATGCAAACAATTATAAAACATAATTAATTATAAATAATTTTTCCTAAACTATGCTTTTTCTGAGTGCAGAAAACAATGTCAATCTTCTATATCTATTTGTCTTGTAACAACTACCAAATTGTAGGTGACTAACAAATGGTTGTTAAATAAATAAATGAATGACTTGCAAAATAGATGACACAATATTCTTCATTCAGTCTTGACCCCAATAAGAAAAATAAAACAAATAAAAAAAACCATGAGTATCTCATATCATATTAATGAGGAGATGGGAATGGCAGTTAATGAATCAGAACAAAAAACATATGGTTAGGGGTTGGGGCAAATTTACATCTGGGTCTAAGCTTAGAGTATTGTCAATTTAATCATCTATATACTCACAGCAATATCATCAAGAGTCATCAGGTCCCTTAATATATTGGTAAGCTAGCATATTAATTAATATACAGATGCCTGTATAATGACACAATAAGACCATCAAACTAGCCAGTAAAAATAGCTGTTGAATTTCCTCCCCAAATTTATATATTTCTAATTTGACTAATAAAATACTGGGGAAGAGCTCAAATTCACATTACAGAATGGGCTATACATAGTTTATTAGCAGGCTGGTTCACTTTCCCTGATGATTTAAATAGGATTATTTCTAAGCTAAGTTGATTCTCCTTTCTATTATTTTGGGCAGATTTTTTCCTCTGTTCCTATAGTCAATATTTGTACTTTCAGAATCCAGTTATCCATTCCCATTCTTTCTGGATAGCAGTACTCTAACTTTTATTTAGAGTACTGTTCCATCCTCATGAAGCCTGTGTACTTCTAGAGAAGCTGCCCTCTCCCCAGATACTTCAGTCTTTCATCACAATCCGTCACTGGCTACAAACATGAAAACATAAATGAGTACATAATAACACAGACTAAGGAACGGTTTAAAGCTAATGCAACTTAGCTTTAACTGTATAGTTTGCATGCTAAGTACAAAATAAAAATGATTGCCAACATTGCACATGTTTAAGTTTTAATGTTTAAGAGTAGCAAGTTGTTTAAGAGTAGAAACTAAACCTATATTCCTTAATTCTAAAATGAAATATGTAAAATATAAATATTAACTTTAATTCTATAGGTTAATCTGAATTTATATAAATATATGATAATGATGGCAATTAGCTGTAACTGAATTATTCTCATTAGGGGACAAAACAGGTTTGCTCATCACTATGCTGGCTCTAAGCTTTCAGAACTTAATGAATGTTAAAATATTAAAATCTTATCCAATTTACCATGGAACCATAATTTACAAGAATAAATGCATAATAATCCTTTGGACTTCAGAGGTAATTAATGAGCAATATTCTCACAGAGTATGATGATAATTCATTCTCAATTAGCCCAGCTTGATTTAAGTCATTGATTGTCTCTTGTTTAATAATAATTTAGTAATAATGAAATTAATATCTATTTTTGGATAAATTGTTAATGAATCCATGGTTAATTTTAACTTTAAACATGAATGCTTATAAATATCTTCTTGCAAATTTTCTGAGACTGATTTATCCTTTCAATTATTGCTAACTTTATAGAAACAGTGTGATTTCCTTGAAAATGTTGAGTCTCTAGCCATTAAATTTTGTCCTAGCTCTGCCTTCAAGATATCTCCAAATATTCCAAGATCAGGTTTGCAAATGCCTGACTCTTCCAAAATTATAACAACAATATTCACTTTCAGGGATTTGAAAAAGATATTGGTAAAATTAGCTAAGGCTTCCCAGGTGATGATAGTGGTAAAGAACCCACCTGCCAATTCAGGAGACATAAGAGACATGGGGTTTGACTTCTGAATTGGGAATGACAACTTTCCCTCCTGGAGGAGGGAATGACAACCTACTCTAGTATTCTTGTCTGGAGAACCCTAGACAGAGGAGCCTGGAGGGCTACAGCTCATTGGGTCACAAAGAGTCTGATATGACTGAAGCAACTTAGCATGTACACATGCAAAGTTAGATATTTGCTATGATTTGCCATTTCAAAAAAAAAAAAAAAAACAGTTTACAAATTTTTTAAAATTACAGTCTACATTTCAGAAGAAATGCATTGTAATCATTATTAATCAAACAGATATTTCCCTGATTCTGCTAAAATGGATTTATGAGATGATTTTTATATTCAATAATTTTAGCAAATGGGGAAAATTTATCAAAGGTGGCAACATCTAATGAGATTGGACTCATTCCAAGTACATTATGGATTGTAACATGATGTTTTCTTTTGTCCATGGGTTAAGTACATATTTAGAAAACATAGCTATAATGTGTGCTAACTGTGCACCAGTAAGGTGACTTTCCTTGGGTTCCGTATTTTCTTCTGAGTTGAGGCTGAGGAAAAAGCTATTACAGTCCCATACTCCATTGGAACAAACTCTTATAGTTCTTCAAGTCTGATAAGCAACATCATCTCCAGAATAAACTTTTGCCACAGAATCATTGTGTTTACTTGATAATTTTGAGAGTCTCAGAACTCCAATGCTTAATTCTTTAAAAAATGGCATTGCTTATGGAAAAATATAAAGAGAATAGCAAAATAAGAAGAAAATATGAAAACTCATAGTGCTGATATTTTTCTCCACTTGGAAGCCAGTATCAATAGAGAGGAAGGAAAGATCACTGCAAAACGTCACAGAAAATTTGAGTTTGTCTCCTACTTCTGTCATCAAATTCCTCTGTCCTCTGTGAAAAGTTACCTCTCAGGATATCAGGTTTTTTTTTAAGTTGAGGATGGAAGTGGTCAAAGAGATCTGAATTTCTCAACTAAGAGCATGCATCAGTATCACATTTTGAAATTAAATAAAATGCAAGAGTTGAAACTTGATCACAAACCTACTGAATCTCAAGTTTTGTGACTGGAACCAAATGACTGCATATTCAAAGGACACAACTGTTAGTCCTGCACGTCTGTGAAGCAGATGAATCCTTAGTGTTCTTTCTAGTTCTGATGTTTCTTCATTCCTCTGATTTTATGAATTTTAATTAATAGAGTAGTATTATGCATACATACTAAAAGAAGAGAAGAGGAAGCAGTCAACTCCATAACAGACACTCTGCTAGCTGCTACAGATAAATATGTGAAATATTAGAAACAAAGGAAATCATTTTCTTTCAATTACTTCGGTCTATTTAGGTGACAAAGGTTAACAATCACAGAAGAAGTAGTTGAAATGAGAGGTGAGGCATAGAGAATTAGAAGATAGTGACATATCGTATAGTTATGGAGTTAGGAATGCTGTTACAAAGGATTAGATGGGATTTGTTTCAGGCAAAAATAGAAAGATACACTTTAGGTACAAGAAAGTCTTGGCACAAGCAAAAATCATAAAGTGATTGGAAACTTTAAAAAAATTATAAACTTGAAAAATATAGCTCTTTCAATATTTTAAGTGACTTTAACATCTATCTTTAAAGTTCAGTTCAGTTCAGTTGCTCAGTCATACCCGACTCCTTGCGACCCCATGGACAACAGCACGCCAGGCTTCCCTGTCCATCACCAACTCCCAGAGCTTGCTCAAACTTATGTCCATAAAGTCGGTGATGCCATCCAAACATCTCAACCTCTGTTGTCCCCTTCTCCTCCTGCCTTTAATCTTTCCTAGCATCAGTGTCTTTTCAAATAAGTCAGTTCTTCGCATCAAGTGGCCAAATTATTGGAGCTTCAGTTTCAGCATCAGTCCTTCCTAAGAATATTCAGGACTGATTTTCTTTAGGATTAACAGGTTTGATTTCCTTGCTGCCCAAGGGACTTTCAAGAGTCTTCTCCAACACCACAGTTCAAAACATCAGTTCTTTGATGCTCAGCTTTGTTTATGGTCCAACTCTTACATCCGTATTTGACTACTGAATAAACCATAGTTTTGACTATGTGGAACTTTGTCAGTAAAGTAATGTCTCTGCTTTTTAATATGCTAAGTTTGTCATAGCTTTTCCTCCAAGGAGCAAGCGTCTTTTAATTTCATGGCTGCAGTCATCATCTGCAGTGATTTTGGAGCCCAAGAAAATAGTCTGTCACTGTTTCCATTGTTTCCCCATTTGTTTAGCATGAAGTGATGGGACCCAATGCCATGATCTTAGTTTTTAGAATGTTGACTTTTAAGACAGCTTTTTCACTCTCCTCTTTCACTTTCATCAAGAGGCTCTTCAGTTCTTCTTTGCTTTCTGCCATAAGGGTGGTGTCATATCCATATCTGAGATTATTGATATTTCTCCCTCCAATCTTGATTCCAGCTTGTACTTCATCCAGTCCAGTATTTTGCTGATGTACTCATTTTTTATAATTTAAATAAGCAAAGTGATGATACACAGCCTTCATGTAACTCCTTTCTCAATTTGGAACCAGTCTGTTGTTCCATGTCTGGTTCTAACTGTTGCTTCTTGACCTGCAAACAGATTTCTCAGGAGGCAGGGAAGGTATTCTGGCATTCCCATCTCTTCAGAATTTTCTACAGTTTGTTCTGATCCACACAGTCAAAGGCTTTAACATAGTCAATGAAGCAGATGTTTTTTGTTTGTTTGTTTGTTTGTTTTTCTGGAATTCTCTTGCTTTTTCTATGATCCAATGGATGTTGGCAACTTAATATCTGGTTCCTCTGCCTTTTCTAAATCCAGCTTGTTTTATGGAAGCTCTCAGTTAACATACTGTTGAAGCCTAGCTTGGAGAATTTTGAGCATTACTTTTTTAGCTTGTGAGATGAGTGCAATCTGTAAAATTTAAACCCTAGAAAGTTGACGAATATTTTACTATAGCATTAAAAATGGTTTGATGGTATTAATCGAAAGTTAAAATACAAAATTTACTTCTTTGAGAGTTTACTATATGCCATTTTCTATGTCAACTTGTGGAGATTTTTTTTTTTTTCATTCAGTATGGAAATCATTTTTGGCTGGTGTTATTACTATAATTAAATTGAAGAAAGTAAGGAAAACCAATAGACCATTCATATATGACTTAAATCAAATCCCTTATGATTATAAATTGGAAGTAACAATAGGTTCAAGGGATTAGATCTGATAGACAGAGTGCCTGAAGAACTATGGACAGAGGTTCATGACATTGTACAGGAGCAAGTGATCAAGACCATCCCCAAGAAGTAAGGCCATGGGAGAAACCAAATCTTCTGACACTTTGATCTTGGACTTTTAGTCTCCAGAAATTTTAGAAAATAAATTTATGTTGTTTAAGCAATCCAGCCTATTTTGTTATGTCAGTCCTAGCTAATTAATACAACTTATAATACAGGGGACACGGGATTGCTTATGACCATTCATTGATAACAAGTTTGCTAATAAGTCTAAATATTTAGGGTATGGTAATAAAGATATAACACTGGAGTCAGTAAACCTCAATGGCGTATACCAGAAATACATCCAAAATGGACATAGTTCCACTCAAAGGTGTTAGAATACTAAAGGAAGCTTGTGAGATTATATAGTAGTATTATAATTGTTCCAATGCAACAATTTTGAGTATAGAAGATGCGAGGCATCCCCAATCTGGAATTTTCTATCAACAAATCATGATGTCACTATGATCAGGCAAAACACCACTAAATCTTTGTGAACAAATAGGGCAGATGTGAGAAGCCATGTTTTCTGAACATACCCTGGAATGATATTGATGATTATGTTTATAAAACTGTATTCTACACTTACAAAATAAAGCTTGTATACATGTGAGTTAGCTCATTTTCACCAAACTTCAAATCTTTCCCTTTTTGTAACAAATTCATGGAGGAATTTGTTAAATTTTGCCAAAGTAGAGCTGAAATAGTTTATTATTTAAATTGGAAAAAATGCATTATCACTTTAAACTTACACCTTCATCAAAAATCAATTCCAGATGAAATAAAGATCAAACAAGAAAAGAGAACCTTAAAACATTTAAAGGTGCATAGGAGACAAAAGCTGTATCACCACCAAGTATAAAAACTTTTAATGATAACTATAAATTGCAAAAGGAATGCTGGAAAAATTCAACTAGAATAAAATTATACAGTTTTTTCATTAAAAGTAACAACAGAATTTATAAGCACAAGTCATAAGCTGGGCAAAGATGTTTGATATAAACCAACATTTAATCTTCATAATATAAGTTAGAATTATGAAAATTATAAAAAAAACATGTAAGAAATGAACACATAGTTTAAGGATGATAAACATAAATGCGCACCAAAAACAAATGACATGATCAAGCTCACTGTTAACCACAGAAATTCAAATTACAATCACAAATATACAAAATGAAAACTATACTAATTTGAGAAAAAATTAATCAAAATTACATAGGCTAATCAAATCACATATATGTGAAGTTGGGCAGCAATGGAAACTATTCTACATTGCTTATGGAAGTGATTGAAGCAATCTTGCTAGAAAAAAACAGGGTGTAAAATGAAAATATACATATTCTATACTTTCTAAAACTCTAGAGAATGTTTTGCATATGTGTTCCAAGAAACACGTACAAGAACACAGCATTATTTATAACAACAAAGCATTGTATAGTCATATAATGAACTATAATACAACAGAGAAAACATATGTATCATAACAATGCTAAAGAAAAAAGAGTGTATTGCAAAAAACTACTTTGAATATAAACAAAAGTGCAATAACTGCTATACTAGATTTATCGTTCACTGGGGATATTCATACCATCATCCTTCAGGTATGAAACAAATGTTCCCGTCTACTTTGAGGCCATATGGCTAAGTTTAAAATTAAGTGTAAAGGCATACCTTAGAGTTAGTGCAGATTTGGTTGCAGATCATCACAATTAAGCAAATATGACAACAAAGTCAGTCACTGGCTTCCCAGTTCATATAACAGTTATATTTATGCTATACTATAGTTTATTAAGTGAGCAATAGTATTGTTTCCCCCAAATACACACACCTTAATTAAAAATATTTTGTTGCTAAAAATTTTAACCATCATCTGAGTTTTCAGTGCGTGATAATTTTTCTGCAATAGTGACAGCAAAAATTGCTTATCATAGATCACCATAACAAATATAATGATAATGAGAAAGTTAGAAATACTATGAGAATTGCCAAAATGTGACACAGAGACATGAAGTGAGCAAATGCTGCTGGAAAAATGGCACTAATAGACTTGCACAAAACATGGTTGCTACAAACATTCAATTCTGTAAAACACAATGTCTGCAAAGCACAATAAAATGAGGTATACTTGTAGAATATTCTTTTTATTTCTTTAAAAAGTTGGCTGAAGAGAATAGCAAAAATTGTACCTAAGGCACCAGATTCAAGATGGTCACTAACAGGAGATCAATGAAGGGTCTTAAAAATATTTGTATATGTACATTAAAAATTACCATAATGTTTAAATTTATTAATCTGTCTTATTTACTTTAAAAAGGCTTATTGTTCTTCAGCATCTTCTGTACGACAAATTTTCCTTCAGCATAAAAATCAATTTCCTTCAAAGTACCAATTAAAATGCATAAAACTTTCTTAGCAACTAGAGAAAGAACAAACAAAACCCAAAGTTTAGCAGAAGGAAAGAAATCATAAAGATTAGAGCAAAAATAAATAACATGGAGACAAAGAAAACAATAGAAGAGATCAATGGAGCTAAAGTCTGGCTCTTTGAAAAGATAAACAAGTTTGATAAACCTTCAGCCAGTCCCATCAATAAAGAAAGGAGAGGGCTAAGATCAATAAAATTAGAAATGAAAAATGTGAATTACAGTGGACGCTACAGAAATAAACAGGATCATAATAAATACGACCAGAAACTATGTTTCAATAAAGTGGACAACCTAGAAGAAACAGACAGATTTTTAGAAAGTTGTACTGTCTCAAAAATGTATACTCTCTGAACGCCAAAGAAACAGAAATTATGAACAGAACAATCACAAACACTGAAAGTGAAACTGTAATTAAAAACTTCCAACAATCAAAAACCCAGAAACAGATGGCTTCACAGGTGAATTCTACCAAATATTTAGAGAAGAGTTAACACTTATCCTTCCGAAACTATCAAAAAATTCAGAGGATGGAACACTCCCAAACTCATTCTATGAGGCCACCATTTCCCAGATACCAAAATCAGACAAAGATACCACACAAAAAGAAAATTGCAGGGCAATATCACTAATGAACCTAGATGCAAAAAAATTCTCAACAAAATAGTGAGTTGACCAAAAATTTTGTTTGGGTTTCCTATAACATTTTATGGATATTATCATCAAAAGAACTTTTGGGCCAACCCAATACTAGCAAACCAAATCCCAAAGTACTTGAACAGGATCATATGCCATGATCAAGTGGGGTTTATTTCAGGGGTGCAAGAATTTTTCAATGTACCCAAATCAATTAGTGTGGTACACCACATTAATAAATTAAAAAATGAAAATCATATGATGATTTCAATAGATACAGAACAAGCTTTTGACAAAATTCAACATGCATTAAAGATAAAAACTCTCCAGCAAGTGAGTACAGAGGAACAGACCTCAATATAATAAAGGCCATATATGACAAACCCACAGCTAACATTATAAACATTATACTTAATGGTGAAAAGATGAAAGCATTTTCTCTAAGATCAGGACCACGACGAGAGCGCTCATTCTCATCACTTTTACTCCACACAGTTTTTGTCAAAGCCACAACAATTAGAGAAGAAAAAGAAAAAAAAAAATCAAACTGGAAAAGAAGAAGTAAAACTGTCACTATTTACAGATGACATAGTACTATAAATAGGAATTCCTAACGATGTTATCAGAAAACTACTAGAGCTCATCAATGAGGTTGCAGGATACAAAATTAATACACAGAAATGTGTTGCATTTCTATACACTAAAAAAAAAAAAAATCAAAAAGAGAATTCAAGGAAACAATCCCATTTCCTATTGCATCAAAAGAAATAAATACCTAGGAATAAATCTACCTAAGGAGGTAAAAGATCTGTACTCAGAAAACTGTGAGACACAGAAGAAGGAAATCACAGATGACACAAATGGAAAGGTATATCATGTTCTTGGGCTGGAAGAATCACTATTGTCAAAATGACTATACTACCCAAGGTAATCTACAGATTCAATGCAATCCCTAATATTAACAATGGCATTTTTTTTTTTGCAGATCTAGAACAAAAAATCTTAAAATGTGTGAGGAAACACAAAAGACCTCAAATAGCCAAAACAATCTTGAGAAAGAAACATGGAGCAATCAGGCTCCCTGACTTCAGACTATACAATAAAGCAACAGTAATCAACACAGCATGGTGCTGGCACAAGACAAACTTATAGATCAGTGAAATAGAATAGAAAGCCTAGAAATAAACTTATGCACATATGGTCATCTAATCTATGACAAAGGAGGCAAGAAGATACAATAGAGAAAAGACAGTCTCTTCAGTTAGTGGTGCATGGAAAACTTGATGGCTACACATAACATAATAAAATTAAAACATTTTCTAACACCATACACAAAAATAATCTCAAAACGAATTAAAGACCTACATGTGAGACCAAACACTATACAACTCTTAGAGAAAACAGACAGAACACTCTTTGACAAAAAGAGTAGCAATATAGTTTTGGATCCATTTCCTAGAGTAAAGAAAATTTTAAAAAATAAACAAATGGGAACTACTTAAACTGAAAAGCTTTTGTTCAGTAAAGAAAACCATAAAGAAAACTAGAAGACAAACCACAAAATGTGAGAAAATACTTTCAAAAGATGTGACCAACAAAGGATTCAGTTCACTTCAGTTCAGTCACTCAGTCATGTACCACTCTGTGACCCCATGGACTGCAGTACACCAGGCCTCCCTGTCCATCACCAACTTCCAGAGCCTACTCAAACTCATGTCCATTGAGTCGGTGATGCCATCCAACCATCATATCCTCTGTTGTCCCCTTCTCCTCCCGCCTTCAATCTTTCCCAGCATCGGGGTCTTTTAAATGACTCAGTTCTTCACATAAGGTGGCCAAAGTATTGGAGTTTCAGCTTCAGCATCAGTCCTTCCAATGGATATTCAGGATTGATTTCTTTAGGGTGGACTGGTTGGATCTCCTTGCAGCCCAACGGACTCTCAAGAGTCTTTTCCAACACCACAGTTCGAAAGCATCAATTCTTCGGCATTCAGCTTTATATATAGTCCAACTCTCATATCCATAAATGACTACTGGAAAAACCATAACTCTGACTAGATGGACTTTTGTTGGCAAAGTAATGTCTCTGCTTTTTAATATGCCATCTAGGTTGATTAAAATTTTTTTTTCCAAGGAGCAAGTGTCTTTTAATTTCATGGCTGCAGTCACCATCGGCAGTGATTTTAAGTTCAGTTGCTCAGTCGTGTCCGACTCTTTGCGACCCCATAAGCTACAGCACGCCAGGCCTCCCTGTCTATCACCAACTCCTTGAGTCTACCCAAACCCATGTCCATCTAGTTGATGATGCCATCCAGCCATCTCATCCTCTGTCGTCCCCTTCTTCTCCTGCCCTCAATCTTTTCCAGCATCAGGGTCTTTTCCAACAAGTCAGCTCTACGCATCAGGTGGCCAAAGTATTGGAGTTTCAGCTTCAACATCAGTCTTTCCAATGAACACCCAGGACTGATCTCCTTTAGGATGGACTGGTTGGATCTCCTTGTAGTCCAAGAGACTCTCAAGAGTCTTCTCCAGCACCACAGTTCAAAAGCATCAATTTTTTGGTGCTCAGCTTTCTTCATAGTCCAACTCTCACATCCATACATGACCACTGGAAAAATCATAGCCTTGACTAGACAGACCTTTGTTGGCAAAGTAATGTCTCTGCTTTTTAATATGCTGTCTAGGTTGGTCATAACTTTCCTTCTAAGGAGTAAGCATCTTTTAATTTCATGGCTGCAGTCACCATCTGCAGTGATTTTGGATCCCAGAAAAATAAAGTCTGACACTGTTTCCACTGTTACCCCATCTATCTGCCATGAAGTGATGGGACCGGATGCCATGATCTTAGTTTTCTGAATGTTGAACTTTAAGCCAACTTTTTTGCTCTCACTTTCACATTCATCAAGAGGCTCTTTAGTTCTTCTTACTTTCTGCCATAAGGGTGGTGTCATCTGCATATCTGAGGTTATTGATATTTCTCCCGGTAATCTTGATTCCAGCTTGTGCTTTATCCAGCCCAGCGTTTCTCATGATGTACTCTGCATATAAGTTAAATAAGCTGGGTGACGATATACAGCCTTGATGCACTCCTTTTCCTATTTGGAACTAGTCTATTGTTCCATGTCCAGTTCTAACTGTTGCTTCCTGACCTGCATACAGGTTTCTCAAGAGACAGGTCAGGTGGTCTGGTATTCCCATCTCTTTCAGAATTTTCCACAGTTTATTGTGATCCACACAGTCAAAGGCTTTGGCATAGTCCATAAAGCAGACATAGATGTTTTTCTGGAACTCTCTTGCTTTTTCGATGATCCAGCGGATGTTGGCAATTTGATCTCTGGTTCCTCTGCCTTTTCTAAAACCAGCTTGAACATCTGGAAGTTCACGGTTCACATATTGCTGAAGCCTGGCTTGGAGAATTTTGAGCATTACTTTACTATCATGTGAGATGAGTGCAATTGTGCAGTAGTTTGAGCATTCTTTGGCATTGCCTTTCTTTGGGATTGGAATGAAAACTGACCTTTTCCAGTCCTGTGGCCACTGTTGAGTTTTCCATATTTGTTGGCATATTGATTTTGGAGCCACTAAAAATAAAGTCCGCCACTGTTTCCATTGTTTCCCCATCTATTTGCCATGAAATGATGGGACCAAATGCCAGGGTCTTAGTTTTCTGACTGTTGAGCTTTAAGTCAACTTTTTCATTCTCCTCTTTCACTTTCATCAAGAGGCTCTTTAGTTCTTCTTTGCTTTCTGCCATAAGTTTGATGTCATCTGCATATCTGAGGTTATTGATATTTCTCTAGGCAATTATGATTCCATCTTGTGCTTCATCCAGCCCAGCATTTCGCATGATGTACTCTGCATATAAGTTAAATAAGCAGGGTGATAAAATACAGCCTGGACGTACTTCTTTTCCAATTTTGAACCAGGATTAATCTCCAAAATATACAAAATTCACATGCAGCTCAATATCAAAAACACACACAATTCAATAAAAAAAATGTGGAGAGGGTCTAAATAGACATTTCTCTAAAGCAGACATACAGATGGCCAAAAGGAACATGGAAAGATGTTCAACACTGCTTATTATTGGTGAAAAGCAAATCAAAACTATAATGAGGTATCAGCTCACACTGGTCTGAATGACCATCATCAACAAATCTATACTTAATAAATGCTGGATAGAGTGTTAAGAAAAGGGAACCCTACAACACTGTTGAAGGGAATGCAAATTGGTATAGTCCCTATGGAGAACAGTATGGAGGTTCCTTTAAAAACTAAACACAGAACTACCATATGATTCAGCAATGCCACTTGGGCATATATATGGAGAAAGCAATATTTTGAAAAGATATATGCACCTCAATATTCACTGAAGCACTATTCACAATAGTATATGCATGAAATCAAACTAAATGTCCACTGACAGATGAGTGAATTAAAAAATGTGGTACATATATATAATGGAATATTAGTCAGCCATAAAAATGAATGAAATAATGCCACTTGCAGCAACATGGATGGATCTGGAGATTATCATAGTTAGTGAAGTAGGTCAGACAAAGAAGAAAAGTATCATATGTATCACTTATATGTGGAATCTAAAAAATCATACAAAGAATTTATTTATAAAACAGAGACAAACTTGGAGACAGGAGACAAATTTATGGTTACCCAAGTGGAAAGGTGGAGGAGGGAGGCATTAATTAGGAGGTTGTGATTAACATATACATATTACTATATATAAAATAGATAATCACAAGGACCTTTTGTATAACCCAGGGAACTCTATTCAATCTGTAATAAACTACATGGATAAAGAATCTGAATAAGAATAGGGGTGTGTGTGTGTGCGTGTAATTTTGCTGTACACATAAAACCAATACAACATTGTAAATCAATTATTGCTATTCAGTCACTAAGTCATGTCCGGCTCTTTGCGACCCCATGGATTGCAACACATTAGCTTCCCTGTCCTTCACTATCTCCCGGAGTTTGCTTAAATTCATGCCCATTAAGTTGATGATGCTATTGAACCACCTCATCGTATGCCACCCACTTCTCTTTTGCCTTTAATCTTTCCAGAATCAGAGTCTTTCCTAATGACTCGGCCCTTTACATCAAGTGGCCAAAGTATTGAAGTTTCAAAATAAGTCCTTCCAATGAATATTCAGGACTGAGTCCCTTTAGGATTGTTTGGTTTTATCTCCTTGAAGTCCAAGAGACTCTCAAGAGTCTCCTCTATCACCATAATTTAAAAGCATCAATTCTTTGGTGCTCAGTCTTATTCATGGTTCAACTTTCATATCTGTACAACTATACTTCAATATGAAATACACAAATCAACAATAATCCAATATAAAATAAAAATAAATTTAAAACTTCATTTAAAATAAAAATCTAACTAAAAACCAAGCATGAAATTAGAAAAAAGTAAAAACACATTATTATTAATATTGTTTATAATTTAATAATTTTATAAGTTATTACAATTAAAAGTTATAATTTTATAATAATAAAGAATTATTATAAAATGTAGTCTTACACTTATTTGTGCTGGACCCAAGCAAACAAAATTTGGGAAGTAAACCAATTCATAATAAAATCTAGGCTGAACACCAACTTTGGAATGACTAGGCTAAGATTACTTTAAAAATCATAAAACTTGCTGTTAGAAAGCTGAACAGTTTACAAAAAGGAATTTTAGGAAAAGTTACTTTCACAGAAAAATCTGCTGTGATTCATTTATTTCAACATGTTTCAACAGACCTTTACAGTGTATGTTACACATACTTTATGGTAAGACTTAGAAATGCATTTGCTTGTGGCAGTTACGTATTTGTAGGGTTTTGTGGTTCAAAATTGTTCTGGGTAACTTATATAGAAAGGATTAAGCACTTAAGATATTTTATAATAAAATAACTGAATATATTACATTTTCTCCAATTGAGAAGAATGAAATTATGGCAGACACAAGTTTATTTTCATATACCTCCATATTTTAAGTTTCTTATATTAAGATTGTATTGATTTTGTAAACCTAAAAAGAATAAGGGTTAAATAAAACCTTTAAAAATAACTATTTTAGATGCAAACTACCAATAAAAATATTAGTGATCAATGCAAAGAAATAAAGGAAAACAATAAAATGGGAAACTTTGGAGATCTCTTTGAGGAAATTAGAGAATCAAGGGAACATTTCAGTCAAAGATGGACACAATAAAGGACAGAAATGGTATGGACCTAACAGAAGCAGGAGATGTTAAGAAGAGGTGGCAAGAATACATAAAATAGCTATACAAAAAAGATCTTCATGACCCAGTTAACTATGATGGTGTGATCACTCATCTGGATCCAGACAACTTGGAGTGCGAAGCCAAGTGGGCCTTAGGAAGCATCACTATGAACAAAGCTAGTGGAGGTGATGGAATTCCAGTTGAGATATTTTAAATCCTGTTTTAAAGATGATGCTGTGAAAGTACTGCACTAATATGCTAGCAAATTTGGAACACAGCACGGGCCACAGGACTGTATGGAAAAGGTCAGTTTTCATTCCAATCCCAAAGAAAGGCAATGCCAAAGAATGTTCTGACTACCACAGTATTGCACTCATCTCACATGCTAGCAAAGTAATGTTCAAAATTCTCCAAGCTAGGCTTCAAAAGTATGTAAACCAAGAAATTCCATATGTTCAAGCTTGATTTAGAAATGGCAGAGGAACCAGAGGTCAAATTGCCAACATCCACTGGATCATAGAAAAAGCAAGAGAATTCCAGAGGAACATCTACTTCTGCTTCATTGACTACATGGAAGTCTTTGACTGTGTGGATCACAACAAACTGTAGAAAATTCTGAAAGAGATGGAAACACCAGAGCACCTTATCTGACTCCTGAGAAATTTGTATGCAGGTCAAGAAGCAACAGTTAGAACTGGACATGGGACAACGGACTGGTTCCAATTTGAGAAAGGAGTACATCGTTGCTGTATATTGTCACCCTGCTTAGTTAACTTCTCTGCGGAGTACATTATGCGAAATGTCAGGGTGGATGAAGCGCAAGCTGAAATCAAGATTGCCAAGAGAAATATCAATAACCTCAGATATGCAGATGACACCACCCTTATGGCAGAAACTGAAGAGGACTAAAGAGCCACTTGATGAAAGTGAAAGAGGAGAGTGAAAAAGCTGGCTTAAAAGTCAACATTCTAAAAACTAAGATCATGACATTGGGCCCCATCACTGCATGGCAAATAGAGAAACAATGGAAACAGTGAGACTTTATTTTCTTGGGCTCTAAAATCACTGAAGATGGTGACTTCAGCCATGAAATTAAAAGACACTTTCTCCTTGGAAGAAAAGCTATGACAAACTTAGACAGCATATTAAAAAGTAGAGACATTACTTTGCCAACAAAGGTCTGTATAGTCAAAGCTATGGTTTTTCCAGTAGTCATATATTAATGGGAGAGTTGAACCATAAAGAAAGCTGAGCACTGAAGAATTGATGCTTTTGAAATGTGGTATTGGAGAAGACTCTTGAGTGTCCCTTGGACTGCAAGGAGATCAAACCAGTCAATCCTAAAGGAAATCAGTTCTGAATATTCTTTGGAAGGACTGATGCTGAAGTGAAGCCAATAATTTGGCCACTTGATGCGAAGAACTGACTCATTGGAAAAGACCCTGATGCTGGGAAAGACTGAAGGCAGGATGAGTAAGGGATGAGAGAGGATGAGATGGTTTTATGGCATCACCGACTCAATGGACATGTATTTGAGCAAGTTCAGGCACTTGGTGATGGACAGGGAAGCCTGACTTGCTACAGTCCATGGGGATGCAAATTTGACATGACTGAGCAACTGAACTGAACTGAATAAAACCATAAAGACATTAAAACTAAGGGAATTCATGGATGTTAGATTTTAATAATCAACTTAGAAATACGGTAGCCAAAATATTTAGCGACTCATACACTCATATTTACATAATTCACTGATTTTTCTCCTGAGTTACTCATTTTATTATGCATGTTCTTTACAAAAATGTCATTATAGTCAATATTCACTCTATATAAAGAAAAATATCTTTGATGAATTATAAAATGAAGTATTTCAAGCACATTTGATAGTGTATATCTCACAATAGATTTGAAAGTATTTTACTAATAGCATGAAGGAAATATAATATTCATAAATTGTATTCCAAAAATAACGCATATAAATGACAAAAATATTCCCTATAAAGAAAAGAAAAAACATTGAATCTATTTTCTTTGATTAAGGTAAACACCAACAAAATATAATACAATGAAGATTTATAACACAGCAGCAAATGTTGAGGTTGATAAATTAATCCATTTAGCTAACGTGTTCTTGGATCACATTAAGGTTCATATTCATCCATAGTTTTTAATGGGCTTCCCCTTGTGGCTCAGCTTGTAAAGAATCTGCCTGTAATACATGAGAACTGGTTTCAATCCCTGGGTTGAGAAGTACCCCCGGAGAAGGGAAAATCTACCCACTCCAGTATTCTGGCCTGGAGAATTCTACAGACTATTACAGTCCATGGGGTCATAAAGAGTTGGACATGACTGAGCAACTTTCACTTTCACCGTTTTTAATAAATTAAAGATAAACTATAACTTGGAGGAATATTTTCTATATT
This sequence comes from Giraffa tippelskirchi, assembly GCF_054371585.1. Lineage (NCBI taxonomy): Eukaryota > Metazoa > Chordata > Mammalia > Artiodactyla > Giraffidae > Giraffa > Giraffa tippelskirchi. The sequence continues at coordinate 68,045,247 of NC_137278.1, forward strand.
TGTGTGAAATGTTTGCAAAAGAAGATTTTTGTTACATTCAGAAATCAAGAGAAATAAATAACAACATTCACTCTATCAAAATGGACATATGTGAAGTTATAATCTCCAATACTGGACTATGTACCTTTTGTCTCTTATTTTCTGTGTTAATGGCTAAATTATTCCTGATACATTCGTGAATTTAGAGAGCAGGAGGTGTCTTTCATGTTGGCTGCATGATTTTGATTTTGTTTCATATAAGTCTAGGGCTTCCCTAGTGGCTCAGACAGTAAAGAATATGCTTGTAATAAGGGAGACCTGGGTTTGATCTCTGGGTTGGGAAGATCCCCTGGAGAAGGGAATGGCTACCCACTCCAGTATTCTTGCCTGGAGAATTCCATGGCCAGAGGAGCCTGGTGGACTACAAGCATCTGGAAGAGTTGGACAGACTGAGCAACTTAACAGTTTCACTTTTCTTTTTTTTTTTATTTAAGTCTTTTGGAAGATCTAACATTTCATTTGCAAACAAATTTCAGGACAAGAACTGTTTTCAATTATTCAGTCATGTTCCTAACCCTATGTCCCATGGTTACCATTATCTGTGAACTTGAGAGTAGATGATTACAAGATGCAGTGTTCATAGCAATGAGGGGAGAATTCTGAACTGCCAATATCCCCCATGAGTGAGTTCTCAAGTCACTATCTAAGGAAGGGAATGGCTACCCACTCCAGTATTCTTGCCTGGAGAATTCCTTGGACGGAGGAGCTTGGTGGGCTACAGTCCAAGGTGTTGCAAAGAGTCTAACACTGAGTAACAGTCATTTTCACTTTTTTTCTTCTTTACTGCTGAGCCATTGCGAAAGCCCAATATGCCCCTTGGTGGTGATTTAGTCACTAAGTCGTGTCTGACTCTTGTGACCTCATGGACTGTAGCCTCCCACGTTCCTCTGTCCATGGGATTCTCCAGGAAAGAATACTGGAGTGGGTCCATTTCTTTCTCCAAGGGATCTGCCCAACCCAGGAATTGAACCCATGTCTCCCGCATTGCAGGCAGATTCTTTACTGAGTTATGAGGGAACTATTAAGTATGTGATTATGTGTTAAAAAAAAAAAAAAGGCGTCTGAAATCAAGTACTAAAACCCATAGTTTCATTGAATTTTAATGATCCAGGGTCTATGGTATCAAAATATTCTAGAAACATAAATAATGTCTTGGTGGTATTCATTTGCCCTCTCAGTTCTGAAATCCCTCACTGCAACCATTGGTAATGCATTTCAGAAAACTCACTCTGTAATGAATTAATCTATTATTTTCATATTTTTATTGGATACCTACTATGTGCCATACTCTACCCTAATTAGTGAGTATACAATGTTGAAGCAAATGGAGATGGATGACCTAAGCCTTTGTTAACAAAGTGCTATTAAGGAAAAGTAATGGTGCTGTGAGCTATCAAAGAGAATACATACATATGTGGTGGAAAGCAAGGAGGATATTTACTTAGATTGAATATTAGTGAGGGACACTAAGAAAAGAGGTAATGTTAAAACCTAGATGTAAAGGAAAGGTAATAGTTTTCTAGGGAGACAATCAATGAAGAGGGACAGCATAAATAGAGTTTCATGTATAGAAAACAATTTAGAATGATTTAGGAACTGAAATAACACATGATTTCTTGCAGATAATGAAAAGGAAAGAAAATGAAAACAAGATTAGGTTGAAGTGATTCACAGGAACTGGTCATACAGGGCATTTTTAAATCACAATTTTCATAGCATGATAGAGAGCCTTTAAAAGTACTTAAGAGAAATACTCAACCTATATTTTTAAAAGATCACTCCTGTATGAAAAAGTAGAAGTAGAAGGAGTAGAAGGAAAAGTAGAGTGTTTACTTAGGGAGAGGACTGCAGTGGCAGTGGTGAGAGATGATAACATGTTTCATGGTGCTGAATTTGAGGTCAAGGGAAAGGGTAGAATTTTGGAAGTAGACTTTAGTCAGACATGTTGATAGCATACTGCATTTTGGTAATGTTGGCTGTAAAGAGGAAGTGACCCAAGTTGCTGCCTGAGTAACAGAGTGGAGCTTTTGAAGAATGAAGGAGGAGAAAGATTTGGTAAGTAAGATGAAGCATTCAGCTTTGGTTATATTAAATTTGAAATTTGTGTCAGACATCCCAGGAGAGACAGAACAAAATCTGTTGGTTATGTAAGACTTGATCTGAGAAGATAATTTTAGTCCAAAAGTAGAAATTTTCTAATTTCAAATTTCTAGAAGTGCTCAAATGTAAACGGTGTTTAAAATTATGGATATATAGTAAATACTTACTTTATAAAAACTTCCTGTGTTCGATATTCTTACAGTCATTAGGGAGAAAAACATGCTCACATAGGAAGTTAATACCAGCCTAACAGAACTAATTTTAGCACATTATAGATTTCTGGTTGCTTGTTAGGACTACATTTCAAATAACAAGAAGTACTATTACTGCAGCTTAAAAAAGATAGAGGCTTAATTGTCCCATACCACAAAAAGTTAGGTATCAGAAAATTCAAAGCTAATATTATAACTGAATACATCATCAAGGTACATTACTTTCCAACCTATTATACATCAGTTATGGAAACCTATTCAACTCAGTGTTATCAAATGGTCATTGGGGGTAATGTCTGCATTTCTTTCTATAATTACTTGGAAAGACTAGTTTTACAAGGCCATTCTTGCTGTACGGAGCCTGAAGTACTAAATATGCTTAACTGAGACTTGGCTAAATGGGGTTTTTACTCATAAAAACAAAAGAGGGGCCCTATTATTGAGTAGATAAGTAGCAGTCACTAATATTGGTATAGTCTATGATGTAATACTTTTAAAATTTGAGGATCATGATTTGACTTTATTTAGTTAACAGTCAACAGTCATTTCCATAACACTATTTTTTTTCTTTTCTTTTTTTTTTTTTCAAATACCAAGTCATTATGTTGTATAACTGAAATTAATATAATGTGGTTTTTAAAACTTTATTTTGTATTGGAGTATAGACAATTAACAAACAATGTTGTGAGAGTCTCAGGTAGACAGAAAAAGGACTCAGCCATACACATACATGTATCCATTCTCCCCCAAACTCCTCTCACATGCAGGGTGCCACATAACATTGAGCAGAGTTCCATATGCTATACAATAGCTCTCTGTTGGTTATTTTCTCTGCTTATACTTTTCATTTGGTAATGAATTGGAATATTCATGAACTTAATATGTAAGAATATATTATATTAATAGAATGCTGCTGCTATTATATAACAATCTAGAATATATACACCATACACTAGCAAGAGTTTATAAACATTTCATAACTGTGATATTATCTTAAAAAGTAGAAAATATCTAAATCTCTACCAATGATAAAATAAGTGTATATCAATGCACAGTATAATATGAAATAATTTAAATGTTTAAGACACATCTATATATATTGACTTAGAAAAACACCAATAAAACAAGAGTTATGTGAAAAGTGTAAGCCACAGATAATTATGGAAATTAGGGTCAGCTAAAATTTTCTTTAAAGCACCAAATAGTAAATGTTATAGGCTTTACAGTCTACAGTTAGTTGAGTTAGTTGCAACTACTCAACCCTGTCCTTGGACCATGAAAGCAGCAATAGACAATATGTAAACAAAATGGGATGATTGTTTACCAATAAAACTTTATTTCTAAAAACTGGATTGGCTCATAGGTGGTGTTTTGCCAGCTTCCAATGTAGCAGCTTCCCTGGTGTCTCAGTACAGGATGATTCTACAAGAAAAATCTACTTAAAAAAATGGAAACAATAGGTATAATTACTGATAAAAGATACATTTAGTGAAGAAAAAAAGAAAGGTGGAGAGAATTCTTTTTCAAAGAAAAATTAAAGGAATTTAGCAAAAAAGAGACTTGAGAGCAAGGAAACTAAAATTTTCACTTACTTTATATAAAATTAAAAGATGAAATGTAATTTTACTTAAGCATTGATACTTTACAAATAAAAATAGTTTTTTTAAAAGGAATATTTGGTTTTTTAAACTATATTTATGGCTTTACTTGAAATTAAGTGACATAATAATATTAGCTGTTTTGCAATGCTTTCATCTGAACTGTAAGATGAGATCTTCCAGGTTCAAGAACTGATAACTAATAAAAAGATTCTGGTATTTGTTTAGTTTTTCAACCCACAGTTATTATATTTATAGTTTATGTATAGCACTTGCATAAGAATATATTACCCATGTTCTAGAGTAAACACAGCTTACAATTTAAGTTGAAAGACACAAGATGAATGATAAAAAATATATTAACAGATACAATGGAATTAAGATGAGAATGAACCATGCATTTCTACTTAATACTAAGGGACATCAGTCTACTGGCAGCCCCACACTTTGCTCAGTTACCAATATGAGACCTCTGTGTGCCCCCTATGGTCTTGTTACTTGAAAAATTTACTACTACTCTTATCTTGTCTCTGGGACCTAAATCCTTTCATTTCAAATTGATTACTCCAATCCATCTTCATGTTGTATTATAAATCCCATTTTATATTGTCCCTTTACTGCATCCTTTGAATACTCACAAATTCAAATCAAAACAAATTATTTTTAGTGACCATTATTTTCCCTATTCAAATGGCTTTATTAAATATTCTTATTAGACATTTTTATTAAATATTTACTCTGTGACATACTTTATATGCATTTCTTGATTTCAGCTCCACATAACCTTGTGATATAGACTCACTTATTCCACTGTTATAGGCAGAAAATCTAGAGTTTAGATATGTTAAATATCTTGCCCAAGGTCGCATAGCTAGAAAGTAAGATAAATTTGAACCCAGCACAGCGGGATTCCAAAATACATTCTCTTTGTTGCCCATAATTTCCTGCCTCATACTGACACTGGCTGGGGAAAAAAAATCATTCAATTCTATAATATATGGTTAAACAAACCATGTTATTCAACTTGGCTAGACCCTAATGACACCCAGAAATCTTTTATAATTCAGTCAACTTCTCTCTTTTAGATCCCACAATGATTGTTGCAAGCAGGTCTTTCCCTGTCTCCTTCATCTCTACTTTCATGCTAAGACATCAGTGTCTCTATTTTATAGAGAAAATAAGGAATGTCAGGTGGAACTTCCTAATACTTTCTCCTTACCCCCATGTGAACAGCTTATTGTCATCAGCATGTAATTTCACTCCTTTTTATATTGTCTTAATAGAAGATATATCTATTTCCTCAAGTTAAAGCCTTCCATCTCAATTTAGGATTCAAAATCCTTCTAATTTCCAAAGGAATTTCCACAAAAGTTAAATGCTTTTTGACTTTTCATTACTGGTTCTCATCTCAGGCATGGGACTGATGAAACAGTCTTGGATTAAAATTCTATCCTTGTAAAACAGGTTCTTAACATCTACAAGCCTAGCATAAAAGAGGAATAGAGAGAAAGAACACAGCAGACCTCTCTGAGGAGGCATGCCACTCCTACTGAAAGTCAATTAACAAAGTCAACATATTTTTCGTTTATCATCAGAATTCACTTATAGGGAAGTTCACTGCAGATCTTTTGCTAAAGGTGGTATGTGCAAAGAGAGATGTAGAACCAACAACCGTTTTGTAAAAGTTTAAGATTAAATTTGTAGTTTTGTTAATGATTCTTCTTGTTCTCCTCTATTTTTTTTTTAACTGGAGACCTATTTCTCCATTATAAAGGCTCTTTTATACTATGTTATGGCACACTAGCCACCTTTTAGCCTTTACATTATTTGGCGGGTGGAATGACTAGAAACTATTTCTTAGTCTTGAAGAAAAATATGAAATAAGTCTATTTCTGAGCATTTCCTAGGGGAAATATGGCCATGAAGTATATTGATAAACTTGGGAACTCAGTCCCTTTTTATTTGGATCTTTGATAAATTTCTTCTCTAGAGATATGTGCTTTCAATATCACTGCATTTCAATAATTATGATACAAGTTAATAAACTTCTTCATAGAACTTAACCATACAATACTTATTTTACTTTCTCACATACTTTAATACTGATTTAGTCAGACCTTGTATAAATACCAAGGGAAGTCGCTCAGTCGTGTCCGACTCTTTGCGACCCAGTGGACTGTAGCCTAACAGGCTCCTCCGTCCACGGGATTCTCCAGGCAAGAATACTGGAGTGGTTTGCCATTTCCTTCTCCAGGGGATCTTCCCGACCCAGGGATCGAACCCAGGTCTCCCGCATTGGAGGCAGACGCTTTAACCTCTGAGTCATACCAAAAGTCTGTATAAAATATCATTTCCAGTGCCAAAATATAATTAATCACATGGTATGAAGGTTTGTGGGTAAAGATTTCTGTATCTTATTTAGATAACTAGGGAGAACCTTCTTATTTAATTACTAAAGCAAGAAAGGGACATTATAAAATTCTGTTTTAGAACATTATAAACATCGTTCATTTCACATTTTATACATCAGTTAATCTTTGAAGACCCTCCTTAAATCAAATTTCCGCTATGATCATACCTTCATAGGTATTTCCAGCCAGAAATAATTTCTTCCTTGTTTTGTTACATTGTGATTAGTACCTCTTATAATAGTCTGCCTGCTTAAACTTTTTACTTCCATTAATAACTTGGATGTTTGGCACTGTGTAAAGACAGTTGTGTATCCCATACAATGTCTATTACAGTGTTATATTTGTAGTAAATACTAAAAAAAAAAAAATGATGATGATCACCAATTAAAATATGTTGTGTATATAAGCCTGAGATTTAGGTGTTGAGTAACAATCATTCTACTGTACTGTTTGAGTCCCTGTCAGTTGATAAATTCAATCACAGAGTGAGAAAACTCTAATTAAAGGAGTGATTTTAGCAGAAGAATGAATTAAGGGGGTCACCCCTGGGTTGTATTTTTGAAACTCTGAGAAAATTCTTTTATAGACATCTAAATTTTCAGTTGTTTCAATAATAAAGAAGCTTTTTACACAATGAGAATAGGTATACAAGATTTGCAAATAATTTACATTGTTACAATAGACTGATAGAGCTCAGCAAGAGATGGAACGAAAATATTTAGAAATCTAATTATCAGCTGGCATTGGGGTGTGTCTTGCTGGAGACATTATGAAAAAAAAAAATGTATTAAGTAAAAGTTCTAGGGAGAATCATGCCTGTACAGCTTCAAGCACCAGAATATGGGTATTTCTTCTGACCTTAATTAACTTTCAGATGTAAAATGTTTATAAAATGACGACTGTCTAAAGGTTAAAGGTGAATGTCATGGTAACATGAGGATATATTTCCTGAATCCTGGCTAATAGATTTCAAAATGAAATATGGGTTTACAGGTGTTCTTGGTGTCACAGAAGACACTGCATAAAGAATATTGCTTTTTTTCTCTGAAAGCCATTTTCCTCTTCTTCGATATGATCGAGTTGAACAAGGAATGACTGTGAAGCTAAATGTTCTGCATTTAACTAACCAGACATCTGGTTCTGCTTCTAACCAGATGTCACCATATGTTTAAGTTCTGAATAACAGGGCACCGATATAAAAGATGGGTTTCACTTTGTGTTATTAAAAATTAGTAACATGTTACTACATGTACATGTTATTTAAAAATAACACAGACCAACTACTCCTTCTTTTTGTCTTTCCTAACACTCTAGATGCAGTTTTTATGTGAAGAGTTGGAATAGTCATTAGGACATAATATGAAGACAACAATTCAGAATGGTAACAAATCCTTACCAGCCTAGACAACATATCTCTGTACTCAATTAAATTAATAAGGATGTAATATATACTTTAAATTTAGCATGGTAGGTAATTGTGGATAGAGAACTGATGACAAAACATGAAAATATAGTAACGGAAGGGAAAAAAATTAAAGTGGAACTCTACCTTACATCACACACACACACACATACTACTTAAATGTAAGGTTGACAATTATAATAAGCAAATATAGAGGATGCTTAGTTAGTTTTGAATTTCAGATAAGAACTTTTAGTATAGATATGTCCCAAATTGTTTGGAATATATTTATACTAAAAAGTTCTCTGTTGTATATTGGAAATCAAATATAACTGGACATCTGACATTTTATCCAGACACCGTACTTAAATGTTAAAAGAAAAATAGTGAGAGTGACATCAAGATCATAGCAGCATAAGCCATCTCTCACTCTTGTTTTCTTTTGTACCTTCTTTCAACAAGAAAAATTTGTGATCTATTTATAAACACAAGTGGCTTAGAGGGATCCACAATCACCTTTGAGGGATCTAGCATCATACACCATGGGACTGGGAAGAAGTCTCATCTACTCATGCATCAAGGCAGACAGACCTAAATTCTGGCAGCAGACCTTGCAGTGGCCCATAGACAGATTTAATCTGTTTTGGCCACAGTCTGAAAGACCCTGCAAAAAACTGCCTTAGACAGTCACCTGTGGGTGAGAGAGACTTTGCAGGTTTCCAGGTGAGAATTTCCAGCACACCACTGGATCACTGTGGAAATCAATACCGAGGTTTCTCAAAAAAACTTCTTGAACTGCCACTATATGCACTAGCAATCCCACATCTGAGTATATATCTAAAGGAAATGAAAACAGAATTCCAAAGAGATATATGCATGCCCATGTTAACTGCAGCCTTATTCACAACACCCAAGTTAGAAAAACAACTGTCCCTCAGTGGATGAATGGATAAACACTATTTGAAGAAGATGTAACAGATATCCATTATATATAAAATATATACATTATATATTATATATAATAATAATATATAGCATTATATTCATATATAATATATAAAATTTTATGTTTATATATATTATATTTATATATATAAATATATATATGTATAATGGGATATTATTCATCCATATAAAAAAAGTCTGTCATTTAATTTGTGGTAACATACACAGTCCTTGAGGGCATTATATTAAGTGAAATGAGTCAGAAAGATTAAGATAAACATTGAATGATATCATTTACAAATAGTATCTTAAAAAAATACAAAAAATATATTGTCACCCTGTTTATTTAACTTATGTGCAGAGTATATCATGCAAAATGTCTAACTGGATGAAGCACAAGCTGGAATCAAGATTGCCAGGAGAAATATTAATAACCTCAGATACACAGATGACATCACCCCAACGGCTGAAAGTGAAGAGGAAACGAAGAGCCTCTTGATGAAAGTGAAAGAGGAGAGTGAAAAAGTTGGCTTAAAACTCAACATTCAGAAAACTAATACAATATTTTAAAGTAAAAAAATAGATAAATAAATAAATTAAAAAATAAATAAAAATTGCTTAAAGAAAAAAAAAAAGAAAACTAAGATCCTGGCATTCAGTCCCATCACTTCCTGGCAAATAGATGGGGAAACAATGGGAACAGTGACAGACTTTATTTTCTTGGGCTCCAAAATCACTGCAGATAGTGACTGCAGCTATGAAATTAAAAAACACTTACTTGCTCCATGGAAGAAAAGCTGTGACCAACCTAGACAGCATGTTAAAAATCAGAGACATTACTTTGCCAACAAAGTTCTGTTCAGTCAAAGCTATGGTTTTCTAGTAGTCATGTATGGATGTGAGAGTTGGACTATAAAGAAAGCTGAGCACTGGAGAATTTATGCTTTTGAACTGTGGTGTTGGAGAAGACTCTTGAGCATCCCTTGGACTGCAAGGAGACCCAATGAGTCAATCCTAAAGGAAATCAGTCCTGAATACTCATTGGAAAGACTGATGCTGAAGCTGAAACTCTAATACTTTGGCCACCTGATGCAAAGTACTGACTCACTGGAAAACACCCTGATGCTGGGAAAGATTGAAGGCAGGAGGAGAAGGGGATGACAGAAGATGAGATGGTTGGATGGCATCACCAACTCAGTGAACACGAGTTTGAGTAGGAGCCGGAAGTTGGTGATGGACAGGGAGGCCTGGCGTGCTACAGTCCATGGGGTTGCAAAGAGTCAGACAAGACTGAGAGACTGAACTGAACTGACTGCCATTTTTAAATCATGTGCTTTCTATATATAGTTCATGCTTTTTAAAATATTTATAGGACAACAGTCCTCAACTTAGTTTACGTATTTTAGATACAAATTTCAATAACAGACTTCTGTATAACAAAATAAAGAAAATTACCACATAAGCAATTATTTGCAAAACAAGGTAAAGAACATTGTAATGACTTCCCATAAGTATGGAATTTTTCACTTGGTCACCTCTCAGTGCTCTATTACCTCTTAGTAAAGTACATTTATAAGTTGTCCTGTATGTCCTCATAAATTCATGAAAGTATTTCCTGGTCCTAGTTGATCTTAGGTCTTGTAGAAAGCTCTACTTACTTCACCATATTCTGGTGTTTATGGCTTAAGAAAAAATTACACATTGTTAAATATTTGACTTTATGTTTGTGAAGTTTTCATAAATGAGTCTAACTATTTTAGGAAACTAAAAAAATCTAAACTATATTTTCTGGCCAGAAAGACTTGCTAATAAACTGTAAACTGGGCATCATGTAAGAGAATGTGATGAATAATACCTTTTAAAAATGATTCACATTTCCAGTATTTTTAATCTCAACATTTCAATATTTTTACATTTTATATAATCATTATCAGTTCTCACTTATTTCCTCATAATTTAGTTTTAGCCACCATATGTGTGAAATAACAAAATATTTTAATGAATTTCTCAATTAACATTGATTTATAGTTTATATTTTTCCTCTTCAACAGAGTGAAAAAAAGGATGAGCACAAGGGATTTTATTAAATTTCAGTACATCTCTATCATTTTGTTAGAACTGTGAAGAAATAATTCCACAAATGAAACAGTAGTTACGACAGTGAAAATATCTCTAGAAATAAGAAACAGTTTAAACCAAGAGAAGACAAAATGATAGAATAATTTGATGTAAATTGGAGTTAAAATAATGGGCCAGAAATTTTGGAGGTGATTTGCCTACTTTGTGGCAAGCACTGTACTTGTGTTAATGTGTGTTGTATATATGTAAATATATATTGTATATATACTGCCACCTTTTTAATCCTTAAAATAACATTTCAAAGCCGATAACACCGTCCCTAACTGACAGATATGGAAAATGAATGCAGGACTACTAAAGCAACTGACTCAATATCATATTGAGTCTATTAAAGGAAGAGTTAGTATTAAAACCCATTGGGCTGTAAACTCAATGCTATTTCTATCATAACTTGCTGCCTCACTTAAATAAGGACATTTATTTTTATTGAGCACAGCTTACAGTGAGTAAATGACAAATTCTGGTAGTATAGTGATGGTTTAAATATAAGCAAGACTCAGATCAAGTTTGTTTTTGCAAGATTATGTGTCAAAAATAATTAGGTATGTTCAGGAAACACACTAAAATTATTTGACTTATATGACTCTTTCTGACATGATAACAGTTAATTTTAGTTTCATCGTTACTTTGAATTAAAGTTTGCATTATAACTTACAGCTTTACAAGGCATTTGCAAAGATAAATACCTGAAATCTTGAATTGTATATTCTCTGATAGTAGGATATGCAAATCTGAGTCTGTTAGATGGTTTATTCACTGTGATCACGTTACTGGCAACTCTTCATCCTAGAAGCATACTAAATTAGCCTACATGTAAAAAGACTGATTCAATCTAAAATCCTGAGAAAGATTGGCAAAGAAGTTTCATCCAGGCAGCTGAACCTTCCTATAATTTTCCTCAAGCATCCTCGTTAATAAAGAGGACCTAAAGGGCTTCCCAGGTGGCTCCATGGTAAAGAATCCGCCTGCCAGTGCAGGAGATACAATAGATGTAGGTTCAATTCCTGGGTTGAGAAAATTCCCTGGAGTAGGAAATGGCAACGCATTCCAGTTTTCTTGCCTGGAAAATTCCGTGGACAGAGAAGCCTGGCAGGCTGCAGTTCATGGAGTTGCAAAGAGCCAGGCACGACTGAGCATACACACACAACTCTGATAAAAGACTGATATTAAGATGTCTCTGGGAAGAACCTGTTTGCTTCTGTAGAAGCTCTCTGAGCAAATAGCAGTCTGATCATTCTATACCCAAGAGATATTTAGCAGAGACCAGGAAAATTAAGATCATACAAATAGATTTCTTTTCCTTTCAAGGAGACAGCCCCAAATTAGATTTTTATCTGAACACTGAGTGAATTCTCAACCAAATTTGAAACAATCCTATCCTAGATATGACATTTTCCTTGTCTCCAACTGAGTTTTTGAGACAGTTTTCACAGAATAAAATTTTATATGATCAAACACCTTTGAATAATTTATGAACTAAACAAGCAAGAAATGACAGTAGCAGTGACTATTTTTAGACTGGTAGTATTAGTTCCCAGAAATAACATCTTCTAATTAGGATGCTACAGGTGAATAATTAGCACAGTTGTAAAAAGCAAAGTGAAAACATTTGTAAACATTCACATTATTAAGTTGAGAAAAATGAAAATACGATTTAAAAAAAACTGTGCAGTCTTTTTATGTTAACATTAGCAAAAATGTTTGAAGGAAATTATACCAAAATGGGATTCACAAACCACAGAAACAAAAGTTTTATTATTGGAAGAAATGTAAAAGACAGGCTGGCTAAAAAAGCAACCATTCGAGGACTAAAAGTAAGATGTTCCCGTTATACAAGTGAAGCAAATGAAGTTGAGAGAATTTATGTGATTTTCTACTATAAAAATATATTTAATCATTCTAATTCAAATTTATTTTTAAATTTATGTACAAATTTGACAAAAAAATAACTAGCTTTTCTCTTTCATCTTAATTTTTGAAGTGAATGTAACAATGAAGATATATTTTAGCCATATCACAATGTTATTAATAAAATAAAAAATTAAGTGAGTCACATGAAAGCTATATATTAATTCATTACAATACTGAGCTGAATCATAATCTAGCATACTTTTTCTAAAGAGTTTATTATTTTGTTTTACTAATTAGGTGTTATACTAATTTTAGCCATGAGTTGTCTTGCAAAATAGATAGTTGATAGATATACTGAAATTTAAAATAAAAATTTTTAATTACATTTTTGAAATCTGGCCTTTTCACTTGTATTGAATACCCTTAAGTTAATGAATACACACATATAAATTTTCAGAAATGCACTATTCTCAATATTTCCTAGGCCCTTGGAGAACAAATCTGAAAACTCAGAAGAGCTTGATAGAAAAAAAAAAACAAAAAATAACAGTGAATAATAGCAGCTAATGTTGCCAGACAAAATTATTTACTTATAGTAAGTAAAAAGGCCATCAAGAATAGACAAATAGATGATCCTTAGTACTACTTAATGTGAACACATTGGTAAATTCTGTCTAATGCCATCTAAAGCAGGAATGTCCAGCAATAGCTTCCAGAGCATTCCTTAAGAGAGGGTGCTGATATGAAACTTTGGTCCCTCCTTAATCATCCCTTTCCCCACTGTAGTTCGAGGAACAAAGATACCTGTCTACAACCTGATTCATGTGAATGATACAAAGATCACCTTAAGAATATAACAAAAATTAACTGGAAAGAACTGAGTTGCCTGAGAATGTCATGAAACAGAAAGAACGAAAGAAAGAAATAGAAGTCACTCAGTCATGTCCGACTCTTTGTGACCCCATGGACTGTAGCCTACCACGCTCCTCCATCCATGGAATTTTCTAGGCAGGAGTACTAGAATGGGTTACCATTTCCTTCTCCAGGGGATCTTCCCAATCCAGGGATCGAACCCGGGTCTCCCACACTGTAGGCAGACATTTTACTGTCTGACCACCAGGGAATCCTATGAAACAGAAACATACACTAGCTCTGGAGTTTCTATAGATTTTTATTTTGTTTACACAAGTACTAATTTGCTTCTCTATTACTCTGAACCAAACTTGACTACACTATAGACAAACAGTCACATGCATGTAATTAAGACAAAAGGAGAATAAAAGGAGAAATAAAATTAGAGGAAATACAAAACCATTTATAATTGATCTGGAGCTTATGCTAGAACAGCTTCCTTTATCATAAGCAATCAAAATATCATCTGTGACAGCACATGATATATCTTTCTTCAAGTATGACACAAGTATGACATTTCCACATAAAAAATAAACAAAAATTCTGACACAGAGCTAAAATCTTGCAGAAGAGAAGCGTGAAAAATAAGAACTGAACCAAAAAAAAAAAAGAGAGAGAAAAGAAACAAATTTCATTAATAAGAAGAAATAAGAGCATCTGCATGAAAAAAGTTCTCAGAAACAAAATCAGAAGGTTAAATTTAAAAAGTCACTATTCTCACATGATAAATGTGTGTAATGAACAAATAATTCACACAAAAAAATAGAAAATGGGCAAAACACATGCAATTGTAATCATAAAATGTTAATTAACATAAACAAATACTTAACCTTGCTTATAATTAAGGAATACAAATTATATATTATATATTATGTATTACAATGAAGATGTTTCATATTTCAGCTTAACGATAGTCTACAACTTTGATATTACTTACTTAAGGCTCATGTTGGCTAAATGGACCCCTGTATATTTTTAATGGAAGTGGAAACTCATGTAAATTGTTTGAAGGAAATTTAGCAAGAAATGTTAAAATTAAAAACACATGTTCTCTCAGCAAATGAAACCATAAACAAGATGAAAAGACAACCCTCAGAATGGGAGAACATAATTGAAAATAATGCAACTGACAAAGGATTAATCTCCAGAATATACAAGCAGCTCAATATCAGAAAAACAACCCAATCAAAAAATGGGCAGCCTCAGGGAACTCAAACAGGGGCTCTGTATCAACCTAGAGGGGTGGAATGGGGAGGGAGATGGGAGGGAGATTCAACAGGGAGGGGACATATGTATACCTAAGGCTGATTCATGTTGATGTTTAGCAGAAAACAACAAAATTCTGTAAAGCAATTATCCTTCAATTTAAAAAAATAAATAAATAAATGGGCAGAAGACTTAAACAGACACTTCTTCAAATAACACATACAAACAGTCAATAAACACATGAAAAAATGCTGGTCTCTAATAATGACCAAGATATTGGTCATTATTAGACAAATACAAATCAAAACTACAATGAGGTATCACCTCACACTGGTCAGAATGGCCGTCATCAAAAATACAGTAAATGCTGGAGAGGATATAGAGAAAAGGGAACCCTCTTGCATAGTTGCTGGGAATGCAAATTGATAACAGCCACTATGGAGAACAGTATGGAGATTTCTTTAAAAACTAAGAATAAAATTATCACTTGACCCAGCAGTCTCACTACTGGGCATATACCCTGAGAAAATCATAATTCAAAAAGACACATGTACCCTAACGTTTGTTGTTGTTCAGTCACTCAGCCGTATCTGACTCTTTGCGACCCCATGGACTGTAGCACGTCAGGCTTCCCTGTCCTTCACCATCTTCACCCCAATGTATACTGCAGCACTATTTATAATAGCCAAGACATGGAAGCAATCTGGATGTCCACTGACAGATGAATGGATAAAAACGTGATGGTACCTGTATAAAATGGAATATTGCTCAGCCATAAAAAGGAAAAAAGTTTGAGTTGGTTCTAGTGAAGTGGAAGAACCTAGAGCCTGTTATATGATGTGAGGTAAGTCAAAAAGATAAAAACAAATATCATATATTAACACATATGTATGGAATCTAGAAAAATAGTACAGATGAAACTATTTGCAAGGCAGGAACAGAGAACTTGTGAACAAGCATGGGAAGGAAAGGGTGGGATAAACTGAGACTAGCACTGAAACATACACATTACCATATGTAAAATAGATAGCTAGTGGGAAGTTGCTGTATAACACAGGGAGCTCAACACATGCTCTGTGACCTAGAGGCATGGGTGGGTGGGATGTAGTAGAAGGATAGGAGGTTCAAGAGGATGGGTACGTATGTATACTTATGACTAATTCACTCTGTTGAAAGGCAGAAACCAACACAACATTGTGAAGAAATTATCCTCCAATTAAATTTTTTTTTAAATGCATGTGCTCTTTCACCCAATATTCCTACATGTAGAATGTTACCCTGTAGATATACTTACATAACTATACAATTGGCTTTTGCAAAGATGGTCCATAAGTACTTGATATTACCTAAAAACAAGTAACATTATTTATCAAGAAATGAGATTTCATTCATACATTCTTTTACTTAATAGATAAATATATTTTACATTCTTTTCCAGAGTTGAGAACTCAGTAGTAAGGAAGACAAGAAAATCCCTGCTCTCGTGGAATTTATACTCTAAAGGAGCCAGAGAGAGGCAAACAACAACAACAAAAATTAAAAAAACTATCTTTCATGTTGACAAATGTTATAAAGACCACAAATAGGGGGATGTGAAAGCTACATATAATTGGAATAGTTTTGACTGGAGGTACAAGGGAAACTATTCTGAGGAGATGATAATTTAGCTAAAAGCTAAAGGATGCTTTGAAGTTTACTGTGCAAAGTTTGAGGGTAGTATGCTCAATATAACAGCCAGTTCAAAAACACAGTTAATGAAGATAAGCTTGGATATGTTTCAGTAAGTTTCTGTAGTAGTAAAAGAACCTACTGTATAACACAGTGCTACTCTACTCAGTACTCTGTGGTGACTTAAATGGGAAGGAAATCCAAAAAAAGAGGGGATGTATGTATATGAATAGCTGATTCACTTTGCTGTACAGCAGATACTAACAACATTGTAAAGCAACTGTACTCAGTAAAAATTAATAATAATAATAATAAAAAAGCAACATGCCAGGTCTTTCAAACATAATAGAATTTCTAAAGGGAATGAGGGACTTTACATCTTTTGAAGGAGTAAGTTGGATTTCCAAGAATGGTTATTGGAATACCAGAAAACTAGCCTACAAGGAGAGCTATGACTTCTGAGACGATCACTGGATTTGCCGAATTCCAGTTCATGCTGCCAAAGCTCTTATGCACAAGTTAGGATAAATCACATAACTGTTGGTGTTCCACACTCACAAAGCTGGTGACCAGATACTGGAAAGAGAAATTTGGCTACTGCCTCCACCACACCTGCCTCTCAACATCCAGAACACTGGAAAATAGATGCTTGAAAATTGCTGTGAGAGCCCATGAGTCCTCAAATTTGCATGAGAGGAGAAAAGGCCAAATGGACAGAAAGAAGTCTACTATTTCTTTTCTATTTTCCAAATGCTTGCACAAGTGCATCTGATTAGCATTTCTAGTATCCATCCAGAAACAAAGGCAAAAGAAAACTCAGGAAATGTAGGTGTTTTTTGTTGTTGTTGTTGTTGTTGTTTTAAAGCTCTTTCATCTTTAGAAGACGGAATGAATTGAAGTTAGACAAGCCAGTTCACAGTATTGGGAGAAAATGTAGGAGGTGGAGCTGAGAAGGTAAGTAAGAGCTGACTCAGATAGGGCTATTTAGGTTATAGTACAGAGTTTGTATTTTATCCAAGGTACAATGGAAAGACACTGGAATAACTGGAGAAATCTGTAACCTTGTTTACATTTTGAGATATCTTTCTCAGAGCAATGTCTAGTTGGAATTGTGAATAGAGAGGAGGAAACTTGTCTATAATTATAGTATAGGTGAGAGGTGACAGAGGGTTTGAATTATGTAGAAAATCAAGAGAAGCTGGTTTAGAATACATTTTGAAAAACAGCTAATGGGACTTGTAGATGAACCAGATATGGGAGGTGAGGTAACGATGAGAATTAAATTTAAATTGTTGTTTTGATTTGAGGAACAGGGCACATGATGGTATGATATACTGTCATAAGGAAGCAGAGGAACAGTATTCTGTGAATCAGGGGTATGCAGTAAGAATAAAGAATTCTGTTGGTGAAAATTTTGAGATTCCTTTCAAATATTAATATATGGTCTGTGATAGAATGTTGGGAGTTATTGGAATATAAACAATATTTAAAGATACCAGTTTCCTGGATATTGTCTAGGATAAGGATATAAATAATGTAGAGAGAATAGGAAGATCTGTCACATGATCGTTTCAGTATTAAGTAGTTGAGTTGTAAATAGGGTGATAGATGAGGAAGAGTCATGAAAGCCTGGAGAAGATAGTGTTTCAAGAAGGAGGGTATAATCAACTGTGACAAATTAGTCATTGCATATCCATATGGTATGTTTCTATGCAGTCCTTAAAATAGCTGGAGCAAATCTGTATATGATAGTATAGAAAGAATTTCAATACCTATTATTAAGTGAGAAAAAGAAATCTATTAATCTCTTTGTGTGAACAAAATACACTCACACTTTTATATATATAACTTTTATAATAATAAGGTATAAAAATAAAAATAATGAAGAACTATTACCTTGTAGCTTACTCATTTCAACTCACAGATGCATCAAAATGTCCTGATTCATGAAACATATTTATTCTTCTTTGGAAATGCTTGTTCAAGCCTCTGAGTGACATCTGAGGGGCTGAATCTCTAGAATAATAAGTAGGCAGATATCCTGGTGTAGTAGACAGAAACTATGGAGTTTTAGTCCTTGCTCTGGGACTCAGTAACATTGGTCTTAGCCAAATTCAGATTTACAAAACCAGATAACCATATAGATGGAAGAGACTTGTTCAACTATCCTTTTTTGTTTTGGCCATACAATGCGGCAAGTGGGGTCCCTCAGAAGTGAGAATACAAAGTTCTAAACTACTGGACAGCTAGAGAATTCCTAGCACCGTGTATAGCATTTGAGATCTTGGTTCCCTGATCGAAGATCAACCCTTGACCCTGCATTGAAAATTCAGTCTTAACCACTGGACCACCAGGAAGTCCCTCAACTATACTTTTTAACCAGTTGAAAACAACATGCAATTGAAATATTTTGATATGTTTAATATAATTCTTATTCATCAGCAATTAAAACAAAGCAAGACAATAGTGATAGTAGCGATGACAATGATGAGGCAATGACAGCACATAGTAGAAGCAAAGCTTTCATAAGACTTTTTTTTTTTAAGGACACCAAAAATTTCCTTTTCCCCTGGGTTCTTCCTAACTTAACAAACCTGTTTCTTCAAAATGGCACTCATTTTTCTTTTTCTTTTTACCACCATCAGATCACCTTTTTAGCTCTGCCTGACAAGACGGACGGGTCATGGTGGAGAGTTCTGACAAAATATGGTCCACCGGAGAAAGGAATGGCAAACTACTTCAGTATTCCTGCCTTGAGAACCCCATGAACAGTATGAAAAGGCAAAAACAAAAAGGACACTGAAAGATGAACTCTCGAGGTTGATAGGTGCCCAATATGCTACTGGAGATCAGTGGAGAAATAACTCCAGAAAGAATAAAGGGATGGAGCCAAAGGAAAAACAGCACCCAGTTGTGGATATAACTGGTGATAGAAGTAAGGTCCGATGCTGTAAAGAGCACTATTGCATAGAAACCTGGAATGTTAGGTCCATGAATCAAGGCAAATTGGAAGTGGTCAAACAGGAGATGGCAAGAGTGAACGTTGACATTTTAGAAATCAGCGAACTAAAATGGACGGGAATGGGTGAATTTAACTCAGATGACCATCATATCTACTACTGTGGGCAAGAATCCCTTAGAAGAAGTGGAGTATACATCATAGTCAACAAAAGAGTCTGAAATGCAGTACTTGGATGCAGTCTCAAAAACGACAGAATGATCTCTGTTCATCTGCAAGGCAAACCATTAAATATCACGGTAATCCAAATCTATACCCCGACCAGTAATGCAGAAGAAGCTGAAGTTGAACGTATATGAAGACCTACAAGACCTTCTAGAATTAACACCCAAAAAAGATGTCCTTTCCATTATAGGGGACTAGAATGCAGAAGTAGGAAGTCAAGAAACACTTGGAGTAGCACGCAAATTTGGCCTTGGAGTACAGAATGAAGCAGGGCAAAGGCTAACAGAGTTCTGCCAAGTGAATGCACTGGTCATAGCAAATACCCTCTTCCAACAACACAAGAGAAGACTCTACACATGGACACACCAGATGGTCAACACCGATATCAGATTGATTATATTCTTTGTAGCCAAAGATGGAGAAGCTCTATACAGTCAGCAAAACAAGATCAGGAGAAGACTGTGGCTCAGATCACGAACTCCTTATTGCCAAATTCAGACTTAAATTGAAGAAAGTAGGGAAAACCACTAGACCATTCAGGTAAGACCTAAATCAAATCTATAATGATTACACAGTGGAAGTGAGAAATAGATTTAAGGGACTAGTTCTGCTAGACAGAGTGCCTGATGAACTATGGACAGAGGTTCGTGACATTGTACAGGAGACAGGGATCAAGACCATCCCCAAGGAAAAGAAGTGCAAAAAAGCAAAATGGCTGTCTGAGGAGGCCTTAAAAATAGCTGTGAAAAGAAGAGAAGCAAAAAGCAAAGGAGAAAAGGACAGATATACCTATTTGAATGCAGAGTTCCGAAGAATAGCAAGGAGAGATAAGAAAGCCTTCCTCAGTGATCAATTCAAAGAAAAAGAGGGAAAAAATAGAAGGGGAAAGACTAGAGATCTCTTCAAGAAAATTAGAGATGCCAAGGGAACATTTCATGCAAAGTTGGGCTCAATAAAGGACAGAAATAGTATGGACCTAACAGAAGCAGAGAATATTAAGAAGAGGTGGCAAAGATACACAGAAGAACTGTACAAAAAAGATCATCATGACCCAGATATTCATTGGAAGAACTGATCCTGATGCTGGAACTCCAATACTTTGTCCACCTGATGGGAAGAACTGACTCATTTGTAAAGACCCTGATGCTGGGAAAGTTTGAAGGCGGGAGGAGAAAGGGACAACAGAGGATGAGGTGGTTGGATGGCATCACGGACTCAATGGACATGAGTTTGAGTAAACTTGGGAGTTGGTGATGGACAGGGAGGCCTGGCATGCTGCAGTCCATGGGGTCGCAAAGAGTTGGACATGACTGAGAGACTGAACTGAACTGAATTGAACTGACAATTCTCTAATTTTTTCTTGGTCATTGCTTTCTTTCCCAATCTCCCCAGTAATTTTCTACAAACCGTAACAATATGTCCCCTGTCTGCCTCCATTCTCTAGACAATGATAAGATTCTTACAACTTTATGGGAAAATCAGGACATTGATAATGATTATCTATTCTGTTCCATCTTTAAATGTAACAAAATTATGTTAGAATCATGTCCTATATATGAGATTGTGTCTTCCTAACAGTTAAATATATAAGGACAATATTCAGTTTTTTTTTTTTTAATTACTTCTGACTCTACCCAGAAGTAGATCTCCAAAAGCACATGGAGAAAACTAAAACCTTCTTCATAAAAATGGTGAAGTAAATGCAAGCAATGTTCACCTTTTAAATTCTACTTTCAGAGCACCCTGCATTCCCACCCTTGGTCATTTTTTGCCTCTTCACTGAGCCCTTGAAGCAATTCATTTGGACACATCTGAGAGCTGGTTTCTTGGTCCATGCCCTCTCTCCTGTACCCTCAGTACTTCATGAGCCTATTTGAGGCCTTCTTGTTTCCCTAGCCAAGGGTTAAAAATATAAAGAATGATTCCTCTTTTCGTTATTTCCATGAAAGATGACATAAATGCCTAGATACCCAACTCCCCTTTCAGAGACCAATTAAATGGAAACAAACACTTTGTCAGATAGCATGACCAACCAAAGAAATATCTATAATTTGTCTGCTTGTCAGAGCAATGCAATTTTGCCAGAACCATGTGAAAGAGATTCTGATCTGGATTTTCAATATAGAAACTGATATTCAGAAAATGCCATATCACAGATGGACAAGAAAATATCAGATTATTTTTTATTCTAAAGCATCACGTTTGATAATATGATGCAATAAGAAAGAAAGTATGCATCATCCCTATTAAAATATCCTTGCCTACAAAATTGAACTTAACATGTAATTCTAAATTCATAGATAATTTTTAGAAGAACAAGTTAAATGACACCACTGTTTTGAACTGTTAGTCTTATGGCTTAGTAGTATGTTTCTGGATCTGTCTCCTCCCTCAGGCAAAGGAAACAAAACAAAAATTAACAAATAAAACCTAATCAAACGTAAAATCTTTTGTTCAATAAAGGAAATCATCAGCAAAACAAAAAGGCAATCTATAGAATGGGAGGAAATATTTTTGAATTATGTCTGATAAGTTAATATCCAAAATATATAAAGAACTCATAGAATTAAAAAAAAAAAGATTAAAAACTGAGCAAAGGACATGAAAAGAACATCTTTCCCAAACATAAAGATGGTCAACAGGCACATGAAAAGATGCTCAACAACACTAATCATCAGGGAAATGCAAATCAAAACTACAATGAGATATCTCACACCTGTCAGAATGGCTATTGTCAAACAACAAATAACAGGTGTTGGCAAGGCTGTGGAGAAAGGGAAATCTTAGTATTAATATGGTACTGGTAATTGTTGTAGCCACTATGGAAAATAGTATGAAGTTTCCTCAGAAACTTAAAAATAGCACTGTCATGTGATTCAGCAATTCCACTACTGGATATTTAGCCAGAGAAAACAAAAACATTAATTCAAAAAGATATATTTATTGCAATGTTCATAGCAGCATTATTTACAATAACTAAGATATAGAAGTAACATGAGTATCCATCAACAGATAAATACATGAAGAAGACATGATTATTGGGGAGGAAGAGATTTTCCTCTACCCTTGTAGGGTCTTCTGGCCAGTCTAAGAATTAAATTGACCTGAGACAGATTAATAGGAAAAAATCAAAGTTTAATAACATGTATACATGGGGAAGACTCGGGAGAACTAAATAACTTGCAAAAATGGCTGAAACTCTCACCTTAAAATATTATCTTAGGCTAAAGAGGAAAGAAGATGTTTGTGATAGTGGTTTGGGACCTCAGAGAAGAGGAAGGCTATTCACATGGAGAATGGAAAAGCTAATGGTTGATAAACAAATGCTTGCTGAGCTCTGCAGTGACAATGGGACATAGGAATTTTAACAAATCAGCTTTGTGAGGTTCCTCCCTGTCCATATAACTAGTTCATGGTGTAGTGACTTATGATGATCACTTTCTTCCTGGAGCAAGTCCTCTATCTACATTCTTTGAGCAGTTAGGAGGATGGTCAAAGTTTCTTCCTGAGTGGCAACCCAATCCAGTATTCTTGCCTAGAGAATTCCATGGACAGAGGAGCCTGACTGGCTACAATACATGGGGTCACAGAGTTGGCCATGACTGAGTGACTGAGTGTGTGTGTGTGTGTGTGTGTGTGTGTGTGTGTGTGTGTGTGTATAGCTCAGCTGTAAAAAGGAATGAAGTTTTGAGATTTGAAACAATATGGATGGACCCAGAGGGTATCAAGCTTAGTGAAATGGAAGATAAAGACAAATACTGTATGTTTTCACTTACATTAATGTAAGTAGGTAGAAACTACTAGGTATAAAATAAATAAGATATAAAAATGTAGTATATAGTACAGGAACTATAGCCAATGTTTTGTAATAACTTCATATAAAGGATAATCTATAGAAATATCAATGTTAATGTATAATGTACACATTATAATGTATAATGTTGTACATCTAAAACTAATATAATATTGTAAGCCAGCTGTGCTTCAAATCATAATGTTGTACATCTAAAACTAATACAATATTTTAAGCCAACTATGCTTCATTTCAAAAAAAAGTAACTTGTTTGACTTACTGATCTAGATAAGAATGCATGCTGTCTTTATAATTAGAGAAATTTAATAAATGATTTTCATTTTGCAAAACACATTCTTTTAAAAAAGGAATAAATGTCTTGTTGTTTGTGGCCGATGACCTCGTGAAGCCTCTGTGGCCTCTGCCTCTTTTGCTTCTTCTCTTCAGAAGTAGTTTGTTTGAATGTACTTTCTCTGGTTATGCTGCTTATACTGTCCTATTAGATTTTTGTCTTTCTCTATGTATTAAAACTTTATTTATGTTGTGTCTTTGCCCCTAAATCCAACATTTCATAGATTCCACTTATTTTTCCATCCAGTTTCCTGAGCCAGCTCAATCATTTCTCTCCCTAGCTCCGGTGTCCTTAATCAGGCCTACTCACATCTGAGACTCTGTCTACCCTGAAACAGGGTTTAGGCACTTTTCTCACTTTATTATTTTTTTTTTCTTTTGTTTCTCCTATAGACAAATACACACAATTAAAAAAAAAAAAAGAAAGGAAGAAAGAAATCTTGTCCCTAAGACCTAAATAACTGTTGCTGTAGTCTTTCACACTGTCATGGTTGGTTCTGTGCCTTTACCCCTTAGCCTAGCACAAAGTCACCAGAATTTGTAGAGACAATACGTGCCAGGCACTACCTATTTTCTTTTAGCTTCAAATTCACTCTTCTTACCTGTGATCTACTCTGCTGCTATAGGAACTCTGCAAACCACATTTCACAAATACCTTTGCTATCTTCTTTTTTAATCTTTCTTTTGGAGTATAGTTGATTTATAATGTATTAGTTTCAAGTGTACAGCAAAGTGAATAAGTTTTATATGTGTGTGTATATATATATATATACATATATACTTATTATAATCAGTGTATATATAATATTCTTATTCAGTTTTTTTCCATATAAGTTATTACAGAATATTTCAGTACATCCTTATTAGTTATCTGTTTTATGTATAGTAGTGTGTTTTTATTAATCCATCTGTCTTCCTATTAGTTTCTGCCAACAGGAGATATAGAAAGGACTGAAAAGCAGGAAGGAAGAACTTTGTATCTTTAATTTTCTATCAGCATAGAACCATCAAAAGGGGAAATATGCCCCACTAGTAGAAACTGCATGTCATTCAGTGACAATCAAGCAATAGCACTTGATTGTAGATTCCGGTCATTTAAAAATGTTCTATAGCAAGTTTCATCAATGATCTCCCTGCCATGCACACTCAGCACCGCAGGGACCAGCAATAGCCATACAGCACCCTATCTATAAGGCCTGAGCCACATTATAAAATGTGTGTGTGTGCTCTGTTACTCAGTCATGTCCGACTCTGCAATCCCAGGGACTGTAGTCCGCCAGGCTCCTCTGTCCATGGAATTTTCCAGGCAAAAATACTGGAGTGGGTTGCCATTTCCTACTCCAGGGGATCTTTCTGACCCAGAGATCGAACCCATATCTTTTGCATCTCCTGAACTGGCAGGCAGATTGTCTACCACTGTGCCACCTGAGAAGCCCACATTATATAATGAAATATAATAAATTTCTTACACTAAATCTCTCTTGTTGAAACACATAATGTATTTTTTTTAATAAATTTATTTATTTTAGTTGGGGGCTAATTACTTTACAATATTGTAATAGTTTTTGCCATACATTGACATGAATCAGCCATGGGTCTACATGTGTTCCCCTTCCTGGACCCCCCACCCACCTCCCTCCCCATCCCATCCCTCTGGGCCATCCCACTGCCCTGGCCCTGAGCCCTTGTCTCATGCATCGAACATGGAATGGTGTTCTGTTTCACATATGATAATATACATGTTTCAGTGCTATTCTCCCAGAACGTCCCACCCTCACCTTCTCCCTCAGAGTCCATAAAATTGTTCTATGCGTCTGTGTCTCTTATTCTGTCTCGCATATAGGGTTATCGTTACTATCTTTCAAATTCCATATGTATGCATTAGTATACTGTATTGGTGTTTTTCAATGTATTTTTGTATCCCTTATTTTGACTGAACATGCCACAAATATATAAACAAACATATAAGAAATTTACAAGTTTCTGAATGTACCCAAGAATTTATTTTATCATTCTTTCCTTTTTTATGTGTTCCTATACGAATTCAGTATTTCATCAGGTAATGATTATTTTATTTCATGTATGTGAATGTGGTAATAAATTATGTATAATTTTCAAAAAAGTTGCATGAAGTGTCTTGGTATACATCCACTCACATTCTGAGGTTTTTTGAGGTTCCCTGAATTTTTCTATTTATGGGAGATAAGTCAGAACAAATGATAATATATGACAATTGATCAGGAATAACTGTAATAATAGCCTTTAAAATCATTTTCATTAATACCACAGGAATTACTTATTTATATGTAATACACATGGTTTTTAAATTGACTTTCTACTATAGAAAAATTAGTTACATGATATGGAAGCAAAATTAAAGTATATATAAACAATATATTATGTAAAACAATACATAAATTTTATACTTATATGTGAATTTATTGTCTTAGAATCTCTAGATAAAGGGAAAATATTCAGTCAGTTCAGTTCAATCGCTCAGTTGTGTCCAATTCTTTGAGACCCCATGGACTGCAGCATGCCAGGCTTCCCTGTCCTTCAACTCCCAGAGCTTGCTCAAACTCATGTCCATTGAGTTGGTGATACCTTCTGATGATGCTGTTAAAGTTAGACTTGCCTTTGAGTGTTTGAGTGTCTCCTGCAGAGGTACGGGTCAGCAGTGACCTGCTGCAGGGCAGGGGCTCTGGGTACAGTAGACCTGGGTGTGGCATAAGCTTTCTTGGAGGAGGTCACCATTAACCCCACTAAAGAGCAGTCAGAACTTCCACAGGACTGGGGAAACAGATCCTTAGAGGGCACAAACAAAACCTTGTGCACACCAGGACCTAGGAGAAAGGAGCAGTGACCCCACAAGAGACTGACTCAGACTTGCCTATGAGTGTCCAGGGGTCTCTGGCAGAGGCATGGGTCAGCGGTGGCCTGCTGCTGACAAGGTCTGTGGCAGGGTTTGGGGCACTGAGTGGGGCAGTGCATGCATGGGACCTTTTGAAGGAGGTCACCATTTTCTTCATTACCTCCATCATAGTTTGGTCTCAGGTCAAACAACAGGGAGGGAATACAGCCCTGCCCATCAACAGAAAATTGGATTAAAGATTTACTGAGCATGGACCCAGCCATCAGAACAAGACCCAGTTTCCCCCAAAGTCAGGGAAAATATTGGGGGGAGTAATTTAAAATTTTACCACTTTACAAACTAAAACTTATTTGAATAAATTTGAGTCTTAAATCAGAATAATATACTAGAAATTGTAAATAAATACCATTTTACATCCTTTAGGCACTCAATTCAATTAAACTGCTATCAATCATTTTTATGTACAGATACTACCAGGCCAGCTTTGATGACTAGATAAAACCTATTTAAATTAACAGTATCCATTTTCCCTTTAAATTACTCATGTGCTATAATCTCTAAAGGAAATTTTACTAAAGAAATGAAAACACCTTCTATTTACCCACTGCATTATAGAATTGCATATCAATCTTATTCTCTGAGATGGTAAGAATACATTCTTCATTCATTTTGATTAAATATCACCACGTACAAAAATACAGTTAAATTATTCTGTTTTAGTGCATAAAAATCATGCTGAGTTACTTGTTAAACATAAATTCTTAGGTTATAACCCAGACAACTGAATAAAAATCAATGACAGACAGGCAGAAGTATCAACATTTTAACAGGCAATTAACATTAGTAGTCCATAAATCACATTTATACAAACACTAGGGGGGTAGTTTTGACTTCTTCCTTATTACATGAATAAAATATGGACTGGATAAGTCTAGCTGAAACACTGTAATAGAAATACATTTCCAGTAGATTAAACACAATTCAATATTTAAGAGCATTAAAAATTTTTAAAAAGCAAATTACGATTGACCTATATTTTAGAAAGATGTCTGTCCCCAGTGGAATTTTGGTAATTAGAAAGCTAAGTGTTGATTGCATACAAAATTAATTTTAGTGGAATCCACTATTCTTTGATAATACTAAATAAATGCATGCGTGCTCAATCGTGTCCAACTCTTTGTAACCCCATGGACTATACAGCTGGCCAGGCTCCTCTGTCCATGAGATTTTTCAAGCAAGAATACTGGGTTGCCATTTTCTTCTCAAGGGAATCTTCTTGGAGCGCAGGTTACTACTTTACTTAATAGCATTTTCAGTGAATTCTCCAATTATTAGTGAGGAAAATGTAATAGTGCTTCAACACAGTACTAATTTTTGTATCCCAGTAAACCTAAGGAGATGAATAATTCTTTTATAATTTACTGGGCCACCATTTACAAACAGCCAACATTATTTCAGATTATTATTGGGAAAAAAAAACAACGACCTTAAAAACATTGACGTTTTCCTCCAAGGCAAGTGAATGCCATTCTTATAAGCAAGCATGTTTGTGTTTAGACCACTGCAGACAAGGATTCTTACATATATGCAAAAAATAGGATTTGGAAGTCTCTTCTAGGGTTTCTTTTGTGGCTCAGATGGTAAGGAATCTGCCTGCAATGCAGGAGACCTGGATTCAGTACCTGGGTTGGGAAGATCTCCTGGAGAAGGGCATGGCAACTCACTCCAGTATTCTTGCCTGGAGAATTCCATGGACAAAGGAGCCTGACAGGCTACATGGAGTCACAAGGAATCCATGGAGCTATGTAGAGTCAGACATGACTGAGAGACTAACACTTTTTATTGACAAGAGAGAATGAAAGAGAGATGATAGAGAACTGAAGGGAATGCCCAAGAGAAAAACCTGTGTTTGAAAGTCTGAATTTGCCCCTATTCCAAATTAACTTGCTAGTTGTAAAGGAAATGTAATTATACCTGGTGTAATGATGGGTTTGATCATATATCCATTGACCTAAAATATGCATTTTTATAAGGTAGGTGTTATTTCCCGATATTTCATATGCATTTTGGAGAATTATATGCATGTGAATAAATTTTTCTGTCAAAAAAATTAAAAGTAAAAATTGGTATATCACCAAGAAATCTGAACACTACGGCGATAATAGCATTTCTTGGTCTTTTCCCTTTCCTAAAGTAAAGGCTTTCTTCTTAAAAATTTGTACTTCCTTAAAATTTTCTTTTGGTTAATTTGGAAAAATATGGAGCAAATTCACTTAACATTACAGAAATGTGTATTTAAAAGAATAGTTTTTATTTTCCTAATTTAAGAATGTTCACATTTTAACACTATAATTAATTAGTATCCTTTCCTTTTCCTTCCTCTACTTTCTTTCCTCACTTCCTCCTGTTTTTCTTTTTCCCTTCCTCCTTACAATTCCTTCTTTCTCTCCTACTTTCAGTTTCTCAATCTTCACTCACAAGAGATTTTGGAGATCTGACATAAGTCCTTTCAATATAATACAAAAATTAAAAATTTTAATATAATATAAAAATCCAATATAATATAAAAATTCATAAAAGTTGAACATAAAATTGCATTTCATTGTAGAAAAATTAAGGTCATACTATCCACCACTGCTATTACATTTAAAAAATAATATTACATCATAACTATGAAGATTATTTAAAGCAATTATATGTATAATTCTATAAGTACAAGTACATATAATTTATTTCATTTATATATATGTATACACAAAACTGACTAGAAGCTTTTTTTTCTTAACTTCAGCAAAGCTTTCTATTGAACAGATCTCCACTGAGTAGCTATTAAGCCATAAACGGCAACCCACTACAGTTCTCTTGCCTGGAAAATTCCATGGATGGAGGAGTCTCGTAGGCTACAGTCCATGGGGTCGCAAAGAGTTGACTGAGTGACTTCACTTTCACTTTCAATATTAAATGATTACTACAAAATGAGAAACTAGATAAATATATACACATGCACATACTCTTATGTGATGGAAAGGTGGTATTATCTAATGTCATGGTGATATTCAGACTGCAATAATAAGTGTAGCAAATGAACACATTTTGTACCTTAAACTTACACAATGTTATATGCCAAATATGTCTCAATAAAGTTTGGAAAATAAAGTTTTTGTGTGAACATTTATTTTTACTTTTCATAAAATGCAGCTTATGAATAGCATAGTAAGTGTATACTGAACTCCCTGAGACACTGCCATACTGTTTTCCAAAGCAGCTGTTTAATTTTTCATTCATAGAAGTATATAAGAGAAATCATACAATATGTAGTCTCCTGTGTTTGACTTCTAGTAATTTATCTGGATTTATTACTGCTTTCCCTCCTAACGAAACTATGGTCTGTCTTTTTATATTTTAGCTATTCTATATATATATATAGAGAGAGAGACAGAGAGACAGAGAGACAGAGAGAGTGATATTGTGGTTTTGATTTGCATTTCTCTGATGGTTAGTGAATACTCTTTTGAGATATATCTGATCAAAATTTTGCCAACATGAAATTGTTTCTTTTTTGTGTGTGTTTTATTATTGAGTTACTAAAAGAAATCAATAGCTCATTGGAGAAATGACTGATACTATGGCTGGAAAAAGAAAAATGTAAGATGAGCCTGAAGCGAGAAAGCAGTGCATAAAAATTGAAGAATGGCAGTACATTAAAGGGACACAGGGATCAACATGTGTCCCAATCACTAAAACTGGAAGATTTGAACAAAAAATGAATATATTAATTGACTATAACCCAATGTATTAAATAAATATACACAAGTTCAAATGAGGTAAATAATTAAACAAATAAATCCAGAAGTGACAGTTCTTCCGTATAGAATATTTCCAAACACTGTATATAGATATTCTCTCTCAATAATTGAGAAATCAAAGGTCTAACTGCAGATGACATTTTATTACGTCATTCAACTAATATATATTGAATAAATTTCTCATATTGTGTCCTGAGAAAGCAAAGATTAAAAAATGTTGCCCCTGATCTCATCGGGGAGATGCTAGCTTTTCCTCATAATTTTTATCTTTATGCTTTCCTTTATACAAAAAGTAACTGAGGGGCAGGAATGTATTTCAGTAATATTTTAACCTTTAGCATTTTATTGCAAAGCCAGGCATGCTAGCTCAGCAAATATTTAGTAATGATTCTCATAAGAGTGAGAAATGAATAAAATCTGAAGTTATTTATTTTGTATCCCTGGTCTGCTTTCCTACAGTATGATTTAAGAAGGAATATGAATGCTTACTTGAGCAGATATGCAACATACCTGTGTTGAGTAGAATTTCTGCTAAGCAATGCAAAACAAAACTACTCCTATTTAACATTTTTACTAAGATTTTTTTGGAATATAGAAATTTTTGATATAATATCAGAATTCAGAAATTACCATAACATTGTAAATATATTCTTTGTCCTTAAAAAGTCCTTCATAAATGTGAAGTCTTGTTGACATTTGCTCAAATCATTAGTTCTTTTATCATTTTTCCAGAAATTATAGTATTAGATTCAAGACTAAGTATATAATATATATTTTATTATGTTTATGTATTATAAATATATAAATATATTTATATATTCTCTATAAAAAATTATATATGTATGTTCTATATATAAAAATTAGAACATATTTTTATGTCCTGCATTTGACTGAATTCTGAAACTAAATTTTAACCTACAATTAGTTTTAATAATTACAACACATTTTAGAAAATATCACATCGTATCCATCTTTATTCTTTTCTTGGGTTTGTGGTATTTCACAATATTTTAAGAACTGATTTGCTAAATCATGTCTTTATGCTTCAAACTAATTACAAATAATATTAAAATTGAGATTCAATAAGGTATTTTATTCTACCTATTTAGTTAAATGATTTCACTGTATTTCTATTTTTATTTCCCAATGTAATAATATTTTATTAATTCAATATAATGATATCCGCTTCTTCCACTTTACCAGTAGTTGTAACAAGCTAGAGTAAGTCTAAACTCTAAAGTAATGAAGGATCTTGCACCTCTACCCCTATTCAACTATCAAAATGATTTTTTCTGTTAAGTATATACATGGCAAAGTATTTTGTGTTTATATCATTTGTATGTATGCGTATAAGTATTTTTTTCCATATTCTCCAAGAATCTTTCTTAGTTGCCTCAGATATTTCAGACTCTTTTGAATATGGAGTAGCTTCAAACAGAAAGCAAAAAAAAACAAACACAAAAACAAAAAATCTACATCTGTTCATTTAAAAATTATTACTTTCACCTAAATCCCCCCCTAAAATCTTGTATTTTTCAGAAAATTAAATGTTTTAACCTTTAAAATGGCATTTATTCTAGGACTGATTGAAAAGTCTTACAGACATTTGATTTTGTGGCCGTCTATTGAAAAATAACCTACTAATAACTTTTTACCTACACTTTACTTTTTAAATGTGACCTATAATATTGTTTCTAGCATTTATGTTCATGTAAATTTATGTCTTTCTTACTTGGCAGTATCCAGTGTCTTCACCATTTCTATTAATACTGTCAGTATCACCTTTCACGGAAAGGGAAGGGATTTTTTATATTCTGCCAATCTCATTTTTAAGTTTGACTTGAGTGTTGTAACCTAGCTGTCTAAAAGTCTAAGTTTACCTATTGTCTAATTTGCATTCCTCTTCACTGATTGAAAAGCTTTTTTGTGGTAAATATGTGGCAGAACATTTTATCTTTTGGCAGTTAGAATAAAAGTAAACAAATAATTTCCCAAATGACCCACCATTATAAACTTTTATTCTTTAATTTTGGAAGTTCTCATACAATCACTTACTTTTATTGTCAAACTATGATTTTATCCTGACATTGTTTGCAGGTAATTTTGGTGTTTTCCTTATTTCTGCCTCAATTTTGAAGTTTCTTTTAGCATAAATATTCTTAAAGGAATTTGACCATTTGGACAATAGCACCTCTACAAAATTTTTTTTGGTTTGGGCATATTATAAATTAAACTTCTATGAGCATTTGTTTATATTGACTTTTGTGTGAATATAACTTTTTATTTCTCTGAGATAAATGTCTATTACTGCAATTGTTGGGGTGCAAGTTGGTTATATGTTTAATTTTTTAGGAAAATGGAAAACTGTGTGTAGGGTAATTGTATCATTTTATACTCTCACTAGCAGTTTTTGAGTGATCAGGTTTGTTTGCATCTTTATAACAGAAGTTGGTGTTTTCACTACTGTTTTTTTTTTGATTGTTTGTTTCATTTTGTAGCATTTCTGAGCAGTCTGTAGTAATCTCCCTTGTGTTTTCAGTTTAAGATTTTCTTAATGACTAATTATGTTTAACGTACTTTAATGTGTTATATGACCTCTAGATATATCTCTAGATCTACTTCTGTGAAAAGTCTACACAGATCTCTTTCCCATTTTCTTATTGGATTGTTTGGTTTTGTACTGTTGAGTTTTTAAAGTTCTTTCTGTATTTTACAAGTTTCTTGCTAAGTATGTGGCTTGTAACTTTATTGCCTCAGCCTACAGCATATCATTTATCCTCTTTACAGGGTTTTTGGATAGTGAAAGTTTTAAATTTTGATGATGTCCAATTTATCAAGGTTTGTTTTTTTTTTAATGGGTTACACTTTTGATAGAAGTCTCATTATTTTACCAGTAAAACTTTGAAGATTTTCTTTTGTTTTTCCTAAAATTTTCATAGTTCTATTCTAAGTTGGTCATCCACTTTGAGTTCACATTTGTATATGGTACAGCATTTGGTTTAAGCTTTCTCTTTAATCTATGGATGACCAATAGCTCTAGCACTATTTGTTAAAAATACTGTCTTTTCTCCATTGAATTGCTTTGATACGTTTGTCAAAAATCAGAAATTGGTTGGACTTACTTCTGCAGGTCCATTGCTAAGATCTCCATTCTATACCATTGATTTTTTTGTGTATCTCTTTATCAATACCACAATCTTAATTATGGATTTACATACAGAATGTTGCAATAGATTAGACTGATTCCTTCCCCTTTATTCATTTTCTAAATAATTTGAGCTATTCTAATTCTTTTGACTTTTCATATATATTTTTGAATAATCAATATCTATAAAAATTCTCACTGGGAATTTGATGAGAATTACATTAAAGCTGTGTATTTATTTGAGAACAACTAACAGGAAATGGCACCCCACTCCAGTACTCTTGCCAGGAAAATCCCATGGACAGAGGAGCCTACTAGGCTACAGTCCATGAGGTCGCTAAGAGTCAGACATGACTGAGCGACTTCACTTCCACTTTTCCCTTTCATGCACTGGAGAAGCACATGGCAACCCACTCCAGTATTCTTGCCTAGAGAATCCCAGGGACGGCGGAGCCTGGTGGGCTGCCGTCTATGGGGTTGCACAGAGTCAGACATGACTGAAGCTACTTAGCAGCAGCAGCAGCAACATCTTTACCATGTTTTCCAATCTATAAGCACAAAATCACTTCCCTTTTTGACTTATTTCTACCGATGTCCAGGAAGTGCAGAGACTCCTGTACAGGACAAATCCTGAGTAATCTGGAATATTACTCAGCTATAAAAAGAACAAATAATTCCATCTGCAGCAACATGGATGGACCTAGAGATTGTCACACTGAATGAAGTAAGTCAAACTGAGAAAGACACATATCGTATGATATCACTTATATGTATAATCTAAAAAAAATGGTACAAATGAACTTACTTACAAAACAGAAATAGAGTCACAGATGTAGAAAATAAATCTATGGCTACTGGGGCAGGGGTGGGGGGGATTGGGTGAGGGGGATAAATTGGGAAGTTGGGATTGACATATATACTGTGCTTGTGTGTATGCTAAGTGGTTACAGTAGTGTCTGACTATTTGTGACCCAATGGATTGTAACCTGCCAGTCTCCTCCATCCATGGGATTCTTCAGGCAAGAATACTGTAGTGGGTTGCCATGCCCTGCCCCAGGGGGTCTTTCTGACCCAGGGATCAAGCCCAGGTCTCCTGCATTGCAGGTGGATTCTTTACCACTGAGCCACTAGGGAAGCCCCATACATACTCTACTATACATAAAATAAACAACTAATAAGAATCTATTGTATAGCACAGAGAACTCTACTCAGTACTCTGTAATGGCCTATATGGAAAAGGAATTTAAAGAAGAGTGGATATATGTATATGTATAACTGATTTGGGCTTCCCTGGTAGCTCCATGGTAAAGAAAAGTGAAAATGAAAGTTGCTCAGTCGTGTCTGACTCTTTGCAACTGCATGGACTGTATAGTCCATGGAATTCTCCTGGCCAGAATACTGGAGTGGGTAGCCTTTCCCTTCTCCAGAGAATCTTCCCGACCCAGGAATCGAACGAGGGTCTCCTGCATTGCAGGCGGATTCTTGACCAACTGAACTATGAGGGAAGCCCTATAGTAAAGAATCTGCCTGCCAATGCAGGAATCATGGGTTCAATCCCTGGGTCAGGAAGGATCTCCTGGAGAAGGAAATGACAATCCACTTCAGTATTCTTGCCTAGGAAATGCTATGGATAGAAGACCCTGGTGGGCTACAGTCCACGAGGTCACAAAAGAGTCAGACACAATTTAGCGACTAAAAAGAATTACTAGCTCACTTAGCTGTACAGCAGAAACTAACTCAACATTGTAAATCAACTACTCCAATAAATTTTTTTAAATGATAAAGTCTTAGCACCAACAGTGATTTTAGAACTAGTTCTTGTATTATTGTTGATTTGTGCCCATCCTGCTGTCATCTTGTCATTTCTTCTGCTTATGAATTTATTTCATGCCCCCCCTTTTGAGCCAATGTATGCAATAAAAGACTAATCAAAATTGGAAAAACTTGTAAGGTGTTTATTAACCATTAAGAGCACTATTATCTGATATGTAACAAAACAGTGAATTCATTAAGCACTTGAGAATATATGAAAAGTGAAAGTGAAGGTTGCTCAGTCATGTTGACTCTTTGGGACCCCATGGACTGTAGCCTTCCAGGCTCCTCTGTCCATGGGATTCTTCAGGCCAGAATACTGGAGTGGGTAGCCATTCCCTTCTCCAATGGATCTTCCCAGCCCAAGGACTGAACCCAGTTCTTCCGCATTGCAGGCGGATTCTTTACTGTCTGAGCCACTGGGGAAGCAATTCTGGCATTGCTTTAATAACACAGAAAACGTAGAACACTATTGGTTATTGTCTGTGCTTATTATGTCAATTTCCTTCACTATTACACACTAAATTCATAAGAGTTTTCCCTTATTCTTCATGAAGTATATCACTCTCTCACCTACGTACACATCTTTATGTTTAAAATTCCATTATTTATAAGTTGAATAGTATCTCATATCCAGCTTCAGAAACATATATGTTTTAATTTTTTTTTTTTTACCATTTCTATAGGAATACTAATTTTTCTCCAAGTTATTTTAGTTGCAGGAGGAGTAAAGTGGTTCTTTGGTATATTCCCCACAAACTTAAATATTCAGTTTTTACTATTTAGTTTATAAACTGAATATTTGATGCCTCACATGTATTTTTCATTTTGAACAAATTAAGCAAAATCTAAAATCCATATTGGAATAGAATTATCATACTAAATTTTATGTTACTTAGTTTTAGTGCCATGTGAATAAGTCCATTAACGTGTATGACCTTGTCAGAGATAACTGCAAAGAGAAGCAGGCTGCTAATTAACTATTTTCAAATTGATGTATCACCTCCATGTGGCTTTCTATGAAAGTTTACAATAAAGGTGAAAGTTAATGGCAGTCTGACCAGGCATGAATAGTGACATAGATCAAGAATGCCATTTTACATTCATAAACCAAAACAGCATCAAAGGGTTCTTTGAAAAGCAAAGACTTTAGGTTTGGAGGCCTCAGAAAATCCATTTGACGATGTGTTTTACTGACCCCTGAGGAAAAGGATCAAAAAATAGTAGAGATACAGGAAATTATCATTTACTTTATAAATGTTACCTCCTAGGCTCTTGAGGGAAGGGCAAATGAACATCACAACAGTCCTTTAATCTAGAAGTGAGAGTAAGAATAGTAATCAAGATAGCTAAGAAAACTAGTAAAGTTAAAATTACCTTCACTCTAAATGGGAATTTAGAATTTACCTATTGGGGAGGTTATATACGACATGAATTCATAGGTCTTTTGGTAATGAAAAGTCAAATAGAAATATAAGAAAGCATTTGTAATGAGACATATACACACAACAGTATCTCAATTACAAAGTTGTGAATAAAAAAACATTTAAAAATATCAATACTAATTTTTTGCTATTTTTCAGTGTATTCAGTTCAGTTCAGTCGCTCAGTCGTGTCCGACTCTTTGCGACCCCATGAATCGCAGCACGCCAGGCCTCTCTGTTGATCACCAACTCCCGGAGTCTACCCAAACCCATGTCCATCGAGTCGGTGATGCCATCCAACCATCTCATCCTCTGTCGTCCCCTTCTCCTCCCGCCCCCAATCCTTCCCAGCATTAGGGTCTTTTCCAATGAGTCAACCCTTCGCATGAGGTGCCCAAAGTATTGGAGTTTCAGCTTCAACATCAGACCTTCCAATGAACACCCAGGATTGATCTCTTTTAGGATGGATTGATTGGATCTCCTTGCAGTCCAAGGGACTCTCAAGTGTCTTCTCCAACACCACAGTTCAAAAGCATCAATTCTTCAGCGGTCAGCTTTCTTCACCATCCAACTCTCACATCCATACATGACCACTGGAAAAACCATAGCCTTGACTAGACATGTATTAATGGATATTAATGTATTAGTGGATTAGTGTATTAGTGGATAGAAAAATAATTACAGAAGAATAGGTGATAAGATAAAAAGTATGAGAATCAAATAAAAAATGGGAAAAATACTAAAAGAGAGAATCAAATAAAAGGGGGAGTCGCCTACATACTGTGTTGTGTGTCACTTCAGTTGTGTCTGACTCTTTGTGACCCCATGAACTGTAGGCCACCAGGCTCCTCCATCCATGGGATTTCCCAGGCAAGAATACTGGAGTGGGTTGCCATTTCCAGGAAAGGGAAAGAAATGAGAATGGAAAGGACAATTATAGAAGGTAAATAAAAATTTGGTTACTATGAACCATTAGTACTGTAATCACATTTGTTAGTTCTCCTCTATTTTCTTGAATTACTGATTATTCTGTATTAACAGTTATCATTACCCTTTGAAAATCTAATTAACTCAACAACACAGCCCTACAACTGTTCTTATCTTTAAACAGAAACACATTTTAACCTGAAACACATTTTCAGGTTCCACACTGAATAACAATGCTAGAAAACTAACCCTAGTTTCTAATTTTAAGGTTATTATATTTTCAAAGCTTTTACATTTAATGTTAAATAGTGGTTATATCCCTAGAAAATATTTGTTCATGACAAAATTTCATAAAACGTAAAGGACTACATAATTTTTTGTAGGCATTTTTTGAACTTTTATAAATTCTGATAGTAAAAACATTTTCATAAAAAGATATATGACAGCTAATAAAAAGCATATGGAAAAATATCATTTCCAACTCAGTTAAATAAAATAGCTTTACTTTCCCTGGGCTTTTCGATTAGGATCATAATACTATCTAACTATTATTGTGTTATTATTTATGTAGTAGACATGGTTCCAAGTGCTTTACATATATTAGCATGTTATAAACCAATATAAGTTTAGGAGGCAGGTATGATTTTGGTTTTCATTTTGTAGGGGAGTACACTAAAATATTAGGAGATTTAAAAACTAAGCCAAGGATACACTGAGTAAGTGAGTAAGTCCTAAATTGAACAACATCTGGACCCCTTGTCCTTAGTCACAGAGAATCATTATTTTAAAAATTGTCAACATATTTAAACAATAAGCATTCTGGTCCTCATTCTGTCTGATTACATGGTAGTTATTACACCTCAAATTATTTTATACAAGTCTATGAGTAAACACATTTACTTGTAAAATGCCTAAATATTGAAAAGAGATCTTCATGAGGATATAGGGGTAAAGGGAAGCACAAAACAAATAACATACTCTTATTATATACACATTATCTATGTTTGCTATTAATATATGCCCATAAAATTTAAATCAGGTCAGCTCAGTCTCTTGGTAGTGTCCGACTCTTTGCAACCCCATGGACTGAAGCATGCCAGGCCTCCCTGTCCATCACCAACTCCTGGAGTTTACCCAAACTTATGTCCATTGAATCAGTGATGCCATCCAACAAATTCATCGTCTGTCATCCCCCTTCTTCTCCCAACTTCAATCTTCCCCAGCATCAGGGTCTTTTCCAGTGAGTCAATTTTTCGCCTCAGGTGGCCAAAGTATTGGAGCTTCAGCTTCAACATCAGTCCTTCCAATGAATATTCAGAACTGATCTCTTTTAGGATGGACTGGTTGGATCTCATTGCAGTCCAACAGACTCTCAAGAGTCTTATCCAACACTACAATTCAAAAGCATCAATGCTTCAGTGCTCAGCTTTCTTTAGAGTCCAACTCTCACATGCATACATGACTACTGGAAAAACCATAGCTTTGACTAGATGGACCTTTGTTGGCAAAGTAATGTCTCTGCTTTTTAATAAGCTGTCTAAGTTGGTCATAACTTTTCTTCCATAGCTTTGACTAGATGGACCTTTGTTGGCAAAGTAATGTCTCTGCTTTTTAATAAGCTGTCTAAGTTGGTCATAACTTTTCTTCCAAGGAGTAAGCATCTCAATTTCATGGCTGCAGTCACTATCTGCAGTGCTTTTGGAGCCCCCAAAATTAAAGTCTCCCACTGTTACCACAGTTTCCTCATCTATTTGCAATGAAGTGACAGGACTGGAAGCCATGACAGTAGTTTTCTGAATGTTGAGCTTTAAGCCAACTTTTTCACTCTCCTCTTTCACTTTCATCAAGAGGCTCTTTAGTTCTTCTTCACTTTTTGCCATAAGTGTGGTGTCATTTGCATATCTGAGGTTATTGATATTTCTCCCAGCAATCTTGATTCCAGCTTGTGCTTCATCCATCACAGAGTTTCTCATGGTGTACTCTGAATATAAGTTTAATAAGTAGGGTGACAATATACAGCCTTAACATACTGCTTTCCCGATTTGGAACCGGTCTGTTGTTTCATGTCCAGTTCTAACTGTTGCCTCCTGACTTGGAAAAAAATTTCTCAAGAGGCAGGTCAGGTGGTCTGGTATTCCCATGTCTTAAAGAATTTTCCACAGTTTATTGCAATCCACACAGTCAAAGGCTTTGGCATAGTCAATAAAGCAGAAAAAGATGTTTTTCTGGAACTCTCTTGCTTTTTTGATGATCCAGCAGATGTTGGCAATTTGATCTCTGGTTCCCTGCCTTTTCTAAACCCAGTTTGTACATCTGGAAGTTCATGGTTCACATATTGCTGAAGCCTGGATTGGAGAATTTTGAGCATTACTTTAGTAGTATGTGAGATGAGTGCAATTGTGAGGTAGTGTGAGCATTCTTTGGCATTGCCTTTCTTTAGGATTGGAATGAAAACTTATCTTTTCCAGTCCTGTGGCCACTGCTGAGTTTTCTAAATTTGCTGGCATATTGAGTGCAGCATTTCCACAGCATCATCTTTTAGGATTTGCAATAGCTCAATTGGAATTCCATCACCTCTACTAGCATTCTTTGTTAGTGATGCTTCCTAAGGCCCACTTAACTTCACATTCCAGGATGTCTGGCTATAGGTGAGTGATCACACCATTGTGATTATCTGGGTCATGAAGATCTTTTTTGTACAGTCCTTCTGTGTATTCTTGCCACCTCTTCTTAATATCTTCTGCTTCTGTTAGGTCCATACCATTTCTGTCCTTTATTGAGCCCATCTTTGCATCAAATATTCTCTTGGTATCTCTAATTTTCTTGAGGAGATTTCTAGTCTTTCACATTCTATTGTTTTCCTCTATTTCTTTGCACTGACCATTGAGGAAGGCTTTCTTATCTCTCCTTGCTATTCTTTGGAACTCTGCATTCATATGGGTTTATCTTTCCTTTTCCCCTTAGCTTTTTGCTTCTCTTCTTTTCCCAGCTGTTTGTAAAGCCTCCTCAGACAGCCATTTTGCTTTTTTGCATTTCTTTTCCTTGGGGATGGTCTTGATTCCTGTCTCCTGTACAATGTCAGGAACCTCCATCCACAGTTCATCATGCACTTTGTCTATCAGATCTAGTCCCTTAAATCTATTTCCCACTTCCACTCTGTAATTGTTAGGGATTTGATTTAGGTCATACCTGAATGGTCTAGTGGTTTTCCCTATTTCCTTCAATTTAAGTCTGAATTTGGCAATAAGGAGTTCATGATATAAGCCAGAGTCAGCTCCTGGTCTTATTTTTGCTGACTGTATAGAGCTTCTCCATCTTTGGCTGCAAAGTATATAATCAATCTGATTTTGGTGCTGACCATTTGGTGATGTCCATGTGTAGAGTATTCTCTTGTGTTCTTGGAAGACGGTATTTGCTATGATCATTGTGTTCTCTTGGCAAAATTCTATGAGTCTTTGCTCTGCTTCATTCTGTACTCCAAGGCCAAATTTGCCTGTTACGCCAGGTGTTTTTTGACTTCCTACTTTTGCATTCCAGTCTCCTATAATGAAAAGGACATCTTTATTGGGTGTTAGTTCTAAAAGGTCTTGTAGGTCTTCATAGAACTGTTCAACTTCAGCTTCTTCTGTATTACTGGTCGAGAGATAGACTTGGATTACCATGATATTGAATGGTTTGCCTTGGAAATGAACAGAGATCGTTCTGTTGTTTTTGAGATTGCATCCAAGTACTGCATTTCAGACTCTTTTGTTGACTATGATGTATACTCCACTTCTTCTAAGGGATTCTTGCCCACAGTAGTAGATATGATGGTCGTCTGAGTTAAATTCACCCATTCCCGTCCATTTTAGTTCGCTGATTTCTAAAATGTCAACGTTCACTCTTGCCATCTCCTGTTTGACCACTTCCAATTTGCCTTGATTCATGGACCTAACATTCCAGGTTCCTAAGCAATATTGCTCTTTACAGCATCAGACCTTGCTTCCATCAGCAGTCACATCCACAACTGGGTGCTGTTTTTCCTTTGGCCCCATCTCTTCATTCTTTCTGGAGTTATTGCTCCATTGATCTCCAGTAGCATGTTGTGTGGTGCGGGATTGGGTGAGCGGCGGCTGCCCAGTGCTAGAGCAGTGAGCAACAAGTGGCTAAGAGGAGATACCCCACGTCCAAAGTCAGGAGTTGGGGCTATTAGGAGATACCCCACATCTAAGGTCAGAGAAACCTCAGTAAGATGGTAGGCACTAAGAGAGAGCATTCAGACAGAAACCACAATCACAGAAAACTAACCAATCTAATCACATGCACCACAGCCTTGTCTAACTCAATGAAACTATGAGCCATGTCGTGTAGGACCACCCAAGACAGACGGGTCACGGTGGAGAGTTCTGACAAAATGTGGGCCACTGAAGAAGGGAATGGAGAAGGAAATGGCAACCCACTCCAGTGTTCTTGCCTGGAGAATCCCAGGGACAGCAGAGCCTGGTGGGCTGCCATCTATGGGGTCGCACAGAGTTGGACATGACTGAAGCGACATAGCAGCAGCAGCAGCAGAAGGGAATAGCAAACCACTTCAGTATTCTTGCCTTGAGATCCCCATGAACAGTATGAAAAGGCACAAAGATAGGACACTGAAAGATGAACTCCCCAGGTTGGTAAGTGCCCAGCATGCTACTGGAGATCAATGGAGAAATAACTCCAGAAAGAAAATTCAAATAGATGGGTTAATTTCAATACATAAAGAAGAACACTTACCCATGTCTCTGAGATCTTTATTGCATAACTAGATCCTCAACTAGAATTGTTTTATATCAGAAAGTACACTAATGTAAATCAGAAAATCTGAGCTTTCTTTCCATTTCTGCCAGTGAGATGGTAGACATGCTGGATATATAAAGCCCTATCATTCTGTTTGCTCATCTCTGATTTGGGGATGACCTTGTAAAGTAGTATTCATCTGCACTACATCTGTGTTCCTGTGAGTATCAACATTAAGTATGGTCCCTTAAAAAACAAGAGTAGTTTCTTTAGTTAAAAATAAAATTTAAAAACAGTCAAACCCTAAACTAAATCTCAGGATACATGCTAATAGCAAGGGTTGATTTCAGAACCAGATTAACTTGTTTTTATTTCTATCCAAATGGCACTGAATATAATTCCACGGTCTGTCTCTGCTGAGGCTAATCCATATAAATACCTTTAATGAAAGGAGCACCTTTATGAATGAGGATGTTAGCAATCTATTTTGGTTTCTCATAAGTGAAGGAGAAAGATACATAAGCACATAAGTGACTTGAGTAAGTTTTAGATGTGGAGGGATAAGTTAACAGATATTAAAATAGATGTTTATGGTTGCCTTTGTGATAACAGATAACACCTGTCATCACTGTCTATAGTAGATATAGCTATTTGAATGCCTGTTCATACTCAGTTTTCTATTCTCTACTGCAGAACCAGGCTCAGTTCAGTTCAGCTGCTCAGTCATGTCCAACTCCTTGTGATCTCATGGACTGCAGCACACCAGGCTTCCCTGTCCATCACCAACTTTCAGCGCCTGTTTAAACTCATGTCCATCAAGTCAGTGATGCCATCCAACTACCCCATCCTCTGTCATCCCCTTCTCCTCCTGCCTTCAATCTTTCCCAGCATCAGGGTCTTTTCCAAAGAGTCAGTTTTTCACATCAGGTGGCCAAAGTATTGGAGCTTCAGCTTCAGCATCAGTCCTTCCAATGAGTATTCAGGACTGATTTCCTTTAGAATTGGCTGGTTTGAACTCCTTGCAGTCCAGAGGTGCTCAAGAGTCTTCTACAACACCACAGTTCAAAAGCATCAATTCTTTGGTGCTCAGCTTTCTTTAAAGTCCAACTCTCACATCCATACATTACACACTGGAAAAACCATAGCCTTGACTAGATGGACCTTTGTTGACAAAGTAATGTCTCTGCTTTTTAATATGGTGTCTAGGTTGGTCATAGCTTTTCTTCCAAGGAGCAAGTGTCTTTTAGTTTCATGGCTGCAGTCAACATCTGCAGTGATTTTGGAGCCCCCCAAAATAAACATACTGTTTCCATTGTTTCTGCAACTATTTGCCATGAAGTGATGGGACCGGATGCCATGATTTTAGTTATTTGAATCTTGAGTTTTAAGCTAGCTTTTTCACTCTCTTCTTTCACTTTCATCAAGAGGTTCTTCAGTTCCTCTTCGCTTTCTGCCATAAGGGTAGTGTCATCTGCATATCTGAAGTTATTGATACTTCTCCTGGCAATCTTAATTTCAGCTTGTGCTTCATCCACCCCGGCATTTCACATGAGAGACTCTGCATACAAGTTAAATAAGTAGGGTGACAGTATACAACCTTGACATACCCCTTTCCCAATTTGGAACCAGTCCATTGTTCCATGTCTGGTTCTAACTGTTGCTTCTTGATTTGCATACAGATTTCTCAGGAGGCAGGTAAGGTGTCTGGTATCTCTATGCATATCTATTGCCCTTAGTGTCAATGCATATCTATTGCCAATAGATATGCCAATAATGTCAATAGTCAATGCATATCTATTGCCATTAATGATGATTATTTTCATGAGTCAGAATTTTCATATAACTTCACTTCAACAAGTAGTTCCCTATGTTTTAACAGTATATAAAATTTTGCCTCAAGCTTTAGTGCTTTTAAAAATAATTTTAAAGCTCACTCAATTGACCTGTGTGTTTAAAGTTAAGAAT
Source organism: Giraffa tippelskirchi (assembly GCF_054371585.1). Taxonomy (NCBI): domain Eukaryota; kingdom Metazoa; phylum Chordata; class Mammalia; order Artiodactyla; family Giraffidae; genus Giraffa; species Giraffa tippelskirchi. The sequence goes on from NC_137278.1 coordinate 68,089,764, forward strand.
TTCTTCTTACAGATTTCATTATTGGGCTTTTGTTGACAGAAGATTGTAGAAATTTTCATGCTTGGTGAACTTCATTTCAAATGCATTTAATTATAAGAAAATGAATTTTGTTTCATCCCAATGAGAAGTATGCTTGGGAAACCAGGGAAACTGACAGAGGAGGAGGAGGTAGCATACAAACTATGTCACATAGTAGTATCTTGGGAAATCAAGATGTGACAAAATCAGAAACTGCTCAGAGTCTGTGTGAGCACCATGGGTTTGTAACCCTTGATTTGAGATGCTGCTTCCAAAGTAAATTTGGAAAAACATGATTTCCATAAGGCCTTCTAAAATCAAAGAGGAAGGATAGAAATTATAAGCATATTTTATCCCCCTCCATTCCTTCCTATACCAGTTTAGAGAATCTCCCTTCTGAAAGCTCTATCAATCAGAAATTTTTATATTTTGGCAACTTGTTGGATTTCACAGTATTGGTTGGCTGGGATAGAGGGCCAGGAGAGTCTCAGACTAACTAAAACAATGAATAAGATGGAATGCTAAATTACAGATATAAAGAAAGTAACATGGAAACATAGAAAACAGAGAAAAATTAATTTTTGCTAGGGTGATCAGAACAATTCTTATGAAGCAGATATTTGAGCAAAGTTTGGAAGGGTTGGTGGAAAATGCTTCAGGATGTGATGATTGTGAATCAATTCTGTATGAAGTAAGTAAAGATCTAACACATAATAGTGATAAATCAAATTGACCTAATAGCCTAAAATTTTTGTCTCATCCTTTTACTATATCATTTATTTAGTTATATTTCAGATTCCATAATCAGGAGATGGTATCTATGACCTCGCATCTTATTTTTGAGTTTGACCATATGTCTAGCTTTGGATAATTGTAAGCAAATGTCACATAAAAAGAGCTTGAGAAAGTCGGTGTCTGTTTCTGGAGCAAGCAAGATAAATATTGTTGGCCAATGTCTATTCAATTAATTTCATTTTCACACTTGTCTGTGCATTCTTGTGTCTGGTTGGTTTGAACTTTCAGTAAGCCTGAGGTATATGCAAAAATATTACTTAATTCAAAGCTTGGCACCCACTTAGGCTAAGAAACTATTCTGGGTGCTGTGGACACAGCAATAAGCAAAGCAAAGTCCCTATCTCTATTGATTTTATGATTATGATAAACTTGTGTCAAAGTGGTTATTATCTTTTTAAGGAAATAAAAATCATCAGAAACAATCAAAGACATAAATGAGTGTAAAGGATCCAGGGAGCCTATGTTCTCTTGTCATAATCAGTCTTTACCTTTTAATTTATAAATTTAATTTTATAGATAGAGCTCTTGTTGTTTAGTCACTAAGTCAGGTCCAACTCTTTTGCGACCCTATGGACTGTAGTCTGCCATGCTCCTTTGTTCATGAGATTTCCCAGGCAAGAATGCTTGAGTTTGGTTGCTATTTCCTTCTCCAGGGGATCTTCCTGACCCAAGAATTGAACCTACCTCTCCCGTATTGGCAGGAGGATTCTTTATCACTGAACCACCAAGGAAATCCACAGAGAATAGCGTTGCTCAAACTTTAACATTAATGAAAATTAGTAGATTTTGGATGCTGTACCAGATTCCGAATTTCTAACAAGCTCCCAGGTGATGGTCATGCCTGATATGGATTGACTTACTAGGTTTTTCAAGGTTTTGTTTTAAGGGTAACAGAAAATGCATCATTGCAAAATTAAATTCAGGGAACAGACCATATTCTTTACATTTCTTCACAGACAATTAGAGGTTTTCAAACTTATTTTCAAGAGTCTAAGAGCTATTGAACTATGTGTCTCATTGTTGATGATGTCTTAAAAAAAAACAAAACAAAACTATTACCTGGAAGATCAGGTAAAACTATTACCTTATAATCAAATATTGTCAGGTGTCATTAATACCCATGTTTCATATAACTTCCTAATTTATATCTAAAGTCTAGACTTTTCCAGTACTCTTCATGCCTCAGCTTTTGTCCCTGTCAATCTATTCTCATAGGAAAAGATCTGGAGTACCCTGCTAAAAACTTTCAAAATTCCTCCCATTTCACTTGCTATTACCTACATACCATTGTATCATCTTGTCTTCTTTATTCTTTTTACTCAATTTGCTCACTGTACAGTATTATCTCTCTGTTACACCTCAAGCAAAGGCAGCCACAGACTACTTAGTACTCTCAACTACTCTTTCTTCTTCCCCATATAGTTCTCTCCTTAACCTTTGGATCCTGGCTCAGGTTGATCAACCTATATAAAGTTACAACTACCCTCTCCTAACATTCCTTATTCCTCATCACTGCTTTATTTTTTTTCAAGTGGGCATCACCTTATATTACACTACATTTTGAGTTTAATGTTTGATATCAGTTATCTCAATACAAAGTAAACCCTGTAAAGCCAGGATTTTAGTATGTTTTTGTTCACTATATTTTTCCCCTAGAATCCCACCTAATGTAGTAGTTAAAAAAAAAAAACTACTATTTTTAAAGCATGTACATTATAAATAAATATATAAATTAATACTATCTAAAACCAACAACAGTAAAAATTATTTAACATAAAGAATTGGTCTCTAACTCTATTGTATATATTTATATTTTTGGCATTGCCTTCATGGTCTTTAGTATTTTTGTATCTTTGTGCTTTAGTAAATAGGCATCCTTAGGAAAGGATTCTAGTAATTCTACGGCCCTATCTCTGACCTGCTACCAATAGGGGCATTAAAGAATTCAACTCGTGTCAAAATCTTTTTACTCAATTGGTTATCAAATAATTTTGAAGAGAGTGAATTTTTTTAACATTTAAAGTTTTTTCAGATCATTTTTATTTCTCTTGTTTTAAAAAAGTCTACCTTTTGTGGTGTTGGTATTAATCATCTTGGGTCTGCTGGCAGTAGATTGACTGTTTGGTTCCTTTGGAGAATATACCCTGTGATTCCACTTATAATTTTCCACTGCTTTGGGATTTCACTTTTCTTTTTCTTCTATGTGTATGTGTGTATGTTCCTTTATAAGAAGAAAAACTTGCTTTCAGTCATTGGAGTAGGCCAAAGTGGGCCAAATCAGCTTCTGGTGACTTCTCCTAGCCTGAGACTAGGCTAACTTGTTAAAATTTCATTTAGGTGAAAATATCCTGTCTTCAGGGCTTCCCAGGTGGCTCAATGGTAAAGAATCTGCCTGTGAAGCAGGAGACACAAGTTCACTTCTTGGGTTGGGAAGATCCCCTGGAGAAGGAAATAGCAATCCACTCCAGTATTCTTGCCTGGAAAATTCCATGGACAGAGGAGCCTGGCCAACTACAGTCGATAGGGTTGCAAAAGAGTTGGACATGACTTAGCGACTAAACCACCACCACCACATCATCCCTGCTTTTATTTATTTCCACCACCAAGTGTGTGTGTGTGTGTGTGTGTGTGTGTGTGTGTGTGTGTGTGTGTGTGTGTGTGTGTGTGTGGAGGGGTATGTGCAGAGGCATGTGTGAGTAGAGAATCAGGCAGGAATTAACTAGAGAAGAAATGTTTTTGGCACAAATTTTATTCCCAGAACAAACATTATTAGTAAACTGTTTCTCCTTAAATCAGCAAAGAATTTCCAATGTAGTTTCTAAAACTAATTGACTTGATGAGATCTGATTATTTTTCAAGATGTACCAGATTTCTAGTCCTTACCATCTGCTAAGCCAATTGGTAGCAAATAAAAATATAGCTGTGAAAATGAATACAAATACTGATTAATTAACCTTTAGTCAAGTGCTTGGAGACCTTATGACTTCCTCCTATTCTTAGATCTAAATCTATAGCCTTTTTGTATGTATTTGTCATCAGAGAGTTGAAATTCTTTACTCTTTCCTATTCCTGAAAGGGCATAAGAGAGTTTCAAGGAAAAGGCTAACTTAAGCTTAATATTCCTACCAGATTTACTGGAAGAACCTAGGAAGTAATCCAGTTTCACACAGTTCTATAATTAGGATGATAGGAAAATCCTTTTATTCCACAAAGAGCTGTCATCTCTTCCCTTCATCTTTTTTCTTTATCAGAACTAAAATTATGTAACTGAAAGAACTGAAAATGTGACAAAAAATACACTGATTTTTTTTAATATTGAAGGCATCTATATTAATTTATTTACTTATTGTAGTAGGAATGGAAACAAATCATCAGCTATGCATCCAGATATTTTGGTGACCAAATATCGGGGTTATTTGATAAATTACAGAGATATTTAATTTGTTCCTGTTTTGTAAAATAGGTCAGCTCAGTTGGCTCATTGTGGTTGTTCAGATAATAAAATTTTGACACAGAATAGTGGACTGTCTCTTGGTACTTGTTTACTGCTCTGTCTATATTGGAACATTTTCTCCTTAATCTTCTGCAACATTTGTTTATCAAGCTTACTTTTATTTCTGATTATTTCTCTTTTTGTTGATCATTTCTCTATATATACATATTTTTTCACCTAAGGTTGTAGAAACCAGATTCGTACTACCTTATAAATTTAATTAGTTCACAAAAGTCTTCTTCCCTGGTGGTTCAGATGTTAAGAATACACCTGCAATGTGAGAGACCTGGGTTAGATCTCTGGATTGGGAAGATCACCTGGAGAAGGGAAAGGCTACCCACTCCAATATTCTGGCCTGGAAAATTCCACCGACAGAGGAGCCTGGCAGGCTACAGTCCATGGGGTCCCAAAGAGCCGGACATGACTGAGTGACTCACTTTTCACAAGTGTGTGTTAGTCGCTCTGTTGCATCCAACTCTTTGCAAACCCAGAGACTGTAGCCTTCGAGGCTCCTTTGTCTGTGGAATTCTCCAGGCAGGAATACTGGAGTGGGTTGCCATTCCCTTCTCCAGGGGGTCTTCCCAACCTAGGGAACAAACTCTGGTTTCCTATATTGAAAGAATAGTCTTTACCATCTGAGCTAAATTGTAGAAACCACATTTGTGATACCTTATAAATTTAATCTGCTCACAAGACACTTCGTAAATATTTCTTTCATTAAAACTCACTCAGTATTTGTCACATTATACAGTCTTCATAATTACTCTTCAAAAAATTCCTAGAACTATGGGATAACCAAGTCTTAATGCATCTTATATAATTCAGTTCAACAAATCTCGAGGAATTTGAAGTTCACAGTATTTAAATAAGTTCTTGCTGAAATTCATAGGCTAGTTAGTTATTTAAGACAGCATGAAACAAAGCTGCAAGACAACATTACATTAAAAATAATTAGTACTGTTAAAGTAAAACACAAGTGGAGACCAGACTTAAAAATTCTCTGAGCAGACAAAAATCAGTTTTGCCAAAAAGCTTTTGCAAGACAAGTGTGGCTAACTTGATTTGGGTCACTTCTCTTGCTTATGCCTCTGACAATGAAAAGTGAAACTTAAACTGTTCCCCTAAACTGATACAAGGTAACTACTACCCACTTCCCTTTAAGAAAATTCTAAAATTCAAACCAATTTGAAGAACAGTCACAGCCTACAGAATATATAAACTGTTCACCAGATTCCATGTGTCTTGGTTTGAGTGCCCCCAGTTTACAAACTCTTTTTAGTGTGTGCACAATAAACTTTTACTAATTATTACTTCAGTGATTCATTGGTTTTACTTCCTTTTTTTCTCAACTTTTGACGATATAAACAGGGCATCTTATTTGAAATGTTGTGTTTATTCTCAAGGAATGACTTGGAAATATAGTTGTGTGTGTTAGCCACTCAGTCACGTCCAACTCTATGGGACCCCATGGACAGTTACCCACCAGGCTTCTCTGTCCATGGGATTTTCCAGGCATGAAAACTGGAGTAGATTGCCATTCCCTCCTCCAGAGGATCTTCCTGACCCAGGGATTGAACCCAGGTCTCCTGCATTGCAGGCAGACTCTTCACCGTCTGAGCCACAAGGAAAGCCATGGGGAATATAGTTATATCTATCCATAAAAAGACAATATTTGTGATGCATGATCAACTCAAATTTTTGTTTGTCCTAGAGGATTATGTCTAGGGAAAGAACAATTACAGAGAATAAACAAAAATTTTAAAAATCATTATTGTATTAATAGTATGTAAAAATTTTAGACTATTCTGCTATAACTCTTAGGATTGGTTTTAGCATGTTAGTTTATCCATATTTTTGCTAACGGGCAGTTAGTACCTAGGGACTTCCCTGGTGGCTAAACAGTAAAGAATCTGCTTGCAATGCCAGAGACGTGGGTTTGATCCCTGGATGGAAAGATTCCCTGGATAAGGAAATGGCAACCCACTGCAGTATTCTCGCCTGAGAAATCCCCCAGACAGAGAAGCCTGGTGGGCTACAATCCATTGGGGTCACAAAGAATTGGATGTGACTGAGTGACAGAGCACAGCACAGTCTATCTCTTAAAAACAAATATTTCTTTCTTGTACTATGGTCAATCATAATTCTTAAGTAATCTTTGGATTTTTGCCTCTAACTCTTTCTCTTCCCCAGAACATATTTTTGGTTTTAACTGAATTTGTGTCTCCTGAATTGCAACTCTTAAAACCCCCAATAAAGCTCTTTGTACTTTGCAGCCTTGATATTGATTATTGCTCAAGAACACCAAGTCACTGTCTGCTTAACATAGGTATCTCTAAGATTATATACTGATCTAGATTAAGGGCCTGCATGACACCTCAGTTGGTAAAGAATACGCCTGTAATGCAGGAGACCCCGGTTTGATTTCTCGGTCGGGAAGATCTGCTGGAGAAGAGATAGGCTACCACTCCAGTATTCTTGGGCTTCCCTTGTGGCTCAGCTGGTAAAGAATCCACCTGCAATGCAGGAGACCTGGGTTGGATCCCTGGGTTGGGAAGATCCCCTGGAGAATGGAAAGGCTCTCCACTCCAGGATTCTGGACTGGACAATTCCATGGACTACACAGCCCATGGGGTCTCAAAGAGTCGGACACAACTGAGCAACTTTCACTTAACTTCAATATAGGAGACAGACAGATGCATTTACCATATAAAAGAATAAACACTCATAGCAATTAATTCTTTTCTGAAATATCCTTCCCACCATGGCTTCCCTGTTGTTTTCCTTTACTTCTATTTATCATTTAGGACTTGACTTGGACCTCATCTCTTTAGGGATGTCTACAAAGATACATATCTTTTTTTCCTTTTTATACTGTTCATGGGGTTCTCAAGGCAAGAATACTGAAGAGGTTTGCCATTCCCTTCTCCAGTGGATCATGTTTTGTCAGAACTCTCCACCATTACCCATGCATTTTGGGTGACCCTACACAGCATGGCTCATAGTTTCATTGAGTTAAACAAGGCTGTGGTCCATGTGATCAGTTTGATTAGTTTTCTGTGATTGTGGATTTCATTCTGTCTGCCCTCTCATGGATAAAGATAAGAGGCTTAAAACTCAACATTCAAAAAACTAAGATCATAGCATCTGGTCCCATCACTTCATGGCAAATAGATGGGGAAACAATGAAAAAAGTGACAGGCTTTATTTTTTGAGGGGCTCCAAAATCACTGTGGATGGTGACTTCAGCCATGAAATTAAAAGACACTTGCTCCTTGAATAAAAGCTATCATCGACCTAGACAGCATATTAAAAAGTAGAGACATTACTTTGCCGACAAATGTCTGTATAGTCAAAGCTATGGTTTGTCCAGTAGTCATGTATGGATAAGAGTGTTAGACTATAAAGCAAGCTGAGCGCTGAAGAATTGATGCTTTTGAACTGTAGTGTTGGATAAGACTCTTGAGAGTCCCTTGGACTGCAATGAGATCCAACCAGTTCATCCTAAAGGAAATAAGTCCTGAATGTTCATTGGAAGGACTGATGCTGAAGCTGAAACTCCAATACTTTGGCTTCCTGATGTGAAGAACTGACTCCTTAGAAAAGACCCTGATGCTGGGAAAGATTGAAGGCATGAGGAGAATGGGACGACAGAGGATGAAATGGTTGGATGGCATCACTGACTCGGTGGACATGAGTTTGAGCAAGCTCCAGGAGTTGGTAATGGACAGGGAATCCTGGCATGCTGCAGTCCATGGGGTCACAAGGAGTCAGACATGACTGAGTGACTGAACTGAACTGAACTGAACCAAGACACATTAAGTCAATAGATTCTGTTTAAGCTAGTTTTTCAATAAACAAAGTATACTGGAAAGCTCACAGAGTTTTAAACATCCTGATTCCTATATCATTCACATGAGAAAAGAAATATCATAGAAACTTATCTGACCCTGATCTCAACAAACTGGACAAGGACAAACAAACTGGACAAACTTTGCTTATTAGATGGCCTGAATAAGGACTGCTTAGTATGTGATTTCGGAGAAGGCAATGGCACCCCACTCCAGTACTCTTGCCTGGAAAATCCCATGGATGGAGGAGCCTGGTAGGCTACAGTCCATGGGGTAGCTAAGAGTCAGACACGACTGAGCGACTTCACTTTCACTTTTCCCTTTCATGCACTGGAGAAGGAAATGGCAACCCACTCCAGTATTCTTGCCTGGAGAATCCCAGGGATGGCAGAGCCTGGTGGGCTGCCGTCTGTGGGGTCTCACAGAGTCGGACACGACTGAAGCGACTTAGCAGCAGCAGCAGCAGCAGCAGTATGTGATTTTATACGGAATGCTGACTGATTTATCCAGTAAGCTCATTTATTAAGAAATTGTGAATATCAAACCCACAGGAAAAGCAGTAGAAATAAAAAGCAGAAAAGGACAAATAGAGCAAAGTCTAGTGGTAAAAGCAGCGAAAGTGAAAGTCACTCAGTTGTGTCCAACTTGAGACTGATATCAAATAAGAGATACAGAAGATCCAGGGAAAACCTGAGAATGAAGAAAATCTACTATTCAGAGGTAAAAAAAAATACATTCTTACAGCCTGAAGGAGCTTTAGTAGTAGAGAAAACCTGTTCCAATGCAAGAGTGAAGATGTTACTGAGAATATACAATGGAATGAACTCAAAGTAACCAAGACTGGAAAGACAAAAAGTACAGGAAATTGTATAATGGTCCACTGGAGTGGGTAAATAAAAACTAATAGTACCATTTTTATGGGAAGTGAATTCAACTCACCTTTGAAGCTGAATTCAGTGCTTTTCTTTAGAAGGAATAAATTTAATTTTAGGAGATTATCACAAGACAAACTCCAGTCTTTAGCACCTGTGGCTCTTAAAGCACTTGCTTTTGTTTCTCAACTGTGGAATAAGAACTTTTGTGTATAAACACTAAACTATTAAGAAAAGAAACCTTTCAATTAGTAATTTTATAATGGAAAGAATGAACAATTTTCAATATCACTGCTAAATTTCTATGTTCTGTTTCTTGTTCTGATGCAGTCATCATGAAAGATCATATCAATACTATCTTCACATGTTTAAATATAAAAATTAAATAGGATGAAAAGTAGACTACTGTTTTGATTCAATCTCACTTCAGATGATTCAGCACCTGGAGAAGAGGAACAGATATAAAAGCCTCTTTTTTGTCCCAAAGATCCCAACACAGTTGAATTAAACTATTATTTATGATATATTCAGATAATTCCTTCATTTGTCATGAAAGGGGGAACTGGGGACCTTAAATATTATTTTAATGATACTTTTATTATTTTATAATATTATTTCTGGGCTTCCCCAGTAACTTAGCAGTAGAGAATCCATGAAACGCAGGAGACTTTGATTCTTGGGTTGGGAAGAGTTCCTGGAGAAGGAAATGGCAACCTACTCCAGTATCCTTGCCTGGAAAATCCCTGAAGAGAGGAGCCTGGTGGGCTATAGTCCATAGGGTCACAAAGAACCAGACATGACTGAGTGACTGAGCACACACACACACAATACTATTATTTCCACAAATCATAAAAAAAAACCTCCTTAAAACATTTTTTGATCAATAACATGTATCAACATGGAAATGGTTCAATAATGGTGTAGAATGGAATACTAAGTATAAGACAACTCTTTCAGGATTGGGGTGAAAATCTCAGTGAAAAAGATAAATTATTTAAAGTCAGTAAAATATAATCTTAATTATATAAATAATAAAAATATTTCCCAATTTTTACAGTATTTCATTGAGAAGAAAGAGAAAATACTCTCTGAATTAGACCCAAACTCTTAGTAGAGTACAGAAAGATGACACGGGCTAAGCAGAAAGGATGAAAGTTGATACTTAAAAAAAAACTTCATCATTTAAGAAGAATATATGAATTGTTGTGCAGTTTAGGTTTTTTAAACATACTTTGAATCCTCTAAGTATTCTGTTCTCCTTCTGCAACTTCTGCTGAGTAATTTAGATATTATCATCTCTCAATAGATCACCTGATCTATTGCAATGTTTTCTATATGGATGTCCTGTCTGAATACCTTCCCCTTTCAGAAATATGAAGTGTCTCAAATTGGGAGAGGATTATGCATTTTGCCAAATTATAAAATTTTAGATTTTTAAAGGGTTTAGAAAGTCTGCTGCTGCTGCTAAGTCATGTCAGTCGTGTCCGACTCTGTGCGACCCCATAGACGGCAGCCCACCAGGCTCCTCCATCCCTGGGATCCTCCAGGCAAGAATACTGGAGTGGGTTGCCATTTCCTTCTCCAGTGCATGAAAGTGAAAAGTGAAAGTGAAGTCGCTCAGTCGTGTCCGACTCTTAGTGACTCCATGGACTGCAGCCTACCAGGCTCCTCCATCCATGGAGTTTCCCAGGCAAAAGTACTGGAGTGGGGTGTCATTGCCTTCTCTGGTTTAGAAAGTCATCTAGCCAAATTCTCACATATTAAGTATAAGGTAAGCATATATTCTATATCATATAATAGCTGTACCCATTTAAACATGTCTCAATCTTATTTCCTCATCTCTATAATGGGTAAAATATATGAGACTTATTATACCCAGGAAATTTGTTATAAAGGTCAATAAACAAGTATTTTGAGAAACTGAGTGTAGTATTAGCTATCAATATGATTAATGTTGTCACTTTCCTGGTGGCTCAGATGGTAAATAATCTACCTGCAATGTAGGAAACCTGGGTTCAATCCTGGGTAGGAAATGTCCCCTGGAGAAAGGAATGGCATCCCACGCCAGTATTTTTAATATCATCTCTTCACAGGACTGGAAAATGTCAGTTTTCGTTCCAATCCCAAAGAAAGGCAATGCCAAAGAATGCTCAAACTACCACACAATTGCACTCATCTCACATGCTAGTAAAGTAACGCTCAAAATTCTCCAAGCCAGGCTTCAGCAATATGTGAACTGTGAAATTCCAGATGTTCCAGCTGGTTTTAGAAAAGGCAGAGGAACCAGAGATCAAATTGCCAATATCCGCTGGATCATCGAAAAAGCAAGAGAGTTGCAGAAAAAACATCTATTTCTGCTTTATTGACTATGCCAAAGCCTTTGACCGTGTGAATCACAATAAACTGTGGAAAATTCTGAAAGAGATGGGAATACCAGACCATCTGACCTGTCTCTTGAGAAACCTGTATGCAGGTCAGGAAGCAACAGTTAGAACTGGACATGGAACAACAGACTGGTTCCAAATAGGAAAAGGAGTACGTCAAGGCTGTATTTTGTCACCCTGCTTATTTAACTTATATGCAGAGTACATCATGAGAAACGCTGGGCTGGAGGAAACACAAGCTGGAATCAAGATTCCCGGGAGAAATATCAATAACCTCAGATATGCGGATGACACCACCCTTATGGCAGAAAGTGAAAAAGAACTAAAGAGCCTCTTGATGAAGGTGAAGGAGGAGAGTGAAAAAGTTGGCTTAAAGCTCAACGTTCAGAAGACTAAGATCATGGCATCTGGTCCCATCACTCCATGGGAAATAGATGGGGAAACAGTGGAAAGAGTGGCAGACTTTATTTTTTTGGGCTCCAGAATCACTGCTGATGGTGACTGCAGCCATGAAATTAAAAGACGCTTACTCCTTGGAAGGAAGGTTATGGCCAACATAGATAGCATATTTAAAAGCAGAGACATTACTTTGCCAACAAAAGTCCGTCTAGTCAAGGCTATGGTTTTTCCAGTGGTCATGTATGGATGTGAGAGTTGGACGGTGAAGAAAGCTGAGCGCCGCAGAATTGATGCTTTTGAGCTGTGGTGTTGGAGAAGACTCTTGAGAGTCCCTTGGACTGCAAGGAGATCCAATCAATCCATCCTAAAAGAGATCAATCCTGGGTGTTCATTGGAAGGTCTGATGTTGAAGCTGAAACTCCAATACTTTGGGCACCTCATGCGAAGGGTTGACTCATTGGAAAAGACCCTAATGCTGGGTAGGATTGGGGGCGGGAGGAGAAGGGGACGACAGAGGATGAGATGGTTGGATGGCATCACCGATTCGATGAACATGGGTTTGGGTAGACTCCGGGAGTTGGTGATGGACAGGGAGGCCTGGCGTGCTGCAATTCATGGGGTCGCAAAGAGTCGGACACGACTGAGTGACTGAACTGAACTGAACTTCACCTAATATTATGCTTGGCATTACTGGCATTACTGTGCTTCCCTGGTATCTCAGATGATAAAGAGTCTGCCTGCAATGCAGGAGACCCGGGTTCAATCCCTGGGTCAGAAAGTTCTCCTGGAGGAGGGCATGGCAACAACCCACTCCAGTATTCTTGCCTGGAAAATTCCATGAACAGATGAGCCTGGGGAACTACAGTCTATGGGGTCACGAAGAGTTGGACATGACTGAGGACAAACAACACTAAAAAGAACTAAAAGGTCTCTTAGAAATATCTAGGTCTTATGTGTAACATAAGTGTATCCTTATCAAGTGAGGATACCTTGACAATGGTATAAGAATTTTATTCGCTCTGGTGATCTATAAGCTCTGACTGTGCTTTAGAGGGATGACTGTGTATGTTGTCTCATACGATCATGAACAAGTCTGAACATGTTAACTGCTCTCATGATGCCTACCATTGTCTCTACTGCCAAAACTCTGTATTATAAATGCTAATGAGCTTATTTACTCCTTTTGTTTTAAAGCCAACAATCCTTGAGGTATTCCAAATATTACTGAGCTTGCCATAAAAATTTGGATAATTCCCTTTTCCCTAACATGTTCCCATAGTTTGTCAACTCATTGTGGACATTATTCAGAATCTCAAAAAGGAGCCCATAGAACAAGCAGTGTCTTCTTCCAGAAGATGAAATCTTTTGGGGTTCCAAATTAATAGGGTAGATAGAAAGAGTTGCCATGCCATTCTATGATCCTCGCCCTTCTCTTGCATTCCCAGTTACCTCTGCCTAAAACAAATGCACATGAAAGACACATGTCAGAAGCAAGTCCAGAGATGAAGATTAGTATGCATTGGGTTTATTAAGTAAATGTTTCAAGCAAAAATTTTTATGAGTATAAGGAACCAAGAGAAAAAAAGGGAAGAAGCTCAGTAAAGGTTTGATTTCAGTTAAAGCCTCATTCTGATCTCTTAGACTAGCTCTAGGGTATAAACTGTGCCTCAGTGTTGGCCATGGTTAGAAACGAGGAGGCGGGTTTTCATGACCCTACAGCACTCAGTTATTGACTAACGATTGCCTGGGCATGATGCAAACTTCAAGGAACTGCTGAGTATGTGGGCACAATGGCTCCAGTAGTTTCATGGTAACGTTCCCCTGGTATAATGTTAGAAGCAAAAACACACAGAATGTCCAATAGACACCCTGCTAAACAGGATACAAGAAATCTAATTATATTTTGATTCATCAGAAATTTCTATAGTCATTACAATATTAGGCTTTTAAACTGAAGCCTATAAGTCAAGCCTGTTGTTGTTGGCTAATAAAAGTTTCCTGGGACAGACTGGTACCCAAGTTATTCTACAAAATACAGTGAATTACACATGCACCCATCTAATCTTACTTGTCTATCTTTCCTTCCATATATGATTACTTTATAAGATAAATGTTCCCAAAAGTATACTAAAATGGGTTTCTACTTATACTCATAGAGCAATTATTATGTGGATACATTTGATTATTCACCATTTATTTTCAGTGAAAATAAATCATAGTATCTGAGAACATTTAGTGCTAAATAGTCTGGAATTTTCTTCAGTTTCTGGGGTTTATTGAGGCATTAGTAAAGGAAACTACTGAATAGCTAATAAGCAATGTGTTGGCCTTGAGTGATCAATTTCATTCACTTACTACTTGCTCCAGATACTTATATCAGGTAAAATAAATGTTTATAGCTAACTGTTAACATAATCATTTAATAGAATGATGCTTATTTTTAGTTTAAGTTACACAGTTCTACCTGGCTGAATCTTTTATAAAGTAAAAAGTAATCAGTGCCCTAAATTTCACGGTTTAAACTATCTCTTTAAGTATTCATTTAGGTAAGACTTTATTTTGATGATAAAATGTACTTAATTTTTTGTTCATTTTAACCTGTATTCTTTAAATAGGGGACATAAACTCTACTTTATAAAGAATGTAGAGAGACTTCCTGCATTCAGTGATTTCATGTCTCCTCCCTAGATATGCAATCCAGCATTTAACAAGCAGCATCTTATCATGCTAGATGACATTGTAAGCACTAAGAGATTCTTAAAGTATTTCACTTCACAATTGAAAAATAGTGCACTGCAGAAGACTAGAGCTAGAGAAGACATCACTGTTTTTGTTTGTTTGTTTGCTTGTTTGTTTTATAATTAATTAATTTAGTTGTTTCTATTTTTGTCTGCATGGGGTCTTCCTGGCTGCATGCAGGCTTTTTTCTCTAGTTCTGGTGAGCAGAGGCTACTCTTTGTTGTAGTACAAAGGCTTCTCATCCCTGCGGCTTCTCTTGTTGTGGGAACACAGGTTCTAGACTCATGGGCTTCAACAGTTGCAGGATTTGGGCTCAGTAGTTGCAGCTCCATGGCAAGGGGAACCTTCCTGGACCAGGGATTGAACCCATGTCCCCTGCATTGGCAGGCAGATTCTTATCTACTACACCACTAGGGAAGCCCGACATCACCATTTTAATTAAAAAAGAGAGTCCTTTCAGATTGTAGCATCCTGTTAGAGAAGTCCTAAGACCATTCTGAAGTCCTGAGACACTAATATGAAGGAAATATTTGGTCAATAGATAATCCAAGCTTTCTTTTTTCCCCTATGTATTTGGTAGGTTTGGTACAATTCTAACTTTTGAGAGGGGGCCCTTCATAGATGTTATTCTATATAGCCCAGCAACACACTCTCCTTTGGTCACCAGAGCTATATGCTCTATGGGTGCCCCCTCTATGTGATGTATGGCTCCTTTTGTTGTAGAAGACACTTCTGTGGCTGGCCCTGTCCAGATGTTTGCCAGGTCCTGCCTTGTGTGGAGGACCTTGTGTGGAGGCAGCCAGGTGCTAATGGGCCAGGTTCAGGGCAGGTGGTTAAAGGATTGGAGTCCTGGATCCGGTATTAGCACACTGGTAGGTGGGACCAGTTCCTGACATGGCTGGCTGGTGGGTCTGGGGTGTCCCAAAGTTAAGTATCAGCCCACTGGTTAGTAAGTCAGGATCCAGGGTTGGATGGCTGAGGGATCCAAGGTGTCTCAGAACTGGTATTGGCTGATGTCCATGACTGCTGGTTGTTAAATCTGGGATCCATGGAGTCCCAAGCTAGTGCTTGCTCAATGGTAGGTGGAATCAGGTCCCATATTTTCTAGTTGCAGAATTCTAGGGGCACTGTAGCTTGTGTTTTGGCCCACTGGTGGGTAGGGCTGGCTCCTGACACAGTGATTATTCCAGGAGTGTTAACAGCCTTGTGGTAGGTGGGACAAGATTCCAGGGTAATTGGCTGAGAGAAACAATCTTAAGAAAGAGAAACAAAGCTGGATGTATCATGCTCCCCAATTTCAAACTATACCTCAAAGCTACAATCATCAAACAATATAATAGAGGCATAAACAGACACACAGATCAATGGAACATAAGAGATATCCCAGAAACGAATCCACACTTACAGGAGCAATCAATCTACAAATTGGCAAAGGAGGCAAGAATATAAAATGGGCTAAAGATGACTTCTTTAATAAACTGGACAGCTGCATGCAAAAGGACCAAAGTGGACATTCCCTCACACCATGCACAAAAATAAATTCAAAATGGATTAAAGTTTTAAATATAAGATCTGGAATCATAAAACTTTTAGAAAATATAGGCAGTAAGCTCGCTGACATTACTGTTATTATTATTTTTTAAAGATATGTCTTCTCAGGCAAGGGAAACAAAAGGTAAAAACAAACATATGGGACCTAATCAAACTGAAAAGCTTTTGCCCTGCAAAGGAAACTATCAATGAAATTAAAAGGCTATCTACTAATGGGAGAAGATATTTGCAAACAATGTATCTGGCAAGGGCGTAATATCCAAATTGTACAAAGAAATGGTATAACCTAACAGTAATAAACCAAACAACCTGATCCAAAAAGGGCAGAAGAACTGAATAGGTCAAAGATTCTTTGAATGTTTCCAAAGAAGACATACAGATGATAACAGGGACACAAAAAGATGTTCAGCATCACTAATCATCAGAGAAATGTAAATCAAAACCACAATGAGATAACATCTTAAACCTGTCAGAAAGACAATTGTCAAAAATGACCACAAATAAGTGTTGGAAAGGATGTAGAAAAAAGAGAATTCTTGTGCACTCTGGTGAGAATATAAATTGATTTAACCACTACGGAAAACAGTACAGCAATCCTCCCTACCCCCCAACTCCCTGCCAAAATTAAACACAGAACTACCACATGACCTAGGCTGGGGATTTACATGAAGAAAAGAACACTAAGTAGATAGATATATGCATCACTATGCTTACTGCAGTATAATTTTAAACAGCCAAGATATGGAAACAACCTTAGTGCCCATCAATAAATGAATGGATAAAGATGGAATGTGTGTGTGTGTGTGTGTGTATACATATATATACAATGCAATATTCAGTTCATTTCAATCGCTCAGTCATGTTCGACTCTTTGCGACCCCATGAATTGCAGCACTCCAGGCCTCCCTGTCCATCACCAACTCCCAGACTCTACCCAAACCCATGTCCATTGAGTCGGTGATGCCATCCAGCCATCTCATCCTCTGTCATCCCCTTCTCCTCCTGCCCCCAACCTTCCCAGCATTAGGGTCTTTTCCAATGAGACAACTCTTCATATGAGGTGGCCAAAGTATTGGAATTTCAGCTTCAACATCAGTCCTTCCAATGAACACCCAGGACTGATCTCCTTTAGGATGGACTGGTTGGATCTTCTTGCAGTCCAAGGGACTCTCAAGAGTCTTTTCCAACACCACACTTCAAAAGCATCAATTCTTCAGCGCTCAGCTTTCTTCACAGTCCAACTCTCACATCCATACATGACTACTGGAAAAATATAGCCTTGACTAGATGGACCTTCGTTGGAAAAGTGATGTCTCTGCTTTTAAATGCGTTATCTAGGTTGGTCATAACTTTCCTTCCAAGGAGTAAGCATCTTTTAATTTCATGGCCGAAGTCATCATCTGCAGTGATTTTGGAGCCCCCCAAAATAAAGTCAGCCACTCTTTCCACTGTTTCCCCATCTATTTGCCATGAAGTGACGGGACCAGATGCCATGATCTTAGTTTTATGAATGTTGAGCTTTAAGCCAACTTTTTCACTCTCCTCTTTCACTTTCATCAAGAGGCTCTTTAGTTCTTCTTCCCTTCTGTCATAAGGGTGGTATCATCTGCATATCTGAGGTTATTGATATTTCTCCCGGCAATCTTGATTCCAGTGTGTGCTTCCTCCAGCCCAGCGTTTCTCATGATATATTTGGCATATAAGTTCAATAATCAGGGTGACAATATATAGCCTTGATGTTCTCCTTTTCCTATTTGGAACTAGTCTGTTTTTCCATGTCCAGTTCTAGCTGTTTCTTCCTGATCTGCATACAGATTTCTCAAGAGGCAGGTCAGGTGGTCTGGTATTCTCATCTCTTTCAGAATTTTCCACTGTTTATTGTGATTCACACAGTCAAAGGCTTTGGCATAGTCAATAAAGCAGACATAGATGTTTTTCTGGAACTCTCTTGCTTTTTCGATGATCCAGCAGATGTTGGCAATTTGATCTCTGATTCCTCTGCCTTTTCTAAAACCAGCTTGAACATCTGGAAGTTCACGGTTCACATATTGCTGAAGCCTGGCTTGGAGAATTTTGAGCCTTACTTTACTAGCGTGTGAGATGAGTGCATTTGTGCGGTAGTTTGAGCATTCTTTGGCATTGCCTTTCTTTGGGATTGGAATGAAAACTGACCTTTTCCAGTCCTGTGGCCACTGCTGAGTTTTCCAAATTTGCTGGCATATCAAGTGCAGCACTTTCACAGCATCATCTTGCTGTGATTTGAAATAGCTCAACTGGAATCTCATCACCTCCACTAGCTTTGATCATAGTGATGCTTTCTAAGGCCCACTCGACTTCACATTCCAGGATGTCTGGCTCTAGGTGAGTGATCACACCATTGTGATTATCTGGGTCATGAAGATCTTTTTTGTACAGTCCTTCTGTGTATTCTTGCCACCTCTTCTTAATGTCTTCTGCTTCTGCTAGGTCCATACCATTTCTGTCCTTTATCGAGCCCATCTTTGCATGAAATGTTCCCTTGGTATCTCTAATTTTCTTGAAGAGATCTCTAGTCTTTCCCATTCTGTTGTTTTCCTCTATTTCTTTGCACTGATCACTGAGGAAGGCTTTCTTATCTCTCCTTGCTATTCTTTGGAACTCTTCATTCAGATGGGAATATCTTTCCTTTTCTCCTTTGCTTTTTGCTTCTCTTCTTTTCACATCTATTTGTAATATTACTCATACATAAAAGAAAAGGAAATCTTGCCATTTACAACAATACGGAAGGTATTATTCTAAGTGAAATAAGTCAGACAAAGACAAATATTGTATGCGTTCACTTACAAAAAACAAAAAAACAAAACAAATGAACAAACTTAACAAAACAGAAATAGAGTTATAGATAAAGAGGAATAAAGCAGATGGTTGCCATATGGGATGGGTGTAGGAAAAGGAAAGAAATAGGTGAGAGAGATTTAGAGATACAAACTTCTTGTTGTGAAATAAATGAGCCATTACATGAAATATACAGTGTGGGGAATATAGTCCCCACACTATATAGTTAATTATATAACTATAATATCTTAGTATGGTGACATACTATGATAAGACATACCATGGTGACCATCTTAAAATATATAGAAATATCAAAGCACCGTGTTGTGTCACAGTTGCTAACATAAGGGAGGTCAATTATAATTTAACACTGGTGTATGTTATATATGAAAGTTGTTAAGAGAGTAACTCCTAAGAGTTCTCATCACAGGGATTTTTTAAAAATTTCTTTAATTTTTACCTATATGGGATGATAGTTACTCAATAAATTGTGTTAATCACTTCATAATGTATATGAGTCAAAGTATTATGCTGTATATTTTAAACTTTCCCAGTTCTGTTTGTCAATTATATCTCAATAAAACTGAAAGACAAAAATTGGCTTTTAATAGATTTTCCTTAAATCTGTAGACTATCCAGTGGAATAGCCAGTTGGAAGTGTTTGGAAAAGTGTATTCAATGAATTGAGAAAAATTACCCATGGAAATAGAGACATAGTGCATGCTAAGTCACTTCAGTTGTGTCTGCCTCTTTGCGACCCTATGGACTGTAGCCAACCAGGCTCCTCCGTCCATGGGATTTCCCAGGCAAGAATATTGGAGTGGGTAGCCATTTCCTTCTCCAAGAGATACAGCAGTGATCCTAAAATATGATCTTTGTATAAAGCATACAAAAGGAGAGCAGGAAAGAAAAAATAGCTTTGGACAAACACTTTTGGGAAACATAATATTATAGAAAGAAAAAGAGGAGCCATACACATTAAAAGAGAAACTAGAGTCTATAAGAACTAGGAAATATCATCATGGTGGAAGTTTAGTTCTAGTATCTCGAAGAACTAGGAAGTGTCATGATGGTCACAATATAGGAAAGTGTTACATGGAGAATGCAGTCAACTGTCTATTTGGTGAAGCCTAATATTCTTACTGTTTATGGGAAAATGCTGAAAGGCATCAATTGCTATAGTTTTTTTTTTTTCTTTTTCTTCAATAGGATAAAAGTTGTATTCATTATGCTTCTACTAGCAATGTTCTCTTTACTGTCCTCCTAATCCCTTTCACTTCTTTTCAGCTATTAAGATTTGGTTAGTATTTATAATGAGAAGTTACTGAAACTGGAAGGAACTTATAGTGTTTTATTGGAGAGGAGGATGCCATATTTTGTTTCCTGTCTGTGAATAATGAAACTTTCCATTCGATCAAAATGCAATAAAAATGATTCAATAAAATGTATTACTCTATTGTCAGTATGTATCAGGAATTACATTTGACATTGGGATACACAGATGAAGAAGATATCTTAACTATAACATTATATGTAAACAGAATATGGAGAACTGAATAAGATAAACAGAGATAAATGAGGAGTGCAGAATTGTTGTCATTTTTGTGGCTTCCCTTGTGGCTCAGCTGGTAAAGAATCCGCCTGCAATGTGGGAGACCTGGGATTGATTCCTGGGTTAGGACGATCCCCTGGAGAAGGGAAAGGCTACTCACTACAATATTCTGGCCTGGAGAATTCCACGGACTGTATAGTCCACGGGGTCAGAAAGAGTTGGACACGACTGAGCGACTGAACTGAACTAAACTGAACGTGTATCACCACATAAGCATGTTCAACTCACTCCAGTATCCTTCTTGGGAAATTTCACGGACAGAAGAGTCTGGTGAGCTACAGTCCATGTGGTTGCAAAGAGTTGGACATGACTGAACACACACACACACACACAAAGCATGCTTTAATGCTAGAAATAGATAACTGATAGTCCAAAATGGGGAAATATACACCCTCAAGGGAGAGAACTGAAGTATTAAAAAACGGTACCTTGAATATCCCCTCAAATAGTATCTCTGAGAGTGCCTGAGAGTTGCCTGGTAAAGTGGAAAACCACTAAAAAAAAAGCAAGCTTATGCTATGGAGCTCTGTAAACATAACAATAAACAATACGGCAGGTATTATCATCACAAAGCATAATTCAAAGCAATGCATTCTAGTCCCCTATTTTGGTGGTTTGTGAAAACAGTTATTTCTTTTAAACACAGTCATGGGGATATTAGAATTAGGTTGCACCCAACCTAATTTTTTCTAGAGCTCAACTTTTCCTTTTCATGTTTTAAAGCTCGTACATTCCATCCCCTTCTGTGTTTAGACACCTAAATTTTGATAATATCACACTCTGAGAATTAGAAACCAAGACTTTAATTTGATTATTTCAGAAGGAAAAAGTATTATTTCCAGGTAAGGATACATTTTAGCAAAATTACAATAATATAAAATGAAAATTTTTATGAACTTCTTTCTATGTAGTTTCCTTCTTTATTATTGGAGGCCAGCTTCATAAGATTCAGAAAGGCTGACATATAGCATCTCTACTCATTATGCCTTGTTTCTTTCTGGGTCAACGTTATCTCTAGATTATCTTTGTGGAACTTAATTAACTTTTATTTTCATAAACTGTACATAGAATAAATGTCTTCACTATGTCTTCTTTTGACTATATCTTAGTAAAATGTAGAAAAATTTATATCCCAATACTTTAAACAGACACAAGAATCTTCATCCAAGGTTGCAGGGAAATGAAGTCACTGTATGCATGTTTTAATGATGACTTCAGATTAAGAAATAAAAAATGAGACATCATCCTTTTACCTAAGTATCTAAATTGCAACCCACTCCAGTATTCTTGCCTGGAAAACTCCATGGACAGAGGAGCCTGGTGGGCTACAGTCCACGGGGCCACAAAGACTCAGAAACAACTGAGTGACTCAATAGCAAACAACAGTCAGTCAGGCATTATCTAAGAGTGCTACTTGTTGGATCGAATATTTTCATAGAGTAGCTTGGAGACCCAGGATACACTTTTTTTCTGATAGCCAACCATCTTCCCTTTTAAGTCTAGGTCTGTTCTCTAACATATTTATCCGAGTTCAATGATATGAGAAGTGCTCAGTCACTTTGCGAACCCGTGGACTGTAGCCTGCCAGGCTGCTCTGTTCATGGGATTCTCCAGGCAAGAGTTCTGGAGTGGGTTGCCATGCTCTCCTCCAAGGGATCTTCCTGACTCAGGGATCAAATCCGCATCTCTTATGTCTCCTACAGTGGCAGGTGTGTTCTTTACTACTAGCGTCATCTGGGAAGCCCCCATGAGTATGAGGACCTGACACTTTAAGAGGGGATGGATTTTAAATAATCAGCAAAGATCTGGTAAAATGAGACTAATTCTTGTTACCATATGCATTTTTTGTGTGTATGTCAGAAAGATTCATTGTTTTCATGGCTGTCAAGGCTCTATGATCTCATCTCTGCCATCTCTTGGAGTTTATCTTCTACTATCTTTCTACTAACTTAATTCTCTACTAACACTGGTTTTCTTACTGGGCCTTGATCACAGCAAAATGAATCCTATCTCCTAACATTTGCAAATACTTTCTCATGTTCCTGAAATTGTTTTCCTCCATTAGCTTCATGGCTTGCTTGCCCATTTTCTGTATCTCTGACTATATAACACCTTGTGCAGGCATGCTCAGTCGCTTTAGTCATGTCCAACTGTATGCAGTGCCATGAACTGTTGCCTGCCAGGCTTCTCTGCCCAGGGATTCTCCAGACAAGAATACTGGAGTGGACTGCCATCCCTCCTCCAGGGGATCTTCCCCATCCAGGGATTGAACCTGTGTCTCTTGTGTCTCCTGTGTTGCCAGGCAAGTTCTTTACCACTAGTGCTACTTGGAAAGCCCTTATAACACCCTAGTCTCCCAATATAAATAGAAAACCCCTCACTTCTGGAATCTCTATCTTTAAGTGCTTATTTCTTAGTGTTCTTAGTAGCATCTAACAAGGCATTTGATTTTTCTGAACCACCACCCAAACCCACAACAGTGTAAGCTCTGTGAAAGCATGAAATTTTGTTTTGTTTTGACAATTGATATATTTCTTACATACTAAACATTGTTTAACCCATAGTGAATGCTCAGCGTTAGATTAGAGCATAAAGATACTAAGCCAATTCAGAACAATGTGAAATGTTCCAAATAGATCAGGAATTTTTAAAAATCAGTGATATCTCTGTACTTGTAACTAATTCTACTGTCTCCCATTTTTATTTAGATGTTCACTTTCATAGTAAGTTATACATTACTGAATCAGAGGTGTTTAATTTTCTTAAAATTTTTGAGTCACAATGATTATGTTTAACGTCATTATGTGTCCAAATTTTAAAAGGTCTATAAGCTTTCTGTCTTTGAGAAAACAAGAGTCATTCACCACATGTCTTAGCTAAGTGGGCATCAGCAGCTCTTTGCTAAATGTCATGAAGTTAGGGCAACTGGGTGTGATATCAGATGGAAGAGACAATGTACAGACTGGAAATAGTAGGGCAAAGAATAGCTCAACATTGGTAAGGAAAAGAAACAATTCTTAAGTAGGTCAACAAACACACTGATTATTATATGATAGCTAATTTACTGTATATATCTCTTATGCTCACCATATCCAGATGAAAAAGCAAAAATCTGAACATGGTAGAAGCTGATGGTTTCGATCAATATGAATTATTTGCTGATACTTTAATAAGTAGATTAAGAATTTTATCCTTTCCACTGAAAACTATCCCAAACCTGTGCCTAAGTAAATTTATGCCTAAATTTTGACCAATGGGACAAACAGTAGTGTTATATATCAGTCTCAAAAATTGCTCCTAGAGAGAGTTAAATTTATTTTTGTTCTTTCTTCCTTTCTGTTTTCCTAAGAAAAACAAATTTTTTGGTTGAACTTTGATTTGCACCTTTCGATCCTAGGGTATGGCTGATTTCCAATTTAATTCCTCTAAGTTCCAAGTTTATCCTTTTTGCCAGCTCTATGAAAATGGATTGATTTCTTTTTAATATTTTTTTAATTTTTTTTCAACTGATTCAATATTAAGCTTTGTTAGTAGAGTGCTGGAAACATACTTCAAGATAAAAGAGCTTGCAACCTATTCCAGAACTCTTCAGGATCCTTAAGAACACAGTTTCCTTAATGCTGAGTTCCTGCAACATGAGCCACAGCTCCAGGCTCTGGCTCCCACAGTGCTTGTGGCCACTGTAGTACACAGTATCCAGCAGACTGGATGTGAAACACCCAAAGACTATAAGGTTCCCTGGAACCTTCTTCAGGCAATTTTGTTGAGGAGTGTCTTTGATGAGACACCCCCCATGAATATATTTTGCTAGCACTCTAGAGGGCAGAATTCTGGCAAGTTCCAGACAGCATGTTTTCCAGCAAGTTCTGTCAGTGCAGCATGATAGCAACTTTGATTCTAAGCTATGAACTTGCTCTCTTCAACAAGACCTGGATCACATCCTTTATTGAAGTTAGGTAGATGAGGCACAGTCTTTCTCGGGTACCTTATCTGGCCTAGCGAAGTGGTTATATTACTATATTATATCATGTATCTGATATTATGTTAAACATATATTAACATCTGCTATTCTGATATTCTTTAGAGTCATCTCAATTTTTTACTAATTCATATGTTATAATTCCAATAATGTTATGATTGATAATTTTCTGTATTAAACTTTCCCCATTTTGATCGTGTTGCGATTTCCTTACCCAGACTGGACTTAGTCTGACACATAAGAAAAACATCATGCGCTAAAGAAGGTACAGTAATAAGATAACCTGAAACCATGGCAGGTTGAGTCAGCCCTGAACTAACTTTGAAACTTTCACATGAAGAGAAATAAATAACTTCTTAAAATTGCTGTGATTTTTGTTTTCAGCACCTGAATATCATCCTACTTATATAGACAGTTAAACTAATCTTATATATCTCACATAACACCAAATAGGCCTTTTCAAGTTTTTTGGGTAGTAAAGAGTCTTAGACATCTAGTAGTTTCTTGGTAATTAGCTTTTGAATAACTGTTATATAGCTCATAATAACAAAACAAGTTGATAGAGAAGTATTAATAAATCCCCATAAATAGAAAGAGCCCAGTACTATGTAGAAAACACCAAATAATAAAACAAAATAATTCATTATCTCTGAAAGATAGGTGAAGAAAATGATAGGTGAACTTTAAGAAAAAAACTGTCTAATTGAAAGCTTAGAGTCCCAGATTCCCGAAATCTCCTTGAAAATATTTATAATAAACAAGATAAACATGGATATAAAGAGAAAAACCTGAGGCATCCTACATCCCACCTTCCTCTTAGTAGTCCATCTTTTATTGGCATTAGTTCCACAATGTTAAAGCTATTAGCTTCTTAAGAATAAACATTACAGGTTATGATTTGTGGTAAACAGAAATACTTTAATTCTTTGATCATTTTTCTGAGAGATCATTTTCTGTGGAATCTATAGAGATAATAAGACATGGTCACTATTTCTCAAGACTTCCAGTCTAGGGGAGGAGTTGCATATAGTAGAATGACTTTGATACAATAGAAGTGAAAATTATTACAATACAGAGAGAAGGTTTCTTGTAAATGGAAGAGATAAAGAAACTGAATACAACTGACAGGAGTGGGGGATTTTCTCTTGAGTTGCAGGATTTAAGTTAAATATTAACTATAAGAAGGTTTTGAAAAGTCAGAGAAAAATAAATCATTCTCTGTGATACCTCTAAATTAAACAATCCATGGAGCTCAGAAAAGAAACAGTGACAGACGTTATTTTCTTGAGCTCCAAAATCACTGTGAATGGTGACTGCACCCATGAAATTAAAAGATGCTTGCCCATTGGAAGAAAAGCTAGGACAAACCTAGACAGCGTGTTAAAAAGCAGAGACAGCACTTTGCTGACAAAGATCCATATAGTCAAAGCTATGGTTTTCCCAGTAGTCATGAACAGATGTGAGAGTTGGACCATAAAGAAGGCTGAGCACCAAATAATTGATGCTTTCAAACTGTGGTGCTGGAGATGACTCTTGAGAGTACCTTGGACAACAAGGAGATCAAACCAGTCAATTCTAAAGGAAATCAATCCTGAATATCCATTGGAAGGACTGACGCTGAAGCTGAAGCTCCAACACTTTGGCCATCTGATACAAAGAGTTGACTCACTGGAAAAGACCTTGATGCTGGGAAAGATTGAGGGCAGAAGGAGAAGGGGGTGTCAGAGGATGAGATGGGTGTATGGCATCATCAACTCAATGGACATAAGTTTGAGCAAACTCTGGGAGATGGTGAAGGACAGGGAGGCCTGGTATGCTTCAGTTCATGGGGTCACAAAGATTCAGACATGACTTAGCAACTAAACAACAATTTGTTAAGTAATTCAACCTTTTTCAATTGTTCAAAATAATACATTTTCACACATTAATTTTCCATATGTGTAAAATTTAATTTCTGGGCTCCATTTTGCTCCAAAATAAGTTTGTCTATTTTTGTTTACGGCTTTCAGGTGGCTCAGTAGTAAAAAGTATGTCTGTCAATGCAGGAGATGCAGGTTCAATTCCTGGGTAGGGAAGATCCCAAGGAGGGGGAAATGGAAACTCACTCCAGTATTCTTGCCTGGATAATTCCATGGATAAAGAAGCCTGACAGGCTACAGTCCATGAGGCTGCAGAGTTGAACACAACTGAGTGACTGAGCATGCACATGAATTTTTGCTTATAAAATATGTTCAACAGGCCAATGCTCATTCTGGTGTTAGGCAATCGATAATTTCAAAGCAGCTTCCGCTCCCCTCAAATCCTCATTATATTAGAGGTCTAACAAATTATCCAAAATAAGTGATAAACTGCTGAAAATACAAAATAGTAAATTACTTAACTATGTATATATAAACCACAAAACATAGATTATTCATATGTTATGGAAATTAAATCAATAGTCTTATTTAAGCTACAGACAAAGCAGAGCAGGCCTCTGACTTTGCTTCTAACCTGTCTGGACACTGTCCTGACTGTGAGTGACTGCCTGCTGTGAATGTAAGATTTGCAGCAACATAGATAGGATAGAGGAAAACAATAAAATGGGAAAGACTAGAGATCTCTTCAAGAAAATTAGAGACACCAAGGGAACATTTCATGCAAAGATGGGCTCGATAAAGGACAGAAATAGTATACACCTAAGAGAAGCAGAAGATATTAAGAGGTGGCAAGAATACACACTAAAACTATACAAAAGAGATCTTCACAACCCAGATAATCATGATGGTGTGATCACTGATCTAGAGCCAGACATCCTGGAATGTGAAGACAAGTGGGTCTTAGCAAGCATCACTATGAACAAAGATAGTGGAAATGATGGAATTCCAGTTAAGCTATTGCAAATCCTAAAAGATGATGCTGTGAAAGTGCTGCACTCAATATACCAGCAAATTTGGAAAACTCAGCAGTGACCACAGGACTAGAAATCTCAGTGTTCATTCCAATCCCAAAGAAAGGCAGTGCCAAAGAACGTTCTACCTACTCCACAACTGCACTCATCTTGCTGCTGCTAAGTCACTTCAGTCATGTCCGACTCTGTGCGACCCCATAGATGGCAGCCTACCAGGTTCCCCCGTCCCTGGGATTCTCCAGGTAAGAACACTGGAGTGGCTTGCCATTTCCTTCTCCAATGCATGAAAGTGAAAAGTGAAAGTGAAGTCACTCAGTCGTGTCCAACTCTTAGCGACCCCATGGACTGCAGCCCACCAGGCTCCTCCATCCATGGGATTTTCCAGGCAAGAGTACTGGAGTGGATTGCCATTGCACTCATCTTACATGCTAGTAAATTAACGCTCAAAATTCTCCAAGCCAGGCTTCAGCAATACGTGAACTGTGAACTTCCAGACGCTCAAGCTGGTTTTAGAAAAGGCAGAGGAACCAGAGATCAAATTGCCAACATCCGCTGGATCATCGAAAAAGCAAGAGAGTTCCAGAAAAACTTCTATTTCTGCTTTATTGATTATGCCAAAGCCTTTGACTGTGTGAATCACAACAAACTGTGGAAAATTATGAAAGAGATGGGAATACCAGGCCACCTGTCCTGCCTCTTGAGAAATCTGTATGCAGGTCAGGAAGTAACAGCTAGAACTGGACATGGAACAACAGACTGGTTCCAAATAGGAAAATGAGAACATCAAGGCTGTATATTGTCACTCTGCTTATTGAACTTGTATGCAGAGTACATCATGAGAAACGCTGGGCTGGAGGAAGCACAAGCTGGAATCAAGATTCCCGGGAGAAATATCAATAACCTCAGATCTGCAGATGACACTACCCTTATGGCAGAGGGAAGAAGAACTAAAGAGCCTCTTGATGAAAGTGAAAGTGGAGAGTGAAAAAGTTGGCTTAAAGCTCAACATTCAGAAAACTAAGATCATGGCATCTGGTCCCATCACGGCCTGGCAAATATATGGAGAAACAGTGGAAACAGTGGCTGACTTTATTTTTGGGGGCTCCAAAATCACTGCAGATGGTGACTTCAGCCATGAAATTAAAAGACGCTTACTCCTTGGAAAAAAAGTTATGACCAACCTAGACAGCATATTAAAAAGCAGAGACATTACTTTGCCAACAAAGTTCTGTCTAGTCAAGGCTATGTTTTTCCAGCAGTCATGTATGGATGTGAGAGTTGGACTGTGAAGAAAGCTGAGCACCAAAGAATTGATGCTTTTGAACTGTGGTGTTGGAGAAGACTCTTGAGAGTCCCTTGGACTGCAAGGAGATTCAACCAGTCCATCCTAAAGGAAATCAGTCCTGAATATTCATTGGAAGCACTGATGCTGAAGCTGAAACTCAATACTTTGACCACCTGATGGGAAGAGCTGACTCATTTAAAAAGACCCTGATGCTGGGAAAGATTGAAGGTGAGAGGAGAAGGGGATCAGAGGATAAGATGGTTGGATGGCATCACTGACTCAATGACATGAGTTTGAGTAAACCTGCAAGTTGGTGATGGACAGGGAGGCCTGGCATCCTGCATTCCATGGGGTCACAAAGAGTCGGACACGACTGAGAGACTGAACTGAACTGAACTGAGATAAGTTAGGGGATCATTCTTGATATTTTTGATCCCCTGGAAGGGGTCTGGCCAACCATGCTCCAAGCTTAACAACAATCCAAGTTTTATAAGACTAAACAAACAGCATTAACATGAAACCAGGCTTGAAATGTGCTCACGCATTGATGATGATATCAGTTTGCACCCTGGGAATATAAAGAGAACCCAGAACTGCAATCTTTGAAGTCTTACTCATTGAGCAGACTGACTCACTGCCTGGGACCTTTTTGCAATTGGAACTCCAGAGGTACTGTGTCACAGGACTTCCCAGCACTGTTTGAGTCTGGATGTTGGTCAAAACCCAATTTGTTGATGTATCTTGTGATGTTTCTATTTTTCTTTTCTTTTAATGTTAGTATATTGAAAATAAGCTAGATAATTCTCTAATAAACATTGGTATTATTTATTTGTATAGAATGAGTAGCTTATTTTGTTAGAAAATACTTTGAACCTGAGATGAAAGTGAAAATACTCAGCAAAACACCATATAATTTTGTATTGGTTTTTCTCTTCAGTATAAGATGGCAACAATTTCCTCCAATGTGTAAAGACAAATCAAAAGTGATTAAAACATCACTACTCTTTTTATGGAGATGACTTGATGAGTTTATATTTTTTCTGTTTACTTTTCTCAGATAATGTTGTTCAAGGAAAAACAACAAAAACAAAATCCTCTGTGTTTTAGGGTATCTCAAAAGAAGCATTGACTACACCAGTTAAGCTGTAGTCAGAGAGATCAGTGTACTCTGTATTCTGTGAACCAGGTTCACAGAATCTGGTTAACTGAATCACAACTGAAGAAAGATGACATAAGAAGATCATTTTGAGCTAAACTCTCCAGTTCCTGCTAGTGAAGCAACAGCAAATAATTTGATTAAAGTTACTTCTTTTTCCTCTGTATTTGTTAATTTTCTTGTTGTTGTTTTAACCTAGTTGTAAAGAATGAGAATGAGAGCTTACAAGATTTCAAGAAATTGTTGATTCAACACCTTCATTCAAATCAGAAGCATCATTTATCTTTCTAGTGTATTCATTACACCATAGTCCCTGGTGAATGGACAACTGTGGTAACATAACATAATGAAAATGAAGTTAGCTAATATCAGGCAACCTACATGTGAATAAATATTCAATGAATAATAAGCTGCATCTTTAACATTCAGGTATCCTTAACTACCAGACATCCTTAACTTTTACATATATTACTGAAACCTCTCTACTCATCTGAATTTTGAAGATATTATATTGCTCTTTTGGTGGGAAGATCAGAGGAGTGGGGAAGGAGAGTGTGAAATAAATATTAGGTGTGAGGAAATAATTAAGTCAACATTTTTTTTAACCTCTCTCTGATAGACACTAGGTACTTAGCATGTAGTGTCTTATTTGATCCTCATAACTATCCTGCTAGAGAGGCTGTATGTATCTCTTCCAGGAGACTGAAGGTGAAACAGAGAGTGGTTAAGGCACTTGTTCATGATCACTCACCTAACTGTGGAGACAAAACTGAAAATCAACAGCTACACAGTTTAAATATTAAGATATCTCTGTTTCAACCTCAGGCTTTTCAAGCATTTTCCCCTTCTCTCCCTTAGAAATGTCCTAAGTTTAGGAAGGGATGAAAGTCCCTCAATTCTAATTACATCTTTCCTTTAACTTAAATCATCTGAAATGTCAGAGAGCTACAGTTTTAATTACCTTTCTCTTGTTATGTGGGCATTTCCTCCACATTATTTACCTGCAAGTTTCAGTTCAGGGCACAGTCAGAAGCTATAGCATCCCAAATATTCCAGGTATGTCACAGTCAAGAATTATATACCTCTTTAGATATCGAGTCCCTCTTAATTTGAGAAGAGTTAATTACCATTTTTAAGGTAGGTTTTAGGTGAAATTTCCATGAATGACAGTGAGCTATGTTAGTCCCAAAATACTCTTTCTCTTGACATATGAAATCTAAAAGACACAGGTTCTGAGAACTTAGAAAAGTGGTGGTTACTGGAGCTGGGTCAACTTAGTGGAATCAAGAGAGAGGACATATTAGCAGAGGTCTCATTATTTTCTGTCCTTCTGTAGGTCAAAGTTTGCTTATTCAAAGTGTGTTTGGTATCTATGAGAGTATTCCAGAGTCACATTTTGTTGCTTTGTAAAAATTTAAATAATGCTAGGCTTGTGTGTTTTGATCACAAGGAAGAAGTCATATTATTAAAGGTCATGAGATAGACTTTTAAAAAGATGAAGCTTGATCTAGATCTTGACTAAGAAGAGAATGTGTGTGTGTGTGTGTGTGTGTGTGTGTGTGTGTGTGTTTTGTAAGGATGATGTTTCATTTGCAGGGGAATGCAAGAGCAGATTGATATTGAAGTTAGTCTTCATCACTGAGGATGCCAATACATCTACAGTTAAGAAATTGCAAGTAACACAGATTTTAATAAAATTTATAAAGAAATATAAATTTTATAGGGATAGGATTCTGGAGGATTTTGAATGATATTAAATCATGACATATTTAAAACTTAGTACTAAATTTTTATTAGTGTAGTATTTAAAATATAAATCTATTTTTTCCTTAGGGTTGTTGTAAGCCTTCAAATAGCCCTTTAATGCAGCAGTTCTGAGCTTGGACAAAAAGTCAGGTTTCCCTAGGGGAGAGAATTGTGCTAAGGTTAAGTATCAATGTATGTTATAAAAAGCCACAGAAACAGACTGTATACCAACGATTAAGTAATTTCTGAAAGGTTTAATGAGAGGGGTTGTCCCATAGCTTGAGTTCAGTTCAGTCACGCAGTCATGTCCTTCTCTTTGCGACCCCATGGACTGCACCACACCAGGCCTCCCTGTCCATCACCAACTCTCAGAGTTTACTCAAACTCATGTCCGTTGAGTCGGTGATGCCATCCAACCATCTTATCCTCTGTCGTCCCCTTTTCCTCTCGCCTTCAAACTTTCCCAGCATCAGAGTCTTTTCAAATGAGTCAGCTCTTCGTATCAGGTGGCCAAAGTATTGGAGTTTCACCTTCAGCATCAGTCCTTCTAATGAATATTCAGGACTGATTTCCTTTAGGATGGACTGGTTGAATCTCCTTGCAGTCCAAGGGACTCTCAAGAGTCTTCTCCAACACCACAGTTCAAAAACATCAATTTTTCAGTGCTCAGCTTTCTGTATAGTCCAAATCTCATATCCATACATGACTACTGGAAAAACCATAGCTTTGACTAGACAGACCTTTGTTGGCAAAGTAATGTCTCTGCTTTTTAATATGCTATCTAGGTTGGTCATAACTTTCCTTCCAAAGAGTAAGCGTCTTTTAATTTCATGGCTGCAGTCACCATCTGCAGTGATTTTGGAGTCCCCCCAAAATAAAGTCTGTCGCTGTTTCCACTGTTTCCCCATCTATTTCCCATGAAGTGATGGGACCAGATGCCATGATCTTAGTTTTCTGAATGCTGAGCTTTAAGCCAACTTTTTCACTCTCCTCTTTCACTTTCATCAAGAGGCTCTTTAGTTCTTCTTCCTTTTCTGCCATAAGGGTGCTGTCATCTGCAGATCTCAGGTTATTGATATTTCTCCCGACAATCTTGATTCCAGCTTGTGCTTCATCCATCTCTGTGTTTCTCATGATGTACCCAGCGTTTCTCATGATGTACTCTGCATATAAGTTCAATAAGCAGGGTGACAGTACACAGCCTTGACATATTCCTTTCCCTATTTGGAACCAGTCTGTAGCTTCACTCTTTAACAAATAATATGTGTAATACATACTGCTGCCTGTAAATACTTCAGTAAGTCATGCTAACCTGAACTTCAAACTCTGTGAAATATGGTTGACTCCCCCAAAAAAACTGTCTATAAAAAAAAAAGAATATTCTTTTAATGAATCTCAGAAAGAAGGAATATAAAACCAACCAATCAGTGACCCAAAATACACATTTATCAAAACTGTCTTGGCATTTGGTTCAGCTTTGATGCCTTGATCTCCTGGGTTTCTCATATTAATGACAATACAGTGCAAGTATAAGGAAGTTCTTAACAGTCTTTATGTTTCTGAAACCAGCACAGAATTACAAATCCTTTGGGTACATGATGGTCTCAGTTGGGTTTTATTGTACTGCCTTAGAAGAGCTGATTAATTTATAGAATATGATGATTTGTGTGTCTAATGTAGTTACATCCATTCAGCACCAAAGAAAAAATTACCCTTGGGATTCATGTAATAGTTCTAATTAATTCCACCAAGTCTTTGGGAGATAATTTATGGAATAGTAATACAGCCCAACAAGCTTCCAATTACACATACACAAAGCAGTCATTTAATATTTCTATTATTGATGTGTTTCATTTTCTGAAAGGTGAAGAAATGTTTATAAAGAATAACTTCTAAATAAAGAGATTTGGATAAAATAATATTTCAGAAGTATAAGACTACTGTTTGGATGTGATACAGACACATCCTGAAATACTTAAAGAAAAATATATGGGATGGGAGGGGAAGTGGGAGGGGGGTTCGGGATGGGGGACACATGTACAACCATGGCTGATTAATGTCAATGTATGGCAAAAACCACCACAATATTGTAAAGTAATTAGCCTCCAATTAAAATAAATTAATTAATTAAAAAAAGAAATGTATAACTGAAAGACAGATTTTGTTTCATTGACCTTTGAAGATATGAGAGTTAGGTATAAAGTGTCTTTCTAGAGTTCTTTTTAAAAATAATGGATCAACAAATGTAGAGTTTTTGCTATACTAAAATAATAAAAAAAAATGATGCGTATTTCTAGATCAGGAGACATTGTTAGTTGCCTAGATATTTCCCCAAAATTATTACAAGAATTGAGATCAGCCTTCTACTTTTCTCAGGTATTCTAAAATCAGACAGCAACTCTCACCTACACCTCTAAAACTAAATTAAGTAAAAATTCAAAGAAATCTTAAGCTCTGCTTCTCTTTTGTTAAAAAAAAGTGACTGTTGATGTAAATTTAGATGATAAAATGTCAAGGGACTCTGAAGTAATTTTTGCAGGCAGAGATAAGAACTGTCAAAGCATTATGACACATAAGTGCTGGGATATGAATGGATGAGATAGAGGTATCATTAATGTTTTGCTAATATTAAAGTGGATTGACTATTTCTTGAATCACCTTAGCTCACTTAACCTGGATTTCCAATAAATGAGACATAATATATAGCTTAAAAATAATTTTCATTCATAAAAATGTGCTTATAATCTTAAAATAATATTCAGTCTGCATTTCTAACTTCAAATAAAATGTTGAATTATAAAATGAAAACAAAAATACATAAAAATAGAAAAAAGTTTCAAAAATGGAAATTTCTTTAAGTTCTAAATTACATATTGACAGAGTCTATCATAGGTGGTGTAGATTTTGTAAAAGCAACCCAAGAACATATAATGAATTATACGTTTAGATTATATTGGGTAAACTGCACTGACTGAGCACACTTTGGACAAGGCCAATAGCAGAAGCCTTGCCAATCAATTGGTTTACTTTTTCGCGTGGAAATAGATGAAGACTGGAGGAATGTTCAAAATTTTTTTCAATATATAAAAGTTCTCCAGTCAAATCAGATCAGTTCCACAAATCTTCTAGATATGGCCACTGTTACTGGTGTATACTTACTTACATACATAGGTATATGCATACATCTATATGTCATCTATCTGTCAATACATACTTACATCAATAAGTATATATATATATATATATATTCATTTAAACATATTTTTTTAACTTCAGTGTGATTATACTGGCATACTTGTTCATCTTTCTTTTGTCCCTTAACAATAAGAAATAGGGAGCTTTGTCCATATCATTATCTTTGGACCTGCTCCTTTTTTGTGGCTGCATAATATTCCACAGAATAAACCAGCATAACCAACTTAACTCTTTCTAATTTTAAACCTTATAAAAATACAATATTTTGTGAATTTATTTTTGCTCATATATAATATTTTTCAGTAAACTTCTGAATATAAGTAATTTTCAAATTTTGAAAAATTTACTCTCAAAAGAAGCTGCACTTTTACAGCTCCACCAAAATGAATGAATGCCATTTGCCAAATCTGGATCAACACTGGACATTATTAATCTTCTAGTTTTAGTAAATCTGTTAGAAGAAATATCGTATCACATTAATTTGTAGATTCTAGATTATTTTAGGCTTGGTGATATTTTAGCTTGTCAACTGCATTTCTCTGAAAAACATACATAGTTTATTTGGCAATTTCTTAATAGGTTATTGTGTTTTTTTGGTATTATTTTTATAAACATAAACATATTTTAATATTTTACTTTATACAAACTTATTATAGTTTGCCATTTATGTTTCTTTCTATATGACATCTTTTCATAAGAAATTTAAAGTTTATATGTAGCCACATCTGTCTCTCCTTTATGAACAGATTTAGGTCTTGTATTTTACTTTAAAAGTTTTTGCCAAAATAGAATTTTTAAGATATACTTAAATATTTATTATATTTTAATAAATTTTGTTTGTGAGTATATGTACTAAATCTAAAACTTCTTTTTACTAAAACTAGTCACACACATCTAATTTATTTTCCCCAAGCATAGTAACTTATTAGCCTAATCTTTATACCACTGATTAAGAATGCCATATTTATCATCCATGAAATACATACGTACATGGTCTGTGTACTTAATCATTCATCTTATTTAGCAAGTATTTATTGAGTATCCACCATAGGAACTGTGGATACAGTTCTGACATGACAGATTACCTCCTCTTCTGAAATTTCTTTCTCTGTGTCTGTGTCTGTCTATATCTTTGTCTCTTTCTCATATAAACAATAAATGATACACATGATAATTTATAATATGGTTATATATATAGACACAGATATCACTAAAATATTATCTATGAGGAATATGAGGAAACAGTTTTAGTTATATTGGTGACAGGAAAAAGTAAAGAAAATCATTATTTTATATTAGTTGGTCATTAAACTATCTATGGACTTCCTTGGTAACTCAGCTGGTAAAGAATCTGCCTCAATACAGGAGACCCTGATTCGACTCCTGGGTCAGGAAGAACCCCTGGAGAAGGGATAGACTACCCACTCCAGTGTTTCTAGGCTTCCCTGGTGGCTCAGCTGGTAAAGAATCCGCCTGCAATGTGGGAGACCTGGGTTTGATCCCTGGGTTGGGAAGATCCCCTGGAGGAGGGCACGACAACCCACTCCAATATTCTTGCCTGGAAAATCTCTATGGTCAGAGGAGCCTGGTGGCTATAGTCCACGGGGTTGCAAACAGTTGGACACGATGAGCGACTAAGCACAGACAGCACAGCAAACTGTCTATAAGGAATGATATTTGAGTTGAAACAGAAATGAAAGAAGAAATGAGCCATACAAATTTTGGTAAGGGCATTTAAGAGAAAGGAAATAGTAAATGCAAAGCCCTAGGTCAGGGAAACATGCACACTAACAGAAAGGAGTCTAGAAAGGCTGCAGTTTTGAGTAAAGGAGAAAGGATTATCTTAATTTGCAGAGTTAATCAGGAACCTGATGAAAGAGGGCACTTAAAAGTCACGCTGAGAACTTATTCTAAGTGTGAACGGAAACCACTGCGAACTTTGAGGAAAGAGTGAAATGATCATATTTGCATTTTTCAAGGATCTATCTAGTTGCTATATGACGAACAGACTTTGCAGAAGATATGGGGTGAGGATGAGAGAAGCAAAAAAGAAATTTTTAAAAAGCAATTAATTACCCACTGAAATAGTCCAGACAAGAGACACTGGCATTCTAGATTAAGGGAGTTAGCATTAGATGACCAGCTTCAAACACATTTTGGAAGTAAAGACCATAATATTCACTGCTGTATTAGTTTTAATTTACAAAAGAATGAGAGTGGATAGAATGACTCCAAGAATTTTGGCTTGAGAAACAGTGAGTAGAGTGCCATTTACTGAGGTAGGAAATACAGACTTAAGAGGAAATAGGGTAGAATAAGAGTTAAGATTCTAATCTAACACAAAGATTTAACTGTTTTTTTTCCTCAATCTTTTTTTTTATTTTACCCTTCTAAGTAAAATATAAAATATCATCAACTTGCACTCACAAAAATAAAAATTCATAAATAAATGATGTTTAGTACAACAGTGAGCTTATAAATTAGATTCAGGAGAACTGAAATATTTGTTAAGTATTATCATACAAAATCAAGGTATGTAATTTAATTCAATTTATAGTATTTCATTGCATTTAAGTCACCATTGATTATAATACATATCTGTTTCAAGAGATGTTAAAAGGTGAAAAAAAAAGTAGACTTTTGGAACAGATGATATACGACAATAAAAGAAGTGGTAAAATATAAATGAGCTGCCAAGTCACAGAAAGATATGAAGAAACGTTAAATGCCCAGATAGATGTCATTATACAATCGTTAAAATCCATAGAATCCTAAGACCCTGAACTATGTTCTCTAGAATTGAAAATATGCTCTAAAACATAAATATTATCCTAACTTGGGTCTTTGTTTTCTTTTATGGTTTCTATAGTGTTAGTTGTAGGAGGGAAAACCAGTTCCTGAGGCTAACTCACCCTTAGTGAAATAGTTAGAGATAGACCTAATCTACTTCAATAATTTCTATAAATTTATTACTCTCTCTATTCTACTCCTAGTACCTTTCTTGTTTTCAGCAATATCATGGAATATTTTTCTTTGAAAAATGAAAAAAAAAAAAAGCTTTTATTTTTCTAAGGACTTAAGCCCTGGAGTAGGAAATGGCAACTTGCTCCAGTATTCTTGCCTGGAAAATTCCATGGACAGAGGAACCTGGTGGGCTAAAGTTCATGTAGTCACAAAGAGCTGGACATGACTGAGTGACTGACAATAAGGACTTAGGAATTTGTGTTCAGTAAGCCTGTTTGAAAACAATTAACCAAGTATTTATTTACAAATTTTCCTCTTTATTAATAAAAGAACACCAAAACAAATAACTTTTTGACATAAATGAAAACTTTGGGTTTATACATTTTAAATATTCTATGTTACGGCATTAGGATGTAAAGACTTCTATATTTCACTTTAAATTTACATTTATATTGAGTAGATACTGTCTCAGGACTGAAAACATTTTACTGAAATAAGTGGTTAATTGTTATTCTAAATGCTGTAAAATTTTCAAATCTATTATTCAGTTCAATTTAGTTCAGTCACTCAGTTGTCTCTGACTTTTTGCAGCTCTATGAACTGCAGCATGCCAGGCTTCCCTGTCCATCACAAACTCCTGGAGCTTGCTCAAACTCATGTTCATCAAGTCGGTGATGCTATCCAACCATCTTATCCTCTGTTGTCCCCTTCTCCTCCTACATTCAATCTCTCCCAGCATCAGGGTCTTTTCCAATGAGTTGGCTCTTCCCATCAAGTGGCCAAAGTATTGGAGTTTTAGCATCATTCCTTCCAATGAATGGTCAGGGTTGATTTTCATTAGGATCGACTGGTTTGATCTCTTGCTGTCCAAGGGACTCTCAAGATTCTTCTTCAGTACCACAGCTTGAAAGCATCAATTCTTCAGCACTCAGCCTTTATGGTCCAACTCACATCTGTACATGACTACTGTAAAAACCATAGCTTTTGTTTTTATATGGACCTTTGTTGGCAAAGTGATGTCTCTGCTTTTTAATACACAGCCTAGTTTGTCATAGATTTTCTTTCAAGGAGTAAGTGTCTTTTAATTTCATGGCTGCAGTCACCATCTACAGTGATTTTGGAGACCAAGAGAAAAAAATCTGCCATTGTTTCCATTTTTTCCATTTGCCATGATGTGATGGGACCAGATGCCATTATCTTAGTTTTCTGAATGTTGAGTTTTAAGTTAGCTTTTTCACTCTTCTCTTTCACCTTCACTAAGAGGCTCTTTAGTTCCTCTTTGCTTTCTGCCATTAAGGTTGTATCATCTGCATTATCTGAGGTTGTTGATATTATTCCAAGCAACCTTGATTTCAGCATGTGATTCATCCAGCTCAGCATTTCACATGATGTACTCTGCATATAAGTTAAATAAGCAGGGTGACAATATACAGCCTTGACTTACTCCTTTCCCAATGTGGAACCAGTCCATTGTTCCATATCTGGTTCTAACTGTTGCTTCCTGACCTGCATACAGGTTTCTCAGGAGGCAGGTATTCCCATCTCTTTGAGAATTTTCCACAGTTTATTGTGATCCACACAGTCAAAGGTTTTAACATAGTCAATGAAGAAAAAGTAGATATTTTTCTGGAATTTTCTTGCTTTTTCTATGATCCAACAGATGTTGGCAATTTAATTTCTGGTTCCTCTGCTGTTTCTAAATCCAGCTTGTACATCTGGAAGTTCACACACTGTTGAACCCTAGCTTGAAGGATTTTGAGTATTATCTTGCTAGCACGTGAAATATACAAAATATACATATTAGCCATAAATGCTAATGCTCTTCACTTGCTACATTTTTGCCTTTACACTTAATGTAAATGGATTCTCTTTATCAAGTATGCAAATAAATTCATTATTTATATTTATGGAAAAAACTCATGTATTGGGTTGGCCAAAACATTCATTCGGATTTTTCCATAAGATATTGTGGAACACTTTGGCCAATTCTACGTTTCCCTGGTGACTCAGGCAGTAAAGAGTCTCCTTGCAATGCAAGAGACGTGGGTTTGATCCCTGGGTTGGAGAAGATCCCCTGCAGGAGGAAATGGCAACCCACTCCAGTATTCTTGCCTGGAAAATCCCATGGATAGAGGAACCTGGTGGGCTAGAGTCCATGGGGTTGCAAAGGGTTGGACACGACTGAGCATCTACTACTTCAATAGATAGAAAGAGTGAAAGTCACAGGCTGCTGCTGCTGCTAAGTTGCTCCAGTCATGTCTGACTCTGTGCAACCCCATAGACGGCAGCCCACCAGGCTCCTCCTTCCCTTGGATTCTCCAGGCAAGAACACTGGAATGGGTTGCCATTTCCTTCTCCAATGCATGAAAGTGAAAAGTGAAAGTGAAGTTGCTCAGTTGTGTCTTACTCTTTGCGACCCCGTGGACTGAATCCTACCAGGCTCCTCCGTCCATGGGATTTTCCAGGCAAGAGAACTGGAGTGGGCTGCCATCACCTTCTCCGGAAAGTCACATGAGATTTTTAAAAATGAGAGCAAGTATCACACAATGTAGTTAACTGATCATTGTAACAATCTATTTTACTGAAGCATGACAATTATTCCAGTATATTCCTTTGTCAGTTAAGTACTGGTATATTAACTCTTATTTCCTTCCTACAACTATTTTTATCTATTTTCCAAATCCACTATTCCAAAACATGAGAATGATATAGGACCATATCATTGAGTTACTTTTTCTGATGCTTATCTCTACCAGCTAGGCAAAATACAAACCTTAAACAAGAAAAACATAGAATATAAGCAATGAACAGAAAGCCTAAACCAAAGATAGTGTTGACTTGATTTTTTTTCTTATTTAAATGCAAATACTTTATCTTGCTGAAACATTCACTTTCCATTTCAGAGGCAATTACTGAATGTGCACAGCTCTGCTCCACCCCTCAACTGTCAATAACGCACTATTTCAACCATAAGGGGGAAAAATATTCTTTTTTTTTTTTTATAAATTTATTTATTTTAGTTGGGGACTAATTACTTTACAATATTGTAATAGTTTTTGCCATACATTGACATGAATCAGCCATGGGTTTACATGTGTTCCCCTTCCTGGACCCCCCACCCACCTCCCTCCCCATCCCATCCCTCTGGGTCATCCCATTGCCCCGGCCCTGAGCCCTTGTCTCATGCATCGAACATGGAATGGTGTTCTGTTTCACATATGATAATATACATGTTTCAATGCTATTCTCCCAGAACGTCCCACCCTTACCTTCTCCCTCAGAGTCCATAAAATTGTTCTATGCATCTGTGTCTCTTATTCTGTCTCGCATATAGGGTTATCGTTACCATCTTTCAAATTCCATATATATGCATTAGTATACTGTATTGTTGTTTTTCTTTCTGGCTTACTTCACTCTGTGGCTTACTTCACACCAGTCAGAATGGCTGCTATCCAAAAGTCTACAAGCAATAAATGCTGGAGAGAGTGTGGAGAAAAGGGAACCCTCTTACACTGTTGGTGGGAATGCAAACTAGTACAGCCACTATGGAGAACAGTGTGGAGATTCCTTAAAAAACTGGGAATAGAACTGCCATATGACCCAGCAATCCCACTGCTGGGCATATACACCGAGGAAACCAGAACTGAAAGAGACACGTGTACCCCAATGTTCATCGCAGCACTGTTTACAATAGCCAGGACATGGAAGCAACCTAGATGTCCATCAGCAGACGAATGGATAAGGAAGTTGTGGTACATATACACAATGGAATATTACTCAGCCATTAAAAAAAAATACATTTGAATCGGTTCTACTGAGATGGATGAAACTGGAGCCCATTATACAGAGTGAAGTAAGCCAGAAAGAAAAACAACAATACAGTATACTAATGAAAAATATTCTTTAACAGTTGTAACCAGACTATTTTTGGATGCATTAACCTCATCCTCTTTCATGTCACAGGCTTCACTGCATTCAATTCCAATTGGTTTTGTGACTGCTATGGTGAATTCTACTCAAGGTACCTGACTGCAGATGGGGTTCCTGAAGCAAAGATTTCAGCTATGAATATTCTCTGTCTGTTTCTAATTTTCTCCTCTACCTGTCCAAAACCTGAGTTTTCCTACCATTTATCTTTAACCTTTGTCAGTGCCTTCCAGAGTGTTCTCAAGAAGTGTGGTGCTCTAAGAAGTATAAATAGTATTTATTTAGTATAAAATTCACTCATGAAAGGAAAGATTCATATTTAGAAGGACTATGAATTTTTTGAAAAAAGTGCACATGATACAGCTTTTATTATTGGTCTACAAGTATAGCCTTCTCAAGGACCAAATGATTCCCAGTTTCATTAGAGAATTAGGGGATGAAATGATCCAAGCGATTTACAGAGTTCTTCCTTATAAGCTAAATTGACAGAGAAGATGGAAATGTGCAAGAGACTAAAATAGTTCTATTTAAACTTGAAAAGGACAGTTTGATTTTTTGTTTTTATACAGGGCATTATGTGTGGCATGATGGCTGCATTTGTTAATACAAAGAATAGATTTTTAGGAAAAAAAAATAAAAGCTTCTATGAAGACAATCAGGAGTTAAAGTTGATAATGATGGTAATAATGAGAATATATAACTAATACCAGATTGATACAGCATTCTACATACGACATGAAATTTTGAAAGCCCTATTTCAACCACACCTATTCTCCTGTCCATAGCAGGAGAGCTGTATCATGTCTTGGTTTCCAGAGTGAGATGGTTTTGATTTGACCCTTCATTCCACTATTTTTCAAGTGACCTTGCAAATTTCTTTTGATCATTCATAAAAAGGGGACATTAATACTAAATGTGATAACGTATATAAAAGGCTTGTGACATTATAAGCTTTTATACATTCATTATTACCACCGTTAAACAAGTAAGATTATTAAGATCTAGAAAGTTTAAATAGCATTCCCATGTGATAAAGTTAGTATGTGATTTGCTGGTCTTCATTCCCATTTAATTGTCCACAGAGGTTCTGGAGACAGAATGTTTAAATTTAATCCTGTTCCAACCTATTGACCACATGCTTAGGGGAACATTTTAAAGTCAAGGTGATGATAATATTTTAAAGATGATCTTGAAATGCAAATAGCTTGGTTTATAATAAACAGCATTTCCACAGTGTCTTGCACTTAGAAATCACTCAGTTAATATACAATACATTAATTACACCATGCAATTTCTCTGATATTTTGCAGAGTCAAAATGTTTTTTATTTTTTTCAACAACCCAATTTTGTCTATATAAACACCATATTCATTTAATTAACTTACCTTACTTTTACTTTCATATATGTGGTATGTTTAGCAGCAGTATCTTTATAATTCAGTTCAGTTCAGTTGCTCAGTTGTGTCCAACTCTTTGCGACCCCATGCACTGCAGCACACCAGGCCTCCCTGTCCATCGCCAACTTCCAGAGTTGACTCAAACTCATTGATGCCATCTAACCATCTCATCCTCTGTCATCCCCTTCTCCTCCTGCCTTCAATCTTTCCCTGTATCAGGGCCTTTTCCAAAGAGTCAGTTCTTCGCATCAGGTGGCCAAAAGATTGGAGTTTCAGCTTCAGCATCAGTCCTTCCAGTGAATATTGAGGATTGATTTCCTTTAGTGATGGAACGGTTGGATCTCCTTGCAGTTCAAGGGACTCTCAAGAGTCTTCTCCAACACCGCAGTTCAAAAGCATCAATTCTTCAGTGCTTAGCTTTCCTTATAGTCCAACTCTCACATCCATACATGACTACTGGAATTACTGGATGACAAATTAGTTCTAAAATTATTACAATGTCATCTTTGATAGCAGAGTGTGTTGCATGTGTGTGTGTATTACAAAATGACTTCACTCTTCCCTATATCCACAATTTTGCACATAACTTTGCATTTTCCCTCATTAAGACATAGGGTCTATGCTCCTGTCTCTTCAATCAGGGATGCTTGTAAGATTTGCTTTGGCAACAGAATGCTACAGAAGCGATAGGAAACACTGAAAATACTGGGAAAATCAATGAATTCCAGGACAACTGTTTCAAGAAATTTGAACACAGAGAAGAAGGTTGGCTATAAGAACACAAAGTCTATTTTTACTTTTATGATATTTGCTGATA
Source organism: Giraffa tippelskirchi (assembly GCF_054371585.1). Lineage (NCBI taxonomy): Eukaryota > Metazoa > Chordata > Mammalia > Artiodactyla > Giraffidae > Giraffa > Giraffa tippelskirchi. The sequence goes on from NC_137278.1 coordinate 68,133,645, forward strand.
TTGCCATTTCAGTTTTGGTATTACAATAGTAAACCAGGAACATGTAGGCCCAGGACCAATGGAACAAGAATCATACAATTACTCTCCACCTTAAATGAAGAGTCCACATATATAAACATCATGGTAAATGTAAGAATAAACTAGAGCTAAAAATGTAACCATCCCATGCCCCAAACTCAAGGTATTATGGAAAAGGATATCAGGTCTAACCTCGTGCATCAAAGCACAGGTATGGAGAGACTAGGCAAGTTGGGAATTTTTTCAGCTGAGAACTTGATTGGGAACACCTGAGGTACCTGACAAAACTAACACAGAATACCTCTAGAGAAGAACACATTCATTCTAAGACTCTAAAAAATATCTATTCATAGACTCTAAGAGGTAATGTATAGTAAATAATTAAAACAAAATTTAAAAAAAAGAAGGATAAGTGAGGCAAAGTAAGCAAAAATAGAAAATACAAGAGATAGCATAAATAGAGCCACATATATCTCTGATACTATAATTAATCAATATGGATTATGTTTAATATGTTTAAAGAAGTAAATGATAAGATTGAAAATAACTGTAAGGAATAGGTAAAAATAAACTGTAATATATGAGAGTACTAAAAGACATGAAATAAATCTTCCAGAAATAGAACATAAAATAACTAAAATTTAAACATCAACACAATATATTTGGCAGCACACTGGACAACGGAAAAAAGAGAATAATAAATTAGAAAACAAATCAGAAGAAATAATCCAGAATATAGAACAAAGAGATAAATAGCAAAACTACAGAAGAGTGTATCTGACATGGGAAGTGTACAATGAAATATGTTGGATTGATGACTCAGAGGAGTAGTGGTGGGGAAGATGTAAAGATTATACTTAAAAATATAATGGACATTTTTTTTTCCATTTAAAAAAATCCACAAATTATAGTTTACTAGAGAATCCCAAGGATGATGAGGGAGGAGGAAGAGGAAGGAAAAGAATTAAAAAAAAAAAAAAAAAGAGGGAGGGAAGAAGCAGAAGGAAGGACAACACACACATATTTTTGAAACTGAAAAAACATTAAGGAAAATAAAATGTCCTAAAAGCAGTGAAAGAACAAATAATTTGAAAAGAAAGGCAGCTAGACAAAAGTGTTCTTTATAATAGCAACCTATAAAGTTAAAGGTAGAATGAGATATCATTGAACTGAAAATAATAATGGCTAACTTACAGTTGCATACGCTGGAAAGTATTTTTCAAGAGTGAGAGAAAAAAAAAACATATTTTCAGTAAAAAATGTTCATTACCAATAGATATTCATTAAACAAGATCTGAAAGATACTACTCAATAACATTAAGTCAGAAATGAAAAATGAAGATAAAGAAAATTATAAAAATGTTAATAATCATAAATAAAACCCTCCTATGTAAAATAGTAATACTCATATACACTATTTTTAAAATTCAAGATTATATTGAAATGAATGAATAAAATATTGGTTAAGAGTGGGATAGTAAGAAATGAAATGTTATTAAGTACTTTTAATTTAACAGGAGATAAAAGATTTCTTAACTTTGATGTTTGAGAAAGTAAGAATGATGATGTAATTTCTAGATAAAGACTAAAAGATAGAAGGGTATTTACAGCTTTTAACACCATGGAAAAAAAGCAAAAGAATAAAAAAAAAATGCCTAGCAATTTTTAAAAAAAAATTAAGCATAAAGAAAGAGAATTAGTGCTACAAATACTTAGAAGAAAATAAAATTTTAGATTTAAACCCCAAAACAGATTTATATTAAATGGAAAAGGTTACAATTAAAGATTTGCAAATTAGAGGAAATAAGTTCAACTATATGGTGTTTGTGGAATATATCAAACACATAAACAGACAAAGAACTGAAATAGAAGAACAAAAAGATAGCAAAAATTATAAAAAAAATCATGTCCCTATATTAATATTGACAAGTTAGATTTTGACAATGCATGACAAACATTACTACAAACAAATAAGTTGATTTCATAATGGCAATGGATTATATAAAGAATATATTATTTTGAATCTTCCAGAAACCAACAGCATACACTCAAAAAATTTTAAACCAAAAGCTCACAGTAAAAATGAAAATAATACAAATCTACAAATGTTATAAGAGATTTTAATACAGTTATCTACATAATTAATATAAAACAAATAAGCAAACATAAAATTAACAATCCAATTAATAAGTATGATCTAATGGAATACATTGAACAGTATAACAAACTACCGCAATATACCCATTCTTTTTAGTCAGAAACACAGAAACTGCCTTATAGCAATCCATAAATAAGTGAAATTTAGCAAGGGGAAAGAACAAGCTCTTTATTTCATTTATGCCTGTTTAAAAACTTTCAAAACAAAATTTCTTCCCTAATTGTATGAGAAAAAGACATATTAATATTGTTCTTTAAGGGAGCTATTCACTAGATGTTTTATTGAATCTTTTCTTTACATTTTTCTTTTCTGTTCAAGTGCTATTTGCATACATATTACAGAGTGAGGCAGAAGTATGAAGGTGAATGAAAGTAATCATTGGTAAAGATGTTGAAGCTTCTATTTCAAATTAATTAAAAAAAAATTACCTACAAGACCAGGCAGACTTGGGTTTGAATCAAGGGTCTGATGTTTGCTAATTTCTATCTACATCTCTAGTCTGCCATTTCACTGAATTTCCCTCTTTGGTATTCTTTGTAAAATTTGGATAAACTCCGACATAAATCACAGCAGCATCCTCCATGACCCACCTCCCAGAATATTGGAAATAAAAGCAAAAATAAACAAAGGGGACCTAATTAAAATTAAAAGCTTTTGCACAACAAAGGAAACTATAAGCAAGGTGAAAAGACAGCCTTCAGAATGGGAGAAAATAACAGCAAACGAAGCAACAGACAAACAATTAATCTCAAAAATATACAAGCAACTTCTGCAGCTGAATTCCAGAAAAATAAACGACCCAATCAAAAAATGGGCGAAAGAACTAAACAGACATTTCTCCAAAGAAGACATACAGATGGCTAACAAACACATGAAAAGATGCTCAACATCACTCATTATTAGAGAAATGCAAATCAAAACCACAATGAGGTACCATTTCACACCAGTCAGAATGGCTGCTATCCAAAAGTCTACAAGCAATAAATGCTGGAGAGGGTGTGGAGAAAAGGGAACCCTCTTACACTGTTGGTGGGAATGCAAACTAGTACAGCCACTATGGAGAACAGTGTGGAGATTCCTCAAAAAACTGGGAATAGAACTGCCATATGACCCAGCAATCCCACTGCTGGGCATATACACCGAGGAAACCAGAATTGAAAGAGACGCGTGTACCCCAATGTTCGTCGCAGCACTGTTTACAATAGCCAGGACATGGAAGCAACCTAGATGTCCATCAGCAGACGAATGGATAAGGAAGTTGTGGTACATATACACAATGGAATATTACTCAGCCATTAAAAAAAATACATTTGAATCGGTTCTACTGAGATGGATGAAACTGGAGCCCGTTATACAGAGTGAAGTAAGCCAGAAAGAAAAACAACAATACAGTATACTAATGCATATATACGGAATTTGAAAGATGGTAACGATAACCCTATATGCGAGATAGAATAAGAGACACAGATGCATAGAACAATTTTATGGACTCTGAGGGAGAAGGTAAGGGTGGGACGTTCTGGGAGAATAGCATTGAAACATGTATATTATCATATGTGAAACAGAACACCATTCCATGTTCGATGCATGAGACAAGGGCTCAGGGCCGGGGCAATGGGATGACCCAGAGGGATGGGATGGGGAGGGAGGAGGGTGGGGGGTCCAGGAAGGGGAACACATGTAAACCCATGGCTGATTCATGTCAATGTATGGCAAAAAATATTACAATATTGTAAAGTAATTAGCCCCCAACTGAAATAAATAAATTTATAAAAAAAAAAAATTTGGATAAAAATATCTCTTTTCCTTTCCTCTTCTCTCTCTGTGAGGGTTAGGCAAGTAATATACCTAACACAGTTCCTGGCCCAGATTATGTATGCACATTCATGTACATTTTCTGATATTAGCTATCACTATTATTATAAAGGCCTCCTTTGGTGGTTCAGACAGTAAAGAATCCACTTGCAATGTGGGAGACATGGGTTTGATCTCTGGGTTAGAAAGATCCTCTGGAGAGTGGAATTCTCCAGTATTCTGGCCTGGAGAATTCTGTGGACAGAGGAGCCTATAATAATACATCCCCATACATCTTAAACACATTTAATTTTAAACATAAAATATAATACATTTTATTCATTTATAAACTTAGTACCAACCTGAAGCATAAAAAAGGAAAAATAAGTACATTTCAATATATATTCAAAAGCAAGGGTTTGTAGCAAAACTTACCCACGGTTTTCCATCTTTTGGGTCATTGAATATAGCCCTTTCCCTGGTGGCTCAGATAGTAAAGAATCTGCCAGCAATGCAGGAGGCCTGGGTCCAATCCCTGGGTCGGGAAGATTCCCTGGAGAGGGTCAAGGCAACCTACTCCAGTATTTTTGCCTGGAGAATCCCATGGACAGAGGAACTTTGTGGGCTACAGCCCATAGTGTTGCAAAGAGTCAGACTTGATTGAAAGGACTTAGCACGCAGCATGCAAGATGTTCTAATCAATACAGGGTAATGTCATTTTAAGATATCAAGGAAATGAACACAATAACATGAAATATCTTTCCATCCTTAAAACCTCTATGACCTTCAGTTATAAAGTATTTTTATTTATTTTACCATTTCCATTTATCAGATTTCAGTGACAACTGTTAGCTTCAAATTTCTATAGTTTATCTATTTAATCTCAGGTCTAAGACACTTTTTAAATATCAATTACTCTGAAAGTTATTTTATAGAAGAGCTGATTTGCCACTCATTTTCCAAACAAATGCAAAATATGAGAAGGAAAATAAGCTGCTTATCATTAAAAACACATTTATAGACTGCTTCGTATTAATGGTATACCTGTAGATTCATCAAATTCCTCTTCCTCAGATCTGTACATAAGAACAGGTTGTGTGATTTTTTTTCCAGGTATTTAAAACCACTCTTATCTACCACCATCAAGCTTTTGGCAATGTCCTATAAGAATCAGCTTTCAAGTTAATGTTATACAAAGTTTCAGTATCTCCTGTATTTCCAAGGTTTACCATCTATAAGATATCTTGATACAGAAATAATCAACTAAGAAATGTATGAAGTGCCAACTAGATTAGCATTTTCTTATTACATAAGACATTAGAAAACATTCTCCAGTTTTCCTACTCTTTTTAAAATTTTACTTTTATTTTTATTGGAGTATAGTTACTTTACAATGTTGTGTTAGTTTCTATTGCACAGCAAAGTGAATCAGTACATATACATATATCTACTCTTTTTATAAATTTTCTTCCAATTTAGGTCATCACAGATCACTGAGTAGAGCTTCCTGTGCTATATAGTAAGTTTTCATTAGTTATCCATTTTATACATAGTACTATATATATATATATATGTCAATCCTAACCTCCCAATTTGCCCAAGTTTCTTTTCAGTGTCAGATTTCATTTTCTTGGCCTCCAAAATCAATGCAGATGGTGATTGCCAGCCACAAAATTAAACGGTGCTTGCTCCTTGGAAGGATAGCTATGACAAACCTAGACAGTCTATTAAAAAGCAGAGATACCACTTTGCCAACAAAGGTCTGTATAGTCACAGCTATGGTTTTTCCAGTAGTCATGTAAGGATGTGAGGGTTGGACCATAAAGAACGCTGAACATCAAAGAATTAATGCTTTCAAACTGTGGTGCTGGAGAAGAAATCTTGAGAGCCCCTCGGACAGCAAGGACATCAAACTAGTCAATCCTAAAGGAAATCAACCTGGAATATTCATTGGAAGGGCTGGTCCTGAAGCTGAAACTCCAGTACTTTGGTCACCTGATGCAAAGAGCTGACTCATTGGAAAAGACTCCGACGGTGGGAAAGATTGAGGGCAAGAGGAGAAGGAGGCGACAGAGGATGAGATGTTTGGATGGCATCACTAACTCAATGGACATGAGTTTGAGCAAACTTAGGGAGATAATGAAGGACATTAAGCCTGGGATGCTGCAGTTTAAGGGGTCACAAAGAGTTGGACACGACTTAGAGACTGAATGACAATTTCCCCCCCTTTGTAGCCATAAGCAGAGTCTACATTGGTGACTCTATTTTTGCTTTGCAAATAAGTTCATTTGTAATGTTTTTTGAGATTCCATATACAAGCAATAGGATATTTGTTTTTCTTTTTCTAAATTAGTTCACCCTGTATGACAGTCTCTAGGTCCATCCATGTCTCTCCAAATGGCACGACTTTTTCCTTTTTATGGTTGAGTAATATTCCACTGTGTACATGTACCACAACTTCTTTATCTATTCCTCCTTTGATAGACATTTAGGTTACTTCCTTGGCCTGGCTATTGTAAATAGTGCTGAAATTAACATTGGGGTGCATGCATCCTTTTGAATTATGGTTTTCTCTGGATATATGCCCAAGAGTGGGATTTCTGGGTCATAAGTAGCTCTCTTTTTAGATTTTAAGGAACTTCCATTTTGTTGTCTATAGGTGGCTGTACCAAGTTACATTCCCACAAACGGGTATAGCAGGGTTCCCTTTTCTCCATATCCTCTCCATCATTGTTGTAGATTTTTTGCTGATGGCCATTCTGACCAGTGTGAGAGGGATACCACAACTGTAGTTTTCATTTTTCTCTAATAATTAGTGCTGTTGAACAGCCATTCACATGTTTGTTAGTCATCTGTATGTCTGTTGGTGAAATGTCTATTTAGGTATTCCATCCATTTTTATATTGGGGTGCTTTTTTTTTTTTTTTTTTTGAGCTGCATGTGCTGTTTGAATATTTTGGAGATTAACCCCTTGTCAATTGCTTCATTTGCAAATATTTTCTCCCATTCTGAGGGTTGTCTTTTCATTTTGTTTAAGCTTCCTGTTGCTGTTCAAAAGCTTTTAAGTTCACTAGGTCATTGTTTTTGTTTTTATTTCCATTACTACTAGGTGGATTTTATTTCCATTACTAGGTGGTGGATTGAGAAAGATCTTGGTGTGATTTATGTCAAATAATTTTCTGCCGATATTTTCCTCTAAGAGTTTTATAGTGTCTGGCCTTACATTTAGGTCTTTAATCCATTTTGAGTTTATTTTTGTGTAGGGGGTGGGTTTTGCCCTGTCTTTTAGCTTAGTATGACTTTAGGCAGCCTGTCTGCTGATGGATGGGACTGTGTTCCCGTCATGCTGGTTGTTTGGCCTGAGGCATCCAGCACTGAAGCTTGCAGACTATTAAGTGGAGTCAGGTCTTGTTGCTGAGATGTGGATCTCTGGGAGAGCTCATACTGATTGATATTCCCTGGGGCTGAGAATTCTCTGGACTAGGTACTCACTCAGACCCAATCCCTGGCTAGGGATCCAAGACCTTGCAAGTTGAGTGGTGGGGCAAAAAAACAAAAACAAACAAAACAAACAGTAAAAATAAACAAACCAAGCAAAAATGAAATCAAACTATCAAAACCCAAGAAAAATAATAAAAACAAAAACAAACAACAACAATAAAAAAAACCAAACAAAAAAGCCCCAAAAGCCAAAACAAACAACAATAAAAACAAAACTAACAAAAACAAAGATAAAAAACAAAAATAAATATAGAAAAGTAGATATATATTAATTTTTTTAAAAGATGAAACAAAATAAAAAAGCAAAAATTAAAAAAAACATAAGAAAAAATATTTACCTGGGGCTTCTGCTCAATCAGTGTGCTTGTCTCCACAATAAGCCACAGCCAACTCCCTACAAGTGGCCCTCCAAGAACTTTAAGTAGGTCTCTGGCCCTACTGTGGGCACTTTTGAGGCAGCTCAGCTCAGGCTCTGACCAAGCCCAACTCCCACATGTATGTGCCTCAAAGTTCACAGCTGCTAAAGCTAGACTGGTCTCAGTTGTGGAAGTACTCATTGTCCATTCAGATATTCTGCAGATGGTGGGTTTACCAAATCAACTGCATGAATTTAATCTGTGGTTTGTGAAGCTGTACAGAGAGATTTCAACTCCTTTTCCTTAGTTGCACAGTCCCTTGGGCTCAGCTCAGCTTCCTTGTCTGGGTAAAAGGGGGCAAAGACAGCAGTTAACTGGGGCATGCTTGCTTGCTTAGGTGGGAAGGGAGTCAGCTACAAACTGGGACTCGTGTGCTTACTCATGTGGAAGAGTAATAATGTGGTCACAACTGGGGCACATGCATTTACTCCAACAGGATACCTGTCTAGTGTCCGTGGAGGCAGGGGCCAGCAGAAGCTGGTTACAGATTGGGGTGCACTCATTCTGCTGCAAATTCCTCCCATTGCCCATGGAGGCAGACGATGGCTTGTGGGAACAGAGTTTACAATGGCAGTCCCTCCCGTTTTGCATCATTCAACAGTGATGCCTTGCTTCTAAGGCAGACCATGCTTCCTCCAGGAGCATTTCTGGCTGCAGAGTTCCTCACACTTGTCCCCTCAGGTTGTCCTTGAACAGTTGAGCTCCTCATTCTCATTCCTGTTTCTTCAGGCTGTCTCTGCACAGCCAGTAGCAGTCATTTCCCTGAGTCTTCTCTCTTAAACTTACACTTCAGCACCCAGCCCCTGCTAGCATTGGTGGACACCTGTCTCGGGCTGGGACACCCAGGTCTGTGGCACAGACCACCCATATAAGTCTTTCTGTGTCCTGACTGCCAAATATTGGCCTCTGTACTTTCTTCCACTAGCCTTCAAAACCTTCCTTCTATTTCAGCATATCTCACCAGCAGTGACAGTGGCCTCTCCAGGTGTGGAAAGCTCTCTTCTCCTTCAGTCCCCCTCCTGGGTGTGGCTTCCATCCATTTTCTTCTTTTCTTTTTCTTTCCTTTCTCCTCTTTGTTCTATCTGATTACACTGGGATCTTTTCTTGTCCTTTTAGGTGTCTGAGTTCCTCCGCTAGAGTTCAGTAGGTAATCTTTGGAAATTATACCACTTGTAGATATATTCTTGATGTACTTGTGGGGAAAGGTGAACCCCAGATACTTCTATCCTGTAATCTTGATCCCAGGTTTCCCACTCTTGGCCTCTCTAACACTCCTATATGGTGGTTATTCCTGTTTCCATTCCAAGAGGAATAAAAACAGAGAGAAAATATACACATTCTGTTTGGGTTGAAGGTAGAAGTGTTAGTGAGGATCATGAATTTAAGGGTTGAGGCTATTTTATTTTTATACAATACAAGCATTAGCAAAACATTTTTCCTGCCCAACTAACTCTTTGGGTTAGCTCTGCTAGTTTTGTTCAGGTTCTATATTCCTGTTATTTATGATGCTTACAATAAGTTTTAGGTGGCATAAACCTTAGCACAACTTTCACAAAATAATCTAAAGAATTCTTTAGATTTTTCAGATAAATTGAATCATACTGGTACAACAGCACACCCACATTTTGTGATCAGAGAGGAGGGTATGTTCATCTCCCCTTCTAGGTTCTTCAGTCTGGTCTAAAAATTAAATTGACATGAGACAGATCAACAGGAGAAAATCAAACAAAGTTTAATACTATATACACATGATAGAGATGTACAAAACCAGAGTAACTCCTCAAAACACTTAAAACTCTCACCTTTAATGCCATCTTCAGCTAAAGACACAGGAGGAAGTTAGGGATAGTGGTTTGGGACTTCAAAGGAGAAGAAGGCAGTTCACTCATGGAGATGGAAAAGTACATGTTTGGTAAACAAATGTTTGCTGGGACTTGCAGAGACAATGAAAGCATATTAGACTCTGCATCTCTAGGCCTGGGCAAGTTTCCCCCACCACACTTGGCTCATATTCTTTGCAGACAACTCTGCATACTGCTCTATCCTATCCTATAGTCATTTAGCTAAATTCTTTAAGCATCTAAGGGGGACTAAAAAGAAAGACTTCCTGACTCTTGTTTTTTTTAAAAAATTATTAATCCTCATACTAAATAGACAGTTTGAGGTGACAAATATTGCTCCCCAAGTACAGTTTAAGAAAAATAAAAAAGCCAAATTATATATAATTCTATAATAGTATGCATATGTATAATGTAAATAGTATATCAGTGAGTATATACATGCATACACACATTAAAATACTAGATCTATGGATAATATTTACGATCAATGGATAGATACTAATAGATACTAGCTATATTATAGATTATATCTGTATAGTTACAGTATCTATTGATCTATGACAAATCAATAGAAAAGTCAGTTGATAGATAAACTATCTAGGATTATACATTACAATACAACATCAGAAGCCTAAGTCTGAACACAGATAGTCACATTTACATGAAAAAAATTCTTGCAATCTCCTATTTGAATTCCTATGTTGTTTTTCAGTCACCCAGTCGTATCTGACTCTTTGCAACCCCATGAACTGCAACATGCCAGGCCTCCCTGCCCCTCACCACCCCTTGAAGATTGTCTATGTTCATGTCCATTGCATCAATGATGCCATCCAGCCATCTCATCCTCTGACATCCTTTTCTCCTTCTGCCCTCAATATTTCCCAGCAAGAGGGACTTTTCCAATGAGTCAGCTCATCCCATCAGGTGACCAAAATACTGGAGTTTCAGCATCAGTCCATCCAGTGAGTATTCAGGATTGATTCCCTTAAGATTGACTGGTTTGATCTCTCTGCTGTCCAAGGGACTCTTAGGCGTCTTCTGCAGCACCACAGTTGGAAGGCATTAATTCTTTGGTGTTCTGCCTTCTTTACAGTCCAGCTTTCACAACCATACATGACTACTGAGAAGACTATAGCCTTGACGATACGGACCTTTGTTGGCAGAGTGATGTCTCTGCTTTTCAACACACTGTCTAGGTTTGTCATAGCTTTCCTGCTAAGAAGCAATCATCTTCTCATTTCATGGCTGCAGTCACTATCCACAGTGATTTTAGAGCCCAAGAAGAGGAAATCTGTCACTACTTCCACCTTTTCCCCCTCTATTTGCATTAAGTAATGGGGGCAGGGAGAAGGCAATGGCAACCCACTCCAGTACTCTTGCCTGGAAAACCTCATGGATGGAGGAGCCTGGTAGGCTGCCGTCTATGGGTCACACAGAGTCGGACACAACTGAAGTGACTTAGCAGCAGCAGCAGCAGCAATGGGGGCAGATGCCATGATCTTAGGGTTTTTTGGGTTTTTTTAATATTTAGTTTTAAGCTGGCTCTTTCACTCTCCTCCTTCACCCTCACCAAGAGGCTCTTTAATTACTCTTCACTTTCTGCCATTAGAGTGGTGTCATCTGTATATCTGAGGTTGTCGATGTTTTCCCTGCCTATCTTGATTTCAGCTTGTAACTTACCCAGCCGGACATGTCTCATGATGTGCTCAGCAAATAGGTTTTAAATAAACAGGGTGACAACAGACAGCCCTGACATGCTCCTTTCTCAATCTTGAACCAGTTAGTTATTCCATACAGGGTTCTAACTGTTGCTTCTTGACCTGCATACAGATTTCTCAGGAGACAGGTCTGGTATTCCCATCTCTTTAAGAGTTTTCTACAGTTTTTTTATGATCCACACAGTCAAAAGCTTTTGTGTAGACAATGAAACAGAGGTAGATGTTTTTCTGGAATTCCCTTGCTTTCTCTATGATCCAGAAAATGTTGGCAATTTGATCTCTGGCTCCTCGGCCTTTTTCTAAACCCACCTTGGACATCTGGAAGTTCTTGGTTCGTGTAATGCTAAAGCCTAGCATGCAAGATTTTAAGCATGACTTTACTAGCATGAGAGATGAGTGCAATTGTCCAATGGTCAGAACATTCTTTAGTACTGCCCTTCTTGGGAACTGGGATAAGGATTGACCTTTTCCATTTCTGTGGCCACTTCTGGGTTGTCCAGATTTGCTGACATATTGAGTGCAACACTTTGACAGCATCATCCTTTAAAGTTTTGAACAGCTCTACTAGAATTCCATTGCACCCACTAGCTTTATGGACAACAGCAGTTACTAAAGCCCACTTGACTTAACACTCCAGAATGTTTGGCTCTGAGTGACTGACCACACCACCATAGTTATCCAGTTCATTAAGATCTTTTTTGCACAGTTCTTCTGTGTATTCCTTCCATCTCCTCTTTATCTCTTCTGTGTCTACTAGTTCTCTATTGTTTGTCCTTTATTGTGCCTATCTTTAGGTTAAATATTCCCTTGATATTTACAATTTTCCTGAAGGGATCTCTAGTCTTCTATTGTTTTTCTCTATTTTTATGCATTGTTCATTAATACCTATCAATGATTTGTGTAAAATTATTCACTAAGCCATCCCAAACAGATACTCCCTTGAAAAATTGCATCCTCAAGACAGTGTTATTTTTTTAAAAAGTCACCTTTAAGAGTTAGCATTTATAAGGATTTTATAATTATTTACTAGTTAGCTTGTTAAACGTTTCTGTGAAGAAAAAACTTAACCAAGTTCTTGGCATTCAACAATGGGAAAAAACTAGGTAAATTCTCTAGGTTTCTTACACTCTAATTCACTTTTCTTAGGTAATTCTCTGAAACTTCCTAATAGTTATGCAGAGTACTATACTATCAATTCATGAACACAATCACCTGATTTTAACAAGGTTTGAAGACCAAAGTGTATTTAAAATCCTATTATTTTGAACTCCTTAATTCAAAACTTTCTACAAAATCAATTTCTTAAACAAGTTGCCCAAACAAGTCCCCAAATTTAGGAAACTAAGTTTATATAATCTGAGAGCTCTTCCTTCAGAAAGTAAACTTCAAAATTAGACACAAAAGTGCATATTAATTTAGTAATAAAATGTGAATAATGTATTATAAATTATAAAACAAGTGCTACATCATAAGACCAAAAATAGTTTAAAACATAAATTTTGTATTCATTATCTTCCTGATAATCCTAAAGTCTATTTTCCCTATATTTTTGGCTGCATGCTTTCTGTTCTTATGCAATAATTTTGATATATTATTTTATATAAAAAATAGAAATTATCTTTATTTCAAATTGATCAAATTTTTTTCTATTTTTTACAGTTTAGAAAAGCTTCTTTCAACTTCATAGCACTTTATTTTTAAATTTGTAGAATTTCTGTTAAATTTGGAAATGGCTATCAATTTTCTTTTTTATGTGAACTCTTAGTGTCAGGCACATACTCTGTATTAACTAAAGGTTTGAAATCTACAAAAAGGAATTCTAATAAATATTCTGTAGCATATGCATGACATCTGCATTAGGTTAAATTATATTCCTTGCCCCCACCAAATATGCTCAAATCCTAATCCCCAATACCTGTGAATATGACTTTATTTGAAAACAGTGTCTTTGCAGATGTATTCAAGATGAGGTCATACTGGGTTAAGGTGGGCCCTCAAACCAGTGCCTAGTACCTTTATCAGATAAATGAGAAGGAGAGTTGGATACAGACTCATAGAGGGGACAGATTCAGAGGGAAGAGGTTATGTGAAACAGAGGCAGAGACTGGAATGATGCAACTGAACTCAAGGAATGCCAATGGAAACTACGAAGAGTCAAAGAAGGATTCTTTCCTGGAGCTTTCAGACAGTTCATGGCACCACCAAAACATGGATTTTGGAGGCCTACCTACAGAACTATGAGAAAATAAATTTCTATTGTTTTATGCTATCCAGCTTGTGGCAATTTGTTATGGCAGCCCTAAGAAATTAATATGCGTGTGTGTGTTAAGTTACTTCAGTTGTGTTCCACTCTTTATGACCAATGGACTGTAGCCCACCAAACTCCTCTGTCCACAGGATTCTCCAGACAAGAATACTGGAGTGGGTTGCCATGCCCTCCTCCGGGGTTCTTCCTGAAGAAGGATTCAGGGACTGAATCCATGTTTCATGTCCCCTCCATTGGCAGGTGGGTTCTTTACCACTAATGCCACCTGGGAAGCCCTAAAAAACTAACATAGTAATCATCAAAAAGAGAGCTTTAAAACCAGCTGTGGTAGTTTTGAAATTTGTTTATAAATTCTTTGATAGTCTTCCCACTCAAGATATGATGCCATTTCTCTTTTTATTGAGTGTGGGCCAGATTCAGTGACTTACTTCTAATGCAGAAAATAAAGCAAAAGTAGCACTGTAAGACTTTGGGGACAAGGTTTTGTAAAAGGTACTGTGACTTCTGCCTTGTTCTCTCAGATCACTTGCTCTGAAGTACACCAGCTGCTGGGTTATAAGGACATTTAGGAAGCCCCGTCAAGAGGACTGTGTAATGAGCATCCAAAGCCTCCTGCCAACATCCATGCAACCGAACCATTTTGGAAGAGGGGCCTTCAGACCCAGTCAGGTCTTGACAGAAAATACATAAGAAACAGAGCTAGATTATACAGCTAAACTATTCCTGGGCCACTAATTCCTCACAGTTTATGTGAGATTAATAAGAGCTTGTTGTTTTATGCTACTAAGTTTGGGATAACTTATCATGCTAAAATTCCAAGTACATTCTTTTCAGGGGAAAAATGTTTTTCTACATTTATTGACAATTTATTACACTTCAATTTTATAAATTCGATGATTAGAAAATCTTCCACAGACTTGTTTCTGTCTCTATTGTGCATCTTGTTTTTCTTCCACTTCCCACATGTTTTGTAGTGCTGGGTGCTAGGATACATATCAACTCTGTTCAGAACACTTTTGTCATGATAGGAATATTTCTCAAGGTCCTTGTTACAATAAGATGGCTAGCAATTACCTAGATATGTCTCAGAGTTCAAACCACATAACTAGATCTTTCTGAACCCAATATGAAAGGTATTCCCAACTCAATTACCCTTAGCCAAATCTACAAAATACCTGTTGCAACTCCACTACTATTTTACATGAAATAAGAAGAGAGTGGTAGAGAGGAAATAAAAGTGAAATGCTAGCAGTCTTAATTTAATGTGGTTAAAATATATTTTATCACAAATTCTACAAAAGCATGTGACTATATGAACAAATGATTAAGTCTCCTCCTAGAACTGAGGAGAGACTTTGAGAGACGTACCCTAATGGTTCACTTTCATTAGCTTCACTGTATACCTCTTGGCCCGAGATATTTTAAAAGCCATATATTTCAATCTGTATGTATTAAACCCAAAGGTTATATTTTATTCATTGGTTATTTCTAAACCTACAGAAGATCAATATGATGTTGTTTGCATAATTTTGTAAAAATGAATAGACCAGATTTAACTAAGATGCCAATTGAACATTAAATTATATTCTAAATATGTTACAACAAGCTCTGATTCTTATAAAAATAACTATTGCAGAAACGAGCATGCCAACTATTTGTTTAAGACTCATTTGCTTTTAATTGTTTTCTGCTAAATGATGAAATGCACAGAATAGGAAATGCCATCTGCTAGTTCATATTTTTAAGAAGTGATAAAGAGTTGCCCATTACCCCCTTTTCATGCTGCTGCCTCAGCATTAAAATGTGCATGATTTTAGATTTTCATAGTAAGGAAACAGAGTGTTTAGGATAAAGGAGGAAATTAGGTTGTCTTTTTTCTCTTCTGTTTGATGGTACAAAAAATATACAAATATATATCTAATAGGCAAATACTAG
Organism: Giraffa tippelskirchi; assembly: GCF_054371585.1. Taxonomy (NCBI): domain Eukaryota; kingdom Metazoa; phylum Chordata; class Mammalia; order Artiodactyla; family Giraffidae; genus Giraffa; species Giraffa tippelskirchi. The sequence goes on from NC_137278.1 coordinate 68,149,292, forward strand.
TATTTGAGATAATTTAAAGACTAAACTGAAGTAGTTGGCCAATTTCCATTTTAACTCATAAGGTGCTTGAAAGTTGTCATTCTCACTCAAAAATAAGAAAAAAAAAACCACCCTGAATGTAAAATCAGCAACTCCTCTCACATAAACTACAGAATTGAGATCACAGGGCCAACGATTATTGCAAATACCAGAGACTCAAGTAAATACACAGAATCACAATTTACCAGGAGAAGAGGCTACCCATAGACACAGTAAAACAGTAATTGATGAGTTTCTGGAGGCTCAGTGTAAATTTGCTTGATAGGTAAAATTTAGAGGCCCAGACTTGGGGGCAGATTCACATGTTGGTGAATTTTACTTTCAGGAGGACCACCAGGTTCTTATGGCACATATTTTGGAAAAGTTCTCCACATGGTTTGGATAGAAGGAGGGGAACACAGTCATCCTGAAATATCACTATGGAAATAGTAGTAAGTTTGAAATATATCCAGAGCATTCTGTGGTTGGGCCTGCCCTCAGCGAAAAATACTTTGCTAGAGACTTACCCGATCTAGAGGAAGAGCAATTAGATAGCTCTAAATCTCTCTGTTTTTCTTTTTTGTCTCATATAATAAGAAACTTTTGAAGGCCACAGTGCAGGGACTCTGTCTCATTAAAAAAGAGAGGTTTAATCAAATATTTACAGAATGTTTTTCTTCCCCAATAACATGCCACCACTTCAATAGGACTGTAGAATAATAACATGAGCTACAACTAAGAGAGCTGCAAGCTACAAACTCTAGATAAGAAGGAGTTTTAGGGAAATCCAAAGAAAACAAGGAGAAACAGGATATTAGAAACTGAAGCCTCTGATACCTACAGCCACAGCAAACATTAACACTAACACCTCGCTAATTAAAAATAAAACCATATATGAAAGGCCTTTTCCATTTAAGTTTCTATTACAATAATCATGTCCAGCTTTCAACAAAATTAGGTTTGCTAAAAGGCAGGGTAAAACATGGTTTGAAGAGAAAAAGCAAACATCAGAAGTAGACTCATATGATAGAGATTGTGTGATTCTCAGGCAAGGGATTTTAAATCACTAGGGTGGCTCAGCAGTAAAGAATCTGCCTGCAATGCAGGAGGCCATCTGCAAAGCAGGAGATGTGGGTTTGATTCCTGAGTTGGGAAGATCCCCTGGAGAAGGAAATGGCAACCCACTCCAGTATTCTTGGCTGGGAAATCCCACGGACAGAGGAGCCTGCCAGGATACAGTCCATCAGGTTGCACAAGTAAGACATGACTTAGCAACTAAACCACCACCACCCACCATAGTTAAGATGCTGTCGGTGCCGATGAAAAAAAAATTGCTCAACATGCAAAAACAGATGGGGAATATAAGCAGAGAGATGGTGACTTGAAATAACCAAGAGAAAACGCTAGAAATCAAGAAACACTGTAACAGAAATGAAGAGTCCTTCAAAAGTGACAGAGAAATACAGACTTTCTCACAAGAAAAACAAAAACTAAGGGATTTTGCTCTCAGTAAACCTGACTTGCAAAAAATGTTAAAAGAAGTTCTTCAGAGAAGGAAAATTATATAGGTCAGAAACTTAGAACTACAGAAGAAAGGAAGAGTGTTAGAGAATGAACACAATGAAGGTAAAGTGAAATATTTTACTTATTCTTAGTCAATCTAATAGAAATGTTTGTTCAAAATATTAATAGCAATGATTTGTTGGGTGATTATAGCTTATGAATAAGTGAAATGAATGACAATGTTATAGGGGATGGACAGAGGAATGGGTAACATCGTGTTATAAGGTAGGTATACTACCTTTGAAATGGTGGAGCCTTATTTGATAGTGGACACAGATTATACAGATTGTATACGGCAATACAATTATACAATTGTATACTTGTATCAGGTCATGTAGTAAAAAAAAAAATAAGATATGCTAAGAGAAGAGAGAAAACAGAATCATAGAAAATGCTTAATTAAAAAGATCTTTGCTCTTTGAGAAAATGGCAATTTATGAAAATTCAGATGGCAACAAAGCAAACTCCTAAACTTTGTACAAAGTAAATGAGATTATAATTGAGTGAAAGATGGTTTTAATAATGTCTTTCTAATTTAATTCTTTGTAGTCATTTCCATTAGGATCATTTCCACTTTCTAATGGTAATGACCTTGTCTGAGAAAATACTAAGAAAAGATATCTTCTAGTTCTAAACTCATCCATAATATTGATTCATAGTTTTCTGTGAACCCAAATTATTCCCAAGTGGAGAAGGTCATGGAGATCATCTTTCAAGGTATATAAGGTTAGTGTTAATACAGGTCTATTTTTTTTCTAGACTATAGCTCAATTAAGACATTTTGTATTTATAAAGGTGAGGCAGTACTAATAGTCTACTCTATAGGACTTGAGTGACTGAAAGTCTTAGTCCTTCAGTCAGGGCTGACTCTTTGGGACCTCATGGACTATAGCCTACCAGGCTCCTCTGTCCATAGAATTCTCCAGGCAAGAATACTGGAGTGGGTTTCCATTTCCTTCTCCAGGGGATCTTCCCAACCCAGGGACTGGACCCAGGTCTCCTGCATTGCAAGCAGATTCTTCACTATTAGAGCCAACCAGGGAAGCCCCTCTTGAGTGACGGAGGAATTGCAATTGGAGCAGGGATTCAAAAAGATTAATGAAAGAGGACATTCATTTATAGGTATGGGGTATGGAGCATTAGAGGCAGCAAGAATTGCCAGTTGGTCAGAATACATAGAAATGTGTATTCTTGTCAAAACTACAAGAAAATGAATATGATGGTATGGGAGAAGTACCTCATAGGTCTAGCACAAGGCTTTTTTTCATCTTAGTAGTTATTATTTGAATCTGCTTTCTAAGGACCAATCTTTGTTTGGACTTTCTGAAAACTCTAAAAGGAGAAATTTATGCTTGATAGAAAACATTATTAATTTAATGTGAGCAAACTGAAAGTGATACAGTGATAAGAGCATTTTCATTTCTGAGGGGCACAGACATAAAGATGAAAGCTGAGGATAGTTTGAGAGATACCTCATGGTGATAGATTTTATCATCAATTTTTTTTTTTTTTTTTACTATTTTAAAAAGATTTTCTTTTTTATTTCTTTATTTAATATTTTGACTGTGGTGGGTCTTTGTTGCTGCACATGGGCTTCTCTAGTTACAGTAAGCAGGGGCCATTCTGTTGCAGTGCATGGGCTTCTCATTGTGGTGATCTGTTGTGGAGCATGGGCTCTAGGTGCTCAGGCCTCGTTAGCTGCAGTGTGTGGGTACAGTAGTTGTGGCCCACATGCTTAGTTGCTCCACAGCATGTGGAATCTTCCTGGACCAGAGATCGAACCAATGTCCCTTGAATTGACAGGTGGATTCTTAACCACTGGACCACCAGAGAAGCCCCATCACCAAAATTTTTAATCAGAATAAACAGGAATTTTTGACTCAAGAAAGATGCATTTTGAATGTACTGAAGATATCTGTAGTAGGATGATCTGTTAACATATATTTAAGTTACATAGTATGCGGAATAAATTTTCATCTGTTTTTGGAAGTTGAAATGTAAACCTATTTTGAAAACACTTTTTAACAATTAGGGATATATAAATTGCCAATATGAAATCTCTTCACATATAAAATATTTAGTGAGTCAAAGAGGGCACTGAAAACAGTGAAAGAGATTTGAAAATTATATGATTAAATTGCTTAAATGCTTGAAAATGTAAGAATTATTTCAAATTAATACACATTTTATATTTTATTTTCTAAATTTTATTGTTATTTTTTTCCAAAGGGAGTGGGAAAAGGGTTTGTGTGATGCTCCAGCATAAAAGAAGGCATATGATATATGATTTGGTTACATTAAAACAGTTTTGATTTCAGCCTTTTCTTATAACTATTATGTCTTTATACCTTTTCAGCCAATTTAATGCAAAGAGCTGTTTTCTTCATTGAGGGAGAACCATATATTATGATATTGAAGTAACAACATTATTCATAGCTCTGAACCTTAAGAATATCTTTCTTACAAAAAACAAACAAGGCTTTGCAATCTTCTAGTAATAGAAAGGCAGGGACTGGGGATGCCTAAGTCTGAGTTTCCGTTAAGGTAGAGAGAGAGGAAAGTGGTTAGAACCAGAAAGTCCAGAATGGGCTGCAGTTACCTAGAGAACTGTCACTCTTAACCCAAACTGGATCGCATGTCAGTCACAGAATTGGATTCCTTAATAACAAAATAACAGAGTTTAAAAGATGTTTGCTCCTTGCAAGAAAAGCTATGATAAACCTGTTGTGCTTAATCACTCAGCCATGTCCAACTCTTTGCAACCCCATGCACTGTAGCCCACCAGGTTCCTCTCTTCACTGGGATTCTCCAGGCAAGAATACTGGAGTGGGTTGCCACACCCTCCTCCAGGGGATCTTCCCAACCCAGGGATCAAACCCAGGTCTCCCACACTGCTGGCAGATTCTTTACCATATGAGCCACCAGGGAAGTCCCTAGGGCAGCATATTTAATAGCAGAGATATCACTTTGCCAACAAAGGTCTGTATAGTCAAAGCTATGGTTTTTCCAGTAGTCAAGTACAGATGTGAGAGTTGGACCATAAAGAAGGCTGCATGCCAAAGAATTGATGCTTTCTAACTGTGATGCTGGAGAAGACTCTTGAGAGTCCCTTGAACAGCAAGGAGATAAAATCAGTCAATCCTAAAGGAAATCAACTCTGACTATTCATTGGAAGGACTGATGCTGAAGGTGAAGCTCCAATACTTTGGCCATCTGATGCCAAGAGCCAACTCACTAGAAAAGACCCTGATTCTGGGAAAGAGTAAGGGCAGGAGGAGAAGAAGGTGACAGAGTAGAGATGGTCGGATGGCATCATTGACTCAGTGGACATGAGTTTGAGCAAACTCTGGGAGATAGGGAAGGGCAGGGAAGCCTGGTGTGCTGCAGTCTACTGGGTCTCAAAGAGTTAGGCATGACTGAGCGACTGAACAATGACAAGTAGAGATAAAAAAAAAAAAAATAGGCACACAAAAACACAAACAAAAGACCTCCCATCTGTCAATCTAGAGTTCCCTAATCTGGAAACTAGGTTAAATGGGAAAAATTGTCACATACAAAAGAGAATACCTGACAATGCATTTTAATACATTTTAAAACTTCTCTTCAAAATCTTCAAGGTGCAAGCAATCCTTTGATTTCAGATGGTGAATGTAAGGAAAATGTATATTAAAAATAAATGAGAAAGAACTATGGCAATTAGAAACTGATTAGCAAATGGAATCCCAGACTATAATGCTTCAAACATGGATTTTTAAATTTAGCTATGGGCATGCTAATAGCACTACTATTGTGATTTCCATTTGAACTCCACTTTTCCAACAACCAGCTGATTTCCTCCACATTCCATTCCAATAAACACAGGTTTGACTGTAATTCTTAGCATTTTATTGTCACCACACACAATCAACTTCCGTAGTACATTATTATGGTCAAATGGAATGACTGGATGGAATTTCAAGTTCATGATTATTTTATTACTGCTATTTAGACATCTGCAAGCCAAGATCACAGGGAGGGTAATCTAATCACATATTTAACAGTTGCTGCTAGAGGGCTACTGTTGAAGAAAGGGTTGGATGTTTTCTTAGAATTAGCAGCAAGCCTCAGTGTGGTAAGCACTATTTGCTTTGTCCTCAGTGTTACATTGCTATCTATTTTAGTTTGAATACAGATCAACCTCATTAGTTGATATAAATATGGCTCAACCTCATTAATTGTTTCTTAACAAAATAATCTGTCTCAAAATGTTTCATTTAGATATAAAACTATATTTATTGGCCATTTCCATATGAAAAAATTTTCTCTTTACCTCAACTTCACCAAAGGAAATGGCAACCCACTCCAGTGTTCTTGCCTGGAGAATCCCAGGGACGGGGGAGCCTGGTGGGCTGCCGTCTGTGGGGTCGCACAGAGTTGGACACAACTGAAGTGACTTAGCAGCAACTTCACCAACTTCTACATTAATTCAGCAAGCATGTATTGAGCATTTACGTTCCACTTATAATATGTCAAACTGTAAGCAAACCATACTTTCAATGAATAGTACAAACAAGAAATACTAAGTTCATTTGGCATTGTGATTCTTTTTTTCTTTTCAAACTGTACATAAAACACGCACTTTGAAAACTGAGCTGAAATTGAATTACTTTATTGCTATACCCAATTCTCTGAAAGATTATCCAAACAAGACCCAAATCTGTATAATACAACAATTTAACATCTCAAGAATTTTTCATATTAATTATAAATCACATTAATTAAATCTTATAAACACAAGAGTTTAAGGATGTTAAATAAGCTCCTCAATTGAAGCATTTTCCAAACTCTGTCTGTATTTCTCATACCGGGTTGGCCAAAAAGTTTGTTCTAGTTTTTCTGGAAAATGGTAAGGGAAAAACCTGAACAAACTTTTTGGCCAATCCAATCTAGTGTTAAACTCTCATTGACATTTACCTGAGGAAACAATTGCATTCTTCACAAGAAAAGTGAAGACACATTAGCTTATTGGCTTAATTTCTGCTGGTGCAACAGTTGTGTATAACAGGAATGTGCTCTTTAGGGATAAGTCACTTCAGTCGTGTCTGACTCTTTGCGACTCTATAGACTATAGCCCACCAGGCTCCTCTGTCCATGGGATTCTCCAGCAAGAATACTAGAGTGGTTTGTTATGCCCTCTTCCAGGGAATATTCCTGACCCAGGGATAGAATTCCCAACTTTTAGGTCTCTTGCATTGGCAGGCAGGTTCTTTACTACTAGTGCCAACTGGGAAGCCCATAATCATGAATATCAATATTGCAATTAGTTGTCTTTATGTCTCCCTTCTCCACTAGTCAATGATCATCCTGGAGACAAAGCTTAATAACTAGTTCCTTGAACAGTATAAAAGCTCAGTTAATGAAGAAATTGACAAACACAGGGTCATTCTCTAATTTTCTTATCAAAGAGGTTAAAATGAAGATAAAACATATGCAGGGCTTCCCTTGTGGCTCATCTGGTAAAGAATCTGCCGGCAATATGAGAGAGCTGAGTTCAATCCCTAGGTTGGGAAGATCCCCTGGAGAAGGGAAAGGCTACCCACTCCAGTATTCTGGCCTAGAGAATTCCATAGACTGTACAGGCCATGGGGTCGCAAAGTGTCAGACAAGAAAACATATGTGGGGACTTGACAACTACCAAGAGCCCCATAGCACCCAGGGGAGAAGAAATCTTTAGAGATCCCAATGGAGTCTTCAGAATAACCCCTGAGATACCTGAGAGACTTGCTTACTGCCTTCTGCCTGTCTCCCTCAATCTCTACTGGTCAACTTCAAAATGAACTATTTATCTAAACAGTTTTATTTGTTGTCATATAAATTTTTCTCATAGTCCACATTTGCTGTGTATAATACACAGACTTGAAATACTATTTTATTTTTGATACCTGGCTCTCACTAATTAAAACCACAAATTGTTCTGTTTCTGTTCAAAGTCACTTCTAGTTCATAAGTTGATCCTTCAGTTTACTCACCCTCTCACTGTAGTTTTTAGCAATGTATGATGACTTTCCTTGAATCCAGAAAAGCAGTTTCTGGGACTTTCAGCTCAGGTTAACTCTGTACATGTCCTACATAGTATTTTCCCATGAAAAGAAAGGTGAGCTATAATCATCCATTTCCATTGAATTGAACTGTACAGCTTCCATACTGCACAAAGTAATTTACTATTTTAGGGGTATGACATCTAATTTTTAAAACATTTCTCAGTGAACTGGAAATTCATTCCATAATTTAAACCCCTCCCCCCCTTTCCTCTTAGGTTTAAAAGAGTCCCATTAAAAGACTTTCCTTTTCAAAAATTAACTACTTCCATTCCTTTTACATGTACAAGGATGACAGTCTTCTAGCAAACATATTTTGGTAGAGATGAATTTAAATACTAGTTTTTCATTTGTGTTTCATCAAGGAGTAAATTTCTAAATCACAGAATGGTACATTTAGGAACTTACTTTTTTGGACTGTGGTCTAGTATTCTGACACATTTAAGAGTATGTCAGATATGAAGTAACATATATATTTTCCCTGGAATTATGTATTATCTTTCAGATATCTAGAATCAACTTGACTTTATTGTGAGCTTTATATTTGAAACATATCTTTTTGTTGACACAGTAATACTTGCAAATTTAAAATCCAGGACTAACAATACTTTTCCAAAGCTCCATTCTGAGGAAATATCAACAGAGACGATCATTTCCGCCTAGACCATTTCTTTAGGGATAACTGTCTAAATCAGAGGGAAATACCTGGTCAAAGCAATTTATCTTTACAATTACATATTTTTAAACGATAGCTCTAGGACAAACCTAGAGAGAATGTCACTTGCCCTTCTAACCACTTGATAATCACACCTTTATTATCTAGCTACACTTCCTTTTTCAACAAATATGTACTGTATTCCTGAAACTTTTAAAGCTCTTGCTAGTAATTAAGAACACACATATAGCTCAGATATGGCCCCTGACTTTGCAACTTTATTCTTTTTAAAAAAAATTTGAATAGATACTTTTTCTTATGCTAAAACAGAAATAAACTGTTTTATATTTAAGGACAAATAAAATAGTAATTCTATCATCAAAATGCAACTTTTAAAAACTGAGATAAAATACACATAATGTAAAATTTACCATCTTAATCATTTTTAAGTGTACCATTCAGTATTGTTAAGTACATTCACATTGTTTTACAATCACCTCTAGAATTCTTGTAAAACTGAAGCCTCTACTAATTAACAACTCCCCATTTCCTGCCCCCCTCCCAGACCCTGGTGACCACCATTCTACTTTCTGTCTTTATGAATTTGAGGTTGTCTCATATAAGAAGACTCATACAATATTTCTTTTTGCAACTGGCTTATTTCACTTAGCATAATGTCCACAATAATCATCCACGTTGTAGTGTAAATGGCAGTTCAAAGGCAACTGATACGGGGGAGGGGGAGGGACATTCAAGAGGGAGGTGATATATGCATAATTATGGCCGATTTTTGTTGTTGTATGGCAGAAACAAACACTAACATTGTAAAGTTATTTTTCCCAAATTAAAAATAAATTTTAAAAAAGACAATTTCAACTAGAATTTTATTTTACTTCTTTCTAGTCATATCTGTATACCTCTACATTTTTCACTTAAAGATTTTGCTTTCTGCTTTATTCAGTTAAAATAACAAGTATTTTCTTATGTTTAAAATGTTTTGTTAAAAATAAGTCTTAGAAGTAAAATTTTAAATGATTGTCTACGTGCTTTTGTGGCAAATTGAATTTGCTATTTTTCCCTTCAATTTTCCTTTTTTGCCTATTTATTTTGAACCAGGTTGATTACATGACTTTTAATTGGGGAAATCAATTTGTACATACATAAACATAAATAAGTTTTGGCATTTGATCCATTTTATTTAAGACAGATACTGTGTATCACACACTTGCTGGTACTAGATATAATGCTGGGAAATAATACAAAGCATATATTTTCTCCTTTCTTTAAGATTATAGTTTAACAGCAGAGATAGATATATCAAACAACTATTTGAACAAATCTAAAAGTGCAGTTATTGCAAGGGCTAACATGGTTGTGCTAAGTCGCTTCAGTTGTGTCCAACTCTTTGTGACCCTATGGACTGTCACAAGAGCTAAAAGTAAAGGTAAATTAACATATGAGTCTTAGAGTAGAGTTATAGTAATCACCAAAATCAGAGAAAGCTTCCCAGAGAAAATCAGATTGGAGTTAGTATTGAAAGAAAGGATAAGAGTTATTTAGATGAACAGGATAAATAAAATATCCCAAGCAGGAAATGCTGCTGCTGCTGCTGCTGCTGCTAAGTCGCTTCAGTCTTGTCCGACTCTGTGCGACCCCATAGATGGCAGCCTACCAGGCTCTCCCATCCCTGGGATTCTCCAGGCAAGAACACTGAAGTGGGTTGCCACTGCCTTCACCAAAGCAGGAAATAGCATGTGCAAAAACCTCTGTTAAGAGAAAGGAGATGACTAAAAATAACTGAAGGTAAGTTGGCATGTCAAGACAGCAGAGGGCATGGTGTAGGAAGACTGAAGAGAAAAGGAGGGCCCAGTAATACTGTAGGCTTGCAGGTCATGGAAAGGATTTTAAGTAAAGATTTTCAATTTGTGATGAGGGAAGCTCCCACTGGTTAAGGGGTGAAGAATGGATTGGAGTGCAGCCAGGGTGAGTGCAAAAAGTTTGGTTAATAAGATATTTTTGTAGTCCAGAATAGAGGTAATGAGCACCCCTATTTGATGGTGGAAATGATAAAGGTGGAGAAAAATGGATGGAGATAAAAATCCCTAACACAAAACTAGATGGTGGGGGAGAGAGAGTTGCCAAGGTTGAGTCTTTGGATTCTGGATTGCATTAACTACCTGGGTGATGGTGCTATTTGTAGGAAGAGTTTGGACTAAGTTTATGGAGAGGAAGACAATAGGTTTAGGATGTCACATGTTGAATTTTAGCCTTCTTTGACACCTGCACTAAGAGATGGACAAAAGGCAGTTAGTTATAAAGGGCTGAAGCTCAGATATACTGTTTTATCCTAAAAATTACTGGGTTTTTTTTGTTTGTTTGTTTTTTATTGTTTTATGACTATTGTTGTTTTTCCATTTACATTACCATTTATGATAATTTAGAATAGCAATTAGCAAACTTTTTTCTAAAAAGGCCAGGGAATAAATATTTTAGGCCTGTGGGACACATGGTTGCTGTGCAATTACTCAACTCTGTCCTTAAAACAGTGAAAATAAACACAGTATGCAAATGAATGGTTGTAACTATGACTCAGTAAAATGTTATTTACAAAAACAAGCACCCAGTGTTAAGCTGCGATTTGTTGACCCCTTAGATAATTTATCACACTTTAAATTATTTGAGACATCTGAGTTTACTCTAACTTATCTATCCACATACCTATTTCTCAAAGTGTACTCCTTAGACCAGCAGGTTCACCATCTTATTATAAATGTAAATATTCTAACCTATTCAGACTTAGGGAAAACAGGAACTCTGGAGATGGAGCCCAGCAATTTGTTGCTGAACAAGCCCTCCAGGTGATTCTGATGCCTGCTAAAATCTGAGACTCACCATAGTAGACTATGGCTGCACATTAGAATTACCTGAAAAGTTTTTAAAAAATTCTTATCCCAGAACACTTCTGGAATAATTAAGTTAGTATCTGAGGGTGAAGGCCAACAAACACTATATTTAGAATGTTTGCAGGTGATTCTTATGTGCTACTAGCATTTAAGAGATATGGATTTCATATGATGAAACTAAACTAGGTTGAAGCCAAATTTCTCCTGAAATTTAACTTCAGTAACAATTCACCTAAACTAGTAATATCGGGGAAATTAAAGTTTAAATGGAAGCAGACTTATTCTGACTTCACAGTTTTGTGTAAAATTCATTGTGTGGGAAATAGTTTAGTTAAAACAGATTATAGGCAAATTGCAACTAATCTATGGGCCATTTTATATTAATAACATTTTCATTTTGGGTTTTTTTTGTTTTGTTGTTGATAAAAGTTCTATAAATTCCTTCAAATTCTGGCAAAATTTGTGAGAAGGAACTTAAAAGAAAATTTACCTCCTTTAGTCATTTGAAATCAGAAGGTGATTTCTTTTTTCAAACTTAACCTTAAAACATTGGATCACAGAACATGTAACTTATGTACTTTAGTCTCATTCATCACAGAATCATGCATGTGCTCATGTGAATACTACTGAAGAGTTTGACTTAAAAGAAAAAAAAAGATGTAGTCATTATTTATGCCTGTACAACATATGTAATTGTAATTCAACCATACATCCTATTGTTCAAATTTACTGACACCTAATTAAATAAGATTTCAACAGAGAAGACTTAGCATTCATTTTACTTAAATTGACTGCTTTAGGGAAAACACTGTTTCAATGATAGTCATCTTGTTGCCTTGAATCTGTGAAATTAAAACCTCAGCATATCTATAGCTAATAAGATGCTGAACAGGTGTATTCCACATGGGTCCTCTCACTTCACTCACTTGAAAGTATTTTTTTTTTAACTTTCTAAGTATGCTGTATTTACAGAGTTTGAATATGTCATCTTAATCAGAATACATTACAAACACGTTTTTTTTTCCCCAAATAAAAAAGACTTTCATTAAAAATTCTACTGATTCTTATAGGAAAAAGATTTTAGACCCAAGACAGTTTCCATGTTCAAAGTGGCTCTAAGTATTATTAGTTCCATTTGAAGCTTCTGCTAAAACAATGATGGTTTGGGTGAGTTATTTAGAATGTGAAAATTACCAAATTTTATTCCACTTTCATACACATTTATCTCAATTGAACTTAAGGCATTCATAGAACATTGCAAACAAAAAGTAAAATATTTATGAAGCATCACAGGTAACAGGTTAAAGAGATTCAACTTGTAATAAATTGAGGGATATTTTGGAGGAAATGGGTTAATAAAACTCTTCAGATTAATTGTATCATCTTCATCCAGACCAAGGGGAGGAATTAAATGACAAACACGATTTTCTTCCAGGAGCAATGGAATTATCAAGGTATGACTCTTGTTAAAATCATTTGAAGTGAGAGTTTTAGTCACTCAGTTGTGTCTAACCCTTTGTGACTTCATGGACTTTAGCCCACAAGGCTCTTCTGTCCATTGAATTCTCCAGGAAAGAATACTGGAGTGGGTAGTCATTCTCTTTTCCAGGGGATCTTCCTGACCCAGGGATCGAAACAAGGGCTTCTGCATTGTAGGCAGATCTTTACCATCTGAGTCATCAAGTAAAAATCAGGGCATTGGAGGAGACAATGTAGGATTTCCACTAATAATAGTTTCATCTACAGTTCCATCAATTGCCAGTTGTTTGATCATAGGTAACAAATACTCTATGCCTCAGGGTTTTTTTTTTTTCCCATACATAGAGCTAAGGTAATAACAGCATTCATAAACAACTGCAATTTTACTTATATTAATCTATTCCAATTCCAAGAAGGGCAATACCAAAGAATGTTCAAACTACTATACAATCACACTTATTTCATGTGTCAGGTAATACTCAAAATCCTTCCAACTAGGGTTCAACAGTATGTGAACCAAGAACTTCCAGATATACAAGCTAGATATAGAAAAGGCAGAGGAATCAGAGATCAAATCACCAACATCTGTCAGATCATAGAAAAAGAGAATTCTAGAAAACCATCTGCTTCATGTGGATCACAACAAACTGTGGAAAATTCTTCAAGAGATGGGAATACCAGACCACCTTACTTGCCTCCTGAGAAACCTGGATACAGATCAAGAAGCAACAGTTAGAACTGAACATGGAGAAAGGGAGTGGTTCAAAATTGGGAAAGGAGTACATCAAGGCTGTTTATTGTCACCCTGTTTATTTAACTTATATGCAGAGTACATCATGAAAAATGCTGAGCTGGATGAATTCCAAGCTGGAATCAAGAGAGCCTGGAGGGGAAAAACATGTATACTCATGGTGGATTCATGTCAATGTATGGCAAAACAAATACAATATTGTAAAGTTAAAAAAAATAGATAAATTAAATTTAAAAATGTATTAAAAAAAAAAAGACAGCCTGGAGAAATATCAGCAACCTCAGATATGAAAATGATACCACCCTAAAAGTGAAGAGGAACTAAGGAGCCTCTAGATGAAGGTAAAAGAGGAGAGTGAAAAAGCTGGCTTAAAAATCAACATTCAAAAAACTAAGATCATGGCACTGGTCCCATTATTTCATGGCAAATAGATGGGGAAAAAGTGAAAACAGTAAACCACTTTATTTTCTTGAGCTCCAAAATAACTGTGGACAGTGACTGCAGCCATGAAATTAAAAGATGCTTGCTCTTGGAAGAAAAGCTATGACAAACCTAGACAGCATATTAGAAAAGCAGAGAAATCACTTTGCCAGCAAAGGTCCATACAGTCAAACCTGTGGTTTTTCCAGTAGTCATGAACAGATGTGAGTATTGGACAATAAAGAAGGCTGAGTGCTGAAGAATTGATGCTTTTGAACTGTTGTGCTGGAGAGGACTCTTGAGAGTCCCTTGGACAGCAAGGAGATCAAACCAGTCAATCCTAAAGGAAATGAACCCTGAATATTCATTGGAAGGACTGATGCTGAAGCTGAACCTCCAATACTTTGGCCTTCTGATGAGAAGAGCAGACTTATTGGAAAAGATACTGACGCTGGGAAAGATTGAGGGCAGGAAGAGAAGGGGATCACAGAAGATGAGATGGTTGGACAGCATCACTGACTCAATGGACATGAGCTTGAGCAAACTCTGGGAAATAGTGAAGGAAAGGGAAGCCTGGCATTCTGCAGTCCATGGGGTTGCAAAGAGTCGAATACAATTTAGCAACTGAACAATAACCCCAAGCTTACATAGCCAGTGGACAGCAGATGGATGTGGCACAAAATATTCACATTTAGAAACTAAACTCTTAACTTCTGCACACTATTGCTTTTAAAGGAAAAAAAAAACACACAACTATATTCTTCCCAAAATAAATACCATATATATAAGAAAAATGAAAATCCATATATAAAACACATATATATATGAAAAATTAGTGAGTATATTCACCCTTCCCCTAGGAAACCATCATTCTTGAATGGCTGGGGAATATCACACTTGTTCTCTGTAGTTCCACATTGGATTGTAGGTCATATTTCCATATTTAATAGGACAGCAATCCCTCTTCTTTCTCCTGACTATATAATGTAGACTGGTGGATGTAAGATTTAAAAAAACATTCTTTTTTTTTAAATCTCACTCATAAAATACATGATAATCTTCTGAAAATGTGCAGAGTTGAATATGCAACACTGTTTGGCAAAAGATGGCAAGCATAACTATAAAAGCCCTCTTAATACAGCCTGAATTTAATATTTAATTTTTGTATTAGCTCCAGAAGAACAGGTTGATTTTCTACAGGTATAATATACATAATAAATACCACACCTCAGGTCTCCTAAAAAGATCACTGGCCAGCATTAACTGTATACATGCTAAGCTGAAATGAGGTAGTATCTGATTTTCGGTTTTGAAGCTACAATTATGAATGAGGTGATTCATATATGCATTTGAAAGATGTTATCATTTCCCTTTGCTTTTAAAAAAACAGCTTTATAAAGTCAACACAGCATTCTCTTGGGGAATAAGAATAAGCTCTCATTAATCCATGAACAGGAATCATGTAGACTGTTAAAACTGCAGTGAATGTGAATAAAATTGGGCCAAATAATGACATTTGAAGTAAAACTGAAAGATCTACAATTTATTGCTATAGCTGAGCACTGAATGCACAGTTAAATTGCAGTTATTTGGAACACAGGGTCCTTTCAAAAGCAATTGTTTAGCATTGAAACCATTTCCAGACTTGAATTACGTGCATTGAAGATATTTTCTATTTTCCGTGAGAGGAATGGATTCCAGCCACAATTGTTCAGAAGGCAAAAGGGCTCCTAACTGCCAAGTTCAAGTCCCAGAACTATGGTAAACAGAACAAAAGAGACCCAACTGGAATTTCACCTGAGTTTAAGTGACCTTGCAGAAGACCTCTTTACAGCTTTAAACATTATATGATTTCCCTCTTCTTATTACTTTCTCCATATTATTTAATCAACTTCTTCTGCAGGAAGCTGATATGCCAAAATTCAACATAAAAAAACCTAACTTCAGTTGATTTATCTGAAATCAATAGAGAACCAAGTGGTTTGCTTTCTGATTATCTTTAAGGAGAGCTCTCTCCTTCGTCCACATGGGATTCTTAAAGGAGCCATTGTGTTTGGCTAGGTCAGTGATATAGTGAAACCTTATAATTCCTCTTATTTCTGTAAACTATCCCTTTGCAGTTAAGGATATGATGATGATATTAATGACCAGACATTTGGGAATAGTTTTCTATTTCTGGGAACAGATTAGTATTGTTCCAGCTGAAAGTGAACAAGAGGAGATAATTATAAAATGGCTGATTGGTGCATGGCAAATGCTATGACTGCAAATAGGGAAAAACTAATTGAATCACACGAGGATTTAAGCCATAGCTTTTTTTTCTCTCATCTGGGTCACTCTTTCCAGATTACTAAGATGGTCAAATACAAATAACCATTAAAAAAGACAAATTATTTTTATCTAAGTCCTTTACTTCAATTACGTTGTTTATATAATCTCCTTAATTTCTTTGCTTACTTGTAATTGTCATGCAGTATTAATAATCTTTTTATAAGAGATTTGATGTATGTGTTGATTTAAAAATATTTATTAAGACAATCCTTGTATGTTGGAAACTGTTTTATATCTCAGCAAAACAGAAATAAGCAAGAAAGGAGTAAGTGCCAAAAAGAAAATAAAAAAGGGTATGGGGAGATAGAGAGTGATGATGGCAGGCCTATTTTAGGTGAGTGTCCCTTAAGTATTCTCTGAAGACTTCGCTTGAATATTGTGATCCTTCAGCAGAAAACATGTTTCAGATAGAAGGAACAGTAAGTTTAAAGTACCTGGCATGGGAACACATTCAAATATTTAGGGAAATTTGAAGGATAGAGAGGGATACAATGAGAAAGGGCAGAAAACATAAGATTAGATTGTTTAGGTTTTCTCGTACAAGATCTTGTTCAGTTCAGTCACTCAGTCGGGTCTGCCTCTTTGTGACCCCATGGATGCAGCATGCCAGGCTTCCCTGCCCATCATCAAATCCCGGAGTTTGCTCAAACTCATGTTCATTGAGTCAGTGATGCCATCCAAACAATTTAACCTCTGTTGTCCCCTTCTCCTGCCTTCAATCTTTCCCAGCATCAGGGTCTTTTCAAATGAGTCAGTTCTTAGCATCAGGTGGCCAAAGGATTGGAGTTTCAGCTTCAGCATCAGTCTTTCCAATGAGTATTCAGGACTGATTTCCTTTAGGATGGACTGGTTGGATCCCCTTGCAGTCCAAGGGACTCTCAAGAGTCTTCTCCAACACCACAATTCAAAAACCTTAATTTTTCAGCACTCAGCTTTCTTTATACTCCAACTCTCACATCCCTACATGACCACTGGAAAAACCACAGCTTTGCCTAGATGGACCCTTGCTAGCGAAGTAATATCTCTGCTTTTTAATATGCTAAGTTTGTCATAGCTTTTCTTCCAAGGAGCAAGTGTCTTTTAATTTCATGGCTGCAGTCACCATCTGCAGTGATTTTGGAGCCCAAGAAAATAAATCTGTCACTGTTTCCATTGTTTTCCCATCTATTTGCCATGAAGTGATGGGACTGGATGCCAGGCTCTTAGTTGAAAGTTGTTTTAAGCCAACCTTTCACTCTCGTCTTTCACTTTCCTCAAAAGACTCTTTAGTTCTTCTTCACTTTCTGCCATAAAGGTGGTGTCATCTGTGTATCTGAGGTTGTTAATATTTTATAACCTCAATATTGAAGATCTTGTATGGCACTGTAAACTTTGGGGAGAGTTTGGACATATCCAAAGTGCAACGGGAAAGCACATAGGGAGTGACATGATCTGATTTATATATTCAAAACACCATTCTGGTTTCTGTTTAGAGAATAAATTTGGGAGAGGACCAAACATGAAAGGAATGATACCAATTAGGGGACAAATAAGTATAAACTTCTCTTCTGGTTATTTCTGTCTCTTCAGTGAAATGAATGCAAAACACGAGGTTACCAGTGGTAGGTATAAGAAGAAAGAGGAAGGTGTGATTTGGTAATTTAGGAAGTGAGAGTTTGAGTTGACTAAGGGATTTTAGTAGGTGCACAGTCCATGCTGAGAGGGTTTAACAACAGAAGTTGCAAAATTAAAGGGATTTGAGTCAGTTCATCCAACTCATTTAGCAGTAGAGAAAAACAGAGAAACAAAGAACAGCAAATTGGGTGCAAGTTTATAAATTAACTTGAATCAATAATTTTTTTAAACTTTAGTTTTTGATTTTCATAGCCTTTCATATTTCCTCTCTTTTCCTCTGTTCCTCTCCAAGTGACATTAAAGAGTGTAAGGCTAAGTTTTACCTGGGCATGTGAGGAAGGGGCAGGCCTTAGCTCTGTTCTTTGCTGTGTTGAGGGCCTCTGAGGTACCATCTATCTTTCTGAATGTTTCAATGGTACTCACTTCTGAGCCTTTTGACCTACTTCTCATACTCCATGGTCTATCTTCTTCAAAACCAGTACACTGCAAGTCCCCTATTCCTCTTAGTGACTCCATATTCTTTCACGAGGGTGCTGGGAACACATGAAGAACGTATTTCTCAGTCCCATAGTTTAGTAAGCCAGAAATCCTACCTCAAGTCCATTTATCAAGTTGTCTCCCACAAAAATTTCAGTTCATTGCTTCTGAGACATATTTTTTTATGTCCTTTGGTGCATATCCAAATGCTGGGAGTCTATAAGAATATGAAGCTACCCCACAGTATGAAAAAGTAGGTAACTGTCCTCAATTAACTTTGACTCAGTTCACTTCAGTTGTTCAATCGTGTCCGACTCTGAAACCCCATGGATTGCAGCACACCAGGCTTCCCTGTCCATCACCAACTCCTGGAGCTTTCTCACACTCATGTCCAGTGAGTTGGTGATGCCATCCAACCATCTCATCCTCTGACTGATTTATTTATGTAAAATTTCTGAGCCCTTCTCCCCCAAGGTACAATCTTACAAAAGAATGATGGTGGTGAGGGGTTGGAACTGGTGGCAAGAACAGTGGTATTTTATCAAATCACTCTTCTTCATACTGGCCTAAAATAAAACTCAATTATTTAGCCCACCAGACTGGCCCTTTGAAATGTAAATAGAATAACAAAATTTTAGAAGCCTTTTCACCTTTAAATAAACAAAACAAACAAAAAAGTGGCATTCAAGATTCTTGTTAAAGATATTTAGAAAATCTTTGAACTCTGACCTGGTGAGTAGCCTCTTTGTTCCATGGTACATAAGGCCTAGAGATAAAATTATGCAAGAAATCAAGACCTCACTGGTATACAAAAATGCATTTTTTTTATATCCCATATGTTGTCCTTCTTGCAAGAATACAAAAACTGAGATATTTTCCTACCACCTAAATGGTAAAAAGAAAAGAAATCTGGGAAGTATCTTTTATTTTTTTGTACTAAAAAAATAATAATAAATGTTTGTTTGTTTTACTTTCTAGGCAAGTAAAGCTTATTTAATTACCCACAGATACTGATTGAACAAGTATGTAAGATTTACATACTTGTGGCCAAAACATAAATAGGGAGAAGTGAGTATTTTTTAAATTAGACACAAGGGTTACATATATTTTAAAATTGAAAAATCATAATGCAACATTAAACAAGAGACCATGGAGTATAACAGTCCAGCCTTTATGAGTGCTGTAATTATGTGGCATACTCTTAACGACTGTCCTTCTTCATTATTGTTGACCCAAATCCCCTTTGACTTGGACCTTTATAAATAAGTCCTACCAGGATCAAAAACCTTTTTAGCAAATATATTCTTCCTCAATTCACAAAGCTCTCATTGTAGTATTCGACAATGCAAGTTATTTGTTCCCTGGGAATGTGTCCTGTTATTCCAGATTTAAGGAATGCAATCTTTCAGGGATTTCTGCCTTTCAGAGTGTATGACTAAGGGTTGAGTATCTACCAATGATCCAAATATATTTTACTGAGTGGGCTTTATCGAACCATTATTAATTTCTTTATACTTTACATACAACCTAAATATCATCTGAATAAGCATTTTATCTGTAAGTTTCTAGTTAAGAAGAGAATGTTCTGTAGAACAACTTAGTTTTGTTGTTTCATTTTGCTTTAAGTTTTTTCTTTGCCTCTATAAGAGTTCCAAACATAATTAATTTATGAGCACTAGGCTTGGGGTTTGATGATTTTAAAACAGATCAGCAATATGTCTGCACAGAAACCACAGCTGCTATAGCTATGCATTTGCATCTGGACTTGTTGTCTCATCTAAACCGAATTTGCTGCACCATCAGGCTCATTTGAAATCTCAGTTCTGTGGGTGTTGATACTCAAATTCAAGTCATTTGAATAATCTAAACATAACCCAAAAAAGAGACAGAACTCTTTACATGATTCCATGTAGTCCACATCAGGTAAAAACATAATTTGTATTATTCTATGACAAGTTTAAGTACATTCTCTTTCAGCTCCTTAACACCTAAGCAGGTACTCAAGAGTATAGCCCAATCTCTACAAAACTGTAGCTCTGAAGAAGAAATTAACAGTGTCAACCTTAGAGCCACACTGTCCATGTCAAATCTAACTTAAAATTTCCCCATCCAGGATTGTGATGTGGATGAGAAGAGTTAGTATATGTAAATTACTTACAATACTGAATGGCACAGAATATTCCAAACATCCTATGGGGAGTTGGCCAAGATACTTCTGCAAGTCCCATTGGGCCATTTAACCATTTTAGTAACTTCCTAAATTAGTGTAACCTTCTGACGTAGTATTATTTTAACTCAAACATATTTACTGGCCAATTACCCCATATGGTCTAGAATATCTATTATTCTAGCAGAATTTTGAATCATTCTGGTTTTTACTTTAAATACTGTCATAGTTTGAACAAAAACAAACAAAAAAAATTACATGGTTATGTTAATTATACGGGCCATTCTTTCAAAGAATCTAAAATACCAGTATTCAAAAAATATGATATATACTACTTTATATCTCCTGATATGCACATTAATAAACAATGAATATATTCAATAAAATAAATTCATTAACAATTCCATTAGCATGCAAAGAACATACAACTTTTTTCTAATACCTAAGGGAAGTGATAATACTGACCTTTATTATTTAAAATCTCACATTTTATTTTCTTAAAAAAAAATGTACACAAACTTTCCTAGAAAAAGCTCAGAAAACAAGAAAAAAATAAGTAACATTTTAATTTTAAAATGAGAAAACCCAGAAAATACTTTGGAGGAATGTCCTGTAAAATATTCTGTCTAGAAATAGTTTTTGGATAAATGTATATACAAAAATGGACATTTTTTTGTCCAAGTGTTTCTATTTTCATTATGCTGCTTCAGGGTTTAGGATTTATTTAGTCTTTACACCAGATGTACTTATAAACAGCTGACTAAACAATCTTTACTTTTACTGTAACATCTTTATGCATTTCCCTAAGGCACAATTTTAGCGTTAATAATGTAGAAGCATGTTGAAGTTTGATTTAGAAAGCATAGCTGACTGCAGTATCAGTTGCCAAAAGGAAATGGGGGAACATTTGATAATATTAAAAGTAAAATTGGCTTAATTAAATGTTTAAAATTTTTTGAAAGGCATTTTTAAGTAAAATTAATGATTTTATTCTGCACATGATTTCTGATACCATAAAATTAGATACTTGAAGTTTAATTTACAAGATATCTGTGACTCATACCCTTTCTAGACATTATAGTTCTATTACAAACATTATAATTGAGTGTAGAGTGGTGATGAACAAGAAAGATTTTCCTTCTCTAAAAAGTTCTCACCTCATAACCATATCAATTTCTATTTATTCTTTGATTTAGTCATTTAACAATATTTATTTCATGTTCTCCATGTGCTTGGTAGTAAAGTAATAACTGAATATTCTGTGCAATTCAATATTGTAAGTAATTTACATATACTAACTCTTCTCATCCATATCACAATCCTGGATGGGGAAATTTTAAGTTAGATTTGACTTGGACAGTGTGGCTCTAAGGTCAACACTGTTAATTTCTTCTTCAGAGCTGCAGTTTCATACAGATTGGGCTACATTGTTGAGTACCTGCTCAGCTTTTGTTAAATTTTCATATATCTGTACATCATCTCCTTATATATTTTATTTTCTTCATGAAAGGTTCCAGCTAAGATTCTTCTGTGATTGCATTATTTGTTGCTAGTCTCCTTATATAACTTGAAGTATTTGGTTACATTTTATAGTGAAAATAAACAAATACTATATATCAAAGAGTCTGTAGATAAGTATAGCATGAGGTATTTTGTGAGTACAAAGTAAATAAGCAGGGAAGTTCTATCAAAAGGAAGAGAAATTTCCAAGTGTCAGATTGAAAGAACAAAATAATTTGGAAAATATAAGTATCATAATGAGCTACATTAATAAAATATTGGTATGTTGTTGTTGTTGTTCAGTCACTAAGTTGGGTCCCACTCTTTGGGGCCTCATGGACTGTGGCACTCTAAGCTCTTCTGTCCTCCACAACCTGCTAGTTTGCTTAAATTGTCCATTGAGTCAGTGATGCTATCTAATCAACTCTTCCTCTACCACCGCTTTCCCCTCTTGCCTTCAATCTTTCCCAGCATTAGAATCTTTTCCAATGAGTCTGTTTTTCCCATCAGGTGGACAAAGTATTGGAGCTTCAGCTTCAGCAACATTCCTTCCAATGGATATTCACAGTTGATTTCGTTTAGGACTGACTGGTTTGATCTCCTTGAAGTCCAAGAGACTCTCAATAGTCTTCTGTAGCACCACAAGTCAAAACATCAATTCTTTGGTGTTCAGCCTTCTTTATGGCCCAACTCTCACATCTGTTCATGACTACTGGAAAAACCATAGCTTTGATTATACAAACCATTGTTGGCAAAGTGGTGTCTCAGCTTTTTAATATGCTCTCTAGGTTTGTCATAGTCTTTCTCCCAAGGAGCAAATGTCTTTTAATTTCATGGCTTAAGTCACTGTCCACAGTGATTCTGGAGTCCAAGAAAATAAAATCTGTCACTGATTCCACTTTTTTCTCCTTCTATATGCCATGAAGTGATGGGACCAGATGCCATAATATTAGTTTTATGAATGCCAAGTTTTAAGCCAGCTTTTGCACTCTCCTCTTTTACCTTCATCAAGGGGCCCTTTAGTTCCTCTTCACTTTCTTTCCTTAGAATGATTATCATCTGCATATTTGAGGTTGTTGATATTTCTCTCAGCAATCTTGATTCCAGTTTGTGATTCATCCGGCCCAGCATTTCTCATGATGTACTCTGCATGTAAGTTAAATAAGCAGGGTGACAATATAAAGCCTTGTCATACTTCTTTCCCAATTTTGAACCAGTCAGTTGTTCCACATCTGGTTATTTTGCATCCTGACCTGCATACAGGTTTCTCAGGAGACAAGTAAGATGGTCTAGTGCTTTCATCTCTTTAAGAATTTTCCACAATTTTTTTTGTGATCCACAGTCAAACGCCTTAGTGTAGTCAATGAAGCCCTTTTTTTTCTGGAACTTTCTTGCTTTCTTCATGATTCAGTGAATGTTGGCAATTTGATCTCTTGCTCCTCTGCCTCTTCAAAACCTAGCTTGTACATCAGTATGTCTCTACCATGTAATACTTGCAGTTGTTTTCCACCATATAAAATAGTAAACAAATATTGCTGAGTAATTATATCTAAGAACTAATTATAATTACATCAAATTATCATTCCATTATCTGAAGATAAGCGTGAGATTATAATGAAATAGCTTCAAAAAGATAATATGTTAGGCATAGAATTATGCTTGAGATTATTCTATCTACATATGGAAAATGATAAAGTCCTTAATAAATATATGACCAATTGAAAATAAATATCACAGTTTCAGATATTTAATAATGAAGCTTTCTTGATTGTTATGAATAAAATTGGACATGTAGTTATTGGTAGCAAATATAAAATTGGATAGACCAGGTCTGGAATAATGTTACTTTCCATAATAGTTACCCTGTATCAGGAGAGCCAGAGACAAAGGCAAATGAAAAGAGTGGTGAAAAAACATAAAACCATAGCAAGTAAGAACTGGTTAAAATAACAAAACACCCAGGGGGTCATGATAAATATATTTAAATATTATGACTCTGTGTGTGTGTGTGTGTGTGTGTGTGTGTGTGTGTGTGTGTGTGTGTGTGTGTGTGTGTGTGTGTGTGTACGGAAACTACAATGAGATGGAATTTAACACCATTAAAATTTTTTTAACCATTTGAAAAATTGTGATTGGTTGCTCCAAACTAAAGGAGATTCCCAATCTTAAATATATCTAACTGTAGTTTAATGAATATTTGTTTGACTGTGAAGATTCAAGTGTTAAATAAGTGGCTGAATCACAGAACAAGTACAATTCCTTTTTTCCAATAAATTCCATGGTAGTTGAGGCAACTAAAATGGAGAGTTCTCTGATAGGGTGTAAACTGAATAGAAAAAGGAAGCCAAATCCTAATCTTCAGAAAATCAGAAAACTAACAAACAAAAACAAAAATTATCTATGTAAAGGCTATGGAAAATAAATACGTTAAAAAGATAAAGAGAAACAAACAGAAGCAAATTTTGGAAGATGCAGCTCAATAGAAGTCAAGGTATAAGAGAATTTTGAAAAGGATATCATCAAAAGCCCTCTGTTTCGAAATGATATGATTTATTTCTTTTCTCATTCAATAAAGACATTCAACTCTTAACTGCATAAAAGGAATTGTGAAATACTGGAGATTTAGTGTTAAGCAAGACAGATGCAAGGCCTGCTCACTTTGAGCTTTAATTTTAGGTATTGTGGTTGACATTATAAAACCAATTTTTCAATTTACTATCTAAAAACAATAGTAATGTATATACAATCTAAAAAAAACAGGGTGTTAGGAAAAATACAAAGTGTTATTAAATGACAGAGAGGTGTATAACCCAACATGATTTATCATTTCAGGCTTCTTTGGACACAAGACAATTAAACTAAACTTTGAGATATGAGAGCAGACTAATCTGGTGACATAAAAGAGGGGGAAAAATTCATCAAAGGAACTGAAAAGAGACAATGTAGAGTGCAAAGAATAAAAGGAAGAGTGACTTGAGGTGAGTTGTTAAGATTTGGGATTTCAGCTTCACTCTAATGAAAAGTCATGTCTAAAAAGGTATGTAAAGGGTACAATCTGTACAACAATCACTCCGGCCACAGTTAGGGGAAAGGTGTAAGCAGAAAAACCAGCTCAAATGTAATTACAGTATTCCAGGAAAAGAAAGTGGCAGTCTAGCCAAAGAAAGTAGCAGTGAAAATGGAGTAAATGTACCAGGTTTGAGGGATACATAAAGTCTTTCAATAGGAAAGAAAGAAAGGAAGAAATTAAGGTTTCTGGAAAGAAGAGTGATTAAGTCTGGAAATAAGATTCTGAAGAGGCAGAGGGATACAGGATATAGAGTTTTGAAATATACAGGCAAGAAAAATGAGTGGATGGTTAGTTCAGTTGCTTTTGGTCCCATCTCTCAGTCATGTCCAACTCTTTGTGACCCCATGAACCACAGCATGCCAGGCCTCCCTGTCCATCATCAACTGTCAGAGTCTACCCAAACCCATATTCATTGAGTCGGTGATGCCATCCAACCATCTCATCCTCTACCATCCCCTTCTTCTCCTGCCCTGAATCTTTCCAGGCATCAGGGTCTTTTCAAGAGTCAGCTCTTTGCATCAGGTGGCCAAAGTATTGGAGTTCCACCTTCAACATCAGTCCTTACAATGAACACCCAGGACTGATCTCCTTTAGGATGGACTGGTTGGATCTCCCTGCAGTCCAAGGGACTCTTAAGAGTCTTCTCCAACACCACAGTTCAAAAGCATCAATTCTGCGGCGCTCAGCTTTCTTCACCGTCCAACTCTCACATCCATACATGACCACTGGAAAAACCATAGCCTTGACTAGACGGACCTTTGTTGGCAAAGTAATGTCTCTGCTTTTAAATACGCTATCTACATTGGCCATAACCTTCCTTCCAAGGAGTAAGCATCTTTTAATTCCATGGCTGCAATCACCATCAGCAGTGATTTTGGAACCAGAAAAATAAAGTCAGCCACTGTTTCCACTGTTTCCTCATCTATTTGCCATGAAGTGTTGGGACCGGATGCCATGATTTCTGTTTTCTGAATGTTGAGCTTTAAGCCAACTTTTTCACTCTGCTCTTTCACTTTCATCAAGAGGCTTTTTAGTTCTTCTTCACTTTCTGCCATAAGAACGGTGTCATCAACATATCTGAGGTTATTGATATTTCCCCCGGCAATCTTGATTCCAGCTTGTGCTTCCTCCAGCCCAGCGTTTCTCATGATGTACTCTGCAAACAAGTTATGTAAGCAGGGTGACAATATACAGCCTTGATGTTCTCCTTTTCCTATTTGGAACCAGTATATTGTTCCATGTCCAGTTCTAACTGTTGCTTCCTGACCTGCATACAGGTTTCTCAAGAGACAGATAAGGTGGTCTGCTATTCCCATCTCCTTCAGAATTTTCCACAATTTATTGTGATTCACACAGTCAAAGGTTTTGGCATAGTCAATAAAGCAGAAATACATGTTTTTCTGGAACTCTCTTGCTTTTGCGATGATCCAGCAGATGTTGGCAATTTGATCTCTGGTTCCTCTGCCTTTTCTAAAACCAGCTTGAACATCTGGAAGTTCACGGTTCACGTATTGCTGAAGCCTGGCTTGGAGAATTTAGAAAATTACTTTACTAGCGTGTGAGATGAGTGCAATTGTGTGGTAGTTTGAGCATTCTTTGCCATTGCCTTTCTTTGGGATTGGAATGAAAACTGATCTTTTCCAGTCCTGTGGCCACTGTGGAGTTTTCCAGATTTCCTGGCATATCCAGTGCAGCACTTTCACAGCATCATCTTTTTAGGATTTGAAATACTCAACTGGACTTCCATCACCTCTACTAGCTTTGTTCGTAGTGATGCTTTCTAAGGCCCACTTGACTTCACATTCCAGGATGTCTGGCTCTAGGTGAGAGTGAGTGATCACACCATCATGATTATCTGGGTCATGAAGATCTTTTTTGTAATGGTCTTCTGTGTATTCTTGCCACCTCTTCTTAATATCTTCTGCTTCTATTAGGTCCATACTGTTTCTGTCCTTTATGGAGCCCATCTTTACATGAAATGTTCCCTTGGTATCTCTAATTTCTTGAAAAGATCTCTAGTCTTTCCCATTCTGTTGTTTTCCCCTATTTCTTTGCATTGATCGCTGAGGAAGGCTTCATTTTTCCTTGCTATTCTTTGGAACTCTACATTCAAATGGGTATATCTTTCCTTTTCTCCTTTGCTTTTCACTTCTCTTCTTTTCACAGCTATGTGTAAGGCCTCCTCAGACAGCCATTTTGTTTTTTGCATTTGTTTTCTTGCAGATGATCTTGATTCCTGTCTCCTGTACAATGTCACGAACCTCCATCCATAGTTCATCAGGCACTCTATCAGATCTAATCCCTTAAACCTATTTCTCACTTCCACTGTATAGTCATAAGTTATTTGATTTAGGTCATACCTGAATGGTCTAGTGGTTTTCCCCACTTTCTTCAATTTTAGTCTGAATTTGGCAATAAGGAGTTCATGATCTGAGCCACAGTCATCTCCCAGTGTTGTTTTTGCGGACTGTATAGAGCTTCTCCATCTTTGGCTGCAATGAATATAATCAATTTGATTTTGGTTTGACCATCTGGTGATGTCCATGTGTAGAGTCTTCTCTTGTGTTGTTGGAAGGGGGTGTTTGCTATGACCAGTGCATTCTCCTGGCAAAACCCTATTAACTTTTGGATGGTTAGGTATTTTATAAGTAAATTATCTACTTTACAAAATAAATTACTATAAGTTTTTCTTTTCTGGAAACCACTCTTTTATTATATTCAACAAAAGATGTGGTTTACAAACATTCCATCCATGCAACATGAGGGCAAATTGAGGTACACCACTGCCTTATTCTCTGTTCCTGTATTGGGTCACCAGGGGTTTGGAAGGCAGTGTACAGCCTATTGAAACCCCAGTACCATTTCTTATAATAAATCAATTATCGCCACAGGGCTCCACCTTAAATACTGATCTGGAATTGCTCTGGCTTTTGACTCCCAACTCAATTATATCTTTAAATGATATGGTTCTAGGACTAGTGCTTAGAAAAGGAAATTGAACACATATTTGAAAGAGGCTAGGACAGAGAGGGAGAGTGGATAGTGCTTGATGAGAGAAATAAAAATAACAGGATAATAATATACAGAAACATGATCAGTTGTACAAACCACAATTTCAAGTGATTTTCAGTGAACAAGTCTAGCAGAGGAAATTTAAAGGGATATATCAAAAGCTTGCTTCACCTCTGGCAGTTGACATTGGCTGTATATTAGAAAACAAAATAGATTTAGATCAACAAATAAGTAAAATATTAAGGAATTGAACTTTTATATTGTATAAAAATTTTGTATATTTGTATTTTGATTTATTTATCTTGGTAGAAGGAGAAATCTGCCTGAAATGAAAGACAATTATTTTACCATTGGATTTCAGGTAAATAGTTTTAAGTATATATATATAAGTTTTAAGTTTAGAACCAAAGTTTATAGCCTCAGCTATTCCTCTTCTTGCTTTTTAGAGACTTTTTTTTCCAGAAATTTAATGACTGTATGACAGCTCTGAATAAATCATTGTAGAACAGCTCAGCATGGAAAAGACAAGATCAGGAATACACTGATAACACTAAGCTCAACAACTTTGAGAGTCAGTCTCCAAAACTTTGTCTTTTTACCTATAATTCAAGGACAATGATGTCTAACCAAAATAATTTACAAAGATTTTTAGGAATGAAAAATATAATGTGTAAAAAGTGGTTAATGCTATGAGGAAAAATAATGATGTGTAAAACATGGGATCACTGAAGCACACAGTCACTCAGTCGTGTC
The DNA here is from genome assembly GCF_054371585.1 of Giraffa tippelskirchi. NCBI lineage: Eukaryota > Metazoa > Chordata > Mammalia > Artiodactyla > Giraffidae > Giraffa > Giraffa tippelskirchi. The sequence continues at coordinate 68,178,082 of NC_137278.1, forward strand.
CAAGTCTGTGCGATCCCATGGACTGTAGTCCACCAGGCTCCTCTCTCCAAGGAATTCTCCAGGCAAGAATACTGGAGTGTGTAGCCATTCCCTTCTCCAGGTGATCATCCCAACCCAGGGATTAGATCCGGGTCTCCAGCATTGCAAGAAGATTCTTTACCATCTAGGCCACCAGGGAACCCCCCCTCCCCCCCCAAAATAGGAGATTTTGGCGCAAATAAAATTTTTTCTTTAGCATGTGTTTCATGACATTATTGAATCTAGCTTCCAGAATATAGTATATTTTATCTACCACATATCTTTTAATTATTCATGCCTTTGTTCTCACCAAACAAGTACTAATCACCATCATCTGTCACTAGACTAATGCACAGAGCTTTCTATTTCTTTCTATATGAAGAAAGATCCAGGCTTTATACAGTCTGATATTATACAATTGAGACTATGAGATTTTTAGGAAAATAATATACAAAATTATATATGAAATAATGTTTACTTAAAATGAAAATGATAACAAAAACTCAAAATTTCAATGCATTGACAAATACCACCAAATATGTTTTTAGTTTAAGTACCTGGTATACCTCTACTGTCTTTCCTTTCTTCATTTGACAAGAATTTTGCAAAAAATTTCCATGAAAAAGGACAGGAAAATAATTTAATCTTCCCTCTGGCATGGTTGAACAAAATTTGCTTTTTTATTGTTAATTGTTTTGAAGCATGAAGCATGCTATTTCATACCCAAATATACCAAATATTTAAACACCATATTCAGTCTTTCAAACACAAGAATTTTGATATATTTTAGTTTTTACAAGTACCATCAAAAAAGAAAACACACACACACACACTACTAGTAGAACTTAAAATTGTATATGTTGCATTACCAAGAAATTTCTTCCAAGGATAGAACTTTTGTTTTTGACTTAGAATCCATAAAAACAAATAAGTCAATTACACCTTGAACCATACCATGACTGGAAGATTTTTTTCATGGATTAGCTTTGAATCTTCACTCCTACTAATTTAATTCTGGAGGTGGGCACAAGGGCATACTTATATCAGAATGCAGTATCTCTTCTAGATGCAGGTGAGCAGGCACAGTGAACACTGAGGAGAGCCATAAGAAGCTGCACCTATACGGGACTGCGAGCAACAACTTAACTGTACGTGGTAATGATAACAAACCATACATGTATAATCCACTAAACACAAGCCAATCACATCCACATTAAAAAAAAAAAATCCCCTTAGTTGGATCCCCAAATGTCTGTAGCCACTTCAAAGCTGCCAAAGATAAAGGGAATTGTGAGTGTAAAGTCAAAGCCAAAGTAGAAGGAAAAGAGATCTTCATCGATTTCAGTTAAAATAGTTTACTACAGTTAGTTTAAAAAGGGATATGTGACCATGCGAATATGTTTCTGGAATGCTAGAGTACTCTGAGACCCTACCAAGGAACCACTGCAAGTGAGAGGCTCTGAAAATTAAGTTTCCTTAGCTTTCTGGTACCCCTCTCTGCTTCTATGTGCTTCTTTACAGATGTGGTATTAGCATTTTAGGCTGAGCAAAATGTAAATGTGTAAAATGTATGGTGTTTTTCAGGGTTTTTATCATCCTTGACCTTCTTGAGGTTAAATAACCAGAAGTAATCCCTGCCATCATACATCAACATAAGATGACTCCTCCTTTGTCAAATGTAGCCAGAGGAAGGGGGCAGTGTGTCACCCTTAGGATGATAATCACAATTCCATCAGTAGATTGAGTAGTTTTTAAGAACTTTACTGCATTATTTGGAGCTCACCTTTTCAATCTCAGACAAAAGAGGTACAAATATAAAATGAAGAAAATTAAATAGATAATAAGGATAGCTCAGTTGGTAAAGTATCTGTATAAAATGCTGGAGACACAGGTTTGATTCTTGGGTCAGGAAGATCCCCTGAGAAGGAAATGGAAACCCACTCTAGTATTCTTGCCTGGAGAATCCCATGGACAGAGGAGCCTGGTGTTTCAAGATTCAAACATGATTTAGCGACTACACCATCACTACCACCAATAAGGATCTACTATATAGCTTAGGGAATTCTACTCAATACTCAGTAATGGTCTATAAGTGAAAATAATTTAAAAATCTGTAGATATATGTATAACTGATTCACTTTACTGTACACCTGAAACTAACACAACATTGTAAACCAACTATACCTCAATAAAATTTCAAAAAAAGAAAATTTGAAAAATAATTTCTATAATGCTAAATTTGAATTAGAAATATCAATATAAAAATGTATCACTGAAAAGACCCAGAACCAAAAATAATATAGGAGCAATGACCCCACTTAAGACTCAGAAGGTAGTCTTGAAAACTAGTTCTATTTAGAAGAACAGTAGGTTACTGTTTTAGGCACTATGTTATTCCAGGAAGCAAGTGAGTAAGTGCAAGACTAATGGGAGTCATATCAAGATGATATAAGAGCCAAACTTAAGATTTTTCCTATTGGCCAAAGACAGAACAATGTGAATATAAAACAAGAATAACTATTGCAAATGATTAAAATATACTACATATATAAAATCAGATATATTTATAATACTCAATGCAAAATTAAAAAGGCAGGGATTGAGAGAGAAGCCAAAACACATAATCAAAAGCTCTAATTCAAGCAAACAAGCTAAAGAAAAGCTTTGAGATAATTGAGAAATGGTGGATACCAATGTGACCTTTGTCAGTTGTTTAGTTTGCTATTATTTTCTCCCATTCTGAGAGTTGTCTTTTCACCTTGCTTATAGTTTCCTTCATTGTGCAAAAGTTTTACTGAGATGGATGAAACTGGAGCCCATTATACAGAGTGAAGTAAGCCAAAAAGAAAAACAACAATACAGTATACTAATGCATATATATGGAATTTGAAAGATGGTAACGATAACCCTATATGCGAGACAGAATAAGAGACACAGATGCATGGAACAATTTTATGGACTCTGAGGGAGAAGGTGAGGGTGGGACGTTCTGGGAGAATAGCATTGAAACATGTATATTATCATATGTGAAACAGAACACCATTCCATGTTCGATACATGTGACAAGGGCTCAGGGCCGGGGCAATGGGATGACCCAGAGGGATGGGATGGGGAGGGAGGTGGGTGGGGGGTCCAGGAAGGGGAACACATGTAAACCCATGGCTGATTCATGTCAATGTATGGCAAAAACTATTACAATATTGTAAAGTAATTAGCCCCCAAGTAAAATAAATAAATTTATAAAAAAAAAAAAAAGAAAAAAAAAAAAGATTGGTCACCATAAAAAAAAAAAAAGTTTTAAAATTTAATTAGGTCCTATTTGTTTATTTTCGTTTTTAATTCCATTATTATAGGAGGTGGGCCATAAGGGATCTTGCTGTAATTTACGAAGAGAGTGTTCTGCCTATGTTTTCCTCTAAGAGTTTTACAGTTTCTGGTTTTACACTTAGGTTTTTCATCCTTTTTGAGTTTATTTTTTGTGTATGGTGTTAGAAAGTGTACTAATTTCATTATTTTAAACACAGTTGACCAGTTTTTCCAGCACCATTTGTTGAAGCGACCGTCTTTTCTCTATCGTATATTTTTGCCTCCCTTGACAAAGAATTAATCTCCAAAATATACAAGCAGCTCATGCAGCTAAACACCAGAAAAACAAACAACCCAATCAAAAGTGGGCAGAAGATCTAAACAGACATTTCTCTAAAGAATACACACAGATGGCTAATAAACATACGAAAAGATGCTCAACATCGTTCATTATTAGATAAATGAAAATCAGAACTACAAGGTATCATCTCACAACAGTCAGAATGACCATCATCAAAAAGTCTGCAAACAATAAATGCTGAAGAAGGTGTGAAGAAAAGGGAACCCTTTTACACTGTTGGTGGGAATGCAAACTGATACAATCACTATGGAGAACTTATGGAGATTTATTACAGAGTTAGGAATAAAACCATTGTTGTTGTTTTTCAGTTGTTTGTCATGTCCAACTCTTTGCAACCCTATGGACTGCAGCATGCCAGGCTTCCCTGTCCTTCACCATCTTTGCTCAAACTCATGTCCATTGAGTCAATGATGCCATCCAACCATCTTGTCCTCTGTCATCCCCTTCTCCTCCTGCTTTCAATCTTTCTCAGCATCACTGTCTTTTCCAATAAGTCAGCTCCTTGAATCAGGTGACCAAAGTACTGGAGCTTCAGTATCAGTCCTTCCAATGAATATTTAGGATTGATTTCCTTTACAATTGACTGGTTTGATCTCCTTGTAGTCCAAGGGATTCTCAAGTCTTCTCCAACATCACAGTTTGAAAGCATCAATTCTACGGCACTCAGCCTTCTGTATGGTCCAGTTAGCATATACATACCTGACTACTTGAAGAAGGAAATGGCAACCCACTCCAGTATTCTTGCCTGGAGAATTCCATGGACAGGAGCCTGGTGGGCTACACTCCCTGGGGTCACAAAGAGTCGGACATGACAGAGCAACTGAGCACATGACTACTGGAAAAACCAGAGCTTTGACTATATGAACCTTTGTTGGCAAAGTGATACCTCTGTTTTTTAATACACTGTCTAGGTTTGTCATAAATTTTCTTCCAAGGAGCAAGTGTCTTTTAATTTCATGACTGCAGTCATCATCTGCAGTAATTTTGGAACCCCCAAAAATAAAGTTTGTCACTGTTTCCATTGTTTCTCCATCTATTTGCCATAAAATGATGGGACAGAATGTCATGATATTAGTTTTTGAATGTCAAGTTTTAAGCCAGCTTTGCACTCTCCTCTTTCACCTTTATCAAGAAGCTCTTCAGTTCCTCTTCACTTTCTGCCATAAGAGTGGTGTCATCTGCATATCTGAGGCTATTGATATTTTTTCTGGCAATCTTGATTCCAGCTTGTGCTTCATCCAGCCTGGCATTTGGCATGATGTACTCTGTATATAAGTTAAATAAGCAGGGTGACAATATACAAACTTGATGTACTCCTTTCCCAATGTGGAACCAGTCCATTGTTCCATGTCTGGTTCTAACAGTTGCTTTTTGACCTGCATACAGGTTTCTCAGGAGGCAGATCAGGTAGTCTGGTATTTCTATCTCCTGAAGAATTTTCCACAGTTTTTTGTGATCCACACAATCAAAGGCTTTCACATAGCCAATGAAGCAGAAGTAGTCAACCCAGAAATCCCACTACTGGGCATATATCCTGAGGAAACCAGAATTGGAAAAGACACATGTGGCTAGAACAGGGAAGCAACATCTATCCATCAGCAGATGAATGGATAAGGAAGTTGTGGTACATATACACAACAGAATATTACTCAGCTATAAAAAGGAACACATTTGAGTCAGTTCTAATGTGATGAATGAACCCAAGAGCCTATGACACGAGTGAAGTAAGTCAGAAAGAGAAACACAGTTATCATATATTAACACATATATGTGGAATCTAGAGAGAAGGAACCAATGATCCCATGTGTAGGGAAACAAAGACACAGAAATAAAGAACAGAATTTTGAACACAGTAGGAGAAGGAAAGAGTCAGATGACTTGAGAGAATAGCATTGAAACATACACATTACCATATGTAAAAGAGATATCCAGTCGAAGTTTGATATATAATGCTGCTGCTGCTGCTAAGTTGCTTCAGTTGTGCCCGACTCTGTGCGACCCCATAGACGGCAGCCCACCAGGCTCCCCCATCCCTGGGATTCTCCAGGCAAGAACACTGGAGTGGGTTGCCATTTCCTTCCCCAGTGCATGAAAGTGAAAAGTGAAAGTGAAGTCGCTCAGTCAGGGAACCCAAATCCAGTGTTCTGGGACCACCTGGGTGGATGGAGTGGGGAGGGATGTGGGAGGGGGGTTCAGGAGGGATGGGACATATGTATGCCTATGACCAGTTTCATGTTGATGTACTGCAAAAACCATCTCAATATTGTAAAGTAATTATCCTCCAATTAGAGTAAATAAATAAATTTAAGAAAAATCAATTTGGCCTATGTGGTCAAATGTGTGTGGTTTGCTACTCACTTCTATCTTTACCACATTTTTTGCAATGCTCTACCAGACACGTTACCTTTATCTTTCCAAACTCATTTTAGGTCAATCTAATTTTTGTTCCTGTCTTTCAGCCCCAAGGAGTTCTTTGATCTTTTTCTCGATATTGCTAATGTTAGCTTAGAAACTGGCTTCAACATCTCCACCTATGCAATTCTCTTTGCTAACACCGGCACACCACACCAAATTCAACCATAAGGTTGCAACAAGATCTTCCATTCATTTCCCAAAGCTTTGTCTTGTCAGTTCCACTCTCTCAGAGCACACTTTTGCTTCCTAGCACTTATTCCAAGCTGTAGCTGTATATTTGTTTTATGGGATTTTTAAATAATAATCTTTCATCTCTGTTAGAATCAAAGGTCTCATAGGTGGGAAGCTGTGTCACTTTTTTTCTCTGCTATATGATCAGTGCCTAGGACAGAGCCTGACACATGGAAGGTACCCAATAAGTATGCTTTGAGAGAAGTAACAAAATACCATTTTAAATTAAAGATAAAAATTCATTAAACATACTTAAAAGTGATGTACAGGCAAATACACATGATTCATTCAGCATGCTTTTGATAATGAATGGATTCACATCTTGTTCTTCCCTAAATATTATGGTAACATCATCACAGCAGTCAGTCAGGTCTGATAATATGTGGGCATATTTTTCTACATTTGATTGTTCACTAAGTTTTAACACAAAGGCTTCAAAAATATTTTAAAATGTATTTTTGGAGACACAATATTTGATACTCAATTTTGAACCCACACATTTTTTTCCCCCTCTCTACTTTTTATAGACTGAAAACCAACATCAAATGTGACAAAAAAGTTATTCCCAAACATACTTATCTAGACCTGCCAGAAATTTAAGTCAATGGAAATGAAAGAGGCCTCTTAGCTCCACTAAGGAATAGACTGAAGACTTCCACAAACACTCTATTTTTCTTTCATTACTAGGTTTTTTTATATGTGGCTTCAGCTGGGGCAAAGAATCATTCCTTGTTTCACAAAACTGGGCCTGACTTGGCAAAGATTTTGTTGTGAAGAATGGTTAGATGCAAGTTTGTCTGTTTTTGAAAATACTGATTTGGAGTGCCTTTTTCTAGGAGCCACCACGTGGGATAATTATAGAAGGATAAAATTATAGGATACCCAATACCATCTCACAAAAGAATAATTAAGAATCATAGAGGAGGGAAGTGAACATGGGAGAGGAAACCTTGTCCCATAAATAATTATTGTCTTTGCACTCTTTAAAACCTACTTCGTTGTCACAAGATGGAGGAATTTCAAAGGTACTGCAGCAATCTCTACAAAGATACTCATCTTAGTTACCAAGTCAAAGGGTAAAAACATCTGAAGAAAATTCCATATAGTATAAGGTAGATAATTAATTTATTCAATCTGAATCATCTAATTATCCCTTCTAGACAGTTTGAATTTCTTGAAATATTTTCATCTTTATTGCTGTTATTAAAACATGGAATAAATGTTCAAAGTGGAGCAGCACTACCCTTATGACATATTTATTCCTGTATCTGACAGTGTATTTACTTTTTCTGGAATAACTGGTGTGCAATTTTAATAAAACAAAATTTACTCTCTTTACACATACAGTTCATTGAATTTTAGTAAGTGTATATAGTGTCATGTAATAACCACCACAGTGAAGATGTAAAATAGATCCACTGTCCTAAAAAGTTTCCTCCTGCAGATGGGCAATGAATTTCCTCCCATTACCCTAGTCTAAGGCAACTACTAATTTGCTTTCTGTTGTAATAATACTGCCATTTCTAGAATTTCATAAAAATGGAATTATACAACATGTAGTAATCTGTTCCACTTAGCATCATGTTTTGACATTTTTGATGTTCACATATGTAGCATATATCAGGTCTTTATTCTTTATTTTATTGATGAATATTATTTCAGTATACACACACACATGTGTCTGTGTGTGTAAAATAACTTATTTAAATTTGTTTATCCATTCACCAGTTGATGGACATGTGGTTGTTTCAAATTTGGGAAGATTGTTTCAAATTTGGGATGGTTATAAATAACGAATGCTCCTTAGAACAATCATTAAAATTCCTATTTGTGGCTACATGTTTTCTTTTTCTTTTGGCAGTTTCTAAGAGTGAAACTCCAATACTTTGGTCATCTCATGTGAAGAGTTGACTCACTGGAAAAGACCCTAATGCTGGGTAGGATTGGGGGCAGGAGGAGAAGGGGACGACAGAGGATGAGATGGTTGGATGGCATCACCGACTTGATGGACATGGGTTTGGGTAGACTCTGGGAGTTCGTGATGGACAGAGAGGCCTGGCGTGCTGCAATTCATGGGGCCGCAAAGAGTCAGACACGACTGAGCGACTGAACTGAAGAGTGAAATATCTGAGTTATATTTTAAGTGTGTTTAACTTTAAAATGTAACCATACGTTAACTAAAATGATTTGCATTCTCATCAATAATGCTGGCATCATAAAATGAGCTGGAAAGCATTCCCTATTTTTTAACTTTCTGCAAGCAATTTTGTAGAATTGATTTTATTTCTTTTTTAAATATTTGGTAGAATTTGCTAGTGAAATCATCTGGACCTAGAATTTTCTTTGTTGGTGGAGGGAAGCAGCTAACAACACATTCAATTATTTATATGCCTATATCTATCTATATATGTGTGTGTATAATTTATATCTATATTATATACATTATATAGATTGTACATCTCTTTATAATCTCTCTTTGAATAGCGTGTGTGCATGCACATGTGTGTGAGTGCGTGCACGTGTATCCTACCAGTGATATGACATGGTGTTCACTCTCTCTCTCCCCACCCCTTTGTCCTTTCCCTCTCTCCCTCCTTCTCACTATTTAAGAATCCTAATTATTTTTCAATGAGTTTTCATAGTTCAGTGTCTTTCAGAGAACTGAATTTTAAGTGGCTGAATTTATAGGTATAGGGTTTTTCATAATATTCTCTTATAATGATTTTTTCATTTTCCACATTCCACTCTTTCTAAACAAGTTACTAAGTCCAGTCCATACTCAAGGCTAGGTGGATTAAACTCCACTTTCTGAAGGGGAACATCTATACATATCATCTGAAATTCTGTAAGATTAGTTTGTCCTCTTTCCTCCATCTATCCACCTATTTATTTATTTATATTAGTATGAATTTGCCTTCCCAGGTGGCACAGTGGTAAAGAATTCGCCTGCCAATGCAGGAGATGCAAGAGATGCGGTTTTGATCCCTGGGTCGGGAAGATCCCTTAAAGAAGGAAATGGAATAGATATTTACAATTGTTACGTCTTCCTCTTGGATTGATCCCTTGATCATCATGTAGTGTCCTTCCTTATCTTGTGTAATCTTTATTTTAAGGTCTATTTTTTCTGATATGAGGATTGCTACTCCAGCTGTCTTTTGCTTCCCATTTGCATGGAATATATTTTTCCATCCTCTTACTTTCAGTCTATATGTGTCTTGAAGTCTGAAGTAGGTTTCTTGTAGACAGCATATATAGGGGTCTTGTTTTTGTATCCATTCTGCCAGACACAACTGAGCACATATACACATGAACATTCATTTTATACTTTGGGTTGAAATCAACATTTGAGAAGAAGGTGTATTCTTCTGCATTTGGATGGAATGTTCTGAAGATATCAATGAGATCCATCTCATTTAATGTATTATTTAAGACGTGTTTCCTTATTAATTTTCTGTTCTGATGATCTGTCCATTGGTGTGAGTGGGGTGTTAAAGTCTCCTACTATTATTGTGTTGCTGTCAATTTCTCCTTTTATGTCTGTTAGTGTTTGTCTTATGTATTGAGGTGCTGTTATGTTGGGTGTATAGGATTAATTATTTTATACTGTCCAAAAGACTCTGAATGTTCTGTTCTGACTGCTTTCTTTAGTTTTTTGTTTTTTTTTTTCAGTTTTTGTAATTTCTACTTTCTTGCTATCACTGTGCTTTTGAGTACTCTAATATGCTTGAAAAAGGCATTTTTCATTTTGATTGCTATGATTTTGATTTCCAGCATTTCCATTTTATCATTTCTTACAGTTTTTTTCTTCTGCATAAGTTACCTATCTTTACTTATGTGTTGTCTACTTTTATCTTGAGCATCTGAGACTAACAATAATAGCTATTTTAAATCCCTAATAGCTACAATATTTGTATCATATGTGGGATTAATTACATAAATTTTTTAATCTTTTTAAACTATGTTTTTTCTTGTCTTTGAGTGGGCTTTGTAATTATTTCTTGAACACTGGACATGCTGTACGGAGCCACAGATCCTGAAGTCAGTTATGTTTATACTTGGAGATGTGCATATCTTTACTTCTGTAAGGGTTTTAGTATGGGAGATTATGATATTACAGTCAACAGTTGAACTGAGAATAAAGATTATTATTACTATAGTTAGCTCAAGAATATCACAGGCTTCAATTATCTAGTGATACCTTGTGTTTATGGTGGAAGCTGTGTTATATTATTTTTCTAAAACAAGTGTCAGCATGGAGGTGGGGAACATAGGAGAAGGGAACGTTTTTTAACATTCTGATTAAAATTCAACCTTAGGCAACCACTATGAATTTGGGAAAACATACTACTTTTTTAATCTTCACAAAGATGACATATCAATATAATAAAATAATAGTTAATATCTTAGCTAGAAAATGAGTATAGTAAGGAGGATTGGGGAAAGATTTAATATGAATATTCCAAACTACTTGATAAAATTAAAATATTAATCTCTGTATTTTGTCCTTGAAATACAATATAGTACTCTACAAGAATTATAAAACACTGATTATACATGCAGTTATTGAGTGAAGTCTTCCTTCTATTTATATATACCTTAATACAGTAGTAGTTCATTTATGAGTGCCAGTCTCCTTAGCAAAAAATGTGAAGGTTTCTGTCTCTGAATCCTTTTTTCTTGTTTACAAACTTACTGTCAAGGACTCTGATAACATTCATTTGACCAACTTTTACGATCAAAAGTCAATGTTCAGCTTAATTGATCAGTTGTTTGATGTGATTTATTACTGTGTATTCATTAAACTTTGTTTCACTTCACTAACCAATTTTTACATTTCTCTTTGCTAGATTTTTTTTTAAGAAGTCTCCTCAAATTTTGGGGCTTCCCAGGTGGTTCAGTGGTAAAAAATCTATCTACCTGCCAATGCAGGAGATGCTGGAGATGTGGGTTTGATCGCTGGGTTGGGAAGATCCTCTGGAATAGGAAATGACAACCCACTCCAGTGTTCTTGCCTGGAAAATCCGGTGGCCAGAGGAGCCCAGCAGGCTACTGTTCATGGAGTGGCAAAGAATCAGACATGACTGAGCGACTGAGCATCATCGTCAAATTTTAAAAGCTAAAGTGCATTAAACCTGGACTGGTGATTCATTTCACATATGATAATTTACATGCTTCCATGCCATTCTCCCATATCATCCCGCCCTCACCCTCTCCCATAGAGCCCATAATACTGTTCTATTTATCTGTGTCTCTTTTGGTGTCTCCCATACAGGGTTATCTTTACCAATTGACTAAATATCATATATATGTGTTAGTATACTGTATTGGTGTTTTTCTTTCTGGCTTACTTCACTCTGTATAATAGGCTCCAGTTTCATCACCGGGATGACCCAGAGGGATGGGATGGGGAAGGAAGTGGAAGGGGGGTTCTGGAAGGGGAAAACATGTACACCCATGGTGGATTCATGTCAATGTAGGGCAAAACAAATACAATATTGTAAAGTTAAAAAATAGAAAATAAATTAACTAAAAAAAAAAAAGGCTAAAGTGCTCCCAGGTTCAATCCTCAACTACTCTATAAAACTCAGTTTCAGGGACTTTCTTGGTTGCCTAGAGGTTAGGATTCTGGGCTTTCACTGCCAGGGCCTGGGTTCAACCCCTGGTTGGAGAACTGAGCTTCCTCCCTCTCCAAAAAGAAAGCTCAGTTCCAACAATATTCTCAAGTCTTTAAGCATTGAACACCATCTATATTTCCTGTATGCTGATAATTACCAAATGTATGTTTATAATCTGCTTTGAATGTCATACTCATATCTCTAGCTGCCTATTCAGTATTTTCATTTAAATGTATAACAGACATTTCAAACTCAACATATCCAGAAAAAAACACCTGCTTTTTGTACAGCCTGCTTCTATTTCTCATTTATGAAAATAGTTATTCTAGTTTTCCATGTTAGTAGACTAAAAAGTATCATGTCATTTTTCTCCTTCTTTCTCTCATACCTCATGTATCAGTTCAGTTCAGTTCAGTCGCTCAGTCATGTCCGACTCTCTGCGACCCCATGAATTGCAGCACGCCAGGCCTCTCTGTCCATCACCAACTCCCGGAGCCTACCCAAACCCATGTCCATCGAGTCGGTGATGCCATCCAACCATCTCATCCTCTGTCGTCCCCTTCTCCTCCCGCCCCCAATTCTACCCAGCATTAGGGTCTTTTCCAATGTACTTTAAATACTCAATCCTCAATAGATACAAAAAAATCTATTATATTTACTCTACTGTCACCATCTATTTCTCAAATTATTGTAATAACCTCTTAAACATTTCCTTTGTGTCCATTCTATGCTCCTTATACATTTATTCTTCACATAGCAATCAGAGCTATTCTTTTAGAAAATAAGTCATATTGTGTTGGTTATCCTTTTAAAGCCATCCAATCACTAATTATTTCACTCAGAATAAAAGCCAGAATACATATAGTCACCTATAAAATCTAGATGTTCAGGCCTCACCATCTTATAATCTTGTATACTCTTGTATACCTCTTATACCTTTTCCACTCTAGTTCAGCTATACTGGGCTCACTTCACTTTTCAAGTGTCAAACACTATGCAAATTCAACTGTGGTGCTGGAGAAGACTCTTGAGAGTCCCATGGACAGCAAGGAGATCAAACCAGTCCATCCTAAATGAAATCAACCCTGAATATTCATTGGAAGGATTGATACTGAAGCTGAAGCTCCAACACTTTGGCACTTCTTCTCCTCTTGCCCTCAATTTTTCTTAATGAATCTAATAAAATACCAACACCCTCTTCCCAGAGATCCCTTATTTCCTCCACTGTACTTTTGTGTACAAAGCTGTACCTGACATAGTATATATATATATATATATATACATATATATATACATATATATATACATATATATATACATATATATATACATATATATATATACATATATATATATATTTGTATATTGTCTATTTTCCCATTAGGATATAAGCTCCTAAAAGGCAAAAAAGTTGTCTAGCCTATTTATTACTGTATTCCCCTTGCTTAGAAGCATATCTGACACATAATAGTCACTGAGTCAATAGTATTTATGCTGAATAAGTAAATGGATGAATAAATCTTAGCCATTTTACTGTCCCCAAAATGTTCTTTCATGGACTACTCTATATAACACAATCTAGCCTTTGACTAGAGGCTAGATCTAAATTCCTCCAGTTATTTACAAGATGTTAAACATCTTTTTTATGTCATTTTTTCTGACCATTTCCAAGTAATACAAATAATGGAATATTGGTTTGCCAAAAACTGAACCCTCGGCAGACTGAAATCACTAAATTTATAGAGAATCTGATTATTTATACATATGACTAGTGGCTAATGATTGCTTTATAGATCATCAAATAGTAGCACCAGTGGAATCAGAACTTGAAAAAAGGTTTTAAGATTAAATTACTTACTGCAGAAGGAGATTCAAAGTGTTTTTACTACCTCAGAATTGTCTTTGAGATCACTGGAAATCGAGGATCTTGACCAGGGAAGCTAAAATATCTGATAGGTTTGACATTAAAAAAAAAATCCTATAAACTTATGTTGTAGCTGTTATGAATGACATTTTACATTATTTGTAGTTCTATTCAAATAAGGAAGGAGACATTTTGGTTTTGGTTTATAGCCAAAACAGAAATTGAGTATTTACCTAGCTTGCAAATCTCCACGCCACACACACATTCTTCAGTTCAAATTAAAGAGTACATTTCTAAAACTTTGTATTCTATCCATCTGCCTTCAAACATAATTAGAAGGTCAAATAAAACTTCTAATTAAACACACAGGTTAAATACTTAGATTTAGAGTCTGGATTTAAAAGATAAAACTGCCAGAGAGTCACAGAGTATATAGAATTACAAATTTAAAGCAAGCACATTTAAAATGTACACTGCATGCACACTGACTCTATCCTAGCATAACTGTATGCATCAAGGAATTATACCATGAACACATCCAAGAGAAATTTTTGCAAACTAATGACCAAAGGTGAGTAACCTAGTCTGCATTTATCATTTAGATTTCAACACAAATATAACCTAATACTGAAACCTTCAAGTTCTGTACACGGTAAAAGAAACTGTTTGTAGAGTTCACACTTCCCTTGAAACCAGCTGCAAATATCCTCTCAGGCAATTCTGTATCACTGCCTAAAGCATCAATGGTGAATTCTGCTCAATCTCACTCAAACACTATGATTATCTACTACAAAGAACATCAAATTATTAAGTGCAAATACTATGATTTCTTGAACTGTGGTTAGGTCTGGATTAGGACTGCTACCTGCAGAACTACTGTCCTCTGATATCTGATATGATGGCTCATTTCTCTTTCCCAAACTCTAAGAGCTCCTCCTACCACCCCCCAAAAAGGACTATCAAACCTTGCTTTACAACAATGCTTCATTTTTCCTTTACTTTTTTCCACAAATACTATGAAATGATGACCCAATAATTTTATAGTCATACATACAAAATAAAAAATCAATACTACTGAAAAAAGGTAAGTAGAGGAAAAGGGGGTGAACTATCTCAAAATCTTTTTATATAATGATGCAATAAAAATTAAAGTATTGGCGTAGATAGGAGGGAACAGAAGAACATGATTTACAGAAAACTTTCTGACTTACTCTCTTTGTTGTTGTTGTTCAGTTGCTCAGTTGTGTCCAACTCTTTGCAACTCCATGGACTGCAGCACGTGAGGCTTACTCTCTTAATGACTTTTGAAAAAGCAAGACTGATTTTATCACTGACTTTTCATATACTGTGATAATTTTCTTTAAAGCATGATAAAATCTGTCAATAGGAAAATTTTTAAAATCTACTCTTAGCAACCCCATGCACTGTAGCCCACCAGGCTCCTCTGTCCATGGAATTTTCTAGGCAAGTATACTAGAGTGGGTTGCCATTTTCTATCCCAGGAGATTTTCCTGGATCTTCCTGGATCATAGGAACTGAACCTGTGTCTCCTGCATTGGCAGGCAGATTCTTTACAACTGTGCCATGTGGGAAGCCTCAAATACTCAAATAGGAGCTCTCAAACTAAAAATAAACAACTCCTCCCAAGACCTTTTATTCTTTTCCAGCAACCATCCCATCTCCCTGTTTTTTCCACAGAAAATTCCTTACAGTGTTCCCTCTCATCACTGCTTGTTTTTTCCAATCTCTAAGTCTCACCTCAACTAGTCATCCTGAGCTTGTGTCTCTACAACTTCCATGAAAGTGTTCTTTTTAAAGACATGGATGACCAATTAAGCTATTCTTAATTCTTCTTTTTCCCATAATCCACACATTTGAACCATTTAGAAGTTCAGTGGACTCTGACTCCAGAACATTACCAAAATCTCTCCATTTTCTCCATCTGTATCACAACCAACCTGGTCAAAATCATCATTATCTTTTCCTTGGAATTTTTCCAGTCTCCTGTTTCATCTCTCTTCTATTCTTCTTTCTACTCAAACACCAGTCAAAATGAAATATCAACCAAATCATTTCCCTTCCCTGCTTATAATACTTCAGTAGCTTTTTTTGTTGTTGCACCTAAATAAAATTTTAATTCTCTATTTTGTCTTAAGAGACCTTATATTATCTGATTCCTGTCTATCTTTTGACCTCTAATTGCACCAAAAAATCTTCTGTTTATTATGCTCTAGCCACAGAAGTCTCTCTACACATCCTTGCAACACCAGGTTCACTCCTACCTTAGGTGTCTAAACTGCTTTACTCTGTATATGCCTCATTCCTTATAGCAAGGGTGGAGATTGGGGCAATTGTGTTATTGCCCTACCAAAACAATGAACCTGGAACCACTGAGATAAAGAACTGTACCAGGAGAGGCAAGATTATGAAGATAGATAGACAGGTAGATAGACAGAAAGATAGATAGATAGATCTATACCCTAGACAGATAAGACAGATTTATTTGTAATTGTGCCATCAATCCAGTTACCTTCAGGAGGAGAAAGGGGCGACAGAGGATGAGATGGTTGGATGGCATCACTGACTCAGTGTACATGAGTTAGAGCAAATTCCAGGACATAGTGAAGGACAGGGAAGCATGGAGTGCTGCAGTCCATGGGGTCACAAAGAGTTGGACACGACTGAGCAACTAAACTGAACTGAAATGAACTGAACCCAATGGCCTCTATTTTCAATAGGAATATATGACCATCCTAGCAGATTGGGGAGGAACACATTTTAACTAGGATCTTTCTTCAGAATTTCTAAACCAACATCTGTATAGATAATGGTGAACAAATAGGTTCCCTTATATAGGACAAATAGAAGCGAATGAAAAAGAGACCTTGAACTTTCCCCATCTGCTTTCCTATCTCCTTCTCTATTACTTTCTTCTCCTTTGGGATATATATTGTCTTAGCTCCACTCTCAGCTTGATAATGCTAATCTCCATATCTCTACCATACCAGCATGTAATCTGGGAAATCTGTAATGTAAAAATCCATACTTTAGTTGATACTCATGATATAGGAATAGTACCATTGCCAGGTATTTATATTCTAAAAATATCTGATATTTAATTCTGGTATCATACACTTTTCCCTATAATTAAAGTTGTTTTGGAAGGTATTTGAAAAGGTAAAGGAATTGGGCCAGAGAGCAGACAAAAAAAGGAATACAGTGAGAACACTATTTTATAAAATTGAAACTACTCCCTGATTGCAAAGTGCTTTCTTTTTCTCCATTAAGATTATGGTTGAGAATCTGATTTTCCCCTTCTCTTTCTTCCCCTATTTTTAAATTATTTTCCTTCCTTGGTATTATCTCTGTCATGGTTTTATTTCAGCTCTTAATCAAGGCCCACTAGAGTTACAACAGTTCCAATTTTTGCTCTAATGTATCTTTTACACTGTGATCAAGAAACCTTTTCAAAAACATAAACAAAGTAAAATTCATAAAAGACTATGTGGGAGACACATAGGAAATATGGACTATTGAAAGTCAGCCCATTAACCTACTCAAAGTCCTTCAATGTCTTCCCATCATCTTCAGATTAAAATGTAAACCTTTTAAAGCCATCTGGCCCTGGCTATCCCAAGAGGTTTTTTTTTTCTCCTGACATGCCCCAAGCACTTAAAGCTCCAGATGAAGAAAATCATACCCCACCTCTCAAATGAAATCTCCCATGTTTCCAACTCAAACACACAGGTGAATAAAAAAGGTCGTTAGGAGGGAATGAGACCTGAAACAACAACCTGTTTCTCATGCAAAGATAAGTTGGAATGAATTTCCCAGAGAAGATGAGTGCACCCAAGAAAATAAACCATCTACTAGGACACATAGCTCCTGGTAATCATATTTACACCTGTCATGGTATGAGAATGAATTGTATGCTCCAATAGAATGATTTGAAAACAGAAGTATTATGGATTGTCCTGGATCTATTGATATGACACTGAAATAATTCAGTTAGAGTGTGACAATTTTAACACAGAACTAATAGCAAATTCAAAAAAGGCAGTGCTGACTTTCATGAACAGTAAAACACTGAAAATAAACAATGTTGTAGAACCACAACCCCTTGACCCAAATGACTTCAAGTGACTTCACTACTATTCCTCTGATTAAATAGCTTCTTTAATACAACAAGTAGATTAATACAGTCAGTACTCAAATTTGTATCACTGGTCCTGAGTATATAGAAGCTTAAAAAAATTATGGAAATATCTTCCCAACTTAAGTAGTAAGCACACAGCTCAAGAGTAGAGGTGATGATAGATGATTCATCAAATAATTAAATTTGTATTGTCTAAAATCACTGAGCCAAAGACAAGGGAATGCTTAATTATCTATTACATGTAAGTAATTTTAGACACTTTCATCATTTAATTTTGACATTAAACCTATATTTCAGGTATTATCACCACAATTTTACAAAGGAGGAAACTGAGACTAATGGAGTTTAAGTATCTTTCCAAGGAAACATGGATGGTAAGCAGGAGAACTTGGACTCAAGCCCCAAATTGCTATTCTTAATCCCCATATACAGATAATAATAAATATCTTCAGAGTTTCTGTCATTATTAAATAAGATAGCACATTAAAACAGTCCATCAAATATTCAGTTCACATTATGTAAAGGGAAAGCATCCTTCCTGCCTAGTTGTAAGGATGTCTCCATAGGCCAAGTATTTCGACAACTTTATAACAATAATCTTGGCAAATTCCATACATAGTATGGACTCTAACATTGTGGTTGTAAATTTCAATGTTTTCTGTGACAAGTCAATAACAGCAACCTGCTGGCATATACGGCTTGTGTAGACTCGGGAAGTGCATGCCACAAATACAGATATTAAATTCAAAATAAAACAAAACAAAATACCTCAGCTGTTCAGCATGAAAGCGTTCTCTGACATACTAAGCTCATAGGCCAACAGTTTGTGAACTTCACATACCTGCTGAGGGCAAAGCCAGACAGACTCCTGTTAGCTTAGCTTAGAATACAACATTAGAGAGCAGCTACTACATCCTTATCTCTTTGATTCTAAAAGTTAACCTCATCTGGTACTAGAAAATAGTACCCATAATCTCTAGCATGTAGCCATAATAATATTTACCTAATTTTCCAATGTTTGCCATCCCTCAGGTAAGACTGATAGACCAAAGTTAACACCTAAGTTAGGATCTGAACATTATTTCCCTAGTTGAGAACCAATCAGTTTATTTCCCCTGAAAACCTGAAATGAATGATGAGATTGCAGTTGGTCTTTCTTAAGTATTCGAGCAGAATGATAATGTGGATTTTGGACTTGAACTTTTGTAAAAGCATTCCAAATTCACAAGGAAGAGAAATACATGAGAAAGAAAAAACCACATAAGTATAAAAAAGGGAGTTGACTGGGTGAGAAGCAAGCAGAAAAGAGAAGATTCACATTAGAAAGGAGAGATGAGGATGACAATGAGTGATAGAGTGAGAGAAGGAGAGAGAGCCCAACATGATGCAGCTTCTCAGAATTACAGAGGTAACTGTCTCTGGGCCCCACCCTTCTGGATCTGATTTCCTTGAGCCTTCCTGTAGACTAGCACCCAAATTACATTTCCATGATGGCCACAAGTTTACAATACACAACACATTTTTTTTTCTTTTTAATAAATTTATTTATTTTAGTTGGGGGCCAATTACTTTTTTTATGGTGACCAATCTTTTTTTTTTTTCTTTTTTTTTTTTTTATAAATTTATTTATTTTACTTGGGGGCTAATTACTTTACAATATTGTAATAGTTTTTGCCATACATTGACATGAATCAGCCATGGGTTTACATGTGTTCCCCTTCCTGGACCCCCCACCCACCTCCCTCCCCATCCCATCCTTCTGGATCATCCCATTGCCCCGGCCCTGAGCCCTTGTCACATGCATCGAACATGGAATGGTGTTCTGTTTCACATATGATAATATACATGTTTCAATGCTATTCTCCCAGAACGTCCCACCCTCACCTTCTCCCTCAGAGTCCATAAAATTGTTCCATGCATCTGTGTCTCTTATTCTGTCTCGCATATAGGGTTATCGTTACCATCTTTCAAATTCCATATATATGCATTAGTATACTGTATTGGTGTTTTTCTTTCTGGCTTACTTCACTCTGTATAATGGGCTCCAGTTTCATCCATCTCAATAGAACCAATTCAAATGTATTTTTTTAATGGCTGAGTAATATTCCATTGTGTATATGTACCACAGCTTCCTTATCCATTCGTCTGCTGATGGACATCTAGGTTACTTCCATGTCCTGGCTATTGTAAACAGTGCTGCGATGAACATTGGGGTGCACACGTCTCTTTCAATTCTGGTTTCCTCGGTGTGTATGCCCAGCAGTGGGATTGCTGGGTCATATGGCAGTTCTATTCCCAGTTTTTTAAGGAATCTCCATGATGCATTTTATATGAATGTATCTGAGTTCATTTTTACATCTTGGCGCCCAAGAGTACTCAGGTAAACACATCATCAATTCTTCCATTAGATGCATTTTTGCTTAATCCCTACATTAAAAGATCTGGAAATTTCTTCTTCTCAGAAACTTTCATTACATATAAGTCAAGGCTTATATCACACCATTTTGTAAATTTCCAAAATTTCTATGTAACCCTGAGACAAGAAACTGGGGATTGATGGATAGGATACAAAGATTATCTCTGGAAAGCCAAGGATACATCCAGAGATGTATAATTGTTTCATTGTTATAGATGTTCATAAATTCTTCATAAAAGCAATGGCACTACTGATTAATGTACTACCACAGCAATTTTACTGCAGCATTTTTTGCATTGAGAATACTTTTTAAATTGCATGAGAATACTTTATGCAGAATAAAGCACATGCAAAAAAAGGGCTACTGATCATTTTTTGGTATGAAGAAATAACAAGAATGAGAAAAAAATTAACTTGGGTACTCCTGGAGGAGGATATTTGAGTGCTTTTAAAGAGGACAGCATGATATCGAGATAAAAAAATAAAAACATACTGGAATATAAAGAAAAATACCCAGTTCTTATATTAGTCTTAATACAAACAAGCTATTGGAAACGACACCATTTTTACTTTATACATCGATGACACCATTTGTAAAACAAGAATTGTTTTTGCTATTTCTTTGGACTCATCTAAGTTGTTTGATATGTAGGTGAATTTAAAATACTCCTTGATGTAAAGATAAAACATTCAGACCAAATATTCTGCTACCAGTAAGCAGAAAGTCTTAAAAAGAAAAAAGCACATCTATTTGAAATTATCATAGCTATGAAAGTGCTGCAGAATTACTTGGGCAAGTTCAAGAGAACAAATATCCAAAGAAATGAGAGAAATTTGTGGGGCCATTACTTCTTTAGAGACATATGTCAATTCTAGAAGAGATTCCTGAGATACTGAGAAACTAAACATTCTGAGAGACTCCTAGGTTGGGAGACAAACACTGGAGTTTGGACCCTATCAAGGGAAAAAAAGGAGCAGGCAAGTCCCCTAGCTTTTCATCTCAGTTCAGTTAAGTCACTCAGTCATGTTCAAGTCTTTGTAACCCCATGGATTGCAGCACGCCAGGCCTCCCTGTCCATCACCAACTCCTGGAGTTTTCTCAAACTCAAGTCCATTGATTCAGTGATGCCATCCAACCATCTCATCCTCTGTCATCCCCTTTTCCTCCTGCCTTCAATCTTTCCCAGCATCAGGGTCTTTTCAAATGAGTCAGTTCTTCACATCAGGTGGCCAAAGTATTGGAGTTTCAGCTTCAGCATCAGTCCTTCTGATGAATATTCAGGACTGACTTCCTTTAGGATGGACTGGTTGGATCTCTATGCAGTCCAAAGGACTCTTTTCATCTAGGGTCACAAAATACTATACGCTAGATATGTGGGTGAATTAGAAGTGGACTTGTTCTCCAAGGGACCAAAGTGCTGTTCTTCGTTTCCAGTTTTACTGAGATATAATTGACATAACACTGTGTAAGCTTAAGGTGTCCAACATGATGATTTAATATACTTAAATAGTACAAAATAATTAGCACAGCAGGCTCAATTAACACCTTCATCACCTCACATAATTACCATGTTTATGGTAAACACATTTAAGCTTTACACTTGTAGCAACTTTCAACTATATAATACAGTATTATTAACTATAGTATTATTAACTATAGTCATCATGCTGTACATTAGATCCCCAGAACTTATTCATCTTGTAACTGAAAGTTTATAGACTTTTTACCCATATCTTCCATTTCCCTTACCCCTCTCCCTGGGCAACCTCCATCCTACTCTGCTTCTGTGAAATAGGCTTTTATAAATCCTGCATATAAGTAAGATCACAAGATATTTATCTTTCACTGTCTCATTTATTTCACCTAGTATAATGTCCTCAAGCTTCATTCAAGTTGTCACAAATGTCAGTATTCCCTTTTTCTCATGACAGAATATTACACGTTATGTTCATATAAATGCATGTATGTATATACACATATACATACATACACAATGTGTGCTTAGTTGCTCAGTTGGATTTGACTCTGTGCAACACAATGGACTGTAGCCTGCTAGGCTCCTCTATCCATGGGAGTTTTCCAGGCAAGAATACTGGAGTGGGTTGCCATTTCCTCCTTCAGGGAATCTTTCTGACCCAGGAATCGAACATGTGTCTCCTGCACTGGCAGGTGGATTCAAAAAGGTGGCTCAACAGTAAGGATGATGATACCACTCTAATGGCAGAAACTAAAGAGGAACTAAATAATTACTGATGAGGGTCAAAGAGAAGAGTGAAAAAGCTGGCTTAAAACTCAGTGTTCAAAAAAACTAAGATCATGGGATCTGGTCCCATCACTTCATGGCAAATAGAAGGGGAAAATGTGGAAGCAGTGACAGATTTTATTTGCTTGGTCTCCAAAATCACTGTGGACAGTGACTGCAGCCATGAAATTAAAAGATGTCTTCTCCTTGTAAAGAAAGCTATGATAAACCTAGACAGTGTATTCAAAAGCAGAGACATCACTTTGCTAACAAAGGTCTGTTTAGTCAAAGTGATGGTTTTTCCAGTAGTAATGTATGGATGGGAAATTTGGACCATAAAGAAAGCTGAGTGCTGAACAATTGAGGCTTTTGAATTGTGGTTCTGGAGAAGACTCTTGAGAGCCCCGTGGACTGCAAGGAGATCAAATCAGTCAATCCTCAAGGAAATTAACCATGAATATCCACTGGAAGGACTGAGGTAAAACTGAAGATCCAAACTACTTTGGCCACCTCATGCAAAGAGCCAACTCACTGAAAAAGACCCTGATGCTGGGAAAGACTGAAGGCAAAAGGAGAAGGGGGTAGCAGAGAGTGAGATGGTTAGATAGCATCACCAACTCAATGGACATGAATTTGAGCAACCTGCGGAAGATAGTGGAAGAAGTTAACCTGTTAGCAAGTAAACCTGGAATGCTGCAGTCCATGGGGCTGCAAATAGTTGGATATGACTTAACAACTGAACAACAACATTCTATTGTTTTTCATGGTCATAAATGTAAATGCCTCTTTACTTTTACAGATATTTTCTTGTTAGGATATGAAAACATAAATAATTTCTATATGTTGATTTTATATTCTGCAACTTTACTGAAGTTTTTCATTAATTACAATAATTTTTTGGTGGAGTCTAGGACTTTCCATAAATAAGGTCATATTATCTGAAAACAGATACTTTTCTTCTACCTTTATGATTTAGATGCCTTTTATTGCCAAACTACTCTGTTTAGAACTTCAAATAGTATGCTGAATAGGAGTGGTCAGGGTGGACACCCTTGTCTTATTTGTTACCTTAGAGGAAAAGCTTTCCACCTTCCATTATCGAACTATCTTAACTGTAAGATTTTTATGTATGGCCTTTATTATGTTGATGTATGTTCCTTCTATTCCTACTTTGTTGAAGATTTTTATCCTAAAAGAATGCTATGTTTTTTCAACTGATGTTTTCTACATCTGATAAAAATGATACAATTTTTTTATTCACTCTATTAATCTGCATATCACATTATTGATTTGAATATAATGAACTATTCTTGCATCCCCTTTGATCACAGTGTATAAGTTTCAACTTTGTGGTCTCTTTCTGTTCTACATATTTGCATTAAGTTTCTGCATGTTCTCACTAGACACCTTTCAAAGTTTACTTTTATCACTATCAGGACATGCACAGGGAGAGAGCCACAGAGTTGGGGGTGTGTGGGTCTGGCTTGCAGAGCACTGGTGGTGCCCATGGGCCAGTTGTGAGAAACTACTACAGGCAAAGCATCCCCAGCAGCTCATTTATGGGCTTCTTGATGGAGGCTGCAATATGGTAAATAAGATATGTCTCCCTTGATTACCCTGTGAGCATCATTATCTGCTGCTCTACCAGCCTCTTCATACCTCTAGTCTTGTAGCTCATGCTTAGTGCCCTACATGGGGCAAGAGAGAAAAGGACATCTTTGGCTGTGACCCACACAACTAGGACTCCAAACTCCCACTCACAAGGCCTCACTTTCCCCACTGTGAAAAATCTTGGGCTAAGAAAGGTCTCTTGACATTTAGTTTTGCTAAATACCTTGAGGGAGGTATCATGTGGATGAAGTCAAACTGTTCCTCTTACTCTCTTAAATGAATCTAAACTTGAATATTTTTGCTTCAGTGGTATATTGGAATTTTTCCTCTAGTCTCTTAGATTTCTACAAAAGTCCTTTCATATGTGGGTTATTGTTTAAAACAGTGTTCTCCAGGGACTCCTGGACCACACTGAGACAGGCTGGAACCAGACTATAGACTACTGCAGATTTCACAGCTGGAACTAAAGTCTGTACACCTACTCCCTGATGCATGAGTGGGTGAAACTCCTCCTGGGTTCCTTGGTAAATGGTGTTGGATCCCACAGTGCCCACAACGTGTTGTGTATTAATGAAGGATTGTTGTTGTGGGGTGGGACACAAGGAGGGATGTCTTATTTGGCCATCTTGCTGACATCATTTGAAAGACGAGTTTTAAATCATTCTGACTACTAATTATATTCTGGTAATCCAAGATTGCTAGTTGACTTACAGCCACATGCCTGAAGCAAACTTATATCTTATCTAGAATGAAATCTTATATCTTATCATTCTGTTCTTTATCTATCAAATTTATTAATCAATAAAAAATAACCTGACTTATAAGATGACCAAGCGATCTAACTTAAAAAGTCAAGAGAAAGAATATAAATAAATACAAAATCATAGTGAATACAGATAATAGTCTTATAAGACATGGACTTTAAACAAGCTATGATTAATAAACAGTCTGTGAGCTAAATATTTTTTACACATTTAAAGGTTTGTAAAAACAAAGACACAACAGTAGCAATAATGACGGTAACACAAAGACAATTATGGGACAGGGCTGTACATAGCCCACAAAGATTAAAATATTTATTACCCTGCTCTTTATATAGAAAAATATTGCCAACTCTGTTCTAGAAAATAAAATGCATTATTATTTCAGTAGAAAATGGAAACTTTCAAAAAAGAAGCAAAAGGAAATTTGTACTTAAAATAAAGTATCTGATATTGAGCAAACATGAGATTGGGTTTAACTGAAGATAATATACACCTAATACGAGACTTAATTGCTCTATATTAGCTTTAAGTGAAGTAGCAAGTGTGGATTGAAAAGGATGGTAACATAAGAAATACTTGAAGAGATCATAGCTGGTAATTTTCCAAAACCAATGAAAGACATCCAACCATATATTCAACAATTGCTACAAATACAAAGAAAATCACAACTAGGCACAAAGGTATAAACGTACTGAAGAAAAGACACAGAAAATCTTAAGATTATCATTTTTCAAGCAAAAGGAGAGGATATACTACCTTCAGTAGCTTAGTAAGATTGATTGCTAACCTCTCAATGAAACAATGAAATACTGCCTTCTGTCTTAGGACGATTAAATAACTTCAAATTTGGAGGTACGATGAGGGACTAGCTGAAAGTCTTTATCCAGACTGGAGGAAAGTCTTTATCCAATCAGATTTTCTTCAGAAGTGAGTGTAAAAGAAAGATATTTTACACACACACACACACTCCAACTAATAGAATTTATCATAACCAGACCTGCATTTCAGAAACACTAAAGTTATACATTAAGCATACGGAAAACTATCCCAAATTGTGACTATAAGATTAAGGACAAATGACCCCTTCAAAATTACATACTTTCTGCAGAAAAATAACAATAACAATAACTTGTATAGCTTTAAATATGTGTAATTAAAATACACATAGCAAACATTCTTAGAACTGATGCTGAATTATATGAAGAATATAGTTTTATTCAGGAAGGTCACCACCCTCATAGATAAGGATGTGCAAGATAAAACAATAAATATTATGCTAGATCTTGAATCAAAGTATTTGTGAATTTGCTTTATTTTGATACAGAAATGTGGAAATTAAAAGTCTGCCTCAGATGTTTACAGTTATGTTCTCCTTTCCTGAAGGAAAGAATATCAAAAGATCTCTTAAGATATCTCATAGACCTTGGGGACTTTATCATTGCCCAGGTCAGTCTTACATGTTCAGAAATTTGACTTTTGTTGGTAAAATGACAATAGATTTTTCACTCAAGGGAAACCTCCTTTTTACCAAATCATAAGACTAATGTATTATTTCATGAAGCCAAATTATTAAATGTTATGGGTATATCTCATAATATTCAAAATATGCCACCCAGCTGACAATCCTGTATCCTCCATAATGTGGTGTTATTTTTCTATAAGAATTATCACCAAAAATGGGAGATAGTTTTTGGAATAATCAGACAAGTTTCACTGGGTAGAAATCTATTTAGGATAAGACTACATTTCAGAATCAGGCTTGTTCACAACGATCTTATCATATGGGGTCTTCATCAAAGGGCTGTATCACTCCCAGTTCATCAGCTGAAGGCATCATCAGTACATGTTTTTAGTCCATCCATGAATGCTACATGATCATGGGTCATTTCCCTCCCTGACTTATTTCTGTATTTGAATAATTTAATATGCTTAAATTGACATTGGGATTATTATGTTTCTTCAAGCAATTTGCATATGTCTGCTTTAGTTTATTTTGGGTTGATTTTACATTTTAAATTACAGAGAAGGGACTTCCTTGGTGGTCCAGTGGCTAAGACTCCACGCTCCTAGTCTGGGTTCTATCCCTGGTCAAAGAACTACATCCTGCATGCCACAACTAAGAGTTCATATGCTTCAGGTAAAAGATCTTGCTTGCACAGCCAAATAAATCAATATTTTAAGAAATAAATTACAGAGAATACTCACATTTCTCTTATTTCTAATATCTTTGAGTGCTTCACCTATATACTAACAACAGAAAACTTACTATTTTTCTTAAGTAAGATAAAAATACATCAATTATACCTATATGTTATTCCAACTTGTGTGCATTTGTGTTTTCCCAACTTGTCTCTGTTGGTTATTGTTGCTCTAAAAATTTCTGATGAAAATTTTAACACTGTTTTTTCAACTTACTTGCTGAACAATGACATATTTCACACTATTTATAGCTTCATAAGGATTGACTGACAGGCAATGTCAACTGGGTAAATGGCTCTCTTTGACATATTATAAAAACCGACAATCAATTAAAAGCTTATGGGGTAAAGCAGTAATACACAAAGCTAGAGGTATGTTCAAAATGTACTCAATAAATATATGTATACATAAAACTGATTCACTTTCTTGTACAGCAGAAACTAACACAACATTGTAAAGCAAGTATACTCCAATAAAAACAAATAAATGTACTAAAAAATTGACCACCATAGAAAGTTTTTCAACCAGAGAATTAAGGAGAATCTAGATAATTTAAAAGTAATAAGGACACATGACATTGGTCCTAGCTAGACCAGAAGATTGGTTAACTTTATCTAGATGGGGAAGGTCTTTATCTATCTATCTATCTATCTATCTATCTATCTATCTATCTAATAGTCCTAAAATTCAAAATGAATTGTTAATAGCAGGTAACACATATGGTAAATATATATGACTAAATAAGTAGAAGACAAAAATGAATGACATCGGAATAGTGTGAATTTAAGACTTTCCATTCTAGAGATCTTAAGAGAATGTGCTGTGTTTGAATTCCTCACTTAGGCCCTTACCAATGACTGAGTTATAAACATAAGCTCATTTCTTTGCTTGAGCAAGTTATTTCAAGAGAATGTCAAATTAGAGAGGATAAAGCTTTCCTGGACAAGAAGTAAAATTCAGTCATTTTGTACATGAGAAAACTATAGAGATCAAAGAAACTATTTAGATTTTTAAGGCTACACAAGAAGAGATTTATGTAAGTGTTTACACATAGAGGGAAGATTTAGTGGTATCAAATGACAAGCTTTGTTAAAAATAGCATTACAAAATGATTACCTCATCAAATAATTGAATGAAACATATTTAACTTAATATAGAGGAACTACACATCTAGAATGTAGTTCATCCAACTTCCTCGGAACTCAGCACTATCAAACCAATTCTGCTATACTTTAACCAGCTTCTAGCATGATCTCTCAAGCAGGACTCTCACAAATTAGAATCCCTCTCTTCAAAAAGTTCATGGCTTTAGAGCCTGCAGGTGATATTGGTAAAGGATACTTGGGAGTTGATTAAAACAAAAATAACAAGTCTTAGAAGACAGCAGAAACCAGCAGCTATTTATTAAAGATGAAGGGAATATCAAAAGAAATTGTGGAAACTAGCAAAAAAAATAGACATAAATCAGTAATCTACTTGTCTGTGTCTTAGATCTAATTTTATTTATTTATTTTCAGAGTGGTTTCCTGGCCTCATTCACATTTGTTTAGTCTCAGAATAATTTCTTGTTAAGCTCTATATTTCACAGAACAGTTTATAACTAAATTTGAACACAGCCTAACTGGACGATCTATGTTGATCCAGTGTAAAATAACTGCTCAGTCGTTTCTGACTCTTTTCAACCCTATGAACTGTGCCTACCAGGTTCCTCCATCCATGGGATTTCTCAGGCAAGAATACTCGAGTGGGTTGCCATTTCCTCCTCTGGGGGATCTTGAACCCATGTCTCCTGTATTGGCAGATGGATTCTTTACTACTGAGCCACCTGGGAGTCCCAAAATAACATTGTTCAGTTCAGTTCAGTCGCTCAGTCGTGTCTGACTCTTTGAGACCCCATGGACTGCAGCATGCCAGGCCTCCCTGTCCAACACCAACTCTCACAGTTTACCCAAACTCATGTCCATTGAGTCAGTGATGCCATCCAACCATCTCATCCTCTGTCATCCCCTTCTTCTCCTGCCTTCAATCTTTACCAGCATGAGGGTCTTTTCAAATGAGTCAGCTCTTCACATCAGGTGGCCAAAGTATTGGAGTTTCAGCTTCAACATCAGTCCTTCCAATGAACACTCAGGACTGATTTCCTTTAGGATGGACTGGTTGGATCTCCTTGCAGTCCAGGGGACTCTCAAGAGTCTTGAATGGATCACAAATTTCACTAATTACAGAAATACTGTTTTAAAGAAAAAAGTCATATATTTTATGTGGAAGGGACTTAACTAATGCCAAATGGTTAAAAGATGTGACTGAGAACCTGGTATCCTTAGCAATATCAGTGGTTGCCAAACTTAGTGAATTTTTGGAAACTACATTTCCATACCCATCTACGGAAATTTCAATTTTGTAGTCTTGGGATGAGTCAGTAAATTGTAGCTTACCAACAACCATGCCCTCACTGCACACACACAAGCACACAACAAAATGCAGGTCAATATAATCATTAGTTAAGTTAGGGTTCATTATGATGAATGATCACAGGCATTTCACTTTAGCTCATTCGTAAATGTAAGAAGCTATGTATTTCTAAAGTGACTTTTGATTGCAAATTTTATATTTCTGATATAGCCTCTTGCCTAGCCCCGTGATTTCTTCTTGAGGATTTTTGATCGCCTCAGCGTCACTTAGGGAGAGTTTGCACTCTCTGGAGGCTATCTGTTCCATTGTCATAAAGCTCCCTATGCTGAGTCAAAATACTACAGTTTCTACTGCTTTGTCCAAGTTCTACCCTTTGAAAAATATGTATTCCTGTCCATCTGATAGCTCTTCAGATGCTTAAGGGCTGGTTTTGCATCTTTCCTTCAAAATTTCTTCTCCAGATTAAAAAAAGATGTAAAGATTATATCCATGAAAGAATATAGTTTCTTCTCAATAAGCTACTTAAAATGGAACAAGATCTCCATATCAGTAAGATGATGTCTCACTAGAAAAGTAGAAGAATCAGTGAAATAATTTGGAATTTTGTATCAATACATGCAGTTAGAGGAAAGCTTGCCAAGAAAGAGGCTGAGGAAAATTGTAGGAGTGTTACAGCCTACCAGCAGATGGGGTGTGGTAAATTCCAAAGTGAGAAATGGAAGACTGAGAAAAAAATAATAAAAGTACATCCATTTGAATAAATTTTAAAATTAAACTGTGTAGGCTGTAGCATACTCTTTTAAAATTTTGATATTGTTTTGGATATCCCGTTTCTATTGAGGAACAATTAATCAAATTGATGTGTCCAGATTCCTTTTATACAATATAGTCATTCAAATATAACTAAATTTATAAATTATAACTGAACTAATTACATAAAACAAAAATAAGATGCAATCTATAAAACAAAGGATAAAGGAGTCATAATAGAAATACTATTTATCTATGAAAATATGAACATGACAAAAGTAAATTATACACCAAATCCAATAATTATATAAATAGGTTCCCTCTAACATAAAGAAGAGGTTAATTCAGGAAAAATAAAAGTATTCCATTTACAATTCAGGAAAAGGATTATTAAACTTATTTCGAGTGATGCAGTTACTAGCTGTTTGCAAATGTGTATGTAATCAAAGCTCCAAGACAGTCTTATCACTCCTCTTTCTTATATAATCAAAGTTTTAGTTTCTTCTTTATTTAGTTTTTCCTTTATTTCTGACAAACTTACTACTTCTCTCCCCACTCTTCAGAACTGCTATATGCTTTGCAAAACTGTTAGAACAAAAGTCCTTTTTTCTAAATACGTTGTGGATTGTCTCTTGACCATTTTGATCACTTTTCCTTCTTGAAACTATCTTTAAGTTCAAAGACTTTTAAATGCCCTGATTTTCATTGTACTTGTGTCTGTCTTTCTGAGGATTTTCTTTTTTCCATTTGTATTTCTACAAAAAGCAAATCAATTCTTGTTTCTTTAAAAAAAATCAATAACAATCAGTCTTTAATATAAAGCTCTACTTCTGAACTCTCAGTAAGCTTTTAATCCTTATCTCCAACTCTCTCCTTAATATTTATATTTGAATGTCAGGCTATTATCTTACAGAATCAAAGACTGTTAAAGTTCCAACTGACCTGGAGATCATCTAGGCAAATCTCAAGTTCCAGATAAGGGTATAACTTGAAAGAACAACCATTCAAAGTCACTCAGATCATAGGGGTAGGACAAAGACTAATGTGGGAGTTCTGTATTTTCCAGTCCCCAAATAGTATGTTATATAGCACTTACATGATTTCTGTTTTGTTGATAATTTAGACTAAATTCATAAATTTTATATACCATAATTTATTAAAGAAAATTAGCATGTAGGGAAGGATATGGTTAATATTAACAATTTTAGGCAAAATAAATATATGTTTGGCAGTGTTCAAAATTGACTCACAAAAAAATTATCTATTGGACTAAACAAGATTTCTCTTTGAAGCTTTGAGAACCTATAAAATAATTTGCTTTGATTGGCTCAGTTCTTGTGGGTTGATAAACTTGATATCTCAACTATCTCTCAAAATCTCAATCTGCTCCAATGACTGTATTAAGAATGCTTTTATCAAATTTAGATATTTGGGATGGCAGAAACTTGAGTAGCTCTGCAGACCAAGTCCAAGGGAAATACTGGTGACAAGTGGTAAAAAGTACAAAAAAGATAACCATTCAAAGACTCTGAAAATTATTCTAATGACATAGAGAAAGTTAAGAAACATTTATTTTAGAAAATTTACTAAATTGTGGTATGAACACTGCAAATCTATGGCACTTGACTACGACCTGTTCCCTCATTCCCCTATTCTCCCTATCCTTGTATGGTAAGCACAACCCTCACCATGACTGGTCCCTCTGACAAGTTTCTCTCATCAACAACATTTTTAGGCTTATCAGCAGCCTAGGATCTGGACTTACTTTCTCAGTTCCATGCCCTGACCACTGATATGCATGCTTATCTCTACTAAAGTAATAAGGCTTGACTGTTAAAAAAAAAAAAAAGTATGATAATAGAAATTCCAATCTAGGCAGTATGACCAGTAAAATAGGGTTTCCCTCTCCCTTTTCCTCTCAGTCAAAGATATGGTATTTCAACATAAGGGGCAGGCCACTTGAATTTCTCTTCTCCACTCCACACCCAAATGGCAGAGGCTAAACTCCTGGTGAGTGTTGCAACAACTTAGGGGCTCCCTGTGTCAACCCACTCTTTCCACCAAGCAGAGGATTTACTCTAGGCTGAGATTTTTCCGGTCTTTATTGGCCTTTCCTCAACTCATTTATTGGGCAAAAGTTCCACATTCAGAGATGCAAGCTGAGAAGGCTACTAGACTCACTCAATACCCTCATAATGGGGAGGCATCATTCAAGGAGAAGGGGAATACTGTCCCTATTCTCATCTGTGGAGTAGAGGCTCACGGATTTGCCATGTGAGATAGGCAGTTAAGGAAAATGAAAGTGAAAGTCACTCAGTCGTGTCCAACTCTGGGTGACCCCATGGACTATAGGGTCCATGGAATTCTCCAGGCCAGAATACTGGAGTGGGTAGCCTTTCCCTTCTTCAGGGGATCTTCCCAACCCAGGGATCAAACCCAGGTCTCCCGCATTGCAGGCAGATTCTTTACCAGCTGAGTCACAAGGGAAACCCAAGAATACTGGAGTGGGTAGCCTATCCCTTCTCCACTGGATCTTCCAGACCCAGGAATTGAACTGGGGCCTCCTGCATCGCAGGCGGGTTCTTTACCAACTGAACTATCAGGGAAGCCCACAGTTAAAGAAAACTCTCCTCAAAGTTACTGAGAATTGAGTGCAATTTGATTGTGGACACACAAGGGTCTTCCATTTCTGAGTGGGCTTTATAAGGGGATTTGGATCAAATTGTTGCCACTGCTGCTGCTTCTGCTGCTAAGTCGCTTCAGTCGTGTCTGACTCTGTGTGACCCTATGGACAGCAGCCCACCAGGCTCCTCTGTCCCTGGGATTCTCCAGGCAAGAACACTGGAGTGGGTTGCCATTTTCTTCTCCAATGCATGCATGCATGCTCAGTCACTTCAGTCGTGTTTGATTCTGTGCGACCCTATGGACAGCAGCCCACCAGGCTCCTCTGTCCACGGGATTCTCTAGGCAAGAATACTGGAGTGGGTTGCCATTTCCTTCTCCATAATTGTTGCCACATTACTATCAAATATCAGAGTCTCTTTAATTCCAGCTCTGGACCCTAATAGCTAGTTCTGGTAACAAATAAAAAAAGTTTTGTTAGATAGGAAGTTAGCTATGTGCATATGACAGGCAGCCCCATGGGCTGAATATTCAATAGCCTCCTAATCCTGCCAAGCTATTTACCAACTCTGCCCAAAACAGACCCCCATCAGTCCTCCAAAATGGTCATGGGCCTGGAAAAATCTCCCACCAGCCAAGTGGAGGCACATGTGCACGTCTCACATTATCTTGTCCTTAGATAACCCTTGGCAGCCATTGGGCTTATTAAAATGTTCATAAATATTCTATGAATACATACATCTAATTATAACTGACTGAATTATGGGCAGGGCCTGCTCAATAGGGCCTCTTATTATATAACTGGCAGCTGGTGTTAATTAAGACTGTCAATCAACAACCACCTGGATCATGCAAAAAACCTTGCCTTAAAAGCTGTACACCCCAGCCTTCCTTGGCCATTGCCTTCCTTGGCCTGGCTTACCTCTCTCTTGAGGTGTTCTTTCAGCTCTCTCTTTGCCTTCAATAAACTCTCCTGCAACCGCTAAGAAACAAGGCCCGAGGTAGAAGTAGCAATGGTTTCACTCAACCTTCTGTTACAGGGATATTCTATGATTCATGGCAAAAATTGGTCAAAGCACTCAAGGCTCATTTTCTTCTTGCTATAGCAGAACTTGATCCTGAACTTTTATATTACAAATTCAGAGTAACACATTAGCCTAAAACCTGGTCTAAACCCTAACTCATTAAATATTGCAAGTCCTCTCCCAACTCCAAAAAAATTATAATATTGAATTTTGGTGAAATCAATGTATAAAAGTAAAGTGCCTTTTTTTTTTCCCTGCAAGGACATATTGAATACCTGGTCTATTTAGGTTAAAAAAAAAGAAATTTGATAACATACAGGTTGTATGTATTGATACAATGCAGCTATCACCTCTGTTCTAACCTTTGTTCTTTCCTACAAATCAAAGTATATTTTACATGAACATTTTCCCTCTCACTGAGAAATCTTTACTGGTTTTCTATACATTTCCTCTTAATTGTTATACCTCCTTATATCACTAAGTTTTTCCTTACACTGCAGGGGAAGGGGGGATATAAAAATAATTATCTCCCTAAAATAGTTTTAAATAATTTGAGAGCTACATATTTTCAAGGAAATACACAGAAAAATTCAAGACAATTTTAAAACTGTTCACAACGGTAGTATCCAATCATTATCCAAGACATGTGTTACATTTTTTTGGTTTTGATATGAGAAACAGAAATTCACATATCCACACAAAAACAAAGCTCACTCGTTTTTCCTCCCCTTCTTCATAGAAAAAGAGCTTGTCATAAGTATAAAAGCCTCAGCAAGGCTTAAGATTTAAAATTTCATTAATTTATCAGAAGCATTTAGGCAAATTACCTCAGTGCTGAGACGATACAAAGTAACTTCAAAGTTATATATATATATATTTTTTCAAACCAGTTTGGAAGTACAATGTGTGGCAATTCTTTTCCCCTGGGAAACTTAAAACAATGCTCTATATCTAAAAACTGACCTGGAGGATGGGCAAGTCAGAATGGTATCAGGTTTCGGGGTCTTAGAAGCCGGCGGACACGGATTGTGGCTCCACAGCTGCACCTCACAGGTTGGCGTCGCCGCCCCGGGAGATTCCGGGGCGCTGGTTCTGGAAGGAGTGAGAATTGCAGCCCGCGCATGCGCAGCTCGCTGCCTGGGGTGTCCGACCCCTGTCAGGGCATTTCCGCGAGAGAGCGGTATCTGTGCGGGATCCAGTTTCTAGTCACCCGACTGTGCTCCTGAGAGAGCCCAGACCTCACTATTCCTCCAAGTTTTGTGAGGGGTCAGGAGTCCGAGAGGACTGACGTTTACTTGATACGTGACGTGTACGAGACTCCTGAGAAAGGCTCGGGAACTGTGGACCTCTGGCATCCAGGACACTAAGGTATTTTTTTTTTCTTTTTCTAAACTTGTTTATATATATATACTTTTTTCTTGTAGAACTGAAGCACGGAGTGACTGTCAACACACTCAGCAGTTTATACTACAACTATCGTTTTTAAAGAAATATTCTGATAACTAATATACAAGCTATATGTCAGAAGATGATGAGAACAGCTGAAAAACTAGCTAAGGGTGGTGTCCGTTTTACACAAGGTATTGTTTTGATATATTGATGTCCCTGGGAAGCAAATTCCGGTACAAAGTATTGTGAGACCCCTAAGCAATCCTGCACGGTTTTACCTGAAATGCCTGGAACATGAGGCCCTGACTGCTCTTAAACAAGACATTTCTCAAGGTTGTGTATGTAGAAGGAAGCCTTGAGGCATGCCATGATGTCTCCCTTCATGAAGGAGAGTGGGCTTCTTCCGTGCTTGTTTTAAAAAGCCTGATTCCTCTAATAATGAGTGATGTTGAGCATCTTTTCATGTGTTTGTTAGCCATCTGTATGTCTTCTTTGGAGAAATGTCTGTTTAGTTCTTTGGCCCATTTTTTGATTGGGTCGTTTATTTTTCGGGAATTCAGCTGCAGAAGTTGCTTGTATATTTTTGAGATTAATTGTTTGTCTGTTGCTTCATTTGCTATTATTTTCTCCCATTCTGAAGGCTGTCTTTTCACCTTGTTTATAGTTTCCTTTGTTGTGCAAAAGCTTTTAATTTTAATTAGGTCCCATTTGTTTATTTTTGCTTTTATTTCCAATATTCTGGGAGGTGGGTCATGGAGGATCCTGCTGTGATTTATGTCGGAGGTCCTTAAAAAACTGGGAATAGAACTGCCATATGACCCAGCAATCCCACTGCTGGGCATATACACCGAGGAAACCAGAATTGAAAGAGACGCGTGTACCCCAATGTTCATCGCAGCACTGTTTACAATAGCCAGGACATGGAAGCAACCTAGATGTCCATCAGCAGATGAATGGATAAGGAAGCTGTGGTACATATACACAATGGAATATTACTCAGCCATTAAAAAAAATACATTTGAACCGGTTCTACTGAGATGGATGAAACTGGAGCCCATTATACAGAGTGAAGTAAGCCAGAAAGAAAAACAACAATACAGTATACTAATGCATATATATGGAATCTGAAAGATGGTAACGATAACCCTATATGCGGGACAGAATGAGAGACACAGATGCATGGAACAATTTTATGGACTCTGAGGGAGAAGGTGAGGGTGGGACGTTCTGGGAGAATGGCATTGAGACATGTGTATTGTCATATGTGAAACAGAGCACCATTCCATGTTCGATGCATGTGACAAGGGCTCGGGGCCGGGGCAGTGGGATGATCCAGAGGGATGGGAGGGGGAGGGAGGTGGGTGGGGGGTTCGGGAAGGGGAACACATGTAAACCCATGGCTGATTCTTGTCAATGTATGGCAAAAACTATTGTAAAGTAATTAGCCCCCAAGTAAAATAAATAAATTTATAAAAAAAAAAAAAAAAGCCTGATTCCCTAAGCTACATGTTCCTCTTTAAGGGAATGCACAGTGTATGCAGGTATCCATCTGGACCTTTAATTTGCCGTTGTTGGGCTTGAGGGTCATGGGAGAACTGATCCAAGTTTTTTTCTCATGTTGCTTGCTTTGCTATGAGTAAAAACTTCATTTGGCTCTGAACCAGAAGTCTTGTTGCTTTCACAGCTCTGAACTAGGAGTCTCCTTTCTTCTGCTAGCCTTCTTGAAAGGGTAACAGAGTAACTGGTAGTTTGTAAGTAGAATACAGACAAATTTCAGACCCTTATACATGAAGACATTGTTGTGTGTGTAGCGGGGGTGGATGTTTTCTGTGGGGTCACGAAAGAGGCAAAGCTAGGCAGAAGGAAACGATCTATGATGCAGTCACACCAAAGATCCCAGACAGTGCTGCAAAGAACTTGGGATCAGGGATAACCCAGCAGACATGCAACATGGATCAGGGATAAGCCAGCAGACATGCAACATACGAAGGCAAGAAGATCTGGCCTGTGTGTCGTTGCATGTAGACTGCCCTCCAAAATGAAGCCTGCTCTTGAGCGTGGTAGCCTCTCTTTGTCTAAAGGCAAGGGAAATAGCAAAGCCCAGGGGGTGCACCCTAGCATCCAGGGCTGCAAATCAAAATATCAAAAGAATGGCCTTTGACAAAACAATGAATTTTCTCTAGAAATATATGGCATTTCACTATTGTCATGCAATAGCATTTCTGAGTTTTAAAAATACACTTCTGAGGTAAAACTCTGTTTTAAAATTTTTAGATTGCATGTGTGAATAGACTCAAGTAAAAGAGTTACTTTGGTAAGATTTGTGACTTCTATTTTGTAGTAACTGTGCCGCATAAGCCTTTGTGGTTCATTATGGACAGTATCAATTATCAACAACTTAAAACTCTTTCCAATTAACTACTGCCTTCTTTCCTCATTCACCCAAACACTCTGGTAATTTCTTATATAATTATCTAAACATCTGAAATGTGGTTTACAAGCATATGAATTACAGATTCAGACTGAGTTAGAATTCTAATTCATGTTTTTGCTTTACTTTGCATACATTGCTTAATTTGTCTTTGCTGCAGATTTCTCTTTATTATAGAACAGATAATGATTGTGTTTAGATCAAAGGCTTACTTCATCACCTGAATCTCACTACTGGACTTTTAAGTGCATAGGGAGAAGGAAATGGCAACCCACTCCAAAACTCTTGCCTGGAAACTCCGATGGACGGAGGAGCCTGGTAGGCTCCAGTCCATGGGGTCGCAAAGAGTCAGACGTGACTGAGCGACTTCACTTTCACTTTTCACTTTCATGATTGAAGAAGGAAATGGCAAACCTCTCCAGTATTCTTGCCTGGAGAATTCCAGGGACAGAGGAGCTTGGTGGGCTGCTATCTATGGGGTCGCACAGGGTCGGACATGACTGAAGCGACTTAGCAGCAACAGCAGCAGCAGGGAGTATCTTATTTAACTGTGTATCACCATTGTTAGTTGCATGGCCTGACATACAGATGAAATTAACTGCTTGTTGAATTAATGAACAAATGGATTAAATGATAATGCATTTTCAATGTTAGTAGGTTTGATCCAGAAACATAATTTTATATTTAGAGACCTTCATAGAAGATAAAGATAAAAGCAAAGCTGTCAGTAGAGATGGTTTTGAGTAACAAATGTAGTGTCTGAGGACAGGGCTGTTAAATGTCTGAAATGTTGTTTAACAAGGGAGAATAGCTAACACATCCAAACATGATACTCTTACCTTTTGGTGCACTTGATAGCAAAATTTCCTATCTTTTATTACAATAATGAAAGATTTACAAGCTAATAGGGACTAAAAGAATAACAAGTAATATTTGATTATTATTCAAGGTTATCAGTATAATGATATATGAATTCTTGTACAGTGTGTGCTCAGGTGCTCAGTTGTGTCCAACTCTGAGACCCCATGGACTGTAGCCTGCCAGTCCCCTTTGTCCATGGGGTTTCCCAGGTAAGAATACTGGAGTGGGTTGCCAGTTTCTTCTCCAGGGGATCTTCCTAACTCAGGGATTGAACCCACTTCTCTTGTATCTCCTGCATTCACAGGCAGATTCTTTACCAACCGCACCACAGTAGCACTTGAGAAAGTGTACCTGCTTTCTTTGGAGGAACATCATGAAAAAGTTGGTGCCTAAGCTATAATTTTATAATTGTGACAAAATCTAAATGAAGTTAAAATATGGGTAAAAGAAGAGGTTTTAAGAGAGACTGTTCCAAGCAGTTCCAATTTAGCTCAAGTGATGAAAATGAGTAAAGTGAAAGAAGAAAAAACGTCCGAGAGATGATTGGGGTGGGGAAGTCTTTGGATTCCCTCTAAAGCAGAGTCCAAGCCAGTGATGTAGATATTGATGTTGGTATTTTATTAGAAAGGTGATCCCATAAAGTAGGATTGAAAGAACAGGAAGGGTGATTCGAATAAGAAGAAAACACTGATACAAGAATAATTATTTGTATAATAGGGGCTCAATTTCACCACACCTCCTGAGAAAGATAAATAATAGTTCTTTGAGATATCCTCCTAAAGGAAAGAAGGCTGGGATATTTGCTGATAGGCACTCCTTTCAATTGATCTTGTCTTAAGGCATTAATTCCTCCATATTTCCATATTTCTTTGGGAACTCTCCCAGCCTGGTACTGCATTCCACCCCAGGAGGAGAACCCTTGGACTGGAAGGCAAGTTAAGGATTTCCAATGTATACTTCAGATGGGATGTTGCCATCAAGAGATCAGTTGGAAACATAAACTGTGGACATGAACTCTCCACAGTAGCTGCATATGAAATCAGAGATGGGCTACAGAGATGTTATATGAGGCACAAACTTGTCTGCTACAGATAAATAAGCAGGGTTAGACCATGCAGACTTTGTGCACCTTATTAGGGAGCTTGGGTTTTACCTACTTGTGTTTATGAGCTGAAGAGAGACTAGTATAAGTCAGACACTATTATGATCAGATATGGATTTTTTGGACATGAGATGTCATCGTGTGCTTAATATAAGCACTGATGATGAATATATTACAGTATCAAAATCCAGTTTGTGGTAATTTAAAAAGGATTATACAGTACTAATCCCAAGGCCTGCCAATGTGGAGAAGAGATTACATGTTTTTTTTTGCATTCTTCTACCTCTCAATTAAAAACTCCTTTTAATAGGACATTCAATATAAATCATTAACTTTTAAAAGTCCTTAGCAAATATTTTGTTACTGTGAAGAGATATCTACTCATTATATTAGTAACAATTCTGTGTAAAAACCATATTGAAATGTAGTGACTTAAAACAGCAATTTCTTATTGCTCACAGTTTGTATGTTGGCCAGGAGCCAACTGATCTAGATTGGGCTTAGCTGAAGTGATTTTGTTCATCATTCTCCCAGACCCAGAGGACTGGCCCAAGCACCTTTTTTCTTTGAACCTGGCTGAAGCATAAAAGAGGGCTTCCCTGGTAGCTCTGTGGTAAAGAACCCACCTGCAATACAGGAGATGCAGGTCAGATCTTTGGATCAGGAAGATCCCCTGGAGAAGGAAATGGCAATCCATTCTGTATTCTTGCCTGGGAAATCCCATGGACAGTGGAGCCTAGTAGGCTACAGTCCATGGGATCTCAAAAGAGTCAGGCATGATGACTAAACAACAAACAAACGAAGCATAAAAGAACAAGTAGAAACATATAATGTTTCTGTGGGCCTTAGCTTAGAACCGATTCACTATCACAATTGTCTTATTCCATTAGCCTAACAACTCACGTGGCCAAGCCCAGAGTCAAGAGGTAGTGAAATACATTCTCTTACTTCAGTGAGAAGTCGCCTGCCAAGGTGTACCTACAGAGAGTCAAAAAATCAGGGTCACTAATACTATTTACCACACTGTATTAGTTTCATAGAGCTGCTCTAGCTAATTACCACAAGCATAGTTGATTACAACAAAAGATGTTTATTTCCTTTATAGTTCTGGAGTCCAGATATCCATAACTAAAGTGCTGAAAGGTTTAGTTTCTGCTCTGAATTTAGAAACAAACAAATAACAACAACAACAACAAAAACACTGAGTAGAAAGTTTTTACTCATTGGTCATACAGCCAAAAAAAAGTAAATAAATTGTTTGCTGCTGTTATATAACAATTTGCCACAAACTTACCTGGTTGAAACAATGTTCATTTGTAGTTCAAACCTCAAGCCTACATAGTTGGTTTCAGCACTCTGAGTTTCATAAGGCTGATAGTAAGATGTCAGCTGAAGTTGCAGTTCTTATCTGGTGCTTGGCATCTCCTTCCAAAATCTCTGGTTGGTAGCAGAGTTTACTTTCTTCTTAAGTTTTTGACATGTCCTCCTTTATTATCAAGTCAGCTGTAAGAGGCTAGATCTCTCTCACACATTGAATCTCCCCCTTTCCCCTTCCTTCTTATATTTTAAGGTCTCTTTTGGTGGAAATAACATTAGACTCATTAGTTTCCCATCATGCCTCTGCAATCACTATGTATATATATAAACTTGAGGGGCATCTCATATACTTTCAAGGCTTCATTTCCTAACATATAGAATAAGGACACTGAAGTCTACTTTTTCTTTGAACAAATTTTTTGGCACATTGGAATCACTCTAGGTTCTCTTTCAGTTCTGATTTTAAATCATCTGAACGAGGAATTCAGTAATAAAGATGTACTTTTTGCCAAATATATAACAATATTCCCTGATTATTCTCAATAAAAGTGCATTAAATGAATAAAAAAGTAAAAAGGTGAATATGAGTACTTTTCAAGCTGTCTATATTTCACAAAGGGGAAAAATCAAGCAAAAATAATAGAACTGCTCAGATTCCTGACCTCCCTGCAAGAGTTATAAATTTTATTAACTGTTTATTCATGTGAAACCTAATATCTGATATCTATGAGTCAGGAACAGCAATTAATTATACTGGTGTCACTCAAAAAGGAGTGGGTCCTAATACATAACAATGATCAGTCAGTTCTATAGAAAGCTCCCTTCTAGATTTAATACTGAATTACCAACCTAAAATAATGTTTTCAAAGAAAAAAGATATTATGTCTTCATTATGCGTGACTCTCTCTATACATCATAAACAAACATTAAGTTAATTTTGTAACATTTTGGTTTATTTCTTATTTGTTTTATTATGTTTGTTTTGTTTTATAATGTGCTGTGGCCAGGATATTAAGTATCAACAGAGAGCTTTGTTTTAAAGTTGACTTTTCTATACACATGTTGAATTGACACCTCACCTACCAAAGTTGCTGTTTTGAATAAAAATGTAATACTTGATTTTTAAAGCCTTATTTAGT
This sequence comes from Giraffa tippelskirchi, assembly GCF_054371585.1. Lineage (NCBI taxonomy): Eukaryota > Metazoa > Chordata > Mammalia > Artiodactyla > Giraffidae > Giraffa > Giraffa tippelskirchi. The sequence continues at coordinate 68,220,329 of NC_137278.1, forward strand.
GAAATCAGGGTGCCATAGAAGGAGTTTACTCTTTGGGACTGTAGTTATTAATCAAAATGTGGAAGGAATCTGGGGGGAAAACTGAAAATAATATATGATAGAAAACTTTACCTAGTTAATATTTTCTAGAAACTATTGAAATTCTGAGACAGAGATTTTTCTGTAGATGTTAACAAAGAGGCTGTCTCATTTTGCAGAATCCATGTTAATGGAGATGTGTCACCAGAAACAGATTCCAAGATGGAGAGTTATATGCAGATTTTTGGGGAAATCGTCTCAGAGAATATAACTTTAAGACAATGAAGGTAGGAAGAAGCAGAGAAACTTCCTGACCTACAGTTTAATTACAAGTAAGGTCTTTGTAACCCTGCATTAGCTAGTCATTGACACACTCTGGAAGGAAGTAGAACCTTACATAGACAATTCCTTAAAATCGAGGAGTTTCCAGTCAGGGACATTTCTGAGTCACCAGTAGCCAGTGTTCCCAGCAGCGAGGGGAAAATGGGCACATCAAGTCTCTAAGCAAGCCTTCAGTAAAGAGAATAATTAACTTTAATTCAGGATTTTTCACACTTATATGGCCTTGCACAATTAGATTTCTGTTACTGCTGTTTAAAAATTACCTCTTATTTAATGTCTTTAGACAATACACTTTTATTATCTTACATTTCTGGAGGTCAGAAGTCCTAAATAGGTATCTTTGAGCTAGAATCAAAGTGTCAGCTGGGATGTGTGCTGTTTGAGATGCTCCAGGGAAAATTCCATTTTCTTTCTTCCTTCTTCAACTTCTGCAGGCTGTCTTCATTCCTTGGCTCAAGATCTTCCATCTTCAAAACTGATGGAGTCTTATGCTGCATCACTCTAATAGGCATTCCTATCTTTTTCTTCACTTTATGAGAATCTTGTGAGTACACTGGGTCCACCTGGATAATCCAGGAAATTTTTTTCTGTTTAAAGATTAGCTGAGTAGTATTCTTAATTCCATCTGTAACTTTAATTCTCCTCTGCTGTGAAACCTAACATATCACAGGTTCTGGAAATTAGGATGGAGACATGTTTGAAGGATCAATATTCTGCCTATAAAGGGTACATTGATGCCCAGTGAAGATATCTGATTGGAACACACAATATATAGTTGCTAGACTGGTGAATTAGAATAGAGACATAAATGGGGCCATCTTTATGAATCTTTGAGAGTGACACTATTCTCTGCCATTTTCTGCTAGGATGTGATGTCTAATTTTTAAGTGTAATGTAGTTAACATTTATATACTGTAGACTAGAATATAATAAGCTTACAAATAAGTCATTTTTAATAAATTTACAGAGCTATGTAAGCATCACTATGGCTTTCCTGGTGACTCAGACAGTAAAGATTCTGCCTGCAATGCAGGAGATGTGGGTTCAACCCCTGGGTTGGGAGGATAACTTGGGGAAGGAAATGGCAACCCATTCCAGTATTCTTGCCTCAAGTATCCCATGGACAGAGCAGACTGGCAGGCTACAGTCCATGGTGTTGCAAAGAGTCAGACACAACTGAGTTGACTAACATTTTGACTTTCACTCTCAAGCATCACTACAATTCAATATTAAAACATTTTATCAGCCCATTAGTAGTCTCCCATCCATTTCCAAATAATTCCCACTCTCACCAGTCCTAGACAATCAATTATCTGCTGTTGGTTTCTGTAGCTTTGACTCTTCTGGACATTTCATGTAATATAATCATCTGATATATACAGTTTTCCATCTGGAAAATGTGGTATGAATATAACTCATTTTGTTTATCCGTTGAATGGTTAATATTTATTTAGATTATTTCCAGCTTAGGGATATTATGAATAATTCTGTTATGAGCATTCATGTACAAGTCTTTGCATGGACATAAGCATTTGAGTAAATACCTAGAAATGGAAAGGTAAGGCCATATGATATGTATAAATACACCTGTATTTTTTTAAAGAAACTGCCAAACTCTTTCTAAGACAGCTAAATCATTTTTATCCCCACAAGAAATGTATGAGGCTACCTATTTTTCTACATCCTTGCCAATGCTTGTTGTTTTATGTCTTATGATAATACCCACATTGTGTATATGTGGTGGTATCTCATTGTGTTTTTCAATTGCATTTTCCTAATTATGATGGATATGGAGCATCTTTTCATGTGAATATGTGAATAGGCATTAATATAACTTTATTGATAAAATGTCAAATTATGTGCTTCCTGTTTAATTGGAATTCTTTCTTTTAAATACTGATTTGAAAGAGTTACTTGTGTATTCTGGGTGCAGGTCCTTTATTACATACATGGTTTTCAGACATGACTTGTCTTTTCAAATTTATTAATCTATTTTGAAACACAGGAATTTTGTTGAAATTAAATCAAACAATTTTTTCTTTTATGAATCATATTTTGGTACTGAATCTAAGTTTATGCCCTTAAGCTTTGTTCTTCTTTTTCAAAATTGTTAAAGCTATTTCATTTGTATATTAATTTGAATAATCAGCTTATCAATTTCTACCAAAACACTTGCTGATACATTGATGGAGATTTTATTGAATTTATAGATCAATGTGGAGAGTTGCAGTCATAAGAGACATGGAGTTTTCTAATCCTTATACATGGAATTTTTATTAAGTTTTTTGGATCTTTAAAATTTATCTCAGCAGTATTTTGAACTTTTCATTGTACAGACTTCATTTTCTTTTTTTTAATAATTGAATTTTTAAAATAATTTAATAATACTTCAATTTTTATTATTTTGTTAATAAAACAATTTTATTATTATTAAATAATAATTATTACTATTATCAGTTTTACAAAATAGTGATTCAATATTTTTATAGATTATGCACCATACAAAGTTATTATATTACCTATAGTCCCTGTATTATACAGTACATTCCTGGGATTTGTTTATTATATAACTGGTAATTTGTACTTCTTAATCCTGTTCACCTATTTCTCCCATTTCTCCACCCACCTCCCCTCTGGCAACCAATAGTTTGTTTTGGTGTCTGTGAGTCTATTTATCTTTTGTTATATTTGTTTGTTTTGTTGTTTAAATTTCACATGTAAGTGAAAACATACAGCATTTGACTTTGTCTGTATTTGACTTAGTATAATCTACAGATAGATCTATATTTTCACTAATAACAAGAATTCATTATTTATTATGGCTGAGCAATATTTCAGTGCATGTGTGTTTATGTGTATGTGTGTGTGTGTGTGTATAAAGCATATATATGTACACACGTATATATCTTACATAATCTTTATCTATTTATCTGTCAATGAATGCTTAGATTGGGTCCATATCTTGGCAGTTGTATAATTCTGCAGTGAACATTTTGGTGCCTGTGTCTTTTTTAATTGTTTTCATTTTCTTTGGATAAATACCCAGGGGTGGAATTTCTGGGTCATATAGTAGCTCTATTTTTAATTTTTTGAGGAAAATTCATATTGTTTTCATAGTGGCCGGTTTACATTCCCAACAACAATGTAGGAGGTTTCCTTTTCTTCATATCCTTCCATCAGTTGTTACTACTTGTCTTTTTGATGATAGTCATTGTAATAAGTGTAAGGTGATAGATACTTCATTGTGGTTTTGATATTCATTTCCCTGATAATTAGTAATGTTGAGCCTCTTTTCATGTGCCTGTTGTTCATCAGTATGTCTTCCTTTTTAAAAAAAGATTTAGATTCTATATTTTTCATGTGATAACATATGCAAGCATTTTTTATATATTTTAGATTCTTCCAAGTGCTATTTTTTAAAATTAAAGAATGCTGCTGCTGCTAAGTCGCTTCAGTCGTGTCCAACTCTGTGCGACCCCATAGACAGCAGCCCAATTGCTTTATAATGTTGTTAGTTTCTGCTGTACAACAACATGAATCAGCTATAAGTATACATATACCGCCTCCATCTTGAGCCTCCTTCCCAACCTTCCCATCCCACCCCTCTAGGCCATCACAGAGCATGGAGCTGAGCACCCTGTGTTATATAGCCACTTCCCACTAGCAATCTATTTTACACCTGGTCGTGTATGTATGTCCGTGCTGCTCTCTAAATTCATTCCATCCTCTCCTTCCTCTGCTTCAACAAGTCAATTCTCTACATCTGTGTCTCTATTCCTGCTCTGCAAGCAGGTTCATCAGTACCATTTTTGTAGATTCCATATATGTGTGTGTGTGTGTGTGTGTGTGTGTGTGTGTGTGTATGTGTGTGTTAATGCATGATATTTATTTTTCTCTTTCTGACTTACTTCACTCTGTATGACAGACTCTAGGTTCATCCATACCACTACAAATGACCCAATTTCATTCCTTTTTATGGCTAATATTCTGTTGTATATATGTACCACAACTTCTATAGCCATTCATCTGTTGATGGATATCTAGGTTGTTTCCATGTCCTGGATGCTGTAAGTAGTGCTGCAGTGAACATTGGCGTATATGTGTCTTTTTGAATTATGTGTTCTTCAGGGTATTTGCCCAGAGGTGAAATTGCTGGGTCATATGGTAGTTTTATTCCTAGTCTCTTAAGGAACCCTCATACTGTTCTCCATAGTGGTTCTATCAGTTTACATTCCCACCAATAGTGCAGGAATGTTCCCTTTTCTCCACATCCTCCAGAATTTTTTGTTTGTAGATTTTTGATGATGAACATCCTGACTGGTGTGAGGTGATACCTCACTGTAGTTTTGATTTGCATTTCTCTACTAATTCGTGATGTTGAGCATTTTTTCATGTGTTTTTCATGTGTTTCTGTGTGTCTTTGGAGAAACACCTGTTTAAGTCTTCCACCATTTTTCAGTTGGGTTGTTTGCTTTTCTGATATTGAGCTGCATGAGCTGCTTGTGTATTTTGGAGATTAATCCTTTGTCAGTTGCTTCATTGGCAATTATTTTCTCCCATTCTGGCAGTTGTCTTTTCATCTTATTTATGGTTTCCTTTGCTCATCAGAAGCTTTTAAGTCCCATTTGTTTATTTTTGTTTTTATTTCCATTACTCTAAGAGGTGGGTCAAAGAGGATCTTGCTGTGATTTATGTCAGATAATAATCTGTGTATGTTTTCTCCTAAGAGTTATATAACTTTTATAAGTAGGTCTTTAATCCATTTTTGTTTAAGTTTTCACTGTGTTCTGTTCTTTTCCTGAGTTTGGTGAGCATTTTTATGACCATTACTTTGAACTCCTTTATCAAGTGCATTACTTATCTCTGTTTTGCTAGTTTTTTCCTCCAGTTTTGTTTTGTTCTTTGGTTTGGAACATATTTCTCTGTCTTCTCATTTTGTTTGATTTTATGTGTTAGTCCTTATGAATTAGACAATTTACTTACCTTTCTTGGTCTCGAAGGCATGTCTTTTTTGTAGTAGTGTCCTTATGCAGGCAGTGTATGTCCAGCTGCTTTTGCTGGAGAGCTAGAACTGAGCCTTGCAGAGGCTGGGGCTTCTCCCATGGTACATTGTGATCCACTACCTTGGTGGATGTCTGGGCTTGGAGACAGAGCTAAGTGCAGGCTTGGAGGGAGAGGGGGCAGGCATTTCTGGGGCAGCTAGGATGTCAAGTACTTTTTAATGTACTCCTCTGCACTAAGACTCAGAATAAGTAAGTTTGTGCATTGCCTTTTAAGATTGGAGTCACGGTTACCTGTAGCACCTCAGTTTTCCTGATCTTAAGCTCTGCTGGTATTCAAAACCAGCTAAGGGGGTTTGTCTTCCCAGTGTGAGTTCCCAGGTTTAAGATATCCAATCTGGGGTGTGAGCCATTCACTCCTTAAAGAGGACCATCAAGTTTATGATATGCTTTCCTCTTTTGAGTTGACCTCAAGGTATGTGAGTCCTGTTTAAATTGCTTCTCCTCCCCTCCTATCCATCTCAGTGTTTTGTTTCTACGTCTTTTTGTTTTTAGTTTGTTTTTTTTTTTTCTTTAGATCTTTGTAGAAGAGCTGTTCTGCTGGTCTTCAAGTTGTTCTCAGATAAAATTGTTCTATATGTAGTTGTCATTTGGGTGTGTCTATGGGAAGAGATGATCTCATAATTTTCCTACTCTGCTGTCTTGATCCCATCATTAAAGCCTTTCATTTCTTCAGTTAAATTTATTGCTGAGTGCTATTCTGGTAGTGCTACTAGGAATACGTTTCTTTAAATTACTTTTTCAGAATGTTCATTGTGAGTATGCTGTTGTCCATTTGCTAAGTCATGTCCAACTCTTTGTGACCCCATAAACTGCAGCACACCAAGCTTGCCTGTCCTTCACTATCTCCCGGAGTTTGCTCAGACTCATGTCCGTTGAGTCAGTGATGCCTTCGAACCATCTCATCCTCTGTCGTCTCCTTGTCCCCTTGCCCTCAATTTTTGCCAGGATCAAGGCCTTTTCCAGTGAGTCAGCTCTTTGCATCAAGTGTCCAAAGTATTGGAGCTTCAGCTTCAGTACCCAGTTCTTCCAATGAATCAGTTCAGTTGAGTCGCTCAGTCGCTTTGCAACCCCACGGACTGCAGCACACCAGGCCTCCCTGTCCATCACCAACTCCCAGAGTTTACTCAAACTCAAGTCCAATGAGTTGGTGATGCCATCCAACCATCTCATTCTCTATTGTCTCCTTCTCCTCCTGCCTTCAATCTTTCCCAGCATCAAGGTCTTTTCCAATGAGTCAGTTCTTTGCATCAGGTGGCCAAAGTATTGGAGTTTCAGCTTCAGCATCAGTCCTTCCAATGAATATTCAGGATTGATTTCCTTTAGGATGGACTGGTTAGATCTCCTTGCTGTCCAAGGGACTCTCAAGAGTCTTCTCCAACACCACAGTGCAAAAGCATCAATTCTTCGGTGTTCAGCTTTCTTTATATTCCAACTCTCACATCCATACATGACTACTGGGAAAACCATAGCTTTGACTATGGGGACCTTTGTCACCAGTGTTATTGCTGCTTTTTAATACACTGTCTAGGTATGTCATAGCTATTCTTCCAAGGAGCAAGTGTCTTTTAATTTCATGTTTGCAATCACTGTCTGCAGTGATTTTGAAGCCCAAGAAAATGAAATCTGACACTGTTTTCACCTTTCCTCATCTATTTGTCATGAAGTGATAGTACTGGATGCCATGATCTTTGCTTTTTTGAATGCTGAGCTTTAAGCCAGCTTTTTAATTCTCCTCTTTCACCTTCATTGAGAGGCTCTTTCATTCCTCTTTACTTTCTGCCATTAAAGTGGTATCATCTGCATATCTGAGATTGTTGATACTTCTCCCAGCAGTCTTGATTCCAGCTTGTGCTTTATCCAGCCTGGCATTTCACATGAAGTATTCTGTGTTTAAGCCAAATAATCATAGTGACAATATACAGCCTTGATGTACTTCTTTCCCAATTTTGAACCAGTCCAGTTCCATGTCCGTTTCTAAGTGTTGCTTCTTGTCCTGCATATAGGTTTCTCAAGAGGCAGATAATGAAGAGTCTGGTATTCCCATCTCATTAAGAATATTCCAGTCTGTTGTGACCCACACAGTCAAAGGCTTTAGCATCGTTGATGAAGCTGAAGTAGAAATGCAATGGATTTTTTTATACTGATCTTGTGTGACCTTACTAAATATTTTCATCAGTTCAATGAATGGAAATAAGTATGCTTTTGTGTGCTTGTGATCTTCTCAAGATTTTATACTTGAAGGAGTATGTCATATGTGTATAATTATAGATATTTTTACTTTTTTCCAATATTAGTAACTTTTATGTATTGTTAATTCCAATGGTACCAACTAGAAACTATTATAATGTTAAATAGATAGTTATTGAGAATTGGACATCCTTTTTTTATCCTAATCTTAAGGAAAGCATTAAGTCTGTCACCATTAATTATTATATTAGCATTAGGTATTTTATTGATGTCCTTTATTAGTTTCAGGCAAATTTATTCTACTTTGAGTTTGCTGTGTTTTGTTGGAAATGGCCCTAGTGGTAAAGAATCCCTGCCAATACAGGAGATATAAAAGATGTGGGTTTTATCACTGGGTCAGGAAGATCCCCTGGAGAAGGAAATGGCAACCCATGCCAGTATTCTTCCCAGAAGAATCCCATGGGCAGAGGAGCCTTGCAGGCTGCAGTACATGGGGTTGCAAAGATTCAGACATGACTGAATGTCTGAGCACAGACATTGGAAATGAATGTAGAATTTGTTAAATACTTTGAATCTATTTAGATGATCATATGCTTTTTTTCCCCTTTATTTTATTACTATTAACTCTATCATGTCAGAAGTTTTGCCTGGTAATATTATTATTAGTATGGCAACTTAACTTGGTGAAGGAGTTTCGGAGAATCTAATTTAGCTTTCCCACTTCAGTGATTCTTATCCCACAGATTTAAGAACCAGTGTGAGTGTTCTGCTAAGTATAAAGCTTGGCCAATCCAATTATACATTTGGGAACTAAAGAAATGACCACTGTGTGGGCCTGTAAGCCCAGAAAATTTGTTGTAAGTTGGAGTGAGGTCTGGACTATCTTTATTATCTGTCTATGATCTGCCCTCATTTTAATAATGGCAAGCCTAGTTGGTGCTTGGATGTCAGTGCCAATCCAGCCCATGATCCAATAATGTAGCTTCTAAATCCAATAATTGTCAAAACATATTTTTGTAATCCACTACATGTACTGGACCCCCTACATGGTCACTTAAATATAATATTCCTAGGTCCCTTTGGAGGAACAGTGTTTGATTTACGGAAAAAAATTATGAAGATAGTACAGCAGATTTCACTATACTCATTGCTTGTGTACACCTTCTTTTATGTTTAGTCTTACTGACTTTACTCATGTCCAAAGTTATTTAAATCAGCATGTTAATTTTTTACCTTCACTGGGGTTATTTCATAGATGTGTAATACAATAAAATTGTTATGCTTATTTTTATTTTATTTTTTATGCTTATTTTTAATACATTACATTCCATCAGTTTGACAGAATCAGCTTGATTCTCTGAGTTCCTAAATGATTTTTTTATGAATATGTAACATTAAAGTTGACTGTGCTGGAAAATGTTATGTGTTTTGGAAAATACAATGTCATTTATCCACAATTATAGTGTCATATAGAATAATTTCACTTCCCTAAGGAATACCCTGTGACTCACTTTATCAGCCTGTGTCCTTTTCTGGAATCACTGATCTTTTTTTTTTTTTAACCATGTCTGTAGTTTTTTCCAGAATGCCATATAATTGGAATTATAGTGTATGTGACTGTTTCAGAGTGGCTTCTTTTACTTGCCAATGTGCATTTCAGATTCATCCATATCTTTTCCTGGCTTGATTACTCACTTACTTTTATTGTTGAATAATATTGTTTTGCATGAATGTGGAATAGTCTATGCATTCATCTTTTGAAGGACATCATGATTGCTTCCAGTTTGGGGTGATTATGAATGCAGTTGCTATAAACATTCATGTGCAGGTTTTTGTGTAGTCACATTTTCAGATCATTTGGGTAAAAATCACACTTGGGAGTGTGATTGCTTGATCGCAGGTTAAGGCTATGTTTAGCTTTGTAAGAAACTACTAAACTGTCTCCCAGAGTGGTTGTACCATTTTGCATTCTCATCAGTAACGAATGTGTTCTTTGTCTTTAACATTGTCATCAGGAACTGCTACTTTTCAGGTTTTTGGATTTTAGCCTTTCAAACTGGTGAATACTAGTTTTCCAAGGAATTTTTGTCTGTAGAAAGTTTTGGGGAAATTTACAGTTAGGGAAAGAAAATTGCGAGTCTAAAAGAAAAAACATTGTCAGTTGTTTTCTGAGAATGCAGAGAACAATCTTTATTGATACAATGTCTAATAGTGGTAGATATTGTTTTGATTAATTATAGCTATTATTGATTGGATTTTGCTTATATTTGTGCCTATATTTGGGGGGTACAATAACCTAGAATTTTACTTTTTAAAAAAATTGAAGTGACTTCACAATTACTTTGGATTTCAGAAACCATTTATTTGCACAAATTAGCTGTGCAAAGACTAGTAAAACTGAATATTGCTTTCATAAATATGGGTGTACTTCACAGAGTTAAAAGTAAAATTTTTCAACAAGACAGTTACAGTATAGATAACATTCTGATTTCTCTCCAAGTGAATAATTTGTAGGCTTACAAATACCTAGTTTAAGTTTTCATTTATTTTTACAAGTACATTTGAAGATACTAATTATGTCTAGCTAATATTTGTTTAACTTGCTCCACTATTTATACTAGAGGGAAATACACTTCAAATAAAATGACTTCTACTATGTTATAATCTATGCTGTTAATTCCAAATTGGATGTTTATTAGGCATGCATTAAAATGCTCAATATGAGTTCAACTTAACTTTGAGACTCAAATTCACTATTTATTCATCTGAATTTTTCTGTTAAGCATGCAATTGTAAAAGCAGATAATTTTACATTAATAACTGTATTACACATATATTTAAGCTATTGTCTCATATTGGATTTGAAAGAGTAAAAGTGATGTAGTATTTGTAAACAGGTTTCTCGTTGAATTGATAAAATTATATGAACATAACAAGAGTCAAATACATGCCTTTCTGTTTAAAATAAATTCACGTAAATGGAGTTTATCACACCTTTGTATGTGTCATTCTGTTATCAGACTTAGTCAAAGAAGACATTAAGAGGGGATGGCAAGAATACAAAGAACTATACAAAAAAAGATCCTCATGACCCAGATTACCACGATGCTGTGATCACTCATCTAGAACCAGACATCCTGGAGTGTGAAGTGAAGTGGGCCTTAGGAAGCATACTATGAGCAAAGCTAGTGGAGGTGATGGAATTCCAGTTGAGCTCTTTCAAATCCTAAAAGATGATACTGTGAAAGTCGTGCACTCAATATACCAGCATATTTAGAAGACTCAGCAGGGCCACAGGACTGGAAAATGTCAGTTTTCATTTTGGTCCCAAAGAAAGGCAAAGCCAAAGAATGTTCAAAGTACGCACAATTACACTCATCCACATGCTAGTAAAGAAATGCTTAAAATTCTCCAAGCCAGGCTTCAGCAATACATGAACCATGAACTTCCAGATGTTCAAGCTGGTTTTAGAAAAGGCAGAGAAACCAGAGATCAAATTGCCAACATCCGCTGGATCATCGAAAAAGCAAGAGAGTACCAGAAAAATATCTATTTCTGCTTCATTGACTATGCCAAAGCCTTTGACTGTGTGGATCACAATAAACTGTGGAAAATTCTGAAGGAGATGGGAATAGCAGACCACCTGACCTGCCTCTTGAGAAAACTGTATGCAGGTCAGGAAGCAACAGTTAGAACTGGACATGGAACAACAGACTGGTTCCAAATAGGTAAAGGCTGTATATGGTCACCCTGCTTATTTAACTTATATGCAGAGTACATCATGAGAAACGCTGGGCTGGAGGAAGCGCAAGCTGTAATCAAGATTGCTGGGAGAAATATCAATAACTTCAGATATGCAGATGACACCACCTTATGGCAGAAAGTGAAGAAGAACTAAAGAGCCTCTTGATGAAAGTGAAAGTGGAGAGTGAAAAAGTTGGGTTAAAGCTCAACATTCAGAAAACTAAGATCGTGGCATACGGTCCCATCACTTCATGGCAGATAGATGGGGAAACAGTGGAAACAGTGGCTGACTTTATTTTTCTGGGCTCCAAAGTCACTGCAGTTGGTGACTACAGCCATGAAATTAAAAGATGCTTACTCCTTGGAAGGAAAGTTATGACCAACCTAGACAGCATATTAAAAAGCAGAGACATTACTTTGCCAACAAAGGTCTGTCTAGTCAAGGCTATGGTTTTTCCAGTGGTCATGTATGGATGTGAGACTTGGACTCTAAAGAAAGCTGAGCACCTAAGAATGATGCTTTTGAACTGTGGTATTGGAGAAGACACTTGAGAGTCCCTTGGACTGCAAGGAGATCCACCCAGTCCATCCTAAAGGAGATCAGTCCTGGGTGTTCATTGGAAGGACTGATGTTGAAGGTGAAACTCCAATACTTTGGCCACCTGACACGAAGAGCTGACTCATTGGAAAATATCCTGATGCTGGGAAAGATTCAGGGCAGGAGGAGAAGGGGACGACAGAGGATGAGATGGCTGGATGGCATCACCGACTCGATGGACATGGGTTTGGGTGGACTTAGGGAGTTAGTGATGGACAGGGAGGCCTGGCGTGCTGTGATTCATGGGGTTGCAAAGAGTCGGACACGACTGAGCAACTGAACTGAACTGAACTGTTGGATCATAGAAAAAGCATGGGAATTCCAGAAAAACATCTACTTCCACTTCATTGACTATGCTAAAGCCTTTGAATGCATGGATCACAAGAAACTATGGAAAATTCTTAAGAATACCAGACCACCTTAACTGTCTCTGAGAAATCTGTATCCAGGTCAAGAAGCAAGAGTTAGAACCAGTCATCGAACAACAGACTGGTTCCAGATTGCGAAAGGAGTACATCAAGGCTGTATATTGTCACCTTGCTTGTTTGAGCTATCTGTGGAGAATATCACGTGGAATGCCAGGCTGGATGAAGCACAAACTGGAATCAAGATTTCCAGGAGAAATATCAGTAAACTCAGGTATGCAGATGATACCACCCTTATGGCAGAAAGCAAAGAGGAACTAAAGAGCCTCTTGATGAAAGTGAAAGAGGAGATTGAAAAGTTGGCTTAAAGCTCAACATTCAGAAAACTCAGATCATGGCATTCAGTCCTATCACTTCTTGACAAATAGATCGAGAAACAATGGAAACAGTGACAGACTTTATTTTCTTGGGCTCCAAAATCACTGAAGATGGTAACTGCAGCCATGAAATTAAAAGACACTTGCTCCTTGGAAGAAAAGCTATGACCAACCTAGGCAGCATACTAAAAAGCAGAGACAGTACTTTGCCAACAAAAGTCTATCTAGTCAAAGCTATGGTTTTCCCAATAGTCTTGTATGGATGTTAGTTTTGGACCATAAAGAAAGCTGAGCACTGAAGAACTGATGCTTTTGAACTGTGGTGCTGGAGAGGACTCTTGAGATTCCCTTGTACACCAAGGAGATCAAACCAATCAATCCTAAAGGAAATCAGTCCTGAATATTCCTTGGAAGGACTGATGTTGAAGCTGAAGTGCCAATACTTTGTCCACCTAATGGGAAGAACTGACTCATTGGAAGAGAGCCTGATGCTGGGAAAGATTGAAGGCAGGAGGAGAAGGGGACAACAGAAGATGAGATGATTGGCTGGCACCACCAGATCAATGGACATGAGTTAGAGCAAGCTCTGGCAGTTGATGATGCACAGGGAAGCCTGGCGTACTGAAATCCATGGGGTCACAAAGAGTCAGACATGACTGAGTGACTAAACTAACTGAACTGAAGTGAATTACCGAGTAAAAAAAAGGAAAGTAAAATCTCGGTATATTTTTTATTATCTTAACATAACACTGCATTTTGGTAAAATAAATATAGCAAAAAATTCATTTAAAAATTTTTTCTCTTATTTAATACTTATTAAAAATAATTTTCACTTTCAGTAGGTTAGCTGTATTCAGTCGAACCTTACCTGAGAAGTAAATCTATACATAACAATATAATAATATTTGTTTGGAGACATACAAAATCTTCTAAGATAGCAAGAATTTGAAGAGGCAAGACATCTAAAAGGGAAGAATAGCTACTTTAGCGCAATATTTGGAAACAATTTTCTTCTCAAAGAATTGCTGCTTCAAGACTGAAGCCTTGAAAGTGAGGAGAACTCTCTGCATCTGACACTGAGTGGGAAAGGTGAGCATTTGAGTTTAGATCTCAGTATAGAGGTAGGGCTGCACATTTTCTTTCGAGAAACCCAAGGACTAAAGAGGAAAAACAGTGTAAGTTAGAAGTTGATCATCTTCACAATGACTGAAGCCCAGTTCAGTTCGACCCATGAGTAGATAAATGAATATAACTTCTTGTCAGAAATAAAAATTAATCAATTATGTATTGAGAAAAAATATCACGTTGAAAAAAGTTATTCTGTGTCTTCAGTTTATCAGCACACTGTGTGGCATTCAGTCAAAACTAACCATAAGTTTTTTTAAAAAGAAAAAAAATAGATAACAAAATGGATTTACAGCCAATGCAAATATTAGAACTGTTGCACTTAGACTTTCAAATATTTATAATTAATATGAAGTACAGTAATGAAATAGAAAGTATATTTTTTAATAGGGAAGTTCTAGAAGTGAAAAATACAATAGTTGAAAATAAGAACTCAACAGATGCTCTAATGTTAGATTACATATTATGAGAGGACTGGAAAATAGAAAATTTTCTCACATGGAAATATTCCAATCAGAAACAAAAGGGAAAAGCATGGAAGATGTATAAAGTGTCCTAAGAAACATTTAGGATAAAATGTAAAAGTACATATTCATTATGCATATACTTGTTATTCAAGTAGGGAAAAATTTTCCAATGATATTAACCAGTCATATTTGTAAATATAATGGCTAAAATTATAAAAGATATGAATCCAGATTAAAGAAATTCAAAAACAACAAACATGGTAAATGCAAAGAAATCCCCGTCTTTGCTTTTCATAATAGAATTGATTTCTTGGCAGAAATAATGGCAACCCGGCAACAAAAGATAGTATTCTAAGCTCTAAAATAAATAAATACAAAAGTAGAAGTCTATACTATGTCTGCCATAGCAGTATGTGTGTGTATGTGTACGCGCACACATGCATGCGTGCATGCACCCTCAGTCGCTCAGTCATGTCTGACTCTTTGTGACCTTATGGACTATTGCCCACCAGTTTCCTCTGTCCATGAGATTTTTCAGTGCTCTCAAATCCCCAACCTCGAGAAGTATAATTAACTGAAGATCTCAGATTCTGTGCTCTGAAATCTGTGCCTTATTTGGTGCAGAAGCCATACTTCTCATAGTCTGCTAATGATTGAGTATGGTAAGGACACTGTGACAGGCCCTTTTTTAGGAGATTAAGAACTCTTCTGGTAGGCAGTTGTGGCTTGAAGCCTCCCTAACAGACTTGGTGAATTTTCCCTGAGAAACACTGCAGACTAACACACTTGCATTCAACTTGTCTCGTGTTTCTCCCTTCTTGTTCTCCATCTCTCAGAGTTTGACCTGTGTTGCCATCTGAGCACTTTCTCAGCCTTTCTTTGCCCCCTCCCCATTGTCTCTCCCAGACATTTCTTCTAAAAAATTTCTTTCACATCTAATTTTCTTTCAGCAACTTTTTCCTGGAATATCTAATTATTAAAGAGAAAAAAATCTCTATAAAACAAAACAGGAATAGAGACATTTTTACAATAAGAAACTCAGATAAAAATTGACAGATTTAATAACCAAACTGCACAAAAGGAAATACCAAAGATATCACTAAAAGAAAGAGGAAAATGATTCCATACAGAAGTAGAGATGCAACAAGGAACATAGAGAAACTTAGTAAATCTGTGAGTATAATTAATGCTGACTATAGAAAATGATACAATGTCTTTTGGAGTTGAGAAATGACAACAAAAGAACAAAAGGTTAAAGTGGATTATGTGGAGTTAAAGTGCTCTCAGTTCTCTGTATTGCACAGGAAGTTGGCTCCTTTAGTGAATGGGTCTGTTGAATATTCTGGGATTCTACTACATGAGAGATGGCTGTGGTGAAGAAATAATGATGGGATTTGCAGATATAATTCAGGTCTCTAATCTGTTGACCTCAAATTAATCAAAAGGAGATTATCCTGATAGGACTTGACCTAATCCGGCAGGCCCTTTAAAAGAAGGACCAGACTTTTCCTGAAGGGAGAAAATAAGAGACTCCCTAGCTAGCTTTGAGGAAGTCTGCTGCTGGGAAAGGGCCTCATGACTGGAACTTGAGACATCCTCTAGGAACTGAAGAGTGCCTCATAGCCATAGCCAATAAGAAAGCAGTGACTTCAGTCCTACAACTACAAAGAGAGAATTCTGCCAATAACCTGTGAGAATGGAAAAGGACCTCGAATAGTAGATGACATGGCAGCTATCCAGGCCAACATTTTGAACACAGCCTTGCAATACCCGGAGCAGAGGACATAGGTAATTCAGATTCAGATTCTTGACCCTAGAATCTGTAAGATAATAAATGTTTGCTATTTTAAGTGACTATATTGGTCATTTGATGTATTGTATTAAAATAATTCACAACTCTTAGAGCCATGTTAAACACATTAGAGTGAATCTTAACATGAGGCCATACTAAAGAGGAATATTTTATAATGTGAAAGATTAACCCCCTTAAAGAACAATTCTAAATATATGCAAAACTAATAAAATTATCTCAAATTTATATAAATCAAAAGTCTAAAGCAAATAGGTAAAATAGATAATTCTATACTTATCATGGCAGTTGTTATCACACCTTTCCTTAAAACATGTTTGTTTTCAGGTCCAAGATGCATTTTAAATATATTGCTAGAACAGTAATATTGTGGCTCTTTGAACTTGAAAAAATAAGTTACAAAATTAGAACTTGAAGAAGAAGGAAAAGAGTGACTTCAGAAGGTTAGATAGATATTGAAATTACCCTTTAAAGCAAACATCATTAAAATCTATTCCTGTAGTAGTGATTTAAACTTTTATGCTAGAAAAAACCCTCAGATTTGTTGTTTGCATACAGGATTTTTAGGACTAAAAGGCCAATGACATCATTAGTCTGGTTATTGTGGCAAGATTATTATTAAATTTTTGTGTCAATATTTTGTTCAGCTCATTTTGTAGAGTAGGTAAGTATCCAGTTAAGAGACTAATTTTCATTAGGCAGTATTAATACTAAATATAAAACAAACAGAAATTTATATGTTATACCTTTTAGAAATGTATTAAGTTAATGAGTTATGTTTCAATATCTATAGTTTATTTTAAGATATATCAGCAGGTAAAATTAAGTATATGTATATGCATATGTGTGTGTGTTTTTAATTTGTCCATATCTTTAGGGACAGTCATTTGTTCTACTTTAAAACATATACTCCATGAATGGTTAGGATATCAGATATGCTGCATTCTAAAGAAGACTGCCTAAGATTCAGTATTAAGTAGGGGGGAAAAAAAAAGACCCACACAAAAATAAGTTGATTTAAGTTAAGTGAGGATAATGAAGATAGTGTTGGTAAAATTAAGGGTGATAAATTTATATATTATTTAAAATGTGCATCATAATATGTAAAGGAGAACTATGAAAAATAGGAAGAAGGACAGGTGAAGAGAAAATGACATTGAATTTGAAACGTATTGTTTGGAAAAAGCATTAAATTTATTCTATTATGTTCAGTGTGTTATCAGGGAGTACACTTTGCAAATAAATTTAGGGTTGGTTGGAAACGAGAGTGTGAACAAAGTAGAAAGCTAATATAATTTTTCATTTATATGTAATTAAAAAATATGAGATATTAGGGGATGAAGCTGGGCTTCCTAGGTGGCGCTAGTGGTAAAGAATCTGCTTGCCAGTGCAGAAGACACAAGAGATGCGGGTTTGATCCCTAGGCCTGGAAGATCCCTTGGAGTAGGAAATGGCACCCCACTCCAATATTCTTGCTTGGGAAATTCCATGGGCAGAAGAACCTGGCCGGCTACAATCCGTGGAGTATCAAAGAGTCAGACACAGTTAAGTAACTGGGCATATATCTACACACAGGGGATGAAGATACTAAGCTAAACCCTCTAGATCAGTTCAGTTCAGTTCAGTTCACTCACTCAGGCATGTTCCACTCCTTGCGATCCCATGGACTGCAGCACACCTGGCCTCCCTGTCCATCAGCAACACCCTGAGTTTTCTCAGACTCATGTCCATTGAGTTGGTGATGCCATCCAACCATCTCATCCTCTTTCATCCCCTTCTCCTGTCTTCAGTCTTTCCCAGCATCAGGGGCTTTTCCAATTAGTCAGCTCTTCACATCAGGTGGCCAAAGTATTAGAGTTTCACCTTCAACATCAGTCTTTCCAATGAATATTCAGGACTGATTTCCTTTAGGATGGACTGGTTGGATCTCCTTGCAGTCCAAGGGACTCTCAAGAGTCTTCTCCAACACCACAGTTCAAAAGCATCAGTTCTTCGGTGTTCAGCTTTCTTTATAGTCCAACTCTCACATCCACAAATGACTACTGGAAAAACTGTTGCTTTGACTAGACAGACCTTTGTTGGCAAAGTAATGTCTCTACTTTTTAATATGCTGTCTAGGTGGGTCATAACTTTTCTTCCAAGAAGCAAGCGTCTTTTAATTTCATGGCTGCAATCACCATCTGAAGTGATTTTTGGAGCCCCAAAATATAGTCTGTCACTGTTTCCATTGTTTCCCCATCTATTTGCAATGAAGTGATGGGACTAGATGCCACGATCTTAGTTTTCTGAATGTTGAGTTTTAAGCCAACTTTTTCACTCTTTTTCACTCTTTCACTTTCATCAAGAGGCTCTTTAGTTCCTCTTTGCTTTCTGCCATGAGGGTGGTATCATCTTCATATCTGAGGCTATTGATATTTCTCCCGGCATCTTGATTCCAGCTTGTACTTCATCCAGCCCAGCATTTCTCAGAATGTACTCTGCATATAAGATAAATAAGCAGGGTGACAATATACAGCCTTGACGTACTCCTTTCCCAATTTGGAACCAGTCTGTTGTTCCATGACCAGTTCTAACAGTTGCTTCCTGACCTGCATACAGATTTCTCAAGAGGCAGGTCAGGTGGTGGTCTGATATTCCCTTCTATTTAAGAATTTTCCAGTTTGTTGTGATCCACACAGTCAAAGGCTTTGGCATAGTCAATAAAGCAGAAATACATGTTTTTCTGGAACTCTCATGCTTTTTCAATACTCCTGTGGATGTTGGCAATTTGATCTCTGGTTCCTCTGCCTGTTCTAAACCCAGCTTGAACATCTGGCAGTTCACAGTTCACATACCACTGAAGCCTGGCTTGGAGAATTTTGAGCATTACTTTGCTAGTGTGTGAGAAAAGTGCAATTGTGTGGTAGTTTGAGAATTCTTTGGCATTGCCTTTCTTTGGGATTGGAATGAAAACTGACCTTTTCCAGACCTGTGACCCCACTGCTGAGTTTTCCAAATTTGCTGAGATATTGAGTGCAGCACTTTCACAGCATCATA
This sequence comes from Giraffa tippelskirchi, assembly GCF_054371585.1. Classification (NCBI taxonomy): domain Eukaryota; kingdom Metazoa; phylum Chordata; class Mammalia; order Artiodactyla; family Giraffidae; genus Giraffa; species Giraffa tippelskirchi. Next base: position 68,239,461 of record NC_137278.1, read on the forward strand.
TTTTAGGATTCGAAATAGCTCAACTGGAATTCAGTCATCTCCACTAGCTTTGTTCGTAAAGCTTCCTAAGGCCCACTTGACTTCGCATTCCAGGATGTTTGGCTCCAGGTGAGTGATCACACTATCGTGATTATCTCAGTCTTGAAATCAATATCCTTTTAGTCTGTATATTATGTCACATGAACTGTTTAGATATTGATTGTAAATCAGTGTGGAAAATCATTTAAGACTGTATGGTGACCTGAATAATATTTGTTACAACTTACTTTGTCTTTGGTGATATCCTAGGCATGTTACCCTTAATCACTTCTGTTTCTTTTAGGTTTTTCTCTATGTATAAATATATCCAAAAAGAAATGTAAATCAAACATATAATTTTATTTTGAACAGTTTCATTGTGATTTCCCATTTTTTTAATTTAAAGCAGGCAGAGGCAATATTTACTTAAAACTTATCTAGAAAGTTATATTCCATGTATAACCAATATGTTCAACAATATGGTTTGTCAAATATTTAACAGATCCTTTAAAAACCTAATTTTTTAGTAGTTTATAATTTATTTTGGAATTATCAAAATTTTAAGATGATTGAACTAATTAAGTGAACAAAAGAATAGCTTTTGACACTCAGAAGCTAGCATGACACTTACACTAGGGTGCGTTATTCTACTATTAGACATAAATAGTCTCATGGAATACTAACCTCAGAAAAGGTTACATGAGGAAATTCCCTTGAGGTCCAGTTGTTAGAATTCTGCACTTTTACTTCTGAGAGCCTGGCTTCAATCCCCGGTCAAGACCATGATAAAATGAGACAATGTAGAGCAACCTTACAATTTTTTTCCAACCTGAAATAAAGACAAGTTTTCTCTTCTACGCACAAAATTACCAAATGCCTTATCACTTAGAAACAATGAGTGACTGCTATTTCCTTACCAGTTACTTTACTAATATCTCCTTCCTATGGATGAGATTTATTGAATATAGCATTTCCCTCACTTTCTGACAGCATCCAATCTAGAGCAACCTTCCACTTCTGTAGCATCTACTCCAAATCACCCAGCCAAAACCTAATCCTACAACACTCTGTTATAGAAACATCCTATTTTTTCCCCATGGTGTTCTTATTCTCCCTCACTGTAACACTTAATAAATTCACTTTGCACCGTTACATGCGTGTTGTCTTTGTCTTGGGTCATTGATCTAAATAAATAATGAATAATTTATTTTCTCATTCTTTCAGCATAACTGAATGCTTACTCTATGATTGGAATTTATTAAGCATTGAGTAAATGAGATGATAGAATACACAGTCCCTTACCATCTATGGCTCATGGCCAATGCCTGAATGAAAGGAAAACTAGCAAGTGTAATTAGTACTATACTGTAAAGTATTAAAACAGAGAGAGGCATGTATTTATTTCTGATTTTGGTGACTGATGTTATCTTGAGTTGGAGATGATGTTTAATCATGACTTTGAAGGATAAGTAGCATTCTGTCATAAAGTTCATCGCAGCACTGTTTACAATAGCCAGGAAATGGAAGCAACCTAGATGTCCATCAGCAGACGAATGGATAAGGAAGCTGTGGTACATATACACAATGGAATATTACTCAGCCATTAAAAAAAAATACATTTGAATCGGTTCTACTGAGATGGATGAAACTGGAGCCCATTATACAGAGTGAAGTAAGCCAGAAAGAAAAACAACAATACAGTATACTAATGCATATATATGGAATTTGAAAGATGGTAACGATAACCCTATATGCGAGACAGAATAAGAGACACAGATGCATGGAACAATTTTATGGACTCTGAGGGAGAAGGTGAGGGTGGGACGTTCTGGGAGAATAGCATTGAAACATGTATATTATCATATGTGAAACAGAACACCATTCCATGTTCGATGCATGTGACAAGGGCTCAGGGCCGGGGCAATGGGATGATCCAGAAGGATGGGATGGGGAGGGAGGTGGGTGGGGGGTCCAGGAAGGGGAACACATGTAAACCCATGGCTGATTCATGTCAATGTATGGCAAAAACTATTACAATATTGTAAAGTAATTAGCCCCCAACAAAAAAAAAAAAAAAAAGAGAAAGTAATGTGATTATTCACTGTGATAATGAAAGCCTTAGATTTGATTTTTCTAGAAACAAATTTTTTCAAGAGAGAACTATGCTTCCCTAAGCATTGATGCCGTTTCATAATATTATAATATATGCATCTTTTAAAGCTGCCTTAATTACTTTTGGAAAATAAACATAAATTAATAGGTAATGTTTTTTGAAGAGAGGAAAACATAAGCAAAATACTATTATGTTTACAAACTGGAAGATTGGGATTAACGCATACACACTACTAAATATAAAATAGGTAAACAATAAGAACCTAGTGTAATAGTATAGAGAACTCTACTCAGAACTCTGTAATGGCCTATATGGGGAAAGGATATTTTAAAAGAGCAAATACATTGGTAAAGAACCTGCGTGCAATACAGGAGAACTCCTGTAATGCAGGAGATGCAAATTCGACCCCAGAGTCTGGAAAATCCCATGGAGTAGGAAATGGCAACCCACTCTAGTATTCTTACCTGGAGAATCCTGACGGGTTACAGTCCATGGGGTCACAAAAGAATTGGATATGACTGAGTGATTAACCACTGCCATCGTATGTATATATAACTGATTCACTTTGTTGTACATCTGAAACTAACACAACATTGTAAATCAGCTGTACCTCAATAAAAATTACAAAAAATAATTATAAGGAAAAGTTGAAAACTTAATTGTGGGTATTATTTTCTAGAATATTTTATTAAATTAATAGATTAGATTGTTAAGCCTTATGATGGAGAAAGAAATGGCAACCCACTCCAGTATTCTTGCCTGGGAAATCCCACAGACAGGGAAGCCTGGTGGGCTGCAGTCCATGGGGTCACAGGAAGTCAGACACGACTTAGTGACTAAACCACCACCAAACCTTTTGAATTATAGTGCAGAGGTAATTATTAGAAAAATCAAACCCTACTAGTGCTATAACTGCAAAGCCAACATTCCAAAGTCATATGTCTGCACCTAAAGATCAAGGGAACAATTTAAATAATCTTTTTTGGAATTCCAGGTGAAAGAACTGTCTTACATTATTTTCAACTCATTTATTGACATTTCATTTATCTTAGTGGTAAATATATTTTAAAACTTTAGGTTAATATACTTAAAAGCCTTATTGGAGTTGTGTGTTTGTGCTTGGCTTATCTAAGAAGCATCACTGATTTTTGGATTAGGCTACATTATCTTGCTACATTCCTGCATATTTAGAAGATAAATCCAGAGAAGGGGGTCTGCAGCTAGAGAATTTCTTCATTTTCCACTTCAATGAGAGAAAAGCACTTCAGTTTTGGAATCAGTATATGGGGTCATAGGTCTTAGAATATAAAATTCTCTATGATGTTAGTGAAGTACAGTATTAGTAACTTAAGTCCAGAAATAAAAGTGCATGTTTGAATTATCTGCTACTAAGGGACTGATTCCTATTAGACTACACAAATAGCTCACTCATCAGTTTAAATTTTGCTTTAAGCTAGGATTTTTTTTTTAATTCAATACAGGATAAGTGCATTAGAAATCATTGTGGATACTTAAAAGGTTATTGAACAGGAAGAAGTATACACATGCACACATTTACACACTCACTTGTTTTTACATATACACATTTAACCTGTTCTACAAAAGGTCCAAGATCGTACCTGATCCTGAAAAACTTCCATATCCCCCATCAACCTCTCATATTTATCTTTTAAATTCCATAAGCAATATAGATGAAACAAAAGTCATAGAATGTTATAGAATCCACATCTCACCCTTTCCAATAGTTCACCATTTTCAGTAATTTGATTTGTATTTTCTAAAACATCTATAATACTATTTAATGGAATGATTCTATACATATGGCATGTAGTCTAAATAATTATGTTATTGCTATATACTATTATACATTATCATTTTATTATTTGGAAAAATGTTATTGCTGAAGATGTGATTTATTTTTGAGTTTTACTGTTCTGATAACTGTGAGGAACACTGTTCTATGCTTATCCATTGGTCCTATTATTCCTATAAGAAAAATTCTTAGAAAGTGAATTGCCAAAGCACCTCCAACATTTTATAGTTCTTGCTGTATATTTTCAATTTTGCTTATTTATTTAAATTATTTTATTATTTATTTATTTTACTTATTTTTGCTGTGCTAGGTCTTCATTGCTATGCCTGTGCTTTCTCTAGTTTTTGCAAGTGGGGGATACTCTCTAGTAGTGGTGTGCAGGCTTCCCATTGTAGTGGCTTCTTATGTTGTGGAGCACAGGCTCTAGGGCACAAGGGCTTCGGTAGTTGCTGCATGCACACTCAATAGCTGTGGTGCATGGGCTTAGTTGCTCTGTGACACATGGACTCTTCCCGGACCAGGGATTGAACCTGTGTCTGCTACAATGGCAGGTGGATTCGTAACCAATAGACCATCAAGGAAGTCCTATATATTTTTGTTTAAGATGTAATTTATTTACAATATTAGTAGCAGATGTATAATATAGAGATTCAGGATTTTTTAGATTGTACTCTGATTAAAGTTATTATAAAATATTGTCATATTCCCTGTGCTGTACAATATGTCCTTGTAGCTTCTTTATTTAATACATAGTGTCAGTTTATTTCAGGTATAAGATGCCAATGTAGCAGTTAGCATCATGCAGATTTAGTTTTTACATTTATGGCAAAATTAAATCTTATCTGGTGATATATTTCTAGGATTTATGAATATATTTTATATCATTTCATTATGAAGATACTTTGTGATTCTAAAGAGCAAATAATGGACTAAAAAAAATAATTATTTGCTCAACTTTCTAGACAGCTTAAATTTGAACATGTGTTTCCACCTATGAAATAAAATTCCTATTGTGATATATTGCCATATTATCAGAATACTTTTTATTAAATTATTATGAGAAATTAATAGTTAAAAACATCTTACCATTATATCAAAATAACTTTTACTTCATTACTTAGCAATGTATTGCCATAAAATTATTTTAGTTCCCAAACATCCTAACTCTTGTGCATTATTACAATTACCTTTTTCACTTTCAAATTCTTGTTGACCTTGAATTTGGTTGCTGCTGCTCAGTTGCTAAGTCCTGTCCATCTCTTTTGTGACCCCCATAGCCTGTAGCCTGCCAGGCTCCTCTGTCCATAGAATTTCCCAGGCAAGAATACTGGAGTGGGTTGCCATTTCCTACTCCAGGGGGATCTTTGTGACCCAGGGATTAAATTTGAGTCTCCTGCATTGGCAGGTAGACTCTTTACCACTGAGCCACCTGGGAACACCCAGTGTAATTTCATCTATAGGAAGAAGATCCATGAATCAGAAGCAGAAGTCAGCAACATTAGCCAGATTTAACAAGGGTGAAAATTAACGACTGCTAAGTTATTCACCTCATTGAATGTTGACTTTAATATGAGAATATTGAGGTTAAAATCTTGTCTAAAAATTGCTTCTGTCTAGCTTTCAAAAATTACATTTAATAATTAAGGTATTAGATTTTTAGCTAGTTAAGTATGGATACAAGCTTAAAAATATTTTTTTTTTTGCATAAACTTTTGCTACTAAACTGAGGAAAAAGTATGGGCAACCAGTCATAATTCAGCTGTTTAATGTTACCACAGGCAAAATTGTCACTTTAAATTCTGTGGTCAAATTTTCAGAAACATCATGTTGGAATTTATTGGCTACATAATTTGAATATTAAAAATGTGTTTGTTTGCTGGTTAGTTCTATGAAGTATTTAAAGAAGAAGTTATGGCAATTCTCTACAATCTCTTTCAAGGATAGAAATAGAGGAAATACTTCCTAACTTATTTTGTGAGGCCAGCATCACTGTAAGACGAAAACCAGAAAAAGACATTACAAGAAAAGAAAACTACAGTATAATATCTTTTATAAACATATATGAAAAATAAGTCAGACAAAGACAAATGCCACATGATTTCATTCAAATGTGAAATATAAACAAACAAAAAATTAATGAACAAATCAAATGAAAAGAAACACACAGATACAAAGAATAGAGTATTGGTACTATAAGGGAAGAGGTGAGGGGAGGGTGAAATGGTTAAAGGCGATTAATTGTGTAGTGATGAACGGAAACTAAATTTTTGGTGGTGAGCCTCCCATAGAGTATACAGAAGTAGAAATATGATGTTGTAGATGTAAAATATATAATGTTATAAAGTCATGTTACCTCAATAAAAAATAAATGTTAAAAAAAACTACATACTATGACCAAGTAGGATTTATTTCACGCATGCAAGGCTAACTCAGCACCAGAAATAAATTAATGTATCCATATATATAAAAAAATTAAAAAAGAAAAAAGCATGTGATTAAATCAATAGTTGCAGAAAAAAGGATTTGACAAAATTTCAACACCCTATCATAATAAAAACTTTCAGTAAACTCAGAGGGGATCTTTCTCAAGTTGATAAAGACTATCTACAAAAACCTTTTAGCTAACAACATAATTGTGAGAAACTAAGTGCTTCCTCACTGAGATCAGGAGCAAGGCAGGATGTCCCTTCTCACCACTTCTTTTCAATGTCATAATAGAAGGGACTGCTAATGCAGTTCAGCACAAAAAGGAAGGGTAGAAAGGTACACAGATTGGGAAAAAAGAAATAAAACACTTTGTTCACAGATGATGATAGTCTATGTAGAAAATCCAAAAGAATCAACAGAAAATCTTAAACTAATAAATGATTAAAGTTAAGTTGTAGGATACAAGGCTAATATATAAGTCAGTTGACATCGTATATACTAACAATAAATAAGTCAAATTTGAAATTAAAAACAATACCATTTACATTAGCATATTTACTGAATGTTCTATTTGATTTGATATTGTTATTTCAGAGACCCTTGTAGAGAGTCTGTGTCAAAGCTCATGTTGTATGGTGTTGTGCAACATAAAGAGGTGTACAATAGGCTGGCCCTAGAGGACACATTATGAAGAGACTATCATAGGTATTTGGTTGCTGACAGTTTTTATCTGAGAAGTCATGAAGTACATTGAATGAAATTATAGGTCTGCTATTCTATTTTCAGTGAGGTTAAGCAAACTAAGAAGAAGCTACATCTATGATTGAATAGATTTTCTGAAGATTGGTATGGGAGGAGAGTGTAAGGTAAATTATCTCTATAAAATTGTTAAAAGTAAAAGAAACTTTAGGGAATCATACTTTGTGTTTTATTTTTGTTGGAGGTTATCTTTCATTTAAAATAATTTTGTTATTAAAATATAGGATAATATTTCTAAGTTTCTGTCCTATCATTTTCTCAATATTTCAGCTCTATAATTTTGTCTTTTGAATCAAATGAAGAATGAAAGTCTTGATCAGAGTTTTACTTTTATCAAATATCCAGCAAGTGTATTTACCTTACTTTATCTTTCCACTGTACTTTCAAATTATTTTTAATTATATGGGATTCTAAAGATTTTCCCATCTGTTCCTTTTTCTTGTTCTTATTGTTACTATTTAAGCTTTTGAATAGCATTTGGCCCCACTTTCAGTTAATATTTCTATAATAATGCAATAGTGAATACTTAAGCATTCCCTGATTTACATAGTGTGTCAATGTGTCTTAAATTCTCAAGTTCCTTTTCCTAATATGCTGAAAAGTTATTATAATTTTGTTCTACATTCTGGAAAAGCTTGATAAAATAGGAAGAGGAAAATATTTTCTTTGATTTTTTCCAGTGGTACATGTGAGCAGGCTAGACAGAATGATGATGACTTCTGGATGAAAAACACTGGATGTGGCAAAGTAACGCTTGATAACACTTTTAGTGAAGTTTGACTTATAGTTGTGGAACATTTCTAGAGCTCTTAAAGTTACAAGGAATTGTTCTTAAATTTATCTTCTGCATACTTCTCAGAAATGCAGAAGATGGTAGATAAGTACTGTTTTAAAATACATCAACATGCAGTCCAATATCAGATATATCTAAACCAACAGAGTGTACTTAAAAAAAGTAGCCTAACATATCACGTGGTTGAAGCAGCATAAAATGATGTGTTGATGATTACTGCCCAGAAAATTCATCACATTTTTGGGATCATCATCAGTGAAAGATCAGAGATAAAAGCAGGAATGAAAATAATATAAAGACATATTTTAATTGAGATAAGAAAGTATATGTGAAGTAGTAAAAAACAAACAAAAGAAGACTTCAAAGGGTATTATCAAGATTTTATGGTAAGTAGAGAAATAAACACGAAGAAAGAAAACAACCTTGACTCAATGTGACAGTCACGCAGTCCTGGTAATTTCTCTAGAGTTTTATGTTAAAGTTTAACACAAGAATTCTGTTTAGACTGTGCCAGAACTCAAGCACTTCATTCTGAAATAGAGAAAAGTGAGTTTTCAAAAGCAGCAGGAATGAGGCAGCATCTGTCACTTTTCACTTGATGTTTCTATATAGGCCCAGAAAATAGACTGAAGTTAAGAGCACCTGTGTTCCTCAGAATGCCATAAACTGTTTCATTTGTTTCATCCAAAGCCCATTGCTTTCTATTTCCAACTCATCATCAGATCAAGATTTATGGTTATTATTGTCATCATGATTACTATTATGTATCATTAGATTCTCCATTCCCAACAACAGATCATTATGGCTTAATTTTCCACCCCCAAGGCTTCAACTATTTCCCAAATATAAATGTTTATTATTGCTTCAGAAGGAAACAGCACTGAACTTCATTCAGGAACTTGTCCAGGCTTTAAATGTCTCTGTTTGCATTCCCTGCTGGCTCCTTTAAAGCTAAAACAGATGAACAATGTAGATTTTTAAGTTTATATTTGAATGATTGAAGCAGACTTTATGCAAAATAATTTCCAAAGAATGTAAAATCTTGGTGAAAATAGCAATAAAACCAACACTTTTAAATCACTTATTTCAATTGGTAAAAACAACATGGTGTAGTGGAAATAACTGTGGATTGAGGTTTCAAAATTCAGGTTGTAATATTAGGTTCAAGATTTTTATGCAAACTTGAGCAAGCAGCAGTTTTCTCAGGCATTTGTAAAATATTAAGGTTCTTGGTGTTGAGCCCTGAAGTTATTCTTAAATTTAAAATTCTGCCATTTTGGGGTCAAGGACAGTGCTTTATGTTAAGGGACTAAGGGAGAAAAAAATACATGTTGGTGAGTTAAGGGATTTGACCTAATCAGTATTCTAATCTTCTTTAAAGTGTTAGTCATGTGGTCTTGTCCGACTCTTTGTGATCCCATGGACTGAAGCCCACCAGGCTCCTCTGTCCATGAAATTCTCCAGGCAAGAATATTGGAGTGGGCTGCTAGTCCCTTCTTTTTAGAATCTTCTTTAGAGCATGTGTATAAGAAGAATCTGTCTCATATTTTAAAAAGAGAAAAAAGTCTGGACTCAAGTAATTGAATTTTGAATTACAAATTGTTGGTAACCCAAAAATCTTTTAAAGGATAAATGATATTCAAATTAATAACACAGATAGTTATGACTGGTTTCCACATAGGACTGTTAGAGCAACTTCTTAATTGGCCATCAGGGCAAACAACCAAGTTTTAATCTTAATCTTCTAACAGGTTGCATCCTTACTTGGCTGTTTTATAGCCTGTGATTTTTTCCAGGACCTGTACAGTTCATTCATTATATTAGTCTACACTTGAGATTTTTCACACTTTTAGACTCTACTCTGAAACCATTTCAGAGAAGATAGGAAAGTTTCCTTCCTGTGATGAAAACAAAGAACATGTTTAAACTACATGCACTGAAACTATATATTGACTGCTTACTTTTGTATAAAATCTTCAGTTGGAAGCACTGGTGTTTTTTCTGTTTGTTTTGTTTTGTTTTACTTTTATAAAATTTACTGGTTAGCTTTATAGGAAAACATTTTTTCTCAGATTCATATAAGGAAAACCTATATAATAAGAAGATTGTGTTTTAATATTTAAAACATTATGTTTTAATATTTAAAACATTGTGTATTCATTTTAAAAAAACACTTGGAAGCCAGTTTTAAAAACTGGAGGAAAATGTAATTTATTACATAAAATATATGTTGAAGGCGAATTTGTAAGAGATGTTTTTATTTTGCCTTTTAGCTTTGTGCGTTCTAATTTTGTTTTCTCAAAGTAAAACATGAATAACTACTTGTGATTGTTCAGCCCCATTAACTCTTTTGTAATGAGTCATCTCCACCAAATCTTTCTCTATTGTGCAGAAACAATCTTTTTCAGGAATAAGATGGCTTGTTTTCTTCACCATGTCCAAATTTTGTTTCAGCTTTTCTTGGATATATTTATTATTGTAGTAATAATAATAATCTGGAATTATTTTATTAACGTGTATATTCTACTTGAGGTATCTTGACTGTACGGCACAATAGAGAAGAACATTGGGCTTGAAATAGAGAATTATGTGTTGGTTATGGATCTGACTTTTTTTAAGATTAAAGAACAAAAAACTTTAATATCCCTTTCAGCTAAAAATCATTATGATTTCTCTCATTAATCAGCCAAGATTATACATTTTTCTCCACTTAAATAATGGTAAAGGCATCAAAGAAGACTGAGCAAAGTTTAAGTTGACTTAGAAGATGTTTGATGACACTCTTTTCAGTACTGGGTAATGTTAGTTATCTAGCTGTGGACCATTCTGCATGAGCAGTGAATCATGCAAATAAAATATGGTGTCTTGGTGTTCAAGGAGGCACTTGTTCACAATGTATTTTAATTTATTGTCAGTTGTCAATATATCCACACTTGGAACTCATGTTATCATGTGTTTCCAAACTGTGTATTTCTTTGAAATTGACCAGCTTCAGTCTGTATATCAATACCAGAGAAAAAATTTGGATACTCTTGGACCACTAGTCAGAACTTTCATTAGGCAAGCTGATTTAACTAAAATGTCAGATAAGACAGTGAACAGTGGGGATGCAAGGACAAACAAGCTAAATTATACACACTATATAAAATTTAGAATTCATATAAAAATTTATATAAAGTTATATATATGTTCAAATAAATTTGAATAGCAAAACATTGCAAAAATACTTACAGTTGGTCTCTTTTCTTCTCATCTTTTTTACTGAAAAATCTTTTCTTGTCCTTTTTAAAGAAGCTCTTCCCTCCTGCTCTTCCACTGTGCCTTCTTGTTTTATATATATATATATATATATACACATATATATGACTATATATAAATTCTTTATACAAATTCTAAATCCTATTTCTTACCTTTTAAATTTATAGTGTCTCAAATCACAGTTAAGTTTTATTGCAGTGTAGTTACATTTACTAATTATGGCAGAATAGTGCTGGCTGTTCACCCAAACTTCATTATTTTCTTCTTATATTTTAAGTCTGTCTTATAATTTAATCTAGAGTTGTGACTGAATTCAGCTGATAGTTTTATGTGACAAATCCAGACCTCTCATCAAAACCTCCCATATCTGATTCACCGTATTAGTTCCTCTTATAGTTGGCTTAAATGAAGACTACTCATTGGGTGAATTTGGGAGCCTCATGACTTAGACCAACACTACTACAAGTAAAAGAAGCAGGAGATCCTGAATCAGCTCTTGGAAGAATAATAATGGACTTTTAACTTGAGCAGGAATTAAGTGTTACTTTCATATTCTTCTAACATCTGGGAGTTTGTTACTTCAAATGGAATTCTATAGATCCCTACCTAATCCAAAATTTTTTCATATATATATTTTATATTTACTTCTTGTGCTGTGATGATGAATGTTTTTTAAAGAAAGGGTGTATTTGTGTTTATACAAATTTCTTAATATTAATATGTTTTTCTTTGTTTGACCTTTAATCAATCTGAATTTTCTTCATACTGCTCTTTTGTAGGTAACCATCCTCCTTTTCTTTCTCTGCTAATCAATAATTTTTCTTCCATTAGAATTTTGCCATTTCTAGAGTGCCATATACATAGAATTGTGCAGTATGTAGCATTGTGAGTCTGGCTGTTTAACTGAGAAATATGAATTTAAAACTCATTCATGAGCATGAGTGTTTGATCCCTTTTATTACAAAGTACTATCCCAGGTGGCGCCCGTGGTAATGAACCCACCTACCAATGCAGAAGACATAAGAGACATGGGTTTGATCCCTGGGTTGGGAAGATCCCCAGGAGGAGGTCATGGCAATCCACTCCAGCATTCTTGCCTGGAGAATTTCATAGAGAGAGGAGCCTGGCAGGCTACAGTCCATTGGGTCGCACAGAGTCAGACATGACTCAAGCAACTTACTTATTAACACACATACATAGTACACTATTATGGTATATAGATATACCACAGTTTATATAGTCATCATTTGAAAGATGTCTCACTTATTTGAAGATTTGGTTGTTAAAAATAAAACTGCTGCAAATTTTGTATGCTTGTACAACTTTTTGTATGTTTTGTGCATTGTTTTTCATTTCTTATTTCTTATATTAATGAATCATTGACTTATAAAAACCACTAAAAAGTGCCTGTGTCATTTTTTATTCCCATCAGTAATGCATGAGAGTTCCAGTTACTTCACATTCTTGTTAAGTATATGGTATTGTCAGTTATCTTAATTTTAACCATTCTAGAATGCGTGGAGATATATCTTGTTATTGTTTTATTTTGCATTTTTGTAATGACTAATATTTTTGAGTTTTTTTTTATGGGCCTATTTGTCACCTGTTTATCTTATTTGGAATGATGTCTGTTTTAATGTTTTGCCCACTTATGTACTCTGACCTAATTACATATGTATTTATTTTACTTAGTCGTTTCCTATTATGTTGGCGAGGCAAATAATTCAGTTTTAAAAAGCATCTTCTCTCAGCACTTTGAATATATTTCTGCATTTTTTTCTTGCATTAAATTTGCTAGTGAAATTTTTTTCTGATGCACATCTATTTCTCATTCTTTGAAGACTTTTTTGTCTCTGGAATAATTTACAATTCTCCTTTAATTACTGATGTTCTCAAATATCACTGCTTCGTGTTGAGTTGTGTGTGTGTCCCTTCAGTATGGGACTTTTTTTCTATATTATTGTCATTTTCTTGCTTCTTATCTACTGGAACTCTTTTATCTGAATATAGAACTTCTGGACCTGGTTTTCACATACCGTGATTTGTATCTTGTATTTGTTATGCTGTTACATAATTTTGACATTCTGAGATCATTTTAGCTTTATCTTATAATGTATTTTTATTTCATTCCACTTTGATATTCCCTCACATATATGATTTTCTGTCTCCTTCACTATATTTTTTCAAGTACCTTCATCACCTGCTTGAGTTCTTTCACATTTTAGAAAATTCAACTGGCTTTTTATACCTGATAGAAGAATTGACTCAAAATAATAATCTTACATTATACCATTTTCCCTTAGAAACTTGTAGACTTTTATCCATGAAATTCAAAATTATAGTTATACTGAATTTTAACAAGAATATGTTCACCTCAAATAGACCTCAAATGTTCACATATATATTATCATATATTCTGACAATAAATTGCAAAAGACAAACATTCAGATAAATCCTAGGAGTTTCTGTATTCATCATAGTGAATAAGTTATGTCTCTATCCTTAAGATATTATTCTTAGTGATACCACAGTTTTATATAGAAGGAGAGATTTATCTGCATCTCCATAATTATCTGGAGGGAATGAAGCTGAGGGATGGAAATTATAATCCTAAAAGGATGAAGAAGTTGAGTAAGGTGGTTTTTTGATGAGAAAAATATCTGTAAATAAGGAAGATGCCAGCAAAATCTATCTGGTGGTAAAGAGAAAGTCTCAGGTTATTAAGATAAATGTGAAAATGAGACTAAATTAGAAAACTGGAAAAATGTACAGAACTAAATCTGAAATCTCAGGGTAGACTGCCCTGGGATAAGGAGAAGTTTGATAGACAATATAATTTCAACAAAACTTCTTAGCCAAAAGAAAGCTATAAATGTGATACATACTCTAAAAGGTGAGTGATGAGATACATGAGAAGTGGTATATTGTTGTGGTTTACAGTTTGGACATTGCTGCTAGGAACTGTGCTGCAAGTGTGTGAATCCCAACTCCATGAATTACTAGCTTCTCTGAGCTTCAGTTTTATTAATATAAATGATGCGAATATTCCACTTCCTTTTAGGATTTTTATGAAGATAAAATTTGGTAATGCATGTGACACACTTAGAGAAATTTCTTACAAACTTTTAAATACTCAGCATCAAAATTCAGTAAACTTCTAGAAAATCATTTTAACATTTATCCATATTTAGGTGACAGAACAATACGTGATATCCTTTACTAATCTCATTCTGTGTTTTAGAGGTGTTGTTATTGTTTGGTTGCTAAGTCATGTCTGATTCTTTTGTGACCCCATGAGCTAGCCCTCCAGGCTCCTATGTCCATGAAATTTCACAAGAAGGAATACTGGAGTGAGTTGCCATTTTCTTCTCCAGCGAATCTTCCTGACCCAGAGATGGAATATGTATCTCCTGCATTCCAGGTGGATTCTTTACCTCTGAGCCACCTGAGAAGCCATCACAGGGTGTACCTAATGTAATTTGATCCTGTAAACTCAGAATTTATACTTTCAAACTCTGGTGTTGGAGAAGACTCTTCCAGAGTCCCTTGAACTGCATGGAGATCAAACAAGTCAAACCAAAAGGAAATCATCCCTGAATATTCATTAGAAGGACTGGTGCTGAAGATGAAGCTGCAATACTTTGGCCACCTGATGCGAAGAGCCAACTCATTGGAAAAGGCCCTGATGCTGGGAAAGATAGAAGGCAGGAAGAGAAGGAGACAACAGAGGATGAGATGGCTGGATGGTATCACCGACTCAATGGACATGAGTTTGAGCAAGCTCTGGAAGATGGTGATGGACAGGGAAGCCTGACTTGCTGCAGTCCATGGGATTGCACAGAAACTGACACAACTGAGTGAATGAACAACAAACTAAGTACTATTATTATTTATTTTTTGGATATGGAATCTGAGCTTCTGTGTAGATGAGTATTTTTCCCAAATTCATGAAGATAATAAGTCCAAGAACCAGAAGTTTGGCTGTGTCCCATTGTTCAGCACCTGCCACTGTGCTAGAGTTCTTTAATTATGAAATAGTTATTTGTATAGTATCTCAAAACAGGTGGATGACTATTAATTTGACATCAACTGAGGGCTGTGACTTTTAACCTTTGATTTATAAAATAGTATATGTTCATGATTGACAATTAAGTTTTAACAAACCCCTTCTCAGAGCTACTGAAAGGGAAAGACTTATCATCTTGAGGTGAAGGGAGAGGGCATAATGGGGTTGAGTGAGGAGAAAAGGGAAGACTCCATCCTGCTTGAAGAGCTCAATGTCAAAACATTCCCGAAAAGATTCTAACATTAAACTTTCCCTTTCTATCTTGAGTTTATTGTTGTAAACAAGGTACAAGAAGGAAGATAATAGTTTATACTTCCTAGCACTAAGGGATTTGAAATGTGGCCATGAGAAGGACATATAAGCAATTATATGAAATTGTTTATATGTCCTAAAAATTAACCTGCCTTTCTCACCAAGAATGGAAGATATCTTCCTGCATTCTTGATGAGTTCTTTAAGTGAGAGAATATCATCCCTCGTATATTAGATGCATCAAGGCAGACCTCATGTTTTGGACAAGGTTATGATGGCAAATTTAATTCAGAGGAACATTATGTCTACTACCTTGGGAAAGAATCGCTTAGAAGAAATGGAGTAGCCCTCATAGTCAGCAGGAGACTGAAATGCAGTACCTGGGTGCAATCTAAAGTAATAAGAGAATGATCTTGGTTTGCTTCCAAGGCAAACCATTCAACATCACAGTAATCCAAGTCTATGCCCCAACAACAAATGCCAATGAAGCTGAAGTTGAACGGTTCTGTGCTGACCTACAAAGCCTTCTAGAACTAACACCCCGAAAAAGATGTTCTTTTCATCATAGGGGACTGGAATGCAAAAGTAGAAAGTAAAGAGATCCCTGGAGTAACAGGCAAGTTTGGCGTTAGAGTACAAAATGAAGCAGGGCAAAGCCTAAACAGAGTTTTGCCAAGAGAACGGACAAGTCATAGCAAATACACACTTCTAACAACACAAGAGAAGACTCTACACATGGGCATCACTAGAAAGTCAATACTGAAATCAGATTGGTTATATTCTGAAGTTGAAGATAGAGAAGCACTATGCAGTCAGCAAAAACAAGACTGGAAGCTAATTACTGTGGCTCAGATCATTAGCTTCTTATTGCAAAATTTGAACTTAAACTGAAGAAAGCAGGGAAAACTACTAGGCCATTCACATAAGGCCTAAATCAAATCCCTTATGATTATGCATGATTATACACTGTAAGTGGCAAATAGATTCAAGGGATTAGATCTGATAGACAGAGTGCATGAAGAACTATGGATGGAGGTTCATAACACTGAAAGCCCATAACATTGGACTTTCAAGTAGCATTCCATATATCTACAAATTTTCCTGAGGCAGTGATCAAAACCATCCTAAAGAAAAAGAAATGCAAAACAGTAAAATGGTTGTCAGAGGAGGCCTTACAAATAGCTGAGAAAAGAAGAGAAGTGAAAAGCAAAGAAAAAAAGGAAAGATGTACCCATCTGAATGCAAAATTCCTAGAAAGAATAGCAAGGAGACATAAGAAAACTTTAAGTGTACATGCAGAGAAATAGTGGAAAACAACAGCATGGGAAGGACTAGAGATCTCTTCAAGAAAATTAGAGATATGAAGGGAACAGTTCATGCAAGATGGGCATAATAAAGGACAGAAATGGCTTGGACCTAACAGAAGCAGACAATATTAAGAAGAGGTGGTGAGAATACACAGAACTATAGATAAAAGGTCTTAATGACCCAGATAACCACAATGGTGTGATCATTCACCTAGAGCCAGACATCCTGGAGTGTGAAGTGAAGTGGGCCTTAGGAAACATTACTACAAACAAAGCTAGTGGAGGTAATGGATTCCAGCTGAGCTATTTCAAATCCTAAAAGATGATGATGTGAAAGTGCTGCACTCAGTATGCCAGCAGATTTGGAAAACTCAGCAGTGGCCACAGGGCTAGTAAAGGTCAGTTTTCATTCCAATCCCAAGAAGGGCAATCCCAAAGAATGTCCAAACTAACACACAATTGTGCTCATTTCACAAAGTAATACTCAAAATCCTGCAGGCTAAGCCTCAACAGTATGTAAGCTGAGAACTTCCAGATGTACAAGCTGGATTTAGAAAAGGCAAAGGAACCAGAGGTCAAATTGCCAGTATCTGTTGGCTCATAGAAAAAGCAAGGGGATTCCAGAAAAACATCTACGTCTGCTTCATTGACTATGCTAAAGCCTTTGATTGTGTGGATCACAACAACTGTGGAAAATTCTTAAAGAGATGGGAATACCAGACCATCTTACCTGTCTCCCAAGAAACCTGTATGGAACATAGAACTGGACATGGAACAACAGAATAGTTCAAAATTGAGAATGCAGTATGTCAAGGCTATATATTGTCACCCTGCTTATTTAACTTACATGCAGAGTGCAATCATATGAAATGCCAAGCTAGAAGAAGTTCAAACTGGAATCAGGATTGCTGGGAGAATTATCAATAACCTCAGATATGCAGATGACACCACTTGATGGTATAAAGTGAACAGGAACTAAGGAGCCTCCTGATGGAGGTGAAGAAGGACAAGCTGGCTTAAAACTCATCATTCGGGAAACTAAGGTCATGGCATCCAGTTCCATCAGTTCAGTTCAGTTCAGTTCAGTCCCTCAGTCATGTCCGACTCTTTGCAACCCCATGAATTGCAGCATGCCAGGCCTCCCTGTCCACCACCAACTCCTAGAGTTTACTCAAACTCATGTCCATCGAGTCGATGATGCCATCCAGCCATCTCATCCTCTGTCATCCCCTTCTCTTCCTGCCCCTAATCCTTCCTAGCATCAGGGTCTTTTCCAATGAGTCAACTCTTCACATGAGGTGGCCAAAGTATTGGAGTTTCAGCTTCAACATCAGTCCTTCCAATGAGCACCCAGGATTGATCTCCTTTAGGATGGACTGGTTAGCTCTCCTTGCAGTCCAAGGGACTCTCAAGAGTCTTCTCCAACACCATAGTTCAAAAGCATCAATTCTTCGGTGCTCAGCTTTCTTCACCGTCCAACTCTCATCCATACATGACTACTGGAAAAACCATAGCCTTGACTAGACGGACCTTTGTTGACAAAGTAATGTCTCTGCTTTTTAATATGTTATCTAGGTTGATCATAACTTTCCTTTCAAAGAGTAAGTGTCTTTTAATTTTATGGCTGCAATCACCATCTGAAGTGATTTTAGAGCCCCCCAAAAATAAAGTCTGACACTGTTTCCACTGTTTCCCCATCTATTTCCCATAAAGTGATGAGACCAGATGCCATGATCTTAGTTTTCTGAATGTTGAGCTTTAAGCCAACTTTTTCACTCTCCTCTCTCACTTTCTTCAGGAGGCTTTTTAGTTCCTCTTCACTTTTGGCCATAAGGGTGGTGTCATCTGCCTATCTGAGGTTATTGATATTTCTCCCATCAATCTTGATTCCAGCTTGTGTTTCTTCCAGTCCAGCATTTCTCATGATGTACTCTGCATATAAGTGAAATAATCAGGGTGACAATATACAGCCTTGGCATACTCCTTTTCCTATTTACTTCATGGCAAGTATTTGGGGAAAAAATTGAAACAGTGAAAGACTTTATTTTCTTTGGCTCCAAAATCACTCTAGGTGGTGACTGCAACCATGAAATTAAAGACACTTGCTCCTTGGAAGAAAAGCTATGACCAACCTAGAAAGCACATTAAAAATCAAAGACATTGCTTTGTTGACAAAGGTCCATCTAGTCAAGGCTATGGTTTTTCCAGTAGTCATGTGTGGATGTGAGATTTGTACCATAAAGAAAGCTGAACATTGAAGAACTGACACTTTTGAACTGTGGTATTGGAGAAGACTCTTGAGAGTCCCTTGGACTGCAAGGAGATCCAACCAGTCCATCCTAAAGGAAATCAGTCCTGAATATTCATTGGAAGGACTGATGCTGAAGCTGAAACCCCAGTGCTTTGGCCACCTGATGTGAAGAGCTGACACACTGGAAAAAACTGTGATGCTGGGAAAGATTGAGGGCTGGAGGAAAGGGGGATGACTGAGGATGAGATGGTTAAATATCATTGATTCAATGGACTTAAGTTGAGCAAATGCCAAGAGATAGTGAAGAGCAAAGAAGCCTTTTTTTTAATCTCTTAAATGTGGATTTAATATATGTACATATATTATGTGCATGTATATATATATATGACATGTTTATATAAGTTAAATAATACAGAAGAATAAAAGGTGTGTAATAAAATAATTTTCTACAACTGCCTCACTTTCAGTTCCATTGTCTTGAGTTCTCCGAGCTTATCAGTATGGTGGGCATCCTTCTTTTTCCATGCTAAGTCATATTTATTATACACAGATTATATTTATATAAACACATGTGCAACATTTAAAAGTGGAATCATAAGCTAACAATGCTACATATTTCCATATAGCTAACACATTTAATAATAATGCAATATTTGTAATACAGATGTATTGTAATTCACTAACCCACTCTGATTTTAATGTATTCATTTTGATATACTACTTTCTATTTTATTTCTGCATTAAAGACATATGCACATGTGTTAGTATGTACTCATATTTGTAGTACTGTGGAACCATCCTTTCTTAAAATACACATTTATTTTGATTGATGCCCTAGTGCATGGGTGTGCATTAGGTTTATTTAGTCAGTTTTTTTATGTGATAATGTAGTATTAGCACAGATTTCCTCCTATGATATAATAATGGTTGTTGTCTGTGTACAGAATAGAGGCAAGTAGTCACAAAGTCTACATCCATGAATTATCATAAAATAATCCCCAGCCAGGTTTATACATTTGTGTATATATCTCTATATACATATACTTTATGTGTGACTACATATATATGACTATATATATTTATATATGCCTACATGTATGATTATATACATACATAGAATTTAAATGGAATTTGGTATTTGTTAAAATGACACATTAGATATTGACTCAGTATTATAAGTTTTTATTGAGTTGCATTATATAAACAAATTACCTATGTATTGTATTATTACATTCATACTTGTTTTGATAGACCCAATTCTGTGACATAGTAACCTAAAAGTTGTCAGTTATAATCCTGCATAATAAGAAGACTAGAAGTAAGCATTCCACGACGATGCACCAATTAAAATATCCAGTGCAGGAACCTAAGCTCCTTCTAACTTCCTGCTCTGCTTATTTTAATGTGCAGCATCTCTTTGCATGGTCCTGATGCGTGTGTGCATGCTAAGTTGCTTCATTTATGTCAGACTCTTTGTGAGCCCATGGACTATAGCTTGCCAGGCTCCTCTGTCCATGGGATTCTCCAGGCAAGAAAACTGGAGTGGGGTTCCATTTCCCTCTACAGGGGATCTTCTGGACCCAGGGATCAAACTTGCCTTTCTTATGTCTCCTGAATTGGCAGGTGGATTCTTTATCAACAGGGCCACCTGGGAAGCTCATGGCTCTAATACGACTCCTGTACACTGAAGTATTTTTCCTGTTTCCAAGGCAGGAATAAGTGGAAAGTGAAAGAAGTGAAACAGAGCTGCTTGTGAATCTATTCTATAAAAAAATGCTTTACCAGAAGACTGAAACCATGATTTGCTTTATACTCCATTGGAAAGAATTATTACATGGCTCTTATCTATAAATGATCATGGGGAGGCATTTTTTCTGGATACATTGCCATTAGGAATTAAAAAGGAAAACATGGATATGAGGAAAGCCTGCAGGCCGTGTTTGTCACAAGTATGTGTGTGTATTATTTGTGTACATTTGTCATAACTATGAACCATAAGAACCAAATTCTGATGTGATACAACTTTATATTCATTACAGCACCTTTCACAGCACAAGTGTTGGATGAAGATGTATTAATTTATTAATGAATTTATTATATCTGAGAGAGCTTCACTTTTTCTTTGGTTAAAAATTATATATTGATTCTTGTATGATTACACAGTGTTTGTAAATAAGCAAAAATGCTGAATTGTTTTACCTATTCTCATATTCTTGCCTGAGAAACCCCATGGACAGAAGAGTCTCACAGGATACAGACCATGGGGTCGTAAGAGTCGGACATGATTTAGTAACTAAACCACAACCCCATTATTAAAAATTTATACAGAACAGAAGTGCATATGATGGATTCATCCCCATGATATTGGCTGTAATGGAAAATTGTCCAAGCTTAAAGAAAAAGGAGAAAAGGAAAGATATACCCATTTGAATGCAGAGTTCCAAAGAATATCAAGGAGAGGTAATAAAGCCTTCCTCAGTGATCAGTGCAAAGAAATAGAGAAAAATAATCGAATGGGAAAGACTAGAGATCTCTTCAAGAAAATTAAAGATACCAAGAGAACATTTCATGCAAAGATGGGCTCGATAAAGGACAGAAATGGTAGGAATCTAAGAGAAGAATAATATATTAAGAAGAGTTGGCAAGAATCCACAGAAGGACCATATGAAAATATCTTCCATGACCCAGATAACCATGATGATGTGATCACTCACATAGAGTCAGACATCCTGAAATGTGAAGTCAAGTGGGTCTTATGAAGCATCACTACACACAAAGCTAGTGGGGATGATGGAATTCCACCTGAGTTATTTCAAATCCTAAAAGATGACACTGTGAAAGTGCTCCACTCAATATGCCAGCAAATTTGGAAAACTCAGCAGTGGCCACAGGACTGGAAAAGGTCAGTTTTCATTCCAATCCCAAAGAGAGGCAATTCCAAAGAATGTACAAACTACTGCACAATTGCACTCATCTCACATTCTAGCAAAGTAACGCTCAAAATTCTCCAAGCCAGGCTTCAACAGTATGTGAACCATGAACATCCATATGTTCAAGCTGGTTTTAGAAAAGGCAGAGGAACCAGAGATCAAATTGCCAACATCCACTGGATCATAGAAAAAGCAAGAGAATTCCAGAAAAAAAAAAACAACATATACTTCTGCTTTATTGACTTTGCCAAAGCCTTTGACTGTGTGGATTACAATAAACTGTGTAAAAATTCTTAAAGAGATGGGAATACCAGATCACCTGACCTGCCTCCTGAAAAATCTGTATGCAGGTCAAAAAGCAGCAGTCATAACCAGTCATGGAACAACAGACTTGTTCCAAATGAAGAAAGGAGTATATCAAGGCTGTATATTCTTAGCCTGCTTATTTAACTTATATACAGAGAACATCATGCAAAATGCCAGACTGAATGAAGCACAAGCTGGAATCAAGATTGCCAGGAGAAATATCCATAGCCTCAGATCTGCAGATGATACCACCTTTATGGCAGAAAGTGAAGAGAAACTAAAGAGCCTTTTGATGAAAGAGGAGAGTGAAAAGCTGGCTTAAGCTCAACAGTTAAAAAACTAAGATCATGGCATCTGGTCCCATCACTTCATGACAAATAGATGGGGAAACAATGGAAACAGTGAGAGACTTTATTTTGGCGGGGGGGCGGGGAGAGCGCTCCAAAATCACTGCAGATGGTGACTGCAGCCATGAAATTAAAAGACACTTGCTCCTTGGAAGAATAGCTATGAATAACCTAGACAGCATATTAAAAAGCAGAGACATTGCTTTGCCAACAAAGGTCCATCTAGTGAAAGCTTTGGTTCTTCCAGTAGTCATGTATGGATGTGAGAGTTGGACTATACAGAAAGCTGAGCACTGAGGAATTGACGCCTTTGAACTGTAGTGTTGGAGAAGACTCTTGAGAGTCCTGTGGACTACATGGAGATCAAATCAGTCAATCCTAAAGGAAATCATCCCTGAATATTCAATGGGAGGACTGATGTTGAAGCTAAAATTCCAATACTTTGTCCACCTGATGTGAATAACTGACTCATTGGAAAAGACCCTGATGCTGGGAAATACTGAAGAAAGGATGAGTAGGGTACGAAAGAGGAGATGATTGGATGGCATCACTGACTCTATGCACGTGAGTTTTAGCAAGCTCTGGGAGTTGTTCATGGACAGGGAAGCCTGGCATGCTGCAGTCCATGGGTTTGCAGGGTAGGACACGACTGAATGATTGAACTGAATTGAGCCCAGCCATAAGATTTTAATCTTGTGATCCTCTTCATATGTCATACTGTAGTGCATGGACTATACATAGCACATTTGATTTAAAACTATTTCCAGAAAAATATATTTTTAGGCTTACTAACCAGCTTTCTTCTGCAGACACAGTTTTGTCTTCACAAAATGTCACCATTCCTTCTTAGCATAGCAAAAGATAATGTTTGTAATTCACAGCATTGGTAAAGGCTTCCTAAGGTTGTTCTTTACAGTCTGTACATGCTCAGAAATAAATTTAAACATTTGGGAAATTATCTGGATAATTCAGAAAATAAAATATCTTCCCTTAATGGTTAAGTGTAATGAATTATTTGGGCCTCAGTTAACTAAGAATGGTAAATCATAAATATGAGAACACATAATTTGAGAACACTATTTTCTATGCCTATGTATTTAGCTTATCTCTATAAATTTTTAAAAACTATACAGCATAGTCTGAGTAATAGATTTGAGAGCATTTTATAAATCATTTGTACAATTATACATTTGGCTAATTTTTCTGATTTGACTTTTAAACATGTTTTGTGTTGTAGACAGTTTGAGATTTTAAAAATAGAGCATTGTATAATGTACCCATTGCCCATATTGAACAATTTACAGGGCCTAGGCAATCCTGAGTCATCTATATGCCATTCTCTTTGACTACCTTTATATACTATAAACATTTTGTCTGCAAATATTTCAGTCTTTTTTGGAAATCATGTGTTTATTACAATATTTAAAAAATCAAAAAGTAATCCCATAACCTCAGAAAATTTAAATATTGTCCAAATTTCTAATTGTCATTTATATTTTAATTTTACACAGATATTTTTGTTTTGTTTGAATTAGAATCAAAACAAGTTTCAGTTCAGTTCAGTTCAGTCACTCAGTCATGTCCAACTCTTTGCGACCCCATGGACTGCAGCATGCCATGCTTCCCTGTTCATCAAAAAATCCCAGGGCTTGCTAAAATTCATGTCCATCAAATCAGTGATGCCATCCCATCATCTCATCCTCTGTTGTCCCCTTCTCCTTCTGCCTCAATCTTTCCCAGCAGCAGGATCTTTTCCAGTGAGTGAGTTCTTCACATCAGGTGGTCAAAATATTGGAGTTTCAGCATCAGTCCTTCCAATGAATATTCAGGACTGATTTCCTTTAGGATTGGCTGCTTTGATCTCCTTGCAGTCCAAGGGACTCTCAAGAGTCTTCTCCAACACTACTTCAAAAGCATCAATTCTTAGTGCTCAGCTTTCTTTATATTCCAACTCTCATATCCATACATGACTACTGGAAGAACCAAAGCTTTCACTAGACGGACCTTTGTTGGCAAAGTAATGTCTCTGCTTTTTAATATGCTGTCTAGGTTAGTCATAGCTTTTCTTCCAAGGAGCAAGTGCTTTTTAATTTCATGGCTGCAATCACCATCTGCAGTGATTCCAGAGCCCAAGAAAATAAAGTCTGTCACTGATTCCATTGTTTACCCATTTCTTTATCATGAAGTGATGGGACAAGATGCCATGATTTTAGTTTTTGAGTGCTGAGTTTTAAGCCAGCTTTTTCACTCTCCTCTTTTGCTTTCCTCAAGAGGCTTTTTTGTTCTTCACTTTCTGCCATAAGGGTGGTGTCATCTGCATGTCTGAGGCTATTGATATTTCTCCTGGCAATCTTGATTTCAGCTTGTGTATCAACCAGCCCAAAATTTCACAAGATGTATTCTGCATATAAGTTAAATAAGCAGGCTAACAATATACAGCCTTGACGTACTCCTTTCCAGATTTGGAACCAGTCTATTGTTCCACATCTGGTTCTAACTGCTGCTTCTTGACCTGCATACATATTTTTCAAGTAGCAGGTCAGGTGGTCTGGTATTCCCATCTCTTAATGAATTTTCCACAGTTTGGTTTGATCCACACAGTCGAAGGCTTTGACATAGTCAATAATCAGAAGTGATGTTTTTCTGCAACTCTCATGCTTTTTTGATGATCCAGTGGATGTTGGCAATTTGATCTCTGGTTCCTCTGCCTTTTTAAATCCAGCTTGAACATCTGGAAGTTCACGGCTCACGTACTGTTGAAGCCTGGCTTGGAGAATTTTGAGCATTACTTTGCTAGCGTGTGAGATAAGTGCAATTGTTTGCTACTTGAACATTCTTTGGTATTGCCCTTTTTTGGTATTGGAATGAAAACTGAAAATTTCCAATCCTGTGGCCACTGCGGAGTTTTCCAAATTTGCTGGCATATTGAGTGCAGTACTTTCACAGCATCATCTTTAGGATTTGAAATAGTTCAGCTGGAATTCTATCACCTCCACTAGCTTTGTTCATGCTGATGCTTCCTAAGGCCCTCTTGACTTTACATTCCAGGATGTCTTGCTCTAGGTGAGTGATCACATCATTGCGGTTATCTGGGTCATGAATACCTTTTTCGTATACTTCTTCTGTGTATGATTTACAACTCATTTAATATCTTCTGCTTCTGTTAGGTACCATTTCTGTCCTTAATTGTGTCCATCTTTGCATGAAATAGTCCCATGGTATCCCTAGTTTTCTTCAAGATATCTCTAGTCTTTTCCATTCTATTGTTTTCCTGTATTTCTTTGCATTGATCACTGAGGAATGCTTTCTTTCTTTTTTTGGGGGGGGGGGGTGAAGACAATTTGGACAGACATTTTTCCAAAGAAGACACACAAATGGCCAGAAAGCACATGATTAAGATGTTCAGCAACATTAATCATTAAGGAAATGCAACTCAAAACCACAATGTGATACCACTTTAAACCCATTGCTGCTAAATCGCTTCAGTTGTGTCTGACTCTGTGCAACCCCATAGATGGCAGCCCACCAGGCTCCCCCGTCCCTGGGATTCTCCATGCAAGAACACTGGAGTGGGTTGCCATTTCCTTCTCCAATGCGTGAAAGTGAAAAGTGAAAGTGAAGTCGCTCAGTCACGTCCGACTTTTAGCGACCCCATGGACTGCACCCTACCAGGCTCCTCCATTCATGGGATTTTCCAGGCAAGAGTACTGGAGTGGGTTGCCATTGCCTTCTCCATGAGGAAGGCTTTCTTATCTCTCCTTGCTAGTCTTTGGAACTCTGCATTCAAATGGGTATATCTGTCCTTGTCTCCTTTGCTTTTGCCTTCTCTTCTTTTCACAGCTATTTGTAAGGCCTCCTCATACAACCATTGTGACTTTTTGCATTTCTTTTTCTTTGGGAGGGTCTTGATCACTGCCTCCTGTGCAATGTCATGAACCTCTGTCCATAGTTCTTCAGGCACACTATCAGATCTAATCACTTGAATCTATTTGTCACTTCCACTGTATAACCATAAGGTATTTGCTTTAGGTCATAACTGAATGGTTTAGTGTTTTCCTCTCTTTCTTCAATTTCAATCTGAATTTGGCAATAAGGATTTCATGATCTGAGCCACAGTCAGCTCCTGGTCTTGTTTTGCTGACTGTATAGAGCTTCTCTATTTTGCTGCAAAGAATATAATCAATCTGATTTCTCTATTGACCATCTGATAATGTACATGTGTAGAGTCTTCTCTTGTGTTCTTGGAAGAAGGTGTTTGCTATGACCAATGTGTTCTTTGGCAAAACTCTGTTAACCTTTGACCTGCTTCGTTTTGTACTCCACGGCCAAATTTACCTGTTACTCCAGGTATCTCTTGATTTCCTACTTTTGCATTCCAGTCCTCTATGATGAAAATGATATCTTTTTTGGATGTTAGTTCTAGAAGTTCTAGTAGATCTTCATAGAACCGTTCAACCTCAGCTTCTTCAGCTTCACTGGTCAGGGCATAGACTTGGATTACTCTAATATTGAATGGTTTGCCTTGGAACCGAACAGAGATCTTTCTGTCATTTTTGAGATTGCATCCAAGTACTGCATTTTGGACTCTTTTGTTTACTGTGATGGCTACTCCTTTTCTTTTAAGGGATTCTTGGCCACAGTAGTAGATGTAATGGCCATCTGAATTAAACTCACCCACTCCAGTCCATTTTAGGTCACATGAATTTATTAGTATTTTGTTATTTGTAAAAGCAAATCAATGATAGTAGTATTAATCTACTCACAGATTCATGATGATGATGATGATGATATTGATTGTAGTATTAGCAGTATGCTGAAGAGAATATTTTCTGTCTTGAAGAGAGAAACAGTATAGTATTATAAGAGGATAACAAATGTGAATATATTTGTGAAAGAAAAAGGGTAAATTGTGAAGTTCATTAACATCAGTTTGGTCATGAAAGATGACTAAAACCTAAAAACTATATTCTCACAGCTCGGTTTTCTAATGTATTCATTGATTATTTAAGAGAGTCTCGTGCAGGAGCTTTTGAGAGTAATTAGTTATTAAATCCCAATCTCTACCTGGTTTTCTCATAAACTGTAAGTCATTCAGTCATGTCTAACTCTTTGTGACCTCACTATGGACTAAATAGTCCATGGAATTTTCCAGGCCAGAATACTAGAGTGGTAACCTTTCCCTTCTTCAGGGGATCTTCGCAACCCAGGAATCGGACTGGAGTCTCCTGCATTGCAGGTGGTTTCTTTGTCAACTGAGCAATGAGGGAAGCCCTTTCCCATAAAGTAGAAACTAAAACCGTTTCTGAATTACCACTTTATTAAGGAGTACAGAGGATGAGATGGTTGGATGGCATCACCAACTCGATGGGCATAAGTTTGAGCAAGCTCTGGGAGTTGGTGATGGACAGGGAACCCTGGCATGCTGCAGTCCATGGGGTCGCAAGGAGTCAGACACGACTGAGCAACTGAAGTGAACTGGACTGAACTCATCAGCCCAGAGACCAGCTATGAAGGATCAAGGGGGTGAATTGGGGAAGAAGGAAGAAAGATACTCAGAGACATTTATAAGTTGCCTTCTGCTAAGGACAATTTATTGCTCACTCTCATAGAACTGGCCCCTGTTAAGCCTAACAAATTCAGTGGTGCCAGTGGCAGTGGTAGGGAGTAGTTGGAGGAGAAAATAAATAATTTATAAGCCAGCTGCCAATTCTTAGTTTCATTACATGGACCTGAACTTTACATGGGCAAGTATTATCTTGTTTTGCATTTTAGAGGAAGCACATGGGCAGAGAACAAAAAGACTCTGCCTAGTCTTGATCCTGGTTGCTGGTAAGTGAAAATTTGAAAGTGCTTAAAAACCAATAGAAAACTGGTGGCTGAAACAGCAGCTAGAGAGGATCTGAAATACCTGATACAGGCACCAAATAATACAGTTTCAAGGTCTTTTTGTTTCTATGTAAAATTCACTTCAATAAACACTTTTTCTCATATTTAGAATGTACAAGCCTTTGTGAAAGTTAAAAGGGTATGGATGCAAAAGTAACTGAATCTCTACCTACAAAGATGCACATTGTAATGTGAGGGGAAGGTTGAAACAACTAATGGTAGACAATATATCTGAGTAAGATGCCAAGATGTTTAGAGATGGGTAAAATGAGTTTTGGATTTGGGGAAAGAAATTTTGGATAAGTTTAACAGAAGTAAATACATTGAGCTATCTCTTGACATACGGCATGATGATGATACACAGAGGTGCAGTTTTGATTGATGTTCACAGTCTGAATAAAGGCACTGAAGTTTCAGACTATGAAAGAAAGATTTGGGTGTGTACAGTTGGTCATGATTGAATGAGTTTGGAGCAGAAGGCAAACCCAGAGAATAGATTACTAAATCTCAGACTGATCCTCAATATGCAACAGAGTTCCGGAAATAAAGAGTTATCTATTGAATGAATAAGCTTCGTGGGAATGCCACCAGTTGTTGGTCTTAACTGATAGCTCAGCTGGTAAACAATCTGCCTGCAATGCAGGTGACCCCGGTTCGATTCTTGGGTTGGGAAGATCCACTGGAGAAGGGATAGGCTACCCATTCCAGTATTCTTGGGCTTCCCTGGTGGCTCAGCTGGTAAAGAATCAGCTTGCAGTGTGGAAGACTTGAGTTTGATCCCTGGTTTGGGAAGATCCCCTGGAGAAGGGAAAGGCTACCCACTCCAATATTCTGGCCTGGAGAATTCCATGGGATTGCAAAGAGTTGGACATGACTGAGAGACTTTCACTTTCACCAGTTGTTGCATGCACAGAAATGGGTCTGAGGTAGTGCTTAAGAAACTCTGAGTTAAAAAATAAAGCACAATTCCTGTGGTTGGACTTTTTAGGAGTTTTGATGGGAAATAAAAATGATACTTTATATTAGCATTTAAGATTATTTTAACATGAAATTGATTTTTGTGTGAAATATCTTGCCAGATTCTTGTTCTGTGTGGTGTAGATTTTAGATAATGCTGTGCTAGAATATACTGCATGTTGTTGTTGTTCAGTCAGTAAGTCAGGTCTGACTTTTTGTGACCCCATGAACTGCAGCACATCAGGCTTCCCTGTCCTTCACTGTCTCCTGGAATTTGTTTAAACTAACGTCCATTGAGTTTACGATGCCATCCAACCATTTCATCCTCTGTTGCCTCCTTTTCCTCCTTTCTTGAATCTTTCCCAGCATCAGGGTCTTTTCCAATGAGTCCACTCTGCACCAGATGACCAAAGCATTGGAGCTTCAGCTTCAGCATCAGTCCCTCCAGTGAATATTCAGGGTTGGTTTCCTTTAGGATTGACTGGTTTGATCTCCTTGTTGTCCAAGGAACTCTCAAGAGTCTTCTCCAGCACAACAATTTGAAAGCATTACTTCTTCAGTGCTCAGCCTTCCTTATAGTCCAACTCACATCCATATATGACTGCTGGAAAAACCATAACTTTGAATATTAAGACGTTTGTCTGCAAAGTGATGTCTCTGCTTTTTTAATACGCTGTCTTGGTTTGTCATAGCTTTTCTTTCAAGGAGCAAGCATCTTTTAATTTTGTGGCTCTATGAAGAGGAAATGAGTGAAATAAGTGAAACCTTAAGTGAGTATACATTAATATTTCAAGTAATATTCATCAATATCTTATTTAAGGAAAAGTTTGGAACAGAATTATTAAATCTCTGAATGACAGCTCATCTTACTTTCTGTTGTTTGTATAGTTTTCTATTAATTACTCTAGTTTGAAAATGCATCCCATCTTGACTCAAGTAACAAGCTTACCATTCAAGCTCTGGCCTTTTACATTCAATCCAGCTTTCAACACTAGTTACTTGACTGATGTTGGACCAGTCTTTTCTTATTTGACGAAGAAGGTAGGACTTAGAGATAGTATAGAAAGAGAGAAAATGAAAGGAGAATACAGAAAGAGTTCATAAGTTAAAAATATAAATTTTTTTAAAAAATGGAAGAGGAAGAAAGGAAAAACAGGAAGGGAGAGAAGGAAGAAAGAGGAGAGAAAAGACAGAAAAAAACTTAATTGAACTTGAAAATTCTTAACACTGAGCTCTTTTAATATTGTAGAATGGGCACAGGACCCTGAACAAATCTTTCCCTCTGTGGTAGTCAGTTCATTTATTTGTGGGATGTAATTTGTGGAGGTTGCACTGTGACATTCAGTTACTTAATTCTCTGTAATTATGAATCATCTATAAAGCCCTAAGGATTATAACAATTCTCTAGAGCCCTGAAGTGAAT
Organism: Giraffa tippelskirchi; assembly: GCF_054371585.1. Taxonomy (NCBI): domain Eukaryota; kingdom Metazoa; phylum Chordata; class Mammalia; order Artiodactyla; family Giraffidae; genus Giraffa; species Giraffa tippelskirchi. The sequence continues at coordinate 68,270,366 of NC_137278.1, forward strand.
ACCAAGAGAAATTAGCTTGTGTACTAAAGAATTATTCAGGAAGTAATTTTATCTGTCTTGAAGGCACATTTTATATAATTATTTATATAGTCTTCTTAATAAAAAGCCACACCCAAGTATTTGCCTCTACACTTGGAATTGTGTTTCAAGTCTGTGGAAATATTTTGACGGTCAATAGAGATTCATTTAACATAATTATGCATACTAACATTTACTTTTCTCTTTAATATTTCAAAAAAAGGGATTGATTAGAAAAGAAGGGAGTGAATTTCTACCCATGACTCAGTTCAATGAATTTAAACTGTAGATTAACTATTAGTATGATGGTCTAATTTCCTTCCAGAATTTCCATTCCCTTTTTCTAGGATGCAAATGCCGAGAACTCACCATTATTAAAATTCTAACTAAACTAAATATATTTCTTCATATGCTCAATAAAATTTAGTGACACTAGCTTCATTATTTTTGCCATAAATATTAATATTTTATCTTTAAAGGTTTCTGGGCCATATATAATCTGTGAAATATAAGTGATTTTTCTTAATTATTATTGATTTGTAGAAAGGCAGCTCAGGCTTTCCACCAGCAATGAACTTATTGCATTTGTTAAGACATACAAATAAAATGTAAGTAATGTATACATGAGATATTTTGAAGAAATGAATAGCTAGTACCCCACTAAGAACCCATATCAAATTTATTTCTAGAAGGGTTACAAATGTTAGCAATAAGAATACTAACTGTTTCTATGTCCTCAATAACACATTCTAGTCTATCAACACAACCTATGAGCAAAGAATCAGCAAAGGAGGATGATGAATGATCAAATAAAAATCCTTCCCAGTTTTAAAGCAAGTATTTCTCACTTTATGACAGTTTATCCTACACTATTATTTAAAATAAAACTAGTATACATATGACAACTAAATTCAAATTTGCAAAAAGCTACAAGCTTAGAAGATACTTTTTAGCTTCTCTGTTTTCCCAGTGTTAATATAAAATAGGTAAATAAATCTTAAATATGTAATGATAATAACTTCATGGATACTCTCTAGGATCTGTCACAAACTGATTTGGAAACAAACACAAGCACTTTTTATAAAATGTTTCACACAGGTTCAGTTCAGTTCAGTCGCTCAGTCGTGTCCGACTCTTTGCGACCTCATGAACCGCAGCACACCAGGCCTCCCTGTCCATCACCAACTTCCGGAGTTTACTCAAACTCATGTCCATCGAGTCGGTGATGCCATCCAACCATCTCATCCTCTGTCGTCCCCTTCTCCTCCTTCCCCCAATCCTTCCCAACATTAGGGTCTTTTCCAATGAGTCAACTCTTCGCATGAGGTGGCCAAAGTATCGGAGTTTCAGCTTCACATCAGTCCTTCCAATGAACAACCAGGACTGATCTCCTTTAAAAAATATATAAATGTCACAATACAACCGGTCTTGCACAACAAGATGAGGAGCTTATATATATATTGGGATCTCCTACAATTCTTGATTAGTAAATACACAGCTTTGTTGGAAGTATACATACTTGTGTTGACTCAGAGTTCTGCAACCTAAGTTAATATAGTGAAATAAACATTTCCACTTACTAATAGTGAAATTGCTTCAAATGCTTTAGTAACCTCATTGGGCATATTGACTCACTCATCTTGTTTAACTAAAGTTGATGGAGACATGATATAATGGATAAAAATAAACCTCCTAGTACACTTGACCTGAAGGTCTCTGGAAACATAGACAAATACAGAAAAAACATGAGGTATTCTGAGAACTGTTACCAGGAGAATCCTGGGAGGACGGTAATATTTCAAGCTAATTTGAAAGCAGTAGATTTTGAGACATTTTTATGTCAATTGCAGACACTTCTACACTTGTCATATATCAAGAAGGGAAAATTTAAATCTTTTGAAAAGCTGTAGTAAAATTCACAGGTGTCCCAGTATAAAATTTGCCATCTTAGTCATTTTTAAGTGTACCATTCAGTAGTATTAAGTACATTTACCTGGTTTACAAATTTCTCTTTAAGACTAGACTTTCACTTTGAATATATATAAAAAAGTGGGATTTCAGTTATTTTATATATATATACCTAAGAGTGGATCATATGGTGAGTCAACTTTTGTTCTTCAAAAAGGAACTACTGTACCTTTTTTTTTCCTCTTTTTGTAGTGACTGATTCATTTTGCATTCCCACCAGCGGTGCTCAACTGTTTCAGTTATTTCACTTCTCTCATGAACAATTGCTGTTTTGGGGGGTTTTTTATTATTATTTTTTAATAATGGCCATTCTAATGGATGTGAGGTGGTATCTCATTTTGGCTTTGATTTTCTTTCCATATTAAGAATCTTTTTACGGACTCATTGGCCAATTATATATCTTTCTTGGAGAAATTCCTGTTCAAATCTTTTTCCCAGTTTTTAATTAGGTTGTTTGGTTTTGAGTTGTAGAAGTTCTTTATAATTTTTATATTAGCCTATAATTAAAGATATGATTTTCATATATTTTCTATCTTTCTGTGTGTTGCTTTTTTACTCTGGTGATTGTATCCTTTATGCACAGTCATTTAAATTTTGATGTGATGTAATTTATCTATTTTTTTCTTTTTTGCCTATACTATTAGTATCATAGTCTGGAAATATTTGCCAAATTTGATAGAAAGGATGAAGCTTTCTTCCACCATGTTTTTTTTTTTTTCTAAGTCATTTATTTTATTTATAAAGTTTATTGTTTTTATTCTTAACCTACAACAGACTGTATAAGTTCATGGGAAGTCATAAATATTTCACAGAATAAGTGAGTTGAATTGGTCATTTGACATTGCCAAATTCAGAAATAAACTTTATAATCATCTTTGAATTACTCCGTATATGCTCCCTGGTTCCATGTAACACACATTTCCCTGAATTAACACTAATCTCAATTATGTGTTGGAAACACTTTATCCAAATTGCAGATTTCTTCCCTTCCTTTACTGTATTTTCAATCAGAATAAGACCTTAATTCTAATAGATTTGAATTTTTGATTTCTTTTTCTATAGAGTTTTTGTTTGTTATAAATTGTTAAATCACTTCTTACTCCAAAATCATGAATATACCCTTCCTGTATTTTCTTTTAAAAATGTTTGCAGTTTTGCCTTTCATATTTGAATTTTTGTATCCATGTGGAATTTCTAAGTATTGTGTAAGAAAAATATTCAAATATTTTCCATATGAGTAACCAAATGTTCCTCTTCCAACAACACAAGAGATGACTCTACACATGGTCCATACTGAAATCAGATTGATTATATTCTTTGTAGTTGAAGATGGAGAGCTCTATACACGCAGCAAAACAAGACCAGGAATTAACTGTGGCTGAGATCATGAAATCCTATTCAAAAATTCAGACTTAATTTGAAGAATGGAGGGAAAACAATTAGACCATTCAGGTATGACCTATATCAAATACCTAACGGTTGTACAGTGGAAGTGACAAATAGATTCAAGGGATTAGATCTGATATAGTGCTGCAAGAACTGTGGATGGAGGTTGATGACATTGTACAGGAGGCAATGATCAAAACCATCCTCAAGAAAAGAAACACAAAAAGGCAAAATGGTTGTTTGTGGAGACCTTACAAATAGCTGAGAAAAGAAAAGAAGCAAAAGGCAAAAGAGAAAAGGAAAGATATACCCATTTGAATGAAGAGTTCCAAAGAATAACAAGGAGAGATAAGAAAGCCTTCCTCAGCAATCAATGCAAAGAAATAGAGGGAAACAGTAGAATGGGAAAGACTAGAGATCTCTTCAAGAAAATTAGAGATACGAAGGGAACAATTCATGTAAAGATGGGCAAAATAAAGAACAGAAATGGTGGAGACCTGAAAGAAACAGAAGACATTAAGAAGAGGTGGTAAGACTACACAGAAGAACTATACAAAAAAGATGTTAATGACCCAGATAGCCACAATGGTGTGATCACTCACCTAGAGCAAGACATCCTGAAATGTTAAGTGGGCCTTAGGAAGCATCACTATGAACAAAGCTAGTGGAGGTGATGGAATTCAGTTGAGCTATTTCAAATCCTAAAAGATGATGCTGTGAAAGTGCTACACTCACTATGCCAACAAATTTGGAAAACTCAGCAGTGGCCACAGGACTGGAAAAGGTCAATTTCATTCCAATCCCAAAGAAAGGCAATTCCAAAGAATTTTTAAACTACCACACAGTTGCACTCATCTTACACGCTAGCAAAGTAATGCTCAAAATGCTCCAAGCTAGGCTTCAACAGTACATGAACAGAGAACTTCCAGATGTTCAAGCTGAATTTAGAAAAGGCAGAGGAACCAGAGATCAAATTACCAACATCCACTGGATTATAGAAATATCAAGAGAATTCTAGAAAATCATCTGCTTCATTGACTATGATAAAGCATTTGACTGTGTGGATGACAACAAACTGTAGAAAAATCTTCCAAGAGATGAGAATACCAAGCCACCTTACCTGTCTCCTGAGAAACCTGTATGCAGGTCAAGAAGCAACAGTTAGAACTGGACGTGGAACAACAGACTGGTTCCAAATCGGGAAAGAAGTACATCAAGTATATCGTCACCCTGCTTATTTCACTTACATGCAGAGTACATCATGAGAAATGCTGGACTGGATGAAGCACAAGCTGGACTCAAGATTGCCAGGAGAAATATCAAAAACTTCAGATATGCAGATGACACCACTCTTACGGCAGAAAGTGAAGAAGAGCTGAAGAGGCGCTTGATGAAAGTGAAAGAGTGAAAAAGAGTGAAAAAGTGGCTTAAAACTCAACATTCAGAAAACTAATAAGATCACGGCATCTGGTCCCATCACTTCATGGCAAATAGATGGGGAAACAGAGGAAACAGTGTCAGACTTTATTTTTGGGGGCTCCAAAATCACTTCAGATGGTGACTGCAGCCATGAAATTAAAAGACACTTGCTCCTTGGAAGAAAAGTTATGACCAATCTAGACGGCATATTAAAAAGCAGAGACATTACTTTGCCAACAAAGATCTGTCTAGTCAAAGCTATGGTTTTTCCAGTAGTCACGTATGCATGTGAGAATTGGACTATAAAGAAAGCTGAGTGCCAAAGAATTGATGTTTTTGAACTGTGGTGTTGGAGCAGACTCTTAAGAGTCCCTTGGACTGCAAGGAGATCTAACAAGTCCATCCTAAAGGATATCAGTCCTGAATATTAATTAGAACGACTGATGTTGAAGCTGAAACTCCAATACTTTGGCCATCTGATGCAAAGAGCCCACTCATTTGAAAAGACCCTGCTGGTGGGAAAGATTGAAGGTGGGAGGAGAAGGTGACGCAGAGGATGAGATGGTTGGATGGCATCACCGTCTCAATGGATATGAGTTTGAGTAAACTCCAGGAGTTGGTGATGGACAGGGAGGCCTGGTGTGGTGCAGTCCATGTGGTTGCAAAGAGTCAGACACGATTCAGTGACATAAGTGAACTGAACTGTGCTGTGGGCCATACCTACTCTGTCAGAAACAGTAGCAATTATGGAAGCAATAGGGCTAGGAACATATATATATGCTTCCTTTCCAGTGTTCATGGTTTGTCAGTGACAGAAGAACATATTTGAAAGACAGTTAATTCAAAAATTCTCCTGTTAAATAAGTTTTGACAATTTTTAAAAATCTTTCAGTATAATGTATGTAATACTGCACATCTGTAGTTCCATGGTTAATTTAAATTTTTTGTCTAAATAAACACACTCTTCAGGAGTTCATTGATTTTTAGAGGTGGAAACTTCTCACCATCAAAACAAGCCAGATGTTTCAGTATAATTCATTGATTTATTGAATACTTTCATATGTAGTTGCCACTTCAATTCTAGAAGTTGATGTGGACTGATCTTCATGACAGTGAGATTCAAGAAAAATGTTATGGAACCAACACCAGAGTTTTAAGAATATGCATAAAGTACCGACTGTTATAGAAGCATAAGTATATATCAGTAAGCTATGTTTTTGTGCTTCTGCACAGTTCAACATATAGATGGTCTGTTAAAAGAAAAACCACGTTGCTTTGTTTCTAAACTAAATGTATAAAATATTGCTGAATATCAGTGGGCAAGAAAAATAGATGGGGAAAAATGGAAAAAACTGTTTCCCCTCATTTTTGATTCTCAGCTGAATGTCATGGCTGCACTAGATATCAGGAGACAGCTTTCTAGTCTCGTGCATTTTCTAAAATTTAATCTCCTCATTGAAATACAGCTCATATCACAGAATGGAAGGAATCTTAATATTAAAGAGAAATTCCCTTAGATCCAAGTGTTTTTTAAATAAACATTTGCCAAGAAAGGCTTTCAGACATGTCCTAATGAGGTTTTAGATTTTGGCATGAGAGGAAGACAAATATACATCGTTTATATGTAGAATTTAAGGAAATGGTACTAATGAACCTATGTACAAAAAAGAAGTTGAGTCACAGATCTAGAAACAAACTTGTGGTTATTACCAAGGGAGAAAGGAAGGGAGAGTTACATTGGGAGGTTGGGATTGACATATGAAAGTGAAAGTGAAAGTCACTCAGTCATGTCCAACTCTTTGCAGCCCCATAGACCGCAAAATACCCCATGGAATTCTCCAGGCCAGAATACTGGAGTGGGTAGCCTTTCCCTTCTTTAGGAGACCTTCCCAGCCCAGGGATAGGACCCAGGTCTCCTGCATTACATGTGGATTCTTTACCAGCTGAGCCACAAGGGATTGACATAGACACACTACTACATACAGAACAGATAACTAAACAGAATGTAGCACAGGAAGCTACTCAGTACTCTGTAATGACCTGTATGGGAGCAGAATCTTAAAAAGAGCACATATATGTATATATATCTATAGATATATATCTATAGATATATATCTATAGATATATATATCTATAGATATATATCTATATCTATATATATATCTGACTTACAGCAGAAACTAACAACTTTGTAAATCAATCATATTTTTATTTACAATTTATATTATAATTTATATTTTTGTTTATATTTTAACATAATATTTAAATAAAATATTTAAAATTTAGTAACTTAACTATTAATAAATTAATATTAAATAATATTAAATAAAATATTTAATATTTAAATATTTGAATAAAATATAAATATATTTATATTTATAATTTATTTTTCAATTAAAACATAATTAGAAAAGAAAAAGCAAGTCTTGAAGCACTGTATATTGGTATAATATACTGTACGGAAAAGGTCTTAATGACCCAGATAACCACAGTTGTATGGCCAGTCACTTAGAGCCAGATAATCCTGGAGTGTAAAGTCAAGTGGGCCTTAGGAACCATTACTACCAATAAAGCTAGTGGAATTCCAGCTGAGCTATTTAACATACTAAAAGATGATGGTGTTAAAGTGCTACTTTCAATATGTCAGCAAATTTGGAAAACCCAGCTGTGGCCACAGGACTGGAAAAGGTCAGTTTTCATCCTAATTCCAAAGAAAGGCAGTGCTAAAGAATGTTCAAACTACTGAACAATTGCGCTCATTTCCCATGCCAGTAAGGTTATGCTCAAAATCCTTCAAGCCACACTTCCACAATACTTGAATCAAAAACTTCCAGATGTACAAGCTGGGTTTAGAAAAAGCAGAGGAACCAGAGATCAAATTGCCAACATCTGTTGAATCATAGAGAAAGCAAAAGAATTCCAGAAAAAAACATCCGTTTTTGTTTCATTGACTATGCAGAAGACTTTGACTGTGCAGATCACAACAAACTGTGGAAAATTCTTAAAGAAAGAGGTGGGAATGGCAGACAATTTTACCCGTCTTCTGAGAAAGACTTGCGGATCAAGAAGTAAAAATTAAAACTGGACATGGAAAAACTGACTGGCTCAAAATTGGGAAAGGAGTATGACAAGGCTGTATATTGTCATCTTGTTTATTTAACTTATATGCAGTATACATACATCATGCAAAATGCCAAGCTGGATGAGTTACAAGATGGAATCAAAATTGCCAGGAGAAATTCAACAACCTCAGGTATGGAGGTAATACCACTTTAGTGGCACAAAGCAAAGAGGAACTAAAGAACCTCTTGATGGAGGTTAAAGAGGAGAGTGAAATATACAGCTTTAAACTCAGCATTCAAAAAACTGAAAGATTATGGCATCCAGTTCCATCACTTCATAGCAAGTAGAAGGGGAAAAAGTGGAAGCAGTGACAGATTTTCTCTTCTTGGGCTCCAGAATCACTGCAGATGATGACAGCAGCCATGAAATTAGACACTTGTTTCTTTGAAGGAAGGCTATGACAGGCCTAGGCAGTGTTTTAGAAAGCAAAGACATCACTTTGCCAACAAAGGTCTGTCTGTATAGTCATAAGCTATGGTCTTTCCAGTAGTGAGAAACGATATGAGAGTTGGACCATAAAGAAGGCTGAACACCAAAGAATTGATGTTTTTTAATTGTGCTGCTGGAGAAGACTAAGAGTCCCTCAGACAGCAAGGAGATCAAACCAGTCAATCCTAAGGGAAATCAACCCTGAATACTCATTGGAAGGACTGGTGCTGAAGCTGAAGCTCCAATACTTTGGCAACTTGATGCAAACAGGTGACTCATTGGAAAATACTCTGATTCTGGGAAAATTTGAAGGCAAAAGGAGAAGAGGATGGCAAAGGATGAGATGGTTAGATTGTATTACCAATTAAATGGACATGAACTTGGGCAAACTCCAGGAGTTGATGAGAGACAGGGAACCATGGAGTGCTGCAGTCCATGGGGTTTCAAAGAGTTATCCATGACTTAGTGACCTGACAACAATAAAATACTAGGAAAAGCAGATGGATGTTCATTGGTATAATACACTAGGAAAGGCAAACATTGCTTCTGTATATGTATGCATAAGTGAGGAACATGGAGTGCTACTTTTAAAAAGTAAATTAAATAATATATATTATTTATAATAAATATTTTATACATCATGATATAATGTGTATGGACTTCCCAGATGGCGCTAGTGGTAAAGAATGTCCCTGTCAATGCAGGATACATAAGAGATAAGGATTCTATCCCTAGGTCGGCAAGATCCCCTGAAGGAGGGCATGGCAACCCACTCCATATTTTTGCCTGGAGAATCCCATGGACAAAGGACCCTAGTGGGCTACAGTATATAGGGTCACAAAGAGTCATACTCTACTGAAGCGACTTAGCATGCATGCACACATAATGTATATAGATGTCTGTATGTTTGTGTACCATGATGTTTATTACTTTTTATTTTATATCTTTTTTTAAAATTTATACATTCAATATAAAATATTTAGGAAGCACAGATAAATTATATTGGGCAAAAATATTTAAAGACATAACCCTTATACATGATGATAAACACTACTGATATTTCAATATATATCTTATATTCATTTATGCTTTCTGTAAATTATTGTTATAAGCATATTAAGAGAGATTTATTTGAATAAATTACTTGTCACTTTTATCCTGCCAAAGGTAGAATTAAATGACAATTAATAATGTGATGCTTGCTAATTGTTTTCTTATGAGTGGGTTCCATGGTGTATAGCGCCTTCTCCCCTTGGAGGAGTAGACTACTCAGCATGAAACCTGGATATCTTCCAGTTCATGAGAGTTCTCTACCTGCATCTTGGTTTTGAGGAAAGGGCCCTGCAGCCACATATGTATTACATAGTCTCATCAATGGTAACCAGCATCAAAATGGGCAGATTCTTTAAAGTTGAGCCAGTGACTTTCTCAATAATTTTAACACAAAAACAACAGGAAAAGAAAGAGAGGGAAAATTAAAAAGAAAACACACACAGAAAAACCGAGCCTCCATGACACATTCAGTGTGTTATGAGATACTGTTTTCAGCTCTGTGGGTTATGAGACAGAGAGATTGCCTCAGGAGGGAAAAGAAGCAAGTGAGTAAAGAAAAGTAGTGATAAGGAATGGAGGAAAATCATAATGCCAGAATTTCTAGAAGCTTTCCAGTTTCAAGTTACACATAATCCATCTCTATTGTTACAATTTAAAATGGTTTAAAAAGCTCTAATTTTTATGTTACATGTATTCAGATATAACTTAATACTGTCATAAAGTTTATCTTCTGATGCTGCAATTATTCTGGGGCTGTAGTCACTCCACGAAGGTAAAATATCACTCTTGAGAACCATTTAAGTGATGAGCTCCTAGCAAATCCTGATGGGGAAAAAAGGCATCTTGATACTTGAATATCAGAATATCTGACTACTTTTTATTTTACCCTGTGTTTATTTATTATCATCTATCAACTAGCCTAATTTCTTTCATATCTTCAATTTTTGGAAATGCTGTGCTTTAGTTGAATATGAATTTATATTCTACTGTCTAACCGTGTTTTGTTGTTCTTCAGTTGCTGAGTCATGTCCAACTCTTTGCAGCCCCATTGGCTACAGCACACCAAGCTCCTCTATCTTCCGCTATTTCTCAGAGTTTGCTCGAATTCTTTTCCATTGAGTTGGCGATGCTAGCCATGTTTAATCAGTTCCAATACCTGCTTTACTTCTGCTCCTCTGGAATGGAATTGTGTTCATTTTTGTTTGTTTGTTTTTATTCTTGTAAGTCAAGACTCTCTGTCTATTGCTGTCTAGCCAGCCTGTTCCATGTGTATGTATTTTGTGCCCTTGATTCATTATTCATCTATAAGCATGGGCAATAGAAGGAGAGAGCATAATATAATGTACCAAGAAAGATGCATATTTCTTAAATTTCAAAGTATTCACCTTGGTATTTTAGGGAATATTGCAAATTTCTTTTTCATTTATTTTGTCTATAAAATTCAATGTAAGTAAAAAAATCACCCATCCTTTTTCTTACATTTGAGATTTTACTTGTATAACTTTAGTTATTTGAGGACAGTGGGGAAAAAAATGGGGTTTATATAAGATAAATGTAATATAATCCCAGCTATTCCCCTGTTACCTGTTTGATCTTGGACTGTTACTTTCATCCTTGAGCATCAGTTCCTTATTCATAATTTTCAGAATTATTCAGAGGGATTGAAATATGTTGAAATTTGGGGGAACATAGTAGAATTTATTACTCTGACGCTTTAATCAATTTTCTATATGCTGTTGCTTTAGTCGTTTCTGATTCTTTGTGACTCTATAGACTGAAACTTTGATGCATACCATTTGTAGACAATTATAGTGAACAATGAGCTTCCCAGGTGGCGCTAGTTGTAAAGAATCTGTCTGTGAGATTCTCCAAGCAAGAATTCTGGAGTGGGTTGCCTTTCCTTCCTCCAGGGGATCTTTCCAACCCAGGGACTAAACCCGTGTTTCTTGAGTAGCCTGCAATGGCAGGCAGATTCTTTACCACTAGCACCACCTGGGAAGCCAGTTTTCTCTATGACTATATAAATCAGGACTTATCAAAACATTCAATTTGGATTCATCATATTCTAGCATAATTTTTCTTGATTTCATTTTTTTAAAGTGCAATCAAATAAGTTATTTAATTATAATACTCTTTTGAACCATCTACATATCCATCATATCTATATTATTACCACAATAGAAGCTAAGTTGGAGAGGGAAATGGCAACCCATTCCAGTATTCTTGCCTGGAGAATCCCTGGACAGAGGAGCCTGGTGGGCTGCTGTCTATGGGGTTGCACAGAGTTGGACACGATTGAAGTGACTTAGCAGCAGCAGCAGCAGCAGAAGAAGTCAAGTGGTGAGGTCTTCCTCTTTAGACATCAGATACTCTCACAAAACTGTCCAATCTTGAAGGATGCTATAAAACACTATGAACAGACTTGATGCCTTAAAAAGCTTTAAGACATTCTGTACTTTAACCTTTCCATCTCTTGTAACATTCATCAAAGTGTTCAGCTTATGGGATGAACAATTAGAAGTGCTACAAAAGTTTTTTCTCTTGCTGAAAGTGAAAGAGGAAAGTGAAAAAGTTGGCTTCAAGTTCAACATTCAGAAAACTAAGATCATAGCATCCGGTCCCATCACTTCATGGCAAATAGATGGGGAAACAGTAGAAACAGTGACACACTTTATTTGGGGGGACTCCAAAATCACTGCAGATGGTGACTGCAGCCATGAAATTAAAAGACACTTACTCCTTGGAAGAAAAGTTAATGACCAATCTAGATGGCATATTATAAAGCAGAGACATTACTTTGCCAACAAAGGTCCATCTAGTCAAGGCTATTGTTTTTCCAATAGTCACCTATGGATGTGAGAGTTGGACTATAAAGAAAGCTGAGCACCAAAGAATTGATGGTTTTGAACTGTGGTGTTGGAGAATTCTCTTGAGAGTCCCTTGCACTGCAAGGAGATCAAACCAATCTTAAAAGAAATCAGTCCTGAATATTCATTGGCAAGACTGATGTTGAAGCTGAAACTCCAATACTTTGGCCACCTGATGGGAAGAACTGACTGATTGAAAAAGACCCTAATGCTGGGAAAGATTGAAGGCGGGAAGAGAAGGGGATGACAGAGGATGAGATGGTTGGATGGCATCACCAGCTCGATGGACATGAGTTTGAGCAAGCTCCAGGAGCCTGTGATAGTCAGGGAAGCTTGGCGTGCTGCAGTCCTTGGTGTTGCAAAGAGTTGGACATAACTGTGTGACTGAACTGAACTGAATGTTTCTCATAGCTTTTTTTCAAGCAACTGTCTTAATTTCATGGCTGCAGTCACTCTCTGCAGTGATTTTGGAGCCCAAGAAAATAAAATCTGTCACTGTTTCCATTTTTTCCCCATCTATGTGGTGATGGGACTGGATTCCATGATCTTAGTTTTTTGAATTTTGAGTTTAAAGCTATCTTTTTCACTCTCTTCTTTCCCCTCATCGAGTTTCTTAATTTCTCCTTGCTTCTGCCATTGGAGTGGTATCTATCCAAGATTACTGGTATTTCTCCCAGCAGTCTTGATTCCAGCATGAGCTTCATACAGCCTGGTATTTTGCATGATGCATTCTGCATATAAGTTAAATAAGGAGAGTGACAATATATGGTCTTGATGTACTCCTTTCCCAATTTTGAACCAATTTGTTGTTCCATGTCCAGTTCTAGCTGTTGCTTTTTGAGCTGCTTGCAGGAAGGAGGTTAATGAACAGCAAAGTATAAATTGCCTCATAAGAGGAAAAAGGCAAATTTATTTCCTTCAGAAAGAGTTTAATATTTAAAGATGTTCTTGAGAATTGTTATTAAACAAAACAATGTAAAGATTAGCTCTGAATGAATCCTTCCTTGTTAAGTTTTTGAAACAAATATTTGTTGAAATAGTGTTGACAACAATATTATGTTAGTTTAGGTTGTACAGCATACTGATTTGATGTTTTTGTAGATTATATTCCATGTAAAGTTTTCGTAAAATATCTATGTATAAAATACAAAGCTATATACCTTGTGCTGTTAAGTGCATCCTTGTATCTTACTCTTAACCACAAAAATAAAGATTACTAGTATTTTCATGTAAATGCTTGTCTTATTTTCAAATTTCTATCTAAATTGGGAGCTATAGGTCAAACAAAGACTTTTAGCTTCAATTAATTTGGATAATAATTTAGAGATAGAAACATGAATCAAAGTTAGATATAACAAATTTTAGAGGTGACTAAACATAAATAAATGTTTTAGGAAAGATATCACAATGAAACCTTATTTCTCCCAAAAATATTAGCCAAAATCAGAGAGATAAGAAATTCCATCTTTAATGACAGATATTAAATTTGACAGAAATAACCAAAGCAGATAAGTAAGAGTGATGCATATGTGGCTGTAATGTTTCTTTCTCACTGGCACTTTTTCTTTTGGTAAAGCAGTGAAAAGTAATGGAATATAGCTATTTGATTTATAAAATCCTTGGGGGAAAAGTGTTTGAATTTTAGAGGAGAAAATGAGCACCAGTATATATTAGAAGATGTATCCATGGTAACTTGACCCCAAAATGAATTTAATTAGTATATGTGAAATCTATCTCTAATTTCCCTGTTGCCAAATGTATGACCAGCATCATTAAATATTACTTGACTCACTCATATATCTTCCTAGTTTTAGACAATCAGAGAAGAAATGATTTCTGCAGTGATCAGGATGATGAAAAACAGCATCAGATTTTTTACTTTCCCAATAAAAATAAGAATATTCAAAAGCACTTCTAACTGAAGTATAGTAACAGGTATCAGTTTATCAGATTTCAGAAACTATTTAATAACTAGAAACTACTGAATAAAATATATATTACATCTGATGTCAGAAAACTGAAGTTACTCAAATGGAAACACAAAGGAAAAAAAATGGTGTTAAAATTCAGTCCACATATCCTGCGAGCATAATCCCTGCCTCCCTGGGAAGATGGCCTAAAAACCAAGAACCAAGTCATACAATGGCAGCTATTCTGATAACTGACTCTGCAGCCAAATTATGATGTGATGGTTTCAGTCTTGGCTTGAATCACAGGTGAAAACTTAGAGCTCTTTAATACTCCTTATTCTAGGTTAGAAGATCCAAAGTAGTACAATTAGAAGCCTAAAATAGCAGCACATACATAGAGATGTAGTGTTAAGAATAGGAAGCATAGAGAGGGACCTTGTTCTCTTGACCTCCATCTTTCAATATTAGAAATAAGATACCTCTTAAAAATAGAGCTCTGCAGGTTCCTGAGTCTCTGAGCCAGAAACAGTGGATTTAAAGGAATTCTTAGAATTCTGTTATCCTCCATGGCCACCATCCTTCTAAGAAAGCACCAACAACTAGGGTCCTGAATAGACATTTCTCCTAAGAAGACTTACAAATGACCAACAGGTATACAAAACATTGCTTAGTGCACTAATCATTAAGAAGTTTAAAATCAAAACCACAATGAAGTATCACCTCATGTCTGTCAGCACATCTCTCATCAACAAAAACAAAAGACCACGAGTGTTGGCAATGATGTGAAAAACTAGAACAGCTGCACACTGTTGGTGGGAAAGCAAAATGGTTCAGGCACTATGGAAAACAGTATGGAAGTTCCTCAAAAATACTAAAAATAGAAATATCATCTTATCCAGCAATCCTGTATTAGATATTTATTCAAAAGAATTTAAATCAAGATTTGAAGACATACTAGCCTTAATTTTCATTGCAGTGCTATTTACTATAACCAATATTTGAAAACAACCTAAATGTCAGCTGATGAATGGTTAAAGAAAATGTGGTATATACATGCAATAAAATGTAGTTCAGCCTTAAAAGGAAGGAAATTCTGACATTTGTTACAACATGGATGAGACTTGAGGGCATCTTGATAAGTGAAATAAGCTAATCCTAGAAAGATAAATACTGCTTGATTCCTCTTATATGAGTTATCTAAAATAGTCATATTCATAAAATCGAAGAGTGGTATAGTGATTTCTCAGGGACTGAGTGAGGGGGAATTGGTGAGTTACTAATTAACTGGCATAAAGTTTCAGTTAAGCAAGATTAATGAACTTCAGGGATCTGTTGTACTGTGTTGTACCAAAAGTCGACAATAGCAGGTTGTACTCTTAAAATTTTTGAGTCTAGCTTTCATGTTGTTCTCTTACAACGATGAAATTAAAAGAGGGTGGGGAGCCAATTAAGATATGATTTTTAGGGAAATTTTCTGAGGAGATATTATGTAAATTGACCTCTGAAAGGTGAGAAGGGGTGACTAGTGTTAAGTATATTGAGAAAAAAATTTTTGACAGAGAAAACAGGAAGTGCAAAGTACCTGAGTAAGAAAACTGAAGGCCACTGTTGACAGAGGATAGCAGATAGAGTGAAGAAAAACATAAGCTAAGTGGGATTGGATGATAGGGACTTGTGGATGAGTAGTAACTTCTGATGCCATAAACTGAAATTGAAATGTAGGTTCTTATTTATTAATCTTCCATTTTTTCTTGCCCTGTTTATATTTGCTCACAGAGATTTGTATTACTTGTTTTATTCCTCATCCTTTGCATCTATTATCCATAAATGAAAGTCTTAAATTTCATTTTATTTTAAGGAATCTGACACAGGCTTTCAAAAGCAGGTTGGTTTTAACATTTCATAAACACCATCTAGGTCATAGTTACATATGGTATATTTTATTAGGCCAAAATAAAAAGAAAAACATATTTCATAGAATGTAAACAGCAAAACACAACTCATAGACATTTATTTCTTATTATTTTTAAATTTTATTGGCTGTAAATGGGCGTATAAAATCTATGAAGCCTCATGGAGGAAACAGAAACCCCTATTCTGTTTCTAATTTCTCCCTTTCCAGTGCTCATCCAAAAAAAGTTGTTACCTACATGATCAAAATTTACCAGAATTTCAATTGTTTCTGGGTAAATAGAAGTTAGAGCTATTCATCATAAACACTGTCTACCACTTTTCACCTTAGAACTCCCATCAGTTAGTGACACATATTCAACAACCTGACTTAAACTTGCAATATAGTCATAAAATTTTAAGGGGACTTAATAGAGCCCCTGAACTTTTGGTTAAGAAAAAAAAAGATATTAAACTTACTAAAAAAAAGTTTAACAATTGCTGGGGAGGGCAGGAGGTACATGAGGAATCCCTGTTGTTGTTGTGTAGTTGCTAAATTGTCTGACTGCAACCGTGTAGACTGTAGTACAGCAGGTTCCTCCTACCTCTACTATCTCCCAGAGTTTGCTCAAATTCATAACTACTGAGTTGGTAAAGCTATCTAACCATTTCATCCTCTGCAATCCTCTTCTCCTTTTGCCTTAATTTTTGCCAATATCAGAGTCTTCCAATGAGTCAACTCTTCTCATCGGGTGGCAAAGTATTGGAGCTTCAGCTTCAGCATCAGTCCTTCCAATGAATATTCAGGACTGATTTCCTTTAGGATTTACTGGTTTGATTTCCTTGCTGTCCAAGGGACTCTCAAGAGTTTTCTCTGGTAAATCTCTGTACTTGTCTTTAATTTTGCTATGAACCTTCCCCCAACACAATTGCCAAGTTCTCTAACTCGTCTCTTGGGTTTTCAAAACATGGAAAAACTAATTCTTCCTGAGAAATTCAGGATCTTTCCCTCCACCTATTGATTCCAGCCAGTTGCTCATTCCATGATCTACACCTGAACCAAGATTACACTGTAATAAAGATAAGACCAGTACACACAACTACTTAAACAACCTGAACTCACTCAATTAATGACTCAAATTTTATGGCCCAAAATAGGGGACTAAATCCATTCTTACCCCAACTAACTTGCACATCCTTTTCTACAAATGGAAAGTAATGAGAAACAATAAACATGCACATGGTAATCTTCCTTTCAGTTCAGTTCAGTTGCTCAGTCATGTCTGACTCTTTGCAACCCCATGGACTGCAGCATGCCAGGCCTCCTTGTCCATCACCAACTCCCGGAGTTTACTCAAACTCATGTCCATTGAGTTGGTGATTCAGTACAACCATCTCATTACTTTGCCAAAGAAGGTACATCTAGTCAAGGCTATGGTTTTTCCAGTAGTCATGTATGGATGAGAGAGTTGGACTAAAAAGAAAACTGACAGCCGAAGAATTGATGCTTTTGAACTATGGTGTTGGAGAAGACTCTTGAGAGTCCCTTGCACTGCAAGGGGATCCTACCAGATCATCCTAAAGGAAATCAGTCCTGAATATTCATTAGAAGGACTGATGTTGAAGCTGCAACTCCAATACTTTGGCCACCTGATGTGACGAGCTGACTTATTTGAAAAGACCCTGATGCTGGGAAAGATTGAAGGTGGGAGGAGAAGGGGATGACAGAGGATGAGATGGTTACATGGTAGTCTTCAAGCACAGTAATTATCAAGAAAATGTTTTCTCATATAAGAAAGCTTTTCAAGATACAGATCTTCTGCAGCATTACTGTGCATTCACTTGATCTGAAACTGAGTGCCATTTGAAGATGGAGATTTCTTTCTAAATTATGCATGGGAACACTAAAGTGATCTGTTTTCATTTCTCCTTTCTCTTGGTTCCCCCTGTTTATCTTTCCTGTTACAATCAGTCTGAATGACAAAGATAAGCCCCCGTTGCTCTTGTTTCTTACCTTTTTCTTCCCTTAGAATAGTGCCTAAATATTTCTTTTCCAGTCTTTGAATCACTTCCCTTTTTCTGTTGTCTGCCATTTCTCAAAAGGATAGAGTTGGAAAATCATCATAATTCTAGGTTTTAGGCCTGGAGGATGTTAGGTAGCTAACAGATTATTTAGTTGATTTGAAGTAGAAAAGAAAGCTGTAGAACATTTTAGGAATGTGTTAGCTCTTCAAAATTCTAATAAAGTGCTACTTATTCATTCACGTTCTAACCATCCTATTCAAGACAATACTGTTAGCCTTGCTCTTTTAAGTAGAGTAAGTGGAATACCAAAGAGAATGTTAAGTTTTATTAATTCACCTTATCATTTTCTTGAGAATGACTAATCTCTGGAAGTAGCTTACTTGATCAAACAAATACCTTTTATTACTATAAAGGAAACATCCTTTATGTTAAAAGAGTGAAAACAGTTCTATGAATAAGTAAAAACAGAAGAATGTTTCCATCAGTGGGAGATATTTGAGAGGAAATATAATGTCAAGAAAAACAAGGCATTCATGGAAATAATACTTATGTAACTAAGCAGATTCCAAAATTGATTGTGATAACTCTACAATTTATCCTAATTATCTGATCACTAAGATGAGATAGAGTATCATATTGGCATAAGAGGGCAATAATGGAGTCACAAAACCAAGCTCAATAAGGTAACAATGCTTGGATGTGTTGGAGACCATTGTCTTCCTTAATAAAATCAAACTGAGAATACCCAAGGCAGACAAAGGAGACAGAATCATTGTATGGAAAATATTTTTGAGTCTGTCATTCCCAAACATAGTTTACTTCCTCTGAGGCTCTGGCCTCCATTTCTTAATATCTTTATGACTGTAAATAAATTGTTTTACTTTTCTCTGCCCCAAGTTTCTCATCTATTAATGGGCTTATTAGTAGCACTATCAATTAGTAGTGTTGGTAAAATTAAAAGGCATATAACCTAGAAGAATGCTTAGACAATTTTATTCTGATTTTATTAATACTTTTACTACTACATATGTCTTAGTGGGGTTCCATTTCCCGTAAATGCTACTCTCTAAGTACTCACTTGGATATTTTCCCCCAACAATCTATAACTGATAGTTATTAGAGTAGATCTTTTAAACAAAACTTTATTAAATACTCAGAGCTAACAGAAAATACTGAGCTATATATAAACTATCTTGCTTATAAAATATAGGTCTCTCATCTTCATCTTGGACTATCCTTGAAGATCTTTCAATATCTAGCTACTGGTCATGGAAATATGGTAAAAGCCTTCATAAATTCATTTATAAATAACCCCTGGGACAGCTTAATTTCTCAAAATCCAAGTGTAAGGACATGATTTACAGAGACAGCTGAGAAATTCCTTTTCAATCTGTTCGATGTATTGAAGCCCTCATTTTAAGTTTCTGTTTCCGTTTTCAAGACATCCCTCTTCCATAGATGAAATAGAAAATGTTCTCTCTCCTCTTCAAGGGAGAGCCCACCACTATATAGGTCAGGCCCTTATCCTGTGACTGCAGACAGTCACTGTGGTCAGAATGCAACATGGCACTTGTGCAATGGGAGATACCATTGCTGACCTCTTTTCACAGGACAGCCAAGAGGAACAAGATTTGTACAGAGCAGGTACCCACAATGGGAAATCATTGAAGAGAAACTCAAAGCTTATTCAGGCAAAAAGGTTTTCCTTCACTGACAGGCTGAAGTGTGAGAAATGTCTAATATTCACCTCTTTGGATTAAGAATGAGGTTTATCCTAAAACGTAAAAGCTGTTTGGCAAAAAAAAATGCATTACTTTAACTTCAGTCATGGATATAGCAAGTTTAATGTGAGTTGGTGTATTAGAAAAGCCAGTTAGTAACTCAAATGGAATGTTATATGAAATAGGAAAAGCCTCTGAATAGATTATGGACTGTTTACCACTAGCCCCTTACCTTAAGTAGGGTAGTAGTAAAATATTTTTGCTAAATAGAGGACAGCATGATTTGGGTATTGTAGACTTAAGGCAGAGGGTCATTGAGGAAGGTTTTGACAGGGTAGCTAAGAACAGAGAAAAGGCAATGCAGAGCTCTAGTCTATAAGCTCTAGTCATAAATTATACAAGTGACTAAAACTGTAAACAGACAAATAGCAAAGTCTGATAAAGCCAGGCAGAGCTTTAGAAATGAAACCTTTTGAACACTCCTGCCTAAAATTCTTAGACAGTTCAAAAGATGGCCATACATGTGGAAATAAAACATACTAGAGTTTCAGGAGGAGAGATGTATTAGTACAATATTAACATACAAAAAAAGACATAATCTCAAGTGTAGTTAATATTTTTTTTTCTTTTTTTATCGTATCTCTTCAGAAAAGGAAAAAAAGAAAAAAGATAAAGAGGGAGCATGAAAGAGGAAACTGCCTCTGTAGCTAGAAGTATTTATAGATAACCCTTTGGAGAGCACAGTGGCAGAGTGGCAGGGTTAGAAGGTGCAGTAGTCCTTTTACTACGATGACATTCAGGGGAAATTGCAGGCATTGCCACCTGGATAGCACTTAAGTATCTGTAGTGAACTTAAGCATTTACCATTGAAAATGAGTAATAGGCCTGTGTTAAAAAGACAACTCTGCTATCTGTGTAATACATAAAAGAAAGTAATGAAATTAAATCCTAGTCCATCTTATCCAGATTGTGCTGGCCTTAGCTATTGGCCTGGCTTTGGACAATGACCTAGAATTTAAATGCTATGTCCATAGAAGATTAGAATAAAAACACACCCGAGGAATTTCTAGGCTGAAAGTTTCATCCTTAAAAGGACAGAATTGGATAGACACACAGTGTCTACAATTGTTCATTTCCACTGTTGGTATTTTAAAATGCTTTTTCAGTCATTAAAATAAAACCTTCAAGATTTTTGAATAAAGTGAAAGCTAGGTCATTAAGAACTATCTGTTCCAGGTTTGTCTCTTCCTGGCTATGTGATTGATGAAGTCAGTTCATCTCTCTAGGGTCACTCTGATCCCTTAAAGTGTTGCACTGTATGTAACACAGCTTCTCCCTTCTAAGACTGCATGGTTCTGTATGGGAGGCCTACTAATGCTCATGTTCTAAGTCTCTTTTTGTCTTCCCAGCCATCTGTTAGGTAGGACCACTGGACTTATTGTCTGTGCACTCTGGGTAAAGGTGGCACAGATCCCTTCTAGGCAGAGACATAGAAGAGCAGAGCAAGGACACCATGAGGACCCTTAATTCACCACAGTGACCTTGGTGGTTGTACCTTCTACATCATGCCGTCTCAGACTGTACACCCTCTATTGAGCTGAGTCCCTGGGTAAAAAAATAAAACAAAGTTTACCTACCAAATAATGTTAAACATGTTATGTGAGTGGGTCAATTTTTCAATCATGCCCACTGCTACTTTGTAAAAGCAACTTATAGTAGAGGTCACATGTGATTTTAAACATGCTATTTGAAAAGTATTCTATAGATATATGGAATCATATAACTGAAAGGCATGTTTGAGATCATTCATTTAAATATCTCATTTTATAGATGGTTGATTTTATAGGAAATTTTGACTCAAAAGAAAACTGATAATATCATTGATAAGTAAGAGCTTAGTGTCATTTAATACTTATCTATATATAACTAATAATACCTGAAGTTCAATTTCTATGATTTCCTGAAAACTAATCAGGCAATTGTTTGTGTTCTCAGAATTTGGGTATAGTTCCAGATGTAAGATTCTAATCTATCTTGAAATTGAAATAAAAAATTTGGGTAATCTAAGATGGATATTTAAATAGTTTTCTAAAACTCAGAACTTACCTATTTTATTTGGGAAAAAAATCAGGGTACTACAGTTATTCCCTCTCCTTAAGTTTGTGACAGTTGACTTAAAATAATCAGTTTTTCAAATAGAGTAGAAATAAATGATGAACACCTTCAAGCCACCATATAATCATAAATCACTTTTAAGATCAAAACAAAAATTAAAAATATTATCTTTAATCTAAGTCATTTAAAATTTGAAATTATTAGGTAACATTCCTTAGTCATATAACAAGTTAATGGCAGAACAAAGACAAATAATATATATATTTTAAATAATTTTTCCATTCAGCCCTAACATCTGCCATATAAGTATGTAGGGGAAAAAATTATCATTTGCTACCTTCTGTAAGTAGAGTAATGTTACTAACACAGAGCAATGCCAGAACAAGATACTAGTCTTCCCTATCTTTTCATCAGCCAAATTCTACTTACCATTCTGACCTCAAGTAAGAATCTCTCATTCATAAAAGTTTTCCTTAACATGGTATAGTGACTAGATTCTCTGATTGTTTTACAGTATAGTACTTTTCTTTCTTTGGGCTTTTCATAAGTTGAAATACTTTGTTTTTATTTATTCAGTATGCACTCCATAAATGAACGAAATATTTAATGACTCCAGTGCTTTTTCACCTAAAATTTCTTTCATCTACTGCTCCATTACCTTAGATTGCTCACTATGGTAATAAAGGTGAAGTTTTTCTAAAAAATATATAGCTGAGTTCACTTTTATATATACTGATTTTTTAAATAAGTTGGAGGCAAGCAAAACACTAGACATATCTTTAATATTAGTTTAGGATGCAGATTTTTCTTCCAAGGTATGGTCCCTCATAATAGGAAAAGTGATTAGCAACTTGTAGCAAATATGAAAAGTAAGTATTAGTCTGCTTCTCTTCCCTTCTGTAAATGCGTGTGTCACTGCCAACTCAAGCTGGATTGACATGCTATAGGACTATAAAATAATTCATCACTACAATTAAGCATTGTTAAATATTTCAAGGTATTGCTGACATCAGGGAGACATATGCCTCCAGAGCCTGTGAAAAGGACAGCATTTGCTGAAATTAAACCTTTTCCTGCTTGTCACATACAAGTAGAAATTTTAAAATTACTTTCATTGGAGGTAGGGCTTCCCTGGTGGCCCAGATGGTAAAGAATCTGGCTACAATTAGGGAGATTTGGGTTCGATACCTGGGTCAGGTAGATCCCTTGGGGAAAGGAATGGCTACCCACTCCAGTATTCTTGCCTGGAGAATTCCATGGACAGAGGAGCCTGGCAGGCTACAGTCCATGAAGCTGAAAAAATCAAACATGACAGAGTGACTAACCCTTTCACTTCACTTCACTGAAGGTAATATTTCCAATTTCTTTTCCCAACTCCTTGTCCTTCCAAGATTGATGCTAATTTGACCTTTCTGTAACACGTATTTTGTCTTGTCAACTTCC
Source organism: Giraffa tippelskirchi (assembly GCF_054371585.1). Classification (NCBI taxonomy): domain Eukaryota; kingdom Metazoa; phylum Chordata; class Mammalia; order Artiodactyla; family Giraffidae; genus Giraffa; species Giraffa tippelskirchi. Next base: position 68,293,733 of record NC_137278.1, read on the forward strand.
CTTTTTAAAAACCTTCCAGAGCTGTTCCTTGACTCTAGGGTAAGTTTAAACTTCCCAGTCTAGCATTTAACATTACCCAAAATGATGCAAAAGTGCTTACCAATCACATTTCTTTACTTTTCCCCTAAACCTCAAGTCTTTGTTCCTCCTGCCAACTACTTACTTTGATACTGTCTTTACTCATGTTCCCATTCCTTTGCATGACTCTCTCCTGTTTTTACTTGGTCTTCATTCTACTTTATTTTCCATTTTATTTTTCTGCTTTATCTCCAAATCAAGAGCTCAATCTACCTCCTCAGAAGTTGGTTATTCTCTATTTTCCACCATTTCCAGTTGAAAGTAACACAACCTCAGCCCAGTTATACACCTTCATTTGAATATATGTAGACTTCTTCACTGAGGTATCCATTTATGGGTTTTGGGTTTTAACCATGCCTAGTATAATCTTTGCAATCTCTTAGAGCTCAGCAATATAAAATATGGGCATAAAGCATGATTAAAACATTTGAAAAATAGCTTTAGTTATATTGAAAATGGAGAGTAAGACTACTTAAAATGATCCAAGATTTTAAAATCTCTTCAGCAAATGATAGATTTTGGAATTGTGAGATTTTATAAACTAGGATTTCTAAATAAGCAAAATAAAATACAGAAATATTTTCCCTAATTAACATTGGCAAGTGGAGTAATGAAAGAAAATGGGCTATTGTCTATCAAATTCTGGTATTTTATAATTGACAACATTATAAACGTATAGCCTTATAAAATAGAGCAATATATGCAGATATTGGACTGATTCTTTACAGATTAAAGTCATACTTAAGAGTTTAATTTTTTCAATTAAATCTCTGATTTTTGGTATAGTTTTCTCTTTCTCCCAAGGTAGAGTATTAGCCACTCTGTCAAATTTCAGTTTGAGGAAGGAGTTAGAGTTAATCAGGATATCTCCACTTCTTCCCTTTTGTTCACTGATAATTTGTAAAAAACCTATCCATGAAGCCCTCTAAACAGCTGAAAGGGTTTATCTGGTCAGCTAGGAAAAAAATCACCAACAATTTAGGAGCACCAACAATGAATTAGCAGATAAACTGACAAATGAAATATGATTTTCCTCTTTTCAAATGATAATTTTAAGAGAAAAAGGAAAGAGAAGATTTTTTTTGAATTATTTAAATGAACACTATAGTGGAATTTAATTTCCTTAATCTCACAACTCTGGTTTCCTAGTTTCTTTCAAGAATGACAAATGGATAAAAATGGCTTTTAGCATTTCTAATTTACATTAACTTGGACAAATATTGACAGTTTATGGTGAACAGTGCTGGTATTCATGATCTCCAAAGGAGAAAATTTCACTCTGGGACCCAAAAGAAGTGGTCTCAGTCATTCAGAGCTTTGTGTAACAAAGTTTATTTGAGTGAAAAAGATAGAGAAAACCTCCAACAAAAGGCACTGGAAGGGGGTAGGAGAGTACTCGCCCTCACTGGTTTCAGTTCAGTCGTGTCTGACTCTGCGACCCCATGAATCGCAGCACGCCAGGCCTCACTGTCCATCACCAACTCCCAGAGTTTACCCAAACTCATGTCCATTGAGTCAGTGATGCCATCCAACCATCTCATCCTCTGTCGTCCCCTTCTCCTCCTGCCCACAAACCTTCCCAGCATCAGGGTCTTTTCCAATGAGTCAACACTTCGCATGAGGGGGCCAAAGTATTGAAGTTTCAGCTTCAACATCAGTCCTTCCAATGAGCACCCAGGACTGATCTCCTTTAGGATGGATGGACTGGTTGGATCTCCTTGCAGTCCAAGGGACTCTCAAGAGGCTTCTCCAACACCACAGTTCAAAAGCATCAATTCGTCAGCACTCAGCTTTCTTCACATTCCAACTCACATCCATACATGACTACTGGAAAAACCATAGCCTTGACTAGATGGACCTTTGTTAGCTAAGTAATGTCTCTGCTTTTTAATATGCTATCTAGTTTGGTCAGAAATTTCCTTCCAAGGAGTAAGTGTCTTTTAATTTCATGGCTGCAATCACCATCTGAAGTGATTTTGGAGTCCCCCAAAATAAAGTCTGACACTGTTTCCACTGTTTCCCCATCTATTTCCCATGAAGTGATGGGACCAGATGCCATGATCTTAGTTTTCTGAACGTTGAGCTTTAAGCCAACTTTTTCAAACTCTCCTCTCTCACTTTCAAGAGGCTTTTTAGTTCTTCTTCACTTTCTGCCATAAGGGTGGTGTCATCTGCATATCTGAGGTCATTGTAAGTCAAGTGGGCCTTAGAAAGCATCACTACGAACAAAGCTAGTGGAGGTGATGGAATTCCAGTTGAGCTATTTCAAATCCTGAAAGATGATGCTGTGAAAGTGCTTCACTGAATATGCCAGCAAATTTGGAAAACTCAGCAGTGGTCACGGGACTGGAAAAGGTCTGTTTTCATCCCAATCCCAAAGAAAGACAATGCCAAAAAATGCTCAAACTATCGCACAATTGCACTCATCTCACATGCTAGTAAAGTAATGCTCAAAATTCTCCAAGCCAGGCTTCAACAATACGTGAACCGTGAACTTCCAGATGTTCAAGCTGGTTTTAGAAAAAGCGGAGGAACCAGAGATCAAATTGCCAACATCCGCTGGATCATTTAAAAAGCAAGAGAGTTCCAGAAAAACATCTATTCCTGCTTTATTGACTATGCCAAAGCCTTTGACTGTGTGGATCACAACAAACTGTGGGAAATTCTTCAAGAGATTGGAATACCAGACCGCCTGACCTACCTCTTGAGAAACCTGTATGCAGGTCAGGAAGCAACAGTTAGAACTGGACATGGAACAACACTGGTTCCAAATAGGAAAAGGAGTACGTCAAGGCTGTATATTGTCACCCTGCTTATTTAACTTATATGCAGAGTACATCATGATAAATGCTGGGCTGGAAGAAGCACAAGCTAGAATCACTGGTATAAGCCGGGCATTATGTATTTCTCAGCTGGCTGCTGAGAATAGATAAAAAGAATACTTTCAGGTTGTAAGAGTTCCAAGAGACCCTTTCCCAAGGCATAGCCTCTTGAGGTAATTTCAGCGCAAGTTTAGCCAGGGAGAACTGGTTCCCTGTGGGCAAAGTCTCTGGGCGAGATTTACTGTTGCTATGTAATCAAGAGTACAAAGTCTTGAGAAACAGGTTCCCAGGTAAGATTTGTTACAATTATACTTGTTAACATAGAGCCTAAGAAAAGTATTTGAATGAGTAAGACATTGTCTCCCTGTGTAATTATCAGCTCCAGACATAAAGATACCCCAGATCTCAGGCAAGATACATTGTTGCACAAGACTTAAGGAAAGCCTGAGCAGAATGTTCACCTCTTCCTTAGAGGTCCCTGGACACCCTGCCTACCTTAACTCTCTCAATATCGAATATCTTGCGGTCATTTATTGATTATTTTATTTGATTAATTTTAACTATGCATACATCATTAGTAAATTAATTATGCATACTGGTTTTATTTGTGTACATGTTACTGTATTTCTTGTCCAGACTAACACTCCCATAAAAAGCAAAGATTGGCTTCCCAGTTTCAAGGAATCTCTGTGATGACAGGCAAGGGAGCTTGGTTACCACTTTTGAGTCACATGGGCAATTTCTCTTTGATCTATACTTTTAAATTTTGAGCAGACCCTTGAAAATCTGAAACTCTGGAGATGAAACATCTAGGCAGAAAAGGGTTTACAATCCTTGAGATTCAGTATTCTCACATTTAGTATCTCTCAATGCCTCTTCTCATTGATGTAAAAGCATCAGCTTAATTTGCAGAGCTGAGGACATCATTAACTGCACCTTCAGATAAAGCATCTCAAAAAAAAAAAGAAAGAGTTCTGAAGCAGGAAACTTATAACACTCTGAAAACTGGAAACTTTTAACTTTTTCCAACATTATTTCAAAGTTCAAAATCAAAAGTGAACTCAGACTTTAATAAAAAAATGTTTGTCTATTCATGGAAAATGATTTCCCACAAACCTCTCCTTAATTATTACTTTATAAGTTGCAGTTTTCATTGGGCAAGATGGCATTAAAAAATCCTTGGAGGATTTACTAGCACTGTCGTAGTGATCCTGTTTGAACTTTTAAAATTGAAAGCTTGCATGCACACTTCACTTTTCAGTTATATGAGATATATAAACTCATAATTGTATATATGGTGATGAATTCCACCATAAATGTAGGCACTTGCTTATATAATACCAGTGTCCACTCAATGAAAAATTGCTGTTTTTCCTATTGAGGAATATTCACATGCTCAAATTCACATCTGTCTCTTTTATTTTCCCCCAATAACCACTGCTACTACCTTGATCAGATAGTCAGAATTTCTTTCTTGGATAGGTACAAAGTTTCCCAACTCTTGAGAACATACTACACATTCTTTACCCTGAACTTAGAATGAGCTTATAAAATACATATTTGATTATGTCATTCCCTACTTATGTGTTGCTAGGATAATGATGTCCAATCTCTTTATAAAGCCACCAAGTCCTTAATGAAATGGTCCCTTGTAAATCTTGAGTCCTTGAGCATAAGGACTGTCATCTAACTGTATCTCTGGTGTCTAGTAAGGTGTCTAGCACCCTAAACACAACTCAGGATGTAATGATCAATGGTGAAAAGTCTGTTGAATGAGTCAGGCAAGTAGAATCATCTTATCTGGTGTAGTTCTAGATGTAGTGTTCTCCATCATTTAAAAAATATCCTCTGGCAACTTATTTGTCTCTTAAAAATGACATTTCTTAAATATAAGTTTTTTGTTTGTTTTTTATTTATTGGATTTATTGAAATTCCCCTGTGGTGTTTTCATTACAGATATAGACTATGTTGTTTAACTGATTTTCTAAAAATTTTAACATCCATACTTAGTAAAATCCAAAGTTAATCAGTATCTTTATATCTTCCAAACAATATAAATATACAAGAACATCTTAATTCATGTTCTCTGCACCCAATTTATATACTCAATTTATAGTCTTGTTATTTTATATTTTTTTCTTTTTAATACCAGAAATTTGATGTTACACTTATGATTTTTGATAGTCATTAGTAGTTTAAGTTTACCCATATAATTACCAAATTCTGTACTTGCCATTCCATCTTGTTTATTAGTAGTGAAATTATTTTGTTTTTGTTCCTGATATACACCTATTAGCAGTCTCTGTAGAAAAATTCTGTTGGTGATAAAATTTATAAGTTATGGTAGCCCTAAAAGTGTCTTCACTGTGGCCTTATTCTTGAAAGATATTTGTAGTAGACATACAATTTAAGATAGAGAGTTACATTTTCTCAGCTCATTGGGAGTGTTAGTCTCCTGGAGTCCATTGTTGCTATTAGAAAGTCAAGCATCAATCTAATTAGTATTTATTTGATGAGGATCTTCCTTTCCTCTCTGGCACCTTTCATGGTACTCTAATTTTATTTTTTTATAGATTGTATTTTTATTTTTTAAAAATATATTAACCATATTTATTTTCCATTTTGTGATCATTCCAGTGTCTGAAGTTCTTGTTGTTTCTGCTTTCTACACTTACTGCTGTCTTCTATTCATTTTGCATTCTTTTCCTATATATTTCATATTTTATTGTGGTTTCAGATTTCTTGGACTTTTATTTGTAATTATTCTTTTATGACTGTTTTAAAGTTAGTTTCCTCCCCAAAATTTGTATTTGAATCTGATAGATACCTGAAGGCAATAAAAATCTCAGACATCTTTTCACCCTAAGGATTTTCAGATCATATATTACACCAAATTCAGGTGATATTTCCTCAGAAATTCATATTATACATTCAGACTTAATGGAACTTTCTTGTTTTTATTCTTCAATTTCCCTTCTATCCAGAATAAAAGTCAAAATTACATATTATGTTTTCTATATGTGTAGTTTATTTTTAGTTTACTTTTAGGGACCCTAGTTTTACACAAAATATATTTTGTGTGTAAAAATCTTTTTAGATTATACATTCAGCCCTGCCATTGTCTATTGTACTGTCATCAGTGAGAAGTTCATTGTCACTAGAGTTTGAAAGAAACTTTAGGAAAGCTAACTTCAGTATGAGCTTCTCTTTCAGACTTTCCACTTTTACTTTGTTTTGAGGCCTCTGAGTATTTATTTTTAAATTTCTCCTTACCTCAGCAAAGCTTTTAGAACGGCTTGTGTTTATATCTTTTAGCCAGGATTATTCGTTGTTTTGGTCAGGAGGTTTATTTAGGCTATCTCTTTAGTCATGCTTCAGGAAACAGAATTTTCTCCTTGATGTGTTCCTGTCTAAATCTTTTGCCCATCTTTATGAAACTTCCAATGACAAAAACAATTTCTTTAGAAAATGGACATTTTCTAATCTAGAATTCATTTGCTTTCTCTGTCTATTCTGATACAGTTCACACACACACACACACACACACACACACACACACACAACTTAAATTTCTACCCCTTAGGCTTCCACTGTAGGACTTCCACTACCCCTTCCACTATAGGACTTTCTCATTATCTTCCATAATTCTGACTCTTAGCTTTTTTACAGGATCGCTCTTTTCTGTCCATTTTTTTATTGTTCCCATGTGTGTTGGTTAATTTTATGTGTTCTCCTGTTTAGGCTGTAGTGCCCAGTTGCTAGGTCAAACACCAGTCTAGAAGGTGCTGCTGCTGCTTCTAAGTTGCTTCAGTCATGTCCGACTCTGTGAGACCCCATAGATGGCAGCCCACCAGGCTCCCCCGTCCCTGGGATTCTCCAGGCAGGAACACTGGAGTGGTTTGCCATTTCCTTCTCCAATGCATGAAAGTGAAAATGAAAGTGAAGTTGCTCAGTCGTGTCTGACTCTTTGAGACCTCATGGACCATAGCCTACCAGGCTCCTCTCTCCATGGGATTTTCCATGCAAGAGTACTCGAGTGGGTTGCCATTTCCTTCTCCAGTCTAGAAGTTATTCTGAAAGTATTTTTAAAATGTGGTTAACATTTAAATTAGCAGATTTCTTATAAGCTAGATTGCCTTTCGTTTTGTGGATTGGCTGCATCCAATCAGTTGACGGCCTTAAAAAACTGAGATCTCTCAAAAAGGAAGGAGTTTTACCTCCAGACTGCCTTCATACTCACTTTAGATTTAGGACAGGAATATAAAGTCCTGCCAGAATCTCTAGCCTGAAGGTCAGCCCTACAAATTCAAACTAGCCTCTACGATCATGTCAGTTTGTAAAAGTCAATCTCTCTGCTCTCTCTCATACATGTGTGTATATACATATATATATGTGTATACATATATGTATGTGTATGTATATATATATATATATGAACCTATAAATAATGATATGATGGGATTTTATACATATACACATATAATATACATATACAAATTATACAAATACATATACTAATTAAACAAGTATAACATACATATATAATTGTGTGTATGTACATACCTTATATATAAAATATATCTATGTATAAACATATGCATTTATACATAAGTGTGTATATGTATATATAAGTATATATGATGGGGCAGGGAATGGTTTTTGGACTTCTGGGATTCTATAGGCTTCTGGGATTCTCTGGCTCCAAACATGTGGTATCCTTCAAGAAAAGGGCAGAATGACTCCAAAGGCAGTTCAGGATCGTTAGGGCTTCCTCTGGCCCAAAGGACACAGTCCCATTGCAGGACTATCTCCTTCTCAGTTCTTTAGAGTAGGGTCAGCTCCTCAGTTTCAGAGAGCTGGCTGCCAAAGGCTGTGGTAAGTACCAAGGATAGAGCATCTAGGCCGAGATATTTTTTCTCTTGCCTTAAAAGCTAGTGTAATTTACCCTGCTAGATTTCAGACTTGCTTTCTGAAATTTACCCTTTCTTTTCATTTCCCCTTTGAAGTGGAAAGGGGACCCCTTTGTGTTGGACCCCTTTGTGCTGGTCCATCATTGTGTTTTGGAAGCAGATAACTTATTCTATGGTTTGACAGGTTCTCAACTAGAAATACATTTTGCTTCAGAATGAATCATACCTCACCTATACGTGACTTATATGATGGTTAGGAGGTATTTTGTACAGAGATGATGCTGGAATTTGTTAAAATTTTTCAAGATGTTGGAATATGGTGAATTTTGTATGTGAAAAGGACACTAATACGGACAGGGAAGAGGGTGGAGTATTATGAGATGAATTATGTTCCTCAAAATTTTATACATCAAAAATAATGTAGTATCTCAGAAAGTGACTTTACTTGAAATATGATGTTTACAGAGGTAATCAAGTTAAAATGAGATTATTACCAATAGTCCTAATCCAGTATGACTTGTATTGTAATAAAAAGAGTATATTTGGACACAGAGATACAGGATAGATCATGTGAAGAAATACTGGTAACATGGCCAAGGATGGTCAAGGAGAAAGGCCTGAAACAGAGCATTCCTTCCTAACCCTCAGTAAGAACTATCCCTGCTGACATTTTGATTTTGAACTTTTCTAGTCTCCCAAACTATGAAATACATTTCTATGGTTTAAGTCAACCAGTTTGTGATAATTTTTTATAGCTTTTGCAAACTTATACACCAGAGCTCTAACCACAGCCCCTTTACTTTCTTTTTATCCAATATTTTCAGAAAAACTTGTTTCTCCCAAGGCTTATGACTTCTGAGTTTATTGCATTATTTATAAATTGTCATTAGCATCTATGTCAAGTTCCAGTTATTTGAATCCTTATTAAGCACTTCTACCTGCAAGTATTATCAAATTGTGTCTAAATAAAATGGTCCCCCCAATCTTTTTTTTTTTTTTTGTATTATTCATCTTGTTTAAAATCTTTTTATTCATTGCTTCAGGGTCACATTCAGCTTTTCCTTCTGCATCATTTCCTTGTTTAGTTGATCCCAAAGACAGGTCTCAACAATTCTACCTTAATACCTCTTCTATCCTTAGTCTAGCTTCTCAATATAGCATTTTATAATATCTTAAACTAGTAAGCAGCACATTATAACATTATCTAGATTTAAATTTGAATTCCAGAAGTCAGAGGAATTGCTTAAAACTTGAGTTTCTGTTTCTTTATAAACATAGCTTTTTCTAAAATTTAAGTCTGATCATGCCAATTTCCTAATTAAAAAGTAAAATTAAAAAATAAAGCAGAAAACTTCCTTTACCTAAAGAAGATATTTAAACTTCTTAGTATAGCAAATTCATTTCTTTTCAAAGCTATTTCTTCTGCCTATTCCTCTAGTCTCTCTACTTTCTGCTTGCAATCTATGCACTATTAATGCTAAACTATTTTTATTTTCCTAAAAATATTATGTTTATGTCTTTATGTGTTCTCTTTGCTCACAATGTCTTTCTGCTAGCTTAGCTACTTGGCAAATCTCTTCTTACACTTTTAAGGTCAGAGACAGGGATTCTCTCTTCTGGAAAATAGTTTCTGGATTCCTATACTTATTCATTTATCTGATCTTTGTAAACAGTAGCTAGTAGTATCTGTTAGAATATGTATTGTATTACATTTACTTATTTGCATATATTTATCTTTTGTGAATATATTTATCCTTTGCTGACAAAGGTTTGTCTAGTCAAAGCTATGGTTTTTCCAGTAGTCGTGTATGGATGTTAAGAGTTGGACAACAAAGAAAGCTGAGCGCCGAAGAATTGATGCTTTTGAACTGTGGTGTTGGAAAAGACTCTTGAGAGTCCCTTGGACTACATGGAAATCAAAGCAGTCAATCCTAAAGGAAATCAGTCCTGAATATTCTTTGGAAGGACTGATGCTGAAGCTGAAGCTCCAATGCTTTGGTCACCTGATGTGAAGAAGTGACTTATTTGAAAAGACCCTGATGCTGGGAAAGATTGAAGACAGGAGGAGAAGGGATGACAGAGAATGAGATGTTTGGATGGCATCACCAACCAGATAGACATGAGTTTGAGTAAACTCCAGGCATTGGTGATGGACAGGGAAGCCTGGCGTTCTGCAGTCCATGGGGTCACAAAGAGTCAGACACAACTGAGCGACTGAACTGAACTGACCTTTTGTGAAAATGTGGATTTCTTGAATGTGAAGATTTTGTTATTTTCATTTTGTTCCCCAAATGTGGACATTTTCTGCTGCCACTTAAATTCAGTAATTCCTCATTACATGAGTGAATGAGCATAGTAATTATATACAGACTAGATGATTCAGGTTAGGCCATATCAAGTGAAAAGTCTTCTAGAGGACATAGGAAGAAACTAAATGTTGGACAAACTATAATTTATCATTATTTTGGTAACTTATATGACATTTTTGTAAGATGTAAATTAAAATTTAAATCATAACCATATAAGTGATGGTGGCTAAGCTATAAATATGAATATAGGTCTATATTAATTATAATTCAAACATTTATTCCTGGATGATGTTGAGAAAATAACCAAGGATTTATCAGTCCTTTATTATGTACATTTTTTCCAGAAAAAGAATATAATTATATCTCATTAATTTATTGTTAAGACTTGCTGACCTAGATGTCATTGATTTTTTATATAATCACTATATCAATTGTGGAGTCATATGTTTTCATTTTAAAATTCAACTTTTATCATTTCCATCTCCTGAATGAAGAGGGTTTTCCCTATATTCCCCAAAATATAGCTGCATTCACAATTCTAGCTCTGTTATCAAATGGGTGTATTCCTTAAATGGTGGTTTAGTCACTAAGTCATGTCTGACTCATGTGACCCCATGGACTGTGGCCCACCAGACTCCTCTGTCCATGGAATTTTCCAGGTAAGAATACTGGGGTGGGTTGCCTTTTCCTTCTCTGATTCCTTGAGTAATTCATACTAATTCTGGTTGCCTCATTTATAAAATGAGAATAATAATGTTTACATTTGCTACCTCCCAATATTGTTGTGAAGTGTAATGAGACAATAAATATGTTGAAACACAGGAAGTGTGAGAAAACACTTTAAAATATTTCAAGCAGTTTTTAAGACTACATTTTCCAGCTTCAATGGAAGTATGTTGTGTTTCCCTTTGATTAGTTATTTATAAATTAAAAAAAAAATCAGTGTTTATTATCATTGTTTTGGGGCTTCCCAAGTAGCTCAAACAGTAAAGAATATGCCTGCAATGCAGGAGACCTGGGATCAATCCTACATTGGCAAAATCCTCTGGAGAAGGGTGTGGCAACCCACTCTGTTATTCTTGCCTGGAGAATTCCATGGACAGAGGAGCCTGGCGAGCTACAGATCTACAGTCCATGGGGTCACAAAGAGTTGGACACAGCAGGGCAACTAACATACATATACACATCATTGCTTTTAGACATGTGATGTTCTATAAACAGATAAGATTGGCAAAAAGAACTTCTGTCTTTTTAACTTATCAGTCAGATGACATTAAATTACCAGGTGAATTTCAATTTCATAATTTGATTTTCATGCCATCATCTGTAATAGTGCAAAGATAATTGTAATGGGACAGTCATGAATGTAAGATGTGATGAGTTAGGTCTAAATATTTCTGATATCATAGGTGAATCCCCAGATAAATTATATTGATGTTACATAGTATCTAACATTTTTTGGTTTCTAGAATGTTTTATTGCATGTCAAACCAAACCTGTTCTTCATAAAGCATAGAGTTGTTGCTTTGGCTGAAAGAAATCCATTCCAGAATTCAGATACTACATACTGCCAGTGAGATAGGTGTAAGGGAAGTTCACTGAGGCTTGCTAAATGCTATCATCTTCAATTACCCTCCAACTTTTAGAGTTTCTTAAGAAAACCTGATACTTCCTCTTGCTAAAAGCGCCAGCACCAGCATCATGAGTCGTAGATGGACAGTTCTGTCAATGCATTTTCTTCTTCTTCTCAGTTGGAATCCATTTGGTCTGTGTGAGCTGTCAGCTTAGATCTAACTCTTTCTGCATTTCTGCACATGTGGAGCAGAAGTTGAGTCCCTGAGCACATTTCAAAGCTGTGGTTCTGGCCCTGATGTTTTAAGAAGTTTTCTTTTCTTCCAAGTGGAGGGACTATGATAGTTAAAATGGTCATGGTTCCTGTGTTGCTATTCTTCATAATTTTCCAACTAGCTCTAAGAGAGCTAGTTATATATTTGATAGAATAATATTTGCTTACTTAACAATTTTGTTAACTGCTTTCGGACATACCAGTTCATTCACAATCTGGCCATTCTTTGCTTTACTAATAGCTAAGTTTGGCTGAGATTGATTTTATGTGTATATTAATTGCTCAAATTAAAAATGAATAAATTATTTAAAGTTCCTTATTTGGGATTTTGGATCAAGTACTAAGTGAAGTATTCCTTTTATGAATTTTGAATTAACCATAATATATTTTGTTTTTCTTTTTTTTTTTTTTGGTTGGAACTACAGGGCAGCATATCAGAAGGTTTAATGGGTTCTATCAAGATGCTGACCTAATTTAAACATTAATCATACTAAATAAACTACAGATCATTGTGCCACTTATAATGGTTAAATTTACTGATCACTTGTTCTTAATTGAATTGTTTACCAAGCCTATATATAGTTGATACCATTTCTACTTCCAATTTTATCATTTTGAAAATTATAAAAATGTTTTTATTTGGAATTCAAATTAAAAGCCTACTAATACTTTAGGATTATCTATGAGAGTAGTCAAGGATAAATTTGAGAATATTTATTGAAGATTTTAGTTGCTAACCAAAGGATCTTGAATTTAGTACTGTAAATAGTTTGAAGTCAGAGGAAACATTTGAAGGAAGGGTAAATTGGAGTACATGAGCTTTTACCCCAAGTTTATTGAGATACAACTAACATATAACATTGTGTAAGTTTAAAGTGTATGATATGATGATTTGATACATATAATTAGCATGAAATAATTACCACTACCATTTGTGTATTTGTATGTGGTAAAAGCATTTAAGATCTGCTCTCTTAGCAACTTTGTATTATGTAAAACAATAATTTAACTATAGTCATCATACTGTGTATTAGATCCCTAGAATTTATTCCACTTGTATTTGGAAGTATGACCCCTTTGACCAACATCCCCATTTTCCCCGTCCTCCATTCCATGGAAACCACCATTCTATTCTCTCTTTCCATAAGTTTGGCTCTTTTAGAGTCCACATAGGATTGAGATCATAGAGTATTTGCCTTTGTCTGACATGTTTCACTTATTGATGGCTAGGAGGGCTTTTTTAAATTGGTAATGTATACATATATATCCAAGTTAATTGAATAGCTTGCACATAAGTTCACAAATGTGCTGGCAAAAACAAACAAGTAGCTTATAGTATACACACGGAGGGATTCAAGGGATCATGGGAAGAATATTCAGCAACTGTCAGAGCCTTGGCCACAGCCTGAGATTTCTGCAATTTTAAGAATCAAAAATTGCTGCCTAAACTGGAAGCTGATTGAGAATCACCAAGGATGCTGGGAGCCTTGAGAGATATGGGAAACACTTAAGAGAGGTTATCTATATATCAATGACTAACTTAATCTGGAAATATATAACCTACACAAAGGATATCTTTAATTCCTGATTAAAGTACCTTTTTATTAAGACTTTGTTCATTCTTTTTCAACCTTTATTCATTGAACAAATATCTATTGATTGCTTACTGCGTTACGGGCAATTTGAGGCATTCTGTAAATAGTTGTAAGTTAGATAGAAAAGCCCTCTTCCCTCATGAGACTTATGTTGTTGTAAGGTGGGTGGTGGGTGAGGTAAATGGTAAACCAATCCATGTGGAAATCATGGATAGTGAGTTTTACTGCTTTGCTACTTTGTATTAATTTGCATGTCTGTTATTACTTGCTTGTATACTCAAATGCTAGAGCTTCCCAGGTGGCTCAGTGGTAAAGAATCCACCAGCAAATGCAGGAGATATGGGTTCAATCCCTCGATCAGAACAATACCCTGGAGGAGGAAATGGCAACCCACTCCGATATTCTTGCCTGGCAAATCCCATGGACAGAGAAGCCTATCAGGGCTAGGATTTATAGAGTTGCAAAAGAGTCAGACACTACTTAGCAACACTGCTTAGATGCTACCACATTTTATACGTTCCATCTTTCCTCATGCTCTTGATATGTATTTGTTATTGAGTCAAGTGACAGAATAAAGGGAGAGGAGAGTAAGTTGAGGGAAGAATGGAACATGAAGAAGGGAGACTGTGACAATAGACAACATGATGGATTTGGTTTCATTAGTAACTTTTGACTTTTAAAAATTTAAACTAACAGAATTTTTAGTGCCACATAATCTTAAATGGACAACTATATTGAAGTTGATGGGGGTGAAATAGGAGAATGAAAAAGCTGGCTTAAAATCCAACATTCAAAAAGCTAAGATCATGGCATCTGGGCCCATCACTTCATGGCAAATAGAAGAGGAAAAAGTGAAAGCAGTGACAGATTTTATTTTCTTGGGCTCAAAATCTCTGTGGATGATGACTGCAGTCATAAAATGAAAAGATGCTTGTGTCTTGGAGGGAAAGCTATGACAAACCTAGACAGTGTATTAAAAAACAGGGACATCACTTTGCTGACAAATGTCCATATAGACAAAGCTGTAGTTTTTCAAGTAGTTTTGTATGGATGTGAGAGTTGGACCATAAAGAAGACTTTGTGCTGAAGAATTGATGCTTTTGAATTGTGGTGCTGGAGACCACTCTTGAGAGTCCCCTGGACTGCAAGGAGATCAAACCAGTCAATCCTAAAGGAAATCAGTCTTGAATATTCATTGGAAGGACTGATGTTGAAGCTGAAGCCCCAATACTTTGGCCACCTGATGGTATCATAATACCATGATAGAAGGTGCTACATTTCTTTGATTAAAAAGAAGAAATGAAACAAATGTAGGAAACATTGGCTTTTGACTGATACAGCAAAACAGTTGATACATTAGTAACTGTTTTTGATTGAGTAATATGGAAAACTAGGTAATCTAAAATTTAATAAGTTTATACATGTATACTATAAACTGAGCCAGAGTTTAATTAATCCAAATACAGATATAAAATACATGATTATCACATCACTTAAAATGTTATTTGCTTTCCATTGACTCCAGAAATCCAAGCATATTATGGGCATTTCTGTTGATCTTAAGTTTAATTTTAAAACACCATCACTAAAAGAGCCTCAAGAGAACAGCTTATCATTTTGATAAGAAATCCCCCCAGGAATGCAATTAGATAGCATTGGCCATTTACAAATTACGCTACTGATTATATAGACAAAATATACAGCTGAAATAAGTGCTTCTGTGCTAGCATCAAAAGGTGAGTTATAAGAAAATTTGGAAGATGGAACTGGGTTTTCCCCACTTTACTGTCAGCTGGATATGTGCACCTTATATTTGGTGCTGTGATTTTTCTCCAGCTAGTTCAGAATTTTTAAAAATTGAGCCATAATTTTCTTTTTCGCATAAAATTGTCAGGATATTGAAAAAAATAATGGGATCAAAGTTGAAAGATTATATTTAAAATCAAGATAGTTACTTATGTGTTGAGTTAGCCAAAACTGTTTTTGTATTTCCCTATAACATGGCTCTAGTAGCACTTAGTTGTCTTTAATTTATTTGAAACAATTTTGTGAGATTGTGTTGTGACAGCTGTTATATCAGCATGTGTTAAAAAATGCTTCTAAATTGATGATTTTTTATGCAACCATTTTAATATTGAAGATGAAAAAAGCAACATTTTATGCATATTATACTTTATTGTTTTAAGAAAGGTTAAAAACACAACTGAAACACACATACACACACACACAATATTTGTGCAGTGTATGGGGAAGGTGCTGTGACTGATTGAGCACATAAAAGCATTCTGCAAAGTTTTGTGCTAGAGATTCCTCACTGGACATTCCTCTGTGATTGGATAGAATAGTTGAAATTGATAGTGATCAAATTGAGACATTAATTAAGAACAATCAACATTATACCACATGTGAGGTAGCCAACTCAAATTATCTAAGTCAAGCATTGAAAATCATTTGCACAACTTGGTTATGTTAATTGCTTTGATATTTCAGTTCCACAAAAGTTAAGTGGAAAAAAACAACAACAACAAAAAAGAAACAAAGGCTTAATTCCAACAAGTACTACTCTAAATTAGACCAGCTCTGTGTCCAAAATTAGTCAACAGAAAAGACACAATCTTCCATCAGGGTAGCACAAGATCACATATATTTTTGATGACCAGGCAAAAGGTGTTATGTATGGATGTCACAGTTGGACCATAAAGAGAGCTCAGCTGAGAGCTGAGTGCCAAAGAATTGATGCTCTTGATCTGTGGTGTTGAAGAAGACTCTTGAGAGTCCCTTGGACAGCAAGGAGATCAAACCAGTCAATCCTAAAGGAAACCAGTCCTGAATATTCATTGGGAGGACTGATGCCAAAGCTGAAACACCAATACTTTGGCCACCCAATGCGAAGAACTGACTCATTTGAAAAGACCCTGATGCTGGGAAAGAGTGAAGGCAGGAGGAGAAGGGGATGACAGAGGATGAGATGATTGGATGGCGTCAGCAACTCAATGGACATGAATTTGAGCAAGCTCCAGGAGTTGGTGATGGATAGGGAAGCCTGCTGTAGTCCATGGGGCTGCAAAGAGTTGGACATAACTCAGTGACTGCACTGAACTGAAAAACTGTTACAGTATGGCTAGGAATTTCTGACTCATCTGCTGTATTCACCAGTCACTGCATCTTTGGGTGTCCATTTATTTCAGTCTTTACAAAATTATTTTAATGGAAAAAAAAAGAGTGTCAATTCCCTGAAAGACTGTAAAAGGCATCTGGAACAGTTCTTTGCTCAAAAAGATAAAAGATAAAGATAAAGATGGAATTGTGAAGTTGCCTGAAAAATGACAGAAGGTAGTGTAACAAAATGATGAGTACATTGTTGAATTAAGTTACTGGTGAAAATGAAAATTGTGCCTTTATTTTTACTTTAAAAAGGGAACTTTTTGGCCAACCCCAGAGCATCCATGCAGCAATTAGATATTTAGAAAATTATTTAGAAATATCTATGTATGACCATGAGAAAGGCTTTCTTATCTCTCTTTGCTATTCTTTGGAATTCTGCATTCAGATGGGAATATCTTTCCTTTTCTACTTTGCTTTTCGCTTCTCTTCTTTTCCAAGCTATTTGTAAAAGAATAGCAAGGAGAGATAAGAAAGCCTTCCTCAGTGATCAATGCAAAGAAATAGAGGAAAACAACAGAATAGGAGAGACTAGAGATCTCTTCAAGAAAATTAGAGATACCAAGGGAACATTTCATGAAAAGATGGGATCGATAAAGGACAGGAATGGTATGGACCTAACAGAAGCAGAAGATATTAAGAAGAAGTGGCAAGAATACACAGAAGGACTGTACAAAAAAGATCTTCACGACCCAGATAATCATGATGGTGTGATCACTCACCTAGAGCCAGACATCCTGGAATGTGAAGTCAAGTGGGCCTTAGAAAGCATCACTACGAACAAAGCTAGTGGAGGTGATGGAATTCCAGTTGAGCTATTGCTGTGGAAGTGCTGCACTTGATATGCCAGCAAATCTGAAAAACTCAGCAGTGGCCACAGGACTGGAAAATATCAGTTTTCATTACAATCCCAAAGAAAGGCAATGCCAAAGAATGCTCAAACTGCCACACAATTGCACTCATCTCACACGCTAGTAAAGTAATGCTCAAAATTCTCCAAGCCAGGCTTCAACAATACATGAACTGTGAACTTCCAGATGTTCAAGCTGGTTTTAGAAAAGGCAGAGGAACCAGAGATCAAATTGCCAGCATCTGGTGAATCATCGAAAAAGCAAGAGAGTTCCAGAAAAACATCTATTTCAGCTTTATTGACTATGCCAAAGCCTTTGACTGTGTGGATCACAATAAACTGTGGAAAATTCTGAAAGAGATGGGAATACCAGACCATCTGACCTGTCTCTTGAGAAACCTGTATGCAGGTCAGGAAGCAACAGTTAGAACTGGACATGGAACAACAGACTGGTTCCAAACAGGAAAAGGAGTCCGTCAAGGCTGTATATTGTCACCCTGCTTATTTCACTTATATGCAGAGTACATCATGAGAAACGCTGGGCTGGAAGAAACACAAGCTGGAATCAAGATTGCCGGGAGAAATATCAATAACCTCAGCTATGGAGATGACACCACCCTTATGGCGGAAAGTGAAGAAGAACTAAAGAGCCTCTTGATGAAAGTGAAAGAGGAGAGTGAAAAGGTTGGCTTAAAGCTCAACGTTCAGAAAACTAAGATCATGGCATCTGGTCCCATCACTTCATGGGAAATAGATGGGGAAACAGTGGAAACAGTGTCAGACTTTATTTTTGGGGGCTTCAAAATCACTGCTGGTGGTGATTGCAGCCATGAAATTACAAGACGCTTACTCCTTGGAAGGAAGGTTATCACCAACCTAGACAGCATATTTAAAAGCAGAGACATTACTTTGCCAACAAAGGTCCGTCTAGTCAAGGCTATGGTTTTTCCAGTAGTCATGTATGGATGTGAGAGTTGGACGGTGAAGAAAGCTGAGCACCGAAGAATTGATGCTTTTGAACTGTGGTGTTGGAGAAGCCTCTTGAGAGTCCCTTGGACTGCAAGGAGATCCAACCAGTCCATCCTAAAGGAGATCAGTCCTGGGTGTTCATTGGAAGGACTGATGTTGAAGCTGAAACTCCAAGGGCCACCTGATGGGAAGAGTTGACTCACTGGAAAAGACCCTAATGCTGGAAGGATTGGGGGCAGGAGGAGATGGAGGCAACAGAGGATGAGATGGTTGGATGGCATCACCAACTCAATGGACATGGGTTTGTGTAAACTCTGGGAGTTGGTGATGGACAGGGAGGCCTGGCATGCTGCAATTCATGGGGTCGCAAAGAGTTGGATACGACTGAGCGACTGAACTGAACTGAAGTGAACTGACCCTATCTTGTTTACTTACTACGTATTTAGCATTGTGCAAGTACAACTGCAGTATAGAAGAAATGGCTGAAAAAATAAGAAACAATGGATAATGCAAATCTTGACTTAAGCTAATCAAACAGACACTGAAAGCTTTAAATTCTCCTCCATACACACCCAATATAATCCTTTAACCTTTGTGATACAATGTAATTTTTTTTGTTATACAATCAAACTTTGGCCCAGATAACTGACACTGGGTTGTGGTGAAGAATCTGTACAGTGTTTATTGTAAGACAAAAGACAAAGTCACCTAATGCTCAAAAAGTTTGAACTCCCTGATGGGCTTCAAGAAAGTTTTTAAAGGCAATGTGAGGGAGGGGATTCACAGAGTATGTGATCAGCTCATGAACAGCTCTCTCATTTGTTGATGGTAAAGTAACAGGGCAGTGACACAGGGGTTAATGTTATCAATCATCAGATTCCAGTAGGTCTAGGGGCTAAATGTGCCTGGTGATTTGGGGGAAGGGGATTAACATCTGTAAAACAACTTAGGAAATGCGCATGCTTTTATCTAAGTACTTCAGTTCAGTTCAGTTCAGTCGCCCAGTCGTGTCAAACTCTCTGTGATCCCATGGACTGCAGCATGTCAGGCCACTCTGTTCATCACCAACTCATGGAGCTTGCTCAAACTCATGTCCGTTGAGTTAGTGATATCATCCAACCACGTCATCCTCTGTTGTCCCCTTCTCCTCCTGCTTTCTATCTTTCCCAGCATCAGAGTCTTTTCAAATGAGTCAGTTCTTTGCATCAGATGGCCAAAGTATTGAAGTTTCAGCTTCAGCATCAGTTCTTCCAATGGATATTCAGGACTGATTTCCTCTAGGATTGACTGGTTTGATCTCATTGCTGTCCAAGGAACTCTCAAGAATCTTCTCCAACACCACAGTTCAAAAGCCTTGATTTATGTCAATGTACGGCAAAAACCGCTACAATATTATAAAGTAATTAGCCTCCAATGAAAATAAATAAATTTTTAAAAAATGAAAATTAAAAAAAAAAGCATTAATTCTTCATGCTTAGCCTTCTTTATGGCCCAACTCTCACATCCATACATGACTACTGGAAGAACCATAGCTTTCACTAGATGGACCTTTGTCCAGGTACTTCAGAGAGGAGCTACAGATTCTGTGACTGCTCTATGGCTGATTTACTGTTTAAATTCTTAGTAGTTCTCCTGGCCCAACTGCAATGTTTGTCACTCTGTGTTCATATCCTTTCCAATTGTTAATTCTCTAGCCAGGATTTTTGACTCTGGGGAGGCCTGGGAGACTTCCGTTGTTGTATTAATACAAACAAGAGGCAGGTAGAGAACATGGTGGAAGGGATCCTTCCCAGGGAGGGACCCGTAGGGTTTTACTTGGTCACACTTTTAAATCAGAGCACTAATCTTGAGAAAATGCACCACTTATCATTTTACAAAAGATGTATAAAATGTCTGAAAAACACTAATTTTAATATCAATATTTCTTTCTAAAGCTTACTTGAATGCATCATACAGATTTAAATTGTATATTCAAAATTCAAATTCTGATGGAAAAACAAATGAATAATTAGTAAATGAGATCAGTTTTACCCTTGAGTTTATTAAATTTTTAGCAGATATCTTGAAGTTTCATTCAATTTCAAGTTCCATGTGTGATATGTCAAAGAAAAATTGAACCAGACAAGTTAAACAGGCAAGGAATACTTCATTTAAGACTGTTGCAATAAGAAAGAGAGATTAAACTCAACACCTCTGAAATTAAAGCCTGGAGTGTTGTTAAGCAGTGAATTGAGCTAGTGTAAAAGTTCTTAAGTATGTTGAGGAGGGTGTGCAGAGATTGGTCGATGTAATTAAGTGTTCTGTGCTTGCTAATTGATATTTATTGGAGTTAGACTCCTCTCTCAAACACATACACACCATAGGTGTGTATCTAGAAGGGCACTGTCTTCCTTGATGATTATATTTCAAAGGAATGGCTCCCAGGTCTTTTTATTTTATTTTTTAATTTATTTTTATATTGGAGGATAATTGTTTTACAGAATTGTGTTGTTTTTTGTCAAACCTCAACATAAATCAGCCTAGGTATACATATATCGCCTCCCTTATGAAACTCCCTCCAACCTCCCACCCCATCAACCCTCTAGGTTGATACAGAGCCCCTGATTGAGTTTTCTGAGCCATACAGCAAATTCCCATTGGCTATCTATTTTACATATGGTAATGTAAGTTTCCATGTTATTCTTTCCATATATCTCACCCTCTCCTCCCCTCTCTCCATGTCCATACATCTGTTCTCTATGTTTCTCCATTGCTGACCTGTAAATAAATTCTTCAGTACCATTTTTCTAGATTCCGTATATGTGCATTAGAATACAATATTTATCTTTCTCCTTCTGACTCACTTCATTCTGTATAATAGGTTCTAGGTTCATCCACCACATAAGAACTGACTCAAATGCATTGGGTAAGTAATATTATGGCTGAGTAATATTCCGTTGTGTATATGTACCACAATTCCTTTATCAATCTGTTGATGGACATCTAGGTTTCTTCCATGTTCTATCTATTGTAAAGAGTGCTGCAATGAACAATGGGATACATGAGTGTTTTTCAATTTTGGTTTCCTAGTGTATATGTCTAAGAGTGGGATTGCTGGGTCATATGGTGGTTTTATTCCTAGTTTTTTAAGGAATGTCCTTACCGTCTTCCATAGTGGCTGTATCAATTTACATTCCCACCAACAGTGCAAGAGTGTTCCTTTTTCTCCACACCCTCTCCAGCATTTATTGTTCGTAGACTTTTTGATGCTGGCCATTCTGACCAATATGAAGTGATATCTCGTGGTTTTGATTTGCATTTCTCTAATAATGACCAATGTTGAACATCTTTTCATATGTTTGTTAGCCATCTGTATGTCTTCTTTGAAGAAATGTATGTTTAGGTCTTTTTCCCACTTTCTTACTGGGTTGTTTGTTTTTCTGGCATTGAGTTGTATGAGCTGCTTGTATATTTTGGAACTTAATCCTTTGTCACTTGTTTCATTTGCTATTATTTTCTCCCATTCTGAGGGTTGTCTTTTCACCTTGCTTATAGTTTCCTTTGCTGTGACAAAACTTTTAAGTTTAATCAGGTCCCATTCTTTACTTTTGCTTTTATTTCTGTTACTTTAGGAGGTGGGTCATAAAGGATCTTTCTTTGATTTATGTCATCAAGTGTTCTGCCTATGTTTTCCTCTAAGACTTTTATAGTTTCTGGTCTTACATTTAGGTCTTTAATCCATTTTGAGTTTATCTTTGTGTATGGTGTTAGGAAGTGTTCTAATTTCATTATTTTACATGTAGCTGTCCAGTTTTCCCAGCACCATTTATTGAAGAGGCTGTCTTTGCCCCATGGTATATTCTGCCTCCTTTGTCAAAATTAAAGTACCCATAGGTGCATGGGTTTATTTTTGGCCTTTCTATCTTTCGTTCTTTGGCCTGCATTTCTGGTTTTGTGCCACTACCATACTGTCTTGATGACTGTAGCTTTGTAGTATAACCTGAAGTCAGGAGGGTTGATTCCTTCAGCTCCATTCTTCTTTCTCAAGGCTGCTTTGGCTATTCAGGGTCTTTTGTGTTTCCATATGAATTGTGAAATTTTTTGTTCTAGTTCTGTGAAAAATGCCTTTGGTAATTTGATAGGGATCACATTGAATCTGTAGATTGCATTTGCTAGTATAGTCATTTTCACAATATTGATTCTTCCCACCCAGGAACATGGAATATCTCTCCATCTGTTTATGTCATTTTTTATTTCTTTCATCAGTGTCTTATAATTTTCTGTGTACAGTTCTTTGTCTCTTTAGGTAAGTTTATTCCTAGATATTTAATTCTTTTTGTTGCAGTGGTGAATGGGATTGATTCTTTAATTTCTCTTTTTGATTTTTTGTTGTTAGTATATAGAAATGCAAGTGATTTCTGTGTATTGATTTTGTATCCTGCAACATTGCTAAATTCACTGGTTAGTTCTAGTAATTTTCTGATACTATCTTTAGGGTTTTCTATGTACAGTATCATGTCATCTGCAAACAGTGAGAGATTTACTTCTTTTCTGATCTGGATTCCTTTTATTTCTTTTTCTTCTCTGATTGCTGTAGCTAGGACTTTCAGAACTATGTTGAATAATAGTGGTGAAAGTGGTCACCCTTGTCTTGTTCCTGATCTTAGGGGGAATGCTTTTCATTTTTCACCATTAAGAATAATGTTTACTCTATGCTTATCATATATGGCCTTTACTATGTTGATGTAGGTTCATTCTATGCCCGTTTTTTGAAGAGTTTTAATCATAAATGGGTGCTGAATTTTGTCAAAGGCTTTTTCTGACTCTATTGAGATTATCATACGGTTTTTATCTTTCAGTTTGTTAATATGGCGTATCACACTGACTGATTTGCATATATTGAAGAATCCTTGTATTCCTGGAATAAGCCCAACTTGATCATGGTGTATGATTTTGAACGTGTCACTGAATTGTGTATACTAAAATTTTGTAGAGGATATTTTCATCTATGTTCATCAGTGACATTGGGCCTTAGTTTTCTTTTTTTGTGTTGTCTTTGTCTGGCTTTGGTATCATGGTGATGGTGGCCTTGTAGAATGAGTTTGGAAGTATTCCTTCCTCTGCAATTTTTTGAAAGTGTTGTAGAAGGATAGGCATTAGCTCTTCTCTAAATGTTTGATAGAATTCTCCTGGGAAGCCATCTGGTCCTGGGTTTTGTTTTTGGGGATATTTTTGATCACAGCTTCAATTTCAATGCTTGTAATTGGGTTGCTCACAATTTATATTTCTTTTTGGTTCAGTCTTGGAAAATTGAACTTTTCTAAGGATCTGTCCATTTCTTCCAGGTTATCCATTTTATTGCCATACAGTTGTTCATAATAGTCTCTTATAATCCTTTTTATTTCTGCATTGTCTGTTGTAACCTCTCCTTTTTCATTTCTAATTGTGTTGATTTGATTCTTTTCTCTCTTTTTCTTGATGAGTCTGGCTAAATGTTTGTCAATTTTGTTTATGTTTTCAAATAACAAGCTTTTAGTTTTATTAATCTTTACTATTGCTTCTTTCACTTCTTTTTCATTTATTTCTGCTCAGATCTTTATGATTTCTTTCCTTCTACTATTTTTGAGGTATTTTTGTTCTTCTTTTTCCAGTTGTTTTAGAGGTAAAGTTAGGTTGTCTATTCGATGTTTTTCTTATTTCTTGAGGTAGGATTGTATTGCTATAAACTTCCCTCTTAGAACTGCCTTTGCTGCATCCTATAGGTTTTGAGTTGTCGTGTTTTCATTGTCATTTTTTTCTCAAAAATTTTTTATTTCCCTTTTGATTTCTTCAGTAACCTGTTGGTTATTTAGAAACGTGTTGTTTAATCTCCATGTGCTTGTATTTTTTAGTTTTTTTCTTGTGATTGATATCTAGTCTCATAGCGTTGTGGTCAGATAAGATGCTTGATATGATTTGAATTTTCTTAAATTTACTGAGGTTTGATTTATGACCCAAGATGTGGTCTATCCTAGAGAATGTTCCATGTGCACTTGAGAAGAAGGTGTATTCTTCTGCATTTGGATGGAATGTTCTGAAGATATCAATGAGATCCATCTCATCTAATGTATCATTTAAGACTTGTGTTTCCTTATTAATTTTCTGTTTTGATGATCCGTCCATTGGTATGAGTGGGGTGTTAGTCTCCTACTATTATTATGTTACTTTCAATTTCTCCTTTTATGTCTGTTAGTGTTTGTCTTATGTATTGAGGTGCTCCTATGTTGGGTACATAGATATTTATAATTGTTATGTCTTCCTCTTGGATTGATCCTTTGTTCCTTATGTAGTGTCCTTCCTTATCTCTTGTAATCTTCTTTATTTTAAGGTCTATTTTATCTGATATGAGGATTGCTACTCCTGCTTTCTTTTGCTTCCCATTTGCATGGAATATGTTTTTCATCCTCTCACTTTCAGTCTATGTGTGTCTTGAGGTCTGAAGTGGGTTTCTTGTAGACAGCATGTATATGGGTCTTGTTTTTGTACCCATTCAGCCAGTTTGTGGCTTTTGGTTGGAGCATCTAATCCATTTGCATTTAAAGTAATTATTGATACATATGTTCCTATTGCCATTTTCTTAATTGTTTGGGGTTGATTTTGTAGATCATTTTTCTTCTCTTATATTTCTTGACTATAAGTCCATTTAACATTTGTTGTAAAGCTGGTTTCATGGCATTGATCTCTATTAACTTTTTTTTGCCTGAAAAGCTTTTGATTTGTCCATCAGTTTTGAATGAGATCCTTGCTGGGTACAGTAAGCTTGGTTGTAGATTTTTCCCTTTCAGTACTTTAAATGCATCCTGCCATTCCCTTCTGGCCTGCAGAGTTTCTGCTGAAAGATCAGCTGTTAAGCATATGGGGTTTCCATTGTATGTTACTTGTTGCTTTTCCCTTGATGCTTTTAATATTCTTTCTTTGTGTTTAGTCTTTTTTAGTTTGATTAGTATGTGTCTTGGCATGTTTCTCCTTGGGTTTATCCTGTATTGGACTCTTTGTGCATCTTGGACTTGGTTGACTGTTTCCTTTTCCATGCTGGGGAAATTTTCAACTATAATCTCTTCAAAAATTTTCTCATACCCTTTCTTTTTCTCTGCTTCTTCTGGGACCCCTATAATTTGACTGTTGGTGCATTTGATATTGTCCCAGAGGTCTCTGAGACTATCCTCAGTTCTTTTCATTCTTTCTACTTTATTCTGCTCTTCAGAAGTTATTTTCACCATTTTATCTTCCAGCTCACTGATTCATTCTTGTGCTTCAGATATTCTGCTATTGATTCCCTCTAGAGTATTTTTAATTTCAGTAATTGTATTGTTTATCTCTGCATCTTTAATTCTTCTAGGTCTTTGTTAATTGATTCTTGCATTTTATCCAATCTGTTTTCAAGGTTTTTGATCATCTTTACTATTATTTTGAATTCTTTTTCAGGTAGTTTGCCTCTTTCCTCTTCATTTATTTCAACTTCTGTATTTCTAGTTTGTTCCTTCATTTGTGTAGTATTTCTCTGCCTTTTCATTATTATTTTTTTAACTTACTGTGTTTGAGGTCTCCTTTTCCCAGGCTTCAAGTCTGAATTATTTCTTCTTTTTGGTTTCTTCCCTACTAAGTTTGGCCCAGTGGTTTGTGTAAGCTTCTTATAGGGTGACATTTGTGCTGAGTTTTTGTTTGTTTGTTTGTTTTTTCTCTGATGGGCAAGTTTGAGTGAGGTCGTAATCCTGTCTGCTGATGATTGGGTTTGTATTTTTGTTTTGTTTGTTGTTTAGATGAGGCATCCTGCACAGGGTGCTATTGGTGGTTGTGTGATGCCCAGTATTGTATTCCAGTGGTTTCCTTTGTGTGAGTTCTCACTATTTGATACTCCCTAGGGTTAGTTCTCTGGTAATCTAGGGTCTTGGAGTCAGTGCTCACACTCCAAAAGGTCAGGGCTTGATCTTGTGTCCAAAATGGAACACAATAGGCAGCAAAAGCATGTCTTGAATTCACTAGGTCCCAGAAGTCCAGAGAACACTGGGACCCTGAGCAGCGATGCTAGTTCCTCTTATGAACTTGTTCATGGTGATGGTTTCATGAGACTGTTTGCACATGTCCAAACCCTTTGTAATGTACACAGGCAGACCTTGAAGATACTTCAAGTTCAGCTCCAGGACACTTTTTTTTTTTCTTTTTCTTTTGATCTTAGTATATACTTTCACTGACTCAAAGGGAGCAGCATGGAAAAGCCTCGAACCCAGGACTTTCTAGCACAGTGTTGCTCCCAGGTCTTTGAGAAAGGCATCCCTGGGTTTTAAACCTGGCCAGAAGCTGAGAGAATATTCACATCTCAACAGGACCAAGACAGAATTTACATTTGAAAATTTTCTGAAGTGAATGTGTTAAGTAAAGAGTAGCCAGGGGCCAATAGTTAGGAAACTAACTTCCTTAAATTTTTTTTAAGCTGAGGGGAATGTTAAGGCTCTCTTGATCAGAAGTGAAAGATATAAATTGGAAGGTACTCTCTAGTTTCAGAATAACTGAAGGGAATCTTATATGCATTTCATTTTTATAAGAAAAGATCTTTAAGTTTCTGTGATAGATTATGTGCCACTGACTACTGGCCTTTTTTAAGAGGTAAATGCTAACTGTTAAGAAGAGGAATAATAGTATACCTACAGGGTTGATTTTCATTGAGATTAAATGGAAATATATATATAAAGTTGTTACCACAATCCAAAATCATAGATTGCACTCATAAAGGAAAGCTGTTAGATGTCATTAATGAGCATAGAGCCTCTGATTCTGTTTGAAAATATTTGCATGATTCAGTGATATAGGATAGGTTATTATGGTAAAAATATTTTAACACATCATTTTTTGAAATATCTATTAAAACAGCTTGTGTTCATTGTATCTGTATGTAGCTTTATATAACTTAATTTTGATTTGGGAAATGTGTATTTTTACTTCATTTTAAGCCCTAAGTGTCTGTCTTTGTAACAGTTATAATATCCTTTCCTAAGGCCATATAAGCCTGAGGGAATGACTAATGCTGAGGGGAAAAGCTTAATAATCTTTAAGACTTTGGAGCTTTTGAGACCACAAGACCTTCACTCATATTCCTTTTCTCTTGACTACCTGATTGCTTCTGTTATTTCCTTAATGATGAGTACAAGCAGTTATTGAGGTTTCTACTTGCCACTACCTGCCTTGTTACCTGGAGGCTTTGAGAGGACCTGCCTGCTGCTTTTGTGGCTCCCCCTCATTTGCAGAGGCTTACAGTTCTGAAATTTCTGCTCTCCTTGTTTTCTTTCCCTCCACTCTTGCTACTAGTTTTGCTTCTTCTAATCTTCTCACCATTTTCTTCTCCCATACATTGGTTATAACTTTTGTTAACCTGTTACTGTTGTCCTGTTCTCTCAATGAAGAGAATTCCTCACTTTGGAATTTAGGATATTTCTCTAGAAGTGACAAAACAAAATGTGTGTGCATAGCTACTTCACGTTTACAGGAGCAAAAGCAGACTGTCACTACTTAGAGTTAAGGAACATAAGGTAAAATCTTCTCTACAGGGACCACATCAGATGTTAAATAACTAGGCCTCATGGAAATATGTAATATGGTGACACTAAAATATAAAAACTCTAGCAGTCTCCTCATATCATTATGCATCTCTTCTGCTTCTGTAACTCTTCCTACTTATTTCATTTACCTTAAGTGCCAATAACTAAGTATTCTATATGTTAATTTCATATTCAAACTTCCTAAGATATATAAAATTATTTGATCACTAGCCATCATAAGGAGCACCCATTTTAGAGAGATTTAATGTTCTGGAATTTTTGTTTTGTCCTTGCCCTGATTTATGGTCTGCTTAGATCTGCCTGAGAATGGAGATTGGAGCCTGATGGTTAAGGAACAAGTTATTCTAAGAGATAGGCTGTGGACTTGGGACCACTTTTTGTGGGAGTCATATCTGTGATCATCACAAGGGAAAGAGAATGTGATTAGCTAGAAAACTATAGTATAGACTATTAAAGGGTACAGTGTGGGTAAAAATAATTTGAATTAAATTTTCAGCTTTCTAACATAGAGCTTACAGGTAGAGGTTATAGAACAGCACTTTCTATGAAGCGAGAAGCTTCCCTAACCTTCAAGACTCCTCATTTGATGTGGCTGATGCCAACAAAACTGACTGAGGCAAGAATCATCAAAGTTTTCAAAGAGCAACCTTTGTCATTCTTATAGAAGATTTTCTGTATTTTCATCCTCTCCTGATTTTTCTGAATAATCTAGAGTTTATGACTACCTGACAATCAGTGTGAGGTACTAGGTTAACCTCGACATGTTCCTGAGTGCTTATGGAAAGTTTGAATCAATGTTAATTTTCCAAAGTCACTGTCCTATGTGTATCACATTACAACTGAGTCCAAGCTTTATGCGTACCTGAGACTGTTCTTGCATTTCTCCACTATAAAGGATGTCCACAAGGCAGAGCTTTCAAATCCCAAAGTTTTCTTTTTCCCACCTACAAATAAGACCTACAAGGTCCTACTGGGAAAAAAAAAATTGTTAATTATCCACTTTGATAGTCTTGTGCTCTTTAAATAGTAATAACACTAAGACACTAAGAAACAAACACTTCTCACTATCATTTTTGTCCTATGATTTTGTTTTTACGGTACTCGAACATAATTATTACACTAGTTCACAAACGTTACTACAGAAAAGCTTAAAAACACTGTGTCTGGCTTTATATATTAGCAATCAAGATCAGCTTAAAGGTGGGAAGAGCTGAAACTTAAACTTAGCTCTTCTATTTGTGAATTGCATGTTCTTTCCATAATATGACAGAAATTATCTTGTAGTAATATCCCTACAAAACTAGTGAGCACTGGTGAAGAAGGGGAGTTATTTTTAGAAGCAGTCAGTCCTGATTGAAATTCACATGCTTTTAATTATTAGCTATGCAATATTTCCCTGAGCATTTTTAATGAAAGTATATAAGTAAAAAAGTTACACTGAACATCCAAACACCCACCACCTAGATACTGATATCAAAATTTTACCATGTGTTCTTTTATCATATAGTGAACTACAGCTACGTGGTTTTGACAGCTATATTTTTCTCACTGTGGTACAATTTCCCCATCTGCAAAATGGGAATGAATAACTCCTGAATCCTGTGGACAGAGGAGCCTGATGGGCTGCTGTCTATGGGGTCGCACAGAGTCGGACACCACTGAAGCGCCTTACCATGCATACATACATTGGAGAAGGAAATGGCACCCCACTCCAGTATTCTTGCCTGGAGAATCCCTGGGATGGAGGGGCCTGGTGGACTGCTATCTATGGGGTCGCACAGAGTTGGACACGACTGAAGTGACTTAGCAGCAGCAGCAGCATAGTATTTTGGGGGATTATTCAAGATAACATTTATAATTGATTAGCAAA
Source organism: Giraffa tippelskirchi (assembly GCF_054371585.1). Classification (NCBI taxonomy): domain Eukaryota; kingdom Metazoa; phylum Chordata; class Mammalia; order Artiodactyla; family Giraffidae; genus Giraffa; species Giraffa tippelskirchi. The sequence goes on from NC_137278.1 coordinate 68,323,716, forward strand.
ATACCTGAAATAGAATGAGTAATAAATTCAATGAAAATGTTCTTTGTGTGAGTACTTTTCCTTCCAGTGAAGGAAAAACTTTCCACACATGGAGAGAAGCTACAAGTATTTTCCCTTATGTGTGTGGGTGTGTGTGCTTAGTCACTGAGCCATGTCCAACTCTTTTCAATCCCATGAACTGCAGCCTGCCAGACTCTTCTGTCCATGGGGATTCTCCAGGCAAGAATACTGGAATGGGTTGTCATGCCCTCCTCCAGGGATCTTCCCAACCCAGGAATCTAACCCAAGTCTATGCATTTTGCAGGTGGATTCTTTACCATCTGAGCCACCAGGGAAGCCCATAAATACTGGAGTGGGTAGCCAATCCCTTTTCCAGGGGATCTTCCTGAACAAGGAATAAAACCAGGGTCTCCTTCATGGCAGGCAGATTCTTTACCAGCTGAGCTACCAGGGAAGCCCCATTTGCCTTTATATTAATCATCAAATACAGAACTTTCCTACTAGGAGATAGCTTTATTTGGAATGGCTTTGTATTTCCTCCAGATTCCGTGGGTTAACAAAAAACTTATTTTAACTTACTGAGATTCCTTGAAATAAACTAACCATTGAAATGAAATGAAATGTTAGTCACTCAGTCACATCTAACTCCTTGCAATCCCATGGACTGTAGACCACCAGGCTTGTCTGTCCATGGGATTTTCCAGGCAAGAATACTGGAATGGGATGCCATTTTCTTCTCCAGGGGATCTTCCCCCAGGTGTCCTGAATTTCAGGCAGATTCTTTATTGTCTGAGCCACCAGGGAAGCCATTAGGACTTCTTTAACTCTAAGGTAACTATTCAGAAGTGTTGACTTTCATGGTATCATGGGATTCTGGTCGCATTTGGGTATGTGGTATACTAGCTTTTAAAATTAGTGTTTCATTAAGCCAGCTGTTAATTCAGTTAATTCAGTCTTGTACTGACTAATGGTACTTTGTACTGTTTCCTCTCCCACAGAGGCACCAGAGATGGCACATTCAAGAACATTCATTTAGGAATATCTTCACTTTTATCTGTTTAATGTACTTGGTATGGATAAAGGACAGCAAAGGCCTCAAAGCAGAGATATCTTTAAGGTACAGAGGTGCCACTGATTAAAGACATGTATTCAAAGCAAAAGGTTGTAATAAAAGAAAGGGGTTAATAGTGAAGCAAAACAGATCAGAGTTAATCCAAGATAATTTCTTAGATAACTGATTGAAAGGTGGCTGCATAGGTTGTTACATAGATAATAAGAAGGGAAATGTAGAGTGATTTATCTCCATCTTTGAAATTCTTATTCATAGAGAAAACCTAAAATAATAGGGACTGGAAAAAATTAAAAAGTCAAATTAGGACCATACTTGACAGTGTAGGTCTTGAAAGTTATATCAGAAATTCTCTGAGTCTCTCTTCCAGCAATGATCCCTATGGCCTTGAATTTTTTTATCCATAAAATTAGGATGTTGATAAAGTGTTATCTCCAATTTTAATACAGCTTTGAAGCTGGTGGAAGAAGGCTTGAAACTGTAAATAGAAATATATCAGAAGACCTTAATTAATGGAAAAGCATACTCTATTCTTCTGTTTTATAGAAAATGTTTTAAAAAACTGTGTTGGTTCTAGAGAATTCAACAGAATGACAATAAGGGTATGGAAAAGTAAATATTATCATACAGTACTGGTGAGCATGCAAGTTTATATAATTGTGGGGCCAGAAATCTATCACTTGTAATAAGTTGAAAAAGGAACTTGCAGACATTTGTATAATATGACATTTATACCTAAAGAAGAGGGGTCAGATTGACCTTCCATGCATGTTTTTATGTTGGTTTATTTTCATAGAACACATCTGAAAGGGTATTCAAGGGAAGTATGATATGGAAATAATGATAGGAAATACAAAGTTTTTCAAGTAATTTAGGAAAACAATTATTTTTAAAGTGCTCTCTTTATGTGAAGTTTAGTATATTTTTCAAGGAATAAGTGGCAGCAAAGGCCTCTAAGCAGAAAAAGAAAAAGAAAAAAATTCTTTAAGACAAGTCAATTGAAAAATAAAATAAAATCTTCCCTTTATTTAGATATTCTGAGAATTCCAATTAACATGGTTAACTAAGCATTTTAATGTAAAAAATTTGCACTTTCACTTCAAAAAGTAGAATGTTTGCAGATTCAACAAATGTGAAAATTAGCTCCTCAAAAAATATACACATGTGCTCTTTTCAAGAAATATAGAGGAAAGCTGTCTTATGACAAAAATGTATGCTTAAAATGTTCAAAGACTAGCACCACCTGGGAAGCCCAAAAGACATTGTGTAAAATACTCAAACATATAAAATGAAGAATAAAAATAATCTAACAATAACAGGGTTGCATGAGAGAAAATGAGAGAATTTATTTTTAAAATGAATATGATATAGTTTTTGAAATTGAAAAAAAAATAGGAAGAATAATGGTCAACTAGTGACAACAATAGAAAACAGTAGAATGAGAAAGAATAGAGATCTCTTCAAGAAAATTAGAGATAACAAGGAAACATTTCATGCAAAGATGGGCACATTAAAGGACAGAAATGATATGGACCTAACAGAAATGGAAGATATTAAGATGAGGTGGCAAGAATACCCAGAATTATTCAAAAAAGATCTTAATGACCCAGATAACCACAATAATGTGAGCACTCGAGCCAAACATACTGGAGTGTGACCTCAAGTGGGCCATTGGAAGCATCACCGCAAACAAAGCTAGTGGAGGTGATGGAATTCCAGCTAAGCTATTTCAAATCCTAAAAGATGATGCTGTGAAAGTGCTGCACTCAATATGCCAGCAAATTGGAAAAGTCAGCAGTGAACACAGAAGTAGGAAAGGTCCGTTTTCATTCCAATCCCAAAGAAGGACATTGCCAAAAACTGTTCAAACTGTCACACAATTGCACTCATTTAGCCCACTAGCAAAGTAATGCTCAAAATTCTACAAGTGAGGTTTCAACACTATGTGAAGCGAGAACTTCCAGATGTTCAAGCTGGATTTAGAAAAGGCAGAGGAACCAGAGATCAAATTGCCAACATCCACTGGATCATATAAAAAGCAAAAGAATTCCAAAAAATCATCTACTTCTGCTTCATTGATTACGACAAAGCCTTTGACTGTGTGGATCAAAACAAACTGTGGACAATTCTTCAAGAGATGGGAATACCAGACCACCTTACCTGCCTCCTGAGAAATCTGTATGCAGGTCAAGAAGCAACAGTTAGAACCAGACATGAAACACCAGACTGGTTCCAAATTGGGAAAGGAGTACATCAAGGCTGTATATTGTCACCCTGCTTATTGAACTTATATGCAGAGTATATCACACAAAATGCTGGGCTGGATGAAGCACACGCTGGAATCAAGACTGCCAGGAGAAATGTCAATAACCTCAGATATGCAGACGGCACCACCCTTATGACAGAAAGTGAAGAGGAACTAAGGAGCCTCTTGATGAAAGTGAAAGAAGAGAGTGAAAAGCTGACTTAAAACTCAACATTCAAAACATGAAGATCATGGCATCTGGTCCCATCTCTTCATGGCAAGTATATGTGGAAACAATGGAAACAGTGACAGACTATATTTCCTTGGGCTCCAAAATCACTGCCAATGGTGACTTCAGCCATGAAATTAAAAAACGTTGACTCCTTGGAAAAAAAGCTATAACAAACCTAGACAGCATATTAAAAAGCGGAGACATTACTTTGCTGACAAAGCTCCATCTATTCAAAGCTATGCTTTCTCCAGTAGTCAGGTATGGATGTGAGAGTTGCACCATAAAAAAAGCTGAGCACTGAAGAATTGATGCTTTTGAGCTGTGTTGTTGGAGAAGACTCTTGAGAGTCCCTTGGATTGCAAGGAGGTCAAATCAGTCAATCCTAAAGGATATCAATCCTGAAAATACACTGGAAGGATTGATGCTGAAGTTGAAGCTCCAGTACTTTGACTACCTGATGTGAAGAGCTCACTTATTAGCAAAGATCCTGATGCTGGGAAAGATTGAAGGCAGGAGAAGAAGAGGATGACAGAGGATGTGATGGTTGATGGCATCATCGACTCAGTGGACATGAGTTTGAGCAAGCTCCGGGAGATGGTGTTGGACAGGGAAACTGGGTGTGCTGCAGTGCATTGGGTCTCAAAGAGTTGGACATGCCTCAGTGACTGAACAGCAAGAAGTGGCAACTAAATAAGGAACTAGCAATTGGAAGACACGGTTGGAGAAGTTATAAACTCTGCAGCAGAGATATAAAACATGGAAGATAGAATGAGAAATTTGAGAGGATGAAATTAAATGCTGTCACAGTGGAAAAAGACAATGTGAGAAGTTTGCTGACAACGTCCAGCATGGGACACAATCAAGAACTATGAGAATAATGTCATGCAAGAATACATGAAAGGATAAGTCAAAATAAATATATAACTAAACATAGTAAGATTGTAAAGCATATGAAAAATATCTCTTTGAAAATATCTCTTTAAAAAACACCCCCAAATAAACTGTAAGGACAAATATAAATAGTTTGAAAAGTAACAGTGAAAGTAGTAGTTGCTCAGTCATGTCCGACTCTTTGCAACCCCAAAGACTAGAGCCCACCAGGTTCCTCTGTCCATGGAATTCTCCAGACAAGAATGAAGGAGTGCATTGTCATGCCCTTCTCCAGTTGATCTTCCCAACACAGGGATCAAACCTAGGTCACCCGCCTTGCAGGCCGACTCTTTACTCTTTGAGCTACTTAACTACTTTAAAATTAGTGATTTGTTTTTAACAAAGGAGCCACTGGTAGTTGACAAATTGGGAGAAGGAATCTTCCTTTACCAAGTTTGACAAGCTGTTAACTTGACGTGTTGTGCTTTGCTAAGTCACTTAGTCATGTCTGACTGTTGGCAACCTCATGTACTGTATAGACCACCAAGCTCCTCTGTCCATGGAATTTCCAGGCAAGAATACTGGAGTGGATTGCCATTTCCTCCTCCAGGGATTCTTCCCAATCCAGGGATCGATTCCATGTCTCCTGCTTGGCAAGTGGATTCTATAGGGCTCCAAAATCACCGCAGATGGTGACTGCAGCCATGAAATTAAAAGATGGTTCCTCTTTGGAAGAAAAGCTATGGCAAACCTAGACAGCATATTAAAAAACAGAGACATTACTTCGCTGACAAAGGTCTGTGTAGTCAAAACTATGGTTTTTCCAGTAGTCATGTATGGATGATGTGAGAGTTGGACCATAAAGAAAGCTGAGCAATGAAGAATTGATGCTCTTGAACTGTGGTGTTGGAGAAGACTCTTGAGAGTCCCTTGGACAGCAAGGAGATCAAACCAGTCAATCCTAAAGGAAACCAGTCCTGAATATTCATTGGAAGGACTGATGCCGAAGCTGAAACACCAATGCTTTGGCCACCGGATGTGAAGAACTTACTCATTGGAAAAGACCCTGATGCTAGGAAAGATTGAAGGCAGGAGGAGAAGAGGACAACAAAGGATGAGGTGGTTGGATGGCATCACTGACTCAATGAACATGAGTCTGAGCAAGTTCTGGGAGATGATGAAGGACAGGGGAGCCTGGCATGTTGCAGTATACAGGGTCACTAAAAGTCAGACATGACTGAGCGACTGAACTGAACTTAAGCCATCTGGGAAGCCCAAAATTTCTTATAGGGCAGATCTAATAGTGGCAAACTGTCATAGCTTTCATTTTATTGGGACATCTTAATTTCTGCTTCAATTTTGAAGTAGTTTTTCTGTGTGTTGAATTCTTGGCTAAGAATTTTGTCTGTCTTAGAGCACCTAGAATGTAACATTCTACTGCCTTCTGCAGTCATAAGTTCTGATGAGAAGTTGGCAGCAATTCTTAATGAAAGTCTCATATTTGACAAGTTGATTCTCTCTTAGGACCTCTAAGATTCCCTGTCCATGTCTTTCTAAAGTGTCATTATCATGTATCTGCTGTGGACCTCTTTGAGTTTATCCTACTTAGAATTTACTGAATTTTTTGAATGTATAGGTTAATTTTTCTAATCAAATTTAGGTAGTTTTGGGCCATTATTATATAAATACTCTTTCTGTTCTTTTCTTTCTCTCCTAACCTACTTGGACTCCCAGTATGTGTATGTTGGTGCATTTGATGGTGTCACATAAGACTCAATCTTTATTTTACATCCTTCTTGTTTATTTCTATTATCTGATCAATTCTCGGTTGACCTTTCTTATATTTTCTTTTATTATTTCTTCTGCTTGCTCAGATCTGCTTTTGAAAACCCTATAGTGATTTTTTTTTTTTTCATTTCACTCACTTGCTGCAGTTTTTACTTCCAGAATTTTAGTTTGGTTCCTTTTTGTAAATTTTGCCTCTTTATTGATTAACTATTTGATAAGACAATTTTCTTTCGGTTTCCTTTGGTTGCATATGTTTTTCTTTAGCTTTTGAGCATACTTAAAATAATTGATTTAAAGTCTTAATCTAGTAAGTCCAATGTTAGTGCTTCCTCAGAACAATTTCTATTAATTGCTTTTATTTTCCTGCATGTATCCCATGGTTTACTGTTTATTTACATTTTTCATAAGTTTTGTTGAAAACTGGGCATTTTGAAAATTATAGAATATTGGATAAAAAGATTCTCCCTCATCTCCAGGTTATGTTTAGCAACTTTATTGAACTGACTTGTAATGTCTGCATTATTTTTTGTATGCGGCCACTCAAGTCTTTGTTCCTTTAGCTTGTGTTCAGTTAGGGGTTGGCATAGATTTCCTTAAATACCTGGGTTCGAAAAGTATCTTTAAGTCTTTGAAGACAGACTCTGGGACATATCTTCTACCCACAGTTGGATGATTTACAACTCACTTCCACTTCATGTTTGCACAAATTCTAAGTATAAGCTATAGGTAAGAGCTTAGGGCATTTTCAGGTCTTTTTAGAGCATGTCCATGTGTACATGTGTTCATGAATTTCTAGTTTCCAATGGATATGTTGGAGCTTTTCAAAACTCATATTTCTAAAGGCATCTCATTACTCAGCTTTCCTGACAATCATTTTGGTTATTTTGTTTCTCCTAAACAGTTATCCATTGCCTCATGTAGTACTAGACTAACTCATTTACCTGTAAATGTTTTAAACAAATACCTCCTGAGTATCTGCCTCATCAGTGGAAGTGTTTTGAGATAGGCCAAGACAAGCCTCTCAGACATCTTCTATGAAGTCAATATATAAGCACAACACACAAGCACTATTCTTTGCAAATGAGGTTCATTCTTCAACTTTAGGTACGTGTACCTGTACCAGAAATGTGGTTGTTATCTTCAAAGCAATCACTGAGCTGGAAAGAGGGAGGGGACCAGTATATGTTAAATACCTCAAAATTCTTTATTCTTATTGAGATCTAGCCAGTTTTTCTTTCTTTCTTTTTTTTTCTTTTCAGCCAGTTTTTCTTGATTATGGATTCCTGTGGTTGCTATAAGATTTTCCTTAGTTTCTAGAATTCCAAAAAATTGTATTACAACAGTTTTTGCCAATTTATTTGTTATATCTATGGAGTGCTAGATTTTTGGAATCTTATTCTGCAAGTTTCACTGATATCTCCAGTTAGAATATTCTAAAATGTAAAATAAGTAGCTGGTTTTGTCTACTAAATCTATATTTTAAGGTAAAAAAAAAAAACTGAAATCAAAAATTTAAATTTAAGTATCCTTTGGCATCAGTATGCAAAATGCTTCACACCGAGATGTGTCTGAATATGGCACATATTCCAACACATATTTAATATTATTAAATCTTGCTGAAAGCTAAACTTCAATATGTTCTTAATATTTCTCCAACTCAACCCTGTCCCTATGCTTCCCATTTCTGTTATGACGTGCAGCTGAAAACATTGATGTCGTTTTTCTATTCTCTTTTGTTATATTTTCTAGCTCACAAATTGTCAGTAAATTGTCAGGACCCCATTTCTAAGTACTAACATTTTTTTTTTTTAATCTTTTTATTTTTATTTTTTTTATTTTTTATTTTTTTGCTGAAGATAGATATATATATATATTTTTAATAAATTTATTTATTTTAGTTGGGGGCTAATTACTTTACAATATTGTAATAGTTTTTGCCATACATTGACATGAATCAGCCATGGGTTTACATGTGTTCCCCTTCCTGGACCCCCCACCCACCTCCCTCCCCATCCCATCCCTCTGGGTCATCCCATTGCCCCGGCCCTGAGCCCTTGTCTCATGCATCGAACATGGAATGGTATTCTGTTTCACATATGATAATATACATGTTTCAGTGCTATTGTCCCAGAACGTCCCACCCTCACCTTCTCCCTCAGAGTCCATAAAATTGTTCTATGCATCTGTGTCTCTTATTCTGTCTCGCATATAGGGTTATCGTTACCATCTTTCAAATTCCATATATATGCATTAGTATACTGTATTGGTGTTTTTCTTTCTGGCTTACTTCACTCTGTATAATGGGCTCCAGTTTCATCCATCTCATAAGTACTAACATTTTAAATTCTCATTCTCTGGAAAAATTTATTTCAGTTTATTCCTAGCTAAAGTTATTCCTCTAAATTCTTCTCCACCAAAGGCTCCAAAAGTAAATCTTTCTCTTTTAATCTAATATCATATTATCTGAAATCTATAGGCAACAAAATAAAATTATTTCTTGCTTTAAAAATATAGTATATGCTTGTATGTCTACTTCATGTGCCTTCTTCACCAATGAAATCTAAAATATTTATATCATTCATCCAATCACAAACACCATTTCTTTAGTTTTTCACTTACACATGACTTTTTTACGCCTACCCTGAATAGTTTTACTAACAATACTTGGGATTTCCCTGGCAATGCTCAACCATCCAAAATATGGTGGAAAATATAACAATTATGCTTTTTCCTTTTTTCATAACAGAACCTGTATTTATAGATCAAGTGATTACAATTTCATGGAAATCTGCATAAGTATTTACTTAACTTTAGGCTAAAATATGGTTCCTTTTAAAAGATCATTGAAAAGAAGTTATATTATAATTGAGATTTTATTTACTCTGGTATCAAGGTTATTTTATAATCCTTTCCTGTCTCCCAAATCATAATAAGCAGATATTTATTTCCTTGATTTTAGGTAAATGGTTTTAAGTGGGCTTTGAGGGAATATTTTCCTTCACATTCCTTGATCAAATTTTGTTAGGCTATGAGCCAAGCCATTCATACCTCTTTAATATTCTTAGTAATGACTCCACACAGTGCTATTATTGCTTATTTGTTCTGCCTTTGGAGTAAACAAAGGCCACTGGGTAATTACCTATAATTTTATTTGTCAGATTTCATCACTAAAAAAAGAAATATTACTAGTCTTGGGGTGGGCGGTTGTTTTTAAAGTGCTTTCCATTAATGTTCTTATTGTGCTTGCATAGGTATGACTCATAACTTCTGCAAACTTCTTTACACTGAAGAAAACTTGAGTCTTGGATGACAGCTCCACTATGTCCTGACTGTACCATACCATCCTAACCTTTATCATCAGCCTTGGAAATTTTTCAAGAACTTTATAGCTGTTATGCTAATCATTTGATTATCAGAATACCTAATGAGGCAGATGAAATAAATATGACCATCTCTTACATATGAGAACACTTAAACCCATAAAGATTAAATGAATTATTCAAGTTTACTGGCAGAAACTAGTTCTCTTGACTACTAGCTCTTATCTGTTTCTATAATGTTTTGCTGAAGTCCTTGACTGATATAATCTTCCTGGAAAGTAATGGTATTGTGTCTTGTGTGTAACTGCTTCTATATGCTATCTCAAAGAGATGTTGAAAAACAAATATTGTTCATTTGAGTAACTTTGAGAACCATAGAAGAACATAAATTCATTAAAGTTGTATATTTTCTGTTATGAATCTTTTTTTTCCCCTTAGGGCTAGAATCATAGTGCTAAGATAGTAGTAATTGTATTACTCTTTTTGCTACCATATTTAGATGGATCATTCAGTGGATCACACGTCTATAAAAATTAATGCCAAAATATTGAGGAATTAGTGATAAAAGTGGCTTATAGTATGATCCACATGGGCCGATATCCCTTTCTTATCTCCCATTAACCAACTTCTAATTAACATCAAAAAAATTATTTACTTTTAACTTCAAGTTAAGGTATATCCCAAGCTCTGAAAGAAACAAGTTAAATGTGGTTTTCAAATTACTCAAATTGTAACCTTTTTGATTCCATTTCCTGTATCTTGGCCTACCTTAAAACACACTAATACTGGTATGTATAAGTAGATATATGTTTTAAAGAATTTTATGACATATTTTCATTCTAGAATTCTGATTATTTTAAAGAATAACTATAACTATATATATATATATGGAAACATAAAATAATGATGAATTTTGAGAAGTTTATAATTCTGACACATATTTCAGAGCTTAATATAAAAAAAGTTCTATTGTGGACCACATATTGGTATAGGGAACCTTGCCTTGCTTTTATATCACATAAACAGCTTCCTACCCATGGGTATGACCTTGTTAAAAGGTTCAACCAGAGGGAAAATAAAGGGTGGAGGCTTCCAAGTATCAAACAGTAAATACTGGATATAATTTTTAATCTCATAGATTTTTAATTCTCTTATTCAGAGCTTAACTAATTAAAATTAATTTTTTAGAAATAATATATTGTCAGATAAACTTCAACTCAGGTAATGATGTGACAGATTGGAATTTAGTATTACTGCTATACTTTTAAAAGGTTTTCATCACCTTTCACTGTGTTGAAATACTCTTGATCTATACTTTCTCCTCCTTATGGGAATTTGATGTTGTAGTCAATAACAATATCCTCACAAATGTTCCTGCGTGGGGAGAGATGGCTGTGTTCACTTACAAGTAGTGTCATGAAGAGGTTAATTCAAACAGATGCAATCTAATTAAGACATTATAAGTTATCTTCCCCTCTATATACTCACATCACAGAGCTTAGTGTTAGGAAAAAAGTTATAAATTGATTACAGGGTTTTACATGCTTATATTTGTTCACAAGTCAATAAATTTATAAATTATGATCAAAATATTCCTTTACTATATATGTAAAAAATAAAGAATTCATGAATTATTCCCTATAGAAATTATTTTACTTCTCCAAGTCTTTGTTTAGACCAAAATTATGTCCTCTTTATTGGGTAATTTTCTGTTGGAGACAACAGCATTATTCAACACTGTTGTCTTTATGCATGATCTCCTCCGTCGCACACTATTGCCATCATTCTGTTTGTTAAGGCAGAACTTCTGAATGATGATCTGTTGACCCTCCAGGAAACTTATCTATTTCACCAAAACATACATGTGATGCTTATGTCTAGATGATCCTAGTTGCTTGACTATCTATATATTTATGAGATATTTATCATTGACTACAGCCCCTCTTTCACTTACTTGTTCTCTGCTTTGTATTACAGGGGCTGGAAGACTGCAGACTACATTCTCAAATCCATTGCCAACTGGTCTGCTATGGGATTTCTTAAGGTGAGACATGTCCAAATAGAAAAAAGAGTAATCTGTGTTTTTACTTTGGCAGGAGTTTCACTTCAGAATTCAAAAACCTGCTGCTCAGTACCACTATTAACAGTTCTGCACTGGCTGTGCAGTAACTTCAGTTATACTGTAGTCAGTTCAGATTTGTTGGTTCAAATCCAAGGGTTGAAATGACCTTCTTTTCTCAAAATTTCATTTCTCAAGAACTAGCCTCTCTTTTCTTTATTTCTTCACTTGTTTATGACAGATTTAGATTTTTAGTTAGTTCACTGTACTAAATTCTACTCTGGAATATTTAGAAATCTTTCTTTGTTTTTTTTTTTTTTTTATCTGGTTGACTCTGATACTTCACTTACTATAAAAAGTAGTCCTAGGAAATTGATCTTTAAAGTTGGCAGTCTGCAGTGGATTTCCTGACTTGACTAGGCTTGGAAGTGATAATATAGTTACTGCCAGAGGAAAATGGGATAATGTAAATGTGTGTGGTAACTGAAATTATTTAATTCATTAGGTACTTTTGCTTGCTTCAGTTGACTTTTTAGTGGGAAATATAATAACACAGGCTTGCTAGCAATTTCTAGCAATATAAGTTTAAGGGGAAAAGGACAAGCACAGACTTCAAAATTTCAGCACAAGTTACAGAATGAAAATCACTAACTTCCTATGATTATGATACAAATATATCTTATTTCAATATAATAATGTAGCAACTAAACTTCAAACCCCAAATTAGACCCTACATGAGGGGAAATTAAAATGCAAGTTGATTCATGAGCTTACTGCTCTTATTGAAAATTGGAAAATTGATGGTAAAGAAATGGGACCCTGAAAACTGTGATGAGGGCTTGTATGAAGACTCAAATCACAGAAACTTGACCAAATCCTCTTGAGTCGCCAGAAGTCCTTCTCTATCAGAAGGACACTGGCATTGTTTTGCTTGAAGACCCTATAATGACATTAGCTGTAGAGTCACCATTCAAAGGAAAGAGATTAACCCCCAACCCAACCCCTTTACCACATCTCACTGACCCAGCCTCAAACTTAGAGTAATATTCCATCACACTTGATCCAGGGGGACAAATGTAGAGTCTGAACCAAAAAGAGATAACTGATATCCCTAAATATTTTTAATTGCTGTATTATTTCAGTAAAAAGCTGGTAAATATAGTAGTAAGTAAGTTTTTAGGGTTTAAGATCAGGGGTAGGAAAATGGAATTATGTATGCCCATCTATGTTTAGAAATAAAAGTTTATTACAATACAACCATGTAATCATTATGTATATATGTCAATGGCTGCTTTTGTGTTACTGTGGCAGAATTGAGTGGTTATAACCTAAACCTCATGGCCATTAAGCCTAAGATATTTATCATTGTGTCCCAGAAGAAGTTTGCCAACTCCTTATCTAGACCATGGAAGATAGAATGTCACATTAAATTAGGATGAATTTGTTGATACTGGTGTTTTTACCCAAATCCAGAAGTAATGTGTACTAGAGTAACTCAATTCCTTAGATCCAGAATTGTCCTATATTCATTGAAGCTAAAATAACAGAAACTTTCTAGTATTAAATGGATGATTATAAGGATATAAGAATGTTTAACTCCACCACCACAAAAATGTACCCCAAGAATACCTAGATGCTCTGCTTTCAATCCAACATTATAAAATGCATCTGTGAGTGGAGCAATAGTATCATTGTGTTGACTGTTCTCTTCACATCTAATGATAGGAAATGTGGCCGTTAAAATCCATTGCCCAGTTTCAAATGGCATAGTGGAATCTTGGACTGGCAGAGGCAAAGAGGTGGGCATTATTATTCTAATGAGAGTAGGGCTGGAACAGTAAATAAGTATTTTCATATGTGAAGATTGTTGATGGTATCTAAATTATCATAGAAATGAAATAGATGGGCATCTGATAAAATGTTACATGGTTGTATAATCAGGAAGACTCTGACTCTGACCTGGATGTCATTTCCCAAACAGCAGCTCCTTTACATATCTAGTGTCATTTAATGAACAGAAGCTATATCCCCTTGAAGAATAATTATAAATTTCTAGTTACTCTCTGTGAATCTAAGGTGGTCTAAGGCTTGTCAGAATATTTCATTAAAAGAGAAAAGTTAATACATCTTTTACTACTATGTATTCCCATCCCCCACACACATACTTATACACACATTGCTTGGTACCATTGTCTTCCTTTTTTGTTTGGGAGGCAGTGTTTACCCATTTGAGTATCACGCTCCAAGTTATCTATTGAAATGCCAGTTTAAATGAGGATCAAAGCAAACCAATGCTCTGCAACAGATTCAGGCAACATACAAACTCTTCTCTTCCTTGGGTTTTGAGATATAGTAATTTCAATAGCACCAAAGAATTTGTGGTAGACAAGAATGATTTATGGAGCCATTAGCAAGCCCTGAAGTACAATCACAGTGCCAACTCTAAGGCATTTTAAGAAAGCCATGTCCCAAGATACTATTTATGTTTTGAGAACTCCTCTTGGGTCTTCACAGAAATGAAATGCTTTACTACAAAACATCAAGGACTATGCATTTCAGGTGTCACACCTTAAACCTGATGTTATTGGATCAGACAAGCCGTAAAAATCAAATGTTCATTATCAAAATCCCTAAACAAATGGAAGAATTACATATTAAATTGTAGTTGGACAAGTGATGAATACACTGTGAATTGCATAAACAGGAATAATAGAGTTCTAAGGCACCCATTCCTGCTACATTAATCTATTTCTCTTAATGCATGTCTGTGGCTTCATACTACATTCCCTATAACTGTAGCACTAAGGAAGAAGATACTTGGACGTAGTTTACATATGGTTTTCCAAAGTCTGACATGATATAGAAAGACATTATTTTCTCATTACCACGGTGGTTTTAGATAACACTGAAAGATGATGAAACAAAATCCTTCAAGTGGGCATGTATTTAACCAATGTGTCTTATTAACTTTGCTGTGATGAAAAGATTTTCACAGGTAACAGGCATGTATTAAATTTGGAGAGTGGCTCAAGGTTTGGCTGTGTGGTCAAAAATATGTAAAGAACAGAGCATTATTAAAAGATGAAGTTTGAAGAGATGCATGGATGAATATTTCACAATAGGCATAAAATATAGGATATCTGTGTCTCACCCAAATTTAGGCAGTACCATTAGTGAGGAGGGTCTCAAAAGGCGATAGACGAGATGGTCTACACTGTTTCTATCAATTCAGTTCATTTCAGTTGCTCAGTCATGTCCAACTCTTTGTGACCCTATGGACTGCAGCACACCAGGCCTCCCTGTCCATCACCATCACTGGTTTACTCATGTGCATTGAGTTGGTTAGCTTCTTTCTTAAACAGCAAGGTTCTTGCTCAATGAATTCGTCTATACAATTTTATGGCAGTGGGGATAAAGAGATTATTCTGCACTAAAAAAAACATGGGCTTCCCCTCTTTGAGCTAATCTATTTTCTTGCCACTGCAGAGGACCCATCCTATCAATGGCAGAAAACAGTCATGAGCCACCAATATGTCAGCAGTCTCAGTAGGAACCGTCAAGAATTTGAAGGCAACTTATTGTATCAGGTTCCTTAGATCCTAAAGAGAAAAGAGAGAAGTTGCTCAGTCGTGTCCAACTCTTTGCAACCCTATGAACTGTAGCCTATCAGGCTCCTCTGTCCATGGGATTTTCCAGGCAAGAATACTGGAGTGGGTTGCTATTTCCTCTTCCAGGGGATCTTCCCCACCCAGGGGTTGAACCCAGGTCTTCCACATTGCAGGCAGATGCTTTACCGTCTGAGCCACCAGGGAAGCATTAGATCCTAAAGGGGGTGGTAATTTGTTCTTACTGGTATAGTCACTGATTTTTATGGATTTTTATGAATTTGCTTTTTTCTGCCACAGATACTTCTGGCAGCATCACATCCAAGGACTTATGAAATGTCATAAAATAAATTCAATGAACAATATACTTTACATCTTTTCTTCTGGACACATACTTCATTTCAGAACAAAATAACTGTAATCTTGGGCTCTTTGACAAGGAACATAGTAGTCTAGTCAAATAATTGATTACCCAGAAGACCTGATTTTAAAAAATGTTGAAAAGGTTTATCACAGTCCTTCCAGTACTTTGTTATCAATTAGCTATATTAAACACCTTTCTCTTGAAATTTTTAGAGTGGTGTCTGTTATCCTGTCTGGATGATGACCAATGAATCTTGCCTTCTTGTGACAAGGTTTGTCTAGTATCTGTTGAATGATTAAGTTCTGGCCACTGCCAAAACCAAGTGTAATTGCCAGATAACTATAAAGAATATCTCTTACTCCCCCACTACTTCCAACAGTATAACAATATGACCAAGACCACCAAACCTGTTGATACTTTGAATTCTTATCAGTTCAGTTCAGTTCAGTTCAGTTAAGTCGCTCAGTCATGTCCGAATCTTTGTGACCCCATGAACCATAGCACGCCAGGCCTCCCTGTCCATCAACAGCTCCCAAAGTCCACCCAAACCTGTGTCTATTGAGTCAGTGATGCCATCCAACCATCTCATCCTCTGTGTTCCCCTTCTCCAGCCCCCAATCTTCCCCAGCATCAGGGTCCTTTCAAATGAGTCAGCTCTTTGCATCAGGTGGCCAATGTATTAGAGTTTCAGCCTCAACATCAGTCCTTCCAATGAACACCCAGGACTGATCTCCTTTAGGATGGACTGGTTGGATCTCCTTGCAGTCCAAGGGACTCTCAAGAGTCTTCTCCAACACCACAGTTCAAAAGCATCAATTCTTTGGCGCTCAGCCTTCTTTATAGTCCAACTCTCACATCCATACATGACCACTGGAAAAACCATAACCTTGACTAGACAGACCTTTGTTGACAAAGTAATGTCTCTGCTTTTTAATATGCTGTCTAGGTTTGTCATAACTTTCCTTCCAAGGAGTAAACATCTTTGAATTTCATGGCTGCAATCACCATCTGCAGTGATTTTGGAGCCCAGAAAAATAAAGTCAGCCACTGTTTCCACTGTTTCCCCATCTATTTGCCATGAAGTGATGGGACCGGATGCCATGATCTTAGTTTTCTGAATGTTGAGCTTTAAGCCAACTTTTTCATTCTCCTCTTTCACTTTCATCAAGAGACTCTTTAGTTCTTCACTTTCTGCCATAAGGGTGGTGTCATCTGCATATCTCACTGTTATTGATATTTCTCCCAACAATCTTGATTCCAGCTTGTGCTTCCTCCAGCCCAGCGTTTCTCATGATGTACTCTGCATATAAGTTAAATAAGCGGGGTGACAATATACAGCCTTGACGTACTCCTTTTCCTATTTGGAACCAGTCTGTTGTTCCATGTCCAGTTCTAACTTACTTCCTGACCTGCATCCAGGTTTCTCAAGAGGCAGGTCGGGTGGTCTGGTATTCCCATCTCTTTCAGAATTTTCCACAGTTTATTGTGATCCACACAGTCAAAGGCTTTGGCATAGTCAATAAAGCAGAAATAGATGTTTTTCTGGAACTCTCTTGCTTTTTTCATGATCCAGCAGATGTTGACAATTTGATCTCTGGTCCATCTGCCTTTTCTAAAAAACTCTTATATTAAGTAGTAAACCTTGTGGGCCATCTGTCAATGTCTATACTATTCTAATTATTTCAACAACTAAATATGGTTTTCTTGGTCATTATTATATCATTCATGTTAGAGGTAGAAACTTTAAAAAATATTTTGAATATAGGGAATTTTTGAGGATGTTATTACTAAAATTTTCTTAAAACTCAGCTTGAGCTTAAAATGGTATCAGAGAAGATCATATTGAAATAATTTAGGACATTAACTAAAGCAGTATGGCTAAGTTGGGGACTGGTTGAAACTAATCTATAAATAAGTGGCTCTTTGGGTTCATTTTGATCTCCAGCGAACAAGATATCTGGAGACAGTTTTGGTTATCACAATTGGTTTTGAGACCTGTACCTGGCATCTAGTGGGAAGAAATCCAGGGATACTTCTCCGTATCTTACAACATGAGACAGCCCCTCCTTCCTCCTAAATGAAGCACAGAATTATCTTACTCAAAGTATCAATAATGATTAGAATGAAACACCTGTTATAAATGAACAAAATTATCTTTTAAGGGTATACAGGAGAGAAAAGCTATGACAAACCTAGACAGCATACTAAAAAGCAGAGACATTACTTTGCCAATAAAGATCCACATAGTCAAAGCTATGGTATTTTCAGTAGTCATGTATCTATGTGAGAGCTGGACCATAAAGAAGGGTGAGAACTGAAGAATCTATGTTTTTGAACTGTGGTGTTGGAGAAAACTCTTGAGAGTTCCTTGGACTACAAGGAGATCAAACCAGTCTATCCTAAAGGAAATCAATCCTGAATATTCATTGGAAGGACTGATGTTGAAGCTGAAACTCCAATACTTTGGCCACCTGATGAGAAGAGCTGACTCATTAGTAAAGACCCTGATGCTAGGAAAAATTGAAGGCAGAAGGAGAAGGAGATGACAGAGGATGAGATGGTTAGATGGCATCACTGACTCAATGGATATGAGTTTGAGCAATCCCTGGGAGTTGGTGAAGGACAGGGAAGCCTGGTGTGCTGCAGTCCATGGGGTTACAGAGTTGGACATGACTGAGCGACTGAACAACAACAGGACAGAGAAAAACAAACATAAATTGAAAGCCCAGTTAAGCCCATCCCCCAGTGTATCCAAGGAAAAGGAGAAACCCTGATAGCACCAACATTAATTATTGTTGTTGTTTCTGAATGGTTTCTCTATGTCTTCTCTTTGTCAGAATTTTTTTTTTATCTCTGTAAGTCTCATTTTCTTAACTTCAAATTGAGGTGTCTAGACTCATTTAGACATGACTAAGCGACTGAACAGCAAATAATATTGTTGATAGTGAGCTTGATTTTTCACAAAAATAATACATGGTTACATTATATATAGGGCTTCCCAGGTGGTGCAATGATAAAGAATATGCCTGCCAATGCAGGAGACACAAGAGACGAGGGTTTGATCCCTGTATCAGGAAGATCCCTTGGAGTAGGAAATGACAACCCACTCCAGTATTCTTGCCTGGAAAATTCCATGAAAAACGGAGCCTCATGGCTATAGT
The DNA here is from genome assembly GCF_054371585.1 of Giraffa tippelskirchi. Lineage (NCBI taxonomy): Eukaryota > Metazoa > Chordata > Mammalia > Artiodactyla > Giraffidae > Giraffa > Giraffa tippelskirchi. The sequence goes on from NC_137278.1 coordinate 68,342,429, forward strand.
CCATGGGTTTGCAAAGAGTCAGACCTGACTGAGCATACACACACACACACATCCTTTATATAAAAGTGATGAAGAGTACGTAAATACAGGCTATATATTTTTAATTACTACAGATTGATTCTGGTTAAGCCAGTTAGAGATGTCTTGAAATACAGTGCTAACTGTGGTAGAAACAGATTCACCTTTATTCCTGATTGCATTGTCATGTCAGCCGAGACTATGTTTATAATTTCATTAAAATCTATAGTCTAATGCTTCTTGGCATGATTCTAAAGTCTCAGAAACGCTTTTAAATAGTGTCATAAGAGAAGAGTTGGCATGTTTTCTTTCTGACTTTCAAGCTTTCAGAATACAAATTAAGAACTATGTTATTCAATTGTTAAGACAGTTTGACATTATGAATGTGCTGAAACTCTGTGACAGGTTTTTTTAAAGAATGAAGTATCATCATCATTGCTAGAATATATTTTGAGTGATATGTTCTATACAAATGTTGTCTCATAAAAATCATCATAGATCTATAAGGTACAGGTTATCTTTATATAAAAGGACAATAAAATAGCTAATATTACTTAGTGCTTACCATATGTGGAAACCCCTATATTAAGTACTTTATAGATAGTATTTTATTTCTTAATTATAACAAACCACTTCAATCTTAAGTTGAGGATGCTAAGGCAAAGAAAATTTAACTAGATTGAGAACAAGTTGGTACTAACTAGTAGAGCTAGTAGTTCAGTAAAGATGGTTTTATACAGAAGCCTGCTTATTTGAATCCAGCTGCCTGATATAAATTAAAACTTTAATGAGAGGAAGAAAAGGAATTTGTGAGTATAATCATTACTTGTGGTCGGCTGTAGAAGGGGGGAAAAAAGTTAAAAGAAATTTCTTGGTCAAAACAGAGCCTGGAGCCAATAGGTAGAAAGAGAAAGACATAGAGGGGAAAAATAAAGAGAAGATGAGATGATTATAGTATCCTGTACTTTCTATGTTTCACCCAAATACACTCCTTTTTGAAATTTATTTTCATCTGGAAGCAATACAATTTTCTGGGAATTATGGTTCTTGTAGGTTAATCAGTGAGGTGGCAAAATAGGTTTGCACAATAATACACAAGTAGGTGAAACAAAGAGACTAAAAAGTGAATAATTACTGAGTTTATGTTGGAACCCTACTAATGTTTCAGTGCATGGACACCTACATACAGTTAATAATAGATGTGTAAACAGGAGTTCTCAGTATTTATGTGATACATTAGAACAAGCTCATTAAGAGACACTATGGTGGGTATCACTCTGTAAAAACTGCTTCAAAATATATGGAGTGCCTGTAAAATAACTTAATTCAAAGTAAGTATTTTTTTCATAAAAAAATATTTAGGAACTTTATTTTAGCCTTCTAAAAAAGTATTCTGTAATCAGAAATTAAATTCTAATAATTTTCACAACTTGGAAACAATGAAAATCATTAATTACTAAATACCTTAGGGCTTTCCTGGTGGCTCAGATGGTAAAGAATCCACCTGCAATGCAGGATACCCAGATTCGATCCCTAGGTGAGAAAGAGCCCCTAGAGAAGGGAATGGCTACTCACTCCAGTATTCTTGCCTGGAGAATTCCATGGACAGAGAAGCCTGGTGGGCTTCAGCCCATAGAATTGCAAAGGGTCGGACCCTATCTACAACAATTAGCTAAATAAAGTGATTGTATTGCAAGAGCATCAGGGGCCTGATGTTATAGTTAGTATTTTGATTACTCCCAAGGTATGACGATATGTCAGTGACAGAGGGCATAAGACCAGCAGCTGGCTTTACCAAGATAGTAATATTGAAAGTCTGAGAACTGCACAGAATAGCTTATAGACACCAATATGTAAATATTTGGAGATAACTCCATGAAGTTACTGATTTAAGGTTTTCTAGGTGAAAACTCCAAAACAATAGCTACTTTATCCAAGTGTGGGCTTTGGTGTAAAGAAACAGAAGTAGAAGGCCTCAAAGCCTAATCTGCCACTTCCTGGACCAAACATGCCACTGGTGCTCCAAACATCTTGTAAGAATTTTCAAAAGATGGGACATTGACTTTTGTGGTGATATCTCTTGATTTTCTTCCAAATACCCACACCATACATGTATTGTATAGAAATTCATAGTTCTATGTGATAAAAACCTCCATTAAACTGTGCTATCCTTTGTCTTAAATTACTGAAAGTCAATGCAGTTATCAGACTCACAGGGGTGATAAGTTTGCCATATGCTAAGTTTCTAGACTGTGCTGAAAATAAATGATAATCCCATCATCAGGTTATTTTTCCACAGAGGATTTTCATGGAGATGTTTAATTTCTGAGTTAGTATAATGGCCTCTTATGCGGAAGAATGAAATCCGTAGCCCTCTGTCTCTGGCTTTGAAATGTTATTATGCAAATTATTTTTAAAGTCATTTGTTAATATATGTGGACTTGAGCAGTTACTTTCTTAGTTATATAAAGTCAAGGAGTTTTTCCTCTGGCACCATATTTTGCTCTATGTAGTTCTTCTTTTTCAATACTGACTTCTGTTTTAGGACCAATCCATTTTACTTATCAATGCATTATTTAAAAATAATTAAGGATATGTATTATCCCACACCTTCTTTTTAATCCTTCTAGCTAAGAAGTTCACTTCTTCCTTTTTACTTTCTGAGAAAAGAGACTATTGAAAAGTCTCTTAAAATTTTCTAATTGAGAGGAGTGAACTGTTACTTATGGGAATAATAATATCCAACGTGAGTAACACTTATGAATAATCATTCACCATCTTTATTTCTTCCAACCATTCTGATTAAGTTGAATTCTATTTAATTCTACGACCCTACCTTGTTGAAAATTTGTGGCACAATTACAGATTATTCTTATTAACAGTTATAAATTAGGTAGCTTGTATTTTGGCTTTACTTCTGTCTGCCTTGTGATTTTTAGTTAAATTACATATATAAATATAATCGATGAGCATGATTTATTCACTGTTGCAAATGGAATTAATGTTCATAGCCCATCTCCTGTAGGGATTTGAGTGTAATAGAAATACAAATCTTGTGATTGTTCTTTAAAAGCTAACATTTACTTTGCTATTGAATGAAAGGTTCTTTAAATGCTATTGTGCTTTACAATTTTCAAAAGTTTCAAACACCTAATTTTATATAATCCCATAATAACTTTTTTCCCATATTTCTATATTGCCCATTTCCCCTTCCCTCTCCTCAAGGGTAGCCAGTAGTTTCTTCTCTGTATCTGTGAATCTACTTTTTTGTTGTATTCACTAGTTGTATTTTTTAGATTTCACATACAAGTAATATCATATAATATTTGTCTTTCTCTGTCTGACTTATCTCATTTAGCATAATGTCTTCCAAGTCTATACATGATGCTACAAATGGCAATATTTCATTCTTTTTATGACTGAGTAGTATTCCATTATATATATGTATTATGTATATATATATATAATATATATATATATATGTGGTGTATATATATATATATATATATATACACCACAGCTCCTTTATCCATTGATCTGTTGATGAACACTTGGATTACCTTGGCAATTGTAAATAATGCTGCTGTGAACATTGGGGTGCCTGTATCCTTTCCAATTAGTGTTTTTTTTTTTCTTTTAATATATGCCCTGGATTGGAGCTGCTACATCATATGATAGTTTTATTTTTAGTTTTTTGATAAATCTGCATGCTGTTTTCCACAGTGGTTGCACCAGTATACATTTCCACCAACAGTTTATAAGTGTTACCATTTCTCCAGATACTCACCAGCATTCATCTTTTGTTTTCTTTTTTGATAATAGCTCTTCTGACATGTGTGAGATGATAACTTATTGTGATTTGATTTGCATTTCCCTGGTAATTAGTGATGTTGAGACTCTTTTCATGTGCTTGTTTACCATCTGCATTTCTTCTTTGGAAAAATTTCTATTAACTTCTGCACACTTTTAATCTTTTTTTTAATGTCAAGTTTATATGAGTTGTTATATTTGGTAGATATTAATATCCTATCTGTCATATGATTTGCAAATATTTTCTCCCATTTGGTATTGTCTTTTTGTTTTGCCCATGGTTTCCTTTGTTGTGCAGAGTTTTTAAGTTTAGTTAGGTCCTATTTGTTTTTTTTTGCTTTTGTTTTCTTTGCTTTAAGAGATGGACCCCAAAAAATGCCACTGCCATTTGTGTCAAAGAGCATTCTTCCAATGTTTTTGTCTAGGAAAATTACATTATCTAGTCTTACATTTAGATCTTTAACCTATTTTGAGTTTATTTTTCTATATGATGTAGAAAATGTTTTAATTTCATTATTTTGCATGTAGCTCCCTGTTTTCTCAGCACTATTTATTGAAGAGACTGTCTTTTCTCCATTTTATATTCTTGCCTTCTTTGTCATCGAATAGATGACCATAAGTGTGTGGGATTATTTTTGGGATTTCTGTCCTATTTCATTGATCCATGCATCTGTTTTTGTGCCAGTACCGTGTTGTTTTGATGACTATTGCTTTGTAGTAAAGTCTGAAGTCAATATAATACATGACATTATCAAATTGAAGAATTAAAAGTATATGTATTGTTTTTCCAAAGTTTATCTACATGCAAACAACTTACTTGGTTCTACTTCTAATTTAAAACATTCTTAATCAAGTCCTATAGTTGGTGAACAGTAAGTCACTTAATTGTGTTATGTTGTTTTGGGCTGTATTTTTACGCTTGGATTTTACATGTTGAGGCTCTAACTCCCAATGTGACGTTGTTTGGAGACAAGGCCTTTGGGATGGTAATTAAAGATAAATGAAAGCATAAGTATGGGTCCCGGCTCTGATGGGATTGGTGCCCTAATAATAATAAGAAGAGACACCCTACCATTCTCTTTCTCCACTGGCACACAACAGAGGAATGGCCAAATAAGGACACAACAGTAAGGTGGTTCTCTACAAGCTCGGAAGAGAGCTCTCACCTGAAAGCAGCCAATGGCACTTAAATCTGGAACTTCTAGCCTCCAGAACTGTGAAAAAATTAATATCTGTTGTTTAAGTTACTAGTCTGTGGTATAACAGCCCAAGTGAACTAATATAACTGAAATTTCCAAGTATATCTAGAAATTACAAAATGGAACAAACTCAACAGTCACTTAAAGTGCATATGAAACTTTATTAAATGATAGAAAGATACCACACCATCAAAATTTTACTCTATTTATATTTTAATGCATTACGTGATGGTTTGCATAAACACCTGGAAATTTGGTGGGCTTCTTTGGGTAGGTAACTTTGAGAAATGCTAAGATGATCTTTTGAAAAAACAGACTTGGGCAATTCTCTTTTGCTGCCTAATATTCAAGGCAAATTTTTCTATATGGCTTTTGCATCAAGATGAAATTATTAATTTCATATAGAGCATCTTTCTGTTATTTGAGCTACATTTCATTACACACAAAAAAGCATTATTTTTTCCTTTAACATGCAACCAATACTTTTTATATCAATCTTTTCTGTTTAAATTATGCATTGCTGATATAAAAGTGACCAGCATCTTGGAGTGTGGTTTTGATGATGGCCAAAGATAATTGATGATTAGATTTTGTCCTAGGCTTATTATATGAAATATATTCAAACTTGGATTTTTCATCCTTTTTAAAAAAAATATATTATTTGACTGAGTCATGTCTTAGTTGTGACACTTAGGATCTTTGTTGCAGCACGTAGGCTTTTCTCTAGTTGCTATGGGCAGGCTTACTTGTCCCATGGAATGTGGAATCTTAGTTCCTGATTAAGGATGGAACCAGCATTCCCTGCTTTGGAAGGCAAATTGTCAACCACTGGACTGCCAGGGAAGTCCCTCATTTTATCACAGTGACTTTTAACCACCACCAGGTTATGAATCTTTCATCTACTCATGATTTTTAATGACAGAAATAATGTATGATAATTGAACACTGAGATTGAGCTTACTAATATTTGAATTTAAATACCAAAATAAATACTATGCAAAATATAATCATTAAGAAGCAATGACATTTTTTCAAATGCTGCTGCATTGTCTCAAACAGCTTTGAAATTTAATTTTGGAGGCATCTTCAGAGGTAATTTACTTATCATGCACAAATATTTATGTCATTTATTTTTCTCTTTCTCTTGTTTTCTTTTCAACATTTCAAATCTACCTTTCCTTAGTTTTGTTTTCTGTTAATATTGACCTGTGCTTTTAAAAAGATGAGGAATACTAGATTAAAAAAAATTTTTCAAGTAATTTTGAGACTAGGTTTCTAAGAAAATCCTTATCTGTGACACCTTAAAAAGCAGATAGACACACTGTTCTATCTTATCAATTCTCTAGAATAAAGATCATAGCCATTAGTAAATCAGATTGGGCAATCATTAAAGAAAGTAAGAAAATATACATTTGTCTAATACCAATGGGAGACTTGAAGTCTAAATTGGCTAAAAGGAGAATTTGGATATGTTGTAGTTCCAGATACCTCAAACAACTTAACGATATCTCTATCTGCACTGACTTCTTTTCTTTTTTTTTGGAAACAAAGGTGAATATTTTTAATGATTGAAGGTACAATTCATAAAGAAGTTAGACGACATAAATGATTAGACACCTAACAACAAAGGAACAAATATATGTAAAGCAAAATTCAGAAGAAACATAATGGATAAAAATATATATATAATCATAGTGAGACATATTAACATTTATCTGAGAAAATTTAATCAAATGCAGAAAAAATAGGAGCATCTTGAATGATGGCATTAATAATTTAAATATCATAGTTTTATATTTGTATTAATTTATATTAATCTTATATCTTGCAAAACATATTTAAAATATTGTATCTCATAAGTTGTTGTTACATGTCCAAAGGACATTTAGAAAAACTGGCAAAAAAGATAAATGTTATAAAATTTCAAAAAGTAGAATTCTTTTAGATTTCTTTTTTTTTGTAACTCAGCTATACATATACACATATATTACTTTTGAAATTATTTTCCATTATGAATTATTACGAGATGTTAACTGTAGTTCCCTGTGCTATACAGTAGACCTTTGTTGCTTGTTGCATATCTATTTTTTAAAATTAGAAATCTAGCATTCTACTCATACTGAGTCAAGCAAGTAGAATCAAAATGTCATAAATATTTTAGTTAGGCAAAAATTCATAAATTTTCTAAAATATATATATATTGTACATATTATTTATATATATGTATACAAAAGCTTTTCTACTATGCTTGATAGAGGCTTGGGGAAAAAAAAAACATCAAAAAAAAAAAAAAGAAGAGATGGAGAAACTGGAAAACAAACTAAATGAAATGGGAGCACTGAATATGAAATAGAAAAAGTGAAACCAACTGGATAAAAGATCTTCATATAGGCCAGTTGTTTTTAAACATGGCTGCTCATTATAAACATATCTAGAAATCTGGGGAAAAAAAAACAATACCTGGGTATTTTCATTTTTCAAAGAATTCCAAAATAATTCTGATATGCATCTGGATTTTAAAAAGTGATTACAGATTTTTCTATTGAATGGTAGCTTTGATGACATAGAATTCTATTATTTTTGTGTTGACTAATCATGATGCAATGATGTTAAGTGAGTAATAGTTACATAATCATGATAGTAAAAGATATTTATCAGTTTACACAATCAATAGCAAGCCAAAAAATAAAAGATAAATACAATTGTAAGTCTTAATGGGAACATGATTAACCTAATAATATAAAATAATTATATACTATTTAGGGGGTGAAGCAGAGTAATGTGGTAAGTGGTGCATACTTAATCATGTTTTCATCTGCTCAGTCTGTTTCTTTTGGTTGTGCACTGACTTCTGACATTAATTATGAAGAAGTAAGTCAAACTTTTTGATCACAGGTTGAGGAACTAGTCATCCATGAAACTGCCCTTACTTCAAACATCAATAACCAGTTTGGAGATTCACAGGCCACTTTCATTTCTCATCAGCTGCATACAAATTTTGAGGTTCCCTTTACCCTATCAGGTTTGACAATTTACTAGAATGACTCAGAAAAATTAGTCAATATAATTGGAGCTTTATTATAACAAAGGGATATTGTAAGGCCCCTACGTATGAGCCTTCAAGTTGAAAACTTTCAAAGATGTGAGCGTCCATTTGGATGAGGAATTCAAAGAGGTCTTCAGCAATTTAGTGACCCTTTGCAAGAAGCTGGAGCTAGATCTGCAAGAGGATAACTTCACTGAACTCCTTTTTGTGCAACACAAGAAGTTTACTAATAAAGACCTGATGGGATTGGAGGCCTAGAGAAAGAGTGAAGAGAGACAGGAGGTAGAAAAAGTACCAGAGGACACAAAGAGATTCACGATGCAGGAAACAGCAAGGGAGTTTTCCTTATTTGAAGAGACAGTTTTAGTTTTTGAGGTATAGGACCTGAACATAGAATGGTGCAGAAATGTTGCAGCATCCATTCATAATGCAATCTAGTGCTACCTCGCCATCTATGACTAGGAAAAAAAGAGCTGCTACTCAGACATAACTGGATTACTTTTTTAAGAGAGTAGATAGAATGAAATTCAGCAAGGAACCAGAACTTGTGCCATCAACATGAGGCATGAATGAAATTGAAGCTTGCATTCCATCTCTTATTGCTGATGATTCTTCAGTTCTTCCATTTCCCACCTCTTCTCTCTCCTCCAGTCAGTATCTTTTCTTGTCTGTTCATTCAGTGCCAGCCCCTGTATGCCATGTATTGTTGTGTACTACTTTACTTCTTAAGGTACTGTATTGTAAGCTTTAAAATGTTTATTTTTTGTATGTTTTATATATTATTTGTAGAAAAGTATTACAAAATTATTATAGTACAGTACTATATAGCTGACTGTTAGTTGGTACCTAGGCCAGATTTGTTGCACTTATGAACAAATTGTATTTATGATCAGAATGAAACTTGTTCATATGTATGGGACTTACGATACAAATGAAGAGGTATGGGAAGGTATGAAAAGTGAAGCTTATGACATTCTCAGCGATGTATTAACTTTTTAGTACATGTGACAATATGCAGATTATTTTCAACCAAAAAATCTCTCTCAAGTTTTGTGTCCAGAGATTGTATTGAGACTTCAGCGTGTAAGCACCATTGATGGAAACGTTGCTCATGTGTTTGTTTGTTTTTTTTTTGCCACGAGCCTTTTATATAATTTTTATTGAAAAATAGTTGATTTCCAATGTTGTATTATTTTCAGGTATACAGTGATTTAGCTGTATATATAGTATAGACTTCAGAGTGTACTACAAAACTACAGTCATCAGAACAATATGGTAATGGCATAAAAACAGACATACAGATTGATAGAGCATTATAGAAAGTCCAGAAATAAACCCATGCACTTTTGGTCAATTAATGTATGACAAAGGAGGCAAGCATATACGATGGAGAAAAGACAATCTCTTCAATATGTAGTACTGGGAAAACAGTAGAGCTAGAAGAATGGAATTAGAATGTTCTCTAACACTGTATGAGGATGGCACAGCAACCCACTCCAGTATTCTTGCCTGGAGACTCCCATGGGCAGAGGAACCTGGGGGGACTAGAGTCAGACATGACTGAGCAACTAAGCACAGCACTAACCTTGTGTACAAAAAAAAAAAAAAGAGCAAGCTCACAAGAGTTGAAGACCTAATTATAAGACAAGATACTATAAAATTCTTAGAATAAAACATAGACTGAACATTCTTTGACATATATCACAGCAATACATTTTTGGATTTATCACCTAGAATACTGTAAATAAAAGCTAAAATAAATAAATAGAATTTAATTTATAAGCTTTTGAACAGCAAAGGAAACATGAACACATAAAAAAGACAGCCTACAGAATGGGAAAAAATGCTTCCAAATGGTGTGACCAATAAGGGATTAATTTCCAAAATATAATAGCACGTACAGCTCAATATCAAAAGAAACAAGAAAGAAAAAAAAGCAATAAAAAAATGGACAAAAATTCTAAATAGACATTTCTCCAAAGAAGACCTGTGGTTTAGATTAATCTTTAGTCTCTCTTCCCTTGCAAGAGCCTAATATTATGGGACTTAAATCCTAAACCCTCTAATCACATGGTTAGTCTTTTATGGTAAAAAGTCACCTGAGTCACCTCATTAGCATAAATTATCAGGTGTTTTCTTGGGAGCCCACTATAGTAACAAAGACACTTCTATCACTTGGAAAATTCCAAAGGTTTAGATGTTACCTCTCAGGAACCTGGGACAAAATTCAACCAAATTCTTTATTACATACAATTTCACTGTCTTTTACCTTGCTAGAGTTAGTGACATTTAATTATTTTTATCAGGATATGATGAAGAAAATGCTAATAACATATTTGGCAAACCAAAAAATAAAATAGCAGTGAAAATTAAAATATTAATACCTAGTGAAAATTGGTCATTTTTATTGAATGATTTCCAAGAAATATAGTTCTAGTATTTTAAATGTATTTAAGAGTTTTGCCCTACAGCATTACATAAAGTATTGTGGATTTGTCATTATTTTGGTTTTAAATCTGAAGATGTTGGTTTATTTTTTCTGTCTAATGCTTTCAATTTCATGGATTTCAAAATATGAAAAATGAACCTAGTTTTTATTTTCAATTATGCAGGTTAAGCGGTCACGATGGATTGCTCAATTTGATTCAGAGTATCACCGTGCTTGACCCTAATGTGGTGACTATATGTGCACAGTGTTTGCAGATAACACCAGTGCTAAATGACCATTCACATATGAAGAAACAGATGATTTCCACAGATTACTTATAATGATTAATGACATTTTCTTTATTTTACATAAGCTTGTACAAATTTATTTTCCTCAATTCTTCATTATAAATTTGAATAAATCATGTTAAAACATTAAGGGAAGCAGATGTCTCTTCCCTCATTATTCACCGTTACCTATTCATAGGAATATTGGGTTCCACCAAACTGAGCAATCAAAAATAATTTCTAACCTTTCCCTTCTTATGTGCTGTATATTCTTGGTAGAACTAAAGAAAGCAGTCACTCCCTTTCCTCATCATTTAGCATGTATTGCAACTCACTATGGAATTGAGAGAAGAGTGATTAATTCTTTGCAAGATTGTTTCTACCTATTTGAAACCAAAAATCTTACACATAGGTGTTATTAAAGTCAATATTTATTGAATTATAAGGATGGATCTTTCAAAATTTGTTGAATTATGTCCTAAAAAAGCAATAACTAGAGCTTTTCATCTCTGTGCCATCATAGTCCTATATCTGCAAAAGTACAATTTAAAAACACTTATTTTCTGAATATAAAATATATACTTCTCAAAATTCTCCAAGCCAGGCTTCAACAATACGTGAACCGTGAACTTCCAGCTGTTCAAGCTGATCTTAGAAACGGCAGAGGAACCAGAGATCAAATTGCCAACATCTGCTGGATCATCGAAAAAGCAAGAGAGTTCCAGAAAAACATCTATTTCTGCTTTATTGACTATGCCAAAGCCTTTGACTCTGTGGATCACAATAAACTATGGAAAATTCTGAAAGAGATGGGAATACCAGACCATCTGACCTGTCTCTTGAGAAACCTGTATGCAGGTCAGGAAGCAACAGTTAGAACTGGACATGGAACAACAGACTGGTTCCAAATAGGAAAAGGAGTCCGTCAAGGCTGTATATTGTCACCTTGCTTATTTAACTTATATGCAGAGTACATCATGAGAAACGCTGGGCTGGAAGAAACACAAGCTAGAATCAAGATTGTCGGGAGAATTATCAATAACCTCAGATATGCGGATGACACCACCCTTATGGCAGAAAGTGAAGAAGAACTGAAGATCCTCTTGATGAAAGTGAAAGAGGAGAGTGAAAAAGTTGGCTTAAAGCTCAACATTCAAAAAACTAAGATCATGGCATCTGGTTCCATCACTTCATGGGAAATAGATGGGGAAACAGTGGAAACAGTGTCAGACTTTATTTTTTTGGGCTCCAGAATCACTGCTGATGGTGACTGCAGCCATGAAATTAAAAGACACTTACTCCTTGGAAGGAAGGTTATGGCCAACCTAGATAGCATATTGAAAAGCAGAGACATTACTTTGCCAACAAAGGTCTGTCTAGTCAAGGCTATGGTTTTTCCAGTGGTCATGTATGGATGTGAGAGTTGGACGGTGAAGAAAGCTCAGCACCGAAGAATTGATGCTTTTGAACTGTGGTGTTGGAGAAGACTCTTGAGAGTCCCTTGGACTGCAAGGAGATCCAACCAGTCCATCCTAAAGGAGATCAGCCCTGGATGTTCATTGGAAGGACTGATGTTGAAGCTGCAACTCCAATACTCTGGCCACCTCATGGGAAGAGTTGACTCATTGGAAAAATCCTGATGCTGGGAAAGATTGAGGGCAGGAGAAGAAGGGATGACAGAGGATGAGATGGCTGGATGGCATCACTGACTTGATGGACATGAGTTTGTGTAGACTCTGGGAGTTGGTGATGGACAGGGAGGCCTGGCGTGCTGCAGTTCATGGGCTTGCAAAGAGTCGGACACGACTGAGTGACTGAACTGAACTGAACTCACATTCAAGTGGAAAGTTGAAAGCTTAAAAATCATAAATTATAGAAATAAAACTGCCTTATAATAATCCATTATTTAAAATCAAATCTATTAAATATTGATGTATTTCCTTCCTTCCTTTCCTCCAAGACACATTGATAGGAAGGTAGATAAATAAATAGGAGATGTAGATAAATAGGAGATGTAGATGAATATACATATACACATATATAATGTCCTATATATATGTGTGTATATATACATATACACACATATATATATATGTGTGTGTATATGTATATATACATATACATATACATATATATACACATATACATATACATACATACACACATACATATATATATATGTATATATACACAAGTTAGACTAAGCCTTGGTCAAATTTAGAATCCTAATCATTGCTGAAAATCTGAATGTGAATTATGAGAGAATGAAAGACTACAGAATTGGATAGTGACAGCCATACAATGAAATCATAGATATCCTTTGTTTTCATCTTTGTTATAAACCAGACAATGAGGAATTTACTGCATAGGCGGTGGGGATAGTTGCAGTAATATATCTCCACTGGACAACTTTCTGTAGGTACTATGTATGCAAGCCACACATCTTCTGTGAAAACCCATAAACACCTCATGGTGAATTGATTTATACTTTTTTTCATAAATTGAGAATGCAGCTTAAATCACATCTGCTGAAAAATGAAAGGTTTGCTTACAGGTTATTAGTTTTAACTGGAAAATAACTAAATTTTTAAAATTAAATAACATTTTTGGAGTAAGTGAACACAATTCAACCACAAATATTTATATTTTCTCCCTTCCTAGATTACATTCAAGTTGTATAAAATAAATAGGAAATGTAAAGACCCACAAAGACATTGATAACAAAGGAGTAGACAATATAATTCAATAAATTAATGAGAAAATGTTTGAAAAAAATGAAAGCAACAGGAAAATGAAGGATAAATGATCTATTAGAAAATAGTGACCTCCAATTTAAAGTCTTTGCTAATGGAAATAATGGCAAGAATTGAGTTGATTTATCCTCAGGATCCATAATGAATCTCAGAATTTTGGGTTATCAAGTATACCAGGAAGAGAGTGGAACTCCAAGACTATGAAGAAAGAACATATATAAATCTAGATAATGTGAGACACAGCCCCTTCTGACTTGTCTGAGAACTTCTACATGCAGGAAATGTGCTTCAGGCTCATTTTTACAGAATTCTTGTTCAGAGAACCTGAATAAACACTAAATCAGAGAAATATCTCCAAATACTGATATTTTATAGACCCTAAAAAAAGGGACCACTGTTTTATCCCTTTATAGTTAAGCCAGTGAGTTAGTAAAACTGCTATGAACCAGGAAATTTAATCACCTTTGAATATTTGATTCTTAAATGTAAAGATATAGCGCAGAATCAGCAGATACTTGAGAAAATGATCCAATTTAACTAAGAAAGAATAAAACAGTCAAACAAAGAGTGAAAAAGAATTTCCAAAGAAAAAGTTCACATTGTCAGGTGCAGACGAAGTTTCATATTACCACACTTCTTATCCACAGGAAGATAAGAATGTTTGCATAGATGCAAGCATACAGTGTTATTGGAAAGAATCAATGTATTATAAATAGCTTTTAAAAATAGTTACCATATAGCCTCAGTTCAGTTCAGTCACTCAGTCATGTCCAACTCTTTGCGAACCCATGAACAGCAGCACGCCAGGCCTCCCAATCCATCATCAACTCCCTGAGTCCACCCAAACCATGTCCATCGAGTTGGTGATGCCATCCATCACCATCCTCTACCATCTCATCCTCTGTCGTCCCCTTCTCCTCCTGCCCCCAATCCTTCCCAGCATCAGGGTCTTTTCAAATGAGTCAGCTCTTTGAATCAGGTGGCCAAAGTATTGGAGTTTCAGCTTCAACATCAGTCCTACCAATGAACACCCAGGACTGATCTCCTTTAGGATGAACTGGTTGGATCTCCTTGCAGTCCAAGGGACTCTCAAGAGGCTTCTCCAACACCACAGTTCAAAAGCATCAATTCTTCTGTGCTCAGCTTTCTTTATAGTCCAACTCTCACATCCATACATGACCACTGGAAAAACCATAGCCTTGACTAGACGGACCTTTGTTAGCAAAGTAATGTCTCTGCTTTTTAATATGCTATCTAGGTTGGTCATAACTTTCCTTCCAAGGAATAAGCGTCTTTTAATTTCATGGCTGCAGTCACCATCTGCAGTGATTTTGGAGCCCAGAAAAATGAAGTCTGACACTGTTTCCACTGTTTCCCCATCTATCTGCCATGAAGTGGTGGGACCAGATGCCATGATCTTAGTTTTCTGAATGTTGAGCTTTAAGCCAAATTTTTCACTCTCTTACTTTCGTCAAGAGGCTCTTTAGTTCTTCTTCATTTTCTGCCATAAGGGTGGTGTCATCTCCATAGCTGAGGTTATTGATATTTCTCCCAGCAGTCTTGATTCCAGCTTGTGCTTCCTCCAGTCCAGCATTTCTCATGATGTACTCTGCACATAAGTTAAATAAGCAAGGTGACAATATACAGCCTTGACGTACTCCTTTTCCTATTTGGAACCAGTCTGTTGTTCCATGTCCAGTTCTAACTGTTGCTTCCTGACCTGCATACAGGTTTCTCAAGATGCAGGTCAGGTGATCTGGTATTCCCATCTCTTTCAGAATTTTCCACAGTTTATTGTGATCCACACACTCAAAGGCGATGTTTTTCTGGAACTCTCTTGCTTTTTTGATGATCCAGCAGATGTTGGCAATTTGATCTCTGGTTCCTCTGTCTTTTCTAAAACCAGCTTGAACATCTGGACGTTCACAGTTAATGTATTGCTGAAGACTGGCTTGGAGAATTTTAAGCATTACTTTACTAGCATGTGAGATGAGTGCAATTATGCGGTAGTTTGTGCATTCTTTGGCATTGCCTTTCTTTGGGATTGGAATGAAAACTGACATTTTCCAGTCCTGTGACCACTGCTTAGTTGTCCATATTTACTGGCATATTAAGTGTAGCACTTTCACAGTGTCATCTTTCAGGATTTGAAATAGCTCAACTGGAATTCCATCATCTCCACTAGCTTTGTTTGTAGTGATGCTTCCTAAGGCCCACTTGACTTCACATCCTAGGATGTCTGGCTCTAGGTGAGTGATGACACCATCGTAGTTATCTGGGTCATGGATATCCTTTTTGTACAGATCTTCTGTGTATTCTTGCCACCTCTTTTTAATATCTTCTGCTTCTGTTAGGTCCCTATCATTTCTGTCTTTATGGAGCCCATCTTTGCATGAAACGTTCCCTTGGTGTCTCTAATTTGCTTGACAAGACCTCTAGTCTTCCCCATTCTATTGTTTTCCTCTATCTCTTTGCATTGATCGCTGAGGAAGGCTTTCTTATCTGTCCTTGCTATTCTTTGGAACTCTGCTTTCAAATGAGTATATCTTTCCTTTTCTCCTTTGCTTTTCACTTCCCATCATTTCACAGCTATTTGTAAGGCTTCCTCAGACAGCCATTTTGCTTTTTTGCATTTTTTTTTATTGTAGATGATCTTGATTCCTGTCCCCTGTGCAATGTCACGAACCTCCATCCATAGTTCATCAGTTATTCTGTCTATCAGATCTAGTCCTTTAAATCTATTTCTCACTTCTACCGTATAGTCATAAGGGATTTGATTTAGGTCATAGCTGGATGCTTACACAACACCAATAGCAACAATAATACAAAAAATATTTACAAGATAAAGGAATGTCCCTAAAAATAAAATAAGATTATGATTTATAAGAACTGTCAAAATGTAGCAAGAAATAAAGTGACTTATAGTTGAAATAAAATCTGCTCTTTAAACTTCATTCTTTTTTATTATTCATTAATTTTAGGTTTCATCATATACCTTATTTTCAAAAATCTCCCTTCTATATTTAATCAGGAACTAAATCTCATTAGTCATATCTAAAAATTACCTTTTGAATCTCATTCTACTTACTCATACACACTAGTGATTCCTACTTTTGGCTCTTACCCCTCTTGCCAATAACACTTTGACAGCCCTCTAATTTTGGGTCTGCCCCTTAATCAAGATCATTATGTCACCTCCAGTGTTGCCTTCTAAAAATGTAATTATATCATGACAATTCAAGCTATTTTCTAGTTCTTTTTTTGCCTCTTACAGAAGAGTAAATTATTCAGTCTGGCTTACAAAGTCTTTGTAAATATCTGGTCTGACTCACAGTCTCAGCTTCATCTCCAGCCACACAGAAGCATTCAACTTCCAGTTACACTAACTTCTTAAATAATTTACACAAACTTATGACCATCATTCATCCATTGCTTTGTTTCCATATGCTTATTGAAAGGGGACATGGGTGAATTACTCAAAACTTCTGTGTATTAATCTGTATTTCCCCTCCTGAAATGAACTGATTTTGTTTGGAGGAAGTTATATGCTTGCAAGAATCAAGTGTCTTATTTTTATTACTCTATTTCTATGATGAAAAAAATTCTTCCAGTAATAGATGCGAAAGGAAAGTTGACAATAATTCTCACTGGATTTTTGTTCACTTTGGAGACAGCAGGTATATATCTTTATTATGTATAAAAATGAGAGCTTTTAGGTCAGTGCTGGGGGAATTTTTAAATCGCATACAAATTGAAAAGGTCACTTTAAGGTCAAACATCACTATTTTGGTTACTGTAGTTACATCTTTTTTGTCTTTTTTCTCATTTTCAGGTATTCCATTTATCATTGTTCTTTCAGTCTTGTCTTCACACCCCAACCCTTAACCCAAGTTAGTTTCACATGCAGAAAAACAATATTAATGAGCCACTTAGAAAATCTTAGGTATACTTTAAATGTGAAAGATCAAAGTTTTGATAAAATCAGCTTATTGATTGTTTAACTTAAGTATATATTTTTAAAAACAGATACTTTTTGTATTCTAGTATATTAGATATATCTATAAAATTTGAATCAATCCTTTAGTATTATTATTTGAATAATAGTTTTAACTGTGGAAATAAAAAGCAAATATAGAGGCAATTGAATATTAATCTAGAACAAATTCTGTTGTTTTCAATAAACAACAGTTTTAGTTCAGAGATACAGAGTACCAGAAGTTTCATTCCAACCTCTGCAACTAAAAATTAGATATACAAACTGCAAATCAATGAAATTAATAACTTTTCTTGAACCCATCAGCAAAAAGACTTTCCAGGACAATCAAGTAACCTAGAATATTGGGAGAGAAAAGGATGCTTGCAGGGAGAAACACAATCTAAGTGTATGTATGGTAACCTAGGACAGACACTTCAGGGTGTTATATATGCCAGTAAGAAGATACAGCTAATAAATTTTAATGAATAGCTAAGATGTGAGTGTGGGAAAGAACAAGCATGTGAATTACATAGGGGTATAGATACAGGCAGGGTCACACTCTTTGAGATTTTCCTCTACGATTTTTGGAAGCTACTCATACGATTGAATAGAATCCTCGGAAAACATTTCTTGTGATGTTGACAGGAGGAGACATACAATAGCCACTAGTGTCTTATGGAGAGATGCTATACCGATCTCTGCCATCTCTATTATAGAGAAATGGTTTTAATCTGCATAAGGAAGAACTACAGAAATTATATTGGCAATGTTGCAGCTGAGAAGAGGAGCTGGGAGAGAGGTGGAGTTAGTGTTAGTCCATGATACGTGCTTCCCTGGTGGTTCAGCAGTAAGAATATGCTTGCTAATGTAAGAGACGTGGGTTTGATCCCTGGGTCAGGAGGATCCCCTGGAGAAGGAAATGGCAAACCACTACAGCATTCTTGCCTCGGAAATTCTGTGGACAGAGGAGCCTGTTGGGCTACGGTCTGTGGCATCACAAGTCCGACAACATTTAGCAACTAAACAGCAACAACAGCATGGGCAAGGAAGCATGAAAAGTTTGCCATGATAGTTAGAGGAAGGGAAGGAACACTTGTGGAGACCAAAGCCCTGAAGCAAAGGGAAACAGAATCTGCCTAAAATTTAGTATGAATTAAAGTATTAGAGAATGGCATCTTCCAACTCCAGTTACCTCCAGGCTATTAGGAGAAAAATCAAAATAACAGTGGATTACAGTTGAAAGTGCTGCAAGAGACTAATTCTCTGGAAATCAGATATTGAGGAAAGTCCTCTAGCAAATTAGTCCACCTAGATAGTATATTAAAAAGCATAGACATTACTTTGCCAACAAAGGTCCATCTAGTCAAAGCCATGGTTTTTCCAGTAGTCATGTATGGATGTGAGAGTTAGACCATAAAGAAAGCTGAGCACCGAAGAATTGATGCTTTTGAACTGTGGTGTTGGAGAAGACTCTTGAGAGTCCCTTGGACTGCAAGGAGATCCAACCAGTCCATCCTAAAGGAAATCAGTCCTGGGTGTTCATTGGAAGGACTGATGTTGAAGCTGAAACTCCAAGACTTTGGCCACCTGATGCGAAGAGCTGACTCATTTGAAAAGACCCTGATGCTGGGAAGGATTAGGGGCAGGAGGAGAAGGGGACAACAGAGGATGAGATGGCTGGATGGCATCACCGACTCAATGGAGATGAGTTTGAGCAAGCTCCAGGAGTTGGTGATGGACAGGGAAGCCTGGAATGCTACAGTCTATGGGGTCGCAAAGAGTTGAACACGACTGAGCAACTGAACTGAACTAAACTGATAAACCCAGTCAGTAGGGGGATGTGAAGCCTGTGCTATTTGGAAAGAAATGTAGTAATAGGAAACTTTAATTCCCAACTCCTAACTTTATTAACACATAGCCCCATTATTTTTGTCTCTTGAAATAAAAGCATGCAGATGTCTAAGTATAAATATATTAGATATGTTTTAATAAATATTTTATAAATGTAAATATAAGTTGCATATATATCTCAATACCTACACTTATGACCAGCTGTCAAAAAAAAAAAAAATTGCAGGGCATTACAAAAAGGCAAAAAAAAAAAAAAAAACAAAATTGCAGTCTGAAGAGACAAAGATATTATCAAAACTAAATTCAGATGTATCACGGATGTTGTATTTAGCATACATGAAACTTAAAATAATAATGCTTAGCATGTTAATGGCACTAATAAAAATAGAGAAAACATACATCATCATCATTTTGAAGGTAATTTTACCATAGACTAAAAATAGTAAGAAATGACCAAATGGAAATAAATGCTAGGGAGCTGGGGAAAATAAAAGAGAGAATGATGGCCTAAGATCCACTTTGCAGTTAAATACAACACCATCAAGGAAACAATCAGTGAATTCCAAGATTGTTGTTGTTGCTCAGTCACTAAGTCATGTCTGACTCTTCACGACCCCATGGACTGTAGGCTTCCCTGTCTTTTATAATCTACTGGAGTTTGTTCAGACTCATGTCCATTGAGTTGATGATGGTATCTAACCATCTCATCCTCTGTCACCCCCTTATAGTTTTGCATTCAATTTTTTCCAACATCAGGATTTGGCTGTTTGCATGAAGTGGCCAAAAATATTGGAGCTTCAGCTTTAGCATCAGTACTTCCAATGAATATTCAAGGTTGATTTCCTTGAGGATAGATTGGTTTGATCTTCTTGCAGTCCAAGGGACTCTCAAAGATCATCTCCAACACCACAATTTTAAAGCATCAGTTCTTTGGTGCTCAGCCTTTTTTATGGTCTCTCACATCTGTACATGACTAATGGAAAAAACATAGCTTTGACTATGTGGACCTTTGTCAGCGAAGTGATCTCTGCTTTTGAATATTCCATGTTTGTCATAACTTTTCTTCCAAGGCACAAACATTTTTTAATTTCATGGCTATAGTCACTGTCCAGTGAATTTGAAGCTCAAGAAACTAAACTCTGTCACTCTTTCCAATTTCCCCCTTCTATTTCCCATGAAGTGATAGAATCAGATGCCATGGTCTTTTTTGTTTCATGTTGAGTTTTAAACCAGCTTTTTCACTCTCATCTTTCACTCCCATCAAGAAGCTCTTCAGCTCTTCTTCACTTTCTGCCATTAGAGTCATATCATCTGCATATCTGAGGTTGTTGATATTTCTCCCAGCAATCTTGATTCCAACTTGTGATTCATTCAACATGGCATTTCACATAATGTACTCTGCATAGAAGTTAAATAATCAGGGTGACAATATACAGCCTTGATGTACTCCTTTCCCAATTTGGAACCAGCCTGCTTTTCCATGTCCAGTTCTAACTGTTGCTTCTTGACCTGCATATAGGTTTCTCAAGAGGCAGGTCAGGTGGTCTGGTATTCCCAACTCTTCAAGAATTTTCCATAGTTTGTTGTGATCCACATAGTCAAAGGCTTTAGCATAGTTAATGAAGCACAAGTAGATATTTTTTGTTTTAATTTCCTTGCTTTCTCTACGAACCAATGAATGTTGGCAGTTTGATTCCAAGATAAATCAGTAGAAATCATCCAAAATAAAACAAAAGGAAAATCATAGGAGAATATTAACACTTTTGGAATAATATCAAGTGATATAATAGACACATCGTTTTAATCTCAGAAAGGGGAAAAAATGGGAAAAAGAAATGTGAACAGGAAACAATGAAGGTAAATGAAATGATTTTTGTTATTTTTATTCGCCCTAAAAAATAACTTAGTAGTTAAAGCAAAAATATGTTGTGTGTTATATAGTACATGGATATGTAAAATATATAAATGTAAAATGGTGAAAGGGAGAATTTGGAACTATATTGTTATCGGTACCTATATTACAGATGAAGCAACATAATATTATTTGAAGGCAGACTCAGAAAATAGTATTTATTTATTTATTTCTCAAAAAGTAAAACATGTTTTGAAGACTGATACTAATGTATTTCATATATATGACTTTACTATAAATCTATAATTCTATACTAATCAAGTCAGTCAGCAAAAACAAGACTGGGAGCTGACTGTGGCTCAGATCATAAACTCTTTATTGCCAAATTCAGACTTAAATTGAAGAAAGTGGGGAAAAGCACTAGACGATTCAGGTATGATCTAAATAAAATTCCTTATGATTATACAGTGGAAGTGAGAAATAGATTTAAGGGACTAGATCTGATAGACAGAATGCCTGATGAACTAAGGATGGAGGTTTGTGACATTGTACAGGAGACAGGGATCAAGACTATCCCCAAGAAAAAGAAGTGCAAAAAAGCAAAATGGCTGTCTGAGGAGGCCTTACAAATAGCTGTGAAAAGAGAAGCAAAAAGCAAAGGAGAAAAGGCAAGACATACCCATTTGAATGCAGAGTTCCAAAGAATAGCAAGGAGAGATAAGAAAGCCTTCCTCAGCGATCAATGCAAAGAAATAGAGGAAAACAATAGAATGGGAAAGACTAGAGGTCTTGTCAAGCAAATTAGAGATACCAAGGGAACATTTCATGCAAAGATGGACACAATTAAGGACTGAAATGATAGGGACTTAACAGAAGCAGAAGATATTAAGAAGAGGTGGCAAGAATACACAGAAGACCTGTACAAAAAGGATATCCATGACCCAGATAACTATGATGGTGTGATCACTCACCTGGAGCCAGACATCCTGGAATGTGAAGTCAAGTGGGCCTTAGGAAGCATCACTATGAACAAAGCTAGTGGAGATGATGGAATTTCAGTTGAGCTATTTCAAATCCTAAAAGATGATGCTGTGAAAGTGCTGCACTCAATATGCCAGCAAATTTGGAAAACTCAGCAGGGGCCACAGGACTGGAAAAACTCAGTTTTCATTCCAATCCCAAAGAAAGGCAATGCCAAAGAATGCTCAATCTACCGCACAATTGTACTCATCTCACACATTAGCAAAGTAATGCTTAAAATTCTCCAAGCCAGGCTTCAGCAACACGTGAACCCTGAACTTCCAGATGTTCAAGCTGGTTTTAGAAAAGGCAGAGGAACCAGAGATCAAATTGCCAACATCTGCTGGATTATTGAAAAAGCAAGAGAGTTCCAGAAAAATATTTTTCTCCTTTATTGACTATACTAAATCCTTTGGCTGTATAGATCACAATAAACTGTGGAAAATTCTTCAAGATATGGAAATACCAGACCACCTGACCTGCCTCTTGAGAAACCTGCATGCAAGTCAGGAAGCAACAGTTAGAACTGGACATGGAACAATAGACTGGTTCCAAATAGGAAAAAGAGTATGTCAAGGCTGTATATTGTCACCCTGCTTGTTTAACTTATATGCATAGTACATCATGAGAAACCCTGGTCTGGAAGAAGCACAAGCTGGAATCAAGATTGCCGGGAGAAATGTCAATAACCTCAGATATGCTGATGACACCATCCTTATGGCAAAAAGTGAAGAAGAACTACAGAGCCTCTTGATGAAAGTGAAAGGGGAGAGTGAAAAAGTTGGCTTAAAGCTCAGCATTCAGAAAACTGAGCACATTGCATCCGGTCCCATCCCTTAAGTGCAAAACAGTGGGGAAATAGTGGAAACAGTGGCTGACTTTTTTTAGGGGACTCCAAAATCACTGCAGATAGTGACTGCAGCCCTGAAATTAAAAGACACTCCTTGGAAGGAAAGTTATGACCAACCTAGACAGCATATTAAAAAGCAGAGACATTACTTTGCCAACAAAGGTCCGTCTAGTCAAGGCTATGGTTTTTCCAGTAGTCATGTATGGATGAGAGAGTTTGACTGTAAAGAGAGCTGAGTGCCAAAGAATTGATGCTTTTGAACTGTGGTGTTGGAGAAGATTCTTGAGAGTCCCTTGGACTGCAAGGAGATCCATCCAGTCCATCCTAAAGGAGATCATTCCTGGGTGTTCATTGGAAGGACTGATGTTGAAGCTGAAACTCTAATTCTTTGTCCACCTGATGCAAAGAACTGACTCATTTGAAAAGACCCTGATGCTGGGAACAATTTAGGCCCGATAAGGGGACCACAGAGTATGAGATGGTTGGATGGCATCACAGACTCAATGGACATGAGTTTGAGTAAACTCGGGGAGTTGGAGATGGACAGAGATGCATGATATGCTGTGGTTCATGGGGTCACAAAGAGCCGGGCAAGACTGAGTGACTGAACTGAACTGAATACTAATCAAGATAATACCCAAATGATTGTTCATGGATATAGAATAGAGAAACCAGTGATAGATCATCAGAAATATAGTCAGCATTTTATTCAAATTTGCACTCAAATTCAGTTGATGACACTTTTTTTTAATAAATGATACTGTACTTATTGTACTTCCACATTAAAAACAAACAATAAACCCTGACACATAGCTCTCACTTCATCCAAGAATTGAGTCAAAATGGATTGTAGACAAATATAAAATGAAAAATTACACAATTGCTGGAAAATATAAAATCTAATGACTTTGAATTTTTGATTTTTTAATATATGACATTAAAAGCATTATATATAAAAAGCAACTAGTTTAATTGGTGACTTTATCAAACAAACATTTTTCTCTGTGAAATTTTAATGTAATTAAAAGGTAAGCCAAATTCTGGAGAAAATATTCATATATCATATATCTCATATTAGCTTTTATCCTGAATATAAAAAGATTTCTAAAAAATTCAGTAACCAAAAAGACTCAGTAAGAAAATGGACATAAAATCATAAGAGACACATTCTTAAAGAAGATATATAAATGTTAAGTAAGCAAATGAAAAGTAACTCAAAATCATATTATTAAGGTCTTGCATATTAAAATCATACTGAGCAATATTTAAACAATTGCTAAAGTGGCTGACAAATATAAAAATGACAATATCAAGTGCTGTCAAACATGCTATACAAAGAAAACATTTTACTGCCTCTGAAAACAGTTCAGAACCTCTGAAAAAAAAAAAAATAGGTGGTTTATCATAAGGTTGAACATACTTTTAAAATATAACCCACAAAGATAGAAATATAGAGCAATGGAATAAAATAGAAAGCCCAGAGATAAACCCACGCACCTGTGGACACCTTATCTTCGACAAAGGAGTCAAGAATATACAATGGAGAAAAGACATCTCTTTAACAAGTGGTGCTGGGAAAACTGGTCAACCACTTGTAAAAGAATGAAACTAGAACACTTCCTAACACCATACACAAAAATAAACTCAAAATGGATTAAAGATCTAAACGTAAGACCAGAAACTATAAAACTCCTAGAGGAAAACATAGGCAAAACACTCTCCGACATAAATCACAGCAGGATCCTCCATGACCCACCTCCCAGAATATTGGAAATAAAAGCAAAAATAAACAAAGGGGACCTAATTAAAATTAAAAGCTTTTGCACAACAAAGGAAACTATAAGCAAGGTGAAAAGACAGCCTTCAGAATGGGAGAAAATACTAGCAAACGAAAACAGACAATTAATCTCAAAAATATACAAGCAACTCCTGCAGCTGAATTCCAGAAAAATAAATGACCCATCAAAAAATGGACCAAAGAACTAAACAGACATTTCTCCAAAGAAGACATACAGATGGCTAACAAACACATGAAAAGATGCTCAACATCACTCATTATTAGAGAAATGCAAATCAAAACCACAATGAGGTACCATTTGACACCAGTCAGAATGGCTGCTATCCAAAAATCTACAAGCAATAAATGCTGGAGAAGGTGTGGAGAAAAGGGAACCCTCTTACACTGTTGGTGGGAATGCAAACTAGTCCAGCCACTATGGAGAACAGTGTGGAGATTCCTTAAAAAACTGGGAATAGAACTGCCATATGACCCAGCAATCCCACTGCTGGGCATACACACCGAGGAAACCAGAATTGAAAGAGACGCGTGTACCCCAATGTTCATCGCAGCACTGTTTACAATAGCCAGGACATGGAAGCAACCTAGATGTCCATCAGCAGATGAATGGATAAGGAAGCTGTGGTACATATACACAATGGAATATTACTCAGCCATTAAAAAAATACATTTGAATTGGTTCTACTGAGATGGATGAAACTGGAGCCCATTATACAGAGTGAAGTAAGCCAGAAAGAAAAACACCAATACAGTATACTAATGCATATATATGGAATTTGAAAGATGGTAACGATAACCCTATATGCGAGACAGTATAAGAGACATAGATGCATAGAACAGTCTTATGGACTCTGAGGGAGAAGGTGAGGGTGGGACGTTCTGGGAGAATAGCATTGAAACATGTATATTATCATATGTGAAACAGAACACCATTCCATGTTCGATGCATGAGACAAATGCTCAGGGCTGAGGCAATGGGATGACCCAGAGGGATGGGATGGGGAGGGTGGTGGGAGAGGGGTTCAGGATGGGGAACACATGTAAACCCATGGCTGATTCATGTCAATGTATGGCAAAAACCACTACAATATTGTAAAGAAATTAGCCCCCAACTAAAATAAATAAATTTATTTAAAAATTAATTAATTAATTAAATAAAATATAACCCAGCAGTGATCTATTATTACCAAAGTGCATTGAATATTTATGCTCATACAATAATCTATTAGATGTTTGAATCAGCTCAGTTCACAAATTCCAATATTTGGAAACAAGATACATGTAATTTAATAAGTGAATAGATTAAAAATGTGGTAAATCCATACAATGAAATAAACTATGGATTTAAACAAAAAGAATGAGTCTCAAATGAATTTTACTATGGGAAAAAAATCAGAGTCAAAAGTATAAATGTTTTGTGATTGCGTTTATATAGTATTTTGGAAAAGACTAAATTCTTCAAACAGGAAAAAAAAAAAAAGATCTGTACTTGCTAAGGGGTTTGGGGAGGGAGGAGAGATAGACTGTAAATAGGTTGCACATTAATAATTTTTATGATAATGTGGTATTCTGTAGGTTTCTGTAATGGTGTATGTATTAATGTATGCAGTTTCCAAAACCTATTAAAGCACAAGGTGCAAAAATTGAATTTAACTATCTGAAGATTTTTTTTCATTTCAAATAAGGATGTGGTAGGAACTGAAGATAGAAAGTTCCTACTGAGGGACAGTGAAAAATAAATCTAACTGAATTAAAATCCAGGACATTTTTATTGAAACTAGTGGGGAGGAAAGGCAGTGGCAAAGTATACAGACAGTATAAGGCTAAAGACAAAAATTATTGGTAGAAAATTAGAGAAATATGAATAAAGTGCATACTTTAGGTAATTAAATTTTACCCTGTTAATTTATGAAATTTGATTAAAGTGACATAGTTATGCAAGTTGCTAACGTTTGGAGAAGTAGGGGATGGGAATGTGAGAATTTTGTGTACAATCTTTGCAACTATTTTGTAAATCTAAAATTATTTTTAAAATCATGATAAAAGATAGTAGTACTTCTGGAAGTTTTTTTCACATGTAAATTTAGAGTCGGTTGGTCTGTCTCAAAAATCCACTGGGAATTTGATAGCGATTATGTTGATTTGTAGGTAAGTTTGGAATGTTCTGCCACCTTAAAATAGCAAGTCTTTCAGCCTGTGGACATGATATATTTCTCTGTTCATTCAAACCTTCTTTAGTTTCTTTAGCAGTGGTTTATAAGTTTCATTTTACAGGACTTATACCCCTTTTGTTACACTTATTTCAAAATATTTTACCTTTTGAATGCTGCTTAAATAAACTTGTTCAAATCTTCTTTACCTTTACTAATTTTCTACTTGCTTTATTATTTATTGTTTCTTTTTATTGCCATCTCAGATCTGCTCAGAGCCCATCTGGTTTATATTTTCATTTAAATTACTGGCTTCTCATTGCAACTTCCCCTTTTGTTTCTTTGCTATTATATTCATTTCTCTCTTGAATGTTCTATTTGTTACTCATTGTTAGCATACTTTAGTTCTTTTATTATATGTTACTATCTTACTTCGAACATTTTAATTATAGCAGCTTTAAAAGTATTATCTGCTAAATAAATATCTGGGCTCATTCAGAGTTAAGTTATTTTGGCTCTCATTTGCTATGTTGCTATTGTTTGGTCACTTTTCTGTTTATTTTTATGCTTAATGATTTTTAATTAATTGAAAATTGTAGTTAATATAGTAATTTTGGACTTTATTATCCTGAGAGTTAATGTAGTTTTCAATAACTTGCCTGTTCTTAAGTTTTACCTACTATTCAGTTGATAAAACATTTGATCTTTTCTACTTGGTTTCTTAGAGTATTTTTCCTATGTGTGTGTGTGTGTGTGTGTGTGTGTCAGTGGTCACATAATGTGTCCGTAAGACTCTGTGTTCTGTTGAGCTTCCCCTGAATGGGTAGAGAAATGCATTTAAATTCCTCAGAAATTTTCAATAGCCCATACATTTTATATTTTTCGTGGTTCTTTAGGTCACCCCACCCCCACCCCCTACTGCATGTGTAGTTTAGATAATGCCAAGGATAGGTTTGGAGCTCCTTTCAGCTCTTGTATGGATCTGTCACTTTTAGGATATCACCATTAAATTCCCACCTTATCTACTGCCCTTCCAGAACTGGGACCTCAGTTTTAGATTCCCATGTCTACATGGACATTCCGTATCTTTCAAACTGAGCCTGCTGCTTTTAGTTGGCAAAGACCTGGGCATATCTCCTGTTCCCACATTAAATCAAGTCTGCACCTGTAAAGCTGATAATTTGCCAAAACCCCATACCAGTAAAGCTCTCATTTCCAGTGATCAAGCAGGGAAGAGGGCAGAAAGAGGGTAGGAGCATTTCCCGGCGAGAAAGCCACAGATGTAGCCTGCATTTTTTGTAACATTTCAGCACTTTTTGACTTCCCTGGTGGCTCAGACGGTAAAGCATCTGCCAACAATGCAGGAGACCTGGGTTCGATCCCTGGGTTGGGAAGATCCTCTGGAGAAGGAAATGGCAACCCACTCCAATACTCTTGCCCAGAAAATCCCGTGGACGGAGGAGCCTAGTGGGTTACAGTCCATGGGGTCACAAAGAGTTGGACACGACTGAGCGACTTCACTTTCACTTTCAGCACTTTTTAAAGAACAAATGCTTCTCAATACTCTGACTTTGGCTTATTTCTGGTGCCACTGAATTGTTGTTACTGGCAGTATTGTCATTTATACTTGTTTTCTGCAAAGAGTAATCATCGTACCTCCTCTTTCTATCACTGTGTGGAGTACTTTAATTAATTACTTTTTAATTCTAATTAAATGAATTGATTTAATCAATGAGGAAGTCTTATCTTGGTGCCAGAAAGTCATTAATACCTCTCTAAAATTTTCCAATTTCTCTCATTTTTTAAAAATAGACTAGGGTAAGACGAGTTTCAGCAGTTTTAGCAGACTACAGAAAACATTATTTTAGTTACATTATATTATTTTAGTTTTATTTTATTAATAGCAGGTGACACTGAGTTGCCATTTAATTTTATTGATATAAAATCTTTCTTTTAAAAAATTAGGTAACAAAGGTAAAATGCTAAACAGAGAACAGTAATCTTAATATTACAAGTCCCTGGATAATATGCTGTGATGGTTAATTTTATGTGGCAACTGTCTCGGCCATGGTGCTCAAACAGTTTGATTAAATATTACTCAAGGTGTTTCTGTGAGGGTGTTTGGGTGAAATTTACATTTACTTCTATGGACTTGGAGTATTGCATATTGCTTTCCATAATGAGGGTGGATCTTATCCAATTAGTAAGGAAATGCAATTTCATATTTGTCAATTCATCATTCTTCCTAAACATCTATATGTTTCTTCTATTAACATATTAGCATTTATAGAACAGTTGATATTTGCAAAATATTTTACTTAGTTTAATTATTTACTCCATAATACATGCACTAAATTGCTGTTTTAGTATAATAAAAAGTAACTCTCAAAATAAATGTGCTTATTGTTTTCTATAGTGCTAATGTCATGGTAATTGCATTTTAGAAATTAAAAGTTAGAAAGTTCAATTATACTTGCCATTATGCAATCACTGTATTTTAATGCATATATATATATATATATGTAGGGGGGGGTCTAGGTATGAATATCTATCTGTCTTTCTTTCTTTCTACATTTCTATCTATCTGGATTGCATTCTACAGGTTGAGGTATTAGTCCTAGAAAGCAAGAAACACTGAGTTTGCATTACATATTGTTACGTACAAAAAAAAAATTAATCTTAAAATCAATTGTACTTCTTTAGCCCTGTGAAAAAGCTATTAATATTCCAAAGGGCATAAAGTTGAAAAGAAAATATAACTTCCAATACTCCTTTACCCTCCAAAATAGAGATTAGTATCTTTTCCCAGATAGAACTGTGAAGGATTCAAAGGCTCTCTTATAAGCAGGGGTTAAAATGGAATGACTATCTCCATTAAAATTGTGAGAAAGTTAAGATTTTGCTTACTCATTATAAGTCCCCCCCACCAAAGAAGCACACATTGTGGCTTGATATCATGCAGACTTGGGATAAGTGCCCTGATCCTCAGTCAGATCTGAAATCAACTGTTACATGAAAGAAGAGTGGTAGGAATCTCTCCTTTTCAATGTCCATACATCCAGAGGTGTTAGTACTTACAAGGGCTCAGTTAGTATTAGTCCAGGAAAGTAACCAGGCATACAATACATAAAGACTATTTTCCACTACTTGCAGTGGAGTTCTGAATAGGTGAGTGACCTCCAGGGCAGGTCTAAAGTAGATGAGGGCTTCCCTTGTGGCTCAGCTGATTGGGAAGGTCCCCTGGAGAAGAGAACTGCTACCAATTCCAGTATTCTGGCCTGGAGAATTCCATGGACTGTATAGTCCATGGGTTGCAAAGAGTCATTCACGATGGAGCAACTTTCACTTTCACTTTTCAAATATTGAGAAGTTTTAATCACTCACTTATACAAAACTTCACTGCAAGTAGTAGGTAAAGAGAATTCTGTGGATATTTTAACTCTATATCGTTCCTTCTTAGGAGAGAAAATAAATAGAACAAAGGAATACCCCAGGAAAAAGATCACAAAAGCAAGCTACCTTAAAAGACGTTTACTCCTTGGAAGGAAAGTTATGACCAACCTAGACAGCATATTAAAAAGCAGAGACATTACTTATCAACAAAGGTCCATCTAGTCAAGGCTATGGTTTTTCCAGTGGTCATGTATGGATGTGAGAGTTGGACTGTGAAGAAAGCTGAGTGCCGAAAAATTGCTGCGGAAAGTTATGACCAACCTAGACAGCATATTAAAAAGCAGAGACATTACTTATCAACAAAGGTCCATCTAGTCAAGGCTATGGTTTTTCCAGTGGTCATGTATGGATGTGAGAGTTGGACTGTGAAGAAAGCTGAGTGCCGAAAAATTGCTGCTTTTGAACTGTGGTGTTGGAGAAGGCTCTTGAGAGTCCCTTGGACTTTAAGGAAATCCAGCCAGTCCATCCTAAAGGAAATCAGTTCTGAATATTCATTGCAAGGACTGACACTGAAACTGAAACTCCAATACTTCGGCCACCTGATGCGAAGAGCTGACTCATTTGAAAAGACCCTGATGCTGGGAAAGATTGAGGGCAGGAGGAGAAGGGGATGATAGAGGATAAGATGGTTGGATGGCATCACTGACTCAATGGACATGGGTTTGGGTGGACTCTGGGAGTTGGTGATGGACAGGGAGGCCTGGTGTGCTGCGGTTCATGGGGTCGCAAAGAGTTGGACACGACTGAGCAACTGAACTGAACTGAACTGTGATATCCTGGGCCATATACTCAGGCCTTAACATAACTGAGGATGTGTGAATATTGCACTGTAGCCTAGAGATGGTTCTGAAGTAACGAATTGAAAAGGGATGACTTTCTAGAGCTCCAAGCATTTCTCTTCTCTTTCTTAATGAATAAAATAGATTCCTTTACCTGGGTAAGATATGAATATGACTTCCTGGCCTTTATAAATCAATTTGGAAATTCATCCTCATTATCAATGTACTTTTAAGACACACTACTATGTGTGACACACTACTGTGACACACTACTACATATATGCATGTGATTTGTATAATCTCTTTGTTTTGTGTAACTTCTGTATGTACCTGTATAAGTAGCTTCTGCTTCCACTTCATTATAGAACCTTGAAAATGTTGTGCTCATATTTCACCTGTGAATTCCTAATGTGTACATCTTTGTACTTTTTCAAGTTTCCATGGTATATAAATCTCCACTTTAGATTAATTGTTAGATATATTTTTGTTATAATAAGTGTCTTTTTTTTATTTCTTAGAGCAATTTACATGATTATATCATAAATTCCAAGACGCAGATGGACTTATTCTGCACATCTCCACTTTAAAAAACAAAATATTTTGTTTAAGTTGTTTATTATTTTTACAGCATAAATTAATATTTATGAAATGCTTCTGCATTATTTTATGAGTATATGATAATACGTCTTTGTTTTTATTCATCAGTCTGTGAATAGAAAGAAAAAAATATAAATGAAGGGTTGTTGCTCAGTTGTGTCTGACTCTGCGACCCCATAGACTGCAGCCTACCAGGATCCTCCGTCCCTGGGATTCTCCAGGCAAAAATACTGGAGTGGGTTGCCATTTCTTTCTCCATTGCATGAAAGTGAAAAGTGAAAGTGTTGTCGCTCAGTCGTGTCTGACTCCTAGCTACCCCATAGACTGCAGCCTACCAGGCTCCTCCGTCCATGGGATTTTCCAGGCAAGAGTACTGGAGTGGGTTGTCATTGCCTTCTCCAAAATGAAGGGTAAAAGGAATCAAAAAAATCCCTGTAATATCAATCTGTGGAGCCATAAAGCAATAAGATGGCTTGATGAATCTTTTATTTTTTAAAAATATTGAAGTCTCTCTTGCTCTCTCTCTCTTGCTCTCTCCCCCCCCTCAGAATTACAATTATAAATCTTTTCATAATAATTTAAATCAATATAGTCTTAATGAAATGGTATGATTTTTGTCTGCTGGTTTTATGTGTACTCATGACTTTTGACCAGCTGTTTTTGAGACATAGAAGACAAATCAAATAGCATAAGAAAGACAGATTTTTGAGACGTTGTGACAGGGCATTAGCTATGAAGCACTAGAAGTCTGATAAATATATGCCCTGAGACCCAACCCAATTAAATACATTTAAGAAAATGGACTATTTCAGACTGATTTCACAGAGTTGCTGACAGACTCCTTCAAGTACTTAAATTCAGCTCAATTGCATCACTGTAGACAAATGCCACATCTCCTTCTCCTGACATGATAGACTAAAGGGACTGTGCTGATGCAGTAAGATCTTCTTGAATAAACTCTTTTATTTTTCCTCACTTTATAATTCCTGACCTTGTCAACAGGCAAAGTGATTTTGTTAGGATGAAGAATGAATAATGCTTGATAACAGATGTCTTCAACCCTAGGTGTGCTTATTCCTGAGAGACGCAAAGACTTTCCAGAAAGTACATGGCATAGATCATTTTAAGAGAATTGTGTAAAAGATATTCATTTTTAAATGTACTTATGTCTAAAAATGATCAAATTGAAAGTTCTGCAGGTCTGGAAATTC
Organism: Giraffa tippelskirchi; assembly: GCF_054371585.1. Lineage (NCBI taxonomy): Eukaryota > Metazoa > Chordata > Mammalia > Artiodactyla > Giraffidae > Giraffa > Giraffa tippelskirchi. The sequence goes on from NC_137278.1 coordinate 68,375,507, forward strand.
AGATCTACTGATGTTTCTGAAGCTTCTTTCCCATTTTCAAACTTTGCACGGTTGCCTTTGATCCAGATTACTAAGGAAAGGAAAGGCAAATTGATCAAATTTCTAGAATCCTATCTAGCCACATCTGTATTCTTGGGCTCCAAACAAAAAGATAATTTAAAAATACATTTGAATCGGTTCTACTGAGATGGATGAAACTGGAGCCCATTATACAGAGTGAAGTAAGCCAGAAAGAAAAACAACAATACAGTATACTAATGCATATATATGGAATTTGATAGACGGTAACGATAACCCTATATGCGAGACAGAATAAGAGACACAGATGCATAGAACAATTTTGTGGACTCTGAGGGAGAAGGTGAGGGTGGGACGTTCTGGGGGAATAGCATTGAAACATGTATATTATCATATGTGAAAGAGAACACCATTCCATGTTCGATGCATGAGACAAGGACTCAGGGCCGGGGCAATGGGATGACCCAGAGGGATGGGATGGGGAGGGAGGTGGGTGGGGGGTCCAGGAAGGGGAACACATGTAAACCCATGGCTGATTCATGTCAATGTATGGCAAAAACTATTACAATATTGTAAAGTAATTAGCCCCCAACTAAAATAAATAAATTTATAAAAAAAATTAAAAAAAAAATGCATAGCTCCTGAGGGAGGGTATAATGGTAGCTAAACCACATGACCTTACCAAAAAAAAAAAGCAAAAAGAAAAAAACAAAACTGGAGAATTAGTATCAAGCTTACTACCGAGTTCTCTGTGCTGTAGTCTGCCAGACTCTGTCTGTCAATCATCTGTCTATCTATCTTAGTATTTGAATTCCAAAGTAAGGTGCCATGGGGCTTATATTAGCACAGTTATTTTGAAAATAAAGCCACTGTAATAACTAAAATGCAATGAAGTCAGACTTTTTCTGATAGAAAGTAAAGTCATTTGGCTGGTCATTTGACCAAATGATCTGACAAGCCAAATGCATTTGAATTTTTTTTTTTTTGGTAAATTGAATAAGCTAAATGTATAAACATATAGCCAAAATAATATTAATAACAAGAATAGCAACAATGATATTTAAAGCACATATGTATAATGCCAGAAATTGCCTCCTTTCTAGTTAAGTGTGTGAGTGTGTGTTAGTCATTGAGTCACGTCCAACTCTTTGAGACACCCCATGGACTGTACCCTACCAGGCTTCATTGTCCATGGAATTTTCCAGGCAAGAATATTGCAGTGGGTAGCCATTCCTTTCTCCAGGGCATTTTCTTACCCAGGAATCAAAACCAGATCTCCTGCATTGAAGGCAGATTCTTTACAGTCTGATCCACCAGGGAAGCCCCTTGCTAATTAATGCAAAAATTAGAAATCACTTTGAATGGGCAGGAGATGCACATCACTGTTTGCAATTATTTTAAGGTGCCCAGGAACAGAAATTTATGTGGAGCACTACTCCTTCTCATTTGGTCCTTGAACAGACTTGCTTTCTGACAGGTTTTTCTTTTTTTAATTACTTTATGTTAGACAATATCAGAGAGTAGAAATTTCTGATTCCAGTCTTCTTCTTCCACCACATCAAGCTTCCCCTCTTTAATCACTGAAAACTTGTTACCCTCTTAAATTTTTTACGTTAAATTTGATTAATAGACATGCAAAAACAGTGGAGAGCTGTACTAATAAATATGTTTGGAGGTTATTTTGTAATTATGAAGAAGAATACTTCTTAGCAACATAGAAACCATTTATTACTAATTAGTCGAAGCACTCATCATTACATGCCTGATAGACTAGGTTTGTTGCATCAAACTTCTAATATTTTAAGTTATTGTATTTCAAAAGGGGTAAAATATAACAAGTTGTGTCTTACAGAATCTTAACGCATGTATATTTAGGGAAAGATTTTATTGGAAATATAATTTATCTATAAATTTATATCTAATTGTGTGTGTGTGTTCTGTTTCATTTGTTAACATTTTTGGATTCTTAGAATGTTTGGGGGAAAGTGAAAAACAGTAATGTTCTATGGATTTTTATTTCAATACTTGCTGATTACATTAACCAAGAATTTTAAGATCCTGCAGCCAATGCCAGCTCATTGCTTTGTTAACTTCTTCACCTTCAGCTTAAAACTGCAGCTTTCCCTCCAGTTTCAATAGAATAAATTTTTAATAAAATAAGTTTAACTCTTCTTTAATTAGGTTATATCATAATCCAGTCTATATTTCCTTGTCATTTTCTGTCACAATTAAAATTATATTTGGTTTTCTAAGAAAACTCTAAAAATGCTTACTCTGAATTCAAATACATTATTAAGTTAAGCTGTATATATACTAATATCAGTTTAACCTACTGTTTAAGAGCGTAGATTTTAAAGTTAGGCTTTGGGGCTTGAATCCTGGTTCAACTGTTGATTAGCTTTCTGATATTAAGCAAGTCCTTCTCCAACTATGTCTTTTGTTTTGTTTTGTTTTATGAAAGTGAAGGAAATAATTGTAACTAGCCCATATATTTGGAGAATTAGATGAGTGGTCTACACTAATTTTAGCATATTTACTAACTGTGGTTAAGCATTCTCTGTATGTTTTTCATCATTGTTATTGATGTGTTCTTTAATCTGCTGCTGCTAAGTCACTTAAGTTGTGTCTGACTCTGTGCAACCCCAAACACGGCAGCCCACCAGGCTCCCCCGTCCCTGGGATTTTCCAGGCATGAGTACTGGAGTGGGGTGCAATTGCCTTCTCCAGTTCTTTAATCTAGCAAAGACCAAATGTGTTCCATTTCTTAAGTATCAGTGAATAACCTACATTTTCTTCTCTCTCTTCTCTAAATACTCAATCCACATATATGTCTGCCTTTCTTGAGTTTCAATTATATTTTTTATCCAATTAATGTATAGTGTATACTGATCTTTTTTTTTTTTTAAGACATTAGCTATATTACTCTAGATGAAATGTAAGTACTTTGAGGACAGAGTCCAGAGGCCAAATACCTATTAGTCAGTTACACAAACTTATTGAATTAAACTACTGATTAAACACAAGACTGGGTATGAAAACTGATTTCTTAAATGGCAAAAACATATAATCTCTTTGAATATAATTTTATCACACTGATAAAAAGAAAATATTTAAGGGTAAACATAACAGAAAAAGAGATGCCAGCAAAACAATGTTGGAATTTTAAATAATATACCTAAACAGCAACAGAGCAGCCAGAGAAAATTAAAAATGATGCCTGAAGCAGGTGAAATGCATAGGCAGGTCTGTACGCATCATGGAGCCCTCAAAAGACCCAGACATCAGAAGTATGAAATACAATGAAGAAAGGAGATTAGTTTGAGAATGTTTACTATAAAAATGTGACATAAATTAACCAACTTATGGGAAAAGTCATAACAACTCAGCCAGCTTACACAAAGAAGGTCCACTAGTTAACAAGATAGCCAACACCAGTGATACATGCAGAAAATTTTCCCTATTTTCTATAGTCTATCATTTGACTATGTTTCTTACATGAATGAGAAAAATTAAAACAGAAAATTAAAACACTCAGAAGAAACAGACAAGTCAGAAAACAATGCAATAAAATAAATCAAACATATTGCATAAATACCATTAAATTATACATGCATGCATAACTAAACACTTATAAGGAGCACAAAAAAACCTCTTTGAAATTAAAAGTAAGGTAGCATAAAACAGAATATAAAAAGAAATCTTGAAAGATAAAGATGATAAAAGCCCTTTCTAAATACAACATCTACACATAGAACACTTGAAAAAGAATAGCAATCATAGGAAACCTGAAATAAAGGACCAGGAAGTCCACTATAAGACCGTTAATAATAAAGAACAAACTAAGGAAACAGAAGGGTTATTCAGCAAATAAATAATTTTAGAATATTCAAAATGGAAAAGATTCATACAGGTATAAAGTGCTATATATTATTTGCAGATTGTGGTTAAATATGGATATTGTGAACTCTAGAACAACCACTATGAAAATAAGCTAATAAAAGAAAGAGCAGTAGTCAATAATAAGTCAAAAGAAGAGATATAATGGGAGAAGAAAAAATCCAAAAGAAGGTAGCAAAGATAAATTGGACAAATGAAAAACTGTAGCAAACAATCATATTTAAGCCAATTACACCAACAATTATATTAAAAACAAGTTGTTAAATACTCAAAAGACAGAGATTGCCAAACTAGAAATACCCAACAAATGCTATTTACATGAAAACCCACTTTAAGAACAGAAACAGAGAAGTTAAAAGCTGCAATGAGAAAAGATATCCCAGGAAAACGATAGTCATAAGAAAATTAAGTTCAAAAGTAAAAGTGTTAATTGTTCAGTCATGTCTTACTCTTTGCAACCCTTGGACTGAAGGATGCCAAGCTCCTCTGTCCATGGAATTCTCCAGGCAAAAATACTAGAATGAGTAGTCATTCCCTTCTCCACAGGATCTTCCTGACCAAGGGATTGAACTCAGGTCTCCTACATTGCAGGGAGGGAAATGAATTTCAAGATGATGATTATTATAAATATGAAAGAGACTTTTTTTTAAATTATAAAATGGTAAAAAGGAAGAAAATATTTGAGTTTGTAGAATAGAAATAACCATAAATATTCATTGCAGTAGAGACTATTTAAATCATGCACATATATCACCATCAAATAGGAGCAGGCTGGACACGCAGAGAAGATTGTTAAAACTTACATAGAAAAATTCATATCACATGCAAATGTTTGGAAATTTGAACAGGATCAAATTCTAGTAATAAATAATAGTGGCAACTGAACAAAATGGAATGATACTTTCATATTTTTTCAACCAGAAATCTGTTCCCATTACAATTGTTTTCAAATATAAAGTTAAAAGAAAAAAAATAGAGACTCTTCAAAAACAAATCCCATGCATTTAAAAAAAAAAAAATTCTTGGAAGATATGCTATACTGGAAGAAGGAAGAGTGGGGTGGGAAGACAGATGTGTGTTCCAACATCACAAAATGACAAAGAATAATCCCTGGGAGAGGTGTGTTAGATTTCAAGAATACAGCTGTACCTAAAACCCTAGAGAGCATAAAGTTCAGATTAGATAAGGACAAAGGCATGAGAGGAATAAGAAAACAATGAAACTGATATATTACCAGATAGGTCTAAATATATGGGAAAAAAATTTATACTTTCTAAGAGGAGCGTAGAAAGTTAAGAAAATGGGAAAAATGGTAATTATCTACTCCAGAAAAGATAAAATAAAGTATACAAAAAGAGAAATGTAATCAAAATACTCTACATCATTCAAATGTAGATAAAAATTACATGTCAAAATATTATAATATTATTTAATATTATAACCAGAATTATTATGTATAGTAGATTTCTAGATAAGAAAAATGTGTTAAGTATTGGAAGACATGGTGACTAAATTCTCATTTTCCATTTTAGGAAGACAATGATAAGTCAAAACTTAAATTCTGAAAATATTTATATAATCATATATTTTAAAATATTAAGATATATTCCAAAACATACAACTGAAAATTTAAGAGATTGCCTTGATAGGACAAAAATACAGAAAGAGAAGAAATAGTGCAGCTGGGACTTGCTGTTTTTCATTTTTAAAACATGGCAGGACTACTGACTTTTAAAATTTTATAGCAATACAACTTTAAAAAATTTTAAAACATGTGAAATGATAGAAAGTCTAATAGTCATAAATGCAAATTATTATAGTAATAAAGTGAAGGAAATGATGAACTGTGTCAGGAGATGCTGAAAATATTTCTAGATTAAAAAAAATGTTTGCATTTGAGTGAGGTTTGTGTAGGATATCTACAGCCCCATAGCATAATTGATCTGTGGTTGCTGTTATATAACCCCATTGAAATTTACTCATCCTAGAGTGTGATAATTAGCTTAATCTAGATATGTACATTGAGACAGATAAATGCCACAGCAATTTACTCCAAATAAAAATCATAAGTGTTGTGTCTTCTGCCATTGTTTCTTAAAACTTATGCCTATAAAAGTTTCCTTTCTGTCAACTGTATTTCCTTCCTCATGTCTGAGGAATGGTGCTTTCTACCCACCAATATTCCACTCTAGAAAGGAGCAATAGGCTTTAACTGTAGCACATATGTTTAAAGACGAAACATTGAATTTTAAGTGTTCTATGTAGACCTGCAGCATGCTGTTTTCTAGAAATTGAGAGGCTGGTAAGTGAGTCATTCAACATTTCAGAGCAACTTCCTTTCGCCTAAAACAAAATGGCTTTTCACTTCTCACAATGACATGCTGTTCGTTGCAAACTAAAATTTCTATCTACCTATTTCAGACTGCCTCCAGCAGCGGAACTAAAAAAACTATTGAACTTCTGCAGTAATATGAAATTCTGATAGTGATTTTGTCAGCCTTTTCTATGAGGTTATTTTTTGGACTATTTATATTTTTGCCTGGAAAAGAAAATAAAATAGGAATGCAAGCAAAGATATATAAGAAATATGAAAGAACACATAAAGAAGAAATGAAATGAGTGAAACTATGGGGCTTATAGAGTTGGTATAAACAAGAGAAATTTGTCAATGACAAGTTTTTACTTCTCATGAGTTTTGAGTTCTAATTCTGTATCAGTTGCTCATATTATCATTGTATCTGATAAAGGAATTGGAGAAAGACTGTATAAAATGTGAAGTTTAATAGTAAATATAGAATTGATTAATCAGAATTCTTTATTTTTTATTATAACTTTGGAACTTGATGAACATAAACTGTCATTTCTACACTCAGATGCTTTATATCTACATGCAAGCGTAGTTATATGTGTGAAAGTATCTTGTAATGAAGCAGATTATCTATTGATTCATGTTTTTATATAAACATTTTTGCATAAGTTGGGAGGAGAATGTAGATAGAATCCTATACGAAAAGTATCTTGTATTGAATTTTTAGCTAGGAGTATAGAAAGTAAAGAGTCAGGGCAAGCACAGAAGCAGGAACCTTGCATCCTTAAGCTAAATAATCTTTGTTAAGTCACATCACTCAGGGAGAATAGAATCCTTTTTTTTTTTTTTAAGCTCAAACTAAGTAGAAGAAAGAAAGCAAGGTCATCCTGTTGGCTCAGAGCTAGCTTTAATGGCCTAATCTTTACTCTTTCCAGGTCCTCAGAGACATACAGTAAGTAATAAAAATAAAACTGACAAAGGAACAAACAAGCCACTGCCAGATTCATCTTTAGCCAAAAGATACCGGAGCCTCTTAAGCTTCTTGTTTGACTCACTGGTAAGTTTGTTGTCATCTCTCTGGGAACTTGGAAACAAATGAAAGACAAATGTACTTACTGGACTAAATGATCCTGGTAATAACAGTGAAGCAATGCATGTGCTATAGATCCTCAGTCTTGTGCATCTCCTTGTTTAGTAATCCCTAAACTCTCACCTACAGTTGGTGATTTGTCTTTGAAGAGAACTTTATTTGGAAATATCCTAGTTCTAACATAATTGCTTCTACAAAGAAAATTGGAAAGTGGCTGGGTTAAATGTTCATTGAAAATAATTAAAAGCTTTTCTCATCTTTCAGGGTAGAAACAGAATTTTAGGCTATTGATGCTAGAAGTAAATTTTTAAAAATATATTTAACTTGTGATTTTAAATTTAAGAAACGATGCTAATAACATTATCTATAGTGATATGCAATTTTCTATGAAGAACCCACCTTGCTATTTCAAAAACACTGAAATACTGAATTAAAAATACTTTTTTTAAAAAAATAAGACAAACAAATAATGAACACACAATGTTGAAGCACAAGTCTGTTGCAAAGGAAATAATCAGGTGCCCTTAACAGCTGGGAAGTGGGAGTGATCCACCATGGAAAAGACACATGCCTTAAAGGCTAGAGTCCTAACCAGAGTCAGGGCTTTAGTCCTCAGGCTGAGAGGGAACCTAGCATTGTTACCCTTGCTTAAAACTTAGAACTGTGAAAAACACACAGACAGAAATTGATAATTTAGCACACAAAGGATCAGTTCCTTGATACATGAGTAGAATACATTCAGCCTTTGGAACTCATAATCCATGGCCAGTGCCGTGAATGAGCACAGGAACAAATAGCTATAAAACCAAAGTAATGAGGCAAGATAAGCTGGAAATCAATTAAAAAACGATCTCAATCCAATGAATTCTATGGAATCCTAGCCAAAGGAGCTCAAAACCTGTTCTAAAAATAACCCTCTACAACCTATCAGTCAGTTCAGTTAAGTCGCTCAGTCATGTCTGCCTCTTTGCAACACCGTGGACTGCATCAAGCCAGGCTTCCCAGTCCATCACCAACTCATGGAGCTTGTTCAAACTCATGTCCATCGAGTCAGTGATGCCATCCAAACATCTCATCCTCTGTTGTCTCTTCTCCTCCCGTCTTCAGTTTTTCCCAGTGTCAGGGTCTTTTCTAAGCAGTCAGTTCTTAGCATCAAGTGGCCAAAATATTGGAGCTTCAGCTTCAGCATCAGTCCTTCCAATGAATATTCAGGACTGATTTCCTTTAGGATGGACTGGTTGGATCTCCTTGCAGTCCAAGGGACTCTCAAGAGTCTTCTCCAAAACCACAGTTCAAAAGCATCAATTCTTCGATGCTCAGCTTTCTTTATGGTCTAACTCTCACATCCATACGTGACTACTGTCATACATACATCCATCCATAGCTTTGACTAGACAGACCTTTGTCAGCAGAGTAATGTCTTTGTTTTTTAATATGCTGTCTAGATTGGTCGTAGCTTTTCTTCCAAGGAGCAAGCATCTTTTAATTTCATGGCTGCAGTAACCATCTGCAGTGATTTTGGAGCCCTCAAAAATAAAGTCTCTCAGTGTTTCCATTGTTTCCCTGTCTATCTGCCATGAAGTGATGGGACCAGATGCCATGATCTTCATTTTTTGAATGTGGAATTTTAAGCCAGCTTTTTCCCTCTTCTCTTTCACCTTCAAGAGGCTTTTTAGTTCCTCTTCTCTTTCTGCTATAAGGTTGGTGTCATCTGCAGATCTGAGGTTATTGATACTTCTCCTGGAAATCTTGATTCCAGCTTGTGCTTCATCCAGCCTGGTATTTTGCATGATGTACTCATATAAGTTAAATAAGCATGGTGACAGTATACAGCCTTTACATACTTCTTTCCCAATTTGGAGCTAGTTTATCATTCCATGTCCAGTTCTAACAGTTGCTTCTTGACCTCCATGCAAATTTCTCAGTAAGCAGGTTAGGGTCTGATGTTCCTATCTTGAAGACTTTTCTACGGTTTGTTGTGATTCACACAGTCAAAGGCTTTGGCATAGTCAATAAAGCAGAAGTAGATGATTTTCTGGAACTCTCTTGCTTTTTCTATGATCCAAGGGATGTTGACAATTTGATCTCTAGTTCCTCTGCCTTTTCTAAATCTAGCTTGAACATCTGGAATTTCTTGGTTCATGTACTGTTGAAGCCTGGCTTGGAGAATTTTAAGCATTACTTTACTAGCATGTGAAATAAGTGCAATTGTGCGGTAGTCTGACATTCTTTGGCATTGTCTTTCTTTGGGATTGGAATGAAAACAGACTTTTCCAGTCCTTTTTTCACTGCTGAGTTTTCCAAATTTGCTGGCATATTGAGTGTGGCACTTTAACAGCATATAAAAATGATTAAAGAATAAAAACAAACAGAGGATCTAATTTTAGAGCTTGTATAAATTCTTTGCATATATTAACTCATTCATTTCAATAAAGATGCTTTATAAAACATGACTTTGGTTTGAATTTCACAAAACAATGCTGAGAGAAATGCTAAAAGCTTTTGTTAGCAAGAAGGAAAATAAGGCCAGCTGGTAGGACAGATAGAAATGTAGTAATAGTGAGCAAGAAAGAGTTTAAAACATATAGAAGTATTTAAATATTGGCTATTAAATATTAAACAAAATAATTAATATGTAATAGTATAATTATATGTTGTAAATAAATTACTGAAAACATAATAAAAACATGGAATATGTGAGGAGACTTTTGGGAAAAATACAAGATTCTTTTAGTGCTAGGTAAAAGGACAGAGATAATGATTAACATTTGGACTTTGCTGGCAAAATATAAAGTTATTTGTTTTAGTGAGAATAACGTATATTAAGTGCAACAACAGGCAAACTTATAATATCAGTAGTTTAATAATGAAAATTTACTTCTAACTTATGCAAAGTCTAATGGGAGTTAAGCAGCTCACCTCCCTCAAGAATCTATGCCTCTAGAGCATGTATTCTACAAGGTTTTTGCAGCAGGAAAAGAGAGGTATACTGAGTTTTAATTGCCCTGATTTTAGCATGAAACTAATCACTTCTCACTGTCCATCAGCTATTGCCCTCAAATGGCTTTGATCTACTAATAATACAAGGCTAGCTAGAATGTAGAGGAACACAAAATTTTATGAATCATAAAGTGCATATAAATAAATATTTAATAAAGAATAAAATCCTCAGCATCTAAACTAATAGATGATAAATTGAAATATAGAAAACTTAATAAATCAAACATGGTTAAGAAAGGAAGTATAACAAAGTTAAGGAAATTTGTATTAAGTGGAAGATACAAAATAAGGTTGTATTAGTAATTCTAAGCATGTCAGAGAAGCCAATAAATTTAAATTAATTAAATTCTCTCATCATTAGACATAGGTTCATCAACCTGTGTATTTTTTGCAAAGGATACTTAAATTATAATGATGCAAAGGTTGAAATGAAGGTATGAAAACCAATCAAATAAAATTAATGTAAAATTATTAACATCAGAACATTACCGTGCAAAACTAATCAAGCAAAGATTGCCATATCGTAATGATAAGACAGTGTATCATGCAACAATCATGACCTTATACATAAGAAGATAGCAACTTCATTTGTGAAATAAAATTCAAGAGACCAGTCAGCAAAAATGAAAATCCAACATCATGCTGCTGCTGCTGCTAATTCGCTTCAGTCGTGTCCGACTCTGTGCGGCCCCATAGACGGCAGCCCACCAGGCTCCACCATCCCTGGGATTCTCCAGGCAAGAACACTGGAGTGGGTTGCCATTTCCTTCTCCAACGCATGAAAGTGAAAAGTGAAAGTGAAGTCGCTCAGTCATGTCTGACTGTTAGCAACCCCATGGACTGTAGCCTACCAGGCTCCTCTGTCCATGGGATTTTCCAGGCAAGAGTACTGGAGTGGGTTGGCATTGCCTTCTCCAAAAAAGCATGTATACATTTTCCTAATTTTATAATTTGTATTGTTAATTTAATGAGCACTCATAAATTGTATAAGTTTTGCACCCCCCCTCCCCAAAACCTATCTCACTCTATTGGACCTTGTGTAGAAGATTGTCTTTTCATTTACAGTGGGGAGTATATGTTCTGACTAAGATTTGTGGTAAAGTTGGGTCTTTATCTCAGAGCCATCATTTTTCTAATGTTTCTGCCTGTAAGTAGTAAGTCTACTGGCTAGATAAGTACAGAAAATAGGGGAAAACAATCAATATGATTATCTTATAAATGTTGTTACATCAACATTCCCAATTGGTTGTATTTGCTTATAATTCTGATTAGATAGTCACCTTTGAGAACTCCGAGGAATTCAGAAGTCTTTTTTTTTTTCTTGGACAATATTTACTTTTTAAAATTTATTTTTAATTGGAAGATAGTTGCTTTACAATGTTGTGTTGGTTTCTGCCATGCAGTAACATGAATTTGCCATAAGTATACATATGTCCCCTTCCTCTTAAACCTTCCTCTCACCAACCCCCCCATCCCACCGCTCTAGGTTATACAGTAAATTCCCACTAGTTATCTATTTTACATATGGTAATGTATATGCTTCAATGCCACTCTCTTAATTCATGCCACCCTCTCCTTCCCCTGCTGTGTCCACAAGTCTGTTCTCTATGTCTGCATCTCCATTCCTGCCCTGAAAATAGGTTCATCAGTATACTTTTCTAGATTCCATGTATATGCATTAATATATAATACTAGTTTTTCTCTTTTTGATTTACTTCACTCTATGTAACAGGGTTCTAGGCTCATCCACTTTACTACAGTTGACTCAAATTTGTTCCTTTTTATGGCTGAGTGATATTCTATTGTGTGTGTATATATATATATATATATATGTATATATATATATATATATACCACAACTTCTCTATCCATTCATCTGTCAGTGAACATCTAGGTTGCCTCCAGGTCCTGGCTATTGTAAATAGTGCTGCATTAAGCGATGGGGTATGTGTGTCTTTTTGAATTATGATTTTCCCACAATGTATGCCCAGTAGTTTTATTCTTAGGTTTTTAAGCACTCTCCCTACTGGTCTGCATAAAGGCTGTGTTAATCTACATTCCCACCGACAATTCAGGAGGGTTCCTTTTTCTCCACATCCTCTCCAGCATTTATTGTTTGTAGATTTTTTTAATGATGGCCATTCTCACAGGTGTGAGGCAGTGCTATTGCAGTTTTGATGTGTTTTTTTCTCTAATAATAAGCAATGTTGAGCATCTTTTCATTTGTTTATGTCTTTGTAGAAATGTCTGTTTAGGTTTTCTCCCTGTTTTTTGATGGTGATGCACTCCATGAGCTGTTTGAGCATTTTGGAGATTAATCTTTTGTCAGTTGCTTCATTCACAATTATTTTCTTCCATTCTCACATTTATCATTGCATCTTTTTTATAGTTTCTTTTACTGTGCAAAAGCTGTTAAGTTTAATTAGGCCCCATTTGTTTATTTTTATTTTGATTACTCTAGAAGGTGGATCAAAGAGAATCTTGCTGTGATTTATGTCAAAGAAGTTTTTGAAAGAAAATTTGCAACACATAATAGAAAGAAATTTGGAATGAGATTCTGTTAGAGTGCCTTTTTTTCTTCTTTTGTATTTGCGATGCTTGAAACCAAAAGTTGAGGTGGTGGAAGAACTCCAAGTTGCAGCTTTATAAATACTATATTAAATAAACGGTCAACAAAGAGATCATATAAGGAAAGAAGTTAATTTTCTCAGAATGCCTTGTTATTTCACTATCACTGGCTCTGAATTTTGTTTTTCCTTTCCTGGATTATTGGAGAAATATATCTACCTTTAAGGAAAAGTATAACTATGAAAGAGTTTCCTTTTATGTTTTCCCCTACTTTTACACAGAGTTCTTAGTAGTTATGTTTTCCCCAAAGCACTCAACAACAGTGTCTGGTGATAAAATGTAGAGTAGGCTAAATACGGATAAATGTGAAATGCCCTAATTATTTTCTGTGTAATTAATTGATTAAGCTCATTTTGGGTGTGCTTTTCTTTCTGACCAGAAACTTGGCTCATTAGACCAACTCAAAAAGTGACCTTTTTAAAGGAAGAGTTTCCAATACATTTATTCATGTTCCATAGTATTAAGGATAGGGCAATTGAAAACCAAAAGTAATACTTTTGGATAATGTACAGCAGACATTATTTTAAATATAATATATGGGATTTAAATTTAGGCATTCTTTATAAGACACTTCTCTTTACACAGATTTGAATAAAAGATAGCATCCTGCTTGCAGTTTTCTTTCAAAAGCCAATCCACTAGTCATATTTAAACTCAAATATTCCTGTTCTTGTTGTTGTTTTCTTTTTTTACTTTTGATGAAGTCATAATAGCATACTAGTGTTTTCTTTGAATTGGCTTCTGCATGTTAACTTTACTACACAAAGTCCATATATTAGTCTGTCTTCATTTTACTATACAGTTAACACAAATATCCACTTAACACACTGTGTATGCTTAATTTTTTGTTGAATTTGACTTACTATATTCTAAAGAACAATGGTGAAACACTACTCAACTTAGTTCAGATTGAAAAATAATTGAGTCTATGCCATGGAAAAATATTAAGATAGGGGAATAAAAATTATAAAATAATATAAGTATCCATGCTATTACAGATGACCCTTTTCATTAATGAATTACTTCCAAAATAAAATTAAGAACTTTCAGAGAGCCATTTGATATTATGATTCTCATGAGTGTTTGCAAAAAGTTAGGGTTAAAATTCGAGTGTTTGTGTGTGCATTATGCCCATAGAATAGCATTTTGGGGCTACTGGATATTATTAAGTGGTTAACTTTGAATTCTGGACCCAGACCATGTAGGGACAAATCTTAGCTATAATATTACCAGTTGTGTGGCACTGGAGATTTTACTAGAGAGAAATATACCTTGGTTTCCCCCTTTCTAAAATGGAAATGAATATAGATTTTCCTCATTAGGGTTGTGTTAGACAGGGCCTGTCAGATGGAGAATGTTTAATGAATGATGTTTTATTTTTGTTGTTGTTATTGTTGCTTTGACATGTTAGGCAAACTCTTTCATTTACCCAAGCATTCTATCAAAGTGAAATATGAGTCGTTACTTATTGGAATCCTTTTTAAACGACTCAGAATTATTTAGATATCATTAATCTAAATGATCTCGATTTTTTTATATGATTTTCAGTTCAGTTCAGTTCAGTCGCTCAGTCATGTCCGATTCTTTGCAACCCCAGGAACTATAGCACACCAGGCCTCCCTGTCCATCACCAACTCCCTGAGTCCACCCAAACCCATGTCCATAGAGTCAGTGATGCCATCCAACCATCTCAGCCCTGTCATCCCCTTCTCCTCCTGGCCTCAATCTTTCCCAGCATCAGGGTCTTTTCAAATGAGTCAGCTCTTTGCATCAGGTGGCCAAAGTATTGGAGTTATATGATTTTAAGTTGTTTATTTGAAATATACCTTTCATTCTAGTATAAGATAACAATCTCAGTGAAATATAAAAATGGGTAGGTCTAATTTACATTTTTATTTGAAAAACAACAATTACTGTCTAACACAAATGATGAAGCTTGACATTTGCTCCTTTTTCTCTTTTATTTACATTTAAGTATTGTTATTTTTATTTGTAGTATTTTCATTTAAAAATGGGACAAAATTAACTAATCATATTAAATTTGTGAGGAGGAGAGTTATATAATGTCATTTATATTTTTATTAATTAAAAATGAAATTAATAAAATAACACTGGTAATGCTATTAAAATATTGTTTGAACAATCTGAATTTGTTTACTCTCTGTTGATCTCTGATTAGATGTTTCAGTCATATCAATGTGTTGTAATACAAAAATATGATTTTTAGGACTTTCTTGTATAAACTAGAAAGCATTTTTAATTGCTGACTGGCTATCATTCAAATTCCAGTGCCAGGATGTTGCTACATTTTGACATTTCATTCTTCACTTTTATAACTAAAATTTGAAATATTCAGAACTAAAAATCACCCTGTTCCTTACAAGATATTTAGCAAGCACACGTGTATCTGTATGCGTATGTTCCCTGCTGTGGTTCCAAAGATCCACAGAATGAAATTCACTTACTTCCCACCTTCCCATGTAGTTTCATGATTGATACCTATAACTTTGTATGCCCAAAATCTTGGGATCATATTTGCCTTCAGGAGATTTTTTGAAACCTATCTTGTAGTACAGCTAATTCAGTACCACTCATTATTTCTACTATTTCTGCTTTTATTTCAAGACCTGAAGAAGTTATGGCCTATTTCTAAATCCCAGTATTTTTCTCTAAATTAAGTAACTTTTTCTTTAACTTGTTCCTCCAATGATAACTAGCTCAAGAACTCAGTGTTTTTCTTTTGAGACAAATATTCTACTGTTCTCAGTCCCCTGCTCTTGAAACTAGTAAAATGCTGAACATGAGCTTGGGGACCTATCTTTGTTTCCAGACCTCTGCAAACTCCGTGTCCCTCCTTAAATGTCCACATGCTGTTTTTTCCCAGATTCCATATATGAACAAACAGGATCACACGAAGGTAAGGCACTATGTCCATGGTCAAAGAGTCCACATACAGTAGAGTTTTGAATCCATACACTCCAACCACAGGGTCCATATATTTAACCACTATGCTACGCGCCTTCCATAGACTGCTTTTCTGTTTCTCTTTTACATTTTGTCTGGCCTCTATCACTATTCTTAAATTTTAGCTTCCTTTTGACAATGTCCATTTTTCAAAATTCTTGAGATGTAGTAAAATAAATTACAAATAGGAATCTATCTAGCCCTTAAGCCAACTCCTCTGTTGTCTTATGTGGGAGGAGAAACCTTCTGTCTGTTTTGTACCGGTATAATTTTAAGCAAATATGAGTTTTCTAATACTACAATTAACATATGTCTATGTCAAAGTTCTAATAGTACTAGACAATAATTATTAAAAAGATGAATTTCAACAGTTTTTTAAGGAATACCTATTTAAAATTTACACATGGATAAATAATGAACCAATTGCATATGAAGCTAAATCTGCCAATTATGGTTACAAATACCACTTTCTAAGAGATCCCTGGCTTCCCAGGTGCACTAGTGGTAAAGAACCTGCCTATCAATACATGAGACATAAGAAATGAAGGTTCAATCCCTGGGTTGGGAAGATCCCCTGGAAGAGGTCATGGCAATCCACTCCAGTATTCTTGCCCAAAGAATCCCCATAACAGAGGAGCCTGGGGGGCTACACTCCATAGGGTCGCAAAGAGTTGGACATGCCTAAAGTGACTTAGCATGCATGCAAGAGATCCCTGTGTACAAGAGGTTGTTTTAAATATTTTTCTTGATTTTTGGAGTAGATGTAGTACTTTTCTGAGACTCTAATGGTGAGCATTAGAATGATGGACATTTAAGTTGCCTTAAAACTAAGCATTCAAAAAACGAAGATCATGGCATCCAGTCCCATCACTTCATGGCAAATAGAATGGGAAACAATGAAAAGAGTGAGAGACATTATTTTCTTGGGCTCCAAAAAACACTGCAGATGGTGACTGCAGCCATGAAATTAAAAGACACTTGCTCCTTGGAAGAAAAGTTATGACCAACCTAGATAGCATATTAAAAAGCATAGATATTACTTTGCCTACAAAGGTCCATCTAGTCAAACCTATATGGTTTTTCCAATAGTGATGTATGGGTGTGAGAGTTGGACCATAAAGAAGGCTGAGCACCAACGAATTTATACTTTTGAACTATGGTGTTGGAGAAGACTCTTGAGAGTCCCTTGGACTGCAAGGAGATCAAACCAGTCAATCCTAAAGGAAGTCAGTCCTGAATATTCATTGTAAGGACTGATGCTAAGGCTGAAGCTCCAACATTTTGACCACCAGATGCAAAGTACCAACTAATTTGAAAAGGCCATGATGCTGGGAAAGATTGAAGGTAGGAGGAGAAGGGGACAACAGAGGACAAAGTGGTTGGATGGCATCACTGACTCGATGGACATGAGTTTGAGCAAACTCCGGGCGATGTTGAAGGACAGGGAAGCCTCTTATGCTGCAGTCCTTGGGGTCGCAAAGATTTGCACATGACTGAGCAACTGAACAACAACAGCAAATGGTGGACAGTATTTGGTCAATATCTATGTTAATTTTACCACAGAAAGATTACAAAGGAACTAAATATCTAATTATTCATGAATCTAAACAAAGGATTACTGTTAGGAAAACTAAGTTGATTCTTTAGAAACTTTTCTTTCAGTGCTTGTTTGAGATGGAAAGTAATGAAATATAAATTGCTTGGGGGCTTTTAGAAAGAATACTAGTCTAGAGAATAAAATCCCTGAGTTCTATAACTTCTCTTCCATTAACAGATTCTCTCATACAGTGAAAGTTGTCCAGCTGAAATGAGATGATGAGACTAAATCCAACCAGAAGCCTTTTCCAGTGCAAAACTGTATATTCATGATAGCGTTAATAGCCAAGAACTATCCTAATTATAACATTTAGTGAAAAATGGTATGCCCTTTGGCAGAATTAATGTTGACTATTAATGTGACTTCTCTATTTACACATGCTTTAGGGATATTTTTAATTAAAATTCTCCCTATGTTGATATCTAGCCATCTTTACTAAGTGTGTTATTTCACAATAAAGAATGAGTGTCTTTACTATTCAGAGCATTTTATATTTTCAATTTAATCTTCTGGTTCTTAATATAGAACTTCAAATCAAATGTTCCCTAGCTTTAGAAGTCATTCATCAGGTACAGAGAACAGGTAGGATTAAAGAGGATTGAATCATGGCATTTTGCTTTTTATTTCATCTTTTAGCCTCCCAACAAAGACTACAGACCATGGCCTTGTTAATCCTGTAGAGCAGGAGTCAGTTTCTGCATCATTAGTGTTAGTGATGAGTGATGCTTTTGACAAAGGTTAGAAAGCTTTTAGAACCATTTGACAACAATGACCACTAAAGATAGAAGTGGTTTCCCACTTGTTTTTCTAGAAGTAGAGTGACAGAGTTCCCACCTGACTCAGAAGACCTTTACCCTGTTCAAATCTGTCAATATTTTACTCATTTTCTGAAGCTCAATATAATAACTACTCTTTCTTCCAAAGATTTTATCTAATTGGAATTAAAGTCTTCCTTGTGGGATGCATTAGAAAAACACACACACAAACACTTAGAACATGAGAGATGTTTGATTGTAATCTTACCAGAGCACATTCTGTAATATATATTTTATTTATACTTATCTAAATGTTTATCTTTTCTCCCAAACTTGTCAGTAAGGAAGGCTGAAAGTTGAAATCATATAGAATCACATATCTTTTCTCCCAAACTTGTCAGTAAGGAAGGCTGAAAGTTAGAATCATATAGAATCACATACAGTTGAATTCTGTATCTTCAAAATGCCTAGAGCAGTTCAAGTAACACAGTAGATATGTACTCAATATTGATTAAATTGTATTGAAATGATTAAAAGGATGGAAATAATGATTTAGGGAACACTTTAGTTCAATTTTTGTGTACCACACACACTTGGATTTGTAATCTTCATTGACAGAAGTTCAGGTTTTCTGGAAGAAGATTTTGCTCACCTGCTCCTTCAAAAAAAGTTTTTATCCTATTTTAACTCATCTTCTACATATATGACTTGGAATAAGAGAAACTGCTTAATGTCCCAAACATCTCACTACTTTTGAATTAATGCTTGACCGTCAAAAATTATGTACTGATTTTACCAACAATAAATCACTGCTTTATATCTTCTGAAAAGGAAATTTTCTTTTAAAAATTTACAGTTAAATGGTGGAGATGTGTTGGAGGAGAAAAACTTCTTACAGGTGAAATCTGAAATTGTTTAAGTGATTATTATATTAAAGTTACCAAAATAACGTGGAGAATATTACCTAAATTTGTGTTAGAGATTCCAGTATAATTAGAAAACACATGTATCAGAAAAAACAACCTCCAAGGAAATTGTTGCAAGGAAAATACATAGACTACTTGGAATTTCAAAATAAAGTGATAAAAAGGTTTTGAGTGATATTGAAAAGAATGAGAAGATATTGGAGCTTGACCTTGAATAATGAATATGAGTTAGATTGTAAGATTGGGAGAGTGTAGTTTGAGATAACCGTTTAAGCAAAGACAAACTGATTGAAGGTGTTAAATAATTTGTGGGTAAAAGTCATTTAAACATCCAAGGGTTTGATATCACCATATTACAACTACTTATATGAGAAAAGCATAAGTCAAGTACTAAACAGAATTTGAAAAAGCAGAATGATGAAACCTGAATCAGGTGATGATGAAAAGACCCCATCCATGAATAGTACATACCTTAGATAAAGACGCATTAGTAGTGCTGTAGTCAAATGATACTCAGCAGTCTCTGGTTCAGTGGACACATGGCTCAATCCATCTCCATAGAGACACAGACGTGTTACATTGATTAACTGAGCAGAGTGTCATATTGATTTGATTTACACCCTCCAAAGGTATATTCCCAAGTTCAGGAATTTATGCAGCACTTAATTCTAAACAACCCATTCAGAAGTAGAAAAAACAAGTAAGTATAACTTTAACTGAAATATTTAACCATGGTAACTGTGAAAAATCACCAAGAAATAACAGCTCTTAAATTATGCCATAGTGATATTTGATATAGGGAGAATAATATAGACATATACCAATAAAATGGAAGTGATCTAGGAATATGGGTTAGGGAAAATATGTAGATATAGATGTGTAGCTTAGAATAAAAATGCCAGACTTATTGAGTGAGGGATAAAGTTTTTTATGGAAAGTAAATTTCAGCATTAATGTGAAAAAAATCTGCTTTGGATATTTAAGAGGCTATGTATCATTGTCGTAAGAAACAGATGGTTTTACAGCCTTTATACAACAATAAGTTTCATAAATCACAAGCCAGATGCAACAACAAGGCCGTTTTCAACACCTCTTCTTTTAATTCTTAATCAGACACAAAAACAGTGATTATAACTTGGAGATTCATTTGTAGATGATGTGATCATCCTTTGGTAACATAAAGGAAGGACTTGTGGAGCTCTATCTGCTAAAGTTTTCATTGCACTGTCATGTTCCTATTCCAGGGCTTCCCAGGCAGCTCCGTAGGTAAAGAATCTGCCTGCAGTGCAGGGGACGCTGGCAGATGCGGGTTCGATCCCTGGGTAGGAAAGATCCCTGGAGGAGGAAATGGCAACCCACTCCAGTATTCTTTCTTGAAAAATCCCATGGACAGAGGAGCCTGGTGAGCTATAATCCATAGGATTGCAAAGAGACAGGACTGAAGCGACTGAGCACACCCACACATTCGTATCCCATTGAAATCCTATTAAAACTTGAGATATAATCTCCAATATCAGGAATTAGATTTTCAAGTATCAGAGTAGTTATTGAGCCACATAATGAAAAGTGACACTGGTCTGTAGGCTTGTATTATTTTAAACTTTCAAGTTAAAAAGAAAAAAATGATGACTCTTCTAAACACTCAATGATCTTATTTTATATCCAAGAATAGAAACAGCATTCACATTTATTTCAAAGAACTGAAACACACTGCTGTGTTTATATATTCAATATAACGTGTCTGTGTTTCAAAGCAGGGATTTTGTTTGAAACTCTCATGACATGTTTGCTTTCCACCTTATTGCAGAATGTCCCTGTTAAACATCCATTATTTAAAACATGCTTGTCTACCCAGAAAAACATAGTAATGTCTAGAGACATTTTTTTAAAGAGTGGATTCAATGACCAAAGTTGATGCCCTACCTAATCATTTACTATTATTTATGACCTAGGAAATAAACTATACTACTCTGCTAGTCTCTGTGTGAGTACTAGCATTTATTTCAAAATACTGAGTCTAAGTTTTTACCTCTAAATGGGATATATAATACCCTTCTAACCAAATAATGGGCTTTCCTTGTGGCTTAGCTGGTAAAGAATCCACCTGCAATACAGGAAACCTGGCTTCTATCCCTGGGTTGGGAAGATCCCCTGGAGAAGGGAAAGGCTATCCACTCTAGTATTCTGGCCTGGAGAATTCCATGGACTGTATAGTCCATGGGGTTGCAAAGAGTTGGACACAACTGAGCGACTTTCACTTGAACTTAACTTTAACCAAATAATCCTGAGAATTTACCTAGATTTTCTTCACTTAATTCGTGGCATGTGGTAGGTTAAAAAGAAAAAAAAAAAAATCAAGTTTGTTTCTCCTTCCTCTGTATATTGTGCTATGTGTCCAAGTATGTAACTTTGTCACATTTTAAGAGGGCTGCTTTCCAAATTTGAGGAAGCATATGATACTTTGAGAAACCCTTCTCAGGTAACTTTTATGTTCTTTAAGCATAAAGCGTCTCATTTTAAGATCATTTGTCTATCCAATATATTAGTATAGGGTGGTAGTTTTATACTGGCAGGTACTTGGTAAGAAAGGAGAGGAAGACTGAGGGTCAAGGAGCAGAATGTGAAATTGGGTTGGGGGATAGGAGTGTCCTGTGATTTGGGGGGAAGGATTATATTTATGAGATTTTGTAGATCTGAGGGAGGAGCTAGGGACATTTGATTTGACTGGAGTCGGCTTGAATTAGAAGGGATGCAATGCCACTCACATTTTGCCAGCTAGTATATCTCATTACTACTGAAAAATAATGTGGGTCATGTCTTCAAGTATATTTCTTTCTACTTAAATTATTAATCATATTTAATCATGTTTGAATGAACATGATTTTACTGATCTATCTTTATATTTTGGATACATTATTTTACGTTATTAACAACAGTTTTGTTCTGACATACTCCCAAATTCTTTGTCATTTTTCACCTTAGATGGTAGTGGTTATGATTAGAAAATCTTTGTGAGATTTATCATGAAATCATTATTAATCACCTATTATGTACTAGATCTCAGTTACTACGCTAGGTGCTAATAACATATGATAATACCCATACCTAGCCAACTGAATAAGATGTAAAAGCAAAATGGTAAATAAAATATATCAAAATGCATGCTATGCTAAATATTTGTTTTTGATTACTACATTTAATTATTTATAAATATGTCTTATTATGCATCAGGGAGGATTTTCCCAGGAAACAATGCATCTGAGCCAGGTTCTGAAGGAGGAGTAGAAAATATCACCCAGAATGGGTAAGGACAAGTTTGTCATAGGCAAAGGGAGTGACTTGGACAAAAATCCAAGCGAAAGAAAGATCATCATATTTGTTAAACTGCAAGGGATTCGATTTATCTAGAATTCAGTTTCAACAGAGGAGTGGAAAGGAAAGGTATTAAAGGAGAACAGTTTTCCTCCCTCTCTTCGTCTCCCCTCCCTTCCTCCTTTCCTTTCCATTTTTCCTTTCCACCTTTCTTCTCTCTTCTCCTTTCCCCCATTTCTTCCCTCTTCTTTCTTCCTTTTAATATTGTTCTGCAGAGTAACAAGCTCCTTACCAAATATTAGCTTGAAGTCAAAGAATCAGCTCTGATCTCTATCTTTATGGGGTCCTAAGATTCCCTAAGATCCTTATTAATACAATTGTATCTCATTTTCTTTGTTTCCTACTCTTTTGCTCTTTCATCTAAATGTGATTTATAGACAGAAAAGTAATTGAAAACAATCCAGTTTTTGTCAATTTTAAAACAGTTTACTCTATGTTTTATAAGATATTTGCAACTGACCGAGTTTCTTCTAATAGCAAGTTCCCAAACCACTTTTCTATAGATGGGATTTAGCTCTGTTCTGTAACAATGCACACTGAATTTCTCATTTGCTCTTAAGCTCCTTGGCCCACTGACACTCCACTTTAAGTTTAATCAGACAGAAAAATCAGAAAAGCTCTGGTCTCAAGTGACCACTTTGACTTTTTTTTTCCTGAAAGCAATAAGAGATGAAATTTGCCCATTTTGTGCAGTCAGTATGTGATTCTCTATACACCTGTATACTGTGTTTATTTCAAATTCAGGGTGACCAACATTAATGCTGCCTGTCTCAGTGAGAAAACCAGCTTTACAGGCACCATTAGCAATCATTTCTAGTAGCTATCTGCATGAGTGATACTGTGTTTATTAGGAATTTTTTTGAAGATAGACCAAAAAGTATGAGAAAGTTTCAGAGCTGCTTAGGTCTTAACTAAATAGGGAATCAGATTTGATTCATTTATTATAGTCATAGTTCTTTAGCAACAAGTGTTCTTAAGATAAGGCAGACTTTTCCTCTGATTGGACCCTGAAAATTGCTTGTGCCCTGCACAAGTGATATGACACATATCATCCTGCATATGTGTAATTGGGGTTTTCAGTTAATGATATAACATCTATAAAGATATATTGACTTTTTGTAATGGTTGTATGATATCCAGTGTACTCCTTTTTTATTTATTAATAAATTTATTTATTTTAGTTGGAGGCTAATTACTTTACAATATTGTAGTGGATTTTGCCATACATTGACATGAATCAGCCATGGGTTTACATGTGTTCCCCATCCTGAACCCCCCTCCCATCTCCCTCCCTATCCCATCCCTCTGGGGCATCCCATTGCCCCAGCCCTGAGCATTTGTCTCATGCATTGAACCTGGAATGGCGTTCTGTTTCACATATGATAATATACATGTTTCAATGCTATTCTCCCAGAACGTCCCACCCTCACCTTCTCCCTCAGAGTCCATAAGACTGTTCTATGCATCTGTGTACTCTTATTATACCAATTCACATACCCACCAACATTGCACAAGTATTTCCTTTCTCTACATCCTTGCCAATACTTTTGTCTTATATTTTTGAAGACAGTCATTTTAACACTTGTGAGATTATATTTCTTTGTATTCTTCTACTGTGTTAAAATTTAACCCTGAGTTTAAAGACTGCTAAGTTCTATGAGTACTTCTAGAGAATTGTTGAAACTGAGAGTAGCTTGGTGGGGGGGGGCAAAAATTGCAACTGTGCTTTATTCAAGATTAAAAGTTTTTCTTATGTTCCCCTTAGGACCCCTGCTTTTATTCTTGTGATAGTACTTATCATACTGTATTCTAATTTCCTATGCCTAACATAAAGTCGGCTCAGAGTAAGTCCTCAATACCTACTAGTACAGCTACAGAACTAAAGTAAGAAAAGAAGGAAGAATATCTCAATATACCATACACAGTTAATTGTTTTAACTTTTTATTTTGTATTGGGGTATAGCCAATTAACACTGTTGTGATAGTTTAAGGTGAACAGCTGAGGGACTCAGCCATACATATACATGTATTCATTCTCTCCAAAACTCCCCTCCTAGCCAAGCTGCCACATAACATTGAGCAGGGTTCCATGTGCTGTACAGTAGGTCCTTGATAGTTATCCATTTTAAATATAGCAGTGTATACAGGCAACTGTAAGTTCTTTCGCTAAGACTTGTGGGTCTCATTCTGTTTTGTACATAAGTTCATTTGTATCATTTCTTTTTTATTCTACGTGTAAATGATGTTATACAATATTTCTCCTTCTCTGTCTGACTTACTTCACTCACTATGACAGTCTGCTGCTGCTGCTGCTAAGTCGCTTCAGTCATATCTGACTCTGTGCGACCCCATAGACAGCAGCCCACCAGGCTCCCCCATCCCTGAGATTCTCCAGGCAAGAATACTGGAGTGGGTTGCCATTTCCTTCTCCATATGACAGTCTAGCTCTATCCATATTGCTGCAGATGGCATTAATTCATTTTTTTTAATGGTTGAGTAATATTCTGTTACATGAGTTGCTTTTTTTTTTTTATGTAAGCCAAAAGGTAGTGTGATCAAATGCTTTGAACTACTAACAAGTAATGGCATAAAAGTGATTATTGAGAAAACAGATATACTTCTATTCCTCTAGCTTGACATTAGTGAGAAAATTCTGGTGTCTTACTTCATGGCAGATAGATGGGGAAACAGTGGAAACAGTGGCTGACTTTATTTTTCTGGGCTCCAAAATCGCTGCAGATGGTGACTGCAGCCATGAAATTAAAAGACACTTACTCCTTGGAAGGAAAGTTATGACCAACCTTGATAGCATGTTAAAAAGCAGAGATTACTTTGCCAACAAAGGTCCGTCTAGTCAAGTCTATGGTTTTTCCAGTGGTCATGTATGGATGTGAGAGTTGGACTATAAAGAAAGCTGAACGCCAAAGAATTGATGCTTTTGAACTGTGGTGTTGGAGAAGCCTCTTGAGAGTCCCTTGGACTGCAAGGAGATCCAACCAGTCCATCCTAAAGGAGATCAGTCCTGGGTGTTCATTGGTAGGACTGATGTTGAAGCTGAAACTCCAATATTTTGGCCACCTGATTCGAAGAATTGACTCACTGGAAAAGACCCTGATGCTGGGAAAGATTGAGGGCAGGAGGAGAAGGGGACGACAGAGGATGAGATGGCTGGATGGCATCATTGACTCGATGGCCATGGGTTTGGGTGGACTCGGGGAGCTGGTGATGGACAAGGAGGCCTGGCGTGCTGCAGTTCCTGGGGTTGCAAAGAGTTGGACACGACTGAGTGACTGAACTGAACTGTACTGATAGTGCCTCCATCTTGTTGCCACAAGATATCCATTGACATAGAATCTTGGACTAGAGGAAAGGAAAAAAATCATCTCTCATGTCAATACCTAGAGATCAATCTTTTCCAGATGAAGATAAAAACTAAACAGATATTCCCAACACAATAAAGGCTAAAATTAAAATTCAGTGTTACCAACTGAAAATACATTTAAGAAAGAGTTAATAATTTATCACCATAGCAAACATAAGGAATATATTATAAATGTGAGATTGAAGAGCCTGACAAAGTTATGAAATGAAATCAACATAAATTGGGATTAATCTTAAGGAGATATAATTAGATTGTGATTGAGGTTAAGAAAACCTAAGTATAATCAATACAATTGAGTGTTGAAAGAGTATTTTTAAGAGAACAAGAATGAACTGAAATAAATTTTTAGCACCTTCCATATGAAAAGGATACCTACTTCAGTGAGCCTATGTGGATGACTGGTCCATTTAGGAGGTTTATACCTATCACAAAGATTGCTGCTTTGCACTATTATATAGTTATTAATATCATTCTTCTGACTTAGATTCTAGAGCATATCAGGCAAAATTCAAATTACCTTAAATCTCACTATAGTATTCCATACAAGCAAATATTAATTCTTGTGATGAATTAATATTTGGAATTCATTCCTACATTATTCATTTATATAATTGGTTAGAGTAAATCTGGAAATCTCTGGACACACTGAGAAAAAAAATCAAATTTATATGCCTGAAAAGCTGGAGACAAGATTCAAGTATGTGTTTAACACTAAGTAGTATCAACCTAGTCACTCTGTTTAGGTAGGGAGGAAAATTTTCCTCAGGTTATACCTCCTAGTTATACAGCATGGCTATTCTACCTCAGGAAAGGTGGGCAAGAGATAAAGCAGGAAAGGGTTAAAGAATTTAAAAGAGAAAAATATTTCATGAACTCATAATGTTTCCTAGAGTTACAATGTTGGAAAGAAAGAAAAGAAAGTTAGTCACACAGTTGTGTCCAACTCTTTGCAATCCCATGGACTGTAGCCCCCCAGGTTCCTCTGTCCTTGGAGTTCTCCAGGCAAGAATATTGGAATGGATTGCCATTTCCTTCTCTAGGGGACCTTCCTGACCCATGGATAGAATATGGATCTCCTGCATTGCAGGCAGATTCTTTACCAACTGAGCTACTAGTCCTCACTTAAATTTGTCAGCACTGTGCCTGTTTTGTCACAAGCGAAGCTAGTAGAACTTAAAGAACTTATTTTGAAAGATATGATGCAAGAAGACAGCCTGCCTGGCTCTTTGGGTAACATTGATCTCTCCCTGTCTTTTGATTTTGAGTAGTGTGTACACATGTGGAATAGTGTGTGTATGTGCATATGAGTATGTGTATATGTGTATGTGAGTGTGAGTATATTTTTATGATGAAATCTTTTGTACCATGGGCCATAAAGTAAGAAATTTATTTTATATCTTTATTTTAAACTTTATTATAAATTTATTTTAAATTTCTCCCTGTTAGAAGTCCAAAAAAATGCACATACCCTTATCCAAAGAGAATATGTGTGTGTGTGTATGTGTGTGTATTTTTTAACTGCCATTAAAATAAAAATATGCTCACTGATTACAGGTAAGGAGCATCCATGTGAAGGTATACAGAATTATCTAAGGGCTCATTTCTACTACAAATCTTGTCCAGAAAAATTCTCCTAACACCACATTTTATAATAGCGCACAATGATCTTAAATTGATTATATTGCCCCTCTGATTAATTTAGTAGCTCTCCTTTACTCAACTGTCTAACAGACAGGGTTAGGTGAAACACTGTCTCCAGAGATCAAAGTGAGCATTCATTAGCGGGGAAAGAGTGGAAGGCATTGTCTGTTCATGTAGCCCAGACTTATGGGACTGGGGTCAAACTTCAAGTTAATGCAGTTTGGTTTAATGGTTTTTGGAGAGTGATAAGAAGATTGTTTCAGAAAGACATACATTCCCAGCTACAGTTTTCTACTCAGGTTTTTCTTTTATCAGATTCACAAAATGATTCTGTTTATGACTCCATGTGTGTACAAATCTCACCTGATGGATTTTGAGGAGCTTGAATGGCAGTAGTAATTTATTTCCAAACCACCATCATGATGGTCAGACTCTTATGTGAATAAAAAATTTTCATAAAGAAGCAATGACTCATGAGATGCTAGGGGACTTAATTTTATGGCACAGTTTTAGTTTGCTGCATAAGAGTGGAATAGTAAGTTAAAGAGATTCTGATTCTTAGAAATTGAAACCATATTATTTTAACTTAAAAATAACTCCCTTTGTGTCAAATTACTTCTTTAGGCTTTAAATTTTTCATCTTTAAAATGACATTATAGGATAAACTTATCCCTAAAGTCAGTTTCATCTTGAAAATCATCTTATTATGTGGTTGCTGAAGGCCATCCTGTTAGAACTCATGAGATTTTGATCTTAATTACTAGGAATCCTAATTTTGATCTTAATTACTAGGGCTTCCCTGGTGGCTCAGAAGGTAAAGCGTCTGCCTACAATGCAGGAGACCTGGGTTCAATCCCTAGGTTAGGAAGATCTCTTGCAGAAGGAAATGGCAACCCACTCCAGTATGCTTGCCAGGAAAATCCCATGGACGGAGGAGCCTGGTAGGCTACGGTCCGTGGGGTCACAAAGAGTTGGACACGACTGAGCGACTTCACTTTCACTTTCACTAGAAATCCTAATTGGACAGATAAATAAACATAATTTACATATCACATAGTTTTTTATATTTACAATTAATGAGACATATTAAAAATTTTTAAATATTCTAAACTGAGATTTTTGAAATTGTGTATGAAAGAACCCTGCTTTATAAAATGATTAGTTATAAGAACTTATTGAATGATATATGGACCCATTTATAAGTCCATTAGTGCATTTTATAATGCACTTATGGTTTATAAGTGCATATTAATTGTAGACTACTGTATTCATTCAGCTCCATTGTTGCTTTAAACTAACTACACATCTGGTGCCATTGTGCAAGTACTAGACCCCACTTCAAAAAAAAAAAAACTCCAGAAGCTACTCAGTTCAGTTCAGTCACTCAGTCGTGTCCGACTCTTTGCAACCCCATGAATTGCAGCACGCCAGGCCTCTCTGTCCATCACCAACTCCCGGAGTCTACCCAAACCCATGTCCATCGAGTTGGTGATGCCATCCAACCATCTGATCCTCTGTCATCCCCTTCTCCTCCCGCCCCCAATCCTACCCAGCATTAGGGTCTTTTCCAATGAGTCAACCCTTCGCATGAGGTGGCCAAAGTATTGGAGCTTCAGCTTCAACATCAGACCTTCCAATGAACACCCAGGATTGATCTCTTTTAGGATGGATTGATTGCATTTCCTTGCAGTCCAAGGGACTCTCAAGAGTCTTCTCCAACACCACAGTTCAAAAGCATCAATTCTTCGGCGCTCAGCTTTCTTCACAGTCCAACTCTCATATCCATACATGACCACTGGAAAAACCATAGACTTGACTAGACGGACTTTTGTTGGCAAAGTAATGTCTCTGCTTTTAAATATGCTATCTAGGTTGGTCATAACCTTCCTTCCAAGGAGTAAGCGTCTTTTAATTTCATGGCTGCAGTCACCATCAGCAGTGATTCTGGAGCCCAAAAAAAGAAAGTTTGACACTGTTTCCACTGTTTCCCCATCTATTTCCCATGAAGTGATGGGACCAGATGCCATGATCTTAGTTTTCTGAATGTTGAGCTTTAAGCCAACTTTTTCACTCTCCTCTTTCACCTTCATCAAGAGGCTCTTTAGTTCTTCTTCACTTTCTGCCATAAGGGTGGTGTCATCCGCATATCTGAGGTTATTGATATTTCTCCCGGCAGTCTTGATTCCAGCTTGTGTTTCTTCCAGCCCAGCATTTCTCACGATGTGCTCTGCATATAAGTTAAATAAGCAGGGTGACAATACACAGCCTTGATGGACTCCTTTTCCTGTTTGGAACCAGTCTGTTGTTCCATGTCCAGTTCTAACTGTTGCTTCCTGACCTACTAGCTTTTTATTAATTCAGTTCCAAATTATATGTCTGATCTCTTCTACACATCAAATTCTATTTTGTTTCTTATACCTCATCATAGATTGCTTTTCTCACAGTGAAACTGGCTTCCTTACAAACACAGATTTTGTATGTGGCCACTGTACTTCTGTCTGCTTTAAGCTACAATGCTGGACAATTCAATAAGTAACATGTCTATGGGCCATTGTTAGCACAATGATGACATAACAGTGATTGTTATGGGAGCAGGTGTTGTGGTATATTCATATACTATGTTTATAACTTCTTGTCTAGGTTGTGAAATTGAACCATTAAGTGAAAAAAAGACTATATATAAACAGAATAAATTATGTATCAGATTATTTTTTACAAACCACATGATATATACATAAATTCCAAAATACAGTGAAATATAATAATGAAAACATTCCAAGAGCTTGACATAAACTATTTTGATTTTGTGGGCCTAATTTAATGTACTTAATTCCTTCCATGTCTTTTATTTAATTTCTTTCCTATTTTCATTGGTGTAGTGACCCAGAACTTGGAGGGAGCTGGTTAATTCCAGATGACTGCCCTTTCCTTACCCCTTTTCTATATAATCTCTGCACTCTGTGAGAAGTTTCTGATTTTAGAAGACTGATTGGGTAGTGATAGATTCTGCACATTTTTTCCAGAGCAAGGAAAACTGTTGTTCCTCTCACCCCTATTGTTTCTTCCTTCCTCATGAGAGTTAAGAACCAGTTTTTTTATGACTTTATACTTGAGCCTGGCTTATTATCATAGAGTTTTTGAGTTTTAGGTTGCGGGTGGTCAGAGACACTGTTTACTCATTTATTGTAACCTACTAAACTAGAGGGACCTGCAACTAGATTTGGGGCACTAGTTCATATAATAGTAAATAATACTTTGATATTTGTAGTTGTCAGTGCTTTTTCTTTGTTGATAATGTCCTGTTCAATTTTAAGTGACATAAATGCAAAGGTTAAAATAGATAAAGAAATTACAAAAATGGGCAATATCAAAGAATGGTCAAACTACCAGACAGTTGCACTCATTTCACATGCTAGCAAGTTAATGCTCAAAATCATTCAAGCTAGGCTTCAATAGTACATGAACTGAGAACTGCCAGATGTACAAGCTGGATTTAGAAAAGACAGAGAAACCAGAGATCAAATTGCCAACATCTATTGGATCATAGAAAATGAAAGGGAATTCCAGAAAAAAAATCTGCTTCACTGACTATGCTAAAGCCTTTTACTGTGCAGATCACAACACCCTGTGGAAAATTCTGAAAGTGATGGGAATACTAGACCACCTAACCTGCCTCCTGAGGAACCTGTATGCAAGCCAAGAAGCAGCAGTTAGAACCAGACATGGTACAATAGACTGGTTCCAAATCGGGAAAGGAGTACATCAAGGCTATATATTGTCACCTTGCTTGTTTAACTTATATGCAGAATACATCATGCAAAATGCTGGGCTGGATGAATTACAAGCTGGAATCAAGATTGCCAGGAGAAATATCAGAAACCTCAGATATGCAGATTACACCACCCTTATGACAGAAAGCAAAGAACTAAAGAGCCTCTTGATGAAAGTGAAAGAGGAGTCTGGAAAAGCTGGCTTAAAACTCAGCATTCCAAAAATGAAGATCATGGCCTTCAGTCCCATCACTTCATGGCAAATAGATGGAGAAAAATTGAAAACAGTGTCTCACTCCCAAATCACTGTGGATCATGATTGCAGCCATGAAATTAGAAGATGCTTGCTCCTTGGAAGAAAAGCTATAACAACCTAGACAGCGTATTAAAAAGCAGAGACATCACTTTGCTGACAAAGGCCTGTATAGTCAAAGCTATTGTTTCTCCAGCAGTCGTGTATGGATGTGAGAGTTGGACCATAAAGAAGGCTGAGCACCAAAGAACTGATGCTTTTGAACTGTGGTGATGGAGAAGACCTTTGAGAGTTCCTTGGACAGCAATGAGATTAAACCAGTCAATCTTAAAGAAAATCAACCCTGAATATTCTTTGGAAGGACTGATGCTAAAGCTGAAGCTCCAGTGTTTTGGCCACCTATGCAAACAGTCACATCAGTGTCTTTTCACTGGAAAAGAATCTTTGTTGGCAAAGATTGGGGGCAGGAGGAAAAGGGGGTGATAGAGGATGAGATGGTTGGATGTCATCATCAACTCAATGGGCAAGAGTTTGAACAAATTCCAGGAAATAGCAAAAGGCAGGGAAGCCTGGCATGCTGCAGTCTACATGGTCACAAGAGTAGGACATGACTGAGCAACTGAACAAAGATAGAGATGAAGAAGAAAAAGAGTCTCAGGAGCTGTATGAAGATTGGAGAGATCACCACCACAAATTTATTAAAAGTTATGAAAGTACTGTAAAATTACAGATAATTTCTTCTCCATTAAGAGAGATAATAAATATATATGGATTGTCTACAAAGTATGTGGAAATACAGTGATATGGTTCATTTTTTGATGAAATATTTCTTTTGATTTATTTTATATTTACATATTGTGAACCAGCTGGAACATATTTACTGGCATCCCAGCAAAATTGATGCCATTGTCTTTTCATTTTTATTCTTTTCTGCTTTCACTTCTTAAGTGTACCTTATCTCCTCTATCTCCACCTCACTGATTTCCAAGAGATTTTTGTTATGCAAAGTGTGTCTTGTAAAGCAGTGCTGCTAGTGTTACCTAAGAAATGTTTAAAAATGTTGAATCCAGGCCCCTCCTCAAAGCTACCGAATTGGAGCCTTCATTTTAAAATCATCCCAGATAAGTATTGCAATAGATAACAGTGCAATGCTGCTATTTCAGTTCAGTTCAGTTCGCTCAGTCGTGTCCGACTCTTTGCGACCCCATGAACCTCACACGCCAGGCCTCCCTGTCCATCACCAATTCCCAGAGTTTACCCAAACTCATGTTAATTGAGTCGGTGATGCCATCTAACCATCTCATCCTCTGTCGTCCCCTTCTCCTCCTGCCTTCAATCTTTCCCAACATCAGGGTCTTTTAAAATGAATCAGCTCTTTGCATCAGGTGGCCAAAGTAGTGGAGTTTCAGCTTCAACATCAGTCCTTCCAGTGAACACCCAGGAATGATCTCCTTTAGGATGGACCGGTTGGATCTTCTTGCAGTCCAAGGGACTTTCAAGAGTCTTCTCCAACACCACAGTTCAAAAGCATCAATTCTTCGGCGCTCAGCTTTCTTTTACTCCCAACGCTCACATCCATACATGACTACTGGAAAAACCATAGCCTTGACTAGACAGACCTTTCTTGACAAACTAATGTCTCTGCTTTATAATATGCTGTCTAGGTTGGTCATAAGTTTCCTTCCAAGGAGTAAGCGTCTTTTAATTTCATAGCTGCAGTCACCATCTGCAGTGATTTTGGAGCCCCCCAAAATAAAGTCAGCCACTGTTTCCATTATTTCCCCATCTATTTGCCATGAAATGATGGGACCGGATGCCATGATCTTAGTTTTCTGAATGTTGAGCTTTAAGCCAACTTTTTCACTCTCCTCTCTCACTTTCATCAAGAGGCTCTTTTGTTCTTCTTCACTTTCTGCCATAAGGGTGGTGTCTCAAGGGTGGTACATACAGGTTTCTCAAGAGGCAGGTCAGGTGGTCTGGTATCCCCATTTCTTTCAGAATTTTCCACAGTTTATTGTGATCCACATAGTCAAAGGCTTTGACATAGTCATAAAGCAGAAATAGATGTTTTTCTGGAACTCTCTTGCTTTTTTAATGATCCAGTGGATGATGGCAATTTGATCTCTGGTTCCTCTGCCTTTTCTAAAACCAACTTGAACATCTGGAAGTTCACGGTTCACGTATTGCTGAAGCCTGGCTTGGAGAATTTTGAGCATTACTTTACTAGCGTGTGAGATGAGTGCAATTGTGCAGTAGTTGAGCATTCTTTGGCATTGCCTTTCATTTTACTATTCCCATTTGCCTGGAATCTTGCTGCAAATGAAATCTGATTAAGAAAGGGTAGCGAGACAAAACATAGGGCCTTTTGTTTTGTTTTGTTTCCTTCCTTAATAAATTTCCCATGTTTTTAGTTC
The DNA here is from genome assembly GCF_054371585.1 of Giraffa tippelskirchi. Classification (NCBI taxonomy): domain Eukaryota; kingdom Metazoa; phylum Chordata; class Mammalia; order Artiodactyla; family Giraffidae; genus Giraffa; species Giraffa tippelskirchi. The sequence continues at coordinate 68,409,522 of NC_137278.1, forward strand.
TCTGGTTAATCTTGGGCTGAAGATGATGATGATGGTTTTTAACCAGTAATTGGCCGCTCTTCTTGGGAGATATTTTCTTTGGAAATAAGAGGTCACTAGTAGACTGATTGGATGCCAGGAGTCTGATTAAACCATGTCTATCAGTGGGCTATGAAGTAAATGAGATGTTATTGCCCTTATAATATTGCCTGATGGGTCATGTAGGAAATGTAATAACATTTCACATGAATTGAACTACAATGAAACAGTAACTGCATGCAAAAAAACACTTTAAATGTCACAGAATGTGGCTTTCATTTGTCTGTGGAGAGGCCTTAAGGTTTCCTAATATATTTCAATAGTTTTAAATAAAATGATTTTGAATTAGGCATGTCTAAAAACAGGAAAATTAGTTCAGAGTATTTTATAACATGGACATGATTTTGAGCAAACTCCAGGAGACAGTGGAGGACAGAAGAGACTGGTGTGAAGCAGTCCATGGGGTTGCAAAGAATTGGACATGCCTTAGTGACTGAACAATAAATATTACAATATGCCAAGCTAGAGGTGATAAAATCAAGTTAACAAAGTAAAGAAGGAAGTAAAATGGAATATGGAAGTCTTGAATGCCACTTGTAGGCATCAGTGGAAAAGAAGACTCTGACTTTATTGTGGAGAATTTTAACAATGACAGGCCTGGAGGAGGGCATGGCACATCACTCCAATATTCCTGCCTGGAGAATTCCCAAGGACAAAGGAGCCTGGCAGGCTACAGTCTATAGGGTTGCAAAGAGTCAGACATGACTGAGCAACTAAGCACAACAATGATAGGGCAATAATAGTGTTTTTAAGAGAACTAGAGGGGGCCAGTGAAGTTTTATGAGGCAGAGAATTTGTTCAGTCCTTGTTAGGTTTTATATTTGTCCATGATTGAGGTATAAATGCCTCATAGGACTGAAGCTAAAATACAATCATAAGTATTAAGGTAATTATTTACACTGAACTATTACTTGAAGAAGATTAGACAAATAATTTATTATGCATATGTGCATGCTCAGTCACTTCAGTTGTGTCTGACTTTTTGCAACCCTATGGATTGTAACCTTCCAGGCTCCTCTATCTATGGCATTCCCCAGGCAAGAATACTGGAGTGTATTGCCATGCCCTCTTCCAGGGGATCTTCCCAAACCTAATTTAGTTTAGAGAGACAAAGGAAGAGGAGGGAAGGGGAAAGAAGGGAAATGGGGTGGAAGGGAAGGGAAAGAAAAAAAGAAGGGAAAAGAGGAAAAAGAAAAGGAATAGAAAAATAGGGAAGAAGAAGGATGAAAAGACTTGAGTGGAAGTGATGGTACACAGGAGATGATAAAAATCTTGAGGACAAAAAAGTTTGGTGAGTATGAAAAAGAGAACATCTAGAAAGAATGCAGGGTTTTTTATCTGCCTGACAATTTGAATAGTATCAAGGCAGAGTGTCACAGTGAACATGAGAGGAGAAAAACTGTATAAAAACAGAGCAGTAAAAATATGAAGGTGTCAAATATTGTCAACAGATTAGGAGTGATAAAGACAGAGAAAGACTCCGGGATTAGGGGAATTTAGCCACTCCGAACAGAGCTGATTTGGAGAATGATAGTGGAAGAAGATAGACTATTGGGCACGATGAGAGAATCAACTGTGATTATTTAGAAGAAGCGAGGAAGAGTGAATATAGGCTGGAAAAATATGGTAGACAAAGTAAGGAGAACATTTAATATATGATATGTGAAGAGCAGAGTGGCAGACAAGAATTTGGGAAGGATGAGGACCTTTGAGACAAAACATGTCTTCAATAATTTCAGGTCTCTATGTTGCAAAACAGATATATAATAAATACCAAAATGTTTTAACTACTTGCATGCCTTCTTCCTCTTCCCATATTGACTACATAGCATAGACTCCACATTTATTGCTTGCATTATTGCAGTAGATTTATACCTGTCTTCACTCTTTTTTTTTTTTTTCAGTCTTTTCTCTACCAGTGATTTACATTATGGAGCATTTTGCATAACCTTGTGGATATTTTCATTATCAAATTTGTGAGTGAGGCCAAGGGTGCTAGATGTCTGCAATCCTGTTCAGCTAATCGTCCTGTAAGCTTCATTTTTTTTCAAATGTCCAGGAAGGCCAAAACGTTACAAATATTCTGGTTATAGAACATAATAATATGAAAAAAGATATTACAAGAAGTTATATGAAAAGCTCAGTAGTTTAGAGAATGTAATTTTGAATAGGGAAACTTATAGAATAAGAGACATTGTGTTAAAATTAATTGTACTGTGTATTCATCCTGTCTCTTCGGTGTATCATGGAATATCTAACTTTTAATTGAAAAAAAATTCAGTGCAGAAGTGGAATTAGTATAAATTCGATAAAACTGGTTGCAAATATGTAACAATGCAAGTTTTGAAACTCCTTTTGACAGATTTTTATAAAGTGTTATAAATCAGTGGAGATACATAAAAATAAGGAATTCCATGAACTTCATGTAAAAGTTTGTTTTAACTGTAGCACATATTATTGAACTCTTATTTATGTTTTTGGAAATTGTAGGGAGATAATAAGCAAAATGATATGTAAAAATTTAATATTGAAGATTTTGATTTGCTTTAGTCTCATTTGTTTTCTTCCCCTGATATTATCCTCAAATATATATTTGAGGTATCTGTGTAGTTGCTAAGTCATGTCCAACTCTTTGCAACCCCATGGACTATAGCCTGCCAGGCTCCCCTGTCCATGGGATTCTCCAAGCAAGAATACTGGAGTGGGTTGCCATTTCCTCCTCCAGGGGATCATCCTGACCCAATTGAGGTATATATAGAGGTATATATAGAGGTATATATCCATACCTCTCCTATGGATTCTTCTATTACTGCTTTTCTTCCTGGTGCATCCTTTTTTCTTTATTGCTTAGAGAAAAATATAATCACTAAGATCTTTTTAAGTATTAAAGACTTAATATACACCTTGACATGGGGTAGGCTTTTTAGGACAGGTTGTATTCTTTGTGATGCATCATCACCCCAACCCATGCCATTAATGGAAGAGGGACTTATTTTGATAACATGATTATTTATAAATGAATACAATCTCATTTGGTAGTATATCATACTTATTTTCTTCACTGTAAAATTATGTTTTTGTTGTTGTTGGCATGGTGTTTGGTTTTTACTTCATTGCCTAATACATTTCTGATCTTTCATTTTCTTATTTATTGAGCACATGCTACATACCAGGAATATGTGAGATATAATCTATATAATACTGAAACAAACAAAAAATCATATCTCTCCCCACATGGGGCTTGCTTTCTAGCAGGAAAGAGAGAGAATAAGTAAATAAGTGGGTTAAAATATTTTTAAATGGTGATCATTGCTGTGGAGAAAAATAAGAGGAAGTGGCAGAGGCTCAGTAAGAGGAATTTAATATAAATTAACTAAGGAGAGTCTTGCTAATATAATGCAATTAGGAGGAAATGAGGGAGAAATTCTTTCAATATTAGCCCAGGGAGTAACAAGTCTAAAGGTCCTGAAACAGGAAGTTTCTTGGCATTAAAAAAAAAACAAACAACTTGAGGAGGTGAGAATGACCGGAGCAAAGTAGGTATGTGAGAAAGAAAGTTGGGTTGGAGAATTGCAGGTGTCAGGAAACCATTGTAAGCACTTTAAGTTAATGTTCTTTGTGAGATGGGAAAGCAGGGAATGATTTGGGGCAGAGTGCCATAATCTGACCTACATTTTTAAATAATCACTCTGACATTTGTTTTGAGAATACTCTTCGAGCTAGAGCATAAGTGAGGAGATCAGCTAAGTGTCTATACCAACATATATTTTAAGAATGTTCTCTGTCTATATAAGGTATAGTTCTATAAGTGACTGATTTGATTTCATTTTCCTGGGCTGCAAAATCACTGCAGACAGTGACTGCAGCCATGAAATTAAAAGGTGCTTGCTCCTTGGAAGGGAAGCTATGACAACCCTAGACATCATATTAAAAAGCAGAGACATCACGTTGCTGACAAAAGTCTGTATAGTGAAAGCTATGGTTTTTCCAATAGTCATGTACAGATGTGAGAGTTGGTCCATAAAGAAGAATGAAAGCCAAAGAATTGATGCTTTCAAATTGGAGAACTGCTTTCAAACTGGAGAAGACTCTTAGTCCCTTGGACTGCAGGGAGATGAAACCAGTCAATTCTAAAGGAAATAAACCCTCAATATTCATTGGAAGGACTGTTGCTGAAGTTGAAGCTTCAGTACTTCGGCCGAGCTGACTCACTGGAAAAGAACCTGATGCTGGGAAAGAATGAAGATAAAAAGAGCCGAGGTGAAGGTGAGAGGGATAGATAGCATCACCTACTCAGTGGATATGGATTTGAGCAAACTCCAGGAGGAAATGGAGGACAGAGGAGCCTGGTGTGCTACAGTCCTTGAGGTCACAAAGAATCACACATGACTTAGGGACTGAACAGCAGCAACTTAGTAGAGTAAAATAGGTACACTGTCTACTTTCTTGGAGGTTATAATCTAACAGATAAGTTGCTTTAGAGCTTAAATTCATTGTTTTTTATATTTTTTCTTTTCCTTTTCAGCTAGATTTTGTATCATTTTAAAATTGGATTAGGTATCCAATTATACATTTGAATTCATTCATTTACTCATCCACTCATGGAGCAATCAAAAGCCTGCATGCCATGTTGAGATAATGATCTCTCTCAGACAAGCTACATATTGCTGGCACTGAGTGACTGTTCAACAAAGTCTTCAAGAGTTGAACTGAGTTGAGTATTGGGAGTAATAAAAAGCTGGGAAGATGACTAAAGGGTTAAGAAAAAGTATGATAAGATGTAGTTGGTATGCAGGCAAATTAGGCTGTCTATGTTGGAGCTGCTGAACTTAATGGCTTTTGGAGATCATTGATGAGCTTCTGTATTCTTAGTGTACTTTAGTAACCTCTACTGTCAAGGCAGAACAGTAATGCATGCTGACTTTTCAGAGATGTAAGAGAAGAAGGAGCATGCAAATGATTGTATACAAATGATTAAGCTGAGATTGATCCAATATAAATGCTAACTAGAAAAGGAGACAATTCACTTCATGCTATAATTTCAATGCAGAAGGAAACATCAGACCATTGATTACCCCTCTCATATATGAAAAACATATGAAAATACATTCAGCATTCACAACTATAGTAAATGTTTGTTCAGAGCTCTTGTTAGTACCAGGTTTTCTTTAAAAACCAGATGTTTCCTCTTCTTCTTCTTTATTTTTTTTAAAAATAATCATGAAGCAAATAAGAAATGTGCACTACCATCTTATAATTTTCTAGGAATAATATGGAGAGGTGGACTTACTGATATATTACTTAAAACAGTCTCTTCTCCCCTGATCATTCAAATGGAAGGGAAAATATCACTGTTAAAGAGTAAAAATCTTTAAATTTTTATTTGTCATATTTATCTTGAAAGGTCTTATGAATTATAAAAATCTACTCAATTAAATTATGAACCTCAAAATGTTTAGCTGTAATTCTTACTCTTTACCCCAAATTTGCATCATTAATAAAAATAAGGTAGTGATTGATTATTTTATGAAAAATATTCCAATTTTCATGTTATTTACCTACATATTGCTATGGATATTAACTTTGGTGTAGACTCCTTGTTTCTATATTATTTTTAAGTAAAGTAGACCTGTTAACAGAGATCCTGATGGAATAAGACAGAGGGTTTGCTTATGGAAAAATGTCACATTGTATTACTCTTCAACAATGCTTATTTTTTTTGATATCATATAAATTTGGAAGGAAACTCTACAATTATCACTGTATTTTCCTAACTTTGAATGTCATAGATTTGCTTTCACTTCTTTTTAACATTTTAATAGATGCAATTATACAAAATAGATTCTTTTGTATGCCTTCAATCACAACATTGTTTTGTGAGATTCATAATGTTTCATGCAGTAGTTCAGTCATTTTTATTGGGATAGTATATTCTATTAAATAAGGAGCTTCTCCGGTGGCTCAGATGGTAGAGAATCCACCTGCAATACAGGAGACCTGGGATGGGAAGATCCTCAGGGGAAGGAAATGGCTACTCACTCCAGTATTCTTGCCTGAAGAATCCCATGAACAGAGGAGCCTGGTGGGCTATGGTCCATGTGGTTGCAAAGTGACAGACACGATTTAGCAACTAAATAACAACAATACAATACAATACAATAATAACCAAATATTTTTCAGAGTGTTTCCAACAGAAGAGTTCTAATTAAGGTACATTGTCACCAACAATTGTATTTTATTTTTTCTTCAGCCATCCTGATGGAGGTGATTTTGCATTTAGTTTAATTTATACTGAGAATTTTAGTTTAAATTTAGGTTAAATTATGTTGATCAATTTGAACAGTCTTGACATCTTAAAAATACTGTTGTCTTCTGATCCATGTGCAAGTATAACTCGGTGTTTAGCTCTTTAATTTCTCATTGCAATATTTTATAGTTTTCCATGTCCACCTTTTTACAGCTTTTTCCCTGCATAGTTAATATCTAAGAATGCTACTGCATATTGTACTTTTTAAAATTTTAATTTTGAAATGCTTCTTGTTGGTACATAGAAATAGAGTTGATTTTTATATTAATGTTATACCCTAACACCTACCTAAGTCCACTTATCAGTTCTAATAGCTTAGAAATAAGATAGTTTTGATTTCAGTCTTAAGGCTTTTTATCTTGTTTTCATGCCTTATCACACTAGCTAAAATTATAATGTTGAATGGAAGTGGTGAGAACAGATGTGCTATCTCCGTGTATGATATAAGTTACAGGTTTTCTTAGATCAGTTAGTCAGTTCAGTCGCTCAGTCATTTCAGACTCTTTGCAACCCCATGGACTGCAGCAAGCCAGGCTTCCCTGTCCATCACCAACCCCCAGAGCTTGCTCAAACTCATGTCCATTGAGGTGATGATGTTATCCAACCATCTCATCCTCTTTTGTCCCCTTCTCCTCCTGCCTTCAATCTTTCCCAGCATCAGGGTCTTTTCCAATGAGTCAGTTCTTTGCATCGGGTGGCCAAAATATTGGAGCTTCAGCTTCAGCACCAGTCCTTCCAATGAATATTTAGGATTGACTTCCTTTAGAATTGACTGGTTTGATATCCTTGCAGTTCAAGGGACTCTCACGAGTGTTCTCCAACACCACAGTTCAAAACCATCAATTCTTCAGTGCTCAGTTTTCTTTACGGTCCAATGCTCACATCCATACATGACTACTAGAAAAACCATTTTCTTAAATATACTTTATGATTTTAGGAGGCATTCTTATATTTTTTAATTTGCTGAGATTTTAACAGGAATTGATATTAAATTTGTTGTCACAGTTTGTGTATCTCTTGATAGAATCATATGATCTTTTTCTTTTTTCATTCAATTAATATTGAAAATTATATTGATTTTTACATGTTATCCCAACTTTTGTTCTTAAGACAAATTCCACTTCTTCTTGTTTTAGATTATTGGATTTAATATTAATACAGGATATTGTCTGTCCTTTACCTCTTGTAATTTCTTTGCCTGCATTTTGAAATCAGAATAATGTTGACCAATTCTATCTTCTTTTGTTTATAATCTGTTTTTTATCCCTTTATAAGGAGTTTTAAATTTCACATATTTATCAGTTATTGAATGTCCATTTGATTTCCCCAGATTAATTTGTTGATTTATTATCATTCTAAGTGCTCTGTCCAACTTTGAGTATTTTCCTGGATATGTGTGTGCTTAGTTGTTCAGTCGTATATGACTCTCTTATGACCCCAAGGATTGTAGCACACCAGAATCCTCTGCCCATGGAATTTTTCAGGCAAGAATATAGGAGTGGGTGGTCATTCCCTTCTCAGGGGATATTCCTGGCTTAAGGGTCAAATCTGAGTCTCCTGTATTGCAGGCAGATTCTTTGCCACTGAGCCACGAGGGAAGCCCCTTCCTGGATATATTAATGATATTATTTTACAACCCTTTTCAACTAATTCCACTCTCTAAATTTCCTACAAATCAGTTTCTCTTTTCTAGTTATCATTTTGTGAATGCGTTTTTTTAATTCTTGGGTAGACCTCTAAACTTTTTATTGAATAGTGGATGTTGTGCATGTACATTTTAGGGAACCCTGATGATGTTATATTCCTTCTGAGGTTCTTCCTTTCCTTCAGTGTCTGATAATGTTAATCAAAGATGATGCTGATTTGAAGTTGATTGCCATCTTGATAAGACTATCTCTGTTTCATCTTCCCCTCCCCCAGGGTTTCAAACCATTATCTTTTATGACATATTCTTGGCAGGTTTCAATTTAAATATTTTACTCAAGACATTGTTTAAAATAGTAGCATATGCATTAGGGATTTCTCACTTACGTTTTTCATCTCCTAATCTACACGAATTCAGAATGTGGCTATTGCCCTGTACAAACTTTTAGTTAAATTCTTGATGATATCCAAGTTTATGATAAATTTTATTTTGGTTTCTGTGGCTGTGGACCTCTCTCACTGCAGTTAAGTAAGAATTCTCAGATGATTGCTTCTGCCCTGAACCAGCAAATACTGCTAAGATAAAAGTGACTGAAGTGATCTCAAGTTTTGAGGCCCTCTCTTTCTTTGTAGCTTCTTTGAATCTTGCTGCTTCATTGGCTTACTACAAGTTTTAAATTAATATTTTTCCCAATGACTTAATTTTTAAAATGATTTTTCTGCAAAAAATGCTATTATAAGCCCCACACTACCAACTGTTAACTAAATGCAGAACACTCTGGTCTCCTTGTGAAAAGTTCCATCAGCATTTGAACAATTTTTAGTTTTCTGGCACAGCAGTATTTCTAGGAGTTTAAATTATATTTTCTCTTCCCCAAACCTTGAATCATCTACTTTTCCAAGACACCTAAGTTTCAATAATAATTAAAGGATAAGCAAGCTTCTCTTGGTGTAAGGAAGTGAACAATTTGTTTGGGTTTGCCTACGTTGATTTTAATGTGTTTTGAGTGGAAACAATGAGATGGATATATCCAGAAAGTCAGAAAGGTCTAAATGTTTGATAAATGTAAATATTAAATATAAATATCTGGGATTATTAAGAGCCATGGGTATAGAATTGAATCACCCTATATAGTATATTCAGAATAAACAGAGAAAAGATAGATACTGGGACTCGGTAGATCAATTAATATTTATGTCACTTCTTAAATGAAAGTCTATATGACTCTTATGAACTAGTCAAGACATCATAATAGTCTAATGCTTAAGAAACCAGTAGCACTTCATTTATTTATTGAATATATGTAAATTTACTACAGACAAGTCAGTGTCTTATTATAGTTTATATACATTGCTTATGCATATCTTGGGGGGCATTTTTAATAAGAAATGTAAGTGAACACCACCCTCAGGAGACTAAATAAATAAACTTCTTGACTCATAAATATATATGTATATTACAAAGTGTCAAAAGAGCTCTCATTGGTAACTACTGAGTGTTAACATATTGTAGCCAAAGGACATGTCTTTCAATGACAAATGAGAATTATGAAGATTAACATGCTTTATGTATAAGTTCTGTTCAGGCACATCATATTACCATTTGCAGTAACTACATATTGCCAATTGCCTATTCTTGATTCCTTTTATCAAACTATGTCATATGTATTGTACTCTCACTTTAATGAGAAAATAAATACTGTGAAGAGTAGATATATTTTTATCACTACAATTCTATGATGCTTGCACCATGTCGAGAGTTGTATCACTTAAATATTAATATGTAAAAGTTATAAAGTAAATCAAAGTAATAATTGGATATTAAAGGCTTTTGATACAACTTTGGATTGCTAGTGTTGTTTGGGTAGTTTTTTTCATCTCTGATATAAGATTTTCTCTTGTATTTCTTTTCAAGAAATAAAATGCTTTTCATAACATGACAAATCTAACCTCTAATCTTTTACTTAATTTTAAAGTTTCCAGGATGTTACATTGGTTATTGTCTTTAACAAATATTGTGTTAATGTCACTGAGCAATGAATGACAGTAATGTCACAGTCTCCTCAATTTGTATGTATAAAATTATGTTTACATGTATTCTATTTTTTATGATACCTTATTATATTTTTAAATATAAGCATCTGTTTCTGAACATTCATTTCCATTCAGTTCAGTTACTCAGTCGTGTCCAGCTCTTTGAGATCTCATGGACTGCAGCAGGCCAGGCTTACCTGTCCATCACCAACTCCTTCCCATGAACTCATGTCCATTGAGTCGGTGATTCTATCCAACCGTCTCATCTTCTGTCATCCCCTTCTCCTCCTGCCCTCAATCTTTTCCAGCAACAGGGTCTTTTCTAAGGAGTCAGCTCTTCACATTAGGTGGCCAAAGTATTGGAGTTTCAGCTTTAGCATCAGTCCTTCCAATGAATATTCAGGACTGATTTTCTTTAGGATGGACTGGTTGGATCTCTTTACAGTCCAAGGTACTCTCAAAAGTTTTCTCCAACACCACAGTTCAAAAGCATCAATTCTTCATTGCTCAACTTTCTTTGTGGTCCAACTCTCACATCCATACATGACTACTGAAAATACCATAGCTTTGACTAGACAGACATTTGTTGACAAAGTAATGTCTCTGCTGTTTAATATGCTATCTTGGTTGCTCATAGCTTTTCTTCCAAGGAGCGAGCGTCTTTTAATTTCATGGTTGCAATCACCATCTGCAGTGATTTCAGAGCTCAAGGAAATAAAGCCTGTCACTGTTTCCATTGTGACCCCATCTATTGATGAAGTGATGGGACCAGATGTCATGATCTTAGTTTTTCGAATGTTGAGTTTTAAGCCAGCTTTTTCATTGTCCTCTTTCACTTCCATCAAGAGGCTCTTTAGTTCCTCTTCACTTTCTGTCATAAGGGTGGTGTTATCTGCATATCTGAGATTATTGATATTTCTCCCGGGAATCTTGATTCCAGCTTGTGCTTCATCCAGCCTGACATTTTTCATGATGTACTCTGCATATAAGTTAAATAAGCAGGGTGACAATATACAGCCTTAACATAATCCTTTCCTGATTTGGAAACAGTCTGTTGCTCCATGTCTGACTGTAACTGTTGCTTCTTGACTGGAATACAGATTTCTCAGGAGGCAGGTAGGGTGGTCTGGCATTCCCATCTGTTTAAGAATTTTAGGCGTGGGTAAATTATCACCTGGAAGAAACTTTTGATTTATTCAGCAAGTACGGTGTCAAAATTATTGCAAAGTTAGCATCAGTAATTGTATTAATTTTAATCCTAGTAAATTAAATATATTATATATGTTAACTTATGACACTGAGCACTGTCTAATCAAACCCATAAATAGTGAAGTCACTCTATCATATAACACGATAAGAAGATATTAGATATACGTAATTCATCTTTTGTCACGAATGTACGTATCTAAAATCTTTTTCACCAAATACATAAAGCAATGAGGTTAAAAGAATAAAGCTCGGAATTCTTTTTTTTTTCTCATTGATGGAGGAAGGCAAGACTTTATTCTAAATCACCAATCTAGGACAAGACAGAGCCTTGACTGACTCTAATTCATTGTTTTTCCCATTACACATTAACTGAAAAAATAAATCCTTCATACCCTTTTATTAAGGAGGCTACAACATGAGCAAAGGAGAAGGCAATGGCACCCCACTCCAGTACTCTTGCCTGGAAAATCCCATGGATGAAAGAGCCTGGTAGGCTACAGTCCATGGGGTTGCTGAGAGCCAGACACGACTGAGCGACTTCACTTTCACTTTTCCTTTTCAATCACTGGAGAAGGAAATGGCAACCCACTCCAGTATTCTTGCCTGGAGAATCCCAGGGACAGCGGAGCCTCGTGGGCTGCCATCTATGAGGTCACACAGAGTCGGACACGACTGAAGCGACTTAGCAGCAGCAACAGCAGCAACATGAGCAGAACCTGTGAAACCGGAATGTGGCAAAGAAGGGAATTCCTGGAAAGATTTCTCTTTGGATCAGTTTTTCAAATGTCATAGTTAAATGATCTTCATAGAGTAATTGCTAGTATCATGCAGTTAACTGCTGTGTCCTGTAAAATTACCCTTTAACTTTCACCTTCCAATAGCAAACTCTACAGAAGGAAGTCAGCACTGCACTCAGCCCTCATCTCAGGAGTGAAGAGTTAGGCTGCCACTTGAGAACAAAGAATAAACATAAGTCAGTTGGAATTCCATATGGAAAACTTGCCCGTTCTCCAACATTTATTAATTTATTCAGTCATTATTTTATTAAACTACTCCATTTTGTTGCTCAAATTGTTCCCACTTCTGCCATTGGGAGTTCTCACATTCATTTCTGTGCTCCACTGACATATTCCATCAATGTGAGTTTTGTTCTTTTTGAGTACTTTCTTACTATCTTGACACTACGAGATGCTTTGTGTTCATCTCATGTATTTCCTGCCCTAGGACTAAAACCAGACATTTTCCTGAGAAGTCTTAGATCCTTATATTGTAGAATGATTTTAGAAATCAAACAATGGTTGCTATATACGTTCACATTGGTTAGAGTATTGTTACTTTAGGCCTTCTCAGTTAACAAAGCAAAGAAAAAATAGGTATGTGTAATAACACTTATGCACACACATGTATAAACACATACATACATATACATTCTATATATAACCATTTGTATCATTATTAGAGTAAGCATGAATTTATACTAATGTTTCCAAAATTACTTTTGCTTATCTATTACCAGAAGATCATTCTAGTCTTCTGCCTTGAACTCTGTCACCTCCAAATCTAACAGTGAGAAACGTGGCTTCCAACATCCACCATTTGTTTACTTAATAGTATCAATTCTGTGATATCAGAGATGTTAACCCAAGTGGGAAGCAGTTTTATTAACTAAAGTACAGTGTTTACATTCAGTTTACTTTGTCTTTACTCTTATGTATTTCACTCATTTCCAAAGTTAGGTTAACAAAAGTTAGGTTAACACTTTTTCCACCTGCCTCCATAGATTCTCCTTTCAGGGGCTACATATTTTTCTTGGAATCTCTCAATTTTCTAATTACATATTTTAAAATGTTCATTTATTAAAGTGCAACTAATAGCTTTCTGAAAATAATATATTCTCTTGAAAACCAAATTAATTACCCTTAGGTAAATATGATATGTATAGAAATCACATTTTATATTCTTTCTTTGGTTAACCCAGAGCCCATATCTATAATAGCTGTATATTAAAAATACTTAAGGCAGTACTTAAAAATTTTCATTGAAATTTAAATCAAAAATTTTCTTTTATTTTAAAATATTTTCTCAATATCATTCCAAACTATTACCCTAACCTATCCCTTACTTTCTTGACCAGTTTGAAGGTTTTCTGAAATATATAGTATACAGTTCTGGTGATTGAATTGTGAGGAAATGTTGTATATTGGGGACCAAAGGGCTATGAATTAAAAGTTAGAAAACAATGCAAATAGAAATAATACATAAGAGAATGAAAAATAAGAGGCTTGTGATCACTTGGTCCCAGTGGCTGTGGTAGAGAGGATGCTAAATAGTCCTCTCTACCAAACAAGTATCCTCCCATGCGTTATCTGACAGCAATCCAACAGAAATGGGATGGAGAAAGATAGTGGCTTAACTGAAATAAATAAGGTTTTCATCAATTACAAATCAGTTTCATGCAAAGGAGAAAAGAAAAATTATTTCTGTCCTCAACTTTATTAGTTTGAGAAAAGAAAAATGGAAGGAGGCTGTCTGAATCTAAAAGTATCCTTTCCATTCATTTAAAAATGATTCCTTTTTGTGTGTATTTTAAAAATAATTGTCACAGAACGAGTAAAATTCAGGCCTTGTTTATTTTAGATGTGGTAAAAAAAAAAAAAAGCATGTTTAGAAATAAGCCACAAGGCAGTAAAATTGATTTCTGGTTTATCTGGTGTAGCTTCAAGTCCCTCATTGAGTCAGGGAATAATTGATTGCTGGAAACCTTGTAGCAGTGGTTAAAAATTGATAAATGTTAAAGTGGACACAATAGTTTATAGCTTTTTAAGAGTTGTGGAACCTCTATATTTCTCTCATCACCATCTCTAGATCATCAGGTAAAATTTAAAAGGCTTTTGTCTTTTTCTTTGTAAATTACATCCAGCTATTCAGGAACCCCAAGGCTGAAGGTTGGGTATCTTTTAGTTAGATGGGCAAATGTATGATTTATAAATGCAAGTTGTATATTGGGTAGTATTTTATTGCTTTTGCATTAGCTACACTAGTTAGAGCAAAACATTTAACAGTCATTTTAGAAATAACCAACTAGCAATCATTTAAAGTTTAATCTTCACTAATAAACAATATTAAAAATTAAGGTATTGAAATTTCTGCAGTGTTTCTCTGATTCACAGATTTATAATCATTGCTTTTAGGCCTGGAAGAGAATGAAAAATATGATGAAATCTAGCCCACTTTTTTATTTATTAGCTATTGTTCTTTTTTTATATAGAGGCTGAATTTTATTTCTCAAAGTCAAAAGATAAAATTTTCTAGTTGTGTCTTTTTCATGTTAAATATATGACCTCTAGAAAGATTAGTTTTAAAATTACCTAATGTACAACTATGCTGTCCAAATAATTTTGTTCATAGATAAAGGTGAAGTTTCTTACAGTTTAAAAAAATATTTCACATGACACCTGCAAACATGTTGGAGAGGCAGCAGTAATAAAGTAAATGTTTATATATTATAATTCTTATAATTTTTAATGTTTAACATAAATTTACATTGAAGGTGGTTTCAAAGAATTACTTAAGAAAACACTTTGAAAAGCATAAATATATTTTCTGGGTCTATATTAAAGAGTTTTACTATTATTTCCTTTCTAAGAACTTAAAAGTAATCTGAGATAAACTATATGGAAATAGAAAAAAAAAAGTATGCATAAACCTCACTGTTCTTTTACCCAGGCTGATTTCAATGGACAGAGAGGTATGTTACATACCAGTGATGAACTGATTTATGTTATTACCATATATTCTTATATACCAGATCCCAGGTATGCCCTGCTACCATAAATAATGCTTAATATACACCACTTGAGGAATTTATCTTTTTAGTGAATATATGGGGAAACAATGTGTGAAATGCTCCCTCAGGTAACATGAGGTAGAAGGCATAGCATTCTTGATTTAAAATGTCCAAATTAAATCAACTAGCTTACTCAGCAAATTCCAGAGAATGCAAGGGGAATAGCCTTTTAGAACCTAGGGACATACAAAATAGATAATGATGTGCTCCAATATTCCATAAACCCATCAAGTTATTATATACTTAGAAATAATTCAAGTGTATTTCTTTCAGTAAGGCATAAAAGCTGTAAAAATGGATCTTATTCTCATAAGCTTAAGAATTTCACTCAAGACTACTCTGTAAATATCAGTGGACACACATAATAATAAATGCACAAGGCTAGGAGATAAGGTTAATATTCCTTGTGAGACTCTGCTGAATAAACTTAGCAATATAAAAAAATACACTGTTTTATTTGGTTCTAAATTAATTTTGCCGTCATACTTATTTAAAACTCTTACAATTGTGGACTGGTTAAATGTTTAAGTTTTAAAAGACTTGTGATCTGCTCTTCAGTCTTCAGTGTATTCTTAGTTTAATTTAATCTGTGCTGTCTGACTCCCACAGCATAGAAAACATTGTTCTTTGATGCTAAGTGGATTTCAAAGATAACTAAGAGACAATATCAATTACTAAAACTTGGTTATTTGTAGGGGAGAAGAATCAGTAAAGGTCTCCTTTATGTCAGTGACAAAGAAAATAGAAGTATCTATGCTGCTGCTGCTGCTGCTAAGTTGCTTCAGTCGTGTCCAACTCTGTCCGACCCCATAGACAGCAGCCCACCAGGCTTCGCCATCCCTGGGATTCTCCAGGAAAGAACACTGGAGTGGGTTGCCATTTCCTTCTCCAATCATGAAAGTGAAAATTGGAAGTGAAGTCGCTCAGTCATGTCCTACTCTTAACGACCCCATGGACTGTAGCCTGCCAGGCTCCTCTGCCCATGGGATTTTCCAGGCAAGAGTACTGGAGTGGGGTGCCATTGCCTTCTCCAATAGAAGTATCTGTGGGTCACTATTAATTATAATACACTGTGGAGAAAGCATTCTTATTTATTTGAAAAGATCTTATAGAGAGCTGGTTTTTCAGTGCCTGGGCCAGTGCATATGAATGGCAAAATGGAATGAATATTATCAGATTGTCAGAATCAATACAGTAAGTAAAAGAAAATACTTATATGTGCATGTATATTGAGAGAATCAATTCTTAGATTGATAAGGAGTCTGGTGCCCCCCAGATGGAGAAAAGGACAAACTTTTTTTTTATCTTGTTTTGTCTTAGTCACTGCTGCCGCTGCTAAGTCACTTCAGTCGTGTCCGACTCTGTGCGACCCCATAGACGGCAGTCCACCAGGCTCCTCTTTCCCTGGGATTCTCCAGGCAAGAATACTGGAGTGGGTTGCCATTTCCTTCTCCAATGTATGCATGCACGCTAAGTCGCTTCAGTCGTGCCTGACTCTGCAACGCTATGGACAGCAGCCCAACAGGCTCCTCCATCCACAGGATTCTCTAGGCAAGAATACTGGAGTGGGTTGCCATTTCCTTCTCCTGTCTTAGTCACATAAGACACTTTTTTCTTAAGCTCTGAGTTGTTATGGTAACAATCTATTTCTTCTAAGACTAACTTTCTTTAAGCCCAGAGCTAATGATTACATCACTGACTCGATGGACATGAGTTTGGGTAAACTCTGGGAGTTGGTGATGGACACGGAGGCCTGGAGTGCTGCAATTCATGGGGTCGCAAAGAGTTGGACAGGACTGAGCGACTGAACTGAACTGAATGATTACATAATAAAACAACTCATCTTACTCAACTGTATGTTTTCTTTAAACTCTGTACTAATGATTATATAACAACAATGTACCTTGCTTGAGGACATGTTACTTCTTAAGAACCTTCTGAATAATAAGGCCTTGATAAGACTAGTGAGTGGGGCACTCTCTGCTCCCTTCTGATGTCTATGTCCTAAGCTTTCTCTATCCCTTCTTCACTCTAATAAATCTTTTGCCACACAAAGCTCTGAGTGACTGAAGTCACATCTTTGATCTCAAAGTGAAATTCTCTCTTTCCGAGATCATGAATCCAACACCATTCACCATAAGGTATCAATATATGGTTAGAAAGAAATTCACCAAAGTGGTGGCTTCCTGTGGTTGTTAAAATTGCTCATAATTAAAACTTTATATTGTTAAATGTTTATATATTCTCTAAATCTACAATGAATATGTTACTATACATAAATTTACTTTATATAATATATATATATATATATGTTTAAGGATTACATTGTTACAAAGATGATTTAAATTAGCTGATAAATATTTACAATTAGAAAATAAATATCCCATGTTACTATATATATTTTTTCCTTTTGTGATTTTTATATAGACATTGTAACATACATCTTTTAAAGGTGCCATTTTTAAGCTAGACTAAGTATGAATGCTAGAGGAAGAACTTGGGTTTACATAAGAGAAAAATATTTAAAACCTAGATAGGAAAGTTATTTAATTTCTATTTATCATAATTTCCCCATGTGTACTATGATGACAATTATAAGCCTTACTTCACAGGGCTGCTATGAATTTTAAATGAGATATTACTTGGAAAACATATAAGAACTTCAAAGAGTAACTCTCAATAAATCTTAGTATCAGTAGTAAAATTTTATATGTTCAGCTCTTCTGTATATCTTTCAGTTATAAAGTATCTCTATCAGGCATATAATTTAAATTATCATCATCTGAATTTACCATTGTCCTGAGGGGCAGTCTGTAATAACTAATTTATACTCATGTATTAATGACTAAACATGCCTTTCTTGTATGGGTCAGGAAAGAATGATTAAGGGTTGAACTGATGGGAATAAGTAAAAAGTGGGAAGACTAGAGGATTAAGACAGGAAGAGTCCAAAGAAATAGAAGTAGAGCTTGTAAATGCTTCCTTTTCAAAGACTTTTTAAAAACAATTACAATCACTGTCTATCAGAAAATTTTAATGTCTTTTTGCTATAAATTGGAGGTTATTTTAGGTAGCACATGCCAAGTACACTCCTGCAGAAGTATATTCCTTAGGGAAGTGCATACCTAGATGAATAAAGAAGCATCAATTAAATGTCTTCTCTGTGTCTTGGTGAGTCACCTACAATATTTATGTATCTTTTATTTTTAATTCAAGTATAGTTTATTTATAACCTTATGTTAATTTCTGTTGAACAGCAAAGTGATTCACTTATACATATATTTTCGTTTTCATATTCTTTTTCAAATTATTTTCCACTTTGGTTTAAATATAGTTCCCATATGTATCTTTGTAGTATATAAAATAAAGCATATAATCATTGAGGAATTCCATGGTATGAAACTTTTAGACATAGACACAAGAACAAATTTACCTTCTTTTATGTAGTATTTGAAATTCTGTATTTCTTTCTTTTTTCTTTACTGTCAAGATATATAAGAAAAAATCATAACAAAATTGGTTCATTCCTCCTACTTCATTTTTTAATCAGCATCTGTTATGTATTTACTTTGGTTCATTATGGCCCTAATTTAGATTCATTAAAAGATCTGAGCTGCCAAAGATGGTTCCTTACTTTAGCAGTTCAGGTGCCATGGCCAAAGTCAACCAGGAGTGCTGACTTCAGATCAGAGCACCTGTGAGATTAACTAATTCTCATGCATTGTCAAAACTGTTTTAATCTAGAATAATTGACTTGGCCAGAGTGTGGGGTCAGTAGTGTCATGTACCAAATTTATCTTGGTATGATTAGTTGCAGAGAAGAATTTTCAAGAGGTAGGGGACTCCCGAATCTCCATAAACTTCACAGGTTTAGATGTTCAGAAATGGATTTTGGAGTAATTGCTTTGATCTTTGACAGCCTTAATATATCATTCTCTTGGGCTGCCTTTTAGAAAACTTTTGGTGAACAGAAATCACAGATGATAGATTCATCACAAAAGGCCATGACATTAAAGCCTTTAAACATCAGTTCAATTCAGTTCAGTCACTCAGTCATGTCCAACTCTTTGTGATTCCATGAACCACAGCACGCCAGGCCTCCCAGTCCATCACCAACAGCCGGAGTCCACCCAAACCCATGTCTGTCGAGTCAGTGATGCCATCCAGTGATCTCATCCTCTGTCATCCCCTTCTCCTCCTGCCCTCAATCTTTCCCAGCATCAGGGTCTTTTCAAATGAGTCAGTGCTTCACATCAGTTGGCCAAAGTATTGGAGTTTCAGCTTCAACATCAGTCTTTCCCATGAACACCCAGGACTGATCTCCTTTAGGATGGACTGGTTGGATCTCCTTGCAGTCCAAGGGACTCTCAAGAGTCTTCTCCAACACCACAGTTCAAAAGCATAAATTCTTCAGCACTCAGTTTTCTTTATAGTCCAACGCTCACATCCATACATGACTACTGTAAAAACCATAGCCTTGACTAGATGGACCTTTCTTGACAAAGTAATGATCTGCTTTTTAATATGCTATCTAGGTGGGTCAAAACCTTCCTTCCAAGGAGTAAGCGTCTTTTAATTTAATGGCTGCAATCATGATCTGCAGTGATTTTGGAACCCCCAAAAATAAAGTAAGCCACTGTTCCTACTGTTTCCCCATCTATTTGGCATGAAGTGGTGGGACCAGATACCATGATCTTAGTTTTCTGAATGCTGAACTTTGAGCCAACTTTTTCACTCTCCTCCTTAAATTTCATCAAGAGGCTCTTTACTTCTTCACTTTCTGCCATAAGGGTGGTGTCATCTGCATATCTGAGGTTATTGATATTTCTCCTGACAATCTTGATTCCAGCTTCATTCCAGCTTCCTCCAGCCCAGTGTTTCTCATGATCTACTCTGCATATAAGTTAAATAAGTAGGGTGACAATATACAGCCTTGACATACTACTCTTCCTATTTGGAACCAGTCTGTTGTTCCATGTCCAGTTCTAACTGTTGCTTCCTGACCTGCATGCAGGTTTCTCAAGAGGCAGGTCAGATTGTCTGGTATTCCAATCTCCTTCAGAATTTTCCAAGGTTTTTTGTGATCCACACAGTCAAAGGCTTTGGTATAGTCAATAAAGTAGAAATAGATGTTTTTCTGGAACTCTCTTGCTTTTTTTGATGATCCAGCAGATGTTGGCAATTTGATCTCTGGTTCCTCTACCTTTTCTAAAACCAGCTGGAACATCTGGAAGTTCACGGTTCACGTATTGCTGAAGCCTGGCGTGGAGAATTTTGAGCATTATTGAGTAGCGTGTGAGATGAGTGCAATTGTGCGGTAGTGTGAGCATTTTTTGACATTGCCTTTCTTTGGGATTGGGATGAAAACTGAGCTCTTCCAGTCCTGTGGCCACAGCTGAAATTTCCAAATTTGCTGACATATTGAGTGCAGCACTTTCACAGCATCATCTTTAGGATTTGAAATAGCCCAACTGGAATTCCATCACCTCCACTAGCTTTGTTCGTAGTGATGCTTCCTAAGGCCCACTTGACTTCCCATTCCAGGATGTCTGTCTCTAGGTGAGTGATAACACCATAGTGATTATCTGGGTCATGAAGATCTTTTTTGTACAGTTCTTCTGTGTATTCTTGCCACCTCTTAGTATTTTCTGCTTCTCTTAGGTCAATTCAATTTCTGTCCTTTATTGAGCCCATCTTTGCATGAAATGTCCCCTTGGTATCTCTAATTTTCTTGAAGAGATCTCTAGTCTTTCCCTTTCTATTGTTTTCCTCTATTTCTTTGCACTAATCATTGAGGAAGGCTTTCTTATCTCTCCTTGCTATTCTATGGAACTCTGCATTCAAATGGGTTTATCTTTCCTTTTCTCCTTTGCTTTCCACTTCTCTTCCTTTCAGAGCTATTTGTAGGGCCTCCTCAGACAGCCATTTTGCTTTTTTGCATTTCTTTTTCTTGCACATGGTCTTGATGTCTATCTCCTGTACAATATCACAAACCTCCATCCATGGTTCATCAGGCACTCTATCAGATCTAGTCCCTTAAATCTATTTCTCACTTCCACTGTATAGCCAAAAGGGATATGATTTAGGTCATGCCTGAATGGTCTAGTGATTTCCCCCACTTTCTTCAGTTTCAGTCTTAATTTGGCAATAAGGAGTTCATGATCTGAGCCATAGTCCGCTCCCAATCTTGTTTTTGCTGACTATATAGAGCTTCTCCATCTTTGGCTGAAAGAATATAATCACTCTGATTTTGGTGTTGACCTTCTGGTGATGTCCATGTGTAGAGTCGTCTCTTGTGTTGTTGGAAGAGGGTGTTTGCTATGATCAGTGCGTTGTCTTGACAAAACTCCATTAGCCTTTGCCCTGCTTCATTCTGTACTCCAAGGCCAAATTTGCCTGTTACTCCAGGTGTTTCTTGACTTTCTACTTTTGCATTCCAGTCCCCTATAATGAAAAGGACATCTTAGGTAACTAATAGAGTCACAAAAAACTACTGCCTTTATGGCTCTACTATTCTCTTTTTGTAAATCAAGACCAGATACACATGCGCACCTTCACACACATGTACATATCAAACACATGTACACATCACACACAAATACTATGTACAGTAGGAAATAGTATAGCCAAATTCGTAGCTTGGTTTTATCAATTATGCAAGATTGTAACAGCATATATTTTACATTCTTAAACTTACTATTGACTTTTATTTCTTTCACCTATTCTTTGTCCTATTATTTCATTTTTCTCACTAACATTTTAATATCACCTATTTTATCCATTTTTTGCAAAAAATATGGTATATATTAAAAAATAAATTTTATAAGCTGCTCTGTGGTCATAAGCAAACTGTAAACTCTTTTGTGAAGTCTAATCAATTTTATGAAAGGATATAGCCTCAGATCCTACAAAGAAGATTTAGGAACTGGAGCTCTTTAGCCTAGAGGGGCTTAACACGAAGAAATTGTTTGGCAGTGCAGCTCTTTTTAACATACAGCTAGCTTGGCCAACTGGGACAGGACAGTCTCAGAAGAATAATCAGTTTTGGCTATAAATGACTCCCTCTAGAAAGGTCTGCATTGTATCACCTACCAGTGGATAGGGATTTTGAGAGGGTGGAAATTTTGAGGGGATGGAGTAAGTTTTGCATCACTAGAATTAAAATATGCCCTAGATTAGCACTCTCCAAATTTTACTGCTTGTATACAAACCTCTATTAATAGTTTCTTTTTTAATGCAACATACCATACATACATATACCATACATACTTTTTAAAGCCAAGTTTTGTCAACCTGGCTTATATATCCCTTGGTTACCTCGCAAAACATTAGTCCTTCTAATTATGTTTCTTCTATAGATTCACTCATACTTTATCCTCATACTCTTCTGAACTCCTGTTGCTTGATTTTACTTCTCAAAGGCATTCATTGTGTCTTTCAAAATACTCACATGTGACTATTTCCACATCCTCAATCTTATCAATGAACTTTCACTTCTTTGTCTTAAGATCTTATAAGTAAATAATTGTGCCCATATTCTACCCCTTCCCAACACACACACAAAAGTTCTGGAAATGGAATTGACAGCTCTTTCAATGCCATGCCACTATCAATTCTGTTCTAGCCTAGGTAGATATTTTGAGTACCACAAATATTTACCTCCTTGGCCTATGAATATCCAATCATTTTACTCACTATATAACTGGAAAGGACTTCTTGAAACACTAAGTATATCATTCCCAGATTTAAATTTCTTTAACTGTTATTTATTTTCCCACATATAAAATCTCAACTTTTACCATTACTGACAGGGACTTTCTTGATCGAATTCTACATTAGATTTCAGCATTAACCACCTGATCTACTTGAGATTTATTGAATTGCTGGAACTTCCTGAGCATGCCTTATTCTCTTTCACTTTTGGGTCTTCAAGACCTGAGCTTTGCTCTCCCTAGAAGGCTATTCTTCTTGTTTGAAACATTAAAGGACTTATTTTAACAACAACAAAAAAAATCATATAACATTGTATTAATTTAAGGAACAATTTGATGTATGTATATATTGCAAAATTTAGCTAACATCCATCACTTCATATAATTACATACTTTTCCTTGATCTGACCTTGAGTCAATAAAGTAATCCTTGTTATTGAATATCTCCAGAAATGCACCATAAAGTCATAGGGGTGGGGATTATATCCCCAGCATTCAGTGGCATAAGAGGGACTTAATTAATATTTAAATGCATTGAATTAAATTTAATCATTGCATTAAATGTAATCAAACTGGCTCTAACATGAAAGGAGGGATGGGTTATTTAATATAAAATAGTAGAAGTGAACCCAATGAATGAGCAGTACTGTGAAATACATTTTAACTGAAAATACTAGAAAACTTACAACATAGTTATCTAAAAATGGACTGTGCTATCTTGAGACACAGTAAGTTTTTCACCACTAGAATTAAAATATCCCATAGATTAGCAGTCTCCAAATTTTGCTGCTTGTACACAGGCCTCTATTAGTGTCTTTTTTAATGACACATACCAAACATATGGCTACCCTAGTGGATTAGTGTAAAGAATCTTCCTGCAATGCATGGGACTAGGATCCAATCCCTGGGTCAGGAAGATGCCCCGGAGACACAGCAAGTAGACACCTGTCCACAAGTCAGAAAGAAAGCTCTCACTAGGAACTAAATTAGCTGACACTTTGATGGACTTCTCAGCCTCTAGAATTATGATATACACATTTCTGTTGTTTAAGCCACCTACTTATGGTATTTTGTTATGGCAGCTTGAGCAAACTAATAGAGATGACTTAAAAAATAAAAAAAAAGAATCTCTACCATTTTCTTCCTGTGTATTAATGAATTGTTTTGTGTATCAGCCTAGATTCTTGCTCCTCATTTGGAAATTATTATGAAACTACATGATACTATTTTTAAACAATTACAGTATATATTTTTGGTTGGAAAATCTTATTTTGGGAATAGCACTGAATTTGGACACATTAGAAAATACATTAGGTGTGCTATGCTTTTGTTATGCAACCAAATGATTAATGAAGTTTTCAACATTTTCTGTATGCTGATGAACATGATTCAGTGGCTTATAAGCAAAACATTGTAAACTGGCACTCCTGGGGTATGGCATGATACAAAAGAGCATCATTTTGTTAACCTACTAATCTTAGATTTTCACTCTTACTAGTTAAATTTAGTTCCCATAACTCCATAAGTTATTCACTATAACATCTACTTCCAAATCATGAAACGTTGTCCTGATCAAAGGAAGATGAAAACACAAAGTTCTTAAAGGAAATGCATATCCCTAGAGTCTCTCGGTTATATACACTTTCAACTTACAGCTTTGTGTATTTGGAAGGACACCAGACAATTCATGGGGAAGATTTCTACTCTACCAAATTATTGGAAATATAGGAATAAATTTTACTTCCCAAATATTTAATGTATCCATGATTAGATAACATATTTGAAATGTTATTTCAAAAATTAACATCATATTTTGGCCAACAATTTCATGAAGTCATTTGAGTTCTCATAAAATCATTTCTAAAACAGATCCCATTTTTACACTTAGAAACTTTACTGTGTTGTTTTGATCTTTATAATCTATTTTTTAAAATCACATTGTATCTGCTCTAGTCTCTAGCCCAAAGCAAATCAATACTTTCTCCTACTCTTCTTTCTTTCTTCTTGTGTATAAATGATTCTAGAGAGTGGAACAGAGAGAAGAGAGAGGACAAGAAAAAAAAATGTGGAATTTACAAATATTACAGAGAACTTACACTTTTTCATAATGAAAGAAGTGAATATTTCTAAGATATTATTGTTGTTATAGATTCAGGCCCTGACATAGATTTTTATGCTGTGTGCTTGGGGCTCCACACCAATAAATCTGAGTTTGAAAAGATGTAGAAGCCTGTTTGCATATTGGCTTTTCTGGAGAAAGAAAACCAGATCTGAGGTCTTTCAGTCCAAGTTTTCATGGATGTAATCTGTTCACACTGTGCTGTCTTCTAGTTCTAATTTGTCATACTCTTTTTTAAAATGCCTTGGGTCTGCATCTTTACCTCACCACGTTCTAAATCATCTGTCAGAACCTTTGCCAGAGCAAATTTGCAAAGGCATAATAACACTCTGTCTTAACTATCACTACAAATTTTGCTAAAATAGAAATTATTTTTTTGTATGGAGTTTGTCATTTTTCTTAAGGAAAAAGTTGAAAACATCATGAATATCCAGGAGAAAGAGAGTGGCAGAATTCAAGAATATTCTAACTATGCAATAGAAAAGTATTTCACCTGCAAAATGATTTTGAAGAATATTTGGTGAGAAATTTATCTGGAAAAATTATTTTACTCTTAACTGGAAAAAGAAAAATGAGGATGGGACAAACTGTATTGTCTCAAATTTAAAGAACACATACATATTTTATGAACACAAATAATATTTTAAAAAGGTAAATGTTTAGCCAGTGCTAAAATATTAATAGTTCTTAAATCTAGATGCTTTACTTATGGTTTTAACATCAGTCTTTAAGCTTGTGTTTTTTAATTCTACAGCAACACGTAACATGTTTATAATCAGGAAAACGTTGTCAAATAACCCATGCACAGTCTCTGTCATATCCCTGATCGAAGTGTAGGTGATTATTTCTTTCTGTAATTCTGACTCTGTTTTATGAATAATGGATACCGGGTATCCTGACTTCAAAATAAGTCTGAGGCTGATCAGGGAAGATAATGTGGTCAATTAACTGTGGCTACCATTTGTTCAAGAAGAGCAAGTAGGAGCATAGGGCCCATGTTTGTCACCCTTTCTGAAAGGTATTTGCTTTTCCCTTTATATTTTAAAAAAATAATTTTATTTACGTTTTAGGACACATGGTCTGTATTTTCAATGTTCTCCAATAATTCTACAACTCATTTGGTTGAAACACCAGTCACACTTATAGAGTAACTTCTGATTTTTGACAAGACATTAATAGGAAGACTGCAATATTAAAAACATTATGAAAATAATGAGGTCACGGCTTACACCTAGATTAACTACTAGTACTCTATCTGGAAGTTGAATCTATTTCTTTCTCCCTGAAAGTGACACATGGGCCTTCCTAAAGAAAGTTTTAATCTTAGTAGTGTTACACAAATTTTATTACAGTGGAATACTGTGAAACTGTATTTATATAACTGTGGAGAAAAGGTGTCTTATATATAAACCTGTTTCTTAAATATTTAGAGCTTAACTTTTTAGGTAACTTTAACATTTATATTCTTTTGAAGTGTTAATATTTTTCCAAACATATCTTTTTGTGTTTGCTCTAACAAAAGAAAAAGTTAGAGTATTCTTAATCAGTCTTTAATACACATACTATTGTATTTCCCAGTTTAAGATATATTTATTCAAACACTTCATGAATTTATTAATAAGTGTCCCAAGATTTCCTTTTTGTGCCTCAACTGTTAGCGTAGTACATGAATCCAAAGGGCTTCTTTACCCAGACCTCAGTAGTCAGTCATAAATGTTGAGAGACAGATGGAAAGAGAGATAATTGGGAGGTCTTTTCTTCAATTTTTTTAACCAAAAGTACACTTGACTTCTTATCATGACTCCTTCTCGTGTTATTCACACACAGCAGATGTGTCCTTGGTCACTTCTGTGCAGTACACATGCCTGCACAGTTTTCACTGGTGCATCATGCTTGAGTTCCCGAGTTTAAAATTCTTTTGATTCAGACTTCATTTCCAGCTACTGTGACCAAAATATCACTAGGCCAGTGTGCATGAGGTTGGAGAGAGCTTCTAGCCTGGGACACAAACTATGCCAGAACTTTCTTCTAATATTCAAATTTGCTCTTGAGTCAGCTCACTAGCCCGGATCCTTTTCTTTATAAAGAGTTTCTATTTGGTATCAGTAGTGATGCTGTCTGCTGTAAAATGCAAGATGTCAGTGAGGTTTGAATCACTTTGAAACAATTGGGGCTTTAATCTATTTCTTTACAGAAAGTTCCTAGGATGATATGTAAATCTACTCTCATTCTTTCCTTGCACCTAGCTGTTCACACCAAGGAGATAAGTCTTTAAGGTAAACCTATTTCCTAACGTAACTGGTCACAGATTAGCATAGAAAAAAAAAATGAAATTCTGTCCAAGATAAAATTTTTCTTACATTCTACCATAGAAATGATTGTCAAAACATAAGTTTTGTCTTGAAATAAGGTATCCTACCTGATGATTGTCATCTTAATGACATGGCATTACCATTATGGGTATAATCAATTATACTTGACCCCCTCCCTTAACCTGAATATTGATTCATCCTTCAAAGCTTAGTTCAAAGAATTACTGTCTCCAAAGTTTTAGCAAACACTGAAGTAGAATTTTCACCATTTAATGGCTTCGCAAGCTGCCTTTTGTGGCTTATGGTACATATGTTTGCCAATATAAATGATCCGTTTGAGCTAAATTGCCACAGCTGCTAGAACACCTCTTTGCCCATATTTGCAGCAAAAAATAAATAAATAAAATCTTGAAAATCAAAATAAGGGCAAATTTCTCTCAAAAGCAAAAATAACATCTTTTTTTCCCCTCCCATCATTACAGAATAATAGGAGGAGAGAAAGGTATAGGCCAGTATTCAAAGGGTGTTACAGACACAAATGCGAGAGTGATTTTTTTTTTTTCATTCTAATAGGAAGAACACTATGTCAAGCACCTACATTAACAACTCATGTTCAAGAATGATGTAAGGAACTCTAAGAAACTCTAAGAAAACCTCTTCATGACAAGAACCATGGTTACCATGCAACACTATCAACAAGTATGTTATCCTTCTTTGGGCGTATACCAGACATATATAGCAGAAATATATTTATTACATAAAGCCAAAGTGCAACAGAGCAAATGGTTCCTAGAACAGATTTAGACAATACTGAAATGACATTCACATTAAACTGGCAGATTTAAAACAACAATAACAAAAATTGTCACCTATGAAGCACAATAAAGTGAAAATGCATCTGCAAATCAATCCTAAAAATTCTCCCAATGAAGAAGGGACAGCACATAATTTTAAATTCTCAGTAATATTTGCCTAACATGCTGATGAGATTATTAAGATTCTTGAGTAAAACTGATTTATAATACAGAGGGGATTTTTCAGTTGGAAAGGAAAGAAGTCTTGTTGTAAGAGTAGTTTGAAATATATAATGTTCCTAGGCTTTGCTCCCATAAGATCACAGGCTTGAAATTAAGTTCAATTCTTTGAATATTAAGCAAGATAAATTGATTGCAACTCATTTCACCAAGTGAATGCTCATTATTTTTTTAAAAATGATTAATTGAGGTATGTAATTCTCTTAGGCATACCTGTGGTGCTACACTTAAGTAACGGAAATCTTAAGCTTTCAGGAATGTAATCTAGACTTGTTTCTCCACTAAATTGTTTCTAGCTCAGCCATCTTTGTTCTTTTCATATTATTTTAGAGCAATGCCTGTTACTTTTGGAAAATTCTCCAGATAAAACCAATTTACTATCTTAAGAAGATCTAGAATGTTAAATTTTTTAAATTTATTTTTAGTTAATTTTTATTGGAGTATAGTTGCTTTACAATGTTGTGTTGGGTTCTACTTTACAGCAAAGTGAATCAGCTGCATATTTACATATATCCCCTCTCTTTTTGATTTCCTTCCCATTTAGGTCACCACAGAGTACTGAGTCGAGTTCTTTGAGCTCTGAAGTACATTCTCATTATTTAGCTATTTTGTACATGGTATCAATAGTGTATATATATCAACCCCAATCTTCCAATTTGTCCCACCTCCCCCCACCCCCCCGGTGTCCATATGTTTGCTCTCTATATGTGAGTGTCTATTTCAGCTTTGCAAATTAGATCACATATACCATTTTTCTAGATTCCACATGTTTGTGTTAATATCTATTTTTTCTCTTTCTGACTTACTTCACTCTGTAAGACAGTCTCTAGGTCCATCCATTTCAGTTTAGTAGAGACGCTTAGTCGTGTCCAACTCTTTGCAACCCCAAGGACTACAGCATGCCAGGCCTCCCTGTCCATCACCAACTCTCAGAGTTTCTGGAACTCTCTTACTTTTTCGATGATTCAGCGGATGGTGGCAATTTGATCTCTGGTTCCTCTGCCTTTTGTAAATCCAGCCTGAACATCTGGAAGTTGACAGTTCATGTATTGCTGAAGCCTGGCTTGGAGAATTTTGAGCATTTCTTTACCAGCGAGTGAAATGAGTGCAATTGTGTGGTAGTTTGAACATTCTTTGGCATTACCTTTCTTTGGGATTGGAATGAAAACTGACCATTTCCAGTCCTGTGGCCTCTGCTGAGTTTTCCATATTTGCTGGCATATTGAGGGCAGCACTTTCACAGCATCATCTTTCAGAATTTGAAATAGTTCAACTGGAATTCCATCACCTCCACTAGCTTTGTTCGTAGTGATGCTTCCTAAGGCCCACTTGACTTCACATTCCAGGATGTCTGGCTCTAGGTGAGTGTGAGCTTTCACACCATCGTGATTATCTGGGTCATGAAGATCTTCTTTGTCCAGTTCTTCTATGTATTCTTGCCACCTCTTCTTAATATCTTCTGCTTCTGTTAGGTCCATACCATTTCTGTCCTTTATCGAGCCTATCTTTGCATGAAATGTTCCCTTGGTATCTCTAATTTTCCTGAAGAGATCTCTAGTCTTTCCCGTTCTATTATTTTCCTCTATTTCTTTGCATTGATCACTGAGGAAGGCTTTCTTACCTCTCCTTGCCATTCTTTGGAACTCTGCATTCAACTGGGTATATCTTTCCTTTTCTTCTTTGCTTTTTACTTCTCTTCTTTTCACAGCTATTTGTAAGCCCTCCTTAGACAGCCATTTTGCTTTTTTTCCTTTCTTTTCCATGGGGATGGTCGTGCTCCCTGTCTCCTGTACAATGTCACAAACTTCCATCCATCGTTCTTCAGGCACTCTTATCAGTTCTAATCCCTTGAATCTGAAACGTTTCCTAACTTTCCAGTCATCTCTGCTGTGACCTGAAATAATGTTTTTAAAATCACTTAATGTAGCATTTTAAATTGTTTGTTTCAGACTGATTTCTCTGGACATCTAGTCCACAAAAATGTTTGAGAAGACTCAAACCTTTAAACACTGATCATGGATTTTAATGAAAACAAAAAGACAAAACACTTCATGCTTAAATGCCAGAGTCCTTTCTTTCTTCCTTTTTTCTTTTATATCTTTTCTGTACATTTTGTCTTATTTAGATTGAGATCCATCTCCTCTAATTTTATTCTCTAGAAACTTGCTGTTTTAGATAATCTTCTCCTTTAATTCTAGGAATCTGGTTCCTAGATTCTCCTAAAGGCATTTTGAATCCTTTACCAGTCTATAACTCTGTATTGTGTAGAGTGCAGGCAGGTCTCCTGAGGTCTCATGAGAAGCTTTTCCATAGGCTGTGGAATGAGCAACAGTCTGTAGTCCTTTGAGCTCTCAATATACAATTGCCAGTATATCTCTTCTCTTACGAAACACCAAGAGCAAGACCTCTGCTCCCAAAATTCTTCATGGCAATAGGTAAAAATTCATTCCTCCCATGTTCCTTCACCAAAGCTCCTCCAAAGCAAGAGGAATTTAATACATTCTGCCTTTTCTGTGTGCACAAGTCTTGAAGGATAGTTTGCCTTGTTTGGAACTGGTATTGTAGTTACCATCAGAATCAATTTGAGGAAATACTATAGGAGCTCTTTTGTTTGTCCTGGGACATATTGTTACAATGTCTTTGTCTTCCAATCTGCCCACCAATGCTCAGAAAAAGAAGTCAGATTTAAAATGATAAAGGTATCAGACACATGTATTTAGGCTGACGACATTTTGGAACATCTCACTGAGTTATTTGGCAGATTAATTATTAAATGCCCTCCAAACTCAAACAGTTACTTTAGTCTCTTTTTTTAAAAGCCCCTTGTAAAACTTAAAAAAAAAACAAAAAATCATTACTTCTTTTTATGATTTTAATGTTATTGACTACTTGGTTGAAAATTATTCCGTTCATGCTCACCCACCTGTTTTTCCTAATTACTTTTCTCTTTAAAAAACTTGTATCACTGAGTTGGAAGAAAATAATGAAATTATTGCTTTTTATGGGATACTGAGCTGCACTTTCACCCTTCATTCTCTTTCTGCTCACCTTAGCTCATCCTTGTGTGACTGAGACATCTTTGAGTTCAATCACAACTGTGTGTATCATTGTAATTATGATTTTAAGTCATGAGGAAAGGAATTAAGTTTAGCTGAAGTAGATAGATTCCTCTTAAAAAGATTATTTAAGAAAATGTCTTTGGAAATATGAGAAGGGCGATTGAAAGACTGAAGGAAACAAGGTACAATGTCTAAATTTCAAACCTCTCTGATAAGACACTGGAGTACAATAGTTTAAAGTATCAAGCCATGTTGTCTAGGAGCAGATCTGTTTTGCCATTTATTAGCTTTGTGACCTAGAATGAATTACAGTCTGCCCTACTCCTTATAGTTTTCGCATCCCAGGATTTAAACAAATGCAGCTCTAATTTTGATCCATGTTTGGTAGAACTTGTTTATGTGAAATCTGAGGATAAGAAGGGCTGACTGTATTTAACTTTCACTGCTTCAGTAAAATAACTTTTACCTATTTCATAGGGTTGTCGAGGATTATATGCAAATTAACTATAGAAATATAAATATTGCTAGTAATTGAGCTTCTACTGAAATGTGTCTAAGAATACACTAAAGAAAATAAAACAACTAAATGTAAGGAATCTTGTGGAATTAGGCACATACTGACAACATAATATACTAGTAGTGAGAACTTGGACAAGAAAGTCTATAACTCCTCTGGCCCTCAATTATTTTTATGTGAAATAACAATGGACTAAATTTTCCTATATTAGGACATGGGGAAACCATTCTGGGCTTATGCATAATTAGGCCTGTACTCTATGTGAGCTAGAACAACCTGTCATATGACCTGTCAGACATGCATTGTAGATAGGCTCTAACAAAGAAAAGAACTCATGTACCAGATTGTTTAGAATGTCTAATTTGAAGATAGGGATAAAAGCCCCCTACCCATGATGCTGATGCTAGTACTCCTTTGAAGAAAAGCTTCCCTTCCCAGACACCAAGGTCAATGTGACTCACTTTGTATGTGCTAATCTGTCTCTTTTGAAACCTTGAAGGAATATACCTCTGTCATGCTTGATCTTTGTTCTGTTTTGACAATATATAAAACTGTGCTGAAAACCATGCTTTACTGGAGCACTTTCTTTCTTGGGGGGGGGGGACTGCACTCCTGGCTACAGTTCTAGTTTGACTTGAATAAAAGTCTTTTCTACCTCTATTATAAGCTGGTTACTGATTATTTGCATCGACAACAAGAATAGTGATATCACCCTTCTTGGAATGTTTTCAGTATTAAAAACCACAAATATAGTTTTAAAGGTCTGCGACCTAGTATAAAATTGCTGCGACCTAGTATAAAATTAGTGATTATTCTAATTCTAATTGTTTATTACTGTTGTTAATTGACTGGGTAAAAGGTATATCCAGTGATAGCTCTTTCTGCAATCTCGTCCCATGAAAGTGAATCACACAGAATAGGGAAAAGGTGGACTTTCATAATTTCTAAGATGAAATGAAGACTTTTTTTAAACTGTTTATTTAAAATAAGATAGTGGTATACCCTCAATACCCTTCCTTTTTTTCTTAGAAATGAAGTAAAGAAGGGAGGATAGGAGGGAAGGAAAGAGGAAGGAAGGAACGAAAAAAGGGGAAGAAAGGGAAGGAAAGAAAGTAAGAGAAAGAGGAAAGGAAGAAAAGAAAGCGTCTATTGATGTTCATTACACGATTTTTTGCAATAGCAAGAATTGGAAACCTCTTAAATATCCACCAATAATGAATTGGAAATGAGTTATATATATGATGGTGCATGATAAATATATAACTTTATATACTGTGACTGACAGCATGGTATTAGTCTATTATTAATAATTAGAATGTCCAGCACCAGTTAAAGTTTGATTTGAACTGAATCCTGTAGTCCTGTGGGCTTCCCAGGTGGCTCTAGTGGTAAAGAACCTGCTGCATTCCAGGAGCCATAAGAGATATGGGTTCAATTCCTGGATCAGGAAGATCCCCTTGAGGAGGGCATGACAACCCACTCCAGTATTCTTACCTGGAGAATCCCACGGACAGAAGAGTCTGGTGGGCTCTGGTCCATAGAGTCTCAAAGAATTGGACATGACTGAAGCGACTGAGCACCCACACATGTTGTAGTCCTGTGTTGGAAAAAATGGAGCGTAGGGGATACCTTCCCCTTCTGACTCCCTTTTAGCTGGCTCTCCTAGGAAACTTTCACAAGCACTTGGATCTCTTGACGTAGCAAAGGCATCATTATTATAGATGATGTTTTGAAGCAACTTTCTTAGGCATTAGGCATCTGAAGACACATGTCTAACCTCTGTCTACTTTAGCTTTCTTTAGCATAGATCTTAAAATTCATCTATATTTCCCATCTGCATGAACTATATTTCAAAGCTTTTCAAGTGGTTTGAAGTGGACTTGTGTTTTCTTAACCTCAGAGTTTTTGACATTTTGGCTGGACAACTCTTTGTTGTTAGAGGCTGCCCTTTACCTTGTAGAGTGGTTTGAAGTATACCTGGCTTTTACCCACTAGCTTCCAGTGACATATCCTCAGTGTGATCGCCCAAAATGTTTCCAAGAGGGGTAAAATTACCCTTAAAATCAGAATCATTATGTAAGAAGGTAACATCCTGATGTGCCCACATGAAGACAATTCAGTGAGATTCTATAGAGTAGCAATTCTCCCTAAATAAATCTTTATCACATTCTTCTAATCTCATGATCATTTTATCTCTTCCATGTAGGGAGAGATTTTAAGGATCATGAGAAAGATTTGTCTAATTACTACTTAAATTCTGATGTGCTTCACACTTATTCATTTACTGTGTTGTTAGTAGAAGCAGGAATAATCTAACATTCTGGATTCTATATAATATAGTCATGTTTATATATAGCTCTTTATACTACACGCCTTTAATATTTTCTGAAATAAGTAGATTTATGTTTATTAACATAGAAAGGTATACAAGACATATTTTTAAATGAAAAATAATCATAATTTAAACATTCACTGTATGTTCCACTTTAAAAACATAATAATCTATTGTTATAAAGGAGGGTGTTATTTTTAAAGAAATGTTTTGTCTACGTGTATCTCTACAAACACACACATATATGTATGGAGAAATATAAAATAATTGCAGTTTTACAATGCTGCCATTGTTGCTACTAATATTAATAACAACAGTAAAGTTGTGTTGTAGGGCAGTTTAACATTCACATAATGTAATTACTAAGTAAGTAAGTGTTAGTCACTCAGTCGTGCCCAACTTTTTGCGACCCCATCAACTGCAGCCCACCAGGCTCCTCTGTCTATGAGATTTTCCAGGCAAGGATACTGGAGTGGGTTGCCATTTCCTTCTCCAGGGAATCTTCCCAAACCAGGGATTGAACCTGGGTCTCCTGCACTGCAGGCAGATTCTTTACCAACTGAGCTACAAGGGAAGCCCATGTAATTACTAATGTCATTTTAAAATACACATTGAAATATATTAATTCACCACTTGAAAACTAAAAACAATCTCCATAATGAATTTTAAAAATAATGTAAGTAACTTTTATTTCCTAGATTTAAAAATCAGAAGGGAAATTGGAGAAATGTTTTGGGCTGGAGTTTAGACCTAAAACAAAGAAGGAAGAATAATATCATTGATATCAAACAGGAGGAGGGCATGTCACAATTGCCAATTATGTTCCAGTAACTTGTTGAAATTGTTTAAAATTAAGTAATATCTTACCTTTTTAAACTCAGTGTTTATGCATTTTTCAATAACCCTCCTCCACCTCATTAATTAAGTCTATGTCTTTATTAAACTTTTAATTAAGTTTTTCTTTGACATTTGGCACACATATTCTGTCCACCTGTTTGCATTTGCCCTGATTTCTGGCCTGTGCCACAACATAAGAAATCAGTAGATGTCATTCTGCCAAATGTCAGTTTTTAAGTGTAGAAAACTTGTCAAATTGTTATCTGCCAATTTTCTTGCTCCCAGTGAACTTGATCTCATTTTGCCTCTTCAAGTTTGTTTGTTTATTCCTGCTAAAGTCTCTGCAGACTTTCTGATAAAGAGTTAGTTGGTCACTTCTCTTTTTCCTTCTCCGTACTCAGTGGGCTTGCACATATTTCTATAAAATACT
This sequence comes from Giraffa tippelskirchi, assembly GCF_054371585.1. Classification (NCBI taxonomy): domain Eukaryota; kingdom Metazoa; phylum Chordata; class Mammalia; order Artiodactyla; family Giraffidae; genus Giraffa; species Giraffa tippelskirchi. The sequence continues at coordinate 68,444,993 of NC_137278.1, forward strand.
CATAATGATATCTCTTTTACTAGTCAGTGAACTCCTTCAGAGGGAGAACTTGGGGATACCTAAAGTCAGAGTTGATACTTTTAGGACATTATGGATTTAAGACTGTTCTATGAACTTCAGCACCTGGAAGGATAAATATAGACTCTACTGTTTCTCATTAACATGATCAAACTTCAGTTCATCTGCCTTTACTTTTATCTTTTCCATAACCATCTCACTTTCTCTGTTTGCTTGTCTCTGCTATGTCAGTATTTTTTCTACATGGTGATTATGACTTTTCTGGTTCTTTAAAATCATTTTTATCTCCCATGGTTAATTCCCTACTTCAAATTCCTAGAAGAGAGATACCAATTAGTCTCTTTTGTCACTGTTATTGTCATTTTGTAGCATCAGTCACAGGTCTTTGGAGTGCCCCTAGATGATTTACTTTGCATCATATGACTCCCCTTGACCTAATTGTAGTGCTTAGGAAGGGAATATACTAAAATATACTTCCTAAGAATATATACTAGAAACCATTGCTTCCTAGGGCAGCACACTGATTATTTCTTTTCTAGCTTCCTTAAGAAGGTAAAAGAGGTTTTTCAGGCAAAGACTGAAAACTCCAATAAACTGACTTGCTATATACTGCTAATACAAGCATTCTTCCAAGATCACATGTTAGTCTTAATAGTTTATTTTCAATTTCTAGTCTTCAAAACAAAGTTGATCTTTATGAATCTCATGAAGCCCAATGAGAAGTCACATTTTATTTCTTTGTATTCCATCTCTGGCTCTAGGATAGCTTTTCAATCAAATGCATTTCTTCAGGTTTTAGATGTTTCAGCACCTGTTGTCAGCAATGATGATTCATAGAGAAGGAATTAAACAAAATGGAGTCTTGTTGTAAATGCACACAAAAAATCAATATTGCCAAATGGAAGAGAAGGAATCAATTCAGAAGGCACGTTATTGTCAAACTTCTAAAAGGATTCTGCCGACAATGGAAAATAGGCAGAATTCTATAAAAATATACTAGCTGTGCTAGTCTTTAACATAACAGACTAAGACAGTATAAAAAGTAAATGGCAAACAACAACAACAACAAAAAAGATCATGAATATATACTGTAGAGATTGAAGTAAAGCAAATGTAAACTAAACCAACCAGAGTATGGTTATTTAAACAATGCTTTTTAGAAATTTATATTGCTTTGAAAGTAGACTAGTTTTTGTTGTTGTTGTTGTTGTTGTTGGAGTGAAATATGTATGTATATATGTATCTATATAGTTTTAGTTTTTGATCCCTGGGAAAATGAGCAATTATATACAGATATCTTATATTCTTTTCTTCAATGAAAAATACTATAAGTCGAGATGTCTTTGCATAGACTAAGAAGTCATAGTGACTTTTAATAGACCCAGGCCCTCCAGGAAGAAGCTGATCTGTTTCACCAACACAAGATGACAGTTTCATGAATGAAAGTTTTCTTTCTTAATTTAAGAAAAATTAGATTTGTATAAAGAAAAAAATGGATAAAGATTCACCATCATAAAGATGAATCTGTCCTAGTATTTATTTCATAAGTAAAATTTTTGAAGTTCTGTGAGATCAAAGATTAATATTTACTAAGGTAAACTATCTGTTGTTTTATATACAACAGAAGGCTTTATATTTAATTCCTAATACTGATTATCATCAATAGTGTTTTCTATTTTTCAAAGAAACTTTGCAAACAAAACTGTTTTAGACTCACAGAAATATTGTGATTGATAAAAATAGAGACATACTAGGCCTGTTTTATGAATGGGGAAATGGTGAAGAAGAAAATATTAAATGGCTTAACCTAAGTTACAAAGCAAATCATAAATTTAAATGTCAATCACTAATTCTCCTAGATGTGCTTTTCTTGCTCATCCAGACATATTCTCTGTGGTAGGAACAATTGTCCTACTTGCATGTACAATAATAAAAGAAATTATATTTAGAAATAAAACCCATTTCTACACTGATATCTACACTAGCATATATTTGCAATATGATCTGAGGCAATATTTAGGTCAACATATGGGAATCCAGATCAATATGTTTCTAAAATTTCAGAAGATAACCCAAAATATATTGTCCTAACTTTTAGTAGACTAGAATAACTGGGTACTATAGATTGGTAGGAATAATTGTATTAAAAGCAAACATTTACAACACATTTACCATGTGCCTAATACTGTAGTGTCTGATCCTATGAGTAAATTATTCATCACATGTAAATTTATAGTTGAAGAAACTGAGTTATGAAGACATAAGTGATTTGCTCCAGACAAGACCTAGTTTATATTTTCAGTAGCAAATGAGTATAAAAATTGGTATACTGTTTATTATTAAAGACAGATTGCCCATGAATTGACCTGAATTGTTTGCCAGAAAATAGTAGTAAGCCACACTTAGAATAGTTTTTGTCATTCTATATGATGGACAGGAAGATTTTGACACACTGAAACAGAGTGAGCTCTACTGAAGATGATCCTTTATATTTTGTTCATAGACATTTTATGAACCATGAGAAATTATGGCTGGGTATCACTAACCTGAAAAGAATCATAGACTTAACACCTGAACTTTGATTAAAAAAATATTAAAGTGCTCAGCAGAACTGATTTTTCAAAAGTTGCTAATTATTTAGAACATTCTCTAACACCATACAAAAATAAACTCAAGATGATTAAAGTCCTATATGTAAGATGTACCTAACAAAAGCAGAAGATATTAAGAAGAGGTGGCAAGAATACACAGAAGAACTGTACAAAAAAGATCTTCACGACACAGATAATCACGATGGTGTGATCACTCACCTAGAGCCAGACATCTTGGAATGTGAAGACAAGTGGGCCTTAGAAAGCATCACTACGAACAAAGCTAGTGGAGGTGATGGAATTCCAGTTGAGCTATTTCAAATCCTCAAAGATGATGCTGTGAAAGTGCTGCACTCGATATGCCAGCAAATTTGGAAAACTCAGCAGTGGCCACAGGACTGGAAGAGGTCAGTCTTCGTTCCAATCCCAAAGAAAGGCAATGCCAAAGAATGCTCAAACTACCGCACAATTGCACTCATCTCACATGCTAGTAAAGTAATGCTGAAAATTCTCCAAGCCACTCTTCAGCAATACGTGAACCATGAACTTCCAGATGTTCAAGCTGGTTTTAGAAAAGGCAGAGGAACCAGAGATCAAATTGCCAATATCCGCTGGATCATCGAAAAAGCAAGAGAGTTCCAGAAAAACATCTATTTCTGCTTTATTGACTATGCCAAAGCCTTTGACTGTGTGGATCACAATAAACTGTGGAAAATTCAGAAAGAGATGGGAATACCAGACCATCTGACCTGTCTCTTGAGAAACCTGTATGCAGCTGAGGAAGCAACAGTTAGAACTGGACATGGAACAACAGACTGGTTCCAAATAGGAAAAGGAGTATGCCAAGGCTGTATATTGTCACCCTGCTTATTTCACTTATATGCAGAGTACATCATGAGAAACGCTGGGCTGGAAGAAACACAAGCTGGAATCAAGATTGCCAGGAGAAATATCAATAACCTCAGATATGCGGATGACACCACCCTTATGGCAGAAAGTGAAGAAGAACTAAAGAGCCTCTTGATGAAGGTTAAGGAGGAGAGTGAAAAAGTTGGCTTAAAGCTCAACGTTCAGAAAACTAAGATCATGGCACCTGGTCCCATCACTCCATGGGAAATAGATGGGGAAACAGTGGAAACAGTGTCAGACTTTACTTTTTTGGGCTCCAGAATCACTGCTGATGGTGACTGCAGCCATGAAATTAAAAGACGCTTACTCCTTGGAAGGAAGGTTATGGCCAACCTAGATAGCATGTTTAAAAGCAGAGACATTACTTTGCCAACAAAAGTCCGTCTAGTCAAGACTATGGTTTTTCCAGTGGTCATGTATGGATGTGAGAGTTGGACGGTGAAGAAAGCTGAGCGCCGCAGAATTGATGCTTTTGAAGTGTGGTGTTGGAGAAGACTCTTGAGAGTTTCTTGGACTGCAAGGAGATCCAATCAATCCATCCTAAAAGAGATCAATCCTGGGTGTTCATTGGAAGGTCTGATGTTGAAGCTGAAACTCCAATACTTTGGCCACCTCATGCGAAGGGTTGACTCATTGGAAAAGACCCTAATGCTGGGTAGAATTGGGGGCGGGAGGAGAAGGGGACGACAGAGGATGAGATGGTTGGATGGCATCACCGACTCGATGAACATGGGTTTGGGTAGACTCCAGGAGTTGGTGATGGACAGAGAGGCCTGGCGTGCTGCAATTCATGGGGTCGCAGAGAGTCGGACACGACTGAGCGACTGAACTGAACTGATGTAAGATGGAATACTATAAAACACCTAGAGGAAAACATAGGTGGAACACTCTTTGACATAAATCACAGCAATAGTTTTTTGGATCCCTCTCCTAACATAAAGGAAATAAAAGCAAAAGTAAATAAATGGGGCCTAGTGAAACATAAAAGTTTTAGAAAGGAAATTATGAATGAAATAAAAAGACAACCCACTACTATGTAAAAAATAGACAACTAATGAGAATCTATTTTATAGCACAGGGAATTTACTGAATGCTCTTAGTGACCTAAATGAACAGGAAATCTGAAAAAGAGGGGTTGTATGTATATGTATGGGCTTCTCTTGTGGCTCAGCTGGTAAAAAATTCACCTGTGATGCAGAAGACCTGGGTTCGATGCCTGAGTTGGGAAGATCCCTTGGACAAGGGATCTCACCTGGAGAATTCCATGGACTGTATAGTCCATGGGGTCGCAAATAGTCCAACACGACTGAGAGACTTCACTTTCACTTTCATATGTATAACTGATTCACTTTGCTGGACAGCAGAAACTAACACAACATTGCAAAGTAACTATACTCCAATAAAAATAAATTTTAAAAATAAAAGATGTATGCTGAGTATTAATAAAAACAAAACTTAGAAGCTTTGCACTGCTAAGGAAACCATCAGCAAAAAAACAACAAAAAAGAAACACTGAGTGGGAGACAATACTTGCAAATTATATGCCTGATAAGGGATTAATATACAACATATTTAAACAGCTCATACAACGCAACAACAAAAAAAATTTTTTTTAATGGACAGAAGAATGTCATAGACATTTTTTCAGAGAGGAAATGCAAATAGCTTATAGGCATATGAAAAGTTACCCATCCTCATTGGTCATCAGGAAAATGCAAATCAAAACCACAAAACCACAATGATATATGACCTCACATCTATCACAATGTTTATCATAAAAAGGAACACACGTATTTATATATAAATTTATATATTTATATATATAAATATATTTATATTTATATATAATATATTATAAATAATATTTATATTATATATATTTATTTATATAAATATTATATATAATATTTATATTATAAATATACAATATTTATAATATTTATAATATTTATATATTTATATATGTATATATAAATGTGAGCATATAGAGGGAGAAGGCAATGGCACCCCACTCCAGTACTCTTACCTGGGAAACCCCATGGATGGAGGAGCCTGGTAGGCTGCAGCCCATGGGGTCGCGAAGAGTCAGACATGACTGAGCAACTTCACTTTCTCTTTTCACTTTCATGCATTGGAGAAGGAAATGGCAACCCTCTCCAATATTCTTGCCTGGAGAATCCCAGGGACGAAGGAGCCTGGTGGGCTGCCATCTATGGGGTCGAACAGAGTCGGACACGACTGAAGCGACTTAGCAGCAGCAGCAGCAGCAGAGCATATAGAGAATAGGCAACCCTGATACACTGTGGGTAGGAATGTAATTTGGTGCAGCTGCTGTGAAAAACAATATGGAGATTTCTCAAAAAACTAAAAACAGAATTACCATAAGACCTAGAAATTCCACTCTTGGTATATATTAAAAAAAGAAACATTAATTGGAAAAGATACACACACCTCATTGCTCATAGCAGCATTGTTTACAATGTCCAAGACATGGAGATAACTCAAGTGTCTGTGGATAGACAAATGGATAAAGTAGTTGTGGTATATATGTATATAAACATATATATATATATACATACACACTTGTATGTATATATATATATATATATAATATATACACACATATAGAATACTACTCAGTCATAAAAAAGAATAAAATATTGCTATCTTTGGCAATATGGATGGACTTGAGAGCATTATGCTAAGTTAAATAAATCAGACAGAGAAGAAACACTGTGTGATATAGCTTATATGTGGAAACTAAAAAAATGCAACAAACTGGTGAATAAAGCATGAAAGAAGCAGATTCACAAATATAAAGAAAAATAAATAATGGTTAGTGGAGGGAAGGGTCAAAATAGGGATGAGGGAATGGGAAGTATACACTATTGAGAGTAAGATAGGTTCCAGAAAATACTGTAAAACACAAGAGAATATACCAATATTTTGTATTAAGTCCAAATTGAAGGTAACCTTTAAAAATTGTTTAAAGCTTCTTTCTCTAAAAAATAAAAATTAAAAAACAGTGAAGTCTCAGTGGGATCAATATTACAAAACTTGCTAATCATCTTAGAGAAGTGTTACTTGTTATTCTAAATAAGTAAACCTCAGAATGAAAATAATGGTTCAGCTGCACACAGTGTTTAAATAAAGATCATTCAGTATTCAGAATATGTGTTGGAAAAATAGGTTATAACCAACACTATGATTTTTTTTTATAGCAGCAAAATAGGGTAGCAAATTAAAATTCTCTTTTAAATATAGAGACTGAGTAAATGGTAATTTAGGTAGTGAAATCATTCACACAGTGTAAAATCTGTATATGAGCAATTGAATCATTGAGAAAATGGGTTTTTTTCCCCCAGTAAATATTATTAACTAGAAAAACAAATGTACAAATAAACCTACAATAGATCTCAAATAACTAATCTTTCACAGGTTTAGTTATATGTTTATATATTCCATGGCTGGACAGTCTCTAAATTTGTAAACATTTATTGGAATATAATATTTAATTGCTAGATTGAAATGTAAAATTAAAGACTGTTTCCACTGCCTTTAATAGAAAGTGATGTATAACATTGATTTTAATGTTTACCTATTGAAATTAACTGTAACAATACAAGATGAAAGATTTATATAAATGCAAATTACTTTCCTAAATAAGGCCGTTTTCATATGACCTGTTAGGTATTACTTGAGTTTCAATATCTTTTATTGCAACTATCCATTAGTACTTGGGCTTCCCTGGTGGCTCAGTGGTAAAGAATTCTGCTGCCAATGCAGGAGATGCAGGTTTGATCCCTGAGTCGGGATGATCCCCTAGAGAAGGAAATGGCAACTGACTGCAGTATTCTTGCCCGGGAAATACCACTGGACAGAGGAGCCTGGCAAGCTACAGTCCATGGGATTGCAAGAGTCAGGCACAACTTAGTGACTGAGCAACACAGTACTAATATCTGTATGTGAATCACCTACTGTATTTTGTCTAGTACAATATCCCTTAGAGAACAATGTTTTAAACTTGCCAACTTCCATTTGCCCTAATCCCCATTTCCATAATTTCAATGTATGTGTGCAGAGTCATAGCCGACTCTTGTGACCTCATGAACTGTAGCCCGCCAGGCTCTTCTGTCCATGGAATTTCCCAGGTAAGAATGCTGAAGTGGCTTGCCATTCCCTTCTCCAGGGGATCTTTCCAACCAAGGATCAAACGTGGGGCTCCTGCATTGCAGGCAGGTGCTTTACCATCTGAGTCACCAGGGAACCCAGATACTGTTTGGCAAATAAAATTATATAATTAATAAATCATGATGCCTTATCTAAAGGACAAGTAAAATCTCAAAAACTTGATAGGTAAGGTGGAACTGGGGTCTAAGTTCTTAAGTGAATCATTTGTTTTGTATAAGTAATGGTTTTATACTGCTTTTCTGGGAAACTTTAATGCCATATTTATATCTATTTTTATCCAATTACGAGCTACAGGAATTATTACAGAAAAGAAATTCTTATAAGTATTAATTAATTTTCTGTTTAAGGAAATCATTTGATTTGATTTAAATTACTACATCAGCAGAAATATTCTTGAATTAGAAAACCATTCCATGTCTCTTTCATCTACCTAGACTGAACAGCCTAATATTCATTATTTTTTAAAAAGCACTCAAATCAATTAGAAGCCATTGGTGTATTTGGAGCTGTATCCCCCCTCAGAGAGTCACTTAATGATTCACAAGGATATACTTAATAACAATTGTTCCCTAAGAACAGACTAGGAGTATGGCAATTGACATATTTATATTTTGGTGGCTTAAATAAATCTTTCTTGTTTGATTGCATTATAAGAAGAAGATATTATTTCATGGCTCCTGGATAGAACTGAGTTATTTAGAGTTTTCATTGTATTTAGATATATAAAATAAAGTTTAAAAATAGCCCTCAAAAGCAAAGAGAGTAGAATTAGACTTCTAAAGAATGCAAATATGAATAAAACAATATCCTGGCCTTTTTAGGATTGGTCTACCTAATGAGAACTTTTGTGTAAAAAATAAAAATTCTAAGAAATAATTCAGGACAAGAATAGTACTGATTAATTTTGATTGGCAGAAAATTAAAAACTTGTTTGCTGCCTTCAAATACATGAAGAGACCCGACATCCAAGGTAAGAGAAACCCAAGTAAGATGGTAGGCACAGAGAGAGGGGATCAGAGAGCAGACAGACTGAAACTACAATCACAGACAACTAGCCAATCTGATCACATGGATCACAGCATTGTCTAACTCAATGAAACTAAGCCATGCCATATGGGGCCACCCAAGACGGATGGGTCATGGTGGAGAGGTCTGACAGAATATGGTCCACTGAAGAAGGGAATGGCAAACTACTTCAGTATTCTTGCATTGAGAACCCCATGAACAGTATGAAAAAGCAAAAAGATAGGACACCGAAAGATGAACTCTCCATGTCGGTAGGTGCCCAATATGCTACTGGAGATCACTGGAGAAATAACTCCAGAAAGAATGAAGGGATGGAGCCAGAGCAAAAACAACACCCAGTTGTGGAAGGGACAGGTGATAGAAGCAAGGTTTGATGCTGTAAAGAACAATATTGCATAGGAACTTGGAATGTTAGGTCCATGAATCAGAGCAAATTGGAACTGGTCAAACAGGAGATGACAAGAGTGAACATCGACATTCTAGGAATCAGTGAATTAAGATGGAGTGGAATGGGTGGATTTAACTCAGATGATCATTATATCTACTACTGTGGTCAGGAATCCCTTAGAAGGAATGAAGTAGCCATCATAGTCAACAAAAGAGTCCGAAATACAGTACTTGGATGCAATCTCAAAAACGACAGAATGACCTCTGTTCATTTCCAAGGCAGATCAGTCAATATCACAGTAATCCAAGTCTATGCCCCGACCAGTAACATTGAAGAAGCTGAAGTTGAACAGTTCTATGAAGACCTACAAGACCTTCTAGAACTAACACCCAAAAAAGATGTCCTTTTCATTATAGGGGACTGGAATGCAAAAGTAGGAAGTCAAGAAACACCTGGTGTAACAGGCAAATTTGCCTTTGGAGTACAGAATGAAGCAGGGCAAAGGCTAATAGAGTTTTGCCAAGAGAATGCACTGATCAGAGCAAGCACTCTCTTCCAACAACACAAGAGAAGACTCTACACATGGACATCACCAGATGGTCAACACCGATATCAGATTAATTATATTCTTTACAGCCAAAGATGGAGAAGCACTATACAGTCAGCAAAAACAAGAATGGGAGCTGATTGTGGCTCATATCATGAACCCCTTATTGCTAAATTCAGACTGAAATTGAAGAAAGTGGAGAAAACCACTAGACCATTCAAGTATGACCTAAATCAAATACGTCTTGACTATACAGTGAAAGTGAGAAATAGATTCAAGGGACTAGATCTGATAGACAGAGTGCTGATGAACTATGGATGGAGATTCATGACATTGTACAGGAGACAGGAATCAAGACCATCCCCAAGAAAAGGAAATGCAAAAAGCAAAATGGCTGTCTGAGAAGGCGTTACAAATAGCTGTGAAAAGAAGGGAAGTGAAAAGCAAAGGAGAAAAGGAAAGATGTACCCATTTGAATGCAGAGTTCCAAAGAATAGCAAGGAGAGATAAGAAAGCCTTCCTCAGTAATGAATGCAAAGAAATAGAGGAAAACAACAGAATGTGAAGGACTAGAGATCTCTTCAAGAAAATTAGAGATACCAAGGAAATATTTCATGCCAAGATGGGCTCAATAAAGCACAGAAATGGTATGGACCTAACAGAAGCAGAAGATATTAAGAAGAGGTGGCAAGAATACACAGAAGAACTGTACATAAAAGATCCTTATGACCCAGGTAATCATGATGGTGTGATCACTCACCTAGAGCCAGACATCCTGGAATGTGAAGTCAAGTGGGCCTTAGGAAGCATCACTACGAACAAAGCTAGTGGAGGTGATGGAATTCCAGTTGAGCTATTTCAAATCCTCAAAGATGATGCTGTGAAATTGCACTCAATATGCCAGCAAATATGGAAAACTCAGCAGTGGCCATGAGACTGGAAAAGGTCAATTTTCATTCCAATCCCAAAGAAAGGCAATGCCAAAGAATGCTCAAACTACCACACAAGTGCCCTCATCTCACACGCTAGCAAAGTAATGCTCAAAATTCTCCAAACCAGGCTTCAGCAATACAAGAACCATCAACTTCCAGATGTTCAGGCTGGATTTAGAAAAGGCAGAGGAACCAGAGATCAAATTGCCAACATATGCTGGATCATCAAAAAAGCAAGAGAGTTCCAGAAAAACATCTATTTCTGCTTTATTGGCTATGCCAAAGCCTTTGACTGTGTGGATCACAATAAACTGTGGAAAATTCTTCAAGTGATAGGAACACCAGACCACCTGACCTGCCTCTTGAGAGACCTGTATGCAAGTCAGGAAGCAACAGTTAGAACTGGGCATGGAACAACAGACTGGTTCCAAATAGGAAAAGGAGTATGTCAAGGCTGTATATTGTCACCCTGCTTATTTAACTTATATGCAGAGTACATCATGAGAAACCCTGGGCTGGAGAAAGCACAAGGTAGAATCATGATTGCCAGGAGAAATATCAATAACCTCAGATATGCAGATGACACCACCCTTATGGCGGAAAGTGAAGAAGAACTAAAGAGCCTCTTGATGAAAGTAAAAGAGGAGAGTGAAAAAGGTGGCTTAAAGCTCAACATTCAGAAAACTAAGATCATGGCATCTGCTCCCATCACTTCATGGCAAATAGATGCAGCAACAGTGGAAACAGTGGCTGACTTTATTTTTCTGGGCTCCAAAGTCCCTGCAGATGGTGATTGCAGCCATGAACTTAAAAGACACTTACTCTTTGGAAGAATTTTTATGACCAACCTAGACAGCATATTAAAAAGCGGAGACATTACTGTGCCAACAAAGGTCCAACTAGTCAAGGCTATGGTTTTTCCAGTGGTCATGTATGGATGCAAGAGCTGGACTATAAAGAAAGTTGAGCACAGAAGAATTGATTCTTTGGACTATAGTGTTGGAGAAGACTCTTGAGAGTCCCTTGGACTTCAAGGAGATCCAACCAGTCCATCCTAAAGGAGGTCAGTCCTGGGTGTTCATTGGAAGGATTGATATTGAAGCTGAAACTGCAATACTTTGTCCACCTCATGCGAAGAATTGACTCATTGAAAAAGACCCTGATGCTGGGAAAGATTGAGGGCAGGAGGAGAAGGGGACGACAGAGGATGAGATGGTTAGATGGCATCACCGACTCGATAGACATGGGTTTGGGTGGATTCCAAGGGTTGGTGATGGACAGGGAGGCCTGGTGTGCTGTCGTTCATGGGGTTGCAAAGAGTCGGACATGACTGAGCGACTAAAATGAACTGAACTGAACTGAATATGTAAGTCACCATTTATTCAAATGATATTTATCAACAATCTGTTATGTACCGCAATCTGATTAAGGCATTAGGATAAAACAGTAGAAATAAAAATCTCCAGTTCTCATGAATATTATATGAAATAGGCAAGACATGACTAAATGTGTTGCATAACAATAAAAATAAAGTAATGACTATCATGTTATTTATATGTCTGCAACTGATCTAAAATATTGTATATATAAAACTTTAATTCTCATGCCAATCTATCAGTTGATTACTTCTATTTCATAAATATGAATTTAAGTGATCTGCTCTGTAGTTTGCTCAAAGTGACAAAGTATTAAATAATGAAGCTAGTGCTATCAGTTTGCATCCGAAGATGAAGAACCTCTACATAGTCAACATAAAGGAGACCTGGAGCATACTGTGGCTCAGATCATAAGCTCTTTATAGCAAAATTAAACTAAAGAAAGTAGTTAAAATCAGGAGACCATTCAGCTATGACCTAAATCAAATCCCTTATTATTATACAGTAAAAGTGACAAATAGTTTTAAGGGATTAGATATCATAGACAGAGTGCCTGAAAAACTATGGAAAGAAGTTCGTAACATTGTGCAGGAGACAGTGAACAAAACCATTCCAAAGAAAAAGAAATGCAAGAAGGAAGAGTGGCTGTCTGAGGAGATATTACAAATAGCTGAGGAAAGAAGACAAGCCAAAAGCAAGGGAGAAAAGGTAAGATATACCCAACTGAATGCAGTTTCAGAGAATAGCAAGAAGAGATAAGAAGGCCTTCTTCAATGAACAATACAAAGAAATAGAGAAACACAATAGAATGGGAAAGACTAGAGGTCTCTTCAAGAAAATTAGGGATACCAAAGGGACATTTCATGTAAGGATGGGCATAATAAGGGGCAGAAACATTAAAGACTTAACAGAGGCAAAAGAGATTCAGAAGAAGTGACAAGAATACACAGAAGAAATGTAAAAAAAAGGTCTCGATGACCAGGATAAACGCAATGATATGGTCACTCACCTAGAGCCAGACATCCTGGAGTGTGAAGTCAAGCAGGCCTTAAGAAGTATTAGTGCCAGTAAAGCTAGTGGAGGTGATGGAATTCCAGCTGAGCTGTTCAAAATACTAAAAGACGATGGTGTTAAAGTGCTGTGCTCAATTTGTCAGCAAATTTGGAAAACACAGCAGTGGCCACAGGACTGAAAAATGTCAGTTTTCATCCCAATTCCAAACAAGGGTAGTGTTAAAGATTGTTCAAACTACTGGACAATTGCACTCACTTCCCATGCTAGTAAGGTTATGCTTGAAATCCTTCAAGCTACACTTCAGCAGTGCTTGAATTGAGAACTTCCATGTGTACAAGCTAGGTTTAGAAAAGGCAGAGGAACCAGAGATCAAATTGCCAACATTGGTTGGATAATATGTAAAGCAAGGGAAGTCTAGAAAAGGATCTACTTCTGTTTCATTGACTATGCTAAAGTCTTTGTGTGGATCACAATGAACTGTGGAAAATTCTTAAAGAGATGGGAATACCAAACCATCATACCTGTCTCCTGAGCAACCTATATTTGGGTCAAGAGGTAATAGAACCTTACATGTAACAACTGATTGGTTCATGCCGGAGTCCAGCTCCAGCAGCCAGGGAATCGCCCTGAAGGGATGAGTGGTGTTGGTGGAGAATGATGCAGCCTCTGACTCAAAGTGCTGAACTGCATGTTTATTTTAAGCATCAGGTTTTCTTTTATACTTTCACAAAAGCATTAGGTCAGAGGTTTGACATCTTCAGTTTCCCCTCACCCAGATTTACTGTCTCCATAAATCAGTGTTGTCCTTCAGAGTTCCCTCTAAAGTGTCCTTGTGATTACATTGTAACTCAAGTTTGTCTCTGGGCTGCATACCACATTCCTCAATTTATTTCTTATCTTTCTAAATCCTGCTATCCCCTGGTAACTTAAGCTCATTATCTCCTAAAAAGGCTTCTAGCTATTAGTATCTCTAAAATTCCTAGTCTCTATAAGCTATAGTAAAATATGCCAACACTACAACATACCTTAAACTTTTAGCTTCTAACTATTCTTAATCATTCTTAAACTCTAAACTCAGCAAATTTCTTTTGCCATAAACATTTCCCTCACAAGCAGGTTTCAGATAACAATGTTTCCCATGGCCTCAAGCTGTGGCTTATGTGCTCATCCTGGAACATTCTTTGTAAAGGTCCTTGAACAAATGTAACTTTATGGATTATTTCCTGGGCAACTGCAGAAGGCTTTGTGCTTTCTCATGCAAGAACAATAAGCACCTTAATGTTCTTTCCAGCCAACTCAACCGAAGGAAGGAAAGGGCAAGTCAGAATCACAAGACCTAACTCCGTCATCCCAGGACTGTGCCTGCAGGATGAGGAGAGGGGGTTGGGGCCGTGCCTCCATTTTGTCAGTAATGCCTAACGCAGCTCCCGACAGGTTCAAATTAGGAAAGGAGTGTGACAGAGCTGTATATAATCACCTTGTTTATTTAACTAATATGCAGAGTAGATCATGTGAAATGCCAGGCTGACTGAGTTACAAGCTGGAATCAAGATTGCCAGGAGAAATATCAACAACCCCAGATATGCAGATGTTACTTCTCCAATGGCAAAAAGCTAAAAGGAACTAAAGAGCCTCTAGATGAGGATGAAGGAGAAGAGTGAAAATTGGACAGCAAGATTAAACCAGTCAATCCTAAGGGAAATCAACCCTGAATACTCATTGGAAGAACTGATGCTGAAGCTCTGATACTTTGGCCACCTGATGTGAAGAGCCAACTCATTGGAAAAAGACCCTGCTGCTGGGAAAGATTGAAAGCAAAAGGAGAAGAGGGCAGCAGAGGATGAGATGGTTGGATAGCATCAGGACTCAATGAACATGAAGTTGAGTGAAATCCAGGAGGTGGTAAGGGCCAGCTAACCCTGGCATGCTGCCGTCCATGGCTGGCAAAGAGTTGGACTTGACTGAGAGACTGAACAACAAGAACGACTATATTAATTGTTATATAGGGGAAAAAAAAGACACAAATGACATTCAATAGATAAGAATGGAATGTGGCAAGGAGGAAGTAAAGTGAAGTGAAAGTCGCTCAGTCGTGTTCGACTCTATGCATCCCTATGAACTATACAGTCCATGAAGCTCTCCAGGCCAGAATTCTGGAGTGGGTGAAAGTAGAAAGTGAAAAGTGAAAGTGAAAGTCACAGTCACTCAGTTGTGCCCAACTCTTTACGATCCCACGGACCATATCCCATGGAATTCTCCAGGCTAGGATACTGGAGTGGGTAGCATTTCCCTTCTCCAGGGAATCTTCCCAATCTGGGGTGGGTAGCCTTTCCCTTCTCTGGGAGATCTTCCCAACCCAGGGATTGAACACAGGTCTCCCTCATTGCGGGTGGATTCTTTACCAGCTGAGCCACAGGGAAGCTCACAAGAGAATCCCAAGGCAAGGAAGAGGGGCCTAATTAATTTATACAGAATTAGGGTTAGAGAGAATCACAGTGGTAAACTGATAGTTGGTTTCAACTTTTTAGGGACCAAAGAAATAATGGTGGTGGTGGTTTAGTTGCTAAGTTGTGTCAACTCTTGCAACCCCATGGACTGTATGTAGCCTGCCAGGGTCCTCTGTCCATGGTATTCTCCAGACAAGAATACTGGAGTGGGTTGCCATTCCCTTCTCCAGGAGATCTTCTTGACCCAAGAATTCAACCTGTGTCTCCTGCATTGCAGGCAGATTCTTTACCAACTGAGCTACAAGGGAAGCTTTAATATAAAGAGGTAATACCTAGAAGAAAATGGTCCAGGCAGATAGAAAATTAAAGAGATGGATATGTGTTCAATTAGCTCCAGGAACAGCATGTTTGGGCCTAAGGCAGGGGAATGGAGACTATAACGGGAGAAGTAATATCGATCTGTTCATTTGACTGTGATATGGAGGGAGTTGGGGATACTCTGGAGTATTCTGAATGGAGAAGGAATGTGATATAATTTGTACTTTAAAATGATAGTGCCAAGAGGATAGTAAGTTGAAGTAATTAAGGGAGAAATCAAGGAGATCAGTTGGTAGGCAGCAGTTTTAATCTAATTACAAAACCATAGTGACCTGAACTTGGCAGGATTGAAGGTATGGACCTCAGCTGAAATATGGATATGTGATTTGCTGACGAACTATGTGAGGTGTGAGAAAAGAGTTAAAGGAGATTCTAAAAGTTTATGCTTAGTCCTAAGATACTAGAAAAATAGATTAATTATTTATTCAATACAGAAATTTGTGGGAGAAGCTAGTTGATGTGGGGGAAATAAATGTTGAAGAAGAGAAGATTGAATGTCCTTTGGTAGGCATGAGGGAATAGAATATAATGCATGAGGTATTGGTTTTAGATAGGGGCTTAGAAAGCTGGTTCATTGTGACAAAATCTATGGGTGAAGATGAAAATGAGTTAGTAAATGGTAGTATATGAAAGTTTGCACAAATATATTCTATTTTACAATTGAAATAAGAAGTTTCAAGTTCAGAGTAGGTACAGTGTTATATTAACTAAGGTGGGTTTTTTGGCCAATCTTTTATCATGAAGGTCTAGAGACAAGGAATTTGAGTATATCTTCAATTAGTGATTATAATAATGGACTATTTAAGTCAAGCAAGGGAGGAAGTTAAAGCATGAGATAACAAAGGAGTAGTGAGGAGTTTGCATGATTAATAGAACATAGTTCCTGATTTAGGCAAATAGTTGTTCAATATAGAGTACTAGAAGAAGTAACCTGAAAGACAGAATAACCTATAGTTGTTACTTACCAACTATGTCATCAAACTTCAGTATGATGTCATCAGTATGTCATTTACCAAGAACAGACAAGGTAATTTCTAATGCTTGGCGTTGGCAACTAAATATCTGTCCAGCTTCAGATTATTCTAGTTTGCTGTGTTTGAACAAGTTTTGCTAACAGTCTTCTTTCTACCCTAGAGTAGCTCACTGCAGTAACTGTATGACTGGGTAAAACATTGAGTCACAGGGAGCAAAAGTGCGACGCATTGAAGAATAATGCTGAACAACTCTCTATATGCTCAAGCATTTTGTAAGATGATTACCTTTTTTCCAAGTTCAATCCAAAATATCTCTGAAATCAATCAAAAGGTGCATAAAGACTTATGAGTCCATGTTTCTTTGTAGTAGGCATTGTAAGAGGACAATTGAAATACCCTGCTTGATTCCAGCCTCCCTTGTATCATCTTTTGGTTTATAAGGATTTGGCACATTTTTAGGATCCTGAAAATTAATTGGAGCTAGTGTCATAAACTCATGTATGCTCTCAGGTGTTTTTAATGGAAAATGCTCAAATATATTACTACACTCTTTTGGTTCATTTCAGTGTCTATTATTTCCTTTCATATCAATAATATTATCTTTGGCAATGCCAGATTTATGAATGCTATCTTTTGCTAGCAAATTATGAATTAATATTCAATTTTAAGTATTAAATTCATTAAAAAAGAACTAATGTCCAAAACTATTCCATATTGCTTTTAAAGATTGCCCATCAGAAAATTTTTCCATTCTTGATTTCAGGCTGCCATCACTTCTTCTGCATTAGAAAGCCCATATATTGTACATTTTCAAGACCCACCCTTTTTCCCTTGTACCACAATAACTCAGTGTTTTACAGCTACACCTCAAATGACAGCAGAAAGGCCTTGAATCATAAAATGTACTGAATTCATATAGTCAGAATTAATCAAAAGAGAAGTCAAACCATGAAAAAGCTCTATAGTAACAAGTCATTCTAAAATATTTCTTTCTGAGAAAGTTTAAATTTTTGCCATGCACTTGTCATGATTTGCCTTTGGAGAACCATCCGAATTGTCTATAATACATCTTCATATTGAGACTCCTTATCTTGATAAATTAGTGATGTGAGACCATATCTCTGAGTCTAAGACTAATAAATAAAATTTCTATTGTTAAAAATTTTAGTAGGGAGCTAAAATGATGAGAATTTTTTGTTGGAGTAATTCTAAATTTAGGAATAACTTTAAATTGTATAAACGATTTTCATCATCAAAGAAATAAAATCCATCTTTTAAAGATAATCCATTTTCTTATTCATCTTAAGGGAAACAGATACAACTTGGTCATTTCCCTTAGAATTTCATGATTGCTCAATATAGCACTAAAATTATATGTCCCATCTTGTGTGGTGATGATAGGAAAGCTCAAATATACCTGGGCTTAACTGTATTTTCTTTCATTGACATTTTTCAATTTAATTAAAGCCTCCATAATGTCAACAATTGCTCATATCAATTCCTGATAACAGGAGGCACTGCAGTCATGAATATTGTGCTTGCCAATTCATGTTTAATCCTACAATATTTTATACTTTTTAGAATGAAATAATGGCAGAGAGCCTGGCAGAGGGGACTCAGTAAACACTGAACTTTTACATTGCTAATAATGTAATATGAATAATAGTTTAAATGCATTGAGAGTTTACCCTGCGCCTAAGCTGATTCTAGATTAAGAAGCCCTAATTTACGTAGTATTTTGATAAGTTTGTCACATTTTGTCATATCAGTTAGACATAAAGTATATTTTGAAAGATCCTCCCCCACTCACAGGACTTCCCTCGTGGCTTAGATGGTAAAGCGTCTGCCTACAATGCTGGTGACCCAGGTTCAATCCTTGGGTCAGGAAGGTCCTCTGGAGAAGGAAATGGCAACCCACTCCAGTACTCTTGCCTGGAAAATCCCATGGATGGAGGAGCATGGTAGGGTACAGTCCATGGGGTTGCCAAGAGGCAGACATGACTGAACCACTTCACTTTCACCCCACTCAGAAAAAGCACAATACATATTTTCAAATATTTTATGTATTATTTTAAATAGTTTCAAGTAATTTTTCAAGATAGTTATTTCAGTACATCCTTGAGCTTCCTAACATTAGAATATTCCTTCTAGAGCTGAAGCAAGAAATTGACAATATGAAATGAAGTTCAGGAATGGAATGGAGGTCATTGTTGAGACCCAAATATCAAGTGTGGTTTAGGAATAGCTTTGCAGGTATTATTTGGTGATTTTAAAGAATCAACAAACAGACAGACATTTTTTGCGTTTTGAGTCTGTTGCTTTCACATATCCTTGTGTTCAAGAGGATCATAAACTCAACAGTGACAAATGTATTGTTTTGGTTCAGACATAATACACTTAAGGGGATGTCAAAAAAGAAAGATATTAAGATTGATGTTAGCTAATTTTCTGTTAGTAGCTTTTGTTATTTGGCTAAAACCGCACCAAACAAAGTGCATATTTGATACTTTGAGTGCATAAATTTTGGGATTACATCAGCTCATTAATTAACATTTAGAATAGAAGAGAACGTATATTCAATTTGATGTGACACCTAATAAAAGTTGTAATTAACAGCTTCTAAGTGATTTTAAGGAAGAAAATGAATTAGCACTTTTATAAAAGGTAATTGTTCAGCAGTTCTGTTTGAAGAGATGACTGCAGGGATCATTTTTCTCTGCCTCAATTCTATAGAAGTTTAATAGGAAAACATGAGGAATATTCCTTTTAAAAATTGTAGTAGATTTTTGTCCTATTTCTTGCCTGGAAAACTTTATAAATCTAAAGTTCTTTCTTGAACCACAGTATGACATTCAATTTTTTATTGAGTTATATTAAACACACACTATTATGTTAGTTTCAGGTGTACAACATAGGAATTTTATATTTTTACACATTATGAAAGGATCACCACAATAAGACCAGTACCATCTGACACTATACAATGCTGTTACACTGTCACTGACTATATACCCTATGTGTATATTACATCTCCATGACATTTATTTTATAGCTGGAGATTGTACCTTTTAATCCTCTTTTTCTATTTCATACACTCTAGCACCTCTACCCCTCTGTAAATCATCAGTTTATTCTCTGTCTATGAGCCTATTTCTGTTTTGTTTTTCATTTATTTTACTTTTTCTAGATTGTACTTATAAGCAAATCAGTTTTTCCCTGTATGACTTGTTTCACTTAACATAGTACCCTCTGGGTCTATCCATGTTGCCACAAATGGCAAGATTTCATACATTTTATGGATGAATAATATTTCATTGTATATATGTGCACATGTGTGTGTGTCTATGGATATGTGTGTATATATATATATTTTTTCAGGTGGTTCAGTGGTAAAGAATTTGCCTGTCAATGCAGGAGATGTGGGAGACTTGGGCTTGATCCCTGGGTCAGAAAGATCCCCTGGAGGAAGAAATGGCAAACCACTCCAGCATTCTTGCCTGGGTAATCCCATGGACAGAGGAGCCTGGTGCCCCATGGTGTCACAAAAAGTCAGACACAATATAGTACAAGCACAATGCATGTGTGTGTGTGTGTGTGTGTGTGTGTGTGTGTGTGTGTATGCATGCTCATCATGCTTTCTTTATTCATTCATCTATGGGTGGACACCTATGTCACTTCCATATCTTGGCTATTGTAAACTACTACAGTGAACACAGGAGTACATATATCTTTTCAAATAACTGAATCATATGATAGTTTTGTAATGTTTTCCACAGTGAATTCATCAATGTATATTCCTACCAACAGTGCACAAGCCTCCCTTTTTCTCCACATTCTTGCCAATTCTTATTATTTCTTGTCTTTTTCATAATAGCCATTCTAACAGATGGCCGTCTATTACCTGTCTAACCACGAGATATTTCATTGTGGTTTTGATTTGCATTTCCCTGATGTTGAGTGATATTGAGCACATTTTCATGTACCTGCTGACCATGATTATGTCTTCCTTGAAAAAATATTGGTTCCGGTCCTCTGTCCATGTTTTAATTGGGTAGAATTTTTTTAATATTGAGTTTTATGTGTTATTTATATAGTTGACCCTTGAACAACATGGATTTGAACTGTGCAGGTCCACTAATACACAATTATTTTTCAACAAATGTATGATTCGCCCTCAGTATCCCTGTATCACACATCCACAGATTTAGCAAACCACTGATTGCAAATTTAATACATGATCCATGAAGTTGGTTGTATATGAGAATGCAGAATCCATAATTCAAAGGGTTGAATGTGAGATTTAAGCATCTGCAGATTTAGGGGTCTAAGGAGCTGTGCCTCAGTCACTCAATCATGTCCAAATCTTTGTGACCCCATGGGCTGTAACCTGCCAGTCTCCTCTGTCCATAGGATTTTTCAGGCAAGAATACTGGAGTGGGTTGCTATTTCCTTCTCCAGGGGAAATTCTCAACCCCGGGGTTGAACCCACATCTCCTGCGTCTCCTACATTGCAGTCAGATTTTTAACCTGCTGAGCCATCTAAGGAGGGACCTGGAATAAAAAAGGAATGAAATATTTCCCTTTGGAGTAACATAGATGGACCTAGAAAATATACTTAGTGAAGTAAGTCAGACAGAGAGATATTATGTGATATCACTTATATGTGGAATCTAAAAAATATTACAAATGAATCTATATACAAACCATAGAAAACAAACATGATTTCCAAAGGGGAGAAGGAGAAGGAGGAACAAATTAGGAGTATGAGATTAACAGATACAAACTACTATACATAACATAGGTGAGCAACAAGAATTTATTTGCTCAGGGAATTATATTTAATATCTTATAATAACCCATAATGGAATATGATCTAAAAAATAACTGAATTACTTTATACCTGAAACTAACACAATATTATAAAAAGCTATAAATGAATAAAAATTCAGATATGGAAAGTTTTATTTAAATATATATTTAATTTTTTAAAAAATATACTTGTTCTAGTGGTTACCTATGTCATAATATAGGATTTATGATTGTATGTCTCAACAACTTTCATACTGTCATGTGCTTCCATTTGAAAAATAAGTTAATACCTGCTTACCTACATCAGATAATTAAGTAAATCAACTCACTAATTATCTTTTTATATAAGATGAATAGAAGCATCACCATCTAAATCATGCCCCCCATATTACATTGTCATTAGAAAATCTTTGCTTCTAATTTTTTGTCATTATATTTTAATTTTATTCAATTTATGTAAGCTCAAACAAAGCAAGACAAAACAGTTTATTCATCTCACTGTATCCCCACCTCTTTCAACAAGCAACTTATTCTCTCTACCCGTGAGTTTGATTTTTTTTTTTTTAAATTCCACATGTAAGAGAGATCATACAATGTTTGTCTTTCTCTATCTGAATTATTTCACTTAGCATAATGCCCTCATGGTTCATCCATGGTATCACAAAGGCAGTATTTCACTCCTTTAATGGCTGAATACGGAGAAGGCAATGGCACCCCACTCCAGTACTCTTGCCTGGAAAATCCCATGGACGGAGGAGCCTGGTAGGCTATAATCCATGGGGTCGCTAAGAGTCGGACACGACTGAGCGACTTTACTTTCACTTTCCCCATTCATGCACTGGAGAAGGAAACGGCAACCCACTCCAGTATTCTTGCCTGGAGAACCCCAGGGACGGTGGAGCCTGGTGGGCTACAGTCTATGGGGTCGCCCGGAGTCGGACACGGCTGAAGCGACTTAGCAGCAATGGCTGAATAAAATCTCACATAATAATATGTGGCATATATATACCACGATTTCTTTATCCATTCATTCATTGATTGACACTTACGTTGTTTTATATCTCAGCTGTTGTAAATAATGCTGCAATCAACATGGCACTGTAGGTATCTTTTTGAATTAGTGTTTTTGTTTCATTCAGATTAATACTTAGAATTTCTGGCCATATGATATGAATAACTAATGTATTTTTGCTAAAAAGAATAAAGACAAAGGAATCTGATTTTCAGACTTGATATATACATGTTTTATTGTTTGAGGAACAGACACACAGGCCAATGTGACAAAGTTGAAAATCTAGAAATAGACTAACAAAGAATACAACTGATTATTGACAAAGTAGTAAAAGCAAATTAAGAAAAGAAAGATCACCTCCTTTTCAATAAATGATGTTGGAGCAATTGGATGTCCATAGACAAAGAAAGAAAGAGAGAGAGAGAGCTGGAGTTGAGGGGAAGAAAAAAGGAAAAGAGGAAAGAAAATAACTTTAACTTAAGTTACACACATATAAACATACATACATGTGTGTTTATGCACACATGTGTACAAACACATATTAAGTCAAAATGGATCATGAATATACATATGGAATGGTTAGTTAGTGAAGTGAAAGTTGCTCAGTCATATCTGACTCTATGCGACTCCACAAACTATACAGTCCATGAAATTTTCCAGGCCAGAATAGTGAAGTGGGTAGCCTTTCTCTTCTCCAGGAGATCTTCCCAACCCAGGGACCGAACCCAGGTCTCCTTCATTGCTGGCGGATTCTGTACCATCTGAGCCATAAGGAAAGCCCAAGAATACTGGAGTGGGTGGCCTATCCCTTCTCTAGTGGATCTTCCTGACCCAGAAATTGAACCAGAGTCTCCTGCATTGCAGAGAGATTCTTTACCAACTGAGCTATGAAAGAAGCCCATATGAAATATATAATATTTGATATTATATATATATGATATATGAAATATACAATGTGTATGAAATATATAACTATATATATGAAATATATAAAACTACAAAACTTTTAGAAAAAAGTAGTAAAAAGCCTTCAGGGTCTAAAGATAGTTGAAAAGATCTTAGAGTTTAAAACTGAATAAATAATAGAAAATAAATAATAGAAAAGTTGATAAAAATTGAATTTCAAAATTAAAACACTTTGCTATGAAAAAGACTCTGGTGAGGAGATGAAAAGATAATATACAGACAGAGAGAGCATTTGGAAATCACATATCCAATATAAGACTAATATCTAGAATACATAAAGGACATCTAATGCTACTGTGGGGCTTCCCGGGTGACTCAACGGTAAAGAATCTGCCTGCAATGCAGGAGACCTGGGTTTGACCCCAGGGTTTGGAAGATCCCCTGGAGAAGGAAATGGCGACATACTGCAGTGTAATTGCCTGGATGGTCGCAAGAGTCAGACATGACTTAACAACTAAACCACAACTAAACCACAACTAAACCACCATCACCACCACCACCACCAATGCTACTGTAGAACTTAAAATATTTAAACTAGAGAATGTGAACAGAAATGAAAAGATTCCCAAATAATCCAAACAACAACAACAACTCTCAGTACTCAACAGTAAACAGACCATCCAAGTAAAAAAATAAATAGGCAAAAGACATGAAGAGAAATTTACTGAAGATATGCTGCTGCTGCTGCTGCTAAGTCGCTTCAGTCATGTCCAACTCTGTGCGACCCCATAGACGGCAGCCCGCCAGGCTCCCCCGTCCCTGGGATTCTCTAGTCAAGAATACTGGAGTGGGTTGCCATTTCCGTCTCCAATGCATAAAAGTGAAAAGTGAAAGTGAAGTTGCTCAGTCGTGTCCGACTCCTAGCGACCCCATGGACTGCAGCCTATTAGGCTCCTCCGTCCATGGGATTTTCCAGGCAAGAGTACTGGAGTGGGTTGCCATTGCCTTCTCCAACTGAAGATATGACAGATATCAAATAAACACATATGTTCAACTTCCCTGGCTATTAAGGAAATGAAAATTAAAACCCAATGAGGTAACAGTACACACTACCAGAATGGCCAAAGTAAAAAGTAGAGATGACACCAAAACTAGCAAGAATGTTTAGAAATTGGATCATTTATACAATACATTGTTAGTGGGATTATACAGCCAGTCCCTAAAGCAGTTTGGTAGTATCATAAGATACTAAATGTTCAGTGTTGGACAGTAAAGAAAGTTGAGCCAGAAGAATTTATTCTTTTGAACTGTGTTGTTGGAGAAGACTCTTGAGAGTCCCTGGGACCCACGGAGATCAAACCAGTCAATCCTAAAGGAAATTAGTCCTGAATATTCATTGGAAGGGTTTGCTGAAGCTGAAGCTCCAATACTTGGGCCACCTGATGTGAAGAACTGACTCATTGGAAAAGATCTTGATGCTGGAAAAGATTTAAGGTAGGAGGAGAAGGGGATGACAGAGGATGAGATGGTTGGATGGCATTACCAACTCAATGGACATGAGTTTGAGTAAACTCCAGGAGTTGGTGATGAACAGGGAGGTCTGGCGTGCTGCAGTCCATGGGGTTGCAAAGAGTCAGACATGATTGGGCAACTAAACTGAACTGAAATTTTAAATTAATATTCAACCCAGTAATCACCACCCTGAGGATTTATCCTAGAGAAATGGACTCTGAACAGTAATGTTTAGAACTACTTTATTTGTAATAGTCAAAAACTAGAAGCAACAAACATACCTTTCAACTGGTGAGTGAGTGGTAAAAAAACCAAACCGAAACAAACAAACAAAAAAAACTGTAGGACACCCAACCCATGAAATACCATTTAGCAGTTAAAAAAAATTTGATACATGCAACAACCTTGATAAATTTCCAGAGAATATGCCTAGTTAGTTATAAGGAGCATATTCAAGGATTAGTACAGTATGATTCCATTTATACAGAGTCATGAAATGGGAAATTTATAGCAATGGAGAATTGAAAGTTTAGAAGACTGTGGGAAAGAAGAAAATGGGAGTGCCTAGAAGGACCACATGAGGAATCCTTGTTTTGATGGAAATATTCTGTATCATGACTGTATCAGTGTCCTATAATGGTGATGACGTTGAACCAAAATGTTACCATGGTAGCCATTAGAGTAACTGCATAAAGGGTATATGAAAGTTCTCTGTACTATTATTTTAAAATTTTATGTAAATCCACAATTATCTCATAGTTTAAAGTTAAATAAGAAATTATATAAAGATATAAAAATGCATACCATATTCAAAAGTAAGTTTGAATGGTTATATTAATTTCAGAAATTTGATTTTAGGGCAAAGAATATTGCAAGGGTTAGAACATGTCCTTTAATGATCATAAAGGGGCCCATTTAACTAGAGGCATAAAGATTCTAATGTTCATGTACCTAGTAACAGTGATTTAACATATATGGAGCAAAAAATATTAAAAATGAATGGAGAAATAAATGTATCATAAATTATAATTAGCAATTTCAAAAATCTTCTCTAAATAATTGATAGGGTATATAGACAGAAAATCAGTAAAGATGCAGAAGATTTAATCGTCTACCAAACAACATGTCTAATTGATATTTACAGAACACTCTACCGCAAAACAGACCACCTTCACATTCTTTCAAGTGCATTCAGAGCATTTATTAATATGGCACTTCTTGCATATAAAACAAGTCTACATAAATTAGAAGTATTCAAGTGATGTAAAATAATTAGAAATCATTAATAGATATTTGGAAACTCTCCATATATTTGGAAGCTAAGTAACAAACTTTTAAGTATCCCATGGATCAAAGACAAATTTAAAATTAGAACTATAAGTACCTTGAACTACATTAACATGAAAATATACAACATGCCAAAAATATGTGGAATGCTGGTAAGTCATTCTATATGGTTCTATCTGTAGCAATGAATACCAATAGTAGAGAAAAATAAGTCTTAAATTACTGTGGTATTTGGCATAAAAATAGACATATAGATCAATGAAACAGAAAAGGGATTCCTGAAATAGAATGACATATCTATGTATATGGACACATGATTTATAACACAGATATAAAAGCAATTCAGTGGAGATAAGATTCTGTTTTCAACAAATGATGTCATATCAACTGAATATCTATGAAAATGGGAATACTTCACACTATTGATCAAAATTGACTCAAAATGGAACATGGACCTAAATTTAAAATCTAAAATTACATTACATCAAGAAGAAAACATAGAAAAGATGACCTCTGTGATATTAAAATTTGAAAATGTTTTTGAAGTATGCCATGAAAGTGAAAGTGAAGTTACTCAGTTGATCAGCTGTGTCTGACTCTTTGCAACCCCACGGACTGTAGCCTACCAGGCTCCTCCATCTATGGGATTTTCCAGGCAAGAGTACTGGAGCGGGTTTCCATTTCCTTCTCCAGGGGATCTTTCCAACCCAGGGATCGAACCCGGGTCTCCCATATTGCAGGCAGATGCCTTACCCTCTGAGCCACCAGGAAAGCCATGATGTATGTTACACATATGACTAATAAAGGAATTAATGGACAAAGTTTTCTTCTACAAAATTAAAAACTTATTTTCTTAGTCAGAGTTAAGAGAATAAAAGGCAAGCTATGGAGTTAAATAAATTATTTTCAGTATATGAGTTTGGTAAGGGAATAATATCTAGAGTGTACATGGAACTCTCAAAACTCAATAGTAGGAAGCAAAAACCTAATTAAAAAAATGAGCGAAAAATTTGAACAGATGTATTACTAGTGAAGATATGATCAACGTTGTTAGTTATTAGGACAAAACAGATGACAACCACACTGATAGAGGGAATATAAAATGGAACAGCTATTTTGGAAAGCCATTTCTTAAAATTTAAACATATATACTTCATATGATCTAGCCATTGCACATCTATATGTTAATTAAAAAAATAAAATATTTTTACAAAAATATGTTTACAGATGTTTATAAAAGCTTTATTCATAATTGCTTTGGGAATAATTTAAATGTCTTTTGACAATTGAAGTTGTAGCACATCCATAATTTGGAATACTGCTCAGGAAAAGAAGTAAATGAAATATTGAAACAAGCTACAACAAAGATGGACATGGAAAGAATTATACTGAGTGAAAGAAGCCAGGGAAAAAGTAACCAGACATGTTCTCTAACTTCATTTATATAATATTCTAGCAAACTAACCTATATTGGCAAGAAAGCAGATCAGTGGTTTTGTAGCAGTAGGTGGGTACAGAGCAAGGTGAGAAAATGGAATTAGAATGAGACAGGAAGAAAACTGTTCACCATCTTTGGAGTGTAATTGTTTCATCTGTGTTTTCATATTTTAAAACTTACAAGTTATACACATTTACCTTATTATATTTCAATTATGTCTTATGAAACAGTTGAAATTATATGCTACAAGTCTCCCCTGGGTGGATCAGAGTGTAAAGAATCTGTCTGCAATTCAGGAGACACAGGTTCCCTCCCTGGGTCAGAAAGATCCTCTGGAGAAGGGAATGGCAACCCTCTCCAGTATTCTTACCTGAAGAATTCCATGGACAGAGCAGCCTGGTAAGCTACAGTCCATGGAGTTGCAAAGAGTCAGACACAACTGCGTAACTAACACTCTCACTTTCACAGGTCTAATATTAGACAAATTTTAGAAAAAAAAAAACTCCAAGAGTAAAATAGGCATTTTCATTTAGATTTTCTTTTCTTTTCATTGTGCTTTATTGAGAAATATAAAGCATACATTCTGAACCATATACTTGGAAAAAAAATGAAAGTGAGAGTGTTAGTCACTCAGTCATGTCACACTCTTTGCAACCCCATGGATTGTAGCCTCCAGGCTCCTCTATCCATGGAATTTTCCAAGCAAGAACACCAGAGTGTTTATAACACTCCCATCTCCAGGGAATCTTTCTGACCCAGGGATCGAACCTGGGTCTCCTGCATTGCAGGCAGTTTCTTTACTGTCTGAGCTGCCAGGGAAGTTCACATATATTTGAAAGGGACTTCAGATATATATATCTCCTCTCCTCCACAAGCTTGAATGTCCAGATCTTTTAAGATACATGCCTTTGTGTGTGTGTTAGTTGGTCAGTCGTGTCTGACTCTTTGCATCCCATCGACTATAGCCTGCTAGGTTCCTCTGTAGGAGATTCTCCAGGCAAGAATACAGGAATGGGTAGCCATTTCCTTCTCCAGGAGATCTTCCTGACCCAGAGATCAAACCTGGGTCTCCTGCATTGCAGGCAGATTCTTTACTGTCTGAGCTACTAGGGTAACCCCAACATAATAGATGCCATTATGCTCTCTGAAATGAGATCTCCAGAGCTGAGGCTCTCAACCTCAAGATGCTTACTTACTTATCTTTTTTTTTTTTTCTTTAAGCCCATTTCTTGCATCTTTGTTCTCATTTTGCTGTGTCCACTATTAATTATTAATTTTTGATTGATAATAATTCAATCCTTACCGTTTTTTAATTCAGGCATAAATAACTTCAGTCGCAGTAAATTTTTCATGAGTCATGAAGTCAGTCATGTACTGAAAACAACAACAAAACAGTTTCAACATAGGAATGCATCAGTTTAGAAATGTGGGAAAGTATTGGTTCTTCAATCTGTTAAAACTTCTGTTTTTTCTTTCTTTAATGTTAATTAAGTAGCTTTATTGCTCAAATAACTTGCCAGTATTTTTAATTGAGAACACTATAACCCTATATTATAAATATACCTTTTAATATAGTATTTGCTATTCTTATATGCTAGGCATATGAAGAATTGTTATTCATTTTTATTATAGTTTGAATAGTATTATATGTAAATTAGTATTTATATAACATGATAAATATAACAAAATATTGATAAGGGTCAGAGAAAATGAAGAATGAAGAGTAATAGTAGCCTTATAAACAAGATGATACTCAAGGATAACAAGTTCTTTGAAATATTGTATTGTAGTCCTAATAGAATACCAGTGGCAATATTCCAGTGAAACAGATTTATGAGCAGTATCTCTAATTATTGTTAGTTGTATGGATCTTAAATTAGTACTTAATAGTACTTAAAATAGTTTTAGAGTTTATGGAAATACTCTGTATCTTATTTGTAATACAGTTAGACAAATAAGTATTTGCCAAAACTCAGAGAACTATATATATTTACTATATATGTTAAATCTGACCATTTGTAAATTATATTTTCATAATTCTGGCTAAACATAATCATTCACTTCTTTTAGATTTTGTCTGAAGAGCATGGTTCTATTTTAGTTATTTTAAATAGTTTCAACAATAGTCATTTTCAGATTTTAAGTAACTTTTATCTGTACTCCTCTAGATTCAGTTCAGTTCAGTTCAGCTCAGTCACTCAAATTCAAGTCCATTGAGTTAATGATGCTATGTATCCATCTTATCCTCTGCCACCACCTTCTCCTCTCACCTTCAATCTTTTCCAGCATCAGAGTCTTTTGCAATGAGTCAGCTCTTTGCATCAGGTGGCCAAAGTGTTGGAGCTTCAGCTTCACCATCAGTCCTGCCAATGAATATTCGAGTTTGATTTCTTTTAGGATTGACTGGTTTGATATCCTTGCAGTCCAAGAAACACTATTTAGTACATGGTAAAACTTCCAAACATTTGTTCAATGGAAAGAATGACAACATACTCCCATCAGTTCAGTTCAGTCGCTCAGTCGTGTCTGACTCTTTGCAACCCCATGAATCGCAGCACGCCAGGCCTCCCTGTCCATCACCAACTCCCGGAGTTTACCCAAACCCATGTCCATTGAGTCAGTGATGCCATCCAACCATCTCTTCCTCTGTCTTCCCCTTCTCCTCCTGCCCCAATCTTTCCCAGTATTAGGGTCTTTTCCAATGAGTCAACTCTTCGCATCAGGTGGCCAAAGTATTGGAGTTTCAGCTTCAACATCAGTCCTTCCAATGAACACCCAGGGCTGATCTCCTTTAGGATGGACTTGCAATCCAAGGGACTCTCAAGAGTCTTCTCCAACACCACAGTTCAAAAGCATCAATTTTTCGTGCTCAGCTTTCTTCACCATCCAACTCTCACATCCATACATGACCACTGGAAAAACCATAGCCTTGACTAGATGGACCTTTGTTGGCAAAGTAATGTCTCTGCTTTTAAATATGCTATCTAGGTTAGTCATAACGTTCCTTCCAAGGAGTAAGCGTCTTTTAATTTCATGGCTGCAATCACCATCAGCAGTGATTTTGTAGCCTCCAAAAATAAAATCTGACACTGTTTGCACTGTTTCCACATCTATTTCCCATGAAGTGATGGGACCAGATGTCATGATCTTAGTGTTCTGAACGTTGAGCTTTAAGCCAACTTTTCCACTCTCCTGTTTCACTTTCATCAAGAGGCTCTTTAGTTCTTCACTTTCTGCCATAAGGGTGGTGTCATCCGCATGTCTGAGGTTGTTGATATTTCTCCCGGCAATCTTGATTCCAGCTTGTGTTTCTTCCAGCACAGCCTTTCTGATGATGTACTCTGCATATAAGTTAAATAAGCAGGGTGACAATATACAGCCTTGACGTACTCCTTTTCCTATTTGGAACCAGTCTGTTGTTCCATGTCCAGTTCTGACTGTTGCTTCCTGACCTGCATACAGGTTTCTCAAGAGACAGATCAGATGATCTGGTATTCCTATCTCTTTCAGAATTTTCCACAGTTTATTGTGATCCACACAGTCAAAGGGGACTGAAAAACAACAACTAAAAGAGCAACTTAAAGTATCAACTTGAATTCTTAACCAAATAAGTTTCCAAATCACTCTATATTTTCTCAAATGTGGAGGGAGGTGGGAGGGGGGTTCAGGATTGGGAACACATGTACACCCATGGTGGATTCATGTCAATGTATGGCAAAACAAATACAATATTGTAAAGTTAAACTATAGATAAATAAACTAATTTAAAATAAAAAAAAAAAATACTAAATACCAGGAAGACTCTGTGAGGTAGTTAAAATGCTACCACACAGACTCTATTAGTGATGACTTGAAAGTCATGCTGTGTATGATCATTTATTGTTCTGTCAAAAAATTAGTGATATTGCTATTCAATTTATTCCCATTGAAATCATTAAATAGTGTGGAAGACTTGTGAAGAAAAGTTTGGAAATTTGGACAGTCCTTGACATTTGCAGTTATCAGTGAGTAGGAGGATGCCTTTGACAGATAAGACTGTAAAGGAACTAAGGCTTCATAAGCAATACATTTTTCTCAGTTTTACTCATATTTGGTCCTAAAAAACAGAACTGCATTTTTATTTTTTTGAGTGAAGTGAGACAATTTTGGCAGAGGACATCATCAGTGTTAATAATCTTAAAATTAAATATCATATATAAATTTGGCCTTCAATCAGTGACTTCTGTTCTGTGTCCCTAATTAATATATGCAAGTTTTTGGATAGGGAAAAAAGACTGAGATGAACTAGATCAGAATATTGAAGCATTTGGTTATAAGGGTTGTTAAGACCAGGTAGCTACCAGATTGAACAGGTAGGGTCACTGATGGATCCGAGTATCTACCGAACCTTCCTTTTTCTGCTTGTCTGCAGCCAGGCCTATGCCACTGGCCCATAACGTGGAGAGAGTGGCCTGATTTGGCTTCCAGGCCTTCCCTATTGGGAAGTAAGGTGGGAAGCCAAGAACACCCAATTTAAAGAAGTGGTGGGAGTAGAAAGAAACAGTGTATTGAAAACAAACATTGTGTGGATTGGGGACTTTCAAAGATACATTTATTTCTTTTTTGGAAACTTACTTATGCTTCTAATTTTAAAAATTTTGCTAAAAATTACAATGGCTAGTATCTGTTGAATACCTATTTGGGGACATGCTTCATTCTAAGATATTTTCATTTAACAACCCATTTCAGTTAGATTAATATTGTAACTATCTTTATTTTCAAGATGAGAAAGAGAGAGCTAATAAGTGAGTCCCAAATTACAAATCGGAGATTTGAACTCTGGTTTTGGAGTCAGTCTGATTCTGTGCTACTCTTCAGCAGCACCCTGACAAAGAAAGGAAGAAAAAGAAGAAAAGAAAAAGAAAGGAAAGAAGGAAACAGAGAGAGAGAAGGATGGGGAAGAACTTTTTTTCACTTTGAACATCCTAGGCATTTAGCCATTATTAGAAAAGGAATATTATCAAAAAGTTTTTTGATACTCAAATATTTTATAGCAATAATTTTATTTTAGATAGCATTTAAAAAAATCTGCATACATTTGCAATTTTAGATATAAGTGTATTTAAGATAAATTAAGCATTTGCATTGTTATTATATTTTCAGTGTAATACTTGGCATTGTTATTAGAATATATATGCTTTATAGAACATGATGTTTTAGAGTTCTATGAGACAGGATAAATGCTATTTTGGACCTTAATTTTTGCTTTTGCTTCCACAAATAAAAGGCTAAAGAGGCTTCCTTCATGGTGATAACATTGGAAGAGCTACCTGAATGTCAGAATTCCTAATAAAAATATATGCACCAGGCCCATTAATTTATTCATTCAACAAATATTTGCTAAATGCCTACTATGTTCTGTGTCTTGAGGGCAGACTGCTGAATCAATCTAAGTTCCTTCCTAAAAAGATCTGTAACAGGTACAGTAATCTTAAGGAATACATGACCTATACTTTTCCTGAGAAAGCTCAAGAGCTTTCTCAGTAAGGAAAGATTAAAAAAAAGGGGAACATTTATGAAAAACTCAGCCACTATCTATTCTTCATTTATTTTTAAAAATTAAAAAATCAGTATACATTTTAATATTTTTACCAGTTATCCTAGGCAGGGAATAGAGTTAAGTACTGGCTTAACTCAATGGTGCTTTAACTCAGACTCTGAGTTTTTCCAGTTTTAAAGTCAACTTCTTTAAAGGACTTAGGCTCCCCCTCCCTGGTGGCTCAGATGGTAAAGTGTCTGCAATGCGGGAGACCCGGGTTCGATCCCTAGGTTGGGAAGATCCCCTGGAGAAGAAAATGGCACCCCACTCCAGTATTCTTGCCTGGAAAATCCCATGGACGGAGGAGCCTGGTAGGCTACAGTCCATGGGGTCGCAAAGAGTCAGACATGACTGAGTGACTCCACTTTCTTTAAAGGAAGATGAAGTGACTTGTCCGTAGTCACACATTTGGTTAATGGTCAGGGCAACAAAGATTGGTCTCCTGATTCCAAAATCAGTTCTCTTTTTGCTACACAGGCCTATTGTTTAAAGAAATTGAAAAGACTTAAAATACTTCTTAATATTAGCCCCATATGCATTAAAACACTGTGATAGTAATAATTTGTTTCCAGTGTCATCTTTTGGAAATTATTTTTAAAAATCCTGTCTTTCCAAATAAATGA
This sequence comes from Giraffa tippelskirchi, assembly GCF_054371585.1. Lineage (NCBI taxonomy): Eukaryota > Metazoa > Chordata > Mammalia > Artiodactyla > Giraffidae > Giraffa > Giraffa tippelskirchi. The sequence continues at coordinate 68,478,949 of NC_137278.1, forward strand.
GTGTCCAAAGGAGGAAACTCCCAGAAAATGTAGGGGAAAATTTTTTCTTTCTTTCTTTTTATGATAATACTTTCACATCTGTTTCCTTAGCACTAGAGTCATGAGAGGAACTGGCCTGATTATTTAATATTAACAAATAGTACTAATACTTGTGCATATTATTACTCTTTTTTTTAAGCAATTTCACATTTTCAAGATCAAAAACAAGCAACAGGAATATTTAGACTGAAGCTTGACAAACTGCCCAAACTTTAGAATTGATCAAAGTTAATGAAATAGAAGTCTTTTCATCATTATCTTCTCTTCTTGTCTCCAGAGTGAGTAATTGTTCTAGAAGTCAGAATTAAGCTAAACTTGGGAAAGTTGGAATGAAATGAGGCTGTGGATATAAAGCAGTACTATAATTGAGAAAATGTAGTTGGACTCAAGAGTGAGTGAGATGGTGCCAAGCCAGACCTGAGGAAACCTGTACTTCCAGGATCTGAGAAAACCCAAACTGAGGTGGGTCTTCAAGAATGCAAATAGCACTTCAGTCTCAGACACTTCCATCTCTTTCACTGCCCTGTTTTCCTCTTCCATTTAACAATACAAAGTCACTTCCTTCTAAACTGCCTGTCACCGGTTTATCTTCTTCCCAACGATCAGCGTCAATGTTTCATACTTTGTACTTTTATGAAGATAGATAAAGAAAGCAAAGTATTTGGAAAATCAGGATATTAGATATGTGAAAGGGCATTTTACCTATGATTCAAAGCCATTAGATTCTGGGATTTGTCTGTATGTATGAGTGTGTTTGCCATTGTCAAAATAACCCTTTAGCAGAATTCAGTGACTTCCAAATGCATTTAAACACAAGCAAATGGTTATAATCTATTCATACATAGTTTTGTTTTTTTAGTACCTGGATAACAGGCACAGGTTACTTTGTGCACATTGTTAATTTTTAAACGTACAAATTTTAATATTTTTGCTAGTTATCTTGGATGGGAAATAAGTACTAACTTAACCTATGGTTTTCTTTTAATGCACTTTTAATTCATTTTTCCAGGTTTAATTAATAGATTTTTACTTGAGATAGCCTTTCTGACATTTAGACAGTGTTTTGAGTCTATAATTTGTAAAGTATGACTTAACTTTAAAAAAAAACAAAACACATGACATGGATTTCTATAATAAATTGAGTTTTTGTTGTAGTCAATTGACATTTATGGGAGAATTTTTAATATAATTAATGATAGACGAGGAATCCTAAAATCCATTAGTCTTTGTCAAAGTGTGTTAAGTGTCTCTGAATATATGGAGCTATAGAAAAAATTAACTTAAAGGTACTCTAAGGTTAGATTCTGTAATTAACATCAAAGACACCAACATAAAAATAATTTTGTCCCAAATTAAAGGAAATATCATTTTTTATTATTTCATATTTCTTTTGTAAATATTTTGGAGAGATAAGACTGAAAATAGGCAAGATAAATAGAAATGAGACAGAAGGAGAAACAGAAGAATACATACAAATTTCAAAAGCATTGGAAACAAAAATCAAGAAGAGACATTGTTCACTACATCAAGATAGGATGAAGAGCTTAATGCTCAGAGGAAATAGAAGAAAAGGGCTTCTAAGAGCTGACTGTCTACCCTTCAGGCCTAACGACCAAGTTCAGGCGTTAGGACGCACTATATGAATCTGTCTATGGGAGACTGATGAAATCTTCACCTTCTGCTGTGATTTTCAGCATAGGTGATTGAATCTTTTTGGCACTGCTACCCCTCTGGCTTTACCAAATGGCAATGCCAGATGTATTGGTACTGTCTTGATTTCTTGTTTTGAAGGAGGATGAGGAAAGATGAAGAAGGAGCTGAATTTATAATATTAAATCACCACTACTAAATGTAGTCAGAGTTTAAATATAAAATGGATAGCAGACTTGAGAATTCCTTGAGTAGACAAAACCATTTAAGTCATGTAATCAAAACTAAATCTAGCTTGTTTCATGGATGTAAGCAAAGCTTAACTTAGGTGATTTCTTATAAATGCCTCTAACAATTGTAAAAGAAACAAGTCATCTTTCTAAACATGGTGTGAGATAAATCACTTCTAATCAAATCCTTGCTATTTAGAACCTTCCATTGTAATAACCAATCATTGTAAATGTTAGTAACCTCCTCACTTTTATTTCATAAGTCACCATATAACTTTATGCTCCTGAGCTTCACATTAGTCATTGAACTTGGAAATTTGACTTTGCAAACTATTTTATATGTATGATAAACAAACTCTTGTTAATCAGTACTATTTATTTAGTGGTTTTAATTTTGCTATTTCTGGATTTTTGACAATTTATGGCATTAGAAGTGGAATCCAAAGAAGACCCCAACAACTCAAGGGCCATGAGCAACCAGCCTAATGTACTGATTTCACTGCTTCCTGGATGATTCTTGAGTTTAAGGATAAGTCTCTTTTTGATCTGACCTCTGCTCTCTTTGCTTTTTTTTTTACCTTTCCAGTCTTATTATGCATACCTATATTCTGTTTTTTTGAAGCTTCTTGTTAAATCACCTTTTGGTCTGTAAGGGAGAATCCTATGTCAAGTCTGTCGAAGATCTCTGTGCTTAGTTGCTCGATCATAGCCGACTCTTTGTGACCCCCGTGGACCATAGCCCACCAGGTTCCTCTGTGCTCGGAATTTTTCAGGCAAGAATACTGGAGCAGGTTGCCATTTCCTACTCCAGGGGATCTTCCTAATACAGGGATCAAACCTGCATTGGCAGGTGGATTCTTTACCACTGAGTGACCTGGGAAACCCAACTCTATCTTTTAGGCAGAAGTCAGATTATCAGGTCAGAGTATTTGCTTAGAAAATCTGAAAGCAAAATGGGTTCCACCTGGTCTAAATCTCCTTTTCTTTTAATGATTCCTGCCTCTTATATGTATATTCACTATGGACCAGCATCCTGTGCCTTTCTGAAAAATAGGGTACACTTTTGAATAATTTGGAATTATAGCCACCTTTCTAGGGAAGCCTTGTTTTAGGTAAATCCATCTTAAGGAGCATCCTAAAAGAGAGGATCTCAACCTTTCAGAGACAACACAATGCATTCTCTGAATGATGTGAAGAAGTTTATACAACACAAAGTGACTCTAAAAATAGCTTCTTCTGAAGAATCTTTACAGTGCACAAATTAAAAATCTTTACTAAAAAACAAAAGACAAAAAATTTTGTCCAACTGAGCAGGTAATCTTAATCTATACGTAATTTGGATCCAACTATTCTTTTCAACTTTGTAACTGAGATATAGCTAAATTTTTAAAAAAGCAAAAGCTATAAAATCTCTATATAAGTCTGTATATTATGCATGTCTATGTGTGTATGCTCTAAGTATGTGATATTTTTCTACCTATGGATGGTATTGCTAAAATTAATTTGCACAGAACTCTATTTAATTGATTTCAAGGAAAGATAAGTATTTATATGTCAGGTATACTCTCAGAAATAAAGTAACTAGCAAAAGTGTTTTTTGAATTTACATGATCTAAGATCATCTTTGACAAATAAAAACTGTTTTAAGTTTGTTGATTTAATAAAAGCAGGCATGCCTTTAGAGCTGTCAATATTTAATGCAAACATACAGCTTTTTCTACCTGGATTTACTAGTCAAATAAACTCATGCTATCTCTCTTACAAAGTCTTCAACAAGAAGAAATAAGATGATAGCTATTTGATATCTAATCTAAGGATGAGTACTAAGAACAAGTCATTTAAATAAATGTAAATAAGATAAATATTTATACTAAATTAAACTAAATAATGAATATTTATTAGAATATTTAGACTATCCCCAAATAAGACAATATACTAAGAAATTGATTTCTAAATATAATTTTAAACTTATCTACTTTTGACTTAAGTTTTACAGAGAGACAAAGGGTATTGGGTTTATAAATAAACATACCTTTTATATGAAAAAGTCTCTAAAAAAGGACAAGTTTTTATAATTTTGTATTTATAAATTCACTAATCTACCATGTGATGCTAATATAGGATAGAGAGTTCATAGTTGCCTGCTCACTAGCTTTCACTGGAACATAAAATTTATAGTTAAAATTTATAATCAGTGTATAAAGGTATAACTGCAAAAATTAATGAGTGAAGAAATACAACTTTGTATACAAAGTATGGAGCAAAATGGGATGCATTTTTATATGAGGAGTATATGAGACATGTATTTTTGTTAAGGAAAAGAGAGTAATATTGTCTGAAATAAAATGATTAGTTGTTCAAGAATAAGAAAAAAAATAATAACACAAAACCTAAATGGATATAGAAAATTGCAAAATTTTTGTGGAGATTTTATGGTGTAAGTTCAGAGCTGGCTAAAATTGAATGGGTTTATTATTAGATTTTTTATAGGCTTTAATAAATAACGTACTTGTGTGAAGCTTCCCTGACAGCTCAGTTGGTAAAGAATCCACTTGCAATGCAGGAGATCCTGGTTCAGTTCCTGAGTCGGGAAGATCAGCTGGAGAATGGACAGGTTACCCACTCTAGTATCCTTGGGCTTCCCTTGTGGCTCAGCTGGTACTTATGTAAAACTACAATTCTATGATTTAATAATTTATTTTATCTGCTAAACAAAAAAATTCCTTGAACCACTGCTCTGGTCAGCTCTTAATAAATATTATAAAAGGTTTTTCTTAATCTACCTAAGAAACAAAGATTTTGTGTCTTAATAATTATTTCCTGTGCCCCACATTGTCTTTGTCAGGTCTTTGATTACTTCGGAAAACTAGGCATTTTCCTTTTATTTTTTTCCAGTTTTTTTTTTCTGTAATTGATATACAGCGTGTTATTTTCAGAAGTACAGCAAAGTGATTCAGTTTTATATATATATATATATATATATATATATATATACACACATATATATTCTTTTCCATTATAGGTTATTATAAGATATTGAATATAGTTTCCTGTGCTATACAGTAGGTTCTTGTTGATTATCTATTTTATATATAGTAGTGTGTATCTGTTAATCTCAGACTCCTAATTTATCCCTCCTCCTGCCTGTTTCCCCTTTAGTAACCATAACTTTGTTTTCTACATCTGTGATTCTTTTTCTGTCTTGTAAATAAATTCATTCATATCGTTTTTTTAGAGTCCACATATAAGTGATATTATCTAATATTTGTCTTTGTCTAATATTTCACCTATGATAATTTGTAAGTCCATCAGTGTTGCTGAAAATGGCATTATATAATTCTTTCTTTCTTTTTCATTTCATTCTTTTTGCCTATTATTTCATGCATATGAAATAGTGCATATTATTTCATGTGCAATAATATTCTATTGCACATATATGCAGCATCTTCTTTACCCCTTCTTCTATCAGTGGACATTTACATTGCTTCCATGTACTGGCTATTGTGAATAGTGCTGCTGTGAATACTGGGATGCATTTATCTTTTTGAATTAGTTATTGCCTTTTCCAGATACATGGCTTAGTGGTGAAATTGCCAGATCATATGGTAACTCTATTTTTAGTTTATAAAGGAATTTCCATACTATTCTACATACATTCCCACCAACAACGTAGGAAGGTTTCTTTTTCTCCATACCCTCTCCAGAGTTGTTTATTTTTAGACTTTTTGATGATGGCTATTCTGACTGGCACCCCACTCCAGTACTCTTGCCTGGAAAATCCCATGGACGGAGCAGCCTGGTAGGCTACAGCCCATGGGGTCGCTAAGAGTCGGACACGACTGAGCAACTTCACTTTCACTTTTCCCTTTCATGCACTGGAGAAGGAAATGGCAACCCACTCCAGTATTCTTGCCTGGAGAATCCCAGGGACGGCGGAGCCTGGTGGGCTGCCGTCTATGGGGTCGCACAGAGTTGGACACGACTGAAGCGACTTAGCAGCATTCTGACAGGTGTGAGGTGATATCTTATCATAGTTTTGATTTGCATTTTTCTAATAAATAACAATGTCGAGTGTGAGTCTTTTTAATATTAAAAAAGCTAAAGTTTATTTACAACTATATAGTTTTCTGTTTTTGTGTTTGAAACCTTGTAGTTGACCCTTTGGTTGAATGGATAATTAAGTATTGTTTCACAGTGACTTATACTCCTGTTTAATCAAGTATTTCAAATATTTTGACATTTTTAACAAACTTCCCCAAATCAAATTCTGAATGAACTCTTTTTGGACCTAAAACTAACTTTGGACTTTTCCATAGGGTTCTTAGAAGATCTCAAAAAATTTTCTGTCTCTCCTTGTAAAAGAGAAATCTTTATTTAGTCTTGATATTAAATTTCATGGGGAGTGTTGTTAAAAAATATTTAAAGTTCTTATATTTACATGTGTAAATATTATTAATATATGTTCTGGAAATTACATGTAATCTAAAAATCTAGATATGTCCTGGGATAATATTATCAATCGTCGGTAAAAGTATCTCAGTCGTGTCCACCTCTTTGCAACACCATGGACTATACAGTCCATGGAATTCTCCAGGCCAGAATACTGGAGTGGGTAGCTATTCCCCTCTCTAGGGGATCTTCCTAACCCAGAGATCTAACCCAGGTCTCCCGTATTGCAGGTGAATTCTTTACCAGCTGAACCACCTCCAGTTGTTATTTTATAAGATATATCACAAAAAATAGCAGTTAATTTTTAAGCTCATAATTTTTTATGGATTCTCATAGATTTTTAACTATGTATGTTAAGTCTTTAATCACTCACAAGTTATTGTTTCACTCCTAATTCTTTTTACAAAAGTGTTTACAATCAATTGTAGACAGGCTACTTCAACTTCAAAGAGATTCATGGAAAGAGATGATGGCAATTACTTTAGATTATAGGTTTCTGATAACTTTAAGATCATGACCCTCACCTGGATATAAGAATTTCTAAAATTTAAATAGAAAACTTATTGACTCATAAAGCTACTAACCAAAGATGATACAAAATGAGGATTATTAACTACAGGAGAGTGAATGAATTTATTAAGATGATTATAATTTTTATGAATTAATATAAAACATTGCTGATTGCAATATCAACACTAGTAATCTAAATTAATACTATGTTTGTTGGTTACACTCTCACCCTGCTGAGAGAATGACCAAAAGTAGAAAATTGTTCAAATTAAGTACAAAATAGAGACTGGTCTTGAGACTTCCCTGAGCAAACAAAACCACTAGCTTATTTCATGAACATAAGTAAAATTTAATTTAGATTATTTCTTGTAAATGCCTCTGAGACTTATTAAAAAAGGAAAAAAAAGTAAATCATTTCCTTAAACATGGTATGGGATAATCACTTTTAATCAATTCCCTGTCATTTAGGAATCCTCATTATAATAACCAATCATTGTAAAGGTTAACTACTTCCTCATTTCACTTTATAAGTCATCCTGAAACTTTATGCCTCTGAGCTTCATACCATTCTTTGAATTTGGAAGCTTCCAGTTTGCAAGCTGTTTTTAGATGTACCACAATAAACTCTTAGTCAATGCTATTTATTGATTTGGTAGTTTTAATTTTGCTATTTCTGGAGTTTTGTCACAGCTATTGCAAACAACTCAGTCTAGTCTACCTTGCCAGGACACCTCCAGAATTCAGTATCTGGACAAAAGAATTTACAGAAGTTGCACTGAAAAATGAAATGCCAATAAGAGTTGACTAAATTTAAAACTTTTGCTTCCTAAGAGACACAGATGGCAAGTTTGTTATAGTTAGCTCATCACAGAGGTTTTTAAATAGCCCTGGGTAAAAATCAATTTATGAACATGTAGCCATTAAAATGCAATACATCTAGTCAACACAATAAATATGCAATAGGCAAGAACTATAATAGATGGCCTCACACTTACTTTTAATACTAGGCTCAAATAGATTTGATGGTTTAAAAGGTTTTAGGAAATTTTATGTTTGCATGTGTCCATTCTAGTGGTAAGTGTTTGTCTCTCAGTTGTGTCTGACTCTTTGTGACCCTATGGACTGTAGCCCACCAGGCTCCTCTGTCTATGGGATTCTCCAGAAAAGAATATTGGGGTGAGTTGCCATTCTCTTCTCCAGTCTAGTGGGAAAGGAAGAAGCAAAAATAATGTAATAAATATGAGGTTTCTCTTCATATGACCCTGCTTAACTTATTGTTTGCAATGTGAAAAATATTTTAATGTAATACTAGTTTTAGATTTCATTACAAAAATCAACCTAATGGAAAAACAATTAAAGCCAATGTATGCACAAGATGAATGATACCAACTTAAGTACAAGGTGAATGATACCCATAGCAATTTTTTTGGTATATTTCCTTTGCCAGTAATGGTTATTACCTAGAAAGCCTCTTTGTAACAAAACAAACAAACAAACAAAAACCACATTTTTTGAGGGAATTAACAGTGATCTAAAGATAGGAATTCTGTATTAACGTGTTATTATTCCACTATTCTCCGAGTAAAGTGTGGTTTCTGGAAAGGAATTATCTTTGAAGGTCTTGGTAAGAAAATGCTGAAATGGCACATCACAGCCAGACGCCCCCCTGGGTGAGTCATCTTTACCTGATGCCGGAGCGGCTCTCTGAAAGACCAACTGGTGTACTTCTCCCCTGTTGGCATAACTATATTTAGAATCCATAACTAGAGAGCTCAGGGCTTCTCGGGATGATATTTTTAAATGTGTCATCACTCTAGACATGCTCTCCTTCCCTCTCCTACTGCTTCAGCCTCCCTCATACTTTCACACATCCAAATGGAAAAGAATCAAGAAAAATCACATTCCAAAGGAACCTGTGACACTAGTCTCATCTGGAATGTTAAGTTCTGAGCTTACAATATGCTAATAAGTCCCTTGCTCTTGTGCTTAAGGAGGTTTGAATTATTCTGGCAGCTTAGCAATATGATGGACAGTACCATATTGGTCTCATTGTTCAATATGGTCCTTAGGGAAGAATATAGAAAACTCCAGTGGATTTTTTTTCCTTTATTTTTTAGAACGTCCTTCACAAAGGTTTATATACTGGAATAGGAAATTCTTGCAATTGCTAGCTGTGACTCTGCTTCATGATATATTAAGCAATGACATAACATCATGAGGAAACACAGACCTTGGTTCTAGCTGTGAAATCATCTTTAGTGAAGTCACTGGAGACAGAAAATAGAAATGCACACACTCTTCACAGAATATACATATGAGTAAAACATTATTAACCTGTCACTGGTATGAGAATTCACTGTGGCTAAGGGAAGTCTCCTGCATATATTTTGACTAACATCCTTGGAGTCTGCTTAACAAATTAATACTGTTTAACATACTTTCAGATTTATATGAAAGTATATGGCTGGGACGTAGCATGGATTCAGTGTTGAGGGAATTGATCAATTTGCAATTCTATTAATTTATTCAGTATAAGTTTACTTACCATGTACCTGCTTTGCAAATTCATGCATAGTGGATTGATTAATACAGTGAATTTAAGGAGGGAAGATGAGAATGGTATGTATTTTTTAAGGCTTCCCAGGTGACTCAGTGGTAAAGAATCTGGCTGCAATGCAGTATATTCAGGGGATGCCTATTTGATCCCTGGGTTAGGAAGATCCCTTGGAGAAGGAAATAGCAACTCACTCCAGTTTTCTTGTCTCGAAAATTCCGTGGATGGAGGAGCCCTATGGGCTATAGTCTATGGGTTCACAGAGAGTCAGAAATGACTTGAGCATGCATGCACAGTATTTTATAATATCTAGCTAGGAAAACTAGGATATATATGACAAGTAAAGCTCCAAAACAGACTTAATTATTATTAACCTGGAATAACCAAGAATTGCATAATTAAATTCTGGATGATGAGTCTGGGACAGCTGCATCATTATAAGCTTGCATAATAAGAAAGACTTTGAGTAGATAATTTAAGCTGTGGAAATAGCATTAGGAAACACAAGGAGGATAATGGAAAGAAAAAATGTTCACTTGTAGCACAAGGAGTATAGGGACAGTGAGGCAAAATGCAGAGTTCTGAAAAGGTGGAGGCACTGAAAGCTACTGTGATAATATGGGGGTGATCTTAAAATATCAGCGTCAAAGTAAGAAAGCTTGTGTTTCCCTTAGTATGGGATAGTGCTATTATTTGTTTTGGAGTATGCCAGTACTATTTTAGAAATGGTTTTTGGGCAGATGAATTTGGCAGAATTCCTAAATAAATGGAGACAAGGAAAGCCTGAAAGCAAAAATTTTATCTAGGACATGATTTTTCTAATTCAATATGAGTCTCAGTTCAGTTCAGTCACTCAGTCATGCCCAACTCTTTGCAATCCCATGGACTGCCGCACACCAGGCTTCTTTGTCCATCACCAACTCCTGGAGCTTGCTCAAACTCATGTCCATTGAGTTGGTGATGCCATCCAACCATCTCATCCTCTGTCATCCCCTTCTCCTCCTGCCTTCAATCTTTCCCAGCATCAGGGTCTTTTCCAATGAGTCAGTTCTTCACATCAGGTGGCCAAAATATTGGAGCTCCAGCTTCAGCAAACCCTTCCAATGAATATTCAGGACTGCTATCCTTTAGGATAGACTGTTTTGATCTCCTTGCAGTCCAAGGGACTCTCAAGAGACTTCTCCATCACCACAATTCAAAAGCATCAATTCTTCAATGCTCAGCTTTCTTTATATTCCAACTCTCACATCCATACATGACTACTGGAAAAACCATAGCTTTGACTAGATGTACCTTTGTTGGCAAAGTAATGTCTCTGCTTTTAATATACTGTCAAGGTTTGTCATAACTTTTCTTCCAAGGAGCAAGGGTATTTTAATTTCATTGCTGCAGTCACCATCTGCAGTGACTTTGGAGCCGAAGAAAATAAAGTCTCTCAATTTCCATTGTTTCACCATCTATTTGCCATGAAGTAATGGGACCACATGCCATGATCTTCATTTTTTGAATGTTGAGGTTTAAGCCAGCTGTTTCACTCTCCTCTTTCACTTTTATCAAGAGGCTTTTCAGTTCCTCTTCACTTTCTGCCATAAGTGTGGTGTCATCTGCATATTTGAGGTTATTGACATTTCTCCCAGCTGTCTTGATTCCAGCTTGTGCTTCATGCAGGCTGGCATTTTATATGATGTACTCCAAATATAATTTAAATAAGCAGGGTGACAATATACAGCCCTGATGTACTCCTCTCCCAAATTGGAACCAGTCTCTTGTTCCGTGTCCGGTTCTAACTGTTGCTTCTTGATCTGAATACAGACTTCTCAGGAGGCACATAAGGTTGTCTGGTATTTCCATCTCTTGAAGAATTTTCCACAGTTTTTTGTAATCCACAGAGTCAAAGGCTTTAGCGTAGTCAGTTAAGAAGAAGTAGATGTTTTTCAGGTATTCTCTTGCTTTTTCTATGATTCAACAGTTGTTGGCAACTTGGTCTCTGGTTCCTCTACCTTTTCTAAATCCTACTTGAACATCTGGAAGTTCTTGGTTCACATACTGTTGAAGCCTAGCTTGGAGAATTTTTATCATTACTTGGTGAGCATGTGAGATGAGTGCAATTGTGCAGTAGTTTGAGCATTTTTTGGCATTGCTTTTCTTGAAATTAGAATGAAAACTGGCCTTTTCCAGGCCTGTGGCCACTGCTGAGTTTTTCAAATTTGCTGGCATATTAATACAGCACTTTCACAGCATCATCTTTTAGGATTTGAAATAGCTCAGTTGTAATTCCATCACTTCCACTAGCTTTGTTTGTAGTGATGCTTCCTAAGGCCTAGTCGAGGAAGGCTAAAACTTGAGCATGAAATGTGGAATGAAAAAAGACTATTTTAAGAAATATTGTGGATAAAGTGTTTCCAAATGTAGCTGGAGGCAGTGTCCTCTGCATACATGGTATAGTCCTTAAAATACTGATTGAGTGAAAAGCAAAGAAATAAGGAATGTGATAGCTGGTAAGCAAAAGGCAAAAAAAAAAAGGCCCCACAGTGTAAAATATGCCTATAACCACAATCCTAATAAAATATCAATAGTAATTTATTGTTTTCTTATCAAATGTCAAACAATGTGCTAGGAACTTTACATGCATCTTCGTATTTAACCACAAGTAACCTAGTGAAAGTGAAGTCATTCAGTTGTGTCCAACTCTTTTTGACCCCATGGACTGTAGCCTACCAGGCTCCTCCGTCCATGGGATTTTCTGTCCATGGAATTCTCCAGGCAAGAATACTGGAGTGGGTTGCCATTTCCTTCTCCAGGAGATCTTCCTGACCCAGGGATTGAACCCAGGTCTCCCACATTGTAGGCAGACGCTTTACCATCTGAGCCACCAGGGAAGTCCTAGGACGTTATTAATTAATAACCTAGGTGGAGGCAATGCACATGAACTTGGGCAAACTTCAGAAGATGGTGAGGAACAGGGAGGCTTAGCATATTGCACTCCATGGGGTCACAGAGTCAGACACAACTGGGTGACTGAACAGTAACAACCTAGGAAGAAAGTAATATTTTCTACAATTTAGAAACTAGGGAATGGAGGTGTAAATTTGCCAAATGTCTCTCATCCAAGATTTCAAATCATGCTTGATTCTGCCACAGAGTTAGGGAACTTCTAGTTTATATTCTTTTCTATTTACTCTCCTCCATGTCACCTATGATATATAACTAGCAGATATTATCTATTAATAAACACTTCCTGGCATATATTCCTGGCATATGCAATGAATTCATTTGCCTTATCTACCCTTCTTCATTTTACCCCATGAATACTATGCAAGGTTCTGTCAAAATTTTATTCAAATCAGTATTTAGTATGAGCATAGCAGTCTTGAAAAACCAGAAAAAAAAAAAATATATATATATATACATACACACATATGTATATATAACTTGCTGTCTTCACTGCTCTTAGTGGATTCCTACCTGTTATAAATGCTTGATATTTTTATTTATAAAAGTTTCATACAGGTTTTTCTATAATATTTGCATTAATTATACAACTCCAGAGCTTAATTATTATAATTTTTATTCTAATTTTAAAATCTTTATTTAAAAATCTTATCTTCAGATGGTAAAACCTCTTCCTAGTTCATCAAAGATCACTGAAGATGAGCATTCTCTTCTGCAATTCTTTTTCACTATTCCAAGATATTATTGGGCTAGGAAAACTAAATTCACTTAGTTCATGCAGAGATCTCTTAAAAAATCTCTAATTAATATTTAAATTAAAACTTTTTAAAAATCACTTTGTCTTATAACCTTGCCAGTCCTTGACAAGTTAGGGAAACCCATATGGCCCTAAAAAAAATCATTTCTTTCTATTAGCTTTTAACCACCACCAGCTTGTCTCTATTGTTCTCACTTCTAATAAAACTCAAATTTCCTGTTTGAATGTGTCCACACTGGGAAGAGAGAGTACCATCTTAGACACATATTGATGATGTTATTCACTCAATTTGTGATCACTTTTATCTGCAGCAATAATGGATTGTCTAGTTCCTTTTTCTCAATTGTCAAAGTACCTTCTTTTAACAAATAGCACTTTATAGTGAGATGATTTTAAATGGTTATGTGTGTAGTCTTGTCAATAAAACTGAATCTTTTATTTGCTTTTCTTTTTCTATTTTAATCCAGCTGATTCTTACTGAAATTAAAATTGTTCTGCTGGAGTTATTAACAATAAAGTTTAACCACATGAACTAATTGTGCAAAGATGAGCTGAGCTGGTGATACCATATTTATAAACTATGCACAAGTCTATTTGATTGATGAAAGAGGGGTAAGGAATAGAAATATGAGTGGTCATACTGTGGATACAAAATTATATAATTGCTTCTTCTAATTTATATAACAAAAGAGTTCTTGGCTCTATCACCGTGGAAAAAAAGAAGAGTGAGTACTTAGGTTCATGGAGGGTCGGCTAGGTGTTTTTCATACACTACACTTTTGAATCCTAACATTAGCCTATGTGTGATTATTATCATCTCTGTTTTATGGAGCAGAACATCAGGGTTTAGGCAGTTTATGTTACTTAGAAAATATGGAAAGAATTTAAAATATGTATGTTAATTAATTTCTTAGATGTAAAGACAATTGCCTACAGAATTTTATTTCACCAAAGGAAAAAAATAAAAAAGGAGCTGCAGAATGACTTTTAAAATCTCTAACATTTGTTTTTTGGTGGATATTTCCACTTCATTGAGACTTAGTATAAATCCTCCATTTTCTAGCATCACTACCGGGCTATAATTTTTTAGGAACCTGACTGCACTTTTATCATTCATGCTCCCTTCTCTAGATTTACTCAGGTAGAGCCAACAAATGAAGGTTACCTCTGAAAGGTAATCTGTTCTACCAGCATCAAAGAACATACAGGACACATATCTTTATGAACTTTTACTATTATCGTGCAATATAGTGTGAGGACAGAAAGGCCTGGTGTTTGTCCCCCACACCTCCACTCGTCTCACAGTCAGCCTTTTAATCTCTATCTGTTCCATCACCCTGGCCATTTTAGGACTGCTGTGTTCAAAGTGCAGCACTGTTTAGAAGATGATGATGATGACAATAGAAAGCAAAATTGTAGATAATAGATTTAAAGAGATTATTATAAAATCAGTGCAGATGTCTCATTTTCTCAGGGATCTTTTTTTCAGCAGTATTTCTCCCACAGAACTATATTCTAAGAAATTGACTGACTCTCAACCAAGATGATTAGATAAATAGTGAGGTGTGCAGAAATTTATTAATAATACCACTACTATGAGTAAAATTTAAACTACTGTGACAACCACTACTCCTACTATTTCAGTTACCTGGAATGCCAGCAAATACTTATAAAGTAATATCTTCCATCAACCGTGCCAAGAAATTTACATGGATTGTATCTTTAGCCTTTGAAAAAAACACTTTGGAGAAAGTACTATGCTATCCCTTTTAAAATAGGGAGAGGCTCAGACATTTTAAGTAAGCTCAAAATCATACAACTGGTAGCTGGTAAGGTGGATTCACACCCTGACAATCTTTTGCTCTCCTCTGGCTGCTTCTGTTCTTGCTGCTGCTAATGGCAGCACAGCAAGCTCAAAGACACATCTGTCTAATCAAAAAACTCTTTTCTTAATCACTACATTATGTTGCCATTCAGTACAGTACTTATAATTAAATGTTAAGCTTTGAATATTGTCTTTAACAATGCATGTAATAAAAGAAGGATGGAAAGAACCTTCCCACCAACCTACTTCTCATAGAGTGAGGTACGACAATGACAAGAATTATTCACTTTTGGAAAGATATTCAAAGAGGAACTTAAAACTGGCTTATAAAACTCTGTGCTAAATTTTAGAACACAGCACTAACTCTATAGAATGAAGCAAAATTGCATCAATACACAATTAGAATTACTATTCAAGTTTTTTTCTGTAATAGTTTGAATATGTTTCATTGACAGTGATTGATTGAAGATAAAAACATATTTTTGCATCCACCATTTTGAGTATCGCATATGGGAACATGTGACACTTGCAGCATTACATGCTGTGTGTGATGGAATGAAAATAAGGTTTTGAAATAATTGTTTTAGAAAAGCAGTACCACCAGGAATGCTGGCTTCCATAAAGCTGTTTCTGAATAAGTGATGGAACATGCTGACTCTCTTTCTCTCTCTTGTCTTCATTCTCTTACTTTCTTTCTTTCTCTGTAAATGTATTAATATATAAAAACTTGATTGCACTTGAAGGGCTATAGCTCTTTGAAATTTTCTAAAGTAGATTATAAAATTATAATGTGATTCTCATATATAAGAACAATTACAGTGTAACTTCCAGTTATTTATATGCTTATTTAATTTTTTAGATCTTTATTTTAGTAAAGTATGTGTCCTTATCATTTATAGCTGTATAATTATATAATCAAGAAGGTTTAAAGTTATCCTAAGCCTTAAGAGTAATCCTGTTACTGACAAAGGCCTGTTGTCAGCAGTAGCAGATCGTCACCTGTTACTGTCATTGACCAAACTTGAGTCAGGTTTGTCTGAGTCCTCTTTTTATCTAGGCCTAAAGTTGAACTCTGTCTTAGCCATCTTATTCTAGTTTTAGCAAGAGTCCTACTGATTCAGTTTAGTGAAAGTCCCTCACCCTGCATATCTGAGCAAATTTCTCATCCCATATTCTCCATATCATGTCACTCTGGCCTGCCATCAGCAAAAATCCTATTAAGTTGGTTTACCAAGAATCCCTGTAACTTTGTTTCCTTTTCCTGTCCTTTTCTTGGTTATAAATCTTATTGTTGTTATATTCGAAGTTGAACATGGTTTTTACTCCTGCTTCAAAATCTTCACTGCAGTAGTGCCTCTTCAGTAAAGTCTTCCTTACTGTCTTTGTCAAGAGTCATGAATAATTGTTTCTTAACAATACATAGGAAAGATTTCATAAGTTTTCTCCACCAAATCTAACACTTCCCAAGCTTAAGCCACTCAGTCAGTGATATTTTGATATAGCAGCCCAAACAGACTAAAGCATTCCCCAAAGCCCATCTTCTCTTGTGCGTGCATGCATGCGTGCTAAGTCACTTCAGTTGTGTCCAACTCTTTGCAACCCTATAGACTGTAGCCCACAAGGCTACTCTGTTCATGGGATTCTCCAGGCAAGAATACTGGAGTGGGTTGCCATGCCCTCTTCCAGGTGATCTTCCTGACCTGGGTATCGAACTCATGTCTACCTGCAACTCCTGCATTGCAGGCAGATTCTGTACCCACTGAGCCACCTGGGAAGCCCCCACCTTCTCTCACATTCACTCAAAATTACACCCAAATCTCCTCTCAGTAATTGATAGAACAAAAGTCATAAAATCAAAAAGATATGTAACAGTTGAACACCACTGCTGATCAACTTAAACTAAATGGCATATATAGAATGCAATTTATATGCACTTGAAGCATTTCAAATGCACCTGAAGCATTCACTAAGGTAGACAATACACTTCTAAGTAACTTATGAGTCACAGAAGATATCACAAAAAGAATTAGGAAACATTTTAAATTAAGTGGAAATGAAAACAAAATGTATAACAATTTGTGAGATGCAGCTAAAACAGTTTTTAGGGGAAAAAATAGAGCATTAACTGCTTATACTTGAAAAACATGATAGATTAAAAATAAGTGATCTAAGCTTCCATTTTTTGAAGTCTATGGAAAGTCACTGCTTGCATCTGCTCTTATGAGGGGGACAGTTGACTGATAGTTCTATTACTGCCTTGGATTTCTACCATGTTTACACTGAAACCAGGCTTCTTGCTTCTTCTGGCTTTCTTCTAATCAACAAGTGAAAACAGTAAAAGTACCAGGGCAGACCCAGTTATCAGGTCATCAACCTGGAAAAATCACCTATCCAGATGATAAGTCTGACACCATGGATCACTTCCTCTTTTCTCGGAGTGATGTTTGAGGCTTTGCATGTGTGTGTGTTTGTTATGTGTGTGCCTTTTTGTAAATTTTATATTTTCAATATGGGAAAACCCTATCACAGGTTCTTATTTTAGGAACATTGAATATTCAAAATTCTAATTTTACTTTTGCTCTGATGCTTTGAATTCTGAGTTCGTTTCTGTCTAACTGCTGCAATGAGTGTCGTTCTGTTTAGGGACACCATTTTTACACTCTCTTGTGACATTTTCAGTCATGGGCTACCATGGCTCTTGCCATGGCTCCTTTCTAGGAAAATACGTAGTCCAAAGAAAAATGTTCTTTCAGTTTCAAATATTTTGGAGGCTGCATGATTACCTTCAGCAAATTCTGAGGAGTTTTTAACATGCCAATCTGTTTCTTATGCTTTTCCTTCTTATTGTATTTACAACTAGTTTTGTTTGTTGAATTTGATTACATTTTTTCCCTTATTCTTTTATTTCCTTTCTGGCATATTTTTGTTCTAATATAACCATAAATTTTGTGCTGTGCATTTTCCTAAAATGAATGACACACAATCAGTGAATTTTGAATTAGCCAAAAACATCCATCCTAAATTCCCCATGATCTTCACTGCTGAGTTGAATAATCCCACACTCAGAGTATCCTTCCTCTTTTTAATCAGTGTAAAGCAGGCTAGCCATGTTTTCACCTAAGTTAAATATAAGAAAAGAAACAAGCATTTGCCTGGCCTTCTTCTATTATTTTTTAAAGACTACTTTTTTTAGATTATCAAAGAGCTTATGAGAGAAAACTCTCCTTTACATAAGAATCAGAGACGATACATTTCAAGGAAAGAATGAAACAACTCAAATGAAATATAGTAGATCAAGGCAGTCATGATTAATTTCTGTTAATACATTAAGTCTGAGATGATTGGAACTTTAAAATGAATGAATTTCAGGCTGACAACACTTGATTTAATGGTTAAATCTATACTTCACTAAGAGTACACTTTAGGGAATACTCAGAATCATATATATTAAACCTTTCTGTACCTGAACCTAAAACTGTGTCTAGATTTACCTCCCTCAAATTTTATGAGATATTTAAGAGAAATAAGGCCATGTTAGATAACAGCATATTTTATAGAACATGGCAAATTATACTAGGGAGATGACATATGGAGAACACAAATACAGCAAAATATGTACAGAAAGAAATTCTCTGTATGAAAAGAAATCTAAGAGAATATCAACTGAATTCAATGTCATACCTTTGTTGGACACCTAGGAGTTGCTTTGTAATAAATACTCCAGAAAAGAGAAAAAGGTGATATTGTGGAGTAGGACCTATGAAACAAGAATTGTGGAAACTGAATTCCAGATGGCTTATTTTACAATCATCTCTATTTTTATGCTTGTGAAAATTGCAATTATAGAATGTGAGTTTATAGAGATCCTGTGGATTAGCTTCATAAGTCCAAAAAGGTTAAAAAAAAAAAGTATACTGAAAAATACAAGATATTAAGGAAAGAATTGAAGCAGACACAAATAAATGAAAGGATAATTCAAGTTTATGTGTTGAAAGCGTTAGTTAAAATTGCTAAAATGTTTGTACCACCCAAACTGATACAAAAGTTTAACATATTCCCTATCAACATCTTAATGGAATTTTTCACAAGCAAAAAAAAAATCCTAAAAAAAACCCCTCAACTTTCAAAAAAATTAAAAAAAATAAAAAAGTAGAGACTGTACTTTACTTTGCTGACAAAGGGCCATATAGTTAAAGCTATGGTTTTTCCAGTAGTCATGTATGGATGTGAGAATTGGACCATAGGAAAGCTGAGCACCTACGAATTGATGCTTTTGACCTGTGGTGTAGGAGAAGACTCTCTTAAGAGTCCCTTGACTGCAAGGAGATTAAACCAGTCAATCCTAATGGAAATCAATCCTGGATATTCATTGGAAGGACTGATGCTGAAGCTGAAGCTCGAATCCTTTGGCCACCTTATGCGAAGAATTGACTCACTGAAAAAAACCCTGATACTGGGAAAGATTGAAGGCAGGAGAAGAAAGATGAAAGAGGGTGCGATGGTTGGATGGCATCACTGACTTTTTGAGAAGCTCCAGGAGTTGGGTGATGGACAGGGAAGCCTGCAGTGCTCAGTCCATGGGGACACAAAGAGTTGCACGTGACTCAGCAACTGAACTGGCTGAACTGATTTTCCTACATTATGGGCTTATTGTCAATCCCGATAATGTTGATCAGTTTCAGTCTTCTAAAATCTGCATTTATAATTGTGCCATGTAATCAAACTTGTTTATGTATGTCTCTATCAGAAGTTCATAAAATTTTAATTCAGAATTTTTAAAAGAACAATGAAAAGGGTAAAAAAAGAAAAGAAAAAAGAAGACATGTTAAGTCTGCAGATATATTAAAAGTAAAAATAGATACCTAATTTTAAAAAGAAACACAGTGAACCTTCCTTGGATTTGAATATAGCCCTGGAAAGAGAAGACTGTACACATGGACATCACCAGATGGTCAACACCGAAAGCAGATTGATTATATTCTTTGCAGCCAAAGATGGAAAAGCTCTATACAGTCAGCAAAAACAAGACCAGGAGTGGACTGTGGCTCAGATCATGAACTCCTTATTGCCAAATTCAGACTTAATTTGAAGAAAGAAGGGAAAACCACTAGACCATTCAGGTATACCTAAATCAAATCTCTTATGATTATACAGTGAAAGTGACAAATAGATTTAAGGGACTAGATCTGATAGACAGAGTGCCTGATAAACTATGGACAAAGGTTCGTGACATTGTACAGGAGACAGGGATCAAGACCATCCCCATGGACAAGAAATGCAAAAAAGCAAAATGGCTGTCTGAGGATGCCTTACAAATAGCTGGGAAAAGAAGAGAAGCAAAAAGCAAAGGAGAAAAGGAAAGATATTCCCATCTGAATGCAGAGTTCCAAAGAATAGCAAGGAGAGATAAGAAAGCCTTCCTCAGGGATCAATGGGAAGAAATAGAGGAAAATAACAGAATGGGAAAGACTAGAGATCTCTTCAAGAAAATGAGAGATACCAAGGGAACATTTCATGCAAAGATGGGATCAATAAAGGACAGAAATGGTATGGACCTAACAGAAGAAGATATTAAGAAGAGGTGGCAAAAATACACAGAAGAACTGTACAAAAAAAATCTTAATGACCCAGATAATCACAATAGTGTGATCACTCACATAGAGCCAGACATCCTGGAATGTGAAGTCAAGTGGGCCTTAGGAAACATCACTACAAATGAAGCTAGTGGAGGTGATGGAATTCCAGTTGAGCTCTTTCAAATCCTGAAAGATGATGCTGTGAAAGTGCTGCACTCGATATGCCAGGAAAACTGGAAAACTCAGCAGTGGCCACGGGACTGGAAAAGGTCAGTTTTCATTCCAATCCCAAAAAAAGGCAATGCCAAAGAATGCTCAAACTACCGCACAATTGCACTCATCTCACATGCTAGTAAAGTAATGCTTAAAATTCTCCAAGCCAGGCTTCAGCAATATGTGAACCGTGAACTTCCAGATGTTCCAGCTGGTTTTAGAAAAGTCAGAGGAACCAGAGATCAAATTGCCAACATCCACTGGATCATCGAAAAAGCAAGAGAGTTCCAGAAAAAACATCTATTTCTGCTTTATTGATTATGCCAAAGCCTTTGAGTGTGTGGATCACAATAAACTGTGGAAAATTCTGAAAGAGATGGGAATACCAGACCATCTGACCTGCCTCTTGAGAAACCTGTATGCAGGTCAGGAAGCAACAGTTAGAATTGGACATGGAGCAACAGACTGGTTCCAAATAGGAAAAGTAGTACGTCAAGGCTGTATATTGTTACCCCATTTATTTAACTTATATGCAGAGTACATTATGAGAAACGCTGGCCTGGAAGAAACAAAAGCTGGAATCAAGATTGCTGGGAGAAATATCAATAACCTCAGATATGCAGATGACACCACCCTTATGGCAGAAAGAGAAGAAAACTAAAGAGCCTCTTGATGAAAGTAAAAGAGGAGAGTGAAAAATTTGGCTTAAAGCTCAATGTTCAGAAAACTAAGATCATGGAATCTGGTCATATAACTTCATGGGAAATAGATGGGGAAACAGTGGAAACAGTGTCAGACTTTATTTTTTGGGCCTCTAAAATCACTGCAGATGGTGATTGCACCATGAAATTGAAAGACACTTACTCCTTGGAAGGAAGGTTATGACCAACCTAGATAGCATATTTAAAAGCAGAGACATTACTTTGCCAACAAAGATCCTTCTAGTCAAGGCTATGGTTTTTCCAGTGGTCATGTATGGATGTGAGAGTTGGACGGTGAAGAAAGCTGAGTGCTGCAGAATAGATGCTTTTGAACTGTGGTGTTGGAGAAGACTCTTGAGAGTCCCTTGGACTGCAAGGAGATCCAACCAGTCCATCCTAAAGGAGATCAATCCTGGGTGTTCATTGGAAGGACTGATGTTGAAGCTGAAACTCCAATACTTTGTCCACCTCATGCGAAGAGTTGACTCATTGGAAAAGACCCTAATGCTGGGAAGGATTGGGGGCAGGAGGAGAAGGGGATGACAGAGGATGAGATGGTTGGATGGCATCACTGACTCGATGGAAATGGGTTTGGGTAAACTCCAGGAGTCAGTGATGGACAGGGAGGCCTGGCATGCTGCGATTCATGGGTCGCAAAGAGTTGGGCACGAATGAGCGACTGAACTGAACCGAGCGAACTGGAAAGAGAATATATTCTGTTATTCTTGAAATCTTAGTAAACATTATATATCACTAAAAACAAGCCTCATTGTTGAGATAATATTAAAATTTAAAAAATAAATAAATAAAAAAGACATTACAGACTTAGGAAAATAAAGTAAAAACGAAATACAATCCATTATAGAGCCAATGGATAATTTAGAAATATCAAGAAACAACAAAAAGATACATTAAAATTAAATTGTGAACATTAAGAGTGATTTGATAAAATCATACTGAGGTCACGTAAAATGAGATTAGGCCCCAAAATGAAGGTGATAATTTGAGATATCAGACAGCATTGACTTAATGTAATATTTCTCCTTTAAGCATAAACCTCAAAATGGAATAGTGGAATATAATTAAAATAAATAAAGATAAAAATTTAAATACATAGGGAATTTTTCAGAAAATAAATGCATTTTGAACAATTGGCAATAATACATGATTAAATTATTGAACTTTAAATACAAAGAAAGCATTCTTTAGGTAATTGGGCACACACACACACAAAGTCATCTATTAAGGAAAACTAAATTATTTAGTCAGGCCTTAGTTTTTTCCACAGCAACACTGAATGCCAAAATATAATGGTGCAATAGCTACAAAGTTCTGAGGGAAAATAAAAACCTGAGCCAAGATTTTGCACATAACCAAATCGTCCTTCAAGTACAATAAAACAGGACAAAACAATACAGAATGACAGATAGTTTCAGACATGCTGAAACTCAGGGAATACAGCATTTATGAACCATTTTTGAAGGGTAAAAAGAAGCAAATTTGATAAATAACTCCAGTCAACTAAGTGATGAAGCAAAACAAAATAAAATCTGAAATGGAAAACCTGTCATAAAAGGACTGGCTGAGAATATTGAATCCATTTAAAAATAGAATTAATACCAAACATCTCTGGAAATGAAGGTTGTAAAACAGAATATGAATTTTATAAACTTTGACGGTGTATAAATAATAATGTAGCTTACAAAAATTGGCAGGTGAGGGAAGACAGAGGGAAGCAGAAGAGCGCATGTATTTCTCTAACATTGAAACATGCAGCTCAAAAACTGACTCCATCTTTTGAAAGTTAAAAAGTGATCCCTTATTCCTTATTAACATTATAGATTTCTTCTGGGTGCAAAAATCTTACTTAAATTGATTCATTTAGTCAAATGTTTGCTTCATTCAAAGTAGCATGCTTAGCATGATGCAGTTTCTACGAAAATATTTTATGTGTGTATGTGTGTACTCAGTCATGTCCAACTATTTGCAACTCCATAGATTATAGCCCTTCAGGCCCCTCTGTCCGTGGAATTCTCCAGGCAAGAATGCTGGGGTGAGAGGCCATTCCCTTCTCCAGGGGATCCCAACCCAGGGATCGAATCCAGGTCTCCTGCATTGCAGATGAATTCTTTACCACCTGAGCCACCAGGGAAGCCCAAGAATACTGGAGTGGGTAGCTATCCCTTCTCCATAGGATCTTCCTGACCCAGGAATCAAACCGAGGTCTCCTGCATTTCAGGCAGATTCTTTACCAGCTGAGTTACCACATTACGATGTGTTTTAAAATAGTTATGCACATAAAGCACAGATCCATGGAGAGAAAAGGGATTCCTGTCTGCAGTTTGTCGTAAATGTCACCTACAGAAATAATGGCAATTGTTAAACAGTGTAGAGCTAAGAACAGTGTTTTTCAACATGACTTTATAGCCACCTTTATCAGTGATGGTCAAATGTTAATGTGTATATGAACCAAAAGGGAATCTTAAAATGCAGTCTCTAGTACAGAGCATTTTAAAAATAGGGAATAGAGCCTCAGAGTGCACAATTTTAACAAGATGATACCAGTTTAGCTATACTTTATATGGCATGAACCCAAACTGGAGAATACACCAATGGGTTTAAGAGATTCTGTTTCAGTAGCTCTACCAACAGACCTCTGTATGTGTAAATATTAATTACACTAAAACCTTATCTGATATAAAATTTTGAGGTTAAGTGAGAAACAGAAAGTGACCTAAATCAAGTAATTCTCCTGTTGACTCTAAAGGGACTCAGGTCTCTAACCAAACAGTGTACTAATTGTTGATTGATTTAAAATAGGAGTCTTCTGGATGAGCACAAGTTCTGTTTATTTCATGTAGTCTGCAGTATAAAATGGAAATATTACTTTATACAATTTTGAATCTGAAAAAATTGATACCATGATGAACATTCTATATGAGATGATTGAAATTATTTTGAACACTTACCTAGTAAGTACAAATACATTTCTTGTGAAACTGTATAATATTAATAAGACCATTTTGTAAAACAAGTTGGCAATATTTATCTGGAGCCACAGGTGCATCCCTATACTTATTTAGGGGTTCTATCTGCATGAAATAATCTTTTTACATACTTGGAAGTTCCAAGTATATAGAAGTTCAATAAATTATAACTGATGATGTAGATATTTAATAATTAAGTGGTTAAGCTATTTGCTATTGTTTATCCAGTAAAGAAAATGTCTAATTCACCATCTTATCTAACCCTTTGCCATAAATATTTGATTTCTGTGAGTTAAGGTGCTTCACCTTTTTACCTTGGACATTCTTCCAAGTCAACAGAGATGGTGAGATACTCTCAATTACATGACACATATCACTCCAAATTCAGAGTTATTTAAATGTGAAAAAAAGCATATAACTTAAAATTAATTAATCACTACAGTTTAGTACTAGTTTTTACAAGGAATTCAGAAAATGAAATGAAGTCACAGTGAACTGTGACAGTCAGGTGAAACTTGACAGAGAAATTCAGGGGAAGGATAAAGTTGGAGAATACTTGGTGCAGATATTGTTGACAGGAAAGGAAAGTTGTTGTTGGCTGAGAGTTGGTATCAATAAAGTTAATACTGAAATTAGGTTCAAGAAACAGTGGCTGTAGCCACACTCCAAGATAATCTTAAAATAATGTAAGAGTTTAATAATACTATTTCATCTGTATTTTGCAAACACCAATTCTTTTTATGTTGAGCTAAAACTCCAGAAATGCACTGGTAGCTTCAACAAGGGAGAGAGTCTAGGTATAATGACAAGAATTTGGATTTCAGAAACTTCTGTAGCCTGAAATGGCATCTGGAGAAAATCCAGTATGTCTGTGTGTGTGACCAACTGAGTTTCTAAAAGGCCCCATTATCACTGAAGCAAAAATGTAGGTTGACAGAACAAATGGTTTGCTTCACTTAATAAAAAAGTATTCATTCACCTTGATAGATCCTCATCTCTCTAAGTTGTACCCATTTCAGGGTCATTCTACAAAAGAGAAGCTCAAACTTGTTACTGTAATATAAAGTGCATTGCTAGCAAAATGTCATTCCTTATATTCACGGATGACTTCAGCAAAGACCTGGAACCATTTGTTAGAGCAACTGAAACCAGAAATATGTGGTTTACAAATATAGAGTGATTCACATAAAATCTGAATCTTAAAGCTTTAGGAAAAATGTGTGAAAAATAAAAATCAGTAACCCATCGTTATGCTTTCATGTGTGCTGTCAAATCAATTTTGTTTTTCAGGCTAAAGAAATACTTTAGAAATGTTGCTAATATAAGCCATCCTTGAAGTTTTGTAGGATAGATTTACCTGATTCTAGGCAAGAAATCACACATGGAATATGAAAGGACTTCTAGAGCAAGTGGGAAGACAGATACATAATCTCCAAATCAATAACACTATTTGTAAGCATACTTTACATCTAAATTATAGGATGTAAAATCAAATTATATGATTCTCATCATTATAAATTTAACCTCTAAGTATTTAAATAGTCATAAACTAAGTATTCATGTCCAATATATCTACTCTAGGTGACTTACAGAATATCACAAATTTTAGGTTGTATTTTATCATTGTGCATGCATGTGAACACACACATACACACTCAGAATACATATCTGTTGTCAGAGTGACATTTATGGCATATTGTCAGTGAATAATACTTTTCCAATATTCAAAGAAAAATTGTACCCGTGTGGATTGGTTTCTTAAAAAGTTTGTCACTTAAATATCCTTTATACTTGGCAACCTTCTCAAGTTCATAGGCAAGAAATACTGGATATCTGAAAGTGATAATATTAGGTTGATTTCCCATAAACAGTATTTTAAAAGATGTAGTATAATTCCATATCTCTAACAATGGAGAAAGGACTCTGCAATGTGTATGATCATTGGAGAACAAAATATACACATTTCCACCTATGATTCGGGCTGGTTAAAAATTTTATTCTAGAGTAAGCATTGACTTCCTTTCACTAATCACTGCCTTGTTGTGGCAAAGGGACTTGCATAACTCAGTGAAGCTATGAGCCATGCCATACAGGGCCACCCAAGATGGACGGGTCTTACTATGCTAAAACCTTTGACTCTGTGGATCATGACACACATGGAAAGTTCTTAGAGAGATGGGAATACCAGATCATCTTACCTGTCTTCTGAAAAACCTGTATACAGGTCAAGAAACAACAGTTAGAACCCTATATGGAACAACTGACGTCCCTATAGCTCAGGGAATCTGCCTGCAGTGCAGGAGACCTGGGTTCGATCCCTGAGTCAGGAGGATTCCCTGGAGAAGGAAATGGCAGTCCACTCCAGTATTCTTATCTGGAGAATTCCATGGATCAAGGAGTCTGGAGGGCTACAGTCCATGGGGTCACAAAGAGTTGGACACGACTCAGTGAACAATTGATATTCAAGACTGAGAAAGGAGTACAACAGAGCTGTCTGCTGTCACCCTGTTTGTTTAACTCATACACTGAGTATATCATGAGAAATGCCAGGCTAGATGAGTTACAAACTAGAATCAAGACAGGGAGGAGAAACACCAACAACCTCAGATATGCAGATGATACCACTCTAATCACAGAAAGCAAAGAGGAACTAAAAAGCCTTTTGATGAGGGTGAAGGAGGAGAGTGAAAGAGGAGACTTAACACTAAATATTAAATCAACTATGATTATGGCATCCATCCCCATTACTGCATGGC
The DNA here is from genome assembly GCF_054371585.1 of Giraffa tippelskirchi. Lineage (NCBI taxonomy): Eukaryota > Metazoa > Chordata > Mammalia > Artiodactyla > Giraffidae > Giraffa > Giraffa tippelskirchi. Next base: position 68,506,148 of record NC_137278.1, read on the forward strand.
AAATAGAAGGGAAAAAGCTGAAAGTAGTGACAGATTTCCTCTTCTTGGGCTCCAAAATCACTGCAGACGATGGCTGCAACTGTGAAATCAGAAGATGATTGTTTCTTGGCAGGAAAGCTATGACAAACCTAGACAGTGTGTTGAAAAACAGAGACATCACTCTGCAAACAAAGGTCTGTATAGTCAAGGCTATGGTCTTCCCAGTGGTCAGATACAGCTGTGAGAGCTGGACTGTAAAGAAGGCAGAACGCCAAAGAATTGATGCTGCAAACTGTGTCCTGGAGAAGACTCCTGAAAACTCCTTGGACAGCAAAGAGATCAAACCAATCAATCTTAAGGGAGATCAACTCTGAATATTCACTGGAAGGATTGATACTAAAGTTGAAGGTCCAGTATTTTTGTCATCTAATACTAACAGATGACTCATTGGAAAAGTCCCTGATGCTGGGAAAGGTTGAGAGCAGAAGAAGAGGGCATCAGAAGATGAGATGACTGGAAGGCATCACCAATGCAACGAACATGAACTTGGGCAAACTCCAGGAGATGGTGAGGGGCAGGGAGGCCTGGCGTGCTGCTATCCACAGGGTCACAAAGAGTCGGACATAATGGGTGACTGAACGACAACAACAAGCACTGACTTGTGCTTCTTCATTCCAATAAACATTAGACAAAATGATTAAGTAACAGATGACATAGTAAGGGGAATCTGTAGAAAAGTAGTTTTTTATATCCTTAGTAAGTTGTAGGTATTTGCGAGATCACATCATCAGTAATTACCTAAATATTTCTGACATATACCCAACTGCTCATGTAGGATGTCAGACTCCTGTAAAGTGAAATCTCAGTAGTTTGGGAAACTCTAAAGAAAGCCTCTCGTATGCTCACAAACAACCCCCACTGGCACCACGAGACTTATTAAATGCTGCTAAGTCCTCTGTTAAATCTTGTTATTGATATCTTCCACATGATAGAATAAAAAAGATATTTTTATGTTCTAAATAAATTAGGCTATTAATTGTAATTAAAATGAAATCAATAAATTAAAAATAGTAAATAAATTGATGGCTTATTAAACCAAAATAAACATCTATAAACAGTCTGAAGATTTTCTACTTTTAACTGAGAGTGTCCAGATAAATTATAATCTCATAACTGCAATAAGAACACACTGGTGAAGAGGTAATAGAAATGAAGGCCATTAAATTAAAACACTTTATGAGGTTCAAGGCAAAGATGTGAAGTGGCTTTGGTTAGTAAATGATTTAAGGGTGCATTATTTCCCCAGAATTAAACATATAAGTGTCTTTAAACTATCCTCTTTACATATTAGTAAAGGGCATAGTTTAATAGTTGAAATCAAGTCTAAGATAGCTAAAATAATTTGCCAATTTAAAGCAGCTACAAATGACTGCTTTTCTTTTTTAAGAAAAAAATAATGGCGTCTGTAGTTCATTTAGCAAATATTTATTGTATTTTTACCATTAACAAGATAAAATGCTGTGTATTTTGGGATAACAGTAAAGAATCAGATGCCAACCTTACTTTTGAAAACATTAGACTTTATTAAAATAATTATGTCATAAGATCTGATTAGAAATCAGAAATTGAGTCATTTCCACTGACTCAATGGACATGAATTTGAGCAAACTCCAAGAAACTGAAGGATAGGGAACTTGGCATGCTGCAGTTCATGGAGTCACAAAGAGTCGGTCTCTATTTAGTGACTGCACAACAACAAAGATCATGAGATCATTTCAGAGTTGTGTATTAGCTACTACCTTATAGTATATATGGTAAAAAGGGGAAGAAATCCTGATAAAATAGTTAAAATTAGCATAGAAATGGATTCGGAAATATACATGGCATACAAAGGAAATAAGTTATTCAGTTTTGATACTAGACAAAGATGTATAGAAATTATTAAGGAAAATTATTGCAATTATTATTATAAATGTGTAGAATCACTAAGGAAAAATTGGTAGAAAATGGAAGTTGTTGCTTTAGGACCTGGGACCCCTTTCTAATATGATAACACAGTTATGTTTTTTGAGGAGAAATTGGTGAGATCTGACATATTGTCACCCTGCTTATTTAACTTATATGCAGAGTACATCATGAGAAACGCTGGGCTGGAAGAAACACAAGCTGGAATCAAGATTGCCAGGAGAAATATCAATAACCTCAGATATGCAGATGACACCACCCTTATGGCAGAAAGTGAAGAAGAACTAAAGAGCCTCTTGATGAAAGTGAAAGAGGAGAGTGAAAAAGTTGGCTTAAAGCTCAACGTTCAGAAAACTAAGATCATGGCATCTGGTCCCATCACTTCATGGGAAATAGATGGGGAAACAGTGGAAACAGTGTCAGACTTTATTTTGGGGGGCTCCAAAATCACTGCAGATGGTGATTGCAGCCATGAAATTAAAAGACACTTACTCCTTGGAAGGAAGGTTATGGCCAACCTAGATAGCATATTTAAAAGCAGAGACATTACTTTGCCAACAAAAGTCCGTCTAGTCAAGGCTATGGTTTTTCCAGTAGTCATGTATGGATGTGAGAGTTGGATGGTGAAGAAAGCTGAGCGCTGCAGAATTGATGCTTTTGAACTGTGATGTTGGAGAAGACTCTTGAGAGTCCCTTGGACTGCAAGGAGATCCAACCAGTCCATCCTAAAGGAGATCAGTCCTGGGTGTTCATTGGAAGGACTGATGTTGAAGCTGAAGCTCCAGTACTTTGTCCACCTCATGCGAAGAGTTGACTCATTGGAAAAGACCCTAATGCTGGGAAGGATTGGGGGCAGGAGGAGAAGGGGACGACAGAGGATGAGATGGTTGGATGGCATCACCGACTCGATAGACATGGGTTTGGGTAGGCTCCGGGAGTTGGTGATGGACAGAGAGGCCTGGCGTGCTACAATTCATGGGGTTGCAAAGAGTCAGACACGACTGAATGACTGAACTGAACTGAACTGACATATTAATACAGTCAGAATACAAATATCACAGTAATATTTAGGATGGATTAGAAGGTAAAGAGAGAGCTGGAAGAAATAAGTTAGAAAGCCAGTGTAGTAGTCTGGGTAAGCAGCAAGAAAATTGTAAATATTGAGATTAAACAAAGGTCTTACTATATGACAAGGATCTCAGGGCTAGAATTGATAGGCACTATCAATTGACTTCCTGTAGAGAGTATAGGGCTTCCTAGGTGGCACCCTAGAGTGTACATTAAAAAGTAGAGACATTACTTTTGCCAACAAAGCTCTGTCTAGTCAAAGCTATGATCTTTCCAGTAGTCATGTACGGATGTGAGAGCTGGACCATAAAGAAGGCTGAGCGCCAAGGAATTGATGCTTTTGAACTGTGGTGTTAGAGAAGACTCTTGAGAGTCCCTTGGACTGCAAGGCAATCAAACCAGTCAATCCTAAAGGAAATCACTCCTGAATATTCATTGGAAGGACTGATGTTGAAACTGAAGCCCCAATACTTTGGCCACCTGATGTGAAGAACTGACTTTTTGGAAAAGACCTTGATGCTGGGAAAGATTGAAGGAATGAGGAGAAGGGGACGCCAGAGGATGGGATGATTGGATGACATTACCGACTCAATGGACATGAGTTTGAGCAGGCTTCAGGAGTTGGTGATGGACAAGAAGGCCTGGCATGCTGCAGTCCATGGGGTCACAAAGAGTTGGACATGACTGAGTGGCTGAACTGACTGACTGACCCATGCTAAAGAAGCCACCTGCCAGTGCAGGAGACACAAGAGATGCAGATTCGATGCCTGGGTCAGGAAGATGCCTTGGAGTAGGAAATGGCTTCCCACTCCAGTATTCTTGCCTGGAAAATTCCATGGGAAGAGGAGCCTGGTGGGCTACAGTCTAGGGGTCCACAGAGTTGGACACTACTGATTGACTGAACACAGCACATAGAGAGTATGGGAAATGAGAACCAAAGATAAATCTATGATTTATGATTTAGGACATGCACGTGATCCTGCTGCTATTAGAAGATTGAAAGCTCAGAAGAGGAATAAACTTAGAGGCAATGTGATGTCTTCACCTTTAAAAGTATTAAGCATGTGGTCATAAATATTCTAATGGGATGAGGCAGGAAACAGAAATATGAACTTGGAACTCACATTTAAAGCTAGTATTGAGATCATTGACAACTTTCAATAGAATGGTAATGAAAGTGGATCGATTGCAAAGGACATTATTGTAAATGAGAGATTGGTATATGGTGGTAGAAAATGTGTAGATGGATTCCCCAATGATTTTCTGTTACCAACAGAAGAGAGATTGGATGTTGTTTTGAGACACGGGGCAGATAAAGGTACACATCAATAAATGGCTAAAATTTGAAGCACTATTTCACTGTGGACAATAGAAGACACTAATTTTTTTTAATTGTATAGTTGACTTAGAATATTGTTTTAGTTTCAGGAGGACAGTGTGGAATCTAAACATTAATTTTAAAAATTAAAAGCAATCGTTTTTTTAAGTGGAAAAGAAAACTACTACCAAAACTTGGTTTGGTAATACAGGAAATAATTCACAGATAAATATCCTTTATGAATATGGGTGTAAAAGTCCTTTAAAAATATCTGCAAATGTAGTCCAGCAATTTATAAGTACATTGTCACCATGTAGGATTTATTCCCAGAATGATTTATGTTAGACAATCAGTCAATGCATTTTGTCATGTTAACAGACTAAAGGAGCAAACCATATGATCATCTCAAAGATGGTGGAAAAGCATATGATAAAAGTTAACACCAGTGTGTAACAAAAACTCAATATATGAGAAATACAGAGGCACATTCTCAACCTGATCAAGGGCATAAAATAAATCTACCACTAATATCAAAACTATGGATTTGGAGAAGACTCTTGAGAGTCCCTTGGGCAGCAAGGTGATCAAACCGGTCGATCCTAAAAGAAATCAACCCTGAATATTCATTGGAAGACTGATGAGGAAGCTGAAGCTCCAATACTTTGGGCACCTGATGTGAAGAGCCAACTCATTGGAAAAGACCCTGATGCTGGGAAAGATTGAGGGCAGGAGGAGAATGGAGTGACAGAGGACGAAATGGTTGGATGGCATCACTGACTCATTGGACATGAGTCTGAGCAAACTCTGGGAGATAGTGAAGGACAGGGAGGCCTGGTATCCTGCAGTCTATGGGGTCACAAAGATGTGGACATGACTGAGCAACTGAACAACAACAAAAATATCAAAACTGATGTTGAAACGTTTCTCTAATATTTCCCCTCATATAAGGAATAGTCCAAACATGACTCTTCATATCACCTATCTTTAACATTGTACCTGAAGTCCTAATCAATGCAAAGAGGCTATGGAGAAATAAAAAGACTAAAGTAGGAAAGGACAAAATAGAACTTCATTGTGTGTGAATCACATGACTTTTTACATAGGAAACTTTAACAAATCTGTAAAACAAATCTAATAGTTGAATTTAGCAATTTCTCAAGGTATATTTGCCGCTGCTATGTAGATGGGCAATTCCCCTGTTAAATGGGAAATAAGAACTCATAGATATATGTTGAATAATCAGTATGCCCATCAACAAAATAATGGCTAAATAAATCAAGGTATATTCATAAAATTGAATTCTTTTCAACAATTAAAAGAGTGGAATGAACTATTGATACAACAACGTGGATGAATCTCAAAGCATTGTTGAGCAAATGAAGTAAAAATATGCCCGCTCTATGATTCTGTCTATATAATATAGGTAAATACTATTTATAAGTGGTAAAAATCAAGACATGATTGTTGGATATAGTAATTAACTGGAATGAAACATACATAAATGTTCCATGGTCATCAAAATATTTTATATCTTTGTAGGGTGATGTTCACACGGGTGTGTATATTTATCAAAACTTCTCAACTCCATACTTAAGACCTGTACATTTTACTATGTAAATTTTACCTTGATAAAGATGATTGTAACTTAATCCTTTTGTTAAAAAGTGCCATAGGAGTCAATGAAAATACTGAAGAAAAAAATTGTAACTAGAACAATAAAAATTAATGAAAATAAAAGAACCTTGCTTTGTAAAGAATTTAAGTCAACGTGGATAAACTATGTTTTCCTATTAAAATATAATACATATTCAGCTTGGAAAATCACAGATAAATAAATCCTTGTTTTGAGTAGAGAGATTAAAGAAATACTTGACCAGTAAGATGTGGCTAAATGAAAGGGAAATAATGTATAAATTCCTAGCCCAGTAATGACATTCACCCAGATCCTACAATGACTTGTAGTACTCAAGGGCAGAGTCTATTGTATTTCCCAAGTGACTGAATCTTTCACAGATCACCAGTTAAACAAGGTGGCTTTGGTTTGTTGCTGGGGGAAAACAGAGGCCACAGGAAAAACTCAGAGATCATAATAGGATATAGGGAAAACAGCAGACTATGCACAAGTCATTTCTAGTTCCTTCTACTCGTCTGTATCTTCAAAAGGCAGAAAAGAGTGCCATAGGCAAATCTTTGGTCCTTAAACAAAGGAGAGAAAACATGTTTCAGTACAGATAGAAAGATTTCAGTAATGAGAGTTAACAAGACATTTAGGCCATTGGGAAAGGAATGCTGCTGCTGCTGCTAAGTCACTTCAGTCATGTCTGACTCTGTGCAACCCCATAGACAACAGCCCACCAGGCTCCTCTGTCTCTGAGATTCTGCAGGCAAGAATACTGGAGTGGGTTGCCATTTCCTTCTCCAATGCATGCATGCATGCTAAGTCGCTTCAGTCATGTCCAACTCTGTGCACCCCCATGGACAGCAGCCCACCAGGCTCCTCTGTCCACAGGATTCTCCAGGCAAGAATACGCGAGTGGTTGCCATTTCCTTCTCCAGGAAGAGGAATGAATGCAGGTCAAAATAATGAATCACAACTCAGCATCACAAGAAGAGGCCAGTTGTAAAATCTCTTTGACTAACTTTAAATGCAGAGGACTGCATCAAGAAATCCACTATGTCCTCTAACATGAAGGAAAAGGGCAAGTTAGACATGGACTCAGATATCTGAACAAACTAAAACCGAAATGTACTTTATAACCTCCAATGTAGCAAAGAGCACTGAGTTTATGGAAATCACTATATTTTCATAAGCCCTTTCACCTGTATCTACAATGAATTCTGTTCATAATCATGGGTCACATGAAGAGAAAAGGTGAGGCATTATAAATTCTTGGAAATTACTTAGTATCCCAGAACTGAGTCACTGCTTATCATTATAGGGTATAAAAAAAGTACAGGAGTAGATATCAAGAGATCTGTGTCCAGCATGGCTGCTAAAAATCATGTGCTTTTCACAGCTATATATAGAAGGAAAAATCAGCTTTAAACTTTCCAACATTAAAATTAAAAATTAGAAATTAACAGAAAACAGTATTTGGTGAAGTGTATGATATTAGCATTGTAATTAGAAAAGTCACTTAGAAAAAACAAGGTACACAATTATAATGGGAAATGACGGATGGGATATATTAAAATAGTATATATTAGCTGGTGGTTCTTTTTTGTACTTTAGTATTGCTATTGCTAAGTCACTTCAGTCGTGTCCGACTCTGTGTGACCCCACAGACAGCAGCCCACCAGGCTCCCAAGTCCCTGGGATTTTCCAGGCAAGAACACTGGAGTGGGTTGCCATTTCCTTCTCCAATGCATGAAAGTGAAAAGTGAAAGGGAAGTCGCTCAGTCGTGTCCGACTCTTCGCGACCCCATGGACTGCAGCCTACCAAGCTCCTCCGTCCATGGGATTTTTCAGGCAAGAGTACTGGAGTGGGGTGCCATAGACTGTTCCAGAGCATGATGAGATGGAAAGCTGAAACACAGGAAAGGATGGAGCTTCTTTCATACAAGCTTAGGTTTTGACATTCAAGCACAGATTTTGATCCTAATTTTTTCACCTTTTTACTCAGATAAATTTGCCTAACTGATTAAGAGTACTAATTAGTGCTAGTAATACCTAACTCTGTGTGTGTTGGGGGAGAATGGGGTTGATAAATGAATATAAAATAAAATGCTTAATGTTAGGCCTGATAAATAGTGACTAGTAAGCATATAGTAGAGATAGAAAGTTGTGTGATATAAATTATGATATTGCATTAATACTGATAAAACCCACCAAAGAATGTACATATTTGGGTAAATTCATACACCTAAGCATTATTTTGGAGAAGGCAGTGGCACCCCACTCCAGTATTCTTGCCTGGAAAATCCCATGGTCGGAGGAGCCTGGTAGGCTGAAGTCCATGGGGTCGCGAAGAGTCGGACACGACTGAGCGACTTCACTTTCACTTTTCACTTTCATGCATTGGAGAAGGAAATGGCAACCCACTCCAGTGTTCTTGCCTGGAGAATCCCAGGAACGGGGGAATCTGGTGGGCTGCCGTCTCTGGGGTCGCACAGAGTCGGACACGACTGAAGTGACTTAGCAGCAGCAGCAAGCATTATGAACTAATCTCATATAGATAGAAAAATTATACATGATATATTAACAAATCATAAATAACAGCATAATTTAAAAAAATGGACAAAACTAATTTGTGTTTATTTTTAAAGTCCAAGAATGATTTAGCACAACTTGTTTTTTAATTTAACTTGTTTCTCATTGGTGTCTTTTTCTATTAAAGTCTTATAATAGAAAATTTAGCATCTATGTTTAATTATAGGATGAGTGACAAAATGTCTGTAATATTATTGTTTTTTTCTATGTATGTATTTATATATGTGTGTATGTATATCTATCAATCATCTGTGAATCTGTTAATCTATCCAACTATTTGTTTCTCTATCATAAAGTATGTAAACTGAAGGAACTTAGGCTGCAAAGTCAAATCTCCTGGGTTTGTTTTTTAGTTTCTTAGTATTGTGACCTTAGGTGGGTTATTTAACCCTTTTGTAAATCAGGTTGTTCATTTGTGTAAAAAAAAACCAAATCCACAAAATAATAATGCAGACATAGAATAAATAAATACTTAAAATACATATTTTCTGGCCTGTCACATATATTGGTAGCTTTATTGTTATGATTATGACTATATGTTAAATAATAATTACTAAGTAAAATTATCATATAATGCATAATAATTATTATGAGTGTGTGAAAATCACTCAGTCATGTCCGACTTTTTGCAACACCATGGATTGTAGCCCACCAGGCTCCTCTGTCCATGGAATTTTCCGGGCAAGAATACTGGAGTAGTCTGCCATTCCCTTTGCCAGGACATCTCCATGACTCAGGGATCGAACCCAGGTCTCCCGCACTGCAGGCAGATTCTTTACCATCTGAGCAACTAGGGAAGCCCCAATAATTATTATTATGTGTTCAAATATATAAACCCTGGAATGTTATTTATGAAGAATAACTATTATTTCCTAACATTTTGTTAAACTTGTTATATGTTTCTCAGATAAGTATATATAGATAGATAGATAGATAGAGTATATATATATATATATATATATATATATATATATATATATATATGTATAATGAATATATATATTCATTCCTGGCCAGTAGATATTTGTCTACAAGCATTGTTTAAATAGTTATTTTATGCATTTGCTTAATCAAATTGTGAGATAGCTTATGATAATTTATTTTAATTAGTTTTTTGGGAATGAAACATGAAAGATCTGTAAGCAAACACACAATTATCATCATCCATTGCTATAGACTATGATGTGTTTAGTAAATATATCATGGCCTTTCTGTGATATTCATCTCAGGAAAGTAGTCACAGGATTTCCATAAGGAGTAAAAATATTATTTTTGCAGTAATATGAAATTGACAAATTTTCCCAATAAATTCTCTAAAATAGTTCTGCCAAATTACAATGGAAAATTCAATAACCGTTATTAGCAATATATAAAGTATAAAGTATAATGCCTTTTTATGGACTTTCACATAGATTTCAAAGATCTTCACAACACTGTGAAGCAGGTTCAGCAAATTGCCATTTCAACAATTTCAGTTGTCATTATATCAGTAAGAAAAATGAAGGAGGTTCAAATAAGTTAAATGGATTATCAAGGCATGTAGATAGCAATTGCCTAACTCTGATATTTTAAATCTTACTGCGCTTTCCAAAGTCTCTCAGAGTATAAGATATACATATATATGTTGTGTGTGTGTGTACCTGTGTATGTATCATTTATTTTTTATTTTATCTTTTAATGTGAACAATATTTGGTGAGTGTTTCAGCCCTGGCAAGTCTGTTTGCCATAAATGTCTAAAAGCTAAAGACGAAAAATATAGATGTACTTAAATTTCATTCAATATACAAATTGATAATACATTTAATTATGTTTAAATTAACATAATACATTATGTTAATATATTAAGTGATGGAGTAATGTAACTTCACCCAAAATTGAAAATGAAGTTGTTTTGCATCCATGATTCATGCTTTTAGAAGTATAGTGTCTTTAGTGTTAGAACAGGCCATTTTAAAATGATTTATAAATAATTGAAAGCTTGTAGAAGAGCTTTATAATAAACCCCAAATAATTTTCTAGTTTATCACTTGATATTTGAATTTCATGGTAGGCATTATCACCTTTTATATGAGGAGAAACTGAGACAGAGAGTATGCAACTCTCTAAAAAAGTGAGTCAGTTTTTGGAGGGCTATAAACCAGAGCATGATTTGGAAGCTTCAATCTGAGAAATTTGCCTAAAATATAGCACTGTCTGAGTTTATTTAAATATTAGTTTTCATTGTGTCTTTTATTTAAAGTAAGCATAGAAAACCAATTGCTTGTATTCTGTTTTTTGCTCTGATTTTTTAGAAATATTTTTAATGTTTAGAGTCCAACATATCTGTTCCCTTAAAATAATTCACACAAAAAATGTCATGCATATCTCTGTGATATTGCTGTGTAACACTATTCACAGTTTGAAGATACTAACTTGATTCTTCTACATGTACATTTTACATATCAGTAATTCCTCTACGGTATAGTAAGTTTTCTTGAAATCTGAGAAAATCTAGTGTATTATTGAAGGGATTCAATGCAGTAAGTAGACAGGCAGAACGCTTTAACTGTGGATTTACAAAAGGCTAACCTTGGTTACTCTCACAGCATGAGTTTATTTAATTTTATTCTTTCATTAAGAAAGTATAAATATGTTGATTAATCATTCAATTTGCTTTGCAGACCCCTTTGCTATTTTCTTAAATTAACTTCCAAGTGCAAATTTTCCCATGCATGATGTCTATTGTGGAGCTTACACTGATTATATAATTAAAAAGTAACTTGTAATAATCTCAATCACTATTTCTCTCTCTTCCTCTTCTCCTCCTCTCCCTTTTTGGCTCATTATCTCTCACAGAACACTAGGGAATTCTTCAAGTTTTCAATTGAATTTATCCCATATAAACTAAACCCAATATTTTTGAAAGGAACTTAAGGCTGTAATTAATTAACTCCTCTAAGAACTAAAACACTTTGAAAAAAATTCTCATTTTCAGAATTTATTAAAATAAAGAAACATTGATATAAGAAAGATAAAGAAAATATGATTTTTCTTTCTCAAAATAACTTTAGAGTACATGCTACATATAAAAAGTAGCCTCAATTTTAATGGGAACTGTCAAACATAGGCAAAAAAGAATAGTATAATGAATATCCAAATTTCCATTAATTCTTCAAGAATTAATGCCATGTAGCCAAACTTCTTTTACCCATATCCCTCCTACTGCTTTTATTTGTGTTATTGTTGTTTAAGTATTGAAAAAAAATCTTAGGCATCATCATATTACCCAGAGATAGCTCCAAATGTATAATGAACAAATAAGAGTATTTTATAGCATAACCAAAATCACTTTATCACACTTCACCAAAATATTAACAATCCTTTAATACTATCTAATACTCAGCCCATGTTAAAATTCATCCAACTATCTCAAAGTCTTTTTATGCTTAGATTGCTGAAATTGACATGCAGACAAGATCAACACATATATCTACTTGACATAGCTTTTAAATCTTTTTAGTTTAGGATGTAGACAGAACACACTTTGACATAAATCATAGTGATATTTTTTTAAGATCTGTCTCCTCAGGCAAAAGAATCAAAAGCAAACATAAACAAATGGGACCTAATTAAACTTAAAAGCTTTTCCACAGCAAAGGAAACCATTGACAAAACAAAAGTACAGCTTATTGAATGGAAAAAAAATTGCAAGTGATATGACCTATGAGTTAACATACAAAATATATAAACAGCTCATATAACTCAATATCAAAAAAAAAAACAACCCTGGTGTAAAAATAGGCAGAAGACCTAAACAGGCATTTCCCAAAGAAGATATACATGCCAACAAGCAAATGAAAAGATGCTCATCGTCACTAATAATCAGAGAAATGCAAATCAAAATCCCAATAATATCCACCTCACACCTGTCAGAATTCTACAGATAACAAACATTGGCATGGATGTGGAAAAAAGCAATCTTCATACACTATTGGTGAGAAATTAAATTGGTACAGCCACTATAGAAAACAGTAAGAGTTTCTTCAAAAAACTAAAAACAGAACTGCCATATGATCCAGCAATTCAATTGCTGTGTATATATCTGAAGAAAATGAAAACAACTTTGAAAACATTCATGCACCTCAGTATTTGTAGCACCGTTATTTACAATAGCCAAGATACAGAAGCAACCTAAGATTCCATCAATAGATGAGTGATAAAGAAGATGTGATATATATGTGTATATATATGAAATGTTACCCAGTCATAACAAAGAATGAGATTCTGCCTTGTGCCACAATATGAATGTACCTGGAGGGCATTATGCTTAATGAGATACGTCAAACAAAGAAGGATAAATACTCAGTTTTCACTTATATGTGAAATATTAAAAATCTAAGACAAATAAATATTGCAAAACAGAGACAGACTCACAGACATAGAGAACAAATGAATGATTATCAGGAAAGGGAAGGAAGGAGGGACAAGATATGGATTGGGAATTAAGAGATATGAATTACAATGTTAAATAAATAAGTAACAAGGAAATATTGTATAGGTCAGAGAAATATAGCCACAATTTTGTAATAACTTTAAATGGAGTATAATATATAAAGAATTGAATCACTATTTGTATATTTGAAACTAATATAATGTAAATTAACTATACTTTTATTTATTTAAGTCTATTTTAAGCTGAATCCACTTGACCTGTAGAGTATCTGTAGAGTATCCTGATTGGTTCCTCACTTTTTCAACTGATAAAACAAGAGGCTTGATTAGATTAAGATTTATTTGGGAGAGTAGTTATTTCTTTTTAGGAGATGTATATCATTTTGAATCAAATCAGAAAATTTATAATACCTATTTGTCCTTATGATTGTGAAGTTAAGATAGATAAGTAGGTTCAGGTGTTCTCAGGCCCATTCATCCCTTATAAAATTTTTCATTAACCTTCACATAACAGATTTAGTATTTATTGATAATCCTTGCCTAGATTTTTTTATTAATGAATGGTTACAAATGGTGATCTCAAAAATTTTATTCTTCCTTCTATATCTGTTAGTTGTAAATATCTGACAAGAAGAGATGACTTTTCTCCATCAAATAGTAGAATGCTTTGAAATAGTGCAGTTTCTCTGAGAAAATGAAGATACTTAAATATTTAATTATTTTCCACTATTTATTAATTTCAGAAAAAATATATGGTGCTTTAGAATCTTCTACAGGTAACTAATAAATATATTTTAGCATCACTGTGAACAAGCACATTTACTTGTTCATATTGAAGTGTTTTGTCCTTTTACTGTCATTATTCTTTTGATGTTCAACTCTGATCATTGAAAGGACTTTTATGTTAGCTTCTGTAATTTTTCCACCTTTATTGAGTTTAAATTGACAGATAAAATTGTAACACACTTTAATTGTACAACATGATGATTTGCTATACGTATACATTGTGAAAAAACTTCCTTCATCAAATTGATTAATATATTAATCACCTCACATATTTATCATTTTGTTTTGATTTTTTTGAAAGCATTTAAAATCTACTCTCATAGCTAATTTCAGAATGTTCAATGCAGTGTTACCAACTGTAGTCACCACAGGATCCAGACCCCTCACTCCTCAGAGAGACATAGGGAATTGGGAGTTCCCTACGGATGGTATGGCACTGTGCTGGAGTGAGGTCTATACCAACAGTATATCTCAGTCTTTCCTATCTCTTTCCACGTGTATATTTTCTCATTCACTTGATGTATAGGAGACAGTTAACTCTTGAATTTGGTTTAGAGGTAATTGTTCACCGTGTAGTTGTACATTTCCTGAGTTCATGAGTGGAGGAATGTTCAAGAGCCACTTATATCATCAGCTCGGTGGAACTTTGTTCTAATTTCTTTGTGACATGGCCATGGTGATATACTTTATGTCATATCCCAATGTGCCAGGCTTACTCAGTACCGTTCACTACAACTGAAATCAACTGTTTCTCTCAGTCAGTTCAGTCGCTCAGCCGTGTCCAACTCCCTGTGACCGCATTGACTACAGCACACCAGGTCTCCCTGTCCATCACCAACTTCTGGGTCTACCCATATTCATGTCCATCAAGTCGGTGATGCCATCCAACCATCTCACTCCTGTTGTCCCCTTCTCCTCCTGCCCTCAATCATTCCCAGCATCAGGGTCTTTTCAAATGAGTCAACTCTTTGCATCAGGTGGCCAAAATATTGGAGTTTCAGCTTTAACATCAGCCCTTCAAATGAACGTTCAGGACTGATTTCCTTTAGGATGGACTGGGTGGACCTCCTAGCAGTCCAAGGGACTCTCAAGAGTCTTCTCCAAGATACAGTTCAAAAGTATCAATTCTTCGCTTCTCAACTTTCTTTACAGTCCAACTCCAACGTCCATACATGACTACTGAAAAAAACATAGCCTTGAATAGACAGACCTTTGTTGGGAAAGTAATGTCTCTGCTTTTAATATGCTGTCGAGCATGGTCATAACTTTCATTCCAAGGAGTATGCTTCTTTTAATTTCATGGCTGCAGTCACCATCTGCAGTGATTTTGGAGCCCCAGAAAATAAAGTCAGCCACTGTTTCCACTGTTTCCCCATCTATTTCCCATGAAGTGATGGGACCGGATGCCATGATCTTAGTTTTCTGAATGTTGAGCTTTAAGCCAACTTTTTCACTGTCCTCTTTCACTTTCATCAAGAGGCTGTTTAGTTCTTCTTCACTTTCTGCCATAAGGTTGATGTCATCTGCATATCTGAGGTTATTGACATTTCTCCCGGCAACCTTGATTCCAGCTTGTGCTTTCTCCAGCCCAGTGTTTCTCATGATGTATTCTGCATATAAGTTAAATAAGCAGAGTGACAATATACAGCTTTGACGTACCCCTTTTCCTATTTGGAACCAGTCTGTTGTTCCATGTCCAGTTCTAACTGTTGCTTCCTGACCTGCATACAGGTTTCTCAAGAGGCAGGTCAGGTGTTCTGGTATTCCCATCTCTTTTAGATTTTCTACAGTTTGTTGTGATCCAAAGATAATGCTTAATATTAATAGAAGATGAAAATGTTTTCTTAGTTTTCAACACTGTTATAATCAATATAAGCCCTTTGAAAACAGAAACTATTTGAACCATAAGTAGCAGCATACTGTAACTATGTCTAGAATTATCTTGATCCCTCAGTTCATGTGTAAGATGCCAAATTTTGATGAGGAATACATTTTTCTATTTTATTTTTTTTTTGTGCATGCTTAGAGGCAGAATTTAACAAACAGATCAATAAGAACTCTCAATGAGAATAAACAGAATAAGAAAGCAAAACCCCTTTTCTCTAATAAGCCAAGAAAAGAGACAATACCTTACTTAACGTTAATGTATACCTAACGTGTACCTAACAGAAGAAATTCTTTAGTCTGTTAAATTGTAAAAGTGTCTTTACTAAAATTCTAATTTAGCAGGTCTACAGTTTTTCAAGTTAAACACAGTGTTTATCCAGACCTCAAAACCCTACATTTTTAGTGGATGTCCTCAAAGTTGATGCTGTGACTTTGTTAAATTAACATTTGTTAAGTAGACCCCAGAACATCAGATGATGAACCAAGTTCCAACAAAAGATCACAAAGGAAATTAAATACAGACATTTGTTACATGGCTACAGAAGCAGGAGGAGTTACACTGAATGCCTTCAGAGACCCTGCAAGAAGGTTATGTAAGACAGGGTGCAGACAGAGAGACTTTGAGAGGACATGGAGCACATAACTTTATTAGGGTCCATGGGTGTGTATTGAGGTTCCCCAGTGAAAGGCCAGATTGGTCTATTCAAACCAAGAACAGTGTGGCTTTGCTAAGGGGGGTATGAGGGGAAGGCCTTGGGATGCAGGGGACAGTGCTTTATCACAAAGGGTGTAGGGATAGTCAAACCAGGAATTTATATTTACTTGTGACTCTATATTATATGATCAAGGGAGGGGTCAGTGTCAATTCAAGGCCCCTGCAGGCAAGCCTCTTGGCCACTTAAAATGGATGCCAAGGCAGGTATCACATCCAGTGGAGTCATATAGCTACACTCTTAAGAGCTGGTGACTTTGAAGAACTTATTTCACTTCCATGCATGCCTCCTAGTCACTTTGAAATATGAGCAGGGATCACAAGTTCCTTCTCTATTATAAGATCTGAAGGAATTATATAGCAGATCTTATCCAGGTTGCTTTTAGGGGAGACCGTAGAGTAGAGAATCCCTCTACTATTTGCAAGCATATGTTAGGAAAGTTATTAGAACCTAATATATCATTCACAATTCTTAGCTGGGATCTTAAAACTGTTTCTGTGTAAACTGGTTTGTATGGTCCAGATTTATTGGTTAATATGCTAATAATAAGCACACATGCCTTCATTCAAAGTGGACAAAAACCTTAGAAAGGGGACACTTAGAGCCAGTCTTTCCTGTGGAATCCAAAGTGTAATTGTCACATAAACCCTGTGACCCAAGGCACACCCTAATGAATGATAAGGAAGGTTAGGGAACATATGTCCACTTTATTGATGGGATGTACCTAAACATTGAATGAGTGAACAACAAAGGGTACAGTTTAGTATTGTTTCCTTCCAAATTTAATAATCAACAAGTTATGTAGAACACTTAGAATTGAAAAAAAATGCTGTTGAGACCAGAAGAACCATCTACCTTGTACACACCAAGCCTGGAAAGACACTGCTAATTCTGATCATGCTTATCTTGATTCATTCACACCACCCATTCCAAGACGAGTATTTCACGCAACCATTAGTGATACATGGAGAAGGCAATGGCAACCCACCCCAGTACTCTTGCCTGGAAAATCCCATGGATGGAGGAGCCTGGTAGGCTACAGTCCATGGGGGTCGCGAAGAGTTGGACACGACTGAGCGACTTCACTTTCCCTTTTCACTTTCATGCATTGGAGAAGGAAATGGCAACCCACTCCAGTGTTCTTGCCTGGAGAATCCCAGGGACGGCGGAGCCTGGTGGGCTGCTGTCTGTGGGGTCGCACAGAGTCGGACATGACTGAAGCGACGCAGCAGCAGCAGCAGCATTACTGATACAAGACTTAGAGTTTGCCAGAGAATTAGGAGAGTGATTTTATAACTCATTGGAGTTTTTTTTTTTCTCCCCTCAAAAATATTTTCTATAATGGCTGATATTTTTAGATTGACCCCACTTGAAATTTTCATAAAAATAGCATTGTGTATACCTAATTGTTCTTGAAATTGGCTTCCAGAGCAGGAAGGAAACGGCAATGATTGTTCCTGTGAATCTATAAAACATGAGCTCAGAACAGACATCACTTGGTGCTACAGGAACACTGACATCAATGCTTGTTTTATTGATACTAACCCGGCATGAAAACCTATGAGTATAAAAACATGTAGGAAGATATTAAGATACCTTCCACATATAGCATACAGGAGGAAAAGTCAAGGACCTGTTTGTTGACTCTAATTGGGATGTTTTTAGTCAATCATCTTGGAGTGATTCAGAGGCAATGGCCTTTTGAAGGGCCAACCTTCCTTGAAGGAATATTAATAACTATATTTACAATAGGAAGATAGTGACTTCCTTATTTATTCAGACACTGGCTGAGATGGTTGACTTATAGCAGAAAATCATGTAATGTAGGTGCTTGGCTACATGACATAATTAATAAATCTTGGTGTTTCTTACAGTTCCAAGAGATTAAAACATACCCCTGATTCCAGAACTATAGAAGGGTAGCAAGCCATTAGGCCTGGTGCCAAGTTATGCAAAAACTACAGTATGAATAAAGTGATAATGATGTAACCAGTAGTTCACAGAAAGATAAAAGGAAAAACAATGAAGACTGGAAAATATGCGAAAGGATTTTATTTCCTTAAGAGAAAAATGGGTGGGAACAAATGTCATACTAATATGCTCTTGGCCAAATTGGGAGATGATAGTTGCTTGCAGTCTACCTGGAACTGTCAGGAAGAAAGTGATTAGTTTCCCAAACCTTAGGCACAGCACAGTACCCTCCTTTCTCACGGTTCAAATGTACTCCATGATGTATATTTTACTTCATTAGCCAGTACCTTAGTGGATGAGTATATATGCATTTGATACATCATAGCCAATATCGCTGTTTCTCACATCAGACATTACAAAATGAATTCTGAATCTAGAACTTATAGCATATTAATGATTTGATCTACTGAATATGAGGATTTGATATGAAATATATAAAAAACAGTATTAGTCTCCAGAAAGAGGTTGTTGAAATTAAAGCATATTTTCTTGTGTAAATTTCAATGTAATAGATAAAGTCAAGCACATTTGATAAATGGTATAGCCACCATATTTTTAAATATGTTCCAACTATATGGCAAGTGCCTTGGAAAATCCATTAACATAGTTGGTTCCCAGGTCACTCAATGGTAAAGTATCAGCCTGACAATGCAAGAGATGCAGGAGATACAGGTTCTGTCCCTGGGTTGGGAAGATCCCCTGGAGGAGGAAATGGCAATCCACTCCAGTACTCTCACAGAGAAAATCCCTTGTACAGAAGAGCTTGGTAGGCAGCAGTCCTTGGGGCTACAGAGTAGGACATGACTGAGCACACACGCCATGGTGGTGTAAGGAGTTTTCTGTTCCAAAACTGCATGGACTCTCATTGTATCACAGATAATAGTGAAAGAATATGTGTTATTAAGGAGGGGAAAATATACCTACAATTTAAATAACTTTCAAAACTTAACAAATACACTTTCTGGTGTCATATATCCATAAGGAAGGAAGTAATTTTCAAAAACATGGCAGATGAATCCTAAATATGTGGTTCAGGTTTTCATCACTTACAGTGAAAAGAGGCATGTGCCCATTTATTATCATAGAATTGTGTGTATGCACTTTTGTGTGGGAATAGAAAAATTGCATTAGAGTATTAACTGCTGGATTCAGTCAGTTTAAGGAGATCATCACATCAATCTGTGTAATCAAAGAATAGTTTTCAGGATCCAGGTTTAACCACCTACAGCCCTACCAAAGATGACAGGTGTGGAAGACTGTAATCAGTCTAGCTTTTGAAAATTTTTCTGGAAAGATTCTATAGTGTCTATAAAGCAAATGTTGACACATGTCTAGGCCATGTAGAGAGTAAAATCTACTGGGAATATTAGGTCCAGATGAAACAATATTTAGAATGGAAGGTTATTAATTGAAATGTTACTGATGCAATTCATCAGTTTCAAGGACCAGGACAACCAAGACGTCTCTGAACAGGCAAGAGCCATATGATTTCAGTGGGTCGCTTAAGCCCAGGATCCCAGAAATACTTTAGTAAGAGACAAAGATGTTAATGAAGACCCCCATTCCTACTTAGGCTTCTACAAACACGCAGACTTCTGAATTAAGATATAGAAAATAGAATCATTTTATATTTTATGTATAACAATCATTTGTTAAGATAAGGTGAAATATTTCACTTGCATTCTCAATATTCAGTATAGATTCAATAGAGTTTTGACTACAGTCTTAAGTGTTTTGATACATATGGAAAAAATGCTTCTATCAGCCAAAAGTTATCTAGTTTTGTCTGATTTATTAGTCAACATTAACAGAATCAGTGAAACCTCTCAGGGTCTATAACTAAACATTAGTTTGACTTTACTCTGTGAGTTTTGTGGGTGCACATTTAGAGAGTGTTCAGAAATTTGAAGGAGATTAATTTATGTGAATAAATGGTCAGAAAAGAAAGTCTTAAGAAAGAATCTGAAGACGAGGGGTGAAATACCTGTATGCTATAAAGTCAGGAAAAGGAAGAACAAAGAACATCAGTTCTTGGAATGGAGGAATGAGGCAAATACTATCTGATACCCTACTGAATATTTTAGATTCTTTTAGTCTTATTGACCATACTCTTTGAAATGGAGTCAATGAGACTAGGGTATCCATCAAGTTTGATTGGTATTGTTTTCTCCTACCTCACATCCTTTCTACCTAATCTTTATTCCAGCCATTGCTGAGACAAGAAGATTGATGCAAATGTAAACTAAAAACACATTGCCACCTTAAAATCATTTTTTCTTATTTTCTTGTCCTGAGTTTTTTAACTCTATGGCAGGGAAACTTGTATGAACCTACTTTGTACTCATCAATACAAATGCTCATTGAAAGCTTAAGGCACTGAATACCCTAATAGGACAACCCTTACTCAATGGGAGATAAGAGCTGATGATAAATACTTCCCTTTTTTGTTCTTTTTGTGGGCAGTTGTGAGAATCCATGTGTAAATTTCCCTAAAAGGTCCCAGGTGCATTTAGCACCATTTTTCACAATGGAGAACAGCTTTAGGGCTCATTTTTCTGTTGACTTTCCTCCTTCATAGTTTTGTTTCCTTCTTCCCCACTTCTGGTCCTAGGAATATTCCCTAGAATAAATAAACTATCACAAACAAAACTTTGCCTCTGCCTGTGCTTTTTTTTTTTTTTCCAGGCTAACATAGCTACTCTACTGTGTGCCAGAAAATCTTGACTTATAAATGTTAAAACAAACAAAACCCTTGCTGAATTTTCAATCTTGTGGAAAGATAGACAATAAACAAATGAGGAGGTACGCACATCATATATAGGATATTACTAATAAAGAAAAATAAATCAGTGTAAGGTACAGATAATGTTGTTATTGGAAAGAACTTTTAAAAATGTTGGTATAATTTGCACATTTAAAGTGCATGATTCAATGTGTGTGCACGTGTGATATAATTCACAGTATTTTTATTTACATATTTTATTTTATTTTTATATTTATTTTATTTCTTTATTTATTTTATTTTTATTTTATTTTTTATTTATATATTTTTATTCCCCTTAAGAGAAAATTTGTGCCTGTTAGTTGTCACTTCTCCATTGCCTCTCCACTCCCCAGTTTAAACCATCAACAACCTACTTTCTTTCTCCGTCTGGACACTGCCTATTCTGAACACTTCATATAAATTGAATCATATAATATTTTATCTTTTTTAACTGATTTCTTTCACTTTTCAGGATCAGCCATATCATGGCTTGTTCTTTTATTTTTTTTTAATTGGCAACTAAAATTTCATCGTGTGATTATAATACATATATTTATCCACTCATCAATTGATAGAAATTTTGATTGATTCAACTTTTTGGCTACTATAAATAAAACTGTTGTGAACATTCATGTGTAAATATTTGTGTACATGTATCTTTCTATTTCTTTTATACAAAGTGCTTAGTTGCTCAGTCATGTTCGACTCTTTGCAACCCCATGGACTATAACCTGCCAGACTCCTCTGTTCATGGGATTTTCCAGGTAAGAATACTGGAGTGGGTAGCCATTCCTTTTTCCATTTACTAACTGAGCCACCAGGGAAGCCCTATTTCTCCTGTATAAACATGTTAAATAAAAATTGCACCTGATGCAGTTAAACAGGCAAGGAAGATTTTAATCAAGATTACTGCAAAAGAGGAGATATTCAACTCAATTCCACTGAAACAAAAGATGATGATTTAACAAAGACTTCTTGCTCAGTCGTGTCCGATTCTTTGCTACCCATGGACTGTAGCCCACCAGGCTCTTCCATCCATAGAATTTTCTAGGCAAGAGTACTGGAGTAGGTTGCCATTTCCTTCTCCAGAGGATCTTCCTGATCCAGGGATCAAACCCGGGTCTCCCGCATTACGGGCAGATGCTTTACCCTCTGAGCCACCGGGGAATCCCTGATTTAACTAAAGCCAAATATAAATATTTAAATATAGGGGGGAGCTAATGGAATAGTACTAGAGGACATTATGGAGGAAGATGGTCAATGTGATTTAGCCATTAGTGTTTCATGACTTCCTCTCATGAAAGTAAGACTCTTACTGTCCCACAAGGACTGGGAGATAGGGACAGCTACCTTCTTAGATTTTTATATTTCACAGGAATGGCTCCCACCTCCTTGAGAAAGATATTTCTGAGTTCTAAAACTGGCCAGGGCTGGTAGATAATTTGTATTGCAAAAGGACGAAAAATTCTGCAATTAAGAATTTTCTAAAATAAATGCCCTATGAAAGGGGGGGTCAGTGGGCAGTTGTTAGGAAGTAGCCACCGACAGTACATAAAAGATGCAAATTGCTCCATATCCTCACCAATGGTTGTGATCCTTTGTCTTTATTATTATTATTACTATTATTATTATGGCCATCCCAGTGGATATGAAGTGGTATCTATTGTGGTTTTGATTTTCATTTTTTTAAAGACAAATAATATTGTTTTTATATGCTTATTGGCCATTCCTAAATCTTCTTTCAAGAAACATCCATTCAGATCCATTGTATGTTTCTCAGCTGTGTTATTTCTCTTTGTTACTGAGTATTTCCCCTTTTTATTAATGATTGTAAGATTCAGTATGATTTAATTCTGTTAACATATAGTCCAGATAATGGGGATGACAGGTGAAAATAATAGATCCTTTCACATTTCCAAACATTTCCAATTCATTTCATCCTCTGTAGACATGGAAAAGGATGAAATCACAAATAATTATATATTTCCTCCTATAAAAGCAGTGGTATAATATTTTTACTGGAATTAAATCAGATGAAATAAAACAATTTATAATATTTTATTAAAACTGAATTTATTTAAAATAACTAAAAGTGCTTGTTATCCTGAGTTGTTAACATATCACCTTGGACCTAGAAATCAGTCTTCTCTAGGATTTTTGAAATGAAGCCCAGGTGTATTTGGTTTCAGTTTGACTTTAGTAACTGACTCTCAGATTGCTCCAGTCTCTACAGGCAAGACCTGGCCCACTTCTCCCTCTGCCTGCTCCTAAAATCAGTATCCTCATCTAGTGCTTGGCCAGGCCAGTGGAGAGGAAAGTGAACACAAGGCAAGCAATATGTTAGATAGAAGCATTGAGGAAAGAAAGGTCACAGTCTCCTGAGTGACAAAACAATTGCAGAATGGTGAAGAGCATTGAAATAAAAGAATTTTGTTTTCTTTTTTTTTTCTTCTTCTTTAATGTGGACAGTTTCATTGTCAGCTTTTATAATCTTAACAACATACTGCTGCTGCTGCTGCTAAGTTGCTTTAGTCCTGTCTGACTCTGTGCGACCCCGTAGACGGCAGCCCACCAGGCTCCCCCGTCCCTGGGATTCTCCAGGCAAGAACACTGGAGTGGGTTGCCATTTCCTTCTCCAGTGCATGAACGGGAAAAGTGAAAGTGAAGTCGCTCAGTCGTGTCCGATTCTTAGCGACCCCATGAACTGTAGCCTACCAGGCTCCTCCATCCATGGGATTTTCCAGGCAAGAGTACTGGAGTGGGGTGTAACAACATACAGACATCATCAAAAGACAATACACATTGCATAAGTAGTGTCCACATTTTGAATTAATGAAAATATAAGTGGTCTTTGTTTTTAATAGGTTTTCCCTACCTTCCATTTGACTTTACAGTTTCCTTTGGTTAAGTGCTGTGAGCGGGGGCAGGGGGGAGGAAAAAAAAATCAGATAAATTTACACATCCTCACTAATTTCTGTTTGAACTGTTAGAGACTCTATCTCTAGGATCTCTTTGCTTCCATGCTGGAAATATTTTGGGACATTTATTGAATAATGCCTTAATAAAGGCACTCTCCCTCAGGGAAAATTATCGAGGTAAGTAAGCACAAAGAAATGCCTTACAGATGATTATGAGATAAAACAAAGTTGAATAATAGAATTTTTAACAAGACAAAACCCAGAATGAAAATAAGTTACTTGCATTAAAATAAAAGATATGATGATACTATAGACTTTTTTTGATCACAAAGACCTACTCCTGTCCAATGCATAATATACATTAAAAAAGAAAAAAACAGAAAAATTTGAGCTTCATATGTGACTGGTTAGCTTATGGTATTAAACAGACCTATATCATGTAATTTGACTTTTATAACTTTCAAAATTATCAACTTAAACTATTGCATTGTAAAAATGAAAAAACTGATGTTTATAAAGGTCAAGTAAATTTTCCAAGAAGGGACTTATAATTAGTGGCCTCTCACACATAATTTCTGTTATTTTCACTTTTACAAAGTTATTATATAAAGTTATTTTTTCCTATCCATTTCTATAGCACACACATTTTATATCTCATATATTTTCATGCCATTTATATGCCAGACACTATAGTTCATGTAATACAGTCATGATTTCAAGCTGAATATTTCAAAATGAGTATTTGTATTTCACTCTCATTTTATAGCTGAAGAAACTGAGACTCAGAGGAGCTATGCAGATTTCCGAAGATCCCAGTCAGTAAGTGGCCTATAGGATTCTATCAACCAAATCTATATTCATCATAGGAGATAGCAATGACTCTCTAAATTTATCTCTGCTAAAAATCAAACCATATAGGAAGGTAAATTAGCAAAAATCCTACTTCATTTTAATAAAGATTGATGTGTTGCTCTAAAATTGGTATGTTATAGGATTATGTAAGTAGACCAAAACAAAGAATCAAAATCAGACCATAAACACAACCATAATTCTTGGAGACAAGTTTAGTGCCACATGGTATTTTATAATCCCTCAATGGAATTATGAAAGTAGATACATAATATATATAAAATAATATTATATATGTATGTGTATGTGCATGCTTAGTCACTTAGTCTTGTTGCAACCCTATGGCTTGTAGCCTGCCAGGCTCCTCTGTCATGTGATTCTCAGACAAGAATACTGGAATGGGTAGCCATCCCCTTCTCCAGGGG
The DNA here is from genome assembly GCF_054371585.1 of Giraffa tippelskirchi. NCBI lineage: Eukaryota > Metazoa > Chordata > Mammalia > Artiodactyla > Giraffidae > Giraffa > Giraffa tippelskirchi. Next base: position 68,531,433 of record NC_137278.1, read on the forward strand.
ATCTTCCTGACCCAAGGATTAAACCCAGACTCCAGTTTGATTCCTGGGTTGGGAAGTTACCCTGGAGAAAGAATAGGCTACCCACTCCAGTATTCTTGGGCATCCCTGGTGGCTCAGATGGTCAAGAATCCACCTGCAATGCAGAAAATCTGGGTTCCATCCCTGGGTTGGGATGGTCCCCTGGAGGAGGGCTTGGCAACCCACTCCAGTATTTTTGCCTGGAGAATTCCCAGGAACAGAAGAGCCTGGCAGGCTACAGTCCATGCGATCTCAAAGAGTCAGACATGACTAAACAACAAAGCACAGCATATGTGTATGATTATATAGAGAGACTGTAATGTAGAAAATATATAGACTTTCACTTCACATCATGATGATTATCAGAAATTGAAATTACCCTCCTGTTTTAAACAGTTGCAAACTAGAAAGCTATATGAAACAATGGTTCAGTTATTGGATAACTGCTATTTCCCTGAGATAAGAAAAATGAAATAAACTCTTCAACTCAACAGCTTAGGTTCTGGAGTTTGTTTCCCAGTAACAACAGAGAGAGGCAAGTCAAACTAACCTCAGAATTCTCAGTGGATGGAGGAAAAAAAAAAAAAAGGTCACAGTTTGGATAAACTAAGTTGCCCATAATTTGTGGGACAGACTACTAGAGTAAAGGGAGCCATATATAAAAACTTGCACACTTAGAGTAAAAGAGAGAAGAACTAGAGGGTGAAATGACAACGTGAGACTGCATTAGAGATCTGAAGAATTGTCCCCTTAAGTTTTAAACTGTTAATTATGCATAATTAAGAAGTGACTAGACAAAAGGGAAGAAAAAGAAAAAAATCCCCAGAACGTAATAGACCAAATAATTGCTTGAGTTCACACAGGGATAGGTATAATTTTTGTTCCCTCGAATCAGAGTTGAAAGACCATATAATATGCAGGATATCTGACAGAATTCTCAAAATATCACATTATATAAGGAGATAAATTATCACCTGACTAAAGAGTGCTCTGGGTTTACCTTAACCAAATAGAAACACAAGACTTAAAAAGATCTGAGTCCCAATACAGGCATACCTCAAAGATATTGGAGATTTGGTTGCAGACCACCTAATAAGTGAGTCACAAGGATTTATTGACTTTCCAGTGCATATAATAGTTATATTTACACTATACTGAAGTCTGTTAGGGATTCCCCAGTGGCTCAGAGGGTAAAGCGTCTGCCTGCAGTGCGGGAGACCCGAGTTCTATCCCTGGATCAGAAAGATCCCATGGAGAAGGAAATGACAACCCACTCCAGTACTCTTGCCTAGAAAATCCCGTGAATGGAGGAGCCTGGTGGGCTACAGTCCATGGGTCGCAAAGAGTTGGACACGACTGAGTGGGAAGTCTGTTAAGAATGCGATAGCATTATTTCTAAGAAAAAGTGTTCACAGTTCAATTCAGTTGCTCAGTTGAGTACGACTCTTTGTGACCCCAGGAGCCGCAGCACTCCAGGCCTCCCTGTCCATCACCAACTCCCAGAGTCCACCCAAACCCATGTGCATTGAGTCGGTGATGCCATCCAACCATCTCATCCTTTGTCATCCCCTTCTCCTCCTGCCCTCAATCTTTCCCAGCATCAGGGTCTTTTCAAATGAGTCAGCTCTTCACATCAGGTAGCCTAAGTACTGCAGTTTCAGCTTCAACATCAGTCCTTCCAATAAACACCCAGGACTGATCTCCTTTAGGATGGACTGTTTGGATCTCCTTGCAGTCCAAGGGACTCTCAAGAGTCTTCTCCAACACCACAGTTCAAAAGCATCAATTCTTTGGGGCTCAGCTTCCTTTACAGTCCAATTCTCACATCCATACAAGACCACAGGAAAAACCATAGCGTTGACTAGACAGACCTTTGTTGACAAAGTATGTCTCTGCTTTTTAATATGCTGTCTAGGTTGGTCATAACTTTCCTTCCAAGGAGTAAGCATCTTTTAATTTCATGGCTGCAATCACCATCTGCAGTGATTTTGAAATCCAGAAAGATAAAGTCAGCCACTGTTTCCACTGTTTCCGCATCTATTTACCATAAAGTGATGGGACCGGATGCCATGATCTTAGTTTTCTGAATGTTGAGCTTTAAGCCAACGTTTTCACTCTCCTCTTTCACTTTCATCAAGAGGCTCTTTAGTTCTTCTTCACTTTCTGCCATAAGGGTGGCAACATCTGCATATCTGAGGTTATTTAAAAATGCTTTATTTTTTAAAAAAGTATTAGGCATCATCTGACAATGCAGGGTTGCTACAGATCTTTGATTTTTAAACTCAAATTTATCTGTGAAGTGCAATAAAACAAAGCACAATAAAGTGAGGTATGCCTGTAACTCAATTGCATATGGAAACAAAGTGTGTAATACTAGCTAAAGAAACAGTACAATCCAGAAACTAACAGTTTAAAATTCAAAACTTAAAGCATATAATTGAAAATTATTAGGCAATCAAAGAAGTAGGAAATATGATCAATAATCAGAGAAAAATCTGACATAGACAAATCCATAAGTAAATATTTACTGATAATCTTCTAAACCAAGTAATCTTTAGAACAGTGTTAAACACTGAAAATAGAATGAGTAGATTAGTATATTGTCTTAGAGTATGGTTAACTTTAGTTCCACTGTGAAAGAAGGCATTTTATAATTATTATTAATATAAATATGTATTTTTATGTTCTAGAGTAACACCAGCTATAAAAATATAAGCATATGGGAAAGACTAACTAATAAAAAACTATAAAATAGGCTACAAAATAGGAAAATGTTTAAAATATTGAAATGTTTTGTATTATTAGAACTATAAAGATATGTGTACACAGTTAAGCTACTAGTTGGGATGAATAACAATACTTTATTTCAAGAAAATATTATAAGTGCAATTTTTCTTAAGGTAAATTAAACAATACTCAAATAAAAATCCTTAGTAATATTCATTGGCTTTGAAATAGTAATTTCAATTCTAAGAATTATCCTGAAAAAATAATGATATATACAAATACACTATTATTTAGAATAGTAAAATTTGAAAGCAACATAACATATATTATCAGGTGACTAGCTACATTCATTTCATCAAATCTTCTAATGAGGTAATATGCAGATAGTCTTAAAACATAGCTAAGAATATGAGAAAATCTGATAACAAGTAAAATAAGTTAATTAAATTTAAAAAATATTATATTTTTATTGGCATTATTATATTTTTACAAAAACAGCTGTATTTTTAAACCTAAATCAGTTTATTTCTCTCTCGTGTTAAGAATGGTTTTGTAACTAAGAATGGTGGTATAATCATGAGTAATTTTCATAATAGCTTTATATTTGTCTGTGGTTACTTTCTATAGTTAGTACTGTCACATTTATAGTGTTTATGTAGTTTTTCAAGCAGCAACATAGTCAATAAGTTCAAAAGTATAACTAAATGATAGAGGTCAGAATTGATCTTTGGTTTTGGTAATGAATACCATAAATTGGTATTTGGTTGTGGTAATAAATACTAACAGATTGTGGTTTGTTAGGTTACCAAAGAGATACCATTGATTATTGCCTTTTGAAGGTGGTAACAATACCTTGACTAATTTCTAAAAAAATTCAACTAACTTAAGGACCTAGGGAAATAATTCTTCTTATTCATCCTTCAACTTGCCATGACAAAAATTTTATCTATCTATCACATTCTACCTTGGCAAGAGAAAGTGTTAGAAGAAGATAAAGAATTTTCTGATTTTCCTTCCAAGGTCACTCATTTGATAGCTTCTGACTAGAAAAGTTTACTCCCTGTGCTGTTACTGTGAAATGCTACCTCACCTATTGATCTTCTAGACTGTTGCTCCTTTTCACTAGACATCAATAATTGCTCTGTTTGTTATTCTATCTGCATGTCTTAAGTAGTTGAGTTTTTACCACCTGGAATAACACCTTAAATATATAAAAGCACAATTTCTTTTTTATAATAATATAGATCTTTTAAAGTATGATCTTCCAAACTGCAAAATAGGACATTATACGTTCTGTTAATATATGACAAAGAGAATGCCACAGTTTAAAGGGTCACAGTCATATATTCATACAGAGAATACCAGGAAAAGATAAATCTGATGCAAGATGGTTTCTTTTTAATATGTATCTTAGGTGACCAGTTCAAAGCTTCATTTTCATTTATTAGAAAAAGATGACTGGAACTTGTTCCATTTATTAGAAAGAGTATAGAAATAGAAAAATTTCAATTAATTAGGAAGAGATGCCTAGAATATGGAACCTAGTGGCATAATAAAAGGCAGAGACATTTCTTTGCCAACAAAAGATCGATCTAGTCAAAGCTATGGTTTTTCCAGTAGCTATGTATGGATGTGAGAGTTGGACCATAAAGAAAGCCGAGTGCCAAAGAACTGATGCTTTAGAACTGTGGTGTTGGAGAAGACTCTTGAGAGTTCCTCGGACTGCAAGGATATCAAACCAGTCAATCCTAAAGGAAATCAGTCCTGAATATTCATTGGAAGGACTGATACTGAAGCTGAAACTCCAATCTGTTGGCCATCTGATGCGAAGAACTGTCTCATTGGAAAAGACCCTGATGCTGGGAAAGATTGAAGGCAGGAGGAGAAGGGGACAATGGAAGATGAGATGTTTGGATGGCATCACCAACTGGATGGACATGAGTTTGAGTAAGCTCCGGGAGTTGTTGATGGACAGGGGAGTTGTTGATGGACAGTCCATGGGGTTGCAAAGAGTCGGACATGACTGAGCTACTGAACTTAATTGATGCAAGATGGTTTCTTTTTTTATGTTTTTTTAGGTGACCAGTTCAAAGCTTCATTTTCATTTATTAGAAAAAATGCCTAGAACTTTTAGGAAACTCATTTCTAACTGCATAGCTTGTCAGTGTCACAGGAAGTACTAGAAGCTTAACCGTCGTGCATCTTAAACCAGACTTCCTTCCTGCATACAAATTCTACATTGTGAGGGAAAGAATTATTTGGCTGAGGTTATGATTTTATGTTAAAAATGAAGAGACTGAAGAAAAAATGATGAAAGCCCCAAGAGAGTGGAAACTATCCTTACAAAGAGCTGAGAGAAGAAGAGAAACTAAAGGCAAAGGAAAAAAGGAAACATATACCCATCCGAATGCAGAGTTCCAAAGACAGCATGGAGAGATTAAAAAAAACAAAAAAAGGCTTCCTAAATGATCAATGCAAAGAAGAAGAGGAAAACAATAGAATGGGAAAGACTAGGGATCTCTTCAAGAAAATTAGAGATACCAAGGGAACATTTCATGCAAAGAGGGGAACAATAAAAGGACAGAAATGGTCTGGATCTAACTGAAGCAGAAGATTTTTTTTTTTAAAGGTGGCAAGAATACCCAGAAAAACTATACAAAAAAGGTCTTAATGACCCAGATAACCACAATGGTGTGATCACTCACCTAGAGCCAGAGATCCTGGAATGAGAAGTCAAGTGGGCTTTAGGAAGCTTCACTACAAACAAAGCTAGTGGAGGTGATGGAATTCCAGCTGAGCTATTTCAAGTCATAAAAGATGATGCTGTTAAAGTGCTTCATTCAATATGCCAGCAAATTTGGAAATCTCAGCAGTGGCCACAGGACTGGAAAAGGTCAGTTTTCGTTCCAATCCCAAAGGCAAGGCCGAAGAATGTTCAAACTACCGCAATTGCACTCAAGTCACATGCCAGCAAAGTAATGATCAAAATTCTCCAAGCTAGATTTCAACAGTATTTGAACCATGAACTTCCAGATGTCCACCTGGATTTAGAAACGGCATAGGAGGTAAGATCAAATTGGCAACATCCACTGGATCATTGAAAAAGCAAGAGAGTTCCAGAAAAACATTTACGTCTGCTTTATTGACTATAGCAAAACCTAAGACAGTGTAGACCACATCAAACTGGAAAATTCTTCAAAAATGGGAATACCAGACCACCTTACGTGCATCCTGAGAAATCTGTATTCAGGTCAGGAAGCAACAGTTAGAACCAGACATGTAACAACAGACTGGTTCCAAATCGGGAAAGGAGTATGTCAAGGTTGTATAATGTCACCCTGCTTATTTAACTTATATGCAGAGTACATTATGCGAAATGCCAGGCTGGATGAAGCACAAGCTGGAATCAAGATTGCTGGGAAAATATCAATAACCTCAGATACGCAGATGACACCACCCTTATGTCAGAAATTGAAGAGGAACTGAAGATCCTCTTGAGGAACGTGAAAGAGGAGAGTGAAAAAGTTCACTTAAAACTCAACATTCAAAAATACTAAGATCATGGCATATGCCTCCATCACTTCATGCAAAATGATGGGAAACAATGGAAACCATGACAGACTGTTTTCTTGGGCTCCAAAATCACTGCAGATGGTGACTGCATCATGAAATTAAAAGACGCTTGCTCCTTGGCAGAAAAACTATGACCAACCTAGACAGCATATTAAAAAACAGAACATTACTTTGCTGACAAAGGTCCATCTAGTCAAGGCTATGGTTTTTCCAGTATTCATATAGGGATGTGAGAGTTGGACTATAAAGAAAGCTGAGCACTGAGGAATTAATGCTTCTGAACTGTGGTCTTGGAGAAGATTCTTGAGAGTCCTTTGTACTGTAAGGAGAACAAACCTGTTAATCCTAAAGGAAGTCAGTCTTGAATATTCATTGGAAGGACTGTTGCTGAAGCTGAAGCTCCAGTCCTTTGGCCACTTGATGCAAAGAACTGACTCTTTGGAAAAGATCCTGATGCAGGGAAAGATTGAGAGCAGAAGGAGAAGTGGACGACAGAGCATGAGATATTTGGATAACATCACTGACTTGATAGAAATGAGTTTGAGCAGGCTCTGGAAGTTAGTGATGGACAGGGAAGCCTGGCATGCTGCAGTCCATGGGGTCAGAAAGAGTTGGATATGATTGAGTGACTGAACTGAACCGATAATCTTATATTAAAAATGAAGAGACTGAAGAAAAATTGATCAAAGTCACAAGATAACGGTAACTATCTTGAGATATAATCAAGTCTCATGATTAACAGGAGGATGCTACTTCTCTACAAAATTTCTTTGTTTATGAATAGCTTGAGACTTTAAAATATCACCTTAGTTACAGAACAATAATTTTCTGGAAAAAATATAACTTCATCTCTTATGGGAAAGAATTACTCTAAACATTTTTTGAACATGTACTATGTCAAGGAGAATGATAAAGGGCATGCAAATATTTCAGTGAATTATATCAATAGCCCTTTTAGTAGTATATTTTTCCATCTTACTATGAGAAAAAGTAGAAGGAGAAACTTTCCCAAGGCAATAGCTCATTTTTTAAATAGGTTAACGAACACCAAAACCAAGATTGGCCCACAGAACTGACTGGCTTCGGAGCCTTAGTTCTTAACCACCGTGTGGTACAGACTTATCCCACCTACATCCAGTCATGGAGAATATTCTCTCCTTTCTCTATGTGACAATCTGATTTTTTCTTCAGGTTTCAATTTGTTTTTTCCTAAATGAGGGCTAGGTTCCTTCAGTTATCCATTTCTTTTCATCACCTCATTCCATTTATTCTCAGAGAAGTTCTCAACTATTCCTGGAATTTCCATAATCTGTTATGTCAATGTTTTAGGATTTTCCCTCATGTATTACACTGATACATATCTCAAAGGTCATAGCTTAAAACAGGCTTTCAGCAGCCTACAGCCTGTGAGCCAAATATAGACAATATTTGTTTTTATAAATAAAGTTTTATTGCAATAAACAGTCATAACCATTTGTTTATGCTTTTTCAATTGCTGTTTCATGCTATATTTGGCAACTGTGTTAAATCGTATAGCAGAGACCATGTGGCACACAAAGCCAAAACATTTACTGTCTAGCCCTTTCTAGAAGAAACAGTTAACTACTCAACTTATAATCTGAGAACTGTCCCCAACCTGTTTGTTACTGTCAGTGAGGATATAGGTACAGAAACTGAAGATTAAACATTTCAGAAATTTGCATTGCAATTGGACAGATTAATAGTGTATCTTTGAATCTAATTATAACAACAACAACAACAACAAAACTTGGGTAGTTTTTTTGTACTTCTTTTAAAAATGTAATTTTACTGATAATATATTTATGGCACTTTATAGAAGTATCAGATTGAAATGAAGAAAAACATAATACTTGTCTTATAGTTTCTTCCTTGGCTATAGAACAATGAAGTAAATAATCGTTTCCTTTTTTTTTTTGAGGATTCCAGTTTAGCTCAGTTTTTTCAAGGACAGATACTACTAGAGCAAGAGGAATTTATCTGATCAGATGAATATATAGCCATGAAGAAATATGCTTTTTATTATCATCCTTAGCTTACACAAAGCTGAAGAAGAAAATATAATTCTAAGTGTTTTTGTATGCTGTTACTTATTTGTGAATGTTTGTCTAGCTATGGATAATCAAAAAGTTAAAACTGGTTGTCATTTAAATAGTAGCCTAAGTTACATAAGGTGACATTTAGCTTAATGATTTCAATTTTCTTTCATCTCTACTTCCACTAAATTGTTCCAACTGTAATATTGCTACATAGCACTTCATGTGAAAAGCAAAACTATAGCATTCAAATTAAGAACTATTTCCTCTGCTTTATCTCCTTTGTGTGTTTAAAGAAGAATGAAACTTATTAACAAGTAGTCAAATAAATACATCTTGAAAATGTTTTTTTTTTTTTTTCCCAGCAAGATTAAGAGTATTCTGACTTCTAACATGAAAGTTCTTCCTACTGAAACTTACCATCCAGCCTAAGGTGTTTGAGAAAAACGTGTTTAACAATTACTTTTGAGTGAGATAGCATAATTAACTAATTTCCAGAGCACAACCAAAACTGACATTTATATCATGTTTTTCATGCTTTATTGTTTATTAAGTTCATATATGGTCCCATTTGTTTATAGGATTTTAAATCCCATCTCACAGAAAAAAGTCAGGGGTAGTAATTGGCTTGTGCAGAATCACACAACTTAGTGAAGGACCTGGGACTTGAATCTATGTTTCCTGAACTTGGTCTCCTGTTTCTCTGTTGTCTAACTTTACCCTGTAGTTTCGTCACCTATGCTCTTGACACAAAACTTCTTTGCCTGGCTTTGTTTACTGTGTGCTGACTTAAGGAAGCTGCATCAAACCCTTCAGTTATCAGAATAGTAAAAATCCAAACTCTCTCAAATATTCACTATTCATGAATATTCATTAAATGGAAACTACTACCAAAACATGTGGGTTGTTTTAGGCTCTGATGCATAAAGAAAAGAACGAATTCAGATATAAAGGGAAACTGAATTTATGAAAGTGTTGCAAGTAACTGACATCCCTTAGTTCCACTTTCTGTGTTTATCTGCAAATAATCCCACAATTCCAGAATAATCTCCTTCTCATAAGTGAATCATTCTAATATTGTATTAAAAAAAATTCTGGCATTGGTGGATTGGCTATAATGCTGTGGAAAATGCAATTGCCCTAGATAAAACTTTTGATATGGAAAATAGCTCAGATTTATACCAATGCCTCTCACATTTAGCTCTTTTACTAAATTGGTCTATTAATCTCAATATTTCCAGCATAATTGTCTGTGGCTCAGTGATAAATAGCAAGGCACCATCTGTACATAAAAGTCTCTTTATATTCTTTTCCTCTTGTTATTGTAATTTGATGTTAATGCTATTCTTAAAGCCATATATTTGTTGGTAAAGAAACAAGAACATGCTTCTCATTGAGTTTAGGTGAATTTACACACAGCAAAACACATTTCTTAATTTCACTTTTTGTGGAGAACTCTTCTACTGTAAAAAAAAAATTAGCAATGACTAAGGATCTGTTTAACTAGTTCACTTAAGGTGGCAGTCTAATTCACCTTTTAGCCATAGTGTAAATAGTACAGATAGTTAAATAATTTGGATGACAGAATATGAAAGATGTGCTTGTTTGTAAATGGTAAATTGTATAGAACGTTTAAGTAATTGTGAAAAGTGTGACAATGATAGCCAGGGAAAAAAGAAAATTCATGTATGTGACCAAATAGAAAATTTAACCATTGTTAAATTTCATCAAAATAACCCCATAGTGTATTTCTATCCATGATGTGCTTAATTTTCATTATAAAATAAGAATAACATATTTTTCATTGGTGGTTCAGATGGTAAAGAATATGTATGCAATGTGGGACACCCAGGTTCAATCCCTGGGTCGGGAAGATTCCCTGTAGAAAGAAATGGCTTCCCTCTCCAGTATTCTTGCTCAGAGAATCTCAAGGACAGAGGTGCCTGGCGGGGTACAGTCCATGGGATCTCAAAGAGTTGGATATGACTGAGTAACTAACATTTCCCTAACATTGAGATCAAATGTTGTTGTCAACATAATCCACATCTTCCTGTGTGGCAGAGAATTTCAACATGGGGAAGGTGGCATATATCACAACAGATCTTGTACACATTGAGTGAAATGTCTTAACTTTCATTTCACAGAGAATATGCAGATGCATTGATTAAATTATTAAAGGAAACCTATTGACATTTCTTTCCTCTCCTGCTTAAAAATCACCATTCCACGGATTAATAAAATCAGTTCAGTTCAGTTGCTCAATCGTGTCCAACTCTTTGTGACCCCATGCGCTGCAGCATGCCAGTTTTATAAAGTAGAGGATAATAATTCTTCTCTATTCATCATCTCCATTTCTTCATTTCTTTCTATGTGTATTTACTGAGTGGGAACAGCTGGGCATTATCTTCATAAACTACTTCTTTTCATCTACCTTTAGGCTTCAGAATCATTCATACATTCATTTACTTGTTAAATATCCTGGCCATATTCTATACTATGTATCTTGATAAGCAGATTTACCTCTCTGTAAAATTTCCTTAACAACTTGTGTTGTAGGTATAGTAACTTATATTTTACTGATGATAAAAAAGGACCAGAAAACTTACATTAATAACCCAAAGATAGCAGGTAGATGAGACAAACTGATTTCCCAACAAATCTGGCTCATATACACAAAGTTCAGCTCAGTCGCTAAGTCCTGTCCGACTCTTTGTGACCTATGGACTGCAGCACACGAGGCCTCACTGTCCATCACCAACTCCCAGAATTTACCCAAATGCGTGTCCATTGAGTTGATGATGGCATCCAACCATCTCATCCTCTGTCGTCCCCTTTCCTTCAGCCCTCAATCTTTCCCAGCATCAGGATCTTTTCAAATGAGTCAGCTCTTCACATCAGGTGGCCAATGTTTTGCAGTTTCCACTTCAACATCATTCTTTCCAATGAACACCCAGGACTGATCTCCTTTAGGATGCACTGGTTGGATCTCCTTGCAGTCCAAGGGACTCTTCTCCAACACCACAGTTCAAAAACATCAATTCTTCAGGGCTCAGCTATCTTTATAGTCCAACTCCAATATCCATATATGACTACTGGAAAAACAATAGCCTTGACTAGACAGACCTCTGTTGGCATAGTAATGTCTCTGCTTTTTAATATGTGCTGTCTTAGTTGGTCATAACTTTCCTTCCAAGGAGTAAGTGTCTTTTAATTTCATGGCTGCTATCACCATCTGCAGTGATTTTGGAGCCCAAAAAAGTAAAGTCTACCACTCTTTCCACTGTTATTCCATTATTTGACATGAAGTGATGGGACCAGATGCCATAATCTTAGTTTTCTGAATGTTGAGCTCTAAGCCTACTTTTTCACTCTCCTCTTTCACTTTCACCAAGAAGCTCTTTAGTTCTTCTTCACTTTCTTCCATAAGAGTGGTGTCATCTGCATGTCTGAGGTTATTGATATTTCTCTTAGAAAACTGGATTCCAGGTTGTGCTTCATCCATCCCAGTGTTTCTCATGATGTACTCTGCATATAAGTTAAATAAACAGGGTGACAATATACAGCCTTGATGGACTCCTTTTCTGATCTGGAACCAGTCTGTTGTTCCATGTCCAGTTCTAACTGTTGCTTCCTGACCTGCATACAGTTTGTCAAGAGGCAGGTCAGATGGTCTGGTATTCCCATCTCTTTAAAATCTTCAACAGTTTGTTGTGATCCACACAGTCAAAGGCTTTGACATAGTAAATAAAGCAGAAGTAAATATTTTTCTGGAACTCTCTTGCTTTTTTGATGATCCAGCGGATGTTGGCAATTTGATCTCTGGTTCCTCTGCCTTTTCTAAAACCAGCTTGAACATCTGGAAGTTAACAGTTCACATGTTGCTGAAGCCTGTGTTGGAGAATTTTGAACATTGCTTTACTAGCATGTGAGATGAGTGCAAATGTGCGGTAGTTTGAGCAATTTTTGCCATTGCCTTTCTTTGGGATTGGAATGAAAACTGACCTTTTCCAGTCTTGTGACCACTGCTGAGTTTTCCAAATTTTCAGTCATATTGAGCAGCACTTTCATAGATTTAACTTTTAGGATTTGAAATAGCTCAACCGGAATTCCATCACCTCCACTTGCTTTGTTCATAGTGAAGCTTCCTAAGGCCCACTTGACTTCCCATTCCAGGATGTCTGGCTCTAGGTGAGTGATCACACCATCGTGATTATATGGGTCATGAAGATCTTTTTTGTATGGTTCTTCTGTGTATTCTTGCCACCTCTTCTTAATATCTTATGCTTTTGTTAGTTCCATACCATTTCTGTCCTTTATTGAGCTCATCTTTTCATGAAATGTTCCCTTGGTATCTCTAATTTTCCTGAAGAGATCTCTAGTCTTTCCCATTCTATTGTTTTCCTCTATTTTTTGCACTGAGGAAGGCTTCCTTATCTCTCCTTGCTATTCTTTGGAACTCTGCATTCAAATGGGTATATCTTGCCTTTTCTCCTTTGCTTTTTGTTTTTCTTCTTTTCACAGCTATCTGTAAGGCCTCCTCAGACAGCCATTTTGCTTTTTTTGCATTTCTTTTTCTTGGAGATGATCTTGATCCCTGTCTCCTGTACAATGTCATGTACCTCCGTCCATAGTTCATCAGGCACTCTGTCTATCAGATCTAGTCCCTTAAATCTATTTCTCACTTTCACTGTATAATCATAAGGGATTTGATTTAAGTCATCCCTGAATGGTTTAGTGGTTTTCCCTACTTTCTTCAATTTCAGTCTGAATTTGGCAATAACGAGTTCATGATCTAAGCCAGAGTCAGCTCCCGGTTTTGCTTTTGCTTACTATATAGAGCTTCTCCATCTTTGGCTGTAAAGAATATAATCAATCTGATTTCGGTGTTGGCCATCTGGTGATGTCCATGTGTAGAGTCTTTTCTTATGTTGTTGGAAGAGGGTGTTTGGCATGACCAGAGCATTCTCTTGACAAAACTCTATTAGCCTTTGTCCTGCTTCATTTTGTACTCCAAGGCCAAATTTGCCTGTAACTCTGGGTGTTTCTTGACTTCCTACTTTTGCATTCCGTCCCCTATAATGAAAAGGACATCTTTTTTGGGTGTTAGTTCTAAAAGGTCTTGTAGGTCTTCGTAGAACCATTCAGTTTCACCTTCTTCAGTTACTGGTCGGGACATAGACTTGGATTACTGTGATATTGAATGATTTGCCTTGGAAACGAACAGAGATCATTCTGTCGTTTTTGAGATTGCATCCAAGTACTGCATTTTGGACTCTTTTGCTGACTATGATGGCTACGCCAATTCTTCTAAGGGATTCCTGCCCACAGTAGTAGATATAATGGTCATCTGAGTTAAATCCACCCATTCCAGTCCATTTTAGTTTGATGATTCCTAGAATGTCGATGTTCACTCTTGCCATCTCCTCTTTGACCACTTCCAATTTGCCTTGATTCATGGACCTAACATTCCAGGTTCCTATGCAATATTGCTCTTTACAGCATCGAAACTTGCTTCCATCACCAGTCACATCCACAACTGGGTGTTGTTTTTGCTTTGGCTCCATCCTTTTATTCTGTCTGAAGTTATTTTTCCACTGATCTCCAGTAGCATATTGGGCACCTACCGACCTGAGGAGTTCATGTTTCAGTGCCCTATCTTTTTGCCTTTTCATAGTGTTCATGGGGTTCTCAAGGCAAGCATACTGAAGTGGTTTGCCATTCCCTTCTCCAGTGGAACACATTTTGTCAGAACTCTTCACCATGACCCATCCATGTTGGTTGGCCCTACATGGCATGGCTTAGTTTCATTGAGTTAGACAAGGCTGTGGTCCGTATAATCAGATTGGCTAGTTTTCTTTGATTGTGGTTTCAGTCTGTCTGCCTTCTGATGCCCTCTCTCAGTGTCTACCATCTTAGTAGGGTTTCCCTTACCTTGGACTTGGGGTATCTCTTCCCCGCTACTCCAGCAAAGTGCAGCTGCTGCTCCTGACCTTGGATTTGGGGTGTGTCCTCTTAGCCGCTCTCCACTCTAGTGCCACGCAGCCGCTGCTAAGTCTCACTGTTTTCTTAATTGCAGGAAGAATAACACCTTTAGTCAACTATAAGTGTTTCTTGTGCAGCAAGGATTATGCTGAGCATTTTAAAATCCATTTTCCCTTATAATCTTCACAACCCTCTGGTAATTTAGATACTACTGTTACATTTATTGTTATAGTCACATGGCAGGAGCTTTGTCACAGAGCTCAGAAATGTCAGAGCCCCGACTCTTAACTCCTATTGCTCTGACTGTACCCCATCACTACTTCTCATACTGTCCCAGTCTCTCTGCTCAGAGAGAGTTTATATACCTGCTCCCCAGTTATTCTCATTGGCTCTGTCAGCTTCAAGGCCCCATTCAAATGCTATTCCCAACTTGATGTCTTAAGTTGTAACTGAATTCTTATTCTTTTAGGTTTTCATATCTCTTTATACTTCTAATATAGCAACTTTTGCTCTACTATTGTCAGGTATGTGGAGGCCCGCTTTTCTAATACCAAGCATATTTTTATTCTCTTTAATATCTAGGGCTTCTCTGGTGGCTCAGCTGGTTAAAGAATCTGCCTGCAATGTGGGAGACCTGGGTTCAGTCCCTTGGTTGCGAAGATCTCCTGGAGAAGGGAAAGGCTATCCACTCCAGGATTCTGGCCTGGAGAATTCCATGGACTGCGTAGTCCATGGAGTGGCAAAGAGTTGGACACAACTGAGTGACTTTTACTTTTAATGTTTAGCCTCAAAATGCATCCACTAAAAATCTCTGAAATTGTTCTCTTAAGAATCCGAACCAGGAATGTAAGAGAAATGAAAAGAACCAAACCCAAATGGTTCAGTGATATTTTCTTTCTCAGTTTCCTTTGTGGGAAAAAAAATAAATAAATCAAAGATTTGTTTAATGAAATGTCAAAACTTAAGGAGAAGAGCAAGAGCAAATTTTCCAACTTTACTTCTAATAGCCTTAGCTGAATCCCAGGGAGGCAAAAAGGCAATTTGCAAGTTAAATCACTAATAAACCAAAACCCAATTTTGTAATCACCTTTCCTGAGCTGATAAGCTTCAAGTTCTCGAGGGAGCTTTGACTGCTTCCTGGGAGGCAGCAGAGAACACCCAAACTCCTGCCACTCTCTTCTCCAGCTTATCTCTTCCTGCTTAAATAAGCTAGAATCGGGAAAAGAGGTTTATACAAAAAGGAAGGAAGAAAGAGAAGGAAGGCAGGGAGAGAAGGAAGAAAGAAGGAAAGAATGAAAAAAAGGAAAGAAAGGTAGGGAACTGGAGAAGGAGGGAGGGTGGGGTAAGAAGGGGAAATAAAAGGGAAGGAACATTTAGAATATAAAGAGCAGCGTAAGATAGAGGAGGGAATCATTGACTTCTATTTAAAAAAAATTGTTACTTAACATCTTTCTTTTTTGTTCATGTTAAATTCTGGTAAATCACACAGCATGTTAATAAAGTGCTGATGGTAATCAAAGTATGGAAAACCTGATTTATATACATATGTGAGCAAGTCTAGCTGAGTATTTTCCAAAATGTGTTTTGTGGAATATTGATATCCCCAAATGATATTCATTGAAAAAAATGTATTTCCAAGGAGAATTCCTAAAATGGGACATTTTATGTTTTACATATATGTTTTGATGAAGGATACTAAATATTTTAATAATGCCAGCAATAAGGGACTTGTTCAGTTCTGGTTGACCATGAATTTCTCAAACTAATTTTACCCACTTATCCATCCTCTTAAACTTGTTTACTTTTGAAAAGCACCTAGTGTAACATACTTATTAGTTACCACCACAGGTTGTCTCTACATGACCCACGAAGAAGAACCTATTCCAGAATATTTCACTGGAGTTCCATTAATCTTTGGGGGAAAGTCTTCTGTGAGTGTTAAAAATGTTAAAGGATACTTCATATAAAATTGTTCTAAAATCCACACCTTGATTTTGACCTTCCTGTTTAGGGTTGTACTACTGGACAATAAACTAAATACAAAATCTATTTCAATGATCAGATGAATTATTTGGCTTTCTATTACCCTTGAGGCATGACACTCTGGAGAAAATGAATTATCTAATAATTTTTAAATTTCATTTACCTCACAACTACCCACAAAAGACAGCATTTTCAGTATACATACAATTGGGTTAAAGATTGTGTGTTAACTAGCTAATTCTTACATGTGTGCTCAATGGGCACAGGAGTTGGACCATTGCCCAGGAATTATTGTTACTGACTATTAATATTTTCCTACAGAAGGAGATAGAGGTCTAAAAAGCAGGAGTGGTCAGAGAGACTGACCTTGGAAAATTTTTTTTGTCTGAAAGTGAAAGTGAAAAGTTTCACTTTTAGGGTAATTCTCCTGTGAATTTTGACACTAGGGGTATGAGAATATAAGCAGGTGTAGGTCGATGGAAAGAAACTATCCCTCTCTTGAGGAAAATATTAGTATAATGTCAATCACTGCTTTTTTTTTTTTATAAATTTATTTATTTTAGTTGGGGGCTAATTACTTTACAATATTGTAATAGTTTTTGCCATACATTGACATGAATCAGCCATGGGTTTACATGTGTTCCCCTTCCTGGACCCCCCACCCACCTCCCTCCCCATCCCATCCTTCTGGATCATCCCATTGCCCCGGCCCTGAGCCCTTGTCACATGCATCGAACATGGAATGGTGTTCTGTTTCACATATGATAATATACATGTTTTAATGCTATTCTCCCAGAACGTCCCACCCTCACCTTATCCCTCAGAGTCCATAAAATTGTTCCATGCATCTGTGTCTCTTATTCTGTCTCGCATATAGGGTTATCGTTACCATCTTTCAAATTCCATATATATGCATTAGTATACTGTATTGTTGTTTTTCTTTCTGGCTTACTTCACTCTGTATAATGGGCTCCAGTTTCATCCATCTCAGTAGAACCGATTCAAATGTATTTTTTTAATGGCTGAGTAATATTCCATTGTGTATATGTACCACAGCTTCCTTATCCATTCGTCTGCTGATGGACATCTAGGTTGCTTCCATGTCCTGGCTATTGTAAACAGTGCTGCGATGAACATTGGGGTACACGCGTCTCTTTCAATTCTGGTTTCCTCGGTGTATATGCCCAGCAGTGGGATTGCTTTTTAAAAAATTTTATTTTATATAAGAATACAGTTGATTAACAATGTTGTGTTAAGTTTCAGGTGTACAAAAAAGTTATTCAGTTATACATGTATCTATTCTTTTTCAAATTCTTGTCCCATTTGGGTTATTACAAAATATTGAGCAGAGTTCCTTGTTTTATATAGTAGATCTTTGTTGGTTATCCGTTTTAAATATAGAAGTGTGTACTTGTTAATCCCAAACTCCCTAACTATCTTTACCCCCCTCAACTTTCCCCACTGGTAACCATAAGTTCATTCTCTAAGTCTGTGAGTCTGTTTCTGTTTTGTAAATAAATTTACTTGTATCATATTTTTTTTTCTGCATATAAGCAATATTGGGTTTCCCAGCTGGCACTAGTGGTAAAGAACCCCCCCAGCCAATAAAGGAGAGGTAAGAGACATGAGTTGGATCCCTGGGTCAGGAAGGTCCCCTAAAGGAGGCATGGCAACCCACTCCAGTATCCTTGCCTGGAGAATCCCATGAGGAGCTTAGTGGGCTACAGACCATAGGATTGCACAGAGTCAGACACAAATGAAGCAACTTAGCACATACATACATATGCAATATTATACAATATTTCTCTTTCTCTGTCTGACTTACTTCACTCAGTATGACAATCTCTAGCTCCATCCATGTTGCTGAAAACGACATTACACTAAGTACCCTAGATACAAAAGAGTTCCACTCCAGAGTACATTCATAAGTTCACTTTGTTCCTAAGTCCAACACAAAGTCAGCCTCGGTACCTGACACAATCAAATATATAGTACTATACTGTAATAACTTTATAATGCTTTTCACACAAATAATACATAAAAATTAAACAAACACAAAAAAATAAAGAAAACATTTTTAATCTTACAATACAGTGCTTTGAAAAGTACGCTATTACAGTAAGACAGCTGATACTTCTTAGCAGTATCAGCTACATCACTGCTGTTTTTATGCTTGCTTCTAGAGATCCTGGGCTTGAAGTAAAGATACTGTACTACTGTATGCCACACAGTACTGTACAGTAAAGTACACAAAAGCACAGCCATTGTAAAGGGTGCACATGTGATGATGTATGCCAGACACGTGAACTAACTTACATGATTGGACTTGTGAACACACGTTCACATCTTTGAAATTTTGCAACTTGAAGATTTGTAAGTAAGGAGCTTACTGTATTTCATTCTTTTTAATGGGTAGCAGTCCATTGTTACACATTTTCTTTACCAGTTCTGTCAATAGATATTTAGGTTGCTTCCATGTGTTGACTACTGTAAACAGTATTTCAGTGAACACTGGGATGCATGTATCCTTTTGGAACATGTTTTCCTTTTAGACCATGTAGTTCTCAAGATATCTGCCCAGTAGTGGGATTGTAGGATCATGGTAGGTCTACTTTTAGTTTTTAAGAAACCTCCATATTGTTCTCCATGGTGACTGTACCAATTTATATGCTCATCAATAGTGTTTTCCTTCTCTCAGCATCCTCTCCAGCATGCCTTGTTTGTGGATTTTTTGATGATAGCCATTTTGACTGATAGGAGGTGATATCTCATTGTAGTTTTGATTTACATTTCTCTAATAATTAGAAATGTTGAACATGTTTTCATGGACCTCTTGGCCATCTGTATGTCTTCTTTGGGAAAAATGTGTGCTTTTTTCCCATTACATTGTCACAGAGTATTTTCCATGCCCTTATATCTAATTAATTATCTGAATTGCTATATTATTTGGAAGGAAAGCTATGACAAATCTAGCCAGCATATTAAAAAGCAGAGACATCATTTTGCCAACAAAGGTCCATATAGTCAAAGCTATGATTCTTCCAGTAGTCATGTACAGATGGGAGAGTTAGACCAGAAAAATGGCTGAGCACAGAAAAAATAATGCTTTTGAAATGTGGTGCTGGAGAATACACTTAAGAGTCTCTTGGACTGCAAGGAGATTCAACCAGTCAATCCTAAAAGAAATCAATCCTAAATATTCATTGGAAGAACTGATGCCGAAGCCAAAGCTCCAATACTTTGGCCAACTGATGCAAAGAGCGAACTCACTGGAAAAATCCCTGATGCCAGGAAGGATTGAAGGCAAAAGAGAAGGGGAAGCAGAGGATGAGATGGTTATATAGCATCACCAACTCAATGGACCTGAATTTGAGCAAACTCCAGGAGATAGTGGACAAAGAGCCTGGCATGCTACAGTCCATCAGATCCAAATATTCAGACACAACTTAGCGAATGAACAACAAAATTATTTGAATTGAAAGGTATGCAGCATATTTAATTTAGTCAAAATCTATGAGCATGTATAAAGAGATATAATGTTAATGTATTTTAATTAAAAAAATTCTGAAATGGGAATTCTTGTAAAGTTCTGCATGCCTTCAACTATTCTTGAAAATCGAGAACTAATTACCTGTAGAATGTGTACATTTTAATTTTCATAAGGCTGCTAGATCAACCTTCATTGTGACTTTGCCCTTTTATATAAACATTGAGATGTATCAGGATACTTATATTTTCACATTCTTCCTAAATCAATAACAATCAATACTTTTAACAATATTTTTATTCTAATATAAATACAGAGAGTGCATGGTTGTAAGTTAGCTACTGATTAGGAGGATGTTTTTGGTTTTTTTAAAATTGTGTATCATGTTCCCAGTACATTAGTCATTCCCAATGAGGGTAAATATTATCTTAATTTCTGAAAGTGTAAATTATTATTGCTTATTTTTGTACTTTATATAAATGGAATTAGATAATAGTAATGCCTCTGTTTGTTTCCTTTGCTCAAACTTATATTTTTGAAATAATTTACTATGTGAAATTGTAGATTATTCACTCTCATTACTATACAGTATGCCACCTCATTTCTATATCTCAATATTCTATTTATTCTATTTTATAATAATAGAAGTATAACTATTCTATTTTAACTGTTGATTTGTAGTTATTTCCAGTTTAAGGCTGTTTTGAATAGTGCTGCAATGACTATTCTGGTACATATTTTTGGCTGAATATATGTATACATAGCTGCTAAAAATATATCTAGAAATAAATTGCCATGTCATAAGGTATGGATACAGTTAGTCAGAGTAGGCACTGTCAAACACTTCTCCAAATTGGTTTTACAGCTTTACAATTCAATCAGCTTTTTTATATATTTGCCAACACTTGATATGATCTATCTTTTTAAATCTGAGGCATAATGGCATCTAACATATTTTGTTTGTTTTTCCCTAATAACTAGTGAAGTTGACTACCTTTACATGTGCCCAGTGACCTTTTCAGTATCATTTTTGCTGTTTGTCTGATTTCTTTCTCTAGATTTATAGTTTTAAGAAAGAGTGTTTTGTTGGATGCAAATATAGCAAATATCTTCTCATACTCCTATGATTTTATTATATGATCTCTTTCTCAATGACTAGAACTAATTTGTGTTTTAATTTTCATTTCCTTAGTTACTACTTAGGAGAAACATTTTTATGTTTATTAGCTATGTTATTTTCTTTCCAGTGAAATATCTTGCAATATTGGCACATTTGTCTTTTTCTTATTTATTTTCAGTAATTTAAAAATTGCCCCTGGGTATTAAGTTTGTTTATTTAGTTGCAAATATTTCCCAATCCATACTTGTTGATTTACTTAAGAAAGTATAAATTCTTATTTTTCCAGCTTTATTGAGATACAATTGACATATTAAGTTCAGGTATGCAACATGATTTGATATATGTATATGTTGCAAAATTGTTGCCACAGAAAGATTAGTTGAGACCTCCATGACCTCACATAGTTGTTTTTTTGTGTGATAAGAATATTTAAGATCTGTTTTCTTGCTGTATGCAAGTATGCAATTCAGTATTGTTAACTGTAGTGACCAGGCTGTATATTAGATTCCCAAAACATAATCATTTTATAACTGGAAGTTTGTACTCTGACCAACATCACCCTATTTCCTCCACCCTCTAATCCCTAGCACTATTTTACTCTCTGTATCTATGAGTTTCACTTTATAGATTCCTCATGTAGGTGAGATGATAGAGTATTTGTCTTCCTTTATCTGACATTTCATAATGCCTTCAAGGTCCATCCATGTTATTGCAAATGAAAAGATTTCCATCTTTTTTATATCTGAATACTATTCCAGGTTGTATATACATATGTAATATGCATTATCAAGTATTGTTATTATTATCAAACACGCATATCTTAAGTTCTTATTATACTATATATCATCATTAAATATATATGACCACATTTTCTTTATTCATTTATACTGTGTTGGACACTTAAAATGTTTCCATGTCTTGGCTAAGGCAATGCTGTGGTGAGTTGAGTGCAGGCAACCTTCAAGACAGTGATTTCATTTCCAGTGGATATATAAAAATGAGAGGACTTACCAGATCATACAGCAGTTTCGTTTTTAATTTTTGAGGAAACTCCATTCTGTCTCCCATAGTGGCTGTAAAAATGTACCTGCAACCAACAGGGCACGAGGGTTCCATTTTCTCTATATCATCAATAGTATTTATTTTCTGTTATATGTTTGATAATAGTCATTTTAACAGCTATGACATGCTACCTCATTTGGTTTTTGTTTGCATTTTCCTGATGATTAGTAATATTAAGAATCTTTTAATGTACTTGTTAGTTATTTTATGTCTTCTTTGGAAAAATATTTATTCAGGTACTCTGCTCATTTTTAATTGCATTGTTTGATTTTTGATATTGAGTTATATGAGTTATTTTATATTTTGCATATTATACAATTATCTGATGCATAATTTGAAAATATTTTTGCCTAGTCTATGAATGGTCTTGTCATTTTGTTGATTGACCTTTGTTGTTTACTTCTAGGAGCCCTGGGATTAGTTTTGTCTTCTTTTTCTAGTTTCTTGAGGTGTAAAGTTAGATTGTTTATTTGAAATCTTTCTCTTTTCTTAATATAGCCACTTATCACTATAAACTTTCCTCTTAGAACTGCTTTTATTGAATCCCATCCATTTGGTGTGTTGTATTTCCATTTTTATTTGTTTGAAGATATTTTTATATCCCTTTTGACTTTTTCTTTGATCCATTGGTTGTTTAGGTGGATGTTGATCGATTTTCACTTATTTCCCAGTATTCCTCCTGTAATTGATTTCTACTTTCTTACCATTATGGTGAGAAAAGATACTTGGCATGATTTCAGTCTACTTAAATTTGATAAAGTTCGTTTATGGCCTAACATATCAGCTCTTCTGGAGAATATTCCATGAGAGCTTGAGAAGAATGTATTCTCCTATTGTTCAGTAATGTGCTCTGCATATGTCTATTGGATTTGTTTGGTCTAAAGTATAGTTCTAGTCCATGGTTTTCTCTTTGATTCTTTCCTGATGATCTAACCTTTGTTAAATTGTAGGATATTGAATTCCCCTACTGTTAATGTGTTGTTTTCTTTTTCCTCCCTTAGGGTCTGTTAGTATTTGCTTAATATAGTTAGATACTCTGATTTAGGGTGAATATATATTTACAATTGCATTTGACATAAGATCCACTCAAATATTTCATTATATTTTATTATATATCTTAAAGGATAATGAATTTTGTACTATAGTCAGTTCAGTCAGTTCAGTCACTCAGTTGTGTCCGACTCTTTGCGACCCCATGAACTGCAGCACGCCAGGCCTCCCTGTCCATCACCAACTCCCAGAGTTTACACAAACTCATGTCCATTGAGTCAGTGATGCCACCCAATCATCTCATCCTCTGTCGTCCTCTTCTTCTCCTGCCCCCAATCCTTCCCAGCATTAGGGTCTTTTCCAATGAGTCAACTCTTCACATGAGGTGGCCAAAGTATTGGAGTTTCAGCTTCAACATCAGTCCTTCCAATGAACACCCAGGACTGATCTCCTTTAGGATGGATTGATTGGATCTCCTTGCAGTCCAAGGGACTCTCAAGAGTCTTCTCCAACACCACAGTTCAAAAGCAGCAATTCTGCGGTGCTCAGCTTTCTTCACTGTCCAGCTCTCACATCCATACATGACCACTGGAAAAACCATAGCTTTGACTAGACGGACTTTTGTTGGCAAAGTAATTAATGCCTTTTTAAAATATGGAGCTGCGGAAACCCACTGACCTGTAAATCAAACTCTTTGATGTCACTTGAATGTATCTGCCCCTCCTAAGCACTTCCAAGGTGGCTCAGTGGTAAAGAATCTACCTTGCAGTGCAGGAGAAACAAGAGATTCAGGTTCAGTCTCTGGATTGGGAAGATTCCCTGGAGTAGGAAATGGCAACCCACTCCAGTATTATTGCCTGAAAAATTTTATGGACAGAGGAGCCTGGTGGGCTAAAGCCCATGGGATCGTGAAGAGTCAGACAAGACTGTGTGGCTCAACATACTTACATGTTCCTCCTAAATGTCACTGCCTCAGTTCAAGCTCTTATATTATGCTTCCTGAATCATTAACAATGACCATAATATCAAAATACTAGCCTTCACTTTTTGGCTTCTGTCTCTTCCTACAGTTCAAATCCAGCTCCCTTATTTTGGTACTTATTTCCCTTCCCATTGGTGTTGGGATAAAATAGATATTCCTTAGCAGCACAGAGAAGTTTGAGGATCTAATACATCTGGCTTCCACTTCTTTTCTTGTAAGCCTCTTGCTTGCAATCAGTGCTTCAGCATGATAATGGTTTTCAGTATTTCAAAGTTGCCATGGATTTTCATGCCATATGTGACTTTGCTTTCGTTGAACATTTTCTGGAATCCTCCCCCACTTTTCCCTTCTCTACATAATATCTTTATTTTTCAAGACTGGTTATGCCATAGTATTTATAGTAAAAACATGGGTAACTTGAGAAAGCAAATATTAATAGTACAGTTATTATTATAGAACAAAAAGCATAAATCAGGACTTTCTCAATAAAACCAGGTGTATAGTGACATTCCTTCTATATATAAAAAAAAAAAGAACCTTCACAACTTCTTAATGTTTATCCCTAGCATTGCATCTTTCCCTTTGTCTTATTTTGGGTATTTTGCTGTTCATATATTTTAGCGAACTAAAATACTCAATCAGATTAAAAATCTTAAATATGCACTGCTTAACATAGGGATTTGTCAAAAAAACGACTATTTATTACTTTTTTTTTAAAAGCTAAAGTTCTCTGGAAAATTCCTGGCATACACTATCGTACATAAACATCAAATTTACTTTTTTCATATTTTAAATTAATGCTACTTCTGTTCTACTTTCTTGCCTATATCCTAGATTATCTATTTTAAGTTCAATCATAGATACATTTACAACACTGAAAACATATCAGCTTCTCTAGAGTTATTTTTAAGAACCATAATATCTTCAATTTGAAGTAAAAATATCTGAACTGGAAAAACATTTTTTAGAACACTGAGGTAGAAGCATTTCTGCTTTTCTCAGAGGAACTTGAAATTGCCCTTGCTGATTTGAAATGTAAAATCCTTGGAGGTAAACAGGGCATTTCACTATGCTTGATCATACTTCCTGCTTCCAAAATCTTTTGTGACCAAAATAAAGATTAAGCAAAGACTTCCTAATGGAATAGGAATTTTGAAGTTCAATATGTAGTCCCTTAATTTTAAGAACTGTGCATCTGGGAAAAATCAGGAAAAGTGCTTACCACTAAAGAGAATTAAATGTATATACCTTGTAATTTAAGGATATACTTTCACTGAACTCTTGAGAAATGATTGATACTGCCTCTCTTGTTCTCAATCAATAAACTATTTTGAATGTAAAAAATACCTCATTAAACTAAATTTCATATTTTTAGTCTCTTCTTTACTAAAATTTAGAAGATATACAAACAAGTTCAACTCTACATGTCAGCTTCTTAGATTTATGAAACTGCTTTTATTTTATATACTGACATAGCTTGGAATTTGATGACATTTGATAACAGAACCAGATGGTCAATATCAAAATTAGATTGATTATATTCTTTTCAGCCAAAGATGGAAAAGCTCTATACAGTCAGCAAAAGCAAGACTGGGAGCTTACTGTGGCTCAGATCAGGAACTCCTTATTGCCAAATTCAGACTTAGATTGAAGAAAGTAGGGAAAACCACTAGACCATGCAGGTATGACCTAAATCAAATCCATTACAATTATACAGTGGAAGTGAGAAATAGATTCAAGGGGTTAGATCTAAGGATAGAGTGCCTGAAGAACTATGGATGGAGATTCATGACATTGTACAGGAGGCAGGAATCAAGAATATCCCCAAGAAAAAGAAATGCAAAAAGGCAAAATGGTTGTCTGAGGAGGCCTTACAAAAGCTGTGAAAAGAAGGGAAGAGAAAGGCAAAGGAGAAAAGGAAAGATATACCCATTTGAATGGAGAGTTCCAAAGAATAGCAAGGAGAGAAAAGAAAGCCTTCCTCAGTGATCAATGCAAAGAAATAGAGGAAAACAATAGAAGGGGAAAGACTAGAGATCTCTTCAAGAAAATTAGAGATACCAAGGGAACATTTCATGCAAAGATGGGCTCAATAAACGACAGAAATGGCATGGACCTAACAAAAGCAGAAGATATTAAAAAGAGGTGGCAAGAATACACAGAAGAACTATACAAAAAAGATTTTCATGACCCAGATAATCACGATGGTGTGATCACTCACCTAGAGCCAGACATCCTAGAATGTTAAGTCAAGTGGGCCTTAGGAAGCATCACTACGAACAAAGCTAGTGAAGGTGATGGAATTTCAGTTGAGCTATTTCAAATCCTGGAAGAGGATGCTGTGAAAGTGGTGCACTCAATATGCCAGTAAATCTGGAAAACTCAGCAGTGGCCACAGGACTGGAAAAGGTCAGTTTTCATTTCAATCCCAAAGAAAGTCAATGCCAAAAAATGTTCAAACTACCACACAAGTGCACTCATCTCACACGCTAGTAAAGTAATGCTCAAAATTCTCGAAGCCAGGCTTCAACTGTACGTGAACCGTGAACTTTCTGATGTTCAAACTGGATTTAGAAAAGGCAGAGGAACTAGAGATCAAATTGCCAACATCTGTTGGCTCATCAAAAAAGCAAGAGAGTTCCAGAAAAATATTTACTTCTGCTTTAATGATTGTGCCAAAGACTTTGATTGTTTTGGCCACAACAAACTGTGGAAAAATTTTAAAGAGATGGGAATACCAGACCACCTGACCTGCCTGCTGAGAAATATGTACACAGGTCAGGAAGCAACAGTTGGAACTGGACATGGAACAGACTGGTTCCAAACAGGAAAAGGAGTACGTCAAGGCTGTATATTGTCACCCTGATTATTTAACTTATATGCAGACTACATCATGAGAAATGCTGGGCTGGATGAAGCACAAGCTGGAATCAAGATTACCGGGAGAAATACCAATAACCTCAGATATGCAGATGACAACACCCTTATGGTAGAAAGTGAAGAACTAAAGAGCCTCTTGATGAAAGTGAAAGAGGAGAGTAAAAATGTTGATTTAAAGCTCAACATTCAGAAAACTAAGATCATGGCATCTGGTCCCAACAGTTCAGTTCAGTTCAGTCGCTCAGTCTTGTCCGACTCTTTGCAACCCCATGAACCACAGCACGCCAGGCCTCCCTGTCCCTCACCGACTGGAGTCCACCCAAACCCCATCACTTCATGACAAATAGATGGGGAAACAGTAGAAACAGAGACAGACTTTATTTTCTTGGTCTCCAAAATCACTGACGATGGTGACTGCAGCCATGAAATTTCTTGGAAGAAAAGTTATGACCAACCTAGACAACATATAAAAAAGCAGAGACATTACTTTGCCAACAAAAGTTCCATCTAGTCAAGGCTACGGTTTTTCCAGTAGTCATGTATGGATGTGAAAATTTGACTATAAGGAAAGCTGAAGCCCGAAGAATTGATGCTTTGGGGCTGTGGTGTTGGAGAAGACTCTTGAGAGTCCCTTGGACTGCAAGGAGATCCAACCAGTCCATCCTAAAGGAGATCAGTCCTGAATATTTATTGGAAGGACTAATGCTGAAACTGAAACTCCAATACTTTGGCCACCTGATGTGAAGAACTGACTCATTTGAAAAGACCCTGATGCTGGGAAAGATTAAAGGCAGGAGGAGAAGGGGACGACAGAGGATGAGACAATTGGATGGCATCACTGACTCAATGGACATGAGTTTGAGTAAACTCTGGGAGTTCGTGATGAACAGAGAGGCCTGGTGTGCTGCAGTTCATGTGGTTACATTATTCAAAAACAACTGAGAGACTGAACTGAACTGAACTGATAACAGAACAACAACAACAACAAAAACATACTGACTTGAATAACATTTAAAAATTCATTAATTCCTTTTTAAATTGTAGAATTATAACAATGAAGTTGTTATGAATGCATTCTCAACTTGATAAAATTTCAAAAACCTTATCTTCAATAAAACAATTATCATGTGAGGAAAGTATTTGATCTCAATTATGATTTACCTGCAGAATAGCCTAGCAGTTTTTTAATATTTTTTTTAATGTTTTTTAACCTAGAAATTAAAGGCTTCCCAGATGGCTCAGTGGTAAAGAATCTGTCTGCCAATGTAGGAGTCATGGGGTTTGACCCCTGGGTTTGGAGATCCCCTGGAAGAGGAAATGGCAACTCAAGCCAGTATTCTCTCCTGAAAAATCCCATGAACAGAAGGGCCTGTATGACTAAGGTCTTCAGGGTCACAAAGAGTTGGACATGACTGAGTAACTAAGCAAAGCAATTTTAAACATGATATTGTTGCTGTGCTGTGCTCAGTCATGTCCGACTCTTTGCGGCCTCATGGACTGTGATCTGCTAGGCTCTTCTATCCATGGGATTCTCCAGGCAAGAATATTGGAGTGGGTTGCCATTTCCTACTTCAGTGATATTGCTAGGCTACTATATATATGTTGTATGTATATATATACTATATATAAGTATGCAGTCATTAGTTAAGCAGAATTGTAGAGATGGTAAATTTTACACATAAGAACTGATACTTTACTGAGCAATTGCATGCCCCGGATAAACCCTTACTGATAGAATGAGATTCCCCTAATGGACTGATCTATACACTTTCATTTGATCTCTAATAGAACCACATTTTGAAGAGAAGATGAGGAATCTATTATCTGTGGATGTAGACTCAATGAAAAAACACATTGGCAAAGAGAAAGTGAGAGAGGGCAGAGGCTTTTAACCTCCTAGAAATGTTCTTGGATCCCATAGCCATTATTTTTCTGTCTGTTACAAAGAAAAACGTTATATCTTTGCTTTTCTCAGAGAAATTTCACTTCATTCTACCAGTGTTGAAAATAGATGTGAATATCTGAAACAATAAAAGTGAAAAATATATGCAAATGCTTATATAAATATAGGGACTTCCCAGGTGGCTCAGTGGTAAAGAATTCACCTGCCAATGCAGGAGACACAGAAGACATGGGTTTGATCAATCCATAGGTCGGGCAGATCCCCTGGAGGAGGAAATAGTCATCCTCTCTAGTATTCTAGTATTCTAGTATCCTGGATAGTCCCATGGAGAGAAGAGACTAGCAGGCTACAGTCCATAGGGTCATAAAGACTCAGATACAACTGAGGGACTGAACACATGTGCATGCATATAAATATAGACATTAATAACTATATATATATATATATATATATAGTATGTGTGTAAAATATAATTCTTAAATGTCTCATATCTTAAATTATTTTCATCATGCTTTAAAGGTCATACCCATAAATAAATATTTACTTTCCTGTTTTTCAAACAATTTTGGAAGGTATGCTTCGTGCAGTGTGATGATTAATTTTGTGTGTCAACTTGACTGGATCATGGAATGCCCACATTTATGGTTGAATACAATTTCTTGCTGTGTCTATGAATATGTTTCTAGAGAATAGTGTTTGAATTAATAAACTAAGTAAAGACTATTTCCCTCCTCAATGTGGGTGAAGTAACTCAGTCATGTCTGACTCTTTGTAGCCTACCAGGCTCCTTGGTCCATGGGATTTTCCAGGCAAGAACAGTGGCTTGTCATTTCCTTATCCATGTGGAGAAGGCCATTTCCCTCTACAGTGTGGATAGACATCATCTAATCTATTGAGGACCTGAATGGAACAAAAAGATGAAGGAAGAGAGAATTTTCTTTTTTCTCCCACACCCACCATTAGTTCTATTTCTCTGGAAAACCCTGACTAATCTGCTATATAAATTTCAAATTTCCTGCAACAGCAGTATATTATTTTTGCCTGATCCCCCTTCTCATAGGTTAACGTCAAAAATTGTTAGATCTCATCTTTTAATGGAGTTGACAGAAGAAATTCAGGGATGCACAGAAAATGGCACTCTGAAAGAAATAGGCTTGTGAATACAACCTCCTGACACACACTAAGAACTTAGCTTAGATGTCACCTTGAGCACAAGCAGAGTCTGATTGTTTCAGCGGAGTGATTTATTATATCAGTGGATAGCTATGATCAAAGAAGGGGGATGTATTTTGCTTCAATAAATTATGATTATTCAGGTAAGATCTCATATAGCATTATTATTGATAAATACTTTTGAGACATTAGTCATATTATGCACCCTAACTTATCTGTAACCTTACTATATAGGAATATATCATATAACTCTAATTAATAGCTCTAGAGCCCTTTTTATCCCATAAAGGTCAGAATAATGTTCTCCACTCAGAAATGATCAGTGGTGTAAAATTCTCTTTGGCTAATTGTTAAAAGATCATCCATAATAACATAACAAATATTTATGAAAAACAGTGTCCACATCTCAGGTCACACTATAGTTATTGCTGGAATGTCCACAAAGCAGGAATTTTATTAAAGAATGAATTATCCATGCTAGATGTTGCTTTAGTTCTTAAGTAGCATGATAGATGTGTGGGTACATATTTTATTATTAAGATTCATAATATAGATACATGTTACATATATATATATAGATACTCTTGTACATATCAGATACTTTATTTAGAAAATATATATTTATAGAAATGAATACTTCATTGAAGCTTGAGATCAGTCTATCAGTTTATAAGTCATAGTGGGGAAGCAAAATTGTCAAATTTTTGTAGGTTATTTGGATTGAAAACCTGAGCATTTCTTTCTAAGATGCTCCGAAGAATCAGAATGATATACATACAGATGATTTAGCCTTCTTCCCTGACTTTCACTCTTGAATTGAGGACATCCAGCCCACAGTGACCTTTCTCTTCATATCAGTTTTATGTGACTGGAATGGTGAAGCACATTTGGGAGACTCAGTGCTAGTCTTAGAAAGCCTGTCTTCTATTGCAAGAAGCTGCATGGTTTCCCTCTGCTAACATACTGTGCTCTGTACTCTCTCACTCTTCTGTACAAGGCACAACCCATTGAAGTGAAATCTTCAGCTATCCAAAGATATTTGGATAGAGGAAATTGGATATTTGGAAAGAGAAAGTTCAACAGGCTACAGAGTGTTTTGTGTAAAGACAGTTCAGTAAGCATATATCATGTTAAATAGTGATTCAAGTAGATCTTCATTCATGGAGAAGTTTTCAAAGAAAGCAGTTTAGGGTTAGTGGAAGCAGAGAGAGCACACAAAGAAATATGGCAGATATTACATCAGAAAGATAAAAAGTAAAGAGCCAAGCATATATAGAGACAGGTTGGAACAAAGAGAAGATGGCCATGAGTGACCAGCATTGGAAAAGAGAGAAAAATGCCAAGTCCAGCTTTCAGTGAACGTTAAAAAGACTACTTGAGAGCTGCCAATGCATTTTGGTGAGTGATGGGCTGCTCTGTCGCAGGGAATCATATGTAGCCACTGAGGCAGTCTTTTTGTGTTAACATACCATAAATTCTTGTCACTTTGGGTAACTCAAATGTGCTTCTGATTCTGGTAACTGAAAAAGAGTAAACTAATACAATTCATAAGACAAATGATTTTCACATTTGAAAGAAACTATTAATATATAGGCAGTTCTTTTGCCAGTTTTATATTGAAAACTTGAACTTCTGCAACTTTGTACAAGAGTGTTCATTCAATTTCTTTGCTCACCATACAATGGCAAATTCATTGACTCTCACAGTGAACATTGTAGCTAAGTTCAAAACCTAAAAAAAAAACCCCAAATCATAGAAATAGAGCATTGAAAGGTAAGGTGAAAAAACTGCTAGTTTAATGCTATTTTATAAAAAAAAGAACCTGGTTTATAAAGATACATATCATTTTGTGTACCATTCTATTTTACATAAGTGAAAGTCACTCAGTCGTGTCCACTTTGCCACCCCATGGACTATACAGTCCATGGAATTCTCCAGGCTAGGATACTGGAGTGGGTAGCCTTTCCCTTCTCCAGGGGATCCTCCCAACCTAGGGATCAAACCCAGGTCTCCCACACTGCAAGCAGTTATTTTACATAAGATATAGTAAGAAGATTTTATCATTTTTTCAGTATAATATTTTAAAAGGAAAAATGCCGGTGGAGTTTGTAACAAAACAAAGCCTTTTAAATATACTGTTTATGGAATAGTCATTACGAAAAATAGTGTAGCAACTTCTCAAAAAATTAAAGCTACAACTACCATATGCCCCAATCAATAATCCTACTCCTATATATAAAATCTCCAAAGAAATATATATATCCAAAGAAAATAAAATCAGTACCTGAAATATAGTATACTCCCTGTAGTCTCATGTTTATTGCAATATATATAGCTAAGATATGGAAACAACCTACACGTCCTTAGACAGAAAAATAGAAAAGGAAATTTGGGATATATACAGTGGAATATTATTCAGCAATAAATAGATGGAAGTCTTGCCATTTGCAACAGCATGGATAGACCTTGAGGACATGATGCTAAGTGAGAAAAGCCAGACAGAAAAAGACAAATACTATATTTCACTATTTATATGTGAAATCTTTAGAAAAGGCCAAATTCATAGATACAGAAAATAGAATGGTGGTTTTCAGTGTAATGACAGCTACTCAGTCGTATAACACCATTGAATGATTTTTCAGTACAGTTCAGTTCAGTCGCTCAGTCGTGTCCGACTCTTTGCAACCCCATGAATTGCAGCACGCCAGGCCTCCCTGTCCAACACCAACTCCCTGAGTCTGCCCAAACCCATGTTCATCGAGTCGGTGATGCCATCCAACCATCTCATCCTCTGTCGTCCCCTTCTCCTCCTGACCCAATCCTACCCAGCATTAGGGTCTTTTCCAATGAGTCAGCCCTTCGCATGAGGTGCCCAAAGTGTTGGAGTTTCAGCTTCAACATCAGACCTTCCAATGAACACCCAGGATTGATCTCTTTTAGGATGGATTGATTGGATCTCCTTGCAGTCCAAGGGACTCTCAAGAGTCTTCTCCAACACCACAGTTCAAAAGCATCAATTCTGCGGTGCTCAGCTTTCTTCACCGTCCAACTCTCACATCCATACATGACCACTGGAAAAACCATAGCCTTGACTAGACGGACTTTTGTTGGCAAAGTAATGTCTCTGCTTTTAAATATGCTATCTAGGTTGGCCATAACCTTCCTTCCAAGGAGTAAGCGTCTTTTAATTTCATGGCTGCAGTCACCATCAGCAGTGATTCTGGAGCCCCCCAAAATAAAGTCTGACACTGTTTCCACTGTTTCCCCATCTATTTCCCATGAAGTGATGGGACCAGATGCCATGATCTTAGTTTTCTGAACTTTGAGCTTTAAGCCAACTTTTTCACTCTCCTCCTTCACCTTCATCAAGAGGCTCTTTAGTTCTTCTTCACTCTCTGCCATAAGGATGGTGTCATCCGCATATCTGAGGTTATTGATATTTCTCCCGGCAATCTTGATTCCAGCTTGTGTTTCTTCCAGCCCAGAGTTTCTCATGATGTACTCTGCATATAAGTTAAAAAAGCAGGGTGACAATATACAGCCTTGACGTACTCCTTTTCCTATTTGGAACCAGTCTGTTGTTCCATGTTCAGTTCTAACTGTTGCTTCCTCAGCTGCATACAGGTTTCTCAAGAGACAGGTCAGATGGTCTGGTATTCCCATCTCTTTCAGAATTTTCCACAGTTTATTGTGATCCACACAGTCAAAGGCTTTGGCATTGTCAATAAAGCCGAAATAGATGTTTTTCTGGAACTCTCTTGCTTTTTCGATGATCCAGCAGATATTGGCAATTTGATCTCTGGTTCCTCTGCCTTTTCTAAAACCAGCTTGAACATCTGGAAGTTCACGGTTCACGTATTGCTGAAGCCTGGCTTGGAGAATTTTGAGCATTACTTTACTAGCATGTGAGATGAGTGCAATTATGCGGTAGTTTGAGCATTCTTTGGCATTGCCTTTCTTTGAGATTGGAACGAAAACTCACCTTTTCCAGTCCTGTGGCCACTGCTGAGTTTTCCAGATTTGCTGGCATATCAAGTGCAGCGCTTTCACAGCATCACCTTTGAGGATTTGAAATAGCTCAACTGGAATTCCATCACCTCCACTAGCTTTGTTCGTAGTGATGGTTTCTAAGGCCCACTTGACTTCACATTCCAGGATGTCTGGCTCTAGGTGAGTGATCACACCATCGTGATTATCTGGGTCGTGAAGATCTTTTTTGTACAGTTCTTCTGTGTATTCTTGCTACCTCTTCTTAATATCTTCTGCTTCTGTTAGGTCCATACCATTTCTGTCCTTTATCGAGACTATCTTTGCATGAAATGTTCCTTTGGTATCTCTAGTTTTCTTGAAGAGATCTCTAGTCTTTCCCAATCTATTGTTTTCCTCTATTTTTTTGCACTGATCGCTGAGGTAGGCTTTCTTATCTCTCCTTGCTATTCTTTGGAACTCTGCATTGAGATGGGAATATCTTTCCTTTTCTCCTTTGCTTTTTGCTTCTCTTCTCTTCCCAGCTATCTGTAAGGCCTCCTCAGACAGCCATTTTGCTTTTTTGCATTTCTTTTCCTTGGGGATTTTCTTGATCCCTGTCTCCTGTACAATGTCACGAACGAATGATTTTTACTGTGGTAAAAAAAAAAAAAAATGTAACATGAGATCTCCCCTCTTAAATATTTAAGTGTACAGTATAAATAGTTCCTTGATGGCCCAGATGGTAAAGAATCCACCTGCAAGGAAGAAGACCTGGGTTCGATCCCTAGGTTGGGAAGATCCCCTGGAAAAGGGAATGGCAACCCACTCCAGTATGCTTGCCTGGGGAATCCCATGGAAAGAGGAGCCTGGTGTGCTACAGTCCATGGGGTCACAAAGAGTCAGATGCGACTGAGCAACTAAAATACACATACACGTAGTATTGTTAACTGTAAGAACACTGTTATACAACATATCTCTAAACTATTTTTTATCTTCCATAACTGAAGCTGTATACCCATTGAACATTCCATTTCCCTCTTCCCCCAACCCTTGGCAACCTACCCTTTACATTCTCCTTCAGGGAGTTTAACTACTATAGATG
This sequence comes from Giraffa tippelskirchi, assembly GCF_054371585.1. Taxonomy (NCBI): domain Eukaryota; kingdom Metazoa; phylum Chordata; class Mammalia; order Artiodactyla; family Giraffidae; genus Giraffa; species Giraffa tippelskirchi. The sequence goes on from NC_137278.1 coordinate 68,566,438, forward strand.
TACCTTATGTACATGGGATCATGCATTTTCTCCTTCTGTGACTGTTTCATTTCATTTAACATAATGTCCTCAAGTTTCCTTTACATTGTAGTATATGGTAGGATTTCCTTCTTTTTATGGCAAAATAATATTCCATTGTTTGTGTAAACCACTTTGGCTTTATCTATTTATCTGTCAATGGACATTTAGATTGTTTCTACCTCTTGGCTACTATGAATAATGCTATAAGCAACAGGAAAGTGGAAATACTCTTCAAAATCCTGATTTCAATTTTTTGAAAACTATCCAAAAGTAAGTTTGGGAAAGTCATTCAGTCATGTCCAACTCTTTACGACCCTATGGACTATACAGTCCACAGAGTTCTCCAGGCCAGAATACTGGAGTGGGTAGCCTATCTTACCTTCTCCAGCGGATCTTCCCAACCCAGGAATTGAATCAGGGTCTCCTGCATTGCAGGTGGCTTCTTTACCAACTGAGGTATCAGGGAAGCCCTAAAGTGAGGTTACTGGACAGTAAGAATTTCTCCCTACAAATTTGGACGAAATTATAAAAATGTTCTTAAGGAAAAACTCTTTTGTCACAAAATTAAAAAAAAATGTATATGAATTCTAGCAGAATCATCAATAATCTAAATGTAAGAAAAAACAAAACAAGCTTATAAAGTAATATATTATCATAAATATGAAAAAGCACCATTTAAGCAGATACATGTTTACCTCAAGATAATTTTCTGAAACTGTATCAAGAAGGTGTTGATCAAACATCTACTGGAACATGAAGCTGTGCATGACATGCATTGACACTATTTCTTCCACACAAAGACAGTTGTTTGGTTCTATGGCTGAAGTTATTATGTTTTAAGACTATTCTATGGAACAGGGATAAAGAAAAAGGATCTTCCTTAGAGAAGAAGGGTACTGAAATTTATTGAAGTTCAGTATCAGAAAAAGGCCATCTGAGAAGAAGGCTGCAAGAAATAAGGGGGTCTATTAACTTATTAGACAAAACACAGATTTAAACAAAAATTGTAATGCATGTTCTTGAATAAAAGTGAACTTATTATTTGCTTGAAGCTAAAAGTTGAAAGCAGAAGCATAAAATATGTATTTTCATATCCAAAGAATTACCTTAAATAGAGTAGTTGAGAACACCTTAGTTTCAGATACTATGCAAGACAGTTTATAAGTAAACCTTCCAGTACCCTTAAAAGGTAGTATCAGCTTCTCTTTCAATAAAATGCTATAAAGTGAATTAATCTGTTCAAAGACATGGAGCAAATAAAGTGGCAGAACTTATATTTAATCTCCATATAACTGGTTATAAACCATATGCACTAATTACTTTCCTACAATTAAAAACTATTCTTAGGAAGCTTTTTAAATTCAGGACATTGCAACATTAAAACCAGAAATAATATGGCCAAAAGTATCCCATAAGATATATATATATGTATGTATGTATATATATATATATGTATGTATATATATAGAATGGAATGGTTACCCACTCTAGTATTCTTGCCTGGAGAATTCCATGGACACAGGAGTCTGGCAGACTACAGCCATGGGGTTGCAGAGAGTCAGGCACAACTGAGCAACTAACACTTCATATATATATATATATGTATGTATATGTATACATACATATATATATATGTATACGCTGTGGAAGAGTCATAGACATTCAAATACTAGAATGTTAATACGGATATCCTTGGTGAATTATGAGTGAGACAAATATCATTAATTATCAGTTCATATATTTAAAAAATACAGAAGCCAACACAATAGTTTAAAAAGTTGTATATTTATAAAGCCATCTTGAACAGCTTGGTACACTATTCACTGTAATGCTACTAAATAAGAATCAGTTTGAAATATTTTTTTTGGTGAAAAAAATTAATCATTTTTAAAATTAAGAAGGACTTAAAATGAAAATGAAAATGGAAATTAAAAATCACACTAATTAGATTACTTGACATTCCAGAGGACTGCTTTTAAAATTCTTCTCCAAGATAATTTACGCTTCTGCAAGATTTAGAATCACAAATTTGGTAGTGGTGATTTTTGACAACTGTTAAATTTAGAGTCATATTTATATAGATTGATTTTATTTGAAAAAGGAAACTATTATTATAATTCTGTCAATCTTCCCTTTAACTCAGATTGCTTTGCATAAACAATTTATGCAATTTAGTATACTGATGGTAGTTTTTACAATAGCTTAGAGAGTAGCTATGTAAATTAAGGAAAAGTGAAAGAGCACCATTTTCTTTCTGTACCACTTTTTTTACTCTTTTTCATTATTCTTAATTTCTTTAGCTGTCTAAGAACAGAGGCTCTGATATTGTTATGTGTTCTCACATACATTGAATTTAAGGAATGATGTACATTTGATAATGAAATCCATATTTGGCTGCTCTCAGTGTGAGTCTCATTATGTGATCATTTTAAATGCTGCAATACTGCATGCACATTAGAGACATTTTTATTCATTTCAAAGTTACAATGACTAATAATGCCATCCACATATTTTAGAAAAACCTCTGTAAGTATTTTACCTTTAATTTTTGCTTCTTCAAAGTTTACTTTAATCACTTACCATATTTTATACTCTGTCTAAGCTTAAATGTGCCACTGAAAATGTGATATAGGGAACTTACATTAGTAATGAGCCTGATGGTATCTTTTTCATAGCTGTACTAAATGTATTTCTTTCTTTGTTTTTTGCTTGTTTGTTTACCCACAGTTTAAGTCTTTCTTAAGATATTGTTGTTGCTGTTGATATTGTTGATATTGTTGTTGTTTGTCGAAGATAAGGTGCCATAGGTATGCGGATTTATCTCTGGGCTTTCTGTTTTGTTCCGTTGATCTATATTTCTGTCTTTGTGCCAGTACCATACTGTCTTGATGACTGTGGCTTTGTAGTAGAGCCTGAAATCAGGCAGGTTGATTCCTCCAGTTCCATTCTTCTTTCTCAAGATTGCTTTGGCTATTCGAGGTTTTTTGTATTTCCATACAAATTGTAAAATTATTTGTTTCAGTTCTCTGAAAAATACCATAGGTAGCTTGATAAGGATTGCATTGAATCTATAGATTGCTTTGGGTAGTAAATTCATTTTCACTATATTGATTCTTCCAATCCATGAACACGGTATATTTCTCCATCTATTTGTGTCCTCTTTGATTCCTTTCATCAGTGTTTTATAGTTTTCTACATATAGGTCTTTTGTTTCTTTAGGTAGATTTATTCCTAAGTATTTTACTCTTTTCATTGCAATGGTGAATGGTATTGTTTCTTTAATTTCTCTTTCTGATTTCTCATTGTTAGTGTATAAGAATGCAAGGGATTTCTGTGTGTTAATTTTATGTCCTGCGACTTTACTATATTCATTGATTAGCTCTAGTAATTTTCTGGTAGAGTCTTTAGGGTTTTCGATGTTGAGGATCATGTCATCTGCAAACAGTGAGACTTTTACTTCTTCTTTTCCTATCTGGGTTCCTTTTCTTTTTCTGCTCTGATTGCCATGGCCAAAACTTCCAAAACTATGTTGAATAGTAGTGTGAGAGTGGGCGCCCTTGCCTTGTTCCTGACATTAGGGGAAATGCTTTCAATTTTTCACCATTGAGGATAATGTTTGCTGTGGGTTTGTTGTATATAGCTTTTATTATGTTGAGGAATGTTCCTTCTACTCCTGCTTTCTGGAGGGTTTTTATCATAAATGGATACTAAATTTTGTCAAAGACTTTCTCTGCATCTATTGAGATAATCATATGGTCTTTTTCTTTCAATTTGTTAATGTAGTGTATCACATTGATTGATTTGCAGATATTTCCTTGCATTCCTGGAATAAAGCCCACTTGGTCGTGATGTATAATCTTTTTAATAAAAGCAAAAATAAACAAATGGGACCTAATTAAACTTAAAAGCTTTTGCACAACAAAGGAAACTATAAGCAAGGTGAAAAGACAGCCTTCAGAATGGGAGAAAATAATAGCAAACGAAGCAACAGACAAACAATTAATCTCAAAAATATACAAGAAACTCCTGAAGCTCAATTCCAGAAAAATAAACAACCCATTCAAAAAAATGGGGCAAAGAACTAAACAGACATTTCTCCAAAGAAGACATACAGATGGCTAACAAACACATGACAAGATGCTCAACATCACTCATTATTAGAGAAATGCAAATCAAAACCACAATGAGGTACCGTTTCACACCAGTCAGAATGGCTGCTATCCAAAAGTCTACAAGCAATAAACGATAGAGAGGGTGTGGAGAAAAGGGAACCCTCTTGCCCAGTCGGTGGGAATGCAAATTAGTAGAGCCACTATGGAGAACAGTGTGGAGATTCCTTAAAAAACTGGAAGTAGAACTGCCATATGACCCAGCAATCCCACTGCTGGGCATACACACCGCAGAAACCAGAATTGAAAGAGACGCATGTACCCCAATGTTCATCGCAGCACTGTTTATAACAGCCAGGACATGGAGCAACCTAGATGTCCATCAGCAGATGAATGGATAAGGAAGCTGTGGTACATATACACAATGGAATATTATTGAGCCATTAAAAAGAATACATTTGAATCAGTTCTAATGAGGTGAATGAAACAGGAGCCCATTATACAGAGTGAAGTAAGCCAGAAAGAAAAACACCAATACAGTATACTAACACATATATATGGAATTTAGAAAGATGGTAATGATAACCCTATATGCGAGACAGAAAAAGAGACATGAATGCATAGAACAGTCTTTTCGACTCTGTTGGAGAAGGTGAGGGTGGCACGATCTGAGAGAACAGCATTGAAACATGTATATTATCATATGTGAAACAGAATGCCAGTCCAGGTTAGATGCATAAGAAAAGTGTTCAGGGAAGGGGCAGTGGGATGACCCAGAGGGATGGGATGGGGAGGGAGGTGGGAGGGGGGTTCAGGATGGGGAACACATGTAAACCCATGGCTGATTCATATCAATGTACAGCAAAAACCACTACAATATTGTAAAGTAATTAGCCTCCAACTAAAATAAATTAATTAAAAAAGAAAAAAAGAAATTTGAGCACCAAAGAATTGATGCTTCTAAACTGTGGTGTTGGAGAAGACTCTTGAGAGTCCCTTGGACTGCAAGGAGATCCAAACAGTCCATCCTAAAGGAGATCAGTCATGGATGTTCATTGGAAGGACTGATGTTGAAGCTGAAACTCCAATTCTTTGGCCACCTGATGTGAAGAGCTGACTCATTAGAAAAGAGCCTGATGCTTGGAAAGATTGAAGGCAGGAGGAGAAGGGGATAACAGAGGATGATATGGTTCAATGGCATCACCCACCGATGGACATAAGTTTGAGTAAATTTATATAAACTGAGTAAACTTGAGTAAACTCAAGTTGAGTAAACTCTGGGAGTTGCTGATGGACAGGGAGACCTGGCATGCTGCAGTCCATGGGGTCACAAAGAGTTAGACATGACTGAGTGACTGAACTGAACTGATAGGACCAGATGCCATGATCTTGGTTTTTTGACTTTTGAGTTTTAAGTCAGCTCTTTCACTCTTCACCCTCATCAAGAGGCACTTAGTTCCTCTTCGCTTTCTGCCATTAGAGTGGTATCATCTACATATCTGAGGTTGTTGATATTTCTCCCGGCAATCCTAATTTCAGATTGTGAGTCATCCAGCTCAGCATTTTGCATGATGTCCTCTGTATATAAGTTAAGTAAGGAGAAATGGTATGGACCTAACAGAAGCAGAAGCTATGAAGAAGAGGTTGCAAGAATACACAGAAGAACTGTAAAAAAAGATCTTCATGACCCAGATAATCATGATGGTGTGATCACTCACCTAGAGCCAGACATCCTGGAATGTGAAGTCAAGTGGATCTTGGAAAGCATCACTACAAACAAAGATAGTGGAGGTGATGGAATTCCAGTTGAGCTATTTCAAATCCTCAAAGGTGATGCTCTGAAAGTGCTGCACTCGATATGCCAGCAAATCTGGAAAACTCAGCAGTGGCCACAGGACTGGAAAAGGTCAGTTTTCATTCCAATCCCAAAGAAAGTCAATGCCAAAGAATGCTCAAACTACTGCACAATTGCACTCATCTCAAACACTAGTAAAGTAATGCTCAAAATTCTCCAAGCCAGGCTTCAGCAGTATGTGAACTGTGAACTTCCAGATGTTCAAGCTGGTTTTAGAAAAGGCAGAGGAACCAGAGATCAAATTGCCAACATCTTCTGGATCATCGAAAAAGCAAGAGAGTTCCAGAAAAATATTTACTTCTGCTTTATTGACTATGTCAAAGCCTTTGACTGTGTGGATCACAACAAACTCTGGAAAATTTTTAAAGAGATGGGAATACCAGACCATCTGACCTGCCTCTTGAGAAACCTGTATGCAGGTCAGGAAGCAACAGTTAGAACTGGACATGGAACAACAGACTGGTTCCAAGTAGGAAAAGGAGTACATCAAGGCTGTATATTGTCACCCTGTTTATTTAACTTATATGCAGAGTACATCATGAGAAACGCTGGGCTGGAAGAAACACAAGCTGGAATCAAGATTACCATGAGAAATATCAATAACCTCAGATATGCAGATGACACCACCCTTATGGCAGAAAGTGGAGAAGAACTAAAGAGCCTCTTGAGGAAAGTGAAAGAGGAGAGTGAAAAAGTTGGCTTAAAGCTCAACGTTCAGAAAACTAAGATCATGGCATCTGGTCCCATCACTTCATGGGAAATAGATGGGGAAACAGTGGAAACAGTGTCAGACTTTATTTTGGGGGGCTCCAAAATCACTGCTGATGGTGATTGCAGCCATGAAATTAAAAGATGCTTACTCCTTGGAAGGAAGGTTGTGACCAACCTAGATAGCATATTTAAAAGCAGAGACTACTTTGCCAACAAAGGTCTGTCTATTCAAGGGTATGGTTTTTCCAGTGGTCATGTATGGATGAAGAGTTGGATGGTGAAGAAAGCTGAGCGCTGCAGAATTGATGCTTTTGAACTGTGGTGTTGGAGAAGGCTCTTGAGAGTCCCTTGGATTGCAAGAAAATCCAACCAGTGCATCCTAAAGGAGATCAGTCCTGGGTGTTCGTTGGAAGGACTGATGTTGAAGCTGAAACTCCAATACTTTGTCCACCTCATGTGAAGGGTTGACTCATTGGAAAAGACCCTAATACTGGGAAGGATTGGGGGCAGGCACAGAAGGGGACGACAGAGGATGAGATGGTTGGATGGCATCACCGACTCAATGGACGTGGGTTTGGGTAAACTCCGGGAGATGGTGATGGACAGGGAGGCCTGGCCTGCTGCGATTCATGGGATCGGAAAGAGTCGGACACGACTGAAGGACTGAACTGAACTGAACTGAAGCAGAGTGACAGTATAAAGCCTTGATTACTCCTTTCCCAACTTTGAATCAATCTGTTGTTCCCTGTCCAGTTCTAACTGTTGTTTCTTGTCCTGAACGCAGGTTTCTCAAGAGATGGGTACAGTGGTCTCATATTCCCATCTCTTTAAGAATTTTCCACAGTTTGTTGTGATCTATGAGGTCTGTGAGTGAAAGTTACTAAGTTGTTTCCAGCTCTTTGCGACCCCATGGACTGTAGCCTGCCAGGCTCCTCTGTCAATGGAAATCTTCAGGGAAGAACACTGGATTGAATAGCCATTCCCTCTTCCAGGGGATCTTGTAAACTGATTCAAATCTTAACTTAGTGAAGGTGGACACAACATCCTGTTTTAGTGGTTGGAGTATATTTCTATTCTCTAGACCTAGAGCTCTTCTCCTTATGCAGATCAAATCAGACTTCAAAAGACTGTTCATCAATTGTGTTGTAGAGACAACATAATCAATTAACCAGTACTAAAAAATTTCTTTGATTTGAATTATTTTAATTACTGATTTGGCTCCATCTCCATTACAGTAACCATACCCCCTTTTGATTTAGATATTAATTGTCACCACTATACCCTTAATGCCACAAGATCCTGTCATTTCTCTTGAGTTTATGGATTCCTTTTGAAGCAACAGGGCTTCCCACTTGGCACTAATGGTAAAGAAACTGCCTGCCAATGCAGGAGACATAAGAGAAGCAGGTTGGTTCTCTGGGTCTGGAAGATCCACTGGAAGAGGGCATGGCAACCCACTCCAGTATTCTTGCCTGGAAAATCCCACTGACAGAGGAGCCTGGTGGGCTACAGTCCTTATGGTCACAAAGAGTTGGATATGACTGAAGCGACTTAGCATGTACACACACATTTGAAAGCATCAGTCCCCACTGTGTTAATTTTAAAAACAAATTAAAAAACTCTTCAATATTTTGGATAGTTTCTTCTATAGTACACCATGAAAGTTCTGGCATTTAAACTTTATTTAGTATAAACTCACCTTTGAGTCCATGTTTTAGTTAACCAAGAAGCAAACTGTTGTGACATCCCTAAACATTTGATTTAAAACATTGAAAGTGGAATCTCTGTTTAATGAACTCACATCAATAAATTTGGTATAATTTCACTTTACATTACTTTCAATTTGACCCCCTGATTGTAAGATCTATTTCCACACTGCTCTTTAGGTTTCTCTTGGTAAACTAGAACTGTATGGGAATCAGAGATTCAAAGCATCTAGCCTTGTAAGAAGCCACTGTGTTCACGGTGTCTAGGTAACTCTTAGAGAGTAACTTATGCTTCCTTGAAAATTGCATTAATAATTTCAGGCATCATTAACTTTTTTTTCCAGAGAGTTATTAACAGGTATTACACTGTTTTACTGACTTGGTGAGTTATTCATCAAAAATGCCAGAATTCAGTCAAACTATTATATGTTTCCCATAAGTAATTCTACTCCAGATTTATATTCAGTGTACTACTTCTGTAGTGTGTAAAATTAGTGAAAATAATTTATTTCCTGTTACTAAGTCTACAAAGTGAAATGATCACTACAGTTACTATAAGATGTCAGAATCTGAGTCTTCAAGGATAGTGATTTAGGAACACTTTTTAAGGATAAATTGGGATAATTTAGATGAATGGACAAATTTCAAATTTTAAATATACTTATCTTAAAATACTGAAACAAGGAGTTTTAATTATATTGAAATTACAGGAGACAATCCTTACTTGTACAATAGCATCTCCTCAATACACATACTCTCTGCCTTAAATGATTTGTAAAGAAGCCAATGAGTATATCTATCTTTGGCAAAATCCTAGCCTTATCCTGGTCATCTCACATGTATGGTGGTAGGGAGGGAAATAGTTGGAAGAAAAATGCCGTAATAAACTCAAAAAGCATCATGCAATGTAACATTCAGTAGAACATATTAAATTTCCAGTGGTCATGTATGTATGTGAGAGTTGGACTATAAAGAAAGCTGAGCGCCGAAGAAGTGATGCTTTTGAACTGTGGTGTTGGAGAAGACTCTTGAGAGTCCCTTGGACTGCAAGGAGATTCAACCAGTCCATCCTAAAGGAGATCAGTCCTGGGTGTTCATTGAAAGGACTGATGTTGAAGCTGAAACTCCAATACTTTGGCCACCTGATGCAAAGAGCTGACTCGTTGGAAAAGACCCTGATGCTGGGAAAGATTGAGGGCAGGAGAAGAAGGGGATGGCAGAGGATGAGATGGCTGGATGGCATTGCCGACTCAATGGACATGAGTTTCGGTAAACTCCGGGAGTTGGTGATGGACAAGGAGGCCTGGCGTGCTGCGGTTCATGGGGTCGCAAAGAGTCGGACACGGCTGAGCGACTGACCTGAACTGAATGTAACATTCAGTAGAACATATTAAATTTCCCATTTTATGTCCTTAAATTCTATTATTTGACCTTTGCTGTAACTCTGTGGAAAATGCTTTCTTCTTGTGCTGATACTGAATTAGAATCATTCACATTATGAGTACATCATCACACCTTACAGACTGTAGCTGAGACACCATAAGGCTATACAATTGCAGACATACAAGGTCTTAGGCCATAGCTATATTGCAGCATTTTTCAGAATTGTCTGAATTATCAAGGACATTATTTACTAGTAACAACTTTCAGAATTTTATATATATATATTTCAGTTAGTGTTGAAAGAAATATAATAGTGTTCTTAAGTTTAGCCAAAAAAAATTATTAAATAGATACTTTGAAAATATTCATTTCTTTTCCAAAGGGGCTTATGAATAAGGAACTAAATTTGAAGTTATAGTTTGTACATTTTTATGAAGAAAATATTTAAAAATCAAATGATTGAGGAACTCTCCATTAGCAGTTCAATTATGTCTTGTTGTATTTTGAATTTCTCAATGTCAATTCCAAAAGTGGGAATAATTTCATTTTAAAGAGTAAATAAGAGAAATGTTTTCAAGAATGAATATAGTATAAGTATGTAATATTTAAATCGAAATTGGGAGTCTTTAATGAAATAGTCACTGTCTCTTTTTGAATTTTCAAAGCCTGAGAATACAGTCAAGAATTTCAAGAATTTAGAAAGTAAATGGACATAATATTTTGATTCAATCCCATCATTTTTTTTAGATGTAATTTCTCTTCGTTTTCTTTGCCCCACCAAACTTCTTGACCAGAATTTGGCAAATTGTAGCCCACAATGTAGATCTCTTTCTAAGTGAAGTTTTATTGAAACAAACACACACATTTCCTATCTATGTTAGCACTACAAGGACAGGATTAATTGGTTTTGACAGAGATCATATGGCCTGTTCAAAATATGTGCTATCTCACCCTTTAGGAATGTGTTGGGTAACCTATACGCTAGATTTAGGATACAGTGAGCTTTTGTACTTAAACTATTTATCAGTCACCAGAGATGATGACTAGTAACTTCATTAGTCTTCCAAGCCAAATGTCATCAACCTCAAGTGCAGTTCTTTTAAAACTGCCTGATCTGAGATATTTCAGCATACATTACACCAAAGGATTCATAAATAGCTTCTATGATGAAATCATGAGTGAGTTAAATGTGTTAAAAATATTTGACTTCTCCATGAAAAATTTCAGCGATATCTATGCTAATTAGTCATTAAATTTTGTTCATTAGTCACCTCATCATAAAAGTATTTGAATAAATATTCAAGATTTTCTTGTAAGTTCTTAAATATTTCCTATGGTATTATATGCATTTTTCATATTTATTGGCAAACTTCTTTTTTGCATATTGTACAAAGCAAGCCAATGCACTGCTTTCTAAACTAGAGGTAATTTAGAAGTCAAATTGATTGAGTCTGTTAATGAAAATTTCTTATAATATTCACAGTGTCATTTTTCTTTCAAAGATATTGTAATGTTGCATTTATTCATGTGGGTCCTTCTCTGTGTCAGTCAAGCTCCTCTGTTTTAGCATATAATCAAGGATTCAGAGATTAGGCTATATGATTAAGGTCAAAGAACAATATGCAGTAGAGCCTGGAGCAGGACAACATCACACGTTTTCAGTATGATGATATCTGTTTCAGCATCACAGTTTTCATTCTTCTAAATATGAATAATCAAGATAAGATTTACCAGTTTAGGGAGTAAGTTGAGATTGTCAAAAATAAAATAGATATCATTTCTAGAATTTAACCAGCAGCTCACCTTTCACTGTAAATTAAATTTTTTGCCATCTTTATTTCCTGGAATTAAGTCACTGCTCATGTGTTGACTTAAGGAAAATAAAATTCATATGACATCATTTGCCCAGTCACAAATGGCAACTAATCCCTAAAACACCAGCCACTAAACTCAATTCACAGAATAGACTTAAAAAGTAAAATAAATACAAGATGAGCTATTGGGTTATAATTTTAGAATAATCCTACCTGCTTCCAATTTTCTTAAGATGCAAAATTCACTTATAGGTGGGCATGTTTCCTTCCCAGAAACAAACATGGAATAATACATTTATTGCATATTTTAAATTTTATCAAAATTATAAATATGTTTAAGAAAAGTATCTCACTGAGTTAAATAAAGATCCAACTTTTCTAATAATGACAAATAGGATATGGGGAAGAAAGTTGACATTTAGGACGCTGATTTCAAAATATCAACAGCAACAATGATTTTGTGATCCAAGACTGAATTTTAAATTCCTTTCAATTTAGTGCAACTTTCAGTCAGATCAGGTCCTGTGAATAAACGTTCTGTATGTTTACTACCTACTGTGCAAAGTAAGTGGTTACTCCATAGAATCACAATACCACTATTTTTAATTCCAGGAGGTCCATCTAATATTATGGGCTTAATGAAAAATAGATGTTTACTGTACCCTTTCATTCATATTTCAAAGCTAAAACTGCATTGAGAGATCACTAACTTAATTTTTTTTAGTTTGCAGGGAAAACCTACTGCCATAAAATCTCACTGACTTTGTCTCAGTATCAGAGAATATTGATGTATTTATCCTCTAATAAAATATCCTATAAATCTCAAGGCTACCCATTCATATTTATTGTGCTTCTCAGTAACTTCTTTACCTTACTATTTCTTCAGCAAAAAACATTTGCAACTGTTTGCAAAAAAAAAGAGCTGAAGGAATTGAAAAAAAATTAGCAATGCATATATCATGAAAAATAGAAAAAATGTTAAAAAAAAATTCTAAAAGGAAAACATAGAATATAAAAAAGTGTTTAGTACAAAGGAAAGCAAGAAAGTACCATAATTTTAAAAATCCTACTGTATTGCCATGGCAGGAACTAAAAATGCAAATAGATATCATGATTACATTGCCAGGGAAATGAAGAGTGACAGGAAAACTTGAAACACAGTTTTTTCATTAAAGGTTAGATGGAGAAACATTACTGGATGAAGTAGATAGTGAAGTTATCAAAGAAATAAAAGAGAAACAAGATACTTATATGACTGAATAGAGAGAAGAGATGTTTTGAAAGAACAAATAAGTAAATATATTGAATTATTCTGGATCATTAGTGTGAAAAAAGGATCTTGTTTAAATAAACAGCAAATCATCATTCTCTTTGTAATTTCATACTGCCTTTTCAAAACTCTGTAACACTAGCTTTATTTTTCTCCTGATTATACCAAGAGGTCAGTAAAGCAAAGAGAGAAATAAAACAGACAGAAAAAAAGTACATATCTAGTGATAGAGTGTTGATTAGTAAAAAATTCATCTAAACCTAACTTCCTGGATGTTCAGTCAAGAGTTTATTACTAGTCCCTACTGTTAATGGCCTTAGAAGAGAACAGTACTCTAGAATATAGAGAAATGTTTTCATTGTCAAGAATGTTCTCTGTTGTAAATATTTTTTCAGCCTTGGGTTATGATTACAGTGATTATATCTGACAAAACACAAAACAACCTTCAAAAGTGATCTATTCAGGTTCGCTCAAAGATTTGTAATACATAATGTTAGAGAAGTTGGAAGTTCAAAGAGTGCCCAGAAAACTGTAAACTGCAAGGGAAACCAACTACCAGCCCTGTTCTGAGTGGCGCAGTGATAGTGCTGTCTTCTCCAGAGAAAGGAACAATAAATGTTGATACAACACATCATCTTAACCCCAGTTATAGAAACTGCATCCATGATGAGTTTTGTTGGTAATAGTTTTAAGTCTCTAATCAGTATCTCTAATGTCAAGTCATTCCTGACATCTTGACAATGTCATTGAAACAAGCTTCTGTTACAGTTCCCATGGATTGGTGGATGTAATTAATTAAGTTCCCATCAAAATTCTTTAAAAAGTATTTGAAGGATTTCCAAGAGGTTTGTAAAGAGAGTTATGATATCTTATATGACTACACATTTTGTTTTCTGTTGCTATGGTGCACTGATTTGATAAAGATAGTGAAACTGACTAAATTGTTCATTCAGCACTTCTGCTTTGGCTGAAAAAGATTTAAGACATCTATGGCATAGACTCTTAAAGATATGGTATCTAAGATCCAACATAGTATCTTCAATAAGACATACAGCCAGCTCTTCTGGAGCTGAGTCAACCCGCCCGTATTCTCAGCTAAAAGTATTTGCATTGTTTGTAATACACAACTCTTAAGTGGTGAGGGAGGGCTCCTTACTTTGATGGATGACTATGTGAGAAATTCACAATTTTTAGAAGAAGAAATACCTAGAAGTTGCAACAGGTTCATGATGTTGAACTTAAAACATCCATCAGCCATGTCTTCCCATCTATGTGACCTACTGTTATATCAGTGAGTAAAATAAATTTTTGATGCTGATATTATCTGATTAGCTGCACTTCTTTCAGGTCATAGACATTGCCAGTTATGTTTGTAGCTCCATCTTTAGAACTGAAGATTGTGTCTTGCAATAGTTATGCTCTATAAATTTCTTCAAAAGAACGAACGAACTCCCATCTCTAAATAATCACCTGGTCTTGTTTCACTTATCCACTAAACAAAGTCTGTGATAACTGTATGTTGTGTTTACCTTGTCCTGAATGTGAATAGTAGGTTTTCAGATCAGGGATAGAGCTATTATCACTTATAGTAATGACCGCATTGGCCCCCCACACCTCATTATCCCCTTTCAGATTGGTGTGATGACAGACAGATGTCACTCTACACATGTAAAAGGGATTTTTGCCCTGTACCTGAAATCATGACTCTGGAAATTTGCATATAAGCTAGACAGCTGCCACTTCTCTGCTCAGAAGAGAGCGAACAGCTTTGCTTTCTAGCGTCTTATCATCCTTCGGAATGGAAATGGCTCCTCCGAGTTTCATTGCCCTTTGAAATGTAAACATACAGTTCCACAGAGATAAATGTCTACATATCTCTGGAGGTTTCTCACTATCTCAGTTTTGCTTTTCTGTCACCTTCAATTTCTGAAAATTTTCTTCTAACTGAGGTTCCAGTTCTCTTTGCTCAAAAAATCCTGTCCATATAGAAACATTCAAAAAATCATATTACTCTCCAACAGCCTGCAGTATGCCTACTTTTCCCCACTGTCTTCACTACCAGGCTATCTTACTTTCTCACCTGGATTGCTGCTTTCTCCCCATATTCTCTCATCCCCTGCTGATCCTTTCCCCCACCAAGCATCCCAAAAGTAACCTTTCAAATGCATACTGAATTATGTCAGACCCTAAATGGAAGCTAGGTTATGAACCCTCTGATTCAGTCTTCGGTCTTATTCACCCCCTTAGCCTGACTCATCTGCCATGCTTCTCTACTGGAGTAGTCACAGCTTTCTCACACAACTACTGTTTGTCTCAGACTCCCCTTGGGGTGAAGGCCAGTGTCAGCTTTGCCTCCACTGTGGCTCTTGTTGAAAACCACAGCCTTTCTAGCTCTGAGTTCTCCTCCTGAATCCATGCAAGTTTTGTCTTCTCCAGAGATTGCCTGAAGGGGCCAGGAAGATGAAAAAGTCACTGACATGTAGACCAAATGTCAACAAAAAGGATTCAGAGACCACATGAATCCACATAAATTGATCTTTCCTTAACCCAGAGAGCGTACTCCTAGATTCACTGACTCCACACATCCTCTTGAGAATGGTTTTGTGTGACCAGGATCCTAGAAATATTTTCTCACGAAGTGGGGCCCAGCTCACTTACAGATGCATCACATTGGCTTTCTCTGTTTTCTGTCTCTTGCTTGCACTTGGCCCTCCCTTTTGCTTCTTTTGCATTGAAACCCCAAGGAAATCAGGTGAGCTTGTTTCAGGCTTTAACAAATTCGGACTGTAGTACACTGCTTGTTAAAATATGTCATTAATTATTATTTTCATAAAAAATAACACCAAAAAAAACCAAACCCAAAAACCTGGGATCTTTCATATGACCTCTACGGTCCTGGCACCTGCTCCTCATCTTGAGCCACTCTTCTTGTTCTTGAAGCTCTGCATACTTGGATTATTTTTCACTTCTTTCTCTGTATTAAGGTGCTTCAAACCTCAGAAGTTTCATATGTACACTCCTTTTCTCTGCATTGCTTACCCTACTCTTCCTCTTCCTCTGTGCCTCTGGAATTTATATCCACTTTATATACAGGTCTCAGATGAAATATCACTTATTCAAATATTTCCATTTCTCATTAAGTTTAGATAAAATTGCTTTGATATGTATATATATATGTGTGTGTGCTCCTCTATAGTATATAGTATACTGATGTGTATATATATATATATATATATATGTATGTATATTCTTCTCTACATATTTTTCACAAATCTCCACTTAATTCTAAATAAATGATCTGTGATATAAATGTATATCTGAAAAAAATAAATATATAAATGTATATCTGTTTAATGTTTGACTAACTCCTCCAGTTTTAACTCTGTGAGGTTAGAGATTATGTATTTTTTATTTTTCAGCTATAGACATGGTGCTTTGCAGAGTCTGGCAAATAGTATGCATTCAATTAATATTTGTTGAATAGGTGAATAAGTAAGTGAACAACTTAAAAACAGCTAAAAAAATTTCTTCACATTTTGAATGTGACATGACTTGATCAGTTATTAAATTTCAGTAGTGCTTAATGTACTGCAAAACTAAAAAACACAAGGAAAGTAGCACTCTGTAAGAATTGGGGCTTAATTTGGAGAGAATATCTGCTTAAAGGTTTATTAATGCTTTGATAACAGGGCCCAAAGGGATATTATTCTATTTGTTTAACCATTTCTTAATTAGAAGATAATTTTCCTTTCCAGACTCATTAAAGCAAGAATATATTTATGTATCTCAGTTGAACCTGTGAAATAAGCATATATATTCTTTAAAAATGTGTCTTGACTTTTCTCTAGTATACCAAATCTCAAAATTCTATTTATTCAATTATTGTTTTAAGAAAGTGAATATAGGATACACAAGAATTAGGAAAGAATATTTCAGATTAGCAACACATTTTGCTTGGATTTTCTCAGCTGATTTTTGAGAAGAAATAAAAGGCCAAATAATCAACATTAGTAATTGGAAGTAAAGAAAATTGAACATTTGGGGAAAGAAAAATGTTTGATTTTTTTAAACTCAAGATTTTGGATCCTGTTTTCAACTTTGATTTCATTTTGATGGGCAAGTTTTTATTTTGTCATGCAGATCAAATGTTACTATAGAGAGAAAATAAATAATTATCAGAAAAGTATGTCATTCAATGTACAATAAAAAAGTATGATAGGCAGAATACAAAGATTATTCTTAAGGACATTCACTCTTTTATAAGCCTGTCTCTTGAATGTAGGGCAGAACCTGTGAATATACTAAAGACATCACTACACTGATTATGTGACAAAGGGATTATTTAATGTAATCAATATATCTAATCAATTGACTTTGAAATAATGAGAAAGGAGATATTATCCTCAGTGGGCCTGACCTAAGCAGTGAATCTTTCAAAAGCAGAGATTTTTTTTCTTTGTTTCTTTGTTTGCTTGTATTTTCCATTTGGTCTCAGAAGAGAAAAACAGTCATAATGCAAAAAATCTACATAGGGAGGCAAAATCTGGGAGTTGAGAGAAATCCTTAGTGAATGCTAAGTCGCTTCAGTCATGTCCGACTCTGTGTGACCCCATAGACGGCAGCCCACCAGGCTCCCCTGTCCCTGGAATTCTCCACGCAAGAACACTGGAGTGGATTGCCATTTCCTTCTCCAGTGCATGAAAGTGAAAAGTGAAAGTGAAGTCACTCAGTCTTGTCCGACTCTTCGCGACCCCATGGACTGCAGCCTACCAGGCTCTTCCGTCCGTGGGATTTTCCAGGCAAGAGTACTGGAGTGGGGTGCCATTGCCTTCTCCCCCTTAGTTAATAGTTAGCAGGAAAACAAAGATCTCAATCATATAACCAGAAAGAACTGGATTGGCTAACAAAAGAGTTTGGGAGAGGACTTCAGGCCCCAGATGAAAACTGTGGCCCCAGCTTATACCTTGATTTCTGCTGGGAGAGCTGAGGGGGGAGTCCAGCTAATCTGTGTCTAGTTTCCTGACTCATGGAAACTGTAAGCTAATAAATTTATGTTATATTAAGTTCTTAAATTTGTGATAATTGTTACACAAATAGAAATCTAATATAAGGAGCAAAGTTTGTTTCTTTTTTTGTTGTTGTTGTTGTTTTCTTTTTTTTCCCCAAAAGAAGCAAGAATTTAAGTATATGAATTTTAAAGTGTTATGGCCACCACATCAAGGAATTTAAAGTTTGATAGAAAAAAATAAACACAGAAAGACTTGCAAATCAGTTTGGGATTCCTCCTTAGCCATTTACATGATTCAACTGAATTAAAAACTGAAAAGGTAAAGTATATTAAACAAGAAAACACTTCTGCTTCTCTGATATTATAGACAAACACAGAAATATGAAATTGGTGCATCATCATATCATGCAACCCGTATTCCCAATACTGTGTATCCTCAAAGTCTAAACTTTTCCCCTTGGGGTAGGTATGAATGTTAATGAATATGAGATTTTCTGTTCATCTTGCTCATATCCTTCAGTTCAGTTCAGTTGCTTAGTCATGTCCCACTGTTTGTGACCCCATGAATCACAGTACGCCAGGCCTCCCTGTCCATCACCAACTCCTGGAGTTTACCCAAACTCATATCCATCGAGTCGGTGATACCATCCAACCATCTCATCCTCTGTCATCCGCTTCTCCTCCTGCCCCCAATCCTTCCCAGCATCAGGGTCTTTTCCAATGCGTCAACTCTTCACATGAGATAGCCAAAGTATTGGAGTTTCAGCTTCAACATCAGTCCTTCCAATGAAGAACCAGGACTGATCTCCTTTAGGATGGACTGGTTGGATCTCCTTGCAGTGCAAGGGACTCTCAAGAGTCTTCTCCAACACCACAGTTTAAAAACATCAATTGTTCGGCACTCAGCTTTCTTCACAATCCAACTCTCACATCCATACATGACTACTAGAAAAACCATAGCCTTGACTAGACAGACCTATGTTGGCAAAGTAATGTCTCTGCTCTTTAATATGCTATCTAGGTTGGTCATAACGTTCTCTACAAGGAGTAAGTGTCTTTTAATTTCATGGCTGCAATCACCATCTGCAGTGATTTTGGAGCCCCCAAAAATAAAGTCTGACACTGTTTCTACTCTTTCCCCATCTGTTTCCCATGAAGAGATGGGACCAGATGCCATGATGTTAGTTTTCTGAATGTTGAGCTTTAAGCCAACTTTATCACTCTCTTCTCTCACTTTCATCAAGAGGCTTTTTAGTTCTTCTTCACTTTCTTCCATAAAGGTGGTGTCATCTACATATCTGAGGTTATTGATATTTCTCCCGGCAATCTTGATTCCAGCTTGTGCTTCTTCCAGCCCAGTGTTTCTCATGATGTACTCTGCATACATGTTAAATAAGCAGGGTGACAATATACAGCCTTGACGTACTCCTTTTCCTATTTGGAACCAGTCTGTTCTAACTGTTAGTCCAGTTCTAACTGTTGCTTCCTGACCTGCATACAGGTTTCTCAAGAGGCAAGTCAGGTGGTCTGATATTCCCATCTCCTTCAGTATTTCCACAGTTTATTGTGATCTACACAGTCAAAGGCTTTGGCATAGTCAATAAATCTGAAATAGATGTTTTTCTGGAACTCTCTTGCTTTTTCGATGATCCAGTGGATGTTGGCAATTTGATCTCTGATTCCTCTGGCTTTCCTAAAACCAGCTTGAACATCTGGAAATTCACGATTCACGTATTGCTGAAGCCTAGCTTGGAGAATTTTGAGCATTAGTTTACTAGCAAGAATACACAGAAGAACTGTACAAAAAAGATCTTCATGACCCAGATAATCATGATGGTGTGATCACTCACCTAGAGCCAGACATCCTGGAATGTGACGTCAAGTGGGCCTTAGGAAGCATTACTGTGAACATTGTTAGTGGAGGTGATGGAATTCCAGTTGAGCTATTTCAAATCCTGAAAGATGATGCTGTGAAAGTGCTGCACGCAATATGCCAGCAAATTTGGAAAACTGAGAAGTAGCCACCAGACTGGAAAAGGTCAGTTTTCATCCCAATCCCAAAGAAAGGCATTGCCAAAGAATGCTCAAACTACCGCACAATTGCATTCATCTCACATGCTAGTAAAGTAATGCTCAAAATTCTCCAAGCTCATGTCCTTAGACATAAGCAAAAATGATGGCTTTTTCAAGACTGACATTGATTACTGAATTATGATTTTCAGCCTACCTGTATCAGAGTCTGATGCTTATGAAATTCCAGAGTTCTGCTTTACAAATCCATTTGAGTGAATTAGCATTGTTGGCGATAATTTCAGATAAACTTATTTTTACATTAACTTCAAGTTATTTGTTTTTTATGGGTTAAAGTTCAAAACTACATGTTTTATGAAAGTTGGGGAAGGAATTCCATGACTTTCAGATTTACTAGCATTTCTCCAAAGACTAGCACTTGCTATGTATTCAAACATGTTTCCTGAGGAAATCACTAAAATCATTAGAAGAAAATCAAATGATATCTTCTTGTCTAGACTATTTGCTGCCGGGAGCCAGCCCACGAGATCCCACCCATGAAAGAGTCATGGGAAAGAGGAATGATTGAGCACGGCTTCTCAGGCCTCAGGGATTCTCGGAAGGCTGCCTCAGCGCTCACCTTGAAGATATCTGTCTTTCTGATGTTTACTATAAAAAACCTCTTCTTATTTTCTATGACTTAAGCAAAAGGCCTTTCCCGATTTCTTTCTTAAATAGATCATTCTGAAACCTCAAATCAACAAGGCCCCTGAACGGTAGCACCCTAAATAAAATTATCTGGGATATAGAGTATGCTGATCTAAATTCCTTTTGCTAACATATTGGTTTGTTTAATAAATGTACCTGTGCCTTTGGAGCTAATGTGCATGACTGTTCCTTAATAATAAAACAGCATTGAGAGCCTCCACACGTAAGGCCCCTGTGGGCACAAAACCCTTCGCAGGAAAAAGGGCTTGTTGGGAAATATAGGAAATGTTACTTTGTGAAACTGTTGCTTAGTCTATATTTACTCGCTATGTTTTTACTCTTAACATATTTAGCCTATATAATAAAAGCATAATAGTTGAAGATTTATATAAATAGAAGTTTAGCTGTAATACAAATAGTGAGACAATTGTTGATTTAACTGAAGGTTCTTACTTAGAGCTGACCTTCAGCTTGCTGTTCTATGACTTTATGGGACCACATTCTTTTCTGTTAAGCTCAAGGCTAGAGTAAATTACCGAAAACAGGTTTTACCTTGAAACTTTCTATTGACGAATTCTTTCCTGCTGTGCCTGATACAAAAGTGTTCTGACTGATCAACCCTTATCAATAGGAGAGTCACAAGATGTTAGCAGGTCCCCAGGCCAGAAGATGATGTAAACAAAATGAACTAAGATATGCAAACGATGTCGGTAAAGTCAACACTGTTGACCCATTAAGCTGATTTGATATGACTCTATACATTTGTTTCTATATACCACAAAAAATATAAAGCTGTCTTAAAAATAATAAAGTTGAGAGACACTTGGAAACACCGAGACTCGCTGTGTCTTCTCATTCACATCGCCGACGCCGTCCATCCTGAGGGAACCCCTGGACCAGCTGGAGCAGGACTCCGGCATTTGCAAATATGAAAATTTAGACTTGCAAGAGTCACAAATATATAAATACACAGCTTCTTTTCTTCATACCAAACTTCTCTCTTCTAAAGCCAGTGAGGTATCTTCCTCGTTATAAAATAAAAACTTTGAAATGGCAATGTGATAGTGTTGGATTTTAAAAAGTTGAAAAAAATAGTTTCTGATAAGTTCATGAGAAAAATCACTCTCCCATGACTGTTTCAAAGAGCAATCTGGAGATATTAATAAACGTGAAAAAATTCATATATTTTGAATTACTTGTTCTGCCTATGGGAATTAAACCTAACTGAATAAATATGCAAAGATATAGACATAAGGATGTCCATTGAGTAGGACACCTGTAATAGGAAAAAATCAGAAATTACCTAACCATCAAGTGTTTATTATGGAAATACATTATTATACACTTATACTTTTAAAAACTTGCAGCTATCACAAAAATAACACGGACAAATATATTATGATGTAGGTACATAATAATAATACCATTTTGTGAAAATATTACTGAATAGTATATATAACATAATACCATGCACAAAAACATATTTTAAATATGTATGATCTATATATTCATGAAAAACACCTGGAAACTTGCAGATAAACTCTTAACAACATTACGTCGGGAAAAAACCTCAGTCTTCCCTGCTGTGTTTTTCCTTTGTTTTCACATAACTACTGCATTCACAGTATTTCTGACACCAGATTTGTGGGCATTTTCCTCCCACCAAGTAATTCTCTGACATCAGCTGGGTGTACTATAATTTATTCTAACATTACCTACCTGGAGATAGCAGCAGATCCTACAGGTTAAGAACACAGTCCCATGAGATTGCCTCTTACTTCAGATGACAGTTTCAAGTAGGTACCCAAGTTATACCCACAACTTCTGTCTGACTTGGATATAAACTCGTGATTCCTACAAGTCCTTCAGGTTCAATTAACTTGCCATAATTCACAGAACTTAGGAAAACACTTATGGTTAATGATTTATTAAAGAATATGATAAAGGATGCTGATGAACATCCCGATGAAGAAATACATAGGGTGATAATGTCTGGGTGGTTCCAAATCGCAAAAACTTCTGTCCCCTTGGAGTTAGGGTGTGTCGCCCTCCTGGTAAATTGGATGTAATCACCAATCCAGAACCATAATATTATATAATTAGGATTTTTGGAGGCTTTCTCATATAGTCATGATCAAATATTAACTCCATTTTTAGCCTCTCTCCTCTCTCTAGAGAAGTAGGGTTGGGAGTGCAACAGAGCTTGAAAACTTGAAGCTTCTATTAATGGCTGGATCTTTCTGATGACCAGTCCCCATTCAGGAGATATCTATGAGCTCAATCAGAGTTGTCTCCCTAGAACAAAAGATATTCCTATTACCTTGTATGTTCCAAAGAATTTAGGAGCCATATGTCAGGAACCAGGGTCAACACTAAATATTAGAATGAAAGGTACACCTAGTTCTCTTATCATTTAGGGATTTATGTTCAAGAGTTTCAGGAGTTCTGTGCCAAGAACCAGACGCAGAGACTGCTGCTGCTAAGTCACTTCAGTCGTGTCCGACTCTGTGCGACCCCATGGACTTCAGCCCACCAGGTTCCTCCCTCCATGGGATTTTCCAGGCAAGAGTACTGGAGTGGGTTGCCATTGCCTTTTCTGGACACAGAGACTAGTGTATATATTTTCTGTTATCTCAGAAACAGTTGATTCTACAAAAGTGATTGGTCATGGGCAAATAAGCTATACTTTTTATACCTTACTCTTTAGAATTGTTTAATTTTCTGAACTTCAAGCACATATTACTTGTATTATATCAAGTTATACAGATTTTTAAATTATATATACCTAATATGTACAGGAACTCCATTTTATCATAAATAATTGTTAATATAAAAAATAGTTATAATAAAAATGATGTAATATTTAACTTAGTCAAAAAATAGGCAAAAGCAGCATTTTCCTTATAATTTACCTTAAATATAGGTATGTGAATACCTGTGGTGGAGTAGAAAAGTATGGATAAATGTATACAAAAGAATAAGTTTAGGTAATGTGATGCTGGTAATTTTTACTTTAGTTGTGTTTTGTGTCTGAATCTATTGAAAGAAATTAAGAAGAAGAACATTTTAATTTGTTTTAAATAATTTATTTAAATTATTTTTATATTTAGAATACTCTTCTTCTAAGTTGAGCTAACCTATTTTCATATGAAAAAAAAATTAACTGCCAACCTATTTTAAAACTCTAGCTATAGTTAGATAAATATTAAATTTGCATCTATTAACACAAGCTATTAATTGAAATCCACTTAAATTTACCTCAGTTATTTTTAGATATTGAATACATTGCACATAATTTCTATCCTAAATGTAACATGCTAACAAAATGCATAACATTTTCTATTACTCCTTTGATATTAAGTTAATTATTTGTCAATTAGATTTATTTCTGTCATTATAATTATAAGTTAATGTATTTCAGTATTCAATAAGATTTCATTCCAAGTCAATGCTGAAATGCACAATTGATTCCCTCTTTGGTTTTTTCATCATTCAGCAGGTCAAGTAGTTAACTAGAGTGGAATCACTCTTAATTGCTATCATCTGTCAGTAGTTAACCCACCCAGATTTTCCAAGACTACTGTCAGATTCTTGAATTAAAAGAAGACATTAGTGACTAATAAATTACTGTTCAAGCATTGTCTAATATTATAAGTAAAGGAAGATAATATAGGAAACAAAATTAAAAAGAATCATGTATTATTGCCAATTTAAAATAATTTTATAGGGTTAACCCTTAGAATACTAAATATGTCGTTAGCAATACAGAGTAAGTATAACTCACATTAATGCCAGTAATTAAGCATTACTGGACTTAAAATATATGTATGGTTATTATATTTTCTATATCAAAAGTACACTTGCAGAAGATGGGAGGAGACAGTAAAAGATGACAGAGTAGGAAGATACTAGGCTCACCTCATCTCATAAACACATCAGAAATACAACTACACATACAGAGATACACAACTACACCTATCTCTAAGAACAGCCTGAAGTCTAGCAAAGAGATTTGCTACCACAAAAGGTAAAAAGGAAAAGCCTTATTGAGATGAGTAGCATGATCTTCCCTTTCTTCCTTGTCTGATCAACATATGAACATTCTTCTTTCTATATTGATTTATACAACATGCCTGGAACAAAATGCTATGTTGTTTTCATTCTTTGAAAGATTATCTCTTCACCTATTATGGAATGCAGATGACAGCAAATGTTCCAAAACACTAATGACAAACACTTGTGAATCTCTTCATATTTGTCATATTTTTCTTAATATACAAGAAATAGTCATGAGGCATCAAGAATTTCTTTCTTAAATTTGTCTCCTTTTTCATAATCACAAAGATTCAGTTTTTTTCTTTTCCTTCTCAGTGAATAGTCTCTTTTAACAAATTTCTTTATCTCTTACTAAAATCTATGTTATTCAAACTCCTCTGGACTTGAATTGTTTCATCCTTTTTAACCTTGTAACCAAACTCTTTCCATAAGCCCATCATTGGCCCAGGAAACCCCAGAGTGAAACAGCCATATTCCATATACCAAAAGGCAGTTGTATGTGGTACATTCTGATGTACCATGAAGAGCCTTTTTTCTATAAAATGCCCTTATGAAAAATCTAACCTGCTAACACTGTAGAGTGTCACAATATCAGATAATTATTTTCTTTTGTTCTGTACTAGCCATGGTTAGAATCTAAGGAGTTCACTCGGGGTTTTCCAAGTGGAACTGCAAAGGAATCCATCCTTACATTTTTGTAATACTTTTGTTGACTTGACTTCAGATGAGAGCATGTTACGATACTCCACATTATTATATTCTTGTGACTTTTATTCCTCTTCTGGTCCTGGGAATTCTTAATTTTTTTTGTAAAAGTGATTCACCTAACAATAGATAGGCTTGCTTGATATGAAATGAGTTAATCAGGGCCATGGAAGAATCTGATAAATGACATGCATGTGCATGTTCAGTCATGTCCAACTGTTTATGACACCTAATCCATCAGGCTTCTCTGTCCATGGAATTTTCCAGGCAAGGATACTGAAGTGGGTTGCCATTGCCTACTATAGGGGATCTTCCTGACCCAAGGATTGAACCCTTGCCTCTTGTGCATTGGCAAGTGGATTCTTTACCACTGGGCCACCTACGAAGCCCATAAATGACATATCCAGGTCTAATATATTTTAATATACTTAATGGTCATATCTGCTAACTGTTAATTTGTTATTGAGATTGTCTATAGAGTCCAAGCCCTTGAGTTTTTAATTGTTTAATCCAAAGAAACTAGCAGCCAGGAAAGTCAAGGACTGGTCAAAGCAAATGATTGATTTCATGTCTTGATGGACTGTACTGTGCTAGGTCATTTCAGTCATGTCCGACTCTTTGTGACCCTATGGATTGTAGCCCACCAGGCTCGTCTGTCCGTGGGATTCTCCAGACAAGAACACTCGAATGGATTGTGCTACCCTCCTCCAGGGGAATCTTCCCAACCCGGGAACTGAATATGTAGATCTTAGGACTCCTGCATTGGCAGGCAGGTTCTTTACCACTGGTGCCACGTGGGAAGCACCGTCTAGATGCTCTATGGATATGTATATAAGTATTAAATAACAGTGAGTAGTTTCTGGCAAATACCCAGTGACAAATATATTTCCTACTTCACTTATGTAGCTAAACCATATGACTTTTTTCCAACAATTTCAATAATAATACCACTACTGGAATTACCTCTTTTATTTGCTCACCAATAAAAATATTGTTTACTAAACTGAGGATATTTTTATACTATAAACTCAATAAATACCATGACTTTTAAATAAAAACAAATGTTTGCAATAAAAAGTTATGAGTTGAATTTGAGGCTTTAGCTTCCAAATTCTTGATTTTTTCAGTTGATCGATAACATGAAAAATCTAATTCCTATATTTGTTTCATATTTTTAAATATTATAAATTTTAAGCATTTCATTCTCCAATTTCTAAATACGTTCAATTTCATCAGCCTGGAAGGTTGATAGGAGAAGCATAAAATTTTTAAAACAATCATTTTATTTCTATATTGTAAATACAACTTTTAACAGGAAATATATTAAACATGTAGTAATTGTTAAAAGCATTTCTATATTTAATGAGAAAATATGTAATTATGCTCTTGTAATTGCATAATTGTCTATTATATCTAATGAGATAAGTCTGATATTCACCTAGCATTCAAAAACCTGGTTCGGAGATACTGATTCAGGGTGTTTAGTTATATAAGTTTATGGGAATAGAAATGCACAGGTCTAAATTTTTTAAAATAGCCAGTGCAGATCTATAAACTTCCTAATTGCATATTGATAGGTGATATAAATCTCCTTCTGGAGAAAATGTGCTCCCAAGCTTGCACAAAAACAAAAAAAAAAGTTAGCCCAAGTTAACGAATTAGTGATTTCCATTATGTTCCCTTCTGGTATATAATATATAAAAATCTGCTTTTTTGCTTTGCAATTACACTTTAAAAACTAAAAAATATTATTAAAACAATTTATTAAAATAAATATTTATATTCATTAATATTAATTTAATATTAAAACAGCACTATTAAAATAAATATTATAAACAATATTAAAATACAATAATTTACTTATTATTAAGATAATTAAATAAAATAACAATAACATTAAAATAATAACAATATCAATGTTATAAATAATAATTATAATAATTTTATAATATTAAAATAATTGTTTGTTAAAAATAAACAATATTATTAAAACAAATAATTGCTGGACTCCCTTCATAGTGCTTTGTGACATTTTTGAATCTCAGTCTCTCATCTCAGATGTTTTAGATATCTTTGTTAAGTGTCTTTTTACCTGTGTTCATTGCACAATAATTTATTAGTTTTAACTCTGACTCTCATCTTATAGAAGCAGCAGAAAATTCAGTCCCAGTTTTCTGTCTTAGAAGTTATCTCCTCTTAGAATTATGAATGAAGTCTCCAGAAGCTTTTGTGGGATATTAAAGCTGAAACCAGGTCAGTTTCCACCTGCCATGGCTGTTCCTTGCCCAAACCCATATTGTCGCTTGGCATGGCCAATAGTTTATCTTTCTTTCCAAGTAGGAGTGTGGCAGGTTTTTGGTAATCTAAATATCTGATTCCTAGAATCTAGTCTATCTGCATGCATTTAGAGGCAGTACACCTCTGGGAATTGACTGTATACCTGAAGAATTAGATACCTACCTATTATGTATGTATACACTAACCTTCACTACTAATTCAAGAAAAATACCTTAGAGTTTAGCCTCTACTTCAACTCAATGACTTGTTTTTCCTCCCCTTTACTTTGGAATTTTTAACCCAATATCTTAATTTGTTTGAATCTTTCATGAGATAAAGGGAAAGGCCATCTATGAGCATCTTTTAATTCTTCCCACAAAATCTTCCAAAATAACTGAACACTAAAGGTGAAAAGATAATTAAGCAATATTTATAATAATTACAATACACTAAACATCATTCCAATTATTGTATATCAGCAATATTTTAAATAATAATATATTATTAAGTATTCTGTTATAGCTGCAATTCATTTTACCATTTTTTCTCAGATATTTTGAAGGCCATGAGCTTCAAAAAAAAAAAAAAAAGCCATGGTCTTCCAGTAGGAAGAAGATGGATTCCAAATGAATCTGAAAATTTTTCTAAGAAAGGTATTCTTTCTAAGGACTGGGATGTTCTTTTATCTTAGCTTAACCCTTGACCTCCTTCCACAGATGGCAGAAGAGGAGTTCCTTCCTACATCTCCTCCATGTGGACTCACATTCAGTTGCTAAATCTTTGCCTTAGCTCTGAATTGATAAAGAACAGTAACATAATAGGGGTAGAGATGAGGGGAAGAGTGAAGGACTATAGAAAAATGGAAAAAAGGAAAGGAAGTTGACAAACAGTAAAAAAAAAAAAGAAGAAAAAAGCAAACAAATTAGAATTAGTTCTAGAAAACCAATACTTGGCTTATTCACCAGGTTGAATTTCAAATAAATCTAAGACAGACAGTATTCTTTATTCTCTTTGTTTTCTGCCTCTGGTACTTTAATTACTCTTTAGCATAAATGCTTATTTGGTATTTGGCTGCTTTCAAACAACTTATTACAGATATAAAACGTAATGTCTTATGTGGTCTTAATTTGGCCAGAGGTTTCTTGTGTGTTTTGGCAGTTGGAAACATTGCCACCCTATTTGAAGAGCAAATGTCAAGTTTTTAAGATAATTAAGGGAAAACAATAAATATAGTTTTGCAGTAATTTCCTAATAAGATGAGAATATCTATTTTTGTTTGCAACCTGTGTTTGAATGCCTCAGCTATAAGAACTGCATTGCTGCCTGTTCTTATGTTGGTCATTTTCTAACAACCATCTAGGTCATTTATTTATTTGACCAAATGGATTCACATCTTTGATTTTTACATCTAATAGTAAATTTTTACATCTGCAGAGTTAGATTACATTATTGTTTCCCTTCCAAATGATGATTCTATAAACATTTTCACACAGCTATAGTGTCAATCTGTGAATTACTTTTCACCTTTCATTTTAAAGTCATTCAGTCAATTTTAAATGTTTGATAAGACTTGAGCTCCCCTTTTCTTTTTCCTCAGAGTGCCTGTATTTTTCTTATAATACCTTGAAACTTTGGGAATTAAAAATATAGCAAAATTTTGCGATGTGCAACCAAAGAAAGGATATAAATTTGGGGACGGATTACACAGTAACAGGTGTGCAGAAATGCAGAGGGCAAGGCCTTTGTCCTGTTGCACACTCTGGTAGTCAGGGAAAGAAGCTGTCAGTGGTACAGGAATTTAGCAGAGGAAATGGAATGATTAACGATGACAGGACAGGGAGGAAATGGGAGATTTGGGATTAAAGGGGCTCTAAGGGGCTTCCTTGGTGGCTCAGATGGTAAAGAATCTGCCTGCAGTGCAGAAGACCTGGGTATGATCCGTGGGTTCAATCCATGGATTGGGAAGTTTCCCTGGAAAAGGAAATGGCAACCCACTTCAGTAGTCTTGCCTGAAAAGTCCCATGGGCAGAGGAACCTGGTGGGCTACAATCCACGGGGTCTCAAAGAGTCAGACACGAAAGAGTGACTTTTTTACACAGTTAACACCACTTAAGCATTCAACTATACTTTTTTAGACTTTCAACCTTTACTGCAACTATTCGTCATCATCATTTTTCTGAGCCACTCCTGCTCCTGGTCCAGATTACTGAAAATCCAAACAACCAAAACTTATTCCTCATTCAGTATTTATTTGGGGAGAAATTAATATGAGAAAAATTAAGCAAAGTAATCCAAAATAAGGAATGAGGTGTTTGCAGCAAAGCATCTGCACATAAGACAGAAAAAATTAATGTGGATATGACTTGTATATATAGTAATAAAAAACAAAACTTACAACTTATATATATATATGCATTATATATGTGTATATATATGTGCATTATAAGAAAGCTAAAGGGCCCAGTACAATGCCTGTCACATAATTGCCTAAGCAGATAAATATTGTAAGTATCCAAAAATTTAAGTTTCTTTTGGTTCATTTTATTAAAAGTTAAGACTAGGTTACAAATCACGAAAAAATTTTTCAAGACAGAAGAAAGTCAAGCATCTCTATTAGCCCATCTTCTACAACCCTAAATCCACAAAGCAGTATTAAAAAAGAAGCTCTAACCTGCTAGCCAAGATTCCAATGTTTCCTTAATCAACAATTGCGGAGGGCCTGAGAAAAGTTTCATCTTCCAGATTTCATCATATCTTTCAATCACTTTTAGTGAATAACAATATATACTTTGCTACACTATCTTTTATTAATTCTAATTTCTGTGATCATTTATTTCACAGGTTAAAGCTACGTTTTATTTGGTACTTTTGTAGGGCTTTAATTTTTTTTGTTTTTACTGCAATCCTGCTTTTTAGTCATGACACATTCTTATAAAAAGAAAAAAAAAGAAAAGGTAAAATTTTTCTGTGAAAAAGAAAAAAACGCCAGCTCTTTCATTCATCCTATACATATATATATTTATTTCATATACTAAGCAATATCTTTTTGTCTCTAATTTAGCAGATTTTAATTTGTATAATGAACATAAAATATTTTTATACCAGTAATTTAAATTTATGAAAATAGTAAAACTAATTTTATTCTACATGTCTTTGGTAATGTGTAGCTTCCTGACATTTCCTTAAATGTAGTTAAAATAAGCTATTCATAGCCTTACTGAGGTGCATTTAAGATCACTTCCTTATAAATAGTGAGGCAAGTTTAACTCATCTGTGATATATTAACAGAACCATCTGTTCAGTTTGTAAAATGTTTTATGTTAGAATAAAGGTTCTATAATACAGCATAGATTAGCATGGCTCATAAGTATAATAGATTCCTGGATGACTTAATTTATTTAAAATATGCAGACTATTCAATATCTTCTTGATTTAGAGAAAGTTTAACAGTCTAGGAGTCTGTTTCTTGCCCTAATTTAGCTAAATTTGTTAAATACTTTTTTTCAGTTTGGAAATATAAAGGGAGGAAATCCCCTCCCTTTTTACTCCAGCAGCTATCAAAATTCCTCTTTGTCTACAACATGTCTTACTCCATCAAGTTAGAAATGTTTTATTCCTTGCTTATGTTGCAAATAAAAGTGGACCATGTAGATGGAAACCAAAGTTCTCAGTGACATTTAGCCCCAAAGATGCTTATATAACATATTATATCTTTAGACAATGAAATTGTAAGAAGATGATTGGTTGAAGACTGAAACTCCATCTTTTAAATTTAGCACTTGTTCTATTTCAGGAAATGGTACAGACTCTAAGTCTGACAAGAGAATGCTCCTTAATTGTTTTGAAAATTCCCTCCTTAACAAATAATGTTTGGATAATACCAACAACAGATGTTTTTCATTTTTCTGCTGTTACCAAGGTCACTACTTCTTAAGTTCTCTGTTTTTCAGATATGATTTGCTCCTATCGTTACTCACATTGACTATCTGTTGGTATCAAGACAACTAGACACAGTGAACAACATTTATTAATAGTTTAAAACATAAACAGCATTCCCAAGACATTGATGAAGTTGCACACTGGCTAAGTTTTTTTTTAGCACAATTAAGAAACATTTTAGTAATTTACAGTTATCAAATACTTTCTTAAATAATGTCATGTACCAGAGAGCTTCATTTTTTTAAACATTAGTAAATATCTTACTTTCAGAAGGACCTCAGCAAAGAATTATTACCTATTGGTTCCATCAAATGTTTAATTAATTTATGATGTCAAACATAAATATGCAGAAAACAGTGAACCCAGATGCAGTGATGGTGATTTAATTGCTAGGGTGTGTTCAACTCTTTGCATCCCCCTGGACTATAGCCCACCAGGTTCCTCTTTTCAAGGGATTTCTCAGGAAAGAATACTGGAGTGGGTTGCCATTTCCTACTCCAGGGCATCTTCCGAACCCGAGGATTGAACCCTTATCTCCTGCTTTGGCAGGTGCATTCTTTATCAAGTGAGCCACATGGGAAGCCCCTATCCCAGCTGTGGTACATGGCTGAAAATATCTCAAATAAGTTCACAGACTGCTCTTTCAAAAAGTGAATATTACCAAAAAAGGGACAGAAGTATTTCAGTTAGATCATGAGTACAGTGACTCCCAGGTGACTCAGTAGTAAAGAATCGGCCTGCCAATGCAGGAGACACAGGTTCTCTCCGTGGGTGGGGAATATCCCCCGGAGATAGAAATGGGAACCCACTCCAGTATTCTTCGTTGGGAAATCCCATGAACAGAGGAGCCTTGCAGCCTACAGTCCGTGGGGTTGCAAAAGAGTCAGACAAGACTTAGAAAGTAAAAGAACAATAATAATGACTCAAGTCCTGTCTTACACGAGTAGTTGTAATTTAATTCATCCTAATTTGGGGAATAATTATTTAATGTTGTGTGGATTATTTAATGTATTTGAGATTAGTGCCCAAATTTATTTCCAGAACTTAGCAGTATTTTGTTTGCTTGCTTATTTTAGACAAGTTACTGTCTTTCTTAAACTTAGAGTTTTCATAATTCTTTCAAATGTATAGTAAGCATATATGGTATGTGTGTACTTCATGGAGTATTGACACATATTATATTGACAGTGGCAAAAAGGGTAGACAATAAGAGTAGCTAGAAGCTCAGGTGAAGCAAAAAATTTGATTAATATTTGTTGGCAGCAAGCACAAGAATAAGGTCAACTGCTTAGCAGTACACACTTCACCAGCATTTTCACCAGTTGAGAACTGGGGCTAAGTAAAGTATGATGTATCAAAATTATGGAAAATGATGCACATTTTAAAAGGATGTTTAGTGTCTCAGTTCAGTTCAGTTCAGTCGCTCAGTTGTGTCCGACTCTTTGCGACCCCATGAACTGCAGCACTCCAGGCCTCCCTGTCCATCACCAACTTGCAGAGTTTACCCAGATTCATGTCCATTGAGTCGGTGATGCCATCTAACCATCTCATCCTCTGTCATCCCCAACTCCTCATGCCTTCAAACTTTCCCAGCATCAGGGTCTTTTCAAAAGAGTCAGCTCTTCACATCAGGTGGCCAAAAAATTGGAGTTTCAGCTTCAACATCAGTCCTTCCAATGAACACCCAGGACTGATCTCCTTTAGGATGGACTGGTTGGATCTCCGTGAAGTCCAGGGAACTCTCAAGAGTGTTCTCCCACACCACAGTTCAAAAGCATCAATTCTTCGGCACTCAGCTTTCTTTATAGTCCAACTCTCACATCCATACATGACCACTCGAAAAACCGTAGCCTTGACTAGACAGATCTTTATTGGCAAAGTAATGTCTCTGCTTTTTAATATGGTGTCTAGGTTGGTCATAACTTTCCTTCCAAGGAGTAAGCGTCTTTTAATTTCATGGCTGCAATCACCATCTGCAGTGATTATGGAGCCCAAAAAAATAAAATCAGCCACTGTTTCCACTGTTTCCCCATCTATTTGCCATGAAGTGTTGAGACTGGATGCCATGATATTAGTTTTCTGAATATTTAGCTTTAAGCCAACTTTTTATCTCTCCTCTTTCACTTTCATCAAGAGGCTCTTTAGTTCTTCTTCACTTTCTGCCATAAGGGTGGTGTCATCTGCATATCTGAGGTTACTGAAATTTCTCCCGGCAATGTTAATTCCAGCTTGTGCTTCCTCCAGTCTAGCGTTTCTCATGATATACTCTGCATATAAGTTAAATAAGCAGGATGACAATATATAGCCCTGACATACTCCTTCTCCTATTTGAAACCAGTTTGTTGTTCCATGGCCAGTTCTAACTGTTACTTCCTACCTGCATACAGGTTTCTCAAAGGCAGGTCAGGTGGTCTGGTATTGCATTCTCTTTAAGAATTTTCCACAGTTTGTTGTGATCCACACAGTCAAAGGCTTTGACATAGTCAATAAAGCAGAAATAGATGTTTTTCTGGAACTCTCTTGCTTTTTCGATGATCTAGCGTATGTTGGCAATTGATCTCTGTTTCCTCTGCCTTTTCTAAAACCAGCTTGAACATCTGGAAGTTCACGGTTCACATATTGTGGAAGCCTAGTTTGGAGAATTTTGAGCATTACTTTACTAGCATGTGAGATGAGTGCAATTGTGCGGTAGTTTGAGCATTCTTTGGCATTGCCTTTCTTTGGGATTGGAATGAAAGCTGACATTTTCCAGTCCTGTGGCCACTGCTGAGATTTCCAAATTTGCTGGCATATTGAGTGCAGCACTTTCACAGCATCATCATTTAGGATTTGAAATAGGTCAGCTGGAATTCCATCACCTCCACTAGCTTTGTTCATAGAGATACTTTCTAAGGCCCACTTAACTTCACATTCCAGGTTGTCTAGCTCTAGGTGAGTGATCACACCATCATGATTATCTGGGTTGTGAAGGTCTTTTTTGTACAGTTCCTCTGTGTATTCTTGTCACCTCTCCACATCTTCTGCTTCTGTTAGGTCCTTACCATTTCTGTCCTTTGTCGGGCCCATCTTTGCATGAAATGTTCCCTTGGTATCTGTAATTTTCTTGAAGCGATCTCTAGTCTCTCCTATTCTATTGTTTTCCTCTATTTGTTTGCATTGATCGCTGAGGAAGGCTTTCTTATCTCTCCTTGCTATTCTTTGGAGCTCTGCATTGAAACAGGTATATCTTTCCTTTTCTCCTTTGCTTTTCACTTCTCTTCTTTTCACAGCTATTTGTAAGGCCTCCTCAGACAGCCATTTTGTTTTTGCATTTCTTTTTCCTTGCGATGGTCTTGATCCCTATCTCCTTTACAATGTCACAAACCTCCATCCATAGTTCATCAGGCACTCTGTCTCTCAGACCTAGTCCCTTAAATCTATTTCTCATTTCCACTGTATAATCATAAAGGATTTGATTTAGGTCATACTTGAATGGTCTAGTGGTTTTCCCTTCTTTCTTCAATTTAATATCTACTGTCATGAAAAAATCTTCTAAGAATATTCATAAATGTAAAGAGCTTAATACAATATTAAACGTTGCATCTATATTAAAATTCACAGAGAAAAAGTGTTATTACAAATACACATAATTCTGTAAATTTTTATATGTGTCTCCTAAGAAAAGTAGGGGGCTTCCCAGGTGGGTTCAGTGATAAACAATCCACCAGCCAATGGAGATCTGAGTTCTATTCCTGGATCAGAAAGATCCCCTAAGTAGTAAATGACAACCTACTGCAGTATTCTTGCCTGGAAAATTCCATGAACAGTGGAGACTGGCAGGCTACAGTCTGTGGAGTCACAACGAGTTGGACACAACTGAGCTACTGAGCACATGCGTGCACACACATACAAGGAAAGTAGGGATATGTAAGAATTTAACCTGGAAAGATAAATGTCAGATTTAAATTATTGGTTGCCTCTAGGCAGAATACTCATTTTGTGTTGTGTATGCATCAAAAGAAATCTAAACTTAATGAATACTGCCTGGCGATTTTTAAATAAAAATGTATTCATCATGCATAATAACAGCAAAATAAGTGTTTTTGTATTATCAAACACCTTCCAGCAGAAATACAGGCTGATTTCCATGTAGGTGTTCAGTGAGACATATTGTAGTGAAACATCAAGTATCACTTGTAATTGGTACATATTTTGAATGCAAACTATTAAATATTTGAAAATAGTCTATTCTCTCAGGTAAAATATTCTTTCTACAGTCTTGGTTAACATTATTTTTAATTTAGAACATTACATACACCTTATCAAATATTAACCTTTCTTTTACCCTAATTTGCATACATACGGAATCAGAGCTTGCTGGATTAATTATTCATTTTTCATAGGACCAATAAAAAGTGAACTAATGCTAGATTCCATACAAATAAACTATACTGGCTTTAATTAATCTATTAAGTTCAGTTCAGTCGCTCAGTCGTGTCTGACTCTTTGCGACCCCATGAATTGCAGCACGCCGGGCCTCTCTGTCCATCACCAACTCCCAGAGTCTACCCAAACCCATGTCCATCGAGTCAGTGATGCCGTCCAACCATCTCATCCTCTGTCATCCCCTTCTCCCCCTGCCCCCAGTCCTACCAAGAATTAGGGTCTTTTCCAATGAGTCAATTCTTCGCATGAGGTGGACAAAGTATTGGAGCTTCAGCTTCAACATCAGTCCTTCCAATGAACACCCAGGATTGATCTCTTTTAGGATGGATTGATTGGATCTCCTTGCAGTCCAAGGGACTCTCAAGAGTCTTCTCCACCACCACAGTTCAAAAGCATCAATTCTGCGGTGCTCAGCTTTCTTCACCGTCCAACTGTCACATCCATACATGACCACTGGAAAAACCATAGCCTTGACTAGATGGACTTTTGTTGGCAAAGTAATGTCTCTGCTTTTAAATATACTAGCTATGTTGGCCATCACCTTCCTTCCAAGAAGTAAGCGTCTTTTAATTTCATGGCTGCAATCAACATCAGCAGTGATTCTGGAGCCCCAAAAAATAAAGTCTGACACTGTTTCCACTGTTTCCCCATCTATTTCCCATGAAGTGATGGAACCAGATGCCATGATCTTAGTATTCTGAATGTTGAGCTTTAAGCCAACTTTTTCACTCTCCTCTCTCACTTTCATCAAGAGGCTCTTTAGTTCTTCTTCACTTTCTGTTATAAGGGTGGTGTCATCCGCATATCTGAGGTTATTGATATTTCTCCTGGCAATGTTGATTCCAGCTTGTGTTTCTTCCAGCCCAGCATTTCTATGATGTACTCTGCATATAAGTTAAATAAGCAGAGTGACAATATACAGCCTTGATGTACTCCTTTTCCTATCTGGAACCAGTCTGCTGTTCCTTGTCCAGTTCTAACTGTTGCTTCCTGACCTGCATACAGGTTTCTCAAGAGACAAGTCAGATGGTCTGGTATGCCCATCTCTTTCAGAATTTTCCACAGTTTATTGTGATCCACACAGTCAAAGGCTTTGGCATAGTCAATAAAGCAGAAATAGATGTTTTTCTGGAACTCTGTTGCTTTTTTGATCATCCAGCGGATATTGGCAATTTGATCTCTGGTTCCTCTGCCTTTTCTAAATCCAGCTTGAATTAATCTACTAGCCAAGCCTATTTAGGTTATAAGTGATAAAGGCCTATTACTCAAATAACTTAAAAGAAAACTATTTGAAGATACATTGGAGTTACAAAAACAAAACAAAAATATAAGATCTCTTTGCAGTAACCAGAGAAGCTTTGGAAACTTAAAGAACTGAAATCTTGACCTATACCTCTGGGGTTCTCTCTTATCAGCTATTCATATCTGATAATATTTTTCATTGGAAAAAATTTTAAAGGTAATCCTGTCATTGAGGGGCTAAGTATGGCATGGGGTGAAGTGTAAATAGAACTATAGTTTTCAGAACTTGAGAATGAAGGGTGAGGATCCAGGATTAGTTGTCCCACTGAAATCCTGCCATTGGAAGTCAGAATGAGAAATTTCCTTTCCAAAATGAGTAGGGAGTGAGGAAAGGTGTATAGAACTTTGTATATGCTACTATGATAAGAATGTCAGTACGTTGCTTTACGTGTGTACAATGCTTTATGTGTTAACAGTTATAACTTGCTTGCTGTGCTTCCAAGCCTGTCAATATGAGTTTTCTCTTTAATATTGCTCAATAACTTTATAGTTCTGCATTTGTCATCTTTTACCTCTCTGAAGCATATTTTTCACTATTTTACCCAGTTCTCTAATTTTATTTTTACTTTTTCATTCAGAAGAATATGTAGAAAAGTCAAGGATCATGTTTAGCAACTCCAGTATTCCATGAGTGCTATAGGTCAGATTAGGAAATCAGAGCTTGATACATATAATGTTAAGTATATAAATATAATGGTGTATTAGGAAAAATTTTAAATGGAGTATTTATAAAGGCTTAACATTGTTGTTACCTAAGCTTGCAAACATTTTGTTCCTTGAGATGATAGAAACATCAGACTACAATTATTTGATTTTAGAGCACAAACCTTTGTCTGCATACACTGAACTGCAGTTATTGGCCTGTATAAACTGGACAGGAAATATCAAGAGCAACTGGATCCTTGACCTTAGTCACCAGCCTTCCATTTTATTCCTACTAGCATGGTATATAACAAAAATAAAAGAAGTATTTATGAATCAGGCTGCTGCACTATCTGTTCCAAGGGCCCTGGACTGGGACATGGCAGAGCGTATTCTGCTGATTCCATGCTTTGACTTAGTTATTATCAACTGTGGCATCTTGATATCTTCATTCCTTTCTCAGCCTCTTCTTACTATCAAATGGATTAAACATATTTTGAGGGAACAGAATAATGTTCAATACATTTTTTTTTTCCAGAGACATTTTATTCTTACCCTTCCTTACATATAACTTATATTTTTGCTCTCAATTTTTTGTCTCTTTTCTCCTCTTGGACTTTGCCAAGCTGTTTTTCCCGTATCTTTCTTGTGCTTTTCTCTGTTGCTACTCCAAATGGCAATCCACTCCAGTATTCTTGCCTGAAGAATTCCATGGACAGCGGAGCCTGGTGGTCTGCAGTCCATGGGGTCACAGAGAGTCGGACACGACTGAATGACTAACACACATACACACACTCCAAAGGATAAATAAAATAGTTCAATTCTTCTATATCCTAAAAAAGTAGCTTAACTTCACTTCTCATTCAAGTTTCATACTTCTGTCTTTTAAAAGTATCCTCAAAATTAAATGTAGCTTTTCTGATTCCAACTTATCATATTTCACACATTTCTCAAAGTACTAGAAGCTTATTTTGCCCCCGTAAATTGATCTTAATAGGAAAGTTTAAAGACTTTCAAGTAGCCATAATCAACGATCTGTTCTTAGGCTTCATTCCTACAAAATTTCCACTGTTTGGAAGCTTCTTATTGAGACTCACTTCATCTTTAATTCTATAATAATACTGTTGTATGTTCTGCTTCTCCTCTTACCTCAATGTCTCCTCAATTTTTAAATCTTTGTTGCTTAGATTTTTATTTAAAACATTTCATTTTAGAAAGTTTAATATGTACAATATAATTTGATTTTGACACATGTATATTTTGCAAATAATTATCGCAATAGGATTGGTTAACTTCCCTCCATCACATCACATCCTTCAGTTATTGGATCCATTTTCCTTTTTTTCCTCTCTTTTTCTTTTCAGTAACATCCATTCACATGATTTTGACTTACATTTATATGATTACAAATTACTCTTATCAAGAGCAACTGGATCCTTGAACTTAGTTACCAGCCTGCCATTTATACGAACATCTCCTCTGAAGTCTAGGACCTTATTTTGAAATTCCTGTTGAACATGTCTATGAAGATCTGTCTCATACATACTGCAAACTTACAAGATTTATACATGAGCTAATAATATTATCTCTCTATCTTGTTATTCTTTTTTATTTTCTACCTCAGAAAATATCCTTATAACTTAGCAGGTTAACCAAATTACTGATCTTATTGTACTTCTTGACCATTATCTCACCCTTCATCCCCACTGGCAGTCTTTTTCAAGTCAAAGTTTCTGTATCTCGAGTGTCTTTGGAATCTTTTTATTCCATTCCAAGTAAGTTTTCACAGATCATATTTTTTTAACAGACTTATTTTCTAATATCTTCCTAAGTGCTCTCTGACACCTCACCATTTCTCATCTCTCAATTATTCCCTCAGAATACTACTAAAATTTATTCACAATCTTTTGTTGCAATCTATAATTCAGTTCCTGAATTGAGATGAATTTTACTAATATGAATCACTTAGAGTCCTTTCATTTGTGTGTAACTTTATCTAAACTTTTCTAAAATGCCCATCCCTCTTAATACTATCCTTTCTAACCTTATAGACTTAGGTTATATCTCAAACCTTTCCTGAAGCCTTTATTGATGCCCTGAATCAAAGGAATTTTCTATCTACTTGATTCTATAACTAAATTTCAGTTCTCACTAAAATGTATAATAAATTATAATGTATCATGAAATTAAAATTACAGTTTTTGAAACATATTTTTTTTAATTTGACTATTTATTTATTTTTTAATTTTACATAAAGTAGTTTGTATCTGTTAATCCCATATTCCTAATTTACCTTTCCCTCCCTTTCCTCTTTGGTAACCATAGATTTGTCTTCTATAGCTGTATAGATTCATTTATATTATTTTTTAGATTCTACATATAAGCGATATCATATAGTATTTCTCTTACTTCAGTTAGTATGATATTTTCTAAGTCAATACATGTTGCTGCAAATGTCAATGCTTGGTTCTTTTTATGGCTGAGTAATATTTCATTACGTACACACACACACACACACATGCACACACATCTTTTTAAACCAGCAATCTGTTACATGCTCGTGGGTTGTGTTTGTGTCTTGGCTGTTGTAAATAGCACATCTGTGAACATTGGGGTGCATGTATCTTTTTGAGCCAGAGTTTTTATCTTTTTTGAATATATTTGGGTCTGTTCTTTTTCAGGAGTTTTATTGTGTCATGTCTTAAATTTAGGTCTTTAATCTATTTTTTTTTAATTTTTGTATATGGTGTGAGGGAATATTCTAACTTCATTGATGTGTATGTAGCTGTCCAGCTTTCCCAACACCACTTCCTGAAGAGACTTTATCCTCTCTACTGTATATTCTTGCCTCCTTTGTCATAGATTAATTGACCAGGGGTCTTTTAAGGGCTCTCTATTCTGTTCCGTTGATACACTTGTCTGTTTTGTGCCAATAGTGTGTTGTTTTAATTACTCTATTTTTGTAGTATTATCTGGGGTCTGGGAGGATAATGACTCTAGCATTTTTCTTTTTCCTTAGGATTACTTTGGCAATTGGGTCTTTTGTGGTTTTATATAAATTTTAAGATTGTTTCTTCTTGTTATTTGAAAATGTAATGGGTATTTTTCTAGGGATTGCATTTAATCTGTAGATTGCTTTGGGTGGTACAGCCATTTTAATGATATTAACCTTTCCAATCCAAGAGAGTAAGATATCTTTCTGGTTTGTTTGTTTGTTTTAGTCATCTTTAGTTTCCTTTATCAGTGTTGTATATTTCTCAATGGGTGGCTCTTTCACCTCCTTGGTTAGGCTTATTCTTAGAGGGGGCTTGATGTAATTTTAAATGAGTTTTGTTTTTGTTTTGCTTTTCCTTTTTGATATTTCATTATTAGTGTAAAGAAATAAATATTTCTTTACAAATATTTTATATTTGTAAATGTGTATGAACTAAATGAAAGTGAATGTGGAAGTCACTCAGTCGTGTCCAACTCTTTGTGACCCCGTGGACTACACAGTCCATGTGATTCTCCAGGCCAGAATACTGGAGTGGGTAGCCTTCTCCTTCTCTAGAGAATCTTCCCAACCCAGGGATTTAACTCTGGGTTTCTGCTTTGCGGGCAGATTCCTTACCAGCTGAGTCACAATGAACTAAACTAAAGCTATATAAGTTGTACTGGTTTTACACCCATCACTTTTGTATTTCTCTCTTGTCAATTGAACATTGCTATAAAACAGTGTTCTAAAACAGGGATCTAGAAAATAGAATATAGAAATATAAAATAGAAAATATAAAATATTTCTGTAATAATAATTGTGTACCCTACTGCTTTGCAGAATTCATTTATTAGTTCTAATAGTTTTTGTGTGGAGTTTCTAGGATTCTCTGCATACAGTATTGTGTTATCTGAAAATAGTAACAATTTTACCTCATTGCTCCAATTTAGATATCCTTTACTTATTTTTTTTCTTGTCTGATTGGTGTGGTTGGTACTTCCAGCACTGTGACAATAGACATGGTGAGAGTGGACATTCTTGTTTTATTTCTGAATTTATCAGGAAGGCCTTCAGCTTTTCACCACTGAGTATTGTGTTGGCTGTGGGTGTGTCATAAATGGTGGTGATATCATGTTGAGATTCATTCCCTCTATAACCACTTTGGTGAGAGTTTTTATCGTGAATGGATGTTAAATTTTATTAAATGCTTTTTCTGTATCTATTGAGTGATCATGTGATTTTTGTCTCTTCTTTAATTCCTACTCTAGAGAATTGCTTTAAAGGTTGAGCAAGAAAATATTTTAAAGCATATGAATACATTCTGGCACATATTTAGCACTCAGTAAAATGTACTCCAGTACTACTTGGTAAAGTCAGAAGTTTCTTAACAACAACAGCAATAAGTTTCTTAACACAGATAACAGGTCTGTACCAGATGCAGGTGATACACATGCAAAGAAATAGGCTTTATGTACTCTCATCAAACATTTAGTGGTGAGTGAAATTTGTCCTGAGCAGTTCTTGTTTTTTCCTTCAGTTTCTCTTTCCTCACAGATTCAAAATACGTTATGAATACCCAGAACCATCAATGTGAAATCATACTCCCAAGTATATCCTGATGGGAGTTTGTTGCATTTGGTAATTTTAAATGATATATATATATATGTGTGTGTGTGTGTGTGTGTGTGTGTGTGTCACACGTGCGTGCTGTAGTATATTGTAGTAGCAGTAATGCCATGAGAAAAAAAAATCCTGGGACAAAAAATGTTTTTATGTCCACAAATCATATTTTTTTGGCTGCCTTTTCATTGTATGTCTGGAAATATGTGTCCTGTGTTCTATATATATATATATATAAATATATATATATATACACACATAAAAAGAAAATACAGTAATTATATTATGAATGTGCAGAAAATGTCATTTGTATGTTGACGAGGCTATAAATTAGCACTCCAAATGTGCTGATTCTTGTTTCATTATATGGAGAACTCATGGGTTTTCTAGATCCCTGTTTTAGAACACTGTTTTATAGCAATGTTCAATTGACAAGAGAGAAATACAAAAGTGATGGGTGTAAAACCAGTACAACTTATATAGCTTTAGTTTAGTTCATTGTGACTCAGCTGGTAAGGAATCTGCCCGCAAAGCAGAAACCCAGAGTTAAATCCCTGGGTTGGGAAGATTCTCTAGAGAAGGAGAAGGCTACCCACTCCAGTATTCTGGCCTGGAGAATCACATGGACTGTATAGTCCACGGGGTCACAAAGAGTTGGACACGACTGAGTGACTTCCACATTCACTTTCACTTAGTTCATACACATTTACATGTTAATCTACTATCTGAACTATTTTTCTAGAATATCAGTTCCTACTTTCAATAACTTCATAGACATTTTCAGTTTTCACTTCAAAACATAAAATGATATATTGTATCTTCTAATGTCATATGAATTTGTTCAGTTGCTCAGTCGTGTCTGACTCTTTGTGACCCCATGGACTGGAGCATACCAGGATCCTTGTCCTTCACCATCTCCCAGAGCTTACTCAAACTCATGTTCATTCAGTCAGTAATGCCATCCAACCATCTTGTCCTCTGTCATCCCCTTCTCCTCCTGCCTTAATCTTTCCCAACATTAAGGATTTTCCAATGAATCGGCTCTTTGCATCAGGTGGCCAAAGTATTGGAGCTTCAGCTTCAGTATCAGTCCTTCCAATGAATATTTAGGGTTAATTTTCTTTAGGATGGACTGGTTTGATTTCCTTGCAGTCCAAAGGACTCTAAAGAGTGTTCTCCAACACCACAGTTTGAATTCTTCAGTGCTCAGCCTCCTTTATGATCGAACTCTCACACCTGTACATGACTATTGGAAAAAACATAACTTTGACTAAATAGACTTTGTTAGCAAAGTAATGTCTTTGCTTTTTAAGATGCTGTCTAGATTTGTCATAGCTTTTCTTCCAAGGAGCAAGTGTCTTTTAATTTCATGGCTGTAGTCACCATCTGGAGTGATTTTGAAGCCCAAGAAAATAGTCTGTCACTGTTTCCATTGTTTCCCCATATATTTGCCATGAAGTGATGGGACTGGATGCCATGATCTGAGTTTTCTGAATGTTGAGTTTTAAGCCAACTTTTTCACTCTCCTCTTTCACTTTCATCAAGAGGCTCTTTAGTTTCCTCTTCACTTTCTCCCATAAGGATAATGTCATCTACATATCTGAGGTTATTGATGTTTCTCCTAGCAATCTTGATTTTAGCTTGTGCTTCATCCAGCCTGGTATTTTGCATGATGTATTCTGCATATAGGTTAAATAAGTAGGGTGACAATATATAGCCTTGCTGCACTCCTTTCCCAATTTTAAACCAGTCTGTTTTTCCATGTCCAGTTTGAATTGTTGCTTCTTAACCTGCATTTAAGTTTCTCAGGAAGCAGGTAATGTGGTCTGCTAGCCCCATCTCTTTAAGGATCTTGCAGTTTGTTGTGATCCACACAGTCAAAGGCTTTAGTGTAGTTAGTGAATCAGAAATATATGTTTTCCTGGAATTCTCTTGCTCTTTCTATGATCCAGCAGATGTTAGCAATTTGATCTCCAATTCCTCTGAAGGCTATTCAGATTCTAATCAGATAGACATGCATTTTATAATAAAAATTCTGGGAAAATAAAATAATGTAGATGCTTATTTGACAGTGTTAAGACTTCTACTGAACCAATCTATTCCTTTAGGTAAATTTTATTTACACTGAAAATCAGATCTAATTAGAAAACTTACACAAGGTAAAACAATGTAGCATATTTGTTTAGAAGAGTAGGAAATAAATTATCCAGTTCACAAGCTAAAGCTAAAATGTGATATTAAATATAAAAGGATGGAGAATTTATTTCAATAAATTTCCTCTCGTGAAAGTTCAGCTGGAAAGACTATGATTTCAAAGAGTGCCTTGTGAATCATTATCTAAAATACATTTAATGATTCTT
Source organism: Giraffa tippelskirchi (assembly GCF_054371585.1). Lineage (NCBI taxonomy): Eukaryota > Metazoa > Chordata > Mammalia > Artiodactyla > Giraffidae > Giraffa > Giraffa tippelskirchi. The sequence goes on from NC_137278.1 coordinate 68,611,333, forward strand.
TATATGAACAAACAAAGAGAAGAGATAAAAGACTAAGCTGATCGAAGTGTTCTTTTCAATTTTTACTTTATTTTTACCAGTATTGGTAGCATGTCTCTCTTAATTAATAATCATGTTTGGGATCAGAGGTCTGAGAATAATTAAAGCATACCAATATGATATTTCTCAAATAGGAGATTCTGCTGCCTTTAAACAGTGTTATTACATTTATAATCACCATCTGCCTATCCCTACTCTTTCTTTTTCTGGATCTTTTCCTAGTGTTTCTCAAAATATTACTTGCATTGGGCATAACTACAGGGTAATTCTACACTATGTGATCCTATTTTATAAATTACAGTTATGTGAGGGAGATTGGTGATTGAGAAAATACCCTTGTTGGGTAGTATCCAGTAATATTTCTATGAAAGAGCTTTCAGTAAGTCGTGTTAGATTCTTTTGTAACCCCACACAGGGCCTGTAGCCTGCCTGGCTCCCCTGTCAATGGGATTTCCAGGCAAGAATACTGGAGTTGGTTGCCTTTTCCATCTCCAAATAACAAAGCTTATCAATTGCTTTTATGCTATCAAAGCTGCCTGGCATAGAACTTAATAACTTTTTGTTATGGTTTCTCTGCTTGGAAGTTTTCATAAAATCATCACCTAGTTTTGGTTAATAAAAGTGAAAGTATATGTGTTACTTAGTACCACATTCAGAATAAAGATTTTGCATTACTCTAAGAGGAGAGTTTTGGTTCATAATTAATATAACCAGGATACAGACTGACTGACTCATTCTTAGCAAAAACTGAAATTTCTGCAAGGATGAATGTGCCATCTGAAGCTTTCCTATCAGTGTTTTTGTGCTATGCAGTAATATTCCACCCTTTATGTTTTTCTCTTCATCTATCACCATGTTTTTTACTCCATCATAACCCGTTTATGCAATCTACAGTGAATTGGATATGACAGGCAAAGAACATAGTACATGTTGAATATGATACTGAGTAAATAATGGACCCTGACATATGATGAGAATACCTTAAATTTGAATTTGAATCAATGTAATATCTCTCTTGATGATGATGCTTGCATTTTAAACATTATTTCTAATTTTAGACATTTCATGTGCTGAATTTTAAGTAGTAGAAACAAAGGGGAAAATTTTTAGTGAAATGGGGGCCTTTCTTAGAGTGGTTAGAAGCAGTAAATTATAATAAAAACTGTCCAGAGTATGAATTCCTCACATGGTGGTTTTGAGATGATTGTGTTTAAGATATTTAATCTCTGTGATCCTAGTTTCTATATGTAAAATAAGCTATTAATACTCTCAGGGATTTTATGAAAATTAATTAATAACTTAAACATATGTGCAAGTATCTGAAAAATAGGAACATCTAATCAATGGAAGTTCCTTTACCTTGGAGTTATAACATTAGCAACCACCATTTCAGTCAATATGTATGATTATCCCTACCAGGTGTCTAATGGTCCAAGAATAAATGAATATGCTCTTATGTTATTTGTTATTCTGAACTTTATAAAAGACCTTTGTGAAAATAATGGACTCCCCAAATCCTTTTATTCCTTTTGGTGAAACTCTGACCATCATTATTTTACTAGCCAAAACACTAGTTAATTAGATGGTATAATTTATTAGGTAGAAGTGTTTTTTTTAATTCTTCTAAATTGATATCATGACAACATTAATCTCATTTATGACTACTTTAAAATAGATTTCATGTGAATATATGTAAGGCTGTCCTAGTTGAAATAAATTATATTAACTCTATGTAAATTACAGGTTCTGGTCTTAATTCAGGAAAGAGATCTTAGAGATTTATATTTTGTTTCTGAAAGATACCAAACTGTTTTCCAGATATAACCCAGAGAGTCACACTATTTATCACACTATTTATTATTTGTAATAATTAAATAATGTATTGGAAACCAATCATGCAATAGAAAATATACTTATAAAATTAACATTATATAACAACAAAAACTAGGAGATAATTCCTACTTATGATATCTTAAGTGGTAATTAAACAAACCTATGATGTGTTTACCAAATTCTGAAATACTTTGTTGATTATACATCCTATGAAGTTTTGGGCTCTGGAGAATGAGTGAAAAGCAAGGAGATTTTGGAAAACTGAACCTTGGAAGGAGAAGCTAGCATTAATTGAAATTTCTCCTGTTATGGTGTTATCCTGAGAGTATATTGAAGATGTGTCACTACAACAACAAGTAATAGTCAGATGATTTAAAAAAAAAAACAGCAACTGCCATTTACTGATTTGAGGAACTGAAAGATAAAGTCAGTCATTATATCTTGCTTCCATGGAAACCACTGCCACAAGAAAGCAATGAGATTATAAATTATGTCCAAATCTCTGGCTGGCCCTTAACTGCTCATGCACAAAGAAGACACAAAATAGCTCATCTAAAGAAAAAAAAAATTGAAAAGTTGTTTGAGCAGGTACTCACTCAAGACAAATCTTCAGTTTTATTCTAAATATGTTACTGCCTTGCTAAAACAAAAAAGTAATACTTCTCAGAGAAATAAGCAGGGTTTATATTATCTACAGCATAATCTCTTCAGTTTCCAAAGTGTAATCTAAGAGGCCTTGTCCTGCAAAATAAAGCTAGATATGTGGTCTATTCTCAAAGGTAAAGACAATCAACCTAGGTGACCTCAAAATAACTTACATCTTCTAATTATCAGAGGTTTTAGAAATAGCTGGTATAACTATGCTCAGCTAGACAAGCATATGTGTCTATAACAAATAAAGTGATAGTATTTCTATTTCGTTGAGAAATAGAAACTTTAAAAAATAACTTTACATGGGAGTCTAGAACTGAAAAATTTAACATCTTGGAAAAACAAAACAAGACTCCAGATAGGCATAATACCAAGAGTTAATGAACTTGAAGATAAAGCAATGGAAATGATGCAATGTATAAAAAAAGGAAAGACTTAAGATCTATATCTATAGTTAGTATTATATTTTATGCCTACATAATATGCACTCTATCATACCTACATAGTATTATATATAGGGGTTCCCAGGTGGTGCTAGTGGTAAAGAACCCACCTTCCAATGCAGGAGACGTTAAGAGACACGGACTCAATTCGTATCAGGAAGATTCCCCTGGATGAAGACTGGCAACCATTTCCATATTTTTGCCTGGAGAATCCAATGGACAGAGAAGCATGGTAGGCTACAGTCTTTAGGTTCACAAAGAATTGGACAAGAGTGAAGTGACTTAGCATGCACTCATACAATATAATATGCAGTATATAGAGTAAGATTTTTTTAGTTATTATTGTGTTATATATCTATATATTATAATATACAATACTGTAATATTATGTATTATATTCTTATGCATATGTTAGAGAAAGAAATAGATTAAAGAAGCACCTCAGGAACCTGTGGGACAATATCAAATAATATGAAATATGTGATTAGAAATCCAGAAGAAAAAGTGAGAATGGGGCAGAAAAACATATTTGAAGAAATAATTGCCCAAACTTCTCACATTTCATGAAATGCATAATTACAGATTAAAGAAGATCACAAATATCAAAACAGATCAATATGAAGGCAAAAAAAAATTCTAGACTCATCACAGACCAACTATTGAAAATGAAAGATTAATAAAAAATATTGAAAGCATTCTCAATAGAAAAATGGTATATAATATATGGGAAAATTGAATTTCTACAGACTTCCTGTCAAAACCTTGGCATACATAAAACAGTGGAACATCTTTTAAATGAGCCAAAATATGTTTTTAATTGTCAATAAAGACAGTATTTGGTGAAAATATTGTTCAATATAAAATCTAAATGAAATAAAATGCTTCTTCACAAAACATGTAGTAAAAATAAGGAGCCTATCATCCCAGAGAGTTGTTGTCTAGAAGTTGAATAAACCTAATAAATAAATACCATTGCTATCTTATAGTGAAAGAAAGCTATTATCTCATATTGAAAGTTTATTTGTATAAATGTGATGTTTTTCATTCCAACATAAATTTCCTTTCAGATTGTTAAAATATCATTTTAAAGCAATTAATACTCCATAAAGAATATATTTAATGCATTTTTATAAAATGAGTGACATTAAACAAAATAATATTAAAATATACAGAAAGAAGTGGTTTAATATTATATATAGTTGTATCCATTTTTTTCAGCTATGTTCATTGACTTGTGTTGTATATGTACATTTATTTCCTCAACTTTTCTTTTCTTGAGAATAACTATAATAAGATGACTTAAAGAGTAAGCTCTCAAGACAGAATGCCTGGGTCAAGTCCCAAATTTGTAACTTCCTAATGGTACTAATAGTACTACTTGCACTGGCAGTCAGGTTCCTTACCACTAGTGTCACCTGGGAAGCCCATTGAGTGAGACGTTATCTAACAATCTCACCCTCTGCCACCCGTTTCTCCTTTTAAATTTGCTTTTTTCCCAGCCTCAATCTTTTCCAATGAGTCAGCTCTTCTCATGAGGTGGCCAAAGTATTGGAGCTATAGTTTCAGTCCTTCCAATGAATATTCAGGGTTGATTTCCCTTAGGATTCAGTGGTTTGATCTGCTTTCAAGTAATAGGACTCTCAAGAGTCTTCTCCAGCACCACAGTTCAAAAGCATCAATTCTTTAGTCTCAGCCTTCTTTATGGTCGAATTCTCACATCCATACATGACTACTGGAAAAGCCATAACTTTGACTATATGGATCTTTGTTGGCAAAGTGATATTTCCACCTTTAATACACTGTCTAGGTTTGTCATAGCTTTCCATCCAAGGAGCAAGTGTCTTTTAATGTTATGGCTGGAGTCACCATCCATGGTGATTTTGAAATGCATGAAAATAAAATCTGTCACTGCTTTCACTTGTTCCCCTTCTGTTGGCCATAAAGTGATGGGACAAGATGCCATAATCTTAGTTTTTTGAATGCTGAATTTCAAGCCAGATTTTCACTCTCCTCTTTCTGCCTCATCAAGAAGCTCTCTAGTTCCTCTTCATTTTCTGCCGTTAGAGAGGTGTCATCTGCATATCCAAGGTTGTTCATATTTCTCTTGAAAGTCTTGATTCCAGCTTGTAATTCATCCAGCCTGGCATTTCTCATGATATATTCTGCATACAAGTTAAATAAGCAAGGTGACATACAGCCTTGTGTTACTATTTTCCCAATTCTGCATCAGTCAAGTGTTCCATGTCTAGTTATAGCTGTTGCTTCTTGACTCTCATACAAGTTTCTCAGGACACAGGTAAGGTCATCTGGTATTCCCATCTCTTTAAGAATTTTTCACAGTTTGTTGTGATCCATACAGTCAAAGGCTTTAGCATAGGCAGTGAAATAGAAGTAAATGTTTTTCTGGAACTCCCTTGCTTTCTCCATGACCCAACAAATATTGGCAATTTGATCTCTGATTCCTATACAAATGCAGCATATGTGTCTGGAAGTTCTTTGTTCTCATACAGCTAAAGTCTAGCTTGAAGGATTTTGAGCACAGCATTGCTAGCATGGGAAATGAGCACAATCATATGGCAGTTTGAACATTGTTTAACATTGCTCTTCCTTCAGTTCAGTTCAGTCGCTCAGTCGTGTCCGACTCTTTGCGACCTCATGAATCACAGCACGCCAGGCCTCCCTGTCCATCACCAACTCTCGGAGTATACTCAAACCCATGTCCATTGAGTTAGTGATGCCATCCAACCATCTCATCCTCTGTCATCCCCTTCTCTTCCTGGCCCTAGTCCTTCCCAGTATTAGGGTCTTTTCCAATGAGTCAACTCTTCGCATGAGGTGGACAAAGTGTTGGAGTTTCAGCTTCAACATCAGTCCTTACAATGAACACCCAGGACTGATCTCCTTTAGGATGGACTGGTTGGATCTCCTTGCAGTCCAAGGGACTCTCAAGAGTCTTCTCCAACACCACAGTTCAAAAGCATCAATTCTGCGGCACTCAGCTTTCTTCACCGTCCAACTCTCACATCCATACATGACCACTGGAAAAACCATAGCCTTGACTAGATGGACTTTTGTTGGCAAAGTAATGTCTCTGCTTTTAAATATGCTAGCTAGGTTGGTCATAACCTTCCTTCCAAGGAGTAAGCATCTTTCAATTTCATGGCTGCAATCACCATCAGCAGTGATTTTGGAGCCCAAAAAATAAAGTCTGACACTGTTGCTCTTCCTTGGGAGTGGTTAAAACTGAATTTTTCCAGTCCTGTGTCCACTGCTGTTTTTGCCAAATTTGCAGACCTGTTGAGTGAAGCACTTAAACAGCATCATCTTTTAGGATTTGAAATAGCTCAACTGGAATTCCTTTACCTTCACAAGCTTTGTTCATAGTGATGCTTCCTAAGGGCCACATGACCTCTCACTCTGGATGTCTGGCTCTAGGAAAGTGGCCACACCATCATGATTATCCAGTTCATTAAGACCTTTCTTATATAATCTTTCTGTGTATCCTTCCCACATCTTCTTAGTCTCTTCTGCTTCTGTTAGGTCCTTTCCATTTCCTTTTTTTAACCTGACCATCCTTGCATGAAATGTTCCCTTGGTATCTCCCATTTTCTTGAAGAGATCTCTAGTCTTTTATGTTCTTTTGTTTTCCTCTGTATCTTTGTGTAATTCATTTAAAATTACCTTCTGATTTCTCCTTGCTATTCTCTAGAATGCTGCATTCAGTTGGGTATATCTTTCCCTTTCTCCCTTGCCTTTCATTTCTCTTCTTTTCTTAGCTATTTGTAATGGCTCCTCAGACAACCACTTTGCCTTCTTTCATTTCTTTTTCCTTTGGATGTTTTCAGTCACCGCCTCCTCTAAAATGATATGAGTCTCTGTCCATAGTTCTTCAGGCACTTTGTCTACCAGATCTAATCCCTTGAATCCACTGTATAATCATAATGGATTTGATTTAGATCATACCTGAATAGCCTAGTGGTTTTCCTTTCTTTCTTCAACTTAAGCCTGAATTTTGCAGTAAGGAGCTGATGATCTGAGCTACAGTCAGCTCCAAATCTTGTTTTTACTGACTACATAAAGTTTCTCCATCTTTGGCTGCAAAGGACATAATCAATTTGATTTTGGTATTGATATTGGTGATGTTCATGTGTTGCCAGTAAAACCAAGGCATTGCTTACCAGAAAGTGATGTTCACATGGCCATTTAAGAAAAAGTAGAGTTAGGACCTTCAGAGTTTTCTGTATGAAAGAGCAAGGGTGAAGGAATATCAGCATGATGCTGGAAAAATTAATATTTGTTGCTTATTTTTCCCATTTTTTTTCTACCCTTTCAGTGAACACTTACTTCATCTTGAAACACATGTGTCTTGAGATAACTACATGGAAGCAGTTGTGCAAAATACCTTTATAACAATATAGTTAAGGAAAACATGATTTTCTTGAAGTGAATGGTAACTTTTTGTGAATGCAGATTAAATAGCATGCTTAAGGTTATGCTAATATGTGTTAGACTCTACACATGGACATCACTGGATGGTCAACACCGAAATCAGATTGATTGTATTTTTTGTAGCCAAAGATGGAGAAGCTCTACACAGTCAGCAAAAACAAGACCGGGAGCTGGCTGTGGTTCAGATCATGAACTCCTTCTTGCCAAATTAAGACTTAAATTGAAGAAAGCAGGGAAAACCACTACACCATTCAAGTATGACCTAAATCAAATCCCTTATGGTTATACAGTGGAAGTGAGAAATAGATTTAAAGGACTAGGTCTGAGAGACAGAGTGCCTGACAAACTATGGATGGAGGTCCGTGCCATTATACAGGAGACAGGGATCAAGACGATCCCCAAGAAAAAAAAAATGCAAAAAAGCAAAATGGCTGTTTGAGGAGGCCTTACAAATAGCTGTGAAAAGAAGAGAAGTGACAAGCAAAGGAGAGAAGGAAAGATATTCCCATTTGAATGCAGAGTTCCAAAGAATAGCAAGGAGAGATAAGAAAGCCTTTCTCAGTGATCAGTGCAAAGAAATTGAGGAAAACAATAGAATGGGAAAGACTAGAGATCTCTTCAAGAAAGTTAGAGATACCAAGGGAATATTTCATGCAAAGAAGGGCTCCATAAAGGACAGAAATGGTATGGACCTAACAAAAGTAGAAGATATTAAGAAGAGGTGGCAAGAATACACAGGAGAACTGTACAAAAAAGATCTTAATGACCCAGATAATCACGATGGTGTGATCACTCACCTAGAGCCAGACATCCTGGAATGTGAAGTCAAGTGGGCCTTAGGAAGCATCACTATGACAAAGCTAGTGGAGGTGATGGAATTCCAGTTGAGCTATTCAAATCCTAAAAGATGATGCTGTGAAAGTGCTGCACTCAATATGCCAGCAAATTTGGAAAACTCAGCAGTGGCCACAGGACTGGAAAAAGTCAGTTTTCATTCCAATCCCTAAGAAAGGCAATGCCAAAGAATGCTTAAACTACCACACAATTGCAATCATCTCACACACTAGTAAAGTAATGCTCAAAATTCTCCAAGCCAGGCTTCAACAATACATGAACCGTAAACTTCCAGATGTTCAAGCTTGTTTTAGAAAAGGCAGAGGAACTGAAGATCAAATTGCCAACTACGCTGGATCATCGAAAAAGCAAGAGAGTTCTAGAAAAACATCTATTTCTGCTTTATTGACTTTGCAAAAGCCTTTGACTCTGTGGATCACGATAAACTGTGGAAAATTCTTTAAGTGATGAGCATACTAGACCACCTGACCGGACTCTTGAGGAACCTGTGTGCCAGTCAGGAAGCAACAGTTAGAACTGGACATGGAACAGCAGACTGGTTCCAAATAGGAAAAGGAGTACGTCAGGGCTGTATATTGTCACCCTGTTTATTTAACTTATATGCAGAGTACATCATGAGAAACACTGGGCTAGAAGAAGCACAAGCTGGAATCGAGATTGCTGAGAGAAATATCAATAACCTCAGACATGAAGATGACACCACCCTTATGGCAGAAATTGAAGAACTAAAGAGACTCTTGATGAAAATGAAAGAGGAGAGTGAAAAAGTTGGCTTAAAACTCAGCATTCAGAAAACTAAGATCATGGCATCTGGTCCCATCACTTCATGGGAAATAGATGGGGAAACAGTAGAAACAGTGGCTGACTTTATTTTTCTGGGCTCCAAAATCACTGCAGATGGTGACTGCAACCATGAAATTTAAAGACGCTTGCTTCTTGGAAGGAAAGTTATGACCAACCTAGACAGCATATTAAAAAACAGAAATATTACTTTGCCAACAAAGGTCTGTCTAGTCAAGGCTATGGTTTTTCCAGTGGTCATGTATGGATGTGAGAGTTGGATGGTGAAGAAAGCTGAGCGCTGAATAATTAATGCTTTTGAACTGTGGTGTTGGAGAAGACTCTTGAGAGTCCCTTGGGCTGCAAGGAGATCCAGCCAGTCCATCCTAAAGGAGATCAGTCCTGGGTGTTCATTGGAAGGACTGATGTTGAAGCTGAAACTCCAATTCTTTGGCCACCTGATGTGAAGAGCTGACTCATTTGAAAAGACCCTGATCCTGGGAAAGATTGAGGGCAGGAGGAAAAGGGGATGACAGAGGATGAGATGATTGGATGGCATCACTGACTCAATGGACATGAATTTAGGCAAACTCCAGGGGTTGGTGATGCACAGAGTGGTCTGGCGTGCTGCAGTTCATGGGGTTGCAATGAGTCGGACATGACTGAGCGACTGAACTGAACTGAACTGAGTATGTGTTAATCATCTGCTAACACTGTTTAAAGAACTGATAATAACAAGTTATATTTCAGGAGGACATACACCAAAAACTGTCAAGTCATATATAAAGAAAATAAGAAATCTAAGCATTCTGTGGTCTTGTATCTGCTGCTTGCCCAATGCATGCTCATCTCATGCCACTCCCTCCCCCTCTCCTCTCTCTACTGTCAGCCCTCCTCTTCTTCAGCACTTTAACTCACCAACCTCATGGTCTTCTTTCATTCCTAGAATGCACGAAAACAATTCTGGCAAAGGGTCTTTAAACTTGTATCTTATCTCATTATATTGTGTTCCCCTTCTCATCAATTTGCCAGCTCTTTCTCTCCAATCAGTTCTCAGTTTACATATCACTGTCTTAATTTCCTCAAAGATTCTTTTCTAAAAACTACTTTAGTCTTTTTCCTCGTTATATTCATCTCACAAGAAAGGCAATATTTTTAATGCCTTGTTCACCATTATATTTCTTGTTGGGAGAGGTAGTTAGACTTAGTCCCCCATCTACTGCACAGTAACATAAGAATGGCCTTGGTCTTGGAACATTTCCTTACTGAAAGATTAAGAGTTTTGGCAGCCTGTGCTGGGTTTGAGTTCTGCTTAAGATGTGCATCAGCGGCCCACAGGCATGCCTCTCACTTTTTATATTTCACAGAAAGCTCCAATGGGGCAGGGTTGTGATCCTTCCACAGGAGCACAAAGTAATGTGGTGCTTGCAGTTACGTCACTTGTTGGGTTGCAGTGGGTCCACTTAGGCCATAAGAGACTAGCACATTGCAAGAGGCTAGATCTTGTGCGCACTCTCTATCCTCTCTTGTAAGGAAAGACTGTACAAGTTGAGCTTTGCACGCTTGGGTGTTTGCTCACAGTGACCTTGAATCAGGAACTACTCTCTTCCCTGAATGACACTTATCTGCTTTTTGACCTTGGCTGCACAGCCTGGCCCCATAAGGAGTGGAGAAACAACCATAGTGGTTATCATTATACCCCACAGAGAAGATGCTCAATAAATGTTCATTTAATCGGTAAAGAATAAAGAAATCTTCTTAACAATGCATACCTAAATGCATTAACAAGTTCTGTTAGATGGAGTTGAGGTATGGTATCGAAGCTTCAATATGTAACATTTTGTGGTTTACCCTCATGTTGAGTTAAGTCTAATAGCTTCAAAATTTATATAATCAATTCCATAGTGTGCTTTTTAAACATTTTCTATTAATTCTTCTTTATCACAGAATCCTAGGAAGCCCTCTAGTCAGTTTTCTATATTATTAATCATACTTCAAAGAATCTAAACTAGCTTTATCAAGTAAAAAATATTTCTTTTAGGATTATTTTTAGCCAGGTTTATTTCTGTATGGATATTTTGCAAGCATATCTCCTCCATAGTTGCCTGGTCACTGCCTTTGAGTCTTTAAAGAAATGTATAGGATCAATGGTAGATCATAAAAGCAAAAGATAAAAGAAGTGAAAATTATTAAATTAGTGATTTCATGCTATGTCCAGAAAAGATGGAGACCTGATCTTTACAAAAGCCTGTAAAGAGGTGACAGCTATTATATGTTTTTGATATACAATTGAGTACTCAAAAGGAATTTTTTAAAAGCGAGAAATAAGAAGTAACTTTGAATACATTCTAAGAAAGATGAAAACCTCACCAAATGTCAAGGAAAAATTGGACCCTCCTATCTATCATTGAATTGGCAGCACATACCTTTATGCTGTTCATATTTCCTCAACCCAGTCCCATGTGGACCTTCTGCAGTAAATATTGTTTAGCTTTGAAGGCAATCATTTTCCCTATTCAAGTTTCCATTTAAAAGGTAAAATTTTGCCCCTGGCTTACTGGACTGTTGCCCTACATAAAAATAATTAGATTCCAACAAAACAGAAGCTAATTTGTGGGTTTACAACACTACTGCTTTTAGATAGTAATAAAATCCTTTTCTAAAACACTAAGTACACATCAGTATTAACACAAATCAAGTAGTTTTCAGCTTTACATCTGAAGTGTTTCTTTTTAATTTAAATCCCTAGAGATTATACAGTATCTATGGCTGCCTAATAATTTCTATTTTATACTCAGATGATACTAATTTGCACTTAAGTTGAAATCCAAAGAGTTTCAGGAATTAGAAAATATGAACTGACTTGATTGATTTAGTCTGACTTTTCGGTTTAAGTTTTAACAGAAAGGAGACTACAGGATCCCTGGATTGCAGAGTTAAATTTGCTGTATTAACTATAGGCTTCATTCATGTAAATTAAGTGATTTTTTTCTTAGAAACTAAACTTATTTTTATTCTATATAAGGATTGTTATTCAATATGTAGACATAATTATTCACTTGAGAGAGTTTTGCACTAGGACAAAAAAGAAAAAAAAAGGCTTGAATTCAAGTCCCTAGTAATAAATGAGAAGGGTATGTAACATGTGATTTCTTCATGCCAAATAGCCAGAGTCCTCAAGGAGGTAGAGATAATCTTTAATAGCTAATGCAGGGGGCCACAAGTGAATAGCTGCTTGATGAAGATTTTTACTTTATTTTCTCATTATACTGCATGATAAGTGTGTTTGGATTAAAGTTATATCTTTTGGAATCCAATGATTAGAAACATTTTCATTCTTGTTGAAATGGTGACATAATTTTACAGCTCATCCAGAGTAAAACTGAAGTCTTAAAAAAAGGTTTAATTTTTCAAGACACTGCCAAAATGATTTCCAGTTTAGTTATACCATCATACGTTCCCCCCAGAAGTATTTGAGAGTTCTAGATTTCCATATTCTTGTTAACATTTGGAATTTAGAATTTTTAGATTTTATTGGTTTGTGATCATATCTAATTTTGGTTTTAATTTGTGTTTCGCTAATGAGTAACGAACCTGAGTAACTTTTTGTGAGCTCACTTTATATCCCAACATTTTCCTTGGTAAATATTTTTACCCATTTTTAGTAATTTTATTGTTATCTTTTGAGAGGTCTTTATACAAATCTTTTATTGCATATATGTTCTGCAAACATTTTCTTACTGTCTCTTCATTTTCCTGGGTCTCTTTATAGAGCAGGGGATTTTAATTTTGATGACATCCAATTCATCCTTTTTCTTCTATGATTATGCTTTTGTTTTTTATCTAAGAAAACCTTGACTAATCCAGAGTGACAGTGTTGTTCCATATGTTTTCCAAAAGCTTTATATTTTAAGATCCTTGATTATCATTTAATTTTTGTGTTATAGGAGATATGAATGAAAGTTCTGTATTTTATATGAACACCCAATTGTTCCAGAATTGTCATTCAAAAGTATATAAATTTTTCATTGATTTGTCTTTGCATCTTTGCCAAAATGGCTTTTGTTTATAAATATGTGAGTCTGTTTCTTGACTCTTTATTTTGATTTATCCATCTATTTGTCTTCCTTGACTCCAACTCAACAGTGTTTCAATTATAGGAGGTTTGTAATAAGTTTCAATATCAAGTAGTATTAATCCTTCAACTTTAATTTTTTTCAAAATTGTTTTCAAAATTCTGGGTTATTTACACTCCTGTATGAATTTTTAGAATCATTTGGTCAGTACCTTTTTTAAAAGATGCCTATTGGAAATTTGATTGTTATTTTTACAATCTATAAAGCAGTTATGGGAGAATTGACAGCTTCACAAATACTAAGCTTCAAATCGATACTAAGAGTGTGATGTAATTCTCCGTTAATTTAGATCCAGTTTAGTTTCTCTCAATACTTTTTTGGTTTTGGTAAATACATTATTCATATATTTTGTCATATATTCCTTCAGTTCATTTCAGTCACTCAGTCGCTCAGTCCAACTCTTTGTGAGCCCATGGATTGCAGAACACCAGGCCTCCCTGTCCATCAAAAATTCCTGAGTTTACTCAGACTCATGTTCATTGAGTCAGTGATGCCATCCAACCATCTCATCCTCTGTCATCCCCTTCTCCTCTTGCCTTCAACCTTTCTCAACATCAGGGTCTTTTCCAGTAAGTCAGTTCTTCAAATCGGGTGGCCCAAGTATTGGAGTTTCAGCTTCAACATCAGTCCTTCCAATGAACATTCAGGACGAATTTCCTTTAGGATGGCCTGGTTGTATCTCCTTGCAGTCCAGGGGACTCTCAAGAGTCTTCTCCAACACCACAGTTCAAAAGCATCAATTATTCTGGGCTGACTTTCTTTATGGTCCAACTCTCACACCCATACATGATTACTGGAAAAACCAGAGCCTTGACTAGACGGACTTTTGTTGGCAAAGTAATGTCTCTGCTTTTTAATATGCTGTCTAGTTTGGTCATAACTTTCCTTCCAAGGAGCAAGCATCTTTTAATTTCATGGGTGCAATCATCATCTGCAGCAATTTTGGAACCCCCCAAAATAAAGTCTCTGTTTCCACTGTTTCCCCATCTATTTGCATCTATTTGCAATGAAGCAATGGGACCAGATGCCATGATCTTAGTTTTCATATTATTGAGTTTTAAGCCAACTTTTTCACTCTCCTCATTCACTTTCATCAAGAGGCTCGTTAGTTTTTCACTTTCTACCATAAGGGTGGTGTCATCTTCGTATCTGAGGTTATTGATATTTCTCCTGGCAATCTTGATTCCAACTTGTGCTTCATTCAGCCCAGCATTTCTCATGATGTACTCTGCATATAAGTTGAATAAGCAGGGTGACTATATACAGCTTTGATATACTCCTTTTCCTATTTGGAACCAGTCTGTTGTTCCATGTCCAGCTCTAACTATTGCTTCCTGACCTGCACACAGGTTTCTCAAGAGGCAGGTCAAGTGGTCTGGTATTCCCATCTCTTTCAGAACTTTCCACAGTTTATTGTGATTCACACAGTCAAAGGCTTTGGCATAGTCAATAAAGCAGAAATAGATGATTTTCTGGAACTCTCTTGCTTTTTCGATGATCCAGCAGATGTTGGTAATTTGATCTCTGGTTCCTCTGCCTTTTCTGAAACTATCTTGAACATCTGGAAGTTCATGGCTCATGTATTGCTGAAGCCTGGCTTGGAGAATTTTGAGCATTACTTTACTAACGTGTGAGATGATTGCAATTGTGCGGTAGTTTGAGCATTGTTTGGCATTACCTTTCTTAGGGATTGGAATGAAAACTGACCTTTTCCAGTCCTGTGGCCACTGCTGAGTTTTCCAAATTTGCTGGCATATTGAGTGCAGCACTTTCACAGCATCATCTTTTAGGATTTGAAATAGTTCAACTGGAAGTCCTTCACCTCCATAAGCTTAGTTCATAGTGATGCTTCCTAAGGCCCACTTGACTTCACATTCCAGGATGTCTGGCTCTAAGTGTGTGCTCACAGCATTTTGATTATCTGGGTCATTAAGATCTTTTTTGTACAGTTCTTCTGTGTATTCTTGCCACCTCTTCTTAATATCTTCTACTTTTGTTAGGTCCATACCATTTCTGTCCTTTATGGAGCCCTTCTTTGCATGAAATATTCCCTTGGTATCTCTAATTTTCTTGAAGAGATCTCTAGTCTTTCCCATTCTATTGTTTTCCTCTATTTTTTTGCACTGATCACTGAGAAAGGCTTTCTTATCTCTCCTTGCTATTCTTTGGAACTATGCATTCAAATGGGAATATCTTTCCTTTTCTCCTTTGCTTTTCACTTCTCTTCTTTTCACAGCTATTTGTAAGGCCTCCTCAGACAGCCATTTTGCTTTTTTGCATTTGTTTTTCTTGGGGATGATCTTGATCCCTGTCTCCTGTACAATGTCATGAACCTCTGTCCATAATTCATCAGGCACTCTATCAGATCTAGTCCCTTAAATCTATTTCTCACTTCCTCTGTATAATCGTTAGGGATTTGATTTAGGTCATACCTGAATGGTCTAGTGGTTTTTCCTACTTTTTCAATTTAAGTCTGAATTTGGCAATAAGGAGCTCATGATCTGAGCCACAGTCAGCTCCCGGTCTTGTTTTTGCTGACTGTGTAGAGCTTTTCCATCTTTGGCCGCAAAGATTATAATAAATCTGATTTCAGTGTTGACCATATGGTGATGTCCATGTGTAGAGTCTTCCTTTGTGTTGTTGGAAGAGGGTGTTTGCTATGACCAGTGTGTTTCCTTGACAGAACTCTGCTAACCTTTGCCCTGCTTCATTCTGTCCTCCAAGGCCAAATTTGCCTGTTACGCCAGGTGTTTTTTGACTTCCTTCTTTTGCATTCCAGTCCCCTATAATGAAAAGGACATCTTTTGGGGGTGTTAGTTCTAGAAGTTCTTGTAGGTCTTCATAGAACTGTTCAACTTCAGCTTCTTCAGGGTTACTGGTCAGGGCATAGACTTGGATTACCATGATATTGAATGATTTGCCTTGGAAACCAACAGAGATCATTCTGTCCTTTTTGAGATTGCATCCAAGTCCTGCTTTTCAGACTCTTTTGTTGATAATGATGGCTACTCCATTTCTTCTAAGGGATTCTTGTCCACAGTAGTAGATATAATGGTCATCTGAGTTAAATTCTCTCATCCGGTCCATTTTAGTTTGCTGATTCCTAAAATGTCGACGTTCACTCTTGCCATCTCCTGTTTGATCACTTCCAATTTGCCTTGATTCATGGACCATGGTCATCTGAGTTAAATTCTCTCATCCGGTCCATTTTAGTTTGCTGATTCCTAAAATGTCGACGTTCACTCTTGCCATCTCCTGTTTGATCACTTCCAATTTGCCTTGATTCATGGACCTAGCATTCCAGGTTCCTACACAATACTGCTCTTTACAGCATCGGACCTTGCTTTCATCACCGGTCACATCCACAACTGGGTGTTGTTTTTGCTTTGGCTCCATCCCTTCATTCTTTCTGTAGTTATTTCTCCACAGATCTCCAGTAGCATATTGGGCACCTACAGACCTGCAGAGTTCATCTTTCTGTGTCCTATCTTCTTGCCTTTTCATACTGTTCATGTGGTTCTCAAGGCAGGAATACTGAAGCAATTTGCCATTCCCTTCTCCAGTACAGGTTAATACAGAGTATTGACTAGACTTCCCTGTGACAGAGTATGTCCTTGTTGATAATCTGTTTTATATATAGTAGTGTGTATATCTCGGAGAGGGCAATGGCACCCCACTCCAGTACTCTTGCCTGGAAAATCCCATGGACGGAGGGGCCTGGTAGGCTACAGTCCATGGGGTCGCTAAGAGTCGGACACAACTGAGCGACTTCACTTTCACTTTTCCCTTTCATGCACTGGAGAAGGAAATGGCAACCCACTCCAGTATTCTTGCCTGGAGAATCCCAGGGACGGAGGAGCCTGGTGGGCTGCCGTCTATGGGGTCGCACAGAGTTGGACACGACTGAAGTGACTTAGCAGCAGCAGTGTGTATATCTTAATCCCAACCTCCTAATTTATCCTTCCCCATACCTCTTTCCCCTTTGGTAATTATAAAGTTGTTTTCTATGTCAATGAGTCTGATTCTGTCTTGTAAATAAGATCATTGTACCAATTTTTTCTAGATTCCATTTTAGTGATATCATATATATATTTGTCTTTCTCTGACTTTCTTTACTTAGTATGCAATCTCTAGGCCCTTCCATGTTGCTGAAAATGGCATTGTTTCATTCTTTCAAATGGCTGAGTAATATTCCTCTGCATATAGAATACCACATATTTTTTATACATTCCTCAGTTGATGGGCATTTGGATTTCTTTCATGTTCTGGGTTTTGTAAATAGTGCTGCAATTAACATTGGGGTATATGTATCTTTTCAAATTTGGTTTTCTCTGGGTATATATCCAGGAGTGGTATTGCTGGGTCATATGGTAGCTGTATTTTTAGTTGTTTAAGGAACTTCCATACTGTTCTCCATGGAGACTGCACTAATTTGTATTCCCACCCACAGCATAGGTAGTTCCCCTTTCTCCAGACTCTCTCCTGAATTTTTTTTTTTGTAGACTTTTTGATGATGGTCATTCTGACTGGCAAGAGGTGATACCTCATAGTAGTTTTGATTTTTGCTTTTCTATAATTAGTGATATTGAGCATCTTTTCATGTGCTTTTCAGCCATATGTATGTTTTCTTTGAAAAAAATGTCTATTTAGATCTTCTGCACACTTTTTGATTGAGTTTGTGTTTGATATAGAGCCACAGTTTGTATATTTTGGGGATTAATCCCTTCTTGGTTGCATCATTTGCAAATAGTTTCTCCCTTTCTGTGGGTTGTCTTTTTGTTTGGTTGATGATTTCCTTTGCTATGCAAGAACTTTTACATTTAATTAGGTCCCATTTGTTTATTTTTGTGTATATTTTCATTACTCTGGGAGATGGATCCAAAAAGATACTGCTGCATTTTATGTCAAAGAGTGTTCTGCCTATGTTTTCCTCTAGGAGTTTTATAGTATCTGGCTTTACATTTAGGTCTTTAATCAATTTTGAGTTCATTCATAATAATTCTTGAGGTAATTACTCTGTATTTCTTTTAGAAATGTACTTTATCTAGTGACTCATGGAATGAATAACCTAAATGTACATTATTAGAAGAAACATTGAATAATAGGTTAGCCACATAATAAAATAGTATTCTGCTGGTAAAATTGGTGACATAGATTTAGTTCTATTGACAAGGAAATATTTATACTATATTTAATTAAAACAAGTTGGAGAATAATATTTTAATTCAGATTTAAAGCTAAGAATGTATTAGTTTAAGTCTTATTATCTGAGAGAAATAGATGAAAATATTTATAATAGTTTTGAAGTGCTATACTGTGTGTGTATGTATAAACAGAAATACTTAAAATATTGGAATATGCATCAAGGTTTTATTACCTAGTCTTCTGTTTGTTGACTGATTTTATTTGTCTATGTGTTTCTATGTGTATATATGTGTTTCGTGAGGTATGTTTATAGTAAGCACCTGTAAATGTTATCAAAAGGGATAAAACAAACATTGAGGCCATTTCTGTTATGTAATTAAAAAAAAAAACCATTGGGTCTAATGGAATCCTGCTTTAGATAAACATGATAAAGCTGATACTTTAATGTAGATTTAAATCTACCATTTCATTCAGCCTTAGTAATAATGACTAAAATAAATCTTAAAATCAATGAGAAATTTTGATTCAGAGTTGGACTGTTCTTTCTACTTTTATCTCTTCTATTCAGACAAATTTTATCTATAATATTATAAACCTCAGAGGTTCAAATGGTACAGGTTAATTTTCAGTAGCACAGCTGAATATTTTGGGGCTCATCCAAGCTCATCCTTTGGAGACTCATTGAGCACTGGTGCGTGTTGACCTTGTGGTTTGATTTTCTTCCTTCTCAGCAACATTCAAAGATGGACCCATGCAAGTAGAATACCAAGTAACAGCTTCTAGCTAAGTTTTTAAGTTTTTACATTGCATTTTGTATGCTTACTTTGTTTTTAAATAATATTATTTTATTATAAATGTCACACAAAAGCAAGGAATATGTTTAGAAGATAAATTTAGATAATACAGAGAGTTATAAAGAAAATAAAAATTACCCATAAGCTTGACACCAGATATAACTGTTGTAAATAATTTTATTTCTCTAAAATAACAGAGCTTTAAATTTTGCTTTTAATCTGTGCTATTTATTGCTTTGTGATATATTTAACCATGCTACTAAATAAGTATAAAATTCATACATTTTAAGAACTACTGGTATACTATTTAATTAGTCAATTTCTTCTTGTTAGGAAATTGCATTGTTGTTATTATTCTATTATTACAAATATCTTTCTGAAGAGTAACTTATATGTGACTCTTCAAGAAGTTTTGTGGTTATTTTAAAGTTTAAATATTGAGAACTAGGATTTCTGGGACAAATTTTATGAATATTTTAAAAGCTATTGCAAAATTGTAATAACAATCTACCTGTCTGGGAAATGACATTTTCTGCTTTACACTGGTTAATACCTTTTCTTAGGAAATGCCAGAAAGTACTTAAGGGTGGCTGTGTGTGTGTGTTTGTGGGGTTATCATGAAATTTATCTTTTGCTTTATCTCAACCTTTGACACACAAAGAATAAAATTGTCAATATAATCTACCAATGCAACCATGATAATCCGATTTATTTCTCTCTACTTGACTGAATATGAGAATGCTTTATATTGTAGTAGTTCTGCTTGTGTCTTACTTCCCCAGTAAATAGTAATCAATGAACCCTATCTGTAATCAGTTATATATTCTCTAGATGTTAAATACGTTTTAAGCTGGAACCACAAGGTGGTGCATGGATTGCTCAGCCAAAATGGATTTCAGTGAGGAGGATACTGGGAGTTGGTAGGACATGTGGCATCCCCTTTTGACCTTTCCCAGATTCTTCACAGATAATGGTGGCTTGTTAGATCTGTGTTCCTTACTAGACCCTCCTGGCATAAAATAACTCACACAAATGGTTACTATGAGGCCTGGCCAGGTTTCTTTTTTTCTTTCCTATTTTATATCAGGGAAAATATCATCAAGAAAGAGAAAAAAAGGAAATATAAATCACTGCTTGATTTTTTTAAGCATTATTTGTATCCTTTTATTTCTATACTAATCTATCAAATGTATTGATAGCAATAATTAGTATCAGGTTTCTAAGAAATACATATTTATTTGTTTTCCCATAAATGAACTTAGTTTCCACTTAAACATCATTCTAAAGGGCAATAGAAGTTTATCTTGATCAAGCTATGATTTCCCTTTACTTTTCTAATGATGTATTTAATCTCAGGGGCTAATATGGTTTCAAAAAATAATGGAGAGAAGAGTAAGGACAGAGATGTTTGGTCCCCCATGTTGTCAACTCTCCTTGATGAAGATAGCTATGATATCTGCATTTCCATCTGGACTTCATTTATTAGTCTATAATGGCTATTCTTTTCTCTTGACCACAAGAACTCTTAGGTTTCTCAGTGTCTCTACCCTATCATTTCTAATCTGGACAACACTGGAGAGCTCTCAGATCCTTTTTTCTAGGCATCCACACCATTTACACACATTATATCTCTTCTCATCCATGAAGGGAGCCTGAGGGGAAATGGCCATTTCCAATTTTATTCTCTTCCCCTTTTATCCAGTTTGGAGGAAAATTTATTTTCTTCCCCTTTTCTTGGAGTTTGGGCTTCCCTGAAAACTCAGTTGTTAAAGAATCTGCCTGCAATGCAGGAGACCCCAGTTTGATTCCTGGGTTGGGAAGATTCACTGGAGAAGGGATAAGCTACCCACTCCAGTATTCTTGGGCTTCCCTTGTGGCTCAGCTGGTAAAGAATCCCCCTGCAATGTGGGAGACCTAGGTTTGATCCCTGGGTTAGGAAGATCTCCTGGAGAAGGGAAAGGCTACCCTCTCCAGTATTCTGGCCAGTATTATAGCCCCGTGGACTATATAGTCCAGAATTCCATGGACTGTATAGTCCATGGGATCACAAAGAGCTGGACACGACTGACCGGCTTTCACTTTCTCTAGTTTAGGGAAAATTTGCTAACCTCTAGAGCAGCAAAAACTAGCTCTGGATATTTTTCAAATCTTTTGTCTTAGGTCTACTCCACAGTTTTTGAAATTGTGTAGTTTTTGAAACAGTTTTTGAAATTAAGTAATTGGATTCTTTTAATCTCTGTGTTTTGCTTTATCATCTCTTCTTCTGGAGAATCCTGATTGTTACTTGAATGACGGTGGAGAGAGGGGCAGAAGAAATTGCTCGTAGAAATTCTGAATAGAAAATAATCACATACAATAAAAATGATTTTTTTTTTCATTCTACAAATTTTTTTGACAACATCCCTTTCATCTCTATTTCTCAGTGAGCTCAATTCTCAGCATAAAGCCTTTGGGCAACATTTCAGTCACCTCATATCTGAAAGGGATATAATTCCAGAAATTAACTGATCAGCTCATGATAAACATTAAATAAGATGATGCTTAAAATTAGAATTTCAAGTTACAAGCACAGAAGTTATTAATGTCAGCTACTATTATTAGCTAATATTTTGGAAACTATTTCCCATCTCAATTCTTTATAATTTTTTGCATGCTTAATCTTCCTAATTACTTCAAGGGTTCAATGATGCTAGTTGGATGGACAGATGAATGAATAAATGAATGAATTACCATCATATATTTATTAATATTAATATTATCATTAAACTCTACTAATTTAATATCCAATATATTTTACAATTTCCTTTTTAAATATTTAAAGCCTTATACTTGTGAATCACTATCATTTACTCACAAATCTGCCATTTGGCATAGGAGGAAATTCTAATTGAGTCCATTTTGCCTATAGTAAAACTTAGGAGATGCAGGTTTAATCCCTCTGTCATGAAGACCCTCTGGTGGAGGAGATGGTAACCCACTCCGGTCTTCTTGCCTGGGAAATCCCATGAATAGAGGAGCCTGGCAGGTTGCAGTCCATAGGGTCACAAAGAGTTGGACACAACTGAGAAACTGAACACACACATGCAAAACTCATATGTCTCCTTTTCTGAAGGACAATTGATGATGAATAGGAAAATGTTACATGCCAAAGAGTCTGTTCTAAAAGGCTTAAGGCAGAATTTTTAAATCTGAAAATAATTCTCAGGCAACATTTCAAAGTGAAAAACCATTCAGTTGGACACTGCAGACCTGATTTTGCAGCCCTTAAAATGATTCAACAACTGATATTTGACCTAGATATCATTGTATGATTTGTCTTTACGATTGCCATGGATAAGAATATTTACTATGAAAAAAAAGGAATCCTCAAGTAATTATGTCTATTTAACTTTTAAAGAAGAATTTGTTATGACATTGTACTTATTTTAATTTATTTACTTGTTTTCTATATCTGCCTTATTCAAATAATTTTTAAAAACAACTTCTTCAAAGTAATACATGAGGATAAATGTAGCGTGATTGAAATATCTGATACAAAGTGTGGAAAAAGAAGCAGTAGATTGAGTACTGATTCTACTATCAAACAGCTATTTAAATGTTTGAAAATCATCACTTAAGCTAACAGAACCTCTGTTTCTATATATTTAAATGACTGAACTAGTTAGTATAATCTTAATTCCAGATAATAGAAAAGATCACTGAAATTAGATTAAACAAATGTAGGGAATTTAGTTGTTCACATACCAGTAAATTTCAGACTTTGCATATAGCTTCAGATGAGGCTTTTTAAACAGTTAAACAATGACGTGTAGCAGTAGTTTTCTTGCCTCTTTTATGAAGATGAGGGTAAAACTGATACCCTTACTTCCAGTGAAGTGATTTTATCTGTTTGGATGTCCTCATAGACTCATAGTGGCAAAAGAAGTTTTAGACATTCATCTTCTCGTATTGTATTCTTAGAATGGAAAATTTTTTCCTCTGGAATCTAGACAATTTCTTTGGACTCAGACAATAATTCTAATCATATTTTTGTAGTAATATTTTTTGCCTACCTGTGGTGGATTAAAGATGGCCACAAGTACGTTGAAAGCAAATTCCAGGAGTTGGTGATGGACAGGGAAGCCTGGCATGCCGCAATCATGCGGTCGCCAAAGAGTCGGACATGACTGAGTGACTGAACTGAAATGAACAAGTTGTTTGACATTGCTTCCACTGAAAAATGAGATTTATGTCCTTGTTCCTTAAATCAGCAGTAGAAGCTCTGTGGCTCCTTTGACCAACAGAATTGTTCAAGTGATACTGACCCAAGTTCTGATCCCAGTCAAGAAAATACTGGCAGTTTCCATTTCTTACCACTTGTAATACTCACTCTTAGATCCAGCTGCCATACTATAAGTAAGCCCAACTAGCAAAAGGTCCACATGAAGAGGACTTGAGGGCTGCTGACAGCCTTGACTGAGCTACCAGCCAATGCCCAACAACAACTTTGCCACAAAACTGGGAAATTATTTTGGAAGTGGATCCTTCAGCCTTAGTTGATATATCCCAGCTACTGTTGTATGGAACAATTAAAGCTATCTGTTATAAATTTTACCTACTTGCAGATCTGTGACCAAAATAAATTATTGCTGTTTCTCTAAACACCACTGGGTTTTGGAGAGGTTTGTGTTACAGCAATTCACCAGAACACCACTCTATCAATAACATAAACTTCAATTTTTTTTTCCTAATCGTATATGTTTCCTCCTGATGTATGATGCAGTAACTTCCCTGAGTGGTGTTATAATAGCATTTTAATTGTCAACTTCAACATTTATTGATATAATGTTTGATAATATTAGCTTATTTTATTTTTGATGGCAGAAACCAAGAGATTTATTTTTATGTTCACTATGTTTGCTTCAAAATGACTTTGTTGTACCTTGTACTTGCATCTATTGTTCAAATGTATAAAATAAAACATAATAAGAATTGAATGATTTTTATATAACATGTAATTCAGGTTGCCTCTAGAATATGTGGAATATGTGGGACCCTGGACAAAACTTTCCGTGGCAGTCTTATCTACATAAACAGTTTGTGCACCTAAGCTAATGCCTTCAGCACCATACTGTTGACACAATCTTGCATGATATTGTGAAGAGATATTTTGCTGCAAAGGTTAACCTTGATACAAGGCCCTAGGACAATCTCATAGGCATGAGTTTTCAAGTTTCCAGGAGTATTTGACCAATTCATACACGAGGGAAGTATTGAAGAGTTCTCCAAGGCCCACATGGACCCCAGGTGACATCTGGGAAAGACTATCCAGATGATACCACAGCCTATTCTATCCCAGACACCAGAGGGGAGTTTAGAAAATTTCAAGGAAGGTATTCTAAAACATGGAGTCCCAGGGGCATAAGACCTCAGGCAGAGGCCCCACTAGCCCATGTCTCAGAGCAGAACATACATTCTTCTTTTGAAAGACTGTGTGGAAGTATGGATTCTGCTGCTTTCTTTCATTGTATATAGCTTTCTATTCTGTCAAATTATTGAAGAATTACATGGTCTTGGTAGTGTCATGTCTTGTACATCCTGATTGATCTATCATTTTAAAAAATATCTTAAGGGAAATTATTTTATTCACTTATGTAAAATATTGCCTTTTGAATGTAATTCACTTTACTTAAAATAAAATAACATATATACAAAAGTATTAGATAAGAAGCAACCATAAAAAAAGATCTGAAACCTTCTGTAATATTCCCGTATTACAACATATAACAATAATGCTTGTTATTTTGCAACAAACCAATATTCCACCCAAGAACATGCAGAAACAGATGTACATTAACCTTGACTGACATCAACTGAGCCTGGAACTAAAGAATGGAGCAGTGTCCCTGTTTATGCAAGATGGAAGGTAGATGTATGTTCAAACATAAGATTAAAAAAGTCATTAGAGAGCCATAAACTTCTAACCATTGACCATGTATGTACAAGCCATTTAAAAATGTGAGCAGAGACAGCAAAGCATATTTATTTCAAGGATTATGTTAACATGAGTAAACATTCTGGTACAGTTGGTGCATTTATATTATTCAAATAATTAACGTTGGTAACTGGGATACATGGAGGACCATGCCTATTAACATTAAAAATTACTTATATATATATATATATATATATATATAAATTCAAGCTAAAGAATTGCATATTGTCCTATGTACCCCTTTACAATTTTCAGACTTTAATCTGAATTATTCTGCAAAGTATAATATCAGATACTATCAGACTCTAAAAAGACTATTAATCCCCTTGATATGTTGAAGGGCACTAGCATGAAAAACCAGCTGATTGTCCTAATCTTTCCACTTGAAGTTCTTGAACAGGGAACACTGACATCTCCACAAAATATCTTTCAGTGAGAAAATTCAACAAACCATAAAAATATTCTAATGTCAGGAGTTCTCATTTCTTTTCCAAGCTTCATTACAAACATTGATAAAAATGATTCAATTCTGGAAATACTTGTGTCTGAGCAAAATGTTGAATTCAGTAGCATTCTGGTTGTGATTTACAACAGCTAATAGGAATTATACTATTTAGATATTTAAGAGGCTTTTCTCATTTCCTACATCAAGTTCAATCATAAATGGCTTAATTAGTCAGAAGACACTGAAGAGATTGCATTAACTGCATAATAATAGAAAAAAAAGAGGGCAATATGGAAACAAACTAAACTGCTATTTGGAAGGAACTAAGTTCATTCCCTTTAATTTCTTTGTTGATTTATTGAAATTGTTGATGCAACCTCAATCAGGCTTTTTGTTTTATTCACCAGTTTCTCTTCACTTTAGGAAACATGCATATATATATTTTTTAAGACAGATATAAAGGTTATACATATGTTAGGATAGGGATTCCAGACAACTATGTGACCTTAGAACTTCAGTTCATTTCAGTTCAGTCATGTCTAACTCTTTGCGAACCCATGAACTGCAGCACACCAGGCTTCCCTGTCCATCAAGAATAACCAGAGCATACTAAAACTCATATCTATTGCGTTGGTAATGCCATCTAACCATCTCATCCTCTGTCATCCCCTTCTACTCCCACCTTCAATCTTTCCCAGCATCAGGGTCTTTTCCAGTGAGTTGGTTCTTCACATCAGGTGGCCAAAGTATTGGATTTTCAGTTTCAGCGTCAGTCCTTCCAATGAATATTCAGAACTGATTTCCTTTAGGATGGACTGGCTGGATCTCCTTAAAGTCCAAGGGACTCTGAAGAGTCTTCTCCAACACCACAGTTCAAAAGCATCAATATTTCAACACTTAGCTTTCTTCACAGTCCAACTCTCACATCCATACATGACTACTGGAAAAACCATAGCCTTGACTAGATGGACCTTTGTTGGCAAAGTAATGTCTCTGCTTTTTAATATGCTGTCTAGGTTGGTCATACCTTTTCTTCCAGGAGCAAGCATCTTTTATTTCATGGATGCAGTCACCATCTGCAGTGATTTTGGAGACACACACAAAAAAGTCTCTCACTGTTTCCACTGTTTCCCCATCTATTTGCCGTGACGTGATGGGACTGGATGCCATGATCTTAGTTTTTGGATTACTAGGTTTTAAGCCAACGTTTTCACTCTCCTCTTTCACTCTCATCAAAGGCTCTTTATTCTTCCTTGCTTTCTGCCATAAGGGTGGTGTCATCTGCATATCTGACATTATGGATATTTCTCCAGGCAATCTTGATTCCAGCTTGTGCTTCATCTAGCTCAGCATTTTGCGTGATATACTCTTCATATAAGTTAAATAAGCAGGGTGACAATATACAGCCTTGACATGCTCATTTTTCGATTTGAAACCTGTCTGCTGTTCAATGTCCAGTTCTAACTATTGCTTCTTGACCTGCATACAGATTTCTCAGGAGGCAGGTCAGGTGGTCTGGTATTCACATCACTTGAAGAATTTTCCACAGTTTGTTGTGATCCACAAGTCAAAGGCTTTAGCAAAGTCAATAAAGCAGAAGTAGATGTTTTACTGGAACTCTCTTTCTTTTTTAATGATCAAACAGATGTTGGCAATTTGATCTCTGTTTCTCTGTCTTTTCTAAATTCAGCTTGAATATCTGGAAGTTCACGGTTCACGTACTGTTGAAGCCTGTCTTGGAGAATTTTTAGCATTACTTTCCTAGCATGTGAGATGAGTACAATTGTGTGGTAGTTTGAACATTCTTTGGCATTGCATTTCTTTGGGATTAGAATGAAAACTGTTCTTTTCCAGTCCTGTGGCCACTGCTGGGTTTTCCAGATTTGCTGGCATATTGAGTGTAGCACTTTCACACTATCATCTTTCAGGATTTGAAATAGTTCAACTGGAATTCTATCACCTCCACAAGCTTTGTTCGTAGTGATGCTTCCTAAGGCCCACTTGACTTCACATTCCAGGATGTCTGGCTCTAGGTGAGTGATCACACCATCATGATTATCTGGGCTGTGAAGATATTTTTTGTATGGTTCTTCTGTGTATTCTTGCCACCTCTTCTTAATATCTTCGCTTCTGTTAGGTCCATACCATTTCTGTCTTTTATCGAGCCCATCTTTGCATGAAATGTTCCCTTGGTGTCTCTAATTTTCTTGAAGAGATCTCTAGTCTTTCTCATTCTATTGTTTTTCTCTATTTCTTTGCACTGATAACTGAGGAAGTCTTTCTTATCTCTCCTTGCTATTCTTTGGCATTCTGCATTCAGATGCTTATATATTTCCTGTTCTCCTTTGCTTTTTGCTTCGCTTCTTTTCACAGCTATGAAAGCCCCCTCAGACAACCATTTTGCCTTTTGCATTTCTTTTTCTTGGGGATGGTCTTGATCCCTGCCTCCTGTACAATGTTACAAACCTCCGTCCATAGTTCTTCCAGCACTCTGTCTATCAGATCTAGTCCCTTAAATCTATTTCTCACTTCCTCTGTATAATCATAAGGGATTTGATTTAGGTCATACCTGAATGGTCTAGTGGTTTTCTCTATTTTCTTCGATTTAATTCTGAATTTGGGGTTTAAGTCTGAACTCAGCAATAAGGAGTTCATAATCTTAGCCACAGTCAGCTCTCGGTCTTGTTTTTGCTAACTTTTTAGAGCTTCTCCTTCTTTGGCTGCAAAGAATATCATCATAAGCTTCAAGATGGCAGATGAATAGGATGGGAAGACCACTTTCTCTGCCACAAATTCATCAATAGATCATTTGAATGCTGACCAACTTCCACAAAACAACTTCTGAACACTGGCAGAGAACACCAGGCACCCAGGAAGGCAGCCCATTCTCTTTGAAAGGAGATAGGACAAAATATAAAAGACAAAAAGAGAGATAAAAGAGTTAGGGATGGAGACCTCTCCTGGGGAGGGAGTACAGAAGGAGAAGTTTCCACACAGTAGGAAACCCTCACACAGGTGGGTCTGTGGGGATTTTTGGAATCTCAGAAGTCAACATATCAT
The DNA here is from genome assembly GCF_054371585.1 of Giraffa tippelskirchi. Classification (NCBI taxonomy): domain Eukaryota; kingdom Metazoa; phylum Chordata; class Mammalia; order Artiodactyla; family Giraffidae; genus Giraffa; species Giraffa tippelskirchi. The sequence continues at coordinate 68,639,937 of NC_137278.1, forward strand.
AACCAGGAGAAAACAAAACAAAACAAAAAACCTACTGAATGCACGCCTATCACAACTGCAGAAAAGAGAACTTTCCCGAGAAAGGCTCTCCACCTAACAACCTAAAGCGTCGCCTGGCCTGCTCACAGAACAAAGGATTGAGTGAATACCAAAGGAAAGCTAGCCAACTGTGTACTGTCCCCTCCCAACCCGGAGGCATAGAGGCAGGCTTGAGATGCCAGAGCCGGAAGTCAAGGGGCTGCTACAATCTCAGCCCCAGAGATGGCATCTTCCACCAAACTGTGAGCTTAGAACGTAGATCAGGTTAAAACTTCAATATAAGGGACTGAAAAACAAACACAGTATATAGTAAGCATAACTTTATTTTCTTTGTCTTAACACCAGTCATGAACAAGATGATGCCATATTATGGAGAAAGTGAAAAGTAACCAGTTGATAAATATTAATGAGATAAAGGAAGTGACAATCTGCAAGAATAGTTAAGAGTAGACGAAGAACCATCATCATTCATTAGAAATATTAGTTTTTGCAGGGAGTAACAGGGGAAAAGTGGCTATAATAATTCATTTGTGTTTCCAATTTTAAAGCCAAAAAAGGAACATAGAAATCACTTGTTCAAATATTTATTCTTTATAAATATGTTTGCAATCCTAAAATGACTTATTCAAAATCACATGATTTATTTCCAGTAGTGCCAAGCCCATATTCCCAGGTCTTGTGGCTTTTGAAGGAACAAGCGTCCTTTGCACCTCTCTTTGCTTCTTCTAAAATGAATACCTTACACCTGAATCATTCTTTTTCTCTCTGAAATTATTTTAACATTTGTTACTTGATGCTTACAGGTAAAACCATGACCCTCATTTCCCTTAGCTTATTTCTCTAACATTATCTTGCATTACTGTCCCTTTCCACTTTCTACTTCATCCAAGCTAAATTCTCTTTGGTTTTTCATACTCACAATGTAATTTCTCTTCTCTCCAGAAAAAGACCTTTGTAAATGTTTCTCCTGCTTGAGACACCACTTTCCTTCCTTTTTTCCCATTATCTTCTTAGATTTTACTATTCCTTTTGGTATCATAAAGGAGTAGAATGCTTCTCAGTTCAAAATGCTTTGTATTCTGGGGTTATAAAATTCTGAGGTGTGCTCTGCATCTCTTTGCTTGAGAGATTTGGTAGTTGTTGTCATAAACTTACTTTTTCTCTTTACCTTTCTCAAAATATTACTAATGGGAAATCACTCTAAGAAAATTTAGATCACAGTATAAATCAGTAACTTTGGGGGCTCCAAAATCACTGCAGATGGTGACTGCAGCCATGAAATTAAAAGATGCTTACTCCTTGGAAGGAAAGTTATGACCAACCTAGATAGCATATTAAAACAAAGGTCCGTCTAGTCAAGGCTATGGTTTTTCCAATAGTCTTATATGGATGTGAGAGTTGGACTGTGAAGAAAGCTGAGTGCCGGACAATTGATCCTTTTGAACTGTGGTGTTGGAGAAAACTCTTGAGAGTCCCTTGGACTGCAAGGAGATCCAACCAGTCCATCCTAAAGGAGATCAGTCCTGGATGTTCATTGGAAAGACTGATGTTGAAGCTGAAACTCCAATACTTTGGCCACCTGAAGCAAAAAGTTGACTCATTGGAAAAGACCCTGATGCTGGGAAGGATTGGGGGCAGGAGGAGAAAGGGACGACAAAGGATAAGATAGTTGGGTGGCATCACCGACTCGATGGACATGAGTTTGGGTAAACTCTGGGAGTTGGTGATGGACAGGGAGGCCTGGCGTGCTGTGATACATGGGGTCGCAAAGAGTCGGACACAACTGAGTGACTGAGCTGAACTGAACTGAATAAATCAGTAAACAAGATGATTACAGATTGTGATGTGTACCATGAATATAATAAAGAAGATAGCAAGCTAGAAGAAGCTGTGAAGCCACTTTGTATGCATAATCAAGGAAAGCATTACCGAAGGGATAATAGTCAGCTGAGAGCTGACTTCTGAGGAGGATCCAGCTGTGGAAAGGGCTAACAGAAGAACACTGCAGACAAAGAAGCAACAAATGCACATGTTCCAAGGAATCAAAGGAATGGATACATAGATCATTGCAGGCAGGACAAAGAGTTACCATTTTGTTGTAATCACCAAAAGATGTCAGCATCATATTTTAAACTGCAGAGGACTATCTTTCTTACATTATTTCTTTATTCCAAAGAATAGTTAGGATAGGAGTTTAACATTAATGGACTTAGATGGAGAGAGTAACAGTAAGCTATGTGATATATAACAAGAAATTATTATGATAATACAGTCTGAAAAAAAAATTTTAAAAGGTAACTACCAAATCATAAAACTTTGAGATGGGAAAGAATTAGAAAGGGAGATATAAATTTAATATATAATGCTATTTTTTACTTCTAATAACATTTTTGTATTTCTTTACATATGAGTATATATATCCATACATATGTATCTCTGTGTTTATAATAATTGTACCATTCATGTAACTTTATCTATATGAGTAAAGCAATAGAAATATGTCTTTCCTTCCTAATTGTTTTCTTATTAACATGACAAATCACATCAGGCAATCCCCAGTTAAAATTTACACAGCCTATATTCTTTCAACTTGTTGATTCAAAATATATGACATGTTAGAAGTACTGAGTGTAATCATTTTGTGTGGTAGAGGAAATCATTTTAGAATAGAAATTGGACATGGATAAAACATCCATCTAAATCAGTCAAATAAGTGTATAGATGGAAGTATTCAGGAAACTCTGGAGAGCATTAAATATTCCTTGTTGCAACTTTACTTTCATTGCCAGAAACTGGTTTTCTACCAATAACCTTATTTGCTGAAACTAAGTATTTTTTTGTCGCTAGCTAATCAGAATGTCAAAGTCAAAATGTCAGTTGCTCAGACGTGTCCAACTCTTTGTGACGCATGAAATATAGCTCACCAGGCTTCTCTCCATGGAATTCTCCAGGCAAGAATACTGGAGTGGGTAGCCACTCCAGGGATCTTCCTGACCCAAAGATCAAACCCCTGTCTCCCCCATAGCAGGAAGATTCTTTCCTATCTGAGCCATCAGGGAAGCCTCTATCAGAGTACAGGAGAGCATTATATGATCGTGGTAATTTCAATCATAGCAGGTAATAGTCATTGAAATGCTCATAAGACCATATATTGTAAAGAAGACAATCATACCTAATTGTCTTCACTTTTGATTATCTCCTTGCATTATTTATGTACTGTTTTTGGAGAACAGTTTGTTAATATAAAACTAAGAAAGGAAAATTCACCTTCTTCTTAGAGAAATATCGGGGTCCAGGGTCAGTGGTGTTATTAAGCCACAATGGAGCAAGCCACAAGTTTTGTTTTGATATTCACTTTAGTTATTTAGGAGGCAAAGGGCCCATTTACAAAGATAAATAAGTAAAATAGGAGTTTTGTATATATATTGATATAACTACCAAAAAAATAAATAAAAGACAACCTTCCATTGCATCATTCCATTTTGTCTCAAGGTATGTTTTCTTTAGGAATCCTTTGCTAATTTAAATCACTTAAGGTCAGTTCAAGTCAAATCAACAGCAATCATTGTAGCACTCTGTTCTGCTTTGTGGATATACATATATAAACCTTAGACTACATAGTTATAACAAAAGTTATCTCATAACTGTTTGTTTTCCTATTTATTTAGTGTTATAAGATGGCAAGTAAGGAGACTCTGGTTGGATTCCTGGGTCTGGAAGATCCACTGGAGAAGGGATAGACTACCCACTCCAGTACTCTTGGTCTTCTCAGGCGGCTCAGCTGGTAAAGAATCCACCTGCAATGCAGGAGACCTGGGTTCGATCCCTGGGTTGGGAAGATCCCCTGGAGAAGGGAAAGGCTAACCACTCCAGTATTCTGGCCTAGAGAATTACATGGACTGTATAGTTCATGGGGTAGCAAAGAGTTGGACTCGACTGAGTGACTTTCTCTTTCACTTTCATCTTGAATCTAAGCTGCTCAAGATTAAGGGTTTTTAATCCCCTGTACATTCCACAATGCTTTTCATAGTGAAAAAGCAGAAATTCAATAACTGCTTGTCCATCACCTTGGGGAGAAAACATTATCTCTCTGTTTGATGTAAAATTTACCTTCTAATTTCCACACAGAGAGGCAAAAAAGTGACATTTTCTGAGTCTCTTCCTATTATCTATTTAAAGCACTTCAATTTGTATACTCCAGGATCTCGTCAATATGAGTCATTCTATCCTACATCTATGTTGAACACACTTGCTAAGCTTTTCCTTCCCCTTTCCTTTCATTCTCCACATCCCTCTCTCTTTTCCTTCTACCTTCTCTCCTTTTTTTTTTTTTTTGGTCTCATAAGCTCCAAAAGTCCTCTTTAAGGGAAAATGGGAGAAAAACACTCTTCATGCTATATTTTTTTATTCAAGCATTCAAATTTTATAGCTGTATGACAGAGTTTTTTTTAAAGTAAGAGATGTTTTCTTTATTCACAGCATTTTTTTTTTCTATTTACAGATACACACATATTTGAATGGAAAGATCTCATGAAAAATTTTATGGAAGACTTTACAAATTTGCACATACCCTCAACAAGAGAAACCTTAAAGTACTAAAGTTCATATTTTACTTTAAATACTTCAAATTCAGCTTTTTGAATTATAATGTCTAATAGTCAGCATGTTTTCATTCAGTCATTTCTTGATGTCTAGTACTGTTTTACTTACCAACTAGATTTTGAAAGAGCATCATAGAAATGGACTTTGACCTTGATTAGAACTTAGACTCAATTATTTAATTTCCTCTGATAAAAGATTAAAAAATGATTTTCAAGAAAGTTATGTGACTTTCATCATTTCATTTTAGTACATGGCACCATCCTACAAGACTTTCACTATATATACGGAGAGGCAATAAGATTTTATATATAAAATGCATATATTGTTGCAGTTTCTTGAGTCACATCTGACTCTTTAGCCATCCCATGGACTGTGGCCCACCAATCTCCTCTTTCCAGGCAAGAATACGGGAGTGGGTTGCCATTTCCTTTCCCAAGGGATCTTCTTGACCCAGGGATCAAACCTGCAACTCCTGCATTGGTAGACAGACTCTTTACCACTGAGCCACAGGGAAACCCAAAATACATATGTATAGTAATGCATGATATATAAATATGTAAATGCAAAATGTTCATATACCTTTCAATAGATAATAAAAGCTATCATCCGATATATTTTTTAATTGTGGTAAGAAGACAACATGAGATATACCTCTTAACACTATTTTTAGTGTACTATACATTATTTTTAATGATAGCATAATGCAGTACTTTAGATCTCTAGAAATTAATCATCTTGCATAACTGAACATTTATACTCCATGAAGAGCAACTCCCCATTTTCTCCTCTTCCTTGATGCCCCTGTAAACCACTATTCTACTTTGTGCTTTTATGTTTTGCTACCTTAGATAACTCATAGAAGTGGAATGATGTGGTATTTGTCCATCTGTTACCAGCTCATTTCACTTAACATGATATCCTCAGTGTCCATCCATATGGTCACATATGGCAGAATTTCCCTTGTTTTAAAGACTGGCTAATAATCCATTTTACCACGTTTTCTTCATCCTTTCATATTCAATGAACCTTTAGGTTGTTTATACCCCTTGACTACGATGGATAATGCTGCAGAGAACACAAGAGTGTTAGTATCTCTTCAAAAGCCTGATTTCAATTATTTTGGATAAGTAACCCAAAAGTGGGATTGCTGGATCATATGGTATTTCTATTTTTAATATTTTAAGGAAACTCTATACTGTTTCCATGATAGCTAGCAGTTTACATACCTTCCAAAAGTGTGCAAGGTCCCTTTCTAACCCAAATCTAAGACTTTATTATGTGTTGTCTTTTGACAAAAGTTGTCCATCCTAACAGGTATGAGGTGATATGGTTCTGATTTGCATTTCCCTAATGATTAAGAACATCTAACTCAATTAGTGATTGAGTATTTTTTCATATACCTGTTGATAATTTGTATGACTTCTTTAAATAAATGTCTATTTATTATTTGGCTGATTTTAAAAATCAAGTAACTTATTTACTTTTTTGAATTGGGGAAATTTTGTATATGTTGTAAATATTAACCCCTTTTCAGATACATATTAACCCCTTTTCAAGGTTGCAAATATTGTCTCCCATTCCATAGGTTACTTTTTCATCCTATGTTATATGTTTTCTATATAAACACTTTTTAGATTGATGCAGTCCTCTCCTCTGTTTTTGGTTTTGTCACCTGTGCTTTTATTGTCACATCCAAAATATCATTGCAAAGAGTGAGCCCTTAAGTTTTCCCTTTATGTTTTCTCCTAGGAACTTTACAGTTTCAGGTCTTGCATTTAAGTCTAATGCATTTTGATTTGGTTTTTGTATGTAGTGTATGATAAACATTTCTTTGCACGTGCATATCCAGTTTTCCCAACATTTATTGAGAAAACTATTCTTTCTACATTGTATGTTTTGGCACTCTTATTTAAGATCCATTGACCAGATATGTATGGATTTATTTCTCAGTATTTCATTCCGTTGATATATGTCTGTGTTTATTCTAGTACCATAATATTTTAATTACTATAGTTTTGTACAATCATCCCTCATTATCCATGAAGGAATTGGTACCAGAACCCTTGTAAATACCAAAATCCACAAATACTCAGTCTTTTATATGAAATGGAATAGTTCAGTCAGCCCTCATCATCTGCAGTTTCAGCATCCACAGATACTGAGGGCTGATTTTAACATATATTGAAATCAGGAAAAATGTACTTTTAAATATCTCTAGCTTTGTTCTTTCTCAAATTGTGTTGTCTATTTAGGGTTTTTGTGGTTCTGTATGAATTTTAGATTTTTTTTTGCTGTTTCTATAAAACTGTCATTGGGATTGTGATAGTTCTTGCATTGAATATGTAGATTACTGGGAGTAATGTGGACATCTTAGTTATGTTACGTCTTCCAATTCATGAAAATAAGATATCTTTTCAGTTATTTATATATTTTTATATAATATTTCCCTCATCAGTGTTTTGTGGTTTTTGTTGTAGAAGTCTTTCATATCCTTTGTTTATTCCTAAGAATTTTATGTCAATAATAATTCGATAAAGAAAGACAGGTTCAGGGAGGCGGGGCTAAGATGGCAGAGGAATAGGACGGGGAGACCACTCTCTCCTCCACAAATTTATCGAAAGAACATCTGAACGCTGAGCAAACTTCACAAAACTACTTCTGAACGCTGGCAGAGGACATCAGGCATCCACAAAGACAGCACATTATCTTCAAAAGAGGTAGGAGAAATTATAAAAGATAAAAAGAGAGACAAAAGAGTTAGGGACGGAGACCCGTCCCGGGGAGGGAGTCGTAAAAGAGGAGAAATTTCCAAGCACCAGGAAACCCTCTCACCGGCGGGTTTGGGGGAAGATTTCCTATCTCGGAGGGCAACATAACTGGGAGAAAAAATAAATAAAACCCACAGATTACGTGCCTAAAGCAACTCCCAGCAAAGAACCCCAGACGCTCGCATCCGCCACCAGCAAATGGGGGCTGAACGGAGAGGAGCGGGCGGCACTGCTTAGGGTAAGGACTGGGCCCGAGTGCCCTGAGGGCAATCTGAGGGAGCTAACCTGAGAGAGTAACCTAAACTGTGGGACAGCCAGAGAGAGAGAGAACTATCCCGCGAAAAGCCCAACTCTAAGGCACTGCCGGCCCGCTCACAGAACAAAGGACTGAGCGATACCAAAGGAGAGCTAGCCGGCTGCGGACCGCCTCATCCCCCGCCGGACACAGCGGGCAGGCGGGGCCAGCCAGAGCAGGAAAGGGGCAAACTCGGCTCCAGAGAGGGCACCCCCTACCAAACTGCAAACAGGTTCCCAGTTTCTAAGCAAAGACTGCCTGAGATCCCGGAGGGTCACAGCCAGAGACCAGCTCCCCAGAACGGACACAAAGCACACCGGAGCCGGGCGCGCCCATAAACCGAAGCGGGGACCAGGGAGGTGATAAGCCGCACCGCCCGAACAGGGGAGAGTGCGTTCGCCAAACTCCTGGCCGCCTGAGCAGCTCCGACCGGGAACGGCACAAGCCGCGGGCGAAACTGAGTCTGCGCCTTTGTGGAGTAACCGGGAGCCTGAACCTGAGCGGCTTAGACCTGGGAAGTGCACGCATCTCAGGGCCCGCTCCCCGGCCGAGTAACCTGAAGCCTGAGCAGGGTAGATGGGGAAAGCACACACGCCGTGAGCGGGGGCGAACCCAGTGCGGCCGAGACACTGCGAGCTCACCACACACACGCCAAGTTTGCAGTGTTCCTCCCTCCCCACAGCACGACTGAACAAGCGAACCTAAAGAGACCACCTCCACCCCTTTGTTGCAGGGCGGAAATCAGATACTGAAGAGACCTCCAAACAGAAACCAAATAAACAGAGGGAAGCGCCTTGGAAGTGACAGGCCAACAGATTAAAATCCCTGTAGTTAATACCGACTGCATTGAAAGGGGCCTATAGATCTTGAAAAGTATAAGCAGGAACAAGGATCTATCTGAAACTGAACAGACCCCACACTGCTCACAACAACTCCAGAGAAAGTCCGGGATATGTATTTTTTTACTATTATCTTTTTTTTTTTAATTTTTTTTAATTTTTTTTTAATTTTTTTTCTCTTCTTTCCTTTTTCTTTAAGTCCTCTATTACTCCTTTAACTTTCGTTTTCATAACCCACTATTAACTTGCAAAAAAAAAAACCCCTATTTTTAAAGCAAACTGCATACATATATCTTATACCTTTTGTGTTTTCTTTTTTTACTGTTCTTTTCCTGTTTTACTTTTTTTACTGTTTCTTTTTTTACTGTTTTACTGTTTCTTTTCTTTTTACACTGTTTCCTTTTTTTTCTTTTTTTTATATTGTAAGTTTTATAAGAGTCTAACCTCTACTCTAGATTTTTAATCTTTGTTTTACATATTTGATATCAATTTTGTACATTTAAGAACCCAATCTTTAGGACCCATTTTTACTCAGGAGTGTGATCACTGGACGGATTACTCTCTCCCCCTATTGATGCTCTTTCTTCTCACCCAGGGAACCTCTATCTCCCACCCTCCTCCTTCTCTTCTCAACCCAATTCTGTGAATCTCTGAGGGTGTTCTGGGTACCGGAGAACACTTTGGGAACAGAATACTGCCCAGATCTCTCTCTCCCCTCTTGATTCCTCCCTTTCTACTCATGCTCACCTCTATTACCTTCCTCCCCCCTCTCTATGTATCTCTGTGAACCACTCTGAGGGTTCCAGACTGTGGAAAGCACAGAGGGACGTGCTTACTGGCTAGATTGCTCTTTCCACATTTGAATTCCCCTCTTCCCCTCCTGGTTACCTCAAACCGCCCCCCACCACCTCATCTCTCCATGTAACTCAGTGAACCTTTCGGGTATCCCTCACTGTGGAGAATCTTTTCACCATTAACCTAAAAGTTTTATTATTGATGCTGTATGGATGGAGAAGTCTTGAGGCTACTGCAAGAATAAGACTGAAAGCCAGGGGAAACATTAATTAATAAGAGACCATCCAATAGCCTCCACATATACACTGAAACCAAGCTCCACCCAAGAGACAATAAGTCCCAGAGCAAGACATACCACGCAAATTCTCCAGCAATGCAGGAACATAGCCCTGAGCATCAATATACAGGGTGCCCAGAGGCACACCAAATCCATAGACATCTCAAAACTCAATACTGGACACTCCATTGCACTCTAGAGAGCAGAAATCCAGCTCCACCCACCAGAATACCGACACAAGCTCCCCCAACCAGGAAGCCTTGACAAGCCACCTGTCCAACCCCACCCACAGTGAGGAACCTCCACAATAAAGAGGAACTTCAAACTACCAGAATACAGAAAGGCCACGCCTAACACAGCAATCTAAACAAGATGAAAAGGCAGAGAAACACTCAGCAAGTAAAGGAAAATGAGAAATGCCCACCAAACCAAACAAAAGAGGAGGCGATAGGGAATCTATCTGAAAAAGAATTTAGAATAATGATAATAAAAATGATCCAAAAGCTTGAAAGCAAAATGGAGTTACAGATAAATAGCCTGGAGACAAGGATTGAGAAGATGCAAGAAATGTTTATCAAGGACCTAGAAGAAATAAAAAGGAGTCAATATATAAAGAATAATGAAATAAAGGAGATAAAAGACACTCTGGAGGGAACCAACAGTAGAATAATGGAGGCAGTAGATAGGATAAGTGAGGTAGAAGATAGAATGATGGAAATAATCGAAGCAGAGAGGAAAAAAGAAAAAAGAATCAAGACATGAGGAAAACCTCAGGGACTTCTGGGACAATATGAAACGCCCCAACATTCGAATCATAGGAGTCCCAGAAGAAGAAGATAAAAGGAAAGACCATGAAAAAATACCCGAGGAGATAATAGTTGAAAATTTCCCTAAAATGAGGAAGAAAATAGTCACAGAAGTCCAAGAAACCCAGAGAGTTCCAATCAGGATAAACCCAAGGCGAAACACCCCAAGACACATATTAATCAAATTAACAAAGATCAAACACAAAGAACAAATATTAAAAGCAGCAAGGGAAAAACAACAAATAACACACAAGGGGATCCCCATAAGGATAACAGCTGATCTTTCAATAGAAACTCTTCAGGCTACAAGGGAATGGCAGGACATACTTAAAGTAATGAAAGAGAATAATCTACAACCCAGATTACTGTACCCAGCAAGGATCTCATTCAGATATGAAGGAGAATTCAAAAGCTTTACAGACAAGCAAGAGCTGAGGGAATTCAGCACCACCAAACCAGCTCTCCAACAAATGCTAAAGGATCTTCTCTAAACAGGAAACACAGAAAGGATGTTTCAACACGAACTCAAAACAACAAAGTAAATGGCAACGGGATCATACTTATCAATAATTACCTTAAATGTAAATGGATTGAATGCCCCAACCAAAAGACAAAGGCTGGCTGAATGGATACAAAAACAAGACCCCTATATATGCTGTCTACAAGAGACCCACCTCAAAACTAGGGACACACACAGGCTGAAAGTGAAGGGATGGAAAAACATATTTCATGCAAACGGAGACCAAAAGAAAGCAGGAGTTGCAATACTCATTTCAGATAAAATAGACTTTAAAATAAAGGCTGTAAAAAGGGACAAAGAAGGACACTACATAAAGATCAAAGGATCAATCCAAGAAGAAGACGTAACAATCATAAATATATATGCACCCAACATAGGAGCACCACAATATATAAGGCAAATACTAACAAGTATGAAAGGGGAAATTAACAATAACACAATAATAGTGGGAGACTTTAATACTCCACTCACACATATGGATAGATCAACTAAACAGAAAATTAACAAGGAAACACAAACTTTAAATGATACAATAGACAAATTAGATTTAATTGATATTTACAGGACTTTCCACCCCAAAACAATCAATTTCACCTTTTCCTCAAGTGCACACGGAACTTTCTCCAGGATAGATCACATCCTGGGCCATAAATCTAGCCTTGGTAAATTCCAAAAAATTGAAATCATCCCAGCCATCTTCTCTGACCACAATGCAGTAAGATTAGACCTCAATTACAGGAAAAAAAATATTAAAAATTCCAACATATGGAGGCTAAACAACACGCTTCTGAATAACCAACAAATCACAGAAGAAATCAAAAAAGAAATCAAATTATGCATAGAAACGATTGAAAATGAAAACATGACAACCCAAAACCTATGGGACACTGTAAAAGCAACGCTAAGGGGAAGGTTCATAGCAAAACAGGCGTACCTCAAGAAACAAGAAAAAAATCAAATAAATCAACTAACTCTACACCTAAAGCAACTAGAGAAGGAAGAAATGAAGAACCCCAGGGTCAGTAGAAGGAAAGAAATCTTAAAAATTAGGGCAGAAATAAATGCAAAAGAAACAAAAGAGACCATAGCAAAAATCAACAAAACTAAAAGCTGGTTTTTCGAGAAGATAAACAAAATTGACAAGCCATTAGCCAGACTCATCAAGAAACAAAGGGAGAAGAATGAGAAATCAACAAAATCAGAAATGAAAATGGAGAGATCACAACAGACTCCACAGAAATCCAAAGGATCATAAGAGACTACTACCAACAGCTATATGCCAATAAAATGGACAACTTGGAAGAAATGGACAAATTCTTAGAAAAGTATAACTTTCCAAAACTGAACCAGGAAGAAATAGAAGATCTTAACAGATCCATCACAAGCACGGAAATCGAAACTGTAATCAGAAATCTTCCAGCAAACAAAAGCCCAGGACCAGACGGCTTCACAGCGGAATTCTACCAAAAATTTAGAGAAGAGCTAACACCTATCCTACTCAAACTCTTCCAGAAAATTGCAGAAGATGGTAAACTTCCAAGCTCATTCTATGAGGCCACCATCACCCTAATTCCAAAACCAGACAAAGATGTCACAAAAAAAGAAAACTACCGGCCAATATCACTGATGAATATAGATGCAAAAATCCTTAATAAAATTCTAGCAAACAGAATCCAACATCATATTAAAAAGATCATTCATCATGACCAAGTGGGCTTTATCCCAGGAATGCAAGGATTTTTAACATCTGCAAATCAATCAATGTAATACACCACATTAACAAATTGAAAGATAAAAACCATATGGTTATCTCAATAGATGCAGAAAAAGCCTTTGACAAAATTCAGCATTCATTTATGATAAAAACCCTCCAGAAAGCAGGAATAGAAGGAACATACCTCAACATAATAAAAACTATATATGACAAACCCACAGCAAACATTATCCTCAATGGTGAAAAATTGAAAGCATTTCCCCTAAAGTCAGGAACAAGGCAAGGATGCCCACTTTCACCACTACTATTCAACATAGTTTTGGAAGTTTTGGCCACAGCAATCGGAGAAGAAAAAGAAATAAAAGGAATCCAGATAGGAAAAGAAGAAGTAAAACTCTCACTGTTTGCAGATGACATGATCCTCTACATAGAAAACCCTAAAGATTCTACTAGAAAATTACTAGAGCTAATCAATGAATATAGTAAAGTTGCAGGATATAAAATTAACACACAGAAATCCCTTACATTCCTATACTCCAATAATGAGAAAACAGAAATAGAAATTAAGGAAACAATACCATTCACCATTGCAACAAAAAGAATAAAATATTTAGGAATATATCTACCTAAAGAAACAAAAGACTTATATATAGAACACTATAAAACACTGATGAAAGAAATCAAAGAGGACACAAACAGATGGAGAAATATACCGTGTTCATGGATTGGAAGAATTAATATAGTGAAAATGAGTATACTACCCAAAGCAATCTATAGATTCAACGCAATCCCTATCAAGCTACCAATGGTATTTTTCACAGAACTAGAACAAATCATCTCAAAATTTGTATGGAAATATAAGAAACCTCAAATAGCCAAAGCAATCTTGAGGAAGAAGAATGGAACTGGAGGAATCAACCTGCCTGACTTCAGGCTCTACTACAAAGCCACAGCCATCAAGACAGTATGGTACTGGCACAAAGATAGAAATATAGATCAATGGAACAAAATAGAAAGCCCAGAGATAAATCCACGCACCTATGGACACCTTATCTTCGACAAAGGAGGCAAGAATATACAATGGAGAAAAGACAATCTCTTTAACAAGTGGTGCTGGGAAAACTGGTCAACCACTTGTAAAAGAATGAAACTAGAACACTTCCTAACACCATACACAAAAATAAACTCAAAATGGATTAAAGATATAAACGTAAGACCAGAAACTGTAAAACTCCTAGAGGAAAACATAGGCAAAACACTCTCCGACATAAATCACAGCAGGATCCTCCATGACCCACCTCCCAGAATATTGAAAATAAAAGCAAAAATAAACAAATGGGACCTAATTAAAATTAAAAGCTTTTGCTTTGTTTTGCACAACAAAGGAAACTATAAGCAAGGTGAAAAGACAGCCTTCAGAATGGGAGAAAATAATAGCAAATGAAGCAACAGACAAACAATTAATCTCAAAAATATACAAGCAACTTCTGCAGCTGAATTCCAGAAAAATAAATGATCCAATCAAAAAATGGGCCAAAGAACTAAACAGACATTTCTCCAAAGAAGACATACAGATGGCTAACAAACACATGAAAAGATGCTCAACATCACTCATTATTAGAGAAATGCAAATCAAAACCACAATGAGGTATCATTTCACACCAGTCAGAATGGCTGCTATCCAAAAGTCTACAAGCAATAAATGCTGGAGAGGGTGTGGAGAAAAGGGAACCCTCTTACACCGTTGGTGGGAATGCAAACTAGTACAGCCACTATGGAGAACAGTATGGAGATTCCTTAAAAAACTGGGAATAGAACTGCCATATGACCCAGCAATCCCACTGCTGGGCATACACACCAAGGAAACCAGAATTGAAAGAGACGCGTGTACCCCAATGTTCATCGCAGCACTGTTTACAATAGCCAGGACATGGAAGCAACCTAGATGTCCATCAGCAGACGAATGGATAAGGAAGCTGTGGTACATATACACAATGGAATATTACTCAGCCATTAAAAAAAATACATTTGAATCGGTTCTATTGAGATGGATGAAACTGGAGCCCATTATACAGAGTGAAGTAAGCCAGAAAGAAAAACAACAATACAGTATACTAATGCATATATATGGAATTTGAAAGATGGTAACAATAACCCTATATGCGAGACAGAATAAGAGACACAGATGCATAGAACAGTCTTATGGACTCTGAGGGAGAAGGTGAGGGTGGGACGTTCTGGGAGAATAGCATTGAAACATGTATATTATCATAAGTGAAACAGAACACCATTCCATGTTCGATGCATGAGAAAAATGCTCAGGGCCGGGGCAATGGGATGACCCAGAGGGATGGGATGGGGAGGGAGGTGGGTGGGGGGTCCAGGAAGGGGAACACATGTAAACCCATGGCTGATTCATGTCAATGTATGGCAAAAACTATTAAAAAAAAAAAAAAAGAAAGAAAGAAAGACAGGTTCACTCCTTGACCTCTCCAGTTAGATTTAGCAAGACGTTATTGTTTCTGTTTAAACTATTTCATGTTGAGTAACTTGTTATAAACTTGACAATTTGTTCTTGTTTATGAAATATTCCCAACACACAAAACTGTGTGTAAACATAGAAGACTCTAAATAAATGTGTTAAATGAATAGTTAAATAATGAGTGCCTTAGTTCATTAACTTTTCAAGAACCCACCTGTTAGTTTCTTAAACAACTGACACTACATCAGGCAGTCATTCCTACCAATTTAGTTTCAATTGAAGCTGTACTACAGAATAATTAATTCACTGCTTCTAGCTCTCTGGATGACCTATTCTCCAAGTCACAGAAACTTTTCAGAATCCATGATGAACTCTGGAAATAAAAATGATAGTCCATTTAATGATCTTCAAAGCAATACAATCATTTCTGAACTTATTCTTTTGTATGCAAAGTACCTACTGCATATAGGCATTATACTAGAGATTCCCTTAAAACCACCTGTTTTTTCTTTTAGCAATGATAGTCCTTAGGATGTAAACAAGCAAAAAATACAG
Organism: Giraffa tippelskirchi; assembly: GCF_054371585.1. Lineage (NCBI taxonomy): Eukaryota > Metazoa > Chordata > Mammalia > Artiodactyla > Giraffidae > Giraffa > Giraffa tippelskirchi. The sequence goes on from NC_137278.1 coordinate 68,655,629, forward strand.
TAGTATAATAGTAAATGAATAATAAAATAGTAAAATAATACTAAAAATAATTTGTTGTGGTTGTTCAGTCTCTAAGTCATGTCCAACTCTTTGTGACTGTGTGGACTGCAGCATGCTAGACTCCTGTTCTCCACTATCTACCAGAATTTGCTCAATTTCATGTACATTGAATCTGTGATGATATCTAACCATCTCATCCTCTTCTGTCCCCTTCTCCTTTTGCCTTCAATCTTTCCCAGCATCAGAGTCTTCCAGTGCGTTGGCTCTTCCCATAAAGTGGCCAAAGTATTGGAGCTTCAGTTTCAACATGAGTCCTTTCAATGATTATTCAGGGTTGATTTTCTATAGGATGGAATGGTTTGATTTCTCAAGGGTTTTCTGAAGCACCACAATTCAAAAGCATCAGCTCCTTAGCACTCAGCTTTCTTTATTGACAAACTCTTACACCTGCACATGACTACAGAAAAAACATAAATTTGATTATGTGGACCTTTGTCAGAAAAGTGATGCCTCTGCTTTCTAACATGGTGTCTAAGTTTGTCATAGCTTTCTTTCTAAGGAGTAAGCATCTTTTAATTTCATGGCTGCAGTCATCCTCCTCAGTGATTTTGGAGCTCAAGAAAATATATTATGTCATTGCTTCCACTTTTTCCTTCTATTTTCCATGAAGTGATGGGGCCGGATTGCCACGATCTTAGTTTTTTAAATGTTGAGTTTTTCTTATTTTATTTTTTATAAATTTATTTACTTTAGTTGGAGGCTAATTACTTTACAATATTGTAGTGGTTTTTGCCATACATTAACATGAATCAGCCATGGGTTTACATGCCAGCTTTTTCCCTCCCCTCTGTCACCCTCATCAAGCAGCTCTTTAGTTCCTGTTCATTTTCTGCCATTAGAGTGGTATCATATGCATATATGAGGTTGTTGATAGTTCTCTTGGCAGTCTTGACTCTGGCTTGTAATTCATCCAGCCCAGCATTTCTCAGGATGTATTCTGCATATAAGTTAAATAAGCTGTATGGCAATGTACAGCCTTGTGTTACTCTTTTCCCAGTTTTGAACCAGTCAATGGTTCCAACTGTTGCTTATTGACTCCCTCACAAGTTTCTCAGGAGAAAGTTAAGTTGGTCTGATAATCCCATCTCCAAGAATTTTCCACAGTTTATTGTGATCCACACAGTCAAATGCTTTAGCATAGTCAATGAAACAGAAATAGATGTGTTTTTTTGATATTTCCTTGCTTTCTCTATGATCCAATGAACGGCAACTTGAACCTGCCAATGAGTGGCAGGTTCCTCTGCCTTTTCTAAATCCAGCTTGTACAATTAAAAGTTCTCGATTCACATACTGTTGAAGCCCAGCTTCAAGGATTTTGAGCATTACCATGCTAGCATATGAAATGAGTGCAATTGTGCAATAGGTTGAACTTTCTTTAGCATCGCTCTTCTTTGGGATGGGAATAAAAACTATTCTGATCTTTTCCAGTCCTGTGGCCACTGCTGAGTTTTCCAAATTTGCTGACCTATTGAATGCAGCAGTTTAATAGCACCATCTTTTAGTATTTAAAATAGTTAAGCTGAAATTCCATGTCCTCCACTATCTTTGTTCTTATAATGCTTCCTAAGACCCACTGGACCTCACACTCCAGGATGTAGAGCTCTAGGTGAGTGACCACACCACTGTAATTATCCGGGTCATTAAGACCTTTTCTGTATAGTTTTTCTGTATATTCTTGCCTCCTCTTTTTAAGCTCTTCTGTTTCTGTTAAGTCCTTACCATTCCTTTTTTTTTTTTTTTAATTTTTTTCCGTCCCAGGAACAGCCAGCAAGGCCACCCTGTCTTAAATAGTCTCCTCTATGGCTGCTTGCAGCCCATTCTTCTGCCCCACCTAGGTCCTCACCATTTCTGTCCTTTATCATGCCCATCCTTGCATAAAGTGTTCCCTTGATATCTCCAATTTTGTTGAAGAGATCTCTAGTATTTTCCATTCTGTTTTTCCTTATATTTTTTGCATTGTTCATCTAAGAAGGCCTTCTTGTCTCTGCCTGTTATTCTCTGGAACTCTGCATTCACTTGGGTGTATCTTTCCCTTTCTCTCTTGCCTTTCGCTTCTCTTCTCTCCTCAGCTATTTTGAAAGCCTCCAGAGACAGCCATTTTTGCCTCCTTGGATTTCTTTTTCTTTGGGATGTTTTTGGTCACTTTCTGCTGTACAGTGCTATGAGCCTCTGTCCATACTTCTTTAGGCACTCTATCAGATCTAATCCTTTGAATCTACTTGTCACTTCCATTGTGTAATCATAAGAGTTTTGGTCTAGGTTATATCTAAATGGCCTGTTAGTTTTCCTTACTTCTGTCAATTTAAGCCTGAATTTTGCAATAAGGAGCTAATGATCTGAGCCACAGGCAGCTCCAGTCTTGTTTTTGATAACTATACAGAGCTTCTCTATCTTCAGACACAAAGAATATAATTGATCTGGTTTTGGTATTGACTATCTGGTAATGTCAATTACCAGATACCAAAGGAAGAGATACCAAAGGAACATTTCATGCAAAGATAGGCTCGATAAAGGACAGAAATGGTATGGGCCTAACAGAAGCAGAAGATATTAAGAAGAGGGGGCAAGAATACACAGAAGAACTGTACAAAAAAGATCTTCACGACCCAGATAATCACGATGGTGTGATCACTCACCTAGAGCCAGACATCCTGGAATGTGAAGTCAAGTGGGCTTTAGAAAGCATCACTACGAACAAAGCTAGTGGAGGTGATGGAATTCCAGTTGAGCTATTTCAAATCCTCAAAGGTGATGCTGTGAAAGTGCTCCACTCGATATGCCAGCAAATCTGGAAAACTCAGCAGTGGCCACAGGACTGGAAAAGGTCAGTTTTCATTCCAATCCCAAAGAAAGGCAATGCCAAAGAATGCTAAAACTACCGCACAATTGCATTCATCTCACATGCTAGTAAAGTAATGCTCAAAATTCTCCAAGCCAGGCTTCAGCAATACGTGAACCGTGAACTTCCAGATGCTCAAGCTGGTTATAGAAAAGGCAGAGGAACCAGAGATCAAATTGCCAATATCCGCTGGATCATCGAAAAAGCAAGAGTTCCAGAAAAACATCTATTTCTGTTTTATTGACTATGCCAAAGTCTTTGACTGTGTGGATCACAATAAACTGTGGAAAATTCTGAAAGAGATGGGAATACCAGACCATCTGACCTGCCTCTTGAGAAACCTGTATGCAGGTCAGGAAGCAACAGTTAGAACTGGACATGGAACAACAGACTGGTCCCAAATAGGAAAAGGAGTCTGCCAAGGCTGTATATTGTCACCCTGCTTATTTAACTTATATGCAGAGTACATCATGAGAAATGCTGGGCTAGAAGAAACACAAGCTGGAGTCAAGGTTGCTGGGAGAAATATCAATAACCTCAGATATGCGGATGACACCACCCTTATGGCAGAGAGGGAAGAAGAACTGAAGAGCCTGTTGATGAAGGTGAAGGAGGAGAGTGAAAAAGTTGGCTTAAAGCTCAATGTTCAGAAAACTAAGATCATGGCATCTGGTCCCATCACTCCATGGGAAATAGATGGGGAAACAGTGGAAACAGTGTCAGACTTTACTTTTGGGGGCTCCAGAATCACTGCTGGTGGTGACTGCAGCCATGAAATTAAAAGACGCTTACTCCTTGGAAGGTAGGTTATGGCCAACCTAGATAGCATATTTAAAAGCAGAGACATTACTTTGCTAACAAAAGTCCATCTAGTCAAGGCTATGGTTTTTCCAGTGGTCATGTATGGATGTGAGAGTTGGACGGTGAAGAAAGCTGAGCGCCGCAGAATTGATGCTTTTGAACTGTGGTGTTGGAGAAGACTTTTGAGAGTCCCTTGTACTGCAAGGAGATCCAATCAATCCATCCTAAAAGAGATCAATCCTGGGTGTTCATTGGAAGGTCTGATGTTGAAGCTGAAACTCCAATACGTTGGCCACCTCATGCGAACGGTTGACTCACTGGAAAAGACCCTAATGCTGGGTAGGACGACAGAGGATGAGATGGTTGGATGGCATCACTGACTCGATGAACATGGGTTTCGGTAGACTCCGGGAGTTGGTGATGGACAGGGAGGCCTGGCGTGTTGCAATTCATGGGGTCGTAGAGAGTCGGACACGACTGAGCGACTGAACTGAACTGAACTGAACTGATCTGGTAATGTCCATGTGTAGAGTAATCTCTTGTGTTGTTGGAAGAGGGTATTTCTTATGACCAGTGTGTCTTCTTGATAACACTCTTAGCCTTTACCCTGCTTCATTTTGTACTCTAAGGCCAAACTTGCCTATTATTCTGAGTATCCCTTCACTTTTTACTTTTGCATTCCAATCCCCTGTGATGAAAAGTGTATCTTTTCTTGGTGTTCGTGAGAGAGTCAATTCCTATGCAGGTTGATAAGGTATCAGGGGGTCCCCAAGGACAGAGGAGTCTGGGGTTCTCGAGGAGGAGACAGGGGTCTGGAATTCTCAAGGAGGAAGAAAGGACAAGATTTTTTCGCCTTTACATTCCTTAGTCTTAGTCACATAAAATGTTTTTATCTTTAAGCCTGGAACTGATGATTACACAACAAACAATTCAGTTTAAACTCTGTGAAAAAGTGAAAGTGAAGTTGCTCAGTCCTGTCTCACTCTTTGCGACCCTGTGGACTGTGCCCACCAGGCTCCTCCATCCATGGGATTCTCCAGGCAAGAATACTGGAGTGGGTTGCCATTTCCTTCTCCAGGGGATCTTCCTGACCCAGGTATTGAACCGAGGTCTCCCACATTGCAGGCAGATGATTTAACCTCTGAGCCTACTAAGGATTATATAACAGAAAGGTATCCTGCTTGAGGACAGTTTCTCTTTCCTGAAAACCTTCTGGCTAATCTTGTTATATTGAAATGTAAATTATGGGCATGGGTCTAGTAAGATCTTTACAATCTCCAGACATTCTTTTCATTCATCCTAGTCTGAGGAGGTCTTACAAATAGCTATGAAAAGAAGAGAAGTGAAAAGCAAAGGAGAAAAGGAAATATATTCCCATTTGAATGCAGAATTCCAAAGAATAGCAAGGAGAGATAAGAAAGCCTTCCTCATCAATCAATGCAAAGAAATAGAGGAAAACAACAGAAAGGGAAAGACTAGAGATCTCTTCAAGAAAATTAGAGATACCAAGGGAACATTTCCTGCAAAGATGGGCTCCATTAAGGACAGAAATGGTAAGGACCTAACAGAAGCAGAAGATATTAAGAAGTTGTGGCAAGAATACACAGATGAACTATACAAAAAAGATCTTCACTACTCAAATAATCACGATGGTGTGATCACTCACCTAGAGCCAGACATCCTGGAATGTGAAGTCAAGTGGGCCTTAGAAAGCATCACTAAGAACAAAGCTAGTGGAGGTGATGGAATTCCAGTTGAGCTATTTCAAATCCTGAAAGGTGATGCTGTGGAAGTGCTACACTCAATATGCTAGCAAATTTGGAAACTCAGCAGTGGCCACAGGACTGGAAAAGGTCAGTTTTCTTTCTAATCCCAAAGAAATGTAATGCCAAAGAATGCTTAAACTACCACACAATTGCACTCATCTCATACTCTAGCACAGTAATGGTCAAAATTCTCCAAGCCAGGATTCAGTAATACGTGAACTGTGAACTTCCAGATGTTCAAGCTGCTTTTAGAAAAGGCAAAGGAACCAGAGATCAAATTGCCAACATCTGCTGGATCATTGAAAAATCAAGAGAGTTCCAGAAAAACATCTATTTCTTCTGTATTGACTATGCAAAAGCCTTTGACTGTGTGAATCACAATAAACTGTGGAAAATTCTTCAAGAGATGGGAATACCCCTGCTGACCTGCCTCTTGAGAAACCTCTATGCAGGTCAGGAAGCAATAGTTAGAACTGGGCATGGAACAACAGACTGGTTCCAAATAGGAAAAGGAGTACGTCAAGGCTGTATATTGTCACCCTGCTTATTGATCTTATATGCAGAGTACATCATGAGAAACTCTAGGTTGGAAGAAGCACAAGCTGGAATCAAGATTGCCGGCAGAAATATCAAGAACCTCAGATATACAGATGACACCACCCTTATGGCAGAAAGTGAAGAAGAACTAAAGAGCCTCTTGATGAAAGTGAAAGAGGAGAGTGAAAAAATTTGCTTAAAGTTCAACATTCAGAAAACTAAGATCATGGCATCTGGTCCCTTCACTTCATGGGAAATAGATGGGGAAACAGTAGCAACAGTGGCTGACTTTATTTTTGGGGGCTCCGAAATCAATGCAGATGGTGATTGCAGCCATGAAATTAAAAGACACTTACTCCTTGTAAGCAAAGTTATGACCAACCTAGATAGAATATTAAAAAGCAGAGACATTACTTTGCCAACAAAGGTCTGTCTAGTCAAGTCTATGGTTTTTCCAGTAGTCATATGTGGATGTGAGAGTTGGAGTGTAAAGAAAGCTGAGCACCGAAGAATTGATGCTTTTGAAATGTGGTGTTGGAGAAGACTCTTGAGAGTCCCTTGGACTACAAGGAGATCCAAACAGTCCATCCTAAAGGAGATCAGTCCTGGGTGTTCATTGGAAGGACTGATGTTGAAGCTGAAACTCCAATCCTTTGGCCACCTCATGCAAAGAGTTGACTCACTGGAAGAGATCCTGATGCTGAGAAGGTTTGGGGGCCGGAGGAGAAGGGGATGACAGAAGATGAGATGGCTGGATGGCATCACCGACTCGATGGCCATGGGTTTGTGTAAACTCCCGAAGTTGGTGATGGACAGGGAGGCCTGGCATGCTGCTATTCATGGGGTCACAATGAGTCAGACAGGACTCAGCGACTGAACTGAACTGAACTGAATAGCTAATTAAAAATATATAACACCCGTGCTAACACTAGGGAAGGGACACTCTTTCTGCCCCCTTCTGATGTCTGTGTAAGAAGCTTCTCTATCTCTTTTGTACTTTAGTAAAACTTTATTACACAAAAGCTCTGAGCAATCAAGCCTCGTCTCTGGCCCTGGATTGAATTCTTCTCCTCTGGAGGCCAAGAATCCCAGCATCTTTCATGGTTCAGCAACAGCCTTTCATTAGTTCTAGAAGGTGTTGTAGGTCTTCATAGAACTGGTCAACTTCAAGTTCTTTGACTTCGATGATTGAGGCATAGACTTATATTACTTTGATGTTGAATGGTTTGCCTTGGAAACAAACCAAGATCATTCTGTATTTTTTGAGGTTGCACCCTAATACTGCATTTCAGAATCTTTTGTTGACTCTGGAATACTCCTTTTCTTCTGAGGGATTCTTGCCTGTTGGTATCAGGGTCATATGAGTTAAATTTGTCCATTCCCATCCATTTTACTTCACTTATTCCTAACATGCCGATGTTCAGTCTTGCTATCTCTTGCTTGACCATGTCCAATTTACCTTGATTCATGGCCCTAACATTCCAGGTTTGCATGAAATATTATTCTTTACATCATTGGGCTTTATTTTCACTACAGACATATCCACAACTGATTGTCATTTCCGCTTTGGCCCAGTTGGTTTATTCTTTCTGGAGCTATTAGTATCTGCCCTCTGCTCTCCCCAGTAGCATACTCTCCCCATATTACCTGCCCTCTGCTTTCTCCATGGTTTATCCTTTCTGAAGCTATTAGTATCTGCCCTCTACTCACCTTCTGACCTCGGAGACTCGTCTTCTGGTGTCATATTTTTTTTTACCTTTTCATACTGTTCATGGGATTCTCCTGGCAAGAATGCTGAAGTAGTTTGCCATTTCCTTCTCCAGTGGACCACCATTTGTCAGAACTCTTCATTACGACCTGTCCATCTTGATTGTCCCTGCATGGCATGGCTCATGGGTCCCTTGAGTTACCCAATCCCTTCACCCATGACAAAGCTGTGATCCGTGAAGGGTAAAATGATTTATACATCCCTGAAAGAACTAGGCTTGTACTGTGTGTTTGGTCTCGGTTAATCATATATTCTTTACAGAAAGATTTCATGAAAAAAAGACCGACAAAATTACCTAGATAGTAGGAGTTGGGGGAAAATGTTCATGAGTGAATGCAACTTCTAAAAAATTCAATAGGCCTAATCCAGTTGAGGTTTTAACAGCTTTCTATCTCAGTGGAGGTTTAATTTGTAATCTTTTCACTTCAGCGTCTGTCAAAATTAGCTGTCCATCACAGTGCAACAGTCAGTTTTGCAGAATAGAAATTACTTGCTTGACAGTCAGATTCATCTTTCTGTACTCTTTTCTGAGTTCCGCTCTAGTGAATTATTCCTCTTTTGCTTAACATCCATGTCATCCAAGTTGTGATTGAGATTTCCAGTGGGACTGTTGTGAATAAAAGCAGACAACTGTAGCAGATTACCATCTTAAATAACAATAGAACCCCGGGCTCTCAGATGGTCTGTGTACTTGTGGTAAAAGAGGAATTAGTGGGAACATAGGAGCATACAATTGGATGGGAAGAAAATAATCTGTCTTTCTTATTAGGCTAACCCTAGATATCAGGCTCATACATACTAACAAACAACCCATCTACCTAAAATGCTGGAAGAATCAGCAGTCTCTTTTAAAGTAGAATAATAAGAAAGATCTTATGAGAAAGGAATATAGGAAAATGCTTCCTCAGAGCAAAAATCTTATAAATTGCTTACTTCTGGTTGAGAGTTGACTCAGAGAAGAAATATTACAAAAGATTTATTAATGTACTAATAATAGTAATAATACTGATGGTTAGCATTTTCTGTACATCAAAAATGTGCTATGTTCTTTATATCCATTAAATCAGTGAACTTGGAATCAGTAAAACTGAATTCCAAGTTGAACTTTTCCTTTTCCTTTTCAATGACACTAGTATTCTCATTCTCGTCTTATAAAATGTAAACAAAACCTACTCTATAGACTTGACTGGGTTTCAGTGAGATTCAAATACATACAACATGTAAAAAATACACAGTGAATGTTAAAGCACATCACCAATAAAAATGAATCATTATTATATTATGTTTCAAGCAGTTAGGTATAAATTCCAGAGAAAAGGAAATTGTATGTCTCAAATACTGTCCTCCAAATAATCCTTTTTAATATTAACTATAACAAAAACACCATCAGAGTATTCACTCATTATTTCAAAGGTTTCTTCTTTTGTAATACTCAGTGTCTCTACTGTAGGTAATTAGAATTCTCTAAAGATCTGCAGGATCTACCTTTGCAGGATAAAGATGTTTTCCTTGGCCAAACTTTAAGGTATATTAGTATATTATCCCTTATAGAGATTATCATATGAGGGCCATATTTTGATAGTGGTTTTTGTATTCACAAATGAAAATGGATTAAGGCATGAACATTGTTGTTTTAGGAATTTAGCTGGGTATAAATATCAATAATTATATCTTTGTCTAAGATATTGCACACACATACACATGTTCCCTTGGACTTCCCTGGTGGCTCAGATAGTAAATAGTCTGCCTGTGGTACTGGAGACCAGGGTTCAATCCCTGGGTCGGGAAGATCCCCTGGAGAAGGAAATGGCAACCCACTCCAGTATTCTTGCCTGGAAAATCCCATGTGTGGAGGAGCCTGGCAGGTTATAGTCCATGGGGTCGCAAAGAGTCAGACACGACTGAGCGACTTCACTTTCACACATATTTCCAATCAAGTTTATTTCGCCCCACTTCTTGCTTCCTGGAGTAAATCAAGCCATCACAGAAATCACTCTAAGAATGTTCTTTTCTTTTGGATCTGCAATATATTGATGCAACTCAGTTTCTTCTATCCTGGCATTCTTCATTTCAATAGTGTCCTAGATTTGTCATTACTGCTCTGAAAGGATATAGGACTAAGAGAAGATGTGCAGCAAGGATTTCTAGAAACTCGGATTCAGTAGTTTTACACACATGCATGTTGGAGGTAGCTGCAGTTCAGTGTTAGAACTTGGTTGTTTTGAGTCTATAATGATCTAGTGTAGTGATGTACCATAAGGCTAGCCTAGAGTAGTTTTCACGGAAATAAAGCATAGCTATGTTGAGGATCAAGCTTATACTTTGCATATTTTCTGAAACCTTATATAGCAACACTATTTCTTATAAGTCTATCATTTCCTTATTTTACAATATTAGAAGAAATACACTTCGGGGGCAGTATTCTGTCAATGGACTAGCTGTGAAAAATAATCTAAACTTTAGTAATGAAATTATGCTTTAAGTTAAACTGCACAGGGAATTAATAACTAAATAGAGTTGTAATCAGATATTTGTTACTATCATTTCTCTAAATAGGCTTGCTGAAAAGAATTCAAATTTTCTTTATCAGTATCTCTTAGACTCAGATGGTAAATAATCTACCTGAAATGTAGGAGACCTGATTTCAGTCCCTGAGTTGGGAAGAGACCCCGGAGAATGGAATGGCTACCCACTCCAGTATTCTTGCCTGGAGAATTCCATGGACAGAGGATACTGGCAGGCTACAGTTCATGGGGTCGCGAAGAGTCGGACACGACTGAGCGACTTTCACTTTCACTTACTGTCGTTTCTCTAAATAAGTTTGCTGAAAAAAAAATCAGATTTTCCTTATCACTATCTCTTAGACAACCAAAAATAAACTTTAGCTTGAGAATTATTTTTCCTTCTAATTAAATGCATCTAATCTGATTATATATTTGTACCTTTAGAAACATCTCTGTTTTTATCTTCTGGTTATTTGAGACATCTTTTATTGTCCAAAGTTCTTATTATAGAAAGAAGGAAGCTAAGAAGTTTCATGACTTTCCACTGTGTTCATTCAAATACTTAGTCATCTTTTACCACTGGTATATTTTAAAAGGATGGTGATATGCTGCTTTCTCAATTTGTCCCACTGTGATAAGCACCAATTAATAAATCAGATAGCCTAATCTCAATGGTCAACTTCCCCTCCAACTTCCTCCAGTACTTTTCTACTAGCTTATCCCAGCCCTTAAAAAACTCTCCTGCTTTTGGATTACAAGCTTTCTCCCCCATTGCAACAGTCTTAAAGTCGTCCTTGGTGTAACTTAGCCAAGGCACTTTTTATCAATAAAATAAACCAATTGAAAGTGTTTAGTGGACACATCTCAGTTGCAGCTGCCCAGTCTCTAAATCCCTTCTGCTTGGGGAAATCTCTAGAAAGAAAGACAAAATTTTATCTCCCACTGCGAAAACTGATAAAGATTGGGGGTTGTCTTCTAGGTCCTTGGCAGCTGAAATGTGGGTCTCTGATCCTACCTTACCTTGGGCTACCCCCTAGTGGGATTTTGACTCTCTAGTGGTTTGTGCAATTATGCAGGAGCCAGTCTGGAAATCATTCCAGGAGCAGTGGTAGTAAAGGCTGAACTTTGTCTGGAGCAGCAGTACCACTAGTAAAACTGTGACCACTGCTTTCCCCACAGCTCTCAACTGTGCTCCTGAAGGAAGACGGGACTTTGGCAGTTGTTCTGGGTGCCCAATCTCGTTCAGTCTCTGCTAACTTTTTGAGTCTGATTCTTCAACATTCCACCAACTTTGTGCAATTTCAAGTGTTTTTCAAATATGTTCAATTCTTTTCCAATTGTCCAGTTTATTCATTTTATATGTTGTAACCAAAGACATAGCTAATAGAGATGACCAAAGCAGTATATACCAAAATGGATATGTGAGATGCAGCAGATAGATGATTGGAAAACCCTAATTTTACTTCTCATTCTGCAATCTCCAGTCTATATGGAGTGGATCATTAGGTGAGCCCCTTTATCTCTCAAACCTTCAGGGTTTTTATTTAACCTGAAAAATAATGACAAAGGACAGGATTCTTTCAACCCTTAATGTTCTTAGAAGGAGAATCAGTCACATTATTATAGAAATAGTATTATAGGAGGTTCAAAGTGGGAGAAGTAATAAAGTGAGTTCAAATGGACCAAAAAATTCCAAACCCAAAATTTTCTAGCATATACTCATATATTTTATTAGATGTTTACTCAATCATGTTTTTGTACATATACAAGAAATTTTGTAAAATAAAAATAGACATTATTTATAGATGACGTTTATTGAACTATGTTATAGCAGTAAAAGGAGAGGCTATAATTTAGGGGAGAGGCCCTGGCAGTGGTAGTAGAGGCTGCATTCATGGTTCCAATTATTAATCAATCAACTTGTTTTTAAGAGCCTATCACCAGAAGACATTATGCAATGGGTGAGACAGGAAGATAATGTTGTGTTCTCCCTGCCCTTAATAAATAAATAAATGATGGCAAATGCTGGAAGTCAAATTTCTCTCTACCTACCAGTGTATATCCCTTGTATTCCCTGGGGCTCCAAAGAGAGGGGACATGACTCTCTTCCTGCCTCCTCCTATGCCTTGATACAAAAATATCAGATGAACACATAGCTGTGTGTTTCTGGTGTGGTATATTGATCCAGGGCATGAGTCTGGCATTTACAGACAAAGATTCAAGTCTTGATCTCACAAATTTATGACTTTAAACCATTTATCTTTATGAAATGTCAGTTTCCTCACCTAACAAACAGAAATGTTTGACATGTATACACTGCCGTATTTAAAATAGATAACCAACAGGGACCTACTATATAACACAGGGAACTCTGCTCAATATTATGTAACAGCCTACATGGGGAAAATCTGAGAAAGAATGGATATACCTATATGTATAACTGAATCACTTTGCTGTACATCTGAAACTAACACAATATTGTTAATCAACTATGCTGTTGCTGTTGTTGTTTAGTCACTAAGTCATGTCCAACCCTTTTGTGATCCCCATGGACTATAGCCCACCAGCCTCCTCTGTTCATGGGATTTCCCAGGCAGGAATACAGGAGTGGGTTGCTGTCTTCCCAGCCCAGGAACTGAACCCATGTCTCCTGCACTGTCAGGGAGATTCTTAACCACTGAGCCACCACATAAGCCCATTAATCAGTTATACTCTAATATGAAGCAAAATGTTTTAAAAAATAAATGATAATCGTATTTAGTGTCTAGAATTGTTGTGCAGATCAAATGGAATAATGCATATGAAGGACAAAGTGCTTCATATTCAGTGAATGCTCAGTGATTTAACATTAAAATTTTTCATTATTTATAAATTTTTAAATCATTCCTATGACTCATTAGGTAACATAAGTTGAGAGTGTCGTAAAATTAGAAATAAGCTCCTCAGGGCTTATGGGAAAATTGAAGAACAGCAAATCTTGCTTGAAGGTTGGTAAATATAGATCCTGTGTGGATGCAGGTAGCAAGAAGTGGAGGATGAGAGGGAAATTTCTGATCCTGAGATTTATATATATTTTAGAACTCCCTACCCACTCAAGTATGAGCTCAAAGAAGTAGAAATTTTACAACTAAACCAACATGCACTGTTACCTAGGAAACTAAGTCACACAGCACATTTAACAGGCATCAGGTTTTTTAAAAAGTGTGTTTCCCAAATGTAGAAAAAGAGCTATAGGACTTAGATATATGACTTCTCATGTGTATTTCAAGGAAAAAAAATGAGAACTTATCTTTGCCTTCATATATATATATATATATATATATATAAATTGCAACAAAGTAGTGGAACTCATTGATTTAACATTAATAAAAGAATCCAAAAAATTTCAAAATTGGCTGTCTTCAAGGAAAGTGAAACTAAGAACTGGAAATCTATAAGACGACTAAGAAATAACTCCTGCACAACTCTCCCTTCCTTTCTCTCTCTCTTGTTCTTCCTTATACTTTTCTGCTTTAGTTGCACATGTGTTCATTCTCTGTAATGAACTGGCTTTATCTCCATTTCCATGTATAAAGCAACTCCTCTCCCACCTGTGCTTATCAGGTTTGCATAACTCAAGTCCAAGCAAACAGCACAAATGAATTAAAATCTTTCTCACTTCATATTCCCAGAAAAGAGAATCTCAATATAGCTTGGCTTAGAGCAGTCATCTCTCCCTGATCAACTATTGCCAGGAAGCAGAACTCTGTAGGACAACCCTAGTTGTGCTATTTTTTATTTTTCTGGGATGTACCAATAGTGGGAGGCTGAGAGGATATGTTCTCAGAGGAAAAGATATTATTAGGACCTGGCAGGCACCACAAATGATGCTTACTTTTGTAACTTGAGTAGAATAATTGCATTTTTAATCATGTCAGGATATCAGGAAGAAATTCAACAAATGGCCAAATGCCAGCAATTTTTGACACACAAGAATTCTAAATTTATCTGAGAAGATTAAGACAGTTTACAGGCATAACTTATGAGTCTTCACAATTAAAAAAAGAGTAAAATGAATTAAAACTGAAAAGAAATTAGATTAAATTTATGAAGTATTTACTTTTCATTGTTGTTACTCAGTCATGTCTGACTCTTTGCAGCCCCATGGACTGCAGCACACCAGGCTTCCCTATCCTTCAACATCTCCCAGAGTTTGCTCAAACTCATGCCCATTGAGTTGGTGATACCACCCAACCATGTCATCCTGTTGTCCTCTTCTCCTCCTGACTTCAATCTTTCCCAACATTATGGTCATTTCCAATGAGTTGACTCTTCCCATTAAGTGGCCAAATATTGGAGCTTCAGCTTCAGCCTCAGTCCTTCCAGTGAATATTCAAGGTTGATTTCCTTCAGGATTGACTGATCTCCTTGCAGTCCAAGGGACTCTCAAGAGTCTTCTCCAGCACCACAGTTCGAAAGCATCAATTCTTCAACACTCAGCCTTCCTTATGATCCAACTCTCACATTCATACATGACTACTGGAAAAACCATAACTTTGACTAGACAGATCTTTGTCAGCAAAGTAATGTCTCTGCTATTTAATATACTGTCTAGGTTGATCATAGCTTTTCTTCCAAGGAGGAAGCATCTTTTAATTTCATGGCTGAAGTCACGATCTGCAGTGATTTTGGAGCCCAAGAATATAAAGCCTGTCACTGTTTCCATTGTTTTCCCATCTATTTGCCATGAAATGATGGGACCAGATGCCATGATCTTCATTTTTTGAATGTAGAGTTTTAAGCCAACTTTTTCACTCTCCTCTTTCACTTTCATCAAGAGGCTCTTTAGTTTCTCTTTGCTTTCTGCCATAAGATTGGGGTCATCTGCACATCTGAGGTTGTTGATATTTCTCCCGGCAATCTCTATTCCAGCTTGTGCTTCATCCAGCCTGACATTTTGCATGATATACTCTCCATATAAGTTAAGTAAGCAGGAGGACAGTGTACAGCCTTGATATATTCCTTTTCCAATTTTGAACTAGTTCATTGTTCCATGTCTGGTTCTAACTGTTGCTTCTTGACCTGTATGCAGTTTTCTCAGGAGGCATCATAAGAAAAAGTAAAAACTCAATTTTAAAGCAAAACTTCTGCTATTCTAAAAATATAATAATAAGCTTTTACTCAGAAAGGCTTTCTTGGAATCAATTCAGTTATAAATTTTAGTATTATACATGTTAAGCATAGTGCATATAAAGTTTGGCAAACATTTGCGTTATCTGTCTTATATTTACTTGTGCTGCTGCTGCTAAGTTGCTTTAGTCGTGTCCAACTCTGTGCGACCCCATAGACGGCAGCCCACCAGGCTCTGCCATCCCTGGGATTCTCCAGGCAAGGACACTGGAGTGGGTTGCCATTTCCTTCTCCAATATTTACTTAGAAGACCAATTAAAATGGAAATAAAATAAACTGTATATCCACATCTCCCTGTGCATATATAGAAGTGAATTTATTCCCCATTCTGAGAAGAGATTTAGAGGAAACATTTATGTAAAAAATTAGAAAAGCATTGAAGATTATTTCAAAGAATATTTATATTTCCTTGAAATGATTTCTTAATGGGATTTTCAGAACTCTGTGATGCTGAAGATGATCTAAGGCCTAAGATAGTAATATAATCACAGTGCTACATGCACAGGCATTTGCTTACAAAGCAGGAAGCAGGATGTCTGTTTATCACTATCCCTAGTAGGAGGATAATATGATTTCTGTGAAAGGCCCATTCAAATTACAGTGACTGTGTGTGGTTTCCTTTCATCACTTATTGATTGGTGTTGTAAGACCCTCATTTCTTGATAATGTGTAAAGGAGTACTTGAGAGCAAGAATTGTAGCTAGTATTGTTTCCACTTACACTTGCCAAGTGGATTTAATGGACATTAAAGATTGAATACACTGTAATAACATATTTTCTCATTGTTTAATCATTAATAATACTTGACAGAACTTCATAAATGTTTTAATGTCCAGCTTAAAGTATTAATGATGTGCACATTCTATTAAGGTCCAGTAGAATCTTAAATAATACTTGACTAATAAGCATGGAAAAGCAGTGTTTACAAAAGAAAAACTAAATGTCATGCTGTTCTGGCTTTGCATGTGTTTGTGTATGCTCAGTTGCACAGTCATATCAGACTCTTTGCAACCCAGTGGACTCTAGCCTGCCAGGCTCCTCTGTCCATGGGATTTTCCAAGTGAGAATACTGAGATAGTTTGCTATTTCCTCCTCCAGGAGATCTTCTTGACTCAGGGATTGAACCCAGGTCTCCTACATCTCCTGAATTGGCAGGCAGTTTCTTTACCACTGAGCCACTTTACACCATGTTTATAATTGTCTTGATCTTTGTTAACTTTACAGTTTTAACTTAGAATAAATGGGCAGATAGTTCATTTTGGCAAGAAGACAATGCCAAAAGCTATAAAAGTTTTTTGAAATTCCCAGGCAATCATTATTTTACTCTGGTTTTATCTGTAGGAGAGATTTGTACTAAGTTCTAGTGGGGACTTCAACCTCAAATTATCTCCACTTTGAAGTTCATAAAAAAGTTATCCTAAAGAGATTGTGTAAACAAGCAATTTTGTATCAATGAACATCTCTAAATAGTGCATATTCAGTACTACAAGAACATTGCAGAGGCGGCACAAAAATAGAATATTTTACCAGTAATGAGTGAAAAATAGTTAAAACACGTATGCATGTGTGTGTGTGCTCTGTTGCATCCAACTCTTTGAGACCTCATGGACTGCAGCTCACCAGGCTTCTCTGTCCATGGGATTTTTCAAGGCAAGAATACAGGAATGGGTGCCACTTCCTGCTCCAAGGGATCTTCCTGACCTAGTGATCAAACCTGCATCTCTTGTACTTGCAGGAGGATTCTTTAGCACTGAGCTATCTGGAAAACCCATTTAAAACATATCCCATTTTCAAGATATTTATGATATAATATGGATATGGATAATTACCTAAAAAGTTCCACTGATAATACTCCAGTTGTTTGACTTCAGTAATTTTCAACATGCCAATCAAGATCAAGATCAGGCTACCCCAGTGGAACATTTGGGTATTATTTTGGCCAGCTTCAAAGCAACACTGATGTTTCTAAATTTAGATATGATATGTCATGATTTATCATTTTCTGAAATAAAGTGAAATCCATTTTCATATAAAAATGCAGATAAGCTTAATAGAGACAATAGGATCAAATATTTAAAATAAAATATATTTTAGTGTATGTCTGTGTACTCGGTCAGTACAGAGGGAACATACTTAGGGGAGAATTCATAGTTCATACAAAGTGGTATGTGGTCACGAGGTCCAGCCTCCCCACTCAGTGGCCAAGCATAATGGAATCTGACCACGATTCTGGTTAGAATTTAGTCAACTGAGGTTTATGCAAGGGTTTATAACATGAAGTCAATGAAATCAAGTGTTCTTTTAACTGAGATTTAAGGATTTCATAAACTTGAATAGAATAGTTTTGCATCATAGTTTTCTGTATATTACTCATTTACTATGTAAATACTATGCAGTAAACATATAATACAGAACAAAGCCATGACAAACCATGGAATTTCCCTATAGGGTCTGAGGATGCTCATATGAGTATTTAAAGAGCTTAACACAATGCTTGTCATATAATGAGAATTCTACAAATGGGATCTATGCTTATGATTTATAATAATAGTAAACTAATCTAGAAACTACTTTTACAGATGCCACATTCAAACATATTTAGGGATCTCCAATAGGCACCATGTTACCCAGCATGGATTAAGGAATGAAAATGCCAGTCAGTGCATTAGGAAAGAAAACTGTTTACCTTATAACTTAGAGGAGTGGGTCACTTTCTTCTCTTAAAAATAATTACAATCACCACAGAGATAATTCATCTGCAGTTGTATCATGGCTTATTCCACTTGCTGATACATTCATGTGACTGGGTATAAAATCATTCCCAAAGGAAAAAAAAAAGGTTAAAGTTAGACAGGATTAATCTCTGGTAGTATGTACACATAGATTATAAACTGATATATGATCATAGTTACAGAGAATTTCATATACCACTTTTTATTGTTTTTGTAGGGCTAAGTGGTATTTGCCAAGAAATCAACTGGCTTAATATGAAACCAGCTCTTAGCTGAAATATTATCAAAGACCTTTCTACATAAATTTGAAAAATATTCAACAGAATATCCAGTCTTAATTAGTTCTTAACTTCCTTGATCTACACCCCCACTCTGTTGTACTGCCGAGGAAAAAAGGATTCGGATTTATTGTCTCCTTGGATACTTGCAAAAAAGCTAAGAACACATTTTTCAAAGTAACTGTGCTTTTCATTTTAATATTTAATACTTGAAAATTAGAGTTTAAAAGTATTTCCATTATCTATCAGCAAAATCAATCTATCTATATGAAAACCTATCTCTCTGAGTTTTCATATATTTAAGAGGCTTTTGATATTAAATAGCAATGAAGTCCTTTCATGTAAACTAGTGCATCTGTAACATATTTTATTAGACATGGAAAAATTTTTCCATGGCATATATCAACAATTTAAGAGAATATGAATGGAGACACAATTTTCTGGGGACATGTGTCAATATAATAGTCTTTGGATATCTTTCTTCACTTTTTGTGATTTGCATTTGTTGTTCAATTTATTTTTTGTGTCTGCATGATAAATGCCATGCTCAAAACTGATCATAAATCATACATATAAAGTAGCCATCCTTAGATAACTTCAATATCAATTTATTTTTTAAAATTTGCATATAAATTGTTCCACAAATATGGCTGCTGCTGGAAAAGTCATGTATGGAATGTTAATGAGCTTTAAATTTTCTAATAAAGTGATTTAGCCCGTAAAGTCCTTTAGTGAAACTTATATGTTCACATGATTACTTTAATACTCCTTCTTTAAAGGGAAAGCACACATTAAACAATTAATTTCCACTCTTACCACCCAAAACCCATTTGAAAAGGTGGACAGTCAATGAATTTGAAAATGGCAATGGATAATTAAATTTTAGCTTACTATTCCATTGTAACCTTTCTATTTTCCTTTTTGGGTTTTTATATTCATGTATATCTCATAAAATAGATAACTTATTCTAGGCCTATAAAACTGTTATCTATTATTACATAAAATGAATCCACTCCAGATTTAACATATAAATAACATTTTCAGTATCTTCTAACATAAAATGCATAGTTGCTAAAGAATTTTATGATAACTCTGATTTAATGAACTATTTTATATTGACTACTGTAATGATTGGGGCTTCCCAGGTGGCACTAATGGTAAAAGAACCCATCTGGTAATGCGCGAGACATAGGAGACTAGGGCTCATTCCCTGGGTTAGGACAATCCCCTGGAGGAGGACATGGAAATCCACTCCAGTATTCTTTCATTGCCTGGAGAATCCCTTGAACAGAGGAGACTGGACAAAGAGTCAGACATGACTGAATAAACTTAGCACCTACACACTGTAATAATTAAGTTTAAAAAGTTCTTTGACTTCGTGAATTTGAAACTTTCCCCTGTCATTACCATCTCTGTGAACATCAATGATATTACCTAAGCTCTCCATGGTTCAGTGTTCTATATCTCTAAACTAAAAGCTGTATTATTACTCATAACATCATATGAGTTTTTGAAAATTAAGTGCGTTAATATTTGTGAAGAACTTAGAACAGTTCTTGCTCATAGTAAGTACCTAATAGGTATATGTTAATTAAATAAGTACACTAAGCCTCAATTCAAAGAGCAAGGATCTACAAACTTACAGTGACACATCTAAGGAAGAGGTGTTTCTCTTATTATATAAGAATCTAACTGAAATTTAAAGCAAATTGCTTCAATTGACAAAATGTCCAAGATAACATTCTTTTGTTCTTGAGAGTGAGTGAAGGCCTCAAGCTTATGGCAACTTTAGTGTAAAGGATTTGGTTTAGGTCATACCTAAATGACCTAGTGGTTTTCCCTACTTTTTTCAATTTAAGCCTGTATTTGCAATAAGGAGCTCATGATCTGAGCCACAGTCTGCTCCCAGTCTTATTTTTGCTGACTGTATAAAGTTTCTCCATCTTTGGCTGCAAAGAATATAATCAGTCTGATTTTGGTATTGACAATTTGGTGATGTCCATGTGTAGAGTCATCTCTAGTGCTGTTAGAAAAGGGTGTTTGCTATGACCAGTGTGTTCTCTTGACAGAACTCTGTTAGCCTTTGCCCTGTTTCATTTTGTACTCCAAGGCCAAACTTGCCTGTTACTCCAATTATCTCTTGACTTCCTATATTTGCATTCCAAGTCTCTATGAAAAGGACATCTTGTATGTGTGTGTGTCTGTGTGTCTGTGTCTGTGTGTGTATGTTAGTTCTAAAAGGCCATGTAGGTCTTCATAGAACAATCAACTTCAGTTTCTTCAGCTTTAGTGGTTGGGGCTGCTTTCGAATTGTGGTACTGGAGAGGACTCTTGAGAGTCCTTTGGACTGCAAGGAGATCAAATCAGTCAAGCCTAAAGGAAATCAACCCTGAATTTTTATTGGAAGGACTAAAGCTCCAATACTTTAGCCACCTGATGTGAACATCAGACTCATTGGAAAAGACTGATGCTGGGAAAGATTTGAAAGCAAACAGAGAAGGAGGGTGCAAAGGATGAGATGTCTAAATAACATCACACTCAATGGATATGAATTGGTGCAAACTCTGGGAGATAGTGAAGGACATAGGAGCTGGGTGTGTTGCATCCACAGGATTGCAAAGAGCCAGATGGGAATTAGCAACTGAAAAACATTAACAAAATGTAAAAGATAATCTCTGTATTTTCTGTACTTCACTTTGAACTAAAGTAAAAATCCCAGTTAGTGGAAGAACTTGAAGCGTTTCTATTCAAAAAGAAGAACAGGAGCACACTGTGGCTCAGATCATGAACTCCTTATTGCAAAATTCAAACTTACATTGAATAAAAGTAGGGAAAAGCATTAGACCATTCAGATATGACCTAAGTCAAATCCCTTAGGATTATACAGTGGAAGCAATAAATAGATTCAAGGGATTAGATATGATAGACAGAGTGCCTTGAGATTCATAACACTG
Organism: Giraffa tippelskirchi; assembly: GCF_054371585.1. Lineage (NCBI taxonomy): Eukaryota > Metazoa > Chordata > Mammalia > Artiodactyla > Giraffidae > Giraffa > Giraffa tippelskirchi. The sequence goes on from NC_137278.1 coordinate 68,677,037, forward strand.
TAAAGGAGGCTGGCGATCAAAACCATCCCCAAGAAAAAGAAATGCAAAAAAGCAAAATGGTTGTCTGAGGAGGCCTTACAAAGAGCTGAGAAAAGAAGTGAAAGGCACAGGATAAAAGGAAAGACATACCCATCTGAATGCAGAGTTACAAAGAATAGCAAAGAGAGATAAGAAAGTCTTCCTACGTAAGCAATGCAAAGAAATAGAGGAAACTATAGAATGGGAAAGACTAGAGATCTCTTCAAGAAAATTAGGGATACCAAGGGAACATTTCATGCAAAGATGGGCCCAGTTAAGGACAGAAGCGGTATGGACCTAACAGAAGCAGTAGGTATCAAGAAGAGGTGGCAAGAATACACGGAAGAACTATGCAAAAAGACCTCAATGACCCAGATAACCATGATGGTGTGATCACTCACCTAGAGCCAGACATCCTGGAGTCTGAAGTCAAGTGGGCCTTAGGAAGCATCACTGCAAACAAAGCTAGTGGAGGTGATGGAATTCCAGTTGAGTTATTTCAAATCCTAAAAGATGATGACATTATACAGAGTGAAGTAAGCCAGAAAGAAAAACAACAATACAGTATACTAATGCATATATATGGAATTTGAAAGATGGTAACGATAACCCTATATGCGAGACAGAATAAGAGACACAGATGCATGGAACAATTTTATGGACTCTGAGGGAGAAGGTGAGGGTGGGACGTTCTGGGAGAATAGCATTGAAACATGTATATTATCATATGTGAAACAGAACACCATTCCATGTTCGATGCATGAGACAAGGGCTCAGGGCTGGGGCAATGGGATGATCCAGAAGGATGGGATGGGGAGGGAGGTGGGTGGGGGGTCCAGGAGGGGGAACACATGTAAACCCATGGCTGATTCATGTCAATGTATGGCAAAAACTATTGCAATGTTGTGAAGTGATTGGCCCCCAACTAAAATAAATAAATTTATAAAAAAAAAAAAAAAAGAAAAAAAAAATAAATAAAGTGCTGCACTCAAGATGCCAGCAAATTTGGAAAACTCAGCAGGGGCCACAAGACTGGAAAAGGTCAGTTTTCATTCCAATCTCACAGAAAGGCAATGTCAAAGATTGTTAAAACTACCACACAATTGCACTCATCTCACACGCTAGCAAAGTAATGCTCCAAATTCTCCAAGCTAGACTTCAGTAGTATGTGAACTGATTTGTTCAAGTTGGACTTAGAAAAGGCAGAGGAACCAGCAATCAAATTGCCAACATCCGTTGGCTCATAGAAAAAGCTAGAGAATTCCAGAAAAAAAAAAAGCCATCTAATTCTGCTGCACTGACTATGCTAAAACCTTTGACTGTGTAGATAACAACAAACTGTGGAATATTCGTAAAGAGATGGGAATAAGAGACCATGATACCTGTCTCATGAGAAATCTGTATGTAGGTCAAGAACCAAAAGTTAGAACTGGACATGGAAAAACAGACTGGTTCCAAATTGGAAAGGAGTACATCGAGGCTGTATATTGTCACCCTGCTCTTTTAACTTATATGCAGAGTACATCATGAGAAACATTGGGCTGGAAAAAGCACAAGCTGGAATCAAGACTGCCAGGAGAAATATCAATAACTTCAGATATGCAAATGATACCACCCTTATGGCAGAAAGTTAAGAGAACTAAAAGTCTCTTGATGAGAGTGAAAGAGGAGAGTGAAAAAGCTGGCTTAAAATTCAGTGTTCAAAAAGCTAAATCATGGCATCTGGCCCCATCATTTCTACTCAAATAGATGGAGAAACAATGAAGACAGTGACAGACTTTATTTTCTTGGGCTCCAAAATCACTGCAGATGGTGACTTCAGTCATGAAACTAAAAGACGCTTGCTCCTTGGAAGAAAAGCTATGACAAACATAGACAGCATATTAAATAGCAGAGACATTATTTTACCGATGAAGTTCCATATAGTGAAAGCTTTGGTTTTTCCAATAGCCATGTATGGATTGAGAGTTGGACCATAAAGGAGGCTGAGTGTTGAAGAATTGATGCTTTTGAACTGTGGTATTGGAGAAGACTACTGAGAGTCCATTGGACTGCAAAGAGATCAAACCAGTCAATCCTAAAGGAAATCAGTCCTGCATACTCATTGGAAGGACTGATGCTGAAGCTGAAGCTCCAATACTTCAGCCTCCTGACATGAAGAACTGACTCATTGGAAAAGACCCTGATGCTGCAAAAGATTGAAGGCAAGACGGGAAGGGGGCAACAGTGGATGAGATGGTTGGATGGCATGACCGACTCAGTGGATGTGAGTTTGAGCCAGCTCTGGGAGTTGATAATGGACGGGGAAGACTGGTGTGCTACAGTCCATGTGGTTGCAAAGAGTCAGTCACAACAGACCAACTGAACTGAACTGATCATTGATTTACAGTGTTGTACTAGTTTCAGGTGTACAGCAATGTGATTTAGTTATACATATACATATATCCATTCTTTTTCAGATACTTTTCTTGGTTCAGTTCAGTTCAGTTGCTCAGTCTGTTTGACTCTTTGTGACCCCAAGGACTGCAACACACCAGGCTTCCTTGTCCATCAACAACTCCTGGAGTTGACTCAAACTCATGTCCATTGAGTGGGCAATGCCATCCAACCATCTCATCCTCTGTCGTCCCTGTCTCCTCTCACCTTCAGTCTTTCTCAGCATCAGGGTCTTTTCCAGTGAGTCGGTTTTTCCCATCAGATGCTCAAAGTATTGGAGTTTCGGCTTCAACATCAGTCCTTCCAACGAATATTCAGGACTGATTTCCTTTAGGATGGACTGATTGGATCTTCTTCCAGTCCAAGGGACTCTCAAGAGTCTTCTCCAACACCACAGTTCAATAGCCTCAATTCTTCATTGTTCAGCTTTCTTTTAAGTCCAACTCTCTCCTCCTATTGTGTCCCTCTCCCCCACATTTCCCCTTTGGTAACCATAAGTTTGTTTTCTAAGTCTATGAGTCTGTTTGTAAATAAATTCATTTGTATCATTTTTTTTAAGATTCCACACATAAGTGATGTCATATGATATTTATCTTTCTCTTTCTTACTTACTAAATTTAGTCTGATAACCTAAGTTCATCCATGTTGCTGCAAATGATATTATTTCATTCTCCTATAGTTGAGTAATGTTCTACTGTATGTATGCATGTATATATATATATATATATATATTTCACATATACATTATCCATTCCCCCATTGATGGACATTGCTTCCATGTCTTGGCTATTGTAAATAGTCCTGCAGTGAACATTGGGTTGCATATATCTTTTCTAATTATGGTTTTCTCCACATATATGCCCACAAGTGGGATTTCAGGATTGTATGATAGCTCTATTTTTAAGTTTTTTAGAAAGCCTCCACACTGTTCTCCATAGAGACTATACTAAATAACATTTCCACCAACAGTGTAGGAGGGTCCTCATTTCTCCACAGCCTCTCCAGTGTTTACTCTTTGTAGACTTTTTTACGGCAGCATTCTGGCTAGTCTGAGGTAATGCCTCACTGGAGTTTTGATTTGCATTTCTCTGATAATTAGTTATGTAGAGCATCTTTTCATGTATTTATTGGCCATCAGTATGTCTTCTTTTGAGAAATGTCTGTTTAGATCTCCTACCCATTTTTTGATTGGGTTGTTTGGATTTTGTTTGAAATAAAACTGCATGGGCTGGTTGTATGTTTTGGAGATTAATCCTTTGTTGGTCATGCCATTTGCAAATATATTCTCCCATTCTGTGGGTTGTATTTGTTTATGATTTCCTTTGCTGTGTAAAAGTTTTTAAGTTTAGTTAGGTCCCATTTTTTTTTTTCCCATTACTCTAAGGGGTAGATCCACAAAGATATCAATGTGATTTATGTCAAAGGGTGTTCTGCTTATGTTTGCTTCTGAGACTTTTATAGTCTCTGGCCATATATTTATATCTTTTATCCATTGTGATTTATTTTTGTGTATGGTGTTAGAGAATGTTTTAATTTCATTCTTTTATATATAGCTGTCCGGTTTTCCCAGCACCACTTATTGAAGATTTTCTTTCATCCATTGTGTATTTTTTCCTCCTTTATCATGCATTAATTGACCATAGTTACATGGGTTTATTTCTGGTTGTGTGCCAGTACTATACTGTTTCGATTAGTATAGCTTTGTAGTGTAGAATATCTATCTTTCATCCAGCGATTTAGATGCTACTTTTATAAGATGCATACTGTTGTTGCTGTTCAGTCACTCAGTCATGTCCCACTCTTTGCAATCTCATGGACTTCAGCACACGAGGATTCCCTGTCCTTTAACCACCTCCCAGAAGTTGCTGAAACTCATGTCCATTGAGTCAATGATGTCATCCAACTATCTCATCCTCTTTCATCCCCTTCCCCTGCCTTCATCTTTCCCAGCATAGTGGTCTTTTCTAATGAGCCGGCTCTTCACATCAGGCAGCCAAAGGATTGGAGCTTCAGCTTCAGCATCAATTTCTCCAATGAATATTTAGATGTGATTATCTTTAGGATTGACTGATTTGATCTCTTGCAGTACAAGGGACTCTCAAGAGCCTTCTCCAGCACCACAGTTCAAAAGCATCAATTCTCCGTCACTCAGCCTCCTTCATGGTCCAACTCTCACATCCATACATGACTACTTGGAAAAGCATAGCTTTGACTATATGGACCTTTGTTGGCAAAGTAATGTCTCTGCTTTTTAATGCATTGTCTAGGTTTGTCATAGCTTTTCTTCCAAGGAGCCAAAGTCTTTTAATTTCATGGCTGAAGTCACCATCCACAGTGATTTTGGTGCCCAAGAAAATAAAGTCTGTCACTGTTTCCATTGTTTCCCCATCTATTGCCATGAAGTGATGAGGCTGGTTGCGATGATATTTATTTTTTGAATCTTGAGTTTTAAGCCAGCTTTACACTCTCCTCTTTCACCTTCATCAAGAAGCTCTTTGATTCCTCTTTGCTTTTTGCTATAAGGGTGGTGTCATCTGCATATTTGAGGTTGTCGATATTTCTCCCAGCAATCTTGATTCCAGCTTGTGCTTTATCCAGTCAGGCATTCCGCATGATGTACTCTGTATATATGTTAAATAAGCAGAGTTACAATATACAGCCTTGATGTACTCCTCTCCCAATTTTGAACCAGTCTGTTGCTCCATATCCGATTCTAACTGGTGCTTCTTGCCTGACTTGCATACAGGTTTCACAGGAGGCAGGCAAGGTGTCTGGTATTTCTATCTCTTTAAGAATTTTCCACAATTTATTGTGATCCACATAGTCAAAAGCTTTAGCATAGTCAATGTGGCAAAATTAAATGTATTTTTCTGTAATTGTCTTGCTCTCTATGATCCAGCAGATGTTGGCAATTTGATCTCTGGTTCCTCTCCTTTTCTAAATACAGCTTGAACATCGGGAAGCTCTAACTCCATGTACTGTTGAAGCCTAGCTTGGAGAATTTTGAGCATTACTTTGCTAGCATGTGAATATGCATATAGATTTCCATTTACTCTTGAATATGATTTTAGATACTGGATTTTTTACTGTTTTCCATTATTCTTTCTATCTTCTTTTTTTTGTTGTTTTCATTACATAAGCTTTATAATATGTTCTAACATCTGAAGTTAGCTTCCTGCCATATTTTTCCAAGTTTCGTCATATATTTCACAGTTAATAGCTTATTTCCAATAAAATATGAAATAGTAGTAGATATATAAAGCATTTTTGTCTTTTCCTAATTTCACTAAATATACCCACTGTCTCTTTAAATTAAAATCTTTCTTTTGACTAGTGTATAAATATGTTATATTTATATGTGTTTTTATATTATATACAAAAATATGAATATATACTATTAATGTATAAGTATATGTTAAAGAACAATACGTAGATTTCACATTCTCTGGGTAAATACTACAGATTGCAGCTGCTGAACTGAATGGTAAAAAATATGTTTAGTTTTGTAACAAATTGTCAAAACTGTCTTCCAAAGTGACTGTACTATTTTTCATTCCCATCAGAAATTAATGAGAGTTTCTATTGCTCCACTAGATATTAACTATGACTTGTCTTTTCCTCTCTTCAATTCTATCAGTTTTTGCTTCTTACATTTTGTCTATTGCTAGGTGCATGCATGGGTTTATATTTATTTTATCTCCCTTGTAGGTTGATTTTTTTATTACTATTTAGTATCCCTCTTATTTCTATTATTATTTTCTTGTTTAAAGCTCCTCCAGTCCGGTTTTATTAGATACTGCTTTCTTTTTTTTTCCCATTCTTTTACTTTCTGCTGTTATTTACTCTCAGCTTCAAGAATTCTTTTTAGTATTTCTTGTAAGGGAGGTCTATTAGTGACAAATTCTATCAGCTGTTTGCCTCCACTAATTGCTAGCTGATTGTTCTATTGTTTTTGATAATAATTTATCCCTGAGGAATAAATTACTCCACAGTATAATCAAATTAAATTTGAACTCTGAAGGAGTTGTCTTTGAGACCAATCTTTGATGTTGTTCTGAACTCAGAAAGACCCTTTTTATCTGTCTCTTCTTCTAGTTCTCTCCATTAAACTTCTAGCAGCCCTGTGGGTTCACTTGTTGCTGTCATGGAACTAACAACCTCTTATTAATTGCTTGCTTTCAATGTTTCCATTGTTTTTGACAGTGCTCTTAGCCTTGAACTTCCCCATCTCTTTGAAAATAAAGTCCGTTTCATTAGTGAAAGCCATTAACTATGGAGCTCTCTGTTCTTAGGACTTGCCTCTCTCCCTGGGGAGAACTCTGGGTCACTGCTTTTAAGACACAAATGGGGACACCTCTGTTCTATGCTGGGTCACTGAGTCAGGGCAGTAGCCCCTGTTCTTCTCAACTTACCTTCCATTATGAAATTTGTATTCTATAAAACAGATGAGGGTGGATAATTGGAGTCCAATATTATCTCTTGTCCTGTTGGAGTAGAAATTCTGTTCTGTGATTGGTAGCCAAGTTTGAAAGAAGTAAGCCTCAGACTTCTCAGCTGGTTTTACCTGGAATAGAGCTTCTGCAACCAAAAACTGATGTGATATAGATGAGAAATGCAGGTGATCTGCTTCTTTTGAAGAGAAACTCTAGCCATTGGCTGGGAACTAGGAGAAAAGAGAAGAATGTTTTCTTGGCAGCACTCACCTATAATAGAAAATCTCTCTCTCTAGTTATTTATCCTTTACCATGTCCTCTTAAATTTTTATTTTTCTCATTTTAAATTAATTAGGTTGAATAATAACTTATCTACTTTAATTAATTTTTATAAAGCATCAACTATTATATGTTTTCATTAGTTTTAAAGCTTTTACTCTTACTCATTACTCTCTGCTGTTTTCTTTACCATTTCTTCTATTTTCTTTCAATATAGTTTTTTTTTAACATTTTTCATCTGAATTTTAATATGTTTACTTTCATTCATGTATTTTTATTTATCTGACTAATTAAAACTGTGAGCTTTCCTGTATGATTTTTTAATATTATCATACGGATTCTAGAATGTACTGACATTATCATTATTGTTTTTAAATGGCTTTAAAAATTTTAGTGTGCATTTCCCTCTTGACCCAATAATTTATTTTTTTCAGTTTAGAAAAGTCTTCTTGTTTTTTGACCTTGTTACTAATGTCTAGTTTTCTTGTATGAGAATAAGAGATTGTTAATATTAACCTAGATTTATTAAACTTATTGTATTTGCCTTTGCAAACTACTATGTGGTCAATTTTCATAAATATCTTATGCATATACTTGAAAATGTGCATTTATTACTATCTGGGGCCAATTTGAATATATTATCAAGATATATACCTTACTTCTTATGTTAGTTTTTTCTTTATCTTCACTTATATTTATCTGTTTACCTGTATTGGATTAGAAACAGTGTGTGAAAAACTATCCATGCTATGTTTTTCCATTTATTTTTTCTTGCATTTCCTGTTTCTACTTTTGGAAAGAAGCTGCTATGGGATTTTATACGTAGATGCCTCATTCATTAAATTATCCGGATGCCACATTGTGATTTGCTGTGTTCTTGACTTCTATAGTTAGTTATTTTACTCTTTTCTTTTTATCCGTTTTCAGTGTATTTTCTTATTCCCACAACTGGGGATCAAAGAGTGACTTTCCCTTTTTGTATTCTTCATAGAATCTATTTTAAGTCCCTAAGTAAAAGGGTAAAATAAATATTTATGTATTATTCAATTTTTGGTTTTATTATACTCAAAATAATTTCTATAGAAGAGCATATGGTATCTGTCTAATAATATCTATGCTTAAAACAAGCTCCAAATATGATTGTAATATTAGATGTCTTATGTTTAAATCACTGAACTGTTTGCTAATACAGCCAACTGGTCCAGCTGTCCAGATAAACCAAAACAATAAGTTTATTACATTAAAATGCATTGCAAATGTATCACTAAGGGCTCAAAAACCACAGAAACACTGCCAAATTCATTCAGTACAAAGATTAAAATGAACTTTTGATCTCACCCTTTGAAATATGGGCATTCCACTATAATTACCATCAAAATCATGGTAATAGTCAGATTGACACTTCAAAAGAAATACCTCTAGCTTCTGAAAACACTAGGCAACAAGCACTTTAAACACAGTGTTTAAATAGAATAGATTCTCTGTCTTTTATTTTTTAAAGTTAGTTTATAAAAATTGACTCATTCTAAGAAACAGGAGTGTCTGAGTTTGTAAGCAAAAGATGCAGAGGCAAAAAGAAAATCACTTCACTTTTAGAGATAAAACAAAACAATAGACACGATCTCAACATGTTCTATTGAACATACTATCAGGAAAAAGAAAATCAGACATTGTAAGCAGGAAAGACTGCATATTGATTTGGTGTGTTGTTTTTATACAACTATGTCATTTATGTTAAAGCATCGCACCTACCTAAGATGATTCACTGGAATTATGTTTACTAAATGTCACTGGTGATTTTATGCGAACCTTCCTTAATTATTTGGGTTCATTCATACATGTCATCCATATTAGCAATTAGAATGTAAGAGTGAGCTTATTAAATCCATCATATATAATGATTTACATTTCTCTGAGTATCTATGATAGAGTACTATCAAGCAGTTTTCAAGATCGTACTCACATTTACTTGTAACAATCACTTTTTTCATCATTAATTCTCTACATCCAGGATGAATATTCTTTTCTCATATATGATTTTTTTGGTAATTTCTTGTTAAATCATCATTCTTTGATTTACTACCATTTTTCAGTCTAACATGTTCTGAACAGAATTAACATCAATAGAGTTTTCCTAATTCATAAGAATATAGTACCCACATCAAATGTGATAAAAGTCAATGGTTCATCAGGTTATGATTACAACAACAGCATGTTAAAAATTTAGAATATAGCCTTTGAGCATTATAAAATTGAGAATATAGCCATGATAGATGGAGTAGAGAACTGTAAGATAGCAGCTAGTTGGAGAATAATTTTGAATCGAAGAATATTGAGGAATAAAGATCATAGTAAAAGTGAAAAAATTAGCATAAATGAAGAAATACAGTATATAAGTCTTCAACTAATTATTCAGTAAACATCAAATGAATTTCTACTATATACGAAATATGTAGTTGAGGATAAAGTTTTTTCGTTATTGCATTCAACATATGTTAGTATCATTATTATTTTTTAGAAGCTAAACTATGCTTAGAATTATGCTAGACATAGGCATCGGTGATGCAATAATGAGTCAATCCAGGCACAACACTTCATTTACAGAGTTTACAGTCTATAAACTGAGGAGATAGTGATTAATAAAACAGTTATATAAATGGATGTAGAAATGAGAACAATGTAAAAAGAGAGGAAGGAGTACATGATGACCACTATGCATACAATAGGAGGCTCTAGATTAGTCTGTGGAGAAGGAAATGGCAGCCCACTCCAGTACTCTTGCCCAGAGGATTGCATGGATGCAGAAGCCTGGTGGGCTGCTGTCTATGGGGTTGCACAGTGTCGGACACAACTAAAGCGACTTAGTAGCAGCAGCAGCAGCAGATTAGTCTGAGTGAAGTAGGAATCAAGAATGATTTCCCTAAGAAAATTGCAATAGAGCTGAGATCTTAAACTTGGCAAGATTAAAACTGAGAGATGTTCCAGGAGGAGGGAGTAACATGTTCAGGGTCCCTCTGCCTCGAGGACATAAGGTTTGAGATACTAAACAAAGTTTCAGAGAGGTCAGTGGACAGTCTAGGTTAACAACAAGGTCAAAAGGGACAGATGAAGCAAGAACCAAAAGTTAAGAATTTTCCACTGTCCAGTGGTGTTCTAGAGTTAGTTAGCTTACACTGGCTGTCCATGGCAGATGGTGCACACATTTTTACAACTGTACACTCAGAAATGTCGCATCGCTAGCTAGAAATCAGCCAAGCTAGAAATCAGCCAGTATAGAAGTAAACAATAGAAATTTGGCAAATGCTACAGATTGGCCCAGAGGTGGTGTTATCTCCCAAATTTTCATCCTCAATTATTTTTCAGTCATTTAACAGCATAATACTGCCTCTATCTAACAGTGAAAACTTGAAATTTTTTAAAGTGGAAGGGGGGCTAAAGATTTGGAACATGATTAAATTTGCATTTTGAAAAAAAAATACTCTGGATGCAGGATGGAGAATGGATTAGAATGGAAAAGGGAATTTAGAGAAAACCAATATAAAACTATTAAGCCTTCCAGCACAGAGATATGGTAATTGGACAGGATAATGAGGTTAGAATTAGAAGAGTTTCAACATTGTCTTATTTCAGATTAAATCAAGAACAGTTCCAAATGGTGATAGGTACAAGGAGTGTTGATTTTATGATTTGCAGAGATGAGTTAGGATACTTTGAAATGAATAGGCTAAGACGTTATGTGAGTCTTCATGGCAAGGGCTGATATTAAACATCAAACTGTCAGATGCTTGCATGGAAATAAAGTAAGTTAAATAGGCTCTGAAGTCTTCAATAGAAATAGAATCCTAGAGGATAGGAGGTACAATAAGAATAGGAAGTCAAGTAAGTAAATATTGTAGACTTCAATGAAGAAGTGCTTAAATTATACTAAACAAGTAGAAGAAAAACAAGGAAAATGCTGGTAGTCTCAATCATAAATTGGGAGAAGTGGCCCTGAAGCATCTGGGAAAGAGGTACCATTAAGAAGAAAACGAAAGGACAAAAAAATACTCAATTCAGACAAACGTGCACTGGTAGGAAAATATCGAGGGTGTCTCCATGGCAGCTAAGTCCTGGCCAAATTCTCCATTATCCATTGAAGCAAAGCCTTTCAGAATCTGTCCAGTGCTTGGCACATTGAGGGCTGGGAAAAGGGACAGCCATTATTGAAAATTGGCTAGCCGGATATGCAGGTGGAGAAGAGAGAGACAAATGAGCAGCTGAAAACACTAATGAAGTGTTTGTAATGATGTGGTAGCTAAGGCTTAAGAAATACTGTCTTACATTTCCCCAGATGGTGACTCTAAGAATGAAAAGTGATTACTTTTTACTTCCTTTACCATGCCAGGCTTTTATTGCTAGAAGTTCTCTCTATAATATATCTAACCTCCAGTACTCTTATCAATAGGAATTTTAATAGAAACTACCTTCATATTTGACTTGGCAGAGTAAGAGATGGCATTTATCAGTTAGTAGAGTGTGTCTCGTCCTTAGTTAGCATTTACTGTGTTAGGATCACAAGTTATATGTCTGGCATTTCCCTGAAACTCGGTATACACATTCCTCAGATTCCGATAAATGAAAACGTTGTTTCCTCAGTCTTCTTGTTGAGTACTAATTTTTAGTTCAGAAAGATTTCATGCAATTTAAGGTGAAATCACAGAGCATTTCACAATGCATAGATGATTTGAATTTAAAAGCTGTATTTTTAAAGTATGGCTACCAAAAGTCATAAAATACTCAGTTAATATTATATGATGTTATATTTGCCTCAAAAAATTGGCCAGAAATGAAACTAGCTATACATAGACTAGAACCACTCTTTCTTTCTAAATATCATGTGTGTATATATGTATGTATATGTATGTATGTATATATATGTATGCATATACATATATACATGCATACATATATAGAGATAGAATATGAGACCTTGAATTTTTACATTGTATTTTGCCATAACAATAGAGAAAACAACTTCAGAACATCTATAAGATGATTTATTAACATAAGACTTATACACAAATCTTCCTCAATAGATTACGACTTGTTAAAAACTGAGAAATGTCTTTCAGGAGAACTGTTTGGTTTTCTGCTTTTAATTTTTTAACTCCCCTTTATTCTACAATAATTAGGTTGTTCAGTTACTAAGGGAACACTATGAAAGTTGACTACACTTGGTTTAGCTGAATATCACATTCCAGAGGAAGTGTGTATAAGCCTTTGTATCCCTTCACAGACCTAGCCAACACAACACAAAATATCCAATCATAATATAATATTTCTATCACAGCAAGGCCTATAAAAAAGGGTGTGTGTGTATATATATATATATATATATATATATATATACATATATATATATATTAAGACTTTCCACAGGAGAAGTATTTTTATTTACAATAAAATGGGTGACTGGGGCTTCCTGGTAGCTCTGCTGGTAAAGAATCCACTTGCAGTGCAGGAGATCCCCGGTTCAATTCAGGAAGATCCCCTGGAGAAGAGATAGGCTACCCACTTAAGTATTCTTGGGCTTCCCTGGTGGCTCAGTCAGTAAAGAATCTGCCTGCAATGCAGGAGGCCTGGGTTTGACCCCTGGGTTGGGAAGAGCCCCTGAAGGAGGGCATGGCAACCCACTCCAGTGTTCCTGCCTGAGGAGTGCCCATGGACAGAGGAGTCTGGCGGGCTACAGTCCATGGATCACAAAGAGTTGGACATGACTGAGTGACTAAGTACAGCACACCACAAACAATTGATTTCAAAGAGGAGATCCTCTTGAATGTTTATTTATTGCATTTAATATATTGAACATCATTTTTAACAGATTTCTTTAAATATTTTTCCTACAGAAATATCTGCCACACAGATTTTATGCATGTAGGATGGAGACTCTTCAGAAACATGTCCCTGAAGTGTTGAAATATTATTATACAGTTAAATTAGTCATGGTTCATTTTTGTCAGGATGGTCATGTGGCTAGTTATTTGTAATTTTTTGTTTAATACATTTTCTATTTTTCTGTTATAGGCATTTTTTACTGGCTTAGTAAACCTCATTATATAATAGAATAAGAAATCAATTAAAAGGCCTCTTAAATTCACATGCTATTTTCTAGAACACACGTGTCTACCATTTGTTTCCCACATCCTTAATTTAAATAATTAAGATCAACCATTATGTTGCTCTTACTATGTTTTACTATTGTGTCTAGCCTAAATATGCACAAAGCTCTTAATCTTAACATGCACTAGTGTTTATCAGCCATTCTTAATCATAATATACTTTGAGAATATTTTATAGATTCTTGAGCCCTCCCATACATCAAGAATTAAGGAGAAGACCTGGCCATCTGCTAAACAAAACAAAACAAAAAAGAATCCCTATTTTTCTAGGTAATCTTTATAATCAAACTAGTTTGGAAATACAACCTTACAAGATGGTCCAAACCCCAAACTAATATCTTCCTCACCTGCTTTCTCCTGTAGTCATATTTTCTTGGCATCTCAAGCCAGTTTATTCCCATATTTCTAGTCTTCTTGGGAATGCAGAAATGCAAACTGGTGCATACAAACAGGGAGAAAAGGCAAGTACCAGCAGGTTGTCTGGGGTCCTAACTCATCAGCTGCAGGAGTGGGGTTGGAGTACAATAGAGTCAGATAAAGGGAAAGATATTCTCATAGGCCTCCAACAGTTTCATTGTATGAGTCACTTTTCCTACTGATCTTTCTCTTTTCTTGCTCCATACTTTTGTCTGACCTGTGAACCTTCCTTCCTTACATCTGTTTTTGATCTCTGATTAATTTGTTTTGTTTTGTTTTGTTTTTTAACCTGAATGCTGTGGTGTGTGCTATGCTTAGTCACTCAGTTGTGACTCTTTGCAACCCCATGGATGTAGCCTGCCAGGCTCCTCTTTTCATGGGGATTCTCAAGGGAAGAATACTGGAGTGGGTTGCCATGCCCTCCTCCAGGGGATTTTCCCAACCCAGGGATCGAACCCAGGTCTCCTGCATTGCAGGTGGATTCTTTACCATCTGAGCCATCAGGGAAAACCAAGAGTACTGGAGTGGATAGCCTATCCCTTCTACAGGGTATCTTCCCCACCCAGGAATCGAACTGGTGTCTCCTACATTGCAGGTGGCTTCTTTACCAGCTGAATGGGATAATTGGATTCTGTTTTTTTATTCCATTCTTACCTTGATTGTTTGGGATTGGAACATAGGACTCTCAAAATCTCCCTTTTAAAATGAATATTCCAAGGAGTTTCTGCCAAAATTTTTAAGTTTTCTATTTCTGAACCTAGAGATAGTAACAGCATGAATTGACTCGGGCAGGAAAATACACTGATTGATCTAGATGTTTTTCTTGAACAGATTCATTTAATTCTTGCATAGATGCATAGCATCAGGCTGTCGTGGAATATGTTTAAATTAATTTGTCACATATTTAAGTAGATAAGCTTATTTTTAATAATGTTAATTTATGGAAAATGAGACAGAATAATTTCTATTACTGAAATACCTAAGCTGCACAGCCTAATTGTCATTAGTAGATGGATTTCATACCTTTGAAAGATAAATTTTCCTTTAGCAGTTTATGTTTCAAGGATGACACACTGGCATGTTTATAGCATGGAAATTAAGTGTTCCACAGATACAGTTCTAGCTCGAAAGTACTGCATTTCTTCAAATAAACACAAAAAAATATTTTATTTATGGTAGTTTGTTTATGAGAGTTTATGATGGAGAAGAACAGACCTATATGTGATTTTAGAGTGATAAAATGATAAATATACTTATTATAAAGGAACAAATATCGCATTCATTGAAAGATACTTAGGGATTAATATTTTAAACTCTCCAGACGTATAATTAATACTTAGAATCAAAAAGTCCTTTGTTCAGAAACTGTATCTGCTATTTACCAGTTCTTTGCTCTTAGAAAAAAATAACAAAAATAACAACCTTTCCAAGCCTGAAACATAAATAAAATAGAAAGACTTATCTTGGTCTGTATTAGGTACCATAATGATGATGACTTCTGATAATGTTATAATTATCTATTTTGTGTATTATATATGTGTACATTATTGCTTAAGTTTTATATATTGAAGTATAATATTTAATTTACAAGTGTATATTTCTGTGCTTCGTAAGAGGGTAAAATAATTACCTATTTCCTAATGAAGGTAAGAATTAAGGAACATAGGAATTCAAAATTTATTGTTATTCATTTCATTGTGTTCATACCTAACAGTCCATGGCCATAATTTATTTTTATTTAAAAACAAATAACAATTTAATACTTATATTTAAAATAAATTAAGCCAAATCTCTTCTTCTATTTTAGTTTCTCTTAATGCCCCTGTGCAATATTACTTACAGGATATTTTTCCTACGTTTGGAATGATATTTTTGGAATCAATGACATAAACTGCCAAACTCAATAATCTTTCTTATAGGCACATCAAATACACTAACAATAATCATGTGAATATTGGTAGACAATGTTATCTGCCACCATATTTTATAATCCTTAAATGATTATTTTCTTAGAAGGTAGGACTAGTTATAGATACAGAGCTTAACTTTGCATGAGCCCTAATAGTAGATCTCTTGCTGGTGATCAAATGAATGCTTTGCATCTAAGCATCACTACCCACTGCTTATTATCCCCTTTATACAAGAGACCCCACTTTAATCCCCTGCATAATATCCTGGCATTTTGGGCTTCGGGTCTACCATCTAGCTCCTTAATTTAACCATTTCCAGAAGTAGAGTGTTTCCCCTGCCACCTGGGGAATTTTTCCTTCAGTCTTGACATTTATCATTATTGTCTTGCCTGTGAAATTTGCAGTCTCTGGGTTCAACTTTCCCTTCATCTATTAGATTGTCAAGTCATGGGGTATGTTTTTATGTTGGATAACTATCATCTGGTATATCTATTGCAATGAAGAGACAAAAATGCTGTGCAACATGGATAAGAATTTAATCTCCCTACTGATATTTCAAACATTCATCATAGGCCTAATATGCTCCAAGTTATTCTGTGCATAAGGACACAGAACTGAACAATCCCAACAAAGTCTATACTTTCATGGTTCTTACCTCATTTTAATTATTTAGAGATAGAGAGCAATGAGATAAAGACAGAAGAACCTCAAATTGAGAGTTAGGATACCAAGGTCAAATGTTAGCTTCACTATCCTCCGTCTCTTAATTGATGTGGCAAGATTCAATTGCCAATATTCCTGTTTCAGCTGGTTCACCATTTTTAGCATATACAATAGTGCATTTTAAAGTCATTTGAATATTTTATTGCCTTTCAACATTATTTTATAAACATTAGTATAAACAAGAAACATCGAACTGCTGATTCTATGATAATGTATTTGAGAGAAAAATGGAAATCATTAAGTACTTTTAAAGTGGAAAATTTTGTCATTTGTCACCATTCTAATGTTTATTGAACAAAAACTGGTTGGATTTGCTTCAAGGTAAAAAACACGTCAAAACTTAAAACTTTAAATGTATCAGCGATATTTAGTATGGGAATGATTGGAGACATTTTTAAAGCTATGAAATAAATATATATATATATTGTTTTGAAACAAAAATTTCACAAGTCTATTGAGCATTCTATTTGAGAAAGAAGTTATATCTAACTCCTTTATCAGTGGAAGAAACCTGGTGTTTACATTTCTTTTACTCACAGTCTCTTTCTGACTCCCCTCCTCAGTCAGCTGCAATAGTCTTCATCAGCCAGTTTTCTTTTCATGGTTATATCAAATTATTTTGTGTCAAGTAAATGTCACTTCAAGCAAGAGGAGAAGTCCAGTTTTAGACCCAAAAATGCCTTTAGAAATTCTGTCTTACTGTTTATAGTTTACTTTTGTATAGTGT
Organism: Giraffa tippelskirchi; assembly: GCF_054371585.1. Classification (NCBI taxonomy): domain Eukaryota; kingdom Metazoa; phylum Chordata; class Mammalia; order Artiodactyla; family Giraffidae; genus Giraffa; species Giraffa tippelskirchi. The sequence continues at coordinate 68,694,138 of NC_137278.1, forward strand.
GTTTCCAAAAGTCATTTACGAATTGTGTAATTCTTGGGAAAGAATTTTTGCCCTGTAGTTAAAGATTTTATGGTATTTTTAGTTCTATAAGAACATTCCTGACTCTAACCCATAATATATATATATTTGAAACAAAAGTTCACAAGTCCATTGAGCATTCTATTTGAGAAAGAAGTTATATCTGGCTCCTTTATCAGAGGAAGAAAATGTTTCTGCCTTGCTTTTACACATTTCCTTTTGAACATTTTTGTTTGTTTATTTTTACGAACACGAAAATCCTGGCAATACAAGGTAATATAAAAATGTTGTTAAAAGTTTAAAGTATTAAACATCGACTAAATATTTTAAGTAGCTTTACGTTAATAACATAAACAAAAAAATTGACCTGATGCAGGCTAGTTAGATACTATTCTCGACTTTCGTCCTATGTCAAACTTTGCATATCTCTCCCTTGGATAATTAAGAAAATGTACTACTCTTAGAGAATGCAAGCAATTCTTTCTCTTTAATATTTCTATAAATTTGATATACTATGTATATATCACCCAAGCACAAGGAAATATAGTTCAAATAAGCACAAATCTGAATGTTGTCTGTTTTTATACAGGGGTAAATCTTTTGTTTTCCCATCCCTTCAGAGAAATTAACACGTTGTGATGAAAGAATCTAAATGTTCCCTAACTGCATTTGAGATCAGAGACATGACCTCTCTTTCTGCTCACTTCTGGCTCCAGCCCACTTTGCTCACTGCCACACACACGTACTCATAGGATTGAAGTGATGCTGGGAACCTCTGTCCACAGCCCACGTTCAGCCTCCTATCCTTGTACATTTCTGTGCTGAGCTCTGAGTTATAAAAAAGGAAATGGATATGTGGTCTAGAAGCCTTGCTCCACTCTTTGTCCTTGGATATTTTCTGTCTCGTTGTGCAAAGACGAAGTCCTGCAGATTCTGCAGCTACACTTTGTTCTGTCTTCCACCTTACCTCCTTCAGACTGTGTGTGCCTGTGTGCTTAGTCCTTCAGTTGTGTCCCATTCTTTGCAACCCTATGGACTGTAGCCCGCTAGGCTCCTCTGTCCACTGAACTCTCCAGGCAGGAATACTGGAGTGGGTAGCCATTTCCTTTTCCAGAGGACCTTTCTGACCCAGGGATCGAACCTGGGTCTCCTGCACTGCAGGAGGTTTCTTTACTGTCTGAGCCACCAAGGAAGCCCTCAGGCTGTAGAGGTTGCAAATTATTTTGATATTAGCCAGCACTACTCTCATGTCATGATAGCTCAGAGGGAGAACAAAAGGTCTCCTTAGCCACGCCTCTGTCTGTTGCCTTGTGCTTAAGTTGACTTAACGTTTCAAGATTAAATACACAACTTCAGTTTTCTATGTTTATCAACTCTGTTTATCTTGAGTGGATGTGAGCCTAAGAAGACGTTTCTATATTCTTCATGAAATGTGGTACATTTCCAAGTATAAATTGGTACATAGATTTTCTGAATTATATGAATTAAGTAGGGAAAACAGAAAGCCTGCAGCCACACAGCTTCATTATAGAGACTAAGAATGGAGGCCAAACAACATGTTCTACTGTTTGTTCCAGGAGATTTTTACCCAAAAAGGAAAGGCTATAAACCACTAAATACTTTCTTGCTGATCTCAGGACTACCCCCAAATTCCATTAATCCAAACAATAGACCATTAAGGAAGTTTGCTTCTAAGGAGAGTAACTTTTACATCTGGGTGGAGTGCTTCTTGGGGCAATAGATGACTACTGACCTAACTTGGTTGGTTGTGAAACAATTGTTTACTAATAAAAACTTTGTCCTCACTGTGTCCATCAGTCATAAACATTGTAAAAGAATGTTTGGCCAGTGCTAATAAAATCCAACATGGAAAGGCCCAACTTAAACTTTTCCAACTAAAACATTTAAACTTAATGATTATCCGCTCTTAATTTCCCCTTGATAAGGAATATTAACCCTGATAAAGTTAAGTACTTTCTTGCTCCAGTAACAAACTGGACTTGCTTTGGTCAACAATTATTCTGGTTGTTTGGAAGAAGGAAATAAGTGCATTTATTTTCTGAATATTTTCATTTGGTAGCTGTTGTTGTTTAGTCGCTCAATCATATCCAATTGTTTTGCGACCCCATAGACTGTAGCCCACCAGGGTCCTCTGTGAAATTTCCCAGGCAAGAATACTGGAGTGAGTGGCCATTTCCATTTTCAGGGAATCTTCCCAACTCAGGGATTAAATCTGCATTGCTGGTATTGACAGGTAGATTCTTTACCACTGAGCCACCAGGAACGCCCCATTTGGTAGTTTAAGCAACAATTTTTATTATAAGCAACTATTCTTAAATTGATCATAAATAATGATACTCAGCTGATTTTTGACATTTTAAATGAATCTAGATCTTCAAGAATAGAGAAAAAAACAATGATAATCCTATACAGAAGATCCTACTCTAGGCCAGAGCTCTTAGATGGTGTTCTGTGATCATAGTTTTACCTTGTTTTTCAAAAGCAGATAAATAAAAATTATTGGAATTTAGGTAAGACTTTATAAAAAGTGTTTTCTAAATATTAAAGTCTACTCATCCTAGCAAAATAGATTAAATTTAGGCAGAATATAAAAACAAAGTTCTTAAGGCATTAATGCAAATCTTACCAGAAGAAGGAAAATGACCCCTGGGAATCCTTTCCTGACCTGATTTTCTTTTTCATATGCAGCTTGTGAACACTGGCCATTCATTGTATTAGCATCTCTGACCAATATGCTAAGCTTTATCTCTATTCGATTTTGAAGATAGCTTGACAATCTGATAGTTTATTATTTATTTGTAGCAGCCTGAGGTTGCTGATATTATAAACTCTGATATTATAAAGCAAATGTCATAGTGATATCAATTTCTCCCTAATATCTCAGTTCTTTGGGTATTTTATTTCTTGCACTATCCTGGGGGCTTATTGTTTATTGTTTCCCTGGATAGTAAAGATGCATTTTACTCTGTTTATGTGTGTGTGTGTGCACTAATAGGCTGAAATTCTATGCTTTCCAAATCTAAAATATCTATATCGAGGTACCATTCTGAATGGTAAGAAGACACTTACTTATTTGTTTGATTCATTTGGTTTTTAAAATTGTCCTTATGTTAGGTCAGCTGTAGTATCATGCTCTGTTCTCTCTTTCGGAAAAAGAAGGAAGCTATTTCTTTTTTTGTCTTTTTTGAGTAATTTTCCTTGACAAAGAAAATTAAATTATTTTTATCTCTCTTTTGTCTTCTCTGGAAAACTAAAATGATCTGAGGGTGGAGACTCGAGCAAAACAGATTATTAACTTTGTCTAGATCAACACTGATTTAATTCTTTATAAACTGCTAGAAATATTTGGACTTATTAATGAATTGTATATTGATCAGTTTACATGAGCAGTATGTTTTGTTGTTTTGCTAGAATAATATTGTGGTCTCAAAGTCTGTTGCTAGGAATTCACAGTTTCTACCATCTGCTTCTGTCTTCTGCATATAAAAACATAATCAAGTCTGGTTGTTTGTGCATGTGTGCATATGTGCACACATGCATGCCTGTTCTCTGTGTTTGTGTGACTGTATGCATTTAATTCTAGAAGAGGAGGGAAAGATAAAGTTAAAAGGATCTATTCTATATTACTATAAATCAATATCAAAAATATAGAATGAAAAAGGCTTGCAATCATTTTCACATATATTCACTACCATTTATTGAATATATTTGAAATGGTATTCTAAAAGTAAGCATTTGATATCAGTTCTTTTTCCACTTGTTACTGTATCTTAAAACTTTATTCCCTACACATAGTAAATTTCTTCTAGGATCATCCCTTTAAAAAATCCAATACTTCTAGGGATGCTTAAAGAGTTTCATTATGTTGCCCCTATAACTATCTGTCATCTTATGCTCCAGCCTTCTTCTTAGTTCAATTGTAGACCACATCCTGGTATTTTTGTCACTACTCTGACTGATTACCTTTAAATAACTTAATTATTCTCCATCTATGCTCTCTTCTGTATCTCAGGGCTAGAAGCCTAGTAACTCTGTATCCCAGAATTCCTGAGAACAAGGTTTCTAGATTCAGTTTTACCAGTGAAAGATACTCATAAGAATTCTAGCAAGTAGAAGAAAAGGAGAAGCCTCTGTTGCAGGAAGCAGCAGCGGACATAAGGGCTTTACAGACCAAAGACAAGGGTTTCCCCAGCACATTCTGATTTCCTGAGTCAGCTTTCTCTGGCCTTCACTCTGCAGCCCTTCCTGTTCTCCCATATTTAATGACTTTCTACATGAACTACTTGGAACTATTAACAGTTTTTGTTTCTCTGATGGATACTGAATTTTACAAATGTCCCAGAAGAAGCAGATTTTGAAATCTATAATGATTTTATCATATAAATAATTAACAGATCTTCACCTTGTTTTCTGCTGAGTACTCAAAGGCAAAAGATCAAAGTTATGATATCACAAAAGTTGCTGAATTAGGCAATTTTTATTTATTTATTACCTAATAGGAGTCTAAGGAAAATTCTAATCCTGTATATATCTTTTTCATGTAGAACTTCATCAATATGTTTAAGTATTAATTCTTGTTGTGGTTTACTGAAACAAAATATGAAGAAAAACTGAAAACTTAATACGGATATCAGGAATATATAGTTCAGTCCATAAATACATTCCCTGTTTGGATTTATAACTGATGATGCATTAATGAACAGTGCTAATCCTTTCTTGCTGCTTTTATCTAAATACAACAGTGAGTATTAATAGCATAATTGTGCCTACGGCTTGCTTAGTGCTCATACTAAACATTATTTTGTTCAAATATGTTTCCATTTGTAAGTTGGAAATTGGAAATAGAAGGACTACTTAATGTTTATTACTGCATACCTCCATATGTCACAGGTACCATGCTTCACATATCTTGAATTGTTATTAATCTAGGCAAAGAACTTACATAACAGTTGCTATCATTCTCATTTTACAAATGGAAACAGATTTAAAAAAATAACTGATTTTCCCTGTGTCAACAAGCTAATTAAAATTAGAACCAGAATTTGAGACAAGTTCTATCTCCTCTGTGACTCACCTTACTTTCACTATAGCCACATGCTCCCTTCCATGGTTTTCTGTGGTATTTTGCCATAGACTTTAGGAAGGATGTTTAGCAAATTATTATCTGTTATTTTTTATATTTAAATGAAAAGTAGCATTCAAGCCTCAAACAGAAAGGATTTGATTAATTTTAATTATTTGTACTTTAAATTCAGACAAGAAAGTTACAAGATCCAATCTTTAGTTCCTAAATTCTAACTTGATCCAAAATAGGATATTTAGTCATGCAGTTATATAATTAAGAGTATGAGTAAAGATTCATGTATACTGTGAACCCTGAGATTTCATGGTTGTATAACGAACATGTAGCTGATACCCTGAGGATTGAGTAGGCATTGATCATTGTTCCATAAAGAATGCAGTAGATGAGGTACTTCTGCTGGGAATTTCACAGCTTTCTTTGTCCTTCATTTCGGACTTATTATACATTACAAAATGTTCTATACAAAGACTGAAGAAGGAATATTAAAGAACAGTAGGTTTTAGAGCCACAACCTTTAACCAGAAAGGAGTTCTGGAGAAATCTGTGGGGTGAATTAGTGCTCCTGGATAACAGGAATGCTTTTGAATCACATTCCTTTGAAAGAAGAAGATTCCTAAATGAGGAAAGAACTAAGCAAAGGCTTTTGTGGTTTGGGAGCAAATTGTAATACAAACTTCTATAGTGAAAATTATGTGTCCAGACCTTAGGTATTTTAACCAGCCAATTTGTCTGAAATATCACAGGTCCACTTTGGGTTACCTCCTAATCATTTTAAGGTAGATTATGAAAAGCTGTTCCAAAGATCATTTTTAATGGGAAGCTGGTACTTAACAATTGTTATGGAGAATGTGGCCCTTGCTCTGACTGCAACAAGTGTGTAAAGTTCATCAGGGACTACTAAGGACTTCTAATTGGTCTTGATTGTGACCTAATTCTTTAGCATCTGCCAGTTGGCTAACCCTGCAGCATCCTCTCTGAAGATAACTTTGAAAATTATACTGATTGGCTGATTTTTCATTTGCTTTCATGATAAGTTAGGGAAATCCTAAGAAGGAAGAGAAGCCTGCTAAAATCTCATCTTGATGAAAGATGAATCAATTGTCTGCACTTCTGTCTCAGAGACCAGCTAGAGTCAAAGAGATTCTGCAGCAAGTTACATATATAATTAAACTGGTTATTCACAGACAGTGTGGAACAATAGCAAATTATAGTATGTTCCTGGCCTACCTTTTCGCTCATTTTTCTTCTCAGTTGTATAAGTCTATTTGGGGTAGGCAGATAATATCAGAAAGATTTCTCTGGGACTCTTGGCAAATCACCTTACATATTTTGGACTCAGTTCCTCTTTCTGTGGGCTGAGAAATTTAAAATCATTAATGTCTAAATTTCTCTCAGTTATAAAAGTTCTGTGGGTTTATGATTATATACATGAAAATGTATATGTCAGTATATGTCTTCTTATTGGAGCTAACTATAAAGACATGAAAAAAAATTAAGACTGTTTTCTTGAGTTGTCATAATGCTTTACACGTTAGGCACACAGTGGCTATTTTTTTTTAATATAATTGAATTTCATTTACTTGGAAAGTAGCTTTAATTGAAATCTACTGAAGCTTGGGCTGAGAACCAGAGAACTAGCAAACATCTTCCCATTATCCCTTCTCTCTCCTTCTCTCTCTCTCTCTCACAGACACACACACACACCCCCAAGAGTCTTATATGGTTTCCTCATCCTCACATATTTTTCAAATACCATATCTATGCCACACTAGTCAGATGCACCAATCTCTCAAAACATTCTTCATTCCAAAATTCCTTGCTCCATTCTCTGCTATCAGTCAAAATTCACAAATTTACTCAAAACCCAAAAAGAAATAGCCCCACTCAATTAATCAATTACATGAAAAGAGTAGTAACTCTTTAATCTTCTGTACATATTTAATTTTAGAAAGTTTGTTAACCTCAGTGAATATAAAGTAGAGATTGGTGACCATCCTCCTATATAACAAGACACAAATGACAAATACATTGAAATATAGTAAAAACTGGAGGGCAAGTCTGGGTGTCTAGGTTCAGATATGGCTTCACCAATATGATTCTACCTCCACCTCACCTTCAGCTTCTTTTCTTTTTCTGTTGTGAATCCACGTAATTTTATTTTATTTATTTATTTTATTTTTAAAATATATTTATTTTAATTGGAGGTTAATTACTTTACAATATTGTAGTGGTTTTTGCCAAACATCGACATGAATCAGCCACAGACACACATGTGTTCCCCATCCAGAATTCCCATCCTCCAGGGTCATCCCAGTGCACCAGCCCTGGGCACCCTGTCTCATGCATTGAACCTGGACCAGCGATCCACTTCACATATGATAATATATAAGTTTCAACGCTACCCTGTCAAATCATCACACCCTAGCCTTCTTCAGAGTCCAAAAGACTCTTCTTTACATCTGGGTCTCTTTTGCTGTCTCGCATATAGGGTCATTGTTCCCATCTTTCTAAATTCCATATATATGTGTTAGCATACTGTATTGGTGTTTTTCCTTCTGACTTATTTCACTCTATATAATAGGCTCCAGTATCATTCACTGTATTAGAACTGATTCAAATGCATTCTTTTTAATGGCTGAGTAATATTCTATTGTGTATATATACCACAGCTTTCTTAACCATTCATCTGCTGATGGACATCTAGGTTGCTTCCATGTCCTGGCTATTGTAAACAGTGCTGTGGCTGTGATAAACACCAGGGTACACATGTCTCTTTCAATTCTGGTTTCCTTGGTGTGTATGCCCAGCAGTGGGATTGCTGGGTCATAGGGCAGTTCTATTTCATTTTTTAAGGAATCTCCACACTGTTCTCCATAGTGGTTGTACTAGTTTGCAATCCCACCAACAGTGTAAGAGGGTTCCTTTTTCTCCACACCCTCTCCAGCATTTATTGTTTGTAGATTTTTGGATAACAGCCATTCTGACTGGCGTGAGATGGTACCTCATTGTGGTTTTGATTTGCATTTCTCTGATAATGAGTGATGTTTAGCATCTTTTCATGTGTTTGTTAGCCATCTGTATGTCTTCTTTGGAGAAATGTCTGTTTAGTTCTTTGGCCCATTGTTGGGAGCCGTTCTGGATCCATTGCCGGATGACAAAGTCACGGCACCAATCAAGAAGAAACTGCAAAGCGGTTTCTCTCCAGGATCGGAACCTTCCTTCCTTCCTGTTTCTATGCTTTTGTTGTGGCTAACTCTGTTTCATTCTTTGATGGCTGGAGTTATAGGGGCTTCCGTGATGAGATCATGAGAGTTCAATAAAAAGAAAAATGATCCCTTGCCCCAGAGAAACATTCCAAAAATGATTAAACCTACTGAGGCCCCTGACTGGTGGGTCCCTAACATTCAGCCAGGGAATAAGGCCATGATCATTTGGAAAACAAGCCCTAAGCCTATTGTGACCTGGCCTCATGAGGAAATTGTTATTGATGACTGGAAAACTTGGGTCATGTATCAGGGAGGGTTACAGAAACTAAGCCAATTGCCTTTTCCCCTCAAAATCTAAGCACAAACAGAAGAGATATATATAAATTGTATTGTAAATAGTATCTAGGTAAAGTGCAAAAGATTTCCCCTTGCCAGAAATAGTCTTGTGGTATGTGGGTAGATGGTAAACAAGCCACCACTGACAATGGCTGTACTATGAAAAACTTTGCCCTTAGCCATCACTATAGTTTTTAGTCATTGAAGCAAGACGCTGTACTCACTGTAGTAGCAGGCTGTACAAAATAAACAGATGGAATAATATGATTTATAGATTATGTTTTAGTAAAATAAAAATAGGTTTCGGGGTAAACATGTAACCAAAATGTGACAATAGACTAGGAAAAAACTTTTAACACATCTTAGAATCAGGGGATGTTGATCTAAATGGAAAAATATTGTAAAAATCATTACATAGAAGATCATATCCTATATAAATAGAGACTAAAGCAATAAAGAGTGTGGTCTTTAGGCCATCAAAAAAACTCTGTCTCTTTTCCTTTCGCCGACACCGTTCATCCCTTGGGGACCCCTGGACCAGCTGGAGCAGGACTCCGGCAGCCCATTTTTTGGTTGGGTTGCTTATTTTTCTGGAATTGAGCTGCAGGAGCTTCTTTTATTTTTTGAGATTAATTCTTTGTCAGTTGCTTCATTTGCTATTATTTTCTCCCATTCTGAAGGGTGTCTTTTCAACTTGCTCATAGTTTCCTTCATTGTACAAAAGCTACTAAGTTTAATTTGGTCCAATTTGTTTATTTTTGCTTTTATTTCCATTACTCTGGGAGGTGGGTCATAGAGAATCCTGCTGTGATTTATGTCAGAGAGTGTTTTGCATATGTTTCCTCTAGGAGTTTTATAGTTTCTGGTCTTACTTTTAGTTCTTTAATCCATTTTCAGTTCATTTTTGTGCATAGTATTAAAAAGTGTTCTAGTTTCATTCTTTTACAATTGGTTGACCAGTGTTTCCAGCACCACTTGTTAAAGAGATTGTTTTTTCTCCATTGTATATTCTTGCCTCCTTTGTCAAAGAAAAGGTGTCCATAAGTACGTGGATTTATCTCTGGGTTTTCTATTTTGTTCCATTGATCTATATTTCTATCTTTGTGCCAGTACCATACAAGATGTTTTCAAGTTATTATTTTTATCAGTCATTTTTATAAATATGCAAATTCTCTGTTTTTAGGAGATTCTTTATAAAGCACAATTTTTATCACAAAATAGAAAATTTGTTGAATGCTTGACCATACTTCAAAGTAGTATATTTCTGAATTATTGTATGTTTTCCTGCTGCTGCTGCTGCTAAGTCACTTCAGTCATGTCTGACTCTGTGTGATCCCATAGACGGCAGCCCACCAGGCTCCCCCATCCCTGGGATTCTCCAGGCAAGAACATTGGAGTGGGTTGCCCTTTCCTTCTCCAATGCATGAAAGGAAAAGTGAAAGTGAAGTCACTCAGTCGTGTCTGACTCTTAGCAACCCCATGGACTGCAACCTACCAGGCTCCTCAGTCCACGGGATTTTACAGGCAAGAGTACTGAAGTGGGTTGCCATTGCCTTATCCAATGTTTCCCTACAATAAAGGTATATAAAATCAGGATAAAAAATTAATGATGTTAAAATAGAAGCATTGTGAAATAAAACCAAACAATCTTGAAGTTCAAAAATTATTTAAACTGTGAACAAAATATACTTAGAAATATGGCAGTACAAATAAAACTGAAGCATTAGACATCTGCAATCTAAATTATTAAGTGTTGCATATAAAATAAAATGAGATATAAATATACTCAGGATGGCATATGGAACATTTCAAGTGCTAAAGAAAAATTATACACTTCATATTGATTTTATTTTACTGGGTACAAACTAAACTGCAGTATTATCAACTAATCTGTTTTGAAAGTTGATGGATTCCTGATAGTATCCAGGAATGAGTCAAAGTTTTGAGAAATCATCTGCCTTCAACATGAAAGTATAATTATAAGTGATTGTCCTAAATCTTAATAGCTTTTTACAGAGGCTATTTCAGTATTGGCTATCAAAAGGAGAGACTATTTAACAGAAGACCTGGACACTAATCTAGTGGACCACCTTCCAAGCTAGAAAGGATAATTCACAGTCAAACCCTGAGGTTAGATCCACTTTTCTAACCCTCTGTGTAGGACTTTAAGTTGTCAAACTTTATGATAAATAATTTTAAATGAATTAGAAATAGTTTCAATAATACAAATTCTTAAAAACAAGTGGAGATTAGAATTATTTAGGAAAGTTGTTTAAAATGCAGATTGATTCTTGAAGCCCATTCATAGATCATCCCGTTGGATAAATCTTTGAAGAGTCCAAACTATTTGCATTTAAAGAATTATTTTTGGATATTCTGATCCAGATAGTATAACAGACACCAGTTTGACAAGCATTCTCCTAAACCATTGTTAGAGCAGCACCTATGTGAATTTGTCATGGGAAGACAGTGAATGATCACAAATGTTAAATCTTGTTTTAATGTCTAGCTGACTGACAGTCTTTTTTTTTTTTTTTTTTCCTATCTAAATCTGAACACTCTTAATGACTCACGGTAAATCCAAAAGAAAAAATAGTAGCCATCATTTCTGAACTTGAATCTCTGTTCTGCCCTTATGTAATATCTAGATTCTAAGAAAAATTCTTCTGATTTACGAGTACTTGATATTATTTCACCAGGTTTCTGATTCCATCTGTGTAATAGAGAAAACCCTGACTTCTGTTAATGCTGTATGAGAAAAACACTCATGATTTTGGGAAAACATCTCAGTTCTAAGCTAAGGGGTATAAAAATATGTCTTTAAAACATACGTTGAGGCTTTTGTGTGAACTCAAGATCGTCACATTCCTTTGGATTTGGATAGTGGTACTCAGGTGGCACTAGTAATAAAAAATCCACCTGCCAATGCAGGAGATGCAATAGGCTCAGGCTTGATCCCTGGGTCGGGAATAGCCCCTGGAGAAGGAAATGGCACCCCACTCCAGCATTCTTGCCTGGAAAATTCCATGGACAGAGGAGCTTGGCAGGCCAGAGTTCATGGAGCTGCAAAGAGGCAGAAGAGTTGCACACAGCTGAGCAGGCACACTCTACATACACTCATCAAAGACAGTTGCAGGATAGTGCAAGGGGATTTTCTTACAGAAAAATGGTAAAAATAGTGAATAGCTTAAGTGACTGCATCAAGCAGAACTTTTTAAACACTACTTTCTTTAGTATTCTAGCAGAGTAGGAAACATAATAACCTATGGTAGGCAGAATTTTAAGTTGATTCTTTAATTGCCTTCCTCTTGATGCACATAAATCTTTACCTAGTTGTTCAACCAAGTACTTATCTATGTGCTACTATGAAGAGATTATGAACATGTTGTAAGTTCCCAAATCAACTGATTTTAGAATTAAGAGGTTATCCCAGGTGAATCTGAGCTACGTAGATCAGCCCTTAAAAGAGAAGTGTGAGAGAGATTCAACATTAAAGATGAAAATAGCCTCATGGAAAGAAATGCAGGTGTGCTCCAGAAGCTGAAGAATATCCTCTGACTGACAGTCCACAAGGAAATGCAGACTTCAATCCTACAACTATAAGGAACTGAAAACCACCAACGATATGACTGAGCTTTAAAACAGACTCTTACTTAGTCAAGCCTTCACATGAGAAGCCAGTCACACCAAACACAAACTTCTGACCTACAAAACTTTGAATTAATGAATTTGCTTTATTTTAAGCTGCTAAATTTGTGGCATTTTTTTTACAGAGGCAATAACACATTAATACAACTTTTTATTCAGTGTTCAATTCACATTATCTCTCAAGGATTGCAAATTCATTAAAAATTCCCTAGTTTGGTATTTCATTATCATTTTAGTGATTATTTTCTTACCTCACCTTATAACTTTTTAAAGATATATTACTTATTTGTTGTTATTCAGTCACTCAGTCATGTCCGAATCTTGGCAACCCCATGGACTTCAGCATGCCAGGCTTCCCTGTCCTTCACGATCTCTCAGAGCTTGCTCATGCCACCCAACCATCTTATCCCCTGTCATCCCCTTCTCCTCCTGATTCAATCTTTCCCAGCATCAGGGTCTTTTCTAATGAGTCGAGTCTTTGCATCAGGTGGACAAAGTATTGGAGCTTCATCTTTGTGATCAGTTTTTCCAATGAATATTCGGGATAGATTTTCTGTAGGATTGACTTGTTTGATCTATTTGCAGTCCAAGGAACTCTCAAGAGTCTTCTCCAGCACCACAGCTCAAAAGCAATAGTTCTTTGGAGCTCAGCTTTCTTTATAGTTCAATTCTCATATCCATACATGACTACTGGAAAAACCATAGCTTTGACTAGATGGACCTTTGTTGGCAAAGTAATGTCTCTGCCTTTTAATAAGCTGTGTAGGTTTGTCATAGCTTTTCTTCCAAGGAGCAAGCGTCTTTTAATTTCATGGCTGCAGTCACCACCTGCAATGATTTTGGAACCCAACATAATAAAGTCTGTCACTGTTTCCACTGTTTCCCCGTCTATTTGCTATGATGGGACTGGATGCCGTGATCTGTTTTCTGAATGTTGAGTTTTAAGCCAACTTTTTTACTCTCTTTTCTCACCTTCATCAAGAGGCTTTTTAGTTCCTCTTCACTTTCTGCTGTTAAGGTGGTGACATCTGCATATCTGAGGTTGTTGATATTTGTCCTGGAAATCTTGATTCCAGCTTGTGATTCATCCAGCCCAGGCTTTTCCATGATGTACTCTGCATATATGTTAAATAGCAGGGTGACAATATACAGCCTTAATGTACTCCTTTCCCAATTTTGAACCAGTCTGTTTTTCCATGTCCAGTTCTAACTGTTGCTTCTTGACCTGCATACAGGTTTCTCGGGAGGAAGGTAAGGTGGTCTGGTATTCCCATCTTTTTCAGAATCTTCCACAGTTTGTTCTGATCCACACAGAAAAGTGACATACATTTTTCTTCATTCTTTTTTTCTTACACAATCAATAGAAGATCTTTGCTACTCCAGGTCTGAACAGGGAGGCTGTGCCATAGCTGTAGAAAAGTACAGAGAATCTTGAAATCTGAATCAAAAGACATATTTTGAAACTATATTCTTTAAAACTTGTGAGATTGTGAAACTTACTTCTCTTATCCTTGTTGAATTTTGTTTTTTCCCACCTGTGTAACTGAAATAATATTTTTTTCACAGTGTTATTATAAATGTTAAATAATATCTTTCATATTATATAAATGACAGTGACTAATGGCAGCAAATAGTCATATGATAGGCCATTTTAGTTAACTAATAATTTTAAAGAGATTTGACACAGCTATAAGTTATATGCTTTCTTCCTAGTCAAGTGGGCCTTAGGAAGCATCACTACAAACAAAGCATAAAAAGTAAAATCAGCAAGGATAAGAGAAGTAAGTTTCACAATCTCACAAGTTTGAAAGAATTTGGTTTCAAAATATATTTTTTTTGATTCTTATATCAAGTTTTTCTGTACTTTACCACAACTATGGCACAGCCCCCCTTTTCAGAACTGGAGTAGCAAAGATCTTTTATTGACTTGTGTAAGAAAAAATGAATGAAGAAAAATGTGTAAGTTTCTTTTCTGGGTACTTTAGAAATTTATGCAAAGAAGAAACTCTGAACTTAGTTTCATTCATAATAATCTCAGTGTTAGAGCAGAAGCTTGCTAGTAAAGGAGCTTGAGATTATTCTTCTGTATCTTTTCACCTCATTCGGATCTCCTTATTTGCTAGACCCACCCCTAACTCTCAGAAACATGTGCACATGCACAAACATGGTAGAGCATCTGATTTTCTTGGCATTTATTGCCTAAAAAATTACCCTCATTTATTTTTCCCACCAGTGGACGAAAATTTCATTTCGTCAGCACATTTTGACTGGTTCCAGCGAAACTCAGAACAGTTAGGAACAGTGAATACAAATAACCAAGGTTTGAATTTGAGCTGTGATGTTTACTAGCTATGGAAATTTTGACAAATCACTTCAAATCCTGTCTCCTTCATTTTCCTTCTCTATACAATGGAATGATAATACATCTACTTGATACAATTATTATGAGTATAAATCATTTAAATACATGTAATATACTCAGAAAATTGACTGTACACAGAAAACACTATATGTATCTTAACTATTATTGCTCTTATTAACTATTATCTGAATTATTATCTACCACTTAGGAGAAATCTTAGTTATTTAAATATTTAATGTGTTAGTCTTCACAATGCACTTCAGAATTTGAAATATTAGGTTGGCCAAAAGTTCATCTGGGATGATCTTATGGAAAAAAACCTAAACAAATTTTGGCCAACCCAGTAAAAATCTATTAAGACAAAAATAATAATTCTCTCATCTATGCAATGAACATGAGTTTGAGCAAACTTTGGGAGATAGTGAAGGACAGGGAAGTTGGTGTGCTGTAGTTCATGGGGTTGCAAAGAGTCAGATACAACTTAGCAACTAAACAACAACAATCATTCTCTGATACTGGAATTAAAAAAAAAAATTGAGAATTACCCATAAAGTAAAAATCATTTTGTTTCAACCTCATATTACCACATGAGGTAAACAGTACATTTGTAAAGTTATATTTAAATTGCAAAGCTTTCCTTAAATGATAATATTAATTATAATTCATATTGTGGTTCTTGATATTATGGGGCAGAACTTACTGATGCCTTGTCATTCATGCACAGCTACCTGTTTCATCCAAGCCAATCTATGTGGCAAAATAGGTAGATACAAGCAAGACAAATGCAATATGAGTTTTCATAGATCTATGAAGAGGTATTTATTTATGTCTGTAATATTTATTGAACTAGGCACATCAGATGCAAAATAATGAATTCCCAGCTTCTGATAATCTCAATGTGTTTTATGGGAGTATGTATAGCATGTATGGCATTGGCCAAAAACAATGCTCTCCGATCTGCTTAGGTTGTCCTTTTGGTGTGAGTGTACCATGTCAAGTAGTATACTTCCCTTTGGAATAGAGTGTAAGGGATATGAAAATTCTTAACCTAACTAAATCAGACAAGTGAAACATGATGAACAAATGGTGAAAATCTCTTGTAGACTGATTACAATGATGAACACAGAGCTTATAAAGGTATAAATCAGTTCAAAAAAGATAATATTCATGTGAGTGACCAAAGGAAAGGGATATACAGTGACTTAATCATTAAGACATATTTTTACAGATAATTATAAAGACTAAATTAGAAGCAAGCTAATACTACAGGGGCTGCCTTGGTGGCTCAGATAGTAAAGAGTGTGCCTGCAGTGCAGGAGACCCAGGCTCAATCCCTGGGTTGGGAAGATCCCCTGGAAAAGGGCATGGCAATCACTCCAGTGTTCTTGCCTGGAGAATCCCATGGACAGAGGAGCCTTATAGTCTATAGGCCATGGGATCACAAAGAGTCAGACATGACTGAGCCACTTTCACAATACTGCAAAGTTATTTTTAAAGATTGGCTTAATGATATATTGATACGATGATTTCCATTTACTTTTGTGTTGGAGACTGAAAGGTCATTGCTTTGAAACAATGTCACTGGAGGCATTGAGAAGCAGATTCATATTAATGCTTAATTATAAATTAAAAATCACTTTAAGTGATTTTAGTATGTTATCTCTCTGGGTAAGCCTTGTGGGAATTGGAGGGACCATTGCTGCTTTATGTGATTTTTAAAAAAAATTGTTTAAAAAATTTTAAAACCAGATGAAGAAGTCTCATTTTTCATCGCAGCTTCCTTCCTGCCTTTTCCTTCAAACCTTTCCCAAAATTTTTCTTTTTGTTAATATTTACCTGGAATATAATTTTAACCTCTTTCTTTCCAACTTCCCCTCTGCTCTAGTAGTTTGTATACTTTTATATACTTGATTTATTTTCAATATGTCTTACTCTTCATCTGAAAATTAAGTTTAAAAGTATAAAATTATGCAATACCAAAGGCAAGATACATGAAAAAAAAAGTGATAAACTAAATTTCAGTAAAACTAAAATTTCAGTAAAATCTGTGAAAGAAAATGTTCAGTATATGAGAAGATAAGCCAAAGAATGGGAGAAAATATTGCAAAAGTTACATCTGATATAAGATAGCTATCCAGAAAATTCAAAGTGCTCTTGAACAGACACATCCCCAAGGAAGATATATAGCTGGCAAATAGGAATACAAAAAGATGTTTGACGTTGTAGATCATCAGGTAAATGCAAATTAAAATAACAATGAGATTCTACTATATGCCTATTAGAATGGACAAAATCTGGAATACTAAGAACAGTTCTAGTCCTGGTAATAGTATAGAGCAATAGGAATTCTCATGCATTGCTAATGGGAAGGAAAAATTGTACAATCACTTTGGAAGACCATTAGGCAGGTTCTTAGAAAAAGTAAAAATATTTACCATGCAATCTAGCAGTCATGCTTCTTCATTTAACAGAGGAGTTCAAAATATATCTTCATGCAAAAACCTGCCAATGGATGCTTATATCAGTTTTATTCATAATTGCCAAAACTTGGACGCAATCAAGATGGCCTCAGTAGGTGAATGAATAAAGTGGGACCTCCAGACAGTGGAATATTAGTCAACACTAAAAAAAGAAATGGGCTATTAAGCCAAAAAAGACATGGAGAAACTTTCAATGCATATTACTAACTGAAAGAAGCCAATCTGAAAAGGCTAAACACTATAATTCTGACTATATGTCTTTCTGTAAAAGGCAAAACTGGAGACAGTAAAAAAAAAAAAACACCAGTGCTAGCCAGCAGTTGGCAGTTGGAAGAGGACATGTGACTAGTCGGTGCATACAAGACTTGAGGGTCGTCTGTGTAATACGATAATGTTGGATACACGTCATTATATATTTATTCAAACTCCTAGAATAGACAACACAAAGAGTGAACTCTAATTTAGACTACGGACTTTGGTTGACTGTAATGAGTCAGTTCAGATTCATCAGTGATAATAAATATACTGTGATCATGGAGGATATTGATAATTGGAGAAGCTGTACATATGTGGAGTTGGGGGATATATAGGAAATCTCACTATTTTCCTCTCAATTTTTGCATGTACCTAAAACTGCTCTTAAAAAGTCTTTTTATAAAGAAAGACAAACCTAAAATTGATCAGATATTAAGGCCAGTCATGTCTCTTACTTATCAACTAGGTTTTTATGAGTTAGTGATTTGATTCCATTTGGGTTTTTCAGGGCTTTTTAATGATAATGAGTGGGGATAGGACTCATTTTATCTCACTCCATTATGGAAAAGATCAGTTTTCATTCCAACCCCAATGAAAGGCAATGCCAAAGAATGTTCAAATTATGGTACGATTGCAATCATCTCACACACTAGCCAAGTAATCCTCAACATTCTCCAAGTCAGGCTTCAACAGTACATGAACCTTGAGCTTCTAGATGTTCAAGCTGGATTTAGAAAAGGCAGAGGAACCAGATATCAAATTGCCAACATCTGATGGATCATTGTAAAAGCAAGCGAGTTCCAAAAAAAAATCTACTTCTGCATTATCGACTTTGCCAAAACCTTTGACTGTGTGGATCACAGCAAACTGGAAAATTCTTCAAGAGATGGGAATACCACACCACCTGACCTGCCTCCTGAGAAATCTGTATGCAGGTCAAGAAGCAACAGTTAGAACTGGACGTGGAACAACAGATCGGTATCAAGTTGGGAAACTAGTATGTCAAGGTTGTATAGTGTAACCCTTCTTATTTAACTTATATGCAGAGTACATCATGCGAAATGCTGGGATGGATGAAGCACAAGCAGGAATCAAGATTGCTGGGAGAAATATCAATAACCTCAGATATGCAGATGACACCACCCCTATGGCAGAAAGCGAAGAAGAACTAAAGAGCCTCTTGATGAAAATGAAAGAGGACAGTGAAAAATTGGCTTAAAACTCAACATTCAGAAAACTAAGATCATGGCATTCAGTCCAATCCCTTCATGGAAAATAGATGGGGAAACAATGGAAACAATGAGAGACTTTATATTTTTAGGCGGCAAAATTGCTGCAGATGGTGATTGCAGCCATGAAATTAAAAGACGCTTGCTCCTTGGAAGAAAAGCTATGACAAACCTAGACAGCATATTAAAAAGCAGAGACATTATTTTGCTAACAAAGTTCCATCTAGTCAAAGCTATGGTTTTTACAGTAGTCAGGTATGGATGTGAGAATTGGACTCTAAAGAAAGCTGAGTGCCAAAGAATCGATGCTTTTGAACTGTGGTGTTGGAGAAAACTGTTGAGAGTCCCTTGGACTGCAAAGAAATCCGACCACTCAATCCTAAAGGAAATCAGTCCTGAATATTCATTGGAAGGACTGATGTTGAAGCTGAAACTCCAATCTTTTGGCCACCTGATGTGAAGAACTGACTCACTGAAAAAGACCCTGATGCTGGGAAAGATAGAAAGCGGGAGGAGAAGGAGACGACAGAGGATGAGATGGTTGGATGGCATCACCAACTGAATGGATATGAGTTTGAGTAGGCTCCGGGAGTTTTTAATGGACAGGGAAGGCTGGCGTGCTGCAGTCCATGGGGTCGCAAAGAGTCTGACACAACTGAGTGGCTGAACTGAACTGATCATGGTATCAGAATCAGAAAGCTTGTGAAATTGCACATATTGGAATAACAATTTGCCTGTAATGCAGGAGACCCAGGTTTGACCCCCGGATCTGGAGTATCCCATGGAGAAGGTTATGGCTACCCATTCCAGTTTTCTTCCCCAGAGAATTCCATGGACAGAGGAGCCTGGTAGGCTATAGTTTGTAAGGTTGCAAAGAATAAGACATGCCTGAGAAACTAACACATTTTTTTTCAAGTTGTTCAGCCCATACCTGTAAACAAGTTATTCCAGACATTCTCTTCTCCTTGTTCTCTTTTTTTCCATACACAATAATTTTACAATTTAAATGAGCCTTAATTCTATTAGTATCCTCTTTTCTAATTGCTGCTATCTTAATGTAATATCAGTGATTTTTAAGCTTTAGCCTGCTTTAGAATTACCTAAAGGGCTTTTTGAAACATAGATTTGTGGACCCTATCTCCATATTTTCTAATTTAATGTGTCTGGAGTGAGGCCCGAGAAATTCATTTCTAACAAGTTTCTAGATGATGTTAATGCTGCTAGTCTGGGAACCACCCTTTGAGAAACACCAATTTAGACCTTCAGTCTCCTTTCTTTGATGCTTGCACTGGTCTCTGAAATACCACATTACCCTAACTATTTCTTCTCTTATCCATTCTCTCCTTTTCCTTTAGACAGTATTTTCTAAATGGCAAATCTGACAAAGTCATGTCCATATTAAAACTTTGATAACTCCTTCCATATCCTAAACGATCAATTTTAAGCTTCTTAACAAAATTCCTGCTTAACAATAACTTTATTACAACTTTTTTATTCCTCTCTAGTGTTCCAACTAGACTGAAGTACCTTCAGTTCCCGAGCTTCAGGCAATCTCTTTTTAGGGTTTTCACATATAACATTCCACCCCTTAACTTCACTCTACTCTCCATCTCCAGCCTCCTGGATTGACCAGCATCTATTTAGTATTCATGGCTCAGCTTAGGTATCACCTCTGGAAAGCCTTTGTTGATTATTTCTCTTATGTATTAGGTTGTCTCTCCATGATCCTATACCAACATGAATTTATCTCCATCACAGCATAAATTGCATATTGTAGTTGTTAGTTAATGTCAGGCTTCCCTGGTAACTCAGCTGGCAAAGAATCCACTTGCAATGCAGGAGACCCTGGTTTGATTTCTGGGTTGGGAAGATCCACTGGAGAAAGGATAGACTACCTTGTCCCTAGTCCATTTCAACAAGCAGAAAGATCCTTCAGGCAAAGATCAGGCCACTTTTATTTTTCTTGCTGATGCCTAATGATGGCCAGGTATATAGTAGATGTTCAATAAATCTTTATAGGATGAAAGACTCATTGAATAAGGGAATGAACAAAGGAGTATATTTAAAATGATCTGTCTCCATATTTTTCTGAAAGTCTAGAGATCTTCAATATCTCATAATTCCTTTTTTTATCAGAGTAAATCTTTTATACTCTTGCTTTTTTAAATGTGGCTAGAATACTATGTTTACCTCTCTTAGTCCTTTAAAGACTTCACAAATGCTGAAGAAGCCAGGAGTAGAGGATATTTTAAGAGGATTAGGTGGGCAATTCAGTTTTATGGTGTCAGTGAAATGAGGGCTCTCCCTAATGCGAAAATATTGGAACTGACGATGAACGTACACGGACATAAGTTTAGCTAGCCTTTGGAATCACTTTCCAATTTTCGTTCAAATCTTAGGTCAGGTAGTTTCATTGCTTTTGCTGTAACAACCTGAGCTCGTGCCAGAAATTTGCCCACGGATTATTCTTTTTTGTTTTGTTTGTTTGTTTAAACTAGTACCTCTGGTTTTCTAACATTTAACTAAAACAAAGGAGATTTAATTTTATAACTAGAAACATAGATTAACTGCACAGAGTAAATATAAACTACAAGTATTGAAATTACAAAATGGTGAACCCATGGCAGTCA
This sequence comes from Giraffa tippelskirchi, assembly GCF_054371585.1. Taxonomy (NCBI): domain Eukaryota; kingdom Metazoa; phylum Chordata; class Mammalia; order Artiodactyla; family Giraffidae; genus Giraffa; species Giraffa tippelskirchi. Next base: position 68,715,406 of record NC_137278.1, read on the forward strand.
GGTGTGAATTCACATTTAGAAAACAACAATGTTTTTTAGTCTAGACATAAAGCAATTATGTAAATTATTAATGTGAAATAGATACTTGCTTTCATTGCATTTAACTCTGTCTTTAAAAGACTAATAATTCTCATAAGTGGTGTGGAATTAAGCCCATTGTTTATTAAGAAACTTTCATATAATTCTACCTGCCTGCTATAGCTATTACCAATAATTTACATAATTATCATTATAAACATAATTCATTGAAGAAAAAATGGGATTATCTTACCTATAAGAAATATGAGCCTGTGTAACTCATGTGAGGATAAGATGTTTTTATATTTCTAGTGGAGAATTGGAGAGTTAGGATTGGTATCATCTGAAGTTTGTTCAAAAGGACTTGCTAGCTCCCTTCTCCACACAAACTATCTGTGAAATATGAACCTGTGATATTGTTCAGCTATTTATTTCCTTGTATGAGATGTCAGATCCCTGCTTACCAAACATCACAGCCTCTTTGTGCACACGTGTTTTCTATTATGCTTCCTAATATCAATCCTTCTAATTTTTATAAAGTATATCAAATATTAGGTATAAAAATGATTATCCACTATATTATACCTTGTAGGTAAAATAAGTTAGATCTAAGCATATGTTCAATGAAATTTATCAGCACCCAATCTAATATGGCCTGAATTCCAGAATTGTAGTCTCCTGATTTCTAAAAGGTGTATGCATACATGTGATTCAATTAAATTATACTGTAACATACATCATTTTCAGGATTTTCTGGATATTAATTTCCTAAGTCACCTTGACTCAGTATTTCTTTCCTGAATCTTTGGGGGAAAAAAGTTTGGTAACAAAATGAAATGAAATAAAAGACGTTTTTGATAGTGGAAGGTTTAAAATAGATTAAAAGGTTTTTTATTCGAATCTCTATTCATTAGGTGCATTAGGGGAAGACACTAAAAAAAATCAATGTTTGACTTTTACTTTAACCTTAAAATGTCATTAAATTCCACACATGAAAAGGTTGATGCAAACACCCTTTTTAGTTAATTGACAACACTTCCATTCTCTGTAGCATTTTGTAAAAGAAAGGGAGGGTGTATGAAAGTATTAAAGGTCAAAACACAACGTGAAATATTTAGTGTTTAGATGGAAGGTCTTTATGAGTGCAGACAGATTTAATAATTAATTTTTCCACTTTTTCCATGTAACTCATGGTTGTTTTTTTAGGACATTCAGATGAATACTTTTATAGACTGCATAATTCATATTTGGGCATTAAGACACTCTTCTTCCATTGATGGCTACCTGGTTACCTTTCACCTGTTCTCACCATGATGCCAAACTGGAAAGACTGATTGTTATTGCCTTATGTTGTTTTGTTATTAATATGCTTTCTTATCCTAATTGTTAATAATGTGGAAGAAAAAGATAACTTGTGGACAGAACGTTGACTAAATTAGACACATTTCCATACTTAGCAAAGGATACAACTTAACCTTTATAGCAGTGAAAATATAAATCCTAATTTTAGAGGTATCTACTATATAAAAATACACTCTATTTCCCATTGATGATATGTGACTGCTGTTAAGCAAAACTTAAGTTCAAGTTTTGTCTTCACAGCACTAGTTCCTAAGTCAAGCTTTAAATTTCAATGGGGCATTTAAAAAATCCAAACTCAAATAGATTGTGTTGGCAACATATTGCAAGGACACATTTATATTCTAAAAATACACTTCTCTATTTTTGTTCGAATGTCAAAGATAGACCATGATACTGAGTCCCCTTTTAGACATGCTAAAAAACTAAATTTTGCCATTTACCAAATCTACAAATATCCTGTGAAGTTGTGGTTGGCATTTGTAACAATTTCTGTGCTTGCCAAATTCACGCACACATAAGACATTTTATACCATATAAGAATACACGGATAAAATCAGACAGATTTCTCTGAAGTCTATGATATTTTCTGGCAATAGAGAAGACTGGAGATGAAAAGTGGAAAAATATCTTGAACTTTGCAATCAAGCATTTCTGGTTTCAGAACCCAGCTCTATTTCCTATTTTTGTAAACGTTGCCAACTTATCTAGTCTCTATGAACCTTCATTTTCCTATTAAAGAGAATGAATGTCCTCCTCAGAGATAGTGAGGATTATAAGAGTTGATTTTGCAAATGTTACAGAATGTAATGTATACAACAAAACCTCAACTGGTAAACAGCAGATGTTCAATAAATGGTGGATTTTCATATATCCACTAATCATCACATTTAACATGGAAGTTCGTTATATTAACAAGATACACTGTTAGATACAAAACATAAATGTTTTTCAATTTGAATTATATGTGTATGTGTGTGTATGTGTAATATTACTGAGGTATAACTGACATATAAAATAATGTTATATAATATATACAATAATATTATTGTGTAGCAATTATACATATATTAATATACATTGCATATAATGTTATATATATATATATAATGCAGAAGAATACACAGAATAAGAATACACAGAGAAACTATACAAATAAAATCTTCATAATCCAGATAACCACGATGGGGTGATTACTCACTTAGAGCCAGATAACCTGGAATGTGAAGTCAAGTGGGCCTTAGGAAGCATCACTATGAGCAAAGCTAGTGGAGATAATGGAATTCCAGTTGAGCTATTTCAAATCCTAAAAGATGATGCTGTGAAAGTGCTGCACTCAATATGCCAGCAAATTTGGAAAACTGAGCAGTGGCCACAGAACTGGAAAAGTCAGTTTTCATTCCAATCTCAAAGAAGGGCAATAGCAAAGAATGCTCAAACTACCAAAAAATTATATTCATCTCACATGCTAGCAAAGTAATGCTCAAAATCCTCCAAGCCAGGCTTCAACAGACGTGAACTGTGAACTTTCAGATATTCAAGCTGGATTTAGAAAAGGCAGAGAGGAACCAGAGATCAAATTGCCAATATCCGCTGGATCATCGAAAAAGCAAGAGAGTTCCAGAAAAACATCTATTTCTGCTTTGTTGACTATGCCAAAGCCTTTGACTGTGTGGATCACAATAAACTGTAAAAAATTCTTCAAGAGATAAGAATACTAGACCACCTGACCTGCCTCCTGAGAAATCTGTATGCAGGTCAAGAAGCAACAGTTAGAACTGGACATGGAACAACAGACTGGTTCCAAATCGGGAAATGAGTATGTCAAGGCTGTATGGTGTCACCCTGTTTATTTAACTTATATGCAGAGTACATCATGAGAAGTGCTGTACTTGATGAAGCACAAGCTGCAAATAAGATTGCTGGGAGAAATATCAATAACTTCAGATTTGCAGATGACACCACCCTTATGGGAGAAAGGAAAGAGGAACTAAAGAGCCGCTTGATGAAAGTGAAAGAGGAGAGTGAAAAAGCTGGCTTAAAACTCAGCATTCAGAAAACTAGGATCTTGACATCCAGTTATATCACTTTAAGACAAATAGATGGGGAAACAATGGAAGCAGTGAGAGACTTTATTTTGAGGGGCTCCAAAATCACTGCAGATGGTGACTGCAGCCATGAAATTAAAAGACACTTGCTCCTTGGAAGAAAAGCTATGACAAACCTAGATGGCATATTAAAAAGCAGAGACATTACTTTGCCATCAAAGGTCCATCTAGTCAAGGCTATAATTTTTCCAGTAGTCATGTATGGATATGAGAGTTGGACATAAAGAAAAGTGAGAGCCGAAGAATTGATGCTTTTGAACTGTGGTGTTGGAGAAGACTCTTGAGAGTCCCTTGGACTGCAAGGAGATCCAACCAGTCAATCCCGAAGGAAATCAGTCCTGAATATTCATTGGAAGGACTGATGCTGAAGCTGAAACTCCAATCCTCTGTTCACCTGGTGTGAAGAGCTGACTCATTGGAAAAAACCCTGATGCTTGGAAAGATTGAAGGTTGGAGGAGAAGGGAATGACAGAGGATGAGATGGTTGGATGGCATCACCAACTCGATGGACATGAGTTTGAGTAAGCTCTGGGTATTGATGCTAGACAGGGAAGCCTGGTGTGCTGCTATCCATGGGTCACAAAGAGTCAGACATGACTATGTGACTGAACTGAACTGAACATTATATTAGTTTCAGGTATACAAACAATGATCGCCTATCTTATATTGCAAAATTATCAGCATATAAATCTAATTAATGTCCATCACCATACATAAGTACAACATTTTTTTTTTGATGAGAACATTTAACATTTATTTTCTTAGCATCTTGAAAATATACAATAACTTATTAGTAACTATAGTCACCATGCTGTACATTACATCCTTATGACTCTTTATTTCATAAGTGGTAGTTTGTACAATTTGACAGGATGGAAAGTGTTTGACAGCAGGGGAGAAAGAAGACTACCAGCACCTTTGACAGCTCTGGGCTGGACAGTTTTGAGACATAGATATCTACAGAATTTCTAAGAAAAGTGAGTAACTGAAAGGAACAAGCAAGAGACATTTATTGTTTAGTCACTCAGTTGTGTCTAACTCTTTCACAACCCCATGAACTATAGCCTGCCAGGCTCCTCTGTCCATGGGATTTTCCAGGCAAGAATACTAAAGTAGCTTGTCATTTCCTTGTCCATGGGACCTTCCCAACCCAGTGATCAAACCTGAGTCTCCTGCACTGCAGGTGGATTCTTTACTACTGAGCCACCAGGGAAGCTGTGGAGACTCTGATCATGTTTAATTTTGCCTATTGTGGAAGCAAAAACATCTATAAGCAAAAAGTATAAAAGAGGAACTTATTTTTTTATAGTTAGTTCATAACAAAAGAATCTCTTTTTGGAGTGTTTTCATGGAAGGATATGTATTGAAGAGGAGTGTTAAGTTATGGGATGTTGGAGATAAAGATAGCCATAGTATCTAGGGCAGAGAATTTGCTAAGGCTCAAAATCTACCCACTCACCAAGGTAGGGAATGGTAACATGGAAGTTCTGCAGCAATGGAAAACCATTAGCAGAGACTGGGTGTTTCTTTTTTTTTTTTTTTTTTCCTTATGCTGTTGGATGTAAAAGTGTGCATTAACTTCATAAACCAATCTGAACCTCTCCTTTCCAATGACTATACACACTGGAAAAGTACACTGGAAATGAGTTATTAGTCAGGTGTTCCACTCTTTCAGGTCCTTTTCTAACCCAGCTTGCTTATTAGAAAATGGAGTTACTGTGGGCAATTCAATATCTGGCTATGTCAGAGGAGTATGTAACATCACTCCCTGACCCAAATTAATTATAGTAAATTTCTTAAGTAAACTAGTAGAGACTTATAAAGCTAATTGTAGTAGGGAAACAGAAAACAAGAGAAAAAAAAAACCTTATTGGAGTTTGAAGTTGCCAATATGTACCATGGGAGATAAAGAAAAAAGAGGGTACCACGGGAGATGAAGAAAAGAGAGGGTAAAAAAGTAGCCTAACTGTATATTACTTAGAGCAAAGAAATACATTAAATATTAAAAATCAGTACTTGTGATATTTCTTTAGTTAAATAATGCAAAATATTTTGCTTTTGAAACTTGAATGTTCCATTTTTAGTTAAACCACAAGTTTTAGTCAAATTAGAATTTGTTTTTATTTATATTTGTTTTTATTTAATATATTGCATTCATTTTAAAAAATAGAATCAATTCACATAGTTTATATTTAGGCAAATGCAAGAACAAGCCAACAAGCACAGAAGCAGTTATCTATATCCCACTTCTAAGAGATTGATAACAAAATCATAAAATAAAACAGATTTATTTATTTATTTACTTATTTACTTAGCATAAAGTAATGGAGAAGGAAATGGCAACCCACTCCAGTATTCTTGCCTAGAGAATCTTGTGGACAGAGGAGCCTGACGGGCTGCTGTCCATAGGGTCGCACAGAGTTGGACATGACTGAAGCGACTTAGCATGTATGCATGCATTGGAGAAGGAAATGTTAGCCCACTCCAGTATTCTTGCCTGGAGAATCCCAGGGACAGAGGAGCCTGGTGGGCTGCCGTCTATGGGGTTGCACAGTTGGACAGGACTGAAGCAACTTAGCAGTGGCAGCAGCAGCATAAAGTATAAGAGATTTAAGAGCCACAGCAAAAAATTTCAATAAATATTTTTTATAAAAATAAGAAACGGAGTGTAGAGGAGATTTATAAGCCAATCAGGAAAATGTAGACGGTTACTGTTTGTAGAGCTATTCAGTTCAGTTCAGTCGCTCAGTCATGTCTGACTCTTTGTGACCCCATGAACCGCAGCACGCCAGGCCTCCCTGTCCATCACCAGCTCCCTGAGTCCATTCAAACCCATGTCCATCGAGTCGATGATGCCATCCAGCCATCTCATCCTCTGTCATCCCCCTTCTCCTCCTGCCCTCAATCTTTCCCAGCATCAGGGTCTTTTCCAAAGAGTCAGCTCTTCCCATCAGGTGGCCAAAGGATTGGAGTTTCAGCTTCAACATCAGTCCTTCCAATGAACACCCAGGACTGATCTCCTTTACGATGGACTGGTTGGATCTCCTTGCAGTCCAAGGGACTCTCAAGAGTCTTCTCCAACACCACAGTTCAAAAGCATCACTTCTTCGGCTCTCAGATTTCTTTATAGTCCAACTCTCACATCCATACATGACCACTGGAAAAACCATAGCCTTGACTAGACAGACCTTTGTTGGCAAAGTAATGTCTCTGCTTTTTAATATGCCATCTAGGTTGGTCATAACTTTCCTTCCAAGGAGTAAACGTCTTTTAATTTCATGGCTGCAGTCACCATCTGCAGTGATTTTGGAGCCCAGAAAAATAAAGTCAGTCACTATACGAGATATTAAAGAATTTAATTTTATTTCGGAGTGGTATTATGATTGTTGTAGTTATTTTTTAAGCACAATGCATGTCTTAGAATGTATTGAATTTTATAGGTGCAGTTATTTGTTGGTTGGAACTTGCTTAAAAATAATACAGTGGCAGAAAAAAATGGATGGATATAGAAAAAACAAAATCAGTAATGAATTTAGTGGGATATGGGTAATATTCCTGAAAAACAGATTGCTTTCTAACATAATTCTACTAGTTTATTCTACCATCAGCTCTGTTTATTTCAGAGAGTACACTCTTACCAAATAATTTTTATATATCTTCTTGAAATTAACTCATTCATCATAACCACTAATCACACAAGTGCCAGATTTGAAATTTTAAACATAGGGTAGGGATTTAAGAGGGGAATGACAAAAGGAATAAATTTACCAAATCTATATGGTTGTAAAAAACACAGTCTGGGATGAAGTAAGGAGCTGCTACATCTCCATGAGATTTGGGTCTGAGATTGACAACTGTTATGTGCATGGCCTTCAAAGTGTATTAATAAAAATTGACAATTGCCTAATCCCATTATATTTTGATCTTCAAGTGAGCTGAAGTGAAAGTCGCTCTGTCATGTCCGACTCTTTGCAACCCCACGTACCATACAGTCCATGGTATTCTCACGGCCAGAATACTGGAGTAGATAGATTTTCCCTTCTCCAAGGGATCTTCCCAACCCAGAGACTGAACCCAGGTCTCCTTCACTGCAGGCAGATTCCTCACCAGCTGAGCCACCAGGAAGCCCATATTTCAATCTTGTATTTTGCAATTTGTGATTTATGAAGTAAGAAAGGGCAAGCTGATAATTGCATCTTTTATTTTCCTGGACATTCTATCTCTACATTTAACAACTTGTAATCAGATTACTCAGCACTTTAATATACTATTTGGCCCTGTCTGATGTTGGAAATCACTGCAGATGGTGACTGCAGCCATGAAATTAAAAGATGCTTACTCCTTGGAAGGGAAGTTATGACCAACCTAGACATCATACTAAAGAGCAGAAACATTACTTTGCCAACAAAGGTCCATCTAGTCAAGGGTATGGTTTTTCCAGTGGTAACGTATGGATGTGAGAGTTGGACTATAAAGAAAGCTGAGAGCCGAAGAAGTGATGCTTTTGAACTGTGGTGTTGGAGAAGACTCTTGAGAGTCCCTTGGACTGCAAGGAGATCCAGCCAGTCCATCGTAAAGGAGATCAGTCCTGGGTGTTCATTGGAAGGACTGATGTTGAAGCTGAAACTCCAATCCTTTGGCCACCTAATGCGAAGAGCTGACTCACTAGAAAAGACCCTGATGCTGGGAAAGATTGAGGGCAGGAGGAGAAGGGGATGACAGAGGATGAGATGGCTGGATGGCATCACCGACTCAATGGACATGGGTTTGGGTAAAGTCCGGAAGTTGGTGATGGACAGGGAGGCCTGGCGTGCTGCAGTTCATGGGGTCAAAAGGAGTCTGACACAACTGAGCAACTGAACTGAACTGATGTTGGAAAGCTAATAAACTGCATGATATGCTAAAAATAATTAAATTTCCCTGACAATAAGCACTCCTATTTTATTAAATATCTTGTAATAGAAAAGGTATTGAGAAGAAAAACTTCTATTCAAAGATATGATGCATTTTATCAACATCTACAAAAGTATCACTGAGTCTAAAAAGCAATTTAGATTTCATTGTATGTTAGGGAATCTTTGTGTGAGAGTGTGTGAAGTCTCATGAATATTTGTTATATTTTAAAGAAACTAATTAACATATAGGTGAAGCAACGTGAAAAGTGAAATATTTTATCTTATGGCAAGAAAATACTTTCTAAAGTGATGTTACCTCTTCTTTTGTGGCCACTCTGGTCATGGTTATAAATTCATGAGTATTCTCTACTCAGAATCATTTCATCCATATTTCCAAAGTAATTATAATGCAAATAGGTTCAAGGATAATACATAGGTTTAATTTTTATGAGAAATATGATTGTTTTCATTAAAAGTAGAATCCTAGGGAATAATTTTAAACATTAAAGCTACATAATATTATAGGAAAAACATTTCTATAAGATGGACATTTATTTTCTCCAGATAGTAGAGAGACTGGGTAATACAGTCACCTATCTTTATTGATTTAGCTGTAACCCTTGTAAAACATAGACAGTGGTTGCTACCAGAGAGAAAAATGAAGGTGAATTCTGTATCAAGAAAATATTCCTTCACCAGCATCAGTTCAGTTCAGTTCAGTCGCTCAGTCGTGTCCGACTCTCTGCGACCCCATGAATTGCAGCACGCCAGGCCTCTCTGTCCATCACCAACTCCCGGAGTCTACCCAAACCCATGTTCATCGAGTCGGTGATGCCATCCAACCATCTCATCCTCTGTCGTCCCCTTCTCCTCCCGCCCCCAATCCTACCCAGCATTAGGGTCTTTTCCAATGAGTCAACCCTTCTCATGAGGTGGCCAAAGTATTGGAGTTTCAGCTTCAACATCAGACTTTCCAATGAACACCCAGGATTGATCTCTTTTAGGATGAATTGATTGGATCTCCTTGCAGTCCAAGAAACTCTCAAGAGTCTTCTCCAACACCACAGTTCAAAAGCATCAATTCTGCGGCGTTCAGCTTTCTTCACCGTCCAACTCTCACATCCATACATGACCACTGGAAAAACCATAGTCTTGACTAGACGGACTTTTGTTGGCAAAGTAATGTCTCTGCTTTTAAACATGCTATCTAGGTTGGCCATAACCTTCCTTCCAAGTAGTAAGCGTCTTTTAATTTCATGGCTGCAGTCACCATCAGCAGTGATTCTGGAGCCCAAAAAAGTAATGTCTGACACTGTTTCCCCATCTATTTCCCATGGAGTGATGGGACCAGATGCCATGATCTTAGTTTTCTGAATGTTGAGCTTTAAGCCAACTTTTTCACTCTCCTCCTTCACCTTCATCAAGAGGCTCTTTAGTTCTTCTTCACTTTCTGCCATAAGGGTGGTGTCATCTGCATATCTGAGGTTATTGATATTTCTCCCGGCAATCTTGATTCCAGCTTGTGTTTCTTCCAGCCTAGCGTTTCTCATGATGTACTCTGCATATAAGTGAAATAAGCAGGGTGACAATATACAGCCTTGACGTACTCCTTTTCCTATTTGGAACCAGTCTGTTGTTCCATGTCCAGTTCTAACTGTTGCTTCCTGACCTGCATACAGGTTTCTCAAGAGACAGGTCAGATGGTCTGGTATTCCCATCTCTTTCAGAATTTTCCACAGTTTATTGTGATCCACACAGTCAAAGGCTTTGGCATAGTCAATAAAGCAGAAATAGATGTTTTTCTGGAACTCTCTTGCTTTTTCGATGATCCAGCGGATATTGGCAATTTGATCTCTGGTTCCTCTGCCTTTTCTAAAACCAGCTTGAACATCTGTAAGTTCACAGTTCACATATTGCTGAAGCCTGGCTTAGAGAATTTTGAGCATTACTTTACTAGCATGTGAGATGAGTGCAATTGTGCGGTAGTTTGAGCATTCTTTGGCATTGCCTTTCTTTGGGATTGGAACGAAGACTGACCTCTTCCAGTCCTGTGGCCACTGCTGAGTTTTCCAAATTTGCTGGCATATCGAGTGCAGCACTTTCACAGCATCACCTTTGAGGATTTGAAATAGGTCAACTGGAATTCCATCACCTCCACTAGCTTTGTTCGTAGTGATGCTTTCTAAGGCCCACTTGACTTCACATTCCAGGATGTCTGGCTCTAGGTGAGTGATCACACCATCGTGATTATCTGTGTCGTGAAGATCTTTTTTGTACAGTTCTTCTGTGTATTCTTGCCGCCTCTTCTTAATATCTTCTGCTTCTGTTAGGTCCATACCATTTCTGTCCTTTATCAAGCCTATCTTTGCATGAAATGTTCCTTTGGTATCTCTAATTTTCTTGAAGAGGTCTCTAGTCTTTCCCAATCTGTTGTTTTCCTCTATTTGTTTGCACTGATCGCTGAGGAAGGCTTTCTTATCTCTCCTTGCTATTCTTTGGATCACCAGCATCATCATTTATTAATTGCAGTTCATTGAATTATCATATTCACCTTATCATTTTCTAGATTAGTAAAAAGATTCAGGGAGATGAAGTACTAATGTGAGATAGGGGTACAACAATCCTAGAATTCAGATGTCAAGATATTCCATCTGAGATTCTTTCCAAAACATCTGACTGAAATAAATTGATACCCCCTTTATGTTAGTGATAATGATTTTGATTCAGGTTATGAATTCATTCATGTAGATATTAACAAAATACTACTCATATTTGAGCACTCTTTTAGTTCATAATCTTACATAGGCATAGGATTTAGACTTTTGTAATTGGAAGGAATCTAATTCTCTCATGCAACACCAATTGAGAGTACAATATATGAAAAGCATTCTTCTAAAATCCGGGGATATAACAATGAACAGATGAGATCTCTGCCATCATGTAACTCGCATTCTAGTGGAGAGTAGATAACACATCAATGTATATGTAAAGAAAAAAATATTGATAAATACTATGTCGAGAATTCAAAGGGACTATGATACTGATAAGATGACTACTTTTTGTTTTATAACCAGAGAAGGACTGTCTGTGTAAGATCTCATCTTTAAGCTGATATCAATGTGATAAAAATATGCCAACCAGGTGAAGATCTTGCGGAAAGAGAATTATATGTAGAAGAAGAAATAATTTCAAAAGACACTATAGTTGAAGATTAGAGCATTAGGGGAGGATTCTATGACTTGAAGTCAGAAAGGTAAAAAGTTATATAATATACAGTTGATAAATCAGGTTAAAGTTTGAATTTCATTGTCAATAAAATGTGATTCCATTTGAGTGTTCTAAGTAGGAAAATGAAGTTATATGCTTACATTTAAAAAAATTACTTTGGCAACTATGTGATGAATGGAATCTTCATGTGGGGAAGGAGGTGGAAAGAGCAGAAGCAAGTAGACCTATCAGAAGAATATATGATGTCCAGGCATGAGATGGTAATGATTTGAATTAAAGCAGTGACAAAGGTAACAGAGAGAAGTGGACAGATTAGAAGTAGTGTATACAATATTTTCCATGGGAGTGAATGTGAGGGGTTAGTGAAATATAAATCGAGGATGATTCCTAGGGATTTTCTTGAGCAACCAAATGAGTGAGAAAAGAAGGTTTGGCACAAATTAGGAATTTTATTTTTACCACTTATTTGAAATATTAGATATCCACATGAAGAGAATAAAGAAACAATTATTGAAGTTTGACGGGGTAAATACTAAACATTGTATTTATAGACATGGAAAGAATGAGCAAAACCATGAAAGGAAAGTAAGATGAAGAAAACTGTGCATGTGATTTTTTTGCTAAATTCAAAATAACACGGTTTCAATAAGGGAAAAATGATAACTGAATCCAGTAACACTAAGGGAGCAGTTAAAATAAGAATAGAGAAATGATAATTAAATTTAGGAGACCTAAGTTAAAGATGTCTTTGATAAAAAATTAATAGAATGATGAGGACATAAACCTAATAGAAGTAGGATAAAAAGAAAAGTCAATGTAAATTAATGTTAATGGCAACAAGAGATGTCTGTTTCAAGAAAGTTAGCTGTGAAAGTATACTAGTTTTTTTATACTACAATAGCAAATTGATCAGTGTAAATAATGCAAATTTATTACTTCACAGTTCAGTAAGTCAGAAAGCCAACACAGATCTCACTGGGCTAATATCAAGGTATAGCCAGCATTGTGTTCCTTTCTTGAGACTCTGGAGAAGAATTGGTTTCCTTTTTCAGTTCTAAATATACCACATTCTTTGGTTCAGAGCCCCATGACCAAGTGACATTGAGGCTGTTCAATACTAGCAGCATTGAATCTCTCTCTCTTAATCATAACCATATCTCCCTCTCTTTCTGTAACCCAGACAGAAAAGATTGTTGAATTTTAAGGGCTCAGATACCCTGGAGAAGGGAATGGCTACCCACTCCAGTATTCTTGCCTGGAGAATTCCATGGCCAGAGGGGTCTGGCAGGCTACAGTCCATGGGGTCGCAAAGAGTCAGACACGACTGAGTGACTTTCATTCACTCATAATTAGAAAGGGCCCACCTGAATAATCCAAGACAGTTTCCCTATGTCAAAGTCCACACCATTAATCACATTTGTAAAGTTTTTTTTTTTTTTTTTATTGTCTTTGCACTGTAGGATAACATATTTACAGGTTCCAAGGATTAGGAGATGTATATATTTGGAGGCCATTGTTCTCCCTATCACAGAAGGGAAACAAAGAAATTGGGTAGGAAGTTGTGTGTTAGTCCCTCAGTTAAGTCTGACTCTGCAACACCATGGACTGTAGCTTGCCAGGCTCCTCTGTCCATGGAATTCTCCAGGCAACACTACTGGAGTACGTTGCTATTTCCTACTCCAGGGGATCTTCTTGACCCAGAGATCAAACCCAGGTCTCCTGCATTGCAGGCAGATTCTTTACCATCTGAACCACCAGGGAAGATATAGGGGCAAAGGAGTTTATTTTGTGTTGGAAATATTAAAGTAGAGAGTATCTAGTATCTAGAAAAATGTAAACATATATGAATGTGTATGAATAGTGTGTACTATTCAAGATATGTTACTCATCTCTCATTTTTTGCTTTTCTTTCTCTTTGACACATATTTTTCTTTCATTAATAAGTCAATCTTTATCAATGTACTATTCATATTTTTCTAAAATACATCCTTTTAAATTTAATAAAATAATTAAAAGATTCGGAAACAGACTTGCTCTGCCTCACACCTCTTCATCTGAAAAAAAATTTAAAAAAGCTAATCACAGAACACTATATGGTTTAGTAATAAATACTATTTTTAATATTCATTATAATGTGTAGATTAAATGTTGATTTAACCAAAACAAAATTCATTTATATTTTGAAAGAATAGCAGAACCTAATAAATGATGGCAACAAAATTTGTACTGATGAAAAAAGTTTAATGATGTAAACATCTATCAAAATAAAAGAGTGGATAAATATAAGTAACATTATAAGCTTTCACAGCAGTAAAATAAAAACAAATAAACACCTCCTGCATGAACATGGTTAAAAGTTAAAACATAATTTTAGGGAAAAAATGCCACAGAAAACATGATAACATCTTTTAAATTTGAAAATATTCAAAAGCATATAAAATAGTTTATGTGTAGGACGATAAATTTTTAGTAATTACTTTTTAGATGAGAATGAGTGAAATGGGATCATGAAAAGCTACACAGCAGATTTAAATTTAATTTGAAATATTTCATTTAAGCTAGATGATACATATGCAGGTGTTCATTATATGCTTTTCTATGCTTTTACATGCCTATAGTAATTCATAAAAATAATTTTCAAACAAAATCAAACAGCAATCAAACAAGCAAACAAAACACTAAGACGAAGTGGTGATAAGAACACTTATACCAGAGAGGCCATGAGAAAAAAAAAAAAAGAAAGATACCATGTTAAAATGACCTGCATAGAGCCTCACACATACTAGACATGTAATACATATTTTCCTTTTATGAAATTCTTTAAAGGGTTAAACTCAAGGGAACAGGAAGGAAAAAGTATACAAGTAGAGCTACTATAATAGGTATGTTTGACTTCATAAAAGAAAGGGGCTATTAAAAGGTACTCTCTAAGATGGCCATCTACTCATACCTCATGCAATTATGACTTAAGTAATTCCTGACTTCTGATGCCAAAGTCTTAAAGTTGTAATAGTTTGAAACCCATTAATCTACTCCCATTATCCTCTCCTATAAGAAAGGGTAAGAGGATTTTTCTAGTCTGTACTTGAAAGCAGATTGAGTTGCTGCCCAAAAGCAGCTGCAACATTTAAAGTAATTAGGTTTTACTTTATTTTAATATTCTTTGTCATATGATAAAATATCTGGAAGAAAAGAGAAAGACCTTTTAACAGAGAGTTTTAAAAGTCAGAAAATTTAGTTTTTCAGAAATTGTCTTATCACATTACTATATCTTGGAATTTAGTATGGAAGTTATTCTTTTCATATTCAGACTGTTTTATCTCTCAAAGACTGTCTGAGATGTTTATTTGTCCCACTGAATATGACTCGTCTCATTTATTGTGAAATATTTACTTTCTCCCAGCAGGGACTATCATACATTTTGTAAGATATATTTTCAAACATCAAAACATTGAGATAGTCAGTTTTTTCAAGTATTCCTGTTGTGGCAAATATATGCTTTTTATTTTTAATAAATAATTAAGCTATTTATGCATCTAATATGAAATAATTTAATGCTTGATTTAAAGCATGATTAATTTAAAGCATGATTCTAATGCTTATTGCTATGTGATACATTACAGCTAACATTTTGTCCTATGCTTGTAGCTGATTGCATTTTTCCAAAGACCTGTGTAACACCTTCCAGTTATTCATGGGCTCCTTTTTGTGACCTTTCTACCTCTCCATCTAGAAGAGGAGCTATTATCCTTTCCCCTTGAATTTTGCTGGAATGTTGTTATAGGCTTAACTTATATAGTGAAAGTGATGCTATGTGATTTCTGAGGCTAGGTCACAAAATCTGTCTATTTTCAAACACCAAAACATTGAGATAGTCAATTTTTTCAAGTATTCATATTGTGGCATAATACTTCTGTCTGTTTCCTTCCTGTGGAACTTGCTTTTGAAATCCAGTCACTATATTGAAAGAAAGCCTAGTTTACATGGAAGGATGAGGTTGAGATTCTAAACAACAGCCATCATCAACTGTCATCATCATCAGCTACATGATATGTAAAAAGCCTTAGAGATGACTCCAAATCTAGCCATTGTCTGGTTACAACCTCGTGAGAGATCCCTAAGTAGAACTACCTAGCCTAAGCAAAGTTGTTTCCCAAAGCCATAAGAAATAATAATAATAAATGATTGTTGTTGTGAGATGTCACTAACTTTGGGATGGATTGATATGCATCAGTTGTATGCTTTTGAACTGTGGTGCTGGAGAAGACTCTTGCGAGCCCCTTGGAAAGCAAGGAAATCAAACCAGTCAATCCTAAAGGGCATCAACCCTGAATATTTATTGCAAGGACTAATGATTAAGCTCCAATACTTTGGTCACCTGATGCGAAGAACTGACTCATTGGAAAAGACCCTGATGTTGGGAAAGATTGAGGCAAGAGGACAAGCAGGGCACAGAGGATGAGATGATCAGATGGCATGAGTTTGAGCAAACTCAGGGAGATAGTGAAGAACAGGAAAGTTCGGCAAGCTGCAGTTCATAGGGTCGCAGAGTCAGACATGACTTAGCGGCTAAACAGCAACTTTGAGAGGGCTTGATATGCATCAGTTGTGTCCAGAACAGGGGAATGCTGGTATAATAAAACCTAAAACAAACTTTAGGAAAGAATGATGAGCAGACTCTGAAAGTCCCTCAGATCACTAGCAGAAGTCTAAAGAATCCTGAGAAGAATGCTGTGAGGCCTCACAGGAAAGTGACAAAAATACAGATGAATGATGGAGAATAAAAGACTCTTCTGTAATCGTAGAAAGTTGAGCAGCATTATTACCTGTGAAAATATGAAAAATAGAAAATAAAACAAATTATTTCTATGATTTAGTAAAGGACATCTCCAGATAAAATGTTGCATGACATGCTTATCTTTTTCTAGCTGCTGATAATAAAATGAGAAAAAAAGAAAGAAAATAAAAAGCTTAAGAGAAGTTGAAGTCACCAAGATAGAGACTTGAAAACTCCTGAATTTCCCTTCTCTTATGGGTGCACCAAATGTACAGCTACACACAGATCACAAATCTGTTCCCTCTGAGACAAACCCAGAACCTAGGTGAGTGACTCCTACATTTCAATCAGTTGAGTAAATACAGATTCAATGAAATCCCTATCAAAATTCCAATGGCAATTTTCACAGAACTAGAGAAAATTCCTAAATTCCATACATAACCACTAAAGACCTCTAACAATCAAAGCAATCTTGCAGAAGAAACTAAAGCTGAAGGCATGATGCTTCCTAATTTCAAAGTAGCTTGCAAAGCTATGGTAAACTAATCAGTATAGTATTGGCATAACAACAGACATATAGATCAATGAAACATAATTGAAAGCCCAGAAATAAATTTATGCATATTTAGTCAATTAATTTTCAACAGAGGTGCCAAGAATATACAATGGAAAAAAGATAATCTCATCAATAAATAGTATTTGGAAAACTGGACATCCATGTGCAAAAAATGGAAACGGATCCCTGTTTTACACATACAAATTACACACACACACCGACACACACACACACAATTCAAAATGGGTTAAAGACTTGAATGTAATACCTGAAACTGTAAAACTCCTAGAGGAAAACATAGGAGGTAATCTCCTTAATATAATCAGCAGGGGAAAAAAAAAAAAAAAACACTCAGTTGGGGCTCCTGCATTGCAGGTAGATCCTTTACCATCTGAGCCACCATAGAATTATAAATCAAAATCACAATGAAATATTACCTCATACCTATTAGGATGGCTACTATCAAAAGACAAGCAATAACAATGTTGGTGAGGGTGTGGAAAAAATGAAACCCTTGTACAGAATTGGAGGGAATATAAACTGGTACTGTCACTGTTAAAAGCAGTATAGAGATTCCTCAAGATGTTGAAATGAACTACCATATGATCCACTTCGTATGCATCCAAAGGGAACAGAATAATTATGTTGAAGAGATATCTGCACTGCCATGATCATTGCAGTATTATTTATAACATCCAAGATAAGAAAACAACTTTATCCATTAACAGATGAACTGAAAAAGATACCAAATACACACACACACACACACACACACACACACACACACACACACACACACACACAGAGATATATATTTATAGGCTTTCCAGGTGGTGCTAGTGGTAAAGAACCCGCCTGTCAATGCAGAAGACATGAGACCTGGGTTCCTCCTTCCCTGGAAGAAGAAATGGCAACCTACTCCAATATTCTTGCCTGGAGAATCCCCATAGACAGAAGAGCCTGGAAGACTAGGGTCCATAGGGTCGCAAAGAGGTGGACATGACAAGCAACTGAGCATGTGTATATACACACATACACACACACATTGATACACAACTACACACACACACACACACGTAGATACACAACTGAATAAATATTCAGCCTCAAAAAAAAGCAAATATTCCCATTTGCAATGACATGAATGGACCCTTAAAGGCCTAATGCTAGTGAAATAAGCCAGACCAAGAAAGAAAAATACTGCATGCTATCGTTTGTACATGGACTGTAAAACAAAAAAAAAGAGGAACTTATGGAAACAGAATAGAATTATGGTTGCTCAGGGCTAGGAGATAAAAATGGGAGAGGTTAGTAAAAGAAGCAAAATTTCAGTTATAGGATGAATAAGGTCTAAGGATCTAATGCATAACATGGGGATTTCAGTGGATAATGCGTGAGTACATGCTAAATCACTTCAGTCATGTCTGACTCTTTGCAGTCCTATGGACAGTAGCACACCAGCTCCCCTCTCCATGGAATTCTCCAGGCAAGAATACTGAAGTGAGTTGCCATGCCCTCCTTCAGGGGCTCTTCCTGACCCAGGGATCAAATCTGCATCTTTTACATCTCTTACATTGGCAGGTGGGTTCTTTACCACTAGTGCCACCTGGGAAGCCCTTGGCAGATAATACTATATTGTATAATTGAAATGTTCTAAGAGAGTAAAACTTGTGTTTTCATACACACCCAAAAAAGTAAATATGTGAAGTGATGGTTGTATAGTAGCTCAATTGTGGGACTCCATTAACAATGTTATGTATATCAAATCACTCTGAGGTATACTTTAAATATCTTACACTTGTACTTGTCAACTATACTTCAGTAAAACTGGAAAAAAAATCCCGTGAAAGAAAAAGTTGTTATATATAAAGGAATAAAGACTATGCAGTTTTGAATATAAAACCATTCCTTATTTTTAATCTCTTTAGATGCCAAAATATGCTTATTTAATAAATAAACTTCTGAGGAGATATCAAATCTAGGATCCTCTTAGGGGAAAAAAAAGTTCATTCAAAAATGAAGTTAAGGTAAGACTGCAGAAAATATCATTAAGACCTCAGAAAGCTATAAGGCAGAGGACTCTTTCAAGTAAATAAAATGTGTTTTTTTTTTTTTTTTCCAGAATCTCAAAGACATGCATCTCAAATTGGGCTTCAAAGATTCCTGGGTCATGACCCATATCAATTTCACAAGATACCTCAAGTAGAGAGGGGCTTGTATCACGGAAAGAGGGTTGTAGCTTTTATGTAATGGACCAAACTCCAGAAAGACTCATAGATATCCAAAAGATTTTCAAGAGTATGAGAAAACAGTGTCACTGTGAAGTAAAACTGCAAGCAATACAAAAATAAAAAAAATTATCGTCTGAGCTACCAAGAAGCCCCCTGGTAGCTCAGATGGTAAAGAATCTGTAAAGAATCAATTTAATTCCAGTGCATAGTATTTTGAAGGCTTAACCTTCAATTTAATTACAATGCAAAATACTCTGTCCTAATATGGTAGCTCAGTGGTAAAGAATCTGTTTGCTAATGCAGAAGACTCGGAAGAAAATGGCAAACCACTCCAGCATTCTTGCCTGGAAAATCCCATGGACAGAGGAGCCTGGCAGACTACAGTCCATGAGGTTGCAGAGTCAGATAACTTAGCAACTAAACAGCAACAATGTAAAGAAAAACAGAAAACTTGTGTAGCCCTCTGAAGACTTTGGTTTTACTCTTGGCACTGTTTGTACTTGCTCTCTGATTTTAAACAAATATGTTTTTCCCTGCAGACCAAAATTTAAGTGTGAAATCCAGGACCTGAAATTTGGTCAAGGAAGTTTAAACCTGAGTTTCTTGGCATGGAGTGAATTCTGTGGTAATTGCCATTACCGCAGAAGTTGAGCTCCAGGGCTTGCACCTCATTTCAGTCAGAGAACTTCACCTCACTTTTTATCTCTTATACATTTTGGACTCTTGCATATTGTTTTTATTTGAAGAAAACGTATTTAGCTTAAAAACAAAGCCTGGGGGTTTCCCTGGAAGTCCAGGGGTTGAGACTTCACCTTCCAGTTCAGGAGGTACAGGTTTGATTCCTGGTTGGGGAACTAAGATCCCACATGCCTTGGGGCCAAAAATTAAAATAGAAGTAATATTGTAACAAAATCAATAAAGATTTTAAAAACAGTCCACATCCAAAGAAAAATCTTAAAAATAAAGCCTGAGGGCTGCTGTTTTTGATAATCTTTATTATCCCTTTCTACTTTAAAATTTTGTAATTGTTTCATTTTGCCAAATAAATCATCTAATCCAAAAATTTTTCAAAAGTATGCTTTCTCCTCCTAACCTATTAAGGAAGGTTAAAGAAACCAGTTAGTCTGTTGCCTGCAGAAGAGTAGTTGAAAGAGTAGGTGAGTTATCCGAAGTTAATCTGATTCTACTGAATAAAGATGTGGATAAAGCCATGAAAAATAGTTGAAGTAACTTCCAAACAATGAGAAGTATATTGTAATATTTTAAAAGGTGTTATTTCTGTCTATGAAATATTAGTAAAATTTTACAGGATTTATTTTATTTTAGTTGTTCTTTTGATTGTATAATTATTAAAGACCTCTTCCTGTTTCAGTAGAATGGATAAACTCCCATTAGATTAACTGCTGAAAGCAATGCCAAATGATGAAATGTGTTCTTTCAGGTTTTAAGGAGATTTGTGTTCATGATGAAAAAGTAAAGTATGTCAGTGACACAGTGGGAACTACCAACAAATGATCTGAAATGCAGTAGGCAACAAGGCATACTATTTTGACCCAGTCTTTGGCGAACTCTTATTCTTAATTATTTTAGCTATTTTATCTTAGCTATTGTGCTGTGCTTAGTCACTCAGCTGTGTCTGACTCTTTGCGACCCCATGGACTGTAGCCCACCAGGCTCCTTTGTCCATGGGGATTGTCCAGGCAAGAATACTGGAGTGGGTTGCCATGCTCTCCTCCAGAGAATCTTCCCAATCCAGGGATCAAACCCAGGTCTCCCACATTGCAGGCAGATTCTTCACTCTCTGAGCCACGAGTGAAGCCCAGCTATTGGTTACACATATATTAAAATGAATAAAATAAATTTCCCATAGCAAAATGCAGTTTTATGACTTCCTCTACCATTTGTATTTTTTAGTCAGTTTGACAACGAAGAGCCTTCTTTGCTTGCTTTAAGGAATGATAGCCAGTAATAATAGCTAAATCTTATAATTCAAGGTGTAAATTTTATGTAGATATGTTATTTGTTTGTTTTGCTATTGTTCCTTTAGTGCCAAGGATACTACATGACATATAATAGATGCTTAATGAATATTTAATTGAATATTAATTTTAAAAATGATACTTATTTAGCCCTGTGTGCCAGATTATAACCTAGTTGATACACACACACACACACCCCCATACACACACACACACAATCTAATCTTACCAGTGACCATTTAGATAGTATTATCATCTTCATTTCATTTTTGAATAAAGAGAAATATTAACTTACCAACTTTACACAGAAACCAAAGAGCCTTTAACTTAATCAAGGCAGACTGTTCTGAAGTCATGTAACATTGTACTATCTTGTTTCTATGAGTAGAACAAACCTTTTCATAAAATATATCCTGTTAAAAATTTGACTGTAATTTGGTTCATAAATAGAGAGGGATACTAAAAATAAAATAAATACGCTTTAGACTACAAATTGAGGGACCATATTGGCCATCAGACTACCAGGATTTCAATATGTATAGAGCTCAATTTCATCAAAGTATTTGCCAAAGAAACACCTTGAAGAAACTTAATGGTGTTAACAGAAACATACAACCCTATGAACAGAAGAGCTCCTAAGAACTTCAGGGAAGGAAGCATTTGCCTTTTTTCCTCCACTCATCCACAAGTCCTCAGTTACCTTTCAAAGGGTTTTCATGTTAAAGCAGACACCTTTTATTCCTATCTATTCAGCCCCCAAGACAACTGAAATATCCACCTTCAAGACTCGATCAGTTAAAATAAATAATATTTCATATTCCCAAGAATATTTTAGTTTAAAAAATAAGACAAATAAGGTAAAGAAAGAGACCCAAGAAAGTTGTTACTTGTGGAAATATTTCTGACAGTGTATACTATTATTGGGACATATTTTTATAAATTAAAGCTTTTCACCAGCCACGAAAGAACAAAGTTTTTCATTTGTGTGTGTGGATTTGGAGGGCATTAGGCTACTAGAAATAAGTCAGACAGAGAAAGATGCTGTTAAGTTGCTTCAGTCGTGTCCGACTCTTCGCGACCCCATGGGCTGCAGCCCACCAGGCTCCTCCGTCCATGGGATTTTCCAGGCAAGAGTACTGGAGTGGGTTGCCATTGCCTTCTCCCAGAGAAAGATGAATATTGTGTAATATCACAAATGTGTGGAATCTAAAAAAAATACAACAAATTAGTGGATAAAAAGAAGCAGACTCACATATACAACAAACAAACTAGTGGTTACTAGGAAGGATAGAGAAGGGAATGAAAAAAGAGGGGCTATTATGCAATTATATGAAATCACATTTATGAAACTTTTGAAACTTGTAAAGGCACTACAGAATTTAAAGAATATTTCATTCAACAAAACTTAATGAATTTTTTAAACCCTGAAAAAAGATAAATTAGAAATAGCTCTCATATCACATCTTGCTTTCCTTTATTGATTCCCCCTATTTTCAGAGAAGTCCTTCTCTATGGTTCACAAGAAATCAATGATCAGCCATATTGAATTTTGGGAGGCAAGTGGTTGTTAAGAACAGCATATTGTATACAGCTCAATCTGCTTTATTCTGTTTACAGACAGAACCAGGGATTTATTAATGGTTTTCAAATATCCAAATCACATCTAAAATATAACTTCTCTAAAATAAAATCAGGCCACAAAGTAGCCTTTCCAAATGCTGCCATGGATAGTGACTGTTTACATAAAAATTGAAATTCTATATTGTATTATTATTGGATCTCTCAAAGGAAAAAAAAAACAACAGAATTTTCTAATGTCTGCACAACTATTGTTGCACAGCATTCAAAAGCACTAAGTGAAATCATTTATAGACTAAACAAAACTTCAGTAAGTTGAGATAAGAAAAGTCCAGTCTAAAATGTAGCATATTATTGAAGAAATGCCTAAATAGTTGACTAGAAGGTAACATTTTCTCTCTTTGCAATAAATCAGCTTACATTGAATTAAATTTCTTTACTTTTTGTAGAATGGGTCATTTTGCCTGGTCTGAATGGAATCTGTAATGTTCCACCTTTATTCATAGTTCTTCGCTATTTTCCTCACAAAGTGTGTCACCTAACACAAAGTTTGATTCCTACATGTCCTTCTGAAAGCAGAATAAAGCAGGATAATAGTTTCAAATTAAATTACAGTATATTGCCTGTGATCAAAGTTTTCGTTAGAAAATCTCAAATCCTTCACCAATAATGATTAGGTAGGAATATCATATGTATTCTCAGGTCTCGGTGGGTATTTCTGACTGCTGCATTCCAGTGGGAAGAAAGTAAATGGCTGCTAGAGGCTGTACTATGACTCAGTTGGAAAGATAGATTAAGAACGCAAATATCCTAGATCTTCATCCATATTAAGGAGAAAAAACAACTGAAACAATGGGCAAAAGAAAAGCCTCAGGTAAACCATCTAAAACTAACAGAAATACATGTGAAAAACATATTTGAGGCACACGCTGTTCCTCTTTACAGATGAAGCCAAGTTGTCATTTTTCTTGCAGCATGCTGTGAAATTAGAGTTTACATGTTTATCAATTGGATAATCCTTTTCATTCTCACGTAGGCACAGTTTTGTGTGAATCAGAGGGAGTATGACCTGAAGGCAAGTGGCTAGGAATATTCAAAAGAAGGATTTATTTTTCACATACATATGTATGCAGTAACTACGTAGACTGCTAAATCTAGTGCTTACTAGATTTTAGTCCACAAGTTCAAGTGTGAGAGAAATGTCACATTTATTTCCTTTAAATCTAATTAAATTCAAATGTAGGTCTCTTTTCTGCTAGAATAGAATTTCTATTCTGCTAGAATTTCTAATTCTTAGAAATTAAGTTTAGGACTAGTTCTTTCCTTATCATCCTCCTACAAAGAGGCCTGTCTTGCCAGGTGGGGCTAGTGATAAAGAACTCACTTGCCAATGCAGGAGACATAAGAGATGCAGGTTTGATCCCTGGGTCAGAAAGATGCCCTGGAGGAGGATCCCTGGGCATAGCAACCCACTCTAGAATCCTTGCCTGGAGAATCCCAAGGACAGAGGAAGCTGGCAGGCTACAGTCCATAGTGTTGCAGAGTTGGACATGGACAGGACTGAAGCAACTTAGTGCACACACATACATACAAGGAGGCCTATGTAGTACTTAGGAAAAGGAAGAAGCTTTATCACAGTCACTTCTAGTCACCTCAGTGTCTGACACAAGATAGATTCTAGATATCCAAAAGCTGGGCTGTACTCATTCTATGCTTGATGAAAGACATCTTTCCTGAGATCAAGAAACCCTCCTCTGCCTAGGGTTCAGCCATTTCCCTCTGAACTCCTCCAACCTCCCTGGGGATTTCATAGGAAAATGGGAACCCTCAGTAGGGCAGTTCCTGGTGCCTTGTGGTCTTTTCAGGATTAGAGAGTTTCCAGTTTACTCTATCTAAAATCAAAGGACTCACTTCTCCCCCATCACTTACAAGAAAATACTGTCTCTGAGTATCTTCTAATTTTGACCTCTGCATCACAGTTTTCCGTGAGGCATGAAAATACAAATGTCTGGCCCCTGTATTGAGTTGAGGATAAGGAAGGAGGCTGGGAGAAATATTACAAGCAAGAAAAAATTAAAAAGACAAATTAATATTCCAACAGTTGAACCTCTTAAATAGGCATGCATAATGCATCTAAGTTCTAAACATATGTAGTGTTTGCATAACCATGTAGATTTTATCTTGGGAGGAACATTATGCAAATGAACTGTATTTCACAAGATAGTCCCACTTTGCTCAGATATAGGGAGAGTGTCAAATTATTCACATCAGCAATATGATACTATTGAATCACTAACAAAGCCTCATTACAAAGTCATTCAAAATTCTGTGGAAAGGACTGCATCTGATACCTTCTCCCTTTTCAATGTCCCAAGAACTAAAGCATTTAGTCGTTATGATATTTGGATAGTTTTATCTATAGAGCAAAAATATAATACCTTATCAACAAATGCACCCAAGGACATTGTCATTTAATCACAGCATCCCAATGCAACATTAAAGGGATAAAGGGCAGTTCACCAGCCCCAGACAGCAGCACTGTGATCTTGACACTCCTCCAAAATTATTTCAAGTTTGGCTTCAGAGGTCTGAATTTCATAGAGTTTGGAAATAGAGAACATACGTTAACAATTAAGAGCCCCAAAATTCCTCTGAATGGCATCAAAGGGAAAGCCTTAACTGCTAAAAATTATCAGCAGTAACATCTATTATTGAAAAACAAGTGGAATAGCTCAAACTGAGAAGCCAAACAATTAGGGCATAGACCCGGCGAGGCGGCTGCGACAGCTCCGCGCAGAAGCGAGGCGGCTGTGACGGCTCCGCGCAGAAGCGTGGCTGAGAGGAGCTAAGCCAGGCTGGAAGGCGGAGGGTGGCGGCCGACAGGGGCTAGGCCTGGCCGGGGGCCAGGGGCGGCAGCGAGAGGAGTTACCCCAGGCCCAAGGAGCACGGGCTGCGTGGGCACAGAAGGGCCGAGAGGAGTTACTCCACATTCAAGGTCAAGAGAGGCCATCGTGAGTAGATAGCCCTTGTCCAAGGTAAGGAGCAATGGCTGCATTTTGCTGGAGCAGCCGTGAAGAAACACCCCACGTACAAGGTAAGAGAAACCCAAGTAAGATGGTAAGTGTTGCGAGAGGGCATCAGAGGGCAGACACACTGAAACTAAAATTACAGAAAACTAGCTAATCTGATTACACGGACCAGAGCTTTGTCTATCTCAATGAAACTAAGCCATGCCGTGTGGGGCCAGCCAAGACGGATGGCTCATGGTGGAAAGGTCTGACAGAATGTGGTCCACTGGAGAAGGGCATGGCAAACCACTTCAGTATTCTTGCCTTAAGAACCCCATGAACAGTATGAAAAGGCAAAAAGATAGGACATGGAAAGATGAACTCCCCAGGTCAGTAAGTGCCCAATATGCTACTGGAGATCAGTGGAGAAATAACTCCAGAAAGAATGATGGGATGGAGCCAAAGCAAAAATGATACCCAGCTGTGCATGTGACTGGTGATAGACGCAAAGTCCGATGCTGTAAAGAGCAATATTGCATAGGAACCTGGAATGTTAGGTCCATGAATCAGGGCCAGTTGGAAGTGGTCAAACAGGAGATGGCAAGAGTGAACGTTGACATTCTAGGAATCAGCGAACTAAGATGGACTGGAATGGGTGAATTTAACTCAGATGACCATTATATCTACTACTGTGGGCAAGAATCCCGTAGAAGAAATGGAGTAGCCATCATGGTAAACAAAAGAGTCTGAAAGGCAGTACATGGATGCAATCTCAAAAATGATAGAATGATCTCTGTTCGTTTCCAAGGCAAACCATTCAATATCGCAGTAATCCAAGTCTATGCCCTGACCAGTAATGCCGAAGAAGCTAAAGTTGAACGGTTCTATGAAGACCTACAGACATTCTAGAACTAACACCCAAAAAAGATGTCCTTTTCATTATAGGGGACTGGAATGCAAAAGTAGGAAGTCAAGAAACACCTGGCGTAACAGGAAAATTTGGCCTTGGAGTACAGAATGAAGCAGGGCAAAAGCTAATAGAGTTTTGCCAAGAGAACACACTGGTCATAGCAAACACCCTCTTCCAACAACACAAGAGAAGACTCTACATGTGGACATCACCAGATTGTCAACACTGAAATCAGATTGATTACATTTTCTGCAGCCAAAGATGGAGAAGCTCTATACAGTCAGCAAAAAGAAGACCGGGAGCAGACTGTGGCTCAGATCATGAACTGCTTATTGCCAAATTCAGACTTAAATTGAAGAAAGTCGGGAAAACCACTAGACCATTCAGGTATGACCTAGATCAAATCCCTTATGAGTATACAGTAGAAGTGACAAATAGGTTTAAGGGACTAGATCTGATAGACAGAGTGCCTAATGAACTATGGACAGAGGTTTGTGACATTGTACAGGAGACAGGGATCAAGAAAATCCCCATGGAAAAGAAATGCAAAAAAGCAAAATGGCTGTCTGAGGAGGCCTTACAGATAGCTGGGAAGAGAAGAGAAGGAAAAAGCAAAGGAGAAAAGGAAAGATATTCCCATCTGAATGCAGAGTTCCAAAGCATAGCAAGGAGAGATAAGAAAGCCTTCCTCAGTGATCAATGCAAAGAAATAGAGGAAAACAACAGATTGGGAAAGATTAGAGATCTCTTCAAGAAAATCAGAGCTCCCAAAGGAACATTTCATGCAAAGATAGGCTCCATAAAGGACAGAAATGTTATGGACATAAAAGAAGCAGAAGATATTAAGAAGAGGTGGCAAGAATACACAGAAGAACTATACAAAAAAGATCTTCACGACCCAGATAATCACGATGGTGTGATCACTCACCTAGAGCCAGACATCCTGGAATGCGAAGTCAGGTGGGCCTTAGAAAGCATCACTACAAACAAAGCTAGTGGAGATGATGGAATTCCAGTTGAGCTATTTCAAATCCTCAAAGATGATGCTGTGAAAGTGCTGCACTCGATATGCCAGCAAATTTGGAAAACTCAGCAGTGGCCACAGGACTGGAAAAGGTCAGTTTTCGTTCCAATCCCAAAGAAAGGCAATGTCAAAGATGCTCAAACTACTGCACAATTGCACTCATCTCACATACTAGTAAAGTAATGCTCAAAATTCTCTAAGCCAGACTTCAGCAATACGTGAACTGTGAACTTCCAGATGTTCAAGCTGGTTTTAGAAAAGGCAGAGGAACCAGAGATCAAATTGCCAATATCCGCTGGATCATCGAAAAAGCAAGAGAGTTCCAGAAAAACATCTATTTCTGCTTTATTGACTATGCCAAAGCCTTTGACTGTGTGGATCACAATAAACTGTGGAAAATTCTGAAAGAGATGGGAATACCAGACCATCTGACCTGCCTCTTGAGAAACCTGTATGCAGGTCAGGAAGCAACAGTTAGAACTGGACTTGGACAACAGACTGGTTCCAAATAGGAAAAGGAGTATGTCAAGGCTGTATATTGTCACCCTACCTATTTAATTTCTATGCAGAATACATCATGAGAAACGCTGGGCTAGAAGAAACACAAGCTGGAATCAAGATTGCCGGGAGAAATATCAATAACCTCAGATATGCTGATGACACCACCCTTATGGCAGAAAGTGAAGAAGAACTAAAGAGCCTCTTGACGAATGTGAAAGTGGAGAGTGAAAAAGTTGGCTTAAAGCTCAACTTTCAGAAAACTAAGATCATGGCATCTGGTCCCATCACTTCATGGGAAATAGATGGGAAAACAGTGGAAACAGTGTCAGACTTTATTTTTGGGGGGCTTCAAAATCACTGCTGATGGTGATTGCAGCCATGAAATTAAAAGACGCTTACTCCTTGGAAGGAAGGTTTTGGCCAACCTAGATAGCATATTTAAAAGCAGAGACATTACTTTGCCCACAAAGGTCCGTCTAGTCAAGGCTATGTTTTTTCCAGTGGTCATGTATGGATGTGAGAGTTGGACGGTGAAGAAAGCTGAGCGCCGCAGAATTGATGTTTTTGAACTGTGGTGTTGGAGAAGACTGTTGAGAGTCCCTTGGACTGCAAGGAGATCCAATCAATCCATCCTAAAGGAGATCAATCCTGGGTGTTCATTGGAAGGTCTGATGTTGAAGCTGAAACTCCAATACTTTGGCCACCTCATGAGAAGAGTTGACTCATTGGAAAAGACCCTAATTCTGGGTAGGATTGGGGGCAGGAGGAGAAGGGGACGACAGAGGATGAGATGGTTGGATGGCATCACCGACTCGATGGACATGGGCTTGGGTAGACTCCGGGAGTTGGTGATGGACAGAGAGGCCTGGCGTGCTGCAATTCATGGGGTCACAAAGAGTCGGACACGACTGAGCGCCTGAACTGAACTGACAGAAAGTTACAGCCACTTATGAAATATTTTTTGCATCCGTTCCTTGTTTGCAGAATGGAGATTAAAGAATATATAGACTACAGGATTATTATGAGAATTGAATGTGTTACTAAAGTATTTACAGCAGGGGCAAAGGGGAATTCAGTAAGTCTGTTGTATATTAATATGATCATTATATTAATAGTCATTGTTATAATAGCATGTTGAGTATAATGAGATTATATATTGGGCCTGCTGGGTGACAATGCATGTGACATCTCAATTTTGCACTCAACATGAAAAACCTAAGGAAGCATGTCCTACCAATGAGGACAGCAAACTAGCACAAGATAAAGGGTCACAAAGACTTAATTAATTCAAAAGTATCCAAACACAATACCCAGATAAAATTCAGCATATTTTTTCCATTTGAACTGAGAATTTTCGGTACAAGATGAATAAATATTGAAAATCAATCAATAAAAAAAGAGACTCTTCATTTTAAAGCAGAATCAGATTAAGCATAAAATATGAAACTGAATATTATCTCAGAGTTTTAAGATGGCTAAGCAGAGATTGAGAGTTATTTTGCACCATTTCATCCACTAGCAGAATAAGGAATAAAATCTGATTTTCATGCTACACGTCATCCTTGTCCCCATGGTACTTACATTCTACACTATAATTTCTAGACTGGAGGTGAAAAATTATTCAGCAAAGTGAAAAATAGTGAAAGTGGTAGTCACTCAGTCGCGTCTGACTCTTTGCGACCCCATGGACTGTAGCCCCCAATTTTGTCCATGGAATACTATGGGCAAGAATATTGGAGTGGTAGCCATTCCCTTCTCTAGGGGATCTTCCTGACCCAGGAATCAAACATGGGTCTCCTGAATAGCAGTCAGATTCTTTACCCTCTAAACCAGCAGAGAACCCCCATTCAACAAAGTGTCACAAGATAAATATATTTTATTTTGCCAGCCAAATTATTTCTATACTCATCTCTGCCAAAGTAGAGGAAAAAAAAACACACACACACACACAGCTGCAGATTAAAAATAAATTAATACAGGTGGCTGTGGTATATTAAAATTTCATTTATGGACACTGAAATTTCAATTTCTTATAATTGTCATGTGCCACCAAATTATTATTTTTTTTATTTACTTCAACTATTCTCAACTATTCTAAATGGTTTAAAAACCAACCTTAATTCACAGGCTGTGCAAAATCAGATGGCAGACTGGACTTGGCAGGCTGGATTTATCAAACTCTGCTCTAGACCATGGACTGTTTATATCACAAGAAACGTGGTTACAACTGGTAAGCAAGCGAAGTCTATTATTGTGGGACAATCTATGAAAGTAAAGACTTCTCATCCATAATGCATTGCCAAATCACTCCCAGAGAAAACAGAAATTTTTGTTTCAGATACAAGAATGTATATATATATATATGTATACACACACACACACACACAGACTATCAGTTTTATCTATATATAGATTCTATATATTTATATAAATACATTCTATTAAAGTGAAAGTGTGAGTCACTCAGTCATGTCCGAGTCTCTGAGACCCCAAGGACTATAGCCTGCCAGGCTCCTCTGTCCATGGAATTCTCTAGACAAGAATACTGGAGTGGGTTGCCATTCTCTTCTCGAGGGAATCTTCCCAACTCAGGGATCGAACCCGGGTCATTGCAGGCAGATTCTTTACCATCTGAGCCACCAGGGATAACCTATTCTATTATGTTGGTACAAAAGTAATTGCGGTTCTGGACCCTGAATCTTAAATCATTATAACTAGGCTCAAATATATCTTTATTAATCAAAATAGGAACCATTACAATCAACACGTTTCTGCAAAAGGAAAATAAGTTTTTTATTCCGGTAGTGTAAAAATCATCCTTCAGGATTCAACGAACTCTTGGAAAGCATTTTCCGCCTCCTCCTGGTTGTGGAAGTGTTTCCCTGCAAATAGTTGTTAAGATATTTGAAGAAGTGGTATTTGGTTGGTGAAAGGTCAGGTGACTCTGACAGATGAGGCAAAGGTCAGGTGACTATGACAGATGAGGCAAAACTTCATTGCCCAATTCATTCAACTTTTGAAGCATTGGTTGTGTGACATGCAGTCAGGCATTGTCATGGAGAAGAATTGGACCCTTTCTGTTGACCAATGCTGACTGCAGACATTGCAGTTTTTGGTGCATCTCATCAATTTGGTAAGCACTCTCCTCAGATGTAATGGTTTTGCTGGGATTCAGAAAGCTGCAGTGGATCAGACTAGCACCAGACCACCAAACAGTGTCTGTTACCTTTTTTGGTGCAAGTTTGGCTTTGGGAAGTTCTTTGGAGCGTCTTCTCAGTCCAGCCACTAAACTGGTCATTGCCAGTTGTCCTATAAAATCCACTTTTCAACTCAAATCACAATCCAACTGAGAAATGGTTCATTGTTGTTGCATAGAATAAGAGAAGACAACACTTTCGAAACAATGATTTTTTTTTATATTCATCAGCTTATGAAGCACCTGTTTATCAAGCTTTTTCACCTTTTCAATTTGCTTCAAATTCCAAGTGACCATAGAATGGTCAAGTTGAGTTCTTTGGCAACTTCTCATATAGTTGTAAGAAGATCAGCGTCGATGATCCTCTCAACTGCTGCTGCTAAGTCGCTTCAGTCGTGTCCGACTCTGTGCGATCCCATAGACGGCAGCCCACCAGGCTCCACCATCCCTGGGATTCTCCAGGCAAGAATACTGGAGTGGGTTGTCATTTCCTTCTCCAGTGCATGAACGGGGAAAGTGGAAGTGAAGTCACTCAGTCGTGTCTGACTCTTAGCGACCCCATGGACTGTAACCTACCAGGCTCCTCCGTCCATGGGATTTTCCAGGCAAGAGTACTGGAGTGGGGTGCCATTGCCTTCTCCGTCCTCTCAACTGGTAGTTATCAATTGCTGATGGCCAGCCACTGCACTCCTCCTCTTCAAGGCTCTAGTCTCCTTTGCAAAATTTCTTGAATCACCACTGCACTGTATGTTCATTAGCAGTCCCTGGGCCAAATGCATTGTTGATGTCACGAGTTGTCTCCACTGATTTATGACCCATTTTGAACTTAAATTAAAAAATCACTAGAATTTTCTTTTTGTCTAGAATAATTTCTATAGTCTAAAATAAATATAAAATAAACAGCAAGTAATAAATCATTAGCAAAAAACATAAAGCAAGAAATGCACAGTAAAATGATGTATAACATAACCATATTTACTTTAAGAATGTATTCCAATATCAAACAGCAAAGTTCAACAGTGTAAAATCACAACTACTTTGCACCAACCTAATAAACATCTATATACAGATTCTTATAAGATGTGAATATTTCCAACGAAATCAACCAGCTGAATTTTGTGCTGCCATTTTTCAGTTTCATTCAGATAAGGTTATCAGTTTCCTATTTTCCCTCTAATTATACCAGTTTATTTCTGTCCAGTGCTTACTGCAGTCCATGGGTGGCAAAGAGTTGGGCACGACTGAGAGACTGAACTGACTGAGTGCTTACTGAGCATCAACTATGCACAAAGCAAGCTCTCAATGAAGCAGTTGCCCTTGAAGCTCCCTGTTAAAAAAACGGTCTGCTTTAATTTGCTGAAAATTAGCATAAAGAAGCTCAGTTGTTTAGCAGACTTGAAATTCATAGTGACACAAACATTTGTATTAAAAAAGTCAACTGCCTAATCAAGCAATTTTTCTACCTTGCTCTCATTAGCTGGCCTTCTAAATGACAGGGTTTCCTATTCTGAGTGTTCATTTAACATCTGAAAATTGATTGCTCATTATTGTGATTAACACATTATTATAAATAAATGATGCATCAGTATGTTGGCAATCTGAATAGTTTCTGAGCAGATGTAAGATAAATATAGGTAATGTATCTTTTTTTTTTTTCCTCAATTTAAGCTTCTGACCTTACCTTCTGCAATCTAAATTGACTGGCTTCCACACTGCAGTTTGTAATTTCACCTTGAGTATAGCCAATTTAAAATATGAATAATATCATGTGTGTGCTCAGCCACTTCAGTCATGTCCAACTCTTTGCAACCCTAAGGACTGTAGCCTGACAAGCTTTTCTGTCCATGGGATTCTCCAAACAAGAATATTGGAATTGGTTGTCATGCCCTCCTCCAGGGGATCTTCCCGACCCAAGGATCAAAACTGCATCTCCTGCATCACAGGCGGATTCTATACCCACTGAACCATCTAGGAAGCCCTAAAATATTAACATTATAATACTTTAAATAGAATTGAAGAGGAATTTTTTTTAAAAAAAAATAATGAAGAATACATTCATTCAGATCAAGAAAACTTTATATATCTCTATCTTTAGGAAAGCTTAACTCATTGGAAAAATCCCCAATGATGGGAAAGAATGAAGGTAAAAGAAGAAGAGGGTGACAGGATAAGATGGTTAGATAGCATCACCAATGCAATGGACATAAATTTGAGCAAACTCGGAGACATAGTGAAGGATGAGGAAGCCTTGAGTGCTGCAGTCCACGGGGTTGCAAAGAGTCAGACATGACTCAGCAAAAGACACCCTAACAACAAGGCTGAGATACACGAAGGGGAGTCTGAGCATTAACATGATTCAGTTATATGAAAGGTCAAGAACATACTTTAATTCCATGTGAAATGTTTAATGTCTCATAGTTCCTGTGAACATAGCCTACACCTCATCATAGTCCTATACTCTTCCGAATGATGTTCTTTGAAAATATCCAAGAACAAAGGAAGTAGTACACAGGACTTACTATAGCTAAATTCCAAGATTTAATGAAAAATTTGAAGTTCACAGTACAGTATAGTGGATAGACAACTTTCATACACGAACATGGCAATTTCAGTAGTTGAACTGAAATCTACCTATGAATAATAACATTCTTTATCTTAAATTTTACTTTTCAAAAATTTAATAAACTCTTGCCAAAATATCAATCTTTGATAAAAAATAAAGTTGTCAACAACATGCCTTGTCACCTCAGTTGTTATTAAGATCAATCAAGATTTTATTTGTGCTTATGTCATTCTGTGCCTGTCACATTATTTACTGGGTCTGTATTTGGAAAGGAAAGTGAAAGAAATGTCTACTATATGACAGATATAGAGCCAAGCATTGTGGACTTTATTTCATTAAATCCCCAGAACAACCAAATAGGATAAGTACTCATATAATTCATCTACAAAAAGCAAAAAGAAAAGAAAGCAACAACCACAAAATCCATATCTCCTGAAGTTTCAGTATCTGTTCAAAATCTATCCAATACAGTGGTAGGGCTAGAATTCAAAGTCAGGGCTCTATGTTCTCTGAGATTTTAAGCTTTTTGAGGACAGGGACTATGTCTGTCTATCTTGCTCTGTGCCAAAAATAAAATATTTGTTAAATGATGGGGGGAAAAAAAAACATGTATCTCTTTCTACATATCACAGTGTTTCCCCAAAGCATTACTGAGACTAAGCTTGTATTGCCTGTCATACCTCAGGCCAAAATATCAAGAGACAAGATATTGGGGCAAGGAGTAACAACTTTAATCAGAAAGCCAACAAACAGAGAAGGCAGTGACCCAACGAATCATATCTCCAGGTTTGGATTCTAGTTTCTTATATAATACAAAGATGGGGCAGTGAAGAGGTAAAATAAAAAAGCCAATAAGATGTCTCAAATATTTTGTGGTTCCAAACAGACTCTAGAGAGGATGTGTTAATTTCTTCTTTCCTGAAGTGATTCACAGATGGGTCTGGTCAGGATATTTCCTGTGAGCTTAAACAAAGGTATTTTAGCTTAACTTCCAGACATGGAAGGCGAGGTTCCAGGAAATTGGCCATTATGTATACCTTAAGCTATAGACAACATCCTTTTAGGGATTGTTGTTGTTGTTCAGTCACTAAGTCATGTGCTACTCTTTGTGACTCCATGGACTGCAGCATGCAAGGATTCCTTGTCCTTTACTACCTCCTGGAGTTTGCTCAAACACATGTCCATTGAGTTGGTAACGCCATCTCATTCTCTGCTGCCCCTTTCTCTTCTTGCCTTGTCTTTCCCAGCACCAGGGTCTTTACCAATGGGTCAGAACTTCACGTCAGGTGGACAAAGTATTGGAGCTTCAGCTTCAGCATCAGTCCTTCCAATGAATATTCAGGGTTGATTTCCTTTAGGATTGACTGGTGTAATATTCTTTTTGTCCAAGGGATATTCAAGAGTCTTTTCCACCACCACAATTTGATAGCATCAATTATTCTGCACTCAGCCTTCTTCATGGTCCAACTCTCACATCCATACATGACTACTGGAAAAGCCATAGCTTTCACTATAGGGACCTTTGTCAGCAAAGTGATGTCTCTGGTTTTGAGTACGCTGTCTAGGCCTACCATTTTCTTCCAAGGAGCAAACATCTTTTAATTTCATGTCTGCAGTAACAGTCCACAGTGATTTTGGAGCCTAAGAAAATAAAGTTTCTCAGTTTGCACTTTTTCCCCTTCTATTTGCAATGAAGTGATGGAACTGGATACCATGATCTTAGTTTTTTGAATGTTGAGTTTTAAGCCAGTTTTTTCACTCTCCTCTTTCACCTTCATCAAGAGACTCTTTTGTTCCTCTTCACTTTCTGCCATTAGAGTGGTACCATCTGCGGATCTGATATTGTTGACATTTCTCCCGACAATCTTGCTTCTAGCTTCTGTTTCATCCAGCCTGGCATTTTACATGGTGTACTCTGCATAAGTTAAATAAGCAGATGACAATAAACAGTCTTGTCATACTCCCTTCCCAATTTTGAACCAGTTGATTGTTCCATGTCCAGTTCTAACTGGACTTGCTTCTTGACCTGCATACAGGTTTTTCAGGAGACAGGTAAGGTGGCCTGGTATTCCCATCTCTTTAAGAATTTTACACAGTTAGCTGTGATCCATGCAGTCGAAGGTTAAGCACAGTCAGTGAACCAGAAATAGATGTTTTTTTCTGGAGTCCTCTTGCTTTCTCTATGATCCAACGGATGTTGCCAATTTGATCTCTGGTTACTCTGCCTTTTCTAAACCTAGCTTGTATATCTGGATGTTCTCAAATCACATACTGTTGAAGCCTAGCCTAAAGGACTTTGAGCAGTACCTTACTAGCATGTGAAATGAGTACAGTTTTATGGTAGTTTGAATCTTCTTTGGTATTTCCTTTCTTTGGGATTGGAATGAAAACTGACCTTTTCCAGTCCTGTTGCCACTGCTGAGCTTTCCAAATTCGTTAGTATATTGAGTGCAACCCTTCAACAGCATCATCTTTAGGATTTGAAATAGCTCAGTTGGAATTTCATCACCTCCACCAGCTTTGCTCATAGTAATCTTCCTAAGGCCCATTTGACTTCATACTCCAGGATGTCTGGCTCTAGGTGAGTTACTTCTCCATCATGGTTTTCCAGGTTATTAAGACCATTTTTCTATAGTTCTTCTGCATTTTCTTGCTGCTTCTTATTAATCTCTTCTGTTTCTGTTAGGTCTTTACTATTTCTGTCCTTTCTTGTACCCATCTTTGCATGAAATGTTCCCCCATTATCTCCAATTTTCTTGAAGAGATCTCTAGTCTTTCCCATTCTATTATTTTTCTCTATTTCTTTGCATTGTTCACTTAAGAAGGCTTCTTATCTCTCCTTGCTATTCTCTAGAACTCTGCGTTCAGTTTGGTATATCTTTTCATTTCTCATTTGCCTTTCACTTCTCTTCTTTTCTCAACTATTTGTAAGGCCTCCTCAGACAACCACTTTGTCTTCTTGCATTTCTTTTTCTTGGGGATGGTTTTGGTCACTGCCTCCTCTACAGTGTTACAAACCTCTGTCCACAGTTCTTCAGAGACTTTGTCTACCAGATCTAATCCCTTGAAACTATTCTTAACCTCCACTGTATAATCATAAGGGATTTGTTTTAGGTCATACGTGAATGGTCCATAATTTCAATTTAAGCCTGAATTTTACAGTAAGGAGCTGTAAAAGGAGCCAAAGTCAGCTCCAGGTCTTGTTTTTGCTGACTGTATAGAGCTTTTCCATCTTTGGCTACAAAGAATATAATAAGTCTGATTTCGGTATTGACTATCTGGTGATGTGCATGTGTAGAGTCTTCTCTTGTGTTGTTGGAAGAGAGTGCTTGCTCTGATCAGTGTGTTCTCTTGGCAGAAATCTGTTAGCCTTTGCCCAGCTTCATTTTGTACTCCAAGTCAAACTTTCCCATCACTCCAGGTACCTCTTGACTTCCTACTTTTGCATTCCAATCCCCTATGATAAGAAGAACATTTATCATTATTATTACTATTTTTTTTTTGGTGTTAGTCCTGGAAAGTATTATAGATCTTCATAGAATCATTCAGCTTCTGCTTCTTCAGCATCAGAGGTTAGGGCATAGACTTCTATTACTATTATGTTGAATGGTTTGCCTTGGAAATACACTGAGAACATTCTGTTGCACTCAAATACTGCATTTCCAACTTTTGTAGACCATGAGAGCTACTCCATTTCTTCTAAGGGATTCTTACCCACGGTAGTAGATATATTGGTCACCTGAATTAAATTTCCCATTCCTGTCTATTTGACTGATACCTAAAATGCCGATGTTCATTCTTGCCATCTCCTGGTTGACCACCGAGGTCAGGGGCAGTAGCTGAGAGGAGGTACCCCGCGTCCAAGGTCAGGGGCAGTGGCCTGGAGGACCTACGCCATGCCCGAGGTCAGGGGCAGTGGCTTGCACTTTGTTGGAGCAGCCGTGAAGAGAGACTCAGTGTCCAAGGTAAGAGAAACTCAGGTAAGACTGTAGGCACTGAGAGAGGGGATTAGGAGGCAGACAGGCTGAAACTACAGTCACGGAAATCTAGCAAATCTGATCACATGGACCACAGCCTTGTCTAACTCAATGAAACTAAGCCATGCCATGTGGGCCCACCCAAGATGGACAGGTCATGGTGGAGAGGTCTGAGAGAATGTGGTCCACTGGAGAAGGGAATGGCAAACCACTTCAGTATTCTTGCCTTGAGAACCCCATGAACGTATGAAAAGGCAAAAAGATAGGACACGGAAAGATGAACTCCCCAGGTCAGTAAGTGCCCAATATGCTACTGGAGATCAGTGGAGAAATAACCACAAAAAGGATGAAGGGATGGAGCCAAAGCAAAAGCAACACCCAGTTGTGGTAGGGACTGGTGATAGAAGCAAGATTAGATGCTGTAAAGAGCAATATTGCGTAGGAACTTGGAATATTAGGTCCATGAATCAGGGCAAATTGGAAGTTGTCAAACAGGAAATGACAATAGTTAACATTGACATTCTAGGAATCAGTGAACTAAGATGGACTAGAATGGGTGAATTTTACTCGGATGACAATTATATCTACTATTGTGGGCAGAAATCCCTAAGAAGAAACGGAGTAGCCATCATAGTCAAAAAAAAAAAAAGAGTCCGAAAGGCAGTACTTGGATGCAA
Organism: Giraffa tippelskirchi; assembly: GCF_054371585.1. Taxonomy (NCBI): domain Eukaryota; kingdom Metazoa; phylum Chordata; class Mammalia; order Artiodactyla; family Giraffidae; genus Giraffa; species Giraffa tippelskirchi. Next base: position 68,753,991 of record NC_137278.1, read on the forward strand.
TCTCAAAAACGACAGAATAATCTCTGTTCTTTTCCAAGGCAAACCATTCAATATCATGGTAATTCAAGTCTATGCCCTGACCACTAATGCTGAAGAAGCTGAAGTTGAACAGTTCCATGAAGACCTACAAGACCTTCTAGAACTAACACCCAAAAAAGATGTCCTTTTCATTATAGGGGACTGGAATGCAAAAGTAGGAAGTCAAGAAACGCCTGGAGGAACAGACAAATTTGGCCTTGGAGTACAGAATGAAGCAGGGCAAAGGCTAATAGAGTTTTGCCAAGAGAATGCACTGATCAGAGCAAGCACTCTCTTCCAACAACACAAGAGAAGACTCTACACATGGACATCACCACATGGTCGACACCAAAATCAGGTAGATTATATTCTTTGCAGCCAAAGATGGAGAAGCTCTATACAGTCAGCAAAAACAAGACTGGGAGCTGACTGTGGCTCAGATAATGAACCCCTAATTGCCAAATTCAGACTGAAACTGAAGAAACTAGGGAAAACCACTAGACCATTCATGTATGACCTAAATCAAATCCCTTATGATTATACAGTGGAAGTTACAAAGAAATTCAGGGGATTAGATCTGATAGACAGAGTGCCTGATGAACTATGGATGGAGGTTCGTGACATTGTACAGGAGACAGGAATCAAGACCATCCCCAAGCAAAAGAAATGCAAAAAAGCAAAATGGCTGTTTGAGGAGGCCTTACAAATAGCTGTGAAAACACGGGAAGTGAAAAGCAAAGGAGAAAAGGAAAGATATACCCATTTAAATGCAGACTTCCAAAGTATAGCAAGGAAAGATAAGAAAGCTTTCCCCAGTGATCAATGCAAAGAAATACAGGAAAACAATAGAATGGGAAAGACTAGAGATCTCTTCAAGAAAATTAGAGATACCAAGGGAATATTTCATGCAAAGATGAGCTCAATAAAGGACAGAAATGGTATGGACCTAACAGAAGCAGAAGATATTAAGAAGAGGTGGCAAGAATACACAAAAGAATTGTACAAAAAAGATCTTCATGACCCAGATAATCACGATGGTGTGATCACTCACCTAGAGCCAGACATCCTGGAATGTGAAGACAAGTGGGCCTTAGGAAGCGTCACTACGAACAAAGCTAGTGGAGATGATGGAATTCCAGTTAAACTATTTCAAATCCTGAAAGATTACACTGTGAAAGTGCTGCACTCAATATGCCAGCAAATTTGGAAAACTCAGCAGTGGCCACAAGACTGGAAAAGGTCAGTTTTCATTTCAATCCCAAAGAAAGGCAATGCAAAGGAATGCTCAAACTACCGCACAATTACACTCATCTCACACGCTAGTAAAGTAATGCTTAAAATTCTCCAAGCCAAGCTTCAGCAATATGTGAACCGTGAAATTTCAGATGTTCAAGATGGATTTAGAAAAGACAGAGGAACCAGAGATCAAATTGCCAACATCCACTGGATCATTGAAAAAGCAAGAGAGTTCCAGAAAAATATCTATTTCTTATTTATTGACTATGCCAAAGCCTTTGACTGTGTGGATCACATTAAACTGTGGAAAATTCTGAAAGAGATGGGAATACCAGACCACCCGACCTGCCTCTTGAGAAACCTGTGTGCAGGTCAGGAAGTAACAGTTAGAACTGGACATGGAACAACAGGCTAGTTCCAAATAGGAAAAGGAGTATGTCAAGGCTGTATATTGTCACCCTGCTTATTTAACTTATATGCAGAGTACATCAGGAGAAATACAGGGCTGGAGGAAACACAAGCTGGAATCAAGATTTCCGGGAGAAATTCAATAACCTCAGATATGCAGATGACACCACCCTTATGGCAGAAAGTGAAGAAGAACTAAAGAGCCTCTTGATGACAGCAAAAATGGAGAGTGAAAAACTTGGCTTAAAGCTCAACATTCAGAAAACTAAGATCATGGCACCAGTCCCATCACTTCATGGCAGATAGATGGGGAAGCAGTGGAAACAGTGGATGACTTTATTTTTCTGGGCTCCAAGATCACTGCAGATGGTGACTGCAGCCATGAAATTAAAAGACGCTTACTCCTTGGAAGGAAAGTTATGACCAACCTAGACAGTATATTAAAAAGCAGAGACATACTTTGTCAACAAAGCTCCGTCTAGTCAAGGCTATGGTTTTTCCAGTGGTCATGTATGGATGTGAGAGTTGGATGGTGAAGAAAGCTGAGTGCCGAAGAATTGATGCTTCTGAACTGTGGTGTTGGAGAAGACTCTTGAGAGTCCTTTGGACTGCAAGGAGATCCAACCAGTCTCTCTTAAAGGAGATCAGTCCTGAGTGTTCATTGGAAGGACTGATGTTGAAGCTGACTCATTGGAAAAAATCCTGATGCTGGAAAAGATTGAGGGCAGGAGGAGAAGGGGACGACAGAGGATGAGATGGCTGGATGGCATCACCGACTCGATGGACGTGTGTTTGGGTGGACTCGGGGAGTTGGTGATGGACAGGAAGGCCTGGCCTGCTGCGGCTCATGGGGTCACAAAGAGTTGGACATGACTGAGCAAATGAACGGAACTGAATTTACCCTCATTCATGGTAACATTCCAGTTTCCCATTGATATTCTTTTTTTTTCATAACTCGGCTTTACTTTCACTGCCAGACGCATCCACAATGGAAGGGTTATTTTAAGAGTTCTGACAAAATGCGGTCCACTGGGAAGAGAATGGCAAACCTCTTCAGTATTCTTGCCTCGACAACCCCATGAAGTATATGAAAAGGCAAAAAGATATGACACCAGAATATGAATCTCCAGTTCAGTAGGTGCCCAATATTCTACTAGGGGAAGAGCAGAGAAATTACTCCTTTAGTGATTAACTTGTAGCAAAAGCAATAAAATGCAACGTGAACATGAATGTGAAAGTTGCTTAATCGTGTCTGTCTCTTTGTGACCCCGTGGACTATACAGTTCACGAAATTCTCCAGGCCAGAATACTGGAGTAGGTAGCAGTTCCCTTCTCCAGGGGATCTTCTCAATCCAGGAATCAAGCCCAGGTCTCCTGCATTGTAGGTGGATTCTTTACTAGCTGAACCATCAGGAAAATGTAAAAGAAACAGATCTAGTATTTAGTCTGGTTTATTCTTCCCTGCTTCAAAAGAATGATTAATAATGTATCCCTCCACATAAAGTATAGTTTCAAAATAGGTCATATGGATGGGGTGGGGAGGGAAGTGGTAGGGAGGTTCAGGATGGGGAACACATGTAAACCCATGGCTGATTCATGTCAATGTATGGCAAAAACCACTAGAATATTGTAAACTAATTAGTCTCCACTAAAATAAATAAATTAATTTAAAAAATTTTAAAAAGAAAAAATAGGTCATATGTTATAGTGTTTCTGTTACTTTGAACATCTTAATCAAGCATGCATGGCTTGTGTGACTTGAAGAAATGCAGGCACTCATAGAGAAGAACAAATAAAGCTCATGTGCCTTCACTTAGGAAATAGCATTTAATTTCAAGTTCCAGCATAACAGTGACATTTTAACTACAATAACATAAAAAGTGTAATGTGTTTTAAGTGTTTCAGTTCAGTTCAGCTGCTCAGTCATGTCCGACTCTTTGCGACCCCATGAACCACAGCACGCCAAGACTTCCTGTCCAACACCAACTGCTGGAGTCTACCCAAACCTATGCCCATTGAGTCGGTGACACCATCCAACCATCTCATCTTCTATTGTCCCCTTCTGCCCTCAATCTTTCCCAGCATCAGGGTCTTTTCAAATGAGTCAGCTCTTTGCATCATGTGGCCAAGTATTGGAGTTTCAGCTACAGCATCAGTCCTTCCAATGAACACCCGGGACTGATCTCCTTTAAGAGGGACTGGTTGGATCTCCTTGCAGTCCAAGGGACTCTCAAGAGTTCTCCAACACCACACTTCAAAAGCATCAATTCTTCGACTCTCAGCTTTCTTTATAGTCGAACTCTCACATCCATACATAACCACTGGAAAAACAGTAGCCTTGACTAGACGGACCTTGGTTGACAAAGTAATGTCTGTTTTTTAATATGCTGTCTAGGTTGGTCATAACTTTTCTCCCAAGAAGTAAAATCTTTTTATTTCATGGCTGCAATCACCATCTGCAGTGATCTTGGAGCCCAGAAAAATAAAGTCAGCCACTGTTTCCGCTGTTTCCCCATCTATTTTCCATGTTGTGGGACCAGATGCCATGATCTTAGTTTTCTGAATGTTGAACTTTAAGTCAACTTTTTCATTCTCTTCTTTCACTTTCATCAAGAGGCTCTTTAGTTCTTCTTCACTTTCTGCCATAAGGGTGGTGTCATCTGCATATCTGAGATTATTGGTATTTCTCCCGGCAATCTTGATTCCAGCTTGTGCAACTGTTGCTTCCTGACCTGCATACAGGTTTCTCAAGAGGCAGGTTAGGTGGTCTAGTATTCCCATCTTCTTCAGAATTTCCCACAGTTTATTGTGATCTACACAGTCAAAGGCTTTGGCATAGCCAATAAAGCAGAAATAGATTTAAGTGTTTCAGTTCAGTTCAGTCACTCAGTCATGTCCGACTCTTTGCGACCCCATGAATCACAGCACACCAGGCCTCCCTGTCCATCACCAACTCTCGGAGTCTACCCAAATCCATGTCCATCGAGTTAGTGATGCCACCCAACCATCTCATCCTCTGTCGTCCCCTTCTCCTCCTGCCCCCAATCCTTCCCAGCATCAGGGTCTTTTCCAATGAGTCAACACTTCGCATGAGGTGGCCAAAGTATCGGAGTTTCAGCTTCAACATCAGTCCTTCCAATGAACACACAGGACTGATCTCCTTTAAGAGAGACTGGTTGGATCTCCTTGCAGTCCAAAGGACTCTCAAGAGTCTTCTCCAACACCACAGTTCAGAAGCATCAATTCTTCGGCACTCAGCTTTCTTCACCATCCAACTCTCACATGCATACATGACCACTGGAAAAACCATAGCCTTGACTAGACGGACCTTGGTTGACAAAGTAATGTCTCTGCTTTTTAATATGCTGTCTAGGTTGGTCATAACTTTTCTCTCAAGAAGTAAAATCTTTTAATTTCATGGCTGCAATCACCATCTGCAGTGATTTTGGAGCCCAAAAACATAAAGTCTGACACCGTTTCCACTGTTTTCCCATCTATTTCCCATGAAGTGATGGAACCAGATGCTATGATCTTAGTTTTCTGAATATTGAGCTTTAAGCCAACTTTTTCACTCTCCACTTTCACTTTCATCAAGAGGTTCTTTAGTTCTTCTTCACTTTCTGCCATAAGGGTGGTGTCATCTACATATCTGAGGTTATTGATATTTCTCCCGGCAATCTTGATTCCAGCTTGTGTTTCCTCCAGCCCAGCGTTTCTCAGGATGTACTCTGCATATAAGTTAAATAAGCACGGTGACAATATACAGTCTTGACGTACTCCTTTTCTTATTTGGAACCAGTCTGTTGTTCCATGTCCAGTTCTAACTGTTGCTTCCTGACCTGCATACAGGTTTCTCAAGAGACAGGTCAGATGGTCTGGTATTCCCATCTCTTTCAGAATTTTCCACAGTTTATTGTGACCCACACAGTCAAAGGCTTCGGCATAGTCAATAAATAAGAAATAGATATTTTTCTGGAACTCTCTTGCTTTTTCAATGATCCAGTGGATGTTGGCAATTTGATCTCTGGTTCCTCTGCCTTTTCTAAATCCATCTTGAACATCTGGAAGTTCACGGTTCACGTATTGCTGAAGTCTGGCTTGGAGAATTTTGAGCATTACTTTACTAGCGTGGGAGATGAGTGCAATTGTGCGGTAGTTCGAGCATTCTTTGGCATTGCCTTTCTTTGGGATTGGAATGAAAACTGACCTTTTCCAGTGTTGTGGCACTGCTGAATTTTCCAGATTTGCTGGCCTATCGAGTGCAGCACTTTCACTGTATCATCTCTGAGGATTTGAAATAGCTCAACTGGAATTCCATCACCTTCACTAGCTTTGTTCATAGTGATGCTTTCTAAGGCCCACTTGACTTTACAAGTGTTTACTATATGCTAAAATTCTGTAAAATATTTTATATTCATTTATATAACTCATACATTCAAGCTGTATTAATACTTTTGCTGTGGTATAATTTATTATATTTTGGAATTATTTCATTTTCACTCTTTTTGTGCAGAGTATAGAAACTGAGTCCTTTTTAAATTATGAATCCCTGATGCTCCTTTCATTGTGTTTTTTAGCCAGCATGGTGTCACAGGAAAGAGACTCTTCAGTGTTCATTAATTCCATTCATTCTATTGTTCTTTTTGTGTACTAGACCGTGAAGTTGTTAAATCAGTCGGGTTAGCACTGACTTCAGTGACATTTCATTTGACATCTCTACACATCCTACTTGATACACTGCCATTTATCATTATCTTTTGTTTACAGCACTTCCACCTCTTTATCATCCATGCGGTAGGACTCATAACAGGGCCAGCTAAATTAATTTGGCAAGTAAAATTATTTCTGGAATTGCATGAAATATGGTGTTAACATTTCAACATATCAGCTTGTTTCTGCTTCTCATAATTCAGTTATTGTAGCAGAAAGGTAGGAAATCTGTACTGTTTGTTTAATCTTTGCAAGAAAAAAAAAACACCTCCATGTTAGTAGGTAATGTGTTTTCTGGATAAATGTACAGCTTCTTGATTGCCTTTCAAAAGAAATGTTTTGATAACATGCTAAATAATCACCTTGCAAAGAAATTAGAGTTATGTATGAAAATGAAAGGGTTAGTGGTTCAGTCTTGTCTGACTGTTTGCAATCCCATGGACTGTAGCCCATTAGACTCCTCTTTCAATGGAATTCTCCAGGCAAGAATACTGGAGTGGGTAGTCATTCCTTTCTCTAGAGGATCTTCTCAACCCAGGAATTGAACCCAAGTCTCCCATATTGCAGGCAGATTCTTTGCCATCTGAGCCACCAGGGAAGCCCCAGAGTTAACTGTAGTATAGGTTTAAAGATTCTTTGTAAAAATCACCAAAAACACTAAAACAGAACAGGGGGAGGGTAATACATGAAACCATGAGAAATGGTAGAATAGTAACATTTTTCAGTCTTCTTTCTTTCTTGTTGGTGTTTTACAATCTTCATTTAGCAGCCACTCTTCTTTTGAATTATCCTTCCTCATTGAAATAGCTGTACATAGCCTCCAACTCTTTGTTTTGAAGGTAGCTCTTTTCCTGTACCCTGTCTTTTCCTTGGTGAGAGTCCTTACTAACTAGACTTAAATAAATAAATTAAACTTATAACTATCCTACTTGTTTTTTACCCTACCTAGAAATAAAATTTTATGATGAGCAGACTAAAGAGTTCCATAATTTCAATATTTCTAACTGCTACACCCAAGACAAAGCAATACACTGCAATGATGAAGTTAAAGAATTTAGGGCTTATTACTTAACACTAGTAGACTACCATGCAGAAGATTTCTGGTCATAACTTTCTCATTTTCCATACGTTCCTTGACCTTTAGCAAGAATGTGAGCACTGAATAAGCAACACTGTGGAAGAGTGGTACTCTAGTAGGTTATCTGGATTTGTGATTGACCACAGCAAAAGTTTCTAAATTCTTCTCTGTCATGGCTCCTCTTCTTTCATCTTACTGTCCATTCTCCCTTTCTCAAAGGCTTTCTTGACAAATTTATTTTTGTCTACTTTTCTAGCTGTTTTCTAACCTCTGGAACACTGATTTTTATGTTCTTTTTCTATTACATTTCCTTTTTATACTCAAGAAAAAAATAGATTCTGGTCTAAGTTTTTATATTTTTAATTTATTTATTTTTTTATTTTTTATATACAACGTTGTACTTACCCACATGCTATCGTAGCCTATCTCATTTATGCACAGGTCTCCACAGTTTTATGAAATCTTTAAGGCAAATTAGAAATAAAGCATCATGTGTGTGCTTATTGATTAAAGGGGATCTGAAAGCACCATAGTGAAGAGAAATATCAGGGTTACTCATATAAGAGAGTTTTATATCCTGCCTCTCCATTCAGTGTAGAAACACTCAAAATATTAACAAATTAATTTATAGTTTAAAATTATTTGAACATTTCTAGAAAGCCAAAGGAAACTTTTTAAAAAATTGTCTACATATGGGCTTTTTAATGATGGCCATTCTGGCCAGTGTAAGGTGATACCTCATTGTAGTCTTTACTTGTATTTCTCTGATAATTGTAAATATTGAGCAGTTTTTCATATGTCTGCTGACCATCTGCATGTCATTTTTGGAGAACTATCTATTTCTATCTTCTGCCCATTTTTTGATTTTTTTGTGTGTTTTTGATATTGAGCTGCATATTTTAGAGAATATTTTGTATATTATTTATTGTCAGTTTCATTGTTTGCAAATATTTTATGCCAATTTTTTTTGTTGTTTTGCTTATGATTTCCTTTGCTGTGCAAAAGTTTTTAAGTTTAGTTAAGTCCCATTTGTTTATTTTTGTTTTTATTTCCATTACTTTGGGAGACAGCTCCCAAAAGATATTGCTGCAGTATATCAACAAGTGTTTTGCCCAGGTTTTCCTCTAGGAGTTTTCTGATATTCAGTCTTACATGTAGGGCTTTAATCCACTTTGAATTTATTTTTATGTATGGTGTTAGAGAACGTTCTAATTTTGTCATTTTACATGTAGCTGTCAAGTTTCCCCAGCACCACTTATTGAAGAGACTGTCTTTTCTCTTTTGTACATTCTTGTCTCCTTTGTTATAGGTTAATTAAGGATGAGTTTATTTATTGGCTTTCTATCCTCTTCAATTAAACTTTATTTCTATTTTGGTGCCAGTGCCATACTGTTCAGATTACTGTATCTTTGTTGTATAGTCTGAAATCAGGGCACCTAATTCCACAAGCTCTGTTTTTCTTTCTCAACATTGATTTGTCTATTCAGAGTCTTTTGTATTTCCACACAAATTTTTCTTTTTTTATTCTAGTTCTGTGAGTAATAACACTGATAATTTGATAGGGATTGCAGTGGGATGTGTAGATTGCTTTATGTAGCACAGCCATTTTAACAGTATGAATTCTTCCAATCCAAGAATGTAGTTTATCTTTCAATCTGCTAGTGCAAACTTTGATTTTTTTCATCAGTGTCCCCTAGTTTTTAGAGTACAGGTCTTTTGCCTCCTTAGGTAGGTTTATTCTGAGGTATTTTATTCATTTTCATGCTCTAGTAAGTGGAATTGTATATAGTCAGCAAGGACCTACTGTATAACACAGGGAACTGTACTCGTTATTTTGTAAACATCAGTATTCTCTTATTTATACATACATACAAATATGTATAGCTGAATCACTGTGCTAATAGGTTAAATAACACAGCATTATGAGTTAACTATACTTTGATTTAAAAAAAAGGGAAAAAAGTTTGCTATAATCTGACAAGTGCAATGAAAGCTCCACAAACAACAACAACAACAAAATCCTACATATGAACCCCAAGTGAAGTTTCCATGGTTAATAAAATTACTGACAACGTTCCCTGGTTCAGGTATGGCTAGATCATAGACCAAAACTAAATAAAAACCCTTTCTGCAATTCATGTCAGACCAAATTGATTAAGCTATGATAATACTTTAATCAAAAGTAAAAAAAAAAAATTACTCTTGAAGTCACTTGATTGCATCATAATAAATATGATAAATAAATTGTGATTGTATCATAATAAATAGTATTGATGTTATAGTCAAAAATAATAAAATCTTCTCAAAGATCTAAAATATTAGAAAGTCAGTAGTAGAATGTAAATACAGCTCTAAAAATTAGTATATTAATTGGCACTTAAATTATTACTGTAATTTAAACAGAGAGGACTATGACCCTTTGTAAGTTACTCTATAGAGTTCTGAATCCTATCCTAGGCCAGTTTTTATTTTTTATTTTTTTTTATTTTATTTTTTTTATAAATTTATTTATTTTAGTTGGGGGCTAATTACTTTACAATATTGTAATAGTTTTTGCCATACATTGACATGAATCAGCCATGGGTTTACATGTGTTCCCCTTCCTGGACCCCCCACCCACCTCCCTCCCCATCCCATCCCTCTGGGTCATCCCATTGCCCCGGCCCTGAGCCTTTGTCTCATGCATTGAACATGGAATGGTGTTCTGTTTCACATATGATAATATACATGTTTCAATGCTATTCTCCCAGAACGTCCCACCCTCACCTTCTCCCTCAGAGTCCATAAAATTGTTCTATGCATCTGTGTCTCTTATTCTGTCTCGCATATAGGGTTATCGTTACCATCTTTGCTCAAGCTTATTCATTATTTTCTGGTAAACCTTTCTGTATATCTTTTGAAAAGTATCAAATATTTGAAGAACTTAACAAAAAACAAACTTTTTCAACAAGTTAATGTTGAATGCCTTAATCTCAGGGAGAAAATAACAAAAGGATGGAGACAGATATTGGAACACCAAGGACTGCCAACAACACCAAAAACTAAAATAAACGCATGAAATGGAACCTAGAGTATTCAGGAGAACATCACCCTACTGACACCTTGATTTAAGATTTCTATACTCCAAAATTGTGAGGAAATAAAAGTTTTTAAAGTAATTTTGTTACTACCATTCTAGGAACCTAATACAATATAGAATAGAACTGAAAGAACTACAAGGTAGTTCAGTTAAAATGCTGTTATGGCTGAAGCTATCCTAATTTTATCCACCAAAAAATTTCAAAAATTATTTTACTTTCCTATAGTAAGCAAGTATAAGACTTTGTAGTTCTTATTGTTTTGTTAGTTTTTGTTTGTTTGTTTTTACTTTCAATCAAATGTATCCAAATAACTAATTGCTTTTCTTGACACTACCTGTATTCTTGTAAAGCAAGTGATTCAATCGCTCCAGGGAGTAGAGCTATCTGGTTGACCTGCCAAATACTTTTGAAATTAAAGATGTACCCCAAATGCCTTAGTGTCACACCTCCATTGTATGGTCAGGGATCTCCAGGAGACATAACCAGTAAGATATATATATGAAGAGAGTTATTATAGTAATTGTACATGGGTTTGGGTAGACTCCGGGAGTTGGTGATGGACAGAGAGGCCTGGCGTGCTGCAATTCATGGGGTCGCAGAGAGTCGGACATGACTGAGCGACTGAACTGAACTGACTATATACTTATGAAGGCTGAGAAGTCCATGCTCTTCATTCTGCAAGCTGATGAATTAGAAAAGTTGGTTGTCTCAGTCTGAAAGCCTGAGAATCAGAGGAGCCAGTGTGGTAAGTCCCAGTCAAAGTCCTAAAACTTGAGAACTAGGAGAGCCTAATGTCTCAGAGCAAGAAAAGAGGATGTCTCAACTCAAGCAAAAAGAGGAAATTTGCCCTTCTTCCACCTTTCTGTTCTATTCAAGTATTCAACAGATTAAATGAGGACTGTTCTTACCAGTTAGGGTGATCTTTCCTTGGTTGCTGTTGTTGTTCAGTCACTAAGTCTTGTCTGACTCTTTGTGACCCCATGGACTGCAGCATGTCAGGCTTACCTGTCCTTCACCACCTCCCAGAACATGCTCAAACTCATGTTCATTAAGTCGGTGATGCCATCCAACCATCTCATCCTCTGTCTCACCCTTCTCTTCCCTTCAAAATTCCCAGCACCAGGGTCTTTTCCAATGAGTCAACTCTTCCCATCAGGTGGCCAAAAATTGGAACTTCAGCTTCAGCATCAGTCCTTCTAATGAATATTCAACATTGATTTCCTTTAGAATTGATTGATTTGATGCCCTTGCTGTCCAAGAGACTCTCAAGTCTTCTCCAGCACTACAGTTCAAAAGTATCAATTCTTCACTGCTCAGCCTTCTTTATGGCCCATCTGTCACATCAATGCATGACTACTGGGAAAAAAAAACAACAACATAGCTTTGACTATAAAGACCTCCAAAGTATTGGAGCTTCAGCTTCAGCATCAGTCCCTCCAATGAATATTCAGGACTGATTTCCTTCAGGTTTGACTGGTTTGATCTCCTTGCTGTCCAAGGGACTCTCAAGACTCTTCTCCAGCACCACAGTTCAAAAGCATCAATTCTTGGGTGTTCAGTCTTCTTTGTGGCACAACTCTCACATCTGCACATGACTACTGGAAAAACTATAGTTTGACTACATGGACCTTTGTCAGCAAAGTGAGGTCTCTGCTTTTCAAAACACTGCCTAGGTTTGTAATAGTTTTTCTTTCAAGTAGCAAGTGTCTTTTTATTTTATAGCTGCAGTCACTGTCTGCAGTGATTTTGGAGCTCAAGAATATAAAATCTGTCACTTTTTCCATTTTTTCCCCATCTATTTGCCATGAAGTGATAGGACTGGATGCCATGATCTCAAGTTTTTTGAATATTGAGTTTTAAGCCAGCTCTTTCAATCTCCCCTTTCACTTTCATCAAGAGGTTCTTTAGTTTCCCTTCACTTTCTGCCATTAGAGTGGTTATCATCTGCATATCTGAGGCTGTTGATGTTTCTCTTGGCAGTCTTGGTTCCAGCTTGTGCTTATTCCAGCCCAGTGTTTCTCATGATGTACTCTGCATATAAGTTAAGTAAGCAGTGTGACAGTATACAGCCTTGATGTACTCCTTTCCCAATTTTGAACCAGTCAGTTATTACATGTCTGGTTCTGTTTCTTCCTGACCTGCATACAGATGTCTCAGGAGACAGGAAAGGTAGTCTGGTATTCATGTCTCTTTAAGAATTTTCCACAGTTATTTGTGATCCACACAGTCAAAGGTTTTAGTGTAGTTGATGAAGCAGAAGTAGATATTTTCTGTAATTATTTTGCTTTTTCTATGATCCATCATATTGTTCTACCAATTCAAATGCTAATCTCTCATAGACATTTCCATACATATCCAGACATATCCAGAAATAATGTTTTACCAGTTATATGGGCATCCAATAGGCCAGTCAAGTTGACACAAAAAACTAACCATCCCATCCACTGTTGTGTATGTTGTTTGGTAGCAAAAATAATAGAGGAAGACTACATAAAGGCAACTTGGAGAATAAAAGATTATTCAAAGCTCTTTCCCCAATATTTACATTAGCATATAGTACAAAAGTGAGCTACAATGAAATTGTTTGTGGATTATTTAATAGTGAAGAAAAGAATGTGTGCAAGAGTGTCCTTGAGATGTATATTTTGTAATGTATTCGTAAAATCAATTTTGCTTTAAATGGTAGTTAATATCATCGTACCAGAGTGAAATTTCTTTGCTTTAAAATTTTATAGCTCATATGAATGAAATTCACAAAGTATTTACACTAGATGATAGCATATTTTCTTACTCTTCTTTCTTCTATAAAATGCATTCCATTTGTCTCATGCATCAAACATGGAATGGTGTTCTGTTTCACATATGAATGCTCAGGGCTGGGGCAATGGGATGACCCAGAGGGATGGGATGGGGAGGGAGGTGGGAGGGGGGTCCAGGAAGGGGAACACATGTAAACCCATGGCTGATTCATGTCAATGTATGGCAAAAACTACTACAATATTGTAAAGTAATTAGCCCCCAACTAAAATAAATAAATTTATTTTAAGAAAAATAATATAAGCAAACCAATAAAACTATCTTGAGAGATATAAAAAAAAAAATGCATTCCAAAATTGCGTAGAAAGAATGTTCTTTCTTGTAAGAATTATGGTTTATATAAAAGATTGTTATGATTCTTTTGCTATCTGAAGCAGAATTTTGAAATTTCTATTTTCATTCATTCATTAAAAAAAAGTAATTTTGAGCTAAGTGAAACAAATTTACAAGTAAATAAATGATAATTCTTCAAGGTTAATTGGTATTTCCACAAATCATTGATTAGATAATGTAAAAGCCCCTCACCCAACCACCCTATCTCCAATTTCTCTAATCCAATATTTTATAATGGGATTTACCTTACCAATCATTGTGGCCAATTATGATTAATTTACATAGTACATGGCCTTATTAATCATTATAATCACACTCAACTTAGATCCATAAGAATGTAATTTAACATAAAAATGCAATTTGGTCAAGCAATTGAATTGAAAATGAATCCCAACTGAATGGTGAATTAATTTTAGTTGCAAAGTGTACTGAACAAACTGATTACAACAACAACAAAAGACCCACAACTTTAATACTGAATTGATTTAACTGATTAAACATGGAGCATAGCATTTCAAGGACTGAGAAACTATCATTGTAAAAGTTAAGAATGTAGAATACTGTATATCTTTCTGTTCGGGGTGGCATTTTAAAAACTCTCAGTTCAGTTTAGTTCAGTCACTCAGTCATGTCCGACTCAACAATCTAACAGACTGCACCACACCAGGCTTCTCTGTTCATGACCAACACCCAGACGTGGCTCAAACTCATGTCCATTGAGTTGGTGATGCCAACCAACCATCCCATCCTCTGTCATCTCCTTCTCTTAATGCCTTCAATCATCCCTAGGATAAGGGTCTTGTCTAAGGAGTTACTTCTCATCAGGTGGCCAAAGTATTGGAGTTTCAGCTTTAGCATCTGTCCTTCCAATTAATATACAGGACTGATTTCCTTTAGGATGGACTGGTTCGATCTCCTTACAGTCTAAGGGACTCTCAAGAGTCTTCTCCAACACCACAGTTCAAAAGCATCAATTCTTCAGTGCTCAACTTTCTTTATAGTCCAACTCTCATGTCTGTACATGAGTACTGGAAAAACCATAGCTTTGACTAGACAGAACTTGTCGGCAAAGTAATGTCTCTGCTTTTTAATATGCTGTCTAGGTAGGTGATAGTTTTTCTTCCAAGGAGGAAGCGTCTTTTAATTTCATGGCTGCAGTCACCATCTGCAGTGATTTTGGAGCTCAAGAAAATAAAATCTGTCACTGTTTGCATTGCTACCCCATTTTTTGCCATGGAGTGATGGGACAAGATGCCATGATCTTTGTTTTTTGAATGTTCAGTTTTAAGCCAACATTTTCACTTTTCTCTTTCACTTTCATTAAGAAGCTCTTTAGTTCGTCTTTGCTTTCTGCAAAGAAACTTCCGACCGATGTTGACAATTTGATCTGTTGTTCTGCCTTTTCTAAATCCAGCTTGAACATCTGGATGTTCTTGATTAATGCACTATTGAAGCCTGGCTTAGGGAATTTTGAGCATTATTTTGCTAGTGTGTGAAATGAATGCAATTGTGCAGTAATTTGAGCATTCTTTGGCATTGCCTTTCTTTGGGATTGAAATGAAAATTGACCTCTCCAGTCTGAGGCCACTGCTGAGTTTTCCAAATTTGCTGGCATATTGAGTGAAGCACTTTAACAGCATAATCTTTTAAGATTTGAAATAGCTCAGGTAGAATTCCATCACCTCCATTAGCTTTGTTCATATGATTCTTATGGCTCACTTGACTTCACATTCTAGGATGTTTGGCTTTAGGTGACTGATCACACCATAATGGTTATCTGGGTCACTAGATCTTTTTTGTATATTTCTTCTGTGTACTCTTGCCACATCTTTTTGCTATCTTCTGCTTCTGTTAAGTCCATACCATTTTTGCCCTTTATTGTGCCCATATTTGCATGAAGTGTTCCCTTGGTATCTCTAATTTTCTTGAAGAGATCTCTAGTCTTCCTCATTCTGTTGTTTTCTTCTATTTCCTTGCAATGATCACTGAGGAAGGCTTTCTTAACTCTCCTTGCTATTCTTTGGAACTCTGCATTCAGATGGGTATATCTTTCCTTTTTCCCTTTACCTTTAGCTTCTCTTCTTTTCTCAGCTATTTGTAAGGCCTCCTCAGACAACCATTTAGCCTTTTTTGCATTTCTTTTTCTTTTTCTTGGAGATGGCCTTGTTCACTGCCTCCTGTACAATGTTATGAACCTCTGTTTGTAGTTCTTCAGGCACTCTATCAGATCTAATCCCTTGAATTTTTTTGTCACTTCCACTGTATAATTGTAAGGAGTTAGATTTAGATCATACCTGAATATCTAGTGGTTTTTCCTACTTTTTTCAATTTAAGTCCTAATTTTGCAATAAGGAGGGCATGATCTGAGCCACACTTAGCTCCCGGTCTTGTTTTTGCTGACTATATAGAGCTTCCCCATCTTCAGCTACAAAGAATACAATCAATCTGATTTCAGTATTGACTATCTAGAGTTTAATTTTCTGTTGAGGGTACACAGCCCCACCCTTCAACAGAAAATTGAAAACTTGAGTGCGTTATTTTTAAAGAAGCAAATAAGCATTAAATGCCCTTACCTTCCAATGGTGTAAAGAATTTGACCAGACTCAGAGACCAGGAGAAAGATACATGCTTTTCCCTTCTATAATATTTTGTGCTACACTGTGCTTAGTCACTCAGTTGTTTCTGACTCTTTGTGACCCCATGGACTATAGCCCACCAGGCTCCTCTGTCCATGGGGATTTTCCAGGCAAGAATACTGGAGTGGATTTCCAGGCCCTCCTCCATAGGATCTTCCCAACCCAGGGATCAAACCCAGGTCTTCCACATTGCAGGCAGACTCTTTACAGTCTAAGCCACCAGGGAAGCCTTAAATATATGCAAATTTTAAAAATTAGGAAGTTAGTTTTTGTTTGTTTTCAAAGTGAGTGAGAAAGAAATGTACTTTCACATATGTGTCTTAAAGTAAAACTTTTAATAAAAATTAGATTGCTGAAATCAAGGTGATATTCTTCATAAAGAAAGTCAAATAGAAATATTTTGTATCTCCTATATTGTTGGCCCTATGTCATAAGAATATATGTAAAAATTAATGGATTCTATGAAAGAGGAAAGAAGAGTGACACTTATCTGGAAGTAAAATGCTTGTTCAACATATAGAAAAATCTCACAATGCTAACATCATAACTGTAGGTCTCTTAACTTACATATGAAAAAGAATTTTGATCTGCGTGTAGTCAACCAATAATTGCCAGCAACTATTGGTAAAATTTCTGCATTGCTCTCATATTTATAATTTCTGCTAATGATTGATATTGTACTTCTGAGTGAAACAACCAATTATGTGATTTTTGGCAAAATTTTAAAATAATTTTATTTATACTTTAGATATTTCTTGCATTTGTACATTTTACATGTTTGGACTTTTTTGTATCCACTCAATTCAATGTCCAGCTGTGCACATTTCCTTAATAATTAACTAAAGGTATAGGTACTTTTTGAGGTGTTGAAATGAAGCGAATGATCCATTCAAAGACTTGTCATTGAATTGTTACAAGCTAACAGACAAACTTTGATAATAAATTCTACAGAGTAAATTCTAACCAACATTTGAAAGTTATTCCTGGATCAATGATTTAGATTAGTAGATATTCAATTTATAGAAAGAAGTGAAGCAGGAAAACTAAAATAGAGAGAACTTTTATTAATCTTTCCATTCTTCTCCCTCTATCTTATATTACTTAAAGAGACACTAAACAAATCATTGTGTGGTGCTCTTGACTTTGTCATTTTAAAATTTAAAGATTATGATAGATTCACCTTACAGAATGCCATTATTTTGATGAATGTATTTTTATAAAGTGTATAGCTCCCTCATATCCCCAAAATTTATTAGATGGTTTTCAAGAAAAGACAAAGCACCTTGCAATGCCCAAGTTGAACAGAAAACAGAAAAATGAAAAAAATAGCAATAATAAACAAATGGTACATCAATGTATGAGTGATTGAATATTAATTTAAACTCATGCTTTCTAAAAGTGAAGACAAATGCAAAACTTGGGTAGTTATAGAATTCTAATTAATTCTATCTGATCAGAAGATAATCTTGACAATTTTTTCTATGTTAATTACAATGGAAATTTGTTCTGAATATTTTTATCAATAACAGTTGTAAAAATGGTAATTTTAATAGCAAGATTATAGAACAAATATTTATGATAAAAATGATTCTTACATCACCCTTTTAAGAGACTGATACCATAACATTGATATTATATTATAGGCTAACAAAGACATTTCAGAAAGATTCAAAGCTAACAAGGTTTATGTCTGTAATACTCTGATAGCACAATTTGTAAAGAAAGACATCCAGCAGATGGAATCAGATCATGACTCTATTTTAATTAGTCTCAGATCTTTGATGGAGTTAGAAAATACTGGTTGAATTAACAGATAAGATCCAGATGTATAGCTAATGTGTATTGCTGATAGTAGGAAAATTTAAATACCATTTATGGTAATAGAATAGTTGCTGTTAAGACTGAGAAAAGATCATGAGTTTCATCCTCAATTGAGTGAAGGATCAACGTCTAAACTGATACAGGCTTCAAAAGAATTCTTCCAGAACCAATATTTCCCCCATTTTGGGTTTGCTCAAGTAAATTTATCTGATCCTAAGGTGCTCTCCATGAATTAGGTAGAACTGAACCCTATTGAAGGAAACAGAAGTACTGTTGGACAGGTGAGAGTTATTCTTTTTCTGTGAGATTATCTTTTCTCTGACATTGCAGTCACAGAGGCACTTGTTTTCCTGTTATCAAGTCGAAGGGCTTATATAAAGTAAATCAACTCACAAGACATTTTGCAACCCATTATTTCAGAATTAAAACACTCCTTCTTAAGAATCTGGAGAATACACATATTCTACTCTGCCTCCCTAAATTAGACTCAGTCCTAGATCTCTAGTCCCATGAAAATAATAAAATTATATTTCTTATCCATTGTATCCCAGGTGACTAATAGGGTCTGATAAAACAATTTGACATCAAATTGCTTCATTACTCAATAATGAAAGGTGTACTCAGTGAAGGTCAGTGTTCACTTCTTGATGCATATTAAATGAGGAAATGTAGAAATTGTCATCCTTAGCTTTTCCAGGGACATTTACCTTTCCTGCTGATAATTTAACTTACTTCATCCCTAAAGAAATTAATAAATGAACATTAACTGCCAGCTCTTTTTCTGCATGAACTAAAGGAGTTTCATGCTTTGCCAAGATTCTACATTCTAAATCCCCAGGGCAAAGAGGAAGACTCATTTTGCCACCTGCAAGCAAAAATTGTCCAAATGAGAATCTGTATTACTTATTCAACAATGGTTCTGGGAATATGTTCCAGATGGGTTGAATCCCTATCCATAAACCTCTACCTTCTGTTCTTATGGCTCAGCAATGCATTTTCACCTCTCCTAAGTTTCCTGAATTAAACAATTCCCATTATAAAAACGACACATAGTCCCTGATACTTAGATTTGCTTAATACAAATAGTTCTATATGTTGAGATTAGTGATCTTTCACACACACACAAAAAAGATTATGTTCCACTTTTTAATGGTCCTGATCCTCTCTCCAAACAATATCTTTCTAAGCATTTACAGAGTTCTACTCCTAAGAGTTAAGAGTTCCTTTCTTTTACTGTGTAAGCCTGTGTCCTAGAAAGGGTGAGCACTTTAAATTCATAGATACTTGGAAAGAATTGATTTACTCACTGGCTTTCTTTCACAAGAATCCAGAGCAGCAGGAAAGCCATTTTACATAGGGTAAACCCCTGCTGAATCTGATGTTTCTAATCACATACAAATAAGCAGCAATATGTTTGGTATTTAGTTATCAAGACAGCAAGCAAAATTTTAAAAAAAATGATCTGATATGCCAGAAAGAGCTGGGACACAATAATTTATTGGTTCATTAATTCATGTGTCATTTTTCTGTTCCCTCACATCTAAAACACATACAAATTCCAAGCAGGTACCTAGACATTTAGAGATTTCTTTCCTTGGAGATTTATACAAGGAAGAAAACAGAAGCATTATTTATTTTTGGTAAGTGCTTAATCTTATTATTCCCATGATCCAGGGGTTGGAATGGGATTCAGAGAGGAAAGAACTATGCATAAAATAAGTTATTTTTTCTCTCTTAGACTATGAAGATAATAGAGATGTGAGGGCCAAAAGTAACAATTAAACTAGTACCTTGAGGTTGTCTTTCTGTGCATTGAATGCCAGGTAATAGTGACCTATAACTGGACTAAAACTATGAATTTACTCACTGTCCATATAGTCAAAGCTATGATTTTTCCAGTAGTCATGTAGGGATGTGAGAGTTGGATCATAAAAAAGGCTGAGCGCTAAAGAATTGATGCTTTCAAACTGTGGTGTTGAAGACCCTTGAGAGTCCCTTGGATTGTAAGGGATCAAACTAGTCCATCCTAAGGGAAATCAATCCCAAATATTCATTGGAAAGACTGATGCTGAAGTTGAAGCTCCAATACTTTGGCCACCTAATGCGAAAAGCCAACTCATTGGGAAAGATCCCGATGCTGGGAAAGGTTGAAGGCAGGAGGAAAAGGGGACAGCAGAGGATGAGATGACTCGATGCCAGCATGGCATCACTGACTCGATGGACATGAGTTTGAGCAAGTTCCTTTCCTACCTGAATGTGTGTGGGTCTTTCTTTATAGTCTTCAACATAGAAGAGCTGTTCTGCTAGTTCCCAAGTCAATTTCAGCAACAGTCGCTCTATATTTAGTTGTAGTTTTGATGTGCTCATGGTTAGGAGGCTAGCCAAGTGTCCTATGCTGCCATCTTGATAGCCTCCTCTAAAGGAGATATTATTAAATCTTTTTTACAGATAATTGAGATTCAGTACATTAAGATGGCTTGTTTTACATTTCTACACATTTGTATGGAGATGTGTTTTGAATCCAGGACTCTTCAACTGTAGGTCATGTCACTATTACCAATACTGATGACATTTTTTTTAAAAAAAAACAGTCATTAGATTTTTTCCTTTGAAGTTAAAGGAAAAATGGTGACACATGCAAGGAGTGATCAAGGAAAGACCATGTGTTCTATTGGCCTGATAGATTTTTCCAATGTCATTTTCTATTGCTTTTAATCCATTTACCTTTTGTGTTTATTTCATGTATTAATAATAATTCTGCATGGATGTATATTTGTGAAAGTATATTCAAAGACTGATTTTCATGATCAAAATAAACTAGATAATACCATTACAAGCATACCTTAGAGATATTATGAAATTAGTTCCAGACCATTACAATATGACAAATGTTGCAAGAAAGCAAGTCAAACAAGCTTCCTAGTTTCCCAGTACATACAAAAGATATCCTTATGCTATAGTCTATTAATTGTGCAATAGTGTTATGTCTAAAAAACAATATACACACCTTATTTTAAAAATACTTTATTGATAAAAAGTGCTAAATCATCATCTACGTCTTCAGTGAGTCAAAATCTTTTTCCTGGTGGAGGGTTTGAAATATTGGAAGACCTAACAAAATCAGAAACAAAGAGTGAGCAAATGCTGTTGTCAAAAAGGTGCCAGTAGACTTGCTTGATGTAAGTTTGCCACAAACCTTCATTCTGTAAAAAGCACAATATCCACAAAGAGCAATAAAATGAACTGCAATAAAGTCAGATATGCCTATATTTCTTTGTGGAATAAAGAGTGGAGACCTGGAGATGTCAAAGTTGTCAAGAAAATTCATAAATATAATAATGCTTATATTTTTTAACTTCCAAAAGGTAAACAGTTTTCAAATGAGGTTTGCTACAGATTTCAAATTCTGAAATATATATATTTAGATGAGTAAATTTTCAGTGTTACTCAAAACTTCTGAGAGAGTATTTTGAAGCAGTTTGTTTCTTGACTCCTTGACATGTGCAGAATTGGGTGTTTAAACTTAAAACCAGATCATGAGTGAAAACTAAGGATAGCTAAAACTAAAGGAAAGAAAAAATAAAGGATTCTACCTTTTCTTGGGGGAAAAAAAAACCTGAGTAGATGGCAAATTTCTTACTTCCCCATGATCAGATCAACCTTCCATCACTATTGAGAGTGAGCAGGCAGTAGATAAGTAATGATGGAAGAGGTTTGTCTTACTTGTGTAACTACCTGGTTCCCCTGTCCTGGAAACAATCAGAGAAGGTGAGAATGTGAGGTAAACAGACAGTCTTGCATTCCTAGAATAAATAGAAAATATACTTAAGATATATTTTAATTTTTTAAGGCAGATATATTTGTAGAGAAAATATTTTGCAATTTAAATTATAACCATAAAAATATAGAGAGATATATTATTATCTATCTTTGCATCTGTTTATATCTGTTATAAAGTGATATATGTATAATAGAGGAAATAATAATGGTCAAAGGACAGATAACCTAGAATCTGATTTCTGGTCTATCAGAAATACACTGGTAATTTTTACCAAGTCATTGGAATCTAACTCATCCACACCATCTGAAAATGAGAAAAACAGAATAAATAATTTCTGTGATCATTTTAGTCTTCAAAGTCATTTGACTTTACTTACCCAAACTGAGCTCTCTGTGCCTATTAATCTGCTTATCCTTAAGAATAATGAAAAGATGTATAAAAAGTTACAAATCAAAAGAGAAAAAAATCAGCAAACATAAAAGCTGAGAATAGTTTGGCCCTGAAATGATCTTTTCAAGGCTACTATCAACAATGCAAATTGCCACTTATTTAATTCCTTGTGTGTTTCAGACGCTGATCCACAGACTTTCTATACATTTCCCTGCCATTATCATAAAAATCATACAAGCATGTACTTTTGTCCTAGTTTATTGATAAAGCAACTGAGGCCTGTAGAGCCTAAGTAATTATTTTGATGCCACCCAGATAAGTGATCAGAGTCATGATTCAAATATTATTTTTAACAATAAATTTAAAATTATTTTTATCTTTGGATTACTGCACTTTACATGGACTCTAGTGCTCAAAGAAGGCTTTTTCAAAAATATTTATTTATTTGGTTGAACTGTGTCTTAGATGCAGCACGCAGGATCTTTAATTTTGGTGTGTGGACTCTTAGTTGAAACATGTGGGATCTAGGAGAGAGGGGGCTACTCTCTAGTTGTGATACATGGGCTTTTCATTGTGGTGGCTTCTCTTGTTGCAGAGCATGGGCTCTAAGCACATGAGCTTCAGTAGCTGCAGCATGCAGGCTCAGTAGTTGTGGCTCACAGGCTCTGAAGTGCCAGCTCAGCAGTTATAGTTATGATGCACGAAATTAGTTGCCCCAAGGTGTGTGGAATCTTCCTGGCTCAGTGATGGAACCTGTGTCCCCTGCATTGGCAGGTAGATTTCTGTCCACTGGACCACCAGGGAAGTCCACAAAGAAGGTTGTTTAGAGGGCGAGTAAATTTGGTAAGACTTTAAAGGACTAAATATAAAATGGAGGGAAAACAGAAGGGAGAGAGGGATTAGGGTAGTTTTTATATGTTCATGTGTACTAAAGTCCAAGCTGTCATTAGAGCCTACATAAACACATGGACACAGAACCATACACACATATATATTGAAAGATATAGCGCATACTATGTACAATGTCTGAACCTTCCAGTAAGCACTCATTCTTTACAGCTGTTAGATAAAATATTAGTTGGATTAATATCAGCATGTATCTTTTATATATTTTATTCCTTTATAACTTTTTACAACTTGAAAAATTAATAATAGTTATTTGTACATGTGAGGGGAGTAAATTTACTAATTAACAACCTCCCTTCCTGGACACAGTGTATTTACCAGCAAAAACCATACTGAGTTTGTGTTTCATTTCCCACAGAAGTATGTCTGTGAACTTTCCTTCATCTCCCACGTATCTGTTCATGTGACAGTTCGATTTTACTTTGGAATATTCACTGCCAACTACTTGCCCGAGTATGTTTAGAGCTATTCCTTCTAGAGTTCCATTTATATAATGGAGATATAATGACATAAATATATTATCATGATTATTGCATTAAGGGATAGATGAAGATAGAGTATTTACCAACTATATGGCAAACTTTGAAAGATTTCTGATAAAAATCTAAAAACTGAGATTATCCCTTATACTTTCTAGAAAACAGAATAAATGGAATGTTTTTACCATTTTCATATAGGCCTGTAGGTAAGTATTCATATAAATAAGATTTGACTTGAAAATGTCCAGTTGTATATTCTACAGCAGCTATTGTAAGCATTAGATTACTGCCAACTACTAAGTTGTGAGTACAGCAGTGTCATGTATTTTAATGACATAAATTAAATCACTAGCTAGCAAACTGTGTACATTATTTCATATGGATTATGTATCATCAAGAAAAGACCACACATATGTGCATACCTGTGCACACTCACATACACAAATACACACAGTGAGATTAGCTCAAGTTCTAAATGTAATTACTTAAAGATACAAAATCTTATGAAATTAAAAGAGCTTGCCAAGCTACACATCTTGGAACATCACTGTTTGATCCCCAGAGTCCTTAATGAGTGTAAAATGGCTTCCAATTTCACTGTTAGAGAAAGTTATGGTCTTGTCAGAACTAAGAAGTGAAACTGTTTTGCAACCCAGAGCCTAACATAATATTAAAGAAGAATTAAAAATATTAATTCATCTGAGGCTTGCCTGTTCTTGAACCAAAGTATCAGTAGGGTCATGGTATCACTTCTGAGAGAAATTAGTATCCATGCCTAGAAGTCTCTGGAAAAAGTCTTTATCTAGAGCCTTCCAGCAATCCAGAAACTCTGCAGTTTTTGACTCGAATCTAATAATGTTTGATGTAAGTAATTGTGATATTGAATTGGTCCCAGAACCATGATTATATATCTATTTTACCAAAAAAAAAAAAAAAACTACTTTGTTAATTGTCTGTTAGTATTTCTTTGTTTAACTAGAAATTTCTAAATATTATAATAATGGTAGTAAACATTAAAATTTATTGAGAGCTCAAATGTACTTAGAAGTGTTATATGAATTCAATTAGTATATCCAGGATCATCGAAAAAGCAAGAGAGTTCCAGAAAAACATCTATTTCTGCTTTATTGACTATGCCAAAGCCTTTGACTGTGTGGATCACAATAAACTGAGGAAAATTCTGAAAGAGATGGGAATACCAGACCATCTGCCCTGTCTCTTGAGAAACCTGTATGCAGGTCAGGAAGCAACAGTTAGAACTGGACATGGAACAACAGACTGGTTCTAAATAGGAAAAGGAGTATGTCAAGGCTGTATATTGTCACCGTGCTTATTTAAATTATATGCAGAGTACATCCTGAGAAACGCTGGGCTGGAGGAAGCACAAGCTGGAATCAAGATTGCCGGGAGAAATATCAATAACCTCAGATATGCAGATGACACCACCCTCATGGCAGAAAGTGAAGAAGAACTAAAGAGCCTGTTGATGAAAGTGAAAGAGGAGAGTGAAAAAGTTGGCTTAAAGCTCAATGTTCAGAAAACTAAGATCATGGCATCTGGTCCCATCACTTCATGGGAAATATATGGGGAAACAGTGGAAACAGTGTCAGACTTTATTTTTGGGGGCTCCAAAATCACTGCTGATGGTGACTGCAGCCATGAAATTAAAAGATGTTTACTCCTTGGAAGGAAGGTTATGGTCAACCTAGATAGCATATTTAAAAGCAAAGACATTACTTTGACAAAAAAGGTCCGTCTAGTCAAGGCTATGGTTTTTCCAGTGGTCATGTATGGATGAGAGAGTTGGATGGTGAAGAAAGCTGAGCGCCGAAGAATTGATGCTTTTGAACTGTGGTGTTGGAGAAGACTCTTGAGAGTACCCTGGACTGCAAGGAGATCCAATCAGTCCATCCTAAAGGAGATTAGTCCTGGATGTTCATTGGAAGGACTGATGTTGAAACTGAAACTCCAATACTTTGGCCACCTCATGTGAAGGGTTGACTCATTGGAAAAGACCCTAATGCTGGGAAGGATTGGGGACAGGAGGAGAAGGGGATGACAGAGGATGAGATGGTTGGATGGCATCACCGACTCGATGGACATGGGTTTGGGTAAACTCCGGGAGTTGGTGATGGACAGGGAGGCCTGGTGTGTTGTGATTCATGGGGTTGCAAAGACTCGGACACGACTGAGCGACTGAACTGAACTGAACTAAGTATACCCAGGGGTCCCCAACCTGCAAAATCTAATGCCTGATGATCTGAGGTGGAGCTGATGTAATAATAGAAATAAAGTACACAATAAATGTAGTTCTCTTGAATCATCCTGAAACCATCCTCCATCTCTGGTTGATGGAAAAAATTGTCTTCCACAACACTGATCCCTGGTGCCAAAAGGTTAGGGACCACTGAGTATAACCACTCTGTGTTGTTTATGAAGTAGATTCTAGTATTACTTAATTTTTATTGATGAAAAAAGTGAGACTTAGATTTTAAGATGACAAGACTAGTAATTATTACAGCAGGAAATGGAGATTTATAATACTACAGCTTCCACTCTTAAACATTGCACTACACTTTTTCTCAGAAGTATCGTGAAAGTCCAATTTCATCCAGTCCTCTGGATTTTAATTTCTTAGCTCCTTAACTTTAAGCTTGTCACTTTGCTGCATGCCTAAATTCAATGTCCTTTTCATAGTTTGCATAGTACATATTCATTCAAAACAACTAAATGGTAGCAGTAAGAATTTACCATCCCTAAATAGAATGCTCAAATGTTCTAAGTAATCTAATCTTATGAAAAATCACTATCTTGAATTATGTAAAATAAGATATTAAAACTGACATTTTGACCAAAACACCAGATAGGGCTATGTGAATTTGAAAGCAAGATCTTCATATACATATCTTACAAAGAAGATAATTGCAGCCAGTTTCTCAACTCTTTGGCTTCTCAGTCCAGTTAAGGACATGAAAAAGAATAGGAAATTAGGTGTGAGTTGTTGCTTTGAATTTCTATCCCTTTCCTATTAAGAATGTGGTAAAGTGAACTTCAAATGGACCATTAAAAAAGCATGCTAATTGATTCTTCAGTATAGGAAAACCATACATTGTTCCCTGACTCATACCTGATAAACTAAAGCTGCTTATGGCAGCAGAGTCAGTTCAGTTCAGTTGCTCAGTCGTGCCCGACGTTATGCAACCTCATGGACTGCAGCATGCTAGGTCTCCCTGTTCATCACCAACTCCTGGAGTTTACTCAAACTCAAGTCCATCGAGTCGGTGATGCCATGCAACCATTTCATCCTCTGTCATCCCCTTCTCCTCCTGCCCTCGATCTTTCCAAGCATCAGGGTCTTTTCAAATGAAGCCAGTTCTTCACATCAGGTGGCCATATATTGGAGTTTCAGCTTCAGCATCAGTCATTCCAATGAATATTCAGGACTGATTTCCTTTAAGATGGACTGGTTGGATCTCCTGGCTGTCCAAGCAACTCACAAGAGTCATCTTCAACACCACTGTTCAAAAGCATCAGTTCACCTACATTCACCTTTATTTAGAGTACAACACTCAGATCCATACATGACTACTGGAAAAACCATAGCTTTGACTATGTGGACCTTTGTTGGCAAAGTAATGTCTCTGCTTTTTAATAAGCTGTCTATGTTGGTCATAGTTTTTCTTCCAAAGTGCAAGCATCTTTTAATTCCCAGGCTGCAATCACCATTTGCAGTGATTTTGGAGACAAAAAAAATACAGCCTGTCACTGTTTCAACTGTTTCCCCATCTATATGTCATGAATTGATGGGACCAGATGCCATGATCTTAGTGTTCCAAAGGTTGCGTTTTAAACCAACTTTTTCACTCTCTTCCTTCACTTTCATCAAGAGGCTCTTCAGTTATTCTTCACTTTCTGCCACAAGGATGGTGGCATCTGCATATATGAGGTTATTGACATTTATCCCAGCAATCTTGATTCCAGATTGTGCTTCATCTAGTCCAGCATTTCTCATGAATACTCTGCATATAAGTTAAATACAGGGTGACAATATACAGCCTTGATATACTCCATTCTCAATATGGCACCAGTCTGCTGTTCCACGTCCAGTTCTAACTGTTGCTTCTTGACCTGCATACAGATTTCTCAGGAGTCAAGACAGGTGAGCTAGTATTCTCATTACCTTAAGAAATTTCCACAGTTTATTGTAATCCACAGAGTCAAAGTCTTTGGCATAGTCCAAAAAGATGAAGTAGATGTTTCTGTGGAACTCTCTTGCTTTTTCGATGATCCAATGGATGTTGGCAATTTGATTTGTGGTTCTTCTGCCTTTTCTAAATTCAGCTTGAACATCTGGAAGTTCATGGTTCATGTACTGTTGAAGCCTGGCTTGGAGAATTTTGATCATTACTTTGCTAGCATGTGAAATGAGTGCAATTGTTGGTAGTTTGAACATTCTTTGGCATTGCCTTTCTTAGGGATTGGAATGAAAATTGATCTTTTCTAGTCCTGTAGCCACTGCTGAGTTTTTCAAATTTGCTGGCGTATTGAGTGCAGCACCTTCGCAGCATCATCTTTCAGAATTTGAAATAGCTCAGCTGAAATTCCATCCCCTCCACTAGCTTTGTTCATAGTGATGCTCCCTATGGCCCACTTGACTTCACATTCCAGGATGTCTGGCTCTAGGTGAGTGATCACACCATCGTGATTATCTGGGTCGTGAAGATCTTTTTTGTACAGTTCTGTGTATTCTTGTCACCTCTTCTTGATATCTTCTGCTTCTGTTAGGTCTATGCCATTTCTGTCCTTTATTGAGCCCATCTTTGCATGAAAATTTCCCTTGGTATCACTTATTTTCTTGAAGAAATCTCTAGTCTTTCCCATTCTATTGTTTTCCTCTATTTCTTTGCATTGGTCGCTGAGGAAGGTTTTCTTATCTCTCCTTGCTATTCTTTGGAACTTTGCATTCAAATGGGTATATCTTTCCTTTTCTCCTTTGCCTTTCACTTCCTTTCTTTTCATAGCTATTTGTAAGGCCTCCTCAAATGACCATTTTGCCTTTTTGCATTTCTTTTTCTTGCGGATGGTCTTGATAACTGCCTCCTGTACAATGTCATGAACCTTCGTCCATAGTTCATCAGGTAGTCTGTCTATCAGATCTAACCCCTTGAATTTCTTTGTCACTTCCACTGTATAATCATAAGGGATTTGATTTAAGTCATATGAGAATGGTCTAGTGATTTTTCCCTACTTTCTTCAATTTAAGTCTGAATTTGGCAATAAAGAGTTCATGATCTAAGCCACAGTCACCTCCCAGTCTTGTTTTTGCTGATTGTATAGAGCTTCATCTTTGTCTGCAAATATAATCGATACGATTTCGGTATTGACCATCTGGTGATGTTGATGTGTAGAGTCCTTATATGTTTTTGGAAGAGAGTGTTTGCTATGACAAGTGTGTTCTCTTTGCAAAACTCTGTTAGCTTTTGTCCTGCTTCATTCTGTACTCCAAGGGCAATTTCACCTGTTCTTCCAGGTATTTCTTGACTTCCTACTTTTGCATTCCAGTCCCCTATAATGAAAAGGACATCTTTTTTGGGTGTTAGTTCTAGAAGGTCCTGTAGATCTTCAGAGAACCATTCAATATCAGCTTCTTCAGCATTATTGGTTGGGGCATAGACTTGGGTTACTGTGATATAGAATGGTTTGCCTTAGAAACAAACAGAGGTCATTCTGTCGTTTTTGAGATTGCATGTAAGTACTGCATTTTGGACTCTTTTGTTGACTTTGATGGCTACTCCATTTCTTCTTGCCCACAATAGTAGATATAACGGTCATCTAAGTTAAATTCACCCAGTCCTGTCCACTTTAGTTCGCTGATTCCTAAAATGTTGATATTCACTCTTGCCATCTCCTGTTTGACCACTTCCAATATGCCATGACTCATGAACCTAACATTCCAGGTTCTTATGCAATATTGCTCTTTACAGCATCTGACTTTGCTTCCATCACCAGTCACATCCACAAGTGGGTGTTGTTTTTGCTTTGGCTCTATCTCTTCATTCTTTCTGGAGTTATTTCTCAACTGATCTCCAGTAGCATCTTGGGCACCTACTGACCTGGGGAGTTCGTCTTTTAGTGCCCTATCTGTTTGCCTTTTCATACTGTTCATGGGGTTCTCAAGGCAAGAATACTGAAGTGGTTTGCTGCGCCTTTTCCAGTGGACCACATATTGTCAGAAATCTCCACCATGACCTGTCTGTCTTGGGTGGGCCTACACAGCATAGGTCATAGTTTCATTGAGTTAGGCAAGACTGTGGTCCGTGTGATCAGATTGGTTAGTTTTCTGTGATTATGGTTTTCAGTCTGTCTGCCCTCTGATGGAGAAGGATAAGAGGCTTATGGAATCTTCCTGATGGGGGTGACTGACTGAGAGGCAAATTGGTTCTTGTTCTCTGACGCATACCTGATAAATAAAGCTTTTTTTGGCAGCAGAGTAGAGTGTCTATATTGAGATGGACTGGACCTCCCTAATGGATTCAATTCAGTTCAGATCAGTTCAGTCGCTCACTCGTATTTGACTCTTTGTGACCCCATGGACTACAGCACGCCAGGCTTCCCTGTCCATCACCAACTCTTGGAGTTTACTCAAACTCATGTCCATCGAGTCGGTAATGCCATGCAACCATCTCATCCTCTGTTAACCCCTTCTCCTACTGCCTTCAATCTTTCCCAGCATCAGGGTCTTTTCAAGTGTGTCAGTTCTTCCCATCAGGTGGCCAAAGTACTGGAGTTTCAGCTTCAGCATCAGTCCTTCCAATGAATATTCAGGACTGATTTCATGCAGGATGGACTGGTTCGATCTCCTTACAGCCCAAGGGACTCTCAAGAGTCTTCTCCAACACCACAGTTCAAAAGCATCAGTTCTTCAGTGTTCATCTTTCTTTATATTGCAACTCTCACATTCATATATGACCACTGGAAAAACCATAGCCTTGACTAGACGGACCTTTGTTGGCAAAGTAATATCTCTGCTTTTTAATATGCTGTACAGGTTTGTCATAGCTTTTCTTCCAAGGAGCAAGGATCTTTTAATTTCATGGCTGCAGTCACCATCTGCAGTTATTTTGGAGCCCCAAAAAACGAAGTTTCTCACTGTTTCCATTGTTTTCCCATCTATTTGTCTTGAAGTGATAGGACTGGATGTCATGATCCTAGTTTCTGAATGTTGATTTCTCTGTAGACAGATAATCCTGAATGGATTAGAACAGGCAATATGCAAGTATTTCCTTGGAATATGTGTGAGTCATGAGAAAAGTTGAGGTAGCCTGGAGCTAACTAAACTCCCTTTCAAAAGACTTCTGCCAGAAAGTAGGAACCTCTATAGTATTCGGATAGGACAGATTGTCAGAGAAACAAAAACTAAAGGAGAGCAATAATAGCCTTCTCAGTTCAGTTCAGTCACTCAGTCATGTCCGACTCTTTGCAACCCCATGAGCCTGCTAGAGAATACTATATATTTTTAAAAAGTAATACAAGGAGATTCAGCGATTGTTTATTGATAATAGGAACTTAAGAATCTTTGAACTTTTGCAAGCTCCACAAAGCACAGAACCAACTTACAATTGCACTAATTCAAGACAGATGTTAATTTTTCTTTCCCAAGTCCACTCTCTCTCTGATCTCACCCTGTAAATGTTTAAAACTGACTCTGTTGCTAGAGAACCAACATAATTTATTCTAATGACAGAAAAAACAACAAAGCTATACCTTTATGTAACCTACATCAGAACTGAGCTGAGATTGGATTGAGTATGCCAAGTCATTCAGTCGTGTCTGACCCTTTGCGACCCCATGGACTGTAACCCATCAGTCTCCTCTGTCCATGAGATTATCCAGGCAAGAATACTGGAGTGGGTTGCCATTTCCTTCTCCTTGGATTGGGAGGGATAGGAAGTACACTAAATCCAGTGCAATATTTTGATTACTACCTTGGATCGAACATTCAAATTTCTTAACTGAGTATGTGTTTTAAAATCTTGCAGCAATGATAGAACTGTCAGTTACGTAATAATGAGCATAGAAGTATGGGCCTTAAGGAATATTTCACCTGGGTGTAGAGGAAAAGATCCCAAACCTAAGTATGTCAATAAACTTCTTGATTGCATTTTAAAATATCCATCTAGAACTCTGTTTCTGTTCATGATAATGTGAGGTGATTGGGTAATTTTCCTTTGAAGAAAATAAGTGTGAAAGTAGCTAAAATAACTATAAATAACTATTCTAAGACACTGGAAGATGACCAAAGACAGGTTAGAAAATTGAGAAGTGAGTATTTATGAACAACTCTTTCTGAATCATAGAAGAATGGAGCATTTGTAGATGAGGGATATTACCATTCCTATCAGCTTAGGTTTCAGGAATGAAACCTCTAGCTTTCCTTGCCAGAGGACGAGTAAAGCACAATCATTTTGCTGTATACCTGAAACTAACACAACATTGTTAGTCAACTGTACTCCAATAAAAAATAAAAATTAAAAAAAAAAAAAGAGCAGGTGCCAAACAAGCTAAAAATGCAAAGAGAAGATTTAGGAAGCAAGAGAGACATAGAAACTTTTGAATAATAAACACTCTTTTTCATTGATAACTTTAAAATTTTGTGTAAATGTAGGAGACCCTAGAGAGTTTCCAGGGAAAAATGAAAGCTTGTGGAGAGTTCATGATTTATTGTGCTTTTTAATTAATTTCTTAAGTGAAACATAGCCTAATCAGAAGATAATGGAAGTCTTACCCATTTGAGATATCTGAGGATAACTTCTTTCTAATTATTGGCTTATTGTGAAATTATACAGGCATCAAGGAGCTGCCTAAAGAGACAGACAGACAGACAGACAGACACACACACACACACACACACACACACACACACACACACATTTGACCAGAGACATCAGTGTCTTCACATCATTGGAAGGAGAGATGGTAAAGAATCTGCCTGCAGTGCAGGAGACCTGAGTTCGGTCCCTGGGTTGGGAAGATCCGCTGGAGGAGGGCATGGCAATCTACTCCAGTATTCTTGCCTAGAGAATCCCATGTACGGAGGAGTATGGCAGGCTACAGTCCATGGGGTCACAAAAACTCAGATATGACTGAGCAACTAAGCACAGCACAGCACAAATTTAATTATCTACTATAAAAAATAAAGCCAATAACCCTTAGAAGAACAAAAGACAAAACAGAGGTGCTTCAATATAATGTCCACAATGTCTGGATTTAACCAAAATTACCTGACAAGCAAAGAAATATAGAACTCTGATGCAAATTCAGGGGGAAAAAATGTAGTCAATAGAAACAGATTTTGAGTAGGCACAATGCTGAGTAAAGGAGCCAAAGCTTCCACATAGATGTTATAAACATGTTCAGACAATTAAAGAAAAATATCCAGATAATAAGTAAACAGACATGCAGTCTCAACAGAGAAACGAAAACTAAAAACAAACAAAAAAAATGGCGTTCTAGAGCTAAAAACTAAAATAACTGAAATGAATATTTCATTGCAGGGCTTACCAACAGATTTAAGATAACAGAAGATAGAGTCTGTAAACTTGAATACAGATCAAGAGATACTATCAATTCATCAAAGACAGAGACCAATTTCATTGTTTATATACTGCAAATCCTTTATATATTTAAACAATCATTCATTGGCTATCATAAATTTCAAAATTATCAGATCTTGCCACAATTCAGCAATTTCATTTCATTTCTTATTTCACACAAACATTAAAAAATCAATAGGAAGGTGAATGAATCTTATCTTAAAGCCTAAAAATATTTTTTTAGTCATCGTTGATAGTCCACATATCATAATTCCCTTTGTTGTTCTATTAATATTAATATGACTATTTTGTATAACTTGTATTGAAATTAAATCTGATGTCAAAAAAAAATTGAGTACATACTCCTAGACAATAAATTTGTCTGTCATCTTTCCTCATGTGCATAAGAGTTCATGGAGGCAACTCATCATTGTAAAATAACTCAGAACTAAATTTTCAGAGTAATAAAGAACTATAATTTAGAAAATAATGTCGTATATGTAAGTGTGATGAAAACAAAAAAAGAAAAGAAATCCATTAATTTTATTTTTATAGTTTGTAGAGTTTGTAAAGCTTAAAAAATAAAGCCATGGGTTGTTTGAAGGTTTCTCACCATTTGTAGCTTAGGATCACTTTTTTTTTTTTCCCCTGAGCTGGTTGGTTTTTTTTTTAATTTATTTATTTTAATTGAAGGGTAATTATTTTACAATATTTTAGTGGGTTTTGCCATACATTGACATGAATCAGCAATGGGTGTACATGTGTTCCCCATCCTGAACCCCCCTCTCACCTCCCTCCCTATCCCATCCCTCAGGGTCATCCCAGTGCACCAGTCCTGTGCACCTTGTCTCATGCATCAAACCTGGACTGGTGATCTGTTTCACATATGATAATATACATGTTTCAATGCTATTCTCTCAAATCATCCCACCCTTGCCTTCTCCCACAGAGTCCAAAAGACTGTTCTATACATCTGTGTCTCTTTTGCTGTCTCGCATATAGGGTCATCGTTACAATCTTTCTAAATTCCATATATATGCATTAGTATATACTGTATTGTTGTTTTTTGTTCGGACTTACTTCACTCTGTATAATAGGCTCCAGTTTCATCCACTTCATTAGAACTGATTCAAATGTATTCTTTATAATGGCTGAGTAATATTCCATTGTGTATATGTACCACAGCTTCCTTATCCATTCGTCTGCTGATGGACATCTAGGTTGCTTCCATGTCTTGGCTATTATAAACAGTGCTGTGATGAACATTGGGGTACACGTGTCTCTTTCAGTTCTGATTTCCTCAGTGTATGTGCCCAGCAGTGGGATTGCTGGGTCATATGGCAGTTCTATTCCCAGTTTTTTAAGGAATCTCCACACTGTTCTCCATACTGGATGTACTAGTTTGCATTCCCACCAACAGTGTAAGAGAGTTCCCTTTTCTCCACACCCTCTCCAGCATTTATTGTTTGTAGGCTTTTGGATAGCAGCCATTCTGAACAGTGTGAGATGGTATCTCATTGTGGTTTTGATTTGCATTTCTCTTATAATGAGTGACGTTGAGCATCTTTTCATGTGTTTGTTAGCCATCTATGTGTCTTCTTTGGAGAAATGTCTGTTTAGTTCTTTGGCCCATTTTTTGATTGGGTTGTTTATTTTCCTGGAATTGAGCTGCAGGTGTTGCTTGTATATTTTTGAGATTAATTCTTTATCAGTTGCTTTGTTTGCTATTATTTTCTCCCATTCTGAAGGCTGTCTTTTCACCTTGTTTATAGTTTCCTTCATTGTGCCAAAGCTTTTAAGTTTATTTAGGTCCCATTTGTTTATTTTTGCTTTTATTTCCATTACTCTGGGAGGTGGGTCATAGAGGATCCTGCTGTGATTTATGTCAGAGAGTGTTTTGTCTATGTTTTCCTCTAGGAGTTTTATAGTTTCTGGCATTATGTTTAGATCTTTAATCCATTTGGAGTTTATTTTTGTGTATGGTGTTAGAAAGTGTTCTAGTTTCATTCTTTTACAAGTGGTTGAGGATGTCATCCATTGAAGTACTTCATGGATGGTCTAAGAATACTCATTCAATGTTCTTTCAGTATGTGCTGTCCTGTGCTTAATTGCTCAGTCATGTCCAACTCTTTGTGACCCCATGAACTGTAGCCCATCAGACTCCTCTGTCCATGGGTATTCTCCAGGTAAGAATGCTGGAGTGGGTTGCCATCCCCTCCTCCAGGGGATCATCCCAACCCATGGATCAAACCCAGGTCTCCTGCATTGCAGGTAGATTCATTACCAGCTGAGCTACCAGTGAAGCTCCCATACTTTCAGTATAATAAATATGAATAAATTAGTGTAACTGCTGGAGAACTAGTCTATCACATTAATTCAGCACCCAAAACTCTGATCTTTGATCATTATTTTCTTTTTCATATAATATTTTAATCTGTTTCTAAAATTTTGCTGGGTCATAAAGCAACTCTAATTAGCAGTACCTTGTCAATAAGACATATAATTCATGCAAATTCAAGTGTCACTATGCTAATAAATACATCTCTAATTTTGACTCATTTATGATATATAATTGTGCTTGAAATTCAGCCAATCAGATCATATTTTGCTTGGCTGATTTAATCAGGTAATCAACATATTTTTATTAAGAGCTTTCTATGTGAAATAATAAGTAACTTTTTCATTAAAATGGATAATTTGCATGATAATATCAACAAAGACTACCTGAGATAACTGTCTTCTGTTTCACAACAGAAAAGCAAAATCCCAATTAGAAATAGCCAATAGTAATGCAGATTGCTTCTTATTGTTGCTCTTTGTTGTTTAGGGATGGTGGTTAGGGAAGGAAAGATTTTAAAATCTAGGGCAATGATGGTTACAGTTTATCTTCAATTTTAAGAAAATATTTGATCCACTGAAATATTTAGTTTTCCTTGTTAAAATGCATGTGGAAATTACAGAAGCATATTAAGTACATTCTGCTTTTGGTAAGTACTTTCCTTATGCTGCTTGATTCTTGACAACTCTTTGAGACTGGTGTTACTATCTTTAATTTACTGGTAATGTGACTAAAATTGAGTGGTTAAGACTTGAAGTTTTAAGAACTAAAATACTTTATTCATAGTCAAGGAGCTTTGTACATAGTATATGCAAGAATGGAACTAAAAGTGAATAGTGAAACTGTTACTGACTCAGTCATGTGGAACTCTTTGTGACCCCCATAGATTGTAACCTGCCAGGCTCTTATGTCCATGAAATTCTCCAGGCAATACTGGTGTGGGTTATAGTTCCCTTCTCCAGGGGATTTTCCTGACCCAGGGATCAAATCTGGGTCTTCTGCATTGCAGACAGGCTCAGATTTACTATCTGAGCCACCAGGGAAGCCCAAGAATAGAACTAACATCTCTCCAAAGGCCCTGCAAGTAAAGAAGTTAGGGTTTCTATAGCTTAACACTGTCTACTAAAATATATATATTACCAACTTGCTTAAATTAATTACATCTTAGGACCATTTTGCTGTAAAATTTCACTTTTAAGAACTATGCTGTTAAAGAGAGATTTAAAAATTCTGTAAATGAAATATTTTCTTTTTAAATATTGGACTAAAAATATTTCTAACTATGACAAAAAGTGTTTTCTTTTCTCTGTCACCAGCATGGTAGCATATTATTCTCTATTTTAAATGGGAAAACTAACATATATTGCAATATCAGAAACCTTGCCCAAGGTGGCAAAGCAAGTGTTCCATTTTCCAAAAGATATGATTGTGTCCTGTTTCTCTGAACACACAAGCTTTATTCTGACATGTCTTGACATTTGCCCATTTATTGATACATATTTTTAAGTCCTCATCTTGAATGTGTGTAATTTTCCTTTCATGTCTTGGAAGACAGCAACTGTAATAGCTTAATAACTCATTCAAATAAATGCTTATTTATTTGAATTTGTGACATTTTATTCAAACAAATTTGCTGTTTTATTTACCTCAGTGTGGTATTGTTAAAATACACAGCTGCCTTTGCTTCAGTGTGGGATGCTTTAGACACACTTCCTGTCCAAATACATTGATATTCTTGTATATTTGAAGCCTCACACCTCAGTACACACTTAACAGCTTACAAAAACAACATCCTACTCATGTGGGATGAGTAGGGATATTAGCTCTTCACAACAATTCAGCCTATGATTATTTATTTAATACAATTTACTTATGATCTATGTAGCTCTACCTTGTTAAAGAAGTCTCAGTCCTCTTAGAAGCCAGGTTGCCATTTTAAAATACAGCGTCTTTGTGTTTTTAGAATATCTCAGAATACATGGATATGGCTTGATTGCTTGCTCTTTAAAAAAAGAAATTATTTTCTGTTCTGACTAAGCAATTTTTTAAAGTAAAATCTCACTTTCCAAAGGGACATATCATTAAATTATTGCTTCCTTCCACCCTCAAGGGGGTAGGAAGAAGGATAGGAAGGGTTTAGGGTGAAAGCAGAATTATCTATTCCTACAAATTAAGCCTGTTAATGGAGAAGACTTCTCATCCATAGCTACAGTCCCAGTAGCATAACAACATAATTAGCTTTGGAGTTTTAGTAATTACCAACTGAATTCCCAAGAAAAAAAGTCTTGAAATTACTGATGTGCAATCACAAAGAAAATTGTGAAATTTCCTGTTTAAATTTACTTCAGCTCATAAAAAGAAATGTTGGCCAAAAATTTTGTGATGAAAGACTAAGCTTAAAAAAAGTTCTCTAATTTCGGAAATCTTTCAGCAGTTTTTTCCATACCCCAATAGCCTGTCACTATTTGCAGCCACATTTGGAACACTGGGGCCATTAAATTAAACAAATTCAATCTGCTCAACTCTGTCCATTCCCATGACTCATTTTGACATGTGCATCTGGACTGAGATTCAACCTCTTGCCTCCTTTATCCTTGTTTCTCAAGTTTACTACCTTAGGCCGAAACTTCAAGATACTCCATCCTGTACTAAGGAGTGTAGTACCAGTATACATATTTGCACATTTATACACACACTCCATCAGAATGAAATTACTAATCCTCATAATAGTCCTTAACTTGTTATGTGACCATGATTAAATAACATAACATGCATTGATCTGAATTTTATTTTCCAAACTCCAAGGATATACTCCCTGTTTTATAAAATGCATTTTATAAATTATATTGTATTATTCATAGTATTGATCAACTCCATCAGTAAATTCACCTATGCTATTTTTTCTCATAAAACAGATCTCTGACAACCTTACCCTTGTTCTATCGAGAAGAGTTCAGTTCAGTTCATTTGCTCAGTCGTGTCCAACATTTTGCGACCCCATTGATTGCAGCATGGCAGGCATCCCTGTCCATCACCAACTCTCAGAGCTTACTCAAACTCCTGTCCATTGAATTTGTGATGCCATCCAGACATCTCATCCTCTGTCATCCCGTCCTCCTGCTGCCTTCAATCTTTCCCAGCATCAGGGTATTTTCCAATAAGTCAGTTCTTTGCATAAGGTGGTGAAAGTATTGGAGTTGCAGCTTCAGCA
This sequence comes from Giraffa tippelskirchi, assembly GCF_054371585.1. Taxonomy (NCBI): domain Eukaryota; kingdom Metazoa; phylum Chordata; class Mammalia; order Artiodactyla; family Giraffidae; genus Giraffa; species Giraffa tippelskirchi. The sequence continues at coordinate 68,792,826 of NC_137278.1, forward strand.
TCAGTCCTTCCAATGAATATTCAGGACTGATTTCCTTTAGGATCGACTGGTTGGATCTCCTTGCAGACAAGGGACTCTCAAGAGTCTATTCCAACACCACAGTTTAAAACCATCAATTCTTTAGTGCTCAGCTTTCTTTATAGTCCAACTCTCACATCCATACATGACTATTGGAAAAACAATAACTTTGACTAGATGAACCTTTGTTGGCAAACAAATGTCTCTGCTTTTTAATACACTGACTAGGTTGATCATAGCTTTTCTTCCAAGTAGCAAGTGTCTCTTAATTTCATGGCTTCAGTTACCATCTGAAGTGATTTTGGAGCTCAAACAGATAAAGTCTGTCATTGTTTCCATGGTTTCTCCATCTATTTGCCATGATGTGATAGGACTGGATGCCATGATATTAGTTTTCTGAATGTTGAGTGTTAAGCCAAATTTTTCACTCTCCACTTTAACTTTCATCAAGAGGCTCTTTAGTTCTTCTTCACTTTCTGCCTTAAGGGTGGTGTCACCTGCATATCTGAGGTTATTGATATTTCTCCCTGCTATCTTGATTCCAGCTTGTGCTTTATCCAACCTGGCATTTCACATGATGTACACTGCATATAAGTTAAATAAGCAGGGTGACAATATACAGCCTTGACATACTCCTTTTCCTATTTGGAACCAGTCTGTTGTTCCATGTCCAGTTCTAACTGTTGCTTCTTGACCTGCATACAGATTTCTCAAGAGCCAAGTCCAGTAGTCTGGTATTCCCATCTATTGAAGAATTTTCCAGTTTTTGGTGATCCACACAGTCAAAGGCGTTGGCATAGTCAATAAACCAGAAATAGATGTTTTTCTGGAACTCTCTTGCTTTTTCAATGATCCAGCAGATGTTGACCATTTGATCTCAGCTTCCTCTGCTTTTTCTAAATCCAGCTTGAACATCTGTAAGTTCATGGTTCACATACTATTGAAGCCTGCCTTGGAGAAATTTGAGCATTACTTTCCCAGCATGTGAGATGAGTGCAATTGTGTGGTAGTTTGGACATTCTTTGGCATTGCCTTTCTTTGAGATTGGAATGAAAACTGATCTTTTCCAGTCCTGTGGCCACTGCTGAGTTTTCCAAATTTGCTGGCATATTGAGTGCAGTACTTTCAGAGCATCAACTTTTAGGATTTGAAATAGCTCAGCTGGAATTCCATTACCTCCCCAAGCTGTGTTCCTAGGGATACTTCCTAAGGCCCACTTCACTTTGCATTCCAGGATGTCTGACTCTAGGTGAGTGATCACACCATTGTGGTTATCTGGGTCATGAAGATCTTTTTTGTATAGTTCTTCTGTATATTCTTTCCACCTCTTCTTAATATCTTCTGCTTCTATTAGGTCCATACCATTTCTGTCCTTTATTGTGCCCATCTTTGCAAGAAATGTTCCCTTGGTATCTCTAATTTTCTTGAAGAGATATCTAGTCTTCCTCATTCTATTGTTTTCCTTTATTTCTTTGTACTGATCACTGATGAAGGCTCTCCTTGTTAGTCTTTGAAACTCTGCATTCAGATGGGTATATCTTTCCTTTTTTCCTTTATCTTTCACTTCTCCTCTTTTCTCAGCTATTTGTAAGGCCTACTCAGACAACTATTTAGCCTTTTTGCATTTCTTTTTCTTGGGGATGGTCTTGATCACTGCCTCCTGTACAGTGTCACAAACCTCCATCCTTAGTTTTTCAGGCACTCTGTCTATCAGATCTAATCCCTTGAATCTGTTTGAATCCCTGAATTGAGAAGAAACTCCACCGTTTAGTCAGTTATTTTTCTTTTGCCCTTTTTCTTGAGCTGAAGCCTAGAATGTCTTGGTAACAGCTTACCTCAAACTACTGTCTAAGATTTCACTTTCCTCTATGCCACAGTCACATTTTGTATTGTGCATGCAATTAATAGAATGAGAAGGAAAGGTTAGCATGCTCTTGTTCCTTTCTGAAAGAACTAACAATTCTTAAATATCTTTACTCAGAAATCAGTGAAATTTCTCCTCATCACTCCCTTTATTTTCTTGCTACTGTTTTTAAACAATGTTTTTGATTCTATTGTAAGACAACTGCATTAATCTTTTGGGCCAATACACTAATTTCTCCAACTTGCCCTGAATGCTAGCTGCTAGTGGCTCATGGCTGAGTCCCTTTCCAGGAATAGCCCACATTGAAACTAAACTATCTCTCAGAAGTTCTGTATGGAACAACTGGCTGAGGTACAGGTACTGTGGCCTGGTCCCTTGACTTTATTCAGAAAGATTCTCAAGGGCCTTACCAACTCCAGTCTTCTCTAAGGGATCAGTTTAGTCCACTTCTACATCTACATCTTGGTTCAGCTACTCCTACTCAGTTATGCAGTTTGAATCTCTGCCAAATGTTACTACTGAGATCACACCCCAGTAAACGTTCTGCACATAAATGGCAGTCTGTTTTCTGAAGAACCAGATTCATGATATTTGGTACCAGAAGTGGTCTTAGGAAGCAGCCTCTAAAGGAGGATATAGACTATGTATCACTAACTGGCTCGTGGCAGTGAGGATGCCATCACTGATTACATGGAGCGCTGACTGCACTTAGCATACATTTGTGATACAGTGTTAGCAGTTCACTAACAGTAAACTAAGATGGGATACTGGAGAGTCAAAATGCACTGATAGGAACTTTGAGGAAATTAGTAGGTAGGTGTACTGCAGAATCCTATTTTTTTTTTAGGGGTAATAAATCAGATAGACTGGAATTTATTTAATTAAACAAGACATTTTAACTGTTAGTTACAGTCATTTTTTGTCACTATTTGATCATTTTCTTTTGGTTTGGTTTTAATTTTTCATTGGAGTATAGTTGCTTTACAATGTTTTGTTGTGAAATCTTTAATGCATTACACACACACACACATACACACACACACACACAACACTGAAAGGTTTCAGGTAATCAATCACCAATACAAGGGTGTAAAAGCCAGAAGAGTTCCTTGCAGCTTTTAAGAAGATTCTCTCTTGTGTAGCCATAGAGCAAGAGAAAAAAAAAGACTGAGAATTAGTTCCAGAACTTAATTATAAGTGTAGCAGAGCTCCAGAAAATATTGAATTCTCAATCCTGACATGTCTGTTGTGCTAAGGTTAGGTCCTGGATTGCAAAGGACCTAAGGCTTTGCATGGAAATATCTGAGATCATGAACCTGAAAATCATAAATCCTTATATACTTCTGAACCTCTGGGGCTGTAGAAGTAGTTCATCCTTTTTATAGAAGACTAGGGTCTCCTCCACTTGCTTAAAAATAATACAGAGATCTCTAACAGGAACACAAGTAACTTCTCCCCCTTCTCCCCAATTAAGAGCAACTGCCACCTCTCTTTCTGGCCACCAGACTAATAACTAAGGTCAGGTCACAGTCATCAACCAGGTAAATGCTGAGCCTTTTAAAGGAAAGCCTGTTAGGTGCTGAAAGATTTCAGGAGCTGGCTATCATGTACTAGCAGGAAACAGTCAAGTATATGTGGGACTGAATCATCAGTATGCTGAATAAAGGTGAAGGAACAGAAATTTCAATATGGCAGATTATATCAATACAGGAGGAGTCTCCTGAGATATAGCATTTAACATCCTGGAAAGAACACTGATGTAATACTAATAAATACGCTGCTACTTTTCTTCTTCCACATTCAGAAAAGTGGATGACTCACATTAAATAAAATAGAAATGCCAGAAAAGCTGTTGCAAACAACAGAAAAGGAATCAAAATTCTCAAAGGATTGGGCATGATACTATGAATATACTATGCAATGGCCAAAAATCTCACTAGCAATTGTTTTGAGATAGGATCATGATAGTACATTTACCAAAACAATAAGGAATGCTCTGATAAAAAGAAGCACTGGCATTCGTTAAAAGCTCGCTGGTGAATGTATCTGCAAGCAAGCATTAAAATAGGCAATAGGCTGTAGGCCTACCTTCCCCAAAACAGGAATGTTAGGATTTCAAAATAATAGAAGACACTTGGTGGTGCTTAATAACTGGAAGCAAGATATATGCAAACAATGTTTTGAGCAGTAAGTAAGACAGAAGTCAGAAGAGCCTTACTTGTGGGAATATTTAGTAGAATTTTGCACTGCTAGGGGTAAAATAGACAGTCAACAATGTTATTGATCCTTTTATACATGCCAAATAAATCAATGACTGATAATCAGGAAGTTGAAGGCAGCTGCTCCAATGAAGTTATGATCTCCTGCCTAGTTCCAGACATGGAACAGCTCTCAGAATCCACTGACCAATTGGGAAGAGGGACCTGCATGAGTATGGTGAGTGCATATATACCAACTATGCTGGAGTGTCATACAGACATTTATGTCAGATGTGCAAACACTAGAGAATGGGGGTACTCAGGCTGTTGAGGATCACTGGACCTGGAAATATAATATATCATCAAGAAATCTTGTTAGAATGAAAGTACAATGGAGATCAAATAATAAATGGAGTCTAGGCTGAGGTCCAGCTCTAGGTTTACTAGACCTAGTGATCATTTTCAAGATGCCTGAGTGTATATTGGAATGGACATCTTTGGTAGTTACTGAACATTGGTTCCTTGGTCTGAAGGACAAGAGGTAAAAAGCAAGTGAAGACCCTTAAAACAAGACCCTCTTGAACAAGATTTTAAGTCAAAAACAATGTAACATGCCAGGAGAAAGATACAAAAGTAGTATTTACCGTTATATTGTTGTTTTTGTTATTGTTCATTCATTAAGTCATGTCCAACTCCTTGCAACCCCATGGATTATAAGATGTCAGGCCCCTCTGTCCTCCACAATTTCCTGGAGTGGGCTCAAATTTAGAGCCATTGAATCGGTGATGCTATCTAACAACCTCATCCTCTGCTGTCTTCTTCTTTGCTTGCCTTCAGCCTTGCCCAGCATCAGGGTCATTTCCAATGAGTCGACTCATAGCAACAAGTGGCCAGAGTATTGGAGCTTCAATTTCGGCAACAATCCTTCCAATGAATATTCAGTGTTGATTTCCTTTAAGATTGAATGGTTTGATCTCCTTGCAGTCCAAGAAACTCTCCAGCACCACAATTCAAAAGCAACAATTGTTCAGAGCTCAGCCTTCTTTATGGTCCAGATCTCACATCCATACATGACTACTGGGAAAACCATAACTTTGTTGTCAAAGTTATGTCTCTGCTTTTTTCATTTGCTGTCTAGGTTTGCCATAGCTCTCCTTCCAGGGAGCAAGCATCTTTTAATTTCATGGCTGCAGTCACTGTCCGCAGTGATTTTGGAGCCCAAGAAATAAAATCTGCCACTTCTTCTTCTCTTTCCCCTTATATTTCCCATGAAGTAATGGGACTGGATACCATGATCTTAGTTTTTTGAATGTTGAATTTCAATTCAGCTTTTTTCACGCTTCTATTTCATCCTCATCAAGAGGCTCTTTAGTTCCTCTTCCCTTTCTGGGTTTTGAATGATATCAACTGCATACCTGAGGTTGTTGATATTCTTCCCAGTGATCTTGGTTCCAGCTTGTGATTCATTGGGCCCAATATTTTGCAAGATGTACTCTGCATATAAGTTTAAAAAGCAATGTGACAGTATACAGGAATGCATACTCCTTTACCAATTTCAATCCAGTCAGTTATTCCATGTGCAGTTCTAACTGTTGCTTCTTGACTCCCATACAGGTTTCTCAGGAGACAGGTAAGGTGGTCTGCTACTCCCATCTCTAAGAATTTTCCAGTTTGTTGTGATCTACACAGTCAAAGTCTTCAATGTAGTCAAGGAAACAGAAGTAGATGTTTTTGTGAAACTCCCTTGCCTTCTTCATGATCCAACAAATGTTGGCAGTTTGATCTCTGATTTCTCTGCCTTTTTGAAACCCAGCTTGTATGTCAGGCAGTCCTTGGTTCCAATGCTTCTGAAGCCTAGCTTGAAGGATTTTTAGCATATCCTTGCTAATATATGAAATTAGTGCAACTGTATCATAGTTTGAACATATTTTGGCATTGTCTTTCTTTAGGATTGGAATGAAAATTGACCTTTTCCAGTCCTGTGGCCACTGCTGAGTTTTTCAAATTTGCTGACATATTGAATGCAACACTTTAACAGCATTATCTTTTAGGATTTTAAATAGCTGAGGAAAGAGAAATGAAAAGAAAGGGAGAAAGGAAAATAAATACCCAACTGAATGTAGAGTTCCAGAGAATAACAAGGAGAAACAAGAAGGTCTTATTTGTCACCTCCACTAGCTTTTTTCATAGTATTGCTTCCTAAGGACTATTTGACCTCACAATCCAGGATGTCTTGCTCTAGGTGAGTGACCACACCATCGTGGTTATCTGGGATATTAAGTCCTTTTTTGTAGAGTTCTTGTGTGTTTTCTTACCACCTCTTCTTAATCTCTTTTGCTTCTTGTGTGCTTAGTCGCTCAGTCGTGTCTGACTCTTTGTGACCCCATGGACTTAGCCCTCCAGGCTCCTCTGTCCATGGGGATTCTCCAGGCAAGAGTACTGGGGTGGGTTGCCATACCCTCCTCCAGGGGGTTTTTCCAACCCAGCTATTGAACTCCAGTCTCCCACCTGGCAGGTGTATTCTTTACCATGTGAGCCACCAAGGAAACCCTTGCTTCTCTCAGGTCTTTACTTTTTCTGTCCTTGATCTTGCCCGTTCATGTATGAAATGCTCCCTTGATATCTCCAATTTTCTTGAAGAGATCTCTGCTGCTGCTGCTGCTGCTACTGCTAAGTCTCTTCAGTCATGTCCGACTCTGTGCGACCCCATAGATGGCAGCCCACCAGGCTCCCCCGTCCCTGGGATTCTCCAGGCAAGAACACTGGAATGGGTTGCCATTTCCTTCTCCAATGCATGAAAGTGAAAAGTGAAAGTGAAGTCGCTCAGTCGTGTCCGACTCTTAGCGACCCCATGGACTGCAGCCTACCAGGCTTCTCCGTCCATGGGATTTTCCAGGCAAGAGTACTGGAGTGGGTTCCATTGCCTTCTCTAGTCTCACCCATTCTATGTGTTCCTCTATTTCTTGCATCACTCATTTAAGAAGACCTTCTTATCTCTCCTTGCTATTCTCTGGAACTCTGCATGCAGTTGAGTGTATCTCTTCCTTTGTCCCTTGCTTTTCACTTCTCTTCCCTCCATGCATGCATGCATGCTCAGTCCTGTCTGACTCTTTGTGACTCCATGGACTGTAGCCTGGCAGGCTCCTCTGTCCATGGGATTTTTCAGGCAGGAATACTGGGATGGGCTGCCATTGCCTCCTCCAGGGGAATCTTCCCCACCAAGGGATCAAATGCACATCTCCTGAATTGCAGGCAGATTCTTTACCACTAGAACCACCTGGGAAACCTCTCTTTCCTCAGCTATTTGTATACTTTTCAGACAACCACTTTGCCTTCTTGCATTTTTTCTTTTCCCTTCAGGATGGTTTTGGTCACTCCCTCCTGTACAGTGTTATGAACCTCCATCCATAGTTCTTTAGACACTTTATCTACCAGGTATAATCCTTGAATCTATTCATCACTTCCACTGTATAATCATAAGGGATGGTCATACCTGAATGGCATAGTGGTTTTCCCTGCTTGCTTCAATGTAAGCTTGAGTTTTGCAATAAGAACTTTGTGATCGGAACCACAATCAGCTCCAGGTCTAATCTTTACTGACTGTATTGAACTTCTCCATATTTGGCTGCAGAGATCATAAACAAACTGATTTCAGTATTGACCACCTGGTAATGTCCATGTGTAGAGTCATCTCTTGGGTTGTTGAAAAGGATGTTTGTTCTAACCAATGTGTTCTCTTGAAAAAAATTCTTTTAGTCTTTGCCCTGCTTCATTTTGTACTCCAAGGCCAAACTTTCCTGTTATTCCCGGTACCTCTTGATTTTCTGCTATTGCAGTCCAATACCCTGTGATAAAAAGGACATATTTTTTGGGTGTTAGTTCTAGGAGATGTTTTAGGTCTTCATAGAATCCATCATCTTCAGCTTCTTAGGTGTTAGTACTTGGGGCATAGAGTAGGGTTTCTGTGATTTTGAACAGTTTGCCTTGGAAACCAACAGAGATCATTCTTTTGTTTTTGAGGCTACACCCAAATACTGCATTTTGGACTCTTATTGACTCTGAGGGCTATTCTATTTCTACTAAGGAATTCTTGCCCACAGTAGTAAATATAATGGTCATCTGAATCAAATTTGCCCATTCCTGTCCATTTTAGTACACTGATTCCTAAGTTGTCAGTGAAACCAGATGGGCCTTTGTTGGCAAAGTAATAACTCTGCTTTTTAATAGCTGTCTAGATTGGTCACAGCTTTTCTTTCAAGGAGCAAGCGTCTCTTAATTTCATGACTACATTCACCATCTGCAGTGATTTTGGAACCCCCCAAAAATAAAGTCTCTCACTGTTTGCACTGTTTCCCCATCTATTTGCCATGAAGAGATGGGACCAGATGCCATGATCTTAGTTTTCTGAATGTTGAGCTTTAAGCCTAATTTTTCACTCTCCTCTTTCAGTTTCATCAAGAGGCTCTTCAGTTCTTCTTCACTTTCTGCCATAAGGGTGGTGTCATCTGCATATCTCAGGTTATTGATATTTCTCCCAGCAATCTTGATTCCAGCTTGTGCTTCCTGCAGCCCAGCGTTTCTCATGATGTACTCTGCATATAAGTTAAATAAGCAGGGTGACAATATACAGCCTTGACTTAATCCTTTTCCTATTTAATTAGGTAGTGGACATCAAAGAGCTTGGGAAATTTTAAAGCAAGTTAAAACTGCAGAAATGCTATTATTCTTTATTTTCTTCAAATTTTAACATATTTTAAATGTGTTCTGTGCTTTTAAAAGTTGTGTGTCTTATACTCAATGGAATATTACTCAGCCATTAAAAAAATACATTTGAATTGGTTCTATTGAGATGGATGAAACTGGAGCCCATTATACAGAGTGAAGTAAGCCAGAAAGAAAAACACCAATACAGTATACTAATGCATATATATGGAATTTGAAAGATGGTAACAATAACCCTATATGCGAGGCAGAATAAGAGACACAGATGCATAGAACAGTCTTATGGACTCTGAGGGAGAAGGTAAGGGTGGGACGTTCTGGGAGAATAGCATCGAAACATGTATATTATCATGTGAAACAGAACACCATTCCAGGTTCGATGCATGAGACAAATGCTCAGGGCTGGGGCAATGGGATGACCCAGAGGGATGGGATGGGGAGGGAGGTGGGAGGGAGTTCAGGATGGGGAACACATGTAAACCCATGGCTGATTCATGTCAATGTATGGCAAAAACTACTACAATATTGTAAAGTAATTAGCCCCCAACTAAAATAAATAAATTTATTTAAATAAATAAATAAATAAAAGTTGTGTGTCTTGAACATCAGAATGTAACTTATGCCTGTGTTTCCTAATCTAGAGAATGGGGTAATAATGTTGACCTTACAAGTTATTGTGGGAATATGTTAACATACCTTACATAAATTATCTTGTACCATAAATTCTGCCACAAAGTAGGGCCCCTATAGGGGTGTGTGTTTGTGTTTTAAATTATAAAGTTTCAGTGGAAAATAAGCTTTCCTTTGGAATTCTCTTCTAATATAAACTCACATTTTTGCTCAAAGGAATAATAACAGAAACAATTAATGTGCAATCTGGTTCCCTGAGGAAATAGAAATCCACATTTAAGAGCTTTCAAAACAAGCTAATACACTATCTAGTTTGTCAGAGGGGATAGATTTATTAGCATAATAAAAGAGTACCAGGAAATTGCATAATAGTAACTAATTGCCTCCCCTTCCTTCCTTCTTGGAAATAGAAGTGTCACTGAAGTTCATGAACACACATGAGACCTTTCATCTTGTTGTTTCTAAGTTTGCTTTATTCACTACTCTTCTAGTATGGATCTTTAAGGAAATTGTCTTTTGCGGAGGAGAAAGCTCAAAGTTCTTAGAAGGATTAATTTTCTAGTGTTCACTTGATCCTGGAGTGACCATTTAATCTGATGAATATTTCCCTCTCACTATTGTTTACATCTTTAGTTTTTGAATCAAAGGTCTTTGAAGCTGGGAAAACAGATTATAGAATTCTATGGAAAGAATCTAATATTAATAGTTATTTATTAGAGAAGGGCTAAGTGATATTCTTCATTACAGTCATCCTCATAAGAGAGCATTTATTATGCATTTATATGTTCAATTTGCCTGATAGAAAATATTTCATTCTTTTTTTCTTTTTCCAGTCCTTTCTGTCCCTTAACTGATAACTGAGTTGCTGAGTGAGCATAGCACTGTAGAATGCTATGAATTCAAGTTCTCAAACACCATCTAATTCTCTGAACATTTCTGACGCTCTTTCATGTCATTCAAATCTCCTTTTCCTGGATCAGCTCTCTGTGACCTGACAACCTGATAATCTGATAAACCAAACTCTAGTAGTGAACTAATGGCTATTAATGGGTAATTTACTCTTTACAGAGAATTTAGTTTCAATTTAATTAGGTCATTTGAAAACAGAATTTTAGTCTATAAGAGTCATTATAATGGTAATTTCAAGTGCCCCCAAAAGAACTGTAATGGATTGCGATTGGGGTATTGATGAATAAAATACTTAAAAGTAGACAGGCTTTTTATCTACATTTTTTTACATATAACTTCCCCGGTGGCTCAGACGGTAAAGCGTCTGCCTACAATGCAGGAGACCTGAGTTCAATCCCTGGGTCAGGAAGATCTCCTGGAGAAGGAAATGGCAACCCACTCCAGTACTCTTGCCTGGAAAATCCCATCAATGGAGGAGCCTGGTAGGCTACAGTCCATGGGGTCGCAAGGAGTCTGTCAGGACTGAGCAACTTCAGTTTCACTTTCACTTTCTATGACATTCCAGTGGCTATGAAATAAACTTATCTCTCTAGAAGTCTGTGATCTAAGGCAGTTGCCAATGAAAGGCAGTCTGGAGAATTGGAGAAACTAACAACTACATAGGCAACAGATCAAACAGATAAAACGTCACTGGTTATCAAAATGGTTAACGGCCTGATTGGAAAATGTTGGGTCATGCATGATATCCACAAGGTATGGATATGGGTGAAGTTTCCAGATCTTCTCCAAATATCTAGAAAAAGAGAAAATTCAGATGCATCAATGAGAAGGAGGTATGTAAACTAGAATGATGTGAACATTTCCAGGCACATGAGGTAACCTGGAAAGAGGCCCAGGGAAGATGGAGCAGAGACAGTTTTAAGATGTGGGTATTTTAAAACTAACCTGACAGGAAGGAGATTAATAGGAAATAAGAGAGAGCTGAGAAAGAACATTTGGAATAACTACCTTAATGTAAACACTGAATAAGAGATTAACATGAATTGAAATTGGGGCCTTGGCTTGATATTCAGTGACTTGAGTAACAACTGTTCTTACTACCCACAAACTTTTGAAGAGGACAAAGTTAATTTTGGTGGCCTAGTCTTCTCTTTCTTCTTGTTGCCTCAATCTCCTGATTCTTTCCTTCTTTCATCCAGTGGTATATGGAAAGATATTACTCAAAGCATTCCCCATAAAGTAAAAATTTCCATCAAGAAAAAGTGAGTGCCCTTCCAAAATAAATCTGCATGTTAGCAGGAAATGAGGCCTTAATCTCTCGCTTTTTTTTTTTTTTAAATTAGATTCCAAGCACATGAGAACATGCCCACATTGAGATTGTTCTACATACTCCAGGGGCTTCTCAGGTGGCACAGTGGTAAAGAATTCTCCTACCAAGGAGGAGGCGCAAGAGATGCAGTTTTGATCCCTGGGTCAGAAAGATGCCCTGGAATAGGAACTGGCAACTCACTCTAGTATTCCTGCCTGGGAAATCCCATAGACAGAGGAGCCTGGTGAGCTACAATCCATAAGATCACAAAGAGTTGGACAAAATAGCACAGAGCAGCAGCACTCTGCTGTGTATCTGACTTCCTTTGGGGGTAGAGTTGAGCTCCTCTAAAGTAGGATAATTATCATGATGGTAAGAAACTTAGTTAGTACTCAACTAGTACTCGAGCATGAAGCCTGGTTGGAATTTTCATGGTGTGTAGTACAAAAGGACTTGTCCAACACATCCAATAAACAATAAAATAAAAATCAGTGACGTCCTCTGATACGTTTTTCCTCCTGACTCTGAATATATTATGCTAAAAGGGCTGAAGGGGCTATGTACATAGATTGACACACTAATATCATCAACCTAGTCAAGAGATTGAATGGCAAGTCCTCAGAACTATTCTGAGGTTTAGAGACCTATGCAGATTTTTCAGAATTTATATATTTAGATTCTAATTTCTATCCCACCTTTTACCCACTAGGAAGAATTTTAAATCTTCTTTTCTGTGTCCCTAATTGGCACCTTTGAAAGTTTATATATATCTACACCTCCTGAGAGTTGTAGAACTTGTTTGATTTGATTTTTTAAAAGCACCCAGAAGCCTCATTATAGCACAGATCCCCTTTTCAGCACATGGCTTTGAAACCCACACTGCTTTCTTTAAATCTTTCGACTATGGATTAAAAAATAAAAATAAAATATAAATTTCTTCCTTTGACACCTTTCATAACACCTGGGTCTGATTTCTAAAATGTTAGTTCTAGCAAAAATAGATTATCTCTGGGCCCCACCTTTGAACAGAGATCAACTATAGAAGAGAAACAACTATGGGAGGAATGTGACATATTCCCAAAAGGAAAGGTTTATAGTTTATGTAAAAAAGACAGATCATTCCTTGTATTCATGGGAAGCATGTCAAGTGGAAGAGGAAATAGGAATCAATGGAAGAAACTACTGGGGGACAAATTGCAATTCAATATAAAGGCTGACTCTTGAAAATGATTGTCCCAGTTGTCAAAGATGGCATAAACTTTGTCAGAAAGTAGACAGCTCCCTGCCACTGGAACATTTGAATTATCACAAGCAGGCTTCAAGTACCAGATGAGGCTAGTAAAATATTTTTTAAGGTCCCTTTCAACTCTCAAATTTTGTCTTTAGTGTTTTGGGTTGTTTTTTTTTTTTCTTTCAATTTTTCTTCTCCATTTAAGGTTTTAATAAATGTTAACAAACAACAAAAAATGCATTTCTTTTTCTTCTCTATTTAATGTTTCTTCTTCCCAAACCTTTTGTTCTCCATGTCCTTATAATGTAATCTAGGAAATTACATTCAAACTAAAGAACTGGTAATTTAATATATTACCTTTCTCAGGAATATTTGCAACTCAAAAGAATATAGGAGAAGAGGATAATGCTTGACTAAATGAAATAAGTTGCTAACAGTGAAACTAGATAGTAAAAACATGCCAAGAAAATCTTTCAGTGTCCCTCAACAGAAAACATAATCATGATTGCTCACTTTGTATAAATATGAGACAAAACGTTACAAAATTGGGTATGTTTTTAATAGTCTAACAAAAATTTACCCTTTGCATAACATTTTAAAGTATTAATTTAATATCAAAGACATTTCTATTTAGCAATATTTAAAAATAAGTAAAATTTGATTGTCACAACAATGGTCAGCAAATTTGGGTACATCGTGTTAGGTTAGAAAACCATATGATCAAGAAACTGACACAATCTAGGTTCTAATTTTGGCTTTCACATTAACATTCTGCATCATGCTAAGCACATTACTTTGTTCCTCTGGGATACCACTGTCCCACCTTTACAATGAGAAGGTTGAAATAAATAATCACTAAGTTATTTTCCAGTCCCAAATCATATGTGCTAAGAATAACCTGAGTCAGCAGTTAAGAATGCTCCTCCTGCTCTGAACTCCTCTGAAGCCAGTGTGGCCACTAACAAAACTATCCTGTACTGTGAAATATGCTCATTCAGAATCAGGTCAAATACTTTGATATTCATGTAAGTAAAATCTGTTTGTAAGGCATTCTAGGGTTTATAAGAAATCAGTTTCTGTGAGGTAGGTAGAAATGATTTCCACTTGAATACTCACAAATAAAGGCCATAGTCCCTCCAGTTTTGTCTGTTCCTTGAAACTACCCTGAAGCTTATTGGCCCAGCAACAGTGCTGAAGCTAAAAGTATTGCATCTGCTCACATGGACACATGCCATTAAATTTTTGATCTCTGCTTTGACAGGCTATCTTTTATTTTCCTTCATTTAAATTCTTTAAAATAAGACTGGCAACCCACTGGCTATGGTAACATGTCCTACCCATTTTTGTAGGTTTTAATCCCAAACTCATTAGTGAGTCGTGTGCTTTAAAATAAAAGAAATTATAAGCAACAACTAAAAAATAGAATATTACAGATCCATTATGCTAGTTGAAATGACTATAGATTACTTCTTCTCTTTCTCAAGGATTCATTGAGTATGTACTAAGTTGCTTCAGTCATGTCCAACTCTTTGCAACCCTGTGGACTGTTGCTCATCAGGCTCCTCAGTCCGTTGATTCTCCAGGCAAGAATACTGGAGTGGGTTGACATGCCCCCCTGTAGGGCATCATCCCAATCCAGTGGTAGAACCCATGCCTCATGTCTCCTGCATTGATAGGCAAGTTCTTTATCAATGAGTCACCTGGGAAGCCCGCAAGGGTTCACTACAAGATGGCAAATAAAAAGTTTAAATGTTACCATGATGCACAACTCTGTATTTATGCCAAATACAATATCCATAGGCAATACCATGATGCACAATTCTGTGTTTGCATCAAATATAATATCCATAGGCAATACATAATAGTGTTCCAATAAAACTTTATTTACAAAATCAGGCAGTGAGCTATATTTGGTGTCTAAGTTGTAGGTTGTTCACACTTCTATTGGAGTGTAATTCATGAAATGGACATTATATTTGAGTAAAGGTGGAGTAGGTGAGTACTTGACTTACAGAACCACATATGTAAAAATTACGTTTTTAAAACCAGTTTCCACAAGTTCACAGTAATTAGCAAATCTAATGCTTGCAAACCACTCCTATTTCTAGAAAAAAAGTGATACTTAAAGCAAATTTATCAAGTCATGCAATATAAAGACAAGTATCTGTGGATTTATTTTTTCTTTTTTTAATTAATTTATTTTAATTGGAGGCTAATTACATTAAAATATTGTAGTGGGTTTTGCCATACATTGACATGAATCAGCAATGGGTGTACATGTGTTCCCCATCCTAAACCCCCTTCCCACTTCCCTCCCCATCCCATCCCTCAGGGTCATCCCAGTGCACTAGCCCTGAGCACCCTGTCTCATGCATCAAATCTGGACTGGTGATCTGTTTCACATATGATAATATACATGTTTCAATGCTATTCTCTCAAATCATCCCACCCTTGCCTTCTCCCACAGAGTCCAAAAGACTGTTCTATACATCTGTGTCTCTTTTGCTGACTCGAATATAGGGTCATCCTTACCATCTTTCTAAATTCATATATATGCATTAGTATACTGCATTGGTGTTTTTCATTCTGACTTACTTCACTCTGTATAACAGGCTCCAGTTTCATCCACCACATTAGAACTGATTCAAATGCATTCTTTTTAATGGCTGAGTAATATTTCATTGTGTATATGTACCACAGCTTTCTTATCCATTTGTCTGCTGATGAACATCAAGGTTGCTTCCATGTCCTGGCTATTGTAAACAGTACTGCGATGAACATTGGGATGCATGTGTCTCTTTCAATTCTGGTTTCCTAGATGTGTATGCCCAGCAGTGGGATTGCTGGATCATACCGCAGTTCTATTTCCAGTTTTTTAAGGAATCTCCACAGCGTTCTCCATAGTGGCTATACTACTTTTCATTCCCACCAACAATGTAAGAGGGTTCCCTTTTCTCTGCACCCTCTTCAGCATTTATTGTTTGTAGACTTTTTGCTAGCAGCCATTCTGACCTGTGTGAGATGGTACCTCATTGTGGTTTTGATTTGTATTTCTCTTATAATGAGTGATGTTGAGCATCTTTTCAAGTGTTTGTTAGCCATCTGTGTGTCTTCTTTGGAGAAATGTCTGTTTAGTTCTTTGGCCCATTTTTTGATTGAGTTGTTTATTGTTCTGGAATTGAGCTGCATGACCTGCTTGTATATTTTGAGATTAATTGTCAGTTGCTTCACTTGTTATTATTTTCTCCCATTTTGACGGCTGTCTTTTCACCTTGCTCATAGTTTCCTTTGTTGTGCAAAAGCTTTTAAGTTAATTTAGGCCCCATTTGTTTATTTTTTCTTTTATTTCCATTACTCTGGGAGGTGGGTCATAGAGGATCCTGCTGTGATTTATGTCAGAGAGTGTTTTGCCTATGTTTTCTTCTAGGAGTTTTATAGTTTCT
Organism: Giraffa tippelskirchi; assembly: GCF_054371585.1. Classification (NCBI taxonomy): domain Eukaryota; kingdom Metazoa; phylum Chordata; class Mammalia; order Artiodactyla; family Giraffidae; genus Giraffa; species Giraffa tippelskirchi. Next base: position 68,809,150 of record NC_137278.1, read on the forward strand.
GATATTACATTTAGATCTTTAATCCATTTTGAGTTTATTTTTGTGTATGGTGTTAGAAAATGTTCTAGTTTCATTCTTTTACAGGTGATTGACCAGTTTTCACAGCACCACTTGTTAAAGACATTGTCTTTTCTCCATTGTATATTTATGCCTCCTTTGTAAAATATAAGGTGTCCATAGGTGCATGGATTTATCTCTGGGCTTTCTATTTTGTTCCATTGATCTATATTTCTGTCTTTGTACCAGCACCATACTGTTTTGATGATTGTAGCTTTGTAGTATAGTCTGAAGTCAGGCAGATTGATTCCTTCAGTTCCATTCTTCTTTCTCAAGATTGCTTGGCTATTTGAGGTTTTTTTTTGTATTTCCATACAAATTGTGAAATAATTTGTTCTAGTTCTCTGAAAAATACCATTGGTAGCTGGATAGGGATTGCATTGAATCTATAGATTGCTTTGCATAGTATACTAATTTTCACTATATTCATTCTTCCCATCCATGAACATGATATATTTCTCCTTACATTTGTGTTATCTTTGATTTCTTTCATCAGTGTTTTATAGTTTTCTATATATAGCTCTTTTGTTTCTTTAGGTAGATTTATTCCTAAGTATTTCATTATTTTCATTGCAATGGTGAATGGAATTGTTTCCTTAATTTCTCTTTCTGTTTTTTCATTGTTAGTGTATAGGAATGCAAAGGATTTCTGTGTGTTGATTTTATATCCTGCAACTTTACTATATTCATTGATTAGCTCTAGTAATTTTCAGGTGGAGTGTTTAAGGTTTTCTATGTAGAGGATCATATCATCTGCAAACAGTGAGAGTTTTACTTCTTCTTTTCCATTCTGGATTCCCTTTATTTCTTTTTCTTCTCTAATTGCTGTGGCTAAAACTTCCAAAATTATGTTGAATAGTAGTGGTGAGAGTGGGCAACCTTGACTTGTTCCTGACTTTAGGGGAAATGCTTTCAATTTTTCACCATTGAGGATAATGTTTGCTGTGGGTTTATCATATATGGCTTTTATTGTGTTGAGGTATGGTCCTACTATGCCTGCTTTCTGGAGGGGTTTTATCATAAACGGACGTTGAGTTTTGTCAAAGGCTTTCTCTACATCTATTGAAATAATCATGTTTTTTTTCTTTCAATTTGTTAATGTGGTGTATCACATTGATTGATTTTCAGATATTAAAGAATCCTTGTATCCCTGGGATAAAGCCCACTTAGTTATTATGTTTTATCTTTTTAATATGTTTTGGATTCTGTTTGCTAGAATTTTGTTAAGGATTTTTGCATCTGTGTTCATCAGTGATATTGGCCTGTAATTTTCTTTTATTGTGCCATGTTTCTCTGGTTTTGGTACTAGGGTGACAGTGGGCTCATAGAATGGAAGTTTACCTTTCTCTGCAATTTTCTGGAAAAGTTTGAGTAGGGTAGATGTTAACTCTTCTCTAAATTGTTGGTAGAATTCAGCTGTAAAGCCGTTTTGTCCTGGGCTTTTGTTTGCTGGAAGATTTCTGATTACAGAAAGATTAAGTTTTCATTTCCGTGCTTGTGGTGTGTCTGTAAGATTTTCTATTTCTTCGTGGTTAATTTTTGGAAAGTTATAATTTCTAAGAATTTGTCCCTTCTTCCAAGTTGTCCATTTTATTGGCATGTAGTTGCTTATAGTAGTCTCTTACGATCCTTTGTATTTGTGTTATCTGTTGTAATTTCTTCATTTTCATTTCTAATTTTTTTTGTTGATGAGTCTGGCTAATGGTTTGTCTATGTTATTTATCTCCTTAAAGAACCAGCTTTTAGCTTTGTTGATTTTTGCTATGGTCTCCTTTGTTTCTTTTTCTTTTCTTTTTGCCCAGATTTTAATGATTTCTTTCCTTCTACTAACCCTGAGGTTCTTCACTTCTTCCTTTTCTAGTTGCTTAAGTGTAGTTCAGTTCAGTTCAGTTGCTCAGTCGTGTCCGACTCTCTGCAACCCCATGAATTGCAGCACGCCAGGCCTCTCTGTCCATCACCAACTCCCGGAGTCTACCCAAACCCATGTTCATCGAGTTGGTGATGCCATCCAACCATCTCATCCTCTGTCGCCCCCTTCTCCTCCTGCCCCCAATCCTACCCAGCATTAGAGTTAGGTTATTTATTTTATTTTTCTCTTCTTTCTTGAGATAAGCTTGTATTGCTATGAACCTTCCCCTTAGCACAGCTTTTATTGAGTCCCATAAGTTTTGGGTTGTTGTGTTTTCATTTTCATTAGTTTCTATTCATATTTTGATTTCTTTTTTGATTTCTTCTGTGATTTTTTGGTAATTCAGAAGCATGTTGTTTAGCCTCCATATGTTTGTATTTTTAATAGTTTTTTTCTTGTTCAGTTCACTTCAGGTCACTCAGTCGTGTGTGACTCTTTGCAACCCCATGAATTGCAGCACGCCAGGCCTCTCTGTCCATCACCAACTCCCAGGGTCTACTCAAACCCATGTCCATCAAGTCAGTGATGCCATCCAACCATCTCATCCTCTGTCGTCCCCTTCACCTCCTGCCCCCAATCCTACCCAGCATTAGGGTCTTTTCTAAAGAGTCAACTCTTCGCATGAGGTGGCCAAAGTATTGGAGTTTCAGCTTCAACATCAGTCCTTCCAGTGAACACCCAGGATTGATCTCCTTTAGGATGGATTGATTGGATCTCCTCGCAGTCCAAGGGACTCTCAAGAGTCTTCTCCAACACCACAGTTCAAAAGCATCAATTCTGCGGTGCTCAGCTTTCTTCACTGTCCAACTCTCACATTTATACATGACCACTGGAAAAACCATTGTCTTGACTAGACGGACTTTTGTCGGCAAAGTAATGTCTCTGCTTTTAAATATGCTATCTAGAAAAATAAATAAATAAATAAATAAATAAATATGCAATCTAGGTTGGCCATAACCTTCCTTCCAAGGAGCAAGCGTCTTTTAATTTCATGGCTGCAATCACCATCAGCAGTGATTTTGGAGCCCAAAAAAATAAAGTCTGACACTGTTTCCCCATCTATTTCCCATGAAGTTATGGAACCAGATGCTATGATCTTAGTTTTCTGAACATTGAGCTTTAAGCCAACTTTTTCACTCTCCTCTTTCACTTTCCTCAAGAGGCTCTTTAGTTCTTCTCCACTTTCTGCCATAAAGGTGGTGTCATATGCATATCTGAGGTTATTGATATTTCTCCTAGCAATCTTGATTCCAGCTTGTCTTTCTTCTAGTTGACATCTAATCTTACCACATTGTGATCAGACAAGATGCTTGAAATGATTTCAATTTTTTTGAATTTTTGAAGCCTAGATTTATGGCCCAGGATGTGATCTATCCTGGAAGGCTCCATGTGCACTTGAGAAAAAGGTGAAATTCATTTTGGGGGGGTGAAATGTCCTATAGATTTCAATTAGATTTAACTGGTCCACTGCATCATTTAAAGTTTGTGTTTCCATGCTAATTTTCTGTTTAGTTGATCTATCCATAGGTGTGAGTGGGGTATTCAAGTCTCCCACTATTATTGTGTTATTGTTAATTTCCCCTTCCATACTTGTTAACGTTTGCCTTACATATTGTGGTGCTCCTCTGTTGGGTGAATATATATTTATAATTTTTATACCTTCTTCTTGCGTTGATCCTTTGATCATTATGTAGGGTCCTTCTTTGTCTCTTTTCACAGCCTTTATTTCAAAGTCTATTTTATCTGATATGAGTATTGGTACTCCTGCTTTCTTTTGGTCTCCATTTGTGTGAAATACTGTTCTCCAGCCCTTCATTTTCAGTCTGTATGTGTCCCTTATTTTGTGGTGGGTCTCTTGTAGACAGCATATATAAGGGTTTTGTTTTTGTATCCATTCAGCCAGTCTTTGTATTTTGGTTGGGGCAATCAACTGATTTACATTTAAGGTAATTATTGATAAGTATGATCTCGTTGCCATTTACTTTGTTGTTTTGGGTTCGAGTTTATACACCTTTTCTCTGTTTCCTGTCTACAGAAGATCCTTTAGCATTTGTTGAAGATCTGGTTTGGTGGTGCTGAATTCTCTCAGCTTTTGCTTGTCTGTAAAGCTTTTGATTTCTCCTTCATATTTGAATGAGATCCTTGCTGGGTACAGTAATCTGGGTTGTAGGTTTTTCTCTTTCATCACTTTGAGTATGTCCTGCCATTCCTTTCTGGCATGAAGGGTTTCTATTGAAAGATCAGCTGTTAACCTTATGGGAGTCCCCTTGTATATTATTTGTTGTTTTTCCCTTGCTGCTTTTAATATTTGTTCTTTGTGTTTGAGCTTCATTAATTTGATTAATATGTGTCTTGGGGTGTTTCGCCTTGAGTTTATCCTGTTTGGGCCTCTCTGGGTTTCTTGGACTTGGACTTCTATTTTAGGGAATTTTTCAACTATTATCTCCTCAAGTATTTTCTCATGGTCTTTCTTTTTGTCTTCTTCTTCTGGGACTCCTATGATTTGAATGTTGGGGCGTTTGACATTTTCACAGAGGTTGTCCTCATTTCTTGTAATTCTTTTTTTCTTTTTTTCTCTCTGCTTCATTTATTTCCACAATTCTATCTTCCACCTCACTTACCCTTCATCTGCCTCAGTTTTCTACTTTTGGTTCCCTCCAGAGTGTTTTTGATCTCAGTTATTGCATTATTTATTATTGCTTGAGTCTTTTTTATTTCTTCTAGGTTCTTGTTAAACATTTCTTGCATCTTCTCAATCCTTGTTTCCTGACTATTTATCTGTAGCTCCATTTTGTTTTCAAGATTTTGGATCATTTTTACCATCATTATTCTGATTTCTTTTTCAGGTAGTCTCCCTATCTCCTCCTCTTTTGTTGGGTTTGGTGGGCATTTATCATGTTCCTTTACCTGCTCAATATTTCCCTGCCTTTTCATCTTGTTTAGATTGCCGTGTTTGGGGTGGCCTTTCTATATGCTGGAAGAAGTGGTTCTTCTTTATTGTAGAGATTCCTCCCTGTGGGTGGGGTTGGACGAGTGGCTTGTCAGGAATCCTGTTTATGGAAGCTTGTGTCAGTGTTCTGGTGGGTGGAGCTGGATCTCTTCTCTCTGGAGTGCAATGAAGTGTCCATTAGTGAGTTTTGAGGTGTCTTTGGGTTTGGTGTGACTTTGGGCAGCCTGTATATTAATGCTCAGGGCAAAATTCAAACATTAAAAATCTAGAGTAGAGATTAGACTCTCAAAAATACAACATTTTTTTAAAAAATCACAAAAATTATAAAAAATACATATGAAATAAATTTTCTTTAAAAATAGGGTCTTTTTTTGCAAGGTAATAGTAGGTTATATAAATGAAAATTAAAGGAGTAATAAAGGACTTAAAAAGAAAAAAAAATTAAAAAATGATAATAGTAAAATCTATCTAGGAATATCTCTGGAGCTATTTCAGGCAGTGTGGGGTCAGCTCAGTTTCAGATAGTTCCTTGTTCCTGCTTATACTTCTTCTCGAGGTCTAGACCCCTTCCAGTGTAGTTGGTGCTAACTACAGTGTTTTAACCTGTTGCGCCTGTCACTTCCAAAGCTGTTCCCTCTGTTTATGTTGACTTCTTCTGTTTGTGAGTCTCTTCAGTGTCTAATTTCCACCCTGACAGAAGGGGCCAAAGGTGGTCACTTATTTAGGCTCACTTGTTCAGTTGTGCTGTGAGGAGGGAGGAACACTGCAAACAAATATCACTGGCATGTGTGAGGAGTGCTCGCAGTCTCTGGGCCACACTGGATTTGCCCCCACTCACAGCGTGTCTGCTTACCCAGTGTTCACTGCTCCAGCTCCAGGATGCACTGCAAGGGAACTGTCTAAAGTGGGCCCTGGGTTGTGTGCACTTCCCAGGTCTAAACCGCTCAGGTTCAGGTTCTGGGGTACTCCACAAAGGTACAGACTTGGTTGGGCCTGCGCTTTGTGTCCTCCCAGGTCCGAGCAGCTCAGGTGACCAGGTGCTTGGCGAGCACACTCTCCCCAGATGGGTCGGTGCATCTTATCACCTCCCCCTACCAGCCACTGGTTTTCTGGGTGCACAGTGGGAGTGCTGTCTCAGGTGTGCTGTGTGTCTCCTCTGGGGAGCTGATCTCTGGCTGCAACCCTCTTGATGGATGTCAACCCTCCAGGATCCCAGGAAGACTTGGTTGGCACCTGGGAGCCTGCTCACAGTTTGGTAGAGGATGCTGTCTCTGGGGCCAAGATTTCCCCTTGCCTTCTAGCTCTGGTTGTTGCCTGCCTGCCTCTCTGCCTCCAGCAGGGGATGGGCCAGACTGCAGCCGGCTAGCTCCTCTCTGGTATTCACTTAGTCCTTCTTTGTTCTGTGAGCAGGCCTGGCAGTGCCTTAGGTTAGAGCTTTTCACCGGAAAGTTCTCTCTCTCCCTCTTCTTTTTTTCCTCTCTCTCTCTCCTTGGCTATCCCACAGTTTGGGTTGCTCTCTGAAGTTAGCTCCCTCAGATTGTCCTCAGGGCATTCAGTCCAGGTACTTAACCTAAGCAATACAGTCCGCGCCTCCCTGTTCAGCCCCCGCTTGCTGGTGGTGGACGCGAGTGTCTGGGCTACTTCTCCACTGGGAGTTGCGATTAGGCGCGTAATATATGGGGTTTATTTATTTACTTTTTCTTCCCGGTTATGTTGCCCTCTGATATTCCAGAACTTCCCACAGACCCGCCAGTGAGAGGGTTTCCTGGTGTTTGGAAACTTCTCCTCTTTCACGACTCCTTCCCTGGGATGGGTCTCCATCCCTAACTCTTTTGTCTCTCATCTTTTACATTTCGTCCTACCTCCTTTCAAAGACAATTGGCTGCCTTTCTGGGGGTCTGGTGTCCTCCGCCAGAGTTCAGAAGTTGTTTTGTGGAATTTGCTTAGTGTTCAAATGATCTTTAGATGAATTTGGGGGGGGGAGTGGTCTCCCCGTCCTATTCCTCCTCCATCTTAGGACCCAACTCATATCTGTGGTTTAATAGAAAAGAAATATATTATGAACATTGTCAAACAGTTTGTATATTTAACATTTCAATTTATATGTAGAAATGGAAAGAATGTTCATATAAATATCCAACATTGCATTCAAGAATTTCATCTACTGTAATGTAAGTCACCTTAACTTCCACTTCTCCAGTGCACTATCTGGGATGTTGAAGAGTGCACATACATAGTTAGTGACGTGGAGAGTTATATTCAGTTCAGTTCATGTCAGTCGCTCAGTCATGTCCCACTCTTTGCGACCCCATGGACTGCAGCAGCCCAGGCCTCTCTGTCCATCACCAAATGCTGGAGCTTACTGAAACACATGTCCATTGAGTCAGTGATGCCATCCAATCATCTTATCCTCTGTCATCCCCTTCTTCTCTGGCTTTCAATCTTTCCCAGCATCAGGGTCTTTTCAAATGAGTCAGTTCTTCATATCGGGTGGCCAAAGGACTGGAGTTTCAGCTTCAGCATCAGTTGTTCCAATCAATATTCAGGGCTAATTTCCTTTAGGATGAACTGGTTGGATCTTGCAGTCCAAGGAACTCTCAAGAGTCTTCTGCAACATCACAGTTTAAAAGCATCAATTCTTCAGCACTCAGCTTTCTTAATAGTCCAACTCTCATATCCACACATGACTACCAGAAAAATCATAGCTTTGACTAAACAGACCTTTGTTGACAAAGTAATGTCTCTGCTTTTTAATAAGCTGTCTAGGTTGGTCATAGCTTTTCTTCCAAGGAGCAAGCATCTTTTAATTTCATGGCTGCAGTCACCATCTGCAGTGATTTTGGAAACAAAAAGTTAAAATCTGCCACTGTTTCCCCATCTATTTGCCACGAAGTGATGGGACCGGATGCCATGATCTTTGTTTTCTGAATGTACAGTTGCAAGCCAACTTTTTTACTCTCCTTTTTCACTTTCATCAAGACACTCTTTAGTTCTTCTTCCCCTTCTGCCATAAATGTGGTGTCATCTGCATACCTGAGGTTACTGATATTTCTTCTGGCAATCTTGATTCCAGCTTTGCTTCATCAAGTCCAGTATTTCTTGCGATGTACTTTGCATACAAGTTAAATAAGCAGTGTGACAACATACAGCCTTGACGTATTACTTTCCCCATTTGGAACCAGTCTGTTGGTCCATGTCCAGTTCTAACTGTTGCTCCTTGACCTGCATACAGATTTCTCAGAAGACAGGTCAGGTGGTCTGGTATTCCCATCTCTTGAAGAATTCTCCACAGTCTGCTGTGATCCACACAGTCAAATACTTTGGCATAGTCAATAAATCAGAAATAGATGTATTTATAGAACTCTCTTGCTCTTTCAATGTTCCAACAGATGTTGGCAATTTGATCTCTGACTCCTCTGTCTTTCCCAAATCCAGCTTGAACATCTGGAAATTCACAGTTCACGAACTGTTGAAGCCTGGCTAGGAGAATTTTGAGCATTAGTTTAATAGCATGTGAGATGAGTGCAATTGTTCAGTAGTTTGAACATTCTTTGGCATGGCCTTTCTTTGGGATTGGAATGAAGACTGACATTTTCAAGTCCTGTGGCCACTGCTGAGTTTTCCAAATTTGCTGGCATATCAAGTGCAGCACTTTCACAGCATCATCTTTTAGGATTTGAAATAGCTCAACTGGAATTTCATCACCTCCACTAGTTTTGTTCCTAGTGATGCTTCCTAAGGCCCACTTTGCTTTGAATTTCAGGATGTCTAGCTCTAGGTGAGTGATCACACCATCGTGATTATCTGAGTCATGAAGATCATTTTTGTATAGTTCTTCTGTGTATTCTTGTGACCTCTTCTTAACATCTTGTGCTTCTGTTATGTCCATACCATTTCTGTCCTTTATTGTGCCAATCTTTGCATGGAAATTTCCTTTGGTATCTGAGCTACAGTAACATTCCCATCTTGTTTTTGCTGACTGTATAGAGCTTCTCCATCTTTGGCTGCAAAGAATATAATCAATCTAATTTTGGTATTGACCATCTGGTGCTGTCCATGTGTAGAGCCTTCTCTTGTGTTGTTGGAAGAGAGTGTTCTAGAAGGTCTTGTAGGTCTTCTTAGAACCCTTCAACTTCAGCTTCTTCAGCATTATTAGTCAGGGCATAGACTTAGATACTGTGATACTGAATGGCTTGCCTTGGAAACGAACAGAGATCATTCTGTCATTTTTGAGATTGCATCAAAGTACTGCATTTCAGACTCTTTTTTGACTATTTATGGCCCCAACCATCAGAACAAGACCCAGTTTTCCCCTCAGTCAGTCTCTTCCATCAGGAAGTTTCCATTAGCCTGTTATCCTTCTCCATCAGAGGGCAGACAGACTGAAAACCATAATCACAGAAAACTAACCAATCTGATCACATGGACCACAATCATGTCTAACTCAATGAAACTGTGAGCCATGCCATGTAGGGCCACCCAAGACAGAGGGATCATGGTGGAGAGTTCGGACAAAATGTAGTCCACTGGAGAAAGGAATGGCAAACCATTTCAGTATGTTTGTCTTGAGAACCCCATGAACAGTATGAAAAAGCAAAAAGATAGGACACTGAAAGATGAACTCCCCAGGTCGATACATGCCTAATGTGCTACTGGAGATCAGTGGAGAAATAACTCCAGAAAGAATGAAGAGATGTAGCCAAAACAAAAACAGTGCCCACTTGTGAGTGTGACTGGTGATGGAAGTAAAGTCTGATGCTGTAAAGAGCAATATTTCATAGGAACCTGGAATGTTAGGTACATGAATGAAGGTAAATTGGAAGTGGTCAGACAGGAGATGGCAAAAGTGAACATTGACATTTTAGGAATCAGTGAACTAAAATGGACTGGAACAGGTGAATTTAACTCAGATAACCATTATATCAACTACTGTGGAGAGCAATATTACTCTCTAGCAATCTATACTCCAAAGCATAGGGAATCCTTGTGAACTGGTAGTCTATGAGAATGTAATAGTGGTGTACTAAGCAAAGTGAAGTGAAAGTGCTCAGTCGTGTCCAACTCTTTGTGACCGCATGGCCTGTACAGACCATGGAATTCTCCAGGCCCAAATACTGGAGTGGGTAGCTTTTCCCTTCTCCAGGGGATCTTCCCAACCTCGGGATTGAACCCAGGTCTCCCTCATTGCAGGCAGATTCTTTTTCAGCTGAGCCACATAAGCTAATTCTGAGACAGAAGAAACAGACCAGTATGGTGGGAGGAGAGAAATGAGGCTCAACTGAATAGAAAGGCGTGGACAAGAGGAGAGGGCAGAGAATAGATATTTCTTCCAGGAAAATTTATATACTAAGATATCATGTTAAGTTACTTTTTTAAAAAAGCAGATCAACATTCTCCTGGTGACATATTTCTGATGGCAAAGAATCAAATATTTTTGGTTTTCCATTTGGCCATCTTCTCAGGATCTGAGTATTTTCCCTATTTCATATAAAAACAATACTTGCTTAAGGTCTGATTTACAGAGACCTTGATAGGAAACCCATTTTCTCAAATTACAGTGAAAATTTACACATAAATACTGCATATTGATAAGACTGAAATAACTGATGATCTCACCAGCAGTATTTCCAGATCAATATAATCTTGAAGGCTGTCTTTGTGATTGACGTTTCTGCTATTAAGTGTTTTTTGCAACTCTTTTTTTCTCGTTATGACCTTTACTAATAGGAGATTGGATCACTGATGATGGGTGTATACAAGGATAATTAGTGTGCCACTCCAGTTTCTCAAAAGGTTTTAATTATTCTACTCCATCGTTTAAAGCTACACCTAGTAAAATGCTATCAACATTAACTCAAGGCAAGAGATAGACATATGATTGTTTGGTTATAGCTTCCTAAAAACAAGTTCTCGAGAAGCACATTGAACTTTTACTCCATTCTGTGGACTTGAATGGAGAAACATTTGAGCAATCACTTAACCTTCTCCATATCAGTTTCTTTTCACAGAAAATAAATAAAATAGTAATTTTCTTGCCCCTATTGTGGCTTCAAGATAATAGATGTAGTTTTTAAGTCCTTTGAAAAGTACAAGATACATATATATACATAAATATGCATGTATATTCAATATAATGATATATTAAATACATTATTGTAATCATATATAATATATATATAATCTTTGGCAATCTTGTCAAGAAAATAAAAATTATACATAAAATAAAAATACAATGCAGTAAAATATGATAAAAATAAATTACGTATTTGCCTCATCTTATGTTCTCCATGGAACTGAAGATCGAAACAAGGGCTTGAGTTTCTCTTGAGGACAGGAGGGGAAAACCAACACAAGAAGGCATGTTCAGATTGGTTACCATGAAGAGCAGTGTGTCCTGAGTCCTGTTGGAGCCTTTGAGAGCTGTGCAGAATGTGCCTTAGAGGGGTTTATCTGTGAACTGGAAGAAAATTACATTTATCTGTTGGCTGCCTCCTCCCATCTGTCTAAGCTTACACAACAAGAGATTACCTTCCTAGCACATTTAGGTTGTGCATGCCATGAGGTATCAAGACTACTTGAGGTTCCCACATTAGAGCCTGCTGATGAAGTAAGGTGCTGCCCAGTTCTACCTCCATGAAGATGGCTGCCGCAGAAAGGACTGATAGAAAAAAAATGGGCTCAGAAACATGAATCAGGGCACAAGAGGAATTCAATACACTATTTGAAAGTCACATTAAGTGCTACAACTGTACTTTGAAAATTATTGATTTACACCATTAAATTATAAATTTAACCTCTATCAAAGCTTTAACATACTTTGTTCTTCCAACTTAATAAGACTTTATAAAAAATTAAGATTCTTAGATTTTGGTATAAATGACCAGAGGAAGAAATATGCCCTCCTATGAAATTTAAAGAACAAAACATAAGAAACAAGGGAAATATTCTTGGATATTACATGGTTTTCACAAAACCCCTACATCAAATGCAAAATTATTAACATGGTATGACAGTGAAGCATGTAAGAATTCAAAAATATAAATAAAATTTTCACTTTTTTCACCATCATATGTTGACACTAAATAAGTATGGCAGATGTATTCTTCAGTTCAGTTCAGTTCAGTCACTCAGTCATGTCCGACTCTTTGCGACCCAATGAACTGCAGCACTCCAGGCCTTTCTGTCCATCACCAGCTCTCAGAGTTTATTCAAACTCATGTCCATTGACTCGGTGATGCCATCCAACCATCTCATCCTCTGTCATCCCCTTTGCTTCCTGCCTTCAATCTTTGACAGCATCAAGGTTTTTTCAAATGGGTCAGTTCTTCGCATCAGGTGGCCAAAGTATTGGAGTTTCAGCTTTAGCATCATTTTTTCCAATGAATATTCAGGACTGATTTCCTGCGGGATGGACTGGTTCGATCTCCTTACAGTCCAAGGAACTCTCAAGAGTATTCTCCAACACCACAGTTCAAAAGCATCAGTTCTTCGGCGCTCATCTTTCTTTATACTGCAACTCTCACATTCATATATGACCACTGGAAAAACCATAGCCTTGACTAGATGGACCTTTGTTGGCAAAGTAATATATCTGCTTTTTAATATGCTGTCCAGGTTTGTCATAGCTTTTCTTCCAAGGAGCAAGGGTCTTTTAATTTCATGGCTGCAGTCACCATCTGCAGTGATTTTGTAGCCCTGAAAAATAAAGTCAACCACTGTTTCCACTGCTTCCCCATCTATCTGCCACGAAGTGATGGGAGCGGATGCCATGATCTTCATTTTCTGAATCTTGAGCTTTAAGCCAGTTTTTTCACTCTCCTCTTTCACTTTCATCAAGAGGCTCTTCAGTTCTTCTTCACTTTTTGCCATAAGTGTGGTGTCATCTGCATATCTGAGGTTATTGATATTTCTCCTGGCAAACTTGATTCCAGCTTGTGCTTCATCCAGCCCAGCATTTCTCATGATGTTCTCTGCATATAAGTTAAATAAGCAGTGTGACAACATACAGCCTTGACGTACTCCTTTCCCAATTTGAAACCAGTCTGTTTTTCCATGTCCAATTCTAACTGCTGCTTCCTGACCTGCATACAGGGTTCTCACGAGGCAGGTCAAGGGGTGTGGTATTCCCATCTCTTGAAGAATTTTTGAGTTTGTCGTGATCCACATAGTCAAAGGCTTTGGCGTGGTAAATAAAGCAGAAGTAGATGTTTTTCTGGAAATCTCTTGCTTTTTTGATGATCCAACGGATGTTGGCAATTTGATCTCTGGTTCCTCTACCTTTTCTAAATCCAGCTTGAACATCTGAAAGTTCACAGTTCATGTATTGCTGAAGCCTGGCTTGGAGAATTTTGAGCATTACTTTACTAGTGTGTGAGATGAGTCCAATTGTGCAGTAGTTTGAACATTCTTTGGCATTGCCTTTCCTAGGGACTGGAATGAAAAGTGATCTTTTCCATTCCTGTGGCCACTACTGAGTTTTCCAAATTTGTTGGCATGTTGAGTCCAGCACTTTCATAGCATCATCTTTCAGGATTTGAAATAGGTCAACTGGAATTCCATCACCTCCACTAGCTTTGTTCGTAGTGATGCTTTCTAAGGCCCACTTGACTTCACATTCCAGGATGCCTGGCTCTAGGTGAGTGATTACACCATCGTGATTATCTGGATCATGAAGATCTTTTTTGTACAGTTCTGTGTATTCTTGCCACCTCTTTTTAATATCTTCTGCTTTTTTTAGGTCCATACCATTTCTGTCCTTTATGGAGCCCATCTTTGCATGAAATGTTCCCTTGGTATCTCTAATTTTCTTGAAGATATCTGTACTGCTGCTACGTCGCTTCTGTCGTGTCCGACTCTGTGCGACCCCATAGATGGCAACCCACCAGGCTCCACTGTACCTGGGATTCTCCAGGCAAGAATACTGGCATGGGTTGCCATTTCCTTCTCCAGTGCATGAAAGGGAAAAGTGAAAGTGAAGTCGCATAGTCGTGTCCGACACTTAGTGACCCCATGGACTGTAGCCTACCAGGCTACTCTGTCTATGGGGTTTTCCAGGCAAGAGTGCTGGAGTGGGGTGCCATTGCCTTCTCCAATGAAGAGATTTCTCTAGTCTTTCCCATTTTGTTGTTTTCCTCTATTTCTTTGCATTGATCACTGAGGAAAGCTTTCTTATCTCTCCTTGCTGTTCTTTGGAATTCTGCATTCAAATGGAGTTATCTTTCCTTTTCTCCTTTGCTTTTCACTTCTCTTCTTTCCCCAGCTCTTTGTAAGGCCTCCTCAGACAGCCATTTTGCCTTTTTGCGTTTCTTTTCCATGGGGATGGTCTTGAGCCTGTCTCCTGTACAATGTCACGAACCTCCATCCATAGTTCATCAGGCACTCTGTCTATCAGATCTAATCCCTTGAATCTATTTCTCACTTCCACTCTATAATTGTAAGGGATTTGATTTAGGTCATACCTGAATGGTCTAGTGATTTTCCCTACTTTCTTCAATTTAAGTCTGAATTTGGCAATAGGGAGTTCATGATCTGAGCCACAGTCAGCTCCCATTCTTGCTTTTGCTGACTGTATAGAGCATCTCCATCTTTGGCTGCAAAGAATATAATCAATCTCATTTTGGTATCGACCATCTGGTGATATCCATGTGTAGAGCCTTCTCTTGTGTTTTTGGAAGAGGGTGTTTGCTATGACCAGTTTGTTCTCTTGACAAAGTTCTCTTAGCCTTTGCCCTGCTTCTTTCTGTGCTTCAAGGCCAAATTTTCCTGTTACTCCAGGTTATTTCTTGACTTCCTACTTTGCATTCCAGTTCTCTATAATGGAAAGGACATATTTGGGGGGGGGGTGTAAGTTCTAGAAAGTCTTGTAGGTCTTCATAGAGCCGTTCTACTTCAGCTTCTTCAGCGTTAGTGATCTGAGCATAGACTTGGATCACTGTGATATTGAATGGCTTACCTTGGAAACGAACAGAGATCATTCTGTTGTTTTTTTAGATTGCATCCAAGTACTACACTTTGGACTCTTGTTGATTATGATGGCTACTCCAATTCTTCTAAGGGATTCTTGCCCACAGCAGTAGATATAATGGTCATCTGAGTTAATTCCCCCTATTCCAGTCCATTTTAGTTCGCTGATTCCTAAAGTGTCAAAGTTCACTCTTGCCATCTCCTGTTTGACCTCTTCCAATTTGCCTTGATTTGTGGACCTAACATTTCAATTTCCTATGCATTATTGCTCTTTACAGCATTGGACTTTGTTTCTATCACCAGTTTTATCTACAACTGCTTGTTGTTTTTCCTTTGGCTCCATCTCTTCATTCTTTCTGAAGTTATTTTTCCACTGATCTCCAGTAGCATAATGGGCACCTACCAACCTGGGGAGTTCATCTTTCAGTGTCCTATCTTTTTCCCTTTTCATACTGTTCGTGGGGTTCTCAAGGCAAGAATACTGAAGTGGTTTGCCATTCCCTTCTTCAGTGGACTATATTTTTTCAGAACTCTCCACCATGACCCGTCCGTCTTGCGTGGCCCTACAAAGCATTGCTAATTGTTTCCTTGAGTTAGGCAAGGCTGTGGTCCATGTAACCAGATTGTTTAGTTTTCTGTGATTATGGTTTTCAGTCTGTATCCCTCTGATGGAGAAGGATAAGAAGCCTATGGAAGCTTCCTGATGGAAAAGACTGACTGAGGGGCAAACTGGGTCTTGTTCTAATGGGTAAGACCTTGCTCAGCAATCTTTAAACCAATTTTCTGTTGATGGTTGGAGCTGTGTTCCCTCCCTGCTATTTACCTGGGGCCACACTTTGGTGGAGGTAATGAAGATAATGGTATCCTCCTTCAAAACATTCCATGCATGTACTGCTACACTGCTGCCCCCAACCCTGCAGCAAGCCACCACCGACCCATGCCTCTGCTGGAGACTCATGGACACTCCCAGGCAAGTCTGTGTCAGTCTCTTGTGGGTCACTGCTCCTTTCTCCTGGGTCCTGGTGCACACAAGGTTCTGTTTGTGCCCTCCGAGTGTCTATCCCAGGTGTATCCTTACGGTTTTAGAAATACAATGATGCTACAACCTCCACGTGTGACATAATCATCAAGTGAAGTCCACTAAAATTGAATTAACTGGCTACTAAAATGAATTAATTGTATGTGGTAGAAATAACTTTCCAGCTATGTGAATGAAACTATGAGGTTTGTTATTAAGGAAAACTGCAGTTTTGTTTATCCAGAGATAATGATGCTCTCCTGTATAGAAATAGGAGAGTGGACTGAAACAGTTTTGTTGATCATTTATTTTCACTTATCTCTATTCCCTGCTTCTTCTTCTGCATTGTAGCAAACTGTGCCATGCAAGCTCACATTTTTTGGCTTCCTTGAAATATGATTTCCTAATAGAGTCAACCAATAGGAGACTCACAAGAGATTGAAATTTCTTCCCCACTGTGGTTCTTCTCTTCCTGGTTCTATCCACTTTGGGTGACTCCAATCCAGGTCTCCTGCTCGCGCTATTTTACTCCAACCCTAGGTAAGACACTAGTTTTGTGCCGTTGCTAACTCCTAGGTTAATTCACTTTCTCATGTTTGGCTTTCAGTTCTCCCAATACCTCTGTCAATTAGTTCCCCTTGTTAAACCCTCTCTGTTATTTTGTCTGGCATGCATGGGCTCCATTTTCTTCCAAGACTCTTGCTGACATAGTATTCCTGTGCTGTGCTAAATCACTTCAGTCACATCCAACTCTTTGTGACCCAGTGGACTATAGCCCACCAGGCTCCTCTGTCCATGAGGTTCTCCAGGCAAGAATGCTGGAGTAGGCTGCCATTCCCTTCTCCAACAATATCCCTGAAGTGAAGTGAAGTGACTCAATTGTGTCCAGCTCTTTGGGACCCTGTGAAATGTAGCCTACAAGGCTCCTCCGTCCATGGGATTTTCCAGGCAAGAGAACTGGAATGGGTTGCCATTTCCTTCTCCAGAGGATGTTCTCAACCCGGGGGTCGAGCCCAGGTCTCCCACGTTGCAGGCAGATGCTTTACCATCTGAACCAACAGGGAAGTCCAATAGTATTCTTACTTTGCAGTAACACACATAATTTATTTCACATTCCTCTTAGTAATGATGGCTCATTTAGTCTGTGAATGTCAGGGAAGTTTCAGTGTAAAGTTTCAGGAGACAATATTCTCATAGGGATTATAACAGACTGTGGATGTTGGGTGATGGAGTAGAACATTTTTAAGAAGAATGCACAAGTGATTCTGGTATTCCCTGGTTGACATATGCCCTTTTCCTGTGAGTAAACACATTTTGAATTGTATAATATTTTAGGGTTCTGTAAGATATTTCCTTCTACAGCCATAATGTCACCTGCTTGTATGAGCATTTTCTAATTTTCACAAGCGATTATATCTCTAACTTTTCCCTGAGAGGGAAAAAAGTAAACATAAGCAAGACATTTATATATACAGGGATGTGATGTGTCTCTGCGACGGGAAGGTTTGAATTATCTAGTACTATTTTCAGATGCTTGCGACTGAGGTGAGAAAAATCCATCTGCTGACCCAAATGAAGAATCAGTATAGTCCTTCTGACTTAAGCTGGAAGGAAGATATGGCATATAGAATTCTGACAGTGAATTTTTGTGCCGAAAAAAAGAAAAAAAAAAAAGCTAGATTTTGGCTCAAGGCAACACAGTAGGAGATCTGACTCAAGCTAGCACTTCATTTACAGTTCAAGGAAGATAACTGCTGCCTAGAGAGTGATGCAAGGTTTCTATTACCCCAAATATCTGGGGGAGAAAAGGGAGAAATTACCTGAACGTTTGTTCTGGGCATCGAACAGACGCACTGATAAAGTCTTGCAGAACAATGATGAGAAAGATGGAAAAAAAAAAATTTAACTAAACAGATGTTAAAGGAAGGTGTAAAGAAAAAAAATGTTGCCTGCCATTCCATTTCTAGAAGGATCAAGCCATTAGCCAGTTCAGTCACCTACCAAGAGTGCACCTTGAGGGCATTTAGGATAGAGGAAAACAGGATATCTGTACTTTAGATGTCTTGGCCCCTAGATAGCTAAAGACACATGTCTAAGGAAAAATTTCAGTGACTCCTGATTCTTGTATCTTCCCATATATAGAAAAACAGTAAAATTATTAATTTCAGGTATCTGTTCTTTGTAATTAATGAGAATCTTTGATATTCAACTGCATGATTATTTTCCAACAAGAGCAACAAAAAAAATCATACATAGCTTGTCTCCTCCTTAACCTCTTCAGAGCAGTTCCTCAAAGCTATCTGAGAGGCTGTCTCTCTAGGCTATCATCCTCAGTAAGGTTACTGAAGAAAACTTAACTCACAATTTTTACACTGTGTGTTTTTCTCTCAGTCATAAAGGGCAAAGGAACTGTATTGATTCCAAATTGTTCCATTTCCTAGGTGTGTGATCTTGGACAACTGAATCTTTTTGAGTCTCTGTTTGAATATCTATAAAATGGAATAATAATAATAGTTTTGACTGAATCTTTTGAGATAATTAAAATAGTCTCTATAAGTTAGCCCATAGTGTGTGTTCAGTCAGAATTAATCAGGAACATTACTTTTAGCATTAAGACATTTGTTTGCAGAATCTCTCTGAATACTACAGAGGGGGAAAAACATTGGCAACTAAGAGGAAAGCATTGCTTTTTTGTTCTGGATGGTGTGCTCTCTTAATTCGGATAGCACTGTTGTATGAGCAGTTCTTTCATTCTGAAAATGATACCAGGGTCACTTCTCCAGCAAATGGTATTTCTCTGCTGGATGATGAGGTGATAGGAACACCATCCTGATTTTTTTCGTGAACTTTTGCTTACCTCTCTACCTTCCATCTTTATTCATCAGGCTATTGCCACAAATCTACGAATAAGTAGAAAATCTAATTCTTTCACATTTTCAAATCATGGGGTCTGAATGGGGTTTCAATTTCACTTTCTGAAGCTTGTGAGATGCACAGTTAAGCCAATTCGTGCATCATATTCCCCTGTACGCTGTTGTTGAGGCTTTACAACTTTATGTATCCATTCTCCTGTTGATGAACATTTAGGTTGTTTCCAAATATTCATAATGGATCTTAGTATTCCTCTCCCGTAAAGAAAGAAAGAAAGAAAGTGAAGTCGCTCAATCATGTCCGACTCTTTGCGACCCCATGAACTGTAGCCTTCCAGGCTCCTCTGTCCACGGGATTCTCCAGGCAAGAATAAGGGAGTGGGTTACCATTTCCTTCTCCAGGGGATCTTCCCGACCCAGGGATCGAACGTGGGTCTCCCACATCGCAAGCAGACGCCTTACCCTCTGAGCCACCAGAGAAAGGCCCGTAAGACTGTTGCAAAAAGTTAGGCAAACCGTCTTCAGCTTTAGAGTCCATTTTCTCACTTGTAAAAAGAGAAATTTTGATTAAGTAATCTCCAAGTTTCTTTTCTGTGCTATTAATAAAATCCTGTGTTCCATATTCTCTGAATACTCTCATATCTTGATAAGTAGCCTGCCCTTGCTCCTGTGTATCTGTTGGACTTTCTCATCTCTTTGGCCTCTGTGAGAGACCTGAAATCAGGGTTCTCAGAGCAATGTTGTGCAGGGCACTGTTTGACTCCCCCAGACTCCAATATGCTCATAGAGTGGTCCATTTCTTCTAGCCACATGTCTTCCCATTGTCCTGATATGCCACTACAGCGACATCTGTGCTGCCTGCTACAGACTTCACCTTAGGGAAATCTTCCCCATTATAGAAGGCAGGCTTCACTTTGCAGAACTCTTTGGCTGTTTTAGAAACAAACATGTTCTTCCAGATGGGTTAGCAGAGTATTTCAGAATTGATTCCATGTTGGCTATTCTCCAAGAATCTCTGCAAAGAAGCTGCATTGGAACAGGTTCAGAAAAATCTGACCCTCATAACCTACCTGTACTATGCTTGTTCCACAAACTGTACATTTCAGCAAGGCCTCCTAGCCTGATATCAAAACTTGTTGGAGAAAGAAGATAAATAACTCAAAAGAAACAAAATCTACTTTGTCAGTTAAAATCCCTCTATAATTAAAAAAAAAAAAAACACCAAAAAAACCTCTATTTACTACTACCAGCAAAAGCTTGCCAAAGATTTTTTTTTAAATAAAAGAGTTTAGTTTTCCAAACTGTAAGAACTGTGGAATTTCACTTTAATAAAATGTTGATTGGAGTAGACTGTTATCATAAATGAATATCACAAGTCCCCAGTCAACTGCTATTAGTTATTAAAATTAACATGTATTAAAAACAGTGTTATTAAAAATAACCATTAAGAAGTAGAAGCCATTTCTTTCTGAATATCAGTGTTCTGGTTTTCTTTCTGCCATAAGTGTTTATGATTAAGTTTAAGATTGGGCTTAGACACCCTGTGGCAATGATACTGCTGCAAGATTGCTCTTTCTTTTTCTGCTGTGTGAAGAAGGAGATGAGGTTAGCACTCGCTTATGCTTATAGCATGCTGGTAAGGGCAGTGCAGAAACAGTCTACCTTAACCTTCAATTTCACTTCTGATCAACATAAAAATGTATAAGCTCTTATAGGATCAAATGATCCTGAAGTCCTGGACCTGAGAATCTTTCTGGATATATCAGACCAGGAATCAAAATAGAGTGTTATATTTAAATATGAAAATAAGATCACATTCATATTAGGTGATTCTTAGTAAGTACCAGACAGAGTTTTATCAAATTATATGTAAGAGATCTTTACAAATGTGTTCTTTTAAAAGCATTTTTGAAATCTTCACATGATGTTAGGAAATTAATGAAAGTAGACCTTTTGAAACAAAGTTACATTTTCAACTGAGAAAATAAATTGATTAGTGGTACCGATCTTGATTTTAAGTAAGCATACTTTTACACTGGAACCTTATGGTGTAAACTTTTTAACCAAAATATCTAATACTAGTATGTTGGGCTTAATTTTGTTTTTTTTCTTCTTCTTCTTCTTTCCTTTGTTGTTTCGGTGGTAATCAGTTATCTTCAAAGTGAATCTATAATCTTAAACATTTAAAGCATATTATCATCATGCATGTAAAAACAACTATCCATACATTCAAGTTAACTGGTTGGTTGTTATAATGTACTTGGCTATCTTTCTGAGGCGATGACTCTGTCATTAAGTAGCAACAAATGAAAAGCATATTACTAAAGTGAATCTTTGAGAAACAGCAATAATTAAGATAATAATGAAGAGAATGCTAAAAATCATATACTATATACTGCTTTCAAAAACATCACCTCACTTGCACAAACCTCTCAAGTAAGTATGTGTGTGTGTGTGTATTTAATCATTCAGTCGTGTCCGACTCTTTGGAACCCCATGGACTGTAAGCCACCAGGCTTCTCTGTCCATGACGATTTTCCAGGCAGGAGTACTGAAGTGGGTTGCCATGCCTTCTTCCAAGGGATCTTCCCAGCCCAGGGATCAAACCCAGGTCTTCCACATTGCAGGCAGATTCTTTACTGTCTGAGCCAGCAGGGAAGCCCAAGAATGCCGAAGTGGGTAGCCTATCCCTTCTCCAGGGGATCTTCCTGACACAGGAATCGAACTGGGGTCTCCTGCACTGCAGGTGGATTCTTTACCAGCTGAGCTGCTACCAGGGAAGCCCTAAGTAGGTATAATTTGACCCAAATGTCAGATGACAAATATTTATGGAGCACTTACTGCCCATATCCAGTATTTCCATTTTGAGAGACCCCTATTAGAGTAAACCCTGGGCATTTCTTCATATCTTTACAACCTCACCACTAGGGAAATAATTTGGTTTACTTGCAAGTTTAGAAGAAAGAATTGAGCATGCCTGCTGCAGCTTTTCCCTCCCACCCCTCTTCTGGAATCTGACAGGCTGCAGACAAGGTGCATACTCTTCAGCTCTTTGGGCTGTGGAGACAGGCTTCTAGCTAATCAGTTTTACCTATGACCAGATGAGTCTGTCTAATTCATCCAGTGGCAAGTGGGAGGGGGCAGGGATCACAATCATCATTTGTTTGCACCTAGACTATGTCCCGCAAAAAAACTTTATTGGTAATGTAAGGGTTTTTTGATGCCCATCTGCTTGACATCTATGTTTATCATTGTATTTGATTGGAAAATGAGATGTGAGATTTATTGAAATTCCTATTTCTCAAGTTCTAAAACTTGGTGCCTCAGAAGAAGCTTGTTCCAAGTGACATGGTATTATGTGACAGAAGAACCATGGCCATGACTACTAATACAGAGAGTTTAAAATAAGAACTTAGGATGGAAGACTAAAATAATTTTAACCTCTACATAATAAAACATACCATAGGAAAATATATATTAGGAAGCAATAATAAACCTGAACAAATCTTTATGGAAAAATAATTTTAATAGTGTTAAGGAATTCACTATAGTGTAGGACACAAGTCTAGACTGTTTTATAGGCATGCCTGGTGACATTTATTTATTCAAATATTAATTGAATTCAGGCACAGCTTTAAAGAACTTTCCAGGAAAGATAATTCTTGTGATTTAGAAATTATATACATTGTTCTAGAGAATGTCCTCTTTTTCATTAGAAATATTTACTTTCTCCAAATAGCATTGTTGTTGTTTAGTCACTAAGTTGTGTCTGACTCTTTTGTGACCTCATGAATTATAGCCTGCCAGGCTCTTTTCTCCATGGAATTTCCCAGGGAAGAATACTGGAGTGCGATTGTATTTAGTTGCATTGAGTGGCTTCAACTGCATGCAACAAGTTCTAGTAAAGTCTATTTTCATTTTTATTATGTCACAAGTATTTTATATTTTTTCTTGTTAGAATTTTAGATGCACTCATCATTTAAAACTGGACATTTAAGTTCCAAATATATGGGTTTTTTAAAGTATCTTTGATGTTAATTTCTCATTTAAATGCTTTCTTCTCTGCAATCACCTTCTGTATTTTTTCATTCTTCTAACTTTATTGAAGCTTTCAATGACTAAGTCAAAGATTTTTCTTGGTAAATGTCACATTGTACTTGAGAATATGGATTATTTCCAAATATCTTTTGATATTGGTTTCTAACATAATTCTACAGTGATAAGAGAACAGGCTCTGTATGACTTCAATACCTTTAGACCATGGATTTTCGCACCTTGTTTTATGCCCCTGGATATGTTCCAGTGTCTCCTAGTTTATAGTGTATCAGAACTTGAATAGAATATATATCCTATACTTGTGTGAAAACTGTATAAATCTTAATTATATTGAATTGGCTAATGGTGTTTTTCAGGACTACCATGTCTTTCCACTTTTCTGTGTATTCACTCTATTAATTTGTGAGAGTTTGATATTGAAAGTCCAACTAAAACTCTTAATTTCGCTACTTAAAAATGATCATAATATATAGTGGAACTATATGTAACTTTGTTCTATATTCTCCAAGTCTTTTATAAATGTGTTACCACACTTTCATAATTAAAAAAAAAAAGAATGAAAGAGTGGGTTGCCATGTCCTTCTCCAGGGGATCTTCCTGACACAGGGATTAAACCCTCATCTCTTGCACTGGTAAGCAGATTATTTACCATCGAGCAATCAGAGAAGCCTTGGTAGTATTAGCCATACTTCTGTGCTTCTCAGCACAGACATAAACTCAGTCACTTGTTTTACTCTTACTAGACTGGCATTTGGAGAAGGCAATGGCACCCCACTCCAGTACTCTTGCCTGGAAAATCCCATGGACGGAGGAGCCTGGTAGGCTGCAGTCCATGGGGTCACTAAGAGTCGGACACAACTGAGCGACTTCACTTTCACTTTTCACTTTCATGCATTGGAGAAGGAAATGGCAACCCAATCCAGTGTTCTTGCCTGGAGAATGACAGGGATGGGGGAGCCTGGTGGGCTGCTGTCTATGGGGTCGCACAGAGTCAGACATGACTGAAGTGACTTAGCAGCAGCAACAGCAGCAGCAACAGACTGCCATTTAGTGAGTTGTCTGTAAAAATGCTTATGGTTACTTTGTCCATCCCAACTTGCATTCCCCTCTGCAATTTAAATCAGATGACCATTATATCTACTACTTTGGGCAAGAATCCCTTAGAAGAAATGGAGTAGCCATCATAGTCAGCAAAAGAGTCTGAAATGCAGTTCTTGGATGCAATCTAAAAAACGACAGGGTGATCTCTGTTCATTTCTAAGGTAAGCCATTCAATATCACAGTGATCCAAGTCTATGCCCCAACCAATAATGCTGAAGAAACTGAAGTTGAATGGTTCTATGAAGACCTAGAAGACCTTCTAGAACTAATACCCAAAAAAGATGTCCTTTTATTATAGGGGACGGGAATGTAAAAGTAGGAAGTCAACAAATACCTGGAATAATAGGTAAATTTGGCCTTAGAGTACAGAATGAAGCAGGATGAAGGCTAACAGAGTTTTGCCTAGAGAACGCACTGGCCATAGCAAACACCCTCTTCCAACAACACAAGAGAAGGCTCTACACATGGACATCACAAGATGGTCAATACCAAAATCAGATTGATATTCTTTGCAGCCAAAGATGGAGAAGCTCTATACGGTCAGTAGAAACAAGACTGGGAGCTGACTGTGCCTCTGTTCATGAATATTGCCAAATTCAAACTTAAATTGAAGAAAGTAGGGAAAACCACTAGACCATTCAGGTATGACCTAAATCAAATACCTTATGATTATACAGTGGAAGGGAGAAATAGATTCAAGGGATTAGATCTGATAGACAGAGTGCCTGATGAACTATGCACAGAGGATCATGACACTGTACAGAAGGCAGTGATCAAAACTATTCCCAAGAAAAAGAAATGCAAAAAGGCAAAATGGTTGTCTGAGGAGGCCTTACAAATACCTGTGAAAAGGAGAGAGGCCAATGGCAAAGGAGAAAAGGAAAGACATACCCATCTAAATACAGAGTTCCAAAGACTAGCAAGGAGAGATAAGAAAACCTTCCTCAGTGATCAGTGCAAAGAAATAGAGGAAAACAACAAAATGGGAAATACTAGAGATCTCTTCAAGAAAATTAGAGATACCAAGGGAACATTTCATGCAAAGATGGGCACAAAAAAGGACAGAAATGGTAGATACCTAACAGAAGCAGAAGATATTAAGAAGAGATGGCAAGAATACACAGAAGAACTATACAAAAAAGATCTTCATGACCCAGATAATCACAATGGTATGATCACTCACCAAGAGCCAGACATCCTGGAATGTGAAGTCAAGTGGGCCTTAGGAAGCATCACTACAAACAAAGCTAGTGGAGGTGATGGAATTCCAGTTGAGCTATTTCAAATCCTAAAAGATGATGGTTTGAAAGTGCTGCACTCGATATGTCAGCAAATTTGGAAAACTCAGTAGTGGCCACAGGACTGGAAAAGGTCAGTCTTCATTCCAATTCCAAAGAAAGGCAATGCCAAAGAATGCCCAAGTTACTGCACTATTGCACTCATCTCACATGCTAGAAAAATAGTACTCAAAATTCTCCAAGCCAGGATTCAGAAATATGTGAACTGTAAACTTCCAGAAGTTCAAGCTGGATTTTGAAAAGGCAGAGGATCCAGAAATCAAATTACCAACATCCGCTGGATCATGGAAAAAGCAAGAGAGCTCCAGAAAAACATCTACTTCTGCTTTATGGACTGTGCCAAAGAGTTTGACTATGTGGATCACAACAAACTGTGGAAAATTCTTCAAGAGATGGAAATACCAGACCACCTGTCCTGTCTCCTGAGAAATCTGTATGCAGGTCAGGAAGCAAAAGTTAGCACTGAACTTGGAACAACAGACTGGTTCCAAAATGGAAAGGAGTACGTCAAAGCTGTATATTGACCCTGCTTATTTAACTTATATGCAGAGTACATCATGAGAAATGTTGGACTGGATGAAGCACAAGGTGAAATCAAGATTACCGGGAGAAATATCAATAACCTCAGACATGCTTATAACACTACGCTTATAGCAGAAGGGAAGAAGATCCAAAGAGCCTCTTGATGAAAGTGAAAGAAGAGAGTGAAAAAGTTGGCTTAAAACTCAACGTTCAGAAAACTAAGATCATGGCATCTGGTCCTATCTCTTCATGGCAAATAGATGGGGAAACAATGGAAACAGTGAACAGTGACAGACTTTATCTGTTTGGGCTCCAAAATCACTGCAGATGGTAACTGAAGCCATGAAATTAGAAGACACTTGCTCCTTGGAAGTAAAGTTATGACCAATCTAGACAGCAAATTAAAAAGCAGAGACGTTACTCTACCAACAAAAGTCTATCTAGTCAGAGCTATTGTTTTTCCAGTAATCATGTGTGAATATGTGAGTTGGACTATAAAGAAAGCCGAGTGCTGAAGAATTGATGCTTTTGAACTGTGGTGTTGGAGAAGACTCTTGAGAGTCCCTTGGACAGCTAGGAGATCCAACCAGTCCATTCTAAGGGAAATCAGTCCTGATTATTCATTGAAAGGACTGATGCTGAAGCTTTAACTCCAGTACTTTGGCAAAGAACCGACTCATTTGAAAAGACAGATGGATGCTGGGAGAGATTGAAGGCAGGAGGAGAAGGGGATGACAAAGGATGAGATGGTTGGATGACATCACTGACTAGATTGTTATGAGTTTGAGTAAACTCCGGGAGTTGGCAATGGACAGGGAGGCCTGGCATGCTGCAGTCCATGGGTCACAAAGAGTCAGACACGACTGAGCGACTGAACTGAACTGAACTTGCCATGTGACTCTCCTTCTCCTTGAAATTAGTCTTGTGATATTTCTATGGATGAAAGTAGGTTATATAAATGATATTATGTGTCATTCCATAGGCTCCGTATCCTTGCAGCTACCACTCTCACTTTCTTACTACTGAGGCATTTGAAAAATCCTGGACTAGGCTATGGAGACATGTGACCCAGCTCAGAACCTTAACAACCAGCAGACCTTTGACCAAGCCCTAGGAATTGAACTACATGATAACTACAGTCACACAAGAAAGCCCAGTCACCACAACATGGGAGATAGACTTACCTGGAGGCCTGGCTAATTTGCTGCTCTGTGGACTCATAAGCAAATGGATTGTTGCTTTAAGTCACTTAATTTTGGAATGGTTTCAGGCAGTAAAGAATCTGCCTGCAGTGTAGGAGACCCGGGTTCAATCACTCGGTTGTGAAGATGCCTTGGAAAAGGGATAGCTACTCATTTCAGTATTCTTGCCCGGAGAATTCCATGGACAGAGGAGTCGGGCAGGCTACAGTCCATGAGGTTGCAAAGAGTCAGACATAACTGAGCAACTAATACTTATCACTTCTTAGCATCTCTTGCTACATGGCAAGAAATAGTGAGAGAGTGTGAGAGAGAAATGAGGTACTGCCTTAACAAACATCTAAATGTGTGGCACTGGCCTTGGTATTAGGTGGCAAGCAGATTCAGGAAGAGCAGCTAGAAGACTGCTCTAGGAGACTTGAAGAAATGAAGTTTGTGTAATGTGGTCATGTGATAAGTATCACGACTGCTGCCTAGAGGAACTTGGAAGACCAGATTTATATATGGCAAATGACATATATGCTCAGATTCATCTCTCCTTCCGCAGTGACTTGTAGCTCACATATTGAATAATTAAATAGATGAATAGCTGAGAATAAATGAAACAAAAGAATGAGTAATTCACACTGAAGGTGTGATTTGGATTTGGATTTGGACCCCAAAGATCTTTTATTTTTTCCTTAGTATTTAAGAGCATTCCCATGAAAGAATGTAGTTGAATGAGGAAAGACATAAAATCATAAACTATCCAGGCATATTGGAACAAGTATGTAGAGGAGGAGATGGTGAGAAATTAAACTAGAAAAATAGTTTTAATCCTAGGTAATGCATCTTTAAAGTAATATAGGTTTTGGTAGTTTATTTCTCACTTTCTCACTGTATCTATTTGTCATGATTATTTCACTTTATATTCAGTAGGGTCATATATATATATATATATCTATGTCTATATGTTTGACCTCTTGTGATAATTGCATTGGAATGACTTTTGGCATTTACATACGTATTGCTCCTGTGTTATTACTTGTATTTAGCTATTATTTATTTAGCACATAATTATAACATGGACTAACAGGCACAGAGAGAGATTTCTCCTTTTTTTTATTTTGAAGATGTAGTTCTAGCTTCAGAGAACTTGTAGTTGCATTAATGAGGCAGAGATGAAACATAATTTTATTCACTTTAATATCACATCACATCTTTAAAGCATTTTGCATTCATCTTCAGTTGATATTCATGAACAAAACAAAAAACTGCAGTGAGCAGGATAAGTCTGTTAACACACTATTAACAAAGAATCTGAGGTCCTGAGAAATTTAAGGATTTAACCACGGTCAGATAGTACAGTACAGATTCAGAGATAACACCAGCTCCTGGTCTCTTCTAGTAGTCTTTACATCATGATATTATCAACTATAGTGGTATAAACATATACTGTGAGAAATAACCTATAGACTCCTGTTACTGCTGTCTCCATATGTGTTCCAGTTTTGTGTTTATGTCTGCATTACCTATTTTAGGTTATAAACTTCCAAACAAAAAAATAGAACATGTATTTTGAAAACTCTTTTTGCAGAATATCAAGAATTTTAATAAATTACTTTTTATAGTTACTTACCACAAGACAAAAACAGTCTAAAGGAGTTATTTTCTTGTAGTAAAAAAAGAGTTAATATCTCAGTATAATATTTCTGCTTACATTCCAGAGGCCTATTGAAAGAAATAATGGAAAAAAAGGGAGGAAGATGAGAGAAGACCATGAAAAGGGACGAAAGGAAAGAAGAGAAGAGAGAGAGAGGGAAAGAAGGAAACAATGAAGGCAGGCAAGTAACACTACATGTGCTCGACCTTGGCTATTTTAGTATCAAATGATCTTTGCATTTTATTAGCAAGTGGTTCCATCTATTAAATGTAATTATAGCTACTCAGATAAAGCATGTTGATTCAGCTGTACGTATCTAAGGGCTATGTTAATGTCTGTCTAAATCCAAGTAACATATCCAGTTACAAATTGCACAAGCAAATATTATTTAAGGTGCTTTGTGTATTCCTTCTAATTTTCTACACATTAAGAAACATCATGTTATGCCTAGGAAACCAAAATGTGATGAAATATCCCGAATTATTTTTAGATGAATACAATTCTTTTTGCTTATCCAGAAATATACCTTTATCTAAATTTCTCTTCCTTCCTGAAGAAAGGAAAGGAAAATTGTATAGCGAAAAAAAGAGAGAATCTTTGGGACAAGTAAATTGAATAATACTCTTTTCAAAATAATTGTTTTAAAAATGATATTTAATAAAATGAAAATATGTCTTCATTTTAAAAGAAGATAGTCATTTGTGACTTCAGATTAATTTTTAAATTATTTTCTTAGATCATGATTGAAGTCAGGATACTAGAAAATGTAGAAACAATATCTATAAAACATCAGTATTAATAATAATGATAGTATACCATTCTAGTAATAGCAGCTCCCATTTATTGATAATTTAGTATATTCTAGAAATTGTGCTAATGCATTTATAAGTAGTTTGCAGTTGCAATAATACATTGACCCATAGAGTTTATGTGGCACATGGAAACAGTCAAAAATATATTTATTAAAACTGTGTAAAGTGTTTTCATACTCACATCCTACTTCGTCATCTCTACAATGCCATGCGACATGAAGAACAAATAGTATTTACCCTAAGTTACAATGAGAATCAGAGTTAGTAAATGTTGATATAAAATTCAGATCCAAGTAATGCTTCTTGAACATATATAATATACCAAATATCTTCCTAACTGTTTTCACATACCTTGCAACATCCTGAAAGTAATTCTGTGGAGTAGATTCAAGAAGGTCTTTTCAATGTATCAGGTCTCTAAAACTCACATAGTCTTGCCTTGAATTTAGAACTTCTGATTACAGATGAATAAATCTGTGATCACAATGCTGTCATTAATGAGCAAAGCTAAATATTCACATAGGTGCAGAACAAATTAGAGCCTCACTTTTTCGGGCCATGTATACTTCAATTAAGTACCACATGATCGTAGTGAAGATACTGTGAAAAAACTGAATTCTGAAAAGTTTTTAACAATACAGTAGTGTTAAAGTATGTGAGTGATTACATATGTTTAGTATGTATTTAGTTCTTTGCCTCCAGAGAATCTAGTCAATACCATTGTAAACCCCTTTTGTCTTGGGCATTAACTGGCTTTCCATTGGACAAACGAGAGAGTAGGCTCTCCAAAGTGAGCAGCTTACTTCTTTAGCAGTCTCCGACTGCATAACTACTAATTTGCTCATTATTACTTTGGTGCACTAAGTGATATTTTGTTGGCTTGAAATAGTTAATGATTCTGCTAATTGCCTAATTTACTCCTGGGGAACACTCTACTTGGAGGAGCTGGTTGAATACAAAATACTGTGTGCCAGATGCTTTGCCTCTCTTCACTGAAGACACTTAGGGAATTGCAGAAGAAGGATTTCCTCCATGTCCTCACTTACCCTGAGGGGATTTCAGGGCTAGCAATACTCAGTCCACACAATACTGTTATTATTTCTTTATCTGGTTGTTTTGGGGGACAAAGGTGTCTTAGAACAATAACTGTCCTTAAGAAATGGAAAGTTAAAAGCTTTTAAAAGTTAAAAATCTCTTTAAAATTAAATAGTGAAAATATTTTGAAAATGAATTGTGCATATCTTTAACTTATTAAAGATAATACAGCAAGTGACTTGTAATCTTTATTAGATGCATCAGTCTCATGCTAGCTCAAAAAAAATAATTTATATAGAAAGTTATCCCAGACGAGCTTAGCATAAAAGACTATTTCTTCAAATGTCTACTCACCTAAGAGTACAAGTAACTTGATAATTTTCTTGACTCTGCTCATTCTTATCCCTCCAGCCTGCCTTGTGTTAATTATGATGATGTTGTATGTTATATTATTTTAAAGAAAATGTAGTAAGAAAAGGAAAATCAAAGCCAAGTTTGTGAAAGAAAAATTTCTTAAAGTTTATTTTGTTGTGCAGAAAATGTGGAGACACATTTTTGAAATGTCAAAATAGAAACCCCAACTCAAGTGTTGGATTATGTGGTTATCAGTGTAGCTAATGGAGCTGTGGACTTTATTATTGGAACTACAGGATCTGTATAAAGTTGATAGTCCTTTTTGAACCAGAAAAAAAGATATTTGAGAACAGCAATGGCAAATCATAAATAGCACAGAGAACCCAGGACAGAATGATAAATGAATGTAAAACTAAACCACGTGAAGAAAGTTGAAGTAGCTCAGAAGCCTATAGCTTAAGTGAGATTGAGACTAAGAAATATAAATAAATATTTTGTGGAATGCCTTTCTTTATAAGATAGGAGAAAGAAATATCAAGCATTTATGGCTAGATTAGAAAGAAACAGAAAA
Organism: Giraffa tippelskirchi; assembly: GCF_054371585.1. Lineage (NCBI taxonomy): Eukaryota > Metazoa > Chordata > Mammalia > Artiodactyla > Giraffidae > Giraffa > Giraffa tippelskirchi. The sequence continues at coordinate 68,840,507 of NC_137278.1, forward strand.
CAAACAAACATGTTATCAAGGAAACTTAGCAGAGAAAGAAACAAGGGAGAGACAGTTCACTATTTCAAAGGGGCAGAAATAAAAGAATAAAGATATAACAATACTTTTGATTTAGTAACTGATTAACTCTGAAAAGATTTTTAGCAAAGTGGTAGACATAGAAGCCAAATAGAAAACAATCAGGTATGAACTGAAGAAAACACACAACTTGAAATTTGAAAATTGTGTTTTATTTGGTGGACTTAATGAGGATTTAAGCCAAGGATACAGCCTCTCAGATAGCGTTGAGAGACTGTTATGAAGAGGTAAGGGAGGAGCCAGGATAAATAGGAGTTAGGTGGGGAAACAAAACAAAACAAAACAAAAAACAGGTTGTTGAACACCAAAAAACTCCTGCTAATTCCCTTTAAAATCAAGGCTTCTCAAGTTAATAAAGTTGGTGCTTTTCAATGTGTGGGAAGATGCTAAGTCTGAACTTATTGAAATAATTTCTTGGCTATGGATGTCAACTACCTAGGGCAGAGATCCTGGATTTCTCCATCCTGAGTTTTCCCCAGGGTGCACCATCAGGGGTGACTGCAGTGACTGATGAACTGATGGCACAGTGTCCTTGGTTTACTGAAATGACACGTGGCATTCTTTTTCCACACAGGTAATACTTGATAATAAGGAAATAATTAGAGTGTTTGTAACTTCTTTCAAGAATATGACTACCATTAAAAATGTTCATCTAACGTTTAAAAATAATTATCAATCTGCCAAACAAGTAAAAGGCAAATGCCACAGTGTTTTTATTTTAAAAGTAAAAATGTTGCATTGCAATTGGAAGTACTTTCTTCCCTTCATTATGTTACCATGAATATGAAAACTTTTCAGAACAATACGCTCTTTGAAATCTGAGCTATACCAAGTGTATGTGCAGACAGCAGGCATTTGGAAGTATCCCTGAACTGTGCTTGCACAGATAATTATAATGGAGAGGCCAGATTTTTCAAGAACAACAATAATGCACATTACCCTATCTCAGTGAACAGTCATTGCATCTCCCCATATCAGCTAATAATCAAATGCTCTGTTTGAGACTTGCTTTCCTCCCACCCCCAGCATTTGTGCTGGGCCATAATGGATGAGTGAAAACTAGCTTTTCATTGTCATTGTTGAACCCAGAGAACACAGAATAATTTAATCACAGAAACTAAAACTGATAAAATATTTGAAAGCATTTAATCTAATCTCCTAAGGAAAGAGGTTTCATAGTATTATGTCTGAGTCATTGAACAGGTTTGTAGCAGAACTAGGAGTATAACCCACATTTTGTATTTTAAGTTAAACAGTTATCTGGAAACTGTTCATTTTAGCTCCTTTTTCTCCTTTAGTTTCCACAATCAAAGCAACGTTTAGAAATTACGAGTTAATGAGGAATTTGACATCAGCATAAGGGTGAGAGAACGGTGGGAGTGTGTTTGAGATGAGGGGGAATATAAAGCAATCAAATCACAGGGGAAATGTCAAAATCATAAGCCAGGATATAGAAATATAATTCATAAAGACCTAAGAGTTGCAAAACCATACAGATAAAAAATGGAACTTGAAAATTAATAGAACAATTAGATGGAAAATAACTCAATGTATATCTGTGTGCTTCTGTTATTTAAAGAGGACTTACATAGCATTTATTAAGAGCCAGTCACCATTCACTTGCTTGTTGCACATTATCATTCACAAAACCTCTAGAGATATACAAGTGCTATTATTATCTGCATTTTATAGACAAAGAAAGTAGGCAGAAAGAAGTTACACAATATTAGTTTCCTTGGGCTTCCATAAAAAGCTACCTCAAACTAGAAGGATTAAAACAACAGAATTTTAATTCTGTACACATCAGATTCCTAGAAGTCCAAAATCAAGGTGTTAGCAGAGCCATGATCCCTCTGAAAGCTTGGAAGAATTCTTCCTTGTGTCTTCATGGCCGTTGGTGTTGGCAATTTGTCCTTGGACTTCTTAGCTTGCAGATCCATCACTCCAGTCTCTGCTTCTGCCATCACATGACATGAGATTAGAAATTCAACACATCTTTTTGAGGAAAACAGTTCAACTAAGACCTGTAACTTATCCAGTTTTGTGTTACTAAGAGGAGGAGTCAAGGCAGTCTTGTTCCAGAGATGATCCTCTTAACTCCTTGGCCATTAGATAACTCATTACTGCATTAGGATCTCATAGAATGGGGCTATGACCATGCATTGGAGTCCTGCAAAGAGGCTGTGGCATTGGGGCTCCAATTAGACCTTAGACAAGGATTGATTGATTTAATTTAGTTGCAGAGAACAGATGGAAGAATTTCCTAACTAGATGAGTCAATGAAGAGAGACAGACTAGATGAAAACAACTGAAATAATAAACATAAATCCTTGAAAGAAAATGCTTTCTTCTAAAAGTCTGTGGTTAGAAAAATGACATATAAAAGGAAAAATAACTTTAACAATAGACAAAAATGAACCCATCCAGTTCGTGTCCATATCTGCAGTATGCCTAAACCTATACCATGCTTGTATCTCCAGTGCCATTTATTCTAGATAGTTAAATTATAACAATCAGAGCAGCAGTTTTCTTTTCTTTTGAAGGGAGGAGGGTTGGGAGTTTTCTACCTAAGTAAAAGTAGCATTATAATTTAAAATTGATAGGTCTGACTTACGTAAGAGTAAACTGAAAATTTGGATCACTTTCCTACTGTGAGACAAATAAAAAGGGTTGGATAACGTTTTTTTTAATCCACTAAACAAAACCAAAAATAAACAAATGGTGCTACATCAAACTAAAAAGCTTTTGCACAGTGAAGATAGATATCAACATAGTGAAAGGCCAACTACTGAATGGGAGACGATATTTACAAGCCAAAATGGACAGAGAACTTGAATAGACATTTTTCTAAATAAAACACAGATGGCAAACAGGCATATGAAAACATGCTCACAATCTGTAATCATCAGACAAATGCAAATTAAAACCACAAGGAGATACCACTTCACACCTGTCAGAATGGCTATCACCAGAAAGAGATCAAATAATAAGTATTGACAAGGATGTGGAGAAAAGGATTTTTGATAGGAATGTAAAATTGTGCAACCACCATGAAAAACAGCATGAAGAGTTTTCAAAAAATTAAAAACAGATATTTCTGCTTTATTGACTATGCCAAAGCCTTTGACTGTGTGGATCACAATAAACTGTGGAAAATTCTGAAAGAGATGGCAATACCAGACCACCTGACCTGCCTCTTGAGAAATCTGTATGCAGGTCAGGAAGCAACAGTTAGAACTGGACATGGAACAACAGACTGGTTCCAAAGAGGAAAAGGAGTACGTCACCCTGCTTATTTAACTTATATACAGAGTACATCATGAGAAACACTGGGCTGGAAGAAACACAAGCTGGAATCAAGATTGCCAGGGGAAATATCAATAACTTCAGATATGCAGATGACACCACCCTCATGGCAGAAAATGAAGAAGAACTGAAGAGCCTCTTGATGAAAGTGAAAGAGGAGAGTGAAAAATTTGACCTAAAGCTCAACATTCAGAAAACTAAGATCATAGCATCTGGTCTCATCACTTCATGGGAAATGGATGGGGAAACAGTGGTTGACTTTATTTTTCAGGGCTTCAAAATCACTGCAGATAGTGACTGCAGCCATGAAATTAAAAGGCGCTTATTCCTTGGAAAGAAAGCTATGACCAACCAAGACAGCATATAAAGAAGCAGAGACATTACTTGCCAACAAAGGTCCATCTAATCAAAGCTATGGTTTTTCCAGTAGTCATATATGGATGTGAGAGTTGGACTATAAAGAAAGCTGAGTGTTGAAGAATTGATGCTTTTGAACTATGGTGTTGGAGAAGACTCTTGAGAGTCCTTTGGACTGTAAGGAGATCCAACCAGTCTATCCTAAAGGAGATCAGTCCTCAGTGTTCGTTGGAAGGATTGAAGCTGAAACTCCAATACTTTGGCCACCTGATGCGAAGAGTTGACTCATTGGGAGTGACACTGATGCTGGGAAGGATTGGGGGCAGGAGGAGAAGGGGACGACAGAGGTTGAGATGGTTGGATGGCATCACTGACTCGATGGACATGGGTTTGGGTAAACTCCGGGAGTTGGTGATGGACAGGGAGGCCTGGCGTGCTGCGATTCATGGGGTTGCAAAGAGTTGGACACGACTGCGCGACTGAACTGAACTGATATCCAAGTCATAGGCCAATTTAAAGGGAAGGAATTATCTTTTATTCCTCTAGCAGCCCTCAATAATGCTTGCTTAGAGATAGAGGCAAGGAGTCCAAAAGAGAGAGAGTTTAGGAGGGTTGAAGAGCCAGGGAAGACAAGAGAAGTAGGTCCATAATCAGTAACATGACTCAGACTAGATAAACACAGAACCCAGCAGGCTAACACTTGTAGTTCTCTATGTTTGTGTGTGTGTTCCTTGCGGCATATTTTCACGACCAATTGGATCAGTTTTGATGTCCTTTGAAGAAATTGAGTGATAAAAATAAGAATTCTAATCAAAAAAAAAAAAAAAGAAATAGAGCATAAAACACCCAACATCTAAATATAAACAAACCATCAATAACATATTTGTGTTGAGAGTTTTAAGCACCTGTTTGTTCTAAGGAATTAAAATTAAAATTATTGGTGCCTGCTTTCACAGCAAGCTTAGCTTCTCTACTAAACAATAACACCATAGAATTCAGGACTTAGATAGGTTTAAGTTTGTGCAAGTAAAATCTATTTTTTAAGTACCTGTCAAAGGGAAAAATAAAGATAAAAATGTATGACTTGAAAGATGTCCTATTGCCCAAATAAATTACAGTTTACAGTAAGTACTAGCACATTTATTTTGTTCTTTGCCTCTTAATGTATTTTAGAAAAATTGCTTGATTCATCTTTGGTGTTTTCTCTATGCAAAAAGCTGTCAGCCACTTAGAATTATAAAGATCATTTTTTAAAAATTGAAGCCAATTCCTTTTCTAAGCAAAGGTCAAAAGATATAATAAATGCTTGAAATGATTTTATAAAAAAAATTATCTTCATCATAAAAACATCTAATTGTCAACAGTCTCCCAAATATTTTCTTTTTAGTCTACCTTCAATTATTTCTGTGATTTTAGGAGTGAAAATATGTGTAGCAGTTTGGTGTTACTTTGTTTTCCCCTTATTTCTTTCCAGTTCATCTCTTCTATTTCTCACCATCTGTAACATTGCAAAAGTGGCCATAATTCTCTGCAGCTTCTCCCAACAAGAGGTAACATCTATTTCCCCACCACCTGTGACTTGCTTTGGCCAATAGGATGTAACAGAAATGACACAGTACAGTCTGAACCCAGGCTTCGGTCTTTGAAATCTGCCACTATTGTGGGGCCATCCAAGTCTGCCACGATGGACCGAGACAGATGCAGGGCCCAGTCACCACCTTCTCTTAGCTGATAGGGGAAGAACTGCCAAACACTGGCCTTCATTGACCAATCAGCCAAGTAGGAGCATGTCAAGCCCAGTCAAAGTAAGTCTATCCTGTCCCAGGTCAGCTGATGGTTTTGGGTTTAGGCTACTACATCCCAGGTCATTTGTTACACAGTTGATAACTGGTATGCTGCCTCACTTCTCCAACCACTTTATCTCTCCTTCCTTTCTCCTCATCAGTAATAATATAATTACTGCCCAGTGAACACTTATCCACCAAAATATCCTCTTATTTTCTAAGCCCATCTTAGCTTTTTTTATTGTGTTATTGAGTACATATTGTGGGCATTCTGCTTGCAGCAGTCCCATGAAGCTAAATTATACTTCTGTGTGTCTGAAAAAGTACTATTGTTCATTTCTTAGTATCATTGAGAAGATAAATTTCGGTAGCACAACAATGCTTAACATGTCATGAAAATTAAATAAATATTAGCTGTGATTATTTGGAAGGAATCCTAGAGTCTGTGTAGTCTCTTGCTCTAAACTGACCCATTCTATAATTATGGGCAAGTCCCTTCTTTTTACATATACTTTTTCTTTTTTTTTTTTGACAGAGTAAAGAATATGAAAGCTTACTTTCAGTGAGTTCTAAAATGTTTTAATCTTCAAATGGCTGTTTTCTTTTTTCTTTTCTATCCTCTCTAGCGTACATATCTGTATTCATCCCCTTGTTCTTATATAATGTAAACTTGCACATGATTTATTTTCCTTAGGTATTTGTTCAGTTGTCTGTGTTCCTCACATAGATGTAACACTGATTCTACAAAAGTTCTGACATGTAATTAGCTCTTAATAAATTGTTATTGAATTTAATTATTTTCTAAGGTTGATATTTCAAGGAATCAGAGACTATGTTGGTTTAATTTAGTTTTATTGTTGTGCTATATAACCACATATATTAGCAAATAATTACGACAATACAAAGTTTGACTTCATTTCACAGAAAGAACATTTGTAAATTAAACATATGAGGGACTATTAAATATCATTTATTAATTTATATTCCATTATATACTTTGTGTTCTTTTCTTATCAGATTTATTACCAGAGGTAGAGACTACTCAGATAAAAAAGTAACATATTTCAAGTTATGGAAAATGCCTTCATTCAAGCCTGCAGAATTATGCTTATGATAAGATAATAAATGCATACTCATCAAACAGAACCATATTGAAAATAGCTCTAGGCAAAAGTACAGTATAATAAATTTGGGATAGAGAAATGAGGTATTTGTTAGAATCAGCTCATTTCAAAGGGACTGTTTTACTCCTGTAACTTAGGTAGCTTTCCCAATGAACACCAAAATTTGTTCTGGGCTGCTTTGGTATAGAAAAAAAAAGAAAAAGAAAAAAAAACAAAACAAAACAGGCTTTAAAAGTTGAGTAAACAAAGTAAAAAAAAAAAAAGCATGGATACTATTATTGAGTCATAAATGATAGTCAAATCTCTTGAGGGGAAATGAACATTGGGTAAGAAAAATCAAAACCATGCTAATTTATTACCAAATTTTTATCTTTGCCTACTACGTAAGCATTGTCAGTGCTAAAGACAATATAAAAAAACTAAAATATTTAACAAAATAAACATTTTAAAGTTATTGGTTACTTCAACTCAGTTAAAAGTCAAGTTCATAGGAACGTGTGCTTTAATGGAAATTTAGACTAGCATCACTGGTAAAACAAAATTTATCTTGAACAGTAAGCATATCTGTGGTTGTAACTGGTATTTTGTTTTGTTTCTTGGTTTTTGTCTTTCTTTTACTATGGAGTGAAACAGTGAAATGAAGATAGTAAGTGGGAACATAGAAGCTGATCTTCCATGAATTCAGCAATAAATAGATGCTGGGGTAGGTGGTTTAGGAACTCACTATAAGCCTACAGTTGGAATGCATGACCTAAAAGAAAGATTCCTAAAGAGATTAGTCATGCTGGTTAGAGGAAATCAGAACTTAAGTATACAATCTTATGAGATTCACATCAAAAAGAATGTGAAAAGCATAAGCTCCACTCTCCAAATGCTAACACTCTAGTGGCGAATGTACAGCATGGATCCATAAAGCTAAAATGAAAGGCAGTTTGTGAAATACAAACAGCATTATTTTCTTGTTCAGTCACTCAGTTCTGTCCAATTCTGTGAATCCATGGACTGCACACGTGAAACTTCCCTATCCTTCACCTCTCCCAGAGTTTGCTCAAACTCATGTTGATTGAGTCGGTGATGCCATCCAACCATCTCATCCTCTGTTGTCCCCTTCTCCTCCTGCCTTCAATTTTCCCCAGCATCAGGGTCTTTTCTAAGAGTTGGCTCTTTGCATCAGGTGGCCAAAATATTGGAACTTCAGCTTCAGCATCAGTCCTTCCAATGCATATTCAGGGTTGATTTCCTTTAGGATAGACTGGTTTAATCTCCATGCAGACCAAGGGACTCTCAAGTGTCTTCTCCAAAACCACAGTTTGAAAGCATCAATTCATCAGCCTTCTTTATGGCCACCTCTCACATCCATCATGAATACTGGAAAAACCATAGCTTTGACTGTATGTACCTATGTTGGCAAAGTAATGACTCTACTTTTTAATACACTGCCTAGATTTGTCATAGCTTTTCTAACAAAGAGCAAGCATCTTTTAATTTCATGGCTGCAGTCACCATCTACAGTGATTTTGGAGCCCAAGAAATTAAAGTCTGTCACTGTTTCCATTGTTTCCCCATCTATTTGCCATGACATGATGGGAATAGATGCCATGATCTTAGTTTTTTGAATGTTGAGTTTTAAGCCAGCTTTTTTACTCTCTTCTTTCACCTTCATCAATATGCTCTTTTGTTCCTCTTGACCTTCTGCCATTAGACTGGTGTCATCTGCATATCTGAGATTATTCATATTTCTACTATACAAAAAGGATCTTCATGACCTAGATAACCACAATAGTATGACCACTCACCAAGAGCCAGATATCCTGGAGTGTGAAGTCAAATGGGCTTCAGGAAGTATCACTACGAAAGAACTAGTGGAGGTGAAGGAATTCCAGTTGAGTTTTTCAAATCCTAAAAGATGATGGTGTCAAAATGCTACACTCAGTATGCCAGCAAATCTGGAAAACTCAGCAGTGGCCAAAAAACTGGAAAAGGTGGGTTTTCATTCCAATCCTACAGAAGGGCAATGCCAAAGAATGTTCAAATTACTGCATGGTTGCTCTCATCTTACACACTTGCAAAGTAATGCTCAAAATTCTCCAAGCCAGGCTTCACCAGTATATGAACTATGAACTTTCAGATGTTCCAGCTGGATTTAGAAAAGGCAGAGGAACCAAAAATCAAATTGCCAACATCCACTGGATAATCAAAAAAGCAAGAGAGTTCCAGAAAAACATCTATTTCTGCTTTATTGACTATGCCAAAATCTTTGACTGCGTGGATCAAAGCAATCTGTGAAAAATTCTGAAAGAGACGGGAATACTAGGCCAACTTACCTGCTTCCTGAGAAATCGGTATGCAGGTCAAGGAGCAACAGTTAGAACTGGACATAGAAAAACAGACTGGTTCCACATCGGGAAAGGAGTATGTCAAGGCTGTATATTGTCACCCTGCTTATTTAACTTTTATGCAGAGTACATCATGAGAAACGCTGGGCTGGAGGAAGCATAAGCTGGAATCAAGATTGCAGGGAGAAATATCAATAACCTCAGATATGCAGATGACACCACCCTTATGGCAGATAGCAAAGAACTAAAGAGCCTCTTGATGAAAGTGAGAGAGGAGAGTGAAAAAGTTGGCTTAAAACTCAACATTCAGAAAACTAAGATCATGGCATCCAGTCCCATCACTTCATGGCAAATAGATGGAGAAAGAGTGAAAACAGTGGCAGACTTTATTTTTTGGGCTCCAAAATCACTGCAGATGGTGATGCAGCCATGAAATCAAAGATGCTTATTCCTTGGAATGAAAGTTATGACCAAACTACTCAGCATATTTAATAGCAGAGATATGACTTTGCCAAAAAAGATCCATCTAGTCAAGACTATGGTTTTTCCAGTAGTCATGTATGGATGTAAGAGTTGGACTATAAAGATAGCTGAGTGCTGAAGAATTGATGCTTTTGAACTGTGGTGTTGGAGAAGACACTTGAGAGTCCCTTGGACTGCAAGGAGATACAACCAGTCAGTCCTAAAGGAAATCAGTCCTGAATATTCATCAGAAGGACTGATGCTGAAGCTGAAGCTCCAATACTTTGGCCAGCTGATGAGAACTTACTCATTGGAAAAGACCCTAATGCTGGGAAAGATTGATGGCAGGAGGAGAAGGGGACGACAGAGGATGATGTAGTTGGATGGCATCACCAACTCAATGGACATGAGTTTGGGTAAACTCCAGGAGTTGGTGATGGACAGGGAAGCCTGACATGCTGTTGTCCATGGGGTCGCAAAGAGTCAGACACGACTGAGCGACTGAACTGAACTGAACTGAACCGGCAATCTTGATTCCCGCTCATGCTTCATCCAGCCTGGCATGAAGATGCATCATTCATTCATTAACTAAGGATAGCCCTAGGTCCTCGGTGTGGTAGACTATAGAACTCTACTATCTCACACAAATCAAAGTTTATCTAACTAATAATCTAAAAAATAAGTTCAGTCAGTGTTGTTTTCTAGCTGGATAAAATACCTCCTGATTCAAATATTAAAGAGAAATTAAATATTTAGCTGGTAAAGTGTTAGAAATAAGGGAAGTTCACACGGTGAGTATGTCAAAGAGAGGAGCAAGCATCAGAAAGTCTCAAAGAGGAGCATGGTATGTCCTGAAAATCAAAGGCAAACCAGTGTTACCAAGCACAAGGACAGGGACTCAGAAGAAAACCACAGGGCTAGTTTACTGGTGAAGAAGATTGGATGAAAACAATGATAAAGTTCTTTTAACAATACTTACCAGTGGTTCTGTCAAGGCAATCTAAAATGCCTAAGTAACAACAATACAAAAACAGTAAAGAAGTTATATGTCTTAGTTTGTTTGGGTTTGAGATTTTCTGGTTGTTGTTATTGCTCTTGCATTGTAGGAAGTCATTTTATATCTTTCATGATAATCCGTTATCAGATATGCAGCTTACAGATATTTTCTTCCACCCTTAGTTTGCTTTTTCACATTGTTGATCATTCCCTTTGTTATGCAAAATCTTTTAGGTGTAATATAATCTATATGTCTATTTATTCATTGTTTCCTGGGCTTTTTGTGTTATATCTAAGAAGTCATGGTTAAAGCCAATGTCAAGAATCCTTTTCCATATTTTCTTCCAAGAGTTTTACAGTTTCAGGTCTTATGTTAAGGCTTTTATTCATTGTGAGTTTATTTTTTGTGTGTGATATAAAATAAGAGTCCACTTTCAATCTTTTGCAGATCGATATCCTTTTTTCCCAGCACCATTTATTGAAGAGACTATCATTTCCCCATTGTATGTTCTTAGCACTCGTGTTGAAGATCAGCTGAATGTTTATGCATGGATTCACTTCTGTGATCTCTATTCTTTTTGATTAACCTATATGTCTTTATGTGGTAACCATAAAAAATTACTTTAGCTTTGTAATTTGTTGAAATCAGGAGGTATGAAGTCTCCAGCATTGTTTTTCTTGCTCCAATAATTTCAATACATATTTCTCCAAAGAAGACAGACAGATGGCAAACAGGTACATGTAAAGGTGCTTAACATCAGTAATTTTCAGGGAAATGCAAAGCAAAATCACAATTAGTTATCACCTCACACCTTTTAGGTTGGCTATTAAAAGACAAAAGATAACAAGTACAAACGAGGATGTGGAATAAAAGGAACCCTTATATAATGTTGGTGTAAATGTGAACTGGTGCAGTCACTGTGGAAAACAAATGGAGTTTCCTCAAAAAATTAAAAAAATGGCACTTCCATATGACCCAGTAATCACCTTTCCAGGTACATAGCCAGACATTTTGAAATCTGGGTCTTAAAGAGATATCTGCACTCCCATGTTCATTACAACACTATTAACAATAGCAAAGTTGTGGAAATAGTGTGAATGTCTGCAATCAATGAATGGTTAAAAGAAAATTTGGCCGTTATATAAATCAAAATATTGTTCAGTCTTAAAAAAATAGAAAGATATCCTATTTGAGAAAACATGGATTAACCTAAGTGAGATAAGCCAAACACAGAAGGACAGACAACACAAAATTCCACTTACAAGAAGAATATGAAATAGTGGAATTTATAGAAACCAAGTAAAATGATAGTTACCAGGGACTAGATGTCAGAACTAGTGAGGAGGCATTGGTCAAAAGGTACAAATTTCAGTTATGCAAAATGAAGAAGTCCTAGAACTGTATTGTACACTATACTGCATATAGTTAACAATACTATATTTCATACCTAAAATTTTGCTAAGTGGTACCTGTAGACAAATGAAAATGGAAGCACAAAGATGCAAAATCTAGGAGACCCAGCAAAAGCTGTTCTCCAAGGGAAGTTTATAGCCATATACACCTACCCCAGGAAACAAGAAAAACCACAAATAAACAACATAACCTTATTCTTAAAGGAAATAGAAAAATAAAAGAAAACAAAACCCAAAGTTAGTAGAAAGAAAGAAATTTTAAAGATCAGAGCAGAAAGAAGTGAAATAGAGACTAAAAATAAGAAAAGATCAAGCAAACTTAGAGCCAGGTCTTTGATAAGATAAACAAAATTGATAAACCCTTAGACTCATCAATCGGAAAAGATAGAAGGCTCAAATCAATAACATCAGAAATAAAAAAAGAAGTTAACTGACACCACAGACATGCAGACGCTCATAAGAGTTTACTCTGATCAACTATATACCAAAAAAATAGACAAGCTGAAAGAAATGGACAAACTCCTAGAAATGTACAATCTCCCAAGACTGAATCACAAAGAAATAATACTGGCACACCAATTACTAGTAATGAAATTGAATCAGTAATTAAAAATTAAAAAACAAAACAAAATGCACAAGCAGAAAAAAATCCACAAAACTTCCAACAAACAAAAGTCCAGGAACAGATGGCTTCACATGTGAATTCTACTAAACATGTAGAAAAGACTTAGCACCTATCCTTCTAAACTATTCCACAATATTACAGAAGAAGGAACCCATCTGAACTCATTCTCTGAGGCCAGCGTCAACCTTACACAACACTGAATATATCACAAAAAGTAAATTACAGATCAATATCACTGGTGAATATAGATGCAAAAATCATTAACAAAAATATTAGCCAAATAGTTGCTATGAATCTTCTTATATATCAGAAAATACAAACTATGAAATAAAATAGCTACTACGTGATACATGTGTAATTTAAATACAGAGGTGTCTGAGTACAAATTTCTTGTGGCTTTTATCCTGATAGTCTGATTCAGATCCTGACTTCTTGATGCTTTCCTTGTCCATATCGGTCCCTACCAATAATCTCTTTTATCTGAAATCCTACATGCTTACAGTTTTTACAGTCCAATTCACTTGAGTTATGTGGAGCCTGCCTTCTCTTCTCATGACTTAATTGTCTCATTTAATTCACATTCATGGCTGAATACCTACAGACATTAGACTAGTGATAGTTTGATATTCAGGAAGGCCACAGACTGGTGCAGTGTTTTTGCTTCTGATTTGCAGATCACTCGATTCAGAATTATACAATACGCATTTTGACCAATATGATTTTGTTCCATCTTAATCTATGAATCGCTGCACTCATTAGTTAGCCTGTCTCCTCTACCTAGGTAGAAACTATTTATAAGGCAGAAAGTATATCATTTTTATGTCTGTGTTATGCCAAAGGCAATCCTAGCTATGAAACAGATACTTAAAACTGATAGAGAACAAACTACCAGGCATTGTTCTTGATGTCCTAGTCACAGGAAATGCAGTCTCTCAATGTGCTACTTTTAAACTTTATTCCTCCACACCAATAACAAGGTGATATGTACTCAATTCAGTTGGGAAAACAAAGCAAAACAGAACATTTTTTCTATTTTTGCCCTGGCCTTGAGAGGATTATGGAAAGCTTCTTAGAAGAGACTCACCCAAAATGACTTTTGGAGGACACATGAGTGAAGGTTTAGCATATAAAAGAGACAGGACATTTCAGGTAGAAGGATTTTATGATTGAAGAGCTATGAGAAGTTCATAATTATTGAAATGTAATCTGTAAGACACCTTTGGAGGGAGGTAGGACTTTGCATAAAGCTGGAGAGATTCAAGGACCACAACCTTGGCATTCACACTTGGGAACCCAGGCTTACTTGGGGAGTTTTGCATGTGAACAGCTCAGTAGAGTTAGTTTCCCAGCATAGATTTTTCATATGCTCTTTGTACCAGCAGAGCCAAATCTCAACCAAACTACTTACATGCCTTATTGTTGTTTAGTTGCTAAGTCATGTCCTACTCTTTGTGACCCCGTAGACTCTAACCTGCCAGACTCTTTTGTCCATGGGGTTTTTCAGACAAGAACACTGAAGTGGGTTACCATTTCCTTCTCCAGGGGATCTTCCCAGACGAGAGATTGAACACATGCCTCCTGCATTGGCGGGTGGATTCTTTACCACTGAGCCACCTAGGAAGCCCTACTTACATGACTACAACTTCTTTTTGTGTTATTTCCCCTCAGAGAACGTTCCTTTTCTCTACCCTTTATTAGTCAGTTGTAGGCTACTGTTACAAAAGATTCCAACATTTCAGTGCTTTCACATGAAAAAGGTTCACTTCTTGCTTATGTCGTAGTTCTATGTAGGCTGATGTGTAGGAGGGAAAGATAGATGGATTTTGATCACAAAGACATCTAAGTACCCTAGTTTCTTCCTTCTTGCAGTTCTATACCACTGTAGATCCTCAGGGTCTTTCTCATTAAGGTTACAGATGAGAAAGGAGTGTAAGATTTGGTACTGTAGATTTTTATGGATCAGGCCATGTGTCACACTCCAAAGCAGTAAGATTGTTATAACCAACCAAAATAGTTTTGTTTTGTATTTTGCACAATGGCAGCCATGTATGATTATCCATATAAAACAAATTGCTGTCACATTTGCTCAATGCAATTTTCTGTTTATTGCATTTAGCCATAATTCCTCATCTAATTGGTAATGATAACATTTATTGAGTGAAAACATATGCCTGGCACTTTTCTAAGCACTTTATATAAACTTATCTCATATAATCTTTATAATGAATCTAATGAGATTCAGTTTAATTTTAAATAGGAAAGTGAGGTGCAAAGTTAAATCATCATACAACAGCATACAGTGGTCATGTGTGGTAGAACTGCCAAACATCTAAGACTGTGTTTTAAATATATCCACTCTTATTGGATATTGTGCATTCCTATTAAAGCTACATAAAGTACAACAGACAAGACTTATGGATCAGAGACAGAGAACAGTTTATTACTTAAGCAATAACATCATCAGAGTATCACTATTTTTACACTTCTTTGAGCTCTAAATCCCATAGGGCTATGTGAAGAGGGCCAGATGGTACCTGTACTTGCAACGGGTTGCATTATAGGAGATAAAACCCTGAGCTTAGGAAATGTGACTCTTTAAATGAGTAGACAGAAACCATGCCTGCCTGTCCTTTGCTATCAAGCAAGAGGCTATATCATCCAAGGCCATCCACTATACAGACATCTTTGGAAAGATAGTCTGGAACAAAAGGAAGTCAGTGAGTCGGTCACAAGACTTCCAGAAATGCAGAACACCTATGAAGAATTTCCTCCCAGCAACTCCTAGTGCTAAAAAATAAACCTATTCCTTCTTTGTGATAAATCTATGTTCCCTGAAAGGAAATTACATATGGAAGATACAACAATATTTCTCCTCCTCATTATTCCATCTACATCATGGAAGACAAACCCCCTAGTTTTCAGAGGAAATAGAAATTTCCAAAATTTCCTGACTCCCTTTTGAGGAAATTTGTTGTTTTTGTTGTTCAGTTGTGTCTGACTCATTACAACCCCATGGACTGCAGCATGCCAGGCTTCCTTGTCCTTCACTGTCTCCCAGAGTTTGCTCAAATTTATGTCCATTGAGTCTGTGAGGCTATCTAACCATCTCATCCTCTCTAGCCCATTATATTCTAATAGATATATAATTCAAATCATGTATGTAATTTAAAATTTTTTCTTAGCTATATTTTTAAAGTAAAAAGGAAGACATAAGAGTATTTTTAAAGATGTCTTAATCCAATATATCACAAACAGTATCATTATAACATACAAGCAATATAAAAATATTAAGAATATACTTTACATTATTTTTTTTATACTATGGCTTCAAAGTCCATTGTATTTTAAACTGAAAGCATGTTGTTGTTCAGTCGATCAGTTGTGTCCAACTGTTTACGACCCCATGAACTGCAGCATACCAGTCTTCCCTGTCCTTCACTGTCTCCCAGAGTGTCCTCAAGCTCATGTCCATTGAGTCAGTAATGCTATTCAGTCATCTCATCCCCTGTCATCCTCTTTTCCTCTTGCCCTCAATCTTTCCCAGCATCAGGGTCTTTTCCAATGAGGTGGCTCTTCTCATCAGGTGGCCAAAGTATTGAAGATTCAGCTTCAGCTTCAGCATCAGTCTTTCCAATGAATGTACAAGGTTGATTTCCTTTAGGTTTGGATGGTTTGATCTCCTTGCAGTCTTAGGGACTCTCAAGAGTCTTCTCCAGCATCACAATTTGAAAACATCAATTCTTCAATGCTCAGCCTTCTTTATGGCCCAACCTGCAATTGATATTGAGCTATATTTCACATTCTCAATAGTCCTATGTGGCTAGAGGTTATTGTATTGGATAGTACAGTTCAGTTCAGTTCAATTGCTCAGTTGTGTCTGTCTTTGTGACCCCATGGACTGCAGCATGCCAGGCCTTCCTGTCCAACACCAACTCCTGGAGTTTACTCAAACTCATGTCCATTGAGTTGGTGATGCCATCCAACCAGCTCTTCCTCTGTTGTCCTCTTCTCCTCCCACCTTCACTCTTTCCCAGCATCAGGGTCTTTTCAAATGAGTCAGCTCTTTGCATCAGGTGGCCAAAGTACTGGAGTTTCAGCTTCAGCATCAGTCTTTCCAATGAACACTCAGGACTGATCTCCGTTAGGGTGAACTGGTTGACAAGGGGTCTCAATAGTCTTCTCCAACACCTCAGTTCAAAAACATCTTCAGTGCTCAGCTTACTTTATAGTCAAACTCTCACAACTGTTCGTGACTACTGGAAAACCATAGCCTTGACTAGATGGAATTTTGTGGGCAAAGCAATGTCTCTGCTTTTTAATATGCTATCTAGGTTGGTCATAACTTTCCTTCCAAGGAGTAAGTGTCTTTTAATTTCATGGCTGCATCACCATCTGCAGTGATTTTGAAGCCCCCAAAAAAGTTTGTCATTGTTTCTGCATCTATTTGCCATGAAGTGATGGGACCAGATGCCATGATCTTTGTTTTCTGAATCTTGAGCTTTAAGCCAACTTTTTCACTCTCCTCCTTCACTTTCATCAAGAGGCTCTTTAGTTCTTCTTCACTTTCTGCCATAAGGGTGGTGTCATCTGCATATCTGAGGTTACTGATATTTCTCCAGGCAATCTTGATTCCAGCTTGTGCTTCTCCAGCCCAGCGTTTCTCATGATGTACTCTGCATATAAGTTGAATAACCAGGGTAATAATATACAGCCTTGGTGTACTCCTTTTCCTATTTGGAACCAGTCTGTTGTTCCATGTCCAGTTCTAACTGTTTCTTCCTGACCTGCATACAGACTTCTCGAAAGGCAGATAAGTTGGTCTGGTATTCCCATCTCTTTCAGAATTTTCCAGTTTGTTGTGATCCACACAGTCAAAGTGTTTGGCATAGTCAATAAAGCAGAAATAGATGTTTTTCTGGAACTCTCTTGCTTTTCTGATGATCCAGAGAATGTTGGCAATTTGATCTCTGGTTCCTCTGCCTTTTCCAAAACCAGCTTGAACATCTGGAGGTCCATGGTTCACATATTGTTGAAGCCTGGCTTGGAGAATTTTGAGCATTACTTTACTAGCTTGTAAGATGAGTGCAATTGTGTGGTAATTTGAACATTCTTTGGCATTGCCTTTCTTAGGGATTGGAATGAAAACTGACCTTTTCCAGACTTGTGGCCACTGCTGAGTTTTCCCAGTTTGCTGGCATATTGTGTAGCACTTTCACAGCATCATCTTTCAGGATTTGAAATAGCTCAACTGGAATTCCATCACCTCCACTAGCTTTGTTCATAGTGATGCTTCCTAAGGCCCACTTGATTTCGCATTCCAGGATATCTGGCTCTAAGTGAGGGAGGGTGATCACACCATCGTGATTATCTGGCTCGTGAAGAACTTTTTTTGTACAGTTCTTCTGTATATTCTTGCCATCTCTCCTTAATATCTTCTGCTCCTGTTATGTCCATACCATTTCTGTCCTTTATTGAGCCCTTCTTTCATGAAATATGCCCTTGGTACCTCTGATTTTCTTGAAGAGATCTCTAGTCTTTCCCATTCTATTGTTTTCCTCTATTTCTTTGCACTGATCACTGATGAACGGTTTCTTATCTCTCATTGCTATTCTTTGAACAGCACACATGTAGGCAATAAGATTTGAGAGGAAATGTGTGCAACCTTCAAGTTGTATCCTTAATAGGAGAAGAATGTCCTTTCTTTTGCTTCATATATTCTGCTACTTTGATGTAATGATGACAAACAATCTTAGACATAGTAGACCAATAGAATAAGAGATGGCTAGATTTCAGAAAAACATGGTGCATATAAACCATGACCTGCTTATTCTGTCTACACTTTTATAGAGAGTGACTTTAGTCACTCTTATTTTGTTGTCTCTAATAGCTGTTAAAACTATATCTTATATAAATTGTATCTTATTCATTTATGTATTCTCATTACCAAAAGGAATGTAACTCTGAAAATGTTTATCAAGGTAAGATGTAAGGGCAGAGGGATGACCCAAATCACAAGGTCATCCTAAAAATGAATCTATAGTGTCTGAGAGTCACACTCAGAGGTGGATTCTGACTGGATCCACTTCTCCTTAATATTCTAGAAATGGAAAGTTCAGTAATTCCTGTGTAAATAAATTTTAAAGTATTTTTAGAAGCAATATGTAGTTAGTCCTTTCCTAGATATACGAATAACGCCGGCTAGAGTTTACTCCTTTGCTAGTCTATAAATATGAAAGTGAAGTCGTTCAGTCGTGTCCGACTCTTCGCGACCCCATGGACTGTAGCCTACCAGGCTCCTCAGTCCATGGAATTTTCCAGGCAAGAGTACTGGAGTGGGTTGCCATTTCCGTCTCCAGGGATCTTCCTGACCCAGGGATCGAACCCAGGTCTCCCACATTGCAGGCAGACGCTTTACCGTCTGAGCCACCAGGGAAGCCCAGTCTATAAATATAGGCATTAATTATTTGAATTGGTGAAAAAGGTCATATCAGTTGGGACTGGTACAGTCTAGAAAGAATTACAGCGGGACTTGAGTTGGATCCCAGAGAACATATAGAATTTAGCTGAACACATAACTCTTGGATATATTTATATTCCTATTTAGAGAGTTTGGTGTTTTGTCTTAGCCCTATATTATGGACAGTACATCAATCTATAGCTTATTCTTTATCTTAAAATAGTTCTAACACTGGTCTCTACCACTAGGTGCTTATTTTACTTTATTATTACTGATGAGAAAAATTATGCATGAGCTAGAAAAAGTAATAATTGCTCATTGCAAGAAACTGAGAAAGTACAGAAAATTACAGACAAGTATCAGAAAAACACCCATAATTTCACCTCTAAAGCAATCACTATTAATGTTTTGCGTTCTTTCCTACTAGTAAATTTTTAAATTATTTTTCTCGTTGCATATTTTCACTGGAATCACACTTTATATAAAATTTTACCTATAGTGATGTATACAGAAAATGTTATATAATGGGCATTTTTCACTCCATTGTAAACTTTTACTAAATATTTTTACTGGTATGTAATGCACAATCAAATGGATGCATAGTCACTTATTTAATAATTTTTCTTATGTTGGATGTTTGCATTCATGTTTATTGTTCACTCTCATAACTGATTTTTTTTAAGTTTATGCAAACAGTATTTGTCTAAATCTGTGACTATCTCAGATGGGTTTTATTTTTGGAAATTTACTCAACCAAGTATTCTCAAGAATTTTGACATTTATTGCCTATTATTCTGTCAGCAATACACTTAAACAATAATGTGTACAATAGATCATCAATTTCTCTGTTCATCAATTGGCTGTCATTTTTTTCTTAACTATTTGTCAGTCAAAAAATTTTAATTACACAAGTAATATATGTATGAAAAAGTACAAACAAAAGAGAGATAAAATTTCCATTATCTCTACCTCAAGAAATAACATTAAAGGTTAATAAAATACATATTGCTTTCTGTCCTGAATGGTCATTTAACATAATGATCATCTTTCCATGTAAAAAATACCATTTGATTTTATTTTGTAAGTACATAATAGTTTATTGCATGGATATTATAATTTATTTAGTATATTTAATTCCAAACTTCTGCTGTTGTATAAATGTGCCAAGTAGACTTCATTGTACATATATTTTGTACACACATTTATACTAAATTTGAATAATATACAGGGAAGTTAAAAATGTCTTCCTCAGGAAACCTTTAGAGTTCAGCCCTATATAGGATTTTACTTTGGTTTTTAAATTGAATGCTTCCTCAAATTCAACAGATCAATGACTTTTGATATAAACCCTTACATTAGCCATCATGTTCATCCCTCAATTTTTTTATTTGAATTTAGAATATCCAATAGATTTACTTCTCAATAAGACTATTTTTGTTGTTTTTTTGGTTGTTGTTTTTGATTGATCATCAAATTGAGTTTCGTTTTCCTTTTGTACTCCTGGAAACAGAGGAGGCTCTGCCAGCAAAAATACAAAGGGTTTGAAATTAAGCAAACCACTTAAAATGTGCCCATGGGTTATTAAAAGACAGCTTGAAGTTTGTTCTATCTTAAATATTACATCAATGCAATTGTCTGGATTGTACCCAGAATGATACTGGTGACTGACAGATTCATATCCTAGAGAAGCATGCCATATGAAGTGAGCCTGGGGTTCTGTACAAGTTGAAATAATTGCTTTTCTGATAGTTTCTTGTTACTTAGAAGTAAATTTTAAAAGTACAGTATCTGAACAACAATGAAGTTGTGATCAGAGGCGAACACATAAAAAGAAGTGAAAATTAGCAAAAGTGTGGTTCTATGATGTTATGTCAGGTGCAGATGTCAATATGTGGTTCAGTGTGGAGCCTGCAGGGACCAGGGGAAATTTAATTATATTCTTTCAATGATTCTTCTTTCAATCTAATAGCTTTTATTCCTTGATAGCATTTGTTGCCATAAATATTACATGCCAGCCAACTTAGTAATGTATAAATATCCTAAGAACTGACAAAAGGGCAAAACTAAACCTGTTTTTAAGATGGAACAAAGTGTTTGGACATCGTAACCTGTGAGAGATATATAGAGAACTTTCATTTGGCCCAAGTCCATGGAGTGTGAAAAACATTAGAATCAAAGGGTAATTGCAGCTTTTTGTGAAATGTGTTAGTCATTTCAAGCCAATTCTTCATGGACAGATGTTCAGACAATTGTTGCTGTGCTTACTGTTAACAAATAGATTTTTGAAAGTGAATCAAATCTATATGTGGTATAGAATCATTGTGTTAGAAGATACTTGCACCAAATAATGAGAATAGACTTAGTAATGCTATAGAACACTTTGAGGTTTTAGAGGTGATCCTTCATCTCCATATATTTGGACCAATAGAAGCAACTACAGAGTTTAAAAGTAACTAGGAAGTCAAAGAAAGCTTTGAATCTATTTCTATTTTCTGGCACCGATGCATTTTGTATCTCCAAGAAAGCATAAACCTTATTAAAGGAAAAAATCCATAAAAATAGATTTGGCAGTGTCCCTTGACAATATGTTCCAGAATATTAAAAACTGGGTTAAAACATTTTAAGTTTATTCAAGATTCATGATCTATGATGTAAGATGCTTTCTTTTTCCCTTTTCTTCTTGTAGTTATAGAGTAAATAATTACCTATAAACCTATGTAAGCTATTATTAAATAACCCATCTTTTTAAAAATCCTATCTTTGGATAATTCATCAGTTTTAATTTGTGATTATTCAGATTTACAAGGTCTATTTCATTTTAATGCTATTTCAGTATATATCAGCCTCTTCTGTGTTGTTTTGTTTTAGGCTGTTGTGCAACTCAAGAAAATTGATCTACTTGTGCAAATCAGAGATGTATAAACATAATTTGTTTTACAAAAAATAGTAATTAGATTTATAAGTTTTAAATGTTAACAGAAACATTATTTAGATCATTTATCTTAATTGGCAGTACTTGTTAAGGGATATATAGAAACCTTCTATATTCTCTTGGCAACTTTTCTATAAATCTACTTTCAAAAAAAAGAACTTAGCTAAAAAGTAATATGGAAATCCATTTTAATTAATATTTATATATTTCTAGAATAATATATCTAGAAAGAATTTTAAAGATGTTTTTAAGGATAAGATGATAATTGATAGTAATTATGATGATGACTCAGTGATGACTAATGAGTAGGTGTTTGTGCCTAGCACTGAGCAACGCTTTTTAAAAATGCTTCATCTCATTTGTATACATTATCCTAATAGCCGCATTATTGAAGGACAGCAACAAGTTGATACTTCCTTACTGATTAATATAATCTTCAACCGAAGTCAAAATTTTTAGAAATTAAATCTATTATTTTATTAAGGAAAAGTCTCGCCGACTAAATACAAATGCTGGGTTTTACTTATTTAACAAAGTACTAAAAAATGTGCTTTATCATGCATATTAAAATTATGAAAAGAATAGCAGGGACTTAGTTTTCAGTGACTGAGGGAAGAGAAGTAAAACACTAAATGATGAAAATTAAAAGATGTCAAACTGTACAGTGATTTCAGTTACCATTTTATATAATAAATTAAATAATTCCATTTTTTTTATTAAGGTAGAAGATTATAAAATAAACATGGTTCTATAGTGTTATGGTTGAGTTTTTTAAAACAGAACAATACATATGTCCATCAGTTCTAATGTTGTCTGCTTTAAAGGCATTAAAACACAGTTTTAACCAGTAGCTATCAAATTTGTCTTAGCCTCAGAACTCTTCCTGCAAAAGCTCAGGAGAGATGTAAGGTGTCTCTGGTTGATTCAGTGTAATGTTCTAGAACTCCGTGTCTCTATCCTTCTCTTCTTCTTTCCCAGGAGCACTTAGATGAAGGCACAGCTTGGGTATAGTTTGAAAGCCACTGCCTTAACAGTTGAGATATATAATTTTGTTCTATTCTTGGATAGAATGAAAGAGCAAAAACTTCATTCAATTTTTTTTTTCTGACAGTAGAGCTTTAGTGATTTTGTCTTGCTAATTAAGGAAGCTTCAAGTGCAAAAGATGTAAAGTCTCTACTGAAGCAAATATAGAATCTATTTTTTTTGCCTTGCTAGGCTAATAGATCTCAAGATAGAGCTGGCTCCAAAGCCTGAGGTAGAGGTTTTAATTGCATCATCAAGGAACTAGACTTTTCCCATCTCTTAATTCTGCCTTTGTCTATGCATTTCCATCCTCAGTTTCAATAGAATGACCTCATATATGGTCACAGGATGATGACATCTTCTCCTGACCCAGTGTTTACTGAGTTTCAGTCCTTGCTTAAGAACTGGAGTATCATTCTGAAGATTTCCCTAAGAAAATTCATTCCATTCATTGGGACATGAACTCAATGCATTCATGGATTTATGTATTAATTTACTTACATATAGGTCACAGGATTTATCTTTGAAACAGATAAAAGTTTTAATTTAGGCATGGGAGCTGAATTTGAGCATGAGGGTGGTTTCTGGAAGAAACCTAGATAGAGTTAACAGAAGAATGAAGAATAGATATGAGAAGCCAAAAAATAGCAGGTCCTTGCTACTTCTTCCAAAATTGATGGAGTCTATTCATCAATGGCAACCCACTCTAGTATTCTTGCCTGGAGAATTCCATGGGCAGAGGAGCCTTGTGGGCTCCAGTCCATGGGGTCACAAAGAGCTGGACACGACTGAGTGACTGTCACTCACTCATTTATTAATTAATTTTCTCATGAAACTCTCCTGAGTTTCTACTGTGCTATTTCCATGTTAGTTAGAAAAATGCATAAGATAGTTCCTATCTGTCGCCTATATCTTAATAGAGCAAACTGTATCACACAAATACATAAAAATCTATATTCCTTTAGCTATCTATTTGATTCACTATGTATACTTTTAATAAACCTATGCCTTTTCTGGAGAAGGCAATGGCACCCCACTCCAGTACTCTTGCCTGGAAAATCCCATGGACGGAGGAGCCTGGTAGGCTACAGTCCATGGGGTCGCTAAGAGTCGGACACGACTGAGCGACTTCACTTTCACTTTTCCCTTTCATGCACTGGAGAAAGAAATGGCAACCCACTCCAGTATTCTTGCCTGGAGAATCCTAGGGACGGCGGAGCCTGGTGGGCTGCCGTCTATGGGGTTGCACAGAGTCGGACACGACTGAAGCGACTTAGCATAGCATAGCATAGCATGCCTTTTCTAAATATTTGAAGCTGAAAAAAAATCTCACTACCATCTACCATTTCCATACATTCCAGTTTTACTGGCAGAAGGCCTCAAATGACTTCAAGTTTTCCAATACACCTTGTGATGTGCTAGCCAGATTCAGTAAGAAATAAAGATATCCCATGTGTTGAGCATTGCATTTGTTGCAAATTCTAACCAAATACTTGTTGCCATTTTGGCCAAGAGAAACTTCTGAGAAATGACATGAACCATTCCCTTGTTTAATATTCAAATATAAAAAATGCATGATGATGAATAACTTTTATATAAATTTTATATAAATCATAAGATACAAAAGCACTGAACAAGTCTATTCCAAGAAAAATGATAAATATGCCTATTTATGAATCAAGGTAATATGAAACATAAATCATATGACAGATTGATAGAAAAATTAAATGAGGATTTCAGTGAAATATTAGTATATTAAAAAATCAGTACTATTTCAAAGTCAATTAAGCATGATGCTTCTCTTTAAAATGCTATCTAACATCATTGTGAGACTCAATTATTGCTATCTATGTAGGAAAAAGTAATTAACAAGAAGGATATTTATGGGAAAATATAAATAATAAAAACAATGGACTAATTGTCATAAGATTTGCACAGATTAACATTCAGAAAGGTTAAAGTTTAGCACAAAATGTACTTGAAAAACAAAAGAGGAGAAACATAATATTATATATGATCCTATATGCAGAAAGCAAGCATAAACATGAATCCCTTCATAATGTCTTTTTCTTTTTTAATAGTTAGTTATTTGGCTGCACCGGGTCTTAGTTGCAGCATGCAAACTCTTAGCTGTGGCATGTTGGCTCTAGTTCCCTGACTGGGGCCCCCTGCATTGGGAACGTGGAGTATCAGCCACTGGATCACCAGGGAAGTCCCTTCTTCATAATGTCTTTATTTGTAAATTATTCCTCTTCTTAAAGGAAGCAAACTGGTGGTTAAACAGGAGACCTTCTTAGAAAATAACACAGAAGGACAAGGATGTATATGTAAATAGGAGATCCTATTGTGTGTTCTTTTGCCAAGCAAGCTGGAGCAAGGTATAAAAAATGTGATAAATCACTGTGGCATGCTGCCAAGTCACAGGGTACCTAGAGGAGAGAGGCACTGTTGCACAGAGAAAGACATGTCATAGTCAGATAATATATGAAAGTGAAAGTGAAAGTCACTCAGTCATGCCCGACTCTTCGTGACCCCGTGGACTATACAGTCCATGGAATTCTCCAGGCCAGAATACTGGAGTGGGTAGCCGTTCCCTTCTCCAGGGGACCTTCCCAACCCAGGGATCAAACCCAGGTCTCCCGCACCGCAGACGGATTTTTTTTTACCAGTTCAGCCTCAAGGGAAGCCCAGATAATACATAAATGAGTGCAAATATTTGGCACATAGTGTTAAAGACAGAATAACTTTCTTAGCTTGGGGAAAATTAAGAGGGGAGAAAATTACAGCAATGTAAGCATACGTATTTATGCCTTGAAATATGACATCTGAACTTTGTCTGGCTGCAGTGTGATTCAGAGTTTTCCATAGATGGTACAAATGTTCAGCCCAGTAAGTTGTGGACATGGAATCTTCCACGCCTTAATTGCATGAAGGGAAGTTACATATGTGTCCTTACTCTGCCTTCTGCCTATTTCATGGCTTCTTCCATTCTGTTGACTAGCAGGGCAAAGTCCTCACTATTCACACACAGATAGCCTCACTTCCACACTTTTGCTGAAGCATATTCAGGCTCTCACAGTTTCTGAACCCTATTTTTCCATTTTTTTTCTTCTTCTTGGGCTCTACCAAACTGTTTTTGTTCATAAATAGAACTGTAAGAATTTCACTTTTCCTAGCCTCAGCTGAGGTGTGGACATCTTGAGTCTCTAATATAAATAACCATTTCACTTTTAATTTGTTTGATCTAAAAACACTGTGACACAGAGAAGACACAGATTAACAAACAAGAAGATCCTGGAAGATAATTAACAAAGTGCCCTGTCCCACTGACTATGGATAGCAAAGGGTGATGGGAAGAAAGAACTCGGAGCTAAGGGATGGTCTCTTTTGGAATGACTGAGCTTAGAAATGGTACAGAAATTTCTCATTCAAGACAGTTAGTACTGTCAAAACTAAATTATAACTCTCTTCTTTTAATGTAGAGTTGTTTTTAGTTAAACCTTTAATGACTCTCCAAACAATAATGTTTGGCAAAGAAAATGTTGTTAGTCAAGCAGAACCATAAACATCTGTGTTTGTTTAGAGTAAGCTTCCCTATTTAATTAAATACATAGATATACTGGGAAAATTCCTTGTCACTGGAAATTCTATTGGAAGAATGTCAGATCTTCCAGAAACAGTGTGTGCCATTTGAGAAAGCCAAAGTCTCCCTTTTATTTTGTATGTTATTGTTTTCTAAATGTTTGTCTTAACTACTCACCTTCAGATTTCAGAATAATTAAAGCTGCTCTTTATTGTAAAGGACATAAAAAATATATTTTAAATGTGTAGGCGTAGGAATATGAAAGGAAGTCTTACTAAAGAGTATAATGTCAAAGTTCTCATATTATGCTCAACTCTGTCATCTTAGATCTGCCTTGAAAAATACTTTCCCTAACTTTATAACAAGACTCTGATAAAACAATGACAGTGTGCTCTCAATTGTCCCATAGTCTAAATATAGAGTATTAGCATGAATATTAGACATGATTAAATACTGCAGCATAATTATTTTGTTTTAGGCCACATAATATCCACGTGTCTTGAAATCATTCCAGTCTCTTTTTTAGATCTCTAAAAATTTAAGAACTTAAATATCGAGATACAGAAAATTATAGAAATACATAAGTACATTTACATATATATGTGTATATATATATATATTCTTCTGAAAAAAATACAATGACTTTTCAAAATGATATGATACTTTATAAGTCAGGAGAACAGTTATTAACCTTTATAAAACAGCAATCTATAATTAAAAAGAAAGGAGAAATTACTATGGTTTAGAGATACTGACTATAGCATTCATTAGCCTATCCTCGATATAACTCATTCAGTAAAGAACCTTTCTGCAATGCGGGAGACCTGGGATCGATTCCTGGATTGAGAAGATCCCAGGAGAAGGAAATGGCAACCCACTCCAGAATTCTTGCCTAGAGAATCCCATGGACAGAGGAGCCTGGCAGGCTACAGTTCATGGGGTCTCAAGAGTTGGAAACAACTTAGCAACTAAACCACAATAATATTATCAAATAGTTAAGACAGCATCAGTTCAGTTCAGTCGCTCAGTTGTGTCCGACTCTTTCCGGCCCAATGAATCGCAGCACGCCAGGCCTCCCTGTCCATCACCAACTCCCAGAGTCTACCCAAGCTCAAGTCCATTGAGTCAGTGATGCCATTCAACCATCTCATCCTCTATCGTCCCCTTCTCCTCCTGCCCTCAATCTTTCCCAGCATCAATTTGTCTTTTCAAATGAATCAGTTCTTTGCATCAGGTGGCCAAAGTATTGGTGTTTCAGCTTCAACATCAGTCCTTCCAATGAACATCCAGGACTGATTTCCTTTGGAATGGACTGGTTGGATCTCCTTGAAGTTCAAGGGACTCTCAAGAGTCTTCTCCAACACCACAGTTCAAAAGCATCAATTCTTCAGCACTCAGCTTTCTTTATAGTCCAAATCTCACACCCATACATGACTATTGCATGATAATAATTTAAATAACTTAATGTCCATAAAATGAGTAGATTATCTTAGGTGGGAAAAATAGCATATTATTAATTATTAGGACCTAACAGAAGCATAAGAGATTAAGAAGAGGTGGCAAGAATATACAGAAGAACTATACAGAAAAGGTCTTAATGACTTGGATAACCACAATGATATGGTCACTCACCTAGAGCCAGATATCCTGGAGTGTGAAGTCTAGTGAGCCTTGGGAAGCATTACTATAAACAAAGTTCCTGGACATGATCGAATTTCAGCTGAGCTCTTTAAAATCCTAAAAAATGATTATGTGAAAGTGCTGCACTCAATATGTCAACAAATTTGGAAAACTCAGCAGACTCAGAGACTGGAATAGGTCAGTTTTGATTCTAACACCAAAGAAAGTAATGACAAAGAATGTTCAAACTGCCATACAACTGTGCTCATTTCACATGCTCAAAATTCTTCAAGCTAGTCTTTAGCATCATGTGAACTGAAGACTTTCAGATGTATAAGATAGGTTTAGAAAAGGCAGAGGAGCCAGAGATCAGTTTGCCAACATCTGTTGGATCACAGAAAAAGAAAGAGAATACCAGAAAAAACCATCTACTTCTGCTTCATTGACTACACTAAAACTTTTGATTGTGTGGATCACAACTGTAGAAAATCATTAAAGAGATGGAAGTACCAGACCACCCTACCTGTCTTCTGAGAAACCTGGATATGGGTCAAGAAGCAGCAGTTAGAACCGGACATAGAACAACTGACTGTTTCAAAATAGGGAAAGGAGTACAAGGCTGTATATTGTCACCCTGCTTATTTAACCTATATGCAGGATAAATCATGTGAAATGCCAGGCTGGATTAATCACAGTCTGGAATCAAGATTTCTTAGAGAAATATCAACAACCTCAGATAAGCAGATGTACCACTATAATGGCAGAAAGTGAAGAGAAACTAAAGAGCATCTTGATGAGGGTGAAAGAGGAGAGTGAAAAAGCTGGCTTAACACTCAGTATTCAAAAAACAAAGATCGTGGTATTGGGTTCCATCACTTTATGGCAAATAGAAAGGGGAAAAAATGGAAGCAGTGAGAGACTTTATTTTCTTGGGCTCCAAAATCACCAGGGGCTTCCCTGGTGGCTCAGACAGTAAAAGTGTCTGCCTACAATGTGGGAGACCAGAGTTCAATCCTTGGGTCAGGAAGATCCCCTGGAGAAGGAAATGGCAACCCACTCCAGTACTCTTGCCTGGAAAATTCCATGGATGGAGGAGCCTGGTGGGCTACAGTTGATGGGGTTGCAAAGAATCGGATATGACTGAGCAACTTCACTTTCACTTTTCAAAATCACTGTGGATTGTGATTGCAGCCATGAAATTAAAAGACACTTGCTCCTTGGAAGGAAAGGTGTGACAAGCTTAGATAGTGTGTTCAAAAGCAGAGACATCACTTTGCTGACAAAAGTCTATATAGTCAAAACTACAGTTTTTCCAGTAGTCATGTATAGATGTGAGAGTTGGATCATAAAGAAGGCTGAGCCCCAAAGAATTGAGGCTTCCAAATTGTGGTGCTGGAAAAGACTCTTTTGAGAGTCCCTTGGACAGCAAGGAGATTAAACCAGTCAACCCTAAAGGAAATCAACCCTGAATATTCATTGGAAGGATTGATGCTGAATCTGAAGCTCCAATACTTTGGCCACCTAATGCCAAGAGCTGACTCCTTGGGAAAAGACCCTGATGCCGAGAAAGATTGAAGGCAAAAGGAGAAGGCGGCAACAGAGGATGAGATGGTTAGATAGCATCACTGACTCAAAGGACACGAATTTGAGCAAACTCCTGAGACAGTGAAAGACAGAGGAGCCTGGTGTACTGCAGTCCATGGGGTCACAAAGAGTCAGACATGACTCAGTAACTGAACAACAACAACAAACAATGATGGTTTTTAGAACTATTTGTCTTGGCAATTCAACACTATTTCACAGAGAATAGCTTTCACAGGTGTATCCATAAGCAATGGAAATGTAATCTTTATTATATGTGTGTATTCATTGATTCATATAATATGTTTGACTGACATGAAAAGTTTACTGAATATCAAATAGATTTCTACTATTATTTCTATTTTTTAAGACATGACACTATATTATAAAAATAAATGAAATTGGAAAGAAAATTTTGTTATAAGAGACTTATATGTAATAAGATTTTTTTCTCTGTTTCCACTGGGAAAAAATGACAGTATCAGATTTTGTTACTTGAAATAAAACATTATTTTACTAGCTAATCCTACTAAAATGGGATGAAAAGTTATTACTCTATGGCACCATAGACTAGTTTTAATGGGAATGTTTCTTTTCTTGTTCTTGGTGCATATGACTATAATGGATTTTTGACTGACTTTACTGAATTCCACCTGTGAAATTTAATGGTTCAAAAATAATCATTAAACATAAAGGCATAGGAAGTAGAATTTAGTATTTGTTTTAATCTCAAATCTCTGGTCTTAGAACTCATATTCACGCTGATGAAATATTTCAGAGAAAAATAGCTCAGAAATAACCCTAGACTAGCATCTGAGGCCACTTCACTTTTGAAGCAATTAACCATTTCTATCTGCCAAAGATGGGTAATAAGCTGGAACAGTCAGTCAGTTCAGTTGCTCAGTCATGTCCGACTCTTTGGGATACCATGAATCACAGCATGTCAGGCCTCCCTGTCCATCACCAACTCCCGGAGGCTACACAAATCCATGCCCATTGAGTCAGTGATGCCATCCAGCCGTCTCATCCTCTGTTGTCCCCTTCTCCTCTGGCCCCAAATCCTTCCCAGCATCAGGGTTTTTTCCAATGAGTCAACACTTCACATGAGGTGGCCAAAGTATTGGAGTTTCAGCTTCAACATCAGTCCTTCCAATGAACACCTAAGACCAATCTCCTTTAGGATGGACTGTTTAGATCTTCTTGCAGTCCAAGGGACTCTCAAGAGTCTTAGCAGGGTGACAATATACAGCCTTGACATACTCCTTTTCCTATTTGGAACCAGTCTGTTGTTCCATGTCCAGTTCTAACTGTTTCTTCCTGACCTGCGTACAGGTTTCTCATGAGGCAGGTCAGATGGTCTGGTATTCCCATCTCTTTCAGAATTTTCCACAGTTTATTGTGATCCACACAGTCAAAGGCTTTGGCATAGTCAATAAAGCAGAAATAGATGTTTTTCTGGAACTCTCTTGCTTTTTTGATGATCCAGCAGATGTGGGCAATTTGATCTCTGGTTCCTCTCCCATTTCTAAAACCAGCTTGAACAACTGGAAGTTCACAGTTCACATATTGCTGAAGCCTGACTTGGAGAATTTTGAGCATTAGTTTACTAGCGTGTGAGATGCGTGCAATTGTGCAGTAGTTTGAGCATTCTTTGGCATTGCCTTTCTTTGGGATTAGAATGAAAACTGACCTTTTCTAGTCCTGTGGCCATTGCTGAGTTTTCCAAATTTGCTGGCATATTGAGTGCAGCACTTTCATAGCATCATCTTTCAGGTTTTGAAATAGCTCAGTTGGAATTCCATTACCTCCACTAGCATTGTTTGTAGTGATGCTTTCTAAGGCCCAGTGGACTTCACATTCCAGGATGTCTGGCTCTAGGTGAGTGATCACATCATCGTGATTATCTGGGTTATTAAGATCTTTTTTGTACAGTTCTGTGTATTCTTGTCACCTCTTCTTAATATCTTCTGCCTCTGTTAGGTCCATACCATTTCTGTCCTTTATTGAGCCCATCTTTGCATGAAATGTTCCCTTGGTATCTCTAATTTTCTCGAAGAGGTCTCTAATCTTTCCCATTCTGTTGTTTTCCTCTGTTTCTTTGCATTTATCACTGAGGAAGTCTTTGTTATCTCTCCTTGCTATTCTTTGGAACTCTGCATTCAGATGGGAATACCTTTCCTTTTCTCCTTTGCTTTTCACTTCTCTTTTTTCACAGCTATTTGTAAGGCCTCCTCAGACAGCCATTTTGCTTTTTTGCATTTCTTTTCCATGGGGTTGGTCTTAATTCCTGTCTCCTGTACAATGTCAGGAAGCTCCGTCCATAGTTCATCAGGCACTCTGTCTATCAGATCTAGTGCCTTAAATCTATTTCTCACTTCCTCTGTATAATCATAAGGAATTTGATTTAGATCATACCTGAGTGGTTTAGTGGTTTTCCCTACTTTCTTCAATTTGAGTCTGAATTTGGCAATAAGGAGTTCATGATCTGAGCCACAGTATGCTCCTGGTCTTTTTTTTGCTGACTGTATAGAGCTTTTCCATCTTTGGCTGCAAAGAATATAGTCAATCTGATTTCAGTGTTGACTATCTCGTGATGTCCATTTGTAGAGTCTCTTCTTACGTTGTTGGAAGAGGGTGTTTACTATGACCAGTGCGTTCTCTTGGCAAAACTCTATTAGCCTTTGCCCTGCTTCATTCTGTACTCCAAGGCCAAATTTGCCTGTTACTCCAGGTGTTTCCTGACTTCCTACTTTTGCATTCCAGTCCCCTATAATGAAAAGGACATCTTTTTTGGGTATTAGTTCTAAAAGGTCTTGTAGGTCTTCATAGAACCATTCAACTTCAGCTTCTTCTGTATTACTGATCAGGGCATAGACTTGGATTACCGTGATATTGAATGGTTTGCCTTGGAAACGAACAGCGATCATTCTATCGTTTTTGAGATTGTATCCAAGTACTGCATTTCGGACTCTTTTGTTGACCATGATGGCTACTCCATTTCTTCTAAGGGGTTCCTGCCCACAGTAGTAGATATAACGGTCATCTGAGTTAAATTCACCCATTCCAGTCCATTTTAGTTCACTGATTCCTAGTATGTTGATGTTCACTCTTGCCATCTCCTGTTTGATCACTTCCAATTTATCTTGATTCATGGACCTAATATTCCAGCTGTTAACAGCAGCTGAACAAATTAGTCCTCTACTAAACTTATCTGGCTACATATTTCTTAACTTTGGCAGCACTAGTTGAGTCTGGAGTCATAATTTAACTCGTTACTCTGGCTTTAAGTTCCTCATCTTCACCTTATCCAGTAGCATTCCAGTAACTTCACCTTACGCCAGTCTTCAAGTGAGTGTGCCTGAGGTAACTTTGTTTCTCTCCATGGTTTTTATTCAATGCTTCAAGGTTTCAAATCTTCATCTCAGCTGAGCTTCCTGTGGTTTAAGCCAGTTCCAATTTCTGGGACCATTAAAAGAGTCAGAAAGAAAAAAAAAAATAAGGAATCTGCATAAACACTCTTTTCCTGCCCTAACAGTATCCTATTGAAAAAAAGTGTTTCACTTTCTTTGTATGGGTATCATCGCATACATTAGAGACCAATTTTGGAAGCTAGATTTGAAAATTTTTTGTGCATAAGTCTCATTCTTTGTGTCCCACCTGTTACATTGATCCTAGAAGATCTAAATTCTTGGCTTGCTTTTCTCACTTACTTCAAGATCAGGCAGTGAAATCTCAGGTTCTTAGTCAAACCCCTTCTATTTTTTGATAGTCTGACCATGTAATGAGTTGCAGGACTGGAGTTCAGCTAGTTAGCTTTACCTATAGACTTCTCTCTTGCGTTTTACTTAAGTGTTAGAATAGACTCTTCCCTTTGATCTTAGGGACCTTCTCCACGATGTTATAATAGACTAACATGTGCTAGATACTACCTACTACCTGCTCTATTTTACTTTGCCAAAATGTGATTCTGTGTGCATGTGCTCCAGTTCATGCATAGAGTTCCAGATTTTGTTGATGTTGGTACTGAATGACTGAGGGGTAAAACAAGAGCTTGATTATGCAATCCAAAGTGGAGTGTATAAAAATTAGCAGAGCTGGTTAAATGAAAATTACCAAACCAGAATGCTTTTCTTCATATTTTAGTACAGTTAGCCCAATTGGTGATTGAAGTTTCATTACACAACCACAAACACCAGCTGCTTTCCTGTCAGAAACCAACCAAATATGCCAAGACAAGATTGGAATTGGAATTTCCTATCACCATAGAATTATGGAATTGGAAAGGACCAAGGTCCATCTGGTGTATTCACCTGTACACTTGGATATCGATTCTGAAATCACTACATCCAACTTGTTTTTTAAAGTTTCCAAGGACAGAGATGCTACAAAGTTGATACCATACTTGAGAGAAAGTAACCGTTCTTAAAGTTAAAAAAAAACCACTATTGTGTAGCAATGGTCCCCTAATTATTAACATGTTTGCTGACTTTAGAATTGCTTTATCTTTTGTGAACATAAAATGTAGCTTTCTTGTCATCAGTCTTAAATACTTTGTGTCATCACTCTGATTTCTTCTCTTCTAGAGGTTACTACTTTGCCATTTTCTACTGTGAACTTTTTTCCTGATTTTTATATGTACTTCATTGTTCATTCATATGTACAACTCTTTGCAACACTTTGGACTAGCCCACTAGGCTCCTCTGTTCATGAGATTTTTCAAGCAAGAATACTGGAGTGGCTTGCCATTTTCTCTTCCAGGGGATCTTCCTGACCCAGGGGTTGAACCCACATCTTCTGTGTCTCCTGCATTGTAGGTGAATTCTTTTCCCGCTGAGCCACTGGGGATAACTTTTATTTTTCTCTTAAAGCCAGCACTTATGTGAAGGAGTAAATACATCTGAGAGAATTATATACACTGTTTCTCCCTCTCACTCTGCCCAGTAGCAAGGATTATGTCAAACTAGAATAGGTCTTGTCTTCCTCCAATTAATTTCCATGTAAAGTAAGATAATAACTCACAGTGACAATATGCTTTTCCAAAGCTGGTGCTGTGATTCTTAAACTTGAAGAAATTAAAAATAATAATAATAATAATTGTTCAGGCTAGCCTTGGAGATTAATCTGCAATAACCTCAGATTAAAGAGTAAATAAGAAATATAACAGTGATGTTTACCAAAGTCATCTTATAAACTAGCAGCATTAGACAAAAATTGCAACCTACACCCTTGAAGTCATTGAAAAACAAATGCCAGTGGGAAATAGCCTATGAAGATATTTGGCTTTTAACATGTAATACTAAAGACATCATTTTGCTATTGCAAATTTTAGGGAGAGAAAAGTCAAGAGACATTTCAGAAGGTCTTATTCCTTGAAATGCTTCTTAGAGACAGCACTTGGAAGCTAAAATAAATCATCACCACAATAAACTAATTTTCTTGATTGAGCATCCACCCAGACTGCTGAGGCAAAAGTCAGTCACTTGCACTATTGCTGTTTCCATTTGTTTCACTATTTTTCAAAGCATGAATAATAGTTGATTAATGTGTTCTATGCAAATGCATCCACTTTACAAGTAGTGACCTACAGTTACTCATGCAAAACTATCTGATGAAGCAATGAAACAGTCAAGCAATGCCAATAAAGCACCATTAATGATTTTGGCCAGCCTGATTTTATAGAATAGGAAATATTTTTCACCTCCTGGGGCTATATTAGTCAAATAGAGCCACTCAATTATAAATAGTTGAACGATGCTTTTTAAAGATTTTTTTTTCTGACTTTCCATACATGTTTCCTGATACAAAAAGGATATATAGCCCCTTTAGAAATTAACTAAGTGATTTGAAGTTACCAAAGTTTTTCTGTTTTCTGCTTCCATTAATTCCTTGAATTTCCCCTTTAAAATGTATAATTCTCTATATTATTACAATTGTGCTTCCCATTCTTCTGGCATGTTGAATGGACATTTCTACATATATTATCTAACTATGATACATGTCATTGTCTATATTTCACAAATGAAGAATTTGAGACTAGAAAGCATATTCCAAAGCACATATCTAATAAGTTGTGCAGTAATGATTTAAAATGAGCAACAATTTTAAGAAATGGATTTTAAGAAAAGAATAAGAGAACTTTTCTCACATCAGATAATCAAGACCTGAATCTCACAACTCAAAGTATTATACTCTTTCCATTTAACCGTCCTGTATCTGTATCTGTCAAACTGATATAATATTAAAATATTTAAAAGCAATCACACTTGTTTAAATATACTTTTAAAGATATAGGAAAGAGATAAAAGAATGAACAGGAATAAATGAGAGAAGATGAACACTGCTATGAAGTTGCTTATTTTTTTTATTTTTTTATTTTACTCTTATGTCTGTTCTTCACAGGGCACATGTAGATTAATCATTTGGCCCCTATGTCTTAGATTGCTTTCTAAAATTTATGTAAATATTTCATTTATCCAATCATTTGAGTCCTTGCCTATCTGCTATGGATTAATTTGGAAACAGAGGGAAAAAATATCTAGTGTGAACAATAGCTCTATTTTAATCTATTTTTTCTCACACTTTTTGTTTGAGTGTCATTTATTTTAAATGGTAATTATAGAATGATTAGACATGTCTTATTAACCACTCTCCCCTCCTGAATCACCCCTTTCTTGGAGCATTGTCTTGACATGCAATATCAGGCAGAAATCTGAGATTTCCACATGAAAGGCTGATTAAGCTGATGTTAATAGCAAACTTGTGACTAATGTTTTGACAGTGAATTTTAAGTTAATTAATAATGATAGACCACTTTAGAACATTTCTTGTTATGAGACAAGACTTTTGTCTTTTCATTTTTTACACTACCTGTAGATATTTAGGATCAGACTTTTGGAAGAGTTAATCAATTCAGATTATTTTAATTGTGGTTTTCGATCTCTAAAAATAAAACCTTTTCTCTTAAATAAAAATAAACAAAATGAAACTCTTTCTTTAGAATATATATATGCTCTAATTTGAGATTCTATTGTTTATGCACTTTTTTTTTCTTTTCAGTACATATTTTTCTCATGTGTTACATGAATTTCCCCAAAGAATTGGTTGAGCTGTAAAACATTTATTAGATTCTAGTAATTGCCAATAAAATGCCATAAGAAATTATAGCTCTATTAAAGATTATTTTATTAGTCAGTCCCTTGTCAAATAAGTTATATAAGGTCATATCACAATATTTTAAACTTCTTGGACATTTATTCAATAAGATTTAAATGTAAAATGAGAAAATGGAGGTAAGCAAAGCCTATTTCTGATTGTCTAAAAACCTGGGGCTGTGATTTGCAACACCTTCAAAGTAAATGACTTCCCAACATCACAAACCTGATGCTTTGATGAAAGAACTGCAAATCCCAAATTAGATTCTCTATCTCATATGGGAATATGCTTGTGTAGAATATTTATATGCATCTTATGTGATTCAATAAAACAGTCTTCCTGTCTTTCTATTCCCTTGAGATAGTCTTCAACACATTTTATAATGATTTCCGTGAAATCACTTTTGTCCATGGTGACATCATTCAGAGTTTGTTTTATTGAACTGAAGATAAAGAGATATTTTTCTCTCTGCCTCTTGAGAAAAAGGAATAAAATCATGAGTGAGTGATGACACTTTTTTAATCTCCCATCTATCTTGCTGCGTTATCTCCCTCCCTCTCTGTGCTCTTATGTATTATGACAATTGTGCATGAAATCAAGGTGTAGGCTTTTGTGTGTGTGTTTTGTTCTTACCACCCCTTTCACAGTATTGCTTTTCAAGGGATACATCACTGAAACTTATAAATCAAATTACAAAGTGTGTGGATATTCTGTGGCTTTATATTCCTATATAGAAAGACATTTTAAACATTTTTTCCATCCAGTTTAAAAGAATTATTATATTGACAGCTAATGGCCACACTGAAAATTACTAATGCTCACAAAGCATTAGAAAATTAAAAGATATGTAATATTATGAACATTAAAAATTAATTTACTAACAAAACCATAGAATTTATTAATACTTGAAGTTATATGCTTAATTTAGTGATATATACACTAAAAAGCAGCCCTTAATAGTTCCTGATTCCCTCTGTTCAGATTGCTTTCACTAATTAATTTTTATGTAACCTTTCTAGGGAAAATGTATGGAGTAAAGTGAATATATCAATTCATCTTAAAGATATGTTTCACAAATCATTTTAATGCTTCATGGTTAGATAATTTTAACACTACAGGAAAATAAACCCTGAATAGTGGAGATTATGAACTCTAAGTTTTCAGGATTTTTAACATTATTATCATTATCATTAAAAAGAATCACACCACCACTTCAGCAAACCACAATTCAATGTTGTGATGGTCATAAGAAACTCGAACTGACCAACCCTTTATTCATTCATTCAGCAAATATTTGTTTTTCATCTACTGTGGGTCAGTGACTTAACTAGGCATGGAATTATTGCAGTAAATAAAACATATGTCCCTCCCCTCATAGAATTTAATTATATTCTGCTGCTTGACATGAATATTAAACCAACAAATATTAAATATGTCATTAATAATAAGTGTTATGAAGATAGCTAAAATAAGTTAAGGAGATTGAAATGAGAAGGGTATTGTTTTGTAGTCAGGAAGAATTCTCTTTGGCACTGACATTTGAACTGAGCCTTGTAGGAGAAGATTGAGTCTTGTGTTCATATATTAATAGATAGGAGAAAAGTGTTTCAGGCAAAGGGAAGAACAAATGCAGACAATGAATGATCTGAGAGTGTACTGAACATGTTCCAAGAACATCACAATGTGTTTGGGACCCAGTGAATGGGAGAGAGAGATTGAAGAAATGAAGTAGAAGGGCCCTTGTTCATATCAGTCAGATTCTCTAAGTCAGATTTTATTCTGAGTGAAATGGGAAACTATTGGAGAGTTTGAACAGTGATATCACACTCTCTGATATTTTTCAGTTCAGTTCAGTTCAGTTCAGCTGCTCAGTCGTGTCCGACTTTTTGCGACCCCATGAATTGCAACACGCCAGGCCTCTCTGTCCATCACCAACTTCCGGAGTATACCCAAACCCATGTCCATCGAGTCGGTGATGCCATCCAACCATCTCATCTTCTGTCATCCCCTTCTCCTCCCGCCCCCAATCTTACCCAGCATTAGGGTCTTTTCCAATGAGTCAGCTCTTCGCATCAGGTGGCCAAAGTATTGGAGTTTCAGCTTCAACATCAGTCCTTCCAATGAACACCCAGGACTGATCTCCTTTACTATGGACTGGTTGGATCTCCTTGCAGTCCAAGGGACTCTCAAGAGTCTTCTCCAACACCACAGTTCAAAAGCATCAATTCTGCGGCGCTCAGCTTTCTTCACCGTCCAACTCTCACATCCATACATGACCACTGGAAAAACCATAGCCTTGACTAGATGGACTTTTGTTGGCAAAGTAATGTCTCTGCTTTTAAATATGCTATCCAGGTTGGCCATAAGCTTCCTTCCAAGGAGTAAATATCTTTTAATTTCATGGCTGCAATCAACATCTGCAGTGATTTTGGAGCCCAAACAATAAAGTCTGCCACTGTTTTCACTCTTTCCCCACCTATTTGCCATGAAGTGATGGGACCAGATGCCATGATCTTAGTTTTCTGAATGTTGAGCTTTAACAAAACTTTTTCACTCTCCACTTTCGCTTTCATCAAGAGGCTCTTTAGTTCTTCCTCGCTTTCTGCCATAAGGGTGGTGTCATCTGCATATCTGAGGTTATTGATATTTCTCCCTGCTATCTTGATTCCAGCTTGTGCTTCCTCCAGCCCAGCGTTTCTCATGATGCACTCTGCATATAAGTTAAATAAGCAGGTTGACAGTATACAGCCTTGACATACTCCTTTTCCTATTTGGAGCCAGTCTGTTGTTCCATGTCCACTTCTAACTCTTGCTTCCTGACCTGCATTCAAGTTTCTCAAGAGGCAGGTCTAGTGATCTGGTATTCCCATCTCTTTCAGAATTTTCCACAGTTTATTGTGATCCACACAGTCAAAGGCTTTGACATAGTCAATAAAGCAGAAGTAGATGTTTTTCTGGAACTCTCTTGCTTTTCCAATGATCCAGCGGATGTTGGCAATTTGATCTCTGGTTCCTGTGCCTTTCCTAAAACCAGCTTGAACACCTGGAAGTTCATGGTTCACATATTGTTGAAGCCTGGCTTGGAGATTCCTGGGTATTACTTTACTAGCTTTACTAAAGTTAATATTTACTATTTACTAGTACTTACTATTTACTATTTACCAAAGCAAGTATTTACTATTACTAAAACTAGCTTTGCTTTACTACTTTACTAGCTTTACTAGTGTTAGATGAGTGCATTTGTGCAGTAGTTCAAGCATTCTTTGGCATTGCTTTTCTTTGGGATTGGAATGAAAATTGATGTTTTCCAGTTCTGTGGCCACTACTGAATTTTCCAAATTTGCTGGCATATTGAGTGCAGCACTTTCAAACCATCATCACTTAGGATTTGAAATAGCTCAACTGGAAATCTGTCACCTCCACTAGTTTTGTTTGTAGTGATGCTTCCTAAGGCCCAATTGAGTTCCCATTCCAGAAGTCTGGCTCTAGGTGAGTGATCACATCATCGTGATTATCTGGGTCATGAAGAACTTTTTTGTACAGTTCTCCTGTGTATTCTTGCCACTTTTCCTTAATATCTTCTGCTTCTGTTAGGTCAATACCATTTCTGTTCTTTCTTGAGCCCATCTTGCATGAAATATTCCCTTGGTATCCCTAAGTTTCTTGAAGAAATCTCTAGTCTTTCCCATTCTGTTGTTTTCCTCTATTTCTTTGCACTGATCATTCATGAAGGCTTTCTTATCTCTCCTTGCTATTCTTTGGAACTGTGCATTCAGATGGGTTTATCTTTCCCTTTCTCCTTTGCTTTTCAATTCTCTTCTTTTCTCAGCTATTTGTAATGCCTCCTCAGACATCCATTGTGCTTTTTTGCATTTCTTTTTCTTGGGGATGGTCTTGATCCCTGTCTCCTGTACAATGTCACGAACCTCTGTCCATAGTTCATCAGGCACTCTATCAGATCTAGTCACTTAAATTTATTTCTCACTTCCACTGTATAATCATAAGGGATTTGATTTGTTTCATACCTGAATGGTCTAGTGGTTTTCCCTACTTTCTTCAATTTAAGTCTGAATTTGGCAATAAGAAGTTCATGATCTGAGCCACAGTCAGCTCCCGGTCTTGTTTTTGCTCACTGTATAGAGCTTTTCCATCTTTGGCTGCAAAGAGTATAATTAATCTGATTTCGGTATTGACCATCTGGAGATGTCCATGTGTAGGGTCTTCTCTTGTGTTGTTGGAAAAGGGTGTTTGCTCTGAGCAGTGCATTCTCTTGGCAAAACTCTATTAGCCTTTGCCCTGCTTCATTATGTACTCCAAGGCCAAATTTGCCGTTCCTGCAGGTGTTTCTTGATTTGCTACTTTTGCATTCCAGTCCCCTATGATGAAAAGGACATCTTTTTTGGGTGTTAGTTCTAAAAGGTCTTGTAGGTCTTCATAGAACCATTCAACTTCAGCTTCTTCAGCATTAGTGGTCAGACCATAGACTTGGATTACTGTGATATTGAATGGTTTTCCTTGGAAATGAACAGAGATCATTCTGTCGTTTTTTAGATTGCATCCAAGTACTGCATTTCGGACTCTTTTGTTGACCATGATGGCTACTCCATTTTTCTAAGGGATTCTTGTCCACTGTAGTAGATATAATGGCCATCTGAGTTTAATTCACCTATTCCTGTCCACTTTAGTTCACTGATTCCTAAAATGTCGACGTTCACTCTTGCCATCTCCTGTTTGACCACTTCCAATTTGCCTTCATTCATGGACATAACATTCCAGGTTCCTATGCAATATTGCTCTTTACAGCATCAGGGTTTGCTTCTATCACCAGTTTCATCCACAGCTGCGTGTTGTTTTTCCTTTGTCTCCATCTCTTCATTCTTTTTGGAGTTATTTCTCCACTGATCTCCAGTAGCATAATGCGCACCTACCGACCTGGGGAGTTCATCTTTCAGTGTCCTATCTTTTTGCGTTTTCATACTGTTCATGGGGTTCTCAAGGCAAGAATATTGAAGTGGTTTGCCATTCCCTTCTCCAGTGGACCACATTTTGTCAGAACTCTCCACCATGACCCGTCTGTCTTGGGTGGCCCTACACGGCATGGCTGATAGTTTCTTTGAATTAGACAAGGCTGTGGTTCAGGTGATTAGATTGGTTAGTTTTCTGTGATTGTGGTTTCAGTCTGTCTGCCCTCTGATTCCCTCTCTCAGCACCTTCCATCTTACCGGGGTTTCTCTGACCTTGGACGTGGGGTATCTCCTCACAGCCACCGCTCCTAAACTTAAACGTGGTCAGGAGTGGCGGACGTGGTCAGGACCTCTTGGCTGCTCGCTGCTCCAGGGCCACACAGCCACCACTTGCTGCTCCAGTGCTGCACAGCCACCGCTCACGGCTCAGTCACTACGTGTCAACTCTGTGACCCCATGGACTGCATGCAGCCTTCCAGGCTCCCCTGTCCATGGGATTTTTCACACAAGACCATTGGAGTGTATTGCCATTTCCTTCTCCAGGAGATCTTCCCGACCCGGGCAGATTCTTGACCACTGCACCAGCTGGGAAGTCTTAGTGAGATTTAATTGACATGCAATACTGTGTAAATTTAAGGTTTACAGTGTAAGGACTTGAGATGTATCTATATTTTAAATTATTTACCACAGTATGGTTAGTTAACACAACCTTCACCTCACATAATTACCATTGTTGTTATTTTTATAGAGAGAATATTAAAACTCTACTCAGCAATTTTCAACTATACAATACAGTATTGTTAACCACTGTCATCATGACATAACTTAGATCCACAGAACTTATTCATCTTATAACTGAAAGTTTGTATCCCCTCACCAATATGTCCTCCATTTTCTCTACCCCTCCTCAGCCCCTGCAACCACCATTCTCTCCTGTGTTTCTGAGTTCAGGGCTTTTGTACTCCACATATAAGTGAGATCATATAGTGTTTCTCTCTCTCTCCGCCTAGAGAGATAGATAGATAGATATGCCGTTATCTATATCTGATGGATATTTGTTTCAAGGTCTTGGCTATTGTGAATGCTGGAGCTAACTTGGGAGTGCAGATATCTTTTTTGAGATAGTGATTTCATTTCCTTTAGATGTATACCTAGAAGTGAGGTTGTTGAATCATATGGTAGTTCTATTTTTAACTCTTTTGAGGAATACTCACACTGTTTTCTGCAGTGACTACACTAATTTAAATCTCCACCAACAGCGCACCAAGGTTCTCTTTTCTTGATATCCTTGCCAGCATTTATCTCTTGTCTTTTTGATGACAGCTGTTCTAGCAGGTGACAGGTGATATCTCACTGGGGTTTTGATATGTATTTCTCTGATGATTAGTGATAGTGACATTCTCACATACTTCCTGACCATTTGTATTTCCTTTTTGGGAAAATGTCTAAGTCCTCTGCCCATTTTTTATATCAGATTTCTTTTTTAGTAAAACTATATGAGTTCCTTATGTATTTTTGGATATTAACTCTTATCAGATTGACGGTTTGCAAACATTCTTTTCCAATTCCACATTTTTTCTCTCAATTATTTCCTTTGCTGTGCAGAAGCCTTTTAGTTTGATGTAGTCCCACTTGATTTTTGCTTCTGTCGCTTGTGTTTTTGGTGTCAAATTGAAAAAATTAACAAGAATAATTTAAAGGAACTTTGTTTTATTTTTAGAGTATCACGATAAAAGATCTTACATGGAATTCTTTACACAGTACAAGATAACATTTGTAAGTGGAGTAAGTTGGGGGCCACATTAAATCTTTTGCTTGAGAGTATGTAGTTTTCCCAGCATAATTTATTGAAGAAACTATCATTTTCCTGCTGAGTATTATTGAATCCCTTGTTACTATTAGTTGCTCATACATATGGGTTTATTTCTGGGCTCTGAATTCTATTCCTATGGTCAATGTATCTGTTTTGTGTCATATCATTTTTGATATTCAAATTTAGCTGCCATTAGCACATAGCTGATTTTTAAAATCATTACCCTAAAAATAGTCTATGTTGTTATTTCATTACTGAAAATAAAGACAAGAAGGATTTGAATAAATCTGACTTATTGAACAGAATTATATTGCTTTCAAGAAATGGTGAACACACACACACACACACACACCTAGATGAATATGTGTCCTTCTAATCACAGTTCATTTCAGTTGCTCAGTCATGTCCAACTCTTTGCAACCCCATGGACTACAGCACAACAGGCTTCCCTGTCCATCACCAACCCTTGGAACTTTCTCAAACTCATATCCATCAAGTCAGTGATGCCATGCAACCATCTCATACACTGTCATCCCCTTCTCCTCCCACCTTAAATCTTTCCTAGCTTCAGGGTCTTTTCCAATGAGTCAGTTCTTCACATCAGGTGGTCAAAGTATTGGAGTTTAAGCAACAGTCTTTCCAGTGAATAGTCAGGACTGATTTCCTTTAGGGTTAACTGGTTGGATCTCCTTGCTATATCCAAGGGACTTTCAAGAGTCTTCTCCAACACCACAGCTCAAAAGCATCAATTTTTCAGCACTCAGCTTTCGTTATGGTCCAACTCTCACATCCATACATGACTATTGGAAAAACCCTAGCTTTGGCTAGATGGACATTTGTTGGCAAAGTAACGTCTCTGCTTTTCAATATGCTGTCTATGTTGGTCATGGCTTTTCTTCCAAGGAGCAAGCATCTTTTAATCATGGCATCAGGCACCATTGGCACTGATTTTGGGGCCCAAAATATAAAGTCTGTCCTGTTTCCATTGTTTCCCCATCTATTTGCCATGAAGTGATGGGATTGGACGCCATGATCTTAACGTTCTGAATGTTGAGTTTTAAGCCAGCTTTTTCACTCTCCTCTTTCACTTTCATCAAGAGACTCTTTAATTCTTCCTCACTTTCTGCCATAATGGTGGTGTCATCTGCTTATCTGA
This sequence comes from Giraffa tippelskirchi, assembly GCF_054371585.1. Lineage (NCBI taxonomy): Eukaryota > Metazoa > Chordata > Mammalia > Artiodactyla > Giraffidae > Giraffa > Giraffa tippelskirchi. The sequence continues at coordinate 68,885,270 of NC_137278.1, forward strand.
AGTTATTGATATTTCTCCCCCACAATCTTGGTTCCAGCTTGTGCTTCATCCAACCAGATTTTCTCATGATGCACTCTGAATATAAGTTAAATAATCAGGGTGACAATATACAGCCTTGACATATACCTTTCCCTATTTGGAGAAAGTCTGTTATTGCAGCTTCAGTTCTAACTGTTGCTTCTTGACTCACATACAGATTTCTCAGGAGGCAGGTAAGGTGGTCTGGTATTCCCATCTCTTGAAGAATTTTCAATGGCCTGTTGAGGTCAACAGGTCAAAGGCCTTGGCATAGTCAGTAAAGCAGAAATACATGTTTTACTGGAACTCTCTTGCTTTTCCGATGATCCAACAGATGATGGCAATTTGATTTCTGTTTTCTCTGCCTTTTCTAAATTCATCTTGACCGTCTGAAAGTACATGGTTCTGGTACTATACAAGCCTGGCTTGGAGAATTTTGAGCATTACTTTACTAGTGTGTGAAATGAGTGCAATTGTGTGGTAGTTTGAACATTATTTGGCATTGCCTTTCTTTGGGATTAGAATAAAAACTGAGCTTTTCCAGTCCTGTGGCCACTGCTGAGTTTTCCAAATTTGCTGGCATATTGAGTGCAGCACTGTCACAGCATCATCTTTTAGGATTTCAAATAGCTCAACTGGAATTCCATCACCTCCACTAGCTTTGTTCCTAGTGATGCTTCCAAAGGCCCACTTGATTTCACATACCAGGGTGTCTGGCTCTAGGTGAGTGATCACATCATCGTGATTATCTGGGTCATGAAGAACTTTTTTGTATAGTTCTTCTGTTTATGCTTACCACCTCTTCTTAATATCTTCTGCTTCTGTTAGGTTCATATAACTTCTGTCCTTTATTGTTCCATCTTTGCAAGAAAATTTCCCTTGGTATCTCTAGTTTTCTTGAAGAGATCTCTAGTCTTTCCCATTCTACTGTTTTCTCTATTTCTTTGCACTGATCACTGATGAAGTCTTTCTTATCTTGCCAAGCTATTCTGTGTAATTCTGCATTCAAATGGGTATATCTTTTCTTTTCTCCTATGTCTTTAGCTTCTCTTATTTTCTTAGCTATTTGTAAGGTCTCCTCAGACAACCATTTTGTCTTTTTGCATTTCTTTTTCTTGGAAATGGTCTTGATCTCTGTCTCCTGTGCAATGTCATGAACCTCCATCCTAAGTTTTTCAGGCACTCTGTCTGTCAGATCTAATCCCTTGAATCTATTTCTTACTTCCACTGTAAAATAACAAGGGATTTGACTTAGGTCATACCTGAATGATCTAGTGGTTTTCCCTACTTTCTTCAATTTAAGTCAGAGTTTGACAATAAGGAGTTCATGATCTGAGCCACAGTCAGCTCCCGGTCTTGTTTTATCTGACTGCATAGAGCTTCTCCATGTTTGGTGGCAAAGAATATGATTAATCTGATTTTGGTATTGATCATCTGGTGATGTCCATGTGTAGAGTCTTCTCTTGTGTTGTTGGAAGAGGGTATTTACTCTGATCAGTGCATTCTCTTGGCAAAACTCGATTAGCCTTTGTCCTGCTTCATTCTGTACTCCAAGGCCAAATTTGTCTGTTATTTCAGATATCTCTTGACTTCCCACTTTTGCATTCCAGTCCCCTATGATGAAAAGGACATCTTTTTTGAGGTTTATGATGTTTATGATTCAAAGTATTATAATTAATACTTGGCTTCATAAAAACAATCTAGTAGATTTAGAATCTTCAATGTTAGAAAAATAATATGCTTTAGTTTTATTGAGGTCTTCTGTTTATGTGATCAGCTGTCACTATTATTTCCTAATGAGAAGTGACTATATGTTTAAGAAAGTAGCTTCTGAAAACATCCTTAATCCTCTAATTTATGAAAAGTTTATATTTTCTACTAAAGTTGTAGGTGGGTCAAACAGAAAGTTTCTGACTCTAGCAACAAGACTTTTTTCACTTTCCTTCTGTGGGAATTCTTCTGAAGAACAGAAGTATGCCCCTCGAGGGCAGAGTCCATGTTCCATATTTTTTTTGTGTAGTCTACACATGAAACTCATGTGAGGAATATATGGATATTCAACATACCTTTTGACTTTAATATTATACAAAATTAAGTTCTATTCTCTCTCACCTGCATTTTCTTACTTAGATTTGAATTCATAAACTACTAGAAGTTCCTTCCTATCACCATTATACTTTAAGTTACCTAAATATTGAAATCATATTATTATTTCAAATATTAAAATCATAGAATTTTTTCCTGAGCCTACCACTGTTGAAGTTAAAGGTCATCTCACTTTTGACTTCAAGTGTACTCATCAACAAACCAGAGGATGCTTCAGTGTTGCCTCTGCAATGAGTTCCTCAAGATCATATGAAAAGGAGTGTTTTCAAGAGGGCCTACTCTAAATAATCTTTAAAAACAGGCAGATATTTTGTAACACAGTCAGTAAAGTTCTTCCACATTTAAATAAGAAGAACTTATGGAAAGGTATTAACACAATAGATATGAACATCCATTATTTCTCACATGAAACTGTAATATATGCAACCCAAAATGATCTGGCAATAAAATCAAAATTAATATTTAAAAATCTCACCACTTTAAATGTATGTTAAGCCTATTTCCTTACCAATACAAATCTTCCTAACTGTGCACCTTCCACATAGCCCCTGTTGATGTAACTTTTTTATTGACTTAGGTTTACATCAAAGGTTCAGATTCAAGTTCATTGAACTTGAACACATGCAGTAAAAATTAGTTGACTATATGTTATTTTTTCTCTTCCCTTTCATTGTTGTTATTTAGATATAATTGACACATAACATTATACATACTAGTTTTAAGTGTAATTGTATAAATAGTGAAATGATCAGAATAAGTCTAGCTAACATCAATCATTGAGTTAGACAAGGTAAGAGAAACACAGCCTTGTTTAACTCAATGATTGATGTTAGCTAGACTTATTCTGATCATTTCACAATTTATACAATATTGAATCACTGTGTGTTACACTTGAAACTAGTATGCATATTGTTATATGACAATTATATCTAAATAACAACAATGAAAGGGAAGAGAAAAATAACATATAGTCAACTAATTTTTATTGCATGTGTTCAAGTTCAATGAACTTGAATCTATGTCAAGGCTGTATATTGATACCCTGCTTATTTAACTTATATGAAGAGTACATCATGAGAAACGCTGGGCTGGAAGAAACACAAGCTGGAATCAAGATTGCCAGGAGAAACATCAATAACCTCAGATATTCAGATGACACCACCCTTATGGCAGAAAGTGAAGAAGAACTAAACAGCCTCTTGATGAAAGTGAAAGAGGAGAGTGGAAAAGTTGGCTTAAAGCTCAACATGCAGAAAACTAAGATCATGCATCCGGTCCCATCACTTCATGGCAGATAGATGAGGAAACAGTGGAAACAGTGGCTGACTTTATTTTTCTGGGCTCCAAAATCACTGCTGATGGTGATTGCAGCCATGAAATTAAAAGACACTTACTCCTTGGAAGAAAAGTTATGACCAATCTAGACAGCATATTAAAAAGCAGAGACATTACTTTGCCAACAAAGGTCTGTCTAGTCAAGGCTATGGTTTTTCCAGTGGTCATGTATGGATGTGAGAGTTGGACTATAAAGAAAGATGAGCACTGAAGAATTGATGTTTTTGAACTGTGGTGTTGGAGAAGACTCTTGAGAGTCCCTTGGACTGCAAGGACATCCAACCAGTCCATCCTAAAGGAGATCAGTCCTGGGTGTTCATTGGAAGGACTGATGTTGAAGCTGAAACTCCAATACTTTGGCCACCTGATGCGGAGATCTGACTCATTGGGAAAGACCCTGATGCTGGGAAGGATTGAGGGCAGGAGGAGAAGGGGACGACAGAGGATGAGTTGGCTGGATGGCATCACTAACTCGTTGGACATGGGTTTGAGTGGACTCCCGGAGTTGGTGATGGACAGGGAGGCCTGGTATGCTGTGGTTCATGTGGTCCCAAAGAGTTGGACACGACTGAGCTACTTAACTGAACTGAACATCAATCATTATAAATAGTTACAAATTTTTATCCTTGTTTTGAAAACTTTTAATATTTACTCTTTCAGCAAGTTTAATATTTACTTTCCTAGAAGTTTTTACTTTTTAATCTCCTTCATCCTTTACTAGTAATTAAAATTACTATTTCAGTCAAAACCTCCTGATCTATATTCCCCCATTTTCAGAAAGGGTCATGGATGCTTAGGAAGCCCAAATTGAAGAACATATATGTGAAGAAAGGAGAATGAAATATAGGGAAGTAAATGTAGATGGTGATAGCCAAAATTCAATTCTGTTTAACAGATAATTTTGAGTATCAGTCATATGCAGAACAGTGAACTGAATATTGGAAAGAGATATAATAATGAATGCAGATAAGTCCTGCCCTTGAAAAGCCATCACAATGATTAATTATAAATATTTCTAAAAAATCAATTCACAATTTAACTAAAATATTTAAACAGTAAATATATAATGAGAGAAGGATCCAGATAATCTGTTTCTTATCCTAATCCTTATGTCTCTTAGTTGTATAGAAGAAGATGGGATACATTCTGCCTAGGAAAGTCAGAAAGACTCTATGACATAGTTTATATAGGAATTTTGATATTAAAAGACATAAGAAAGTCCTTATATTTTTTCTAACATTTTGTTATGAAAATATTTAAATGTATAGAAACATTGAAAAAATTGAACAGTGTATACATCTATCCAACCATCTATCCCTCTATCATCCATCAATCCATTTTATTATTCTTTGATGCTATTCAAAAGTAAGTTGCATGCACTTCACCACTAAGTATGCAGTATATATATCAATAACTAGAATTGAATATTTGCTTACTTTTTTCATGTAAAATTGCCTATACTGAAATGTACAGATTATAAGTATACTATCTGATGGGTTTTGACAAGTGCATCAGACTGGTATAACAAAAATACCTCTCAAGATACAGGCCATTGTCCTCAGCCTAGAAAAATCCCTGAGGTTTTTTCTCTTTTTAATTTTGCCATACTGGTGTGTGTTCAGTGGTATCTCATTGTGACTTTAATTTATATTTCCCCAGTGACTAATGATGTTGAGTACATTTTCACTACTTATTGCCCATTTGTATAAATCCCTTTGTGGAATATCTGTTTATTTCATACTATATTAAAGTAATATCTGTTCAATAAAACTTAGGACCTGAAGAAATACCCAAGCCATCTGAGAGCAATAATTATTTCATAGTAGTTTTCACTAATAAAGCCTTCATAAAAATTGTGGTATAAAACTTAATAGGATGTTTTTAATATTGAAATATGATTAAATGGTTACTAACATTTATCTGAATGACTTTCTCAAAAACTGAGTTACTCAATTTATCTCTTCTTGAAGGTTGAAATTCCTTCTCCAGGTTGAGGTGGCTAGAAATTTTAATGGGTTTTAGAGTCAGAATCCTGGGTTCCAGGATTCTAATTCTGTGTCAGAGACTTACTATGTGAGGAATTCCTTTAGAAAAATGGGGAAACTGATACTTTCTGACACAGAGTACATTACAGGATTAGAATTTAATAATGTTTTAGAAGTCTTAACACAGTGACTAACATATTGCATTCATCTACTAAATGTTGATTCTTATCACATGATTCAGTTCAGTTGCTCAGTCATGTCCGACTCTTTGCGACCCCATGAACTGCAGCACGCCAGGCTTCTCTGTCCATCACCAACTCCCGGAGTCTACCCAAACCCATGTTCATCGAGTTGGTGATGCCATCCAACCATCTCATCCTCTGTCGTCCCCTTCTCCCGCCCCCAATCCTACCCAGCATTAGGGTCTTTTCCAATGAGTCAACCCTTCGCATGAGGTGGCCAAAGTATTGGAGTTTCAGCTTCAACATCAGACCTTCCAATGAACACCCAGGATTGATCTCTTTTAGGATGGATTAATTGGATCTCCTTGCAGTCCAAGGGACTCTCAAGAGTCTTCTCCAACACCACAGCTCAAAAGCATCAATTCTTCGGTGCTCAGCTTTCTTCACCGTCCAACTCTCACATCCATACGTGACCACTGGAAAAACCATAGCCTTGACTAGACGGACTTTTGTTGGCAAAGTAATGTCTCTGCTTTTAAATATGCTATCTAGGTTGGCCATCACCTTCCTTCCAAGGAGTAAGCGTCTTTTAATTTCATGGCTGCAGTCACCATCAGCAGTGATTCTGGAGCCCAAAGAAATAAAGTCTGACACTGTTTCCACTGTTTCCCCATCTATTTCCCATGAAGTGATGGGACCAGATGCCATGATCTTAGCTTTCTGAACGTTGAGCCTTAAGCCAACTTTTTCACTCTCTTCTTTCACCTTCATCAAGAGGCTCTTTAGTTCTTCACTTTCTGCCATAAGGGTGGTGTCATCTACATATCTGAGGTTATTGATATTTCTCCTGGCAATCTTGATTCCAGCTTGTGCTTCTTCCAGCCCAGTGTTTCTCATGATGTACTCTGCATATAAGTTAAATAAGCAGGGTGACAATATACAGCCTTGACGTACTCCTTTTCCTATTTGGAACCAGTCTGTTGTTCCATGTCCAGTTCTAACTATTGTTTCCTGACCTGCATACAGGTTTCTCAAGAGACAGGTCAGATGGTCTGGTATTCCCATCTCTTTCAGAATGTTCCACAGTTTATTGTGATCCACACAGTCAAAGGCTTTGGCATAGTCAATAAACCAGAAATAGATATGATTAGATATTACCTAAAAGTATTGATATATTAGCCACTAAAATTTCTACTAAATTTTTAATAATCCAGTGCAGATGTGGTTTACAAAATATCCTGGTTTGTGTTCTGGTGAGTCTCTCAAGACAGTTATTATGCATTGAATTTGCCACCTCAAATTAAGTACCAAGCATAGTATATGATAGAGAGTAAGAACTTTTTAAATTTTTTCAAAGTACAAGATAAATAATAACACAGATATTTCTTCAAACTTTAACCAGATTCTCAAAATCTGTTTTATTGTCCTTTCTTTCCAGATATTCATTCATTCATTGAACCAGCATTTGTTAAACACTGTTTGTCCTACATTCTTCTAGTAGCTTAAAAATGATAGAACAGTTCCTTATTCATTCATTTTACATTAATGGAACAGGAAAAGAAATAAACAAGTTAGCAAGTTAATTTAAGAAAATATCAGGCAGTAACAAATGCTCTAAGGAAAATAAAATGAGTACTCTGTTAGGGAATGGTTATGTGTATTAGCTTTCCTTCTTTATGGTTTTGTGCAAAGTAAAAGTAAAATCCCAACTATTTTCCATTTAAATATTAGAAAATATATTACTTTTAATTAAGAGAAATACAGCAAGCATTCTGCATGATGCTCCTTGAAGGTTAGTTGAAGGTTTGGTAGAAAATCAGGGTTTGTAAGAGCGCAAACTCTTGTCTTTTCAGGGAAATAAGTATGAATCCAGCAACTGGCTCTCAGAATACCGCTAACACAGAGACATCAAGGAAAGGTACACACTCTGCTGATGAGGTGAGACATCAACATTTACTCCCCGAGTCAGATTCCAATCTCTCTTCCTGTGTGTTCCAGAGATTTTTCAGGTTAGGACTGTTGCCACTCAAAGCAGCTTTTGGTCAATGACTCCAAACATAGGTTATAATTGTCCCTCTGATTATTAGTGATTTAAGCTCCTGTTGAACATCAGGCCAAAGAGAAAATCTAGGATTGCCTGCCTCGCTGAAACACTGATCATTGTTTTGTTTGTAATCATTGGGGATACCAAGGAACTGTGTGTATATAATGAGGTAGTAATTAAGTGGTTATGGGTTCACTTTAGTCAAACTTGATGGTATTTGAATTCTGGTTCTGAAATTCACTATCTGTATGATGTTGGATTAGCTACTTGTCTGCACCAGATTCCCTGGAAAACAGATTTTAAGACGGTTTTGAATACATGAGATGTATTCGCTGGTACTCTCAGGAACAATTTCTGTTAGCAGTGAGAGAAGTAGAATTGAGAAGTTGAACTGGGATGCAGCTGAAACAAAGGCTCAACCTGCAGATGTCGAGGAGGCTTTAGAGCTAGGAAGTGCGTGAGTGCATGCTAAGTCACTTCAGTTATATCCGACTCTTTGTGACCCTGTGGGCCGTAGTCTGGAAGGCTCTCTAGCAAATCTAAGAGCTACCCAGGTTTCTTTCCTGGTGGGGCAGTTGATGTCATCCACCTGGAGTGCAGATGATTGTCTAAAACTTTATCTAACAAAAGATGTTTTGGAGAACGAGTATTTCATTACTGACATTGTTTAGAATTGCAGGTGCTTGGTGATAATAGGAGCAAATTGACTTTTAGTAACTTTTTAAAAAATTTATTTTTTCTCTCTGCAAACAGTGCATCCTTTTATTGTCTGCAGCTGGAGTGTACTATTTCTACCACCCAGCCTTTGCAATGCCATGTCATAACTCTTGAATTCTTTGGGAGTAGCTCAGCTAAATACCTTATTACCATTGTAGTATTGATAAAACTGAGGCACTGAGGAGTTAAGAAGCTTGCTTAGATTTCATAGCTAGTCAGTTATGGAGCTATTATTTGAGTAAGGGTGACAGGTGACTTACATGTAGAGCCTGTGAGCTCAAGCTCTCAATCCTTGCAGAGGTATCATGAAGATTTAAAGCAACAACTACATATAAATTTTCTGAAATTTTATAATAACACCTCATATATATTTGGTCTCAAGACCCCTTTACACTCTTAAAAATTATTGAGGACTTTTTCTTTCATGGATAAATATTTATCAGCATTAACTGTGATTGAAATTGAAACAAAAAGTACAAATATTTACTTATAAAATCATTTAAAATAACATTTATAAAGTAATTACATGTTTTTATAAAGTATTGATACATTTTCAAAGCAAAAGAAATCTTGTGGAAAGAGTAGCATTGTTTTACATTATTGAACAATATCTTAATATCCATCTTAATGGAAAAATTAATTATCATTTATGCTCTGCACTCAATCTCTTAAAATGTATTATTTTAGTTGAAGTAAATGGAAAAAAATACATACGCTTATATGTGTGTGTGTGTATATATATATATACATACATATACATATATCCTTTCCACTCATGTGTATACACACACACATATATATACATACTATACATAATATTTATACGTGGTCACATACACACATCTAAAATAATGACTTTCGCAAAATATTAGCTTGCATAATCTTTGGTATTACTATTACCAAAACGAGTTTGTGAATTTTCAGCTTCTACCTTTGTTCTAAGACCAATAATAAAGTGAAAAAATCCTTGGACAAACATTCAAAAGCCTTGTGTTCCAGGCACCTTCATCATATTTTTACCTGTCTGTCCTTAGATAAGTGATTTCAATTCTCTCATTCCGTTGACTCATCTAAAAACCTGGGATATTAACTCTTGCCCCAGTGATCTTATGATCATTGTAAGCATTAAGTAGAAAATGAGTATAAAATATATTTGTAACTTATTACATGAATAAAGTTATTATTGTGACTACAGTGTACTCGTTATAGTTATTATTAGAAAATTCACCTTCTTAAAATATAAGCATCATTAATGATACCGTCCTATTTACAATTCATGAAAACAAGCAATGAAGGGCAAGCCTGAGCACTTACATAAACTTATACTCTGACACCTCTGACAACACATGGATTAAACTGAAGTTAGTATTTTTCCTTCCAGATTTTTATCTCCTTTTTCATTCTTAGGTTAATTAACTCTCATCTCCTCATTTTTGCGGTAACTCAAAATCTTAGCTTCAAATTCACCCTTCTACCCTTACCACCTATTCAATTGTTTGCCAAAGCTTAGGATCTGGAGTCTTATGTTCACCTCTTATTCATTACTTTGGAGGTAGAATCTTCAATTAAGTCCTCAACAACTTAGATCATTTAAACTGTCTCCTAGATGATCATGTGAACTGTGAACTTCCAGATGTTCAAGCTGGTTTTAGAAAAGGCAGAGGAACCAGAGATCAAATTGCCAACATCTGCTGGATCATCGAAAAACCAAGAGAGTTCCAGAAAAACATCTATTTCTGCTTTATTGACTATGCCAAGGCCTTTGACTGTGTGGATCACAATAAACTGTGGAAAATTCTGAAAGAAATGGGAATACCAGACCACTTGACCTGCCTCTTGAGAAACCTGTTTGCATGTCGGGAAGCAGCAGTTAGAACTGGACATGGAACAACAGACTGGTTCCAAATAGGAAAAAGAGTATGTCAAGGCTGTATATCGTCACCCTGCTTATTTAACTTATATGCAAAGTACATCATGAGAAACGCTGGGCTGGAAGAAACACAAGCTGGAATCAAGATTGCTGGGAGAAATATCAATAACCTCAGATATTCAGATGACACCACCCTCATGGCAGAAAGTGAAGAGGAACTAAAAAGCCTCTTGATGAAAGTGAGAGAGGAGAGTGAAAAAGTTGGCTTAAGGCTCAACATTCAGAAAACTAAGATGATAGCATCTGGTCTCATCGCTTCATGGGAAATGGATGCGGAAACAGTGGAAACAGTGTCAGACTTTATTTTTGGGCTCCAAAATCACTGCAGATGGTGATTGCAGCCATGAAATTAAAAGATGCTTACTCCTTGGAAGGAAAGTTATGACCAACCTAGACAGCATATTAAAAAGCAGAGACATTACCTTGCCAACAAAAGTCCGTCTAGTCAAGGCTATGGTCTTTCCAGTAGTCATGTAATGGATGTAAGAGTTGGACTATAAAGAAAGCTGAGCACTGAAGAATTGATGCTTTTGAGCTGTGGTATTGGAGAAGACTCTTGAGAGTCCCTTGGACTGCAAGGGCATCCAACCAGTCCATCCTAAAGGAGATCAGTCCTGGGTGTTCATTGGAAGGACTGATGTTGAAGCTGAAACTCCAATACTTTGGCCACTTGATGCGAAGAGTTGACTCATTGGAAAAGACCCTGGGAAGGATTGGGGGCAGGAGGAGAAGGGGACGACAGAGGATGCGATGGCTGGATGGCATCACCGATTCGATGGACCTGAGTTTGGGTAAACTCCGGGAGTTGGTGATGGACAGGAAGGTCTGGTGTGCTGCGATTCATGGGGTCGCAAAGAGTCGGACACGACTGAGGGACTGAACTGACTGACTGAACTGACTGAGATGATCAATCTTCCTGTATTTGTGTTTCAGCTTCTCCAACCAGTGTTCACATTGCCCAAGATTATAGTTCTAAATGAAAGCAGAATCACATTTCTAGTTTAAAAAAAAAAATTGAATGTTTTTCCGAGAATAATATCCAACCTCCTTGCAGAAAAGTTATAATTCTATGTGAACCTACTTCATCTTGTCATTCCCTGGAGAAAGAAATGGCAACTCATTCCAGTATTCTCGTCTGGATAGAGGAGCCTAGTGAGCTGAAGTTCATGGGGTCGCCAGAGTCCCACATGACTTAGTGACTGAACAGCAACATACTATCATGAAATGCTGATCTCCCCATACATCTTGAGTCCTAGCACCAAGAGACATACAGGATTTTTAGACTATACCAATCATTTTTTTAACATCTTTATCACTTCGCTCACGTTTAAAATGTCCTTCACCTAGTTTCCTACCACTTTCCTAAAAAGATCTGATTATCAATGTCATTCTCATCCAAACTCAGTGTAAATGTCTAAATATTCATAATCTCTGGCTCTCCCTTGGGGTTTCACTTCATAGCTCAGTTGGTAAAGAATTTGCCTGCAATGCAGGAGACCTAGGTTGGACTCCAGGTTGGGAAGATCCCCTGGAGAAGGAACTGGCAACCCTCTCCAGTATTCTTGCCTGGAGAATCCCACGGACAGAGGAGCCTGGCAGGCCACAGTCCATGGGATCTCAAGAGTCAGAAACAACATAGCAACTAAAGAGAGAGAGAGGCTCTCCAGGCAAAACTAATTGCTCGCTACTGTTCTATACCAGAGCAATTTGTTTCCCCCTGTGTTATTTAATGTACACATACTTATCAACAGTCTACTAGATATTAAATTACGTGTAGGATTTTAAATGATTTTATATGAAATACATGCTCAACTAGCTCATCAAATGACATCATTTTATCTTGTGTTTTCAATTTAGATTATAAGCAGTGTTATGGAATAGATTGAGACAAAGTTATCTTTATTTTCTATGTAGTATCTAGCATCATACTTGCACAATGCCTTGAACAAATATGATTCCAAATAAATATTGATTTTGCTTGAACTTATAAAGACTTACAGAGGTTTCAGAATTGCACAAAGATACCGTGCCTTTTGGTGGTTTGTTTAGACAAGAAGAAACTTGCCTTAAATATCTATATACTTTCTGACAAGTGTTCCCAATATCCAATTACTTACTACTTCTGCTTTCTTGAAAGACAATCCAGTATACAACTTTGTTTTCTGTACTTTTCTTCTATTTCCAAGGGAAAAAAAAAATCTCTGAAATGTGATAATATGATTATAAAAATATGATGTCTTTGCTTGAGTTCTATTGTTCCTGGTTTCACTCCACTGACAAGTAAAATTTCTAACCTAAGAAATATGCATATAGCTATACATCAACTACCTGTGAATGATGATGAGATTTAATATTTACGTATATATGAATTTTGTGAGGGCATGGTTTTCACCATTAAGTATACTGTTTAAAGAATTTCAAATCACTTTGAAAAATTGATGAGTCAGTCAGAATGATATTAAGTTGTGACTTAAATGAATGAAGTGTTTTGTTTTTCAACATAATAAAAAGTTCAGAGAAAGATAGTCAGGAACAGGCATGGTGGCTTCATGATGCCATCAATCACTAGGCACTTTCTACTCCACCATTCAGCATATGTTTATCTCCCCCAACTCTTGACATGACTATTTTGCTTCCAGGTATCATGTTTGCATTCCAGTGAGGAAAGTGGGGGAGGGCATAAGTTAGAAGGCACATGCCAGCTGAATCAGTCCCTCTTGAAGGATACCAAACAATGCCAAATTATATATCTCATTAACCAGATCTGTGTCTTTTGGCCATCTTTATCTAGAAGGGAGGCATAGAAAATATTTTTTTTTGTGGCAGCAGTGGTGATTTTTAGCTCAAGATTTTGTATGGTAGAGGAGGCAAGCTTGTTTTTAGTATGAGTTTTCTGAGCCAAACCAAAGTATTGCTCAGTGGTAGGAGTAATAATCTTTCAAAAACTGTACTTGTTCTGTTTTTTAATGAAAATGACAGTATTACCAAAAATCTGTTAATTCATAGGATTCATTCTTTTATTAGTCATAAAATCCTTTGGATTTCCTGAAAGAAAAATGTGTGTTTTAAAAATATAGGTAGCTATATATATGCACATTATATAATTAAGACAGATTGATCACTCATCTCAAAATTCTTGATATCATCTCAGACACAGTAATTAAAATTTGAATTTATAGCTATACTTATTATGTTTTTCCTAAGTTTTTCTAATGTTTTTCTCAACATTTGGTTAAGAAAGTTTTATACTTGATTTGGAAAATGAGCAATTGAAAGCCACATGTTTTTAACATCAGTGACTATAGCCAGCTGCTTTGGTTTATATCCTGATCCTAATGTCATTAGCAATCTACTAAAAGCAATTGAATATTATTAAAATCATTAATCATTCAGCATTTTATGGAAATAATCTTAATTGTAGATTCAGTTATTATAAACCTCAGAAAAGTAGGGGAAAAAATTCACTCCAAGTCTCTAAGCATGGAGACTGTCAGATATAATTTTTTTTTTTTTCAGTAAACACTGAAATTTCAAGTGAAAAGCAATATACTGCAGTGGAGAAAGAATACTCCTCTATACCAAGGAAAGATCAATTGATTGATAAATTAGAAAACATTTATCAACTACCTATTATTTACTGAGTTGTTTATTAAATGGAATAGATAAAATAAAATATTAATGATTTTGTTTGAAAGGCTAGTAAAGCACACAAAGCATTAGGGAACACCATCATCTTTATATTCAAATGGTAAATTTAAATCACAGAATTTTCCAGGTGGAAAAACTTCTAGATTAATCAATCTCCATGAATTAGGACATTTAATGCTGACTCCTGTAGCAAATAATTGCAAAACGCAGTGCCTGATAAAGCACAGATTTACACTACTCTTGTCAAGGACCAAGATTAGAGGTCGGGAGGTGGTGTTTGCTCTGTGAAGTTATACAAGAATCTGGGCTCCTTTGAACTAGATGTTTATTCATCCGGTAAGGTCACAGAGGCTTCTAGATGGTCAAATAATAAGTATAGAAGGGCTAGCCCTGGAAGGGGTATATATTACTCTACCTGCCATGATCAGTCAGGCCCCATCTAAGTATTTCCTGTGCCTGAAAATCTCCTACATTCCCTCTTGGCCTTGTTAATCGAATCTCATTTTTAAGATCTCAACTCAAGCCGCACTTACTGAGGAAATCCTTCCCTGACAATTCTTAAGACAAATATCTCTGTTTTAGATATTCTTAGAAATACATCTTATGAGCACTGTCCCAGATATGATTTTAGACTATTTGGTTAAGTAAATAGTTAAGTGAAGTATTAACTTATTTAAATATCACTTAACTATATTAGTTAAATATTATTTAATTCTTAATAGTTAAATAAAATAATGATTAAATAAAGTAAAATCCCTTACTGTATTCTAATATAATGTGGATAGGAATTATATCCTTTTTTTTAACCCATTATCTCTCTGGTCTGACATCATACCTGATCTGGGGAAAGTGTTTAATAACCTGTTGAGAAGATGAATGAATAAAAGCTTGCATGAATGAATACATGAATAGATCCATGAAGTAAGTGTCTTTGAGCACAGGTTTATCAAATGGTGAAACCGAAGCCCAGTAATGTTCACTTCCAGTGCATTAGTTGCTTATTCTTTGATTGGGTTCTATTTATAGATTAAAATTTATCTTCATGGTCTTATGAACTTTAGGTATGATGGGTCATTGAACCCATCTAGATTAATTTATAGATTTTGAAATAAAACTATTGACTCCATTAGAATGGATAATTTATGTTTTAATATATATTATATTCATATTATTATATCATTAATATATTACTGATATTAATATGCATAATATATTATATAAATTATATAATAATAGATATATAATCACTGTTGGGTGTATATATATGTGTGTATATATACAACTGTCATGCATAAAGTTTTAAAAGCTATATAAATGCATAGAAATGGTCTGGTACCTTAACAATATGCTATTAAATTGACATGGTAATTATATTTGGTCTGGGCTTAGATGTAGGTGATATTAGGCAATAACAGCAAGTAATTGCAGATACAGATTTAAAGGGAATGAAAAACTCAGTTCCTAGGGAAGATGGAGAATCAAATGATAGCAAATGTTGAACCAGAATCATTCTTAGGATTCAGACTAAGGTGGATATGCCTAGTTGAATGAGGATAGGGTTTTGAATGAGAAAATACAAATATCAGGAAAGGACTTTGGTATCCTAAAGTATACATTCATCACAAGAAAACATTCCATCCCAAAACTGCGTCTCAGTCAGCACAGGGCACGAGATAGCAACAATGCTGTGAATAGGTTGGTGACTGTTATTTTTGTTTTTAGCAGTTTTATTGAGGTATGATTGGCATACAGTAAACTCCTCATATTTTAAGTAAAAAAGTTGATAAGTTTTGACTTTGTATGTATCCATGAAACCATAATCAAACTAAAAAATAACATGAATATCAAACTCAAAGTTTCTTTGAGCACTTTTGTTATTCCTTCCCTTCATCTCATAACCTCATCCTGCCCTGACAAAAGACAGACACTCATCTTCTTTCTGTCACCACACATTAGTTTGCATTTGTTACAATTTTATAAAAATAGAGTCACATAGTATATAAATTCTTCTCTCTTTTTCACAGGGTAGAGGAAGGATCTGGCTTGTTTGCTCACAGTAATTAATTTGAGATTCACACATCAATCAGTATTTTTTCCTTTTAATGGTTGAATAGCATTTATAATACAGATATATCAAAATACATTTGTGTATTCACTTGTTGGTGTATATATACATCAGTATGTTGAGGTCGATTTCAATTTGGGGCTATGGACATTTCTTTATAAGTCTTTGTTTCTAAGAATGAAATAGTCAGACCATATGAAGACTTTAAATCTGGTAGTGTTTGTCCTCAAAATTTGTCCTTCATCTCCAGAGTTCTTTTTGATAATTTAGATCTTTTGAATGTTCAGATGAATTTCAAAACCAGCTTGACATTTTTTACAAAAAGGCATATGGCAATTTTAATTGTGATTTATATTGATTTCCTGTAGCTACAGTAATAATTTCCCACTAACTTGGTGCCTTAAAAAAAGCTATTTATTCTCCCACATGTCTGGAGAATAAATGTTTGAAATCATATCAGCAGGGCCATATTTCTTCCAAAGACTCTAGGGAAGAATCCTTCCCTTCTTCTTCGCTTCTGGCGATTGTCAGCAATTCTTGGAATTCTTTGCCTTTTAGATACATTGTTCCAATATCTGCTTCAATCTTCACGTGGTATTTTCCCCTGTGTATATACCTGTCTCTGTGTCTAAATTCTGCTTTTCTTATGTAGAATTAGTTTTGTATTCTCCTAAAATGTTGATAAAATTTACCAACGAGGAAATCTGGGTCTGAATTTTTCTCTGTGGGGAAGGTTTTTAACTATAAATTCAATATTTTAATAGAAACATCTTTGCTCAAGTTATTAATTTCTCATGAGTGATCTTTAGTAATTTTAATATTTCAAAGAATTGGTCTATTTCATCTCTATCTTAAATTTATTCACTTAAAATTATCCATGATATTTCCTAATTTCCCCCTCTTGTATATATGGACTATTTAGTGTCTCACAATTTGGATGTTGGGGCTTCCCAGGTAGCGCTAGCCATGAGAGACATGGGTTTGATCCCTGGGTGGGGAAGATCCCCTGCAGGAGGAAATGACAACCAACTCCAGTATTCTTTCCTGGAGAACTTCATGGACAGAAGAGCCTGGCAGGCTACAGTCCATGGGGTTGCAGAGTCGGACATGACTGAGCAACTTAGCATGCAATTGGATGTTAGTAATTTTTGTCTTTTTTTTGGCTTAATTTGACTGTTAATGAATTAACTGTGTTGATTTCCTTTAAAATAACAGCTTTTGTTCCATTAATTTTATTTATTGTTTTCTATTTCCTATTCATTGATTTACCTTCTGAGTTTTATTATTCCTTTTCTTCTACTTGCTTTAGATATAGCTAACTCCTCTTTTCCTGGTGTTAATATGGAAGTTGAATTCACTGCTTTAAGACCTTTCTTCTACAATATAAACTTTTCCTGTAAATATTGCTTTAGTGGTAATTAACAGATTTTAATGTGTTCTGGTTTCATTTTCATTCATTCAAAATACATCTTAATTCCTATTTTGATTTCTTTAAACCATAGTTTATCTAAAAATGTTCTGTTTAATTTGCAAATATTTGAATTTTCCAGAAAGCTTTCTATTATTACTTTATGATATAATTACATTGTGCTCAGAAAACATATTTTGTATGACTTGAATTCTTGCATCTTTTTAGTTTATATAACACTTCTTTTATGATTTTTTCCCACATTTTACAGAATATAGCCTACCTCAGTAAATGTTTTCAGAAATGAATGTATATTTTACTACTGTTCAGTGGCAGAATCTATGCATATCAATTAGGTCAAGTTGGTTGACATCTACTTTTTTCCTTGCATATTGGCTGCCTCTTTGTTTTATTATTGAGAGAGAGATGTTGAAATCTCCAACAATAAGTGTGTTTTTATCTAGTTCTCCTTGCAAATATATCAGTTTCACTACATGTATTAAACATCTTTACTCTAATATTTTTGTGCATAAACATTTAGGATTGTATGTCCTTTTGATAAATTTCCCCTTAATCATTATGAAATGATCTTTTTTTGTTTCTGGTAATCATCTTTGATCTGAAATTTAATTTGTCAAATTAATATACTCACTCCAACTTTCTTTTCATCAGTGTTAGCATTGTACGTCCATTTTTTTTTCTTTAACTAATTTTTGTGTTTCTGTTTAAAATATATTCATCTTAGGTAGCATATAGTTGGATGTTGCTATTTCATCCTTCCTGATAATCTCTGCCTTTTACATGGGGTGTTTAAATCATTTATGTTTAATGTTATTATTAATATGGTTAGATTTACATATACCACCTATTTTGTTTCTTTTTTTGTTGTTGTTAAAAGGAGAACATTTCGTTTATTACTTAATCTGCACAGGATATTTTAAATAAATTAAAGATTTTAATTTTAATTAAAAACAAGTTTGCTTCTATTTTTACTTTTACAATTATTTTGGTAGTTACATTATAAGAAACCTTTTTTGGCAAGTCTGAAAATTTCTTCACACTATATGAGAGAAGGAAAACATTTACGTGTACAAATATGTATATACAAATAATAATGTATGTAGTGATTAAAATTTTCTTGACTGTTAAGGCTAACTGTCTTTGGGTTATTTGTATTCCTGGTGAGCACAGCTGTTTGATGGGTGGAAAAAGAAAGTTGTTCATGTTAAATAATTACAGCAGTTTGGAGAGCAACATTTCCTGATAATAAAAGAAAAAGACATCATTCTAAAAACTAGGTCTAGTATCTTATCATTATGCGGCTGTATATAAACAATGTGAATCTGGGGTACTTTAAGAAATGATTGTAATGTGTATCATTGCTGCAACAGATTACACAGTGGAGGCATTTATCAAGATTGCAAGTGTGTTTTCATGAATGTTTTACAATTAGCTTATCAATGTTAAAACAAAGGATAATGAGCTTTAAAATGTAGGTTATGGGGCTACAATAGAACCTACTTCTAATGAAAACTTTCCAATCTACTGAATTGAAGATTGGGAAATTCCAGTTCTCACTGTGTCACAGGGTGCTGGTTTGGGCAGTAAAAGAGACAGGGATGTTATGGTTGCTGCCACGATTAATGCTTTACTTTGTCAAGAAGAGGTGGTGAGTGTACTACATGATACAGACAAATATGTTCAATTTTAACCAGCACTAGAAAACACTGAAAATGCTATCTTGAATAAAAAATAAATATTTTGAGATATTATACCAATATTAAACCACTGCATGTTTTAAACTAATTTTATTTGTTTTTTATATTTTGGCTGTGCTGAGTCTTCACTGCCAGTGTGGGCGTTTCTCTAGTTGTGGCAGGTGGGGGCTAGTCTCTAGTTGCAGTGTGTGGGCTTCTCATTGCGGAGGCTCTCTTCAGGTTCTAGGGCACGCGGTCTTCAGTAATTGCGGCTTCTGGGCTCTAGAGCACAGGCTCAATTGTTGTGGCCCACGGACTTAGCTGCTCTGAAGAACATGGGATCCTCCCTGACCAGGGATCAAACCCGTATCTCCTGCATTGGTAGTCACTGTTTACCTCTAAGCTACCAGGGAAGCCCCTAAACCATTACATTTTTTTTTTTTTCCATTTTAAGAGACCCTGTAGTTTAAGATGTAGCATCAACATTTGGGGTGGTGTATCACCTCACTAAATGTACACATTTATATCTGCTTTCAAGATGTTAAGATGTATTTCAGTGTCAGACTTCCTAAATGGGGAGCTATTTCGTTTCTAATCATTATATTTTTGTTTTCTTTTTCCTCTGCCTTATTTTCCTCAACTGAGTATTTTTTATTATTTATTTCAGCTTTGTTTAGCTATAGTTGACATATAAAATTGTAAGATATTTAAAGTGTACATCATGGTGATTAGATAAACATACACCTTGTAAAAGGATCCCCTCTGTCTAGTTAATTAACACACCCATCACCTCACAACATATTTAGTGTTGGGGTGCAGCAGGATGTGAGGACATCTAAAGTCTACTCTCAGAATATTTCAGTTATATAGTACAGTGTTATCAACTGTAGTCATCATGTTTTATATTAGATTTTCAGGCCTTATTGATCTTGTTGTTGGAAGCTTGTAACCTTTTACCAACATCTCCTAATTTTTATCTCCTTTGTTTACTTATTGCTGTATCTATGTGTTTCATTTTGTTGTGGTTGCTTTAGGGCTTATAGCATAGATTTGTAACTTGCGATAGTCTACTTGCAAGTATTATTATATCACACATATTATAAGAACTTTGAAACTCTACTTTCATTTCAACTCTTTGGGACTTTGTGCTGTTGTTATGATTTTTTTTTTTTTACATATGCTATGAACCGAAAACTATATTGTTAATGCTTTGCTTAAACAATCATGTATCTTTGAAATATAAAAAGTACTAAGAAAAAGGGTATGTATTTACCAATTTTCAGTGCTCTTCATATTTTTGCATGTATTCATATTGTCATCTGGTACCATGTTCCTCCTGCCTAAAGAAATTCTTTTAACATTTTATGTACTGATGGTGAACTTTTTCAGCCCTCAATCTCTGAAAATTTCTGATAATCATATATGAAAAAATAATTATATCCCATCATCTTTAAAATTGAAGCTTTTAGAAAGTTCAGAATATCATATGGGCTGGTGGCACTTCTGCAGAGATGCTGGAATATTAAAAAAAACAAACTTCCAATCTGAAAGCATGCCAATCTTTGTGATGAAACTCTTGCTTTTTACCAAAGTGAAATTCTAATAACATCATGACACAAGAATTTGGGATCAGAATTTCTGGGAAGTAATTCTTTACAGCTTTGTTGCTTATTTTTCAAAGTTTAACTCCATCATGGTAACTCCAGGAAAGAGAATACATCCACTAATATGCCATATAAGTATCATAGAATTCATATTTCTTAGCACTAAACAGCTCTATGTTTTCAGTCACAAAATACATAATAAATAAACTAAATACTCTGATTGGCAGAAAGCACATAGAAAAAGACTAAGTAAATATTCCCCAAATCTCAGGGCAATTGTGTAAGTTCTTTTAAAGAAGGAAGATCTTGAAGAAATGAAATCATCAGTCTGTTCAGTCACTCAGTTGTGTCCGACTCTTTGTGACCCCATGGACTGCAGCACGCCAGGCTTCCCTGTCCATCATCAACTCCTGGAGCCTACTCAACCTCATGTCCATTGAGTCAGTGAATGCCATCCAACCATCTTATGCTCTGTCATCACCTTCTCCCCCTGTCTTCAATCTTTTGCAGCATCAGAATCTTTTCCAATGAGTCAGTTCTTCACATCAGGTAGCCAAAGTTTTGGAACTTCAGCTTCAGCATCAGTCTTTCCAGTGAACATTGAAGACTGATTTCCTTTAGGATTGACTGGTTGGATCTCCTCGCAGTCCAAGGGACTCTCAAGAGTCTACTCCAACACCACAGTTCAAAAGAATCAATCCTTCAGCACTCAGCTTTCTTTATGGTCCAACTCTCACAACCATACATGACTACTGGAAAAAACATGGCTTTGACTACATGGAATTTTGTTGGCAAAGTAACGTCTCTGTTTTTTAACATGCTGTCTAGGTTGGTCAAAGCTTTTCTTCCAAGGAGCAAGCTTCTTTTAATTTCAAGGCTGCAGTCACCATCTGCAGTGATTTGGAAGCCCAAGAAAATAAAGTCTGTCACAGTTTCCATTGTTTTCCCCTCTCTTTGCCATGAAGTGATGGGACTGGATGCCACGATCTTTTTTTTGAATGTTGAGTTTTAAGCCAGCTTTTTCACTCTCCTTTTTCAATTTCATCAAAAGGCTCTTTAGTTCTTCTTCACTTTCTGCCATAAGGGTGGTGTCATCTGAATATCTGAGATTATTGATATTTCTCCCTGCAATCTTGATTCCAGCTTGTGCTTCCTCCAGCCCAGCATTTCTCATGATGTACTCTGCATACAAGTTAAATAAGCAGGGTGACAATATACAGCCTTGACATACTCCTTTTCCTATTTGGAACCAGTCTGTTGTTCCATGTCCAGTTCTAACTGTTGCTTTCTGATCTGCATACAAGTTTCTCAAGAAGCAGCTCAGGTGATCTGGTATTCACATCTCTTTCAGAACTTTCCATAATTTATTGTAATCCACACAGTCAAAGGCTCTGGCATAGTCAATAAAGCAGAAATAGATGTTTTTCTGGAACTCTCTTGCTTTTTTGATGATCCAACTTATGTTGGCAATTTGATCTCTGGTTCCTGTGCCTTTTCTAAAACCAGCTTGAACATCTGGAAGTTCATGGTTCACATATTGCTGAAGCCTGGCTTGGAGAATTTTGAGCATTACTTTACTAGCGTGTGAGATGAGTGCAATTGTGCAGTAGTTTCAGCAATCTTTGGCGTTGCCTTTCTTTGGGATTGGAATGTACACTGACCTTTTCCAGTCCTGTGGCCACTGCTGAGTTTTCCTCATTTGGTGACATATTGAGTGCAGCACTTTCACAGCATCATCTTTAGGATTCGAAATAGCTCAACTGGAATTTCATCACCTCCACTAGCTTTGTTCATAGTGATACTTGCTAATGCCCACTTGACTTCGCAATCAAGTGAAGCCCAATTCAGGATGTCTGGCTCTAGGTGAGTGATCACACCATCATGATTATCTGGGTGGTGAAGATCTTTTTTGTATAGTTCTTCTGTGTATTCTTGCCACCTCTTCTTAATATCTTCTGCTTCTGTTAGGTCCATCCCATTTCTGTCCTTTATTGAGCCCATCTTTGCATGAAATATTCCCTTAGTATGTCTAATTTTCTTGAAGAGATCTCTAGTCTTTCCCATTCTATTGTTTTCCTCTATTTCTTTGCACTGATCGCTGAGGAAGGCTTTCTTATCTCTCTTTGCTATTCTTTGGAACTCTGCATTCAGATGCTTATATTTCTCCTTTTCTCCTTTGCTTTTCACTTCTCTTCTATTCACAGCTATTTGTAAGGCCTCCTCAGACAGCCATTTTGCCTTTTTGCATTTCTTTTTCTTATGGATTGTCTTGATCCCTGTCTCTTGTACAATGTCAGGAACCTCCGTCCATAGTTCAACAGGCACTCTGTCTATCAGATCTAGTCCCTTAAATCTATTCACTTCCACTGTATAATCATAAGGGATTTGATTTAGGTCATACCTAAATGGTCTAGTGGTTTTCCCCACTCTCTTCAATATAAGTCTGAATTTGGCAATAAGAAGTTCATGATCTGAGCCACATTTACCTGACAAATATTTATTGAGTGTTTAATATATTAAGTTTACACTGGAACCTAGAGAGTCAGCAGTGGAAATAATTGACAAGCTCTTTGTTGTCACAAAGTGTTCATTGAGGTTTGGGATGACAGTACATAAATAAATCAATAGGAAATATAAATAGTTTCATGAGTGCTATGAGGAAATTAAAATATCTTGATGTTGATGTTGTTCAGTCGCTAAGCCCTGTCCAACTCTACAACCCCATGGACTGCAGCAACCAGGATACTTTGTCCTTCACTATCTCCCAGAGTTTGCTCAAATTCATGTTCATTGAGTCAGTGATACTATCTACCCATCTCATCCTCTACTTCCCTTTTTGCCTTCAGTCTTTCCCAGCAACAGGGTTTTTCCTAATGAGTTGGTTCTTCATATCAAGTGGCCAAAGTGTTAGAGCTTCATCTTCAGCATTACTCCTTCCAATGAATATCCAGGGATGACTTTCTTAAGGATTGGCTGGTTTGATCTCCTTGCAGTCCATAGGACTCTCAATAGTCTTCTCCAGTGCTACAGTTTGAAAGCATGCATTTTTCATCACTCAGCCTTCTTTATGGTCCAACACTCACATCCATACATGACTATGGGAAAAACCATTGCTTGGACTCTACGGGCTTTTGTTGACAAAATGATGTCTCTGTTTTTCATTATGCTCTCTATGTTTGTCATAGCTTTCCTTCTAAGGAGCAAGCATCTTTTAATATCATGGCTACTGTCACCATCTGCACTGATTTTGGAGCCCAAGAAAATAAAATATATTACTACTTCTACTTTTTCCCCTTCTATTTGCCATGAAGTGATGGTACCAGATGCCATGATTTTTATTTTTTAAATATTAAGTTTCAAGCCAGCTCTTTCACTCTTCTCTTCCACTCTCATCAAGAGACTCTTTAGTTCCTCTTCACTTTTAGCCATTAGACTGATATCATCTGCATATCTGAGGTTGTTGAAATTTCTCCCGGCAATCTTAATTCCATCTTGTGATTTATCCAGCCTGGCATTTCTCAGGATGTACTTACGTATAAGTTAATAAGCATACTGACAATATACACCCTTGTTGTACTCCTTTCCCAATTTTGAACCAGGCTCTTTTTCCATGTCTGGTTCTAACTGTTGTTTCTTGACCCACATCTAGATTTCTTGGGAGACAGGTAGGGTGGTTTTGTACTCTCATCTCTTTAAGAATTTTCCACAGTTTGTTGTGATGCACACAGTCAAAGGCTTTTTAGTGTAATCAATGAAGCAGAAGTGGATGTTTTCCTGCAATCCCCTTGCTTTCTCCATAATCAAGCAAATGTTGGCAATTTGATCTCTGGTTTCTCTGCCTTTTCTAACCTTTTCTTGTGCATCTGGAAGTTTCATTTCATGTGCTGCTGAAGCCTAACTTGAAGGATTTTGAGCATAACCTTGCTTGCATGTGAAATGAGTGTAATTGTACAGTAATTTGAACATTCTTTGGCATTTGCCTTCTTTGTGATTGTAATGAAAATTGACCTTTTCCAGTACCTTTTCCAGGCTGGAAACTGGCCACTGCCAGTTTTCCAAATTTGCTAACATATTGAGTGCAACACTTTCACAGCATCATCTTTTAGGATCTGAAATAACTCAGCTGGAATTCTATCACCTCCACTAGCTTTGTTTGTAATAATGTTTCCTAAGGCCTTCTTGACCTCACAAGCCAAGATGTCTGGCTCTAGGTAAGTGATCACACCATCGTGGTTATCCGGGTCATTAAGACTTTTTTGTGTAGTTCTTCTGTATATTCTTGCTGCTACTTGTTAATCTCTTCTACTTCTGTTAGGTCTTCACTGTTTCTTTCCTTTATTGTGTCTATCCTTGGATGAAATATTCCCTTGATACACCAAATTTTCTTGAAGAGATCACTCGTCTTTCCCATTCTATTGTTTTCCTCTATCTCTTTGTATTGTTCATTTAAGAAGGCCTTCTTACCTCTCATTGCTATTCTCTGGACCTCTGCATTCAGTTGAGTATTTCCCTTTTTTTTTTTTCCCTCCATTGCCTTTTGCCTCTTGCCTCTCATCTTTCCTCAGCTATCTGTAAACCCTCTTCAGACAACCACTTTGCCCTCTACATTTCTTTTTCTTTTGGATGGTTTTGGTCACCACATGCTATACAGTATTATAAACCTCTGTCCATAGTTCTTCAGGTCTACTAGACCTAATCCCTTGAATCTATTCATCAACGCAACTGCATAATCATAAGGAAATTTATTTAGGTTGTACCTGAACAGCCCAGTGGTTTTCCCTACTTTTTTCAATTGTAAGCCTGAATTTTGCAATAAGAAGCTCATGATCTGAGCCATAGCCAGCTCCCAGTCTTGTTTTTGCTGACCCTATAGAGCTTCTTCATCTTTGACTGCAAAGAATATAATCAATTTGCTTTTGGTATTGACCATCTGGTAATGTCTATGTGTAGATTCATCTCTTGGCTTGTTGTAAAAGGGTGTTTGCTATGACCAGTATGTTCTCTTGGCAAAACTCTGTTGGCCTTTGTACTCCAAGGCCAAACTTGCCTATTATTCCAGGTATCTCTTGATTTCTCACTTTGTGTTCCAGTCTCCTATGATGAAAATGATGTTTTTGTTTTTGTTTTTTTTTTAATGTTAGTTTTAGAATATCTTGTAGGTATTGATAGAACCAGTCAACTTCAACTTCTTTGGCATCAGTATTTGGGTCACAGTCTTGGATTACTGTGATGTTGAATGGTTTGCTTTGGAAACAAAACAAGATCATTAGGCTGTTTTTGAGATGCACCCAAGTACTGCATTTTGGACTCTCTTGTTGACTATGAAGGCTACTCCAAGTCTTCTAAGGGAATTTTGCCCACATTAGTAGATATAATGGTCATATGAATTAAATTCTACCGTTTTTATCCAATTTAGTCCACTGCTTCCAAAGATGTCCATGTTCACTCTTGCCATCTCCTTCTTGACCACATCTAATTTACCTTGATTCATGGACCTAATATTCCAGGTTCTTATGCAATATTGTTCTTTACAACATGGGACTTTCACCACCAGACATATCCACAACTGAGTATCATTTCTGTTCTGGCCCAGCTGCTTCATTCTTTCTGAAGCTATTATTAATTGTCCTCTGCTCTTCCTGAGTGGAGAAGGCAATGGCACCCCACTCCAATACTCTTGCTTGGAAAATCCCATGGACGGAGGAGCCTGGTAGGCTGCAGTCCATGGGGTCGCTAAGAGTCAGCCACGACTGAGTGGCCTTGCTTTCACTTTCACTTTCATGCATTGGAGAAGGAAATGGCAACCCACTCCAGTGTTCTTGCCTGGAGAATCCCAGGGATGGGGGAGCCTGGTGGGCTGCCGTCTATGGGGTCACACAGAGTCGAACACGACTGAAGTGACTTCGCAGCAGCAGCAGCAGCTTCCTGAGTAGCATATTGGACATCTTCTGACCTGGGAGGTTCATCTTCTGGTGTTATATCTTTTTACCTTGTTGTACTGTCCATGAGTTTCTCCAGGTAAGAGTATTGGAGTGGGTTGCCATTTCCTCCTCCAGTGGGCCACATTTTGTCAGAACTCTTCACTTTGACCTGTGTGTCTTTTATGGCCCTACAAGGCATGGGTCTTAGCTTCACTGAGTTATACAAACCCCTTCACCATGTCAAGGTTATGATCTATGAAGGGAAAAATACCTTGTTGTGTGGAAAGTAATAAGGGCTATGTTGGTGGTAAGGTAAGACCTATTTTAAGAGGTGAGATGTTAGCTGAGATGTAAATGGCAAGAATTAGGCTTTATGTAAAAGTGAGTAATAATAACTATAACAAGCTGGTAGCTATCATTGATCAAACTCTTTATGTGTGCTCTTTACTGTTCCAAGTGTTATGCAGGGCAACCTATATAAAATCACCTACTAAACTGTGGCAAAAAGTGAGCAACAGAGCCAGGATATGAACCAGTACCTTCCAGTCACAGAACTTATGCCTTTATCCACTGTACTCTTTTGCCTCCTAAGGTCAATGGGAAGAGAGTACCGGTGAGAGGCCCCAAAGCAATAATGTGCTTAACGTGATTGAGAAAAACCAAGGCTAGATTAGCCGAATTAACATGAGCAAGTTGGCAAAATGGTGAGAAACCGAATTCAGAAAAGAAGGCATGGAAGGCTTGGATCTGTCTATCATATAGGGTCTTGTCAGCCAAGATAAGGCACCTGACTCTTATTGTGAGGTCAAAGACATGAGGTGAGGTGGATTGAACAGAGTAGGAAAATTTGCTGTAGGATTTATTTTTATGTACATTTTAGTGAAAAGTGAAATGTGTTGAAAACCTGTGGGATGACTTAGTGATTTTTTATGTAAAATGAAGAGATTCAGTTCAGTCACTCAGTCGTGTCTGACTCTTTGCAACCCTATGGACTGCAGCATGCCAGGCTTCCCTGTCCATCACCAACTCTCAGAGCTTGCTCAAATGCATGTTCATCGAGTTGGTGTTGCTATCCAACCAACCCAACCTCAGTTGTCCCCTTCTCCTGCCTTCAGTCTTGTCCAGAATCAGGGTTTTTGCCAAAGAGTCAGTTCTTTGCATCAGGTGACCAAAGGATTGGAGTTTCAGCTTCAGCATCAGTCCTTCTAATGAATATTCAGGACTTATTTCATTTAAGATGGACTGATTTGATCTCCTTGCAATTCAAGGGACTCTCAAGAGTCTTCTGCAACACCACAGTTCAAAAGCATCAATTCTTCAGTGCTCAGCTTTCTTTAAGGTCCAACTGTCACATCCATACATGACTACTGGTAAAATCATAGCTTTGACTAGATGGATTTAGCTGCCTAATATTTTCAACCCTGGAGATCGAAGAGAAAAGCAGACCTTCACAGATTATGGGATGCAGAATCTCCTCCTCTTTTTGGATAAATGAGTATAAATGCCATTAACAAGTTGACTTGATTGAATATCATGACAACACATATGCTTGCCATTTTAGTTCCCTGAACTATTTTAGAATTCTGATCCTATTTCCATGAGTGCCATTTATGTTTGTCTCTAGAAAAAGCTGTGAAAATAAAGAAGCACCTTCCCTTTTGCTTGACAGATCTTTTTGCCTTCTTTCTCTTGTCCATCTTGATCTTTGAAGTGGTTAGGAGTCCCTAATAAGTGGCACAGAGACTTCCTTTAGCATTTACACTGTCCCAGACTTATTTCTTTTTTTACAGTCACATCTTTTCTAAACTTCAATCCGTGAGGTCATTTTACCCAAGATTTTTCTCTTAGTTAATATTGTGCTAATTCATATGTGTGTGCAAATTACTGATATCCATAGTTTTTGACTTGCATTTTAAAATGCATTTTCTGATTACAAGGTGTTATCTTAAGAACAAAATGTAATAAGATTTCTCAGGTTTCTTGTACAAAATACATTGAGGCAAACAAACAGCCCTCCAACCATGTCATATATTTTTATTCCACCACAAAATTGTTTTTGAAATCTTGTTTGGAACCTATGGTGTAACTGAGTTAAGTCTTTTGTTTTCACTCTACCGAACTTATTATTTGTAGTTAATTAATTAACAACATTTATTATGCCTGTTAAGAAAATGATAGTATAAAACATACATTTATACCTCTTAAATCTCACAAAAGTGAGTGTTGGGTCCAGAAAGATTTCAGGAAAATTACAGGTATTTTTTAGCTCTGGGGAACTACCAGAGAATCTCAATCATAGTGTTTCCTAATAGATCATTGAAATCCAATAATAAATTTGTGCAAAGCCTGGAGAGAAAGGGAGAAAATCCTGGAGGTTTTCTCTGATATTCTGCAGTGTGGAGGCAAATTGCAAAGGTACGACTTCCATCTCTTAGAACAGTCTTACTAAAGAAATGCATGATTTAGAAGGAGTACAAGGTAAGAATCTGGACTGTGGGGTTCTAACTGTAAGATTTTAAGGAAATAATTTATTCTCTTCGATTTCAACTTTTACTTATCTTAAAAATGAGGAGTATTACTTATAAATGTTTAACAAAGGTCACTTTAATTGAGGTATTTGAAGTAATCTCAAAGATCACTTTGAGATCAAAACATTTCTGTTCAAAAAACCAGTAGGAGGATCCTGGTGTGACTAAAACCTAGAATACTTAAACTCTTGTATCATCCTGCCTGGCTGGAAATAGGTTGAAATGAATTTGATCTTTGTTCGGCCTCATAAAACCCTATTTCACTGAGAATACTTTAAAATTAATACTCTAGATCCCCTTGGATGCTTCAGAGCTGAAGTTAATTTGAGAGAAAGGAATGGTGTTAGAAATTTCCTGAACTCCATGCTGGCCTTTAAGGCCTGGTGGGCATTAGGAGGGAAACATCCAGATTTCTTTGTATTAACATATGATCTGTGTACTGCGGTTTTTTGACAATAAGCTAATTGTACATTCAGCTGAACACCTTCAGATGCAGTTGCCTCTGAGGTTTCAGTCAGTGGAAGCTGAAGTTAGCAGATGCAAACAATCACTGATATGAAAAGTAATAATAATAAGAGTAAAACCAACAAGAGAGGAGTCCCCTTATTAAATTGGTTGATGGCACACTTCTTGGCTATTAAAACCAAAAGGAATAATTAATTGATGCTTACAATTTCATTAGTGTTAACTGTTTGTTTTTTTCCCTCAGGACCAGGGCAGATGTGTTAATGGATAATTGCCTTCTAGATTTCATTATGAAAGGGTCTGTAAAATGTTGGATAATTCTGTGAAATTCTCACAATTGAGTTTCCCCAACCCAATGAGGTGGCAGAGACTTTTACTGCCACAAGATATATATTAGTTCTTCCAAATGACACCTCTTTTAAATTGATGCCTCCTGGGCCCTAGAAAAGAGCAGTCTAAGCATTTAGCAGACATTACACTGAGAAGTTTATACTTTAGTTATAATACCTGGGTCAGTTGTATAGACTACGTAGGTCAAAGGTACACTTTGGAAACACTTAAATTGCAAGCTAAAGCACTACCAAAGCTTTTTTGCTTCTTTCTTTTGAAGTTACTCTAACATCATATAGTTTAATGTATTACATGAATCTTATAACAGTTTTTAAAATAGTTCATTAGAATATGATTTACTCAGTGCCTGTGGTGCAATTTATAAGCAGAGAAAACGTTAGTCTACCCTATGGATTCATGAGAATACAAATGATCATACTAACCACAACATGGTGAGTCTATATAAAATGGTGGGCATAATCTCATAAGAATAAGTAGGAAGTTCAGATGCCTCAGTAACTTTGTGATCACATATGTTCTATTCACCTTATTAAAAACTGAGTTGTTTCATTCAATACAGCAGTGCTCAGTTAATAGGATAAATAAAAATAATTTTTCAATGATATTTCTTAAAAACTTAAAGTCCTAGGTCTAGCTTCCTAATATTCTAAACTGGGGTCTCTGGGTTGTAACTCAGGAACCTTTTTTTCTTAAGATCACTTGGTAATTGTAATGCAGTTGGTCTAGTAATACACACTCAACAAATACTACATTAAGATGCTAATAATACAAATGACCACTATGATTTGAAGCCTAATGTATGCTAGTCACTGTTTAAGGGCTCCATATATTATAATTAATACAGCCCACATGCAAGGTGTTAGTCTCTCCATTTTTTAGACAAGAAAACTAATAGCTTGTGTGACTTTCCACAGTCTCCATACTTTAGTAAATAACTAGCCTTCATAATATCAGTGTCCATTTTCTATTTCCAGTTAAGTCAGTTAGGAGAAAAGTGGCTTTTGTCATATTTATTATAATATCCCAATGCATTATTAGTGTGCCACTTGACAGAATTTATCAAAGTATTTTTTTGAACCACTTATGAGTCCATGTCTCATTGCATCTCACAAGTCTTGACCCCTGAAATTACCTTAGCAAAAGCTTGCATCTTTTCTAAACAAAAGAATAACTCTAAAATTGACTCTCAACAATTTAAAGTAAAATCAGGAAGGGAGAGTAATATTTATTTACTCTTAATTACATTTCTAATTATAATTCTTTTTGAATAATCATTTCTCCAATATTTTACAAAAACTCAAACTGGTATTTAGTTTTGTTAAACTAAAACTGGTTTAATTTTTACTAACTTCTTCAATTTAATTAGCAAATAGGCCTCAGAGAACTGAAAATTAAAACAAAAACATCACGGGAAAAACAATGGAAAAATGGTTGAGCAACTATTATCAAAGCCTAATTTATTAAATGTTGACCATAGCAAAAAGTAGAAATGTAACATTTTCCTATCAAATGGAGTATTTCATCTATTGAATGTTGAGCAGAATGAGGAAGTAGGTCAGCACCTGCTTCTCTGGAGCAGTTTAAGTGGAGTCACCCATTTAGATTGTACTGGAGGGAGAGGCATAGAGTTGTGGGTTTCTCCGGTGCCTGTGTAGTCTTACATGGTTCATCACCTCCTTGGCACTGAGTCAAATTGTGCTGTGAAACTGTAAAGCAATAAACAGTCTTAAGAGATGAAGCAGATAAGTAGATGAACTTGAATTATAAGTTCTACCCAGACTAGCTGACTACTAAGTTCCTGCAAACCAAAATTCTATAATTATCAGTAGAATCTACTGTGAATAATATATAATCACAGATAACTAATTGAAAAGTTATGAGGTCACCTGCCATTTTTCAAAATGAATTGTTTGTTCAATTGGTCTAGATTAGAATAATCAAGACAGTTATCAGCTTTCACCAAGGTGTCATTTTAAGACTGCATATTTTAGAGAAAATGAATGTGTTGTTTCTTTTTTTTAATGAGTGTTAAATGAATATGATTTTTGCAGGTCAGATATACAGATGAGTTAAATACAAGTTAGTGTCAATTTAATTGTGTTTAAAAAATTTATGAAAGTGAGGGCTTTTAAAAGGTACCAATATAATAAATAGAAGTACAAATAATTGGTTTAGAGATAACTAGACAGGATATTTTGAAAATATCAGAGTTACTTAGAGTATTAAACTATTTTTGCCATTTTATTAAGGACTGAATGACTCGATTTTCTGGTTCATAGGTTTTTCACTTGTGATTCATTTTATAACCTATTTGTTCATTAAATATTTAGTGGATGTTTATTATATGAACTGTACCAGGCACTAGAACACTTAATAAAATGTTCACTTACACTACAAAGGGCTTACAAAGGTCTATGTTAGGGCTAAGCACACGATGCCAGGAGATTATATACAGGGGCAGCACTTAACCCAACCTCGTGATATCAATAATGGCTTCCTGAAAAAGTTGTGTTGATTGTGAGTTTGTAAGAGAGAACAGGAGTTAAGAAAAAGAAGAAAAGAGCGGGAAGGAGGTGTTGTAAGCCAATAACAGTGTTCAGGAAACCCTGAGAGGAAAAGAGGCTTGAGCTGTTTGGGAATCTGAAAGTAATTAGATACAGGGTGAGAATGTTCAGTGAAGAGGTTGGTAAGGATGAGACTAGCGAAGCAGACAGGGGCCAGAGGATTAAGGGCTTGTGGATCAAGCAGAAGACTAGGCATCTTCAACTACAAGTAACTCAGAGGGCTCGACCTACAAAATTCAAAAGTGATGTGGTACCCAGCACAAGGGAGTAAACGTTTAATTAAAGCTTTCTAATGCTAATGAGAGTTCTCAGTTAGCAATACTAAGCAAGATTCACAAGGACTTCAAAGGAAGCAAGCCACCTCCATATAAGAGGCAGGTTTTGCTCCATTTTTTCTGTTTCCTTTCTTTTTGCCCTAAGGAAACCTAAACTCCCCGATTCTTCCATCCCTTAAGTGATTAAAAAAAAAAATCACTTCATAAATAATTTAGGAGAATAGACTGGAAAAATTCTAACATCTATTGTTTACTTTATTCCCTTTACTAAAATAAATGTTTAATAAAGAAGATTACAGTCCTAAATATAGACATTGAACCTAGAAATATGCAGTTAATAAGCTGTGTTAGGAATATGGATAACAGTAATAATTGAAGGCGTTCCTTAATTTAACAAGCAGCTAATCTTGAGCGTGAGCTAGTCAATCATTTCCCACTGATGGAAACAGGCTGAGCCAGAATGAGCAAGATTTCCTGTACCTTAACATGATGCACATCGCTACACCTTCTAATGAAATGGCATTGCTGTAATTTTGTTTTAATCCTTTTTTTCTGCAAGGTACTAGTAAATTATTTTTAAAATGACTGTAGTCTTTTTGTAAAGCCATGTTTTTATAAGCAATGATGACTTTTTCTAGGCAATAAAATATAAGTGAACTGGGGTTTATGATTTTTTTTCTTAAATTTTTACATAATGCTATTGGTTAATGTTTATTTTTCTTTCTGGATATATTTATTCCCGCGAAATCATTCCTAACGTCTGTTCCCTGTAGTACATGACTATGGCCATAAGCCCCTAGAATTTAAAGAGAAAAATATATAAGTGTTGAAAGATATATAAGTATTTTAAGCAAGGATACCCATTACTTTATTTCCCTCTTTGGGCTCTCACCTTACTTCTGAAACATAAAAAATAATAATAATAATACTTTCTTTTTTTTGATCTTTGATCTATCAATTTTTGATCTATCAACCTCTCAGGAATGCCCTAGATACTAAACAAATATTTGTGTTTGCAAACTAAATTCAGGCAAAGTAATCACCTTTCTAAGAGGTAGAATCACCTATCCTGATGAAGTCTTGTGCACAGATTTTCTTTTCAGCTCTTATGGCTATGTAAATGGAGCAAAGCTCCATTCTGCAATATTTTTTTTTCACTTTTTAGTTTGCCTATATTTATTTCATAGTCATCGGGTAACTTAGCTTCCCCATAAGCTATGTAGGAGAGTGGCTATTACTAATGATTATGAAGATATAGTTCTAGTTATCAACGAATTTATAATACAATGCCAGCTGATCAAAATTATCCACAAGTTAAGTTTAAATATATATGTGAGGGGCTGTTTAATGTTTATACCCCTGAGCTGGAAAAACATGTCCCATGAGACTCTCTGTGCTTTGACTCCTTAGGATAGTTTTTCCTGCCCTCTTTGATGAGATGACTCCCTCTATTTTAAACTCTCCTGGGCCAAATATTTTCTTTAAAACAATTACCACCTTTAGTAAGCATGAATTTATATTTTTTAATTGGTAAGAATGTTTTTCATTGCATGTGACAGAAATATAACTAAAATGAGATTACATGGCATGAATATTGCATAATATCTGGGCATTTTCCAGAATCTAAAGAGACCACATAGAAACCAGATGACCTCCAGGGACTTTGGGTTCTGTAAGCAAGGATAAAACTAGTAGGATTTCATTACTCTCCTATTTATATTCAGTTTATGTCTGTCTATGCTTTACTTTATCTTTTCTTACTTCAAATGAACCTTCATCTGGTGGGCATCATGACAGCCAAAAGTTTCTGAGTTTTGAGCCAGTTTGAGTCACATGCCTAACTCTGTACCAGTCTCTGTGGTTAGAGAAATATGGAATAATGTGATGGGCCCAGTCAGAGAGACATGACCTCTCCTCCAAGGGATGATGCCTATTATCAGAAAGAAAGTATGTATGTGTGACAAGGTCTCATTCTAGAAGGACGCTGGACAGACAAAACAATGGTGACCTCTGTGTCACCGTTTGTTTAATATCTATATTTTATGACAGGCAATGAATGTGTCTCTTTTCCTCACCAC
This sequence comes from Giraffa tippelskirchi, assembly GCF_054371585.1. Classification (NCBI taxonomy): domain Eukaryota; kingdom Metazoa; phylum Chordata; class Mammalia; order Artiodactyla; family Giraffidae; genus Giraffa; species Giraffa tippelskirchi. The sequence goes on from NC_137278.1 coordinate 68,920,191, forward strand.
TTTTATTCTATTGCCTATCACAGCACCTGAAACATCAAAGATACTTGCTATTTAATTCTTGAATAAGTAGATGCACACAAGGAAAATTGTTTTGCCTGGTTAGGAGAAAAGAAGTTAAATAATGAGAATTTTTTAGTATAGTGAAAGGTATAGATATAACTCTAGCATGATATTTGTGTACATGCACATTTTGGGGTTTACTTACTTGAAAGTTTTAAGTCTTACTTCAAGCAATCAGACAATGAGACTTACATGAGGAGACAAGCATTAGGTGAACAGATGTTATATTTCCAATGAGCTTGTCCTGCTGAGATCAAATGAGTTACAAAGCTCCGTTTTAAACCCTGTAAGCCTAGCTGAGGCAATGTTAGATAATTCTAACACTCAAAATTCCTCATCTCAATGGGAATGGCAACTTCACATTCCCCATTTAGAACAGCCTTAGGCAACTGCCCCCATGCAGAAAATGACTCTCTTTATGTTTGCACCTGAATATGGATAACATTGACCCAGCCAGCATAAGCCTGAGAAACAAGATCTTCCTGAGGATCCTTGGACTGACTGCCAGCAAGTCATTTCTCGCTGGATTGGTTTTAGTGCATTCCTGGGAGTCTAATGTTTTTGATTGTTTTAATTCTCATATCTCCAAGTGAGGTTATTCTTGAATTTTAATCACTTTCTCAAATTCAACCCTCAGGTCATGGTTGAATTTAACAATAGTGTTCAAGGTGCAACTGGGTGAAAACAAAACAAAACAAAAAAAAGGCAAGGAGATGTGAGACGAGATAGTCTACAAAATTATGAGGAATAGCTTAACACTTTGCATAGTAAGGAAAATAAAGAAAGAAATGGAGATGGAGGGAAAGAAGAGAGATGGGATTGAGAAACTAACTTTTACTGAGCACCTACTATGTGTCAGGATCTGCTAGATGTTATACATGCATTTTACTTCTCCAGTCATTCCTTCTAACCAGGGGAGGTACTTCCTATCTCCCAGCAGCAGATAAGAAAATGAAATCTCAGAAAGACTGAGTAATTTTCTCTAGTTTCCACTAGGTCCAAATTTCTCACTACTGCTCTTCTTAGGGAATATGATAAAGAAAAAGTAGAAATAAAAGAGAAAGGAACCTGAAGAAAGACACTAAAGAGAGTTATGTAAATAGTTATGTTTCTAAATTAAATTCTTTTAATTTAGATTTACTAGTAGCAACATGAAGCACCCAAAAATACATAATTATTTAGTGAGAATAATTTAATTCAAAAGAGACAATATATTAGAAAAGATCTGGTTAGTTGAAATAGTTATTACATATAAAAGAATTTAACTCACCATTTATCCTAGAGACATTTTTCTCCCTGAGAAAATCTGAATGATTGAGTATTTAAATAAAATAGAAAACTTTAAATTCATTCCCTTTTGGTGCCTTAGCAGCTTCTATATCTCTTATGAAAACTTAAAGGGACTGCTAACCCCAAGTATGGCACAAAATTTCTTGCTTGAAACTAGCCCATTATGCAAAATATAGTGATATCCCTGTTGATATAATTAGATGTTGTTATTCAGTGAACCTACTTTCTGCAGATTCTGTTGAAATAAAGTAGTCTAGTATTAGGTATAATAATTATTGGACCAACATGAATGCATGCTCCTTCTTACCACCCACACCTAGATAAGTCCTTTTAATATTTTGAAAATTAAATGTTATTATTCTCTTTATTCTAACTACTGATTCTCTAAGCCTTTTTATTTTATGATCCATTTTAAGCGTCTCAAAAGAGATGCCTTTTGTCCTCTTTCCTTTCACCTCTGTCCATTCTTTAATACCTTAAAAATCAGTATTTTGAAGTTGCATGCTGGTTAAATGACAAACCCATACTAATGATAGACCAGGTTAGGAATTAGATCCAGAGTGTAGCTGGCTCAGACTCAGTGTTCAAACCTCATCTCTTGCCAGGAAACACAAGCTGCAGTCCTACATTGAGATGTAACCCTAAGTATGCCAAACATTATTATCTGCCTACCCAACATCTATTAATACTATCTCCATTCTTCCTTTACTAAGGCACTCCACTTTTGTTTTAAGAAGAAAATATACCTAGCTCAAGCCTTCCAGGTCCCAGCCTATCTTATAAATAGAGATGATAAAGCAGGAACATAGTCTCAGTCTTTGATGTTTTTCTCAACAAGCTGCCCCAGTCCCAAAATGCATACATCTTGTTAGATGTAAATTAATTCTTTCCTTGGTAAAGTTAGGACTCTGTTGAATGTGACCTGATAAAATGTTAATTAATGCAACAGTTCCTCATCTTAGTAGTCTTTGCCACTGGGACCTACATACCGTCCTCCTTGGAATACTTAAAGCCAAAGGATGTCTAAAAGCCCACTTAAATAGGAGATAGCTGCAAATACATATGATTTATGTCCCCTCATAAGTTGTGTGAAATGCACAACTCACACCATTGTGCTCAGGACACCCTGAGGCCAGGACGATTGCTCTGTGATTCTCTGAATATGAGACTTCACCTTGACCTTCTCAGGAATGTGATCTTTTGTTCTTTTCCAATACTTCCCATGGGTGGTAGCTACCATTCAGCCATCTGCATTGATATCTGACAATCATGTTTTTATTCCTAGTCCATATAAATATGCTGTGTAGAGAAAAGGAAAATTCATTGTGTTCTACTAAGGGTGGAAAGAAAAGTAAATTAGTGAATGGGTTGTGTTTTTCTTTAGTTTCTGAAACAGCCTCTTTCTATGACCTTTGCTCTTACTGTTCTCTAACCTCAATCAGGTTTATAGCACCGTTTTGCCCTCTCAATGTACTCCTTTATCATGATTTTCTCAGGAAAAATATGTGATATTGGTTACCTGCCCCTGAATAGGAATGCAACTCAATCAAATATTAATTGAGGGAAGAGTATATGATAGATACTGAGAAATGAGCAGTGAGCAAAAGAGACATGATTCCTGCCTCAGTGGGACTTATATTTTATTGAGGAAGAAAGACATATGGGAAATACTTTCAGGCTCACATTTGAATAATTATAACATAAATATAATAATTTAAAAAGTTATAATACCTTAACTTTAGTCTCAAGATACATAAATTGCTTTCTTAAGGAAATGATATGTGTGCTGAAATATAAAACATTAATAGCAATTGCAAGAGAATAATGGTTTTGTTTTCAACTGGACAGAATTGCTGTTGGAAGACTTAGAAATAAGAGCGTTTGAAGAACTGAGAGCCCTCCAGCTCAGATGCGCAGGGAGCACAGTAGAGAAAAGGATCAACGTGAAGGTGGAGATGTAAGTAGGAATGGAACCACACAGTGCCATCTGCTAAAATTTATTTTAAGTCATATTTCAAATTGTTGAATAAAGGGGTTTTCCTCACATGATGTTCTTTCAAGCATCAAAGAGTGAATAAAAATACTATTCTTGTAAACAGAATTTCTCTGTGCCAGGCTGACCCTCTCAGGAAAAAGCCGAAGTTTCCCAGGATACATTAGAAACAACTTAAGTTGAGTTAACCTTGGTCCAAGTCTAGCATTTTGAGAGATGTACTTCCCCACAAAGCCACTAGATGTGATTGACGTAGGTAACTGATTCTTCAAGATACTTATATCTCTTGAGAAGAACTCAATGGTTCTTCAACTTGAGAAGAACTGAATGGTTCTACTACTAAAAAACTAAACAAACTTGTGAAAACTGTTCAAATTTATTGAAGTTCAGTTTCCTTACGTATATATCAGGGCTAATACTATCTGCTCCCGGGATTGTATAGTGATTACATTTCAACCAATTTAGTAGAAAATTTTAAAACTATAAACTACTCAGAAAATGCCAGAATTTATATGAGTGCTGCATTTATATATAACCTTTGTGTGAAAGTTACTAACAGTCCCAAGGACCTAGATAATTATAACCAAAGAAGCTTAGATTTGTTAAGGCCTTACTGTGTATCCAATCCTATTTATTACTCTATTACTATTCCATTTTAGAGATATAAAGATGGAGGCTTAGAGCATTCAATAAACTGCTCAAGATTTCATAGCTAGGGAATAATGTGACTGACTTTATATTGAAGAGTTGGTTCAAAGGTTGCAATTGGCATAAACCCTTGATCAGAAATATAAAGTTTGTCCACAAGTACTCAACATCAAGCATTCATATATTCTCTTCTTGTTTAACTTAAAACTTTATACAGGATATGAAACACATTCACTTTGAGAGTTACATAACTTGTGGTCAGCTAGCTTGTGGTTACCTAACTTGTTTCCCTTGGACGTCCAAAACATTCTTGCAGGAATATAATTAACTGTGGAATTACAGGTATTGCTTAAGAGGTGGGAAAAGGCACTGTGACACCACTGCTGCCTTTTCAGAGGCTTTACGTGACCTTGTACATGTGGTCATCCGTTACTTGCAAGTGAGCTCTCACTCACAGACTATTAGATGTTTCAGGGTTTTTCTTTACTGAGTCTGGGAAAAAACAGTTCTTCTAACATTAAGCTGAGTTTTCTTTAGGAAACAAAAGACTAAAATGGATAAATAAATATAATTTAATTTTACCTGACAAAAGACTCCTATTAGATAATTTTAAGTCTTCCCCCCATTTGCTTTTGCCTTGAACCTATATAAATTATTGATCTGTCTTCATCTTTTTAAGCAGAATACAAGAAAGTTTTGCTTTCTGTTAAAATGGTAAAAATGGTGATAAGAATGTACTAAGTCCCCTACCAGAGATTAAAAAATACTCTAGACCAGGGGCTGACAAACTAAGGTCCGTGGACCAAATTCTGCCCGCTGCCTGATTGTATAAAAAGAGTTTATTTTGCGGGACACAGCCACAAATATTTGTTTTCACATTGTCTTTGGCTGCTTTTGCACAATAACTCCAGAATTGAGCAGTTGCCAAAGAGAATTCATGGCCTACAATGCCTAAACTATTTACTATCTGCTGCTGCTGCTGCTGCTAAGTCGCTTCAGTCATGTCTGACTCTGTGCGACCCCATAGACGGCAGCCCATCAGGCTCCCCCGTCCCTGGGATTCTCCAGGCAAGCACACTGGAGTGGGTTGCCATTTCCTTCTCCAATGCATGAAAGTGAAAAGTGAAAGTGATGTTGCTCAGTCTTGTCTGACTCCTAACGACCCCATGGACTGCAGCCTACCAGGCTCCTCCGTCCAAGGGATTTTCCAGGCAAGAGTACTGGAGTGGGGTGCCATTGCCTTCTCCAATTTACTATCTACCCACCACTAAACTAGAAAAGATCAGAATTAAACAAGGATTATACGCGTTATAGAATGACAGTTTTGAGAGTCAGGTTAGCCAAGAGCTGCCAACAACACAGGCCTACGCGGAAAGAAAGAAGGCAGTGAGGGTGTTGTTGACACAATGAGGGAACAGAGCAGACAAAGGAAACTAATTGCTGCAGAGCATAGTAAGGGAACAGAATGTGTTCATGGCACAGGGGGTAGTCAAGGACTGGGGTGGTATACGGGAGCAGAGTAGAGTCAAAGTGTGTAGTGTGATTAGGCTGCAGGAGCTGACTATGGCGAGAGACAGGATGTGCTCAGAGAGCTGAGTGTGGTTATGAAGCAGGGTGTGAGTGCAGTCAGCGAGTATGGGTAGTCAGGGAGCAGAGTACAGCCACAGAGCAGGGGGGAGTTAAGCAGTTGTATACAGCCATGGAACAGCGTGTCATCAGGGAGCAGGTGTACTCCAGGAACAGGGTGTAGTCAGGTGGCAGAATGTAGTCACAGACAAGAGTGCAGTCAGGGAGCAGAATGCAGTCAAAAAGCAGAGTGCTCTCAGCGAGTAGGGTGTCAGCAGGGAGCAGGGTGCAGTCAGAGAGCGGGATGCAGGAGGGGAGCACAATATAGCAGGCAGCTGAGCGCCATCACAGAGCACAGTGTTGTCACCAAGTTCAGTGCTGTCCAGAAGCAGGGGTAGCCAAGCAGTAGAGTGTAGTTAGGACTCAGGGATAGTGAAGGAGAGGGATGTATTCAGGTTACAGGATGCTGGCAGGTAATAGAATGCATTTTGGCAGCAGGGTATTTAGCCAGGGAGCAGTACAGGGTCACCAAACTGGATGTAGTCATTGGAAAGTGTATGCATAAGCAAAAAGTAGAGTGTGGATAGGGAGTAAGGTATCTCACAAATAGATCATCATTAGGGAGCCAAGTATAGTGAGGAGCAGAGTGTGATCAGGAAGCAGTATGTAGTCACTGAGCAGTGGAATCCAAGAGCAGGGTGTAGTCAGGGAGCAGCGGTGGTCAAGGAGCAGGTGGAGCTAGAGAGCTGGTAATGGCCAGACAGTCAGGAGACTCACTGTTGTGGCCAGAGAGTCAGTGAGCAGATGCTGGTGAGACTGAGATGCTTCGAGTTTTAATTCTAGATCAGATTCTTCTAGGCTCCCCACCTCAGCACTCTGTAGAGAGAGACCATGAGTGACTATTTTGAGCCAGCCGTTGTGCTAAGTGTCCCTCCACCTGCTGGCTGCACAATTGTGTGGACCAAGGACAGGTATTCTTATGGCCTAAAGGAAATCAGAGCTGCAAAGATGGAAACAGGTTTATGAATGATGCCAAAATACTGGGACCCTGGGAAAGCCTGACTCTGGGTGGCTGTGCTTGTTGTTGATGAAAATAATAATGAGAATAACTATGAAACTGGATACACATGTACCTGCCAGCCTTAGTCATTGTACACAGTGTTAGTTGAAGCTCACTGTGTATCAAGAAAAGAATAGAGTTTTAGGTAATGAAATATAATGCTTTATTCAAAATGATTTGTCAGTTTCAGAGAATAGAATAATGTTGTACAATCAATTAGATCTTGAGTAGTCAGAGGATTTTTCCCCCATACTGCCAGCTGTTAATACAGTTTGACAATATACCTAATCAGAACCAAGTAGCTTAACTGCCTTTGATGCATTCATAATTATATTTACCAGGACTTTAATACACAACCCACAACGCACATATGAACCTTGGTACACAACACACGTAATCTTCCCACACACAATGAACTGAAAAATAATTTAAAGAGGTGGTTATTAGAAGGTAAATGCCACAGTGAGTTTTGTTTTTTAAAACATTTTCATGTTACATCTTAGAAAAAAATGTGGATTTTTATTCCTACAATATATTATATGCTTAGTAATAAATAGTTCATCTAAATGTGCTGAGTAAAACCAGCTAGTAGGAAACATTTATTGCCTCATAAAGTGAAAACTGAGTGAAGCTGTCAAATGGAAGAACAATTAAACCATTTGACTAAGCCATTAGAAACAATATAATTTTCTTGGAAACCATAGAGTTGCAGAAGACAGCAATTTCGAGGTAAGCATTCATGAATGTGCAAATATCTTCCAGATTGTCAGTCAGCACAAGTGTTTGAGAAGAGACTGAGAAAAAAAGGAAGAGATTCAGTTTCCCTGGTGAGCCAAGGGCCTCTGACCTTGCTTTTGGAGCAGGTTTATTTTTGTTAGTCTGAAAAAAAAAAAATGTATCCTGAATCTGAAAAATTTATCTGAAGCTTTGTCAGCAAGCAGAGGATGCAATGGAGTCAAGACCATAATCAAGGCAAATTTTTAAAAATTAGAGGTCAGCAGTGAGGGAGTCTTCCAGAAAGTACCTCGTGAGCTTTGCTAGTTTGTGACTTAGTCAACAGCAGAATAAGCATGGGTGTTTCCTTTGTGAGAGATCGGTTCTCTGTAGGCTTGTTTCTCAAATTATATTTTGATCTCTATGCTTTCTTCAGCTTTCAGATGATATTTTAAGTCTTTTAATGTCTTGTTCTCCTTTGTTAGCCTATTATTCTTCTCAGATTAGTGTAGCCACTGATCCATATGTACTTGCATGATCTCACCTCCATGAGATTTCTCTTTCCTAGAGGAAAAAAAAAATTCTCTGCACTGAACATCATACTCACTCTTGAAGACTCAGTTAAAAATTGACCATTTCTTTAGAATAATTTCCTGAATATCTAATCCCAAAATGATCTTTCCTCTGAGTATTTGTTTTACTTCTTATGTGTGCCTTTGGTGCAGATGTCACCTTCAAGCTGGCTACATTCAAATGACCTATTTCAATTCTGCATGGTTTAGGCAGGTTTATTAACCAAGCTGGTCACTCATTCTACACATTTAAAAGCTGTGATCAGAACTGCTGTGATGTTTATAATCCCAGCATGGTATTAAGCAAACTTAATCTCCAGATATTTTCCCACTTGAGATAGAGGTGGCTCGATTCCATAACTGGGACAGAGGGGAAGGGGTTGGGCAAGCAACTAGTCCACAAAATAGAGCCGGATTTCAGTGTTACTGCAAGTGGACGAGAGTCAGGTTACTTGCAGCAGCCACAGGCTGGAACCTGATCAGCTTTCTCCATAAGTTGCCATCTAGGTGAATGGGCTTCATTCTCACCAAATCACTTCCATAAAGTTGTTATAGCGAAACTGGGGATATTTTTTTTTCTTTCTTTCATTGTCTGCCTCCCTCATAACTCTGAGCAAGATTTGTATTTGGTTCAATTTCTTTATCTCATTCAGGGAAACTGAATCCGATAAACTTGAAAATCAAAACATTATTCTTTCCTTGTCAGATTACCCAGAACAAAGTCATCTTTGATTTTCCTACATTTTTAACAAAAGCCCTCTATCAAACCCTCAGTCTACATGCTGTCTCTTTTTAAGGGAAAAAAAAAAAGAAAAAAGAAATACAAAAAAAAATTAGGTGGGGAACACTGATATTTGCTCACCATTTTTCTTGTTTGTCACAGGGCTAAAGGTCAAAAACAGAACTTTAAAAATGTTCTATGCAGTAATTGATTTGCCAACTAACCATTATTGACTTGTGTTGATAGTTTGCATCTTCAGAGACTCTCTTACTCAGTTTGGGCTACTATAATAAAATATCATGATTTAAATAACAAACCTACATTTCTTACAGTTCTAAAGGCTAGGAAGTCGAAGATCAAGATGCTAACAGATTTGAAGTCTAGAGAGGGCACACTTCCTAGTTTACAGATTGCTGCATTCTGGCTATATCCTCCCATGGTTGAGAGAGAGAGAGCTCAGATCTCTTGCTCTTTTTCATAAAGGCAGTAATCTAAACCTAATTAACTCCCCAAAAATCTCATCTTCAAAGACCACCATACTGGGGATTAGAACTTTAACATATAAATTTAGTAGGGATATAAGTCCATTACAGGAACCTTGTTTTTGGAGTTAGGGACCCAATAATCATTTATACATTTGTCTCTGACTTCCCCCCACCAACCCCCAGAATCAACACACTACTTCACTCACATCCTTTTTAATCTGGCTAACAACCATCAAGGATTTACTATATATCTGGAACTGTTCAAATTGCTGAAAACAGAGATTAATAGCATCAGGTATCAGCTAGGCAGGCTCATTTCAAGTTGGGGAGACAGAAATGTACATCATTGTTGTTGTCGTTGTTCAGTCACTCAGTCGTGTCCAACTCTTTGCGACCCCATACACTTCAGCACGTCAGGCTTCCATGTCCTTCACCATCTCCTGGAAATTGCTCAAACTCATGTCTACTGAGTCAATGATACCACCCAACCATTGCATCTTTTGTCACCTCCTTCTGCTCCTGCCCTCAACCTTTCCTAGAATCAGGGTCTTTTCCAGTGAGTCAGGTCTTACATCAGGTGGCCAAAGTATTGGAGCTTCAGCTTCATCATCAGTCCTTCTAATGAATATTCAGTGTTGATTTCCATTAGGATGGACTGGTTTGATTCCTTGCTGTCCAAGAGACTCTCAAGAGTCTTCTCCAACATCAATTCTTTGACTTGGACCAAAGCACCAATTCTTGGAACATAAGCTCAGTCTTCCTTATGCTCCAACTGTCACATTCATATACAGCTACTGTAAAAACCTTAGCTTTGACTATATGGACCTTTGTCGGCAAATGTACGTAAATGGTTACAATTCAATACAAGGAATGCTAGAATAAAAGTTTGTTTTTGGTGCTATGTGATTACTCAGAAAAGAGTGACTAACTTCTTTATTCAAAGAAGATGACTCATTCAGTAGGAAGAAATTAGATGAGAATAAATGAGTGAGAAACCAGATCATAAAGAACCTTACATATTGTACTAAGAACTTATCTTTTTTTTTTTTTTTTGGAAAAGATGGAAATTCTGGGGGCAAAATTTTAGATTGGCATTAGAAAACTAAAGAGGGATACCCATCTGGTCATTCAGTAGATGTCTTCTGATGATTACTTAGATGAAGTCAATAAAAAGGGAACACACAGGAGATAACTTTTGGAATGGAGGAACTGCTCTTTATGGTACTGGAATGATAGTTACCTGACTTTATTCATAGAAGTATAAAATAAAAGGAGTCAACTTTAATATTTGCAAAGTAAATAAGAACAAACTGAAAGAGATGATCTAAGTAACTTTAGAAAAAGATGTTTTAACTGGATAGAATAAAAGCATCAACAAAAGGAATTGTACACATGTAAACTTTGTATTCTAGTTGGTAGAACTGTTTCTTACGAAGTATAGATGAACAATTCTGAAACCACTATATGCATATAGTGAGGGAGAACAAATGAGTGAATAGATGGCAGATGGCAGGAATCAGATTTCCCACTGTTGGAGATAAAAGCTACAGATAAACAAGAAAGTAAGGCTGGAATAAACCTTGTGCTACTGAATTAGAATCAGAGACATCAGTATGGTCTTAAATTTTGCTTAATATGTATACAGAAATATAGATACAGAGAAAATTACAGAAATAGGTTGATATGTGAGTTAGTATACATAAATACATCATCTATTCTGCCTGCTGAGAGTGCCTGGAAGTAATGAAACCTGAGGGGCAATGAGCTCACCCACTACCCAGATTCACTCTCCAATAAAATCCACCAAGAATTCTTGGGTCAATGGCTGATTCATGAGCCAGAGCAGTGAAAACACAACATGATACTGGAACATCTTGTAGTATCAAAAAGTAAGGGAATATTCAAAAAACAAAAGATTGGCATGTGTCAAAGGAATAAAGGAACCAACTTGTAAAGTGTCCAGTGGTCAAATCCGGAATGATGTGAGTAAAAAATAAATAAAATGTAGTATAATTGGCTTAAATGCAAAATAAAAAATGAGCATACTGGAATCCATATTGACATAAATAAATTACTGAATCAAGCACAAGAAGAGCCAGCCATTCACTGGGTTATCAAACAAGGGATAATGATAATGTTTATTGCATGGAGACATGTCTTGTATTTGTACTCTCTGTGTTCCAACAATATCTTCATTGAACTTAAATAAAATTAACTTTGGGAAAAGAGTGAATATCTCAACACCAAATTACAACGTTCACTTTGTCACCTAACTCAGCCATTTCTTGTTCATACCAGACCTCTTGCTTGTAATGTTCTTTGCTAACCTCTTACTCTTTCATACCTGATTCACAGATCCATTATTTACACTCTGGTTCAAATGCCATATTTTTCCTCTAAAACTTAATGTATGCCAAACCAGTGTGGTACAAAAAAAGGAGAACCCTTCATAAATTCTTGCTGACTGGAGTTCATTAAGTTCAGATGATTTTTTTTTCCTCTCTTACTCTACCTACTAAAACTGTACAATTTTATTTCTATATATACACACATATAAACATACTTTGATTTTGATCATTTTAACTCCCTTAAGCTATGAAGTCTTAAAGGGCAGAGAATTTTTGCATATTGATTTTGTATGCCCTGTAATAACTAGAATATTATATATAATAGGTACTCAAAAATATCTTTGACTACTGGGTTAAGACTTGTTAACTATTTCCAGAAAATAAAATGACACCATGACAAAGCCTCCTCTAGCACCATTTTCCACCCTTTGTCATTCAGAATCTGCTAATGTGGAAAGTGCTAGATGCAATAGGGAATCAGAGATGAATAAAACATAGGAGGATAACACTGTGCATTTTCTCTATTTAATTGGGGAAACAGAACTTTGGCATTGCAATAATCCTATAACAGCACTTATCAGAGAAAATATTTTGTAGGTTCTGTGGTTACAAACTAGGGACCAAAATTTGAATTGTAATTAAGCAATGTCAGTTGCCTGAAATGCAGAAGACCCCGATTCAATCCCTGGGAATGGAAGTTCCCCTGGAGAGGGAAATGTCAGCCCACTCCAGTGTTCTTGCCTGGAGAATTCCATGGACAGAGGAGCCTGGTGGGCTACAGTCTATGGGGTCATAAAAAAACACAATTGAGCGACTAACACTTCAATAGTATATCATCCTTAGTATGGTTGTTTCTCTCCTGGCATCCTGGTAGATGACAGCACAAACTGTGGTTCTTATAGTGACTGCTTTGGAAAGATATGAGTCACTCTTAACTGTCTTTTAGTTGGCAGGCACTTGAGAAGCCATCCTTTATTTTTAAATGCACTACAATCACAGAATAATGCAAGGAGATAAAACACGTCCTCTGATCGACATTTTTTACAGAAGGAATTGCTCTTAAAACTTCTATTTCTTGTGGATATTTTTTTTCATCTAAAATATAGTTGTGGTTTCAAAATAAAAACAGCAATTGCACAACTCACATGGACTTTTTGAACATTTTTTATAGTAACTTTTCCTTTCAGAACATGAGGTTGTTGGTGAATCAGTGAATGTAGTAAGTATGGAGGCAGAAGGTCATTTTTCCTCTAAATAGACATGACCTTTTACACAGGAATTAAAAAAAGAACTTCCCGACCCAGGGATTGAACTTGGGTCTCCTGCATTTCAGGCTATTGGCATTGTTTAATTGCTGTTCAGACCTTGGTCTCAAATGTGTAACCACAGAACCTACAAAATATTTTCTCCAATAAGTTCTGATGTAGAATTATTGAAAAGTCAAAGTTCATCATTTTATTAATGATGCTATGTAAATAAGTAAATCAAGTAGAAAATGAAGAATACCAGGGATGATGATAGAACCAAATCTGTTATGACAGAATCTTTTGATGAGTTATCAAATGCTATAAATCTACAATAGATCTTACATCAGTCTGAGTCTAATAAGGGAAATAAAATCACTACAGGTATTTTAAACAAGAGGAATTTAGTGCATTAATTCATTGCACAAGGAAAACATAGGCAAAACACTCTCCAACATAAACCACAGCAGGATCCTCTATGACCCATCTCCCAGAATATTGGACATAAAAGCAAAAATAAACAAATGGGACCTAATTAAAATTAAAAGCTTCTGCACAACAAAGGAAACTATAAGCAAGGTGAAAAAGACAGCCTTCAGAATGGGAGAAAATAATAGCAAATGAAGCAACAGACAAAGAATTAATCTCAAAAATATACAAGCAACTCCTACAGCTCAATTTCAGAAAAATAAACGACCCAATCAAAAAGTGGGCCAAAGAACTAAACAGACATTTCTCCAAAGAAGACATACAGATGGCTAACAAACACTTGAAAAGATGCTCAACATCACTCATTATCAGAGAAATGCAAATCAAAACCACAATGAGGTACCATTTCACGCCCGTCAGAATGGCTGCTATCCAAGTCTACAAACAATAAATGCTGGAGAGAGTGTGGAGAAAAGGGAACTCTCTTACACTGTTGATGGGAATGCAAACTATTACAGCCACTATGGAGAACAGTGTGGAGATTCCTTAAAAAACTGGGAATAGAACTGCCATATGACCCAGCAATCCCACTGCTGGACACACACTCTGAGGAAACCAGAGTTGAAAGAGACACATGTACCCCAATGTTCATCGCAGCACTGTTTATAACAGCCAGGACATGGAAGCAGCCTAGATGTTCATCAGCAGATGAAAGGATAAGGAAGCTGTGGTACATATACACAATGGAATATTACTCAGACATTAAAAAGAATACATTCGAATCAGTTCTAATGAGGTGGATGAAACTGGAGCCTATTATGCAGAGTGAAGTAAGCCAGAAAGAAAAACACCAATACAGTATACTAACGCATATATATGGAGTTTAGTAAATCAGTAAAGATAACCCTGTACGCGAGACAGCAAAAGAAACACAGATGTATAGAACAGTATTTTGGACTCTATGGGAGAGGGCGAGGGTGAGATGATATGGGAGAATGGCATTGAAGCATGTAAATTATTATATGTGAAACGAATTGCCAGTCCAGGTTCGATGCATGATACAGGATGCTAGGGGCTGGTGCACTGGGATGACCCAGAGGGATGGGAAGGGGAGGGAGGTGGGAGGGGGGTTCTGGAAGGGGAACACATGTACACCCATGGCGGATTCATGTCAATGTATGGCAAAACCAATACAATATTGTAAAGTAAAAAAAATAGATATACAAATAAATTTAAAAAGAAAAGATAGACCAAACAGAAGACAGGGTGGGTGGAGCAGGGAGCAACCTAGAGATAAGCAAAAGAAGATGTGGCCACTCCTAGGTCTGCTGGGACACAACAGAAGAGAGATGTTAGTAGATCTTAGAAACCAGGGTGATCTGGTGACAGTTACAACTTTTGTGAGGGCCACTTTCAGCTTAAGATACCATAAACCACAAGCCTCCCTTCTTCTCACTCTTTAGTCTCCTATCTGCATATTTTAGGAAGCTTCACTCAGAACAAGTGGGCAAGGGGGTGCCTAGGAAGTGTGGTTGCAAGATCAGCCCCTGCAGTGCAGCAGAATAGAGCAGGGAACAGTGGAGAAAGCATCTGAAAGTAAAGAAGCAACCTAAGGGAACCCTTCTTTTGAATATACTTTCTATAAGATTTGAGCAGGAATCCACATTTCCTTGTCAACAGAGAAGTTCCTGCCCAGAATAGATGATCCATATGCACGAATATTATAGAGTTTTTTTTATACTTTCAATGACAAAACTGGAATATCTAAGCATATTATATCTTCTAACACTGAAAACTATGAAATAGAATTTATCAGATAAAGTGAGAATGAGTTTCAAATATATTATTTATTTATCAAAAAATAGATCATTTCTTGGAAACATGCCATATTTGTGGCATTATATTATCTGTTCAGTGGTATTCCAAAGATATACAACAAAGGGGCTGATACCTGCTCTCAAGGAGCTTGAAGATTATTTGTGGGATTAATACTGAAGCATGAAACAGTACATTAACAACACAAAAACATAGAAAATTGCATTAAATTTCTCGGTGCAAATTTAAGGTGCAGTGTTAGTCTCTTTTTCATGTCTGACTCTGTGACCCCATGGACTCAGCCCACTAGGCTTCTCTGTCCGTACAGTTCTCCAGGCAAGAATGTTGGAGAGGACAGTCATTCCTTTCTCCAGGGGATCTTCCCAACCCAAGATCTCCGCATTGCAGGTGGATTGTTTACCATCTGAACCACCAGAGAAGCCTTCAAGTATAGTAGATTTTATTAACTTAGCCACTTGCACCAAAATCTTTCAGCATTCAATTATGCTTCCAACCAGGATGCCATGAAATGGTGATTAAGAGAAAGGAGTTGGCACAAACTACTTGTTTTGACAACTCATTTGTCCTGTAATTTTGCAAAGTTTGTGTCAACTCTCTGTGCCTTAGTTTTCTTACTCAAAATAAAAAGAAAGAGAATAGTAATAGTACCTACATTATAGCATGGTTATAAAGACTTAATTAGTGATCATATTAAAAGTACTTAGGTCAGCTTCTGCCACTTAGGGAGTGCTCAACAAATATTAGCTATCATTTCTTATAAGCTATTTATAGTATTTCAGTTCAGAAGTGATGCTATTTTGATTTTAGTAACAAGCAGTGGCAGAACAAAGCTAATCACTTTGTTCTTTGTCCATGTTATTCTGAATTTCCCACAGTTTGCAATGGATATGGATCTAGATGAGGATATACATATAAACACACATAAATGCCATGTACACACACAGATGTTTTTACCTATACATGCGGTCTCTGAGTCTAGACTTTAAAGGTAACATACATGGCTGCTTAGAATTAATGTTGTCTAAATCCCTTACTACAATTTATACCTTTCTTCTCTTATTGAAGAGAGGGGAAAAAAAGTCAATAAATTATTCATTACAGCAATCTGATGGTAGGTCAACAAATAAGAAGGGCCATGGAACACTCCAAAGAAAAATTAGTAAAACAATGAAATTTGGAACATGTGATCTACTTCCCGGGTAATTAATTTTTCACAGACGTATCTTTCTTGTCAAATTTAGTACTTATGTGTTTTGTGCAGACCTACAAGACTTTAGAACTAACACCCAAAAAAGATGTCCTTTCACTATAGGGGACTGGAATGCAAAAGTAGGAAGTCAAGAAACACCTGGAGGAACAGGCAAATTTGGCCTTGGAGTACAGAATAAAGCTGGGGAAAGGCTAATAGAGTTTTGCCAAGAGAACACACTGGTCATAGAAACACCCTCTTCCAACAACACAAGAGAAGACTCTACACATGAACATCACCAGGTGGTCAACACCGAAATCAGATTGATTATATTCTTTGCAGCCAAAGATAGAGAAGCTCTATACAGTCAGCAAAAACAAGACCAGGAGCAGACTGTGGCTCAGATCATGAACTCCTTATTGCCAAATTCAGACTTAAATTGAAGAAAGTATGGAAAACCACTAAACCACTCAGGTATGACCTAAATCAAATCCCTTATTATTATACAGAGGAAGTGAGAATTAGATTTAAGGGACTAGATCTGATAGAGTGCCTGATGAACTACGGACAGAGGTTCGTGACATTGTACAGGAGACAGGGATCAAGACCATCCCCAGGGAAAAGAAATACAAAAAAGCAAAATGGCCATCTGATGAGGCCGTACAAATAGCTGTGAAAGAAAGAGAAGTGAAAGCAAAGGAGAAAAGGAAAGATATTCCCATTTGAATGCAGAGTTCCAAAGAATAGCAAGCAGAGATAAGAAAGCCTTCCTCAGCAATCAATGCAAAGAAATAGAGGAAAACAACAAAATGGGAAAGACTAGAGATCTCTTCAAGAAAATTAATGATACTGAGAGAACATTTCATGCAAAGATGGGCTCGATAAAGGACAGAAATGGTATGGACCTAACAGAAGCAGAAGATATTAAGAAGAGGTGGCAAGAATACACAGAAGAACTGTACAAAAGAGATCTTCATGACACAGATAATCACGATGGTGTGATCACTCACCTAGAGCTTGACATCCTGGAATGTGAAGTCAACTGGGCCTTAGCAAGTATCACTATGAACAAAGCTAGTGGAGGTGCACAATTTCACTCATCTCACACGCTAGTAAAGTAATGCTCAAAATTCTCCAAGCCAGGCTTCAGCAATACGTGAACTGTGAACTTCCAGATGTTCAAGCTGGTTTTAGAAAAGGCACAGGAACCAGAGATCAAATTGCCAACATCTGCTGATCATTGAAAAACCAAGAGCTTTCCAGAAAAACATCTATTTCTGCTTTATTGACTATGCTAAAGCCTTTGACTGTGTGGATCACAATAAACTGTGGAAAATTCAAAAGGAGATGGGAATACCAGACCACCTGACCTGTCTCTTGAGAAACCTGTATGCAGGTCAGGAAGCAACAGTTAGAACTGGACATGGAACAACAGACCTGTTCCAAATAGGAGAAGGAGTACATCAAGGCTGTATGTATATTGTCACCCTGCTTATTTAACTTATATGCAGAGTACATCATGAGAAACACTGGGCTGGAAGAAGCACAAGCTGGAGTCAAGATTGCCGGGAGAAATATCAATAACCTCAGATATTCAGATGACACCACCCTTATGGCAGAAAGTGAAGAGGAACTAAAAAAGCCTCTTGATGAAAGTGGAAGAGGAAAGTGAAAAGGTTGGCTTAAAGCTCAACATTCAGAAAGCTAAGATCATGGCATCCAGTCCCATCACTTCTTGGCAAATAAATGGGCAAACAGTGGAAACAGTGGCTGACTTTATTTTTGGGGCTCCAAAATCTCTGCAGATGGTGATTGCAGCCATGAAATTAAAAGACGCTTACTCCTTGGAAGGAAAGTTATGACCAACCTAGATAGCATATTAAAAAGCAGAGACATTACTTTGCCAACAAAGGTCCATCTAGTCAAGGCTATGGTTTTTCCAGTAGTCATGTATAGATGTGAGAGTTGAACTGTGAAGAAAGCTGAGTGCTGAAGAACTGATGCCTTTTGACTGTGGTGTTGGAGAAGACTCTTAAGAGTCCTTGGACTTTAAGGAGATCCCACCAGTCCATCCTAAAGGTGATCAGTCCTGAGTGTTCATTGGAAGGACTGACGTTGAAGGTGAAACTCCAATACTTTGGCCCCCTGATGCGAAGAGTTGACTCACTGGAAAAGACCCTGAGGCTGGGAAGGACTGGGGGGAGGAGGAGAAGGGGACGACAGAATATGAGATGGCTGGATGGCAACCGACTCGATGGACATGAGTTTGGGTAAACTCCGGGAGTTAGTGATGGACAGGGAGGCCTGGTGTGGCTGCAGTCCTTTGGGTCGCAAAGAGTTGGACACGACTGAGTGACTGAAATGAAGTGATTATGTTGCTTTTTGGTAGTGGAAATAAAATGTTCCTAAGTGTCAGTTGCTCCACTTTTGGCATTTCAGATATTTGCACTCCTAAGTCCAAAAGTGTTTGGATATACACAAATAGAACACCAAAATATTATTCAAGTTTTGGGGAGATTAGGAGCGGTCATTTATTTTTGAAAATCTATTTCTGTACAAAGAGTGTTTGTCGATAACTTGGTTACTGCAACTGGCTTTTTCCAACTAATGAAAATATTGTTCATTTTTTATATAATATAGATTTCAAGGTAGGAAGACATGTAAGTAAAGAATTATTAATCCACAGAGTTATTAACAGTATTTCCATGCGTGAATATATAATTTAATCTTTTGTGGCCATTATATAGAAAGGAGCCCTAGGCCTTTGTCTCAAGCATCCTAAAGCCATGCTAAACACAGCTGTTAATAGCATTGCATATGCCCCAGAATTACAAATTGAGTCTCCCTTCTAAAGGCATTCTATTAAAGAAAGTGTTCTGTGGTACAGCAATGTGAATCACTAACTATAGGCCTTAAATGGAATCTTTTGACTATTTGCCTTCTGAGGAATTTCGCTAATAACCTACTGTTATTCAAGCAATTAAAATGCAAATAAACATTTAAGGGTACTAGATTGGGAGCTCAGATTTGAAAAAGATATCACTCTATATTCACTGAAGCTGCTTGTTTTTTTTAACTGGATGCTTCTTTGTAGATGTGCCTTCTGATTAATACTATTCACCTCAGAGAGTCTTTTTTATCAGCAGATAGAACTTTTGTTTCTGTGCTTTTCATGCTAAAATCTGATTCTTCTCACTTCCATGCCTAGCAAGAAATGTTCATCAAAAAAAAAGTGAAATTGTGCTGTTCATGAACATCTCAGAAATTTAAAATCCTACAATTAGGTTTAAAAATCTCTCCAGGATGTATTGAAAAAGGAGGCATTGATGTTTGCTTGAAGATAAAGGAATAGCAGCAAGTTACAGTTGCATTGTTTTCATCAACTAACTCTTCACCCATGAATAAATGTATCATAAAGTACATTAATCTGTGAAAAATAACTCCTTAACAAAGAGATATCCAGATGGTGCTATGGCAATCTGAATGTTCCTAATGGAATTATGTGATGCTTCTGCAACTGATGTCAAGGTATTTCGTCTCATCTTGTCTGCAAATAGGCTGGTATTATCTCAGACTATAATTATAAAAGCTATCATAATCATTCAAGGAATTGGTAAAGATAAAATTCCTTTCATAACACTTAAGATTGGTAAGAGGAATTTAGATTTCATGACATTTTCAGAAAATGATATAACAGGTTGAGTGCAATTGTCAAATATAGTTTCACTTCTTCTTTGTTTCCCCATACAGTTGTTCCCCCCAAACAACTTCTTTGTGTCCCCATACAGGAGACACAGATAGACATATTATCATTTAGGATTTTCAAAATTGAAGTGTCCCATTTTTTTTTCCTAGTCACATTCCGTTATATACCTACTCTTGTGTGCATGTGTGTGCTAAGTTTCTTCAGTTGTGTCCAACTCTTGTGTCCCACCACTGGAGTGGGTTGCCATTCCCTCCTTCAGGGGATCTTCCTGAACCCAGGGGCAAACCCACATCTTTATGTCTCCTGCATTGGCAGTCAGGTTCTTTACCACTTGTGCCACCTGGGAAGCCCCATACCTACCCTTACTATCTCTTTTACCAGCTGGCAGAAGTAGACAGATGACCACAAGGTTTATCAATAGATTTGAAGGTCAGAGGTGATAGGTTGAGACTGGGTCTCTCAAGCAAATTTTCAGGAGACTGAGATGAGCATGGATCAGAGATTAGCTCCTCTATATTCATATGGGCAAAGGAAAATATTTAGAAATCAGCTAGTATAATAGATAAGCTGGAAGAGGTGAAGAAGCGGGAAATAGCATATCTTCTGTTCAACTTTCTCAGTGGCTTTGTTTGCACATAAGATAAAGCTGGAGAAGACTTTTGAGAGTCCCTTGGACAGCAAGGAGATCAAACCAATCAATCCTAAAGGAAATCAACCTTGAATATTCATTAGAAGGACTGATCCTGAAGCTGAAGCTCCAATACTTTGGCCACCTGATGCGAAGAGTCAGCTCATTGGAGAAGACCCTCATGCTGGGAAAGATTGAGGGCAGAAGGAGAAGGGGATGACAGAGGATGAGATGGTTGGATGGTAGCATTGATTAAATGGATGTGAGTTTGAGCAACTCCAGGAGATAGTGAAGGACAGGAAGCCTGCTGTGTTGCAGCCCGTTGGGTCACAAAGAGCTGGACATGATCCAGTGACTGAACAGTGACGACAACAACAAAGGTAAAGTTCAAGAACCATAACTAGGTGACCAAGATCATGCAGGAGATTAGGCTATGCCACTCCATACATGCCTCTTTGCCTGAAGTATTAATTTGACCTGAATGAAGTTGAGAATCAGCAGATGTGGGAAGAATCCTCTGTCTTCCCCTGAACTGTCTAAATTATTCCCTTGTGAAGGTGTCCCCATCTCTGCCCAGAAGATGAGAGTCTAACACTCTTATCACCAGAGAGAGAAGGCTGACCCCAAGATAACTAAAATAATCCTTATTTATCTTCCATTAGTTGCTCCATGTATTTCTTAGTCACTTCCTCAAGATTTAGCATCCCTTGATGCCCAAACTCTCTTTCCTTTATTAAAATGATATACAAGCCCTTAAGTCTAACTACTGTTTTGAGTTTCACTTTTTTTGCGAACTCCTATGCATGCAAAACATTCATAAACATTGCATTATTTTTCCCGTATTAATCTTTTTGTTAGTTAAATTCACATGGCTCCAGTAACAATCTGCAAAGATAGAGGAAAAGTTTCCTTCCCTGACAGTCATATACTATCTAGTCATCTATAATGTCTTCAGATTCACCACAGATAGCTCACTTACTCCAATTCTCTACTCTAGCCAGCACAGCCTGTTTAATCATTAGGGTTCTACCATTTTTTGCCTGTTGCTTGAATAGCATATGAATTCCAACCCCTGTAGCCTTGTTCATGGTTCCTCCTTTGTCTATCATGTATTTGATCTGAATCTTTCATATTGATATTTAAGTTCAGATTCCTCGTGAATCTTTTCCTAACTCTTCCATAAAGAGTGACTTAGTTCTCTAAATGCCAAGAGAAGTTTTAGTCACTTCCACTCATCTGCACATAGCATGTGTTGCCTTGTAATTTTTTTTCACTTATGCTTCCTCATTGCATACCCCTGTAGATCAGCACTGTGTTTTATAGTTCTGTATATCCAGTATCTAGCATGAAATTCAAAACTCAGGGATTCAATAAGCATTCAATAAAAGTGAATACCAATTGATTTGCCACATTAGTACCATTAGGCTAAAACTGGATGCCCTTGAGTTCTAAAAGCCATTCCTCAGAAACTGCTTTAAAAGGCATAGCATCATGGGAAACCCCAAATATTATATTGATAGAGCAGAATGTGTCATGTTACCTGAACTGACATATTACCTAAACTGATGGATGGTTTTGAATGGGTCTGTCAAATAAGTGCCTGCTTCTGCTAGTCATCAGCTGATACACTACAATATATAAGATGTTTATAAGGTGGGAAGCGGAACCAATGAAGTGCTCTGATGTATGTTTTTCCTTCATTTGTTCATTTCTTTGTCCATTTATTTCATAAGAATTTAGTTTACGCTATTTTCTGGGAATGTAAGGATATAATAGATCCTCCCTTTGTGGTGCTCAGAGCCTGAGTCAGTGGAGTCACACTAATCTTTTTTTATTTTTAGTGTATCAGTGCAAATATACTTAGAAATGATGCTGAGGTAGAGTCACAGAGAGATTGTGTCTTTAAACAGAAAGATCAAGGAAAACTGACTTGATTGGCACAAGAAGAATTACCAGGATGCTACAAGCAAATCTGGAGCAGACGACTTTCCAAAATCAATTAATGTAAAAACTGCACAAACTGGTAAAGAAGATAAGACTTATTCATTAATTTATGCTTGCTGAGTATCTATAAAGAGTACGGCACTATATTAGCTATTAGGTGGAAATGAAGGAGATTTCTGTCTTGGTAATTGGCATCCTAGTGGCAAAGGCATACATTCTATAAATAAATACACTATTATTTGAAAACAGTTATGAAAAGTACTATTAAGTAGACGAATTGGTAGTTACGAATGAAAGTAAAATGGGAGTGTTGGTTGGCTAACGTAGTTAAGTTGAGATCTGAAGGACTAAGATTAGAGGTTGGATATGTGAAGTCTGGAAGGTCGTAAAAGCATCCCAAATCATTAGGAAGGCAGGCGCTTAAGGCAGGAAGGAAATTGGCCTATTCTATGTTAACTGAGTTTCTGTCACTTGTGCCAGTTTCGTTTTCATTCTAGAGATCACCAGATGGGTAAGAAGTTTGCTGAAGCAAATCACTATGAGGTGTCTGTCTCATGAGGCCATTCCAGGGAATAACGTTTTTGAAATGAATAAAAATAAAAGCTGAATATAGGCATTTGCTTTATTGCCTTAATTCACAACCTGGCTGAGTCACACTTGCTTTGGGAACCATAATTTTGAATTTCTGGACTTGAATGCATCTTGGAAATTCTCTTCACGAATGGAAGGTGGGAAAAAGAAAAGTGTTAGATGTCTAAGCCAGACACACAAATAGCTGTTCAAGAGGGAGTATGACTTAGTGTCACTGAGGGAACTAAACTCAGTTCTCAGAATCATGTTTAAAATATCAGCTATGACACCACATTAGGCTAACCCAGAAGAAAAAGTACTGGATTCTTCTGCTACCTGAGGCATATATACACCCAAAGTATCTCTTTTTGCAACAATTCTTTTTTGAGATTTACTCTTAGAGGTATGGGTAAATTACCTAGGAATAGAAAACTATTTACACAGTTTTTAAAAATTACCTAAAGAATCTATATCTATAAATAAAAACTGTACATTTAAACTAGCCAAAGGGAAGGCAAACCGATGGAGAGGAACCTTACAAAATCATATTTGATTCCATATGAAATTCATCCTGGTAATAAATCAACTGATAGTCACTAGAAAAAAATTTTAGCTTATAATATTAACAGCCTTTAGTAGATTGTTTAAAGCATTTTGTCTGTGCCACATCTAGGGAATATAATTAGCACTGATATTATTAAAATATGGTTTTAAGTTTTTTCATATTTCATTAAAATATTTCATAATATAATTGCAAAACATGATCAAATATAGTCCCATTAAGTTGTTGCGCTTCCCAGTTGGCGCTAGTGGTAAAGAATTTTCCTGCCAATGCAGAAGACACAAGAGACGAAGGTTTGATCCCTGGGTCAGAAAGATCCCCTGGAGTAGGAAATAGCAATCCGCTCCAGTATCCTTGCCTGAAAAATTCCATGGACAGAGGAGCCTAGTGGGCTACAGTCCGTGGGACTGCAAAGAGCTGGACACAACTGAGCACACATTGTTAAGGCCTCCAATTTCATTGTAATGATATAAATATTACATTTATTTAATTTTTCAAATTCTATTTAAAATAATATCATAGTTACTTGCAGCCTGTTTTGCTTATCTAGGGGAGGAGAGTTTTGCCACCCAAAAATGTGTCTCTTTGGCATAAGGATTATTTTAGGTTGATTATTTTTAAGAAACAAAGAACTCAAGATTTTTGACGTTTTTCTTTTTACCTTTCACTTAACTACCTAAAAGATCTTAGACAATGGACCTATTCCAGGAATGGAACTATCAGCAGAAATGACTTCAAAGATTATGAGTGAGATGTGGCAGACTATGGGCAACCGCTAGGTCTGCTTGTTCAAAGTCTCCTGTGTATCTCATTTCCTGCATGGCATGGCAAGTATTTCTTTACTAAATATTTGCTTTTCCAAACTCCCTGTGAATGACCTTCCTTCCCTTTGAAGTTTCAGACCCTTACCCCCTAATCCTTAGCTCAGGATGACATATAAATTACTACTGCCTGACTGCCTATGGGTCTTACATTCTTATTGGGTGACCCTCCCCCATAATAGCTAATTCAACTTGTTTTCTCCTGTTAATCAGTCTCATGTATATTTGATTATTAGACCACCAAAGAACACTGAAAGGTAGAAGAAGAAAATTTTCCTCCCTGACGAGTAAATCTTATAATACAGTAAGTAGCTTTGTAACATTTGTAACATTGACACACAGCTGAGAATTTATAGATAATGTCAACCTTTAATCATCAAATTGACCTTGTTGGATATAGAAAATCTTTTATCTATTAGTTTCATGCATGCTCAGTTGCTCAGTCATGTCTGACTCTTTGCAACCCCTTGGACTGTAGCCTGCCAGGCTCCTCTGTCCATGGAATTTTCTAGGCAAGAATACTAGAATAGGTAGTCATTCCCATCTCCAGATGATCTTCCTGACCAGGGATCGAAATCAGGTTTCCCACATTGCAGGCAGAATCTTTATCATCTGAGCCACCTTACTAAATGTCTACTCTGTTTTGGGGATATACACATGTAGTAACATCAAGAGTATGTCAAGGCTGTATATTGTCACTCTGCTTATTTAACTTATATGAAGAGTACATCATGAGAAACGCTGGGCTGGAAGACGCACAAGCTGCAATCAAGATTGCCAGGAGAAATATCAATAACCTCAGATATGCAGATGACACCACCCTAATGGCAGAAAGTGAAGAAGAACTAAAGAGCCTTTTGATGAAAGTGAAGAGGAGAGTGAAACAGCTGGCTTAAAGCTCAACATTCAGAAAACAAAGAGAATGGCATCCGGTCCCATCACTTCATGGCAAATAGATGGGGAAACAGTGCAAACCATGGCTGATTTTATTTTTTTTTTTGTCTCCAAAATCACTGAAGATGGTGACTGAAACCATGAAATTGAAAGATGCTTGCTCCTTGGAAAAAAAAGTTATGACCAACCTAGACAGCATATTAAAAAACAGAGACATTACTTTGCTGACAAAGGTCCGTCTAGTCAAGGCTATGATTTTTCCAGTGGTCATGTGAACTGTGGTGTTGGAGAAGACTCTTGAGAGTCCCTTGGACTGCAAGGAGATCCAACCAGCCCATCCTAAAGGTGATCAGTCCTGGGTATTCATTGGAAGGACTGATGTTGAAGCTGAAACTCCAATACTTTGGCCACCTGATGGAAGAGCTGACTCATTGGAAAAGACCCCGATGCTGGGAAAGATTGAAGGCAGGAGGAGAAGAGACAACAGAGGATGAAACAGTTGGATGGCATCACCAACACAATGGACATGAATTTATGTCCATTGAAATAGTGAAGGACAAGGAAGCCTGGTGTGCTGCAGTTCATGGAATTGCAAACAGTCAGACATGACTTAATGACTGAAAAACAATAAAAATATATCAGAACTATGAGAGAAAATGGATGAGTTGGTGGAGAAGAAAGGATAAGAATCTAGATTCTAAGTTTCATACCATGTGCTTTGTTTGAGTACTTAAGTATTCAAGTACAAAGCATAGAAGTTCAATTATTTCATTTTGTAGATGAACCCAAGAAATACTCTTAGGAGAGTAAATGAGATAGGTTGGAAGGAAGGTAAATAATTAAGGGTTTATTAAGAATCATGCTAACATTTAATCCCCATAATCCCACTGGGGACACTGAAGCCACTGTAAAACACTGAGTGTAAGTCCTGAGAGTTGCTCCACTTGAGCAGGCATATAAGGATGGAGTACTTATATAACTATGGCAGTTCAAAAAAGAAAAACAAACAGATGTTTAAGAAGCCCAAGCCTGAGAGTAAAGAAAAGAATATGACTAAGCCCAAGCTAAAGGCCACAGTGATGCCATGTCCTGTGAAAGGCAAGGGGAAAGTGGATCGCCCCACAGCTTCAAAGTCATCAAAGGAAAAGATTCCTTTTCCTAAAGAAGAAGATGAGGAACGAGAGAGCCCTCTGGAAAAGAAAATGTCTTCAAGTCTTCCACCTTAGAAATCTGGGGTTGAAGCGTCTCAAGATGAAGCCCAGTCTGGGGAATATTAAAAGTGATGATAGTTTGGGGAGACATTTTATTTTTAAAAAGAGAGAAAAAAAAAAGGAAGAAGAGAAAAGCTACTTAAGATAGAATATGGTTTTGGCTATGGCTTGACTCATGGGCTTTCAATGTTTTTTTCCATCTTGTTGAAAATAACATTTTTTTATTTTCTTCTTCTTTTTTGTTGAAAACCATTGTAGGTTTAATTTACCCTTTTTGTCTTTTGGTCTCCTCTTAGTCATGACCCACAATTCCCCCTCCCCAATAATCCCAATGAAAGTCATGTTAAATTAATCACTGATTGACTGCTTCATCTTTTTATTTTTAATGGAGGGTATGCCACAGTTGTAAAACAAAAGATTTGAGGTGGACACTATAGAAATTTTGCTTTTTGCTAAATGGTAGCAAGTTGAACACTAATCAAAAAATGTAGAGGGTTTTAGTTAAAAGTTATTGCTTCTTTCTCTACACAAAATAAAAAAAGAATCCGTTGTCATCTAATACAAGTTTTTATTCTGTATACAAAAATTTGAAAATCTAAAAATATCATGACTTTAAACTTCCACTGATGGAGCAGGTAAGAGATAAAGATGGATTCTGAACTTCTACTAAACCTGTTGTGTTTTTTTTTGTTTGTTTGTTTGTTTTACCATGGGGCAGGGCAGGGAATTGAAGTCACCTGACCTTGTTTGGGGATGTGAGTTTGTTTGTTTGTTTTTTACTTTCATCACTTGTTATCTCTAGGAGACTAGGAGACAGTGATCCTTTTATTCTGCTTCACTTCACCTCACAGTCATTAAGGAACTTAAAAAAAAAAAAAGAAAGGGCTGCCAAAACTTTTATCTTTCTTGATTTCCTATTTCATTCTTTAATGGTTTGTTTTTAAATATATATATATATATATATATGAATCTATTCTGTTTCTTAGAAAAAATTTTTTACCAAGAATCAAAAGAAGAAACCCTAGAAATCAAATGGGGAATCTATATAACACAGTGGATTTCTTTTCAAACTGACAATGTTTAGGTTTTAAGTAAATAAAAAAACAGTTAATGTGGAACTCAGTCACAAAGCCTTGAGAATTTCACTTTATGAAAACAGAGAACTGAAATTCTTTTATGCCATAAAAGTATATTCAGAGTCCATAAGCCATGCTCTGTTTTTATTAAAGGATAAAATGTTTTCCTGTCAGACACCTTTCTTCCCATTTCTTGGTAGAAACAAGGTACGGAGTGCATCTCTTGTCCTCCTGCTAGTGCTCAAGACACTACTGCACAGCCCACTAGCAGTGCATACCAGCCCTGCTCTCAGTTCAGTTCAGTCGCTCAGTCGTGTCCAACTCTTCTCTACCCCATGGACCACAGCACGCCAGGCCTCCCTGTCCAAAACCAACTCCTGGAGTTTACTCAAACTCATCTCCATTGAGTTGGTGATGCCATCCAACCATCTCACCCTCTGTCATCCCCTACTCCTCCTGCGTTCAATCTTTCCCAGCAGCAGGGTCTTTTCAAATGAGTCAGCTCTTTGCATCATGTGGCCAAAGTATTGGAGTTTCAGCTTCAGCACCAGTCCTCCCAATGAATGCTCAAGACTGACCTCCTTTAGGATGGACTGGTTGGATCTCCTTGCAGTCCAAGGGATTCTCAAGAGTCTTCTCCAACACCACAGTTCAAAAGCATCAGTTCTTTGGCGCTCAGCTTTCTTTAAGGTCCAACTCTCACATCCATACATGACTACTGGAAAAACCATAGCCTTGACTAGATGGACCTTTGTTGGCAAAGCAATGTCTCTGCTTTTTAATATGCTGTCTAGGTTGGTCATAACTTTCCTTCCAAGGAGTAAGCATCTTTTAATTTCATGGCTACAGTCACTATCTGCAGTGATTTTGGAGACAAAAAAAATAAAATCAGCCATGGTTTGTGCTGTTTCCCCATCTATTTGCCATGAAGTGATAGGACCAGATGTCATGATCTTAGTTTTCTGAATGTTGAGCTTTAAGCCAACTTTTTCACCCTCCTCTTCACTTTCATCAAGAGGCTCTTTAGTTCTTCTTCAAATTCTGCCATAAGGGTGGTGTCATCTGAATATCTGAGGTTATTATTTCTCCTGGTAATCTTGATTCCAGCTTGTGCTTCATCCAGCCCAGTGTTTCTCATGATGTACTCTGCATAGAAGTTAAATAAGCAGGGTGACAATATACAGCCTTGACATACTCCTTTTCCTATTTGGAACCAGTCTGTTGTTTCATGTCCAGTTCTAACTGTTGCTTCCTGACCTGCATACAGGTTTCTCAAGAGGCAGGTCAGGTGATCTGGTATTCCCATCTCTTTCAGAATTTTCCACAGTTTATGTGATCCGCACAGTCAGAGGCTTTGGCATAGTCAATAAAGCAGAAGTAAATGTTTTTATGGAACTCTCTTGCTTTTTCAATGATCCAGCAGATGTTGACAATTTGATCTCTGGTTCCTCTGCCTTTTCTACAACCAACTTGAAAATCTGGAAGTTCATGGTTCACGTATTGCTGAAGCCTGGCTTGGAGAATTTTGAGCATTACTTTGCTAGCATGTGAGATGAGTGCAATTGTGCAGTAGTTTGAACATTCTTTTGCATTGCCTTTCTTTGGGATTGGAATGAAAACTGACCTTTTCCAGTCCTGTGGCCACTGCTGAGTTTTCCAAATTTGCTGGCATATTGAGTGTAGCACTTTCACAGCATCATCTTTTAGACTTTGAAATACTTCAACTGGAATTCCTTCGCCTCCACAAGTTTTGTTTGTAATAATGCTTCCTAAGGCCCACTTGACTTCGCACTCCAGTCTGTCTGGCTCTAGGTGAGTGATCACACCATCGTGATTATCTGGGTTGTAAAGATCTATTTTGTACAGTTCTTCTGTGTATTCTTGCCGCCTCTCCTTAGTATCTTCTGCTTCTGGCAGGTCCATACCATTTCTGTCCTTTATTGAGCCATCTTGGCATGAAATATTCCCTCAGTATCTCTAGTTTTCTTGAAGAGATCTCTAGTCTTTCCCATTCTATTGTTTTTCTCTATTTCTTTGCACTGATTGCTGAGGAAGGCTTTCTTATCTCTGCTTGCTATTCTTTGGAACTCTGCATTCAAATGGGGATATCTTTCCTTTTCTCCTTTGCTTTTCACTTCTCTTTTTCAAAGCTATTTGTAAGGCCTCCTCAGACAGCCATTTTGCCTTTTTGCATTTCTTTTCCATGGGAATGGTCTTGATCCCTGTCTCCTGTACAATGTCACAAACCTCTGTCCATAGTTCATCAGGCACTCTGTCTATCAAATCTAGTCCCTTAAATCTATTTCTCACTTCCACTGTATAATCATAAGGGATTTGATGTAGGTCATACCTGAATGGTCTAGTGGTTTTCCCTACTTTCTTCAATTTAAGTCTGAATTTGGCAATAAGGAGTTCATGATTTGTGCCACAGTCAGTGCCCGGTCTCCCGGTCTATCCCTGCTCTAGGACAATATTTCTCCTGGTTCTGTTCTTCACTTACTTCATATCCTGTGCTTGATGGGAGTATGTGACATGGTGCTCTGACACTATTCAATTAGCGTTTGTCTTTATCCTGGTGCCCTTGCTTTTTGCATATGTCACTTACAGCTGCAGTTTAAGGGGCTCTGCATGGCTGTAGAAACCATGCATTCAGAAGCCTGTATACAGTTGTTAACAGACCAGTTACATGCCTTATGAAGGTAGTCAGGAGACAGATCTGTAGGTTTGCTTCACCACATTCTGATACCAGGAGCTAATGGGAACAAAGCTTAAGGGTTCTTAGTATGCTAATGGGCTCCCCAGGTGGCTCAGTGGGTAAAGAAACTGCCTGCAATGCAGGAGACACCAGAGCTATGGGTTCAGTCCTGGGTTGGAAAGATCCCCTGGAGGAGGGCATAGCAACCCACGCCAGTATTCTTGCCTGGAGAATCCCATGGACAGGCTCTAGTCCATATATAAGTCACACATAGTTGGACAGGACTGAAGAGACTGGCACATTTATATACCAATTCCCTTTGGTCATTGGTAGAGGGTGGGAGCTAATTTGTTACTACTTCCAACCAGGCAGTAAATCAGCCTCTTGAGGGCAAATAAGGCATTCAGGCAAATAAATGCAAGTTCTGGGAGTTGGGAGTCCAGTTTTTTTCACTGAAGCAGTAAGACAAGGTCATATGTACTGGATGCCAACAGCTGCATGCAATTCAATTTATATTTAGTTTGTAGATCATAGAATACTTATGAAAGGCATCATGTGGAAGAGGCTTACAGCAGTGTGAGAAGGTCAAACTGCCTAAGTTTGAGTGCTGCCTCTGCCATTCATTAGTTGTATAAACTTGTGAAAATTTCTTAATCTCTCTATAGCTCAAGTTTCTCATGTGGAACAAGGAGATACCCATTTCCTAGGGTTATCGTGAGGAAAAGTTGCATTCATTTACATAAGGCAATGAGGATAGTGCAACATATAGGGGATGCCCAAGAAATTGGATTATTACTATAATGATCAATATATTTTGATCATGGGAAGCTATAATCAGATTTTGTGTTCGAAGGAAATGTCACACTGAGAGTACAGTGTGGAGGATGGTGAAACTAGAGAGTTGAATGTAGGAAATGTCAAAGTGGTAGAGAGAAAAGAGTAAATTAATAAGGAGAAATTAAGGAAGAAATGCAGTTGCAGTGGGCATTTTTGACATGTGCAAGAAGTAGGATGGAATAGATTTGGAGTAAAGCTGGAGGGTTCAGACTTGGAAAAGTTGTTTCTGGCCACTTCCCAAAATGTCATAAAACAGTTGGCAACATGGAAATCTAAAAGATATTTTAATAATTTGAGAGAGGTGGATATTATTCAGAGAATTTTATGATAAATTATATTCAAAGAGGGAATAGATATATTCCATTTCCTTAATCAAGAACCAGGATGGAGATAAGTCTTAATTTCAAGTATGGCATAAAAACAAATGTTATTTAGAAAAAAAAAAAGGAGTGAAAAACCTATGTAAATGTAAAAATATGTAGTGCTAAAAGAAATTGCATGCTGTGTTATACATGATTTTCAAATATTTTGTTTCTGTGGAATTCTTAAATATCTTTCAACAGTATATAGTCAATTGTTTGCAGACTGTATTGTATACAAAAGTCCTCCAAATTTTCTACTGTTTCTCTCTCTTAATAATTTTGCTGCTTCACTCAATATTTCTTTATCTTGTTTATCTAAATCCATAATTAATGATCTCAAAGTAATATTAGATACAAGAATTGCAAATTCAGAATGCTATATGCATTTCTGAAAATCCTGATGCAAGATAACTGGTAGCTAAACTGAATTTGTAATAAAATAATGATGACATAGCTTTATTTGGTGTACTTACTGTCTGTGTTGTGTTCCATGTGATCTGTTTGGTCAAGGAGACACTGCACTATAGAAAGAGCATGGTAGTAGGAAGTTATCCCATCATTATTTTCTTGGCAAGAATATTCTACATAAAAAAATAAAATGAGATGACTATACTGGGTGATACCATTTATAAATTTTAAATTATAATTGTAAGAAGACTAAAGGATCTAATGAAAAAGGTGAGACAAACGAATTTAAACTTTGACTTCACCACTTGGATTTATTCACCTTATGATTCTAAAGTTTTTGTTCTTGGAAGTTTAATAATGTAAACATTTAAGATTAACTAAGATGTAAAATAAAGCAGCTTGATGAAATAATGAATCAAAGTATCATAAGACATAAATTTTATATCATAGTCAAGGTTATTATGTCATAGAGTGAATGTTAAAGCTCATTGTTTCTTTGGCATGAAAATTGTCAGTTGAAGACAAAAGTGGTATTATCCCCCTCAATAATATTGATACAAGGAAGACTAAATACTCAACTTTATTTTTTGTAACTTTGGTCTTCTTGAAGTCTTTGAAAGATGAATTTGAGGTTGCAAGGGTCAAAAATATGAAGAAACTTAAGATTAAAAATATATACTTAAGATTCAGTTTCATGAAATTAAATTATTTTTAGTGAGCCCTTGATTGGAGAACATATGCAGAAGGAATAGGTATTGAAATAATTTTCTTCCATATTCAATGCAAATTATCTTTCCTTATTATTCAATTCACCTATTCATTCTTTTTTGTCTCTTGAAATCTACCAGGTCCACTTGAAACTTAGACACAATGTGTGGCATTTATAAATAACTTATATTATGAGTATAATAGTAAATATATATGCAATTTATTTATTGTGCATATCTCCAGCTATGCATACTTTTCCAAGAGAATAATTCTTCACAATAGGAAACAGAGCAACAAGGCCATATCAAATAAGTATATTAAAACAAAACAGCATCATCTTATTGTTGTTGTTGAAACAATGCATGCCTGCTTTAATAACTTGATTTTTTTTTTAATAAATTTATTTATTTTAGTTGGGGGCTAATTACTTTACAATATTGTAGTGGTTTTTGCCGTACATTGACATGAATCAGCCATGGGTTTACATGTGTTCCCCATCCTGAACCCCCCTCCCGCCTCCTTCCCCATCCCATCCCTCTGGGTCATCCCATTGCCCAAGCCCTGAGCATTTGTCTCATGCATCGAACATGGAATGGTGTTCTGTTTCACATATGATAATATACATGTTTCAATGCTATTGTCCCAGAACGTCCCACCCTCACCTTCTCCCTCAGAGTCCATAAGACTGTTCTATGCATCTGTGTCTCTTATTCTGTCTCGCATATAGGGTTATCATTACCATCTTTCAAATTCCATATATATGCATTAGTATACTGTATTGGTGTTTTTCTTTCTGGTTTACTTCACTAATAACTTGATTTTGCTAAAGGGAATACACTAGTATGTTATTTAAAAAAGCTAAGCTTCCCAAGTTATAAGTAACAGGTATTCACAAACACATTGATAAGGTGAAACTGGTCAATATTTGTTTTGACTCATTTTTCAAATGGCTGGCCCACCTTAGGTAAGTCTTTCACCTCTCTGAACTTCAGGTTCCTGGTTAATCAAATGGGAAAAATCATATGTAAATATTTCCATACACATCTTGATCTGTTCAACAGCTCTAGTGCTACAAACATAAAAATATGCTTGTTTGAAAATCATTGTTGCATGGGATAAAAAATTGTCTCTAGAAATGAAAGCCAATTGCATGCCATGAGGTTTTGTCTTATTCCCCACCAGGCGTTTAATCAACCTGCTTGTGTAGTGGTGTGAAGTGGGCTCAGATGACACCTATGTGGGGTAACACCAACAGGAAGAACACCAAAGATTCACTATGCAAATTCATTTCTTCTATTAATTAAATCTCAGGAATTGTGGGTTTTAACACATTTGATATATTTAACTCATGAGTTTAACTATAGGATCCATGGCATAGTTTTAATAAAGTTATTGTTCTAACAACATGAGAAGTACTGATATTGTTAACCTTGATTTCTAGGCAATATGTCTTGCCATCTCTGAAATCAAGATGTGAATCATAATTGAAAATATCTGACAATTTTTACCATCCCATTTTTCTCATGTATACATCTCTGATATTAAGATGTATTTGATAATTGTGCATGTTCAATCACTCAGTCATTTCTGACTCTTTGTGACCCCATTGACCCCTGTAGGGAGTCAGACTCCTCTGTCCATGGGATTTTCCAGGTAAGAATACTGGGGTGGGTTGCCATTTCCTCCTCCAGAGGATCTTCCCTACCCAGGGATAGAAATTGTATCTCTTGCATCTCTGCATTGGTGGGCAGATTCTTTACCACTGTGCCACCTTGGAAGGCTATCTGATAATTAATGATTGTTAAATTCAATGAGATATGGGGGAGATATGGTTTAAAATTACATTTGTGGCCACTTTTGTGGTCACACTTGATGATTCACTTGTTATTTTTACCACCATGACACATTTTTATTAAAAAAATTCTGCCCATCTGCCATATTTTAAAAAGATTTTATCTACTGGAGTAAATTTATAAAGCAAAAATTTACTTATTTTCCTTTTTCAGTTAATTAAAATAATGTATCAGCCAATCATATTTTTGTTTTAGAATATAATAGCCAGTTTTACCATACTAAGTTGTACAATTTCTGCCATTTTGGCATTTTGCTTTGTTGTAGATAAATATATGATTTATATTCAGCTTTTTGAAATACTGAAAATAGCTCAAAGGCTGTTATTACTATTTCATGGAACCCTAGGAGACCAGAGATACCATGTTGGGACTCACTGTACTAGAAAAATGTACATTTCTGAATTATAATAAGTTCTCATGTGGTTTCACAGGTTAATAAATTCTGTGCAGGCCCATAACATAAGACTTCTTTATTTTCACTTAGGTTTGATTATTGTGCTAATAAGGAAATGTGAAGAGGCTGTAAATCATTTACATTTAGAAGGGATTTTTTTTTACTGTTTGGACTATGTAGGAGTCTAAAAATCTGATAATTTATAGGACTTCAATAGAAACAGTGAAAGATTAGAAACTGTGTAAAGATTAGATTGAAGATCCATAATGTTCTATCATATGACTATTTTAAGTTTATTTTTGAGGTTTATAATGCTCATGAAATAATAGTGAAAAATGTCAACTTCCAACTATATATACAATATACATCAATTTTGTGTGTAAATATGTGTGTATACATATATAAATAGAAATATAATTGTAGGAAGAAAATACAACATAATAGTAATGGTGAGTGATGAATTCATGTACAAATGCTTCCTATTTTCTTCTTTATACTTATATTTACATGATTATATAAAGAAGCATATATTAATTTTGTATTTCAATATAATAAACATTATTAAAAGATTGTGCATGTGTGTGTGCTCAGAGGCTTCAGTCTTGTCCAACTCGTTGCGTCCCTATGAACTGTATAGCGCCAGGCTCCTTTGTCCATAGGATTCTCCAGACAAGAATACTGGAGTGGGTTGCCATGTCCTTCTCTAGGGGATCTTTCCAACCCAGGGATCTAACCAGCATCTCTTAGGTCTCCTGCATTGGCAGACAGATTTTTTACCACTAGCACCACCTGGGAAGTCCCTATTAAAAGATTAAGTTACAGGAGGAAAAAAAGGCCTATTTCTTCACTGTAACACCTCACCATGAACTGCTAACAATTTCTTCCTTCTCAAATGATATGATATACCCTCTTTAAGACAGAACTTACTTAACTTGCTATAGGTTAGTTTCCTCCCATAGGCAGAAAAAATTTTACTTTGGCTTAAAAGATTTAATTTCTAGTTCTCATTAATGTTCCCCAAATTAGGCATGCAGCCTATTGATGATGTCAAGTACAATTTCACAAATTCATAAATTCCTTGAGATAAGGAGTTATGATTAGTCCATCTCTATATTTACATGTGTGTTGCAGATCTTGGGCACTCAATACTAGTTCTTAGGAAATACTTGAAAAATTTTGGTTGCTATCATACTGCCCCCATTTTCATATAGTGCAACATCATATGCCATTTAACAATTATGAATTTTGTTTTATATGTTTTGCTAATTTTATAAAATACTTAATGTTTTTAATAAGAATTCATAAATACTTCCAAAACATTTTAAAATTCATATAAATTAGGCCTCCCTTGTTTACATCTGTATAATTTAATCCCTAATAATTATCATATAATATATAAACATTTCTTATCAATTATAAAGTAACTATAGTAATCATCTTGAGGTAATTCATAATAACGTATTATATGAGTTCTCATAAGTTTTCGATTCAGGTCATCTGAAAGTTGACATGAACTAGTGGTTAAGCATACA
This sequence comes from Giraffa tippelskirchi, assembly GCF_054371585.1. Lineage (NCBI taxonomy): Eukaryota > Metazoa > Chordata > Mammalia > Artiodactyla > Giraffidae > Giraffa > Giraffa tippelskirchi. Next base: position 68,956,547 of record NC_137278.1, read on the forward strand.
GACCCTTGAGTTGACATGACTATGCTGGAATCCTGGTTTTGCCACTTGCTTAGTAAACGACATATACTTACTTATCTTTTTTGTACTTCAGCTTTCTCATTTGTAAAATGGGTAGAGGAGAATTTACTTTGTAAGTTTGTAGTACAGAGTAAATTAGTTCTATATAAAGCATCTGAAATAATGAATAGTAGTTAGTATTTACTAAATAAATTTTTACTTGATTTAACAGTGAGAGTACCTATTGAAATTCAACAGGAAGAATTTTTTTTCTCTCCAATAAAGGATGCTGGAGTGTTTGGATATCCATGTGGGAAAAAAAGTAAGCCTTAGTCCTTTGCTCATAAGGCCACCAAAAGCTAATTTAAGATGGACTATATATCTAAATAAAAATTGCAAAATTACATAATTTCTAGAAGACACTATTAAAAAAATCGTTGTGCCTTTAGTATAGACAAAACTTTCTTAAACATAACCCAAGTTCTGTTTTGTTTAAAGAAAACATTTGATAGATAGGACTTAGAACCCATGGTCATCAAAAATACACCATTAAGAGAATAAATAGGGATATGATAGATGGTAAGGTACTGAAAATATATTTGGCCAACAAAGGATTTTTATTCAGAATGTGTGAAGAACTTCTACAAATCAACAGAAAAAAAAAAATACAATGAAATCAAAAAATGGACAAAACATTTGATCAGGTTCTTTGCAAAAGAGGATAGCCAAGTGGCCAATAAGTATATTGTATAAAGTAATAAATAAAGCAATCAAGTAATAAGTATAAAGTAATACTTATAAAGTAATCAAGATTATTACTTATCAAGAAAACACAAATTAAAACTACAATGAGATTCTACTATACACAGATCAGTACAACTAAAATTTAAAAAGACTGACAATACCAAATGTTGGTGAAGTTATAAAACATCTAGAATGTCACACATTTCTGGATGGAGTTTGTAGGAGCCATGAGAATGATAGCCTTGCCAAAATTCCCTTAGTGTAGTAGTGTAAGAGTCTTCCTCCCAACTTTCCTTCTCTTTCTTCATGGAGAGTCCAGACTTGTATTGCCACTCGATAGCTCCCTCAGACTTCGCTGATTCGCTCTCTGCATTGTCTCTCATAGATGTGTTCTAATAAAATCATTGTATGTTTAGTCCCGGACTTCCCAGGTGGCGCTAGTGGTAAAGAACCCACCTTCCAATCCAAGAGACCTAAGAAATGTGGATTCGATCCTTGGGTCGGGAAGATCCCCTGGAGGAGGGCATGGCAATCCACTCCCAGCACTCTTGCCTGGAAAATCTCATGGACATAGGAGCCTGGCAGGCTATAGTCCATAGGGTTGCAAAGAACTGGACACGACTGAAGTGACTTAGCACACACACGTATGTTTAGTCGCATTTTAGTATCCAACTCTTGGGAACATGGATTACTTAGGAAAAATGTTTGGAACTAAACTCAGTGGCTGAGAGCTTTCATTATTCCAAATTATAGATCCAAAAGAAATGTGTGTATTTCCACAAAATATCTATAAAAGAATAATCATATCATTTTTATTGATAATAACCCCAAAGTGGAAGCAACTCAGATGTTCAGAAGGAGACTGAACAAATTGTGATAAATTTATAAAATTAAGTATAATGTAACAATAAAAAATTAAGTACTGGTACACTAAACAACATAATTGAATTTTAACAATGTTTTCCTGAGTGAAATAAACCAGGCACAAACAAGTGTATACTGTGTAATTCTATTTATATGAAGTTCAAGAATATACTAATATAAAATGATAAAAGTCATAAAATGTTATTAAAATGTTTTTTTAGTTGGTGGTCATACAAGTAAAAATTATCTGTATTAAAATATGGGTAGGAACTTCCTTCACTGTCTAGTGGTTAAGATTCCATGCTTACACTCCAAGGAGTACAGCTTAGATTCCTGGTCCAGTATGTAAAATCTCACATGCTGTGTGGCATGGCCAATAAACAAATAAATAATGAAATTACTAAATAAATAGCTTTAAATATGAGTAAAAACTATTGAACAGAACAATTAAGATTAGATAGCTTTGTGTACTTTACTATAGGTTTGTTTTGCCTCAATTAAAATAATTAAAATGGTAGTATAGTTTGTTGTTCAGTCACAGAGTTGTGTTTGCCTCTTTGCAAGCCCCATGAACCTCAGCACAACAGGCTTCCCTGTCCTTCACTATCTGAAGTTTGCTAAAATTCATGTCCATTGAGTCAGTGATGCCATCCAAACATCTCATCCTTTGTCGTCCCCTTCTCCTGCCTTCAATCTTTCCCAGCATCAGGGTCTTTTCTAATGAGTCAGCTCTTTGCATCAGGTGGCCAAGTACTGGAGCTTCAGCTTCAGCACCAGTCCTTTCAATGAATAAATATTTAGGGTTGATTTCCTTTAAGATTGACTGGTTTGATTTCTTTGCTGTCCAAGGGACTCTCAAGAGTCTTCTCCAACACCACAGTTTGAAAGCATCAGTTCTTCAGCACTCAGCCTTCTTTATGGTCCAACTGTATAGGTTTGTCATAGTTTTTCTTCCAAAGAGCAAGCAGCTTTTAATTTGTGGCTGCAGTCACTCTCTACAGTGATTTTGGAGCTCAGGAAATAGAGTCTATCATTGTTTCCCTTTTTTTCCCCATATTTTTGCCATGAAGTGATGGGACTAAATGCCATGATCTTCGTTTTTTGAACGCTGAGTTTTAAGCCAGTAGGATGATACTAAGATGGAGAAGGCAATGGCAATCCACTCCAGTACTCTTGCCTGGAAAATCCCATGGATGGAGGAGCCTGGTGGGCTACAGTCCATGGGATCGCCAAGAGTCGGACACGACTGAGCAACTTCACTTTCACTTTTCACTTTCATGCATTGGAGAAGGAAATGGCAACCCACTCCAGTGTTCTTGCCTGGAGAATCCCAGGGACGGGGGAGCCTGGTGGGCTACCATCTATGGGGTCGCACAGAGTCAGACACGACTGAAGCGACTTAGCAGCAGCAGCATGATACTAAGAGTATTATATGGCATATATAAAAAATATATATGCATATAAACAAGCATACATATAACTAAAATTTTGTTTTCTTGATGGATAACTTCCTGTTTCTATAGGTTGTTTGTCACTAAAATGATTTTATCTTCTGTACTATTATCTCTTAAAATTCTGACTTGAATGTTGCTAATCCAAATGCACATGATAGAGAATGAGAATAAGTTGAACTACAGGTAAAGAAATTGCCCAGAGAAAAGATTATGTGCCAGGAGTTTTTCTAGAACAATTGTGCAAAGCAGGAAAGCCCACAATTTGTTCTACTAGGCAGATCCAGCAGAGAGGTATTTTTGGCATACCAGTCATCTCAGACTACAGGGAATTGTACCTCATTCAAGTAAGAAGCTTCTGTATGATGTAGAATGACAGTCGTTGAAAAAAATTAATGGAAAATGCCTCTCTGTCTTTCAGCTGCTATAATTGGGTAGCCATATTTTGAGGAAAAATATGTTTAACTTCCTTCCTTATGGCTACTGTCACTTTTTTTTCCTTAAGAGCTAGACATGTTTTTAAGCTTGAAATGATTCTAAGATTTTTTTGTTTTGACTAGACATAGGGCTGATATTTTTCTTTGAGCACTGCTGTTGAAGAGAGAGGTTCTTAATTTTAAATAAGAATTTTATACAATATTTATGCATGCCTCCTTAGTGTGAGCAATTTTTCCACTTAATGCTGGTAAAATGTCTGGAAATGTCAGTAAAATAATTTTTTTTCTGTGGGTGTACCTTCAGAAAAAAGATCATTGTAGTTATTAAGTAAACTTGCCATAAAAAGGCTCTTTTTATTTGAATGTTGAACTTAAAATCTTGTAGGGCAATGAGTTATTATGAATTGTGTATAATTCATTAGTTTTATTTAAAAGATGTGGAACTTGGAATGACTATGCAAATCTCCTCGATTTTCATCTTCCCTCTGCCATCAAGGTACTGGATAAATCTTAACGGTTTCTATAAATGGAGCAATAACACCCAGGAGAATATGGCCTACAAATGCATTCCAAGTATGTTACAGTCCTAGCAGTCCTAGAAAAAGGAGAGATTTTGGCTTGGAGGAAGCCTTAACAGTGACTTTCCAAATGTGTTCTGGACCTTCTTCTTTATCGCCTGGATATACTACTTTAAAATTAATGTTCCTGCCAGCCTTTACATAAAATTTATGAGACTAGAGCCTGGAAATGTGCCTTTTGACCTTGTTGCCTAGACGATTCTTAGATACAAGTTTTTCTTTTTTTAAAACCAAGAATGAGTGTGATGATTACTTTTATAGAACTATTCTTCATTACGCTGGCTAAAATTACTCATCCTGTTCCCACAAATTAAACTAGCACCAAGAGGGCAAGATAAACAAACGATGGTGCTGAAGAGTCTGGTATAATATTTGTTATTCAAAATAATTTTTAAAGAATCCTACCTGTTTGTTAGTATTATATCATTCCAGTAAGTAGGTATATTTTGTTCTCAGACAAGAATTTTGATTTACTTTTATTATTTAATGATTTCTGCAAAGGAGATCTCAGAGGTATTATAAAATTAGAAGTTAATTCTGCAATAATTGATTGTTGCATTTTTTAATGAAAAACGATGATTTTTAAAGTTGTGTAAAATGAATAGAAGAGCCACCATGCTATTTCTCATCCCTTTGATGTTAATTTAAAATTATGTTAATGAACTCAGTGAAATCAAAGAAAAGTATCTTCCTTGATGGTTCATATTTTTTAAAAAGAACCAGGTGGGAAAGACAAGAATCTGAGACTTGTAGCTTCTTCCCTATGTGCACAATTTGGTTTTGTGCCTGAAATCTTGAGATTTTTAAAAAACTTAGGACACACTTTTAAATCCAAACCAAATGTGAGAAATGAAGGCAAAATATTTCATTGTGAAATGATGTTTCCTTTAAAGTTTGAAGTGAATGCAAGTGGAACTGTTAAATTTTACCAATTTAAAATGTGAGAGACTTGTCTATCATAACAATACCAGCTCGCCTTTCACAGGCTATTAGGGAGACAGCTAGTTTCCTTCTACGCACTGAATGAAGAGAATCTAAGCTGAAGTAGGGAATCCTTGTCGATAGCTCAAAAGTCAGTGTTCACATCATTTTGGGGTACTGACTTGTATTAAATCTGGGCCATATTGGTATTTGTACTTTGAGTAACTCAGTGATGAAATGGTAACAATATAGCCAATTTACTTCTTAATATTAAAACACAGAGCAGCTCTGATAAGAACAAAAACTAAAGACAGGGTAAAAAGCTAGATCTTTTTGTTATAATATTGCCAAAGTAATGAATTCTTAGTTACTTTATTATTAATTGTTGATCATAAGATAAAAAGACACATTGAGAAAAAGTGCTGTTGCCCCACTTTCTCTTCTCCTTACAGTTCATACATAGAAAATAATATCCTTACTTCATTGACAGAATGAAAAATCGATTTTCCCTGTGGATTTTTTTCTGAGGTTCAAGTTTCATAAGGAAAGTTAATAAAATATAAAATAACCTTGGCAATTGTTAAAAAAAATTGTGCTTTGGGATTAGGAGGTGAAGTAAAGACTGTTCTTTTTAAAGATGTCCACACTAACATGTTAATATGAATTATAATGAGGCCATGGGCATGAAAGCATCTGGCACTTACATCAGTACTGTCTCTAAAAAAGTTCATAAAATACTACTTATTTTATGTTTATTAACTCTGACATATACATATTAATATTACATTTTATTAAATAATCCAAAATCCAAAATCCATTTATAAATATGAATCAGATGGTAAAGAATCTGCCTGCAATGCGGGAGACCTCGGTTCAGTCCTTGGATTGAGAAGCTCCCCTGGAGGAGGGCATGGCAACCCACTCCAGTATTGTCTGGAGAATCCACATGGATAGAGGAGCTTGTTGGGCTACTGTCCCTGGGATCGCAAAGAGTCGGACACGGCTGGGCGACTTAGCACAGCACAGCACACATATGTTACACACATATAAACACAAAAAGTAGGAAACTATATCTCTAGATCTGATGGATATCATAAGATAGGTTTTCTCTTCTTTAAGAAAGTGTTTCCTTGGAGAGTATGGCACTAGTTCTGGAACCACCCCCAGATATCTTTTACCGTATATTTCCAGACTGCTTCAAGTCTGGTTTACCGTATATGTCCAGACTGCTTCAAGCTTCACTGCTTCAGTGAAATTTCCAAACAGTGCATAATCACAGTTGTACTACAATTATACTTTGAGTTTCATAACTGGAAACAGTCATCAGCCTCTCCCACATGAAACCAAACACGTGAAGGAAAGCTTGAGGCAAGAAATGGCTGTACACGTCTAACCTCCCCAAACCTCACTTTTTCAGAATTATAAGAATTTGTTGTAGTCCAGGCATTTCAGGAAGATGAACTTCTTTATTTGGAAATTGCACAGGCAATTCTTAATCATTTTTCAGTTTTGTCATTCAGTTGGTAGTACTTTTTAAATTTCCCTTCTCTTCCTGCTTAAGATTGTAGAAAGAGTAAGGGCAACTTCATAAAATACGCACAGTATGGCCCATATAGAATGTGGCTAAATTATATTTGACACTATTTGCAAGGAGGGCAATTTTAGAGTAAATGTTGGAGATCATCCAACTCTTTTCAAAGGACAGATTGTTCACATATCATTGATTTTAGAGATCTGCTCAACAGGAGAAATAAGAATCTCTACTTGACTTGTTAGATACTAAAAGGATCTTGGGCTTTAGAACTAAGAATGTGATTTTTGTCAGCATGTTGACATGAGTCTGAGACCTGGCTCTGTCACTGACAGTGAGTAGGTTCTGGGTACATGCCTTAGCCATTCTAGATTTCAGCCTTCTCATCCATAAAGTGGGGATAATTTATGCAAACTGTATTCAACCAATATTTAGTTTGCTCAAGACCTGCCAAACACTGGGTGATAATATCTACTTCGTAGTACTATTGCTACTACGGGCTAAAAGAGATGATGGAAGTCGTGTTTTTAAAATAGGTTTGGTACATAAAAAGATAAACAGTAAATGTTTATTAAAATATTTTGTCAATTATTTTCCCCTGTTGGGTAATTTTATTATTTTGGTCGAATTATGTTCATCAAATAAACTGTTTAGTATATCCACTTCCCTAGAAATTAAAAATAGGTATAGTGATGGAGCAAATCCTCAAGGGAGGAGCTTAGTCTTAAGGAAGGTAATGATCTGTACTGAATTGCTAGATTAAGGTTATGTTGTCTGTTATGTGGGATTCTTTCATCCTCACCAAACATAAAACCCATACTACTTCAGAATGAACTAAAACAAACTCTTGATATTTTGCTATATTTTTCTTCCTGCTGCTTTTGTTGTTCTTTGGTTGGTTATGTTTTGTTTTGAGAACTACAGTGTTTCTTCTACTTCCTCCTTTGGGAATGATAAAATTGTTTTCTTGTTCACATATTCTTAGATTTTCCTCTAAAAGACCAAGTTTTTTTTCAATAGAATGATATGATATTTTTAAAATAATAATATATTAATTTTAATATGCATGGCATTATGAAAATGTGGCATGCATTATAAATTAAAACTATGCAAAAATGCCTAAAAATTAAGCCTGCAACCTCAAGCAGATTCACTCAGATGCAACTGAAATATGGCAAGCACCAATAAAATTACCCTTTTATTCCCACACTAAAAGAGAATCATTATTAAGGAGTTTGGTACAAATGAAAGTTTATTTTTGAATGTGGCTTAGTAAGATTTAAGGGTTCACCAAGGTTAATGATTCTAAGAATATTTCTGAGTATCCAAGACCCACTGTCAATTAAAAGCAGTGAAAGGCAAGAAGTATCCAAATCTGCCTATATCAAACCATCAAAATCTCTAAGATCTTTTATTGTAAGTTTTCACAAGGAAATGAACAATCCAAGCAGCATTGTTATGGGTAAAGATTAAGAGCATATTCTAAACAGTTATAGACAAAGGCATAGAGACAGAAGTATATATATATATATATATATATATATATATAAACTCTTTGCCACTAAATTGTAAATTTCTCTCTATGTATTCTCTATAATATGAACTTCCATAAGTTCCGGGAAATAAATAGATGCTCTACAACTATTAAGGAAAAAAAAAAGTGACCAAGGACGATGAATACTTTTTTATTTATCCACTAAGAAATTTATAAGCATCAGGAGAACAAGATGGCAGAGGAGTAGGTGGACATGTAGTACATCTCTCTCCATGGATACATCAGGAATACACCTTCAGACACAGAAGTGTATTCAGAACATCAGCTAAGAGCAGACAGGAGTATCTGACCAGTGGAAAAGAATATATAGAACCACAAAAAACTCAGTAGGATGAAGGAACTAGGGGGAAAAACAGGAGTGTTACTAGGACTGGACCTGCCGTCCAATCCCCACATCAGGGCAATTGTCTGAGTCGGAGGAGAAACATTTAAGGCGGAGAGTAAAACAGTTGATCTGTTGCAGCCTAAATGGAATGAGAAACAGACAGTCCTTGCCGCAGCCATACATACCTGGGACAGGTACAAAGGTCCCCTAGAAGGTGCAGAGACTGGGAGCTAGAGCTTAGAGATTGTGGACCAATCCTAGGGTGAGGGCAGCTGTTGACTGCAGAGAGAGGGGTGGAGGGGATGTGAAGGAGATTGTGGTATGAAATACCTGTAGAGGAAAGCCAGGCAGCCATGAAAGCAAGGCAATACTGCTGAGTCAGGAGTAGGAGGTGGAGCCATCACCATAACCACTCTCTCCCCACACAACAGCATCAGCAACTGAACAGTAGAAAGGCTGGCCCATCAAATGCCTGATGCGCTGAACTAGAAAGTAGGACCCCACCCAGGGTGCCTCTTTAAGTGCCTGATGCACTGATCTACAGAGTAGGACCCTAGCCAGGGGGATCCCCTCTATGTGCTTGATGTGCCTCACAACAGAGAAGGCCCCTAGGCAAGGGAGCCCTCTAAGTGCCTGGACAGATATGAGGAAAGACTAGCCAAAGAGGCCTTCTGATCACCAGCTACCAGAGGCTCAATAAAAGACTCTGATAGGGCCATAACTTCTGCAAATGAAGTAGTCCATGTCCCTGCACACTTGGCACCACCAGGGTCCCCGCAACCCAAGCAACTGCACCCACATTCAGACTTAACCCTCACTGGGGCAGAGCTGCCTCAAGCAAAAATAAAGTGTCTATGCACACAGAGTCACTTCGGTCATATCCAACTCTTTGAAACCCTGTGGACTGTGGCCTGCCAGGCTTCTCTGTCAGAGGGGTTCTCCAGGCAAGAATACTGGAGTGTATTGGCCAATACTGGTTGCCATACCCTTCTAGAGCACTATGTTTCCTGCTGTCCTAGCTGCCAACTCCTCTGAGTACCTGGTGCTGCCAGAACCCCTCTGACCCAAGCAGCTGCACCACCTCTGCACCTGGCCCTCACTAAGGCAGATCCGGGTCCTCCAGGGCAGCTTCCGCAAACAGCAGTGGACGACCCACTTGTAGACATGGAAATAAAGCCACAATTGGAACCCAGGGGCAGTGTGGCTAAGGAAGAAGACCCAAAACCTTCCCACCAGCTGTAAAAGCTACAGATAAAATCCACACATTCAACTAGGCAGACTCTGTGTCTACGAAATATATAAAAGGACATTGAGAGCTCCCACAAAAGAAAACACACTAGTTCTGATAGCTGTGGACATTGGAGGCAAGAACACACAGGAGTAGGACCAGATTAGAATCAGAGCTGCCCTCCCCCCGAGCAGGTCCAGAGACCAGCAAAGTATTGGAGGGCATCCTAGGGAGGTAAGGTGGACTGTGACTCCCAGTGAGGGAAATGACTCTGACAGCAGGGACTCAAGAAAAAAATTTATTATACTTATGTTTTGACTTATTCTGTAGTTTCTTTTAGACATTTTTTTTCTCTTTTTCTTTTTTTTTTTCCTTCCCCCCACAGCCCCGTTCTGTTATAGTTGTTGATTTTATTGTCCCTATGAAATCTAATTAAGCTTTTGAGTCTTTTTTTTTTCAATCTTTTTTAGTCTTTTTTTTTAAAGCTTTTGAGTCTTTTTTTTTCATTCAATGTGGTTGATTTTGCAGTTCTGTGGAGTTTTCCCTTCCTTTTTTCCCCCTCTTTTTTGTAATTTTTAATTTTAATTTTTTAAACCTAATAATTTTTTTTTACATTTATTCCTTTGTTTGCTTTTCCTACTGTTCAAGAATTCAATCTTGAAACCTGGGAAAAGGAAACCTCAAGCACAGTAAGTTTTAAAAAATAACAAAAAGGCAGAGAAATACTGCAAAAATCAAGGCACAAACTAGAAACACAGAAGTCCAAATAAATGAAGAGGAAATAGCAAACTACTTGAAAAAGAATTCAGAATAATGATAGTAAAAATGATCAAAATCCTTCAAAACAGAATGGAGAAAATGCAAGAATCAATTAGCAAAGACCTAGAAGAATTAAAGATTAAATATATAGAGATAAATGCCACAATTATGGAAATTAAAAATACTCTGGAAGGAATCAATAGCAGAATATCTGAAGCGGAAGAACGAATCAGTGAGCTGGAAGATAAAATGGTGGAAATAACTTCTGAAGAGCAGAATAAAGTAAAAAGAATGAAAAGAACTGAGGATAGTCTCAGGGACCTCTGGGACAATAGCAAAGGCACCAACATTCAAATTATAGGGTTCCCCGAAGAATAAGAGAAAAAGAAAGGGTATGAGAAAATTTTGAAGAGATTGTAGTTGAAAATTTCTCCAATATGGAAAAGGAAATAGTCAATCAAGTCCCATACAGGATAAACCCAAAGAGAAACACACCAAGACACATACTAATCATACTAACAAAGATTAAACACAAAGAAAGAATATTAAAAGCAGCAAGGGAAAAGCAACAAGTAACATACAAGGGAAACCCCATATGTTTAACAGCTGATCTTTCAGCAGAAACTCTGTAGGCCAGAAGGGAATGGTAGGATATATTTAAAGTACTGAAAGGGGAAAATCTACAACCAAGTTTACTCTACCTGGCAAGAATCTCTTTCAAAATTGATGAAGAAATCAGAAGCTTTTCAGACAAGCAAAAGTTAAGAGAATTCAGCACCACCAAACTAGCTTTACAACAAATGTAACAGACTTCTATAGTCAAGAAATACAAGAGAAGAAAAAGAGCCACAAAATCAAACCCCAAACAATTGAGAAAATGGCAATAGGAACATATATACCAATAAATACTTAAAATGTAAATGCCTTAAATGCTCCAACCAAACGACATGGATTGGCTGAATGGATATAAAAACAAAACCCATATATATGCTGTCTACAAGAAACCCACTTCAGAACTAAAGACACATAGACTGAAAGTGAGAGGATGGAAAAATATATTCCATGCAAATGGCAAGCAAAAGAAAGCTGGACTAGCAATCCTCATATCAGACAAAATAGACCTTAAAATAAAGAAGATTATAAGAGATAAGGAAGGACACTACATAATGATCAAGGGATCAATCCAAGAGGACTACATAACAATTGTAAATATCTATGCATCCAACATAAGAGCACCTCAATACATAAGACAAACACTAACAGACATAAAAGGAGAAATTGACAGCAACACAATAATAGTAGGAGACTTTAACACTCCACTAACACCAATGGACAGATCATCAAAACAGAAAATTAATAAGGAAACACAAGTCTTAAAAGATACATTAGATGAGAAGGATCTCACTGATATCTTCACGACATTCCATCCAAATGATGAAGAATACACCTTCAGCAGTGCACATGGACCATTCTCCAGGATAGACCACATCTTGGGTCACAAATCAAACCTTAGTAAGTTTAAGAAAATTGAAATTTCATCAAGCATCTTTTCTGACCACAACGCTATGAGACTAGATATCAATTACAAGAAAAAAATTGTAAAAAACACAAGCACAAGGTGATTAAATAATATATTTCTAAACAACCAACAGGTTACTGAAAAAATCAAAAGGGAAATTAAAAAATTCTAGAAACAAATGACAATGAAAACACAACAACTCAAAACTTATGGGATGCAGCAAAAGCAGTTCAAAGAGGGAAGTTTATAGAAATACAATCCTACCTCAAGAAAAAAGAAAAACGTTGAATAGACAACCTAACTTTACACCTAAAACAACTGGAGAAAGAAGAAGAAGAACAACAACAACAAAAACAAAATTAGCAAAAGAAAAGAAATCATAAGGATCAGAGCAGAAATAAGTGAAAAAGTAGTGAAAGAAATAATAGTAAAGAGTAATAAAACCAAGAGCTGGTTCTTTGGAAAGTAAACAAAATTGACAAACCTTTAGCCAGAATCATCAAGGAAAAAAGAGAGAAGAATCAAATTAACAAAATTAGAAATGAAAAAGAAGAGGTTAAAAGAGACAATGCAGAAATTCAAAGGCTTATAAGAGATTATTATGAACAACTATATGGCAATAAAATGGATAACCTGGAAGAAATTGACAGATTCTTAGAAAAGTTCAATCTTCCAAGACTGAATCTGGAAGAAATAGAAATTATGAACAACCCAATTACAAGCACTGAAGTTGAAGCTGTGATCAAAAATCTCCCCAAAAAACAAATGCCCAGGGCCAGACGGCTTCACAGGAGAATTTTGTCAAACATTTAGAGAAGAGCTAATGCCTATCTTTATAAAACTCTTTCAAAAAATTGCAGGGGAAGGACCACTTCCAAGCTCATTCTACGAGACCACCATCACCCTGATACCAAGAGATGACACAGACAAAGATAACACAGAAAAGAAAACTACAGGCCAATATCACTGATGAACAGATGCAAAAATCCTCAACAAAATTTTTGCAAATACAATTCAACAACACATTAAAAAGCTCATACACCATGATCAAGTTGGGTTTATACCAGGGATGCAAGGATTCTTCAGTAAATGCAAATCAATCATTGTGATACACCATGTTAACAAGCTGAAAGATAAAAATCATATGATAATATAAATAGATGCAGAAAAAGACTTTGAAAAAATTCAGCACCCATTTATGATTAAAACTCTTCAAAAATGGGCATAGAAGGAACTACCTCAACATAGTAAAGGCCATATGAGGGTTAGGAGAATATGTTGTCTCAACAATTTAAGGATCAGTCCTCTCAACAGCAGCAAGTAGTTATGGAATGAAAATGATGCCCCTTTCCCTTGGCAACATAATTCTCCTAAAAGAAAAGGAGGGGAATGAGAGGGTCAGTTCCTAGTCAGGCTGATAAGAAGTCTGGGGGTCCCCAAGGAGAGAGGGGTCTGGAATTCTCAAGGAGAAGGAAAGGACAAACTTTTTTCCCTCTACATTCCTTAGGATTATATAACAATAATGTATCCTGCTTGAGGACATTTTCTGGAAAAAACCTTCTGGCTAATCCCTCCCTATGTTTCTGAGGGCAGTCTCTCCTCCAGTGTGGTCCCTTGCAGACCGGACATGGAGCGGGGTGGGGGGAGGGTGGGGGGTGGGGGGTTGGCTTAGATGCCTGAGGGCAATCCTGCTTGAGGTGCCCCTCCTTTTCCACAGTAATAGCAAGCCCATCCTTTTTCACCTTGGTCCCTCTAGGCATTTTTCTCAGGCTGTTTAAGAACAGTTCTGACAGCCAATACAAGGGCTTCCACCTGTTCCTTTGTCTTTTTCTGCCTTTCTTTCTTTCCCTCATATTCCCTACCACAATAGACTGTTTCAGCCAGTTGCGACAGATTATCTAAAGACTGATTTGGTCCATCTGCCTGTTTTAATAGTTTACAGCAGATATCTGGAGCTGATCGAGTGAGAAATCTATCTTTGAAGATCACTCTTCCCTCTTCACTTTGGAGGTCAATCTCAGTGAATCTGCGAAGGGCTTCTCTCAGTCTATCTAGGAAATTACCAGGAGCTTTCTTTTCCTCCTGTTCTATGTTTGCCAATTTGGCATAGTTTAATGGCACCCCACTCCAGTACTCTTGCCTGGAAAATCCCATGGATGGAGGAGCCTGGTAGGCTACAGTCCATGGGATCGCCAAGAGTCAGACACTACTGAGAGACTTCACTTTCACTTTTCCCTTCCATGCGCTGGAGAAGGAAATGGCAACCCACTCCAGTATTCTTGCCTGGAGAATCCTAGGGACGGCGGAGCCTGGTGGGCTGCCGTCTATGGGGTCGCACAGAGTCGGACACGACTGAAGCGACTTAGCAGCAGCAGCAGCAAAGTCTTAGCATGCGCTTGCCTGAGTCCTTCAAGAACACATGAACAAAATGACTCTGATCCCATCTCCCTTTAGCTGTGTTATAGTCCCAGTCTGGTTCTATAGTTGGGACCGCCTGATTCCCAGTGGGGAGGGCAGATATCTCACCCTCCTTCTTCCCTACTGATTCATTACCAAGCCATTCATCTGCATAAGCAACAGCTTTCCCCAAAACTCAACTTTTTGAGTTGGGAGTCAGTGTTTATCCCAAGATGTACATTACATCCTTCCAAGTAAGGTCATTAAGCAGAGTAACACCTTTAAAAGCTCTAATATATTTTTCTGGGTCCTCTAAATAGTCTCCCAAATCCTCCTTGATCCTTTGTGTTTCTTGATAAGAAAAGGGCTTATTAACTCTCAGACTGATTATTGCTCCCTGTGGGTGCTTCATGAAGAGGCAACAGCTTTAGTGGCTTTCCTCAGCCTCTCTGGCTGCTCTGCGCATACGATCCCAGGGAGAAACCTGCTTTTCTTGATCTCTCTGTTTCCTGTCCTCCATCTCATCCTGTATTTCACCCTTAGTTTTTGCTGTCTGAGCTTCTCTTACTTTGATTGTCTGAGTTTCTATCGAAACCAGAGTAGTCTGAGGTCGTACTGGTGGCTCAGATGGTAAATCGTCTGCCTGCAGTGTGAAAGACCCAAGTTCGATCCCTGGGTCGGGAAGATCCTCTGGAGAAGGAAATGGCATCCCACTCCAGTACCCTTGCCTGGAAAATCCCATGGACGGAGGAGTCTGATATGCTACAGTCCATGGGGTAGCAAAAAATTGGACATGACTGAGGGACAGGTCAGGAAGCAACAGTTAGAACTGGACATAGAACAACAGACTGGTTCCAAATAGGAAAAGGAGTACGTCAAGGCTGTATATTGTCACCCTGCTTATTTAACTTATATGCAGAGTACATCATGAGAAACGCTGGGCTAGAAGAAACACAAGCTGGAATCAAGATTGCCAGGAGAAATATCAATAACCTCAGATATGCGGATGACACCACCCTTATGGCAGAAAGTGAAGAAGAACTAAACAGCCTCTTGATGAAGGTGAAAGAGGAGAGTGAAAAAGTTGGCTTAAAGCTCAACGTTCAGAAAACTAAGATCCTGGCATCTGGTCCCATCACTTCATGGGAAATAGATGGGGAAACAGTGTAAACAGTGTCAGACTTTATTTTTGGGGGCTCCAAAATCACTGCTGATGGTGATTGCAGCCATGAAATTAAAAGACGCTTACTCCTTGGAAGGAAGGTTATGGCCAACCTAGATAGCATATTTAAAAGCAGAGACATTACTTTGCCAACAGAAGTCCATCTAGTCAAGGCTATGGTTTTTCCAGTGGTCATGTATGGATGTGAGAGTTGGACGATGAAGAAAGCTGAGCACTGAAGAATTGATGCTTTTGAACTGTGGTGTTGGAGAAGACTCTTGAGAGTCCCTTGGACTGCAAGGAGATCCAATCAATCCATCCTAAAAGAGATCAATCCTGGGTGTTCAATGGAAGGACTGATGTTGAAGCTGAAACTCCAATACTTTGGCCACCTCATGCGAAGAGTTGACTCATTGGAAAAGACCCTAACGCTGGGTAGGATTGGGGGCGGGAGGAGAAGGGGACGACAGAGGATGAGATGGTTGGATGGCATCACCGACTTAATGGACATGGTTTTGGGTAGACTCCGGGAGTTGGTGATGGACAGAGAGGTCTGGCGTGCTGCAATTCATGGGGTCGCAAAGAGTCGGACACAACTGAGCGACTGAACTGAACTGACTGAGGGACTTCACTTACTTACAGTGATCAAAAGTATGTCTGGAGGTTGTAAAGAACTTACTAGACCCAATCCCATAATTTACATTTGAAGATAACAGGATTAGCCAGAAGGTCTTTTCCAGAAACTGTCCTCAAGCAGGATACATTATTGTTATATAATCCTAAGGAATGTAGTGGAAAAAAAGTTTGCCCTTTCCTCCTCCTTAAGAATTCCAGACCCCTTTCTCCTTGGGGACCCCTGGACTTATCAACCTGTATAGGAATTGACTCTCTCAACACTATCTAGAATATCTGGGTCATGAAGATCTTTCTTGTATAGTTCTTCTGTGTATTCTTGCCACCTCTTCTTAATATCTTCTGCTTCTTTTAGGTTCATAACATTCCTGTCCTTTGTTGTGCCCATCTTGTCATTCTGTGGCTCAGAGGTTAAAGCGTCTGCCTCCAATGCGGGAGACCTGGGTTCTATCCCTGGGTGGGGAAGATTCCCTGGAGAAGGAAATGGCAAACCACTCCAGTATTCTTGCCTGGAGAATCCCATGGACGGAGGAGCCTGCTAGGCTACAGTCCACGGGGTCGCAAAGAGTCGGACACGACTGAGCGACTTCCCTTTCCCTTGCATGAAATGTTCCCTTGGTATCTCTAATTTTCTTGAAGAGATCTCTAGTCTTTCCCATTCTATTGCTTATCTCTGTTTCTTTGCATTGATAACTGAGGAAGGCTTTCTTATCTCTCCTTGCTATTCTTTGGAACTCTGTATTCAAATGGGTATATCTTTCCTTTTCTCCTTTACCTTTTGTTTCTTTCTATCCTTTTCATCGCTGTTTGTAAGCCCTGTTCAGACAGCCATTTTGCCTTTGTGCATTTCTTTTTCTTGGGGATGGTCTTGATCACTGCCTCCTGTACAATATCACAAAGATCCATATTAGTTCTTCAGGCACTCTATCTAGAAGATCTAATCCCTTGAATCTATTAGTCACCTCCACTGTATAGTCGTAAGGATGTGATTTAGGTCATACATGGTTTAGTGGTTTTCCCACCACTTCATGGCAAATAGATGAGGAAACAATGGAAACACTGACAGACCTCATTTGGGGGGACTCTAAAACACTGAAGATGGTGACTGCAGCCATGAAATTAAAAGACGCTTGTTCCTTGGAAGAAAGTTATGACTAACATAGACAGCATATTAAAAAGCAGAGACATTACTTTGCCAAAAAAGGTCCATCTAGTGAAAACTATGGTTTTTCCAGTAGTCATGTATGGATGTGAGAGTTGGACTATAAAGAAAGCTGAGCACCAAAGAATTGATGCTTTTGAACTGTGATGTTGGACAAGACTCTTGAGAGTCCCTTGGACTACAAGGACATCTAACCAGTCCATCTTAAACGAAATCAGTTCTGAATGTTCATTGGAAGAACTGATGCTGAAGCTGAAACTCCAATCCTTTGGTCACCTGATGCGAAGAACTGATTCATTTGAAAAGACCCTGCTGCTGGGAAAGATTGAAGGCAGGAGGAGAAGGGGACGACAGAGGATGAGATGGTTGGATGGCGTCACTGACTCAATGGATGTGATTTTGAGCAAGCTTTGGGAGTTGGTGGGGGACAGGGACAGGGAAGCCTGGTGTGCTGCAGCCCATGGGGTTACAGAGTTGGACACAACTGAGTGACTGGAATGAACTGAACAAGCACATGAATAGATTCATTTCTCAGGAAACTCAAACATTGCTCATTATTAGAGAAATGTAAATCAAAGCTACACTGATATTTCACCTCACACTGGTCAGAATAGCCATCATCATAAAGTCTACAAACAATAAATGCTAGAGAGGGTGTGGAGAAAAGGGAACACTTTTGCATTGCTGGTAGAAATATAAATTGATACAGCCACTATGAAAAATGGTATGGAGATTCCTCTGAAAACTAGAAATAAAAGCACCATCTGACCCAGCACTCCTACTCCTAGGCATATACCCCTAGGAAACCAAAATTGAAAAAGAGACATGTATCCCATTGTTCACTGCATCATTATCTACAATAGCTAGAACATGAAAGCAACCTAGATGTCCCTTGACAGATGAATGGATAAAGAAGTTGTGGTAAATATTCACAATGGAATATTACTCAGCTGTAAAAACGAACACATTTGAGTCTGTTCTAATGAGGTAGACAAACCTAGAGCCTATTATACAGAGTGAAGTAAATCAGAAAGAGAATGATAATATCGTATACTAACGCATATATACAGAATCTAGAAAAATGGAATTTATTTGCAGGGCAACAATGGAGAAACAGACATAGAGAATAGACTTATGGACATGGGGAGAGGGGGGAGAGGGGAGGGGAGGGTGAAATGTATGGAGAGAGTAACATGGAAACTTGCATTACCATATATAAAACAGATATCCAATGGAAATTTGCTATTATCTCTCAGGAAACTCAAACAGGGGCTTTGTATCAACCTAGAGGGGTGGGCTGGGGAGTGAAATGGGTGGGAAGTTCAAAAGGGAGGGGATATATGTATACCTATGGCTGATTAATTTTGAAGTTTGACAGAAAACAACAAAATTCTTTAAATCAATTATCCTTCAATTAAAAATAAATTAATTAAAGAAAATAAATTTATAATCATCAAATTACTCACATATTTTCAAGAGAATATGAGAATTAATTGGGAAGTATTGAATGAATGGATAAGTACATACTTTTAATGTGTTGAAGTGAAATTCACGTAACATAAAATTAAGCATTTCAAAGTAAACAATTTGGTGTTATTTAGTATATTTACAAAGTTGTGAAATTTATCTAGTTTCAAAATATCACCATCACTCCAAAGTAAAGCCTTTACCCAGTAAACAATTTCTTCTCATTTTCACCACCCTTTATCTCTTGGTACCCACAAATCTGCATTGTCGCTATAGTTTTATCTCTTCAGAATATTTCAAGTAAATGGAGTCACACAAAATTAGACATTTTGTATGCCTTTTTATACTTAGCTTAATATTTATTATAGCATATATCAGTACTTCATCCTTTTCTATGGTTGAATAATACAGGTGTACCTCGTTTTATTGTGCTTTGTAGATACTTTTGTTTGTTTGTTTTTTGTTTTTTTCAAACTGGACGTTTGTAGCAACTCTGAGCAAGTCTATCACTGCCATTTTTCCAACAAGGTTTGCTTAATTCATGTCTTTATGTCACATTTGGTGATTCTTACAATATTTCAAACCTTTTCATTATTATATTTGTTATGATGATCTATGATCAGTGACCTTTGATGTTACTACTGTAATTGTTTTGAAATATCATGAACTCCTGTGTGAAATAGCAAATTTAATTGATAAATACAGTGTATATTCTGACTTCTCCACCAACTGACCGAATTTTTGTCTCTCTACCTCTCCTTGGGCCTCCCTATTCCCATACATACTACAATATTGAAATTAGGCAGGTCGATAACCCTACAATGGCCTCTAAGTGTTCAAGTAAAAGAAATCTAGAAATGATTAAGCTTAGTGAGGAAGATATGTCAAAAAATGAGATAGACAAAAAGTTAGTCCTCGTGTCAAACAGTTAGCCAAGTTGTGAATGTGAAGAAAAGCCTCTTGAAGGAATTAAAAATCGACTCTAGTGAACATACAAATGGTAGGGATAGGAAACAGCCTTATCACTGATATGATAAAAGTTTTGGTAATCTGGACCAAAGATCAAACCAACCACAACATTCCCTTAAACCAAAGTTCAGTCCAGAGCAAGGCCTTGGCTTTCTTCAATTTTGTGAAGGCTAAGAGAGATAAGGAAGCTGCAGAAGAAATGTTTGAAGCTAGCAGAGGTTTAAGGAAAGAAGCCATCTCCATAATGTTAAAGTTCAAGAAGCAGCAAGTGCTGATGTAGAAGCTGCAGTAAGTTACCTAGAAGATCCAAGTAAGATAATGAAAGTGGCTAGATTAAACAGATTTCCAGTGTAAATGAAACAGCCTTTATTGGAAGAAGATGACTTCTCAAAGCTAGAGAGGAGAAGTCAATGCCTGGTTTCAAAGTGCCAAAGGACAGGCTGACTCTTTGGTTAGGGCCTAATGCAGCTAGTAATTCTAAGTTGAAGCCAGTGCTCATTTACCATTCCAGAAATTCTAGGATCCTGAAGAATTCTGCTAAATCTACTCTGCCCGTATTCTATCGATGGAAAATCAGCCTGGATGGTAGCACATGTGTTCACAACATGGTTTACTAAATATTCTAAACCTGCTGTTGAGAATTATTCCTCAGGAAAAAAAATAGATTTCTTTCAAAATATTACTGTTTACTGACAATTCACCTAGTCATTCAAGAACTCTGATGGAGATGTACTAGTGTTTTCATGCCTGCTAACAGGACATCTGTTCTATAACCCATGGATCAAGGAGTAAGATTCACTTTTAAGTCTTATTATTTAAGAAATACATTTCATAAGGCTTTAGCTTTCAAAACTGATTTCTCTGAAAGACCTGGGCAGAGTCAATTGAAAATCTTTTCAAAGGATTAACTATCCTAGATGCCATTAAGAACATCCATATTTCAGAGGAAGATGTCAAAATAGAAACATTAACCCAAGCTGAGAAGAAGTTGATTCCAACCCTCACATATGACTTTGAGGAATTCAGGATTCAGTCGAGGAAATAGCTGTACATGTGTTGGGAATAGAAGAGAACTAAATTAGAAATGAAGCTAGAAGATGTGACGGAATTCCTGCAATCTCATGATAAAACCTTAAACAGAAAAGGCGTTCCGTTTTATGGATGAACAAAGAAAGAGGTTTCTTGAGATGGAATTTATTCCCAATAAAGAGGCTTTGAAAATTGTTAAAACAAAAAACAAAGGACTTAGACTATTATGTAAACTTATTCAATAAAGAAGCAGCAGTGTTTGAAAGAGCTGACTCCAATTTTGAAAGAAGTTCTGTGGGTAAAACTCTGTCAAACAGCAGTGCATGCTACAGAGAAACTGTTCATGAAAGGAAGAGTCTAATGCAACAAACTTTGTTGGGAGCCATTCTGGATCTACTGTCGGATGACAAAGTCATGGCACCACTCAAGAAGAAACTGCAAAGCGGTTTCTCTCCAGGATCGGAACCTTCCCTCCTTCCTGTTTCTATGCTTTTGTTGTGGCTAACTCTGTTTCATTCTTTGATGGCTGGAGTTGTAGGAGCTTCCATGATGAGGTCATGAGAGTCCAGGAAAAGAAAAATGATCCCTTGCCCCAAAGAAACATTCCAAAAATGATTAAACCTCCTGAGGCCCCTGGCTGGTGGGTCCCTAACACTCAGCCAGGGAATAAGGCCATGTTCATTTGGAAAACAAGCCCTAAGCCTATTGTGACCTGGCCTCATGAGGAGATTATTGTTGATGACTGGAAAACTTGAGTCATGTAACAGGGAAAATTACAGAAACTAAGTCAACTGCCTTTTCTCATAAAGATTGGGACGCTAGAGATATTTGTGCCCCTTAGAATCTAAGCGTAAACAGAAAGAAATATATGGATTGTATTGTAAATGATTTCTAGGTAAACTGCAAAATACTTGTCCCTGCCAGAACTGCAGGCAGATTCTTACTGTCTGAGCCACCAGGGAAGCCCAGCTACCAAGAAAGCCCATGGTCTAGCAATTTTGCTTCTTGGTATTTACTCAAAGAAGCTGAAAACTTACATCCACACAAAAGCCTACACCCAGATGTTTATGGATGTTTTTTATAATTGTTAAAACTTAGAAGCAAAATGCAACAAAGGACTAGGAAAAAAACTTTTAACACATCTTAGAATCAGGGGATGTTGATGTGAATGGAAAAATATTGTAAGAGTCATTATGTAGAAGAACATGTGCTATATAAATAGAGACTAAAGCAATAAAGATTATGGTCCTTGGGCCATCAAAAAAACTCTGTTTCTTTCTTTCCTCTCGCTGACGCCGTTCATCCCTTGGGTACTCCTGGACCAGCTGGAGCAGGACTCCAGCAAAACTTCATTGTTCTCTTCTTTTAAATGATTGCTGGAACCATACCAATCTTCAGCCACCACCATCCTGACCAGTCAGCAGCATCAGTATTGCAGCAAGTGCAGCAAGATCCTTCACCAGGAAAAAGATTATGTCACTGGAGGCTCAGATGATGATTAGCATTTTTAGCAATAAAGTATATTTTTAGTTAAGGTTTGTGCATTGTGTTTTGGCCCTGCTATTGCAGACTTAATAGACTTAACAACACAGTGAAAGCATAAGTTTTATGTGCAACAGGAAACCAAAAAATTCATATGACTTGCTTTATTGCCATATTTACTCTATTACGGTGGCCTGGAACTGAACCTGCTGTAACTTTGAGGTAGGCCTATATTATATATATACATGTATGCATATGTATATATACATGTATGTATATTCACTGAGCCTTCAATAACATAATCATTTTCCTGGTGAAGGATCTTGATGCATTTGTTTATTTTGGTTATTATAAATACAGCTGCTATGTGTGCTAAGTATATGAGAGTACAAGTGCTTTTTATGAGTACCTGTTTCCAATTATATTTGGTAAATAAGTAGGAGTGGAATTGTGGGGTCATATAGTAATCCTGTGTGTGTTGAGCTGTTCTGAGGAACTGCCAAACTATTTTCCAGTGGCTGCATCAGTTTGTGTTCTCACTACCAGTATATGACGATTTCAATTATCACACATCTTGAATAGCACTTTTAATTTTCTTTTTCTTTTAATTGAGTATTATTGTACCCATCCTACTGAGTGTGAAGTGGTACTTCATTGTCGATTTCCTTAACAATTAATAGCGTTAAGCACCTTTTCATGTGTTTGTTGGACATTTGTATATCTTCTTTAGAGAAATATCTCTTCAAGGATTTGCAAATTTTAAAACTGAGTTGTTTGTATTTTTCTTAATGATCTATAAGAGTTTTTTTATATAATCTGACTTTTATTAAATATGTAATTTGACAATATTTTCTCCCAATCTCTATAGATTGTCTTCACTTTCTTGAGAGTATTCTTCAATGAATAAGTTTTAAATTTTGATGACGTCCAATTAAATTATTTTTTATTTTGTTGCTCATGCTTTTGTTTTCATGGCTAAGAACCTATTACAAAATCTGAGGTCATGAAGATTTATTAATATCTGTTTTCTTCTAAAAGCTTTCTGATTTTTAGCCCTTATATTTATGTGATTGACTTATTTTGAGTTAATTTTTGTATATGTTCTAAGATAGGAGATCTAACTTCAGTATTTTGCATGTGAATATCCACTTGTCCCAGCACCATTTGTGAAGAGACTGTTATTTTCCCCATTGGATTGTCTTAGAACTCTTGTCAAATATCACTGGCCACAGATATATGGTTTTATTGCTGGACTCTCAATCCTATGCCTTTGTTCCATGTGTCTATCCTATGCCACTACCACGATAATTATATTACTATGGCCATGTAATAAGTTTTGAAACTTTTAAGTTTTAACTCATTTAAACTTATTCTTTTCTCAAGACCACTTTGACTATTTGTGGCCTCTAGGAATGCCACATGAATTTGAGGACCAGTTTTTCAATTTATGTTAAAAAGGTCTTGGGATTTTGATAGAGCTTGCATTGAATCAGAAGATCACGTTGGGGAGTCTTGACATTTTAGCAATAGGGAGTTTTTTAACCCACAAACTTGGGATATCTTTCAGTTTTTTAAAGTCTTCTTTAGTTTTTTGAGCAATGCTTTTTAGTTTTTGCTGTACTCGTCTTCATCTCCTTGGTTATAGTTATTTCTATTTACTTTATTCTTTTGGACACTGTTACAAGTAGAATTATTTATTATTTCCTTTTTATTGTTTATTGATGGTATACAGAGACACCACTAATTTTGGAGTATTGATCTTTTACCCTGACATTTTGCTGAATTCATTTTTCACACTACTAGACTTTTTAGATTTGGAAGGAATTTCTTCCTATAAGATCATGTCATCTGGCAAGGGGAATAGTTTTACTTCTTTTCCATTCTGGATGCCTTTTATTCAATGGTTGATTGATTGATTTTGGTGCCTAATTGCTCTAGATGGAACATCAAGTACAATATTTGATCGCAATGGTAAAAGCTGGCATTCTTGTCTTCTTTGTAATATTAAGAGGGAAGGTTTCAGTCTTTCACTATTAAGTATGATGTTATCTGTGCATATGTCATAAATGCCCTTTATCATATTAAGGAAACTTCCTAATATTCTTAGTTTTTGTTGTTTTTTTTGGTCATAAACTGCTGTTGATTTTGTCAAAAGTTTTTGCTGTATCAGTTGAGCTGTGTGTGTGTGTGTGTGTGTGTGTGTGACATCTTTATCTAATTTTGGTATCAAGATAATGCTGGTCTCACATAATGAGATAGAAAGTACCCCCTATCCCCCACAGCCTCCCTAAGAGTTTGGAAAAGATTCGTGTTATTTCTTCTTTAAATGTTTGGTAGAATTTACCAGTGAAGATATCTGGTCCTAGTATTTTCTTTCTTGGAATATTTTTCATTATTGATTCCATCCTTCTTGTTATAGGTCTGTTCATATTTCTTCTTGAGTCAGCTTTGGTAATTTGTATGTTTCTAGAAATGTGTCCATTTCATTGTTTAATTCATTGTTTAATTCATTAATTCATTTGTTCATAGTATTTTCTTATAATCTTTAAAACATATTTCTGTTTGGTCAGTGGTAATGTACCCACTATCATTTCTGATTTTGGTTATTTGCAAATTGTCTCTTTCATTTCTGTCAATCTAGCTAAAGCTCTGTCAGTTTTGTTTTCAGAAAACCAACTTCTGGATTTGTTGATACTATTATTTTCCATTCTGTATTTTTTATCTCCATTTGAATCTTCATTATTTTTTCTCCTTCTCCTAGCTTTGGGTTTAGTTTTTTCTTTTATTTCTAGGTCCTTAAGTTTAGGTTATGGATTTGGGATCTTTCTTCTTTTTTAGCATAAGCTTTTACTGCTAAAAAGAACTTCATCTGCCTATTGTTCTGGCTATATCCCATAAGTTTTATGTTGTGCTTATATTTCCTTTCATCTCTTAGTATTTTTAATTTGCCTTGCAATTTACTCTTTGACCCATTAGTTGCTTGAATGTATTGTTTAATTTTTACATATTTGTGTTGTTTTTTTTTAATTTTCCTTCTATTATTTATTTCTGAAAAAAGTGAAAGTCGCTCAATTGTGTCTGACTCTTTGAGACTCCATGGACTTTAGCCTGCCAGGCTCCTTTGTCCATGGAATTCTTTAGGCAAGAATACTGGAGTGGGTAGCCATTCCCTTCACCCGGGGATCTTCCCGACACAGTGATTTAACCCGGATCTCCTAAAATTGCAGTCATATTCTTTACCTCTTCATCGTCTGAGCCATCAGTGATTCTAGCTCTACTGTGTTGTTGTTAGAAAAAAATTCTTTGTGCAATCTGTCTTTTTCAACTTATTGAGATTTATTTTGTGACTTAACATACAATCTACTCTAGAGAATTTTCTATACATTTGAGAAGAATGTGTATTCTATGCTTGTTATATAGTGTGTGTGTGTGTGTGTGTGTGTGTATGTTAGGTATAGTTGGATTATAGTGTTGTCCAAGTCCCCTATTTCCTTACTGATCTTTTATCTAAATGTTTCCTGTTATTGAAAGTGAGTTATTGAAGTTACCAACTATTATTATTGAAATGCGTGCTTTTCCCCTTCAAGTCTGTCAGTGTTGGTTTCATATCTTTAGGGGCTCTGTTGTCTAATGTGTATATGCTTATAATCATTTTGTTTTCTGGGTAAGTTAATCCTTTTATCAATATATAATGCTTCATTTGTATTTGTAATGGATTCTGACTTAAAGTCTATGTTGTCTGATACTAGTTTAACTTTTTTGTTTGTTTGTTTTTTTACTATTTGCATGGAATATCTTTTTCAGTAGACATTTCTATAGCTATTGAATGCATAATGTCAGTGGCAATCAAATCAATAATTAATTCATGCGTCCACTGATTTGTGTGCGTGTGCTTAGTCACTCAGTCACGTCTGACTCTTTGCGACCCCACGGATTATAGCCCACCAGGCTCTTCTGTCCATGGGGATTCTTCAGGCAAGAATACTGAAGTGAGTTGCTTTGCCCTCCTCCAGGGGATTTTCCCAACACAAGGACTGAACCCAGGTCTCCTGCATTGCAGATGGTTTACCATCTGAACCACCAGGGAAGCCTAAGAATACTGGAATGCATAGCCTATCCCTTCTCCAGGGGATCTTCCCAACCCAGGAATCAAACCAGGGTCTCCTGCACTGCAGGCAGATTTTTTACCAGCTGAAATTGATTACCTACTATCTCTAAATTATAGATTTTGCCCTCAAGTGGCTTTCATTTTAAGCCAGTCTCTCAATGGCACACAAATTGTGTTTAAAGTGTAGTCCCTCAGATAAAAGGGAATATTTTTATTTAAATGTTTTTAATCATCTTTATTGGAATATAACCTATGTGTAACAAACCATGCCCATTTTATGAATACTATTTCATAAATATTGAAAATACATACATTGATGTAAATCCATCAGAATCAAAGTATAGCACTCTTCCACCTCCTTAAAATATTTATACATAGTCCCTTCAATCCCAGCCCCAAGCAACCATTTCTTCCCTTCCTCCCACTAAAGTTCAAATTGTCATGTCTAAAATTTCAGAGAAATGGATGCATAATATACTTACTCGTTATACCTGTTACCTTTTGTTTAGCAAAATGTATATGAAACTTATAGATATTGTGTATATCAGCAGTCCATTCACTTAAATTGCAAAGTAGCTTTCCATTGTAGAGATATATAATGTATTTATCCATTTACCTGCCTATGAACACTATTTTGCAGTTTATAACTACTATAAATAACCTACTGTAAATATTTGCATATATTTTTGTGGATACTTAGGTAAGTAAATTTTTGGGTATCGAACATATGAAACATTTGCCTTCATGGTAACCTAGGCTACCATTATTTGGACTTTTGGAGTGGGAAATCAATTTTTAAGCTTTTTCCAGAGAAAAAATTATATGTTTCTTACTTGTAATATCCATCCCTGGACTTTTTGTATTCCAAATATCTGTGATGCTGAAAATGAAGTTCATTTTATGTGATCTTCATGCATTGTTATCTACTTTTGGTAGATATTTAAGAACATTAAACCCTCATTTAAATACAAAAAAATCATTGAGTGACTACTTAAAAGTGCAATCTAAATCAAATGTAAGTGTACCTTAAACCCTAAAAAGTGGCTAGTTTTTCAAAGTTATTGTACCACTTCACACTCATCAGAAATATATGAGATTTGATTGTTCCACATCCTCTCCATCACTTAGTATTGTAGCCATTATAATGGAGATGTTTTGGCATCTCATTTGGTTTAATTGTAATTTGTCCAATGACTAATGATGGTAAAGATATTTCCATTTGCTTTATGGTCAGTAGTATAGTCTTCTTTTCTGAAATATGTATATGAGTATTTTGCTGTTATTTTCATTGGCTTGCTTGTATTCCTAACACTGAGTTGTGAAAATGTCTTATGTATTCTGAATACAAGCCCTTTGCAGACAAATGCATCATAGTTTATTATAGTTTGTGGCTTTTAATTTTATTTTCTTAATGTTCTTTTCCAAAGAACCAAAGATTTTAATTTTAATGATGTTCAACTCATCACTTTTCCTTTTTATGCATATTATATTTTATTTTTTGGGGGAAATCATTGCTGAACAAAGACTTCATAGATTTTCTTTATTTTGTTCTAGAAGGTTCATTATTTAATATTTACATTTAAATATATGATCCACTTCAACTTATATTAACTCCTTTTGAGAATAGAATCTTTTCTGTGATTCAAAAAGCTTGAGAATGTCATTGATTCCTTACTAGGTGAGATAGGAATAACACTGACAACATATATATAACACATTTATTTTTTAGGCAAAGACATTGAAAGAAATGTGTCATGACTTTGTGATTAAAAGGATGTTATATTTACTGTAAAATATGTAAGATGTTCATTTTTAAGGATTTAAATCTTAATAGTGTTAAACAGATGCCACCTAAGTGATACTGCATTAATTTTTATACACTTTTCTTTTACTCAAATGTATAATTCTCAGCTTCCTACTCTACTACTATGATTTAATAATAGGTAAATCAGGTGAGAATGCAAAACCAATGCAAGCATTTGCAGACAGAATTCAGCAATATGAAGCATCATTATTTATGCATTTACCCTTGGACCAGCAAAATGATTTCTAGAATTATGTTTCCCAAATGAAACAGTATAAAAGATCATTGCACAATACCATTTATCATAGCACTATTATAATAGCAAAAGATTGGAAATGACACAGTCATCAACTGAGGACTCCTGTCTGTATAAACTATGGTTCATTTGCATTCTGGAGTACTATACAGCTATAAAATAAATTGGGAATATACGTACATGCTGCTATATAGAGTTCTTCAAAATGTATTAAGTAAACAAAAAATTATCATGGAGAAAAATGTGTACAATATGTGCCCATTTACATAATGAAAGGCATGAAAACATATAATAAAAATATATAATATTGAAATATAGTTTTGAAAATGAAGGATAACCCTAAAAATAAAAAAGTAAAATAATGTAAATTATCTAAGAGGGGAGAATAGATTGAAGGAATCAGGGACAGAAACCAAACTTCACAGAAAATACTTTACTTAATGTTTTTGTTGAGAAACATGTAAATACTTTACCCAATTATAGGAAAAATCTAAAGCCAAACAACAGTTTGTAAGAATCAAAGATAAAATGAACCAAGCAATGCATCAAGTTTGTGCCTCAACCACACAGCAAAAAGTTATTTTAAGTAACTGTTAAATACGGTAATTTGATGATGAATTTTCAGGGAGGATATAACATAAAAATCAAAATTAACTACACAATTAAGGTACTTTCACTAATCATATTTTAGTAATACCATCAGTATTGTTCTGAAATCATGTTATATATGTAAAATAAAAAATATTATTTGTAAATTAAAGACATTAAGGAAAACCTTTTAATTTTAAACCCTGACATTTTAATTGGAAATAACCGTATAACTCATGGCATATTTTCCCTAGAAACACACACACACACACACACACACAGAAACTTTATGTCTGTCCAGTGAATCAGCTTAGGAATTGATCTACATGGCACTAGCAACATCTCTAACACCATGATTGCTTGCATTAAGCAACATTTTGTACTAAAAGGATACAGGCTTATTGGAGAAGTGGCTAACTCCATGTCTGAGGAAGAAAATGTACAAATGAGCCTGAAAGATCTGATTATAACAGAAAGCAATAAAGTTATCAAATACTATTAAAGTTAGATCAAACAGATTTAGGAAACAATTTAAAGAAACATCTACTGGATGAAAGTGAGACATTGGAGAATATTTAATAAAACAAATGGACTGAAACATAGCAGACCTCTTAAAATCCATCAGTTCATAATAATGTAGTAATCCATCAGTTCATAATAATATAAAATCCTCACTGGTCACTGTGTCGGTCATGTGTTACCAATAGTCTTGTGAAATAAACTTCCCCAAACTCAGCGGCTTAGATGAAAATCAAGGGTTCTTGCTCATGTGTGTTGTGGCTCCCAGAGTTCAGGTGTTCTAGTTTGGGTTTGTCTGGGCTTGGCTCCAAGCAACAGATGGAGTCCTGATCTCCTCTGTATTTCTCTCATCTTCCTCAGGTCAGGAACAGACTGATGAGACATGTTCTTCTCTAATAATGACAGCATACAAGAAAGAAAGCCTAACCACACAAGCACATGTCAAGCTGCTTATTGCTGTTTGGCTGCTGTTATCCAGAGTAAGCCTCATGACTGAGTGCAAAGTCAAGAGGGGGAAGAGCACTCAGCTTCTGCTAGAATGAACTGGAAAGTAACATAGCATGAATGTAGACACAGAAGGGATGAAGAATTAATGTCAACAATTTTAATCTCCCATAGTCACTAATAGGACATTTTCTAGAGAACTAACTAATACTCTAAATATTGGTAAATAAAATTATATTTTAAAAGTATATATCCCACCTTTCCAGTATAAACTATACATGAATATATTCAAGGAGTTGATGGAGAATGTATTTTAAAACAAAAAATGAAAAAAAATAAAATTAGATCTCACCATTTCTAATAAAATTAGGATATCACCATTCCCTACCTGTAATGAAATAACATATTGGCACGTTATCATCATTGCTTGATAAAAACATATGTGAAAAGCTTATGGAACAAAGAAACTAACAGGTAATACCAGAGTTGCCAAGAAGTAATTGAGAACCAATCTAAACAGATTCCCATTAGCCAAAGGTGACAAAACCGAAATCAAATTGATTATATTCTTTGCAGCCAAAGATGGAGAAGCTCGATACAGTCAGCAAAAACAAGACCGGAAGCTGACTGTGGCTCAGATCATGGACTCCTTATTGCCAAATTCAGACTTAAATTGAAGAAAGTGGGGAAAATCACTAGACCATTCAGGTATGACCTAAATCAAATCCCTTATGATTATACAGTGGAAGTGACAAATAGATTTAAGGAGTTAGATCTGATAGACAGAGGGCCTGATGAACTATGGACGGAGGTTCGTGACATTGTACAGGAGACAGGGATCAAGACCATCCCCAAGGAAAAGAAAATGCAAAGCAAAAGGGCTGTCTGAGGAGGCCTTACAAATAGCTGTGAAAAGAAGAGAAGCAAAAAGCAAAGGAGAAAAGGAAAGATATTCCCATTTGAAAGCAGAGTTCCAAAGAATAGCAAGGAGAGACAAGAAAGCCTGCCTCAGCAATCAGTGCAAAGAAATAGAGGAAAACAATAGAATGGGAAAGACTAGAGATCTCTTCAAGAAAATTAGAGATACCAAGGGAACATTTCATGCAAAGATGAGCTCGATAAAGGACAGAAACGGTATGGACTAACAGAAGCAGAAGATATTAAGAAGAGGTGGCAAGAATACACAGAACTGTACAAAAAAAGATCTTCACGACTCAGATAATCACAATGGTGTGATCACTCACCTAGAGCCAGACATCCTAGAATGTGAAGTCAAGTGGGCCTTAGCAAGCATCACTACGAACAAAGCTCATGGAGGTGATGGAATTCCAGTTGAGCTATTTCAAATCCTAAAACATGATGCTGTGAAAGTGCCTCACTCAATATGCTAGCAAATTTGGAAAACTCAGTAGTGGTCACAGGACTGGAAAAGGTCAGTTTTCATTCCAATCCCAAAGAAAACAATGCCAAAGAATGCTCAAACTACCGCATAATTGCACTCATCTCACATGCTGGTAAAGTAATGCTCAAAATTCCCCAAGCCAGGTTTCAGCAATATGTGAACCGTAAACTTCCAGATGTTCAAGCTGGTTTAGAAAAGGCAGAGGAACCAGAGATCAAATTGCCAACATCCAATGGATCACCAAAAAAGCAAGAGTTCCAGAAAAACATCTATTTCTGCTTGATTGACTATGCCAAAGCCTTTGACTATGTGGATCACAATAAATTGTGGAAAATTCTGAAAGAGACAGGAATAACAGATCACCTGACCTGCCTCTTGAGAAACCTGTATGCAGGTCAGGAAGCAACAGTTAGAACTGGACATGGAACAACAGACTGGTTCCAAATAGGAAAAAGAGTATGTCAAGGCTGTATATTGTCACCCTGCTTATTTAACTTATATGTAGAGTACATCATGAGAAATGCTGGGCTGGATGAAGCACAAGCTGGAATGAAGATTTCTGGAAGTAATATCAATAACCTCAGATGTGCAGGTGACACTACCCTTATGGCAGAAAGTGAAGAAGAACTAAAGAGCCTCTTGATGAAAGTGAAAGAGGAGGGTGAAAAATTTGGTTTAAAGCTCAACATTCAGAAAACTAAGATCCTGGCATCTGGTCCCCTCACTTCATGGCAAGTAAATGGGGAAACAGTGGAAACAGTGGCTGACTTTATTTTTCTGGGCTCCAAAATCACTGCTGATGGTGATTGCAGCCATGAAATTAAAAGATGCTTACTCCTTAGAAGGAAAGTTATGACCAACCTAGATAGCATATTAAAAAGCAGAGACATTACTTTGCCAACAAAGGTCCGTCTAGTCAAGGCTATGGTTTTTCCAGTAGTCATGTATGGATGTGAGAGTTGGACTATAAAGAAAGCTAAGCACTAAAGAATTGATGGTTTTGAGCTATGGTGTTGGAGAAGACTCTTGAGAGTCCCTTGGACTGCAAGGAGATCCAACCTGTCCATCCTAAGGAGATCAGTCCTGGGTGTTCATTGGAAGGACTGATGTTGAAGCTGAAACTCCTATACTTTGACCACCTGATGCGAAGAACTGACTCATTGGAAAAGCCCCTGAAGCTGGGAAAGATTGAAGGCAGGAGGAGAAGGGTCGACAGAGGATGAGATTGTTGGATGACATACTCGACTCAATGTACATGAGTTTGGGTAAACTCCGGAATTTGGCGATGGACAGGGAGGCCGGGTGTGCTGCGGTACACGAGGTTGCAAAGAGTCAGACACGCCTGAGTGACTGAACCGATACTGATACTGAGCATAATAACAGCAATGAATCAAAATCCATTAAAATATTTGAGTGCATGTATCATAAAGATAGTGAACACAGACAAAATTCAAACAAGCAAAAATAAAACATGGATGACATTTGGGTGATAGAAAGAAATCAACTCATTATTTTAAACATGGAAAATAAAGGAAATAATCAGGAGTTAGTCCAGATTTCCCTATATAAGCTGTACCTCAGGGTAACCAAATAGTTGATATTTGAAAGTTACCCTTTATTTAAATATTTCAGTTATTAGATTAATAAGGATTGAATAAATTAGGATATTACTATTTTAAAACCAGTAATAAATAATAGGTTTAGGCAATGATATCAATTACTAGCATTACCCAAAGACAGATATTATATATCTCTTGAATAAAATGTGTCATGACACCCATAAAATAGTATTCTCCAAACCTTCTAAATTCAATCTAATCAAGTCTCTAGATCTCACCTCTAATTTTTATGAGACACAGGGGAGGCAGAAATATGTTACATTGAACTGTGGGGTGAAGTTTGCAAAACCCAGAGTATAGGATTGTATAATGCAGAAACTTATCATACAAATGATTGTCCATTAATTGATAATTGTTGGAAGTTGGGTTAAGGAACATGACAGTTTCAAATTCTATTTTTGCATTTATCTGAATTTAAATATTTTTTTCTTAAGGTAAGTCAGGCTAGGCATATTTTAAAAACTATGTGTGGTTTAAAGAGGAAGAATAAGTCTCATTTTGAGGTATAGAGCCCATGTTATCCTTTAAGTGTATGACTAGAGAACCAGAGCGACAGTGGCTAGATGACATTTTCTGTGTCCCATTGAGCTTCCCTACAAATACTATCAGAGTGTCATATAATGTCAGTGACATTCAGAGGTTGCTTAAAAACTAAAATGGATGTTAGTTTGTAAAATTCAGAAGTTAATTAGTCATCCAGAGCACTACCTAAAATTCCTAGGAGATTGAACAATTATTAAAAAAACAAAATCACCCATGTGATCACATTCACGCAGTAAATATATTTCCTGTGTGTTTGATGATCAGACATTCTGAGTATCTTTATAAATGACTTATGCTGTCATATCCTCATGAGCAATTGTACATGCCATAAAAAGAAACTCTTGCTGATGAGAGATAGTCAATGAATTGCCACTGATACTTAAATTAAGGAAGTGAGATGGGAACATGGTGATTCTTTCCTGTGGTCATGTATATTCCTTTAGGACTCATGAAGGGCTTGCATTAAATGACATCAACTTTTTTGTGTGTGCCACAAGACTTCTGTGTTCTAGAACTATCTTACTGCCTTTATGTTGTTAATCCCCTCTAAAGGTGTACCCTAATAAGAATTTTAATAGTGCAAAAACAATGTGGCCCCAAACAAAAATGTGCAAGGATTACTCTTAATAAATATTTATCAGTGCTCTTATTGCTTTAACTATATGGACTCTGACTTGAAAATGGGGCTTCCATGTGTTCTAATATTTAGCTGATTTCTCTACACTTTGATTTCATGGGGAAAGACAGTAGTTCTTGGATATGTGGCTTCAACATAATAGTATTTATTGACTTTGATTATGCTTTTTAACTGAGGGCAATGTGATATCTTGGCATTAGAAAATATGTTAAATATGTTGAATTGTGTATGAGGTCAACTAGAAAAACATAACTCTTCAATTTGAAACACATGGGTATTGAAGGTGTACAGTTTAGGGAGACAGACGGGGTTGGGGGATAAAGAGACCAAAAGATACTGAAGGAAGGAGGGACGATGTAGAGCATTATAAATAGGTACGTGAATGGAAGCGCTCCTTTACATGGTCCATAGATGACAATATACTCACAGAACTTGTTTTGTTTCGGCTAAGTTGGCCAAAATTTAAATACTGTTAGTACTAGGGAAAAAATCAGTACATAATTGGTAACAGTACTACAAAAATTAAGAACATGTCCTTCTTTTACCTACTGTTGGTTCTAAGAGTGTTATGTGTGTGCTGTGTGTGTGCTTAGTTGCTCAGTCATATCTGATTCTTTAAGACCCCACGAACTATAGCCTGCCAGGCTCCTCTGTCCATGGGGATTCTTCAGGAATATGGGAGTGGGTTGCCATGTCCTCCTCCTGGGGATCTTCCCAACCCAGAGATCGAACCCAGGTCTCCCTCATTGCAGGCAGATTCTTTACCGTCTGAGCCACAAGGGAAGCCCAAGAGTGTTATATATACAGCCAGATGGATTGTTGGTCTGTCTCTGTATGGCACACACTTTTGGCCATAAAGTTATAAGCTATAAACTCCCCAGAAAAAGCATCAGAGAAAAAACTGAATTACAGTTTGCTTTTTTTTTTCCAGCCTCAACTCTTATTATTAACTATGCTGTTTCATTACTTTGCTACTTATGAAGTGGGGAAGATTAGTCATATATTCCTCTCCATTTGGGGGCCAGTTGTGAAGCAGGCAGAATTCATTAGACGAGTGTATCATCCCACCACACTACTGTGCCAAAACCACATAAAATATATATACCAAGTGCTGAGGAAGGATTAAAACCCAATCAAGATTTAAGATGCAGCAGAAGTATATGGAGATGAAGATAAAAATATAGAAAATTCCAAATCACGAGATATTGGAGTACACTCAGGAATCTGTATTGTACTGAACAGTCCAGGTGATTTCAATGTGTGTAGTTCCTGGAACATGATTGTCATAAACACTAATAAGCTGATACAATATGAAAAGACATAGAAGTTACAAAACTTACATTTACTCTTCAAGAGATTATAAGTTCTCATTGTAAGAATTTGTAGGTGTATTTATAAACATGTAGATCTACATTATGCAATATATTCTTATTCAAGTATTAATTTTTTAAGTGGCAAAATAGTTGAAATGGTAAATTTCCCACATAGTAAATAAAATCAAATTCCAAATCAACTAAGCATAACATTTACCGATTATCATCATTTTCAGCATAACAAATATATTCTAATTTAAATTCCTAAATTGTACAACTTAATAAAAGTCACATAGCTGTGAAAGTCCCATGAAAACTTGAAAAGATGTAAGAATACTGTTTCTATTAAAATTATTTTGGCATTGTTTTGAATGTAACTAGGCACAGACTCAGGCTTTTTTTTTTTTTTTAATCATGTTGCTTCCCAGGTGGCTCAGTTGTAAAGAATCTGCCTGACAAAGCAGGAGATGAGGGTTTGATCCCTGATCTGCGAAGATCCCCTGGAGGAGGAAATGGTACCTCCTTCCAGTATTCTTGATGAAAAGCCCCATGGACAGAGGATCCTGGTGGGCTATAGTCCATGGGGGTCACAAAGAGACCACTGCCAGGAAAGACACAAGTAACAGTGAACGGTTGCTAGAGTTTGGTCAAATGTTTCTCCAAGCAGTATCAGAAAATCTGAAAGAAAATCACTTGGTATTTACTATAAAGTATAGATTGATAGATTTCCCACCTTATACATATTATGGATCTAGTTGCAAGGGTGTACAAAGATGATTGTGGATATCTGTAAGTAAGTAAATAATGTTCAGCTTTACAGGTTGAGATGCATAGCAAAATGATGTTATCAAATTCTGTCCTTAAAACAAAAAGGAAAAAATATTATGTAGTTTGAATTTTCTTCTGTATTTTTGGAATTTTAACTTTCAGTAGTAACAAAAGAGAGTCTCCAGTGCAGGGCCAAGGCTAAAATAAAATGAATAAAGTTCTTGCCTGGGGTGCAAAAACTAAGGGGCAATTTAAGAAAAAGAAAGGAAAAGTGATAAAAACAAGATACAGAGCTCTGCTAAGCCATATTGAATTTTGAAATAAAGTAAGTAATACTTAAAAGAAATGCGATCCTGATCCCTTAATTTTAAATTTTATTTTTTATTCATCATGGATAGTTTTGCATTACTTTTATCTTTTTAAAATAGTGCATTAAAATACTGTTTATTTTAATTACTGAGTTTTTCAGCACCACCTTTATTTTTGGATAAGAGGCAGATACCTGACTGTAGTTACAGATATGCTTCTCTGCGTCATGCAAAATGGAAATACTCCATTATTTAAAAGCATGTTAACATCCAAGCACAGTGAATTGTTTCCCTCCAACTGCATCTCCTAGGTAAATATGCTTCTGCCTGGAGGTAAGATCAATTTTGCTCCCCAAATTTAGTCAGATCCATTATGTAATGAAGCCAAATGAACTTATGTTCTCTGAGATTGAGAATGAAGTGGGCATGCCCTAAAAATATGGTTTGGTCAATATTTTTTTAAAAAATTAACTAATATACTAAATAATGAGATAAGGTGGAGAGGAGGATATGTTAAGGAAAAACGAAAACAAACATCAAACATGATAAACTAGAGTGTGTATATCCAGCTTTGAGTATAAAGCAAAAAATTACAATAATTCTGAGTTGATCAAATTATAGTTCTCTCCTCAGCAACTAATAATGTCTTCAGAGGTTCGATTTGCTCTTATTATCATATTTTGGACCGATAGTTTCTCTGAAGAAAATCTGTTTGAAATCCCATGACCAAAAAGAAGAAACTCAAGCCAAGTATTTGATTGTCTACTAAATACTTGTTGTGACAGTACACTCAGAGAAGCAGATTTTGTCACACTGGTTCTTTTACTATTGCAGAGTTTTACTATTGTCTTCATTAAACTAAAACAGCTTGTTTAAAACCTACACATGGCAGGGATCTTTTGAAAACTGTTCAAACATGGCATAGATTTGCAGACTAAAAAGTAATAAGAAATCTGAAGCATAAACTTAAGGTTAGTCTTTTGAACACAGCTGAAGGAGCCAGGGTTTAGTTAATTGAGAAAGTAATCTTTGTGATGATACTGCAATACATTGGCAAAAATCTCTAAAAGTCTCCAAAAGAAAAAAGAGCAAGTTTGCAGCTGAGTACGATTTGCAGTGGAGAGATTCACCAATATTTTGATAGAAATTATCACTAGAAATACAATCTAAGGTCCTTTTATCTTCCTATAAAAAAAGTGCACTGTTCTATGATGAGACTATTTTATCTGCATGCAGAGGTTATAATAGTGATCATTTAAAATATATATATATTCATATCAATGTCAGTAGGAAAGTTTTTGAGTTGGGACCTACTTAAAGGAAATTTCTGCTTTGCATTATGAGGATTATAAAGCCCTTAATTGCATCATATAATTTCATTTTATATAGTAAAATTTTCAGAGACATTAAAGTTGAAGTTGGTATTTTAAGAAAGTATTTATAATATTGTCCTATACAGTGGTGGAGAAATGAGCAGAAAGACTACTTACGTCATTTCAAGCTTCATAATGCTATTGTTCAAATGCTTTTTCAAAAAATTTGAAGAGTACTACAATAAGTTCTTAAAAATTTAACTGGCTCGTTAACCAGGTGGTGCAGTGGTAAAGAATCCTCCTGCCAAGTAGGAGAAGCAGGTGACGCAGGTTCAGTCCCTGGGTCGGAAAGATCCGCTGGAGTAGGAAATGGCAACCCACTCCGATATTCTTGCCTGGAAAATTCATGGACAGAGGAGTCTGGCAGGCTATAGTCCGTCCATAGGGTTGCAAAGAGTCGGACACAGCTGAGTACACAAGAATGCATAAATTACTGTAGAAAACATTTTTATCATAAATTTGTATGAAAATTTTATATATGCCATATATAATTTTTCCTAGTTTAAGAAAGTAAACATTTTTTACCAGAAACAGTCCATTTCAGGAAAATAAATAAATAGCAACTTTTTGAAGTATCTAAGAGTATGGAATTATTTCCTTTGCCTAAAATATTTTTGATAATTTTGAGGGAAAAATGAATACTATTTATGTCATATATTTACTTAAACTTTACCCCAAACTTAACTAATAATATTTTATTAAAGGATTAGCTAGTCATTCTTCCTTTTATTCATTTATTTAAAAAGAAGTATTTACTGTATACCTACCATGTGGTAGACACTCTGTGAGATCCTGAGGAGAGGTGAACAAGCTAGTCTTAATTACTGTCCTCAGGAAGCAAATGCTATAGGCTTGCCTCAATTGTTTTGAAAAAAATTACCAACAAGTTGAAAATTTCAAAATATCTTGCCTATAATTCTGGACATAGTTATTCTATAATCTATCTACCCTGGAGATAATATTTTCAAAGGAATTACAATTTTTTTGGTAGAATTTTCTAGATTAATTTGAGGAATAATGCAAGACAAAATGGAAAAATGCATGCTCGTTCTTACTCAACTGATGAATGCTTTTTGAAAAAAGCCGAGTAATGATAACCATGATAATGTTGTATAACAATTCTGTTTTAATGGTAAAGTCAAATGCATTCATGATTTATACGTTAGAGGAAATCATTCTATGCATCTAGGCATATGTGAATAATATACACATCGGACAACTCTGCCTCATTTGCATGCATTTAAAATGTTTCAAATTTTTCAAATATAATGAAAAGCTTGTCTATTTGCACATGGGATTAATTTGATGCTAGAAGAAGAAATTCTGCATAA
Organism: Giraffa tippelskirchi; assembly: GCF_054371585.1. Classification (NCBI taxonomy): domain Eukaryota; kingdom Metazoa; phylum Chordata; class Mammalia; order Artiodactyla; family Giraffidae; genus Giraffa; species Giraffa tippelskirchi. The sequence goes on from NC_137278.1 coordinate 68,995,770, forward strand.
AGCTAGCTATTCTATGAGGATAAACATTCTACCCTCTGTACCTATTGGATGAAGAATGAAGCCTTGGTATGAATATAGACATGTCTTTATATATTTCCAAAAGTCTAGTTTACAGATACTTCCCTTGACATGCCATGACTTTTTTTTAATACTATAGAGACGGGACAGTCTTTGAGGTTCCACTTTCACTGAAGATGGAATGGTTTATATAGACTAACAGGCCCATCAAAAACAATTAGAAAAAGCTTAAAACATGTTTATAAGCCTCAGAGAGCAACTGAGGCAGCCAAGAGTTGATTAGTAACACTATTTAACAGAAGATAAGTGTATTTTGATTAGGAAAAACCATCTAAGTAAATTAAAAACAAAACAAAACTTAAATGAGGTTAGGTGAGAATTAGCAGAAGAATATTTTAGTAACCTCAATATTAAGGCAATAGAAATATCAAGACTAAACCATAGAAAGAAAAGTAGAAGAGAGAAAGAAAAATAACTTGATACACAGAATGTGGTGAAATTATCGAACATATATGAAATTACAGTTCAAGCAAAGAAGTGGAGAGATAATTGGAAATAAGCAATATGTGATTAGAAACAAGCCAAGAATTGTCCAAAATTTATGAATAATCTCAGTTCACAGATTTAAGAAGACCCTAAGCAGGAAAATGGAATGTGAAGTCAAGTGGGCCTTAGGAAGTATCACTACGAACAAAGCTCTTGGAGGTGATGGAATTCCAGTTGAGCTATTTCAAATCCTACAACATGATGCTGTGAAAGTGCTGCACTCAATATGCCAACAAATTTGGAAAACTCAGCAGTTGCCACAGGACTAGAAAAGGTCAGTTTTCATTCCAATCCCAAAGAAAGCAATGCCAAAGAACGCTCAAACTAACGCACAATTGCGCTCATCTCACATGCTAGTAAAGTAATGCTCAAAATTCTCCAAGCCAGGCTTCAGCAATACGTGAACCGTGAACTTCCAGATGTTCAAGCCAGATTTAGAAAAGGCAGAGGAACCAGAGATCAAATTGTCAACATCAGTTGAATCATTGAAAAAACAAGAGAGTACCAGAAAAACATCTACTTCTGCTTTATTGACTATGTCAAAGCCTTTTGACTGTGTGGATCACAATAAACTGTGGAAAATTCTGAAAGAGATGGGAATACCAGACCACCTGACTGCCTCTTGAGAAACCTGAATGCTTGTCAGGAAGCAACAGTTAGAACTGGACATGAAACAACAGACTGGTTCCAAATAGGAAAAGGAGTACATCAAGGCTGTATATGGTCACCCTGCTTATTTAACTTATATGCAGAGTACATCATGAGAAACGCTGGGCTGGAGGAAGCACAAGCTGGAATTAAGATTGCTGGGAAAAATATCAATAACCGCAGATATGCAGATGACACCACCCTTACAGCAGAAAGTGAAGAAGAACTAAAGAGCCTCTTGATGAAGTTGAAGGAGGAGAGTGAAAAAGTTGGCTTAAAGCTCAACATTCAGAAAACTAAGATCATGGCATCCAGTCCCATCACTTCATGGCAAATAAATGGGGAAACAGTGCAAACAGTGGCTGACTTTATTTTTTGGGGCCTCAAAATAACTGCAGTTGGTCATTGCAGCCATGAAATTAAAAGACACTTACCTCTTGGAAGGGAAGTTATGACCAATCTAGACAGCATATTAAAAAGCAGAGATGTTACTTTGCCAACAAAGGTCCGTCTAGTCAAGGCTATGGTTTTTCCAGTAGTCATGTATGGATATGAGAGCTGGACTATAAAGAAAGCTGAGTGCCAAAGAATTGATGCTTTTGAACTGTGGTGTTGGAGAAGACTCTTGAGAGTCCCTTGGACTGCAAGGAGATCCAACCAGTCCATCCTAAAGGAGATCAGTCCTGGGTGTTCATTGGAAGGACTGATGTTGAAGATGAGACTCCAATATTTTGGCTATCTCATGCGAAGAGCTGACTCATTGGAAAAGACCCTGATGCTGGGAAGGATTGGGGGCAGGAGGAGAAGGGGATGACAGAGGATGAGATGGCTGGATGGCATCACCGACTCAATGGACATTAGTTTGGGTAAATTCTGGGAGTTGGTGATGGACAGGGAGGCCTGGCGTGCTGTGATTCATGGGGTCGCAAAGAGTTAGACACGACTGAGCAACTGAACTGAACTGAACTGAAGTTAAGCGTGCATGTTGTATTCCACAGAATCCACTAGAAGTTGCTACGGGTAAAATGTTAAATAATACAAAAAAAATTGACTAATCCAATATATTCAAAAAAGGAGGGGAAAAGAAAGCACAGACTAGGTAGGGCAATTACAAAATTATTTTAAGTAGACAGTGAACTCCATTACATGATTGTCATATAGAATTTTAAAACATAATTGAAGCATTTAAAAATAAATATATAGAAAAGTTAAACTAAAAATATTTCAAAAAGAGACATTTTACAAAAACTAATCCAAACAAAACTGGACTAGTTCCAAGGATATCTGACAAAATAAACTTTATGACCAGCAGCAGTAATAGAGATAAAAAGAGATATAGCATTTTTATTATTAAAGCATTCATCTAACAGGAATAAATAAATATATTTTAATCAAGAAGTTATATTAATATATGTGTATATGTAATGGCAACATATATCAAAATATAAAAAAATATTTGCTTATTTATAAAAAATGCATAGAGAAAATTTCACAGAACATGAAGAATATGTACTATATGAATTATACACTGAATAAACCTGATTTAATCAACAGTCAGAATACTCATGCACAACACTTTTGGAGGAAACATTCTTTTCAGACCTAAAAAAATTGATATATGCATGAATTGTGAATACATAATATTATGAAAAAAATCTTCCAATGTTTGAAAGTTGCCATATGGTTCTAAGTATCTATGGGTCAAAAGTAAAATCACAGAAATTAAAAAGATAGTTTTACCTGAATCATAATGAAAATCCCACATATCAGAATGTGTGGCGTGCAGCTAAGAAGAAAATGTATAATCTCCAAAGAAGACATTAAAAAAGAAGAAAGTGACAATTAAGTTTATAAATATCTATCTTAAGAATTTGGCCAGAAATTAGAAAATGAGTGCATTAGAAACAAAGAAACTACGTGAAAGGTAAACTTTAAAATCAAATTCAATTATATGGAAAACAAATACACAACAAAGAGTAAAAAAAGAGAAACATTGATTCTTAGGAAAGATGATTAGAATTGATAATTCCCTATGATGAATTATGAAGATAAAAAGGGAGGAGGATAAGATTTACTAATACCAGGAAAGAATAGAACATCTGTAAGGATCCTATATGAATGAAAAAATATAAAGACTTAGCTTAAGTGGCCTCATTAGTGTATATTCTACCAAGCATTTAATGAAAAACAATACCAGCATTACGTAAGTCCACCCACAAAATAGGGAAAAATGAAAAAATTCTCGTTCCATTTTATAAAGATAGCATTATCTACTTTCTTCCCAAATTATAGGCCATTCTCCTTATGAATTTAGGTGCAAAATTTCTATATAAAGTATTACCAAACAAAATTAATAAAAGCGTAATAAATATGAACTAGCTGGGGACATAATAGCAATTTAAGTGGTTAATACTTGTAAATCAACCAATGTTGTTAATCATATTAACAGAGAAAAATTTTATGATTGTATAAAAGTTTGTCAAAATATTAATGTTTTTTTATGGAATTCAACAATATTAGTAGACTGAGATTAGGAAAGAATTTACTTAATCTAATAAATAATATCTCTGTTAAAATGCAATAGGCACTACTCATAGTGTGAATTATTAAAAGCTACTAGAATTTAATTTCTTTATAAAGGTTCATTACATGAGACAACAAAGAGACCATTAAAACTAAATGTGAGACATACCCTCACATGTATTAACACTTGATTATTTATTTTTGACTAAAATAATACTTCAGAACAGTGGGAAGTTTCGGTCTTTTCAATATATAGTTATGAGTTAACTGGATAATCTTCTCAAGAAAAAAAGTTAAACCGTGATATAATATTGATCTACATATGAAATATATATATATATTTTGAAATTTAAAGTACATTACTACAAGGTAATATCATGATTTAGGATATAAAATTGTTTTCTTTAATACTATACACAAAACAACCAAAAAGAAAAATATTTAAAAAAATTGGACAACATTAACATTTAAGTTTCCCGTTTGTCAAAAGAAATTATGAAGTAGACACACAGTCATGCTTACACCAAGAGGGTAAGATATTTTAATATGCATAAATGTAAAAGAAATCACATGCATTAGAACTTTTTACAATTAATTTTGAAGACAGGTAATCAAGTAGAAAAATGGGCACAGTAATTGAATAGTCTAGCTTTCCAGATAATCTTGTAATGACCAATACATTTATGAGTAGGTGCTCAGCTTCATTAGTCATATGGAAAATAAAAAAAAAAATAAAACCATAATAAGATAACAATAAGATCAACTAAAATTAAAATCAACCAAAATTCTCTAAAATTAAAATGATTGATAAGTATTTGTTGGCCAGAAAGTGACAAACTCTCATATGCTGCTTTTCAGAGGACAAATTGTTACAACTTGAAAATCTTTTCGGCAACAACTACTAAAGGTAACTCATGAGCCATGTAACACTTAGACATGGACTCATGGAACTGTGTATATATTTGCAACACATAATTGTATAATAATATTAATAACATATTGTTTGTGTTAGATACTGAAAGTAATCCAAGTGTTTATCAACAATTGGATAGATAAATATTAATATATTTATAAAATTGAATACAGCATTGAAAAATGAGTAGATTACCACTATGTTCATCCACATGAAGGGATCTCACAAGCATAACATTGATGTAAAGGAGAACATACTGAATTACAGAGTTCATATACATTGGAAAATAGCCAAAATTAGTTTGCATGTATGTGCTCAGTTGTGTCTGAGTCTTTGCTGCTCTGTGGACTGTAGCCTAGCAGAGTCCTCTGTCCAAGGAATTTTTCCAAGCAAGAATACTGGAGTGGGTTGCTATTTCTTACTCCAGGGATCTTCCCGACGCAGGAACCAAACCCTCGTTTCCTCCATCACCTGCATTGGCAGGCCAATTCTTTACTGCTATCACCACCTGGGAAGCCCAAACTTAGTTTGAGAGGTTGGAAAATAAAGATATTTATGGAGGAAGGGATAGGAAGTGGCTGGAAGGAAAATGAATGTCATATTCTATTGTTTATCTTGATGAAAGTCATATGGATGTGTTTACGTCTTTGAAATTCATCAAGCTCTAGACTTAGGTTTTCTATATTTTATTATTCTTTACTACAATAAAAAGTTTAATTTTAAAATATTGCTGATATGAAATCACTAAAAAACTACAATATTCCTTTTTCTTATCATATTCAAGACCTATGTATTATACATAAAATGTATTGAGATGTATATATTTGAGAGAGGTATTCTTGCTTTATATGCTGTGACATTTTGTTTTCTACTTTCAGTTTCTTCAAAATTAAATGCCACAATAATAATTTTATAGTATATTGTATAAATTTCTCTGAAAAATGTTATAACAGAAGGATATAGTGAACAAGAATGTGGGCTTTAATCTTAGATCTGGGTGTCATTCATCCAGAAGCAGTCTATGGATTTGGGTACAAGTTAATTTGAGTGTGTAAGCCATATCTTTTTGAAAGGCAGATGGACAGAGAAAGAGGGAGAGGAAGAGAGATAAAAAGAGAGAGGGAAAAAGTAAGAGCAAGAACAACAGTGAGAGGGAGAAAGTGAGGGAGGAAAACAGCGAGAGAAGGGGAATAAATATGAATGTCTGCTGCTCAAGGTCATTATATGGATTAAAGTAACACATACATAAAATCATCTAGCAGACTGCTTCTTATACTAGTTTTCTCCATATGTGTATTTTCCCAAACCTCTCTATCATGTATATACTATATTAGTTTCCTAAGGCTATCATAACAAATTACCACAAACTATGTGATTTAAAACAGCAAAAACTTATTTTCTTACAATTAAGAAGTCTAGAATTCTGAAGCCAAAATGTGAACAGGGTTGGTCCTTTCTTGAAACTCTGAGGAAGAATCTGTTCCATATCTGTCTCAGAGCTTCTGGCGTTGCTGGCATTTTTGGCCTTCCTTGGCTTGTAGCTGTATCACCCTGATTTCTTTGTCCTTATGGATGTATTCTTTGTGTTTCCTCTGTCTTCAAGTTTTTCTTTCCATATACGAACACTTGTCTTTGGATTTGGTGGTGGTGGTTCAGTCGCTAAATTGTATGAGACTCTTTTGATCCCATGGACTGTAGCCCACCAGGCTCCTATGTCCATGGGATTTCCCAGGCAAGGCTCATCCTAATCCACTATGACATCATCTTAACTGTAGTACATCTACGAACACTTATTTCCAAGTAAGGTCACATTCACAGATACTAGAGGTGAGAACATCAACATATCTTTTGGGGGGATAGAATTCAACCCATAACATATCTAAGCAGCCATTAAACTAGAGAAGCTAAGGGATTTGTCTAGGGTGCTAAACCGAGTTAATAACAAAGCTAGAGCTAGGAAACATACGTTACTCAGAATGCAGTGTTTCTTCCCATATACCAAGCTACGTAAAAAATCATCTTCCTGATTCCAGTAGATAAACCTTTAATCTTGATTTTATCTATATATTCACCTTATATTCTTGGCTAGATTGAGAACATATAAATACATCTTTTGAAATATTGAACTCAGATAAAAATAATGCACAAGTGTGAGTTTGCATGTGTATGTGTGAACATAAATGTGAAGGTGACAAATTGGCAGCCCATGTGCCATTTCCAAGAAGTGAAGAAATCTGTTTTGTCCTATACAGTGTTGTTGTGGAGGTTATTATTATTTTTAACGATTTATGATTTTAGAAAGCAATAATTTTATATAAAATTCCAAATTTCCAACAGCTTTTGAAAAATGATATGATCTGGAAACACTGGGCCCAACTGACCACAATCTGCTAGACCTGGGGCGTGGATGCCCTTTTTAGAAAAATGTGCAATCTGTAGTTGGCCACAGTGCCAACCCATCCTCATTGTTTCCCCAGTTCGGTTTACCTCACTCATGTATGTCACATGCTGGACTTGCTTACATTCCTGTCTGCTCTCATTGATCTAGAGAAAATTAAATTGTCTAGTGTTGTACTATAGTTTAATTCAGTGGGATGTCTAGATTAAGTGCAAATATTTTAAGGTTTAGTTCATTTCCATTTTACTGTTATATTTTCTTCAGCAGGAGAAAAGCGCTTATAAAAATAAAATTCTTGTCAATTTGGCTTTACAAGTAACTTCAAAAGTCCAAGATTATTTTTTTGTTTGAAAAGTCAGTATCATTACTCTAATTTGTAAAATTCCAATACTGTATACTGAATATCTACCATTGTCTTTATTTTTAATATACTTAGCTTTCTGTGTGTGTATGATTAAGTGTATGTGTCATATATGATTAAGTGTATGTATGATATATAATTAAATGAAAAACAGTCTTAAACAGATGCAGTGGAGAAAAAACTGGGTATGAGAGGTAAACATAAGCACTACAGGAGAAGGAGAGAGCCCTGGAATAATAATGAGGCTTAAATATATACATATAAAAATGAGGGGGATTAGTTTGTGATAAGATGGGAAACAGATAAACAATAAACAAACAATAATTCACACAAGATGTGCCTTAAAAGCTACCTACAAATTATTTCAATATGCCCACACAGAGAATGGATTCCACAGATTTTGAGGGGGGCTGAGATTATGCAAAGTTACAATAAGGTTTTGAGTCTCACTAGCATCTAGAACTTCAGCACAGCTCTTGATCTTCCCTCAAAAGTCAAAGTAAGGGAAAGTAAATTATATTGGTTAAATTAAACACACTGGCTGCAGGGACTCCATGAAAATAAGTGTAAAGCTAGATTCTGATGGATGAGAAAATTCCTTTCCTGAAGTCTAGCCATTGGAAATGGGAGAGATTGACTGTGAGTAGGGATGTGAGTGGGTTCCCCTGGTAGCTCAGTGTGATCGAATCTGCCTGCAATACAGGTGACATGCAGGATCCTCGGGTTAGATCCCTGGCTCAAATATGTGACTAATCAGGGAATAAAATTACCCCCACGGGGGCTTCTCACAAATTTAGTTTAGTAGCTGCTATTCTTCTTTAGAAAGATTTTTCATCATTGTGGGAGGAAGGAGAGGTGGGAGGGAGGCATGAAGGAACATACACAGGTGTTAGTGGTGCCTAGATTTAAGAACACTACCCATCAAAAGCACTGCAGGGATCGACCCCATAGTGAAACCTCTCTAGCAGGTGCATCAGGTAGAACTTAAAGTACTATTCTCAAGGACCTATTCATGTGTTTTCTCTACTGTGGCTTGACACATTAATAATTATCATTATTCAAGTAATTTGTAGCCATTAAAAATCAGTCCATATTCTAATTACTGAAAAATTATATACTCATGTAAAAGTAGCCTAATTTTACTTTGCCAAAGATTTTTTTTCAAGTAGTACAAAACAATATAACATGCTGAGTTTGCTTATTTCTCCTGAAAGTAACTTAGTAAACTTCATGAAAAATTACAGGGCTTTTTCTATATGAAATTTCTAGTATTTTTTTCCCATTCTATAGCTGAGTCCAAAGACCCAGACTTATTGTATTTCCTTGCATTTAAAAACCCCTCTGAGTTGTTTTGTTGAAAATGAGGTGTACATAGTGGCATGTTCAATAACTATTCTTCAACTTTTGTTACTAAGAAACCATCTTGATTCATACAAAGGAAATCAGCTAGACATTTAGCCACAAACCAAATAACAGTGTTGTATTTACTATTAAATTAGTTGTAAACTAAACAATAGCACTTCAATTATGCAACAGTGATACTGTCATTGAGTAGAGGAATTCACTATTAGTGTGAAATTTAGTTGAGAATATCATTTAATCTAATCTCTCCCTAGTAATACCATTATTTCAGTAGGAAAAAATGGCTTTCATTTTGATCACTTGTATCACAGCAAATAGAAAATCCCTCAAAATGATAAATCTTATTGCTCTTTTAAATTATCTACCATCTTTAGTGGAAAGGTATTTAATACATATCAGCTCATATTTTCCCTCATTATTACCATACATTTCTTCTCAATCACATATTTGTCAAGCTAAAACCCTCTTCCAAATTGATATCAGTCTTGGAATTCATGGGTATCTCAAAACCTCCACATTGCCTTAATGTTAATTGAGAAAGTAGGTGTTTACACTGATCTCCTAATGTTAAAGCACAAGCTACGATTGCAGCAATAAACACAGAGTGTCTCTGTATTCATTTCTCAGTCAAATAAAAAATCTTATCACTTATTTTCATTTATTTTTAGTGTAGAGCAAGCTTCCAAGTTAGAATGCTCATTAATGTTGAATACCTTATGGAAATATATTTGTTTATGGTGATCATGCATTTCCATTTTCATTGTTGCAAAATGTTTACCAGTTTATGGTATGAGATATTATTTATGTTTCCATATTTGGGTTGTTAGGAATTCTCCCAATCAGACATAAGCATAAACAACCACCTTGATTTCACAATTATCTCATTTGTTTTGAGTAGTAGAAAGGGGCAGAAGTTAAAATCCTTCACACAGTACTGTAGCCTAAAATTGGTAGATTCCCTTAGGTTACTGGAGAGGAAAGGTTGGAAAGGTTATCCAAAGGTTCCAAAGGTTATTGAAAAGGTTATCCCTTTCTAAAAAAAAGGAAAAAAAGTACTAGATTCTTCTGACAAACGTTGAAAGTGTCAATCACTCAGTACTGTCTGACTCTTTGTGACCCCATGGACTGTAGCCTGCCATTCCCTTCTTCAAGGGATCTTCCTGACCCAGTGATCTAACCAGCATTTCCTGCTTGGAAGGTGGATATTTTTACTGTCTGGACCACAGGGGAAGCCCCTACAAATATTAAACTGCCTCAGATTTATTTCAATAGGAATCATTTTACATCTTACCTACAAACAAAAAAAGAGATAATAACATTAAAAACACCTTATCTGTTTTCATTAAGATACTTTATATAGTGTTTGTTATTAAGGAAAGATATTACTAACACATTCCAAAGTTGACTGTGTAGTTTCCTGAATTCCTCTTGATGAAACTCTTAAAAAGGGAATGAACATTGATTAGCATCTGTATTGTGTCAAGTAGTGCGCTAGGCATATTCAATCATTTGATGAGAGGCAGTGTAGCATGGTGTTTAAGATCACAGTCTTGAGTTTGAATTCTTCTTTGCTCTTATATTGCAAGGTGTGACCTTGACTGTCTTGATTAACCTCTCTGTGTTTCACTTTTCTCATTGGTAAAATGAGTGAAATCCCAGACTCTATCTTATAGGGTTGCTGTGAGGGATAAATTAAGTTAATGTAAGTAAAATATAGAGAAGTTTGGCATGGAGTAGACACTCAGCATTAGGTATTGGCATTATCTTCACCAAATCTTATAAACTGTCATTATCCTTATTTTACTAATGAGGAAACCAGTGTTCAAAGAGGTGAAGAAATTTACATTTAGAAACAACACAGCAAGTCATACTTTAAAGAGCGTCGATGGCTCCCCACTCCAGTACTCTTGCCCGGAAAATCCCATGGACAGAGGAGCCTAGTAGGCTGCAGTCCATGGGGTTGTGAAGAGTTGGACATGACTGAGTGACTTCGCTTTCACTTTTCACTTTCCTGCATTGGAGAAGGAAATGGCAACCCACTCCAGTGTTCTTGCCTGGAGAATCCCGGGGACGGCGGAGCCTGGTGGGCTGCTGTCTGTGGGGTAGCACAGAGTCGGACATGACTGAAGCGACTTAGCAGCAGTAGCAGCAGCATCACTAAATTATGTTGTGATTTTTTTCCCCATTCTATACACATACTGATAGTTTTCTCTCTGCATACTTACTAAAGGAAAGAGATCTTTTGCCTGCCCATATCTCTTAGACTAGATACAGTAGTTGCTTTAAATATGGTAACTGCAAAAGTTACTATTGCAACACATAATTTATTGCCTCACAGTTTAGATTGTGTGTGTGTGTAAGGGGTAGGCACATAGGACTTTTTGTTTTAAAACTTATGCATGAAGAGTAAGAATTTTAATGTATCTCTGAACTAGAAAATCACGGAAGACAGCCTGTGGAAAACTACAATCCAGTAGAAACACTGTGTAGACCAACTGAAGATAAGATCCAAATTCACAAAGGTAAAATGAAAGAAACTGAATCATTACTCAGGTCTTACACACTGGTAGCAATCAATGGGTTTTAAGAGTCCAGGTAAAATACAGGACTTTGACTCTTAAGAGAGCCTCTAGAAATCTGCTAGCATCATCAGATTCACTGAGAAATGTACAGTTCTTAAGGGCATCGTGGAACCTTTTTAGATTCAATTCTTATAAACTTGCTGTCCCTTCTACTTACTTTTGTAGTAACCTTTACCTCTATAAGAGACATATGTAGGCACACCTTATATGCTATTTGTTCTAGAATCTATTGACAATTTTTTTAAATGCCCTAAATTAGGTAGAGTATAATTGTGGACCAAATTCACTTCATGACTGATTAACCTTAGATAAGGTATTTTTTTGAGACTCAGCTTTACAATATTTAATAATTCACTTAAAAAATCATGTTAGCAGTTATTAGTTCATTACATTCCCAAGTAATCTTGTGGAATAAATTGGCACTCACTAGTACCCATACTTTACATTTAAGGAATCTGGATTTCAGAGAAGTGACTTCCATTGGGTCAGAGAGAACAGAATGGGATTGGAACTTATAGAAAAAAGCTAGCATTTATTCAACACAGTTCTAAAATATTTTATATATATTTATTAATTTAACCTCCACAACAACAAATAGATAAATTGGGAACTGTTAATATATCCATTTTACAGATGAGGTGACTGAGGCATTGCAAGATTAAGCATCTTACTTAAGGTCACAGCTGATACATGGCAGAGATGAAATTCAAGCCCAGACAACCTGATTCTAGTTCCCACACGTTTAATTACTTGACCACACTGCCTTTCTGAAGCCAATAAAAATAATACAATTTGTTCCTGTCTCCAAGTTATTTAGACTCTTAGACAAGCAGTGAAAGTATAAATAGGCTTATCAAAAGGAATGAGTTCTGGTTTCTTTGGCAGGAAATGAATATTGGATTTGGAATGTATATTATTTTAGTACTTGTGAATTTGTCTACTTTTTACAGTTTTGCTATATAGGGCTGAGATACAGAAAATAGTCTTACCTTAACGATATTTATGGCTGAAGCTATTAGGCTTGTGGTCCTGAAATAAATATGTCTGTTTTTTTCTGCTCTAAAACCAACCCAGACTAGGCATATAATAGGGTTGGAAATTTAAATGTCCATAGGACTCAAACTATAATTAAGCCACACACCTCAGACTTCTCTACCACCTATTTTGCAAGCTTCCTTTAGATTTAACTCCTTTGTCACCAAACTCAGCAATGCCCACTGGGCATGCCCAGTGATTTGGTCAGTGCCTTGCATCAGGTTTCACTTCCTCCAGGTTTTGCCAGCTGCAAAAGAAAGGAGGAGACAGAGCAAAGAGTTAAGCAGGAACAGAACTTGGTTCAGCTCCGGATGTCCATGGCCAGGGCAGAGCACAGAAAGCTGGGGGAGGCCAAGGGATGAGGAGACGCTACCACCAAAAGTACCTTGTCCAATAGATGAGTATGGGCTCTTAAACTGTCACATTAACCTGGTGGGTCCCTTTTCCATCTTTTTGGCACAGCTTGGGCAGATCGTGACGATCTGAAGTGATCACTCATCCCGGGGCCACTCAAAGGGGTGGGGCAGGGACCGTGGATCTGGGGGAATGCCAGCGACTGTGTGAACCTTGCCTGTCTCTGCATTCCTCGAAGAGCTGCAGCTTTTCTAGGGTTCCAAGCAAGAAATCAAAGTGCACAACTAAAGCGAGAGCTCATCTAAATCACCGACTCCTTGGCTCTTTCCTTTTGGCCCTGGAACCAACCCTCTCAGATACCCTTGCCCAATCACTATTAAACCCCGGAGAAGTGGAATCTCCACACAGCTTTCCATGGGTCTAGCAGGGGCCTGGGCATGCTCAGTAGGCTACGTGTTTCTCTCTCTCTCTTTTTTTTTCCTCTCTCTCTGCCTCTCCCGCTCTCTCCTCTCCCTCTTCCTATATCCACCTCCCCTCTCCCTCTTGGGGGAGGGTGGGTGGTGACAAGTTAGAAGCACTTGCGTTAGGTCCCCGCCCCCAGGATCGGGCTCCCCCGGCAAGAGGACGAAGCAAAGACAGAAACACACCTCTCTGCGCAGCATCCCCACCGGGAGGGGCTGCGCCCGGCGGGCTGAGCCCACCAGTATCCCAGTCTGAGGACGGCCCGCCGCTCTCCATGGTACTGCGGAGAGCTCAGCTCCGCCCTTCTCTTTCAGAAGGACAGCACCCAACGTCACGTAACCCAGCCTTCTCGGGCTCCACGACCGCCTCCTCCTTCCCAGCTCTTTCCCTCTCCTCCTCCTTCTGCTCCCCTCCTTTGCCTGTTCTCCCCTCCCGCACTCCTGGAGATAGACGCTCAAGCCTGACGCCTCTCAAAAGGCAGCAGCAGTCGCCTTATCCACAGACCTCAGGAAATTCGCTTTGACCGTTGCATGCCTCAAGCTCCGGCTCGAGCTAAGGGGGAATAACCGGGCAGGTAAAGAAGCTCAATTTGTGTTGGGGGGGAGGGGATGGGGCGAGGCTAGCTGGAGAAGGATATCTTTCCCCATTGTAATTGAGCCAGGATCTGCCACAAATGCACTGGAAAGGATGGGTGGTGGGAGGGTGGAGGAGTATAGATCTTGGTTGTTTTGCATGAAGCTTTTTAAATAATGACAAGAAGATGAGATGGTGGAGCTGGGGTAGTAACTTGAAGACTGAATGCAGCGATTTATTAGCAGAAAAAGAAAACGGGCAAGTTAGAAACCAAAGCAATAAAATACATCTAGAGCTACATCTTTCTTTCTCTTCCCCATCAGCCCCATGCTGTGCCTAGCCTTAATTTGTGCAGTCGACTCCAGGCTCCAAGAAACTGCACTGGTATTAGAGATGGGGCTTACAGACTGGGCGGGAAAGCCAGGGAGAATTTTGGGTGTGCATTGGTATTAAGGGACTTTGAAATATCCAGGGGGAAATGATAGGCACTTCTAAAAATCCTCTCAAAGATTTCAGGTTCTTTATTATGATATATTGAATGATGCATGGAAAGGTGTGTGCGTGTTTGTGCGTGTGTGTGTTACCATAAACATATTAAAATAAATGCAACTGCAGCCCATGAGCATACTGTATCGATCCTTCCAGTGGCTTGGGAATGAATTTGATTCTAGAAATGAAAGAAAAGATTAATGAGGCTGTTAGTCTGCTTTTGAATTAGAGCGCTTCTTCCTTTGGCTGCAGTGAGGTTGTTTTTCAGATCCTTTTATTTTATCCTCTAATTTGTGAACTGGCCATGTTTTCCGGCACCTAGAGAGAATCCTTTTCTCCATATAAATACAGATACTCTCTCACACACAATGAGCTTCCTCTAAGAACTGGGAGAGTCAGTTGACCTCCCCTGTGGTAAGGATATATATGTTTTCCTCCCTCTCTTACATTCCTTAAAAAAAATTGTCAAGCTATGCATCATTGAAGGAGGGCAAGAGAGCAGTGGAAAGAAAGGTTTTCTGATCTATGGAATGTCAATTAATAAAACAATTGATTCCAACTGACTAACAAAAAAAAAAAAGGTTTTCTAACACATGAGCTTGTAAATGGTTTCAAAGCACTTACTCTTGATCTTGAAATTTCAGGTTTATTTCACAATGACTGAAAATTTCACAGATTTCTGAGTCCACTTAAAAAACAAAAGTCTTCTGAATAATATGTTTCTTAGAATGATTTTTAAGAGCACTTTTCTTTGGGTTTGGAGCAGGAGTAGACAAGATATGACTGGTGATTACTGATGCTGTGGCATGTATCAGCTGTAATAAATAAGCAACCAAGATTTTAATTTCCCTTTGCTAGTGGGCAGTGTGTGTAGTGTGTTGTGTGTGTGCTGAAAGAGAGAGAACCAGTCATCAATTTCATCTGGGGAGGAACTTGAAGTGGGATCCCCTAGCTCGGTGGCTCTCAGATGACACCTGTAGGGATTGCTCTGTATTGAAGAGAAATGTTCTCAGTTCCCTTCATGGAGGAGCAGCAGCACAATGCGGTGCCATAAATTACTGCTAGTTTCAGCTTGTAGGAAAAAAAGTGTTAATTGGATAGTGAGTTTCTGTGTCTAGGCAATGAACTGGTGTCTGTGCCTGTGTGTGTTGTGTGTGTGTGTGTTGGGCGGGGGGAGATAGTGAGAAATGGAAATGGTGAGGGAAATACATACATTTTCTTAACCGGACCAGATGATACATTGTGATTTTCTTGGTTAAAATATGAGAGTAAATTTGGTTAAAAAAAATAAAAAGCCTGAAAAACAATTCACTATATATGAGTTCTATACCATTACAAGAACCTGTCAGATTAGAGTTGAATAGAGAGATGATTTAATAGTATAGTGAGTAATTCAAAGCTATGCTTTTAAATGTGAGCTTCCTCGAACCATAGCAGCTAAGGTGACACACATGCCAGTAGCTATTCTAACCACACAAATTCTAAGAGCTGACAGCCAGAAAGGACTTGAAGAGGAGTTAAGATCACTGCACTGTTATAGGTGAAATATTAAATACTTGACTTTAGAGGAGCTAATATTATGGCAGTTGAGACACAAATGCTGCCAAAAACAGACATCTGACTCCAGTGAGGTATTTTCTCCTATAACGAATGATTTCTTCAATAAAAAGGAAGAAAATACTTGTTTGAAATTTAAGAATCCCAAGAAACCATCAATGTTCTTCTTTCTCTGAGAAAAATAGAAGAGTAGGAATGCTACACAAATCCATGCTGGCAGCTTCCAGTCAACAGTTTGGTATGCTTCGCCTGTTGTAGTATCAGCTAACTGAGATTTAAATAGGCTTTGTTTTTATTGTCCATATAACCAGTGCACATATAAGTAGAAGTTTCTAACAGTGTCTTTCTCCCCCCTCTCCTTTTCATATATTTTAAACTTTCTCAGAAACATTAAAATATAACATTACCCAAATTTCTATTTAAAAGAAAAACCTTGGGAGGGTTACCTATTAACAGTTATAATAAACTGCAAGAGTATAATGGCTGATTGTAAGAGTGTAATATTAACTATTAGGAGACATTAGTTCTTACTTATAGATCAGGACAAATAAGTTCCTTCCAATAAGGTTAACTCTGACTTGCTAATAACAGCAATTATATACCTGATTTCTGGGTTGAATAATGATTATATGATACTCAGACTTTAGAACTTAATTTTTATTTTAATTCTCTGCAGATTTCTGGGTCCTTATAAAAAGATAAAATAAAACCAAAATGCATCACCAACACACGACCAATTGATATGCTGGCATGTTAGCTTGGCCTTGCAGAGGCGGAGAAGAGAGAAGAGGAGCTGGTGTGTTTTCCACCTCTAACAGCTTCTGGCTATTTCAAAGCTTCTGTGTTTGAACCCTACTGTTGGGGAGGGAAAAAGAGAAGTAAAACCCAGCCCCTGAGGCCATGTGCAAGGAATTTTGCTTTGGCTACAGTGGTACTGGAAGTCTATGATAATGGCAGAAGAAGCAGGCCTTTGAAGCTACTCTGGGGTTGATAAGTGATGCCTTACTGGTTTGGACACTGCATCTGGAGGAGAAACACCTGAGGTGTTACCAAGCATTCAAGGATCCTAGTTCATTGCTGGCATCTTACTTCCCTGGGAAGTGTTTGCTTTTTACCTGACTCTAATCATTTCCCTTTTGCCTGGCACCACTGCTGACACCTGGCAGATAATGGTATTTGAAGAGTGAAGCATCTGTCAACCCCATCGATGCCCTTGGACTAGTTCATCGGACTCAAATGGATGCGTGACTTCCCTTGACTTTGTGTTGACACCTTTTTTCCAGAACGTTGCTTCCAAAGTGTATCCTCCCTTTGGTCTGGAAGTTCTGTGTCTGCCCTGTGCTACTGGGATCTACGTTTTCCAGTTGGGAGGGGACTATAGGGAGAGAGGGAGGGGTTGCTGGAAGAAGAAGAAGAAAAAAAGAGCTAGATAAAGGAGGGGGCATCCCTCTCACTCCTGCCCGTCCCCTTACCCGACTTCTTCCCGGACCCCGATTTCTGCATCACGGTGTCCAAGATCATTTTGACCCTGTCGGCCCCGGCACCTCCCCGCCGCACCCCAGCCCCGAGCATGGGGACGGCGCTTCTCCAGCGCGGGGGCTGCTTTCTCCTGTGCCTCTCGCTGCTGCTCCTGGGCTGCTGGGCGGAGCTGGGCAGTGGGCTGGAGTTCCCGGGTGCTGAGGGCCAGTGGACGCGCTTCCCCAAATGGAACGCCTGCTGCGAAAGCGAGATGAGCTTCCAGCTGAAGACACGCAGCGCCCGGGGCCTAGTGCTCTACTTCGACGACGAGGGCTTCTGCGACTTCCTGGAGCTCATCCTGACGCGTGGCGGCCGCCTGCAGCTCAGCTTCTCCATTTTCTGCGCCGAGCCCGCCACTCTCCTGACAGACACGCCGGTTAACGACGGCGCGTGGCACAGCGTGCGGATCCGCCGGCAGTTCCGCAACACCACGCTCTTCATCGACCAGGTGGAGGCCAAGTGGGTGGAGGTCAAGTCTAAGCGCCGGGACATGACAGTGTTCAGCGGCCTCTTCGTCGGCGGGCTTCCCCCGGAACTGCGCGCCGCGGCGCTCAAGCTCACGCTGGCCTCCGTGCGGGAGCGAGAGCCCTTCAAAGGCTGGATCCGCGACGTGCGGGTCAACTCCTCGCTGGCCCTGCCCGTGGACAGCGGCGAGGTCAAGCTGGACGACGAGCCGCCCAACAGCGGCGGCGGGAGCCCGTGCGAGGCGGGCGAGGAGGGCGAGGGCGGGGTGTGCCTCAACGGGGGCGTGTGCTCCGTAGTGGACGACCAGGCGGTGTGCGACTGCTCGCGAACCGGCTTCCGCGGCAAGGACTGCAGCCAAGGTAAGGCCCGAAGACGCTGGAGCCCTGGGGCCTTGGCCTGGGCAGGGTGCGGGGAGGCAGGGCGAGGCAGGCCGGGGCCGGTGCATGCGGGCTTCCTTCTCTGGAGAGCTTGTGTCGCGTAGGGTCCAAGTGAAAACCTGTTTCCGGCCTCTCCGCCTTCTCACCTCCCACAGCCAGTCTCGTGGCCTCTTGGGAAAGGTTGAGCAGCCTCCATTTCCAGGTTCAGTTTCCTCCCGGGAGCCTTTTCCACCAGTCCTACTTCATTCCAAGTGGCAAGTAAAATGACCTCTCCTCTTCAGTCCTCGGGTTGTTTGCCAAGCCGTTCCCTCTCTTCACTGGACTGGGGCCCACCAGAACATACAGTTTGCTTTTCCTCTGTCACCCTTCTCTGTAATACACAGATTTCCTCCGTAAGATGCAGATTGGGCATCTAGAAGATTGGGCATACATTTGGTGAAAAATGAAGTCAGGAGAAATTGACCATGGTTGAGAATCCCCACGTAGTTGGTAATGGGCGAGGGAGACAGGATTCATAGACACAGCTGTGCCTTTTACAAGTAAAGTGGCCAGTCCTGCTCCTGGTTGTGGGAAAAGCGGGGTGGAGTAGGGCAGAACTTGTGCAGAATTTCTTGATTAGGAGGAGAGTTCTTGGAATTAATGGTAGTTTCTTTGGCTATGTCCAACATTTGGTGGTTTAATCAAATTATTTCTGTGGTTTGTGAAGTGGGAGAGAGGTCAGCTCATGTTTAGAAGTGTTAGAGATTAAATAGCATATTTCTCAATCAGATGACTTGGGAAGGTAAATAGCAGAGAGATTTAGACGTTGGACTGGGAAGCTTCTGCAGGCCAATAAACAGGGGATGCATATGAAGCATTGCAAGAGATTTTCCAAGGATATTCAGCTAATGATATTTATCTGAGTAGTGGAGGCCAAGCTGTTGTTCTTGGGGATTGAAACTGTGGAATAAAAAAACAAAACAAAACACCTCATACTTCTAAGTTTATTTTTCTCCCTTTTATACATAAAATTCAGTCATTAATGTGTTTTTCCAATGTTGCTACATAACAGTGACCAAGGAAAAATATTGTTGTATAAATACAGGAAAGCCTGTGAACAAAAAGTGAATGATATGAAAACGATATGAAAAAGAAATATGAATATATCTATGGCTGAGCAGGAGAGATGTCAGGGTTTAAAGTAGATAGCTTTTGGGTCAAATCAAGACAGTCAACAACATGTGTATAAATGGCATTTATGGCTGTTTTTTAAAGGTGAATTACTAAATCTTATTTTGAAAGCTTTAGGGACAAAAACTCTATGTATGACTGAATTTTATTGTACAATATCTTCTGGACTTTTTTTTGTTTTTTTATTGCTGACACTGCTAAGGGAAACTAGTCCTTGTAAATCTTACTAGACTTGGCAGTTCTCTCTTACCTGACTTTAAGAGAAACGAAGACTCGATAAAATTTGTAATTGTTTAAACAACAGAAAGGGGGAAAAAAATCTAGTCATTAGGAGAGTTCTGTAGCCTTCATGGTTTTATGAAAAAAAAGTAAGGTGTGATTTTACTGCTTTCTGCCTCCATGAAGGTTTTTGTTTTCATGTATTTTGGTTTAAGTAATTATAGAGGACTGTGTATCCCATGGCCTATACTACACTTTAGCTTGATCGGTAAATTTCCATGGATTTAACATCAGGTTTTATAGTTATGTTTTATGAAAAATGAAACAGTATATGCTTTTTTCTCTACCAAATCTAACTTGATTGTAAACCATGAATAAGATAGCTACATTTGATGGTTTGCTATAGTATAATTTGAAGTTGCATACCTCTGCACTGATACATAGAAATGAATAAAAGATGGACATTATTTTATGGGACACATTGCTCTAAATATCTCAATGCTGCTTTAAAATACAGAGCAGACAATTTAAGGAAGAACACATGAAATATAACTTCCTTCCTTAAATTAGGAAACAAATATGACACAATGACAGCTTGTTCTGTGTGGGAGGGTGTTTTAAATGAAAATTTTTATTTTTCTGTGCATTTTTAACATAGGAAACCAGGGATGTGCATAATCAGGAACAGTTAAGAGTGGAGAAAGCATGGCAAAAGTAATATTTTGAAGAGAAGCAGAATTAGATATCTCTGAAATGCATCCTCAAGTGAATAGCTCCATGAGATAAAAAATCTGGAATTAGATATATATAATTGGACAGTATAGTACCTGATGCATAAGGTAATTCAACCCAGAAAAGAAAATCCATCAGGGTGGTTCTAGAGCTTTGATTCATTTTGAAAATTCGAGCTGAAAATGGAGTGCAGAGATCACCACTGGTCATGAAAGGAAAACGAAAGGCTGGATTCCTTTGATTATCATAGAAATGGAAAATGGAGTGATAAAGGCAGAGCCAGTCTCCCTAGAAAGATTGGCTCCATTTTGCTTATTTTCCCTGTTTCATGTGTGTCAAGTGACTATTAAATAATTAATTGAGAATGGATGCCTCTCCCAATAGCAATCATGTATTGATGGCTAGGGATAGATGATTTCTATTCAGATGAAATATAAACAAAGCTCTGCCTATAGCCAGTATTTACACTGATTGCCACATTTAAAAAAAAAATGGTGATTTAAAAACATCCATAATCATTTGAGAAAATTTGGAAAAAAAATTAACAACAAACATTAAATAATTTTCAAATTATATTGGGTCCCAACTATAATTTTTTTAACTTGATAAAAAGTCTAATATTTTAGTTGTCTTTGTATTCCAAATACAATAAGAATTACTGAAAAGAAAATTTGTGAATATTCTCTTCTTTCTAGAATGCCTTTAAACAACTTATGCACCTATGGATTTCTAGAATATTTTCATTTAATGAGCTCACTTTTATCCTTACTCATTTGTTCAGACAGCCTGGCAAGTTTTACTTACTTATTCATGTGGTGATGGAAAGAGAAAACAGGAAGATTATGTGTCATGATCAGGTTAGTGGCAGAGCCTGAGTAAGAGCACCAGCTCTCTTACTTTCAAGCCCTGTGTTTATCATGACTGCTGAATATGCTTTCCATTTCATTAGATTTGATCATTTTTTTCAGGTCCAGTGATAATTCAAGATAATACACACACACCCACACACATACACACAGAGCTAATGTATATGATGGATACTTATGGGATACATAGCTTTTTCAGTGAATCATACCCATCCAAGTGTCCTGGGATCATTATTATTTAATAAGTTTCTACTTAAGATCACTAATAGTTTCCTAGCAGCTTGAAAGAATTAGTGAATTCTGTGGCCACCCAGTTAAAAATGAGAATAAAAGGCTGATCAAATGAGAACTTAACTTATACATTTTATTATTTCCAAGTCCAGGTTTTATGCATTTTAGGGCCACTTATATGAAAATGTCATACTAGACTATTGGAGAAGGAAATGGCAACCCACTCCAATGTTCTTGCCTGGAGAATCCCAGGGACGTGGGAGCCTGATGGGCTGCCATCTATGGGGTTGCACAGAGTTGGACACGACTGAAGTGACTTAGCAGCAGCAGCAACAGCATACTAGACTGAGTATCAATTTTATTCACTTCCTCTATTTAAATAGCCTGAAACACAAGTGCCTTGTGATGGCTGATTGCTTAATATTACTGAACATGACAGTGTGATAGGTATCACTTAATAAAGCCTCTGCTTTCTATGACTTTATGAATGTTGCCAGATAGACAACCATATTCACTCATTCATTCATTTTTTTCTTTATTCAACAAGTATTAAGTGCTTTGCTTGTGCCTGAATCATAGGCCTAAGCGGTACAACTGTGAGTAAACGCTTAGAAATATTTCCTACTTTCTTAGGAAGGTAAAAGCCTCACATTCCAGTGAGGAGGCTCAGTAATTAAAAAAGTAAATACATGAAAACTTTAAACAATAGTATATATTTTGAAGGACAAGTACATTGTACTATGGGAACTTAAAATAGTGTGAACCGAATTAATCAAAAAAGTTTTCCTGAGGGGTGATGCTTAAACAAAAATCTGAGAGATAAGGAATTAGCCAGGAATTAACACAGGAGAAATGTTAGGTCACAGCCTGGTGTAGGAGCTGACATGGCACATTCAGAAAACTGAGGGAATGCCCTTGAATGGGGAACTCTTAGTGCAGTAGGACCAGGTCCTGTAGGGCCTTCCAACACAGTGTTAAGAATTTTAGTCTTTATTGAAAAAATGATTGAAAAACAATGGAAGGAGTTTAGTGTGGAAGGTAAGGGGGAGGATATCATTATCAAATTTACATTTTGCCAGAGTCCTGCTCCAGCTGGTCCAGGAGTACTCAAGGGATGAATGGCATCGGCGAGAGGAAAGAAAGAAACACGAGTTTTTTTTGATGGCCCAAGGACCATAATCTTTATTGCTTTAGTCTCTATTTATATAGCACATGTTCTTCTACATAATGACTCTTACAATATTTTTCCATTCACACCAACATCCCCTGATTCTAAGATGTGTTAAAAGTTTTTTTCCTAGTCCTTTGTTGCATTTTGGTTACATGTTTACCCTGAAACCTATTTTTATTCTACTAAAAAATAGTCTATGAATCATATTATTCCATCTACTTACTCTGTACAGCCTGCTACTACAGCAAATACAGCGTCTTGCTTCAGTGAATAAGTACTGTAGTGGTGTCTAAGGGCAAAAGTTTCTCATAGTACAGACATTGTCAGTGGTGGTTTGTTTACCATCTACCCATATACCATAAGACTATTTCTGGCAGGGACAAGTCTTTTGCAGTTTACCTAGAAACCATTTACAATACAATTCATATATTTCTTTGTTTATGCTTAGGTTCTAAGGGGCACAAATATCTCTAGCGTCCCAATCTTTATGAGAAAAGGCAGTTGGCTTTGTTTCTGTAATTTTCCCTGATACATGACCCAAGTTTTCCAGTCATCAATAATAATCTCCTCATGAGGCCAGGTCACAATAGGCTTAGGGTTTGTTTTCCAAATGAACATGGCCTTATTCCCTGGCTGAGTGTTAGGGACCCACCAGCCAGGAGCCTCAGGAGGTTTAATCATTTTTGGAATGTTTCTCTGGGGCAAGGGATCATTTTTCTTTTCCTGGACTCTCATGACCTCATCATGGAAGCCCCTACAACTCCAGCCATCAAAGAATGAAACAGAGTTAGCCACAACAAAAGCATAGAAACAGGAAGGAGGGAAGGTTCCGATCCTGGAGAGAAACCGCTTTGCAGTTTCTTCTTGAGTGGTGCCATGACTTTGTCATCTGGCAGTAGATCCAGAACGGCTCCCAACAACATTTCAGAATGATCACTCTCACTGTAGTGTAGAGACCAGATTGATAGGAGGCCAGATAAAAGCATTATTTTCTGTTTGTCAGTCAACAACATTTGTTAAGCACACACTGTAAACTGTAGACTGAACCAGGGGACATAGACGGAAGCAAGATTCTTTTTCTGAGGAAGTTAGAATCTTTGTAAATTTGGTTGTGTATAGAACTCTGAGGCCACTTGTTTGGAACACTTTGGTTCCACCTGTAAAATGCATTATCTGAACCCTTTATGTGGATTATTATGTGATTTCTTTCAGATATGCCCATTGAATCTGTAGGCTTCTGGAGCACATTGATAGTGCCCTATTTAACTATATTCCCAAGGACCTTGCTCAACATGCCTTCCTTGTGATTATATATATGTGTGTGTATACATATATATATATATATGTATACATATTATATATAATATGTATACATATATATAGATTTTAGGCTTTCAGTATTTTAACTACTCCAATAAAGGGAAATACTACATAGATATAATCTTCATAAGGTTAAAAAAATTAAGTAATTACTGTATAGGTAAGTACTGGACAAAAATGATTCAGAGATTTTTGCCAAAGTTTTGTTTGAAGTCTACCATCAGAGGAAAGGTGGATCACCTGTGCTGAAAAAACTTCTAGGAGAATGGAGAAATTCATAATTTTGATTTGGATAAAATGTTCTGAGAAGCTTTTGAAGCATAACAATGAAAGGCATCTGTATGGTCTATCAAAAAAAAAGCTTATCTTGGCTGTAAAATAGTAATCAAAAGTGACCATTTTAGAATTCCACACATGAAGTGGAATGTGTTCAGTTCAGTTCAGTTCAGTTGCTCAGTCGTGTCCGACTCTTTGCGACCCCATGATCCACAGCACGCCAGGCCTCCGTGTCAGAATGCGTTAGTTTGTTTAACTATTCTGAGATGCTTTTGTAGTATAAAGATTGAATTACACAGACTGTGGGACCACACTGCCTGGTTTCAGTGGGCTCACTCAAACTTTATTCCTCAATACTGTCATCTGTAAAAATGGCATAATATTACCTGCTTCATAGGGCTCTTCTCAAAAGCAAGCAGTTCACTTCATGTAAAGCTCTTAGAACAGTTTCTGGCACATAGTAAATATTCTGACGTATCCACTTGTTATTTTTGTTACTTTTATCACCATTACCACTAGCACCACTACTTCTACTGATACCACTTTCTTCAGGGCTACTGTCAAGTAAAATTCAAATATATGCATGCATGCTCAGCCATGCCCAACTCTTTGCAACCCCATAGACTGTAGCCCACCAGCTTTCTTTGTCCAGGGGAGTTTTTCAGGCAAGAATACTGGTGTGTGCGTTAGTCGCTCAGTCGTGTCCAGTTCTTTGCGACCCCATGGTCTGTCCATGGAATTCTCCAGGCGAGAATAGTGGAGTGGGTTGCCATTTCCTTCTCCAAAGAATACTGTAGTGGGGTGCCATTTCTTCCTCCAGGGGATCTTCACTGAGGGTTCGAACCCCTGTCTCCTGTGTCTCCTGCATTGTAGGCAGATACTTTACCTGCTGAGCCATTGAGTAGGCACTGAAAATTCAAATATGGAACTTTTTTTTTAATTAAAAAGAATTTTAATGTAATAATGATCCTTGCTTGATTAGCCCTAAAGTTTCAACTTACAAAGAAAAGCAAAGAGTAAACACAGTGAGCCTTTATTTCTCTACACAGCTATGCTCTAATGTTACCCATGTCTGGCTGTAATTCAGAATATTTAAAACACATTCTATGTGAGAAATTTTATTATAGTTAAGTGCATCTTTAACACAAAAGCATTTGTAAAAACTGTCATTTTGTACATAAATACTTTTATCCATCCTAATCCCATACTTAGTGATTTTTACGATGTTTATCCTAATTTATAGGTATCTAGTGAATCTGTCTTATTTATAATTGGTCTTTGAGGTTCATCTGTAAGTTCAAGTTATTTGTATGTTACAGAGAAGCTAGTTAACATACTTGAGCTTTTAAAATCTCAAGAAAGATTTCTTATAGTTGCATGAACAGATTATATTTTTAGTGTAAAATCATATATACTAGTAACATCATGTTTTGGAGAGCATTAAATTAAATTTGATAATTAAATGATTATTTAAGAAATCTCTGACTACAAAAGGACAGGGAGTTTATATTTCTTTTATTCTTAGTTGCATTGTGAGTATTAGAACCTTGAGCCACACTGGTTTCTGAAAACAGGACTCACATTCCTTATTACTTTCTCAGTGAGCATTTGGTGATTACTCTGTTCATAGGGCTAACTCCTATAAATATACACTGAAAATTAGGCCTTACTGTAGATAATCCAGGTTTTGTTTTGTTATGGAGATGATAAATCTATTATTAGAAGTTGTTAGGCAAACTGTACTTTCAAAAATTGCACAAGTATTTGACATAATTCAGCGTAAATCATTTTTGTGTTCTAAAGGACTTTAGTTTGTTATGCATCACAATATTACATAGAGCCCTTTTACTTTTTCTTTGTGTACTTCTCTATGATTGTATGGCTCAGTTCCTTGCTGTTACTTGGAAGTAGGAAGTAGGAATTGGTAAGTGTGTGTGGTCCTTGCTGAGTAGTAAGTCTTAAAATGTCTGAATTAAGTTTTAAAGGGAGAAAAGTTATTTTGGTTAGCTGCTTTAGAGCTCTTCAGAAATTGCATGGCTTTTTGGTTTTCACTCTTAAGCATGGATTCCATGCATTTCCACTTGAATATGGAATGTCTACAGTGCTCTATCAGATTCTTTTCCAACAGTGTTATTGTTTACACAGTGTATGTAAAGAGAAGGTGGTGTGGCATCTGAAGAGCTAAATTCCAGATGTGGCATTGCTTCTAAGTTCTGATAAAAGTAGAGTAAGGCTGCTGATGTTCTAATTTCAGTTTCCAAAACTGCACTTTGAGAAACACCTAATCAGACTACTCCTGATTGTGAACTCCAGCTAACCTACCTCACAGAAGTTTTGTGAGTAGATAATAGATGTAAAGTCTCAGAAAAACGTGAAACTTTAGATGTATCCAATGGCAATAGGGTAGTGGCTCTAGGATTTTGTGGATGTGAATAGTAAAAGTGTTAAACTTGTTTCTGTAAATCTACTTTGAAGTCATTTTCGATGAATTTTAGATCATTTACACCCAGTAGTAGGTATGAGATTTGGTAAAATTTTCTTAGTACATATTGACACATTAATATAGTCAAGCTGCTTAAAGAGCTCAAAGATCTCCTTGTTCCACCTATGTAAAATCCAAACAAATGGAATTAGTAACACAAGGTAGCAACTGTATGAGTATATATAATATGATTATATTTATGTGGAGTTCAAAACAGACACAACCAATCTGCTGTAATAGAGGTGAGAATAGGGATTCCCTTTCAGTGGTGTTGATTAGAAGAGGACACAGTGGAGCCTTTGACATAATCTTGGTGGTGGTTATATGGACATATGTATGAGTAAAGATTCACTGAATTATACCCTTAAGATTTATGTACTTTACTGTATATAAGCTCTACCAAAAAAAAAATCCTTCAGAAGCATTGAAAGGAATGCTTCTCAATGAATACCAACACACTGATTATATATAAAAAAATTGCAAAGGAATCCTTAATGGAAATACATGTTTACAGATTTTAGCCCAAGAGTCAGATATTTGCAACATAAATCCAGTGACCTTTCCATGAAGCAAGTGTATTTATATATGAATGCATCTAAGAGAAAGGAGAGAGATATTGTTTTTAATTCTTACGCAACTTTTAATATGGTTTCCAATTTCTTGTGCCTTTATATTGGAAATAAAACATAAGGTCTTATTTTACATTTGTATCTATTTGCATGAAAATCTTACCAATACATTCAAGCAATATATGTTTTCCAATTAGAACAACTCAACTACTGGTATTTTAGGTAATTAATGATGAATGTATTGTAAAACTTCAATAAATACTTGAATGAGTGGATATTGGAAAAAAAATTACTAGTCAAGCTATACTCTCTAAACTATAAATTACATGGTTTCCCCCCAAAAAACATTAGGCATCAAATTATTTCAAAAGGTACACTAGGCCCTCCTACTTTACTGGTGCTATAAGCACCTCTTGAATTTGAATACAATTTAAAATCATTCTGTTTAGAATCACATTTATTATACTTATTATTTAATGTTTACTAAGTGAAAGGCATTGTGCAGTGTACTTTATCTGTTTTACCTTATTTTTCCTGCAACATCCTACTTGATAGGTTTTGTAAAATGCCCATTGTACAGATGAGAAAACTATATTAGAAAAGCTAGCTTGCCAAAAATTCCATAGCTCAATGGCAGAGATGAAACTTGAGCCAAGGTGTGTCTTTTGTCCCAGCAGGCAACTGTATCCATTATATGACAAAACTGTATGTCTCACTTAACAGACAGGTGATAGCTGCTGAAAATGTATTCCCTACTTGTCAACTTAGTGCCGCTTTGAATGGCTGATTTTTAATAAAGCCTTCAGAATTGATGATTGTGGCAGACCCTTACATTTAGTGCCATTTCCTAATGTCATGATAATAAAGAATTGGATTAGCTTGTCAGGATTCATCACACTCTGTTTATATAATGCTTGTGCATTTGCTTCTTTTGTTGGCCTTCTATTCATATTATGCTTAATAGGTGGATTCTATCTACTCTGATGCAACCAGAAGTAAAGAACCAGTATCTTGCATCTAAAGAATATTACAACCAATTCTTGATCATTTGAATGAAAATACTTAGTTTCCAAAAACAAGCGACACAATTTCCATCTGTTTCAGATTCTAGGAGATACAGTTAATTAAAAGTATCAAAGTCCATGGTGATTCAGCACAAATGTAAAGACCCAGGCTGGTCCCATAAGTATACACTTGGTGAGAGTTGCTGAGTTAGAACATGATTCTGCTGAAGATATAGGTGATGGTACACTGGGCACTTAATTGAAATTACATAATGAGAAAGTAGTATCTCTTTCTGGATAAGTGAATTTGGCTTCCCAACGCATTGCCTAAAATTGAACTTGGGAGTAGTTCTTGGAGTCAGAAAGATATATTCTTTATGCTGTTTCTGGTATATATGAAACACTATTATTGGAAAGAAGTGGGAAGAAAACAAGACTGACCTGGCAAGACGAAGTGCTGAGCTGGACTCTTGTCTAGTCACTTGTGCTCAAAACTGTCTGAACTGGATTTAGTAAGACACTGATGCCACATTACGGGAACAAGCGCTGCTTCAAATAGCACTTTCTCAGGTTGGTTCCCAGGAGGGATCTGGTGGTTCAGAAGTTAGAATAGGCACTGCCAAGAAGAACAGTTGCCTCACTAGCATCCTAAGATCCGGAGGGTCTCCATTTGTTTAATTACAGACATAATGAATTCTGTGTGGATGGCAATCCATAATAGAAGCAGTATTGATCACAGTTACTGTTGTTTGTTACCTTACAATACCTTGTCTTGTATGTAGAGCCGGCTAAACTTGGGTGTTACTCAGACATTGCTAGATTCAGCAGAAAGAACCACTCCAGTCCAGCAGAGGCAAGGAAATTAAAGACTCATGTTTTTCTTCTAAGTAATGATGTCTCTTTATAATTAAGCGTGCCTGGACTCTCCTTAGGGAAAAGCTGGCATGGCAGCATATAACTATAGCTGCTGTATGGAAGATACTACCTTCCAACTTAAGCTTTTCATCTCAAGTGCAACATTGATTTTTTTTTTCCCCCTGCAAACAATGTAATTATTTATTTGAAATGACTGTATGTGATGCTTAAGGTACTAAATGTTTAATTTTTCCAGATCAAGACATTATAAAAATAGGAAGTTATATATTGTATTCCATGACCCAATTTCACAATTACATGTATGAAAGAAAGAAAAGAAAGAAAGTGAAGTTGCTCATTCGTGTCCGACTCTTTGCGATCCACGGACTGTAGTCTACCAGGCTTCTCTGTCCATGGGATTTTCCAGGCAAGAGTACTGGAGTGGGTTGCATTTCCTTCTCCAGGGGATCTTCCTGACCCAGGGATGGAACCCAGGTCTCCTGCATTGCAGGCAGATGCTTTACCCTCTGAGCCACCAGGGAAGCCCAATTACATGTATAGGAGGATACATTTATGAACCCCTGTTTTAAAAATTGAAGCAACTTTCTGTGAAATAAAGTATTGAGATATTTTAAAATCATGAAACATTTGTTTTTGATACATAAATGTTCATGTACATAAACAGATATGTATACACAAAAATATGACATG
This sequence comes from Giraffa tippelskirchi, assembly GCF_054371585.1. Classification (NCBI taxonomy): domain Eukaryota; kingdom Metazoa; phylum Chordata; class Mammalia; order Artiodactyla; family Giraffidae; genus Giraffa; species Giraffa tippelskirchi. The sequence continues at coordinate 69,025,557 of NC_137278.1, forward strand.
TAAAAGAAAATTACATAATATAAACAGAGAAGGATTTTATTTGAAGTCTTGAAAATCATATTAAAACCCTAAAAAATATATACTGGTTAAACATATCAATAAAATATAATGTTTTTATGATTTAACATAGTCTATATAATATATTTTCCTACATAGAAAAATATATGTATATTTTTCTATAGAAGACCTTAGAAACTTGAAAAATTTATCCTTAAATTATGACAGCTAACTTTCTCTGATCAGGCATAATGTTAGAGGTTTTTGAGGTTTTTGCAAAGTAGCATTTTCATATTATTAATTAACACCCCAATTGTTCCTGGGGGTTGTATTAAAGACAAAATATATTAAGTCTTGTTCTAAGACTGCTCTGACAGTTACCAAGAGTAACTAACTTAATGAACCTTTGTTATTATAAAATAATAATTATTTAAATATATATCAGAATGAGCCACAGTTATATTCAAACATACGAAAAAAGTTAAACTAATATTGATAATGACTTTTTAAAACTTTCACACTTAAGAAAACCAGGGAGTTAAACTTATTTACTAAACTCCTAGTGATTTTCCTGTAAGCTAAGACCACCACAGGAATATTTTGAAACAGCCAGCCAGGTTTTAAAAAGTTGATAATAGCACCAAAACCCTTTACCAGAGTAGGTATCAATCTATACAAAATTTTGCTTTTAATATTCAAATGAGTCATTTATAAGGTTCAGAACATGCCTCATTGTTTAGTTTTTGTCATTATATGTGTAAATTTTTGATATATGGATTATTAATCTCTTTTCCTTTGGCCTCTTATACTCTGTGCGACCCCATGGACTATAAGTTGCCAGACTGCTCTGTCCATGGAATTCTGTAAGCAAGAATACTGAAGTGGGTTGCCATTTCCTTCTCCAGGGGATCTTCTCGACCCAGGAATTGAACCTGGGTCTCCCGCATTGCAGGCAGATTCTTTATCATCTGATCCATCGGGAAAGCCCCTTATACTTTTATTCAGATTAAAATGGTGGGATAAAAATAATATAATAAATAGAATATAATGAATCATCTTCTACCACAATTTATATTTTTTACTTTGAATAACATTTAAAGCTTTTTTTCCCCCACCTTAGGTTTTATACATTGTTTATCCTTCTTCAGCTCTCTTTGTTGATTTCCTTCCTCAAAGTATAGGCAAAGGTAAAGCTTCATGAATTAGAATAATTCTTCATCAGAGATGGCACTTCCCCCTCTCTGATTGTTAGCTGAGAGCTGTCCATTTTCCCAGAGGTCGCTGGAAATAAAGAAAAATGGTGGGCACATCTTCCTCCCCTAGACTCAGGGTGTTATTCATCTTGGACAAAGTCCCTGTTTGTATGACACAGAAAATGTTGTGTTTCATCCTAAAACAGAGGTAATGTTGATTTGCACTGGGGCCAGATATTAATTTTGGAGGGTCTTGCACCCATAGGGATGGAGGATGGAAGGACAGTGAGGCCTCAGGGAAGCTGTGATGCTTGGGATATGTAATAATAAAAATGAGATAGAAGGCTGAGAAAGAGGAACAGAAGATAGGGAAAGAAAAAGATGATTAGGGGAAAAGGAGTGCTGGAGAAAAGTTTGAGTGACAGCGGAGAACTAATAGAATTTGAAACAATCAGAACATTGTGAACTAGTAACTTAAAATATTACAAAATATTACACATCTGGTTAGTGGAGAAAGGGACAAGAACATGCATTTCTTGACTTTTAGCCCTGGAATTGAGCTGAAGGCAAACATAGGAGGAAGAAAAAGACAAATATAACCATATTCTTGCCTACAATTCAGTCACAGAAATTATAATCATTTTTTGTCTTTGGCAAAGTGTCCTTGGGCTCTTTCCTACTAATACCAGTAAGAACAACAAAAACAAGAGCAAAATCGCACATAACTCGTACTCTGTGTCAGGCCCTAATTTCTTTACACACATTAATTCATTTACTCTTCCTCACAAATCTGTAAGGTAGGTGCTATTTTCTCCATTGTAAAGATGTGAAAACTGAGGCCCACTAGGAATTTGCAAAGCTGGCATTTTAATGAAGGCTGCATACATGATTCCTGAGGCCTTGCCTTGGACTTGTAATTCCTTCTGTTTTAATATTAAAATAATAACTGTGTATCCTTTACATACTCCTTCATGTGTAAGAATCTGCCCTGCGTTTAAAAGATGCCTGAATAAACTAATGCAATTTCATATTTATTTACTCCTGTTCTCTTAGTATTCCATGTTAAGTATTTAATAACTTTCTGGGCAGAATTTCTTATTTAAATTTAATGAAAATCCTTTCTCTGATGACATAAATTAATTTATTCTTATGTCCTCAGTGCAAATAAAATTCAGGTATTTAGTATTTCCTTGAGTTATCTTTTTCTACCTAAGAGAAGGAGTACTGTCTTCACTGAGCTAAAACATTTCGGTCCCCCTTCTATGAAACTGGACTGACATTCTGTCTCCTTCTCCTAACAGCTGCCTGTTATGTTATGTGTGTTAGTCACGCAGTCATGTCTGACTCTTTGCAACCCCACAGACTGTAGCCCGCTAAGCTTCTCTGTCCATGGAATTCTCCAGGCTAGAATACTGGAGTGGATTGCCATTCCCTTCTCTAGGGGAACTTCCCAACCCAGGGATCGAACTCTGGTCTCTTACATAGCAGGCAGATTCTTTACCATTTGAGCTACAGGGAAGTCTTCCTGCTATATTTATTTTACCCACTATCATTCCAATTCGCTTATGCTCTCCCAAAGGTTAGTTCCCAAAATGTATCGCATCCTCTTGGTCTGTTCATCATAGCATCAGCATCGTTGCACTTTCATTGACTCCCTGCCCTTCCTCTCCTTTCTGTCTGACTAGCTAATTTCATATTATACCTTGGAAATGGCATAGGCAGGGGCTTCATAAAATTCCTTAGTAGGTTGTTGTTACCTGGTGGTTTTAAAAAAAGCCTCTGTCACTCCTTTCGGTAGATCAAGCAATCCAGAATGGTGTAAAGGGAAGAGTCTTGATAGCATTGTATTTTTAAGCCAGAAAAGTAGGCCAGAAAAATATGAGATGACCAACAGAAATAATAATTATTACTAAGAAAATAATTATACTAAGAAAAATGGGCAATGGAAGTCTGGTCCACAGAAGGCTAACCAGTGGAAATGGATATGAACAAGAGTGTGTTGATTGAGGCCCAAGGAAAGAGAAAACCATATTTGCTTGTAATTCTAGTGTAAATGTGAGAACAGGCCAGCAGAAGTGGTGGGCAAATCTCTCTTCCTGGAGATTCTTAACAATAGCTTAGACAGACATCTGCCCTCTTAAACTGTTTGACTTCCCTTTTTCTGGTCAGAGGCCTGGACTAAATAACCTTCAGAATACATTTTTAGCTCATCGTTATGTAAATAATTATACTTTTGGGAAAACTTTTAGCATTCAAATCTTCCAAGTATGACATAGAATTAGCTCCAAACAACACCCACCCCTAAAAAAGAATGTCCCCAAACTACCTCCTGCCAAAAAAGAAAAAAGCCAGAAAACCCATTTTAAGAGAGTCTCAAGTTACAATTCGCAGATGCATTTGAGTAAAACATAGCACTGACGGCTACAGAATATGAATTACTTCCCCAGTTGCCTTAACTTGCTGTCCCTGGAATCCACTCTAGATGGGCTTTTTGCCCACCTGCTTGTGTCTGCCTTGAGCCACTACCCATGTTGTCCTCTTTACCCAGTGGATTGCCCCAGTTCCATGTTTCCTTCAACGTTACAGCTGCTGCCTGTATCTCAGCTCACCTTGTACCTCTGTTGTTCATGCTGCCGTCTCCATCGCACCCTCCCGGGAAGGAATTCACCTCCACCTCCACCAGGTGTGATGTTTCTGCCTGGCTGACTCACTGCAGCACATGCAAGCGGTGTCACTCCCATGTCAAACCTTTTATTCTGTTATTTCTCTTCCTCTGGGAAATACAGCTTTGGATAAAAGGGGTTTTAGCACTAGTGTAAATTCTTCCTGGAGAAGAATGAGATGAGAGGGCTGAAAAAATAGTCTTTGAGTTGAAAAGAAAACAAAACCAAAACAACAACCATTCACAACATTTAAGAACATTTATTTATGGGTACTCTGTAATGTCCTCGGTTTCTTAGTATAAACAGTTACACGAACCAGAAATCTAGCTTATCTCTGACTTCTATGTTTTTGTCCATTCATGAATTCGTTCATAATTCCTAAACCACTTACTGAGAAGCTATCCTACGTAAGACAAGATGTTAGCTCGTAACATCTCAGAGGTGTTCACCTTTGTGTTCTCAGTACTTTTGAAGTTTGGCAGCACAATTGAAAGTGTTGAGACCTAAATACAGTATTAAAAAAAAGGGGGGATCAAAAATGTGAATAAATCTCACTATTAATCATAGTATATGGAGATCTATAATAGAGTGTACATGTGTACCTTTAGTGATCTTATTAATGATATCCTCAGCTGTGGTAAAAATAAGCCTTTTTGAAAAATGCAGTATGCCTATGAAGAGTGAGAAGCATGGATCCTTTTTAAAAATTACACTTAATGGATCAATTAAGTCACTCTCAAGTCACCATAATTTCAAATTATTCTAATCACTGGATCTGTTCATATTAAAAGGAAATAGTTTGTAGTATGTCATTAGAAAGTTATAGAGAATATGTATAAAAAACATTTGATAACAAATACAAGTTTGTTTTTTCTTTGTTTGGTAGCTTCCAAACAGGAAACTGTTTGGAAAATCAGGAAACCTGATTTTTTTTTCTTTCTTCCTGTGAGACACTGTGTTTGGTCACCACTGTTCTAAGAATTGAAAGGGGAAGAAGTCATATTCTAGTGGAGCAGGCTGGCATAAATGATTTTGTGTGTGCGTGCTAGGTCACTTCACTCAGGTCCGACTCTCTGTGACCCTGGGGACTGTAGCCCACCAGGCTCCTCTGTCCATGGGATTCTCCAGGCAACAATACAGGAGTGGGTTGCCGTGCCCTTCTCCAGGGGATCTTCACCACCCAGGGATCGAACCCACACCTCTTACATCTCCTGCATTGACAGGAAGATTCTTTACCACTAGCTCCACCTGGGAAGCCCATAAATGATTTCAATATAATGCATTAAATGCTGTCACAGAGATGAATATCTAGGGCTACTAAGTCAGGAAATGAAGACACTAGTCATGTACCTTCAGTGACCAAGTTTGGTTGACTCTATTAATATGCTATTTCAGGCTCTTGTATTCACCCAAAAGGATTGTTTTATAATCTCTTTACCCCTGTTTCAAATCCCAGGCTATTCTCCATATTCCCCCACCTGAAGCAGTTCTTTACTGCTGCAGTGGTCCTTTAAAAATAATATTTCTCCTTTGGCTTAAGGATAAATCACACATTCTTAATTGTGGAAGGTGAGTATTTTTCTAAATCTGTCTCCTGATCTTCCCAGTCTCATTTCTTACCATTTTATCTTAATTGAAACCTTGTGATCTAAGCCAGTCAGTATTTGTATTATGACTAATGATTACATTTATATGTCTCAGGGCCCTTTCTATTGCTATTTTTGCTGGACCAGAAATCTTCTGTCCAGTCTCTACTGAGTGAAATTTCACCCATCATTCACAAATCTCTGTGAAGTCCTCCCTGACATCCTCCTATAGTCCTCCTACAGAACCAATGCTGGATTTGCGTAGACTCTTGATGGTATAGTTAACATGACATTCAACACATTTTGTTATAGTTATTTAACATCCCACCTATTTCTTCATGTGATTCTAAGTCTAGGGACATTTATACTTCTATGTGTTCTATTATCTATCTATATACATATACATATGCATATATATGTAAGAGCTTGCTAACTGGCTCATAGTAGGAGCTAAACAAAGTTAGTAAATTTAATTATTAATAAGTTCAAGCTATTAAAAAGGGAATATTAAGGATAGTGGGTCAAAGAAAACAAGCAATTATTTAAAAGAGAAATACAAATGCCCAATAAATAGGAGAAGCTTGATCTCAGTAATAAGTAAAGCAATATAAATTAAACTGAAGTATTATTTCTTGCCTAGCTAATTGAGAAGATTAAAGGGCACCATCATACACAGTATTGGCAAAGATATGGCAATATAGGCACTCTTATGCTCTTGAACATTTCTGATTGGAATGTACATCACTCTGTTTGTAGAGGCGGTTTAGCAGGAGTTATGCTAAATTTGAATGGATATACTCTTTAACGCAACAGTTCCCATTTTGGAACTTTTTTTTTTTTTAACAGAAATACCTGAACATATCTCACAAATATATTATCACTGATACACGTTATCTGTTGTTTGTAGTGCTGAAATCAAGTAAATGGAATCAACTCAAGTATTAATTAACAAGTAATTGGCTAAATAAACCATGTTAGACCCTTATGTAGCACCTAACAACATAACTTGAATGAGATATATCTGTTTAAGTGGAAATGAAAATGTTAAAATATATTGTTTAGCAAGCATGAATTATATATACACATGCATATACACATATATGCAAAAAAATAGTATCATATGTATACTTATTTATGTAACAAAAGGTAAATAGCTTGTAAAGATTAGGTATTACACTGTTTTCATGGAGGGAATAAAGAAAAATCTGTTTAAATTATTTGCAGGATATATTTGCAAGTATAAGACCAGATTAATAAAGGAAGTTGCTGACTCTCCATTTTATGGGATTTTCAGTCTGATTTTGAAATGTCAAACTAATAGTCTATTTGAGAAGATCAGACCCATAAATGATTTTCCAAGGATTTATATTATCATTCTAGGTTGAACATTCTGATATAGAAGTAAAAACAGAGTATTCATATTATCAGAAATGAATATAGCACTAACCTTATAGGATATATTCTGAAAGACTATCATGAAAGAGAGAATTATAGAATTTAACTCCTGTGTAACTCCAAGGACTCTTTTTTTTTTTTTTTTGACTTAGACCCATTTGCCAGGTTGAATGACAGTTTTCCTGGTAATTAACAAAAGGATCTTAGTAAAGTACAGGGACTGGAAGCAGCTGTAATATTTCTGTTCAGTAGAGTGATTTCTGTTAAATGTTCCGTTTACAACATCTCCAGCTATTCTTACCCATCTCCAATACCAAATTAGAGAGATGGCTGAATAGGCCTGTGCTGTGTCTCAAACTGGTTTCACAGTCAGATGTTTTACCATTTTTGTAATATCTCCTCTGCCTAATGGAAATCCTAGCAACATCTGAGAAGTTCCAAATGACTGGCAAGATTTTCCTGCTTTACTTCATACACATGTATGTTATCAATAATTACTTAGTTGACTCCTTAATTTGTCCAAATTTGTGTAGGCATAATGGAAACTGACAATGCAGTTTTCATTTGAAAATTGTCAATGGGTGACTAAGCTGAGCATTTCACCTCCTTCCCATTCTTTTGTACAGCTATCTTATGCTACACCAGGATGGCTATACATTGAAAATAGCTCATCTATATTCATGCACCCATGCGTATAAATTGATTTGCATGCTCATTTTGCAGTTTCCAAATATGCATTTGTTGCATAAAGTTTTTCATATCTAGCCCAAAATGGCTCTTTTAACTCTTCCTCAAAAATTTAGCTGATGTGAACCAACCATATATTAAATTCAGTTGCTTGCAGAACTGAATTTATATAGAAAATGCTAAAAGCTGGAAAGGGGAGGCTTAGATCTTGCCATTGGTCAAAATTTCTAACTAGGATCTTGCTTTTATGGGTCAGATCCTTGAAATTACTCAGGGCAAGGTTGGAACGAAGTGACAAGAATTTATTCAGACTATCCAGATTATTTACCAACTCATGATTTTTTGAGTTGGTATTCAGTAAAATAATTTATGGGTTGCGTCTTTTGCACTTCCACAAATTAGCTATGCCTTATTACACCTTGATTTTAACTGAATATGCATGATTTTTATTGTTTTAAAAAAAGAACAAAACAAAACATACACACATTGATGTAAAAACAATAATATGATTTACCCCAGCAAATAATTCTAATCTTGTCACTAAATTAAAGGCAATGTCTTGAAGATATAAATATCTTTGCACAGGCTTTTAAAAAAAAACTAATAAACATTTTGTGGCTATGACCATTTGCTAGTAGAAAATATTTTAAGTTGGGAAATTCTCATTATGTTGATGGCTTTTAGTATTTACTGAGACTCTTTTATACATAATTAAAATTATATATTATGTGAAGTAAAATTGTGTGTCAAGTCTCGGCAATTGTGTCCTACTCTTTACAAACCCAGGACTGTAGCCCACCAGGCTCCTCTATGGACTTCTCCAGGAAGGAAAACTGAAGTGGGTTGCCATGTCCTCCTCCAGGAGACCTTCCCAATCCAGGGATCGAACTAGTATCCCTTTGGCTTTTGCATTGCAGGCAAATTGTTTACTACTGATTCACCGGGAAAACACCGAAGTAATTTTAATAGTATGCTTTCAAAATGCCCTGAGTAGTAATGTGCAAAAGGAGAAAGAATTATTTACCAATTTCTACTGTATACCTCTCATCAATTTTATGTTATTTCATTTAATTCTTACCACCACAAACCAGATGTGTTTAACCGTCATCTTCAGTTCAGTTCAGTCGCTCAGTCATGTCCGACTCTTTGCGACCCATGAACCACAGCACGCCAGGCCTCCCTGTCCATCACCAGCTCCCTGAGTTCACCCAAACTCATGTAAATTGAGTCAGTGATGCCATCCAACCGTCTCATCCTCTGTTGTCCCCTTCTCATCCTGACCTCAATCTTTCCAGACATCAGGGTCTTTTCAAATGACTCAGCTCTTCGCATCAGGTGGCCAAAGTATTGGAATTTCAGCTTCAACGTCAATCCTTCCAATGAACACCAAGGGCTAATCTCGTTTAGAAAGGACTCAATGGATCTCCTTGCAGTCCAAGGGACTCTCAACAGTCTTCTCCAACACCACAGTTCAAAAGCATCAATTCTTCAGCGCTCAGCTTTCTTTATAGTCCAACACTCACATCCATACATGATTACTGGAAAAACCATAGCCTTGACCATACGGACCTTTGTTGACAAGGTAACATCTCTGCTTTTTAATATGCTGACTAGGTTGGTCATAACTTTCCTTCCAAGGAGTAAGCATCTTTTAATTTCATGGCTGCAATGACCATCTGCAGTGATTTTGAGGCCCCCCAAAATAGTCAGCCACTGTTTCCCCATCTATTTGCCATGAAGTGATGGGACCGGATGCCATGATCATAGTTTTCTAAATGTTGAGCTTTAAGCCAACTTTTTCACTCTCTTCCTTCAGTTTCATCAAGAGGCTCTTTAGTTCTTCTTCACTTTCTGCCATCAGGGTGATGTCATCGGCATATCTGAGGTTATTGATATTTCTCCCAGCAATCTTGATTCCAGCCTGGGCTTCCTCCAGCCCAGCGTTTCTCATGATGTACTGTGCATATAAGTTAAATAAGCAGGGTGACCATATATAGCCTTGATGTACTCTTTTTCCTATTTGGAACCAGTCTGTTGTTCCATGTCCTGTTCTAACTGTTGCTTCCTGACCTGCATACAGGTTTCTCAAGAGACAGGTCAGGTGGTCTGGTATTCCCATCTCTTTCAGAATTTTCCACAGTTTATTGTGATCCACACAGTCAAAGGCTTTGGCATAGTCAGTAAAGCAAAAGTAGATGTTTTTCTGGAACTCTCTTGCTTTTTTGATGATCCAGTGGATGTTGGAAATTTGATTTCTGGTTCCTCTGCCTTTCCTAAATCCGGCTTGAACATCTAGAAGTTCATAGTTCACGTATTGCTGAAGCCTGGCTTGGAGAATTTTGAGCATTACTTTACTAGCGTGTGAGATGAGTGCAATTGTGCAGTAGTTTGAGCATTCTTTGGCATTGCCGTACTTTTGGATTCAAATGAAAGCTGACCTTTTCCAGTCCTGTGGCCGCTGCTGAGTTTTTCAAATTTGCTGGCATATTGAGTGCAGCACTTTCACAGCATCATCTTTTAGGATTTGAAATAGCTCAATTAGAATTCTATCACCTCCACGAGCTTTGTTCATAGTGATGCTTGCTAAGGCCTAGGATGACTTCACATTCCAGGATGTCTTGCTCTAGGTGAGTGATCACACCATCATGATTATCTAAGTCGTGAAGATGGTTTTTGTACAATTCTCTGTATTCTTGCCACCTCTTCCTAATATCTTCTGCTTCTGTTAGGTCCATACCATTTCTGTCCTTTATTGAGCCCATCTTTGCATGAAATGTTCTCTTGGTATCTCTAATTTTCTTGAAGAAATCTCTAGTCTTTCCCATTCTATTGTTTTCCTCTATTTCTTTGCATTTGTCGCTGAGGAAGGCTTTCTTATCTCTCCTCGCTATTCTTTGGAACTCTGCATTCAGATGCTCATATTCGTTCTTTTCTCCTTTGCTTTTCACTTCTCTTCTTTTCACAGCTATTTGTAAGGCCTCCCTCAGACAGCCATTTTGCCTTTGTGCATTTCTTTTCCTTGGGGATGATCTTGATCCCTGTCCCCTGTACAATGTCATGAACCTCCGTCCATAGTTCATCAGGCACTCTGTCTATCAGATCTAGTCTCTTAAATCTATTTCTCACTCCCACTGTATAATCATAAGGGATTTGATTTAGGTCATACCTGAATGGTCTAGTGATTTTCCCCACTTTCTTCAATTTAAGTCTGAATTTGGCAATAAAGAGTTCATGATCTTAGCCATAGTCAGCTCCCGGTCTTGTTTTTGCTGACTGTAAAGAGCTTCACCATCTCTGGCTGCAAAGAATATACTTAATCTGATTTCAGTGTTGGTCATCTGTTGATGTCTATATGTAGAGTCTTCTCTTGTGTTGTTGGAAGAGGGTGTTTGCTACGACCAGTGCATTCTCTTGGCAAAATTCTATTAGCCTTTGCCCTGCTTCATTATGTACTCCAAGACCAAATTTGCCTGTTACGCCAGGTGTTTCTTGACTTCCTACTTTTGCATTCCAGTCCCCTATAATGAAAAGGACATCTTTTTTGGGTGTTAGTTCAAAAAGTCTTGTAGGTCTTCGTAGAACCATTCAACTTTAGCTTTTTCAGCGTTACTGGTCAGGGCATAGACTTAGATTACCATGATATTGGATGGTTTGCTTTGGAAATGAACAGAGATCATTGTGTCACTTTTGAGATTGCATCCAAGTACTGCATTTCAGACTCTTTTGTTGACTATGATGGCTACTCCATTTCTTCTAAGGGATACCTGCCCACAGTAGTAGATAGAATGGTCATCTGAGTTAAATTCACCCATTCCAGTCCATTTTAGTTTGCTGATTCCTAGAATGTCGACGTTCACTCTTGCCATCTCCTGCTGACCATTTCCAATTTGACTTGATTCATGGTTCCTATGAATTGCTAACATTCCAGGTTCCTATGCAATATTGCTCTTTACAGCATTGGACCTTGCGTCCATCACTGGTCACATCCACAACTGGGTGTTGTTTTTGCTTTGGCTCCATCTCTTCATTCTTTCTGGAATTATTTCTCCACTGATCTCCAGTAGCTTACTGGGCACCTACTGGCCTTGGGAGCTCATCTTTCAGTGTCCTATCTTTCTCCTTTTCATACTGTTCATGGGGTTCTCAAGGCAAGAATACTGAAGTGGTTTGCCATTCCCTTCTCCAGTGGATCACATTCTGTCAGAAATCTCCACCATGACCACCATAGCCAATCTAATCACATGGACTACAGTCTTGTGCAACTCAGTGAAACTAAGCCATGACATGTGGCGCCACCCAGGACGGACGGGTCATGTCATCTTACTTATAGGAAAACTAAGGTCCAGAGAATCTATGTAGTAAGGAGAGGATTTGAACACAGGGTTCATTTGTCTGTACACCACACCCCTGTGTCCTCACTGCCACCACTGATAGCTTTAAAAGACCTTGTGTAGACTCTGGAGTCACTGATACAAACCATCAAGAGTCAGCCTCCTCTTCTAAGAGAACATGCTAGCATTTGGTGTGCTGTCAAATTTTGGGACTATTTCTTTGATTTGAAGTCAGGTTTGTCTTAGTTAATTTGACTTTTGTTCTTTTTCTTTTGACCTCATCTCTTATGTATATGTGGATTCATTTCCCGGCTGAATGATATAATACTAGTAATGACTAACAAGCAACCTCTAAATATGGTTTCCAGAGACTTTATAGGAAGACTGTAGGCAGACCTCAAAATATATCGAAGGTTCCTTGGTTTCTGCTATTATTGTTGTCATCTGGTCTTTAGTGTGTTTCTGGTTATATGTCTTTTCCTTCTACCCTGTAAGAGAGGAGTTTTTCTTTTTTACTGTTTCTTCTTTTCTTTGGGCTATATCACTTTTGGATTTTTTCATTATATTTTGGCTTATTTTTCATCATAAAATGTTCAAATTATGTACCTACTAAGAGGACAGTTATTTAAAAGAAGGAAATACAGAACTCTTTACTATCCTCTGTAAACCATAATTCTATAAATTTGTCCACATTTTAGCTAAATGTATATTTGAGGATATTTCATTCAAAATTTACTTGTTTTAAGGAATGGCTATTCATGTAAAAATGCATCCCATGAAAATGTTTATTTAACAAATATTGTTCATTTCTCCTTTTCAAAAAAATGTATCAAGATGATAGTTTCATAATATTTCAAAATGGAAATAACATTAAAACAAAGGAAAAGTACCTTCTTAAGTGTATAATGTTAAGTACGTATTATACAGACTTTTCTTAAACCCTTAAACATTTCCAAGTAACTTAATTTAACATTGGGTTTGATCTCATAAATGATTCATAAAAAAGTACATTTCTAGTTTTCCTTTTATATCACCAAAACTTCTATAAGTAATTCTAAAATTTTAGCGCAGTACACACATTTTTGGACCCTTCTTAGGTTTCAAAACTCCCAAATAGTAATGCCATCAATTTTTGGTTGGGCAATAATTTATCTGACTAGTATCTATACATTTCATAAACAGATCAGAAAGTTCTAATTTTTACCAACCTTTTGGAAATGATCTGAAAATATATTCAATTATATAACAAAACAAAGATTTAATCTGTTGCAAAATGAAATTCTGAAGTAAAAATGAATCAATATCTATAGCTATTTATGGTATCTAAGGTGACAATATATCAGAGAGAAATTGTAGAACATGTATGACATTTAAAGTAATAAAGGCACTGGGCTTAGGTATTAGGGATGTATTTGTGATCAGATAGGCCTGGTCACTACTCTTGTGGGGTTTATAATCTACAAGTTAATACACATGTATACAAGGTCAACTCTAATGCAGAATGAACGCTAGTGATAAGAGTACATGCACCTCAGATTTTGGTGGCAGAGAAAGCTTCCTAGAGAACAAGACAGCTAGCTGAGACTTGAATGTGAATAAGAGTTAACTAAGGAAACAGGAAGGGAAAGAGAATAGAGCATGAAAAATGAGACCATGCCTCATTGAAGGTTTTAGAATTTTTTATGCTTGAAGGAAAAATGGTTAAAGTGGCTAAATGCAAGCTGCAAACCAAGCTTTCTAAGTCTTTTAAGGGGCATGGACCTTATCTTCTGAGTTTGTGGTAGAGTAATAATAACAGATAGTAATATAAGATTATCATTTTAGAGAGACCACTTTGACTACAATGATAGATCTTGGATGGAAAGCAAAAGTGGAAATAAGTAACTGTAGACCCAAGTGAAACTAAGACATGTCAGGGTCTTACAAGAAAAATCCATGACTGCCAATAGATTTAGACATGTTTTGAAGACTGTTAGCTTCCGTAATGAGTAGAATCCTAATGAAAAGTGTAGATTTGTTCTCAGGAAATAAAGGGAGGTATAGAACTGAGTAACTAGACTAAAGGTAACCTAACTGTCAGGGCTTCCCTGGTGGCTTAGTTGGTAAAGAGATTGCCTGCAATGCAGGAGACCCAGGTTTGATCCCTGGGTAGGGAAGATCCCTTGGAAAAGGACATGGCACCCCGTTCCAGTATTCTTGCCAGGACAATCCCATGGACAGAGGAGCCTGACAGGCTACAGTCCATGGGGTCGCAGTGAGTCCTTAAGATGGAGAGGATGTGGAATGAAAGAGAAGGACTTATCAAGAGTGATATTCAGAGAAAGATATAGTTTGTAGATCCAGTTAACAAAATAATCAAAAGAAACCAGGAGTGGCATAAATGAAAATATCATAATAAAATCTTGGCTAATTTTTGCACACAGCTGGATATAGACAAGGATGAATTTTCTAGTGACTGTTCAGTATGTACTCTCTTGTGAGACAAGATTTATTCATAAAGTTTCACCATTACCTAAAATTAATATCCCTCAGTACTTTCCCCCTTTGATTTCTTTCTATGCTTACCAAGCACACTTTTCATTTTGATGCAAACTTCCAGTTATCTTGGCACAAGAAAGGTGTTTCTCTAAATGGGTAAAGAAGCAGTTCTCCCAGTTAGTAATACTCCTCTCATTTTCAAAATAATACATTTACATAAAAATTTATAAATGAAGAAAAAAAACCCAAAGTACTGTACTTCCAAATCTTTTTAAATAAATGTTTATTAATTTAATAAATGTTTATTTATCATGTACTTTAAAATTACTTTCATGAAAGTTAATATTCTAAAATTTCATAAGTGGTAAAATATGTATATTTTTCTATGTTCAGTTCAGTTCAGTTCAGTTGCTCAGTCGTGTCTGACTCTTTGCGACCTCATGAATCGCAACACGTCCAGCCTCCCTATCCATCACCAACTCCTGGAGTTTACCCAGACTCATGTCCATTGAGTCAGTGATGCCATCCAACCATCTCATCCTCTGTCGTCCCCTTCTCCTGCCCTCTATCTTTCCAGGCATCGGGGTCTTTTCAAATGACTCAGCTCTTCGCATCAGGTGGCCAAAGTATTGGAGCTTCAGCATCAGTCCTTCCAGTGAACACCCAGGACTGATCTCCTTTAGGATGGACTGGTTGGATCTCCTTCAGTCCAAGGGACTCTCAAGAGTCTTCTCCAACACCACAGTTCAAAAGCATCAATTCTTCGGCGCTCAGCTTTCTTTATAGTCCAGCTCTTACATCCATACATGACTACTGGAAAAACCATAGCCTTGACTAGACAGACCTTTTCTATGTTATGAAATATTAACTAGGTCAGTGAAATGCCTAAAGAAAATACAAAACATTGTCAAACGGGAGAGAGTAGAGAATGAGGAGCAGCAAAAGTCAGAAATAACCAGTTTTTAAAGCAAACATTTGTTTAGTGACTGCTCTGTCTCTTTTGGGCTTTGCATGTTTCCTTTGTTTTTTTCACCTAGAATCTGTATATTTATGCTGTCCTTTTTAGCCTATGTAAGACTTTCTTCATGGTAGGTATATGAGCAGCAGTTTTCCTAACATCAGTTCCACCATCCATGGGAATGGTAACCAGGTCCTGAGCTAGGGCTTCCCTGCTTGAACTCTAGAAACCAGGATGTATAACTGAGCTTTTTTCAAGTTTTCTTTAAAAACTTGGTTACATTTAGAGAGAATTATTTTCCCTGTGTAGTCTGATTGAGTAACTTTCTTCTTGGGTACATGGAAAAGGCTTTCAGATTTATAACAAAGTTCTTTGTATACACTAGAAAATAAATGTATTTTGCTTATGGAAAGTCATTTTAACAAATTCTTCATTATAGAAGCCTCGTACTTTGTATTTTGGAAACCAGAAGCAATGGTGTACTACAACAAATAAATCAAAACCCTCACAATATGGAGTAAGATTCTGTTTTCTAGAAAGACATGTCAGTTGATTTAAAGAGTACTTTCCTAGAAACACTACATTTAAAGTGCTTCTGTCTGTGTCATAAAAGAATTTTTTTAGTGTATTATATCAAAAAGCCTTAGGAAATGTCATTAAATGTAGCATTTTACTTTTTTCAGATCAAGAATGAAATAAGACTGCTGCCCATATTAAACAATAGCATGTTTGGGGGAGGATTTCATTTTTCAAATAATGTGTGCCATGCCTAAATTTTGACAAAATCAGTTTCAAATGTACAGTCTGAGAGTACTATTTGAAAAGAGAGAAAAAAAAAGGTCCTCCTAATTGATCTCCCTTTACGAAGGTGCAATAAAACTTGTGTAGGAGATCAAAGTCTAAGTGATCCATTCATTACAATTTTAATAAATGTGCTGATCTGTTTTCTTTTTTTTTTTTTTGAAATACCATATAGTGCAATAATGAAATTAAGTTTGCATACAAAAGACTTGCAGATACTCTTTTATTGAATTGCTGTTTTGGAAGGGCACCAGCAAAATTAAGTTCTAAGTTTGATTTTTTTTTGCTCTGGCTTGCATTTGAACTCTTGCTCTTTAAAGTTCTAGTAACACAATGGCCTTTTCTAGGAAAAACGACTTATCCTCTTTGTTTTCAGTGAATCTACTATTGTGCATATGTGGTTGGAAGCATATGGAGACTTGGAGCATATCAAGTAAACTTGATTTGAGCTTTACTCTATTTAGTACACAAAGCATTTATTCAGCCCAGAAGATATGCTTAAAACAAAACACAAAACCTATTCATCCACCAAATCAGGAAAGACATTATAATCCTCTTTAGCTCTCATCACACTTTCCAATGTTCTTTGGGCTGTTAGCTCTTGCATCCTTGCAAGTTCCAATGCTATACCCTACATTCAAATTATGATTTGTACTTGGTCTAACATGTATCAGAAGCTGGGCATGTGTGGAAACAGAAGAAGAGAGGAGTAATTAAGCAGTGACCATTATATATTTTTGATCATTTCTCATTCTTTGTAAATAATGACCATTGCTTTTAGTCTTTATTTTTTGACTTGAAATTAGCAAAGCACATTGAGTTTGCAGAATCAAGGTACAACTTTTTTCCAAGGTATTTATTTGTAGTATTAAAATTAAATAAATGGGAAATTAACAAACAGAAACAGCTAATCTCTTTTATTTTTACTTCTTTCCTCATTGTTTCAATCCTGAACTAGGCATCTAGTCCTTTACCTGCTGCTGCTGCTGCTGCTAAGTCGCTTCAGTCGTGTCCGACTCTGTGCGACCCCATGGACAGCAGCTCACCAGGCTCTGCCGTCCCTAGGATTCTCCAGGCAAGAATACTGGAGTGGGTTGCCATTTCCTTCTCCAGTGCATGAAAGGGAAAAGGGAAAGTGAAGTTGCTCAGTCGTGTCAAACTCGTAGCGACCCCATGGACTGTAGCCTACCAGGCTCCTCCATCCATGGGATTGTCTAGGCAAGAGTACTGGAGTGGGGTGCCATTGCCTTCTCTGAGTCCTTTACCACAGAGCCCCATTTCCTAGATCCTTTTATCTATTTCTAAAAGGGTTGCATTATCCTTTTGCACTTTACTCTTTTTGTCTTATTTGTATTATTAGTAGTAATAATATTAGCAACTTCAAAGAGTATAGTTATTGAATGACAATTCATTCTTTTGAAAAAGATTTTCTTAGCTCTTGCTATATCTTGAGTACTACTGTAGATGCTGAGCCATGTAAAGACAAAACCCTGCTGTTTGGAGTATTTTCAGGCGTTAAAGCAGGTGATAAATAAATCAATAGGGTGTTATATATGTAGTATGATGCCCCAAAATGGCAAGTGCTATGAAGAAAATTAAAGCAGAATGGGGGCATAGAGAATGGATAAGGGACATTATTATCATTAGGGTGATCACATTAGGCCTTCTGAGAAGGTGACATTTGAGCAAACATAGAAACATGCCCTGGTGGCTTAGATGGTAAAGAATATGCCTGCAGTGCAGGAGACTCAGGTTTGAACCCTGGGTCGGGAAGGTTCCCTGGAGAAGGGAGTGGCTACCCACTCCAGTGTTCTCTGCCTGGAGAATTCCACGGACAGAGGAACCTCACAAAGAGTTGGACATGACTGAGCAGTAACACTTTCACTTCACTTTTTTCAAGAAACAGGCAATTCTGAGGTATAGTGCTCAGATCTGAGGTGGAAGTATGCTTGAATGCTCAGGGAAGAGGATGGAGGCCAGAAAAATTGAACACAGTGGGCAAAGAAGAGGTGGAGAGATAGTTTGATGTGATAACTGAAGTCCACATTACATAGAATTTGACAGACCATGACATTAACTTCAAATTTTATTCTAAATTCAACAAGACACCATTGATGTATTTGAAACAGAGAACAGTATTATTTCTGTTTCACCCAAGCTAGAGAGAACAGATTGTAGGTATACGGGAGAGGGAGTATAGGAACCATTCTGTTGGCAGATGTGATGTTGGATGGGAGTGGTAGTGAAGGAGGTGGAAGAACTGATTCTTGTTAGTCAATTTTTTGAAAGGAAAGCTAACAGAATTTGCTGGTGGCTTGTATAGTAGGGTGGGAGGGAAAGAGAAGAATCAGAGTTGATTCCAAAATGATTGACCTGACTCTCACTAGTGTTCATTCTGCGTTAGAGTCAACCTTCTACATGTCTGTATTAATTTACAGATTATAAACCCCACAAGAGTAGTGACCAGGGCTATTTGATCACAAATATATCCCTAATACCTAAGCCCAGTGCCTTTATTACTTTAAATGTCATACATGTTCTACAATTTCTCTCTGATATATTGTCACCTTAGATACTATAAATAGCTATAGATATCGATCCATTTTTACTTCAGAATTTCATTTTGCAACAGATTATCTTTGTTTTGTTATATAATTGGATATATTTTTCAGAATGTTTCCAAAAGGGTGGTAAAAATTGAACTTTCTGATCTGTTTATAGGGATGACTGGAAGGAGGAACAGTGGGGCGGGGTAGGGGTGGGGCCCCTGTGTTGGTCTTGTAGGATTTGCTCCATATACATGGCTTCTTTCTCTGCTACTCTAGTCTACTTCAGTCCCATACAAACATCCTGCTCCCAACAACCTTTCATTGTAAACTCAGCTTAGAGAAATTGAGGGTTGTATCTGTTAAGCCTACTATTGAATATCTACTGTGTGTTGCACATAATAGTAGTAGTAGTTTAGTCACTAAGCCGTGTCTGACTCTTGCGACTCCAAGGGCCAGGCTCCTCTGTCCATGGGATTCTCCAGGCAAGAATACTGGAGTGGGTTGCCATTTCCTTCTCCAGGGGATCTTCCCAACACAGGAATCGAACCCGGGTCTCCTACATTGCAGGCAGATTCTTTACTGTCTGAGCTATGAGGGAAGCTCAAACTCAGTAAATATTTGCTGAATAAGTAAAATGAATAAATGAGATTTTGTGGACCAAAAAAAATGTAAAGTAACATAGATTAATGAATTTTTTAGCTAATATGGTATTTGTCTTCCTCTGTCAACTCTTAAGTAACATGCTAGCAAATTGCACAGAGGAGTAATACCAGTGATGGGGGTCTGTAAGCATGTTAGAGGAATGTCTCAGTCACTCTTTAAAACATTTGAAAGCACACTTTTCTGTAAAGTTAAGCTGTCATTGTAAGCCTTGTTTTTACAGAATATTTTCCAATAAGATACTAGGTATCTTAGTCAATTTTAGTTTTAATTTTCTGGGAAACCTTGTTATCATTATTAGTCCAAACATATTTTTGTATTCATTATTGGACTACTAAGTATGTTCCAAGAACAGTAGTTTCTAACACTTGGCTAACTGCATTTAATTCATTCAATTCTTAATTATATATTTATTGAATTGATGCTATATTTTTGTGTAAAATAAAATCCTTGTTTTGAAGGGATTCATATTAATCTGGTAGGTTTATGTATTGTACAGAAGTTTGTAAAATACTTTAAAATGCCACCAATTTACCTGCAGAACATTAAAAAAAATGTTTTTCTGTCATCAATACCACTTTGCTGCAGATTTATTTTCTACTCATTAGCGGTTTTTTTAATGGAGCATTTAAATGTGTGCCAGGCATATTCTAAACATTCCACACACATATCTTCATGCATTCATATGCTTGATAATGTTTATAAAAGTTGTGTCCACCAAAAACTCCTTTTTGAAAATCTGGTTAGAATTAAATATGATAAGGGGTGAATTCAGTCCATTGTCTTTGAAGTATTAAACATGTGATTTGTGTGTAAACAAATGCAAATCCTTTTATCATGTTCATTAATGTGAAAGGAAATTTGAATGTGGAAGATTTTCATTGGATGCTAATGAGAAATGGCTCTTCTATTTCAACATCCTGTTTGCAGTAACTCTCTAGTTGTCACACGAGGTCTTAATTTTGGAATGAGAGTATTCATTCAAACACAGCTAAAGTATATCTGACCTTAGTGTTTGTGTGTTGATGAGTAGCAATTTAATACATGTCAGTATTGTCTATGTCTAATAAGCATACTGAAGTTTTTGGACTGAATACCCCCATTTAAAATGTTTATGTCACAGTTAATAAGCAGGATTAAATAAAGAAGGGATGAAGTAAGATGCTAACTTTCAACAAACTGGAACAATCCCTTGATATAAACGTAAACATCCTGTGGTCTGTTGTCTTCTGGCTCTATGGACAATGACCCTGCTTCTATTTCCAGACTAGCCTTGGCTTTTCTGTAGAGTACATTTCTTCTGAGCCTCCCTTTTGATTTCATCTCTTATGAAAATTCTGAAATCTTCTTGGTACTTCAAACTATAAATACATATAAGTATGTAAGCAATCCATATTTTATTTAAGAAAGTATCTTTGTTACATTTTGGTTCTGAGAAATATCGCTCAGGTTGTTCTAAATTAAAACTGTCTGAATTAAAATGTTTGCTCTTTATATATTTAAAACAGATTTCCTTGGGGAAAAACATGGTCACAAAATTGAATAAACACAATTTTTAAGACAGATGTATTGAAAGGATTTATAACATATTTCTGTGCACAATATACAGACTTCATCATATATTTCAAATGTTTTATTGCAACTTTTAATCTCTATGGTTCATAAAAGAATAAAGAGAAGAAAGTCTTCATCAACTAATTTTCCTCCTTAAATACAACTTATAGGGTGGATAATTATAACCAAGAGAGAAACTCCGCCTCTCCACTGGTCTACTCATGATGCTTACTTCCTCCACTTGTGAGACTGATGAAACCTTGGTCATGTGTAAAATCCTAATTTCAAGGGAAAGTTGTTTTTTCTTTTCTCCCCCCTAGTTTGCAGAGTAGTAGAAGGTAATATAGAGGGAGATTACAGTGCTTGCTGATTAAGCCCTTACTCAGCCAGTTACCACAATCTCTGGTTTTAAATATCTTAAGAACAGTTTCCCCAACTTTGAGATGAGGAGGTTGCCCTAGGTCATTTCTGAGATTTTGTTTTTCTAATCCTATAATCCTGAAGCAATTGATGTGATGATGGGCAGAAGACAGGTAAAATGCATAACTGGGATGTGAAGTAAGGTTTTCTGGTTTTTATTCCAGGATTCCTATCCATTATCACTGCTACCTTTGACACTAATCAAATATGTGAAAAATAAATATGTATGTAAATTCAGACACAGATATATACATATATACACAGATACACAGATTTAAGCTGGCATAAACTAGTCTCATGCTTAATCAAAATGATCCAGCTTGTTTGGCAAGGACAATCAACCCACCTTTTCTTACCTCATCCCAGCTCACCAATTTCTATCTAGGCTTTTCCTGAAAGATGATATAAGATGATAGTTTCCTATAAGTCTGTATTCTTTAAGCAGGGTACACACACATTTGTAGCATTGTACCACAAAAAAGGGACTAAAGAAGTTACCTCTACCTTCCTCCCACAAACTGCCCATTTATCATCTTTCCAGAGAGGTGGTTATTTTGTTTGTCTTCATTTTAGTCGTGGGACCTCAGTATTTCTAATATATCTTCTTGTAGAATCTGTTCACTATTCATTATCAAAATCTTATATATTCCACATACCCAAGACTCTCCTCTATAATAGCCTTATTCACCAACATATGGTCATTGAAGAACATAACCTATTTAAATGCTTGTCTACTAAAATCCTCTGAAATTTTTACAAAGCTAAAAGTTATTACCTCTAAGGTCTCTTCCTACTGTGAGAGTGGACCAGGATGACAGTGTCAAGATTAAAGCATGCTTTAAAGCAGTTGAGACCTTTTCTTAGTCACACAGGAGTTATTGCTATGCATCTCTGAGCTGGCCTACTCCACATAAAGCCAGGAGTATCTGCAGTTGCATTTATCCTGGACTGAAAGATAAGCTACTAGAAGGGATGCAATATTTGTTTAAAATCCAGTGATACTTTCTAAGATTCCCCCATGCTCAAGTGTAGTCCTGAGGTATAGGTCCCTCTGAGCTCTAATCTTTTCTCTTCCCCCTAATTCATGTTGTAATACTGGGATAATAATTACTCCTCTCTGTGTCTCAGTTTCCTTATGAAAAACTAGAATGTGGGACTCAATGACCTATAAGATCCTTTACAGCTTGACAATTTATTTCCCTGTTTTGGCCCTTTTGTCCATCATTAGAGCAATGCAACTGTTCCCCACATTGATAATAAATGACATAATTGATTGATAGTGTAGGCCTTCATTGTAAATACTCCTATCGATGTATTTCTTTTCTAAAATGATCATTTATATTCAAGATTACTACTGTGTTTCTCTTGAACTGAATGCAAACACCTTTCTTCAAGCTTGAGGGATTTTAATATTTAAAACTAAAAATCATATTGAGAATGAATTTTGAAGAAAAGAATAAAAAGCCCAATATAACCACATCACTGTTCATATTTGATTATCAAGTAAGGTTCAGGCTATTTTGTATCCTGTGCTTAGCTGTAGTTTTCACAGAGTTAATTTTGCAGTTGTTGTTCTTGTATATAATTTAAAACCCTGTTTTGGATGTATGCTCTTAAAAAACTGAGATGTGTGTATTACATGTGTAATTTATATTAACTATAACTTTGGTAATTTTCTGTTAATATTTATTGATGCATGCGACAGAACTAATGCATTCTCTAGTAGTGTACTGCATCTAAATTAGTAATTCTCCTTATGAAAGCCACAGTTTAAAAATAATTTCTTTTAATATGATGAGATTTGTTGTAGAGTGGGTGTAAGCTTAGTGTCTTTTGCTTATGATGTCCCCTCTGCCTCTCTGGCTATGTTCCTCTCCCCTGGAAAGGAGAACCTTGATAAACTCTGATAATGTAGGGATCTGTGCAAACCTGAATGCTTTTGCTAAGTGATCAAGTATAATTTGGAAACTTGAATATAGATTTTTCTCCGTATTTTCTCCATTAGGATATTGCAGGTTTGATTCTAGACCACTGCAATAAAGTGAATATCACAATAAAACAAGTCACACAGATTTTTTGGTTTCCCAATGTACATAAAAGACATGTTTACAATCTACTGTAAGGTTTTAAGTGTGTAATAGCATTATGTCTAAAAAACAATGTGCATATCATAACTATTGTGAAAAAATTCTAACCATCATCTGAGCCTTCAGCAAGTCATAATGTTTTTGCAGCTATAACATCAAAGATCACTGATCACAAGTCACTATAACAAATATAATAATAATGAAAAAGATTGAAGTATTGTGAGAATTACCAAAAGATGACACAGAGACACAAAGTGAAAAAAGCTGTTGGAAAAATAGCACTAATATACTTGCTCATTGTAGGATTGCCACAAACCTACAATTAAAAAAATACAATATCTGGAAAGTGCTGTAAGCAAAAAGAAGTAAAATGAGGTATGCCTGTATGTTTTACTTAAATTGAGTCTATTCCTTGAAGAACAGAAGGTGAAATGGAATTGATATTTAGCCTCAATGTAGTTCATTAAATGCAGCATGTGGGCGTTTGTGAGTGAAACCTACCTAGTACTTAAAGAGTACAGGCTTTAAATTGATACTGCCTAGGTTCAGCTCAAAATCCTCCAAGCCAGGCTTCAGCAATACATGAACTGTGAACTTCCAGATGTTCAAGCTGGTTTTAGAAAAGGCACAAGAACCAGAGATCAAATTGCCAACATCCACTGGATCATCGAAAAAGCAAGAGAGTTCCAGAAAAACATCTATTTCTGCTTTATTGACTATGCCAAAGCCTTTGACTGTGTGGATCACAATAAACTGTGGAAAATTCAGAAAGATATGGGAATACCAGACCACCTGACCTGTCTCTTGAGAAACCTGTATGCAGGTCAGGAAGCAACAGTTAGAAGTGGACATGGAACAACAGAGTGGTTCCAAATAGGAAAAGGAGTACATCGAGGCTGTATATTGTCACCCTGCTTATTTAAATTATATGCAGAGTACATCATGAGAAATGCTGGGCTGGAGGAAGCACAAGCTGGAATCAAGATTGCCCATAGAAAATCAATAGCCTCAGATATGCAGATGACACCACCCTTATGGCAGAAAGTGTACAGGAACTAAAAAGCCTCTTGATGAAAGTGAAAAAGTTGGCTTAAAGCTCAACATTCAAAAAACTAAGATCATGGCATCTGGTGTCATTACTTCATGGCAAATAGATGGGGAAACAATGTCAGACTTTATTTTTGGGGGCTCCAAAATCACTGCTGATGGTGATTGCAGCCATGAAATTAAAAGACGCTTACTCCTTGGAAGGAAAGTTATGACCAGCCTCGACAGCATATTAAAAAGCAGAGACATTACTTTACCAACAAAGGTCCATCTAGTCAAGGCTATGGTTTTTCCAGTGGTCATGTATGGATGTGAGAGTTGGACTATAAAGAAAGCTGAGCACCGAAGAATTGATGCTTTTGAACTGTGGTGTTGGAGAAGACTCTTGAGAGTCCCTTGGACTGCAAGGAGATCCAACCAGTCCATCCTAAAGGAGATCAGTCCTGGGTGTTCATTGGAAGGACTGATGTTGAAGCTGAAACCCCAATACTTTGGCCACCTGATGGCGAAGAGCTGACTCATTGGAAAAGACCCTGATGCTGGGAAGGATTGGGGGCAGGAGGAGAAGGGGATGACAGAGGATGAGATGGCTGGATGGCATCACCGACTTGATCGACATGGGTTTGGGTAAACTCCGGGAGTTGGTGATGGACAGGGAGGCCTGGCGTGCTGTGGTTCATGGGGTGGCAAAGAGTCAGACACGACTGAGCGACTGAAGTGAACTGAGGTTCAGTTCTCTGACAGTGATCATGCTGTTTAACCTCTGTAAGTCTTAGTCTTCTCACATGTGCATAGAGACATTGACAATCCCTATCTTGAAAGGAGGCAGTAAATGAACAGTAAAAAATGCTTTTAACCATGTCTGGCACAGAGAACATGGTAAACAAAAATTTAAACCTGGTATTTAGATTTTGTTGATATATATTTTGGAAATTGAAATAGGTGTTCTGGAAAGATGTGTTATAATAGTGAAGATAGGAAAATAGGTGTCGAAGGATAAAATATTTACCATTCAATGAGAAAAATGTGCAAAGTGCTTGGGTTTCCGTTTTCAACATAGTCATAATCCTTTTTATTACCAGTGAATGGCTTGAATAGAGACCAATAAAGGATATCCTATACATAATTATTTTTGTGAAGAATCCTTTGTAAATAGTATGTTGGGAAATTTCCTTTATGTAGAATCTAAAAATGTCCTGGTATTCTACTTACATCACGTTTTATTAAGAATGAAAAAAAAAATTCTAGCATGAGCAGTGTGGTGCTGGCATTTTTTATTGTAGGGTTGACGGTTTGGATGATAGTGTGAGAATTCAGAATAGTCACGACAAGTTGGAGAAATAAGCCTTAATTAATAGAATAAAGTTATATTGAAACAAAAATTCAACCACTAACTAATGAAAAGGAGGTATCAAGGGCTGACTTCATGAAAATACAAAATAACAAAAAAGCAAATCTAAGGATCAAAGCAAAACTGAAATAGAAGATAAAGAAGCAAGTTAGTAGTATATATTTTTATTGATGAAAAATCTTGGGGACAATGTGTGGTGGGAAGAGCTCAAGATTAACCATATAAATATGCATATGGCATGCATTATTTGAGTTTCCATTCTCATTTTTATACCATTAAAGGCAAATAGATGGGGAAACAATGGAAACAGTGACAGACTTTATTTTTTGGGGCTGCAAAATCACTGCAGATGGTGATCTTAGCCATGAAATTAAAAGACACTTGCTCCTTGGAATAAAAGCTATGACAAAACTAGACAGCATATTTAAAAGCAGAGACATTACTTTGCTGACAAATGTCCGTCTAGTCAAGGCCATGGTTTTTTCAGTAGCCGTGTATGGATGTGAGAGTTGGACCATAAAGAAAGCTGAGTGCTGAGGAATTGATGCTTTTGAACTGTAGTGTTGGAGAATACTCTTGGGAGTCCCTTGGACAGCAAGGAGATCTAACCAGTCCATCCTAAAGGAAATCAGTCCTGAATATTCATTGAAAGGACTGATGCTGAAGATGAAGCTCCAATACTTTGGTCGCATGATGTAAAGAACTGACTCATTGAAAAAGACCCTGATGCTGGGAAAGATTGAAGGTGCGAGGAGACGGGGACAACAGAGGATGAGATGTTTGGATGGCATCACTGACTTGTTGGACATGAGTTTGCGTCAGTTCTGTGAGATGGTGATGGACAAGGAAGCCTTTCATGCTGCAGTCCATGGGACTGCAAAAATTCAGACGCAACTGAGCAACTGATCAACAACAACCATTTATATGCAGCTATTTTCTCCTATACCCAACATTTTAACTTTCCCTACTTGAAGACACTTATTTCTTTATATATATATATATATCAATATTTCAAAATTTTCCTGTTCCTTGATACCTTTTTTCCCTGTTCTTTTTATGTTCTCTATATTTGACTGTTCTTTTGTGGTATTTTAGAAGTCATTTGAGAAGACTTAGTATGTAGCTTTTGACCATAGGAAAATTCACATATTGTATAAAATCATGTACTTGGTAAATTTTATTTCATGTTGCTGTACCTATTAGCTCATCAGTAACTTCCAAAGATATTTAGTTGTATTTAACCCATATGTTATATTGACCCATTTGCCTTCAATAATATAGTCCATCCATTTTATAATCATCCCCATAAAACATCCTGATCCTGTGCTTCTAAAGAAGCATGAAAAGTTCTAGGTTGTGTGAAATAAAAAAATTATAGTAAAGAAAAAACAAACACCTGGAGTTGTTCCTAGATGAGTACACCAAACAGAAAAATTGAAGGAGATGCAAAGTATATTGAATTTCTTTCTTATTAAACCAGTGTCCTGACTGTCTTTATACCTTCTTCCTTCATTCTCATCTGGCACCTGGTTTCTTTTAGGTCTAGCCAACAGTTTGTTTTTATAATAGTTAGTGCTCTGGCTACAGTGAACTCTGCTTTTTATAAACATTACACCTGTTTTGGGGCCTTCAGATTGACTGATGTGCCAGTTGACATTTACTATTATATGCCTACTGTGTGCTATATGATGAGGGAGTTAACTTTTTAAAGTCCTGTCATGTATAGCTAAAGAAATCTTTGGGAACACAATGTTTATGTTTAAATCTTTCTATTCCTGGCTATTTGTGTGACTTTGGACAAGCTTATTTAACTTCCTGATGCCTCAGTTGGTTTTCTATAAAGTATAGGTAGTGTTCATATCTTCTTTAGTAGTTGGCTGAAGGATAAGTTATCACATGTAATTTTAGCTATCAATAAATTTATTAACGTTAGTTATATTAGCTAGAATTTGGAGAATATATATGTGTCTGTGTGAAATATAAGACAAATTAAAAAACAATCATCTTGATGGGTATTTGCATCTGCCCTGGGTACCTGCTGGCATTGGGTACTCAATGGTCTTATTTGGTTGAAGGATCGGATTCAGAGGTTGACCAAGTTATGATTAAAGGATATAGAATAAAAGCTGACCATTTGGTTGAGGAGACTTTTGGAATAGAGATAGCAGGTTTATTCACCACCATACTCCCCCCGCAATTGATTTAGTGGCAGAACCTTATGAATATGGAAAGAAACTGGATAGCTTTTGAAGTTTCATTTTGTTGTCTTTTGGACTGAGTCTTAGGCTTTTAGGCTGACAGATTCACATGTGTACACTTTTGATATGATTTCTTATTTTTGGCCATTTATGGTGTAAATAGCGGTAGATAAAATGCCTGGAAAATAATAGCAGAAATTCCAGAGCAGTCGTCAGTTGGAAAAGCATTCTAAAGGGATCCTTTATTGAAACTGATGTTCTGAGAATGGTATTAACAATTAGAAGCTTGTATTGCATTGGTGTCTTTTAATACTTTGTATTGTGAAAGCTGTTTTTATCTCAAAAGAATGTGCCTCTTGAATTACATTCCCAAGATATTAGATAGTCTGTTTTCTGGAAATTTAGTGTGTAGTTAATGTCAGACTATTTTCTGGTCCTATTTTCCAGTCGTTTTTTCTTGAATTGTGGAGATTTCATTGACATGTGCAAAGCCCACTTACAAAGGGGATGTATAGATGAACGGAAACTAGAGAAAACACAGAAAATATTAGTGTAGAAGTGAAGATATGTTGAAACTGCTGAAGGTTTATTCAGAAGTTGTTGTAATAATACTGTAGCTTTGAATGATCTATCAAGAAAATGCAGCAGAAAGCCGATTTGCCTACACTACCTGTTGCAGACAGCTCTCCATTCTCCTAAGCATCCATGTCAGTGAGACTTTTCTTCTCACCATTAGGGGCAAGTTATTTAGGAGATATCCTGTGTAGAAGATGGATGAGGGAATGTAAAAAAAGAGCATCCAATTCACCTCACTGTTTCAAAAGTACAGATATGTATGTATGTCTTGGTATGGTTCACTTAGTTATCATGTTTAGGAAGTATGTGAGCTAAGAATTTATTTCCCCAATTTATAGTAGAAAAGGATGAAGCAGGCAAGTTTATAGCTTACTCAGGACAACCTTGGCTCAGATGGTAACAAATCCACTTACAATGCTGGAGACCCGGGTTTGATCCCTGGGTTGTGAAGATCCCCTGGAGAAGGGAATGGCAACCCACAACAGTATTCCTGCCTGGAGAATCCCATGGACAGAGGAGCCTGGAGGGCCACAGTCCTTGGGGTTGCAAAGAGCCAGACATGGCTGAGTGACTAACACACACTTCAGTACAAGAAAGAGTCTGCCATTTATTTGAGGGAAAAAGCTAAATCTGACTCGTGTGTGTATGTAAAGTCATTTCGGTCGTGTGTGGCTCTTTGCAACTCCATGGACTATAGCCGGCCAGGCTCCTTTGTCCAAGGCATTCTCCAGGCAAGGATATTGGAGTGGGTTGCCATTCCTCCTCCAGGGGATCTTCCTAACCCAGGGACTTAACCCACATTTCTTATATCTACTACATTGGCAGGCTTGTTCTTTACCAGTAGCGCCACCTGGAAAGCCCAAATGTGTTTCATAGACTACTTTATTTCCAATTTCTAGTATGGTACATACAGCAGATGGTCAGAAAGTATTTGCTAAATGAATGAATGAATACATAAGGAAAGAGTCAATTAACAAACACATATTGGTAGATCCAGAACAAAGATCCAGTTCTATTGGATTTCCCAAAGTGCATATTTCCCTTATATTCTCTGCTATCTCCATTTATACTTATTCCAGAGAGAAAGGCAAGGATTTGGAAATGTTGAAGTGTTAGCCTGGGAAAGCTTATTCTTTGTGATATTTTCATCACTTTGGCTGGCATGTGAGCATGTGATCTGGGGAAGAACTGGTGGGAGAAAAAGTAAGTTAGCAAGATGTTGGCTTATTGAATTGAGAGAATAGAAATCACATTATTTAATAGGATCCAGAGAAGAATGTGCATTCAAATCCAAATTGGAAAGGTATTAAGAATGAAGGAAAGAGATTAGAGAAGTTGAAATCTATCTCTTTTTGATTAAAAAAAAAATCACTGAAATTCCCCTGTGTCCTCTGCAAAGCAAACAACATTTAAGGAAGTATTTTCCCTTAGATATAAAGTAAGGGGCAAAGGATTCATCAGAGCCTTTGACTTGTTTACTATGTGTATTTTTTGAAACTAGATTTTAAAAGTGATTGTAAGAAGAGCTAAATGCATAGTAAACCAAAAGACCATGAATTTTCATTGACATTTATGTGGGGAAAGTTACTGTGAAGTAATAATTTAAATAAAAAGATTTTACCTTCCGAATAAATTAAATTTTAGCTGTAGACATCAAAAGACATAATTAAGAAATAGAAAGTAAAAAAAAGTAGAAAAAATATTTGCAAATTTATGTCTAATAATGAATGTATATCCTGAACATGTAAAGAAATCTTGCAATTCAATAATAATAAGACAATGAGCAAAATCTAAAAGTGATCAAAATATTTGAACAAAAAATTCTCTAAGGAAGATTTATGAATGCTCAATACTATCAGTTATTAAAAACTATAAATTAAGGCCACAGATAGCACATCATTGTTATTAGGGTGGCTGAAATTATATTAAAAATATACCTTGCCAATATCAAGTGCTGACAAGGATGTGGAACAACTGAAACTATCATGCATTGCTGGTAGGAATGAGGATAAAACTGCTTTGGAGACACACTGACAGTTTCTAATAAAGGTAAATATGCTACCAAACATTCGAATTTCTAGATATTTAGTGAAGACAGATGAAAACATGTCTACCTCCTACTCTGCTACAAATATTAAAACTTGCACTGGGTGTTGGTTGTAACTTTATTTATAATCACTTAAAATATAAAAACAACCCAAATGTCCATCAATTGATGAGTGAATAAATGAACAGGAGTACATCTATACATTTCATACATGCAGCAGCAGAAGAACAAAATGATAACACATGTAGCAACATGGATCTAACATACTTTATGTGAAAGAAGTCAACTCAAAAGCCTGAATACTCTAATTCCATTTATATAATATTCTGGACAAAACAGTAGAGCAGAAAATAATCGCTGGTTGCCAGGTACCTGTCTGGTGGGGCAAGAATAGAAATTATATCTTGACTGCACTGGTAGTTAACACAGTTGTAAGTATTTGTCAAGATTCGTAGATCTGTATACCTAAAAAGGGTATTTTGCTGTATGTAAATTATATGTCAAAAATAATTTTAGCAACGCCATTCAAATACTCAAATATTAAATGTACTCATGATAATGAGGTGAATGCATATATTGAATGCATGTGCTCAGTTGCTCAGTCATGTCCAACTCTTTGCGGCCCCATGGACTGTAAGCACACCAGGCTCCTCCTCCATGGAATTTTCCATGAAAGAATACTGCAGTGAGTTGCTGTTTCCTGTCCAGGGGATCTTCTTGACCCAGGGATCAAACACACATCTTTTGCATTGGCAGGCAGCTTCTCTACCACTGCACCATCTGGGAATATCTAAGAATAAAACCTGCTTTCTTGTGTCAGCAGTAACTTTCTGGGAACATTGAAATTGAAACTTCATAAATTCCAGAATATTCTGTTACTGAGATGCTTAAGTTTTACTGAGAGTCTCTCCATTTAGGAAAATTTAGAACTAACTTTACATCTTTAAAACATTGAATTGAAAAAAAAAAATTCCTCAGAGGACCTGAGTTCCTTTGTTTTGAAAAAATGGAAAATAAGGGAAAGAGAAAGGGAAAAAAAAAGATAGGAACGGTCAAAAAAAATAGGATAAAAAATTGAAAGGTGGGTAGATATCATAAAGAAGAGCAAAAAATAGGAAACTTGTACAACAGAAATATTAATGGGAATAATATGTGTGTGTTGAGTCCTTACTGTATACCAGCCATTGTGATAAGAATCTACACGGATAATCTAGTTTAATTCTCCTAACAACCTAATGGAATAGATACTATTGTTATTCTCATTTGCAGAAGGGAAAACTGAGGTGTAGGCAGGATACATAACTTAGGCAAGCTCACATAGTCAGTAAATGAGGGCAAAAGGATTTACAAATTAGACATAGCTGCTGCTAAAACTCTGATTCACTTTATGGACCTTTATTGTATAATATGCTGCTACTTAATGAATTATTCCAGTTAGCTCAGTGAATTGTATTGCAACACAAAAAGTGAAAGTCGCTTAGTCATGTCCAACTCTTTGTGACCCCATGACTATACACAATCCATGGAATTCTCCAGGCCAGAATACTAGATTGGGTAGCCTTTCCCTTTTCCAGGGGATTTTCCCAACCTAGGGATTGAACCCGGGTCTCCTGCATTGTGGGCAGATTCTTTACCAGCTGAGGCAGAGGGAAAGGCAAGAATACTGGAGCGGGTAGCCTATCCCTTCTCCAGAGGATCTTCCCGACCCATGAATCAAACTGAGGTCTCCTCATTGCAGGCAGATTCTTTACCAACTGAGTTATCAGGAAAGCCCCATCTCAACACAGAGTGTGATTGTATTGGTTTACATACCATAAGAAGAATAAGAAATAAGGAAGGTGATATGAAGCTGTTTGCTTCTTTTTAGTTTGATCTAAAGCAAGTGTACCCTGACATTCATCTTCCAAAGATTCCGTCCCTTGGTAAGAACCATTTGACTGGCACTCTTGTTTGATCACTTAGTCATAGTAACAAGAGCCGTGAAACCATATTGTTCACCTCAAGTGTCCCTTTGGGGAGGAAATTAATGCAAATAGTTTCTGTCAAAAGAAACATATTATCAATATTTCAAGCTGGTATTTTACCAGTTGAGTTGTTAAATGGGGACCAACATTATAAAAGAGAATGATTAAAAATTTAGGTTGATTTCAGAAAGCTGAAGAAATATTTATTGATGTGTGCAGATTACATGTAAGGAATAGATGACACTCTTGTGATAAATTCAGTTCAGTCGCTCAGTCGTGTCTGACTCTTTGCGACCCCATGAATTGCATCACGCCAGGCCTCCCTGTACATCACCAACTCCCGGAGTTTACCCAAACTCATGTCCATTGAGTCGGTGATGCCATCCAACCATCTCATCCTCTGTCGTCCCCTTCTCCTCCTGCCCTCAATCCTTCCCAGCATTAGGGTCTTTTCCAATGAGTCAACTCTTTGCAGGAGGTGGCCAAAGTACTGGAGTTTCAGCTTCAACATCAGTCCTTCCAATGAACACCCAGGACTGATCTCCTTTAGGATGGACTGGTTGGATCTCCTTGCAGTCCAAGGGACTCTCAAGAGTCTTCTCCAACACCACAGTTCAACAGCATCAATTCTTCAGCACTCAGCTTTCTTCATCGTCCAACTCTCACATCCATACATGACCACTGGAAAAACCATAGCTTTGACTAGATGGACCTTTGTTGGCAAAGTAATGTCTCTGCTTTTAAATATGCTATCTAGGTTCGTCATAACCTAGAACTGGTTTATTTTTATCTTCTGAATATTAGAAATATCACTGACCCTTATGGAAGTATCTGTATCCCATAAAGCCCTGTTAGATGAGAACTATCCCAGGTCCCTGTATAGATCTGAGTAGCATGTGATGATTTTGATAGCAGGTACCCAGATTTAGACCTATGGATTTTCTGAATTCTATAGATTTAGTGACCATGGCTTAAAAAATCAGTCCATTTTTTATTGCTTGCAAAAGATACTTATTAAGAAAACATTAGCATGAAGTCCAAAAAATCTAGTTTATGTTTTTTAGTACTTCTTTTCTATGGCTTTCACAAAGTGGACAGGGACCATTTGGGGTTAATGTTCTTTGTCTCATACAGCTGTACTTAGCTAGCCATTAATCCCCAAAGAAATGCCCAGATCCTAACTATTTATTGATTCATTGACAAGCTCTTCCAACCAAACAAAAAGCATATATTCCAAAATAACTCAAGGCATATGCATCCTCTCTCAGAAGCTTTGTTAGTCATAGGAATTGAATGTAGAATGGGGAGGTACTTCAGTGGTCATGATGACTGGGTTTGGAGTCTTTCTTTCAGTTGGATTCCCGCTTCCTAAAATAAATGTAAGACATACTCAAGTGGGATGATTCATTTGTTCATTTTTCTAAGTTTATAACAGGATCTTTTGAAAACATTGATTGTTCAAAGTATGTCACCACAAAATCTGCTTCCAGGATATGGGGAAAAGAGCATGCATATCACAAGAAGTTATGTACACTAACCTGAAACTATCACAGAGTAATGGGGAGAGAATTTTCAGAAGAAGAAAATGAGAACCATGACTTAAAACTCACCTAGATTTGTGTGGTGTAATTTTTATTTTATTTTTAATACTTTTAATTTATGCTGTATAACTATATTTATGGTTTAAATAGAAGGTCCTTCATATTTGATAGTAAATTGTTTGTCTAGTAGTAATCAGCATATAAAGAATTATTAAAATATCAAATTATGGCAAAATGAAAGATAACACTGAAAATAACAAGATTAAAATTTTAATTTTTTCAAATAGTTCTCTTTCTCTGTCATAATCTAGCCCACTTAACTTTATGCTTTTTTTAAATTATACAAACCATATAAGTATATTGCTGTTTTGAAAGATTAATAACACAACTCATCCCAACATAGTGATGAGGGAACAATTTCCACCACTCCTGTACTTTTCTCATTACTCTCTACAAAGCTAAGTGTTAAAAATATTTTGAAGTCCAGTTTTTAAGTCTTTCTGTATATTTACCATCATGTTTATGTACATGGAAAAGACATGCAAAAAAGCAAAATGGCTGTCTGAGGAGGCCTTACAGATAGCTGGGAAGAGAAGAGAAGCAAAAAGCAAAGGAGAAAAGGAAAGATATTCCCATCTGAATGCAGAGTTCCAAAGAATAGCAAGGAGAGATAAGAAAGCCTTCCTCAGTGATCAGTGCAAAGAAATAGAGGAAAACAACAGATTGGGAAAGACTAGAGATCTCTTCAAGAAAATGAGAGATACCAAAGGAACGTTTCATGCAAAGATAGGCTCGATAAAGGACAGAAATGGTATGGACCTAACAGAAGCAG
This sequence comes from Giraffa tippelskirchi, assembly GCF_054371585.1. NCBI lineage: Eukaryota > Metazoa > Chordata > Mammalia > Artiodactyla > Giraffidae > Giraffa > Giraffa tippelskirchi. The sequence goes on from NC_137278.1 coordinate 69,060,472, forward strand.
AAGATATTAAGAAGAGGTGGCAAGAATACACAGAAGAACTGTACAAAAAAGATCTTCACGACCCAGATAATCACGATGGTGTGATCACTCACCTAGAGCCAGACATCCCGGAATGTGAAGTCAAGTGGGCCTTAGGAAGCATCACTACGAACAAAGCTAGTGGAGGTGATGGAATTCCAGTTGAGCTATTTCAAATCCTCAAAGGTGATGCTGTGAAAGTGCTGCATTCAATATGCCAGCAAATTTTGAAAACTCAGCAGTGGCCCCAGGACTGGAAAAGGTCAGTTTTCGTTCGAATCCCAAAGAAAGACAATGCCAAAGAATGCTCAAACTACCGCACAGTTGCACTCATCTCACACACTAGTAAAGTAATGCTCAAAATTCTCCAAGCCAGGCTTCAGCAGTACGTGAACCGTGAACTTCCAGATGTTCAAGCTGGTTTTAGAAAAGGCAGAGGAACCAGAGATCAAATTGCCAATATCTGCTGGATCAGCAAAAAAGCAAGAGAGTTCCAGAAAAAATCTACCTCTGGTTTATTGACTACACCAAAGCCTTTGACTGTGTGGATCACAACAAACTATGGAAAATTCTTAAAAAGGTGGGAATACCAGACCACCTGACCTACCTCCTGAGAAATCTGTATCCAGGTCAGGAAGCAACAGTTAGAACCGGACATGAAACAATGGACTGGTTCCAAATAGGGAAAGGAGTACGTCAAGTTTGCATATTGTCACCCTGCTTCTTTAACTTATGTGCAGAGTACATCATGTGAAATGCCAGGCTGGATGAAGCACAAGCTGGAATCAAGATTGCCGGGAGAAATATCGATAATCTCAGATATGTAGATGACACCACCCTTATGGCAGAAAGTGAAGAAGACCTAAAGAGCCTCTTGATGAAAATGAAAGAGGAGAGTCAAAAAGTTGGCTTAAAACTCAGCATTCAGAAAATTAAGGTCATGGCGTCTGGTCTGATCACTTCATGGCAAATAGATGGGGAAACAATGGAAACAGTGACAAACTTTATTTTTTTAGGCTCCAAAATCAGTGCAGATAGGGACCGCAGCCCTGAAATTAAAAGACGCTTGCTCCTTGGAAGAAACGTTATAAACAACCTAGACAGCATATTAAAAAGCAGAGATATTACTTTGCTAACAAAGGTCCATCTAGTGAAAGCTATGGTTTTTCCAGTAGTCATGTATGGATGTGAGAGTTCGACTGCAAAGAAAGCTGGGCACTAAAGAATAGATGCTTTTGAACTGTGGTGTTGGAGAAGACTCTTGAGAGTCCTTTGGACTGCAAGGAGATCCAACCAGTCTATCCTAAAGGATATCAATCCTGAGTATTCATTGGAAGGACTGATTCTGAAACTCCTATCCTTTGGCCACCTAATGGCAAACAAGTGACTCACTAGAAAAGACCCCAATACTGGGAAAGATTGAAGGCAGGAGGAGAAGGGGACAACAGAGGATGATATGGTTGGATGGCATCACTGACTCGATGGACATGAGTTTGAATATGCTCCAGGAATTGATGATGGGCAAGGAAGCCTGGCTTGCTGCAGCCCATGGGGTTGCAAAGAGTCAGACATGACTGGCGACTGAACTGAATATTTTCCATTTGGGGGGTTTCCCATTACTCTCAGTGATAAAGTGCCCTGAATTATGTGTATAGTCAAATAAATGTGGAACTTTTCCTTAGGAGTACCAGCAGTTACTAACAATTTGTTAATTGTCTTCTGAGGAGGTTCCCAGAACTCAAAGGGATAGGAATATCAGAGGTTTCTAATTGTAAGAAAAGGCTCAGACAGGTGTCATTGGTGGGATTTTTAACTGCTCTTTAAGAAGCACACACACACAAATGTTGATCAAGCATCCTTGATCCTTCCCTTTAAACAGGGAAGAAACCTTCCCTGAGCTGTAGAAGTGCCGCATAGAGGCTATCAAGGAGAAAGTGACAAGGATTCCTCATCCCTCTGAATGCAAAGAGTAGCTTCTATGCACTCTCACTGGGCAGGTAATCGTGGATTCATAAACTTCAGAACATTCATTTGGATTTAATCAAATAGCAAAATGTGTAAGCCAAAGTGTCTATATCTGGACAGATGATCAGTAAATGTTACCTGTGATTTGGAAATGTGAAGTTCCAATATAACAGAGTTAGAGCGAATTTTGATTGTGAAACATGGCTTTAGTAATTTGGTGAATGCGTAGACTTATGTAGAAAAACTCCCTGACCAACATATCTTGATTTTTAAGTGGAAAGAAAGACTGAATGAGTGGATAAGTAAATGAATTGGAGAAGAATACAGATTATTGATGACTCTGAGAAACCTTCAGGGAATTATAATTTTGTATCTACAAACTATAAAAGAGCAAACCCAATAGGCTGAATGGAAAAATAAGACAATTTTGAATTTGGAATGTTTTATCAGTGGATGGCTTAAAATAAGATAGTACTATGCACATATTAAAGTGATTAAGAAGATATGAGAAATACTAACACATTTCTTATTGTTTTTATATTTTTTTTCTTGCTTAAACCTCTCTCTAGTCCAAAAGCAAGTTTAATAAATTGAAAGAAAAAAACAAAAACTAGATGAGATGCTGAATGGCCCATTGGGTTAATAATGCTCCTAGTTGGTTCTGGAAAGGGGATTTCTGGTAAATTTTAATTATTGTACATTAACTGCTGTCTATGAAGTATCTCTTGTATGTAATGTGTTGTATTAATATTAATAATATCAAATACCTCTTTTGATGACAGATTAGAATTATTCCTAAAACAGCCAAGGTTAAGAGCAGTTATCCAGTGAATATTTTGCTGTGAAGTCCAAATTAACTATTGATGAAATGTGAAAAGAGAATGGTTTCAGTGCATGACTTGCATCATTAAGACAGGCTTTTCATCAATAAAACTAAAAGTACCAGAGTCACCTAAAGTAATTTATTTCTGGAACCTAATAAGTAAACTTGATTTGTTTTTCAGAAATCCTTTTGCAGTTTGAATAAGAAATCACTATAAGGAAGATTTTTAGCTAATCATTGTTAGAAAACACATTCAAACTTTCAACTTGAAAGTCAGAAGGATAAATGATAAAGATAAATCTGTTTTTTTTTTTCTCCATGGCTCTTTTGCCTGTTTGATAGTTGTTATTTCAAGATTTGTGTTTTAATTCTCTCCCCATGCAGGATGAAATTGGAGTTGATTCTATAAAAAACTGAGATGAATGATGGAAGCTCAAATATTCTTTGAGATTCCAAGATTAAAATAATCTATATTAATTATTTTCAAGATTCCTCCTGAAATAATTATTAGGCTTTGGGCTTATACAAATACTTGTCACTAGGAGAAAATCCATACTCAACTCTGGAATCCCTTCATTGGTGGTTGTCATTTCCTTTCTTAATTTCTGAGCTAAAGGCTGGCAAAGGAATTGCAATTCAAAGGATTTATTTCATAGACTGTTCTTTTGGTTAAGAACCTTTGGATCAGTTCATCACCAATGTACTTATGACAAAAATAGAACCCATAATTTTAAAAAACCTAAATTATCAGACAATAAAAATGACTGAAGAGACTATTTTTCAAAATGAATAAATTGCATAGATTTCTTATAATTTGGGGAAATGTGCATGTGTGCTAAGTCACTTCAGTTTTGTCCAACTCTGCAACCCCATGAACTGTAGGCTGCCAAGGCCCTCTGTCCATGGGGTTCTCCAAGCATGAATATTGGAGTGGGTTGCTATGCCCTCCTCCAGAGGATCTTCCCCACCCAAGGATCGAACCTGTGTCTCTTATGTCTCCTGCATTGGCTGAAGGAGCGGTATCTTTTCTGCCTCATATTTTTCCTGATTAACTTTCTCAGGATTCTCAATAAAGAGGCAAAAGCTAAATGACTCATGGCACTGATCTTTTCTGCTGGTGCAGATGTGTGACTTAGTGCATCAACTCAGGTGTTCTGGACTTTCTTGATATGTTGTTGTTTCATATTGACGAGAAATTTAGGTCTTGAAAGACTTCTGTAAGTCTACAATCATCCTTGGTTTAGGGATAGAGTAAACGAACAAGTGGGCTTCCCTGGTGGCCCAGTGGTAAAGAACCTGCCTGCCAATGCAAGAGTCACGGGTTTGATCTGTGGGTTGGGAAGATCCCCTGGAGAAGGAAATGGCAGCCCACTCCAGTATTCTTGCATGGGAAATCCCTTGGATAGAGGAGCTGGGTGGACTACAGTCCATGGGGTCACAAAGAGTCAGACATGACTTAGCGACTAAAACAACAAACAACAGCGCCACCTAGGAAGCCCTATAATTTGGGGAATAAACATTTTATTTCAGAATCTGGCTTGCCTTTATGGTGTTTTCTACCTCTAGAAGAAGGCAATGGCAACCCACTCCAGCACTTTTGCCTGGAAAATCCCATGGACAGAGGAGCTTGGTAGGCTGCAGTCCATGGGGTCACTAAGAGTCGGACATGACTGAGCGACTTAGCAGCAGCAGCAACTACCTCTAGAAAAAAGCTTAGACCTTACATTTGGAATTTAACTTGGCACTACATACATGCAGCTTGATACCATTCTGGATGTCTGTACCTTGATGAAAAAAACAAGTATTTAGGCAGTTTGTTAAACAAGACAGCAGAAACATCTACTAAAGTAATCTCTCTGGGTATAACCTGCAGAACAAATGTGTAGGAAATATGGTCTCAGTTAATTAGCCTCCAATTAAAATAAATAAATTAATTTAAAAAAATTAAAGAAATAAAATAAGTATATTTATAGCAAAATACTGAGAAACTCTCTAGGACAAAAGTTTAATAAGTGTCACTTTCTCATGTGGCAATTTTATAAATTGCTAAATATCACCATTGTGATATTTAACATATAATGTTTGCATCTATGGATCATCTTGACTCAATAAAGAAAATGAATTCTTGCATGCATTTATTTACTTCTATCTTCTAAATTTGCTCTATAATGAAGTTGGCTTTATTAAATTATTAATATCTTACAACGATATTCATTACCATTTTTATTACCACCACTTTTCCTAATCAGTTAATATCTGTCACTTATTTAAAAGGTGAAAATTAAATAACAACGCTCTTCAACAGATTGTGGCAACATTTTAAAAATTTAACCAGATTTTTCATAACTTGAAGAACTTCAGCTCTAGTAAAATTATAACAATAAAAAAAAGCTAAAAGATTAATAGGCAAAATTAGCTTCAAGTGGATTATAGGGTGATTTGTGCTGTTGGGTAACTCTTTTCTTATTACATTTAGCGATTTTCCTGTTATTTAGAAAAGACAAACCGGATATTTCTCAAAATGTTTGGCTCCCTATCATGAGGCAAGTTTTCTTAAAATCAGGACAAGCAGATGCTTGAAACTAGTATTTATTTTTCATCTCTCCCCCTACTTTTTAGGAAAATGTATAGTTAAGAAATAAATGATATAGGAAAATGTTACTGAGTATATTCAAGTCGGGGGTAGTTTTGGTTGTTTACAGAGTAGCTTCTCATTAGCTCAATAAAATCCCCTCCTTGTGAGATCTTGTGCAGTGTACTCAGTGAAAATGCATGGGGTCTGTGAGTTGAATAAAGTTCATTGCTAGATATAACTGAATTATGAAGTAAGCCTGTACAACTTGGTCTATAATTTTGTGCATATCGTTTTAAGCTCAGTTTATTTTTTGTAAATTTTGTCAGCTATGAAATAATTTATAATATAAATTATATCCTTTGCTGTCATGATAAAGCAATCAAAAAAATAATTCTTGTATGTTGCACATCTGGCCTCCAGTTCTGATGTCATTGTGAATAACTGGCCACCATCCCAAGATGAGAATACCTGAAAACTGGAGAGTTTCCAAGGTGTTTGTTAAACAAGGAGGAAACTGCTGAGAATAGGGATAGAACTGCTGTCACATCATCCATTGGTGAGAAGTTCTGTCTTCTTCCAGCTGGTATAAATATTGCATCTGTTTATCTCAGCTGGAGAATGAACCACATAGTCATTTCTCATAATGAAGAGGAAATTTGGTGTTATTTTTTGTTTATTACCTCATAACGCACTGACAGCTATATGAGGTTATATGTTTTTAGCTGTTTCAAGCTTTTTATTATGACTACCATAATGCTATGAATAGCTGCTTATTAAATTTAGGAAAGTAGAGGAGTATGGAACCTCTGAATTATGCTGCAAAAGATATATTCCAGTTGTAACTGCAGATATTCTATGTGGAAATAAAAGGAAAATTACAGGGTGAGTTCAAAATTTACACTTTACTTTCTCTACTCTAACCAAACATAGACTGGGTGCATTATTTCACACAGAATGTTACTGATAGGATCCACCAGGTCCCACATATTAAGAAGTATCTGTTGATGCATGTTAAATGTGAAAGTCATTTAACAATTCTTCATGTTTTCTCTGTATCATAATTCCAAGGGAAAAGCACAACAATGTATGAAGTGACTTGACTCAAAATTAGAATGTCAACCAGACATGTCTCTAAAATTGATATTTTTGAAACCCATACTTCTTACTTTATTCATCCATCCAATCGTTCATGCAACAAATACATATTGACAACCTGTATCAGCCAAGCATTGTACTCAAAACAGTTAGAAGGATATGCAAATTATAGTAATTAGATGTTCATCCCATCTTTATTTACAGTGTCAGAAGTTAGAAGGAAAGAAACTAAATGTCCAGTGAAGGATTTTTTAACTTGAACATGGTATGGTCATAAATAGCATATTGTGCTGATATTAAAAACAGTGATACAGATCATGTAAATTTGTATGCTATGAAAATTTGCTATTACTAAGAGAATAGGTAGGTTATGTAGTAATATTTTTAAATGTCTGTTCAATTAAAAGTAAATATATGTACAACATTCATATGTTCTATGCATTTGTATGTTGCATTGTCTAGAAGGAGATATAACAAAATTTTAATAGTGTTTTCTTCTGAGCAATGGAGTTATAGGCAGTATCTTTTCATATCTGTTTTTTTTTTTCTAACCTTAACATTTCAAAGCTAACTGAACAGTTAAAAAAATCTAACATGCATAGATCTGTATAGTACCTGTTGAAAGGTACATCGCTTTCTGATGGCCAAATTTTAGTCAAGAAAATGGCCTGTTTAGTTTAGCAAAATCGTTAACATCTGCAGCGCATATTAGAATGATTCCCAAAAGGAGGGAGCTTTGCCCTCTTACTTTTTTTTTAATCTACAGTTGTAAACATTTTGAAAATAAAAATGGAATAATGCCTCATTGTTAATGATTAAACTTTTTAAATTAGGCAGATATATTTATTTTACATGTTCACTTATGATATGACTGTTTTTAATGGAAGCAGATTTATAAAGTGATGTGAGTTAAGTAGCATTATAAATGGATACCACCTTTGGGTTTTGAAAGATAAGAGGGTTGAAATGACTTATATAAATTTTATATCCTGACTTCCATTCTGGAAAATAGATCAGAAGAGAGTAAGAGTGTGCTTAATGCTGTGGACAGGCTCATGTTACTTTCAAGCTCTGTAATATTTTGTCTGGAAAGAGACATCAGTTTGCATTAGCATTAACTATTTCTTGTATTTCATTTAAACCTGTAATATTTCCTGAATGAAAATTTAAATAGTGAGTTTAAATTCCTTTGTACTGGGTAATGTGCAGTCTTTGTATATATGAATATATTTTTAAAATATGTAAATGATTCACAAAAAGTATAAATAATGAAAATCTTATATATAATAAGTAAAGTTGTGCATATTATGTTAATATATCGAATAAAACATATTCAAATTAAAGTATGACTGAATAGATGTTAAAGGGTTTTCATGTTTTCTTTAAAAAGGAATTTCTCTTTCATCATGCAAGGTCAAATGATCATCACTGACCCCAAAATATGACTATACTTACATTTGAAAACAAAGCAAGATGGTATAAGGAATATGTTCTGAATGTTCTCTCTTTCCCTGTTTTTTTTACTTCTTTTTGTATGTGGTATTTTTAAATGTTAATGAAGTACCCTATTATGATCGTTGGAGCAAGAAATATTGAGCTTCATGAATTCCTATTTGTGTCATTTTAAATAAGTTTCTTTTTCACCCTTATAATTCTATTATGCTGTTTGGGTATTTAAAAAGTGCTAACTATAAGAATATTAATGCCTTGAAAATTTTAAATGACCTGTTGAACTATTAAATTCAACACAAGAAAGCATGTTTGACCTTCGGTTAGAATACTTTTTAATTTCTACAAGGAGATAATGGAATCATTGGATTCTTCTAGGCATTGTCTTAATTGGGAATCTCAGGCAAGTTTAACAGAGCCTGCACACTTAGAATGTTTAAATGTGATTTAATTGATTACTTTTTGTGGTATACTCCATCTTACTCTTAACAGATTTTCACACAGGGCCTCATTTCCTGATTACTGTGATCAGACGTTGTAGTGATAGATTTTAGTTTTTCTTTTTTCTCTTTAATATGAATATTAAGTAGTTACTCCCTAATATTCTAATACAGAGTTTTCAGCTTTACATTTAAATAGCATGGAACTTACCTTTGTTTATCATGTGTAACTTGTGTACCTTCTCAGATCATAAAGGAATAACATTTAGAGGTGAAAACAGGTAATGTTTTCTCTCTAAAACATAAATGAAGAAAAACTGTGCATGACACAACAATCCAAGAAAATGTAAAAAACAAAACAAAAACCTGTTGAGATAAACATGCATTCAAAATGTCAATCATCTTCAAAGGAAAAAACATTCGAACGAATGAATTCCAAAATACAATACAAATTATACAGTCTTCCTAGTGTTCTAAGAAAGACCAAAACCAAAACACAACAAACCCTTAATGCAGAGGTAGAAGAGGTAGAATCAGTTCCCTAGTATACTTACCTATTTTTTGAGAAAAAAAAAAAATAACTAATTGCAAAGTAAAATAATATAGTGCATATTAAAACAGAATGGAGAAGTATTAGAAGATGGTATAGGTCTTCATCAGGGCATAGAAGTGATACAGGCATTACTGGGAGCAGTGTCATACAAGGGACTGAGATTACACACAGATCTCTGCGGTGCTTAGTCGCTCAGTCATGTCTGACTCTTTGCGACCCCATGGACTGCAGCCCTCCAGGCTTCTCTGTCCATGGGATTCTCCAGGCAAAAATACTGGAGTGGGTTGCCATGCCCTTCTCCAGAGGATCTTCCCAACCCAAGAATTGAACCCAGTTCTCCTGCATTGCAGGCAGATTCTTTACCATCTGAGCTACTAGGAAGCCCCACAGATGTCTAGTCAAGGGAAAACTTGGATAAAATGTTTTAATAATGAAAATGGGGTTCTTTTCATAGTGGCTGTAAGCCATTGCTTATTAGGCTGGTCTTCTCATTGCTGGTGTGACAGTGAGCAATCTCAAAGAAAGGAACATGATTTCTTCTTCCCCTAGCATTGATATTGCTTCCTGCATAATTCTCTGGTTGGCCCTTCCTGTGCAGTCTTCACACTGCAGCAGTTGCTGTGCCAAATAGGAGGTACTCTGATTACTAGTGTGGTTTCCATATCTATGAAAAGTTAAAGTCACATAATTGCATTCCCATGTGAATCTCAGGAGTCCTCTATGGTCGATTCTAAAAAGAAAAATTACATAAATAGGTGTACACATAAATAGGATTTATCTTGTCAAAAAATAGACTTAAGGATATTTCAAGAATAGTATTTGAAATAAGGCTCAAAGCAGGAATGACAAGTTATGTTTAGGGTATTTAGAATAGTGTTCCTGGTTGAAAGCAGAGTTGTTTTTTGTTGTTGTTTAGTTGCTAAGTTGTGTCTGACTCTGCACCCCATGGACTATAGCCCACCAAGCTCCTCTGTCCATATTTCCCAGGCAAGAATACTGGAGTGATTGCCATTTTCTACTCCAGGATATCTTACCATACCAGAGATCAAACCTGCATCTCCTGCATTGGTGGATGCAGGTGGATTCTTTACCACTGAGTCACCAGGGAAGCCCAGAGTTGCTTTTAGGGAACAGCAGAATCATAGTGAAGTTGTTGAAACCTTTGTACCAGGTTACATTTGCTTTGCAGGCAACAGAATGTGTTATAGAAAGAGGTGATGTGTGTGTGTGTGTGTGTGTGTGTGTGTATGCAACGATCCAATTAAAATCAGTGTTGAGTAGTTCTCAAACTTTTTGGTTTCATGATCCCTTGAAATTCTTAAATTTTATTGAGTAACCCAAAAAACTTTTGTTTATGTGGTTATGTTTATTGGTATTTGCTGTATTATAAGTGAAAGCTGAGAAAAACATTTAAACCAAAGAATATACAAGCACAGCTTTCATTTTCTGTCAGGATATGACATCATCATATCATATACCTTCTGGAAAACTCTACAGTACATTCATCAGAGAGTGAGAGTGAATAAGGTAAATGTGTTTTGGCATTATTGTGAAAGAATGTTGACTTGGTGGATCTCCTGAAATTGTTGTGGGTACACCAAGGGGTCCCTGGACTTATATTTAGGAACCATAGTTTGGAGGATCATGATATAATTCAGTGGTTCATATTTAGTATTTGTGGAGTAGAATTAAATAAAATGAAACGCAATGAAAAGCAGTGGAAATGTGAATGCATTGAAGATATGAAGGTTACAATATTTTGTGAAATATAATTTGTGTGTATGAGATCAAATTTCGTCATAATGCAAAATATTTTTCTTATTAGGGGTTTTAGTTTTAAAACTTTGAAAATCACCTCTTAAAGTTACATTTATGATAGATATATTCAGTATTGGTATGAAGATTATATTTCAGGAGGAAAAAAAATCAGAAGCGAGGAGACCAGTTACATAGGCATGGCATCAAGGGACTGATTAAGAAAATGGCATGAACGTGAACAACAACGTTGTTCAAAAAAGGAAGAGCTCTCAGATATCTGTGATAAGAATAAAGTCTGAGTGCTTAGAGTGAAGCAAAAGCTGCATTATCAGACAATAATATGGTCAGCAATTTTAGGTCAACTTTTCCTTAAATGTAACTGTGTCTCATATTCTGACAAATACGTTATTCTTTGTAACTCCTTTAGCACAAATCCTGACCTCTTTTCTTCACATCCTGCTGTGTAAGCTTGAAAAGCACAATCCCCAGGTACTGGTCTCATTTTGCTTTTTAAGCCTAAAGATCTGTCAGGCGTATGTCCTATAGATGTGAGTGAATCATAGTCAAAATGAGAATAATATGGAATGGAAGCTTGTTTCCTGTTCCTTGTCTGGCATTTTGTACAAAAAAGTCCTTATTATTCACCACAATGTTTATTGAAATAGTCAAACTGTATTCACATCATGAGAAAAAATGGCAGTTTGAATAATTCAGTGAACGTCAGTTTTACAGGGTTTTGCACGACCTCACTTTCCTTTTGGGTAACTTGAATCACTCGAAGTGGAGGGCACTTCTTAGGCTGTTCTGTGTGTGTGTGTGTGCTAAGTTGCTTCATTCGTGTCCGACTCTTTGTGAATCTATGGACTGTGGCTGGCCAGGCTCGTCTGTTCAAGGTATTCTCCAGGAAAGAATACTGGAGTGAGTTGCCATGCCCTCCTCCAGGGAATCTTCCCAACTCTGGGATCCAACCCAAGTCTCTTACGTCTCATGCATTGATAGGTGGGTTCTTTCCCATCGCGCCACCTGGGAAGGCTGTTCTGTAATTCTGCAAATCACCTCAGTAGTGATATATAGTGTCTCTCTACACCAGGTGGGTCATCTCATGCATACAAGGACCTCATATTTGATTCTTTTTCTACTTTTAAATCACATGCCATAGTTTTGAGCATACAAGGCTTAGTTAACACATGTTAATCAATTTGTTCAATAATGAGAAACCAAAGAGCCTCAATAACCATGTTTTCCCCTTGAAATCCACTAATAATGATTGAGATAAATGGCAGAAAATATGATGCTGATATCATTAATACTTATGTGGTATGTAAAGATTTGATTAAATCAAAATTTTATACCTAGTTAGATATGAAGAAAGATAATTTTTTCTTATGTTGCCCCTAGGAAACCTAGCAAACTTCAAAGGCCTTATAAATCACTGAAGATAGCACAGCTGTTTATAGTTATAGCTGGAATGCAGATTCTTTTATACTTAAATTATTTTGCTACATAAGCAGACCTTAAAGACATGAAGGAGGTGATGGTTTTGCTCTACTTCGAGTTAGTTTCACTTCAAATAGAGCATTACATTCTGTGTGTTTTTTTTAGTACCTTTTTTAGGAGGAGCTCTATGAAGTATTCAAACAGGCAGAATAATGAAGATACTATAAAATCTTGATATACAGTTAGTTACTGAAGAAACAAGAAATGTTGAATGTAAAGAATGTATGACCCCTAAAGCAGGAGCTTGAAAAGGAGTGTGTGCTTAGCGGGGTTTTTGGCTGAGATTAAATTCGGATATCTCTAAGACTAATGGGAGTTACTATACAGGGACTGCAATTAGAAAATTGCTAGCCCTTGGAAGCCTGTCTTCCCTCTTAAGAATTGTACAGGGGTAGTTCGTGTGTTTCTCTGCACCTCTCTGGACATTTGTTCTTTGCCACTACTTTTGAGGGAGCCAGTCTGATTAGTTCAGGTAGAATTATGGCCCATTCGAGATACAGTGCTGCATCCCGGGCTACTGCTGGAGTTGCTAGCCAGCCTCTAGATGAGATTCAATTGGATCAGGTCCCCAACTTTCTAGTTTCATCTGTAGCCAGCTCTCTGTTAGGGATCACTGGGTAGGAGGTCAATCAAAAGGGAGGAATCAGACATGAAAGGCACCAGGACTGAAATCCTCAGTATGGATATATATGCAAGAGGATATAGAAGAGGATATATATGCTAAAGGCAAGGCTACAACAAGCACTTGCACAGATTGTGCCTGCATGAGGGCATCTAGCTAAGAAGGCAAATGATGGTTGATTTCCAACTAGTATTCAGTTTATCAAGTCTTCTGTCTCTTCATGGAGGTGGCTCACTTATCAATTCCCCAAAGGTGGAATATGGATTGGTGGTAGCCTTGGCATAAAAGTAGATCACAGCCACAGTGAAACATGTTTCAGGCCAATATAAAGCAATAGTATTGACATATGTTTTTCTAATTTATCACTCACTTCTTATTCAACAACATAAGTCTCTTAAGACTTTTTAAGAGTATGGACATTTTCAGATGAAGTGTATAATAATATATATAAGTTTTACATTCCTGTTTATAATGTTCACATTGTTAAGAGTTCCTAATAAGAATTCTTTGTTTCAAAAAAATTATTATGAGCAAAATAAGTTACAGAGACTTAGTTATTTATAATTAATGATATTTTGGGGATTTTCCTGATGGCTCAGGAGGTAAAGAATCTACCTGCAATGCATCAGATGAAGAAGACTTTGATTCAGTCCCTGGGTTGGGAAGATCCCTTGGAGGAGGAAATGGCATCCCCTTCCGGTACTCTTGCCTGGAAAATTCCATGGACAGAAGAGCCTGGTGGGTTAACAGTACGTGGGGTCATAAAGAGTCGGACATGACTAAAGCAACTGAGCATAATAAACACAAATGATATTTTGAGTCTTCATCATATCTTCTCTCTGCTCTTACTGAAATTCTCATTGAAGGAAGTAAGGAATATTAACATTCTCTTTGGAAGAATAAAATGTGCATATTTTCAACCAACTGGTCCGTTTTAGCAAACTAGTAGGGTGACCAGTGGACGTGGACATTGCCATTAAAAGGTAAATATGAGAGAAAGAATTATCCCATAAATTAGTTAATTTGTATTTATATTATTTTGGCAAGAGATTTTAAGAAGAATAAAATGTAAGTATCAGCTGTATAATGTTTGTAGAACATTATGAAGACTCCAGGCCCATTCTCCAGATGTGTGTGTGTGTGTGTGTAAACGGGATGAAAAGTTGGGTCTGAAAGGTACAATTATCACGTTAAGGTGGTATATTATAATCCATTTTACTGGATAATTTAAGAAACTCTAAAGATTCTGACCTTCAAATGATTTAGATTGCACTAGAAGGAAACTGTAATCATGATAAAAAGCAAAGTCCAGAGGAAACAATTTCTGGAAACAGAAATAATCTGATTAAAATGTCCATTTTTAGACTATTTAATGATGAAATTGTATCTGATAGCATAAAATGCAAAGATTAACAGGTTCGTATACAAAGAGAGCCCACAACTTGGTTTAAATATAACAACCCTGGGTTTAATTTTTTTCATCTGTGTCAAGGTAGTGATCTTTCAAAATTTATTTATTTTTCTTTAACTGATCTTAATGATATTTTTGGTGGTATAAAAGATTCATTAAAAATCAAAGTTCGAATTAAGAATAATTCTTTTTGTAGGGTCTTTTGCATGTTTGGATTATCTGACGTCTTCTTGCTGTTCACCTTTACATACATTAATTGTTATTATTGGAGTTAATGTGCTTTGCTATACCATAGAACCCCAACATCTGTAGAAATCTGACCAGTAATAATGTGAGGTGCCAGATGTCTTGATTTTAGTGAATAATGTCCTGATAATATTAAATATAGGGCTGTGAACTTTCAGTGCTAAGCTTTAATCTATTTATGATTATTGAAGAAATCAATTAAACAGTTGCCTTAGTAGTCCTAAGGTTAGATACATGTTCAGATTTAAAAACCCTTTTTTATCCCTGCATGTTTTTTAGTACCCATGAAACAACTTCTTTAAGTGCAAATACTTTGATAAAATTAAAATAATACTGTATTTTCTGCTCAAAATTGTCTATTGCTTGTAGGTTTTTTTTTTCCTGAAAGATATGAAACCCTGCTAGGAGCCACTGATACATTATTATTATAAAATAATAACTGGGTAAATTCAATAAGAGAGTTTATAATTACTCAAACACAACCACTATTTATTAATCACGTACTATATGTGAAACTGAAACTGTTAGTCACTCAGTTGTGTCCATATCTTTGTGACCCCATGGTCGGTCCATGGAATTCTCTAGGCAGGAATACTGGAGTGGGTTGTCATTCCCTTCTCCAGGATATCTTCCCAACCCAGGGATTGAATCAGGATCTCCTGCATTGCAGGCAGATTTTTTACCATCTGAGCTACCAGATAAGCCCACTTTATTAATCACTTACTATATGTATGACATATGAAATGCAAAGATGAGAACATAAATTAAATGATATTTCTTGAGCATCTGCTATGTTCCGGGCATTCCTCTAGGCTGAAGGTACAGAAGCAAAATAGGTCAGATTTCTTCTCTTATGGATCTCACATCATTAGGGAAGAAAATCAGTCAGATTAATTACTATATTAATCACCATATTAATTAATGATATATGTTCTGTAGAAATTAAAACTGTTCATGAGCAACTGTGTGGGTACTTGCAGTGTATGATCTGGCAAGATTTCCATAAGGGCATGATAATTGTAAGGGAGGTAGGAGTCAGTCATGTGCAGTTCCAGGATAAGAGCATTTCATCAGCGGAAACACACGGTGCAAAGAGACCTAGGTGGGGAAGGGCTGGAGTGTTCCTGGGACTGAACTGGAGCAGGAGATACAGGGAGGGGAGAGAGTGAGAAAATAAAAGCAGAATATAAGTAGAAATATAGACCAGGTTGAAGTATTTAAATTAATATAGTGATTACTATGGTAATTAATCTGACTGATTTTCTTCCCTAATGATGTGAGACCCATAAGAGAAGTAATCTTACTTATTTTGCTTCTGTACCTTCAGCCTAGAGGAATGCCCGGAACATAGTAGATACTCAAGAAATATCATTTAATTTATGTTCTCATCTTTGTATTTTATATGTTATACATATAGTAAGTGATTAATAAATTGGGCTTCTCTGGTAGCTAACTGGTGCCAATTCTTTGGCAAATTCTAAGCAGAAGAGTGATGTAATTCAACATGGAACAAAGAAATGACCAGTGAAGTTAAAATAGAGGTTATTGGAAACTTAAAAGGATTAGGCGAGTAATGGAGATAAAACCCAACTGGAGCAAACTGAGAAGAGAATAAGAGGAAGTAGAAATAGTACCTACAGAAAATTGTCTGTGAAGAAGAGCAACAAAGTGGGAAGCACTAGGGGAATTTAAGTTCAAAGTAGTTTCTTCTTTGTAATGAAAGAAATACATTTCTGAATGTAGATGTGCATGATCCAGTAAAAAGTGAGAATTTGTGATTCAAATGAATGATTCCATCTTCTCAGGAACAAAATCTTCTTTAAAAAATATTTATTTAATTTTGACTGTGTCAGGTCTTAGTTGTGTCATGCATTCCTTGTAATAGGAGGCTCAGTTGCCCCATAGCATGTGGGATCTTAGTTCCCTGATCGGGGGTCAGACCCTGTGCACTGGAAGGCTGACTCTTGACCACTGTACCTGGAACAAAATCTTTGAGTCAAAGAAAGGAGATGGGAAATCCAGATCACCATTAGAGGAGCTGACCTTGACCTCTGATGGTAAATAAATAAATAAAAGTTATCTACCATATCAGGAAGAATGTAGCGATCAGGGGGTACACATAGGGGTAGGGTTGTAGAGTTGGTGGTCAGAAGGTAGATCACTTCCATTTTCTCAGTAAATAATAACTGAGAATAAGTGAGTGGACTGGGGATAGCAGATTTGAGAAGAATGGAAAAACAGGTAAAAAGGTTTCAGCATCATCACTAGGCATATCAATTAATAATGAATTGTTTCAGGCATTATGTGAAACTTTGAGTTGTGGATCACAGTCTTTTGACTTGTTCACATACAGAATGAAAAGCCTTTTTGCAGAGTCAAAGAGAATGTTTAAGGCCATACTTTTTGAGAAAGTTTGTCATCCTTCTTTCCAGATCTGTTTGTTCATTTATTCAGGAAGATTTATTAGTAGTATTGTGTTATTTTATTTTTATTTTGAATTCCTAAACTAATCCCTTCTTTTAGAACTGCTTAGTTTCTTAGGTAGGAAGTTGTCCCCCAGGGAGTTCCTTAATTATTTCATTGAGAGGTGTAATCATTACTCATGAGCTCCATGCATTGCTATTATCACCATGCTAAGTTTAGCCTTTGATATTTTCATTCCATAATTTTAGCCTACTGTGAAATAAATGAGCAGAAAAACCAACTGCAATAGTATGGACTCATCAAACTTCTGGAGCTAGAAAAAACTTTAGAAATGATGCAAGTTACCTCCTTTTGCGAAAGAGGAAAAAGCCCAGCGGGTGAAATGACTTAACACCAATCCCTTTAGTTGCAATGGAAGGAAAAGAAGGTATTCTATCCCAGTCCTTTAAACTCTCTTATCATTTTGCACTTAGTTTAGGATAATCACTTTGTTTGAAATCATAACAGCTCTTTAAATGCACATTTCCTTTTCTGCATTTTGGACACTTTGTGATTAGTGAACTTCTTCTAGTTTTCCCAATATCATCATCAGGCATGTTCCTTTAGAAAAACTTGGCTAGCTCTGGATTTTTAAATAAGAAATATTCTGTTGATGGTTTACCTGCACTGTGTAGGGGATGGATTTAATTTAAGTAGTTAAAAGTAACTGTAATATTCAGATGAAATGATAGATTTAACTAGATTTTCTCCAAAGGAAAATGTTAGAGGAGGCACATAAACATTTGAAAGCATTTTAAATATTCTTGGTTTGAATAAGTATATTTGTTATATTTTAGAGTTCATGTAAACCTATATTGCCTTTTAAATTCAAGTGTCTTATGTCTCCATTTGACTATCAGAAATTTAAGTAATGTATCTGACTTAGTATTAGGAAAAGGTCAAGACTTAATATGGGATTAAAATGGAGGAGAAATTTTAAAAATAGATATTAGAAGACTGACTTATTGAAAACAATTTTAATTATTTAAAGCAATAGCTTTGAAGGTGACATTGTAATAGCTTTTTTTCTTAGTTGTTGACAGTTTAATCTGATTTAGTGCCAAGCATCATAAAAGATGATCTACCAAAGCAAAACATATGGCTTGAATATATCCAACAGAGCAGTAGCTAATACAGTTAAGTGTTTAGGAGGAGGTGTTATCCTGTTAAATCAAAATATATTATTATTCACTTTTTAAACAATAGAAAGACGTTGGATTTATTAATGCAAAGTGGTTACAGTACATTTTCCAAGGAAATTGAAGTAGATTTCCCCCATCCATTAATTTCCATTACCACCCATTCATTTCTTCCCACTTGCAGTCAGTGTACTGATGCAGCATTTGTCTCACATTTTCTATTAACTGATGTTTAGCAAATCCCACTCTGAATCTTATCAAATGACAGGCACTAAAATTTTGACAATCACATTAAAATAGAGATTCTAATTGGGAAGAAGTAACATAATAGTAGCATTGAATGCCTTTCTAATGTAATGCCCATTAAGATGTTCATATGCAGAAGATAGCTGAAGATTGTGCTCTTTTCCAGAGAAGATGTAACCTTTTCCTCATCATGTCTAATAAATGCCCAGGGGAAGCAAAATAATAAGGCCTTCCATTATTGTCAGGGGAAAACTAAGTAGCAGGCTAGACCTACAGGCTACAGGAATGCTGTTAATTGTAGATGTTATTAGTTTTCTGTTTTTTTTTTTTAAAAAGTCTCTATTGGGATTTGGGGAAAAGCTAGGGTGGCGCCATGGAAAAGATTTAATTGGCTTATAGGCAGCTCTGTTAAGAATTTCCGCATCTGACATTTCATAGTAGCAAAGAATCATATGTATTCTTGTGTGTGTGTGTGTATATGTGTGTGTATACATATACACACACACACACACATATATATATACAAATTTATATGTAATTCTCTCACATATGAATAAAATGCATAAATGCTTTAGTTTCATGAATTTGAAATATAGTTTTAATTTTCAAAAAATACTGGATAGTAAGTGTTCAGAATAACTGGACAATTTATAGAAAATTAAAAATATTAGATGAGTTTATTTGTTCATTGATATTTAAGAAAAGTAATATACAAAAGCTAATGTTGTATCAGTTTCTTGTATCTTAAAAATCTACATTTTTAGTAAGTGTAACTTTAAATAATTGAAAATCAGAATTCTATGGGAGAGAAGACAACATGATATGAAAAAGTAATGTTAGATCCTTTATTGGCCTCATATGAGAAGTTCCATATAAATGTATAAAACTAAAACTTTGTATGGTTGTATAAAATGTGTAAAACTAACATAAATACTGAGTTCCATTTTAACTAGAGAATTACATTTTTATATAAAATTTTAAGATTTTTCTTATAGTACAATCTTTATTTCCTTTGACTGTATTGTTGTGGTTATTCATACATAAAATGTATTAAGCTCTGCTAATTTCTTGTCAGCCTTGAAAACCATAGCTTTTATCTAACCAACAATCTGACATGGCATCAAAGAAAGCCACAAAAGATTTTGCAACTTCATAAAATCCTAGAGAAAGCAAAGCTTTTTCAACCATTCAGGCAAAAATAAATGTAATCTGGGTTATTAGATAATCATTGTAAGTCAATTTTGAAATACTTAAACTTTAATAAGTCAATTAAAAACATCAGTTTGAAATTTATCATTATTAAAAAAAATTTTCTATTATGCAGAAAGCTCTCAAAGACTTTCATCTGCAAGTTTGAAAGCTGAGACCTGTACAAATGATCGGTAAATATGATAAACTCTATTTTAGGACAATGCATTATTTTTCTGTTTTTCTAAGTTTTCTATATTAACATAACTAGTATTTTCCATTCATATAGCCCCCAAAACTGTAGTGTCTTTCATTGAAATGAAACATATTAAACATATACATATACATCATACACATGCACACATACACATTTAGAGCA
This sequence comes from Giraffa tippelskirchi, assembly GCF_054371585.1. Taxonomy (NCBI): domain Eukaryota; kingdom Metazoa; phylum Chordata; class Mammalia; order Artiodactyla; family Giraffidae; genus Giraffa; species Giraffa tippelskirchi. Next base: position 69,080,339 of record NC_137278.1, read on the forward strand.
CATGCATTCTTATCTCCATTGTTCAATGAGAAGTGCATCTCACTATGTTCTCAGCTCTTAAAAGTAAAATTTTAAACTGAAAATTATATGTTTATCATTTCTTTATTATCTTTAAATGAATAACCCAGGTTAAACAAAAGCTCTCGAATATTTTGCCTATTTTATGTCTTTAACTCTCTTAAGAAAGAAAGAACCTTTAGCTGTCATAGAAACATCAATAGGACTATTCCCTTAAATGCATTACTGGAAGTTGGAATCTGACCAGATTTAATACCTCATTTTGTAACAGTATTCTTATGTGAGAATGTACCTTAAGGTAAAAATCTACCTGAAATAAAGCATTTTTGAATAGCTGCCACATTATAATTTCTAAAGAAAACTGGATCTAAATGAAAAGTTGTCAATCAAATTCATGTAAAATGAATGATACCTAACTAGGTTTAAAAAAAAAAAATCAATATGCCTTTTCTTACAAACTGCAAAATTCTTTTGGAGACAAAGTGATCACAATTATTTGATACATTTGGATACTTGTAAATTAGGTTTTGTTTTTAAAAAGTGCACATTTGATGGAAAGGAAAAATCTGTTATCTTTTAACTGAAAGCCAGACTAATTTTTATGTTCTCCATCTTAAAGGAAACCTATGGACAGAATGCAGATTTCTGTGCTGCAGCATATTAACAGAATCACTGGGAACTATATATTGATTTAGTGGTCACCTGACACATATGGATTCATTTTAAAGGTGGCTGCAAGTTTCTTTCTCATTGCTTAAATAAAATACTTCTTGCCCTTATTTTATTTTTAGTTAGAGGATAATTGCTTTCCAAAATGTATTGGTTGCTATATAACTATACAAATCATATATATATATATATATATATATATATATCCTATCATACAAATATATATATCTCCTATCTCTCTTGAACCTCATTCCCACCCCCACCCTCATCCCACTCCTCTGGATTGTCACAGATCACCAGGCTGAGCTCCCTATGTTGTACAGCAGCAGTCCACTAGCTGTTTTACATATAATAGTGCATATATGTTAATGCTACTTTCTCAGTTTGTCCCATCCTCACCTTCCCCCTCTGGGTCCACAAGTCCATTCTGAGATGTTTCTGCATCTCTATTCCTGCCCTGCAAATATGTTCATCACTACCGCTTTGCTAGATCCCGTATTGTATTAATATAAAATGTTTGTTTTTCTCTTTCTGACTTAACTTCACTCTGTGTAACAGGCTCTAGGTTCATCCACTTCAGTTCAGCTGATTCACATGTGTTCCTTTTTATGGCTGAGTCCACTGTATATATGTACCACAACTTCTTTCTCCATTCATCTATTGATGGACATCTAGACTGACTCTTTGACATTAATCACAGCAAGATTTTTTTTTTGACCCACTGACTAGAGTAATGGAAATAAAAGCAACAATAAATAGATGGGGCCTAATTAAACTTGAAAGCTTTTTTACAGCAAAGTAAACCATAAACAAGGTAGCTTAACTGTAACCAAGGAAAGATAACCTCAGAATGAGAGAAAATAATTGACTCTTATTTTAAAATGGGAGTTGGAATGACAGAGAGTTTGAGATGATTAATAAGATAAAGGTTTTTTCTTCGTGTGGTCTGAACTTTCTAACTGAATGGATAATTTGAAATGTATTAATAGTTCAGATAACAAGGATTTTGTAATGATTCCTGATGAAATACCATACCAGGATCTTAGTATCTTCCTTCCCAGTTGTTATGCATAGTAGTCAGAAAGTGAGATTCTGAGTAGTGGATTGCTCTATTTTTTATCAAGAGAACAGCAGTGGAATTTATTTGGTCTGGTGTCATTCATTTGAGCTCAGATTAAACTGGCATGATGCTGAGCTCAAGGATTCAGTTCAGTTCAGTCGCTCAGTTGTGTCCGGCTCTTTGCAACCCCATGAACTGCTGCACGCCAGGCCTCCCTGTCTGTCACCAACTCCTGGAGTTTACCCAAACGCATGTCCATTGAGTCGGTGATGCCATCTAACCATCTCATCCTCTGTCGTCCCCTTCTCCTCCTGCCTTCAATCTTTCCTAGCATCAGGGTATTTTCAAAGGAGTCAGCTCTTCCATCAGGTGGCCAAAATATTGGAGTTTCAGCTTCAATATCAGTCCTTGAATGAACACCCAGGACTGATCTCCTTTAGGATGGACTGGATCTCTTTGCAGTCCAAGGGACTCTCAAGAGTCTTTTGCAACACCACAGTTCAAAAGCATCAATTCTTTGGGGCTCAGCTTTCTTTATAGTCCAACTCTCACATCCATACATGACTACTGGAAAAACCATAGCCTTGACTAGACAGACCTTTTTGGTAAAGTAATGTCTCTGCTTTTTAATATGCTATCTAGGTTGGTCATAATGGATAATTCATTAAATAAATCTTCATTGTCGAATATTTACAAGGCATTATGTAAGGTGAACAGAAAGAGGCTCTTACTTTCAAAACTATTTAATAAATAGAAGAGAGCCATTGATTCAAACATAAACTTTCTTTGGGAAGACATAATTTTTCATTAACAAACTAGAGGTGCCTATTTAACAGTAAGGCCCTACTCAGTCTCCCTGCTACTTTATATAATTATGGGGGGAAATCACCATATATTGCCTTGTGAGACGTCCATGTGAGTGCCTGTGTGTCCCCAGTTATGCAGATTGGCAGTATCTCCATTAATAATGATCACTGAAGAATTTCTGTGTCACATGTTTGTAATCACATAGTTCAGTCCTCTATGCTTGTAAGATGAAATAAATAATTAAGAGAAATTATAAATAAGGCTGTTGGAGAACAGATGGGGAAGTATTGCATAATAAAGATGAAATAGAGGAATTGTAGTATGTTTTCACAATGTAAGATGTCTTCAGAAGATGAAAGAAAGAGGGGAAAGATAAAATAAAGGAATAAAGAAGGAAAGGGAGAAGGAATCAAGGCTGTCATGAAGTCAGGCGAGAAGGAAAGTACAAAGGAAAGAATGTAGTCATTCTCCTTCAGATAGGTTGGGTCTGGGCCATTACTTTCTTCAATATTGGAACAATCTTAATGGGTAAGAGCATCCAGGCAGGTGCTGTGGTGAAGTAAAAACCAACAGATTAATGTGGCAATTCCTAGTCAGATGTGTCTGATGTAAGCAAACAAAAGAGTTCTGCACTTGCAGCATATGCTACACTCAATGTAGTATACAAATAGGGCTAAACTCATTTACTCTTAATGTGAAGGGAATAGAATTTCTTTTCCTTGGGAAAGAATATGTTGTGAAATAATTATTTATATAACCTATCTTAGAGAGACATTCTGTAATTTCAGATAACAGGATTAAGCCATCTTTGTACATTTCTGATTATTTTGGCTATGTTTTGCCTCTCTCTCATGCCTTCTACAGGGCTGAGAATACAGAACTTATTCTGGTTGACTGATAATGAGCAAAATCTTAGGAAGGGTTCACTTGTGGTTTGAAAATTGAGGTCATGTGGGAGCAAAAGATTAACATACTAACCGGTATACTTGGTATCTTGTTGAAGCTTAAATTGTTTTTACAGTCAACACTCATGAAAATTTGAAAATACTGAAGACAAAATTTATAGCAGAAATAGAATTTATGAGGCAAAACTAATAGTTAAGTCACCACTGACACTAGAAAGCAAACTTAAGACAGTGAGATCCGGTAAAGGTTGTGAAGCTTGTGGTGTGGGTCCCAGTGGCTTGAACACAGTTACTTTGGGAAATCAAAGTAAACAAAATTGGGTTTGTGGATACAGAGAAAACTTAACAAATTCAGAAGCTGTGATGTATGGAGATTTAAATTTCAATTTCCATGGTGCATACTACAAGATTATCCATCACTGAATTGCTCTGGCATTTTAAAGCACTTGCATAAAGTTTGCCTGGCAACTATGAAGAAAGAAACAGTGACCTCAGGGGAGAGTCAGGAAGATACTCAGACTTTTAATCGGAAGGCGGGTATGAAAACAGTGATAGAGGTAATTATAAGCTGAAGGGAGACAGGCCTTTTGTTAATATTAACTACAGAAACATCCTAATTGTGGAACAAAACACAGAAGTATAGAATATGTTCCAATTATTATTTTATATAAGTATGAGGAACTCACAACATAAGTTAAGATGAGAGTATTTTGTTATCTTAGGAAATAGTCAATAGTATTTTCCAGAATCACTTCTTTGTATGTTAAAAAGTTTCTTTAAGGGCAAATGCCAGCTTGTTCTCCAAGTGCTTTAGATTTCTTACATTGCCTTTATTTTTTTTAATTTAATTTCTGTTTTTTTTTTAACCATCAAGCCTACTTAGAAATTGTCTTCAGCTGTAATTAATAACTAATAAAATTTTGTAGATTCTCAAATGTAGCAGATGATATATATAAGAATAAACCTTGTTCCTCCGTGGAAAATATGTTTGTCCCTATGTAGACACAGTGAATTTTTTTTTTCTTCCTAGGAAAGGAATTAATAAAACCTCCCTTTACTGACTGTGATTCAGTACCGCAAATGCCCAGAGAATGGATCACCATTCTATACCATTTATTCTCAAGTAGATACCAACCTCAGTTCTAGAATTATTGGGCAAAATGTGTGATCTGATGAGTATACTGTATAGCTTTTCTCCAAATGGTATAGCTGAATCCAAATTTATCATATTTTATTCTTTCTTTTTAATATATCTGTCTAGAACTTACATAGTCCTGTAGCTAAATGTATAACTTTGTTCATAACCAATAGCCATATGAGTTAGATCAATAGCTGCACCCTTGAGCGATATAGATGAGTTATATAAAACAAATGATGAATCCAGCTTACATGTAGCTTTTTCTTGATAGTGGTTTTTAGTGTTTATTCCTTAAAGAGTTGTCCAGGAAGCAGAAACATCAACATCACTTGAGATTTTGTTAAAGATGAAGAATCTTAATGTTCAATCCATACATGTTGAAAAACAATCTACTTTTTATCACGCTATCCCAGAAATTTGTACACATGTTATTTTTGGAAGATATGTACTAGAAAACTAGCCAGAATCAAGGGTAAACATTTTAAAATATTTTTTAGATTATTTATCAGTGAAAGCAATTATGATAGTTGGGAAAGACATAGATAAACACATCAAGAGTACACCAGGTCTTAGGGTCAGAATGAAACTGAGAAAGAAAAGTGGAATTTGGCACAAAACTTGAAGACAAATGTGAACTCATAAAAATTCATAATATGTGAATGGGGTAGAGGAAGAGATGTGGGAAGGCTGCTTGTGGCTGGATTTTTACAGAAATAAGTAACCAGGACGGATTGGAATTATGAAGACATTGGAAAAAATGAGCATACCATACAAAGGAAATGATTTTTGTATATAAGGACAAAGTAATTATGATATGTATTCACTTATGAGTTAATATGTACAGAATATTAAAGACTGTTAGTAACTGAGGACTTATATCTATCATAGCAAGTCTTTTTTAATATGTATGTTAGGTTTGTCTCCAACACATCAGACAGGAATAAAAGCTCACTGTGATGTTATTGTTGTTAGCCGCTAAGTTATGCTCTTTTGCGACCCCATGGACTGCAGCTTGCCAGGCTCCTCTGTCCATGGGATTTCCCAGGCAAGAATATTGGAATGGGTTGCCATTTCTTTCTCCAGGGGATCTTCCCGACCCAGGGATTGAACCAGCGTCTCCTGCTTGGCAGGTGGATTCTTTATCACTGAGCCACCTGGGAAGCCCCCTGTGATGTTATCTGTAGCTAAAGAGCTGAGCCCCAGTGCTCTCTAGGAATGGAAGCTTTACACCCTATGTGCTAAAGAAATGGTGGTGGACAAATCATGGCTCAAACACAAAATCTATTTATATATGTAACTTAAATTTTATCCTCTCTTAGATTCATTTTACAGCTTAGTAGAATTATTGTAAGATTTAAGTAAAACTGTGTGTGTAAATCAATTGTCATGGGTTAAACATACAGGTTATGGTAATTTTCATTATTTATTAAAAATCTTATAGCAGCACAGACCCCTGAGTATGTTTGGAATACATTTTGGCACAGTTGAAAATTTCACAGCATCAGTATTTTTAATTTGTCTAGGGTTTTTTTTTTTAATCAAAAGAAGCATTATTTTAGAAGGAACATATAATTTCATTGCTGCCAATTAAAGAGGTATTTATTCTAATCTTGGGTAATGCAATGATAATAAAATCTGTTTCAGTTCTGGAAACCTATACAGGTCTTTTTATCCTAACAGGAACTAAGACTCTGGTTCCCAAAATGACACCCTGCAAGGAAGTATAGTATCCTGAAACAGTAAGGAAGTACCAGATTTCAAATATTATACTTGACTTGTTATGTTCTTATAAAAAGAAAGAGAATAAGTGAATATAGTGAAAAACAATGTCAATGTCCAAATGGAATTCTTTTTTATCATTTAAAACAATTCAACGACTGTATCTTTGGAAAGCAGTTTGCTTTCCCAAAATCATAGTGATTTGCTCTCACCTAATCATGTTTCTACTCTATTTTAACTTTATGAAATGTTGAAAATGTATCTAGAGAAGTGCTGTGGAGGAAGGGAGAATTTGAGTTTTAGCATTTTGAAACCATTCCATACTGATTCTATCCTAAGAATTCTTAAGTATCATACTCAATAATTCACACTTCTTTGCATGCCATTTCTGTCATCAGTGTCCAGAAGAAGCTTGGAATCTAGAACTGAATTCTGATCCTTAAGGGATAACTCTTTCTAGATTCAGTTTTCTTATTTGTAAAGGGTCCATTATAACATACACTCAAGCCACTCTACAGGTGTACTGAGAAAAATGAATGTAATGGACATGAAACAGTATTTATAGTTCTGTCAATGGACATATCATTTCCAAAGGTCAAAATGTCCAAAATGGAATTTGTCCAAAATGCTGATATATCCGTATCAGCACACCTGTAAATAATGAGTAGTCAAATGATGCATCCTCATTTGTCCCAAATATATGTTAGTTAATTTTTACAAAAAACTTACTTAAGTTATGCACTACTCACCTGAAAATCACAACTGTAGGACAGATTTAAGGATTAAAAGAGACATGTTTATACTATATTATTTTTATATCAGATTTTTACTTTTAAGCTACAAGTCAATTTGTACAAATTTAGTAAAAAATGCCAGTTTTCTTGGAATAAACATGTGTTTTTTTGTTTGTTTGCGCTCTTGTTCTTTATACTGTTTTTGCTAAACATCTAAATCTAGCCTGCTAGCATACTATAAATTACATTTACAAGAAACAGAATCTGTTTTGTGTTTTTCAAATATGTTTAACTATAAATTATTTCATTTGGAAAGTAGTCTTTACAAAGTTATTTGCAAATATGTATTCTGTTAATTTCCAAATATATTTGACTGTGCATTTAAATGTATAATAATGTCAGAAGATGGCAGGTGAGCGTACTAAGAGCTAACTCAGTCTCAAAAAGTCTTGTGTTTACAGAACTATGTGTGGATTGCCGAGTCAACAAACAATAAGAAGGAACCCTCTCTTGTGAATCAGCATGAAGTATTCTGGAAATAGTCTCTATAATTCTTCTTAATGGTTATAGAGAAGATATGCTATATTAAAAAACACTTTTTCTGTTGATTTTTTTCCTGTTTATAGAATTTATTCTATATATACAAATGAACACAAATATTTATTTTCCCTATTAAATAAATTGTGGTAAATCAAATTCAGTGAGAATTCTGAAACCACAGTCTGAAACTGTCACAACCATACAATTCATTCAGTTCTGTCTATTAATTTGAGTGATTACATGGGTTATTCATGTTTGTGACCAACATACTTATAAGGGTCCATCTCTCTTCAGAACAAGCCCGTGTATATCACATTAGGGCAGGACTCCAAGTCCTTGATGCATGTGACTTCATGATGTCCAGAATGGGAGTAAAATAATGGATTTGTCTCAATTGTAGCAGAGTTAAGAAGAGAAAAAAAGTTAGCTGAACTTCTGAGACTGAGGTAGAATATTCCAAATATAATCATCAAAGCAATCATCCCTCTGTCAGTTTGAGACTGAATGACTTTAGCCCCGAGTTTTTGCACCCAATGCGAAAAATATGAAACTGAATTAATCTATGTAACTCTAGGAGAGTAAATAGAATACTTTTTAAGAACCGGTCTTGAACATATACTCTGTAGAAAATATGGGTCCAGATGCAAAGTATGATTATACTGAGGTCTCTCTCCTGGCACCAGGATTCCCCAGGTTTGGTCTCAGAAACTACAGGCTAATTCTGAAGGTGAGCAAAGTCTAGAAATTAAGAGATTTGTCTGATCCTTCCATGAATGTCATGTATGCTTCCTCCATTCCAGATTTTAATATCTGTGTGCTCATGAGCACTTGCTTCACTAGCTTAGATTCTCCAGGTATTTATTTTTGGTAATTCTTCTTTTTAAAGGGTTGATTATTTTTTCAAAACAAGACTATGATTTTCATATTGTTTAAATGCTGAGTACATTCTCATTGTGTTTATTCCAAGAATAGATGGCTACTTTATATATGGCTGATTACTGATTAGAAAAGGAGAGGAAGAAAGGAAGGAGGAAGGGGAAAAAGGGATAGTGGAAGGGAGAGAGCTTGGAAAAAGAATCCCTAAGGCCTTTTAAGAGCTTCAGTCTTCATCTGATATGGAAAATTAACACCTTAGGGAGTCAGGTATGATGTTCTCTTTCAGACTAATATTTTTAGAAAAACAAGTGCCTGAAGCTTGTTGTGTATTTTTTCATCTATAGGTTAAGGAGGGAATAACATTGATTGGATCCAGCCTATGGAGTCGCAAAGAGTCAGACACAACTGAGCGCACGCATACAGAGACACAGGGAAAAATTAAACTGACTTGAAACAACATATTTTGGAAACAAGAGAGTAGTCTAGGAAGTAGGCATTCGGGGTTATATGTTCATTTTCATGTGTAAGAAAATGTCCCTGGAAGCAGTCCAGGGACTACACGTAATTAATTTTTTTTTCTTTGTAACTAGCCATGTGATTTTTGGCAGGTCATTTAATTCCTCCAGGTCTCATGTTTTCATTTGGATGAAATGAAAGTAGGATGTTAGCATGAGCTGTAAGGAAGTATTACTCCCATTTTTAAATCCCATGCTTTTTGAAAATAATTGTGCTACCTGTGATAAAAATCAATGATGGTGCACATACACATGTGCTTTTAAAATTGAGGTGTAATTCATATGCCATGAAATTAATTTTTCAAGCAAATAGTTCAGTGAATGTTAGCATATTCACAAGACTGTGCAGCCATCATTTAATTTCCTATTCTAGAGCATTTTCATCACTCAATAATAAACCCCATACCCACTAAGAGTCACGCCCATTCTTCCTCCTCCCAGCTGCTCTTAACTGTATGTAATTTACTTTCTGACTGTATGGATTTGTCTATTCAGGACATTTAATATAATGAAACTGTACGATATGTAGGCTTTGTGTTTGGCTTTGTTCACTTAACATAATGTCTTAATGTTGTAGTGTCTATTAGTGCTTTATTCTTATGTGTAGCTGGATAATATTCAGTATATGAACATACCACATTTTGTTTACCCATTCATCAATTGATGGATTTTTGGGTTGTTTCCACATTCTGCTGTTATGAATAAAGCTGCTATAAACATTCATAAACAAGTTTTTATGTAAACATATGTTTTTAATTATCTTGAGTATATACCTAAGGGTGGAATTGCTGTGTCATATGGGAACTATATTTAATGTTTTGAGAATCTGCCAGACTATTTTCTGAAGCAGTTGCACTATTTTACATTCTAATAAGCAATTTATGAGATCTCCAATTTCTCCAAATCCTCACCAATACTTGTTATTGTGTGTCTTTTTTAATATACTGATATCAAAGCTAGACAAAGTAATTTAAATAAAATTACAGACCAGTATTTCTTATAAATATAGATGCAAAAATTCTGAACAATTTGACAGATTTAGACCAACAATATGTAAACATGACACTACATCATTGCTAACTAGATTTAGAGTGCAATGTTGGTTTAACATTTGGAAACGATTCACTGCAAATAATTATATTAGTAAACTGAACAAGAACATGGAATCATATGATCACCTCAATAGATATTATAAAAGAAATAATTTGACAATATATAACATCCATTTCTGATTTAAGCAAACAAGCAACCAGACCAAAAAAAAAACAACTCATAGCAAAATGAGAAATGGAAGAAAATTCCTTCAGTCTGATAAAGAACAGTTATAGAAAACCCATGGTGGAGATCATACTTAGTGATGAAATACTGACTGCGTGCTCTTCCCCTAAGATGAGGAACAAGGCCAGATGCCCACTCTCCTTCCCCATTCAGATTTATTGAAGTACTATTGACATACAAAATGTAATATATTTGAAGTGTGTGGTGTGATGATTTGATACATATGTACATTGTGAAAGGTTACCCACAATTGAGTTAATGCATCTGTCACCTGCCATATTTACATTACTTGTGTATATGAGAATGCTTAAGATCTAGTCTTTTAGCAAACTTCAATAATACAATGTGGTATTATCATTATCAACTACAGTCACCATACTATTCATTAAGCCTTAAACTTTATTCATCATATAACTGAAAGTTTGTACCCTTTTACCTGCCTGTCCCTATATCCTCCTCCCCACTGGCCCTAGCAAGCAGTTCTCTGTTTCTATGAGCTTAACATGTTTTTGTAGATCCCCACATAGAAGTGATACCATGCAGTATTTGATTTTTTCTACCTGGCTTATTTCACTTGATATAATGGCCTCTAGGTCCAGCCATATTGTCCTCAATGGCAGGAGTTTCTTTTAAGGTTAGATAATATGTGATACACATATCACATTTTCTTTAAGGAATGTCCACACACTTGGCACTTTTATTCAACATTGCACTGAATGTTCTATCCAGGATAATTAGGTAAGAAAAATAAATAAATGATATCCAATATGAATATGATGGGCTACAGTCCATGGGGTCACAAAGAGTAGACACAACTGAGCAACTAATACTTTTACCCAATATGAAAGGAAGAAATATAACTATCTGTACTTGAAGATTGTATTATATTGAATACAGAAAATCCTAAGGAAATCACAGACAAATACACACGACACTCATGTGCATACCTGATTAGCTGTGTCTGACTCTTTGTGACCCCATAGACTGAAGCCTGTCAGGCTCCACTCTCCAAGAATATTGGAGTGGTTGCCATTTCCTTCTCCAGAGGATCTTCCCAACCCAGGGGTTGAACTTGTGTCTCCTGCATTGACAGGTGGATTCTTTGTCACTGAGCCACCTGGGAAGCACAGACACTCATACAGACACAAAAACTATTAGAACTAATGAGTTCAACAAGGTTGCAAGATACAAGATCAATATATGATTAGCTGTCTTTCTATAGCATAGATTATTATAGAATGGTAACGAACAGTCTGAAGTTGAATTTAAAAAGCAAGTATGCTATAGTAGCATCTGCCAGTGATAGGTTTTTTAAGAACATGTCTTTGGCAGAAAGCATAAAGAATGAATGCAAGCTATCAGTTTAGAAATAGTACTTATGTTAACTTTTGAGAGCTGAAATGAAGGCCTAGAGATCCTACTTGACAAAAGCCACTATTTGAGAGTACCCTGGTGCTTACACTTATATCTAAAACAGTGCTGAGTACACAGTAAATATGTTATTGTAGAACTGCAAAGCGCAGAATGTTTGCAGCTGTCTTCTGTGTTGAACATGGGAGCCTCCTGTTCTTTTGACCATATTTCCTGATTGGCATATTTCCAGCTATTTCAGGAAAATAGTGCCATTTCCAGGACTGAGCTTTCAGGGGAAAAAGAGAAAAGAACCTTTGACCCAGAAAGACAGCTACTCAGGACAATTGAGCAAGACAAGTAAACAGAGGATTCTGATCTCTAGTATTTTCTTAAGTAAATATTGCAAGTTACTTCTGAAGTGGGGAGAGAGGAATGGAAGGGTCCCACAACAAAAACAAAACTTTGGGGTTCTTTCTTCTTCATTTCTAAAAAGTTTTCCACTGTTCCCAGTGGATATTGGAAATAGTTGTAAGCCACCAAACTTCAGGGCCAGAATGATAGTTTATGTTACCAGTTGTTTTAGATGCCATTTAAAATTTAGTTTTATTTAATATGGGCGAGAATCATAAAAAATGATTCATGGAAGGACTTGATACTTATGGGTCCTTATACTTATGAGAAAAATTAGAGACACTTTTCTGTCCTGGATTAAACAAAGAATAAAAATCCTTTAGTTTTTAGAATTTAAAACTTTGACCTTAATTAGTTCACATATTTTGTACATACAATAAGGCAACAGTAAAAGGCTATCATTCATTGACTGTTAGTATTATGCCAGGCAGATTGCAAATGTACATTAGAGCAGAGTTTCTCAGCTTATTGTTTTTATTGATATTTGGGGGTTGGGTAATTTTTGCTTATGGGGGCTATTCTGTGCATCTCAGTGTGTTTAGCAGTATCCTTGACCTTCACCCACTAGATGCCAGTAACATCCCCTCCTGGTTATGAGAATCAAAAATGGCCTATGGGAGCTAATCTCCTTTGAGAACTTTATAACCTCACCACAGATTTAATAACATTTAATAATCATAATATAATTATGATTCCCCCTTTATACACCTCCCCCCAAAAAGAAGCCAGGATAGATTAAAGAGCTTGCTCAAGGACACTTAGCTTATAAGTACCAGAGCCAAAATTTGAAACCAATCTTATCTTGATGCCTGAGTGCATCATCCTGACCCCTAAATTCTCCTCCTGAATTCTTATTCCTGGTCCCACAATAGGAGTTTACACAGGGGCACAGATCTTAAGAGAGAAGTATTGTCCAAAGAAGCCATGACAATAACTACTCTGATACTCCATGTTTAAATAATGGCTTGACGGACACTTTTGCACCCCACACACCCTCACTGCATCTTTCATGTCATTCTTCTCACTTCTTATTAAAGGATAGTAAGGTATCGTGGTGAAAGTGTGCACTCTGGAGTCAGACTGTTTGTGTTTGAATCCAGACTCTGTTTCTAATAGCTGAGTGATTTGGGAAAAGACACTTTTCCCAAGTGGTCTTTCTGTACCAGCAAGTCCCTACATGTATGAATGGGCTGATGGTAGTGCCTGCACATAGAGTTTGTGCTCGGATGAGATGAGGTACCATGATTAAAACATTTAGAACAGTTCATGAAACACGAGCTCTGTAGTGGTTAAGTCTTAGTTTTCAGATATATTCATTTTAAGCCTGTTACCTTACTAAGCAGGTTACTGGAAGTATATATATATATATATATATGTACGTAAGTATATATATCAGTCTTGCTTTGCTATAAGAACTAGCTAAACATCTCTTCTAATGCATAAGAAGGATCTGAGTTTCTAGGGCAGAGACAGCTGCTGGTTCTCCAACACTGTTTTCCCTACATGCTATTTTGGTAGCTTAGCTGTTGCCAGGCAGGTCTCTAGGGAAACGTTGGTCCTGTACCTCAATGTACAAAACTGGCTGGGAAGATACAGATTTCATTTCGTTTATATATTCAGTCATTTGACCCTCAAATACTATCACTTTCTATTCCCCAGATTCTGTGCCAAGTGCTGGATGAGAATGAAATATTGCCTTTTCTCTAAAGGTGTTCTTGGGAGATATAAAAGTCAGCTCTGTCATATCCATCCAGTGAGATTACTTTCAAATCTCAATGCAGCCATTATCCTGCTGTTTGGCTATAAACCAGTTGCTCAACCTCTCTGTGTTATTTCCTTGTATATAAAAATGCCACAATGTGGTTGTTGTTTCCTGGGGTGGTTGCAGTAGATGAGATAATATGTACAAACTACACAGTGTCTTTCCAACCCTTAGGGTAAGAATGTGCTGAACGGTAAATTCTGTTCTTAGCTCCTGTGTGCCAGTCTTGAAATAAATAGTAAAAAAACACAAACAAACAAAAGAAACTATGTGAGAACTTCCAGTTTGACACTGAATATCAATCCAGGTTGGAGGAGTGGCCCGAGTGGCCATAGAACTTACATTGAGTTTTGTCTAGTGTATCAGGACCCATTGGTGCTTCCAAAGATGAACTCAGACTGAAAAGAAGGTTATGCATTCTTATTGCCATTTAACGTGGTAGAAAACAATCTGGGTTGAAGAAAGGGGTATGTTTATCCAAATACATACCCTCATTCATTCTCTGAAACTTTTCCTATGATGTTAAACTCATTGATGTCTTTCGTGCTCAACACCTTTGACACTTATTCCTGGACTTTTTAAAGTCGGTTTTTAAATCAACTATTCTAAATGTATTTTGTCTCCTAATTAGATTCTAAATTTGTCAGCAGGAAACATGCTTTCTATTTTTCTAGTATCTTATAGCACCCGGAATAGCATCTTTTATATAGCAGTGTTAGATTAATATATATTAATTTATTGGTCAAAAACTGTAATTTGAAAAATCAGTGAATTTTGCTCAGAAAGTTTAGGAGAAGATGACTTGTCTTCCTCTAATTTCTCTTGTTATATAGCCAATAGTTATATTTATTTATGATCCTGTCATAGCTTTAGGGAAACTTTGAGAAGCTTTCATATATAGTTTACTAATAAAAATCACTTTTAAACTGGCATATTTGCAAGCTTACTTTAAAAAAAATACTACTTTAAAATTTTCCTCTTAAAGAAGGAACATGATGGCTAAATAGATTATCACATTAAATGTGGTGTAACCACTGCTTACAGAGTTTAACTCCTCTATAATTACTCTTTGAACTCCACTGAAGAGCTGTAATGTACACTGCTGGTGGCAGTCAGGCCCAAGCCTTGCCTCTCCTGTTTTTTATTTACTAACTGTTTTGTGAACTATGATTTTCATCCTTTTCACAACATCTCTGGTATATAATTATTTTCAGCCTCTACTTTATATTTCTGATTGTATGAGTAGTGGTTTAAGTCAGCTATGGATTAAAATGCTACTTTCCTAGTTAGACCATTGTGTGTGTGTGTGTGTGTGTGTGTGTCTGAGAGAGAGAGAGAGAGAGAGAGAATGAATATGAATGAGAATGAAAGCAGGAAAACTCTTGCACCTGTCTCCTTCCCTTTGTTCTCCTTCCATAGCTGTCTCCTCCCCCTCTCCACCCACTTCACCATACGTGTAAGTACCCCTTGAATCAGTCTTCACGGCTAAGTCAGTTTACCTTCCATTTCAAAGTCCTGGGACCATCCTGATCCAGTCAGGTGCCATCAGGTCTCTCATTTTGCCCTGATGCTCTGATGGTGAATCTTGGTTTTAGATTCACAAACAAAGAATCACAAACTTTTCTTTGCGGTGAAGCTCCTACCAAATACCCAATTTATAGATATATGCTGTCTTAGTCTTGGTTCCCAGTTTATGAGTACTGAAATTCAACCTTGAACCCCAAGCCTTAGGACCAAACCCCTTTTGCCATAAGTCCCTGCTACTGCTTTCTTACCATTGCCTCTCTTCTGAAATTCTGCCTACTGTATATTACTAAACTCCTTGTAGCACCACCCACTCATCTGTGTTTCCTTTCCAGTTCTGCTGGACCTTTCTCAAGTATTTACTGCAACCAAGGGCATCTGTCAATGCCTCCATTTCTGGATACCTCTTATCTACTCCATACGCTGCTAAATCAGTCCTACTTTGCTCTTATGAATAACGTTTGTATCAACTGAAGTTCTCTCTGCCAGTTCTGTAGTGAAAACAAAGTGTTGACAGCAACATGTAGGCAGTTTGGAGATTGAAATCTCCATAAAATGATGGTCCATATGATCCCATTCTTTCAAAAGAATTGTCAGAGTAGATTTAAGATAGTTGTATTAGATTTGAGTTTAGCAATGGTGTTCTGCTGTGATTTTTGATTTTCATTTTGAAAAATAAAACATATCATGACATAAGCATGATGTGATATAATGAACATAATGAGAGAAATTGGATGATATATAATGTCTATAGCTTTATACTATCATTTCTCCTCAGGTAGAGGAAGAATTGATTAATTTCATTAAAATGAATAAATACTTTAGGCCTCTGGGTACCATTTTAAAAGAAACGTTGCTTTTATGTATCTGAATGAAGGGGAATGTGAGCTAAGGACTTCTTAAATATAATGCCTAGAAACTATTGATCCAGCTATTTAAAAGTTATTTATAAACAATTAACAATGTATTTCTCCTCAAGGTGGGACGTCTTACCTTTGAGAAATATATATATTTTTAACCTATACACTTACCCTATGTAATAACAGTTGATGTGACTCAAATTTATTGGTTGAATACAGACATATTATGACTTGTCTTATTTTAGTAGCTTTTTTTTTGTATTATAATTTTTAGACTCCACGTGATATATGATGTAATTGGTATGGACTAATCACATGGCCTAATTTAAAATACTCAGCTCATTTGCTTCCAACAATGTAAACACACCTCCTAAACCTTAAAAATGGAAATGAGCTACAATTGACTGCTTATTGTACTCCCAACAATTTGTTAAGTGCTTCTGAAATATTATATTACAACAACCTCATAAAGTCTATAAGGTGCTCTATTAGGAAACTGAGGCTCAAAGACATTGAGGAATTTGCCTATGCTTATAATACTAAATGGTGAATCAGGATTTGAACTCTATTCAGTGGATCTGCTGTCCAAAATGGCTCCCATGCTTAACCTACTCTGCATTCCATCAGGAAGTGGAAATGAATTGTTAAAGGAAAATTAAAGTCATTCTCTTAAATCTCTCATTTGTTTGCCTTCACCTTACCAGGGTAATCATGTTCATCTCCCTTATTATTTTCTCCTCCATGCCCATTGACCATGGATGGATCACCTCCTGTGAAAGCCATTGTTCTGGGCACATGATGAAACACAAAGAAGCACAGGAGATGGGTTTCTTATTCTGCCAGCTTACTTTCTGATTGATGGGTAAAAAGAATCTCACTGCAGATCATTAATAAAAATGGCAGAGTATGTCAAATGAGGGTGGAGGTGAAGCTCACTGTGCTCTGGCACCCATGAGAAAAGGTCGAAATGATTTAGAGGAGAATAAACAGGAACTGCTTTGAGGAAGTGATTGGGCCAAATTGGATGGCTTGGATGCTGATCTGTTATCTCACAACAGCCACTTTGAAACATATTCATCAGAGGCACTTTACTTTTTTTTGTTAATTGTTTTAACAGCTTAAATTTAAACTAAGATTGTCTTTTAATTTAATTCCCATCTCTTCTAAAATCTGAAGCTCATGATAGCGTAGATCATGCCTGATTTATTCATCTCTATACCTCTGACAGCTACAACTGTTCCTAGCATGAAGCAGGTTCTTAAAAACTTGGTCATGAAAGAGTTAGGTATGGCTGACAAAGCATTTTGTATCCTGCTTTCTAATTACTAAAATAACTCATATTAAAGAGTTTTAAATTGTTGAACACTCTTTTTGATGAGTTATCTGGTCCATTGTTACAAATAGTGGGTGTTTATTAGGTTTTTCTTTTTGTTGTTGTGTTTATACCTGTAAGAAAAGATAAAATTTTTACCAGAGTCTCAGTTTCAATATGTTTTTCTTATAAAACATATTTATAGAAGCCTTGTTTTACTATTCTAAATTGAAATTCATAAGTAATCTAGTAAGATGAGATAGATGACACACATTATATAACAATTTAAAAATCAATATAATTCCTATTATTACTATTACTATAAAGAAAAATATGAAGTAAGCTATTTTAATGAAATTCTGTGTATCTCAATATGCAAATATTCAGACGTGAAGAATAGGAGCCATAAAAGATAGCTATTTATACCTAAATGTAGATGTTCCATTAATATGAAGCTGCATTTGCACACTACTGAAGGTGTATTATATTGGTGACTCATACTATGGGAGGTGTTGCAGTTTTTAACTTAGTTTTTTTGAATTGGTGAATAACTCTTGGTAAATTTTCAAACCAAGTAAGTTTTATACTTATCCAGGTTTACATAATGGTTGCATTCTAAAATGAAAGCAAAATTCAGAAAAAAAAATATAACTGTTCAAAAATACTTGGGTTTATTTGCTTAAAATTAGGTTTTGGGTGCAGATAGTTATAAACAGTTTATTTATCCAGATGGATAATTGGTGGGACATATGAAAGCTGCATGGAACTTATTTTGCATTGCAGGATGTCTAGTGTCTCTAACCACTACTCACTAAATGCCACTATAGCACCCCCATCTATGTGGAATCTACATATGTAGATGATATCAGAAATTTAAAAGATTTGAGCCTCTGGAGTAAGTACTACCCCTTTTGAGAACCCTTGCTGTAGACAAATAAAGAGTTAGGCAAAATTTACTCTCTCATCTTCATTTGAGGTACAAATTTCCTCCCTTAGTTAAATCTGCTACCACTGACACTGGCTGCTACCAGTCAGTCTTTCATCCCATCCCTTTTCAGCCCTCATGTTGTCTTCAAGGTATACCTATTCAGAAATATCCTGGACTTTGAGCCTAGTCTTTCCTGATTCTTATCTCAGGTTTCTGGCATTGAACAATTTTAAAAAATCTGATAAATTAACTCCCAGTATACTACAACTGATATATAGGCACATAAAGCTTTACTTCATATTTTTAAATTACATCACCACTAAGGCATCCTGGTAGAATTTCAGACATCTACCATGTATCTGTGAAAGGAATGTTCAGTTATGTGGGCTTTCCAAAGTCATTACATAATTTTGCTAACAATCTATTATGGACCAGAACTGTCAGGTTATTTAAATATGTTGGAGACTCACATTTTTTCCTCTACAAAATAGAAATGATAATTAGAACTGAAGTTTTATCTGTAATGAGTAAACAAGATATCAACTGTATAAAGTTGTTAGCATAAACCCAAGCACAGAGATAAAACTAGTACTTATTGTTACCACATTTTGTTTTTTTTTTTCCTTTCAACTTACTATAGATTTGTGGTTCTCAATTAGGGATGATGTGATGAAGGGTAGGGAGGATGCTACTGGCATTTAGTGACTGGATGCCAGGGATGCTGCTTAACATTCTAAGATGCACAGGACAGTCCCCTACAAGGAAGAGCCATCAGCCCAAATGTCAATAGCCACAAAGGTGAGGAAACCCTACTATATATGGTTTTCAGTTTACTGTTAGTTTTTGCTTTTCATCTGTATTCTTTTATTCTTGAAAAGAAGAAACTCCAATGAAAGCCAGTATGAATTGCCACATGCATATTCTGAGAAACTGATGAGAACAAAGTATATAATTTCACATGCTTATAAATATTTATCTTTTAATTTTTGTTGCTATCCTAAGGCCCATCCATTTCCATTTTCCATTCTATATAGCTTTCCTATGTGAAGTATTTAGGAAATTAATAACTTGAAACGTGTTTTAGATTTATAGACTCCAGAAAAGGATGAATCCAGCCACTTTCTCCTACCATCTTGGGAAAAGAAACTGTGGGTGGAAAGGTATTGAAAGCAGTTATGCATTACTCTAAGCATTACACCAGGAGATTGTTCTAATGTTGTTGTTTTGCTTAACGCATAAATAACTAGCACTTGTGTGCACTTTCTAATTTTAATCCATCTGCTCTGCCCTCACGCTTATATAAAGTAGCAAAATATCCAGAGGATAGTATAAACTTCAGTCAAATTGTTGTTTTCCTCTGAATCTTCCTTGTAAATACACACTTTGAGAAGAAAATAGGTGAGGCATGCATAAGTGATATACAGAAAAACTTGACTGTGGCTCTGGAACCACTCATCTGTAGAAGTATCTAACCTATGAAATGCAAGGTTAGCAATTGTCTGTACATGGAAAGTGCTGGTGATACAAGTGAAAGCTCTCCAGGCAAGTTTTTGAGTTCCCAATTTTTCCAAGATGTCAGAAGATCCCTTCCTTGCAGAAACATTGAGAAGCTCTTAGGAGAATGAAGGCCTGAGTAGAAATAAAACCACAGATTGAATCAGCTCAGAAACGTGTTCACATTGGAAAACATTGCAGGGTGTCTGGATCGCACCAGTAAGAAGGAAAGTGAGAATGATTTTCTCATTCTGGAGACAAAATGGGACTATCAAATCAGTACGGTGCCTTTCCTTAACCCTTGTGTTCCCCAGTTTGAGTTTTGATCTGTAACTATGTTAATAATGATTTTTTAAAGGATGTGTTTCAGTATGAGTATGTGTAAACTGTACAGCCAAGTCTATTTCTTGATGTCATTTTCTGACCCTTGGAAACCTCAGAATTGAAATAAAAGGTAAGTGACTAAATTAGACATAATTTAAAACCAAACACACTTTCATCCTGTTTAGTTTAACCAAAATCCCTATTTCCACTCAGCACTGTGTGTTTGATTAGTGAGTTTTTTGGTTTGCTTTTGATTCCCATGCATTATTTTGGAAGTGAGAATATATAGCAAAATTCATTGGTATAATTTTAATAAGTTCGATAGTGATATAGTCATGTGTTTTCAGATTTCTCTCCCTAAGTTCCTTTTAGCACAGTCCTGGGCCCAAATCTGCCCATTAACAAATACTGGACTGGTTAAATGTACTTGTTCCTTCAGGTGTTTTGCTGCCTGGTTGTCAGTTTCTGCAGCAAGTTTCCATGGTGTTCCCCAAGAACAGACATAAAATTGGTAAATAAGCCATTTTGAATTCATGAAAGTACCTATTTGATAAACTCACAGTGTTCTGGAAACTGTTCAGGAGGAAGTGTGTCTTTTTTCTGTCCCTAATTGTAAATTATCTACTAGTTCTTGTAAAAATAGAGCTCTGAATTTTCTATAATTCAATTTGGTATCTTGAATACAAAGCACAGAAAAAAAAAATAACCACGCTGAATTAGTAACTGCCTGAAAGAGGGAGTCGTCTATCCCGTGGCTGCTCTGAGGTTCAAAAAAAGCTGTTAATTCTTATTATACCATTAGAAGCCTGGGGGGGCCGTATATATAAGGTGCTCCCTCTGTCTTCAGAATCCTTAATGCAAGTGGTTGATAAACCAGTGAGACAGATTGTAATAAGTCCAGAGCAACCAGTGAACCTCAAAGGAGCAAATACAATTTGGGGAATATTACCTTGCTTATCAGTATTTTGTAATTTTGATTCTCATTATTTCCTGACAATACATTTGATATAGTTGTACAGAATATGCTTATTTTTTCAATACTTTTGATTGTAATTGTGTTCCTTATGCAATTTGGTTAAAGTGTGTTTTCATGGTTGAATTTGTCATCTGGCTATTTCACTTATAAAAGGTATCTAGCTATTAGCAATAATTAGTGCATATAAATATCCAAAAATAAAATCAGATTTAATTAATTATGTGAAAATTTTGATCACTTTAAATTGCCATGGAAGATTTTATTAATTCTTCCAGAATAGATAGTACATATACGATGCTTTTTAAAATTGTCAATATTAAGGTGTTAAGAGGTACATGCATTAAAAGATTAAAGAAAACAAAAATCACCTCAGGAATCTTTCACAGTAAACTTAGAAACAAAGGGCTTTCATTTTTCACTGAAGGAAAATGTGGTATCTATATACTTTATACATTATAAGCATGTTCTGGGAACTATGTTTTGAAGTATGTTTAATGTATTTTACAATAAAACAGATTATTACATGGATTTTTAACTTATTTTGAAATAAGTGAATGTTTCATAAATGGCAGAGATATGGTAGAAACTGTGCTCTCTGTCTGAGTAAATAAAACAAATACTTTGCAGTATCAAATTTGATACTCCGAGTGATACAAAAAAAAGATGTGAAAAAAGAATTTAGAAAGTACATTGTTAAATAGATATTGTATATGCAGATTTTACCAGAAGTGAGGGAAACTGTCATAGCTTTTACAGCAGCGGCTGCAGATGATGTGTGCTTTGTCTTAAGCAATCGATGTAGGGTTGTTCTGTAGATCTGCAAGAGAGTTTTATGATGTTGAATTTATATTGATGCTTTTTAATCCTTCAAAGTACTAGGATACTAGTACTAGGATAGTCTCCACAATACAATCTAACCACTGTAATGAAAAGATCATCTGTCTGGTGTCTGTGTAACATGGATGGTTTTATTATCTTGTCCAGAATAGTATTTTCGTTCTCCATTACTGTACATGGGCAAATAGTGGTTATGGTGTTAAAGTAACTAATAACAGATTATCACATTGCTTGTTTCAGTTTTTTGTGAGTTTTGGATAATCAGTTTAAGAAAACATTTTCTAACTCATTCAATAAAAATGCTTTATAAATAATCATTATATAATTGAGCTAAAGTAGTTGATAAATGTCTTTGAGTCATCTCTTCACTTACTCTTTCACAAAACATGTATTGAATGTCTAGTTTTATGTCAGGAACTGTACTAGATGCTAGAAATAGGGTATATCATTTATTTTATCTGAATATAAGTTGCTTTTGGTTAAAGTTATGTTTAATTCCAGAAGTTAGCTCCAACCATCTAGTATCCAAACTGACATTGGACAAAAATGTCTTTGTTTGTAGAAGAAATGTTTGATTGTAAATGAAAGAGACATGAAATTGAAAACCTACCATAACTCAGATAATCACTGACTAGTAAGGCTTTGTCATAAGAACACGATCACCTCTTTTTGATTAAATATTATGTAAAAAAGGCATCAGAAGAAATCTTGTTAAGTAGGAAGCTATAGAAGAAACTGATGAACCATGCAGCTGTTTTTTCATTTTTTTTTTTCCTGCTGAAGCAACTTTTAGTAAAAACAGGGTTGTTTGGATTTTAATGGATTTTAGTGCTTTAAGCACAAAGTGTTTTTTTTTAAATCACTTGATGTTATATCCAGTGGATACGTTTGCTGTTATTTTTCAAAGTTCACGTCAGAACTATTTGACATTTGAAATAGATCTTCTATCTTTTATCTATCTTTAAAATATATTGAGGTTAGTATTATTTTCATACTTCTTAAATAATCTCACAAATTTCATTAGTTTACACATTATTGCTTGTAAGTAAAACTCAGTATTATGATACACAATGAAATGTAAGTAAATAGCTAAGTGTATACTGTTGAATGTAAGAGTTGTGGGGCAGTTTCCCAACTGAAAGGAATATAATAGCCCCAAATAATCTATAAGACAGCTTTTCCCAGATGTGTTCTGGGGAACAATGTTAATTTGGCTTTACCCCCAAAATGAAGAATTTCTACATAAATAAATTTGAAAAATACTGGGTTGAACAAAGGTATACAGTTTATTTATTGCAAGACATCTTATCATCTTCAGTTTGTAATTATGCACTGTGAATCTCTGAAAGAAGGATAGAAGTGTTTCAAATGTATTTGTCAAGAACTCCTTGACAGATATCTCTTTGTACTAATCTTCATGGTGTAATAATATACTCATGTTTATACTGTTATATGCAGTGTT
This sequence comes from Giraffa tippelskirchi, assembly GCF_054371585.1. Lineage (NCBI taxonomy): Eukaryota > Metazoa > Chordata > Mammalia > Artiodactyla > Giraffidae > Giraffa > Giraffa tippelskirchi. The sequence goes on from NC_137278.1 coordinate 69,103,841, forward strand.
TCCAAATGTATTGGTGAAGGATTTAAAAAAAAAAAAGTCTTTCATGACAAATGTACCTTGGGACTGACTTTACAGATTGTTAGCCTTAGGGGAGTTCCGCAGACCCCAAGCCTACCTGATCTTCCTCAAATTCTAAAATTGCTAGACCAGCTCTAAGTGAGTTGTATGCAGTTTGCATCCTGTGATTTATCCCAGAGTAGATGTGACTCCCAGGGTTCTTTAAACATAGAGCTGAAAGGAGCAATTAATAATAACAATGACAACGATAATAATAATTACAAGTAATTTTACAGCATTTTTTCAAAATGCTTTCAACTCCTGAGTCACTTGATTTTTGCAGCAAACTTGTGGTAAATTCTGTTTGTCCTAGTTTTTTCTAGCTTATGTTTGATAGGCAGAGTAACTGAAGGTTTGGAAGTTTGTCAAGTTTTCACATCAGGCTTATACTCCATTGTCCTTGTCTATTGTATAAATAATGATTTTGTAAGACAATATTTTACATTGTACTACCTGAGAATTAGGATCTAGATCAGGCATCCACAGACTGTGATTCAAATTAGGCAAACGATGACCTATAACAATATAGACCATTGGGTTAGTCTGGCTCAATGCCTGTTTTCTATTTCTTTTAGTAATTTTTTTTTTTTTTTAATACAGCCATGAACATTTGTTATGTATTGTAACTGCTTTGACACTACAAGAAAGATGATTAATTGCAACAAAGATCACATGGCCTGCAAATCATAAAATATTCACTATCTAGCCCTTTGTAGAAAAGTTTGAAAACTCCTTATTTAGATCATGGCCTTAACTAGGGGCTAAATGTAGATGTTGGGCTTCCCTTGTAGCTCAGTCACTAAAGAGTAGACTTGGATTTGATTCCTGGGTCAGAAAGACCCCCTGGAGAAGTAAATGACAACCCACTCCAGTATTCTTGCTTGTAAAATCCCATGGAGAGAGGAGCCGGGCAGGCTACAGTCTATGGGATCACAAGAGTTGGGCACAACTTAGAGACGAAACCACCATATGCAGATGTTAGAATGCTGTTTATATTGCACTGTGTTTATAAATGTGTAGTGGTTAACAGAGAACACAGAGGTCATTCCAAAAAAAAGAAACATATTTGTACTGTTAGTGTAAATGACATTCATTTGTTAATTTACACACATTCCTATGCATTAATTATGGGTTTTAGCATACCACAGTGCTAGCTGAGCCTGCATCCTTCAAGCACAGGGTTTTTTAATTATTGCTGCAAGAGGCTTTAATCAAGTCCTTCTTATAGCAGACAAACAAATGATTAGCCTTTACATTACAGACGTAAACAGGAATTTGACTCATGAATTTACTAATTATACTGCACCATTTTGGAAATCAGTCAGCATTCAAATTTTTGCTGTAACTCTGTATACAATTTCCTCTCACAAGATATAGAAGTATAGAATGAAAAAAATAGTTGTTGAATATGTTAAGATTAAAGTTAGGTTTCATTTAAATATGTTTTCCCTATTTTCTCATGCAGAATGATTTAATAGAAAAAAAGAAATTATAGGTTGTCTATTATATATCAACTACATGCTTCACATTTTATATGACTCTTACTAATGTATCCAAAATAACACTATGTGGTAGGTTTCATTATTTCTATTTCAAATCTGAGGAAGTTAAGACTCAGAATGTGAAGTGACCTGCCCGATGTCATATTAGAAAGTAGTTTGTGACGGAGGTGCTAATTAGGGTTGGAATTCCTAGTCTCTCAACTGAGATGTGGGTTTCCACAAGACCAAGCCATTTTCCATGATCTCTGTGAAAGTAAAAGTCACTCAGTCGTGTCTGATTCTTTGCAACCCCATGGACTATACAGTCCATGAAATTCTCCAGGCCAGAATACTGGAGCGGGTAGCCTTTCCCAGCCCAACCAACCCAGGGATCAAACCCAGGTCTTCCACATTGCAGGCAGGTTCTTTATCAACTGAGCCACCAGGGAAGCCCAAGAATACTGGAGTCGATATCCTATCCCTTCCCCAGCGGATCTTCCTGACCCAGGAATTGGACTGGGGTCTCCTACATTGCAGGCAAATTCTTTACCAACTGAGCTATGAGGAAAGCCCAATCTCTTCTACAGAAGAGATCTGATCTACAGAAGATGATTTCTGTAACCAGTGCCTAAAATAGATTAGTTCTTCCCACTTTTCCCCCTCTATGTACTTTTAGTTGTGCATAAACAATTAGCAAGTTAAATGTGTATCCCTGATTTTATAGCACTGGATTATCCTGCTTACAATTTTACCCTTGTGAAAAATCAATTGTGAAAAAAGATCTACAAGTTTCATTTAATTGTATCTGAAGGAAAACGACCAAGGTCTGCATATTTTGAATGCTGAAGCCAATTTTGATTTTATTGGAGGTAGAAGGTGGTACCTAATTTCTTCTTTCCAATATCTTCCATCACTGGTCAGAAATCAAATGCCAGAGTCTTCTGTAAATAAAACTTACTTCTTAAGTAATTGTTCAGAGATTTTCCTTGAAAGAATTAGAACACCTCCAAGAAATTAATTCTTTTTCTTTACTGTTTTCTAACATGTTCTTAGTGTGTCTGTAACACATACTATTTTTTGAGGGTTCTTTTGCATTGTATTTTTCTCATATATATTATATATATATATAGTTTTATTTTTTATTTGTCTATACTGGGTCTTCATTGTTGTGCAGGCTTTTCTCTAGTTGTGGCTAGGGGGAACTGCTGTCTACTTGCGTTGCTCAGGCTTCTCTTTGCAGTGGCTGCTCTTACTGCAGAGCACAGGCTCTAAAGCCTTCAGGCTTCAGTATTTGTGGCTCCCAGGCTCTAGAGCACAGGCTCAGTGGTTGTGGTGCATGGGTTAATTGCTCTGCGGCATGTGGGATCTTCCCTGACCAGGTAGCAAACCCATATCTCCTGCGTTGGCAGGCAGTTTCTTCACCAGGGAAGCTCCCATGTTGTGTTTTTCTAAACATTCCTATGTAACATATCTGGTTGTTTATTGATTAGTACCTTATGTATTGTTAGCTTAACCCTTCTGGGCCTCATTAATTCATCCATAAAATGAAAGTAAGGTTATTATGTGACCTTTATTTGATATAGATAAATCTTGATTGTGTTACTTGCAAATTCTGATATTTGTGGTTTCCGATGCCCTTTTTTAGGGGAGAGGGTGGAATTATTTGATTAATTATTTTTGATCATTTTCCCCAAACCTTTCAATACAGGAATCTGTCAACAAGAAAAATTAGAATTCCAGATTCTTATTGAAAATTCACATGAAAAGAAAACACAGATTACAGCCAAGTTTGGATTATTACCCTTAGTTAAGAAGTATGTAGCTTTGGTTTGGTTTGTTAGTTGAAGTCTACTTTTCAGGTAGCTTTGCTTATTATTGATACCGTTCAATTTGGACTTGTTTTCAAAGTTGGGACCTGGAGGTCATTTAACCAAGGTTTTATCACCTGTTATAACAATGGACTTTTGATTTTTTAAATCTATTAACCAGGTAGTATTAAGTTCAGTTTTAAAATTCTAAAACTCTAAATTTCAAATTGAAACTCTATAGCTCTAAATATAATTGTACTTTAAGATCATTGTTTGTAGAAAGATAAATTCAGACAGAATTTCGGAAGCCATAAATGGGGTTAACTAGCAAATGGGAATTAATTATATTTCATAGTATGCTATATTTAAAGCTAGGCCTTATATAGTAATGCCTTCATAGGAAAGTCACTTAAAAATTTTCACTACTATATACTTTTGTATGGGCTTCCCTCATGGCTCAGTGGTAGAGAATCTGCCTGTGATGAAGGAAATACAGGTTCGATCCCTGGGTCTGGAAGATCCCCTGGGGAAGGAAATGGCAATGCACTCTAGTATTCTTGCATGGAAAATCCCATGGACAGACAAGCCTGGTGGACTACAGTCCCTGTTGTCACCAAAGAGTCGGACATGACTTAATGACCAAACAACAACAAAAAATGTGATTCTGTACACTGAATAATTCAGTTATTTGTGCTAAATGAGTTAGCCACAGTATGAAAATGTATTCTAATCAGTTGTATATCCCATTGGAATCAGAAGATGTTTATCACATTTACCAGAATAGCATATCTTAAGGTAGTGATTAGAAGTAACCAAAGGAAATTTTAAGTTATATATTTCTCATGTCTATAATTGATGTAGTTGCTTTGAATTGCTTTAATTGAATGGAGCATTTTAGTTTAGTAACTATACCACAGGTAATTTAATGACCAATTTAAGTGGAATCTGAGGTTGAACCAAAATGTAGAGGATGCCACTTATATACCTTTCTAATTTTTAAAGTGTATCTATGCAGAATTGATAGAAAGACTAAGCTTTCTTTGAAATCATCTTAAAATATAATTAATCATATTAATGATTCATATCCCACCTGATACAAATATGTGAGCTTGACACATCTCTTTAAATTAATAAATCAAAAATTTACCTAAATTATAAAAAACAAATGTGATCCTTATAAATTTGATCATTAAAATATGTAATTTACTAAAATATTCAATTTTATTAATATCTTACTATATATCATGAAACATTAGATTATATTTAGGAAATAATGCTCATTTTTTTATAGAAAATAAATTTTTAAAAAGAAGCTTCATAATAAAAAGCCATTTTACAGAGACTAACTGCATCCCAGTTTTTTCTTAAACTTATAATAAATAATTGTTTCCTACAGATATGCTGATAAGCCTTTAGACTAAATGTGATAAATTAGAATTTTTCTAAACCTCCATAGTGTAGAGGAAAGAACACAGAGTTTGGGGTTAGATCTGATTTCTCCCATTTAGCCATTTTTTCTTCATTTGTGTGCAGGCTGAATAACATTTAGTCCTTTCTATTTATTGTGGTGCTAGTGGTAAAAAACCTGCCTGCCAATGCAGGAGACATAGGAGACGTGGGTTTGATTCCTGGGAAGATCCCTGGGATCGGGAAGATCCCTTGGAGGAGGGTATGGCAACCCACTCCAGTAGTCTTGCTTGGAAAATCCCATGGACAGGAGATCCTGACAGGCTACACAGTCCATAGGGTCACGAAGAGTCAGACACAGCTGAAGTGACTTAGCACAAAGCAGACTTATTGTTTACTTTGTGCCAGGCACTGTGCTAAGAACTACATCTAGAGTGGTGAAGATAAACAGTTATTATTTGCAGTATTTTAACAGTTACTTTATTTTTCAGTGGTCTTGGCCACATCATTATAGTAAAAAGATTGCACAAGTTTAGTGAATTTAAGTGATGGTCATTGTATTCTGCTGCATCTCCATGACTTCATCGTGATTATTATCATCACTGTCTGCTTAAGAAAGGATACTCTATGGAGGGTTTGTTTGGAAATACTCAATTAATGAATCTCGAACTGCCTCAAAATAATATTTTAACGGAAACTAATACTAAATGCCTGCTATTTACTTTGCACAAATAAAAATGCTTCCAGTTGTTAAAGTCCCTTAAATCTGATATGAGAATAAAGTAACAAAAGTTGGCTTTTTGTGGCAAATAAATCCTGCCTATGAAAATAAATTTGGTCATTCTCATCACACATTGCTAGTTTCATAGAAGCCAGGCAGGAAATTAAGATAGGAAATTAATTACTCACTAAAACATTTGTTAAGCAACTCCTGTGTGTGCACATCATGCTAGACACTGAACAAAAAGCAGAGAAATAGAAAAGGCACAGCCCTTAAGCAACCTACAATTTGTATAAGGAAGCATTAATTATAGTATTACCATGGCTAACACCATTAACCAGGTATTATCTATACATAAAATGCTTTACAGTCTGTTATTATTAAATAAGCGGTTTTATATTTTTTCATTGCAATGAGCTACAATTTCTTTATAAATCAAGTTCAACATTTAGCAAATGAGAAAATTAAAGAAATGCTAACAAAAAAAGTGTCTAGATTTCTAAAACTGATTTGTAGTGAGAGCACCTAGAAGGAAACTAACTCCAAGTTCCTTCCCCTTTCCCGTTCCATCTTCAGGGAGAATGAGATGAAACATTAAAGTATTGCATGTTGTCGTGAAAGTGGGCATCCTTGCCTTGTTCCTGACTTTAGGGGAAATGCTTTCAATTTTTCACCATTGAGGGTAATGTTTGCTGTGGGTTTGTCATATATAGCTTTTATTATGTTGAGATATGTTCCTTCTATTCCTGCTTTCTGGAGGGTTTTAATCATAAATGGATGCTGAATTTTGTCAAAGGCTTTTTCTGCATCTATTGAGATAACCATATGGTTTTTTTCTTTCAATTTGTTAATGTGGTGTATTACATTGATTGATTTGCGGATGTTAAAAAAACCTTGCATTCCTGGGATAAAGCCCACTTGGTCATGATGTATGATCTTTTTAATATGATGTTGGATTCTGTTTGCTAGAATTTTATTAAGGATTTTTGCATCTATGTTCATCAGTGATATTGGCCTGTAGTTTTCCTTTTTTGTGACATCTTTGTCTGGTTTTGGAATTAGGGTGATGGTGGCCTCATAGAATGAGTTTGGAAGTTTACCATCTTCTGCAATTTTCTGGAAGAGTTTGAGTAGGATAGGTGTTAGCTCTTCTCTAAATTTTTGGTAGAATTCCGCTGTGAAGCCGTCTGGTCCTGGGCTTTTGTTTGCTGGAAGATTTCTGATTACAGTTTCGATTTCCGTGCTTGTGATGGGTCTGTTAAGATCTTCTATTTCTTCCTGGTTCAGTTTTGGAAAGTTATACTTTTCTAAGAATTTGTCCATTTCTTCCAAGTTGTCCATTTTATTGGCATATAGCTGTTGGTAGTAGTCTCTTATGATCCTTTGTATTTCTGTGGAGTCTGTTGTGATCTCTCCATTTTCATTTCAAACACATGAAAAGATGCTCAACATCACTCATTATTAGAGAAATGCAAATCAAAACCTCAATGAGGTATCATTTCACACCAGTCAGAATGGCTGCTATCCAAAAGTCTACAAGCAATAAATGCTGGAGAGGGTGTGGAGAAAAGGGAACCCTCTTACACTGTTGGTGGGAATGCAAACTAGTACAGCCACTATGGAGAACAGTGTGGAGATTCCTTAAAAAACTGGGAATAGAACTGCCATATGACCCAGCAATCCCACTGCTGGGCATATACACCGAGGAAACCAGAATTGAAAGAGAAGCGTGTACCCCAATGTTCATTGCAGCACTGTTTACAATAGCCAGGACATGGAAGCAACCTAGATGTCCATCAGCAGACGAATGGATAAGGAAGCTGTGGTACATATACACAATGGAATATTACTCAGCCATTAAAAAAAATACATTTGAATCGGTTCTACTGAGATGGATGAACCTGGAGCCCATTATACAGAGTGAAGTAAGCCGGAAAGAAAAACAACAATACAGTATACTAATGCATATATATGGAATTTGAAAGATGGTAACGATAACCCTATATGCGAGACAGAATAAGAGACACAGACGCATGGAACAATTTTATGGACTCTGAGGGAGAAGGTGAGGGTGGGACGTTCTGGGAGAATGGCATTGAGACATGTGTATTGTCATATGTGAAACAGAGCACCATTCCATGTTCGATGCATGTGACAAGGGCTCAGGGCCGGGACAATGGGATGATCCAGAAGGATGGGATGGGGAGGGAGGTGGGTGGGGGGTCCGGGAAGGGGAACACATGTAAACCCATGGCTGATTCATGTCAATGTATGGCAAAAACTATTACAATATTGTAAAGTAATTAGCCCCCAACTAAAATAAATAAATTTATTAAAAAAAAAAAAATAAAGTATTGCATGTTGTCAATAAATGCCTAGATTTTTCCAAGGATTTCTAGTTTCTTACAGATTCAGTAGTATTTGTTCACTTTGAGAATTAGTTCAATTTTTTTTTCTCTTTATAACTGTTTTCGTATATGTTTATGTACTTTAAAATGCTTGATTTAATTTTTGTTAATAACAGAATGGGCTTCCCAGGTGGCACTAGTGGTAAAGAACCTGTCTGCCAGTGCAGGAGATGTAAAGAGACATGGGTTCCATCCCTGGGTCGGGAAGATCCCCTGAAGAAGGAAATGGCAACCCACTCCAGTATTCTTGCCTGGAGAATCCCTTGGACAGAGTAGCCCAGTGGGCCACAGTCCATGGAGTCACAAAGAGTTGGACACGACCAAAGTGGCTTAGAATGCAATAATAGAATAATAGATAGTCTCATTTAAAATTATGAAGTATATTCTCTTAGTCTCCATCCAGAATAATTTAATTTCAACTTTAAAAGAAGCATATTAACTAAAAAAAAAAAAAAAATAGATTCAGTTAAAAAAAAAGGTGATTTTTCTCTTTCCATTATGTTTGTGAGCATCACTTGCAGCATTGCACACTTTGAACATAATTTACTTCTGACAGCTATAAGGTACACATTTCCTAAGCTACTTCCTTGAGCTACATTTGCCAGCAGGTATTAGCCATTCCAAGTATTCTACATATTGTGCAACTAGTTTGTTTTTTTTTTTCTTTTTTTCTCAGTTGTTGTAATAATATCAATATTCTATTAAGTTTTTGTGTTATACACACACACACACACACATATATATATATATAGAGAAAGAGAGAGTGGGGGAGGAGAGTACAGGTGAGTGTTCCTTAGTATTACAAGATCTAAAATAGTACTGGGTGGCTTATAAAAGCCACCATAGACTGGGTAGCTTATAAAAGTGAGAAATGTGTTTCTCACTGTTCTGGAGACTGGATATCTGATAACAGGGTGCCAGGTTCTGATGAGAGTCTGCTTCCAGGTTGAAGACTGCTGACTTGTTGAATTTTCACATAGTGGCGAGCAGAGAGGTGAAGCAGACTCTCTCATGACTTTTAGGGCACTAATTCCATTCACTCCTATGACTTTATGTAATCCTAATTCTCTCCCATGGAGAGGGCAATGGCACCCCACTCCAGTACTCTTGCCTGGAAAATCCCATGGACGGAGGAGCCTGGTAGGCTGCAGTCCATGGGGTCGCTGAGTCGGACACGACTGAGCAACTTCACTTTCACTTTTCACTTTCATGCATTGGAGAAGAAAGTGGCAACCCACTCCAGTGTTCTTGCCTGGAGAATCCCAGGGATGGTGGAGCCTGGTGGGCTGCCGTCTATGGGGTTGCACAGAGTCGGACACAACTGAAGCGACTTAGCAGCAGCAGCAGCAGCAGCAGCAATTCTCTCCCAAAGGCCCCACTTCCTAATATACTGAGAAGTAGGGTTTCAGTATATGAATTGTGGGGGGACACAGACATTTGGTCCATAACAAGTACTGAGTCAGGAAGCTATTCTGGTTTAGCAATGTATATTTTCTTCTTTGAAATAAGATCAGTATCTGGTTATGTTGGATTATCTCTTTCAAGCCATTGTAATGCCAGGGGCTGGACTTAGATGTTTGATGATCTCAGAACCCTTTGGAAATCATCTATCCTTTTCAATTCTTTTTATTACCAGACAACAGATCTAGATTAAATGTTTTTCATTAAGATATCGAGACTATAAATATATTTGTTTCCATTCTTATATTGACTCATTTTCTTTACTATGTAAAAATGGAGATTGTATATCATGAACCAATCATAGAGAGGGTTACTTTTCTGTAATAAAATGGACAATTTTAATTTTACAATCAGACCTGCATTCTATAAATACTGAAAATAGAGTCAGCAGATTCACTCTAAATTTATGTGTTCATCTTTTCCATTGTTTATATGAAACTTTTTCATCTATTGTTTCATCTCTTAGATGTTTTTGTCACTTTTTTTCCCCTTCTGCTGCTGCTGCTAAGTCGCTTCAGTCATGTCCGACTCTGTGTGACCCCATAGATGGAAGCCCATCAGGCTCCACTGTCCCTGGGATTCTCCAGGCAAGAATATTGGAGTGGGTTGCTATTTCCTTCTGCTATGCCACAATTAATGCTTCCATGTTCAGGGTTATTATTCTATTCTTCCTACTCATAATTTTTATTTGGTTACTCTTTGGTGTGTTCATTATCATGTAATATCCTCTTAACAGGATCCTGGACTTTTATAGAATTAACTAAAGGTTTGAGCTGCTCCTTTTATATTCCCTGTCTCTCCTTGTCTCTCCTGTATTTCAGTGTTACAGACATGTTATTTATCCTGTCAGTTTAGTTTCCTTTAGTGTATTACTCAATAGGAAACCTATTTATAGGAAGGGAAGTCTTTGACTTATAATGTAGTAGAATTCATTGTATGAGACTGTGAGACGGAGGTACTTTTTACTAATTTGAAAACAGCTGTTGTTATTAAACTATATATGTAAAAAGCATTTTCATAGGCATACAGATAAAACCTGTGACAATAAAATTAAATGACCTAAAGGGGAATATAGAGAAAGATATTGATGTTTAGAAAGGAACTTATGAATTGAAGTGGTCATAATAGCCTTGTATTGCTACACATTCGGAAGCAATATCTTATGAATTATATCTTGATGAGACTGTTTAGAAAATTAAATCTTTATCTTGGAAGTGGTTTGGATTAAAAAGAAATGTTTCTATTCCAGTAATCAGAAAGCAGTTTATATAAATGTCAAGAAATAATATCATATTCATATTATTCCATTAAAAAAATAAAATGAACTGTTTTGGAATTAATGTTTAAATAGGCTATACAAAAGTCCAAAAAAAAAAATACTCTTTATCTTTTAGCATGTTTTCTTAAGCAGTGAATATCCATTTCAGAAAAAGGTAAGATAGGGAATTATAAGGCTACCCTAAAAGCTTGTGTTTGTAGTGATTTGATTTTATGGATCAGTAAATCAAAAGATAAAGGATAGATTATTCAAGTTTATGGCTCCTTCTTCAACATGGACTTGCATTCATATGGGTCTATTTAAGTACTAGACATTAGCCCAAAACAGTTATATATATGGAATCTTTAGTTATACAGAATTTGTTGTACCTATGAAGAAACATTTTATTGTTAGCTTATAACATAAAACTTTATTTTATAAAGGAAGATAGGATTTTGTAGAGCATCTTTAGTTTTTCTTTCTATTTGTCTAATGTTTCAGATTTTAAAAGGTTAGAGCTTCCTGCTCAGTTCCCAGGAGATTTACTATACAGCTTGTAGGTAAAAGGAATACAAATAGTATTTTTATCAAATTTGCATTTTATAACTAAAATGAAAAGGCAAATATAGCATGTAGGTAAAAGGAATAAAAATAGTTTTTTTTATCAAATTTGCATTTTATAACTAAAATGAAAAGACAAATGCACTTTATGTGGCAAGTTCATATTATATTGCCTAACCTTCCAAATATTTGACTTGGAAACAAGTAGTCTTTTGTTTCAGATATTTTAAAAGGGAAGGAAAAATTTATGTGCTATGAATGAAATGAACACTTTTCTTTAAATCTTAAAGGAAGCAAGAAATTACGGAATAATTCTCTCTTCTATTTCTAGTGGTTAGAATGCCCATGGGCAAACACATTTACTAACATGGGCCTGCTTTTTGCTATTATAGTAGGGCAAAGGTTTTACAAAAGTATATTTTTCTTGGGAAATAATTCATTCTAATAGCACAAGGAAGGTGGGTGTTAGGACCTTCTTTTTCTTCAATAAAGGAAATTAAACAGTATTATATTTTTGACTTATTGAAGTAGCACGTAAATGCAATGAAGAAGAAATATTTTCCCTAAAATATTTCTGCTATCTTGCAACAGGATCAAAGAAATCATGAACATAGTCCCCATGCTTTATTGTATTACTTACAAAAATTGACAATAATAGATATATTTTAATAATTTTTCCAGGAACGTAGCGCCAGCTTACTAGACACTTCAGCATATTGTCCAAATTCTTCATGCTTATTTTCTTTTTAATATAGTTTTTGAAATTTGCAAGCTTTCACAAGGAGCCCTAAAACAAACTTTCTATATACTCTTGCAATCTTTTACATTCTATTTAGGTATGTTAGCCAAGTCATCCAACACACTGAGATAACATAAATATAATATAAGATGATGTTTATAAAAGTACATTTAAAGTGATAAGGCCTACTCTAGGGTGGGTATATTATTTTTTATCCTTATTTCTCTGAAACATTTAGAAGAAGTTACTTAATATCTTTCAGTTAAGATCAGTCTCTTAATTGTGTGTGACTTTTTGTGACCCTATGGACTGCAGCATGCCAGGCTTCCCTGTCCATCACCTACTCCTGGCTGCTGCTGCTGCTGCTAAGTCACTTCAGTCGTGTCCAACTCTGTGCGACCCCATGGACGGCAGCCCCCCAGGCTCCACCATCCGTGGGATTCTCCAGGCAAGAACACTAGAGTGGGTTGCCATTTCCTTCTCCAATGCATGAAAGTGAAAAGTGAAAGTGAAGTCGCTCAGTCATGTCCAACTCTTAGTGACCCCATGGACTGCAGCCTACCAGGCTCTTCTGTCCATGGGATTTTCCATGGAGTAGGTTGCCTTTGCCTTCTCCAACCTACTTCTGGAGCTGGCTGAAATGCATGTCCATTGAGTTAGTGATGCCATCCAACCATCTCATCCTCTGTAGTCTCCTTCTTTCCTGCCTTCAATCTTTCCCAGCACCAGGGTCTTCCCCAATGAGTCAGTACTTTGCATCACGTGGTCAAAGTACTGGAGCTTCATCTTCAGCATCAGTCCTTCCAATGAATATTCAGGACTGATTTTCATGGCTGCAGTCACCATCTGCAGTGATTTCAGTCCCCAAGAAGATAAAGTCCGTCACTCTTTCCATTGTTTCCCCATCTATTTGCCATGAAGTGATGGGACCGGATGCCATGATCTTTGTTTTTTGAATGTTTAAACCAACTTTCTCACTCTCTTCTTTCACTTTCAAGAGGCTCTTCAGTTCCTCTTCGCTTCTGCCATAAGGTTGGTGTCATCTGCTTATCTGAGGTTACTGATATTTCTTCCGGCAAACTTCATTCCATCTTGTGATTCATCTAGCCCAGCATTTCACATGACATACTCTGCATATAAGTTAAATAAGCAGGGTGACAACATACAGTCTTTCCCTATTTGGAACCAGTGCATTGTTCCATGTCTGGTTCTAACTGTTGCTTCTTGACCTGCATACAGATTTCTTAGGAGGCAGGTCAGGTTGTCTGGTATTCCCATCTCTTGAAGAATTTTCCACAGTTTACTGTGATCCACACAGTCAAAGGCTTTGGCGTAGTCAATAAAGCAGAAGTCGATGTTTTTCTGGAATTGTCTTGCTTTTTCTATGATCCAAGGATGTTGGGTATTTGATCTCTGGTTCCTTTACCTTTTCTAAAACCAGCTTGAACCAGTTCTCGGTTCATGTACTGTTGAAGCCTAGCTTGGAGAATTTTGAACATTACTTTGCTAGAGTTTGAGATGAGTACAATTGTACGGTAGTTTGAACATTCTTTGGCATTGCCTTTTTTTTTTAATAACATTTCATAAAACATTAAAAAAAATTACATCTGATTGTTTTCTGTTTTCCAGTGATTGGTTCCAAAGAATGTGATAACTTTTGTCTTAATCTGTTATTACTGCATTATATTTAGTAAGCAGAGAATAGAACAGCTTGTAAAGAAACCGTCAACTTAAAAATATATTGAAATATTTTAAATTATTGGTATTTGACCAATTTTAATCTGAAAATAGTAATTTTATATGTTTCAACCTCGGGTACTATTGGACCAAGTGTTTTCAGTCTTTGGAGAAGCAGAATTCTTCATAACAGTCTTCCTCTTGTTGAAATATCCTACATTTTAAAGATTACTAGATATTTACTTCATTGTAGATAGCTTTTTAGTGAACTTTGAGAGATTCCTGGAAAATTTTTAATTGTTAAACATGCTAGAATTTTTTAACATAATATTTTTATTTAGGAAAAAAGTTAATTTCTCTTATTTTCAGTGACTTTTATAAAACTTTAAAATTACGTTAGCCATAAATTGTAAAATATGTAAATATCTTGCATTTTAAACATCAAAGTAATGAAAAACAAAGTTTTGAAGAATTGAAATATTTTTTTAATATTTATTGCATTTTACCTTATGGACTATTGTTAAGTATGCAAAGGTCCTAATGTATTAAAGATAACATGAATTATTTATATTAAATAAAGTTTTATTTTTCCTTAAATAAAAGATGTATAATAGATAGGTCAATTTTATATCATACAAACCATTTTCTATTCAATTTGTACAAATCTAATTTGTTAATCTCTAAATTTAGGAGTTGTTTTTACTGTATGGCTTACTTAGTCATATTTTTGTGCAATATCCCCTTAATTTAATGACAGAATATTTTTCTTCAGGGCAATTAAATAGCCTTCTCTGAGATCCTAAGTGTGGATGAGTAAAATCAGAAGATTTGAGTTTATTTTAAACATCTCTGTAATGGAATGATTTGTAAAAAAAAAATTTGTAGACATCTAGCATATGTTAGATAGTTCTCTCAAATGAAAGGTCATTGGTGTCCTTCAGCAGAATTCATCTACTCTGTATTTAGTGTTGGAGGACACATTGTGGAATATTCTTTGCTGTTACCCACACAATCCAGAGGATGTTTCCTATTCATTTGCTCATTTAAAAAGTCATCCCTGAGTACTGGCACATCCACAGACCCACTCGAAGGGGGTGATATGTTGAGTGGGTAGGTAGAAGTGTATTTCAATTTATTTTCCCAACTCCAAACCAAGAGTTTTCCACCTCTAATTCCTAAACTGCTGTGAGTTTGGACTCTTAGTTAAGAAGCAGTACTCCCCAGAACCAGCTTTCTTTGGAGAGTTGTGTAGCAATGATTGAGCTTGAGTGGGAAAGTACACACCCTGATCGCTGTTATCTGTCACTTCCATATGAAGAAATGTTCATTTCTCAGGAAGCAATCCACACAATAATAATGAGCACACACAGAGGAGACTGTGCTCTGTTCGTGGTCACTGTGAAATGTCTTTCCCTAAGTCTGCTATCCTGGAGAATCCCCGGGACGGCGGAGCCTGGTGAGCTGCCGTCTATGGGGTCGCACAGAGTCGGACACGACTGAAGCGACTTAGCAGCAGCAGCAGCAGCTATTCGGAGAAGGCAATGGCACCCCACTCCAGTACTCTTGCCTGGAGAATCCCATGGACGGAGGAGCCTGGTGGGCTACAGTCCATGAGGTCGCAAAGAGTCGGACACGACTTAGCGACTTCACTTTCACTTTTCCCTTTCATGCACTGGAGAAGGAAATGGCAACTCACTCCAGTATTCTTGCCTGGAGAATCCCAGGGACAGCGGAGCCTGGTGAGCTTCCGTCTATGGGGTCGCACAGAGTCGGACACGAGTGAAGTGACTTAGCAGCAGCAGCAAGTCTGCTATTATTGTAAATGTAGAGATGTTGACTTCTCAAAGTTTAGATGTAGGGAAGAACTGAGACTATAAAAACAAGATAAAATCCTTGTAATAGGCGCTCATGAAAAGGAAATGCAATAAAGTTTATGTGTGCTATTTAATATATACTTTAATATGTTCACACAATTGTTAAATTCCAATAGGACCATTGAACAGCTTACACACAAGAATAATCTGCCATATAATTAGGCTTTCTTCTTCCTTCTTTCTCTTCCTTACTTTCTTCCTCGGTTGAGGAGATGGAACATTTTAAATTGAACACCACAAGTTCTTTGTCAAAAAATTGGTACCTGTGTGAAGCAGAAACATAGGCAGTCTCCAACTTATGAAAGTATAATCTCAATATACTTATTTATAAATATATTTATTGGAATAAATTGGTAGAAACTCATCTCACATTTCCCAGAGAAACAAGACTGTAAGGTAAGGTAGTCTCAGACCACTTCACAAAGGACTTATTAATTCCATATCTTGAATCATTGTATTGTACCAAAAGTACCGAAAGTGCAGTCAGATGTTACCCATAATTTCTTAGGGAGAATGGTTTTATAGTCCTAAATGTGATGCCAAGATCATCTCTGCTGCTTCAGGTTGGTTAAAGATATCCCTCTTTTTACTCCTGAACAGTGAAAAGAGAGGGAGGGAGAAAGAGGGGGGGAGAAAAAAGCTTCTCCAGGTGGCTCCTCTCATCCCCTAGGATCAAGATTCCAGGAGACCGAATGGGAGTGCCATTTAGGTGAATTTGAAACTCGTTGCTGAGCCCACCTGATAAAAAGATTTTTGAAACTAGCTAAATTCCTGCCCAGGCTTTTCTTTCCTTCTTTAAGAATCCATAACGGACCTTGATGTTTCCTTTTCTGTTTGCTCTTGCTCTTGGTTCTGGCTGGCTTTTCTCATCCTGTAGGTGACTGCCGCACAGATCCACAGAACCAGTGATTTCCTCCATTTCCTGTCCTTGAAGCAGCCCCACAGTACTGAGGTTTCCTAAAGGTTTTCACTTTTAACACCAAAAGAAAAATAAAACAAAGCTCCATCCTGTGCCACCATGGGAACCAGATTCTGCTATACAGGCATTTGGTTCCCCCAAACGAGGGATGAAGTTTTGAAAAATACTGTGAGAGGCTAGAATGGTGAGGGTAGACACTAGCAAGTGCAGGGTATGTTAGAAAGGAAATGAAATTGTATTCTGAATTTCTGCTTCTTTTGGCTAGCACCAGCCCCCAGGTTTGCTATTATGTACCCTACCATGGAGGGCATGGGTCTGAGTGGGAACCTTTGCGGTAGTGGCAGTTTTGATGGAGGAAAGGAGGAGCCAGAAAAAATGTAGGGAGCCAGTCACAGGCCACTAGCAGAGAAGGAAGGAACCAAAAAGGAGGAGAGCCTAAGCGGTAGCAGGAGACTGCTTTGGGTCAGTTTTTAATGTAAAATGTAACATGTAAGTTGACTATTGCTTGTGCATTTAGATGAAGTATTTCATATTGCTAAACCTAAACACTGATTATACAAAAGGAGTTATTTGTGATATTTTATCCCATGCTTTGATTCATTCACTTGGCATGATTAAATTTCTTATTTTCTTTACTTTCAAACAAGGACATTTATTTATTTATTTATCTTTTCCTAGTCGTATGTCATTAAGATTATGTGCAAAGGCTGTAATAATAAAGTTACCATCCTTGCCTTCTTATAATCTGGTACTCAGTCCCTTCAGTTGTGTTCAACTTTTTGTGACCCCGTGGACAGTAGCCTGCCAGCCTCTTCTGTCCATGGGATTCTCCAGGCAAGAATACTGGAGTGGGCTGCCATGCCCTCCTCCAGGGGATCTTCCTGACCCAGGAATCAAACCTGCATCTCCTGTGTCTCCTGCATTGCAGTTGGATTCTTTACCCACTGAGTCACCTGGGAAGCCCTCCTTATAAGCTGGGGACCAACCGTAAAGCATCTATGAAGATGCTCTTTGGAAGTAATTTTAAAGCATACAATTTTGCATACAACTTAAAAGTCTGCCGCTTCCCTCACGTCAGCATACAACCATCATTCATAATGTGACGGATATTCTAGTACTTGATTTCTATATCTGTGAAGGAAATATGTCCTAACTGAAAGAAAAATAAAATTTAAGTGGTATTGTTCATGATTTTATATTTAATATTTTCACAATCAAAAGAAAAATGAAAGACTGTGATCTTTATATGTGGCATGGTAATCATAGTAAAGCTGATTACTAGAGACACAATAGGACTAGGTGAGCAGCATTGAGAAGCCAGGGTTTTCTGCAAACCCAAGAGCTTTTCCCTAACTTGACAATGTCTACAGGTAAGGCTAGATGGAGTGCTTTCTGCCTTACACTAAAGGAAAATATGCTGCTTTAGCTTTACATGGTGGCACGCCAGTTTTAGCACCTCTCTGTTGCTCCTCAAAACTAAAATAGTATTTGGTTGAAAAGAGAAATCAAAAGTTGGTGTTATAAGAAAAACTTTTCTTTTTAAACTTGATATTGTTTGTTTAGTCCAAAAACCAAGTAGAAAGCAGAGAAAGGATAAAGAAATACATGATAATGACTGTAAATGATAGAGTTTTGACCATTTATATGTAGTTACTTCCAAATTCTGAAATAACCTAGAGATCATCTCTAGATTAACAGGTTCTACATCAACTAAAGCCAGCAAATGGATACCAAAGGGGTAGAATAGACTGAAACAAAGAGAAGTTATTTTTTTTTCAATCCTATAATTAAATCTGAAAATATATAGAAACTCAAGGAAAGGCTGTTCTAAGCTGGTTTGTCCCTTCTTCTTTAAATAAGAGTTAATACATTACCTTTCCTTTCACTCTAGTGCTTCTGTAAAAAAATCTAAGTCTTATGAGAAGACTATTTTTGTGAACATGGTCAAGTCAGGATTTGATTACACTTTGGGCATGACTTGGATTTGCATAACAGAAGTTCCTTTGGTTAAGCCTAGTTCTCTGTATGAGTAAGAACTCAGAGAAATGCTGTATGACTAGACAGGATCGATGGTAATGCCTGTGGCCCTGTGCCTTAGTTAATAGTGAAAAGAGAACGCAATTTCAGCTGACCGAATGACTGACCTTGATTTTGTCAGCACAGCTTCCTTTCCTCATATCCTATGAAGCACATGTATAAAATTTGTGTCATCTATATTCCTGTTTCATTGGTTTGTTTTCATTTTCCTTTCTCTATTAGACTTTCATGCAACACTTTACCAAAACCCCTTTCTGGAACTGCCCTACTCGTGACCATATTTGCTAAGTAACTCTCCTCTAAATTCCCTGATTTTGTTGTTTTACTCCGCATATTTAAAAAACTTATTGAAAAATGAGCATCTTAAGTGGAAAATAGAGTTTCAAAGATATCATTATAAAACCAAAGTGTATTCTAAACGTTAAAATGTTTATATCTTTATATGATTCTCAATATAAAACAATAAAACAAAAACTTAATGTTTGTGACCATGTCATATCCAAGTTGCCTTTGAAAAGTAATACATTTTGGTTCCTTATTTGGTAGATATGAAACCTAAATCAAACAGGAAATGAATTTCACATACCAATCATTTCAGTCATTTTTTAAAAAACTTTTCTTTTAACATGAACTCTAGGAAACGAAGTAGTTTGTTTAGGTGTTATTGTCTACATTTATCCATGTTCCATTATGCATTAAGGCCACATCAATAAATATAGCTGTGTTGATATTTCATTTTCCACCTAATATATTTTAAACAAAGTTAATTTTTTTTAGTTCATTAGTAACTTTGACTATTAAAAAACTATTTGTTGAAACCTATAAAATGGTGCATTTGCAGTTATTTTTTTTCTTTCAACTTGACAGCATTCACTATTATCTTACTTTTTATAAATACTTTTCATCATGTAGCCTCTTTTAAAAGCACAGCAAATTAAATATAAGAATAAGACAAGAAATGTCAACATAGATATGCTTATTGTTGAAAACTTTTTCGTAAGTACCAAAATATTACTCTCACCCTAGTCCCATAAAACAGTTTTTCCTTCCATCTCTTACCTAGATTCGAAGCCCTGTGTCTCAAATAGTACTTGAATTGCCTCATAGATATTAATAATATTTTATATTCCGTACACTTACATTGATTATGTGTAGTTAAGATGTGTAAAATCTGATTATATATGTTTGTATATACACGTATGGAAATATACTTAATATATGAAAAATTTAAGTATTATATAGATATATGGACAAACAAGGGAATTTAACCCAATATTATCAGTATCTTAACTACATTCATATTCACACCCTAAACAGATGTATAAAGTGAATAAATCATGGTAAGCTTTGTCTTATGAACAGCTATCAAATGAATTTCTCTTGTAATGCTTACTTTTTCTACTTTACATTTTTAAAAGTTAGGATTTTAATAAATTGCAATAAACTATTGTCATTTGTTAAAAAGTATGAACACACTATAAACTAAATAAATTACAGATTTTAGGTACATAAATTTATGTTACGTTTTTTAAGGAAATAAATTTAAGTATTAGAAATATTTCAAGGCCACAATGTAAATAGATTACATATCTGATAGAACTGGAATATCTTTAAGTGAAATTTCATGACTACTTGTCATGAATTTTCTTTTGTCCAAGTAAGTTGAAATTAAAAATAGAATCTTTTAGAACTGTTATAAAAAAGCTTTAAAAAAATTGCTAGGATAACTGTACTAGCAGCATATAAGAGTTATGTATGTTTTGCACAGGCCAATGAAAGACTTTTGAAAATTCCTTGCTCAGTACCCAGCAGTATGACTGAAATTTTGTCTCATATTCCTTAAATGCTGCCAGTGGGAGGGAACCTGCTTCCTGTGACTGTTTTTTTCCCCTTTGAATGGGAGCGATGGAGCACTTGCATGATGTGTATGGTGCCTTGCATGAAAAAGACATGCAAAGGCAAGGTCTAGTCTGCATGCTGCTTAATGAATGTTTTTCCTTTTCTCTCCCTCCTTGTCATGTGCTTTCAGAAGACAACAATGTGGAAGGTGGGTGCTTTCTACTTTGTTTTCCAACTCTCATTTGCTTTTTATTTCTTAGTAATAGTAGAGTACATCTTGAATGTAGACGGTAAGTTGAACTTCTTTCTGAGTATTTGCTGATTTCTGGATTGTGTATCATTTTTCATATAGAACACACACTTTCAACTCCCTTCAGCCCCAAGTGTATGAAACCCCTTCAACCTTAACTCCAGGCCTTGATGGACTTCAGCATCCCATATAAACCTTAGAATACTTATTTCAGTGTTCTCCATGGAAAAATGACGCAATCTTGCTTCTTTTATTTTAAATGAAAAAAATTTATCTTTGTGGTTTCTGAACCCAGTGCATGATTCTCCATTTTTTTTTCTTGTTCAAAATGATTTCTTTTGTAAATGTTGAGCATTATTATACCACCTCTAGCCCATTGGTTTAGTTTCAAATGATTTGATATTAAAAACACAAAATAAAGTATAAGAGGCATAAATTTAGATTAAAAATAAGCCATTGGTTCATGGAAATGAAAGCATACAGCACTCCAGCATGATTACTGGTGAGTATATTTGTAATATTCTATGTGTGTTAAATAGAATTATGGTATTTGTTCAAGGTTTTCTAAAATTATCAAGAGATTTTGAGAAAGCTATACATTTTTCCTGTTGAATTCAACAAACTAAAACATGTTTCAACATCCTTTTTTAAATAGAAAAATGGTAAAATATAGTTGATTTTCTGTTGTGTTAGTTTCATATTTCAACATCCTTACCTTTAAATAATTTAAATGCATTAGTTCATGTGCTGTAAAATGAATATGTAAAGGATAAAAACATGAAAAGAACTAGGAAGTGCAAAGAATTGTGAAAGGGAAATTGATGTCATATCAACTTACATAATCACAGCATTAAGAGTTCAGATTCCCTAGAAAAAGAGTCCCCATCTAACGTAACAGATTAAAATTACTAAAATTTGACATCTCAAAGAGTGATTCATGCTAATACAAAATTGATCAGTAGCAGATATCAGCATATTATTTGTGATTATTTGGTGGATTATTTCAATTGCTTAGTTGCTGAACATTTCTGTTTCATTATTTAAGTAAAACAAATTAAAAGTTTAAAAGAAGTCACCAGTGACAATTTTTCCAGGTGTTGCTTCTGTAAATGGCATCTTTTTTTCTACAATATAATTTAAATAGCATGTGAGTATGCACTTGGTAAAGATATTACCCTTACAGGTCTGACTGACATTGTTCAAAATCATTCTCATTTATAATTGTGCACATTATTTGAGTTCAAAAGGGTTTGTTTTTTTTTTTTTTTTAATCTTTTTGGCTTTTTTTGAGTATTTCCTTAGTCATCCTGTAAAAAGGTCCAAGTTTCTGTTCTTTTCTCTTTAAATCCACTTGCATTCAAAGGGGCTTTAAAATCAGCTTAATAAGCGTGTATGACTCTCTCCTTACACATCTCATGAAAAAAATTGACAAGATTTTCAGAGTATAGGCTCATAAACTATTGTAATAAAGTTTATTCAATCATTGGAGAAGGAAATGGCAACCCACTCCACTACTCTTTCCTGGAAAATTCCATGGATGGAGGAGCCTGGTAGGCTCCAGTCCATGGGGTCGCAAAGAGTGGGACACAACTGAACAACTTCACTTTATTCAATCATAATTTTTAATGTCTATGTTTATAATTCCAGTTTGACCATATTGTCTAGCTGCCTTGGAGGTAGGAAGTATAACACAAACAATGCAAATGTTATTGATGTTTAAAAATTTCCATTCTTACTAAGGTAGTATTAAAAGCCATTAGAGGAATGTAAGAGTTACATCTTGCACAGAATTATTTCCCTGATTTATTTTACAAAAATTTTATGAACTATTGTTAGGAAATATATAGTAATTTTAAAATGAAGTTGAATGAAAAATTACATAACCTGGGCAGATAAGCCGCTGTTCTTAAGCATATAAAGTATCATGAGTCACCAATGAATCATAAACTTTTTAAACTGATTGTGATTTTTCTTTTGTTTAAAAATCACTTAGAAAATATAAAAGAAACTAGATTACAGAAACATTAAACTACTGTGCTAAATAATTTTTATATCATAATTATATGGTGATCTGTAATTGTGTCTGCCCCACAGGAATGTGTAAGTACCCCTTAAAATTTTAAGGACATAATACAGATTATTTCAATACTGATTCAAGTAATATACAATGCTGTTTAGCTCAAAGCCTCAAATATATTTGAACAGTGGGAAATGAAATACACATTTTATTAAATTTGTATGTATGCTTTATTTCTCTAGAATTTCCCCATATTTTTGAAATATACAGGGATTGAAGCATAACTTAATTTCTAAATTTAGAATAAAGAACTAGGAATTAATGCTGAAAAGTAAAACATATTTATAGATAGTGAAATAATTTTTTAAAAGAAAATACTAGTATTCTTTAGAAAAAGGGTAATCTTCAATCTAAGATTGTCAAGCAAGATTAAAAATAATTTAAATAAACCAAAGGAATTCCATATTCATTTAGAAAACTACCTTGATGAAATTATATCTTAAATATACTCATGTTAACTCATACTTTAATATTGAAGTAATATTTAAGTAAAATGCTAAATAATTTTGTTTTTCATGGAAAACTACTTAAGCTTGTTTAAAGGTCATCCATTGTTTCTAAAAAAAATTTCATTCCATAGTAAGTTCTAACTTTACAACTGCATGTCTGATGATCTTTTTTATATTCGAACAAGCTTATTCAGTTCCTAACTGTGTCAGACAAGGGGCCATTTCTGCATTATCATTTCAGTGTGACTCAGGATGTGTTTTTCTTTTTTTCATTTAATTATGAAATGTCTCATTTTTTATGAGAGGAAAAAGATCAGACCCAGCCCATGTTTCAGGTATTCCCTTGTTTTTTTTTGTTTTTGTTTTTTTTTTAATATAATTTCGTCACCAAAGAATGCATACCCTGTGGGGGCAGTGTTCAAAACAGCCTCATCAGAGGGCACGCAGGGCAGATGCAATATTTAAGGGATTGGTTGGACTTTAAGTCATGCTCTTCTGCTCTGGAATGCTCCAGCTGATACATAGAGAAATACACAGTGCAGCATATGCAAGTGTTTAAATTGCAGTTCTGTAAGTCTTTGCCCCAAAGCATTCCAACCCGGAGTTGAAAGAATGCTTTTGATTTGCCTCTGTCATACAGACACGTCTCATAGGAAACAAGATGTCTGTCACTGAACATTTTTGTCACTGTGACAACCCTGCCTTCCCATGCACCCTGGTTTATTGCTGACTGTGCTCTTGTTTCCCTTCAAGGTCTGGCGCACCTGATGATGGGCGACCAAGGTATGGGCTCTGTTCCTTTTCCACTCTGCTTTCAGTGTTTTCTTGTTCTCTAGCTGCTTTCAAACCATTTGCTGCAAAGGATGGGCAAATGCTTGCAAGTTATCTGGCTGCAAATAAAATGCATAGCTTTGTTCATATTTTTTTCATGTGTTTTTCTCCCCTTTATTTGTTGGTTTGGTATTGGTTTGCTCCTTTGACTTTTATTTTTCTTCATTCTTGCACTATAATATCTGCAAATAAATGAGACATAAGAACTTGTAATTGGAAGTTTCCATACGTTTATCAGCATATGCAGTTAAGGGTAGTTATAGTAAAGAAAATCAGAGAACCATTAATATATGAAAGAAGATACTTGGTTTAATGTACTGCACCAAAAAGAGTCCATTTTTCACCCATGCATGGCAGTTTGGGAACATATGCAGACATCTTTGGCTTCTGGCTTCTTGAATGCTGAGTATAGTGTTCTACAAAATCAATACTTTTTCTACCTACAGGCATTGTGTATCTCCTTTTGTGCAGTCTTTTAAAGTGAGCATGGGCTTTCTAATTTCCTTGCACGTATTGCCTTAAAAAAAGGCAGATTTCTCAACATGTATTGATTATATCTCCATTTGTTTTCAAACCCTTATTTATACCTTCTTATATATTTAATTTTCAAAGAGTAGTACATTTACATATATTCATAATTCTTATTGTTGTTTCTCTCCTCTTTATTCTCTTTGTATGGAAACCCTTTCTTCATGGAACCATTTCATCAAATCCATAGGTAAAAGTAAAGGTATTACATTATTTTATTTCTTCTTAATATCATCTATATGAATAACAGTGTGTCTAAGTTATGCAAATATATTTAGACCTTTTGGCATTAGTAATGGGCACTGGGAAGTAGGTGTGAGTGGTAATGAATATTTTATGAATTTAAGGTAAGAAAAATCCATCAAAATGTTTCCCTCTGTTTTTTCTTGCTCTTTGGAGTGGTTTTTTTTTTTTTTTTTCATGTCAGCCGCTTATATAATTAACATATTTAAAGATTAGTTACAGGTTTCAGTGTCAGTTTTTACAGTATCATTTAATGGTAGTTAAATAATGAGTGTAGCCACCAGAAACATATCATCCTCAAATATTTAATTCTGGAGTACACCTGCACCAGCCATTCTGCCTAAGAATGTAAGTCTAAGCACGTGCAGCATTGAAATGGTACTGCTACAGGCTCATCAGGCTGTGGTCTGCTAGATGTTACATAAACACGTTGACTCCATGGTAACTCTAAAAGGTAGTGTCATAAGAGAGACAAAGGCTCAAGACAAGCCTGCTCTTTCTTTTGTGCATACTAACTTTGTTTTAAGGACATTGTCAACTAGGTATACATTTCAGCATCCCTTGGTAAGTCAGGCATGTGTATTCTTTGACAATATTGGTGCCAAATTTAAAAGCATGCTTAGTTTGCCATTTAGAACCATCCACATTGTGTTTAATGTTTTCATTAAAAGAAAATAGATGATATGCAGCTGTGGTAAATATGTCTCATAGCCTTTAACCATTTTTAACTGTATATTAATGAATGTGCCCTTGGTATCTAGTTTTGTTTTATTTTGGCTGTTTTAAACACAAGCATGTGTTTCTTTGAATTCTCTGAATCTCTCTTTTGCTCTGAATCTTAATCAGGTAAATTGGTACCAAAGCTCACAGTTCTCTCCCTTTACATTAGTGTCATCTAGCAGGGAAGCTTTTCTGTTTAAAAAAAAGCACTGAATATGAGTGTAGAAATAAGTAAGAGATGATATCAAAGTTTTAAATGTGTAACATAGACCTTTAGAAACAAATGTTGTTTGTGTACTTTGAGCCAATAAAGAGAGAGCATATGTTATTGCAGTTTGTATTTTGGTCAGCCATTTCCAATAATATAATTTAACCTTGTTTTACACTTTCAGCAACCATGAAAATGACAACATGTATCAGTTCTTTTAGAAATTTTGTGTACCATTTGGGATAATTTTTAAAATTCTTTTTTTTTTTTGAGGCCAAACTACTGTTACTTCCATTTCTGAAGTGGGCATTTCCCCCCAAGTTCCTTAGTATAGGAGTCAGGCTGACATAGAGGGAAATGTATTTATATTTTATTTTACTAGCTGAGTGAAGTAAATGTATATGTGTTTGTATATGTGCATGCATATATTTGTACGAATGCATGTGTATACACAAACTTTCTAAATATATATACACATATATGTCAATTATGTTGTGAAAAAGTAACTCTTAAAAATAATGCTCTAATTATATAACCATTTAGCTCTACATATGGAATAATTCATGTTTATGCTTACCTGATATTCATTTTGATGTAATTAATGTTAAGTGTCACCTAACTTTATTCAGTTTTATTATGTTAGTCTTAAAAGTTTTCTGTTGGCATGCGTGTCAAAAATATTTTTGCTTTACCAGTTTTTATCAAATTTTATTTCTCAATCAGCACAAAACTATACAGGACAGGAATTTGGTATTTACTTTACATTATTTTTCTGTTAATAGGAGTAGGATGCAAAAAAAAAAAAATGTGGGACTAGTATGCTTCTTGGTGTTAAATGGGAAAAGAAGACTTTGAGAGGGACTTGGGTATTTTGTAAAACAGTGATCACCTTTACATGTTGGTTAAGCTATATATATATATATATATATATATATATGCATATGCATATATATAATGAGAAACATGATTTGTAAGTCTGCATTAGTTGAAAATCAGTTCAACAAATTGCATTCTAGAACAAAAAATCCAATCTTGACTGTGATGAATCATAAATGAGTGTCAGTAAAATAGGGAATGAAAACATGGGTAAGTTAAATGAAATAAATGGAAGTGCAGGGAGAGTGGTAAATAGTATGATCAGTGATGGGCATTCAGAAAAGATAAAGATAGTATGAATCAGGGTCTCCTTTAGGAGGCTATCCTTGCCTTGTACCACCTGCTGGAGGAGTCAAAAATGTCTAGAAACTTTACCGTGTAGCCTTTTGTATCAGGTTAAATCCTAGTTGTGCCTAAAATGTGTTAAATCTACCTAATCTGAAATAACAGATTTGCATTGGAAATTCAAGCTTCTCAAATCTTCCCATCAAATTATAATCCTGAAACATTTTTTGGACCCAACATTTCTCTTTTGGAGTAGTGAATTCAGGTGCTCTGGAATAATCATTTGTGAATTAAAATCTTCCTTTATTGAATCCAGAAGCAAAACTAGGTTCAAGAATATTATTGCTATCATGTTGATATATTTTATATGGATTCTTAGGTATTTTCTGAAATTTTAAATGTCCAATGACAAACAAATGTATTTCATTTTGTACATTTTAAAAAGGAACATTTCTTCTGATAACCTCCTTCATCCTCCTCCTCAGGCTTCTCTCTAGAGGTAAGCATTGGTATCACTTTATGATGTATCCCTACACAGTTGGTATGGATCCTTCCAAACTCCGTAATTATTTCTTCAGGGTTTGAAAACTGCAGAATTCCTTATCATATTGTATGACAAAAGCAGATAAGTCAGCTGGAGATGTGTTAGGGCTCATTGCTTTGCTAGCAGAATCACAATGAATGAAATAAAAACTTTTTCACTCTTTCTGTAGACCATCTTGACTCATATTTTCACTTGGTCATTCTGTTTCACATTTTAGAGTTGATTATTTTGATTTGGTTTCATGTTTTCTAAATGATTACAGTTAGGAATAACCTTTATTTTCTTTGGGATAGCTAAGAGAGATAATATTCAGGGCCAACCAAACTCCCATTGGTTGTGGTTAGATAGATTCAAGTAGTCTTCATGACACTGTGTTTGCTTTCTTTCTAGGTTTGAAATATGCCACAGTATTATTAGGACTATTGACAATATTATCTTTATTTTCCACTCCTTTTGAGAATCTAAATTTATCTATTTGTCTGGGAATGCAGTTTTTTGCTTTTGTTTTCTTCTATGTATGTTTTAACTGGTCACTTCATTCCAACAATTGATTTTATTTTACTCTAATATTTGAGAAAACTGAATAACCATTTAAATCAGAAAATGTCAAAGAATGTTATACTGAAAATCCAGCCATCATTGACTGGTTAAATAGCTGAGAAGCATAGGTTAATAATTGTCCATTAAATGATGATCAAAAGCCTATATTTTCCATCGTAACAATTATTATAAGTGTATATATTTATGTGAATGATTATATATTTAATGTCAACTTTTCTTAGTAGAATGTAAGCTCCATGAGGGCAGGAAGCTTGACTTTCTTTTTGACCATTGTATTTCCAGAATGTCTTTCTTACTGTATCTTGAACTTGCCATTCTCATGATTTAAGTATGTGTGTGTCGGGGGTGTATTGGAAAAGGTAGATATAGAGGAGGACATGGAGGGTTTGTGGTGGGCATAGTAGAGGGTGGAAAAGTAAAAGGAAAGTTGTAAAAATAACTAGAAAAAGTTGTAGCAATAGATTATATTGAATGCTCTCTGTCTCTACACTTCTTTTGTTTCCAATCATATCCTTTTTCAAAGTTAAAGTATTTCTTTCTAGTAAAATATCATTCTGGTATCATTTTATTATGTCTTAGCCTATGAACAGCAATGGTCCTGTAAGGAAGTAAAAAGTCAATGTGTGTTTTTGTGTTTGTTGGATTTTAAAAATTTTAATATGATTCACTGTCACAGTGGCAAATAATAAAACTATATTTTCTAACTTTCACTATTTGTGTGATAGCAAGTACAGGACATTTCCTGAAACACATATATAATGTTAAACCAACTAATGTGGTTTCCATGAGTTTTGAGTTCTTTTTTTTTAACCTGTATCAATTGTGATGTACCATAAGACCTGTGTTTAAACTGGGTTTCAATTGGGTTAGGATTGCAAACTTTAAAACAAGCCAGAATTTGTCTTATCTGTGATATGTCTTAATGTGATATGAGCATATTTGCTATTCCTTTCGTTTGTAAATCCCGCCCTGTATTTGCAAAATAAGTTTCTGTTTGATTCTTTCAAATGTTTATTGTTTGATTATCTGTGTTTCTCCTGTTACTAGAAAGCCAAGGTATTACAACTGTCAAGCATGTAATTACACATTTTAAAAGTTCCTAAACTTCATTGTGTTAGTGAAAATGAGGATCTTAAAATGAAATAACTGTAAAGAAAATACAGTTTCCTCATAACCAATTGTGTTAATACCTAGATATAGTTAGTTCCACTCACCTAATTGATAAGCAGTATCAAAGATTATGTATTTAAAATTTTATCTGTAATGTCAAGCCACAACTAATATTCTATCTATTCTTGAAATAGATTTGATATTATTAATACTTAGAGAAAAATAACATATTTAGTAGTGTTATACATCTTCTTCTGTTTCCATAACTTTTGTTTCAACTATCATCTTTGTTTGTAACTAATTTGTCTGTGAAGTGCACAGTTTCCATTCACCAACGTCATGATGCATGTTTGTTTTATAACTCGGAAACACATTTTACTGTGATATCTGATACAGAACTAATTTAATTTTGAGAATATCATATCTCTCTTCTTTTGTATGACTTCTGAAGTCATGTCTCCTCATTTAGCTTCAAAATATCAACTATTCTTCATTGCTCAGTAGCATTTTTGAGTTTTGACAGAATTTTAACTGTATTGAAATGCTTACACGTGGTTCATTTGCAACTGAGGCATAATTTATTTCTGTTTATCTATTATGACTTCTATTGTTGCAGTACTAGAAGCTGCTCAGCCACACAACATGGGATGACCAGAATTTCACTTCATGAAATAAGATATTAAATGTCTACTTCATTAATGTAATATACTTAGAAGGCTACTTAGACTGTTTAAAATTTGGCTTTTATTTTGCAGTCTTCTTTAGCCTACCTGCCTGTCAGTTCTGAGCACAATGAAGAAAAGCTACTTGAAGAGTAAATATTTCTGTATGACCTCTTGCTGCAATTTAATGGTTTTAATCATTATGTTTTTACTAAGAAAAGCCCAGCACCTTTTTTATATCTTCACTCTTGGTTCTGTGATGAGAGGTTTCTCATTTACATTCTATACACAATTATGACATTGAATAACTGGTAAACTAAATATGGATTTTGTTAAGCTTGTAGTGGATTAATTAATCCTCATTGAACAGCACAGAAAGGATTCTTCACAGTCTAACAGTTTAAAGCATGAGGTAGTATAAATATAACTTTAGATTCTTTACTGAAATAGATCATAAATAGCAAAAAATATATATATATATCATATTGAATGTTAAACGGATCATTTCTTTTCCAAAATAATGTTTTTATCTTATTTATCCATGTTGAAATGAATTTTTGTTAATCTGAAATGAAGCGAAGTTGGGATCTTCCCAACCCAGGGATCAAACCCAGGTCTCCCACATTGTAGGTGTATTCTTTACCAGCTGAGCCACAAGGGAACCCAAGAATACTGGAGTGGGTAGCCTGTCCGTTCTCCACCGGATCTTCCCACCCAGGAATAGAACAGGGTCTCCTGCATTGCAAGTGGATTCTTTACCAACTGAGCTATGAAGGAAGCCTAAATTAATATAGGTTTAAAAAATCAGAACCTTTAGGCTGGTAAGAAGATATTTCTTAACTTGTCTTGGCCAGAGTTTTAAAGAATACTGTAATTACCCAGGATACTCATTAGCTCATATAGTAAAGGGACTTGAATCTTCAACTAGAATCAGAACTTTGTAGCAGAGAAGAACTTTACAGATAACTTTTACAAATTGTTGACACTATTCTATTTATAACATATAATAGGAGACATTGCTTATTATGATAGGCAAAACACTGTGGAAATTTTGGCTAAAATAACTGATACAGACTTATCAACTCTAAGGAGACCTTAAGACTTTGCTCCACTTAAACACTAATAATCATGAAACAGGATTTTATCTTCTTATTTTAAAAATAAATTTAGAGGTAGTATGAAGGAAAGTGATAATAAATAAAGCATTATATAAGATGCTATTGTTTCTCATTTTGAAGATTTTATTTTAGGGGAGTAAAACTCTACCTTATAACAAAGGACCAATATAGTGTGATACGTAAGTACCATAGTCATAAGACCTGTTCAAATCCTGCATTTGCTTTTTACTGACCCGAGCAAAATAATTCAGCCTCACATGTCTAAATCTTAGAATGTGTATTATTAGCTAATAAAAATACTCCATTCTCCAGTATACTGTTACATGACAAAATGGGAAAGTAAGGAAAAGATGGTTTCTGTCACTGGCGATGGTAAAACATACTGTACACCCTTAGATTAAGTGAATCTGAAAACTAATACTCTGTAATATGCCCAGGGTTTTAAGAAGTTATTAGTCTCAAAATCTGCCTATCCTATCAGTTCAGTTCAGTCACTCAGTCGTGTCCGACTCTTTGCGACCCCATGAATTGCAGCACGCCAGGCCTCCCTGTCCATCACCAACTCCCGGAGTTTACCCAAACCCATGTCCATCAAGTCAGTGATGCCATCCAACCATCTCATCCTCTGTTGTCCCCTTCTCCTCCTGCCCCCAATCCTACCCAGCATTAGGGTCTTTTCCAATGAGTCAACTCTTCGCATGAGGTGGCCAAAGTATTGGAGTTTCAGCTTCAACATCATACATTCCAGTGAACACCCAGGACTGATCATCTTTAGGATGGATTGATTGGATCTCCTTGCAGTCCAAGGGACTCTCAAGGGTCTTCTCCAACACCACAGTTCAAAAGCATCAATTCTTCGGCCCTCAGCTTTCTTCACCGTCCAACTCTCACATCCATACATGACCACTATAAATACCCTATTTTTTATGATTCTATGATTAAGTTATAAATAACTAGACATCAGTGTCCTGGTGGCCCATACTACAGAGAATAGTGGCACAGTAAAGCATGAAAGGTTAATTCTACTCAACCATATTTAGATATCCCTATATCTCTTTTACATTTTCACATTTCTCTCACATATAATGATGAAGTTGAAATAGATTGTCTTCCCTTTGAACAAAACTAGGAATTCTAGTTTCTTTATATGCTGTTCTTTAGATGCAAATTAATGAGCTGAAGGGGGCAGAAAGAAATATTTTTTTGTGGACTGGAAGTACCTCCTAGAGAAAAATTTTTTATGAATTGATGTTTAGCTTCATTAATGAGTTAATAGAGTGATATATGAGTTGAGTTTATACTAACTACTTAGTCACCTGAAGACCAAATTTTCAAAGACAAGCTAATTAGGGCCTTCTCTTCTTTGATAGGTATCTTTGAGGGAAAAATAACATAATTACCTTGAGATACTTAAATAATTGGCTATACCCTCACATCCTTTAAGATTTTGCTCAGATGGCACCTGAGTCTCAAGAGACTTGTTTTGACAATCAAATTTAATACTATGATTTGCCCCTTTGCTGAACTCTCGAGTCAGTTTATCTCCCATAACAATTACCTTTTAACACACTTTTAAATTTTAGCATTTATTTTGTTGACTGTTTATCGTCTGGTTTACTTCAACGAGAATATAAGAGATCAGAGATCTCTTCCCTGAGCCCCAGAACAGGGACTGGCATGAGTAGGTATTCAATAATACATGTTTAATGACTAGCTGACTGATTATAAACAAGTTTATGGAATTTACTTAAGATTTTACTTTGGATGCTTTTTTTTTTCTTTCCCATAATACATTTACTTTCAAATTTATTTTTTCCTTTTTGCTTCAAGGTAAATATTCTAATAAAGGAAAAATAAGATCAGTAAAACCAGGATTTTTCTCCTTTTGAGGAGGACTCAGACTTGACCCATTGGATCTTCTTTGTTTTCTGCCCAATGTATGTAGGTGGTATCACAAAATTTGGAAGGGATTTGAAAACCTCTCCATTAACCACTAATGGTCAAGTCTTTCCTTTAAAATTCCTCTAGTAATCAGGGATTATTAAAGGAATATTAAATGAATGTTTCAAGAAAGGGCTAAAAATTCATCTTTATATATATCTCTCTGTGTATATAGGTAAGAGGAAGAGGCTCCTAGAAGTTTAGCTTCTAACTGGCATGATTCATTGTGACTTTCAGGAATTACCTTTTGGCAGTTTGTGACAGAAGAAGTTTCAAAGAATGAAGTGGGTCCCCTTGTACTTTCCATTCATGTGACTTATCTAGTGCTTCTAATATTGAAAGAAGTAGCTTCATTTTTCTCAGGCCCTCAAACAGTTATATACACCCAAAAGGCCTTTGACTTTTTCCCAACCTGGGGATAAATGATCATATATATGTTCAACCAGATGTTTTATCAAGTGCTCTAGATCTGCAGCCACCTGTCCTAAACTGTGGAGCCTTGAGTTGAAGAATTGCAATTGTAGGAAATCTCTGAAATAAAAATCAACAACAAAACTGCAGTGCTAAAGGCCACGTGTTCCTTAAAATGAGTGCCTTACTATGTGTCCTTTTGGTAAAAATAAGGTTTGGAGTGAAGTAGGGGGGAGAGAAAAAGAGGGTGTGGAGAGAGTTCTCTCTAGAAAGAAAGAAAGTGGTTTCTTTCAGTCTTAGTCATTATTGCTTAAATCACCAGAGGTTTTTCTGTATGTGGGGCTGTTGCTTATGGTATAAAGCCATAGCTTTTCAGATGAATAATTTAGAGATGTTTGACATTAAGACATATAAAGGACACATACAAGGATAATAATAGTTATCACTTTTCAGAACACATCTTTACACATTCAAGTTATATCCACTTATATAAAATGTGTACTCCACTAAATGCAGTTTTCACTTTTCTTCCTGGCTTGTTTGCCTGTACCTATGACTGTATGATAGCTCATTCAGAATTGTAGCAGCTGAGGTAATCTCCAATAATTCTTAGTGTAAAAAATGTACAGATATATTATTAAGAGAGACATAAAATAAGGATAGTAATTTCTTTCACCTTACAGAATTTTATTTTCTTACATAACCCAGATACAGACCAGAAAATTAGACTATTGAGATAATAAAATGGCTCATGTTATATGAAGTTTCTAAGCAATATTTATTTTTTGGCCTGAATTACCTGGTCAACTGACCCAGTTTTCCATTTCATCTTCTGGACTTGGCATTATAAAGTCAGTAGACATTTGGAGAAAATTAAATTACTCCATTCAGGGAAACAATCAAATTTAGATTGGGCTAAAATGCTGCCAGAGGGATGGAAATCCCAAAATTGGCCAATTGTGATTTAGTTCACAAGGAAATCCTCATTCACAAGCTAACCATAAGTTTTTTGCAGATGGCTGGTGGCAAAATACGCCAGAAATTCCTGCTAAGCTTAGTGAGCAGACATCTTTAATGCTATACTGACTTAAAAGAATTACACGATGCTTTGTTATAACTGTCTTTCCAGTGATTATTTGTTTAAATAAAAGAACACATTATCTGACCAGCAGTCACAGGGCATACAACTCAAATTCCTCCCCTGGCAGTGTGGTTGTATTTACACTGATCCATCTGTACTTGCTGTGTCCAGTGACATTCTTTGTGAGAGGACTGGGTAAAATTAAGAGTCATTCAGTGCAATGGAAAGAGAGAAGCCAGTTGGCTCAAATGAAAGCCAAAACTTGGACTAATGAAGGTGAGCCACTTTGGGTGCTCATTTGCCCTCTTACTGTAAGGTGTAATGTCGTGACCTGTTAGGCCACACCACTGCACCTTTATTCTTCAACTACTTCAAATCTGTCATTCCCTAGTTAGAAGAATGCTTGAGACTGGTCAAGTAGCCTACTTTCCCGTTAGAACATCTGAGCAGTCTTGGAAACACCATTACAAACCTTGACCTCGTTACCATTGTTCTGACCCAGGGGTTCTCAGGTTGGCTGCCTAGCTCTCCCCCACCTCCCATCCTTGCCACCTGCCCCCGCCCCCAATCATCTGGAGCATATTTTTAAAATATATACATTTTCAAGGAACCTAACAGATAATTTTAATCAATAGGTCTATGGTGGATTATGATCCTGTACCTTAAAAAAAGCCCCTTCTCAAGTTCCCAGAAAGCTTCTAAAGCAGAGCCATTATGTGCAATGTTACCAACTCAGCTAAATGGCTTTTGTCCTTTATGAGCTGATCTTGAGCGTCATAGTGAGTGATGAAGGTTGTTTTTCTTTTGTTGTTGTTTTCTTTTGTCCCCCCCACCCCCACACTTCATATTATTTCTGTGCTGAAAGATTTTCCTTACTAATAAAAATATTATTATCTTGCTTTAAGAGAAGTTAGGCCTTGGTCCATTATGAAAGGACTAGCAGAGGAGATACGGTTATTCAGTTAGGCCTACTTTTTATCATTGAAACTAAACAATTGATTTTCACACAAGTAAAGATGTTACTGGGCTCTTTCCAACCTTGTGGTACATGTCATTAAAACTTTCATTGTGCAGAGTTCAAATACCTGCTTTTAAAAAAGAGAAAAAAAAGACACAAATTGAATGCATGGGAACATTTAAACTTTTGATATGATGCCCACCCATGGATACTTTGTAATATATTTTAGGATCATTGTCCATCATGGGCCATGATAAAGTAATGCAGACAAAGGAAAAGCCGAACAACAAGTGCTGACTTCACGTTTAAAAAAAGAAAAGGCCTCAAACGTATTTCTAGACAATGGGAAAATTGATTATAATGACTTTCTTCTCTTTTTACTGGAGATTGTGGTGAAAGAGCTGTTAAATAAAACAGGGATATATCATTTCTACAAAGGTTATACTTTAGAGGGTGGAAATTTGGTCTCCGGAGTCTATTAAAAAAGAAGAGGTAGTGTTCTGAGACATTTAAGGAATGACAGACCCAGGCATAGGAATTAAGGGAAATAAATGATTAGATTAAAAAAATCTATAAAAGAAAGTGATTAAGGCATGATGTGAGCACAAACAAAACTGAGAGAGGAATGCTGAAGGTGAGAAAGCCAAGCTCCTGGGGAATGGATGCAAGGGGTGATGATCATGTGTGACAGCAAGATATTATTTCCATAGGTAGGAAAGTGTGGAAGAGTAATGACAGCAGCCTGGGAACACAGCTTCAGAAGTTAGGAAAGCTCTGTACATCCATGGTTACATATATCACATGATTTGAGGGGCTGCCACAATTTTTTTCCTTGCCAAAGATGGCTCTTTCGGTAGGCCTGTCTTGTTTAAAAGTTAAAAAATAAAATACAGTATTTGAAGGTGCTGCATAGTTTTTTAACTAATTTATTTGTTCTTAAAAAAGGGGTCTGATGAAATGGGACCATAGACCCACTAGACAAGTACTTTTTAATGTGAATGAAACATATCAGATGGGATTGTCCAGTCCTTGGATGGACCTTAGTAGGATCTAGGCACCCTGGCTTGGCAGTTGCCTGGAGTCAAGGAAGAAGCAGAATCTACTCAAGGAAAGAACCTTATTTCTTGTCCAAATATTAGCTACACTAGCAGCATGCATTCAGTCATTGTATATACTGTCCCTCTTATCCCAAACGTGGCAAAGTGGATTTATTCAGGCCTAAGGACCATTGTTGCACCTCATATTTATCTCTATTATGAAATTTTTCTGCTGATTTGTATTCACTAATTTGTCAATAATTGCAATTAGAATGTGAAATCCTTGAAGGCAGATGTTTTGTTATTTTCAGTTTTGTATTGAGGATAGAGATTGGTAACATGGTAGATACTCAGTAAACCTTGTTGCAAAGCAGATAACCAAAAATCCTAGAGAGAGGAATTGAGTAGACCTACATTTAGACCCTAGACTTGCTATCTCTTACTCTGTGACTTGGGAAATTTATTTGACTTCTAACTTCATTTTCCTCATCTGTAAAATGAAAATAATAAAATTCACCTGAGTTATGATAATCACACGTATAATTATAAATAAAATATGTATTTCTAGAGCAGGGTGAACACTCAGTCATGGACATGTAGTAGAGTATTGAATGGATATTACAGATAGATGATTTAAATGAAGTTAATTTTCAAAGACAGCAAAAGGTAACTTTTAAAATCAAAAACTACATGAAGGAAAGATTTTTTTTAAAAAAGGTCAAACACATTTGCCCTTTTTTTATGTATTTTAAAGTACAGGTTTAAATACAGTTCAGATGTTGAGCAAGGAAGGAAGAGAAGAGAGATAGAAGAAATTGGAATTTGTGTGTGTGTGTGTGTGTGAGTGTGTGTGAGTGTGTGAGTCAGTTCAGTCACTCAGTCATGTCCGACTCTTTGCGACCCCATCGACTTTGGCATGCCAAATTCCCTGTCCATCATCAACTCCCGGAGCTTGCCCAAACGCATGTCCATTGAGTCAGTGATGCCATCCAACCAAATTATTCTTTGTTGTCCCCTCTCCTTCTGCCTTCAGTGTTTCCCAGTATCCACGTCTTTTCCAAGGAGTCAGTACTTTGCATCAGGTGGCCAAAGTATTGGAGTTTCAGCTTCAGCATCAGTCCTTCCAATGAATATTCAGGACTGATTTCCTTTAGGATTGACTGGTTTGATCTCCTTGCAGCCCAAGGGACTCTCAAGAGTCTTCTCCAACACCACAGTTCAAAAGCATCAATTTTTGGTGCTCAGTTTTCTTTATAGTCCAACTTTCACATTCTTACATGACTACTGGAAAAACCATATTTTTGACTAGATGGACCTTTGTCAGCAAAAGTAATGTGTGTATGTGTGGTACACCCCTTACATTTTGTTTTGTAGTGATTTGTATTACTGTTCATTCAAAAAAATACCATATGTGAAGTGAGCCTAAGAATGCTAAGCAGGAAATAATTGTCATCGTTTTTTGCCTCTGAATAACAAAGGCAAAATGTTTTCCTTTTTTTTTTTTTAAATTTCTTTGATTAGGGTATTAAGATTCTGTTTAAAATGAGCTAG
This sequence comes from Giraffa tippelskirchi, assembly GCF_054371585.1. Classification (NCBI taxonomy): domain Eukaryota; kingdom Metazoa; phylum Chordata; class Mammalia; order Artiodactyla; family Giraffidae; genus Giraffa; species Giraffa tippelskirchi. The sequence continues at coordinate 69,141,529 of NC_137278.1, forward strand.
TTTTAGCATAAATCAGATAAGCCTTTTGTTCTAGATGGCTCAGTAAGAAAAAGCTCAGCTTGCTTTTGACTTGCTTTGCTTAATTGCTTTTCTTCATTAAAAAAGATTATACAATGAAAAAAAATTCATAATTTCTTCCTGTCCTTGAATTCCCTTCCTGACTGTGTTTTGGAGAGGTAAAAATTATGTGAAAGTTATGAGAGTGATAATTATTAGAGAGTAAATGAAGCTTAGTGGAGGAAGGGGGATATTATTCAGGTGACTTGCTAAGTCTCTCGACACTTTGGACCTAGAGGTAACATTTAAATTAATAATAATTTACTAGGAGTCAGGAAATATGTGGTAATCTGCCTTAAACCAAGGTAACTGTGAAATTTACAAAAATGAGAATCACAGTAATTGCTTCAAAATGGAAAATGACTTAAATAATAGAATCATAAATTTAACTAGAACATTGGAAGTTTCCTAGTCCAAATGCCTATTCAGCAAACTCCTCTGCTATTTCTGTGATGGGTGATGATTCAAACTCTGTGTGCATTTTCAAAAGGAGGGTATGCTTGCTACCTCACAAACTAACAGTCTTGTTAAGGAGAGTTTTAATTATTAGAGTTTTTTCTTTTTTTTGAATCAAAATCTGCCTACTGAAATTATTGCCAATTAGCCACCTGCATGTTGCTATTGTTGCTTCCTAAGATATTTATTGAGTTTCTCCAGTGTGTTGTGCTCTGTGTTTTCAGCTGATCTGGACAAACACATTCTAATTCCTCCTTCACGTTAAAAGAATAATAATTTCTATAAATATATCCCTCACCCTCATACCTAGACCCCAGTTTTTCTTTTCTAAATTTTATATCTTCAGTTTCTAACTCCATTTTTCACAGTGTTGAAATCCTTCCCAATTCCTTCCTGGCTATCTCGTCCTTCTGGTCTGGATACACTCTAACAGTCGGAATATTTCTTAAAGTCAATTCTAAAATTAACCACAGTTCCTGAGATGAATGAGCAGGGATGGTAAAATGGAAGCATGCTTTTGTTTCTGGAAATAGTGACACCTACAATCAAAGATGTGTATGTGTGTGTTTTTGGTTAATTTTTTTTTTTTTTTGGTCACTGTTATCGTTCTGTTGCCTCATACTGAACATTCATTCAGTTGAAATGTCTGTTTATTTTCACATACTCATAGGTCAGCCTTCCCATTCTCTACTGAACAGTTAATATTATGAGCCTACTTGAAAGCATGAAACATAATTGTATTCAATTCCATTTTTAATCATTAAAAATAAATGTCTACTCAGTGTTCTATGCAAGATGCTAGAAATATAAAACTAAATAAAGCATGATATGAAGCAAGATATCTGTCCTGGAGAGATATATAGCTCAGTAATAAGTAAAAACGTGTTTTGCATGTGAGTTTCAACAGTTAAAACCTTTGAGATGGAAATTATTTACGAGGACCTATATTCCTCATTAGCTGGATTTCATAAAATGACTTGTTGTTCACTGAACTGAGTTTGGAATGAAAACTGACCTTTTCCAGTCCTGTAGCCACTGCTGAGTTTTCCAAATTTTCTGGCATATTGAATGCAGTACTTTCACAGCATCATCTTTTAGGATTTGAAATAACTCAGCTGGAATTCCATCAACTCCACTAGCTTTGTTCCTAGCAATGCTTCCTAAGGCCCACTTGACCTCACACTCCAGGATGTCTGGCTCTAGGTGAGTGATCACACCATCGTGGTTATCTGGGTCATTAAGATCTTTTTTTGTATAGTTCTATGGATTCTTGCTACTTCTTCTTAATATCTTCTGATTCTGTTAAGTCCATACCTTTTCTGTCCTTTATTGTGTCCATCTTTGCGTGAAATGCAACTTCTCTGTGGTTAGATTAGATAGCTGTTACTTTGGTCAACAGTGTTAAAGTCAGAGATAGTTAAAGTTTAAGTTGAAATCATCTGGGTGGTGAATCCTATGAGAGCAAAGAAAGAGAAAGAAGAGTCCCCAAAGTCATTTCAGTATCATATTTGTTTTAGTTTATTTATTAAAAAAGAAAACAAACTTACAGCCCTATCTAAATAAAAATGCTTTATTTTTCCTATTTATATTAGTCCTGTAAAATAATATATTCATACTGGGTGGAAATATATACTTAATATCTTAGTGTATGGAATGAAAGGCACTTTTGCAAGTACTGTCCTTCACTTCCTCATGCTCTTCAAATAATGCTGGTAGATTTGGTTGAGTTGAAGTAATAGATTAATACATTAAATCAGTATATTAATTTTCAGCTTTAAACTACTTTCTCATATTTTCAGTTCAGTTCAGTTCAATCACTCAGTCGTGTCAAACTCTCTGCGACCCTGTGGACTGCAGCACGCCAGGCTTCCCTGTCCATCACCAAACCTGAGCTTGCTCAAACTCATGTCCATCAAGTCAGTGATGCCATCCAACCATCTCATCCTCTGTCATCCCCTTCTCCTCCTTGCTTCAGTCTTTCCCAGCATCAGGGTCTTTTCCAAGGAGTCAGTTCTTCACATCAGGTGGCCAAAGTATTAGAGCTTCAGTTTCAGCATCAGTCCTTCCAATGAATAGTCAGGACTGATTTCCTTTAGGATGGACTGGTTTGATCTCCTTGCAGTCCAAGGGACTCTCAAGAGTCTTCTCCAACACCCTAGTTCAAAAGCATCAATTCTTTGGTGCTCAGCCTTCTCTATGGTCCAACTCTCACCTCCCTACATGACTGCTGGAAAACCATAGCTTTAACTAGACAGACCTTTTTCGTCAAAGTAATGTCTTTGCTTTTTAATATGCTGTCTAGGTTTGTCATAGCTTTCCTTCCAAGGAGCAAGCATCTTTTAATTTCATGGCTGCAGTCACCATCTGCAGTGATTTTGGAGCCAAAAAAAAAAAAATTAGTCTGTCACTGTTTCCATTGTTTCCCTATCTATTTGCCATGAAATGATGAGACCAGATGCCATGATCTTTGTTTTTTGAATGTTGAGGTTTAAGCCAACTTTTTCACTCTACTCTTTCACATTCATCAAGAGGCTCTTTAGTTCCTCTTCACTTTCTCCCATATGGGTGGTGTCATCTGCGTATCTGAGATTATTGATATTTCTTCCGGCAATCTTGATTCTAGCTTGTGCTTCATCCAGCCCAGCATTTCACATGGTGTACTCTACATATAAGTTAAATAAGCAAGGTGACAATATACAGCCTTGATTTACTCCTTTCCCAGTTGGAACCAGTCCATTGTTCCATGTCTGGCTCTAACTGTTTTCTCTTGACCTGCATACAGATTTCTCAGGAGGCAGGTAAAGTGGTCTGGTATTACTGTCTCTGTAAGAATTTTCTCATATATTATCTCATAATAACTCTCTCAGTTAAAGGGACATTGAAATTTGACTTCCTTGGCAGATGAGAAAATGTAACTGAGTAACTTTCCCAAGTTACACGATGATGGCAAAGTCAGAAGTGGATAGTGATCCTAAGTTTCCAGCCTAAGACCAAGCTACACCATTCATGGATTTTTGAGGATGGAGTTAATACAAGGCAGGCACTCCTGAAGGAGAGCAGAAGATGTACTATTTCTCAGTAAATCCAGTGCTTCCTCACAAACTTATTAGAAAACAAAATTAACTTATATCAAATTGTTTTACTGACACTATTTTCCAAGGTGAGCTACAATGAATTCTGTTTTAGAGTCATGAAAATCTTTCTTTTGTAGTATGTGTGTGGATTTAGTACTTGAACATTAATGTCCCACCCCCTTTTGTTCCTGAGAAACCTTGTTTTTATTCTTCCATTCTGAACTCAGAATATGATTCAGCATCCTTACCTGTGTCTATTTTTACTTCAGTGGTTCTTGTAAGCAAAATGATTAAAATGTTTTTGTATAATGAATATTGCCATGAATAAACTGTTTATCTTGCCCATCTGATTGAAGAAAGATGAAAGAAATCTAGAAAGATTTCTAGATACTCATGTAGGAATTAATGATGTTTAAGATTTGTCATAATCTAATATAGTCATCCATCTCAATGGTCATTTGAGTTTATGCTCTTCCTCGGGGTGGGGGTGGGGTGTATATTTGTATACTCATTTCCTGAATCTAATGGCTCTAACTTGCCTTTGGAAAACTACATCATTTTCCAACTGAATTCTGGATTTGCCCTGAAGTAGGCAGTGCTCTATTCATTTTTCTGGGAGTGACAGCATATGGGGGCTTTTTTAATCCCTTAGTGTCTTCTATTTGTTATGCATCTTGCAGTGACAGATAAAAACCCGTCTGTGAACACTTTGAAAGCCTAAAAGAAGACAGTTTGATGAATATAAATTAGCAATGGTATTATCATAATTCACATTTACTAGAGGATATGGAGACTGTTAGAAATTTCTTTTGTTGTTTAATCTTTTGGATTACCTAGTTGTTCAAATTGCATTTTCTTCATATTGTTCCACTGAACGGTTGTTGAACTTTCTTTTTAAGAACATAACATTTATTTGAAGTTACTTAGTGATATAGTTTCTTTCATGTTAATTTTCTACTAGAACCCCAGGTAAGGAACATGGAAAACATAATCAGCTCCTTCATCTTCGTTTCCTTTATTGGATTTTAATTCATTTAAGACACTCAACTCAAAATTTATGAAACCCCCTCCTGTGGGCTCAGGAGAACTGGAAAATAAGCAGAACAAGGTCAGAGTACTTATATATTAATGGTAAGAAAAAAAAGTTAATGATGTAAACAAGAAAATATATAGTGTGTCAGATAATATCACATTTTATGGAGAAAAATAAAAGATGAGTGGGACCCAAGAGTGCACAGATATGAAACAAGTGTAATTTTTGTGTTTGTCAGAGAAGACTCTCAATTGTGTGACATTTGAGAAGACACCTGAAGGAGATGATTCAAAATATGTTCAGTCCTTTTGTTTCATAGAAATAAATGTTTCTTTCTACCTACAGAGGTCTCTCCTAATCCCTTATCACATCATTCTTACACTATTTTATTCCTCCCCACTGCTATGGCTGGTTTCTCTTCTTATGTCCCCCTTATTTAGCTGATATGGTTTCATGGATGCCCTTGCTCAGAAATGTACAGTTGTTCCCTACTGCCTATTGTATGATTTCTAGACTCCCCTCCATTATATATAGTAATTTGTAGTAATTATATACATTATATGTACACACTAATTTGTAAGAGCCATTTTTATCCAATAATTTCATATGTAATCCTTACTCCTAGCAAATGGATTTCTTTACTCTGTCCTGAGTAATCTATGCGCATTTCCAATTCTGTTCTCTTACTTATACCCTCCTTCCCACCTGAAATTCCATCTCTTTTCTAAATATGCCTTTCCCTAAGCCTGAGGTTTGATTAATTTATACTGACAAATATGATTTATTGTAAACTCTTTTACATCTGAAACCCTCATTGGAAGCTGATTCCAAGTATAGAAGTAGGCTTTTACAACTACTGTCCTTAAAGGATGAGTTCCTAGATATGTTTTCTTCATTGGAGTGTTGGAGTGTGACGACTTGAAATAAGGTATGGTAAGGATTGGGGATTTAGAGAGGTGGGATCCATCATGCATTTACAAAGCCAACTTGTTATTGTTCAGTCCCCTAGGCTGAACCCTGTCACTCAAGGGGAAACAGAAGCTCACAAAGATTGAGTTCCTTGTCATTGACCATGGAGACATGTTATTTTTTTCATTTATGTTGCCTAGTCTTTCCTTTATAACATCCATGTTACATTAGATTGCCTAATTCTCTGACTAAGTTATGATTAGCACTTTATTTGCAAGAAAAAATTCCCTACTGGTAGCTTTCTTGTCTCATCCTTTCAGTCATTATATATTTTAAAAATACCTTCTGTGTGCCTAATACCATAGTACATCTTCTATATCTCCCATGACACATAATATACTGCTATAGTGTGTATTTAAAAACCGTTAGTGATTGCTTTGATGTGGAAGGCTTTAGAAAGCTGACATTTATGCTTCTTAAACTGAAGTTCATATATTTGACTTAATTCTGCCAGATATCAAAGCTTCCATGACATCACCTACACGGGGTCATGTCAAGCAAAGACGCTGTAAACAAGAACATAGAAGTGATTTGTTTGGTTTCCTGTAACCTTTTTTCCTCAGCCTTTCCACAGATTTTTCTTTTAAATATATCCTGCAAAACATGACAATGAAGTTCAGCAGCTCTTCAAATAGGACTTTGGTGTAATTTATACCTTTTTTCTTTTTTAAAGTTTTGTTTGTTTGTTTTTGTTTTTTTATTTTCTTCTTCTTCCTCTTTTTTTAAACAGGGCTAGCCTTGTGCAGGAATATAAACTCAGGGGAAGCAGGACCCATATCTAATACTGGCAGGGAAATAAGTAAACAACAAGGTCTTGAAATGAGGCAGAAGGGAGGCTTGGGATTTAAATAAACACAATGCAGTACAAAGACACACATTTTAAGACCCATCCCACCTCACTTTGCTTTTCAGCCTTAAAGCATGAATGTTGTTGCTGCAATCAGTTTTCTCTCAGAAGAATTTTCAATTGTGCTGCATCAGAGATTTCAGGGATGAACATTTCTGAAATTACAATGGAATCCTACTAATTCAGATTATTGATGTGGAGATTTGCTTGGATTTTATGGGCTTAGAATTATGTGAAAAATCAGAATTAAAAGTCAACTCACTGCTTCAGAATATGGTTCATTTATTTTGGTGACTGCAGTTTAACTTTAATTATTTATGTCTCTGTGGAATAGTCCTTTGGCAAATGCTCCACAGAAAATACATCATCATTTGTTTTCAGGCTGTGTCTTCATTCAAATGTGTTAACTCAGTGTTTAATAGGTGTTTCTTTCAGTCATCTATATTAAGAAATAATTTTCAGTTTGTCTACAAGAATCCCAAATTTGCTTTCCAAAGTCGGTACTCTATTTGAAATCCAGTATGACTCCTTAGACATTTAGTATGCTGAACAGAAAGCTTTCCTAAAGATTTGTGTGTTTTTTATCTTGGTTTAAGAAAACTAAACAGTTTACTCTTTAAACTATGTTTTACTGTTAATATCCTATATCAATATAAAATGTACTTAATATTTGATTAAATATATTTAAATATACTTTCAAAGCATTAGTTTCTAGGGAATAACTTATAAATATGTTCTTTGTATTAAGCAATTATCTTATATGTAAATTAAACATTTAAGTAGGTGAGAATTTCAGTTTTTAAATGATTCATTGATAATTCCATAGTACATTATAACAAAATGAATCAAAGGAAGAACACAATGTCCTTTACCATTTATTTCCTTACACTGTTGGAACAAATGCATCTGTTTTATTTGCCATTTCATTAAAATGTGTTGTAATTCTTAGAAGCCAAATATAGTATAGGATTACCTAAAGAAGCTTTTGAAAAGTTTGCCCTTTATAAAATTAGAGGTGAGATGCTCCCCCTCTTCTCTCATGCATCATCTGAAAACTGTTCCAGAGCGAAGCTATAATTACCTGTATTTAAAAATGAAATTGTAATTAAAATCTTTGTGAGTTACCTTGAAAGTAGTAAGAAAGGGCTCTAAGTCTCTATAAGGGCTAGTTCCAAGAGGAAATGATTTCATACATAGCATAGGAAACGAAATGAAATTAAGTTTAATGTGAAAGGATCTTATAATGAGAAATGGAAAGACTGACATAATGCCACTGAAACATTTGACTGGATAAGACCAAAATTAACCAACTTAACAGGAGAACTTTTTCTTCAGGTTTAACAAGATTTCTAGACCTAAGGCAAGTCAAGTAAAATTTGGAAGTTGTGTGATATTTCAAATCTAAACTAAACATGTCCAGTGACTTTCTAGTCAAAACTGGTAAAAGGTATACTCTTGCCTGATCATCCAACCTATTGTGATCAATTTTTATTACAGTTATTTTTGTTTTTGCTGCCACTAATTTTATGAAGGAATGATTTATATATTATAAATAGCATCCATTTAGAGTGTACAATTTGAATTTTTAGAGTGGTACACTTGTGAAACCAAAATATAATCAAGGCACAGAGCATTTCCATTATTTCCACAAGATTATTTATGTTCCTTTGTATAATCCCCTGTTATATATTCACCTGGACCCAGAAAACCACTTATCTACTTTTTGTCACTATAGATTAATATTCATTTTCAGTCAGTTCAGTAACTCAGTCATGTCCAACTCTTTGAGACCCCATGGACTGCAGCAATGTCAGGCTTCCTTGTCCATCACCAACTCCTGGAGCATGGTCAAATTCATGTCCATCGAATTGGTGATGCCATCCAACCATCTCATCCTCTATTGTCCCCTTCTTCTCCTGCCTTCAATCTTTCCCAGCATCAGGGTCTTTTCTAATGAGTCAGTTCTTCACATCAGATGGCCAAAGTATTAGAGCTTAAGCTTCAGCATCAGTCCTTCCAATGGATATTCAGGACTGATTTCCTTTAGGATTGACTGGTTTGATATCCTGAAATCACATGGTACATGCTCTTTGTGTGTGATTTATTTTACTCTGCATAATGAATTTAAGATTCATTCATGTGTTTATTATATCAATAATTTATTACTTTTTATTGGTGTTCAATCATGTTTTATATGTTTTATTTATACACCTGAATCATAATTTTATTAATATCAAATGGTACATTTAAAATTCTGTATATTCCCTCCATGAACGTCTCTGGTAGCTCAGCTGGTAGGAATCTGCCTTCAATGTAGGAGACTCCGGTTCAATTCCTGGGTCGGGAAGTTCCCCTGGAGAAGAGGTAGGACACCCACTCCAGTCTTCTTGCCTGGACAGAGGAGCCTGGCAGGCTGTGGTCCATGGGGTCACAAAGAGTTGGACACGACTGAGTGACTAAGCACAGCACAGCACATAGTCCCTCCATACCTAGAATAATCCTTTATAGATAGTTGAAATTCTTTGGTTGATTCATCTTTCTGAAAATAGATATTGCAACGGAGTTTTGGAATGACCCTGGTATTAATGGTACTCATTGCTGGAGAAAATGTGCAGGAAGTAGCAAAATAAGAGATCATTTATTCAGCAGATGCAATATGCCAGTTATAATGCAAAGTTTTTTGCATGATCTCTTTTATCTTTACAGCCAGTCCTATGTAGTATTCATATTCCTATGCTCATTTGATAGATAAAACATAGGGATGAGAAACTTGACATTTTGTACACAAGCTGATAAGCAGTAGAGATACTGGAGTTCAAAGCTATTGCTCTTAATTGTATTACCCCATTTCATCAGAAAAAAAAGAAAAGCTGTTTCATGTTCCTCCTCTGCTCAAAACACCACAATTTCACCCTATTTCTTTCAAATTTAAAATGAAAACCCATACTGTAGCTACAAGGCACATGCTATTAGTTTCCAAGTGAATTCTCAGGCCTCCTGCCCTCTCTCTCCCACACAGTGTCCTCTTTGCTGTTCCTCAGGCACATGATCAGTGCTGCCCTCTGAGCACCATGACTACAGTGCCCCTTTCACCTGTCAGTACACTTACCTGACTCACTCACACTTTTCAAGTCTTTGCTCAGATTTTTCTGCACTGAGATCTATTCTGAACCTTTTTTTAAAAAATAAGGCAGCCCTGCACCCCTAACCTTTTGCCCTGCCAGTTTCTTCTAGTTTATTTTAGTTTCTTCTTTCCCTTTATTTTCTCCATAGCACCTACCATTTTCTCATATAAACATGAATTACTCATTTTATTAAGTTTAATGATTGTTGCCTGTCTCTCGCTGCAGAATACAGTCCCCACAAGAGCAAGTATCTTTGTCAACGTTGTTACCTGATTTATCCAAAATAATCTGGCACAATACTCTCTTGGTTCAGGCTGCTATAACAATTACCATAGACTGGGTGACTTAAACAACAAACATCTGTTTCTCACAGTTCTGGAATTGAGGTAGTCAAGATCAAGCTGGTGATAGATTTGAAGTCTGGTGAGTATCCACTAGATCCCATCTTCTGGTTTGAGACGATGATAATCTTCTCATTGTGTCCTCACTGCAGAGAGTACAACTCTCTTGTCTCCTTTTTCAGGGCACTAATGCCATTTGTAAGGGTTCCGCTTCAAAATCAAATTACTTACTGGAGAGCCTACCTCTTAATACACTGGTGGTTAGTACTCACATACATGAATTTTGAGAGGACCCAAACATTCAGTCCATAATAAGTGCCTTGCACATAATAAGTACCCAGTAAAAGTGTTTAGAATGTGAGCTGGAGTATTTTTGGTTTTTTTTTCCTACCAACTAATTTTTCTTCTCAAAAGAAATGGCCTTAAGCAATATTGTATGACTTAAGAACAAGGTAAAAGAATATAAACATTGATATCCAGCTCTATAAGAGGACTCAATGAAGAATTAGAAAGTTTCTCACTTTAATCTCTTCTACAGTCTTTTGTCTCCCTTATATCTTATTAGCTCACAATACCAGTAATTTTCTGGATTTCTTTTTAGAGCTGTAAGTACCTGGGAGATTTTGCAATAAACACCTTGGTCCAAAAATCCTGAATTTGGGACTTTGGAGAGTTGTGGACTAAATGCATTTCCCATGGGTTTTGAAATTTAATGACCTTATATAGGGACTTTTCTTATCAAAGCAGTCTTTTGTCTTAGTCCACTCTGACTTACTCATTTTGGTGTCCAACTCCCAAAACATTATCAAGTACATTGACTCTAATACAACTTATTTATTTTAGGGAAGTGAAATAGATAAATGTAGCAAGTTGCCTAGAATGAGGGGCTTCCCTGGTGGTTCAGATGGTAAGGAATCTGCCTGTCAATGAATGACAGCTTTGAGCCATTTGCCCTGAATGGGGAAAATAAAAATCAGTATTGTTGAAGCACTTACCAATCAATTATAGTAAAGATTAATTAGAAAATGCTATCATTTATGCCCTTTTAAATCACATTTCTATTGAATTCCTTGCTTAACACCCATAAACTAGCTCATTGTTTGTGGTCATTTAGGTTCAAATATGGTGTGCTTTCTTTCAGCATCATAAATTTCTCTTAAATGATCTGTGATGTAGAGACGCTTCCATTAAACTTGGTGAAGGGGAACGTGAATGAATCTTTTGTTATTTACTCTTGTGGTAATTCATTTGTGGTGGGAACCCTATTCAAAGTCAAAATGTTTTATTTATTTATGGGTTTTTCATGTAGCTTTTTTTTTGAAAAGAAGGCATGATTACATTTGATGTAAGTGTGGCATAGGAGTAACACGAAAGGATTTCTTTTTTTTTTTTGATGCTTTTTTTGTTTTATTTTTTATTATTATTTTTAAAATTAATTTATGTACTTTAATTGGAGGCTAATTACTTTACAATATTTTAGTGGTTTTTGTCAAACATTGACATGAATCAGCCATGGACGCACATGTGTTCCCCATCCAGAATCCCCCTCTCACCTCCCTCCCCATCCCATCCCCCAGGGTCATCCCAGTGCACCAGTCCAGGTTTGATGCATGAGACAGCATCATTTCTTATTTCTAGGAAGAATATAATCTTGGGAGAAGGCCAAGAAACTTTTGTGTCATAGATGAAAAAAGTATTCGATTTTGAGCCATCTTGACATATAATTTATCTCTGTAAACAAAACTTCCTGTGCCCAATTTTATTTCAATTCATTAAAAATATAAAACAGCTTTTCTCAAATGATATCCTTTTCTAGTTGATTGAATAGGAGAAAACATATTTTTTGATAAGTTATTATTTTAGTGCAGAGTTAATTGCTATATATATTATATAACTACCTAGGGAGTCCACAATTATATTAGCAGCTATTTTTACATTACTCTTAATGGACAGTGATGGTAAATATTTTCTGTGTTTAACAAGCCTTAGACACTATAAAATAAATTTGTACAAATAAAATACTCCCCGTGTTATTTCAACTATTTTTCTGTTTACAAAAAATATTAATTAAATATTTCTGCTTCTGTGAAAAATTTGTAAAATAGGAAATTCCACGTGAATAATCAGGGTGAAATCTTGAACTGTTCTTCCAATTGACTTTAATTCTCTTTGCTGAAAGTAAGGAACAATTACTGACAGTCTTCCCAATTTCATTGTCAAAACTCTGAGAATGAGTCAAGAGTTGGAGTCAATGAGTCAAGTGTTGGAAAATCCTGAAAGATGCATAAAGTACTATGGAAATCCTCATTAACAAATTAAAACATTTTTGTTTATCAAAAATTATCCTACATTTGTGAATGTACACACTTGAGTTATGGTTTCCCTGCTGGCTCAGACGTTAAAGAATCTGCCTGCAATGTGAGAGACTGAAGTTTGATCCCTAGGTCGGGAATATCCCCTGAAGAAAGGACTGGGAAACCAATCCAGTATACTTGCCTAAAAAATTCCATGGACAGAGGAGCATGGTGAGCTACAGTCCATGGGGTTGCAAAGTGTCAGACATGACTGAGCAACTAATACTTTCCCTTTCATTCTGAATTATTTTACTGTGATTATGATGTTTTCCCTATGTAATTAAGGTGAATGCTATCAATTCAATAAAAGTAAAAAACACATAATAAAGATTTATCTTAGAGTAACATTTTGTTTTTATGACATGAAGTCATCTCAGATGTAAAAACAGCTTCTAAGAAGTATTGCCTGGTCTTTTAATAGTTCAACAATTTAGATGAGACAGCTAAACCCAGTCCTATATCAAACCCTATAACAAAGTGTTCTAGTAAGGCTGCCTTCTCTACTGAGGATCTCAAAGAATTTTTACACAAATGTCAGATGTTTTATTATGAGAATGCCTCTTTTTAGTATTCAAGTAGAAAAGATTTCACTATAAAATGTTTATCTTTGGTTTTTTTTTTTGCATTTGTCAATCAGTATATGAAAAGTGTTATAATGTGTTGTGAAAGTGAAAGTGTTAGTTGCTCTGTTGTGTCTGACTCTTTGTGACCTCATAGACTGTAGCCACCAGGCTCCTCTGTCCGTGGAATTTTTCAGGCAAGATTACTGGATTGGGTAGCCATTCTCTTCTCCAGAGGATCTTCCCAATCCTGGGATTGAACCTGGGTCTCTTGCATTGAGGGCAGATTCTTTACCATCTGGACCACCAGGGAAGCCCCAATAATGCAGTAACCCACTCTAAATTAATAGATATTTACATGTACATCTATACACATATGTGTGTTACTTGAGTGCTCCAGGGGACAGAGGCTCACATGTAGTTAGGGCTACAGAAATCTGTTGAGGAGTAACAACAATCTTTCAGTGAAGGATAACTAAAGAAAAAAGCAGGATGAGGGGTATGGGCCACTAACTACAATACAGATCTGATTCTTTCTCAGTCAACTCTGTGGAGTGCTCAGGAGCAAAGATGTCTTGGTAGAGGAGTTCCTAGGTGGATAGATGGCCAGGCCGCTGCCCTGAAAATGCTTAGTCTTTGGCTGGGGGCTATCCAGGAGAGCATAACCTCAGTAGATCCTGAAAGTGCTGATTGTTGATGGTTATCAGACTACTATACTTCTCACAGCTCAATAGTTTGCTGTAGAAAGGGACACTAGCATATGGCAACGGGCACACCTTCATAGCTGTTCTAACTGGAACACAGCTGTCCCAATTTGCTGTTCCAATAAGTTTGCATGCATATGTTTATGAGTAAATATATCTAGGTGTGGTGGCTCAAGTGGTAAAGAATCTGCCTGCAATGCAGGAGACTTGGATTTGATCCGTGGGCCAGTCAGGAAGACCCCCCAGAGGAGGAAATGGCAACCCACTCCAGTATTCCTGCTTGGGAAATCCCATGGACAGAGGAGCCTGGTGGGTAGCAGTCCATGGGGTTGCAAAGAGTTAGATATGACTGCGTGACTAACACACATATATATATTTATACAGTATGTCATATATGTTTAAATACAGAATGTTCATCTAATTTGCAGTGGTATCTTCCACTCCATAAATCTGTCAAATTCATAGATTTTTTCTCAGTATTTTAAGAATTATATTTTAAGATAATTTTGAAAGATCAAAAAATAGCCACCATCTAGTGAAGGCTGTATTAGGGGAAGTTCAGGCTGATTAAGTGGATCTTTCTCTGGTTAACCATAAACATTATTGCATTTGTTAGGTCACCAAATAAATTCTGCATAAACATATATTATTTCTGATAGGTGAAAAGTCCTTAGTTGAGACGGATTAATGAATTGGGATACTTAAAGCAAAGAACTTGATATTATCCAATCTTAGGAGAAGGAAATGGCAACCCACTCCAGTATTCTTGCCTAGAGAATCCCTTGGACAGAGGAGCCTGGTGGGCTGCTGTCCATAGGGTCGCACAGAGTTGGACATGACTGAAGTGACTTAGCAGCAACAGCAACGAGAGATAGTGATCTCCCAGTTCCCAGTATTTGATTAAAGACAGATCGCTATAAGAAGCAGTAACTTCTATCAATAGTTATTCCTGATATTGCATTTGCATTTTTAAGATTTCTTCTTCCAGTGAAGTAACCATTGCCATTTTCTGTATCAGGGCCTTTTCACCTGTTGATCTTTCTGCATGTACTGCTCTCAGACATTGATGATACAAATGTCCATGCTTCATTGTAATCTCTGTTTAAATGTCATCTCTCCATCTAATCTGAAACAACAGTCCTTATTCCCATCTTCTCTGCTTTGAAAAAAATATAGTTACCCCTATGTGGCATTATTTTAAATAGTTATTTATTTGCTTATCTTTTTATTCCGATAAAATTGCATATTCTTTAAGGGCAGAGATTTTTGTCAGTGTTGTATACCCCCAAACTCTAAAATCCTTAGTGTAAGGTGTATATAGTAGGCAGTTAAAATTTATCTATTGAGTAATGAATGGAATGATGATGAATGAATGAGGAAACAAATGAATAATGTTGAGGGTAGTCTCTACCCACCTTCCCCTCTCAAAAATAAATTGTGGTTGTTTAAAAGCAAGTGTTTACCTAGATCTGGGTTTATGGTATATTACAAATTCAGGTGAAACTTTGCCATCATGTGGGAAAATGAAAATTTTTTGCCAGTTATATACTTACTCTAGCAAGATTTGTTAGAGAGAAAGGATGTTTTTCTCGCCTTGGCATGTAATTTTATGAATTACATGAATTACATAAAGCAGTCTGCTTTAACCAGCCCAACACTTCAAATAATGACAAGTTAATTTTTATGGAATTTTTCCTTCATGTAAGTATTTGAGAGTTTTTAAAACAGTGTAATTCTCAGCAAGATCAACAACAGTCTTGCAATCTTCTGTCAACTTGCAAAGTCAGATTCTTTTGTGTGTATGTTTAGAAATAAACATAGACAGTTCCATTCATAGCCACTAAGAAGTGAAGAAAAGACAGACAGATGTGGCCTTTGCAACCGACCTTCTGTCCTGTGCTTTTTGGTCAGTCTGGTGATCATGAAGTCTCCTATCAATAAGGCTAAAATTAGTATTGATTTCAACTTGCCACTTTTCTATTTTTTTTTCTGCCTCTGCAGCAGCAATATAGGAGATATTCTTTTTTTCCATGTCATCATCATGGTTCACTTGGGCTACATTTTACTTTACAATTAAAAGATAAACATATAGATTTTTCAAAAAATCACTAGTATTTTCCCTAAATAGTCAATAGTCACTGACAGACTGTTGCCCTGGCTGAAAATTTTGACTGCAAGGAAACCATACAATATTCTTTTTCCAGTATGAGAAATCTAAGCCACCAAGGAGTAAAATATTGACCATGTATAAATACATCATGTGTGTTTTTCTAAACTGTGAGTTAGAATATGTAAATTTTGCAGTATTTTGTTAGAGCTTTAAAGATCAACTTTCTTATTATATTGAAATAAAATTTAGGAACAATAATTGCAATGAAATCTAATTATTAGAAGTTTGTGTTTTGTGTATAATGCAATAAAATATAAATCAAATACCATTCTATCTCACTAAAGCCATGGTATTTAGACATTTCATTTCAGAATAGAGCCAATATGAGCTCATAGTTCAGTTCAGTTCAGTTGCTCAGTCATATCCAACCCTTTGTGACGCCATGGACTGCAGCACACCAGGCTTCCCTGTCCATCACCAACTCCCAGAGCTTTCTCAAACTCATGTCCATCGAGTCAGTGATGCCATCCAACCATCTCATCCTCTGTCAGCCCCTTCTCCTCCCGCCTTCAATCTTTCCCAGCATCAGGGTCTTTTCTAGTGAGTCAGTTCTTCACATCAGGTGTCCTAAGTCTTGAAGTTGCAGCTTCAGCATCAGTTCTTTCCATGAATATTCAGGACTGATTTCCTTTAGGATTGATTGGTTGGATCTCCTTGCAGTCCAAGGGACTCTCAAGAGTCTTCTCCAACACCACAATTCAAAAGCATAACTTCTTTGGTGCTCAGCTTTCTTTATAGTCCAACTCTCACATCCATACATGACTACTGGAAAAACCATAGCTTTGACTAGATGGACCTTTGTTGACAAAGTAATGTCTCAGCTCTTTAATATGCTGTCTAGGTATATCATAGCTTTCCTTTCAAGGAGCAAGCGTCTTTTAATTTCATGGCTGCAGTCACAATCTGCAGTGATTTTAGAGCCCCCCCCCCAAAAAAAAATAGTCTGTCACTGTTTCCATCGTTTCCCTCTCTATTTGCCATGAAGTGATGGGACCAGATGAAAGAGATGGGAATACCAGATCACCTGACCTGCCTCTAGAGAAACCTGTATGCAGGTCAGGAAGCAATAGTTAGCACTGGACATGGAACAACAGACTGGTTCCAAATAGGAAAAGGAGTATGTCAAGGCTGTAAATGGTCACCCTGCTTATTTAACTTATATGCAGGGTACATCATGAGAAATGCTGGGCTGGAGGAAGCACAAGCTGGAATCAAGATTGCCGGGAGAAATATCAATAACCTCAGATATGCAGATGACACCACCCTTATGGCAGAAAGTGAAGAAGAACTAAAAAGCCTCTTGATGAAAGTGAGAGAGTAGAGTGAAAAAGTTGGCTTAAAGCTCAACGTTCAGAAAACTAAGATCATGGCATCCAGTCCCATCAATTCATGGCAAATAGTTGGGGAAACAGTGGCTGACTTTTTTGGGGGGTTCTAAAATCACTGCAGATGGTGATTGCAGCCGTGAAAGTAAAAGACGCTTACTCCTTGGAAGGAAAGTTATGACCAACCTAGATAGCATATTAAAAAGCACAGACATAACTTTGTCAACAAAGGTCCATCTAGTCAAGGCTATGGTTTTTCCAGTGGTCATGTATGGATGTGAGAGTTGGACTATAAAGAAGGGTGATTGCAGAAGAATTGATGTTTTTCAACTGTGATGTTGGAGAAGACTCTTGAGATTCCCTTGGACTGCAAGGAGATCCAACCAGTCCATTCTAAAGGAAATCATTTCTAAAGGAAATCAGTCCTGGGTGTTCATTGGAAGGACTGATGTTGAAGCTGAAACTCCAATACTTTGGCCACCTGAAACAACGAGCTGACTCATTTGAAAAGACCCTGATGTTGGGAAACATTGAGGGCAGGAGGAGAAAGGGCTGACGGAGGATGAGATGGTTGGATGGCATCACCGACTCAATGGACATGAATTTGGGTGGTTTCCAGGAGTTAGTGATGGACAGGGAGGCCTGACATGCTGCGGTTCATGGGGTCGCAGAGAGTGGGACACGACTGAGCGCTTGAACTGAACTGATGGGACCAGATGCCATCATCTTAGTTTTCTGAATGTTGAGTTTTAAGCCAACTTTTTCATTCTGCCCTTTCACTTTCATTAATTGGCTCTTTAGTTCCTCTTTGCTTTCTGTCATAAGGGTGGTGTCATCTGTATATCTGAGATTATTTATATTTCTCTCAGCAGTGTTGATTCCAGCTTGTGCTTCATCCAGCCTGGCATTTTGGATGATGTACTTTGCATATGCATTAAAGAAGCAGGGTGACCATATACAGCCTTGATGTACTCCTTTCCTGATTTGGAACCAGTCTATTTTTCCATGTCCAGTTCTAACTGTTGCTTCTTGTCCTGCATAAAGATTTCTCAGGAGGCAAGTCAGGTGGTCTGATATTCCCATCACTAACAATTTTCCACAGTTTGTTGTGATCCACAGAGTCAAAGGCTTTGTCATAGTCAATAAAGCAGAAGTAGGTGTTTTTCTGGAGCTCTCGGGCTTTTTTGATGATCCAGCAGATGTTGGCGATTGGTTCTCTGGTTGGGATTCCCTGGTGGCTCAGCTGGTAGAGTCTGCCTGCAATGTGGGAAACCCTAGTTCGATCCCTGGGTCAGGAAGATCCCCTGGAGAAGAAAATGGCAACCCACTCCAGTATTCTTGCCTGGAAAACTCCATGGATGGAAGAGCCTGGTGGGCTACCTTCCATGGGGTCACAAAGAGTTGGACACAACTTCACCTCCTCTGCCTTTTCTGTATCCAGCTTGAACATCTGAAAGTTCATGGTTGGTTCATACTGTTCAAGCCTGGCTTGGAGAATTTTGAGCATTACTTTGCTATTGTGTGAGATGAGTGCAATTGTGCAGTAGTTTGAACATTTTTTGGCATCACCTTTCTTTGGGATTGGAATGAAAACTGACTTTTCCAGTCCTGTGGCCACTGCTGAGTTTTCCAAATTTGCTGGCATATTGAGTACAGCACTTTAACAGCATCATCTTTTAGGATTTGAAATAGCTCAACTGGAATTCCATCACCTCCACTAGCTTTGTAGTGATGTTTCCTAAGGCCCACTTGACTTCATAAGATGATAATAAATGACTTTTCTGGTGCAAGATTCTGTTCATATTATTCTTTTAGTTTTTCAGTATAAATGGGAAAAAAAGATTTCCCTGAAGACACTGCTTTCGAAGAACCAGAAGTTCTGATTACAGTAATCATAGTCATACCCATATTACTGACCAAATATTGAATGTATTTGATCTCAACTTTGAAATATGAGTGTATTAAATACCATTAAATAGTAGTGAAAGAGAAGTATGGCCTGATGAGTATACTAACAATTCACTTTTTTTTTCGTACTTTAAACTCTGAAGTAAATAATAGTTTCCTCAAATACCACCATTTAAATAAGAAATTCCATTCCAGTTCTCCTATTTTATCATACTTTTTCAATATATGGCATGAATAATAGTCTTATATTCTACATTGTATTTAGTGTTTTGTTCCTAAGTGGTAAAAGTAATGTCCTTTCAAATTTCTGTGTACCACAGTGGTACAAAATTTTTCTTTTAAGGTTAGAGATTCACTCATGTCACCACTTTTGCAGTGGATTCAGTTAGTGATATTATGATATTGCTAGCCTGTACATCTCTCTAAATAATCAAAACAAAGGCCAAAAAATCATTTTAAATTAGATAACACATAAGTTAGCATAATATTTATAAGTTCAGCACCCTGTCCAATGCAAGCATTTGCTTTTGAATTAAAAGTAAACAATATCTTTTTTTGAAATAACAGCTTACTATTTGTTTCATTTTATTTTTATTTGAAAATTTTAATTGCCATTTTATGTTGGAGTACAGTAGATTAACAGTGTTAGTTTCAGGTATGCAGCAAAATGGTTCAGTTATACATGTATCTATTTTTTCAAATTATTTTCTCAATTAGATTGTTAGATAATATTAAGAAGAGTTCCCTATACTATACAGTAGGTCCTTTTTGATTGCCCATTTTAAATATAGCAAGGTGTACATGTCAGTCCCAACTTCCAGCTTATTTCTCCTCCCTACTCTTATGCCCTGGTAACTGTAAATTCATTCTCTATGAGTCTATTCCTGTTTTGTAAATAAGTTCACTTGTATCATTCTTTTTTAGATTCTGCATATAAGTGATATCACGTGATGTCTTTCTCTGAATTACTTCACTTAGTATGATAATCTCCAAGTCTATCCAATGTAAATAGCATTAGTTCATTCTTTTTAATGGCTGAGTAATATTCCATTGTATATATGTACTACTTCTTATTTATCCATTCATCTGTCAGTGGACATTTAGGTAGCTTCCATATCTTGGCTATCGTAAATAGTGTTGCAATGATCATTTGATTGCATATATCCTTTTGAATCTTGTTTTGCTCCAGTTATATGTCCAGGAGTGGGATTACTGGATATAGTAGCTCTATTTTAAGTTTTTTAAAACTAAAAATTCCACTAACAATTGAGAAGTGTTCCCTTTTCTCAATACCCTCTCCAGCATTTATTGTTTGTAGACTTGTTGATGATGGCCATTCTGACTGTTGTAAGGTTATACCTCATTGCAGTTTTAATTTGCATTTCTCTATTAATGAGCAATGTTGATCATCTTTTCATGTGCTTTTTAGACATCTGTATGTCTTCTTTGGATAAATATTTAGGTCTTCTGCCCAGTTTTTGATTGTTTTTTTCATATTAAGCTGCATGAGCCATTTGTAAATCTTGGTGATTAATCACTTGTCTGTCTGTCGTTTGCAAATATTTTAAACAGCCTCTTATAGTAATGTGAAATCTTGAGGTGATCACATAAAAACATAAATACTAAGATGTTTTTAATATGCAGTATTATAAAAATATTTTAAATAATTGTAAATTGGATTTATTCAAAAAATATTACATTTATTAAAAGTGGCTTTTAATGGTGGTTATCAGATAGCAGCTGATAGAAAAGACCTAAGAAGCACTAACTCAGTATGATATATACTAAAATACCAATTTTTCCCAATGTATATTATATATTATATCCAATTATGTTAATGAACATTTTATAAAATGTATAAATACAAAGTTTTTCACAGTATTTTTAATTTTACACAACTTGCCTAAAATATAATATTAGAATATAAATCAGTAATGTAGCCAGTTTTATTCTATATTTAAGTGAAAAGTTGTTACCTATAAGAAGGTTTTCAGCCCTATCATATAAATTATATTGTACTTAAGTACATATAGCATCTACATAGGTATATTTCACTGTTAAAATTGCATTTCTTCATTTCTGAAAAGAATTCACAAGTTACATCACAGTGTTTTCTTATTTTGAATCTGAGGTTAAAAAAAATAAAATTGAAAAGAAGCTACTACCAGAAATTGTTTTTAATTTGTTTTGATGAAAGGCAATTTGCTTTTAATTTGCTTGAAGTTAAGAAACGTTTATTGAGCATTTGTAAGTTCAGAGAAGTCAGTGACAGGTGGAGTGGGAATTGCTGATGAAAAGAAAACATAGTTACTATCTTTAAGTAACTGAAGATATTGATATAAAAGTGTGCATTAAAGAACACAGGAACACAGTACTTTGGATGTTCAGAAGAGCTCAGAGAACACTTCCAGTCTGAGGAGCGGTTCAAACAAAAGACTTCTGAAAGAGGGCATATTCATTTGAGGAACTTGAAAATCTTGATGTGATTTTAAATATAGAATAGTTAAGAAGAAATTTATTTACAACACTAAAATTCTGTATCAGCCTCCACATTGGTAGACTGATCCTTTTTACTAGAACAGGGAAAAATGATCAAGGTATAACTAAATGTGATGAAAATCTTAGCTGCTGTGCTGAGATAACACTTTGGTTTTTAGGCTATAGTGCTTGCTTGTCAGTCTCTCAGCTGTGCTGGACTCTGCGACCCCATGGACCATAGCCCACTAGGCAACTGTCCCTGGAATTTCCCAGGCAAGAATGCTGGAGTGGGTTGTCATTTCCTTCTCCAGAGGATAATCCTGATCCAGGGATTGAACCTGGCTCTCCTGCATTGCAAGCAGATTCTTTCTTTACCTTCTGAGCCATCAGGGAAGTGTTGTTTTTTTTTTTTTTTTTTAAGGCTATAGTAGTCTGATTTGTTAAGTAGAATGGCAGTTTGGATATATTATAATTGGATATTTTCAAACAACAAGAATATGTTTTGATGTTGTGACTATCCTAAAAAGATAATGAAACAGGAAAGCAAACTCTCACAACAGGTAGTTATCAGATCCATCAGGTTAAGAAGAAGCCCTTTCTTAATCAGAGATTGTCTCTAAGTAGTTATTTGTGCTAATTATCATGTGAAAATTAAGTAAGAGTTAAGCCACAGAATTAAAATTGAGTGTGTCGTTCTAATTTAGTGTCATTATTGAGAATGCATTGTTAGGGTAATTAGGAATTGGCTGTTATCAAAACAGAATGTGATATTAAGTGCAAGGAACATTATACTTTTTTTTTCTTCTGAAGCTGATAACAGATTACCACTTCTTGTGCTTTAAGATTTCTAAAGAGAGAAAGAGGAGGAGCGTGGAGAAAGGAGAGAAAAGAAGGAGAGAAGGAGGAACTTTTGTCCAATGTGTTGACTCTCCCGGTTACTTGGTTAATTTTATAGTCCTCCTTCCCACTCTGCATTTCTTTCTGTTCCCATCCCTCCCACATCCACCACTTTCTCTACCGTTCTCAGCGCCATCAGAGCCCTGAGCTGGGCCATTCTTTCT
The DNA here is from genome assembly GCF_054371585.1 of Giraffa tippelskirchi. Taxonomy (NCBI): domain Eukaryota; kingdom Metazoa; phylum Chordata; class Mammalia; order Artiodactyla; family Giraffidae; genus Giraffa; species Giraffa tippelskirchi. The sequence continues at coordinate 69,163,991 of NC_137278.1, forward strand.
TCTAAGTACAGACTGATGTGAGACCTCTACCAAAGTAGAATCAGAAAATGTCCTGAATTCCACCTCCTCTAACCAAATCTGGACTTCCTCCTCTTCTTATCTGTATATATAGTCTGTTTGGGTCTCAACCATCTCCCTTCTTTCTTTCTTTCACTTTTCAAAAGTATGTTATTTTTTTTTTTTTCTTAATGCCTGGGAGTAATAGTCATACCATTTTTCTGGAAGTAGTATAATTCAAGAAATGTTTAGTCAGTTTTGACTTTTGTGAGGAGTGAAGTGATAGAGAAGAGTAAAAGGTAGTGTCTTGAGTGCTTTTCTGGGTTCATTCTGACAGATTAGCTAAAGAGTGTTGTCTTGTTCCTTCCAGCCACCTCTGCCATCATTCTTGTATTGAAGGGTTGGGAGAATGGATATTATTTCTCAGTGTAGGGATGGTTACTGATAGAAAACTTAGTGGACAAATAAAAATTTGAAATACACTGGTAATATGTTACTGGGCCTTTTCTGTTTTCTCTCCCCTTAAAAAGGGTGATCTTGTTTTGTTTTCCACATAGGAAAAATAAACAAAAATTAACTTTTTAAAAAATATGGTATGAATTTTGGCAACAACTCAACTCCAAGTAAACAAATTGAAGTTAAAGTAAAAGTTTTGCTTTCTGACAGAGCCCTTTGAGTCTATTCCTGAAACATGGAAACACCTTCATAGCAGTGACTAAGTCTCATCTTCCCCCTCACCCACAGGCACCATGCATGAATATGGATGAAACACAATGGCAAAATTAAATGTATGACATCTGTTGACATTTATAAAGAATTATATGTCAGATTGCAAGCTCAATATATCAAAAGTTATACGTCTATACCAAATTCTGATATTTTAACTCATAGATGTTAAGAGGCTAAATAAAGTCAGGCTGTCAAAATGATTTGAGACATTTTCCCAAAGCTTCTTGTGTTTAAGACACCTACCACATTCAGAGAATTGCACCAGCAGTTATTCATTTTGGGGGGGCATGAGAATGTTTCTGAAGCTTTGAACTATTCTGAGTATTTATAAATACCTTTAGCTTTCTCAATAAAATGGCATTCAGTAGCCTATTATATATCTGAAACTGATATTCTTGTAAAAAATTTTTAAGTGCATAGTGTTCATATAAAGCTTGGCAATCCAAGAAAATAAAAGTAGATCGTAGTACGCTGCTGAATCAACTAGAGGGGAGATGCAAGAATTTTCTTTTCTGACTCCAGAACTCTAGTTAAAGTGGAGTTGGTAGAGTCTCTTTAGCATGCTAAAAAATATGAGTTTGAATAAATTGAGGCTTGGTGGCTTATTTTGAGATAAGTTTATTAATTTTGCAAGAAAAATATATTATGACATGTATTATTGTCAGTAACTCTAATCACACATTAAAACACCTGTTTGCTATAGTGTATCTGTCATAGTCCTCCTCCCAGTTTTAGCATATGCTGAACATTCTTTTAACTCGACTATTTTTTTTCCTTGAAGAAAGACACATAAAGATAAATATTGTCAATATTGGAAGAGCCACATGTTTGTGAATCGATGAGTGAGATAATAATGCTAATGTATTTTTTTGGCTATTTTAGAACTTAGGTTCTCCAGAGGACAATGTATTTACTTATTCATAGAGACAAAAACAAAAACCAAACAAACAAAAACTGTGTCCTTAAAGAATGTTTAAAACTTGCCAGGTAGAATATGAGCACACATCTCATGACTGTTCAGTGGGCTTACTGTTTCTTAGATGGCATATTGTTTGTTTCACACAAATATTCCCACCCAACCACCCGAGTGACTATTGATAGAACATGGACTTTAATAATGTAATTTGTCCCCAACCAGAAATAACTTCCCTTGAGCCTTCAAAGTCCAATTCATAATTTTTCTTTTGCTTATAACATTCTATATCTCAAGTCTTATGATATTTTTGCCTGATTTTTCCCTGTATAATAATGTATGCAAAGTAGTTTTCCTTTTTTTAAAATTAGAAACATGTATTTAATTAAATACTAGAGTATTATGGACAAATAAACCACTTGGATCTCAGAATTTTCCAGAACTTTTAAAAAACCACCATTTTATTGCCTTCCAAAAGAACTCATTTGATGAAAATTTGACAATATATATTCAAGAATATTAAATAAATGTCTACCTTTATTTTCCCACCAACTCTCTCCCTTTATTCTCTCATTTATGTGTGTTTTCTCCTTTATTTTGAGTATAAAATATCTAGCCATTTATAAAAGTGTTTAGGTAAACATCTATATATGTGATTTCATATTAATTAAGTCAGCAGTATATGTTTGTTATACACTGAAGTAAACTAGTTAAAAGGAAGCACAAAAATGGTTTAGTAGTCTAAAAAATGATCATATAAAAATATCTGTATTAGTTAAAATCAAGCCAGATCTTATCCAAAACAAATTACAGAGTTCTTTATCCTTAGTCTGTGGGTTGAATTTCTTTATACATTTTATTTTATATTTTATATTTTATTTCCCCCCTCAAATATATATTATTCACCCCTCAAAGAGTTATTTTAGGATAGAAAATTATCTAAAATGTGCTTATCATTCCAATCTCTTTGTGCTAAACTAAATGATGTAGACAAAGGACACACATACACATACACATGATAGCTTATGGTGAACGATGTCAGATTCTTGATCTCCGAAGAAGATTTAGCATCAGGACCAGGGACCAGGCTTGATCACTTAAGAGCTTTTGTGTACCAGAGTTTTATTAAAGTGAAAGAGGACAGAGAAAGCTTCTCACATAGACATCAGAAGGGGGACAAAAAATGCCCTGCTCACTTGTCTTAACAAGGCCTTATATACTTTTACCAGACCCACTCCCACAGCACACATCTTAGATTAACAAGATTAGAACCAACAATCAAAAGGTCTTACCAGACCCATTCTCACAGCCTACATTTTAAGATGACAGGATTCAGAAGGTTCCTGAAGGTTCTCAAGAAAGAGAAACATGTCCTCAAGCAGGATACATTGTTATATTGACTAAGACACAGCAATATAGAAAAAAAAAGTTTGTCCTTTTCTCCTCCTTGAGAACCCCAGACCCCTTTCTCCTCCTCAGGGACCCCAGACTTCTTATCAACCTACTAAAGAATTGACTCTCTTTCAGACACACACACCCAGTCAGGCCTCTGTATGCACAGGTTCTGCATCCATGGATTCAATCAAGTATCAAAAATATTTGAAAAAAGTGAAACTCCAGAGTTTCAAAAAGCAGAACTTGAATTTGTCTCACACCAGCTATTTACATAGCATTTACATTAAGTATTATAAGTAATCAAGATAATTTAAAATATATGGGATGATGCACATATACTATATGCAAATATGCCATTTTATATAAAGAACTTAAACATTCATAGATTTTGATATCTGTGGGAGGGGTCTTGTAACCAATTCTTAGCAAATACTGAGGGACAACTGTGTGTGTGTGTGTGTGTGTGTAAACAGTACAGGATTTTTTATAATTTACAGTTTATGGGCAAAAAGATATCCATAAAGTATTCCAAAAGTTCTTAATGTAAATTTTTGTTACCGTCTCATCATCATCAAAAATATTTAAATGGGATAAAATATATTGCTTTCACATTGAGTCCATTGTGGGAATATTTAATGATACTCACTGCTGGTTTCTGCAGATATGTTCTTCAAGTCTTCTGGGACAAATTCATTTTCATATTTTCACTCAGTTATGTCAGTTATGCTTTAAGACCAAGGAGACTTTTTTTTTGGAAGGTTTCACTATGGGTTCCTCATAGCACTTTGATTAGTTTTCCTTTGTCATAAAATTAATTGTTGAAAATAAAAATAAAGAAATGCTGATGTTTTTAATTATGTTTAAGAATATCAACAAGTGTTGGCATCACTTGTGTTTTCATTTTTGGTAATTTATGGCTAGTAAGTTTAACTGCTTAAATACTTCATTTTAATTTTAACCGTGTATTTAAGAAATAACTTCCTTGGCCAGTAATAAGTAAGCCATTGGTTATAGTTAATAGTTAGGTGTCATAGCAAAACACAAAAGATAGTACATACTATCACATCCAGGATGATAGATTTAATAAAACTATGTTGCATAAAGATGAGCCCTATTGTGCTACCTTGCAAGGTTGTTATAGTTACAGTGTTTCTGTATGGGAATTTAACTTTTCTTAGCAATATTAGTTACTGAACCCAATCTTTTCTTAAATCTCCTCTTTGAAAATAACCTCCATTGTAAAAGATTCTGAATTATTTTTATTTCTCTTTCTTTTTTAAATAATTTTTTTGAATAAAACAGAGAACAAAAACATTAGCATATGTTTTCCTTCCAGACACTGAATATTAGACAGAATTTTTGCTTCCCAAACCAATTGCTATTTTTCACTTAATAGGAAAAAAAATTAGTATTATATATTTCTTTAAGTAATCTGTTCTCAGCTGGTAAACTCCATTTAATTGATACTATTAAAACCCATAAGTTTCTGTTATTCAGTATAGTTTAAGTCAGAATATCAAGTACCTGTGAACAATGGGTTTCAGACTATCATCAAGTTTCAGGTTTCCAACAGCTATATGCTCCATCTTCATTGAACAATAGGTGACCTTGAAAAACATATTTCAGATTTACCTCCTACAAAGTTACAGAACCAAATTTGGGAACTCTGAGGAATGAATAGGTGTAAAAGGAAATAGGATAGGTACTCTCCACAATCAAGGAATTTGTAGTTCCTTCAGGAGAGAAGAAAAAATGCCTGTCTTCTGAATAACTAACTGAACGGTGCTACTAATCATATCGGAATATTCATATATTTTACGTAGTGTTATAACTCCATGGTGTTATCTACAGCACAGTAAATTCCTCACTGTTAGGATTATGTTTTCCTCATATTCATATCTTTGCCTTTTGTCTGGTCAAATCCCTTATATTTGGAAGTGTTCAAAAGAACTTCAACAAATAATGCAAAAACCAATGAACCTTTTAAGAGATTGTCTGCACACAACAAAATGCTATTGTCATGATTGATAATAGCTAGCATATTTTGAGGGAAATACTCTCTGTATACTTCTAATAATTATGATATCAAATGTGATAAAAAAGTAAAATAGTAACATCAGCAAAAAGGAATAGGCAGATTCAAGCTTTCATCATTCCACAATAACATCAAAATGAGAATAAACTGTCAGAACTAAATTTTTCAGAGCTCTGATAAGTCAAGTTTACAACAACCAAGTGAATGCTGAATTACAATGTAAGAATGTCAATCAGTGTAATATACCATGTTCATAGAGATAAATTTAATAAAACAGAACAAAACAAACCATTGTCACCTTGATGCAGAACAAGGCTTTTGACAAAATCCAACATCTTTTCATGCCAAAAGCACACACACACAATGAAAAGAATAAAACTTCAACATTATAAGAGGCATTTATTGAAAAAAAAAGCAAAAACACCTCACCCTACATTATACTCAGTGGTAGAAAGCTGAAACCTTTACACCTAAGATTGGGAAAAGACAGGATCCCACTTTCACTACTGCTATTCATCACTGCACTAGACAAATCAGACAGGAAAAAGAAAAGAAATGCAAATTGGAAAGAGAAAGTAAAATGATCCCTCTCTATAAATGAGATGTATATAGGTATGTGTATGTGTATATGTGTGTGTGAGAGTGTGTGTATACATATAATCCTGAAGAATCCACAAGAAAGCAGTTAAAGCTAATGAATGAATTCTCCAAAGTTGCAGGAGACAAGATCAATACACAAAAATCAATCTATAAAGTTGCAATGAACAATCCAAAAGTGAAATTAAGAAAGCTATTCTATTTATAATATCATCTAAAAGAATAAAGTACCTAGAAATAAATTTAATCAGGGAGGTGAAAGACTTGTACACTGAAAACAACAGAAAATTGCTGAAAGAAATTAAAGACCTAAATATTCATAGGTATGGTTTGTATTCTTGAATAGGAATACTTAATCTCACAGATTCAATGGAATCTTTATCAAAATTCCAGTAGCCTTTTTTTTTTTCCCAAAGATGGAAAAGCCTATCCTCCAATTCCTGGAGAATAGCATAGGACCCTGAATGGCCAAAATAATCATGAAAGAGGACAACAAAATCATGAAAACTCATGTTTTATTTTTTTTCCATTTCAAGGCTTATTACAAATCTACAATAAGTAAAGCAATGTGGTAATGGCATAAGTGTATACACATAGTGTATACACATACTAGCATAAGGATTGCATATAAAGTGATGAAATAGAATTGAAAATCTAGAAATAAACTTATACATTTTTGGTTAATTGATGTTTATTTAATAAGGATGCCCAAATCATTGGATAGGGAAAGAATAATTTCTTGATGAATGATACTAAAACAACTGAATTTCCAGAATTGTAAAAGAATGAAGTTAAACCCTTTTCTTATACTATATGCAAAAATTGATTCAGAATAAATGCATGGCCTAAATATAAGAGCTAAAATTATAAAACTTTAAAAGAAATATAGGGGGGGATTTTTATGGCCTTGACTTTGGTGATGACTTATTAGTTATGACACCAAAAACACAAGCAACAGAAGAAAAAATAAGTAAATTGGACTTTATCAACATTAAAACTTTTGTGCATCAAGAAGTTGACAGTCGTGATTGTCAGAGTCTGGAATATGGGGATAAGTAAAATGGGTGAAGATGGTCAAACGATAAAAAACTTCCAGTTGTAAAATAAATAAGTTTTGGGGATGTATGTACAACATGGGGGCTATCAAAACTGTGTTATATATTTAAAAGTTGCTTACAGAGTATATTTTAAAAGTTCTTCTCACAAAAATTGTAACTACATGAGGTGATGTATGCTAACCAAACTTGTAGTCATTTTTCAGTACATGCATATGTCAAATCATTGTTGTACACCTTAAACTAATAAATACAATGCTACATGTCAATGATACTTCAATAAAACAGAAAAAAGTGAAAAGACAGCCTATAAGATGATAAAAATTATTTGCAAATCATATATTTAAGAGTTTAATATCCAGAATATTTAAGGAGCTCATACAATAAAAAAAAAAACCCAATGTGAAGAGGGATTGAATTCTCAGTGTAATATATACAAATGGCCAGTTCAGTTCAGTCACTCAGTCGTGTCCAACTCTTTGCGACCCCATGGGCTGCAGCTCACCAGGCCTCCCTGTCCATCACTAATTCCCTGAGTTTACTCAGGCTCAGGTTCATTGAGTTGGTGATGCCATCCAACCATCTCATCCTCTGTCGTCCCCTTCTCCCACCTTCAATCTTTCCCAGAATCAAGGTCTTTTCAAAAGAGTCAGTTCTTCACATCAGGTGGCCAAAGTAATGGAGTTTCAGCTTCAGCATCAGTCATTCCAATGAACATTCAGGACTGATTTCCTTTAGGATGGACTAGTTGGATCTCTTTGCAGTCCAAGGGACTCTCAAGAGTCTCCTCCAATGCTACAGTTCAAAAGCATCAGTTCTTTGGTGCTCAGCTTTCTTTATGGTCCAACTCTCACATCCGTACATGACTACTCGAAAAACCATAGCTTCGACTAGACGGACTTTTGTTGGCAAAGTAGTGTCTCTGCTTTTTAATATGCTGTCTAGGTTGGTCATGACTTTCTTCCAAGGAGCAAGCATCTTTTAATTAAAATGGCCAGTAAGCACATTAAAAAGTCCAATATCATAATTATTAGGGAAATGGAAATCAATACCACAATGATACACCATTTCATATCTACTAGGGTTACTACAGCCACAAAAAATGAAAAACAAATTTCAATGAGGACATGTAGAAATTGGAATTGTACATTTCTAGTGGGTATGTAAAATGGCACAGTTACTACTGAAAACAGTCTGGCAGTAGTGGAACAATTTTGTGAAAACTGCATCAATCCACTTATGTGAGTTACCTAGAGTAGGCAAACCATATGATCCAGCAATCCCACTGCTGGGCATACACACCGAAGAAACCAGAATTGAAAGAGACACGTGTACCCCAATGTTCATCGCAGCACTGTTTACAATAGCCAGGACATGGAAGCAACCTAGATGTCCATCAGCAGACGAATGGATAAGGAAGCTGTGGTACATATACACAATGGAATATTACTCAGCCATTAAAAAATACATTTGAATCGGTTCTACTGAGATGGATGAAACTGGAGCCCATTATACAGAGTGAAGTAAGCCAGAAAGAAAAACAACAATACAGTATACTAATGCATATATATGGAATTTGAAAGATGGTAACGATAACCCTATATGCGAGACAGAATAAGAGACACAGATGCATAGAACAATTTTATGGACTCTGAGGGAGAAGGTGAGGGTGGGACGTTCTGGGAGAATAGCATTGAAACATGTATATTATCATATGTGAAACAGAACACCATTCCATGTTCGATGCATGAGACAAAGGCTCAGGGCTGGGGCAATGGGATGACCCAGAGGGATGGGATGGGGAGGGAAGTGGGTGGGGGGTCCAGGAAGGGGAACACATGTAAACTCATGGCTGATTCATGTCAATGTATGGCAAAAACTATTACAATATTGTAAAGTAATTAGCCCCCAACTAAAATAAATAAATTTATTAAAAAAAAAAATCATAAAAACAATGCAAACTAGAAATTATCAGGAACTCAAGTGGTTGGGAGTAACGTGAATTTATTGCCAATGGTTGCAGAGTTTGTTTTTGGGTGATAAATGTTTTGGAAATAGTTATGATGGCTGCATGACATTGTGAGTGTGATTAATGCCCCTGAATTATACATTTAAAATGATTAAAATGGCAAGTTTTATATATTTTTATCAGAAAAATTTTAATTGAAGTATACTGATTTAAAATATGTGGTATATGTTCATTTGTTCACATTTATCTATATTATTTTTCTTCCATTCTTTTCAATTGTAGTTTATTATAAGATTTTGAATCTAGTCCCCAATGCTGTACAGTAAATTGCATTGTTTATTTTATATATGGTAGTGTGCATCTATTAATCCCACACTCAGTTTTTTCCTCCTTCCTATTCCCTTTTGGTAACAATAAGTCTGTATCCTTTGTCTTTGAGTGTGTTTCTATTTTGTAAATAAGTTCTTTTATGCTCCTTTTTTTTTTTTAGATTTCACATATAATTGATGTCATAGAATGTTTTTATCTGTCTCATGTATTTTATGTAGTATAATAATCTGTAGGTCAACCATATTACTATAAATGTCAGCATTACTTCATTATTTTCTTATGGCTTCTATATTCTATATTCCACCACTTCTATATTCATTCACCTGGTAGGCATTTAGCTTGCTTCCATGTGTTGGCTGTTATAAATAGTGCAGCTATGAACATTGGGCTGCATATATCTTTTTGAATTAGAGTTTTTGTCTTTTCTGAATATATACCCAAGAGTGAGATTGCTTGATCATACAGTAACTCTATGTTTAGCTTTTTGAGGAACTTCCATATTATTCTCCATAATGACTACACCTATTTGCATTCCCACCAACGGTGTATGAGGGTTCCTTTTTTTGCATACCCTCTCCACCATTTATTATTTGTAGACATTTGATGATGGTCGTTCTGACCATTGTGAGATGTTATCCCATTCTAGTTTTGATTTCCATTTCTTTTCAAGGAGTTTTATGATGTCATATCTTATATTTAAGCCTTTAATCCATTTATTTTTGTATGAGAGAGTGTTCTAACTGATTTACATGTGGTTGTTCAGTTCCCCTAACACCACTTCCTGAAGGGACTATTTTTTCTCCATTGTTTATTTTTGACACTTTGTTGAAGATTAATTAGTTGGCCATAGGTGTGAAGGTTTATTTCTGGGCTCCCTATTCTGTTCCACTGATCCAATGTCTTTTTTTGTGTCAACACCCTACAGTTTGATTACTATAACTTTGTAGTATTGTCTGAAGTCTGGAAGGGTTATTCCTCCAGCTTTGTTCTTTTTCCTCAGGATTACTTTGGCAATTCCAGGTCATTTGTTATTCCATAGAAATTTTAGGATTATTTGTCCTAATTCTGTGCAATATGTCTTTTGTAGTTTGATAGGGATCATATTAAATCTGTAGATTGCTTCAGGTAGTACAACCATTTAAAATATAGTAATTCTTCCAATCCAAGAGCATAAAATATCTTTCCACGTCCTTGAATCATCTTTGAGGTTTTTTTTTTTTACACTTTCTGACATTTTATCGTTAGTGTGTGTATGTGTGTTAGTCACTCAGTTGTGTCCAACTCTTTGCGACTCCGTGGACTGTAGCCCTCCAGGTTTCTCTGTCCATGGGATTTTTCTGGCAAGAATAATGGAGTGGGTTGCCATTTCCTTCACCAAGGGATCTTCCTGACCCAGAGATCAAACCTGGGTCTCGCACACTGCAGGCAGTTTCTTTACCATCTGAACTACCAAGGAAGTAAAGAAATGCAATAGATTTCCATACATTAATCTTGTATTCTGCTACCTTGCTGAATTCATTTATCACTTCTAATAGTTTTTGTGTGTAGTCTTTAAGATTTTCTATATAGAGTATCATATAATGACAGTTTTACCTCTTACCCTCCAATTTGTATAGCTTTTATTTCTTTTTCTTGTTTTATTGATTTGGCTAAGACTTACAATGCTATGTTGAATACAAGTGATGAGAGTGGGCATTCTTGTCTCAAAATTTAGAGGGAAGGCTTTCAGCTTTTAATTATTTAGGTTATATAGGCTGTGAGTTTGTCATAAGTGACCTTGGTTGTGTTGAGATATGTCTTCTCTACACCTACTTTGGCAAGAGTTCCCCGCCCCCCCATGAGTAGATGTTGAATTTTATCAAACGCTTTTTCTGAATCTATTGAGAAGATCATGTTGTGTCCCTCCTGCCTCTTCTTGTGTTGAAGTGATGTATCATATTGATTTGTGTAGGTAGAACCTTCCTTGTGAACTTGGGATGAATTCTTCTTGGCCATTGTGCACAATTTTTTGTATGTGTTGTTGGATTTGGGTTGCTAGTATTATATTGAGAATTTTTGTATGTATATTCATCAAAGATATTGGCCTCTAATTTTCTTTTTTGATGGTATCTTTATCTGGTCTTGGTGGCAGGGTAATGATCAGAGTGATGGTGCTTCACAGGATGTCTTTGGGAGTGTTTTCTCATCTTCAGTCTTTTGAAAGAGTTTGAGAAGGATCAGTAAACGTTCCTCTTTGTATGTTTGGTAGAATTTGCCTGTGAAGCCATCTGGTCCTGGACTTTTGTTTGTAGGGATTTTTTTGTTTTGTTTTGTTTTGTTTTACAGATTCTATTTCACTTCCAGTGATTGGTCTGTTCAAATTATCCGTTTCTTCTTAATTCAATTTTGGCGGGCTATATGTTTCTAGGAAATTGTCCATTTCTTCTAGATTGTGGATATTTCACATATATTTATCTGAGACTTCATAATCAACAGTTGTAAAATATTCAGATTTGATGTTACAAAATCTAGAATGCCTCTAGCTCTCAACTCATCCAAATGGGAACTTCTTAAATGTTTCTTACCCTGATGTAAACTTTCAGCTTTTTGGAACACAGTCAAATCCACTTTATAGGGATTCATTTTCAATAGCATGATATCTTGTGTCAGGAAACCTTTGAAAACAATATTTATTAAATATGTACTCTATGCCCACACTAGTTTAAGAAATGAAATAATTTTAAGAAATGAAATAATTTTAAGTAATGAAAGAATTTTAAGAAATGAAATACATTTTATTTCTACATTTTAAGAAATGAAATAATTTAAAAAACATTATGAAATGAATATATATGCTACATTTTAGGGTGAGATAGATATTTAATAAATACTTCTGACAGATATGTTTCAGGGATAAAAGGTAGGTTCTTGATAGACCAGCATTTGTAGTAAAGACAGATTGATATTAATTTTGTACCTAAAACAATTTTTCCTTTAACACATTTTATTTTCTGTGATCACATAAAGGAGGAAAGAAACAGTCACTGGAAAGAAGAAATGGTGGTTGGGGTACTAAAGAAAATAGTTTTTTTTATACATATAGTTGTGTTATTTGTTTTATTATATTGTTAAGATCATTAAATTTTTAGATTTTTAAGAACAAATTTGTCTGTAGTTTCACATATTCTTCAACTTTATTCAGGAGAGGGAGAAAAATCAACTATTTAGTAGCTGTGTTATCAAGCTATATTTCTTTAAGGCTAAATAATGACTTTTTTAAAAATTGCAGTTGAAGTTGCTCTGTTCACAAAATGAACATTTTGAACAGAAAGATACTTTTTTTTAAAGTTCATTCTTCAAAGTCATTATCAGTCCTCATTTAGGTATTGGTGAATATTCATTGACAAAGGAAAATTTGGATTACCACAAATAATCACTTATTTTCGATCAACTGAAATGCCCTTAATGCAGCTTTGATTGATATATTGTTGATAAAAACAATATACCATTCAATATGTCCAATTAAATCCATTACATAAAACAGGAATCTGTTATTTCTCTTCATGTTTTTCTTGTAAAATGTTTTAACCCTTTGATTTCTAAATTTTTGCCTACTGCCAAAGAAACTAGCTCAACCTGCAAATACCTTTTCTGAACAGACTTTTATTCCTAGTTTTGTAAGGAATCTTCATACAGTTCTTCATGGTGGTTGTATCAATTTACATTCCCACCAGCAGTACAAGAGGGTTCCCTTTTCTCCATATCCTTTCCAGCATTTATTTTGACAAGCTTTTGAAATAATATATTTCTTGCTTTGTATTTTCCTTTTTCACTTTTGCTATTTTTTTTAACTTTTACTTTTTATTAAAGTATAATAAGTGTTCCAATAGCTGAACCTATCATGTTCGGTGAGTTTTCGAAAACTAATCTCAGCTAGGTACCTCACAAGAAAGAGAACATTTCTAGCCCTCAGAATCACTCTTTATCAGTGTTATTTTCATGTTTGCACACACTATATCCCTGAAAATCACCAACATCCTGACTGCTAAATAAGCAGACTCGTTTTGCCTGATTATAAAACGTATTAAATTACTCTATATGTAAGCCAGTCTGGCTTCTTTCATTTAACATTATGTTTGTAAATTTCCATGGGCCTTGTACATAGTATTCTTTAGTTTAATCAGCATTCCTTTGTCCATTCATTCTTGATGGACATTTATGTAGTGTGTAATTTGGGATTATAATGAATAGTAATGTAATGAACATTCTAGTAAATGTCTTTTTGTCATCATTTTCTGTGTATACCTGAAATTCAAAGTCATATGATATGCCGAGGTTCAGCTTTAATATATACTTCCAGTTTTCCATGTGGTTGTACCGGTTATACCACCAATTTCTACCAGCAGAGAAGCATGAGGGTTTTGATTGTTCCACATCCTGGCCAACGCTTCATAATTAAAGTCCTTTTTGTTTTAGCCATTAGGGTGAATGTGTAGTTACATTAACTGTTGCTTTTACTTTGCATTTCCTTAATGGTTAATGCAGTTGAGTACTGAACACTTCTGATTTATTCATTGTCCATTTAAATATCCACTTCAGCAAATTCACCTTTTTTCTTTATTGGCTACATTTTTAAATTGTTTTGTAAGAGTGCTTTAGATTTCCTTGGTCAGTCACAATGTTTCATAAAAGCCTTCAATCACTGTTTATTTTTTCTACTTTCTTAAGATTACCTTTTCGCAATCATAAATTCTTACTATTTAGGAAACTTAATACATTTTTCCAAATGTACTGTGTCCTGTTTAAGAACTGTTTGCCTACTCTATGACCAAAAAGATGTTCTCGCCCCTATATTTCCTTTTTAAAAGATACAGATGTGTGTATCTATGTGAGTCCTTATATCTTTAAGGATATATATGTATATGAATAGGGAACCTTTCACATACAGATACTTCCATATGGATATTCAGCTGACCTGACACGCTTGTTGACAAGACACTGAGACAGACATTCCCTTTTGTACTACTATATTTACTTTATCATGAATCAGAAAAAAAAAAATGTGTATATGTGATTCTGTTTCTGGACTCTCTGTTGTTCTTTTGGTCAGTTGGTTTAACTCTGTATCAACATTACAGTTCTTATAGCTTTATAATAGGTATTAATATATGATGGTGGAAGTAAATCCTCTAGCTTTATTCTTCACAATTTTGTTAGCTCTTTTAGGCCCTTTGGATTTCCATTTGAGATTGAGTTTACCAATATCCACAAAATGTCTTGCCAGGATTTTGATTGGGATTGCACTGAACCTGTAGGAGAATTTACAGTTTTATACTACTGAGTTTTCCAGTACATGTATGTGGTATATCATATGGAACTTTAAATTTTCTGTCAGGGATTATTTTAGATATTTGTGTAAGTGTCCTGCATATCTTTTGGAGATTTAATCGCAAGTACTTGATGTTTTTGATACTGCTGTAAATGGCATTTTTAAACTCTAGTTTTTTATTTCTTTCTAGTCTATAGTGTGAAGTCATACTTGCACCTGACAAAATTAAACAGGAAAGGAAGCCTATTCCAAGCTATTGCAGTAAGTGAGAGAGGCCATTGCTGAGTCCAAGTTCTACTCTACTGAAACAAGTATGGGAGACTTTTTAAGAGCTAGGGTGGGGGATCATAGGTCACTTGTTCTGTTCATTAACCTTATCCAAAGAAAAAGTTAACTTTCTCATATCATCTTGAAGGGAGGCAGTTTTACAAATTGGGTCAAAGTGTCCACCAAAATTGGGCTGCTGTCCATACGGTCACACACATAGAGTCGGACACGACTGAAGTGACTTAGCATGCATGCATTCACTGGAGAAGGAAAAGGTAACCCAGTCCGTATTCTTGCCTGGAGAATCCCAGGGACAGAGGAGCCTGGTGGGCTGCCGTCTATGGGGTCGCACAGAGTCGGACACAACTGAAGTTACTTAGCAGCAGCAGGAGCCCACCAAAATTAGATGGCTACCCTCACACAGAGATTGGGAGGTCGAGGTGATGTCTTCCTTGATGTTTATACTTCAGAGTTGGCTCCCAGATCCTTGAGAGAGAGGCCTTGAATTGTAAATCTGGCAAGAGTCTTTTAAAAAGATTTACATCAAGAAAGGGGCAAAGAAGTAATTTGTAAGTTTTCTAGAGCAAATGCTCAAAGGAAAGGAAATATAAAGACTTCTGCACTTAGACCACCTGGATTCTGTAAAGGCAAAGTTGAGAGGAAGGTCAGGGGCCTTGAGGCAGGAAGAAGTCAAGCTGAGGAAAATGTTGACTGTCTTGTTCAATAAAAATACAATTGATTTTGCTATAGTGGCATATTGTCAGCAATTTAGTGAATTTCATTATTCATTTTAATAGTTTTAAAATTTTTTTCAGATTGTTAACACATCATATTATCATGTCTGTGATGCAGTTCCATTATAGCCTTTGTAGTTGTTATCCCTTTTTATTTTTATTTATTACAGTAGCTGAGACCTTCAATAATATGATGAATTGAAGTAGTGATAGCACCTTGTTTTCAATAGTATTTCATCAGAGTATGATTGTGTAGGTTTAAAAAAAAATTGCCACTGTTTTTAATCATGTCAAGAAATCTTTCCTCTAAGCAGCATATTTTTAACTTCCTTAAGTTTCTACTGTCTCAAACAAAAGGAATATCATTAGATACTTCACAACCATAAAATAAATATAGTCAAATATATCTTTAAAATTTATAGATCTTAATATAAATTATCTCATAGAAAGTTTACTTCTCTATCATTTAGGATATACTGGTTGCTATACACCAGATACTATACCATTTACTCAGTGGCTTAACGTAAGAAATGTTAATTGTCACTTAGGGAATCATCCAGTGAGGATGGAAAGATATATTTATGGTGGGAATAGGCTCTGCTTTGCCCTTGATCCAAGAATGTAGATTCCTTCCATCTAATGGCCTTAGCATTTCTAGGGCTTCAGAATGTTCTGGTGGAACATGCTCATTACTTGACAAGAAGAAGGTGAGCAGGTAGGAGGTGGTGAAAGAGAGAGAGAGAGAGTAGAGAGTATCAGTTCAGTTCAGTCGCTCAGGTGTGTCCGACTCTTTGCGACCCCATGAACCGCTGCACTCCGGACCTCCTTGTCCATGACCAACTCCCAGAGTCCACCCAGAACCATGTCCAGTGAGTTGGTGATGCCATCTAACCATCTCATCCTCTGTTGTCTGCTTCTACTCCTACCCTCAATCTTTCCCAGCATCAGGGTCTTTTCCAATGAGTCAGCTCTTCGCATCAGGTAGCCAAAGTATTGGAGTTTCAGCTTCAACATCAGTCCTTCCAATGAACATACCAGTCCACCTTTAGGATGGACTGGTTGGATCTCCTTGCAGTCCAAAGGACTCTCAAGAGACTTCAACACCACAGTTCAAAAGCATCAATTCTTTAGTGCTTAGCTTTGTTTATAGTCCAACTCTCACATCCATACATGACTACTGGAAAAACCATAGCCTTGACTAGACAGACCTTTGTTAACAAAGTAATGTCTCTGCTTTTTAATATGCAGTCTAGGTTGATCATAACTTTCCTTCCAAGGAGTAAGCGTCTTTTAATTTCATGGCTACAATCACCATCTGCAGTGATCTTTGAGACCAAAAAAATAAAGTCAGCCACTGTTTCCACTGTTTCCCCATCTATTTTCCATGAAGTGATGGGACCAGATGCCACGATCTTAGTTTTCTGAATGTTGAGCTTTAACCAAACTTTTTCACTCTCCTCTTTCACTTTCATCAAGAGGCTCTTTAGTTCTTCTCACTTTCTGCCATAAGGGTGGTGTCATCTACATATCTGAGGTTATTGATATTTCTCCCGGCAATCCTGATTCCAGCTTGTGCTTCCTCCAACCTGTGTTTCTCATGAGGTACTCTGCATATAAGTTAAATAAGCAGGGTGACAATATACAGCCTTGACAGACTCCTTTTCCTATTTGGAACCAGTCTGTTATTCCATGTCCAGTTCTAACTGTTGCTTCCTGACCTGCATACAGGTTTCTCAAGAGGCAGTCAGGTGGTCTGGTATTCCCATCTCCTTCAGAATTTTCCACAGTTTATTGTGATCCACACAGTCAAAGGCTTTGGCATAGTCAATAAAGCAGAAATAGATGGTTTTTCTGGAACTCTCTTCCTTTTTCGATGATCCAGCAGATGTTGGCAATTTGATCTCTGATTCCTCTGCCTTTTCTAAAACCAGCTTGAACATCTGGAAGTTCACAGTTCACGTATTGCTGAAACCTGGCTTGGAGAATTTTGAGCATTACTTTACTAGCGTTTGAGATGACTGCAGTTGTGTGGTAGTTTGAGCATTCTTTGGCATTGCCTTTCTTTGAGATTGGAATGAAAACTGACCTTTTCCAGTCCTGGGGCCACTGCTGAGTTTTCCAAATTTGCTGGCATACTGAGTGCAGCACTTTCACAGCATCATCTTTTAGGATTTGAAATAGCTCAACTGGAATTCCATCACCTCCACTAGCTTTGTTTGTTAGTGATGCTTCCTAAGGCCCACTTCACTTCACATTCCAGAATGTCTGGCTCCTGGTGAGTGAGTGATCACACCATCATGATTTTCTGGGTCATGAAGATCTTTTTTGTATAGTTCTTCTGTGTATTCTTGCCACCTCTTCTTAATATCTTCTGCTTCTGTTAGGTCCATACCATTTCTGTTCTTTATTGAGCCCATCTTTGCATAAAATGTTCCCTTGGTATCTCTAATTTTCTTGAAGAGATCTCTAGTCTTTCCCACTCTATTGTTTTCCTCTATTTCTTTGCATCGATCACTGAGGACGGTTTTCTTATCTCTCCTTGCTATTCTTTGTATAATTGCTCATGATTGCATCATCTCAGGAAAGGCATACTTTCTGGCGTATTCCACTGGCAAGAACTAGCTACATGGCACCCTGATTCAAGGTCAGAAAATTGTAGTCCTACTGAGTGCCAGGAAGATGAAAGGTAAATATTGCGGAGCATCAGTTTTTATGTTCTGGATGCTTATATCTTTATCATAACCCTCCAACAAACATATAGGCATCCAGAACGTAGAATAAATAACCCTTTAATCTGTTTAGTCTCAATTTCATCTCTCTGCTCCCTGTGAGTATACATAGCAACTCATTTTTCTCCTAAAGAAAAACAAACATTGAAACTATTATATATATTACAGAAGACAGTACCAACTTAAACTCATTCAGTTTTAATGTTTTAAAAAATATTTTTTTCTTTGGAAAGTATAATTATAACAAAACCTTTTATATGGTATTTTATAATACTAATGAAAACTTTTGTAACTTTCCCTTGAAACTCCTCCTTTTGGTGGTGTTATGATTTAATTTTTACCTCTTGGCTTATTTTCTCTTGATAAATTGTATCAATAGATAGATATGGGCTTCCTTTAATAATTTATGTAAGCAACAGTCTTCCTATTTTCCTTAAGTCACAGAGTAAAATCTAGTATACCTAAGGTCCATATTTTTATGAGGGTATTTTTTTCTGAATTTCCCCGAGATTATATGATTTCCCCCAATCCTCCATTGCACAGACACACACACACACAAATCACTTAAGGAATTAGCACAACCAGAAAAAACAGTATCATTCTCCTTTGAGGCTTAGAGATTAGCAGTCAACATAGAGATGTTACTGGCATGAAGGAATTTGCTGATAACAAGTTGAGAGATAGATCAGGATTTGCTGGTACATGGGATAGAAGGATAAAGTGACTTATGGGGAACTGGACAAGAATGCATGGAGATGTGGCCAAACTATAATTAAGCCATCTTACTTATAAATATTCACGTGGTATGAATGTATATCCATGGCTGTGTCTGCAGCTGGCAGTGAGTCATGCTTACATGTAAAATAAATATTAACAAGTTTGTACACATAACATACTTTATGCAAAACTTATGAACGATAGTTTAAGAAAGAACATGTTTTAGAAGCAAGGGGTGCCCTTAAATTGACAGTTTTTGTACTTGGATCTGTGCAGTGGTGTTAACTTAACTGGGAGCTAACCAAATTTTATGTAATTTGAATACTACTCAATAATATTCACCAGTGTTTTCCACTGTTTGAATGTTTGCTACAGTTGTTTGTAAATATTTTAACAAACAAAATACAAAGTAGAAGATATGAATGTCATTGTGGATGACTTACATATAAAATCTGAAAAATAATTTAAAACCTGAATTAGCAAAAGTAGTATGTTATGGATGGTTCACGTAACTGTTTTGCAAAACAAAACACAAGGCAAGCCTATAAAATACTGTATTCTAAGAGGAAATTAACTTATATGAAGTAGTATATAACCTCATGTCTAACTTCAAGGGTATTTTGGACTACCTCTTAATAATTAGACTAACATCAGTGTAAGATGAATAAATTCTTTGTGTGATATATTTGTCACAAAACAAAGATTGGTCCTGTAAGATAGGGCAATTGATTAGTGTGCTTTAAATTTTCCTTGTAAGAATGATGACTTAAAATATTAAATAGCTATTGTATTATATTACAGTTGAAAAAAAATTTACAGACATTCATTCTGTGTTAATTTCCCTTTTAAAGTTTTATATTATCATATATCTATATTAGGTAACTATATTTTTATGTTATTGAAGTATATAAACTCTTCACAATATTTTGTTAATGATAATTAAAGAACCTGTACATTTACTTATATAGATTTTTATAGAAAATCTCTGAAAATATTATATAATCCAATCATAGAAATATGATTTACTGGTTATGATTATGGTCACATTATTATTAAAAAATGAAATATTATTAAAATACAGAAAAACCTATGATTACAGGAATTCTCAAAAGTCCTGTGAATTCCAATCTTTTGTTCCAAAACCCCAAAGACTATATGTTGTTGTTATTGTTGTTTTTGTTTAGTCACTAAGTTGTGTCAGACTCTTTTGCAACCCCATGGACTGTGGCCTGCCAGGCTCCTCTCTCCATAGGATTTACCAGGCAAGAATACTGGAGTTGGCCATTTCCTTCTCCAGGCGATCTATTATTCCTCAAGAATTTAGAACACAACTCAAGGTGACAGTAAAAATGCTGTGATGTATATGACTTCTTCTTTAACTCCATGATAAGTGACTTTGGGCTTAATATCCATGTGCAAAAACCCAGTATCTGTGAAGTCTTATGGTTTGCTTTTTCTCTCTGAGTACCAAAGGGAAAAAACTGCACTGGAATCTGATAAACATAGTTTAAACATTAGCTTTGTCATTTACCATCTATGTCACCTTGACTGTTACTTAAATTCCTGAAATTTATTTTCTTCTACTGAAATACTGAAAGCAGTATTTTTAAGGAAGAGATAATATATGCAAAGTGCCTGACAAATGGTATGAACATCATAAATGAAGTTATTGTATACTTTTTAAATTTTATCAGAGCAACAGGAGTAAAAACAAATATAATAATGATGTTTTTAAATTTGATATAGCTACGTCTGATTTAGGGAGAAAATACCACCAGATGTCTTATCTAAGGAAAGGAAATTTATTGATATAAGTGAATATCTACATAAATGTTAGGAAATTGAATTTTGATATGCTAGACAGTATAACTAATTCAGAGTCTTGAAATTTATAAATTCCACTTTAAGTTTTCAAGTCAATTTCATGGAAATAGTGTTTTGTTTTGAATGATGTATGCTTTGGGTGGTTTTTTAAGGGGGTATAGTTAAGTATTTGCTACAACTTTTGTATCATAATTTTCTGTTGAAAATCATTTCATTGTTAATTTCATGTATCTTTAATTACATAAATGTTAAGAATCATTTTTTGGCTCTTTAGTATATAGAGTTAAACTATTCCTAATTCAAACCAGAGTCCAACGCTCTCCCAGTCCTGTTTAATCTTGTCCGGACCTCATTTTACATCATTTAGACGTCCTTTGGGTGGGAAAGACAACCCCATATATCCATTTTTATAGAATTAGTGGCATTTCACTAACTTTTTCAGTCCTGTTTTTCAGCATCATGACAACAAGGACATCTTAATGTTCAATTACTTATATTGCAAAGGAAAAGTATAAATGGCCAATCAAAATCAATTAAAATGCTATATTTCTGAAAATTTATAGGTGAATAGTATTTAGTTTACTAGAAACAGTCAATACTCTTTTCTGTTTCTTTAGGAAACCAGGGAGAAGGGAGAGACATGCATATTCCACAGCGGACTGTATTAGAGGTCAATGTGTTTTGTTTTTATGGGTGACAGGGGAAGAGATTGCTAAAGAAAAGAAAAAATAAAGCTTTCAAAAATACTATTACACTATGCGTTTTATCAGGAAATATTTTAATGGAATTATGCTTTTCAGCAGAGAGGACCCTCAAGTTACAAATATTTAATTTAGAAAATCATCTTCTTTTGTTTTATTTTCAGAGAACTTTGGATAACTTCATCTGAATCACATTTTGACCTGACTTAATTAATGCATTTTATTCTGTTGGTAGTAGGCTGTTGCTTAAAAATCCATAGTTTGCCCTCACATCTGGGCCACACCTCTTACTTACCTGTTTCCTGGCACAATTAGACCATGCCTCAACTTGCATTGTCTTGTCTTCTCCAGTCATAACTGCTCCCCAAGGCTTAGTACAGCCATTGTTTAAAGTTTGTTATCTCTAGAAGTTAGCTTTTGGTTGGTTCAAGCTATTACTGTCCCATATTGATATTTCTTGTGATATTTTTCCTCTCCCTTTAATGATCTGCAACATTATTTTCAGTATATTTCTATAGGCCTCAGTTCCAAAATTGGTGCTCACTGTCAAATTCCATTTCTTTGTGTCTGAGAAGGAAAGCCTGCTATTCTGAAGACAAAAAATTTCTGATTCTGCAGTCTGTGTAATCAGAATACATACTCCTGATTTCAGGTTGGTCATAGGAGAAATAAAGGGAGATAGCCTGATATTGGGTGAGTGGAATTAAATCTCTCACAAACCCACATAGAAAGTTTTAAATACTCATAAAGCATTCTATCTCTGATCTTGTACCTCTTGTTGATAACTTTTTAAAAAGGCAGCTCCTGTGTTTTGTGGATGTGTTGTGACTCCAGAGCAAACCTTTCCACTCTTCCCATATCTGACACAGAACTTTAGCAGAGAGAACCATTTGTCTGTGTCATGGTTCTCCATATCCCTGGAATTCAACTCTGTTGCTATTACAGCATATAGGTCCAGGAGGTATCTTTAAACCAATGTTGAAAATGAATTCCTATTTCCCCCATAGCCCAGTTTGCATGCATTGCTGCATGGCAGAACTTAGAACAGACCAGGGATCAGTCCCAAATGAGAGAATGCCTCAGTACATCTTTGTCATGCTATTCTCTGTACCATTAGGACCATAGCGATTTGACATGATTCTTTTCCTGTAGCAGATACTTGGATCCACAGGTGCCTATAGGCACATCCAGGAGCTTTAGAATAGCATGAAAAGCAAAGGTGTTACGAGAGAATTCTAATTATAAATCTACCCCTTCACAGGGTAGACCAGGTAGACCGGGTACACCTTCACAGAATAAACCACAGGCAAAACTAGGAAAGAGTGTCTTGACAAAACTAGGAAAGAGTGTCTTGACAAAGAATGTCTTGACAAAGCCCTCCTGGAGGGCTTCCCTGATATATCAGTTGGTAAAGAATCTGCCTGCAATTCAGGAGACTCTGGTTCGATTTCTAGGCCAGGAAGACCCAATGGATGACAGGATATGCTACCCACTCTAGCATTCTTGGGATTCCCTTTTGTGGCTCAGCTAGAAAAGAATCTGCCTGCAGTGCAGGAGGCCTGGGTTGGGTTCCTGGATTGGGAAGATCCCCTGGAGAAGGGAAAGGCTACCCACTCCAGTATTCTGACCTGGAAAATTCCATGGACTGTATCTTCTATCCTACCTTAGTCTGTTCATTTGTACTTAATATGCTGCATGTAACATCATAGGCTGACCTCAGGTTATTAAACAAAGAGATTTGCTTTTTTAAGAAAGCACTTTCAAAATTATGGAGGGGAGGATAAAAAAATCTTATTGCAGAGAAAGGGTTGTTCAGAACTACTGAAATTATATTGTATAGACTTATTCCCACATTATGCACTGATGTAGAGAGAACAATCATCAGTAATAACTACAAATAAACTAGTAAATTGCCATAACTTGCTTGTAAGCAGAATCTTTGGGGCGTTGGGTTCCATGCTTATCCAGAAAAACAGAACAAATATGATAGACATAAGAAGATGGGGAGAGCATTTTAAGGAATTGTCTTACACACATGTGGAGGCTGTCAAGTCCAAAATCCAGCAGACTGGGGATTTATTTAAGAATTGATTTACTCTTCAGTCTGAAGGCTAGAAACTCAGGCAAAATTTCTGTGTTTCAGTTAGGAGGCAGAAGTCCTTCTTTGGGAAACCTGTCTTTGCTTTTGAGGTCTTTGATTGAATGAAGTCCACTCACATTATGGAGGGTGATCCACTTAAAGTGGAGTGATTATAAATGTTAATCACATCTATAGATTCCTTTATAGCGATATTTAGACCAAATAACTGGTCACTTTAGTCAAGTTATACATAAAAACAGACAAGCAACACTCATCTATTTTGTAAAAACAAATTCATATCATTTTTAAGATGTTTCTTTGCACATTAAAATTTAGAGTGAAAGTAAAAATCTATTTTTCACATTAGGCAAGATGATAACGTCAGAGAGCTTTTCCCTCAGGTATATCTGATAAAAGATTCTCAGAGACAGTCTAGCAAACCAAACTATTTATTAGGTTATATTATTGGCATAAAGGGAAGCATCTGCAAATGAATACATAATTTCTTCTTCATCTTTAATTAGATCCTTATAGCTTCATCACTTTGAAAAACTGCTAGTCTCTCTGATCCCTGCGGTATTTATAAAAAGCCAGTACATCAAGCCCATATATATTTCTTTTAAGGAAAGAAACAAAAATCAAAACAGGAACTAGTGGCTATTTCAGAGGTCTGGAGCTATATGGCAAGGGAAGGAGAAGTAGGTCTATGTGCCTGGCTCAGCTATTGATCAAAGAAACTACTTGACAGAAAAAGTCAAATATGCTAAGATTCCCAAAACTTCCAAAGTTCTTCACAGAATCCTCTACTTACAGGAGAAATTCAAAATGGCACTCTGCTCCTAGTGGGCCCCAGGGCAGGGCCTGGTACTGGTGGAAACTTTGAGCCCACTCTGCAAGTGGGCTCTGGTGAGATAGGCCTTAACAATGCCAGCATTAGTTTTTCCCATTTTAATTTCTTATTGGCAGTAACTTTCTAATTCTCCTTGCTTTCCAGCACTTTTTGAATTGCCTAACTCAGAAATATTTAAAACTCTTTTCACAAGCACAGTACCTCTTTCCTTGAGGAACATAATCCAGAGAAGCAGGGAAGGCAAACCTTGAAAACAGACTTACAGTCCTTTTGGAATCTAACATTAGAGGTGGAGGAGTGGCAGCTGGTTGAATGTGAATCACAATCAATTGACATTTATAGAATGCCTATATGGCTCCATCTCGGCAGGGCTGTTGCCAAGAAAGATCATTCTCCAATGTTGTTTGCATTCTTCCCACAGAGCATGGCTTTGCTAAGCTCCCCTAGCTTGTCACTAACTTGGCAACAAGTTTCAATCATGGCTTTATGAGTTTGACATTGTAGTGAAATAGTCATCAGTGTGTATTTACTAAAACTTTACATGCTTATTTTCATTCATATGCTGTAAATATAATCATTGCCTTGTTTTCAGAAAAGTTAGAGACTAACCAGGAAAGCAAAATAAAATAAAAATAAAATAAAAACAATGAAAGATCAGTAAATATCTAGTACTTATATAATGTGTATATATATGTATGTATATATTACATATAGTATATGTATTCCTCTGTTAAAATATGAAAGACTGAAAGCATACAGAGTTCCAATAAAGGAGGAATCATTGGAATGCAGTGGTCCAGGGAAGGTGTGTGGGAATGGTGAAACTTGATCTGAGTGTGGAAGAGGTTGAATATTTGAACAGGCAGAGGAAAAAGTTCAGCTACTATTGTATAATTTTCTGCTCTGCCTACCACCCTTTAACTGTCCTGCTGAGTACTGAGTCTAGAATGGAAAAGTGTCTTGAGATGATCAAAGTCTAACTTTGGTCTAACTTATTTAGAGGGCTTCCTTGGTGGCTTGGATGGTAAAGAATCTGCCTACAATGTGGGAGACCCAGGTTTGATTCCTGGGTTGGGAAGATCTCTTGGAGAAGGGAATGCAACCCATTCCAGTATTCCTGCCTGGAGAATTCCATGTGCAGAGGAGCCTGGTGAGTTACAGTTCATGGACTCACAAAGGGTCAGAACTACTCAGTGAATGAACACACACACAACTTGTTTAGAAGAATCAGTAGAGAAAAATCCCTGCAGCGTGCTTGTGTGTGTTTAGAGGTGGGTTTACACCCAGCAACTCAACATTCAGCAAGGACACTGTCCTGCAGATGAGTTCCTTAAGTTCTAGTGGGAAAAAAGACAGAAATGAATTAAAGTGAAATCTGAATACTTCAATAAAAATGAAATATAAAAATTACTACTATGGATATGTGGAGGGAGAAGAGGAAATGTAACTCACTGTATTGAGAACATTTAAAAATTTTAACCAGGAACGACCACACTTTCTTTGACCAGTAAAAGAATCACATTTTTTTTAACTCAGTCTCAGATATTTTCCTCAGATTTCATGCACCACACTAATATCTTGGGATAACTGGGAATCAGCTTAATTATCACCTAAGAAAATAAAAAATCAATGTCTTTCTCTTTTACCGTGTTACTGCTTGAAAATATGAAAGCTAAACAGTAGGCAAATGTTGAGATAGCTGGCAACTTTTGAATATGTATCAATTGCTTTGATAAGCTTATATTTTATCTCATTATAATTGTAGATGCTTATCATAATAAGTTGAGAAGATTTTGAAGGAAATGGAGAACTCATGAGCAGTATGTATCATTATATATATATATGTATATATATAATAATATGCATTTTTATATATACATATATATGTGTGTGTGTGTATATATATATATATATATATATCTTCAAAGAGAATAAAAATGTAGAGCTCCCTATTTTGCATTAGACACTGAGATTTGTCCACTTTTATTCTCCTCATGTTTGGTACCATACTTGATATATAATAGATATTCAAAAAGCTTTTATTGGGCTTAGTTTCATTTTAGTTGGAAAACGGGTATAAATTATATATTATTTGATATAGTCTCTATCACTGGACCACAGTATTTTTTGTACTTCTTGAGTGGAATTTTTTTATGATAACAATAGTGTCACAGACTTTTGAAAATGCTTTAAATGTTAAAAATGATAAAATGATAGGTAGGTTGGTAGATAGATGGATAAAAACCTTTGCCAAATTTGGGGTGCTATTTGCTTCTGCCACCCATTAGCTTGGTTTGACCACCTCCTAATTCAGGATCATCATTCCTGGAACTTTTTCCTAGCTCTTAAAATGTTGGTTCTATTGATTCCTTTCTTACCTCTACCAATATTGCACAGAGATAACATTACTGGGAAAAAAATAAAATATTATCACAATTTAGCAATGTAGTGTTAAAGAGTTAACATAATTGACTGAAATGAGGTGGAAATCTTGTTTCCCAAGAGCAAACTTGCAAACCATAAAGAAGAAAGCATTGGAGGAAAGATACACTGGGTTTTAGCAGAGGGCTTTGATTATGTGGTAATTATAACAACAATAAAACAACAGTACGTGTTCAAGTTTGTTAAGGAACTAACATATGTCAGCTTTTCACAGGAATTGTCTCATTATTAGAAAGATCATGTTAATAAAAATCTTAGTATCTCCATATTTGGTATACTACTAAGGTTTGGGGACAATTTAGTTTTATTTAATTCAAATTTGAGTATAATCATGCCAAGAAATGGCAACCCACTCCAGTCCTCTTGCCTGGAAAATCCCATGGACAGAGGAGCCTGGTAGGCTACAGTCCATGGGGCTACAAAGAGTCGGACATGACTGAGCGACTTCACTTCACTCACTTCACTCACATCTTACTTTATCATTGGAGAAGGAACTGGCAACTCACTCCAGTATTCTTGCCTGGAGAATCCCATGGACAGAGGAGCCTGGCAGGCCATGGTCCAGGGGGTCGCAGAGGGTTGGACATGACTGAAGTGACTAAGCAGCAGCATGCCAAGAAAATCTACCACACTTAAGAAATTGAGTACTTAAAACAAGATAGGATATTCTGAAAGTTTGTTTCAGGGAAGAACAGATGTAATGTTACTAGAAGATTTTCTAGTGTAAACAAAACTGCTATGTACAGAATGCTGTGCTGTACTTAGTTGCTCAGTCGTGTCTGACTCTTTGTGACTGCATGGACTGTGGCCAGTCAGGCTCCTCTGTCCACAGGGATACACCAGACAAGAATACTGGAGTGGGTTGCCATATCCTCCTCCAGGGGATCTTCCCAACCCAGGGATCGAACCCAGGTTTCCCTCATTGCACGCGGATTCTTTACCATCTGAGACACCAATCAGGGAAGAACGGATGTAATGTTGCTAGATTTTCTAGTTTAAACAAAACTGCTATGTGAGGAATGTTCTAGTATAAATAATTTTTATATTTTAACCACTTTTGGGGGTTATGGATAGCTGGAATGGCTTTTTAACATAATACTTATCTGTGCCAGTTTCAGTCTCTAAATTCATCCATTTGACAGTTTTCTATAGATATATATATGCATTTGCATTTCTAAGATGCTTTTGACAAGAAATATTCTCCTTATTGTACATAAATTATTACTTCTCAACATAGAATTTGAAATGTAAAAGATGTTCAGGTTGCTTACTAAACTGAAGAAAATCAAATGTAGCAATGTGTTGATGGTAGGTCTGGTCATTTGTCTTGGGAAGAAAGGATCCACAGAGCTAGTGAGTGAGATTCAGCTTCTCCCAGTTTATTGGTATTCAGGGTTTTTTTTTTTTTTGGTTAAGTATCATTCTGTAGAAGTAAGATAAAAACTATCTCTTGCTTTAAAAAAAGGGAAGTAAAATTTATTGTACTTTTATTACTACCACTTCCTTTAGAGGCAGGGGATGTAACATTTCGTTTAAAATTTGATTATAC
The DNA here is from genome assembly GCF_054371585.1 of Giraffa tippelskirchi. Taxonomy (NCBI): domain Eukaryota; kingdom Metazoa; phylum Chordata; class Mammalia; order Artiodactyla; family Giraffidae; genus Giraffa; species Giraffa tippelskirchi. Next base: position 69,192,212 of record NC_137278.1, read on the forward strand.
TACATTCATCAAAAAACATTCTCAAAGCAAAATCCTAAATAGGAAGATGATTTCAAAGCTAATGTAGAACAGAATCCTAAAGATCCTCCATTCTATCTGTGTGACCTATGGCCACTTGGTACCTCAGTGGCCTCATCTATGGAAAACACTCATTTTGAAGAGTGGTTGTGAGAATTAAATCTAATGTGCTCAGTACACCTTACACAAAATTGATATTATGATATACATGTCTTTTGATAGTCAATTTAAATTACTTACGGTTCTGTCCTAGGGAAAAAAATATAGCTAGAATTAATTATTTCTTAGAGATTACTTAGAAATGTTGGATAAATTAAAGTCAGGAATACAGATGGCATCTGAGCTAAAAGAGGAGTACTCTTTTGCAGAACCCTTGATGCCACAATAAAACAGGTTTTGTTGATGCTGTTGTTTGCATTTATTTTAATTAACTTAACAAATACTCAAGTATATAATGTGTCAAAATACTATGTTAGGCTCTAGAAAGTCATATAAGAGGCAGATTGTCTACCCTAAGGGAGCTGCTTTGTTATAAATTGAATTAAGGAATTTGAAAAAAAAATTAGGTCACAAACCAATAGGATGAGCTGGAGTCAAGATTGGGCACTCCACTTGTTAAGAATTTATTTCATTTGGTGAGATCTGAAGCCACTCACTCCCTGGAGGCATGAACCAGGCCAGCATTGTTTTGCCCAGTCTTTGGATATAAATATAGAAAAACATGTGGAGTTTTTCTTCCATATAAAATACAGAATTTCTGAAATGATTAATATGACTCAATAGCTGCAATCTTGATGTTTTGAAAAGTCACTCAATCTTTTGCAGTTATTAAGCAACTTGTATGTAATGCCAAAAAATGTTCTAGAATGCAACTATTACTGAACATTTCTGCAAGTTCTCTAAGGTGAGGTTTATGGTAATTCAGAGCTGTGGTCCCCCCATTTCAAAATAACTCAGAGCCTATATATTCTGCTGCTCCCAAACTGCCAGCATTGTCATACCTGAAAGGAGTTCAATTATAATCATCTTGGATGCTTTACTTTTTATTTAAATCCATCCATAAAAATAGTATTATTAGAATGACCCAACTTATAATTATGAAGTTATTTAGAAATAATTGTGTGAACCGGAAATTTCCTCAAAACACAAGGATTCTATTTTATAGCAGGGATTTTGGATACAGGTTGCTTTTCTATTTGTTTTGTTTTCTGGTCCTCTGGAAATACTAATTTTATTTCACAAATTTTATGTAGTGTTATTATGTGGCAGGCACCATTCTTGGTGCTATACTACCATAACTACATTTGATCCCTGTGACAACTTTAAGCATTAGATATTATTATCTTCATTATACAGATAAGGAAACTGAGGCACAGATAGGACAATTTCCTCAAAGCCACATGACTGGTGGAACTAGAATTCTAAGCCAATTAATCTAGCTCCAGAGTCTTTGACCGTAACTACATTGAGCATATCCTTAAATACTAACACTTAGTTATACTAGAGATAAAGCATTGGTCACCTTCCAAGTCTTTAATGCTTCTAGTGGTATGTTCCCTAGCCCTACAGTGACAGGGGTTTAGGGTAGAGGTTGGCAGAGACTCATTTAAACATCAGAGTGGGAAGAACGGGAGATTTTCAAAGGTATCAACAATGAGACTGTAGTATTTCCTTTCATTTTTGTTCACTTTAATCTTTTCCCTTGAGCACCGGCCTAGAGAAAAGATCCAGTGCTGCTTAGCATGATGTAACCCCAGCAGCCTCTGCTTGGTCCCCTGTGTTCCAATAGTACTCTTCTCCTTTACAGCTAGTTGATGGCCCTTCAAAGGTATTGCTTAGACCCAGAATGTCCAGTACTACTAATCCCTTTCTGACCCTACAACCCCCATCAGAAGTCTTTTAGCAACTCTTGCATAGTGTTCAACCCTCAGCTCAAGCATTTATATCTTCCCATGACCAGACCAGATGGATGAATCTTTCTGTACTTGTGCATTGTGCTGTTTACAGTCTTTATTAGTACCCATTACATTTTAGCTAATCTTCTGGTCTGGTGCCCGTCTCTCTCAATAAATAGTTCCTTGATGATATTGAATGTTCCTTGAGGAGAAGTCTCACATTGTAAAGAAAAAATTAAAAATGTCATGTAGAATAATAGCTCATTTATGCCACACACATACGCATGTACAGGGGAAATAAAATATAGGGAAGTACATGAAAGAGTAAAGATCAGGTGTCTCTGAGTGCTGGTTATGAGAGAGAATTTTCTTATGCTTTTTTCTAAATTTTCCAAATTCTCTACAATGAAAATGAGTTGCTTTCTTAAAAAAGAAAAATAAGCATCTCAGAAATGTATTAGAAATAACAATGGAGTTCTTTACTGAATAAGAACACTATATACAAGGTCTTTTAAAAATAGAACAATTCTTAATGCATGGAATGTGGGCTTCCCAGGTGGCTCAACCAGTAAAGTATCTACCTGCAATTCAGGAGACCTGGGTTTGATCCCTGGGTGCGGAAGATCCCCTGGAGAAGGGCATGGCAACCCATGGAATGTAGTGAGTGTGTAATATATTTGGATCAGTAGATGAGCAAAGAAATTGAATGTGATATCTGCTTAAACTGAGGAAATCCTTATACTTAGAAATCCTTCTATACTGTACATCTTGAGAATTTTGATGTTGCCCAATATGTTTTAGAGACTCTGTACATGTTGAGCATTTTTCTTTTCTCTCAGTCCTCTACAGCAAAAATAAAAAGGTCAGTTTAAAGAAATGTGAAATTAGAAATAATACTACATCAGAGACATCCTTAAACATATAGACCTGACAACATGACATGTGCCCACATATTCCTCTTAAATTGAATTAACATTTATTTTATTTACTCAGGATTATTTATTATTTATATTGTAAAGTCTTGCTTGAAGAGTTACCACACTGTTTCAGAACTGTGTATAATTCTAAGCTTGTTTTAGAACCTGCTCATCCGAATAACTGAAAGCCTTATTAAAATTATAAATTATCTATCATAAGTTTTTTAGAGAATATGGGAATTTTTTCAACTTTTTGATTTATAAAATTTCAAATATATGAGATTAAAGCAATTTAAATTGAAAATTGATAAATATGTAAAAATAAATTCAACAAATAGGAGAGCATTCCTCTTTAGAATTAAAGTGATCATATGTACCTAAGATAATTTTGGTTGATTTTTATTTTGCATTGTTTGTGAATAGTTAGAAAATGAAAGGATCTACTTAATAGGAATTTACTATATGTTAGTGAGAATAAAATTTAAATGATTATAATATTTCAATAAAATATATGATTAACATTATATTTAAAATGCACATATATTCAGAGTGCACTTTAAAAACTTAATGTCTCAAAAGATAATCGCTTGCATATCATTTAATAAAATAGACTGACTTCATTCACAGCAGTGTACTAACTTCTGGGATAATACACAGAGATCTGAGACATAGGTCCTACCCACAGATAGCTTGCAATATTAGTGAATAAACAAAGTATGCCAAATAGATTGCATATGCCCCTGTGTAAGATATGATGAGTCAAAAAATGAAGCTTCTCCTTGAAGGTCAGAGAAAGGTAAAATTATCTTCAAAACCCCATTAAGATTTAGATCATTGGAGGGAAGTGAGAAAGTGACAGGCCAGAAGATGGGTTACATGGCCCAAGTGTGGTGGTAGGGAATTGATTTCTGGAGACTAAGACAAGAAAAGCCTAAACTGGAAGATGTCGACCAAAGAATAGTAGATTAATCTGTAGTGGTATAGAGCTGTAATTAGGACTAGGTAAAAAATCAAGGTGATTGTGTGACTACAGAACAAGACTCAGTGGCTGAAGGAATGCTGTTTAATGTGGAATGGGAAGTCAAAGCCAACTCTGCAGTCTCAAGCTTGGGTAAAGGAAGTTTGAAAGATAAAACCTATGGTTACTTGAGTTCAGCATAAATGAAATTTTACTAGGAAACTTGAGAATTTTAAGAGTAATTTCTTATTTCTATATTATTTTCCCCAAATTTCATTTAGATTTGATGCACCAGAACATATTTCCCTGAGTAGAAAATGTTATTGACCTATTAGTAAAATTTTTATAATATTCAAGATTCAGTCATAATGTAATTTATGTACCTAGAATTATGTAGCAGTGGCAGCTTAAAAATAGGCTTCCCAGGTGATGCTAGTGGTAAAGAATTTGCCTGCCAATGCAGGAGACATAAGAAACACAGGTTTGATCCCTGGGTTGGGAAGATCTCCTGGAAAAGGGTATCACAGCCCACTCCAGTATTCATGCCTAGAGAATCCCATGGACAGAGGAGCCTGGCAGGCTATGGTCCATAGAATCCCAAAGAGTCAGACATGAGTGAAGTGACTTATCACGGCAGCTTAAAATAACTGCTGCTAGATTGTTTTAAAAGTCAAAGAACTTTAAAAGTCTTATTCACTTTTTCATTTTCAAAACTTATTATAATACCTAGGTTAGAGCAAGTGCTCACTAATTGTTTATTAAGTTAATGAATAGTAATATTTATTAGAGTCCTCCAACTTTAATGCCTTGTCAATTTAATAGAACTTTCAAATCAACTCATGATGATTTCCTAAAAGGGCTAAAGTGTTGGGTTTTGGTGGATGCAAGGAATATAGTGTATTTCTTCTGACTTTATGAAATTCGAAATCTAGTGACACAACTACCTTTTAATTAGATATTATGTAATTAACACAGTAGGTTTTCATTATGATTCATTAATATGGAACCTCAAGGCTATACGTCATCAGTACCTAGCCATGTAATGATATCACTGATTAAACCTCTGAAACTGGTCATATCAAGTTCCACATCAGGGTCCTTTAAAATTTAATGTAACTTGTATATTTAACTTTAGAAGGAAGCCTTATGTGTGGTATTTCCCTTCCTCTCTTCTTAAAGTAATTAAAGCATTAATACCTATCTCATTTTCATTCCATTTTCTGGTTTGCCTTCAAATCATTTCTTCTCTGGTTTGCTTAACTAAACAGTTTAAGTATTTCTGCTAAACTGTTTTTAAGAAAGTTTCTTTTTCTTCAATTACAATAGGAGTGGTAAAAGTAGTAGTAATATTATTAATTATAATAGGAGTGATAATAGTAGTATATTATTAATATTATTATATGATTATGAAGCTATTGCCTATCAATTCCTATCCTTTTATTATGTAAATAGTAATTTCAGCCCTTTAGTCTTGAAGAAGATAATTATAATAAATTGATTTGTGTTTCTCTGAAAGAAAGGATTGCTGTCATCTAAATTCTTTGGCAGTATTATTAATTGTTTCCACACTGAAGTTTCAGATTTTTTTTCTTATTAAAAGTTTTACTTGTCAGCAAGAAAAGCTAGTAGATACAAGGAATATAATGCATTGCAGCTGACTTTATGGAAATCAAAATCTAGTGACACAACTACCCTTTAATTAATTTAATTAATATCAAGTCAATTTTAAAAGGAAAAGCATTATGATGAAATTGTATTTGAGGGGTCAAAAGAAGATTGGACTGTGAAAATAATACATTGTAGAACATTAATCTATTTTATATCTTTGGATTGCATCATATTAGCTTAAAAATTAGTTTAAAATCCCCAAATTAGTATTTAGAATTTTTTCCCAAAGAAGATAATTTTTTTGTACTTCTTAGTTAAGTGAGCATATATTGAATTTTAAGGCACTCTTTAGGCAAAAGTGTATACAAAATGATGGAGAGAAGATAAGCTAATGTTTCCTCAATTGAGCATCAGGCAAAGGACTTTGTCAAAATGCAAATAAAACATTGTCAGTGAGCTTCCCTAATTTTTTATATATCAAGTATATATCAAGTGATTTTAATATCAAGTAAGAATAAAGAGCACGGACATTATTACTGGTCTACAACAATTGTAATTCCTCAACAATAAATTCTGATAAAATTCCTATAAATAAACTGTTCAAGACTTTGTTTCTGGAATTATTGTTAAAGCTGAACAGTAACTGCAAATTATCCTTGGTTTTGGGAAAATACAGTTAAATTACCTTGTTAAAAGAAATTATAAAGAAGCAATTTAATTATTTTCTTTGACAGTTCATATCATTATAAACTGTAGTGGAAGAATTCTTCTTTAAAATGCATTTTGTTATATAATTTTTTTATTGGGTTATAGAAGTAAATGTCCCTTGTAAAATTAATTGCTGTCAAAAATCTTTCAGAAAATTATTCTTTTTAACTTTACCCATTCTTATGAATCTTGCCCAAGAGAACTAAATTTCATTGTCTGTTGGAGTGTTTAGTTAGACTTAAAAAGTGTACTCAAAGTATTACACTTTTTAAAATCCTCTGGAAAGATTTGACTTGTATAATTCACATTCTCTGCCTTACTTATATATTAGCTTTATGTTGCAATTACCAGATAGATAATTCTCATTAAAATAATCATATGAAGGCACATCTCTCCAATGGACTGGGGTGGGGTGGGGGCACTCTTTAAAGTCATTTTAGTCCATTGAATTTGGGAGCTTGAGAATACTTTTAAGCAAATCTAGCTAAATAAATGTGCACCCTGAAGAGCAGAATGGCTTTTTGTTTTTAATCCATTAAACGTCCTTTAATTTCTTCACAGTTCTCCTTCTGTCCCCTCTCAGCCATTTCCCTTTAGTGAAGGAACATTTGTACAATGTCAGTGAGAAAGTAAAAATCCTCCGTTGATATCAGTGAGCCTTCTAAGCAGGTGTTGAGTCCCAAGAACTCCAAGTACAAGTCTTAATAAGGGCACTGAGTATCTAGGACTTAGTGCTTTTACCAGTCATTAGCCTTGACCTCACCTGGGAGATAGAAGGAGGACCCTTGGACAGACATGTTTAGGTAAGAGTGTATTTTGTCTCTCTTAGGGGAGATATGCCAAGGAGATGCCAAAGCAAAGTTAAATATACTTGTGGAATAGGCCTGTGAACTCAGTGCTCCGGGTGGCATTCCTAAGGAAATTAGGCAAATTTTAGTACTGAAATGAAAAATTTTAAAGACGGTGCCTTTCAGTTATCCTTCAAAGATGGGAGCAAACAAATAGCTTGAGAGGGTATGAGGGATCAGGCCATGCTCTGCACGACACTGTCGGTTACTGGTGATTGTGCCAAGAGGGTCCCTCTGTTCCTCCCTCTGGTGTTCAAGAAGCTGAAGAATTACAGCCTGGTTTTTTCCCTGAATTATTTGTAACTGTTTAGGATTTTCTAGAATAGTGTGAATTGATGTCATTCTCTGAATTCCATAAATTCTAATACTGACCCAGTCTTGATTTGTTTTAATTGCAACCATTTCATTGTTAATCAGTATCATCTCTTCCCCAGTGCTGACTACTCCTGTCAATGAACTTGCCCTTAAAGAAATATGTGAATTGTAAATATAGTACTGCTGTAGTTAAATGAGATTGGGGGAGGTAAAGAGCTTGAAAACTTTAGCATGTGTTGCAATGATAGCTGTGGACACTGCAAGAAAATGACTTTTAGTTAAAACAAGTCACCTTGTGTCAGAGTGGATTGCTCTTGGTTTTCTCAGGAAATTTTAACTCCATTGCCTGGTCAGTTACCTCAAGAAAAGTATTTCTTCGTTGGATAATAACATTTAATTTATAAATTTAAACTACAAAAAAGCTATCTTTAGAAAGTACAAAATTTATAATAATTTATTCAGGTTCATTTTGAGAGTCGAGAACAAAAAAGAACTAAGGATACATTTTATTTCACATTAACTGAAATTCTAATATGGATATAAATCATTCCTAATGTGTCCATTAGCCATAGCTTCAATGTGGTGGAATTCTTGCTACCTTTCTATAATAATTGATATTCAACAGCAGAAATCTTTTTGTTCCTGGATATTTAATTTACATATTAAATTTGATTCTGAGGACCTAATTCTGTAGAAACATAATTAGAAATAAGGAGTGAGAGACCAAATTGGAGGAATGGTGGGAGATGACTAGTATTAGGGAAGAAAAAAAAAAAAAATCTAAAGATGCTAGCTCTGAAGTAAAATTGATTTGAGATTCATTTTCTTTCTGTCCTTAGTTCTGCATGATCTGACAAGTTACTTAATCTTCAATTTCCTTATCCATATACTTGGGATTCTCTGATACCCCTTCTCAGGATTGTTTTTAAGACAAAATGAATTAACATAAATATGAGGACTATCTGGTGCATAATAAGCACCCATTAAGCATTTGATGGTAATTTTTTAAAACAAATATATATATATGTACATGTGTGTATATATATATATATAGTTTGAGGCCACTCTGTGGGCAGGGATAAGATAATATAAATAACTACATACATGGTCTTTGAAGCCAGATAGACCTGGATCAAATACAGGTGGGTTCTTTGCTTCCTTGCCTTGTCACCCTGGTTCTGCTGCATAGCCTCTCCAGGCTTCGATTTCCTCATTTATAAAAATGAGATAATGAAGTAGTCCACAGATTTTAGGAAGTTCCAGAATTTCTGCCAATTTTCTCTCTCTGAATAAGACCATGTTTTTACTCTTCAGTAATGAAATAGTTATTGCAGACTACTAAGAGACTAATACTAGTCAAAGGACTTCCTTTTCCTAATAATCACTCCGACAGATAATGCCTGAATATCCCTTCCTCTGCTTCTAGCTGTCTTCTGTGGTTTCACATGTCCCTGGACCCTACAGCTGCTGTCACTGACACTGGAATGGAGATGAACCACAGAGAGCTTTGCCTGTAGCTTTTCTTTTCAACCAGGCTCTGCAAGTACAAGCAAGAAACAATCATATGGAGGACAATTGTTCCCATTCCTTTATTTTTTTCTTCTAGGCATTAATTTATTATCATTAGTGTTTTTTCATCATTTTTTTTCTTTGTCTGAGAGAGTGAGGGGCCAATTTTCCCCTATTCATTTATATTCATCCTCCCTCCCCCTTCTCTCTTCTCTCTCCCCCATGCCATCTCTTTTTCCAAAAGAACAAGCAAGCATACATTCTTAGAGCTTTCCTCCAGTGTCAGTCACTGGACTGCACAGTTATCACCTGTAAATTTGTTAGACATGTAACATTTAATTCATCAATTTAATATCCAGCCTCGCCCATGACTTCCTGAATCAGAAGTTCTGGAGGCGTGACCCTGGATATGAATTGTAACATTCCATGCAGGTACTTTAATACTATAAGCTTAAAAATCACAGCTTTCACTACAGATAACTTTCAGAGGTCTTTCCAATATGTCACATTTCTCCTTCTTTGACACAAGTAGACATTTGGAAGATGATTAAAGATCTTGGCATGCTTTCATTAAGATCAATAGACCCCATCTGTTAATCTCATAAGTTTCCCACGAGATAGAATATTGTTACATGCAATTATATTGGAGATTCACAGATTCAATGTAGGAGATATTTTTTCAGTGTCTCCTATCATCTTATTTGAAAAGCAAATATTATTTGTTTTAAGCAATCAGTATTCGACACACCAGTGTAATGATAATAGCAATTATTGTTATTTTAATCTTACTTAAAAGCTTTTTTTTTCTATATATATATTAGGTACCTGTTATTTATGTCACTCTGCTATCTTACGGGAGAATGAAAAGATAAATGAGACATTCCCCTAATTCGGGGAGCTTAAAATCAGGCTGAGTTCACACTTTTGTTTGACCCACAGGTTTTTAAAAAAATTATGATAGCCATGGATATATCTGATTTTGTTCACCACTGTTGTATTCACCTCAGCGCAATACCTGATCTTAGCTGATGTTTGATAACTATTTCTTTAGTGAATGAATGAGTACATAATCCAGATACCTTGTGAAAGACAAAGTACTTTGGCTGTTTCTTTGTCTATCTCACATTTTTTTCTTAAATCCAAAATAAACTTTTTGTGTTCAAGTTGAGTAAGGCAAATGAACTTCTGTGCAGCAGAGACCCAAAGACACAAACCTTGCTGTTTGCCCACTAAGACTTATTTAGATGTCCTGCTTGATCATCTGCATACAACAGTCTGAGGTTTGATGTTTCGATGTGAGATAGAGACATATTTTAAAATGCTGATGTTAATGAGACACAGATCTCAAATCTTGCAGGCTCACCGTGTTCTTTGCACATAGACCTGACGCCTCAAAAGGGTGTGAAAAATCAGCAGGATTCTACCATGTTTCTAGGTCTGACTAGGCTTTCTGAATAAATTAGGTCATTATCTGGCCTGATAAGTTAATCAACCCAATGCTATTCATTTGGAAATCGCAGTAATAGGGAAGGTAGGGCTCGGGGAGGGGGAAGCTGTAGCTCTGTGCTTCAGCTCAGGAAAACATCAAAATTATTTTCAGATAGTTTTAGGAAATACCCTGTGTCAAAAGTTTTAAATTAAAACCTCAAAAAGCGTGGCCATTTGGAGGTTAATCTTCAGAGTGGTGTGCTGGTGTACACTGAAGCTGTGGGATGTAAAAGGGTGGTCTGGGCTTGTTCTTCAGGCTTTTAAACTCAGATCAAGCTGTGGTTTTATTCCCTCAGATGACTCTGAAGTAGACTGACTCTGAAACTCAAGGTAGATTAAAACAGAGACAAACCCATTAATCTAATTAGCACATTTTGAAATGTTTTGAAGACCTTTATTTGGGGTTACATTCAGGAAGCAGCCCAGACCTGAAATTGCTGTGGTGGGGTAATTATTTATCTTAGACATCTCAAAGACTAGAGGTCTTTTTGATAGCAATTTCAGAATAGTCATCTGAAAAACCAGGTTATTCGCCTTAAAGATAGTTCATTGTTCTTCCTTTGAATACTTTGAAAGGAAAAATATGATTGAGAGTCCTATGTTCTTATTATAATATTATAAGCCCCTTTATAAACTATCTTCCCACATATAATATTCTGTGATATTGAAGATCAGCTCTGTCACAGAGAAGGAATTCAGAAATGGTTAGTGAAAGTGGAATGAGTGAGAGATTAGTCTGTACATCAAAACTAAGCTCCTCTGTCTAGCTTTCTAGGCTATGTCAACTTGACTCTACCTTAACTTGTCTCTACCACCTGCCTCCTTTCTACCACTGTGGGCTAATATTCTGTCTCCCAAGTACCTAAAGTCTGAGCCTGTGCATGTGCTACTTTGCTGGTCATATATGATCATTTACTTTTCATCTTTTCACCCAAATCCTCCCACCTTTTAAGGACCTTTTCAGACCCCACCTCAAGCCAAAAATGGCTTTGGGTGTGTGTGTGATTTTCCCTTCCCTAAAATCCTACTTAGCCTCTGATTTCATAAATAGAGTAAAAACCTTAGGCTGCAATTGTTAACATAGGTTTCTGAAAAATGAAGCAAATAACAACAATATAAGTGACTTACCTCACAGTTATTTTTGTTTTTCCTGATGTTGCAGTCTCGTTTTCAGTGACAGTGGTTTATGGTTTCTCATCACCAAAATAACTGGCACAATGCTGTTCCTGTTGTGGATGACCACTAAATAACTGTTGACTGATTGAAAATTATAATCATAGTTCTTATCTTTTTCACACAACAGCCATAACAATGACACTATGATATATTGCAGGAGGACTTTAGAAAGACCAAAACAGGATCATTTCTCATGATGAACTACATTCCAAGAGGGAAAAAACTGCCATATTAGTGTTCATACTTTATAAGTGAATACGTTTTTATCCATAAATATTCCTCTCTACATTTTTAATTTATAAGTCTGTATTATCAGAAATGATTATACAGATATCGGTTTTCTAGAAGGAAATGACATCAGTTCAGTTCAGTTCAGTCTCAGTCGTATCCGACTCTTTGCGACCCCGTAGACTGCAGCACGCCAGGCTTCCCTGTCCATCACCAACTCCTGGAGCTTACTCAAACTCATGTTGATTGAGTCGGTGATACCATCCAGCCATCTCACCCTCTGTCCTCCTCTTATCATCCCGCCTTCAATCTTTCCCAGCAGCAGGGTCTCTTCAAAAGAGTCAGTTCTTCACATCAGGTGACCAAAGTATTGGAGTCTCATTTTCAGCATTAGTACTTCCAATGAATATTCAGGACTGATTTCCTTTAGGATAGACTGGTTGGATCTCCTTGCAGTCCAGGCGACTCTCAAGAGTCTTCTCCAACACCACAGTTCAAAAGCATCACTTCTTCAGTGCTCAGCTTTCTTTATAGTCCAACTCTCACATCCATACATGGCTACTGGAAAAACCATAGCTTTGACTAGATGGAGCTTTGATGGCAAAGTTATGTCTCTGCTTTTTAATATGCTGTCTAGGTTGGTCATAGCTTTTCTTCCAAAGAGTGTCTTTTAATTTCATGATTGCAGTTACCATCTGCAGTGATTTTGGAGCCCCCAAAATAAAGTCTGTCACTGTTTCCATTGTTTCCCCATCAATTTGCCATGAAGTGATGGAACTAGTTGCCATGACCTTAGTTTTCTGAATGTTGAGTTTTAAGCCAGCTTTTTCACTCTTCTCTTTCATTTTCATCAAGAGGCTCTTTAGTTCTTCTTTGCTTTCTACCATAAGGGTGGTGTCATCTACATATCTGAGATTATTGATATTTCTTCTGGCGATCTTGATTCCAGCTTGTGCTTCATCCAGCCCAGCATTTCTCATAATGTACTCTGCGTATAAGTTAAATAAGCAGAGTGACAATATACAGCCTTGATGTACTCCCTTCCCAATTTGGAACCAGTCTGTCGTTCCATGTCTAGTTCTAACTCCTGCTTCCTGACCTGCATACATATTTCTCAAGAAGCAGGTCAAGTGGTCTGATATTCCCATCTCTTTCAGAATTTTCCACAGTTTATCATGATCCACACAGTCAAATGCTTTGGCATAGTCAATAAAGCAGAAGTAGATGTTTTTATGGAACTATCTTGCTTTTTCGATGATCTAGCAGATGTTGGTAATTTGATCTCTGTTTCCTCTGCCTTTTCTAAAACCAGCTTGAACATCTGAGAGTTCACGGTTCACGTACTGTTGAAGCCTGACTTGGAGAATTTTAAGCATTACTTTGCTAGCATGTGAAATGAGTGCAATTACGCAGTAGTTTGAGCATTCTTTGGCATTGCCTTTCTTTGGGATTGGAATGAAAACTGACCTTTTCCAGTCCTGTGGCCACTGCTAAGTTTTCCAAATTTGCTGGCATATTGAGTGCAGCACATTCGCAGCATCATCTTTTAAGATTTAAAATAGCTCAACTGGAATTCCATCATCTCCATGAGCTTTGTTCGTAGTGATGCTTCCTAAGGCCCACTTGACTTCACATTCCAGAATGTCTGGTTCTAGGTGAGTGATCACACCCTCATGATTATCTGGGTAATGAAGTTCTTTTTTTTGTCTTTTTAGGCGAGATCTGAGAAATCATCCCAGCCCTCAGTTTGCTTCTTACATCTTCTCAAACCTTCATTTCTCTCCTAGGATTCTGATTTACCTTTTGGGGCCAAGTGGGAATCTCTGCAGTGAAACAAAAGCTGTTACTGATGAGACTGTATTTGGGCCTGTGAGCATGGGCCCAGCTGTGGATATGACTGGTGATAGAAGCAAACTCCGATGCTGTAAAGAGGAATATTGCATAGTATAGTTCTTCTCTGTATTCTTGCCACCTCTACCTAATATCTTCTGCTTCTGTTAGTTCCATACCATTTCTGTCCTTTATTGTGCCCATCTTTGTATGAAATGTTCCCTATGTATCTCTGATTTTCTTGAAGAGATCTCTAGTTTTTCCTATTCTTTTGTGTTCCTCTATTTCTTTGCACTGATCACTGAAAAAGGATTTCTTATCTCTCCTTGCTGTTCTTTGAAACTCTGCATTCAAGTGGATATACCTTTCCTTTTCTCCTTTGCCTTTGCTTCTCTTCTTTTCACATCTATTTTTAAGGCCTCCTCAGAGAACCATTTTGCCTTTTTGCATGTCTTTTTTCTGGGGATGATCTTGATCCATATCTCCTGTACAATGTCATGTACGTCCATACTTAGTTCTTCAGGCACTCTGTCTATCAGATCTAGTCCCTTAAATCTATTTGTCACTTCCACTGTATAATCATAAGGGATTTGATTTAGGTCATACCTGAGTGGTTTAGTGGTTTCCCCTACTTTCTTCAATTTAAGTCTGAATTTGGTAATAAAGAGTTCATGATCTGAGCCACAGTCAGCTTCCAGTCTTGTTTTTGCTGACTGTATAGAGTTTCTCCATCTTTGGCTGCAAAGAATATAATCAGTGTGATTTTGCTATTGATCATCTGGTGATGTCCATGTGGAGAGTCTTCTCTTATATTGTTGGAAGAGGGTGTTTGCTATGACAATACATTCTCTTGGCAAAACTCTATTGTCTTTTGCCCTGCTTCATTCTGTACTCCAAGGCCAAATTTGCCTGTTACTCCAGCTATTTCTTAAGTTCCTACTTTTGCAGTCCAGTCCCCTATAATGAAAAGGACATCTTTTTCGGGTCTTAGTTCTAGAAGATCTTGTAAGTCTTCATAGAACTGTTCAACTTCAGCTTCTTCAGCATTACTGGTTGGGACAATGACTTGGATTACTGTGATATTGAATAGTTTGCCTTGGAAATGAACAGAGATCATTCTGTCGTTTTTGAGATTTCATCCCAGTACTGCATTTTAGACTATTTTTTTTTTTTTTTTTTACTATGATGGCTACTCCATTTCTTCTAAGGGATTCTTACCCACAGTAGTAGATATAATGGTCATCTGAGTTAAATTCACCCATTCCAGTCCAATCCAAAACTAAAATGGACTGAAATGGGTGACTTTAACTCAGATGACCATTATATCTACTGGGAAATTACATTCTGAGTATTAAAAATGGAAATACAATTGTTTTAGCAATTACTTGAGGTGAGTTGCACGTACTCAGCTGCATCTGATCTGCAATATTGCTGACAAGCATTTTGTCCACACCTCTTTCCCCATAGGATCTTTCTAATTTATTTGTCTGTCACTTAAAAAACAAAGGTATCTATAGCTAATCTGTATATAGTTATATTAGACTTTAACCTCCTCCACCAAAAAAAAAAAAAAGACTCTCTTTTTTCTTCTATCCCTTCTGTTTCTCTGAATAATCATTTTGTCCTTTTTTTGTTTCATCTGTTTTCATACAAAACAGATCCACCACCCTTAGAAATAACCCTTACTTGAATTGAGTAATGTGATGTAGTACTGTGACATTCCCTGTCCACTTAGTATTCTTCGTCTGTCTTTTACCAACTCTAGCTCCTCTGCATGTCCCCCACCACTGCCAAGTCTGGTGATTTGAGAAGTGATGGGCCTGGTGGGTTGTTGAAAGACACAAAATGAATTTATCCTGGAAATGGAGATTAAGAGGTTCCCTGGACCCAGAACCAAATATAACTGCAAATCTGCAAATGTGAAGCAAGCCTTGAGCAGGAAGGGGCGGGGAGAACATTCACTATTTAAATTTTCTTAGGTCTTTGTGTTGAAATAGTGATTTAGAACAGGATGGTAAGGGCCTCAGCATAATGAAAGAAAGATGCTATTTGCTTTAAGATCTCAGTGGAGATAAGATTTATCAGCCAGGCTGTTAATGACTCCATCAGAAGTTTATCTCTGAATTGCACTTCTTATCAAGGAGGGAGTGTGCTTCACTCAATATTTTCATCTCAGAAAAATTGAATCTGTACTGATAGCTGTTCTCTGGGCCTCCAAACAAATCATTATTGCTGTGAGACTTTGCCAGGTGGGTTTTATTCTAGAAAAAAATGGTACAATTTTATATTGAAAGCCTGTAATGCAAATACAGCCTAATTTCAACCGTCTTGATTTCTGATTTAAAAACCTGAAATTTTCAGATCTCAAAAGGCTCGAACTTAAGTAGTCTGCATAGTATGTCTAAAATTATAATTGAATGATTTGCAAATACATAATGTAGTTCCATTGCCTTAGCAAAAAACTACTTAAAAAAAATAGCCTTTTAATATGTGGTATTTTTCTTTGAGACTTCTGTATCTCCAAGCCAATCATTGCTATTAATCTCACCCTGTAAAGTAAATTGCATCTTATGTTTGAGTGGAGAAAGCTGTTTCTCAACTTAAATGGAAATCTCAAAGTTCAGATTTTTTTTTTTTCTTAACAAAAGAGTCTGGGTTTGATTCAAATAGCAGCCATCCAAGCTTGAAAAGGAGTCAGCACAGATGTCCTTGAGAATAATTGCACCCAAATACTAAGACAGTGGTGCTGCTATTTACATCGATATTTTGTTCATCAAAACCACATAGACATTTATGAAGACACAGAGTTTAAATATATGTGTGTGTGTGTGTGTATATATATGTTAGTTTGCTTTATTTGCATTTTTATTAGCATTGTCTGTTGATGAATAGGTAGAGTTTAATTCAACCATCCTGTTGAGTTCTAACCACAATGAAACACTTGGCTCCAAAATTTGTCTTATTCCATTCTGAAAAAAATCTATGTGGATAAAACATGCTGAGCCTCACACCTGCTACTTCTAGGTGTTGAGAAAAGAAAGCATTTGCCCGTCAATAAAATGTTGATACTTAGCTATGTGACGAAAGCACTCAGAAGCACATGTAAAGGTAGAACAGAAAAAGATCCTTGCATCAGATTGCATCATATTAGAACAGGTTATGTAAGCTGTGATCTTCCAGTGTCAAGTTGAATGAATAATCTGGTTACTAGGCTTTGATTTTAATTCTATTTGTTGTCCATTTCCATCTATTTATGTTAAGCCTTTTATAAGACAATTCGATGCTAAATTCAAAGGCACAGAGATAACAGTTGTGTGAGTTCAGAAAGGAGGAAGATCATTGAAGAGGGGATAATCAGAAATGGCTTCCTAGAGGAAATAGATCTTGACCTAGACCTTGAAGAACTGTAGAGTCATGGGGAATGATGAACCATTCTCCAGAGAAATTGATGTCTCTATCTTTTTTCAAAGATGTTAGTCTCTGAGTATATACTTGTAAAATTTATATGTTAACTGTCTCTTCATTTTTCTCTTTAAGCCCACCAAACAGAATCTACAAAAGCATCAGTGAGCCACATAGTGTTCACTAGCTATCATCATCCTTTAGAATGGGAAGGGAAGGCCATTTTTCACACCCCAAATCGACTCCTAAAAAATACTACTAGATGTATCTATTCACTGAAGTTCTTTCTCAGTCATGTAATTGCCAAGGGCTTTTTCACTGACCTTTCCCCCCTCAGCCAAGTTTCTTCCTCCCTCCTGAATTTATTCTGGCAATATCAAATTCCTTTTCTTCTCCTTTCTTAAAATTGACTCAGAGGTCACATAAGCTCAACTTTTACCTTGAATTGAATTTTTAAGTAATCTCTGAACAAAGCACCTAAGTAATTAAAATATTATCCATACCATTCAATACATATGTAACTGAATAAAAGTGGTACTTTAAAAGTCAGTGTTCACATATAGATTGGTAGAGAATTTTGCTAGTTTGATCTAAAAGTAATTTTAGAACTTTGGGTCCTTGATAGCAAAGTAAAAGGGCATTGTTCCCCGTGGTGTCCAGTACACTGAATGTAGTAACTGAATGGGTTTGGGCCACAGCTAGTTCTCTAATAATTAGTCATGAATCAAAGTCTCTTGAGTATCTAAACCAGTCATGCCCATAGGAATTCCTACAAGGGAATGTGATATTATAGTGGAAAATAACTTGGAAATCAAGTTATTTTCTAAAAGACTGACACCCTTAGATAAAAATTAAATGAATTAAAACACAAAATTAATAGATTTAAATACCATTAATATTCTTATGGTTATGGTAATTTGTCTAAGATAGCATATTTCTAAACAAAATTAAATACCTCTTTCTATATATGTTGACTTAATACAAAATTAAGGGGGTAGTGTTGGTAATATATTGATACTAGGTTTGTTCTGAGTTAAAAACCTAGAATAAATCATAGGTTTTTTTTTTTTTTCCCCCACTGAATATATTACTCTTTATCTCAGCTTTTCTCTTGGAAAAGTTTTCCTCTTGCAGTCACTCTGATAGAGTACTCTCAATGAGAAAAACAAGTAAGAAGCTGCAGGTTGAAAGAGAAATTTGTTTTCTGAAGTTCTTTTAAAAGTGTTACCCATAAATTTGCAGGGCTGCAAATAGCCTAAGTAGATTCTTTAGTTTTTCTCTTGCCTTCTAGCTAGGAGAGGTGTGCATAAATAGTACTGGTCAGGAGAGCAGCTATCTTTTTTTAAGGTGATCATTTCCTCAAAGTCCTCTTGCATAGTAGAAACTAAAAGCACTTGTTATCAGACTGTTCTTCCCAGAACTTCTATTAGTTACTTCCCAGTAATCTAAATGTCACCTATATGGTTTTAGCTTATTATCTCTCATTCTATCCTTAGGGAAAAGTGAGAACCACATGCTGTCCTTTGCATAATTATATGGTCCCTAACAAAATGCATTCTTAGTGGCTTCCTACAAGGTTGAAAAATGACTACTTTTGCTCTGTTGCTCATTGGGTACAATATTTTTTTTTGTTTTTGTTTTTCCCCATTCAGGCACTGTATGAAATCATAGAGTTTACATGCAGAGCAGGTGAGAAGATGACTATAGGTATCATCAAAGCCATAAAAATAACAAAACATTAAATAGCAAATTCTTGTGAACACTTATCTGCAGCATTCTTTATGTAGAGCAAGTAAACCCCTAGTCTCTCTTTATTCTACTGAAATGATGTTTAAAATGGAAAATGCACATAACATGGAATAGTAGAAAGATACGAAATTTTAGAGTAAGACTAAGTAAGAATAAATTCTACATATATACTCTTCTTCCCAAACACAATTGGTTTTCTGGTAATCTTCTAATCCCTACTTCAGTGTGTTCAAAGAGAGTACTTGAACTGGAATTGGGCAGCCAATATAAGAATAATTTGAGGATCTTTTTCAAAACACAGGTTTCCTGGTCCAAACCCCAGACACACTGAATTCAGGTTTCTGGAGCAAGGACTCTCTAATCTATCTGTTAAATAGCTTTGTGGTGCTCGCCAAATTTGAAAAAAAGCTGTCCTGGTCCATTGCTTTCTTCTACTCCTGTAGTTCATTCACATCACATAAAAGTTGGAAAGCCAAATGAAAATACTTTTATCGTTATAAAAATATTATATTTTCAACTCCCTTGTGCCTGCATTAGCTGTAGAGCAGAATCCCAAATGGAAGAAAACTGCAGGTATCACACCACTTACAGAAACCGCTTAAAGTTGTCAGGAAGAATGACTGTCAAGCTGTGTCAAGTAAGATTTGAATAGTAGTCAGAAAAGCAAAAGGCCTTTGGCTATTCTGCCAAGGCACCAAATCTCATTTTCCTCAAACTGTAATAAGTTTTCAGTGAGACATCTTGGAAGTAACCAGTCTATTTTTTTTTTTTTCCCCAAACTGTGGTTTGAAATGTGTAAGCATATATAGCTTAAAGTTAGGCTGTTCTTATTCAGAATTTACTCTATTGTACTCTACTGTAGTGCAGACAAGATGAACATACACTTATGGTAGGTTTCCATTAGATTTTATTATTATTTTTCTTTCCTTACACTTTCTTATAGATATTAGTGTTCGGATATGCTTAGATGTTAGAATAGTTTTTGCATGAATGTAGAGGAGAGGTACCATTGTATTCTTAGTTAAGTGAAATACAATTGTAACTTATGATTCGAAAAAAAGTGTGGGCGTGTGTTTTTCTTGTCTGTCCATTTTCTTTTTCCTTTTTGAATTCTAATATAATGTTTTATTAAATGACAATATGAAATGTGAGATAAAGTAACAAATTTCATAGATCTTCAAATAATAAGCTCCTGAGTCTCTGAGTTTAAAAGAAAGGGAAGTAACTATTGCTTTATCTGCAATGCTGATCACGCAATTTCCTGAGAATGGAAGAAATTTCAATCTCGCCTTTTACCAATGAGGATTTTGCAGACGTTTCATTTTCAAAATGCAGTCATCATTTAAAGTAAGAAAATTGCACTCATTGGGAAAATTTCATTAAAAACATTATTTTCGGAAAACTTAGTCTGAATAAAGCATAGAAATTAAAAGAAGTCTATATAATGTGTGTTACAAAATTAACAGTTTATGTTGGCAGGACATTCCTATACTCTTTTCAATTATGAGAAGATTTTCTTATTATGCTGCTCTATTTAAAGCTTGCTATAATTGACTTATGTATTAAAAAAAATAACAGTGACAAAAACAGATTAGGGTACCTGTGGTTATGGATAACCATTTGTATAGAGAACCTCTTTGCACAATTTTTCCAGTAAGGGATATACTTAGTTGCAGGGAAATATCTGAGTTTATCACAAATGTGAAAGAGATTTCTTAAGTTTAAAGTCATAATCATATAGGGCTTCCCTGGTGACTCAGATGGTAAAGAGTCTGCCTGCAATGTAGGAGATCTGGGTTCAATCCCTGGGTTGAGAAGATCCCCTGGAGAAGGGAACAACTTACCCACTCCAGTATACTGGCCTGTATAGTCCATGGGGTCACAGAGTTGGACACAATTGAGCATGAAATGCCTGATGGAGCTACCGGCACTATATTTCCCCAGAATTGGTTCTTGAAATAAGCTAAGACATGTATAAAGATAGGTTACTACAAAAAATCATCTCACATATAACTTTTAATACCATCTTTCCTATAAACCACATTTCACTTTGCCAATTTGGAAGTAAAACACACAGCCTAAATGAAATCTGAGATACTGATACAGAGAAATTTAAGTGACCAGTTCCACAGCAAATAATAATAGAGGGAGCCCTTGGAGAACTTGAATGTGAAGGATTCTTCCTCTCATCATTCTTCTGAGCAATGATAGCATGTTATTACAGTCCTTTCATGCAGATTTCCACTATAAATCCTCACTGGTATCCTACTGTGAAATCGTTCTGTTCAGTAAGAGGTTGAAGAAATGTGAGCATGCAGAATGTCTAAAAGTTCCTTTCTGCAAGTAGTCAAGACAGTAGAGAAAATGGTCATTCCAAACATTTATTCTGCAAAGAACCACTGCTCTTATATGCCACAGCATTTTTCTGATTCTAGGCTGTTTTCAGTAGCGAATACAAATAGTGAATTGAGGGGTGGGTTTACCAGAACAAACCAAATCCTATGGAATTTCCTTCCTGGGAGAAGAGTTTAGGGATTAACAGATGTCTGCTTGTTCACACAGCATTTCACAAAGTGTTTTATGATATTCTTATCTGATGGCAAGAAAATTGGACAATAGGTCAGCTTAGACAGAGAATAACATGAAATGCCAGTAGATTCTGGGTCATATTACAATGAATATTTTCTCAAATGAATGCTTTATATTTGTGATATATACTAATGATTTTTATCAGTATTTCTATTAATGACATTAATTTTCTCTTAAAATAATATTAAAATGTAAAAAGTGAGTTTGTTTAAATCAAAATGTCAAGCAAATATTGACACAGGTAGTATGCACATATGAATAAGATATTAAATTTGATAGCCTCTAAGGTTTTTTCCAACTCTGAAATTGTATGAAAGACAAATGGAACCATCTTTCTCCTTAAACAAAGACATGATTAAATTACTAAACATATTGAACCAGAACTTAAGTCTTTTGACAATGAAAGAAATGACAGAAGTATGACTCTCCATTGGGGTCTGAGCAAATAGACAAACATATATTTTAATCATAAAATTATCTTTTTATTCTCTATTTTGATTTACCAATAGTAGTAGATGGAATCAGAAGCTCATCAATAGCTCTTCAAAGTTCAAGTGACCGGAGAAAAGAAAGAATCACTCCTATTCTTGTTTAGAATCTTTTCCCTCTTATCTTCTTTGCCTGGAGGGGATAAAAAGGGAAAAGAGGGTGTTTCCCGTGTGTAGAATATTCTAGAGTCAATTTAGGAAGGCATTTCAGATGTTGTATTGTAGGGCTACCATATGGGAGAGTAGGTCCTGTTGCCTCGTCCAATCCCATGGGGCCAGTTGTCTCTCCTGGCCAGCATTCCATCCACCTTCCATCTCTATATCCCATGGGTACCAAGAACTTGGCGCATTTTCTCCCCTTCTGGCTACAACCATCTGCCCTTCCACCTGGGCTCCTTGCTGTTTAGACCATCAGTAATACAGCTTACCAAAGTCTCCTTCACTTTTTTATTACTGAAAAGACCTTTAAACTCTCTGAAATGTTTTCTGTTGTTACTGATGATAAAAACAAAGACCCACAGTTAGGAGTGCTATAGTGTCTCTTTTCTTCTCAATTAAAGGAAATAATTTAAGCCACCATTAGAAAAAAATTGTGAATTATGAGGCCATAGTTGTATCTTACAGAATTTAAGGATCCTCACAGAAGCCTAAAAGAAGTTAATAAAAACAAGATGAAAACTCAGGCAGCCATGTTTGTGTTCTCTCTATCTCCTTCTCACCTCTTTGTCTCTCATCTATGTTTTTATCTGTTTGTCATTTTCCTCTGAAAGATCTTCTGTTGCTCAGGAATTATATCATTTTATTTAAAGCTAATAAGCCATACTTGTTGTAAAGCAACTATATATACTTCAATAGAAAAGAAAAGAGAAACATAATGATTTCCAAATTCCCTGAAAATCACATTGGTCATCTTGTGTCAAGTGTGTACCATGATATGCAAGAGTGACTGGGGATGGGTCTCTGGATGCAAGCATGGCAAATGAGTTGGTCCATTATGTAGTTGAGAAGAGGGTTCCTCATGTGTTTGGGAGCAATTTTCAGGAAAAGGAGATTATTGCTGCTTGACAGTCCCCACTGCAGGGCTTGGCTGACTCTCTGGATGCAGAACCTGGGAACACATAGGACTGACTATACTAGACCATTTTATATCAGGAACTTTAGCATCCAAGGACTTTGGTACCTGCAAGGCAGAAAGATCCTGGAACCAGGCCCCCACAGACACCAAGGGGTGACTGTACTATTAGAAAAGGTAACATCCTACCCCTGCTGCTTTCCCTAAAAAATCATAGTGACTATTTTTAGAAGAAAAGCAGGGGAAATTTTCCAGGCCATCACAATCAGGAAGTTTATTTTCCAAGGAAGATATAATGACTGGAAAATTTCTCCTCTGTCAAGTAAACAAAATCTGGTGTTTTTAAGCATATTTTTGGTCTGTTTCATTTTAGTTACTATCTGACAGTGATTTTTACAATTCAGATGTATGAAAAAAAATCAGTTTATTCTTTGATATTGATTTTTTTTAACAATTTGAAATAGTTTGCTCACTGAAGAACAGAACAGCCCTTTAAGCATACAGTTGATGAACCTTGACAAAAGACAGAGTTTAAAATCAAATATTCTTTAGATTCAAAGGGCTTCTTGTAGTCTAAGAAAGGGGAATAGGCAAACGGTTTGATTTGGTTTGGGAAGATCCCCTGGAGGAGGAAATGGCAACCCACTCCAGTATTCTTGCCTGGAGAATCCCATGGACAGAGGAACTTGGCAGGCTACAGTCCATGGGGTCACAAGAGTCAGACATGACTTAGCAACTAAACCACTATCACCTAAGAAAGGCATATTCTCATTTGTGTATGAAATCAGATTAAATAGAATGAGCTGCCTGGATTGTGATGTTGAGGATTCTGAACCCAGACTGACTAATGTGGGAGAGTCAAAATAATCATAAGGGGTAATAAACTGTATGCACTTCTCTAATGCATTTTTCATCTATAACCTGTTTTTTGAGATCCAGAGAAGGGAAATCATGAGACCACCAAGGAAGCTCATATTTACTGATTGCATACTAGTTCCTTGTTAAAAACAAGGGAGGAGGTAGTCTGAATATGTGTTTTTTCAAAGATTAGAATTCAGACATCTGGTGTAAATGTGGTGTGTGTTTGTGTGTGTGTGTGTGTCAGAGAAGGTAGAAGTTGTGAATAGAGGAAGAAATGAAATACTTTAACCAAGAACTTTCCAGAAAAGCTTGGATCATTTTATTGGAGTAATTACAGGATCTTTTATTCTAGTTCAAGAAAATTGTCACACAGAAAGCAACTTCTTAATTTATAAGACAGTATGTCAAAGAGAAATTGTACCAAACAAGTTAAACAGATAAAGACTTTATTCAAGATTACTGCAATAGGGGTCAAGGTAATTTCAATAGGAGAGATGAGTTCAACTCAACTTCACTGGCAAAAGGCACACTGAAGGACTTTGGTGGAAGAGGTTGGTCAACGTAACTAGACCCCCTTGTGTCAGTGTTTGTTAAATTTAGGCTCCTCCCATCCCACAGAATGGGATTCTATCTTTCTTGATGATTACTTGTTAAAGGGATGACTCTCAGGTCCTTGAGAAAAACATTCCTAAGTTGTAGAACTGGCAAGAGTTTGGAAGAAGATTTATCTTCTCAAAGGGGCAGAGAAATAATTTGTAACTCCAAGTTTCTAAAGTAAATGCTCTAAGTGAAAGGACATAAGGAGCATTCTTTAGACAGTAAGAAACCAGTTAAAAGTTTACTGAAGGAGATTTCCCTAGAGGTCCAGTGGTAAAGACTTGCCATCTGAGATAAGGGCATGTGTTTGTGTTCGATCCCTGGATGGGGAGCTGAAATCCCACATGCTCTCTGCCAAAACCTGAAAACATTAAATAGAAACAACATTTTAACAAATTTAATAAAGACTTTAAAAATGGTCCACATTAAGAAAAATCTTAAGTTTAGTTAAATTGAAGGGAATGTTAAAACTTTGGGGCCAAATTAAATTCTGAGCTACAAAGTTCAGCATGCACATAGGAGCATTTCAGGGAGGCTGGAAATCAGAGAGATCAACAGAGTTTTCTGGTGGTAGAAAGGCTTGAATTGTTCTTTGAAAAATCTTATAAAATAACTGGGTAGCAAGGCATTTCCATCAAGAGCAGCACAGTGCGTGATGAGAGGTAGGACACAGAAAGAGCTGTATGTGGAGAACCACTTAGGACTTAACTTTTCTTAAGACAAGTCTGTTCCTTAGTTTTAGATCAACTTGAGCAGTCTCCTTTTCTTCCCTCCTATAAGCCCTGGAGGCCATTGTTTTATCCTCCTCAAAGCTGCCACTTTGGGAACTAACCATTGGGATTCTTTCCCTCCAAGAGTGTTCAGTGGGACCCAGACTCCCTGGCACTTTGCTGCCTGCAAAGACAGGCCTTGGTAGATTTGCTTTGTTAGTTGTTTCCTCCTGATCACTTTCAGGTCTGAGACTCATACCAGATATGGGGAAATTCAGAACCAAATAAATCATATACAGCTCTCTAGTCCTTGAACTGGAATCCTTTCTGGCATGATAACTGGAAACCACACAGGATATTTCCTTCAGGTTTTTGTTCTAAGCCTCCTAAGCCCTCAGTTTTCCTTCAAACTTTCTGCCACATCTAAGATTGTAGTTTAAAAGCAAGACAACGACTTGCCCACCAAGCCAAGGCAAAGTAGTAGGCGCCAGTTCTTCTCAAACAGGTAATTAGCATTTTTGTCCTGAATATTCATTGGAAGGACTGATGCTGAAGCTAAAACTCCAATACGTTGGCTATCTCATGTGAAGAACTGACTCATTGGAGAAGACTCTGATGCTGGGAAAGATTGAAGGCAGGAGGAGAAGAGGACAACCTCAGTCCTTCAATTGATGGACATGAGTTTGAGCAAGCTCTAGGAGTTGGTGATAGACAAGGAAGCCTGGCATGCTGCAGTCCGTGGCGTTGCAAAATGTTGGACATGACTGAGTGACTGAACTGACTGACACAAGGTGACAGCCTTTCCCATTGAAGGATAACTTTTGCAGGCAGTGCTCGTATTGGGAGGACAAATGGCAGAGAACCAACAGCTTGGAGCCTTGACTCTAGTCAGGTTTGGCTTTCAATCTAACTTCTTTCAGCTACTTACGCTGTGACCTTGATAGATTATAGATTCTCTCAAAGTGCCAATTTCCTGACTTATTAACAAAAATGAGAGAATCATAAAATTATATTTTTGTTCTAAATTGTTACTTTGTCTTAAATTTTTGCTTCCATAGTAAAAGCCATGTGAAGAATTCAGTGGCACCACTGCTGCTGGGAAAACTTTTGTTTTTCACCTATGATGTTTTTTCGAATGTTTTTAGGGGGTAGAATCTATCCTCAGCATATTTCTGAAAGTATATACAAGTCTTTTAAATGGCATAAAGATTTCTTAGAGATTTTAAGACAAATACAGTAGCATGAGCTAAATAACCACACAATTCACATCTTAAAAGCAAGAAACAACAACAACAAAAGTTCGTTGCTTGCAGACCAGGAGTCATTAACTGATTAGTGCAATACAGTGATTTGAGGGAGCAAATTGATTTGAGTGAGGAGCCTTCCTTTTTTTCAGGTCTCACACCTGACATTTTGAGAATTCCAATTCAGGACCCATCTTTGACAGCTTATGTTGCTGAGAATTCAGTAAGAATTCAGTAAGAACATGTATGTTTTATTAATGCTTGGAAAAACAAAATGATATAAAAAACAACCGGGTGGTTGTATGTAAAGGTCACCTGTGGTTTTCTGGAAAGAAAAAAGAAATGTGTGGAATTACTAACTAAATCAATGAGAAATTTTGTCTAAGTCATCTCTACAGATTTCCTTTACTCTTATCTCCCAGCTGACAAGCCACATGCATTATAGGGTTAGTAAATAGTTATGCAGAACAACTAGGGAAGGAAATGGAAACCCATTCCAGTATTCTTGCCTGGAAAATCCCATGGATGGAGAAGACTGGCAGGCCCCAATCCATGAGGACACAAAGAGTCAGACACGACTGAATGGCTTACACACATGCAACACAACAGAGGGAAATGGGTGCTGATATGAAGACCATGTGCAATAAACTGTGGCAGTTTTTGTTTCCCCCACAAACCCTTTGGGTTATAAGAATTACAGAATACTTTTTTCAAACAAATAGCAAAAATATCAGATATACTTTATATATATGTATATATGTGTATGACTGCCAGTTAAACAATAAACAGTGCTTAGTTTTCAAAAACTGTTGACATTTGTCTTGCCAGGAAACAAGCACCCTGAATAATGAGTATTATATCGAGGTAGATATCCTGTCATTAATATAGGTCGTTTACATAACAGAAATAGAGGGATTTTAGCAGTGACAACATGTGCATACATACATGTATATATGTAGCATTGTCACTTTTAGACAGTGACCTCTTGTTTGGCTTGATTCCAATAAAGAATAGGAAGAGCGTAAATAAAATTAATTAAATGGCAGCATGCAGAGGCATGAATGTGGCAATTAATTTGATTTCTACAAGTAGCTTCTAATAAATGGAGATAGGAGAATCTAGTTATGGCTGGAAAATTTCAAATTCCTTCAACAATAAAGCTGTGTCATATTCCTGACACATACTGATGTATGGAGACAAATTGCCTGTCACTTAGTGTGGAAGATACCGCTTAAGTTGTACATTAGATGCATATTAAGTTGTGTAGAAGCCCACATTTAGTCTGTCTGTTTCCTCTAGGTAATGTAGCTCATTCATAATGTCATATTCTTGGATGTGCTAAAGTGGCTAAATGAGCATAGAAGTTATTTATACATTAGCCTGGTATGTAGAATATCACTGTTTTCCACTTTGCAGAGGGGCATAGGCAGAGTTGACAGGGCTGAATTTATGCAGACTCTAAAAAAGCAACTCCAGTTTTAATTAGCATTTCTTCTTGAATCTCGGGTGGGACAGGGGAAGTAAATTACACATCCGAGGTGAAATCTTTGTCTTCTTCTGACAGCCTATTTATACAAATTGGATGGGCCAGCCCGCAAAAGGGAATGCTTCAAAATTTCCTAAAGTCTTTTCTAATATGTACTCTTAGGTAATTGATATGGGATTTCTGCAGAGCTATTCATTTTTGATGAACCCCCACTTCAAAAATGAATGTGATATAGCTTACTTACAGTAGGAAGAATTTTAATTGTCCACAGCACTCCTCTTTGGTGTAAAACTACTAATCCACACACATGTTATCTAAAGTTGCATGAGGCATGGTACAGAGCAAGTGCCCCATCTGATAAGGGCACAGTAAGTATGTAATTGAATTTAGTCTTTCAGGCAAGCCGTGATTTGTCCTTCCTTTAGGCCCTCAGCGTGAGCCACCTTTCATTGTCATAATCTCGCTGCACCATCTGGACCTCTATAAAGATGTTGGTCTCAGCGGTGAAATGAAAGACAAGGAGGGTACTAAATAAAACTTACATAGTGAGAGAAAATTGTTATTGTTGATGTTAATCATAAGTATATCTCTTGAGCTTTTCACCTAAGGATATTAAAAGATTCTCTCAGCATCAGTCTCAGTCTCAGTTTGGGGATTGATGGCAATGTTGTTGCACAAGGAGGTTAAACAGTTTGACAAATAACAAATGATGAGACATGAGATGTGTGTATATATATGTGTGTATATATATATTACTCTTTCTTTTAACAAATATTATACATACCATGTAAAGATAATGATTTAAGTAGTATGATTATATATATAATCTGTCTTTCAATCTGGGGCACTGGTAAGAATTAATGGAGGAGCTGTTAGTCATTACATTATATTAAAAGGCATATAAACTAGGACCATCCTAGGCAAAGGAGGAAGCAGTACCACCTTATGTCTTGGCCACAAAAGATGCAACTAGGCTTTACAACTTACAGGCATGCCTCACACATGCATTCTGTAGGTCTTTGCGCATGTGTCAACTATCAAATTAAACTATTGCAGCCTTCCTTTACCATCCTAATTAAAATGGCAACAACCCTCAGTATCCAGTCCTTGCCCCCAATCTTATTTTTCTATCACTTCCCAATATACCATTTAATTAATTTGTCTTGTTTCTTCTCTGTCTCTCTTCATTAGAAGATAAGCTCAATAATGGCAGGGAGTTATGTATGTTTTCTTCAGTACTTTATTCTCAGCATCTGAAGTAATGTCCAGCACATAGTGAATGCTAAATAAATACTTTCTGAATGGATGCATTCATCTATTATTGAGCATCAATTTTGTGTTGGGCATGGTGCTAGATGTTAGAGGTACTAGAATGCACAAAAATCTTTCTCTGCCTTCATGAGGTTTTCAGATTAACTGGAAGAAGTAATTATTCTTACAAGTGAAAGAAAAAAGGAAACAATTCATGATATCTATAGGTATTTGTAAGATTTGTACCTTAGGGGGTTACATAATTCAAATATTACCAAGAAACGTCATATAACTAAAAACACTGATAGTCTTTCATGATACTTTCATTTTCCTCTCAATTTTATTATACAATTTTAATAATACTTTGTTACATCACCTTGAATATCATAGCAAATGGGTCATTTGATAAAAATCAAGTATCAAGTATCAAATGGGTTAATAAATCTCAATTTTATTTTGAAGATTGGGGAAACAGCTTTAGAAATTGGAATATGGCTGCTTAGAAAGAATGGAAAGGCAAGCAAAGTACTGATATTTATTTTCAGTTTTAGCAAAAGTCTCTAAATAAAATAGGTTAAAGGACTGAACTGCTGATATACCTACTTGGAAAAATTTCGGGCTGTCAAGGCAGGAAGAGGCAGCCCTAATCTTGTAATCAAGAATGCCATGCTCATGCTTCTAGAGTTCTGTCAGTAGGAACTGTGTGTTCTTGGGCAGCAAGACACCTCATCCTTTTTATTTCATCAGCTTTTTAGCTTGTTGAATCATAAGTTGTCTGAGGCTTCTGTTTCACAGTTTCCTAATGCTGCAGTATCAAAGGACCAAAAACTGAGTAGCCTGAAACAAGAGCAGATTATTTTCTCATAGTTCCGTAGACTAGAACTCTGATTGTCAAGGTATGGGCAAGGCCATGCTCTTGCTGACAGCCCTGGGGAGAATCATTCTTTGCCTCTCCCAGTTTCTGGTGTTGATACCAACCAGGGTTCCTGACCTTCCCCAATCAATAGAAATTGACTAGAGAACAAACAGAAAAGTCAAGCAAGGCTTTATTCTAGCCCCTGCTACAGGAGGAGGGAGAACAAACAACAGGCTCCCTTGCTTGTTTGCTCACTGAGGGAAGGGCGAGCTTGTTCCTTATATGGGGTGAGAGTCGTGGTGTATCCAGGGGGATGGAAGGGTGGCTTAGCTGGTTTGTCCACCCCTTAGGTGATATTGTATGCAGAGGCCATGAATGATAACCTGCTTTTTGTTCCCAACACCCTGTTTTTGCTCCCAGATCTTCAAAAGTAGTAGTTGAGATTTTTGGTCTTTTGCATTTTTTTTTTGCCATGATTTGCCCCAACTGTGCATGCATGCATTTTTTTTTAAGTACTTTATAGTTTCTTGGTATCTTGCCGCTGGAGGAGAGGTTTATCCAAGTGCAAGCATTGCAGCACTGCAGCAAAGAGTCCCAGGTCCCAGCTTGTCTTAGTGTTTTCTGCTAACCCTTGGCATTCTTTGACTTTTGAATACATCACACAAATCATATGGGTGTCCTTTCTTGTGTGTTATCACATCATCTTCCCCCTGTGGCTGTCTGTCCCTGTGTCCAAATTTCCTTTTTTATAAGAACACCATGCATGCATGCTAAGTTGCTTTGGTCATGTCTGACTCTGTGCCACCTTATGGACGGTAGCCCTCCAGGCTTCTCTGTCCATGGTGTTCTCCAAGCAAGCATACTGGAGTGGGTTGCTGTGCCCTCCTCCAGGGGATCTTCCCAATCCAGGGACTGAACCTGGGCCTCTTACGTCTCCTGTGTTGGCAGGTGGATTCTTTACCACTAGCACCGCCTGGGGAGCCCAGTCATATAGGATTAGGGCCCACCCAGTGATCTCATTTTGACTTGATTAACTCTGCAAAAACCCTATTCCCAAATAAGGCTGCATCCTGAAATACTGAGGGTTAGAACTTAAGAGTTCAACCTCTAACAGATCCTTTAGGTTCTAGGAGGCTATAATTCTAAATACTAACAAGGAAAATTAGTATAAAACTTTAAAAAGCATATATTGCTTTGAGATACTATTATTTAAAGCTATCTTTCTTTCTATCTTTTCACACTCTCTAAACACAAAGATCTAATGAGTCACTATGGAAAATAATGATTTTCATGATTTATATACATATTCTTACATTGTTTATAATGGTTTTCAGATTAATGCCTAAACTAACATCATTGAAAAGACACATGATCTGAAAGCCTACGAATGAATTTCAGTATTTATATTGAACTAGGCAGCTTTTAGAAGACAAGAAGATGTAAAATTTGAGCAATATTTTTCAGCCATTTGTTCTTTTTTCTCCTTAAGATTAAGGTAATTTTTAGCTGTGTTTCACTCAGGCAGTGGTCTCATGAGGCTAGAAATGAAGAATATTGAAGAATAGATAACATTAAATAGATTTCTAATTCAGTACCCAGAGTAAAGAAACCAATTTACTGTGGATTACCATGAATTCATATTGGATATTTCTAGGTATACTTCGGATAAGGATTTCTATATAATTTGTTCTGTGTTTCCAAATAAAAAATAGAATTGTTATTTCTTTTTTATAATAACTACTACATTTTCATAAATGTCAAGCACATTTGAACCACTTAACTGTGTTAAAACTTATTCTGTCTCTTTTCATGATTTATGCAAAAATATTATTGTATGCATCTCAAATATAATAAAGTCTTTCCTTTTTACTCAGTTACAGTTATAGTAACTACAGCTACTGTTCATAAATAATATTGGTTTAATTCTTCATTATTAGGGCTAAATGCTTCTCAGGTATAAGACCTATCAAATTGCCAGTCAAACCACACAGTAAGGTGTTTTTTTTTCAACATGTTAGAATAGATAATATATATCCTAATTTGTCCTTTTTTCTTGTGATTTTAATACTTTTCAAATATCACTCAAATCAAGTTTGATTTCATTTCATACCTCCAGAAAACATATGGTCAAAAGAGTTGTGCAAATCCATTAGCACCTTTGACATCTTAACTGAGGTTTAGGAAGCTGTTGACAGAAGCTCTTCCATTGGGCAGAGCTAGCATGTTTTCCTCTGAAAGACCTATTAATGTTAATCTCTGATATATGATGCTGCATGTTTTTAATAGAGCAATTTTTTGGAATCTTTTAACCAGAGATTCTAACACATTCCTGACCTAATTCACTTTTCTTTCTTTTTCTTTGGTAATAAAATTCTGGAGAAAGGCCTATGTTTTGACAGTGTGTGAATGTCTTAATCAAAGATCATTCCCGTAGCTTTTCTTCTAAAATATATTTTTTAAGTATATGTTTATTTTTGTTTTACCATTGTCATTGTTTTTATTTGCCACTTCAAAGAGTGGCATCCCTGAGACGCGTGCTTTGTCTCAGTGGGTTCAATCTGTTGTGTCCATGTTGAAAATCTTTCTGATTTCCTGTGGTCTTCAGGCCTTTGCAGTAGGAGGGATGGCAAAGAGAAAGGAAAGGGAAAGAATGTCAAGTTGAAAATCATGTGAGCCATGACAGAAGGGTCTTTCTGACAATCTTCTATCTCACCCAGCCCATTACTGTGAATCAGTTACGCATTCATAGTCTACAAAATGTATAATCCGACAAACAATTTTTTAAGGCCTAAGGTAGCTTCACCATTGTGCTATATTCTTTCTCCATGCTGCTGAAATACACCTCTGATTGATCAGTAGATCATTCAAAACCACATTTAGAGAACACCCTGCCATATGCCTAGCACATGATCAGGTATTTTGATAAATTTACATAAATATAGAAATATTACTTAATTTGGTACTTTTCATCTAGTTGACTTCATTTTTCTTGGCATCTTGTTTATGGAAGAGGTAATACTTTACTCAGTTCTTTACTTTCACTCTGCTTTACTTAGTGAGATTAATATAAAACCTCAGCATTATTTAAATTAACAAATAAAGAGAAATTCTTAGAGTGAGGCCATCACTGATAAAAAGTAAAATGTCGAAGTATTGGAGTTTCAACATTAGATCATTTACCTATGTAGTCTGAATTTCTTGATCTGTAAAAATGATTCCTAAGAACTGATCTAACTGATACTAATTTGTGAAACTTGGAAGAAATATGTTTTTAATAATATATTTGTTTCAGGCATATTTGCTATTATTTCAAAAGACAATCATATATAATTTTCCAAATACTGAGGCTTTAACTTTTTTCATCATACCTCAGAAATGGCAATGTAAATAAACTGAAAGATATATTTGGAAAAGTAAAAACTTGACCCAGTTTCAGCTTTGTAGAATAGCATATTTTATAAAAATCATTATCCACATACAGTAAGCAAAACCCTATTAGAAATATGAAGTAGGGATATTTTTAATGAGTCTTTGAAAAGAATATGAATGCTCAATCACATGCTTTTATGAAAAGTTAATTTTTTGCAACAAAGGAGGAAGTACTTTTGGAATCTTCACCCAACGTGAAGGTAACTATAGTACTTCAATAATAGAAGGAAGGCATTTTGATGATTATATTGTCCTGTGAAAATTTTTAGAGCCTCTAACTGTTTGAACAAAATTAGTTATAAGCATTCAGAATGCCAAACCATTTTTTAATTTGTTGTAATATTTTGTTAAATGACTGTGGTGAAAGACACTTTAATACTAAAGTTGACATCAAGCTACAAAATTTTCTATGCTGGTTTAAAAACAATTGTCAAAACTCTGAGTTGAATGAAACAATCTAGCATCAGTTATTGCCTAATAAAAATCTTTCAAGTGCTACTTCTTCTCCCTCATGAACATTTCAGTCTCTAGCAAAGTATTTTGCTTATTCTACATATCTGTTGGCTTAAAACACTTCTCCAAATTAAAGATATAGTGTTTTAAATTATGAATTTTTCAATTATATAAATTTTATATATGTCAAATTTTAATTTATAATACAAGTTTGTTTTATAAATAGCTTTATTATATTAGTTTACTACACTGCTTTAAATATATTAATATATTGTATGGGAATATTGTGTGTGTGCGTGTGTGCCAAGTTGCTTTAGTCATGTATGTCTTACTCTCTGCAACGCTGTGGGCTGTAGCCGGCCAGGTTCCTCTCTCCATGGGATTCTCAGGCAAGAATAACTAGAGTAGACCCCTTCACCAGGGGTCTTTCTGACCCAGGGGTCAAACCAGTGTCTCTTATGTCTCCTGCATTGGCAGTGGGGGTTCTTTACCACTAGCACCACCTGGAAAACCCCATGGGAATATTAATTTATAATAAATGTGTAAATTACATATATCTAGAGTCACACAAATGTGATTATATATACATAAATTTCACATATGAAGACTGAAGTTACACAGATGTAATAGATCATGAAAATTACTGATCCTATGCTAAAAAGATAAAGTATGATTCACTATCATTTCAGGATTGATATCTTTAAATCCCAATTTAAGATATTATATGGCAAGTGTAAATATACTCATGAAGACACAGTGACAAACTATATGAAATAAAGAGTGACCCAATAAAGCAATTTTTCAATAAAGATTGAGACTTTTGCTCTCAAAAGTCCAATGAATATGAATCAATGGACAGCCTTCCGGCTGTTTCAGGAAAGCTGTCATCCTTCAGGCAAATATGGCACAAAAGTATGTTTACTTTAGCTGGGTGTAGTGATTTTTCCCCCTTTTCCCCTACCTTTTCTCTTTTTATTTGAATGTCTTTAGGCAGAGCATGCACTCTCCACTTTACCATAGGCCCTACCCCTCCAAACTTGACTCTGAATTCTTAGCTTTGGGCATATTGGAGGGGAGATCCCACAAGCACATCATAGCCATACCTTTTCCTATAAACCCACGTGTACTGGAGAAGGAAACAATGAGCTCATTTCTTAGTAGGGAGGGAGTTGTCACTTGAGTGGTCAACCACAGTTATCTCTCAAATGAGTGAAGCACATACTTATCCCAGCTTCTTGTGTTAACTCCTTTTAGTGCGAGAACTAAAAAGGCAAGAACTAAAAGAACTAAGAAGGCAAAATTTCTGATATTCCTGACATACAGTTTATTTATTGAGAAGGGAAAAGAAACAGTCCCTATAGTACATGAAACAATATTTTAAAAGGGTAGCACTAGAAGTACAGAAAAGAAAAACAGTATAATTGGTAACCATATCCTTTACCCTTAAGGAGCTCCTTGTATAGTTGCAGAAATAAATAAGCATAAACACTAGCTACTAAAATATATAGTATGATAGTAGTGGGAAGTCAAAAGAGGGTGAGATTACGTGGACTGACATTATTCAGGTGTCATAGAAGAGGATTCCCTGGTGGCTCAGACGGTAAAGTGTCTGCCCGCAATGCGGGAGACCTGGGTTCGATCCCTGGGCCGGGAAGATCCCCTGGAGAAGAAAATGGCAACCCACTCCAGTACTCTTGCCTAGAAAATTCAATGGATGGAGGAGCTTGGTGGGCTACAGTCCATGGGGTTGCAAAGAGTCGGACCCAACTGAGCAACTTCACTTGCATAGAGGAGGAAGGGCTTGAATTTGAATTAAAGATAATTAATATTTGCAGTTTCTAAGGAAAGGAAAGTATTATTAATCTTGGTTCCAGGAATGAAAAAATAAGGAATTACAAAGCAGACTGATTTCTTTATGTCTTGAAATATATTGATAAGAAAGAGAAAAACGATTATCTTGCGTCTTACCTATCAAATTGACACCGGCCAGTTAAGGAAAGCTATAAATTATGTAAACATTGATTTTTAATATATTTAGTAGCTATAGTAGCAGTTATTTATTGAATAGTTACTTTGTGCTGGCCACCGTACTAAATAATTTATAAAATTTTGACATTGAAATATTTCAGTAGCACCATAAATTAAAATTATTTTCTCCAGTATTTTAAGTAAAGAAAATGGGCCTCAACAAGATGAAATTACTTGCTCAAGTTAACAATGTTTGTGTGGAAGACATTCTGGATTCTTACCTATTCTTGCCTGACTCAAAATTGTTCCTGTCCTAAGCCAGTGTGTTACCCTGCCTCAAACGAGTACAAAGAAGAGGCTCAGTTTCCAATTTATGGGAAAAAAAAAAGGATTGATCTCAGTTATATTTTAAAGGGTAATGTGATATCTTTTATGTTGTTCTCCAGAATATTTAGTTGAATTCTTACCTGGATATGAGTAGATAACAATAAAGTTAGACAGTTCTGTTGTTTCCTAAGAACTATTATACCTTGTTCATTGGTTCATCCATAAATTACAGAAAATTAACACCTATTAAGTAGTAGGTTTTTCCCTGTGAATACAGTGATAACCAGGGCAGGTTTCTTTTCAGAAAGTAAACTCTAGGTAAGGGGATGATGTTATGGAAGATATCTTCAGGGTTTGTAATTTGTTAGTATTGAAAACCCAGACATGATTTTATGCTTGGGATTTTTATTTTTTAATAAAGTTCCAGGTGATTTGTTTCAGTTATATCTATTTTTTAATTTACACAAAACAATTGATGTCCATAGATATTGTCAGGATCAATACCCCCTAAAATTTATTACAGTCATGATCTCTTAGTTTCTCATACACCAAGGATATAAGAATCTAAAGGATCCTAAAATCTGTGACTTAGAGTAAGGTTACAGAAGATCACAGAAGATAAACAACAAACAATTTAAAAGTAAAAAACAAAGCCTGCTCTATTGCTGTAACTAATTAAAACCAGAAATGTGTCTCTTTTTCTTTTTTCCGAATGGAACATTTTAGATTTTTAGTCACTGAGACTATGTTTTCACATTTAGCCAATGTGAAGAGAATATTAAAGTTTTCAAGCACCACAATTTAAATATTAGAACATTAGGATTAAAAGAGGTCTGTAGTTACACTGTGCATGTTCAGTTGTTCAGTCATGTCCGACTCTTTGCGACTCCATGGACTGTAGCCCATTGGGTTAATCTATCCCTGGGGTTTTCCAGGCAAGAATACTGAAGTGGTGAGCTTCGAACCCAAGAATCAAACCCTTGTCTCTTGCATGCTCTGCATTAGCAGGTGGATTCTTAACCACTGAGCCACCTGGAAACCCCCGTAGCCACTGAGCCACTTCGAATTACACTACCCTCATTTAATTTGAAGATTAGCACAGAGAGGTTTGCTGATGTGTCCAGAGTGGTCCCTATTTTATACATAAAGAAAGTGGGCCTCAGTGCATGGAAATTTCTGGCCCCAAACAACCTATTTGGAAGGAAAATAACATGAATTCTAACTTACTAGCCTCATCTGATTTTGTCTGGAATGTCAGATATCAGCCCTCTGCTTCAGGGTTTTTCCGCACAGCATGTATACTTGAGCAGCATAAATGAATATGATTATTTTGATTTTTCTAGCACTTAAAGATTATTTTTATTTCTGGTGATTTATTATTCATTTAAGATTAATACAATTAATTATCTCGAAGTTTAATTTTGAATGTTTATACCCATATTTCCTCAGAGAACTTTAATATTCTCAAAGTAAATGTCATCTGCTGGCATGCCAATTATCATTATTATTGGAAACATTTGCATTTTTTAAGTCAAGGGTGGATTAATCATCTAGAATTTACTTTTCAAATAAAATTAAAGCCTTCTTTTAGAATCAATAGTTGAATTCCCTTAACTAAATATCAACATATTTTTAAATGTAATTTTTCTCTTTATTATTGAAAAAACAACAAGATGAAATTACATAAGAAATTGAAACTAAAGGTCAAACATAATTTTCTTTGGTAGGCCTTTTGATTGGCCTAAATACAATTTAAAGATATCATTAGTTTTCATTTATATCAAATAATCCATCATGTACTTAGGAGTTTAAATCTTTTTGAGGAGATGATCCAAAAGGTGACTCCTTAAAGATCAATTGTGGTTTAAGAGGCCTGTTTGAATTACAAAAATTATAGAGAAGGTGAGGCTACATGGTAGAAGATATCCCATGTGAAAGCAATTTTGAAAAGTAAGCTCTTTCTGGGCTGTCTGTGGTTATCTGTGTTGTTCACGGAAAATACAGATCTAAGGGAAACCCTAGTAATTTTGCTGCCTTACTGATATGAAAAAGGACAACTCTAATAGTCTGGTCTGCACTGCTAAAGAGCAAGGAAGAACAAAATGAAAGATGCTGACTAAATCATAGAATATTAGAGCTGCATGAGGTAGGGACCTTCTATCCAGTCCTTTGTTTCTCTAAGTGTGATCCAAGGCCTTCTGCCTCAGCATCAATAGGGCTCCTTATTACAAAGATAGATCCCAGAGCTCTAACACAGATCTGGTGTTGAGTCCTACCTGGGAATCTAAGGTACACACACTCACACACACACCCTGCATGGGATATTGTAAAAGTTAGAACTGCTTATCTAATACAAACACTTTTTTTCAAATGAGTAAACTGAGGCCCAAGAGATTTAAATTTACTTGAGATTATCTAGTTTGTTATGAGCATCTTTCAAATGTAGATTTTCTGACTTTCCAGATCAGTGGTTCCCATTTCAAGTCACATGAGACTTGTCACTGTGGATTTTGTTGTGGTTGTCCTTTTCTCATGAAATTCAAGCAATTGAGTTATTTTTAAACTCACACAAAGAGAAGCTGAGAATGAGATTCTTTAAAATTGTAAAACCAATTAGTTGAGAAGTCCAAGATGTACTCATGGGTCCCATTTTGAACAAAATTGACAAAAGATTATTCATTTATGATTTATTATTGTCTCTTTTCATCTGAAAAACAGATCCATTCAGATAATCAACTGATCATAAATAATCGTAAAATATAGGAGCAAAGCCCATTCCATGTTAAATTTATTTGGATACCTTCTGTTTACTCTCCTGGCTATTCTTACTTTTTTAACAAGCCTAGTTGGGTATTTCAGCCATCTTACTTAGCGTCCATATACACTTGCTAGTTATTTTGATAACTCTTTTTGCATTAACTATGTTTCTTGAGATTTGAGAATTATTTATGTAATCTCGATACAAGTGCTTTGTCAAAAATGATATTTGCATGTTCTTCCAGTCTGTAACTTGTCTTATTCTCTAAGCCATGATTTTCACAGAGGGGCGAAAAAATTGATGATGTCTAGCATTTCTAAATTTCCTCATACTTTCTAACTGTATCTGTACAATCTCTTATTATTTTTAATACATTGGAAAAGACAGAAACACTGAATATGTTATAGTTGAGCCCTGTATTGTGTGGATCTTGCATTGACCTTCAGCCTTGGCTGTTCTTTCTGTCATCTTTCATTATCTTCCCAAACCAACTCACCCAGAACATTTTTCTCTCTGTAAAGATATTTTGTTTTTTAACTCGTCTGCTAACACAGATTTTCCATGTTTTAATATATTATGCATGACTGAAATAGTATTTTCATTATATTATCCCTTGTTCAAAAATTTTCTCCAGTTTACCATTGCCTAGAGGATTTCATCCAAACTTGGAAATGTATTATTATTTAAGTTCGCCCTAATTGTAACCCCATTTTTCCATACTTGCCTACCATTATTACTCAAATTTAAGTGATTAGTTCTACTCAAAATGCCATTTCTCTTTGCATCAGTTCTGTGGATAATATATAAGAAGTAGCTCCCACTTTCCTGCTCTTAGGAAATATAGTTTATAGAACAAACTGGTGTCTGTGTGACATTGAAAATCAACCACGGTTTCCATACATATTCTGGAGAATTCTCTTGTCATATTATAAGACTGAAAACTCGACCCAACCATAAGGTTTTTGTTTTTTTTTTAATTCATTTAAAAAATCTGCTTAGAAGGGTTGCAATTTAAAATTAACCTTAAAACTTTAGGAGATTCTTGGGCAAGGCCACTTTGTGCATCTGTTGCCAATAAAAATCACCTTTCTAGAAAAAAAAAAAAAATTCCAGAAACTAAAAAGCACAGAAGTAACTTTGAGAAGTAAGGCATTATTTTTATGTTTACCTCAGAAACACAGGGTCTCTGTTTAGCGATCTATTATTTCATATATCCAGGGACACAAATATTTCTGATAGTTAGTTGTCATGGTTTTAAGCTACCAAACTCACTCTGGCTTCCAGGAAAAATAGGTGAATTTATTAAGAAGAGACTAGGGTAGCTCATAACCAAAGCTTGAAGATATTATGCAATTTTTAGTTCACTTTTATTTTTATTTTCAAGAGCTTCCAGGTCTTTGTATTTTTTTTTTTTCATTCAGATTTCCAATTTTTGGAAAATAAAATATGATTGACCTA
Organism: Giraffa tippelskirchi; assembly: GCF_054371585.1. Taxonomy (NCBI): domain Eukaryota; kingdom Metazoa; phylum Chordata; class Mammalia; order Artiodactyla; family Giraffidae; genus Giraffa; species Giraffa tippelskirchi. Next base: position 69,232,408 of record NC_137278.1, read on the forward strand.
GCCTGTTGCTGGTATCTCCCTTATATAAATTTGTTATGTCCAGGAATACCACTTAGTGTAGAAAAACTACTGGGGGTCAAATCTTGCTGGATCTAAAGTTATTTTCAACCAAGAAAATGTCACTATGAGCTGATTGAGCTTTCTTTGTCTCAGTGGACTTCAGTGTTTATTGGAAATAATGTATTGAGCTGAATGGAACATGAGGGTTTTATGGTCTCTATGTGTGTAGATAATATCAGGAGACCTACAGAGTTTTGACAATGCCTAAGAAAATCTGTGAGATAAGAGTACTAGGTCAGGTCTAGAAGATTCTCTGAAACATTAAATTAGGTAAACTCTGTAGAGTATACAGGACATGATAGAAATAATTTTGTTCTTTGTGTTTACAGTAGTCCAAAATACCCAACTGTTTTACTCAAACCTTGTAATTCAGGATAATGTCTCAATGACTTTTCACAAGGACACTTTTCTACTCCTTGCATGTCTGACACTAGTTGCCTGTAGTTCCTTTCTGTGTTTTCTTTCTAGGATGCAGTCTTGAGGCAGAGGGAAGGGCAGTGACTATGAACCCCCACTAGCTCTTAATGCTTGGACTGGAAGCAGTGCTCATCTCTACTCATATTTCCTTGATGAGAGCAAGTCACATAGCCAAATTTCAGCTGGTAGTAAGAGGTAGATAATATCTATGAACAAGAACTTGGTCTCCTACACTTGGTATTGAGCTATCTCTGATCCGCCTCAGCCAACATTCATGTAAACTTGAGTTTTGTTTTTTTTTTTTAATGACTTACCTATTAAATCAGTACAAAAGTGTGAACATATCTTAACAATACATTGTGATGGACTTTGACAAACTGAACATATTTGTGTAACCAGCACCCAGGTGAACAACCCAAGAATGATAGAGTTTCAGAAGTCCCTCATGCCCCCTTCTACTCACTAGACCCCATTAGAGGTAATTACTCTTCTGCTTTCTAGTCAGGATAAAGTACTAACAGTTTATATAATGAAAGTATTCACTATAATTTCTGTTATTTTACATCTTTTACCCAACAATCTGTTCTTAAGACTTCTCCATGTTGTTGCATAAAGTTTTAGATCATTCATTCTCATTGTAGTAGCTTTCATTGCATGATAATTTTATTGATTTCATTCTTGATTTGGGCACAGTTAGGTCTTGTATAATTGTGTATAATTGTGTACTTTTATGAACAGTGTTGTTATTCATAACATTTATTTTAGTGCATGTCATTTGGTGAACATGCATGGTTTTTTCTATGGGGTCTATACTTAGGAGTGAAAAGTTGAGGTCTTGGAGTATGCTTAATGTTGAGCTTTAGTAAAGAACTCCAGTTTTTCAAAGTGATATTTCCTTTAATTTTAAGAGGAACTAAATGAGACATCTGATAGGAATCATGTGTGAGAGGAGATGTATTACAACATGAAATGGACTAGGAATTTAAAATTAGGCAAAAGAGAAAATGCATGTCATAAAATTCTGACAGACCAAGGAACATTGTTGCCCTAGAGAATGATGCTACCTAATATGGGCAGCTCATATGTAAATGGATATGCTTCAAGACTAAGGAATAGCTGAGCCTTATACTATTTATAGCAGATATTATATGATGCAGAGCTTTTTGAACTTTTTTTTTCATTTAAAAACATCTGCCTAAGATTTCAAGTGCTTTTAAATTAGCTTAGCCTTGAATAGGTGCTAATAAAACCACTGTGTGTGACAACTGATAATAAAATCCCTGTGTCACGTTAGTATGTGGATGAGTGTTTTTATTATTCAAAGGAGAACATGGAGCTTTGTTCAGTTTCACAAAATGCTTCTTCTTCCATGTAGTTTGGGCCTCCCTCCCTCTTCCTGCCAAGCTACCAAGCTGTCTCATATTTCAATTCTTTTTACCTGCCTAGATAATTTTTCATAATCCAAATCTGTGGGCATTGGTAGCTGAATCTCTTGGAGAGCACAAATAAAAATGAGCTACATTTGCCAGTAAAGAAGTGCAAGCCTCGACAATGGCCTAGTGCCAGTTAGGAGACTCTATAAACAGATGCTGTGTTCTCTTTGGCCACAGCCAGAGACTTTATGAAGAAATGAGCTCATTTTTTTTTTTTTCCCAGCAGGCAGTATTCTCTGGGTTCCTGTGAGGTTTCCCCTGATAGCAAGTAGAACAGAACTCACATTGTGAGTCTTGCTAAGGGCAGACTGAAAAGACACACAGAACACCCTTAATTGGGTTCTTTCAAACTCTGTAAGTCTTTAAAATGATCTCTTAAAGCAAAGTTATATATTATGTTACTCAGAGTTAAAAAATACTTTATAAATAAAAGCATTAATTTTAGATGTGAAAATCAATAATTTATTGCTATGTGACATTTGAAAATAAGTCTTTAAAATAGTTTACTTTATTCTTCCTATTTTTTTTTTTAATTTTTCAATATCATAGCCAGAAGGTTATACTTACTGCTTATAAGAGCAATGCCAGTTGGAACACTAAGTATTAAGTCATATTTCCCTAAAGCATTTTAAAAACTCACAAATTATTTGCTGCTAATTCTTGTGGATTCTCACCACTTTCTTTTTAATTTAACTGCTATAACACAATTAATTATAAACAAATCCTATAGTGTGATAGTCATGAAATCAAGCATACATTTCAGTATGAATAAAGATGATAACATTTCTATGTTAAGAATACTGTTACATTTTAATAAGGTTTATTCAGCCCATCGTCTTCCCAGGTGGTGCAATGGTAAAGAATCTGCCTGCCACTGCAGGAGATGCAGGAGACGTGAGTTCGAACCCTGGGTTAGGAGGATCCCAAGGAGTCAGAAATGGCAACCCACTCCAGTGTTCTTGCCTGGAAGATCCCATGGACAGAGGAGTCAGGCGTGCTGCAGTATATGGGGTTGCAGAGGACAGGGCTGAGCACGCATGCAGGCAGGTATTCAGCCCATCAAAAGCACCTACCTCAACAGCTCTTTTCAATCTACTTGCCCTCCTTAACTGAGTAAACTCTTACCAAGGTCACCAGGTTGCCAAGCAAAATGATCACTTTTCTGTCCTCATGAAAGTCACATAGGTGACCATTCCCCACTTCTTCAAACACACTGTGCTTTGGCATCCATAATGCTATACTCTGCTTCTTTATAACCACTCATTCTTGGCCTTTCTTGCTGACTTTTCTTGCTCTGTTGACCTCTAACTGCTGGTCTCAAAGACTATCTATAATCTCTCCACAGATGTTTTCATACTGTGGCTTTCAATGACATCTGTATACTGATGAATCCCAAATCTCTAATCCCAATCTCTTCAATGAGCTCTGGGTTTATATAACTGATCACTTACTTGACATTTTCACTATGATGTCTAAGAAGTTTCTCAAACTTCTCAGGACTGAAACAGGTGTACATTTTCCCTTTACCCAAGCTTATGGACCCTAATACTGGGAAAGATTGAAGGCAGGAGGAGAAGGGGACAACAGAGGATGAGATGGTTGGATGGCATCAGCGATGCGATAGACATCAGTTTGAGTAGGCTCTGGGAGTTGACGATGGACAGGGAAGCCTGGCGTGCTGCAGTCCATGGGGTTTCAAAGAGTTGGACACCACTGAGCGACTGAGCTGAACTGATGAATATCATTACCATATGCCTAGTTGTTCAAGCCGAATACATAGAAGTCATCCTTGATTCCTCACTGATTTCTCACCCCACTATAAAACTCACACGCACAGACACACACACACACACACACCCCACACACACACCCACATACAAACTCCAATAATTAAAAGTTAGAGTCCACTTCCAATTCATACATGTCTTTCAGTTTCCATGGCTAGTACCCTAATCAAACCACCATCATCGAATAGCAAGATGACTGGAATAGCCTCTGACCTAAGCTTCTCTGAAATCAAACTCCTACTGTCTCTAGGTCTACATGTCTTGGCACCTTCCTCTCCCTGTGGCAGCAAGCTGCCTCATACCTCACTCTCCTTCACTCATTTTGTTTCACTCACTAATCACAGTTTCACTCATTTCTTACATATTCTAGGTTTGGTCCTACCTCATGGCTTTGTTTCTAACTGAAGGAATAAACTATGGACCCATATGGAAGCATGTGGGACAAAATGGTGGTGGCAAATTATCGACATCAGCGCTGTTGATTTACTTATTTATTGATTTGTTTTGTCATGCTTTCCTGTAGTCTATCACACGTGACCAGTAAAGGCACACAAGATAATTCTAACGTCGAAGTTTTAAAAAGTCGTAATAAATTGTGAATGCCTGCACCTAATTTTTATTTTTCAGTGAACTTGATGCAGTTTTAAAACAAATATTCCCTGTTGTTACTCTTCTCACTAATCAGAAGGTCCCTCAGCAAGTGGGAGCTGACTTCTGGAGTGCTGGTTCTTCCTGCTAGTCTACTTACTTTTTATCCAACTTTGAGATCTGCCAATCTTTTTAAGCTTGGCAGTCCCCTGGAGAAGTGGGTGTTTAACTGTCTGGGCCCCAGGCTTACCTTGAGGCAGCAGAAGTACTTTTGTGTCTTACCTAGGAGCCTGACCCTTTGACTGTACCTATGGTCTCAGCATACTTATTTGTTTAGCCCTTAGGCCAAGCCTCTGTTTCCTTTGCTGGGCCCAGGCATTTTCTGTGTTCAGGAAGTCATCAGCTCAAACATACGAAAGTATTTTAAAAGCAGCTATTTTTATGTTTAGAATTGTGAAATCATAGAATTTTAGAAATGGTAAATTTTTTAGGTATTGCCTGCTCTTACATTTTTATATTTAAAATGTGAAAGACAATGAGCCAAAGTGTAGCAGTCATACCCTTCAAATATTTAGTAGATTTCAAGATTATAAAATACCTCACTTGATATTTTTGTACATCCAACTGCCCCTCTCTCCGTCACACACAAACACACACACTCACACACACAAAAGTCTTGAATTATAGCAGTAATATAATAATACATTGCACTCTAGCCATATTTTTCTTTTTTTACTCAAATAACTTTTTCATATGTTGGATGTAAACACATGCTCGGTAAGTATTGTTTCTGCTCCTGATTCAGCCCCCAATTTCATAATTTTTCCCCTCTCTCCTTTTTCTTTTTGCTTGAAAAGATATAGTTAGGTGATTCCATAAGAATAGCTTCTTCCACATTATCCCCTGCTCTATTATAAGCGGGAGCTTATTTCTGTGACAAACAGTCTGGACACACACTTTCTCATCCATTATTCACAGGGTGTGTGAGGTAGTGTGAGGGTAGGGGGTGCTGCAGTTCACCACAAGTGCCCCATGGTGCTGCCATTCGCAGAGAGGAGAGTCAGTGTATTCATGTTGCTGAAACTTTGATGTAGACACAAGAATTTAATTCACCTCCAGGTTGGTCGCCATCCCTGATTGAGTTCACTCATTCAGTCCCTGTCTGTTGTTGTTCAGTCACTCAGTTGTGTCTGACTCTTTGAGATCCCATGGACTGCAGCATTCCAGGCTTCCCTGTCCTTCACCATCTCCTGGAGCTTGCGCAAACTCATATCCATTGAGCTGGTGATGCCATCCAACCATCCCCGCCTCAGTCATCTCCTTCTCCTCCTGCCTTCAATCTACCCAGCATCGGGGTCTTTTCCAATGAGTCAGTTCTTCACATCAGGTGGCCAAAGTATTGGAGTTTCAGCTTCAGCATCATTCTTCCAAAGAATATTTAGTACTGATTTCCTTTAGGATGGACTGGTTGGATCTCCTTGCAGTCCAAGGGACTCTCAAGAGTCTTCTCCAACACCACAGTTCAAAAGCATCAATTCTTCAGGGCTCAGCTTTCTTTATAGTCCAACTCTCACATCCATACATGACTACTGGGAAAAGCATAGCTTTGACTAGACAGACTTTTGTTGGCAAAGTAGTGTCTCTGCGTTTTAATAAGGTGTCTAGGTTGATCATAGCTTTTCTTACAAGAAGCAAGCGTCTTTTAATTTCATGGCTGCAGTCACCATCTGCAGTTATTTTGGAGCCCAAGAAAATAAAGTCTGTCCCTGTTTGATTCCTTTTTAATTTTTTTTTTCTTTTTAATTGAAATTTAGTTCCTTTACAATATTGTGTTTGTTTCAGGTGTACCGTAAAGTGATTCATATATGTGTACATATGTTTGTGTGTGTGTATGTATATATATATATATATATACATATATATATATATACACACACTTTTTAGATTCTCTATTAGAGTTTACTACAGTATTATACATTGAATATAGTTTTCTGTGCTCTAGGTCCTTGTTGGTTATCTTTTCCATATACAGTAGCGTATATGCTGCTGCTGCTGCTGCTAAATCGCTTCAGTCGTGTCCAACTCTGGGCAGCCCCATAGACGGCAGCCCACCAGGCTCTGCCGTCCCTAGGATTCTCCAGGCAAGAATACTGGAGTGGGTTGCCATTTCCTTCTCCAGTGCATGAAAGGGAAAAGTGAAAGTGAAGTCGCTCAGTCGTGTCCGACTCTTAGCGACCCCATGGACTGTAGCCTACCAGGCTCCTCCGTCCATGGGATTTTCCAGGCAAGAGTACTGGAGTGGGGTGCCATTGCCTTCTCCAGTAGGGTATATATTTTAATCCAAACTTTTAATTTATCCCTCTCCCCATTCTTTCCTCTTTAGTAAGTTTGTTTTTTGTATCTTTGAGTCTATTTCTGTCTGTGTGTCATTAAGATTCTACATATAAGTGATATCATATCATACTTGTTTTTCTCTGTCTGATTTACTTCACTCAGTATGATAATCTCTAGGTCCATCCATGTTGCTACAAACAACATTATTTCATCCTTTTTTTTGGCTGAGTATCATTCCACTGTGTTCATATGGCACATCTTCTTTACCCATCCATCAGTGGACACTTAGATTGCTTCCATATCTTGGCAATTGTAAATAGTGCTACTGTGAATATTGAGATGCATGTATCTTTTTGAATTAGAGTTTCTTTTTCAGATGTATGCCCAGGAGTGGGATTGTTGGATCATATCATAATTTTAGTTTTTTAAAGAACCTTTATACTGTTCACCGTAGTGGCTGCACTCATTTATATTCCTGTTTGATTCTTTAACATTGAGTCCTTCATTCTGTGGGCTTAGTAAATAACCAGTTGCTGAACATTTATTGCTATGGATCCAGTACTACTGTGGGTGCTCTTTAGGACTTAGCATTCATTATTTGCCTTCTAGAAGCATGGAAAATAGTTTGGCAAATTTAATTAGCATGTAGACAAAATACTTTGTGTGCTTTGGTAAAACAAGACTCTTTTTTTGTCCTGTAGTTTAGTTTGAGAAAACAAAATTAACCCATGGAAAAGCAGTGCAATTTTAATCAGGAATATGGCTCTTGATGTTGCCTCTGCCACTAATTATAGTAAAAAAAACAAAAAATGGTTAGCTAGCATTTTTGAATATCTACTCTGTGACTTTACTTGTAAAGCCTTTCTTTTCCTATAGCTATATCATGCTAGGTATTGTTACTTTCTATTGTCCTAGTCCCAGGAAAAGAGTCCTAATTATCATTTCAAATCTCTAGCAATTCCAGCTTGCACTGGTATCCTAGGGCCATACTTAGATGCCTCAATCTTTCTTCTGACTCTAACAGATTTAGGATTGACTTTAAACCATCTCTTTAGTTTTCAAACTTGTATGACAACTAAAATTTATTTGGCAATACTGAACCTAATGACATCTGAAGGAGATGTTTGAGCTATCATTTGAAGTATTGCCTGCCTGCAGAGATCTTAATATGCAAATAATTAAAATGACAAACTCAAAGGAGTCTCTGGGAGCCTGTTAGGCTCAACATTGCTCACGTTCAAGTGCACATTGATTTTTGACTTTTATAGTATTTTTTTTGTTTTTTTTTTGTCTAATGACTTTCAATGATTCAGTACTGGAAATGCAATAGTTTGTCGTTTCCATTGTTCACAAAAATGTGCTCAATAACCCATGATAAGTCAAATATTCAATGAAAGTGATGCATTACAATGTATAACAAGTAACTCTGTAAATAAAGCATTTGAATGCAATTTGATTAGAAGGCTGGTTTCTAAATTCAGGGTAGAGGCTTAAGCTGTACTGACAGACCCTTAACTTCATTATTATTTTTTTAACTATGCTGACTAGTTCTCATAGTATATTATATTTGTTGATATATTATATTTGTTGGAAAGAAGAGTGAAGATGAGAATTTAATATCTGAAGGACTGCATTAGAAACGTTGTTAATTATCTTAAAATGTGCAGGTACATTTCCCCCTCTTTCTCTTTCCTCAATATTAACTATTGCATGAGGGGTAATTCCTGTAATTGCAATGTGATTAGACTTGGCTGCCAGTCTTTGAAGTCTCTACAGGCTAATTGTTCCTTGGAAGTGGCTCATCTTATGCAAAAGGTGAGAATTCCTCAAGCCTGGGATATATCTGTGCATTTTTTGCAGGAAAGGCATTTATTTTAGGGATCTCCCTATTTTTTTTTAAACCAATAATTTATCACGCGCTAGGAAACCAGGTAACCAAGCTTGTTAGAAGTGTATATAAAATTGAATTAAGAACTTTTTGTGTGTGGATTTGGTGAAATCTGTTTTGGTTGCTTGGAGTTTATTTATTTATTCATCTTTTGACCCTTTTTATCCATTTCTCCTCCCACCCCCCTACCCGCACCCCCTCCATACACACACCTCAGGCAACTACCAATCTGTTCTCGGTATCTGTGAGCTTGATTTTAGCTAGTTTGTTTGTTTTTTAGATTCCACATGTAAGAGAGTTCATATGGTATTTGTCTTTCCCTGTCTGACTTATTTCACTTAGCATAGCACATTATCACTTATATAGAAGTAATCTGGAAATTGTAAATCAATGATGCTTGTGACATTTGCTATTCATTTTCTCTTTAATAAATGTATAAATTATTACTTTGAAACATAACATATTTAGTAAATTTTGGATATTAGAAAACTATTTCCTGACATAGTTTAAAGGAAAACTTAAATTTATTTTTAAGTCAGAAGCAAACTTTTACTAAACTTTCAAACTTTTCATATTTCTAAAATACATGTTCACACTCACATTTGAACAGATGAGTAGTAGCACATTCTTTTTATTATTTTGCTAATATTTTTTAATGTACTAGACTATCACTTAAGTGAAACAAAGACTAGAATTTAGTGAAGAACTCCAGTAAAGTAAATAAGTGTTTAAAAATTTTCCTACCCAAATATTAATGCTTAGGGTCTTACCTCTGTGTGTTCTTACTTTCCATTCTATTTTTTTCTAGAAAATGTGAAAAGGAAAGCAAAAGGAGACTTTTGCAAGCAGACTTTGAGTCTCTAAGCCCTGTCTTCTGGCTCCAATGATCCTTAAAAAAAGTCTGCTTCTTTGTCCACCTTGATTTTCTATTTCCTTGTTTATGAGCTAACTCAACCCAACGCAAGTGTCACCTTCATCCACTCTGGTTTTTGGATTATTGTTTTTTCATTTGGACACTTGCCATTACCTTATTATGAATGTTATATTAATTTTTGCTTTGTAATTGCTTTCCTTAAATGCTTTGTAATGGATAATTCAATACCTAATTTTATCAGTTTATAACCATTTCTATGCCATTTAGCCATTTCATCTTCCACATGTCATTTAACCTTTAATGATAATAGCTTGTACTTGTAGTGCTTATTCTTTGTCAAACATCCTTCTTAGCCATTTACTTATATTAAATCATATAATAATTGCTACAATCTTATGAAAGATATACTTATTACACCCATTTTACGGGTGGGAAGTTTTAAGCACAGGGTTAAATATTAATAGTTCATCTCGTGTCACACAGCTGCTAAATTGTAGAGCTAGGATTTCAACTGAATCAGGCTAAGTCCAGGCTTCGTATTCTTAATTATAAAACTTGCTGCTTCTCTGAATTTTAGCTTTCTCACTAGTTAAATAAGTAGTTTGGCTTTCATGATATTTAAAATTCTGCCAAACCCTAAATATATAATTTTGTTGATGGAGTAGATGTATGTATGAAGAATCTCACACTTGCTTAATTAGAAAATATGGTTTTATTGACAATTTCATGTTGGTATGATGATTTCAAACATATATGTTTTAAGATTAGTAACATCAAAAGTTATTTTATTTCTATTGTCTCCATAACCCATAACGTTATTCTAGCCCTCATGAATGCTCAGGAAGTATTTGTTGGTTGATTCAGTGGTTGATTAATTGATTTTTGAGAAATCAGCACTGAAGATGGCTCTAATCCTGACAGGAAGCATCTCAAAACCAGAGCCTGAAGTTGCAAAAGGTGTTCTTTTCCTCTTATGACTGAAAGCAGAGCAATGTTCTATTTTAGAGGTACCTGGGAAACTTTAGATGTTGTTGTCTATTTCCCAGGATCACCTAGAAGGAGGATGCAGGGAGGACAATGAGAAGAAGGGAGACAGGAGTAGGAAAGAGATTTTATGCCAAATATCTTTATGTACTTAAAAAAAAGTATATTATCATTTTAAATTGTTTTTTAAATATTGTTATTGTCCTTTCCTCCCCTTAATTTTCTGTAAAAATGTTTTCCTTATTTTGTTGTTCAATATTAGTATATAGACATGAAACTGATTTCCATATGTTGACTTTGTATCGTGTGGTTTTGCTGAAATTGCTTATCTGTTCTCACAGCATTTTTTGGTGAAATTATTTAGGATTTTCTGTATATAAGATTGTCATTTGTGAACAAATAATTGTGCTTTTTCTCTTTCTATTTCTCTTTCTATTTTCTCTTCTACTTCTTTTTCTTGTCTAATTGCTCTGGCTAAGGTTCTACTATATGGTAAATAGAAGTGGCAAAAGTAGGCATCCTTGATTTGGTCCTGATCATAGAGGAAAGGCTTTTGATTTTTCACCATTGATTATGATATTAGTTATGAGCTTTTCATATAGGGCCTTTATTACATTGAGGTAATTTCCTTTTATTCTAAGTTAGTTGAGAGTTTTTCTCATGAAAAGAGGTTGAATTTTGTCATGTGCTTTTTCTGCATCTTTTGAGAAGATTATGTGATTTTTATTTTTTGTCCTCTTAAAGTGTTGTATGGCATTGATTGATTTGTGTATGTATAACCATTCTTCCATTAAAAGATAAATCCCACTTTTAAACATGCTGTTATTTTGGGTTACTAGAATTTTGCTGCAGAATTTCACATCTATATTCATCATGTATATTTGCCTATAGTTTGTGTGTGTGTGTATGTGTGTGTGTGTGTTTGTCTGGCTTTGGTAGTAGTGTAATGTGAGCACTATAAAATGAGTTGGACATATGTATGCATCTTTAGATTTTGGAGTTTGGGAAGGAGTTTGGCATTGATTTTCTTTAAATGTGTGTTAGCATTCTCTAATGAAGTCATCTGGTCCTGGACTTGTTAGAAGATTTTTGATTACTGATTCAGTTTCCCTATTCATTATTGGTGTTCAGATTTTCTATTTCTTTATGACTAAGTCTACACAGGTTATATGTTTCTAGGAACTGAACCTATTTCCTCTAGGTTACCCAGTTTTTTGGTGTATAATTGTTCACAGTAGTGTCTAATTATCACCTCAAAGTCAGATTCTAACTAGAAAATACTTATTATCCTATATCTCCCTTTAAGATAGCTTTCTTGCTTTATCTGGGTCTCTTTCTTTGTCTCCTAGTTTCATTGCCAGAACTCAAAGTTATGCAAACATGGAAATCCAGTCATGAACACACAGAGACATGGTGGTTTCCTCATGAGCCTCTTTTTGACACAGTTTGTGGTCTCTGAGAGTCTGTATAATTCATGCAGTCTGAGAGACCTCATGATATTTTTAAACGCTGTTACTCTAAAGGTAATTTACCAATAATCATAAAGCATTCTATATTGTTTTCATCTGTAATAAAGATACCTAAGTCTCCCTAGTTCATCTATGTTTTAATATCTTAAAGGGAAAGATTTTTGAGTTATTAAACTTTGGAATCTCTCCTTTTAATAAGGCAAAAATAGTACTTGGTCAGCCCTTCTTTAGGACGCGGTAGCACCTTATGAACCAAATGATGGTTAGCATTAGGGCCAGAATCTTGTCTAGTTGGGTGACATTAACTGCATCAAGATAGGAGGCATTCTCTTCTTGCAGTTGTTGGCTCTTCTCTTTTTTAAAGATAGAGACTTTGCACTTCACAAGTCAAATAAAATAACCAGTAAGCTTTGAAGGTTCTTTCATTACTATAGAAATAAACAAGATAGATCCATATTTGCAGTATCAGCTTTCAAAACTTGCCAGTGTTGTCTTCACTTCAAGCTCTATTTCTGCTCCTTTTGTTTGGTTTTCTAAGACACCTTGTAGGATATCTTCAAGATTGCTACAAGCCATTTGATTTATGGTTGCTTTTCTCATGACAGAAGCTGCTGCTGCTGCTAAGTCGCTTCAGTCGTGTCCGACTCTGTGCGACCCCATAGACGGCAGCCTGGGAAACATTCCTGTTCTCTCAACATAAAGCTCTCTGCTTCATTCTGTGAGGTCAGGCACACCAAGGCCACTGAAATGTGTGAAGTGCAACATCTAGTAAGACCCCTACATTTAATATAAGAAGATTTAACATCATTTTCCTAAAGTATTCATAATATACTAGATACGGGACACCATTTGATCTATAGCTTGCATTCTAATGTGAAGTTGACTCATCACTACAGAGTTTCTTTTAATATTAAGAGCAAACTGCAAGGCTCTGGTTCTTGGGAAACATCTAGAGATGTGCTATTTTTGAACTAATGCAATGAAAAAGGATAATATTGATACTTAATGTGTTTTGGTTGCATTACTTATATATTAGATCTTATTGAATGTTTGTTCACAAGTTGAGGTCTATCCAGGTATTGTGAAAGAGGACCAAACACAGCACAGCCTTTTTTTTCCAGAAATAAGAACTAGTTCAATTGCATGGGATTCTCTAACAGGAGATATTCTAGCATTTTTCTGAATAGGCTTATGTATGACTTGATATGCAGGAAGGTGGGCTCTGAGGATCCTTTCAGATACAAAATTATGCAATTCTGTATAGACCTATTGATTATGTGAATAAAATATTATGAAAATAATATTTTACTTTGAAGATTAATTAAGTCAGTTTTTAAATACATATTTCAATGAAATCTCAATCTCTGTTAAAATCTTCCTCTCTCTCTTTCTGTCCTCTCCTTATATACATACATACCACACACACACACACACACACACACACACACACTCTCACATACTGCTTTAAAAATAGCCATGACATTTATTTTTGCCATGTTTTTACTGTATAATTTATTAAGGGATCAAAAATTTTCAGTTATTTATTGCATTTCCTTTGAAATATCAGAAAAGGTAAGTATAAACATTTTAAATATTTAATAATATGTAAACAGAATTCAGATTAAATATCTTGAATTAAAAAGAGACAAGAAACAAAGGTGATACAGTACCTGAAATATTCTTCTCACAAAGTGTTACTCTGTTGTAGTATGTCAAGTACAAGCCCTGTAAAGATTTTGATTATTACCTTACCCCTTTCATCCTGATCAAATAACAAGTTAAAAAGCATACATCATTCTAATGGGAATTAGAAAAAAAAGTCAATAGATCTTTTATAATTACCACTGCCTTTATTGTCACATTGTCTGACACACCTGTACACTGGAGACTCAATTCTGTCCTGATCTGGGTACACAACATACATAATCACTCAGAGTGCACTTGCTTTAAATGATGAGGAAGTTTCAAAATCTAACTTACTCATCATAAAGGAAGGAACAGACTTTTCAACAAAGATGAAGTAGGACAGTTGTAAATACAGTCAAAGTAAATATCTGTAATTTGTACAAGAAAGAAGTAAAAAGATATAAATTCATCTTCTAATGCAACATAGTTCTAAGAATTCAGCCCCATACGCATTCTGATTATATGACATAGTTCTAAGAATTCTCCTCTATGAACCTACTCAATCTATGATATAGAACCAGAAAGTGCATCAAGATAGTCTTTTCAGAATTTTTCTGAAACTGTCTCTCCCTTTGAGATAAATAACTGAATCAAATAAACAGTGTCCACTTTATTCCAATAGAAATGCTGCTAGGTAAATAAAGGGGACACAAAACAAGATTTTAATTTGGTATTTGACCTTAAAAAATAATAAATTTGAGAAAATAATGGTTATCTTTTTTATTTGACCTTTTTCATATCTCCATTAGATTATTAAGAGTCACATAAATGTTTATACAAAGACATTCAATTCACTACAATTGATTTAAATTTGAGGTCAGATAATAAATCTTAGTATGGCTATTTTTTTCTCTTATGAAAGAGTATCAGTCCTCTTGACACTTGTCTATTAGAATATTCAGAAGTAACTCTAGGACACTGGTTGCAACCATATGTGTTTTGTAATACCAACTGTATTTTAGCATTATTTTCATAGTGAAAGTGAAAGTCACTCAGTCGTGTCCGACTCTTTGCAACCCCATTGACTAAACAGTCCATGGAATTTCCCAGGCCAGAATACTGGAGTGGATAGCCTTTCCCTTCTCCAGGGGATCTTCCCAACCCAGGGATTGAACACAGGTCTCCCACATTGCACGTGGATTCTTTACCAGCTGAGCCACAAGGGAAGCCCAAGAAAACTAGAGTAGGTAGCCTTTCCCTTTTCCAGCGTTATCTTCCCAACCCAGGAATCATACTGGGGTCTCCTGCGTTGCAGGCGGATTCTTTACCTACTGAGCTATCAGGGAGGTCCTATTATTTTCATAAGTAGGCAAATATGTGCTATAATTGTGATGTGAGCATTCTCAGTGGTAAAGAGAATTCTACATCTTAATTTTTAAAAAATTGGTATAAATTACTATGCATTCAAATATTGCCATGTGTTCTAGTGGTCTAGAAGGATACATGCCTCTGTTGGTTGCAAGCAATAATGGTAAGATTTAGAAAGGACAAAGGAATATTTCAGTGTATGAGCAACTGAGAGATTATCAAGGTAAAAAAATCCAATGCTCAAGGGTTCTAAGAAATTGTAAATTCAAGTCAGTGATTTTTCAAAGAAATCATCAGTGTTACTTTAGCAGGTCTTTGAGAGAAAAGATATATGCTGCATTTAAAGAATAAAGGCAAAAACTCTATACTCCATTTGTCTACAGGCTAACTATACCTTTTTCCCCCTAGACTTATTGAGATATAATCAGCATATCATTACTTTTTAGATTAAGTCATTATCCATGGAAAACTAGCCCCCCAAAACTATTTTAGATTATCTGACCCACTTACCAAAATATGACTTTCCTCATGAATATTCTGAAAGTAAGATCCAAATGCTATTTTTTTTAGTAAAGTATTAGCTTACTAACAGTAAGCTTGTGCTGTGCATGGAGCCCACCAGCCTCCTCTGTCCGAATTATCCCGGCAAGAATTCTGGCCTGGTTGCCATTTCTTGCTCTAAATAGTAAGCTTGCTTAAAGTATTATTAAAATACTTTAAATATTTAATTATGCTGATTAATTTCTGTGTTGTATCAAAGCAGGATAAAAATTTAGATGAAATTTAGAGGAAATTGAATACATATAAAGAACTCAGAGATTTTAACTAATAATGCTATTTGCTATAATTGTTTGTTATAAGATGAACTTCTGGGTGTAAAATGTTTATTGCAGAGATTAATATTTTTGAAGTATCAGGTGTTGACTCTTCAAGAAGACACTACAGCTTGGTAATAAGCATCCTTCAGTTCACTCTCAGGTTTCAAAACACTGAAAAATAATATTACTTTATTCCAAAACTTCTCTTTCTTTGTGTGTGTGTGTGTGTGTGTGTGTGTGTGGATTCGGGGTTTTATGAAAGAATGCTATGTTTTGGACAGTTTGAAGTCACCTTTCAAACACTTTTGAAAGAATACAATTATTCAATTCCAGGTAATATCCATTGGCCTTAAAGCAGCATGTTTACCAAATAAGGAAATTCTTGAAATTAGCTGATTAGCTGGTCTTCAGATACTTTGTACTCTATGGCTAGCAATTGATCTTAAAAGGTTGCTTTTAGAGTGTTTTGGAGCCAGATTCATTAGTAGTAGGTGGTAGGAGGAAATAATGAAATTATCTGAAGTATACTTTCCTTTCTCAACAGGTACCTGTTATCTTTATGTTTTTGAATGTGCATTCATTGAAAGGGAATATACTTTGTTAAATGAAGAAATTGAATTGGAATAGCTGAAAGCCCACTCAAATAAATAAACTAAACAATGTATTTCTATATGGGAAACTGACAGCTGTGCCTCTGTTTCCACCAGTGAAAGAACAACAGTTTAGTGGATTATTTCTTCTTTGGAGCTTCCCTGGTGGCTCAGATGGTAAAGAATTGGCCTGCAATGCAGGAGATCTGGGTGCGATTCCTCGGTTGGGAAGTTCCCCTGGAGAAGGGAATGACTACTCACTCCAGTATTCTTGCCTGGAGAATTCCATGGATAGAATTCTTTCAGAGAACCATCTGGATTTAACTCATGGAGGATTCTGACCTCTAAACACTGCCATCTGACGGTTCTTTAGAAGATAATGTGAAACATGTCCATGATCTTGGTCTGGTTCTCTAGGACATATATTTCACAATAAACTATCATCCTCTCCCCTGAGCCAGGAATGTTCAAACTAATTATCCACAAGAGTAGTTTAGTTCTTCTGGGTTAGAATGTGCATTCTTCTCATGTTTCCTGGAGCCTAAAGGTATAAAGCAAAACCAAAATTTACCTCAGTAATTGTAGTAGCCTCAAAACCCTTTTCTTTATATAATTAGAAAGGAAATGGTATTTAAAGACAAAAGAGAAGTGTTGACATGTTTCTAGTTTAAACAAGGAATTAAAATATGTGTAGCCTGGTGTGCTGTAGTCCACGTGTTGAATTATTTTCTCTGTCTAAGAAAGCAGCTCTCCAGCTTTTCTCTTCTATTCTCATGACACAGAATTGTTAATTGATGTTATTAATTCCTAAGATTTGGGAGAATAATGATCCAAAAGTATCTGAACGTATAGCTTTGAGGGAGCTTAAGGTAGAGGTCATCAAGTATCTTGATTTGTGCTTGGGAAAAGTTGGAAAAGTTGTTTTGAGGACTTTTAATATCAGAAAGCTAGACTTATTTCAGTAACTTGGTAAAACATCTGATTATTAATATATTTTAAATGACTACATTCTTCAACATAAAAGGTCCTCTTTCTTTTCAACTGCCCCTCAGCCTATAAGCTCTGTCTATACACTTATACAATGTTCTACTGAATCTATTTAAGAAATTTAAACAGGTTGAATTTGTTTTCTCAAAGCATTCTTATACAAATGGCCCTTTTCAAAAATTATCCATATATTCATAAGAACTGTGTTAGGATGATATTGTTTACCTAGAGCAGTTGACAAAATTGTGATTAGCTTCCTGTTTGGGGCTTCCCTGGTAGCTCAGATGGTAAAGAATCTGTCTACAGTGCAGGAGACCCAGGTTCTATCCCCACGTTGGGAAGATTCACCTGAAGAAGGAAATGGAAATCCCTCCAGTATTCTTACCTAGACAATTCCATGGACAGAGAAGCCTGATGTACTACAGTCCATGGGGTCATAAAGAGTCTTTAAAGTCTAATAAGTTTTAAGGTGCTCAGTGAGTTGAAGGTCAGGGGATTGGGTGAGCCACTAAACCAATTATTTTAATGATCTAAACTATTACAGTTGGTTATTTTAATTATCTAAGTAAATATGAGTAAGTTGATCTGAGACTGTTCATTTCAATGATCCTGAAATGTAATTTGAATACTACTTTATTTCACCAAAATGGACATTTTCGATGTCTAGCTGACTTTTCCCATGCAGTAAATGTCTTAGACCTCTTTATTTAGAATGGCCTCACTTTCTATAGTTTTTGGTTTG
Source organism: Giraffa tippelskirchi (assembly GCF_054371585.1). Taxonomy (NCBI): domain Eukaryota; kingdom Metazoa; phylum Chordata; class Mammalia; order Artiodactyla; family Giraffidae; genus Giraffa; species Giraffa tippelskirchi. The sequence continues at coordinate 69,250,373 of NC_137278.1, forward strand.
GTTGTGTTTTATTTCCTTGAACAAACATATCTCTATTTATTTACATTTCCTTTTTGGTCCTTGCAGACATTTGAGTTTTCTATACTTGATATAATAATGCCTATTTGCAATCAGGTAGTATTTAATTTATGCTAATATGTTGATGTCAAATTAATCACACATTAAATTTTTCACTTCAACCATATTTTTCACACTGGGCTAAATATCATATAAGGTGAATTAGAATTATGCTGCAAAGTACCTGATGTCAAGGAGCTAACAACCAGGGTGATGCTTATCAACAATGAGATAAAATTAATCAAGTTGAAGCTCCAATATTTTGGTTACCTGATGTGAAGAGCTGACTCATTGGAAAAGACCTTAATACTGGGAAAGACTGAAGGCAGAAGGAGAAGAAGGCAGCAGAGGATGAGATGGTTATATACCATCACCAACTCAACAGACATGAATTTGAGCAAACTCTGGGAGATAGTGAAGGACAGGGGAGCCTGGTGTGCTGCAGTCAATGAGGTCGCAAAGAGTCAAACATGACTTACCAACTGAACAATAACAAACATATTCAAGCTTCAAATCATGTATTTCTTAGTATAGGTAGAATAGATGACATATATCACTTTAGACTTAAATACTCAGAGGTAGCCTAACAAGAGAAGCAGGATGAAGGGGCAGCCATCTAACTTTTGGTTAGAGCAGAAAAACAACCCATCATGAATAGACATATTGAGGAACTAAGATTTATTTATTTTTTTATTTCCTTAGCTTGCTCATTGTTGAAATATTTGTAAGGGAAATTCTAGAGCAAGACATTTACCGAAGTCATACATCTGTTATTTTTAGGATTTTATATGTTTCTTCCAGCCATATACTCCTGAAGCCGAGATGGGAAGTTCAGCTTTACTTCCCATAGAAGTAAAATGTTTGAACAGACCCTCGTATAAAACAATAATAGCAAATATTATTTGTTTTTGTTATTTTACATTAAATAATAGGGTTAAATTATATGTTATAATGAGGTTTTCTACCAAAATGACTGAACACAAGTTTATATGTCTTAAGTTGTGAAACATTGGAGTAGTGAAAGCTATCATTAGTTGACAGAATATTTTCTTAATTTTTTCAGCTCAAGCTGAAACACAGTGAATGTTTTCCCCTGGTGATAATAAGGTTGATCATCTTTAGGCATTATTTGAAGTCCTGCCAATAGCAAATTGAGGGAAAAAGTGTAAACCTGTAGTTACATTCAAAAAGGTATACTTTTATAGTGGTTTCAGATTATTTATAACTCACAGTGTGGATTGTAAAGTACAATGTAAAGTCTAGACTTGACTAGACGGACCTTTGTTGGCAAAGTAATGTCTCTGCCTTTTAATATGCTGTCTAGTTTGGTCATAAGTTTCCTTTCAAGGAGCAAGCGTCCTTTTATTTCATGGCTGCAATCACCATCTGCAGTGATTTTGGAGCCCCCAAAAATAAAGTCAGCCACTGTTCCCACTGTTTCCCCATCTATTTGCCATGAAGTGATGGGACCAGATGCCATGATCTTAGTTTTCTGAATGTTGAACTTTAGGCCAACTTTTTCAAACCTGCTAGTAGTCACTGAATTCACAGTGTTAAAAAAAGATGTGCTGATTTTATGGCAAGGGTGAAAAGTGTCAATGTAGAAATCAAAGTGACATATTTGAAATAAAATCCAGATTTTGGATTCTAGAAGTCTAAACTTCAAATTTTGCCTTTGATGTGGATTTCCTATGTGGCATTGGGAATAACATCCTCACATATGAAATTAGAGTAATAATATGTACTTCATAGATTTATTACAGGGATTAAACAAGGTAATGTTTGCAGATCATCAGATAGTATCTAGGTATATGTGAAAACATTAAATGACAACTTTTGTTTTTGTAATCTTATTTTTGCTCCTTAATGTCTGTAGATCCCATGTATCACCTAATGCAAGTGTAAGAAAGCTAATCTTAAGGATGTTAACAATCATTCTAGTTTTTCAAAACCAAAACCTCAGTTCTTTTTATAATCAGTAATCAGTAATCATATCTATCGAATAGAAGACCTATCGCATCTATAGAACCAATTTGCTGTTTGAAAGGGGACAAAACTAGAATATCTCAGTAAACGAATTACAGTGGTATTTACTTATCTCTCTCATTTTCCACCATGGAAACGGTAAGGACTTGGGTAGTGGATTATATTCTAAATGTCAACTCCAGACAGAATTTAAAGGAAAGTGCAATAAAACCTTTGAGGTTTGTCAGAGTAGTATGGAACATGTTTGTATGTCAAAGGCCCAGTCCAAAAGCCCAAAAGAATAACAAAAATGTCAAATCTCTGGGTTATTATCAAGGAAATAAGAAATATGTTAAAAGTGCATGTAGTTTTGAAAACAATGTCTTAAGTGTGGAAAATAAATTGCTTAGCTGTACCAACATTCCACTTATGATCTTCTATGTAAGCATCCCTCATGACTTTATATAATCTGAAGATGATGCAAGGAATAGCATTCAGCAATCCCGACCTCAAACAGCATGCTTTTTGAAGCTTCCCATCCTCCTTTGCAAGGATATTATTTTGAAAGTCTTCCAAAAAATATATTTTGTCTGCCAAGGGAGAGGACTCAGAATTGTCAGCATTGAAACCATCTTAAAAAATCTTGCAAAATGAGTAACTTACAAATTGTAAATTGAAATTGGAAAGGGGTGAAAATTATTATTTTCTATTCTTTAAATAATTAATAAAAGAGAGAATCTATTGAAGAGACTGAAAGACATCTGTGAGCTCCTACCTACAATGGTGAAGGCTTCATGACTCGCTTGATGATGTATAGGGTTTGAATGAGTATCTCCTCTAGTTTTCTCTGTAATTTGAAAATAGAGAAATAAAGAAATATATCACTGAAGTTTTTCTGACAAAGACTTGTCAAATCATCATCACTGAGAATCTCTTCATTAAGTATATTTTTTTCCGTACTTGAAACATTTATTAGTAGTTCTTTAATTAAAATTGTATGTAAATGTAATCAAATCAGAGGAAATGAGTCTCTGGAAGACTTTATAAGAAGAGTAAGCAGAAAACTAGGTTTTTTAATTCTTATTATTTTAGAATTTTACCACTGTAATGTACTGGATGAGTTGTGTATTCTTTTTTTGTTTTTCATAGAGCTACCGTAGCAGGCACCAAGAACTGGGTGGGATAAACAACAGAAATTATTTATTACCTCACAGTTCTGGAGACTAGAAATTGGAAATCAGTCAAAGTAGGATCATGCTTTCTCTGAAACCTGTAGGGAACCTGTAGGGAAATCTTTCCTTGCCTCTCTCTAGCATCTGGTTATTTGCAGAGAATCTTTGGTTTTCCGGGGCTTGCAGATGCATCACTACAATCCTCAGGCTTCCCATGGCTTTCTTGCTGTGTGTCTTCACATTGTCTTCCCTCTATGTGTGTCTGTCTTTGTGCCCAAATATATATATATATATATTTTTTTTTTTTTAATTAGGGCAATAATCATATTAGATTACAGCCCACACTCATGACCTCATTTTAACTTGAACATGTGTGTAAAGACCCTATTTCAAAATAAGGTTAAATTCTGAGGTACTTAGAGTTACTTTTGACTGGGGACACAGCACAACCAATAGCAATTTATGATAGAGAAGATCTTATAATTCTGTATCATACATTATTTTATTTTATTTGGTATGTTTTTTCTTTGCATGTAGATATCAGATTATCAAAATCTCAAAGATGAAAAAGCTTGTAGTATTCTTATTATAGATTGGTGACAATGTAATAGTGACATTTGGACTTGAAAATCTTTGGCTATCTTTGCTTTGGAAGGTCCACATGTCATATAATCCATTAAAAAAAAACAAGATATTGTCACAGTTTGATTTCATTTTAAGGTAGCAATGCAAGAAAATTTGCATTTCTTCAAGAGTTGTGTTAAAAATTATTTCTATCTTTAGAAAGATCCTTTGCTTTACCACATCTTAGCCTTAGTTCCCGTTAAATCAAACCCAGTTGTAAAGTAATGAAAATACAAATGCAAAAATGCTACCAAAGCTAGACTCATACAAAATCTTTTAGAAACAAAGCTGTTATATAAACTTAATTTTTTCCCCCCTATGTGAATCAGAGAATTCGGGTTTTTTTGTTTGTTTGTTTTTGTTTTTAAAGGACAAAAGAGTTTGGGTCAAAGGTCTGTTGTGGTAGTATGGTTTGGCCTTAGGGTTTAGTACTGATTAAACTTTACTATACACATAGATCTTATCCCTTTACCTAAAGATTTGTTTAAATAAGCTTTATTTTTTAGAGAAGTTTTAGGTTCACAGCAAAACTGAGAGGAATATATCTACTGTAGCATGATACAGAGTAGTTTCACAACCCTAAAGATCCTCTGTGTTCTTCCTGTTCATCTCTCCCTACTCTGTAACCCAGGGAACCACTGATCTTTTTAGGGTCTCTGTAGTTTTGCCTTTTCTAGAATGTTATAAAATATATAGTTGGAATCATGCAGTACTTAGCCTTTTGAGATTGACTTCTTTTCACTTAGTAATATGCATTTAAGATTCCTTCATGTCATTTCATGGATTGATAGCTCATTTCTTTTTACTGCTGAATGCTATTGCATTGTTTTGATGTACTACAGTTTAATTATCTATTCAGCAATGAAGCACATCTTGGTTGCTTCCAAGTTTGGACAGTTGTGAATAAAGCTGCTGTAAACATCTGGGTGCAGGTTTTTGTGTAGACATTAAGTTTTCAACTTCTTTGGGTAGAAGATTTCAGGATTATGTGGTAACTGTGTGTTTAGTTTTAAAAATAGCCACCATACTGTATTCCAAAGTGGTTTCACCATTTTGCATTCCCATCAGCAGTGAATGACTATTTCTGTTGCTGTACATCCTTGCCAGACTTTAGTGTTAGCAGTATATGTACCTGATTTTGGCCAGTTGATTTGTGTGTAGTGATATCTCATTGTTGATTTAATTTGTATTTCCCTGATGACATATGACATGAAACATCTTTTTATATGCTTATTTGCCACATTTACATTTTTTTTTTGGTGAACTGTCTGTTAAGGTCTTTGACCTTTATATCTTTTTTGGTGAAGTGTCTATTAAGGTCTTTGACTTCTTTTTAAATCTCACTGTGTTCTTAATTGTTGACTTTTAAGAGTTGTTTGTTTATTTTTGGTAGCAGTACTTTATCTAATATGTCTTTTGCAAATACTTACTTTCAGGCTGTGACTTATCTCTTTCTTCTCTTGACAGTGTCTTTTGCAGAGCAGAAAATTTTAATTTTAGATTTTTTCCCAAGAAATATGTACAGAATCTGAGACTTTTACTGAACTCTTTACTCCAAGAAAAAAAGAAAAAGTCACAGTACATAATGTTGTTTGACATAGCCACATATAAATTATTAAAGTTAATAACATTTATCATAGGTAACTTTTTATTTTGAACAAAACTGGTATCTGAAAAACTTGACTCAGAAAAATTGGGTTTGGTTAGATGTGTTAAGAACTGTTGACGCACAAAAAAAATCTCAAAATGCCAGGTATAATGAGTAAAATTTTTTGATATAGAGAAAACTAATTATTAACTTAATTTGTTATAAAATTTACATAGAAAATAATTGATCTTGGTAATCTTAGTTAAGCAATAAAGGAAATTTTAAAATTGGAAGTATAACTTTGCTGTGTAGAACATTAAGTGATTTATTAATTTAATTTAATGGAAGTCACTTAATAAAATTCTCTATAAATTCTGATGATATGCTTCCATACATTATCGAAGTAAAGGTATCTTCAAGGCCATTACAAGCAATGGCAGGATTCAGTTCAGTTCAGTCGCTCAGTCCTGTCCAACTCTTGGGGACCCCATGGCAAGAATAAAGGTTAGAAAATGGCAAGAATAAAGGTTAACATGGCATAAGTAAAACAGTCTTTACTCCTACTCAGGAGCCAGAGTCATAAAATGTGATTTTTGACTTTTAGTGTAGTTGTGATTATTCAACATTAACTTCTGTCATTTATTTCCACAAATTACATATTCGGCATTTTTAAATGTAAGTACATTTAAATAAAATTTAAATTCTCATGTATATTAGTGTGTATGTTCATGTGAGCATGAGCATATATGTGTGTGTGAATTTGAGGATATTTTGAAGTGTCACAAAATTAGAATTGGTGATTAATTCCAACATTAACTATTTTGTTAACTAATATCATTCCCTGAACACACCCTCCCAGCTCACTTCAGATTTCAGGTGGCTTTACTGGAACATTGTCATACACCCTGTCTCCCTGGTTTCTGGCTCAGCCCCAATTTCCTCCCACAAAAAAAAGGCAGGGGTTTCCTCAAGTCAATGAGCCTTTCAACTTTGCCATCATTATAGGAATAAAATTGTTTCTTTCCTTCATATGCACTCAAAAATTGTTTCTTATATAGCTTCTTGTGCTATCAAAACAGCACAAGATTTTGGTGAAACTTAGTATGCTTTTTGGGAAAAAATACAAAGATAACTCGTTTATTTACCAAGTATTTATCTTTAGTATTGGGCTTCCCTTATAGCTCAGCTAAAGAAGCTGCTGCCATGCAGGAGACCCCGGTTCGATTCCTGGGTTAGAAAATCTGCTGGATAAGGGATAGGCTAACCACTCCAGTATTCTTGGGCTTCCCTTGTGCCTCAGCTGGCAAAGAATCCGCCTGCAATGTAGGAGACCTGGGTTTGATCCCTGGAGAAGGGAAAGGTTACCCACTCCAGTATTCTGGCCTGGAGAATTATATACAGTCCGTAGGGGTCACAAAGGGTCAGACATGACTGAGCGACCTTCACTTCACTATCTTGAGTGTCATCTAACTGCATATATAAATGAACAGAGGAAATCTATGTTCATTATTTTTTTTTCAAGCCTCACAAGAGAAAAAATTACAGGGATAAATAGATAGAAGTGTACCAAGAGTTGTACCAAGGTGTTTAGATATATTATATCAATAAAGAAGTAAAAAATATAAAATTCTCAGCAGTTGCTGCCAACAACTAAAGTGCAATTGTAGAAAATGTTTCTCAAATTATTTTGTCCAGATCTGATAATCTTCTTTTATTATAGATTAATATTTGAATTTGTTTCATACTTTAAAATTCTTTGTAATGGCTTTGTAACCTATCATTTAAAAGAGAACTCATTTAGACTTGAAATTTTACAGCATTTGAGACATAGATTTAACCTTGGAGTAGTATCTGATATGGCCTAACCAATTTGTACAGAAATACCAATCAGTACATGACTCCCATAGTCTTTACTTTGTGGGAAAAAAAATTATGTCCTCATTCAGCTTTCCCTTGTAAGTGTTCCAGTTTTCTTGGTGAAGATAGACTGTACAGTGTGAACTTGCTGAGTCAGAGAGTTTCAGCAGCCATGTGAAAATGATGGGTGGTTCAGAAAATAACCCCTGCATCAGAGAAACACATATAAAGTTATCACTCCTTTTTCATGGGGTGCTGAAACTCAATCGCTTGTATGGAACATTTGTAAGTCCTCCAAGACTTGAAAAAAAGCAGATTTTAAGAAGCAGTCCCTGGTTAATAAAAGAAGTGTATTCCATTTTTGCAAAGTTGTTTTCAAATAATATAGGCATTTTTGACTTATTATTAAGGAAAATATTTATTTGGAATTTTAATGATCTAAATTATCCAAGTCAAAACATCAAAATTATAAATATTTTTACTGCTATTGGAGTCTTCTAAGAAGTTAAATGTAGCTTATTTTTACCCCCAAATTCTTTTTATTACTCTTTCTAAGTCAACTGTTTATTGGGTACTTCCCAATCAACTTGGGTTTGCTTTGTTGCCCCAAGTAAATATTTCATGGGATAATAAGGTATATCTGTTTTTAATGCACAGCTTCCTCTAGCCCTCCTAAAGTAAATAATAGATATCAAGGACGTATTTAAATAGTCGTGTTCTCATATGGGCAGAGGAACATTATTACTTAAGTTATATATATGTTAGCTTACACTGTGAATTTCTGGACATTTTCATGGAGGGAATTTATCTTAAGGTGATCACTTTCTCTGCCAAAATCTTATAGCCAAGATACATTTGCACTAATGGAAACTAGCATATATGTAGAATCTGTGATGCCCAGGGCTCTGATGTACCCCTGACATTATTCAATTTGGAATTGGTTAATTCTTTGCTGAGGGGACTGTTCTGTGCTTTTAAAATGTTTAATAGCATTTCTGGCCTCTACTTAATAGAAACACAGCCAACATGTTGTCAGACATTTTCAGATGTCTCCTGGGGGACAGAATCTTCCCTGGTTGAGAACTACTGTCTAACTGAACTCAGAATTTGTTGTAAGTTTCATTATTGCATTTCTAATATTATGTCCATGGTTTAGAAATTGTAAGAAAAAAAAAAAACCTGCAGCCTAAGATTCCATGTAACAATATATCAAGTTATGAACCAAACAGGAAAAAAAAAAGAAACTAAAAACCCACAAATACATGGATTTATGACATGGTTATAAATAAAGAAGGAAAATAGAAAATTGAATTATTAATGAGAAGTGATTATGACATAGCCTTTAGATCTGATCAGCAACTTTTTATTTTTTTGAGTATAGTTGATTTACAATGTTGTGTTAGTTTCAACTGTAAAGCAAAGATATTCAGTCACACATATGTCGACTCTTTTTAGATTCTTTTCCCATATAGTCATTACAGAGTATTGACTAGAGTCCCCTGTGCTATACAGTAGGTCCTTGCATGCGTGCTAAGTCACTTCAGTCATGTCTGACTCGTTGCAATTCTGTGGACTGCAGCCCGCCGGACTCCTCTGTCCACGGGATTCTCTAGGCAAGAGTACTGAAGTGGGTTGCCATGCCCTCCTCCAGGGTATCTTCCTGGCCCAGGGATCAAACCCATGTTTCCTGCTTCTCCTGCATTGGCAGACCGGTTCTTTACCACTAGTGCCACCTAGGAGGAAGCCCAAGTCCTTATAGTTATCTATTTTAAATATAAATGCTGACACCTTCACAGAAATTCCTTAACCCTCAAAGACTTCCTCTGTTTATTCATTTATGTGGAAGCATTGGGGAAAACCAAACTTTTTAACAGCTGCTGACAGTGTGTGAAGTTTTCCTATAGCCCTCAGAGAACTGATTTCCTATTAGCTCTCTAGATCTTAGAGGGAGCTAGGGAGGGAGGAAGGGGTGGAGAGAGAGAAGGAAATAAATATGGGGCAGGGAAGAACACCAGGGCAACTTGGATCAGCTGCCTGGTGTACTACTTTTTATGACGCCTACATCATCTATGTGACCAGAAGGTCATCACTGAGAAATTGCTTTTGTTAAGAACTGAATGACACAGCAAACACAACAGTATAGTTTAAAATTTTCTCATTTATGAATCAGGGCAAATCAGACTATTCAAAAAGCGTAAAAATTAACTTTAGGAGGTTTTCTTTTTTCTATACGGTGGCTATTTTAGGCATGTTTAAACATGCTTAAAACAGTTTCCGAAATAGAGTTAGAGATAATCCTACAGACAGTCTTACCACAGAGCAAATTCATTTAACCTTTCTCCCATATAGTTCACCCGTTCGTGGGATAATATCAGCAGCCCCTGAAGAAAGTAAAACAGCATTTTACTTTGGGGCTGATATCCTCCAGACTCAGCTGGTAACTTAGCTTATAGTACTAATTAAATATTTTTGAACTTTGGATCATTGACTGAGTGACCCTGACTCACTATAATGTTATGCTAACCATTATCTATTATGGATAGATAGCCAGTCATTCTAGCAGACATTGTCATGACAAGGAATAATGTATATAATAAACAATATAATAATATAATTATGACCACACATCATAGGCATGTGCAATTGCTCTAATTTACTAAGTAATATAGCAAGAAGTTCAAAAGAGTGTCTTAAAAGTGAGTATGTAACTATTGAATGATTGCATATGGGAGAGAGGTTTATATTATCAGGTGAATCAGGGATAGTTTTGTGGCAAAGGTAAGCTTTGAATGTGGAGTTGAAAAGAAGATGTAGTACCTACATACAATGGAATATTGCTCAGCTATTAGAAGAATGAACTAATACCATTTGTAGCAACATGGTTGAACCTAGAGATTGTCAGACTGAATGAAGTTGAAGAAAGAGAAACACTGTATGATATCTCATATATGCAGAATCTAAAAAAATGGTGCAAATGAACTTATTTACAAAACAAAAGCAGACTTACAGACTTAGAGTATGAGCTTATGGTTACCAGTGGGGAATGGTGGTGGAGGAGGGATAGTTAAGCGGTTTGGGATTGATATGTACACTGCTGTATTTAAAATGGATAACCAGTGAGGACCTACTGTATAGCACAGGGAACTCTGCTCAATAATATGCAACAACCTAATTCGGAAAAGAGCTTGAAAAAAGAATAGATACATGTATGTGTATAACTGAATTACTTTGTTGTACAACTGAAGCTAACACAACATTGTTAATCAACTATACTCCAATATAAAATTAAAAAAAAAGAGATCAGAGTTCTAGAATGGTATAAGAAACAACATAAGCAAAGGCATGAAATTAGACAGGAAAGGGAGGGGAGGAAAAGGAGGAGTTGGAAGAGGAGGAAGAAGAAGAAAAAGATAAACAAAAGAATTGGGGGAAAGGAGGAAGAAGGAAGAGAAGGAAGGAGAGAGAGAGAGGAAAGGAAGAAAGGAAAGGGTGGGAGGGAGGGAGGAAAGAGAGATGGAGAGAGGACCAATCTTAATTTCCTGGTGAGGAAAGGGGCTGATAGCATAAAAGAGGAAAACAACTAATGCCTCTGACAGAGTTGGGTTTCCCTGGTAGCTCAGCTGGTAAAGAATCTGCCTGCGATGCAGGAGACCTGGGTTCGATCCTTGGGTTGGGAAGATCCCCTGAGAGGGGAAAAGCTACCCACTCCAGTATTCTGGCCTAGAGAATTCCATGGATTGTATAGTCCTTGGGTTCACAAAGAGTCAGACACGACTGAACGATTTTCACTTTCACTTTTTCTGGCAGAGTAGGTAAGAGTGCATACAGATTACTGCATAATGATGAAAATTGGCTTTTTAAAAGTGTAGTCCCTAGACCTGGAGCATAAACATCACTGGAGACCTTGTTAGAATTGCAAATTTGGGGATCCTCCACACCTACGTAAATAAGGCATCCAAGTGATCTGATGCTCGCTCAAGTTTGGGAACCACTGATCCACAGTTTTGGATGAATCTTTGAGTGAAAAAACTGGAGTCAAGCTAGAAGGTCACTGAGTTAGTCTCCTAAACTAACATAAATCCAAACTAAGCAAGTAGTTAAAAAAAATTATTTGATGATTATAATGAGTAGAGATAGGTATGGAAATGTAAAGAAGGATGGATTTGTGAGGCTTGGAAGGAATTGCTTTTTAGGGTTTACTTGAAACCTAAGTGGGTCATTCATAAAACTGATTTGATGAGGTTGATGAATAAATTGTTGCCTAATTATATTTTTACTGTAAAGGTCTGAGAAAGGTTTTTAGGGATAATATTGGATTTCTTTTCAAGTTAAAAAAAATTCTAGGCTTCTGCCACTAAACCATATTTCCACATCCATAAAGTTGAGGTAGATGGCAAATGATGTATATGTGTTATATTATACATTTGGCCCAGTTTCCTTTTCATTTCTTTTAAAAATATGCATACTTTATTTAAATACACTGCCAGAGATGAGATCTTTCCTCACATTTTTATGCTGCTGTTCTGGGAAAGTAAATTATGCTGTGTGATAAAAAATAAGTAATTGCTTCTTGTGTTTAATTGATTTTTTATAGAAATTACAATGCAGATTTGATTAAAGGAAGATAGTGCATTGCATACAGTTCGTTCACAAGACACATAATGGTATGAAAGAGTGCCACCCAGCACAGAAATTATACCATCGTTTTACTTGAATGTACTGAGTGGGAGATATTTAGACTTCTTTATGACTTATAAACCCTGCAGAATGTTTCTTTTTGCATTTAAAGCAGGATGATAGGGACATCTATTTCACAGCCATAGCATGTCCCCACTGTTAAATTGTAGAAGCCTTTTGGAGGAGAAATAACTAGTGGTAGATTTTAAATAAGAAAGAAGACTGTGAATTTGATGCTGACAAATGACGCACCTTGTAACAAGGTCACTCCTGAAGTCTGCTAGTTAGGCTCTATTTGAGTCAGATGGATCAAAGAAACAAAAAGCGTCTGTAAAAAAGGATTCAATTCTAGTTCCTACTCTACTCCAAGGTTTCACAGCCTTGGCATTGTTTGGGGTTGGTTAATTATTTGTTGTAGGGATTGTCCTGTGCATGTAGAATAATGTAGTAGCAACATCCTTAGGTCTGCCAGCTAGACACTAGAAACACTCTCATACCTGCCCTACTTCCAAGTCGTGGCGATCAAAAATGTCTACATTAGCAAATGTCTCCAGGCTTTCAAAATGAGAACCGTCACTCTGTATCATTGCAATATAAGCTGCAACATTTGATTTAAAAAAAAGCAAACTATTACATGTACATTATCTTGGATAATTCTTCTGCTCAGGCTCAGGGCCTTTTAGGGTTTCTGATTATTTTATGCCATTCTTCTATCTTATCTGATCTACCTTCCCAGGTGCTGCTAGTGGTAAAGAACCCACCTGCCAATGCAGGAGACTCAAGAGGCTTGGATTCGACCCCTGAGTCAGGAAGATCTCCTGGAGAAGGGCATGGCTGCCCATTCCAGTGTTCATGCCTGGGAAATCCCATGGACAGAGGAGCCTGGTGGGCTACAGTCCGTGAAGTCGCAGAGTCAGACACAACTGAGCAACTAATGCTTTATCTTGTCTGAAAGTCCTAGGAAATTAGGGCATTTTCCTCTTACTCAATGGTTGTGCTCATCCAGTATGTCCCTTTCAGTTTTTTGTTTTTGTTTTTTTTTTTTTTTTCAATCTTCTCTTTTTCTCCCCAAGCCTAGCATGAAGCAGGAAAGTCTCTTCAGCTGCCTCTTCTTTGTATATTTGAAAGAACAGAATCTTTGTACTTGAAGAACTTTCTACTAATTTCCCTGATAATAAAATCGGGGAATGACAAGGGGCATTATAAAGGTTTTCATAATTCTTTGGGGGTGTGAGGGTAGCGGTTCTTGATGGATGAAAGCCCTCCTTACTTAGACCTCTGTTTTCATACTGAAGGGTCATCTCATAAAACTCAGCTCCTTTCCTTACCTTTAGTGAAGACTGAGTAGAATCTGACATCAAAGGTGGGTGCCCACTAAACATGAAGATGCCAAATGAGAGGAATAGTGGTCTTAACTCAGTGAGCATTAATATATCATCAGTGATTACACAGCTGAGGAATTCTGTAAGCCTTCTGTCCTATCTAGGCATAGTTTCTCTAAAACTTCCATGTCATTGACAACCATGCACTTTTACTCATACCATTGACTATTATGAGCTCTCATCAAACATTAATTTTAAGCAGTTAGTTTTTGTTAGTTTTTGTATGATTCCTTTATTATAAATAGGTGCTAGACCTTTGCTTTTCCTTCAGGATAAAAATTATATCAACGTCTTAAAATGTATTTTTATCTTATATTATTTATACTTTTTGGAGGAAACCATCTCTTACTAACTGATGTTAAGGTTAGTTAGTAAGTTTGCCTTCCTACCCAAGAAGTGCTCTGTTCAACATCTGGTAGTTGATAGACTTTCAATTAATGTGAGATGGGCTGACATTAAAATCATTGGTAGCAGGGCTCAAATCCCAATTTTCCCGCTTGCAGCTTATGTTACTTTAAATAAGTCATTTAACCTTCCTTATGTTTTAATTTCTTCTTATTTAAAATGGGTATAGTATCTATCACACAAAATCTTTGGGAAATTTAAATAAGTTAACTTTTGTAATCCATGTTCATTAATGGAATATCTTACATAACACATATATGTAAGAACATATGTGTGTGTGTGTTGTTTATCATATTCTTTTCCTCTACAGGTTATTACAGGATATTGGATATAGTTCTCTGTGGTACACAGTAGGACCTTGTTGTTTATCTGTTTTATATATAGTACTTTGTGTTTTCTGATCTCAAACCCCTAATTTATCAATCCCCCAAATAGAATATCTTTTGTATACAGTATTACATTCTTTTATTTGACCTTAACTAACCATTGACCTTTTCATTGCGATGTAAGTCTTCATTCTCAGTATAATGCAAGTTTATGTTCAGTAGTTCAGTCGACTCTTTGCAACCCCATGGACTGCAACACACCAGGCTTCCCTGTCCTTCACTATCTCCCAGAGTTTGCTCAAACTCACATCCATTGAGTTGATCATGTCATCCAACCATCTCATCCTCTGTCACCCACTTCTACTCCTGCCCTCAATCTTACCCAGCATCAAGGTCTTTTTCAATGAAATGGCTGTTCGCATCAGGTGGCCAAAGTATTGGAGCTTCAGCTTCAGCATCAGTCCTTCCTATGAGTATCCAGGGTTGATTTTCTTCAGGATTGACTGGTTTGATCTCCTTGCTGTCCAACGGATTTTTCAAGAGTCTTCTCCAGCACCACAATTTGAAAGCAGCAATTCTTAGGCATCTAGCCTTCTTTATGGTCCAGCTCTCACATCTGTACATGCTATATCTATTTTCCCATTAATAATACTTCAATAAATTTATTTCTTATATGAAACCTAATCTTCTCCTTTATATAGTCAACAATTACCAGTATCATCCCTACTCATTTTTATGGTAGGATACAAATGCATTTATTAACAAAGAACTGAAAGCCAATACCATTATGGTAAAATAGTATCAGATAATACAGTTAAAGGGCTTCCTTAGTGGCTCAGACAGTAAAGAATCTGCCCGCAATACAGGAGACCTGGGTTTGATCCCTGGGTTGGGAAGATTCCCTGGAGGAGGAAATGGCAACCAACTCCAGTATTCTTGCCTGGAGGATCCCCATGGACAGAGGAGCCTGGCGAGCTATGGTCCATGGGGTCACAAAGAATCGGACACGACTGAGCGACTAAGCACAATACAGTTAAAACGCATTTAGTCTTTCTTCTGATGCATAATCTACACTGGGCTAGTCACAGGTGATAAAATGGTGACCAAGATAGACATAAACTCTGACTTAGAATCTTGTGGAGAAGACAGAAAATTAAACAAAGATTAATGATATGAAACTTACTATTTTTCTGCTATCATACAATTAATGATCATGTATTCAAGATATATGTTCACCTTCTTTGCAATTATTTGTCATCTTTCTCAACTTCAGTTTTCTCACACATAATTCTAATTTTACATAAATCTACAAAGAGATTATATCTCACCCAAAGGCACTCAGTTAATTAGCTATAGAGACCATCACTAATGTTCTTCCAAAATTCTACTTTTCAAAGGGGATGTGAATTTATATATTCTTTAAGAAATTCTTCTGTTTCTTGAATCTGTCTTGTTTTCTTTGTTCACTCACTCACCATACTTTCAGTTCAGTTCATGTCATGTCCAACTCTTTGAGACCCCATGGACTGCAGCATGCCAGGCTTCCCTGTCCATCACTACACTTAATTTTTTATAATACCCACCCATATCTCAGTTGTGACAGCACTGTGCTTTCAGAGAAAGTTTAAACCTATGTGGAACAAAGACAAAAATTGTTTGCTTCCAGAGGTTTCTTTGTGGTTCTGAACAACAAATGAGACCCAGATCCTTCTGTTTTAATTAATACAAGCAGATAAACATACTTGGAGATTGCAGTTTGTTATAAAGGGTTCAGTTCAGTTCAGTTCAGTTCAGTCACTCAGTCATGTCTGACTCTTTGTGACCCCATGGACTGGAGCACGCCAGGCTTCCCTGTCCATCACCAACTCCTAGAGCCTATTGAAACTCATGTCCATTGAGCCAGTGTTGCCATCCAACAATCTCATCCTCTGTCGTCCCCTTCTCCCGCCTTCAATCTTTCCCAGCATCAGGGTCTTTTCCAGTGAGTCAGTTCTTCACATCAGGTGGCCAAAGTATTGGAGTTTCAGCTTCAGCATCAGTCCTTCCAATGAACACCCAGGACTGATCTCCTTTAGGATGGACTGGTTGGATCTCCTTGCAGTCCAAGGGACTCTCAAGAGTCTTCTCCAGCACCACAGTTCAAAAGCATCAGTTCTTCGGTGCTCAGCTTTCTTTATAGTCCAACTCTCACATCCATACATGACCACTGGAAAAACCATAGCTTTGACTAGATGGACCTTTGTTGGCAAAGTAATATCTCTGCTTTTTAATATGCTGTCTAGGTCGGTCATAACTTTTCTTCCAAGGAGCAAGTGTCTTTTAATTTCATGGCTGCAGTCACCATCTGCAGTGATTTTGGAGCCCAAAAAAATAAAGTCTGACACTGTTTCCACCGTTTCCCTGTCTATTTCCCATGAAGTGATGGGACCAGATGCTATGATCTTAGTTTTCTGAATGTTGAGCTTTAAGCCAACTTTTTCACTCTCCGCTTTCACTTTCATCAAGAAGGTCTTTAGTTCTTCTTCACTTTCTGCCATAAGGGTGGTGTCATCTGCATATCTGAGGTTATTGATATTTCTCCTGGCAATCCTGCTTCCAGCTTGTGCTTCATCCAGCCCTGAATTTCACATGATATGCTCTGCATATAAGTTAAATAAGCAGGGTGATAATATACAGCCTTGACGGACTCCTTTCCTGATTTGGAACCTGTCTCTTGTTCCATGTCCAGTTCTAACTGTTGCTTCATAATTCTAATTTTAAGGTTTAAAAAAATCGTATTTATTAACAAAGGTCTTAATTTTGAAATAAATTCTCAATTGCTACAATCTGAAGTGTATAATTAGGGCTATGCAAGTTGAATAGGTTACAGAGACTTATTTTTTTAAGAAAACCTTAATAGATAAGAATTCAATTCATTACTGAGCTGTTCTTCAGCAAAGAGTCTTCAGTGGCCTCCAGTGTGCATTTGGCAAACTTAGCACACACCAAGGACCAAATGGAAGGGAAAAGCCCCAAAGCAAGAGGGGAATCTGGGCGAGAAGATGAATCCATATGTGTCTTTTGGAAGCCAGATGAGCAGATGGTGCTGTTGACATTCTGTTATGAGAGTTGAGAAAGCTAACCACCATTCTCACTGGGTTGGAAGTCATCCCCACTGCACAGAGAAGAGCCATAGATCTACTTCTAGGCAAAGTTAGGATTTTTTGAAGCAAGCAGTTTGGAAACTGCTTGTAGTATTTCGACTGTTTCTGTCCCACAGAGGAGTTTCTCCAATGTCTGATTTCACTGTTAGTAAGGCATTTACACTCATATTTAGCTGTAAACTTCAGTCTAGTTCTCCAAAACTTTGGTTCATGCTTCACTTTTGAGAGTTTTTGGTTTTGGTTCTGTTTTCACCCATTTTGTTTTGCATTTACTGCCCCCGCCCTCACCCTGATAGCTCAGTTGGTAAAGAATTCACTTGCAATGCAGGAGACCCAGGTTCAATTTCTGGGTCAGAAGGATCCACTGGAGAAGGGATAGGCTACCTACTGCAGTATTCTTGGTCCCTTGTGTCTCAGCTGGTAAAGAATCCGCCTGCAATGCAGGAGACCTGGGTTCGATTCCTGGGTTGGGAAGATCCCCTAGAGAAGGAAAAGGCTACCCACTCCAGTATTCTGGCCTGGAGAATTCCATGGACTCTGTAGTGATGGAATCACTAAGAGTCAGACACGACTGAGCGACTTTCATTTCACTTCACTGCTGAAATATCAGCATATATTTAGACTCAGTTACTGTTTCTCTCTTTTATTTGTTGATATTTTGTCTTTTTTTAAGAAAAATGACCCCCCCCTCAAATTAAACCTCAAAATTCAAGTAACAGTATATGTTTTATACTGTGAGTTTGTTCCCAAAGGACAAGTGAATGAGTTTTCTTAGTGGATAATATAATTGCTAGAAACAGCATTTCTCTTATGTTTTTGGCTTTATTTTTATTTACGTAAAGGAGAATGAGTGATTGAATTGGGATGTTTGGGGGATCCAAAATCTAGATAGAAAGCACCTAAGGAAAAGGAAACTGCAAGTGATGGAAGAGATGCTTATCTCTACTAAGTTATTAAAGCAGCTGCCAGTTCCAACTATGACTAGTTTTCTTTGGGTTAAGATTGGATTTCCAAGAGGATGAAGAGATTAGTTAAAAGGAAAGACTTGCATGAATTAAATGGGGGCCTGCTTCATAATTAGAAAGACATGGGATGGGTAGGCCTGGTTTCTTTCTGGAAATGATGAGGGATAAATAAAGAGCAAATATCCAACTCTTCAGTGGAACCCTTGGTGGCCAACACTGCAGGACCAGATTTACAGAAATATGAGGGGCCAGTGTGTCATCATCAGTAGCACAGACAGAGATACCAATGGGCTGAAAAGGAGCTGAGTTTGCCATGGCTTTCAAAACTATCCATTCTCTTTAAGGGACACAGTTTGGAAATTCTAGGACCCCGGGGATCCCTATCCATTCAAAGTAGGAGCAGAGAGAACTTAATGGTTTAACGTTATCTTTCTCCATCTCACCATATGTGGTAAGGCCCACATTTCTTTAACTTGATTTTTCTGTAATTGGCATCTCTGGTGAATGGCAGCTGTCTTCCATACTGTTCCACTGTACCAATGCTTTTAGGAAATGAATTCTTCTTTTTACCTAAATTGGTTACTTGTGGCTTCACATTCTGAACTATCTGCTGTCCATAGTTTCATTTAAATCTTCTTGCAGTATGTATTCCTTCCAAATCAGTGTGTGTTTATTCTATTTGTGTGCAAAGCTTCCATTCATTAACATTGCCGCCCACTGTCTCAGAAGCACACTGCTGTTATTTTCAGTTTTATTTCAACTTTAGGATTATTTATTTCAGAGTGTTCTTTCCTACTGTAGCATGAAGCAATATTTTAATTTCATTGTCAAAAGATGAAAGACGTAGGAGTTAGTTACAGTTGTGATTGCCCTGTAGCTGAGATTGAATGGAGCTGGAATCTATTTAAACTCACATTGTGCTTGAAAGATGAGACTTCAATGAATCTTTGTTAAACCCTATCATTTCATGGTTGCATTTAATAGAAAGGAGCCTTTTTGGATGTCACAGCTACATGGTATTTGCCCTTTTGCTTGTTGCCTATATGTGGAGTAGTTGACAGCCATAAGTTAGATATTGGGTCCCAGCAGTATGCATATAAAGATGTAGTGGCCTGCATTTATGTAGAAAAGTATGAAAATGTATAAAAGATATAAAATTATAATTTAAACCTTTAGCCATTCTGGAATGTATAGAATTGCTTTAAAAACATTTTTTTAAGCCTGCAGGTCTGTAATGTTCTCCATTTTTGCCCCTAATCCATTCCTGTTCTTGCATTCTTACTTTTCTACTCCCCAAATATCTCTTATCACCCTATTAATCATTAAGGAGTTATCTTATGTAGCACATTTACTGAGAAATGTTTCAAGACCACTCAGTCCCTTATCATGGTGCTTATGTGGAATTGTTGAGTTTACTGGTCTGTTTTACATTTCGACATTGTTACCTCCTTGTAGCTAGGACACAGTTTACGCACACAGTGGACGGCAACCATGCTTATCATCACTGTTAGGTTTAAAGGCTTAAATGTTTCTCTTATTCTCAGAAGTAATCTTATTTCTGATTTGTAGACCCCTTCTAAAGTGCATGTGCTTATTTGCACATGTTCTCTCTCATATCTCTCACACACACACACACATTTTGCCAGTATTAGGTATTTTGAAAACAAGAACCTATGATGTTATAAAAGTTACACAAACTGATGACCTTGTCATTATCCACTAGCATTGGACTAACAAGTTTTGTGTGGAATTGTTGTATGACATTGATGTGCTCTAAAAAGAAAGCTGTTGACAAATAGTGTTTAAAGAGAGTGGGAAAGGCAATGATACAGGTAAGATAAAATACTCAAATGAACAAGCAATATTTACTTCCTCATATTTTGGAGCATAAAACATTTTAGGATCTTTATCTCTACAAAGTCACAGTAGATCAACATACAGAAATGTTCAAGGCACTTTCATCTTGCATTATGCCATTTAATCCTATAACATCCACAGGCAGTGGTAGGATTTTCATTTTTTAGATGACAGAATTGAGGATCGTGGACTCAAAAAGCTTCAGGGCAGATTATTAGTGCCAGAGCAGTCTTCAGCCCTCTGCTTCAAAAGTACCCTTACTCAGGAAAATTGATGAATAGTTGTGTGGTCAAGGATAAAAATATTTTATTAAATTACCTGGTAAATTAGGTTAGAGGTTTTCCTGTTTTCTTATTTTGTGTTTTCCTAAAAACGTGTGCCAGAAAGCCATAGAGGGAATACTTGGATATTCTGGGAGATTTTTCAGAGTATTAATGGAATCTCTGGTCAAAACAACTGGAGTACACAGTGTCACAGCTCTCTTTGCAGAGCTCTCTCAAGGTGGAAATGGGCAAGAGATTTCTTTTTGACTTCTGTTTTCAGCTCTGTTAAGATAACTCCCATCTCTTATTTTCCGCAGATGTTTCCCCAACACTGAGAGTAATAATGTTACAAACAGCAATGTTACCTGAAACTGTAAATGCATTCATTTTTGCATGTCACTGTTGCTTCACTGGTAGTGTAGAGTGGTTCTGTCACCTTTAATTAAAAGCATACAAACAAAAACAAATGAAGACATTTTCATCTCTTAAATGATTTTAGCCTGGTGTCCTATTTCACTGTTCTGCCTTTAAGCAGATTGACTTACCTAATTTGAGGAAAGGTTGGTTTATTATTTGTAATTCTTTTGCAGATATTAATCAGTATAATTATAATATGGTAGCATCTGGATGTTAAAAGCACAGGTGGAAAGCATTGCTGTGAAAGACAAAAGGAGAGAAACTACCACACAAACTCGGCCAAACCTCCCCCCACACACACACACACGTGCCCACAGATATGCCTCAGATCAAAATTGAATCTATTTTTAGCAGGCAGAAGAATAATCTTCTTGCCAATTCTTCCTCAAGGACTATCTAAATCCTATAATCTTTCTTGTCTTTAACTCGAAGGGACTATAATGGCATAGAGGTAAAAAAGGAAAGATCACTTTTCATTTGTTCCATTTATGAAATTTTGTCCTAAAATCCAGGCGCCATGTTGGCAGGTACCGAAACAAAGTGCGCTCAGAGCTTTCCTTCGTTTCTCTTCTCACCATCGGTAGGTACTGAGAGCGTGGGTGGAACCTTTTATAGCCTGGCATTTAAACTGAGCCAACTTGTTACAGCGGTGAATAAAAGCAGATTTTGTGGTGTCTGTTTTAATGAGCCCTTCTTCATTTAGGGACAGTATCATGCCACCCTTTCGGTGTTAAATAGATGGCTCTTATTACATGCACAGGAGGTTTCTTGATATTATAAATTGGGTTGATAATAAAAAAGGTTTATATATATATATATATATATATATATTTTTTTTTCCCAAATCTTCCTGGTTTACTAACATCACATCCCAAGATATCTAGAGTGTGTCTAGTCACTATTTCCATTCTGCTCATCCTGACACCTCCACGTCCTCCCACTCTGCTTATTTGGCAGTTTCCCAGTACACATGCGAAGGCCTGTCCCAGCTGATGCAGGAGAAGGGAGGGGGCGTGGCTGTCACACAGCACAGGAAGGCAAAACAGACAAGCAACAGACTTTGTTGTGACACAGCCTCCAGGAATGAAAATAGATTTCAGGGCACAACAGTATTTGGACAATGGTTTAGCTGATCCAGTCCCACTTCTGGAATAGTCTCCTCAGAAATAAATGTCCATAACTCCTTACTCCAGAACTCCCTGGCCCAAGGAACTCACATATCTACTGTTTCAGCATCCAGAGTTATCAACTAAAAGCTCCCTCTGCTCTCCTCTGTACTTCACAATTTCTGTTTACTCAGAGCTTTGTTTATGACACTGTTTTTTCTATCTTCTCTCTGCATGTTTTCTAGATTTCACATCTTTGGCCAAAATCCTCTGCTTGGGATGCCATCATCATAAAATACCACAGACTGGGTGCTTTAAACAACAGAATTTATTTTCTCCTAGTTCTGGAGGTCAGGCTTTCTATGATCAAGGCAGCTATCAGGGTTGATTTCTATTGAGGTCTCTCTTCTTGGTTTAAAGACAGCTGTTTTCTTTCTGTGTCCTCATCCAGATTTTCCTCTTTGTGTGCAGAGGGAGAGAGAGAGAGAATGAGTGTATTCCAGGGCTCTGGTTGTTGTCCCTTCCTCTTGTAAGGACACTAATACTATCTGATGAGGGCCCCACCCTTATGAACTCTTTTAACATTAATTATCTCCTTAAAATCCCAGTCTCCAAATACAGACACTTTGGAGGTTAGGGCTTCCGCATGTGAATTTGGGGAAGGACACAATTCAGCCCTTGATACCCTCTGATGGGCCTCCTTTTCACATGTCCCAGGAGAAAGTACCTGCATATGTATACAATCTCCCTCAGGAATCTTCCTGTCCTTGCTTATATCATCTCCTTTCCCAAGGTGACCCTCATCCTATCTTTTGGACCCTATTTAATCAGTCTCTTGATATGTCCCCTTCCTGTAATCTGAACCCCACCCCATCCTTTACAAGCTCACCTTTTGATTTTGTCACACTCAACCCTAAAGACTTTTGATGATTTCTTATTACCTACAGGTTAAATATCAAGCTTTGTAGTATGCATATGTGGTCTTCCATGATCTTGTCATCAAATCGTTTCTCACTTTATCTCCTAACACTTCTTGCCCCAAGCTTTCAGTCTTAATGACTATCAATTGTGCTTCACCATACTCATTGTGCTTTTCCATGCCTCCATTTCCTCTACCTGTAACACCCTCCACATTCTTCTTTTTCCAGGATCACTCTTGTGCATCCATTGTTTCCAGTGCTACCTTCTTCAAGAATATTTATACCTAGAAATCAGATAACCTTCTTCTCTGTCCTCAGGTGACTGTCTGCACATGTATATCCTAGGAGTTATGATGGTACAGTAAAAGCACTTATTTCTGCACCTGACTCTTTGACTCAAATGTAGCAAAGAGTTAATTTCTTCAAAGTCAGGGTCTAACTCGGGTTCATTTTATATCCCCAGTGCCTCGTGTAATACCAGCTAATATATTTGTTAGAGAGACCTTAAATCAGTTGGGCTTCTCTGGTGACTCAGATGGTAAAGAATCTGCCTGAAATGCAGGAAACTCGGGTTCAATCCCTGTGTTTCCTTCTCCAGGTCCCCTGGAGAAGGAAATGGCTACCTACTTGAGTATTCTCGCCTGGAGAATTCCATGGATAGAGGAGCCTGGTGGGCTACAAGTCCATGGGGTCGCAAAGAGTCAGACACGACTGAGTGACACAATAAATCAATTAATCTCTCTTCTCCACACATACACCCCCCCGCCCCCCCCCCGCCCCCCCCGCCACACAGACACTCATATGTACGCTCACAGGTTTGTAAGAACTCTTGACTAATAAAACCTCCACTGGGTCACCTGGATATGTTTCTTCCCCCAGCCATCCGCCCCCCGCCCCAGAATTTTGCCAGGTTTGAGATCTCAGCAAGAGATGTGCTTGATCTGATTTCACAAAGCTTGGAATATTTGTTACTTATGTGTTTGAGAAAAGTGGGGATATTCTTTAAATACTGAGTAGGGCAAAGGGTAAATGAAGCTTTCAGAGTAAGAAACAGGCCAAGTTTACTACTAGCATTCTTGCCTGGATGAGTAAGTAAAATGATAACAAATACATTGATCACAAATAAGAGCTACTTGAGTTCTATAATTTCTGTGAAAGGAGAAGCCAAGTGACAGGGTATGCTTATGTCTGTGGGGGACTAGTGGTTCAGCATGAGTTTTTTCTCCTCTTGGAAAAGAAGCACCATGGTTATGTGTGCAGAACAATAAACTCCTTTCTCTATTACTAAGTGATTTATGTAGCCAGCATATTAGAGAGAAAAATGTTCTAAATAACAATGCACTGTGAATAGTGGTTACAATGTGGAAAAGAGGTAGAGAGTGCTATTTGAATGGAACCCATGCCATCACTTTTCCCCAGAGATTTGTTGCTGTACCTGTGATTTATGTGGAGGATTCAGAGAATGTCCAGGACAAAATACAAAGAACAGCCTGATCTATGATTTTGTTTTAATCTCTACAGATACCAGCTTAGCTGGGAGAACAGCTGAATAGTTTAAGGAGTCACAGACCAAGAGCCTGAGAAAACTCCAATAGGAGCCAAAATTAACAGAAGGATCCCGATGCAACGCAGAGCTTAAGCTACACCCTCAATTTAACAGAAGCCCTCTGCTGGCTGAGAACCAGATGAGGCTAGTCTTTGATGGCTGGGTTGGCTAAAAATTATTAAAGTCATTTGTGATGTAAGCTTTGGAGGAATAAGCACTTGGCTGAAATTCAGGGTCAGCAGAGGCAATATAGTGAAAATTGGCTTTTTAATGCCAGGATTCAAGTCCAAGGTGCATTGTTTCCTACCTGCATGATTTTGAACAAATCACAGAATTTCTCCAAAATTCAATTTTCTTATCTGTAAAATGGGCACAATGATAATAATAGAAAGTGGTGGTGGTGAAAGAAAACACAGCTTTTGTTCTCCATCCCCAAAGTACTAGTCTCAGGAACATAATAGAAATATTTTAAATGTATAGGTTAATTTGTACAAAGTGCTCTCTTTCCCTCCACTTGTTGTTCAGTGGCTTTGTCTTTGCAATAGCCACTGTTCATTAGTTGGCCTCCATCTTTGTTCACCACCTTTTCTTTTAATTGTGACTTTTTCCTTCTTGTTTAGAATCTCTGTGAAAGGACCAGAGTCACTAGTGTCAGGTTTAAAATAGCCAACTGTAACCTGGGAGAAATAATGATGAAATGCTGGAAAAGAAGAACATGCAACCCATTGTCCCCCCTGAATATGAATATTTTAGTACTCTATCCTTGTGCTTCAAAGATTGTTACGCATAAATAAATAGTATGTTATAGAGCTTTTTAAACTATATGAAATTATTTTTTGTTGGCTGTCTCTTAGCAAAATATGTAAAATTGTAGAAATGAAAGAAGTTATTATAGATGATGCAGCCATGGATAATGCAACTTTAGGAATTCATCAAACACTTTCTTAATCATTTTTCTTTTCTCAATTTTAGAAATAACCTATAATTTGAATAAAACCATGATCCATTTCTTTTTGAAGTTAGATTTTGAAAGTCTTCCTTTGCCGGAGTCCTGCTCCATCTGGTCCAGGGGTTCCCTCAGGATGGAGGGTGTCGGCGGAGAAAATGATGCAGTCTCTCGCTCAAAGCCCTGGGCTGCATCTTTATTTTAAGCATCAGATTTTCTTTTATACTTTTACAAAAGCATTAGGTCAGAGGTATGACATCTTCAGTTTCCCCTCACCCATATTTACTGTCTCCATAAATCATTGTTGTCCTTCAGAGTTCCCTCTTAAGTGTCCTTGTGATAACATTGTAACTCAAGTTTGTCTCTGGGCTGTACATTACATTCCTCAGTTTATTTCTTATCTCTTTAAATCCTGTTATCCCCTAGTAACTTAAGCTCATCATCTCCTAAAAAGGCTTTTAGCTGTTAGTATCTCTAAAATACCTAGTTTCCATAAGCTATAGTAAAATATGCCAACACTACAACATACCTTAAACTTTTAGCTTCTAATTATTCTTAATTATTCCTAACCCCTAAACTCAGCAAACTTCTTTTGCCATAAACAATCCCCTTACAGTCAGGTTTCAGATAACAATGTTTCCCATGATCTCAGGCTGCAGCCTATGTGCTCATCCTGGAGCATTCTTTGTAAAGATCCTTGAACAAATGTCAATAGTTAACTTTATGGATTATAACATTCTTCCCAGCCAACTCAACCAGAGGAAGGAAAGGACAAGTCAGAATCACAAGACCTAACTCCTTCATCCCGGGACCGTGCCTGCGGGATGAGGAGAGGGGGTTGGGGCCGTGCCTCCATTTTGTCAATAATGCCTATCGCGGCTCCTGACATTCCTTCATTTGGCATCTATCCTCTAAGTCAAGAAAAGAAGACATTTTATGTTTAATTGTACTCAAAGAGAAAAAGAGCAAAAAGAGTATATCTCCTTAATGATCGTATTTTAGATGGTAGTAGTCCATGGGGTCACAAAGAGTCAAGCACAACTCAACTGCGCACAGCACAGTTGCTCAGTAAAGTGCTTCCCGTATATTAGGCACTGTCAAAAGCACTGTATATCTCTCAATGCAGTCACACCTTTCACCATCTCTGTGGGACTGGAGTGAATATATACCATTATTCCCGTTTTACAACAGTGGGAACTTAAAGTACATTAACCCAGCATACTGGACCAGATTTGAACAGAGGCAATTTGGTCTGAGCACATCCTCTTAACTAACATGCTAAGAAGAAAAAAAAAAGTATAAAAACTTCTTAGATTAATTTATTTTCTAATCATACTAGGAGAACTTGATATTTAAAGAATTCTATAGGCAATTATTTTATAAATTGAAAAATCACTGTCTCAGTTCAGTTCAGTTTAGTCACTCAGTCATGTCCTACTCTTTGCGACCCCGTGAACTGCAGCACACCAGGCCTCCCTGTCCATCACCAACTCCCGGAGTTCACCCAAACCCATGTCCATTGAATTGATGATGCCATCCAACCATCTCATCCTCTGTCGTCCCCTTCTCCTCTTGCCCGCGATCTTTCCCAGCATCATGGTCTTTTCAAATGAGTCAGCTCTTCGCATCAGGTGGCCAAAGTATTGGAGTTTCAGCTTCAACATCAGTCTTTCCAATGAACACCCAGGACTGATCTCCTTTAGGATGGACTGGTTGGATCTCCTTGCAGTCCAAGGGACTCTCAAGAGTCTTCTCCAACACCACAGTTCAAAAGCATCAATTCTTTGGTGCTCAACTTTCTTTATAATCACTGTCTATTGAACCTTTTTTGAAAGAAAGTCTTCAGAAACCAGTCTAACCAGGACCCACCTTTCATTTATTTTCTCTACACTTATATGTTTTTTTTATAAGGTTCACAGTTAGGGCTGAGTCAGAAATCAAGTTTGGATACTGAATGCCCTTGATTCACTCTCCTTCCTTCCATTGCAAAGTCTTTTACTTTGTTTCTACACGTTCAGGAATAAGTATTTGAAGACAATTTTCTGTGAGTCATTTGCACTGCTGCATCTCTTGCATGGCAAGCCACTGACTGACCTTTTTTTATTTATTTTTTTCCCCAGACTATCATTTCAAGCAGGTTTTATCATGAATGTCCTTGGAACACAGATTGTATTATATGTATGGTTTTTCCTCCATGTACGTATGTTGTCCAATTTAATAAAGAGCAAAGGGCAGGAATATTTACTACCCTTATGAAATACTGGGGTTCTCTAAGCTCAGAATTCCTCTCCTTTAACACAGTCCACAGTGTGTACAAGTGCCCCCACTAGCACTCTGCATTACCCTGTGGAAAACGGGGTTCACAGAACAGCACAAAAAATTCTGATACTCTGGCTACTGCTTTTACTTTGCTCTAAGTAATGAGACATCCTTCATCTCTGACCTAGGAACAAGCATTCTTGAAACTGCAGCAAGTTAACTTATTAACTTTCAAGTCAAGTAAAATCTCCTTGAGACTAATTATGTACAAAATCCTGAATTTAAGTGTCTCCTTGGATGGTATGGACCAGATATTATAAGTAGTGAGGAGGAAGAAACCCAGAGGATGGATACAGGAAAAACAAACATGAAAAAATGCACAGAGTGGACTCATTATGTTTTAATGGACGATTAGTCATATCACATGAACAATAAGTAATAAATTTTAAAACATCCAACTTAAGTAGCTTTCAAAGAAAAACAAAGCTGAAGAAAATGTTATTTTCATATAGTGAATAGAAAAAAAATGATTAAAATTTAAATACCCAACATTGAAAAGAGCACATATACAGTAAGGCTAATCTGTTGATGGTGGAATGAAAATTATAATAATTATTCTGGAAGCCAGTGTCAAACAGGCCCATAACCATATTTCTAGAATTTGTTGAGTGAATAACCAAAGGTTTACATAATTATGTAAAGAGACAATCATGGCTTTGTTATTTATGCAAGAAAAAAAAGTAACCTGCATATGTAATAATATAAATAAATAAACGAATGGACAATAGACTTCATAATAGTATACCAGGAAGTCTTTAAAAAGTTATATTGTAGAGTATTTAATATTGTTTAAGGTTATTCAATTATACTGGTAAATGAGCAAAGCACATTACAAAGCAGTATGTATAAAATGTTCATTTTTATTATAAATGTATATTTTATATTTACACAAATAGTCCTTTTCATTTTAAAATTAATTTTATTTTTATTGAGATATAATTGACAGTATTGTATAAGTTTTAATTGTACAATGTATTGTTTTGATACATTTGTACTTTGCAATATGATTACCAACGTGGCAGTAGCTAACACATCTATCAGATCAGCTCAGTTCAGTTCAGTCGCTCAGTTGGGTCCTACTCTTTGTGACCCCATGGGCTGCAGCATGCCAGGCTTCCCTGTCCATCACCAATTCCCGGAGTTTACTCAAACTCATGTCCATTGAGTGGGTGATGCCATCCAACCATCTCATCCTCTGTCGTCCCCTTCTTCTCCCACCTTCAAGTCTTTCCCAGCATCAGGGTCTTTTCAGATGAGTCAGTTCTTCTCATCAGGTGCCCAAAGTATTGGAGTTTCAGTTTCAGCATCAGTCCTTCCAATGACTACTCAGGACTGATTTCCTTTAGGATGCACTGGTTGGATCTCCTTGCAGTCCAAGGGACTCTCAAGAGTCTTCTCCAACACCACAGTTCAAAAGCATCAATTCTTCAGTGCTCAGCTTTCTTTATAGTCCAACTCTAACATCCATACATGACTACTGGAAAAACCATAGCCTTGACTAGATGGACCTTTGTTAGAACACATCTATTGCATCACATAATTATCACTTCTTTTTGTGATGAGCACAGTTATGATCTAGAACCTTGGCAACTTTGAAGTTAATAGAGTACTGTTGACTATAATCACTATGCTGTGCATCAGATACCAAGATATAGTCTTGAAGGATATACATCAAAATGTTAACATCTCTAGGGTGGAGTATTTATATGTGAAATTCATGTTGTGTATTTGCACTTTTTAAAATTTCTAAAAACACATATTACAGTGTATAATAAATTGTTGCATTTTTTAATCAATAGGCTCTCTAATGTACAATTTGCCAGTTTAAAAGAAAAAAATTAAACATAGGTTATCCATGTCATCTGTTGTAATGAATGAATATTAGCATTTTGCATAAATATACGCACGTGTAGAAGAATATGAAAACAGTAGCAGGATACTCCTGAAACAATTTCAACCTCACATTTCTGTCTTTTCTGGATGTTTTTCTTACCAAGATCTTAAAAATCATTCAGAATTATCTCAAATATCATCTCCTTTGTCACTTTCATTAAAGCCTTTTATTATCTTACCACTTTAAAAAAAAAATCCAGTAGCCTTTTGCGTTTATCTGTTGTCTCACAAAAGTTGTCCCTGGAAATAAAATTAGTTGTATGCTATCAATATATTAATATTATTAATATTAACATATTTTTTAAAGTCAGGCAACTCTTAATAATCTGGGGCAATACCTAGTAGAGTAGCAGACTATTAAAAAACAATTACTAAATAATTGATTTATAAATAATACATTATACTTTATTACCTAATATGAGTGAATTCTGCTCTTGCAAATTACTGGGAAATGTCTTTTCTGCTTGATCCCTTCTTTCTGTTTTAAAAATATTGGTCTGGGTGAATTTCATCTCTTTTCATTGCATCCTTTGAATGAAGAGAGGTAGACACACCTGTAATGACTCATTGTTTTAACACCCTCAGTCCCTGTGGAAGCAGACATGATTGTCAGCAGCAGCTGCTTCTGATGCTGCTAAATGTGTCTGAGGAGTTTGGTGACTGATTGTATTTCAGAATCTCATAAAGTGTGAAAAAAAAAGAGGTGTCTAAAATCCTACCTTCTCCTTCCCAGTTATGTTATTAAAAACACAGTACATAGGTCCTACTCAGTGATCTGCTGCAGTATTTGTAGGGAAACATGAAAATGATAGTATTATCTAATATTTGTGTAGATTGTGTACAAATTAAAGCATTTTCACAATCAGGCTTTTGTTATAGTGAAACAAAGAGGTCAGTAGAGACAGCATTATTATCCATTTTTACCAACTAGAGAAACCAGACTCAAAATGTATTTGACTTGCCCAAGACCCATTCCTCCAGCAGTCTTATTTCATCACCCTACTTTTCTGACTTTTGTAAGTGTATATGGGTTAGAACTCAGACCTTTAAGATACTTAGATACTATAAAATATTTTATTTCGTATCGTTCTCTAATAGGAACTCAAATGTTTTGATATTGTCCTTTAAAATGCTCTTCTGATGGTCCTGTAACACTAGACGCAGTTGGATACTGAATGGAAGGAAAGCTTTTGTTCTACAGTATTTGGTTTCTAAAATGATTACAAAAACTTTGCAGAAGCTAAACAGCCAGTACTAGCAAACATGATCTGGGCCCCCTAGGCCTGCTTGTTAAAATGTATCAGCAAATTTTTGTTGTAACCTGTAAGCCATTCTAAAAATCAACTCTCTGTCTTACAAAAGCCTCTCCTAGTCCCCTGGTACATTCTTAGTAAGCTAACTGCAAAATATTTGCTTTTAGGCATTTAACCATGAAAAACTGTATTCCATAAATATTTTTACTTGATTTCCTTTAACCCACTTAAACTTCTTATCCCATTTGCTAGAAGAAATTAAAAGTAATATTACATAAAGGCAATTTATTTCCTAGAGGCTTTTCTTGGCAGTTAATTTGAGCAATATGTAAAATCCAATAATAATAACTAGATCTCTGCTCTCTGTATTTAAGAAGCAAATATTCACCATCGAAGAATATGTATCATTTGAAATTGTTACCTTTGTCTGCAAGCATGCAAATGTTCTTACTCTAAGGGGAGAAAATAGGCTGCTAAAGGATTTCCTCAGGCAGATACAAGATGAATTAAATGGTCATTTAAACCTTTGATTACAGCAGATATGTGCTTTCAGACCTGGCATTAGAGTGTTATACAATTTCCTTGAATGAGACTTGAATTGGTGGACACTGGCCTTTGGGGCTGCAGAATATTTAGTTCTGCCTCTAATGTGGCAGGGTTATAATCTCAACAGAAAATTTCTCCCAATGCCATAACTAAAAGTGACCTGGGGACTTGTGGGTGTGGTTTCATAAAAATGAAACATGGGCTTTACTTGGATTGTCATATAATTTTCAATGAAATGCTGTCTATTTGCATGAGCACTTATATGTGTTTGTGTGGGGTGAAGGGGATGGCAAAAAGTGTTTCTGTCCATTGTTGGTATGCTGGGATGTTTAGTCAAATAGAAAAGTTGTTACTGGTGGCTCAAAAGCTTGATACATCATTTAAAAAATCATGAGTATTCCAAAATAATGGATCAGGGATTACCATAAACGATTCCTGTAGTGCAAAGAAGGATCTCCCATTGTACATTCTCGGCATTCCTAGCAAATCCTGAATCTATGTCAATTTTACTTATAAATGATAATATATTTAAACCCACTTTAATCTGGTAGAAAAATATATTATTTGAAATGCATAGACCAAATAGTTTCATAAAATAAATCATTCTCTAAAATGTGTTTATAAGTCTTGATGTTTTACATCCAAATTTTATTTCAGAATTTTGTTTATAAGTTTTTTCTTGGAATTATTTGAACTTGTGCCTAATGATCCAACAGAAGCTGAAATGTGAAGGGACATATGTTGTTCTCAGTACTGTCAAAATGACAGTCAATTTGTTCCTGGTATTATTTTAAATGGCTCATTATGTTTTGAATCCACAGTAATATTTTGGAATATTTACTTCATCTCTAGATTTTAAGCATCTACAGGTCAAAGACTGTGAAGTTTTCCTGTTACAGTGCCGACACAACCATACCACACCCGATTAAGCAACACATAAATGAATGTTTAGAGATAATGGTTCCTATTCCAAAATAAAAGAATCACCTTGAGTGAACTTGGGGATGTTTATGTGGAAGAGTTGACTTTCAAGCAAGAGACTACAAAGACAACGAAAATGTTTGAGACAAAAGTACAAACATAAATACTGTGGCAAAGAATTTTGGTGTATGAAAAACATTTTGCTCTTTTCAATTTATTCATTAATTTTTTACTTGGAAAGACTTCTCTCTGTTACTGGTAGTAATGGCCTGGACAGAATCCCAAGAGTCTCTGCTAATATATCAGCTCTTGCATCTTTAAAGGCAAAGCTCAACCAGTAGTTAATATTTATACTTTTGTTAGTTATCCACAAGGTCCTAATATGGAAATTTAGAAATTCTCAGAGCATGTGCTAATGAAACACAAGAACTCTAACATTTGATTATAAACAATAAAGTAGTTGTTCTTCAGGTCACAATAAAACAGGAGTACAAGGAAATCTCTATAGAATCTAAATTCATCAGGTGGTTAAGAAACACAAATCTAAAGAAAAGATGAGATTATTCCAGGGGAAGAAATTGTTAGAATAGCACAGAAGCAAAGAAAACACAGTATTGCTAAGATTTTGGTGGTGCTCTGAGGTCTCACACAATAAGGGAAGAACAATTCTGTCACTGTTTAAGAATCATATTCACTTGAGAAAATTGTATATTACCTGTTGGACTATATTATTAGGTGGCCTGGATAGACATTGAAATGCAGTAAAGGAAACATTCTTACCACACAGGAAATCAGACCATCATTGAACTATAATGAGGCAAGTTATATTGTCTGTTTATGTTCTGTTTAATTTGTGCTTAAGGCAGGGGATAGAGTAGAGGAGAGGGGAGGTAATGATCTTGCACTTAGGAGTTTGTATACTAATAGTGAAGATGAGGCAAGAGAAGAAATATGTTATTGATAGGAATAGGTACATGTATTAAGTTGTATGTGTGTTTTTCATTTTGTCTTTGCTTTTGTTTGCTTGTTTTAATTTAGACAACTGAAAGGTAGTTTAGAAATTTCATTGGTGATTCAGAATGGGATGAAAAATATATATGATATATAGTAATTTTCACCACAACAAGGATTTATAAATGGTGAGAAACTATTTATGGATGAGATGAAAGTGATATATCTAAATTGTCCATAGGCTTTCATAAGGAACTAGAGCTTGAGTCATCAGAGTGCCATCGTAGTTTAATGGTCTGCTTTTCCAGTCCAGGATGCCTATAAAAGCTGGAATTCTGTTGCAAAATACATATTAAATGCATGACTTTAATCAGGTAATTATTCATATATCAGTTTGATGTAATTTTCAATTCCCTTCATGACATTCAATTTTTGTATAACATATGCCATGCATTTGGTAGAAATTGCATGAACATTATTTTATTTAAAAAATACTTTCCAGGGGAATTCACAATCAGCTAAATTCAGCCTCAAACATAAACATGTACATTTTTAATGTGTCATACATACACAACAGTTATTTACTACTACTTCGGAGAATTCCATAAGGCTAAACAACTCTAAATAAGATGACAGGCATATTATTCAAATGTATTAAATGTCCTCAAATCAACCTGTCTAAAATATATTTAATTTTATGCTTCAATCTATTCACTTGAGTTGCTTCAGCACAGATTCTTAGGGGTCTTTTAGTAAATTTAATCTCAATTTTCAAAGGAGGCTTTTTTTTTTATGATGATGAAATTTTAATATGCAAATGAGTATTTTTCTGTAAGACAACAATATCATTAAAGAGAACAAATATGATGTGATTTTTAAATCCTCTACTACAAATAAAAATATGAGGCCTCATGTCACTTACATTTATTTTAGTCTTTATTTTAATTGCATATTTTAATCAAGTATTCACAGACAAAAGGGTGTACACTGATATGAAAGTTAATTCAGCAGCCAGGTTGTATGATGGTTACCTTACTAGGTAGCCTAGATAATGAAAATGGCCGGTGTCAGTTGGCCTGTTCCTTAGCAGTATTTTTCACAGTCTTTGTGTTGCTTGTGGTGGGTGAAAGACATTTGTGTTGAGCAAAGTCTAACTCCAGCTGTGTGACCCAGCTCAGGGCCATGGAAACTCAACCTCATCCTTCCCTCTGCCAAAGTATCTCAGTTTAGAACAAGTGGCCTGGAAAGCTTCCCTCTAGTTGCTTCTGCCACCCCCAACACTGTCCTACCTGGATTTTGAGGTCAAAAAACAGGCCAATTTCTGTAGTGAGCTCATCCCCTTGAAAGGTGAAGGGATTTACACGTACTGCTTTTGAGAACACAGGATTAGGTTGGGAGCTCACTGAGCTTAGCTACTACCCTGCACCAATGTTTCAGATTCAGCTTTTATTGATTCTCTCTTATGAAACATTATGGGAAGAAGTGGAATTCAGCTATGGGTGGTGCAGGTCATTTATTTCAGGCTTTCTATCTGGCAGCTTTCTTTCTTTTTTTTTTTTCTATTTCCCCTATTTATCTCCCTCCCCTGCAAAGGGAGAGGAACATAGGTTTGCTTGTGAAAACATTTAATTTCTTATACACTGTGTTTCATTGGCAGATAATAATGAATGTCAAGAGCTATGAACAAGGAGAGGCCCTTTGGACTAAGGTTGAGGCAGTTGAAGGCAAGATTTTTTAAGCAAGGGGTTTTCTCAAGGGATTAGGGGATGGTGCTAACAAGAACCAAGTTGAGAAGGACTGAAATACTGTAGAGTTCAATTTGCTATAATATTATAGAAACAAGACATATTCTCCTGGGTAATGGAAGTGAAACAGGTGAAGTAGCTGTTCTCCAGTTTATAGCTGGGATTTAATAGT
This sequence comes from Giraffa tippelskirchi, assembly GCF_054371585.1. Taxonomy (NCBI): domain Eukaryota; kingdom Metazoa; phylum Chordata; class Mammalia; order Artiodactyla; family Giraffidae; genus Giraffa; species Giraffa tippelskirchi. Next base: position 69,285,389 of record NC_137278.1, read on the forward strand.
ACATTTCACTAATAAACTTCCTGCAGGAATGGGGCACAGTGAGAAAGGAAAGTGCTGCCTTCATCTTATCAAGTAATTGAACTGCTCTTTATTTGACAGTATAAGGACAGGGTTCTCCTGTTGTCCCTGTTTGTAGGGCATTGAATTAACCTCTTCATGCTGTGCCTAACAGAACACCCACTACCTATAGGTATTAACTTAGAGAAGTCACAGTGCAAATATAGCCATCTCACACTGCTCTTTCCCACTTGGACCAGCTAGTTTTGTGCACAGGAAGTTTTCACTGTGTGAGCATCAGACTATATTTGAGAGATGGTGTTGGAGATATGAGAAATTCAACCAATGACCAAAGATGAGTCAGGACCAATTAAGCACTGTGATGGGAAAATCACATTCATATGTCTTTCTCTGATAGGAGCTCAAAGCCATGACAGCCTGAACGTTTATACAAGCAGCCTTCCTTTCTTTCAAGTTCCACAAGTCACAGGAGCCCCTGAACTTCTATGTAAATTTTTCATAAAGCCAAGTTCATTATGATATCATTAACCCCCTGATCCTTTTTCTGACTTTTGAGTTTAATTTTTTTAATGGGAAAGTCAATATTGTGAGTATCATTTATTATTTTAGTTTTTATAACACATGGATAAAGACTAAAATAATAAATATTTAACAAATATTTAATGAATATTTCTTGTTTACTCTCAGCAACTTGCTCTAAATGATGTGGAAAAAATGCTGCTGTAGTACAGCCTTTGTATACTGATGGAGCCTATTTCAGAAATCCTCATCTTTTAGGTTAAGTTGGGTTGGGCCCAACCTTTTGTGTATTAGGCATGAATATCAGGGAATGCTGACTCATTTCCTGTAAATCTAATTTGGAGAAAGTTTGCATCTCATTGAGCCCAAGAATCTTAGTCAAACTGGCAGTACCCCAGTCAGCTGCATTTCTAATTGTCTCTTATATGCTTATATCTATGCTAGCTATTTAGGAGGATGGTAAAATTTTAATATTTGAAAATACAGCCTCCCCCTACCCATTCTCTGAGATGCATACCCTACTTTAACAGTTATCACTAGCTGACCTTTGATTATCTACTTACTTGTCTACTTTGTTTTCATCTGTGCCCTCCCTCCCTCCCCCGTATAAGTTTTTATCAGGGCAGAGATTCTCTCTGTTTTCTGCTTTATCTCCAGTGAATAAGACATAATAGGTGCTCAAAAAATATTTGGTGAATAAATGAATGTCCCAGGTTCATCCCAAATGCAGCCTAATCCACAAATAGCCTTTTATTATGCATTCCTGGCAACTCATAACATCCTTTTTAATACTTTCTTCATGGGAAGATATACTTCATACAATCCAAGATTCAAATCAAAACTCATATTCTTATAAATAATCTACCTCCCAATGTATCTTTGTATCTTTCCTAATGTACTATTCAAATTCTTATCTCTATGTTTTGATTATGTTTCTTGCCTAACTGGGACTAGCCTAAGTTTGAGCCTTTTATTCATTAAAATGAATAGACCTGATTCAAATCCCTTCTTCCCTTGGCAACTTCTATGGACAGTTCAACTCACACTGAACTTTAATTTCAACTCATATTTTCTTAAAAACGTCATGTGTTATTTCCATCTAGGCAACCAAATTGTAAGTTGCTTGGGAACAGAAGTCATTTTATTCATTCATTTATGCATTCATTATTTCCTTTAGCACCTGGGTAGTATTGGGATTTTGTGTTTGGAGAGAATTATTCTGACAATAATATATGATGTGAATGACATGGAGTTGTGAAAATGAAAAGTGAAAATCAACAGAAAGTTTCTTGCAGTGGCTTACATTGTTTTCCCATGTAATCTCCCACCATCGTCCTTACATCTCTTTAGAGCAATCTATAGCCCCCTTTTCTTTTCGTGTCTATCTTGGTCAGCTCTATAATTGCATACTCTGTTACTCTGATGATAATGGTGCCTGATTCAGTTCAGCAGAGGTTTCATGAGTATCCACGGAGTGCTAGAACTGAGATAAGTACCAAGGCTTCACATGAAATCAAGGCATGTTCCCTGAAGCCTGGGGTCTAGAGAGCCAGCACTTTAGCCTGGAGCTATATTCAACAGTGCTGTGGACGTGTGAAGGACTGAGAAACAGTCCTTTCAAAATAAAATTTGTCTACTTTCATTGGCACTTACAGCTAAAATTAAGCTAGGAACTTCACTCTCCACAATTCTCTGTTGCTCTTGAGTATTGAGCATTTACCTATAGTTAACGAATGGACCAAATTCATTTCCTACAACTGAGATAACATAATTTAGTTCAAAATAGCAATAGTTGAGTTTTGCTGAAACATACATCCTTATATTGTCTGAGCCACCAGGAAAGCATCCCTATATTCCAGCCAGAGTGTAATAGATGTGTCTAGAAATTGATCATGGATTCAAGCAATGGCAATGCTTGCATTAAGGTGGGTCCCAGGCCACATCTGAGCTGTCCTGTGAGATGCACCATAGTCTAATGTAACTGTGAGTGGATCAATAGCAAGATAAATCTTTTAGTGGTGCCAGGATTCTCTATTGTGTCCTTATAAATCCTTCTATGTTGAATGAATAAAAATCTATTTATTTATATGTTTAGCTATCTATCTATAATTATACACACATATGCACATAGTCATGGAGCCATAAAACATTATTCCACTAAAGTAAAAAAAATGTCTAATTTTCTGAGACTGATCATTAATGATTTTAAAAAATTATGTAGACATTCTTAGATTTTGCTAAACTTGTGCAATGTTTTTATAATGTGATTTCCCTGACAAATCTTGTCCAACTGTCAGGGCATGACAGAACCAACTGGTGTATGTTTCAAAGCAGCTGTTAATGGCAGCATCTGATTGAAAGTTCTGCAGTAGATGTACAAGGAAGTACAAGTTAAGCAGCACTGCTGCAGAATATAAATGCCCTTTATTAGTGACTTTCTGACTGCCTTGGCTTCTAACCCCCATGGCAGACAGTACAATTCCCAAACATGATTTGCTCAGTGTTGGGTTTGGGTTTTTGATTTCTGAATTCTGTGCATGGTGCTGAACTAATTTTTCTTTATTTTTGTCCTGGCTGTCAAATTTTGACACTGGATGGTCGTATTAACTTCCCATTTCCTCCCCAAAGCAGATGCCCAGATTTTTCAGTTTCATGGCAATAATTTTTGAAGGCTTTACAAAAGTATAAATTTTCTTTATCATCATAATAAGGCTTGACAAATGGTCCTAAAGGGTCAGGTAGAATTTCCTCATAGCTGAGTGAGTTGGTTGTAATCAGGCTGTTTCCAGGCAACGTGTCCCATGGTTACTGGTTTCTTAATGTCTCTAAAGCTGGAATCTCATTCTGCAAAGGGATGAAAAACTTTGGGAAAATAAATACAGAGAAAGTGATTTCTCATTTCATCTCTTTAAACACACCACTCTGCATTGTTTTTTGTTTTTTTTTTTTTTACTACATTTGCATTTACAAAAATTTATAATATGTCTAAAAATAAGATACCCAGAGAAACCAGACCTTGCCTCAAGAGAATGATGTTGGTGCATTAGAGAGACAGCAGGTTTCCTTCCTGGAACTTAGGGAATGTCTGTGATTGAGTTGGATAACCCATCTGTGATCCAGTAGGCTTGCTTTGGCCTGTTGTTACTTAACTGCAGATTTCAGGGGCTGCTTTGTAGAATTGGAATAGATACCTTTGGTTCTGTCTAATGCAAGAAAACTGAGTGGCAATATGGAAAAGGGGCATCTCTAAAGCTGAACCCAGGGTCTTCCTGGTGGTCCAGCGGTTAAGACTCTGCCTTTCCAATGCAAGAAATGTGGATTCAATTCCTGGTGGGGGAAGGAACTAAGATCCTACATGCTGTGCAGCAAAAAAAAAAAAAAAGTATGCAGAGGAGTGTCAAGATCAATGTATACATCTGAATAAATCTGAAAAATGTTCCATGAAATTTAAAAAAGTTGATAAAGCAGAGCATAGAAACCATAGGTATATCCCCCATCTATGCCAAAACCTTAAAAATTGATGTGAAATGAAAATTTACAGTTTTTCCTCTACCTGTTTTTAGGGAAACTTAAGTTGTTAACACTTCCCACCTGCTTTATTTTCCAGGAAGCTAGATAGCTGAGACCATGTCCTAAAAATCCCAATAGAAGTTTTGGTCATCAAGTTCAGGCTACTGGTGGATGCATGTTGTTATTGTTTGCTGTGCTTGTTGCTTTGCCAGCTGAGATTCCTGAATCCAAATGCCTTTTGGGAATTGGATAAGAGAGTAGCTGATGGGTATGAAGCTGAGGGAGCTGTGGATTCCCAGTATGAGTCTCACTAGATTGACAATGATCCAGCTGTAACCCGCTGTCTCTCTCATGTAAAATCTCTGAGGATACTGCTCATCAATGAATCCTTGTGTCTTAAAGCAAGAGGTGACATTAGAGACTTCCCAGTTAAGTGCTTTTCTGTTATAAAGGAACAGAGCCTAAATAGAATTGGCTTCTTGTCTGAAGTTATCTATTAGTTATTTTTTCTGTTAGTTACCATTTTCAGCTAAGATTTTACCTCCTTATGTCTGAGCTCAATACCATTTTCATTAGAACATTTCACATACTTCTTACACTTGGTAAGAAAAAGACTGCAGAGAATCCCAAACAATGGTCTCAACATTCCTTCTTTTGCATCAGGGCAAGAACCACATCAGATTCATGAGAAAAGGAGTTGGGTGCACATTTCTGAAAAAGTACAACCCCCAGGTCTGGGCAGAAATTCAGGGAAGAGTCATGTTTAGAACTAGAAGTACAGTTAGTGTTTTTTAAAATAATTTGTCTTTGTATCAACAAATGAGAGTATGATAAATTATAAGCCAGAATTATTCTACCTGATATAATTCAACACTCACAATTGTAAATCTGAATTCTTTCAGTGTTTCTTTAGTGTGCAGCTATATATTTCAGCATATTTATAATAAAACAAGCTTTAATTACATTCTACTACTTGTATTACATGTATAGCCAAGAGTTAGAATGCATTAATAATGTAAATTACATTGCATAGTTAAATTCAAAGAAACGTGAAAATATGAATGCGTTATTCAAGGAACTGTTCATCTTTAAGGAATATTTGTTGTTTAGCAAAGATATTTACCATAGCATTGTAATACATTCAGAGATTTTCTTTTCTACTAGACTGTGACCTTCTCAATGGCAGGAGCTATTTTCTATTCATGTTTTTGCCCCCAGTGCCTTAGCCTAGTGCCAGAAAACTAGTAGTTAGTACATTAGTGTTCGTTGAAATGTCTGATACAAATCCTCTCCACCAAATAAACATTTAGAAGGGTTTTTTGATGTGTACTATAATGTTACCCAAATACCGGACACTTTAGATTTTAAAATATTCGTTCATTCATTCTACAGTCAAGTTTACAATTTATTTAGGGGAGAAGATATAAAAATGATTATGGTACAAGATGCTGGGATAATAAAGATGTAGTACTGTGTGAAACCAATTAAAGTAGTACATTTAAAAATACATACAACTGTACAACCTAGGGCATTTTTAAATTTAGTATTTAAGGCAGATACTATTAAAGTGCTCATGCATTTTCCCCTGTGGCTGTGATGGCTGTGTTATCTCTCAACTTTGACTAGGCAGGACTTAAACAAATTCCCTGGACAGCTGCTGTCAGCTTGTGGGCTCCTTGAAATTAACTGATGTACTTGCCCAAATTCTCAGGATATTCAAAATCCAGAACTCCTTTATCTAGTCATTGTATTCAAGTTATTTAATTAACTTTACTTTTACTCAGGTGTTTTTCAGTGGTTTTCCCATCCTTGAAATGGCTGGTTATGGGCAAAGGTATTGGTTCATTCCTTTAGATAAATCTCCTAGTACTGTTTTATTTAGTTATGACTTTCACTAATTAGTATATTGCTGAGTGTCTAGTGATGCTGGACTTTCTACCCTGTCCAGTATGCGGGCCCTTATAATCTGCATATCTGCACTGGAGAAACAATATAGTTCCAATAATTGATCCCATTTGGTGACCATGGTGACCGGTTTTTGTGGAGTTTATCTAACCGTGGGAGTTTATCCAAAAGAAGTACCCTTAAAACGTTTATAGGTGAGATTAGGCAACAACAAACTATGTTAACTGATGTCATCTCGTTCCATGTGAGATTAATTCCAACATATTCCATTATTAACACTAGAAGTATTGTGTAACTTTGTTAAATCCTGTAGCCTTGTTTGGTTTCTAAGGACATCTGTAACCCTGGTGTTTTTTTAAGTATAAATTTCTTTATTTTAACAGGAGTCTAATTATTTTACAATATTGTAGTGGTTTTGCCATACATTGACATGAATCAGCCACGGGTGTACATGTGTTCCCCACCTTGAACCCCCCTCCCACATCCCTCCCCATCCCATCCCTCTGGGTCATCCTAGTGCACCAGCCCTGAGCCCCCTGTCTCATGCATCGAACCTGGACTGGTGATTCATTTCACATATGATAATATATATGTTTCAATGCCATTCTCCCAAGTCATCCCACCCTCGCCCTCTCCCACAAAGTCCAAAAGACTGTTCTATACATCAGTGTCTCTTTTGCTGTCTCACATATAGCGTTATTGTTACCATCTTTCTAAATTCCATATATATGCGTTAGTATACTGTATTGGTGTTTTTCTTTCTGACTTACTTCACTCTGTATAATAGGCTCCAGTTTCATCCACCTCATTAGAACTGATTCAAATGTATTCTTTTTAATGGCTGAGTAATATTCCATTGTGTATATGTACCACAGCTTCCTTATCCATTCGTCTGCTGATGGACATCTAGGTTGCTTCCATGTCCTGGCTATTATAAACAGTGCTGCGATGAACACTGGGGTACACGCGTCTTTCAATTCTGGTTTCCTCAGTGTGTATGCCCAGTAGTGGGATTGCTGGGTCATATGGCAGTTCTATTTCCAGTTTTTTAAGGAATCTCCACACTGTTCTCCATAGTGGCTGTACTAGTTTGCATTCCCACCAACAGTGTAAGAGGGTTCCCTTTTCTTCACACCCTCTCCAGCATTTATTGCTTGTAGACTTTTGGATAGCAGCCATTCTGACTGGCGTGAAATGGTACCTCATTGCGGTTTTGATTTGCATTTCTCTGATAATGAGTGATGTTGAGCATCTTTTCATGTGTTTGATAGCCAAAGCAATCTTGAGAAAGAAGAATGAAACTGGAGGAATTAACCTGCCTGACTTCAGGCTCTACCACAAAGCCACAGTCATCAAGACAGTATGGTACTGGCACAAAGACAGAGATGTAGATCAGTGGAACAAAATAGAAAGCCCAGAGATAAATCCTTCTGTCTATGGATACCTTATCTTTGACAAAGGAGGCAAGAATATACAATGGAGAAAAGACAATCTCTTTACAAGTGGTGCTGGGAAAACTGGTCAACCACTTGCAAAAGAATGAAACTAGAACACTTTGTAACACCATACACAAAAATAAACTCAAAATGGATTAAAGATCTAAATGTAAGACCAGAAACTGTAAAACTCCTAGAGGAAAACATAGGCAAAACACTCTCTGACATAAACCACAGCAGGATCCTCTATGACCCACCTCCCAGAATATTGGAAATAAAAGCAAAAATAAACAAATGGGACCTAATTAAACTTAAAATCTTTTGCACAACAAAGGAAATTATAAGCAAGGTGAAAAGACAGCCTTCAGAATGGGAGAAAATAATAGCAAATGAAGCAACTGACAAAGAATTAATTTCAAAAATATACAAGCATCTCCTGCAGCTCAATTCCAGAAAAATAAACGACCCAATCAAAAAGAACTAAACAGACATTTCTCCAAAGAAGATATAGAGATGTAACCCTGTTTTGCTTACCCCATCTACCCATGTGGATTTTTCTCTCCTCTATTGCTTCACTTAAGGATGCTGTCAGTCCCTGGGGAGGGAGATTTTTAAAAAATAAAAAATTGGAGGGCTTTCTTCTGAGAGTCAGTAATTTAGAATTAGCCAGGATATGCATTTTTGTAGGCAGCTTTGGTGCCTCTGTTATAGGTGCTTCTCAGATCATGATTTCAGTTTCCTCACCTCAACCCCATCTCATCCATGTAAGCAATACCTCAACCCATAAATCATAGGGAAGACACTTAGCCAAGCACATTAAATATCATTTCTGTTCTTTCTGATGGATAGCAATCTCTCTTCCCTAGTTTTCCCTAATTTCTGTGGTTCCTGGAAGACATGTGAAAGCAATATATTCTTTAAAAAGCAGTTCATTCTTATGAAGCTTCTTTTAAATTGAACATGAGTGTGATTCATGACAGTCGAGAGCTGTGTTGTAGTTCATGATGAGCTCTAATTGTCTAATTATCTGCCCAGATAAAAAAGGCCAGGCCATTCAAAATTTCCTTCCTCCCTCTGGGTAGAAAGACACATGAGGCTGTTAACTTTGATTTCTCATGTGATCAATGGCAAAGAATTAAAGATATTGCTAGTACACAACTATTTTATAAGTCAATATCTTTCCATTCCTGTCTCATAATATCTTCTGTTCTCTTGAGCTTCTGAAAGCTTAAAACATTCTCACTGCTTTTGTTATTGTTTTCACCTGCTTCCACGCCCGAAACCCTCAACTCTGATACTCAGATTTTTATGAGATTCTTCCAAGAAGCAAGACTGAAATACTGTTCAAGTTCCTTGCTATTCTGAATACATGGGTTCCAGTTAGTTTTGTCACTACATGCAGAGACATCATCATTTGATGTCCTGTATGCATTGTCTCCTCGGTACGCCCCTCTCTTGAATCTGTATGTAGGATACTGAATGCAGTTACAATCACCGGCCTTCAGTTGGTACTAAAGCATTGTTTGGCAGGAAATCTTCTACTCTCCCCTTCCCTAGAGTGGTGATGACAAGAAAATAAGTAGGAATGAGAAAAGATAGATATGCCCCCTAGGAGATGATACTTTTCCTTTCCAATCGACAGCTTGCACTTGTTTGTCTCCCTTATGTCTGAGAGGATTTCCTTCCCTCCTCACTCTCCCTCAAAGGCTACATTTCCTCATGATTAACTTAGTGAAGTTATGTTACATTCTAGAAAGTTTAGGTTCTCTCTTTTTAAATTAAACAGAGTTATGGGCACAGGAAAACCTGGTAAAGTCTACTAGAAGAGGAGAAGGAAAGAATGTAATTTTTCCCACCTCAAATAAATATTTTGCTTCCTGTGTCCTTCAGAACAGTTAAATTACTCTCATGGAAAGAACTTATCTCTAGGTTTGTCAGAATAGTTTTCATAGGAGCTGGTCTGATACCTGTGTTTTCCCCACAAATCTCTATTTTGAAACAAGGAGAAGCAGGAAGTTACCAGGTGTCTTGTTTGTTTAATCAATCACAATAGCAACTTACAGACAGTTGACCTTTGAGAGAAGTTCTCTTCCAGTTTATAAATACAGGATTCCTATCTTCAGCAGGAAGTGTTACAGCTGTGCTTCTCTTAACGGGTGAGGGACTTATTTCCATCATTTGCTGAAAAATGAGGAATACAACAAATCAAGCTCTTGAGCATTTTGTCAATTTATTGATCCCAAGTTGTGTTTATGTGATTTGATTTTCAGGTTCATGATGCTCATTTATTCACTCCTTCAACGAACCACCTTTGCAGACAATGCATCATAGTCTATCTGTGCACACATGCTCTACAGCCTGGGTGCCTGAGTTCAAAGCCATCTACTAACAGTATGACTTTGGGCTTAGTGTTCAACTGCTCTGTTTTCTCATCTGTAAAATCGGTATAATGATAAGCATGCTATCATGTAGGCATTTTTGTATGTCAGTGACAGCCACATGAAAATACTTGAAAAGGATATTGCAAAGTTTCTAGTACACAGCAAATGTTCAGTGCAGTTCTCACCTTCAACTTTTCTATAGCTGAAGCTGAGATGGGTGCTAAAGGATTGCCAGTCTCCAAAAAGAATATTGTTTGTAAAACTCAGCTGTAGAGACTGTGTATTATTGGCACATTTAAAGTGTGATTTGGTTGTCATTTGTTCAACTTAGAGTTATTTAGGAACACATTTGCTGTATGTCATCTTCTCCAATAATTCCACAGGGGCAGGCTTTGTTGGTTGCTCAATGGCTGGCACATAGTTGATATTATATATATTACATATATATGTTGTATGAATAGAAATATATATACACATTTATATATATATATATATATGAAAGAGAGAGATGGAAGGGAGATATTTGGTGTCTCTGCTGCTCTGCATGGGCTTTTGCCTGTAAATCTCCCCTTAGCCAAAGGAATAAAAGAATCCTGAGAACAGAGAGAGACACACTGAGGTGATGATGGGGAGGGTCGGTTCTTCTTAAAGCAAAAGGAAGTGCTGATGGATGTGGCACAGTCTTAACCTTCTCTTTAGTTCTGATGCTTCCCTGGGATGTGTCACGTGTCATCTCAGTAGGAGAGTCATTGGAGGGGAAAGTAGGACACTCCCAAGTTCCAAGTCAGTTGAAAATTTGTCATAATTCAATAAAAGGAGATGTCCCCTTTATTTTTTAAGGCAAAATTATTCTGTGGAGGAAACAGCAGGGAAGGCAGGTCACTAGCTGTTACAGGCTTTTTCATTACTCTGTATAGGAAATCTCATAACCGACTTCATAGGATGAAATATCACCTTCAACAGCAGTTACAAGACAAAAGTGGGGAACTCTGACACGTGCTGGAGGAAAACTAATCTTTCTGTGTCTCGTTCCTTCCTTTCCATCCTTCATGTGTTGGCCAAGAAGCAAAATTGGAAATTTGGTTCCTAGATATTAAAACATTTTTAGCTAGTTAATTTTAATGCATCAAGTATTTATTAGGCACCAACAGTAATATAATACTTTGAAGAGGAAGAAGAATCATTTACTTAAGCTGTTATTAGTGTTTGGCATTAATTAAGGTATGTATTTTATATGTTTTACCCATCAGTTCAGTCAGTTTAGTCACTTAGTTGTGAGTCATGTCTGACTCTTTTTGACCCTGTGGACTGCAGTACGCCAAGCTTCCCTGTCCATCACCAACACCTGGAGCTTGCTCACACTCATGTCCATCAGGTTGATGATCTCATCCAACCATCTCATCCTCTGTCATCCCCTTCTCCTCCTGCCTTCAATCTTTCCCAGCATCAGGGTCTTTTCTAATGAGCCAGTTCTTCACATCAAGTGGCTAATGTATTGGAGCTTCAGGTTCAGCATCAGTCCTTCCAATGAATATTCGGAACTGACTTCCTTTAGGGTTGACTGGTTTGATCTCTTTGCAGTCCAAGGGACTCTCAAGAGTCTTCTCCAGCACCACAGTTCAAAAGCATCAGTTCTTAGGCACTCAGCTTTCTTTATGGTCCAACTCTCTCATCCATACATGACAACTGGAAAAACCATAGCTTTGACTATATGGTCTTTTGTTGGCAAAGTAATGTCTCAGCTTTTTAATATGCTGTCTAGGTTTGTCATAGCTTTTCTTCCAAGGAGCAGGTGTCTTTTAATTTCATGGCTACAGTCACCATCTGCAGTGATTTTGGAGCCCAAGAAAGTTAAGTCTCTTACTGTTTCCATTGTTTCCTTATCTATTTGCCATGAAGTGATAGGACCAGATTCCGTGATCTTAGTTGTTTGAATAGTAGCCACAAAAACCAATAGCAAAGTCATCATTATTTCACAGATGGAAAAAAATGACATCTATAAAAATTAAATAAGAAATAATTATTAATAAAATATCAGAGAGACCTGATTCCAGCTCTCTCTGACCCTGCAGTTGAAAACCCATGGTCCAAGGAATATGTGGGACAGTCAGGAAATGAAGTAACCAGTTGAGATTAATTAATAGTAACATCATATAGCTTTTAATTACAGACACTAGTCTGTTCTCATAGCAACTTTGAGAAGTAGGTAAAGAGTGATATTAAGAATCTTACTACAAAACTGGATAAGCTGGCCCTAAAGTAGTTTGGTTTGTGGAGATTCACAAAACTGCTGGGTGTAGTTTCATAATCATTCCGTTATAGTGTACAGACTCATTTTACTTTTTGTGGCTTTTTGAAATGCCTTCTCATTCATCCATTCATGTTCATTCTGTCATTCCCTAGTGCTGAAGGCAATGCCAGACACTGAGCATACCAAAGGGGAAAAAGAAAAGAAAAAAGCAAGGAAAGAAAAACAAAAAACAACTAATAAGACACCTTCCTTGGCTTGGAGAGCTGATAGTCCAGTGAGATGTGAGATGGTGACAGAAGCTAAACAGGTAATTAGTGTGTGATAAATTGTGATAAGGATCATGGTGATTTAATGCTAAAGGAAAAGGAAAGGGGGGCCTCTGAAAAGCCCTTCTGAGATCAAAGGAAGCCACTGGGAGGAAGTGATAAGGAAGAGGGTCTTAAAGAGCAGAAGCTAAGTGGCCTATTTAGTCAAGCAAGGTAGAGCAAGGGTCAGCCAGGAAGAATGGCCTGTGCACAAGCTCCAAAGAAATGACCAGTACCATTTAGAGAAGTGCACATGATTCTGCAGGACAAGAGCTGGGTTAGGGAAAGAGGAGGCGATCAGAGGATGGAGAGAGAAGGGGCTAGAATGCTCAGAAAGGTCAGAACAGAAGTGGTAGCCTCTGTGTTGCTGAGAAGCTTGGACTTGAGTAAAAAGTGGATGGAGAGACACTGTAGGACTTAATACTGAAGAACTTATGACAGAATTGGGCTTGCATATTCAAAGGTCACTCAGCAAGCAAGGTAGAGAGTTGGTTGGCTGGTTGAGGTCACAGTTAGGACGATAGCGGGGAATAGCAGTTGGGAGAACGTTGAATGAAATATAAGAAGTTTCAGAGACTGGCACAATGTGAATAAACAGAGATAACGACTCTGAGCAGAGAAGCTCACTTCCACGTAAGGCAGCCAGGAAAGGACATGTCATGTTACACATGCCCACTCACCTTGCCTGTTTTACCTGCCTTAGAGATTTGAGATCCCATCAGTCCCCGCCACATAGGTACACACAATTGAAAGTTGCTGCTATAATGAGCTACAGGTTTTGTTTTGTTTTGTTTTTTAAACTGTTGGTATCTGAGATATATATTTAGGGCCTCTCAGAAACTTTTTTTCTTTTTAAAGACAGGTTGCAGGGTGAGGGTAAGTATCATTAGAGTACATGATAACCTAGCAAAAAAGGAGTTGCAGAAATAGAGGTGATTTGAATGGGGAAAGCAGCCTCACAGCAGCTTTATAAAGCCCACCAGAGGAGAGACTGCCCCTCATCATTGTTGTTCAGTTGCTTAGGCTTGTCTAACTCTTTGCAACCCCATGGACTGCAGCACACCAGGCTTCCCTGTCCTTCACTATCTCCCAGAGTTTGCTCAAACTCATGTCCATTGAGTCAGTGATGCCATCCAATTATCTCACCCTCTGTCTCCCGCTTCTCCTCTCGCCCTCAGTTTTTCCCAGATCACGGTCTTTTCCAATGAGTTGGCTCTTCACCCCAGGTGGCCAAACAGAGTATTGGAGCTTCAGGATCAGTCCTTCCGATGAATATTCAGGGTTGATTTCTTTTAGGACTGACTGATTTGATCTGCTTGCAGTCCAAGGGACTCTCAAGAGTCTTCTCCAACACCACAATTCAAAAGCATCGATTCTTCAGCATTCAGCTGCCTGCCAATGCAGAAGACATAAGAGACAAAGGTTCAGTCCCTGGGTTGGGAAGATCCCCTGGAGGAGGACATGGCAACCCACTCCAGTATTCTTGCCTGGAGAGTCCCATGGATAGAGGAGCCTGGTGGCTATAGTCCAAAAGATCACAAAGAGTTGGACACAACTGAAGTGACTCAGCATGCACACACTTCATCCTTCATCTAGTTTCCCAGAAGTTAACATCTTGCAGAACTATAGTATAATTATCAAAACTAAGAGATTAACGTGGTACAGTACTATTAACTGTAAACGCTCATTAGAGGAGTCTTCATAAAGGAGATGGTACTCCAACTAGGTGCAGGGAATAGGTAACATTTGACTGGTAGGGAGAAGGGAAACAGAGAAGATAGGGGCTTGATCAGAGGCCTATAGTTGAAGCAAATAATGGTGACTAACACCCTTTCCATGTGCTGTAAAATACAAGATTCCTTCTCTGAATTTACAGAGGCTGGGTTTTCTGGACTCTCTCATGCTGATGAAAAGATGTGTTGAAACTTGTCTAATAATTCAGTGAAGGGACGCATTCATTTTCCAAGCTCCCAGTGGAATATTGAGCACCAACTTGAGACCTTTGAAGAGTAATGAATCATAACTATTGACGTGTTTGAGTAGTACAGGATCAGGCTGTGTGCAGGGAGATTTTTTTTAAATGACCTATATGCAGTCACCACTAAATAGAGTTTCCTGAAGCGTAATCTGAGTTTATCTGCTTGTGCCAAAGCTATAATTCTCCTAGAGGCAGCTTCCTGAGACTTGGTAAGGGGAGAACAGCCTTCCTCCAATTAACTGGTGGTGCTAGATAGGCTCTGGGAATGATCCTCATTCTGATGACCTTTATCAGGTGTTCATTAAATAAATGAAACCCAGGTCAGTTAGTTTGATCCCAGATGGCACTAGTGGTAAAAAAAAAACAAACAAAAAAAACACCCCGCCTGCCAATGCAGGAGACATCAGAGACATGGGTTCGATCCCTGAGATGGAAGGATTCTTGCTACTTCAGTATTCTTGCCTGGAGAATCCCATGGACAGAAGAGCCTAGCAGGCTACAGTCCATAGGGTTGCAGAGCTGGATACGACTGAAGCAGCTCAGCCCACACATACAGGTCAGTTAGATTGATAGTGCTCAATACTGGTCTGGGAAAGTTCCAGATTAATTAATAAAACTCTTGGTCCTTGTGTTCCCATCTCTGCTATCCACAGAATGAAATTTCATAAACATATTTACCCACATCTCCTTAACTAAAGCAAAAATAGACCACAAGGAATTATTCTGAAGTTTACCCATGTTCCTGACATATTAGTGCTTTCATAACTGTGTCTTGAACTTTCACAATACATTATTTCCAGTAACTTTGTTGTGCAGTCTCATTGAATTCTTCCCACCTATTTTCTTATCTTATCTGATAGATTCAGTAGCTAAGATGAAGACCGATTAATTGATTTTTCCTGAATCATGCCAAAATGGTTACAAAATTGGTGATTGACTCCTCACCCAATGCCTCTTATTTTATGCCAGTGTTCTTGATATGTGTAAGTTAGCTAGAAGCCTAGGCTGAGAAGACATATTCCTTGTGTAGAACACATTCCAAAATGTGAAACCTCAGAGCCCAGGAAATCTGAGTGCCAAGCTCCCATCAGCTCCACTTCTGACTAGTCAGCAGGACATTGTACTGAATGCACTGTAACATTTACAAATTCTGCTCTTAAACAAACAAACAAATATTTGTATAAGTGGTATTCATTCTTATCTTGAAATATATAGGCAACGTGTGATTTACCCCCAATATTTCGCTATTAAAGGTGACTTTTATATAATGAGATTTATTTGTTCATTTATTGAAGTACTGACTATAATTCCCTGTGCTCAGGCTCAGCCATGTCTGACTGTTTGAAACCCTGTGGGCTGCAGCCCACCAGACTCTTCTGTCCATGGGATTTTCCCAGCAAGGACACTGGCTATTTCTTCTTCCAGGGGATCTTCCCAACCCAGGGATCAAACCCGAGTCTCCTGTGTCTCTTGCATTGCTGGCAGATTCTTTACTGCTGAGCCACTATGGATGTCCTATGACTCCCCAAGTAAATCCTTGTTACTTATCTATCTTATGTATAGTAGTTTTATCTGTTAATCCCACATCCCAAATTTGTCCCTTTATCCATAATGAAATTATTGAAAATGATTTTCTGGTTTAAAAGTCACCTGTGCACACCATTGCTCCCATATTTATGCTGATTGATTTTTTTTTTTAATTTTTGTTTTGAAGATAATCCTCGTGGTGTTTAATAACTTAGAAACCATTGTGCTTAGTTTTATGATATGTTCCCTTGGGCCATAATCGTTTTATGGAATGAAGACCTGATTTACCAATTGACCTAGTGAATTAGCTCCAAACTGCCTTGGAGAGAATCTTCACACTGGAATAGACCACACTTATCTTACCTGGTGGTCTTGAAAGCGTAGTTTTATGATTAGTTTGGTGAAGATAAATGAATGAGAGCACTCAAAAGTGATTTTTCTTTTAGTTTTTATTTCCTAACGTGAAGTTGGTCTCCCTAAAACCAGTGTGGACAAAAGGGAAAAGAAAATGGTCGTATTATTCTGGAAAGAGAAATGAAGAAGCAGCAAAGAATGCTATCAACATAAATCACATCTGGGGGAAGAAAAGCCAGAATAAAGGTTATTCTAAAATAGCTTATAAGAAGGAAGATATAATCAACCTTTGTTTCTTGCTCTTTAATGAATAAAATTCCAAAGCATTAAATGTTAGATAAACCTTTCACTTTCATTAACATCTAGATTTGATCTTTTAGCTAATTAATCTTGGTAACTAGAGAGTAAATGTCCACAGTTCTAAGCATCAGAGTTGCAGCTTTGCCATGAAATGACATGAAGCATAAGGAAAAGAAAATCCAACATATTTGAATCTAGGAAAGGGGCATTTGCTTTGAAGTGTTGGATTTGGTCCTTGTGTTCGTTCAACTATTTCTGTTTCTCATTTTCGTTTTAGAGAAACTTGAAATTCTCAGATGGGTAAGGACCTCACCAATCTCCAACTGCAGACTCTAGATACTTCTGCAATAAAGCAATACAAGAGAGTTATCTATTCCATTCTACAAAGTACAGAGATTCTTTCAGGTTAGACAGTTGTAATGGTGTCATTCTGTTTGTTGTCCTCTCCCTTTTGAGCATGTCAAGAGATCTTACGGGCTGATATTGTAAAGAAGTTCCAGTTCTTGGGAATAGTGAGACCTCATGTTGCATCCTCTTCCAGTAATCTTGTCTCCTTCAACTTTTTCTTGGGCATATCCCCCTTACTATCAGCATTAGGCTATTATTTTAATGAGATAATTGGTAGGTTTGCCTGGTATTACTATACTATATCCGGGTGTTACTCATGTTACCAAACAACATTTAATTAAATACTTCATTGAGAACTTTTATAGAGGAATATGTTATATGTATAATGAGAAATACGAAACTTATTATCTTTCTTTAGTGTCATTTGCACATGCCACATTCTGTCTAGTTACAGTATCATTATCAATTTTCTTTCCTTTCCTTTGTGCACTATTTCTTTCCCATAGTCTTTTTTGTTTTAAATATTCCACAGACGTCACCTTCTACATGTTGGTCTGTGTGTCTGCTTTACCCCTTTCTTTACTGTTCCATAACTGTTCCTGCTTAACTCACACACCTGAACTTGCATGGAGGGCTTCATAATTTCTGTGGAATCCTGTAGTTGGTTACTGAATGTGCTTCTCTGCACATTTGAGAGGCACTATTTGTCTCCTTATATTAACACTTTAATACAGAAATCCTGTCATTCAGGAGGAAAAAGATTGACTTCAGCATGTCACCAAGACAACCATCCGATTTAAAAACAAAACAGGCTTTCTCACATTAATATGCCATGTTTCTTCTCTTTAAAGCATTCTTTCGCTCCAGCAGCACAGCGATCTTGCAGACTTCCTCCTAAAGATTAGGCTTTCCATTTTTACACGTAAATACCCAACAGGTATGGATTATATTTACAATGACATAATATTTATTGATTTTATTAGGAACAAACCAAAAATGCTCAAAGGAGGAAAGTAAAATGTAACTATAATTCCAGCACTGCTAGATCTTGATTTGATGCCCCGATCTTTCTATGTGTATAACATAAACCAAAAATTTTGAGATCATATTGATCTTAACATATCAAAATATTAATATTTTTCTATTACACAAATATTAAAAAAATTAACTGCCTATTCTTTATTACTGATTTATTATTTTACTACTGTTGGATATTTAAGATTTCTCCAAAGCTTTGCTTTTCTAAATAATTCTGCAGTAAAAACTTTTGTGCAGAAAATGCTGTTTCTCTAGGTTGATTTCCTGGTGTGAACTAATAGGACAAAGGATATGAACATTTTCAGGCTCTCAATAAGTATCTCTTAATAGATTATTGAAAGTGATTGTACTTATTTGTCTGGTAGAGTCTTTGTGTTTTTCTTATCTTTCTCTTTGAGCTCTTTCTAAATAAATGTGATTCAGTACATTTAAATGGTCATAATTACTATACTGGCGGCAACAGTGCACTCTACTTTGCTCTGAGCTTCCGTGTCACCCCTGTATTTGTGAGATGTAAAGTTGTATGCTTATAACCTTATTTTAGGTGAAGCTATATCTACTACTGTGGGCAGGAATCCCTTCAAAGAGATGGAGTAGCCATCATAGTCAACAAAAGAGTCCAAAATGCAATACTTATGCAATCTCAAAAACGACACAATGATCTCTGTTCGTTTCCAAGGCAAACCATTCAATATCACTGTAATCCAAGTCTATGCCCTGACCAGTAACGCTGAAGAAGCTGAAGTTGAATGGTTCTAGGAAGACCTACAAGACCTTTTAGAACTAACACCCAAAAAAGATGTCCTTTTCATTATAGGGGACTGGAGTGCAAAAGTAGGAAGTCAGGAAACACCTGGAATTACAGGCAAATTTGGCTTTGGAGGAGAGAATGAAGCAGGGCAAAGGCTAATAGAGTTTGGCCAAGAGAACGCACTGGTCATAGCAAACACCCTCTTCCAACAACACAAGAGAAGACTCTACACATGGACATCACCAGATGGCCAACACCGAAATCAGATTGATTATATTCTTTGCAGCCAAAGATGGAGAAGCTCTATACAGTCAGCAAAACAAGACTGGGAGCTGACTGTGGCTCAGATCATAAACTCCTTATTGCCAAATTCAGACGTAAATTGAAGAAAGTGGGGAAAACCACTAAACCATTTAGGTATGACCTAAATCATATCCCTTATGATTATACAATGGAAGTGACAATTAGATTTAAGGCACTAGATCTGATAGAGTGCATGATGAACTGTGGACAGAGGTTCATGACATTGTACAGGAGACAGGGATCAAGATAATCCCAAGGAAAAAGAAATGCAAAAAAGCAAAATGGCTGTCTGAGGAGGCCTTACAAATAGCTGGGAAAAGAAGAGAAGCAAAAAGCAAAGGAGAAAAGGAAAAATACACCCATTTGAATGCACACTTCCAAAGAATAGTAAGGAGAGATAAGAAAGCCTTTCTCAGCGATCAATGCAAAGAAATAAAGGAAAACAATAGAATGGGAAAGACTAGAGATCTCTTCAAGAAAATTAGAGATACCAAGAGAACATTTCATGCAAAGATGGACTCAATAAAGAACAGAAATGGTATGGACCTGACAGAAGCAGAAGATATTAGGAAGAGGTGGCAAGAATACACAGAAGAAGTGTACAAAAAAGATCTTCACGACCCAGTTAATTACAATGGTGTGATCACACACCTAGAGCCAGACATCTTGGAAAGTGAAGTCAAGTGGGCCTTAGGAAGCATCACTATGAACAAAGCTAGTGCAGGTGATGGAATTCCAGTTGAACTATTTCAAATCTTAAAAGATGATGCTGTGAAAGTGCTGCACTCCATATGCCAACAAATTTGGAAAACTCAGCAGTGGCCACAGGACTGGAAAAGGTCAGTTTTCATTCCAATCCCAAAGAGGCAATGCCAAAGAATACTAAAACTACCGCACAATTGCACTCATCTCACATGCTAGTAAAGTAATGCTCAAAATTCTCCAAGCCAGGCTTCAACAATACATGAACCATGAGCTTTCAGATGTTCAAGCTGGTTTTAGAAAGGCAGAGGAACCAGAGATCAAATTACCAACATCTGCTGGATCATCGAAAAAGCAAGAGAGTTCCAGAAAAACATCTATTTCTGCTTTATTGACTATGCCAAAGCCTTTGACTGTGTGGATCACAATAAACTGTGGAAAATTCTGAAGGAGATGGGAATACCAGACCACCTGACCTGCCTCTTGAGAAACCTGCATGCAGGTCAGGAAGCAACAGTTAGAACTGGACATGGAACAACAGACTTGCTCCAAATAGGAAAAGGAGTACGTCAAGGCTGTATATTGTCACCCTGCTTATTTAACTTATATGCAGAGTACATCATGAGAAACATTGGGCTGGTGAAAGCACAAGCTGGAATCAAGATTGTCGGGAGAAATATCAATAGCCTCAGATATGCAGATGACACCACCCTTATGGCAGAAAGCGAAGAAGAACTAAAGAGCCTCTTGAGGAAAGTGAAAGAGGAGAGTGAAAAAGTTGGCCTAAAGCTCAACATTCAGAAAACTAAGATCATGGGATCCAGTCCCGTCACTTCATGGCAAATAGATGGGGAAACAGTGTCAATAGTGTCAGAGTTTATTTTGGGGGGCTCCAAAATCACTGCAGATGTTGATTGCAGCCATGAAATTAAAAGACGCTTACTCCTTGGAAGGAAAGTTATGACCAACCTAGACAGCATATTAAAAAGCAGAGACATTACTTTGCCAACAAAGGTCCATCTAGTCAAGGCTATGGTTTTTCCAGTGGTCATGTATGGATGTGAGAGTTGGAGTATAAAGAAAGCTGAGCACCGAAGAATTGTTGCTTTTCAATTGTGGTGTTGGAGAAGACTCTTGAGAGTCCCTTGGACTGCAAGGAGATCCAGCCAGTCCATCCTAAAGGAGATCAGTCCTGGGTGTTCATTGGAAGTTTTGATGTTGAAGCTGAAACCCCAATACTTTTGCCACCTGATGCAAAGAGCTGACTCATTTGAAAAGACCCTGATGCTGGGAAAGATTGAGGGCAGGAGGAGAAGGGGATGACTGAGGATGAGATGTTTGGATGGCATCACAGACTCAATGGACATGAGTTTGAGTAAACTCTGGGAGTTGCTATTGAACAGGGAGACCTGGAGTGCTGCAGCTCATGGGATCACAAAGAGTCGGACACAACTGAGCGACTGAACTGAACTGAACTGATGCCTAGAGAATAGGGGTGACAGATTCATGATGGATGATTTGGCCAGCCTCCCTTCTCCCATTGCTAAGGATATAGACAATACTAGAGAAAGATCCCTGTGGGGAGGAAAGAGATTGGAGTAAAAGAAAATTTGAAAAAAATGCATTGAGGGTTTTATACAGATACCCAGCTCCCAGTTCTGCTCACAGTTCGGTCTCTTCATAACATTTAGCAAGATAAATTAGGTAGACCTGTTCTTTCTTCAGTTCAGTTCACTTCAGTAGCTCAGTTGTGTCCAACTCTTTGCGACCCCATGGACTGCAGCACGCCAGGCCTCCCTGTCCATCACCAACTCCCGGCGTTTACTCAAACTCATGTCCATTAAGTCGGTGATGTCATCCAACCATCTCATCCTCTGTCATCCCCTTCTCTTCCTGCCTTCAATCTTTCCCAGCATCAGGGTCTTTTCCAGTGACTCAGCTTTTCGCATCAGGTGGCCAAAGTATTGGAGTTTTAGCTTCAGCATCAGTCCTTCCAGTGAATATTCAGGATTGATTTCGTTTAGGGTTTGACTGGTTGGATCTCCTTGCAATCCAAGGGACTCTCAAGAGTCTTCTCTGACACCACAGTTCAAAGGCATCAATTCTTTGGTGCTCAGCTTTCTTTATAGTCCAACTCTCACATCCATACATGACTACTGGAAAAACCATAGATGGACTTTTGTTGGCAAAGTAATGTCTCTGTTTTTTAATATGCTGTCTATGTTGGTCATAACTTTCCTTCCAAGGAGTAAGCATCTTTTAATTTCATGGCTGCAGTCACCATCTGCAGTGATTTTGGAGCCCCCCCCAAATAAAGTCTGCTACTTTTTCCCCTGTTTCCCCATTTATTTACCATGAAGTGATGGGACATGAACAGTATGAACCGTATGTTCTTTCTTATCCCACCTCTATTCTCCTCCTTGCTATTTCTCTAAATACGTCTTTTGTCACTTCTGTCATGTCAAAAGTGACCTTGATTTCCATTTTGTCCTGATTTTACTGCATAAAATTGTAGCATATTAGAGTAAGAGCAGCCTCAATGCATGATTCTGCTTCCCTCTTAGTCTGGCCCTTTTCATTTAGAAAAGCCCCACAAATCTGCACAGAGTGATTTGGCCTAAGATTTAAGAACAATTGAAATATTTCTATCGTTTTTGTTAGCTTAAATATATACCTTGACCCCATTTGAATATATCTGATTTTCCTCAGGGTATTAAAAACATTCTTTTTTCCTCAGAGGAAGCAAGAATATCTTTCTTTTCTCTTGGTTTAAGGCCTGACATTTTATGGATCTTCATTTGATTTAGAATGCTAAATCTAGTTACAGTAGGTAATGAAGATTAATCCTATCATGTTTGGCTCACAGACTATGGCCAGTGGGTTTTTACCATCTGAAGAGAAAGAGAAACAGTTCGTTAGGAAGAAGTTTGATGCTTCAAAATGAAGCTCTCTGGCTTTGTGTTTAGTTTGTGGTAAATGAGATACAGAACGTTTGAATGTGCACTACAGACTTTTGTGTTCTCAAGAGAAAAGGGAGGATGTAATCACTATTTTATAGATGAAGTTAAGTGACTTTTGAGGATCACTGAAACTAAAAGTTGTGGAAGTGAGATTTCTAGTCTAGCTTTATTTGGACTGTATCATACTATGTAAAGTAATTAGGCTATAACGAAGTTTATAGTCACCTAAAATATGATTGCAACATGTATCAGGAAGGCTGTGACTGGGAGACAAAAAAAAGCAAATCGGTCAAGGAGAGGATGAATGTGAATGTGATTGTGAAGAAACAAGGAAAAGGTTTTCCACCCGTTTGAGAGTAGGTCTACTCCAGAAAGGTCATGGTTTATCTGCATCAGTGGGAGATACTAGTGAAAGTTACCTGATGCAAGACAGGAAATGCTTTAGACAATCATAATGTGGACTGAACCCTCACAGTCAAGATAGAGAATGACGATTTTTGAAGTTACTTGTGAAATGAGATCAGTATTTTACAAATGTCTTCTGTTCAATAAATACCTGACTTTTCAGTAGAAAATAAATTCCAGTTTCTATATAAAAACAACTTGACATTTTTCAGTAATACTTTTTAATGAGCATTGCTCTGAGCTATAATATAATGAAATTTGCTTAAAAGTAGAACAGGCTGGTAATACTTGGCAGAACAAAGAGGCATATGGTAGAACAGTTGTGATTTATTGGCGAAGGCTTTCAGTTTTTGGAAAGCTAGAGGCTTTCAGCACAGTGGACTGCATCTTGATATTCAGTCCCAGAAAGGAACCACAGCAAAACAATATGCTTAGATTACATTAGCCTGATATATATTTAAATCATTTTCCCTTTGAATTAATGGTTATAATTACAGGCTATGTTCATACTGCAAAGTGAAATAGACAATTGAAGAAATTTTCCTGGTAATTCATATTCTATACCATTTTATAAGAAATATAGAAAATTGTGGCTTTTTTGAGGGCAAGGAATTGATTGTTTGGGTTAAAGAAAATAAAAGCATTCTCCTCACTTTGTGTTAGTAAGTAGAGCATATTGAATTTAGTTTCCTACAAATTTACTTTAACTTTTTTTTACTATGGTAAGAATACTTACATGAGATTTACCCTTTTAGCAGATGTTTAAGTGTGCAAGATAATATTGTTAGCTATAAACTTATTTTTAATAAATAATAAGAGAATATGTATATATGTAAGTTAAGCTAGGAGCATGCTATAATAGTAAAATCACTTAGAAGTAAGATTAATATCTAATCAGAAGATCAATGATCCCACAAGTAGGCCTGATTACCAAAACACCAAATGGCATGTCCTTTATCTTTTTATAGAGAGAAGGCTATTTTTGTTTTTATAATTTAAGAAATCTCAAATGAACAGTGCATGAATCACCTATCTATTTTCCTTTTATGGTATATTAATTCAATATGTTTATTAAAGCCAGTTATTCTCCTGTAGTATTATTTTATTCTTCAATTAAACCAGTACATTAATGCCTTTAGGAATTCCCCCTAACCTCAACTTGTCATCATGAATTTATTGAAATGTAGCAAATGGTAAAATAATGAGCTGCCAAATGGCTTCCTTTTGGTTTCACTAATTTATGTTTGTGGCTTGTCAGTCATACTCTGTATACAGCTAGAAATTTGCAGCTGAGAAGAAATTCTCCCACTTAGGGATTACCTTGTCAGACTGCATGGAACATGATATAATCATTTTATTCCTTTTATTCCCCTGCTTCATCAGTCTTTACAAAGTTTTCTGAAAACATGCAGTTTTTCCTACTTTAACCTTTTTGGGTACTTATTTCCTTCCCTTTTTGAATAATCTCTTCTTATAACAGCTTCAGGAGAGAGATAAGAAGAATAGAGATAACTGGAAATGGTCGTAATAATGCTGCTAATAATAATAGTCTATCATGTGAAACTGACTTGTAAGTGGGTGACGGAGCCCCTAACGTTTCACTGCCAGGCTGGACTACAAATCAAGATGTACGTGAGAGGGGTTAGTTATTTGTGTACTGTCCTGACTCTGTCGTTTTCTTTTCTCCTTTTGCGTTGGCCTTAATGGAGGGCAGCTCGCATCTCATTTGTTTTTGCTGGAGCCTTCCCTGTTCTACATGCTCAGCACGTCTACTTCCCATTGTCATTTCCTCAAAACCTGTTCCTCTCCTGTAAAGATATGTAAAATCATGAGAATTATACCATCTCAGGCTTATTTTATTCCCTTTTCTTATTTTTGCTCTACAAGCTTAGCCATCTCGAAAACCCTAATGGAGACTTACTTCTGAAAGGCAGAAGCAAGAAACTTTACATACTTTACATACTTTTCACCAAGTTCAAATAATATTAAACCTCTAAACTTTTGAAGCATACAAGCAAGTTAACATCAGGATTAAAGAATGATGCTTTTTGGATATGCACATTTTTCCTCAGATGAAGTGTAAGTAATAAACCATGTCAGATACAATAGGATTCAGTTGAATAGTATTTCTTCAAAGAGGAAGTAAAGATGGTTTTTAAATTAGGATTAAATGTAGCAGCTATTATATTGCTTAATTTGGGGGCAGTTTTAAGGAACATGGAGTCATTTATATCACACGTTTTTAAACAAATTGTAGAGGAATAGAAATCACTAAATAATTACCAATTCTTTCTAGTCTTCAAAAGATTTCTAAGTGTGGCAGCAGTCCCCGAATTTTCAATACCTCTGGATCCTGGAATAAAATAAAATGGATGCCTTGGAAAAACCTGGTATTTGTTCACTTTTATCATGATGTTGAATTTAATAAGCCTTTAGTTGAATACACATAATGGGGAGAAATCTGTTCTGAAATTTAAATTAATGCAAGCTTTTCACAGTGGCTTCCAAATAAAAAATTTAGGCTTCTTTTCAGAGCATGGGTAAGGATGGGAATTCTGATTAGCCACACAGTGTAGATTGCTTCGTGATTCATCTCTGCAAATCAGCAGTTTGAAATCCTATAGTTAGCATTGGGTACTCTCCAGTAAGATTTTATGAACATCAGCTTGTTGTTTGGCAAAAAATGCAATGTCAGTTGTCCAGACATCATTTTTCTCAATGAGCACATGTTCACATGTTAAATAATCATAGTACTAAATCAATTACATTATTATTTCCATTGGCAGAGGTTAATACCTTGTGAGGTATATTTACATCATCAGAAAGCTAAACTTTGTGAACCTTGGAGCAAAGGAATCATTATACAAATGGAGATGATAAATAGGCCAAAGAATTGGTGTTTCTTGAGGATTTGAGTGCCCTTTTACCTATTTTAGGAGAAGGAAATGGTAACCACTGCAGTATTCTTGCCTGGAGAATTCCAGGGATGGAGAAGCCTGGTAGGCTCCCATCCATGGGGTCGCGAGTCAGAAACAACTGAGCAACGATAGCTCATTCACTCATTCACTTATCTGTTTTAATTTATATGAGTTTATGTTTTTGGCTTTCTTCATAAAATAATTCAATTGAGTTAAGACTCACAGAGCTAAAAGGGACTGTTTGAGTCTGAATCAACATTGTAACAACCTCTGCATAAACCAGTGCTTTAACAGCTTCTGTGCTCAGGGTAACTGTTCTGAAGTGGGAAGGCTGGATTTAATTTCATTGGGAACTATTTCCTGGTTCTTACTGTTTGCCAGGCACTATGCTGGGTGATACAGAGTATGTGTTGCTTCACCCCTCAGAACAGGTCTGATGGGCCTTCTCTTAATCATCCTGGAGAAGCAACACCTACAGAAAGTTTTGCTTAAGTGATTCATATTCTAAGTTCATCTTTTATCTGGAAAATGTCTCGTTGAATTCTATGATTATTTTTCCTCTGCTTTCTGGATAAGGGTAAGAAGGCTGTTAGAAAGCTTTGGAGAGATTCTTCCACTCTCTAATACTGGAACCATCATTGAAACTGCGGAGCATGCCCACTTTTCCATATCTTTGTGCAATTAAGGAGCACTGACCACGTGCTGTTTCAAGAGCCTGTACTTACAAAAGGTAGTATGTGAGCTGGACCCTATTTCTGCCCTGAGAATTGCAATCATTGCATGTTTGCTGGCAAGATTTTGTTATTTCCCATTTGAGGCAAAATGACTTGCACCAGCAGCTGGATTTTGCTGCTGTCACTTGGAAGTTTATTTCCCCCAGTGTCTATTCAAGCCCTCCCTCCTTTGGGAGAAGATGAAGTTCTTCTTATAAGTTCTCCCTAGAGAATTCTTTCTTTAAGAGGGTGCACTTTGCTAACTCAGTCCCACTTTCAAGGGAAAACACAAATTTGTTCATTCACAATTGTAAATGTATACCATAGTGTTCAATGGACTAAATATTCAAGTTTTGCTGTTGTTGTTCAGTTGTCCAGTTGTGTCCAACTCTTTGTGACCCCATGGATTGCAGCATGCTATGCCTCACTGTTCCTCACCAATTTCCAGAGTTTGCCCAAGTTCATGTTCATTGCATCGGTGATGCCATCCAGCCATCTCATCCTCTGATTTAAGAAATAAGTAAATATTCAAGTAGTAAGCTATTATTTGTTTAATGCAATGCAAACAGCTCTTTAAATGTGATTAAACATGCTTTGGAAACAATAAATTCAAAGAGATGGTTCGCTAGTATCCTTGATTCAATGGACATGAACCTTGGGTATATTCCAGGAGATGGTGAGTGACAGGAAGGCTTGGTATGCTGCAGTCCATGGGGTTGCAAAGAGTCAGACACAAATTAGCAACTGAACAACATCGACAATAAGGCTTTCCCAGGCCCAGCTTTGCACAAGTAAGAGGCCCATCTCTCAGACTCTTCAGGTAGATTGCTGATGCCATGGTGCCACTGCCACCTCCCACCTTTACTTTCTTCTTAAATCAGAATATTTTCTTTTGTCTTATTTTTTTCTCCAAGTGTGTTCCTATTGTATAACCAGAAAGAGTAAATATAACAGAGAAAGGGCCAATCCCATAACATCATTCATGAGGGAGTATCTTTCCTTGACAATGCATTTTATATATTTTGCTTTAAGAAGCATAGTTGTTGAGTATGACATTCTGAAGATTTGTTTCTTATTCCTTTTGAAGTTAAGTTAAAACTGCTTTTTTTGATTACACATTTATTAAAGACAATCATTTATACTTTATAAAGAATATTGCCCTTATATACACAAAACTGTCCTGATAATGGTCATTGAAAGCAGCTACTCCCACCCACTGGTGTCAACACCAGTATTCAATCTAGATTGGCTTTGTCTTGAAGTGTAATCCAATAAGACTGAAGAGCAAACACTCCAAGTCCCAGAGAAGATAATAAAATACCCATAAGCTTTCTGGATCCTTGAATTGATTGACACTAATAAGGGAACCAATTTTTGATGTTGGGCAAGAGATGTGTTCATCTCCAATGACGATTTCAAGCTCCTGCCGCTGTACTTGGTTGGGAGGAGGCCAAAAAGCATCATCCTCTTTGGGAATTTCAATGTCATCAGCTATTCCCTTCAGTTCCTCCATCACACTTTTATGTACATATGCCTGTTTTCTGATCATGACATCATTTTTATAATCACTGCTATTGGCATATCTTGATTTCCATCAGGTCAAAACTCAGACTCTAGGAATTCAAAGCTAAACTTGCCATTGTGACCCATGCAATAATGCAGACATTAAGTCTCTCTCTATGTCTCTGAAAGTTGCTTTTAATTTCAAGGAAATCTACATTCACTTAGGCTAATTAGCACTTGTATAGCTACTTTGGTGGTGGTTAGAAGAGCCACTTGTATAGGAATTTTGATAGTTGTGCTGGAATAAGGAAACATTAAAGCAGAGTTGGGAACTCCAACACTGCTCAGCCAAGCAGGAAAGGGATATTTTGGTTTGCCTTGCCTTGCCTTCTCTTTCCCTTTTTTCCTGTGTTTCAACATTTAGTGGCTACTTATGAGAAAAGAGCACTCCAATTTAAAGCGAAATTTTAGAATTCTTAATTGATGGTAAGTAACTGAAACAAACAAAAAATATATAGTTAAAATCTAAAGTAAAACTCTAGGGAAACCACCAAAAGTTAAATAAATAAAAAATGATGACTGGTAGATAAGGCCTCAGAAATTTATATAAGAAATTTGGCCTTAAAACACTATAGATTCTGTCATTGTCATCTGTCATCATTATTATTTGAATTTGTATAAAAATTGTTGACAGTAGAATATGAACTACAGTATCTGGTGAGGTTTCCTGTCCCAAGGTGTGGCAGTATAGGTCACACTCCCAATATCTACTCACATCTTAATTCTGCTTACTGACAAGATGGAGGAGACATACCAGCAATGATTGTCAGTGATGTTAGGATGAAATCTTTCATCTTAAAATATAAATCTTAAGAGTGTGCCTAGTATCATTCTGTCTTTAAAACTTTTAAAATTGAATCAACCATTCAGTTTGAGAGTGGCAGCAGATGGCATGGTTAAGATGTCCCTGTTCCGTGCCTACTTCAACCATTGATTTACTGGGTAACCTTGGCCAAGTTCCTTAGTCTTTCTGACTTTCAGCTCCCTTATTTGTAAATGGAAAGATGGCTTCAGATGACCTTTAAGGCTATTTCCAGATCTTGAATATCATAAATTTATAAACTAATTCTTGTAAATGGCCAGTTAGATTGATTTCTCCATTAACAATTATTGACTGAAGGACCCAATATATTTTCAATCTAAATTTGTCATATTATTCCTCTTTATGAGTCCTTTAAAGATGACCAAATCTGATGCAATGATGCTTTGATAGATATTCATTCTGAGCCTCTGTTTCCTCCTCCCAAATAGTTTCTGAGGCTGGAGAGCAGCCAAGGGTTATTCACTATCTCCTGGGAAATCATCCAAAACAAGAATGCAACCAAGGAAGGACATGGGATGACAATAGGGATCAAGTTCTGACTCTTTCCTTTGTAGCAAAAATAACAGGATTCTTTGACTTTTAGACTAACATAGATCAGGGCCTCAGAAACCAACTAGTTTAGTTCCATCCATGATGCAGAGTGGATTGTCATGCTACCTCTTTTTGAAATGGACTACTTCTGAGGCCGCATGTAGCATCTTTGAACAACTATAGCTGTAGCTATCTCAGGTAAAATATATAAATAAGCCATTTTAGAAATCTAATGTGTATCAACATAGGTGGTTGATAAAGTATGTGGAAGAAAATCTAAGAATGGATTGGGAGATTTTGAAAAACATTAGATTCAGAGACCTGTTTTTCATAAATAATCAATTCCTGGCATCACTGTCAGTATGCCTGTTTATCTTGTCTATCTGTGAGATTGAGCAATCAGGAAATTTTCTTTGTTGAAGTTTCAGCATTTGACACACTAGCTGTGTTCAACTTCTGCAAAACTGAAACCGACACTCACTGACAATAGGTGTTATCTGAAGCAATATATTGCTCAGAGAATTGAAAAGTTGTATAACTGATTTGGGGGTCTCTGGACTCAATCAATTAATTATTTTTATTACCTTACAGAAATGTATATTTGTCAGTGGCATCCGGACTCCAGTTTTAAACATTTGCCTGATTAGGTGCGCTAGTGAAACAGGTGATTCTGGGTGAGGAGCTATCAGTTACTGCAGACTCCTCCAGCTTCCAAACTGTGTCCAAACCAAGGAAACCGAAGGAGGCTTGAAAACTGTTTGAGGGATTTGGGGATTATTTATAATTTACCGCGGGGCCTTTGTTGTATTGATTATAAATTTCTGGGCTTACGGGGATTAATTAATAGGACTAAATATGAAAGGCTATACACTAATGTCATTAACAGGGCCATAATTACAGAACATAATTGCCAATAATTCTTCAATGGTTGTTCAGTAATCAGATTCTTTTGAGGTTAAATGAAAATCAAATAGACATTTTATTCACAGAGATAGTAGCAATAAAATAATGCATAATCACACTTGTTTTTAACCTCACTGCTGCTGCACCACGTGCCAAAGGAGGCCTGTTGTATATCTAGGAATAGTTGGGTAGGCCAGGATGGGGTGATGATTGAAATTATAGTCTTTGGAGTTAGAGAAACATGGATGCTAGTCTTGATTGTGTAACTTACTGCTTGTGTGACCTCTGACAACTAACCCCTGCCAAATCTCTGTTTCTCATCTTTTAGGGTGGGCAGTGCCTCGCTGATGATGTTGTTTTTGAAATTAAGTGAAATAATACTTGTGAAATCTTTAATATCATGAATGGTGCATAATAGGTACAGTTAAAATTAAAAGGCTGTTTGTGGTCATTGCAGAGGCAGTGGTGCCCAGCAGCAGCCCGGACACAGCTGATGATATGTAGGAAACAGACTCTCTGGGCTCATACCCTTGGCTGTGAGCCATGGATGCTTCAGTTTTCTTTTCTGTAAAACAGTGCTAGTAATTTGTCTGCCTGATAGAGTTGTTCATAGGATTAAATGAAGTAATGTGTATAAAAGAATTAGAAGGTTAGTACATAAAAGGATTGGTATTATTGTTGTTGTTTAGTTGCTAAATCGTTTCTGACTTTTTTGCAACCCATGGGCTGAAGCCCACCAGGCTCCTTTGTCCATGGTGTTTCCCAGGCCAGAATACTGGAGTGGGTTGCCATTTCCTTTTCCAGGGGAACTTCCTGACCCAGAGATCAAACCCATGTCTCCTGCTTTGGCAGGCAGATTCTTTACCACTGAGCCTCCAGGGAAGCCCCATTGGTATTATTACTGTTATTTTATTATTATTACCTGTGTGGAAAATCTCATTCATGGTTAATGAAGTATAGAAAATTACCAAAGAAAATTGAATCTTGACATGCCTTAAGAAGAGTTATTGAAGTCTGTTAGAAAGAAAAGACTAGATGTATTAGCTGTGGCTTCATTGGCTTTGAAATTGGAATCATACTTGGAATATCACCATCTAGATTGGCTTGGGGTGAGATGAAATGGACTTGAAAGAGGACCAGGGAAGAAGGTGGAACCCTCAAGAATCCAGCAGATGTAGTTGATTATCTATGATGTGCCCCAAAACAAGAGAAAATAAAAAGGGAGGCATCTATTTCCTCCATACATTCGCAAAGAGATCTATAGGAATTGGGGGAACATCTTCCCCAAATGTGGATGTTCTTGGCTCCCTTCCTGTTCTCCCATTTGCCTGATCCTCCCCACTCCTGTCCCATCAATCAAGAATATACCAAATAAATTCTAAATGCTAGGAAAGAAATTCTTCAGAAGACAAAGCTAGAGGCCAAGGGCCTGTATACAAATGTAGACATTTTATTCACAGAGATAGTAGCAATAAAATAATGCATAATCACACTTGTTTTTAACCTCACTTCTGAGCTGTGGTCATCTTTTTCTGATCCCTGTGAAACCTAAATGATCTATTTAATACCTTCTTGTGCTAGTCTCTGTCTCAATCTACTCTGAATACAGAGCATGTGAGAGTAGTCTGTGGATGCGGTTCATTTGTATACTTTAACACACTTCCTGGAATTCACTGTCTTTGCTTTAAACAGAAGTGTGAGCAGACTTCAGCTACCCTAACAGGGTTAAGGAAGCTAACTGGAGTGTTTAGCTGTTCCACATACCTGCTTTTTAAAAAAAATTCTGCTTTCAACCCACTGCCTTCATCTGTCTTCCCCAATAGGATATTGATCAGCTCTTGACATGGTCTTTCTCACTTCTAGACACTCTCTGCAGATACTGTAGGAGTGAAGGAGAATATGGTCCTGCCCTTGAAATGCAGTTATTTTAGAACTGAGCTTTAAGAGCCTCTGATAAGGGAGATGATGCGTAGCAATGCTCTAGTGGCCATGGAGGCCTCAGTCAACAACAACAAAAAGGAAAGCCAGCCCCCAGTCTCTGAGTGGACTGTTTCAAAAGTGCCTTTGTGAGCTAGTTGGCTTGAAACTCAGACACCACTGCTTCATTGATACAATGAGTTCCCAGAAGTCTCCTTAACCCTTAATGTTCCCGAGGCAGGTAGTATTGTGCAACCACCATTGTTAGAACTTTGTCAAACTAGCAAAGTCCAATTATAACTTTGGATGCCAAGATAACATGATGTAGTCAGAAATTGAATGGGACTCATTTAGGGTCCAGTTGCTGTTGGTTACTCTTGTGATCTGAGCAGGAGGAAGCTGAACTAGAGGGTTCCAATGATAGTGAGAGGAGAGGATCCGATAATCTTGCCTATGTGCTTCTTAGTTGTCACCATATCTCCCACCACCATCTGTTAACCCTTGGGTGAGTAAAGAATGACAGGCTATGCCAAGACAGAAAGAGTAAGGCCATGTTCAAGTTAGATTTGAAGTCCTTAGTGGAAAGAAAAAGCGAAGAAAAGGAAATGAAAGGAATGGAAGGCATTCAATAGAGATGGCTTCTGTAGAGGGAAAAGTTAAGGCAGTTCCTTCCAGCTCCCAGAGGGGCATCCATAAATGTAAAAATGTCTATGATTGACTGACTGAGGGCTAACCATGGACTACATACTGTGCTGGCCCTTCACTTGCGTTCTCTCACTGAATCCTACCAATAACAATTTCATGTAGAGGCCGTTATCAACTTCATTTTATGGATGAGTAACAGTGATTTAGAGGGATTAAGTATCTTGCCCAACTAGCAAGTGATTCAGCCAGGATGCCATCATGCTGGTTGGATTCTGAAGCCTGTCTAATTAATCATAATGCTCCGTGCCTTCCAGCCGCATACTCAGTTGAGGAATGCCTGCTCGTAGTTGCCTTTCATTGAGAGGACAGGATGTGAAACACAAAGAAGTGAATAGGGAAATGTCAGATGATTCAGTCAGAAAATTATGATTTAGTTAAAACCTTTTGATTTGAGAAAAACTCCTTTGTAATGTTTTTATTGCAGTAATTTTGATAGCAAGTTAATTTTATCCTGTACTAACTACTTCATGCTGCATTTAACTTCCTGTGCTAAGTATGTATTTATTTTGTAAGAAAAGAACAGCATTTTTTTTCAGTTTCATAACTATAACTACATCATTATGAATATGTATTCATAATCTAAAACTCCATGCAAGACAATTAAAGAGGTAAAACCTCTCTACCTAGATTTTGCTATAGAGAAATCATTTAAGTAATCTGGACCTCAATTTGTTCATCTATAAAATGGGGAAACAAATTTACAAAGGTCAATAGAAATATATAGAAAGTGCTGAGTGTAGTGCTTTAGCTTTAATAGATTTTCAAGAAATAAGACCTGTGATTATTAATAATGTCTTCTAGTATTATTATGATTGTTATTATAAATAAAATATTCCCTAATATAGCTTACCATTTAGTCCTATTTGGGGAAATGATCACCTTTGAGAAAGATCTCCAAGGCCCCTTCTACTCTTACATGCTCTCTATATTGTTTTCCTTCCAGATTGGAGATTTCCTATTTTTACAAATATTATTCCTCAGATTCATTACTAAAATGTTACCGTGTTTTAATCAAAATACTAGAAACTAACTTTCATAGCATTTATATTTTTCTCTTTTCATTAAAAAAAATTTATTGCTTTTACATAGTCTTCTGACTATAAAGACATACTTCGTAAGTACTTTTTAAATTATGTGAAAATTTAAATTGTGTGGTCTTGGCTGGTACATACGTGTTCTCAAAAGATGTGTAAACTGAAATAACTTGTGGAAGAAAAGGCTCAGTGTGAGTGAGAATTCCAATCCTTCACAGCTGTGGATTTATAAAGACTCCAGTTTTGCATTGACTGATTTCAGGACAATATTGAGCTAAAATGAGGTCAAAGACTAGTGAGTATATGGTGATTGTGTTAGGGAGAAAATTGTTTCCATGTATCCACATTCTCTCACAAAGGTGTAATTCTCTGAAAATATGCTATTAAACCATTTGTTATTGAATAACATTCAGTTTAAAGTAGTTATTTCTCATTCTCATCCAAGGTAGATTCTTATTTAACACCAAAAGGAATTTTAGAGTTTTCTTAATCAATAAAGAAACAATGCAAATTATGGGACTCTAATGAGCATTTTAAAAATGATGTGACAGTTGAATCAGACAGAGTTCAATTTCTTTTTTTTTTTAATATCTTCATTACTTGTTGAATTAACTGATATGCTTTTTTCTTTCATCTGCAGTTTGCCTTTACATTGGGTTTCTGGAAAATGTAATTGATATGAAAAGTGCTTAGCATTAAGTCTGCTGTGTATTTAATGTTCATTAAATTCTACTCATTAAAATGCTCCCCTCTTTCTTCAAACATTCCCTCAACTTTTCTTTCCCATTTCTCAGCTAACATAAGTGACAAGTTTCCTAGATTTAGTTTCCCTCCTCCATTGGCAACTCCTTATTAATTCTGTAAATAGAGTATGCATGTTTTTTGGTTTCTTGTTTTTTAATTTCAGTGACCTCAAGCACAAAACTCACTAAATTCCTGGAAGGAAACCAGGACATTTATATTTAAACTGTATAATGAGCAACAAAAGCATGAGGTAGAGACTGACTTTAACTCAAGTTCAAATAGCTAATCACCTCACTAAAGCAAAAATAAAAACAAACAAAAAAAGTTCTGTCATAGAAGACAAAACACACCTTTTCCAAGGATACTTAACTGCTGATTGTCTAAGCCATCTCTTTCTTTAAGGGGAAAGTTGATATTACTTTGGAAATCACCTCTATTCCTTATTTTTTTTCCTCCTGCTACATTTTGAAATGTGCTCCCACAATTCTAGTTGTCCAGTTTATGCCAGCAGCTAATTGGAGGGCCTTGGGTCTGTCTGCTGACCTCAGAAAATTAAATTTCCTCACCTTGAGTAAAAAGGTGGAAATAAGTAATGTTTTGGAGAATATTTTCTCAAATTTGTTATCTACATGACTGTGAGTCCAAGACTCTGCCAATATTATCACTTACTAAGAGTAGCAATTGCCATTTATTAAGCACTTATTCAATCCTCTCAAGGGACCTAGTAGATAAGTACTAATGTTATGCCCTTTTAGAGGTTAGAACACTGAGAATGGGATATTAAATAATTTGCCTATGATTACACAGACTTAGGTTTCTAACCCAAACCAAATTACTCAGATTGCAGAGCCCATGTACTCTATTTGTGAGTAACAACTTGAAGGCAAAAATATATTACATAAGATACACACACATATTTTAAATGTCAAATATAAATTTCTTTCCTTCTGGAATATTTAGCAAAAAGAGGTTGTCAACTTGACTTCATTTTGCTATACTTTGAGCATAAATCTTCCTAGTTAGGCTTCAACAGTTCATGAACCGAGAACTTTCAGGTGTGCAAGTTGGATTTAAAAAAGGCAGAGGAACCAGAGATCAAATTGCCAACATCTGCTGGATCACATAAAAAGCAAGAGGATTCCAGGAAAAAAAAAAAAAAAATATATATATATATATATATATATATATATGTATATACTTCTGCTTCATTGACTACATGAATCACAACCAACTGGAAAATTCTTAAAGAGATGGGAATACCAGACCACCTTACCTGCCTCCTGCAAAACCTGTATTCAGGGAAAGCAGCAACAGTTAGAACCAAAACTGGAACATTTGACTGGTTCAAAATTGGTAAAGGAATGCATCAAGGCTATATATTGTCACCCTGTTTATTTAATTTCTGTGCAGAGTACATCATGTGAAATGCCAGGCTGGATGAATCACAAGCTGGAATCAAGATTGCTGAAGAGATATCAATAATCACAGATGTGCAGATGACACTACTCTAATGCCAGAAAGCAAAGAGGAACTTAAGAGCCACTTGATGAAGGTGAAAAAGGAGAATGAAAAAGCTGGCTTAAAACTCAAATTTCAGAAAATGAATCATGGCATCTGGTCCCATCACTCCATGGCATATAGATGGGGAAACAACGACTTTATTTTCTTGGGCTCCAGTATCACTGGGACAGTGACTGTAGCCATGAAATTAAAAGATGCTTGCTCCTTGGAAGAAAAGCTATGACAAACCTAGACAGCATATAAAAAAGCAGAGACATCATTTTGCCAAGAAAGGTCCATCTAGTCAAAGCTATGGTTTTTCCAGTAGTCATGAATGAATGTGAGAATTGGACCATAATGAAGGCTGAGCACCAAAGAATTGATGCTTTTGAACTGTGGTGTTGGAGAAGACTCTTGAGAGTCCCTTGGATTGCAAAGAGATCAAATCAATCAATCCTAAAGAAAATCAACCCCTATTATTCATTGGAAAGACTGATGCTGAAGCTGAAGCTCCAATACTTTGGCCTCCTGATGTGAAGGACTGACTCACTGGAAAAGACCCTGATGCTGGGAAGGATTGAAGGCAGGAGGAGAAGGGAACAATAAAGGATGAGATGGTTGGATGGCCTCACCTACTCGATGGACATGAGTTTGAGCAAGTTCTGGGAGATAGTGAAGGACAGGGAGCCTGGCGTGCTGCAGTCCATGGGGTCGCAAAGAGTTGGACACAACTGGGTGACTAAACAACAACAACAACAAGTGATAAAATTATCTGAAATTAAAGATGATCAATCTATATTTATAGATCACTTACATTTCTTCTCTCTCTCTCTTTTTTTTTTTTCTGACTTTTTGTTTGTCCGTGGTATATAGTTGGTTATGATACTTACTTGCATGCAAACACCAGCATGGTAAAACCTGAAGTCAGTTGAATGAATTTTGATGTTGCTAAAATATCTCAGATCACTTGGGTCCCAGGTCTAAGAAATGGCCTCAAGGTATAATAGGGGCCAGAAGCAGGAAAGGACAGAAGAGACCCCCAACCTTGCTATTCCTGTTCCTGATAAGTCAGTGTGTTTGACATGATTAGGGTGTGGTTTCCAGAGTAAATAATCTCAGCGATGGTAACATTTGCTAGGATTGTTACCACTTTCTTCATGGAGAGTGCCCTGAGGCATGAAGAAAAGGGAGATAAAGTAGCAAACAATAGTGGTATCCTGAGACTTCACAAATTTAGGCACACATTTGCAAAGCTACCAGGTGAACATAGTGTGTCATTATTTTAACATTAAAATAAATCTAACATAATGAAATTAAACATATATGAATGTTTAAGATAGAAGATGTAAAATGCATTCATTTTATCTCTATAGGGCACAATGATTACTGGCTTCTGAGACTTTTTTTTTCTCATATTAGAAATGTTTGGGGGGAGAAGTAGGGAGGAGAATGGACAATACAGGTATATTGAAGAGAAAAATAAATATGGCACTGTCTTAGATATTCAATATGAACTTTATGGGATCCTTTTTCTAGGTGGCACTATAAATAACAATTCTTAGGGAAACAGATACTTAGACACAATTAGAAAATGAACATTTATTGTTTGGAAGCCAGAATTGGTTAAGTCCGAACTCTGATGTATCTCTGTCATAAATGATAACCTCATTTTGGAGAGACAGCTCAATAAGATAATGAGGACAGTTTTGATCTTTTTTTTAATTAATATTGATTTTTGTGTGTCAGTTTTATGTAGGCATAATTATGCCCTAAGTGCAGTAAGTCATCCCCTTCACAGGCTGTGACCAAGAGAAGGAGTATTTTTAGTGGTAGGAAGTTAATTTGTACTGGCATTAATGCATGAAAACATTGGTGATGATGTCTAATTGTTTCCTGTGTTACTAGTTCAACTAAAAATAAGGTTCTTGACACCAAGCTGTGAGAAGTTATCAATTATGACAGTTTCTTCAAAAGTGAATTTCTTAAAATTACTCTCCTTACTAATCAGTTTCTGATTCCAAAATGAACTTTTATTCCACCTTTCCGCGTCTTCTTTCTCCCTCACTCTTCTGAGCCTCCTACACTAAATACTGAAGTATGCATAAAAAGTGAGGGAATTTATAACCTACTTCAATTCTGCTGGGAAACAAATGCTGGGTAAAAACTTATTTAAAAATTCACTATTAACGATCTTATTGACTATCTTATATAAATATAAACAGATATAAACATTCACACAAAATGAATATCAGTCATTATTAGTTTGATATTCTGCATATATAATTTCTTTGGTGATATATTAATTCAGTATTGGTTTGGCTTCATCATACTGGATGGCCTTAAAAAATGTCCAGTTTGTTCCCATTTAGGTTGTTATTGTTTAGTCGCTCAGTTGTATCTGATTCTTTGAGACCCCTTGAACTGCAGCACACCAGGCTTCCCTGTCCTTCACTACCTACTGGAGCTTGCTCAAAATCGTGTTCATTGAGTCGATGATGCCATCCACCCATCTCATCCTCTGTCATCCCCTTCTCCTGCCTTCAATCCTTCCCAGCATCAGGGTCTTTTCCAGTGAGTCCGTCACATCAGGTGGCCAAAATAGTGGAACTTCAGGTTCAGCATCAGTCTTTCCAATGAGTATTCAGGGTTGATTTCCTTTAGGACTGACTGATTTGATCTCATTGCAGTCCAGGGGACTCTCGAGAGCCTTCTCCAACACCACAGTTCAAAAGCATCAGTTCTTCAGCACTCAGCCTTCTTTATGATCCAACTCTCACATTCATTCATGACTACTGGAAAAGCCATAGCTTTGACTAGGTGGACCTTTCTTGGCAAAATGATGTCTCTGCTTTTTAATACACTGTCTAGGTTTGTCATAGCTTTTCTTCCAAGGAGCAAGCATCTTTTAATTTCATGGCTGCAGTCACCGTCCACAGTGATTTTGGGGCCCAAGAAAATAAAATCTGTCATTGTTTCCATTGTTTCCCCATCTATTGGCCGTGAAGTGGTGAGACCAGATGCCATGATCTTAGGTTTTTGACTGTTTAGTTTTAAGCCAGCTTTTTCACTCGCCTCTTTCACCTTCATCAAGAGGCTCTTTAGTTCCTCTTCACCTTCTGGTATTAGCTTGATGTCATCTGTAGATCTGAGGTTATTGATATTTCTCCCAGCAATCTTAATTCTGCATGTATAATTTCTTTGGAGGTGTATTGATTTACTAATGATTTGGCTTCATCATACTGAGTGGCCTTTAAAAATATCCAGCTTTTTCCCATTTGGATACTCTGGAACAATTTCTTAAATGCTTACTGTGTACTCTGAAATATACTGCCCTTTACTGAGTCTTGAAAAACAAGATTGACGGGAAGACGTTAAGACTTAGTTTCAATCTGTATCTTCAAGGAAAACAACTATAAATTTATTACATCACAGAATCAAAAATCCAGAAGTCAGGTAGTTGGACATCTCCAGATTTTCTTGTACCTGGCCATCATCTCTCTGCTATCTTCAGCATATTCATTGGCTTTTTTCCTTAAGTTTGTCTAGTTGTGATTATAGGATGAGTGCAATAGCTTTGCATCCCTTCATATATGCTTTATATATCTTCATATAACTGCATCCTCAAATAGGCTAGGACTGTGTGTGTGTGTGTGTGTGTGTGCACGCACGTGTGCATGCGCATGCGTCTACATCCCTTTCCCACAAGTTCCTCAGCGTGTTTACTCCAGTCTCATTGACTCTTTCCTAAACCAATCACAGGCATTAGGAGAGAATTATCAAGAATGTCTAGACTAATCAAAACTCTTGCCCCTAGAGCTAGGCAAAGGTCAACTTTGCCTGGAAGCACTGATCACTTAATTGCTTAAGAAAGGTAAAGCAGAAAGATAGGTGGAAAAAGAGTACAGTTTCACAAGCTACTTAGAGATAAACACACCAGTGAACCAGTGAAGTCGCTCAGTCGTGTACAACTGTTTGCAATCGCATGGACGGTAGCCTACCAGGCTCCTCCATCCATGGAATTTTCTAGGCAAGAGTACTAGAGTGGGTTGTCATTTCCTTCTCCAGGGGATCTTCCTGACCCAGGGATCGAACCCAAGTCTCCCACACTGCAGGCAGATGCTTTACCATCTGAGCCACCAGAGAAGCCCAGGTAAACACACAAATGAGCAAAATTCTAAAACCTTGACTGAGAAATACACAAAGCTTCATGAATCATATGTACAGATAAAAAGTGATACGGTAAATATTGAAGAGCTTGAAAAAAATCAGTGTACACTGACAGCTATACTTCCATTGCCATTTGACTAATTTTAGAATCAATGGCAATTTTTCAGGTATTTGAGGTGACAGTAAAACTAACCAAATTTTACTGTGTCTTAAAGACAGGAAAGACACAAGCCTGAGTCACCCCACATACTTCCCTGTGAACATACTAATAACTTTTAAAGCCTAAGAAGACTTTAGCCCTTTTTCAAGTCATAGCCCTTTAAACAAGAAACTTACTTAACTTTTGGTATTTCTTTGTTAAATAATGAAGTTGTTAAAATTTCCTCCTACTATATGCATTTACAAAAGTGATCATATAAATAAACAAGCATCGATTAAAACTTTTATTGAAATAGGAAAGATCAATTAGAGTAGCCCTTAAAAACTTGCTTCATTTAGTAAGATTTTTGATAAATGAGTAACCATATTTATTATTGTACTTATCTAACATTTTGATTAGTGTTATGTACACATGCACATATATATATATGTGTGTGTGTGTGTATATACATATATATACATAATCAGATGCATATACAAGCAAAGTAATACAGGTTACACCATATAGAATTATTGGTTTGTTTAGGTCCAAAAAGGATGAATATCAGAAAGTTTATGTGATTCAACTGAAGATTTTTAAACAAGTTGGGTACAGAGGAAGCATTCGGAGGCAATAAATGTTTGTTGCACTTTGTGACTAGTACATTGTGTTTTCAGCTCAGTGCATAACAAGGATATCTTGAAAACAATATTAATATGTACTTTTGAATTATACTATAAAGTCTCATTTATAAAATATCTTCAATTAATCTAATATCCTTGATCTGTTTCTACTGTGCTGCCAGAAAATCTTTAAACATTTGTAAGAATTGTTGCCATCCCCAGATTTGCAATCTGCAATGTTATAGAAAATACGAATGCTTGTCATCAGTTAGAACTCAAAATTGAGTCCACGTCTAGATTCTTTGCTACAGACAATTAGGAATTTTGAATCTAAAATTTAATCTTGTACTTTAAGCCTAAATCAAGTCTTAGATCTTATTCGAACCAAGTATTCTAAAGATGATGACACCAAGGTCCAGTGACCCAGATATCTTGGTTATCTGAGACATTTCTAATTATCCCTCTGCCCCCATCCCTTCTTCCTGTACATGTAGTTCCTGATTGTGCAGTCAGGATGCCACTTTTAACCTTTGGGGTTTGTCTTCCATAATGGTTTTGAGGCTTTTGCTTCAAGTTTTAATTATATTTTGTTTTTCTTTCCAGGTATAAACACACTGCTCATTTTTTAATATATCCGAGAACTTTAGAGCCTTCCTTTAGTGAGTTATGGTTAATAATTATTAAGACATTTCCTCCTCCCCACCCCAAATTTAAGTTTTTATTGGATTGCTAATAAAAATTGTGTGAGATTTCAGAAGTTGCCAATAGATGCCAGTTTCCACAAAAACCTTCTGCCTTCACTATGTACTCTAGTAGCTGAATGTATTGCAGTATTTTTTAAAAATTATTATTGGTTAGAAATCTAGGGTCCCTATACTTATTGTACATGGAAAGTAGAGTGTCTTGTGTGACATTCTTTCAACCTCAAATAAATTAGATGTTAAATGGCTATCTATTGTTTAAAGGCAGGCAGAGAACTGACATTTGAACCAGAAAATTGTTTTCTAAAATTTGCAACACACAGAAAACTCCTATTTCCATCAACCTATGAAGGTCAGTGGCAAATGGGTTAGAATCAGTGGAATATTTATGCAATGAAGAGATGTGCTATCATTAATGTGAAAATTTGCCCAGTGCATAACCAATATTGATTTTTTAAAGAAATTTGGCTCCAAAGAGGTTATTCCTAAAGCTATCAATTTCATTGAATTAGTCAAGATTTAGTCATCTTTTTAAACTGAATGTGATCTTAAAACGCTGTTTTTGGAGAATCATGTTATTCTGTGGTTGATGTTCTGCAAGCCAAAGGCAGCATCTCTATTTTGTATTTTTTCATTTGTACCATTTTAAACCAGAAATAGTCCTCAAAAATAATATTTAGTCTAAGAAGTAATTCTGTAATAAATGTTTTCCAGCACTCATAGTTTCTAAGCTATTCATAATGTCTGTCTTCAGGTAAGGTTCATCCATGCCCCTTCTTTTTCGAATTTGCAAGACTGGAGAAAATTTACCTCCTGTGTGTGTGTGTGTGTGTGTGTGTGTGTGTGTGTGTGTGTGTGTGTGTGTGCACTCAGTTGTGTCTGACTCTTTGCAACCCCATGACAGTAGCCCACCCGGCTCCTCTGTCCATGGAATTTTCCAGGAACTACCAGAATGGGTTGCCATTTCCTCCTCCAGGGATCTTCCTGACTTAGGGATCAAACCAACATCTCCTGTGTCTCTTGCATTGGGAGGTGGATTCTTTACCACTGAGCCACCTGGGAAGCCCTTGCCTCCCATAAACTTTCCTTAAAAAACCTTTGTGACTCTGATATGTTGACATTTCTTAGTGTTTTCTTAAAAAATTCTTATACCTTGATTTTTTTTAAAGATCTTTGATAGAAAAACTATCTTCCACATGGGATCCTTGTTATAATGTCTTATGGCTATCGTCAATAAGCTTTTTTTTAATAATGAAATCTTTTGACCATTTTAGAACTGGCTTTCATTGAATAACTACATCTTATGGTCAAATAACGTGACCAAAAGCAATTGGAAAGTATTACCCTTGTATATTTACATGGAAGATAGAACTAAGCTCTTTTGTAGAGCTCAATCCTCCAAAATTATGCCAATAAAATGGTTGAGAATTATTAACATCAAAAAGTGTACATGATCTTCTTTCATAAACAGTAACCTGAGTTAAGTGTTACTAAGATTATTTAAGAAGAGGATTTAAAGTCTTGGACTTTAGAATTAAAGCAGTCTGGTTTCAAATACCAGCTCTACTATTTACATTTTATAAAACCCTAGGCAAGTCATTTAACCTTTTAAAATTTTCTCATATTTAAAATTATGACAATATCATTTGTCTCACAGAAGAATTGAGATAAGTAAAATAATATTTCTATGTAGTATGGCTAAGACTTCCATGAAAGTTTATTGTTGTTCTCAAGTGATTATGGTTTTCTTTTAATAATTTTCAAGCACTGGCCTTTAATACCATTGTCAGAATAACATGTCCTTCCCCATAATGTATCACTGCTTCAGAAACTAGGACCAACATCTCAAATAGTTAATAATTTTTATCATTCTTAATTTAAGATATCACTGCAGTGTCCATCTAGTTATTTGATAAATATTTCCTGGGCCTGCATTAGGTGTCAAGCAACACTGTAAGATCTGGGGGTCTAGTAGTGAGCAAAGCCTCTTTGATATTCCTGCCCTCTTTGGTATTCTTGTAGGGATAAGACACTCTCTAGGTAATTCCGCAAACAAATCTAAAATTGCAACCACATCAGGCAGTTAGGATGGAGAGAAACAGAGTTCTAGGAGTCTCTCCTGGTCAGATTTGGCCTCGTCAAAGGCTCTGAAAAAAATTTTCCAAAGAAATGGAATTTGTGACTGAATTAGAAATATGAATAACGTGAACTAGATGAAGAGAGAACAGAAGATGTCCCATGTAGAGGCAAGTATCATGTTCAAAGGTCCCGTGGTGAACAGAGGAGAGAAAATGCAAGTGAAAGACCATCATAGCTGCAACAGTTCTAGGAGCAGGGAGAGAGGGGTTTGAAATGAGATAGAATTTTGTTTCCAGAATAATTCAAGTCTTCTAGGTCATTTCAAGTGTTTTGCTTTTATTCTCAAATAACAAAGAGACACTATTAAAGAGACACTAAAGTTTTATGATCAGATTTGTTTTCACAGTTTAGAGGGGGTTG
Source organism: Giraffa tippelskirchi (assembly GCF_054371585.1). Taxonomy (NCBI): domain Eukaryota; kingdom Metazoa; phylum Chordata; class Mammalia; order Artiodactyla; family Giraffidae; genus Giraffa; species Giraffa tippelskirchi. The sequence continues at coordinate 69,329,860 of NC_137278.1, forward strand.
GAGATGGTTATGTGATAGCCTGTGAGATAGGTGTTGTAGTAGTTCCCATTATAATATCTTGGACTTGCGTGGAGGTGGTGAAGATAGAAAGCCATCAATATATACAGATACATAGAATGAAGTAGAGAGAGATACCAATAAGAGTTGAGGTACCTTGCGGTCTTATAAGTGCCCAACGGGCAGTTGAATGAATGGATCTGAACCTGAGAAAATAGATCTGTGCTGGCGTAATGTCTGTGTGAGTCATTGGTTGTACACACCAAGGAGCATGGCATAGAAGAGGTAAAGGGAATTATTGGGTTATTAACAGGACTGGGTTATTTTCTTCAGGAAGGCAATGTAAAGACAAAGGCTAGTGTCTTACTGAATTTAGAGACTGCGATATTTTAGCTGATTATGGGATATGCTAAGTTCATATTTTGTACTCACTTATTGAAATTTATGCAGACATTGCCCAAATTTCTAGTGGCTTGTAAAAGAGTTAGGGTACATAGAATGTTAGTCTAATTGAATCTTATGCCCTTTCGGAACCCAAAAAATAGCATCTTAGTCTTTCTCTGTTGCATGTGTGAATTATTCAGCAACTTTTAAAAATATTACTAAATGAACAGGAATGAAACATATGGGTCATTTCTAGTACTGCATGTTGTATTTATTTCACTCTTGTTTCTATCTCATTATTCTTAATTTACCCTTTTCCTTATATTCTTGGTTAATTTTATAAAATTTCAAATTTATATTTTCTGTTGCTATTTTGTGTCCATATTTGTTAACCATGAAGTGGCTTGTAAAAATTTTTTGAAATATAATTAAATATAAAACATAAAATCTGTAAATGCTGGTTTAGCAAAACTTTCCCTAAATATTTCTTTTTCAAATGTATTCAGAATGGCAAATATGTCTTGGCATCTTTCTCCTTGTGAATTTTTATTTAAGGCTGGTGATAAAAGAAAAACAAAGACTTTAAATTCTTAAGAGTTTAGATTCTGCTTTTTCCTTTAAGCTTTTAAAAATTTAATAATAGACTAACAACATTTCACTCCAAAGGCCAAATGAAAATAGTTTAAAAAGTAGAATATCTTCCAACACACCCTTTGGTTTGAAGTGGTTTTTTTTAAAGGAAAGTGTGTACATAGGTAGGTTGTAGCCAAGTAACTGGTCTTGATGTATATTAAGAGGCTGGTTTTTCAACTAGTTTCATTCATTGACATTTGGAAGTGTTGAAGTCTTGTATATTTCACTTTCTGTTCTCAGGATTTATTTGCTTGAAATAATTTAGCAGTGAAATATATTACTTGCATACTTTGAAATGTGTCTATTTTGCCCTTTTAGCCAACATAATAGAGCTTTGCTCTTGTGTGTGTGTGTGTGTGTGTGTGTGTGTGTGTGTGTGATTTATTTTTCTCCTGGTCAAAAATATTTTGTTATAGGTATGTGTGTGTTTGTGTGTGTGTCTATGCGTGTGATTTATTTTTCTCCTGGTGAAAAAATATTTTACGTTATGGGTATACTGCCAGCAAAAAGCATTTCTCTACAGCTCATTTGTTTTATAGAGACTACCAGAGTGAATTGGGGACCTTATATGAGCAGGCAGTGGACCTTTGAGCCAGGCGCTTGTTCGCACTCCTTTTTTATGATATTTGATGGCTCATTAGAATTCTATCTTCACACCTAGCAAAACAGAAAGTAAGCATAAATATGATGTTTATTGTCAGAGAAAATAAAAAAAGCAATAAAACACTTAGGGCTATTGAAGTTTCATCTTAGTCATTTTATCTTGAAATGATAACTTGCCCTTGTTTTATTCTGCATTCACATTTACTAGTGTAAATGCTTTACCCATGACGTGGCACTGAGGAAGAGAGGCAGTCAGTACCAAGATGCAACATTCTATTTTCCACAGAAAAGTGCTTCTTTTTGAGCTGAGAATTCATGGAAGATTAGGGTCAAGGTGAAAAGTTTAGGGGAAGGTTTTTGAAGCTTGGCATGATGGACATTTTGGGCCAGTTAACACTTTGTCCTGGGGGCTTCTGTGTATTGTAAGATGTTTACAAGTGTCCCCTATATGCCAGTAGTGCCCCCTTCCTTGTGACAACCAAAAAATGTCTCTAGATGTTGCCAAATGTCCTCTGGTAGGGGACAAAATTGTTTTTAATGTACAACCACTGACACTGGTAATTTAAGTATAACTTTTAGTAGTTAAAACACATGAAGAGCTATGGTACATAAACATCTCAGCACTACAAACATTAAAAAAAATAGAGTTCTTAGGTAGTTAAAGCATTTTTAAAATATGTTATACCATTAGCTTAAAATAAGAATGAAAACAGCAGTTTTGCTAGCTCAATACAATTTCCATTCATTGACATATTTTGTAAACCATTGACTAAAGCTGCTAAAAATTAATTTCCTTTAACCTATTTTAAGGGTTATTATCACAACTTTATGATCAATATTAATCTTCTCTAAAACAAATTCTAAATTCACCTTGGTATCTTTATCCAACAGTTGATTCTGATAGTCTGATAAAAATTGTAAATAGTGTCATAAAAATAATAAATCATTACCATATTTACTTTTTCTCTATTAACTGCAATTATATTCTCTCCTGAAAGAAATAAAACAAGAAACAGAATAGTCTATAGCGATAGCTAACTTATTTAATTATCACTATTGGGTTGACTGTTAATCACTTAATGTTCATTTCCCGTCTCAAATGAAGCAATCATCAGGAAATTTTGGGGGATTTTGTTTTTTTCATTTGTTATAATATAGAACAAACAAATCATTTAAGCAAAATTTTGGCTTAGTCTGTGATTTGGGCAATAAAAATAAGTTATTTCTGAAATTTTACTTACTTTGTTTTGGTTTTCATCAATTAATCTGTCCAATCAAATTTGATTTTTTTATAAGTGTATTAGTCCATTGCCTGGCAACATTACAAAGTTTTGATTTTATCAACAGTAAAATCAGGTTTCATTCTATACAAATGTTTCCCCATTGTATCATTTAAAGCACCAGAATATTAAATATTTGTTTATAGTATAATTAACATAAGCTTTTCCCTCATTCAATATTTCACTCAGTGAATGACAGACCAGTTGTATTAGCAATTCTATTCCTGGGGTAGCCTGCTGTAGTCTGAGTTATGAATAGCAAATTCGTGTCTGGTTTTGAGCATAGTGGCCCCGCTGGAGTCTGAGGTACTTGATGTAATAGTACGTAAATCTTTGATTGTGAATCAGAAAACAGAATCCTGTGTACTAGAAGAAAATCTACTGAGATCAAACTTTCTGTTCTTATTCTCAGCTTTGTGCTTCTGTTTTGTTAGTTTAATTTAGGAATATCAGGGGTCATTAGAGAGATGTATTCTGTGGATATAAAAGACAGGCATGAAAAAGTTATAGTACATGGAAGTGGTAGACAGTAACAAGGAACAAACCTGTGTATCACACTTTGCAGGTAATCCTCACTTGACTCTTTTCTATACTTTCTTGAGAGGCAGGTTTAAAAGAAAATCAAAATCAAGTTAGTTGAACTCTAATCTGTCTTAAATCTAAGAGGTTTGACTAAACAGCTCTTCCTCAATGAAACATATATACAGTAATTTTTATTTAATACATGTTTATGTATAATCCTAAACAGGTGTAAAACTTTAAAATGAGGACATCATATTCTAGACCTCACTCAGTGAAAGTACAGATTGTGTTGCTTTGCCCCCTTATTTCTGTGATCCTGGTGATGTTCCTCACTGCTGCTCGTTTGTAGCTGATCACTGACTTCAGGCCTTGTCTCTATTCTAATAGTAATTATGATGCTCAATTACTGGCTGAGAACACTGAATTAGGAACAGTACATTCCCAGATATTTCTTTTCTTTCCTTTCCTGCAGTTGACTATTTTCTTTTCACATCCCTTACTTTTTCTTTTCATCCCAGGAAGAAAAACATTCCATTTTTTCATGTCTATTTGCATATTCATTTAGGAATACAGAAATGAATTGTACTTTCAAATATTCACGTTCCTAATTCATTAAAGGTGGAGAAAGTGCATGTGATTGTATATCCAGACTGAAAGGTGATATATAAACCCATTGGCCTCATAATAGTACATAATACTGACATATTTTTCAGGGAATATGAAGTACTTAAAGGTCATGCTTAACTTTTATGACCCAGATAGAGGCAGACATTTCCAATAAGATTCAAATTAGCCTTTTCTTTGACAGTAACAGCACAGAGAGCAGACATAAAAATAAAGAACTTGGCCCATCAGGCCAGCAGCCAAAATAAAACAAGGTACCACAAGTCAAATCAAACAACTGGATAGAAGAATCTTAATATAAAATGGTAAAGACCTTGGTTGGCATCATTTAGTTTAGTTTTTATAATGCCATATGTTGGTTTACTATACATTTGTAGCTGTAGAAAGATTCTCTAATTTAGTTGTGCAGTCACCTGGGGCACTTCTCTGTAATGGAGAATCCTTAGGTTTCATTCACAGAGATTATGATACAAGAGACCAGAGGTGGGTTCTGGAAATGGGCAGTTTTAACACAACTGCGTGTGTACATACCCATTCACTTTAGTCATGTCTGACTCTTTGCGACTCCATGGACTGTAGCCCACCAGGTTCCTCTGTCCATGGGATTCTCCAGGCAAGAATGCTGGAGTGGGTTGCTGTGCCCTTCTCCAAGGGATCTTCCCCACCCAGGGATCAGACTTCATCTTCTGCGTCTTCTGCATTGCAGGTGGATTCTTTACCAACCAAGTCACCTGGGAAGCCCTTAATACACCTACAATGATGCTAATACAAATTATCACTGTTAACCCAGAGCTACATTTTGTAAACCACTGCCCAGCACTCTAGGTCATCTGCACTTTTGGTTTCACCAAGGTCTCAATGAGGTAGCTCAACCTTTCCCTTCCTCACTATTCCTTCCTCTCCTCAACTACATTTGCTCTAACTCTGATTTTAAAATCTGTATTTACCAAGACTATTTCCTTGAATTTAATAGTTTATATCAGTGCTTCCAAAATTCCAAGCAATTAATCTATGAAAGAATAATCAGAATATAACTTGTTTTTAACTTGGAAACTTCCTGTTCAATTTTTGTAGCAAATTCAATAATTCTGAATAGTTTTTAAAAAGTTGCCCCAATTCTTAATTCACCCCAGTGTTTCATTTCAGCTTCCTATCATTTTTATTTGAGTTGATATACATTTGTTTTCATATGGGAGGAAATATGTATGATGTGAAAGTAATTACCGGTTTAATTCACAGCTGTTTTTTATAAGTATAAATTAACTACTGTTGGAGCTGTAGCAAAGATTAAGGAACAAGGCCAGAAATAGGAATTGGAGGACAAAAGGAGGTTGTAATGAGTAGTTTGTCTGAGTTACAGTCAAGGAGGAAGTGGAAAATCTCAGAGTGAATACAATCACATAAATAGAGATAAGGGAAGATTTTGAAGTCAAAGTAGAGTGAAAACAAAGAAGTAATCATAGGCCAACACAATACACCACAGTGAGTTACACACCATCTGAGATGCAAGGAATCTCCTTTTGTTCTGTTTTTGAAGTTTATACTGGTCAACAGGCAGGTAATGAAAGAAATGGGAAAGATATTTGATCTTCTGATTGACTAGACATGGAAGAGGAACTTCTTGCAGACAGAGACACACACAGTCTGAGAAATCTTGTTGAAGTTACATTTGATTCTTTTTTGGTGGTTTAGTCACTAAGTCGTGTCTTACTCTTGTGACCCCATGGACTGTAGCCTGCCAGGCTCCTCTGTCGATGGGATTCTCCAGGCAAGAATACTGAAATAGGTTGCTATTTCTTTCTCCAGGGGATCTTCCCAACTCAGGAATCAAACCCAGGTCTCCTGCCTTTCAGGCAGATTCTTTACCCACTGAGCTACAAGATTCTTTTTTATACTATAATAAATAGTCTCTAGAGGCGTGATATTTTATTGTGAAACTGACAGTATTGATGTCACATCACCATTCCAGTCAGACTGATGATAGGCAATTTTTTAAAAAAAAATAGTCCATAAGGATCTTCCCAAAATAATACATAAAAACCACTTCTCTTGGTTGAGAAAAAGGAACTTGTTTCAAGAGATCACTGGCAAGATCATCTTCTTGGAGAGTTATGTTATAAAGCATGAACAAACTTTTCTTCAGTGTCATGTTTGAATAGTGGCCTGTGTTTCTGTTAATACCATGTAAATCTGTGGAAAAATAACGTGCCGGAGGCCTCATCTGTCTCAGAGAGGGGTTGCAAGATGACAAAGGGAAAGAGAAGAACTGCTTTAGTTAAGAAGGTAAAGAAAGGATGAAATCTCAGCAACAGCCCTTGGTTAATGAACTTGGGCATCTCTGACATGCATAAGGAGGCATCGTGTGAATGTGATGGTTGGATCGACAGGCTCAGAAAAGAATGGAAATGTTGAGCCTTGCTTTCAAAAGCAGTCTTAAGAAAGTTGTGAGTATGAAGCAGACAGACAGAGCTGATGAATAGGTTTGTCAGGGAGAATGTGAAGCAAGGAATGAATTGGGGTGATGTGAGTAGCAGTTCTCCACGTTCCTCTGGGGATGCCACTCTTTACGCTGATGATAGGGTGAGAAGTGCTGGTAGATTAAAAAAAAAGAGCCCTGAAGACAAATGGAGCAAATCATAGAGAGCAACTGAGAAATAATCCATTCATTATTTTCCATATCAGTTGAGATTACCATATCACTTTGCCTCAAAAGACCAAAAGCTTCCTTACACAAGTAGACTAACATAGTCTAGCATTGTAGTTGTGGCTGCAGGTCTGAAATTAGGGTTCCTGGGTATAAATTCTGTTCTTATAGATTGTGATACCTTCCTTCTCTTTAAGAAATTGCACATTTAATTTCTGTATTTTATCTTCTATAAGTAATTATTTTACAATTACAATGTTGTGTGGATCAAATGGGACAAACTTTATAAAGTGTGTAGTGCAGGGAGTGTCACAATAAAACTCATAAATAAAATTAGCTATCTAGCTTAGTTTCTGGACTAATATTTCAGTTATAGAGATCTTTCGATTTTCAGATAATTTATAATTAAAGGAGAGAGATCATGCCAATAAAAATATAATTATTATCACTAGGAATGTTTTAATATTATTATAACATAAGAATGCAGTTTAAAAAATTGAGGGGAAAATAGTAAGAAATTATTGTAGATCAGAGGGAACTGCTACTTACTCCAGTATTCTTGCCTGGAGAATCTCATGCACAGAGGATCCTGATGGACTACAGTCCATGGGGTCGCAAAGAGTTGGACACGACTGAGCGACTAACACTACTTCTACAACTAGAGAGGGTATAATGTTCTATCCCCTTGTGAAATGTGTTATAAGATTAGCAGTAAAAGAATGTTATTTTATAGATTTTAAAAAATAATTTAAAAATAGGTTCCACTGTACTATATTAGACTCTTCTAAAACTGATTCATAAAAATCACCTCTAGCATATGCTTTCTCCAGTGTGTTCAACAAAACCATGCATTCAAACCTCAGTGAGTCAGAACAAAGCAGAATTTACTAGAAATACTAGGTATATAGTTTTGAGGATACTTTTCTAAAACTTTCTAGTCCTCATTGTAATAAAGCACCATTCCTTTAGTTGATACGTGGAAGTTGTATTATTGAACTCAAATGCACTAGGTATTGCTCTCCACAATAGTATTGCAAGTGCCCAGCTGATGTTTTGCTTTATGGGCTCTATATTTAGTAGGCAATCCTTATCTTAACCTTTTAGACACTAGGTGACAGTCAGTGTTTTCACCAAAGATATTCAATAACTTCAATAACAGGAAAATATGTTCAAACCAAAAAAGTAATTGATGTAAGATGTGTTGATGTGATGCCAAAACATTATTTCAAGAAAATGTGGAAGAAAAAAAAACATATTTTATATACATATACGCAAGTACATACTTTCAGTGTGCAGTTCAAGCCCAGAAAGCTAGTTTTAAAATTTTGTGATCTCCAGAAATGGACTACCTAAAACATAGGTAAAGCAGATCATTGTTAGAAGACTTATTAAGATAAATATAGATGCTAACAAGACTAGGACTTGGTTTTCCAAAAGTCATTTTTAGACAAAATTTTCAAGCTCTTTCTTAGTAGTGAAAGGGCATTATGGGGAATACATAGAAATCTCTTATTATGAACATGGAGATCAGGACTGCTTTGTGTGGTTCTAGTGTGCTATGCCGTCATATCTAACATGATGCCATCTGTGTCATGGATACTGTTGGGTCATATGCTTATTACAACAATTTTAAGGAAGATGATGGTAAAGAATCTGGTTCCAATACAATAAGAATAGTGTGAAACATTTCCAACAGATAAAAATAATGTCTTGATAAAAGGTAACCTTTTCCTAATTTTTAAAAACATACCCTATGGATCAGAGAAGGCAACGGCAACCCACTCCAGTATTCTTGCCTAGAGAATCCCAGGGACAGAGGAGTCTGGTGGACTGCCGTCTATGGGGTCGCACAGAGTCGGACACAACTGAAGCGACTTAGCAGCAGCAGCAACCTTATGGGTATGCAATAACCTTGATAGTAATTTAGACTTTTGTCAATGGGCCAGGGATTCAACTCACATCAGTATTCTTCCCCCCTCACTTCAGCCCATCTTTTGCTATTCAAAGCCCTTTCTTCTCTTTCCTAATTCATGAAATGCTAACTTTGTTAACTCTGACATTGGAACCAATATCTTCTTTTCCTACATTGACTTGGTAGCAGATTTCATTAGGAAGCAACATGATGCCAGATGTAATTCTAGGTAGCTTACATCATTACCTAGTGAAACTGCAATTTTCTGTGTAGCTTTGGGCAAATTATCTTTGCTTTCTATGACTCAGAGTTCTCAGCTTGTAAAATAGGGAAAGTAATAGGACCTATTTATAGGGTTACTAGGGCTTCCTTGGTGGCTCAGCTGGTAAAGAATCCGGCTGTAATGCGGGAGACCTGGCTTTGATCCCTGGGTTGGGAAGATCCCCTGGAGAAGGGAAAGGCTGCCCACTCCAGTATTCTGGCCTAGAGAATTCCATGGGCTGCAGAGTCCATGGGGTCACAAAGAGTTGGACATGACTGAGTGACTTTCACTTTCACATAGGGTTACTATGTGGATTGAATAAGTTAACTGATGCAGCATAATCAAAATGATATTTTGCATACAGTAAATGATCAAGAAATGTAAAATATAATCAATACTATAATCTCACTTAATCTTTAGGAAAACTTATGGTAAAGTATTATTATTGTTAATTTCATGTTACGAAGGAAGAGACTGAGCTTCGACGAGATTGATGCCTATCGTATTTACTTCTAAGAAGTATTTGAGATTTAAGCAACAAAAAGGATATCAAAGCACTTTTTAAACATGAATCACAGTACAAATAAAAGGAGTTAAGGTATTATTTGAGCTAAAGAAAACAAAGACTAGTAAGTATCTGTTAATGTGGTTAGATATACAGGTAATGAAGTGTAAAAGAAACAGCTTCTGCATCCAGGCTGTAATTTATGAGGAATAAGTCTCTCACCAACTCTAGAATCATAAACTGTGCTCAAGACATCCCAAGGCAAAGCTTCCATGGTACTGAGAGTAAAAACTCTTTAGTCTGACATCGGTTTATTTAAATCATAAGCAATTAGAAATAAATGCCATTTTGCATTAGACTCCATGCTCTGTTGTTCTTTAATGAAAATACTAGATAATCCCAGCATAATTAATTCAAAGTTTATTTTTATGGATATTATCTTTAATATTAATAAGGTTTGCCCCTGTCTACATGAGATGTGATTTCTGAGATTTCTTTCTCTGTTTTCTATTCTATTAAGGAAGCTGGATAAATGAAAACTAGCTAAAAGATCTATCATTCTTTGTATATAACTTGTATTCTAATATGCAGTGTGAGTTGTTTTATCTTGTTTTTGCTTATTTTTTTTCCTAATAGAATAACCTCAGATTAGCTGTTGTACGAATTGCATTGTCTATGTGTAATATCCAACTGATTATGTTTTTAAAAATGCATTTGCCCCTTGTGCTAGAAAAATTACCCAGTTAACATCATGATAATAGTAATGATTTTCAGAAAAGGATTTGTAGGTCCTTTTCTCTGTAATTTGCTTGCTGTTTCTGACAACCCTTCACAATGGCTGTAATCAATGTGGTGATTTTTCCCATGAACTTGGCCCAGAGCTGCCCATCACTAGTTTACTTACATGTATTTAAGAACTGCGATACCTTTCTCAATTTGCTGTTGATTGTAATTAGAGTCGGAGAAGGCAATGGCACCCCACTCCAGTACTCGTGCCTAGAAAATCCCATGGATGGAGGAGCCTGGTAGGCTACAGTCCATGGGGTCGCTACGAGTAGGACACGACTGAGCAACTTCACTTTCACTTTTCCCTTTCATGCACTGGAGAAGGAAATGGCAACCCACTCCAGTATTCTTGCCTGGAGAATCCTAGGGACGGCGGAGCCTGGTGAGCTGCTGTCCATGGGGTTGCACAGAGTCGGACACGACTGAAGCGACTTAGCAGTAGCAGCAGCAGTAATTAGAGTTACTTTTCTTTTTTCTTTTTAATTGTTAAGAACTTTCTACTTGTAAACACTATAAACATGAATCAAAAATATTTTTTTCATCTCAGCAGGAAACACTGAATTATGGCATTTATAACTTAGACAGATCTTAGAGATCATCTAGTCTTACCAATCAGTGCATTAAAAGAAAGGGTTTTTCAGAGGTTAAATGTCAAGGCCAAGGTCACATGGAGATTACATAAGTGACTAGACCTTTTAATCCTCTCTCCATTGCTCTGTAATTCATTGGTAAATTGGGTTAGTATTAACAGTGTGTTAAATCTGTGCAGATCCAAATGTGAATAATTAATGCTTATCCCAATAATTAGGGAGAAACCTCCAAGAGGGCAGATGCTTTGAAGCTTTTGTTTACTGTTTTATTCCTAGTGTCTAGAATAGTACATATCCCGTGTCAGTGATTTTTTTTTTTAATAAATAAATGAGTAGCTAGTTAAAAACTCATCATATACATGCACAATTTTTTGTTTTCTTCCCCTTAATTACTTGGATTTTTAAATAGTGTGTTTTTACTTATTTATCCAGATAATTTATTTTTCTTTTGGTATATTAAATATCATCTCACCTCTATATTAAAGATATAACATTCAGTCAGCCAACCAAATTTTTATTAACCACAGGAAGCCATACAACATGTGATTAGTATTTTTTCTAATTGAACTAAATGCGTTCCTCCATTCGTTAATACATGTCAAGCAATTAAATTTCATGATATAAAGAGCTATTACTACAATTATTATAATTATGAACCATGGGTTAAAATGCTCTGATATTAATTTACTGGTATTAAGAATTTCAAAGAGAAATACAGGCTTAGAAACATTTGCTCAAATGGTAAAACTGTTTCTGAAATCTCCCTGTCACATTCATTGCATGCGAGACTTTCCAAGGAATATTTCATCATCTTCTTCTCCTTCTTCAAGAGGATCTATCCACCTTAAATGTGCCCTGCTGCTAACACTTTTTTTTTTTTTCTCGGATCAAATACTAAAACCCAGGAGATAGTTTGCTTAAAATATGAATTCTTGGTAGCCTAATTTAGAGAGTGTCACCCTAGAAAATCTTATGATTAACCACAACTATCATCAGTTCAGTTCAATCGCTCAGTCGTGTCTGACTCTTTGCAACCCCATGAACCGCAGCACGCCAGGCCTCCCTGTCCATCAGCAACTCCCAGAGTTTACCCAAACTCATGTCCATTGAGTTGGTGATGCCATCCAACCATCTCATCCTCTGTCGTCGCCTTCTCCTCCTGCCTTCAATCTTTCTGAACATCAGGGTCTTTTCAAATGAGTCAGCTCTTCGCATCAGGTGGCCAAAGTATTGGAGCTTCAGCTTCAACATCATTCCTTCCAATGAACACCCAGGACTGATCTCCTTTAGGATGGACTGTTTGGATCTCCTTGCAGTCCAAGGGACTCTCAAGGGTCTTCTCCAACACCACAGTTCAAAAGCATCAATTCTTCGGTGCTCAGCTTTCTTTATAGTCCAAATCTCACATCCATATATGACTACTGGAAAAACCATAGCCTTGACCAGATGGACCTTTGTTGGCAAAGTAATGTCTCTGCTTTTTAATATGCTGTCTAGATTGGTCATAACTTTCCTTCCAAGGAGTAAGCATCTTTTAATTTCATGGCTGCAATCACTATCTGCAGTGATTTTGGAGCCCAGAAAAATAAAATCAGCCACTGTTTCCACTGTCTGCCCATCTATTTGCCATGAGGTGATGGGACTGGATGACATGATCTTAGTTTTCTTTTTTTGTTTGTTTGTTTCCAATTTATTTTATTTTATTTTAAATTAGTTTATTTATCTATTTTTTAACTTTACAATATTGTATTTGTTTTGCCAACATTGACATGAATCCACCATGAGTGTGCATGTGTTCCCATTCCAGAACCCCCCTCCCACCTCCCTCCCCATCCCATCCCTCCGGGTCATCCCGGTGCACCATGTTGAGCTTTAAGCCAACTTTTTCACTCTCCTCTTTCACTTTTATCAAGAGGCTCTTTAGTTCTTCCTCACTTTCTACAATAATGGTGGTGTCATCTGCATATCTGAGGTTATTGATATTTCTCCCGGCAAGCTTGATTCCAGCTTGTGCTTCTTCCAGCCCAGCGTTTCTCATGATGTACTCTGCATATAAGTTAAATAAGCGGGGTGACAATATACAGCCTTGACGTACTCCTTTTCCTATTTGGAACCAGTCTGTTGTTTCATGTCCAGTTCTAACTGTTGCTTCCTGACCTGCATACAGGTTTCTCAAGAGGCAGGTCAGGTGGCCTGGTATTCCCATCTCTTTCAGAATTTTCCACAGTTTATTGTGATCCACACAGTCAAAGGCTTTGGCATAGTCAATAAAGCAGAAATAGATGTTTCTCTGGTACTCTCTTGCTTTTTCGATGATCCAGCGGATATTGGCAATTTGATCTCTGGTTCCTCTGCCTTTTCTAAAACCACCTTGAACATCTGGAAGTTCATGGTTCAGGTACTATAACCTTTAGTATAACAAAAGTAATGAAGATCATCAAAATGAGTTTTATATTTGAGTAAGTACCTGAGAAGGCATTCTGTTCTATTTAGACACTACAAAAAAGGGAAAAAAAAGGAAAAATGATATAAGAAATTTCTCTCAGCTCCTTATTTTGGTGTTGAATTAACAAGTTGGTGATATATGAATATGTATAAAATTATGCTGTTTTTCAGTGTACACAGGGGGAAATACCCCCAAAAAACAAAAAACAATGGTTAGTACACAGTACTCCCAGTGCGGAGGAGTGATCTTGCTTACCACTGAGTCTGTTGTTGGTATGCTGGCCTCATTGTGTTGGCAACCTAGGCTACATCACAGGCTGTCCACAGTCCACCCAGGTTGTAAGTGATCTCAGCTGGTAGTCAGGCTCAGCCACTGCAGGATGCTCTCCCTTTCTCCTGACTCCCCAGGTAGCTTTGAATGTGGATTTTTTTTTTTTCCAAGTTGTTAATTTTATAGGAACTGACCCAGAGGTATTGAAAGGCTTCCTGTGAGATGCTGGGTCTTCTCCTAGTTTAGTTAGTTGTTAATAATTCTGACTCCCCAAATAACAGCAGTAATTCAAACTGTTCAGCTCAATGCTTGAGTAATGTAGCCAGGTATCAAAACACTGGACTTTGAAGGGAAACAGACCTGAGCCACTCCAGTTCAGTATCCCAAGTATAAGAGGCCGTTCAAGACCACAATGGAAGAGTTGGACTAAGGAAAGATGCCACATCTGGCATGATTCCAAATACTGACTAGAAATTCAGTTAGTCAGAGTGAGGCATCTTGGAACTCAGGAGGCCCTCTGTAAAATAAATTTTAATTTTATTAGGAATTGAATTTTTTCTCAGTTTGGAGAAATTTCAAATCAGTTTGTTTTTGTTAAGGTATTGCAAACACTATTTATTTGATTTTAAATAAAATACATTGAAAAATCTTTCCAGTTACAAAAGAAAAATAGATTCACTGTAGAAAACTTAGAAAATATTAAAAACTCAAAAAGCGGAAGACAGTGATTTAACTTTTCATGACCATTATTAACATTTGCTGAAATGTTCTCTACATATATTTTTCAAATGAAACCATATCATTTACATGTTATAACCTGCTTGTCCAGCTTAATAATAGATATAAAAAATATTCCAAAGTCATCGAGTACTGTGTTACAATGTGATTCTAATGGCTGACTAGTAGACCATAAGTTACCTGACAAATATCCTTTGATTATTTAGGTTGTTTCCAATCAGCCTCTCTTATTATTTCTTCCCTTATGACCTCACAGTACTCTGCTTATGCTGCTAATACAAAAATGTATATATTTGTGAATGTACTTGTTGCCATCTTTTGCTATGAGTGCGTTTAGCTTGGGGATTTGGTCTTTTTAAATAATTGTACCACCATCATCTAGTCTGGAATCAACACAGTAAATGATAGGTATATAATCAAATTACACACATGAACCTAGTAATTAGATATGATATACACATAGATTTAGTAAGTTTTGACATATAGCAAAGACTGGGCTTCCCTGGTGGCTCAGATGGTAAAGAATCTGCCTGCAATGTGAGAGACCTGGGTTCAATCCCTGGATTGGGAAGATCCCCTGGAGAAAGGAGTGGCAACCTATTCCAGTATTCTTGCGTGGAGAATTCCATGGACAGAAGAGCCTGGCAGGCTACAGTCCATGGGGTTGCTAAGAGTTGAACACGACTGAACGACTTTCAATCACTCAGTCTTATTATGGAATGCTAGATCCATTCTAGCTATGATAAACCAAGTGAAAGTAGAAGTTGCTCAGTTGTGTCCGACTCTTTGCGACCCCATGGACTATATAGTCCCTGGAATTCTCCAGGCCAGAATACGGGAGTGAGTAGCCTTTCCCTTCTCCAGGGGATCTTCCCAACCCAGGGATTGAACCCAGGTCTCCCACATTGCAGGTGGATTCTTTACCAGCTGAGCCACAAGGATGATAAACCAAGGCAGCATATTAAAAAGCAAGAGACATCGATTTACTGACAAAGGGTCATATAGTCAAAACTATGGTTTTTCCAGTAGTTGTATACAGATAAGAGAGTTGGACCATAAAGAAGGCTGAGTACCGAAAATTTATACTTTTGGATTGTGGTGCTGGTGAAGACTCTTGAGAGTCCATTGGAATGTATGGAGATCAAACCAGTCAATCCTAAAGGAAATCAACCCTGAATGTTCATTGGAAGGACTACTGCTGAAGCTGAAGCTCCAGTGCTTTGGCCACCTGATGCCAAGAGCCAACTCATTAGAAAAGACCCTGATACTGGGAAAGACTGAAGGCAAGAGGAGACATGAAGGACGGAGGATAAGATGATTAGATAGTTAGACTCAGTGAACATGAATTTGAGCAAACTCCGGGACATAGTGGAGGACAGAGGAGACTGGCAGGCTACAGTCCATGAGGTGGCAGAATTGAACACAACTTAGTGACTGAACAACAACAGATCCATTCAGAGGTAAATCTCTTAGATCACCATTCCTTCAAAGAGCAGTGGAGGGTCTAGAGACCCCTTTCAAATATAGAGTTTCAGACATCTGTTTCTTTTCAGAGTTGTTTTTTTGTTTATTTTTTGTTTGTTTGTTTGTTTTGTATCACCTGGGAGTGTTTCCTGAGACCTCTAACTGCAACAATAATAGTTTAACTCTGTTAAATAAATTTTAGCACATAGTGTTACATTTTTAATTCCAGCTCTGCTACTCACCAGCTCTTTAACTTTGGGTAAGTTGTTTAACCTTCTGCATCACTTTTCCCTATCTTTAAAATCTGAGTAAAAATATCTATCCCACATATTTAAGAGGAAAAATTAATTTGCTTTTTTAAAACAAAATAAAATAATCTATAAAAATAACCTTCCTAATAAATAGCAGATAGTATGACTCTTTAAATGCCTTTTGTTTTTCCTTTCCTTAAATCCTTTTGACATGTAGGACTAATTTCACTTCAGTCGGTGACTTGGTTTCCTGAGGGTTAATGCTACATGTAGTCTTCATCCATTTGGCAGAGGCAAGGGAGAACACATTATATGTAAGAAAAATGAGATAGCCCTTGCTTCCGGTTTTCCCTTCCTTTAAATGCTGTAAACACAAATGTGGTTGCTTCATGTCAGAGCAGCCTGAATGCTATGTATTTACCTTTAATGAAAGGCAAGGCAAGCAACTCTGAAATGCATGCTTCAGGATTTTCTCTTGATACTTTCTAGAATCTATCATAAGTTAGAGCTGATTTTATAATAGGATAGACACATGAAAGAACATTGTAGATTGTCCAAACTTCTGCTCAAGTAGAACACGGTGGTTTGCAGCTCCAGGGAAATTAATGGTTCTTTGGGCATGCTGCTCTGTAGCCGGAGGTTTGAGGTGTTTTCTGGGACAGCAGATAGGCATACTGTCCTCAGAGTGCCCTGTCCACTCCAGCTGAGTCATCTAGTGGCTAAACTGGGATCACAGTTTGTCATGCTCACATCTATTTTTATAGAACTAAGCTTTACGTATTCTTAGAGATAAATGCCTATTTATTAAGGTACAAAGATGGTCAAGGAGAGTCTTCTGACACCCAAGGAACTCGATGAGAGAATCTCAGTCAATTCCAGGCTAGAAGTGAACTGTCAATCTAACAGCTGCAGTAAGATACAGGCTTTATGCTGCATCTAGCAGTATCATGCTGTTCATCTAATTGGCTGGTTTAGGTTCCAGTGATGGGGTGGAGAGAGGGAATGCAAAAAGGAAGGAGAGCTAAGTGGTGCCTGGGAGCTTTCCTTGTGTTCTAGTGTTCCTCTGAACAGTAATTATTGTCATGTATTCAAAGACTTGACAGCAGGAACAAAGAATCTCTTTGGTGAAGTACCTAATCTATATTTGGGTCTGAGTATCTTTGGGCCTACAGAAGATCCCAGAGAAGCTGCAATTAGTGGTTTATGAATGCAAAACAGCACACTGCAGCTAAGCATGGATCTTTTGCCTTCCCCAAAAATCTAAGTTCCATGAAAGAAAAATGTAGCCCTCTGATGTAGATGGGCGTGCAGATACCTGTTTCAGCCACTATTTATGCCCCCTCCCTCCAAACCAACAATACTGCACAAAAGAAGGAATTCATATGAGCGAGGAGCCCTGAGGACTCAGAACTGTTTTGTTTCCTTACAGATGGATAGGATCAGGCATAGTTCAAATTAACCAAAAGATGTAGCTCATTTTTTTTTAATGTATCTGATGTGTATCTCAGACTGAGGAAAGGAGGTAGGCTGAAAGAGATTATGTTGGGACCAGTTTTACATAAATTCTGCTCTATTTAATTTGTGGGAGTTTCTTGAAATCAAGTTCCCCATTGTAATTTCTTCCAAGGCTCAAGCTGTGGCCTCAGAAAAAAAATTAAAAGGGACAATATACGTATATTTGTGTAGTTATATGGAACCTGTATTTTCTGATCCAAACATCAGATCACGTGTTCCACATTTTTAGCAAAGGCATGAGCCAAATATCTAGACATCCTGGGCAGGCACCTGTGATTTGGCACCCTGAGGGGATGAATGATTAATGCTTTTATAATTTGCTCTTTAAATATGTATCTGTATTTATTTATGTGTAAGCATGAGAATGACTTTGGGCATGGCTCGCTGTTTCACTCAGCTGTACCCCTTTTATTCTTCCAAGCATTTTATTTGGGATGATGGGGAGACCTCAGAAAGGCCACTAAATAGGAACAGGATCTTTAAATAAAGAAATAACTTAAATAAACCAAATTGGCTTAGGGAATACTTTCAAGATTAGGGATATAAAGACCTAGAAATTTCAGTTCACGCAGTCTCTATGAAACTTCCATTTTAATAGCCATAATCAAGAGGAACAGAAATGATATTTATTTTAAATAATAAATTTATTTTAAAAGGGAAATAATTTATTTCTCTATGCCCTTCTTTACCTGAATATGCTGATTACACTGACCAAGTAGTATCCTTTTCTCTCATATTTAATCCTTTATAATGGTTCATAAACTGAAGTTATGCTAAGAAGTTTAAATGAACAGAATATAATCTAAGCAGACACTGTTATGATAGTTGCAAGCTGAAGGTAAGAAGTTTTCCACCTTACACTGGCAAGGTCCAACTCTCCAATTCTTTGAATATCCTTCAATGTATTCACAATGGCAGAAGCTGTAGGATTTTTACATCTGTAACATCTTTGCAGCACATCCTAAAGCAGGCGTTAGAAATGATCTGTTTTCTTTAAAAAACTTAGTAATAAAGGAAAAAAAAGAAGGAAGCATGGAAGGAGGGAGGAAAGGAAGAACATTGAATGTCCATTCTTTTGTTAGGTAATTGTGTTCTCTGTTTTCCATAGTTCCTCACCTCTGAATTGTTTATATCATGTACATACACATATATGTATGCACACATATATACATATTCATATACATACACAGCACTTCACTCTTACAGGTTTGTGCTTAAAACCTCTGCTGAAAAGGCCCTTCCTTCCCTGGTACTTCAATTAATGATGGCCTCTGGCTAGTTGTCCAGCTTTGAACTCACTGTCAAATCCTGAATGAAATCACTGTGTGAACTTGAGTGTATTACTTAAAAGTTTTTGACCCTAGTTTCTTCTTGTGTAACATAAACAGATTACAGATAAATAACTATATTTTCGGGGATTAAATACAAGATAAAATATATATCTGCTTGTTTTTTGAGAGTAGGATGACTTCATGTTTCATTAATCTTCAAACATGCCCTTTCTGTACCTCTTCCCATATGCCAGCCATGATATTGTGTGTGTCTATGTCAGTCCACAGCCAACTTTATTGATGGTAATGTGGCTAAATCAATTTTTGAGCCTCCAAACTCACATACATATGCAAAATATTTACATAACAACATATACTTTATCAGGTTTCAGAAAAGTTTAAAAATAAACTTTATAATAATATAATATAAATTTATTATTATTTATAATAATATAATTATATATAATTATATATTATACATATTTAATATATAATTATATATAATATAATATAAATATATAATATATAAAATTGTATATAATATAAAATATATAATATATAAAATTATATATTTTAATATATAATTATAATATAATTATAAATTTATTATTATAAAGTTTATTTTTAAACTTTTCTGAATAAAGGTGAGCTTTCAGCAGCGGTCTTTTATTTTCCTTTGACTCAACATACAAAGATCTGCTGCTGATGAGCACTTGTTATATGACAGACTAGGTATCGATGTTATATGTATTTCTTTGATATAACTCCCGTAAAAGTTCTAAGAAGAAGAACCTGTTTTATCAAAAGTCATATCTTAAAAATCCATGCATTTAACCACTATGCTATACTGCCTTTCAAAGCACAGAAAGAAGAAAAACATCAGGGAATGGCCAAAGATGTGGAGACCGGGGACCAGGAGTACTAACCTAGCTTTTGCCTGGCTGAGAAAAATGAACAGGATAATGTATGTGTAGAGTATAATTCTACGTGAAGCTCTTCCATCTAATATATAAACCAGAGTTCTTATTTTCAAATACAAAATTTTATCAAAATAAAGTGGGTTAAAGGAATAGCATCAATAGCCTTGTCTGAAGAGATATCAATTAAGAAAATATCCTGTTATTGAGAATCATAGTAAAAATTCATACTAGAAGCAAAACTGTTGCCCATATAAATGTGGATGTTGTTTCAGCTAGAAGAGAAATCTGACCTAGAATTCTGTCTAAATAACTGTTTCAGTAAGGATCAGAGGGATAGAGAAGGTTATGTGGAATGCAGAGAATACTAACTTATTGGACTTAGACTTTCCTTTGAGTCCTTAAGAGTTTGATATCGTATTATTCTTAGGATTCTTAGGCTATTTAATCCAACAATGATATTTGAAATATCTTAAAACAAAGTGACACCTATCTGTTGTATACCAATTATGAATTAAGTACATAGCATGCTAGACAGTCTAGAAGATGAAAGGGAGTAAAATTAAGGAACTAGCTTCCAAGAAACTAACAATTTAGTTTGGGTGCACCATGCATGTATGCCAAATGAGTAATACCAACATGAAAGCTCCATTGGGTAATGGACTTTTTTTATCCACTAATTTATGTCCAGCACTAAGAATGATACCTACCTAATACCTCATAGCTACGTAATAAATATTTAACCAGAAAAAATGAATGAATAAACACATAGAAGGATGGGAGATAATATCCCTAGTAAATAATATAATGGGGCTTCCAAGGTGGCTCAGATGGTAAAGAATCTGCCTGCAATGCAGGAGACCCAGGTTTGATCCCTGGATCAAGAAGATCCCCTGGAGAAAGGAATGGCTACCCACTCCAGTATTCTTGCCTGGAGACTTCCATGGACAGAGGAGCCTGGCAGGCTACAGTCCTTAGGGTTGCAAAGAGACACAACTGAGCAACTAACACACAAATAATAAAAGGGAAATCACAAAATAGTACAGGATTAATTGTCAAATTAAGGATGAAGGAAATAAGTAGTGAAGGGATGGAAAGGCTGACTATTAAGAGTATTGAAAAAATTGATGTTTATAAAGGTACCCATCATGATAGCTAACATTTACTGATTCCCAACAGTGGTTAGCTACTGAAATCTAATATAGTAATTCAGTAAATGGTGTCTTTTCCTTACCCAGAGATATATATTTGAGTATTGAGATAGATATGCTGATTTAGGTCACCTGGAATACAACACAGTTTTTGTTATCATAGCTAATGAGTTGACATATAGGGGAACATTTGGTTTTATGAGTAAATTTATTTTCTTTGTTTTTATTTCATGATTTCTTATTTGAAATCTAGACTGTAATTATCTTTCACCCATGTTCTATTATTTTGTTTTTCATTATTACTTGGCCAGTTTCCTGAGTCTACTCTTTTTCTTCAGTGATTTGTGTTTTAATTTAGTCATTATTGGATGGGTTCCTTCCAAATGCACTATGATGGCAGCTTCTTAAATGCTTCTCCTTCATGAACAGAAATTGGTTTGGTTTTACTCTGTGGTAGCCTTCTAAACACTGAAATGAATTGTTTCAGTCTTACTCTTCTGGCAATACCATTATGTATATATATATCCTAAAATGGCACACTATACAAATTGCAACTGGAAAATCATCTTAAAATATACTATTTTTAAAAAGTAATTCCTTGCCACTTGGAATAGATATGTAGGTTTCCATTTTTACACCATTCATTACATTTTCTTTTTTTTATTTGTATCAGTCATTAAAAAATGTGAACAACTACTTATAAGACATCTCACTACATATGATATAACTCCTGTAAAAGTTCTAAGAAGAGGAACTTGTTTTATCAAAATAGGTTTATCAAAACAGGGGGTGGAAAAGTGTGCCATGTTCTTTAAACTCAGTGACCTTTGTCCTAAGGGTAAAGATATGATACATACACATTATTTGAAAAGGTAACAATGCAAGGGGATAAGGGTACAGTAAGTGGTAGATGAGTGGCATCAAAAAGAAGTGTTTTAAGAGTTTAGTCAATAGCGTTAGAGAAGAGATGGATAAATATAGAATCTCATCAGGTAAGGCTTCACAGAACAAAAGGCAGTTGAGCTGTGCCCTGAAGGATGGACAGATTGGAGCAGGAAGGGTGTTTCATATGGATACAGGAAGAGAGAATGTGGCATGAGAACTAAACATAAGGCAGGAATGCACAAGACAGGAGACTGAGTTTCCTGTACTGTGTGGGATGGAAGTTGAATGTGGTGAGTATTAAAAAAAAAATCCGGAAAATTGTGTAAGTTATTTAAATTTTCAGAAGAAGATGATGTGTTTATGAATTCTGTATATAGTAGTGATTGCATTATTTCAAAGCAGTTTCCAAATCACTTCTGTATCCAGTTTCTCATTTCATCATTGAAGCAAACCTGTAAGAAAAATTATTATATATACACATAACAGAAACTGATAGTCAAATGGTAGAAGTTGACCCAATGGCACAAACCTAGAAAGTGTCAGAACACATATGTGAGTCCAGATATGACCTAAATCCCATGTTCACCTCACCATTCCATTCTAACTATCAGAAAATGAATATAACTCGTTATTACATGACCAAAACTGGCATATACATGAGATACCATTTCCAGCATGGTATTAAAGAATGAACTTTTTTCTCCTTAGATACAATTTGAATAGATGAAAATGAGATCATCCTTTGAATAGAAAAGGTTGTTCAATAAACATTTTCAGCATTGTTTTCAATAGAATAATGACTTGTTCATGATTCCATCATCACATATGGATTTTAGCCCAAATTTCCCTGAAGATGTTACAAGCCACTCTCTGTATCATTATAGCCTATAATCAAAATCACATTTTCATCTTCTTCCAACTGTTTTCACATTCCTTTCTTATATTGAATTGTTATGACATTGGTATGATGTAAACACATGAGATATTATTCTCATTTAACATATTTATGAAGGCAAACAGAATTAGAACAATCTGCCCATCATCCTACTCATATTGGTGGTGGAGCCAGATATCTTTTTTTAAAAATACATTTTATTTTATTTTGGAGTATAGCCAATTATAGCTTCCCCAGTGTGGAGCCAGATATCTTGACTCTTAGCCTGATAGTCCACAGTTCCAGGCTGCTCCCAAGATACTCAAGTTTGCATTTGATAGTACAATTTAACACGTACCAGAAGATACAGAAATATCTGCTGAGAATGTAGTGTTTTGGGATTCTTCCTGCAAAATTGCAGCTTCTAACTCTGAGTTCCAGGCTTTTCCTTCAATGTACTTAGTGCTATGAAATGAACTAGTTAACATTCATATATTTTTACCGCATGCAACCACATAGTCTGACACTTACCTTAGCTAATGATTGATAGAGGGAGAAAACTATCTTTTCCAAGGTAAGCTGTGTAGCAGAGAAATGGCCGTGACCCTGAGGTTGGACATGTACCAGCCTAGCTTATAAGTGCTAAAGACAAGAAAGGGTTATCTTTCTGGGCAATGACTCTACAAAGAGACAAATTTCCCATAATATATTACAGTGAGGTCAGAATTATGACTTTCTTCTCTCCTCCCTCTGGCTGAATGTGAAAAATTTCATTTGGTCTCTTACAATTTCCAGGAGGATTAAAGTATAATCAAGGGACCCATCTGTGGTAATAGAATGGAGTTAGTTAACCTTGACTAAAGTTAATTTAGCTACTGGCAATGTTTAACAGGCAGGGGTGTGGAAGACAGTTGCCAGTTCATGCTTTTCTTTATCGCATATCTTGCAGCATTCCCTAATGTTTCAACTAATTTTCTTCTAATTTTTAAAGTAAAAGCTGTATACTTTACTGTTAGATGTTAGTCATATAGCTTGCTCATTTTTCTGTTCTTTGATATCTATATCACCATAATTCAAATTCACCAACACTTTACTGTAGAAAGTGAAAAAGTGAAAGTGAAGTTGCTCAGTCGTGTCCGACTCTTTGCGACCCCATGGACTGTAGCCTACCAGGCTCCTCAATCCATGGGATTTTCCAGGCAAGAATACTGGAATGGGTTGCCATTTCCTTCTCCAGGGGATCTTCCTGACCCAGGGATCGAACCCGGGTCTCCCGCATTGTAGGCAGACGCTTTTACCGTCTGAGCTACCAGGGAAGCCCCTTTACTGTAGATTTGGATGATAATAAAAATATCAAAAACACATCATATTGCATTTCAAATACACTTATCCAAGAGAAACAAGTGCTTTACAACATTTGGTTTGGACTTAGGGATAAACTCATCTAGGTCAGATTAGTCCTCAATAGACCAAACAGCTTTCTATATTTATATGTGCTGTGCTCTGCTTAGTCTCTCAGTCATGTCCAACTCTGTGCGACCCCATGGACTGTAGCCTGCCAGGCTCCTCTGTCCATGGAGATTCTCCAGGCAAGAATACTGGAGTGGGTTGCCATGCTCTCAACCAGTGGATCTTTCCGACCCAGGGATTGAACCTAGGTCTCCCATATTGTAGGTGGATTCTTTATGTTCTGAGTCACCAGGGAAGCCCAAGAATACTGGAGTGAGTAACCTATCCTTTCTCCAGGGGATCTTCTCGACCCAGGAATCAAACCGGAGTCTCCTGAATTGCAGGCAGATTCTTTACCAGCTGAGCTACCAGGGAAGCCCCTATATTTATATATGATGTCATATATATTAGCAAACACTACTGTTAATTAGTGGTAAAATGGTGATGGTTGTGGTGGTTTAAGTCACGTCCTAAGTCGTATCTGACTCTTTGCAAATCCATGGACTGTAGCTGGCCAGGCTTCTCTGTCTATGGGATTTTCCAGGCAAGAATACTGGAGTGGGTTGCCATTTCCTTTGCAAGGAGATCTTTCCAACCCAGGTATCAAACCCACATCTCCTGCATTGAAGGAGATGGATTCTTTTCAGCTGAGCCACCAGGGAAGCCCACAGTGGTAGAATCATATCCCTCTATATAGTATTTTGCTAAGTATATTTAGATTCACACAGGCTATGCTTCTGACCAGTTCCTCCTTACACGTTTGTAATTGGAAGTTGAAGAGAAATTGCAATATGTATTTGAAAGGAGCAGGATGATTTGCTTTTTTTCTCTCTCGGAACTGACTTTAACTCAGGATCAAGCCAGTCACCCATGGCTGGCTGCTTCATGGTGCAGCTGGAATACCTTGTATGTGGAACCTCCGCCAGCCGAGCACTTGCCAAGTCTATGCTCTGCTGATTCCATAAAATGTTACTGTCAAAAAGCTCCTGGTAAAATTCTGTTGCCATGAGTAAAGGCATTGCATTAGAATAAGATTATTTCCAAATGAACATGGGGTTAAATTAGCCATTGTAACTGTAATACTTTAATATCACTATCAGATATATTGAAGTCACAATTTTAAACTGCGTAATAAAATGAGTAAAAGAAATCATTTCATCAAATGAAACGTTTAAATTTGAATAACTAGAGAGCAGTTGTTCTGCAATTACGTCTTTTCCCAGAGAAAAATAAAGTCAGGGCATTTCAGCGAGACCTTCCTTTAATGTTGTCTTTTACTGGGGAGACTGGCCCCCTTGGATGGAGCTGCAGTCGTGAGGTTATCTAAGGACACAAAACCACTGAGCTCACAGGGAAGGGGAACAGCTCAAATGAATTCTGCAGATGAGAGTTAAAGTGCTGAGATGACGATGCCGCTGAATTAAGGAGCAGAGTGAGAACCCTGTTGTAACTTTTGGTATTAAGAAACAAAGACATCATCTATTTTGTGTGATCTATTAGTACTGTTAGAGGAATCAAATGAGATAATGTATCTAAAAGCCTTTCGAAAAGTGTGAAAGGCTATGTAAGGACACAGGGAGCCTGCTTTGACCTATATTACACCAGGATCTATGATTAGCTGACAGGTTGACCACAGGGTAACTAAGGGTCTGAGCTACAATGAGACTTTGATAAAGGAGAGCTTGATGAATGAAAAGCATGCTTTTGTTTATTAAATTGATAAGCCTAAAGACTTTTTTTAAAAGATTTAAATTCTTATGGTTGATATATTTTTTTTAAAGCAGTGATTAACTTTATTGCTTTGGCATATAGAGTAAAATGCATTAGAAAGGAAAAAAAAGGCTCTGAATCTTACTTTTCTTTTTGGAATCTGATTCCCATAATTTACTGTGTGATCTCAGTTAGGTTAACTAAACTCTCTGAACCTGTAAAATAAAGTTAATAATATTCGATACCTGATGTCTTTGTGTACATCAAATTATTTAGCATGTAATACTTAGGCTGTGTCTAATAGTCAGCTATTAATTATGAGCTAATTAATAAGTAATTTATAAGTGTTCTAATAAATAAGTATATTTATATATAAATTTATATATAATTGTCTATATAAATATATGTATACATTTATTGGAGAAGGCAATGGCACCCTACTCCAGTACTCTTGCCTGGAAAATCCCATGGACGGAGGAGCCTGGCGGGCTGCAGTCCATGGGGTCACTGAGTCAGACACAACTGAGCGACTCCACTTTCACTTTTCACTTTCATGCCCTGGAGAAGGAAATGGCAACCCACTCCAGTACTCTTGCCTGGACAATCCCAGGGACGGGGGAGCCTGGTGGGCTGCTGTCTATGGGGTCGCACAGAGTCAGACACAGCTGACGCGACTTAGCAGCAGCAGCAGCAGCAGCAGCGTACATTTATATTTATATAAATAAATATGCAATTAATAAGTAATTTATTAATAAGTAATTAATAATTAATTAAAGCATAAGCATGGAGAAAAATCTAATTCCTTTCCCGTGCTATAATAAATGAAGGTGATGAACAAAGTGCAGGTTTTAGAATCACCTGGAGGGATAAAAATGTGGATTCCTGAGGCCTCTTCCAGATCTTGTAGAAGTGGGTCCTGAGAAGATGCTTTTCTAAATAATTTTATTTATTTATTTTTTTACTGTGCTGGGTCTTTGTTGCTATGCAGGCTGTTCTCTAGTTGCAGTGCATGGGCTTCTCATGGCAGTGGCTTCTCTTGTGGAGCACAGGCTCTAGGGTGCATGGGCTTGAGAACATAGGCTCAATAGTTATGGCACATGCGCTCAGCTGCTCCACAGCATGTGAGATCTTCCCAGATCAGAGATCAAACCCATGTCTCCTTCATTGGCAAGTGCATTCTTTACCACTGAGCCACCAGGGAAGCCCAGAAGTTGCTTTTCAATAAACATTCCAGCTAATTCTTAAACTTACCACAAGTGACAAGTACTGATTTAGACAGAGCTTTAGAGTAGAGGCTAGTAGTAACTATTTGAGAATATAGGAACTTAAATTTTAAGCAGAAAGTGATGCAGTAACTGCATGGAAGTTTCCATTTTATATTCATTTGGTTTGCTTTGCTGTCATTTGTTTTTACCCCAAAGTCCAAAAGAGTCATTAAAAAGCCTTTTCAATTAGAGGGTCTCAGTAGATAAAGATTATCAAAGTTTTATTGCACCTGGTTGTAATTTAATGTTAGATACAGTTACAAAAAGAGAGGAACTTAATAAGGAATAAAGGCACGTTAAATTTGGTATATTGAAAAAACAAGTTTAGAATTGATAACCAAACTAACTGGTCAAATAAAGACTTGCCCTTCCCCTGTCAAAAGGCAGAAAGGCCAATTCAAGCTACATGCTTAGAAGCCCTGTCCTATGTCCTATTGCCCTGTCCTATTGTCATCGGCAATGGGTTGATCATATGTTGTTTTCTATTATTTTTTAAATTATAGTTAATTTACAATGCTGACTTAGTTTCAGATGTATAGGAAAGTGATTCAGTTATTATATATAGATATCCTTTTTCATATTATTTTCCATTAAAAATTATTATAAGATACTGAATATAGTTCCCTGTGCTGTACCTTAGGTCTTCATTGTTTATTTATTTTATATATAGTAGTGATATATGTAATCCCAAATTTCTGACTTATCCCCTCACTATCCCCTTTTGTACTCATGTCTGTTTTCTATGTTTGTGATTTATGTATCATTTTTTTAGGTTCCACACATTAGATCATGTGATATCTCTGTCTGAATTGCTTCACTTAATATTATAATCTCTGGGTCCATTCATGTTTCTGAAAATAGCATCATTTCATTATTTTTTATAGTTAAGTAATATTCTATACATAAAGTATATATACCACAATATATATATACCACATCTTCTTTATCGACCTGTCAGTGAACATTTAGGTTGCTTCTGTGTCTTGGATGTTATAAACGAGCATATACTTTTAAAATATGTAAGCTAAGTGCTGAGTCCATTTATTTTTGACACTTTTCCAAAGAATAAACCATTCATATTGAGGAGAATATTAATGATGTCTAATAGCTTGCTCGGAGAAGGCAATGGCACCCCACTCCAGAACTCTTGCCTGGAAAACCCCGTGGATGGAGGAGCCTGGTAGGCTGCAGTCCATGGGGTCGCTAAGGGTCAGACATGACTGAGTGACTTCACTTTCACTTTTCACTTTCATGCATTGGAGAAGGGAATGGCAGCCCACTCCAGTGTTCTTGCCTGGAGAATCCCAGGGACGGGAGAGCCTGGTGGGCTGCCGTTTATGGAGTCACACAGAGTTTGACACGACTGAAGCGACTTAGCAGCAGCAGCAGCAGCAATAGGTTGCTGAAAAGTAGGGAAGTCAAACAAGATCAGACAAAATAAGAATAATGTTTCTAAGGATCTCTCTGTGCAGAGAGGAGGTGTTGTATGTTGGAGGGGCAGGGTACCTCACACATGAGGAAGAGGTGTGTACTTACCGTAGTAGGAATTGAAATGTTCTCTGAAGTAGTCTGGAGTTAATGTATCATATGAGCAAGATGTGAGTTTCTAAATTTCTTTTCTTTTCCAGCTTGCTGAATTATCAAGGCCCTTTAACAGTTATCATGAATACCTATTACCTGTTCAAGAGTTCCTTCTTGGCGTGTGGTCAAGAGTTGAATTACCTTCAGTGATAACACAAGTCTGTAGTTCCTTTGAAAGCTCTCTGTTCACCTACAATGTAAAGCTGCAAGCAGACAACTTTACTGGCCTTTCCCAGTTTTCACTAGCCTTTCTTTGTATAGGAGGACCTTGTTTAACCATTGCCCATGTTCTGGTAGGTGCTTTCTAGCCAACAGTTCTAATGTCCCTACATCTTCCTTCACCCATTGACCAGTAAGAGTCCAGTCTTAGCTATTTCATCTCAAAGTGTATCCTCTGAAATAGGATTGCTATGAAACTGGACCACCAAAGTGCCTCTATTTTAGGCGAGCTCTTGGTAGTCTTGTGATCTTAGAGGAATTTTCTGATCTGGAAAGTACTGGTCACTTTCTAGGAAACTACAAATGATTTAATATAAGCCGAAGTTCTAACAGTTTTGACTGGAACCAAAGAATAGTTTATTCCTTAAGCATAAGACAATAATCCTTAGCCAATGGGCCAAGAAGTCTGCCAGCATCAATTGAAAACAAAGGTCCCACAGGCTAGAAAATAAGATGTTGGGTATTTTCAGATTCCTCTTAGTCTTTTTGACTTACTCTATCACGAATAATTAGGGTAACAAAATCCCTGATTGTGCCTGTTATCATGCGTAATTTGTTAATGGTGGTTCTTCTCTAAAATGGCTTCTTCTCTAAAGTGGTTGAATTTGGATGATAAATTATATGGCCACCCTGCTATTGTGCGCTTTTGTATCACTATGCGTGTCTACTTCGTTGTACTTATCATAATGATATTTTCCCCACTAAAATGTAAATTCCATAAGGACAGAGACTTTGTATGGTTCTGGGTGACAACTCAGTGCTTAACAAGCATGTAACAGGTGTTCAATAAATATTTGTTGAGCAAATGCATGCATGTATCACATGCCATCCACCAAGGCCAAGCTTGTTCCTCAACAAGTGAACCCATGTGGTTATCTGTAGAAGAAGCTGACGGCATATGCTGGTGCTCAAAGAAGCACTGCACTGTCCTTAACCCTTCTGAGAAGTTCTATTAAAGACTGGTTCTTGGGAAGCCATGAGCAGAGGAAAATCCCCCCTTAGAAACCATCAGAGAATCTGATGTCCACATGGGACCCATGTTCCTCCTAGCGAGAGGAGGATCCTGTTGCATATTGTGAGGAGACTGCCATGCTTTGAGCTATGCCTGGAGGCTTGCTTAGTGGCTTTGACTCTGGCTTTAGTAACCTTGGTCTGCCCTGGCTTTCTGCTTGTGCACTCTCGTGAAAAGAAAAAGGGACTGAAATGAAGAATGACAAGAAGTAAAATAGATCTCACTGATACCTTACACCATCAACTTGTGTCCTTCTCCTGCGTGACCTCATACCTCCTATTCCACTTTATGGATTGCTTTGGGCAGAGTACTATGTTCTCTGGGGAAATGTGAAGGTGAAAGTCGCTCAGTCGTGTCCAACTCTTTGCGACCCCGTGGACTATACAGTCCATGGAATTCTCCATGCCAGATACTGGAGTGGATAGCCTTTCCCTTCTCCAGGGAATCTTCCCAACCCAGGGATGGAACCCAGGTCTCCCGCATTGCAGGTAGAAATGAGTCGTGTGTAATTTAGCTGCCGTACTCATTATAGAATAGCAAGGAGAGATAAGAAAGCCTTCCTCAGCAATCAATGCAAAGAAATAGAGGAAAACAACAGATTGGGAAAGACTAGAGATCTCTTCAAGAAAATTAGAGATACCAAAGGAACATTTCATGCAAAGATAGGCTCGATAAAGGAGAGAAATGGTATGGACCTAACAGAAGCAGAAGATATTAAGAAGAGGTGGCAAGAATACACAGAAGAACTGTACAAAAAAGATCTTCACGACCCAGATAATCACGATAGTGTGATCACTTACCTAGAGCCAGACATCCCGGAATGTGAAGTCAAGTGGGCCTTAGAACGCATCACAACGAACAAAGCTAGTAGAGGTGATGGAATTCCAGTTGAGCTATTTCAAATCCTCAAAGATGATGCTGTGAAAGTGCTACACTCGATATGCCGGCAAATATGGAAAATTCAGCAGTGGCCACAGGACTGAAAAAGGTCAGTTTTCATTCCAATCCCAAAGAAAGGCAATGCCAAAGAATGCTCAAACTACCACACAATTGCACTCATCTCACATGCTAGTAAAGTAATGCTCAAAATTCTCCAAGCCAGGCTTCAGCAATACGTGAACCATGAACTTCCAGATGTTCAAGCTGGTTTTAGAAAAGGCAGAGAAACCAGAGATCAAATTGCCAATATCCGCTGGATCATCGAAAAAGCAAGAGAGTTCCAGAAAAACATCTATTTCTGCTTTATTGACTATGCCAAAGCCTTTGACTGTGTGGATCACAATAAACTGCGAAAAATTCTGAAAGAGATGGAAATACCAGACCACCTGACCTGCCTCTTGAGAAACCTGTATGCAGGTCAGGAAGCAACAGTTAGAACTGGACATGAAACAACAGACTGGTTCCAAATAGGAAAAGCAGTACGTCAAGGCTGTATATTGTCACCCTGCTTATTTAACTTATATGCAGAGTACATCATGAGAAACACTGGGCTGGAAAAGACACAAGCTGGAATCAAGATTGCTGGGAGAAATATCAATAACCTCAGATATGCGATGACACCACCCTTATGGCAGAAAGTGAAGAAGAACTAAAGAGCCTCTTGATGAAAGTGAAAGAGGAGGGTGAAAAAGTTGGCTTAAAGCTCAATGTTTAGAAAACTAAGATCATGGCATCTGGTCCCATCACTTCATGGGAAATAGATGGGAAAACAGTGGAGACAGTGTCAGACTTTTTTTGGGGGGGGCTTCAAAATCACTGCTGATGGTGATTTCAGCCATGAAATTAAAAGATGCTTACTCCTTGGAAGGAAGGTTATGGCCAACCTAGATAGTATATTTAAAAGCAGAGACATTACTTTGCCAACAAAGGTCCGTCTAGTCAAGGCTGTGGTTTTTCCAATGGTCATGTATGGATGTGAGGTTTGGACGGCGAAGAAAGCTGAGTGCTGCAGAATTGATGCTTTTGAACTGTGGTGTTGGAGAAGACTCTTGAGAGTCCCTTGGACTGCAAGGATATCCAATCAATCCATCCTAAAGGAGATCATTCCTGGGTGTTCATTGGAAGGACGGATGTTGAAGCTGAAACTCCAATACTTTGGCCACCTCATGCGAAGAGTTGACTCACTGGAAAAGACCCTAATGCTGGGAAGGATTGAGGGCAGGAGGAGAAGGGGACGACAGAGGATGAGATGGCTGGATGGCATCACCGACTCGATGGACATGGGTTTGGGTAGACTCCGGGAGTTGGTGATGGACAGAGAGGCCTGGCGTGCTGCAATTCATGGGGTCCCAAAGAGTCGGACACGACTGAGCAACTGAACTGAACTCATTATAGAGGGTCCACCTCTTAAGGTCATGAAACTCCTTTTGGAAGTTTACCTTTTCCTAGGTGCTTCAAATCCTTTATCCTGGGAGTGAGGATTTAGCAGGGAAACCACAGCCCTGTTTCCAGTAAGAACCAAATAATCTTATCACAAAGAAAACTAATTGGACAATAAGGATAAATGCCAAGCTGTGTCATACTAAGCTGATATAATTCCACCAAATGATAACAAAATTGACATTTTAGTTAATGTGAAATTCTTTCAGTTACAATTGCTCTGATTATTTTTTGGTGGCGGGGGGGTGTTTAAAATGGCTCATGAACCACCAACAACTGCTTGTCCATTTCCTAAGTGCCTAAGGAACCTAAATTAGGAATCATTACATGAAGTGATCTCTATTTTTTTTTTTCAATTCTGAAGTTCATTGACTTTCAGATTCATTTATATCAATTCTAACTTCCAGAATGTTGACCACCCTAGGGACACCTGCCCTTATGGTAATTTTCTTAGGTTTGTCCTAACATACTAATGAATGTTCTATTCCTGTATAAATCAAAAATTAGTAGCCTGCTACTTTACAGTACCTACAATCCTTATAAAATACAAAATTTAAGTTAGCAATCTGCATTTTCAGGAGTAAGGTCTTTAGTAATACAGAAAACTCTATTATTGTTAAGAGATAATACAAAATAACTGATAACTGAGGTGTAAATGCAAGCACTATGATTCCAATACAGAAAAATCTCTAATATTTAACAGAATCTAAAATCCAAATGGTGAGGGACTTTGTCTCTAGGCAGAAAATGAAGAGGGGAACATTTTTCAGCTGGCTAGGATATTCTCTTCTGTATGAGTACCCAGAGTTCATTGCCACTGGCTTCTTCTGGATCGATCACATTGTTCTAAATGAATGATGCTGTCAGTTTTAAAGAATGTCAGGGAGTTGTGCAGTCAGCTCTAGATATAATGAAAATGCTCTAGCAGTTTCCTTGAATTCATCAGGGCAGCAGGATTAAATTTGAGCTTGAATTTTGAAATGATAAAAAGCTGTTTGAGTGCATTTTCAATATGTTTATCAGAAGAAAGCTGAAAGTACAAGATAACTTCTACAAGAAATTTGGAAATGAAATGGGTATCAGAATCGGCTGAAAGGAATCTGCTGCAGCTGAACATTACTCATGTTTCTACTGCCAAGAACCTGCACTGCACTTTTCTTCCAGAATTATTTTTAACTAGTTTGGAAGGCATCCAGGTTTGAATCTCCCAGAAGCAATTTTGTAAATGTAAGAGGGGCTAACTGGCTTCTGATTCCAAAGACAGGTGCACCTGGATGTCTTTTATATAGCTGTGA
This sequence comes from Giraffa tippelskirchi, assembly GCF_054371585.1. Classification (NCBI taxonomy): domain Eukaryota; kingdom Metazoa; phylum Chordata; class Mammalia; order Artiodactyla; family Giraffidae; genus Giraffa; species Giraffa tippelskirchi. The sequence continues at coordinate 69,363,294 of NC_137278.1, forward strand.
GAATCCACAGGATGGTCATCACTTATCATTCCACAGTGGAACAGCTCAAGTGTGATGTGCATTTTCCTCCAAAGGTGATGAAAGCCAGCAAGACAGATCAGAGTTAAGCTAAGCAAATACATACACACCCATTTTCCTTTTGTCCTTCCTCAGAAAATATCCTGACAATAAAGTGAAAGATTTATGGCCAGAAACCTGAGAGTCAGCTGCATATATCCAACTGAAATTATGGTTGCTACTTAGTCCTGTCTAAATGAAGTACAAATTCATTTGAAATCTCTTGTGAGGTAAACTGGCTACTACCCTCTGAGGGTTGTTCAAATTTTGTGAAGCAAGGTACAGTAGGAGGTTTTATGTTAAACAATGAAGCAAAAAATAGGTAGAATCTGAAATCTGATGGTCATTGCTTCTTAGTTAAGAAAAAACAAAAATCCAGTTATGCTTTTTCAGTCTTTTAACATTGGAGTTGTCTTCTGTTATCCCATTGAGATTAAAAGCACCCTAGTCATTGATAGCATCCCCATTTTACAATAACATTCTACAGATTTTGTGTAAAATTTACACATATAGTTAAATATAATCAAATATAAAAATGTCAAGGTGAATAAAATATTTAATGTTGTTTTCAATTTGTCTTTAACTACAGCTCATATGAACTTACTGCCTGTGAAAATTTCTTTAAAACCAATGTTCATCTTGAACAAAGTTTTCAGAGGAATCTTTTACAACTGGAGAATCTCTAATTCTCCAGTTGCTCTTAAGATTGTCTTAGCAGTTAGCTAAGATCATTTGCTAAGGTAAAAGTCCCCCTGCTATTAACCCAAGTGTTCTGCTAACCTCTTGGGTAAAACATACCAGAATGTGTCCTATGCATCATGTAATTATTGCTTTAAAGGTTTTCCCAAACCGAGAAAAGGCAACGGATATGTAACTCAGCAGGTAGCTACATCAAAAAGTGTCCTGGGATTGGTAGACTTCAGTTAGTTAGAAAGAGAGGTCACCCATCTTAATTCAATAGTGAAAATGCATTTTAAAGGTTGACGCAGAAAGAAAGAGGATAGTAAATATAATGTTCCTGAAACAACTACTTGTCCAGGCTTCAAGTAAAAAACAAGAAACACATGATAGTCAGGTCTATGAAGAACAGATAGACTTCAGCCTCTGGAAGGTGGACTAGATCCAAGGCAGAATTTGGGGGATCATTGATCTCATATCCACCACTAATGGACTTAAGGACTCAATTTTTCTCTCTTCTCTCTGTGTGATTTTTCTGCTTTCCCTTCTCCTACCAACTGACTCCTTTATCTCTAGTTTGAATTTATAGGAGAGATGCCAATGGGTTTAGTTTATTACTATTATTCCTTTATGGGCAGATTGTTTATGGGTGGGCCAGAGGTTAGCCTGTATACAAGGGCATTTTCTGGATCAAGTGATCCCTGGGCCAGTCAGCTATGGCTGAGGGGTAGCAGCCAGCAGTGTACTCATGTAGATAGAAGGACTAAGAAGGAAATATCAAAGTGAGGTTGAAGGGGTAACTGGTATTTGAGCCTTGGCTTATCTAATTATTTTTCCCTGAATGATTCAAGAAAAATTTGCAATATGTGGGAAGTTGAAAACAATTCATCTCTGTAAGTCAAAAGATTTCAATCTGAATTTATGGAAGTCATGATATGCTTTGTGGTTAAAGGAAGCAAATTACTCTCATATTTATTGCACACTTATTATGTTACCAAGCACTTTGCTAATTATTTTCATACATTATCACATTTAATCCTCCACCCCCAAGAAAAACAAATGCAAAAAAGCGAAATCGCTGTCTGAGGAGGCCTTACAAATAGCTGTGAAAAGACTGGAAGCGAAAAGCAAAGGAGAAAAGGAAAGATATACCCATTTAAATGCAGAGTTTCAAAGAATATCAAGGAGAGATAAGAAAGCCTTCCTCAACGATCAATGCAAAGAAATAGAGGAAAGCAATACAATGGGAAAGACTAGAGATATTTTCAAGAAAATTAGAGATACCAAGGGAACATTTCATACAAAGATGGGCTCAATAAAGGACAGAGATGGTAGGGACCTAACAGAAGAAGAAGATATTAAGAAGAGGTGGCAAGAATACACAGAAAAATTGTACAAAAAAGTTCTTCATGACCCAGATAATCACGATGGTGTGGTCACTCACCTAGAGCCAGACATCCTGGAATGTGAAGTCATGTGGGCCTTAGGAAGCGTCATTACGAACAAAGCTAGTGGAGGTGATGGAATTCCAGTTGAGCTATTTCAAATCCTGAAAGATGACACTGTGAAAGTGCTGCACTCAATATGCCAGCAAATATGGAAAATTCAGCAGTGGCCACAGGACTGGAAAAGGTCAGTTTTCATTCCAATCCCAAAGAGAGGCAATGCCAAAGAATGCTCAAACTACCGCACAATTGCACTTATCTCACACGCTAGTAAAGTAATGCTTAAAATTCTCCAAGCCAGGCTTCAGCAATACGTGAACCGTGAACTTCCAGATGTTCAAGCTGGTTTTAGAAAAGGCAGAGGAACCAGAGATCAAATTGCCAACATCCAACGGATCATCGAAAAGCAAGAGAGTACCAGAAAAACATCTATTTCTGCTTTATTGACTATGCCAAAGCCTTTGACTGTGTGGATCACAATAAATTGTGGAAAATTCTGAAAGAGATGGGAATACCAGACCATCTGACCTGCCACTTGAGAAACCTGTATGCAGGTCAGGAAGCAACAGTTAGAACTGGACATGAAACAACAGACTGGTTCCAAATAGGAAAAGGAGTACGTCAAGGCTGTATATTGTCACCCTGCTTATTTAACTTATATGCAGAGTACAGCAGGAGAAACGCTGGGCTGAAGGAAGCACAAGCTGGAATCAAGATTGCTGGGAGGAATATCAATAACCTCAGATATGCTGATGACATCACCCTTATGGCAGAAAGTGAGGAAGACCTAAAGAGCCTCTTGATGAAAGTGAGAGAGGAAAGTGAAAAAGTTGGCTTAAAGCTCAATATTCAGAAAGCTAAGATCATGGCTTCCGGTCCCATCACTTCATGGCAGATAGATGGGGAAACAGTGGAAACAGTGGCTGACTTTATTTTTCTTGGCTCCAAAATCACTGCAAATGGTGATTGCAGCCATGAAATTAAAAGACACTTACTCCTTGGAAGGAAAGTTATGACCAACCTAGACAGCATATTAAAAAGCAGAGACATTGCTTTGCCAACAAAGGTCCGTCTAGTCAAGGCTATGGTTTTTCCTGTGATCATGTATGGATGTGAGAGCTGGACTATAAAGAAAGCTGAGCACTGAAAAATTGATGCTTTTGAACTGTGGTGTTGGAGAAGACTCTTGAAAGTCCCTTGGACAGCAATAAGATCCAACCAGTCCATCCTAGAGGAGATCAGTCCTGGGTATTCATTGGAAGGACTGATGTTGAAGCTGAAACTCCAATACTTTGGCCACCTGATGCGAAGAGCTGACTCATTTGAAAAGACCCTGATGCTGGGAAAGATTGAAGGCAGGAGGAGGAGGGGACAACAGAGGATGAGATGGCTGAATGGCATCACCGACTCGATGGACATGGGTTTGGGTGGACTTAGGGAGTTAATGATGGACAGGGAGGCCTGGCATGCTGAGATTCATGGGATCGCAAAGAGTCGGACACGACTGAGCGACTGGACTGATAAAGCTTGCAAATACTTTTATAGGTTTGATATTACTATTGGCACTATCATTGTGCTTCAATATAACCTATTACAAGCAATGGGATTTATATTAACTTTTTTAAATAAAACTCACAAAGAGATCAAACTTTAGTCCATTAGAGCTATGATTCAATGCTTGATAAAACATTAGACTTTGTCCAGTTTCGTGTTACAATAAATTTGTCAAATAACAATTTAATACTAAAGTAGATATTTATTTTTTGTTATGAATTTCAATAGATTTATACTTGAAATCAGTAATTCCTGGGAAGCTTTATGTATTATATAAATATGTATTTACATATATATATATAAATATATAACGTGTAAAGCTTTATCAAGCTGAGTAACTTTAGACAAGTCACTTTACTTCTTAGAAACTCAATAACTGGAGCTTTAAAAGAATTATAATTCCTGCCCTATCACAGGTTTTGGTGAGAAAAGATTTAAAAAATTATAATTAGAAAGTGCTAGACTTCCCTGGTGTCTAAGACAGTAAAGAATCTGCCTGCAATGCAGGAGACCCCACTACAATCCGCACGTCGGGAAAATCCCCTGGAGGAGGTAATGGCAACCCACTCCAGTATTCTTGCCTAGAGAATTCCATGGACAGACCATGGGGTCACAAAGAGTCGGACACAATTGAGCGACTTTCACTCACTCAGTTAAGTTTTGAAAATATAACTGATCATGAATAATAAGGAAGTAAACTGTAGGAAATGAAATTAAGAGCCTTAAAATATCAAGATAAGACAAAAACTATAATATACACATATAAAAAATATTTTAAAAACGTTAAATGATCAAACCACCTAGGGTATATTATCTGATATGATTTTCTGGCATTGTACTTTGAGATTTTTCTCATAATGAAATGATTATTGATTTAATTTTGAATTATTTAGCTTGTAAATTAATGCCTTAAAATCTTTTTAAAAAATATTTTTGCAAGTGCTCTGTAGTGTATTGGTCTAATAATCTGATCCATGTTCATTTTTCTTCTTTTTTGAAGGTAACACAAACTTCTACTCCCTTAGAAATAAAAATTGTAAAGGAAACTTGCCAAAAGATGAATAATATATAATTTGAGAAAAACAGACTTGACCCAATTGTGAAGCATGAAGAGAACAATTTGAAAACAGTTCAAAGGGGCTGTATTTGGAGTAGTAGAAATGTTTCATAATCTATTTTATGTTTATATTACTACAAGAGAGTATTCTTGTATGCCATTCTCAAGGTAGACGATAATAGATCTAATATTGGTCACTTACTCATCTTGAACTGGGTCCAGTTTGCACATTTCTATAATCAGAAAATTTCCCACTTATATATAACTGTAACAGCCAATTTTGTGAACACTGAAATCCATTAGAACTACCAGAATTTATTTATTCAAGTGCCATCCATATATAAAACTCAAAGTTTGTTTCCATGTATACCTTTTAGCCTGTTTACAGTTTTGCAGTTTGTTTTTATCTAATTTTATTCTACAGTAAAGCTTAAAATCCCAAGTTCTAGGTTTAAATCCTGACTTTATCACCTAGTAGGTATAGGACCTTAGGTCAAGTTTCTTATTCAATGTTTTTGCCTTCTTACCTATATATGTCTGTCCACAGGATTAAAGCAGGTTGATCTGTGTTAAATTCTTAGCATGAAGCTTAACTCATAGGAAGCCTCAACTATACTTAGCCATTGTGATTACTGTATATCTCTTAACTGAATTAAATTGCCATTTTGAGTAGCCCCATACCCTAATGACCTTCATGTCACTCCATGAGTTTACCTACTTAGACAAGGGCCTGTTTGAACAACCATTGATCACCAAAACAAACATGATATGAAACATCCCCAAAGAGATTATAATATATAAAGAAGAACTGCAAAAGATGATATTAAGACATCTTTCTCTTTTTTCACACTTGAAATAAAACTTTAAAGACAAATTTGCTCCCTTCTTTCAATTATCATCCTGATACTTGGAATGAGTGCAGAAATCAGTTTACATTCATGCGTGATGTGCCTGTGTGCATAGTCCCTCAGTCTGTCCGATTCTTTGCGACTCCATAGCCTGTACCCCACCAGGCTGCTCTGTCCAGGATTCTCCAGGTGAGAATACTGGAGTGGGTAGCCATCCCCTTCTCGAGGAGATCTTCCTGACTCAGAGCTTGAACCCAGGTCTCTTGAACCCAGGTCTCTTGCATGACTGCAGCCATTAAAAAACAATTGCCTAGTTTTATTAAACATATTCCAATTTCTTGCCAGGCAAATTTTTAGTCTTACTCCCCCGTCCCTTGACACCACCCCTTACTTCTTGAAATGGTATTTGTTTTTTCTCAGTTGACTGCCGTGAGGTTTAAGACCTTCTTAGAACTGTTTGACCTTGGAAAGATTTAACTTCTATTATGATTTTGCTTTGCAGTAAAATCTGCCTTATTTACAATTAAATGGAATGAGTAATCTTAACAGTAATAGAATGCTTTACCAAAACATTTGAGACTGTCAAAAGCTGTTATTTTGGGGGTAGTTTTTATTTATTTTTTCCTTCCCATTCCCACTGAAGATTTAGCTGTTATCTTGTTCATACCTTGTTCTTAATGAGGGAAAAAAATAATAAAGCAAAAGGGACATCTTATAGGACTTTTCAGTGTTAATAGAGAATTCTGAAAAGATATTTGTTTGGAATTACTTTTAATGTTAGGGAAATAATTATAACACAGACAGATGGCTAAATATTATTTTTATATGTTGCCATAAAAGTCTGTTCAATTAAAAAGCTAAATATATTGGCCATAGTTATTTATTTTAGTGAATTCACCTGAAGAGATAACCACAAAGCAAATAACCATACAGTGTAGATACAGTTATATATGATTTCTTGGCTGGCACATTTAAAAAATCAAGAATATGTAATGGAATACCCCTGCTTTAAATTCTTCAGTCTGAGCTATGGAGGTCAAAGTATTATAGGTTCAAGAAAAGTCATGCATATATTCACATGCATAGAGAAAAATTTCCCTATTCTTCCCTGATTTATATAAAGGAGATGAGCTGTATAGCTTTGTGAAGCTTATAAAGGCAAACTTAGCTATTTATGTCATTCTTTCAGATATACCTTGTCTTCTGTGTTTTACTCATGCCGAATACAATTAACTATTTCTTTACTATAATATCCTTTATGACAAACATCTTTTATAACATTTTTTCCATAGTATGGTTCATTAGAATGGTCTGTAGGAAGCTCATATATGTTATTAGAAAAGGAGTTCCATATGAAAATATGTTTAGAAAATTCTGGTTTAAAAAAAGCTATACTCACTTCTTAGACTTTTGTACATGATAATAGGCATGGTGAATTTCTAAGATATGTAACATTTCCAGAACTTGCTTGACTACATAATGTTTTTTCCTCTAAATTCTTTTAAGTCTAATTTACTGTGAAACAATCTTTTCAGAAATCAAGTTAAAGAAGTCTGGCATTATAGGTATCATTTTCAGTCATCGGTGCATAGTTAAAGAAATTTTTAACAAATGCTTATTTTATATTGATTATTTATCAAATGTATGAAAAAGCAACTGATCAAACATTGGAATCCTATGAGAGACTCAATATGAATGATTCATATTGCCACTATTAGGAATTCTAATTGGGAAAACATATTAAGTGCATTGCCAAGTATAACTAAAAACATGGGAGAAGAGAGAAAAGAGTAGGGAAAAATTGTTTCCTACTTTTAAGGGCTTTCCAACCTATGAGAGGCACCTAAGCATTGGACAGACATGGATGCTATAATGAGATACAACATTAAATGGATAGATGCATGAGATGAGTGTCCTAAGACCCTTTCAGTCTACTGCAACTTAGTGATTTGTGTGCACGAAGCTGGCATAGAATAATCCATGAGTATAGGAAATCAAATGCTAAAAGAGATAGCAAGGTATAGTAAATGTAAAATACAGTTGGCAGAAATACAGACTCCACGTTGTTCATATAAATTTAGGCAGATTTAGCCCCATGGACGGAGGATCCTGGTAGGCTGCAGCCCATGGGGTCGCGAAGAGTCAGACATGGCTGAGCGACTTCACTTTCAATTTTCACTTTCATGCACGGGAGGAGGAAATGGCAACCCACTCCAGTATTCTTGCCTGGAGAATCTCAGGGACGGAGGAGCCTAGCAGGCTGCCGTCTATGGGGTCGCACAGAGTCGGACACGACTGACACGACTTAGCAGTAGCAGCCTTCATGTGCCTCAACATCCTAACCTGTAAAGTGGTCCTGAGATTTGCTATCCTGTTGTGAAATCAAATTTGGCAAATTATGTATTGAGTTACTGTAGTATGTGATATATTGTAAGCATTTCATGACCCTCAGATCTTCTTGGAAAAGATCTTCAAGGACTTTAGGAATTCCATACTGAACTATTCTAAATAACTGTAGATGTTATATTCAAAAGAAAATGTAGGATAGAATAATCTAAAATATATTAATTTTTGTCTGTATATTCCTGAAGCAGTACTGAAAGAATAAAAATAAAAGTAGGAGTAGTAGTAGTAATAATAATAATATACCACCAAAGTTACCTTTAAAAGAGGTGATGTTTGAGAAGGAAAGTGGACAAATATGAGACAGGAAAGTTAATTTTCTCTGTATATTTTAATACTTTTTTGATGGAAGGAGCTGAGGAAAGTATTGTGGTTCAATTGCTAAGTTGTGTCCAACTCTTTGTGACCCCATGAACTACAGCACGCCAGGCTTCCCTGTCTTTCACCATCTCTCTGAGTTTGCTCAAACTCATGTCCACTGGTCAGGTATGAAATGCTTCATCTGAACTCCTCCATAGCTTATATCCTTGGAATTACTCTACAAGACTGATACTGGGTAAGTTCATGTGAGTCTGATTTAATAATCCAATCCTTCCATTTGTCTATAGTTAATACAATCATGTATTCTGAAGGAATTTCAAGTAGAAGTATCAGAGATAAGAAGCCATTTTGTTTTCTTTGCCCTTACCCAAATTGAAATGTTTACCAGTATGTTGGTAAATAGTCTCCCTATTGAATTGGTAAAATCAAAGCCACTCTTTTAAGCAGTGAAAATGCCTGATCTAATTTCAATAGCTATAAATCAAAATTAAGCCTAGAAAACTAGACCCATAAATAGCTGTAGAGAATCCAGCTGCTATTATTCTAAAGACATTCTCAGATCAATCTTCATGGGATGGTGTGGCTGAAATAAGGGAATTGTCTTCCTGTTCAGTTAGAAGTTTCCAGAATTTTTCAGTGTATTATGGGGAGAAAAAACAGCAATTATTTATTTTAAAAGTCAAGGAAAGATTGCTAAAATGAGAAATCAAGTCTTTACTTTTGTATCGATCATTTTTGTTGCATAGTTTTTATTTTATTTTTCAGGATTAAATATAAAAGTTGGACATAATTATTCAGTGTCCTCAAAGTCAATGAGATAAGATAAAGAATGTAACTGCCACCTACTCCTAATCAAATTAATTGGTTTGGTTTTAGGTATAATTTTTTTTCTCTACTTTGAATTTAAGCAAATGAAATGCTGTTTTTTAGATTTCAACTGTAAAGAGCAAACAAATCAGTCATCTTTGAGTGTTCGTTCAGTTTTAAACAGACACTCCTCAGACTTAGAAATAATTACTGCAATAAACAGATAAAGTTATGAAAGAGTGTGAGAATTCTTTTCTCCCCCTCACATTTTTTCGTGATCTTTTCTTTCTTAGAACAACATATTTTATTAATTTACAAAATTTTATCATATTCAGGTTCATATATTTGTAGTCAGTATCCAGTGTTTAAAAATACAGTAATCTTTACCCTTAAGTTATACATACTTCAGTCCCCAAAAACTCTGAATAAAATGCTGTGAAATATACCTTTGGGTTACAGACATATCTATGATTTTGAAAATATATAAACTTTCTCAAGTTGAGTTGTGTGCTTAGTTACTCAAGATCTCTCTATTTTTCTTTCATAATTTCCTTAGACACTAGTGGTAGTAAAAATGCTGTTTTAATGTAGAAATGTCAAAACTCACTTATACAAAATATTTAGGCAGTATAAACTGTTACGAACTTTTGCATTTGCAGTTACAGTTTTTGTTCTGTGCCAGTTCGTTTGGCCTCTGCATACAAGTGTAGGCAGAACAAAGTTCCTAGAAACAGTAGACCAAAGGAGTATGGCTGCCTTCTGACAGACAGCTTGGAGAAGCCAGGCGGCAGCTGGGAGAAGCTGTTTATGAACATGGGTCTCTCACTGCTCATTTCTTTGTCATGTTCTTTGTCCTGTCAGCCACCAATCCCAGACCTCAGCCTACCTACCTCCTGTACTCTTTCTGTTAGCATTTTGTATTTAGCATTTGGCCATTTAGTCAGAATCTTCTTTCCTGTATTTTCTCAACCAAAATCTGCTCTAAGGTTGATATCTTTTCTTTATACAGTTATGTACTCTCTCCTTTGATATTTTTGCCTTTTAAATCTGCACTCTACTGTGATGAAAAACTTTGTCCCATCTGAAACTATTCAAGTATTAGTATTCAGTGGATGCAGAAGGCCCAGTTTAGGGGAGTGGAGCTGGGTAGACCAGTAGTAGTAGGTTTTGCATGGAGTAGATTTTTTCTGTTCTGCCCATGAGTAATTGTAGCCCTGCCACTAATAATTTAGCACTTCCTTTTTATAAGAATTCACTGATACTTTTCTGATACTTTACTGAACTTTTAAAATTAAGCATGAAACTCATAGATTGTCAGAAATTAGGATTCAAGGCCAATATTCACAAAGTGAACATGTTGACTGGCAGCTGAAGAAACAGTGATTGATAGTGGAACTTTTTTGTTGTGCTAATATAAAAATGCTGACAAGGACAGATTAGAAGGGGTGTGCGTAATTGTTTAAATGCAGCACTGACAGAGTGACTCATACTACCGGAAAGGGGGAAAAAATGAAATAGGGGGTGAGGTAGAAAAGGGGAGAAAGGAAAAAGAAAAAAAAAAAGCACCTTTCTTCAATTTTTAATCTCATGTTATCGTTGCTGGAAAGTCTAGTGAGATTGATTGCAAAGATAGCTGTTTGTTAATGGGTCATAAAATAAACAGGAACAAAATAGTGGTGGATGAGTGATTTTTAGAATCTCTGTGTTATATCATATTCAAGTATGGCCCTTCACACCCTGATTAGAATTTTAAATATGTCTGGGAATTAAGCAAAAGAATTTATGGGGAAAAAAAGACCTCCACAGAGTAGCTTCTTAAGCATGCTGGAATGCTTTGACCTTGAAAAGATAAATCCAGAACAAGCTAAAAACAGCACATAACATTACTGCTAACGTGCAGTGCATAACAGGTTACTATGTATCATAAAATACAGAGAAGCAACCAGAGAATGAAAACAGAATTATGTTTAAAATGGGATGATATAATGATACAATCCTTAATACTATTCAGAGGCATTTAAATTCTATTATGAAATACAGCTTGCTTTTCTTATGGAGGATCAGTTAGACTATATGTTCCAAAATAATATATATATATATATACACATATATATGTGTGTGTGTGTATAATAACTCATTCAAAAAATAAACAAGTAGAGGGGGGATTAGTAAAGTTTAGATAGAATCTTCTTTTTTATGATCTAAAGTCAATCTATTTGATATTGTTTTTCTTTGTTTGCATGCCCAGATATATCTCCCAAAGCCAGCCTTAATCAGTAAAGGGTATAAATTAAAGACTTTTCAGATAAGTACAGATAACTTCCATCTAGATAGCTCCAAATTTATATAGAAACTAAGTTTATTTTGGAAGACTTTGCAAATGAATATTCTATTTTCTTTGTAGGAGTTGGGAGCTGTGGACCGCTATTATAGTTCACAGGGAGAAAGTAAAGGGAAGGTTTTCTATGGGAGTATCCCTCAGTCTGCCCCAAGGGTTTTACAGCCACCAGAGACTGACCAAGAGCAAGGAAGGCTGGTGATGTGAGATGGAGGCAAGAATCCTAAAGGGAACTGGGTATTTATTCAACATTCTGTTTTGTCTTCTTTTGTCCAATCTGACAATTCTATGAAGTACAGTATTCTGCAATGCAGAAACAGCAATCCTGACTGTAAAATTAAAAAAGCATTACAAATCCTTACAATGGCACTTCAGAACAAAACCAGTATGTATACTCTTTCCACTTAAGAAAATAAGATACTTTTCTCCCTTCTAATGAAATAAAATGAACATTTGAAAAGATTTATATTTTTTTCAACTTTGAAGTTAAAAAATCCCTCATTTATTTGAATTGTTATAAAAAAAAAATCTCATGAGATAACAAGGCTCAATTGAGCCTGTTAGCTTTAACACAAAGTTAAGCCAATAAAAACTGTTCGGAAACATGAATTTCCGTTTACATGAAATACAAGTTATTCAAGTACTTATACAATGGGTCAAACCCAGTTCACCTTCTTGTGATTTTCTTTATCCGTGTCAGAGCATTTATTAATTTTTTATGTTTATCTTTAAGCTAACAAATTTCATTTCTAAAATCAGAGTGTATGAAACCCACTCTACATGACCCTCCTCACATCTCTAAAGCCTCTAAGTATTTGCCTACAAAAACATTTGTGTGATTGTTAGAAATTCCTCTCGTGTCTCCATCTAAAATGTAATCATTGACTTTTGAAATATTAAAAGAAAATGCCTTTAAAAAAATGTCACCCCAGGACAGTGAAGTAACTGAAACACATCCCACATTTAACATCCAGTTTAATACAACGTTTAATCTGTTGTACCTGACAAGGGGCAGATATTTTCTGTGAATAATACAGGGAACACAGTAGTTAGGCAATTCTCAAAATGGTTAGAGGAAAGGAATGAGAGGAAAGTGGTTAATTTATTATTTGTGTGTATGTGGAAGAGAGAATCAGGAAAAGTACTTAACATGATTTTACCTCCTCTGGTTTGTGCCACTTAGACCAAAGAAATTAACATTTTCAAGCCCAGAACTTGATCATATCTGTGTTCTAAGATGACACTTAGGATAAAAGTGCTTCAGCACAGATGTGCAATGTATTTCTGCATAAGTGTATGTTTTCAAGGCCACTTATTAGAGGCTGTTACACTGTGATAGAAAATATATATTTAGTCTTCTTTCCTGGTTCCTGGCCCAGAGTTCCTAAAATCCTGTGGAGATAGGGTTGACAGATGTATCTTCCATTATTTATAATAACCCCTTTTCAACATACCTGAGTTTATGCTAATGATGTGATTCTAGGACAATGGTTACTAGAGGGACTGGTTACTAGAGGAACCAACCAGTGGTTAGAGGCCTGGAACTTTTAGTATTACCTCTGGGCAGGGGAATGGGCTTTGAGGTTGAGCCAAATCACCAATGACCAATGATTTAACCTCTCATACCTACATAACAAAACCCCCATAAAAACTGTAACCGAAGGGGTTCAGAGAGCTTCTGAGGTAGTGACCATATCAAGGTACAAATCTGGAAAAGGCATGGATGCTCCATGCCCCCCTCACATATCTAGCCCTATATGTCTCCTCCATTTGGCTGTCCTTATATTATGTTCTTTTTTTTTTCATTGAAGTATAGTCGCTGTATATTATAAGTCTACAGTATATAGTGATCACAATTTTTAAAGGTTATATTCCATTTATAGTTGTTATAAAATATTGCCTATATTCCCTGTCCTATACAAGGTATCCTTGCAGCTTATTTTGCACAGAATAATCTGTACCTTTTAATCCCATACCCCTGCGTTGTTCCCCCTTCCCTGTACCCACAGGTAAACACTAATTTGTTTTCTTTATCTGCTAGTCTGTTTCTTTTTTTTGTTATGTTCACTAGTTGCATTTTTTAGATTCCACATATAAGTGATATAATATAGTATTTGTCATTCTCTGACTTATTTCACTTATCATACCTTCCAAGTTCATCCATATTGTTGCAAGTGGCAAAAATTTATTCTTTTTATGACTGAGTAGTATTCCATTGTATACAGATACCACATCTTCTTTATCCATTCATTTGTTGATGGACGCTTAGGTTGCTTCCGTATCTTAGAAATTGTAAATACTGCTGCTCTGAACATTGGGGTGCATGTATCTTTTCAAATTAATACCAAATGTTCATTGGAAGGACTGATGTTGAAGCTGAAACTCCAATACTTTGGCCACCTGATGCGAAGAGCCGACTCATTGGAAAAGACCCTGATGCTGGGAAAGATTGAGGGCAGGAGGAGATGACAGAGGATGAGATGGTTGGATGGCATCATCGACTCGATGGACATGGGTTTGGGTGGACTCTGGGAGTTGGTGATGGACAGGGAGGCCTGGCATGCTGCGATTCATGGGGTTGCAAAGAGTCGGACACTACTGAGAGACTGAACTGAACTGAACTGACCCAACAATGCCACTCCTGGGTGTACACTCCAAAGAAACAAAATGCTAATTCAAAAAGATACATGAATATATTCTTTATGATAAATAGATAAGAGTAAATAAAGCACTTTCCTGACTTCTGTGAGCTGTTCTTCCAGATTATCAAACTTGAGGAGAGAGACATGGGGCAGATGACAGAAGTACAGGTGACCACTGGGACTTGAAGTTGGCATTCAAAGTGGGGAACCGTCTTGTGGGACTTAACCTCTAGGGTTGGCTCTGATTCCTGGTGGCTGAATTGTAAGACATACAGTTGGTATCTGGAGAGTTGTAGAACTGGCTGGTGTGGGAAAAAGCCCCACTCATTTTGTGTTAAGAGTGTTGAAAGTAAAGGAAACAGTTTATTTGGGGGCACTGGGTGCACATTATATTTCACTTCTATCACACTCACTCATATTCATGAATTTAATTGTGAATGCCATCTCTCAGTAAAGATTCAGAGAAATCTAGAGACTTGAAAACGCATTCCCATTCCCTCCAAGTCTCACATGCAAAGCTTGGTGGCTTCATGGTATAATGCATTAGAGAATTCATCCATTTTGCTGCCTCTGGATGATTTTTATTCTATACATAAAGAGTACTATCAGAATTTCATAGGTCTGTGTGCTGAATCATTTATATAAGAGGCTGTAGAATGCATATTTATGAATGCCTGGAATATTCTGTCTTATAGCACCATGTTTTTTGTGGTATTTGCATCTCAGGTTATCTACAATTATTGACTAGCCTAGCAACATTGGAAAGTTGAGTTTGACTTAAAATTTTATGTAGAAATGAAATGTTAGTATCACAGCATTATTTTTGCAGTTATTTAAAATATGAACCAATGAGAAACCCCAAATGGGTTTGTAAAATTACTAACCTTTGTTTCTTCATTTCAAAATGACTTTTTTTGTAGACAAAACAACGGATGGCAGTCTTGACTCTAATTCCATTCCTGTATTGGACTCTCATCTATGTACTTTTGGGTAATGTGCTGTACCAAAACCGCAGGGTGAAGCCAAGCTACCATAGTAAACTTGGGGGCAAGATGTGAACCAAGGACTTCTGGCTGGGAAATCAGGATGGCTTCTTAGAGTATGTTGCACTTAAATGGACTTTGCTATACAGAGAATTTTTTGAATGGAGCCCATTCTGTATTGACTGAAATCTGTGAGGCTGAGAGAACTCTAACACTGATTTTGTTTCCAAGTCTATTATTCTTATTTTGATCAGACTTTTAACATTTCTGAAAGAAGGACTAACATGAGGACTTCAGAGATTTACACTCTTTATTGGTTTGTCTACAGTGATATTTTGTTTCAGTTTGCTATTTAATGTAATAAGTTTGTATATATTAAATTTAGTTGAATGGTGATATAAAAGGATTTGATGTAGATCTCAATTTCATTGTCTTAAAATACAATAAATTGATTATCCTGAGTCATGTTTACATAACTTAGATACAGTTGCAGAAAACCCAACTATTAATAATCAAGGGGTATTTCTATTTATTTTTAAGTCCTCTGATTGAAAAATAATCCAATTGCAATGTGTAAAGGGAGCTGGCATAGCTTAAATGTGATACAAAAGACCTGCAATACAACGTGCCTCTGCAGAGGAAAACATTGTGCTTATTAGTAGCAAGCGCCTGAGGTTGCCCTGTGGCCTTTGAGCTTTGGGACTAATTGTATAATCGATATTCTTCTACTGGATTTCATACTAATTTTACTCTTGAGAGTGTATGGGACTGGGAGGGGCCTTTGTATTCTGCACACAGGTTGACATTAAACAGTAAAAAAAAAAA
The DNA here is from genome assembly GCF_054371585.1 of Giraffa tippelskirchi. Taxonomy (NCBI): domain Eukaryota; kingdom Metazoa; phylum Chordata; class Mammalia; order Artiodactyla; family Giraffidae; genus Giraffa; species Giraffa tippelskirchi. The sequence goes on from NC_137278.1 coordinate 69,379,252, forward strand.
GTCTTTTGTAATGCTGAAAACCAAAGAAGCCCCTGACAAGATAAGGGATGCTGTCTCCCCTCTCATCTTTGTTTGAACCTAAGAAATCTTTACTAATTGCAGTGAAATCCCGGCTACATCTGGGTCCTAGGGGAGAGACAGGAAAAGGATGTTCATCTCTCCTTCCCACCCAACCCCACACCCTCTGTCTGTTTTAGAGACATGCACTCTCTTTATTGTGGGCTTTGAAGGAAGCATTTAAAGCATTAAAAAAAAAAAAAAGAAAAAGATTGTGTGTACAGTAAATAAATATAGAGGGATCGGCAGGGAGATTGCTGGTTGTTGCTAAGCCATCAAGATGAAGTCATTCAAATACAAACAGGCAGATGGGAGAGTCTTTGTTTTAGCACCAGGCTGTGGTTGGTGTGTGGAGATGGGGAGGCTCTGGAAACCACAGGTGTTTGGGGACCCATAGGCTATCCTCAGGGACAGAATTAGACACAAGAAAAGACTTTAGGTAGGGGCCCTGATTTGGGGATTTTCTGTAAAGAGATGGAAGCAAAGTAGACAGCTTTGTGAAGCCATGTGAAAATGAAACCATGTAACTCAGATTGGAGCTTGAACCCACAGCTTGTCACACAGCCGAGACAGTCTTCCATCTGGTTTCCATCTTAATGAAACTCAAGATCAAACACATGGTTTCCATCTTAATGAAACTCAAGTTCTTGATGTCTCATCACAGAAAGAATTCAGTGAAAGACAAAGTGATAGGTAAGAAGTGGATTTATTTAGAGAGAAATATACTCCACAGAGAGAGTATGGGTATCTCAGGAGAGAGTAGCCTCAAAATACGAAGTGGTTAGTTTTTGCTGCTGCTGCTAAGTCGCTTCAGTTGTGTCCAACTCTTTGTGATCCTATGGACCATAGCCCATTAGGCTCCTCTGTCCACGAGATTATCCAGGCAAGAATACTGGAGTGGATTGCCATGCCCTTCTCCAGGGGATCTTCCTGACCCGGTGATTGAACCTGCATCTCTTACGTCTGTTGCATTGGTAGGTGGGTTCTTTACCACTAGCACCACCTGGGAAGTCCCAGTTAGTTTTTATGGGCTGGTTAATTTCATAAGCTAATAGTGGAAGAATTATGCCAACTATTTTGGGAAGGGGTGGGGATTTCCAGGAATTGGGCCACTGCCCACTTTTTGATCTTTGATGGTTGACCTCAGAACTGTGGTGGCACTGATATGTGTATCACTAAGCTTACTGATGCGTTATGATGATCATATAGGGCTTCCCAGGTGGCTCTAGTGGTAAAGAACTTGGCTGCCAATGCAGGAGATGTAAGAGATGCAGGTTCAACCTCTGGGGTGGAAAAGTCCCTTGGAGGAGGAAATGGAAACACACTCCAGTATTCATGCCTGGAGAATCCCAAGGACAGCAGAACCTGGTGGGCTATAGTCCTTAGGGTTGTAAAGAGTCAGACACGACTGAAGCAGCTTAGCACATAATGAGGCTCAAGGTCTAGTGGAAGTTGACTTGTCCACCATCTTGGACTTATTTGCATATAATCAGTTAATGTCCTGTCCTCGGGCTATGTCGTTCTTTTAAAGTTTGTGCCCTGCCCCCTTCTCTCCTGTTTCAAAAACACAGCTAGTCTTATTCTGTTCTTTTCTAAGATTCTCCCATCTCATCTGACAACATTCTAAGGGGTAAAGGTGAAATCCTGAAAGATTCTAACAGAAAACCATACTTTTTGCCTATTATCCTTCAAGTTTGTCCTTCTAGAAATTGCTCTTCATCTCTACATGGGGGGAAAAAAAACAAACATCTAGTAATCAAGGAAAGATTTTGATCTTCATAGTTTGAGGTTTTAGGCAAGGGTTCTTGAATATTGACTCATATAATTCCTTTACTTCTGTAGAGTCTACGCAGTTTCTCTAGCTTGTATATTGTCTAAACTATTTCATCTCTCTATGGAGAAATATTTTAACACTGAATGCAGAAATACTCTACCAATTCAAAGAACAACCTCAACCCTTAATCTAGAATTAAGTGAAAAAGTTTCTGCATATCCAAAATAGCTTTCATGAAAACTCCCTATTAAGGGCAGCCATTTTCTTTCTTAGTACTTCACTCTGAGCCCTTTGACTTGTATTCAGCAAGTCATTCTTAATCAGCCTGATTGTCTGGTTTCTCAGCCCACAACAGATTGGAAAACAACAAAGGAGAAGCTAAGAAGAGGCATAGTGACAGCCATAGTGACATCTGAAAGCTTGACATTGAAGGAGGAGAGAGAAAAATGATATAGTAGGCATAGAACTATATAGCCATATGGTGCAGTAATGAGTGTTCACCAAGATGACCCCTGAGTCATCAAGGGAAAAAAAAAAGATAATATTATGTTTAAAATATCTATGTAGGAAGGCAGAAAACCAGTGGATAATTTATTTTATAAAGATTATCATCTAAAATTTAGGTGTTAAGTGGACATAAGCTTTAAGTACATGGAAAAATCAGTTCTCCAGAACTGCTCTTTCCCAGGAAATACCCAGGTAAATGAGGTGTTACTAATCTCATCTTTAAACACCCTGCTGATTTTCTCCTACAATTTGGCCATAAATAGCCTGACTATTCATTGTTTTTCAGCAGTTACCTTGTCACAGGAGGAAACAAACCCAAAGAAATGTTAATGAAATATGTTTTCTGTTTTTATTCAATGCCAAATATTATGACTTCTGAGTTAAAAGCAACTGATAAATTAGATACTAACTACTTAATTATAGAAATATTAAGTCTTGCCTGCTCTTCCCAGTACAGACTTCAGAGGTTTGATCTAATGGTTGAGTACAAGGTATCATTTTTACCAACCTTAACAAATTAGTTGCTGGCACTCTGTGGACATTAATTCCCATTTACATGCATAATACAAAAGATGCCCTGACCTAATCAACCGATCACTGCACATTTTGATATATCTCTAGAGGGAGAGAGTCCTTGTCTCACTGGCTTGGCAACAGTCCCTACCAGTGACCTTTAATGCTATTATCCTCTCTCAGGGGAGGAAATCAGGATGTGTTGAACTTTGCAGAATCAAGGCCTTCCTAAGAAATCGAATTTGAAAGCAGGATTTTGTTGATTGTCAGTTTTTACTTGTAATTTCACTGTGATTTTTATGTAGCATTTTATAGATTGTGTTTTTTTTTTTTCTAATTGCCTTAATTTATTGAATAAAACAAACTAGCATTTCTGCATATAGACAGAGGATCGGGACCAAGTGGGCTGAATTTTTTTTTTTTTTCCCCTAGTCAGGCTGGCATGGGCTTATAATGACAAGATTCCGTTTTATCTGAAAAGACCCTGATGCTGGGAAAGATTGAAGGCAGGAGGAGAGAGGGACAACAGAGGATGAGATGGTTGGATGGCATCACTGACTCAATGAACATGAAATTGAATAAGCTCTGGGAGTTGGTGATGGACAGGGAAGCCTGCAGTTCATGGGATCACAGAGTCAGACACGACTGAGCGACTGAATTGAACTGAATGTTATTTTCCCCTCGGGGGGCTCCTTTTGGAAAGGCCCAAGAAATGTATGAGGAATTTGCTGTGATTTCCAGTTGCAGCCTCAACTGGTTACATATAATAAGATGGTAACAGTGGACTGTGGCCTAAGAAACATTATAGCATCCTCAGGAAGCCTACTTGGATAAGAATACATTTTTTAAAATTCATACTGAAAACCTAAACTGGTGTTACGCTGGCTAATATAACTTAGGCTGTGGACTCTGGGGTAGCCTCTTCCTTTTTGATTACTCTGTGTTATCACCAAACTAGTAGCTATCTAGCTCTCTCCGAATATAATTTGGAAGTTGACTTTTTCTTAAAATATTCTTTTGCAGGCATAGCTCATGAAGCAAGTAGGGCCAAGACCTTCCAAAGGGTGAAATGGGTCATATTTGCCTTTGCTGTCCCAAGGCAGTCAATTCTAAGTGCTCACTCTCCCCTTTCCATAAATATCATCCCCCTCATACTCCATTTCTATCCTATTAAATCCAGCCCTGAGGAAACTAGCTCAAATATTGTTCTTTATAAGGTGTAAATGATCAATAAAAGAAAGAAAGGGTCCAGAATCAAATGCCTGGCAGGCGAAGTAGATGAGCAAAAATGACTCAGTGTGAGATGACAGGCAGAGATAGTCTGTGAATCAGAGAGTGTCTACCTCACCATCGAAATCCCCTTCATTTCTATTACACAAGAATGAAGACCCAATAAGACTATATGTTATGATTTTTCAAGAAAAACTGGACACCTAAATTTTTATTTGAGATCTAATGTTTGTAAATGTGGGCAACTATTTCTTTCTTTTTTTTTTTTTTAATTCCATATTGGCTAAATGTAACATTCTGCAATTCAGTTTCCAAACTGCAATTTAAGTACAAAATATCTTCAGATATTTTTTGCTGGATGATGTGGATGGTTATGAGGATTCAGCTTTAATCTCAGAAGAGTATGTTTCTAGTTGCAGAATTGCAGGCATCAGAAAAAAAGGAGGAAGGGATTTGAGAGGGAGAAGAAATTAATAGCTCCAAGCTCCTGAATTTATACTTTAGTGAAAGCCTGTCTATTTTCAATACTTGTCTTTGGAAGCAGGATCTGTATCTTTGGCTTGGTCAAATGAGTGTAGAAGAAAAGCAAAGCACAGCAGAGCATGATACTAGGTGTGCAGCACCTGATGATGATGTTGAAAATACCCAGATAAAAAAATCTATGATTTTTCAAATGCAAAAGATGTTTTGGAGTTTAATGTTGCAGATACCATAAATTTGGTCTTTCTGCAGCTGCTTTTAGGTAAGAGATATAAAAAGTGGAACAAATCGCTCAATTAGTATTTTAAATTAGATATTGACAATATAAAACAAAATTAAGACTATTAATTGTAAAATAAACTTGAGGCAAAAAGAGACCAGAAAGTGCTATGGTAATAAAGACCTTAACTTATTGGGTACTATCCTAGTTGGAGGAGGTTTGGAATGAAGATAAAAAGAAGGAAATGATATATATTCTGAAAGAAAAAGTGACAAAGTATAGTGTCCAAATGAATATAAAGAATAAAATAATCAGATGACTCAAAGTTTTAGTATCATAGCAATAGACACAAACTGGTGTCAATAAACAAGTTTGTGAAACAGAAAGTGATTATAGTTTGGGTCCCATCAAGTTGGAAAGGATAGACTATCCAGACTAAAATGCCAAAAGACCATGTAAAGAAGATAGTGACACACAAAGATATTGGACAGTCCTCAGTGTTTTGCTTTCAGCCCTACCTCACATTTAGAGAGAAGGGCAGAAGACTATGGGTTATATTGAGGCATGTGGCAGCATTTGCGAGAAAAAAAGAATGAAACAGTATATCAAGAACAGCCAAGCTAGCATATTAAAAATTAAGGTGGAAAAAAGTAAATTAAAATAATAATAATAATAAATCTTGTTTAAGTGAGAAGTTCATCTCTAGAATATATTTTTTAAAAAGCTAGTTTTATTTAACTTTAAGAAGAAAACAAACTAAAGTTGGACTCATTTATAAAAATGTATGATTTATGATGATTCTTACAAAATTGTATTTTGAAAAGCAATCGTGTTTCCCATTTTTGGTGCCTTTATTATTTAGTGATCTAATACTCATCTGTGACTCAAAATTCAAATTCTCTGATTCATGTTCTGTTCATGTTTGTCAATGAGAGGTGGATTCCCAATATTTTCTACCAAAAATAATATGTAAGGCAAGAATTTTTCAATTTAATGAATGCCAACATACCAATTTATTCTTATCCAAAATAAGGCAGAGGAAATGAAGCAGAAAGTGAGATTTCAAATGTTTTCTTAACAATTTAATACGGACATAAACTGGGATGTGGCCAAAACCCCATCTCTCAGTGCGTCATAATCTGCATATTGACAGATACTAGGTGATTCGTGAAGTTGCTTAGGGCTTGTCACCATCTATCATTCCATTTCTGCCTTGCGGGCTGGAAGAGATATTTGGGAAACAAGTCAACTATAGATAGCAAAATGAGAAACCACCCTATTATATGCATTTTCTTGTTCACTTTTAACCTTTCAAGATGTATTTTAATGAAATTCTTTAGAATTATCATTTACATTTCAGAATTGGTCTGAAAATACAATAATAAATAAAGATAATATAAGTCAGCCATTAGTGTGAATTAAGTGTACTAATTAGTATGCTATATTATAGTTTGTTGAGATTTGCAATGGTGGGAGTAGAGGATAACTTAAATAAACTAAAGGAATAGAAAATTGCAGGAAATAAGATGCACAGGATGGATAGAATGGGTACATATAGTAACTATCTGATGCCATTCGAAAAGATTGTTCTACAAACGTGAACTTTCCAGATAAGTGATGTTTTCCACTTTGTGCAACAAAACTTTTCTGTTTCATTTTATTATTTTGAAGGCAATACACACTTCCTACATTGTTGAATGGAACCTGCTAGCGTAAGTTAACCTCTTTTTGATAGCACAAGGTCATCATTATGAACATTAATCCCTGTACTATGCTATAATACAGTAATTCCTGTGGGGCTACTGAGGTGTGTAAAGCTGCTGCCCTCATGCTAAGCTACTATGCTTTCTAAATTCCTATATCTATCTTTTATATTTCACTTCTTAATCCTCCTCCCTTATTAGGAGAGCAATTTCTTGTTGTTATCATCAATATGCCTGCTTATTGAAGCCACTTCCAGGTTAGAGCAACTGTTTGCTTCTGATTTGCTGTAGGCTAGAAAGCCAAATAACACACCATTTAGAATCCTGTCAAAGATAAAGCTAATAGATTACAAAAGAGGTTCTACAGAGCACTTCTGTGTGCAAAGTGAAAAACTTCTGTGAAGGAATTATGCCATAGCTATTTCAGCTTTCAGATACTTTATTTGCTTCTTGATTATTATCTTTGTTCTGGAAAGTCAGGAACTCAGGCTAAACACCTTCCAGTGTAATCAGTGTACACAGAACAACTAAAAGTTGCCTTCGCTAAATTATTAAAGCACACCACACTTAGTAGGCTCTTAAGGGTTGATCTATAAGTATGTATTTAGTTATATAACTGCATCTATGTATAGACATATATGCATATACATGTAAAACTTGTGTATAAATGTGTTACTATATACGGAGCTGCATTATAAAGTATTGAGATCACTCTGCTCCTCTATCTTATAATTTATACAGCCATTTATTCCAAAAAAAATGTGTGTATAAGCTTTATCTTTTAAAATTACTCCTGCATTGCTGAGATTACTTTTGTTCCTTTCCTAGACCTTAGGACATGACATATACTGTTTTGCTGATTCTTGCTAGATCCTTGGAAATACTAGCTACTGAAAATCTCAATCCATGTCAGCCTATGGAGTGGGATGGTGTTATCTCCTGATAATGAAACAATATTGCATGTCACCATGACTTGCTTTTGTTTGACCCCTTCTGCCTTTGCACTGACATCAAGCTATAACATTATTAAATGCTGAAAAATGCCACAAATTTAGTGTTACATGTTCCAGCCAAGGGATGAAGCTTCTAGGAGTTTCTTCTCTCTTATTTCATCTCAATAGGCCAAGAAGTTTAGCACTATTATTTTGAGACTATTATCAGTACTCTGTGTTGAAAGTCAGTTCTTAACCTTCTTTTAAAAAGTAGGAAGATATTGGATGATGCAAGTGAATGAGAGCAATTTAAAGATGGTCTGGTTGTGTATTACAAGTAAATGGGTTAAAGGTTTAGGAGATTTTCTTGGGAAAGCTATAAGTTTCTTTGTAGCTAGAAAGATGTTAGTCATTGTCTTCTGCCTGGGTAATTTACTGAGGGCATACTTACAGTCTCACATAGTTCACAGGTTCTCACACAGTTCTCATACTATATGAGACAGGCAGTTGTAGGACATGGAAAGGGAAACTAATTAATTTTAGGTGGGAATGCAAACTTGTGACCTTGTCACTGTGTACTGACATACAAGTTAATAGGGCTTGTATTTATTTAATGACTGACAGCTACCATTCATTGGCTCTGTGTCAGGAACTATGCTTTATGTTTCAGATGGTATCTCATTTGATCTTCACAAAAACTCTGAAGTTGATATTATTATCAGTCTCTATAGATGAAGTTGCTTGAGGTTTAGAAAGATAGAGTGCCATGCCCAAGATTAAACAGTTAATAAGTGTCAGAACACAGTTTTAATTACTATGCTGATTTGTAGTCATAATGTTAATGTGGACACATCCAATAAGTCAAATTTGTATAAACAGCATTGACTTAACATCAAACCATTTGCTTTGATTAGTTATAAAAATGGCATGACTGCTGAGTAGTAAAATTATTACCATCAAATAGTTCAACAAAGAAAAACTCCTATTTCCCTTTTTCCTCCAAAGTTTTATGGCTTGGTGGGGTACAGGGGAATGGTTGAAATTAATTAGTACTAGAAGATTGCATCTAGATTACTGTTAAGTGATTTGTATTTAATATTTTTTTCTTATTACTTTCTACTAGAATACATATCATTTAGTCTTTACTGGAATGTTTGTAACAAAAAATCTGCTGAGTGCCTGTTAGTTCACATCAGCCCAAGTCAAAGTCCTTGATTCCAGGATGCTTCTGTATGGCTTGGTACTCTTTTGTGTCCACATATATTACTATATTTCAGCTCCTTTGCTCCTGTCCTCGAGGGCAGGATGGCCTGTTCAGCCCTATGCCGGGCCCTTACTTCCAAAATAGGAGTATAAGACCCAGACCAGAGATGATTTTGTTCCTTGGATTTAGTTCTGATCATTTTTCTTAAAAGAGGTTAATATCATTCCATTTTCATTTGATCCAGTCGTCTATGCTTCATAGACATTGGAAAATAGGAACTGATTTTAAAAAGCAGAGAGTACCACATTTTTTGCACTGTTGCTGTTATTATAGTTTTCATGCACTTCAAGTATGGCAGATAATGTAAAGACCAATTGTCCTGATACCAGCTTCTGTTTTTTAATGTCTTGACTGTAAGCTGTTGAAGTAAGTTCCCTGGGTTTGCCTAGGCAGTGATAAAGAAGCAAGGCTACATATAAAGATGGACAATGGAATTGTATTTTTAAGAAATTATCTCTTGCTATTGTAATAATGGAAAATTGAGTGCTATAAGTTGCGCTGACCAGCTGCCTCCTGCTGGTCTCAGTATTCGAGTGGGATATAGCTGAGATTGCAGTGTGTTAACAGTGCTGCCCAGCAATTTGAGCATTGGATGGCATAACTCTGAATTCCAGCAAAGCATCCTTTTTTCCACTGCATGCTTAATTATTTTGTTTTATTTTAACTTAGCTTTGCCTAAAGTCACTAAAAAGAAAAAGAAATTCCTTTTCCTGTAGCATACTGTTTTCACATCTGCTAATTTCTTCCCTATGCTAAAATGATTTCCATCTCAGAAAGGCCAGATAATATCCTTTGTAATTTTCCATAGGCTATTACTTTATGGAAAATTTTGATGTCTTCTAGATCTTAGAGGAAACACTTAAGAGGATCCAGTGGACTGAAATTTTATTTTTTAGTAATATTTGACATTATGTCAACATTATAGCAATGTTTCTCTTAAACTTCCCTTTACCTATTTTTATAGTCCATTTTCTTGACTTCTGAAAGGAAAAAAAAACTTATTTTTAAACCTTTTTCTCAAAATTTAAAGCTTATTCACAGCAGAAGTGAATCCTTCAGAGGTCTCTACAGTGTACTTAGAGTAGATTAGATAATATATTTGATAAAAAGCAAAATCAAAGTAAATTCAGAAAATGCTTTTTTTTCCTCCCTTAGGTTAATTCATCCAGACTTCATGGACATTATATTTATATATTCATTGGACTATTTGTAGATTTAAAAAAAATACTAGATGTGACATTACTATGTTCTAAATTAAAGTTTTAGCAAAATACATTGAGGGAGTTCCTGTTTAGAGACAACACAGCGTATATAACCAGATGAATGTTAAATAGGAAACAAATGTCCTGGTTGTAGTCCTTAGCAACTGTCTCACTCAAGACAAATCAGTTAAATTTTATAAGATGCATTTTCTTCATATGCATTGTTTTATCAGTAAGATAAAGGTCATTGTATTTACCTTTTTTGATTTTTGTGAAGCTCATGTAAGTCGAATAAAATAATTTATTTCACAGTGTCTTACTACTATCAGTTCCCAGTGGTCAATAGTGTGAAATCCCAGATCATCTCTAGTTGACTTTGATGAATGGTATGTAAGCTTTACTCTAGTGGATTTGGGGAGTTTATAATATTTCAAAGTAATGCAACTGTACTGCAATCTTGATTCTGGAAGAGCTAAAATACTTTTAGTTTTTCTTCCTTGCCTGTGTCATTCAACCTTTGTTTCTTCCTCTGTGTTAAGAACAGACAGTATCACTTCTTCGATCCTGTGTAGCCTAGCTGTTTAACTGACTTGATCATGCTCACTGAGGTGAGGGGGTGCTTCAATCCCTGCCCCACACTCCCAGAGTCCTCCCAGACATTTGCCCCTTCATGCTTAAAAACTATCCCAATATCTTTAATCCGAACTTGGCATTCACCATTATTTCACTCTTCCTTGGGAATCTGCTTTTCTACACCCTCTCTTGCTTGTGAGGCATAACAAAGAAGAAAATACCAATGTAGCCACTGTTCCAATTCATACCAAGCGTGTGTCTCCACATCCCCCCAAAACTGCCAACCTCTGGGCTCCAGAATGACAATGCATTTGTAACAAGTAGAGAATCCCTTCCTTTCCAACTCTGGGCCTCCAGGTGTCACTTGAATTTCTGATATTTCTCTGTGTGACCCATAGTCTCCACACATCCCCTTTGAATTTCTCTAAGCACTATCTCTTTAGGAGCTAAAACCAGTCAAATAGACCTCATGGGTTCCAATTTACTCTTCTCAATCATCCTCCTGTGTTTCCCTACCTCTGCCCATTTCCTCTCTCTCTCTTTTCCTAATTATCATCATCATCTCATGCATATTGTATGGTGATAAGTTTGGACAATGGAAGAAAAGAGAATATTCTTTGTACTAGCAAAAAGAAGTAGGAAAAAAAAAATCTCAGTTGGGACAAATTACCATATGTGATTTAAAAGATTCTCTGGAAAAGAGGCTCTAGTGTTAACAAATCATCAAAGGTCCAAATTAAAAATGTGCTAAGAATTTGAAAACAAGAATTGCCAGTGCTGGTCAGTGAATGGTTGAAGACAGCTTCATAACACTTGATTCTAGTTAAAATGTATAAATAAATATGTGCTCAGAAAAGAATTACCTTTACATAGCATCTGTATTTTCTCTGAAAGCTGCAGTGCATTTTTACAAGAATGTTATTTAGAATAGTAGAATACTTTCTGAAGATTTTCAATAGCAAACCAGGAAATTCATCTAAGTTCTATAAATAACTTATCTTGCATGTGAAATGAAATTTAAATTGCAATATAGGCTTGTGTATTCATGTTATATTAATGCACACAATGCTTGATCATAATGTGTTGATGAACTTGCCTCACAAATCTCTTCCTATCAAACAAAACACCAGATGCAATACTTCTAATGTGACTTGACAAAACTAGATTCATTGGGCAGAAAAAAAATGAAATGCTTTAAATAAATGTCATTAGCAGTTTGGAGGAAGGAAGCAAATTGCTCTGATAATGTGTCAGACCCTTAACCAATCGACATTAAAAAAAAAAATTTATTTGGAGTACTAGAGAAGATGGTAGAATTTTATATGTATACATACATATATATATTCAGGAATATGGCTATTAGAATATATCATATTAGCTGTGATTCACAATGATTCCTGAGATGGCATTTCAAAGAAGCAGATGATTTGTACAAATACCAGAGGCAACATTAATAATAAACCTCTTGTGGACTATTCCATGTACATGAAGCAAGTGTGGGCTTAAGAATAAAAGTGTGAAAGAGGGAACCTGCTTTTCTAAATATTGACCTGAGAAGGGATATATCTATTTACAGTCTTTGACTAGACTTTTTTCCATACAGGTTTTTACAGCTTTGATATCAGGATTTAACAAAGAAATAATCATCTTTCGTATGTACTCAGAAAATATATTTCCAGAAGTCCAATCTAGTCACTCAGCCAGCTGAGGTAAAAAATAATTCAGTGGAAAGTCCACCAGACCAATGGAATTATCTAAATTGATTGTCTGTGTGACTGAATTAGGCCAGTAAATTTAGTCAAAACTGTAGACTTTGCAACTGAGTGCTAACACAAAAACCTTGAGCTGGCAAAAGAGATGGAAATACAGTAGAGTTTCTTAGAGTGTTAGCAAACAGGAAGGACAACTTAACACTTGTATCCTTGAGTTACAATACAACTAACTTATTCCAGAGTCTTTCAATAGCTTGTACACAGGCATTGCCAAAGCTAAATTCTGGAAGAGAGTATCAATTATACATTGGCTGTTGAAAACTCTTTGAAATTCTCACCATGAGATTCTTCACAGAGCCAGAACAAAAAGTGTTGTGGGAAAGTCCCAAACTGACTGTTCCCTGTGCTTTTTCCTGCCTAGAATGTACTATTTCTAAGGCACCACTTTTTAATGAGTGTTTCAAAAAGAAAAGACTGAAGGAGATATATAAGCTGTCATGCTCCTCTGAGCATGTAAAGTTCTGCTGAGAGGGAAAAAATGACGGTTCTACCCTTGGCCCTGCTGTTCATGAAGGGCCCCACACTTATTTCTGTCTCACTGCTCTCAAAAACATACCATCATTTTAGTCACACTTGCCATATCATGGCCTTTCATACCGAGTAGCAAATAATTGTTCAGTGCTTTTACGCAGAATTTTGAAATGAATGAATGAATGAATGCATTGTATTAGGGACTTATAAAGGCTTCTTGTTTCCTCTTTTTACCTCACAAAACTTATGTTGCTTTAAAAGTCTCAGCACATAACCTAAATGCTCCAGGCCAAGTTGAACTTGCACTTTTTTGAAATTCCTTAGCACTTACGTGTCCTCAACAATTGGTTATCAATTGGTATAAAAATATTAATTATTATTATTATTAGAGATAACACTAAATGGTTAGCATGTATAATGCCATAAGCACGTTGTATGTATTATATCTTTTAATTCTCTTAAAAATTGGAAAAGTATCACGTTGTTCAGTTCAGTTCAATTCATTTCAGTCGCTCAGTTGTGCCCGACTTTGCAACCCCATGAACTATAGCACACCAGGCCTCCCTGTCCATCACCAACTCCCAGAGTTTACTCAAACTCTTGTCCATTGAGTCGATGATGCCATCTAACCACCTCATCCTCTGTTGTCCCCTTCTCCTCCTGCCTTCAATCTTTCTCAGCATCAGGGTCTTTACCAATGAGTCAGTTCTTTGCATCAGGTGGCCAAAGTATTAGAGCTTCAGCTTCAACATCAGTCCTTCCAATAAATATTCAGGACTGATTTCCTTTAGGATGGACTGGTTGGATCTTATTACTGTCCAAGGGACTCTCAAGAGTCTTCTCCAACACCACAGTCCAAAAGCATCAGTTCTTTGGCACTTAGCTTTCTTTATAGTCCATCTATCACATCCATACATCACTACTGGAAAGACCATAGCTTTGACTAGACAGAATTTTGTTGGCAAAATAATGTCTCTGCTTTTTAATATGCTGTATAAGTTGCTCATAACTTTTCTTCCAAGGAGTAAGTGTCTTTTAATTTCATGGCTACAGTCACTATGTGCAGTGATTTTAGAGACAAAAAAAAAATAAAGTCTACTGCTGTTTCCACTGTTTCTCCATCTATTTGCCATGAAGTGGTGGGACCAGATGCCATGATCTTAGTTTTCTGAATGTTGAGCTTTAAACCAACTTTTTCACTCTCCTCTTTCACTTTCATCAAGAGACTCTTTAGTTCTTCTTCACTTTCTGCTATAAGGGTGGTGTCATCTGCATATCTGAGGTTATTGATATTTCTCCCGGCTATCTTGATTCCAGCTTGTGCTTCATCCAACCCAGCGTTTCTCATGATGTACTCTGCATAGAAGTTAAATAAGCAGGGTGACAATATACAGTCTTGATGTACTTCCTTCCCTATTTGGAACCAGTCTGTACAGGTACGAATATTGAGGCTCAGAGAAGGCAACTTGCCCAGTATCACAACGCTCGTAATTAGCAGAACTGAGAATTAAGCCAAGTCTATCCTATGACCTAACACTCTTTACTACTAAGCTATCTCACCTTCTGTTTGGATACTTTCCTTTTTTTCATTAATGCATATTGTCTTCTCGCATAGATTTTAAGCTTCTCAATTCATTCGATATCCTGCACGGTGCCTTTGATAGTGCTAAACACAATACATGTCATTGACACATACTTGATTTATTAATTATCAATATTCTTAGCTAATGCACTTCTTTGCATTTTTATTATTCCTCTGACAATAGTCCCTAAAATTCAGTTTTCTTAAAGAATGGTGTGTTTGAGTTCACAACTGAAGTGTATTTGTGCCATGTTAATTTTAAACTTGAGTAACAAATAACTTGAGTGACTCATAGTTATATGGTAAATTTTTTGAGATGATGTGTAAATATTGTTTTTCTGTGTTGCACTGGAGTAGCTTGAGTTAACATATTTCACTGTTGTCCCAAAAGCAATCTTCTAGTTTATCATCACTTCACCGGCCAAATACAAATGCTTATTTTTTCCTAATTATGCTGCTTATACAGACAAGCCAAACCTAGTTAATTTCCTGAAACAGCATAAATTTAAATTATCCTTTTCTCAAAAGCAGTGGTAGTCTAACACAACAAATTAAGTAATTCTTAAAATCTGTCTATGTTTCTATTATTGACTAGTAGCCCAAAATACTGAAGCAGACTGTTAGAAGCAAATAGTATTGCCAATCAATTTAAAAATCTATTGATTCCCAGAATAGCATTTGTGGTTTATAGGACTGCTGGACTATTTCATTTCTTTTTTTTCATAGCTAACCTTGTTACTTCAGATTCAGCACATCTAAAATTAAACTCATTATCTTTGCTCCAAAATATATCCCTCTTTCTTTATTTTCTCCTATTCATCCAAGCCAGAAACCTGCAAATTATTCTCAGCTTTTACCCCTCTCATCTACATGTATAAATGATCACAAAATTCTGCTGTTTTTCCTCCAAAATACTCTCAAATCTCTCCCCGTTTCTCCATGCCACTGCTATAGCTAGACCTGTCATTCCTTGGCTGAAGCTTTATAATATCTTTCCAAATGACCTCCCTGACTCCTACTTTGTCTCTTTCTCATTTTCCACATTTAGTGAAACTCAAATGTGATTGTGCTTGGTCACTCAGTCATGTCCAACTCTTTGCAACCCCATAGGCTGTAGCCCATCAGGCTCCTCAGTCCGTGAGGACTCTCCAGGCAAGAATGCTGGAGTGGGTTCCCATGTCCTCCTCCAGGGAATCTTTCCAATCCAGAGATTGAACCCAGATCTCCACACTGCAGGCAGATTCTTTACTGTCTGAGCCACAAGGAAAGCCCAAATGTGATTATGTCACTCCAATTTTAGAAATCTTTCCATATATCCCTATGGCCTAAGAATAAATGCCAAACTTCATGACAGAGCACAGAAAGTCTCCTTGATTTGGCCTCAGCCCACCTGTCATCTGTTGTGTTCTCTAAAGAGAACGCTGTTCCCTCCATTCTACCTTTTCCTTTTCAGACCACGTCTCCAAGAGTTCCTTACTTTTCTCTAAGTGCCATCGTACCTTGTATACATCTTTGTGAAGGCTTTTATGTTCCATTATTATAATTAGTTATTTACCTGTCTTTTCTATTAATTGGTAGATATGTCTTCCTTTAGATAAAATATGTGTGTGCTTATTTGCTTAAGTTGTGTCCAACTCTTCGTGACCCCGTGGACTGTAGCCTGCCAGGCTCCTCTGTCCATGGGGTTTTCCAGGCAAGAATACTAGAGTGGGTTGCCATTTCCTCCTCTAGGGATCTTCCTGACCCAGGGATTGAACCTGTGTCTCTTGTGTCTTCTGCATTGGCAGAGAGGTTCTTTGCTACTAATGCCACTTGGGCAACCCCTAATAAACAGTAGATGTTTAGTCAGTGTTGAATGGATGAGACCGCTTCTTTATATGCTAGCATTTTCCAACATGTCACTTTTTCTAGAAAACAATTTTCTAGTTATGAATTCCCATGCAGAATAAAACTTCTGATCATAACAGAAATGTATTTTAAAGCATCTAACCTCAGAAATAAATAGGCAGATCTGAGAGCTAAGAGCTATCATAGTCTCTAAACTACTCTTAATTTTAATTATTGTCATTCTCTCCATTTTGTTAAGTTTTTTCAGAAGTTACATTGCCTCACCCTTACTGCCTACTTTGTAACATATGCAGATATGTATAGGTTCAAGAAATATCAAGAAATAAGCAGTTCATTTTCCAGTTTAATAAACCAGAACGAAACGATGGTGGCATGTTAGATGTGATCTAAATGTGTTGCTTTGCAAATATAATGATATGTTTGAATTATAAATACGTAGTGATGCTTACAAAAGCATGTTTGGTTTAATATGAAGTTTTCCACAAGTGTTCTTCTATTTCAGGGGACCTCATGAAAAAGTTTAATTGAATACAGCCATGTAAAATATATTTAATAAACTTAAATGATAATAAGCCAACCACTTTTTTAAAAAGTACCATGTAGACAGTATAGGATTTTATCCATAACAGCTGGGAAATTCAACTGAATACCATTTTAGTTTCACTTAATGAATTTTCTTTGAATCTCTATTAGTCAAACTATTGATATTCACATTTTACTCAAAAGAAAACTGAAATGAGGAGGAAAGCAAAACTTCAGAGTGGATGTCTGAAACACTGAATTTCTACATTTGTTGTTTTAAGACCTCTGTAACAAATTCTTTGCTCTCCCTCAAGGGATTCAAGTTCAGTTTAAAATTACTTATCAAGTTAAACAAGCATATGACTCCTCTTGAACGTAGCAGTTAAAGAGCAAGGTAGAAGTATAAAAGTATGGTTGCATTTTAATGAAGCCATTGTTTGTAGATTAACTTGAGTAATTACATTGCAATTTAAAAAAAAGCAAAAAGAGTCACAGAAAATTTCCACTGAACTAACTATGAATTGTATTTCTTTAACATTAAAGGTTGAATGTATAGCTTATAATTGGTGGTAGAAAGGACAGGGGACTGACAGGAGCCTGGTGTGCTACAGTCCCTGGGATATGACTTAGTGAATTAACAACATGCTCAACGAGACAGAAGGAGCCAATAAAAAACTTTACATTGCTGTTAGAAAATCAAATTATTTACATTCCAATGATATACTATGAATAGTCAGTGGACATTAATGGCTGTTATAGCAAATTATGGTTAAAACATTTTCAAAATTACTGTATCCATTAATGAGTAATATGAATCATCATAAAGAGATGATATTGATATCTACATGTATTTTAGGTTAGGCACTAACTTGAATATAATTCGAGTAAAAGCTGAACACTACAAAGAATCAGATAAAATGTAAGAGTAACACAAGACACACAAAGAGAACTTTAAATCCTAATGAGCATATTCTCTCATTATTTTTTTTTAGTTTGGGTCTTCCTGTCAAGAAAACAGATGAAAAATTGTCATTCTTATTGAAAGATTTATTGTGCTAGAGTTACCACCTGTTTACTGGCAGCTAAAATTCTGGAAGTTTAACAAAATAGCAAAATGTATAGATTGTTAAACTATACTGCTGAATTAGCAAAGCTCCATTTAACTATTCTTTCTTTGTTTTTGTAATTAAATTGTAACATCATATTGGAATACAAAAGTTTTTCCCCAAGGCCAGCATGCTTTCTTCTATAACAAATTACACTCCAGGTTCTTACTATTGAAAACTTATATTTAGTTACAAAATGTGCATGCAATAAGCAAAATATGGTTTGTGTGACTTAAGGCATTGTGAATACTTAATAAATTTGGTGTAATGAATATTATCAGGAGAAAGAAATGATTTGAAAATAATAAGATTGATTATATAACATAAATCAAGAAGAATATAAGGTAATTATATCACAACAAACGGTGGAAAATTCATAAGAGATAATACCAGACCACCTTTCCTGCAACCTAAAAAATCTATATGCAGGTCAAGAAGCAATGGTTAGAACTGGACATGGAACAACAGACTGGTTCCAAATCTGGAAATGAGTACATCAAGGCTGTATATTGTCACCCTGCTTATTTAACTTACATGCAGAGTACATCATGCGAAATGGCGGGCTGAATGAAGCACAAGCTGGAATCCAGATTTAATCAATAACCTCAGATATGCAGATGACACCACCCTTATGGCAGAAAGTGAAGAAGAACTAAAGAGCCTCTTGATGAAAGTGAAAGAGGGGAGTGAAAAAGTTGGTTTAAAGCTCAACATTCAGAAAACTAAGATCATGGCATCTGGTCCCATCACTTCATGGCAAATAGATGGGAAAACAGTGGAAACAGTGGCAGACTTTATTTTTTTGAGCTCCAAAATCACTGCAGATGGTGATTGCAGCCATGAAATTAAAAGACGCTTACTCCTTGGAAGAAAAGTTATGAACAACCTAGACAGCATATTAAAAAGCAGAGACATTACTTTGCCAAGAAAGATCCATCTAGTCAAGGCTACGGTTTTTCCAGTGGTCATGTATGGATGTGACAGATGGACTATAAAGAAAACTGAGTGCCAAAGAACTGATGCTTTTGAACTGTGGTGTTGGAGAAGACTCTTGAGAGTCCCTTGGACTGCAAGGAGATCCAACCAGCCCATCCTAAAGGAAATCAGTCCTGAATATTTATTGGAAGGATTGAAGTTGAAGCTGAAACTCCAATACTTTGGCCACCTGATGTGAAGAACTGACTCATTTGAAAAGACCCTGATGCTGGGAAAGATTGAAGGCAGGAGGAGAAAGGGATGACAGAGGATGAGATGGTTGGATGGCATCACTGACTCAGTGGACATGAGTTTGAGTAAGCTCTGGAAGTTGATGATAGACAGGGAAGTTTGGAATGCTGCAGTCCATGGGGTCGCAAAGAGTCGGACACAACTGAGTTACTGAACTGAACTGAACTGATATCATTTTACTGTTTTCATAAGCCAGAAAAATCTAAATTTTAGTTATAAAATGGGAAAAAAATGAAATATTGGTTTCTGTGCAAGTAGCCAAATAGATGAAAAACTGAAAGAATCTATTGTTTTCTTATACAATGTGCAGAATATAAAGTATTGTTTTTTCTATCATTACTTGGTTTCTGTAGCAACTTAGAAAATTTTATGCTCACAAGAAATTCCCCAAGATTTGTTTGCATTGTCAGGGAAAATTTTTAAAAAGAAAGAAAATATATCTACGATTTTTAGCAATCAGGTCTTTTTAGATATGTTTCAGTTATACATTTTGAATTGTGAAAAAATATACTGTTAAAGCAGGTAAGACATAATATACTGAGAAGGGCATATCACTTCTGAAATATTATTGATAAAATTCATAACTTCAGTCTAATCATGAGAAGACATCAGCAAATCCAACTTGAAGAATGATCTACAAATTAAGTGATCAGTACTCTTCAAGAATCAATGTCCTTGGTCCCCCTAAGGGGACTAAGGAAACATAACAAGGTGGGAGACTGGATTGGGTTCTGGGACAAAATAAAGATATTAATGGAAAAACTGGCAGAATCCAATAAAGTGTGTAATTTAGTTAATCATACTGAGCAAATGTTATTTTCTTTTGCTAACAGTCCTATGATAGTATAAGATATTAATGTTAAGTAAAGTTGAATGAAGAGAATCTGATCCTTCTCTGTATTATCTTTGCAGTTTTTCAATAATAGTTGAATGCAGTAAGACAATGCTGACTATATATATATATAAAGTTATTCTTAAAATTTTAATTTGAGTAGAACAAGATTATGTGTTGAAAATTTGATTTTCACATTATTTTTCCCTTTTGAAACAGCCTTGAGAATTATGGTAGCAGCAGCCCTTTTGTAAAAAGTTCTAAACTGAGGTCTGGTTAATTTAGTGTATTTGAGTAACTACTAGCAGGCAATATGCTTTTCTGTGAAATCACTATTTGTGTTTGTTTCTCTGCTTGTAAACTGAGGTTCCTCTATTAATTTACATTGAGTCTACACTGGAAAACCATGCTGATAAATTTGATGATGGATAGGGGATAGAAATTTTAAAAACATATCAGAAGAAATGCATTGTTATATAGTAGTTAAATCAAGTGGCATTATTATCCAAAATAACTATCATGAAACTTGCTATAGATTTATTGTCAAATGTCTTCACCCTAATTAAATGATTATTTAACAGTTGCATTATATCTCCAAGTGAGGGCAATAAATGATGATGGTGGACAAAGCCTATCAAGTTTAAAATATCCTATGAAAAGATAATTTAGTTTTTTCTATTTTTGATATCACTCCTTATTTCTATTATGATGATGATTTCAGAAAAGAAATTTTATCTGAAATCTTTCAGGGATCTTTCACAGCCTTAAACAAGATAAAGCTTAATCTCCCTAATCTTGCAGAAAATTAAAATGTCTTGTCACTACTTCATTTAATAAACATCTACGCTCTGCTGTGTTCCAAATCCCATAGCTGTCACTGGAGTGCAAAAGGAGTAAGACTAGGCCTGTCTTTTAGGAGCTCACAGCTCACCAACACCTATTTCTCACTATTTCTCTGAGTGAGCCCTTTTCCAGATCAGCTGGACCCCACTTGAGAGTCTGCAAGGAGATCAAACCAGTCAATCCTAAAGAAAATCCTTCATTGGAAGGACTGATGCTGAAGCTGAAACTCCAATATTTTGGCCACCTGATGCAAGGAACTGACTCATTGGAAAAGACCCTGATGCTGGGAAAGATTGAAAGCAGGAGGAGAAGGGGATGACAGAGGATGAGATGGTTGGATGGCATCACTGATTTGATGGACATGTGTTTGAGCAAGCTCTGGGAGTTGCTGATGGACAGGGAAGCCTGGTGTGCTGCAGTCCATGGGGTTGCAAAGAGTCAGATACGACTGAGCATCTGAACTGAACTGAACTGAACTCACTTTCCTGAGGCCACCACTCCCTCCCTCCCACTTTCCTGTTTAACTTCCCTTCTCTGTTTCCACACACCCCATTACATCCGTCACTTGGACATCTTGCATCCCCAAATCATCAAAGTCCACAGCAATCTCAATTTCTACACTAAAAAACTCTACTTGCACTTCCTGCATGCAGTGGCACCCTTATGTTTGAATCTATCACAGCCTCTCAACAAGAGTGAGCACTCCCAGCATAGGAATCGCCCCTTCTTTTTCTGTCTTTGCCTTTCCAGCAATGGCTGCTGGGATCCACATGGAACCAATTTTATTTTAATGTGTGGATAAGAGCATCAGCATATGAGTCATTCCACAAGACCCAAATATTTTTTTTTTTTATTTGATCTTTCTCCTGTTTACATCCTCCTTCCTTTCTCTCACCCCAAAGAAAACTCTTCATTATGAAACTCCCTCCAGAAATTTCTATTTCATGCTGATAGAATTCTAAAGCATGAAACCAATGATAAGCATGTCCTGTGGCCAGGATGATGATAAATCCCTGCACTATCAGCGCTCTCTATGCTTTCCAACCTTTTTCACATCAGGATGCCCAAGAAAACGATGATGTTTGAATGACACATTGAAATAAATAAGAAGTTATTTGCCCCTCATTTACCCAGCTGCTCCAGGACAGAGGTATTGATATCACAGCACTGCTGTCCAGTTTTCAGTACAGCCCAGCTCACTGCACCAATTAACTGCATAGGGTGATTGCAAGGCAATATATCTTCTCAAATCCTGTAGGCAGTATTTCCTCCTCCCTGATGCATGCTATGCAATTACTCCTTTTGTATTAATTTTGACAGATACCAATATTTCAATTGAGGATATCCTACAGTAGTGCTTTAATAAGTTTTCAGATTATAAGTGAAAGTGAAAGTGTTAATTGCTCAGTCATGTCCAGCTCTTTGCAACCCCATTGACTATAACCCACTTGGCTCCTCTGTCCATGGAATTCTCCAGGCAAGAATACTGGAGTGGGTAGCCAATCCCTTCTCTGTGGATCTTCCCAACTCCGGGATCAAACCCTGCTCTCCTGTATTGCAGGCAAATTCTTAACCATCTGAGCCACCAGGGAAGCCCTAAATATTGTTAAGAAAAATTGTCCACACATTGATTTTGTTTTTCAATTTGTGAGTCATCCACTTAAGCTCAAAACAAAAGAACACTATTTAAGCAAGGGAGTGCTTGAGACAAACACTTTATTTCTCCATTTTATTGCCCTACAGAGCTTATAGAGGGTCCTCCATGAAAACACCAACAAGACACTGAATTGACAAATCAAACATGACCCTGGAGAACAGTAAAGAGAGCTCTCAGTTGAAAAAGAAGGAAATTGAAGTGTTAGATGTTGTGTTAACTAACAGGACTAAATTTCCATCCAGAATTCTTTGCAGTTCCCTTTTTTTTCTTAAAAGATATCTTACTACTCAAGGATAAACTGTCATTAGATGAACAACGCATTTTTACTTGGTTCAAGGCATTTTGTAATACCAGAGACTATATAAAATGTAAAAATATTCTGAAAACTATGTTTTTTCTGAAAAATTTTGTATAATAATGACAAAGATGATAGTAAACATTGTGAATGGGACATAACTAATTTTGGAATATGGGAACTTTTAATGTAGTTGTACAGGTAAGATATGCAGAGATGCAGTAATAGCTAGGAATATGAGGGTAGTTAGTGATGACACCGAGGCATCCCTGGTGACTCAGTGGTAATGAATACAACTGCCAATGCAGGAAATGGAGGTTTGATCCCTGTGTCAGGAAGATCCCCTAAAGAAGGACATGGCAACCCACTCCAGTATTCTTACCTGGGAAATCTCATGGACAGAGGAGCCTAGTGGTCTACAGTCTATGGAGTTGCAAAAGAGCTAAACAACATCCAGGGATGACACTGAGACATATTCATGAAGAAGATTAGAAAGAATACAATGTTTTAAAGGGAAAATAACATTTATAGCCAGAAGTAACAAGGAAAAATTATCAGAGATATTAAAATGTGAGCTGAGTAATGCAAAATGAATATGAGGGGGAAATTCAGAACTTAGACATACCTCAGTGTACTTCTCTTGATTATCCTGTTTATATGACATTCTATCCTCATTCTTACAAATTAGCAAAACAGCCACTAGCTCTATGAATATATCAGTGGTCGTAAAATGCAGTTTATTTTGTGGCAGTTGAAACATTGAAAAAAACTAAAAATATCTTTCTTCTTCTGTGAAAGTGTATAACCAATATTATGTCCATCTAAAAATTTGAAGCCCCTCATTTGCCCAGTGCTATTTGTAACATTCTACTAGATGTTAATAGAAGAGAATGGTGTTATTTTACTTCTCTGAAGATGGAAATTATGAAATTGTCCCTGGTGAATAGGAAACTGTTGATAACATGCAGTTAAGATGGAACATCAGAAAAAGAAAAGTGGTGTTTACTTGACAGTTAAATATCCAAAAAAGAGATAACTTGTCTTAATTCTTTCTGGATTTCTCTGTATTTCACATTTATGTACATATATATATGTGTGTGTGTGTGTGTGTGTGTATAAAATATATACACATGTATATTTTTAGTCTTTAGAATAAAAGCACAAATTTATAATTGGTTAAAATATCCCAATTGCTGAAACATATAAAATTAGATAGCCAATGGAAATTTGCTGTATGACACAGGGAGCTCAAACCGGTGCTCTGTAACAACCTAGCGGGGTTGGATGGGGTGGGACGTGGGACAGAGGTTCAAGAGGGAGGGGATACATGTGTCTAGGGCTGATTCATGTTGATATATAGCAGAAACCTACACAATATTGTAAAGCAATTACCTCCAATTAAAAATAAATAAATAATTTTTAAAAATCCCATTTGCTTTTGGAGAACGAAGGAATATTAAACAAGCAAAATCACATGAAAGTAAAACAAACAATTTTGGGTTTTTTTTTTAGCTATGTAAAAAGAAAATGACGTTGTTTTACACTAGCGACACAGCCTTCTTTTTCATATACCCTCACCATGCCACTCACATACTTTCTAAACCTAGAATCTATAAGTTTATTAAATGCTTTTCACACACAGAAGATAAATACATAAATAAATCAAACCATTGTCTTATGCTCTGAAACTTGGATACTGTTTGCATTTTTGGCCTAGGGTGCTGGTGCAGTAGGTCTAAAATATCACAGCCACTACTACCACTGATACTTGAAACAGTTCTGATTATTCTTTAGGCTGAATAATCTATAATGAATGATCTAGCCTTTTATTTTTTTATCTATGAATATGCTACTTATAGCCTTTTATTTTTAGCTTAATGTTTGGGAGATTAATAACGTGCTTTACCTTTTTGTCTTTCCAAATGAATGATTTTAGCCCTAATTAGCTCAAGGTTCCTTATGGCACTATTTTCCTGATTGGAAAATAAGATTTATTCAAGAGTAATGCAAAGAGGAAAAACAAAGTGCAGGTATCCCCTAGCTTTTGAAGGTTTGCTTTATACTATCTAATTTATAGGAAAGACCTACAATAGTACATCCTTTTGCTACCTGAAAAAAAAATCTGAAAAGGTTTTTCACTTTTAGAAGAAAAGGCAAGAAGTGAAAATAGCGTTCAGCATTTGTTTTGCAGTGAACTGATACAGAGGCAAGGATGTCTGGACAAGGAGAATGGCACCAGGCAAGCTCCTTCCCAGGAACTGCACTCAGCATCTAAGCATCTAGATGCTATAGCTTTGTACTGTGTCTGTGAGGATCTGTGTGATATATATCATTTTATTCTGTGCATCCATGAGCCAGCTGTGTTGTAAAGTGATAGCTTCTTCAACTGACACTATTTCTACCTTGTTGAGTTTTCATAGGAATGCTCTACTTTCAGATAACAGAGGAAACCTAAGTTTCTAACATGCAAACATAATTTCAGAATAAAATATCCATCTTGTAAATAACCCCAACACAATCATTTATTCCAGTGATGCAGATAAGGTATATATTATCATGCCACTGCCAAGTGTTGGCAAGGTCATAGAAGAACTGGAACTCTCACAACACTGCTGATGAGAATGCAAAATAGTGCAACCATTTTGAAAAATACTTTGGCAGATTTTTAAGAAGTTAAACATATATGTACCATATAATCCAGCCACTCCACCCCCCAGTATTTTTTCAAGAGAAATGAAAGCTTACTTTAGTGCAATGGCTTGTGATTGAATGTTCATAACCACTTTAACTGTAAGAGACAAAAACTAGAAACAGCCAAAATATCTATCTACAGTGGATGGATAAACAAATTGGGATATAGCCATATAATGAAATAGTATTAAGCAATGAAAAGGAATTGACTTTTTTAAATTGAAGTATAGTTGATTTATAATGTTAATTTTTGCTGTACAGTAAAGTGATTCAGTTATACATATACATACTTTTTAAATATTGTTTTCCATTATGGTTTATCATCTGTGTGTGTAGTTGCTAAGTTGTATCTGACTCTTTGCAACCCCATGGACTGTAGCCTGCAAGGCTCCCCTGTCCATGGGATTCTTCAGGCAAGAATACTGGAGTGGGTTGCCATTTCCTCCTCCAGATGGTTTATCATAGGATGTGTATATATATATATATATATATATATATTCTTTTTTGACTGTGCTGGGTCTTTGTTGCTTTGTGCAGGCTCTCTAATTGCAATTAGCGGAGGCTGCCCTTCCTTGTGGTGTGGGGCTTCTTGTAATGGCTTCTCTTGTTGTGGAGCACAAGCTACAGACATGCAGGCTTCAGTAGTTGAAACATGTGGACTCAATAGTTGTGGTCTGTGGACCCTAGAGCACTGCAGGCTCAGGAGTTATGGCCTGTGGACTTAGTTGCTCCAGGGTTTGTGAAATCTTGCTGGACCAGGGATTGAACCTATGTTCCCTGCATTGATAGGCAACTGTTATCAATTGTGCCACCAGGAAATTCCCTGTCGTAGGATATTGAATATAGTTCTCTGTACTTTACAGTAGGACCTTGTTGTTTATCCAGTCTATGTATAAAAGCTTACATCTACCATTCCATCCCCCCAGCAACACCCTTCCCCTTGGCAACTACCAGTCTCTTCTCTATGTCCGTGATTCAGTATCTGTTTCATAGATAGGTTCATCTGTGCCATATTTTAGATTCCACATAAAAGTGATATCATATGGTACTTGTCTTTCTCTTTCTGACTTATTTTACTAGGTATGATAATCTCTAGTTGTATCTATATTGCTGCAAATGGTATTATTTCATTCTTTTATATGGCTGAGTAGTATTAAAAAGAAATTGACTTTTGATGCACATAATAACTAGGATGAATCTCAAAATAATTATTCCAAGTGACTGTATCAGTCAGTAGTTGCCAGAGAAAAAGAACCAATAGGCTGTAGTTGTAAATACAGATTGGAGTAGGGCATGGCAATCCACTCCAGTATTCTTGCCTGGAGAACCCCATGGACAGAGAAAACCAAGTGGGCTATAGCCCTTGGGGTCGCATAGAGTTGGACATGACTGAGCGACTCACACACACACATAGATACAGATATATGAGATTTAGTATGGGAATGGCTGACACAATTACAGAGGCTAAGATATGTCACTATCTGCCATCTGTAAGTTAGAGAACCGGGAAAACTTGTGGTATCATTCAGTCTGAGCCTGAGAACCAGGGGCTCCAATGTCTGAGGGCAGAGGAAGATGAAATATACTAGTTAAAGAAGAGAAAAAAAAACTCACCCTTCCTCTGCCTTTTTGTTCTGTTTGAAGGCCTCAAAGGTTCATGCCCACTTGCATGCCCTGGTGAGGGCAGATCTTCTTTACTCAGTCTTCAGATTCAAATACTATTCTCTGTAGAAATACCCTCACAGACACACCCAGAAGTAACATTTTACCAGCTATCTAGGCATCTCTCAGGCCAGTCAAGCTGACACATAAAATTAATCATCACAGTGACAGAAGCTAGATTTGAAACAAAAAAGCTATATACAGTATTACCCCAATTGCATTAAATTATAGAAAATGTAAGTAATATATAGTGACAGAAAGCCTGTTGTCTGGAGGATGAGTAGAAGGGGTTATACGTTTGTAACAAGAAAACTTATGGGGTTATGAGTACATTCACTACCTTAACTCTAATGATAGTTTCATAGGCATATTGCATATATCAAAACTTGTGAAATTATACATTTTAATATGTAGAGTTTGCTGAACATAACTGTATCTCAGGGAGCTGTTCTTAAAAAAGAGAGAGGACATTCAGTTAATTACTGGAAGAACAACAAATAGAATCCAGGTCTTTATCCTTTGCAGTGGGTACACTACTAGGGTCCTGATTTTAAATTGTGATCCAGCCAAAAAGATTTTGAGTTTATATAGTCCTTAACTATTATTATAAAGGAGTTTGATTATACAGGAGGGCTTCCCTGATGGCTCAGATGGTTAAGAATCTGCCTGCAGTGCAGGAGGGCTGGATTCAATCTCTGGGTTGGGAAGATTCCCTGGAGAAGGGAATGATAACCAAAGCATTCTTCATAGCCATACTTGGTAACCATACTTGGTAACCAAGTATTCTTGCCTGGACAATCTCATAGACAGAGAAGCCTGGCAGGCTATAGTCAGTCCATGGGATCACAAAAATTGGACACGACTGAGTAAATAACACTTTCACTTTGATTATATCCAGGGGCTCTTCCCAACCCAGGGATCGAACCCAGGTCTCCTGCATTGCAGGCAGACGCTTTACCATCTGAGCCACAAGGGAAGTCTTTTTGATTATATGGACTTCTAAAAATATAGTAAAATCAACTCCCTTTCCTATATACTGGGTTTTTATAGATTGTGACTTTACCAATATGGAACTCAAAATTTTGCAGAATTAGTTGAAGAGAGCAAAACAGCTGCATTTCTGACCTTTAAGTGGTGAGCATTTTGCTTCTTTAATTCATTCTAGCCTATTTGGTCAGTTGAGGAGATTGCCAATAGATCAATTATTTGATCTGGCAGAGTATTTAACTAGTACAAAATTTCATAAAAAATGGTTCCTTGGAATAATGTAGACAATTGAGATGTAACTGCACTAAATAAATTGATTCTAATTGGGACAGAGGATGAGATGGCTGGATGGCATCACCGACTCAATGGACATGAGTTTGGGTAAACTCCGGGAGTTGGTGATGGACAAGGAGGCCTGGCGTGCTGCGATTTATGGGGTCGCAAAGAGTCGGACACGACTGAGCGACTGAACTGAACTGAACTGAATGGGGATTTATCAGTTAGAGGACTGGAAATCAATAATAAGATAAAAAATCCTTTCTGCTGACCTTCACATCTATTTAAACAGAATATTTTAAGGTATGGGAGGGTCCCCCTCCTTATATCCCAGATAATGTTTCCAAGTCTGTTTTATTGACTAGCAGGGAAGTAGTGAACCTATTGAATCCAGTACATGAAATTAGCATAATAATTAAAGTTTGACCTTATTCTAGGTCACAAAAATTGTTTAATCTCTTTATTCATCTGTGCATACTGAGAAAGAAAGTGGCCTGTGGAGTTGCTAGTAAGCTAGGATCTATCAAAGCAACCATATTATGTTAAAAGAACAAAGTTAATTATGCTTTCAGTTTATCACTTTTTTGATGCCATCAAGGTTAACATGATTTGTTTTTTCTTTTCAAAAAGCTTATATGTGAAAGAATCAAAAATTACATGAGCTTCTATTTAAAAGATAAACATCTCTTTGTCTTTCATTAAGAATTATTGTTCTGCACAAAGAGTGATAGAATAGGGCTATTTTTATTGCAAGACAAGACTGAAATATATCTTATGTTTTCAGTCTTTTCTTTTTTTTTTAAAGAATATCAACTCATTTTCTATTACTCGAACCTAAAGCTTTATCTCAACTTTGAGGGAATGTCAAAGTATGTAATTTGGTTTCTAAACTCAAGACAGGTTCTGGCTGAGATGCAGTGGCTAGCTTCTCCATGCCCAGACAGTGAAGGACACCGTGCAAGCAGCAAATAACTATAAGCACTTTCTGTTCAATCTTTCAAAAGCATCACGTACTTTGCCTTTGGTTCCAAATGGTAATTCTGGAGCCAAAATTAACATGAATTTTTGTTTTGTTTCGTTTTTAACCACCAATGAAGAGAATTAAACCCAGTGGCTATCCACCTAGCCTCTTCACACACACTTTATTATAGAATCTCTTAAGCTTTGAATTGTCAAGAGTTTATCTCTAAGCTAGAGACTTGAGATACATATTTTTAACTCAATGGCTTATGCATGTTTCTCTAAAGAAGAAAGTATGCTGTTCTTTAGTTTGTATTAAAATTATTTTTATTTTTAAGAGAGAGAAGACATGTGTTCTGATTGGAAAATATAAAGTGGAAATGACGTTTTTATTGAATTTCAAGATTCCTTTAGCATTGGGCAATTATTTAAATAATTGCTTTGTGTAACTGTGTATCTGTCATCTTTCTGCCATAATAGTTTATAAGTTCCAAGTAAATCTGTTTGTTCATTCTCCATTGTATCCCCACCCTCTAAACACAGTGCCTGGACCCATAAGAGGAGATCCTTAAATACTTTTATTAAAGGGAGAATTAATAAAATAAATGAACAAGATCTATTTTCAGCTTTTAAGGGGTAGTTTCTCCCAGAAATCAATGCCATGGAGACATTTAAATGTATAGATTCAGCAAGCAGGATTTCAGCTATTGGGAGAGACACCCTAGATATTTGCAGTCAATCAAATTAAGAGAAGTCAAATAGCAATATTCTTAAATGTTAAAACACAGAGTTGTATTTTTGGATACAGAAAATACCAGTATAAGAATGAAATAGTCACTAGAATGAATATTGTGATATATATGGATTGTGATTGTGAGTTTTACATATGTGAATTATGCATATACATTTGAAAATTCTAGATTAACATTTTCTGTAACTCAGAATGGGGTGAGACCACCTTTGCTGCACCAGTTTTCATATGCTCTAAAGAAATGCAACTAATCGTTAAAAGTTAGCCCAAGCAAGAGAAAATTAGGAAGGCAGTTCTAAGATAAGATATTGTTAAAAATATGTGTTTTTTAGTTTCTTTTCAATTTTTATTTATCTGGACTTGACTGTTTATGTTAAACTCTCACCCTTCACTGTAAAGTTCCCAATAAGCTCAGAGTTGGAATAGGTAGTTTCTTACCAGAGTTCATGGATAAAAGATGGGTACCTCTAAAAACAGTAGAGAGAATGGAGCTAAAAATTAAACAAAAAGTCAATTTCTCAGAAGGAGAAAAGAGAACCCAAAGATTCATTTACTTGAAAGAACCAGAAATCCTCTCAAGATACAGAAATCTAAAAGACGGAGAGGTAAGAGAACAAACAGAAAAGTCATAAAGGAGCAGGTGATTATGTAGGAAAAATATTTTATAGATATGAAAAATTATGGTGTGTGCATGGTGTTTCAGTGAGCAAGAATACAGGGTGAGCAGTTTAAATCAAAGGTTATGTTAGCCCTGGAAAACACTGCAGAGAAGACTTGTCTTTTCCTTCTGGCCTCTATCACCAGTATCGTGGTTTATTATCCCTTAGCATCATTTATCCAGAGAAGGCAATGGCAACCCACTCCAGTACTCTTGCCTGGAAAATCCCATGGACAGAGGAGCCTGGTGGGCTGCAGTCCATGGGATCGCTAAGAGTCGGACACGACTGAGCGACTTCACTTTCACTTTTCACTTTCATGCATTGGAGAAGGAAATGGCAACCCACTCCAGTATTCTTGCCTGGAGAATCCCAGGAACTGCAGGGCCTGGTGGGCTGCTGTCTATGGGGTCGCACAGAATCGGACACGACTGAAGTGACTGAGCAGCAGTAGCAGCAGCAGCATTTATCAAGGAGTGATTCTGGACCACAATGATCTGTCAGAATCACCTGGGTGTTTGTTAAAAAATGAGGTTTTTCACAAGTCACCCTTCACCTACTTGAGTGAAAACAACAGGAGGTGAGGACCAAGTATCAATGATTTTTCAGTCTCTACAGGAGTTGGATCCTCTCTAAAGTTGCAAACTCCTAGATCTAAACCTTCCATGGTGGTGTCATCATATTAGCGCATCAACTAAAAACAGGTTGGAGTTTACTCTCCCACATAGAAATTTCCTTGATCGAAATTTTCACTGCTTCAAAACTGAAAAAGATCTATTTTTTTTTTAATCCACTACCCCCAAACCTTCTACTATATTACTTGGAGAAGTAAGAGACTCATTTTGTAGGAATTCCCTAGGGATAGCTCCCCCATTTTCTTGATGTTTTAACCATTCATACTTCTCCTGGCTAGAAGGCAGAAACAGGAAAGTGGAACATCAGGTACCTAATGGGGATATGTTTGCAACAAGATGATCATTTCTGTGTGTCTCAGAACACTCTGTGTAGGTGGTCACTAACTCTGCCTATGCAAAGATCTAACCCTGAATATAGCAGGGCAGGTGTAGTGTTCAAAATAATGAAGGCAAAATAGAACCAGCAGCTTTTCCTTGCAGATGATATCCTTTCCTAACTTATGCAAGCTGTGGTAAGGACATTCTGTTTAGTTTGTAGCGTTTCAGCACCTGTTGGGAGGAATTGTAATAGACCTTATACATGGCACCCTCAGACTCTTGGAAAATAGTTGCTACATACATTATAATATCAGTACTGTCACAAAAACTGTAGGGAGTGAAAGCCTTGAGGAATAATACAAATAACAATTAAAGGGAATTGCAGTGATGGACAGACCAAACAATTCCTTTCCTAGTCTCTGCAAGTTTAAGAAGCCTTCAGGAAGCACTTCATGAATATAATAACAGGCCTGCCTGGGGAGAGGCAGCTTCTAGTGTTTGCATGTCAAGCAGTTCGTTTCTTAATTAATAGAAAAAGTATCTGAGATGGTCTTTAGATGTTGCATTTGGAGAAGGAATGATTCTGTTTGGGTTCTAAATGCCATGAAAAAGCAGAATAATTTCAGAAAGAAGGGGAAACTCCTGCTCTGCATAACCTAATCATCCTATGAATGCATGTTGGTGCTGTCATTCATGTTACCATACCATAGAATTTTCCTAATGTAACAAATAGAACTCCAAATCAGCCTCTAGGGCTATGTGTCTAAACAGCTGATGGGTAATTACTGGCAACCTTTAAGGCACTAGCAAGGAAAAGTAGAGGCTATTAAGAATAAGCTACAGTTGAGCAGTGTGATAGAGGAAAGCTTTATTTATGGAACTAGTTTCTGAAAAGGGAGAAAGAAAGCCATGTACCTAATTTGTTTTGGACTCAAGCAGTACACGTTAAACTGAGGCTAGGATGAGAAAGCAATCAGGGCAACAGTACAAATCAGAAATAGGATCAAAGATATAGTTCATGGTCAGTTCTTCTGTGAACCCTCTACAAAAAGAACATCCTCTTCCCTGATGGGCTAGAACAAAATTATTAAAGAAGCCTGACATGCATGGATTTGCCACTATTTACTGAGGGGATGTAAGCCATCACCTGGTGTCTTTAAGACTCAATTTACCTATTGTTGAGTCGCTAAGTTGGTTCTGACTCTTTGCAAGCAATGAACTGCAGCACGCCAGGCTTCCCTATCCTTCACTATCTCCCTGAGTTTGCTCAAACTCATGTCTATTGAGTCAGTGATGCCATCCAGCCATCTCATCCTCTATCGCCCCCTTCTCCTCTTGCCCTCAATCTTTCCCAGCATCAGGGTCTTTTCCAATGAGTTGGTTCTTCAACTCAGGTGACCAAAGTATTGGAGTTTCAGTTTCAGCACTAGTCAATCCTTCCAATGAATATTTAGGGTTGATTTCCTTTAGGATTGACTGGTTTGACCTCCTTGCTGTCCAAAGGACTATCAAGAGTCTTCTTCAGCACCACAGTTCAAAAGCATCATTTTTTTGCACTCAGCCTTCTTTATGGTACAACTCTCACATCCATACATGAATCCTGGGAAAATCATAACTTTAACTATACGGACCTTTGTCAGCCTATAAATTGTAGAAAATGTGGATAGTAAAAGTATTAACATCAGTTCAGTTCAGTTCAGTTCAGTCACTCAGTCATGTCCAACTCTTTGTGACCCCATGAACTGCACCACGCCAGGCCTCCCTGTCCATCACCAGCTCCCAGAGTTTACCCAAACTCATGTCCATTGAGTCGATGATGCCATCCAACTATCTCATCCTCTGTCATCCCCTTCTCCTCCCGCCCTCAATCTTTCCCAGCATCAGGGTCTTTTCAAATGAGTCAGCTCTTCCCATCAGGTGGCCAAAGTATTAGAGCTTCAGCTTCAACATCAGTCCTTCCAGTGAACACCCAGGTCTGATCTCCTTTAGGATGGACTGGTTGGATCTCCTTGCAGTCCAAGGGACTCTCAAGAGTCTTCTCCAACACCACAGTTCAAAAGCATCAATTCTTCTGCGCTCAGCTTTCTTTATAGTCCAACTCTCACATCCATATATGATTACTGGAAAAACCATAGCCTTGACTAGATGGACCTTTGTTGACAAAGTAATGTCTCTGATTTTTAATATGCTGTCTAGGTTGGTCATAACTTTCTTTCCAAGGAGTAAGCGTCTTTTAATTTCATAGCTGTAATCACCATCAGCAGTGATTTTAGAGCCCCAAAAAATAGTCTCTCACTGTTTCCCCATCTATTTGCCCTGAAGTGATGGGACCAGATGCCATGATCTTAGTTTTCTGAATGTTGAGCTTTAACCAAACTTTTTCACTCTCCTCTTTCACTTTCATCAAGAGGCTCTTTAGTTCTTCTTCACTTTCTGCCATAAGGGTGGTGTCATCCACATATCTGAGGTTATTGATATTTCTCCCGGCAATCTTGATTCCAGCTTGTGATTCCTCCAGCCAGGTGTTTCTCATGATGTACTCTGCATATAAGTTAAATAAGCAGGGTGACCATATACAGCCTTGACATACTCCTTTTCCTATTTGGAACCAGTCTGTTGTTCCATGTCCAGTTCTAACTGATGCTTCCTGACCTGCATACAGATTTCTCAAGAGGCAGATCAGGTGGTCTGGTATTCCCATCTCTTTCAGAATTTTCCACAGTTTATTGTGATCCACACAGTCAAAGGCTTTGGCATAGTCCATAAAGCAGAAGTAGATGTTTACAGTCAGACAAACTTTAAGGCTTTAATCTTGACTTGCAGTTTGTTAGCTCTATTACTTTGAATGATCACCTTAGCTTCTAAATGCTTGACTCTTCATCCGTAAAACAAGGATAATAGTACCTACAACAAAAGCATGTGATAGTTAAAAGAGATGGTGTATGTGAATTGCTTAGCATAGTGCCTGGCTCTTCTAGGATCTCCTGACCATCCACCTCCCCATGGGGGTAAAGCACAGGGATTAGGAGGCACTCATTCAGTTGATATATTTGTTGAGCAACCCCTGTATACCAGCCTGTATTCTAGGTGCTGGGATAAATCATTGAACAAAACAGACAAAAACTCCAGTCCTGATGCAACAATTCTTTTCTTTAATATAAAGTAAATTTTATAAGCTGATTGTATCCTCAGCACTTCCAATCTTATTAAAGTGGAAACTTAATTTAGGATGAAATCAAAGCAAAACCAAATATAAATGATGGTTATAATTGATTGTAAGATGTTAGTCAAGCCACTGACTAGCTTTCAGAGAGTGAAATCCGTTGCAGATTTTTTTAAGTTGTAGATTCAGAAAAAAAAAAAGAAAAAGAATGAAAGCATAATTCATTTTAATTAAAGAATAAACCATTAATATTTATTAAGAAAAAAATATAGGAATGTATAATTTCTAATATTCAAAAATATATCCCCAAATAAGTTTCATATTTACAGAAGTATGTTTATTTCTTAAATTTTACAAGACTTCTAAGTCCTTTTAAAATTACAAAATCTTCAATAATTTGTCACAAAATGATTTTTAAATAGTCATTTTATCATACTCATCCCCAAACCATATGTCAATATGCTGTATACTCCCTCCTCAAAACAGATTTTTAAGCTTCTTGAATGAAAAATAACTTACTTTCTTTTTAAAGAACATTTATTATCCTCTACATTCAAATAAATGGATCAGGTAATAGGCCTATCAAATAATCATGCAAGAGAAACTGCATATTAAACATAAGGAAGCCCTTTGTAATGGGTAAATGTAAAAAATATCCAGCAAAATGGAAAAAATGGTTTACTACATCAAAAATATACACTGCAAAAGAACAATTGTTTATATATCCATTTACAGTGCAATGGAATCTTGAAGCAATGTGTTATTGATGCATTTAGCATTTATCCTTCTTGATGGAAGCACAGAGCCATGTCTCATGCCATCATGTATGTGCATGATGTGTAAGTGGTAAGAGAGATGGAGGTCTGGGGAAAGGTCAAGAGTGCTGAAGCTGAGTGGTAAAGAGAGGCAAGCAGATGCTTCCTGCCACTACCTTCCCTTATTAATCCACCTGAAGCTATCTTTTGAGCTTATGGGTCATTCTTCAATTATCTATTGCTTGCCCAGTGTAAAAGGCACTGTTACAAGTTATTCTGTGATGTGATTTGAATAGTATGAAATGATACATCCTGCTCTCAAGAAGCTTGTGTGTGTGTGTGCTTAGTTGCTCACTTGTGTCCAACTCTTTGTGATTCCATGGACTGTAGCCCGCCAGGCTCCTCTGTCCATGGGGATTCTCCAGGCAATTCTATTGGAGTGGGTTGCCATGCCCTCCTCCAGGATATCTTCCCAAACCATGGATCAAACCCAGGTCTCCCACACTGCAGGCAGATTCTTTACTGACTGAGCCGCAATTCTGAAAGAAGGAAGAAAGCTTTTCATAATTGGACAGTGTATGGATATTGAGGGGATAAAGAAAGCACTTTTACTAATGTGATTAAAGAAGAGGTGATGTTAACTCTGGAATTGGGCAAAATGCCATGGAGCATGGCAGAAAGGGAACAGCAGCAAAGGCTCAGAAACAGGAGGGTGATGAGGCTATAGAGACAATAGGGAAATGAGTAGGAAGGAACTTCCAAAGAGTCAATATTTGTGAAGGATGCTGCCAGGATAATATCCAGAAAATGCAAGTTAAGTCGGAGAAGGCAATGGCACCCCACTCCAGTACTCTTGCCTGGACAATCCCATGGACGGAGGAGCCTGGTAGGCTGTAGTCCATGGGGTCGCTAAGAGTCAGACATGACTGAGCGACTTCACTTTCACTTTTCCTGTTCATGCACTGGAGAAGGAAATGGCAACCCACTCCAATATTCTTGCCTGGAGAATCCCAGGGATGGCGGAGCCTGGTGGGCTGCCGTCTATGGGGTCGCACAGAGTCGGACACGACTGAAGCGACTTAGCAGCAGCAGCAGCAGCAAGTGAAGTGCAAAAGTGGCATTTATATTTCTAGAAGACATTTTCCTTTTAAAATTAAATTTAATTTTTAAAAACAACTTTTGACTGTGCTAGGTCTTCATTGCTGCATGTGGATTTTTTCTAGTTGCAGTGAGTGGGGTGGGGGGCTATTCTCTAGCTGTGGTGTGCAGGCTTCTCATTGCAGTGGCTACTTTTGTTGCAGAGTGAGGGCTCTAGAATGTGCAGGCTTCAGTACCTGTGGGGCACAGGCTTAGTTGCCCCGTGGCTTGTGGGATTTTCCCGGACCAGGAAGCAATCCCCAGCCACCTACGTTGGCAGGAAGATTCTTAACCGCTGGACCACCAAGGAAGTCCTAGAAGACGTTTTCAGTAAGAATAATTTAGATAATTTTTCTTCCCATCACATACTTGTGATCTCTAAAAAATAAATACAGTGAATGCATTTCTAGAAAGTTAAGTCTTTTGCATTTATACTTAAAAGATCTGTGTTTGTGTCCTGGTTTGAGGATTACCAAAAAGTTAGGCCATTCTTCCTTCTAAAGTGAAGATACACCCACCTGCTCTTTCCTCAACTATGGCTATTTTGAGGTTGAATCAAAGGTGTGAATGATTTCTAGACCCTGGGATGCTAATGTAGGTTTTATATTACAGGGTAAAATTAAGTAAAATGAAGATTCAGACTAAGCAATTGCACATTGAATCAATACAAAGGCAACAAACAACAGAAATCAAAGACTAAGAAGCTTGCTAAGTACATTACAATGGAAAATGTAGTTATGCTTGTATCTTTATTTACAAGCTAATTACACAATCGAAAAGCCTCTCTTGAGGGTGGAGAAGGAGACTCCTGTCTACTTGCCAATTTACTGTAATCTGAGATGTGGCTGCAGTTCATTGTGACTATACAGAAGAGGAAATCCAATAACATGCTTTACTAGTCCTGGTGCTGTCACTGAGGGCTTCAATAAACTCTACAGCCTCTTTCTCTCTCAACTGGGGATAATAATAGCCCGGAGGTGTTGTAAGGGTCAACAGATCATCCCTGTGTTTAAAGGAAGATGAGAATTTCAAGTGTAAAAGTGTTTAGAAAAAAGAAAAAGCCATTCTTTTTTTTTTTTCTTTCTGAGGGCAGAACATAGAACTCTTACGTTATGTCTGTCCTCCAGACTGAGCCCCAGCAGTAGGAAGCAGAGACGCCCACCACTTCTCCAGAAGGAAAGGGCTTTACAGTTCCACATTTGCCTTCTAGCACCAGGAGCAACACCAATCATTTACTAACTGCCTATCGTAAGTGTGGCCTCTCCCTGGGCCCTGGGGAAGCTACTGAATAAACAATAACTATCCCCGCCCCAAATCACATTCTACTATGGGAGACAAGGCAACAAGTATTTAAGCTTAAGTGATTATATATTATATTAGGAATTGTGTAAGTTTGAAGAAAAAAAAATAAGGCAAGGTAAAAACAAGGCAAGGTAAGACCAAGTGTGGGTGATACTGGAACAAAGATTAGGAGGTTAGGGGGCAAGCAATATGAATATCTGGAAGAATAATCCAGACGGAGGAAAGAACCAGTGAAAGGTGGCAATCTTGGGAATTGCCTGGCTTGTTAAAGAACCAGTGGGTTGGTGGTTATGGCTGGAGCACAGTGAGAGCCACTGAAGATGAGCTCACAGATGTAAGAGTGGGGTCAGATTATATAGTTATGGCATTCTGAGGACTTTGGCTTTCATTCAGAAAGCTAGGAAGTTTGCGAGGGGGTTGTTGTTTTTGTTTCTGAAATTTTTAATGGGATAGGGAAATAGCCATATCATGTTTAGTGGGGAAAGCAAGATACAAAACTAACATACAGTATTAATATTGTTTATTTCTTCTTCTTTTTGTGTGTGTGTGTGATGCAGAGCTTGCAGGCTTTTCATTTATTTGGCTGCTCTGGGTGTTAGTTGTGGCACTTGGGATCTTTGATCTTTGTAGTGGCATGTGTGAGTCTGTAGCTGTGGCATGTGAACTCTTAGCTGTGGCATGTGGGATCTAGTTCCTTGACCAGGGTTCGAACCCGATCACCCCTGCAT
This sequence comes from Giraffa tippelskirchi, assembly GCF_054371585.1. Lineage (NCBI taxonomy): Eukaryota > Metazoa > Chordata > Mammalia > Artiodactyla > Giraffidae > Giraffa > Giraffa tippelskirchi. The sequence goes on from NC_137278.1 coordinate 69,417,883, forward strand.
AGGAAGTTCGGAGTCTTAGCCATTGAACCACTCAGGGAAGTCACCAGGTGAACTCTTATTTCCCCACCAGAATTGAATCCACATCCCTTGCAGTGGAAGCTCAATGTCTTAACCTCTGGACTGCCAGGGAAGTGCCTAATAGTGATCATTTCTTGATGGATATAGATAATTTCTCTTATTTGATTACTTTATTTTCCAAGAAAAAAAAAAGAACAAAATGCTCTAGGATAGCCTTATTTTTTAAACTAATGAATTAATTTTAAATGAATATATTTTGACTCAAGTGTGAGATGATGTTCTTGCTGAGATTTTTGTTTTTCTTTGTAGATTATTACTTTGCACAAGTATCCCTTGACCGTGGATGAAATGGTGGGGACCTGGGGACTGTGGAAATGGCAACCCCCTCCAGTATTCTTGCCTGGAGAATCCCGTGGACAGAGGAGCCTGGCAGGCTACAGTCAATGGGGTTGCAAGAATCAAACATGACTGAGTGACTAACAGTTTGGGGGCTATGGGGTAGATTGTCCATCAATTAGTTAATAATGGTTAGTGTATAAACACAGAGAAGTCCTGTCATGTCAGTTATGAGCAGCCAAGAGAAGCAGGGTAGGCTACTCAGTGTATTTTATCATGCATTTATAAATAAAATAAATATTTACTTAGATGATAAATTAATTTCACTTCCCACTTACAAACCTCAGTACCTCAAATGGATCAAAAAAAAGTAGTGGAGAAAATTGATACCTCTAGAACTTTACAAACTCCTATTTCTCTTAATATTTACTTCATTTTTTCCTTAGCTTGTGACTTTGTCAGATCATTTTCATAACTTATGGCTGCACCTGTTCTAATACAGATTGAGCTCTTTAGACTATACGTTGCTACTTACCCTTTTAATTAACACCTCTTTTGCTTCTAATTCAAGAAGTCTACTTAGTTTCTCAGAGATGGGATTTCAGCCAAAGAGTGAGGTGATTCAACCTTAAGTTTTCAAAGGATCATTTTGATTTCTTGTGGGGGAGGGAAGGAGGGAAGAATAATCTCAGGATACCAGTTGAAGGGTTATTTCAGAAGTCCAAGAGAGACACTGGTGACTCAGACAAGGATGCAGCAGTGAACAAGATATGTGTTTAGATTCTGGAATTATTTTGATGGTAGAAGTGATAGATTTGTAATGATTTTACCCAAGCTTTCTGAAGGCTAGAAGTCAGTGTGTGTGTGTGTGTGTGTGTGTGTGTGTGTGTGTGTGTGTGCACGAGCGCTCGCGCAGTCAGTCGTGTCCAACTCTTTGCAACCCCCTGGATTGTAGCCTTTCAGGCTCCTCTGTCCATGGGATTTTCCAGGCAAGAATCCTGAAGGAGGTTGCCATTTCCTCCTCCAGGGGATCTTCATGTCCCAGGGACCGAACCCATGTCTCTTGCATCTCCTGCGTTTGGCAGGCAGGTTCTTTATCACTGCACTACCAGGGAAGAGGGCAATACCTTCCCATTTCCTTATATCAGTAATTAGATTTAAAATGGTTCAAGTTTAATTTCACAGTTATATGTCAGTTTATCCTTAAAAAATAGCTGGTTTAAGAATTATTTTTTTCCTCTTTCTCTTCTCTTCTGCTCTTGAGTATTTTTCCTTGTATAAGACATATAATATCAAAAAGAAATGTCAAAATATACTACTACAAAGTTAAATGATATATACCAGCTGCATTTAGGTACTGGGTAGGTGAATCATGATGTCCTAGCTTTCAAAGTCCCAAAGTCCTATTTGTCTTATGTTCTCTTTCTTTCTCCTGCTCTCCTAAAACAAAAATGAAAGCGAACGCCAAAACAACTGTTCTTCATTCATAGGTATTTTGTTCCTAACAAGATGCCAAGATGTAGCTCTTAAACTAAGTCATACTAGCTCCAGCAAAGCTTTTAGCTATTAGCAAATACTTTTCAATTCAATGTAAATGTCATTTTTCCATCCAAACAAGAACTGCATCCTTATCAGGCTGGACTGGTTCAGATTTATCTATCAGAATGTCTCTAAACACGTCCTGATAGAAAAGCATTTATTCTTCTCCCTAAGTTGCAGGCTAGGGTTCCAGAAACAATTGTTTTGGTATATGGCTAGAGTGATGTGAAAGCAAATAAAAATGCATCAGATGAAGTTCTTCTTGATTCTTTATCAATGCCTGAAAAAAGGTTATTATTTTCTTCTGAAAGAGAAGGAAATGAAAGAAAAATAAAGAAGAAAAAGAGAACTATATCTCTTCCAATGTTTGCTACTTGCCAAAAGAAAAATACAAATAAAACTAATCCAATTTACAATTTAGTCGTAATCAATTAAGTGTTCTTCTTGAACTGGAGAAGCCATCACACATCAGACAATTCCAGTTTTCCAAACCTATTTTACATCAAGGTCTGATGTGTTTTTCCCAGGTTGCAAAGGACTTGAATTAATTTGACCTTTCTTGCTCTTTTGTTCCTTGCTTTTGTTCTCCTGTTTCCCCGGGTTCACTTGGTTGTATAGTGTGAAATGAATGATAATTTTTGTTTAAGCATCATTTGAACCTTTGTGTGGAGTCACCCTATTGGCTACTGCTTAAATAGGAACGTGAAAAAGCCAGAAGGGAAGAAAGGGAGGAGGAGATTGTGGGGCTACTTGTATGCTTTGACAGCAGTCATTATGTCACAAAGAAATCGGAAGGAAATAGAAGAGGCAGGTGGGGAAGGTAGTGATGACATTGGGTTCTAAACTGAAAGTGTTTCCAGTCAAATGACTTCACACTATGCATGAGGCAGTAGTAGAGCAGGACAGTCTGATCATATGATCAACATATTTACTTAAAATTCAAATTGTGGTGTAATAATATTTTAAGTATTTATATGTAAATCAAGGTAAACTTGAACTTCTGTATACTTTATGTGGAAATTTAAAACATTGACTTCTCTGCCTCTTTTTCAAATAGAAATGTGACCTCAGCGAGTTCATGGAGATAAATAAATTGAGAATGAGCTATAAGCTGCAGGCATTTAGATATTGGACTTAATTAAATATGAGTGGGAATCAACATGAGGAAATGGGTATAAAGGAAAAACAGGTCATAAAAATTTCAAAGAATAATAAAAGTAGAGGAATTTAAAAATAGAAAAGAGAAAGAACAGTCAGACACAAATGAGAGATGGTCATAATCACAAACCATCAGGAAAATGAAAATTAAAGCCACAATGAGATACACCAATGAGATGGCTATAATCAAAAAGACAGATAATAATGATTATTGGTAAAGATAAGGAGAAATTGGAATTGTCACACATTGCTGATGGTAATGTGAAACTTTGGAAAACTGACAGTTTCTTAAAATGTTAAACATAGATTTAACATATGACTCAATAACTCCACTCCAGGTACCAACCCACAAGAAATAAAAACACAGCCACACAAAAAAAACCCAAATGTCTGTTGACTGGTAAAAGGATAACAAAAATGTAATATATCCGTTCAGTGGAATACTGTTGTCTTCAGTGTGCTGTATGCTACAAAATGGATGGATCTCTAAAACATTATGCTAAGTGAAAGCAGTTAGACATAAAGGCCACACATTGTATGATTCCTTATTAACTGTCCAGAAAAGGCAAATCCATGGCAACAGAAAGACTGACGGTTGCCTGGGTTGACCTGGAGATAGGGACAGTGAGTGACTGCAAATGGGCACAAGGTTTCTTTTTGGTTCAATAGAAATGTAAAATCAGACTGTGGTGATGGCAGCACAACATTGAAAGGTTACTAAAGCTCATCAAACTGTGCATTTAAAATGAATATATTTATTATATATACACTAAACCTCAAAAATCCATTAAACATTTTTTAAAGATAATGATACAAGACCGTGAATCCAGAAATATGGACGACAAAGGTACCTACATATTAAGGTAGAAGGGGAATGATGAATTAATTGTAGGCGAGATGCGTGAAAAATTAAAATAGAAAATTCATGGTGGCCTCGCTGATTTTCTTGATGCCACCAGGGAAGCCCCATTCAGCTGATAGCCTAGTCTGCAGGTGTCTGCAGGAAAACCTGCCATCACTCCAGACTGCAATACCTGTCCTGTGGCCACAGAGCAGCTTATAATTATCCTACAATAATCTACTCATTTAAATAGGGTTTGTCATGCACAGACCATTAGGGTTTGTTGTTGCTGTTTCAGTGCAGCTTTGGGTTGACAGTCATGCCGGTTTATATTTTAATAGGAGTTAATTAGAATCAGAAAAATGCCCTTATTTGTTAAGTTCCAGAGCCCCAGTATAAGCTGTACTGATCCTATCATTGTGAGCAATGGAAAAACTGAAGGGGTGAGATTACAGGAGGGGGAATGGAAGAGAATATGTTTTGCCAGCAGGTTCACGCTCTTTACTTTCATAGAGATAGTTTTACTTTAGAAAAGCTCCCAAGGATGAAGAGTCAACTTTAATTTTTCAATGTGGTCAAAAGCAATTCTCTACAGGAAAAAAAAATTACTATGCGTGTGCACAACACATAGATCACTCATTTCAAATGAATTAAAAATAACATACAATTACTTATTTTATTTAAAATAGAATTACTTTTTTTTTTTTACCATGATCTAATTCCATGGAATGACAGTGTTAGGGGTCATTATTATGGATATTGCTTTATTATCAGTTATTGAAAGAAGCTGTGGTTAAAAGATGTATTTTGAGTGCCAGGTAAAAAAGTTTACTAAAATATAATTCACTAACTATCAGAAACCATAGAAAAATGTGTTCCTGTTTTGTAGTTTTTCCACCACTTAAAATTAATTCCAAAGTATTGGCTAAAATGAGTTGTCAGTTACTTATTTTTATACTTTTTTTCTTCTTCAAATATTTAGGATCTTAAAATTTTAAATTCGAGCCAAAGATAACTTTGTACTTCTTGACTGGCATTTTTGTATCAAAAGTCAGCAGTTAGTTAAGAAACACAGTGAGGGGGTTTTAAAATAGACTATGAGAGACTGGTTTCCCTTTGTTGGTTTGTTTTAATAGCTTGTATTAGCAAGTGTTTTATCACCCAAATTACAATGAGGTGCAAAGAAAAATCCTAGGTTTCATTGTCTGGCATTTGTAAAGGCGCCTGTTTTTCTGCTGGTTTGGGCATGCATATAATGAGCTCAGAGTGTTTGTTTGCTTGACCTCTGGAATAAAAAAGCAACCTGACATTAAAGACAGGGTAAAATACTGGACTGCCACTTATAGGTTTATCGGTGTGTTTGCTGTCACCATAATTGTTTGGAAGCATTTTTATTTGATGTTTAAATTTCAGAGCAGGTTCTTATGACGATCCAGGGAAGGAGAGCACAGAACTGGAAAATGAATCATCCTTTGAGAACTATGTTGACTTCTGCACAAAAACGGTGTGCGGTGTTATCACACAACGTCAGGAGCCATACACCGCTTGCTCTTATTGAAATCATATTTTACAGTATATATATGCTTTATATGCATATAAAGCAATGGCGAGAGCAGAGGCTTCACATTTGGGATCTTTTCTTATATCAGAACCACTTTCCTAACTACCATGTTGTTTAGTGGCTAAATTGTGTCTGACTGTTTGCAGCCCTGTGGACTGTACCCCACCAGGCTCCTCTGTCCATGAGATTTCCCAGGCAAGAACACTGGAGTGGGTTGCCCTGTCCTTCTCCAGGGGATCTTCCCTACCCAGGGATTGAAACCGAGTCGCCTGCATTGGCAGGTAGATTCTTTACCATCTGAGTCACCAGGGAAGCCCTCTAACTACCTTACAAAATAGCTTAAATAAAAACAGCAATCTCGTTAGTTATCACAGTAGGTATTTACAGCTGTCCTTTGGTACCCATGCAGAATTGATTCCAGGACCCTCTGGGGATACCGTCGTCTGCAGATGCTTAAGTCCCTTAGAGACAATGGTGTATTCTGTATTTCACATCCACACACCTGGGGTACAGTGCACATTTGAGACCGTTCTTCAAATTCCTCAGGAACAAGGACATTTCTGACTGTAACTGGGAAAACTGGGAGAAAGAAACAGCTGCAGAATTAAAATAAATGCTACCAGTGTCTACCTTGTTTTACTGGATTTAGACCATATGTGGCTATTAGACAATGAGAAGGTAGATGACCACAGCTAATTCATTTTTATACATTTTAAGGACAGAGCAAGGGCAGTGATGACCTCTACAATTCATTCCCATCCATTAAATCAGTCCCTAATCAGAGAAAAATTATTGTGTGCCGGGAAGAGTGCTAGGGCATCAACAAAAATTCCTTGCCCTAAAAAGGAGTTATCTTCTGGTAACTGTCATCTTTCTGGTATTTCTGGTGAATTTTAGAAGTAGCTGCTCAGGTGCCATCCTTTACGGCCCTGACCATTTGCCATCTTGCCATCTCTCTTACCTTCCAAATCAGGGTCACGCAGAGGACAAGTCCAGGACAAACGATCTTGATCAGTGTGATAGGCAAAGTGAATTCCATTTGATTGAGGAGGATGCTCACAAACACATGTTTAATGTGCGCAAATTTTGTCAACCTGGGTAAAAACTTGACTCCAAAACAGATACCTACTAAAGAATTTTCCCTGACAGAAGCTCATCAGAAGATACCTTCCAGTAATGATCTCATCTGTAGCTTCTCAGCATTTTCAACTGTTAAACATTGTTAAAAAAAAAAAAAAAGCAGTGTTGTGTGAAAAAGAAGAGGATCTCTGTAGGAGGTTTTTTATTATGTCATTGTTGGCCATTGAGTCTCTGCAGAACCCAATATGGTTTATCATCTCTTTGGCTTGTCTTGTAAAAGGGAGCTATTTATGTAAAATAATTCATGCACATGGCAAAATGAGTCTAAATGAATCAGTTAATATTAGTAACTTTTCCCTGGTTATAAAAAAATGCTTATTATAGAAAATTTGGAAGATAAAAAATACTTTAAAAAACTCACATTTTTATACAACACAGAAATGATAACATTCTAGTATATTTTCTTTCAAAAATGCATTTACATGTATATGTGCATCATATACATACTCATATACATTATAATTATAATCATGCAATTTATAATGCAATTTGTGTGTCTTAGCTTTATTTTGTTTAGTTTCATGTGGAGTATCTTCCTCCATCTCTAGAATGTGAAAACATGGTTTTTAATGATGCAAAATATCCCATCCTAATCTTTTTCCATTATTTAACAGTTTCCAATAATTGAATAATTTTCTTGATTTTCAGGTCTGTAATGGATATCTAGTATACAAACTTTTTTTCCTTAGATGTGTTATTTTTGAGCACAATTATTAGGATATGGGCAGAACTTTTCTTTGAGTCTTCAAATAAATTGTCGATTTATAATCCCTGCAGTTTATACCACTTTGCATTTCCACGGTTAGGATTTTATTGTTTTTGTTGTTCAGTTGCGTCCAACTCTTTGCGACCCCATGGACTATAGCCTGCCAGGCTCATCTGTCCACAGGATTTGCCAGGCAAGAATACTGGATTGGGTTGCCATTTCCTACTCCTGGAGATCTTCCCAAACCAGGGATTGAACCTGTGTCTCCTGCATTGGCAGGTGGAATCTTTACCACTGAGCCATCAGGGAAGCCCCTGACCAGTATTACATATCATAAGCTAAACACAAAGCCATTTCTATTTTGTCTTTTCATGTATTTCACTGGATGTTCATAAAGTTGTATAATTTTCCATAGATTTATTAATCATTAATTTTCAATTTCATGGATTGTTTATTCATGTTTTTTTTTACCTGCTTTCCTTTTGGATGGCTTGGGATTTTTTCTGAACTGGTTTTACCAATGTTGAAAATATCATACCTTACACATGTATTCTGGATACCTAGAGCAAGACATTTGAGCCTCTTAAAACTGGCTAATAAATGAAACAATTTGTATTTTTGGAAAATTAGGTTACTATCTACAAGTTTCAACTCTTTTGCTTCTTCGAGTCAATCTCCAGACAATGGCCTAAGCAAACATGTCTAAAATTGATATGTGCTTGGTACGTATGACTTGTTTATTAGCAAGTAATTGTTGCTAAGAGACTTCCTATTGCATAGATATTCTATAGAGTAATATTAAAACAGAATTCCCAGATTGAATAATATTCTCTCAAAGAATTTGATGCTTGACCTTGAATTGGTCTTTCACATGCTCATTAGAAATTTTCTTTTGATAAAAATATTCTATATTCATGTCTATAGTCTTTCTACCTTCCTACCTCCCTCCTTCTGTCTTCCTCCTCTTCTCCTCAGGAATCATATGCAACTGAAGGAAAAATTGTTTAACAAAAGGTATAAAATATGGAAGAGGTTAAAGGAGAGATGGCTCAAATGAGGCTTTCTTGTGATTCTTGGTGATTCTGGAAATATGTGGCTAGTGGAACTGTTGCAGGAAGGGGGACCCCTTCCAGGGCCCGAAACTGTGTCACTAGTGTAAAAATAGATGGATGAGGTTTGACTCCCTTTTGTCCTCCCCTAGAAAGATCTCAGATCTGCAGCCAAAGAGCTGATTCTCCTCAGTTTGATCTCTCATATCACAGTGTGCTTATTGGAAAGCCATCTAAGGAATTTCAAACTTTCTAAATACAAAATGCCTCTTTTGACCAGCCAGGAGTCACCCTCATGACTAAACAAATCCACCAATTTTAGAGTATCCCCTGCTTTGACTTGTCACTGATGCAGCATCTGGCAGGGACATAGTGCTACTGTTTGCAGGGCTCTTGTCTAACACTTAGAAATGAATTGTCCAAAGAGACACATGTGCTGACAAAGCAAGAGATTTTGTTGAGAAAGGGCACCCAGATGGAGAGCAGTTCAGTTCAGTTCAGTTGCTCAGTCGTGTCTGACTCTTTGCGACCCCATGAATTGCAGCACGCCAAGCCTCTCTGTCCATCACCAACTCCCGGAGTCTACACAAACCCATGTCCATCTAGTCGGTGATGCCATCCAACCATCTCATCCTCTGTCGTCCCCTTCTCCTCTCGCCCCCAATCCTACCCAGCATTAGGGTCTTTTCCAATGAGTCAACTCTTCGCATGAGGTGGCCCAAGTATTGGAGTTTCAGCTTCAACATCAGTCCTTCCAATGAACACCCAGGATTGATCTCTTTTAGGATGGATTGATTGGATCTCCTTGCAGTCCAAGGGACTCTCAAGAGTCTTCTCCAACACCACAGTTCAAAAGCATCAATTCTGCAGCGCTCAGCTTTCTTCACTGTCCAACTCTCACAGCCATACATTAGGGTAAGGGAATCCAGGAGAACAGCTCTGCCACATGGTTTTATGGTGATGGGATTAATTTCTGGGTTGTCTTTAGCCAGTCATTCTGACTCAGAGTCCTTCCTGGTGGCGCATGCCTTGTTCAGCCAAGATGGATACCAGAGAGAAGGATTCTGGGAGGTAGTCAGACATGAGGTGTCTCCTTTCTACCTTTCCTGAGCTCTTCCGGTTGGTAGTGGCTTATTAGTTCCGTGTTCCTTACCAGGACCTCCTGTTGTAAAACAACTCATGCAAATGGTTACTATAGTGCCTGGCCAGGGTGAGTGGTTTCAGTCAGTGTGCTTCCCCTAACAGAACAGGTCACAGAAAAAAAAGAAAATAGAAATATAGAGTCAGAAAAAATAACAACATTTGAGGAATCATAAGAAAACCGAATTTTTCATAGCTGAATAACTGAACCTAGTTTGTGTCACTAGTGTAAAAATAGATGGATGACGTTTGACTCCCTTTTGTCCTCCCCTAGAAAGATCTCAGATCTGCAGCCAAAGAGCTGATTCTCCTCAGTTTGATCTCTCATATCACAGTGTGCTTATTGGAAAGCCATCTAAGGAATTTCAGACTTTCTAAATACAAAATGCCTCTTTTGACCAGCCAGGAGTCACCCTCATGACTAAACAAATCCACCAATTTTAGAGTATCCCCTGCTTTGACTTGTCATTGATGCAGCAACTGGCAGGGACATAGTGCTACTGTTTGCAGGAAAGTTCAAGAATGTTCCAAAGACTCCAGGTGGCTGATTTCAGTGTTAGAAGAAAGAAATTCAGTCATCAGAATAGCTGCCTCCCACCTGTTTTGTCTTGATTTTTCTCTAAGACATCTTTACTCTCAACAGTTTCTAGAATTTGACAAGCAACATCTTTTTCAGAAATTTCTAGACATTTCTGTAGACAACTAGAATGTTCCTTGCCATTTCTACCCGCCTCAATTCTTACTCTTTCATTGGGTCTTGATGACTGGAGTGTTCCTTTTCAGGGAATCTCTTTGTAAGTGCCTGTTGAGTATCTTCCTTCAAGGCACATTTCAGTTTTCCTTCCTTAGTGGCACTTTGAACAAATATAATTGAATGATTCGTTTAATGTGTGATTAGTACCTGCTTTTCCCCCTTAGATAGACAGGTAAACAAAAATCATTCCTGATCTCATATTCAATGAGTAGCTTTCCTTTAGCTCTGTAATCAAATTTGATTTTTAATTTTAAGCACAGAAGAGCTTAAAAGGGTCATAGATGATAATGACAAAAAGTGCCATTTACATTTTAAAATAGCTTATTTGGTTAGTGTTTTATTCTTGTGCTCATGTGCAAATAGCAAATTAAATAATTATAAATAATTCAGTCAACACACGGTTATTGAGTGCCTCCAAGGTTCTGGGCGCTGTGCAAGGCCCTGAGATCCAGTGGTAGACAACCATCAAGGTAACAACCAAAGTCTCCTGCTCTCACTAAGCTCCCACTCCAGTGGGGCATGTGGATATTAATATATAAATAAATTCAAAACTTAACTAGTGATAAATGCTCTATAGAAGAAAAATAAAGCCCAATGAAAGAAAAAGATGCAAGTGCTATTAATTCTGGAGGAAGTGCCTTGTTATTTTTGAAATAATTCTTACATTATTTATGTTTTCCTAGAAATGAAAATTAGAGACACTTTTCTATAGAAAAACACTTATAAAAACACTTATAGAAAAACACTGCCTTCTGGGATGTGGTTTTGAGTGTTTATTTGGGATCACGTTTGAAATATACCTGTATTTGACATGATTTTTCATCACCAAAATCAAGAAATGTATGTGATTATCATTTTATAAAGAAAAATGTATATTTAACAAGCCTGTAGATGCTCTCCAGCATCCCAAATTGGCTTAAATTGCAGCATTTTCATTCTCTTACCTCGGTAATGAAATTGCAAGAGGAAGGTGACCATTTGCACTTTCAATGTAATTTTATGTCCCTCAGGGTTATTATTGGCAGGTAAATATCAAAGAATTATTTTCCCTTAACCTGGAAGATGGACTAATGAAGAGATTGAAATTAGAGGAAGAAATGTCCTCCAATGAGTTAGTATAAGAGAATTTTATTCCATCTCATAAGATTATGAGACTAAAATTGATGTCCATCCATCAAGATGGTTTAGGTCTTAATTTCTGACTACAGGGTCATGAGGATTAGCCATCTGGGGGCCAGTTGTCTGTTTCCAGTTAAACAGTTGTTATTTGTTGCCCTTATTATTATATTTTTTTAATAGTCTCTTCTGGAATTTGTAGGAGTTATTCCTTTCCAAAGATAGAATTTTAAAATGTTATAGCTTACTAATTATAAACAAACATATATAAATCTAGTGAAAACAATGCCGCTTTTATATTTGAAAGATTAATAAAAAGAATAAATGTTTTTCTTAACAATTCAGTTACTTAACAAAATTAGAAGACTAAAAAAGGCAAGGCAAAGATGTTAATTGTATTTTCTCTCAAATCATTATGTATATCAAATTAATGTAGATATTTAAATCATTAGGATTTCTACCTGCATTAAGATTTTAGGAATATGAAAAGCTCTTCCAAGCACTACAAAATACTGCTGCTGCTGCTAAGTTGCTTCAGTCGTGTCCGACTCTGTGTGACCCCATAGATGGCAGCCCACCAGGCTCCCCCGTCCCTGGGATTCTCCAGGCAAGACTACTGGAGTGGGTTGCCATTTCCCTCTCCAATGCATGAAAGTGAAAAGTGAAAGTGAAGTTCCTCAATTGTGTCCAACTCTCAGTGACCCATGGACTGCAGCCTACCAAGCTCCTCTGTCCATGGGATTCTCCAGGCGAGAGTACTGGAGTGGGGTGCCATTGCCTTCTCCAAAATACTAGCTTTGTTTAAAATCTACATAAAAGATAATAAATCTTTTGAGAAGAATACAAAATAGGGCCCAAATAAGTGGAAAAGCAAACCGTGTGTCCCTAGATTGGATGATTCAAGGTATAAATTAAATGACAGATTTAGGGCATTTTAACTCATAAAGTAATGCTCAAAATTCTCCAAGCCAGGCTTCAGCAATACGTGAACTGTGAACTTCCAGATGTTCAAGCTGGTTTTAGAAAAGGCAGAGGAACCAGAGATCAAATTGCCAACATCTGCTGGATCATCAAAAAGGCAAGAGAGTTCCAGAAAAACATCTATTTCTGCTTTATTGACTATGCCAAAGCCTTTGACTGTGTGGATCACAATAAACTGTGGAAAATTCTTAATGAGATGGGACTACCAGACCACCTGACCTGCCTCTTGAGAAACCTGCATGCCGGTCAGAAAGCAACAGTTAGAACTGGACATGGAACAACAGACTGGTTCCAAATAGGAAAAGGAGTATGTCAAGGCTGTATATTGTCACCTTGCTTATTTAACTTATATGCAGAGTACATCATGAGAAATGCTGAGCTGGATGAAGCACAAGCTGAAATCAAGATTGCTGGGAGAAATATCAATAACCTCAGATATGCAGATGACACCACCCTTATGGCAGAAAGTGAAGAAGAACTAAAGAGCCTCTTGATGAAAGTGAAAGAGGAGAGTGAAAAAGTTGACTTAAAGCTCAACAGTCAGAAAACTAAGATCATGCCATCCGGTCCCATCACTTCTTGGCAAATAGATGGGGAGACAGTGGAAACAGTGGCTGACTTTATTTGTTTGGGCTCCAAAATCGCTGCAGATGTGATTGCAGCCATTAAATTAAAAGACGCTTACTCCTTGGAAGGAAAAGTTATGACCAACCTGGACAGCATAATAAAAAGCAGAGACATTACTTTGTCAACAAAGGTCCGTCTAGTCAAGGCTATGGTTTTTCCAGTGGCCATGTATGGATGTGAGAGTTGGACTATAAAGAAAGCTGAGTGCTGAAAAAGTGATGCTTTTGAACTGTGGTGTTGGAGAAGAATCTTGAGAGTCCCTTGGACTGCAAGGAGATCCAAGCAGTCCATCCTAAAGGAGATCAGTCCTGGGTGTTCATTGGAAGGACGGATGTTGAAACTCAAGCTCCAATACTTTGGCCACCTGATGTGAAGAGCTGACTCATTTGAAAAGACCCTGATGCTGGGAAAGATTGAGGGTGGGAGGAGAAGGGGACGACAGAGGATGAGATGGTTGGATGGCATCACTGACTCGATGGACATGGGTTTGGGTGGACTCTGGGAGTTGGTGATGGACAGGGAAGCCTGGTGTGCTGCAGTCCATGGGGTCGCAAAGAGTCGGATATGACTGAGCGACTGAACTGAACTGAACTGAACTCATAATCTCAATTTTGGGAGAGGAATTGGGGACTTAACAAATTGATTCTAAAATTAATATGCAAGCATAAACATCTAATTTTTTTTTGAGAAAGATAATTTGGGTAGTTTACCAACATGATCTTAAAAGGTACTATGTAATGACTATAAGTAAAGCAACCTGGTTCTGTCACAGATACAGGTAAACATGTATACGGAGAAAAATGGGGTCTAGAAATGGATTAAGTATATATGGAGTTTAGTATATGTTAATGTGGTATTTAAAAACTGAGGAAGAATGCTTTATTTAATAGATAGTATTGAGAGAACCGATTATACACTTGGAAAATAAAATTATGTTTCACTCATATATCATTTGTATAAATAAACACTAAAGGAGTTGCATACTATAGAAATACTAGAGGAAAATATGTTATTGATTTAAGAAGTAGGGCATGTTTTCTTAATGAAGAAATGAAAGCAGCTTACCATGAGGTAAAACTCTGATGGAACTGATTTTATAAGATTCAGTTCAGTTCAGTTCAGTCGCTCAGTCGTGTCCGACTCTTTGCGACCCCATGAACTGCAGCACACCAGGCCTCTCTGTCCATCACCAACTCCCAGAGTCTACCCAAACCCATGTCCATCGAGTCGGTGATGCCATCCAACCATCTCATCCTCTGTTGTCCCCTTCTCCTCCTGCCCCCAATCCTACCCAGCATTAGAGTCTTTTCCAATGAGTCAATCCTTCGCATGAGGTGCCCAAAGTATTGGAGTTTCAGCTTCAACATCAGACCTTCCAATGAACACCCAGGATTGATCTCTTTTAGGATGGATTGATTGGATCTCCTTGCAGTCCAAGGGACTCTCAAGAGTCTTCTCCAACACCACAGTTCAAAAGCATCAATTCTTCGGCGCTCAGCTTTCTTCACCGTCCAACTCTCACATCCATACATGACCACTGGAAAAACCATAGCCTTGACTAAACGGACTTTTGTTGGCAAAGTAATGTCTCTGCTTTTAAATATGCTGTCTAGGTTGGCCATGACCTTCCTTCCAAGGGGTAAGCGTCTTTTAATTTCATGGCTGCAGTCACCATCAGCAGTGATTCTGGAGCCCAAAAAAATAAAGTCTGACACTGTTTCCACTGTTTCCCCATCTATTTCCCATGAAGTGATGGGACCAGATGCCATGATCTTAGTTTTCTGAACGTTGAACTTTAAGCCAACTTTTTCACTCTCCTCCTTCACCTTCATCAAGAGGCTGTTTAGTTCTTCTTCACTCTCTGCCATAAGGGTGGTGTCATCAGCATATCTGAGGTTATTGATATTTCTTCCGGCAGTCTTGATTCCAGCTTGTGTTTCTTCCAGCCCAGCGTTTCTCATGATGTACTCTGCATATAAGTTAAATAAGCAAGGTGACAATATACAGCCTTGACATACTCCTTTTCCTATTTGGAACCAGTCTGTTGTTCCATGTCCAGTTCTAACTGATGCTTCCTGACCTGCATACAGGTTTCTCAAGAGACAGGTCAGATGGTCTGGTATTCCCATCTCATTAAGAATTTCCCACAGTTTATTGTGATCCACACAGTCAAAGGCTTTGGCATAGTCAATAAAGCAGAAATAGATGTTTTTCTGGAACTCTCTTGCTTTTTCGATGATCCAGCGGATATCGGCAATTTGATCTCTGGTTCCTCTGCCTTTTCTAAAACCAGCTTGAACATCTGGAAGTTCACGGTTCACGTATTGCT
This sequence comes from Giraffa tippelskirchi, assembly GCF_054371585.1. Taxonomy (NCBI): domain Eukaryota; kingdom Metazoa; phylum Chordata; class Mammalia; order Artiodactyla; family Giraffidae; genus Giraffa; species Giraffa tippelskirchi. Next base: position 69,433,178 of record NC_137278.1, read on the forward strand.
GAAGCCTGGCTTGGAGAATTTTGAGCATTACTTTACTAGCATGTGAGATGAGTGCAATTGTGCGGTAGTTTGAGCATTCTTTGGCATTGCCTTTCTTTGGGATTGGAATGAAAACTGACCTTTTCCAGTCCTGTGGCCACTGCTGAGTTTTCCAAATTTGCTGGCATATCGAGTGTAGCACTTTCACAGCATCACCTTTGAGGATTTGAAATAGCTTAACTGGAATTCCATCACCTCCACTAGCTTTGTTCGTAGTGATGCTTTCTAAGGCCCACTTGACTTCACATTCCAGGATGTCTGGCTCTAGGTGAGTGATCACACCATTGTGATTATCTGGGTCATGAAGATCTTCTTTGTACAGTTCTTCTGTGTATTCTTGCCACCTCTGATTAAGGACAAACAAATGAAACTTGTATACAAGGAAAAGTGGATGACATATGTTGTCAGACATTGTGCTAGTAATTTTACAAGCATCAACTCACTAACCACTGGGTGAATATTACTTTTACCCACTTTTTAATAGCAATTGGAGAATTATAATGTTTAAACAACTTGTCCCCATTCACAAAGCTAATAGGTGACGGAATGGTGATTTGTCTACTGTGATTCTAAAGTGTGGGCTCTTAACCATATCACTGGGAACAGAGTCAAAAGAAAATGTATTTAGGCACTGTATGCATCTGTATTTAAATTTATTCTACCAGAAAAGTTGGCATCCACATAGGATATTTAAAGAGGCTGTGTGTGCACGCTCAGTCGCTTCAGCCGTGTCCGACTCTTTGTGACTCTATGGACTGTAGCCCTCCAGGCTCCTCTGTCTATGAGATTCTCCAGGCAAGAGTGCTGGAGTGGGTTGCCATTTCCTCCTCCAAGAGATCTTCTCCACCCAGGAACCGAACCCACATCTCTTGCATCTCCTGCCTTGACAGTCGGGTTCTTTACCACTAGTGCCACCTGGGAAACCCAATTTAAAGAGTATCTTGTACTATTATTTCTTATATGTTCAATATAATAATTTTAAAGTATTTAAAGTCTCTTCATAATATGCTTTAATGGTGTTTAATGCAACTTACTAGATTATATCTCACAGTTCAATCAAATATATCATTGCTTTACTTCTTTGAGTCATTAGACTAACATCCTTTTTGGCAGATAGTGCAAAGTAAACCCTTTTTACATGAATTCTCTTTCCTCACAAATGCTTATCTATTTGATAGGAAATAAGAATAAAAATTTCTAGTGACGGGCCATCCATCTGTCTTCCCACTTCTCTCAAACTAAACATGAGTAACTTTCCAAATGCTTAACTCTCCTTTATTTTTAACATTGAAATTATCACCTTCACCTTAGATAGTCTGCATTGTTCAAAACTATAATATTAATACTTATAACAAAAGTATGAGGTGCAACTCTTGTCCCTAAGTCTGTACCAATCAATAATTCACAATTTATTCTCAGCTGGATATTCCTGATAAAAATGTCAGGCATATCTCTTTCCTTTATCAAAGCCTTTTACAATTCATATGTAACCAAATTTTCTGACTTCATTTGCCATTCTGCTTCATGGATCTTAGTTCTAATCAAATTTCATTAATTGTTTGACTTCTCACCTCAACATATTCACTCATTTTCATTCCCTCACCAGAAGTGCTGCTCCCCAAAGTTCCTAAATTTCAAATGTGTCATCCTTCAAGAAATCATTCATGTTTTGCCTTCTCTATGAAATGTGTCTCAACACTGGAAATAACCTCTTCTTTTGCATGCTTCTGGCTTCTGATATACCATGTATCCTCTTTGCATTTTAAACATCTTGTAAGATAAATATCTGTCTAATTCCACATTGTTTCCTTCAAAGCAATTAATACAATGCCTCACACATAGTAGGCCTTTAATATTTCCTTAAGTAATGATTTAATTAGTTCCTTGAGACTTTCATGATTTATTTTGCAAACACATTCTAAAATGTGGCTTAAGATTTCAGGCTTTGAAATGCAGCACTTAAGAAAAAAAATCTATTTCTCCCTGAATATTTTATTTAGTCCTTTATATAGATACGTACAGATCTTGATTCATGGACACATTTCTTTGAAAATATTTACGATTGCAAACATATACAGGCATATTATGTATAAAGAGGAACTGCGGTTTTTAGAGAGCAGAACAGACAGCATCAAGAAGGGGACAGACAGATGCAGGAGCTCATCGGCTGTCAGGTCTCTGCAGGCAACACCTGCAGTAGCATCCTAAAGTGCTTTGAAGGCATGGAGTGGTTATTCTGCTGAATAACTGAATATCCACAGAGCCAAGGTCCGTGACCTTGAGCACAGCAGATCTTTTCTGCTGAATATGATCTTATTCCAAGTGAAGTCAAATTATTCTTCCCAGTCGCCAAGAAAACCTCAAAGCTTTCAAACCACTTTGCCCTGAGAGATGCCTCAAACCTGCTAGGGCAGCCCACAGGACACAAGGACCACAGAGTGCACTTGAACTGCTTGGAAGCATAAAACTTTCCATTTTGAACAGAATTCAGATGCGTCTAGGTTGTATGCCAAGGATAAAAAGGACCCTGACCTGAAGTAGGAAAGGCTGAAGGGTTGCTTCTGTGTCTTCCTCGACTCGGAGCTAGAAGAATAAAGCGTTTGTCTCAGTGGAGAGACTCACAGGCCTGACAGAGCCACAGACATTCCACCTTGACCCATCCGCTCACTCTTCCATTTTATCCCCTTTCTGCATTCAAAGAGTGTGCTTTTTAATTAGTCCAGCAAGAAGCAGCAAATGAGGGAAATGTGGAAAAAGCTCTTTGTCTTCAAGTTGAAATACATGGAAAGAAAACACAAGCGGGGATTTATTAAAAGGCTTTTGTGAGGAGGCTTTTAGTCAGGATTTGACTTGGTTAAAATCCCGAGCAATTGTTTATTATGGCACAGTAGCAAGGGAAGAAAAATCAGTGCTTTGTGCATTTGTCTATTAGAAGAAGGAAGAGGAGCCTTAGATGCTTCAAATTTCAGCCTGTGGTGTACCGAGGTGTCACCTGGTAAAGAAAGACAGGCCTGCCAAGGAGAGTTGCTGATGGATGTGTGTGGGCTCCTCTTGTTAACTTTTTCAGGACCAGCTTGTGCGTTGCAGCTTTCTTTCTTTATCCACTTTAATCCCAGCACATCTTCCCGTGACTTTCTCCTCAGAGTAGAACATCCTTGTTCTTAGCGTCCACTATGGGATATTTAGCTTCCATAGACATTTCGTCGGCTTTGGGTGTTATTCTGACCAGCAAATAAAGAGCACCGTTCAAGACAGAATGTTTGCCTTCTTTGAACTTTGGCATTAAATTTTACCCGAAATACATAAACATTATGTATTTGTATAATGAGGGTTTTGGAGATTGGCTAAAATTTTTTATTAAAAGAAAACTGAAAACAGTTGAATTCAGTTACTTGGGAGTTTCTATGTGTTTGGGCAAATGTGATTGCCTGAATTGGTAGTAGGACTCTTCATTGCTTCTTAGATGATTTTCCTTAGGAAGGAAATGTATAATATCAGCATATGAATGGGTGGAAGATCCATGCTTGTGCTTTTATGTAAAGACTGGCCCTTTTAAAGAAAACTGTGATTTAAAATCAGATGCTTTCAAAGATAAGTCTGATAATGTACATCGAAGGGAAGAGAGGACATGCACTTGTGTTGCCATTTTGTGAAATAAAGTATGCCAACTACTTATTAATTACTCAAGCAAAATGCAGATGTAAAGCAATACTATACACAGATTGTATCTAAAGAATAAACTATAACTTAAAGAGCTACAACATTTTGTCACATTATTATAACTAAATTAATACATTTATAAAGGAACTCTTAGTACACCTTAAATGTGTAGATCATATCTTTCTAAACCCATGATTCTCTTCCATGTTGATACATTTGAATCACCTAGGAAACTTCTAAAAATGCCCATGCCCAGACACTCACTGGACCAATTAAATATTGAGGTGGGGGTCTGGAACTGAGGCAATAATATTTTCTAAGGCTCTTTAGATGGTTTCGTTGTGATGCCAAGTTGAAAACCACTGTGAACATTAAACATTTCATCAAATAACCTCAGTCTGATATACCTAATTAGGCACTAATTCAATTCTTGTCAATATAGTTGTATATATTCAATTTATGTTTATTTTTTATTGTAAAACAATACGGATTTTTTCCCCACATTATTGGCAATACTATCAATTTAAAATAAAATGTACTGTCTGTTTTTAAGTGGCAATATTTGAACGTTTAAGTCAATGACTTTTATTATAATACTATAAATCAAAATAAACTGCAGAATTAAAATTTTGATGTTGAGAAGCTTAACATAATTAGTCCAAACATGGTAAGAGAGTCAAGATGATTACTTCACTTTGAGATTATAGCTGAGAAAAAATATTGGTACTCTTAACTGGCAACTTGAAAGCTATAAAGCTAAAATTTTACATATGTTGTCTTGGAGTTATAAAAACTAGTTATCTGAGAAAGAGATTAAGTTAGGATTGAGCGTCATGTTGAAAGAGCCAGACTGCCCTATATTCTTCAAAATGAATATTTTCTTCCCTCTGAAACTGTGAAGATGTTCCATTCAAACCTATTTAAAACAACATTAGAAATGCAGCAGAATCTGGTAGAAAGACCACAGGATTGTCAGAGATTCATATTCCGGTCTGAGATATTCACAAGCTAAGTACTTTCTGCCAAGTCTCTTAAATTCTCTGGGCCTTGGTTTTCTTATCTGTAGAGAGAAAAGGCTGAATTAAATTGGTGTTTTTCATTTTGATTAATCTAATTTAGTTTTTAATTGGAGGATAATTACTTTACAATATTGTGATGGTTTCTGCCATACATCAACATGAATCAGCCACAGGTATACATATGTCCCTTCCCTCTTGAACCTTCCTCCCACTTCCCTCCCCATCCCATCCCTCTAAGGTTATCACAGAGAACTGGCTTTGGGTTCCCTGAATCATACAGCGAATTCCTACTTGCTATCTATTTTACATGTGGTAACGTGTATGTTTCAATGCTACTCTGTCAAATCATCCCACTCTCTCCTTCCCCCACTGTGTTCCAAAGTCTGTCCTTTATGTCTGCATCTCCTTTGCTGACCTGCAAATAGGGTTATCAGTGCCATATTTTGAGATTCCATATATATGAATTAATAGACAGTATTTGTCTTTCTCTCTCTGACTTATCCTCCATATAATAGGCTCTAGGTTCATCTACCTCATTAGAACTGACTCAAATGTGTTCTTTTTTATAGCTGAGTAATATTCCATTGTGTGTATGTATCACAACTTCTTTACCAATTCATCTATCAATGGACATCTAGGTTCTTTTCATATCCTAGCTATTGTGAATAGTGCTGCAATAAACCTTGTGTCCTTTTCAGTTATGGTTTCCTCAGTAGTGGGATTTAGTCATTTGGTAGTTTAATTCCTAGTTTCTAAAGGAATTTCCATGCTGTTCTCCATAGTGTTGTATCAATTTGCATTCCCACTAACAGTGCAGTAACGTGCCCTTTTCTCAACACCCTCTCCAACATTTACTGTCTGTAGACTTTGTTAATGGCCATTCTGACAGGTGTGAGATACCTCATTGTAGTTTTGTAAATCAGTGTTTTTCAAATTTGAGTGGTGAACCTTTCTGAAATCAATTTAGATCAATTACCATTTCTAGAAAAAAACAATATAAGAGTGCATTGCCAAGTACAAAGTCTATATAGAGGATATGAATCCTGAGTACCTAGGAGGAAATTTTTGAAAGACTTTGAATTAGAAGATCTCTTTAACTTTTATGGTTTTAGTAATTGTTCATGAGAAGGGCATGTAGCGTGGGGAAATGAGGGGTAGGCAACTTATTTCAAGTGTACGATCTAAAATATATCCACATATTCTTGCCATACAATGTCACAGTCAGTGATCTTTAGAAGGAAAAGACTTGTTTCAATAGGGTATTTGGTTTACTCACAACAGGTAGAAAAGATGAAAAAAGTATGTAAAATTACAGCTTGTGAATGTGGAAATATGTCTTATCCTTGAGACCAGAGAATGCTCACTGCGAGAAATGAACAGAAACATTGTGAATTACAGCTACCAATTTAAGAGGTGGTATTATTCAGTCTGGCCAGAATGTTCTCTCATCAGTCAAATGACTTCCAAGTTAAAAAGTGAGAATGTGCTCCGCTTTTTGATTGCTTCATTTATATTTCATCTATGTTATTCTACATTTTGTGCTTACTGTTGGGAAATGGGTTCTTTCAATGGAGAGTAAGGGAAGGGATGGCCCAGTAATTTACAAAAAAACATTGAGTTTCAAGCTTAATTTGTTACTGGAAATAAGTGGAAAGTAAGAAATAAGAATAATAAAGTATCAGGAGTACTACTCCAAATCTTATTAAAGTATGACTTAAGGGAGTGGGTGCTAGAAATACGCTTCTTTTTCTTATTTTTTTTTAGTGAGTTGTAGTTGTTGTACAGTATTATGTGTTTCAGGTATACAACATCGTGATTCACAATGTTTAAAGATTATACTCCATTTATTATTATTATAAAATACTGGCTATAGTCCCTGTACCAGTGTAATATTTTTTAAAATGTTTCCCAGATGATTCTGATGACCAACCCTGTTTGGGATCAACTGGTCTAGAGACTCAGCTTCTCATCTCTGCTTCATCTGTGCCTAGCTATAGATGCCAGAGAAAAATTTCATAACCTTTATAGGTCACCTTTTTCCTGTTCTAAAATTGACATTTATGTGACTCACTGAGATTTCTGATGAAGTTTCACTGTTAATCACAAACCAGCCAGTGTCCATATTTTAAAAATTGGAGCCTAAGACATAAATTTATACTGTAGGTGGCACTGAAAAAGTAATTATAATAATTTCTACCTTCTAGGAAGTTTGCTCTTTTAATATTAGATCCCAATACTGACTTGTTGACAATGTCAGGTATTAACCAATGAGACTGTTCTCTTACAATGATTCCCACACATGCCCCTGTTTTATAATCCTGCCTGTTTTCCTACTCCAATCATAAAAATCTGAACTGGGAATAAGTATTTCTGACCAATGCAAGCTGAGCTAACCAAATTTCATCCCCTTTGGGGAATTGAGAACTCAAGTGAAATTACTTGGAGATGGAGACTGGGGTTCACTGTTGTTGAATTATATGAGTGATACAACCTTATAGGAGACCAAAACCTGTGAGGAGCTTAGGTCTTCCCCATGTTTCTTCCCTACCAAGACTTCATGGTTCAGCAATTCCTTCTATTTTGTAAACTACTTCCAAATCCTTTCCAATAAATTCTGTATATTTGCTTTAGGCTAGAGCTCTGCTGGTGTTGGGAAAGAAATAAAGACCTAAGAAATCTATTGAACAGAATAACTTCTCTCCTGTGTATCTAGAAAGGTATTAGTTTTGTACCATTCTTGGGAGACTTGAGAAAAGAGTATTCAAAGCAGACGAAAAACCTGGCTTGAGAAATGCTGAGCTTGACAGTGTTGATTTATGATGCTTTCAATACAGCTATGATAGATGGGTGGGGGGAGGTTATGAAAGAATCAGTATATAATTAATAATCATAATTCCAAAATCATATCACCAATCCTTATTTTTTAAAAATATGAAGGTGTGGCATAGCAACATCATGATAGTCATTGTACTGTCGTCAACTCAGACTCAGTTACATATGTGACCATGGTCATGTAGCACAAACCATTAAGTGGGGAAACTGAACCCAGGGTTCCTAATTCCAAACTAATCCATTGGAAAGCATTATTCAGTGTTGATTGGAAAACACTATTCATTGTTGATATATCCTTTCATACATTCATTAGGGAAATATACGTGGTCCTGAATTGATTCATATAAACTTATGGTAAAATATCCTCTTCTTAAAATGTTTTATTATTCTAGGAATTTCATTTATATGGAAAAGTGCCTTAAATTTGGGAGAAAAAATTTCATCAAACACGTTCTTCTAACACCCCAGCATATATTGAACCAGAAAGTCTGTTGAAGGTATTTGTTTCTGGACAAGGAAGAAAAGTGATCAGAATAGAAAGTTTGTTTCTGATAGAGTGTGAACAGAACACTTTCAGTGTTGCTTTATTTTTCTTAAATTTTAAGTCCTTACAGTCGAAGAGGAAAAAGCTCAAGAAGCTCAGATAGACAGAGGGGTTGCTGTGGAAAGTTCTTTGTAAAAGTAGCATCATCAGAAAACTTGAAAGACATTTTAACTCTAGCTTGTTATGTGATTTTTAACAGCAGGAAAGCAGTAGAATTTGGCACAAAGTTGAGCCCCAGTAAATGTTTACTGAATGAATCAGTGAAACAGTGGCTCAATAAATCAAGAATGTTATAGGGCCATAAAATTTTAACATTGAAAGAATCACTGGAGATCACTTAGTCGAGCTATGTCACTTTGCCAGGGAGGAAAATGAGGCCCAGTGAGGCTAAGTGGGGTGACCAAGGGGGCAGAGCTGAAAGTGGCTGAGTCGAAACCAGCGCTCAACTCTCCTGATCTTTAGTATGATGTTTTGTTTTGTTTTTTTCTTAGAGAATGAAAAATGAACATTAAAAAAAGCACAAAAACCTCATGAAATCATTTGAAAGTCATCCAGGTTTAAACTTCTTTAAAAGAATAAGTCATCAATAGAAAAACATATTTTTTCTTCCTTTATACTATTTCCTTCCATCTTTATTTTTACAGCATGAACCTGAATTAACCAACAATTTCCTAGAATTAGGGTATTGGCCAAAATGATATGCTAGTTATTAAATTATTAGGTAAAAAGCTGATTAAAAAAAAAACTACTGGACAGTCTTTTAAAATATATTTACTTTTGTAATGGGATTCCCTGTAATTTTTGGCTCAGACGGAGACAGTAGAGAACCTGCCTGTAAGGCAGGAGACCTGGGTTCAATCCCTGGGTCGGGAAGATCGCCTGGAGAAGGGAATGGCTACCCGCTCCAGTATTCTTGCCTGGAGAATTCCATGGACAGAGGAACCTGGCAGGCTATAGTTCATGGGCTCACAAAGTGTCAGTAATAATAGTGATAACCAGTAATGATAACGATAACCAACAGCTGATTGCTCACTATATGCCAGGCAATGTAAAGCATACTTCTTTATATTCACAGCAGAATGTTGAGGATAAATTTTTTGCATAGAATTGTTGATTAAAGCCCCTTGAAACAGAATTTAAGTAACCTCTACTCTAAAGAAGATCTCTAAACACTGGGCACTTATCTCCCTCTGCACTTAGTAGAAGACAGCAAAAGTGATCTTTTGACAACCTTTAACACAATTCCTGCCTTCCTTCTTCCCACCTTCCTTATCTACCCAAGCATTAGAGATGAGTGAGTGGACCGAAGAGTCAGTAGATAATAGGCCTCATGAAAATATACTGTCCAAGAAGAGTCTGCTTCCTTTGCCCGAGGTAATAGAAACAAGAAACTGCTATAGGAGCTTGTCTGCATATTACTTTCCTGATGCATGACAGTGTCTGCATCAAACTTGCTGGCCTGCCTTTGCCTTACTGAGGAGAAAGGAAACTGGCAGGATGGAAAGAGACAAAGAAGGATAGCTTACACTCTCAGCATCTGGTGTAGCCAGGATGCCTAAGATTCTGTGGGTCATGCAGACACTCTACTTTAGTCTGGAGCTTGAACCATCTGGCCAGTATTACTCACAAGAAGGCCACTTGCTGGGCTGTGGGACCAGGGGATCACAGGAGCCAGATGCAATGTGTTGGAACCAGAGGATGAAGCAAGTTGGATCAGATGAATCAATCCCATCCCCACCTCTCTGTCTGTCTCATTATGTTTGGAAAATGCAGTGATGAGGTCCTAAAGCACACGTGAGTCTATGATTTCAAGGGCATTAGAGGTCAGGGAGGGTGAACGAAAGAAGCAGGTACAACCAATAGAAGGAGATTACAACAATGGCCTCTGTCTTGTTCTCTTCCTCTCATCAACTCCATCCCAATATACTGGAAGAGCCAGGTTTTAAGGCAGGTGGTAAAAAGATGTCTGTGGTTACACCACATCCTCCCTTTGTTCCTCAGCTCAGACTGTGAATTGAGGGATGAAATTTATATCATATCTGAGGTGAAAGTTATCAAGTACCCTGAGTCTTTAGTAACCAAAAGACCAGAGATTTAGTAAGTCTGCCCAGGATGTTATTAAGAGATGGGGAAAGGAAGTGACAGTGCGTGCATGTTTAAAATCAGTGACTGAGGAAATATAATGAATGCATAAATAAATATCCTTTCATGTTTATATACCATGAGTATATCCCTTGCATTTTGATTCTAATAAATTTATTACACATGTGTTATATTACTTAATTCTCACAACTAACCATCATGTATATAGCTCCTATGCCTCCACTCACTGATCAGAAAACAGATTTTTAAGATGAGTGATTATTACTCACAATGTGAGAGTGGAATTCAAACCCAGTTGTATATGACTCTATAGCCCCTATTCCTATGATCTATAACTTTATAACTATCGGTCTCATTGCTGTCACTTTCTTACATATCCAGAATCCAATGTCTACATAGAAGTCAGAGTTAACTTTTTAAAATGCAGATCAAATCTTATCACTTTTCAGCCTGCAATACTCCAATGACTTCCCATTGTACATGGAATAAAATAAAAAAAGTTTGACCAGAATGGTGCCTGAATGGATTATTAATCTCCCTCTCAATTTGAACTTCAATACTAGGCTTTACATGTGTGATTTTTGGGATTCAATATTCTTTGCCTTAAGATCAAAGACACACCATGGGTTTCCAGTATCCCTTCTCCTGGTGCAAAGTGTGGTACTCTAAAATTCAAATGTTCTTGGACTTCCCTGGTGGCACAGTGGATAAGAATCTGCCTGCCAGTGCAGGGAACATGGGTTCAGTCCCTGGTCCGGGAGGATTTCACAAGCCATGGAGCAACTAAGCCCATGTGCCACAACTGTTGAGCCTGCGCTCTTGAGCCTCCAAACCACAACTGCTGAGACTGTGTACCACAATTGCTGAAGCCCACACACCTAGAAGCTGTGCTCCCCAATAAGAGAAACTACCACAATGAGTAGCCCTTGCACTGCAACAAAGAGTAGCCCCCCTTTCACCACAACTAGAGAAAGTCCTCTCAAAGCTACGAAGACCCAGCACAGTCAAAAGTAAATAAATAAAAGAAAATCCAAGTGTTTTTCATTTATACTGATCAGTATAAATGTGTGAGTGTGTGCTAAGTTGCTGCAATCATGTCTGACTTTGCCATTCTATGGACTGTAGCCTTCCAGGCTTCTCTGTCCATGGGATCCTCCAGGCAATAATACTAGCGTGGGTTGCCTCCATAGTATAGTGAGGAATAGAATAAATGAGGAATGTTTATATATATATATGTTTAAATACAGGGTATCTATAAATCTGCTGTAAACATTATTGTAATCCTCTAATTATATATATAATAGTATATATGCCATATATACATATATATTTATTTATTTATTAGGTATTCATCCACTGACACCCAAAGAAATCATAAGTTTATATAGAGTTGCTTTGGAAAACCTATATTCACCACACTATGGGTTTCCCTGGTGGCTCAGATGGTAAAGAATCTGCCTTCCCTGGGTTGGGAAGATCCTCTGGAGGAGGGCATGGCAACCCACTCCAGTGTTCTTGCCTGGAGAATCTCCGTGGACAGAGGAACCTGGTGGGCTACAATCCATGGTGTCACAAAGAGTCAGACATGACTGAGTGACTAAGCACAGCACATACAACGCTGTGTTTGCTTTGATTGTGTCACTGATATCCACCAGGTTAAAAGATGATGGAGTCTAGTCATAGATTCAACTGTGACAGGCCGAGGCAGGCCCAGAAATTACAGTATTGTACACCTGGTGAATGTTTGTTTATGCCTTTCCCTGCATGTCATCTGATCTGTGCCGAAGTGAATGGTCATCAGGCCAGTTAGGCATGGAGTGGCCTGTTTGGTTCCCAGCACCTGCAGATATTCAAACAAATGCAAATAAGTTGCACAATAAAATTGGAAAACTGTCCTGGAGTATTGGGCTGTGTCCTATTATTTTTTATTTTTATTTTTTAGAATATGTTCAAGTGTAAATAAGGGCTTCCCTTGTGGCTCAGACGGTAAAGCGTGTGCCTACAATGCAGGAGACCCGGGTTCGATCCCTGGGTTGGGAAGATCCCCTGGAGAAGGAAATGGCAACCCACTCCAGTACTCTTGCCTGGGAAATCCCATGGATGGAGGAGCCTGGTAGGCTACAGTCCATGGGGTTGCAAAGAGTTGGACACGACTGAGCGACTTCACTTCAAGTGTAGATGGCATTTAGTTTTGGGGCATTAGTTAGAGGCTCATTTCATGGCATTATCTAGGGAGTAAGGAAGAGAGTAAGATTGGAATAAAGAAAGCAAAAGGAGTTTACATATTATGATTCTACTCCAATTAATTAATGTGATCATGCTTTTATCTGTTCAGCCCTCACTCTCTTCATCTAATAAATGAAAGCATTATGTCAAATAATATCTAAGTCTTCCACTTTCATATTTAATGACTTCACATATATCATCATTAAAAGTGTGCCTATTTTTCTAGGGTTATCTGATGGATACATGGCAACTTACTTCCGGATTGGTTGCCTTGAGGTATATCTGAAGTGAAATAAAACCTTGAAGAATGAATATTTTATGAAGCTTTATTTCTTGCTGCAAACAATAGAAGCTAACCACAGAATTTCTGTAGATTGAATCATATTTGGGAATTTTGGAATGATTTATGACATTTCATCAGATAGAAAGTCCAGATAAAGAACTATTCTCCCTTTAAAATAATGCTATTTTTCCTTACAGTGATTAATTGTTTTAATGTATAAATTACAAAGGATTTTGGCAAATAAAACTACGCTGTTTTCTGTTACACTTCTTAGGAACTGAGAATTTAACCTGATGTGATTCAATAGGCAGACCTTCTTTTTCTATTTTTCTAAGCTTGCTTTATCTTCATAGTCAGAGACAGCCAAGCTTTTATTTAATTTAATAATGTAAACTTCTAGTGTGTACCTTTGTTTAGTCAAGGATATTTTTGGCATGATATTCTTGTGTATTTGACTTCTAGAGCAGTAAAACAAATGAAACAAGCCTCTTACTCAAATGTCGGGTTTTATTCACTTTTTTTTTTTTAATGTGTTGATTTTAGTTCCTGGTTTGTGTTGAACACAACCTTAGAAAATATTTTAAGGTATAGTGAAACCTTCTAAGGTTCCACTGTGTGATTTGGGGTTGTGTATATGAAAAGCAAGATAATTGAGAACAGTAATGTAGGTCAGGCTCTTGCCTTCAGAAAATAGCCTGACATTCTCCATGTAAGTGGGAATAGTAAGACTTCTCTCTGACCATAGATATCTTTGTCCTTAGGAACTAAGGTCATTTCCTTGCAGGTCCTTCACTTAGTAAAGAAGTTCAGTGAACTTGAAAGTTGTGGCAACATAGGGTAAAATTAGTGAGACTTTACCCAAAGCATAAGCAATGGGAAGGGGCACTGCTCTGAGAATCAATTTGTGAGTGAACTCAGGAAGTCATATAACTTTTTTTTTTTTTGGTCGAATATTCTACTCTCTAAAGTAGAAATCAGTAATTCTTGCTGTTGAAAAGGGTCCGTTTGTTCAGTTGACCATCCAAAGATTGAACACCATCTGCCATATCCAGTTAAGTTTCAGTTATGTTTAAGTCCTTTCTGTGATGAGAAATTTGTTTTCTAGCAAATGAAATGTTCCACCTATGGATAGCTCTTTTATAAAGTCTATTATTTTGAGATATATTTTATCATAGCTTTTATGCTTTAATTCTATTCACACCCCTGATTGGCTGCAAAATGGAATTGCTCCTCTAGGGAACATCCTTCCTGATGTTTGAAGATTCTGTCACATGTCTTCTAAATTTTTCTTTAGAGGGTTTTTGACACTACCTTATATAATCTAGAAGCCTTTTATCATCTCAACATATATCCAATAAATTCCAGCTTGTCTAAATAGGAGTGTGATAGCAGGCATGAGCCACCCAGCACTAAAGCACAAGACCATCCCATCCCTCTTCTAAGAACTTCTATGAATGTAACCCATGCTTACCTGAGCTTTTCTGAGTGTCTCCCTCACACTTCGGAATTTCCTGGTGGCTCAGATGGTAAAGAGTCTGCCTGCAGTGCGGGAGACCCAGGTTCAATCCCTGTATCAGGAAGATCCCCTGGAGAAGGAAATGGAAACCCAGTATTCCCAATACTCCAGTATTCTTGCCTGGGAAAATCCCATGGACAGAGAAGCCTGGTCAGCTACAGTCCATGGGGTCGCAAAGAGTCGGACAAGACTGAGCAACTTCTCTCTCTCACTTTGATTCATGTTCTAAATCCTCTAGATTTAGCTTTCTTTGTTTTATCTGACATGTCTGGGAAGTCATGTTTTCTACATATTCTTCCTTGTTCAGTTGAGTGATTTTAGACTTCAGAATAGAACTCGGATTTTATACAATTTAGATTTTTTTCATTGAACTTCCCTTCAGAAAACTAGATGAGCAAGAATTGTGTATTTTTGTCTAAGTCATAAGAGAGTTGGAAATTGGTGAGGACTAAAATCCAGTGGCACCCATTAGATATCTCTTTCTCCAATTGTATTATAACAGAAAGCAAATTAATATAGAATATTAGAAAAATAAATCAAGTTTTTGAGCAGTTTATTTTTTAACTGTTTCTCTAATTCTGTTGTAACATTTCTATGATGAGTAGTAGACACCCCCTTCATCTCGACAGTGATCCAATAATCAGCACATTTGGAGTATGGTCCCTTAAAATTTTATCAAATTTTATCATACAATTATAATTATATCCATGCAGGTTATATATATTTTCTAAATCCTGTGAGGTTGCTCTGGAGAGCAAATGGTATTAAGGGATATTGATATACATAGAAAAGTTTTAAAGTGATGCATAGTTGGTATTATTACTATTGTTGTTATTTTCATTTTTACTAATAAAAGTACCATTAATAAAGTAATGTCTTGCTCATATCACCCTATTAATCAGGAAGAAAAGACTTAACCAGATGAATTTGTTTTGTTCTCAGTCATCTAGATTATGAATGTAAATTATTTTTTGAAATATAGTATAAATACTAGGAAGTGCATATATCATTAGTGTATAGTTATATGAATGTTTGCACTCTGATCACACACATAAAAAAACCCAGATCAAGAACAGAACATTGCTCATACCCCCAAAGTCCTCCTAACTAGTGTCCCCTTCATTTCTACCAAAGGCAGTCAGTACCTTGACTTATAACAGTAGAGATTTAGTTTTGTTTTTTTTTTTTATATATAAATGAAATCATAAGTATCTTCTCTTTTGTCTGGCTTTTTTTTTTTACTCAATGTTATCATTATGAGATTTATCCATATTTTTACATGTAGTTATAGATCATATATTCTCTTTGCTGTTCAATATAATATTCTATAATTATGCCCCAACTTATTTATCCATTTTAGTATTGATTGGCATTTAAGTACTGTTCAGTTTGAGTTTATTATGCAGAGTGTTGTTGTAAACATTCTAGTGTGTCATTCTGATGATCTTGTGTTCATTTTGTTGGATGGATACTTATAAGGGGAGATTCTTGGGTCACAAGATAGGCAAATTTAGCTTTAAAAGATACTGCTAATTTCAAAAAGTAGTTCTCACCAGCAATACATAAGAGTTCTAGTTGCTCCACATCCTAACACTTGGTACATTTTGTCTTTTTCACTTGTTGTATTTTTTTTTTTTATTCATTGTAATGTAATGTATTGATATTTTATTATGGTTTAGTTTGCATTTCTCTGAATTCTAATAAAGTTGAACATCTTTTCCTATAGCTGTGAATCTAATTTCTTTTTGATGTTTATTATTTTAGAGCATATTAGAAATGCATAAGATATTTGGATCTTATCTTTTAATGGATGTAGACCCTTTCTTTAATTGTTCAACAGGAAAGCATGAATAAGTCTTTACTGTGCTACTTGGTATTTGCATTCGACATAGCACAAAACTTAATGATAAAGACAGTATGGTAACAAGGACGAATTATAGTCCTCTTGAAGAAAATTTGATGACTTACATAGTCTCCCTGGTGGCTCAGACGGTAAAGCATCTGCCTACAATATGGGATACCTGGGTTCAATTCCTGGGTTGGGAAGATCTCCTGGAGAAGGAAATGGCAACCCACTCCAGTACTCTTGTCTGGAAAATCTCATGGACAGAGGAGCCTGGTAGGCTACAGTCCATGGGGTTGTAAAGAATCAGACACGACTGAGCGGCTTCACTACATATTCTCATATGGTAAACAAATTCTTTCTTGAAAAATAACATAACAAAAATATTTCCCTGCTTAGATTCATGTCTCATTTATGACTTTTTGATGTAAAGATATATTCTATAGGGTGAATTCTTCCAAAACTACATGGTTGCCTTTAATGAAAATTTAAATTATCTTAATTTGGTATTGAACAACATAAAAGGAGTGATATATTTTCATTTTTGAGTAATAGGAATATGATGGTGTGAAATGTCATTGACATTCATATAACTTCACAGATTTCCATCTAGTGAACTACGAATGCTAATATTTATTACTTTTCCTTTGGCTCTGCCACATTATCTGGCAGATAAATCTTGTCAAGATTTATTTTGCATAGATCATATTTGGAATGATGTGAAGTCTGTTGGATAAAATACTACAGCCTCTTAACTAGCAACACGCCTCTTCAAGGATCCAGTCTCTGTTATTTAATATTTATGGGTAGAAGGCTGAATTCAAGTCCTCTTCTGTGACTGGCATTTTCTGAATTTGACAGTAATTTAAACTCCATGTGCATCACTTTCCAATGATATAAACTAGGGCTAGAAGAAGATCTCTAAAACTCCCTTTGGTTCAGAGACCTCTTCTGAGTATTCAGTGGGGATGAAAAGTTTGCAAATATCCCCTTCAGATAAGTGAATCTCACCATATCTGATATATGTATATGGATATGAGCCAGAATTCTCTTGACTCCCTATCATCAAATGATCGGAGCAGTGAGAAGAGAGTAATGGGTTGAAAGAAATTGGGAATGTTATTTTTATTGATTATGGTAACCATTTGCTAAAGACCAATACCTTTATAATATGTGATGTTCCCATGGAGTAGCATAAGGCTTAAGCAATAGTGCTTATTGCAGTTGGTCTATTTTAAACTCATCAGCACTCTCATTAATTTGCATTGGATAACAATGACTATTTTTCAATGGCTTTTACAAAACCTGGAGTTTTTCTGTCTTGTCAATTTTTGTCAATTTCATGGCTGCAAAATGAATTCTGAATTTGAGTTTTGCCTTTCCCTGAAGACTCAAAGAATTGAACATCTTTAAAAAAAAAAAATTGAACATCTTTTTATTTATTCTTATAGTATAAACCGGTTTTTCTATGACATTGTTGTTGTTGTTCGGTTGTATCCATATCCAAACATATTTTGCCAGTTTTCCCATTGTTCATCTTTTTTTTTCCAAACTGATTTATCAGAATGCTTTGCAAATCCTGTATTGTAGTCCTTTGCAGATTAATATGGTATGAAATTATTTTCTGCCAACTTAATTTAGATTCTTACTCTCTTTATGGTATTATTGATAACCAGGTGTTCTTAATTTTAATGTAGTTGAATATGTCAATATTGTATTAGTTTTTTTATGCCTGTTTAATAAATCCTTCCATACCTCCATATCATAATTTCTTGTCTTAACAAAAAGCTTACAGATTTACCTCATTAATTTATGTTCTTAGTCCATGGAGAATTGATTTTTATAAACAAAATAATGTAAATATTCAATTTCACTTTATTTATGTAGTTAACCTGTTGTCCCAACACCACTTATTGACTAATCTATACTTTTCTCACTTTTTTGCAATGCCTGACTTGACATAAATCATTTTCATATATGCATAAGATTATTTTTAGTTTGATTATTATCTTTATTCTCTCCTTTTGTCTATCCTAATGAATTATCTTTATTATCATGATTTTCTAATAGTTGTTCATCTTTACACAGGAAACTTCCTTAATCTTCTCTGGTCTAT
This sequence comes from Giraffa tippelskirchi, assembly GCF_054371585.1. Classification (NCBI taxonomy): domain Eukaryota; kingdom Metazoa; phylum Chordata; class Mammalia; order Artiodactyla; family Giraffidae; genus Giraffa; species Giraffa tippelskirchi. Next base: position 69,451,359 of record NC_137278.1, read on the forward strand.
TTTGGCTATTTTGGATTCTTTGTTTTCCCATAGAACTTATAGAAGCAGTTTTTCACATTCATTAAAAAATATATATATATTGATATTTTTGTTGGAATTTCACCTGATCTATCAATCTGTTTATATGTTTAAAACATTGGTTTCCCCCAGTTCATAGAACCCTGCAATCTTTCTGAAGTATCTTAAACCTAATAGATTTTGAAGATACTTTTGGTCTTTCAATTGTACAATTATATTTGCTAATGTGATTTTTTTTTCCACTTGTAATCTTGATAATGCTCTTAAGTTTTTCTTTTCTTCCTACATTAGCTAGGACTTGAAGCACAGTATGTTGATAGTGAGCATCTTGTTCTATAACTGATCTTAAAGAGAGTTTTCTAGATTTCATGAAATATGGCATATGCTATTTGTTTTACATCATTTATCACATTTATTACATTAGCTAGGCTAGGAGGAAGACATCTACCATTGCTAGTGCCTACCAACTTTCCCAGATGTCTGTACAGCATAATTTCATTATATCATGAGAGAGTGTTATCACTAACCATGTTTAGAAACTGAAATTTTAAAAGATGCATAAATGCCCCCCAGTACAGTTAACACGTGGCCAGCTAGGATCTAAATTCATACTTTAGCCTATTTTTTTTCTTTTTTTCCCTTCATTATATTATAAATATTTAGTTGTATTGGCTCCCAATATCAAGCCATTTGCCATATTGAACTGACCTGAGAAGCAGACACCTAAACCATAGACTTTCAGAGAAAGGGATTAGGTCGGTGTTGTTCACTCCACTATCGCTGAAGACTAGCACCGGGCTTACACTTGCCGATTTCAGCTAATAATTTGAGTATATGAAGGGAAGGGACCCTTTAGTATGGATTGGGCTGTCATTGCTATGACTCTGACTAGATTGTAGTGGATTTGGCCTGACCACTAGTCTTCACTAATAGTTTACTAGTAGGTAATAACACTTCCTCAAGGGTTCACTCTCTTGTGAAAGTTCTTAGGTGCTCACTATCTCACTCAGTGCCTTGCCTTGCCTTGCCTGCCTATATTGGTTACGATGCTTGCTGTATCCAGAGAGTCAGGTCATTGGACCCTGATGAGCTGAGATCTTAATTTGAGCTCCAATGCAAAGACATGACTTATATGTCTACTGAATGAAAGTAGTCCTGAGTTAAAATCCTATTGCCAGGATAAAGATAAAAGTGAGACCCCTGTTGGTATATGAACCCTCCAGTGGGCACAGTAGAGATGCTGTATTACCAGTGAAACAGATTCTCTAGTACCACTTGTAATTCTATGTTTATAGTTTATTAGAAGCTGAGTCCAGACCATACTGTCTCATTTTTCTTGGTACAATGCCATCATTCCCTAGAGAGTTGAGGGAGCTTTTGGCCTCTACTTTTCCTTTGATTAAACTCACTTAATTAGTGGGAAAAGACTGCTCTTTCCAAATAGCCACCATTTCTGTTTGATTTATCATTTTGTTGGATCCACATTGTTACCCCTAAATAAATGTGGAGAAGACTGAGAAATATAGAAAATGTTGAGACCTCATTTACATGCTATTCCCCCGAGAATGTGCTGGAATTCTTATCAGTCTCATAAAATCCAGTCTTGCCATCTGCTTGGTGAGATCAGGGAATGAACAAATAATCCAGCTTCTGCCATTAAGCCTTCTATCACTGTCCCCTCCACCCAGGGAGAAAAAAAATGCATTTGTTCTATAAGAAATTTATTCATTCCCAGACCAAATTCTGTTATTTTTCTTCTTTACTTTCCCCTCACCAGATAATTTGTTATGGTTTCTCAATGGTGGAAATATTTGGCTCTTCACTGAGAAGATCTTTGAATATAAATACCTCACTGAAAATTAAAATAACCTCGGTTGGGTAGAGAGAATGTTGCAAACACTTTGGAATCCATTGTTGCCAGCAGAGTAGAACCATCCAATATGTATTTATGGTACCTGACTCGTGCCCTGGAGATATCACAGAGCTGCTTGCTCTGATCAGAGCTCTTGCAGTGATACTTAAAAATTAATTGAATTTTCAAGAATGTCAGATTTAGCTATTGCAGTTGATGTCCCAATAGCTGACGTTTCTTAAAAATATGCTGCCACCTACAGTATTGTTAGGGAATAGCAACCCACTCCAGTATTCTTGCCTGAATTCCGTGGACAGAGGAGCCTGGCAGGCTACAGTCCACAGGTTCACAAAGAGTCCAACGCGACTGAGCGACTACCCCTTTCACTTTTTCACAGTGCTGTTTAACTATGACAAGGCTCTTGTCATGAATGTTAACTAGACAAAGAGTTAATCTGGGGGCTGATTAGTGATCGTTTCTGTTAAGATATGGTAATTTGCATAGTATATTTCTTTACTTATGCATGTGTGTATCTGTTTTCCTCCAGGAAAAGAAGAATATATTGCCACTTTCAAGGGATCAGAATACTTCTGCTACGACTTGTCTCAAAACCCCATTCAAAGCAGCAGCGATGAAATAACTCTGTCCTTTAAAACCCTTCAGAGGAATGGACTGATGCTTCACACTGGGAAATCAGCCGATTATGTCAATCTCGCCCTGAAAAATGGAGCTGTCTCTCTGGTCATTAATTTGGGATCAGGGGCCTTTGAAGCACTAGTGGAGCCCGTGAATGGAAAGTTTAATGATAATGCCTGGCATGATGTGAAAGTCACCAGGAATCTGCGTCAGGTAACAGCGCAGTGGATAAGAGAGTAACTGGCTTTGTTTCTCGCTACAGCTGTGTTTGTGTGGTACTTGAAAACCCTAACAACATGAGATAGGGCTCCTCAGAGTCGCTTACAAATTAGCTTTTTCTTCTTCTGAGATAAATCTTCCTGCCATACTTGAGCAGGGGCATATCTAGAAAGTTCCAGGGGCCCAAACGCTGTTTTGACTCATCAACATGTGAGTTTCCCAGAGGGCTGCAAGGTCATCCCTGAGACCTGCCCTTCCTGTGACGTGTGTGATTCTGTTGTGTTTTTGGTTTTTTGTTTATTTGATTTTAAATTATAGTTTTCATGGTGATCATTCGGAAGCATGTACATTGGGATCATTAAATCACAGTTCCTTTTTTGTAGTTAAAAAAAAAAATCAAACAACAATGTGTTTGTGATTCAAGATTGCATCGATCCCTACTTCCTCCCCAGCCCAATTTCTGAAATGAGGACAGAAAAAGCCCCTGAAGGCTTTGGGGATTTCCACATCTCCTAAAGAATTTATTTATGAAGATATTTTTATTTTTTTAACACAGACACTTATGTTAAGCCCCAGATGTCTCTGCAGAGACCAGTTCATCTTCTAAATACCCATTTCTATTTGATTATATTTTTAAAAAATTCTTCCAAGTGTCTACATATTAGAAAAATACCATTTTTTCAGTCTATCTATGGGTCCCCATATACTGTATGCTTTTAGCTGAGACATATTATTACAGTATATATATATATATATATATATATATATATATATTCAGATGAAAGTGAATAGATTGTCCTTATATACTGAACATGATAAGTTTTGGTTACTATTTGAAATTTTATGATATTACAATGTACCATTTTGTAAAGTGTTGACAGTGACTAATTTTTCTGCAGTACATGCTGATCTCAAACTAATATCCTTAACATATTTGTTGTTTCTCTGAACAGTTGCAGAATGACCGGATTGTCTCTGGTTTTCCTTTACTAAAACAGCCCTCTCTTTCTGAGCTGTTAACTCACTAACCTTTTCTTTCCCGCTTCTGAAAGGCTTAAACTGTCCAAGCTAGACCAGCAACCAGGAATTTTAGGAGTGCAGAGTTAGCCTAGCTGAGGAAGAGGAGTAAAAGTAAAGGATTCCTGAGACCCTCCAAGACCTTTCAGAGGCCTTAGTGTCACGGGAGGGGCCCTGCATGTTTCCCACCTGCCCTGGGGGATAGTTTCCCACCATCAGGGTAGCTGTAGACCACAGACTTCCTATACGTGTGTCTCTTTGGTTTTCCCTTTTTATTTTTCTCTCAGATTCTCACCAAGAGGCCGAAGGCTCATTTGAGAGAAGCACAGAAGGAAGGGTGGGGCTTGAGGAGCCCACTTTCTAGATTTGCCTTTGCTCAGGTTACAAACCAAACTGCTAATTGGTAGCTCCAAGGAAACTGCAGTTATACAGCCGGGGTGCATGTGTGGCAGGACAGATTAAAAACAAATCCATTCTACTCATTCTATGTGTCAGGATCTTTGCTTTGTTTCATTGCAGTAAACTGTGATCCTAAAGTCCATCAATATGACCGAAGGAAGTTTTGGAGTTGAGGAGGAGTCCTTGTATGCTGTAAAATTGAGTAGTAGGGCAATGCCAACCAATTCCTATGAATTTGTAGGGGCTGGGGTGGGCCAGGGTGGGGGAGGGACCACTTCTGGGCAGAAGGTGGCAGTGGTCAGCTGATGAGCTTTAGGCCTTTGAGTCCCTTTTAGACTTTTTAAATGTCTGTCAGATGTACTCAGGGAGACAAAGGAACATTGCCATATGTCTGTTTCTGTCTCATAGCAAGTTACGAACAATACTGGCAGGAAAAATATTACCTCTGTGGGAGGCCTATTTGTTAGTCTGCTTTTTTCTTGTAAAATTTTTTTGCCCTTTTTCTATGTTACTAACATGCTTAATAACTAACATGTCATTCATGGAATGTTTCATTCTACTAACCGTTACCTGAATCAAAAAATGTACTAACATGGTAGAGACCATCATATTTTTTAAGTAACGATCGTTATTTTGTTCACAGTTTTTAATTTCCTTTCTCCCCCCTTCTCCACAAAGCACTCAGGCATTGGACACGCTATGGTAAACAAACTACATTGTTCGGTAGATATCATTCTAATTGTTTCTTATTTTGGGTTTGCCGTGTGTTTTCTTTCTTTCTTTTAACTGTAGACATCATTAACAAAAGAGGAACTGCGGTTGGTACTCTTCTGCTTACTTTGACCTCCTTCTTTTCATCTGTTGTTGACCTTCTTATTTTTTACCTGTTCCTGTCAACTTCTGTTTTCCAACTCACCTGTAGGGGCATCGTTCACGTTTCGAACGTTTTGCATCCAGCTGTGGTTTAACACGGGATAAGACTAAATGGTGGCTGGCCCGAGTGACCGCAAGCTCAGCCAGCCTCAAACCATTCATGACGCATGGCATGCACCCCTGATTTGGGAATGCTGGAGATGCCACACCCACTCATCTCTCCCTCATCATCGAGCAGTTGTGTGTTTTCCTTTGGTTCTCCCCGTTTCCTTTCCTTTCTCAACTGTCGTGTCCCTCCTGCATGTGCACATCAACGTGTGCCGCTTCCACTGGTTGTTTTGCGCCCCCTCCCCTTTAGCATGGATGCAGGCACTTGCATGCTGGACAACTGCTGCTCAATAGTGCAAACAGTGACACTGCTGGAAAGAGCTTGCGCCTTTTCTGTTAACAAGGTGCACGTGTGATTAGTTAATTACAGACGACTAAACTTTACTAATATGTACACCAGCAAAACTAACCTAGGAAGCATTTTACTAACACCATTTTTGTGTCTGCTAAATAACTTTTGAGTTGCCATAGGGATGATGCTGACACTAGTTCAATAACCAGTTAACTCTCTAACTAGTTTAGACCTCTTAGGGCTAGTTGAATAGAATCCAAGAATAAACCTCAAACAGACATGAAAATGGGTTCCGCCATAGGTCTAAAAATAAAAACCAAAAAAAAAAAAAAAAAGCAAAATGCAAATGAAAAAACAAAACAAAACACAACACAGGCATATCCCAGGATTACAGTATCTAGGTCTGAGTATAGCGTGTCCTTTCCCTGTGCTTTGTTATCTAGGTGACAATATCAGTGGATGGGATTCTTACCACAACGGGCTACACGCAAGAAGATTATACCATGCTGGGGTCTGATGACTTTTTCTATGTTGGAGGCAGTCCCAGCACAGCAGACCTTCCAGGGTCACCAGTCAGTAACAACTTTATGGGTTGTCTCAAAGAGGTAAATATCACTGTCACCAGAATCATTTCTAATTCATGATCTCATCATTTCAGATCCGGACTCAAAGCACCTTTGCTGAAGACCTGATGTTTGTGGTGTCAAAGGGCCCAACCTTAAATTCAATATTCCACTGTGGTTTTTAGAGGTTTTGAGGGATGAGGGAAGCTTATGGAACATTATCAGCGAATTAAGTTCCTCATCTTTATAGGCTATAAGTAATTCACAGCTAAGATTTGCATGGGCAGTCATATTTGTGATAAAAGGAATTCAGACATAAAGAAATATTGGATTTAGAGTTAAGCCAAACACCTTGCTCATCTCTACAAATGCCTTAGGTGTTATGTATTCAGTGGTGACTTATTTGAGCATTACAGGAAAAAAGAAAAAAAAAAATTGGCTAAAAGAGACCAAGTTCAACAAGCACAAAATGAATCTGAATGATAAAATAAGCTTTGTTCCTATATTTTAACTATGTTCTAATGGAAGTAAAGATGTTTCATTTGTGAGCTAATGAGTTAACTTGATGTTCACCTGAGTGAAGCTTTCAGGCTAAAAGATATCAAGAATTTCATCCCTCATTCTCAGCTGTCATTGTTGATTGTAACTTTTGATAGGATTAGAACTTGTTGGGGTGTGAGAAGAAAAAAATCAGGAATGTTCTTGGGTTTTGACTTGTATGAATATTTTTCCATAAAAGCTGCCTGTTTTCATTCAGGTACAACCCAGTTTCTTTTGGCTGCTAGAACCAGAAGTTCCTTTTGCATTATATGGCTGTAGTTTAATGGTGCAGACCTATAAAATATAAAATTTAATAACTTTGAATTCATTATTGATTAGCCATAGATGTTGCTGGTAAGCAGTGATGTGCTTTGGTTTATTTTAAAGAAAATATTCTAATCAAACTCAATTCAGGTAAGCATCAGTGAAAAACTATCAGTGCTTAAATTATCCTGACCTGTTTTCCATTTATATAAATATACTGGGTATTGCATTGCCTAGTATGTGAATGTGCATAGAAGAGTCCTAAGAAGTAGTTGTGCTTTGTGTTGGTAGGGATCGACTGTCTCTCAGAAAAGACCTTTTAATTTTTACAAACATGCAACATGACCTAAGACTGCACTAAGCTCCGTGAGCATAATAAAATCTTAATAATTATTATCATTGTTATAATAATAGGCATTTTCTGAGCTCTTATTTTGCACCTGATGCAATCCTAAGAGCTTTATAGGGATTTCCACAATATAAGTAGTAATTATCTGCATTTTGGGGGCAAGGAAACTAAGGTTTGGCACAGGTAAGTTTCTTGAGCAAAGGTCTCATGGCTAACAAATTGTAAAGCCTAAATCATGGCAGTCTTATTTCAGAATTTTGTGTACCCTTAGCCACCATAATATACAGTGTCCTAACAAAAATATTTGTTAGAAGATTGTGTAAGCCCCCACGTTTGTTACAAAAAGAAACAATTTTCAGAAATGTAATATAGACTGTGAGGAATGAGGTATTCAATTGTGTGGTACCATTATACCCGTTTGAATATGAATGAGATTGAATGAATGGGGATCTAGTAGATGAGGAAGACCCAGAGAAGGTCAGAATGTGAGCATCTTGAGGGATAATTATGATTTGTTGATGCTGGGGATGGAGAATGCACTTCAAGCTAGGGAGAAGCATGATGTAAACATACTTAGATTTCACAGTATGATGGCTGAATCTCTCTTTTGGAGATGGGAGTTGGAGTGGGGGCAGAATCATAACCCTAACTATCTACATCATTCCCGTCATTTTTACTGTGATCTCTCCAATCTACCATCAACCTCTTTGGTAAGTTAGTCTTGCTAACGACTGGGAAAAGGAAAGGAAATCCAAGGATCTTCACTGGAAACTGAAATCTAGCTAAAGAGCCCTTCTGGGTATCCTGTTAAAACATGAGAGTTTCTGCAGTGCCTCGTCATCTTCTGACATTTCAGTTTGGGCCAGGCAACTTCCTGTGTGTATGAGTCTTCAATGGATTGCCTTAATCTAAAATTACAGTTTCAGATTGAACTATATTTCACGTTAATATCTTTGTGTTAATGAGTAGTTGATACACTTTACCACTCATTTCTTAATTATAGTCAATTTGCAATTTTATATTAGTTTCAAGTACAACTAGTACTTGATTCAGTATTGATTCACTAGTGATTCAGTATTTTTTTGCAGATTATACTCCACTATTGTTGTTTTAGTCACTAAATCATGCCCAGCTCTTCTGCGACCCCATGGACCGTAGCCCACCAGGCTTCTCTGTCCATGGGATTTCCCAGGCAAGAATACTGGAGTGGGTTGCCATTTTTTTTTCTCCAGGGGATCTTCCCAACCCAGGTATTGAACCTGGGCCTCCTGCATGTCTCCTGCTTGGTAGGTAGATTCATCACCACTGGGCAACCTGGGAAGCCCCTTACTCCATTATCGGTTATTACAAAATAATGGCTATAATTCCCCGTGCTATATCCTTGTTGCTTGTGTATTTTGCACTTATCTTTTTAATTAGTCTTTAACCACAAAAACCAAGTCAGGTGGTTTTCTGTGTGACTTCAGCTACTGAGTCCAAACAATGAGGATTCACTTGCGTTACTGTTTCTGTAGGTCTAGGATAGATATCAGTCTTACTGATAGAGCTCTTCCTACATCTCTTCCTCCACAGACCAAGATATGTGTTTCGAGCAAGTCCTGCCCATGTTTTATTAGTGTGTAATTTCTTATACTTTATTTCCTCCTGACACACTAGTATGGAAGGATATGGGTATGATCAGCTCATAAATCAAAGCACACTTTGCTGGGTCAGATTTTGGATGGTTCCTAGTCTCCATCCAAGTCTAAGTATCTGTTTAGAATGCTCTGTACTTCCTACAACTGAGATGAAATTGTGACAGAGTATCATAGACTTTGAGCTACATCACCTTATCTCAGATAGGTGAGCTTTGTAGATTTGCTGATAAGAGAGAAACATACCCACATTCATTCTTACCCCATCTCTTTTAAGCCCGTATGAGCCTTCCTTAACTCTGTCGTGGGCTTTCTGCCCTATAGAATGTTATGTAAAACCTTAATTATGATTTTACCTATGGCTCATAACATTTTATTTTTAAGTCTAGTATGTGATCTCCCTGTGGATAACCAGTCCTGGAGGAGATACTAATAATATCATGTCTGAAATCATAGAAGAAATTTTGGAGTGTTGAAACAGGAAGAATCCTGGCAGTCACTTTCCAAGTTCAGCCTCCTTATCTTGAAAATGCGGAAACAGACCTAGAGGTTATTTGTTCCACCTCAAAATAATGAAGGGGTAACAGGATTAGAGCACAGAATATTGTCAGATAAAACATAGTATCACTGATTCTGTTTCATTATGAACAGTGGCACTCAAGATCTCAAGATATGAAACTAGAGATGGCCTACCACTCTCACTAATTCACATCTCTATTCTTGGAAAATTAAAGTGAAAAAAAATTACTTTGCAACAACCCATAATCTAGTGTTTATTAGAAGTAGCTAGAAGTTAGGGCTTTACCTATATGGCATTTGATAATGCTTTTTTGAAATGAGACTCAGTTTGCATGGAGAGCAGCCAACTTCATTAAGAAATTTATTTTTTAGTGATTAACAAATTTTAAAATAAATTATTTCAACATAATTTGGCAAACTCTAACCTGAACTTCATATATTGCTTTGTTCAAACCAAGAAGGATCTTTGAATGGCCAAGAATTTATGACAAGAGGATCAAAGTATCTTTTTTAAAATAATTTGTATTTTCATCATAAATCAAAAAGACTTTGGAGAAATGTTTGAGGTCACTGAAAATGACTTTCAAGAATATAAATTTGAGAAGTTAGAGTAAGAATTATAAATAATAAATTAGCCATATACCAGCCCACATCTATGAAGTTCCTGAAGGGTGATAGGTCTGTGAAAATACACTTCTTAGAAAAAAAAATCTGATTTTTATAAAAGCAATACTAATCATGCTTAGGCTGAAGCATTGTTTATATTCTTTGCATTCTTTATGCTATTGACTAAAACCTGAAATATATGTTACTTAAGAAGATCATTTAAAATTAAATTTAGTTTTTCCAGCAGCCAGTTTTTGAGTGATTGCTCCAACAGTAGAGAGATTCAGAAGATGCTGTGGAAAGTTAAATCATGGTGTCTAGGTGAGACAGAGTCTATTTGAGGACACCTATAGTCCTGCCCATTCACCTTAGACTCCTAGGAAAGCTGTGTATGTGTGTGTGTGTGTGTGTGTGTGCACGTGTGTGTGTAAAAGTATCACCATTGATTCCTAAGGTGCTCATTAGAGGTTTTTGTTCATTTGTGTTTTAATATTCCAAGATGGTAGAAAACTTACTAACATGTGCTTCTGCTGCAGTGTTTTGACCATGAGGGCTTCTGCAGTAAATAACTTACAAGGAAGGCTCATGCTGCTCCTTATTAATCTAGGCTCAGAATCTCCTTCTGCTACTATGCATTTCTTAGTCCCTCTGTGCCTTCATAATGCTTTGAAACACCTATTTCCCTCCTGCAGAGTGAAAATTACTCAACATAATTTGTTAGTAGGGAAATGAAGTCAACAAGGAAGTAAAGGATTGTGTTCAATAAAATGACCTGGAATGCTTTATTTGAAGTTTGTTTTTAGCTATGTGTCCTTGCTGAAGGTCTTAAAATACGTTCTGTGAGTGGAGACATTGCCCGAGTAAGAAAATTTAGAATGCTGCCACTAAAAGTTGCTTGGGATAAGCCTAATAAAGGATGCTAGAAAAATAAATAAATAATTGAAATGCTAGGGGGAATCAAATCCCTACTGAAAATTTCATCAACCTAATTAGATCAGTGCAGCCTTTAATTACATTGAGAAACTTTTCACAGTAAAAGTTTAGAAGAGGCTATGAGGTGGATGAGGTTCATAAAATATCCTCTTATGCAAGCACATGGGAACTAGATGGGGAAACAGTGGAAACAGTGTCAGATTTTATTTTTTTGGGCTCCAGAATCACTGCTGATGGTGATTGCAGCCATGAAATTAAAAGACGCTTACTCCTTGGAAGGAAGGTTATGGCCAACCTAGATAGCATATTTAAAAGCAGAGACATTACTTTGCCAACAAAAGTCCGTCTAGTCAAGGCTGTGGTTTTTCCAGTGGTCATGTATGGATGTGAGAGTTGGACGGTGAAGAAAGCTGAGCGCCAAAGAATTGATGCGTTTGAACTGTGGTGTTGGAGAAGACTCTTGAGAGTCCCTTGAACTGCAAGGAGATCCAATCAATCCATCCTAAAAGAGATCAATCCTGGGTATTCATTGGAAGGTCTGACGTTGAAGCTGAAACTCCAATACTTTGGCCACCTCATGCGAAGGGTTGACTCATTGGAAAAGACCCTAATGCTGGGTAGGATTGGGGGCGGGAGGAGAAGGGGATGACAGGATGAGACGGTTGGATGGCATCACCGACTCGATGGACATAGGTTTGGGTAGACTCCAGGAGTTGGTGATGGACAGAGAGGCCTGGCGTGCTGCAATTCATGGGGTCGCAAAGAGTCGGACACGACTGAGTGATTGAACTGAACTGATGCAAGCATTTTCATCCACTGTGAAAAAAATAGTTAATACCTGCATGTGATCAGCATGGTCCCCTCTGCCATTTGCAGTGGCATTGCTATAGTTCATACAGTGTACCAGTATCATTACTGGGAAAAAGGTGCAATAGTTCCTTCATGCAAATACCTCTTAATTCCTATCCTTCTGAGAGGGCAACAGAACTTTAGAAGATTGTGAAGGCTTCTCAGTTTATCTTCTATGATAGAACCAGCTTATCAAATGTGGGTTCTGTGGTATCCTGTTCTTATTTCCTCATGACTCAGAGAGTAGAGTGCGTATCATTTACATGTAAGAACAAAAATCCATGGCATACTTATTTTCATTTTAAGTAATTTTTCCAATTTTGAAATAGAAGTGTGACCTGTTGGAGAAATTTGACATCAAGGAAGACTTTGGAGGGTAAAGAGATCTTTGTTGATTACCATGCAATTTGGGAAGAGAGAGGACTTCTTATCTGAGAGGACTTCCTCATAGCAGATCCAAAGTCATGATTAAACACAGTTCTCCCAGGTTTTAATTTCCTCCAGACTCTTCCTTCTTCGGGTCCCTGACCCCTGAGATAGTTTCTGCCTTTCCTCTCCCATTACATTGTCACATTCTATACATCGGTGGGTATTTTTACAGTGTAGTTATGTTAACCTTTCTGCATGCCTCATTCATTCTTTTCAAAAGAGAACTGCCTTTGCATTTACATCTCACTTCTTCCTAGCCATTTTCCATACATATCCATGTATTTTTACTCACTGTATAATTATATAACTAAGGATACTAAATTCTACCTTAATTATGTTTTTCAGAATGTCCTCAATTTAACTGTTTTAGGAGATATTTTACTAATGCCATCCAAATAAGAGACTGTATGAAAATACAAAGGAATTCCTGTAACAGAAGTCACCTTTGTCTCGGTGCTGTATTCCTAGAGGCAGGGTGGTGCTTTAGTGACTTGTAAGAGAACTTAGTTTAGCCTTAGCTGCAGAGGAGGCACATTGACTTACAGTGTTGGGCAAAAGTTCTGGTCTAGAAAGGAAATAAATTTTCTCCATCTGATTTAAAACACAGAAGATGGCAGTTTGCTTTTTAAACTTTAACGAGAAAGCAAGATGGAGTATGTGAGAATGTCAAAGAATTTGACAAATTCTTATGTACTATTAACCTGATTTATTATAAGCCCTGCCTAATTTCTTTCAGATCGTGAAATTACTGAAATGTGTTTCAAGTCTTCTGCTGTAATAAATTGTCAGCACTAGAACGCAAACAGAGGTCAATTACCCTTGCCTCCTTTCATGTTTAAGACAGCAGACCAACAGCTTCTTTTAAGTCAGACAACCCCCTTTCCTTTTTAAGGATGTCATTCCAAGAACTCCTGTGAGGTAATAGTAATAATAATAATAATATCCTCATTATACAAATGGGGAATCTGAGATCTTAGCAGAACACATATCTCTGAGTGGTGAGGTTGAACCATGACCTTGATTTTCCATCCCTAAGTTGAGTACTTTTCCTAGTTAGAGCACATTGCCTGAATGTGCTCATCCAAACAAACGTCAGTGATATAAACTCTGTGGTACCTAGTTGTGGGTAGGGTTATAATGGCACCCCACTCCAGTACTCTTGCCTGGAGAATCCCATGGACGGAGGAGCCTGGTAGGCTGCGGTCCCTGGGATTGCTAGGAGTCAGACACGACTGAACGACTTCACTTTCACTTTTCACTTTCATGCATTGGAGAAGGAAATGGCAACCCACTCCAGTATTCTCGCCCGGAGAACCCCAGGGACGAGGGAACCTGGTGGGCTGCCATCTATGGGGTCGCACAGAGTCGGACACAACAGAAGCGACTTAGCAGCAGCAGCAGCATACACAGGGATATTAAAAGAGCTATTATAAAAGGGCAAGAGGGTTGGTATATTCCAGAACAGTAATAATAATAATAATAATATACTAAGCATTTTCTATTTTTCATGTAATATCTACAGCATCCACTGAGTTACCCCAATTTACTAGGGGCATCAGCAACATAGCAAACATAATAATTTATTCCTAAACAATGAAAGGATGAAACTTTGTGAAACAACTTGATATTCAGTACTTGAAACAGTGGCAAGGGAGGAAAAAAAAATTGTATATGTAGACTCACAGCATTTTATCTTTGGTGCTACTTTTATTATTAAATTGCCTAGAGGGGTGTACTGTCATTTTTCCATTGTTTTATATGTTCAAAAGTAACTCTCCGAACATGATAAAAGTATAGTAATACCATTTGTATTTGACAAATGAGGACATGGAGACAAGAGAAGTTCCGTAACTGACCTAGGGAAAAACAGTTACTAAGTAGCAGGGCCAAGAGCTAAACCTTAACTAATCTGACCACAGAATCCTCTCCTTTACTATTCTATGTTGCTTTCTTTACACATAATGTAATTTCACTTATCTTTCCTGGTTCTCAGTCTTTTCATTGAGGTGTAATTAAATGTAATGAACTTTATAGCAATCTTGAGGAGAAAGAAAACATGGCCTAGATTCCTAAAATGTTGCAGAAGGAGATGTCTAAGTGGGAGCAGAAAGAGCAGGAGATATTTATTTCTTGAATGCTCAGTTATAGGTGAGCTTCCTGGGGGACTTTTCCTTCCACAGTTCTAACTGGTATTGGGATGTCACCTCTGTAAAAGTCTTCTCTACTCTGTAAGTCTGCATATTCTTCCTCCTCTGTGGATGTAAATAAGGCAATAATGCTTATCATCAATTTCTGAACTCTGTAGCTAACCATTTGAATAGGAATGCCCAAAAAATACATTTGGAAGTACTTTCTAGATTTCTATAAAGTACTGGCTTCATAGATTGTTGAGAGTAAATTTGCTTCTGGGCTTTGTAGCCTTGGGGACAGGGAAATAAGCAATTGGGGCAGAAACCAGGCATTTTGCCATAGACACTCCTCTTTGAAATTGGATTCAGGGGGTCCCATCTGCTCAGGTCCCTGAGGAAGTGGAGCTCAGCTCTTTAGTCTCCAAGCATCTGGTGAATCCTTGTCTGGAATTCAGCTTTTTGAACATAGTAACCTCCCTTCCTGGGCGCCCACAGAATTTTTATTTCCCATCATTTTCAGCAGATGCCCCATAGCCTGGAACTATATCAGCAGTTGGCATAATGCATTGTAGTGCTTTCAGATATCAAGCTAGCAAAACATGGTTGGGTAGGAGGTTCGATGACATTTTAATTCAGAGGAATTGATGCATTTTATAGACTATGACATTTTTCTAGCCCAGCAGAAAGCAATAATGAATAATGTCTAAGACTAAACATTTCCTCTGAATTTCAGCACCCACTGCAGTACCCTGTTTAAATTGTTCTGTTCACTTATGCATGTGTGCATTCAGTGAATCAACATTAGTCAATACCTACTATGTGCTAGACTCTGTAGTAGATACTGGGGAAATACTGATAAATAAGACAACACACTTAGAAATCTGGAAGGAAAGCCTGACAAAGAAACAGAAAATTACAATACAGGTACCTTAACTGAGGTAGCGGAAATTGCTCTAAAAATACAGTGGAAGCTGCTATTAATTCAGCCAGAGGTGATTGGTAATACTTTCAAAGAGAAGGTGACAAAGTAATCTGAGTTATCTTCTCTGTCTCTCTTTGCTCAACTCTGTAATGGGCATGATATTATATGAGATTAAAGCACGACAAATTAGCTCCACTCTCAGAATTAGAAAAGAATAGAAAAGATAAAATAATATGAAGGATTAAAAAACACATTAGAAAAGAAAAGCTCCATAGAAATGCAAGCTTGTTCTTTGCTAAGAAAGAGCCATATTTTAAAAATCTGATATCCATCCAAAACAAAGGGAATATTTTAGTCTTCATCTTAATTTTTATTTTGAGATGATTTACTCTTCACTTAGTTCTTTGGATCAAGTGCTATGTTTGGAAGAAAATTATTCCTGTACATGGTAATTGGTCTTTTTTTTTTTTCAGGAGATTCATCACTATTGAAACACATTTAAAACTAATTACTTTAAAGTGAAAATAACTCTGTCATCATTCAGAGGCATGTGATTTTTAAAAAATAGGAAAATGAGATTTTTTTTATCTTTGTTGAGTATTCTGCATACAGAGAAATTGGTGATTCTGAGTGTTCAGTTTAGTTCCATATACATGATATGACTATCTACTGTGTATCAGGGTCTGTGTGAAGTACCAGGTTATGATAATTAGGTTGACATAGGTTATCTAATCAAGATCATGATAAATGAATTGTCCATCAAACATTTATATTTTTATGAAACTAAGTTTCTAAATTTGAGTCAAATGGGATGATAGTAACCAGTTATAGATTGTTATTGCATTAAATTATTTATGACAAATTACAGTGGAATCAGACAGACCTGGGTTCAAGCCCTTTCTCCCTAGATTTGGTAGTTGTGTAACCTGTGAATAGTAATTTAGTATTTTTTGCTTCCTTTTTCCTTCACTCTAAAGGATTAAGTAAATGTATGTAATTGAAGGACTCAGCATAGTGCCCATTATACTGGACTATTTCAATAAATGATGAGTGTTAACTATGATAATATTGTAGATAGGAATGGAGTAATACATATATATTTCATGGACATGTCACCTATGTAGTCACACAGGGCCCCCACATACAGAAGGACCCTGCACTTGGTTTAATATCTTCCTCTTGCCATTTGAAATTCTTAATAACTTTGAACAAGGGACCCTTCATTTTTATTTTTGCACTGGACCCTGTAAAGTATGAGAATTGTCTGGGTTTCAGACATGTATATGAGATTTTGCACATATTATCTCATTTTAAAAATTATTTCATTTAACTCTCCCAACAGCTCTGTGAGGAAATTGACTTCAATGCCACAAATTATTTATAACATCATCAAGGCCACAATACTCATATGTAAAAGAATTCAGAAGAAACACTGTTTATTGACTCTAGCCAATGTGTTTCCTCTTTTGTTCTCCTAAATTATAATAGCCACCTTCCAAAAATTAGTAAAGATGACTGAGAAACTCAGCATTTTTTAGAAGAATATTGGTATCTTTTTCATAACTGGAAATAGTCCATTTTTATGATTTAAATGCAATTTTGTTTTTTACTTTTTAAGGATTTTATCATTATCATCAGATTTCACATTACAGTATTTTTCAAACACAATCACTGTATTCCTTGCCTACACTTACCATCTGTAGACAAAACAGTCTCATGTGTAAGACCTCAGTGTTTGCTTGAAAGAGTAAATTGACCTTTTTGTTAACATTTTCTTCTCTAAGATTGCCATCCATTCTTCATGAACATTACCTTGAGCTAACGTTTAATAATTTTTTGATTTATCCTGGATTAATCAAAACATTTATATAAAATTACATAGAATTTATATAAAACAATTTCTAAACAATGGCATGCAACTAAATGCTATAGTTTTTAGGTGGCTTAAAAGGAATTCTTAGCCCATTTAAGGATTTACTCTTCAAGGTGTGGCCTGTGAACAAGCAGCGTCAATATCACCTAGGAGCTTGTTAGATGAAAAACCTTAGGCTCCTTCCCAGATCTATTAAATCAGAATCTATATTTTAATAAGATCAACGGGTGATTTCATATGCAAATTAAAGTTTGAAAATCACTCATCTAGAGCACCTCAGCCCCTATGTTTTATTGACATCACTGACTGTGTGCACACAGTCTCTTCAGTCATATCCGACTCTGTGCAATCCCATGAACTGTAGCCCGCCAGGTTCCTTTATCCATGGGATTCTCCAGGCAAGAATACCAGAGTGAGTTACCATGCCCTTCTCCAGGGGATCTTCCTGACCTAGGGATCGAATCCATGTCTCTGTATGTCTCCTCCATTGGCAGGGAGGTTCTTTACCACTAACGCCCCCTGGGAACTCCCATCATTGACTACATGATGCACAATTATGCTATGATTGGCATTAAACATGGCTAGAATGAACCTCAATTGAAACTATGATCTGCATTTTAAACATATTAAATATAAATCAGTATACAATTTAGTAGCTCAGAAATGACTCTGAGGCTTACACCCAGAGTCTCAGCATCTCAGAGTGATAAGACCCTAGGAAAACACTCCTAGGCTCAGTTCTCCTATACTTCCTGCTTGGGCTCAGCCTTTTGCAGGAGATGGACATCAGGATCTTCATGTCAGATTATAGCAAGGGCAGATACACCACCAGGATCCCTGCAGGGCCAACCTCCCAACAGTCCAAATTTAGTGGCAAATATAGCCTTGGGATCAGTTATATTTACTATCCAAGCAATGAGCTTTTGCTTCTGAAATAGTTGGAACTACGCCCATGACCATTAAAGTAAAATGCCTGTGTGTTTTAATAACAATTTTAAACTAGGTCTCCTAACCTTTATTTGATTTTGAGTACTGCTTTCATAGCAAAATTTGTTCCCTTGCAAAAGTGCTGAAAATCACTGTGTGCAGGTCTACTTGGGTTAATTATTATTTTTGCATGGTAATATTCTTATGCTGAATTTTCCATGTACACTCTGCACATTTTTTTAGGCCATGGTTTATTCAGGGTTATTTTACCTTACCACAATTTGCTAACTTAAACAGATTTCTATGTATTTATTTACATTTTAACAACTTTTTAACATAATGGATTATGCCCTAAAGGAAGTAAACTCTTCCTTGGATATAAATTAAACAGTTGGGGATTTGAGGCATTAAGGAACCATTTAGGGAAATAGTGCTTTTGCACCCTGAATTTAAGTAAGAGCCCCCTAGAGGAAGGTATGTTCAAACTATCGCACCATTGCACTTATCTCACATGCTAGCAAAGTAATGCTCAAAATTCTCCAAGCTAGGCTTCAGCAGTACATAAACCGAGAACTTCCAGATGTTCAAGCTGGATTTAGAAAAGCCAGAGGAACCAGAGATCAAATTGCCAACATCTGTTGGATCATAGAAAAAGCAATAGAATTCCAGAAGAACATTGACTTCTTCTTCATTGACTATGCCAAAGCCTTTGACTATGTGGATCACAACAAAATGTGGAAAATTCTTCAAGAGATGAGAATACCAGACCCCCTTATCTGCCTCCTAAGAAACCTATATGCAGTTCAAGAAGCAACATTTAGAACCAGATATAGAATGATGGACTGGTTCCAAATTGGAAAAGTAGTACGTCAAGGCAGTATATTGACACCTTGCTTATTTAACATATATGCAAAGTACCTCATGCGAAATGCTGGGCTGGATGAAGTACAAGCTGGAATCAAGATTGCCAGAAGAAATATCAATAACCTCAGATATGCAGATGACATCACTCTTATGGCAGAAAGCCAAGAGGAACTAAAGAGTCTCTTGATGAGAGTGAAAGAGGAGAATGAAAAAAGCTGACTTAAAAGTCAACATTCAAAAAATGAAGATCATGGCTTCTGGGTCCATCACTTAGTGGCAAATAGATGGGGAAACAATGGAAGCAGTGACAGTTTTTATTTTGGGGGCTCCGAAATAAATGAGCACAGTGACTGCAGCCATGAAATTAAAAGACATTTGCTCCTTGAAAGAAAAGCTATGACCAACCTAGACAACATATTACAAAGCAGAAATATTACTTTGCTGACAAAGCTCTGCCTAGTCAAACCTGATTTTTCCAGTAGTCATCTATGGATGTGAGAGTTGGATCATAAAAAAACTGAGTGCTAAAGAATGAGTGCTTTTGAGCTGTGGTGTTGGAGAAGATTCTAGAGAGTCCCTTGGACTGCAAGGAGATCAACCAGTCAATCCTAAAAGAAATCAGTTCTAAATATTCATTGGAAGGACTGATGCTGAAGCAGAAGCTCCAAAACTCTGGCCACCTAATGTGAAAAACTGACTCATTGGAAAAGACCCTGATGTGGGGAAAGATTGAAAGCAGGAGAAGAGGGGACGACAGAGGATGAGATGGTTGGATGGCACTGCCAACTTGATGGACATGAGTTTGAGTGAGCTTTGGGAGTTGGTGATGGACAGGGAAGCCTGGTGCTGCAGTCCATGGGGTCGTGAAGAGTCAGACATGTCTGAGCGACTCTACTGAACTCCTACTGAAAGGAAAGTAAGAAGTATGACACCATTCTAACCTGAAGGACACTCAGCCCCAAATTTTCTTGGTGATTAAGTGAACAGAGATGCCTTTAAGTGACATTAATGAAAAAAATCAGTAATTCCAAGAAGAGTGTGAAGTGTGTGCTTATGCAATGCTTATAGAAAAAATAACTTTGTCTGAAGTGAGCTGGCTGCATACTCTGCAGTCAGAAAAGAAAGTATCACAGACCTCCTCAAAATTTCTTTAGGAGACCAGAATTTTATGGCACTTTATATCCTCCCCCGCTACCTTCCTCTAAACTCAGTGTGTAATTAGAGGCTATTTGTCCTTGAAAATGCATTAAAACTAAATCTTTCTGGCTTTATTAGATTAGAATAACACTGAAAATACTTCCGCTTACTTTCATCCTCCACTCAGGAAAATGCAGCCTTTTTCACTTCATACAACTTTACTTGCACTTTTAATGCAATTCTTTCTTTCTATCTTTAAAATACACATAATACAGGGAGTATTAATAATTAAATTTGAAGTGGAATATCCAGAAGTGAAGTTTAAGTAATAGGAAAGATTTTTACATTAATGTTTGTTTCTCTTTAAGTATTGTAGTTATACGTATGGTAACTGAGTAGCAATCCTTTAAAATGTGTGCATTTATTTACCAAGCCCTCAGTGAGAACCAGCTGTGTCTCTAGCACTGAGTAGATGCTGGGTTTACAAGTATGAATGATTTTCATCACCTTGTCTGAATTCTGAAGACACACACCATAAAAATGAATTTCAGTGCTATAATTTGACAACAGGAACAAAATGTATCAAATGACCTCCATGAAATGAGCCTGTGCAAGATGCCAAGTGAAGATAAAAAAAAAAAAAGAGAGAGAGAGAGAGAAAGAGAAAAAAAAGAGAGAGAAAGAGAATAAGAAAGAGAATAGCTGTACTCCCTGTACAGATGAAAGAAACGCATAACTAATTAGGTCACCTCATTCTGTTTTTCTGCCTCATCCTGAGCTCATCTCTATCATAGTATTGCTACTATAATTGTATCGGTGTTCAATCAACTAGGGTTTCTCAAGAATATTAAGCCCTAAGGTTCTAAGACATCCATTGTTATGTAATGGTGCTAGCTATGGATCATCACTGGGAGAATTGAGAAAATAGTTACCCAGCTAATTTTCTATGTTCTGTGGTTCAGATGACTTTTATAGTTGAGAAAAGCTAGGGGACAACTATTCTGCAAGTTTGCTGGCAAGGATTATGACTTTCTTAGTGCTAGAACCTGTGGCATAGTTGGTGTTCTATAACCCTTTAGTTGATTCATTATAATTACACTCAAGTGAGATAATTTCTACAACAAAGGTTTGTACTGCATTCTCTGGCAACATGATGTAGGGAGGGGCATCAAGAAATGTCAAAAAACAGACTTTCCCAGGGAGATACTATTTGTGCTTAGCTTTGAAAGAAAAAATAATATATCTACAAATGAATAGGATGTGAGATACAAAGTTTGAGATAGAGGATAATTTGGAGAAATGGCATGATTGTAAAAGAATACACAACCATGTAGGGGATGTCTAGGGTCCATCAGTGTGACTCAGGAAAGGATGATGGAACCCTGGTGCTGGATATAAATTGGAGGAAATAATGTTGAAAAGGGATAAAATGATGACAGGATACGACTGCTCCAATGGTTGAGAGTTTTGTGTATTAAGAATCACCTGAGAGTTCACTATACTGCAGATCCTGGTCCCCACAACTTTTCATTCATTTAACGAACATTTAAGGTAATAAAGATGCACCTGATGCAAGGACTTTTTTTAAAAAATTAATTTATTTTTTTATTGAAGGATAATTGCTTTACAGAATTTTGCTATTTTCTGGAAAAACTGGACAGCTACGTGTAAAACAATATTAGACTACTTCCTAACACCGTACACAGAGATAAACTCAAAATGGATTAAAGACCTAAATGTAAGACTAGAAACTATAAAACTCTTAGAGGAAAACATAGGCAGAACACTCAATGACATAAATCAAAGCTGATGCAAGGACTTTAACAAAGACTGCTATGTGTTATAGAGTGCTATGGATACTTCTTGAAACGTCTGTGATTGGGCCAGGATTTAATACGAATGATCAAAAAGACGCTAAGGCTCCAGTTGAAAAAAAAGAGAAAACTGAAACAGATCAAGGGAGAGGTGTTCACGATCAGTCTTGGGCAAGAGAAGAACAGAGAGGAACAAACAATCCTGAGGGCCCTTGAAGGTAGAATCAAGGTGACTTGATGAGTTTGGGAGACAAAAGTAAAAAAAAATACCAACACAAGACACGTCTATATATTTCTACACAAACAAACCAATCAAGCCAGCTGTTTTTCCTCAGATCAGGGCTCAAAGAAGTAGGGAACTAGAGCCATGGGAAGCATGAAGAAGTAAGAAAACTGGCTTTCCAGATGCACTTTTTGATCCTTTGAACAGCACAGGTCTGAAAGCTGGCCAGGACATGGGAAGTGTAACCCAATGTAATTCACTTAACCTCTCTGAGCACCAGGGGTTTCATCTGTTAAGTGAAGGGATTGCACTCATCTCACATGCTAGCAAATTAATGCTCAAAATTCTCTAAGCCAGGATTCAACAGTATGTGAAATATGAACTTCCAGATGTTCAAGCTGGATTTAGAAAACCCAGAGGAACCAGAAATCAAATTGCCAACATCTGTTGGATCACCAAAAAAGCAAGACAGTTCCAGAAAAACACCTACTCCTCTTTATTGACTACGCCAAACTTTTGACTGTGTGGATCACAACAAACAGTGGAACATCTTAAAGAGATGGGAATATCAGACCACCTGACCTGCCTCCTAAGAAATCTGTATGCAGGTCAAGAAGCAACAGTTAGAACTGGACATGGAACAACAGACTGGTTCCAAATAGGAAAAGGAGTACGTCAAGGCTGTATATTGTCACTCTGCTTATTTAACTTATATATGGAGTACATCATACAAAATGCCAGACTGTATGAAGCACAAGCTGGAATCAAGATTGCCAGGAGAAATATCAGTAACCTCAGATATGCAGATGATACCACCCTTATGGCAGAAAGTGAAGAAGAACTAAAGAGCCTCTTGATGAAAGTGAAAGAGGAGAGTGTAAAAGTTGGCTTAAAACTCAACATTCAGAAAGCTAAGATCATGGTATCTGGTCCCATCACTTCATGTCAAATAGATGGGGAAGCAGTGGAAACGGTAACAGACTTTATTTTGAGGGGGGCTCCAAAATCACTACAGATGGTGACTGCAGCCATGAAATTGAAAGACTCTTGCTCCTTGGAAGAAAAGCTATGACCAACCTAGACAGCTTATTAAAAAGCAGAGACATTACTTTGCCTACAAAGGTCTGTCTAGTCAGAGCTATGGTTTTTCCAGTAGTCATGTATGGATGTGAGAGTTGGACTATAAAGAAAGCTGAGCACCAAAGAATTGATGCTTTTGAACTGTGGTGTTGGAGAAGACTCTTGAGAGTCCCTTGGACAGCTAGGAGATCCAACCAGTCCATCCTAAAGGAAATCAGTCCTGAATATTCACTGGAAGGACTGATGCTGAAGCTGAAGTGCCAATACTTTGGCCACTTGATGCAAAGAGCTGACTCATTTGAAAAGACCCTGATGCTAGGAAAGATTGACGGTAAGAGGAGAAGGGGATGACAGAGAATGAGATGGTTGGATGGCATCACTGACCCAATGGACATGAGTTTGAGTAAACTCCAGGAGTTGGTGATGAACAGGGAGGCCTGGCGTGCTGCAGTCCATGGGGTCACAAAGAGTAGCACACGACTGAGCAACTGAACTGGACTGAACTGAAGTGAGGGAGTTAGGCTTTGTATACTTTGAGGTCCCTTTACAATAAGGTTTAAGTTCTGAGGTAAAATCCTTCTTGTGGCCTTGGTTACAAACACAGATAAGCATTTTTCTCACAAAGCTATCTGAAAGTCCTATTCTCAAAAGTCCTCTAGCCAAAAAACGTTCTAACAGATCACTCAGAGTGACCTTCATTATCTTCGAAAGATAAGAAAAGATAACTCTTTTTCCTCTACTTCCTCCCTGATCAAAAACAGAACAAAACAGTGAACAGGATACTCCTAAATCTAAGACAAAATGTGGATTGAAAAAGATTCCTATCTGCCTGCTTAGTTATTATTTGTTGTCTCTTCCCACCTTTCCCTTAAGAAAAGTTTGGCAAAGCCTCCAGAATCAGATGATCAAAAGCAGGACAAATTTAAGAGTCTTTCTCTGTCCAAGCCCTTGAAGCCTTTCTGAGGCAACCACCTGCTTTGATGCTGAGAAGCCAGCATTCTCATTAAGTTTTACAGTTTTCAGTCAAACAGGCTTCATCACTGTTAACCTGTAGCTGGTCCCACAGTCCAGTCATAGGGCAAATGATCAAAACACTTTGTGTTTTAAAAAATTCAAAACACTGGATATACTTCCACTGCCATATACCTCCTTGTGTTCTAGTAAAGGTCGGTCGATGGGCTCTGCATGCCATTGCCCTGTAGTTATTTTTAAATGACAGTTTGAGTCTAGGAGGGGGATGACACTTGTGAACAGGTGAGAGATCTCTGCCAGAGAATTGCTTTTAAGAATGGTATTATTACGGATCAGCTTCAAGGAAAGTTTTATCCTGAAATTTTTTAACGTGGAGCAGGCAGATAGTAGAGAGAGGCAAACTATATCTCCTGTTCTTTGAAGGAATAATACTCATACCAATCCATCCTCCTGGTCCTAGGGCTGAAATGCATTAAAGAAGAGAAATCAAAGAGGAGCTATCTCTGCAGTTGGTACTAGGATCACACATGCTAAGCTGTGAGTAAGTGTGGGAGGACATGCAAGTGCCAGTAGAAGAGATGGACGAGTTCAGAAAATGCTCTCTTCCGCTTTTAGGTTATTATGGTCTGCTTCCTTCTTTGCCAGAATCCCGTGCGCCCTTTCATTCTATTAAGAATAGTAAGTGCACCTGAACCCCCAAATTCTTTTATTAGGAGGGAAGGAAAGGAAGAGAAAGAGATTGAGAGAGGAAAAGAAAACATTTTTGATCATACTCTTTCTTAGTGGGAAAAATAACGTATACAAAATTCAAAAATAAGAGAAACTAGAAGAAGATACATGATGATTGAAAGGAGAAAGTTCTGAATGGTGACAAGATGTTTCAAGAAAAACATAATTAGAATATAAATATAGGGATATCTATCGGACATGAAGGGGAAAAAAAAAATATGTGACATGATTTTATCTATCTTTCAGTGGAATTTTCCAGGATGCCAAAACCTGGTCTGAGAAAGAAGTAGGGGGGAGATATTTACTCCCACTCTCCCATAAATCAACCTGGAATTTGTTATTATTATTTTAGTTTTGATCCTGAAATCCCATATCCAATGTAGTGCATATGTGGTAGTCTGTATTTTCTGGGCTACCTAGTTGACGGATTTCCCAAATCTGTATGAAATACATTGGAATCCACTAAACTGCAGCCATTCAGATTCCCAGCCTTTTGCATCAGGCCATACAGTTTTAAAGAAAAAGCAAAGATGGTATCATTTTATCCTATTCAAGGGCTTCTCTGGTGACTCATATAGTAAGGAATCTGCCTACAATGCGGGAGACCTGGGTTCAATCCCTAGGTCGGGAAGATGCCCTAGAGGAGGGCATGGCAACCCACTCCAGTATTCTTACGTGGAGAATCCCCACGGACAGAGGAGCCTGGCGGGCTGCACTCCAGGGGATCGCAAAGAGTCGGACACAACTGAGCGACTAGGCGCAGCACAGCACAGCACCCTATTCAAAATGAAGGGAAAATATAAGAGGCATGTTTTAGCCTCACTATTAACCATTGGTAGTAGAGCTTAGTAGAGAAATAGGTCTTATGATTCTTACCACAGACTCTTTCACATTATGACTCTTTCCACAAGCTTCCGTATTATTATTGATTCCTTCCCTAACTTTGTGGAACCAGTGAGCATAGCAGATATCAAATATGTCAGAGTTCTCTTTGATAACACCTGGTATGTGCCTGACTAACCAATGAGAAAGAGTTGCCTCAGAGCACAGAAGGAGCTAAGCCTGTCTTATGTAACAGTACATTTTCATGGTATTTAAATACACTCTAATCTATAATGTGCATGACAGACCTGGCAGACTCTAACTAAATTGAAGTGATTTTTAAATCCTCCAGGTCAACATTATATAAACTTATGAAAGTCTACTTAAGACAGGTGTTAATGCACAATAAAATCATGATTTCTCTTTTAAATATGTGGCTTAATTTCAAATCTTAGATTCTCCCCTCCACTCTCTCTATTTCTTAAGTACTTTCCAAGATGATCATTTTGGACCTTCTTGAACAACTTACTTTCTTAGAAATGCATTGCAGAAGTCAAGGGCATGATTTCCGAGAGTTAATCTCATAATCGCTTGATTTAACTCAAGCTTTTGATACAGTACTATATCTAATCCCATTCATCAGAATTTCTGTTGTTCCAGTAGCATCCTAAAACCCATGTGTCTAGCATGCATTTCAAACCTAATTATTACACTCTTTGAAGGACAGATCCAAGAGTTTAATTCTCAAATGCCTAAGCATATTTGATCCTTGCAACACTCTGGTTTACCTATAATTTCTTTATTAGGTAGTTGTGTTATTCTATGAACATCAAATGTTAACATCAGAAGAAAAGATAGCAGTGTATATCATAGTGGTTAAGGGTTGCAAAGAGTCCAACATGGCTGAGCAACTTTCACTTTCATGAGCAAAATGACATTGGCTTTATCAGCACAGAAGAATTGATGCTTTTGAACTGTGGTGTTGGAGAAGACTCTTGAGAGTCCCTTGGACTGCAAGGAGATCCAAAGGAAATCAGTCCATCCTAAAGGAAATCAGTCCTGAATATTCCTTGGAAGGACTGGTGCTGAAGGTGAAACTCCCAATATTTTGGCCACCTAATATGAAGAACTGACGCATTTGAAAAGACCCTGATGCTGGGAAAGATTGAAGTCAGGAGGAGAAAGTGACTACAGAGGATGATATGGTTGGATGGCATCATTGACTTGATGGACATGAGTTTGAGTAAGCTCCGGGAGTTGATGAGGGACAGGGAAGCCTGTCATGCTGCGGTCCATGGGGTCACAGTTGGACACAACTGAGCAGCTGAACTGAACTGACACGACTGAGCGAAAGAAATAAGCTTCTTTATCAACAAAAGAAATAAGCTTCTAAGTGGAGAGTAAGTGCAATTTTGATGAATTCTTAAAATCACAGATTTAACTTCTTTCAGTTATTGAAGATGTTGCCTAGTTGGTAAAGTCAGCGTGAATTTTTCAGTTCAAAATAACATGTTAATTTTTTAAGGAATATTCAAAAAATACTGGAAAATGGATTATGGGATGCTTCTTACAATTATAAACAGTAATCAAGATTAAAATGATAGAACTCTAGTAATAAATTACATAATAAGTTATAAAAAAAAAAAGAAAAACAAACAAACAAACAAAAAATGCCTAATTACACAAGTAAGGAAACTAAGGTATAGTTTGATTAAGTGACTCTCCCCAAGTTGTTGTCCTCATTATTTGCAAAGATATCTCTAATAAGTTGGGTATCCTTGATGCACCCAATAAAATCTTCAGTTTAACAAAACAATAACCTTGCCTATATAAGCAACCACATCACTCAATATTTTTTTTCACCTAATTTTCATTTAGGTAAACTTAGAATCTGAAAAGGCATTTTCCCATTGCCAGTTTTTTAAATATCACAGTCTTTCATGTCATTTTCCTCTATTCTTATTCTTACCGGAAGTTTAATGATCACATGATTCTACAAGTGTCTTTCAAATTAATCTTGAGTTTCTAGTCTCTCATCATCTAGCAGAAAAAAGAGCTGTTGGAGAAAGGCCACAGTTCAGCTATTCCTCTGGAAACTTTACTTCTAAGTAGAGTTGTGAGCTTTTGCAGGGCCCGTAAAACATGTCTTTCACCTTTATTACTCCCTTGCCACAGAGAGCAAATCTTTGTATTTCCACTTAGAAATTTTATTTCCGCGCTTATTTTTGGTCTCCAATCATAACCACACTTTTCAGGTTATACCGTATCTATCACTGCAAGGATGTGACTGTAATTAAGTAATATAATTCTAATTAAGCAATTATATTTTGTGTGTTCTTATCATTTTCATAAAAAAAAATTGTTCACTTCAGGATTACTTTTTTTAAGCTTTTCAACAACCTGCTGTATTTGAGCAGTTCTTTCTTCTTGTTTTTTAAGTCAGGTACCTCTCTTCTAATTATTCTTCTGTTCCTCGTTGAATATAAAACTCTAAGCAATTTGCAATATTAAATTCTCATGTAAACAGTCAATCTGCTTTCCTCCGTTTGATTTTACATCCCCCAATTTCTGATATGCCTTCCTGCTCTCCTTCAATTAGGTTTATAGTTATTGAGATGACTAAAATCCACTCCACCAACTGACAAAACAATTATTCACCCTTTCCACCCTGTTTAAAATGCATTAAATTTCTATCCACAACTGGAATTATAATGCACTTTCTAGCTTCTTATAGAAAACATCAAACCATTTCTGATGATTTCCTTTTCATCAAGTGCAACTGCTTCAACCCCAATTAGCAAAACAAATTTCTCAATCATATATTCCCTCTTCTGATGAAGAAATTATAACTTGGTTCCTAGGATGTTGATTCATACAACTTTCACTGGAGCATGTTTGATCAGAAATACTTTTCTTTCTCATTTCTCTTTATCTTAAAATTCCTATTTTGTGCAGCATCCACTCCCTCATGTTTTTTGGAAAAGCGTCACCAAGAATGTTTTCTTTATTACACTGTAATTTTTAAGTCAAGGATATATATACATATATATAAGTATATTTCACTTAGTATTGTGGGAGCATTCACAAGCTTTTCCCTGAAATAACTTACCATCAAACTGAAAAGTCAGATTTCCAAAAGTAAACATATTTATTTCTTCAGTATTTAGTGATCACTTTCTAAAGGCTCATTTCATTTGGAGCCTTTTGATTTATCATTTTTTATAAGGTCTGAATCCTGCCTCTTAGCTTATAATCTAAGAGTAAGATGGTTATTTTATGGGCCTTGGGGACTTGGTTTTGGTCTGACTGTGGAAGTAAGTCACATTCTATCCCTCTGTTTTCTCACCACCTCATTCATAAAATAGAGATAAAAATATTTATCTCATGTGATATCTGTGAGGTTTAAGTGGGATACTTAATGTACCTTTAGGAAAGTTAGAAGTTAGAGCTGATAAGCATGAATATGGCTGGCACTGAGGCATTTTGCACGTACTATTTAATCTTCATAATATACAAGTAGAGTGATCATTATTCTCTGTGATATTTTTTGTTTGTTTTTTTTCCCTAAGGAGATGGCTCAAGAAAGGAGATACCTGAGACTTCATCTTATTAATATATTGATCACAGTTTCAAACTAATTCACTCTGAATCTAAAACTCATTTCAGGGCACAGCAAGCAGGGGGAGTGTTGGATAAAGGTGGAAAAAAAAAAGTTTGTTTTAAACTCATTCATTTGTTTGTTTAACAAACTGGCATGGAGATGGTATTGAAACTTTGGAAATGGACATGCTCATTGGGAAAGGTAATTAGAGGATACAGGAGGTGACTCATTCATTTTTTTATTCAAAAAACATGTGCTGAACACTGAGCTGTGTTCCAGGTGTGCTCTAGCTGCTGGGCAGCAAATGAGAAAAGCTATATTCTTCCTGAAAAACCTGCAGATAGGTTCCTCAACTGCTGTGGAAAGCAGGGTGGGTGCTAAAGAGAAATATCAGGAGCCGCTCAGGCAGAGTGGGTATTGTAGGTGGGGGAACATACATGCCTGCTGGAGAGGGTAAGGAGGAAAGACAGGAAGAGAATGGAACCTTGAGAATCATACATGTTAAGAAATAAGAACAGGGAGACAAGACAGGAAAGAGAAGTCAGAAGGAGAGGAATGTAACCCAGAATCTAGCGCAGGACCTAGTAACAGGTAAGATCTCAGGAAGGGGTAGCTTTGGAGGGGACAGCTTCTGAGGGGGCCTTACGGCTGGGGAAGAAGAGGTAAATCCTTGAAAGTAGACTCTCTGGCTGTTGCAGCAGGTCAGAGACAGAGCCTGCTGACACATCAGTCAAAGGTTTAAGGGACTGCGACACAGTCAGAGGACTGTTCCTATCTGAGGCAGCTAGAACAAAGACCCAGATCAAGCCTAGAGCAGAGCCATGACCCTCTCCAAGGCAGGCCCCTCCATCTGGCTTCACTCGTTAAGAACCAAGTCTTAGGGGATTTTCGATAGGCCCCCGTAAAGACCTGGGGAGCAATCCAACAGGACCTTGTTCCCAGACAGACTAGGAGAATCCCTACTGCAGTGTTCTGTCCAGGGCAGGGCCTTTGGAGGCTTCCAAACCAGATGGGCAGACAGTCCTTCCTCCCAGGGAGAACCAGTGAAGTTCACCGTCTGTTCCATCAGATACAAATTTTTTCTCTTTGTAATTTTGTCCTGGCCAAGCCAACTTCTGAGGTTGCAGTGATATTGTTGTGAACCACATACACAACACTCCTGTCTGGGCACAGTGGAAGAGTGGAGAGAGTCAAGGGTCTGGAGTTAGACAAATCTTCACTCCAGCCTTTAGTCCGGCACTGCTGATGAACTGTACAGCCTCTTTGCATGTGACTTTTTTGTGTAATGAGAGAGGATAACAAAGGGTTATTTTGACAATTTAAAGCAGTATGTATCAACCCAGAAGCACAAAGAAGGGGGTGTTCCCCCAAATAGGAGCATTTCTGTATGGTGCATATTATGAATAACAGTAGCGATTATTTAAAAAATATGAGAGATCTGAGAAAGAACAAGGCTCTGAAAAAAGGAGGCAGCTCTGTAAGAGCAATGGTCCCAAGAACTCAGACTGCAAGAGGTTAAGGAAAAAGTAGATAGTGAAGAAATAGAAGCAGTCTTTTTTTTTTTTTTTTTTTAAGTTGGCAATGAGCAGAAGGAGAGACAGACTATTTGGACCATTGATGGAAGAAGTCTGAGGCTGAAGGGAAGTTTCTAACTCCTAATCATAACTGTGAAATCAAAACAAATGTGAAAATCAGTTCTAATCTAGCTGAGAATAAATATGCTTTTGGAAAGTTAGTTTCCTTATAGGAAATCACTACAAGAGTTTTAGGAGGACATTAAGAGAGAGAAATTGAAAATGCTGGCAAGATAATAGCTTCTATAGCATGTTGTTTATTCTTATTTTATAGCTTTTATTTATTTTTACATTGTTTCAGCTCTTGGGCCTAATTTTATTCATGCCATAACAGGCTGGAGGGGAACTATTAAGGAACACAGTTAAGAACAGCAATAGAAATTAAAATGATGTTGGACTCTAAGCCCTCACTTGAAAAAATAGCTGGCATGCCTCTCCCCTCAAGTCCTCCCTGCCTATGGCAGAATTCCAAGTAATGTGCATTCTCCGAGGCAGCCTATCCAATCATCCTGGGACTACCCTGGGTGTTATTCTTTTATCTGTTTCCATTAATCTTACATTTGTCTGCCAGGGAGAACTATGCATACGCACAATCTCAAATGCTGACCCCTGACGCCCTTGCTAAGGTACTTCCTTTCCTTGAAACAGGGCTGGGGATGAGGAGTTGGGGAAAAGTAGGATGAGGTGCGTTCTTTTCTTACCCTGGTCCATAAATCATAGTCAAAAAATTTGGAACATGCCCCACTCCCTGCAAAGAAAAAAAAGAAGAAAAAAAAATTCCTTCCCGCTTTCAAAACTCAACATACTTTCTCTGAAATCAGATCACAGTCTAAGAAAATATTCTTGTTGGTTGGGTGCCATAAACTCAACACACTAGGGTCTCACCATCATTTCCAGAGCTCATGTTATGCCAGATGGCTACTAAGACCTCATAAAAGTACTCACTCAATGCTCAATCTTCCCAGCATATCAGAATTTTTAACCTGGATGTGCAAATTGGGCCCCAATTAGGTGTTTTGTTATTGTTTTTGTTGGTTCCTTCTGAGCAGAATTCTTCTCTTATACAGTAGAGAATCCCTCCTAGCTCTTGAAGAGTGGCTTAGACATAAGCACAAGCTACAGATTGTCTGGATAAATGAACACATTGATAGGACATAGAACATTCCCTAAACAGTATAAGAGTCTTCTCTAACATTGAGATAGGATGGAATGAAGAAGGGATATGAGGACCCTATAGTTAAAGATGAAGAGAAAGGAAAATGTGAAACTGCCAGATTTAGCACCCTTTTTTAAGAATTCAACTGGTGCTAGACTGAATGGAATCAAAGACCAAAACATAAGCATAAATAATTGCTTCAATGATTAAGTAGCACTCAGTGAATTTATATTATTCCCATAGGTCTTTAAGAAGAACCATTCCTTAGCCCCCTTTCTCCAGCCTCTGCTGTGTCTTAGAAGGTTTTATTTTGTGGGTTAATGATTCCTTTTTAGCACAGTACACATGTCTAATACAGTTATCAGAAGCCCTTTCTCCAAGTTTAATGACCTGGAGCAAATGACTCCCTCAATGGCCCTCCCACACTGATGCCTACAAGTGTTGAAGATTGCTAGATAAGTTTGATATGTATTTCATTTTTTTTTTTTTAGAAAAGAGAAATTTATAGACATATGAATAAATTTGCAGTTTACATAGATATGACCACATGTTCTCATCTACCTTGATATGCATGTATGCTAAGTCGCTTAAGTCGTGTCTTACTCTTTATGACTCTATAGACTGTAGCCCACCAGGCTCTTCTGTCCAGGTGGTTGCCATGCCCTCCTCCAGGGGATCTTCCTAAACCAGGGAAGATACTGCTACCCAAGTGAACGAAGAAGATGACCCACTGCCCTCTTCCTTCTGGGGTGTGCAAACTGTAGTAGGTATCTGTTTACGTGCCGGCTTGACAGCTATCACATTATTAGCCTGTTTATGTACTTCTAGTATCGTTTGCCCTTGCCCTTGAAAACTCCAAATATTGACTGCCAGAGTCTCAAATCTGGCTTTAATTATTAGTGCTTGTGTAACTTAAACGAGTTTCTTTATTTTATCCGTAAAGCACAGGTGATAGGAGTAGTCATCGTAGCTAGCGGGCAGGGCTTATGGTGAGGAGATGCTGTGTTCTGAGTTTAGCACATTGATTGGCCCATGATAAGTGATCACTATGCTGTAGATGTTATTCTTATCCCCTCATTTATTATGTGTTCTTGAGCCTTCACTGCCAGGGGCAGGGTTGGAAAGGATTTGAGGCCTGTTTAACCAAGGTTGAAATTTGGATCCAGCACAATAACTGTGTGAGATCAACACAAAGGGTTTTAGAAACCTCAGACATGTAGGAATTCTGTGGGAATGGAGCTTAATAGCCAAGCGAACAAAGCCAAGCCTGAATCTTTGCTGAGGGATGCTTGACTTGTGTTTAGCAGGCAAATGGGGGCACACCTTCAGGCTCAGCTGTGGGGCATCTGCTGAAGGAGAGAAAGATGCTCTCTCCTACCCAGTAGACTTGCTATTCCCTAGAATAGCACAGAGACCTCGCAGCCCCTTTGGGAAGAGCCCTTGAATGCAGGAAAGAATGATAATAGCAAGGGAAGGAACAAGAAAAAGATTCAGTGAAACATCAAGGAGCAAGGAAATCATAGGCATCGTGATGATTAAAATTAGATAACCCAAAACTTCCCCGTCCCTTCATTTCTTATGTCATTGTCATCTCTTGTCCTACTTTCTCCTTTCTGCAGATCGTAATCTGTCTCCTTAAAGATCTGAGTCATATGTATATATATATATGGTAGAACTTTCCTTGACTATCCTGTTTTTAAAAAGAGAGGGCTTCAGATTCTTTATACTGAATAGCCCTTCCTGCCTTATATATCTCTTTTTTCCCTTTATTCATTCATCAAACATTTATGAGATGGTGACTTTAGACAAGAAATGAAGCTTAGCACTGGAGATAAAATGTTGAACAACTTCAATCTCTGACCTCAAAATGCTGACTGGACTTTAACTCCCCACCACATTGTTGGATGAACCCCTAAAACTCTGTGGACACTTTCTTTGCTTTTTATCGACATGTTGATCACTAGCATTTGTGCGTATTTTGTTAGCCATTATGTCAAAACAGTTCACCAAAAACAGAGTTCTCTATGGAAGAAACCATGTTTGGTATATAACACACTTGGTTCAGGACAGGGATTTACAATATTTAGAGTACAGTGGCAGTTGTCCAGGAGAATGCCATATAGTGTCCCATGTTCTCATGGATTTGGAATGTAAAAGTGTTCAGGTCATGGGAAAAGTTGTTTATGCCAACATAATACTCTGGATTGTTTCATAGACAGAACAACATCACAGAAAGTAGTTCACAGGCAATGTTATAAAGAACCATCATTTCATGGAGCTACATGCATGCATTATACAAGCATATTTTGTAACCATAACAGTGTAAAATTCTATCTTTTTAAATGGTAAATACAACTTGACAAAATTTCTGATTGAGAATTTATCTAATTCTTATTTAAAACTATGTATGAATAAATAACTGATTTTAAAAGATTAACTAAAAATGCTTTTAAACACTCCACATTTACAAGGGACTTTAAAGTTTGTAAAGTTTTAAAATTTATTTTATTATGCTCAGTACATGAGCAGCAATGAACGTTGCATAGTAATTGGAATAGAACAGTGAGTGTTAATGGCTCCGTCATGTCTGACTCTTTGCAACCCTATGGACTATAGCCCACCAGGCTCCTCTGTCCATGGGATTCCCCAAGCAAGAATACTGGAGTGGGTTGCCATTCCCTTCTCCAGGGGATCTTCCCAACCCAGGAATCAGACCCAAGGCTCCTGCACTGCAGACAGATTCTTTACCGTCTGAGCCACAAGAGACCCTAGTGTATTTATGGAGCACCTGTTGTAATATAACAGGTGCTCCATAAATACATCTTTTCATTAGTGCATCCTTTCATTCACTATTTCTGAAGAATTTCCTATATGCCAGGTACTGTGGACATGACAGTAAATGAAGCAGGATGTTTTCTGACTAATGGGCAAGAACCAGTAGCAGTTAGACCCGTGTCTATTTTCAGAACAGATAAGATGAATTTCTGATTTATGAGAAAATTAAGAGGAAATAGGTAAGTGAATGCAGAAAAGCCAGTAAATAGCTGAGAACAGAACGGATATATTGTGTCTGAGTGATGCACGTAGTGTGGTATGGAATGTGTGAAGGGAAGCAAGGCAAACAGCAAGCACCCCTGGGTCATCTACACTATCTTCTACATACTCACATTTTTATATAGATTATACACATTTTACACCCCTTCATTAAAATATATGGTCTTATGAGGTGCAGATTCTTTGATTCCTTTCTATGGAAGACCCACTATCACAGTTATTGAGTTTAGCAATGCTGTATTTTATTATTCAGCATTGATCAAAGAGGATCTAATTTTATTTTTCATAGTACTCATACTGAGGCATGAAGAACATGTAAAAGAGTGGCTTCTTCACTTATAGGGTTTGCCTTTGGTTTTTGAAAAAAATGTTGGTTAGATTCTGGATGTGATTTCCAAAGTTGTAACTCTGCTAGAGTACAGTCCAACATCAGCAGAACTGGATTTATGGCCTGGATATATGATGTGGGGAGACAATTGACTGTGATAGGCGCCAGCTTTCAGCATGTTTGTTTGTAGGGGTAAAATGCCTAGTTTTTATTGAGTGCCAAGAACATAATAGGTGCACAAAAAAAAGGAGATAACTCTTACCAGAATAATCATTGTGCCTAGTTTTTTATTGAGTACCAAGAACATAGTAAGTGCTCAAAAAAAAGGAAGATAACTCTTACCAGAATAATTATTATAATACTTTATTTCATTTGCATTTATTTAATACTAATACTATCTTAATGTGGTTGACAGTTAACTTTGAAAAGAACATTCACATATCATCACAATTGATTCTCACAAGACTCTCCCAAACCTCAGTTGTTTATATTATCACATTCATAGTTGTATCATATTTATGTATTACCTATGTTACTTGTTTAATATTTTGCATTTAAACTTAATTTACTTTTGAAATTCATATCATCTTAAAGTAATATTATCCATACAATTTTAACTTGAATATGCTACTTATACTTTTTCCTTCCAAGTATACATCCGTATAAATGTATATATAAGCTGGAAATTAAAATACAGTTTTTGAACCACCTACACTTCATGGAAAATAGATGGGAAAACAATGGAAGCAGTGACAGACTTTTATTTTTGGGTGCTGTAAAATCACTCCAGATGGTGACTGCAGCCATGAAATTAAAAGATACTTACTCTTTGGAAGGAAAGTTATGACCAACCTAGACAGCATATTAAAAAGCAGAGACATTACTTTGCCTACAAAGGTCTGTCTAGTCAAGGCTATAGTTTTTGCAGCAGTCATGTAGGGATGTGAGAGTTGGACTATAAAGAAAGCTGAGCACCGAAGAATTGATGCTTTGGAACTGTGCTGTTGGAGAAGACTCTTGAGAGTCCCCTGGACTGCAAGGAGATCAAACCAGTCCATCCTAAAGGAAATCAGTCCTGAATATTCATTGGAAGGACTGATGCTGAAACTGAAGCGCCAATACTCTAGCCACCTGATGCAAAGAGCTGACTCATTAGAAAAGACCCTGACAGTGGGAAAGATTGAAGGCAGGAGGAGAAGAGGACGACAGAGGATGAGATGGTTGGATGGCATCACTGACTCGATGGACGTGGGTTTGAGCAAACTCCGGGAGTTGGTGATGGACAGCGAAGCCTGGCGTGCTGCAGTCCATGAGGTTGCAAAGAGTCAGATACGACTGAGCGACTGAACTGAACAGCATCTAGCACATCACCAGGGTTATGAGTCTCAATTTTCAAAACCACAGGGCAATGTCGTGATGTAGGTAGAACAAGGATTGTTATGTTTATTTCACCAATGAGACAGTTGAGGCTCAGAGAAGTTAAGATTTTTATAGTAAACCAGTCTATACAGCCGAACGTGGAGAGATTGTGTCTTTCCTGACGTCTGGGAGCTGGAGGAAG
Source organism: Giraffa tippelskirchi (assembly GCF_054371585.1). NCBI lineage: Eukaryota > Metazoa > Chordata > Mammalia > Artiodactyla > Giraffidae > Giraffa > Giraffa tippelskirchi. The sequence continues at coordinate 69,488,225 of NC_137278.1, forward strand.
ACAATTCTGGCTTTGGAACCCAGGTTGCATACCTCCCTGATAAATTCTTTCTAGCCCGCTCTCCTTTTTTGGAAGTTTTTTCTTCTAATACAGAACAAAAGCAATATATTGGTATCACATGCAAGTATGATAACGATATTTATAAATATTTATCTAGCCTAAGTCAAGAACCCAAGATGTTTTAATAAAGCTAGCTATAATAACAGATGATTTATATTAAATGAACAATTGTTCAAAATGTTTTATTAAATATCTACCTATACCTCTAAATCGCCAAATTGTTTTCAGTAACTATTGGTACGTTAGCTTCTGTGTGTCCCAAACTCTTGACTGGGGACATAGTAGCAGAGCAGATACACACCCTCCCTTTTATTGGAGTGGAAAGGAATTTGAGGTTAATGCAAAATGACTTTTAGTAGGGGCATGCTATGGGGCTGCTAACCACAATTTTTTCTATATTTCCTTTGTGAGGAGAATTCTTTTGGTTAATCCATTATTGATTCTTTGAATTAAATAAGGCTTTGACCAATATATTTATGCCTTCAATCAAAAATACTGAATACTCTTACAGTGTAACAGACCCTATTCTAGGTTGAAATACAGTAGTGAACAAAGCAGAATTTTTTTAACATTTATGGAGCTTATACTGACTATACTATAAGGACCTAGACAGTAAACAAAATTTTAAAGTGTGTAATTCATCTGTGGATAGTATGTGTTTTTGAGAAAAGTCAATATCCCTGGGCCAGGAGAGGAAGAAGGTAGTACTTTCATATGAGGTGGTCACAAAGATCTATACTGAGAAGGTGGCATGGGAACAAAAACTTGAAGAAAGTAAGGGAGTGATCCGGTGGTCACATTGAGGGAGATATTTCTGGGCAGAAGGAAGAACGATGAACAACTGCAGACACTCTGAGGGATGAGCAGCTCTGGGGATTCATTCAGAAATAGCCAAGAGACCAGTGGGACTGGAATCAAGTAAGTGAGAGGAAATGGATCCCGGGGGTGAGGATGGGAGTCCGTTTGGGATGGACATTGGCTTCTTGTCTGGTAATGCCCCCAGACTATTTTCTCCAGCAGAAAGAAATCTTGTGTGACTCTGCTTTCAGAGGTGTTTAGGAATTGTCAGTGCTTACGAGAGTGCCTGAATGGATGCTACCAGGTATAACTGAATGACTTCTCTTAGAAGACTGGTGCTTCCCAGATTACTGCTTCATGCTTCACTAACACACGAGACTCATGATCATCAGTAAAGTTGGCAGCATGAATGAATCATCTGAATGAGTTCAGTGATCCTCTTGACTGATGCCCCGTCATCAACAACCGACTAACACACTGAGAAGGAAATTGTTCACTGAGTCGGTAGAAATGTCTGTGTGCTTGGTACCTTTAATAATTTTGATTATCTCGTTGAAAAAAGAATACTAGCCCCCTTTTATAAAAAAAGCCCTGACTCTCCTGGGTACTTTGTATCTATCTATAAAATTTTAATCTTCACTATAATCCTATAAGGCAGGTTTTTTGTTGTTTTTGTTAATTGTGTGTGTTTTTTTCAAAATCACATCACATATAAAATTTACCATCTTAACTATAATGTAGTGAGTGAGTTGCTCAGTCGTGTCTGACTCTTTGTGACCCCGTGGACTATACAGTCATGGAATTCTCCAGGCCAGAATACTGGAGTGGATAGCCTTTTCCTTCTCCAGGGTATCTTCCCAACCCAGGGATCGAACCCATGTCTCCCGCATTGCAGGTGGATTCTTTACCAACTGAGCCACATATACCAGCTGAGCCACTATAATGTAAGTGTACAGTTTAAGAGTGGCAGGCATATTCTTATTGTCGTATAACAGATCTCCAGAACATTTTCATCTTGTAAAACTGTAACTCATACTGAACAACTCTGCAGTCCCTTTCCCAGTGCCGATTAACCAGCATTCTGTTTTCTGTATTTGACTACTTTAGATTCCTCATGGGCTTCCCTGGTTGCTCAGCTGGTAAAAGAATCGCCCACAGTGCAGGAGACCTGGGTTCAATCCCTGGGTTGGGAAGATCCCCTGGAGAAGGGAACAGCTACCCACTGCAGTATTCTGGCCTGGAGAATTCCATAGACTGTATAGTCCATGGGGTCACAGTCGGACACAACTGAGTGACTTTCATTTTCAGATACCTCATGCAAGTTGGAATCATATAGTTTGTTTTTTCTTTTTGGAGAGGCTCATTTCATGTAGGGACAGGCTCTTTTTTTTTTTTTAGTTTTGCTTTAATCTGTTTTACATATGAAGAGACCAATGTTTAGAAAACATAATTAACTTGGCTTAAAGCCATTCAGTTACTAAGTAACACTGAGAACTTGAATCAGAGTCTGATGCTGAAACCCATGAACTTAACTACTATTTCTCAAACCAGAATGCTCGGAATCTGTGGGAAGAGGGTGAAGTATATAGATTTATTCTTGGAGAACTTTGAAGTTTCTATTTCCTTTAAAAGTTTGCAGACTCTATTTAAGTGTGAGGAATCAATGCCAAACTGAAGTGATGGAGCCTGTGGCTTGATGCCAGAGGCAAGAACATCCCAGACTTTCTCATTTATTACTTGTGTTTAACACATTGACTTTTACATTTGTACATGTGGCTGAGGTTAAGAACTCTCTTTCATATTCATGTAGGTATACTGTGATTGACCCAACACCTCAGGCTGTGATAACAGTATTGCCACTGACCATCTACTTCCCAAGCTCAGACGGCACATTCATTTAGGTTTTTCATCCTTTGATCAGAGAAAACCCTTCACTTAACAGAAGGAAACTTCATCTGCTTTGTTCCACCACCAGCACATTTCCAAGTCATTTGATGTCAAAATAAGAATATTTCCTCATATTCATCTTCCCTGCCAATAGCTGTCCATGTTCCTTACTTTTTTCAGAAAAGAGCTAAGATAATTTAAATATCATTAAACATAGAGGGTAAACGTTGGGTGGTTGGTAGGAAATAAATAGAACATTCACGGTGACCACATTTTCTAAACCAGTGAAACCAGGACAGACGGGCTGATGAGTACAAGTTTATTTATGGGGTAGATGGAAGACACTATTTGATCAAGACTGACCTAGAAATATAAGAACATATGGTCACCCAACAAATTTGGTATTCTCCATTTTTAGCATATTGAGTTTAAAGGATAATTGTCAGCTTGCCTTGAACAAAAGTTTAAAAGAACTTCTTTAGGGCAACTGATCTTTAAAACTATTAACTCTGGAGATTGATGGGGATTTTATCTCTATATCAGACATTTTCAAGGACATATGAAGGCAGAGCACTGGGTAGCCTTTTTCTTTCTGTTTACTTTAAAGGGGAAAAGGAGAATTAGATATCGTCTGTGAATTTCATTCAACAGATACTTATTGTGCTCTAGCCAAATGTCCAGCTCATCACTAGTTACTTGGGGTCAAGATGAGGAGTAGGATTCATAGACGTAAAGCACACAAAATGAAGTGCGAGATATACTCATAATAATTTTAATATAATATTTTGAGTATCATTATCTTACTTTTAAAGTGTGCCAGGAGAATAACAACTAAGCCTTAACAATTGGAAGATTATGAGGGCTGGGTTATCTGTTCTGGATCATAAACTCTAAATAAAATTTTACCTGGTGGAGAAGGAATTTCTAGATTCTGTGAACCTTAAGATTAATGTCCTCAGTACAAAACTCAGTGAATAAGAAGTGCTCAATAAATTTTATCTACTCAGCCTTCAGATATTTGGTGAGTACTACTATATGCCAGATGTTGTGCTAGAGTGACTAAGTAGAAGGCTTAGCATGCCCTAGTGTTTAACCTCGGTAAACATGGGTTCACTATGAAATCAGGCAGATAAAGAGGTAACTGCAGTACTGCATGGTAAGTCCTCTGGGGGTTGGGGGCGAGTGGTGAACCCTTGGTGCTATGGCAGATCCAGAGTGCGATGTCAAGGAAGTTTCTCAGTCTTGATATACCAGTGAGTTTTGAAAGGTGAATAGATTAACCAGGTTAAAATGTTGGGGAAGGGAGGGTGAAAAACTGAATGAACAAGTGTTCAGAGAGAAAGGAGAGAAGAAAATGATGAAGGAAGGGAGATAATATATTATGAAGTTACGGCTTCCTTGGGGGAAAAAAAGTTTATAGTGATTTGGACCCTAAGGTTTTTGAAAGTGAATAACAGGAAATGCAATTAGTAAGATATATAGGATAAGTTATGATAGCCATTGTGAGGTCTGGTAGGCAACTTAAACCCTCAATCTGAGCTGGGAAACTGGAAGCTGCTGGAGGTGTTTCTGGGGAAGTACTTATATGAGTATTTTAGACATAAATACAACACAACAAAACAATAAGATATTTTGATTTTTTTTTTTTCTTGACAGATCCTAAAGTATGGTTAACAAAGAACTGAGAAGCTAGTTGGACTATGTGTGTTAGCTTCACTAGTGGCTTTCCCTTTCTCGTCTCTGCTTCCTTTTTGCCATCTTTGCTTTATCCTATTTTGTCTTTTATTCCATCTGTGATTATTTATGTCCTATTTTTAGGGTCAGAATTTTGTTAGCCTCCTATAAAATCAATATTTAAAGTCAAATGTTATGCTGAGAAATATTAATACTTTATTCCTGTAGCTAAGAAAACATTTGAAGATCAGACAAAATTCCTGGATATTAACAATATTGAATTATTGTGAACAGGTGGGTTTGTATGTTCTTAAACAGAATCTTATTAATTTATGACTTTTTAAAATCAGGAAAATCACAACCTCTCTATGATAGTATACCATAGTAAAATTTCACTATGTATACAACATTTTTTTCGAGATGTCATTGCCCTCCATGGCCTAGCCCAAGTTTCAAAGTGTACCTAGTTTATAGTACTTGGTTCATAGTCTTGAGTCTGCCTCTAAATAACTGTATGTTCTTGGATAAATCAGTGCCCTGAGTTCTGAAATATAACCTTGCTTGGTTCCACCATTCCTTGCTAGCTATCTTATTGCCTCAGATAAACAGCTACTTGTTCTGTGCTTGGCATTCTCAAGAGATCTCCAGAATCTCCTGCTAGGTGCTTTTCCTCATAATCACAACATCGTCTCTTGTGATTCCTCCAAAAATTCCTACTTCATTTTAAACCTATTTTTCCTTTTGCTTCTCCCTTTTGCACCTAAAAAGATTGTCACAGAAAACGCTTCTTTACAAGTTCATCACATATTTATCTGTTGAAGATGTAATTAAATTAAACCCCTTAGTTTTTTTTCACTGAGCTACAAATTTATCTCTTCTATCACCTGGGGAGGTGAAATATGGCCAATTGGGGAGTTGAAATATGGCCAATTTGAACTTATTTGGTTTTTAAATATTTGAAGAGAGATGAATAATAATCTCTTTATGAAAGTGGGAGTGGTAATATGAGTATTAATTATTACTTGGATTAGTGATTATCAGACCTTTCACGCCTATAGATAAAAGATGCTGCCACATTAAACTGAAAAATGTAAGCCAAGTAAGGATAATTATGTTTTCTTTCTTTCTTTTTTTAACTCCTCATTTATTATGGCCTGATGCAGTGACTTGATTTAACCAATAGAATGCGTTTCCATTCTAAGGCATTCTGTTAGGCCTTTCCAAGTCTAAGCCTTGAGGAGGTTTGGCAGCTTCGGTTTTTGTATTTTGGGGAGTCCTGACCCACTACATAAGAAGAGACCATGATCTGGAAGAGCCCATGTGATGAAATCACATGAGGAGAGACCCTGAGTGTACATAGAGAGAAGCCATGTGTCCCAGCTGTTCTCCAAGGTGCCACTCTGCCCAGCAGATGCTTTACCTCAGGACTTTGAGCAGTTCAGAGGGGCAAGGGGCTTAGGACTTGTTCTGAAAGACCAGCATCTTGTTTCCAGTGGCAGCCTGTGAGACAAGGGCAAGAGTAGGGACTTGGTATCAGTATAGACAACCATAGCATCCTTTCTAGAATCTTCTTTTAATGCAATTTCTGGTCCCCTAACATCCCTCATTTGCCTCTTTAAAAAAAAAAAAAACTTTTTTTTTCACCCATTTCTTCCATGCCCATTTCCTGGCAACTATCAGTCTATTCTGTGTATCAATGAGCTTGGTTTTGTTTCTTGGTGTGTTGTTTGGATTCTGCATATAAGAAAGATCGTGTGGTATTTGCCTTTTTCTGACTTATTTCAGTTCATCCTTTGATGGACACTTAAGTTATTTCAGTTGTTTTGATATCTTGGCTATTGTAAGTAATGCTGCAATAAACATGAGGTGCATACATCTTTTTGATAGTTATTTCATTTTCTTCAGGTAAATACCTAGAAGTGGAATTGTTGTATTATATGGTATTTCTTTTTCTTTTTTTCCCCTTCCTTCCATCCTCCTTCCCTCTCTTTCTTTCTTCCTTCCTTTCTTTCTATTTTTAAGGAACCTCTATACTGTTCTCCGTAGTGGCTGTACCAATTTACATTCCCACCAACAGTACACAAGATTTCCTTTTTCTCCACCCTTTCACCAGCACTTATTACTTCTTGTCTTTTTGATAAAAGGCATTATTACAGGTGCATTTGGGCTTAAGAGTCTTCTAGACAGTGTAGGAACTGGGAATAAAGCCCAAGACACAAACCATTCTGTACAGAGACATAATCATGAGAGGGAAATGAGCCTGGGAGGAAGAGCACTGTACCACTGAGCCAGGCTCTCACTCCAATTTCAGATACCCCAGCGTGCTTCCTCCTGCTCTGGGTGACCTCTTTGCCAGTGTGTATCCTCATCCTTTCAGCCATCCTTCACTTGTCATATTTCTTGGTCCTCATCTTTCTCTTCCAACATCTATTAGAGAAACTAGTGAATTGAATTTTTCTTGTAAACCATTCCTCTTGGTTTTATTTCTAGAGGAAATAATATTGTTACCAGTGCCAATCAAGTAACCACTAAAAATAATTTTATTTTGAGACTGTTAGGAATTAACACCATTGTGCTGAATTAATGTATGGTTGTTTTTAAATGCTCTTTTTTCTAAACATATCAAAGCCAGGATTCCTCTATCCTTGTATATGTGTGTGAGTATGGGGCATTTCCAAAAAGATGGGATGCTATAAATGAGCAGAACTAAAATAAAAAATTAGATCCAGAACCATGCTTTAGGGGACTTTTCACCTCTGAATTATTAATTTTCAAGTCTATTTTATAACTCTGTTTTCTTTCTTTCTAAATGTAGGCTTGCATTTTCTTCTAGATATGTGAAGTTTAGGCATGATTTAATTCTCTAAGTATTTACTGAATATTTATCATATGCAATTAGCTAATCTAAAATCTGCAGGGGATATAAAGAAGAATAAGATCTGTTCTCAAATCTCCTGGGAAAAGAGCATTGCAGGAAAGGAAATAAAGCAAATGACTTGGAGAAGAAAACATCTTTTCACTTTGAAGCATTTGTCTTAAAAACTGACCAGCAGAAAATATAAGCATCTCATGATAGCTCTAGTTATGTAAAGTTCCTACACTGCCATATTTGTAACATAGATCTCTGGCAAAGATGTGGCTGACATTTGTACTGGATCTCTGAGAGTGATGGGATTATTTGTACTAACCCAGACAAACTTTTGTACTATGTTTCTCCTTCACATCACATGCATATTTGTGGAAAAGTTGGGTGACAGTAGCACAAACTGAGTGAATCTTGTTATACTCGTCATACGTGGAACTCCCAGCCCACTTTCTCCACCCTCACTCTCCAAATTAGATCAGAGCTTTGTGACTTGGTGGTCTCTTTAGAAATCCAGTACAGGCTCTCGCTATTTAGCAGTGCTACCCTAGCAGCATAAAGTGTGAAATGAATCAATCCCATCCTAGACTGCCTCATCTCTGAAGACAATAGCTGAGCATCGGTTTTCCCAGCTCTGTAAATTGCATGACAGCTGGCCTGCACTTGGAGATACAAAAGTAGGGATTTCATTTCACTCTACCCACAATTTTAGTGAGTAGGGTTTATGTTATTAAGATTAGGATCATTTGACTTCAGTAAAATACGAATTTCTTGAATGATCTCTGTAGAGGAGCGTGCCAAAATGGGAAATGCAGCTTACAGGAAAAGAAATCTGAAAATGGCACATGTGCACGAAGTAAAGAAGTGATAGTTTCATGTTATAGAATCCAAGGCTGAGCCCAGATGCCCTCAGTGGTGAGAGAGAATCTGGGAGAGTGAATATAGATTTAGCCTAGAAGTGTCATCGGTACCTCTCTGGTGACCCCAAAACAAAATAGTGTAATTCCTTGATCTGAACAATTTACATCTTCTCATATGTGTCCAGAGTGTAAATAAAAATGTTTTGTACATTTTGCTCTTTTTGTATACTCCCACCTACAATACAATACTGTGGGGGATACATGAACCTACACATTTGGTAAAATTGCATGGATCTAATACACACATACTCAAAGATACACACATACAAATGAGTACAAAGGAGTCAGCAATCCCTGAATTATATGGGTGGATTGGATGAATGTCAATAACATGGTTATGACAATGTACTAAAACTTTTCAAGGTGTTACTATTCCAAATAGTGAGCAACAGGAAAGTGTCTGTACTTTATTACAGCCACATGTGAAGCTGCTGTTATGTCAAAGCAATTTTTTTTAAGTCATGGGCTTGTGATGCAAATATAACTTCAAAACAAGTCTCCTAAGCACCCACTTCAAACATTATGGACCCTAACCCTTCATATATAGACGGTCTGGAACTGATATTCTGAGCTCTGGACACTATTCTCTTGCTGTAAACAAATATTTTTAATGACTTTTAAAATATTTAAAATGAAATAGGGGAATCTAAGAATGAAAAACCCAAGAAAGATCTAGAACATTGAATTCAGCATTGGAATTAGAGGTGTTCAGGGCCACTGTGGGAATTTCCATGGTGGCTCAGATGGTAAAGAATCTGCCTGCAATGCCAAAGACCTGAGTTCGATCCCTGGGTCAGGAAGATCCCCTGGAGAAGGGAATGGCTACCCACTCCAGTATTTTGCCTGGAAAATTCCATGGACAGAGGAGCCTGGCGGGCTGCAGTCCATGGGGTAGCAAAGTCGGACATGGCTGAACCGCTAACAGTTTCAGGGCCATTGTGTTCCTCTTAATATTCTTTGTGAACTTGTTGTGGAATGGGTGGCACAAAATTTTAGTCTTTAATGATTTTATAAATTAAGAAAAAATAACTTCTTCTTTGCTCAATATAGACTTCATTTTTCCTAACTGTTAATCTACATTTAAATATGATTTAGGGAGCTCGGGCAGAACTTTATAATCCCTACTAATGCACAAATGCCCCAATAAAAAGGTAACTAGATCACAGTATTGCATACTGTAGATAAACTCATTGACTAGTAACTGTTTTAATAATCTTTTCCATCTCCTAAAAACTTGGGCTTCCCAAAAAATATAATTATTCTGTATTTCATTTTTTTTTCCATCAGGAAGACATAATATTGGACATCTACAAAAAAATATATCAGTCAGATGCTATTACAATTTCATACATACTATGGCAGTTTTTCTTATGTTTGTTCCAGATCATTAATTATAACAGTAAATATAATACTCTGTGTAGTCTCATTAATTGGCATTTTATGTTAATACTATTCAGCCTAGCCACAGGTTATAAACCTGTTTACTAATGTCATGCAGCTAAACATTTAGTTAAAATAAAACTGGGACTCCATGCATCATGTGATATTAGGAACCAAAATATGTAATGCTTTTGGGCCCTCATGTTAAGGCTAAAATCAGTCTTATTTTAATAGTTACTTGTTTTTGATAAATCTTCTGCTAGCATATATGCAACTGATAATGATCTATTATAATTGTAAAACTTATTTTATATTCACAAATATTAACAAGATTCTATTTGGGGTCTCAAATCATTTACTTGTGCTAGTAACAGAGGAAAAAGAACAAGTTTGAATTTCATATCTTATTTCTCCATTAAACCATTCTCAGAGTTCTTCATCAGCTGGCATTATTTATTCATTGATTTCTGTGTGTGAAGCATCACACTGAGGATGATTTGGAAGTGAAAAAATGCTGAGATTAGGAAATGAAATAATGGTTCAGAATATTGACAACCAAGAGGTGGTAGTTTATCACTTGCTATGATGGCAATATAGAAACAAATTCTGGGTAAGGCTATAACTGCTGATCACAAGGAGCTTATTAAAACTGCAGAAAGGATTAGCAAGAGTGTAATCAATTCTATCACAGACATACAGTAATTACAAGTTACAGCTCCAAAGAAGGGCTATTTAGCCATAGAGGACATAGGGCAACAGGGTAAGGAGGGAGAAGGCCAGAGGGAGGAGAATGATAAGATAAAAAGGCCCTTGGGAGAGCCTTCATTTAAAAGGAGGAAGAATTGACAATGCTTTCAAACAAGAGCTATTGTCATTCAGTTCCAGACCAAGCTGGGTGCAAGCAGATTCAGTGTTTGCAATGCAAGACCTGTATCTATTTGCGAAGAATACACATAGGGAGGCATGTTGAGGGTATGCATGTGTCTGTGAGCTTCTGTTTGTGTTCACATGTGTTTGTGTATCTGGTAACTCTTGAAAGTTAGGCTATTGAATTTAAAGTTACATGTAAAGATTATTTTTTTCTTCAAGAAGCTTAAAACCAAAGCTATTTTGTAGACCTATGGTGTACAGTATAAGGGGAGAAAAAAAAGAAGTGTGAAAACTTGACTCAACAGGAAGGTAGTCAAGGATGCACTGGTTTTAGTCTGAAATGCAGATATAAAAAGTGCTACTAAGTGTTTTTGAGTATGTGTGTGTGTTTGTTTCTGCTTTAGATCTCAGAATATATGACACTGTCAAAAATAGATAATAAAGTCTCTGAGAAAGAAATATACTAGGAACTTTGTCACTAGAGTAGCTAAAACTTACAATATACAAAATGTGATTATAAAGTAAGAAAACTAATTCTCAGTTCAGTTCAGTCGCTCAGTCCTGTCCAACTCTTTGCAACCCCATAGACTGCAGCACACCAGGCTTACCTGTCAATCACCAACTCCCGGAGCTTGCTCTAACTCATGTCCATCAAGTTGGTGATGCCATCTGTCTAAACTAATTCTAGAATCTATATATGTATATATATTTTTTCTTTAATCTATGGTCACCCTGACAACTTAAACTCTATGCAGGTGGACATCTCTTTAGAAAATAGTTTTCTGAAAATACAGATATGAAAAATGCACTGGTAAATCCTATTAATAATTAAACTGTTTTCTTTCTTTCTTTTCCTTTTGTTCTCTCCTTTTCTTCCTCTCTCCCCCACCCCTCTCCTTTTCTCTTATTTTCTCCCTCTGTTTTTTGCATGTTTTATAAAGATTATTTTGGTTTTTCCAGCAAAATCTATAGATTAGAACCATTTCTTTAAAAAGAATTGCCATTATTTACCATTTTTAGATGCAATTTAACTCTTGGTTGTGTGAGAGGGTAATTACATCTGGAGGAAGTAACTCTTTGCTTCCAAAGAAAAGTTTGCTGATGAAATAATTCTACAAAATTAAAGGAACACATGACTGTTAAAGCATTGAATAAACATTTGTTGAACATTTTTTACAGAACAGCCATGATGCACAAGGAAAATATTATAAGCAGAATAGTTATCTGCCCTCATGTAACGTGCCTCTAGCAACATATTCTGGATAATCCCCCAAAAATGATACAGTCTAGTATCTATTTTTAGAATTTGTAAATTGCTAGTTTTCTAAAAGTTATCCCACTCTTTCACCCAATAAAATTAGACAGTGAAAAGAGAGATCAGAATTTTCTGGTTGACAAAACTATAGCCTTTTTGTTTCTAGGAAGCATCTCCACCTGGCTCCCATGTTTCCTGCCCAGGGCCCACCACTAGGCCATGCAATATCCTCTGGAGAAGACGCAGCTCACTACCAGGGTTCATACTGGGGGACTGGATATCGACCTCTTTACTCACTCCATGCCACACTTACATGAAATGCAGCTACTGCGTATACCTACTAAATGCAATATGTAGTCAGAATGCTTTTTATGACAGGGAAAAGCACTGAATCTCTGAGATCAGCCATAACAGAAATCTAAAGTGTATCTTCCAAACCACCAAAAAGGGAATATAGACATCATTTAATACAAAACATTAGAAATTAAGTCTTTAAAACTTGCCTCTGGCAACTGGTTCTACCTCATGTGGCAATATATCACATAAGCTAAAGTGTTTTGGTGATGTATTACTCTAATCCATCCCAGCAAGTGCGCTCTGAGAGCATATTAGTGCAATACATCATCGCTGGGGGAGATTGTGGTGCTCACATAGCAGTCTGTGGCCTGGAGGGTACAAGCATCACTTTAGCCCTAATGCCAAAGCATGGGGATCCCCTGATGTAGCAGCTCCCCAGCGATCATGGCAAGGATGTGTCACAATGTTTGGGCTCTGAAAGAAACCTAGGATTGCTGTTGGCTGTCAGCAAATGTTAAATAAAAGTCCAGAGGACTATAGTCTCGTCATCAGTGTGTTCAACAGCACAGGAGGATAATTCACTTTGTGCCCATTCAGAAACTACCCTTCTTGCTCGATTTTGCAGAGTGCTTCAGGGTAAAGTTAATATTTGGGTTTCTCTCCTGGGTAGATACTAGGAGACCTGTGAGAGTTGGAGCAAGATGATGTTACAGTTTGATACTTCCTTTATGTATGCATCTAACCTCTTCTGTTTGAAGTTAATTTGATTTTGCCTGCATAGAAAACGAGCCTTGGGAAATGATTTTTTATTAGAGATATGCTGAACCGTTTAGTTTCTAAACTTGCAAACTGGAGGAGATTGAAAAGTCCTTGAAGACTGAAGCATTTGGTGCATATCCAGAACTTCAGATTGTTTTTCTCGACAAAAGCCAATATCTCAAGCAGTTTTGAGAGACGTCATCTTACAATCATTTGCTAACTTAAGTGAACTTGTAAGATATCCACCAGTTTATCCTAATGCTATTGGTTAGATGGGGTTTTGGACTGCTTCCTTTTACTGACATTCTGTGTGCACAGAGTTTCTAATCTCTTCCTTGGTGTTTATTTATTGACCTACTAGAAGAAGAGATTAAAAGGTGATTTTTTTAAGGTAAACACAAAACTTCTGTCAGTATATTAAGGCCTTATAAGGTCCAGTGCTATGGGCACATACTAGGAGAAACCATCGGAGGCAGTTTTTGCGTATGTAACAACACAAATAAAGGAAGTTTCAACAGGACATGTTTATTATATGATAATATGATGCCATTATCTATACATATAATTTTTGAAAAGCTTATATCATACTCACTGAATTTATAGTGGAATCACTTTTCATAAAATCCTTTATGACAGTTATTCTTTCATTGAAGACGCAGTGTCCTATATATAATATTTCTTACTATTATATTGCATTTTATGTAACTCTACTCTTGCTAGATTTGCTCAAGCAGTAGGTTTTATCTTCCTGCCTTCAGGAAAGAGTTTATTAGGAGAGGTAACCCTTGTGCTTGATCTGTGACTTAATGACCAGTCATCTTTTATGTGCCTAGTTAAACAGACGTGCAGTTGAGAAAAATTACCCTGCTACTTCTTCCCCAGGATGTCAGAAGTAGCTTTCACATTGATGTGCTCTTACCTTTTTTACTTTGCACTTCACAAATTGTCCTGAGGATTCCCTGATGGCTCAGTGGGTAAAGAATCCACCTGTAGTACAAGAGATACAGGTTTGATCCCTAGGTTAGGAAGCTCCCTAACCTAGGAAGGCAGAAGGAAAGGGCAACCCATTCCAGTATCATTGCCTGGGAAATCCCATGGACAGAGGAGCCTGGTGGGCTACAGTGGAAAGGGTCACAGAGAATTGGACATGACTAAGCTTGATTCCTTTCCTTCATAAATTGTTTTATCCCAGGGTGCAGTGTAGTGTGTGGAGGTTAGGAACTAAGAGTAAGTGTTGCATAGCCACACTGTCTGGGTTCCAGTCTTACTTCCACTTACTAACTCTGTAACTGTGGCTTGGTTGGGCTAAGCCACTTTAGTTTTCTGACTGTCAGTTTCTTTAAGTATGAAATAAGGATGATATTACTAGGCTATCAGGAGAAAAGTGAAACGAAAATATCCCTACAGAGTTCTTTGTGCAATGCCTGTGATCCACAGAAAGGATGCAATACATGGTAACTATTCTTGTTATGCAAATGAGAAACTCAAATTGTCAAGGAAAGCTAAATTTACATCATTTTTTTGAAACTTTTTTACATCTTTTTGTGGCTTCATCTCCAATGAGCAGCTGTTTCATTCCTTACCTTTACTTGCTGATAATATGTATAAAAATATAATCATATTTAATTGTGACCCTCTAAATGTAAACATACCTTCTACTTGTTTATATCTCTCACAGTCAAATTCAAAAATCATCACCATCATACAACTGTGGAAGAAACATTCCCCACCCGGGTCCTTCTTCTGAGACGTAGGTGGCGATCCGTATGTTTGACTTTAGATTCATAACATTATTTTTGTTTCTGTCTGTTTCTATTCCATCACATGCTAATCAGCTGTATATATTCCTAACTCCCTCTCTCAGGCTGGGAACTCCTCAAGTTGAGAGACTGGAGTTTTTTATCATTATGTCTTTAGGACCTGGTCCAGCCTCTGACACAAACTCCACATATTGAAGTTGTCTCCCCAAATATCCCCATACCTGATATGAATTTTAGATATGGCTATAATAATATATTTTAGATTTTATCAGAAAAGTACATTTGCACACTATTCAGTTCGTTATCAATTAAGACAAAGCTAGAAATACTCATGATGCTCCGGAGGAGATAAGACAGCTGTTATCCTTGTTGATCAGATGAGAATATTAAAAAGGTACTTACCGCAAGTCACACAATTAATGGCAGTACTGAAACTAGAACTGAAATTTCTCAATACTTTAAAACTCATGCCAGTACCCAACAGGTTCTGCCTACTGAAAAAAATGAATAATCCTGAAGATTAATGTTGGATGGGGAAAAACAAAGTTAGCTTTAGTTTTTTCACAGAGCCCTCTGTTCCTCAGAGATTGTCAAAGCTGATTCATGTGTTAGAACTCATGTGTTAGGATTTAATGTTATATAACAGAATGAGCTTTGATTAGCTGTATGACTATGGGAAAGTTAGTTAAACTCAGTTACAGTTTTGACTGCTGTATCTGAAAATAGGTATACAAAATGCCTACCTTGGAGAATCGATGCAATACTACTCATAATGGTTAGAGTGCATACTGACTGGCACACACTAGGCATTAATCAGTGGTGGCTATTAATGATATCACTAACTATAAGATTACCAACATCATCCTCATAGAATACTAGCTAAGTGAGTCTCTTTTAGTGAAAGAACACACTAAACATGTATTTGAAAAAGCAGAAAAGGCTAGATCAAACAAAAAAGATCCTTACATTTAAAAAAGAAAATAATGTACAGTAAGTATATTATTTTTGCTCAGGGTGTATTGGAAACAATTTCTGGTAGCAGAATTTGCCAGCATGCCATATATATATCAACCTATCTTGTATGGACTATACATTGTAAGCATCAGAAAGCTTTAACTGTACAGTAAGCCTTGCTATTGTAGTATGATGCGGGTAGGAAGGATATAAAAGTTTATGCAATTTAAAGAAGTTATGCAGAGAAAAAAAATTTTTTTGGTACTAGTCTTGTTCTTAATTCCCACTCCTGGTGGTTTGAGGACAGGTGGTAGAGAAACATCCCAATTTTAGGTCATGCATTTTCTTATTTTTTAAAAGTATTTCTTTCATGTAAATATTCAGTCAACTCAGATTTCAAATTCTCTTAAGTAAACGGAAATCTCTCTTTCCATCCCCAGGATCTGGTGGAGGGATTTCTGTTCTAAAGGCCTGCCTTGGTATCAACCTTGGAATCCCTGAGATGGCCCCCATTAGCCTGATCTCTGGCCATCCTTTGTGGACTGAGACATGAGTGGCCCTGGCTAATGGTCCGGGAACTATCTGGGCAGACATCCTTCTGGACTTTGGATTTTGTTTTGCCTTTAGATCCAAGATTCCTCAAGGCTCCTTGTCTGGGCTCCAAGCTTTTTCTGGTCCCTTGGTCCTCGTACTGTCTCTGGGCCCGGCTGGAAAACCCAAGAACTTCTCTGCAACCTGCTGGAGCCTTTGAGTCTTCCCTCAGATATCCTCCTCTGCTGTTACCACCTCTGCTCTTAGGCCTTGATGGATAGAACACTTTATCAAAATCAAGGCTTCTCTGAGAGGCTCTTATTACCCACCTACTCCCCTTCTCTCCCCCATCCAGGGAAGTGTGACCCCAGCACAAGTGGTTTCTGAATTCTCCAGTCTGGGTGTTTGATCTTCTTTAGGTTCAGCTCTAGTGGAGGAAAACAGTCACTCCATCTGCCTTCTTTCTCCTTTATTTTCCTCTTTCTGTGCTCTTCTTGCAAGCATCTAAATGTCTTTTCCTTCCTGTGTGTTGGGAACCTTCCCTGTTATTGCAGCTCTCTGGTTTGCTCTTTGGCTCACAGGCACCTCTCCCCCAACCCCCCGCACTGAAATGTTACAGAGCATAAATCCTTTTAGATGTTTACTTTTCCTCTCAAAAAATTGTGGCTTTTACAAACAAACAGACAAAAAAATAATAATATTTATTTGATCATTTCATTATGGAATTAAAAAAAAATGAGAAGCTAGCAGAACTACGGGTTTCTCAAATGTGTTCACCCATAGTTTTAGTGGGTGGGGGAATATCAACAGACAGCATTAAAGACAAATTACCCTAAACAAAAATACCCTGGGAGAATTAGGAATTAAGATTACAAATGAGAAAATTACACAGGCTTACCCTCTAACAAATTTTATCTCCGTTGTATCTAAAAACGTAACACCCGCTTCTCTTTTGGCCTTCTCAAGTCAATACAATATTCTTCTAATTCTTAAATTTATTTATTGAATTTCCTTCCCTGTGTAAACGTAATCTTCTAAATGGGTATTTATAATTTTACCTTTTAGAAACAATCAGCTATTACAGTTGTGCTTCCAATACTCTAATCATCACCGTGGGAAACATTTTATATTGTGATAATTTGAACCAACATCTCTTTTAGAGGCTTCCTGGTGTCAACTAGCTTCTTTAAGAAATAGACCCTAGGGTTTATAGCTAAAGTTATATCAGTAAACCTATAATTTCCATTCCACTGTAGACATCCTGATTTCAGGTTTAAACTTAGGGCTGCTTCTTGAAGAGAATCTTAATTTGCTAACTTGTTTCTTGTAACCTGGTCAAAACAAATTGAACATTGTAATTCATGAGTGACTGTCCCATCCACTTCTTTCATCCTCACCTCTCATATTCCTCATACCCTTGCTGATATTGTATTAGTATGAAAAGCATTACCACTACTGTCCTCATTTGAAATAGTTGCCAGGGAAAGCATTTACATTATTTACAGGAGATAACCAATGTTTTTTCCATCAATATTTATTCAACAAGTGCAGGGAAATTTACAGCTACCTAGCTACCTAGCACATGAAGTTATGGTGCTAGAGTACACACCTCTCTGATGCAATCACAGAGGTGACCAAGCTACACAAAATATTTTGATTTTAAAATCAGTGTGTATCTATGGCCCTTACTGTCGCTTTGAGTGTTCAATAAGACTCAGCAACATATGACCATTGTGAAAAACATCAATATCATAAATATCATAAAGAACATCATATCATAAATTTACCATAAAATGGATGTACTATAATAACATTATATAATAATATATTAGAATACTTCTGAGCCTCCCATCACAGGTCAACATGCTTATTTAGTGATTCTGTTTTTCCTCTAGTCTGCATGTGTTTTTTCTAACCTATCCATATTTTGTATCTAATTTTTTATGACCTATGGGTTGCATGTACAACACAGCTGCCCGAGCCTAGAGCTGCTTTCTGCAGATCAACCAGGGACCAAAACAAAAACTCAGGTGAGAAGTTCATTGTGAGAATTCTTGAATAAGTCGTGTGTGAATGAACACACTCATGAATCCACTAAAAGTTTTTCCTCAGTGATACTTTCCTTAGAAGATGATTTGATTTATCACATTTGTAAGAAATGAATTCTGAATGAGATTATAAATTTCAATTAATGACATATAATTAATAGCCTTGACCTGCTTAACCAATGCTATGGAAATGCCCAAGTTTTTTGTGGATTAACGGTACTTATATTCTATTTATGAATTTTTCCCACCTCAGTACTCTACTGCCAGCCCATCTCCCAACCCTTCTTTCCTTCTGAATGAAATAGCATTTTCTCAAGAGCCTAGCCTGCTCTGTTTTGCTCCTCAAAGGTATTCCTACTTTAATACTGGCTCGTTATGGAACTGAAAAAACATTATTGTAAATATTCTAATAGGACCATTAACTTTTGTTTGTTATTTAATTTAGTAGTAAATTAGATGATCTGAAATCTACATGTATGGACAGCATGAATCGTGTCAGTAATTCCTTAAAAGTGTCCATGTAATAGATATGGTCTAAAGGCTTTACTCTAAATTCTTTATTCTTTTGTTTATAATCGTTTACAGTGTTCTAATTTCATCATATAATTATAGCACCACTGAGCACAAAGAGATGAAATTTATATAATTATTATATTCTGGTTTTTTAATCTTCCCTTTTGATCATACTGGCTGATTAATACAAGAATACTAGCTATACACCTATAAAAGCTAGCTTACCAGCAGTGACAAAAGCTAGGAGGCTGGATTCTGTTGGCCTTTCAGTGCCTGTGAGCTATTGAATTAATGTTTATTTATTCATCACTATTTAAAAAAAATCTTGAGTAAGCAGTCTAGTATATACTTTTGAACTATACATTGATTGGTGAATGTCAGAGATCTATTGTAGTTCTTCAGTTAATATGTATGGCTCTCAATATGATTTCAATGATAAGCCATTGAAAAATATATATGCTTTAAAATTTTTTCTAGTTTCTATGAAAGTTCACACCAATATCTTTATTTTGAGGATAATGATTATTAAAGTTGACCACATTGTAGGATTGAGTGGATGTAGGAGCCAGATTATTTGGTCTATGTGAACAGTATTGTTATGAGCAAGGGCCTTGAAGAGACCATTTGGGTTTGAAACTTGTCTCCTTAGTTTCAGACCATGTGAGTTCAGTTTCCTCATCAGTAAGACAAAGACTCCATTTCTTTGTGTCCAGAATCATCGTGTGGTGGTATACTTAGTTCCTCAGACACTGTCATCTAATGAATTCTGGGGCAGGGAGCCTGTTCCTCTATCTCAACAGGTTGTCCTGAGAATTAAATGGGTGAAGTGCTTAAAATATTGTCTGATTAAGTACTCTATAAGTGTTTTCTATCATTATCCTTTGGGTAAAACTGGTTTTATGAATGACTTGGACACCTGAAAAATTAATAGTGTATTCTGGTTCTAATTGTAATGATAGGTAATGATTTTTTCCCACAACTACTACTGGTTACTGGCACTTGTTCTAATAAAAAAAGTTTCCAACAGACTAAATTAGTCTCTATAATCTTAGAAAAATACTGTATTGCATTGCTGCACTAGGCTATATTGGAGCCTGAGGTGAAAGGAACAATAAATAATTCTGATCCTATGGTTCTTTAAAAGTTTAGCAATTTGTTTATCATAGACGTTTTTGCATTTTAAAAAATATCGCGTTGAAATATTGTCTTGATCATCGAATTTTTAGCATCCTTCCCTCCCACCCCCACCCGTCTTATATTTTGCATCCAAGATGAATGTCTCATTCACCTCACCCATTTCAGCATAGTTCTGGCCCTGCAGTTCTGGCTTCATCTGATGTAATGAAAACAGTTTACATGTGGTTGGCACATCATTACTCTGTTGCTGACTCAGGGTGGAGGCTATCGTACCCAGATCTAAATCTAAACCCTGGAAACTGGCCCTTAGAATGCCATTCCTACTAATGCTAAATCTCATTTTTTTTTTTCCACTTTCCAAGAACTTAGAAAAATCTCAGTTTATAGAATCCTGAAATTTCAAAGCAAGTTTTGTACTCACTTGAAAACATGGTCAGGCAATTTGCTCTTAAGAGTGAAATGAGCACAAAATAAGTGTGACACCAAATCAGAGTGCCATAGGGCAGTAGGTCAGCCATGTGAACAATAATTAACCTAAACTCAAGGGAGAAAAAGAGTGGGATGGAACCCAAGGGGATTTTTTTTTTTCTTTAACCAGTAGTATTAAGAGAAACACAATTAGTCAGAAGAGCCACTTTGTGGAAGAAAAGGCATAAGGTGTGTCATTACTTATTGATGATGAGATTGATGGTGCTGGCTAAGTACACAGGAACTTAGCCAATATCCTGTGGGATAATGGGGAGCATGGACTAAAACCACATACAAGTTTGGAAGCAGATAAATGTTGAATTGTACTCCTGCTTAGTCATCTATTAATATTAGCTGTGCAGTTTGGACTAGATACTTAAGTTCTCTGAGCCTTCATATGCCTATATTACTAGACTGTTATGAGAAATAAGAGTTTATGTAAGTAGCTAAAAATGCATGGAGTATGTAGCAGAAGCTTTTATGAGTGATTCCTGGTGTTATTATAATTCACATTAATATTATGTCAAGCAACATACTAGCTAATCAAAGGATAAGGAGACAGCTCAGTGAATACGCCTGAAGAGGAGAATGTGCTCAGTCACTGCGTTGTGTCTTTACGACCCCATGGGCCATAGCCCACCAGACTCCTCTGTCCATGGAATTTTCCAAGCAAGAATACTGGAGCAAGTTGCCATTTCCTACTCCAGGGGATCTTCCTGAGCCAAGGATAGAACCTGCATCTCTTGTGTCTCCTGCATTGACAGGTGGAATCTTTACCATCATGCCACCTGGGAAGCCAAAGAGCAAAATACATGTCCATATAAGCCACCTGAGTGCTGGCCAACCTAGGGTAAGATGTGGCCAGCCCTCTTAATTTCTAAATAAAGCAAGAAAATGGTAAGAAAGGTAAGGAAGCCAAACAGGTAAGAAGCCAGGCCTCTGGTTGCCGAAGAATGCAGGGAGCCTTCAGCAAACCAGTAGAGAAAGAGAGAGCCGGGCTGACTCAGATAATTTTTCTCCCAGAGAGAGAAAGGGATTGGGAGCTGGGCTGGTGAGTGCAGAAGATTGAAGGAGAGCTGATGACAGAGCTATGTGGGCAGAGATGACTGCTGCAGGCCTTTGTTACACACAAGCCTCAGCACATGCTTAAGTGTAATAATTTGTAGGCTGGTGCTGTTCATCTTAAGTTGCTGAAAGATACATTCTCTTTGTTTTCTCAAACTAGTGTTCATTAAAAAAAAAATCTTCTTCCCTCCTCATTCTGTATTATAGTTGTATACTCATTTTGTATTATAGTTGAGTAAAAAAAAAAAAAAAAATGTATCTTTTAGTGTATTTGGGACTTTCCAGAGCCCAGATGACATTTCAGGGCATCTTCCTGCTCCAAGTCCTTAGAGAAAACATATCTGGTAGGCAGTGCTTATACAATGTATAGGAACCTGGCTGAATCATTTAAAAAATTCAACCATATGGATATTTGTTCTAGGATGCACAGTTTAAAAAAACACAATTATTGATTAGTCCTTCATCGGAATGAGTAAGCTGAGTATACCTTTCAAGTATATTCTCCAGGGCTTGGTATCTCAGATGGTAAAGAATCTTCTTGCAGTGTAAGAGACCCAGGTCTGATCCCTGGATCAGAAAGATCCCCTGGAGTAGGAAATGGCAACCCACTTCAGTATCTTGCCTAGAAAATTCCATGGACACAGGAGCCTGGCAGCCTACAGTCCATGGGGTCTTAAAGAGTCGAACACGACTAAGCAACTAATACATCTTTCAATAGCATAAACATAGGTTTAGATGGATCTCCTTAAGGAGGGAACATGTGAGAAATTATATGACTTCATCTTTTTTTTTTTCTTAGCAAATAATGAATTTTCCAAGCAATCAAGAAATTTAAGCATATTGTCATCCTCCAAAGTGAGGAGATTCCATTCCCATTTCTCCCCCAGAATTGTGAAGCATTTCCCCTCTTCCATTCACGGGCCACCTGAGACACTTGGATCCAGGATTTGTTTAATCCTCCACACCAAAGTCAGTTTTCCTTGGTTTATATGTGAGTTTGGTCTTTGTATTTTTTTATTTTAGTGAATTTTTCTTGGCAAAGGTGCTGCTCTGCCTGGGAACTGATTGAGCTTCCGTAGAGCCAATATGTTTCTCAGTTCTCCAATTTAAATGCTGCCAAAAATTTCCTAAAGTGTGCCATGAGAAATTCAGCAGCACATAAAACCCCATTCATTAAATAAACAGTTAACTAAGCAACCCTTGGCAAAAGCCACAACCCATCTGACATTTGAAGCACTCGGGACCTTCCAAAGGAAGTAATTAAAGAAGGCATTAAGAAGAAATACCCCCATGCTTAGCAGTCATAATTGAAAAAAATCACTGTTCCCAACCTGAGGTCTGTATACTTTTTAGTGTCTTTAAAATTAGAAATGAAGAGCAGTTGCATATGCTTAATATTTTAATACACCCGGAAAAGGCTACATACTCACTCATGCTTAGCACAAGCTAAATAAAAAAAAACTATTTGCATAGGCTATCATTTGATCAATTTAGTGGGATTACAGAGGCTGTCATGTTTTTCATTAACAATTTTTTTAAAAATCAAACATTTCCTGAATAAATACTATTTGTTTAGTAGAGGAAAGCTCTCAAAATGTATGTTAGTGAGAAATAAATAGGGGTAAAAATTTGGGAAATATTTATTCTTTTTTCTATTTTTTGGCCGTACCATGTGTATCTTAGTTCTTAGTTCCCTCCTGCCCAGTGGTCGAACATGTGACCCCTGCAGTGGAACTGGACCACCAGGAAAGCCCTGGGAAGTATGCATTAAAATGAGATTTGAGGGTGATTAATTACTTCACATAATGCTTCTTTGCTTTTTAGAGAAGTAGCACTTATTTTTTTAAATGACAAGCATGCTCCTCTAAAAATTTAAAGTCATAACTTCTAAGATCTTAAACAACACCATACTAGTAACAATAATAGCTACTTTTTGTTTACTCAGTGCCCACAACCAAATGCTTAGTACTCTATGTGCTTAAAGAACACTATAAAATGAGTATTAACTTTGCATGATAAAAAGGAAAACTACTTTGGAGAGACTAAGGAACTTGCCCAAGGCAGTGTAACTAGTTAAGTAGCAGAGCAGGTCTGGAATCTATAGCCATATGAATCTATGTCCATATCTATATATCATGCAGTGCATTGCCTTCATCACATATTGTTAAAATTACAGAAGAGATTTGCACAAAATTTCTCAGGAATAAGTCTACTTTGCAAAATCTTTTCATCTCAGGTGCTAAAAACAACAGCTTTGGCAGCCTTAGATGTCAGCTTACTGTTTTATTTGAGGTTTCTCAGGTAGAGGTGTGATTGAGAAGTAAAAGCTGGCAGCCAGGGCCAAAAAGGGGACTCACACAACTTGAGTAATCATAAATTAGATGACTAGCTGTTGAAATTCAGGAGGCTTAGTTGAGTCCCACAGTTTTTATTACTGAAGGGAATTTAACTACCATCAAAACAGTCCCATGAAAAGGAAACAAAACAAAGAAAAAATAATATATTCCTGGTTATGGAGACAAGCATTCAGATTCTCCCTTGTCCTCTGCTTCCTGGTTCCACACTTACTAGCTGTGTGTCTTTGGACAAGTGGCCTTCCTTCTTGAAGAGAGTCACATGAAAGTGGAGTCAGAGGGCGCTTTGCCTTCTCCTGCACTGATAGTCATTCACCTGGTCATCCTCCAAACATCCTTGATGGGCTCACAACACACTCTTCATACCAGAACCCTATGACTGTTGGAAAAGAATTAGTGTGCTTGTAACTACATTCACTGTTTCTTTTTTTCTGATTTTCTCTCTGTAGTTGTATATCTACCCTCTAGCTAACAAATAATGTAATTTTCTGGCATGAGGCCAGATTCACTGATATATTCAACTCAAAATTATTATAATCACTTATGAATAATAGCTTTACAAATAAACATAATAACAGGTATGTAATTCTAAGCAAGATGCAATTTCCTCTTACTAGTGAAATCTCTTTAAGTGAGTTTGAATAAGTAATTTGCCACCAGCTTTGACTTGCTACCTTTTAGAAAGCTTCAATAATTCTGTTACATATATTTATCTTATTGACGCAGAAAACAAGAAACCTCTGTATGATACAATATATAAATATTATGAGAATAATTAACGTAAATGGCTTTGTAGGAGGGGCATAAATTATATTAGCATATTATAAAACTATGATAATTAAATGAAGTGGAACAAGATTAAGAAAAAAGAAAGAGATCAATAAAACAGAAATAAAATGCTAGGAATAGAACCTTGCATATGTAAGAATTTAATGTGTGGTAGGTAAGCCATGGAGAAGGCAATGGCACCCCACTCCAGTACTCTTGCCTGGAAAATCCCATGGACGGAGGAGCCTGGTAGGCTACAGTCCATGGGGTCACACAGAGTTGGACACGACTGAAGCAACGTAGCAACAGCAGCAGCAGCAGGTAAGCCATACAAACCAGCAGAAAGAGAATTATTTAACAGTTGTGCTGGTTCGTATAAAGACCTACTATTTGGGTATGGGCACTCAGTTTGGATTTTCACCTCAAACGAGAAGACAGATATTTTCAAAAAAAAAAAAAGTTATACACAAATGTATAAAATTAAGTAATAAATATTTAAAATGAAAATGCATTTATCAAGTGTCTCTTGGTGGAGGTCTTTCTAAGCTAAAAAGTGATGAATACAAATAGATGGAAATGTTGAAGCTTTGGCATATCCAAAACACTGTCATACAATGTCACTGTGAGACAGTGGGGAAAGGACAGACTGTATATAATAAATGGTATTCATGAATGCAGTGAACATATACTAAATGGTACATTATATACTAATGGCCACCCCCCTCAGAAAAATGTAAAATTAAATGATGGGGGGAGATTCACTGAGTTCAAGAGGGTAGAGAGACAAAAGGGCGTGAGTTGGTTAATCTATACATAACATTTGGTGCCAGGATTTTATTATTATCAGTTTGAAGCTACCATTTTTGGTTGATGGGAAGATAGTTTCCCTTGGCGGGAGGGTGGGGGAGAGTGTGGCTACCTTCTCATTGAGACTGGCAGACCATTAAAAAAGTCTTTTGAATAAAGCAGACATGCATTGCCCTTATTAGCAGCATCTGCTGGCTTGGAATAGAAGCTTTAAACCCTAATTTACAGTGTGTTGCATTCTGCAAGATCCTGAAAGACTGAGGCTGAAAACATCTTCATCACTTAGTTGTAAAATAACAGTAAACATTGCAAGTTTATTGTTTCTAGTTAACTTTTTCAGTGTCTTTCTAAATTCCATTAGTAGAGGAAATAACTGCAAGATGTTTTTCCCTCAGGACTTTTATTTTTATATTTGAGCAGCAGCTTATTGTGAAACTAATGCAGTTTTAAAGTTAGAATTGCCTTTAAATCAGTTACGGTTCCCTTTCTGCCATGTTGCTGAGAAGACAGCTGCTGTTCATTTGTAATTGCTCAAGGGCCTCTGATGAGCCTGTGCCTATGGGAGAAATGCTTTGTTGCTCTATTTATTTATTTATTTTTAGCAGAGGTTTTTGAAAGAGCCCTGAACGCTGAAGTTCCCAATCCTTGCTCATGATCAGAGCTTAATGCCACCTGGAACAGTCCCTTGGTTTTTCTGAGCCCTCAGTTTGCCTGTGTGAATGCTCAGTTGCTCGGTCACTCAGTTGCGTCTGACTCTTTGTGACCCCATGAACTGTAGACCATGGGACTCCTCTGTCCTTGGGATTTCCCAGACAAGAATATTGGAGTGGGTTGCCATTTCTTCCTCTAGGGAACCTCAGTTTACTCATCTGAAAAAGAGGATCGATCTAGTTTTCACCTTTTTTTTTTTTGAGTCAGCGTGTCAAATCTCATATTAATGACTATTGTGCTTCATTTTTGAGATATATATATATTTTTTTTTCCCAAAATACATTACTGAGTTACTGAATCTTTATTTTGAGAAGAAGAGACATTCCTATTTAATGGAACTCTTTCCACATTTAATGGAGTTATTTTGCCACACACCCATATGCCACTAAAAGCTTCATTAAATGGAGCTGCTAACCCAGGGACATCACAGTCTTTTAGCTCCTCTTGTAACTCCTACGGCTAACTTGTACAGATGGCACCCACTGTTGTCTACCAAATTGAAGTAGTTCACTGATGGTGGAATGACGGAAGAACAAAGCAAGAGGATTTTTCTTTTCCTTCTTTTTATGAATAAGATGCATTTGGTGATGCTTAGTTGGAACTAAGCAAAAAAAAAAAAAAAGGTTTCTTTCTTCACATTGCTTAAACAAAATATTTTTTTAATCTATATTTCAACTAATTTTTGGTTTCAAATTAAATAAGTCATATGCCTTTTTAAAAATTTCTTCACCATTCTGTTTTTATTCTTTCTAATAAAATTCAGGATTTTTTTAAAAATTTAATTTAATGTGTTTATTTTTGGCTGTGCTGGATATTTGTTGCTGTATGGCCTTTTCTCTAATTGCGGAGAGCAGGGTCTCCTCTTTAGTTGCAGTGGCTTCTCTTGTTACGGGAGCACAGGTTCTCAGGCATGTGGGTTCAGCAGTTGTGGTTCAGAGGTTCTAGAGCACAGGCTCAATAGTTGTGGTGCACAGGCTTAGTTGCTCCTCAACATGTGGACTCTTTCTGGATCAGGGATTGAGCTGTGTCTCCTGCATTGACAGGTAGATTCTTCATATGCCTTTATTGAGAAATGATGTTACTGGAATCTATTTTCATGTTCCATAATTATTTTATTATTATTATTATAAAATATTTATTTTGGTGTGAGGAGTGTTGATTTAGTCAAACATTTTATGGGCATATCATCTCTAAATAGGATTAGAAAGTGGGAAAAAAAAAAAAAAAACCCAGCAATTCCTACCCCCTCAAACCCCTTTTACCTTTCTAAATGCTTTATGTAACTCTTCTTAAGACTGAGTTTTCTCAATGTGAAGTCCTGTTTTTCAAGAGGTATGGAGCTACTCTGTACAGGGCTTGAACATCTCCTACACTTTCCTTGCCATCTGCTACCCTTTCTCTGATTCACTCCAAACACATGAGTCCCTGCACCTGGCTGTGTGTCTGCCTCAATGGATGTATTCAGATTTTAGATGAAAACTTCTATGATGTGACATTCTCAGAAAAGCTAAAATCGTATTAGTCCCTTGATCAGTTAAGGTCAACATACATTTTCTTAAAACCTTTTTTATTTTAATCAAGTTCTGTGCTAGGGTCTGGGTGTGAGAAAGCAACTAAAGCATAAGAAACTTGATCTCAGGTAGATGATAGGACAATAATGTGTACAATCATTAAAAAAATGTGATCATCACATTTTTGCCTTTACTTGTGTTTATAATTATCTCTTCCTGCTGGCAGGAACATTGAGGGGAGCCTGTTATTATTATTATTTTTTAATCTTAATTGTAAGACTTTTTTTTTTTGAGGGGGGATGCTTTAACCCTTCCTTTGGAATGTGCTAAACATATATATGGCTTATAAGTGCTAAAATTTGTTTTTAGGCCAAGACATTTTGACCCAAGACCTTGAGTAAGACTATTTGCATATTTTAGCCAAGAACTCTCTAATTTCTAAAGTTATTAAATATTTGTATTTAATATGGATTATTATTTTAAATATCTTAATATAAATTAAAGTTATTTAATGTACATAAATATATGTATGTTTATTTTGATGTATATGTGCTATATATACATCATGGTCTTCCCTTGGGCTTCCTTGTGGCTCAACTGGTAAAGAATCCACCTGCAATGCAGGAGACCTGGGTTCGATCCCTGGGTTAGCAAAATTCCCTGGAGAAGGAAACGGCTATCCACTTCAGTATTCTGGCCTAGAGAATTTCATGGACTATATAGTCCATGAGGTTGCAAAGAGTTGGACACTATTGAGCAACTTTCACTTTCATACATACATAATGTCTACTTCTCTATTAGAGATGTACAAATCTATTTTAATATATATGTATATTTTTTCTGGACCTCAGTGATAGCATATTTAATGTGTATTACATTTAAACACATTTATTTTGGGGAATGTATATGCTCTGTGTGTGTGTGCATCCACATATAGTTTACACATCACCTATATATATATATGTGTGTGTGTGTGTGTGTGTGTGTGTGTGGCAGATACTCAAGAGAAATTAAACTGGTTTATTCTCAGTGGGCCAAGATTTATTGGACTGATGGTGTGCAAAGGGAAGTGATTAAACAACATCTTCAATACCTTGCCTAAAAAGTACTTAATCTGATTAAACTGAAAGTGCAGGGATTGAAAAATCATTTCAAAATAATAAATAAGTTAATGTTAGGAATGAAACTTGTGATGCAGTTCATGTCCTTTTCCTAACTGCTTCTTATCTAGGTCTTGGCAAAACAAATGCCGTTTACTCCTTAGTTGCCTGAGTGGTCCTTATACTGTTTGTTCACTTACTGGCTAACTCTTGGTTGTATTTTGAAATGGGCACATTGTTATAAATAGATGGTGCATGGACAGATCACAGATAGGAGAAAAGAAGAATTAACTTTGCATGTTGGAAATATTCTTTTTCTTAATAGAGTAAAAATATTAAGTGCATTTAAAATGAACAAACAAAAAATAAAACTGAAACAGTCTCAGATTAATTCTTAAACCTCCTGAACTTTTAGAATATATTCAGTCATCCCTATCCATGGGTTCTGTACCCACAGATTCAACTAACCAAAGATGAAAAATATTCAGGGAAAAAAATACCAGAAAGTTCCCAAAATCAAAACTTAAATTTCCCATGCACTGGCAACTATTTACATAGCATTTACATTCTATCAGGAGAAGGCAATGGCACCCCACTCCAGTACTCTTGCCTGGAAAATCCCATGGATGGAGGAGCCTGGTAGGCTGCAGTCCATGGGGTCGCTAAGAGTCGGACACGACTGAGCAATTTCACTTTCACTTTTCACTTTCATGCATTGGAGAAGGAAATGGCAGCTTGGAGAATCCCAGGGATGGAGGAGCCCGGTGGGCTGCCGTCTATGGGGTCGCACAGAGTCGGACACGACTGAAGCGACTTAGCAGCAGCAGCAGCAGGTATTATAAGTAATCTAGAGATGATTTAAAGTATATGGGAGGATGTATATAGGTTATATGCAAATACTATGCCAGTTTTTATAAGAGACTTGAACATCTGTGGATTTTGATATGGGGTAAAGGAGGAGTGTTCTGGAACCAATCCCCTGCAGATATCGAAGGAGGACTATGTGTCTATATAAGTATATATATTTGTATATATTATATCCTAAAAGACATAACTGTTTAAAAACCACAGTATAGTCATAGAAATAGAGGAGTAAGCCCCTCTGCCTATACTGGGCTTGAAGAGACATATTATAGTCACATGAAAAAATCCCTCTACTTAATTGTGATATTTGATTCATTTAAAGATATTTTAATCAGGACAAATGAAAGGAAAAGTACTATTTTGTTTTGTTTATTTTAGACTAATCCATGTAATTTATAACAAGCTCATCCCTTTGCATGGTAGCAAATGGCTGTTTGATTGTGAATCTCTTACTTTGCAACTATCAAAAACTAAGTGAAATTTCCTGCTGAGACAAAAACAAAGTTTGAAATTAATGTCTTTAGGTATTCGAACACAGAGTATTAGACATGGTCATGATGAAAAACATTCAAAGAGCTCTGTACCTCTAAACATTTATTGATAAAATTGTATAATGTTCCCTATATCCTAGGATACCTCTGAGGAGTAAACATAATATGTCCATGCATCTCATAACATGATCTGGCAGAAAGTAAACCCTCCATAAATCTGAATTGATTCTTCTTGAAGTGGAGATGGTAGTGCTGGTGGTGGTGGTTGTGGTAGTTTGATGCCTAAAACTCCTTTTTATGAGTAAAAGTGAAACTCCCAGGATCATCAGTTTCCTGTGTAAACTTCCTGGCTGAGAAACCTCATCTCTAAAGGAAGCCTTTCGGTGTACTTTACAATAGGGCTATCAGAATAAAAAAGAAAGCCCTAATCTGCTTTGATCTCTTTGGTATTGCTGGTTACAACTCTATTAATTACTTTAATGCACTGACCAGTCATCTACCATGTGTCTTGTTAACTATTACCCTTGTTATTACACTTAGATTGTACAATTCCATTAATTCAATGTAAGAATGATAATACTGTTATTCATAATGATAACAACCCCATAAATAAGAGCAGCTACTATTTATTTTAGTACTTACTCTGTGCCAGGCCTTGTTCTTAGCACATTAATTGAGCTATTATTCATTTTTACAATAACCCTAATGTGATAGATATTATTATACCATTTTACAGATAATATTGAGTCTCTTAAAGGTTGAAGGGCTTCCATAAAGTTACAGGATTGCAAGAAGGTGGGCTGGAATTCTCTCTGAAATCTGACTTGAGAATCAGATTCTTAAACTGCACTTGTGATTGTTTCTAAAAATGAAAGAGAAAAAACAAAACTTAGATTAAAAGGAGTCATTCCTGTTCTTTCAAAGCGGGCCCTGTCAGAGTTTAGATCTCTGCATAGAACTTCGACTCTGACTATAGTGCTCATTTCACAACCCCTACCACTCTGATAGTTCACATATGAAAAGCCTTGATCAATGCCTCTTAATTAATTTGAGCCCCGTTAAGATTTTTAAACTAAAACATATTGATAACAACAACAGTAAAAGTCATAATTTGAGTGGCAAACATATTTTACTGATCTGCTTATTTCATGCACATATCCTCATGTGGAAAGAGATTTATGGATCAGCCAATATCTCCAACATCTTCTGTACAAACATTAGATAGATAGAATTCCTGAGGCATGTCTGTAAAGGGCTTCCATAAAGTTACAGGATTGCAAGAAGGTGGGCTGGAATTCTCTCTGAAATCTGACTTGAGAACCACAAAGATGTGGTGGACATTCTCTTTACTAATGGATTAGAGTTTGACCAACCTAGACAGCACACTAAAAAGCAGAGACATTACTTTGCCAACAAAGGTCCATCTAGTCAAAGCTATGGTTTTTCCAGTAGTCATGTATGGATGTGAGAGTTGGACTATAAAAAAAGCTGAGCGCTGAAGAATTGATGCTTGGGAACTGTGGTGTTGGAGAAGACTCTTGAGAGTCCCTTGGACTGCAAGGAGATCTGACCCGTCCATTCTAAAGGAAATCAGTCTGGAATATCATTGGAAGGACTGATGCTGAAGCTGAAACTCCAATACTTTGGCCACCTGATGAGAAGAACTGACTCATTGGAAAAGACCCTGATAGTGGGAAAGATTGAAGGCGGGAGGAGAAGGGGATGACAGAGGATGAGATTGTTGGATGGCATAACCGACGCAATGGATATTAATTTGAGGAGGCTCTGGGAGTTGGTGATGGACAGGGAGGTCTGGCGTGCTGCAGTCCATGGGGTTGCAGAGTCGGACACGATTGAGCAACTGAACTGACTGACTAGAGTTTGATACAGCTCAGAATAGGGAACAATATCTTGGCATCAAAATCGCAACCAGGAAATCCAAACAAAGAGAAGGAGCAATGGGGAATCTTTTACCCCTCCCCGAATTGCAGAGACTGAGGAAAAAAAGCTCAAAGATTTATGGATTTGACATTCCTTTCCTTTTTGGGGGTCTGATTTATAAATTAAGAAACTGAGACAGGGAGAGGTTAGGCAGTCTGACTTATGTAAAAGCTTTGCGCTTAAACTGAGTCTATCCAGACTACCAAATTTTCATCCTTTAGCCCATTTATTTTCCCTGCCTTTTTAAGATTATTATCAAGATCAAATAAAATATTCAGTGACTGTCCACCTCAAATTTCAAGCCTAAACATATAAAATCACAAATGTATTACTCTTATTCTTGCTTATTTGTGAGTGACATTTTAAAAATTCTAACAAACGTTGGAAGAAAGGAAAAAGATCCTCTCATAGCAATGTATGGAAATTATATGGCAACTAAAGCAAACTATAAAAAAAGCCCAGCAAATAAATAAATATGTCTATATTTCTTTGGGGCTTATGTTATCATTTCATGAAGCAGGGAAGTGAAATTCAACATTTGAATTACTCTTCAGAAAATCTTAAAATCGGTATCCCCCCCAAAATATTGATTCTGAAAGAAGATCCAAATAAGTGTGTAAAAACATCAACAATTTTTAAGATGATAAAGTGTATGGAGATTTGTTGAAAGTTGAAACTATTAAATGATTACAACTTTAAACATAAATAAGAAAAACATATAAGAATAATAATTTGTAGATTGAAAACCATACTATCTCAGAAGGAAGCCAAAGGAAAAAAAAAAAGATTTGAAGTGCTTACTGGCTACCCATTATTATTATAACTGAACTATGTTCAGTGCATTTTAAGAGTAAGTCTAACCTTAGAAAAATATAGTGCTTATGAAATCTGGGTCAGATGAAGCAGTTGTGTAGATTTGAGAGCCATCAGCCTGCCTATCCAACATCACTCTTCTGTCTTCTAGAGTTGCCTTTCAAAATAAACTAAATGAGAAGGAAAAAAAAAATTGTGCTCAAGATAGTTTTTGGAAAAATTATTTCTAGAAAATAATTTCTAGAAAAATTATTTCATTACTGGAGAACTTTAACTCAGGTGTTTTTACTATGAAAGTAGTTCCTACCCCATATAATTAGTTTGAAGGTGATAGGTAATCTTGCCATTTGTAACTGAATGTGTATGTAAGTTTTCACCTTTTTCTAGGGAAATTGGCTAAAAATTATAGCTAGGTTATGATATGGGTCCATAATACCACATTCTGTTATTTTTTAACTATACTTGTAAATATTATTATTAATAATATGTGAAGTAGGTTTTAAAAAATGAAGAAAGAATATTATTCAACTCTCAGCAAGTGTTTATTGAATATCTGCTCCATGCCAAGCACTAATCTTGTTGCAGGGTTTTTGCCTGCATAGAGCAGACATTCTGGTGGAGATTTATTTTCCCATTTTGGGTGGGAGGGCATAGTGCATGGCTTACCCTAAGTATTAGGATCTAGGGAATCCTAACGTTTCTTCTCCATCTCCCTGGACCTTCCTGAATCACCAGGGCACCTAATCCACTCATGAGATTTTAAATCTCTCACTGAAATTCTCACCTAGAATTGCCCTAACCCTACATTTTTTCAGCTTTCTGGTAGCTGATGTGTGGGACTCATGAGACAATATACCCCACCTTACACACACTTGCTCACGTCAAAAACATCCATTTCCATTGCTATAGTTCTATTTTGGTGATGTTAGCATTGATCAGCATTATCATCTGCATCATTTGAGTCAGAAAATACTCATTCCTGATTAATGTCAGAAGAATCTCCACATATTAAGATATAAATCGTCAGGAAAAATGAACAAAAAATAGGCTTAAGTAGCTTGAAAAGCACAGTGAGAGATGATAAAACTTAGAAAATCTGCTGTGGAAAGCATTTTATCCAATCCTAAAGATTCCCTTGTGGCTCAGCTGTTAAAGAATCTGCCTGCAGTGCGGAAGACCTAGGTTCGATCCCTGGGTTGGGAAGATCTCTGGAAAAGGGAAAGGCTGCCCACTCCAGTATGCTGGCCTGGATAATTCCATGGACTGTATAGTCCATGGGATTGCAAAGAGTGAGATACGACTGAGCAATATTCACTTTCACTTTTAAAGACACTCATTGAAATAAACCTTATATCAACTTTCCCAAGGGTTAATAAATAGCTCTTTCTCTTTTCAAGGAAGTATATTAAGAATTAATCTAATTCCTTTTCATTATAGCTTTAGTTCATTTCTCATTTGCTGTCAGTGTGCTGTGCTTAGTCGTTCAGTCGTGTCCAACTCTTTGCAACCCCATGAACTATAGCCCACCAGGCCCCTCTGTCCATGGGGATTCTCCAAGCAAGAATACTGGAGTGGGTTGCCATGCCCTCCTCTAGAGGATACTCCCAACCCAGGGATTGAACCCAGGTCTCCTGCATTGCAGGCAGATTTGTTGTTAATAGATGTTTGTTAAAACTTTATACATACATGTTCAAAGAATAAGGGATATGGTATTCTTTATAATAATCCTTCTTCAAGATAAAGATAAACTGAAACATTAGGAGTAGCATTGAAATATGTGATATATTTAATTGGCATAATTCATCTAAAATATACCAATTATATGAGTATGCTTAATTTCTGAACATTTTCTCATAATAAATTAGAACTCATATCGTTATGTCTGCTGCTGCTGCTAAGTCGCTTCAGTTGTGTCCGACTCTGTGCGACCCCATAGACGGCAGCCCACCAGGCCCCTTCGTCCCTGGGATTCTCCAGGCAAGAATACTGGAGTGGGTTGCCATTTCCTTCTCCAGTGCATGAAAGTGAAAAGTGAAAGTGAAAAGTGAAAGTGAAAAGTGAAAGTGAAGTCGCTCAGTCGTGTCCAACTCTTCACGACCCCATGGGCTGCAGCCTACCAGGCTCCTCCGTCCATGGGGTTTCCAAGGCAAGAGTACTGGAGTGGGGTGCCATTGCCTTCTCCAATAATAAAGAGATGATGATATTTATTATCATACAGTTTGATGTGGTTGATATTATTGAGATCTTACAATGTGCTTGGCATTGGATTGATTCCCTTTTAGGTAGATTTTATCACGTGCATTTTCTTCTTTAATTATTTTAACCATCTTGAAAAGTGTTGGGGCTTCCAAGATGGTGCTAGTGGTAAAGAACCTGCCTCCCAACGCAGGAGACATAAGAGACACGAGTTTGATCCCTGGGTCGGGAAGAACCCACTCCAGTATTCTTGCCTGGAGAATCCTATGTCCAGAGGAGCCTAGTGGGCCTGAAAGGCTACAGTCCATGGGGTCACAAAGAGTCGGACACTACTGAGTGGCTAAGCATGCTCATAAAGTATTATCTCTCTATAAACAAGTCTTGGAGATCATACTCAGGGAGTCTGAAACCAGAGCTTGCACCCTTACTCACTCTGAAAAGTGAAGTGTTCATTAACAAATCCTATCAGGAAATTCATCAGCCACATTATTGGCTCAATAACCATGGGTTTGGAAGAAATAACAGCTGTCTTGACCTGGTTAACTTTATAGCACTAATCAAACACAGTCTTATTTATTCTGTTATACAAGTTTATTTTTATACATGGATAAATGAATTTAGAAACTGAGTGTTGGCTGCTGTGAAATTTGAAGTGTCTTTGTAAAAATAATTAGATAATTATCTGGACATAGATAACTAATTTATCCTTAAGTCAGTATGACTTACATCTTTTGGAAATGTAATTATCCATGGTATGGATTTTGTAGAAAGGATGTGAATCTCTCTTTATCCTTATGTCGAAATAGCTACAAATTTATTATGGTGATGTGATAGCAGCTGCATGATGTTGTAAGCCATTCCAGTGGATTTGTCCAAAGTGCTGTTTGGAGTCCCAGAAAAGCACTGGGACTATTAACAAACAATGAGAACTACCCCACCACTTTGGTGAAGTGCCTTTGGAAATGAGGGTATAAGGCAAACTTTGTTCCATATCAGTATACATTAAGAGTGAAATGGAGTATTAGTTATATAGACTGAATGGATTTAGGGAAAACACCAAGTTCCAGAGTTAACTAATATTATTCAAACAGTTATTAATGCAGAGCAGGGCAAGAGAGAACTTCTGGATCTTAGTCATATTTTGATTTTTCTGAGAAAATTTAAGATGTTTTCTATCTCAATTGTGATTTTACAAAGTTAATATATACCATGGATATATAGACCATAGAAGTGATCCTATATTTTAGGGGACTAGCATTTGAAAGTATTTAATTTCAAATGTTTCAGTGATGGTAAAACTGAAAAACCTCAGTATTTATATTTAATAAACAAAGCATAATAGCCAACTAATAAAAGCAAATGCTTTAAGTGCAAGTCTACACATGCTTGAAATAATGAAATTTCTATACAGATTTATTCAAGTTATTTGAGTTAGCTACAGAGACTTTGTGTGAGTGTGTGTACACACATTATTTGAATGAAATTAGGTTAGAATAGTTCAATGAATTGATACCTGGATTTTATTTGGCTGAAAAAAACTGTCTTGTACATCAAAAGGCAATAAACATTGTGTATCTTTTCATGCTCTACTTGGAAGTTACATGAACTGATAACAAGTTTGAAATATTAAAATATGGGCACAGTTTCTCACTATTATCCTCTCCCTACAGGTTGTGTATAAAAATAATGATGTAAGGCTGGAATTATCTCGACTTGCCAAGCAAGGTGACCCAAAGATGAAGATCCATGGAGTGGTGGCATTTAAATGTGAGAATGTTGCAACTTTGGACCCAATCACCTTTGAAACCCCAGAATCCTTCATCTCTTTGCCTAAATGGAATGCAAAGAAAACAGGCTCCATATCCTTTGATTTCCGTACAACAGAGCCAAATGGCCTCATTTTATTTAGTCATGGCAAGCCACGACACCAAAAAGATGCCAAGCACCCACAGATGATAAAGGTAGACTTCTTTGCTATTGAGATGCTGGATGGCCACCTCTACCTCCTCCTGGACATGGGGTCAGGTACAATCAAAATCAAAGCCCTGCAGAAGAAGGTGAATGATGGAGAATGGTATCATGTGGACTTCCAGAGAGATGGACGGTCAGGTAATTCATCATTTTTTATGCTGTTTATCTGTTAGAACACCATTCGTAAGGAATTAAAATCAGCTCATATTAAAGAGTTCTTGCATTTCTGTCTTTAGGGGAAAGGAAATTGTTATTATTTCTGTTTCACATCATATAAGAATCAGAAGGAGCTAATTAATCGTCATAGTTGGGCATCAAACCCCAAATGCTCAAATGACTTCAAGAACAGCTTCTTAAATGAACGTTAGATGGATAATCAAGTGCCAAATCTTGCAAGAAATTTTATCTTGAGTTTGCAAATGACAAAACTCAGGGTTCTTATGTTCCCAATTATCTCCTATATCATTGGATGTCTGGAGGTGCCTGAAGTGGCAAATATAAAATCTGGAAAAAATATCAATGATTCATATATCAAATCTTTAGTTTCATACAATATATGTCAAATCCTTAGTTTAATACAATATAGTTTTTATCCAAGATGGGCCTACAGTATCAAAAACACTTTAATCAATACAGGAGGATTTCAAGGATGCTGGCAAAACTCTGCTGCCTTCCAAATAGCTTCCCTTTCTGATAAAAGAGGTTTCAAATTCCACCGACAAGAATTTATTTCTCTGACTTCCTTTTGCTGCACTTATTTATTTATTTTTTTCTGAAGTCCTTGTGAGGTGGGGGGAAGGAGGGCATGTGGTAGGGAGGCCTGAAGAAATACCGTTTACTTACTCTGAAATGTGGAAGTAGATTAGGGGGTTTAGGGAGTTGAGCAGTGTTAGGTTTGTGGGGGCAAGGGCCATACAGGCAAAGGAAATAGCATTTGGAAACCCAGAGGTGGTAGCGGGGAGGGGGAGAGAAACAATTTGTTTCAGGTCTGCAACTGTATGTCTTTCACTTTCTTCACCCTTTTGCTTTCATGCTGATTGGACCTCTCACTTACAAATCAAGTTATCTTCTAATTGAAGATGGTTGAATTTAGATTTAGCCACTCTCCTCTCCCTACCCCAACTGTCTTATTTGGTTTTATACTATACCATCCTCTCTGGATTCTCCACTAAATACCACAGTATAAGCTTGGCCTCAGCAATTTTTTATTGCCCTGGATTTCTTCCTTTGCAAAGCATCTTGAGAAGGATTCACTGGATTCCAGTACCAGGGACAGGGAATTAACAGTGACAGAGACTAGGATTCTATATGTTTGCAAAGTTTTCTTGAGGACATGATTTGGTCAGCCACATTTGGAAACCACAGATCAGATGACATTCAAATAAACCTAGAGTGCTTCTTTCAGATCCGAGAATTGTGATTACCATCCCAGGTTAGAAGGGCCTTTCTGAAGTGCTGGGGTGAGCTCCCCTTCTCACTCCCTCCTTTCACAGACTCCCATGTCACTTGTCTATTTCTGGCTTCTCTGCAGCAGAGCACTTTGCTATTTTACAATTATTCATGCCTTCCTTTTCTGTTTATCTATCTAGAAGATCATATTTACCTCTTTGGAAATATCTTTTTTGTCCACTAAAATAGAGATGGAATGTATGAAAATTGGGAGGGAGGCAGGGGTGAGGGTGCAGTGTTGAAGGATGGTCAGAACCCATTGGTCTGATCCCCAAGAATTTTACAGACAGTTTCTGATTCATTCGTCTCTGTAAACCTGGTCTCTGTGTTCTTTCATTCCTCTAAAGAAATTCAAAAGGAAAAGAAGTTACCGTTCTGTGTAGTCTGTGCTGTGTTGTCATTTTCTCCAGTATCTCAGATGATTGAAAGTAAACAGTAAAAAAAATTTTTTTGGTCTGTTGTACTCTACTGTGCATTACAAATTGGATTCCTCTTCGTTTTTCCGATTTAAGCTAAGAAGAGTTCGTTGATATGAATACAGAAATATAGCAATAGGTGGCCACCTGTTGGCTTCCCCGGCCTATTTCTATCAGAGTTAACAATCAATTTGCTTCTGAAGAACCTTCAGAAAGAAGACTTAAAAGAGGATGGGAACATGACTAATCTTGTGTTTGACATACTAACTTATGGATGTTATCACTTGACTTAAAATATATCTAGAACTAATTTTGAAAGTGACTTTCAAGAATATATATAATTTTAGTCAGATATTATAACAACTTAAAACATAACTGATCAGATTAGTAGGTATCTTTTGGAAGTTCAGAGGGGGGAAAAATTACTATACTTCAAATCGGTTGTATTTCTTTCACCTAAAATTTTTTCTAGATATTTTCTAACTGTGTGGAAAAGTATGTAGTTAATGTCAAATTTTTATTAAATGCAAAATAATATGAAATTGAAAATAAAACCATTCATTATTCATTTGATAATAATGATTTATACCTGGATATTTCTTTCCAGTCTTAAGTGGTGATGCAATCTAATTAGTTTCCCAAGTTCCCTGGATGACCTATTGCAATAAGAATCAGATTAATACCTTAATTCTCAAGCCAAGGAAAATCTACTTTTTTTCTATTTAAGCTCTTTAATTCATCCAGATTACCAAAATTTTATTAACTTCTCTGTTTATACCCTCATTGGAAAAGGTCAGAGCAGAAAATATCAACTTTAATTTACAAAGTTCAATGCTGAATGGGAAAAAGAGTGATGCCTTAAGAGAATATTATTTGCAGTAAGAAAGAAGATAAACAAATGGTGGATTTCTGTTAGAATCCAGTGGAAATATTTAGTATGATTGATGTTGGTGTTTTGATGCTAAAGTACTTTAATTTGATAATGATTTCAGGTTAGTGAAATGAAACAAATAATATAAAAGCCAATGTTCATTCACTAAACCAAATTCTGCCTTTACTAAATTGAAGAAAAAAAAATAAAGAGCTCATATTATGTTGGCCTAGCTCAAGGGAGTTTAATGTAGTTTTAATAACTGCAGCTGTTAATATTTTATATATAGTATTTTAATTAAATTCTGTATTTGCACATTGCATTGGTTTGGTATAAAGCAGCTTTTAAAAGATTAAATGACTAGCTATACTGGCTTTTATTTTACTTAAAGGATATTTCTGAGTTATGCTTGGTGAAATACTAAAATTTATAGCTCAGTTAAAACTAGGAAGGGGCTTCCCTGGTGGCTCAGACGGTAAATAATCTGCCTGCGATGCAAGAGACCTGGATTTGATCCCTGAGCTGGGAAGATCCCCTGGAGAAGGGAATGGTGACCCACTCCAGTATTCTTACCTGGAGAATTCCATGGACAGAGGAGCCTCGTAGGCTACAGTCCATGAGGTCACAAAGAGTCAGACACGGCTGAGCAATTAACACTTTCACATTTGAAACTAAGAAACATAGTATTTCAAGAAATAATTTGTTTCACCCATATTTCACATCAGCTATATTCAGAGGCTATATGAAAATTATTCTTAATATAATATGGGAAATGATACTGATAGGGCAATGTTGGCTGATTTCTGACACATGGACAATGAAGGTCATGGATATTGATTTGTCTGGGAACCTCTTTGGCTGAATATTTTAAAAGCATTTAATGAGCCATATTATCTTTGTTATTAAAATAGAGGAATCCTGGGCCTAGGAATTATTCTTTCTCCTATTGACCATACTAAAATTAGTAGGGCCAGCAGTCATGGTCATTAACTTGATGCTAATCATTCTTGGCTATCTTGTCCAGAGATTGAGTTAAAACTATATTTGTAGATAGATTGAATTTTTGATATTCCTCAGTTTATAAGGGAAATCCAGGTATAACAAGGACTATCTTATTTATGTTTATATCCATAGGTACCTGGTGCTTATATATGCAGTAACAGGTGCTCCGTACATATTTGGTATAAGAAAAAGATAACGAATTAAAATGTGTAAATGGCTCAGTGCCAGCCCACCCCAATATTCTATAAATAGTAACATCATTACACTTGAAGAGCAATAGCACTCTTTTAGTTGTAAATGTAGCTTTTTAAAGGAATTATGTTACTTCCTAAAAGCAGTTTACACAGTATAACAGAGTAACAGGTCTTCTTTTATGAATATGATGCCATCCTCTAAGCCAGGATGTCTGGAAAAAAATGCAGTGGGGGAGTTAAACAATTGTTAGATGATTGTGATAAGCCTAATATAAAAATGACAACCTTTTATGAGAACAAGACTGCTATTCCTGCTTGTTCATGAGCTCCATGTATCATGCAGCGAACATGTAGGTAGAAGGAGCATTAATCCTGAGGGAATGTGTTCACTTCTTTCTGAGGGCTAGAATATGCAGCCACAGTAATCACACTACTGACGAGGAAGAGTCACTCAGGATGTCCATTTTTCTGGTTATTTGTCCTTCTGTCCTTCGTTCACTAAGAGGTGGGTACATGAGCCCTTTGTCTAATGAGAAATATCATCTTCATCTGAATACTTTTCCAGAATTGTTCAGCACAATTAAATGTATTAGGTTATATGTTCCTTCTTCCACTCCATTACTTGGGAAAGAAAAACTTTTTCACTTCCAAACTTTGACTAACACTGTTTTGCCGCAGCTGTTCTCTCTGTACTTCTTTGGTTGCCTGCTTAGTCTATGACTGGTCATGTTGAGGGTTAAGTGGACTAAGCCACAAGTGGCATTTTCAGATCCTGCACCAAATGGCAAAGGAGGAATCATACAAAATGCCAGCCTGACTTGTGGGTCAGAGTGTATGATTTGAATGTCACAAAAAGTGGATATGCTCAATATATAACATAATTACTTAACAGAGCAAGACTCCTAAGTTGCTGAGTTAATAAATATGATTGATGGGACTCATTACTCTGCAAACTTTAAAGGATGAACATCTCAGTATTTTCTTACCAACCCTTCTTACCTTTTCTAGGGTTTCCCTTTGCCTCGCTTTTGTTCCCAAACTCAGTACAAGATCACCTCCCAGGTATTTAACTAAAGGATGATTTGTGCTAAAATTAAGAGGAACTTAATGACTGTTTTCTTGGGGCATAGATATAATTTAAATTTGCATTAAGCTCTTTGACTGAGTCAAGAGTATCCTCTCAAGTATTTTTATAGTAAACTACAAGTCATTTTTTTCTTATTTTTGCAAACCATCATTGCGCATTGAAATCAAAGAGAAAACTCATTATTCTCATCAAATTCTGCTTGTGTACAGTGGAGTATAGCAGATTGTATCAGCAGTTATTCATGGGTAAGCCTACATTTAACAGTTAAGAAGCCATTGAGAGTTGAATTGAAGTCACAGACTTCCAGTTTAAGAACTAGAAATTACAGTGGGAAAAGCACAGGCTCTCTCCAGAGCACATAATTAGAGGTTTATAGTAATCACTGTTTGATGTGAAGAGCACTTTCTAGCTATCTATTACCAGCACTGATTTCAGTGTATACCATTCATGAATCACCCCTCTTACACATTTCTACTTGAACAATCATTAGAGGATTTCTCTGTTTAGGTCTTGATTTGAATTTGCCCTCTGACTATAAACATTCCTCCCATGCCTCTATCTAGTAGCCTGTTGCATACATTTGAAATAACATTAAGTGAATGTATAATGCTTTATTTTGTACCCATGTCTGTTAAACACTACTACCCATCCATGGGAAGACTAAAATACCTTATCAATAATTTATCAATTTTTTGACAATCCTAATGACTAGATGGAGCCAATGTTGCATATGAAAATGTTTTGAATGGGGAGAGTGGGAAAGGCAACAGATGAGTTTCTTCTTCTAAAACATGTTCAGAATAAATAAATGAATATAAGGATCAATTTAATAAAATGTAAAATACAGACATGTCATGTCTGTATTTTACAGAATTCATGTCTGTTATGAATTAAGCAGGTGCCTATACAAACACACATAGCAGTTTTCAGTTTCAAAACATTTTCATTTTTGCATATCTTCCTCTATTTTTTTGTTAACAGATACATATATTTTATACAGTTGCAATTAAAGTACAAACTTACTTTTTCAGGCTATTTGTTTAATATAATATCATGAATTTTTTTTTAACTGAAAAATATCTAAAGTAACAACACTTATTCTGTGGGAATTATGAAAACAGCATCTAAGAATCAGAGCAGAGTTTGCAGAGGCACCTTCACCAAGCTTCTGGGCCCATAGGACTCAAATGTATCAATGTTTATAGTGTCTCTAGGAAAGAAAGTCATGGAGACAAACATAGGCAGTACCCATCTAAGCACTGCCTAAGGGACTTGACTACTCCACCCCACTAGAGACAG
This sequence comes from Giraffa tippelskirchi, assembly GCF_054371585.1. NCBI lineage: Eukaryota > Metazoa > Chordata > Mammalia > Artiodactyla > Giraffidae > Giraffa > Giraffa tippelskirchi. Next base: position 69,531,309 of record NC_137278.1, read on the forward strand.
AAGCAGGTCATCTTACCTGAGATAAGGGAAGGTGTCAGACCACCCTAGGCTACCATTATTAAAACTCCCATCATAAATAAATAAATACATACTTGGATTATAAACTGGCATCTCTGAGGAAACATTTCATATCATGTGATGGCTGATTTCTCAAGAGAATTAGTAACTTGGCATTCTTATTTTATACATTGGTCTTGCGAGTTGGTTGACTGATATGTATGCATAAAGATATAATATGAAGACTTTCATTATAATTTAGTTTAAAACAGTGAATTTTTTAAAAAAATTAAAGTTAAAATGTTCATCAATAGAGGACAAACTCAGAGAGGTGGAACCTCTCTTTCTAAATCTACTAAATCTTTCTAACCTATTCTTTCAAGGGGCAGACGCTGGACCTTGGTGTCAGGTGCATCCTCAAGATGTGAATGTGTGGCGAAAACCACCACAATATTGCAAAGTGATTAGCCTCCAATTAAAATTTTAAAAAAAAGAAAAAAAAAGAAAAATGTGGGGAAGCACAAAAAAAAAAAAAAAAACAAAGAAATAAGTATTTAACTGACCACACAGAGCCATAGTGGCTGTCACTGTGGAGTGCTGAGCAGAAATCTGTGGAAATTCTAGAAAATAATATTTTAATTGCTGCAATATATGTCGCTTGATTGATATTTACAATTTCCTAACATTGTGTATGATCATTTAAAAAATTTATATGTATAAATATACTGTTGTGAGTATGTGTGTTTTTATATGTGCCTGTGCTTAATTCATGACATATCTGTAACATATAAATATGTACTGTTAGTGAAAAAGTTTAATCAGCTCATAAAATACATAAGTGAAAAGTTTTTCTTTTCTACACACTTCCATAATGAATTCACTCCCCACTTCCATTGGTAAAAGAATTTGGGTTGAAAAATTCCAGATATTTTCCTATGCACCAACATATCTATAAATATAATTACACATATAAAATAAATGTAAAGTGTCTTTTTTATATAAAAGTCACTGTTTACCAATTATTGGGTGACTTAAAAATATTAACTTTTTTTAGGCCATCCTTTGTAGTGATATCATATATCTCTAGTTTAAAGATATCAATATTTACTTATTCCTCTTTTATAATATTCCTCTATTGATGGAGGAATATAAAACTTTTAAATGTTGCTTCAAGATTTATTTTTTCATAAATCTTTTAATTTCTGAAATTCCCACCTCACAGAGGACATTTAACTTTTTTAAAAATCCAGTTTTAAACTAATTTGTAATGAAAGTCTTTATGCATATTGGTCAGAATTTCTGTAGGATAGATTATGGGAACTGGAATTGCTGTGTTAACTACATTTTTAAAGATAATCAAAGGTTATTTTACTAACAAGCTGTTTCAGTCTATGCTCTTTAAAAACACTACTCAGTTCTGGCTCTGTGGGTCTTGGTTGCTGGCTTTCTCTAGTTGCAGAGAGCGGGAGCTACTCTCTAGCTGTAGGGTGTGGGCTTCTCATTGGAATGGCTTCTCGTGGTGCACAGTATGGGCTTTAAAGCATGAGGGCTTCAGTAGTTGTGGGGCCTGGGCTCAGTAGTTGCAGCGCGCAGGCTCCAGAGTGTCAGGGTTTCAGTCATTGTGGAACACAGGCTTAGTTGCTCTGTGACATGTGGAATCTTCCCAGATTAGGTATCAAACCTGTGTCCCCTGCGTTGGCAGGCAAATAGTTAGCTACTTGACCACCAGAGAAGTCCCAGTCTATACTGTTGTCTGCAGTGTATGAGCTACCCTTTTCTCCTTTCTCTTGGCTTTTACTAAGAAATATCTAACTTTTAAGTGTTGCTTCAAGATTTATTTTTTCATTTATCTGTTTATTTTCTGAAATTCCCAGCTCATAGTAATCCAGGTAAACAAGAAACACATAGTAATAACCAGACAACAGAATATTAAGATTGTATTTTTGTTTTGTTTTCAAGCAAAATTAATTTTAGTTCTTATTATAAACCTAATACATGAAGTTGTTTTTAAAGAGACCTAGAAAACTAAAAAAGAAAGAAAGAACAAAGAAAGAAAAGAGAAAGCAAGAAAACTATTCATTTATGATTGTACTACTTCAAAACTCCCATTATTAATATTTTGGTATTTTTACTATCTATTTATGGGAATTATGCATTTTTCATTTTGCGTCACACACTGAAATCCGTGCTTCATTCTGTTTTTATTGCTTGTATTATGCCTTTTTGCCAAGTTTGGTTTTGTTAATAGGACACTAAATTTGACAAGTAAGTGTATAAGTTTGTGGAATCTGATTTTCTTCAGGAATGAGAGGTGAGACAGAATTGTTGTTGTTGTTTAGTCAACAAGTCCTGTCCAACTCTTTTGTGACCCTGTGGACTATAGCCCTACACACTCCTCTGCCCATGGGATTTCCCAGGCAATAATACTGGAGTGGGTTGTCATTTCTTTCTCCAAGGGATCTTTCTGACCCAGGGATCAAACCCACGTCTCTGCATTGGCAGGCAGATTCCTTAGCACTAAGCCACTTGGGCTTCCCTCGAAGCAGAGTTACAGATAGATTAAATCTATATTTAACTAAAAAATTATTTTAAACAGTATTTACAAAAATTTTACTCACTGAAAAATTTTAGTAACCATCCAGGCAAGTCGTTTATTTTGCATAAGAGCCACATTGAAGCTTAATAAATGTGTTATTTGACTAAGCTCCTGAGCTAGTTAGTTGCAAAGCTAGAACATGAAAATTGGTTTCCTTCAACCAGGTAAAATCATTTCCCATTAGAACACATTTTCTATTCCCTTATTTCTCAATCACTTAAACTTTTGCAGTAAATTAAAACTTGAGACCAAATTAACTTGTTTTAAATCTCACCTTTGCTTCATGTTTCTTTTCACCCTCTAAGCTAATCGGGAAATAGAATAGCCAAGAAGAATTGGATGAAAAAAAGAATAGAAACTAACAATTTATAAGTACCAGGCCAAAACATGAAGCTAATTTCAATTTTTATAGCTAAGTTTTCCCCTACGTATATTTTTACATTAAGATGAATTTATATTATTTATGCTTATGGATATTTTTAAATATTACCTAATCTATTTAGTTTATTACTTTTGTTTTACCTCTTGCACATACCATGAAAACAACTAGATTTAAGTGTTAATATAAGTTAACATGGGTGCCTCCCAGGTGGCTTAGTGATAAAGAATCTTTCTGCCAATGCAGAAGATGTGGGTTTGATCGTTGAGTTAGGAAGACCCCCTGGAGAAGGAAATGGCAACCCACTCCGGTATTCTTGCCTGGGAAATCCCATGGACAGAGGAGCCTTAAGGGCTACAGTCCACGGGGTCTCAAAGAGTCAGACACAACTGAGCGACTGAGCACACACGCAAGTTAATGTGATTTCTATATTAAGATGATAAAAGTCCTATGTACACAAATACCTTTGTTTTCAGCTGAAATTTCATTTCTTTAAAAGTAAAAGAGCACAGTAGGGTACTTTGGATTCTTAAATATTGAAGCATGAAACACCAATCCAAATAAGTCCCCAAATATGACTGCCATCTGTGTATTATCAGTTCACTTCAGTCACTCAGTCGTGTCTGACTCTTTGTGACCCCATGAATCGCAGCACGCCAGGCCTCCCTGTCCATCACCAACTCCCGGAGTCTACCCAAACCCATGTTCATCGAGTCGGTGATGCCATCCAACCATCTCATCCTCTGTCGTCCCCTTCTCCTCCTGCCCGCAATCCTACCCAGCATTAGGGTCTTTTCCAATGAGTCAACTCTTTGCATGAGGTGGCCAAAGTATTGGAGTTTCAGCTTCAATATCAGTCCTTCCAATGAACACCCAGGATTGATCTCCTTATAGCAGCTCAGATATAACAATATTTACATAAAATGTTTGATTTGCCGGAAACTTCACATGTAATTATAGTGGAAGAAGGTAAAATGTGTAAAATAATCAAGCTGTTTCAAAGAGAACATGCCAGTATTTGTCATTCCTGGAAAAATGATAGAGGGATAATCCAATAGCACACTCAGATTTCTGTTTTCTTTTAAGTATTTATTTACATATGCTCATAACTCAACCTTTGGAAATGCTTAATTTCTATTGATATATACAACTGCAACAACCACTCATGGCCTTTAATTATCAATGAATAAGATTTAAATATTCATTTCATATTTTCTTGGTAATCATTGCCTTTATAATTCGATTATAGTGAAATAGGCACCTGAGAATGTTAATACTGAAATTTCAGTGTTCTCTTACGTAAGTGTTAACCTTAATACTGAAATTTCAGTATTCTCCTATGTAAGTGTTAAGTTGACTTGATTGAATTTGGAAATTCCATCATGAGTTTTTTTGCTTAGGTAAAAATGTCCCTTGATTCATGTCAATAATAAAATCATTAAGGAACTAGGGATTCAAGTCCTTTACCAGAAACAGGTGTGTTTCAGGACAGTTGCACGTGGGAAGCCTAAAATATCAATCTCTATTTTGAGTTTGACTAATAAAATGTAGGTATTATTTCAAATAAAGTTTTACTCTTTGAATCTTCAAAACATAAAAATAATCATTTCTGTTCCCTCTCAAGTCCTACCCTTTTCCTTTTTTTGCCATCCCTTTTACAAAGATTTTCTAACACATAAGTGAATTGACAAAGCATGTAAAGCATGTAGGTGATTTTGGGTCACAGTCATTTCATTCTGTTTGTTTGTAAACGATTTCAGAGAATAATGCATTTGTTCATGGAGACTCCATACCTTGAAACTGGGGCTGAATGAAAGTGTTGGTTTTCTTGGATTATATTTGACTTGAAGTTAGGATCATATTCTTTTGCTTCTTCTCCACCTTTCATTTTTCTTCTTCCCATGAGAAATCTCAGACTGTCTCTCAAAGGGATAATAAGGAGAAAGCAATCTTACTCTTTATGATAGTAACTTCTCAGTGTTTTTTGAACATAGGATACAACCTGTCAGTTAGTTCTGAAATGAGTTTGGTGGGTCATGTCTAGCATTTGTATTAATATACTTATAAGAAAACATTATCAGAGTATCTCAGAAGTAGTAGAGATATTTTCCTGTTAAACAGATATTTCAATGTGTGAATATATGTGTGTGTATGCGTTTGTGTGCACTGGGCTGCATGAAAACTATGGTTTAACTTTAGTTGTTGTGATCAGAAAACTCTACTCTAATCTCAAAGTTCTAGTGAATATCTTACTCTGGCCACAGCAAGAATATCCATAGAGACGTAATCCTTGGTCGCTCAATCGTGTGCGACTCTTTGTGACCCTTTGGACTATAGCCTGCCATGGTCCTCTGTCCATGAGATTTCCCAGGCAAGAATACTGGAGTGGGTTGCCATTTCCTCCTCCAGGGAATCTTCTTGACCCAAGGATTGAACCCACGTCTCTTGTATCACCTGCATTACAGGCAGCCTCTTGAGCAGCTGAGCCATACTGGAATGGGTCACAGAGAAATATCTGAACTTAAATACTTTGTTCAGAGCAGGCACTAATGCAGCATAGTTAGAAGACCTAGTCACTCCATTCTGTCAGACAAACTCTTCATGGATGATTATCCGAAATACTTGGCAGCAGATTTGCCGTGAGAATGTAGACATACTGAAGACGGAAACCCCAGAGTGTACTGAACTGGGCAAACTATGCAGAGGAGACAGAGTGAAGTGTTATGCAAGCCACTGGATTTCCTCATCTCAGGAATCCTCCAAACATCCTCATCGTTAGTGTCAGAGTCATAACACCACGAATGAGGACAAGACAGTTTTTCCCAGTGTTTTCCCAGTCCTGAGCTAAATCAAACTTATTCCATGAATAAAAAGGCATATGGGGAAAATTGGATATTTTAAAAATATATCCCCAGTCTTGTAAAACTTGCTCTGTGTCTCCTAACAGTTGTGTCTCAATAATATGTATTCATTTCCAGGAAGTCTTTTGAACTAATTAAAAATAGGGGCTGGCACCTTTCTCTCTTTTATCTTAAAAACCCAAGTCATTGTTTTCCTTGCATACAAAACTTTGCTTTCAACATATGCTGTTTTTTGTTTTTTTCCTATGTCCACTTTTCCTTTTATCATTAATACTTTCATCATTTTATAACTTATTTTAGCTGCTGCAGTGGTTAGGGATCATGTCTTAATTTACTTCTTAGGGCATTTTGGACAGTTAAAAATGCATGTGGTGAAATTCTGTTTAGAACAGTGTCACCATTCTCTCAGAATTATATATTTTATTTCCCCTAAATGATTTTTAAAATATTTTTCTAAGTAGGATTTTCTGCTCCGTGTATTCCTAAATGAATTTTCTTCTAGACACTTGCACAAACATGAACAGTAAAAATGAGTACTTGGCCATTTTCCTCTTTTGCTGCCTCCAAAATCCCTATTACACTCCCCTCTTTGGAAGGCTAAAATAGCAATGCCTCTGAGTGTTTCTCCCCTAGGAGCCTTTTCCATTTCTTTCTGTGGAAGTCTGGAGAGACAAATGCACTCTTAATGACTTGGCCTGCCGCACAGTCTCTGTCAGCATCTTCCATTGCCCTTCTCCCTCACAAAGACAGATCCCATTACATTGCTCACACTGGGGAGTGCGCCTCTGCTGGGATTTGAGGGTCTCCCGGGCACAGTGCAGGCCCCGGCAGCCCTGTGTGCTTACATGCGCGTTCCACATTCACCGCAGGCCGTAGTTCCGTTTGGAGTGGGCCTCAGCTAAACTAAAACACATCTTCCTACTCTCCTTCTGCTTCCCAGTGGTGAAGAACCCGCCTGCCAATGCAGGAGACATAAGAGATGCAGGTTTGATCCCTGGCCGGGAAGATCCCCTGGAGGAGGGCATGGCAACCCCCTCCAGTATTCTTGCCGGGGAAATCCCACGGACAGAGGAGGCTGGAGGGCCACAGTCCATGGGGTCACAAAGAGTCAGATGCGGCTAAGGCGACTTCGCATGCGCACACTTACCCTCTACACGCATTACCTTTTTCTTTTCTGTCCCCACATTTTGTACCCCATCTTCTGTCTTCAGGCCCCTCCTGTGTGTCTACATCCTAAATCCCTGAGGCTTCTAATTCACTTTCTCTTGTTACACTCTTTCTAGTCTGCTTTATGGTCTAGACCTAATAAAGAAATCTGGAATAATCTGGAAATGGGTAGTGTGGCGTCCATTTCGGGTATCATACCTGCATTTTTACAAAGATCTTTCTGGAAATATAATATTAGTGGATTGTTGAGTAATCTGGTGGTACACTGGGGAAGTTTTAATCAGGAAAATGCCTTCTATCTTTCCTATTTCTTCTTTTAATGGATTCCATAAATATATTTTTTTTTTCCTGTGATCTTCAAGTAATCCCATGTAAATGTCTACCTCTTAATCCCATGTTTAAGACTAGGGTTTCTATATATTTATAAACTAATAGAGTAATTTTCTTCTCACACTGTAGTGAGGAACAAAAAAAATGACTTAATTTAAATAAGTAACTAGTTTGGTTTAAAGAAAAAAGTAAACACCTAACGTGACTTGGTTCTTGTGATGAATCATATTACACACATTTATGTAGTACTTACTACAAACCAGACATTTTACTTGTATTATTTTATTTAACACTCATATGAGGTAGGTCATATTAGTATGCCGATATTATGGATGAATAACTGAGGCCACAAGGGCTAATCAAGATTCATACAGCTAAGTATGATGAAGTCAGGTTTTGCTATAATCTGTCAATGTATTATATTCTATAAAAAAAACCCAGTGAAGTCTATTACAGATGGGGACACAACACAAGCTTTCATTGATTTGCAGATGCATACCAGCTTTGAAAATGAACGCCGACCAAAGGGGGTCTGGCTTTTATTACAGAGAGTGATATAGAATGCCGATTTTTCCTTCTTTCTTTCTTTCCCTCTCCCTCCCTTCTCCCCACAAGCACCCCCTTATCAGTCCTCCCTCCCCTCTTCTTTCTTGCCATTTTGGCCGAACTGTTAGACAGTGATAAGTATGCCATTTTCTCTTCCCTCGTTCTCTCCCTCCTTCCCTCCCTCCCTTTTTCTGCCTTCCTTCCTTCCTTCCCTTCTTTTTTCCCCCTAAATTCTTGGAGGCTGCCAACACCCCTTCTTGCCTGTACACTTTGGTTTTCATTCCCAAAGTGAAATACAACCATTTTAATGACAGTCTGCCTTATTCTTCAAGTTCGTTGATTCCTCGGTTTCTATTCATGTCCCTGGGAAGTACACCAGGAATAGGAAGAAAAATAAGAAATGTCTGCCCTCAGGGGGTTCACCCTCAGACAGATGGCAGAAAGAAAGGGTGATATTCAGAAGAGGTTGCCTTCTGTAAAGACCTGTGTGCTCTCTTGTCTTTGCACCAGGTACCATTTCTGTCAACACGCTGCGCACGCCCTACACCGCTCCTGGCGAGAGTGAGATTCTGGACCTGGATGATGAGTTGTACCTGGGGGGCTTGCCAGAAAATAAGGCTGGCCTCGTCTTCCCCACCGAAGTGTGGACTGCGCTGCTCAACTACGGCTACGTGGGCTGCATACGAGATCTGTTCATTGATGGCCAGAGCAAAGATATCCGGCAAATGGCTGAAGTTCAAAGTACTGCTGGCGTGAAGCCCTCCTGCTCAAGAGAAACAGCAAAACCGTGCCTTAGCAACCCCTGCAAAAACAACGGCATGTGCAGGGATGGGTGGAACAGATATGTCTGCGATTGTTCCGGAACAGGCTATCTTGGCAGGTCCTGTGAGAGAGGTACGATTCCAAAATCGAAGCAGCCAACTCCCCTGAGATGAAAAACGTATTCAGTGTGGACCTCACACCTTAAATGACCACTGAAATGTAATATATGCTCTGGGGAAGTAAACTCTGCAAGCAGAGTGGCCACACAGATGCTTTACTGACAAGTCTGTATTGATTTTTCAAAGGGCTTGATTCTGGGAATGCACAGCCCTTTAAGTATATTGCAGGAATGAATACATAGTATGGTCCTTTGCATCCTCGAGGGTATGGGCCTAAGATGTATCATAGACAGTCACTGTCTCTTTTGCCTAGTTTTAATTTCCAGACACTAGAAAGTAAAAAAATAAATAAAACGAATGAATTTACTTTTGGCATCTAGTGCTAATATGTAGGTCAAAAATAGCATTCGAAGCAAGCTAAGCTGTAAGTTGCAACTTCCCTGACAGTGAGCCTGTTCATTTTACTATAGTCGACCTTCTCAAGGTTGAAATTTGAGGAGTAAGGTGATTTTAAACCATTTAAGTTACACCAGTATTTTCAGAAATGCACCCTAATTTCAGAGACACTTACCTTGGTCTAAGACCAAACTGATTACAGAAGGTTTCTTTACCAATTTGATATTAAGGCTTATTGTGTCTGGAAGCTCTAAGTGGGTGCCTCCCTTTCCTTCTCAAGCAGAAGGCAAAGCTACATTTTTTTCTTTCTCTTCTTCTCCCATTAGAAGGAGAATAAGGGTTAAAGGAAAAGTAAAGTGTGATAGCAGCCACTGCTCATCTAGAGACCAGACAAAAGGAAGAAATAGCAGAACAAATAGGTCTAAGTATGTTTTTTCATCAACCCAAAAGTTTCAAATAAATGCGTTAGTCACTGTACTCATTGCCACTCATTTTCAACAATGGAGCAAAAATCAATATGAAAAAATATTGACGAGTTTTCCCATTGTCCTCTCATGTTTCAAATAACATTGCTCTCTTAGACATTTAGCCTAAAGGAACCTGCCATCTATTTTCCAAGCCGTACACATCTAGTCGTTTTGCCTTTGCACTCCTGAAATAGTTTAATTTAGTTAAGCTGACACTTTCTAGAGAAAAAGTGGGTTTTGGGGGGCAAAATCTAAAGTTGAAATGTGGCTATGAGTCTTTATATTAATGAGAGCGTTCATCAGCTTATCAGTTCTATTGATAACATTAATCACTGTAACAATCAATAATCATAACCTAATAATCTAATGCTGTTCTTAAATTACCCACCAAAATACTATCACTGTTCTGGAGTTTACAGTGAGATAGGTCTCTAGATAGATACATATTTTAATCACATAGATTCATTCATTCTCCTAGTACCTAATTGCAATTCCTGTGAATGGTCATCAGAGGTTAATTATTTGTGCATAGTTTCATGTGTAAGGTGTATATTCTCTGTACATTTCCCTTTCTAATTTATTTGTTTGCATAGTATAGTTTTTAAAAATTGCCCAAAGGAGCCAATGACAACAAAGTGACAAAGCTTTCAAGATAAATTATAGTTAAGTATGAAGCGAGATTAGGAGACCTGTGTAATTTAAGACTCTGTTTTCATTTTAATCACTCAGAGAGCTGTCACTTATTCTGATGCCTCCTGCTTAAGTAAAGCTAGAAAAGGGTATAACTGAGCTATCACACAAATTACAAAAGCCTTCAGTTAAATATGCATGGTGTACCACCCTGTGGCAGTATTCCACTACTGCATATGGCAGAAATAAGAAGGAGAATTCTAGAACTCCCTAAACCAGAACGAGGGAAAGGAGCTATTTATATGTTGCAATAATTAGAAGGAGGGGTGGCAAGCATATGCAGATTTGCAAATGAGAATTTAATAGCAAGTTTCATCACTGGGTTTCAACATGCATTTTTAACTGACAAGTGGCTGAAAATGTCTCCAGATTTCTTTGTCTCCAGGTTGGTTGTGTATTGAGGAGAGAAAATAGTCATTTTTGTGTGTTTTCTGTTTCTGGACTAACCAGTGTATTGAGAGAAGTCTTTGCTTTTCAGAATTAATTTTCTTGCTCACATTATGGCATCTCCCAAGAACAAGAGTGAAGTGGGATGCTTGTCATGTTCACTGCCACAAAATTTGGCTGCTGTCCAGTTCCCAGCTCTGCCCTAGTTCAGTCAACACAAAATCATGTCCAGCCTTCAGGGTTTCCAATTACAAAGAGAGTGCTTTGACTGTGGTTCTTCGCATACACTCTGATCACATAAGGCTGTTGATCACGTAAGAGTTGACTGACACCTCTTGAAATTTTTTTAAAAGACATTTTCAAAGTTTCTGTTTTACAATTATTAAGCAATAAAGGTTAATTTATAAAGAAGCATGTTCAAGTCCTTGGACAGTGCTTATGGGGAATGCTGTTTAAATCACATTATAGAAAATCTTCATTCTTCACTATGTAAGCAAGAGTTTATAAGAAAGATCAGATTATTTGCTGACTTAGGCAAATAAGGAAATAGTATTTTGCTTGAATGTGTATTGATCCCATAAAGAAGAGTAGCATAGAAATCATGTCCAATTGAATATAGATTGAATTCAGCACCTTCTCTCCTGCTTTACATTTTATAAAACTGAAAATTTGTGGAGACTGGTCATACAGGAATTATTTTTGGTTGTATGTATATGGTATTATCAGAGGTCTACTTTATATTTGTTTGTTAAAGCTCTACCAGATGGAGGGACAGATGTCAGAGCAATATAATTTGGCTCCCTGTCTGATTTTCATCGTTGATCACAATATGTGACTGCCTTTTGGCAAAACTGAGCACAGGTGTACACTTTAGACCACAAGAAGGAATAACACAGGAAAGCAAATTTATCAAACTTAACGACAAGGGGCAAGGAGAAAGAGGAGACTTTTCTCTAAAGTTGGAATTTTTTCTCCCTTGCTGGGAAGTGCTATATTGAAATTAGCTTCTTAAAGAACTCTTGTGTTCTAAGCAGTAAAGTAAGTTTACTAATGTTTAAAGGATGCTGCCAAATAGCATAACCTTCAAATGTCAGAATGTTGTTTACCATTTATTTGGCAGCTCTCAACTACAACCTTGTACATTTTCTATTTCTTGTCTAATTAAACGTTAACTCTAATTATGAGGAATCATTTAGGCATTCATTTGTCATTTATCAACAGGTTATTTTCACAATGAGAGTTGTTTAAAATGGCACTCAGAGGCACTCAAGTTTTATTACTTTACTGTTATTTCATTCCTACAGCTTTTCAGAGAATATTAAAGGCCAATGATACTGATTTTCTTTTCACTTTGGATTGTATTTCATACAATATTTATGATCCCTTGTCAGTCATCTGTATTTCTAAAAGAATGTTCCCTCTATTTAATTTTTAATCAAATGAAGCTATATTTCATATAAGAATGAGATAATTTAAAAAAATGATAGTTGAATAATAGAGACTAGATTTACAGATTAAATGATAGAAAACTAAAAATATTTTAGCCCTTGTATCTACATAACACCAAAGTGACTGAACGATTTATAATGGCTTTTAAATTTTTATTCAAATATATGTTGCTTTATAGATAGGGACGGTGATTGGCTATAAATTAGGAAAGGATATGGTAGAGATCAAGTGTCTTTAAGATTATACTAGAAGCAGTTTTTTTTTTTCTAATGTTTATTGCAACTTTACAGTCATGCTTTAGTTTTTGAGCAAATCCTACTAGATTTTCTTTAGGGAAAGCTTATTGGAAAAAGGTGATGCATTAATAGATATGTGATATGATGTAAAACCACCATATTTTAAGGGGATTGTATTTTATCTTCTCAGTGCTAAGGTCAATGCTTTACCCCGATTTTGGTAAACAGACTCCTCTCATAGAATGTCTTTTATGACATTATTATGGCTTCCAGTGTAGACTTTAAGGAATATTTTGTTCATATACATCACCAAAATTAGATTCACTTACAATAGACAGAATAAATACTTAATCTCATTAGTGAGTATTTACGCGTACATGATATCCAAATTGAAATAAGCTCTTTCACATACCTTCAGTACCAAGTCCAATCATTAATTCAATCAATGTTTATCAAGGCTCTGCTGTGTGCCTGGTGCACTGGGCTGATGATAAAGAAGTAGGAGGACTCAGCCTCTGCTGTAATGATTTGCGTACAAAAGGCCAAAGACAGATTACAGACAAATAAGAAATGGTAATGTAAAAAATGCTAAGTAGATATAGAATAACTGGTGGGAGAATTAAAGGAGTGCTTGCAACAGGTATATCTGGAGAATTTGACCAGAAATCTGAATGCTGAAGGAACCAGCCATATAAAGATCTGGGGCTGAAACCTTTTAAGACAGAATGTGCCTCAAGTGTAAATACTTGAATGAAAGATGAAATCAGTGTGGCTGGGATTTACTAAACAAGGGAGGACATGCTAAAAGCTGAGGCTTTGAGATGAACTGGGGCTGATTCACACAAAACGCTATAGGTTAATAAAAGGAATACAGATTTTATTCGAACTGCAGTGGTGGGACTCTATTGGCAAAGGGTAGGGAGGTGAAGGATTAGGGGTGGGTAGGGTGGATGTGCCTAGATGAAGTAATGAAGTGATATGACAGATTGGCTCCTTTAAAAGTTTAGCTTGGCCACTATGTGTAGGGAGAAAGAGTAGAAGTAAGGAGGCCATTGAGCGAGCTCTCCTTATTGATCTGCGTGAGACATGGGAGCACAGTCTGATGTACTGCAGTGGCACAAACTGACTGATTCAGAAGGTGGATTGGAATTAGAGCCTACAAGACTTGCAGATTTGCAAACAGATTGGACATGGCAGAGAGGATAAGAAAGAAAGCAGAAAGGTTAAGATCTGAGTAATGGTGTTAAGCCATTTACAGAGATGGAGAACACTGGAGCAGGAGCGTGTTCATTGGAACAGGATAATTTGTTCATTATTGGTGTGTGTATCTTATTCAAATTGGAGATGTCAAATAAGCAATGGCTGATGGATGTTTGAGGGAGCTCAGGAGAGATGTCAGAACTGTTTATAAGTATTAGGGGAAGTGAGCATGTGAGTTGACCCAGATCCCTTAAGAGGTAGAGAGAAGAGAAAGGTCCTAAGCAGGGAGCTCTGGAACCCTTACTGATTCTGGATGTGCATTCAACCCAGAGATGATAACTAATGATTAAAGTCTGTTAGAAGCAATACTTGATTTTCCTGATTTTGAGAAGATAATCTTGCAAAACCACAGCTCCAAAATATAGTCTTAATAATAGGCATGGTTGTTATCCCTAAAGTTAAATGTTGTCAATAAGCAAGAGAAGGAGAACTTCCTAATGTGTTTTAATTTCAGGTAGTTTTTCTTTTATTAAATGGTATCCTGAGTTATCAGAACCCATGAAAAAGCAACATGATTCATACTTGTTTCACAGTGTTCCACAAGCATATGATGTTTAACATGAAGGGGTGCTGACTATTTCTTAAAGCAGTCAGTTTGAGATCAACAATTTTGCTATTTGCCTCTCTTTGTGTTTCAGGCAAAATTAAGCAACTTCTCCATTAAAGCCATCTACTTTTCTTTAGTAGCACACACCCATACAAGCTCCTCAGTCCCACCCTGATCCTCACTCAATGTTACCCAAGTACATAGTTTTTGACTTTTTGGAGATAGCTTAATTTTTTCAGAACACCAGGGTGGTGCTTCCAGGTAATGTTTTAAGTTACCCCTTATCTGCAAGTAAACTTTAATATGGAGTTACAGTTTGTGTCTTGGTAAAAATGGATTACCTTGTTCACCCCAGTGACTTAGAATATGTATTACCTGTTGTTTGGTAATACCAATTTTTCTTCTGTTTCTGAACATCACCTTTGGAAAAGTGTTGACTTGATTCCTGTATTTAAGTCATAATTTTAGTGTTTCTTTTTTGATTGTATTGGGGCACAAATTATTTTTAAAAAATGATAAAAGTAACTTTCCTTAGAATCATGGGCTTTTGAGGTAGGAAGAGGCCTTAGAGATGCTCTAGTAGCACCCTCTCATTTTGCAAGTGAAGGATTCGAGCCAAGTTGAATTTCACAGAGCTGATCAGTGGACTAGCCATATAGAAATAAGCATAAATAGTAGCTAGTACTTCAAGCCAGACTTGCACTATGGCTGCACACACACACACAAAATATGATCTCTGCTCTTGAGAAAAGATATGCATCCATGAACGTGGATAATCCTGCATGATGAATCCTATAGATAGAAGTTGTTTCAGGTACAGAAAGGGAAGTGCAGCCACCTCTGCTTTTGGACTTTAACAGATACTTCTCCTGTGATTTCTCTTTCCAGTTTAAAAAAAAAAAAAAATTGCTCATTTTGAAAAAATATGAGCCGAGTTTGTGTCTTGTCTTCAAATGGAAACCTTTAATAGGTCATGCTTTTCCTTTTCAAAGTTTATATGTACTAAACTGACCCAGAGCTTCTGTTTATTTCCCAACTTTAGAAGCAACGGTTCTGAGCTATGATGGGAGTATGTTTATGAAAATCCAGCTCCCGGTGGTGATGCACACGGAGGCTGAGGATGTGTCCTTACGGTTTCGATCCCAGCGTGCATATGGCATTCTCATGGCAACCACCTCCAGAGACTCAGCAGACACCCTCCGCCTGGAGCTGGACGCAGGGCGTGTGAAACTGACGGTCAACCTAGGTAACAACTCACCTTCCCCCATTGAACTAACACTTTTCACTTTTTGTTCAGTTTTGCCTGCAAGCATTTATCGAGTAGCCTGTTTGCCATGGAAAGTTAAAACACTTAATAGTCTCATCTCCATTATTTAAATTCATTTAGGTTTTGGGGACATCTTTTATTGTTTTTATATTGTTTAACATAATTTACTGTTTTGTGGTTCCTTCCACTGAGGGTTCTTAAAAGGGAAGCCATGTGCATTAATGAGATTAATTGAAAATACAAATTATTATGCTTAACGATGCCTCAAACTGAATTTCCTGTTTTTACATTGACTGACATTATGATTGGTTATAGATAAAATCCTTTCAGATAAAATAAAAATCCGCCTACTTTAACTTGGATAGGACATGCTGTAAAATGTCAAATATCTAGTTTGTGATCTGGATCAACAGTTGCTCTTTATCTATCCTTGGGCTTCTCCTTTGAACAGTTACCTTCGTGGTATCCCATCTTTTCTGTTTGGAAATACTGTGTGGTGATATTTTGCTATCAAACAACAATCCACAACCCTTCAATGCCCAAAGTCTGCGGCCCTCAGCAAGCAGCCATGAGAACACTAAAAACACAGACTCTTCCACAGAAAAATAATGCTTTCCTGCTTAATTGTAGCATTCAGAAAGAGACACTACAGTAAAACCTCACCAAGCTGTATAAAATCTAGGGGAAAACCAGGCCGAATTAACAAAAAGTGTGAATTGTAGACTAAAAAAAAAAATGTAAGCATATTTGTTTTCAAATACATTCCAAAACACAAATTAGTAGCTCAAAAAATCTTAAGGAAAAGTCTTACAAAGCTAATGTTAATGGGTGGTTAAGAATTATCCATAATTAGCACATTGTTTCACGGAAGTTGCTCCATCAGTGTACTTGAAATCAGTTTTCTTTCCAAACTTGGCCTTTCACAATTTGTTTTATTTTTCTCAGACAATCTCTGCTCATAGCGAATGAAGAATTACAAATGTTCTGCCCGATAAGTTTCAATATTATAATTAACTCCAAATAATAGGAGTACAAATTAATGAGGTTTTACTGTATTTCCTGGAAGTACTGAAAACACACAATAATGAATAAGCAAAAAGAGAAAAATAAAATTCAAGACTACATAGATTTACAAAAAGTGTAGCAAAATGTGACGAGGTATGGCATTTGTGAAAACCCCACATATATCAAACTGTGCTGGGCAGAATAGTAGCTCATAAAATAGAAAATTATTTCATTAGTAGTTTGTTGCATACAATTACATTCAATTAATATTAAATTAAAAAGTCCAATAATAAGTTTGACTAAAGTTTTGCTAAAGCAAAAATGTTTTACTTTTTACGTTTGTCAAATATTTACATGTATTCATATTATGTATATGAATGGATACATAGTATTTCACAAGTTAATCCAATTTCTTGTATTCATAATATTATGCAATTAAAAAGTAACTTTAGTTGAAAAAAAAGAAAAGTCCAATAATAAGGTTGTTTTTCTTTTTACTGAAGAACACATGATACTTTTTTACTCTTCTGTTAGAGTTCCCTCTAGTGACAACGATAGGTTACTACAAGCCCATCAAAATTGCCTAGTTTCAGTAAAGGGGCTGTTAGCCAGAGGAGGTGAACACACTCATGGGAATTTTCTAACAGCAAAGCATTCTGTGAAAGAGCTGTGTAGATGCTGATCCTTGGCTGTTTGCAACCACTTTTCTGATGCGGTTGACGACACATGACAAACTCAGCTATATGGAAACAGAATCTAGGTTTGTATTTTTCATGTTCCCCAAAGGCATTAAATACAACCACCAAATCCAACAAATATTTATCTACATATAAAATAAACATAAAACACCCCACATGGTCCTTTAAAGATAACCCTTATAATTATAATCTATGCTCTTCAGATCAAACATTCCATTCTTGGGGAATCTGCTTTTATGTAAGAAGAAAGTATAAGAAAAGAAAAATCAAAAGCAATAATAACCATGAAACTTATTACATAGAGATAACATAGTTAGCTCCTAACAGAGGAATAGGCCTGTGTACTCCCAGGAATGACACTACTCCTTAGCCACTAGAGTTTCTAAAGGAAACAAAGTGTTTATTTCCTTCTCCAATTAATACAAGGCATGGAATCCAGCTAACTCCTGGCTGTTACCTTTTTTGTCCAAGCAAGTAATTGTAACAACAGCAGCAACAATAATAATAAATACATTAGAGTGAAATGAGAATAATTTCAACTAGCTCTCCATTTGACCACCACAATTCTAAAGCATTCTGTTGGCCTTTGTGGGATAATAGATTTTGGAGATCCAAGATGTCTGAGCCTAGCTGAGCTTGCACTCTTCCCCATTGTGACGGAGCACTTTTTAATTAAATTGAAAACAATGATTTGTTCTTTCACAGATGGGGAGAAAGCTGCAGCCAGTCTAAGCCAAGCATCTTTGACAGTTAACAGTTCTTTATTTCACTTAGATTTGTCACCATGTAGCTTTGTTTGATTTGGCCATTTTTAAAAAAATTCTCCCGTTGTTTCCAATGGTGAAGTTTTATAACAAAGAATCTGGGTTCTAGAAGTATGTAACGAATAAATGATATGGAGTGGCCATATTTGCATGTGTCTGTCCCCGGAAGGGTGGACTGTGATTTTATTGGATGTCTGCAGCTATTACCTTGAAGGATAAATTTTCATTTTTCATCTATTCTTCCCCATCTAGATTGTATCAGGATTAACTGTAATTCCAGTAAGTGCCTATTCAAAATTTTTAAAATGTTATTCCTCCATTATGATGTAGCTAGTGAAGAAAAACAAAAGAGAGAGCAAGAGAAAGTTGTTTATAAAACTCATGAGTTCACTTTTGAAATACACCAGTCCATCATCTGGGTTGTAAAAATTCATTTTGAAATCTGTCCAGCTGAAGACTTTCCTGCTGCAGTTCCTACCTCTAAGTGGGAAAAAGAGGTGAGAAATATCCTGTAACAGAAGGTACCAACACCTCTGTAGACCTGTGGATAAAGTTGACAGCATTTGTATTTTGGTAAATCTTGGACTCCAGTAGTTCTCTTTATAACCAAATTAAGATAAAATGCTGTGGCTCTTAATTTCCTTCACTTTCTGTTTTTATCTCTTAAATCAAACATAGAAAAAAAATCTCTTTCATTTGAAAGTTACTATTGAACTCTTCTAAATTCAACTAAAGTTTTACATTGAAAAATGTGTTTTTCCAAGTTTTATATATATATATGTATATATATATACACATATATATATACATATATATATATAAACAGAATATGACTTATCTAAAGAGGTTTTCTGGTTTACTGAGAGTATTTACATAATGAATTTTTACATCCTAATCATATATCTGCAAAAATAACCAAAACCCTTCAAATCTGTGATATGCATGCCAAGTGATGAGATAAAAAAGATGCATGGACTGAGTTTTTTTTTAATTTGGACTAGAGAACTTGAAAGGATGTAAGGACTGTGATTTTATTTTGAGTTGTAGCATTATCTTGAGTGAATTTATTTATTTACATAAATATTTAGGTTTTTCTTTTCCAGGTTTTGCTGACCACATTAAGGAATCTCTTCCAATATAAAAAAGTTGTTAGCTACTTAACTAAAATGGTTCTAACAAGCTTCTAATCTTTCATTGTCCTATTCAGTAAAATATATATGTATTTTATATCCTTGGAAAATGCTGAATGTGAGTTGATGGAATGCACTCCCAAAACCTTTGGCTGTGTATCCAAATGGCAGTAAGTCATCCTCTGAGGAACAAAATGGTGGTCTTCAGCTTACAAAAGCAATAAGCTTATAAAGCATGCTTCTGATAACTCAGATTTGTCTTTAAAATATTTTAATATTTATTTTAAAGGAGCATAAAAGACTGTCTTTCCAATCATAACAATAAAAAGGTAACAGAATCATGATTGGTAAAAAAAAAAAAAAATTAAGCTGTTAAACTGTCATCTAAGGCATTAAAACGGAGAAGGCAGTGGCAACCCACTCCAGTACTCTCGCTCGGAAAATCCCATGGACGGAGGAGCCTGGTAGGCTGCAGTCCATGGGATCGCGAAGAGTCGGACACGACTGAGCGACTTCACTTTCACTTCTCACTTTCATGCATTGGAGAAGGAAATGGCAACCCACTCCAGTGTTCTTGCCTGGAGAATCCCAGGGACGTGGGAGCCCGGTGGGCTGCTGTCCATGCGGTCGCACAGAGTCGGACACGACTGAAGCGACGTAGCAGCAGCAGCAGCAAGGCATTAAAAATCATCTCAAACAGACTCTAGTTCCTGAACTAATCTCTCAGAGCTCTCACACAAGTGGAATTTTTTCAAATATTCATCATCTCCTTTCAAACTCCGTCTCTACCGCACTCTGAAAAGAAGCACAGGTTTACCAATCTGATACCATAATCCAGCTTGCTTTCACCTCTGGATGGTAAATACAGGCAAAGCAACAACTCACAAACCCCTTTCCTGGGGCCAGATTTGTGACTCAAGGCAGCTGTAGATGTTCTGGATGCTTCCTGGATCTTAGAAAATCCATGTGAGGAAACTATTTCTTTCTAGACTTCTGCTTTATTTTTATTTATATTAGGTATGCAATAATGCATGGGTTTTTAGATTTACAAAATGTGGCTACATAAACTCTAGTATTTCATGGAAATTGCCCTATCAAATGTGCTTCTGTATTCTCTAGCTCTATCATTTTAAAATACACGTTTATGGTCTAATTACCCTTGTTAGATATTTCTCTTTATTTGGCTCATTATTATAAGACTGATACTAAGTATAATATTTTCTCTAGATATTTCACAGAATAATACTTTTGAGGACAAAGGTCTTTGATGGTTAGTGGATTTTTTTCCCCTTTTTAAAGATAACATCTTACTCTTAATTTTACTTGAATTAAACCAATGATTATGAGCTTTCAGTGCATACTGCGGACAGGACTGCAAATGCCTTAACTTGACAGCAGTCACTGGAAAGAACATTCAGTGATCAGGTAATTTTTTTATTTCCTTTGCCTTTGTTTTATATGGGGAATAATGGGCAAATATAGCCAGAACTCCAAGTTCCATCAGGAAATCATGTTATTACTGAACTTTGAGGATAAGGAGGAATTTACATTTTAAATAATGCAAATCTAACTCACAGTGATTAAATAAGCAGAGATTTCCACCTGGACTGTATTTCATACTCATAATGAAATATAAATAAAATACTTGTATCTCAGTATAACTTGTAGTTTAATGAAAGACTGATTTATTACATTTATCCTCTGCAAGCCACGAGTTTGTCTGAAAGTGAAATGTACATTTACTAACTCACGAACTTATACCACCACCATCTAAAAATTACACCACACCTAAGATATCAACTGTGTTGTGAGCTTAATATGCAATACCTCAGGTGATATCTTTTAAGACAGTTTCCACAGGAAATATACATACGGTACAAAAATTATTGTACTTTGAGAATTAATAGTAAATGATAAATCATTAATTTTGAATGGGAATCTCTCATTTCTCTACACTTATACAGAGTTGCTCTGCTGTTTCCTATAGTCATTCCATCCTTTCTCATCCTCCTTTCCCTCAGTTTATGGCAGGTGTTACTTCATATGGAAAAGAAAATACATATATCATCCGATTCTCCAATCTTTGCTACTGAAGAATAGGTAGTAGGTGAGGAGAGAGGAAGGTCTAGCTGTGTTGCATGTATTCAGACCTGTAGGACTACAAGATGGCAGATATATTTCTTTTTCGGCCCTTCTTGTGTCAGTAGTTTAGATGCAGCAATGTACTCTTCCACAGACAGGCCGAGCAAAGTCTTTTGTTAAGGTTCTTTTGAGAAAAGGCTGATTTGAATTTCAGGAACCATCTCTGTCAAACTCTTTGTTGCCGCCATCCTCCCCTAATAGGAAGAGCTGTCAAGAATTTTTAAATGGAAGGAAATAGCCTATTTTTATTTAAAAATAAAAAGCTTTTTTTCATGTATGGAGAATTTTTTTTTTTTTTCTAAAGAACGATCTCTGTGAATAGCAGTCATGTCAGTGTCAAAATGTATGCTTTGATCTCTCTGATTACAAATGGAATGTCTCTGCACACAATCCCACACCAGACTCAGTTCTTTGATGTCCATTAGCTTATTTCATTGCTAAGATATGTTTGTTGTGTACAGCTTGGTATTAGATTAGGTCAGTATTTGAAAATTTATGGAGGGGAAGGCAAACACAGAAGTGTATTATATCTACAGCCTTCCAATCTCATCTATCCAGTATAGTCAGATTATTCTTGGCTCTTCAGTCAACTCCAATATGGAGAACCACAATCTACCATCATAAAATAATTTTATATGGAAGTTGCTAAAAGAACCACCATCTTTTAGTGCAGATAATGTCTTCCCTGGACAGTGAAACTTACTTCAATAAAGGTAGATGGGAAAGGACAGTAGAGTCACATTCTTTTAACATAATTATTTGATTAATGAAAAAAGGACTGGTTATAGATGATTTTACAAAAACAGTTATATATTATAGAGATATACACTAATACCAAGTTATTACTAAAAGAGGCCAAGTCAGACAGAATAGTGCTTTGTGACTAACACATTATTTATTTGCATGAAAAGTGAGTGTATGAGGGTCTCTTTCCTAGCCCATAGTGTTAATTGACCTAAGTGTTTTAAAAAGTATAAAGAGTGCAAAAGAAAATTTCTACTCCCTGTAAAATTTTCTCAAATGCATTATTAGCAGAGTCTGTAGTATTATAATAGAAATGACATTGGTTTTATCCTGCATTCTCTTTGTCTGCCAAAGTATGTAGCTTGAGATAGAGTGACCAAGAGAGTCTCAGTTTCAAATTTGCTGCCCAGTTATCAATACATCCAAAGTCATTAGGCTATGTGTTTCTTTTTTTTTTTTCCTGATAATTTGGCATCTGTAGTGGTATATTGCATGTTTTAATAGTCTCAGTTTTTTTTTTTTTCTTTTTCTCTTCTTTTAGTAACCTTACAAATTGTTAGTGTTATAATCTTTGAAGGTTTAAATACATTGAAAATTTGAAAACTAAACTTGCTCCTATCAACTATAAGTGAGTCTTAGTTGTCATATAAGTAGCTACTTTAAATATGTAGCAGATGCAAGGAGGATTTTGTGATTTTTGTTTTTGTTAGTATTGTCTTTCCCTTTTTTTTTTTGTCTTTTCAAGTCAACAACATAATTATGGAATATTCTTCTTGCCCACAGGAAGGTTTGCAGCCTCCTCTGAATTCATATAAATGTGCATTTTAATAATATCATGATCTTTGATGTTTATTTTCCTTGTTTATTTATTTTTGTTTATTTAATCCTTATACATGGGTCTCTTCTGCCCACCTACTCTTTCTTCCTACCAAGATTTACTCATCTTCTCCATTTCCAATGTTGTTTTCTCTTGTTCTCCTTCTTCTTGTTTTCTTACAAAAATAAAAAGCTCTATGGGGTGAAAAAAAAAAAATCCCAGTAGGCAGAACTTCCAACTATGTTTGGCTTCTTATAGAAAATGATTTATTTAAGACACAGAGAAAATAAAATTGGAGATGGTATTAATGTGGGCAGAGTGTCAAGGGTTGAAGTTCAGCTTCTTTTTTTGGAAGTTCATTGTCTAAGGATTGCAAAGAAAGAAAATCTAAGGCCAAGTACTTAACCTCACTTTTGACTTGGATATAGTGAAGAAATGCCCTGAGTAATATGTTATTGGAAAATGTACTATGATGGATGCCCAGAGTGGATAATAAGATCTTTGTATTATCATTTTATTACCAGAATGAAAAGATCAACTGGATATTAGTTATCACCAATTTTGTTTTATGTAGATAAAAATGGAAAGCAATAAAAGAATGCAAAACGTCAACCAGTGGCACTTAAGCCATATTAGATTGCTTTGATCAGGCTGCCACTTGGCAGACTACTTAAAAAGATATGAGGGAATTTCTGGAGGCTGACTCTTGTTAACATGAAACAAATATTCAGTTCAGAGCAGCAGCCTGGTGCCTGAAGAGCAGCGAACTGCAAAAGAAGCCTCTGGCTCTGGCTCCACACAACCATCCTTGATTTGCAGAGTTCCATCAATCACTGCTTCTCACTGATTGGTGCTGTCCATCCACCTAGAATAGGAGCTGCTCAAGGAATAAAGGAAGATAAATATATACATACAGAAAAGGGCAG
Organism: Giraffa tippelskirchi; assembly: GCF_054371585.1. NCBI lineage: Eukaryota > Metazoa > Chordata > Mammalia > Artiodactyla > Giraffidae > Giraffa > Giraffa tippelskirchi. Next base: position 69,554,991 of record NC_137278.1, read on the forward strand.
TTTTTTGTTTGTTTGTTTGTTTTTCATTGCTGTCATTTTTAAAGCTTAAAGTATATATGAAGGAAAGGAAAAGAATTTTTATGAATGATTTTCAGCAAAAATATAAGATAATTTACATATAAAATAAAGAGACCATAGATTTCTGATGAAAAACAAATAACTAAAAGAAGCAAAAGCTGAGTCTTTTTCTTAAGGCCCATTGTGTAGGCAGTGTCTTTAGAAAAATATCAAAATTGAAATAAAATTTAAGGAAAGCCCATTTTAATTATCAACTCTTAATATTATGAGAATCATAAAGAGTGCACATTTAATGACTACACAGATTGTGCAAAATCATCGTATGGGAGCTTGGTAAGTAGAAGACTTGGGTCTATTTTAGTGAACAGTTAATTGGCTTATTGCTTACATGCAAATATAAAATGCTTCAGTGTTTTAAAAGATTGCTCTTTTGGTGCAGGTTAAGAATTCATCATGAAATCAGCCTCAGTTATTAATTTAGTCAGTTGAACACCTCCTTATTACTATGGCAAATGGCTGTGCTCAAAGAAATTCAGAATTCCAGATTTGGGTTAACCAAATTAATCAAGGTCTCTTTCATTGTTGAAAGTTAGTGTTGTAACTATGGCCACAGTAGAAATTGTCAGAAAAGCCTACAATGTTTTAGAAGAAACATTCTGAACTTGATATTTCCCTTGGCTTCTGGGAAAAGGAAATTTTCTTTTCTACCACAAAATGTCACAAATTGTGAAACCACAACTTGTTGATCAGAGGTTCTTATCGTGCTATTAGAGAGAGCTGATTTCTGAAACATTTGCCATTTCCTTCATAGGTTAGAGTTTTGCCTTGTTTTTGTTTGTTTTTTTGATAGGGAGGTAGCATTTTAGCAAGCTATCATTGATCCAAAAATTGAAGGTAAAAATATGAATTAGACATTGCTAGCTACTATTAAGATTTTTTTTAATCTAGCCAGTCTCATTGTGAGATATATGATTAGAAATTCATTCATTTTAAAGAAAACATTAATTGTTTGTATTTGGAGCATTTTTTTACTTATGTGCCTCTATGATTCAGGTTCATAGACAGTTAATCCTAAAGGCTCAGAAAGACTAAAAAGAGCTCAAAACTTCTGTTTAAAATAGCCTCTAATCCTTAGGACAACCTTAATGTTCAATGATGATACAAAGTGCCACGACAAATAACTCATTTTACAAATGTAGACTTGTAAAATATATTAATATTTTATATGTGAATATATTGCAATGTGACAAATATATTGCAATTTTTCAAGAAGTTTTGCCTTCCTAATCTTTCTCAAAAGAAAGCCATTAACAATTTACACTTCATCAATTACTTACCTATCAGAAAACATGGAAACAAATAATATAATCATGGATTTCAATTCCTCATTTAGTCGCTAGATAGAAATTATGTATCTGCTAACTGCTAAAGTGGATGCATAATTTAAAAGACATTTTGTCCACTTAACCTTATGTCAGACATGACTAATATAAGCCTTCAAGATGAGCTTTGTTTAGTTTCCTCTCTTCTCTACTCAGTTGCTTCTGCTTGCTTAGAGCTTCTCAGAGAAGGCAATGGCACCCCACTCCAGTACTCTTGCCTGGAAAATCCCATGGATGGAGGAGCCTGGTAGGCTGCAGTCCATGGGGTCGCTAAGAGTCGGACACGACTGAGCGACTTCACTTTCACTTTTCCCTTTGATGCACTGGAGAAGGAAATGGCAACCCACTCCAGTATTCTTGCCTGGAGAATCCCAGGGACGGCAGAGCCTGGTGTGCTGCCGTCTATGGGGTCGCACAGAGTCGGACACGACTGAAGCGACTTAGCAGCAGCAGCAGCAGCTTAGAGCTTCTACTTTTTCATATCTTCTGCTTACCATGGCGTCTCCTACCTCATGGTTATTTGTCCACTGCCTCCTCCTGTGCATTTTTTTTTTTTTTTTTTGCTGCTCTTTAAACTGTTGACGAAATGTATGCTATGTATTCAAACTCCCCTAGAAAGAGAATCTAGTGGATTCATTACTTATCCTTGCTCTGTTGAGCAGAGCTTTCAAGTCACGTCACCTCATAAGCCACTGACCAGACTTTAACTTTGGGGGAAGATGCCCACTGGTGATCCAATGAACTGTCCTCAGAGAAGGGGACCACAGAGTCAGTATACGCACCTCCAGGGTAATGTAGGAGCAGTGGGCTCTCCCCACAAGCATCTCTTCTTCAGGCCATCTGATTAACAGTGTTTTGACTTTAACCATGAAATACCCTTGAGAATTACAATTTCTTCAACACATTACTGGCAAACATATGGTACATAAGTCAAGTGAGCAAGGCTCTTTAAATCGGGGGGCAATGCATGGGACCATAAAAAAGTTGGAGATTGAAATGTTCAATGTTGCTCAGAGGTCTTATCCATTTCTCTTACTTGTGACCAATGGGAACAAAGAGAAAGATAGGTAAGAAGTTCATTATGAAAACCATTTCCCAAAGATAAAGTAAGAAATTCTAAGAATATTTCAATTACTGTTACTTTTATTGTACTTAGTATCAGATTGTGCTTTGTTATTTGTTCTTTGAATGCATCATTCATACAGTTGTGAGTATTCTTCACCCTCCCATCACCCTTCCCAGGAGGTCAGTCTAAATATAAGACTTGAAATATTTTATGCACAGTACTATTGAAATAAATATGTTGTATGTGTTTCTTTAAAAATATAGGGTCATGGTGTGCAAATGTTTTGCAACATTTTTTTTTTTTTTACTTCAGCAATATACTGAAAAAAATATTAATATGTCCAGTTTGTGAATATGGCATGCAGTACTGAAAAATCTGATCCATTGCTTATTTCAGATTTTATACTGAAGTGATATGAAGCAGATCGAGGTCACTGAGCCAGCTGAAGATAAAATAGGGAGAAAACACATACGTACAAAAATAAATTCTATCATGATTCATCAGAGACCTCAGAGCAATCATATGAACACTGATCAGAAGCATCTGTGAGCAAGATCTTGAGAAACAAACTAGATTGGAATAACTGTAAATGAAAAGATACTTTGCCCTGGTATAAGTTATTATCATTGACACTAACTCACTAAAATGAAAACCTAACTAAAGTAATTTTAGTGTAGCAAGACTGATGAGAAGCAAGCACACAAATATAACATTTCTTCTAGCAGCTGGCTGACCAGCTCCAGGGACCCTCCAAACACTCTCTCCTGAGATTAACCAAATTAATCTGGTATAAGATTTAATTGCTAATAGCCATTGCTATAGGTGGGCAAGCACCATCTTAGAATAGCTCCTGTTTAGTAAGGCGTGTCGTTCATTTCAGAAGACTTTGTCCCAGCTTCAAACAAAGGAGTAATCCCAATATTTTACCAATTACTAAAATAAATGGTCAAATAGAATCATAGCACTCAAATTAGTGACTAAAAGTTAGCCAGATAAATAAGCTAATTATCAGTACAATAAAAGAAAAATTAAATTTAGTTCTCTTTGTAATTGTAATAATAAAATTCAAAATAAAGAATTTAGGAAATCATTATATCAGTACTTTGAAAACAATTTATATTATCATTCTAATTTTTACATGATAGATGAATGAATTATCATATATCATTTGTTCATAGCTTTCTTTGGGGTACTGAGGAAAAAAAGAAAAAAGGATCAAAACAAATGAGACACTATAGTGCAAAAATCCTCAAGACAAATTATCCTTTATCATATTCCTGAGAATGCATTTGCTTTTTTAAAACAATAGCTATTGTAATGTTTACCACAAATAGTGAAAGCTAGATTTTCAAGCATTGTTATGACTTCCTAGTGAAATGAAAAGGAACAAAATCTTAAAGACAGAAGCTTAGCTTTTTATTTTTATTTTTTCTTAATGTGCTTCTTATTCTGGGAGAAGGTTTTTACAAGAATACCCCCAAAATACTGAGTGACAGCAAAATTTTGTTAAGTCAATCTCACATTTAATGATATTCAAATACACTTATAGTGTTAATAGTACTATAATATTAGTATTAGTAATAATATTATAGTATTAAATTATTCCTTTAATTTGACAGAAGTGTACATTCTTCTTGATCTTCTCATAAAAATAAACAGTGCTGTATTTGGATGAGAGATTATTTGATTTTAACATCTTTGCATTTGTCATTGCAATTCATGGGTTTCTTTATGAGATGTCAAATTGAGTATTTGTAAATTTCAAAATGCTCAATATTTGTATGCATTTTCATTTTTGTTTTCATTCAGGTAGTTTGGCATTGTGTAGGAATTGCGTAAGACTTGTTTAAGTTTCTGTCAATATAAATCAATATCATCCTTTTCTTCTCATGTTACACCAAGGCTCAGTATATTTTCAGTTTAAAATGCTTACTTAAAATCATATTAACTGTTTAGTACTTAATTTTATACATGCAGACTATCCTATAATGTGATAAGCTTTTCTTGGAAATGGTCTTTTTTTCTTAAAATAAAGTCACAGTCCAGATTTTTCCTTTCACCATAGTAGGTTTGTTTTATTATGCTTCTTCCTAAACAAGTCACTTGAGCTAGATTAGACTTAAAAAGAGCTCTTTTAAAACATTATTTTAGTAATATATAATTTGTGTTCATTTTTTACTGTGTTGTAGTTATATTCTTAAAAGGTAAATTGTATTTCTTAAGAAGTATGTTTTTTTACTTTGAAAATGATTTACATCAGAGGTATTTATCCTGATCTGTCATAAATGGGTACAATCAATGTCAAGGTTGTGTGTAAAGGCTAAATGTTTCTTATAAACCTTGTCTATCTATTTGCTTAGAGCTATGGTATCTAGCCAGATATGAAACAGGAGGGGACGTAGCTGTATATAGTAAAGTTTATTTTGTAGATGATAGGATAGGGTTGGTATGAGTTAGGAAAATGGCAGAGGAGTCTCCATGGGGTATTTCCAGCAGCTCTCCAAGGTCAGACCTCTTTGCATACAAAATCTATGATTTCTTTTAATTAAATACTCATTAAGCCTTGAATCCCCAGTTCCTAAGCCAACTACTCTCTTTGCATTTGGAAGTTACTGACTACCGGCCTCAGGTCATTTTGCTCTCCTAGACTCAACACATCATTAAATTTATTTTCAAGGGAACTAAACAAAAACACTGTCTAAATAATCAGCCAGATAACCAAGTAGCCCAAGTTTTCCATTTCTTGGACTTATCAGATTCCATGCTGCCAAACATGAAAACAAGGGGATGAAACTTTATATTTTTGACACTTCTTAGTGAAGATTGGTGTTAAAAGTTAATGGAGTTACTTTTCATTAACTATTTGGCTTAATTCAATATTAAGAGGTATTCAATCTAACATAAAAAAAGTTCACAAAAATCTAAACAGATATACTCACTCAATAAATAATTAAGCATGACTTTTATATTCAAGGCACTGAACAATAGGACCTAGGGTATTTTTCCTGAAGTTCTAAGCCCAGGTGGCTCAGTGGTAAAGAATCTGCCTGCCGGTGCAGGAGACATGGGTTTGATCCCTAGGTTGGGAAGATGCCCTGGATAAGGAAATGGCAACCCTTTCCAGTATTCTTGCCTGGAAAATCCAGTGGACAGAGGAGCCTGTTGGGCGACGGTCGACATGGGGTCACAAAGAGTTAGACATGACTTAGTGACTAAACAACAACAGCAAAGGGAGAATAACAATAGTGACAATATAATACTGATAATATTATTATCATTATTATAAATGAAGGTGTACTATGCACTAGGCATTGTTTTAAGTAATTAAAATGCCTTAAATTTATATTGCAAAATGTTTCTATTGTTAGCTTATTTTAGAGATAAGTATACTGAGACACAGAAAATTTATATAATTTACCAGGATCACATAGCTAGTGACTCATGGAACTAGGATAAAAAATCAGAGGATCTGTGAATCTAGAACACATGCACCAGACCAAGATATACACATTGTAGAAAGTTTAAAAGAAAGGAAAGACTTAAATAGCAATCTAACCAAAGTAAATACAGTGTAATTGATTAGTGTGGGACTATTTCATTTCTCCAGTGGTTTTTTCAAGTTTACAAAATGCCTTTCTTCTATTGTTCCTGTTCATTTTTGAACCAAGTTTAATGTCTAACTTTATTTGCTCAAAGTACTTTTTAGTTGGGCTTCCCAGGTGGCACTAGTGGTAAAGAACTCACCTGCCAATGCAGGAGACATCAGAGACGCCCATCCGTTTGATCCCCGGATCAGGAAGATCCCCTGGCAGAGGAGGGCGTGGCGACTCCCTCCAGTATTCTTGCTTGGAGAAGCCCATGGACAGAGGAGCCTGTCGGGCTACAGTCCATAGGGTCACAAAGAATCAGACATGACTGAAGTGTCTTAGCACAGCACACGCACAGAACACACTTTTTAGTTAGGGGGGAATATTTGTAATATTTTTAGCATAAAGAAATTTGTCTGTCCTTAGGAGTCTATAAAAGTCTCTTTTCCTATACAGTAAGGACAATATAAAAATATTCTCAATAGTTCTCAAGGATCAGCTAAACTGAGGAGAACTTGAGGAGGATTAGAGAAGAGGAAGAGTTAGGTGACTGGGCTGGTACTTCAGCCTTATGGCTGTGTGGGTGATTGGTCTATCCAGGGTCGTGATTGGCACCAGACCTGGCCAACAAGACAGCTCTGAGACAGACAGCCTTTCTGATACCCCAGAGGCCTTGTCATTAAGGGCTGACAGACTCGGGAAGGTGATGTAACCATACCTCTTATGTTGATAAATGGAGTCTTGTCTGCATATTCCTGAATGTAGAGCTAACTAAAAGAAAACTTTAAAAGTTCAGTTCAGTTCAGTTCAGTCGCTCAGTCGTGTCCGACTCTTTGCGACCCCATGAATCGGAGCACGCCAGGCCTCCCTAGCATGCCAGGCCTACCAAGACAGTTCAGTTCAGTCGCTCAGTCGTGTCCGACTCTCTGTGACCCCATGAATTGCAGCACGCCAGGCCTCTCTGTCCATCACCAACTCCCGGAGTCTACCCAAACCCATGTTCATCGAGTCGGTGATGCCATCCAACCATCTCATCCTCTGTCGTCCCCTTCTCCTCCCGCCCTCAATCCTACCCAGCATTAGGGTCTTTTCCAATGAGTCGACCCTTCGCATGAGGTGGCCAAAGTATTGGAGCTTCAGCTTCAACATCAGACCTTCCAATGAACACCCAGGATTGATCTCCTTTAGGATGGATTGATTGGATCTCCTTGCTAAGCACAAAACTTCCACTCCTTTTTAGGGGTGGCTCAAACAGCATGCAGTTTGAGCAGTTACCCAAGCTCTGTGTTTAGAAGGGCCTGTTTTTAGATAAATACTTAGCTATCACTGTTCTGAAATGCTACATTTTGAACAAGAGTTGCACATCTTCACTGGGCTCAGAAATTATTTAATTGGTCCTTCCCCTTGTAAGCTAGTGAATTGCAAAAAAATAAAAATAAAATAATCTTAATCTGAAAGTGCCATTTATATGTTTCTAATTTTAATCAGCTCTCCTAGCTGATTCATGTGGAAATAAAAACAAAAAATTCTGCTCCTAGCCCAGTATCTAAAAATTGAGAAAGATAAAACAGAAAGATTTAATAAGAATGACTTTTCTTTCATTTTTGTTTGTCCTTCAAGGAGCGATCTAATTATTTTTTAAAGTAATTATTTTAAAACCAGAAACTAATGGCAAAGTCAGATAGCCGGCTGAAGGTGTCAGAATTACAACATAAGAAACACATCCTCCTGTCATTTACAGGTATAAGTGCTGTTGCCAGGAGCTATGACTTAGGCACCCAGCAGAGGTGGCTCTTGCTTCTGTTTCTCCTGGCTTTTCTCTCTTCCTATTATTGTCACAACGACAAGGCTTCTTTCCAGCTTCCCACTGGATCTTGCCTCCCACTGGAGGCTATAGTCCTCAAAGTCAACTGCCAAATAAAGCTTAATACCTGGAAATTTTGATATAGATAGACACCTAATTTTATACACATACACAAATGTCATGCATTTAATGAAAGTTGCTATTCTAAATTTGTAAAACAGGAAAGGTAATTACATTTTAGAAGTAGAAGGACTTTGCGATTGGTTTAATGCCATTTACAGCCTTTTAAAATTGTTTTTAGTTTTTGTTATTGTCATTGTTTTACTGATAAGAAAACTCAAACCAAGAGCTGTGGTAGCATTAGACAAAGTTAGAATAATTAAGGTTGTTGTTTAGTTGCTAAGTTGTGTCTAACTCTGGCGACCACATGGCCTGTAGCCCACCAGGCTCCTCTGTCCGTGGAATTCTCCAGTTAAGAACACCAGAATGGGTTGCGATTTCTTTCTCCAATAATTAATGTTATGTTGGATTTAATGGTCACAGTCAATCTAAAACTCCAGTCTCCGGACTCAAACTCATGACTATTTTTCCATTGTTTATTTCTTTAATACTCAATGTGAAGATTCAGGAGAAAAGAGAATTTGTCTGTTTATTTATGTGTCTCTTAGAGAGACCTGAAAACTACAAGCTGGCCTACTGTTTAAACAAATAATTATTGAAACAAAGCCATATCCATTTGTTTATATATAGTCTATGGATGCTTTTGCACTATAATAGCAATATTAAGTAATTGCAATGACAACCAAATTCGGCAAAGCAGAATATATTTACTCTTTGGTCCATTCAGTTCAGTTCAGTCGTTCAGTCATGTCCAACTATCTGCGACCCCATGGATTGCAGCACGCCAGACTTCCCTGTCCATCACCAACTCCCAGAGCTTCATTTGGTCCATTGCCAGAAGTATTTTGACCCCTATTAGATCTACTAGAATGTAAGCTATAGAAAGCTCCTTGAAAATCTAACTTGGGACATTCTCAATGTTGAGATCAGTGTTTGGCACAAAATAATTTTTAAACTAAATTAGTAGGCTAGCTCAGCTGGTAAAGAATCCACCTGCAATGCAAGAGACCCTGGTTCGATTCCTTGGTCAGGAAGATCCGCTGAAGAAGGGATAGGCAAAGAGTTGAACACGGCTGAGTGACTAAGCACAAGCACATGGGTACCACATAATCCAGAATGAATAAGACTAGTTACATGAGACCAGATAAACAGCAGATATAACATGGACCATTCAGTTTCAAAATTTCCTAATTCTAAGATGTATGGTCCTGTAATAACTTCTAATTCAATTGCTGGGTGCTATAGGCAATTTAATGATCTTAAAAAAAAAAACAGTTATGTATAAAGATAGAACCAATGGCATCCCTAAGGCAATGTGAATTTTTTTGTTATTATTTACAGAAGTACTGTAGAAACTCCACTTTCGTGTGATGCCCATCTTTAGCCCACATAGCTGTGGTTGAAAAGGCACAACCTATTCTTAATAAAATGAAGATAGATCATTTCTAGAAAGCAAACTAAGTGAATTCCTACCTACCCATCGTCTATGCAGTTTGCTGGGTTGTGGCTTTGCAGAAATACTTATTCAAGTCCCCATATTTAAATAGCTTAATTGAGCAAACAGATTAGCTCCTCAAATCCCTAGGTTGTTACATATGGAAATTACTTACATTTAATATTTCAGGCAACAAAAAGGAAATCTAGAACCAACTAGTTTGAACTATAGTGAGAAACAGGGTACCTCATACCGATGACCCATTTATGTAGTTAGCATCTTTAAAAAATATCAGTGGAAGGCAATAGCTACCTAAAGGATATGTAATGAGTCTAAGCTTTGCAGCCCTCAAGTCTAGAACTTTTAAAAATCAAGATATAGTAGGTCTGGGTTTGATTTTCTCAAGCTACATTCAACTTTCAACTCTAGGGACAGCTGTCATTACAGTCTACTAGACATCTTTAATCACATTGCTTCCTAGACTTCTTAGCTTTGTTTTAATCTTCACTCTTGTCCTTTAATGTTATTTTTCCCCTACCTTAAAAAACAAACAAACAATGAATATACTTCACAGGACATTTTCACAGAAAGCTTTCTTACAAAAAGGATCCAAAATTGCTGTTATATACATCTTGAATATGAAGTAAATTTGAAATATTCATAAAATAATATGAAATAAATATTAAAAATAAATTTAAAATACATTTGCAAAAATATCTGAAATGATCAGTGATGTTGTATACATACATGTAAACTAACCTCCCATGGAGCTATCTGTAAAATGGGAGAGTTGAATTAGTTATTTCCACATCCATTTGAAGCTATTCTTTTTTCATTAAATAAATTCATTTATTGATTTATGACAAAATACTTTCAAAGAGAATATAGAGTGATTAGCAAAAATAACTTAAATAATTAATTAGGGAGAAAGGTCAATATGCAGTTTTGTTTTTTTTTTAAAGGAAAGAAAAGAATCAAGTTGCTGAAAGTAAGCATATATCCTAAATCTTGATTTCATGATGAATAGAAAGAAATAAGGATAGGCAATCAGTTCTATAACTCACATGGCATAAGAGGAAATAGCCTATAAAATCTTCAGAAAAGAGTTTGTGAATTTGGACTTTGCAGTTAAAAAGAGTATTGAAAATGCATGTTAAAGAGCTGATAATGTAGGCAGACCAAAAAGAGTAGCTTTGAATAACTCTGGACCTTGGTAATGTAATAGAGGTTCAGTTCAGTTCAGTTCAGTCGCTCAGTCGTGTCCGACTCTTTGCAACCCCATGAATCGCAGCACGCCAGGCCTCCCTGTCCATCACCAACTCCCGGAGTTTACACAAACCCATGTCCATCGAGTAGATGATGTTCTAGAAAAAAAAAATTTTTTAATTCAGTGAAAAATCTTTTTTCTGAATCGAACTTTGAAAAGAAAAAGTTACTTGCAAATGATTTTTAAAAGCCTTTTCCGGAGTTTTCTAATAAAGAAACTCATCATTTTCCTAAAGGAAGAAATGAGTGCCTCCCCACCCCCCTGCCGCCCCGGAGGGTTCTGCCGAGTTCAGGGCTTCTGGGTGATGCCTTAGGGGACAAGTTAGCCTGCTTCTTTAACAGAATAGCAACTTCCCCTTTATGTGATTTTTATATTCTTTATGTGAGATTACAGGTGGAAAAAAATAATTGCACCATTTTAAAATAATAATTAACTACTGCCACAGTTTTGTGATTATTCACTCCTTAGCATACACATTGATGCTGGGAGAAAGGTTAGAATCAATGAGACATGTTTTGATATCCCAAAAGGAAAAAGAAATTTCAAAAGGAATTCAGATCATTAATGGTTTGATTGATTATTATTCTGCCATGGGGACAAATGACTCTGACATTCAAAATTTCAACAGAGGATAAATTATCCTAGGTCAGACCTAGGAGAGAAGACATCTCTATCACATTATAGCTATGTGACCTTGGGCTGAGTTGTTTTAGCTTTCTAGGCCTTCAGTTTCACGTCAGCAAAATTATAATAATGTAAAGATGAAATAAGTTAATAAAGTGCCTGGTACATAACAAATATTTACCAGGTCCCAACTTTCTTCTCAGTAGCAAATTAAGGACCAGCAACCACAATCCTTATTTCCCTGTCCAGTTCACTTTCCATGACACCTCATGTCACATAGATACATTGTTTTAAACTGAGAATATTAAGTGCATTAAAAAAAAAGCCTCTTCCAAAATCAATCTCTTCACATTTTTAATAATGCAGGGAAGAAGCTTGAAGATGGTCCACAGAGATTTCATGAACCAAAGGGTTATTTTTAATTGGATTTTGTGCCTGTTGTTATGGAAATTATTGTTTCATGGATAAAGCTTTATGATTTCACTGCAAGATCAAGCCCAGAATGGGGTATAATGATGATATCACCCTTATGCTTCTTTTTCTTGACAAAACACTTAAATTAAGAGAATGGGAGTGAGACTGCTTCAAAAGCACACATTTCTAAGAAAAAAAGATCCACCCTATAAAAATAGCTTTAAAAATGATATATTCTCTTTTCAAAGATCAAAACTCAGAATGGCCCTTGCTGCCAGTAGGATGCTAAGATTCTGCAGAGTTATTAAACACTTCACTGTTGAAACTAGAAAGAGTTCCTTTGATCCTGGAACTCACTTTCAACATTTGGTCTCAAAGCATTTTTGCAGTTGTTGAACTGCAGTTGTTCAACAGGCTTCCTCTAGTTATTTAGTGATCAATCTCTCCAAACTGGTCTATCTAGACTAGTTTTTATTCATGTGTCCAGATGCAATTTAACTTCTCTAAAGAAACAAAAAGAGATGATTACTAATCTTAATGGTGGTTCTGTTTAAATTGAAAGTGTTAGTCGCTCAGTTGTGTCCAACTCTTTGCAACCCCATGGACTATAGCCCATCAGGCTCCTCTGTCCATGGAATTCTCCACACCAGAATGCTGGAGTGGGTAGCCATTCCCTTCTCCAGGGGATCTTCCCAACAGAGCAATCGAACCCCAGTCTCCTGCATTACAGGTGAATTCTTTACCATCTGAACCACCAGGGAAACCCAAGACAGGAGGCAATTCATCCTGCAAAATTTAACTTATATCACTGGCTCATTTTAAGCCTCAAAGAAACCTCAAACAAGGAAGACAGAACTTGTTTCATCAATAACATCCTAAGAGAGAAATCAGGATAGTAGTCTGCAGTATTAAAGCAGTGATCTCTTGTTGGACAGACTGCTGAGGTTTCTTCTAGTACTTGGTTCTCTAATTTATTTTTCTTTCTTCTTTTCTCTCTCCTTCTTCTTGAAATTTTCATACAAAATCCTGTGATCCTTGGATATTGGCTAGATTGTCTGGTAGAATTCGGTGGAAGAAATTGTGAACCCCACCCTGATCCTGAATCAATTGCAAGTCATGTAACTCAATGTCATGTCTTTAGTCATTTTAGTTTACCAAGAAATGTCAGTACATTAAAAAAAAAAGTGGGGGGGAATCCATCAGCAAAAAATGTATCATTAAAAACATCATGATTTTTTTAAATGAATCAAAATATCAGATTATTAGCAAGGCTTATTGTTAATAAAACATTTTCAGTTCTAATAAAAGTTCCTTTGTTTTTATGTGGAAGAGAGACATTTGTCTAATTTGTCATTTCAGTAATGTCAACAGATACTTTCTGCTATAGTCTCTCTATCCTAAACCAACTTAAATTCAACTTGCACAGGTTTACATAGGTTCACTTGCAAATTACTTTTCCAGTTGCTTATACTTCTGGCTCTTTTTCCTTTGGTCCTTAGCTGGAAATCACTTCCCTGTACCATTTCTTAATCATTTTTTCCCCTCCCACTCAACACTTGGCCCTTTATGGGCAGTGTTTTTCTTGACTTTCTTCACTTCCTAAGAGTCAGTACTTCTACCTATACCCACTCTCTGGGCCTTCACTCGACTTAGTTGTCAGACACAACATTCCAGAAATTGAAGAACCTGGTGACTATTGAAGGTACATGATATAAGTGCAAAGAGCAGTCATCACACAGTCTAATACCCAGAGCAACCTTCTTGCCAGGGCCTAATCAACCAGGTGCCATTCATTGAAAATTATTAGCTAATGGCCTAGGGTCAGATCTCTCCCCAAGGTCAGATGTCTTATGAGGCTATCTACTTCATTAGCCAAAAAAAAAAAAAAATAATAAAGGAAAAAAGAGATAGTGCAAAACAAGAAAATTTCTGAGAGAGGGAAAAGTTTGTGCAAAGTTGGGAGCATTGCTGTGTTGAGTGTGCCTATTTATGACAACAGGTGCATTTGTTTGTCTTTGATTGATGCATAATGTTAAAGATTCTTCTTAAACTGTTACACCTGAATATCTGTTAACTGGTAATTTTCCTTGCTTGCTGTGACTCTAATGGGCTTGAGAATTGATCCAGCCAGTCTCTCCTCTCTCTGTCTTTTTCTCTTCTCTTTCTTTCATTTCTTTCTCTCTTCTCTCTCCCTCCTCTCCCTCGCTTCCCCCCTTTCTTGGTATCTTTCTGTCACTCTCTGTGAGGTTCATTTGCTTGACTGATTCTGAGTGTCCATAATGACTGTTTGGCATATTCTACAGGCAAAGGTCCCGAGACCCTTTTTGCTGGCTATAACCTCAATGATAATGAATGGCACACAGTACGTGTGGTTCGTCGAGGAAAAAGTTTAAAGTTAACGGTGGATGACCAGCAGGCCATGACAGGTAAAGCCCGATCACCTTTGCCTTTGTTGAAGCTTTTGACTTTCCTATTTCTTGCAGGTGACCTTGAAAACCAAATGAACAGCTTGAAGCTAATAGACAGTTCATTTCTTATTCAAATTCTTCCAGCGACAATTAAATTTAATAAGCTGCATGTTGTTTTCTTTTCTCTCAAATGAGCAACAATTTTTTGTCATGTTCCTTTCCACTTAATAATTCAAGAAGTTATAATATATTTTAATTTTATGCCTTGATAAATATCTCAGGGCTTCATAAAATATTGAAGTTATTGTTTGGAGGCCAATTCCTGTTCAGTTTCTTTGTTATATATTTAGGTGATGAACAGCATCAACTTATACTTTTTAGCTTCTGGATACATTGATAGATACGCTGGCATTCTGTCAGGTGAACAGCTTTTTATTTTAAGCTATGATAGATCATTTTTGGCCATTTAGCTCTGTTGGTTAAGCTCTAATGTTAAGAACGTCAAATTCAATCCCTGATTTGTGGATTTCTGAATGAGGTGAGGAATATAAAGGCTCACCCCAGAGACAGAGGGAAACCAAATGAAACAGGAATTGGCTTACCTTTATTCTCTCTGCTGAAAATAACTTCAAGCATATGACCCACTGGGATATTAGCTCGCCTTTTTTTAGAGAACATCTCCCTGTTAATTATTTTAGTGAAAGATACAAGATGGTCCTTGTGCAGCACAGAAGTGTCTGTTCTACATTCAGTCTCAAGGGGGTTTCCATTCTCAGAGATCAGGTGATTATATCAATGAAGAAATAATGTGTATGGGATTTTAACTTTTAAGAGAATCATTCCGCAGTTCAAACGAAGCAAACTACCAACCCATAGATCTCTTACTGTCTTGTATTTCCTTAGCCCTTTATGGCTTTCCAAAACTTTTGTCTTCATGTGGGAGCAAACTTACTTTGTTTCAGAATCATCTGAAGAGCTTTAAAAGG
The DNA here is from genome assembly GCF_054371585.1 of Giraffa tippelskirchi. Classification (NCBI taxonomy): domain Eukaryota; kingdom Metazoa; phylum Chordata; class Mammalia; order Artiodactyla; family Giraffidae; genus Giraffa; species Giraffa tippelskirchi. The sequence continues at coordinate 69,570,102 of NC_137278.1, forward strand.
ATCATTTCCTGGCCAGACACCACAGAAAGTGTGAGAGGAGCCCATTATTACTATTTCTTAAAATCTCTCCAAAGAACTCTAAGGCAGCTGGCCCATGGATTGGCATTTAAAAACCACTGCTATGTTATGGCGTTTTATTCTCCCAGGAAGAAAATCAACCAGGGACTTATTAGCATAAGCCCTTATTCAAAATTGCCAAACATGAGACGTCTCTAAAGAAACTGTGTGAGTTTAGGGAAGGGAGGTAGAATTTTTACTTTGAAATGCCATTGTTACCAGAACTGAGAGAGAGCCTGCGGTTTGTTTTTTTGTTTTTTTTCAATTGTGTTTATTTGTTAACTTTAAAAAATTTGTTTGCTTTTGACTCATGGTTCATTTATTTATATTTACTAATATGCTAATATATATATATGACTATGTTGAGTGCTTTCTCAGATATAGCATGATTTTATGAGGATAGTATATACACACACACACACACACATATATATATATAAACACATATCAAAATCACACAGTAACTTATCATCTGGGATAGTATATGATGTACTAAAAGGTTGAGTAAACAACTCATGTCCTTGAGGTTCAAAAGAGCTTCAAGATTTCAGGAATAGCTAAAGCAATCAATAATATTTGAAGGCTGTAAAGAAAGGATAATACAGATAAGATTATGTGGGGAAGGATAGAATGGCTTGTATGAGGCTAGACAGACTAGTGTTCAGGCAGCAGAGAAGGTTTGTTCATTTCATGTAACCACAGGACAGCTGACAGGGCTAGAATGGCCTTTGATGCCAATAGGTCAGTGCTTCAAATGAAGGAGTTCATATTTCATGGGTTTTCAGGCAGTTGGGAAGTCACTGCATTTAAGCTGGAAAATAAGTTAAGAGAATATGTTTTGAGCAACATGAATTCTGTGCAACGTGCTAAATGGTTCAGAATGTAAAGCAGTAAAGTCCTAAACTACAGTGGCTGAAGAAGGTATAGAAACAAAAGACTGGGGCAACACATTCTTAAAAAGTTTTGTTTAGAAATAGTTTCAAATTTATAAAAAATTTCAAAAGTAAAATGACAGTGATATACTTTTACTGTTGTGAGCATGTTATCCCATTTGCTTTGACATTTTCACTCTTTTTTTTTTTTCTTAACCAAGTGAGATTAAGTTACATACTTAATAGCCCTTCACTCTAAATATTATACTTCAGTGGACATTTTCTAAAGATATGAATATCCCTTTACCGAACAAAGAGCTACTAACTTCAGTAGATTTGGCATTGATGCAATACATTTCATCTGTCCCCTCATCCATATTTCCCTTTTGTCAGTTAACCCAGTGTTGTCTTTTGTAGCATTTTCACCTCTAGCAGAGCATACAGTCTAGGGCCAGACACTGCATTTAGTGTTTGTGTCTCTTTAGTCTCCTTTAATTGAAAACATTGCCATAGACTTTCTTTGTCTTTGATTACATTAACAAATTAAAAAGATATATACTCCTCCAATCTTTTATCCATGTAAAGTCATTCTTTGGGCTTATCTGATGTTTCATGATGATTGAATTCAAGTTTTACATTCTTGGATGAAATACCACATTGTTGATGGTGTGATCTTCTTACAGTATCCTGTCTGGAGACAAACGATATCCATATTCTTGACTCATGATTTTAACACTTGGTCAGTATGTTGCCCAGTTTCTGCATTGTATGATGAGTATGTTTTACTCGCTTACAACTAATAAGCTGTCTGTGGAGAGACGTATTAAGACAATGAAAATATCTTAATATCTTCCTCAAATATTTGCCCCAGATTATCATCTACTGAAGATTTTGCCTGGTCCAGTCTTTAACACAGTAGTTGTAAATGATTATTTTCAAACCCCGTTACTCTGTCCACGTTCAGAGTCAATACTTAGCCTTCTACTGTATACAAGAGCTAGCCCTTCTTTCTTTTTCTTTTCTTTCCTTTTCTTCCTTCTCTCCCCATCTTCCTCCTTCTCTCCTTCCCTCCTGTCTTCCTTTCCTTCCTTCCTTATTGATATGGACCCACAAGTTTCTGTATTTTCAAATAGTTATAATTACTTAATTATTTTGGTGCTTAAAATGTCCATTTGAGCCAGTGTGAGTCCCTGTGATCTTGTAACATGCATTCACCTCAGATTTTTTTTTTTTTCTCACTTTTTGGCAAAACAGAATATTTCTGGCACAACTTTTACTACCATGCCCCAGCCCTGGACTGAGACATTTACTTTCTATTTAGTGGAGAATTAAGTGTAGGTGGTTGGTATTGGTATGCTCAGCACTGCTTTGCAACCTTTTCAGGAGGCTAAGATGGTAAATACACTCAAGTATAAATACATATACCTGAATATATATAGTTGCTAAGTTTAGTTGCTAAGTCATTCCCAACTCTTTTGTGATCCCATGGACTGTAGCCCACCAGGCTCCTCTGTCCATGGAATTCCCAGGCAAGAATACTGAACTAGGTTGCCATTTCCTTCTCCAGGGGATCTTCCTGACCCAGGGATCCAATCCTCATCTCTTGCATTGGCAGGCGAATTCTCTACCACTGAGCTACTAAGGAAGCCCATAAGTGTGTGTGTGTGTATATATATGTGTGTGTGTGTGTGTGTGTGTGTGTGTGTGTGTGTATGTGTGTGTATTTGCTTTAATATGCCTCTCCACATAAATATATATATATATACATACACACACACACATACACACATATAAACTACATGTTCACACAAATACACACATACACATATTTTAGAAAACATGAGTTCACACTAGTACGGCGATATCTACAGCATTGTCTCTTCCCCCATTTCATGTTTTCATATCTCTTCTTCCAATTTGGAGCCTTGGTTCCCAGTGATGTCATTTCCCCATTTGCTCAATCCAGTAACACATCTATGATAGTTGCAGAATTGCTTTACATTGTCCATCCCACAAGTAATAACTTGACTAAAAGCAATTCAGGATTAATTTGTGATTCTTTTTATTTCTTACTGCTTAAGATTTAATGTATTTAGTCAAATACTGTTTATAAATAACTTTGATTAGTTTGTTTCTTCTTTCTTCCTTTCCTTTTCCTTCCTTTCTTTCCCTTGAGTGTAGTTATATTATTAATTGAAATACAATTAATCTTATTGATTTCAGTTATGTTTATTCCCTCCCATTCTTATGTATTTAATTACACTTGTGTGTAGAATATTAGCCTGCTTTTTAAATCAGTGCAGCTATTTTGAATTAGGAAGTGATGAGTAGAGGATGAAAATGATATCATAACAGAAAACTCCAGAAATGTTCCCTAAATGAATTGCCAGCTAATTTTCATTAATATTTAAGATATATCTTTTCAGTTGCATAAATTCCTACCAAACTCCTAAAGGAATAATTATATTCTACATTAGTGAGTTGACTTCTTCAACTTCCAGTCAATACATCATTTCTTTGTTTACTGCCATGTGTATACCACTAGTGAACATAATGTTAGGAAGCAGAGTGAATAGATACTTATATGGGTGTAGTTTGCTTATAGAAATAGGAACAAATAAATGATGAGTTGAAAGGAGTACTCAGAATTGACACTATTGGGACATGATTTCTAAGCTAATGTTACATATTTCCACTCTTCTCCTGGGTATGGCCTGTTTCTTCATGGTAAAGTAACCTGTGTCTCCTTGGTTGATTAATTTTGGGAAATTCTGGCAACTACGACTTCATTAGGAATTCATAGGCCATTGGTAACTTTCACTCATGATCTGAAAGAAAAAAAAAAGCTCCCTTTTGAGATTTCCAACTTTGGACAGCAGACGCATTAGTTTCACAGATTTTTTTTTTCCCCCAAGCAGGTATTAATAAAATTATGTCTTTTTCCTTTGTTGAACACCTTGCAATCTATGCCTTCACAAAAGATTGGAAAAGGCATTGTTTTCCAGAAAGTTGTCTTCCATTTTTTGCCAAGGAAAAGCCTTTGAGGCAAAGTGCTAAAAAGGGACTAGGCTAGTTTCTTAGAACTGAAGGAAGAACAAAGTATAGACTAGCATTTCAGTAAATTAGACTGCTATTTATTCTTTCTCAAAACTGCCAAAGCCTTAGAGCAGAAATTATTGTCTATCTTCTTTTTGTTCTGTAGGAGTTGAACATTTTTTCAGTTGTGGAAACCAACTTGTTCTTTCTCAGAGTTAAAAGATGAATGGGCATATAAGTCAAATGAGCGTTGATAATTTACCCAAATTATGCATTCTCCCCCTAGTACCCCACTCCAGCACTTTCCTTTCCTCAGCTCTCAGCATCTTGCTGCTCAGAGCTCAAGACAATATTTTGTTTTTTGTTTTTTACAGTAATTTACCTTGATGAGTTTTCATCTGGGTGATTCATATTTGGGAAATTATGTTTTTCCAAAGATATCATGAAAGTCAACAATTCATAACAATAAAAACTCAGCCTTGAGTTATATGGCATAGAAAGGTTTCCAAAGATTCAGTGGAACTTTGCCATTGAGGCTTCAGTTTGGAATGGAATTTTTTTCAAACATTCTAATGGCCACATGAAACTAGCCATGCATCAGTTAAGCAATGGGGATTTCTTACTAAATTTTACAGCAAGTTCAGAAATCACTGGGCAAGAAAATGAATAAATAAAAGAAATCACTGGAGACTCTTCATGCAAAGTCCTATATTTTGATTACTTCTTTAAATTGAAGTTTTATATACTGTTAAGTCAAGTTGAAAACAATACAGTACATACTCAGGCCATTCTTGGGAATGTCTGACTGCACTGAGGCTCATGAGGATAAGCAGTTGCCAGCAAAGAAACCCCGGAAGAGAGAGATTCCCCAGGACTCAGATGAGAAAGTATCCTATACACTATTTGCTATCCCAGTGTAGGGAGTTTTGGGGTTTCAATTTATCACCTAGTCTGTCAAAAAAAAATCTGGAATTGCATGTTTTGTATGTGTGTATATGTTAGTGTGTGTGTCCTTCTTTGAACACTATTCACCATATATCCAGTTACCCAAGCCTGGAAGAAGTCATCATTATCATATCCCTCTTCTCCAGCATTCTATACATTATTAGTAAATCCTGAAATTATATTGGCAAAATTGTTTAATTTTGTCCATGGTTTTCCATTTCTAACATAAACAGTCTACTTCAAATTGTCTCCAATCTATTATATCCACATCAGAAAGATTAAATACACATACACACACACAGTTTCATAGCTTATGTCTGCCTAAAACCCTTCAGTAGCTCCTAATATCGTCAGGAGGCACTGTGATATCTGACCTCTTACTCTTCCGATCTCATCTGAGCACTAACCTCACTTACTTATGCCTTTCCAGCCACACTCTCTGGCTCTTTCTTTCCCAACTGCCTCTGTTGATCTGTTTCTCTTTTCTGGAATCCACCTTTCCATTCCTATCTTACAGTTTTTAATGTGGCTTTTCCTTTTTTAGTCCTTCAATTTTAACTTAAATATCCACTCAAGCACTTACCCCGTCCCATATTTACCAGCACAATTTGCTGTGTATCAAATACCTAGCATTTTTTCTCAGTTTTATCATTATATAGTTAATTATTTTCTTACCTGGTTTTGTCTGCCTTCCCCCAATAGACCATGAATTTTGTGTAAACAGGAGCCAAGTCTGCTTCTCTCAACATTATTTCTTACTTGCCTGATATAGCACCTGATCCATGCATATAGCCCACTCTCAGTAATTTTCAATACCTTTTAGTGAATCAATGAGTCGATCTAAGGCTGGGGGTGGGGGGTGTGTGGATCATTTTGTTCTGCGGCAGAAATGTAACCCAACTCAGAGTAGGACCCAACATAAAATAGTAGGTCTTGCTATCTGTTTTGGTAAAAAGATTTGATTTAGAAATTGAGGTTTGTATACAAACACACAAGCCAGAAGTTTGTCTCTTAATGGAGATTATCATAAACCTGGATGCCCTAGACACTTTGATCAGAAGCATTTTGCTAATTCCAAATTCTCCTTCCCACTCAATGTCTAGTAAAGATGCTGCGTTCTTTAATGAGTGGAGTCTTAACAATATTTCTTCTTCAGTGTCCTTTGTTTTCTTGGTTAATATATGTATACAGCAGTAGAGGTGGCTACATTGCTGACTGAGGATTAAACATTAGAATCAATTCTGAAAAATAAAGGATTTTTAAAAGGCAGCCATTTATGTTTTCTTAGTCAGTGGATAATGGCTTTTAGGTGCTAATTCTCCTTCATGAGCAAGCATATCTGCCATTACTGTCAAGGTGATTTATATATGCTTATTAAAGAAAGAATAGGCTCTTGAACATGGGCCATAATGATTTTTCTTGTAACTGGGCCATGGTTGCTCCAATACTGTTTTACTACTTTTTTATTATTTATAGTCTGCATACATATTCTACTCCTTTGAGAAAAGAAAACAGACATTACGTGTCATTTTTATCACTGAACTTCTTTCTCAGTTCTGCTGAACAATGTGCTTTCCTCTTTCAGAGCTGCCAATATCTGGACAATTTAGAGTAATATATAATTTCAAGTATTAGAAATATTTTTTTGGATATTCCCTTACTATCAGTTGGCTCATTCATGTAGCTTTTAAGAAGAAACTTGATAGTTTCAGGATCTGAGTGGGTCCACCAGGTTAAGACTCAGATTTTAATATAATGAAAAAGATAAAATAATCAGTATAAGGCAATGTAAAAGCCCAAGTCATTTTTTTGACCTTTGCAGATCCTTCATTCTATATAGCTTATTAATTCAATGTTCTGGCACCACTAGAGATTTGTATTTGAAAATGATTAAAGGCTAATTTTTATTTGATACCAAAGAGGTAGTGCCACACAGAATAGTATCAAGGTCACTGAATAAAAGAACTGAAGAAGGGGATAAAAATGGTGTCATAGCGTAAATCACAGCAGGATCCTCTATGACCCCCCCCCCCAGAGTATTGGAAATAAAAGCAAAAATAAACAAATGGGACCTAATTAAACTCAAAAGCTTTTGCACAACGAAGGAAACTATAAGCAAGGTAAAAAGACAGCCTTCAGAATGGGAGAAAATAATAGCAAACGAAGCAACTGACAAAGAATTAATCTCAAAGATATACAAGCAGCTCCTGCAGCTCAATTCCAGAAAAATAAATGCCCGATCAAAAAATGGGCCAAAGAACTAAACAGACATTTCTCCAAAGAAGACATAGAGATGGCTAACAAACACATGAAAAGATGTTCAACATCACTCATTATCAGAGAAATGCAAATCAAAACCACAACGAGGTACCATCTCACGCCGGTCAGAATGGCTGCTATCCCAAAGACCACAAGCAATAAATGCTGGAGAGGGTGTGGAGAAAAGGGAACCCTCTTACACTGTTGGAGGGGATACAAACTAGTACAGCCACTATGGAGAAGAGTGTGGCGATTCCTTAAAAAACTGGAAATAGAACTATCATACAACCCAGCAATCCCACTGCTGGGCATACACACCGAGGAAACCAGAATTGAAAGAGACATGTGTACCCCAATGTTCATTGCAGCACTGTTTACCAATAGCCAGGACATGGAAGCAACCTAGATGTCCATAAGCAGAAGAATGGATAAGAAATCTGTAGTACATATACACAATGGAATATTACTCAGCTATTAAAAAAAATGCATTTGAATCAGTTCTAATGAGGTGGCAGAAACTGGAGCCTATTATACAGAGTGAAATAAATCAGAAAGAAAAACACCAATACAGTATATTAACACATATATATGGAATTTAGAAAAATGGTAACGATGACCCTATATGCGAGACAGCAAAAGAGACACAGAGATAAAGAACAGACTTTTGGACTCTGTGGGAGAAGGCGAGGGTGGGATGATTTGAGAGAATAGCATTGAAACATGTATATTACTATATGTGAAATAAATAGATTGCCAGTCCAGGTTCGATGCATGAGACAGGGTGCTCAGAGCTGGTGCACTGGGATGACCCTGAGGGATGGGATGGGGAGGGATTGCGGGGGGGGGGGGTTCAGGATGGGGGACACATGTACACCCATGGCTGATTCATGTCACTGTATGGCAAAACCACTACAATGTTGTAAAGTAATTAGCCTCCAATTAAAATAAATAAATTAATTTTAAGAATGAGGTTACAGGATAAACCAGAATTTCTAAGGATTTAATAGTATTGTTGTTATCGATTTGTAGCTTGATCTGCTCGCCACATGATAGGCCAATAATTGGGAGACAAGGTGCTGAGACAAGGAATAGCAACTTTATTCAGAAAGCCAGACATCAGAGACGATGGCAGACTAGTGTCCTAGAGTCTTGTCGGGTCTGAATGCCAGTTTCCTAGTTTCTTTCACAGAACAGAGAGGGTGAGGAGGTACCTAAGTAAAGTAAAAAGGTCAAAATCCTTGCAAAATAGCTCCTGGCTTGGCCAGCTTTGGGGAGGGGATGTGTTAATTATCCTCTTTTCTGCAGCCATTCACAAGTGGGCAGAGTGAGAATATCTCCCTGTGATCCAAGCAAAGGCACTTTAATCTTCAGGTGGAGGGGCAGGGTCCCCCCAAGCAGGACATTATGTATGCTTACGGCTATAAATAGACAGCATCCTTTTAGTGATTATAGTTACAAAAGCAACAAAGTGCAAAGGTTGAAGTAAAAGAAACAGATCCAACAGTCAGATTTTGCTCTTTCCTGTTGCGTTTTTGCATGGGATAGACAAGAAAGAGGCATCGTGGGGAGCAGAGAGGAGAGAGAGCTATTTATAGTGGTAATTTTTGTCTTAAAAAAAAAAAACATTTGCAGAGAAGGAATCAGAACAAACTAATAACTGGAAAAAAAAAACCCACAGCATATTAAGGGATGACAGGAACTGTTGTCAGGATCAAGGACTAGCGAAGAGGTGCAGGAATTAAGAAGAGCTAAATACCACTCGGGGGAGAGTTTTTAATACCAATGAGTTTATTAGTATCAAAATCAATTGAGTATGCCAGCAATTTTTATTGCACAACAAAAAGTGTGCCTTTTATAATTTAATTACAGAGATTTCTTTTCAAGTCTCACCTAGTATTTTATTGTGTTGATGAAAGAAATGGAAATCTGTCAAAGTGGCTGAAGGAGGCCCAGGACAGGGGATGTTCAGTCTTCATTACACGTGGGAAGAAAGTTCAGTGCCTTTTCTCAGGTCTGAGACTGGGATCGGCTCTAATTCATATTTTCATTAATATCAGGGATGATGGGATAGCGTAAGCTTAATAAATTTTCCAATTATGCCAAATTGAGTAGTGAAGCTAACACCTGGAAGAACTTGATTGCAATTTAAATGACATTTTTGAGTTTCTAAAGAAACTGAATGACAGTTTAATTAGACAAGAACAAGATGCTGGGGACAAGTTACTAGTGATGATAAAAGTAATTTATGCTGTGCTTTAGAAAACAAGTTCACATCTTTGTTAATGTTGATTTCAACCTTGATGGTAGGAATAGTTATCACTCTGGAGGTAAAGACAGGACTAGGTAAGCTTTTTATGGGGTTGGTACAGAAAGATGGTGGGATGAACAGGGATGGAGTTGAAGAGTGAATCACTAAATAACTTGATAACCAAGCTTCACATTATGGTGTTTAAGATCATACCTTGGGGTAATGTGGACTAATTTTACTGGTATTTTAAAAACTGGACATGCCTTGAATCAGTATGTTGTGCTCATTTTTGATATCCAAAACCTAAGTGCAAGGAAAATAGCAGTGGTCCAGAAGAGATCAACAGAAAGTCTGCTTGACAAGGAGACTAGATCTAGGAAAGACTGGAAATTATTCAGCACTGAAAAGAGAAGATGCAAAGTACATATTTAATTTCAAGCACATTTTCATGGTTCATATTGGAAAAACAGCCAGCAGGTCTTCGATATTTCTGTTGCTTTTTGTTTGTTTGTTTTTCTTGAAGTACATTCTCTATAAAGACAAACGTCACATCACCATGGAGCTGGGATGTATCACTTTCCGTTGAGATGATGCCGGGCAATCATCGCCCTTAATCCTTCTCCCTCTCTCCTGCCCTCCCTCCCTCTCCCTCTTCCTTCCTTCCTTTTCCTTTCTCTTCTTCCTTCCTACCAATTCTCCTGTCTTTTCTTCACTCCTTTCTTCTCCCTGTAAAAAATTCTACAACTTTAGTTAATGAGGATCAGTTTTGTTAAGACTAAAATTTGGGGCAGAGATTAAAACTTGAGCTAAGAAAGTTTTATTAATATTATCTGATTCAGTCTCACCCTGTAAGGTCATTTCTTTGTTTGTTTTTTAACATATGTAACTGAATATCAAGGAGGTATGTAGATCCTTGCATTTTAAAATGTGATATTGTTACGGAAGTCTAAAGTTGAAAGTGTTCTACAGATGCAGAAAATAGTAATAGACCATCTTCCCTTTTAGGTCAAATGGCAGGGGATCACACAAGGCTGGAGTTCCATAATATAGAGACTGGCATCATCACGGAACGCCGGTATCTGTCTTCTGTTCCCTCCAACTTCATTGGACACCTGCAGAGCCTGACATTTAATGGAATGGCATACATTGACTTGTGTAAAAATGGTGACATAGATTATTGTGAGCTCAACGCCAGGTTTGGCTTCAGGAACATCATAGCAGACCCTGTCACCTTTAAGACCAAATCAAGCTATGTTGCCTTAGCTACATTGCAAGCCTACACGTCTATGCATCTTTTTTTCCAGTTCAAGACAACATCCCTAGATGGACTAATTCTGTATAACAGTGGGGATGGCAACGACTTTATTGTGGTTGAGTTAGTTAAAGGGTAAGTATAGGTCTGCTCAATGATGAATAATCAGAGCTTTGGGAAAATGAACCTCATTTTCATAACTATACATTAAGCAGAAGAAGGAAGGTGTTTGCAAATAAAGCATTTGTTTAAATCCCTTCTTAGGTATCTTATAAAGTTAAGAGGGATTCAGTGCAGTTCTTTATACCTAAATTTCCATATATAAAGTACAAATAATGTCAAGTTTTAATATACTGTAGGCATTACATAAATCTTACTCTTCACATGTGCATTCTTTATTATGCACATGGTAATTCTACAAAAGAATTTCTACACATTTGTCGGCTAATTTGTGCTAAGTTAAATAGCTAATGCATGCAGTCAGACTGCTTCAAGTCCACAGTATCCCATTTAACTAAAGCTTAATTCTATGTCAGAGTTTCTTGAAGAATTTAGAAAGATTTTTATGACATTTTCCTGAGACTTTCACTTCAGTGGATCTTCCTGACCCAAGGATCAAATCCAAGTCTCCTATATTGGTAGACAGGTTCTTTACCACTGAGCCACCAGGGAAGTCCATATATATACTCTCACGCACACTTCACATTCTACCAACTGCAAGGTGCACGGATGCACATGACCAGGGGGGATACAAGTGAACACAGGAATTTAGCAGAAAACCACCAGGAAGTTTCCTAAGATGGTCTTGTGTAAAGGCTCGGGAGAGTCAGGGAAGGTCGTGCACAGGTTCAGGGAAATTAGGAAGATCCATGAATCCAGGTGAAAGATGCTGAAGATTGCCAGTTCAGTGTGGTTGGCAGAGGATGGAGAAAGCGGTGAGAGCAGAGAGTGTGTAGTGATAGATATTTACTTTCCACAGTGATGAAGGGGAGTGTGGACCGCAAGTTTAGCAGTATGTTCACTATCTCCTGTATTGAAGACAATAAAGAACCCTCCTTCCTGAAACAGAGTACTGTTTCCTACACGTTTCTGTACAACTCACTCTCATGATTTCTAGCAAAGATGCAACCACCTGAAAAAGAGATCTCATATTTGTAATATGTAGTTTGACGCCATCAAAAAATTCAAACAGTGATGACACTTTCTCACCTTCCCTTTTTTCCCAGGTACTTACATTACGTGTTTGATTTGGGAAATGGTGCTAACCTCATCAAAGGGAGCTCAAATAAACCTCTTAATGACAATCAGTGGCACAATGTGATGATATCAAGGGACACCAGCAATCTCCACACTGTAAAGATCGACACGAAAATCACAACGCAAATCACGGCAGGAGCCAGGAACTTGGACCTTAAGAGTAAGTGCGCGAAGTCAGAGCAGCAGGCAGGAACACACGTGGCTGTGTACATGTGGCGTGTCCTTGGCTTTGGGGCATATGTGTGTGTGTGTGTTTGTGTGTGTGTGTGTGTGCCTTCTGCAAAGACTGACCAGAATTTCATTTCTAGCATGTAGTTAATAATACAGCACACAAGTGTCTGTTCCTCCTTTCTATATGGCAGAAACACATGTATTTTTAATAGCAGCTCAAAAAATACAACACCTAAGAATGCATGCATGATTAAAATTTAAAGAGTGAGAAAAATGTATTCTTAGTCATGTTATTATAAAGAAAAGTAGGTGTTTGCAACACCTTGTAGTCCCAACAGCTATTAATCAATCTGGAGTCAAGTTAACTAGATACCTAATGAGTTTCTTCTAGAGCTTATTAGTTTTCTTTTCTTGGGGAGATTTCCTAGATACATACGGAGCCTCTGACCAGCAGGGGTCTGAGGCTGGCTTGTACCCTGAGTCTCCGATGGTGAATCTGCCCAACCCACATACACCAATGCAAATATTCTTTCACCAGCTGCTAAGAAAGTCTTAACAGACTTTTTCCCTTCCTTATTGATACTTGATTGTTCAAGTGAGCAAGACAAAATGCTTAGAAAACTTGTCAGTAACAGGAGAAAATAACAGAAGTTTCTGTTTGATTGGGACTTTGTGATTCACTCAGAGCATATCCATGGATTCTATCTCATTTACCATGACAGCAAGCACTGGACAAGAGGTTATTAGCACTTTAATATGATTGCAGGAAATTTGAGCTTTGAATGACTTGCCCAGGGTTAAAACAACTGCTTTAGCAGACCAAAACGTAACCTCAGTTCTGACACACGCCCCCTGCATGGCTCCTTCTGTTCTGTCCTAATATATTCCAAAGCCCTGTGGGAATCATAGTGGTCACATGTTTGCCTGGCAAGAGCTGTTCATTTATATTGATAAGATCTTTCCCTTTGATTTGAAAGACATACATAGGGGAGTCGGGAATTGGAAAGAGAAAATCTTTCTTTCTAGAGAAAAAATATTCTTTCTAAGCAGGGTCAAAGAAGAAAGAAAAGGATTTCACTTTCTGTAATTGCAGAATATATTTACAATCCCAGTACTTTATTTGTCTAACACATAAAGTATGTGGTGATGGCTGTAACCCTTCTCTCAGAGTCAGCCTCTTGTTAACTTCAAAAAGAGCCTGTTTATGCCCATGAATCTAATAGCTTAGCTCAAAACGAAAAATGCAGCTCAAAGGAAATACTGTTTTACAGGCTAACCCTGTTTCTTCTCTCTGACTGAAGTGAAGAGAGGGCATTTTCCGTCCCTATCTCGTAGAGGCCTCAGGTTTGCACAGCAGGCTCAGGTGGCAATTGTCAAGGAAAAGCGAGAGATTGTGACAATCAGTGTGCTGGCCGTGTCAGACACCAAAGTGAAAAAAAAAAATGGGGTTCTGTTTGTGTAGGAAGAGACCTCGGTAAGCATAAATGAGCTTCCCTAGAATCTGTGAACACCAGATGGGAGGCTAAAATGGCTGGAAAAGAAGCAGTTCATGGTTGAAGTCTGTGACATGCACAGAACTACTAACAGAGAAGCAGTGCCAGGCAGTGGGTATTTTATAGGACAAGTAGGACGCTGTCTCCTGAGAAGTAAATATTTGCCTATTGTTCCTCAAAAAAATCAGTGAGGGTAATTGGATGACATCGTATGGGATTCTTTCTAGTGGTGGAAGGGACTTTTACAAACCTAAGAAACCCTCAAAGCTGATTTTTATTAAAGCATGGAGTGTTTTGTGATTCTGAATATAAGAAAGGCTTTATCTGTAATAAAAATGAAAAATATGAATTGCAAATAATATTTTATATAATATGAAGATGCTAACTTTTGACTTCTGACTGAATGCCTTTGTATTTAAAAAAAATAACACAATTTGCATTTGAGGTAAATTTCTCAGGTGGACAAAGAATCTATACTAATGATCATCCCCCCCTTTACCTTGTGAAATTCCTTTGTGTTTAGATTTACCAGAGCATGCCAGAAAGTGAAAGCAAGTTTCTAAAATTAAAACTTAAACATTGAAAGGCAAAGCTGTGGACTTGCAGTTGGATGTGTGATCCAATGGCAACAATAACCCCAAGAAGCCCCCTTGCCTTGTGTGTCCCCAGCAAGAGGGAACCTGAGGAGAACCTGTGGTCCTGGGGTGGGCATCTCCCAGCTTCTGCAAGCACAGCTGTTTGGTGTGTGAAGCCTGGGGCCCTGGTCAGATGAGGGGTATTAACTAAGTGTTTATTTTGAGCTCTACATGGAGAGCATGGCAGAGAAAAGGGCGGTAGGGTTCCTGTCACAAAGAGTTTTCTGTTCCAAGAAGGCTGACACTAAGCGAACATTTACAAGACAGAGAACAGGATTCCCTGGAGCCACATCAGGACTCTGAAAGTCATCAGGGATCACCAAATAGAGTATTAGAGGAGGGAAGTTCTCAGAGATACCCTGAAGGATGAGCAACAAGGCATTGTTTCTCCTTCCCACCTGGATGGCCCCTGGAATTAGGAGGGCTCAATGAGAAAGGAGAACATCCACAGGCACTCTTTACTCTGATTTTTTTGGGGGGTGGGGGGTGGGTCTAGTTCCTCTACGATGTTGTGTTTGTGCTGTACAACGAAGTGAATCCGCTATATGTATACATATATCCCCTCCCTCTTTGACCTCCCTCTCTCCACCCGCATGCCATTCCTCTGGGTCAAAACAGAACACCAAGCTGAGCTCTCTGCTATACCACGGGTTCCCACCATCCATCTATTTTACACATGGCTGTGCACGTTCGTCAATCCCAATCTCCCAATTCACTCCCCCTCCATCCACACATCGGTTCTCTATATCCGCATCTCTATTCCTGCCCTGCAAATAGGTTCATCTGTACTATTTTCCTAGATTCCACACATAGTTGTTAATATACTACATTTGTTTTTCTTTTTCTGACTTATTTCACTCTGAATTACAGACTCTAGGTACATCCACATCAGTACAAATGACCCAATTTCATTCCTTTTTAACAGCACTGTTTCCTTCACACGCTAGACATGTAGGATTCAGCCACTCTAAATGCAAGAACAATGAAAGGTGACTGACTTTAGATAATGATTTTATTTTGTACTTTTTTTGCCCTTATAGAATTAAAAGAAAACGATCAGGTTTAGTCTACACTCTGTGTACTGTCATTGCCACAATCTTTAGTTCCTCTCAGAGTGAGGTCTCCCTGATTAAAAACATCAGTTATGTGGTGAGGTTCATGGGGCTCATATTTCTGCACCCTTCTCAGACAGACTGAAGCAGTGATCTTTTGAGAATGATGTACAGGAAAGGCCGGGTGTCTGCACTTTTAAAGTGAAAGTGTTAGTTGCTCAGACCTGTCTGACTCTTTGCAACCCCATGGACTAGGGCCCACCAGGCTCCTCTGTCCATGAACTTCTTCAGGCAAGAATACTGAGTGAGTATCCGTTGCATTCTCTAGGGGATCTTCCAGACCGAGGGATCCAATGCAGGTCTCCTACACTCACTAATCCAGATGCTGTAGTTCAAAGCCCTGAACGAATACAGCATCTATGCCGAGGCCAAATTTAACTCATTTTTGAATTTTAGTGCGAAGCCTGCTTTTGCTTTCATGTTAGGATTTTACTTTTGTTTTCCTAGTTCTCAGCCAAAGTGGTCTTTGGTCGCTTCAGGAGCCTTGGAAATATTTTTATTTCTTATGTAACCATACCAGAAAAAGACACTAGATGGCAGCATAAGGCTGTAAAACCTGCCGTTTGGGAGGCTGGTGGGCGGGGTAAGGGTCTCTAGTCTCCGCTGGCGCTGGGAAGCCGACTTTGTTTTTTTGCCCAACCAGAATTCCGCGGTTAGTCTTCAGAATAACACATGCTTCTGTTTGTGGCTCTGTTTCATTATATAGACAGTGGTTTAGTGTGGAAACGTGCAGGCTGATTATCCCATTCCCCAGGTTGACTGGGAAGAAGATGGTCGGAGATGGGCGAGAGTCTAATGATCTCTGAGAATTCCCTCTTGTGACTGTTCAAATTGTCTTTTATGACACTACCACGTCCTCAGGGGGTTGCGTGTCTCTCCCCGCTGACACAGTTTTGCTTTCATCTTTATTTCCCAGCTGTTTGTGTCCCATTCTCTCTGGCTTTTATGTATAACCTCTTGCTATGGAAAGAGCAGCAGAAACTTGCTCTGTGCTGCTGCTGCTGCTGCTAAGTCGCTTCAGTCGTGTCCGACTCTGTGCGACCCCAAAGACGGCAGCCCACCAGGCTCCGCCGTCCCTGGGATTCTCCAGGCAAGAATACTGGAGTGGGTTGCCATTTCCTTCTCCAGTGCATGAAAGGGAAAAGTGAAAGTGAAGTCGCTCAGTCGTGTCCGACTCTTCGCGACCCCATGGACTGTAGCCTACCAGGCTCCTCCGTCCATGGGCTTTTCCAGGCAAGAGTACTGGAGTGGGGTGCCATTGCCTTCTCCCTTGCTCTGTGCAGTGATTGCCTAACACAGCTGTACCTACTTGCATTGTGGAACTTCTGAGTCCTGCCTCCTTTAGAGAAAGGGTTGGCTTAACTCCTCCTACTGTCCCTTCCTTTGTTCCTGTATTTGACACATCTGTTTGCTTGCCTGTGTATGTACATGGGAAGGAGCTCCTATATATTGACTCCCTACTAAACACTAAATGGATTTTTTATTATTTATGTTTTTTTATTTTTCTATTTTACACAGTCTCTGACATTATAAAATACTGTTTAGGGCACTACTTATTATTCAAACTTAATTTTTACATTAAAAGAATAGATTTAAATGAGGTTATTTTACTTACTCCTTGTAGTTGATTACCCAGGGATTTGAATTGAGGTCAGTCTTGCTCATTCGTTAATCTAGTTCAAGAACAAAGATGGAGAGAAGGGTCATCTTTGCCTCCTCCCCAAGCCCCAATGTTCCTTGGGTCCATGGGCCCCCTTCCTTAAGGCATTACTTAAGTTTATCCTTCAGCAAATTGAGGAAAATTTCCTTCATGAGGAGAAAATAAATGATTCCTGGGTGCAGAGGATACAGTGCCCTCAGGTGGCCACTTAGCAAAATTACTTAAAAGGGAATAATTCACAGGGCAATTGTGGGTCAGCTCAGACAGAGCTTGGCCCTTTCTTCTCTCTCGCATACCCCACGTTCCTTGCCCCCATGGGCCCTGAGCGAGCGTTCCCTCTGTCCTCCACCATGAGCAGTGTCTTCTTGTTAACCTCCCTCGTAGCCCTCCTTACACCTGCCTTGAAAAGCAAACACCTACCATTGTTTATCTAGCTTCTAAGCCACTAAGAGCTCCCCTAGGCAGAGACAACCTGACCAGGGCTTTCCTTACAAATAGATTCAGTCTCTAAGCAGAGATTTGAAGGTGAATAGCATTCTTGATCTTTTCCTCTTGATCTCGTGTCAGTCTCTACTACTCAGCTACCTACCCGTATAGACCACATAGCCCCCCTCTTTCTCTTCTGTGTTTTTGACAAATCATTACTGTACAACATCAGTGATCCAGATTCTATTCCAAAGCTCTGATCGTGTTTAAATACACCCTGGCTTTGTGTCCTCAGCCAAGTGACATCTGATAACCTGCTTGCCTTGCCCAGATAATTTACTCAAATACAACACTTTCAGAGTCTGACTTAAAGCAGGAGATGGCATTAAACATGGTGTCTGTCCTGTTGGTTAGGCTGTCTTTAGTACATTTATTTTTCTTTGTTTTTTTTTTTTCAGTTTGTAAGGGAAAGAGATTTACTCACATTACTTCAGCTAATGGGAGATTATTTTAAGGACCCATTAGGAAGTAAGAGAGACAAGACATCCTTTCAGCTACTGAACGGTGCAGCCATGCAGAGAATAAGAACTTTGTTCTGATTGTCATACTGGGGTCTCAAGAGCAACCCTCATAAGTGTTTCCTTGGATACGAGTGCCCATGTGTACATGCATGATGAGTTGCTTCAGTCGTGTCTGACTCTTTTCAACCCTTTGGACTATAGCCCTTCGGGCTCTTCTGCCCATGGGATTCTCCAGGCAAGAATACTGGAGTCTGTTGCCATGTCCTTCTCCAGGGGATCTTCCCAACCCAGTGATTGAACCTACATCTCCTGAGGCTACTGCATTGCAGGTGCATTCTTTATCACTGAGCCATCGGGAGTACCCACTGCTCCCTAATCCAGGGCCACACCCCCAACCCTCTCTCTGCTGTGTCTGCTTCCACGTAGATCCTTCTGCCTCTGCCTCATGACTTCTACCTGTAACTTTCTCTCCTGTATGTATTTCCACTTCTGTCTACTCTTCTCTCCTTCTCATTTTCAGATTTTCCCAAAGATGTGCTCTAATATAGTGAGTGGACCTCTCTAGAACACAGCTTCATGGGCTTTTGCCCTGCTGCTTGTGGTCAGGCTTACTTCCTCAGACCGAGTACCTATAAACACAGAGGTAGATTTTCATGGGATTGAACTGGAGCTTAAAAGATGGTCCCTGGGGAGGAGGCTGTGTGTTGGAAGGCTCTCGTAGCTTCTCAGAAGGGAGCAGGGTGATTTGCTTATTCAGAAGGTGCTAAGCACCATGGCAGAAGGTGAAGAGGAGGGAATGAAGGGGTTTTAGGTGGGAGAGTGTAGTATTATGGTACGCTTGAGAATCATTTCTTTGACTTTGGTACAGAGGATGGGCTAAGGAGAGAAGCCACTCTGAAGGCAATTGTCACAGTGCAGAACAGAGACAATTGGGCTCTGAGGACATAAAAGTAAGACTTGACATTTTTGTTAAGCCGTTTCCCATATAAGAACTGAAAGACAATTGTAGAAATGAAACTATTGTTTCTCTCCTGACTTCTCCATTGAAATCTCAGGCTTTGCAGAAATCAGTCTCATTCTCTTCTTTGTACTATAATGGGTTTGTCAGTTTGTTTTAATCCCACTCTCCCTCCCCACTGACACCCCCCCCACCCTGCCCCAAGACATCCTTTCCTCCTCATGCCCAGTTGCCTCGGACCTGCTGTCTAATGTGTTGCTTGGAAGCTCTTCCTTCTGCTTCCTTAAAAACCTTGGAGCAGCTTCCATGACTGCCACAGAGTTTAAGTTCTTTATTCCCTACCAGCAACTCTGACTGTTTTCTTTTTTAATTTATTTCTTTTTAATTGGAGGATAATTGCTTTACAATGTTGTGTTGGTTTCTGCCATGCATCAACATGAATCAGCCATAAGTATACATATGTTCCCTACCTCTAAACCTCCCTCCCACATCCCACCACATCCCACCCCTCTAGGTTCTTTTTTTTTTCAATTCCTTCACTCATGTATTGATACTTGTTTTGCAATCTCTTCTACTTTGGGCATTGTTTTACTCTGCTTAGTTTTTTTTTTTTTTTTCAACTCCCATCAACTCTTATTATCTAAAATTTCTTTTCCCACCATTAGAATCCTGGGAACTTTTTATTTGAAGGGATCTGGGAGACACTTTTGGAGAAGGCAATGGTACCCCACTCCAGTACTCTTGCCTGGAAAATCCCATGGACAGTGGAGCCTGGTGGGCTGCAGTCCATGGGGTCGCTAAGAGTCAGACATGACTGAGCGACTTCACTTTCACTTTTCACTTTCATGCACTGGAGAAGGAAATGGCCGCCCACTCCAGTGTTCTTGCCTGGAGAATCCCAGGGACAGGGGAGCCTGGTGGGCTGCCGTCTGTGGGGTCGCACAGAGTCGGCCACGACTGAAGCGACGCAGCAGCAGCAGGGAGACACTTTGACCTGAGCCTTTCCTTTTACAGATGGGAGAAAGATGCTCAGGAGAGACTGCACAACCAGTCAGATAGTACTCTAGATCTGGCTGGTCTTCAAATCCCCAGTTTAACGCTTTTCACAATAGACCAGGGAAAACAAATCGTATTGATGTTTCTTGGATTCACCTCAGTTGACTGCTATTGACTGCCTGGAGCACATGCAGAAAATAAAGGTGAGGCCCTCTGTGGACTCACCAGGGAAACCAATTTGTATGGTTGGCCACAGGCTCAAGATGAAGCCTGGTAGCATGTGGGCCACCCATTAGCTTTTTTTTTTTCTGGTGCAACTTTAAGGGCCTCTGTCCTTCCCCTGACTTATTGGAAAAGACGCTGATGCTGGGAAAGATTGAAGGCAGGAGGAGAAGGGGACAACAGAGGATGAGCTCTTAAAGCTGGTGTGGTGGATGCTGTGAAGAACAAAATGCCTGCATGTGCTCAGAACTGAGTGCTTAAGGGCCAGGTGACTGCTCACAGGACCTCAGCCTCATCACAGCTAGGTCTTCTGTGTGTGTCCCTCTTCAGGGAGCATCAGGAGTGTGGCTGAGCTATCTTCTTAGAGGCTGAGCTTCTCAGCCAAAAGGTCCTGACATTAGGACCATCTGGGAAGGCAAGCTGGATGTCATCTCTCTCACTGAAGAAGGACTTAAGTCTTACTTTTCATTGCTCTCAGACCTCCCTCTTCTTTTTTTTCCTGAGGGGAGAAAAAGACAAAAGATTTTGGGGGGTACAAGAAGCATAAACCCATTCAGACGAACTTAAAGGAGGAAATGGGGCAGAGTGTAGCATTCCAGGAACCCAATGGCAAGAAAGAGAAAGTTTACAGCTGGAGCTCTTGAGAACATATCAGGACAGGTGTTAGCAACGAGCCAGCATCTCTTCCTCTCCCGGTCTCCACCGGGGCTGGGAGCTGCCTTCTCCCCGCTTCGCAGGGAGGCCGCATGCTCTCCTTCTCTGCACACTGGCTTTCTCTGCTTTCACCAGCATTGGCAAAATTTTGGCTTCCCCAGACCTGGCCTTGCACCCCTGACCAACTCAAATACCCGAGAGCAACTCACTTGAGTTTAGGAGTCCCAGTGCCGCATTCTTGGGGGGAGTAAACTTGATTGGAACGTATGTCCTGTCTGTGATCAGGAGGCAGGGTCACACTGTAGAAATATGGCACCCTGGATTTGTTTGAAGAAATATTTGGACAGTCTACTTGGGATCTAAGCAGAGCCATCAAGAGCTTCAAAAGGTGACCTTGAAGCTGCTGTGCAAAAATTGAGGGAATGGGTTTGCCTTGCTATGGGGCAGGGGCTGGGGATTGAGGCTACTGTCATCTAGATAGTGGGAAACAAGGCATTGTGTGGCACCAACTTGCTCAGATGACTAAGACCATAAATGCTTGGGCTGGACAAAAGTACTTTGTGGTGGAGACAGAGACTGTGTTCATTGGAAGTGAGGCAGCACAGGAGATACAGAAGCCAAAGCAGAAGTCAGAGTCTCCCTGGAATTCACAGGAACACAGGAGGAAGGAAGCTAGATTCTCATCCTCTGTGGATTGGAAAGGTTCAAACAAGGCTCCTCTAGAACTGTAAGGAAAGAGAGGCCCCAGCTGGCATCTGGGTAATGTTTCAATTGCTCATTATACATCTGAGAAGTAAATACTACTATTATTTTCAGGCAGTTGTTCCATTGAGTTAGGGTTTCTTGATAATCCATTTCCAGCCCTCTTTCGCTGTGACTCACAGGACAACTAGCTTCTACCCTTGACCCTGAACAGTTTGTCTGGAGCCATAGGTCAAAATTGGAATAGACTGGAAACTTGGGTGGGCATAGTGCAAAGTCACCCTTACTACTGTAGAGACGCTGCAAAGCTGGTTCTGCTGTCTTTACTCACTAGGAAAGCACATTGTTGATGCCACTGTGCTGCTGCTGGCCCATCATTTTCATAAAATGGAGGGGACCTACAGTGCTATTTCAGAACCGAATTAGGTCAATCAGGCTTTCCTGTTAATGCCACATTAATATGGTTTTCTGTGTCCGCTCTTAAAAGGGGCCCTTCCTTGGCCTTTGCAATTAATTATTGTGGTTTTTCTTAAGGGTAATGCAAGAAGCAATAAAGCTTTGTAATTAAGGTTTAGGCATGGGGTCAGACAGACTTGGTGAAATAGAATCTCTACCATTTATTTCTGTGTATCCTTAGGCAAGGTCCCCCATACCATCTTCATCATCATCTGCTTTTCACTAAGCACTAGCTACAAGATTTACATATATTATTCTCTTATTTTTTGTGGCTAATTGGTAAGGCTGCTGTACTTATCCACATTGTAGATGACGAAATTGAGATTTAGGAAAGTTAAACATCTCACCTAAACAGTAATGATAGTAAAATCAAATAATAGTAATAATTATTTTAACCATTTCTGAGGGCTGATCATATCCCATGAACTCTTGTAAATATTTTACTTATAAGATCTCATTTAATTCTCACAACCGTGCAAAAGCTCAGCCAGTGTGTTCTTTAAAGCCCAAATGTTTATAAGGCAAGGGGTTTGTAAGGCCCACCTGGATATGACAGGCATTGGCAACATTCTCATAGGCTACTTTCTCATAACTGCCCTGGTGCAGGACAGCCCAGCTGGTATTCCCAGGTTTCTTAGAGGCTGGGTATTAGCATTCCTAGTCAGGCTGTGCTAGGTTTTGTCTGAACTCCACCATTCCCCTTCTACACACTCACTGTTTAGATTCCACCACTGGTTTCTCTGTGGAGATCAGAGACTGTATAAAGACTTCTTCAAGCTCTTTAAAGTCCTGTACTAATGTACTATATCTATAACACAGCAATTCTGTATTCCTCAACTGCAGGAAACACAGTACAAGTTATCTACGACAAGGGTCCCCAGTCCCTGGGGCCATGTACTAGTACCAGTTCTTGGCCTGTTAGGAACCGGGCCGCGCAACAGGAGGTGAATGGCAGGTGAGCAGAATGAAGTTTCAACTGTTTTTACAACCACTTGCCATCGCTCGCATTCCTGCCTGTGCCTCCTGTCACATCAGCGGCAGCATTAGATTCTCCTAGGAGCACAAACTCTACTGCAAACTGTGCATGTGAGAGGTCTAGGTTGCGTACTCCTAATGAGAATCTAGGGTAATGCCTGATGATCTGATTCTTCATTATGGTTTGAGTTGTATAACTATTTTATTTATATCACAATGTAACAATAATGGAAATTAAGTGCGCAATAAATATAATGCACTTGAATCATCCCAAAACCATCCTTCTGCTCTGGTTCATGGAGAAATCTTAGAGAAAAATGTCATGTAATAAAAGAAAATATTTCTTCCCTTGTGTAAGATGTAGTTCTTCAGAACATTTGACCTTGCTATAATACCTGTGTAGTGCTATAGCACTGAAAATGTCACTTCTGGTAATTGCAAAATAACTGGATATTTTCCCTTTCTCTTTCCACATGCTCTTCCAATCTCTATGCCTTATATAGAACCTATATATTGGGTCTGTTTCCTTAGCCCCTGAAGTCTTCCTCAAATAAGACAGCCAACAATTTTAATTGTTCTGTGTCCTTAATATGTATTTCATAGAACATTTGCATTTATAGATGCCTAAAGCAGGCCCAGGCAAATATAGGATTTGATTGGATGATTGGATGTTTGGAGATTAGCCTGTTCTTCCATCATCAGCTTGTTCCAGCAGGCTGTTGGCTAGTCCATTCAACTGTTGAAGCCCTCCATTCTCCTAGCTTTAAGGGAAAGTTCCCTGCACATCCAGCCCCGCTTTCGATCATTGCTGTTAACTATCTGCATTTCTCCTTAAGAGTAATTTAAATATTGGAAGAACAAAGTGTTTGGGGACCTGCCCTAAGGAATTTTATACTGGTCCAGTGGGATTTGATGGCTTGATTGAGAATATTCCATCCTTTAAGCACAGAAGCAATTCATTCTTTGAAAAAAAATACAGAAAAGTTCAGGTACCTAAGTAAAAAATAAGAGTTTTATTTGACCCTGAAGCTCATAATATTTTGGAAGCTTTTCGACAATGCCTGTAAAACTTTTTTGTGTGCTTTGTATCCCTTTGTCCTTTCAAGCTCTCCAGAAAACCCTGGTGACTTCCCCCTATATCTAAGTTGAGAGAAGGTGCCATTTTTGACCTGCATTAAACAGGCCATTATGATGGGGAAGAACCTTCCTTTTATACTTACTCTGTACCCTGCTAGATCTTCCCCACTGCCGAAAAAGGTGTGCATTCATTTTTAAATAGGAAAAGAAACTTTCTTTGAAATAAGAAGTTATTTTGAAAAAGAAAGAAAGCTCAAATTGTTACCCAGAGCTCCTCAAAATCTCAAGGAAGATAACAAATCTGGGTAGGTCCTCTTACGGGTCCCCTAGTTATAAGTCTCCGTCAGTCTCTAGTTCACTCATTTCTAAACTCTTCTTCTACCCATTCTCTTCCTGTCGCTGAGAAGGTTTTTAGTGAAGCTAGGAGGCAATGTGTTGCAGTGGGAAGAGAGGTCACCTGGGACTTAGAGGCTGGGGTGCCAGCGTTACTCTCCTGGGAGTGGCTGAATTGCCTTGGGGAGGTCACTCACCTTTCAGAAGGGTTGTTTCCTCACCTGTCAGGTGGGGATAGTAACCGCTTCCTGCATATTGTGAAGATTTGGTATGAGGATCAAATGAAACAAGAGATGGCAAAGCACCGTTCGCATGGAGGTCTGTGCACATGTCAGGTGTGACAGTATGTGCGAGACAAGGAATTTCTGCGAGGCGGTAGGCAGTCCCGAAGAGCAACACCTAGGGAGTGGAAATTGAAACATGAAAGAGCGACAGGATGGTTTGCCGCTAAAGGATATCTACGGTTTCTAAACTGTGTCACTCGGATGGGAAAATGGAAAAGCAATGAAAATACCCGAACCCTGTTTTTCACCAACAGGTAAATTCACTGCACACAAGACAAAGTTAGCTTGACAAGAACTGATATGCCTGAACTCTCACCCCGTCTGCCACACTGCCACTGACATGGTGTGGTTTAAAAGTGGATTACTGCACACCCCACCGTGGCAATTTCACTTTATTATTTCCTGTTTAACATGCCCACTGGCTTTGCCTTATAGTCTGTTGGCCAAACACACAAAGAAATTAAGTTTTATAATCATACTTTTCAAAAACTTTCCTTTTTTGGGCAATTTTGTATCAAAAATATCAGCTAGAAACAGAAATTTCAGAGTGTCAAAAGCAATGTCTGTCTTGTCCATAACTATAATGTCAATGTCTTAAAGCCTTACTACAGGGGAACACTAAGGTCTGAACTTCAATTTTCTTGGAGCCCCCCCACCTATTCATACACAAATATTACACTGGGTCATAGATGAATGCAGGCATTCTACTTATCTCTTTGTGTGAGGCAAGTGAAAAGTAGCTGTCATATCTAAAAATCAGATTTGGAAGTCATAAGAATTCTATCCACTTGTTGGAATTTAGATACCTAACATTTATGATTATAGACGCAAATTGACTTTGTGTTGGTGAGATCAGTCAATTAGCATGTAGGTGGGTTCTGCTTCATCCTGGAAATATGTGTTATTTAATTTGGACTCTGCAAACATTTATTACCGTTACTTTTCTCCACTAGCCAAGTTACCCCAAAATACTCCTGTATTTTGTGGCAGTGGAACTGTACAAACTGGCCACTTGACACCTGGCATGTACAGTGTGTAAACCAGTGCAGATTAAGTGAAAATTATCATAGATTCAGGACACCTGGGCTTGGAATCAGACCTGCCATTTTTTTCTGGCTTTGAACCCCTGAACCATAGTGTCTGTGTCTGTGACATGTGTCCCTGATAACCTTTATTTCTTTTGTAGCTCATCAAGTGAAATCTAAATGACACAAACTATGTGCAAATATTTGGTAAAGCTTAGGGCACTACACCAATGTCAGTTATTATTATTAAATCAGAGCTATCTTTTCTGGTTTTGGCCATAGCAAAGCTTGCACTGATCATGAAGGACTCAAAGCAGTGAGGAGGTTCTCTCCCACTTGGTCAGGGCTCTGTACATTTAAATTCAATTGTCTCAATGATTCTTTTTGTGAAATTCAGTGTTTCTGTAGTGAAAACAATATATGAATTGTGGGATGTGGGAGCCCACTATGAAATCAGGAATACCTGTGGCTGGCAGTAGCCTTCAAATTAGTAACAAGAGACCAGAGGGACTCTAATCTGAGTCCTGGAGTAGTGTCCACAGGCTGGATGGAGAGCGACATCTGCAAACCCACAGGAAGTACACATAAGGATTAACAGACGTACTTGGGCAAGGCATCAGGGATCTACACCGTTAGCCTGGCTCTCTTCTATGGCCCGAGACAATAAATGCATGCCTTTCTGTAATGATAACAGTGTAATAGAGTAGAAGCATCTGGAAAAATGGTATAAAGTGTCCATAGTGTGGAGGGTGCCTATGGAGGCTGCATGAGTTAGGACATGTATATGGGGCCACAGAGAGAATGATAGACTGGACAAAGCTAGAATGCGGTAGAGGGCCAGGATAGACTGAAATTTAATTTCCCACAAAGATTTTGGCACTTACTTTAACTGCAGAAGAGACTCGTTGATAGGTTCTTACTACCACGCAATGATACCCTAAACTAGTTCTGTACCTATCTTTGTCTGCCTCTCTCTACAAAAAAAAAAAAAAGAAAAGAAAAAAAAAATTCAACACATGGCTGTTAAAATTGTTCCTGAATTACACTATCAGAATGGAAAAAAAGTGTCACTGCATAACCCTCTTAATGAGCTAGATGTCTTCAAGGAAGGGGTCAGTAGAAGATAAAATTCCCCACAATTAACTTTACTTGTTACTTCTCAAGTGGAGGGAACCAGGGACAAATATGAATGCTGTATTCATAAAACCTTCGCTCTGTCTTTATGTTTAAATGATTATTTATTGAATGGAAACTGCAAATTCATCCATTCATTCAGTGAGTCAACATATAGTTAGTGAATGCTAAGTGAAAATAAGACTAAAAAAGATGCTTTGCTTATGATGGTTCTTCAAGGAATTTATAAAATAATGGGAAGATGAAATATCTATACAAAGAACGGGGAATGAAATGATAATTGTCAGAAAAGAGTTTTTAAATGTCATAGGGATTCATAGATTTTACTTGCCTATGACTGAGAAAACACATAAGCTAGTGAAATTTGAGTTGAGACCCAGAAAGTGGGTATGGTTTTGAAATGGAATATTGGAAAGAAAAGACTCATGATATGGAAGCCATATGTTACAAAGAATGATGAAATAGCATGACCATGCAGTATTGCAGAGATGGAGAAAAATACATTTTGACTAAAGATTAGTAAATAGGCAGAGGATTGATGTTAGTTTAATTATCTACCTGGCCAACATTGTTGGGGAGAGATTATTGAAAGTTTAGAAAAAGTTTCTGAGGGAGGATAACTCAGAATCTTGACCACTGCTGAGCCTCATGCTTTATGTAAGAGATAGCAGGAGGTATAAAAGAAATCAGAACACAGTGTGGAGATGGCAGATATGGTACTAATGAGGCGGGTGGATGGAGGCAGGACACCAGATGATGGGTTATTGCATGAAGGGTGTACATGGTGAAAGGGAGATTAGAATTGGAAAAGGAAAGGAAAATGGAGGCACAGGCATCAGAAGTGTTGGCAAAGACAAATCATCAGCACCAAAGTGCCTGGCAGTAATTTGAATGGAAGGTGTGAGAAACAGAATGGAATTGAAATGGTTTTGAAAATAATTTCGATTAAGATCATAGTCGCTATTCAGTAGTCTAGTGATGTCTGACTTTGCAATTCCATGGGTTGCAGCACATCAGTCTTCCCTGTCTTTCACTCTCTCCTGGAGTTTGCTCAGATTCATGTTCATTGAGTCAGTGATGCTGTCTAATCATCTTATCCTCTGCTGCCCCCCTCTTTTGTGTTAAATCTTTACCAGTGTAAAGTCCTTTTCCAGTGAAATGGCTCTTCCCATCAGATACCAAAGTATTGTAGCTTCAGTTTCAGCATCAGTCCTTCCAGTTAATATTCAGGATTGATTTTCTTCAGGATTGGGAGGCTAGAAATGTGACTGCTCTAAAACTTGGTAGTCTAGAAGTAGTTTCCCAGTAGGGGCAGATAGGAAAGATGATGGTTTATTTTTAGGCTGAACTTAGAAAGCTACGATGAGCCTAAAGATTAGGATTCATAGCTATTTCCTACAGAAGTAAAAACAAGTTATTCTAGGATTAAACCTTTTATGCAACAAGGAAGGCTAAGGTGTATAAATGTTAAAGGATAACTAAGAAGGCAAACTGGTGAGCACTGAGCATCTCTTCAACAAGGAATTTCTAAAAGTAACCTGATTTCCCATAGAGATGTATAAAAGACACAGATCTATTGTCTCAGAGCAAAAAACCCACTTGGATTATCAGTTTTGACTTCAATAATGATAATTTGTTGTGCCCTCAACTCAGATGTGATTTTTAATCATGTTTCTTGTTCAATCCAATGTGTGCTTTGTTATTAAAGCTTCCATTTGTCTCCTCTTAAGCTCAAATGTGTTAGAGAAATATTAACAACTTCCCATGCTTTTGCTTTCCATAATTTAACATCATTTATTTAAACAATCACAGGAAATAGTAACATCAGCTCTCTCCCCAGAAAAAACATGAAGTGAGTGTTTGTTCTTCAGAGACTAGAGATGATTTTTTTCTCCTATCTAACAGGGTACACCTGTCATAAAAATAGTTTTGTGTTTATTTTTTCTCCCCAAGAAAGCCTGTGTTAACTTACGTGGTCTAGATATAACCAGCAGATGCAACAAAAGATGAAAATTTAAGAGAAAGATACAAATCAGTGGAGGTGGGGGGTGGAAGAAGGTGGAGTTTGATTGTTCCCAAAGGTAAGGAAGGACATCTTTCCAGCAGAATAACTCTAAGAAACTAGCCCAGCCTGGCTGTACTTTTTCTATTAGCCAATTACAGCAAGAATTGAGAGGAAAGTTAGCACAGTCTCCAACTTTGCTGAACAAGGTCAAATCCTCTCAGCAAAGCCTATAGAAACTCCTCTAGTCTGGCCAGTTGGAAAGTAAGACAGTGTGTATTGTTTCACCTTTTTCCCCCCATATGCCACTTACAAGAGACTGCGGGAGCCTCCTTAAGTTTCCCTAGAGTTTTAGCTATTCAAATCTACAAAGCAGTTGTCCTTTTTATGTATGCTCTTTTTAATTAAAATGAAATGGAGATGTTTGAGGCACTAAAAAATGCATATGAATAAACAGGAAAGCTGAGTCAAAGAACTAATTATACCTTGATGCTTACATTCTGCTTTTGGAAGACACACTCCAAGTCCTTGCTCTAACTGCCTTATGCTCCCTGTTTTAAGAAGAGAGAAAACTTTGTACACCACTTCATTTATCTGCTTCTGGTTGATGGCTCCCAAGCCAGGTCTTCCAGGCCCAGCATCCCTGAACCCCTGGTTCATATCATCTGAATCCGATAGGATACTCCTACTCAAATTACACATGTTGAAAGTTAAATATAATTTCTTCTCTTCTCTCAGATTATTGCTATTTCACATTCTCTCATCTCCTAGCCTGCATGTCTTATATTTTTGGACTTCTCATCGCCTTTGGGAAAAAAAAAGTCACAAGTTCTGTCACGTTACTCAAGGCTTTCCTTTGACTTTTCTTATCCAACATTATTTACCATGGTCCTTTTGAAAATTCTTCTTTTCTAGTCCATTCTGGCCTTTTGTGTTCTTTCTTGAATGCTGTTTTAATTTTGTCTTCCTGGTATATTTGTGCTGTTCCCCATGTTTGTGTCTGCATTTATATAATCCCAAAGTAATGCATCCTATATTTTCTTTTGATCTAAATTCTTTCATACTACTCCAGCTTGCAATCAATGTCCATAAAATCCTCCTATTTCTCTCATTTTATGAGGCACATTTAGCCTGAACCTTACAACCTGGCCCTTGGTCTTCACAGAATTCTTCTGTCTCAGTCTGTTTATGTCAAATTAAAAGATATGCATTAAGCAACTGCCCTGTTTATGTTACCAGGTTTAATGCTGCTGGGATTCAAATGGAGTGTATCAAAGAATCCTCTCAAGCTGCTGCTTGGATAGTGCAAGTCACACTTCAAGTACACAAATGCCTCTAAACTAAGTCAAGGAAAATAAGACTAGTGTGGTGATATCTTACCACTCCAATTATACTAGAAACAAGGGGAGAACTTGGACTTCTTAGTCTTCTGTATTTCTCAGTGCAAGTCAGCATAGAATGAGGTACACGGTCGATGGATAATTCTTACCACACACCAACACTGCCATACCAGTAGCAGTCATGTGTTGAGTACACTCTGTGCCCAATGCTTGCATGCATTCTTTGTGGTTCTCACAGCCTTACAGGGTAGGCATTATTAATCCATTACACAGATGAAAAATCTGACTCTTGAAAAAGTTGTATAACTTAATGTACCTATACTGAGGCAATCAGTAAGTGGCAGAACCAGGGTCTGTAGCCAGATATAACTAAAAAGTTGTGCACTATTTCCTGCTCATTAGTACCCAACTACTGGGAAACAGATACTTGTGGTATCATTTCAGGTCATTCTACAGATAATATTCTTGAGAGGGGACTGTTACACACATCCTACACACATGCATTCCACACTAGTGCCAAAGATAAGGGTTTCTTGATATATATCTGGCTTTGTACATGTTCTTTGTATCTTCTTTTGCCCCAGCTCCATCATTTCCTTGTCAGTTCTATATGTGGTCTACCTAAAGAATATGAATGAAAATCAACCAGTCACTCATAGCTTGAAGAAAGAGTAAGAGCATAGCTTCAAGTCCATAGGAAACTGACTCTTACTAGATGTCCATCCTGGGTATCATTCACACGCTGGATCTTTAAAAAAAACAGCTTCCTTTCCATGCACAGGATTTTGCCTTCAAGATCCCGTTAGCACTAATGGGTCATTTTCTTTCCATCTCCTTAAGGATCAAAAGGAGAAGCTGCATCTTTGATGAAGTGCTAATGCTACACAGGGCTCAAGCCACTTAAAGGTTTCCTTTGTTCTCTTCCTATGGAAACCCGCAGGGGGACTTGAGACTACTATCTGCTATATGAAGAGTTTCTAAAGACTGTATTAAGTGGCAGTGCTAAGTGCAGCTTCAGTAATGAAAATGAGAATGAATCCCCTGCTTATAAAGCCAAACTCATCCATCTTGCTTTGTCCAAGACTTGTACCCTGCATGGCTTGAATCAATATTTTCTGCTCTTTAACAGCACAAGAGAAAGATTACTACTTCTCTTCAATAAGCTTTAAAAAGTTATTTGGGAAAGTAAGCGTGCTAATAGGAAAAAAGTAGGACATAGTAGGAAGTGGGAATGGAAGTAAGTGCATTTTAGAATTAGCTCTCTCCCCATATGTTGCCTTGCCATTCTTTCTTTCCTGATTCTTTTCTACATGACTTCAATCCATCAGCTGACTGACAGTATTTAGTGCCCACTGTGCTTGTAGCCCAGTACTAGGCACTGAGGGAGAATTGAAAACAAAGACACAATCTCTATCCTCAAGGAGATTATAGTCAGAAAGAGGAGGGACTTCCCTGGTGATCCAGTGGTTAAGACTCCAAGCTTCCAATATAGGGGACGTGGGTTTGATCCCTGGTTGAAGAACCAAGATCCCACATGCCATGTGGTACAGTAAAAAAATAAAATTAATTAATTAAAAGGAAATTGAAAAGAAAGAAGAAGATTGGTTATCATTATATATAGCATCCCATATATAACTTTCAGTGCTAAGTTCTACAGCCTGAAACAGTGCCAAGAATTCTTCATTCAGCTACCACTGTTCTCTAATACCACATTCAGTAGGCCTAGAGGAAACCTGAAATTTCCTAACAAATTTATTTGAATACATGAATGTAGGAAGTAGGTCCTTGCATTTGACATCTAACAGTATAAATCAGCCCACTATCTCAGATGAGCAACAAAGGGCACTTGTCTCTGTTTTTCTAGAACTCACCTTGGTTTCTGTTTGGAGCTCTGTTTCTTTGAATTAGTGAAGATCTAACCTCAGGAACTTTTCATTCCTTCATTTCCCTGGGATTATGTCTAGGTTATTTGGAGATGGAAGACTTCCACTGTACCAATATTCTGGGAATAGAGAGAGATTGCACAGGAGCTAGTCTCAAATAATCTATACTCACAGCGCAGGTGCCCACTGACTTGCTACTCACCATCTCTATTCTTTGTGTGCATAACTCCCTCAGTGTTATTCTCTCAGTCGAGTCTGACTCTTTGTGACCTCTAAGGACTGTAGCCTGCCAGGCTCCTCTGTCCATGGAATTCTCCAGGTAAGAATACTGGAGTGAGTTGCCATGCCCTCCTCCAGGGGATCTTCGTGACCCAGGGATCAAACCTGGGTCTCCTGCATTGCCAGAGAATTCTTTCCTGTCTGTGCCACTGGGAAAGCCCTCCCCAGACCAGCCCTTTTCTGCTCGTCCCTGCCCTACTCTGGGAACTGTTCTGTTGCCTCTGCACCATGTGGGATATGAAAAGCTCTGTGAGGCTCACTAAGCTCTCAGCATGTCTAAATCTACCCTGCAGCTATTTCTTCTCAAAGATTACACTGCTGCTTCTGGGTTCTCTTGAGGAAATGCACACTGATCATTATTAGTTTCCTCAGCCTACTTGAGGCTTTGACATCCACCAGACCTCATATCAGAACACTGTCCTCTTTTCGGGAACGACTATGTTCACACTTCTTCTCCTCCAACTTTCTCTCCTGCTTGCCCACATGAGAGACAGGAAAGCTTTACTCATCTCATGTCATTACCATTATATTCTATTTCACTCCTTTAACAGTCTTGAATTTTAAGGATCAAATACATAAAGACAACTTTATGTCTTTGGTTTCTGATCCATATCCCTTCTCTGATGCAAGTAAAACACAATCACTTGAAATGTGGGAGAAAAGACTAAGAGAAAAGAAATATGAAAGAAAAAATCATGTATTTCAAAGGTTCCAGTTCCAATTCAGTCACTCAGTCACGTCCAACTCTTTGCAACCCCATGAATCGCAGCACGCCAGGCCTCCCTGTCCATCACCAACTCCCAGAGTTTACCCAAACTCATGTCCATAGAGTCGGTGATGCCATCCAGCCATCTCATCCTCTGTCGTCCCCTTCTCCTCCTGCTCCCAATCCTTCCCAGCATCAGGATCTTTTCCAATGAGTCAACCCTTCACATGAGGTGGCCAAAGTATTGGAGTTTCAGCTTCAACATCAGTCCTTCCAATGAACACCCAGGGCTGATCTCCTTTAGGATGGACTGGTTGGATCTCCTTGCAGTCCAAGGGACTCTCAAGAGTCTTCTCCAACACCACAGTTCAAAAGCATCAATTTCAAAGGTAGTATCCTATTTTAGACCAAAAGCATGATATCCTTTAATATTAGGAATCTTGGTTAATAATCAATAAGTGTTTTCTTCTATTTAAGAAGTAGCAGAAGTAAACATACCCAGTACCTTCAGTACAAATTATGGAAGATCTATGGCATCCTAGTTTAGTACTTAGAGCTTCAGTTAGTGGGTCAGGGACCTAAATTCTCAGTTTTTGTGGCTCAGTGACTTTAAACAAGCTCAATTTACTCAGCAATACAACCCAGGAATATTCTATGTGTTGCTTTTTACCCTACTTACCAAGATAGCTTATAGTTAGATAAGCTTAGATAGTTTTGTGGATGGTGACAGGAGATACAGTTTCTGGGTCAGACACCAAGGCCTTTATTACTCATGACTCAACAACCAGAGTGAGCATCAGTGTGTAGTTCTCCTCACTCCCAGGTCTCATGAAAACAATACAAAGGGGCCCAGAAAACATTAAGAATGTAGGAGTTTTGTGTTACAGTGGGAGAAGATATCAGGTGTCATGAGAGTTAAATAAAATGGTTAAGGTGAGACAGAAAATTCAAATGACAATACAAACTCAGAGAAGTAAGTAGCTAAATAGAATGTTACCAGGACTTAAAAACATGAGTAGTATATCAAGGAAATTTGTGGTCACCCTCCTTATGTTTTGCATTGGTTAAGTGTCTACTAGAGTCAGTTAGTTACATCTACTCAATGCTATCCAGATATGGTGATAGAAAGGAAATAGAATCAAACTTGGATTACAGTCTCTTTTTTTAAGTAGTAGTTCATTAAATTCAGAAGTCTCAAACCTAGAGACATGAAGATGAGAAAGCAAAGCAAAATGTCCCACTAGACACTGTAATAAAATTGGGGAAATATTATCGATGCCTTGTTAAATGATCCCAGAACAGCTTAACGAATCAAAGTGGTATACCTTTACCTAAAAATAAATAAATAAATACTTGAAAAGAGGTGGAATATTCAGGTATATACAGTCTACTATGGGATTGAGTTGGTGAATAAGATAGGTACAAACACGGATAATAGATTTAACCATAATAGGGAAGGCAATTTTAGACATTAGACGTTTAGAATTTGGTGAGCTCCTAGTTAACAGAAAAACCTAGAATTCTCTAAGCAGGAGGTAGATTTAATAATAATAGCACTTTCTAACATCTACTACACATTTTCATTCTGATACTCTGCATTATTTTATCTCATTTAATCCTCATGCAATCCTATAGGATGCACTTTATTGTTCCCATTTAAGAAATGAGGTTATTAACTATCAGAGAAATTTTTTTTAAAGTGCTCAAAGCCATGGAGTTGGTAAATAACGACTTAGATTTTAATTCAGGGGCCTCTTCATGGCCCATGTTCATTCCATTTGGCCACACTGTATTGAACCCACTTAGTTTTCTGTGGAACTAGCTTCTAGAAATTTCTTCCAGTGCTGATGTATGAGTCAAGCACTTCTACTGTTTTGTACTTTTAAGAAAATATCTAGTTATAAATTTTACTAATTTTGAAAATTAATTTAATGAAAAATAAACCTTACTATTTATTTTTCCTGTCCTACTGTTGGTTAAAGTCTATGACAAGTTACTTTTGATACTCAAATTTTTGTCTTCCCACAGGTGACTTGTATATAGGAGGAGTGGCCAAAGAAACGTACAAATCATTGCCAAAGCTCGTCCATGCTAAGGAGGGCTTTCAAGGCTGCCTGGCATCGGTTGATCTAAATGGGCGACTTCCAGACCTCATCTCAGATGCTCTTTTCTGCAATGGACAGATTGAGAGAGGATGTGAAGGTATTAGATCTTCGTTATCACACTCAAAATAATTCTAATTCCACCTATAAATGAGAACAGATCTCTCTGGCCAGCAAAATTTTCAATTCTGACAATTGGCCAAATCCCTATTTAAGGCTTGAAAAATCCTTATTCATCCCATACATCTTAAATTTTCTGGACGGTTTGCAAGCCTACACTAATGCTCAATAAATTAAATGGAAGCTGTATCTATGGATCTTGATTTTTTTCTACTTCTTTGCATTCCGCAGTTCATCTCATTAGCATGCTAATCAGCTCTGCAATGCTTGCTTTATAGCATTCAATAGATACTTCATTTGAACTAGAAAAACATATTTATTCCAGCAAATGTTAATCAA
Source organism: Giraffa tippelskirchi (assembly GCF_054371585.1). Lineage (NCBI taxonomy): Eukaryota > Metazoa > Chordata > Mammalia > Artiodactyla > Giraffidae > Giraffa > Giraffa tippelskirchi. Next base: position 69,605,633 of record NC_137278.1, read on the forward strand.
CTTGAGACTTTTTTTTTGAAATCTACATTCAATAAGACCCAACAAGAAAATAACATTCAGACCTTCATTCTCAAATCACTATATTATTTGTGTCTACATGACAGCACAAGAGTCTTCCATATATTATGAGTTTGTTTTAGTAAAAATTGGTTTCTTCTATTCCCAAGGCTAATATTCCACACTTCAGAAGTGTGCTCAAGTATCTTTCTGTTCTTTTGTGTTCTCTATCAGACTAAGATCTGTAGGAGTACTTTTTGATTGCTGCTTTCATTTTAGATAATTTTCACTTCAACACCTCAGATTGTTTGAGCCATTTCTCCCTCCATAAATGCAATTTAATCACATTATCCTGAATTTTGTAGCTCTGAATGTGTTGCTGCTTCTCCTTTAATGTTTAATACAGTTTGGGCCATTTTGAAAATTTCAGATTCATAATGAAATTTCACATGGGAGAAACAAAGGGAAACATGTGAATTCCTGTCCCCCAGGAGCTTACGAATTATTTCTTCTCAGCCAAAATAATGCTATTATGTTTAGCAACTACCTAAGTACATATAAATTTTTTATTTGAAAATACATTTTTTTTCCTCTCTGCAACATATATTTTCTTGAAAAGTCAAGTGAAATTCAAATTGTGTTTTAATCACGCCAGAGAATAATGTTATTTAATTGAAATCTTGGATGAATTAATTTTTAATGTTTTGCCATATATCTTTATTTCATATTTTGATATAAGACACTTTTGTAAAATGAAAAGAAACTATGTGTTTTATTCTTTCATTAATTTAACAAAGGAAGTAAAATTGTTAAGTGAATAAATTCTCTCTAGTGGATGAATACAGAAATGTGAGACATAACTTTGATCCTTGGAGGTGATCTAATAAGTGAGGACACATGTATTTTTTTTAAGTTACTACAAACTCTTCTGAAATATTTTTCAAAAATAGGCCTTTCTACAAGTTGCTTGATGACTTCCCACCTATAAAGAGATGGTGGGAGCAGACAGACAGAGACACATTCACAGCTAAACACTCACAAGATAGAAAAACAGACACACACACGTGACCTCCCACCGCTGGCACATAATGTGAGTGGGTGAGTGGGAGGGAAAACTAATGAGAAACGCACTGAGAGTGTATTTACGGAATAAAATTTGGTGTAATTGTCCATCATAATCTAATGAGCAAATCGGTTAATATGATTGACTGGAATCCTCTTGAGTAATTGTAAACTATGGTTTGAACATCTGAAATCATTCAGTAGATTATATCATTGTTTCCTTCCTTACTTTATCTAGTTTGCTTTAATATCTGAGCTTTAATAATCCTCACCCTCTCTTACCTCCTTTTCCTTTATTTTTAAAATGACATGTTCCTGCCTTAATATTTCCCTATTTTTTTCGCTCCAACATCAAGATTAACAGTTTTTAATTTATGGTTATTTCTGTTCTCTGTGATCCCTAGGAAAAATCTCAGATGTGCCTGTCATAGGTGTAATTGATGAAGTACACATATTTTTTATGATCAATTTCTAGATATTCCATGAATTATTTCTCTAAAGATGATTGTCTTAGGGGATTTTGAGTTCAAATCGCATCAGAATCACTAAACCCCTGTATTAATATTAACAGAAATATACTATTTTGACATCACTTAATAATATCTTCCCATGATTTTCCACCATGTCCACCCAAAAAGACCCACATATCTCTAAGCTTCTTTCATGTGAGAAGCCATTGGTTTTCTCACAATAATCCCTTGCTGCCTTTCTCTAACTTATTTCAATGAGTCATGGTTGATTTTATTTACATGACACATGTTAGCTTGCAGATGGAGCTTACATTGTCCTTTTCCCTTTACATTAATGTTTCTCAACCTGAGCAAGTATTAAAATCACCTGGAGAACTGTTAAAACCTATGTCACTTGACAATACCCTCAAAGTTTCTGGTTCAATAGATCTAGGATGGGACTCCAGAATTTATGTTTCTAGCAAGTTCCTAACTTATGCTGATGCTTTTGGCCTTACAACAAATGAAAATTACTGCCTGCAAAGGCATTGACCTGCTTAGATAAAGAGAAAATAGAGACTGGCAATGCACCAATAATCAGACTCAATTAAGCTCAATACTGAGTCAAGATAACTTCTGTGCATGAAGTCAGTGAAACAGCTTTTAGACACTTGCATTGACTCATAACATTCAACTCACAAACTGCATTATAAGCTCCAGAAATGCTTCATTATTAAAGCTACCATTGATCAAGCACTGATAACAATAAGTTTATATATATGCAATTTCATTTAATTCTCAAGACTCTAACAGCTAAGTATTATTGGATTATTTTAGAGGAGTAAATTGAGCCTTGAGGTTTTCCTGGCGACTCAGTGGTAAAGAATCTGCATGCCAATACAGGAGATGCAGATTCCTTCCCTGGGTCAGGAAGAGCCCCTGGAGCAGAAAATGGCAATCTACTCCAGTATTCTTGCCTGGGAAAACCCATGGACAGAGGAGCCTGGCAGGCTACATACGGTCCATGGAGTTGCAAAAGAATCAGACATGATTTAGCAACTGAACTAAAAAACAATTTGAGCCTTACAGATGTAACGTGATCTTCCTAATGTCACACATCAAGTAAGTGGGTGGTGGAAGCTTTGAACCCAAGGTTGCCTTATTTGAAATCCCAGACACCTAAGCACCTTTTTCTATTGTTTCTTTGGTTTCCAGACATTGTAGTTTACCTTCACTTTCCTTTCCTTTTCAAAAATATCCTTATTTTCAAATGCTTAGTACAAAAGTCTTTGTGGCTTGCTCCCAATTTTATTCAGTGATAAAAAGAACATTATAAAACTAAAAAGAAAAATTCAGAGCTTTGTCTCATGCAAATGCCTGTCAGTGTTTAAATATTGTTCTAGAAGGTGAGTTCTTTGAAAAATGTGACTTGTCAGGCATAGGCCTGAATTCTCTTGTAATACCTGAAAATATAAAAAACTGTTGTGATAATAAAAAAAATAATAATAAAGCATACCTGTATGCTCACATAAAGACTTGGCAGGCACTCTGAGTGGCTGCTTTACAATATGGAGAGGCAGGTTATTTTTCAAAATTGCAACTTTACCATTTTTAGAGTTTAGCATTATTTTGCAATTCTATTTCTGATAATTTTTACAAAAACAAAAAGATAAAGGCAAAAGCATGGGTCTTCATCAGTTCTTGTTCCTGCTCTTTCCTTCTGCTGAGCAAGTCAGGGGAACAGTATTGTTGATCACACAGCCCCTGACCCAAGCTAGGCTTGTGCTCAGGAAGGACTACACTAAGGAATACTGCTTTAAGATTTTTTTTTTTTAACAATCATTAATTATTTTCAGTCTTGAGTACCATGGAATAAAGATCTTACCTCTCACAGATTGGAAAAAACAACAAAAACTGAGCAATTTAGTGATCCTTGGTTCTTTGATATAATAAATGTGAAAAACTAGCTATTATTATTATTAAAAGCAACTATTATTTTTGTTATTATTACTATACCGATTACAATTATGATGATACAATTAGTAGTTACAATACTATGATTTCTAAATTTGTGAATATTGATATAGTTTAGGCTACATTCAATACTTTTTATGAAGAATACCGTGACTCAGAAATTTCTAATAAAAATATATTTGTAAGGAGGATGTTTAAAATTGGCATTTATAAAAACATCAGTTTGTACAAAATCTAATTACAGATAACTCTCATGTATTCACTAGAGCAGTTACCTCAAAGGCTCTCAGTGTTAATAGCATCTAATTAGTCTGGTATCTATTTTTGTGTTTTCATAAAACCTAAAATTGTGTTTGCTAGAAAATATCTTCAGTTTATACTCTAAAGGTATTGAGATAGATGTTATTCCCTTTCTACCCGTCCCTAAGATAACCCTTATTAATGAAGTTCTACTGTAATAAATATTCACAGGACAGTTTGTAAGAGTGGAAGACAGTTATAAAGGTAGGGAAAATATAGATGTAACTCTGAGACCTGTAAGCAATAAATACCTAGTCTGGTAAAAGCAAAGATAAATACTCCACCTTATAATCTTGTAAAGGAATTTTCTTGATGGGGAATTATATTGTAATTTGCTTCTTCCATTCTTTACTTTTTCTTTCATCTACTCCAAATGATGTTGTATACATTTGTCACTGTAAGGTCCAAGTGTTGGCAGAGAATGGCTGTCATTACAGTTTTAAACCTTAACTGCAATAGCAAAAGAAAAGACCCAGAGGGGGAAAAAAATAGAAAGGGTCTGCTAATGACTATCATATACATTGTATCTACACATGATAAGTGGGGCTGCACGCTTCAACTAAGCAGAGCAATCATTTTGGTAATGCATTCATATCTATCCAAGAGAGGAAAACATGCAAAAGCCCTCTTAATTTTCCTTCATTACATGTCATTGGCTCAATTAACCATTTTATGAATACGTATGTACTGAAATTCTAATCAATTATCGCTTTCTCATTTTTGGCTTCTCTTAAGATTTATGGCTGTTAATTATTAATTTGTTTGCTCTACATAGCATTTCTCTCCCCATTTACAGCAGCATGCTTTTTTGAATCTTCTGTGTTTGCCCATTTCAGTATTGCTTACTAACATTTAATATATTTTGCTTTTTTTTTTTTTTATTTTGCTGACAAAGTTGCATTGATGAAAGCTGACTTGCAAGGTAGATAGCCCTGTGTGTATAAAACAAGACTGAAACCCCATAATACACAGTGGAAACCTCAAAATAACATATTTTATATTTTTGCGGTAACCATTATTTGGGTATAGATTTAATTTTTTCCTTTCTTAAATACTGTGTAAGAAATTTTATTTTGTAGCATAGTTTGCATAAAGGCTTTCAGTCTTGAATATGTTTGTAGAGTGATTACATTTAGTGCTTTGATCATTCTTTTTAGTTCTTTGTTTTTCAGTGTTCTAGTTATGATTCTTTAGAAATAGACCAGTGTTCTTTTTACTTGTATGTTAAATGGAGGCATGTCATTTATACAGTTTTTAATTTTATGTTTGATTGCATGAAATTGTTAAAGCATGTGAATTGATACTTGCCAACATACCTATCCAAAACACCAACAGTCATAACTTTATTCCTAGTTTCTGCAGGAAAACTTCTAGAAACTTGCAGGACATTTTTGCACAACTCTCTTCAGTTTTTTTTGCCAATCTTTATCTCAGTTTCATGAAAGTTGTAATTTCCATCTCTCATGGTGTCTCTACTCATTGGTCAGAAGTTAAGGAGATCCATGCATTTTTCTAAAATCCAAACAGTGTGAGAGAGTTATTGAAGATGGAATGAGATTACCTGCTGCCATGATCATACTGGAAGCTATGTGCTTGCTTTTACTATTTGTTGGTTTAGTTTACTATTATAACATATTTTGTCCTATATTTGAAATTCCAGAAAGCCTTCATATGACAACTTCTCTGTTCCTAACTCAGGTGTGTGAACTACAACTTTCCAGACTAGTTTGGTCATGTAATTTGAGGTGTTGGCAACTACTGTATGTGACCTTGCTCATGTGTAAAACATTTTTGATTTTTTTAAAGAACCCAAGTTTCTTTTGGATTGTTTTTCAGGGCCTAGCACAACCTGCCAGGAGGACTCATGTTCTAACCAAGGTGTGTGCTTGCAGCAGTGGGATGGCTTCAGCTGTGACTGTAGCATGACTTCCTTCAGCGGACCGCTCTGCAATGACCGTAAGTACCTGCGTGTGGACTGATGCTTGTCTTTGCTTCCAGAGACTATTTGATACCCCAGTCTAAAGCTAAGAGTCTTTATATTATTCATGAATAAGTTAAATAGTTGTAACCAGGAGAAGCATTTGGTCCTACAGAAAGGACAGGTTTGAAATACTAAAGTGTTGATCAAAGATGCCATTCGCCAAAGTCTGTGATAACGGTTAAGTCTTTGTTCTTTGACTCTTTGTTGGAATTTTTTGAACTGCTAGTGAATACCTTGTTGAAAACAATTTGTTACTTTGTTTTATATGACACTTCTTCCCTAATTTTTGAATAAGCCTTCATGTTGCTTTATATTAAGTAATATTTAATTTCATAAGATTATATCTTGAGAGCTGGAATTTTGGTGAATTAACAGGTCTCGTTATTCTTTTCTCTCTCTACATCTTTTCAAGCCCACACTATCTTTTAAGTTAACAGGCAGTATGTTTAAACTTTGTCCTTCAACTATTCTCCCTTATATTTTAGCCACTTGTGATTGTGTTTTTTCCCGTTCAGTCTCACAATATAAGCATGGTAAAGAAACACAGCACTCACAATATATTATGGAATATCTGTGAATGCCTAATTTATGTGATAGCAATCTGAATTTTGAGACCAAACTAACTGGCATATGGGATGAAGTTCTGCTTCTTAACTTTCCAATAGATACTGCTTTACAACACTTCATCAATATGATAGAAGGGTTTCCTACAAATCATGGCATTCTGCTCTATTGCGAATATATATCTGACAAAGCCTTCTGTTGTAAAATAGAGTTCCACATTTATGTTGCAAATGCTACTACATTTAAGAAAAGCTCTAGGATGGGATGGTGGGAGAGCAGGTGAGATGATTGAAGGTTTGGGCCTCCAGGCAAAAGCTGAGCTTGAGTATGGATTTAAAGAAAGACTAGAGTTTGTTCATTTTGACCTTTATCTATTTGAGACTGTTCATGTCAGTAGATATGTGTATGTGTTGAAGATGGGGTCAAACTAAAATATGTTATTGAACTGAGTTGTTGCAGCCTAGCAGTATAGCACAATTTCCTAGCCATTTTTACGTCTCCTATCTGACAGTGAATATAGGAAGAACAAGCGACTAATACAAAGTAAACAATACTTGGAAGAGGCATGTAAAGATCACACCACAACAGAAGGAGAACTATTTAGTCTTCATCCTACCAGTGACCCCTTCCATTACAAGAATTACGAGAAACTTGAAGCCACAAGCATATATACTAACCATCACACATTTGCAAACTCTGTATTTCTAAAAATCAAATCACTCCTACAAACATTAAGCCACATTTGGAGTTATATAAATAACCATATGTAAAGACTCAATAATTACTTATATGTACCTAGAACAAAGCAAATCAGAGAACCTCTATATCCTTTTAATAAACATGTTTGGATATAAATAGAACAGTAACTTCTTGCAGTTGCTCCTGCCCCAGAGAAAATAAAACCAACTTACTTTCAAGGACAAACAGAAGACTGATAATTTGCCATGATTTCATTATGAGTTTTAAAACCCTGAATATGATCCTGACACGTGTAGCTGAGTGCTTTTATTTTTTGCATGGAATCATTTTGCATTTTGCCAAAGAATTTCTCTGCCAAATTTTGTGCTTAGTTTCCATGTTTTATATGACGGTTGTCTCTTGATTGTGTCAGATTCTGTATCCTCTTATACTAGTTAAGTATAAAGAATTTAATTTTCTCTATGTATCTGCTAGTTGTTGCTGTTGTTAGTCGCTCAGCCGTGTCTGACTCTTTGCAACACCATGAACTGTAGTCTGCCAGGCTTCTCTGTCCATGAAATTTCCCAGGCAAGAATACTGAAGTGGGTTGCCATTTCTGTCTCCAATGTATTTGCTAGTCATTTCCTAAAGGAATAACGAGATCCTTCCTTAAGTATCATGCTGTCTTCAGATCATTTTTTACAGAAAATTATTTGAATGCTGCTCTTGAGTGATAGTGGTGATGACAATGATAAGGCTATTTGTTATTTTCTTGTAAATAAGGTAACTGTCATTCAATAAATAGGTCTCCTGATATGCCTCTTGCACAAATCAGCATTCAAATGACTTTGGAGGGCTCTCAGAATACATGCATTTTGATTAAATCATTACCTCTTTGTGGGTTTTCTGGGAATGTGAAGTAGTTTTCCTAGTTTATACATTGGTGTTTTGGTGGTGAGGCCGAATACCACCTGTATTTGGTGGTAAATACAGATCAATATTTAAAAGCAAATCTTATTTTGTTATCAATTTGTAGAAGTTGTCACTATTGTACAGTAGTGACAGTTATCTTGAAGACATGCAATTAACAAGCAATAAATGTGATATGTCGCAGTTTCTTCACTCTTTAAACTTTTCAAAATAAACCTTATCTCTGCATCTCACTGCTTTTCTTTAAGTTGTACACATAAGCCAGTGTGATTCCGTTTTAACAAGCTCCTTTTCTGTATAGAGGATGACTTTTAATTTTTAAATAAAGCAAATTATGACATTTTGTTTCTTTCTTTTTTTTTTTACTTAGTATTACCATTTTATTATAAAGAATAAAAATGAACAACCAGATTAACAGGTACATATGGACAGTTTGTAAGGATTCTAAGCACAAGAACTTCTATCCTTGTGGAATCAGGGTACACCACCCTCTTGGTACATCAGTATGTTCACCAACCAGGAATCTCCCTGAGCCTTGTTACTCAGTGTTTTTAATATCAAGATTTCATTAGATAGACGGGAGAAATGAAATCAGTGTCCATGTAATTGAGTTATTTTCTTCTCCAGTTTAGATATTTATCCTTAATTTCTGTGACTGTAGCTGTCAACTGCATGGAAAACAAACAAACAAACAAAAAAGAATGGAAAATATAAACAAAACTATTTTTAAGGAAAGAGAAAGAACACAGCACATTGCAAATGAGATTCCCCTACTCCAATCCCCCATAGACTTTCTAAATGTCATCTCTCTGATAAGTTTCATAGAGTTAGAGTAACTAGAAAAATTTATTTATGTTAGCCTGGAGACATAATTAACAATGGGATGATGGGAATACTTCTTTTCCTTGTAAGTGTAATCTTGGATAAATCATACTAATTAATGAAGTTAAAGGAATCTTTCAAAAAAAGTGGTACTTAGGCTAAGTGATGCCAAAGGCTATTTTTAAAGAAAAGTGTTTGTGAAACCCTATCTTTCCTGGAAAGTTGCCATCTAAATAACCTACTCATTGACAAAAATAATTGCTCTGAGGGTGTGTGTGTTTGTGCATGTGTGTAGGGTGCTGTGTATAACTCCTTCATTCTTCCATACCTATACCATATTTTAGGTCCCCAGTATAATTTTCTGGCTCATTGTAGCAATATCTTGGTTGAGTTTCCCCCTTCTCATACCTCCCTCATCCAGTCCATCCTATACCTCCTTACCAGTTTTGTTCTTTCTTCCTGTTCTCCCTAGTTTAAATATCGCCAGAGCTTCCTGACTCTCCTAACAGAGAAAATGCTTTCCCTCATTTGACCGCTATAGAACTTTGTTTATGCTATTTTATCAGCCCTCTCTTTCTACCTTATAGTTACTTATGTTTGGTCTTATCTCCCAGGAACAGTAATTCTTTTTTTGGGAGGGAGGTGTGATCAGCCCAGTGTTTTGCACCTGTGTGCATGTTACATGTTACATGTACTGGTGATAGTAGTAATTCACTAAATCAATGTTGACTAGATGCATGAATTTTTCATAAATGTTTCTAATATGTCCTCAGTGGCTGACAGTACTCTCTTCAAATTCATCAGTTGGGAGTTCATGAACCTCCATGGTCTTGACCCTAGGTTTCATTTTTTATTTTTATCTATTGAAAAAAACCTTGTCCATATGGCATGTTACTGCCAGTTAACCTACAGTGTTTTGAGCAACATTACACTTTTCCTGTTTCTTCACCATTGCTTACACTAATTTATCCCCCTAGGGAATGTACCCATTCCACCTAGAATGCATTCCTTTCACTATATCTGCTTGAAGAAATGTAATTTCATTTTTTAATCTTTACCTAAACTGTTTGATCTCGTGAAAACTTCCAGGTCCTCTGAGCTGGGTCTGCTTTCCCTCTTCTGAAATCTTAGAGCAACCGTTTTTTGCACTTATCACTTAAGTTTGTGAACTTTCTCTTGTATGTAACTGCTTTCTGAGTGCATGCTGCATGCCAGATGTGTGTTAAGAGTTTACATTTACTGCATTAAATCTGCATATCACCTATTCATGCTTGCGTACACACCTACACCATCATCAGACCACTGTGCTACAATAATCCTTTCCTGTATCTTCCCTGTGGTTCAGAATAGAATGCAACCACACTAGCTAATTTAATGTCAGATTGGGGAAGATGAATATGGCTATGATCACACGGAAAATAGCGAACATAATAACATTGTCACATTACATTAGTGTAGAAATGTTGTGTGCCAAATTACAGTTCAGCTTCAGTGGTGCCTGTTACCATGAGGGATTAATACATCATAGTGCTGTTATTTTGGTGCTAGTAGGGTGTGGGCACTGCCATTAAAACACTATTTTCAGAATTCTAAACTTTGCCAAAAGAAAATCTTTCTGATAGGAATTTGTCATTATCTATTGTATGAGAATTAGAATTGCTCATTGAAAGATAAAGATGGAAAACATTTGACTGTGACTTGTTACCATGACATTTTAAAATATCTTCAGATTTGTTTCTCACCTTCTTTTGTTCTTTGAAAAGAGAATCTAATACCCAACACCTGAGCATCAATATCAGAACTACTGTAAATGAATCATAACATACATAAAAATAACTTGAATCAAAGTGACATTATTTCTCTCCCATGTAAAGCTGCCAGTAGTATTCAGCTGTGAGCTGATTTGCTACTGATGCCATTTATGGCTGAATAAAATTTAGCAATTAGCTGTGTCCACAGCCAGATCCTCATTGTGAGTATGATGAATCTTATTAACCTTGAATCATTCAAGCATTTCTATAATAAATGGCAGCCCTGAACTTGTTGAAAGCAATTCATAAGTAATATTTACTGATAATGCTTTAGAAAAACTATCTAGGGCCAGACCTGTATTAGGTTAAACCATAAAGGATTAAAATATTGTTCATACTGAGTCAGAAAATGCAATAAAAGAATGGGAAGCATAATGTATGATAGAGAAATGTACTATATAGTAGAAGTGCTATCTTCTGCTATTTTATATAAATTTATCTTTGTTCTTCTGGTTGGTAATAGACATCATAAAAGTAAATGCATAAAAAGAAGCATTAGTCTCTCTTCATATTGCAATTGGGTGATCAAATGACAGTTTTAAGTTGTATCTATATAAGAAAATTTAAGTGGGAAGAAAAGCCCCAAACAGTAGAGTGTAGAATATTTCTGTATTTTAATTACCCAGATTAATTCCCTATATTTTTCAGCAGCTGAATGATCCATGATTTTAAGTAGCCTTTTTGCTCTGTGTAACTCATGCTAATTTGGCCCAGAAGTCAAAAAAGAAGGTCTAATTGTTGTTGTTGTTGTTGTTTGATTTGTTCGTTTGTTTTTTACCTCCGCTGAAAGTGAAATGAAAGTAAAAGTCACTCAGTCACTCAGTTGTGTCTGACTCTTTGCGACCCCCTGAGTCCATGGAATTCTCCAGGCCAGATTACTAGAGTGGGTAGCCTTTCCTTTCTCTAGGGGATCTTCCTAATGCAGGGATCGAAGCCAGGTCTCCCTCGTTGCAGGCAGATTATTTACCAACTGAACTATCAGGGAGGCCCATTACCTCTGCTAGTACTCTCTAAATTTTCTGGCTTGCTTAAAAATCTGACTTTGTGGACCTTGATTTGGCTCTTACATGGATGCTCTCCATCACAGGCCTTATATAAATGCGAAGGTGGCCTTTGATGTGGTAATACTGTCATGTCCCACCAGAACCCACTGGATCTCTGCTCCATGGAAAGAAGTTTTCACCAGTCACCTTTGTTAACTATCCTTAAGGGTTTATGTGATTTGGGTTCTCACTCAGTGCTATTCAGAGAATTCTGTGACTCTAGTCTTTGAATAATTTTCTTTTTGTGTGAGTGCATTTTGCTCAGGCTTCTGACTTTGCTGTTCAGTAGAGCAACACAGTGGGTGCAGAATCTAGGCTTGGGTGGGATACTGCTTGAATCTGAGGTGCTCATTTCAAACTTAATTTCTTTAGGATTTACTTTGAATTTTGCTTCGTTAGAATTGATGCACTGAAAACTCTTATGAATAAACCAAAGATTTATCATGGCAAGTTCTCATAAACCTGTAGATACCAAATAATTACAAACAACGAATAGTTTAATACTTATTTACTAACCAAGAAAGTCTGTGAAGAGAGTAAAATGTTAGATAATTTTCCAACTTTATGGAATCTGATCATTGTAGGTAACTTTTAAAAGGAGTATAAGACTAAAAAGAGTAAGTTGAATCATTGGAAAAGACCCTGATGCTGGGAAAGATTGAAGGCGGGAGGAGAAGGGGACGACAGAGGATGAGATGGTTGGATGACATCACTGACTCAATGGACGTGAGTTTGAGTAAACTCCAGGAGTTAGTGATAGACAGGAGGCCTGGCGTGCTGCAGTCCATGGGTTCGCAAAGAGTCGGGCACAACTGAGTGACTGAACTGAACTGAACTTGTGAAGTAGATATTTGATTAAAAAAAAGAATAAAATTGTCGTTGAATTTGGAAGAAAGTGGTTGGATCAGGCATAAGTTGTTTATGTAGTTTGTTCTTAGGGATGTATCTAAGTGCATAAGAACTACAAAATATTTTTATGTGGATCACACCAACATATTTTAATGTGAATCACATAGTAAGTAGCATATGCATATTATTTATATATTACACACCTTGTCTTTTCAGTATTCACAAGATATTATTTTCACTTTATAAGTGAGGCTATCGAGGCTTTGGCTGTTTAAATATCTTCTTTATGCTAAAATGGCTAGTAATTTTCACAGACAAAATTTGAATGTAAGTTTGTCTAACTTCAAGCTCATATTCTTACTTGTACCCACAATTCTTCCCAGAAAGGGATAGATTCTAAAATTCCCCAGATGCAAAATTCCCCAGAGAAGTTGGTAATGACTGATATTTAACAATGTAAATTTTTTTTTCCAACCTCATCTGACTCTTGATTCTTACATATAATGTCAAGCATTGTGCTGCATGAAACATGCTCTTCTCCTTAACTTCTCACTTCTGCTTCCAAAGACGAGTTAAAAATTCATAGCTGTTTAAAGCCTACTGTCATTAACTTTCAGTTCTGTTATAAAAAGATACTAATTATGAAATAGAGATGGGAATTTTCTGTGATGTTTCCGTGACAGCCTGGGTTTCTCAAAAATAATAATTTAATACTTGATAATGAAGTTAGGCAAAATACTTCCCAAGATTATTTTCTTTGAATCAGAGTCACAACGTATATTATGGGAAAGGAGGAGCAAAAATTCAGAATTGTGCTGATCACTGCATAGGTACCAAGTGTTTGATGATGTTGATTACATCTCAGGTTTCTCTTTATGTAGTGTTAAGGTGGAAAAGAGAAAAAAAGAATGAAGTCAGAGGTTAGCAATGTGGTCTTTTAAGGTCTTTGATTCACAGGGACAACATGAGAGAGTGCATGAAGCCCAAACCATGGAAAGTGCTTACGGGATTAGTAGTCAAGACCAAAGCCTGCTTATATTTGTAGGGAAGAGAAAGAAAGATTCCGAGAAAGTGTGCAGAGTCCAGAAGAAAGGTCATGATAAAAATAATGTTGTGCTTGCTTTAACGAATAATTTTAGTTGTAGGGAAAAAAAATATTACCATGAAGAAAATGCACCTAGTCCAGCAATCCTTTTTCCTTCCCGGAACAAAGTATTCTGTTTCTTTAATGAGATTTACTGCGGCAATTAAAACGTGTAGGGACCTTTTATGGGGAGGAATTATGGTCTGCTCTGTAGCTCAGTGCTGCTATACATTGTTATTTCTCTGGTAGCATTCTCCAGAAGCATAAAGTACAAAGGTGGTTTCTAGCTCTAGGTATTATGGAGTATATGATTTTAATGACCCTAATGATCTAGATTCACATCTCTCAGAAAATGGCCTGTAGAGCCTGAGGCTTAATCTCCCCAGGATTTGGTAGATAGGAAGGTACAAAGGCGTTTCTTAACTTGAAATGATTTCAGAATGAAACAAGTTTCATAAAAGGATGAGTGGATGGATGTAGAAGGATGTTTAAAAAAAAAAAAATGGGTCATGAACAAGAAGGAGGCTGTGTTTGACAGAGACAGTGGAAGCTGTGTTTACGCAGCTGTGAGTGCTTCTTATAAATATATAACATATGACCCTTTAGGGAGAGAAACAGATGGAATATGTAGCGGAGAATAAAGAATGCATTTTGCTGGGTTTCGTCACTCAAATGATACAGGGTGTATTTTAATATTTGGCATCTCCTGTTGGGAGCCTTTCAAGGTCTCATCTGGATTCCAGCAGCTCAGGACAACACTGACATTAGGAATAGTGCTGGCTAAAAGCAAGCCTCTGAATATGATTGCAAAACTTATCCGGGTCATGACTTGATGCATAAATATCTCAGCTGTGTTGCTATGTCAAATCCTTGATGATCCCTCAAATGCCCATGAAGGAGTCCAGAACGAAGGATCTGGATTCATGCAGTCATCACACCCTCAGAGTAAAGCTGTGTTCTGAAACTGTGGGGTCCATCTTCCATGGCATCCATCACAAATCTGTTCTCCAAGGTCCTATTCAGGGCAAGAGCTCCATCTTACTAAATTAAAAACAGAACAGTGTCAGAGAAATATCATTTCCTCTCAGCCGCAGGAGACATCACAGAAGTAATTAAACTGGATTTTGGTGTGTCAGGCACATTCCTTTTATTGACAGTGACAATAATTCTGTAAATCAGAACTTGGAAGCATTTTTTCAGTGTTGTTGAAGTGTGAAAGATGAAAACCTAAGGTTCTTGAAATTAAATCCCATGAAACTAAAATTGATCTATGGAGTACAGTATGAGAGGCTGCTGTCTGAGTTGTGAAAGCAGTCTCTCTTCTGGAATTCAGTGCCTACAAGGTATGTGATTATGATGATGATGATGATATATATATTTTAACGCTGAGTCCCTGAAAGCTGTATTGATGTAAAACCAAATGGAGTAGTACTTCAGTGCAAGGTATTGTTTATGGTTTTAAGGTCATTGGGAAAATGCTGTCTCCATAACTCCAACATCTACTTTTCTAATGTTGTCAGTAGGTTTTGTTGACATTCACTTCCCTAGCATTCTTGTAGTCTTTCACTCAGCATTTAAGGTTCTCCATAGTCTTGCTCAACAAACGCACTGTACACGGTGCCTCATATGCTCAGAAGCCAACTCTTTGATACCAACATGTATAGACACACAGTGTAGTCCCTGAATATTCTCTACGTGTTCACCTTTGCTGAACGAGTCCTCCTCAGATTGCCTACTTCCTCCCCAACTTCCACTCTACCTAAGAAAATTCAGCCCATCAAGGTGAGCCAGCGCAGATCAAGTTCATCCAGGGTAGGACAGTCTTCACTTAGCAGGTGGTTTATCAGCTTTTGAGTCTCCAGTTACTGTCTACCAAGTATCTTTTTATGTGTCTATGCCTTTATTTCCCAGCTCTATTTCTCATTCCATTCTTCTCTTTCTGGTATTATTTCTCACGGTAAATGTTCTGAAATACTTGAAGCTTGGTTTCTTGAGGCCTCCATTAGTTTCCTGACTTTTTAAAGACTATTTTCTTAGAGACATTTTAGGTTCACAGCAAATTAAGAGGAAAGGACAGAGATTTCCTGTGTGCCCCCATCCCCACACAGGTATCACTTCCCCCATTACCAACAGCCCTCACCAGAGTGGTACACTGATTACAATTAATGGACCTAGATACATCATAACCACCCAAAGTCTGTAATTCACAAGTTAACTGATGTGTGTGCCCATCCCTAAAGTTCTTTAACAATACATATGTACACATATCATATAATATCTGGCAGGGGTAAATACATTTTTCATTATCTTTATTCCTAATAGTAGAGACCACGTGGAATTAGTCTTACGTAACCAGAAAGAAAGTGCTTTGAGGAAAGATGTGTCTGTCTGTCTGTCTAGGGGGATATGGGTAAGTGTGTGTGTGTGTGTGTGTACACATACCATGGAAGATGGATTTAAAAGCATCACTTTCTATTTTCTTCAAATTCTGCCGATGTCCTGATTGGTATATTATCACATTAAATCTAACAAATTTTGAGACCTTTAGTTGTTTCAAGAATTTTTTGTTCAATTTTCTTTTTTCTCACTAATTAGCTGATATCTGCAGAAATAATCACATCATTATGAAATGCTACATTGCTTATTTGATCTTTTCTATCTCAACTTTACAATTTTGCAATATTGGAGTGTTTTTCCAGCAATAACATAAGCTCTCTGTGAGGAAAATTATACTATATTTCCTATAATAACATATCACTTACGTGCCCTGATTTAGTGAGTCCACCAGTGTTCTTGAAGAATTCTCTAAATGTTGCTTTTGCAACAGTTCTGGAAGGGTCCAGTCCCCATGTGATGTTATATAGATGGGATTCAAAATGTTCTTGTTTTTTTCTTTTCATATTAAATATGATGAAGATAGCATTTTGTGATACAACTATACCAGGCACAAGAGAGTAACTTGGCCTTCTTGCTCTGGTTCAGTATTTTAGGAGAATTTACCTAATATCAGCTTAATAGGATGATCAACATTTTCTACCTCCCAGTCTTTGTAAACCACACAAGTCCATAGTGACAGCCTCAGAAACAGAACTTGCTTGGTTGTTGGAGAGGTGGAGAAAGGGTATAAAAAAATAAATTCCAAAAATACTAGAATGTGTCTACCTAAATAAAAATGAAGGTTGTAAAATGAGCAGGCTGGGCTAAATCAGTGGTTCCCCAAATGTGTTTCTTGGACCAACATTGTCAACACAACCTGTGAATTTGTTAGAAATAAATATTCCTACATTCCAGACCTCCTGAATTAGAAACTGTGGGATGGAGCTATATGAAATCTGTATCATAAGAGCCTCCAGGTAATTCTGATACACCCAAAATCTGAGAACTGCTAGACCAGATGATCTCTAAACTCATCTTGTTGGTTCTATGCTTTTCATATAACAAAAACTTTATTTAACTGAGTGAAGGAAGTTTGCCTGAAGAATTTTTATAAGTAAAACATCATGACTAGATTTAAGAGGTGATTTCAATACCATCTTAGATATTTCTTTCATGGTGATTTGAAAAAAAATAACAAATTTTCATTGTTATTATTAACATCTTCAGTAGGCCGGCAATCTTAAAAAATGTTTGAAAAGTTCCCATTCACACTATCATGCTATGAAAAAACAAGTTCAAGTCAAAGTTTTCCCTTCAATATGAGAAAAATGACTAAATCCAAGTACATATCCTTCTGTTCACAGTCTTTGTTGTTTTTCAGAGTAATACCCTGATGATTTCTTTGGACTGGAACCTATAAAATTATTCTTATCTGCATACATACTTTAGCCTAAAAGAGAGTTGAGTCAAGAAAACCATTGTCAAATATGCCATTCATATGAGATAGTGTGTTCTTCACATGGCATCCTTTTTCATTGCCTGAAATGTTCCACATCTTTACCTATCTCTTCCACTTGCTCATAAATGTGATCCCAATTAAGTACCCCGGATATGATTTCCCTTCTTATTAACAAAGATCTAATATCTAGTAAGATCTTCATTTTTCTTTTTTATCCTTACTCACAAAGAATGATTTATATGTGGGTCATTCCATCAAGATTCCAGTATATGACCTTGAACAAGTCCCTTGAGTTTGTGGGCCTCAATTTCCCCATTATAAAATAAGAGATTTGGTTTTCCTGGTCTTTAAGGTCTATAGCTCCAAGAGTTTGTGATTCATTATCACTATATTCTTTTTCTTCTTTTCCCAACCCTCAGACCTATTTTTACTCATGTTTAAGGCTCTTCTAGGACGCAGCCTACAGCTCAGTCACACAACACTAATCTTAAGCTATATTTTAGCCAAAGACCTTTCCTGCCAAGTCCTAAAGAAAAGAAGAACTTGGGGAAAGAAATCTGATTAATGGGATGTCTTTCTCTTTGAAAAAGGAAACTTTGAATTAATCCTGAAACACAAGGCAAAGGCATCTGCTATTTGTTTCTTTCATGTTTGTATAGCAATTTATTTATAAATTCTTTTATATATCTATTTATATCAACTTTGTTTTAAATTGAAAATTTTTACTGATTCAGGGTCATGCCTGTGTACTTGCTTAGCTAACCACTACATGCAATTACTTACAGTACTTCAATTGTTTTTAGTGGTTAAAAAAACCCAAATGATTAGGGATATATAATTGTTAATATGATCAGAATACAGCAACTTATTGAACATTTACTATGTACTGGGTTTTTATATTAAATTTTTTATTCTCCTACCATTCTCTTATAATAAGAATTATGGCAGCTATTTTACAAAAGTTTTATCTAAGGTAAAGATGTATTCTTCTTATTAACATTCACATATTAATAAGATCAAGAATCTTGTTTCACTTAAATTTCCATGGTCTGCCATCCATAGATGACATCATGTAGTCTCTTAATATTGAGTAAAGTAGTCAAATTGAGATTCACATGCTTTCTTTATTTTCATCTTAAATATTTTAGAACACATGCAAAATGAATTCATATATACAAATTTTCTCAATATAGGTAATTGTAAATATGAGGAAGAATTGATACAGAACAAGTTCAGTCTTATTTTCTCATTTAAGTCACTCATCTTCACGCCAAAATCCTATACTGATATATATTAATACATGTGACCAGCACGCCTACATGTGACCAGGACTTTCTGAAGTCCACAGCTGTAAAGAGAAAAGCTTTGTATACCTTCAGTGAATGAGCAGACTTTAAAAAGTGATGCTTATGAAATATTGTAGAATACAGAACATTCTGAATAATCCAGGAAGTTATGTTTTTTCTATTTAAGCTAGCATAGATTTGGTTAAAAACATTTGTTAAAGACATTTATGAAAAGATAAGCATGTGATTTTTTCTAGTTATTAACAGTAGGTTTCTGGTCTTGAGTTTTAGTGTGTAAGGAGGAAAAGTGTCATCTTCAACAGTGGAGATGACCTTTCATGGAGTTGCCTCTTCTGCCTGCAATTTCTATATTACTGAAAAGATAATTTCTTTTTACTGAAAACTGCTATGATTTAATTTTAGTGAATTCTCTTTCTCCAGCTGATACATGTACTGGGTCAGTTAAGTTCAGTTGCTCAGTCGTGTCCGACTCTTTGAGACCCCATGAATCACAGCATGCCAGGACTCCCTGTCCATCACCAACTCCTGGAGTCCACCCAAACACATGTCCATCCAGTCAGTGATGCCATCCATCCATCGCATCCTCTATCGTCTCCTTCTCCTCCTGCCCCCAATCCTTCCCAGCATCAGGGTCTTTTCCAATGAGTCAGCTCTTCACATCAGGTGGCCAGAGTATTGGAGTTTCAGCTTCAACATCAGTCCTTCCAATGAATACCCAGGACTGATCTCCTTTAGGATGGACTGGTTGGATCTCCTTGCAGTCTAAGGGACTCTCAAGAGTCTTCTCCAACACCACACTTCAAAAGCATCAACTCTGTGGCGCTCAGCTTTCTTCACCGTCCAACTCTCACATCCATACATGACCACTGGAAAAACCATAGCCTTGACTAGACAGACCTTTGTTGGCAAAGTAATGTCTCTGCTTTTTAATATGCTGTCTAGGTTGGTCATAGCTTTCCTTCCAAGGAGTAAGCGTCTTTTAATTTCATGGCTGCAGTCACCATCAGCAGTGATCCTGGAGCCCAAAAAAATAAAGTCTGACACTGTTTCCACTGTTTCCCCATCTATTTCCCATAAAGTGATGGGACCAGGTGCCGTGATCTTAGTTTTCTGAATGTTGAGCTTTAAGCCAACTTTTTCACTCTCCTCTTTGACTTTCATCAAGAGGCTTTTTACTTCCTCTTCACTTTCTGCCATAAGGGTGGTGTCATCTGCATATCTGAGGTTATTGATATTTCTCCTGGCAATCTTGATTCCAGCTTGTGCTTCTTCCAGCCCAGCGTTTCTCATGATGTACTCTGCATGTAAGTTAAATAAGCAGGGTGACAACATACAGCCTTGATATACTCCTTTTCCTGTTTGGAACCAGTCCGTTTTTCCATCTCCAGTTCTAACTGTTGCTTCCTGACCTGCATGCAGGTTTCTCAAGAGGCAGGTCAGATGGTCTGGTATTCCCATCTCTTTCAGAATTTTCCACAGTTTATTGTGATCCACACAGTCAAAGGTTTTGGCATAGTCAATAAAGCAGAAGTAGATGTTTTTCTGGAACTCTCTTGCTTTTTCGATGATCCATTGGATGTTGGCAATTTGATCTCTGGTTCCTCTGCCTTTTCTAAAACCAGCTTGAACATCTGGAAGTTCACAGTTCACGTATTGCTGAAGCCTGGCTTGGAGAATTTTGAGCATTACTGTACTAGCGTGTGAGATGAATGCAATTGTGCGGTAGTTTGAGCATTCTTTGGCATTGCCTCTCTTTGGGATTGGAATGAAAACTGACTTTTTCCAGTTCTGTGGCCACTGCTGAGTTTTCCAAATTTGCTGGCATATTGAGTGCAGCACTTTCACAGCATCGTATTTTAGGATTTGAAATAGCTCAACTGGAATTCCATCATCTCCACTAGCTTTGTTCATTGTGATGCTTTCTAAGGCCCAGTTAACTTCACATACCAGGATGTCTGGCTCTAGGTGACTGATCACACCATTGTGATTATCTGGGTTGTGAAGATCTGTTTTGTACAGTTCTTCTGTGTATTCTTACCACCTCTTCTTAGGAGACTTTAATACCTCTGCTTCTGGCCTGAAACACTGCCAGTGGTAAATAAGAAACATTGTGAAACATCATTCCACCTTCCAAGGATCACCTGTACATAAACAGAGGGCCTTGGGCTTAAGACTCTCCCCTAGATTAGGAACATATTTGCTTGGCAAGTTAACTGAATCCCAGAGTATTATTAATTGTGTACTTGCTATGTACAAAACACTGAGATATATGGAAAGTAAAATGATTTGATCCCTGTCCTCAAATGAGTTTTCATCTTGGAAGAATGATTCCAAAGACCTAGGGCAGTAGGGAATATTGTCTGTTTTGTTTCATGACCTGTCACAAGTGCTTACAAGAATGCTCAGTGCTTAGTACCTACTCAAAAAATATTTACACAGTGAATAAAACACATTGTTGATAAGATAACTATTAATTTAAGTACTCACTGTATGGTGTAAACTATTGGCGTTTGTGAACTCAGAGGAGAGGGCAAGCGCAGTAATGCTTGTAGCAGGCCCATAGGAAGTGAGGTGGATCTCAATAAGTTAGAGAGAAGCAGGGAGGGCATTCCATCCAAGGGACATGATATGAGCAAAGGAGAATCTACAGATAAAATATTCACAGAACCAAACACATCTTTGGAGCATTTTCTATAGCATCAAGTACACTATTAGACTATGTGTGTACAGAAATGAACAAAAGAAGGCTGTGAGAACAGTGGAAAGATCACAGTTTGGAGACAAATAGACCCAGAATTGCATTCTGTCTGCCATCATCAGGTTGATTAATGTATCTGTAGACTTGGCTTCTTCATCTGTAAAATGAAACCATGATAACAGACATTGCAGGGTTGTTTTGAGAACTGCAGGCAATGTATAGTAAGATACTTACTGTACTCCAAACTGGTCAATGTGGTATCTATTGCAATGCTCCTCTTACCTTTGTTTTCATGGAGCTCATAGACAAGAGGAAATGACTGGTGTGTGTACAGATTATTACCATTTAAGCAGTGCTTGAATAGTTTGTTCCTTCTGTATCCCTATAGTGCAAATGTTGGTGTGTTTAATGTTGTCCCAGAGTTTCTCTTAAACTGTCTTCATTGTTTTTGATTCTTTTTTATTCATTTTGTTCCATGGCAGTGATTTATACCAATCTGTCTTCTAGCATACTTATTCATTCTTCTGACTCATCTATTCTGATAGTGATTCCTTCTAGTGTATTTTCATTTCAGTTATTGTATTATCTTTGTTCTTTAAATCTTCCAACTCTTTGTTAAACTTGTCTTATATCTTCTCAGTCTTTGCCTCAATTCTTTTTCCAAAATCTTGGATTATCTTTAGTGTCATTATTCTGATTTATTTTTCAGGTAGATTGCCTGTCTCCATTTCACTTAGTTCTTCTGAGGTTTTATCTTGTTCCTTCTGGAACAAGAAGGAATATATCTGGAATACATTTCTCTGCTGTCTCATTTTGTCTAACTTTCTGTGTTTGTGGGCTCCATTCTGCAGGCTGCAGGATTGTGGTTCTTCTTGCTTCTGGTGTCTAACCCCTGGCTGTAAGGTTGGTTCAGGGTCTTATGTAGGCTTTTTGGTGGGAGGGGCTGGTGCCTGCCCACCCGCTGGTGGTTGGAACTGGATCTTGTCCCTCTGGTGGGGAGGGCCATGTCAAAGTGCAGGTCCAGAGGTAGCTTTAGGCTCAAGACAACTTTAGGCAGCTTATCTGTTAATGGGTGGGGCTGTGTTCCCACCCTATTGGTTGTTTGGCCTAAGGTGCCCCAGAACTTCAGCCTGTAGGCTCTTGGATGGGGCCAGATCTCAGGACCAAAATGGTGACCTCTAAAAGGGTTCACACTGAGGAATATTCCTTGGGGACTCTACCACCAGTGTCTTTGCCCCAGCAATGGGCCACAGACAACCCTTGCCTCCCCAGGAGACTCTCTAAGACCCTTAGGTAGGTCTGGCCCAGGCTTCTGTGGAGTTATGGCTTTGCCTTGGGTACACTTTCCAACAATGGAATCTTTGGTTCCCCTGGTCCTAGGAGCTCCTACACTCAGGCCCTGCTGGCCATCAAAACCAAATGCTCTGGGAACTCCTCCTCCTGATACCAGACTCTCAAGCAGGGGAGCCTGACATGGTGCCCAGCACTCTCTCCCACAGGAAAACCTCTGCAATATAATTATTTTCCAGTTTGTGGGTCACCCACCCAGTCAGTATGGGTTTTGATTATATAATGAAAACACCCCTTCTGCCATCTCATTATGGCATCTTCTTTGTCTTTGGATGTAGAATTTTTTTTTTTAATACATTCCAGTCTTGTCAGTGGTTGTTCAGCAGTTAGTTATGATTTTGATGTTTTTGTGAGAGGAGGTGAGCTCAAGTTCTTCTACTTTTCCATCTTGTCTCCCGTCAATATTCTCCTGTTCAAAATGTGGTCTGAAGACCAGAAGCACCTGCAAGCTCATTTGAGATGCAGACTCACATATGTCCCCTCCCCTGACACAGCTGCTGAATCAGAATCTGCATTTAACAAGATCCCAGGTGATTTACTGCACATTAAAGTGTGAGATGCACTGCTCTAATAGAGGTATGTAACTGGGGCAGAGCAAGGAGTGACTAAGTACGTTTAAGGAACTGAGAGAATTCTCATAGAAAATAAAATCTAGAGAAATTCAGACAAATATTACATATGTGTGGAGGAACTTGTTTAGTAAATCAGAATTCCTAATTTGAAAAATTTGGTATAGATTCACCTTCTTGACACCACTATTTTTACATCATATTGACTTTTGGTAATCACCAGTGGTTTAGCAGGCGAAAAGCATGCCAAGCCAACAGTTTGATCCAAGTGATGCTAATCCTTGCTTCCTGCTTCAATGCATTAGAAGGAATAAGCTCTAAAACCTAGGATTTACTGTGAACCTGCCTGTAAGAGGTCTGAATCCACAAGCCCTCTCCCAAGAAACTCAGAATGCAGACGTTTCATTGGATGGTCTAGTTTAATCACAAAGGTCTTGGCAGACACTACTTCTTTCTGGGCCAATAAATGGGATAATATAAGAGTTAGTCATTTGGTACTTAGGAAAAAATAAATACCCAGCTTTCCCTAGGCTGTCCCTGAAGGCCCCTCTGGTTTAACACTCATTTTGTTTTTTAATGTTAGAATTGCTTCTATTTTATGTGGAACCACGTGGTTCTGTTCATTGAGTTGGCAGGTGGCTCCAAACCTGTAATTATGATTTTGATTGTCGGCTGCCAAAGCACAAAAGAAAACTGTAGTAATCCACCCTTGTGGTCTTTAGTGAATTGCTACATATGCTCTTTGGTATATCACTGCACATAAATCTCACAGTAGCAATAAAACTATTAGAGTAGTAAAAGATATGCATTTTACTTTTCATAAAAAATGTCATGAAATTCAATTAACTACACTTTCCCAAATTGCAGTTCACTCTGGTAAGCCCTGGGTTTCCTAATCTGAAATTGCATGTTCCTTTCACTTTTCCTAGTGACCTCCATTAATGCTTTAATCATGACACCTACTGGACATTTTAAAACATTATCATCTCTGGGGTCCCTTTGTCTCCTTATATTTCTGTAAAATTTCTCCTGCTTTTCTACTTACAGTTTTGTAGAGGCACTTACAATACGTTTTTTTTTTTTTTTTTCCTACTGCCTTAATTGGAGGGAGAATGGGAGAATGAACTGCATAAGTAATCCACACAAATTTAGGCCTTATAATTGCACAGAATGGAGGGGGGTGTTCTTTGGTGCTATATCCACAAGTAATGAGGAAAAAACAATGAGGTTTTATTTATTAGACTACAAAAGATTCTGGCCAACTGCTGCTTTGCTAATCTGTAAAAGTGAACATTCCTCCAGTATTTTTAGACAGTTCATCTTCTTCTCAAAAGTAGTTTAATAGCACAGACTTGAGAAAGGTCTCCTGGTGTTCAGATTTTATTACTTTCACCGACTAAAGTGCAGTACATTTCCCAGTATAATTACACCCTAGTTGTCACAATAAATGAATGCAGTATATTTTACGATACACTTTACTTGCTTATTATCATGTTTGTTCACACATCTCTCAGATTTAATAACCCATGGGGGGCTTCTACCAACATTGGTGAATGGAAATTAGTGAAGTTCTCTTTCATTTGTGTTTGTGGTGGGATGCTTATTTCACTTGTACAAAGCCATACACAGGATAGAGAATAGATTTTTAAATAATTTTTTAAGTATCTATAACTTTGTAATATTCTCTGCTCACTGTGTCTCTGTTCTAAGTTTCACCACTAATCTCCCAGCACCCACAAAAGTGAATATTAGGTAAATGCATTTTTAATGGAGACCAACTAATGTTCCTGATTATTTTACAAAAAAAAATCAAAGAAAATCCTGAATGTCAATACAACTCTTTTTTGAGATTTATATTTATATTTGAGTTCAGGTTGACCTTTCACGAGACAGAGTTTCATTCTACATTTGTGCTAGGATCAGAAAAAATACCAAAATGTCCATTTGGTTTAAATAAATTGAAGTCAGAATATAAGAATTCAACCCTGTTAGCATGGATATTTGAAAGATTGTCTATACTGCTTGTTGCAGAACAATTACAGATCTTATCATGGAAATTTAAAATGTAGCCTAAGAGTAATGAGATCTTTTTTCTTTAAGGAGAGGATGAAGACATTGTATGCCCTGAATCATGTAGTATTGTATTAACTTTTATAAATGTGCAGGGCATTTTTCCTCAACTTAGACAAGGCACAGTCATGTAGGCTTGGCCATAAAATAAGTAATTAGGTTCCAGCTTTTGGGTAAGTTTAAAACATTTTTATCTAATTATACAGAGAGCACATATTTGTAGAACCATTGAAAATATAGAATCCCTTTGCTAGTCACCTGAAACTATCACAGTGTTGTTAATCAACTATACCCCCAACATATAATAAAGTTTTTAAAAATAAAACAAATAAAAGGCAAAGCAAAGTCACCTGTATTTATACAATCAGGCCTCTTTTTTAAGGGAAGCTTTCAATTCAGCAGTCAAGAAGTGTTTATTCAGTGTTTTCTATGGGCTTAACATTGTGCTAACCATCAAAAGAAAAAAACAAAAGGAAAGAAGTTAACTTTACTCTGTAGATGTAAGACAACAATGTGACATAAAAATGACCAAACAGCACTGGGACAGCAGCCACTATGTAGAACTGCAGTTTCTATATTATAGATTCTAGGAGGCACCATTCACCACATAGTCATTGATAACTTAATATTTGAACCATCATTTTGACAGATATTTTAGCTAGATAGATATGTATGTATTGATAGGTATGTATTGATAAAGTTGCACCCTTTTTTTTTTTTTTGAATTCACATGAAGTTACCATATGTGCTGCAGTAAGGAATGCAAGATGGTGTATAATCAAGACCAACATGATCTGATACAATATAAATCCCAGAGGTCTTACAAATGAGGAAAAACTTAAACTAGACCTTGAAATTTATCTAAGATTTCTTTACATCAATTTAAGAGAAATAGGAAGTTGAGGTTGTCAGTGCTGGCTTCCTGGATCTGTCTTCTGGGGAAACGGTTACGAGGAGTAGTGGGCAAAGAGTAAAGGCTTTTCCTACTTCTGTGTGGCCTTCTCTTGAAGAAATTTCCTCTTGCCAGTCTCATGGTAGAAGGATTGCCACAGTTATCCTCACTATGTTTAAGCCCGTTTTCCCTGCCACACCTTTGGCTTCTTTGGTATGAAAGTCCTTTCATATGTCATTGCTTGGAGTTGACATTTATCCCCATCCACCTTCACTGAAGTGATTCCCTCCCATTTTTTATAAAGATAAGTGAATAGACATCATGGTTCTTCCCCTCAGGAAGCTTAAATTCTAGTTAGAGTATCACACACTGATCAACCCACCCCCCCGATTGTGAAAATTGAACTCGAAAAAATGCTGGAAAAGAGAATGGTTTGTACAGTGAAAGAATAACAGAGGTAGGTCTCAGATATCTCAGAGTTTAGAATTTTGCTTACTTGCCTTTTGAGGGTGGATACAGCCTCCTTATGATTGTTTTCCTTTGACTGTGTTCATTCATCCCTTCTGTGCTCCAAGTGGGAAAACGACAGAAGCTCTTAGTACATTTTTAGGTATATGCACAGAGACATTCACTGGCTTTCTCAAGCTGAAAAATGTTATACCTTTGCAGCTGCCCTCTTGCAACTATTGCCTGATTTTGAGCCAAAAATATTAGATTTATTTTCCTTGGAAATACTCTTTATCTCCCCTGATATAGTAGGTTGTTTTGGTTATTTGAAGCATTGAGAGTCACCCAGAAGGATTTTTTTTTTTTTTTTTCTAGTGCAGTATATGAATAAATCCCTCTACAGAAACTAAAAGGAAGAGAACTTGGTGGGATAAATAGTAGTTGTTATCCACAAAGTACTGTGTTTCTTAGTGGCAGCAGAAGCAAGTTATGGGTACAGTGTATCCTGCTATGCCAACTATTTTGGTGGTAAATTTAATGGAGTCTAGGGTGAAGCAAGTGAACCATTCACTTGGGTGTAAAACTTAAGGGGACACTAAACCCTCAGTAATTAGTACAATATTTGACAAAAAAATAATGCAAAAATATGTGATGAACAATATTAAAATTTTGAATCAAGAAAGTATCAGTAGTACTGAATTTTCCTTTTGTCTCAGGCCCCAGTATTGCTGAACACACCACAGTTACAGATCCTGTCTTTTAAAAAAATTTTGACGTTATTCATCATAAACAAATTTTGATGTTTAGTTTTGAGTTTTAAATATTGCTTTGTCATTGAGGTTGTGGTTCCCCCTTAAATGTTGCTCTCCTGAGGAAGTGCTTCACTCCATTCCTGGCAAACATCCACTTTGAAACAAAGGCCAATGGGCAGGCACATAATTAGAGCAGAGACAGAGCTGCAACTTGAACTTGACTCTGTTCATTATTAATTCGTAAGTCCCAGGACTTCTTCTGCAGGGCTATAAATCAAAAACAAATAAATAATACTGAGTATACAACATTATTATGGGTGCTGCGGGTGCTATAATTTGCTGAAGAGACCCAGCTTCTAACAGGCTAATAACAACTGAGGAGTTAATTGCATCCCCTTGCATTTTGGAAAATTAAAGTCAGGCAACTCTGTCCCACACTGTTTTCTGTGAGAGCTCATTACTTTTATGTATATTTATGTTTCATGTGACAGAAAATGGCTACCCCAAGGCGAAAATTAAATGCCATTTACTACACTCTTAAGTTGGCTAAGACCAAAGATTTTGGTCAGAGAAGAAAGATTCATTGCCCATCTTTTATTGGGTTGTCATTGATTAGAAATTTATGAACATACTTAAAATCACAAAAGCAGTGGAGGGGGAGGAGATGGAAAATTCCTGATGAGCATGTTGTGAGTTGTGGTGTAGTTTTCTCCTCAAATGCAATCCCTCTGTAATACCAAACACTCAAATTGATTTTTGTGTTTAATTCTACATTTTATGTACCAGGCAGATTTTGTAATTCAGCACTCAAATAATAAAATTATTTTAAAATTTCTACATGACAAACTTAAGAAATTGAAAACATCCCATAGATAACTGAGGACAAATTTTAGAAAGAGTATATTGAAAACCTAGAGGATTTTACAAATTTAGTCTATGAACACAAAATAAGCCTATAATGTACCTATTTTGACAGTCAAGTAGTTGCAGTTTTGAAGATTATATTTAAATTCTATAATAAAACAATGAATGGCATCAATAAAATGTTGATCTTTCTAAATGATCTAGATCAGTCTCCTTTTACAGGAAAAGAAAAGTTGAGGTTCAGAGATTTTTAATGTGTTTAACCCGAGATCACATATTAATTTAGAGGCATATCTCAAATTAGGGCCCCCGGAATCCTAATTCTTAGACCAGTTCCCTTTACACTGTGTAATGCAACATCATTTAGTCACCAAACAATGTTCCACCACTTGAGGTAACAAACAAGCTATGAAACAATGACTCCAAATTGTCCTCCAACAAATCCATAGGTTACACAGTCCTTGCCCCACACTTTCTATATCACTGAAGAAAACAAAGCTAGAAACCAGCAGAAGAGAACTCTCATATTGCCACCGTCTCCACTTTCTTCTTCTCATATTATACTTGGTGATTATTTTTTTGCCGTCTTACCTTGCTTGTCTACCCAGTGACTCAGCCTTTCATTTTATTCCTCTTTCTTGCCTTGAGTCTTCAACATTGGATTACACTAATCCTCAAAACAAATAAACCCAAAAACCTTCCTCTTGACCTAATAATATCTATCCCTTTGCCCTTTTTCTTAACTCTCCTTCATGGCCAAGCTCTGTGAAAGATTTTAATGATAAATGCAAAACAACATTAACAATTCAACCCACTCTATACCAGCTTCCCCAACAGAATTCAGCCAGAAGTGTTTATTCTAGGAATACCATTAGCCTTCCTATCATCAAATTCATTAGACATTTTTTTCAGGTATCATCTTGTTCAGTCTCTCTTTGATATTTTATGACTCCTTCATGCCAGAAGCGTTGTATACCCATGACACTACACACATCTGGTTGTCCTTCTTCCCCCGTGACTTATCCTATCCAGATATCTGCCAGTTGTTTTGTTCTACTTACCTTCTAATAGTTGAAGCTACTCAGTTCTTTATTTCAGAGTTCTTCTCATTTAATACCCCCCTATCTAAGTAATCTCATCCATTCGCATATCCTTAAATACTGTCTTTATACCTATGACTCTCACTTTTCTACCTTTAGTGCGAACTCCTTAGATTCAGATGTTGGCATACGAAATTGTATTTAACATTACTACTTGAATATCTCATATGTGTCTTGAGTTTCACATGTCTTAAATGTAACTTTTGGCACTTCCCTCCTACCTCTTCCCTCTCTCCCATATCTCTCTGTTCCCCATTTTAGTAAATAATGCCTCAATTTATCTGGTGAGATAATCTACATAATTTGAAACTTAAATCCTAAGTGTATGTTTGAGAAAAATGTTTTCAAACAATGAAAAAATAAGTATACGTGTGGCATCACATTTATCTTTTATTGCAAATGTTTACTCCATGGGGCTCATAATATTTCCATTTCAAAGACCTTAGAAATAACAGAAATAAAGTCCTACTTTATGCTAGGTGCTGTACTAATATTTGATAGCTGTACTAATATTTGATGTTTGCTACTATCACTGCTGATAGTGGTTGCAGCCATGAAATTAAAAGACACTTACTCCTTGGAAGGAAGGTTATGACCAACCTAGACAGCATATTTAAAAGCAGAGACATTACTTTGCCAACAAAGATTCGTCTAGTCAAGGCTATGGTTTTTCCAGTAGTCATGTGTGGATGTGAGAGTTGGACGGTGAAGAAAGCTGAGCGCCGCAGAATTGATGCTTTTGAGCTGTGGTGTTGGAGAAGACTCTTGAGGGTCCCTTGGACTGCAAGGAGATCCAACCAGTCCATCCTAAAGGAGATCAGTCCTGGGTGTTCATTGGAAGGACTGATGTTGAAGCTGAAACTCCAATACTTTGGCCACCTGATGTGAAGCGCTGACTCATTTGAAAAGACCCTGATGCTGGGAAGGATTGGGGGCAGGAGGAGAAGGGGACGACAGAGGATGAGATGGCTGGATGGCATCAGTGACCTTATGGACATGGGTTTGGGTAGACTCCAGGAGTTGGTGATGGACAGGGAAGCCTGGTGTACTGCGGTTCATGGGGTCGCAAAGAGTTGGACACAACTGAGTGACTGAACTGAACAGAACTAATAAGGTAGCAGCCTTATTTTCTCTTTACAGATAATAAAATTGAGGCACAGAAAAATCAAGTAACTTGCCCAGGGTCATAGAGCTATTATATGACAAAACTGAGATTTGAACTCATGCAGTCTGGTTCTAGGATGTTGCTCATAAAAACTATGCTGTGCCACCTTAAAATGGTGACAGTGATGGGTACATGTAACTTTAAGCCAATGTGTTGAAGACTGAAAAGAGAGACTCAACTCAAAGAAATTAGCAGTGGATTTTGATCTAATTTTTTAAACAGATAAAACAATGGTTAGAAGGTGCTGATGTTTATTGTATCCTCTCATGATTTTTTCCACTTTTTTTGACAACACAGACTTGAGTATTAGGTGTATCTGCCTTAAGGTCAGGGAACCTCCAAATCAGATGCTGATGGATGTTTTTTCTGTGTAAGTTTTCAGAAATTCACGATAAAATTTCCGTTATTTTGACATTCTAAGACCAAAATTATGTGGACCTGTTTTGCCTTATATGGGGTCTTTCCTATTTCTTTCATATTATGACTACATTTACGGTAATTGATTTTGAAATACAAAAGCCCAGAACAGGTTGTACAGACAGTTTGTTGTTTGCATGGAGTGGGAGTCTTGGACAAAATGCACAACCCCATTCTTTTCCCATTAGACTCTTGGGAAACACATAATGTTTTTCTATCTTTCCCACTGGCTGCTGGTAAGAACAAATGCCTGTTATCTCATTTAAACTTCGATTGGTGAATTTCATGTTACAAAAATAAATTACACTGAATGTTTCATATATTGGAAAGCTTATAAATTATTCATTTTTAAAACATATAAGAAATATAGCTCTATCCATTTATTCCAAATCTTTTTGAAATAAGTTAGTAAAGAGGGAAGAAATAAACGGAAACAGAAATGAAAAGAGGGCTATTATTCCATTTACCACAAAGTACATAATAAGTAGCTAATTTACAAATTAAAGACCATTGAGACAGTTAGCAACATTTATGAAACTATCTACATTGTCTGAATTATAAAGATTGTCAGGATTTAAATTTCTTGAATTCTCTAAGTGATATATAATCTTCCATGATGTTCTGATGAAAAACCAAATTCAATAATTATGTAGAAGAAAAGATACAAATCTAAAAAGAATCGGAAGATCTAGAAATTAAATGATCTCTGTTTGGATTGTGTAGAAGCTAAGTGAACATGCCTTTAAAAATAACTCAATAAATGAGAGTACAGCTTTGATGAAGAGTCGGGCTGAAATGGAATTATGTTATTTATATCTGCTGTAGATTCATTTCCCTACCTCTACCATAATGGATGGACTTTAAATTTCTCACCTCAATCAAAAACAAATGAAAATTGTGTTTGAATAGTTATAAAAGCATTATACAAGCTTTTATATAAATGCCATGATAGGTTGAAAGTTATGTATATGTTCTTTCTTAAATCAAAACACCATTCCAAAGTGAAAAATAACTCTTAAAAGAAATATGAGATTTTTGTGTGTGATAATCCCAAACCCCATTGGAGGGAGGAGACATTAATGCAGTGGGAAAGCTGAAGAGTGAACCAGTCTTTATGTTCAAATGTCACTTTCTCAATAAAGCCTCCTTCCTGGCTACTGTAAATCAAATGGCACATCATTTACCAGATACTCCTTAACTGTGTTTCTAGCCTTATTTTCCCCTTTAAACTTACTCAACATCTTTCAAACTATCTATTTTAATATTTATCTTATATATTGACTCTTTTTACCCCCTGGGGGCAGTAATATAATCAGTCTTGGCACCTTCAGTGGTTACATAAGCCCACAGCATCCCATCTCCAATCTTAAGTGCAACTCTAAGGATCTTTTTGGATATTCTGGCCCTGTGTCATCTGGAGCCTTGACTCTGTTTTTACCCCTTACGACTGTAGCAACTTAGCAGCAGCAGCAGCAGCAGCTGGAAAAGGCAATGGCAGCCCACTTCAGTACTCTTGCCTGGAGAATCCCATGGACGGAGGAGCGTGGTAGGCTGCAGTCCATGGGGTCGTTAAGAGTCGGACACAACTGAGCGACTCCCCTTTCCCTTTCACCTTCCTCTTTCTAGTCACCTTTATCCTCATGCTCACCATGCGTGCGTGCTAAGTCACTTCAGTCGTGTCCAACTCTGTGCGACCCCATGGACTGTAGCCCTCCAGGCTCCTCTTTCTATGGAATTCTCCAGGCGAAAATACTGGAGTCAGTTGCCATGCCCTCCTCCAGAAGATCTTCCCAACCCAGGGATCGAACCCTTGTCTCTTATATCTCCTGCATTGGCAGGCAAGTTCTCTACCCCTAGCATCACCTGGGAAGCCCCATGTTCATCATATGCATCCTCATCTCTGCCTCATTGCAATTGCTTATTACATGAACATCCTTGCCTGAAATTCTCTATTCCCCTTCCAACCCAGAAAATTCTGATCCCTCTTGAAGATGAATTGAAATTTTGCTTCCTCCATAAATTTTTCTTTAACTTCTGTAGTTATATAATCCAAAGTGAGCTTTGAAATCTTTGGACGCAAATTCAAATCCAAGCTCTGCTAACTTACTAGCTATGAGAACTTTTGTGCTGTGCTATGCTTAGTCGCTTAGTGGTGTCCAACTCTTTGCCACCCCATGGACTTCTCTGAACATGAGTTTTCTCCAGGCAAGAATACAGGAGCGGGTTGCCGTGCCCTCCTCCAGGGAATCTTCCCAACCCAGGGATCGAACCCAGGTCTCCTGCATTGCAGGTGGATTATTTAACAGATGAGCCACCAGAGAAGCCCTATGAGATCTTTTATAAGGTGCCTAATATAGAGTTTTAATCTTAATATTATTTTCATCCGTAATATTATAGTGAATCTACTATGGGAAAGACCTAGCACATAATGAGTTTCAATAATTATATTAGTATATTTATGTCATATAATACATAAATATGTACCACACAATAATATAAAGATGATGATGATGATTATAAGCATAGTTATGTAGAATTTACTGAGTCAGGCTCTTCCAGCTGCTTTACATATCAGGCTCTCTGCCTCTGTAAGAGCTGCTATAGCACTTATAAACCATAGTTATCATACACTCTTGTGTTCATATATTCTTCCATTTTGTTGACTATGGTTTTTCTCAAGTGGTTCTTGGAGCGCCTTGAAGCAATGATCATGTCTTATACTTCTTTGTTTTCTAGCACTTAGCACATTACTGGCTACCCCGTGCTTACTGTAACATCCTCTAAAGAATGTATGGTTCTGTATTCCTTGCAGATTTAGGTTGTATAATTTAATACAGAGACAGACAGAAAGATTCAAAGATACACATCTATCAATCATACTGTGCAGCAGACTGCCTAGAACTATACTGTGTTGCTTATTTCTAAGTTGCAACTCCTGACACTGGAGTTATTTTCTTCAGTGTAGGGCAAAAGAGCCACTGATCTTACCAATATAATTATGTTTTTTAAAGCTAGCTATCAGAACCCATAGTGGCCCCTGCAGACTGTAAGGTACTATTTTACTTTTAAGTACCTTTCAGTAACACCCTACTTTGAGTTCCTCTGGCAATTTTCCATGATGACAAGGGAAGTCAAGGTCTGTAACCAAATAGTGTGATATGCAAATAACAACAAATGCATCATGGCCATAGAAGAGGCCACTGAGTTAAGTATTTTAGAAAATATTTTCTGTGTTTGTCTGTAAAGCTGTTTTTCCTTCTGGATTTAGTGGAGGTTTAGAGCATGTGTAGGATTGAAGGCAGGAGGAGAAGGGGACGACAGAGGATGAGATGGTTGAATGGCATCACCAACTCAATGGACATAAGTTTGAGCAAGCTCCAGAAGTTGGTGATGGACAAGGAAGCCTGGCGTGCTGCAGTCCATGGGGTCACAGAGTCAGATATGACCGAGCTACTGAACTGAACTGAGAGCATGTATAGCAACAGTGACTCCAGTGGTAGGATTTACCCATGTTCTAATAATTGATAAAGTATTTAGTAACCCTTTCCATCCCTTACTAAATCTTAGCACCATCTTTTTATTTTGAATATGCATTTGAGAATCTTTTTCCTCCTGCAGTATGAGTAATAAAAACTGCGTATTAAAACAATGCATGACCTCAATGAAGAATAGCACCCGCCCAAATATACTCACGATGTGAGAAAAATTGCACCTTCCAGATTGTGCTGATCATTTCCAAGTTGACACAGTGAAGTGACATCTGTGCTTAAGCAGTAAGTAACCTGCCATTTGCTGTCAGTATTTTTGAGTTAACTCAGAAGAAGTCCACTCTCCCCAATTCCAATGGAGTCAGAAAGTCTTCCTGGGACCTATTCCTGGATAAGCTGGAAACAGAGATTCATTTTTTGACATTTTGCTGTGGCTGTCCCTAGCGAATTATGTAAAATAGATCTGACTCTTGGTTTTCTTTATTCAGGACTATATCCACAAGCAAATCCGGCAACATGAGATGGAAAATGTCAGGGCTCTTATTCACTCAGTTAACTTCTAGCTGTGTCCTGGGAAGAAGGAAAGAGAATCCATATTCTCGTATTGTTGGAAACTAGAGACCCAGGTGGAAGGGCAAGAAAGATATTTTTGGTGTTGCTGGTTTAGATCTTAGAAGATGCCACTGTTCATTTGATTTGCTCTGATGACTGGCATCTGGGATCCTCCTACTTGATTGTACTGTTGATGCCCAGAAAGACTATTCTTCTCTTTAATTGTAGTAATTTTTGATGTTTGCTATGGAGCAAGCATCCCCAAGGGAATTTTGATGGCTTTTGGCAACTTCCATTCCAGAGATTGCAAAGCATTTCACTTACACTTTATCCATGGCTTTTTGGTGACCAGTTTTATTAGTAGCCAGGATATCAGTGAATTAGAAAAAAAAAAATTACTTTTCATTTTTCCAGAATGAAAATATGCATCTAGGCTGCCTTTACCTAGCATATTTTCAAGATCAAATACAAGATTTTGTCTTCGCTTTTTCTTTTTTCTCTCTTCTCAGTTCCACCCCGCCAAGCCCATAGTCTAGATCCATAGATACATTGCATGCAGAACCACATGTTACTGCTACTATATGTTTACTGACATAGAAACCATTTTCACAGAGGGAAAGGCCATTTTATTAAATGTAAGAGATAAGATTCAAATAAGAATAACTCTGGGACTTGCATTAGAAGCATCCTCATGGAAGAAAGATAGTTCTAGGGTGCTGGTGGTAGAGGCAGGTCGAGGGTAGAAAGGCTCGGTGCAAAGAGGACCATTGTGCACAAAAGGAAGCTTGGGACCTTTTAGATACAATGAATACTTCAAAATGCTGATTTAAGCAGGTCTAGTGGTGGCACTGGTGGTAAAGAACCTGCCTGACAATGCAGGAGATATAAGAGATTCAGGTTTGATCCCGGGGTCAGGAAGATCCCTTGGAGGAGGGCAGGCAACCCACTCCAGTATTCTTGCCTGGAGAATCCCCATGGATAGAGGAGCTTGGAGGCCTAAATCCGGGGGGTTGCAGAGTCAGACACGAGTGAAGCAACTTAACATGCACAGCACAATAGGTATTTATATGTTTTTTCCATGTCTTTAACAAAGAATAGTTCACTTAACTAGGCTTTTCTGTAATAAAATAACTAGTTTTCTGAAAGTGAAACAAGGCTTAGATATTCAGAGATGAACTTGGAAATTGGCACCCTGTGTGGTTTGCACAAAATGAATAGGGAGAATGAAAGTCTGTTTCCAGCCATACAGTATTGAGACTTTTCTTTTTTTTTTTCACCATGGAGATCCTAACTTCAGTGAATAGTTTGTCTGTTAGAAAGGGTAGGGACTGGATACTGTAGAAAGTAATTATGATTGTTATTAAGAGACAATTACTTTGGGAGATAGAATAATCTAGTGTAGGTATTCTTCATCCTAGTTTTGAGATACTCTTGGGTGTCTCCAGACATCGCAAAGGATATCACAAGACTCCCCCAGAAAAATTAATTTTACTCTGTCCTACTTTTAAAAATATATGGTATGCAGCACTATTAAAAAAGCAGAACCCCTTGTAATAAAAATATGATGGAGATAGCTGAAAAATGGAAAGAACGCTGGGCTTAGTTGAAAACATTGATTCCATGCTTGTCTCTGCTATCCGTCTCTGTTCTGAAAATTTTCACTCAGATGAAACAATTATCTGTCTTGAAACCCAACTAGGATATAATAAATATAAAAATGAGATTTTATTTTGAAAATATGTCTTAGATCTGAAGAATTTCACATCACTGTAAAATTATTTTTATCAGTAAATTCTGGTAAACACTTCTACATTTAACAGAGTGGAGTTTTTCAGTAGGCAATAACAATGAACTAAGAGTTAGGAAAACATAGATTCTAATCTAGACTTCTTTCTCAAATATTTATTTCTTTTATTTTTTAACCTTGGATAAATCACTAGTATTTCTTGCATTTAAGTTATGTATTTGTAAAATGAGAGAGCTTGACCCTTATGTGTTTTAAGTTTCCTTATATTTCTAGAATACTGTGATGCTAGCTATGAAGACTGATTCTTAAAGAAGTTAAAAGTCCTTGGTGAATTGAAAAATGCCAGTTTTCGAAGTTTCTTCCATTTATTTATATATCTTCTTAGAGTTTAGGTAATGTTTTCACATGTATACATGTTTTCATTTGTTCATCATAAATGAGGCAGACAGAGCAGGAACTACCCTTATTTTATAGGTGACTTGTTAAGTGGGTGATATTAAGAATGCACAGCTGATGAGTGACTGATGTGGGACATGAACCCACTTCTATATCTAATATGTGAAGCTCTCTCTCAAACTCCACAACTTTGGTCTTTGCTGTCTGCAAAGTGCCCAATATTTTAGACTATTTCCATTTTGTACAGCATAAACCTGTAAACAAAAGCATCTTACTATGTGATTTGCATTATGAAATAGATGCTTCCATCTCTAAAGTGTAGTTTGGCACACCATGATTTTCATTGAGTTTTGACAGCAGATAATTTAATCTCGGTAAATATAATACTGTATCCTGACAGTGATATAAATATGTGGGCAAGTTGGTTAGCAAATTCCTCAGCACTTTCAAAGCTGTTTCCATTTCTGGAAAAGCAAGTCTGAACTGCAGGAAGGAAAAAATACAGTCTTATGAAAATGGCTATGAGAAAGTTCTATTTACAACTATTTCGCACAGTCTAAGACAGTACCAACTACAGTTGCTAGCATTAATTCTATTCCACAGTTTTGAGATTCAAGAACTGACCAAAGAAACTAAAAACTTCTCTGATTGACTCTAAAGATATCTCATTTTATAGTTAAGAATAGATTCTTATAGATGACCTGCCCATTTCATTTTGTTTCTCTCAAGGCTGGCCTCCATCCAACTTGTAGGAGAATGCCATTTCTGATCTGAGATGTGCCATTTTTACTCAATTACTTCACTGTCATTCTCACTGGAAACCTTATTCAATCTTGGGAGATGGTCTGAGACATGGTGGTCGTTTATTCATTTGTTACTCTTCATGAAGAAGTCTTGTGAAGATTGAAGCAGGACTGAGGGAAGGCAGGGATTGGCTTAGATGCCAGAAACAAGGAGTGAGCAGGAGGTGTAGTGATGTTTCATATGAAATGCAGAACCAAAATGAAACATAAATATTGCTGGTGAAATGAAAGAGCAGCTTGTTCAGTTGCTACTTCAATTAGCAGGGATTTTGTGGCCGAGAGGATAAAGCAAAAGCTTTACCATCTGCTTTTATTTCTGAAGCTGCCTCAGTATTGGGTGATTGACCTCTGCAACCTGTTCATCATTTGTATACAAAATGTTCTTTACATGTAACAACCTCCCTCCCTCCTTTCTGTCTCTTTATTTCTCTCTTTCCTTCCTTCTTTCCTCCCTCCCTTTCTTTCTTCTTTCTCCTACTGATTTCTGGGTGATTGGAGTGATGGCTTTCGATATATTTTTGCTACACATGACACCTTTGGAAGAAATCAGAATAGAATTCATCTTCCCCTTCCGCTAGATACCTATCTTTACCACTCTTCCAACATGTATTAGTGTATTCAGTCAACAAGCAGATATTAGGTATCTGCAATGGGTTTAATGTTGAGAAAATATATAGAATAAATATTTCTTCTGCCAATCCTTCAAGGACATGTTATGTCTTTGTTAAGTAATGATGTTAATGAAATGCTAAGTAATATTACAAATTAATAAAACACATGACAGAGCTGAATGCAGAATATGTGTAATATAAATATGTATATGTATATATTAAATGCACACTTATGAATTTAAATTGCAGTAAATATTTGTTGAAGACTTACTCAGACCTTGCAAGTAATAGAAGATGCAAATATTAATAAAAGTAGCCTAAGCCATAATGGATTCTTTTATCCTTTAATAAAAATCTAGAAATAAGACTGCAGTAGGATTGGTTAATTCAAGAGTTAAAATAGGTCATCAGAGACCAAAAGGCTCTCAGACCTTCTCTCTAATAGCTTGTGTGTGATAACTGTGTCTGCTTGCATTGTTGTGAGATGGTTAAAGCTATTTTAAGCAAAGAGGGGTGTTCCCTCCCATGTATCAGTTTTTTGTTACAAAGGAAAACCTTTCTCTGAAGGTCCCCTTCCTTTATCTTTCACTTGACCAGTGTTTTAGACTGAATATTTGCACCCCACCCCCCCAAATTCATATGTTGAAGCCCTTACCTCCCCATGTGATGGCATTTGGAGATGAGGCCCTTTGGAGGTAATTGGGGTTAAACGAGGTATGTGGATAGGGCCTTCAGGATATTATTAGTGTCTTTATAAAAAGAGAAAGAGACTAGAACCCTCTCTTTCTTTGTCATGTGAGGATATAGCAAGAAGACAGCCAATGGCAAGCCAGGAAGAAGGCCCTCACCAAGAACTGAGCCACGATGTTAACCTGATCTTGGACTTCCAAACCTTCAGAACTGTGAGAAATCAGTGTCCATTTTTTAAGCCACTCAGTATATTTTGTTATCGCAGCCTGAGCAGGGGCTTCCCTGGCGGCTCAGCGGTAAAAATCCATGTACAGTGCAGGAGACGCAGGAGATGAGGATTTGATCCCTGGGTCGGGAAGATCCCCTGGAACAGAGCATAGTGACTCACTCTAGTATTCCTGCCTGGAGAATCCTCATGGACAGAGGAGCGTGTCAGGCTACAGTCCATAGCGTCACAGCAAATCAGACACGACTGAAGTGACTGAGCATGAGCCTGAGCAGACTAAGCTGCTTATCTTGACTGATTTAGACCAATCATGACTAAGCTGTTGGCAGAGGTGGGTGTATCTTGCCTGAGTACACAGTTAAAATGGAGGTTCTGCTGGCCAAAAACAAAGGGAGAGTATAGCTGTTGGCTAGACAACCAAAACCAAAACAAAAAAAAAACACTTCAAACACTTGTGTCCTGTAAGCTGTAAGAAACTCCATGCAAAGAGAGTAAGATGAGGCCATGCCTTCAAGGAGGTATAGTGGAATTGTGGAGATTAGACATGCATACTGATAATCATCACGGAAGACAGTTTGAATAAAAAATAGCATGAATGAAAGAGTCACTCAGGGAAGGGAAAATAAAAACCGTCCTTACAACTAAACTAACTCAAATAATGGACAAGGAATTCCAGGAAGAAGGAAGAAGAGGAACAATGAGCAGCTACAAAGGGCTTTTGCCCCAAGAAGTGACAAGAGTAGCACTTGGTAAGCACTTTACTAGATTCTTACAGAGATATGAGGATGTGAGTGAGATGGGTGAGAAAATGCTCCTTTAGAGAGCTTAAGTGATGTAAGCATGCAAGAGAGATGGAAGACAGAACAAAAGTATAGTCAAGGGGACTAGGGAAGCGAGCATGGGTGCCACACATATGTACTGACTCCCTGCAGTGGGCTAAAAAATCTGTTCCACAAATTACTAGCTAATGTCAGTGAATAGTCTTGATGGGTTATTTAAGCTGAGCATCAGATTTCACATTTTACCTCCCTCATTTAATGTCAAGGATTACATGCAATGATGCCTATGATTTGCTGTCATATTGCCTGGCGTATACCAGGAATTCAACAATTGCTAATTCTTGCCTCGCTTCATAGAAGTGATGGGAAGCAGATGTAATGATTGAAGGAAAAGCTTTAAAAGAAGGTTAAGAGCTGTCTTCTGCAGAGGTCAACGAACTTTCCTCAAGGACTAGATAGTAAATATTTTCAGCTTTGCAGGTTGTATGACCTCCGTTGCAAGTATTCAACTTTGTAGCATGAAAGCAGTCATACATAATATGTAAATGAGTGTAGCTATATTTCAAGAACACTTTATTATGGACCATGAAATTTGAATTTCATAATATTTCCACCTCCCATGAAATATTAACCTTAT
The DNA here is from genome assembly GCF_054371585.1 of Giraffa tippelskirchi. Classification (NCBI taxonomy): domain Eukaryota; kingdom Metazoa; phylum Chordata; class Mammalia; order Artiodactyla; family Giraffidae; genus Giraffa; species Giraffa tippelskirchi. Next base: position 69,646,572 of record NC_137278.1, read on the forward strand.
TTTGATTTTAATATAAAATATTCTAACATGTGATAAACACTCTCAGCTCTTATGTCACATAAAAAGTCAGCAGGCTAAACATGGCCAGCAGGCTGTAGGCTGATGATCCCTCATCTTAACTAATGCTCAGTTTCAGGGAATGGAATGGTGGAGAATATTCAATAAGAATGATCAATTAAAGAGTTACAAAAAGAACCAAGTGAGTGCACAGAAGAAGGTTGAATTGAGTGATTATCAAGTCACTGATCAGAGAGGTAGAACCTAGGATTTCAGGGGAAACGAGGAAGCAAAGCACAGTAATTATAATAGCTTTAAGTGTGATTAATATAAGGTATCTGAAAGAATCACTTGTTTATTATATGGGTAGACAAAGATTGAAGATACAAAAAGATGAAGGGAATAATTAAAAAGAGACCAGAGGAGATGAAAGTGAATAGTATTTATGTTAATGGATATGATCTTTGGAAGAATGCAGGCATCTTTGCTGCCAGGAGAAATGGAGGACAGAAAAATAAAAATTGATGTGTGGTGGTAGTGATGTGTGTATTGGCAGAATTAATATCACATATGCTTGAGTTCCTTTGTGCATGAGGCATAGACCCTATCTTCTGAGCATGAAAGGGGACCAGTAGGAGTGAGAGTTTAGAATATGGAGATAATTTAAAATAGAGGCTGTGGTCAATGCAAAAGTTTTAAATGAGAATAATCAAAGGGTGTCTGAATGACAGTGAGGGTCCTATGAGAATTTAGACATCCTGACTTGTAGTAGTTGATGTCTCAGAGATTTTGAGTTCTTAGCAATGTTAAGAAAACAAACCTAGAAACAGAGAAAGTGAAAGTAAATATTCACATACCTGATATGGAGAAATAGGTTCCTTCTTCTCCAGCCTTTTCCCTTTCACAGTCACTTATTAATAAAAATGATCTGAGCATGGTATACGTTCTTGCATGCTTAGTTGCTCAGTTGTGTCTGACTCTGCAGTCCCATGGACTGGTAGCCTGCCAGGCTCCTCTGTTCATGGGATCCTTCAGGTAAGAATACTGGGGTGGGTAGCTATTCCCTTCTCCAGTGGATCTTCCCAACCCAGGGATCCAACCCAGGTCTCCTGCAGTGCAAGCAGATACTTTACCGTCTGAGCCACCAGGGAAGCTGAGCATAGTATATACAGCTGTGCTATTTAATACTGTAACTACTAACCACCTGTAGCTATTTATTTATTTAAATTTATTAAAATTAAATTAAATTTTAAAGAAAGCAGTAGTTGCATTAGCTACATTCCAAGTGCCTAGTCGTCATCTGTGACTACTGACTATTGTGTTAGACTGCTCAGATAAGAACATTTCCATCATTTTCAGGTGAAAATTCAATTGGACAGTGCTGCTATTGGGAATGGCTTCCTGCCTCGTATTGTGGTTGTTTTTTTTAACCTGTCCAGAAATCACTGAGATTAAAGTGAAACTACAAGCAGATAAGCAAAATTTGCACATATGTCCCCAGCCCAAGAACTTGAGAACATTAGAACAAATGGTTCAAAGACAAACCATGGTTCACCCTAGGTTAAGTTCTCCATCTTGACTGATAGGCGCACTGACAAAAATAGAGTTCAACCAAGTGACAGTTAAGAATTTAAAATCCAAGGCAGTGAAGAGAACAATGGGAATGTCTGTATTCATTCTGCTACTTTTTTTTCCCCACTCTCAAATTTTCACTTAATGGCTGAGTCACATAGGTTAAATGTGTGTGACAAGGGTGTATTCTGTTGTGTGTGAACATGAAGGGCACATGCTGAAATGTAGAACATTAATATGTTAATCAATGCATATTTTCATAATAGGTATATTAATGGAAGTGCTTAAGAGAGAGAAAATGCAAGAGGTATTTGGATCAGTTGTTAGTTTTATAGCCCTTTACCTGATCACTGTGCCCTTTTTGTCAAAGTCCTCTATAAGCACAGGGGAAGCTACATGGATGTGGCATGTCTGAGCCCATCATCTCAAAAACTGGGGTGGTTGGTTAAGGAGAGCTGGTTGTTAGTTGCCTCAGTTATTCATTAAGTAGTGATTACATACAAAATTTTGGATACTGCACTAACTACTCTTCAGTAGAAAAATATTTTAAAAATTATGACTATTTTTAGAAAGCTATAATGAGTTACTCTTGATCTAGTTCTTGTGGATCTATTTTTATTTTCTTAAAAAAATGGAGTATTATCATTTTTCCTGAATAAAAATGATTTCTGTAGTTTGCAGAAACTATGTGCAGGCACACCTCATTTTGTTGCACTTCACTTTATTACACCTCACAGATATTGTGTTTTTTACAAATCTAAGGTTTGTGGCAACCCTGTGTTGAGCAAGTCTATCAACACCATTTTTCCAAAAGCATTTGCTTACTTTGTGTCTATGTGTCACAGTTTGGTTATTCTCACAATACTTCAAGCTTTTTTGTTACTATTGTATTTGTTGTGGTGAACTGTGGTCAGTGATCTCTGATGTCACTATTGTAATTGGTTGGGGAAACCACAAACCACACCCATATAAAAGGGCAAACTTAATCCATGAATGTTGTGTTTTAACTCTACCAACTGCTCTTCCATCTTTCTCCCTCTCCTTGGGCCACTGTATTCTTTGAGACACAACAATATTGAAATTGGGCCAGTTAATAATCCTACAGAGACCTCAAAATGTTTCAGGGATGGGAAAAGCCATATATTTGGTCTGGATAGAAGATCAAATCAGCCATCTGGTCACCCAAGCACTCTGATGGAAATATACAATAAAATTCAGATTGATTTCATGCCTCCTAACTCAACATTCATTCTGTAGCCCATGGATTAAGGAATGATTTTGACTTTCAAGTCTCATTGCTTAAGAAATACATTTCATAAAGTTATAGGTGCCATAGATAGTGATTCCCCTGATGGATCTGGGCAAAGTTAATTGAAAATCTTCTGGAGACTTCCTTGGCAATCCAGTAGTTAAGACTCTGTGCTTCCAATGCAGAGGGCATGGGTTCAATCGCTGGTCGGGGAACTAAGATCCTACATGCTGCACCTTGTGCCCACTCCGCTGCCCCACAAAAAAGAAAACCTTCTAGAAAGCATTCACCATTGTAGACACCATTAAGAATATTTCTGATTCATCAGAAGAGGCCAAATATCAACATTAACAGGAATCTGGAAGAAGTTGATACCAGTCCTCATAGATGACTATGAGAGGGGTTCAGGACTTCAGTGGAAGAAGTAACTGCTGATGTGGTTGAAATAGCAAGAGAGCTAGAAGTGGAGCCTGAAGATGTGACTGATGCTGCAATCCCATGATAAAGCTCTAATGGATGAGAAGTTTCTTCTTATGGATGAGCAAAGGGAGTAGTTTCTTGAGAGGGAGTCTACCCTGGAAGATGTTGAAATGGTGACAAAGGGTTTAGACTATAACATAGACTTAGATGATAAAGCAGAGGCAAGGTTTGAGAGGACTGACTCCAATTTTGAAAAACAGTTCTACTGTGGGTAAAAAGCTATCAAACAACATTGCCTGCTACAGAGAAATCATTCATGAAAGAGAGCCAGTCGATGCAGACTTTATTGTGGTCTTATTTTAAGAAATTGTCACAGCCACCCAAAACTTTAGCAGCCATCACCCTGATCAGTCAGCAACCACAAATGCTGAGCAAGACCTCTACCAGCAAAAAGATTAGGACTCACTGAAGGCTGAGCTGATGATTGGTGAAGTGAAAGTGAAAGTCATTCAGTTGTGTCTGACTCTTTGCAACCCCATGGACTATACAGTCATCTGTGGAATTCTCCAGGCCAGAATACAGGAGTAGTAGCTGTTTCATTCTCCAGGGGATCTTCCCAACCCAGGGATTAAACCCAGGTCTCCTGCACTGCAGGCAGATTCTTTACCAGCTGAGCTACCAGAGAAGCCCCTTTAGCAATAAAGTATTTTTTAATTAAGTTGTGTACACTTTTTAGACATAATGCTACTGCACACTTGATAGACTTCAGTATAGTAAATTTACATACACTTGGAAACAAACAAAAAAATTGTTTGACTTGCTTTGTTGTGATATATGTTTCATTTTGTTGATCTAGTACCAAATCCCCCATATCTCCAAGATATGCCTGTATACTCTGGCAAGCTCCCAGGTGACTAATAGTGAAAAGAATTGTGAAAGAGTTCCTATTATTACTTTTAATTCTAAATGTAACATTAAATAGGGAACTATAAAGTTATTTCTGAAAAAAAGGTGCATGGCACAAATATTGTTCCTCCATGAAAAATTACATAAGTAAGGACAAAAATCTTAACAAGTAGAAATAAATTTTATTTAATACCTACACATTTATTTATTTACACAGAGTTGCATATTGTTCAGATAACCAATATACTCTGTTTATGAAGATAAATATATAAATTAGGTACTTGAAAGCTCTATGAAGTTGGACAAATTGTTAAATTTCCCTAAACCTTTTTTTTCCTCTTCTGTTATAATGGATTTAATAACAGTATCTTTCTCACTGAATTTCCCTTCATATTAAATGAGGCCATGACTATCAGCCTTGAACTTAGGGATGAATGTGCTAAAGGAAGATTTACTATTATTTTCTTATTGTTTTTTAAAGCCCTAGAGCTAATAAATGTTCAGAGCTTCAAATCCATGTCAGACTGTCAGCAAAGCCAATCTTCTTTCCTGACTCCATGGTTAGAAAGCTGCTCTTCTAATCTTGTGCCAAGACACTACTTAACTCAGGGATCTGGGGTTTATATGCAGCTGTCTTACATGAGCATTCTCTAGGAAAAGTAAAATTAAATGAATATTTAACTGTGTAGGAAAGCCACTCACAAAATAGACCTGTTTAAATGTGTTTACAAAAATTTCTAAAACCCTTGTTCATCTTACTAGAGCTTCTCTTGAAACACAAGGGTCTAAAGAATTTGGGGACTGAGTTCTTATAGAGAGAGGAAGCAGCAAAACTTTGCCCATAAGGCAGAGGAAAGTGAAACAGTGAATCAGACCTTAGGATACCCATTTCAGAGTCTTCTGTCCTCCTGCAAAGAGATTACTTGTCCTATCCATTTTTCAAACTTAACGGTCTAAATTTCAAATTCTAAACCAAAGACCTCTCTCTGAAGACAGGTATTTTTTTTCTCATGGCAAAAAGTTGTCAAGAAAATGGGAATGAATAGGGCATGAGGTTTTTCACTTTGCAGATGCTACTCCTCACCCTTGGGATTATGTTAGCGGAACAAAAGAAAATACAGTTAGTGATTGAAGCAAGGTCTGGGAGCAGCTGGGCTTCTTCCAGATTGATCTGGACTAGAGATTTATCATTCTGAACTTGCTATTGAACTTTATGACCTACCAATTTGTTTTTATTGCATCAGCACAACTTGTTAAGGAAAAAGGAAGGCAGCAATTAAACCACTGATGTCAAACCTCTGTTGACATCTCCCTAAAAGATAACCTGCAGTTATAGAAATCTACAATGAGAATTAGCCTAATGGTTCATACATACTCTGACTATATGATCAGAATAACAAAATCTCATCATCTCTGCTATTTCCAGATATGAAAAGAGAGGTGAGAAGTATTAATGAGTTATCAATTTTTTTCCCTAGAATAAGTAATGCATGGCTTTTTCTCCCCAAATTAGATTGTTACATAATTGCATATTGATAATTTGCCCTAAAGAAACATTCACTAACTTTATTTTAGTCATTATTGTACAGGTTCATGTATTTACAAACGAATAGCTTCTAATTTTGACATTGACCTATAGTTTTCTGAGAGCACTATTTTATTATTAAAGTTATTTTACTATTACTATAAAAATGGATTTAGATGATGCAATTAATTTAGTTTATTAGGCAAGACAGCCTATTATTTGGATTCATCCTCTTAATTTGTGAGATTTCTCTGTAAAATGATTATCTTTCTAATAGTAAAAAATGGAGGAACCAAGATGTAGCAAGTTTGGTATGAAATATATTGTCTTGATATGTTAAGACAAAATGTTCAAATGTCTCTTTCTTTTCTTACATGTACATTAAATGCTGTTACTGTCCAATGCAATTTTAAACCTTCAAATCTTGAAGGAAGGGCTGTGAATTTAGAGAAAGACTGCATGAGGCAAAGAGAATGTTTATTTTGTCAACTATGGGGTGGTATGTGAAATAGAGTCCATCTGAAATGTTATTATGTCATAAAAACATCTTGAGGTTTGGGTGCATGTATTCTGTTCTTCAGCATGGGTCAGAGACTGAATTTGCAGTGGAATTTTTCAGAGCTGAATGCAACAAAAATAACTGCTTCCCTCAGGGGAAATGAGAGAGAAGATTTTCCAAGACTGACCTCTAAAGAATTGGTACGTTAGATGTGGAAATTGTCATGGTGGAACTCAGTTATGCTTCTGAAATTTCTCTCCATTCTCAAATAAATAACATTGTGTACTGAGAGGTGTGAACGTGAAAAACAAAATGCAACACACTGTGTTGCTGTAGAATTGTGTGAAGTATGTGTGCTTTGTGAAATTTGTTTATGAGATACATCAAAAGTTAGATGAACTATTAGAAGGATGTTTGTTACATTAAGTGAATTAAAAAAAATGTTTGTCTTCCTCTGAAAATGGATAGTAGGATGATGATTTTTTTAATTGATAAAAGTCATCTATGCTGGATGGCTTTATTAGTAGAATTAGATCATTCACCTAAATAGTCTCTTGTAGTTGCAGCAGCAGTTGCAGTAACTGAAAAACACACTTGGTGGCATGTCACAGCCCTTTAAGCTTGAGCACTTAGAGTTCTATCTCAGAAAGTTAGCCTCATAAGCTTCTCTACTGAGAAAAGTAAAACTTGGAATTTCCACAAAGTAGTTTAGAAAATCAAAAGAGACAAGATGGGTTTACCAGGATGTGCATGACTCATATCCTTCCAATAATATCATTTTATTTCAGGCACCACAAAAGCTCTGAGTACAAACAGTTACCTACTGAAAAGATTTTAAAATGTCTCTGCAACTGGGATCACTGAGAGATGCAGAGGGTGGGATGAGATAAGGACGTCCGCAATTTGGCCTGCCCAGTGGGCCTCCTTTATTGTAGCCTACATTTTCTGCTTTTGAAGAATAGAACTAAAGAGATGTTCAAGGGACTGTAGGAAAGAATGGTGCTTCTTGGAAAGGTGAGCAGTCTGTCAGCAGTGCCCCTGTCAGGGGTGACCTGTGTCAAGCACGCCTCTTCATCTCAGAGGCATCATGCGTCTTTGGAAATCTTTAGATCAAACTCACAAGAACAAGAGGTGTTAAATGTATCACAGGGAGCCAGCCAAAGCACTTTAACAAAGAAAAACAAAATCTTGAACAGGAAGTGTTTAGGATTCAACATTACACCCTTAATTTACAAAGATTAAGCAGTACCAAACAATGGCCTCATTCTGCCTTTATTATACTATACATATTTTCTCCCATCTCTATCTCTACCTGCCTCCAAACCCTTAGCAAGCAACTGGGATGAGCATTAAGACAAACAGTAACTTGCAGATTATAAAGCCCACAGCTAGATAGAAGCTGTGAGACAGAAAGTTTGCCTAGTGGAATGGATATTAATAATTTAAACAAGCCATAAGGCAAACTTCTCAGGTATCCATATATGTAGGTTAAATGAAGGCTTGTACTCTCAGGCAAGACATTGATCAGAATGTAACAAAGAGTATGTTCCAGTATAAAGCCTTAGCTCCTCAGTTATTACTAGCAACTACTAGCATATGATAGCAGCATTTTGTTTCAGTGTTACATCTTAAGATCTTGACAGGGTAGTTTAAAGCTAATTATTTCTATCACAAAAGAGCACAGGAGGCAGTGGCATGCTCATTGAAGTTTGGCATTTTTTATTTTTCTAGCAAAATGCATGCTACGGCCTGAAGTGGTGCTACAAATTACAGCCTGTTTCTCAGCAAGACATTTTTTTTTAACTGAGACCCAGTATCTTGTTTCTAAATAGTTAGGAAACTTTAAATCAAAGTGAGAAGATTCCCCATTTGCTACTAAAAAGACCAAAGAGCATTCAGTTCAGTTCAGTCTCTCAGTCGTGTCCGACTCTTTGCGACCCCATGAACAGCAGCACACCAGGCCTCCCTGTCCATCACCAATTCCCAGAGGCCACCCAAACCCATGTCCACCAAGTCGGTGATGCCACCCAACCATCTCATCCTCTGTCGTCCCCTTCTCCTGCCCTCAATCTTTCCCAGCATCAGGGTCTTTTCCAATGAGTCAGCTCTTTGTATCAGGTGGCCAAAGTATTGGAGTTTCAGCTTCAACATCAGTCCTTCCAGTGAACACCCAGGACTGATCTCCTTTAGGATTGACTTGTTGGATCTCCTTGCAGTCCAAGGGACTCTCAAGAGTCTTCTCCAACACCACAGTTCAAAAGCATCAATTCTTTGGGACTCAGCTTTCTTTATAGTCCAGCTCTCACATCCATACATGACCACTGGAAAAACCATAGCCTTGACTAGATGGATTTTTGTTGGCAAAGTAATGTCTCTGCTTTTTAATATGCTGTCTAGGTTGGTCATAACTTTCCTTCCAAGGAGTAAGCGTCTTTTAATTTCATGGCTGTAGTCACCATCTGCAGTGATTTTGGAGCCCAGAAAAATAAAGTCAGCCACTGTTTCCCCATCTATTTGCCATGAAGTGATGGGACCAGATGCCATGATCTTAGTTTTCTGAATGTTGAGTCTTAAGCCAACTTTTTCACTCTCCTCTTTCACTTTCATCAAGAGGCTCTTTAGTTCTTCTTCACTTTCTGCCAAAAGGGTGGTGTCATCTGCATATCTGAGGTTTTTGACATTTCTCCCTGCCCAGCATTTCTGATGATGTACCCTGCATATAAGTTAAATAAGCAGGGTGACAATATACAGCCTTGACATACTCCTTTTCCTATTTGGAACCAGTCTGTTCCATGTCCAGTTCTAACTGTTGCTTCCTGACCTGCATAAGGATTTCTCAAGAGGCAGGTCAGGTGGTCTGGTATGCCAATCTCTTTCAGAATTTTCCACAGTTTATTGTGATCCACACAGTCAAAGGCTTTGGCATAGTCAATAAAGCAGAGGTAGATGTTTTTCTGGAACTCTCTTGCTTTTTCGATGATCCAGGAGATGTTGGCAATTTGATCTCTGGTTCCTCTGCCTTTTCTAAAACCAGATTGAATATCTGGAAGTTCATGGTTCACATATTGCTGAAGCCTGGCTTGGAGAATTTTGAGCATTACTTTACTAGTGTGTGAGATGAGTGCAATTGTACTTTAGTTTGAGCATTCTTTGGCATTGCCTTTCTTTGGGATTGGAATGAAAACTGACCTTTTCCAGTCCTGTGGCCACTGCTGAATTTTCCATATTTGCTGACATATTGAGTGCAGCACTTTCACAGCGTCATCTTTCAGGATTTGAAATAGCTCAACTGGAATTCCATCACCTCCACTAGCTTTGTTCGTAGTGATGCTTCCTAAGGCCCACTTGACTTCACATTCCAGGATGTCTGGCTCTAGGTGAGTGATCACACCATTGTGATTATCTGGGTCATGAAGATCTTTTTTGTACAGTTCTTCTGTGTATTCTTGCCACCACTTCTTAATATCTTCTGCTTCTGTTAGGTTCTTACCATTTCTGTCCTTTATGGAGCCCATCTTTGCATGAAATGTTCCCTTGGTATCTCTAATTTTCTTTTTTTTTTCTTTTTTCCTCTAGCTTTATTGAGATATAATTGACCTTCAGCACTGTGTAATTTTAAGGTACACAGAATAATTACTAGACTTACATACATCATGAAACGATCTAATTTTCTTGAAGAGATCTCTAGTCTTTCCCATTCTATTGTTTTCCTCTATTTCTTTGCATTGATCTCTGAGGAAGGCTTTCTTATCTCTCCTTGCTATTCTTTGGAACTCTGCATTCAAATGGGTATATCTTTCCTTTTCTCCTTTGCTTTTCTCTTCTCTTCTTTTCCCAGCTATTTGTAAGACCTCCTCAGACAGCCATTTGCTTTTTTGCATTTCTTTTGCTTGGGGATGGCCTTGATTCCAGTCTCCTGCACAATGTCACAAACCTCCGTCCATAGTTCATCAGGCCCTCTGTCTATCAGATCTAGGTCCTTAAATCTATTTCTCACTTCCACCGTATAGTCAAAAGGGATTTGATTTAGGTCATACCTGAATGGTCTAGTGGTGTTCTCCACTTTCTTCAGTTTCAGTCTGAATTTGGCAATAAGGAGTTCATGACTCAAGCCACAGTCAGCTCCCAGTCTTGTTTTTGCTGACTGTATAGAGCTTCTCCATCTTTGGCTGCAAAGAATATAATCAATCTGATTTCGATGTTGACCATCTGGTGATGTCCATGTGTAGAGTCTTCTCTTGTGTTGTTGGAAGAGGGTGTTTGCTATGACCAGTGCGTTCTCTTGGCAAAACTCTATTAGCCTGCTTCATTCTGTACTCCAAGGCCAAATTTGCCTGTTACTCCAGGTGTTTCTTGACTTCCTACTTTTGCATTCCAGTCCCCTATAATGAAAAGGACATCTTTTGGGGGTGTTAGTTCTAGAAGGTCTTGTAGGTCTTCATAGAACTGTTCAGCTTCAGATTCTTCAGTGTTACTGGTCGGGGCATAGACTTGGATTACCATGATATTGAATGGTTTGCCTTGGAAACGAACAGAGATCATTCTGTCATTTTTGAGATTGCATCCAAGTACTGCATTTCGGATTCTTTTGTTGACTACGATGGCTACTCCAGTTCTTCTAAGGGATTCCTGCTCACAGTAGTAGATATAATGGTCATCTGAGTTAAATTCACCCATTCCAGTCCATCTTACTTCACTGATTCCTAGAATATTGATGTTCACTCTTGTCATTTCCTGTTTGACCACTTCCAATTTGCCTTGATTCATGGACCTAACATTCCAGGTTCCTATGCAATATTGCTCTTTATAGCATTGAACCTTGCTTCTATCACCAGTCACATCCACAACTGGGTGTTGTTTTTGGTTTGGCTCCATCCCTTCATTGTTTCTGGAGTTATTTCTCCACTGATCTCCAGTAGCATATTGGGCACCTACCGACCTGGGGAGTTCATCTTTCAGTGTCCTATCTTTTTGCCTTTTCACACTGTTCATGGGGTTCTCAAGGCAAGAATACTGAAATGGTTTGCCATTCCTTTCTCCAGTGGACCACATTCTGTCAGACCTCTCCACCATGACCCAATGGTCTTGGGTGGCCCCATACGGCATGGCTTAGTTTCATTGAGTTAAACAAGGCTGTGGCCCATGTGATCAGATTGACTAGTTGTCTGTGATTGTGGTTTCAGTCTGTCTGCCCTCTGATCCCCTCTCTCAGTGCCTACCATCTTACTTGGGTTTCTCTTACCTTGGACGTGGGGTCTCTGTTCACGGCTGCTCCAGCAAAGTGCAGCTGCCGCCCCTTACCTCGGGTGTGGGGTAGCTCCTCTGGGCCATGCTCGTGAAGAGCATTAGTGAATGAATTTGAGATGCTTCATTTTTAAACAATATTATACTACACAATAATAAATAACTTGTCTTTACTGATATTAATCTGTCAGCAACCAGTTAATACAACAGCAGAAAATTAGAATCAGAGTAAAGAAGCTGTCTCTGATGCAAGCCAATCAGGTGGATTTTTAGTGCAGATATGAATCCAGGTCGTAAATTCATTAGAGATGGGTACAGTATTCTTGAATTTCCCACAAAAGTTAGTCTAGAATTGGGCATTATATAAAGTGCTAGTAAAAGTCATCTGATTAATTAAATCAAGTAGGACTTGTGCTGTCACGTAGTAAGAGACCATTCTGTAGTACCACAGATGATGACCGCTGACTTTGCCTGGGGCTTTGTCATTTATTGTTGGGGGGTCTGTTTTTGGACACACCCTCACTCTTGCTTGTGCTCTTTCTCTAAACCCCACAGTCAGCCGGCCTGACTCTTCCACTGGAATGGGCAAGCTGGACCTCACCTCAGGGCCTTTGCACCTGCCTTTCCCTATGCCAGACTCCACAATGATCACCCAGCTGCCTAAATGACTGGCTTTCTCTCATCTTCTGATCCCTGCTTAGATGTCATCTCTTCAGAGAGCTCTTTTCTGACTTTTGGCTATATTATTATTATTATTATGCTTTCTTTTCCATAATAACATTGACTGTCTTTCACTATTTGATGCATTAGTGTTTGTCTCCATATTACCACTGACCACCTCCAACACAGGAATGCAAGCTCGCAAGGGCAGGGACTCTGGCATAGTGTCTGCTCCTCATAGACATAATAGGTGCTCATTAAAGATTTTTGACTAATAAATTAATGATGATTTAATGATGATTTAAATTAATGATACTCCATTTCTGATTTCCGTTTCAGAACAATGGAGTAGGTGCCATGTTCTCTTTCATTTCCTTTCTAGTAGTTCACCTTGTTAAGGGGAATTGTCTTGCAGTTGCTAAAGGTAGATAGTCCATCAAGGGCACAGAGGGAAATGGCACTTACGGGTAATCTGACAGGGAAACACCAGCACTTATTGCTGAGGGAAAGTCATTGAGGCGGGACATGGATAACCAAAGGAAATGAGAGTTGATAGGAGGGGATTTGATCAGCCTCAATCATTTGAGAACTCCCAATATGTTCACTGGAGAAGGAAATGGCAACCCACTCCAGTATTCTCGCCTGGAGAATCCCATGGACAGAGGAGCCTGGTTGTCTACAGTCCATGGGTTCCAAAGAGTCAGACACGACTGAGCAACTAAACACAGTACAGCACAATATGTTCACAAATATGATTTTCAAGCTGAGAAATGCAACTATATCTCTGCTTTCAAGGGCTTACTTCTGGATATAGGAGTAAGATAAGTCAGATGAAAAACCACATATTCAATGATATGAAAGTGAAGACAGAATTCCAGGAAAAAGAGAGAGCTTGAGCAAATATAGAAGGGCAGGAGAGGAATATGTTTCCCTGAGGAATGGAGAAATACTTCAGAGTTATCAGGTACTCAAAGCAGAAAACTGGGATAATGGAATGGAAATATTAGTTTATGCCAGAGTGTGGTGAGATTGGAATTCAAGGCTTTGGTTTTTGTAGTCTGATTACTGGGGTGCATGCTTTCTGTAGAAATATGCTAGGTTTAAAGTGACATTTAAGGACAATCAGTATAACATCAGAGCTTAGGCTAAGGCAACTTGTATATAGAACTGAGAATGGTCAGGAAGTCTGGGGAAATTTTTGCACATATTTTATGTCTAAAGATAGTTCCGTGTGACTGCCTGGTGTATGTCTTCTATTAGCTGATCTGCCTCTCAGCTTTAGCTCAGTGTTACTTGTTATATTTATGGTTCTGGTTTGCTGTGGTCAAACCAGCAATTCTCTAAGAACAAGCACATCATGTTTCAAACTTTCATATGCACTTAGATAAGTAATTTAGTTAGACTGATTAGAGGTTGTGAAATTTCCTACGGTGCTTGTGTGTTTTGAATACAAAATCTAGACTAGAGCAACATATAGCCAATGCTACAAACAAAATTGGATTAGCCAGACTAAAATGACAGCTTCAATTGAAAAGTGGGTCATCATGAAATTTCTTGCTTGAGCTTGGTGTCTCAACATCCAGGTACTTGCCTCCATATGTACTAAAATGTTTCTGATAATGCCAGTTCTAGAGAAGAACAATTTTTTTTTTTTTTAATTTTCATGGTTTGTCTTTCTCTGGAAAAATATTCAGCTCAGCGGTAGTACATGTTCTGTATTAAATGATTTATTGTTGTTTTAATTCTAGGCTATAGTTAGAATTCATAAGGTCACAAACTGGTATTTTGGGAGGAAATTAAGTCCATTATCATGTTACACTTTGAGCAATTAACATCTGTAACATTTCAGAACCACACACTTGAATTGTACAAATTTTTAAAAGTTGAATATCACTAAATAATATATTATCTTATAAATTATACATTTTATTTTATAGCTGACAAGTTAAATGTGGTATCTCTTGTTATCATTCATTTAAAGTCAAACATCTCAATCCAAATACACTCCTTGAGAATGTATGTCAGAAATAATTCATTATGTGAGAAATTTGCATCTTAAAAAAGTATATATGAAAGAAAGAGGGAAGAGGAGCTCAAATTGGAGAAGCACAAAGAATATAACCATATAGTGACTCTAAAGAATTTGATTACTTACTTTTAAAATTGATGATCACAAACTAATAAGCTGGCCATGCAAATCACTTGTGGTTTTCTTGAATTGCCTGTTCCATTAAAGGAAAAATTTGGGAAAAATCTTCATGAGAATTGTACATCTTGCATGGCTGACTAGTTTGTCACTTTTTAACTTGCAATACTCATTTGTTGAGTCACAAAAATCCACCGAATTATTCTGTTTAGGGGTTCAAATATGCTAGTGCCCACAGGGATTTCATCCTGGAAATAATCAACATAGTTCAGTGGTTTTGAAGATAAATTGAACTTGCTAATTATATTCATTTTGTGAAAACTCAGATTAAACAGAGACAGCTATATGCAAATTAGATACATGCAGACCGACTGAATGATATTGTCTCATGTGCTTTCTAAATAATAGCCAAGGTAACTATTCAGAATGATTCTTTTGAATCTTCTGACAAGCATGATTTATGGTGTTCCTAAGATGTATTCTTTGCTTAACAGGCAAAAGAAAGGCTTTACTTTCTCACTGATCTAATATTGCATGAATTTATATTATAATGTAGCTCCACTTAGAAAGTGAAGGGGGAGGGGAAAATGGATGAAAATTATATCTTACGAAAATGTACAACAGGTTTGAAATTGAAAATTACTATTTTAGCATGCAAAGTGGAAAATCACAATTAATTGCTTTTCTTATAACAGACACCATAATGAACTTTGTAGAAGTGTGACATCTTACAACCTCACTGTAAAAGCCCTTGGACATTATGAAACCCGAGTGACAGGGGAAGGGGTGCAGACTTTTCTGCATTTAACATAAATTAGACAGTCTCTTTCCCCATCTAGCAACAAAAGGTCAGTTGTAAGATATTTGACTAAGAATGTATTAGGTGAGAGGGCTAGAACAGTGCTGGAAAAAAACCCCACCTCATCTGTTGTGGCTAGGATGACCAGTCACAGCTGTTTGCTTGGAGTAATCCAAATGTATCCCTGTTGTACTGGTGCTAACTATGAATTCCACTACCTTTTACCATCATAAGAGTTCCTTTTTAGGTGATAAAATATGATAACACTGATAATGATTCACCATAGCAAAATAGGGACCGATGTTTCATGGCTGAGCTTGCTTAGTACTCCCTTGCTGTGATTCACTAGAGCATGCACAAGGGAATTATGGGTGACCAGAAAGGTATGTGAGTTGCACAGGGTTTTCTGTATCGCATGATGTTAAATCACCAGATCCTTAGGGTACTCTTTAGTGAGATACTTTAAATGGTCAGCCTAATACTGAAAACAAATGAGGTGAGGTGTCATGGGGATGGGTGGCTCATCCACATCAGTTTTCCCATTCATCAGGTCAGGGAAATACAGACACTCCAGCAAGAGCCTACAAAATAAAAAATAACTTTTGCTTGCAACAGAAACCACTCATGATTTTTGTTTTTGTCTTTGTTTTACTTTTCATGGATACCTTCTATATACTTCTACTCCTTTTAGTGTTTTATCTGTTTCTGTCCCCTCCTCTAGTTCTGTTATTTTTGTAGAAGGATGAGAATTCTCTGTGTTGTCTGATCATTTTTATTCCTTCCCCACATTCCCTTTATCTCTGCTTTCTTGCTTTCTTTAACATAAATTCCCATTACACATGTAAGTCTGGCCTGGTCACTTGTTCTGTTTCACTAATGTGTTCAGATTTATTTGGTGCAATGTAAGAGTGTTATCTGGGATATAAGGGAGAGCTATTTCTATGTTATTTGTCCCAAATAAACTTGAGGCTTCAAAAAGTGCTTTATCTTAACTATGAAGTTTACAAAGTGTTCTCATAAGAGCATATATTAAGAAGAGATACACATAGATGCTTTCTGTAGGTTTTGTGACAGCATTATTTTCTTAACTTTAGTATTTTATAAGGAATAAAATGTAAGTATTTTCTAACTTATTCAAACTATTGCATCCATGCAAAGTTCTTTTTAATGTCTCCTTCCTCCCTCCCTCCCTCTTTTCCTTTCTCCCCTCCTTCTTTCCTTATTTTCCCTGAAAGCACATGGAAAAATAAAGAAAATTGGACAAAAATGTAATTGAATACCCAGAATACCAGCAGGATATTACAAGTCAATAAAAGTTACTTGGATAGCAATGGAACTTCTGCTATTAGCTTTGTTCTTGATAGTAGGATGATTTTTCACTTCTGTTTCAAGATAGGAAGGAATTTCTTGATCAAGTGAGACATCAAATTTCTAGGCCTGACTCAGAGATCATTGGTTTCATTAGTTTGATGACAGCCTTGCAAATCATGACCCCTTGTTAATTGTATATTTTATCTTTACTTATATTTATACTTGACTTGGAAATTTTCAAAGGAGAATTAAAAGACTTTTGTAACAAAAATGATAAAATCTGATTATAATTATAAAAATTAAAATACTGAAATATTTGTCATTTGATTATGATAAAAATATGATAAACTATTCATGTCTTTATACATGTTCATAGATGTATTCACAGTAGGTTAATGGATTTGCTGCATACATTATAACTCTTTTGTGATTATAACATCCTAGATATTAATATATATAGTATATAATATGTAAAAATATATTTTATATATATATATATCTTTGCATTTGAGAATAATTTCTCTATCACATTGTAAAAGTTGATAATGGAGTAAAAATATTATTGATTGTCCTTAACCAATTGGATGAGTTTGTTCTATAGGATGACTTATAAAGGGAGTTTGTCCATACAAAGACGTAGCTTCCTTAAAATTCATTTTTTAGTAACAGTTATAAAGTCAAAGAGAAAAAAAATAAATGATGATCCACCTAGTCAAAATGCACTGGGATTTCTAAGAAAGGCCCTAATCAAAGCATCAGCTGTTTACCAACTATCTCCAAATGCAAAGAAAAACTCCCTTTCTTGGACATCTTATTTGTGTCAATCAATGAATGTCTTAGTTTGGAGGGTCAATGATGGATCAATATGTGATACCATTGTGTGAGTGTATGCTCAGTCACTCTGTTGCGTCCGACTCTTTGAAACCTCGTGGACTGTATCCTGCCAGGCTTCTCTGTCCATGGCATTTTCCAGGCAAGAATACTTGGGTGGGTTACCATTTCCTCCTCCAAGGGATACCATTACACATAAAATAAAAACATCAGCATATTAAGAAAGGCAACAGCGGGGGAGACAATGTGTTGAGGAATGGATCTAAGCCAAATTCATTCTGGTTGATGCTTCATGGGCAGGTATAGTTTAAAATTGCCCATTCAAGCCTCAACGGTGATTACTGTTTAGTATAAGAAGAGGTTTGCTTTCAGTGGAGAGGCAGGCAAATGCAGAGGAAACAGCCCACAACTGAGCGTCTGCTTGTAAGGGGGAATGGTTCTGGCTCTTTCTGTAACATTACAAGAGGCAGAGTTGAAATTCAATCATAATATCTTTCCTTATTTAAGGTTAGTTCAGTGGGCAGATCCCTCTGTGAATTCTAGAGGTAACAGTAAAAAGCAAGCTGTCGCATTTCTTTTTTGGATTAAGAGTACAAAATGAAACCGCTTAAAGACCATAGATTCATTTCGTTATAAAAGAGCCAAATATAGCTTTCTGAGAAAGGTGCACACATATCTTACTAATGAAAAGTTATAATGTTTATTTCCATCATTCTCCTAAAAGAGGAGGGAAATAAAAATCATTAACTCTATAATGAATGAAAGAGGACATGAAGCTGAAAAGGTATATTTGGGGAGGTCACCTAGGAGAAATAGCGGGAACTCAATTTATCTAAAGAGATGTGGAGGCCAACCTTCTCATCGGTGCTCCCCAGCCTTCTTCTTCAACCTGTTTTCCCACCCTTTCCCTCCACTGTCTTCCTTCTGTCTCCTTCCCTGTTAAAGTGCATTTTCTCAATGAAGTCTGCTCCAATGACTCTGTTAAAATTTAGAGTCACTTCCACAGCCTTCAAATCTCCCTCTCTCTTTGCTGCTTTATTTTGTCCCATGGAACAGAAGGCCATCTGTTTTACTACAAAGCTTATTTATTCTGTTTCTTGCTTATTTCCCTGCCTTAGAGTGTGAGCTTATTGAGGACAGACAGTGTTGCCCGTATTGCTGATTGTGGGATCCCTAGTGCCCAGGACATGGCTGCCATGGAGTAGTCACCGAACAGATTCTTCTTGAATGAATAAATCAGCCTTACTCGTGGCTAGCCTACAGCTTTCTGATTTATATGTGTCTCATCTGAAGCCTTTCAATTCTCTTTCTATTCTGTTTTTCTTTTATTCTTATCTCAGAAACAAATATTTCAGCCCATATTTCTGTATAACTTCTTCCATTGTTTTTCAGTTTCCCAGTCTTCCAATTTCCCTAATATGTACAAGAAATAAAAGGAGGCAAAGATATACACAGATAGTTACAGAGATAGAGATGAATAAAGAAAGATAACTTCAATCTTCAGGTAAAAATTTTACATTAACTACATCTCTGAAAGTACTGTTTTCATGCCATTTTTGGATTTTGAAGTCCTTATAGTAATTTAATGCATACACTTGTGCATGCTTGTACACACTCTGCAGACACACAGACACACACACACAGGGTCACACAATAGGCTTCACTTTCCCCAAAATGCTGAGCTCAGAGAAATCAGAAGCAATTTTTGGTATTAAATAATCTGATGATAAACTACCTAAGGAAAATTATTTAAAACATGTCTATATTCTTTGTATTGAATAGATTTGGTTATTTCTAATGAATAGCATTTATTTCTAATCAATAGCATTCACATTGAATAGAATTGATTATTTCTAATCAGTTAGCATTCATTCTAAGATTTATTTTTCATACTATTGGATAACTACTAATAATCACTCATAAAAGTAGGAATAGAGAATTTGAAAGTCATTCACAGTGGCAAAACTAATAAACTCCTACAAATTTTGTGTGTTTTTCTTTATGTTTTTACGTAATTGGACATTTCACAGTGTGAGAAACTATGTCATGAGGTCCTCTTGAATTTATGCAAAATGTACAGTTTAACTATAAGTGATAAAATATTGGCCCTGGAGTCAATATTTATGATGACTTATGATGTTATTTTTGTTAGTGTTATCTTATGTTTTTTACACAGTAGCTTATTTCATGTTCAAATTTTTAAACTCTGGCGACTCAAATTGATGTAAATAGCAGATGAGACATGTTCCTCTGTCTTATAGCCTCATGCCTCTAGTGAGGCTCTAGCTTAATATGCTATGGATCTGAGGATTCAATTCACATCATTATCCAAGCTTCATCAGAACATCCACAGAACCTCTGCAGTGTGCACTAGACATGTTGGAGCAAATGATATCTTCATCACAGCTTCCAATAGTCACATTATAAAACAGCTTGTTTCAACCAATCCACAGTGTACTTTGTCAAACAAGTGAGGTGAAACTACAGTGATTAAATTCCATGTAAGCCATGGAAAGAGATACCTTCTACTGTAACCTCTGGGTTCTGATTGCTAAAGTTCAAAGAACAAAAAAATGAGTTCTGTGAATGGGAAAATGGATTAATCTGTGGGGTTAAAAATAATTCTAACTCTAATTGATTTAATGTGAACCTTCTTGGTATTCTGATTTTATACAAAGACCTCCAGTTAATATAATTGTCTTCTTTTTCATTTTTAAGAAGTAAGAAAATTCATTACATACTCTGTTTCTAGGAAGCTGTCGCTTTCTGTCATTCTGTGTTTTGTGTCATTGTTGTTTACTTGGAAAACCATATTTAATGTGTTTGCTCTACTTCTAGTTATAGAGTGGCAAGGGAGTGATGGGAAAGGTTAATGGTATCTGTGAGATATAATAACTTTTTTTTGTAAATCATTTCTGGTGTATTTAAGAACGGTTTCCAAATTTAATAGCTTTAAACTTTGCTGAGGTCCAGCATCAGCTATCTTCATAATTTTTACAGTATATTGATATACTTGGTGTTATTACATTCACATTATATGTGAATTTTATATATGCACTTTAAAAATAATATTTACGGAAATTCAAAATACAATTATTCATCTATTCATTCATTTTGCTGAGTACATACTATGCTGGCTTTTGTGAGAGAGAATGAGTGTGTGAATAGTCTCTGCCTCCAGACATTAACCTGGGAATATACAATGTAGAAGAAGCATTGTTGATATATGGGGTTGGCCAATAAGTTTGAGTTTTTCTGTAAGATGTTATTGGAAAAACCAGGATGAACATTTTGGCCAACACTATATATATACATGCATCACACATATGCAATTGACATCCTGCAGAGTTCTGAGAAGCCAATAGTTACAAAATGGGCTCAGAATAGATGGAAGGTACCATAAGTATCACGTGCATGTTTTAGAAAATAAGAACAATAGGAATTCAGAAGTGGAGGGAAGTACACAGGCCAGATAGCAGGGAAAGCTTTAGGGAGGGAGTGAATTTCAGCCAGACCTTCAAGTCCTATTGACTGTTGTCAGGAAAGAAAGTAATCTAGAGAGATCCCCTAGTTTTTGTTTGTTTGTTTGTTTGCCTTTGTTCTATCCTCAGTGTCTAGCAAAGGTCTTAAAAATTACTTGTTAAATCAGAGAATAGGATTGTGGAGTTTCTGTATCTTTACCTGAATGCAGGGGTTCAGGGAAGGATGGAGAAGAGAAGTATCAGGTCAGGGACTGAAAGGAAGGCCATAGAACAGAGAACAGCATGGCAAGAGTAAAAGGGTCCTGTAGGAATGTCAAGATGAGGTTGAGTGGGCATTTCAAGTCAGAATGGAGGGAGACTTGCAGTCTCTGTCCTGTTGCTAATGAAGAGCAATGCATTTTTTTAAATTAACTGAAGAGTAGCATGATAAAACCTTGAAAAAAAGATCTGTCCACTTATAAATAACTGCCTGATCATAATCTGTCAGATAACAGATAATTTCATCTTCTAGGAAATTTAATCATTTGCATATGTTGACAAAGCACTCTACATTATCTCACTTAAGACTATTAGAATGAACTTAAATTGTGTCATCTGGGAAGGTAAAATCAGGAAAACCAAATAAGTTGGAGATAGTGGAGGTGAAATCAAAAAGGATGCTTCTTAATCTAAGTCTTTAACACCTGTGTAATTGTCTATTATTTAGAAGGTTTAAACTGGTCCAGATGATGCTGTCCCAATGAAAGAAGAGAATGCTTAAGTATACTTCTTCATTTTTATAATTTTGGGAATGGAAAACCTAGTTATGGGCTTCCCCAATGGCTCAGCAGTAAAGAATCAGCCTGCCAATGTAGGAGATGCTGCAGGAGCTATGGGTTCAATCCCTGGGTCGGGAAGATCCCCTGCAGAAGTAAATGGCTACCCACTCCAGTATTCTTACCTGGAGAATCCCATGGACAGAGGAGCCTGGCGGGTTGCAGTCCATGGGGTTCCAAATAGTTGGATAAGGCTGAGCGACTAAACAGCAGCAGCAAGCCTAGTTATAACCAAGGGACGCAAATGGCCAGTTCCTCTTACACTAAAACACTGCCTAAGAGCACTGCTAGAGAAGCAGGCTTTGTTTGGAGGAGAATCTTGACCCAAGACCATCAGGAGCCAAACAGAAGCAAAGGGGCTTTTTTTGTTACCACTGGCTTAGGAGTCATATGAGTAAAGAAGGGTGAACAGGTTTGATCAGAACATCTATGAGGCCTTGAAACACTAAGAGTGATGAGAATGGTATTTGGTGTGTTGCTTTTCTCCCAAGGTGGATGAGCTTCATAAACTAATAAGTGTTTTCCATCTGTGAGATCAAAAGACAGATATTTACAACATTTGGCAGGGAGGGTTAAGCATTTGGAGTCCACATGGAGATTACTGAGGAAAAAAATCAGGGGAAAGCTGCTTTTTTGGCTTTGGTATGCACCAGACTCAAGCAGGTCCATAAACAGCACCCTCCAAAAGATAAACCAGAATGCCACTTCAAAAATCCCACTTGTCAAAATTGTCTTTTCTCTTCTCAATTTTTGTATTAGCAGTTTCCGTTTAGTCTCCTTATTCTATCCATATTGTTCTGAGAAGGTACAATCAGATTAAGAATATATACATATATAGAGAAATAGAGAGAAGTGGGGGAGGGGGTGAGACAGTCGACTTGAAGTGGCATAAAGCATACGCACCCATTACCTCTAACTATTGGAAGGGAAGGAGCAAATAAAGTACGATACGAACAGTAGATTATTTTCCAACACATTTTTATGTCTACACGCACATACACACAAAATCTATGTTAGTCCAAAATGTTTGGGGGCCTTGGCCTTTGGGGTCTGTTGAAGAATACTTTTTTCATGGCTATCGCATACTCTCTAATCTCATTCATTCAACAAACACTTAAAGAGCATCAACTAAGCAAGAGGAAATAGTGCAGTGATTGAAGCCAGCTCAGAGCCAGTTTGCTCCAAGGAGCCCTGGCTGCCTTGTGGAGGCTATGCAACCTTATGCAAACATTTGCCTCTTCAGCTGCCTTTCCAATACCGGTAAAATGAAGATGGAAACAGTGCCTAAAGTTGTAGTGAGGACTAGATGAAATAATACATTTTGTACACATGGTAAATGCTCCATAAATATTCTTTATTACTGTGATTATGTGCCAAGCACAACCTCAACTGGATTCTCATTACTGCTTGTAAATTCTTGTGTTCATCTGTTGTGGACTTTAATTTGTATTCCTTACAGTGGCCCTTAGAACTGTTTCCCATCTTTCCGGCCAGACTTTCTCACTCTAGATAGTGTGATCTTGGAGGATTGGGATTATAACTAATTTATTCTTATATTTGCCAGATGGACATATAGATGGTACACACTGAAAACACTTACTGAATGACTGTGTGAAGGACAGTAGTGTTTATTGAGTCTACTGTCTTTAGTTAGCATATAATCTAATTGGATGGGAAAGACAAGTATAAAAAGAATGAGAAGACAATGCAAATAATAATACAATGAAGCACGAGCCTTGTACAGAGAATAAAGGCAACAATATTTAAGAGGGGAATGATAGTAGTGAGGCTGAACAATGTGAGTTGAGACAGAATTTTATTTGCATCTTAAAGTTTGGATAGTTTACATATGCAGAAGGGATAATGATATCATTTCTTGTGAGAAGTCATTATACATTTCTGAACAGAAAAGTGGAAGGTTGATGACAGAAATGTTCAGAGGAGACTAGTTTATCAGACCTTTAAAGATATCTTGCAGCAAAGAAAGAAAATGTTACACGTTTTAAAAAGTAAATCTTTTTATAGAGATGAGGAAGAGTATAGAAACAATATAGGTTTTCCCATCATTTGTCAGATTAGAAGATTGAGACCATAGGAATTTCATAATTTAAAAATTTCATAATTTAAAAAAAATTGGTAATTTTTAAAAGATGTGTAAAGAATAACATCCATAGGCTTATCCTAGTGTCTACAGGAAATAGCCTCCCTTTCCATTCTCTGTGATCCAGAGGTGATGGATAAAGCTGTAAATACTGGAGTCAGTGTGCCAAGTTCTCAAGATCGTGAGTCTTCCTACTTCCCAGAATGATCAATCAATGCACAAATTGAGCTTCATAAATTCATTGTGAAAAAGGAATACTACATAGGTTAAAATTGCATTTGAGGATTGGACTTATAACCTGGTTTGTAGACTATCTCCCAAACATATTATTCCTTTTACCTAATGGTTTCAGAGGTACATGGAGCAGAATTAGTCACTGGATAAAAACCAGAGAAAAAATATTGTGCACTCACTGTCTCTGTGTTAAATGGAAATGCTAAACTCACAGTTATTAATTATGCACATGGACATCCCTAATACCTGGCATGTCATGAGTTTATAATGAATATAATTTTCCTTTCCTGCCTTTTCACTCAGATCCTACTGACATCTGGCTAGACATGGCCATGAGGGGTCCTCTTGACTGCAGAGTCAAACAGTAAAATTTATGCTAAGATAGGATTTCTTATTGAAAAGTGAAGGTCATTAAAGCAAAGTAGAATTTGGGTGCTGTCAACAAAATACTCAAGAGATAAGGAAATACATTTTGGAAAAGACAATTGAAACCATTTTATTTAACATTTCCTTTGCGTTTTTCACAAAAGATCCGTATAGACTTTAAAAGTATATTTTTTTTCCTAAAGGGTTAACCTTTTCTTCTTTGTTTCTTCTGTTATTTAGTAGATCAAATTTATGAGTGTATCTTCTCCCAAAAGTTCCATCATGTTTTATGGTGGTTTTCCCATCATCTCTCCCTCAATAGATGTGAAACCATTATTTAAAGACTTACTGCCAGAGGTATCAAGAGTTTATAGAAAGCAGAAAACACGAGGAAAACATGATGTGAAATCAAAATCAGGGATTGAAAAGGTATTGGAGGAGAAGAACTAACATGAAAAATTATAGGCTCTGGAGCAAGACCCCAGAACTCACATTCTGATTCCACTGCATACCAGCTGCATAGTCGTGGGCAAGTGATTTACCAATCTGTGCCTCAGTTTCCTTGTCTGTGAAATGGGGATAATTATGTTACCTACTGTGAAGGATTTTGGGAGGATTAAATCAATGTAAACATCTAGAGCACCTTGAAGAATGACTGCCAATTAGGAAGTATTTATTAAGCTAGCTATTATCGTTGTTCCTATAATCACTATTTATAGTTAGAGTACAGTATATCTGTCATACAAATATGATTGATTCCTTGGGGAATTTAACCACTGAGTTCGAGTCATGTGAGGCAGGAGTCAACATGAGTGAACACTAGGTCTTCTGGTTCCCAGTTCTATTTGCTTCCTGCTGTACCATGGGATAGAAGAAAAAGTAAGAGAGGTTTGGGAGAAAGAAAGCAGATAGGGAATAGAAAACATGCTCTGGTGAAAACCATGTTTGTTTAAATCCCCAAACTGGCCTCTGAACAACATGTGGACTACTTTTACATCATGGAAAAGAATTTTTATTTATTTTCTTTGCAGTCTTTTCTGTATGCTAAGCAAATCCCAGTGTCCCTAGAAGTTTGTGTTGTCTTTAAGGCATTTTAGTTTCCTTTCCAATTCTTAGAGTTTGTCAGTGTATAAGTCAAATCGAGCCTTTGCTCTGAAGGGACACCATTGTTCCCATAGCACTGTCTTTTCTATGTTGTCCCCAATTCCCTTTTCTAAAAAGTCTTTGCTTCCTGTGTTCAGCAGGCACATGCATTGAGCCTACATCTCCATTGAACATTGACAAAGAAACTTTTCTGTGCCAATGGACATCTATTTGTAAATGTACAAGTAGAAAAATCCCTAAGATCTTACTTTAAATGGAAGCTACAAGAAGTTGTGTATATCGTGTAGTTCAGACCTGATATAGTGTCTACATAAAAGATTTGTGAAGGGTGGAATGATAGAAAATATCACACACATCCTGTCCTCTCTTAAAAGTCCATCTTCTTAGCATAGTAAGTTGGGGAAGGGGTAGTTTTTCTGGACCAGCACATTTGTCAAGAGCATCTGGAAACAAAGCTTTAGGTAAGAGAAAAGAGAGCCGATATGAAGAGCCTGAGCCTGGTGTTGGGTTCTGATTAGTAAAGGGAACAGATCGGAAGCCCTGGTACTCTCCCAGTGAAGTTCCTTGTCCTCTCCTGAAAAGCTTCCCTCCAGTTGAGCAGACAGTCAAAATTCCTACATTTCTAAGAGCACCTCCTTAAAACATTTCTTGATCTTCAGTATCCAAGTTTAGTGCAGGGAACACATTTTTTTAATGTTTCCAATGACAAGTTCAGAAAAAGAAACTACAAATTCTGAAATCCACCATTTTAGGGATTTCTGCTATTACTCAAGAGATAACCCACAGACATCACTTCTGTAGCCAGAGCCTGCATTAAATCTCTACCCCATCAAGCCTGAAACTCTTCATTCCTTAAAGTACATGAAGTTCCACTCATGAGCTTTTCACTTTAGGATATGAATTATCCTGAAAATTTTGTAGATCCCCATAAGGAGGTTACAGAAAACTGTTAGTGTCCACATTCCCTAGTGTGCGCTGGTTTAACCAGGTGGCTTCACTCACCTGCAGCCAAGGTACTAAAGAAAAGGAGAAGAATGAATAATTTTATAGCAAGAGCTGGTTATACAGGGACTATCCTGGCTGAACCACTGGCATTAAAGTATTTTAACCTATTATTCAAAGCATAGCTACGGGGAAAAAACACCTAAAGGAAGAAGACAGAGCAAATGTATGTGTGTCAGGAGGTGGGGGGAAGGTGTGTCAGGGGGATGTAAAAAGGGAACGGATTCCATTCTCACACCCGCCCACACGTCTTCCAAGTTTGAATCACTTTAAAATTGTGCCTGGATAATTTTGGCCCTATTTGTTGCTAGTACAATGATTTAGTTCCAGCAACTCAGAACATCTTATAGATTGGGTAGATTATATCTTTAGTGAAAGCTAAAACTTACTAGGTTTTTTCAAAAATCTGATTAGACATGAGTTGACCTTCTAAATTCTCTTCTACTTATATAATTTGCATTTTAAAGTTCTATCAGCACAAGTAATACAAGCACATATAAAGTATGCGTGTGTCATTGCCAGTGTAAGAATTATCTTAAAATTTGTACTAAAAAGCTATAAAAATTTTGAAGTAATGTTATACGATGTTATGTTTATAAAAATCATTTTATTATATTCTCTGTTAAGATTCATGAGAATGAATTATCCTTTACCACAGTTTTCTTTCCAGACTCTTTTTTACAAGTAGTTGTCAATATACTGTTAAAATAAAGCCAAGCCAAAAATACTATCCTGTAAATGCTTAGATATCAACTAATGAATATATATAGCCAGAAAGAATTTATAGCCTAAATAGCCCACAGTGGGGTTTGTTGAACTTGAATGTGTATAACAATTTTCTGGGGAAATTGTTAAAATGCAGATTCTGAGTCAGTAGCCTGGGTTGAAATCTGAAGTCTGTGTTTCTAACAAGCTCCCAAGTGATGAGATGTTGTTGGTCTGAAAGCACAGAACTAAAAGCTAGACAGCAGTGATTACAGAGTGTAAGAAATTATCTTAATCTCCTTTGCCCGTCTCCATCTCTCTGTTCATCAACCAGTAGTGACTCCTTTAAGCATATACTATATTCTTTGAAATAAAATTTTGAGCAATGGTTATGGATATCAAAGATAATGCTGAATCCTTGGAAATCAGTGCTTTTATAGGAATTTGAATGTCTGTTTGCATAATGACAATGCCTGGCGTGTCCAGCCTGGAGCACCTTCTTATGACTCCAGGGGAAGTTGGTTTAATTGTGAATGTAAGTGTCCCTCCTCCCCCAGCCTTACTAAATTCATACTCATTTTGCTTAGTGCTAGAACATTTAAAGTGTTTTTTTTTCCTGTGTAATCTCATTTTTGCAAGAGCCCTCTGCATTAAATGGATGAATTATTATTGTTATGTGCATTTTACAGATGAGGATCAGAGGGTTAAAGAGCTTTGAGCAATATCACTAAGAATTTAGAGGAGCCGGCAACAAGGCCTAGTTCTCATGGGTTCTGGGATTATTTATACATAACCCAATCCTACCGGTCCCCGTCCCCATTCTCACTCCCAATCTTGGTTGTGTAAAAATAAATAGGTAACAATATACACATATTCCTTTTACTAAACTGACTCCTTAAAAACACACAAAGTCCCCTTTCTGTGACCAGTCAGAGACCGATTTGCTGTCTGGAAAACGCCACTTCTGAGATCTCCCAGCAGGGGGCACTATGTCATTGGACTTCAGCTTTGCTTGCTGTTTACAGTTCCAAGGTGGTAGATTTTTTTTCTCATTATATTCAGTTTTTTGGTTTATTTTTCTTTCTTTCTTTTTTCTTTTTTTCCCCTCCCTACTTTGTGCTTTCCCAAGATCCTTCTTCACATTTATCAGAACAGCAGCTGATATTCATCATTGAAAAGTGCTCATCATACTTTATCAGTTAAGCACAGGAATGTGTGTGTTGGGGGGGCTATCTATATGAAAGCTATGGAAGAAATTATAACTGATACAGCAAATATCAACTCTCCCATAAAAATAGCTTCTCTTGTATCTTTCCTTTTTTAAATTTAATGGGAGTAGTGAACTTGTGAAAAAAATAAAAGACATGAAGGCTCTGTAACTTTGATCCCTTGATACTTGTAGCAGATGCCTGTTGTGCTTGCTTTTCGCCTGTTGCAGATTAATTTTATTTTCCAAACAGGCCAATAGATAAAAGAAGATAAGAAGATAAGCAATGCTTGTCTGAGACCCTCAGAGTTATTATTTTCCGCAGATCCAATCAGAATATACGGCTGCTGCTCTAGGAAGGTCCAAAGATGATCACTTTCTCTTGTCAAACCTTCAGTTCACTCCATGGGGATGCTTTCGCCTCCCTCACCCCAGGCCAGCAGGGGAAGAAAAGTCACCTTCAGAAGCACATAATCTGAGTCAAGGTCTCCCTGAAGTGAAAAGGCTGTGGATTGGTTTGCATAGTTTTCCCCAGCTTTCAACATAGCAAAAGGATGTTGAAATACGAAGGATTTGGGAAAAGTCATCCTGGTTGTGTTCTGAGGCACCTTTAAATGAGATATTTGTTTTTGCTTGTTTGTAAGGAAATAAAATGCCAGCTATAAACTCTCCTGAGAACTTGCCCACCCCAAGATGGTATCACTGTGGAATTTTCCCGTCATGCTCTATGGCGTTGCCTTTTTTCCTGCCGTTAGAAACAACCAATTGAAGATTTGTCATGTGGGGCCCAGCTGCCTTCAGTCTAGTCCCATATCTAACATCTCATTGGTATACCACCGATCAAGCTATGGAAGGAGTGGAATAATCAAATTTCTCCTGCAGTTGTTTTTACTCTTCAGCAGTGATTTTTTCAAACCACTATCAATATAAATATTTCATTCAAACATATACATTAAGAATAATTTTACTAGCAGGACTTTGCATCTGAAAAATAGATTTTAAAAATGATTCCCATTTGAACAGCAGAGAACTCATCAGGGGGCTTCTCTGGAGTCTCAGTGGTAAAGAATCCACTTGCCAATGTAGGAAACACAGGTTCAATTCCTGATCCAGGAAGATCCCACATGCTGTGCAGCAACTAAGCTCGTGTGCCACAACTACTGAGCCTGTACTCAGAGCCCAGGAGCCCACATGCTGCAGCTGTTGAAGCCCAGGTGCCTAGAGACTACCGCAGTGAGCGGCCATCCACCCTGCGGTAGAGCAGGTAGAGCAGGTAGAGCAGGTAGAGCAGCTCCCAACAGCCGCAACTGGAGAAAAGCCCTCGCAGCCATGAAGACCCAGCACAGCCAAAAATAAATCAATACAGTTCTTAAAAATATTGTTTTAAAAACCTTGTGAATATAAAGCATCTTACCAAATTTAAAATGAAAGAAGAACCTCAAAGGCTGAGCATAATGCTTGGTATCACATGTGAGGACAGTCTAGAAACAAGGCCAGAGACACTAAAATTTGGGAGAAAACTCAAGTTTGAGATATTACATTCCTTAATTCACTTTTCTCGAAAATAGGAAAGGACTGCAGTATTTCAGTCTTAGAGGAAGCATCTCTCAGCACAACTCATAAAACTCACTGGCCTGAAATTTTATTTTGAAATGATTACCCCGCACTACAACTGAATAATCAATTGAAGACCTATCTTCTACACAATTCTGAAATATATTCGTATCTTCAGTTTCTACGCACTCTTTTTCTTCGGCTGTGCTGGGTCTTCGTGTGCTAGTGGATTCTCCTGCGGTGGAACACTGACTGTAGGGCACACAGTCTTTGGTAGTTGCACCTCCAGGACTCTGGAGCACAGGCTCAATAGTGCTGACACTCGGGCTTGGTTGTTCCATGTCATGTGGGATCTTCGTGGATCAGGAATTGAACCTGTATCTCCTGCATTGACAGGTAGATTCTTTATCCCCTGAGCCACTAGGGAAACCCCTCTACTCAATCTTATGAAATATACTCTTCTGTTTGCAAAGCACTCCTGCTTGTCCAAAGCACACTTTTTTTAAGTTTCAGCATTCAGAATTCTAGCTTTCTAAGAAAATTTCTTGATTTTAATTCACAGATTTCAAGTGTAAGCTTATTTGTCCACACTAATGTAAGGGAGGAAAATATATTTTTCCTCTACTCTTTTAAGTTCTCAACTGGGACCCCTATAACTAAAGTGATTAACAAGTGAAAAAATATATAAATTTATTGAATTAAATTTTATATGATGTGTGAGCATTTTTAAGGAATGAAGACCTAAAGAAATGGTTCAACCTTAGTGTTTTCATGCTAAGTTTGATGAAAAGTGGAGAGTTGTGGGAAAATGTAATAGGATAAAGAGTATGAGCTAGGAGTAGTAAACTAGGAAACTTAGCAAGGTCTTTTCCTTCAGATTCCTCTGTATCCCTTGTCTTTGGAAAATATGATGCCCCTTTCCTCTGGGTTTAGGAAGAGTGCCTCTCACATGAGGGTTTTACTTCCTACTTCCGAGGAAGGTCAGAAAGTTCTTCCTACACATGCCACTTCTCAAATGCCTTCAGTTTAAGATATTCAGGTGTCCTATTTTGGGGTTATCGTGTTTTGAACACCATCATCTACAGGGTTGTTAATTTATTCCAATGAAGTCCCAGTGGAAACTGCTTAATGCCACTTTACCTAGAAACTCTCTGGTTTAGGATATCCTTGTGGTTTTGCTAATAAGAATCTTATCTTGTTCTCCAGGCATTGATGCCTTTTTGTCTCAGTTATTTATTTAAGTTTTATCAATGTTTTGCTTTTCTCATGTCCATTATAACAAGAAATCTTAAGTATTGTAAGAAATACTTTACTATGTTTATTATATATTACCAATTATTATTAATTGTGTTATTATTATGTCCCCCCTTTATTATATCTATATAAGTAATTGGGCTTCTGTGCAGTGTCCAACATATAGCATCCTTGAGCTTTAGGGAAAAGTGGATGAAAAAACAAATATCCTCCTCAGTTTAATCTGTTCTGCTGTGTGTCTCATTTCTATAACATGGAAAAGCTCATAAATGCTGGAAATATAGGAAATACATCACTATAAAGGGGAGTCAATCTGCGGTCTTCATTTGTGAATTTTCTGGCTTGTTAATGTTCTACACCAGCAAGTAACAGTAGTTACATGCTAAGTGTTCAGATAGGTCAAGACATCAAAGAGCCAAGTACAGTTGCCTGTTCAACTTATATTCTTTCCTGGGATGCAGTTAGGCCACAAGCTCTGGTTTACAAGTGTGGATAATACTGTTCTCCTGACATTTGTGTACTTTGCTCATGTCTCCATGACCCGGCATCCTCAATTCTTTTTCAGACTCTTGTCCTTCAGGCAACATTTATCTTTTAATTTCAACTGACCAGTTCTTTACTGTATTTATTAAAAATTAAAAGACTTTCAATGATAATATTTTATTAGGATGATTATTAGTTTTGCAAGTGTTCTGGGTTCACAGTTGTGTAGATTTGGAGTAGTGTACGTTTTTGCAGAGTAAAAGGGTTTTCAAGAACACATACAACAGGCAGTTCACTGGTGGTTCAGTGGATAGCAATGGATAGGACTTCATGTTCTTACTGCCTAGAGCCTGCGTTCAATCCTTGGTTGGGAAAACAAAATACCACAAGCTCCATAGCATGGCCAAAAAAGCATTCTTTTTTAATTTTAAAAAAATACTCATACTGATCAAGACCAATCTGAACCACATGACTAAGTTGTAAGAGTGACCTGAGCCTGCTAACTGAACCCTGATTAGGCAAGCCCAGCTCCCGGGCACACAAGTGGGGACCCTGGGCAGATGCATCCGTGGAGCAGAGCCCTTGAAGGAGTAGAGAGATTGATGGTCCCCACTTGAAGTTCTCTCAAGAGGAGGAAGCATGGGGCTGAGTGGAGCCTGCCTAATTATTTTTGCCAAATTTCCCAATCAAAGGCAGAGAGAGAAACTGAGAAGAAAAAGTAAAATCCTCCAGCATGGAAAGAGAAGATGCATTGCCCTCTAACATAGAAGAAAACATTACTAGGAGACTTTTAAAATATTGAGCAAGTCGTAGAAATATAAAATAAAATGCAAATAACTCATTCTTCCTTGGGAGGCAGCCATGTTCAATAATTGAAAATATTTCCTTCCAGATCTTTCCTTGTGTCAACCCAGTTTTATGCAAGCCATAGGAGCAGCCTTTCTGTCTCTCCTTGAGTTCACATATACTAGGCATTAAAAAAAAAAAAAAAGACTCAGGTCCTCTAAGAACATGACCCTTTAAAATCTAGGTGAAAAACATAAAAACACAGAGAGAGAGTAGAATAATCAAGTTTATTCTCTGTTTGAGTTGTGCTTTTTAAAATCCATTATGGCCTCATATCAGTTCTGAAAATAGTTATGCACATATTTGCCCAGACACGTTATAATTTTTTCCAGCTGAGTAGAAAAGAAAGTTTATTTCATGTACATGCTTGTACACCTACTCTCCCACCTGCTATTATCAATAAGAGAAATGGCCAGCTGAAATGCAGGGCATCTCTCAGCCCCACCATTAGGCTGATAATGGAATACCGTATCACCTTTTATACTTCCAAGCCGGATATAGTGGAACTCTAGAAATGAGAATAGAAAACGCATGGGGAAGCCACCTATTTAGGAAACAATTACATTTCCAAACCAAATGAATATAAGTAAATCCTGCCCAAAGGCAGTTCCCATTATTCCCAGTGACCACATTCTTGCAAATGAAAATATCTCTTGGACTTCTCTATACAGGGAGATGCTATACACATGGTAATTCTCTTTCTCAGTTTAATCCACTATAATAAATTGTTTACATTTTCACTAACATACATATGTGTGAGTCTTATATGCCTTCTACATGAGATGCATGCATGTATGTTCTCCACAGTTTATTTTTTTCTCACTGACTAGCATAATAAGTTCCCTGGCTATATTTTCATTTTTAAAAATTTAAATAGAATTACAATGCTTGAATAACATTGCATTCAAATTGTACATACTCTTTAGTTACCTGACTTTACCAGTTGTACTTTCTCAAGAGACAATAATAAGAATGCTACGATAGTGAGAACAATAGCCAGTAAGCTTTAGCACAGACAGAAATTTTAAAATTCTGTGGTGTTTGAATCTATGAAACCACTGACCTTAGTAGAGACTTAATGCAGATTTGCTAAACAGTCCTATGTGTGCTGAGAGTTATTGGGGAAACAGCCAAGAAATCAATCCCATTTAATAGGAGAAAAACACCCAAAGAGTCTATAGACCTGAGAAATTCCAGAGCCTCTTAATTTATAGTCCCCAAATTTTGCTTGTGTGTAAAACAGTGCTGAAACTAAAATGATGATCATGATTTTGTGCAATATTCTTCTCTTTCTATGTTAAACAGTCCAGAATATCCTCCCCTTATTTACAGAGTTGTGATCTCTTGTTTTGAGTATGTGACAACTATTTCAAGAATGTTGCAGGTTTTTGTTTTGTTTTGCAGTTTTATTCTATTTGTTGATTGATCAATTGCAATTAGAATGAGGTGGGTTTCTTTTTTATCTTTTTATACATAAACATTTCTATTACTGTAGAGGAACTGGGTCAGTGAAACCAAGGGGTTTTAAAAGCTGCTGCTGCTGCTGAGTCACTTCAGTCGTGTCCAACTCTGTGCGATCCCACAGACGGCAGCCCACCAGGCTCTTCCATCCCTGGGATTCTCCAGGCAAGAACACTGGAGTGGGTTGCCATTTCCTTCTCCAATGCATGCATGCGTGCTAAGTCGCTTCAGTCGTGTCCGAATCTGTGCGACCCCATGGACAGTAGCCCACTAGGCTCCGCTGTCCACGGAATTCTCCAGGCAAGAATACTGGAGTGGGTTGCCATGTCCTTCTCCTTTTAAAAACTAAAAAATAAATTTCTTCTACTTTCACCACTCTAAACACAACTGGTTTCCTACCCTTTTTAATGACAATAGCCAGAAAACGACTGTGAAAGAAGGGTTCTCTAGATCAATTCTTAAATCAAAAATAGTTAAAAAGTTCAGATTAGGAACATTAGGAGCTTGTTTCCTGGTGGGGAAATGGCCAGTGAACCTCTCTGTAGGCTTTGGTGTCTTCATTTGTACCATGGATGCAATAACAGGACCTACTGCTCAGGGTTGCTGCCGGTATTAAGTATGCAAGCCATGTGTCAGAGTCCACGACCCAAAGGAAAAACTCCATAAATACTAGTCAATAAATACTCATTGTCTTTGTTGTTCTTTGCCTACATTGCATCACAGCAACCAGAGAACCTTACAAGACAGTTCTCTGCACTGTAGCAAAGGTTGATAGGCATTACGTGTTTCTGTCCTAAAGCACATAAAACAGATGGCAGAGTAGCAGCGTCACTAATTGTCACTCTAACAGTTTATCCCCTCTGGCTCATTTTCTCATGTCGTTTGAGGTGTTGGCTACAAAATGCAACAACCAAACTTCCCCATGGTTGCTGTCACAGGGCCAGAGTAAGACAAAACAGAGTTTGGCTCCTGTGGTCTGACCTCAGAGAGCCAGGCCAGTCATCAGGGTTTGGGGCAGGGCCTGGCACAACACCTCTTCAAGGTCCTGTGGCTGCTTTCAGAAGTGGATTAGGATTGGAACTTGCTGCTTCTCAAAGAGAACCAAGAGTTCAGTGTCCTTGCCTTTTCCCCTTTAGAACATGCCTGAAGCTCAGAAGGAGCTGTGATGCCCAACAACTTTGACCTGAAGTTCAAAGCTTTAATGACCTACAATACACTTTTTCCTAAAAATAGGTTCATTGGTGTTTTGCATGATACAATGCTGTAGAGTTTTTGAATTTTAACACTCACAGCTCTGGAATGTTCAAGTCCACGGTCGGGATGTGGACACTTCACCCAAGAGCTGTGTAACTCTCTCTGGTTGCACGTATCTCTCTCCCCGCCCTGCCATGTGATCACGCCTCTCTTGCACACTACGTTAGGAAGCACTAGAGCAACACAAGCAAAATAGTTAACCTTAAACAAAAGTTCTCAGTCGTTTTTTGACCACAGTCCTCATGACCCGTTCCATTCCAAACAAACATACAAAAAACTTTGACAACAAATATCACCGTACAGAAAATTCACACATAATGAGGTATGTGTATCATGTGCTTTGCAATGGGAATGTGGATGGTTCATGTTTGTCTGCTATGAGTAGATGTTCTAAAGTCTAGCCTTAAGGCACTTATGGGTCACCAATAGTTTTGCTTCACACATGCATCATTACATAGAGTAGAGTTAGACAAAGAATTGTTAATGAGTTAAATTGAGTTTAAATAAATGAGTTGAAATAATGGAGTTAAATAAATGGAGTTTAAATTCAAAGCAAGAATAACGATATGCGAAGAGTCTTCTCTCACTGCCCACAGTGCTTTGATAAAGAGTATCTCTCTCCTAAATCTTGGCAGCCTTGGCTCTCTGCATGTGTTCACGTCCCAGGTGCTGTTTGCATTATGCCCAGGTGTTGGGCAGCAGCCAGATTTCTCATTAGGATATTGAATTAGAATTCTCAGTAAACTCTATTAACTACTAATTTTAGTTTATGAAAACTAAATTTTAGTAATTCAATAACTATTTAATAGATTACTAGTGAGGACACCTGGAGAAGGCACTGGCAACCCACCCCAGTACTCTTGCCTGTAAAATCCCATGGACGGAGGAGCCTGGTAGGCTGTAGTCCATGGGGTCGCAAAGAGTCAGACACGACTGAGCAACTTCACTTTCACTTTTCACTTTCATGCATTGGAGAAGGAAATGGCAACCCACTCCAGTGTTCTTGCCTGGAGAATCCCAGGGACAGCAGAGCCTGGTGGGCTGCCGTCTATGGGGTCGCACAGAGTCGGACACGATTGAAGCGACTTAACAGCAGCAGCATCAGTGAGGACACCACAGACACGGGAAAATGGCCATCTGCCTTCTTAATCCCTAAGTACTTCACCTATTTGGATTAATTGAGTCTTTAGGGTCAGCAGGGGTGTCCTTGAGGGTTGCTAGTAGCAGTCAGCTCTACACTGAAAACAGCCAAGGTAGACTAGACCTAACCATCAGAAATGCAAGGGTTCAAGGTCCTCTTTAATAGCTTTCTGATATAAGACAAGTTACCAAATTACTCTGTTTCTCATCCCTAAAGTAGGGATTCTTAGACCTCATTGAACTGTCACAAGGGATTTAAATAGTATAATACCTCTCCAATTTTTAGTACGTTCCCTGGTACAAATTGCTCTATAAACATTAGCTATTGTGATTCACTTTATTGTCTTCCACAGATTTCAGTGGAGTAGGAGTACCTTGAAAATGATAGTTACATATTCAATTGAAGAGAATGAAATCAGACTGTATTTGAAGACAAGTACATAAAGGCCCTGTTTTGTTTTTATCTAAAGCTGATAGATACGTTAGGAGCCATTTCCATATAAGAAGTGGCCAGATGCCTTGTCATGTCCTTCAGGTTATTGAAAAGGACTTAAATTTTGTCTTAAGCCATCAATCATTTTTTGAGAATGGCTTTTTTGGGGGAATGGCTTTTATTTAAAAAAAAAACAAAACTCTAGCTTCAGTGTAGACAATGGATTTTAGAGAAGCATGGGAAAAAGGAAATCTGTTAGGAAGCCCTGCTGGGTGTCCATACAGAA
Source organism: Giraffa tippelskirchi (assembly GCF_054371585.1). NCBI lineage: Eukaryota > Metazoa > Chordata > Mammalia > Artiodactyla > Giraffidae > Giraffa > Giraffa tippelskirchi. The sequence goes on from NC_137278.1 coordinate 69,683,458, forward strand.
AGAGTGGTTGTAATGGTTGTTTGAACACAAGCAGTGGTCAAATTCCAGATTCGTTTTGGTGGCCAAATGGACAGCAACTACTGACAGATTAGATGTGGGGAGAGAAAGCAGGGATAAATATATTCTTTAATTTTGACCCGCTAACCTGTGAAAATGGTGGTGTCACTAGAGGAAGTCCAGGTTGAAAATAAAAAATTGGAAAATCAAAAAAAAAAAAAAAAAAGAAAAGGAAAATCCAGAGCTTTCCCTTTGGAGGCAGGGAGAGAGGGGCCGGGTAAAGAAGGAGTTTTCATTGTTGTGTGTTGTTATTCCTATTGTTTAGTGATTTTTAAAGTCCTTGGTTTTCAGACATAAAATCCAAAATTTGGTTTTGACATGTATAGTAGACATCCTAGTAGAGATGCCAAGTTACAGGTGGACAAATGCATCAGGATTTCCAGGGAGAGTTGGGGCTGGAGACTCAAACCTAAGCACCTCCACACACACATTGATTAAAATCATGAGATCAGAAGAAATTACTCTGAAAAGAAGTTGAGATGGAGAAGTATGAAAGCTGAAGTATTATATCTTCCAATAATCAGATGTAATAAAAGACCAGAGACTATCAAAGGAGACAGAATAAGTGGCCATCAAGGTGAGAAAAATAGAACTACTGTGTGACATCCTGGAAGCCAAGAAAATAAAGTGTTTCAAGGGGGAACATAATCTACTATGTCAATACTTTATATAGAGACACAGTCCTCAAAGTACAAATCCTCAGATATGGCAACATGGATAACAAACTGGTTTCTCTCTTGAGATGACACCTGTTGATCTGAAAAGGTCTTAGGGCTGTTTGCTCTCTGCTTTGTGTAGCATAATTATCTTCCCTATTTTCTTCTTGCCCTGGGAATTGTATGTGTCAGTTGCAAGTGAGCAGTGATTTTGTCAGTTTCTCATGTATGGAGAAAATAGAAGAAATAGTGAAGTGAAATGAAAGTCGCTCAGTCGTGTCCTACTCTTTGTCATCACCGTGAACTGTAGCCCGCCAAGCTCCTCTGTCCATGGAATTCTCCAGGCAAGAATACTGGAGTGGGTAGCCGTTCCCTTCTCCAGGGGATCTTCCCAGCCCAGGGATCAAACCCAGGTCTCCCACATTGCACACAGATCCTTTATCATCTGAGCCACTAGGGAACCCCAAGAATACTGGAGTGGATAGCCTATCTCTTCTCCAGGGTATCTTCCTGACCCAGGAATCAGATCGGGGTCTCCTGCATAGCTAGTGGACTCTTTACCAGCTGAGCTTTCAGGGAAGCCCTAAAGAAATAGTAGATTAAGCCTATTTAAGTAGATCAAATCCTCTTATTCTTATTCAAAAAAACCCACAGAGAATAAAATACTAGGAAAAATGAAGGTTCTATGAAAAAAAATTTGAGAAATAATGTGCTTTATATTCTAAATTTTCACAAAATCCAAATGGAGAAAGGATCTACTTTGGAATAGCTTAGTTTTCCTCATTTTCTTACAAATCCATTCTATACATTTTCAAAGCCAAGATATTTTTACCCCCTTAAGTAAATAGGCAAATTTCTGTTTTGCCTATTTTGAAAATTACACACTAGGCTCTCATCCATTTTCCTGGAATATTTCATGGAGCTACTACCTGAAATGTCACAAAGCTCAAATTCTAACAAAAAAAGATGTTAATACATTCAATGACTGACAGTCTAGGTATCGTTAGGAATGAAACTTTGTCTAAAGAGTTGCTCAGTTCTGAGAGTAAATGGCAGTAAGGAGGAACAATGGAATTAATATGTAAACTCTTGAAAACTAAGGATTTAAAAGATTTTGAAGGAGAAAATTATCCAGTATGTAGGTAGTTTATCTTGTTAGAGCAACAGCCTATAAATTATAAAACCTAGAAAATAATAACATCCAGACAACAAAATGGCTTCTCCCTTGAGATGACATCTGTTGATATGAAAATATCTTGGGTTTATGTGTACATTGTGATTTGTCTATCGTAGTTCTCTCTTTATTTCTTCTTTCCCAGTATTGTTGCCATGTCTTTCAGCTTTTAAAAAAATGAGATTTGGGGGGACTTCCCTGGTGGTCCAGTGGTTAAGAATCTGCCTTGCAATGCAGGAGACTCAAGTTCAATCCCTGGTCGGGGAGCTGAGATCCCACATGCTGTGGGGTAACTAAGCCCGAGCACCACTACTACTGATCCCACATGAAAGATCCCAACACAGCCAAGTAAATAAATAAATATTTTAAAAAAATGAGATTTTAAGTAACATCTGTGTCTCTGTGTGTTAGTCTCTCAGTCGTGTCCAACTCTTAGCAACCCCATGGATTGTAGCCTGCCAGGCTTCTCCACCTACGGCATTTTCCAGGCAAGAATATAGAGTGGGTAGCCATTTCCTTCTCCATAAGTAACATCTGCTGATTTTAAAATATTGATCACTTTGCTTTTAATACATTGCTTGAGCTGAACCATTCAATCTGTAGTCCTGATCTAGCTATAGGGGCTACCTATTTGAAATCTCTTTTCTACTATCTGTTTGTTTTCACATGTTTGAATGAACATGTAAACAGAACACATATTTATCAAGTACCAACTAGATCAATGTAAAGAATATCTCTTATTATTAACTTTCTCTTTATCCTCCATTACTTTATTTCTTATTCTTGCTCTTCCCCTAATGATCACATTATTATAGTCTAAGAATATATCTCAAAAAGTAGTACTGATTTATAATATTTAATAATTAGTGTTCTTTAAAAAATCTTTTTTTTTTACCTTGTTACAATATAACTGAACTTTTTTTATGATTTAGATGAACTGGTATTTTCATTTCTGTTCCATGGTCCTAACATCTAGCAATCTTTTAGAGGCAGTGCTGGCAAAACACTGCTAGAGTGAAAAGCATCCTGTGGTGGAATTCTGCAAATACTCTAATCTCAGTCCACTCTCTTTAGAGGGTTATAATGATGGGAGTGGCTGTGGCTGTTGAATAGAGAGCAAAGTAGTCATATAGAAAGCATATCTAGGAAGGTATTTGCCCTGAAATCTCCCCAATAGGGTACTTTTGTTGGTTCCAGTATTATTAAATAGGTGTGGTTTGATAATTTATCATTAGTGATTGTATAAATAATATGTGTGATCAATTCATTCTAGAAATGCATGATTGACTCTGGCAGTGATGAATAGATAATAATTCAAGAAAGAGACACCTCAATGATTAGCATAGATGGCAAGTGTTTGATAAATTGATAACCAAGTTTCATAATCTGCCTCATTAAGTATCAGCAAAAAGTAATCTGCAGAGATGTTTACAAGTGAAAAGAAGTCAATTGCTCATAAGATTTTTTAAAATTATCAGAAATATATGTTATAAAATGAGACAGCACCCTTACATATTCCTGTCGGGATTGTACAGAAACATGTAAACAGAGAAAAGAAAAGGCATATTTGAAGCATATTTTCAAGGCATATTTTTAATTGTTTCTCATTCCTCCCTAAGCCATTTGTTGCTGCCTGGTCATCTTAATTCTCATTCTTCTGTGTAAATTAGAAGCTTAGTAACCAGCAGAGAGTTTCAGATCTGGGATTAAGACTCATTGATCCATTTGGTAAAAACCAGTTTGTCTTATCAGTACATTGGAACTTAAACTAGAATAGGAGCCCTTGCAAGAAAGTTCCCTTCTAACAAAGACCAATGTTGTCCCTATATTTCTAAATCGTTAAGGCCACGTACTGGATTTTTAAAAATAAATGATAAAATTGCTAATAAGCAGATTTAAAGAATGTTGCTGCTGTTATTATATTTTAAACGAAATATAAATTTGAAACAGTAGGATTCTCTTCTTAAGTAAAGTGAATTGTTTTTAAAATAACATAGTTAGATTTAGTCATAACTAAATTAACATACTCCTATCCCCAAAATAATTTGTTCTATAAGCTTTAAGACTTCCTTCCCACTCTGTGTTAATACTTAGTCAATCCAGGGACTTTCTCCTGTGTTCCACCTTTTATCTGTCTCATAAATTACTTTTATCTTTCTGTTAACTCTTCCTACTCTTTTCTGTCTGCACTCTTGTGATCCTCTCTAAATACATCTAAGTCAATTTTCCCAGTATTGCCTCACTTTGCCACTCCTCCAAAGCCTTTTAATTCTGCTCCTCTAGCTCTCTGAGCTCAACTAGGAAGCTCAAGTTTCGCCGAGTTATTCTGGACGCTAAAGGTGACACATTTCCAAAGTTTGGGAAAGTAAGCTCAGAGTCTGTTAGAGGAAATGACATCAACTCTGTGCTTCATCAGCTTATTTTTAAAACTCCTGGTCCACTGCGTAGTTAAATACTAATATGGCTTATCAAGGACACTTGTCACCAACCTTTGTAGTTCTAATACAGTAAACACAACATTGCATTTTTTATTAAATCAGTGTGAGCTGAACCAGCCTGTGTAAACCAGTCACTCTCAAGAGTAAGGAAAAATGTTCCTAAATTCACAAAGAGGTCTTCTCTCAAATCTGTTGAATAGATTTAAAAAGTTAAAAGAAGAATGAACAAAGGGATCTGACTTTTTATTAATGAAATTAAACAAAGTGTAGGAAGAAAGTCTGGGAGGAATTCATTATCCTTATTAGGATTTCCCATATTTCCTGTGTACCCCATTTTCCTCTAGATGAAATCCTTTTAAATAGCCAAACCCATGATTTATTAACTTACAAAGGATTTTTATAATAAATACAAGAAAATCCATGTTTCTAATCTCTGCCTTGGTTTGTCCATATTAAGCAAAGATGCATACTCACAGCATAATTTGCTAATCTATAAGTCTGACACTACCAATTTAAGGACAAAAAAGTTTAGAGATATCAACTAGTTAGTTGTAAGAGATAGATATTTAATTGAGTAACATGGTATATAAATAATTCTAAAGGTGAGTTTGACATTGCAATCTAGAATTTTAACTTCTTTTAACCTGTTCAAGAAAATAAATCAGATACCATAATATCACCAACTATAATCAGCAACTCAGTATTTAAAGTTCCATTTGAATATGAGGTCCTGCCTTGGAATTCAGGTTATTTCAGCACTTTTTCAATAATATTCATGAGGCATCTACTGAATGCCAGTTATTCTCCTAAGCACAGGAATATGTTGCCAAAGAAGGCAGACAAGTCACCTACTTAATGAAATTAAGCTTAAAGGAGAAAGATGGATGTTGACAACAAATCAGTGATTTATTAGTTTGAAATTGTGAAAGATGCTTTAAAAGAAAGTAAAGGGAATTATAGGGGAAACTGATCTCGTTAGTGAAGTTAAGGCATAAATCTCTGAGAAGGCTACATTCAATCTGAAATTTAAACAGCAATTGAAAATAGCTAGGAGAAGGGAGAAGAGAAAGGGACAGTTTTACAAATTTGTACCCTTGGGTACAATGAAGGAGTTAATATAATAGATCAGTGATGTGTTCAGATACTGTTGATACCAGGTTATGTTAAAAAGCACTATGGTGGACTTTGTCTCAGAACTTGTTTTCCAACTCTCTTTAACTGTAACCATGTAAGCGTTATCATTGGACTGAATGGTATTCATATTTTATTCATATTATAGGAATACAAATAACAAAGAGTGCTGGCACGGAGACATTTATGTGCATATGCCTAAATACATATGTGTATCACCAGGGTATCTGGTCACTTAATTCAAAGCTTTGATAGTCTTTTTTAAAATTATTTTTTATTGGAGTATAGTTATAGATTTATCACTTGTGTTAGTTTCTGCTGTACAGCAAAGTGAATGAGTTATTCATATACGCATATCCACTCTTTTTAAGATTGTTTCTCATGTGGGCCATTACAGAGTACTAGGTAGAGTTCCTTGTGTTATACAGTAGGTCCTTATTAGCTATCTGTTTTATATACAGTCATGTGGATAGTCCTTGTTTTTGCCTTATGACACAGAATAACTGATTTGAAGCATGTCCCCCTTACTAAGTTAGACACTGTGCTGCTTGTAGACATACTCTTAAAGTCACAATGATGTGTGTCCTTTGTTTAATGTGGTTGCTACATAAGTAACCAGAGTATCTATAAACTTCTTAAAAGTAGCAACATTCTTCTTCTCCTTTTTTTTTTTTTTTTTGCTATTGTAACCAGGGAGTCTAGTACAAACTCTTTAATGAGTGGCAGACATTCCATAAAAGGGTGTCAGATAAAAGCATGTATCAGAGAGATTGAAAGGCATCTCTGAAAGATGATAAGGGAGGAATGTTCTGCCAGTTCCATACTATCAAGGTTGGTTTTCAACAAATATCCTGAATTTCAGTATAATAGAATGGAATTGAAGGAGCATAAATTATAATTCCAAAGCAACAGCACTCCTCAGAAAATGCCCTTCTGTCAGAAGCCAGATTTCAGAGTTGCTGCCAACTCCCCGATGGGGAGCATTTCTGGAAGATGTTTTCACTGTCAGGACACAGGAAAACCAAACCCTGGTTTGTATGGTATATAGGGCAATAGAGATAAAATACAGCATTTGGATGTACCCCAAGTGGCTATGACAGAACCAATATACACACACACCGGATTCTGAGTGTTGACAGAGCCAAGCAGGTTCTCCACAGAATGACCACCTCTAGAAGGTCATCAGAGAGACTGAGGATAAGGCCATGCTAGACAATGACTGTAAGCAAATCAAAATATAGATGCATTATATATAGCATATGGTTAGGTTGATACCAGTCCTGTGCAGCTGAAATGACAGTTCAAGTACATTTGTTATTCGTAATCAGTCTATTTTACTTCTCTGTGTTATGAATGGTCTAATTGAAAATCATGTCCAAAAAAAAAGTCTTTCCACCTGTCATGGCTGGTTCTTCTCCAAAATGGTTTATTCAGCATGAACCTTTAATCTGCAGTGGGTTAAAGCAAAAGCCTGCAAGTAGAAGACAAATCTACAGACTGCTCTCATGTTTAGCTTCTTTAAGATCAATTGACATTTTTAATTGTGATTAATCACATAATCACCATTAGGTTTCACTTTTTCAGGACTTGTGCTGCACTACACATGCCCCTAGTGGATTAGATATTTATTGTCCACAGCAAGTGTTTTGTAAAATGTTATAAAATAAAGGTATTCATTTCTTAATTCAGAGCCTCCTGGGAGTTCATAATGGTGCTGATTGTTTTAAAAGTAATCGAGTGTTTAAAAATATCTGAAAAATTAACAGGACCTGTTTTTTCTTTTTTCTTTAATGCCATTAAGAGCAATCACAGATTCCCTGAAGAGAGGCTTCATAGGACCATGCACTTCAGCTGTCAATTATTTCTTCATGCTGTTCCTGTAATTTTAGCCTTTAGCACAAGTAACTGAATTGAGCTGAACTTGGCATTCATTTCTCCTACCTTAGCAGAAGTTTGTTATTTAGATATGAATAAATAGAAAATGCAAAGGTTAAAAAAATTATATATTTTTAAAGGGCAACATGTTCCTATGTTGTTAAGAAGACACAATAAAACCAACTCCTATTAGGTGTAACTCACCCTCTTTCTAAATGGTTGAGGCCTGAAGATGCTGGGAGTACTGTCCCATTGAGAGAAAAAAATTTTAATTGATACCACAATTGATACCAATTAATTAGAAATGGATTTTCATTGTTCATGTAAAATTGTTTTATTATCTCTTATAAAGTTATTTTTTCCCTCCCTGAAATCCATTCTAATTGTTACAAATGAAATATATTTTAAAATATGTAAGGGATATCAAGTAGAAAGCTTTAGCTCTGAATAAAAGAATCTTTCCCCCATTCCTGCAGGGTGTCATTTTAATTCCTTACATAAAGTCCATTGTTTTATTAACAATACTGAGAAAGCTATTCATGGATAAAGGGAGTAATACCTGGTAAATGTGAAGAATCCTTTGATGAATCAGACCCCATCTGAGGGGTGGGCAACTTAAGGCACAATTTGAGGCTCTTTAACAAGACATCAAGGAATCGTAACTCTAGAGAGGATTTTAGGCATATTCTGCCAGATCATTGAGGCTCAATTTTTTCAACTATAAAGATCATAATACCTCTCATGTGAGGAATAGAAGTAATTGTGTATGTAAAGCATTCAGTTCATGCACAGTCCCTGGGAGGCATAACACTAAGTGGAAGCAATGGAGAAACTAGAGTTCAGCAGGTAGACATGTCTTCAAGGACACCGCTAGATCTTCTCCTGCCTTCTGCCTCCCCCAGGATTCTTCCCACTGCATGAGCCAATCCCTGCTCTTTTGAAATACATGCCTGACTCAGTGGGAAATAGTAATTGTCTTCCCTTTCCATTGCAACTTGGAATCATAAATACCTGAAATTGCAAGTGTGTTTCAAGAGCACCCTAAAGTAGCCATCTGGAGCAGATATGTATGTGTGTGCTTAGTCACTCAGTTATGTCCGACTCTTGGTGACCCCATAGACTCTAGCCTGCCAGGCTCCTCTGTCCATGGGATTCTCCAGGCAAGAATAATGGAATGGGTTGCCATTCCCTTCTCTGATGGATCTTCCCAACACAGGTATTAAACCCAGGTCTCCTGAATTGCAGGCAGATTCTTTACCATCTGGGCCACCAGGGAATCCCAGGGCAGGGGTAGCTCCCTGACAGTTTGTCACTACCTTCTGCTTGAATGCCTCAGTTTGGGGGCTTTTTAACTGTTTGGTAGACTTGTTATCTTGGACTTCCCTAGTGGCTCAGTGGTAAAGAATCCACCCGCCAATGCAGGAGATGGGAGTTCAATCCCTGAGTCAGGAAGATCCTCTGGAAAAGGAAATTTCCCAGTATTCTTACTTGGAAAATTCCATGGACAGAGGAGCCTGGCAGGCTACAGTTCATGGAGTTGCAAAAGAGTTCTACATGACTTAGAAATTAAACAGCAATATATTAGTTATCCTAATCTTATTCATCTGTGATTTTACCATGACTTTTGCCCTTTCATCCTGGGTATGCTGAAAAGAGAGAGAGTAGTTCACTCTCTCGTCTATAACACTCATTAATTGAAAAGATAAATATGTGTATGTGTCTAATATAATCCATCAGCTTTCTTGGCAGTTAGATTTCATGACTGGCTTTCATTGGGATCACCATTAGTTAACATTTCTAAGATCTTTTGCAACTTTTTTACTATTAACTCAAAGCTCCCATATGTTGCACTTATATATTTCATGCTTTATGTCTTTAGTGCAGAAATTTCTAAATTTGACTCTGTCAGATGATATTTTGTTTTGTAATGATCAGTCTGGTCAGTATCTTTATTTTTTTGTAAATTTTGATTATGAGGGATTTTTTAAAATATTTTCATTAAAGGAGTCATGATTAAATAAAAATTTGAAAGTATTGACAGATTTTATGTGGTGTTCTATCTCTAGCATTAGTATAATTATTGATATATTATTGATATGTACACTTATATATCTACAAAGATGAGTGTGTATGTGTGTGTGCTTGGTCACTCAGTGGTGTCCATTTCTTTGCGACCCCATGAACTGTAGCCTGCCAGGCTCCTCTGTCCATGAAATTTTCCAGGCAAGAATACTGGAATGAATAGACATTTCCTACTCCAGGGGATCTTCCATACCTAGAGATGGAACCTGCATCTCTTTCACCTCTTGCATTGGCAAGCAGGTTCTTTACCTCTGCACAACCTGGAAGCCGAGTGATGAAATATAGCTTTGATTTGTATTTGTATTTGATGTATTTTACACCACCTTTCTTAATGTTTGTTTTGAGAAAACTTTATTATGTAAGTATTATTATATAATTTTAGTAATAAATAATTTCACTGTTTTTCTTGGGAACTTTCAGAAACTTAATTATCTGAAGATTACTTTGCAATTGAGGGGTCATTTTGTAAATTTACAAGGCATCCCTTCTGTTGTTTTTATCCAAGTCATTGACCAAACTGTTGAATAGTATGGCAGATATATGATAACATTGATTATCGGTATTCTGAGTGCAGCAGGGGAAAAAGGCAAATCTTATGCAGTGTGAGAAAGAGCTTGGAAAGCTTCCTAGAAAGGGAATAAGCTGTGGTAGAAATCAAAGTAGTAATGTACAGCTCAGAAAAAGAAATATGAAAATGGCATCGTGCCATTGCTGGTTTACCCACTGACAGTGCTGGTTTGAGGTGTAAGCCACACGCCACCAACATTCCTGGGGAGCGTGAATGCCTGAGTTTCATTAGTTTAATGTAGAAATCACTGAGACTTCAGAAATCTGCTGCTTTCAAATTCTTTCTGGCAGTGCTGATTTAAGAAAGCCATTTGAGTGAGTTAACTCTGTTGTGGTCGACAGAATATTTGATTTATTAGTCTCTGACATGAGAAGATTTAATACTATAGAAGAGAAGTAAATTGTTAATTTTGTGTACAAGGAGAGGGTGCAGGCTCTCAACTGCACAAAGCAATGCAGATGTTGCTTTCCTCATGCATGCAGTGAGGTGCAGACTGCCATGGCAAGTCATTGCTTGAGGTTCGGCATGAAAACAAACCCACCCATTTTTCAAATGGGAAAGTTGGGGAAGAGTTGGAAATTTTCATCCTCAGTGTTCCTTGGGGTGTGTGGATTAAACCCAGAACTGTTTGCTGATTCGTGTGCATAGTAAACAAGCAAACAACAGCAACATTTATATTTTAAAATGTTAGTTGAGTTCCTGCAATGTTGGAGCAACTGATCTTTGAAACTAGATGATTTCTCTAAACAGATGGAGTTGGAGGAATATTATTTCTTTTTGAAGTATAGGGGGTGGTTCAAAACTCCCTGATTGGAATGCTGTTCCAAGAGTAAGGGACAGCTATTTAAAGTTGCCAAGAGCTGAGTGGGTGAACAGTTCTAAGGAGCAGCTGGGAAGGACCTGGGAGAATCAGAGGAAACAGGCCCACTCATGTGTATAGGTGGAGAAAAAGACAGACACAGGATGGGGTTGTGTATGACTCTTAAAGTAATAATTTTTGAAAGGTATGAGACAGAAAAGGATTATAGTGTGAAGGTAACTCATCCCACACACTAGTAAAGTAATTCTCAAAACTCTTAAAGCCAGGCTTCAATAATATGAGAACCGTGAACTTCCAGATATTCAAGCTGGTTTTAGAAAAGGCAGAGGAACCAGGAATCAAATTGCCAACATCCACTGGATCATCGAAAAAGCAAGAGAGTTCCAGAAAAAAACATCTATTTCTGCTTTATTGACTATGCCAAAGCATTTGACTATGGGATCACCACAAACTGTGGAAAATTCTTCAACAGATGGGGATACCAGACCACCTGACCTGCCTCTTGAGAAACCTGTATGCAGGTCAGGAAGCAACAGTTGGAACTGGACATGGAACAACAGACTGGTTCCAAATAGGAAAAGGACTACATCAAGGCTGCATATTGTCACCCTGCTTATTTAACTTATATGCAGAGTACATCATGAGAAACGCTGGACTGAAGGAAGCACAATCTGGAATCAAGATTGCCAGGAGAAATATCAATAACCTCAGATATGCAGATGACACCACCCTTATGGCAGAAAGTGAAGAAGAACTAAAGAGCCTCTTGATGAAAGTGAAAGAAGAAAGAGAAAAAGTTGGCCTAAAGATCAACATTTAGAAAATTAAGATCACAGCATCCAGTCCCATCACTTCCTGGCAAATAGATGGGGAAACAGTGGAAACACTGGCTGGCTTTATTTTTGGGGGCTCCAAAATCACTGCAGTTGGTGACTGCAGCCATGAAATTAAAAGACACTTACTCCTTGGAAAAAAAGTTATGACCAACCTAGACAGCATATTAAAAAGCAGACATTACTTTGCCAACAAAGGTCCATCTAGTCAAGGCTATGGTTTTTCCAGTGGTCATGTATGGATATGAGAGTTGGACTATAAAGGAAGCTGAGCGCAAAGAATTGATGCTTTTGAACTGTGGTGTTGGAGAAGACTCTTGAGAGTCCCTTGGACAGCAAGGAGATCCAACCAGTCCATCCTAAAGGAGATCAGTCCTGGTTGTTTATTGGAAGGACTGATATTGAAGCTGAAGCTCCAATATTTGGCCACCTGATGCGAAGAACTGACTCATCTGAAAAGACCCTGATGCTGGGAAAGATTGAGGGCGGGAGGAGAAGGGGATGACAGAGGATGAGATGGTTGGATGGTATCACTGACTCGATGAACATGAGTTTGAATAAACTCCAGGAGTTGGTGATGGACAGGGAGGCCTGGCATGCTGCAGTCCATGGGGCTGCAAAGAGTTGAACACGACTGAAAGACTGAACTGAACAGAATTAAAGAAAACGTTATCTGAGAAGCAAGCAAAAATGGAGTTTCCTGATTTGGGGTGGAGTCGGGTTTTTCTGTGAAAGATGAGTGATCAAGAGACCAGAATTCAGTAAGAAAGGAGACAGCCATACACTTAAACGGGACTCTGAACAATGCATTTTCGGAGAGGTTGCATTTTTCTAAGCCACCATGATTTTACTGTACATCAATAGGAAGAAAAACATCCACTAGCTAATTTCCTTCTTCAGGGTTTGTCTCATTCAGGAAAATCTATATTCTGAGGCTAAAGGCAGAACTCCCAAGAGGTCATTACATGCTGACCTGTCATTTTAGTTGTAGTAAAAAAAAGTTGGATATACAAAGGTTTTTCTTCCCTCTTTCTTTTTAATCTTCAGATTCTGACAAAGGTCAGTTGTCTAGGCAAGTACAACATGCAGAAGTAGGCTCAAGTTGAATTGGTTTTTACAACAAAACTCTCAGAAGGATGGACTAACTGCGATTTCTCAATCAGTCTTTTTGTGGTACATTCCCCCATGGTAGAAACTATGTCAGAAGATTTGATCAACTAAAACCAGAGTAACATGAACAATTTAAAGGTGAAATAATCCATGAGAGATCATGCTGTCCAAGATTTTTAATTCTATGGTTAAGGAAAGAAGCACTGTAAGAGATTTACCCAATGTATAAAATAAGTTATTTTCAAGGAATACCAGAACCTGTTTTCTTCACTCTCTTAACCCAGTTTTGTTTTTCAGGATTATTCCTTTTGAGAGGGGAACAAAACAATGTTGTGGAAGGTGTGGCCAGTGCTTAAAATCTCATTTGTTTTGGGTCTAGGAAATCTCAGAACATTTTGGATGATGATGGATTCTTCTTTCAGTGTTAGAAGCTGTTCTCTTTTTTGCTTCTTCTGCTGTTGTTGTTATTATTATTATTACTCAACTCGTGCTAGTTGGTGGTGATAAACCTTAACGGGAAACAAGCAGATGATGCTTGGGTTCCAAGTGCCTTCCTAAGTATTTCCTAGTGCAGTTCAACACAGAATGATCAGATCATATCACATTCTCTCTGGGTTATTTCTTTCCTACTGAAATTCTTATGATATTGTATTAAGGAGATTTAACTTGGGCTTCAAAGTTTTAGGCCAATCCAAATTCATACTGTTAAAGGATAAATTGAGGCATATTAAACATTTTAAGAGTTTTTTTGAGCAAAAATCAATTTGAATTTTGCAGTACCAAACCAAAAGTGGTTAGGAGCCAAGGGGGGTGGCGGGGTGGGGTGAAATGTACAGAAGATGCAGAAGCACAAAAAGGAAATAATTTGATTGACTGTAGCTTAAAGCCTAGTTGACTGTGATTGGCTGTTGTTATGTTTCAACTTCTTAACCTTGACGTATGGACAGAAGTAGGTTTGGGTTTGCTTAACTAGGCTTCTGTAGCACTAGAGCCACTGCAGTTTAATAAGACCCTTGTTTAATCCATTTAACAATACCCATTCATTCCACAACTTGATCGACCCTCAACAAATCATATAAAAAGGAAAATGAATAGTACCTACCCTCAGGTTGCTTATGACCAAGAATCTGCAAGACAATAATTCTAAGAAAAACTAAGTAAATGCAAATATAAGTAAGTTAAACACTGTGAGATTAAATCTGGAAAGATCCCAAATAAGAGAAAAAGTATACTGAGTCTAAGGCAACTTCGGAAGTCTTCCAAAGGGAAGCTTAACTTTAAGTCTTTGGGGCATTACCATGGAAAACCATGACTTTCCATTAGAATAAGGATCCAGAGTCAGCTGACTTCCACATCAAATTTGCCCTCCCACTGCCTAGTCCCTTCCCCTCCATAGATGGATCAGAGTGTCTGCCTGTGGGGAGTTGCAGATGGATACCTATGTAGCTGATCTTTTCCTTCCATGTTAGACTTTGATGATAAATCATTACTTTGGGAGAAATGATGCGCAACGCCCAGGAGGAAAAGCTTCCTGGCCATAGGCTATTTCAGATCTGGCAGGCTACATGCACTTAATAAACATCAAAGAAAAATAAGTGATGAGGCCCAGGAGAAAAGTTTCCTTCTTGTTTCCCTGTCCTTTTGGAGAAAGACAGTCTAGTTTTGACCTTGTCATTCTTCCAGTATCTACTGGTGTACATTTTCCCTCTCATGTCCCGGGGTAATTCACAACTAAATGGGATTTTAGAACTCTTGATAGATTTTTCAAAGGCTATTGATACTTAACTGCTACTTACTATTTTTCACTTGATAACGCAGTATCATAAGAAAATGAATCTCCTTTCAAAATTAAAATCATGATAAGTTCTTAAAGACAAATCAACACATGGGGAAGCAACAGAGTATTGAGAAATTAACAGTAAGATATTGAGTGCCTACTCTGTACCAGGCTTTGTATACTAGTGATGAAGGTTCCTGATCTTCACTGAAGTACAAGTTGTATGGCTTTCTTACAACCCTCATCTTAACTAATTTTCTTAGTTCTAGTCAGAAATTGAACCACTCTACTCTGTCTATACCGAAATGCAAGCTGTCTTCCAGAGCTTTTGTTGTTCAGTCGCTCAGTCGTGTCTGACTCTTTACGACCCCGTGGACTGCAGCACGCCAGGCCTCCCTGTCCCTCACCATCTCCCAGAGTTTGCCCAAGTTCATGTCCATTGCCTCAGTGATGCCATCCAGCCATCTCATCCTCTGAGGCCCTCTTCTTCTTCTGCCCTCAATCTTTCCCAGCATCAGGGACTTTTCTAATGAGTTGGCTGTTCACATCAGATGACCAGAATACTGGAGCTTCAGATTCAGCATCCTTAGCCTCAAGTAAATCCCAATTGCCCTCTATTGTAGGTGTGAGAACCAGCTCCCTATGCTGCCTTCCCAGAATCTAAGCTTTACCATATAGAAATAGATAGCTATCCTGGGCCCTGTGGAATCTGCTTTTCAGAATCTACCTCAGATCCAGTGATATGAAGGCTAAATAACTTCTCTATCTTGCCTTTAATAGTTCTCACTGTGATACATAAGATCTTGTGTGTGTGTGTGTGTGTGTTAAGTCTCTTCAGTCACGTCTGACTCTTTGCGACCCTATGGACCACAGCCTGAAAGGCTTCCCTGGCCATGGGATTCTCCAGTCATGAAAACTGGAGTGGGTTGCCATGCCTTCCTCCAGAGGATCTTCTCAATCCAGAGATCGAACCCATGTCTCTTACCTCTCCTGCATTGGCAGGATTTTTTTTTTTTTTTTTTTTTTTACCACTAACACCATCTGGGAAGCCCACATAGGATCTTACACTAGCTCAAAGGCCCATCTAAAGTCATTCCTACAGAACACATCCAGGGCTCCAGACCTGGGAATCTGTGAACCTCCTCCTGCCAAAGGTCCCTCTGATCAATTGGCTGACACTGAAACATATTTGCTAGTTGATAGATAAGGCCAAAGAGGTTGGATTTACCGTTAGGTTAAGCTTGGCTCCTTCACCTTACATTTAAAATTAATATCTCCAGCTAATTTCTCTAGATGGGCATTACTATATAGGATGCCATTCTATATTATTTTAACTCCTTTCCACAACCAAAGGCAAATTTTCCTCCTGTTTAGAAGCTCAAGTCCCCTTTAGACCTCTCACTAAATTCCAATTTCTGCTTGTCAGTTTCCTCACAAAACTAACGAGACTGGCATGCCCTCAGCCCAGTGAACAATCCCATTCTTCCCCCAGGTATTCCTTGGTAATTTATTCTTCAAGAGTTCCCTCCTCCCTCTTCCCTTGCAACCCATTCCTTCATACACAGTATAGAAGGTAACTACCCAGAATATCATCATGATAACAGAACATTGTGCTTATAAATTACCACCAGTACAGAGAGGTCAGATTTCTTCTCTTGGAAATATGTGAAACCTTGTCTTATCCTGTAGGATTTTTTTTAATATTCATATTGTTTATCCTCAACTTGAACTTTTTGAAATTAGAAATGTTTCATTAATTCTTTCAACTTTGGATGGACATGTCTAATGTTCCAGACATTATACTATCTGCTGGCATACAGAGTAAAACCTATCCATGAAGAGTTCTCTGTTCAATAGTTTAAATAAGATATGAATAAATATCAAAACATAGAATATCACTGCCATGGTAGAGGAAGTACAAGATCTGATAGTGGCCTGCATGAGAGAATGATTGATTCTGGCTGTATTCTTTAGAGGACCTAATGAATACCTTACGCTTATTAGGCTTACAGTAAATAGTTATTGGTGATGATAATATGGCATAAGTAGAAATTCACAGAAGAGAGGAGGTGGAAAATCATCTTTCTTAGAACTGAGATAGATGCCAAGCATTGTGATGATAAGAATGCTTCTCGGTAATGGGTAGCTTTTATTATTAATACTAGCAATCACTTATTATAGTTATAAATTGCTGCCATTTATTGAGTGCACATTATATATCAGGTACCACGCTATATTAATATATTTTTCTCATGGCACATTATTCAATCATAACACAGTCCCTGGTGATTGGGTATTTTTCCTACTTTATGGATGAGGAAACAGAGGCTCAGTCACGCAGTGAATTCCTGAGCCAGAATTATAAAACTCTCTGTCTTCCACATTTCTCCACTTAACCACTCTATATTATTATCTATAATATATTATTATGAAGATTGGAGCCAAATATATCTATAGGTTTCCAAAACAAACCTACTTATTTGAAACAGTTATACCAATGCCCTAGGACTCTTTAGACAATTGGAATAGTCATGATGTGCTATTCAGTTATTAGCAAAATTGAAATAGAATCTCTTAGAGGGAAGATATATATATATATATATATGTATAGTTTTAGAATCATTTCCTAGCAATGTGGACTATTGAATACATGATTGCATCCAGTATTCAAACTTCTCCTGGCCCTACAAATTATATAATAGTCAAGTGATAATCTATAAAACCAGCATTTAAATTTAAATCAGTACTTTAGTTCTTCATGAAGAGTTTGTAAAACATTTCTTGGAAGTATTTTCACAGGCATTTCCTCAGTCAAGATTTACACTTCATTTTAAATAAAGATTTCTTCCTATTGTATAGCATCCTAGTCATTTACATTTACGTTTTTTTCATTTATTGTTTTTTTGTAAATCTGTGATCAAGGCTGTTATAATAAAACTTGTAACTACTTATAAATATTCACTGGGAACATAATCTTATTCTCAAAGGATTAGGCTATAAACAAGGATTAGTGTCACTAAACACAATATGGTAGAATTAAATGTTTAAAATGAGTTACAAATGTTTTAGAGACTTAAAATAAAGCATTTATTTAATAAAGAATTAAGCAAGTCTTGTATCCTGTTGTTGTTTAGTTACACTGTTTGTGAAGATCCCTTCCTTTTCTATGCCCACCTTTTTTTTTTTCCAAATTGCACATTAATATTAAATTGCTTTGGTATGTATTGCCTTAATCAGAAAAGCATATGAACTAAAGCCAGCTGTGGGACTGCAGAGCATCTCAAAGATGCTATAAAGGGGACATAAACAAGACATTAGACCTCTCATTCTCTTTCTCTCTCTCTATTTTTTATTGCCTAGCTCAGTGGTCTGTTTTATAGCCATGATGCTCTGCCTAGCAGTCAATACTCCACCTGCAAGCTAGTCTGATTCTCAAGGAGGTAGAAAATCTTTGACCGTGGGGTTGTGCACAATAGAGTCTGTCTGTTTCTTTGTTATTTCCCCCGTCAGTCTCTCTGATATTCATTTTCCATCTTGTTTTGTCTAGCCCTTCTCTGCAAACATTCCTAAGGAAGTATATATGTGTCAGGGATAAAAAAAAATAAAATAAAATGCATATGGGTCAGGGAGAGAAAGTGAGTACATTGACGCCGCAGAGATGTGCCCTGGTTCCCTCAATGTGTGAAACAAAGGGTCAGTTTTGAAGTCATCCTGACAATCTGGTGCCTGTCCATCTCCCATCTCACCTTCCTCTAAACTGTGCCTTTCTCTCTCTTCTCCATAGTCCTTTTTCTTATTTTCATTTCTCTCCTCTCTTCAAAGACATTACAGTATGGACATTTCTTCTTTTAACGAACACTTTAAACGTCTGTTGTATGACAGACACTCTGCTGGAATTACATCAATGAATAAGGCAGAGTCATCTTTGGGCCATATGGGAAACATACATTGAGCAAATGATCCTACAGATTTTTATCAAGTTTCATGAGAGGGAAGTCCTGGAAGCAATATGTGTGTGAAGTCAGGGAGCCTTATCGGAACACTGTAGTCTAACTGGGTCAGGACAGGTTTTCCTCCTAAAGTTACATGATCTGATCCTGAATTCCCTTCATAAACTTCAAGTTCAAAATCACTTTTCAGAATAAACAGCTTTATTTTGTTCACAAAATTAGGAATCAACTATCTGCTTTTATTGTTATATCTTTCTCCCTCTTTCTGTCCCAATATTATAAATAGCCCTAAATCATTATATTCAATTATCAGCATCTACCTACAGCAGACCCCACTCCAGTACTCTTGCCTGGAAAATCCCATGAACGGAGGAGCCTGGCGGGCTGCAGTCCATGGGGTCACTGAGTCGGACACGACTGAGCGACTCCACTTTCACTTTTCACTTTCATGCCCTGGAGAAGGAAATGGCAACCCACTCCAGTACTCTTGCCTGGAGAATCCCAGGGACAGGGGAGCCTGGTGGGCTGCCGTCTATGGGGTCGCACAGAGTCGGACACGACTGACGCGACTTAGCAGCAGCAGCAGCAACCTACAGCAGATTCTCATGGGATTACTAGGTGACCATATGTGAAAATCACCCCAAAAGAAGAAAAGCCAGTTATTAGGCCAAGCTTCTGTTGTTTGGGTAGCGGCCTATTGACAAGTGAATATTTACATGGCCAGTCTAGCTTACTATATACTGAATACATATATTGTATGCTTCTCACTTCCTATGTGCCTGTGTCTAGGCACAGGCCTGTTCTAGCCTGTTTTAATTGACTCTTGAAACTAAGATTCCATGATTCTTGGCAGCTGTCTAGTCATAGAGTTAAATGATAGTGTCATTGAACTTGAACAATTAAAAAGAAAAATCCTGATTACTGCTGACTCTTCCTTTTTCTGTATGCCTTACAGAGCTGCAATCTTCTTCTTTCCCACTTTCCATCACCTTTGTTGGGATAACACGAATGTTCAGACTCAACTGCTTTACTCATTCCTCATAAATAGGCCTTTCTAAAATGTGTATAACTTCTGTTGGATATTTTTAAAACCATTTCTTCACTTAGACATCTCGTAAATGTGTATGCTATGCTAAGTCGCTTCAGTCGTGTCCGACTCTGTGCGACCCCATAGACAGCAGCTCACCAGGCTCTGCCATCCCTAGGATTCTCCAGGCAAGAATACTGGAGTGGGTTGCCATTTCTTTCTCCAGTGCATGAAAGGGAAAAGTGAAAGTGAAGTCACTCAGTCGTGTCCGACTCTTAGCGACCCCATGGACTGTAGCCTACCAGGCTCCTCCGTCCATGGGATTTTCCAGGCAAGAGTACTGGAGTGGGGTGCCATTGCCATAAATGTGTAATGAGAGTCAAATATGTGAGCAAATGGCAGAATGCAAACTGGCCTGATGAGGCCAGAGGGATAGGGGGAGTGGATATTAAGATAGAATTAAATGTCTGCCCTTAACTCAGTCCTCTGTCTTTTGATAGATTAAGAAACTGTCTTGTGTTTCACATGATGGTTCTTTGGAGATGAGCTAGCCCCAAGTTTTCATTTTAAGGATGTGAAAGCCAGAGAGGTTGTATAATTTATTGAGAGTTACATAGAGAATCAGTCATCAACCAAGTAGAATTATTTCTATGTCTACTATTGTTCTTTATGAATATTTCCTTTGCAAATGGCTGCATTGTTTTTATTAATTGAATTAATTGAATTTTTGTGAGATAAATCTCTTAATTCATCCTTTCCTGAACAACGAAGAACAGAAAAACTTCCTTGTCTCTGAAATCAAGTTGTTCTGGAACCTGTAGCATTGAAACTCAGTAAACCCACACTTCACCAGTGTTTGTGTAAATCTACCAACAGAACCTGAGTAGCTTAAGTATGTTATAAAGTGTTATATAGTTGAAGGGATCTTTGATGGGAGGTTTTCTATAATTTCCCTATTTTTTTTCCAATCCTGCTTCAGATTTTGGTGGAGCAAGTCTTAGAACTGCTGCCAGTACAGTATGGAGGAGACAAATAATTTTGCCTTCATTCTAGATTGTTAAAGTCTCAAATTTGCATCGGAACTGATTCCCTCTCTTTCAGATATAAACAGTAGGAAATATTCTTATATTCTTTATATGTCTTCAAATGGAATTTGTTAATGTGTTTTCTTCAGCTATTAATGAGCTATTGGGTTAGCCAAAAAGTTCATTTGAGTTTTTTCTTTAAGATGGTCTGGCAAAACCTAAACAAATATTTTGGCCAACCAAATAATAAAAATGATGATCTTCTTCACCATTTACTTTATATCTCACCCTTCAGCAATACAGAGGAGTTATATATGTATCCAAATATTTAATTAATATTGAATCACAGAATAGTTTTTTCCTCATATAACACCATCTCTAAAAATTTGATCTTTTTTTTTTTTTTTTGCTTTTTGCATATTATTTTGTTAACTTTAGATAATGTCTGGGATTATTGTACTTAGATTATCTTTTAAGCTAAACTTTTCTTTGATCATTTGGTTTTTGCCACAGGACTTTGAAGGTAAAGCCTTGCTACAGCCAGCATCCTCTGGTCTGTGCATGACAGAAACATCTCTGAATCAGTCGGGGAGCTACCTGGAAGAATTTTTGTTCTCTGGAACTTAGACTATATAATTCTACTTCAAAAGATTGTTGGTTAGTTTGTTTATTATTATATGTAAAGGGGTTGTATTCATTGTTTTTTAATTCAGAGCCTGCAATGGTTTCCTTTTAAAAAACTATTTAAATTTTTTTCATTGTACTCCTAGATCAACCATCCCTCTTGTATCCTATAGTAGTCTTTCTGTTTTATTTTTCATTCTGACCTTTTACTGTGAAGAAGACTTTTATTGTGTCACATTATTATTTACTTATCTTGGCACTTTCTTATACTTGAACTCTAGCTTTCAGCATCCGTTGTTTATTGCTATAGTTGTCCAATTTACCAAATTTTCAGTAAATAAGCCTACTTTCACATTCAATGAGATTTTAAAAGATACAGCTGTTTCTTAACATTTTTTCTTGTACTTTACAACCAGTTGAAATGGTATCTAACCTAAAAGGGTAGCATATAATTTAGTGATTAAGAGCTTTGGTATTAGACCAGCATTAAAATTCTAACTCAGAGACATACTAGCTTTATAATCTTTGGCAAGTTACCCTTTAAACTCTCTCAAAGAGTCAGCTTATTCATCTATAAACTGGTAGTAATAATAGCTAGTTATTAAAATCAAATTTAATTCAAAGATACAATAAAATAATAATGGAAAGGATTTGGCTGGTATTTGGCACAGAATAAGAGTTGGATAATGATTTTAGTTGTTTTTATTATTGACCAATAAGTTAGTCTAGTACAAATAATTGTCATTAGCTATGTCAATTGTTCACAAACTAGCATGCAATTTCCCTTTAATGGCAGTGATGTTAAACTGATGTGTATTAAAATATGTTCAGAGTGGATCCAATATATCTTGAGTGTGAGCATATATATGGAAACTGTATCTATAGTTACTTATACTGAAGTATAAACAAGTTTTTGTACCCACAAAATTGCACTTATTTTTAGGGCACTGGTGTCAACAGCCACCTCTTCAAAGAAATTATTTCTTTTGATCCATTTAGTAGCTTGATCCCAGCTGCATAAAAATAGACTTGCAGTATTTCATTTTTCTACAGACTGCTGATGGCTGCATTCCATAACTCAAAAATCTGTCAAAAAGAAGCTTCTGAAACTCAAAAGCTTTTACAGAAACTTGTTGCATTTACTAACATTCAAGCTGGAATTATTTGCAATTCACAAAATATAGACTTTAAAAATATTGTCTCAAAATATTGAATGTTATACTTGACTCTACGTTAGATATTGATTGCTACAATTCTCATAATATTATGGTTACCATTCAATCAGTAATTACATAGGTTTATGATGATGTAGCCACCTGATGCAAAGAACCAACTCGTTGAAAAAGACCCTGATGCTGGGAAAGATTGAGGGCAGGAGGAGAAGAGGGCAACAGAGGATGAGATGGTTGGATGGCATTATTGACTCGATGGACATGAGTTTGAGCAAGCTCCAGGAAATTGGTGATGGACAAGGAGGACTGGCATGCTGCACTCCACGGGGTTGCAAAGAGTCTGACACAACTGAGAGACCAAACTGAACTGAACTGACCTCTTCCATGGGCTTCCCTGGTAGCTGAGCTGGTAAAGAATCCCCCTGCAATGCAGGAGAGCCCAGTTCAATTCCTGCGTCGGGAAGATCTGCTGGAGAAGGGATCGGCTACCCACTCCAGTATGCTAGCCTGGAGAATCCCATAGACAGAGGAGCCTGGCAGGCTACAGTCCATGGGGTCACAAGAGTTGAACACTACTAAGGGATTTTCACTTCACTTCAGCTCTTCCATAGGGTATGCTGTGGCTCATCAGGTTCCAGGTCCAGGAGTGTCTGTCATAAAGGAGAATGTGTACTCACAATTCTTACTTACTACCCAAGAGTATGCACTCACTTAAAACATAGAGTGGAGAATCAATAGAAATGTGGTCAATTGGATCAGTGTGGTACAGTCATTCTCAAAGTGTGTTTTGGGCAACCTTGGTGCTGTGGGATGTTAATAGGTGTCTTTAAAAGGGGAAGTTCTTGAAACCGAAAATGTGTAACTTGCAGTGGAGATCACCAAGAAGCAGATGTGGTAGGGGATGTTTTTGAAATTTATTTAGCTGTCAGTCTTTTATCTTCACTGAATGTTTGTTAGGTTAGTGTTCCTCTTAACAGTCTTAGGGGAATGTTGATGTAGAAAATCAATATTGGAATAGGGAAAGAGACCGACTTTTTTATTTTGTCCATTTTCTAGATTTAAATTAAATTTTCTGCATGATTGTTGCTACATTATTAAAGTTTGGGCTGTGAGTATACATTGCAAGGAAGTGGTTTGTGGAACTTTTATTCTATTCATTTATTTTTTGGCCATGCCACACAGCTTGTGGGATCTTAGTTCCCCCACCAGGGACCAAAAACATGTCCTCTTGTATTAGAATCATGGAGTCCTAACCACTGGACCTCCAGGGAAGTCCTGGAACTTTTATATCAAGTAAACCTGACAATACTTTTTCTGACATTTGAAATAGAAAAACTATATTCTAAGTCATCCTTGCTCATCCTTGCTCAGATTTTATAAATCTGAGGTGTTCCATTCTTTGTTTCTGATTCAACCTGTGGAAAAAATGCCAGATTTTTTGTGAAAAAAAGAATATGTAATATTTCTCTTTTGTTAATTTCAAATATTTTATTTATGTGAACCTCATTACTGTTAAATCTGGAACTGCAACTGCCTAGAGTTGGGTGTGAATTGCCCAACTTCATGCCTCTTGCTCTGTTGCCTTTTAGGTGGGAAACTTCTGAAAAAGTCATTAACCGCAATCCTCCCACTTAGTAAAATATTATGATCCCCCCCCCAAAAAAAAGAGGGGGTTCAAAATATCCACCAGGGACAGTCTAATCATGGAATAAACAGGTCACAAGTGGGGCATCGTTTTCAGAATTTGGTTGTATGTTTGTTAAAGAATATTGACAAACTGAAATACATTCTTTCCAGCTCTAAATGTGTGTGAGTCTAGAATGGCAACTTTGGGCTGTTTTGATCAGAGAAGCATGGATTCTTGGGAATATAACCATCATCTTCAAATATTTCTGAGTAAGCAAAATGGCTTTATTTTTGTGGCTTGAAAGGCTGTACTTGGCCCTTTGTGAGAAAATACAGAATATGAAATAATCAGAGAAATTAATCCCTTTCTAATTATTAGAGCTTTGAACCCTGGTAGCATGAATGGTCATAAGCTATTAGTTATCTGAATATACTAGACAGAGGTTGTTGCATGCTCTCTACCAGAAATATTACCTAAGGATAATATTAACTGGAAGTTTGAGTTTCATGACCTTCAACTCTATTCTTCTTTAGTTATAAAAATATTTTATAAATTACAGGTCTAGCAATAACTCTCCCAACTACATTTAGGAACATTTTGAGAATCTGATAAAATTATGGATCCTGTCTCCACAAAAATGCACAAACGCACACAAGCAATTTGCATACAAGTTTGAAGATTCTTGGTCCCCTTGAAGCTTATTCATACATCCCAGGAAAAGAATCTGATCTGTAATTTAATTAACTTTGCAATTCTGAGTGAATCGCTTAACCCATCTAGGCCACAGAATCTTCATAATTAAGGTGTAGTGAATAGAGATCTTTAATGTAGATAGATATTTACATTCTTACACACACACACGTATTTGATATTCTGTTGGAAAGCAATTCTTGAGTATAATACTCATCCTCAGTAGGAAAAAATGGAAATGGAAAGCAGGGGTCTTCCCACCACTTGAAAAATTGAATCCTAGAGATTAGAGGCAATAAATCCTCATGTCCCTGTTGGTTTGGACATAAACTTGTTCTCAAGTCTTGATTTCCAATTTTATCTTTTGTCTATTTGTGATAATAAAACAAGAGCACAGAAGGTGTGTGTGGGAGTTAGACCTGAGTGAAAGATGAGGAGTGTCTTGCAATAAAAGACAATTGGAAATCATGGGTGACTGGGTGAGTCCATCTTATAGCTCATTAACACTGCCTATAATTGGCAGAGATCATTGCTGAGTTTATCCCTATGAAGTAATTATACATACATACATATGCAAACCTATATGTACATATAGAAATGGAAATGATTTCCATTAAATCAATTTTAGGAGGAGAAATAGAGGCAAGCATTTCCCTATTATTACAGTACAGGTTTGTTGTATGCTAGCCCTTCATAGTATGGTCTATCTTCAATCCAAAAAAAGACAGCCTTTTTTTTAAATTTATTTTTTTTATTGAAGTATAGTTAAATTACAATGTTGTGTTAATTACTGCTGTAAAAGTGACTCAGTTATACATGTATATACATTATTTTTCATATTATTTTCAATTACGTTTTATCACAGGAAGACTGTCTTTAGTAATCTCAAAAATACCATAGGGGATAATTCGCAGTGTTAGTAAGTAAGTGTTGAACAAAGGAATTAAGTAGAAAAAATTCAAGTAGAAAATTCATTAGCACTTTTGAATTCCAGTTCATCCAAATAAAGGAGTTTTTGGAATAACCCTCCTTCTTTCCCTCCCAACTCTTTTTTCCATGTTCCTCTTCCTTCACTGTTGTCTTTTTCCTTCTTATCATAAACAATTATTTATGGTGCATTCTAGGAAGTGCCTAGTTTTATAGAAAAAAAATTTAAAGATACAAAGGACCATCTGGGCAAGACATCAGCCCTCAAGGCATTTACTATCTAGTGGCTGACAGAGGACACACTGAGAAAACCATTGTTTCTTTGTTTCTCATGAACACATATGGATGGACGTGCCAAGAAGCAATATCTCTACAGCAGCGCCAGACATTTGCAAGCACCTGCTCTATGCAAGACTTTGGGCTGGCAAGTATTTGTGACACTAGTGTCCAGTCATTTGTTACGAATGCAGATTCCTGAGCACAACCTCAGAAATTCAGTAAGTCCAGGGTGAAGTACAACTTTAAATCATGGTTTCACAGGAAAGTTCTGTGAGTAGTTGGCCAACTGTATTTTGAATGGAGACCTGTTTATGAAATGGAGAACCAGAAAAACATAAGACATAGACCCTACCCTGATGAAGCTAGAGTCTAGCTGGAGAGAGAGTCTGTGCTCACAGAGAAGAAGAGCTACCTGGTGGCTAAGGTCATGATAAATCGTGGCTGACATAGTGGAAGAAGTAGAAACTGAGGAGGGTCTTCAATAAATAGAATAAATACCTTTTATCAAGAGTATGTTTATCTTTGCCTGTTAGCTATGGCCATCATTCTTTTAATACCTTTCTTTTGGCCTTTTATCTGCATTCTCTAATTTGTTTAGTTCTTACATCAGAGCTCACCAAAATGAGTAGGAAGAAATACTGGCCAACACTTCTAGTAGCAACCTGTGGGAGCTGTGGGTCAGTGGTTATTTCAGTATCACCTCCAATAGAAATGCCAGTCTGCCTAAGATATGTGAGTGTTTGAAGCCATAGGAAATGTTGTAGGTGGGCGTTATAGTCAGAAATCACAAAGAACATCAAAAACTGGCTACTTTTTTCAGATTAAGCATACATAAGGTAGCTATGCATCAGTTCTACCAGAAAATGGAACACAAGTAACATTGTGCTATTAAATTTATTTGAGCCTATGTATTTGGGATTTTAGAATTTGTTTAACCTCCTGTAACATCTACCCAGGTGATCTGGTATGAAAAGATAAGAATTTGAGTCTAATTGAGCACTGATAAAACTCTTAATGCTTAAGATAAAATAGAACATGCATTGTTATTATACTTAGTCAGAAGTTGATAGTTTGGGTGGTACAGTCTAATTGCAACAGAGTCCAATGGAAATTTCATAGAAGATACATAATATAGTAAGATAATATGTGTTTGTTTGGTTTATTTCACAAGTGCCCTTTTACTTGTGTCTGCAGTTACCATGATTACTTCACCGTCCACATTTTTCTCAGATCATTTTGACCTTGCCCTTCTTTATTCTCCAGTAAGGTCTCATCTCTTCTCCTATTTTAGACTATTTATTTTGGGGCTTCCAAACTGGTGGCTCTGCATTCTCAGTTTCTTAGCATTAGAATTATTTTGTCTTACATGTATTACGGTACTTCCCTCCTGCACCCCTTCCTAAAGAACATGGAGTACCTTTCCTGGAACTAAGGACATATGATTGAAGATATATAAAATAATAATTATGTCTACTTTCCTCTGGATCATTACCTAGCTCCCCAAGAAGGTACTTGGAGATGAGGTGCTTGCCTAATGAGGGTGCAGCAGTATACATCAGAGGGTAGCCTTTGTGCTTCTTCTTGACAACTCTTGCATAAGATCCTACTTTCAGTTTCCTTGGTTGACGATTAGACCTAAAGCTCACTTTGTTATTTCTCTCAAGTTCCATTATTTCTTTAAGGACCTGCCCACAGGTAAGATCCCAAGACGGGGGAACACATCAGAAATTACCTTGTGGAAATGCAGATTAATCCCAAATTCCCACTTTCTGAAATGTTCTTTCTGAAATCTTCATTTATCTTAGTGCTATAATCTGCTTCTTTATTAATCTGTTTTCATCTATTGGCTCTTTCTCTAGCTGCAAAGTCGATGAAACATACCTATCAGATGGTAAAGAATCTGCCTGCAATGCAGGAAACCCAGGTTCAATCCCTCGGTCAGGAAGACCCCTGGAGAAGGGAATGGCTACCCACTCCAGTATTCCTGCCTGGAAAATCGCATGGACAGAGGAACCTGGCTACAGTCCATGGGGTTGCAAAGAGTTGGACATGACTGAGTGACTAACACTTTCACTTCACTTTCATGGCTTTTCTGAGCATCTGGTCATTCCGTTTGTCAACGTGTCTTTTAAAATAAGGAACTCAGCATGTCAAACCATATTCCATATGTGTTTTATGTAAAGTGTGGAAAAAAAGAACTACATCCTTCAATTAAATTCATGCTGTTTTTTATAACAGTTGCATCATACTGTTGTCTGTGATTACTTTTTTGTTCGGTGAAAATCTCATAGTACTTTTTTAAACTAAGAACTACAGAATCAGGTTTCCCTCATCCTGTGCTTGTGCTACTGATTTTTCTCAAAGCTACATGCAAGATTTTACATTTATGCATGCTAATTTTCCCTACTCTGAAGCATATGGTAGTCTGTTGAAGAGGATGTCCTGCCAGTTGAAATGTATTTTATGAGCTCTACAATAATTAAAACAATCTTCACTCCTCTATGGACAATCTAGACTCTTCCTAGATAAATTTAATTTTTATTTGCATAAATAATATGTACACAGAAGAAGAACAAAACCCAGCTGTAAATTCTTATCTAGGACTTTAAGGACTGTAGAAAGCAATGACAAAGACATTCTTTAGTAGGTGATACAATTATTGATCTTGTGCCACAGTGGTTTTCTGGCCGCCCAAGTCAACAACTTGTTGTTTCTATGCATTTAATCATGGTGTGGTGCCCAAGAGTTAGGGCAATTGAAACTCTTTAGTCAGACAGGTAATTGCATATGTACATCAAAGTTAATAGTGGCCTTCTAGAATGATAGAATATTAAATGCAAGGGAATTGTTTGGATCAATATTTGTTTCTTGAAAATTTTACAAACAGCATTTGCCAAATAGGTGGTAAGCACCTGGTCAATAAGCATGTCTGAACTGCTTTGAAACCCTTTGAGTATGAAACTATATTAGCTGAAGGAAGACCCATTCAGTTCCATTTCAATCCTATCTACAGGGCAGTTTCTATAAGTCAAGGTACATATTAGCCTTTTATGGACTTCAAGAGAGGACTGGGATGAGCCCAGTTCAAGATAAGGAGGCAGTAAGCCCAAAGACTCCTTTCCTCAACTAGAACCAAACCACCCAGTGTTTCTTTCTGGGTGAGATCAGGGCCTGGTACACATCCTGCTACAGAGCAGGTACTCAGTAAGTATTTGTTCAATCAATAAATTATTTGATACTTTAAGGAATAAATGGACAAATAAATGTATATCAGCTGCACCTACTCACATTTAGGTATACTGACTGGGAAGATGAGTGGGCTTAAGCCCGCTTCAGAGACTTCCTGATTGAGAATATGTCTTTGGCAGGTTCTAGTTTCTTATTTCTAGAAAATAGAATGTTCTCTTCCTTTTCCCTGGCATGCTTAGGAAGGACAAAGAGAGAACACTTCCCTTCGGGCCCAAAACGTTCTTTACTCGGAGTCATTTTCTTCTTGTTCAAGGGCCTTAGATAGCCTTATTTCTCAATTATTATCTCTAATAGGCCCCTGTATTAAAGCAACTACCTTTCTAAAATGCATGTGGTTCTGGAGGAACCCAAAGCATATCCTGACCCGTTAAAATCACAGTTCTGGACAGTATGTTATTGACTTTCCTTAAGAATAAATGTCACTCTGAGTCCAACATGGCTAACCAACTCATCTAAATAATCCTCCTTACCAGAAATTAGTTATATATTAGTTATGTGTTTACTTCCCCAAACTGATAACCTGACTTACACTGATTTAAACAGAAGATCATTTAGTTTTCATATTTAATAAGAAGCTCAGAAGTAGGTGAGGTAGGGCTAGTATAACTCCAGTAGAATAATGTCAAGTATTTAGACTCCTTCTTACTTCTCCATCCTTAGAATATGATTTTGACCTCATGGTTTCAGAATGGGTATCTTCCATAAGCAGTGATTCTGC
This sequence comes from Giraffa tippelskirchi, assembly GCF_054371585.1. Classification (NCBI taxonomy): domain Eukaryota; kingdom Metazoa; phylum Chordata; class Mammalia; order Artiodactyla; family Giraffidae; genus Giraffa; species Giraffa tippelskirchi. The sequence continues at coordinate 69,713,267 of NC_137278.1, forward strand.
ATTTTGGACAAAAGGAATAAGATTTTGTGGCACAAAGGATGAAAGGACATGCTGTCCAAGTCTGTCTTTGTAGAAAACCTTTCCCAAGAACTTCCATTTATATTCCCTCAAGATTAACGGGGTCACAAGGACACTCTACCGGGAAGTTTGGGAAAGCCAGTTTCTTAATGGGATATATTGCCGTTCTATGTACTTTATTCCTCCCTACTCCCCGAAAACAGGTCATTCAATTTGCCAGGAAGATGGCAGAGTAGATAATGAGTACAAATTAGGAGTATCTGCTACAACTGCCTTTCTAAACTTGATCTATGATCCAAGGACTGGGCTGCCCCTAAAAACTACAGGGACTAAAGTTATTGAATTTTAAAGTGATCTTGGTATTCCTATATAAATACTACCCAGTAAGTCATAAGAAACTATTGGGCTCTTTAGAACCAGATCTGAGTCTTATTATAGTATTTTTGTGCTATGTTTTTTAATCTGGAAAATTGTAAACTATTTTCCATTCCTTGACCTGTTAGTAATCCAACTCTTGATTTTTTCTTTAATTCCCAATTTTGGAAACCCAGTGGATTCAAACTTCATTTGCCCAACTAACCTGTTTTTAATCTATTACTGGATTGGGGGATTTTTACTGGGTAAAAATAATATCATTTATTGCTCCAAATTCTGCTTATCTCAGCCACACTGGACAATTTCAAACTTCTTCTAAGACTGTATGATTGTTAACAGTCAAATTTTATCCTATTGGATTGTAGATCTGTACTCTTCTAATTTGATTTCTGTATATAGTTCCTTATTCCCTTTAATTTTCACAAATAATTCCCAAGTTTATACAGTAGATTATTCCACTAAGTTAGAAAATATCACTCCAGTTATATATAAAACAAGAAATATCTATGTTAATATACTTGTTCTCTTGCTTTTAATGTCTCTATAAGCTATTGAGTTCAAAACTGCCTTAGCATCACTATTTTGACAAAGTGGTAAAAAAGCATGGTTAAAATAAAAGCTAGAGCTTTGTTTACTATTCATCCACCATGCTTCAGGTGTCTGTTAATAGTATGAAATGTAGGATTCTAGGCAAACTGGGTAACTGAGGAATATGTTGAGATAAAAAATAAGGTTTTGTCACAACCCTACTATTTAGCTATGGGAAATTTCTGTTTTTAATTATCTGATCTAACAGTCTTCAGCATAGGAAAAGTGCAGCTTCCTTAAACATGACTCATAAGCAATAAACCTTTAAAAAAATGGCTGTGAAAACGACCTCATGGTTTTACTTCCCCTTTTATACATATAACTGTTGTTTGCCTCTATTAAGACTATGCCCTACTCCTCCTTGAATGTAAAAGCATTTTAAAGTGATTAAGATTTTCACATGATATTCAAGAGCACAGTTTTATGCTTCAAATTTTCTCAAATCTGAACGCAGTACTGACTGATGGCAGTAGTTATAGTTGTGAATCCAAAAAGGAAAGCAAACATTTGCTGAAACTTACATAGTTTTTAATTTTGCAATGCTAGCAAATGTGAGCTGCTTCAAAATAAAAATCACCTATATTTTCCCTAAAGAATAAAAGAAAAAAGCCTCACATATCAGTTCGAAGTCTTCCTTGTTAAGCTAATTATCTTTAGCTTGTGTTGTGGTTTAGTTTATTATTATTATTTTATATGCTGTGTGAAGGTTTGCTCAAGGCTGTAAATATAAATGAGGGCTTTTTAAAATCTGTTTTATTGATTGGCTGAGAGGGTTTGTGTTTGGGGATCTCGTGCAGTTTCTCTAGAGACTATGTAAATTGAAAAAAAATCAGTATCACTTGAAAAAATAACCAAAACTGTGATTTAACAGTACAAAAGAGGGTACTGTCTAATCCCTCAAGTAGGAAATTGCTTTCCTTCATGACCTGTTGCTTTCATACTGTTTCTGGCTCTTACTGCTGAAGGAGAAAAGACTCACCTTTTCTCTTTTACTATGTCTGTTTTCTAGCCTCTGAAAGGTCTGGCAGTAAATAATCATTGAAATGAGTAAATTTTAATAATAGTAGTAAAGTATATGACTCATAAGATCTGCAAGTCTCATTTGGACAACCGTGATTACTGTTCCAAGATAGGAGATAATATTTTATGGGAACCTGGAATGAGAAATTAAGAATTTGGCTTACTGCAGCAATGAGGATGTGACTTCTCTGTGGCTTGTCTACATGGTACTAGATGGAATGAGATAGCACATGATTCCAAACTGATGAATTTCTGAAGTAGTCAGGTATTTCTGCATTATACTTTGATTTTTCTTGCCAATAAGAAAGGATACAGATTATGTTTGCAGCTGATCTTCCATTGACCATTGCAGTGTTCAATCAGAATTTAATCTGCTGTTTGCTATGCTAGGAAGTAGCATTATTTTAAAGCAAACCACTGTGAATTGGACTAACACCACTCCATTCTCAATGTCTGGCTCCTAAATTTCATTAATGAGTGGCATTTTACATTGCACAGAAAACTGCACACTATTATATAGTTCCATTCTTAAAAAATTAGAACAGCAAATCTGGTTTTAATTATTTAAGGGTAATGGTTGATAAGACATTTCTTCTTTCCATTTGGATGTGAAACATTTGCTCAAGTCTAGAAATGTTTCTTGTATCTCTTTGATTAGGCGCCTAAAGCAATCTGAGGGTAAACTAGTTCATTTGAAAATAATATACAAGGTAGTCATCATATATGCATTTAAAAAATTACCAGATATGCTTTGTTTTAATACCTATCATGTGTTAAATAGTGAAGATGACACCATATGCCTAATGAAATCTTCATTAGGAAGACATTAGTAGATTAATTCCACTTGCTGGGTGGTTTATGTTATTTAGAATGCAATAAGGTAAGTTCATTAGTTTGCAGACTTAGTGTTTTCTACTGTACCTCAACACAACTAGGAACAATTCCACAGAGGTCCACAGATCTACTAACACCTGTCAAGATAAACACAGAAATCTCTGGGGGAATCATCTCAGCAACAAAACAGAGAAAAGCTGAGGAAAGTAATTCTTTCATGAGAGAAAAAGAAGACAGTTGAAAAAAAAAACTGATTAATGATTTTTAGAAATGTCTCTCAGAGGTCATATATTTTTATACAAGTATCAAAAATATATTCTATATTTTAAGAATAAATATTTTGAAAAATTACTACACATTTGGAAATAAATATAAATATCCTAAGAGATTCAAATGGAATGATCATTCAATCTGAATTGAGCCACTGGAAGTTTTCCCAAAACCTATAGCTAAGTCTCTCATCCATCCCAGAACAGGTATATTGGATTATAAGTTCTGCTATAGTGATATTATTTGAATAGTTATAGTTAAAATGCTGCCAGTATTTCCATTATAAAACCCTATTTTCAAGGATTTATAAGTTGGCTATAAATGATTGCTTGGCAATTCAACTTGGCAGCAAGCAACTTTGCTTAGTGGTATTTTATTTTCCTTTTACATAGAAGAGGAAAGACAGACATCTGTATACAACATGAGTAGGAAAATGACAATGAATTCCATTATTCTTCATAACCAATTTATCATTCAAACTGAAGTTTAACCTAAATTTCTTACATATTTTAGGCATTGAACAAGCTCATCAAAAGCCTGCAAGGATAAATTGAAGAGGGTTTGTTTCATTTCTTTTGTTTTTGGGTTTGTAAGGAGTTTTTTAAACTCCTACATACAGAGATACATTTAATCTGTTATTTTGATATTCCATTCATTCAGCACAATGATAGTATAAATATCCTATTACATACCTCAGGCATTTTTTTTTTTTAGGTATTTGTGATAGTCTATACTTGAGAGTCTAGCAAATAACTGAGAGAGTTCAGAAAAATTTCCAACAATTTTGTAGAAGAATAAATGAGCTATTAAACAGACATAGGAAGGAGAAAAGATAATCTTTTTACAGAGACAATTGCATGAGCAGTGGCAAAAGAAGTGAAAAAAATATAGCGTGTTTAAGGAAGAGAAGTTCATGTGGCTGGAGCCTAGGATGTTTGTGGGGGAAGTGGCAGAAGTTGAGATAAAAATAAGACAGAGGCAGGATGGAGGCAAATTTTGAAGGGCTTAATATGCCATAGTAAAGAACTTTGAAATCCCTGGAACACCGATCTTTGTAGTGGGATAATCACACTAACTAAACTGTAGTGCTAACTTCAAAATATCACTCTTACAAAGTGTGCAATCTATTTGTCCTGAATTGGATGAAGATTAGATTATAGATCCCAGACAAACCTATTTAGAGATTCAGTTCAAATTGCATGATTAAATTCTTTTCAGTGAATTCAAATGGCAACATATGCTCCAGAACATATATCCATAAAGCTACATCAGATTGGTTTATGCTCCGAGTACTCCAGCGTTCAGGAAAATGAACTCATGGTATGGGTATGATGTCTGGTTCTAGATTTGAATATCTCTATTTACTAAGAAGTTTGCAGATTATATCTCAGTTTTTATATCACCCTAACTTGCCTTATAGTCGTCCTTAACTCTAGTTCCATTCTCAACAATCCCACGTTGCTTTCTTCTGCAGTGATGCATGTATATGACAGACTGTGCCACCGCTGATGCAGGTGACAGCTCCCAGGTTGTCAGTTTTTGTCACTGATCTTTCCTGTAGCTGATGCTGGTCACACTGAAAACTCAAAATGCCAGGACCTGAAAGGGACTACTTTTTTTCTTTTCTTTTTTTAATGGTACCTGACTATTTGGATGGTTAGGTTTTATATGGAAACAAGCATTCTCACCTGCATAAGGCCACATGGCTAATAAGTTAGTAAAGTCAGATTCAGAGTGTAAAGTCACGCAGTCAGTCCTGTAAGAACTCAGTCCTGCCTCTAGCCACTGGCTAGGCTAACTGAAGAAGAGCTCAAATTCAAAAGATGAGAGAGAAAAGAAAACAGTTTTTTCTAAGCAGAATGAAAGGAGTTTATAGTTACATGGTGTGAAATGAGAACATCTAGGTTTATAAGGTAGACATCTTGAAGTCTTTAAAGAATGCTTTAAAGAAGAGATCTGGGAACAGCACTGCTGTCTATGTTTAGAGTACACAGCCAGAGAGGCGAGGTTATTGGTAAGGAGCTTAATTAGAAAGCCCTCCCGGTGTTGGTTAATAAAACCCATGTTAAAGACTTTGACATTCAGACAGAACAGTGGTTCTGAAAATCTAGTTCCCCTGGGCCAGGAGTATGAGCATTACCTGGGAACTTGTTAAAAATGTAAATTATCAGGCCACTGTACAGATCAAGGGAATCAAAAGCAAAGCAATCTATGATTTAATAAGCCGTTCTAGTGATTCTCAGACACACTAAAGTTTGAGCATCACAGTTTTAGAGAAGCAGAATCGTGGAGGTGGCTGAACTTGACTGAGTGGGAAGAGTCTGAAATTGGGCTAAATTAAAAATACTGTTACAGCTCATTATTGGTACGTCTTTAGTAACTATCTAAAATATGTACACGTGAGTAAGTGGCAGTAACTTATATTTAGTGCTTAATATATTTTAGAGGCTGTTCTATTTCATTACACAGTGTTATAATCATTTTACAGACAAGGAAATGGGGGAAAGGGTCCATTAAACCCAGTGTAAGATGGGTAATAATCACAGACTCAGATTCAAACCCATAGTCCGGGCACTCAAGCCACGTATTCTTCCTCTACACTATGAATGCAGTCACATCAGATGGCATGAACCTAGGGAAGAGTTTGTCAGCAACACAACTTCATTTAAATAACTATACAAACAATATAAGATGCTAGTGATTGAAAGTATATGATTGGTTGTTGCCAAAGTAATGCCCACAACACTTAAAGAGGCAGTTGATAATGAAATGTCTATGACCCAGCCTTGGTGCTTAGGCAATGAATTTTATGTCAGATGTCAAAATTAAGTTTTAATTTAAAAGGGCAAGAGAAAAGGTTCAGTTCAGTTCAGTTCAGTGGCTCAGTCATGTCCGACTCTTTGCGACCCCATGAATCGCAGCATGCCAGGCCTCCCTGTCATTACCAACTCCCAGAGTTTACCCAAATCCATGTCCATTGAGTTGGTGATGCCATCCAACCATCTCATCCTCTGTCGTCCCCTTCTCCTCCTGCCCCAATCATTCCTAGCATTAGGGTCTTTTCCAATGAGTCAACTCTTCGCATGAGGTGGCCAAAGTATTGGAGTTTCAGCTTCAACATCAGTCTTTCCAATGAACACCCAGGACTGATCTCCTTTAGGATGGACTGGTTGGATCTCCTTGCAGTCCAAGGGACTCTCAAGAGTCTTGTCCAACACCACAGTTCAAAAGCATCAATTCTTCAGTGCTTAGGTTTCTTTATAGTCCAACTCTCATATCCATACATGACTACTGGGAAAACCATAGTCTTGACTAGATGGACCTTTGTTGGCAAAGTAATGTCTCTGCTTTTAAATATGCTGTCTAGGTTGGTCATAATCTTCCTTCCAAGGAGTAAGTGTCTTTTAATTTCATGGCTGTGGTCACCATCAGCAGTGATTTTGGAGCCCAAAAAAATAAAGTCTGACACTGTTTCCACTGTTTCCCCATCTATTTCCCATGAAGTGATGGGACCAGATGCCATGATCTTAGTTTTCTGAACGTTGAGCTTTAAGCGAACTTTTTTACTCTCCTCTTTCACCTTCATCAAGAGGCTCTTTAGTTCTTCTTCGCTTTCTGTCATAAGGGTGGTATCATCTGCATATCTGAGGTTATTGATATTCCTCCCAGCAATCTTGATCCCAGCTTGTGTTTCTTCCAGCCCAGTGTTTCTCATGATGTACTCTGCATATAAGTTAAATAAGCAGGGTGACAATATACAGCCTTGACGGACTCCTTTTCCTATTTGAAACCAGTCTGTTGTTCCATGTCCAGTTCGAACTGTTGCTTCCTGATCTGCATACAGGTTTCTCAAGAGACAGGTCAGATGCTCTGGTATTCCCATCTCTTTCAGAATTTTCCACAGTTTATTGTGATCCACACAGTCAAAGGCTTTGGCATGGTCAATAAAGCAGAGGTAGATGTTGTTCTGGAATTCTCTTGCTTTTTCGATGATCCAGCAGATGTTGGCAATTTGATCTCTGGTTCCTCTGCCTTTTCTAAAACCAGCTTGAGAAAAGGTAGGGAACATAAAATATTTCAGGCCTAAACACACTAAGTGTGATTGAATAAATCGATTCATATTTCACAAATCAAACCACAGGCTTTAACTTATTTTGAGTAAACTGGGCATCATGCTGTCTCATGCTGGGTTCCTGCTACTCTCCCTCATTTGGTATATCAGTGTGGAGGTTCTAGGTACATGGACTGAATTCACCAATCTACATCTATGATTAGACTATGGGTGGTGGGAGATGAAAGTGCACTTCCAGATAAGTAAACACATCATAAGTATATCTGAATTTTTGGTATCATTATTACTTTTATGGACCTCAACTTTATCATCTGAAGAGGTTGAACTACAAGATTTCCAGGGATGCTTTTAGTCCTGGCATGTTTTCTTCCTTCCTCCCTCCCTTCCCCCACTCTTTCATTCATTCTCTTTCTGCCTCCCTTCCTCCTTCTTGCCTTCCTTTCTTTTTTTTTTTCCTTTGTCTCTTCTCTCTTTCCCTGATGTTTTATCAGAACACTTTTAGGGACCTGCAATAACCCACAAAGGTAACAGGATCAGAGGTTTGTCTTTACAACTTCACAGATAGCATCCTCTCCTGGGTCTCCCCCTCTTTACTGTCTCTCAATCCCCACCCAGAAATGCAGGTAGATGGATACATGGTTCTCTTTGCCTTTCTTGTGCTGACATCAGTAGAAATGCAAAATGCATGACTGATACTCTCCTCGTTTTTAATTTTTAAAAGATTGGCGCTGCCTGTGGGTTTTAATATACTTCCTCTCTGCTGTTTTAGTGTCTACTTTTCTATTTTAAAAGCTTAATACTGAGCTGTAACCATTTCCAATTAAGTTTTAAGAAAACTACAAAAAGGTTGAAAGTGTCTGCCTGACAACCATCCTGCTTCTTGAGGCGGAAGGGTTGATTTTAGGAATAGAAAAAAATAGTTTGAAGTAACCTGTCCTTTTCCATTTATGTGCACACTCCTGCTTCTACACACTCTTCTCTTTCTCCATATATTTCCTTTCTTTTCTCCCTTCAGCTTTCAATCCCATCTCCCATTTCTTCACACTAAATCACCTGCCTTCTTGTCCACTGTGAATCATTGGCTATGAATGAATCTAGAATAGCCTCCCATTTATAGATGTTAGATTCTCTTGGTAGATCTTGGTACATAAGGTGGTCAGAAGCAGGGGAGGTTGAACCAGTTTTCCAAGCATTCCCACAGGTCCTAGTGGATTTAAGATGCAGACCAACTTTTGCTACAGAAGCAGACATTTATTACTAAGTAGGTACAAAATCTTATAGCCTGTTATGGAAGCTTGATGAAGTTCCAACTCCTGGTTCTTTTAAGCACCACCCCCCACAAATGTCTTGCAAATAGAATTTCTTGAAGCAAATATGGCAGTATTTCAGTGGTAGCATTCAGATCCTCGTCTGTTAGAATTAAGCGATTAAGGTTTGTTAGGGATCAGTGAGCACTGGTTTCATATCGTTTTGTGATGACTAAATGAACTCACTCTTACATCTCTCAGAGTTGTGACAGTTACAAGGGTGTTAGTGCTTATTATTACTAATATTATGGCACTATTTCTTACAGTAAAGGGTGAAAGGTCTCTTAGATTCGCTTACTCTTCAAATAGAAGCAAACCATGTTCATAAAAATTTTGGCCAGTCCACATATCTTGAATGTTAATGACTTCACCAAAGACAACCCATTCTTAACCTCCATTAACAAAATGACAAGCCATTTATGTCATTAATGATAACCTGTTTCCAACATATATTCCAATTAATGAGCAAAGCCATATCATGATTGGAGATGATGATAACTCAAGCCTTCTAGAAGCCCCCTCTGACTTCTGTGGTTCTGGCTGAAACATTAGAGCATGCATTGCTGGTGAAAGCAACCAATTCTCCTGAGACACAGAACAGTACTAACACACATTTATATCACATTATCCATGCTGAAATATTTAAGAGTAAATTACAGGCAGCCAAGCACTGTGTCTCCTCCAAACAGTTGTTTACTCACATGAGAACATATGTCAGCACTGCCTCAGTTTCCTTTAAATACACTTCCAGCCTCAGGAATGGACCAGCTGAAGAGACATCAAGAGTAAGCACAAGCTTTATTTGCTTCGTCCATATTAGGCCTGAGTTTGCTCACAAGACTTTTCTCCACTCTCTAGATAGAATTGCTCCTTGTTCCACCAAATTACAGTCATTTATAACAAATACTGCAGCATCTGTATCACAGAATCCATCCCAGAACCTCCTAAGTATTGCAAAGGTGCCTCAGACAGCTACAATGTCTTCTTTCAAGGCAGTTGTAAATATTTCCTCTTAAGCCCTTGAGACTCCAGTAAAACTGAGATTCCTGGCCTATGCCTTCCCTAACCCCACCTTCATCTCCCAAGGCCTGAGACAATGTAAGATAGTCAGGGGAGTCTTTTGTTCATTGAATGCTCTTGGAAAGGTTTATCAAAATCTTCTACACTTACTCTATTCCTATTTCTTTCGTTTATGCAAATCAATTCCCAAATTTCACTCCCTCCTTCTTTTTAATTCAAGAAAATCAATTGCTGTTATTCACGGGTGTGACCTCACCTCTGCAATAAAATTTATAACCCCAAATCAGTACTCATGGCACCAAGGTGATCCTTAACAGACATGCACAGAGTGGCAAAACATTTGAGTCCTCAACACCCACCTTCCCAGTTGAGGTCAAACAAGGCAACATTCTGCCTTCAAGTTTCAGCTTATATTGTAAACAAATGTCCTTTGTGTGGTCTATTTAGTACCATATTTTTCACAATTCTGTTCTTTTTGTTGGTGACTTTGCTGTTTAAAACAGTCCCTAAACATAATGCTGAAGTGCTGTTTAATGTTCCTGAGCACAAGAAAGCCATGTCTTATGGAGAAAATAAGTATGTTAGAGAAGCTTCATTCAGGCTTAAGTTATAGTGATCTTGGCTGTGAATTCAGTGTTAATGAATTGACTATGTGTGTGTGTGTGTGTGTATATATATATATATATATATATATATATATATATATTCAGTAAAGACGTCTTTAAGCAGAAAACACATAAAATAAGGTTATACATCAAACTGTTGATGAAAATACTGTGACCAGAGACCTGTAGGAACCTAACCCACAGGAGCAATGGTTTGGTATTCCCTAAGTCAGTGTTCATAGTCACTTTTTGGACCATAACTTCTGTAAATAACGACAATTGATTATATGCATTAAGAGATAAATTTTCATTTCACAAATGTCGGGCACTAAAGGGAGTACAAATGAAGATTTGTCTCCTCTCCCCCTCAGGAATCTGCCATCTAGTTAGGAAGGGAAGGACAGATCATCACCCTTAACCAGGCTATCAGAGAACAATGCAATGCTCTACACATCTATAGATGGAAGGGAACCAGATGAATGAGGTAGGCCCATCAGCTCCAATGTTCGACCTCTATAGAAGGAGAGGCATACTGCCTGTACCCTGTGGAGTGTTTGATATATTTTAAAGCCCTCTCTCATTAAATATTACATTATACCCTTCCTGCCCTGTGGGATTGTTAGGAAAGACAGGGACGTGACTGTTTTATAAAGGAAATCACAGAGCCTTGGGGAGACGCTAGGTTGCTAATGTGAGATAACCGGTATTTTAAATGGCAGAGCCAAGAAGGCAGCCCAGGTTTCCCATCTCCTAAATCAGTTCTCTTCATTTTTCTTTTTGAAGCTTACTGGATGTTTTAAAAATGGATATTTACAATCTAGTGAATTAAAACCTACACGCTAAAAAGTAGCAAAATGAGGAGAAAATGGCTTGGGGATAAGGATGGGAACAGGACAAGACACAGTGGAAAGTGCTGGATTTGGGTTCTCTTGATCTTTGAGCAGTTGTGGTAAGTTGGGAGACATGGTGTATTTAAGTAGATAAAAGCACCTTCACTAGCCCGACTAAGCTATTTCAATTAGTGAACTACTGAAGTATTACATTTTCAGTAAAATAAGGCAAACTTTTGCCAAGGATGTGAGATGGTGGAATGCTACCCATTTGATTAGGCAATCCCTGTACCCTGGTAACATAGTGACCATCAGAGTCCCAGGATTGACTCTGAATGAACTAGGAAGCAGTATATACATCTAAATGGCCAATTGGTGGGTGGATGATTTGTATCAAATCCTCCTAGAACTCCTTTTTCAATACATGATTTTGTTGGGATAAGGGATTATATAGACAGTAAGTAGCCTGTGAGAGGTAGTGCTTATTCAGAGTTGTTTTCTTTTGTCTTTAAATAGGAATAAAAACAAAAAAATGTCCAGTCACCAGTCATGCCATAGTTTTTACCTTCTTTTAGAAACCAGGGAACTGTTTTTATCATACTTCCATATCCTGTCTACTAGCCTTCAGTGACTGTGGTCGTCCTGGCTCAGTCTACTTGCCATCCAAGATTTTTACTCTCAGGCGTGTGTTGACTTTTCCAGGACACATGGCTTCAGGTTAAAGATTCTTCATTTCACCAATAGAATATAATGTCCTCTCTTCCTTAGGGGCACTAGATTAAGAAATTTTTATTTCCTGATTTATTGGTGTTATTTTCCTTATGAAACATGATAATAGAAAAGCAGAACTCCACCCATATAAAAGATTATCATAACTGTGCTTCTACAGAGATCTTGGGGGATCTTTAGGTTTTAGCACCCTAAAATGTTGGACCAAAACACAAGCAATCTCATTCATACTGTTTCTCTCTTCTGTCGTCCTTTCTCAGCTGTCTCCTTTCTCTCTTTCATTCTCTTTCTGTCTCTTCCTCAACGGCCAGATTTACTCATTCCTTTTCCTCCTTGTGTAGTTTGGATCCCTGCACTTCTACTGCCTTTTATGAGATATGATATTGTAGTTGGAACCAGGGCTCTTTGTTATGAGTAATATGTGTAATTAACAGATCATCAAAACTGATGCTTGAGTAGATGGTGTCAAGCCATATTTAGCAGATTCGGTTTGAACACCTGGCAGAACAAGTTTGGTCCAATAAAAAGAGCCGAATTCTTTCTCTTTTAAGAGCTCTCAAGACACTGGTTACATCTAAACCATAGGGGTAGGGGAAGGGTGCCATTTGCCGTTGTAATTCAGACGGCAGGATCACCTGGTAGAGGAAGGAGAGTTGCCTTTTAGGTGTTCCCCGCATCGCGGTACACGTGTCCCTTTGATGTGTGGAGAATGCTTGACAGAGGCAAAGCAGGGCGATTTTTGTGGGAAGCAAGACCAGCCTCCCTCGTTACATAGGCTCGTCCTCTGCATTGCATCCGAGCTTCAGTGATTTGCTGTTTGGAGACTGCAGATTTGCATAGAGCCCCTCGCTTCGCCAGCTTGTGTGGTTTTTCTTTTCTTATTTTTTCTTTTTCTTTTGCTTCACCCCCCCACCCCCGCCCCACTCCTTTGTCTGCTTCTGCTTTTCCCCAGCTCTCTTTCCCCCGTTCGATCCCTGCTTCTTTCATAAGGGTGCACTCTTCCCTCTGAACCCCTTGCCGGGCGTAAGTGTCAGGAGGCAGCGGACGCGGAGATTGCCTCGGGAGCAGGCGATGCGCGCCGCTGCTCCGCGCGCTGCCCAGGGGAGGCTGGCGCGAGCGGGCGAGCCGGCCCGGGCTGAATGGAGCGAAGGGGCGCCTGGAGTCCATGGGGTCTGCTTCTCCCTTGAAAGGAGGTTGGGCCGGCGAAGTGGCCTCCTCGGTTCCCACACACAACGCTAAATGGATTTACCTAGTGGATTCGCGGTGGATGGCTGTCATGTAGAAGTGAGGACCCTCCGGGAGGAGCTTTAAACAATTTCCCCGCTCCCCACCCCCCGGCACGCACTCGCCCGAAACTCTTTGGGAGTATCTTTCGAGAACCTGGAGCCCTGGAAATCTGGGAGCAGCCGCCCGCTCCACGCTTGCTGTTCCCCGGGACTGCCTTTCCGGACAAGCCCCTATCAGCTGCATTCGCCTCGGCTATGTTTCGGATTCTTTGGGGTGCAAGGCACGGCGGACTCCAGGACCCCGAGAAGACTGTCCGAAGGAGGGAGAGGATGGGTGCCCTGGCGCGGTGAGGCGGCCGGCCCTGCAGCCCACCCTGAGCTGCCCGCTCCCCAGCGCCCTCTCCCCTCCCCGCGCCCCAAACTTTGCCTCCCGCGGCGGCTGCCCCTCGGCGGGCGCCCCGCCATGTACCAGAGGATGCTCCGGTGCGGCGCCGAGCTGGGTTCGCCTGGAGGTGGCGGCGGCGGCGGCGCGGGGGGGCGCCTGGCCCTGCTCTGGATAGTCCCGCTCACCCTCAGCGGCCTCCTAGGAGTGGCTTGGGGGGCGTCCAGTTTGGGAGCGCACCACATCCACCATTTCCATGGCAGCAGCAAGCATCATTCAGTGCCTATTGCAATCTACAGGTCACCGGCATCCTTGCGAGGCGGACACGGTGGGTCTGTGATGCCAAGTTCTCGCGGGCTACTCCCTCGCTCCCCCCTTTCAACCCTGCACTGGCTTCTCGGCCCTTAAGGCTCAGGAGAAATGGGAGCGCCAGAGAGGGAGGTGCATTTGGGTGTGTTTGGTGGGAGCCACTTATCTCTTTGAAGACAATAGAAAGGGGTTGGAGGAAGGCGTCGCGGGTGTTTGTGGTGAGGGGTGGGAGGGGCGTTTCTTGTCGGGGGGTGTCGGGAGAGAGATGTGGGCACCTATTAAAGGACCATCCCTGGTCGGGCGCCTGGGCCCCGCGGGAAGGGGGCGTTACTAGCGAGAAGGTCACTCGGTGTGGCCGAATAGGGGACCGAGCTCTGCCCGGGGACCTGAGCTCCCGAGAGCGGAGCGCTCTGCCGAACCTTTTGTCTGTGCTGTGTGCTGCCCCACCTCCTGCCCATTTTCCCTGGTCTGGGGGAGGGAAAGGTTCCAGCCCGCACATTCCTCCAAAGAGTACCCAGACTGCAGTGATGGTGGCAGGTCCCGGGACTCACTCAACAGGAGGCTATTTCCACTTGTCCCCACCTCTTCCCTTAATTGGAGAAGGTAGGAGGGTGATGGAGGCACCCTCTCTTATGATTGCCAGCCCCTACCCAGGTTAGAGAGGACCTCTGAACCTCATCCGCTTTCCCTCATCCCTCACACTTACACGCTTCTTTTTGGGTCATGTCTGAAGGCTGTTGGGATAAGGGAGGTCCTGTGTCCTTCTTCCTCAGAGTATAGTGCTCCCCAAAGAGGGCAGGTCAGTGCTGGTTGGTATAATTAAGCTAGGAGGTCTGCCTGGAGGAGAAGTTAGAACAGAGAGAATTGTTCTCCTCACCGGGAATTTCTTTGTAAAGAGCAGAGTATGGAGGAAAGCTTTGGTTGGCAGGTTTCTTCTCCAGAATGGCCAGCAATGTAAAGCCAGGTTCCTGGCATCTTCAGATAAATGCCTATTTCATATTCTCTGAGTTGCCAATAAATAAAACATCAGCAGTTTGTGTGTGTGTGTGTGTGTGTGTGTGTGTCTTTCCCCAGTCCCAATTTTTCTTCTCCCCTGGTGTAAACTCTGTTACTTTAAGAAGCAAGGTGAAAGTTATGGACACTCTTTTTACATCTTTTCCTCCCTCTTTTGCTTGCAGGGCCCCTTTCCCTTTCAGACTTGGCTCCTCACTGAACCCTTTACCCCTCCCTAGGGAATTCCTCTCCCCCAGCAGCTGCTAGTTATAGCAGAATGACCCCTTCCCCAGGGAAGGCGTCCCACCCGGAGATAGTTCTGGTTAGATGTGAGAGGCTACAGCCTAACCCAACTGAGGATAACAAATCCCCCCCCCGGGCATCTCCTTTAGGAGTGGCTGAGACACTCTCAACAATGGGCCCAGGAATCCCTTTCCTTCCTTCTCCCAGTTCCCTGTCTAGGACTCTCTCCAGTTCAGCCTGCCTAGGATGGAGACCTAGTGTGCCTCCAAAGGGTTTGGGTTGGGGGGGGGGGGGTTTGGCACAAAGTGACAGGAAGGCAAGATCGCTCTGAAACAGCAAGGAGTTGCCTAGCTCTCTTCCTTGCCCACAGTATTCTGGGAGCTTGCGGCTCCCTTTCCCGGGTGCAGTCCTTACCCACTCCCGGCCTTTGTGCAAAATTGTGTGAGCCTCGAGGAAAGGAGGCGAGCCCGGGGGCGGGCGGGGCAGACAGAGCGTGGGTGGGTGCGGTGAGCCAGATGGGGTATGCGAGGGGGTGGGGCGCCTAATTGTACCAGTGGGGAGCGCTTGGCTAATAATCTTATATGCATATTAACTTCTCTTTTGCTGTGGCTCTGCCTGTCTCCCAAGGGATGTGGCTGAAATGGGAGAGCACCCGAGGGTTGTGGGAAAAGGAGAAGACCAAACGGGCCCCGCCGCGGAGAGGCACCCTGGTCCTCCTACCATTGCAGCTTCTGCCCCAGTCAGGCGCCCTCTGCTGGTCTCTGCAAACACTTCCTTCCCACCAGAATGTAGTGATTCTCTGTGCGTGAATGAAAAACCAGGCGTATCTATCGCTGGGAAAGAGAAAGGATGGATGGATGGCAGAGGGAATTGTATGTGAGCGGCAGTTGGCATTATTATTTTGAGTAAGAAAACTTTCTCTTTCCTTCGAAGGTTCTGTTGTATGGTCATATTTGTTTCTTTTTGAAACTATCACACTCTTCTCACACATACTTTTGGAAGAAGCTTTCTGATTCTTTTTTTTTTTTTTTTTAATCAGGGTAGCAAACTTACCAGTCAGTAGCCAACCTCCACCAAATAAAAGCAGCTGTGAATTTTTCCTACTTTCTCTCTTCCCTCCCTTGAAAGAGGGGATAAACTCTGTCTAGAGAACTGAGGTATGTTAAGGATGAAATAAGCCTCTGAGGGTGGAGGATGGAGAGACAGGAGTGAGATGGAGATGCGAGTGAGGTGGGGATGCAGAGAGGCTGAGAGCAGAGCAGGCGGGGTGATGGCTTAAAAGAAACCTAATAAGAAAGAGGTGATGTTGAATTTGTTGGGTCAATAAACTCTCTGAATATTCAACTAATTAGACAGAGAGCCCACAAGGAAATAATCTCTGAGCCTAATAGATGAGAGTGAAGGAAAAGCACAAAGGTGAATGACAATATGATAAACTCCTGGCTGAAAATCAAGGCAGGTGTAAATGAGGTTTGGCTAAAAAATTGAGACTATGGTAAATATACGTATATAGATGAACACTCGAGCTACCCTGTTTGCTTATAATAGGATTTTGTGGAATCATGAGACATTTTTCTCATAATAGGGAAAACATGCATGTGCTCAAATGTGTAAAAGAAAAATCATGTGTGGTGTATTTAAGGGAAAAAAATTGAGTCTCCCTTCTGTATTTTGAAAACTGCTGGGTTGACTATCCAGGCCCATTCTTCTTCATTTTATCATCATGTCATGCTTCATTTGCACTATTAGGAGGTGTCACTTACAAGGATTGTGGGGTGCTGAAAGCACTCATCGCTACCCTGAGCATCTTTGTGCAAGCTGACCCAGTTGCAGAGATTATGATGAGGATTGTTTTTTTTTAATGAATATGAGAAGCAGGTTTTGAGATCACTGCAAGATCCCATTTTATTTTGCATGTACTTACAAATATAAAGGTTGAAAATATCTTGACAGAAAAATTGAATTTTCCTAGTCAAATAAGTGGAGAACTGTGTGACTGTAAATGATAAAAAGCAAGCCTGCTTGTAATTAAGACTGCTACTGAAAGCCAGCAAGAGTTCAGAATAAGCCAGTGTGTTCAGTTGGTATTGCTTTAGTGAGGTGCCATATGTGCTGAGCATAGAATGGTGTCAGTGCAATACTCAGGTTTTTATCTCTGCTCCTGGATTTCCTAAGTACCTCTGCATACTTTCAAAAATTAGCTTAGAGCATCTCCATAATTTCAGGAGATAAAGGAAAGAGAAAACCATCATAGGAATGAGCATAGCAGCACCAGCCATTCTCCTCCTACTAGTATGAGCTCCAGAAATTTTACCACCATGATTAGCTTATACTGTTAAAGGGCTTTCCCAGAAGGGAATGTTAACAGATTTTAAAAAGTGAGGTTTATAACTGAGATAGCCCAATGCACTTCTATAAGGAAAATAATTGTATCTTAAATTGATAACATTTCTCTTTCAGAGGCACTTTCATACACACACTAAACTTCTAAAAAGTGTGGTGGCTTTTGGAGGCAGGTTGAATACCCTTTTCCTTGTAGGGATATTGAGGCACACCACAGGGGCTCCGAAATATACAGCCAAGTCTCTGGTCGGAGTCAGTTAGAGGAATTAGAATCATCTCTGCACGGCCCGTAGCCCAGAACAATTGCATGAGCTCAGAGCTTTCGAAACTTGAACTGAGAGGGTCCTCCATGTGCTTTCATGGTTAATCTCTTGGAGTAGAAATCATTACAAGGACCAGGACTTCACATCTTGCTGCCAGCATGTATTACTGATAGTGGATACTGGGAGAGAAGCTGATGGCATCTGCCAGGTGTCTCATGGATCACTTCATTGATTCTGAGGAGGTTTTTGTTTCTCTCTCAGTCAGGAGGGTGCTGTATGATAGAGTGATCCCTTTGCTCTTTTGTCTAGCAACCAAGAGAGTTAACAACGCCTTTCAAAGTATACTTGACTTTACTGTGTTGAAGAACAATTTTGCTTTCCTGGTAGTTGATTCATATGTGTAACTCAGAACATTTTTAGCTATGAATATTCTGCTAAAGTAGATATCCCTACCCCACACCTCTTCCTTACTTTGGCTTCTTGGACAAAAGCGTGCATCTCTGCCATGATATTTTAGACAAACTTGTCAACTAATACTCCTGGAAGAATCCTTGAATTAATTATGGCTCCAGTAGTCTAAGACTCTAGTGTCTTAGTTGCCCTTAACTTTAATATATTGATTTCTTAGATGGTCCATTCATTCATTTGGTAATATATGCATGTTTTGTGTTTGTGCACCAGATATCATGACAGGTCAGATAACAAGGGGGACATTGGTAGCAGAGGGGAGAGAGGAGGAACTAATATACCCAATCATGACCCTCAATCATGACCCTAAAAAATTTTTGCAATTTAGTTCCAAAAATACAGCAAGCTATTGTTAGAAAGGGTTCATCTTTAAACAAACAAAACTTGTCCTTTAAAAACAAATAGCCTCTGAGCATAAATACAGAAGCTATAAGCTTTATGTATAAGTAGAAATCATCCGGGGCTCAACATGAAATGATCTGATGAAAACATCAACATAGTGAATTTTAGCTACATCACTTTGCATTATCCTTTAATGTTAATGTTCCAGAAAGAGCTCCTTGCACAATTGCTTTCCACCAAGTAGCTGCATATATTTCCTCTAACAAAAACATAGAGCTTTTTATTTTTCAAATAGAAATAAGGCTTGTTTTGCGAATGTATTTAAGGCAAGGGATTCACTGATTTAAGTTCACACTAATGTATTAACAAAAATAGTTGAGGTAGCTTGGTCTGGTGAAGACAATTCTCAAAATCATTATCTATGTGAAAATTTGGCCACTGCCACTTTCTCACCTTACATAAATTCACTAACTTCCTTATCCTCCCTAAGACTGTTTTTTCAACTTCACTTCAGTTCGGTTGCTCAGTCAAGTCCAACTCTTTGCAACCCCATGGACTGCAGCAGGCTAGGCCTCCCTGTCCATCACCAGCTCCCACAGTTTACTCAAACTCATGTCCATTGAGTTGGTGATGCCATCCAACCATCTCATCCTCTGTCATCCCCTTCTCCTCCCACCTTCAATCTTTCCCAGCATCAGGGTCTTTACCGATGAGTCAGTTTGCATCAAGTGGCTAAAGTATTGGAGTTTCAGCTTCAACATCAGTCCTTCCAATAAATATTCAGGACTGATTTCCTTTAGGATTGACTGGTTGGATATCCTTGCTGTCCAAAGGACTCTCAAGAGTCTTCTCCAACACCACAGTTCAAAAACATCAATTCTTCAACATTCAGCTTCCTTTATACTCCAACTCTCACATCCATACATGACTACTGGAAAAACCATAGTTTTGACTAGATGGACCTTGGCTGGCAAAGTAATGTCTCTGATTTTTAATATGCTATTTAGGTTGGTCATAACTTTCCTTCCAAGGAGTAAGTGTCTTTTAATTTCATGGCTGCAGTCACCATCTGCAGTGATTTTGGAGCACAAAAAAATAAAGTCAGCCACTGTTTCCCCATCTATTTGCCATGAAGTGAAAGGACCAGATGCCATGATCTTAGTTTTCTGAATGTTGAGTTTTAAGTCAACTTTTTCACTCTCCTCTTTCACTTTCATCAAGAGGCTCTTTAGTTCTTCTTTGCTTTCTGCCATAAGGGTGGTGTCATCTGCATATCTGAGGTTATTGATATTTCTCCTGGCAATCTTGATTCCAGCTTGTGCTTCATCCAGCCCAGTGTTTCTCATGATGTACTCTGCATATAAGTTAAATAAGCAGGGTGACAATATACAGCTTTGACATACTCCTTTCCTGATTTGGAACTAGTCTGTTGTTCCATGTCCAGTTCTAACTGTTGCTTCCTGACCTGCATACAGGTTTCTCAAGAGGCAGGTCAGGTGGTCTGGTATTCCCATCTCTTTCAGAATTTTCCACAGTTTGTTCTGATCCACACAGCCAAAGGCTTTGGCATGGTCAGTAAAGCAGAAATAGATGTTTTTCTGGAACTCTCTTGCTTTTTTGATGATCCAGCGGATGTTGGCAATTTGCTCTCTGGTTCCTCTGCCTTTTCTAAAATCAGCTTGAACATCTGGAAGTTCACAGTTCATATACTGTTGAAACCTGGCTTGGAGAATTTTGAGCATTACTTTGCTAGCAAGTGAGATGAGTGCAATTGTGCAGTAGTTTGAGCACTCTCTGGCATTGCCTTTCTTTGGGATTGGAATGAAAACTGACCTTTTCCAGTCCCGTGGCCACTGCTGAGTTTTCCAAATTTGCCTGCATATTGAGTGCAGTTTTTCAACCTATAAAATGAAAATACAAGGAGTTACATCTCAGTGAAGAATAAATAGGACCATGGATTTGATAAGTGCTCAGATGACAGTAGGCCCCCAAAAAGTGTTTGTTAAAAATACTTGTTTCCACATTTTGGTATTGTGAAGGGTGTAACAGTAAACATGAGAGTGCTGATATATCTGCAAAACCCTAATTTCAATTCTTTTTGATAAATACATAGAAATGGGGTTGCTGGATCAAATGGTGGTTGTATTTATAATTTTTTGATTAACACCCATATCATTTTTCACAGTAGCTATAGCTGTAGCATTTTTCATTCCTACTCATAGTGTATATGGGTTCCAGTTTCACTTCTTTGTCAATATTTGTCTTTTTGATAACAGCTATCTTAACAGGTGTTAGATGATATCTTATTGTGATTTGGATTGAATATATAAAGAAAACATGGAATATGCATACAATGAAATATTATTCAATCTTAAAAATGAAGGATAGTCTGTAGTATGTTGCAACATGGATAAACTTTGAGGTTGTTACACTGAGTGAAATAAGCCAGTCTTAGAAAGACAAATGCTGCATGATTCCACTTATACGAAACATCTAAAGCAATCAGATTCATAGAATAAGAGGACAGAATGGTGGTTGCTAGGGCTGGAGAAGAGAGGAAATGAGGTAGTTTCTAATCAACAGGCATAAAGTATCAATTACACAAGATGAGCAAGTTCTACAAATCTTCTGTACAACATTGTGACTACAATTAACAATACTGTATTGTATACTTAAAATTTTCCTAAATGTGTAAACCTCATGTTCAGTGTTCTTACCATGATAAAATACACTTTTAAAAAATTATAAGAGATTTCAGAGTGAAGACATATGTAGTGGGAAAAACCAGATCTTGAAATCAGGAATTCTGGTTCTGATTCAATCAATGAGTAAATGTGTGACTTCTAGAATTCAGTCACAGCTTTGAACCTCACTTCTTTCCCAGCTCTAAAGTTTGGGGAGCACATTCCTCTCATTTTATAGACGTGACAACAGAGCTGTAAATAATGTAAATGAACTGAACTCATAGAATCAGAGCAAATTGGTACCAGAGTTGGAAGTAGAACCCTCATCTTCTAACTCATCTTCCTCCTTGTTTACAATACTCTTCCCAGAAGCCTGTGCTCCAGTGGTGAGAAGGGGCTGTACTAGTTTATCCAGTTTTTCCTGAACACTGACTGGATAACCTAAGACAATTTGAACCTTGGTCCTTGAGAACAGAATACAGCAACTGAACTTAATTCCCATCTTTATACAGTCAGCTATCAGTGCATTGTGGGCCTTCTTTTAATGAAAGACATAATTGTTTCTAGAGGTGTTAAGGATCTCAATAGTAATGTTGAGAGTGGCGTTTTATATGGTTTTGTCATTCATATGCTTTTTTTTTTTTAATTGGACAAGATCCTTTTCAACTTTGAGTTCTAAGATTCTTTTGGCAATAAGGATCTCTTAAAATCCTCAAACTCTAGCCTTTTCCCAGAACTTTATTGATTGTAAACATACTGTAACTGGAGATATTTTTGCAAAGATTGTATATAGACCCCTTAAGCCATCCAATTGTCCTCATTAGGTAGAGGTGGGGCTCAGGCTCAGGGTAACTTGCTGAGTACTTACTTGCCTGTCAGCTAAGGTCCTAAAGAATATCTCTTAGAAAAGCACCTGCTTCCTTTAATGTAGTCTTTTAGCCTAGTTCTTTTTTGGACTGTGTAGGGTGAAGATTATTTCTCTACACCGAAATTGGTAATAGCTTTTTAAAACATTACGTTCCCCCACAAAATGCAAGAGTTTTTTCAGAACTTAGTAAAAGTAGCTGGATTTTAAGTATATATTTCCACAGAGCCCTCATGTAAAGAGTCTCATTTAATCATCACCATAACCCTAGCAGGACTTATGATCACCATTTTGTTGACAAGGAAACAGATTTAGAGAGGTGATGATGCTTCCAGGGTCACTTAATTAAGTAGCCCCGATACTTTTTGCTTTCTCATCCAATATATTAAGAGGCAGGGTTTTGAAAAGAATATGGCATGTGAACTTAGAAAACCTGAGTTTTGTCCCACTCTCATCATTTTCCAAGTCACTACTCCAAAAAAGCAACAAAAAATTGTTTCTTCATTAAGAATAAACTTTACCAAAAAAGGTAGTTAACTCATATAGTTGTTAAGAATTTCAGGTGAGTATAGATATGAAATTTACGTCTCCATTCAGGTGGAAGAACTTTTAGTTAATATTGCATTTTGATATTTAGCTGAAAAGTAATAGTAAAGGGGGATGGATTAAAAAATAAGGACCATTGTCAAGTTCAACATAAAGCACTGTACTCAGGCAGTGGTAAATAATGTAATTAGCCATGCAATAATGATAAAAGACTTCATGACTAAAATGATGATTGCTGGACAAACTTCCTTTTAATCACTAGCTATAAATGCAGCCAAGAAGAACCTACTGTGTCTATTGTGTGAACTTAATATCTGTGGATTTGTGAACTGGAACTAAGGTAGAAAAGTTTTTCTCCAGTGTGCAGTCAAGATACTTGGTTATATACATATTAAGTTTTACATGAAGCTTCTATGAATCTTGTAGACATTTTCATTGCAAAACTCAATATATTAGATCTTTTTTGGCTATGGGCTCTCCAGTATAAATGTGTTATATAATGTGACCCACAGTTTTTAAAAGCAAGGTTATGGACTTTGTGTTCATGTACATATTTGGTGACTTGTTTTCCCATGTAACTAAATTGATAAACAAACATTACGCTATATCTCTAAAAATGATCACTGAGAAATAAATAGACCTTTTTAGGAAATGATAAGGCAGTGATTTTTCATGAGTGGTAGAATACAGGCAGTGGCATCACTAACTTGGACACCAATTCTGACAGTTATTTTGATTGTCTGAGTTGCCATTGGACTATCGTTGGTGTGTGTTTTTATTTATGTGGTTCAGTCTGTCTTGGCTATTAGTTACCATCTGGTCATCATGACTACAAGATTCAGAGCTGCTAGAAAAGAGGAGTGGTATTTATGATGCTTCTTAAATCTGAAATGATTTTGAATTCATTTTAATTTTACATTAATTCATCTTAATTTTACATTAAGATTGCATTATCCATGTAGTTCCACAGCATGAAGCACATTGTTATGAGTGATTGTGATGATGTTCTAAAAAATGCATTTAGGGCAAATACGGAAACTCATTGTCCTGGTACTCACATACTATCCAATTAGCACTTTTATCTGGGTAAGCAGCAGGACCTTTGAAGGAAATATGTCATTTTCCTGAGGAACTTCTCTTTCGGACATTTCAGGAAAAATGCTCTAGTTCATATCTATGTCATTTTATATGTAGCTATACTTTTCAATTATAAGTTACATTACAAGCTTGTATAGAGAAATAATACCAATGCATGACTAGTTTAAACACCTCTGGGGATTTTTATCTGGAAGGTATATTATAGAAATTAAACTTTCTAGTTGCTTTGCAGAACATTATTTAGTAGTCTACATATTTTATATTTCATATTGATTTCTGAAAATCTTGCCATTTTAGACTCTTTGAGCCTAGATACTCACTGTAAATTAATCGTTCTCTATGTTACATCTTTCCAAAATTGAAATAACAAATTATTTCTCAACACTCTAAGCTATGCACTTCCTTGAAGTCCTTACTTAACATTTCCAAAATTCAATGTGCTGTATCAGTCATTTTTTCAGGTCTACTGTCAAAGTATTAACATATGCTGCAATAAGATGAATAATAGATGAATCTCTGTCAGCAAAGTGGCTAATTGGACATGCTGTTGTATATGCAAATAATGTATTTGGTTTCCCCACTCATTCTTTTCCTTGAGACTTGTCCTTAATGAGATAATAGAATTTTTGATGCTTCTCTGGACCATTTATCATACAGTAATCAAAAGTAGAACACTGCTGATGGATTTCTGATAAGTGTGTTTATACAAAAGCTTTGTATTTTAGTAGATACACAAGGTGTTAATTATCTGGGTGCTTTTGTAATGACTGAATTTATATAACAACAGTCTATTTGTACTTGCCAGTAACAAAATGTTTGCCTCAGTAATATTCGTTTTAAACATAACATTATGATTTTTTATTTTTAATATGATAAACAAAAATTTTAATTTCTACCCAAGAAGTTAATTCAACTCTTTGTTAATAGCAAGAAAATGACTTAAATATTGCAGAGGTATTTTACTCTCCCAGTTCTCCCCGATAAAGCGGTTGTACAGAGAAAGAACTAGGGCTATGTAAAGTGATAGCAAGTAGCCAGTGACATCATTTATTTCACTTTTCACTTTCATGCATTGGAGAAGGAAATGGCAACCCACTCCAGTATTCTTGCCTGGAGAATCCCAGGGACGGGGGAGCCTGGTGGGCTGCCATCTATGGGGTCGCACGGAGTCGGACATGACTGAAGCGATTTAGCAGTAGCAGCAGCAGCAGCAGTAGCAGCAGCAGCAGTGCTTATTATATATTGGATGCTATTCTAAGCCCTTAACAAAATATCAACTCATTTAATTCTCTCAACTTTGTGAGACAGATAATATTAACTTCCCTTCTACACTTAAAGATATTAAAGCACAGGAAGGTTAAGAGATGACCAAGTGACAAAACAGACGTTGTGGGGCCTGGATTGAAACTGGAGCAGGCTCATTCCGAAGTCCATGTTCTTAACCTCCACAGTGTGCTGCCAGCAGATATAATTTATCCTGATGAGCATTTTGTTTTCTCCTCCAGCTTTTATCACGAGTGGTACATAAGGGACCAACCATGGATAACTATCTAGATTTACTTTGTTTAATTTACAAGTCATTTCACTGAAGGTTTAGTGCTTCATCCTTATCTTCCAATTTGTTTTTAAGCATCTTTCTTCTTAACTACAACGTGGCATCAAGCAGCCTCTCTATGCCTCCCTTTCTCATCATTTTATTTGTCTGGACTGATTTATTAATCTTGATATCCACCACCACATCAAGAGTAAAGGAATGATTGATTTAAGATGCTTATTAATGTTTATTAACTTTTTTCATTTTAGTTGGCAAATACATTCTCCATCAAATTGATAGATCTCCTGTGATAATAGACTAATTTGCAAGTGCAGCCATGATTTACAATTAAAAGGAAACAGTTGCAATGTATGGGATTATGTGATTATATTCTCATGAGATGAAAGGAATACCTCGATAAATAGTTAAATAAAATTGTATAGTTCTGAAGGCAAAGTACAGAGAAAAGACTGACAATTAATAAACTAAGTATTTATCCTAATTTTAATTATGATTTCTAGTATAAAACCTTTAAAATTAAAAAAAAAATTGTGTAGATTATATATGCATGGTTCTATATGAGTACATCTCTTTTAGGATGGATTGATTGGATCTCCCTGCAGTCCAAGGGACTCGCAAGAGTCTTCTCCAACACCACAGTTCAAAAGCATCAATTCTTCGGCGCTCAGCTTTCTTCACCGTCCAACTCTCACATCCATACATGACCACTGGAAAAACC
This sequence comes from Giraffa tippelskirchi, assembly GCF_054371585.1. Lineage (NCBI taxonomy): Eukaryota > Metazoa > Chordata > Mammalia > Artiodactyla > Giraffidae > Giraffa > Giraffa tippelskirchi. The sequence continues at coordinate 69,738,970 of NC_137278.1, forward strand.
ATAGCCTTGACTAGACGGACTTCTGTTGGCAAAGTAATGTCTCTGCTTTTAAACATGCTATCTAGGTTGGCCATAACCTTCCTTCCAATGAGTAAGCATCTTTTAATTTCATGGCTGCAGTCACCATCTGCAGTGATTCTGGAGCCCAAAAAAATAAAGTCTGACACTGTTTCCACTGTTTCCCCATCTATTTCCCATGGAGTGATGGGACCAGATGCCATGATCTTAGTTTTCTGAACGTTGAGCTTTAAGCCAACTTTTTCACTCTCCTCCATCACCTTCATCAAGAGGCTCTTTAGTTCTTCTTCACTTTCTGCCATAAGGGTGGTGTCATCCGCATATCTGAGGTTATTGATATTTCTTCCAGCAATCTTGATCCCAGCTTGTGTTTCTTCCAGCCCAGTGTTTCTCATGTTGTACTCTGCATATAATTTAAATAAGCAGGGTGACAATATACAGCCTTGACGTACTCCTTTTCCTATTTGAAACCAGTCTGTTGTTCCATGTCCAGTTCTAACTGTTGCTTCCTGACCTGCATACAGGTTTCTCAAGAGACAGGTCAGATGGTCTGGTATTCCCATCTCTTTCAGAATTTTCCACAGTTTATTGTGATCCACACAGTCAAAGGCTTTGGCATAGTCAATAAAGCAGAAATAGATGTTTTTTTGGAACTCTCTTGCTTTTTCGATGATCCAGCGGATATTGGCAATTTGATCTCTGGTTCCTCTGCCTTTTCTAAAACCAGCTTGAACATCTGGAAGTTCACGGTTCACATATTGCTGAAGCCTGGCTTGGAAAATTTTGAGCATTACTTTACTAGCATGTGAGATGAGTGCAATTGTGTGGTAGTTTGAGCATTCTCTGGCATTGCCTTTCTTTGGGATTGGAACGAAAACTGACCTTTTCCAGTCCTGTGGCCACTGCTGAGTTTTCCAAATTTGCTGGCATAAGGAGTGCAGCACTTTCACAGCATCACCTTTGAGGACTTGAAATAGCTCAACTGGAATTCCATCACCTCCACTAGCTTTGTTCATAGTGATGCTTTCTAAGGCCCACTTGACTTCACATTCCTGGGTGTTCATTGGAAGATCTGATTTTAAAGCTGAAACTCCAATACTTTGGCCACCTCATGTGAAGGGTTGACTCATTGGAAAAGACCCTAATGCTGGGTAGGATTGGGGGCGGGAGGAGAAGGGGATGACAGAGGATGGGATGGTTGGATGGCATCACCGACTCGATGAACATGGGTTTGGGTAGACTCCGGGAGTTGGTGATGTACAGGGAGGCCTGGCGTGCTGCAATTCATGGGGTCGCAGAGAGTCGGACACGACTGAGTGACTGAACTGAACTGAACTGATATGAGTACATAATGAATTTAAGCATTTTTTCCCACTCATTTCTATTCAGACTATAAGCTAAAGCAACATTCAGAAAGGGTGGAAAATGCTTCGAAGTTTGAGTCTTTTAGCTACATTTTTCTTAAAGATTCTTTTGTTCCTCCGACTTTATAACAGCATTTTCATTACAGTTTATTTGCTGGCACTGCACTCATTACACTTAAACTAACACCACTTGTGCTTGCGCGTGTGCTAAGTCACTTCAGTCATGTCCGACTCTCCGCAACAGCCCGCCAGGCTCCTCTGTCCATGGGATTCTCCAAGCAAGGATACTGGAGTGGGTTGCCATGCCCTCCTCCAGGGGATCTCCCCAACGCAGGGTTTAAATCCACCTCTGTTATGTCTAACCTGCCTTGGCGGGTGGGTTCTCTAGGAATTCCCAAGCAAGACTATAAAGGATTTATTTTTTGATATCTTTGTATTCACTAACTAACTGACTTTGGACAAGTTTCAAAACCTCTCTGAGTCTGTTTCTTCAAGAGTAAAATAGGACCTGTGATATCCACTCCGTAAGGTTTTTGTGAGTTCTAGACCCTTTATGTAATCATCTATCACAAGACTTGATAAATGGCTGCTGCTGTGCAAGTAATAGATTAACCTCTTTCTGAGTGGGTCCTCTCTGCTCTGTACTCAATTAAGGAAAAAAAAAAAAAAACAGGAAAGACAGAGGTTAGTTTTGCAAACAACTATCCTCAAAGTCTTTTAAAACAGATTGTCCTCTTATCCTGCTAGATTGATTTGGTGGATTCCTTAAGTGAAAGCAAGGGGTTGAAGGTGACCTCCTTTCCTGGTGTCGGATTAACCCAAAAAAAGGATGTCACAGATGCTAACAAGAGGATATAATGCAGAAAACCAATAATTTTTATGCCCTTTGTCTACATAGGAATTAAACCAGGAAACCTGCATCAGGGTTTAACTACCAAGGCTATTGATGCATCTTACTGTTGGACCTTGTTTTGTATTGTTATCCCTTCCAAAATTCTTTTAAAATTTAAATTAGGACTCATTAAGACATAGTAGGACTGAGAGGGCTTTGATAAAGAGGAGAGATTTAGGAAAAAAGTTCCTCCTTTTTTTTCCCCAACTAGTCCCTGAAAATGTCAGCAAACACAAAGCCATGTGTACCTGGCTATGCTACAGCTGAAAAAGGTTTAGGCAAGAGAAACAGTATTTCCTGGCCCAGATTCTCTATGTTATTTCTTTTATTGTGGCCACTCTGATGTTTATGCCATAGCCAAATGCATTTAAACAGAACATAAGCATCTTAGAGTACTAAATCAAATAAAATGCTCAGCAACTGTAATTTCATCATCTGTTTTTAAAATATATCTAGTCTGTTTCTTATAATAAATGTTTAATAGGAATTTATATCTATACTTGATCCCCACCCTGCTTTCTAAAAAGCAGGGAGGAAGGCATTCTTAACATGGCAAATAACCTGAGCAGAAAACACCACTTTCACTCCACTTGTGCTATTTTTTTTTAAACTAATGTTTTTGCAAATATAGTTTTTCTTACTCATCCCAGCCAATTGGATCTGACCACCAAATGAATGACTCTGTGTGTATGTGTGTGTGTGTGTGTGTCTGTGTTCTTAGACAAGCAGCCATCAAGCAACAAAAATATATTTTTTTCCCAGCCTTGGGGAAAAGCAGTATAGAAGAGATCTGATTTTTAGTTTAGCTGTAAAACACTGTGCTGTGCTCACTGGGCACGGGCTTGGAGCTGCCTGAGAGAAGCACATACTTGAGTGATGGACGGTATACATAGAAACCAAAAGCCCCCCAGGAGCAGGGCAGTGCTCCATCCTTCATTTGCCTTAAGATGCCTGGATATACCACTGTTAAAAGTCCTGTTTCTGCCAAGAGAAAATGATAAAGGAGAGAGATGTAGGGAGCTGACTTTCTGTTTTCACATAATTTTTTCATTCAGCCTCCTCATTCACAATATGCAGATATTTAGGTTATTACCAAAATGTGGGTGTTTTTACACTCTCTGCTGGCTAATCACTGTTCCAGTGAGTGCCAAGAATGCAGAGACCAATCAATCAACAAGTGCTTACTGTATATCTGCTGCTTGGGAGAAGATGTTGTCTTATTATCTGCAAAGAACACAGTGTCTGAAAGAGGCATCAAATCCATTGTGCTGCATCAGGCTTTAAAATTCAACCTGCCTACCTTTTGTTCTTACCAACCCTTGAGGGCGGTCTCCCAAATGTCCTGGGAGTAACCAGTAGGAGAGGTGACTGCCATCTCTTTTTCACTCTACTGCAGCTTTACAGCATACTAGAAGCTCCATCTACCTACTCATCCGATGGACTAGACCAGTACAGATCTTATTTTATTACACATGTCTATAGGAAACCCATCAATGTTCTGTTGGTATTTGGGGAAATGTTTCATTGCATTTCCATTTTCACATTTGTAGAGCTCTTAATATTAAAAAATGGTTTCTCATGTTTTAATCTCACCTGATACCCACAATAAGCCTACAAATTATGCATGGTAGATTTTGCCCCATTTTACAGGTAGGGAAACCATGTGGGTTGCTCACTTTAAGTGGCCTGACTTAGTCACATGTTTATGAAAGGCAGAAGTGGGACTTAAACACAGCACGCTGATTCTCAGAGTCCAGTGGGGTTTCTTCCATGGAAGTAGGGGAGCACAGGTAAGGAGATGAGTAGGCTTAAGAATTCTTGAGGGATTCTGGGAAAAAACACAAAAAGGATCCAATCTCTATAGACCTTTGTGATCATAGAAAAAGATAAAAAGGATGGAGGTCCTATGAGATAGAATGAAATAAAAGGAGAGGTGGTTTGTTGACATGGTCATGGTTAGAGATCGACTGTTAATGCATTTTGTTAGTGCGATCATTTCATTTTCTTCTTGCTCATTCGAGTTTGTCTTTTAGAAAAGAAATGAGGATTCCAGCTGGAAGGACAAACTCATTGGCTTTGATCATTGTTGAAATAACTCAGAAAAATACTCAGGTTTAATATATCTTTATTTAACATAATGCTGTAATATTTTTTAGTTGAACAGTGACAAGAAACGATATATAATTAAAACACCTAATTACTTGTAGGAAATTATTTAAGGGTACTTGGAAAATTGAGATATTCTGTCAAGAACTTGATAATTAAACCATTTGATTCCTCACAAGGATGACAAAGAAACTTACAAAGAAATCTCGCTTTGGAAATGTACTTTGCTTATAACAGTATGAAAAGGGATGCCCAGCTGCTGAGATAGTCCGCATTCCCCCTGAGGCAGAGACCAACAAGGTGCAAGGAAATGCTTCCAGGTGTTATCAGTGAATTTAGAGATTATGATGAGATGCGTTCAAAGTAGGTGTTTGTACAAACACTATCTGTATGTTCACAGCAGCCTCCTAACTTTTCTGGACTAAATTCTCTGAGAACAGGGAGTGTGGTTTTTGTTTTCTCTACAGAACCTAATGTGCTGCCCAACAGTAAATACTCACAGATACAGAAGTGTTTCCAGAATGATTTGTAGACTCCTTCTTACGTTGAAGCCATGATATGTTCATCCTGTTAGCTGGAACTGACTTTAGAGCTAGCTACAATCAGCAGGGTATGATTTTTGAGCTGTTTAAATAGCCTTAAATATCTAAATGTTTCTCCCATCGCCTTTGATTCCACCATTAGAGATGGCATTCTTCAGTGTCTTGATAACTTTTATTAACATTTGTTGTATGTTGTGAGAGCATGAAATTTAGAGTCATGGTCCATCAGTTGCTGGCTGAGTGATTGCTCTAAAATGGGACACAAGTGACAATCCCTGTCCTTATTGAACCATGTTATGTGAGAAATAAAGGACATGATGTTTGTAAAGTGCTTTGTAAGTTATATTTAGGAAGAATGAAAACATTTTAATAATAAAGGTAACCCAGTTACTTAGGAAATAATCATACACAAAACTGATGCAAGTTGATGATTCTTAAAATTTAAACCGATCGGAATCACCTAGGGAGCTTATTAAGACTGCAGATGCCTGGCCTGTACCCCTAATGGTTCTGTTCTGTAAATTGGAGGTAAGATTCAAGATTTACATTTCTCAATACTCACTTTAAGAGATTCTAGTGTAAGTGGTTCTTGGCCAGTTTTTTGGAATAAGACTTTATAACATCATCTTCAACTGCTGGCATTTATGTACCTCTTTCTAAGCCCACAACACATATTGTCTGATGAACCAGTAGAAAATGATTGCTTTACATAAAGAGAATTCAGGAAATTACTAGAATGCAGGGATGAAAATGTGGAAGGGTACCTCAAACCTGACATCATAATGTTAGTTCTCAATTGCTCTTCATAAAATATTAGCAATGATACCTGCAAGTTGTTAAGTCTGTTACCTTTCTTCTAGAAAGGGCTGTTACATCTAAAAATATTCTTATATGAAGAAAACTACAAGCAGACTCTCATTAAAGGCTTGCAGCTATTGTTTTGATTGGCATAGGGTGTATCTACACTCAGCCAACTCTGGTTTTGCAGTGGAGTTATACTATTGAGGGTTATCTGCATATAGATATAAGTAGAGACTTGCATGCACACACACATACACAATTTACAAATCTGTCTGTGACATCCTTTTATCCTTCCATTTACACATTCTCTTGTTTTTCATTCCCAGTATCCTTAGAAATGATTATTTTGTCTATAATGCAGACTAAAGTGTCATTTCTTTCTCCTTTTTCTTTTCTTCTAGTAAAAAAATGTCTTTTAATGGTTAACACTTTTTTTTCCTTTGACCAAGAAAACTTTCATGCAGGCGTTATTTCAGCACACATTTCATCATATCCTACGATAATGTTTTAGATTTTGAAATGTCTTTTCCAAATTTTATCTCCTTTAAGGCTTGTGATGTTTTAATGCTAAATATTTTATGAACTTCCTCTTTCTTTGACTTCTTCCTAAATCACCTATATCTTTCTGGCAAATGACATTATTATTGGGTTATAATTCTTCATTCTTTTTGACTTTATGTGGATACAAGTGTAGCTTTAGAACCAGACATTTGGAGTACAAAAGGGATTTTTAGGATTAACTAATACCTATCCCTAATTTTATGGATGTAGACTCTCAGACCCAGGGAGATTAAATACCCAGCTGTACATTTCTTCTCCCATTCTGTACTTCTTTTCTCTCAGCTATATTCATGAGTTACCCAAACTCAGGGAGAAGGCAATGGCACCCCACTCCAGTACTCTTGCCTGGAAAATCCCATGGACGGAGGAGCCTGGTAGGCTGCAGTCCATGGGGTCGCTTAGAGTCGGACACGACTGAGCGACTTCACTTTCACTTTTCCCTTTCATGCGCTGGAGAAGGAAATGGCAACCCATTCCAGTGTTCTTGCCTGGAGAATCCCAGGGACAGCAGAGCCTGGTGGGCTGCCGTCTATGGGGTCGCACAGAGTCGGACATGACTGAAGCGACTTAGCAGCAGCAGCAGCAACCCAAACTCAGAGTAATCTGGTCATATACAAGTCATTCTTTGTGAAGAATTTTAAATCGAGTGACTCCCCTGGCAGTAAACAAGCTCTGAGAAACTTAACAAGTTTTCCATTTATAGTTTGAGATTTTTTTTTTTTATTTTTGAACTACTTTATTCATTAAAATTTACTTGAACTGAGAGCAACCGTAACTCCTGTGTGCACCATTAAGCTGACAGTTTAAAATACTTCCTTGCTCAATTTATTTTACTATGGAGATTTTTAAATGGGGAAAAGATAGTGTCGGCTTAGTGGTTGGGTGCAGTAGGGGAAAGGAGGTATCGGGAGGAAGGTTTTTCTACTGTGAATATCCTTGGGCATGCAAGGTTAAAGCAGGAGGAAATGGCCTTGTTCTAGTATCCCATTGTTGTTAACGAGAGAAGGAAAAAAAGAGGCTCCCTCTGACTTTAAATTCTTTCAATCAAATTCTTAAGACATTTAGAGATAATTCATGTTTTAAATGCTGCTACTGCTGCTAAGTCGCCTCAGTCATGTCCGACTCTGTGCGACCCCATAGACGGCAGCCCACCAGGCTCCGCCGTCCCTGGGATTCTCCAGGCAAGAACACTGGAGTGGGTTGCCATTTCCTTTACAGTTGTTATTACTGAGTGACTTCTCATGTAGCTCTAGTGGTAAAGAACCTGCCTGCCAATGCAGGAGACTTAAGAGATGCGGGTTCAGTCCCTAGATTGGCAAGATCCCCTGGAGGAGGGCATGGCAACCCACTCCGGTGTTCATGCCTGGAGAATCCCATGGACAGAAGAGCCTGTCAGGCTACAGTCTATAGGGTTGCAAAGAGTTGGACACAACTAAGTGACTTAGCATGCATGAGTATCATTATTACTGTACAAGATTTAGAAAACGCAGAGAATGCAATGACTGCATTCATAATCATTATATACAGCTGTGCTGTGTGCTAAGTTGCTTCAGTCATGTCTGACTCTCTGCAACCCCATGGACTCAGTCCACCAGACTCCTCTGTCCATGGAATTCTCCAGGCAAGCATATTGGAATGGGTTGTCATTTCCTCCTCTGGAGGATCTACCCAACCCAGGGATTGAACCTGTGGCTCCTGTGGCTCCTGCACTGCAGGTAAATTCTTTACCACTGAGCTACCAGGGAAGTCCATTATGATATCCCGAGATCAGCACTATTAAAACCTTCAGTATTTTTTTAGTTGTCATCTTTACATATTTAAACACTATGGAAAAAAAATAATTCTGCTGTACATACTGTTTTGTAACCTTTTTAAAATTAAAGATGTATGGAGAACATCTTTTTTTTGAAAATAATTTTCTTCTAGATATAATTTTTTAGTCACTACATGGTATTTTAACTGGACCATACTTATTTCACCAATCCTTTTTGTTGTTGAACGTTTAGATTGCTTTCATTAAAAACTGTATAAGCACTAGTGTTATAAATGATACTTGAATATCGATATCTGTGTGCAAAGTGTGGAAATTCTAAGTTAGAAGGTATAGTTATCTAGGGTTTTTTGGTACTTTTGGTTTTTTGGTACAGTTTTGCTAAACTGAATTCTATACCCAATCTCTCTTTGCATCCCTGTACATTACCTCCTGGTCTGTCCCCATTCCCTGTCACACTGGCCAGCCCAAGCTATAATTGCCACTTTTAATTTTGGTCATTTTATAGGCAAAAAAAAATTACTTCATTGTTTTAACTGTTATATACTTTTTTATTTCTGCTGTGTTTGAACATCTTCATGTGTGAATATGCCAATTATGCTTCACCCAATTGCCTATTCATTACATATTCTAGTCTATCTAGTAAGGTGTTCCTTTTGTTCTCATTGATTTGTAAGATTTCTTTATAAATGTTGTTAATTCTCTATTTATTGTAGATGTGGCTAACATTTTTTTCTCAAGTTAATTACTTGCCTTTTGTTTATGATGCTGTTAATGTATAGGGGCCTTAATATTTTACTGTTGTCAGATATATTGGCATTTTTCTCTATTGTTAATTTCATTCATAGTGTCCTTTTAACACTCCACCTGCTTGGAGATGATTCTGCATGACATTTTTTATATGTCCACAGGCAGGAGATATTGAGCCAGCATCTATTCAGGTAACTGTGAAAGAAATGACAAGAGACAAGATGTGTTAGTAGATTGACCTAGCAAGCAGTTAGGGGTCAAGAGTGAAGCTGCTAACAGAATAGGGAAGCCTTGGGGTTTAGGAGTAGGGTGGGGATACCAGAGTTAGTAGAAACTGATTAGAATGTTTCCAATTCTTAAGAACACTGCAGCTGAGAGAACTAAATATGATAACATCTTTCATCTCCTCTGTTGCTAGTCATTGTGTTGAACTCTTTGTAAATATGTGCTATACTATCCTTCAAGATGTTCTCTGTTGTATGATCTTGTTGACTGCTTCATTTTTATAAGCAAGGACCCTAAGAGGAAAATCAGAACATGCATATACTAACTCCGCTTTGTAAGATTAAGAAGCAAGCTGAAGTTCTTTTTTTCTTTCTTTTTATAACACGTTTTTTTCCCTCTTAAAAAATGAGATATAATTTAAATACAAGGAAATGTACTCATTTTCAGTACACAACTAGATGGAGGAATTTTTTACCTATTTATATTCCTTGTCCTGGGCAGTATGGAACATTTCTGTCATTGTAGGATGAGGTTCTCAGTAGAATACTTACCTACCCTACCCCACCCAAAACCACTTCTGGCTATTGTAATAGAGGATTTTGCCTGTCCTGAACTTTATATCAATGGAATCATAAAGAAGGTTCTCTTCTGTGGCTGGTTTCTTTGTGTCGGCACAGTGTTTTTGAAATTTAACCGTGTTGTTGTCTGTGTCTTAGTTAGTTCTCTTCTTTTCTGAATAGTATTCCATTGTATAGATATATTGCAGTTTGTTTATTGATTATCACATAGATGGGCTTTATGGTTTGTTTCCAGTTTGGGATTCCTTTGACTATGATTATTCTTGTATCAGGGTGGACACAAGCATTTATTTCTGTTTAGGTATATTCTGAAACTGGGAAGCCTGGGACATACAGTAGACATTTGCTTGTCAAACACTGTGCCAGTTTTCCAAGGTGGCTGTATGATTTTACAGTCCCAGTAACATTTTAGGGAAGTTCCAGTTGTTTCCACATCTTTATGTACAGTTAGTATTTTTAACCTTTTAATTTTATCCATACTGTTCGGTGTGTTTAAAATTTTATTATGAATATTGTGACTGACCCTAACAAAATGATAATCAGTATACATGGCTACAAGGTGATGTTTCTTAGCAAAGAGAAGTCTAAAAACTATCGACTATATGATTTTAAAGCATTTTTAAAGTTAGTATCAATTTTATATAATTAAAGAAGGTAACTAAAGAGTTAATGGACACAAAAACAGCAAGTTAAGTAATAGTATTTGAAGATAAAGTTCCATGTTAAAACTTTAGTCATAGTAAAGGCTTAGGTCCTCTCTCATAACTTCCTGGCCTCCTTTGGTTTTTCTCTCTCTCTTCATTTTTATGCCTGAGCCTGCAGCTGCTAGCCTGAAATTTCACTTTATAGTGAAGTGTTATTTTAAGAAATTAAAATACTCGTAAAAATTTGCTTTCTAATTTTATTTGACTGAGTCTCTTGCTGTCTTTAGATACAGCAAGTACAATATAATAATCTCAATAAACATCTGAGGAAGAAAGTTATTTTTAAAGTTGAGGAAAAAATGTATCATTTAAGGTAATTGCTGCTAAATTTATTTCATAGGTTTAATTTAAAGTGCTTGTTAATAATTGCTGGCATTTGTTCAGTACATCTTTTAGCACTGTGTACATAATATATTAATTAATGTGTTAAATAGTAAAATTGGACTGTGAACATAAGTAAAATGGTTCTAAAATATGAAGAATCAGCCCACCAAATTAAAAAGGAATATTTAAATGTAGCTTTGTTTTGATGAAAACTAATAAACATTATACAAATAAAATGAGAGGAGTAAAATGCTTACTGTGCATTACTTTTTGAAAATATATTCAAATAATAGATGATAGCTAGAAACTTTCTCTGGCAAATGTATACCTTCCATTTTTTTGAAATTATATTTTGAAATTATTTTGTTTATTGGAATCTATTGATTGGGAAACTATAAATAAGGAAAACTAATACATTGAAATCATAGTCTTTTAACATGTTCACAAATTTTATCAGATTATTTTTAAAATAAAGATAAACACAGAAAATATAAATGTAGTAATAATGTGTATTTTATAATGCTCATTTGTGTGTGATTTTTATCTCTGCATTGAAGAGGAATCTCAAAAATATTCTTAAAATCAGAACCAAGCTTCTTCTAATTCAAAATTTCAGGTAATAATTTGAATAATACTGTTAATAATAGTGCAAATAGATTGATACTTGCTATTAAGATGTGCTTGTAAGCATAAGGCCGAGAACTTGGAATCAGGCAAAACCAGAATTGAATTCCAGCTCTGCTTGGTGGTGTGACTTCTGATGTTTCCTCATCCATTAAATGGGGGTCATGTTAACTCATTTTCTTGAGATATTTGAATGATTCTGTAAAGTTCTTATCATGGGAACATAAGCATATTTTACTTCCATTTACCTTAAGAGAAGTTAGGAAAATTGCTTTTCTTTGTTCTTCCATGGGACCTAGTGAAGGACATTGTAAACTTCTTCCCTCTCTAGCCATATTCTTCTTTCCAGTGATCACCAGTACATAGGCCCTGTCCTCTAAATTTGCTAGCTCCATGTTAGCACCATCCTTTGTCTTTTCAGCACAGGATACTGCCTCCATTCTTACTTTATTATGATTCTTTCTTCCCTTGACATCTGTTTCATTGAACTATACTATTTTCTTTCCATTCTAATAGTTCAATCCTCTCCTTCTCTCCCAATTTCCTCCTTTCTCTGCCACCAAGGTACAGAAATTCTATTTTAAGTCCTTTCCCCTCTGTCTACCTTCTCTTTTTTGGTGATCTCATCAAGATTCTCATTTATTTCCCTCGACCCAACTGTTTTGTTGGATATTTAAACCCGTGCTGGACTTTTTCCACCTGAATTTCTGGGCAGCACATCAAAGTCCAAGAATAAAAGTGAACATACCTTCCCCACCACTAGAAACTTTTCCTGCAGAGTCAGATGGAGGTTTTTCAGGGTCTAAAGCTAATAAAATTCAAGGAGTGCCAGTTAAGAAAAAGAATGCCAAATGTTAAATAAAAATGACCACGGTCCCTCTATTACCACCTGGTGTGAGGGGGAGTATGGCGAAGGAAAAACTGGAGCAGAAAGATTTAGAAGCTTAAGCGATCAAGATAGAAATGACTTTTTTGCAAGTTTTACAAAAAGATATGGCTATGTGAACACACTGCTGGGGTTCCCCCACTCGGGGTTCTAAAAGAAGTCCTATAGATAAGTGACCCTGAAGCTTAATATTCATTAGCTTCAAGTAAATTAATTCTATCTTTTTGGTCTTTCTAAATCTTAAATGGCACCCTGATTTTTTTGATCACTAAAGTGCAAAACCTTTAAATTAATTTCCGCTTCACTTTGGCTCTGTATCTAAACAGTTGCCTGTTTGCTGTTTTTGTTTTCATTGTATTCTTTGACTGCCAAAGATCTTAAAACCTCTAGTGGAGACAGTTCAATAGCTTTCTCATTGGCCTTCTCAATCATATACCCTGCTTAAAGTTTAGTCCCATTGCTAAATGAAAATATTACTTTCACCTCACTCTTACCAAAGTAAGTTCAAATAGGTCAGATTCCTAAGTTTTATATTTAAAACCCTTCCTTCCTTGGCCCCAGCCTCCTATTTTTCCAGTTTTTCAAATCTTTTCATAACTAGTCTCCTGATAATCCACCATAGAAGCTACACTGAACTACTTTGAGTTTCTAGAACATCTCTTTTATTTCTTAAAGTATATACTGACCATATTTGGAGTTAGATATTACTTGTTAGCACCCCTTTTATTAAGAGGAAGGAGTGTTTTCTACAACTTGTTATTTTCTAGCTCATACTAATGAATAAGTACAGACAAGCGTATTTTAGAAAAGGACTTAGAGGGAGCTCGATTGCATATTGATTTTAAACGTTGCATTAAAAAATGATGCTTTTTTAAAAAATCAAACCACTTATAAGGTCAGGATATTGAATACTGACAGTGGTATAAATAAAATTTGAGGCTGTGAAGGAAGTTTTCCATTCATTTTCTGAAATTCACATTATTCAGCCTCTCAACTTCCATTTGGTTCTCCATCAAACATTGCAAAGGCCTGTTTGCCTCCTTTTATTCAGAAATATGTATTGAGTGCCTGATAAGTGTCAAGCACAGTCTCTGTTCTTTATGGCTCTAGTCTCATAGTGGAGGACAGACTTTGAAACACTATAAAAGTTCTCAAAGTGTGGTCCCCAGATCAGCAGCAACAGCATCACCTGGAGATTTGTTTGATACAAATTCCTGTGTCCTACCCACACCTAATAAATCAGGAACTCTAGTGTTGGGGCCCAGCAAACCTGTAGTTTAACAAGCACTGCAAGAGATTCTGCTGCATGATAAAGTTTGTTACAATCTATTTCTTGAGCAATAGCAGACATTGGTGACCCTGCTGGGAATTGTTAATGGGGGGGAAGAAGACTTCTGATGAAGTTTTATGGAGGATAAGACCTATGAGCTGAATCTTGGAAAAATACTGTCTAATAGTTATTTTTATGCCTGCATTTTAGTAAGTTCTAATATATAACTAAATCATTTTGACTTTTCAAAATCACAGTTAATAATGAAAAATAATGCTAAAGTTATTTTATAGTTGGAAGAGAAATCATTTTAGAATATGCTTTAAAATATTGGTGGACTAGTTAATACAGAATGACTTACAGATAAAACACTGATAAGAAGGAATGCACTGTCCTCAAGGCTAATAGCATCCTTTAACTCCATGAGGTTAGTTTTTATTTTTATTTTTTTTTATTTTTTATTTTTTTTACTTTATTTTTTTTTTATTTTATAAATTTATTTATTTTAGTTGGGGGCTCATTAAATTATAGCTTTAGAATTTCATTTTTCAAGAGTTAGGTTTTTTTTTAATAATTTGGGGTGAATGACTTGAGATAGAAATAGCAGTGAGAAAAATAAAATAGCATTGGCTTATAAGTAAATCTTTGGCACAGGCAAGGAATGAATTTATATCTAAATTCATATCCTGCCTCTACTCCACCTTATTAGTTGTCAAATCTAATGATAGATTAGAGAGCTTTGCATACTTATAGGGTAGCGTAATTCTAAAAGAATCATCACATGAAAGATTCCTTGTCTAAGAAATCACTGTTGTCAATTCCTTATTTAGGATGTGTGTGCATACTGAAGAGGCTATCTCTTAGTGATCAAATACATTAAAATCCCAGAAACATTCTTGATGGACCAAGTTATTAAATCCAACTCCCCTGTTCATACTCTGTCCCGGAATACCATCACCACCACGTAAGGTGTGTTTGGAGTGTTTTGTTTGTTTGTTTTTTCCTTTTAAATGATTGTTTTGAGGCTCTTCTCTGTGGAGCTGAGGTGATAAAGGGCAGTGGCCCTAAGTGTTCCTTGGGGTAACCTGTAACCTCATCAGCCCTTGTCTCCAGGTAATCCTTGATGTAATGTCTGGGCTAGCAGTCAGTGCTCAGCCTCTAGAATGAACCCAATTCTGCCTTGAAGAGCACATCAATTAATCAACAAATGTAGAGGGATAAAGTAACTTATAAAATAACATAATTGAATACATGTCTTAAACCTGGCTCTTTTTTGACTTTCCCATTTTTTAGCTCTGTGGTCACGAGTGGGTCAGGGCTTCCCGGGTGGCTCAGTAGAAAAAAATTTGCTGGCCAAGCAGAAGATGCAGATTCTATCTCTGGGTCAGGAAGATTCCCCTGGAGAAGGAAATGGCAACCCACTCCAGTATTCTTGCCTGGGGAATCCCATGGACAGAGGAGCCTGGTGGGCTGCAGTCCCTGGGGTCACAAAGAGTTGGATGTGACTTTATGACTAAACCGCCACCACCACCATAGTGGGTCACTTTACCAAGCCAAGCATCTGTTGTAATTTGACTAATTTTCATCTGTAAAATGGGGAAAGGAAATTCATATAAGATAATGTTTTAAAATAATTTAATGTAATATTTGGCATATTATCTACTTTTAGCTAGTTTATTGTTATATATTGTTGTTTAATTGTGAAATTGAATACTATACTATTCTTATTGTGGAATGGAAGGCAGTATTAGAGATACTGAAAAATGAGGTTAATTACTGCTAATCTTTGTGATTTTTCTCAATTTAGAGCAAAATCAGAAGCACTAGGCCCCTTCCATTTGCTATCTTTTAAAAGATAGCCAAAGTTCAATCCCTCCCATTTCTTGAAAAGTACTGTGTGCATGCTCAGTTGCTTCAGTCATGTCTGACTCTTTGCGACTCCATGGTCTGTAGCCTGCCAGGCTCCTCTGTCCATGGGTTCTCCAGGCAAGAATACTGGAGTGGATTGTCATTTCCTTCTCCAGCAGATCTTCCAACCCAGGGATCAAACCCATGTCTCCTGCATTAGCAGGTGGATTCTTTACCACTGGGCCACCTGGGAAGCCCTGAGAGGTACAAGTTCAAATTTACAAACTGTGTCACTGGTCCATAGGATGGAAAAGATGTCTGTATACTGGAATATGAACTTCAGTTTCTCTCAGTGAACAAATCTCAGTTCACTCCTTGTCTAAAAGGGAAATACTGAATTCAGTAACTTAATCCCTGTTAGCTTTGAGTTTTCTTAGGTTTAGGAATACAGACAGGAGATCACTAAGTGTTGAACTAGTGATAGCATAATCTTGGGTATCACTAAAGACTTTGTGTATCTCTTTGATGTAGAGACATGCATTTCAGCTACATATTTTCTTTTGTGTTCTAGCTTGCCTACATACTAAGTACTCTCCCTGAATTGTGCATGGCTGGAGGCCAAAGAATGCTCTTGTTCCAGTGAGACTGCCTAATATTAATGTTTATATGGTTACTGACTTTGGGACTTTTGCTTTAGAGGGTGATGATTTTCTCCTTGTTTTTTCAGCTTTCCAGTTGTTAATAATCAATCCCAAATGCCTAAATTCTTTCAGGATGACGAGGACATAATTTGCTACCACAGATTTTCCTACACAACTCAGGGCTGCAGTAATTTGGCATGACAGAAGGTGTGTGCTGCCAGCAAAGTATCAGAAGATGGAAGAGTACAAACCATTGCTGTTTGAATCAGATGGCATTTGATGCACATTCCATGAGTTCAATGAACAGAACAGGCAGACTTATGGGTGTTTGTGGTCTTCTCTTCATATCCTTGTCAGACCAGTTACTGAGATTAGCCATTAAACTCTGTTTCATGTTGCAGCGTCATAGCCCTTGTTTCCTTTGACTTGAGTGGGTGTTCAGTCACTCAGTCGTGTCTGACTCTTTGCAACCCTATGGACTGTAGCCCGCTAGGTTTCCCAGGCAAGAATACTAGAGTCAGTTGCCATGCCCTCCTTTAGGGGATCTTCTAGATCCAGGGACTGAACCCACCTGCTGCATTGCAGGTGAATTCTTTACCCCTGAGCCACTGGGGAAATCCTTATCTTCATGTGTTTGAGCCTCATCCCATATCCTGTATCTACAGCCAGAAATACCCTCCTTCCTTCTCTCTGACTTTTTAGCTCCCATCCACTCATCCATTTCCTAAACCCTAGCTCTATTCTCAGAAGCCTTCCCTTAATACTCCTGATCATGCTGATTTGTCTCCCATTTGAATTTCTGTGTCACTTAATGTCAAATCATTTGACACTGCTAAACCATTTGGCAGTTTATTTTACTGTTTTCCATATTTTGTCTAATTCTCTCCAAGTGCAGATCTTCTCAAGGATAATGTCCTTATTGTAATGTACCATGTTTCTTTTATATTCCTTTACCAAACAAATCCATCCCTACCTCCAGACTAACCTAATTCTAATCACATACTAGACATTGTTCTCCAGTATGACTCAATGAATACTTTAAAAGATTGCTGATTTTTTTCATCTGACTAAACAAGAGCAAATTGTTTTAAATGTGATCATGCAAGACCTTCCTATTAGAAATGTCAGTCACATGTTCTTAAGATTTTAAAATACTGTGGAAGTCTTTTGCTTGTAAATCTTTAAGTCATCCATCAGTTTGCGATGATCTTGATTACAGGAGAATCAAGGGTTTGGGTGGGTGTGTGGTGGAGATGATTAGAAAGCTCAGTCTTCCCAGAAAAGTGTTAGGTTTTCATTATACTATCTGAACACCTCTCATTTCTGTAAGTGCTTTGCTCTCTGGATTGGAGAAGACTGGGTCCTACCAAAGTGACTGTTGTGTTTCTAACAGGAAAGAATGCAACTTGTGTTAAAACTGGAAGAGGCAAGGATGGAAAGGTTACTGGGTAATGCATTTAGTGCTTGGGGGACAGAGGAAGTAAGTATGAGGGGGGATAGTGGTTGACCCAGGAGACATCAATAGGTTGTGACTGCATCTAAGTTTCTAGTCTTGCGAGGTGGGTGTAGGAGAGCTCTTTAATTTTCTAAGGTGCTATTCCCATCTCCTGGGCTTCAGGTGGCAGAGTGGTAGAGAATTTACCTGCCAATGCAGGAGATTCAGGAGACACAGGTTCATTCCCTGGGTCAGGAAGATTCCCTGGAGAAGGAAATGGCAACCCACTCCAGTATCCTTGCCTGGAAAATTCTATGGACAGAGGAGCCTGGCAGGCTACAGTCCATGGGGTCACAAAGAGTCGGACACAACAGAGCACACACTCATTCCCTTCTCCCACTCAGCCTTGATACTGTTTTTTCCTGCAGGTCAGCCTTCCTTAGAATAAATGTTTTTGCTGCTGGTTAAGTCTTTCAAAGGACTCCTCTCTTTAAGGTAACAGAATTCAGACATTTTCAAGATAAAGGAGTCTGAGATCAAAATGGGCTTCCCTGGTGGCACAGATGGTAAAGAATCTGCTTGCATTGCAGGAAACACATGTTTGATCCCTGGGTTGGGAAGATCCCCTGGAGAAGGGAATGGCTACCCACTCCAGTATTCTTGCCTGGAGAATTCTATGGACAGAGGAGCCTCGTGGGCTATATCTCAGTGCAGTCACGGAACAATAATGGACACTCAAAAATGACTGTCATTTGAGCCACTGTAACTTTATGCTACACTTTATGAAGCATAGTATTTCTAATTTTGTTTTCATTTTTCATAATGCAGCTGCAATATATAATTAATGATGGGGAAATGCTATAAAACTAGACCAGAAACTAAAATAATTAAATAAACAGACATTTTCAACTTTCAGTCAGGGGAGCTAGAGTTTTTATTATTCCACTGACTGTGAAAGTGTATGACAGAGAACATCCTCAATTTAACCTAAAGTTTTGCTGTTTTGTTAAAACATGATTTTTGAGGAAAAAACTCAAATGTGAAACATTTTCTAATGTTTATACTAATATGCATATTATAACTTTTTCAGTGAAATTACTTACCATTTACAATCCCCACGTTGGGGTCCAGGGACCCCATTGCCACATGTGCTTATCAAAACATTAATTTTTGCTAATCTGGTGAATGAGCAACGTTTCTCATTGTGATTTAATTTGAATATTCCCCCTTAGTAATGAAGATGTTCATTCATGTTTTCATGTTTCTTGGCTATTTGCGATTCCTCTTCAGTGAAGGATCTGTTCATATTTTCCATCCATTTGTTTTCTGTTAGATTATCTTATCCTCATTGATTGTTCAGAATTCAGTGTATTTTATAGGTATATTCTTCCAGTTTGTGCTTTGAATTTTCACTTTTAAAGTTGTGTTTTCTTTCTTTTTTATTTTCTTTTTCTTGGTGAAAAGAGTTTCTTTGTTTTAATGTAGTCAAAATAATTACTATTTTCATATAGTTTGCATCTTAATGTCTCATTTAGGAAATACTTTTCTACCCTGAAGTCATTAAATGTAAAACATGCACTCTTAAGGTTACAATATCTAGAATTAATGAATATCCTCCTCTGAAAATATAAAAAGACCTTTAAATGCTTTGATTTCCATTGCGTGTGTGCTACGTGCTAAGTTGCTTCAGTTGTGTCCAACTTTTTACGACCCTATGGACTGTAGCCCGCCAGGCTCCTCTGTCCATGGGATTCCCCAAGTAAGAATGCTGGAGTGGGTTGCCATTTCCTCCTCCAGAGGATCTTCCTGACTCAGGGATCAAAGCTAGTTTCTTAAGTCTCCTGCATTGGCAGATGGGTTCTTTACCACTAGGGTCATCTGCTGCTGCTGCTGCTAAGTCGCTTCAGTTGTGTCAGACTCTGTGCGACCCCATAGATGGTAGTCCACCAGGCCCCTCTGTCCCTGGGATTCTCTAGGCCATCTGGGAAGCCCATTAATGATCTCCTTAATCATGGTGACTTTGATTTTTGTTTTGTTAGCCCTATAAATTCAATACTGTTTATATTTTTATAGAGTATTTCTTTAGATTTGCCCAGGTATTTACCATTTTCTTTCCTTTTCCATTTCTATTTTAGACCTTTCTTCTGGGATCATTTTCCTTTTTTTTTTCCTGATGTACATTCTTTACAATTTCCTTTAGTGAGGATTTTTTGGAAATTACTTTCTCATATTTATTTGTTTGAAAATGTCTTTATTTTCACTTCATTCTGGAAGATTATTTCACTGGGTATAGCTGTGGTAGAACAGCTGTTGTCTCATACTTTGAAGATGTTATACCATCGGATAACTCCATGGCTTTGGCTTCTATTGTACATTTTTAGAAATCATTTGTAAATCTATCATTTAACACTTTCATATCTCTTGACTGTTTTAAAGAGCTTTGCTTTTGTTTATTTGTTTGTTCTGTTCTTTTACTAGCATACACCTTTCTAGGCGAGTGTTATTTTTTTTGTTGTTGTTTTTGTTTGTTTTTAACTTTGAATTCACTACACTTCCTGGTATAAGGATTTGTAGATAAGATGGTTGGATGCCATCATCGACTTGATGGACATGAGTTTGAGCAGGCTCCGGGAGTTGGTGAAGGACAGGCAAGCCTGGAGTGCTGCAGTCCATGGGGTCACAAAGAGTCAGACATGACTGAGCAACTGAACTAAACTGATCATTCATGAATTATGTAGAATAACCAAGCTCTTTCTCAATCTCCTCTCCTTCTCTTTCTGGAATGCTGATTATGTATGTGTATGTTAGACATTTTCATTGTCTTCTCCATATTTCTTAACTGGTCTTTAACAGTTTATCCATGAGTTTCAAATACATAACTGGAAGGGTTTCTATGAAAATTTATTTCATGATATTGGCAGGAATTCCAACATATTATTTTTAAATGCTCTCATCTCCTGAAAATAGTTATTTTTCTTTTTTATATCTTTTCTTAATTGAACTTTGGGGGAAATGGATTAATTGAGATTTGATGATATTTCAGGACTAAAAATTACTTGAAATAACTCCTATAGTAGATGTAGAATTCCACAGAACTCCTTTCAGTTCAACTAAGCCTTTCTAATTGATATTTTGGCATTTGGTCTGTTTTATAATAATAAGTCTATATCAGAATATGTATTTGTTACATAGTAATCTTATTTACTACTTCACTTATCTCCAGAATATTTGTTCTTACCTACATCTTTGGAATGATAACTTTTATGAATGGGTTTCCTATTTTATCATGTGATATCAACTATAAAATTTACTGTCTTTATTCCTTAGATGACAAAAATGGTTATACTAAGGAGAATCTTACAGATTGATCAACCCAACTTAATGTGTTATTTTTTGGCTGCACTAGCTAAATTTGACAAGATCTTCCCTTGTCTGTCTTCCATACTCCTATTCATTTTCACTGTTGCTTGATATTTGAGCTACCCTATTAAGCCCTTGAGATCCTCACTTTCAATCCCACTGCATTTTCTTGGCCTCCTACCTATTCCCAAAGCTCAAGTCATTGGGTAGGATTTATAGTGGAGCAGAAGATGATAGATATAAGATTTCAGGAGTAGTAGAAATGTCTTACTACTTCACCAGATTTCCACTGCATTTTCTCTCTTCATTTAACCTCACCAAATTCTAAACATAGAAAACTAGCCTCATTCCTGACTATATAACCCTCAAGCTTCTAACTAAAATAAAAGTTCAGTATCATGATATTCAGAAGGAAATTCTTTGAAAATACCCCATCTTCCATTCTAATAAGTATCGCTTTTTGCATGCTTTCCTAATTATAACCAGTTCCTCCACCTTGTATTATTTCCTGCTTTCAGATTTGCAATGTCAATCCCTTTCCTGTATGTCTGGCCTCTACTCCTCCTGACTGAATTTCTGAAATTCTTTCAAGTTTGTCCTTTTACTCTACTATTTGTTTTCGTGGATGGGAACTACCACTGTAATTTGCAGAATAGGGCATCTATCTATTCCTGCACTTCCAAGATTGAACTCTGAGTAAAAGTTTCAAAGAAGCATTGCTTTGGTGATTAGTCTCCATAGTACTCTTGATATTATCTTTTAAAAATGCATCCTTTAATAAACCGGCCTTTGTTGGGCTAGCCGAGGAACCTAAACACCATTTTCAACATTTTTTTCTATGGGAAACTTAATACAGAGCTTGGTACAACCGGGTTGTAAATGGACTCTTGGTATATAGCCCATTTGTAAGCTGGGCACTGGCTGTACAGAAGAGAATTTGATCACCATGTGGGCTGGGAGGGAAATGCCTTCTGTTAACCAGCAATGCCACAGATTTGAACATTGCACATTTGTTTTGTGTAATCTTCCATCTAACTGTGAGCAAAGAGCATGATTGAAGTGCTGCTGATTATGTCTAATGTTTATAGATTCCATTTTAGCAGAGCAGACTGCTGTGTTCCATCATTCTATCTTAATTCTAAATATGATTTCCATTGTCTCCCCTCTTTAGTCACCCAGCAGCAGAGCAGCGAAGTAATTTTACCTTGCAGTTCAGTAACTTTTAATTGCCTGTTCAGTTCACTTGATTCTGAGAAAAATGGAGTTGCTGCCTATGCAGTTTTAGTTGCCAGAACCTCAATTGTTAAGCACTTAAAGGCTAAAATGGGAAAGGAGCTCACGTAGTCTTTAGAGAGATAGAGCAGAAAGGAGACCCCACTGTGTTTTATTATGATTGTTATGGCTTTGTGGTTTTGTATGTGTGTGAGTGTGTTTTAAAGAATCAGAGCATTATCTATAAAATGTACACCAATATATAATATATATAACATTTCTTATATCCTTTTTTCCCCAAGCATATTCTAAGCACAAAAGTTACTTTATAATCAGAATTTTTAAGTGTTTCTGAAGGAGGATAAAACAGTGGCATTTTAGGTTGGGAAAGGCTTTTGAGATCACCTAGTCCATCACCCTCATTTTAAGTGTAAGAGAATTGGAATTCTCAGAGGAATTCCAGAATTGCTTCAGGCCAGGACTCCAGCTAGGACCCCTATGAGCATTCATGTAAACATTGGTTTGTTTTCTCTCATTCTTGGCATTTGTCTTCATGATCCTGGTGGAGAATATATAGTTTTAGAACCTTTTATTCTAGCTGTCTTATAATTACAGAGAAACTATCCTATGTTTTTCACTGGTACTTCAACACTCCTAAACCACTCTTTATCTGAACATGATGGCATTTGGAAACAATAGATTTAGTACATTATTGATTTCAATGCCCATATAACCATGTAGAATGAATTTTTTATTTTTTTTCCTATAAGGGAGTAGAACTGTTCTGACCTTATGAGTGTTGAAAAAAGAGAAGGAATCTGCCCTTTGTAGTTGTGGCGAGGTGCTTTTGATTTGAGCTGAGGAGGAAAGGGAACAGAGGGATTAAGTATTTTCTGGAAGCTTTTCAGAGAGTTGTTTTGTTTTCATTTTTAAAGTGACCAGACCCACGCCTTTTATTTATTTATTTATGTATTTTCTTTGTAACGAAACTGTCTGAGCCCATATGGGAAAGAGATGAAAGTGAAGTTTATATTTTTGAAATAGGAAAATTGTCTTCAGAAACTAGCATTTATTTAACATTCCTTAATATTCAAGTGAATGCTAGTTTCTTCTATCAAAGATTGGGGTCTCTAGGTAAGGACTCTCTTTTCTGTTCAGAATCAACCTGTTTTGAAACTTCCATCTTGAGCATGCAACATGTACTGTTTTTTCATCTTCAGGATTTCCAGATACTCAAATTATCTATGTAAACAATTGTGTGAAAATTGTTTTTGTCAATTAGCTTATATGGATTAAACTACATTATATACTGCTGGACTGACAAAGTCCCTGTGTTCTGTGTTTATGTGCTTGTGCATAAAGCATTTTGAATAGAGCTCCACATGACCACTGCCGGCAAACTCTTTGCTATGCTTCTAGCTGCCAAGTGGATGAAAATCTCTGAAGTGTGAGACATGTCTCTTCAGTGTCCTCAGCTACCTTTTCTTCACCCTTTGTCTTCCCTGAAGACATTAAATATCCCCGCAGACATGATGTCTTCCACAAAAGGGGGGAACTGATACCAATCATTTATACTTCTGTTTAATTGGCCTGGCTACTCTTGGACAGAGATGCTCTTGATGATCTCAGCTAAGGAGTGTCATCCATCTCTGAGAGTTTTGTACCTGCTTAAATATATAATTTCTGCTGTGCATTGTGATGTCTGCTTAGATTTCTTCTGCTCACACCTAACCCATCACCACATGAAGGGACTAAAGCTTGCTGGTACCCACAGGGCAGATGATCAAGCAAATAACCTCAGGGCCCACAGCTCCCAGGACCGGAGGACTGCCTGAAGGGCTGTTTGACCTAGCCTTCCTCCTTTTTTTTTTTCCCCCAGACTTTAAACTTTTTATTTTATATTGCAGTAGAGCCAATTTCATGGATCTGGTTGCCAAATCTCATGAGCATCCTCATGGAATAAATACTCATCCATCCCAGGAGTATTAGTGGCATTGAGGAACCAAGTTGTAACACTGTAATTGTGAGAGCTTCGGGTGGGAACAGGGCTTCCCAGGTGGTGCTAGTGGTAAAGAACCTGCCTGCCAATGCAGGAGACTTAAGAGACATGTGTTCAATCCCTGGGTCTGAAAGATCGTCTGGAAGAGGAAGAGGCAACTCATTCCAGCATTCTTGCCTGGAGAAGACCATTGACAGAGGAGCCTGGTGGGCTATAGTCCACAGGAGTGCAAAAAGTCACATGATCAAAGCAACTTAGCATGCTCACAGGGTGGAAACTAGGGAAGTGGGAGTGAGCAGAATGAAAGGCATAAAGAACAGAAGATGGCTATTCTTCATCTTGGCATTGATTAAAGACATTGATGCAATAATTCTGCATATATTGGAATTTATACTACATTTTCATAAATTAGCACAAGCATGCTTTTTACCATTCAGTAGAAATCTCACTTTTTTTTGAACTAATTGTGTAACATATATTACCTTATATAATGTTATCTTGGGCTTCCCTTGTGGCCCAGCTGGTAAAGAATCCGCCTGCAATGCAGGAGACCTGGGTTCGATCCCTGGGTTCAATCCCTGGGTTGGGAAGATCCCCCTGAGAAGGGAAAGGCTACCCACTCCAGTATTCTGGCCTAGAGAATTCCATGGAGTGTATAGTCCATGGGGTCGCAAAAAGTCAGACATGACTGAGCGACTTTCACTTATAATGTTACCTTATACTTTTATTTATCTCTTAATAAATATGACCAGTGTCCTTAGCTATCAGTGTTTCAATCTTTTCTGCCTAAGGCATCACCTTGATCAGTTGTTGTGTTCAGTCACCAAGTTGTGTCGGACTCCTTGCAATTCTATGGACTCCAGCACACCAAGTTTCTCTGTCCTTCACTATCTCCCAGAGTTTGCTCAAATTCATGTCCCTTGAGTCAATGAGAAATCTGTATGCAGGTCAGGAAACAACAGTTAGAACTGGACATGGAACAACAGACTGGTTTCAAATAGATAAAGGACTATAGCAAGGCCACCCTGCTTATTTAACTTATATGCAGAGTACATCATGAGAAACACTGGGCTGGAAGAAGCACAAGCTGGAATCAAGATTGCCAGGAGAAATATCAAGAACCTCAGATATGCAGGTGAGACCACCCTTATGGCAGAAAGTGAGAAACTAAAGAGCCTCTTGATGAAAGTGAAAGAGGAGAGTGAAAAAGTTGGCTTAAAGCTCAACATTCAGAAAACTAAGATCATGGCATACATGATCACTTCATTGCAAATAGATGGGGAAACAGTGGAAACAGTGGCTGACTTTATTTTTTGGGGTTCCAAAATCACTGCAAATGGTGATTGCAGCCATGAAATTAAAAGACGCTTACTCCTTGGAAGGAAAGTTATGACCAACCTAGACATATTCAAAAGCAGAGACATTACTTTGTCAACACAGGTCCATCTAGTCAAGGCTATGGTTTTTCCAGTAGTCATGTATGGATGTGAGAGTTGGACTATAAAGAAAGCTGAGTGCTGAAGAATTGATGCTTTTGAACTGTGGTGCTGGAGAAGACTCTTGATAGTCCCTTGGACTGCAAGGAGATCCAACCAGTCCATCCTAAAGGAGATCAATCCTGGCTGTTCATTGGAAGGACTGGTGTTGAAGCTGAAACTCCAATACTTTGGCTGATGTGAAGAGTTACTGATGTGAAGAGCTGACTCATTGGAAAAGACCCTGATATTGGGAAAGATTAAGGGCATGAGGAGAAGGGGACAACAGAGGATGAGATGGTTGGATGGTATCACCGACTCGATGGACGTGGGTTTGGGTAAACTCCAGGAGTTGGTGATGGACAGGGAGGCCTGGCGTACTGCAGTTCATGGGGTAGCAATGAGTTGAACACAACTGAGCGACTGAACTGAACTGAACTTATTCGATAATACTATCTAACAATCTCATCCCCTATCACCCTCTTCTCCTTTGGCCTTCAATCTTTCCTAGCATCAGGGTCTTTTCCAGTGAGTCTGCTCTTTGCATCAGGTAACCCAAGTATTGGAGCTTCAACTTCAGCATCAGTCCTTCCAATGGATATTCAGAGTTGATTTCTTTTAGGATTCTCTGGTTTGATCTCCTTGCTGTCCAAGGGACTCTTCAAGAATCTCCTCCAGCACTGTAGCGTGAAAGCATCAATTCTTTGATACTCAGCCTTCTTTGTGGTCCAACTCTCACATCCATACATAACTAATGGAAAAACCGTAGCTTTGACTATATGGACCTTTGCTGACAAAGAGATCTCTCTGCTTTTTAATACACTGTCTAGGTTTGTCATAACTTTTCTTCCAAGGAGCAAGCATCTTTTAATTTCGTGGCTGCTGTCACTGTTACAGTGAATTTGGAGGCTAAGAAAATAAAATCTGTCACTGCTTCCACTTTTTCCCCTTCTATTTGCCGTAAAGTGATGGGACCAGATGTCATGATTTGCACTTTTTGAGTGTTGTGTTTTAAGCTATCTTTTTCACTCTCCTCTTTAACCTTCATCAAGAAGGCTCTTTAATTCCTCTTTGCTTTCCTCATTAGAGTGGTATCATCTGCATACCTGAGGTTGTTGATATATCTCCTGGCAGTCTTGATTCCAGCTTGTGATTCATCCAGCTTGGCATTTTGCATGATGTACTCTGCATGTGCGAGAGTGCTAAGTCACTTCAGTCGTGTCCAACTCTTTGTAACCCTATGGACTGTAGCCTACGCAGGCTCCTCTTTCCATGGGATTCTTCAAGCAAGAATACTGGAGTGAGTTGCCATGCCCTCTTCCAGGGATCTTCCCAACCCAGGGATCATACCTGCATCTCTTATGTCTCCTTGGCAGGCAGGTAGGTTCTTTACCACTAGTACCACCTGGGAAGCCTATATAAATTAAATAAACAGGGTGACAGTATACAGCCTTGTCATACTTTTTTCCCAATTTTGAACCAATCAATTGTTCCATGTAAGGTTCTAACTGTTGCTTTTTGACCTGCATACAAGTTTCTCAGGAGTCAGGTAAGTGGTCTGGTATTCCCATCTCTTGAAGAATTTTCCAGTTTGTTGTAATCCACCCAATCAAAGGTTTTTATGCAGTCAATGAAGCAGAAGTAGATATTTTTCTGGAATCTCCTTGCTTAGTCAGTTAGGGGTGCTATGATAAAAATTCTATAGACCTAGTAGCTTAAATCACAAATGTTTGTTTCTCATAGTTTTAGAGGCTGGGAATTCCATGATCAAGGTGCCAGCAAATTTGTTGTCTGGTGAGAACCCTCTTCTGGATTGTAGGGTGCTGACTTCTCATTTTGCTCTCACATGGTAGAGAGAAGAGACAGCTCTCCAGAGTCCCTTTCCCAAAGGACTAATATCATTCACAAAGGCTCCACTCTCACAACCTAATTATCTCCAAAAAGCATGGCCTCCTAGTACCGTCACTTTGGGAGTTAGAATTTCAAGCTATGAGTTTAGGGGAGACACAAATATTCAGACCATTGCAGGTAGCAGCTCTCATGGGAGCCTAGAGAACTCCATCAGCGTTCCCTGGCACACTTTCACAAATCACCTGTATAGTACTTATGCACAATAAGGTTTGAGAATCACTGTCTCTGTCAAAAACCTAAAAATCTTTAACCAAGTGGTGGACAGTAGTTTACTTTTTCATCATTTTTTGGTTATATTTTTGTTGTTGTTGTTCATGATGAACAAGGTAGCTTAAACCGTAATAGATTTATTTGGCTCACCTTAGGGGTAAATATGATATAGTCATTTTCTAGTGACTGTATGAGCAGTGAAAAGATTCAGAAGGGTAGTGTTCTAAATTCTCTTCCGATGAAATTCAGAAGGGATCCCCTGCCCCTGAAACATATCTCATTTTCTGCATGTGTGCAGGGTGGGAGCCAGTTGTGAAACTTTTGGGTATATACACAAGAATATACAGAGGGGGAAAGTTAAGAATGGTCAGAGGGGGAAATATCAAATGAATTGAAAATGTAAAACCACTGTCAAAATTACTGTCAAAGATACCTATATTAAGAATTTAGATCATGATTCTGTGACCATGTATAAAAACTGTAAAATTTTCCAAGCCTAAAAACAAAACGAAGAACAAACAGCCATCTCATAGACATACCACTATTTTGCTCATGTCAGCTCTGCCTGCACCATCCTTTTTTCCCCCTCTATACTGTGACTGCCCTCCCATCCTGTATA
The DNA here is from genome assembly GCF_054371585.1 of Giraffa tippelskirchi. Classification (NCBI taxonomy): domain Eukaryota; kingdom Metazoa; phylum Chordata; class Mammalia; order Artiodactyla; family Giraffidae; genus Giraffa; species Giraffa tippelskirchi. The sequence goes on from NC_137278.1 coordinate 69,767,096, forward strand.
TCTGTGTTCAATTTCTCATAGCACAACCCTTCACTCAAGGTAAAGTCCCAGATCCTGATTCTGTGAGTACCCATGTTCCTCCTGTGAACTAAGATAAGGGTGAAATCTCAGAATTTGGTTGGACTGGTGAAGGGTAAACTTATTAGGAGCCTTGCCCAGGGAAAAATTGCCAAGCAAATTAAATTGAATTAGTGCATGAACTGGGTCAAACTCAGATGAAAGTGAATTTATTTAGTGATTAATACTAATAATGAAGAATTAATGCATCAACATCAATTTATCAAGGCTTGGATGATGACTTCTATTCATTTTGCTTTCCCTTCTGCTCACTCCCATTCCCAATTACCACCCTAGCCTCTCACAATTAAACCATTGTGACTTGATTTTCCAGTGCAATTTGCCTTCTCCAAGTGCCTAGATATTTATTATTATTTATATTTGTGTTTATTTATGCTTATCTATATTTATTTATACATTTAGTATGCTCTGAGCTTTTTGGCAATAAAGAGCCACAGATGTAGGTGGAAGCCCAAGCCAACTTCACCAAGCAGTTTCTCTGCCCTGGAAGTCAAATGACAGTAAAAGAAATTTTAATTTTTTAAAAGAATTCAGCTGTCCTCTACTTTTTATATAACATAATTGATAATTATTTATAAAACCTTCAAGACACTAAAGAGCAATGGTTGCATATTACTTAAAGACCATCATGACATAGCAATAAAGATAACTCTAGGGTCCTCTTGAGTTGATGGTTTCCACAGCATAATGTGAGTTGTTATGTGAAAAAGTACACTTGTGGTTAATGGATAACAATCCCACGTGAGGCATATTTGCCACCAAATGCTGTTTAGGCATAAGTCTGCTTATATAGGCAATCATTTTATATATTCTGCTTTCTATTTGGCTTCTTTATTATGTGGAATATAACCAAACATACAGAAAAATGAACTGAAATGTATGAAGTAAATCATCACAAAATAAACAGCTGTGTGAACACCGCATGTGTGGTTCAAGTTAATACCACAGAACCTGTCATTTTAAGCTCCTCATCCCAAAGTTAACTATTCTTTTTGCTTCTCTCCTTAAAGTTTAGTTTTTCATATAATTGAAATTTACATAAATAAATCATACAGTATATATTCTTTTTGCTTCTATTCTTTTATGCTATTTTGCATTCTCAAGATTCATACATATTCTTATATATAACTATAGTTCATTTAAGTTCAGTTCAGTTCAGTCGCTCGGTCATGTCCGACTCTTTGCGACCCCATGAATCGCAGCACACCAGGCCTCCCTGTCCATCACCAACTCCCAGAGTTTACCCAAACCCGTGTCCATCAAGTCGGTGATGCCATCCAACCATCTCATCCTCTGTCATCCCCTTCTCCTCCTGCCCCCAATCCTTCCCAGCATTAGGGTCTTTTCCAATGAGTCAACTCTTCGCACGAGGTGGCCAAAGGATTGGAGTTTCAGCTTCAACATCAGTCCTTCCAATGAACAGCCAGGACTGATCTCCTTTAGGATGGACTGGTTGGATCTTCTTGTAGTCCAAGGGACTCTCAAGAGTCTTCTCCAACACCACAGTTCAAAAGCATCAACTCTTCAGTGCTCAGCTTTCTTCACTGTCCAACTCTCACATCCATACATGACCACTGGAAAAACCATAGCCTTGACTAGATAGTTCATTTAAAAATTACTGTAATTACTGTATAGTATTCTGTATTCTAAATATGCCAAAATATATTTATCTAATTTGTTATGGATGGACATTTGTGTTTTCTCCAGTTTGGTCTCTGAACATGCATTCTCATTTCTCTTGATACACATTGGCACACATTTCTATTTGGTATAAAGCAGGAATGAAATGTGGAATGGTGAACCATAGAGTATGTATTTCTGCAGCTTTAGTGGATGATGTCAAACTGTTTCCCACAGTGGCTGTACAAATTTATATTCCCAGAATATTTTGTCTACACTCAGCATTGTTGGTCTTTTCAATGTGAGTTCATTTGATGGTTGTTTACAGATTTTCTGCATTTCCTTTTGACTTTTGTAGCATGACTCTCCTTTTCCAAAAGAGTTTGCATTTGTATCTCGGGCACAGATACAAACACATATATTCACTACTTTTGGGTCTGAGAATAAATAACATTGGAGATATATATGTTTTTATACTTCAAGCTACAGAGGCAAATGTTCCTCTGGCAACTACTCTATATTTCTATAGATTCGAAGACATGACACTGTGTCATCCATATCATATAAGCATTTGGATGTTTTGCATTCCAAATTTCTAATTATAATTTGTTTCGCACTTCTTTCTATAATGAAAAATATTTTTGAAAATTCAAAAGTAAATTTTGTGCACTGAGAAGAAATTTTCCCTTATTTTATTTTTTTCACCATCCTGTCTTTTTCTCCCAACTTGCTAATTCTTCATAAGCAACACTGTGAATGATATCATTGGCTCTGACTACCTCCAATGCGGTTTTGAGGGAAGGACACACTTGGTCAGCGGGTATGTTCCATCTAGACTCAGGCTGTCAGTGGAGGACATTTTCACTTTTTGTCTCATGGGGGCTAAAGAGCCCTCTGGGAACTAAAACTTATACTCCATAAATAGAGTATATACTCCATAAATAGACTCCTGTCTGCTACAGTGCATATCTCTAAATACTCAAATCAACATTTGTAGCTTGTAAATAGAAACTCTGAAAAATTCCCTTTGGTAATTTATTATCTGGAAACATTTGATCTTCCATAATACATGTCTTTTTTTTTCATTTTTTTTCTTTTTTAGATCATTTGTTAAATTGAACGATATGAAACTCCATTGTGATTTGATTAAGCAATCTTTGAAATTAGTTTTGTTTTAAAGAATAGATGAGATAATCCTTGACAGTCATGATTCTTTTGTAAACATGTGTTATATAATACCCTGTTTCATAGAGAAGTAGAAAACATTACTTTCATGGCTTATTTTTCCTATGTTGAAATTTTAAAAAGGCTATGTTTATTTTTGGTACACAGATTTATCTAAAAGGTTTTAATAGTCCTGCAGTCTTTGCTATTATCCAGGAAAAAATGGAACTTATGTTGTGCAAATGATAGGATACCACATTTGTTTTCTTCAAAGTTTTTAATTTGAAAAATATTAAGAGACACAGTAGTGGAAAAAAATTGCCCACACCTCACTACATGATAGTTGTAAATACAACCTTATAAAGTAAGATATGACAATCGCTTTGTCTGCTGTTAGTCTCTTTTTTCCTCTAAGTATATATCAATTATATAAAGATATAATTATGCATAAATATGCACATAAATGTATGCATATTTAAATAGGCACCACGACATCCAAATATACCTTATAGATTAAATTTGGATATGCCATCTAGTAATTCTGAAAGTATTGCATTGATTGATTTTTGTTGCAGGTTTAATTTTGGAAGAAATAGCAAGTAATATTCAAATTGATGGATCATTCTGTAAGGAGAGTCATTTGAGGACAATAGGCTGTATTCTTGTACATCGCCTGAGGAGGACTCTATTTTAGTGGCCTGAAATCCAGATAGAAACAAAATATCATTTCAGAGAGTAACAGGATGCAGTGCTCAAATTGAGCAGCCTTGGGCACAAAGGATCATCCTTTCTTTCAAAGTCTCCTTCTGAGTGAAATATATTGAGTGGCAGTGGGTTATTTTTTCTCCCTTTCCAGTGTTGCAATTTTAGTTTTTTTCTGAATATGTGGTGGGAGTTAAAGGACCTAGAAATTCATTCTCCCTGTTGTAAGGCAAACCGTTCCAAGTGGGCAATTAGGTTACTCAAGAGCTGAAAGCAGGGGACAATAAACAATCTTGGTCAAAATAATCCATGAGCATAGCCCAGCACTAACAGGAGCAAGACACTACCTCCTTTCTCCAACACTGCATTTCCTCCGTGCTCCTCAGACCCCTGGATGGAGCCAGAGGCATCCAAACTATATTTTAGCTATGCTTAGCATTGAATAAATACTTGTGGGCTGACCTTGAAATCTAATATATCATTTTGATTAAATTGTTCTTTAGTTGTTAAGTTGTGTCCAACTCTTTTGTGAACCCATGGACCGTAGCCTGCCAGGCTCCTCTGTCCTTGGGATTTCCCAGGCAAAAATACTGGAGTGGGTTGCCATTTCCTTCTCCAGTGTATCTTCCTGACCCCGGGATCAAATCCATATCTCCTGCATTGCAAGTGAATTCTTTACCACTGAGCCACTAGAGAAGCTCTTAAAATAATAAATATTATTCTGCTTAAGGATAAGAGTACTAGGCAGTTTTCTGCACACAAGGGGTTTTCATGGTACTTATGGAGATATGACAGTTTTGGAAACAACTATAATAGATGGCATGAAAAATGCCATGAAAAGAGGCTTGATGAGCCATGACTCAGATGGCATGGAAGGTGGACAGCACCTTATCAATCATTCACTACTACCAGGGTCAAAACTTCACAACCAGTTGAAGAAACTCAATCAGTTAATTTCTTGTTTGAGTTAGCCAGACTGTGGTTGAGGAGGGGGAAAAATAACCCTCACTGTTGAGACTTGCTGATTAGATGTCAAAGCGCATTGGATCTTCAGCACATTCTGTTAAAGTGCAGAACCTCACTGTTCCTCTGAAGTGGGGCCTGAGACTCTGCATTTTTCCCAGCTCCCGGGTGATGCTGAGGATATCAGTCCTGGAACCACACTTTGTGTAGCAAAGAACTAGATCAGGTGAGAAGTAAAGCAATGACAATGACAAAAAAAAGAAAAACACCATCCCCAAATAACAAAGTAACTAGCAAGCAAAAAGACTCAGCTTTCCTGACAAAATTTGACAAAAGATGTTGAGTTCTGGTCCTGTATCGTTATAAATCAATCAGCTGTTATTTCACTTGAGTGGGTTTATTTCTTGCTTTTATTAATTGAAGGCAATGGAGAGAGGCTTAGTTTCGTGCTTTGCTAAAACAGGGCACCAGAAGAAAAGGTAAAATTCCTGTGCAGAGCCAATGGTTAAGGGTAAACCTGAAGCTATTTTCAGAACATTCAGTTGTAATAATCTAAAGACAAACCAGGATTTCTCTTCAGGTTTGAATCAGGAGGCTTCAATGAGAATAAAAAATTTATTTCTCTATCAAATTTAATAGCATGGTGGCTAGATATGGAATTTCCATCTATTTCCGAAATACATCTGAGGACATATTATGCAATTTACGGGTTTGGGGGAAAAAAAAGTGCCGTTATCATTACAGTTAAATTTGATAAATATTTATAAATAAAACTAAGGGAAAGATTATTTTTCTCTCTTTTATCTTCCATGTTTCTACCTCCATTAATTCTTATGGCCTACAACACAAGGCTGTGGACATGGGAACTGCAGTATATAAAAGCAGTTTATTTAATAACTCTCCTTTATCACAAAGTGCACTGGGTGAGAGATGATTCCTGCTGCTTTGTCAATAGAATTATTTAAAATATGATCTGAGAACATATCAACAGGAACTACAGCCGGAGAGGTTATGGTATTTGGGAGGTGTCATTTGTAGAACAATGTTATTTCTATGAGGGTGAAGGTCTGTGTTTCACACCGACTTTCAAACAACAGAAGAATCCATTTTAATAGGAAGCTTTCTTCAACACAACAATAACAATAATTGTAATACCTGCAAAATTCATTGAATACTTTCTACCTTCTTGCTACTATGCTCAGTATTTTACATTTTATTTCATTTAAACCTCATGATAGCTCTATGAGTTTACCTGCATTTCATTTAAGTCACATAATAACTCTTTGTGTGAGATACTGACATGTCCTCTATTTCATAGATGAGGAAACTGGGGCCTCAAGAGGTTAAATAACTTGCCTTAGTACATAGCTGACCAGATTTACACTTCTTGATCCTTAATCCTGCTCAACCAAGGATTGAAGTCTCCTCATAGGGCTCAGTCATGAACATCATTCTTTCCTCCAGGGGATCTTCCATCTTTCATTTCCTGCATTGGCAGGCAGGTTCTTTACCACTAGTACCACCTGGAAAGCCTGAATTTATCCACAGCTGTAGCCAATACATCTTGAAAATTAGGAACTTTGTATGTAAAGGACCAAAGAGAAGCTTACATGTACATGCAGGCTTCACAGTCCTAATCTATTCTTTTCTTGGGGAAGCGCAAAATACAGATTATATCCTATTGGGCAGAACCACCCATATGTTAATGACAGATGGATCAAAATTTAAACAAAGGGGACTATACTGTGGGATAGATGTGAATTTAAGTAAAAATCCTTTTAAAAAGGTAAGATTTGCCAAATTATTATTCAGCAAGCATGAGTATTAAGTTCTTGCTCTATACCTAGTGTTGTGCTAAAACTCACAAAATATGCTGTCTTGCAAAGGCAAATGGTTTGGGGATTATTTTCCTCTATTTGTGCATACATATCATCCAGCACTGACAACATGACAAACTTAATTTTATTTAGATGCAGCCCTCAGGCTCTTAGCCCTGAAAAGAGGCCCATCCCAAGAATCAGACATGTCATGAGGGCCGTTTTACCCATGAGTCTATTTGGAGGAACTTGTTTGGAAGGGGGAAGTTAGGGAAGGTTTTGAGTTACTCTCCCCAGAATCACAGTACAGCACTGTTGTGTGATCTTGGGAGGGGACTTTTGAGGAAGGACTCATTTGAGCAAGTGCAATTCATAATTGTTTTTAGAGAGATGGCTGGCAAGGCTCCCGCAGCGGCATCAAAGGGAACAAGAAAATGAGTCTAGCCGATGCAGTCTGGGAGTGCGTCGCCTCTCTGCCTTTCCTGGGTGACAATTTGGCCTAGTTTTGTGCATAACTAAAAAAGTGTCACCATGGGGTCTGCCAGAGGAAATGAGGCCAGAATTTCATATATGCGAAGATAAATTTGTTACAGATGGAGATTTATCACATGCAAAAGGAAAGATTTCTTTTCCACTTACAGATTGCAGTGAGGTTACAGCTCCCAGATACACTGAATACACAGATACACTGATACACTGAATACACAGATACTCTGAAGGGGCCTGTGGTCCAAACGCTAGTGCTGCAAATGAGGGAGACTGAGGCCTTTATTGTTAGTTGGCACTTGGAGCCAGAACTCCTGATTTCCCACCAATTTAGAGAGAAAAGTCTGGCTCAGTAAAAAAGCTGTATGTGCGGTGCTCAGTCACTCAGTCATGTCCGACTCTTTGCGGCCCCATTGACTATAGCCCACCAGGCTCCTCTGTCCATGGGGATTCTCCAGGCAAGAATACTGGAGCGGGTTGCCACTACTTCCTCCAGAGGATCTTCCCTATCCAGGGATTGAACCCAGGTCTCCTGCATTGCAGGAGGATTCTTTACTGTCTGAGCCACCAGGGAAGCCCAAGAATACTCGAGTGGGTAGCCTATCCCTTCTCCAGGGAATCTTCCCGACCTAGCAATCGAACCAGGATCTCCCTCATTGCAGGTGGATTCTTTACCAGCTGAGTGTCTAGGGAAGCCCCAAATAGTACAGTTTCAAAAAGATTGATGTTTGAGTATTTTCCAAATTGGACTTCTAGGAATATCTTATTTTACATGCTGTATTTTTATTGAGTTCCGAATTGTAGCTAAGTGTAATTAGTGTAAGCAAATTGTAGTCGGCCATCTTCGTTGTTTTTTTTTTTAAAGCATCAAGTAATATATTATGTGGATGCAGAAAATCCTTGGATCATTTGATCCAACTAATGATTTTTTAATCAGAGAAATACCTTTATATATTCAGAGAAAGGACGTGAGGAAGCATTGGAAGTCAGTCATTTCAGTGGATCATGGTTTCAAGCAGCGGTCCCCAACCTTTTTGACACCAGAGACCAGTTTCATGGAAAACAATTCTTCCATGGACTGAGGTGGGGGTGATGGTTTTGGGATTATTTAAGCATGTTACATTTATTGTGCACTTGATTTCTATTATTATTACATCTGCTCCACTGCAGATCATCCATCAGGCATTAGATCTAAGAGGCTGAGGACCTTTGGTTTAAAATCATGGAAGCACGTGCAAGTAAAACAGGAATCATGAACCGGTTGTTTGATGGTGTCTTTATATAAACACATTTTCAGTATATTGAACCTGATCTCCAATTATAATGGAAAATGAAATTGTTTAGAATCTAACCTGGGTTTGAGACAAGTCTGAGACCTAAGAATATTCAAAGTGAGCAATTAAATCTATTGCCAGTTCACTTGCAACCTTTCTATGTTCTACTCAGATGACTAGGAGTAGTGCCAGTTAGGCCTATTGTTATATAGACTTTCCCCATTTAGTGACTAATTAAGTTGCCTTACAGGCTTTAGAGATGTTCACAATTAGAGGACTCCCCCAATCAAAAAGTTAAGCTGCTTCTTGATCTTTGGTTAATCTGACATATCCTTAAGCTTTCAAAACATATAACAGTGATAAACCAGAAACCAAATAAAAGAAAATAAATGCACAAATTAGAGTAGACAGTATCTCATTTGTTTTAATGCATGTTTTGTCTACTATGTGACATCAGTATCGTTATGTATTTTTCAGGAAGCTAAAAAACTGTTTATTAAAAAGACATACAATAACATATATAACAACAAAAAGCCACTTCAGCCCTTAATTCTTTCTTCAATTTAGTACTCCAGCTAAGCCAGTGCTTCTGCATTTTGATTATACTCAAAAATGTCAGTATTAGTAGTTAGAAACCAAGTCTGTTTCCATTTTAACTGAAGTGTAGGAGGAGGGGCACAAAGAGTGCATCAGTTCTGAACTTGAGCTAATATAATCAGTGACTTGATTTGTATTAAAAAATGTAAATGTTTCTTTGAAATCTGACTTGGCCTTTGAAAGAGAAAAGTACTTACTGAGAAATCTACATTGACAGAATAAATCTTTCTTGCAAAGTAGAAACCAGTGTTGTTGGCTTGAGTAGATCTCAAGTCAACTGTGAAATTCATAATCTTTTATCCATAAAATAGCTTCTCCTCTGAATGATAAAATTATTTTTGAGCTGGGTGTTTGCCAAGTCTAAAGACAAAAGGCTCCATGTGCACACCTGAGGACGAGCTTCAGGCTGGCTTTAAAAAGATGGTTGTTTTCTTAGGGGTCACAGGTGCTACTGTTCTGAAATAATCAGTGTGAATATTGCTTTAATCAGTCAGATGTCATCTATTTTATTAGCAAAAGTCCAATACCCTAGTGATTTAAAGAACAGCCTCAGACTACTCAATGAATTCAATCATGTTTGGCTCCTAATTTGTACCAAGGAACTTTTTTTTTTTTAGGGTGTCCCATTTTCAGGCCTTTACAGTCTCAATAGATGAATCTAATTATTCAATGATTAATTTAATTTTCTTGTAAGACAGAAGTCTAGGGGCTTCTTATTCTTTGGTATTCAATTTGATATTTAAAGTACCAATTATTCTTGACTAACCAACAGATCTTAAGTTTTCAGTGCTTTTCTCCTGTCTCATTTTAAATAAAAAGCCATGAGGCCATGGGTGGGGGCCAATTCATCCAAGAAAAATAAAGGAAGGGTCAATTTCACTATGGAAGAAGGAAACCGTATTTCTAACAGCCCACTCTTGCATAGCGGGACAGGAAATTGGAGTCTCTCCCTTCTTTGCAACTCCCAAGGACAAGATCGCTGGGGTCTCCAGTTTGGGGGAATCTGTTTGTCTTGTGTTTCTTGCAACAAAGCAATTCAGATCTTGGAAAGCATGGACTTTGGTTATAGTATTGAGAAAAGCCAGAAGTAGAATTTTTCAGAAATGTGTGACCCATGCTTATTTGCTCCATGGTCAGGCTACTCAAGATGGCTATTCTCTTGCTCTCTGCGCATCCCCTGCCAGTGTCTGGGGCACCTGCACGCTGGCACATTACCAGCCTTCCTACATGCTTGCCGCAGGCCCCAGCTGGTAACTGTTCTTACCAAAGAGGCAGTGAGGGTCATGCCCCTCTGTTGGTTTCCTGGTAACTAATGCGCCCACCTGATATCAATTCTGCACCACCCGCCCCCCTACCCCCACCCCACTCCCAGAGGTGAAGACTGCCATCATGTCTTCCCACTGTCCGCTGCTCTAGGACCTTGCTTCAGACATGTAAGTACCCCTTTTCTTTAAACCAGGGGTCCCTAACATCCAACATCTAAAGCTTGATGACCTGAGGTGGAGCTGATGTAATAATAATAGAAATGAAGTTCACAGTAAATATAATGCACTTGAATCATCCTGAAAACTAGCTCACCCACCCCCCATCTGCGGAAGAATTGTCTTCCATGAAACTGGTCCCTGGTGCCAGAAAAGTTGGGAACCGCTGCTTTAAACCATTGATGTCTTTGTTGCTGCTGACTCCGGGCTGTTTCTTCAGTCTTAAAGCTGGGCAAGTACAGGCTCATATTCATGTGAAGTGCAGCCAATATGGGCATATCAACTTGTTGTTTGATACGAATTTATCTGCTAACAAAATAAATTTTCGGCATTGGTTATTTGATATTAAGATTTGATATTATAATTCAGGCCAATTATGAACCATTTGGCCTGAAATTGTGACTTGAATCTTAAATTTAACAAATAACAGTTTTCTCATCTCTGGTGTGTGTTTATTATGGTGTTGAATTTCAAATCTAGCTATTGGATTTTCAATGGAATTATAGAAGCAGACTAAAATTAAGGTTACAAAGTTTGATTGCTATTTGATTTTGGAGACCCGGGATATTTAATAGACATTTATACATTGATCTTAAAGGTTTACATATCATATCTGTTTTAACCTTCCTTCTAGGTTAAAACTTATAGGAAGAATATTATTTAAATAAAAGTTGATATCTCTGTGATTCAGTTTGCCAAAAAGAATCAATCCTTTGAGGCTCTAAAATCATATTTTAAACAATCTTGCTTTGTCTGGTGGTAATGTGGACACGATTTAATTGTACTGAGTTATAACTCTAAATACCATTGTATCAATAAGTACCTTTTTATTAATGGAGGATGAATATGTATTTAGCATGCACTGAACACTCATAAGTATTTCACATTTCATAAAGCTCACTTATACCCCATTCCTCAGAACACAAAACATTAATAATAAAGGGAGGGAAATTTAGAGAGGTACAGAAAACAGACTGTAATTAATAAGATCTGCTTCTATGGCTCTGTAAAATTGCTTTTCTCTGGGGTTCAAGTAGAAAGGAGGGGCATTTTTGTTTGTATCTTACCCAGCTACAAAGAGTGAAGAAATCCCTGAACACCAATGCTGAAAATGGCTTTAGTTGGCTCCTGGGGACTTTTGGCTCATTGTATAGAGGAGCATCTACTACATAGATCTATAGTTTATTGCTACTACTACCTATTTTTTCCTTGCTCTTTGAAATATTTTCAGCTCCAATGTAGTCAAAGCTAATTCAGATCCCCAGAGGGCCTAGAAAATTTTTAGCCCTTTCAGCATTTGTAGTTTATTTAATAAATGACATTGTCTTTGATCCCTATTGTATTCTGTTGAAAATGTACTTAATATGTAGAGTTCTGGGTACATTTTAGGTTTATCTCTCCAGGATTCAGTTGACAATTTCAATACAATTTCAGTGTATTAGGTCAGAAAAAGGATTCTGTCCAAAATATACAACAGGAAAACACATTTGTTTTTCAGTTTCCATAAGCATGATGAATGTAACCAGCCTTCTCAGTATGCTACATCTTTTCTGCTACATGCTAATAGATCTATAGCTGTAATGTTGCATGCCAGGACTTTCAGCTTTGGGCTACCCTCTCCAGTATTCTTGCCTGGAGAATCCCATGGACAGAGGAGCCTGATGGGCTACAGTCCACGGGGTTGCATAGAGTTGGACACGACTGAGCGACTAACACACTAATCTTGCATGTCAGGACTTTCAGCTAATTGCGATAAGTTATGCTGGGGAGGATTGGGGGCAGGAGGAGAAGGGGATGACAGAGGATGAGATGGCTGGATGGCATCACCGACTCGATGGACATGAGTTTGGGTAAACTCCGGGAGTTGGTGATGGACAGGGAGGCCTGGCATGCTGTGATTCATGGAGTCGCAAAGAGTCAGTCACGACTGAGTGACTGAACTGACTGACTGACTGATGTATCTTTACATTACAGTTATGATCCATAAGTGCTATTTTGTCTGTCTCTATATAGAAAAAGACTTCCTATTATTATAATCCCTAATGAACTTGTTTGAAACACAAGACTCTTCTGAGGTTTGCTTGGGAATATCACATTTTGCAAATAGAAGGTTGAAAGCTTCCAATGAGTAATTATTCTAGATATACTTAATATATTTCATAGCATGTATTACAATGTAAATGGAATTATTTTTATCTAAATATATGAAAAAGAATCTAAGGGCAAGTAGATCTTGGTTTTGACTTAGTCACAAAAATGCCCATTTTTGTGGCATATTCTGCTTATCAAAAGCTTTTTGTTTTTTAAAATTAATTTTTATTGGACTATAGTTGCTTTTCAATGTTGTGTTAGTTTCTGCTGTCCAGCACAGTGAATCAGCTATATATATATATAAAGAATCCACTCTGTTAGATTCTTTTCCCATATAGATCACTACACAGCACTGAGGAGAGTTCCCTGTGCTATACAGCAGGTTCTCATTAGTTATCTATTTTATACATAGTAATGTTTATATGTCAATCCTAGTCTTCCAATTCATCCCTCTACCCTCTTGATATCCATACATTTTTTCTCTACGTCTGTGTCTCTATTTCTACTTTGCAAATAAGTTTATCTGTACCATTTTGCTAGGTTTCATTCATTACTCATACTTAAATACACATGAAAAATATAAAAGAAAGAGTATTTGAGGCTTAATTTCAAAGTGCTGTTCAGAGAGAGAACCGATTGTGAAAGTACATAGGTACAACAGACACATCATCATTAATGCATGATAGTGACTTAAGAATATAGGAATTATAAAGAATAAAAAGCTGAAGAAGAGAAATGTGGCCACCTGAAATGTGACTAGTAAGGCTTTCATGAGTTTCAATTAATGTGTCAATTCAATACCAGCCAAACTCTCTTGGTGTTGAGAAAACTAATAAGCATCGTTTTGCTAGAAACTCATTATTGTAAGTAACGATCTTCCTTCCAAAAATTATACACTGTTATGTACATATGCAGTTCATGGGTGGGTTTGTGAAAATTTAAGTGTAGAATGAACATAAAGACTGCTGATTAATGATGCAGATGGTTGTGAATAAATTGGACATGCTCTGGGTGATATATGCTTAGAGGAAAATATGTGGACTGATTATTACTCTTCTCTTTACTCCAGTGAGATCCAAAGCAGATCAGTTTATAGCAATGCACTTCCAGGCTTTTTGACCCATAGGCAGTGTTCTAGACAAGCTAAGTACAGAAGTTTTACAACTGTTGTGCTCAGTTGCTCAATTGTGTCTGACTCTATGTGGCCCCATGGACTGTAGCCCGCCAGGATCCTCTGTCCATGGAATTTTCCAGGAAAGGATACTGGAGTGGGTTGCCATTTCCTGCTCCAGCAGATCTTCTCAACACAGGGGTCAACCCCATGTCTTCTGTGTCTCCTGCATTGACAGGCAGATTCTTTACCACTGTGCCACCTGGGAAGCCCCTTACTTTTGGACTCTAGTTCAATAAATTTTATTTTCCAACTGTTAAAAGTGAACATATATGTATGTGTGCATTTTGTATAGATGGATAGATGGTAGATAGACGGATGATCTGGCAGACTGTAATAAGTAAGCAAATGCAAATTTATTTCTCAAATTGGCAACGAGAATTCCGAACTATAGGGCTTTCCCAGGTGGTGCAGTGAAAAGAATCCACCTGCCAATGCAGGAGATGCAGGAAACATAGGTTCAATCCTTGGGTCACAAAGATCCCTTGGAGTAGGAAATGGGAACCCACTCCAGTATTCTTGCCTGTAAAATTCCATGGACAGAGGAGCCTGGCGGGCTACAGTCCATGGGGTCGCCAAGAGTAGGATAAGACTAAGCAACTGAGCATGCACATTCATGCATTTTAAACTATTACATCCCCCCCTCCCCTTTTAAAATGAAATTAAAACAATGCAGGGATTCTTCTAAACATCCTAAGGACTATAAGCTTCAGTAAAAAATAATATTCTGTTTGAAACTGGCATAATGAAAGACACATTCAGCCATGTTCTGGGTGCTTATGTTCAGAAACAAAGAGTTCCATTAATTTGGAAGAGTATTTGCTAAAACATACCACATTTATATCAGAGGTTAAAGTTGAAGTTAGCACAACTTCCAAGTTTACAAATCACAACTGCAATGCATTTTCCAAATTGTAAAATGGAGAAAAGAAGTCACCTGAACAGGATTGGTCTTAGTAATTAATTGTCAATCAACACATTCTTGACTTTTGGCCTAGTGGATTCTATAATCTGTAACTGTCAATACAGATGACTAACAGAACTGTGTGTTGATTCTACAGTTATCATTTGCTCTCTTAATGTATTAATGGGTTAAATCCTTTATTATTTTAAGAGTACAGAAAGTCCTACAGCTTTTGTTTCATTTCCAAAACTTTAATTAAATTTATCTATAGCAAAGCAGCTATTCGTTATGGAAACACTGAAAATTTGAGTCTGCAAAAAGAATCCTTATGGATTCAATTCTTGATACTTGAGAGATAGAGGGAAAGAGTCTCAAAGAGATGGGCTCTATTCTTTGTCATGTAAATGTCAGATACCATTTTAGGGGGCAAAAGAAAATTAAAGAGAAAGGTCTCATTATGTTTTTTAATGTTCCTTTTTCTCCTTTCCACTGAAAACAGTTTTCTGAGAGTCATCATACTCATTCAAAAGGTTTACTCTATTAAGGGGAAAACACAAAGAGATCTTTGGAAAAATCTTGTACTTGAAGGGGTCTGGATTTTGAATCCCTTGAAGGGGAGAAGTTCTCTGTCGTGTTTATAACTCTTTGAACTATCACCAGTCACTTTGTCCCTGATACTTGAAAAGCACAATGCTGAGAGAACACAAAACAAACAGGTAATGGACATGCCTCACCTTGACTCTCTTTGCTGTACATCTGTGCCCCTTTTCAAGTCCCGAGTGCTCCTGTATTGATTGTCATTCAGTCGCTAAGTTGTGTCTGACTCTTTGCGATCCCATGGATTGCAGCCCATCAGGCTTCCTTGTCTTTCACTATCTCTTGGAGTTTACTCAAACTCATGTCCATTGAGTAGGTGATGACATCCAAGCATCTCATCCTCTGTCATCCCTTTCTCCTCTTGCCCTCAATCTCTCTTGGCATCAGGGCCTTTTCCAGTGAGTCGGTTCTTCGCATCAGGAGGTCAAAGTTTTGGAGCTTCAGCATCTGTATCACTGGATCAGGTCTTTACTCAGCAGTCGCTGATATGTCATGGTCATTGAAGAGGTACTAGAGACTGACTACATGAAGGGCAGCAGGGTGCAGAGTGTTCTAGAGAAACCTTCTGACTATAGAAAATGATCATTTCTCCCCTGTAAAAGAGGAAAATCTGTGATTGCATTATCAAATCCATCCATGTTGAAATTTCTAAATACAGTTAAACAGTTTTCAACAAATGGATCACTTCTTAATTTATTAAACAGATATTTATTCAATGTTTGGTAAATGTATTAAGCTAAATGGAGTGACCAAGCGTGTGGAATCCAAACTGCCTGGAATTAGACCCTGAATCTACCACTTCTTTGACTTCTCTGTGTTTGAATTCTGCACCTATAAATACAGATAGTGATAGGTTACTTTTTAGGTCATTGCATTATGTAATGTGTTACTATGTTATAATCACCTATGATACTGCCTGGCTCATGGTTAGTACTATAGTGTGCTTACTATTTTTGTATATGTTCTACTGCAGGAGAAAGAGACCTAAATTAAAAAATGGCTTTAACAAAATCAAAGTTAATTTATCTCTCATATAAGAGTGAACAATTAAATCTGATTGAGATGGCTCTTCTCTGCAGAATTTTCAGGATTTTGTTTTTTGGTTCCATTAACTTTTGAAGAAGCTATCCTCCCCTGCTTAGTCTAAGGTGGATATTCTCATAGGAAGGGAAGGAGAAGGCCAGGTTCCCCTGTACAGGCAGAACTTGGCGATTGCCCTCATCACTTCTCACTTGTTTTTGGCCAGAACTCAGACCACACGGCCACACTTAGCTTCAGGGGAGGCTGGAAACTCCCTTCGTTATATTGTATGGCCATGGACCCAGCTCTGATTTCTATTACCTGTACCAGGGAAGCCACGGAGAAAGTTTATTAGAAGGACAGTTTCCAGTCTCTGCCAGGATGAGCTCACGTAGAGTCAGCACAGAAGTGGCTTTCCTATCCAGAGCTGGTAGATTGAAGTCCTGATTTTCCATAGTACTCTGAAATACATGGGAAAAAACACTTCTGCTTTTTTTCAGATACGTGAACTGAGTACAACGCATTGCTCATTATTAAGTTATTGCTGGCATCACTATGATCAGAAGGCTCTTAACCCCTTTATTTAACCCAGGTTTCAATCTTAATATGACACATTTAAAACTTTACAACCAGCAGTTTCTCTGTTAATATTGTTGACTGCCTTGATTTCTCTTTAGCTTAAAATATCCATTAAAGCTCTTCATTCTTCAAAGAATAACTGCTCTGATTTTCATTTTTTTTTTCTATTACTCTATCTCAAATGTTTTCTGAATTGATTTTGTTTATTGCCTTCCTCCCTGGCGTCTTCTTTCATATTTTGGTTTAGATAATATACAACCTTCCCAAATGGTCACTTGGAAGGCTCTGTTCTAAGTCATTATGGTGATGGGAGTTTGATCCTGAATCTTGTCTAATCACCTTCGTATTTCCTTGAAATCCATTACTTAACTCTTCTCTAAGCATGATTTCAGAAGCCTTAGATTTGTTCATAAAGGCTTAATGGATTATAGATTGTTTTTTAGCCTAAGGAGATAGGTTTGATTTAAAACAACCATTTCAAAAGGATTGGAGCAAGATCAGCAAGTCGGTTGGACTACTTTTTGTTGCTTTGTATAAGGCACAGGTTAATCTCATTTCTTCCTTCAACTTTTTGAAGACAGAACAAGTTCAAATAATAACTCATTCTTTAAAATGAAGCTTGTTATTCATACTATGTACTTAGGATGATTTATTTATTAAAATTGTAATAGAATAATGATTGGCTACTAAGTGGAGACTAAGTAGTGGAAAAAACACATGCAGACTTACTTTTATCATCTGAGAGGATGAACTATTCTAATTCCTCAGGAAAAACAAATATTTCTCAAATAATAAATATAGAAGTCAGATTTTTTAAAAACATTGGTCAATGACCAGGGTATGAAACCATCTTTACTGTTACTTTATTCAGTAAATGAGGACTGTAAAAATCTGCTGCAAAGAACTGGATGCAGATATGGAATAAATGTACTCTTAATACATCATCATTAGAGCCAGTATTTAGCAGATGACAGATTTCTAGCTGATGTAGAAATTCAATCCTCCCTCCATATATAGCTCTCCTACTTTGGAAACATATTGGAAAGGAAGAGAGGATGTAATTGTATAAAACCAGAAGTGTGAAATCTTTCATATGTGAAAAGAAATCCATAATAAACCATTTCCTGAAAGTGGGCTGCAGAATCATGTAGCCCAGTTCCCTAAAGTGCCAGCTTGGGGTCAGATCAATTTTGAACACAATACAAGGATGGCATTTTTTTCTCCTGCATTATGCCAATATCTTTTCAAAATTTTATATATACAGAAGACTGGATTGTTGCATTTGAAAAGTGGACACACTACCCATAGAGAGCATATATTATCAGAAATAAATGTTCATTTTAAAAAGAAAGTTTGTGTGTCCTAGGGTTAGTAGCAGAGGCATCTCTTAATCATAAAAATCTGTTTTAAGAATCTTTCAAGAGGTAAGGGATATACCAACAACCAAGCTACATCCTCTTCCCAAACATTATGTGTAGCCTAAGGCACTGCAAATAGATTATGTAAAAAAATACTAAAATGTTATACTTGGAAGAAATTTCATAAGCCCAGGTCTGAGGGATCATTTAGTAGAAAGGTGCATGCTTGTTGAGAGTGGAAACTTTCTCTAGGGGAGAAAAGAAGTGGCGATGAAATATCTTTTTCCAGTTCTGTGGAAATTTTACATAGGTGGTTTAGTTTGGTCTCAAAAGAACTTCATGAATTTAGAAACGTGCTACAAAGCTCTAGCAGGAATACTAACTCCTAACCTGGGTTTCCATGTAATTTTTAGGCTTTCTTACTGGTGATTTCCCTAGGATTCCCCAACAAATATTCAAGAAAATGATAGGACATTATACTGAGTCATAGTAGGGTAGTGTTAGCCTGTAGAGACTGTTGCTTAGAATAAGAAAATCAAGAACAGGGTATGATAAGTGTCTAAATATTCATCTATATTCACATTCCATTCTATTCCATTATTCTTTGCTCCTTGAAAAAATCTGTGCCTTAAATTAATTTTATGTGGTAAAGACATTGGGCTCCAGAAGAAAAAAGATCGAAGAAGAGACTTGTCACAGTCTTCATTTTAGTTTTTTGGCACTTTAGCACTTATGGCAACTTCATTGAATTAGCTGTCATTTCAAAATTACCTCTTTCTATTAATTCTAATATTAGTATGAAATTAGGCTTATTAGCAAAGGCTAAAGAACTGAGATATGCTAGTCAAGAAGAGGAGAGAGTACAGAAGTACCTTTTAGCCACAGTGAGCTATTCAATACCCTGAGCATGCCGAGTGCCTAGTTTTGGTTTCCCCTAACCTTTTGCCCAAGTCACCCATTTTGCATTGAATCCCTACTCATCCTTCAAGACCCTCTGAAATTATTATTATTATTTTTTTGATGTGTGTGGGGGAGATGTTCCTCAATGCAGCAAGGAAAAATTAACCTTCCTCTTCTTGCCTATGTCAATAGTTTATATCACCATTACAATCATTCCCCTTTAGAGTTTAGAGTTCTATTATAATATGTCTATCTATCCCAGGAGTTAATCATTTCTCAGTTAAATTACCACCAGGTGTTTCTCTCCATTTTTTGGCATTTGAGGCACTTGTTGTGCAGTGTCATGGTAGGGTGGAAGGAGAATGTGAACTTTGAAATAAGACACACCTAGGTTTAAACTTGGATTCTTCACATATTTACTTTGTGCAAATTATCTATAATTTTGGTGAGCTTTAGTTCTCATGCTTGTAAAATAGAGACAATGAAATATATTATACAGAATAGTTCCATGAATTAAATGATAAAATTGTAGGTAACCAATGAACATTAGTTCTTATTTGTGCTTGCATGCTTAGACGCTTCAGTTATGTCCAACTCTTTGGGACCCTCTGTACCATAGCCCACCAGGCTTCTCTCTAGGGATCGAACCTGCATCTCTTACACCTCCTGCATTTGCAGGCTGGTTCTTTACCACTAGTGCCGCCTGGGAAGCCCAGTTTTTATTTGTATTCATAGCCAAACTGACAACTCAGTTCCTTCCCATGGTCCTGCACCATCAAAGACCTTAAGCACAACCCTTGTGGCAATTGCATGAAGTCAGTAACTTTTAAAGCTCTTTATCCCCTCAGTTGCTCTCCCAGGCTTTTGTGTAGAAAGCTATATGGATGAGTGATAAAGGCCTGTAATACTTTATGAATATGGCAGTTCTGTAATTAAATGTAATCAATCTATAATTTTTCTACAATGATTGCATATCAAGTAGGTATGAGACATAAGCATCCCATTCATCTTTATAGAGACACAGTGAAGTCTTTCCTACACAGTCTGCCTAGAAAGAGTGTGCCCACTGAGGACATTGACCTAGTTGCAGCATGTAGACTAACGGCTTTTGTAAAGCAATCATTCTATGTTTTGCATGTGCTGGTAATTAAGATAGATTTAAAGGTGCTGCTCTATTCAAGTGACTTCCAGGGAAATTATTGTGATCAACTAGTGAAGCGTTTTACACATCAGTGGTGGTTTGTCCTCTCTTCCAATGGTCTTTCAGTGCAATAAAAATTTAGAATTTTCTCAATTGTTAGTGAAGCGGTCTGCATTGTAGTTGTGTGAGAAATTCACTTATGCCTACTGACTTTCTCACTCTTTACAGAGTGATTCTTCATCCTCTTTGAAATTTCAAGTTATTTTTGTCAGTTTGCCTTTTGATGTAAGTCAGTTTCCAAACATCCAGAAAGATTGTTTGGAATTTGGCAAATTAAGCATTGACAAAATAAACCAAATTCAGAACCTGTATTTGTGAAATGTTGGACAAGGTTGAATTTAACAAGGTTGGAGTGCAAGTTCAAATTTATTTTATTGCTCATATTTTTTTCTGTTCAATGCAATTGTGTTAGTAAACAGATTTTTTCCCCCCAAAAATGGTAACATTAAACAACCATTTACTATTCCTCATTATTTTGTATTTTTTTCCACTTAATATTAGGTACAGAAAGTATATAAAATATAAGAAATATTGATCAATATTCTCTATTATGAAAACACTTGCCTTGAGTCACTTTGTAAGATTAATGATGGATTTGTATTGGCCTATCCAAGCTCTGTTGCCCCTTCGCATCAAAACACAAATTAAAGGATGGCCGCCTGAGTTAGTGATGTAGTTTGTAGAGTTGATCCAAAGGATTGCGGAAATTATGACATTCAAACTTAGTGTTAATTGACACCGTATGCCATTGTACCCAGTTGAGGGTCAGATGAAGTTTAGGGTGTGGCAAACAGGACGGGAAACACAGACAGAATGTGGAATGTAAGAAATCTACATGATTCACTACTAGTTACTGTATTTTTTTTCCAATATAAATTCTTACAAGCCCAAATTCCAGGCTGGACCAAGCAGTACTCCTAAGAAACCATTCCTCTTCCCTCTTTCTTTGGAGTTTCTTTATCCTCTCCTCCATCAGTTGCTAGGGATAAGATTTTACCTGCAAAGTCTTGAGGCCTAAGCCCTTCAAGGAGAACTTGTATACATATTAATAAAGGGACTCTGAAAATGAAATAGATTCACTATCCCTGTGTCTTCTTTTCACTGATCAGTGGATGCTCTTTTGGTCAAGAGGTTCTAATATATGTTACTCATCAAACCATGGGGACCAGCCTGCCCTGACATGGCAGAAAATGCCTCATCCTTCTGGCTTGCCTCAAGGACTGTTCCTTTAGGAAGTTTTCCCTGAACTCTGCCTCCTTCTCACCCCAGGCTAGAGCTTGTGTACCCCTCAGACGCTTTATTTTGGTTTCTATTTGGGTATCTTTCTCCTTCACCATGAGCTTCATGAGGACAAGGACCATATCTTATCCAACTTGTCTTCAGTTCTTAGTATATAGTGAATCTTCCTTAATGAATATATGAATGAATACTTGCTATCTCTTAGTTTCTTTTTATTTTTTTTATAACAGAATATGAAGCTATACAAGAGAAATCTATAAAATGCTGTTATTGTTACTCTTTTTTAGGTATTGAAAATAAATACACGTTACTGTTGTTTAAATATAGTGGAAACAAATAGAACAATTCCTAGAAAATAAGGATTAGAGTGAATTCACATTTGCTATATGGGTAACTTAGACTGTCTTGTCACTGTCTAAGGTGTTGTAAGTTAATTCTGCTTTTATGTTACCTCATAAGATGACACGTTTAATGGAAGAAGCTAGAAGGTCATGGAACTCATTTTGGAAAATCTTTTCAGAGGGTCCAAATGAATGTTATTTTTTACTAATATGAAGTTATTTGGGATAATATGCACTTATCACAAAGATAATGCAGGAGATGTAAGAGACTTGGGTTCGATCCCTGGGTTGGGAGGATCCCCCAGAGAAGGCAATGGCAACCCACTCCAGTATTCTTGCCTAGAGAATACCGTGGACCCAGAAACCTGACAGGCTCCAGTCTGTAGAGTCTCAAAGAGTCGGACACGACTGAAACAACTCAGAACTCACGCCTACACAAAGGTACTGATGCTACTCAAAGCAGTTTTAGAATTTTCTGCTCTTGACATTAGAACCAAGATATTAAATGCATATGAAGTGTCACATTTCTGTGACCATGGATTTTTTTCAGGTTACAAAGATGAGACCCACTTCGGTTACTGTGAGATATGGGAATGTCAGAAAATATAGGAAACCTTCCTAGTAGCTATATAGATAGACATTATAAAGAACTAGAGTGTGGTCATGCTATGGGTCAGCCTGAAATATTTGAGGCCTAATGAGCACAGAAGCAGAAAGGTGCAATGAAAATAGTTTTGAGCACTGGCAACATTTATATTGATCTGTAAATTCTCATATGTTTAGTGCAGAAAAAATCTTGTGTATTACTTTTAAGCTTCACATTGCGTGTCAGTCCTGAACTTTTAAAGGTACCATTTTGAGACCTTGATTCTTGGTTAGCTCAACCAGAACACTTAGATGCTCTTCTCAAGTGTGGGCAGCAGGCCCATCTGTAAAGCAGTGATCAATTGTGACCTTGGGTAAAGAGGTTGACATGGAACCCTCCCCTAAATTGATAGTAATACATTTCAGAACCTGTTAAAGGATGAAAATGACTGATAATGCTCCAAATAAGGGGTTGGCAAACTTTTTCTCTAAAGGGCACAGGTAGTTTTCAGTTGTGTGCCATAGATCTCTGTCACAGCTACGCAACTCTGCAATTGTAGTGCAAAAGCAGCCTTAGACAATATTTAAGTGAATGGATGTTGCTCTGTTCCAATACAGCTTTTTTTATGTACTCTGAAGTTCCACTTTACATTGTTTTCATGTCTCACAAAATATTCTTTTTCTTTGGCTTCTTTTCAATCATTTTTAAATGCAAAAAAACGTTCCTTATTCGCTGATAATACAAAAGAAGAAGTGGGGATTGTGTGGAATTTGAGCCATGACCTTAGTTAGAGGACCCTTGATTTTAATGAGGTAACCAGTCAGTATTTAGGAATGTTAGGTGGGGTGGCTACCTACAGGGTGGCTACCGAGTTGTGGTGGCTTTCAGGAGCCATGCTCTGAGTGAGTTACCTGCAGCCCTAGTGTAAAGCATTTAAAGAGGACCATTAAGGTTTAATAAGCTGGCAGCAATGCTCTGCATTAGAACTTTCCACGACTTCTAGGAAAATGCTTACTCAAGGCTCCACAGTCCTTGTAAATACCAGCTGTCCTTCGGAGGCCCCTTTGGATGAAACAGGATGCTCGAATTTATTGCTTCTGTGACTTAAAGTTCCTGGACATACCAACTACACTTGCTCTTTTCAAATAAAAGTCATTTTGGATTTATTTTAGAGACTCTGCCCTTATGGAAGAAATACCAGAACAATATGTCTGAGAGAGCAGGATACTCATCTCTTGGAAATCGGCAGGCCTCTGGCATGGTAAAATTACTTCTAGCTGGTAATGGGGACATTCCTGTGTGACTCATAGGATGGCCTTTCAGGGGCTTCTGACTCTCAGGGATGAATGCTACTCTGGAATTAGGGGTATGGGTTGCAAAGGCACCCTTGAACATCTATCCACCTTGGTTTCTCTCTTTGGCAAAGTATAGCCTATTTAATAAATTCCTCCATATCTGGCCAAATGCCCTCTGATGCCTGGCATAGAATAGGTACCTGAACAAGCAACTGGAGATACAATTTTAAGCTAAAATCCTCCATCATTTTGAAATAGTTCCTCATATTTTCTTTTTGTACTTGAAGGAAGAGGCATGCGTTAATGGATGCATGTGTCTGGGAAAACAAAGACAAATAAAACAAGATTATTTGTTGAAACTGTTTAGTTCCAGGGAGTGGGAAAGCACATGAGTCAATGTTTCCTAACATCAGATTTCTTACCTTAATTCAGAGCCTTACTTTTTTTCTTTTCCATTTTGGTGGTTCAGCTCCAGGAGCAAAATGAAAAACCCCCTTCCCACCTATGGTAAGCATGCACAGGCATAATTACACTGGCTGGCTTCTCTCTGCTATCTTTCTAGAAATAGAAATATGCTGGTACCACGTGGCCACATTACCTCCACAGTCGACTGGTAATAGTGCCTCAACTTCAGGCAAATGGGCCCTGAGATAAAAGATAGTTGTGGAAAGGGTGCTTGTGCCAGCCCCATTTGAAGAAAGTACCCATCATTCAGTTAGACTGTCAACTGCATACAGCAGAGTGCCTTCTAAACAGCTACACTCATTTCTTGGCCCCCGCTTTTTGTCCAGAGGATATCTGATTTTGCCAGTATTATTTCTTGGAAACCTCATTCCGTTTCCTGTTGGTCTAAACCAGCACTCCTAACTCCAAAGCAATAGGTTATCAGGTACCCACATACAGCCTCCTTCATTCCTCACTGCTGCACAGAGGGAGTGGGAACCAGTGCCTCTGTCTCCCTTCACCAACATCCCTTTGCGTGACTGGCTAGAGAACCCAGGAAACTAGCACTTCTTCCTATCTGCCTGCAGACACTGTTTCCTCAGTTTATTAATCAGAAAGGAGGCTCAAATAGGACAGTTTTAACTAATACATTAAGCACAGACCTGGTGTTATGCCTGTTTCTTATATCAAGGAACCTGTCTCTGATATCTTTTATAGAGAATATTGGAGGGAAGTGTGACACTTAAAATCCTTATTTTTTTGCTCTCTTCCTACACACAGAACAACTCCTGCAAAACAAACCCAACTGAATCAACTGCTTTTACTTAGCAGTTGGTAGAAAGACCTTCTCCAAATTGGGATAAATTTCAGGGCAAATGAAATCATAAATGCCATATAAACTTTCCCTTTTGGGGGAAAGAAGTGCTACTCATTTGTCATTAATCACCTTGCATAACTAAATTTCACCTGTTGACTTTTCCTTTCTTGTTTCTTTCTAAATGTGAACTTTGAGAGACTGCTTTTCAAAATATGTGTATAGTAGAGAAAAATGCCTGGTACTGTTTGTTCAGGACATATCTGAAAGCCGTTTTCTCACTACTGTAATTAATTATCTTCCTTAATTTTCTTCTAAAGCTATCTTCCAATTTCATTTAAAAAATTACTTTCTAATTGTTTCTTAACATTTAAGTGCTAAGAATAACTGAGTTGGCTCAGGAAGCATCATTACCATTTGAGGTTTAGAATTCTGAATATTGTCTTCTTGTAAAAAATTAATGAGTTTGCCAAAAGTTAGCTGATTATGGAATGTACAGCTATGATATTTCCTTCCTGTGCCCTGAATTCAAGTGTCTTGATCCTACTTGAAATCAATAGTCGTGAGATGCTGTATGTTTTATAGATAAGTAATTTATATACCCAGCTATTTATAAATTATATAAATGTGTTTATAATGCATATATTTGCAATATGTACTTCAATTTAATTTAAGGCCTTGATTAATTAAGCCTACCCTGAAAATTCATAGCTAATATTAAATTGCATTTTGAATTATAGTGAAATGACACTTACTTTAAGTAGCAGGAAAGAAGCCAAGTTGTATAGAGTTTTGGCAAATATATCAAACGGTTCCTGGTTTCTAATGAGATGTCTTTTCTCTCAGTCTTGATTTATATCACACATTCATATAAAAGGACCATGAATAAGTATGGAGAATAATACTAGAAGGGGAGAGGGACATATCACTACCACAAAATGCATATTTGTCCTAGAGAAGAACTTCACCATTCTGGGGTAAATTAAAATCCCATCCTCAGACATCATGGTTGCATTGTGAAAAGGCGTTTTTAACAGTCATCTCTTTTAATAAATAACAATGTCTAATGTGTAAAACTTCAATTTATTTGATGATTAATCCTTGGCTTTTGAATCTCAGCCTTAGGGCCCTCTGAGTTATACATTCATCTCTATAATTACTACTTAGCAATGGTTTCCATTTAAGTGTTACTTGGTGGTTCGGATGGTAAAGGATCTGCCTGCATTGCAGGAGACCCGAGTTCTAATCCCAGGGTTGGGAAGATCCTCTGGAGAAGAGAATGGCTACCCAGTTCAGTATTCTTGCCTGGAGAATTCCACAGACAGAGGAGCCTGGCAGGCTACAGTCCATGGGGTCTCAAAGAGTTGGACACAACTGAGCGACTGACGCTTTCACAAGTGTTACTCCGTATCCTCCAATTCAGCATTTCCAAAACCAAACTTACTTTCTGTCCAGACCTGTTTTAGCTTCTACATTCTCTATTCCAGCATACTGACAGTCACCACTGGATTACCAAAGTCAGAAATCTGGGAGTCTTCCTGGATGTCTCATCTTTCTTACCTCTTTCATAACTCTCAATTTGCTGTCTCTTGTCTTAAATCTTTCCTAGTATCTCTTTATCTGACTCTTCTGTCCATTCCAACCTTAATTG
Source organism: Giraffa tippelskirchi (assembly GCF_054371585.1). NCBI lineage: Eukaryota > Metazoa > Chordata > Mammalia > Artiodactyla > Giraffidae > Giraffa > Giraffa tippelskirchi. The sequence continues at coordinate 69,793,469 of NC_137278.1, forward strand.
TTTTAGTTCATAAATCTGTCTCTTCTCACTAGGGTTAATATAATAACCTTCCTAAAAGGTGTTCTTTCTCCAGTTTTGTGCTCCTGTAGATCATCCTTATGTATTTATTCCAGATTTCTTCCCTTGGCATTATTGGTCTTGGGGCTGGGTAGTTCTTTGTTGTAGAGTGCTGCTGTGTACATTCTATGATACTTAGCAGCATCACTGGCCTCTACCCTCCAGATGCCAGGAGCACTTCTCTCCCAGTTGTGACAACCAGGTGTTTCCAGACATTGTCAGATGTTCCCTGGAAGCAAAATTGCCCCCCACACGTGGCAACCACTGCGTTAGCCTCATTGTTAAATACAACTCCTAGTAGAGGAGATATTTAGTAAATGATAAAAAGCCATTGATATTATATAACATAATTACATATTTAAACATCCAGGAGAAAGATTTCTTTGAGTTTTGTTGGTTTGGACATTAAGTAATACATCAAAACATGTTTTTTAAGTTGTACACCATTAATACCATTAATATCTACTTTCATTTCAGTTACCTCCATCTTTGATGTGTCTACACCTGATCTCTACCAGTTTAAGGTCCTTTTCCTTAAGAGTAGAGTACCTTATCTCCCAAGTTCAAATTATAAAATTCTTTATGATTTGATATATCAGGAAATGATAGTCTATAAATCTTCCTGGATTATCAAAGGAAAAATGTAATATATTTCAAAAATATTTGTGGATGCCACTTCTTAAATGAAGAAAGCAAACTGCAGCATATGGGAACTCAAATCTTTTTATCAGCAACTAACACTTGTTTTCATTTGTTTAAAATGTTATTTTATCTAACATGTGGTAGACTGTGAGAATGATAAAATATGGAAACAGAAAGCAGATCATTCCATTATAATCCATTTGTATCCTAATAAAGACTACATCCTAGAGTCAGATGGTAGAAAGCAAACTTATCTTGAGAGACATGCTATAATTAGTCATCTTCCTTCTGTTGGCAGTTCCTATTGTAGAAAAATAAAATTTGCTGAATTTTAAAAATTTAGCAAAATCTTCAGACAATGTAAGCTCTGGGCAGTGTCAAGAGGAAAACATTCCTTCAATACTGGTTAACGTCTTTAAAAAAAAGTTATATAAACACCCTTTTGGAAGATAATACATCTCTATCCATTTGTAGTTACCTTCCTCTGTAGCTCCCACTCCAGTATTCTTGGGCTTCCCCTGTGGCTCGGCTGGTAAAGAATCTGCCTGCAATGTGGGATACCTGGGTCCAATCCCTGCATTGGGAAAATCCCCTGGAGAAGGGAACAGCTACCCACTCCAATATTCTGGCCTGGAGAATTCCATGGACTGTATAGTCCATGGGGCCTCAAAGATTTGGACAAGACTGAGCCACTTTCACTTTTTCCCCCATAGATATCTTCGTGATTTCTAATGCTAAGGGCATATTAGAAATCATAATGAAAGATTACATATTTTGTCCTATCATTTGGGATAAAGGTTGCAAAAAGAAGACATCGATTAATTTTCAAATCAAGAAATTAAAGAGAGATATTCAATGTGAGACAAGTGCACAAAATGTCTGGGCACTGAATTTGTACAGTTTAGCACAGTCACCCAGATTAGTTTTATTCATTTTTATTACTTGTTTTTTTTTTTTTTTTATTCATTGTATATTCTTTTTTTTTTTTTTTAATAAATTTATTTATTTTAGTTGTGGGCTAATTACTTTACAATATTGTAATAGTTTTTGCCATACATTGACATGAATCAGCCATGGGTTTACATGTGTTCCCCTTCCTGTTGTTTTTTAAGAAGTACTGAGTCTCAAGCTCAATGAAATTATGTAGTTCAGTAATTTACAAGTCTGCTTCTATTGCCTCCATGATGTTTAAATTATTACAACTTGAAAAGTACTTTCAATAAAACAGGGAGTTCTATTTATCAGCCCTTTGTACTTGAATGCCAAAATCAACATGCCTGTATTGGATGATGAGGAGGAGGAGGTCGACGATAAGGATGAAAATGAAAAATGAAGTAGAAGCAGAAATAGCGAAAGAAATGGTATTACCACAAAATATGCTGCTTCTTAGAGGCTAAAAATAATTTCCCGATTATCAAGAAAGTATAGAACTTCAGATTCATTTTTATCAACACTTCTTCAGAGATAATGTGAATTCATATGTATTTGTAGGAGTCCTTTGAAGTATTTTGCAATTATGCAGCAATCACTGTTCCTCACAATTTTTAATGTACTTACCCAGATAACATGAAATGTAGGAGATTTATCTAGTTTTTTTGCTTTAGTTGTTTGATACTATCAGTTTGATATTACCTTGTTATATTGTTTGGTTATGATACAACAATAATAATATTATTATTATTATTATTATATTGTTTGACATTATCTCACTCCAATGAGTAACGTTCATGGCATGTTCATTTACTAGTTTTCTTAACTGACTCACTGGTTAAATGCCTTACCTAAGTGCTCTTCCTGAGGTATATCTTTTCTTAGGAATCTTTTGGTTAAATTTTTCTATATTACTTTCCATAATTAGTTGTAAGTTGAGAATATTTCATTCTCTCATGCTATTTTTCAACTTTTGTTCTCAAATATGCAATTTTATAGAATGTCAAATTAACTATGTATTGACAAGAGAGCTGTATGGGTAATTTGAAACTTTTTATATGGGTCTGAGTGTAAGTGAAGGTCTTAAACATATATAATGCTCTAACAAGTGGCATACAAGTAAAACAAATCCCAGACTTATAGAAACATTTCATAAAGTGGAATTTCATGAAATTATTATTGAAATAATATTTCAATATTTCAGAAAAATTATTTCTGAATGTTTTTTGTTGCCTACTGAAACATTTAAATTACTACCCGCTTTCTCTTTAAACAAAACGTGTGTGTGTGTGTGTGTGTATTTCACTTGGTTTGAAAATATAAAATAGTACAGAATAATCTTGTGCCTCATCTCCCATATTTTCCTATTAGAAGTATATATGAGAGCAGCTGGAGGCTAGAATTGGGTTGATAAGTTAAAACAGAATGAAGAGAAAGTATTTACTAACTACCATGTATTCTCCTAGGTACTGGGGATATATATGATAGAGGGAAAAAAAAATACAGTCTTTGCCTTTATTGAGTTTACAGCCATTGTGGGAGACACCCATTATTAAAAGAGCCCAAAATATGTAGTAATTTTTAAACTAATATAAATGTCTTAGAAGAAGAATGTAGAAGCAACTTCTATAAAATCACATAATAGGAGACTCTGATCTAGTGTGGGAGGCTAGTAAAAGCTTCCTTAGAGGAACATCATTTGAACTGTGATCTGCTGGGTTCATCAGCTGAAAAAGGAAGAAGTGCCAGGTAAGAGATTTCAAGCTGATGGTACAGCACAGGCAAAGGCCTTGAGGCATGGGGAGAAATGACACTTTTAAAGAACTGAGATGTTATTGTTACCCTTTATAAGGACTGTTGACTGAGAAACCTCAAAGGAAACACTTGATTTTGTATGTGCCGTGAAAACTAGGTACCATAGCAGCCCATAGCATTTTTTTGCATGTCCTTTATACTATTATTGGTATGGAGAGGAAGAAACTTCTCTCAAAGAACTTTGCCCTGGTTAGGAAAAGCAGAACAAAGAGATAGAAATACAGATAGAGAAACAGAGAGAGAGTTGAAGGCATTTGCCTAGAATTCTCCAAATTCATCCTTGAAAATAATAAGCCTGGAGTTTCTGATGAAAATGGCCATGTTAATAGTGACCACTGGTGATGCCTGTTGAGATACACAAGGTAATTAGACAGATACAAAAGATATTTAGACAGAAAATGTAGGTATTTCCAGGGACAGCACATATAAAATTAGATACTCTCGTTCCAAAATTCAAATATGGGGCAGTGATGTGTAGTAGAAAAGGCAAAGCTTAGATAAGCTAAGGAAGAGAATCACAGGTATATATAGGATATCCGATATCCTTCCATTTAAAGAGTAATTCTAACAAATCATTAAGTAAAGAGTATGTCAATGCATTCTTCAATCTTTGTAAAAGACATCCGATGTTAAGCTTCTTTGTTCAAATTGGAGCCTTAAAATTTTGCACCAGAAAAGGAAGTTATTGATTCTTTTTGGCATGTGCATTCTGTGTTTTAAACAAGACCAATATTTAAGATTACCAGCAGTGTAATCTCAAGGACTCTTTTTTCATTCCTTAAAGCATTTCCGTAAAAATAATTTACTTAAATGCTTCTTGAGGGATAGTAGCATTTTATTTTGTTGAAGGAAAAGTATTTTCTTTTAAAGCATCCTCTAATAACTAGGTCTTTAAAAGAAGCTAGAGACTGCTTGTAGAATAGACAAAACAAAAACAACAGTAATAACTAACATTGCAGTCTGTGGAGCAATTTCTTATCAATGTTACCACCTAATTAAGTTAAGATTGGATCTCATTTTTTGAGCCTTCTTTATCTGAATTCCTGGTTTATTTTGAAACAGTTTGCCTTCAAGCTCTTGATTTGTGAAAGTGGACTTCTTTACTTTCTTCCTTAGGGCAGGGACCAGGAGCACATTTTTGTCATTAACCGTAATAGTATCTAATATGTACATGATAGTTATCAATTCAATAGATATTAATACTTTCCTATTAATGTTTTCACTTGGTCCTCAACAGTCTACAAAAAAAAGTAAATGACATGACCACGGTAATAAAAATATAGGGCTTAAATCTAAGCAGAGGGTCATTTTCACTCACCAAGCTCTCAGCACATTCATGTTTCCACAAGGGCTAGGACAAGGTTTAGTGTTGTTGTTTTACACTTATGGATGTTTAATACAAAATAATAAAAATTCAATTTACATTGGCCCCCACTCAACATGGCCCCCAAAATGTACCTTTTTAACCATTAGGCTCATTCAAAATGGGTTCCAAACCTCTAGTACTTTACAGATAGAAATAAACAATCAAAATAAAAAATGCTGTCTTGCATCAATCATTTTCTTCCCTGCAGAAAAGCTCTGTAAAAGCATCCTATGTCCTCTTTGGACTTGGGAGAATATTGAGTTGGTTGGTTACTCACTCAGTTGTGTCCAACTCCTTGCAATCCTATGAATTGTAGCCCACCAGGTTCTTCTGTCCATGGGATTTCCCAGGCAAGAATATTGGAGTGGGTTGCCATTTCCTTCTTCAGGGGATCCTCCCGACCCAGGAATTGAACCTGTGTCTCCTACATTGGCAGGCAGATTCTTTACCACTAAGCCACCAGGGAAACAAAATCCCAAACTACTAATTAATGGGCCTCAGAAAGTTTGAAAGATGATATAGTTGGTGATTTAATATTAATGAATTGTGCTTAGTTGCTCAGTTGTATCCGACTGTTTGTGACCCCATGAACTATAGCCTACCAGGCTCTTCTGTCCATGGGATTCTTCAGGCAAGAATACTGGAATGGGTTGCCATGCCCTCCTCCAGGGGATCTTCCCAACCCAGGGATTGAACCTAGGTCTCCCGCATTGCAAGTGGATTCTTTACCGTCTGAACCACCATATTTGTGTTATATTATCCAGAGAGTGTTCTTCTGAGGAGTTATTTGTTAGGGACTTCCAGGTGGTGCTGGTGGTAAAGAACCTGTTTGCCAATGCAGGAAACATAAGAGACTCAGGTTTGATTCCTGGGTTGAGAAGAACGCCTGGAGGAAGGCATAGCTACCCACTCCAGTTTTCTTGCCTGCAGAATCCCGTGGACAGAGGAGTCTGGTGGGCTATAGTCCACAGGGCCTCAAAGAATCAGACACGACTGAAGCAACTTAGCATGCATGCACATTTTGTAGATGAGGAAACTGAGGTTCCAACAGGATAAATGCAGTTTGAAATCACATGGCTCATAAACGGCAGAGCTGGAATTTCTGTTTGAGACTGCTGAACTCCAAAAGTTGAGGTTTGTCATGATCCACACCACATGGCCATGTGGTTAGTATGCTCCTGACAAATGGTAGCCTCAGAAAATCTCAGGAGATTTACACATTGAAATCCTATTGATTTAAAGCAACCTTGTTAATAATTTTGCAAAGTTATACTGCATTTTGTAATGTGGATAATTGACTTCTAACATATCTGCTTTGTAAGTTTAACTTTTTCATAGAGGGCTTTTTCTTTATAGGAAGGAAGCCCGAATAAAAATTCCGAGATAAATTAGCATTTCAAGTTAAAATTAAGTGAGGTAATGTTACTGCTATTTTAATTTATTTTAAAATTAATCTCTTTTTAGACAATATTTTCAAACTATGTTCACTCTAACTTTTCTCTGTTTTATATTGTTACTTATGAATCACTTAATATTGTATTATCTTTGCTAATTTGAAAATGATTCTTGGCACTTTGTCAACAATGATCACTACAGAGCAAATATTTTATCTTTCAAAGCAGTTTATAAACAAGTACTGTTTAGAGCTTTGTGGCAGTCTTTAATAAAATGGCAGAACCCATTTTCAGTTTGATTTACTTAAAAAGCTTCATCAGGATTGTTTCATATGTCATTCATGTAAATATTTTAAATAATGAATCATTATCTTGTTAACTTACCCAACCAAGGATAATTCTTCATGACCATCATAATCCTGGAGGAGAGAATAAGAACAGTTAACTTTGAGTGGAAAAGATACAGATACAATATTTTTGGTACTTCATTCTTCAGTTTTGAATATTCCTCTCTCTACTCCTATCAAGCACAAGCTGGAATCAAGATTGCTGGGAGAAATATCAATAACCTCAGATATGCAGATGACACCACCCTTATGGCAGAAAGTGAAGAAGAACTAAAGAACCTCTTGGCGAAAGTGAAAGAGGAGAGTGAAAACGTTGGCTTAAAACCTAACATTCAGAAAACTAAGATCATGGCATTTGGTCCCATCACTTCATGGCAAATAGATGGGGAAACAGTGGGAACATTGACAGACTTTATTTTTGGGGGTGCCAAAATCACTGCAGATGGTGACTGCAGCCATGAAATTAAAAGACATTTGCTCCTTGGAAGGGAAGTTATGACCAACCTAGACAGCATATTAAAAAGTAGAGACATTACTTTGTCAACAAAGGTCTGTCTAGTCAAAGCTATGGTTTTTCCAGTGGTCATGTATGGATGTGAGTGTTGGACTATAAAGAAAAGCTGAGTGCCAAAGAATTGATGCTTTTGAACTGTGGTATTGGAGAAGGCTCTTGCGAGTCCCTTGGACAGCGAGGAGATCCAACCAGTCCATCCTAAAGGAAATCAATCCTGAATATTCATTGGAAGTACTGATGCTGAAGCTGAAATTCCAATATTTGGCCACCTGATGCTTACTCCTTGGAAGGAAAGTTATGACTAACCTAGACAGCATATTAAAAAGCAGAAACATTACTTTGCCAACAAAGGTCCGTCTAGTCAAGGCTATGGTTTTTCCAGTAGTCATGTATGGATGTGAGAGTTGGACTATAAAGAAAGCTGAGTGCGGAAGAATTGATGCTTTTGAACTGTGGTGTTGGAGAAAACTCTTGAGAGTCCCTTGGACTGCAAGGAGATCCAACCCGTGCATCCTAAGGGAAATCAGTCCTTGGTGTTCATTGGAAGGACTGATGTTGAAGCTGAAACTCCAATATTTTGGCCACCTGATGCAAAAAGCTGACTCATTTGAAAAGACCCTGATGTTGGGAAAGATTGAAGGCAGGAGGAGAAGGGGATGACAGAGGATGAGATAGCTGGATGGTATCACCGACTCAATGGATGTGAGTTTGAGTAAGCTCCAGGAGTTGGTGATGGACAGAGAAGCCTGTCGTGCTGGGGTCTATGGGGTCACAAAGAGTCGGACATGACTGAGTGACTGAACTGACTGACTGACTGATTCCTATTAAAAGTATCTTGCTAACATGTCTTGCTGAGGGCTCATGCATTATCAATGCATTTTCTAACTTTTAAACTTAGTATTTAGATTGAATCTGTTTTCCTCTTAAATGTAAAATTTTGATACCCATATTACTGTAAATTTGATGATGACCATTATGTTAGTGTAGTTCAATGGATGGTTGCCTCATTTGACAAGCAACTGATGGATCATTTGGTGGATAAGCTACAGGCAGTCACAGCAGCACCATTATTTCTATTTTAGACAGGCCGGTGATTTCAAGGGTGGTTCCCAGGAAATAGGAACGTGTTAGCTGATAGCCTCTGACAAATGATGCTGCAGATATCAGGCTGTTTCATTAAAAGAGTATATCCTCTTTTAAATCTTGCAGTGCAAAAGTGCAAAATTAAGGGCAGAGAGACTTGAACTTGATAAGAAGGATTAATGCATGGTTTGTGGCATAATTGGATATGCAGGACATCTTTAATCTCAAGAATAATTTTTTCACGTGTGTCCCTTCTTTGTAGCCATACCACTACTTCTGGGTTCTTTGAATGGTTTGTCAGGTGAGCCATCATTAAGCTCTTCTGTATTTTAAATAATTTCTTACTAGTATTATCCCAGACAGTCTTGGTGCTGTTGGCTTCTCTCAAACTGTTTTCAGTATTTCACTGCACTCTTGTTGGCTGCCACCTTACATTGTGCTCTTTTGAGCACAAAATGGTCTTTTGCTCAATAAGACCACATTTTCATCTTTCAGTTTTAGTGCTTTTGTAGAATTGTTTCTGATGTGGTAAAATAAATGCATCATATGTCAGTAAGCTGCTTACTCTTCAATGTAAATGCAAACCCATATAAAGAGCTTTTATTCAGAAAATGTAATGGCCCTCCATGACCCTTTGTGCCAAATTTAATTGTTTTCTCTCATATTATAAGTGGTATATTGAGATTTTTTTTTAAATAGGTGGCACAGTGCATGGCCTGTGGGTATGATTTTTATATTATTTGATGTTTTGAGCAAATGGCAGATTCCTTAGAATAACCTGTGCCTTAAGAGTGCTGGTATTTTAATTACCACCTAGAACATTGTTTCTCTTTTTTCCTTAACAGTGTGCTGAGCACATATTTCTGGCTATATATAAGGATGTGATATAAGTTGAATATTGCATTAAAACATAAAGAAAAATAAGGATGGTGGTTGTTCTTGTATCTCACAGCTCAGAATCCATATTTGGAAGTTTTGTAAGCAAACACAACAACACTGTGTATGATTTTAAAGGCACTCGGTGCTTTACTGGGTGTGCTGCAGAATCAGTCCAGCTCTGATCTGTCCTGAAGTCATCCTTCTAAACTAAAGTATACTTATTATTTTCTCTTTTGAATTTAATGCTTAAAACAAAATGATCTAGACACTATATTTTTATATGCTCTTGGTTTAAAAAAATAAAGATCAGACCCTTTGGGGGCTACTGTTGGCTGATCAATATGGGCTTCCCTCATTCTTTTTTTTTCTAATGATCCAGCAATTTCTTTATTTTTTTTTAAATTTATTTATTTTAGTTGGAGGCTAACTACTTTACAATATTGTAGTGGTTTTTGCCATACATTGATATGAATCAGCCATGGGCTTACATGTGTTCCCCATCCTGAACCCCCCTCCCACCTCCACACCAATAGAGTATACTAATGCATATATATGGAATTTAGAAAGATGGTAACAATAACCCTCATTCTTAAGAAAGCCAGCAAGCAGCAGAGGACTAGTCTTCCACTCTAGATTTTTTTTTCCAGTCAAGAAGTCAATATTCTTACTGGCATGCTCTAGTCTCATGCCACTCCTTGGCTGTGTGTATCTCCTAAATACAAGGTTAGTTCATTTACCTTTCCTTTTAACAGTTGTGTGATCTTTCATAAGGTGAAGAGCTGTCTGTGAGCATATGAAAACTAAGTTGCAAATACACACCACCTTCTTAGAATCAAAGGAGACATCAAGGAGCCTTTTATTTCCTGCTCCTTTTGAGTGTCTCTCCTTTCTAATGTCGAGGAAGCACTGCTTGAAATATATAGGGCATTTTCCTTTAATTATTTCCATTTTTTCAGTTTAGCCTTCCTATTTTAAACCGCTGAATTTAAGTCACAGAATTGTGTTTTTTTGCAAGTTACTAATGGCTATAATCCATGCTGCAGTCCATGGGGTCGCAAAGAGTCTAACACCTCTGAGCAACTGAACTGAATGGCTATAATATGATTATTACTGTCATTATGAAACAGTGATTGAAGATTTTAACTTATTTTGCAATGCGTAGGACACATTAAACAAGCACGGCCTTTGACACTACTGCTATATAGCAAATTCATTTCTAATATTTAATACCTTCCTTTGTTAAACTAGGCAATCAGAATCCAAGAGGCTAGGATTAGCCAGTTTTCTTTTCAGTTTGAAGGAGGTATATTTGGAGCAAACAAATGTTCCATAATTTACCTGAACTTCAAGAGTGAATTTCGCCAATATGGGGAAGTGATAAACTTGTAAATGAATTAGAAGAGACTCAGTGAATAAATAATTAATTGGCATAATAAAGGATTCATATGTTATAGAAAGACAAAGTTTGGGTGAGGAACCTGATCCTTTGAATAAAGGTCAAGGTGAAGGACAGTAATGTTCTCCATGATCTTATAAGGGGACCACTAGCCATAATGCATAGATTTTATTTTCTACCTAAAACTTTGGATACTGAAAAACAGAAGTTTTTTTTTTTTTAATACTACATTTGGATTTCACTGTGAATATTTGCCTTTAATATTTTTAGGAATCTAGTGTATGCACTGAATAAAGCAAGTTAGACTAATATTTGATAAATCAAATCTTTGTAGAAGTTACAGTCTGCAAATCTCTATTGATTTTCATAGAATTTTTATAAGCAATAGTTCTTGCTGCAGTAATCATCCTTCTAGTTAATAACGCAAAGCTTAGGAAGTAGACTGGGCTTACTTTGTGGCTGTTCATTTATTTTCCACTCAAGCAGTTTTCTTCAGCTATCACTCTGACATCTAAATTTGGTAGTTCATCCTTAAAAGATAACACTGTTGTTGGGCAGCTCCACTTCCAATTACTTAGGACCACTGAAGAAATAGAACAGATGGAGTGATGATATTCTTGGTGTTTAAAGAATCTGTCTTTATTTTATTCAGTCTGTTTTGTGGAAACCATGGTCAGTACCTTGTCATTCAAAACGCACGGAGGCTTCTAAGTTATTTGGCATCAATTTTGTAACACAGGTCACACTTCTATCCTGAGTTAAGCACACAAAGAGAAAATCTGTCGGGCAGATGCCTGTTTTTAAATTTGACTTCATTCACTTCTACAGAGTTAGATTTTTCTTCGTCCATCACTCTGATATCTAAATGTGGCTGTTCATTGTAAAGATGGCATTGTTCTCTGGTAGCTTTCCTTAAGGTGGGTAGGACCGCTACAGGAACGGAGCAGTGGAGTTGCTATTCTTGGTGTTTAAAGAATCAGTGTTTATTTTCTTCAGTCTCTTTTTCAAAAACTGTGATCAGTCCCTTTATTGGGGAAGTATCACCTTAAGGCTGTATCTATTGATTCTTCATTCTGAGAGAGGAAGAATTAACTCTTAGAGAGCCTTTATTTAATGTCTATCTTGGTTTCATTTGGCTTCCCTTCCCCCTGCCCTCGCCCCATCCCCTCCACCCCTGCTCTCTTCTAGCCTATTATTATTCTCTTTGTCTCTTCTAGCTCTTGTTTCAGAGAATCTGAATATTTCCTTTTGATTTCATGGAGACTTGAGTGTCCATCATTTTTGTCCAAATTGTAGAGAAAATTTTTATGGTGTACTTTTCTTAATTTACCTTTTTTTTTTTTTTTTCTTTTTTTGTCACATCAGTTTGCATTGATTTCTTAACTCCAATTTTCCAAAGAGAGTTGTTGTTTACAAGGTCAAGTTTTGTTGAATGATAACATGGGGAAACAGAAGTGGTAATCTAGGAGAGCAGTTAGCTTCATTTCCATGCACTGTCTCTTTACCCTTAATCTTCACTCCCAGTGGCAGGTATTTAACAGTGAACTGCTGATGTCACGTGCCTTACCTGTGGTCCACATCATGTTCTTCTTTTCAGCCCACCAAAGCTAGAAAATATGATCCTGATAAGGATAAATAATTAGAAGTTATGAGTTAATTTAGATAGATTGAGACAGAAAGATGATAGTGAGGAGAACAGCGGAAGTGTAGTGTGATTGTTCAGTGACTCCCTGGTCCAGAGAAGAAAATTCAGAATACTAAGTCAAGAACTAGAGGGAGAGGTGATGTAGAATTTCTTTATTTACAGCATTTTAGAAGTAATTAAAACTAACAAAAGACTTATTTAGAGTATGTATGGTAAATAGCAGATTCAAACTACTCATTACAGTAAGTTATCCAGAGCAGGCCTCATGACCCAGCACATGTTTTCCTTTTTGTTCAGAAAAATACAAATATTTTGCTGGATATCTGACAAAAATAGGACAGCGAATGGAAAACAAAGAAATTGCCTTTTCAACCAGGATTGAAAACAACCTTTTCATTCATGTCACCAACATCTGGTTGCCTTTTATTCACTGAAGTAAATTGCCTACTATATGCTAAGTCTACAACAAATGTTGTTTTCTTTCTTTACTGCCCAACATCATTTGTGATCTTAGGCAAGGTCCTTACCCTCTCTCTTAGCATGGTTCCTTATGTATAAAATGAAGAGTCCAGACTAGATGGCCTTTACCAACTTTTCCAAATCTAGAATGCACAGTACCAAATTAAGCAAATTTTATTTGCTAATCAGAAACTGTAAGAACTCGCATAGCCTGCTTAGTGTTATTCACCTCTTCCAGTGTCACAGTTTAAAATCCAGACAGCAAGCTTTATTTTTTTAACATAAATATGCAACAACATTTACAACTTGAAGGCACGAAGCAAACATTGATTATACACCTATGCTATGTCAGGTGTTTTGCTAGAAGCTCTGTGGCCTAGATAAAGAATCCCAATGACACAGTTCTTATTTGCAAGGCTCTCTGGGGCTTAACTGGGAGGTAGGACAAAGATAATGAGAGCCAATGGGAAGACGAAGAGTTCAAAGACAACATTTCATTTGAAGTGCTCAAGTTACAGGACAGACATTGTCAGGGTGATGTGGGCTATGGGGATTCGGAGTAGGAAGGAATCACCTCCTGGGATCCTTGGAACACAGACTAATGTACCTTAAGTGAAGGGACTATCTCCCTGAGTCTGGGAGCTCAATTATATTCTATAGCCATGGGCTATACCCTGAACTCCCCAGCTGTTTCGTAAAGCATTGAGTTAATGATGAAGACAGATACAGAAGGACCAATCCTCCCCATTGGTTAATTCAACAAATGTTCTGCAGGTTGCTGTTAGGTGGATGACTAAACCTAAGGAAGATAATAAGAAAGCTTATATTTGTGTCCTTAAGGAATTAGTGAGGTTGTTGCTTATGAAAATTAAGGCCAATGCAGTTTTCAGTTGTAATTGTCGTATTCTTTCTTTCCTATTCAAACTCAACTCATCTTTTAAATGCCAATTCCAGAGGTAGTTTTCTATGACTTCCACCTCTGGATCACTTCTCTTTTTAGAATTCACGTTATTCGTTGTCTATTAAATGAAGAGACCAATGCAAGACAGATTTTGAGAGTCATAAAGTGCTTTTAAAATGTAAGTATTGTGTATATGACTGTTACTCCTAATTTGACTCACCCTGGAAATAGCTCTTATATACCCAGTGTGTAAGCTTTTCTTGTATTCCTCTATAATGTGTCATATACTTTGGGTATTAGATAAACATTTCTTGGTTAGTTGTCATTAACTAACCAACATATTGCTATAGCAGTTCAGATAGGAAAAGAGACTAATAGATGTTCCCTCCAAAAACATAAGAACCTTTTTGCTTTGGAAGACACTAAAGGATAGATATTTTTATTGCTTTTTACTTTAATTTTTGGTATTATTCAGTATGTTTATGGTTCAGTTGAAAATTGAGACATTGTTGTAATGAATGCTTCCTTTTTACTTTGAGGAAATATGTACACTATAAATATTCTTCTTCTGGGTATTATTGTTTCTCTCTCCAGGACACATACTAGTATATTTAACACTTACCTTAGAATATTTCTGAAAAATAATATGAATGCAACTTACTTGCTTCAAAATTCAGAAACAGAGAAAAGGAAATTGGTTTGTGATGGTCCTAAGTCAGACACAGAGTCAGGAACAGGACTAACTTGTACTTAAACTTCTTTTCCCTATACTTTTCCTGTCTGTTCATTTGCTTCTCTATATAAACAAAGAAACAATATTTTTTCTTTTTTTTTTTTCTGGCAACCTCATTGAGTACATTAGCCTCTGAAAAACAGAATATCAGTGGACCTTACAAAGGACTGCTTTGGGAGTTCTTTTAAGAAAGCGATCATAAGATGTGCACAAAGCAGATAATTAATTCCCTAGGTAACTATGCTATCTATGCAAGATTAAGCTGAGTGTTCCATCAGTATTCTAAAATAAGGAAGAATAAATAATGTTTTCTATGGTCATTTATCCAAATAATTTTGACATTGGCAAGTGGAACTATGAGCTCCTTATGATTCTTTTTTCTTAAATTCCAAGCATAGCTTTTCAGTTCTATCAACTGGAAACCATCCATCCTCTATCACAATGGATTCACAAATGACAGGGAAGAGTCTATTACATAAAGCAGTAATAAGCAAAGACAAAAAGATGGGAAAATAGACAGGGTCAGAGGTCACCTTGGTCAGTACTATTTGCAACTAACTTGCTTCTTCCCCCTTCATTGTCACCCTACTCTTACTGCTCCTTCCAAACCAAAAAACATTTTAGGTCTTCTTTTTTTTTTTTTCTCTCTTTTATTTTGGGTAACCTCAGCCTCAGACCTCAACTTTAATTCTGTTTCTTTTCCACCTAACTTTGTGGTAATTGTAGGGGGTTATTTCTATTTCACTTAGTTATATTGAACTAACAGTCCATTCCAGGAGAGTTTTTTGAAAGCATATAGAGTCAGTGAGTTCAAAAGTGGCCCTCAAAACTATGTGACCATTTTCATAGCTTTAACTTGCCTGTCCTGTACATTTGACTCAAAGAAGTTATTTCTAAATGTGGAAAGAATATTAGCTACCATGACCCCTGGGGGAAAAATGTTTATCTTTTGAGTGTGCATGACTGTGGTGAGGAGAAGATATCTGTTGGAAACATGACCTTCTCTAGTCTTGAGTCGGAGAAGGCAATATCACCCCACTCCAGTACTCTTGCCTGGAAAATCCCATGGATGGAGGAGCCTGGTGGGCTGCAGTCCATGGGGTAGCTAAGAGTCGGACATGACTGAGTGAATTCACTTTCACTTTTCACTTTCATGCATTGGAGAAGGAAATGGCAACCCACTCCAGTGTTCTTGCCTGGAGAATCCCAGGGATGGCGGAGCCTGTGGGCTGCCGTCTATGGGGTCGCACAGAGTCGGACACGACTGAGGTGAGTTAGCAGTAGTAGCAGTAGTCTTGAGTCCCATTGCCTTCTCTGTTTCTATGAAATGAAAACTTGAAACTTTTATGGAAAAGTAGTATTATTCCACATTTTATTAGGAAATTTCGATAGCACCTTGATATTTGGATGCACTGCTGTGAAATTACCTTTGGATTTTTTTCTATCTATTTTAACTCTGTCAGGAGCCCTTTCTTTTAGATTAATGGCTGCCTGAAGAATTGGACTGTTTTCTGTTTTGGGTTTCTCTGTTTTTATCTTCTTTGTTTATTGCTGTTGAAAGGAGTTTTCCACAATGAATCACAAACAAGGAGTTTTGTGTATTCTGTCTAGGAACTATTATAATAACTTGTAGTGTATAGAATGATCCACAACTTTCTAGCATTATGATTTAATCATAGTAGTGCTTTTCATTGAGGAGATTGGTGAGTGCAGTCACTGAGTCTCCTCTTCACGCCGATCTTTTGAAATAGTTTCTTCCAAAATTGTTTCTGTAATACACAGAGAGAGCTTTAACCTCACCAAGAAAATGGCTGCTGTTTTCTGATTTTCTGTGCTTACTAGGATGAGTTAGCAGCAAGGTGCTTGAATTTAAAGTCATATCAGACAGCACTTTCCCAAGTATTTTCTACATAGAGCAAATATACTCTCAGTACAGGAGGACTAAGAATTGGTGAGTTGGTCTTAGTTTTCTTGGGCTTCCCTGGTGGCTCAGCTGGTAAAGAATTCACCTGCAATGCAGGAGACCTGGGTTCAATCCCTGGGTTGGGAAGATCCCCTGGAGGATGGAACAGCTACCCTACTCCAGTATTCTGGCCTGGAGAATTCCATGACTGTATAGTCCATGCGGTTGCAAAGAGTCGGACATGACTTTAAAAAAAACTTTCACTTTTTTTTAAAAAGTTTAAAAAGCTATCATGTTTTTAGTTAATATATCTCATCACCTGCCATATATCTCCTTTTTTTGTGTGTTTTCTTGAGAAGGCCTGGCACCCTGACTTAACTTCACAAATAGTCAGACAAATTTTGCTGGTCTGGGAGATGATATTATTGCAAAGAAAATAGATAAGTGTTCTTACCTGAGAGTGGTCCATGGTTTTGCTCCCACTTCTTGTCTCCAAAAGACAAAAAACAAAACCCTAAGAGGATGCTACTGCTGCTGCTAAGTCGCTTCAGCCGTGCCCAACTCTGTGCAACCCCATAGACGGCAGCCACCAGGCTCCGCTGTCCCTGGGATTCTCCAGGCAAGAATGCTGGAGTGGGTTGCCATTTCCTTCTCCAATGCATGCATGCATGCTAAGTCGCTTCAGCCGTGTCTAACTCTGTGTGACCCTATGGACAGCAGCCCACCAGGCTCCTCTGTCCACAGGATTCTCCAGGCAAGAACACTGGAGTGGGTTGCCATTTCCCTCTCCCCCCTAAGAGGATAGTTGTGCTGAAATGCATCCATAATGCTAGTCCAATTAGGTGCACAGATCATTCAAAATTGGTTAAGAAAATGGAAAAATATCTATTTTAATATTCTGGGTGAGTTTCCCCATTTCACTGTACCACTCAGGGAAATCATCCTTTGGCTGGAGTACATGGCAGTCTCCTTGTCATTGACCTGCTTGCATTGATTTATCATTATTAGTGCTTTTTTTTTCTATCTCTTGGTTACTTCTCACTGCTGATGGGAATGCCTGATATTTCTTGTTTTCCCACCCATCTGACTGTAATTTACCTTTTTTCAGAATGATTGCCTTTGTCATTTACCTTTTTGGGCATTTGCTTTGAAAATGCTTTGTTTTTTAGGAATGAGTGGCTAGTTTTCTTGCATATGAAACGTTAATGGCTCTCTAGAGACCTAGTGACTGCTGTGCAATGTTATCTGTCCTATTTGTATGTGTGTATGTCTGTGTGTATTCCATTTTTGATTTTCTTTTCTTTTTACTTTCTATCACTAGGGATTTTTCATCCCTTTTCTTTAAATACACACACACATACATATAAACTTAAATCTTGTTGATGAACGCTTGCTTTAAACGTATAACTTACTCTGCCATATTGTCCTTATGTCATAAATTTGTTAGTTGCTATGGTTGTCCCATTACATAATGTTGTAGTACTTATTTCCCATACAAGCCATTTTAGTGCATTAGAAGAAATATAGCAGATTGAAAGCTTCACTCAATGGACTAGGTTCATTAAATCTTAAGGACTCAGAATATTGAAGTTGAGAAAGATGAAAGCAGCAACAGTCCATTGATTTCACACGATGTCACTTGCTAAATGGTCTTCAAACCAAGAGAGCAACCTTTATAATAATCCAGGTCTGCACTGATCCTGAGCCAAATATCCAATCAATAGAATGACTCAAAGTTAAGTTGATGTCTGAGGATGTAGCCCTCATCCTAAACAAGCCGTGCTTTTGAACTTGGTATGAAGACTAGTGATAGGGACAACTTGGAGAACTCAGGAAGAATGCATGCTCTAACTTCTTAGTTCAGTGTTACTGCTCTTATTTTTCTCTTTTTTTGTGTGTTGTTTTAAGATTTTTTTTATGTGGACCATTTTTAAAGGCTTTATTGAATTTGTTACAATATTGCTTCTGTTTTATGTTTTGGTGGTTTGGGCCTGAGGCATGTGGGATCTTAGCTCTCTGACCAGGGATTGAACTTGCTTCCCCTGCATTGGAAGGCAAAGTCTTAACCACGGAATTGCCAGAGAAGTCCATCCTATTTTTCAGTAGCCAAATCATTTAAAATTTCCCTAACCTGTTTTAAGTCCCCTTTGTCTTCATTTCTGTACTTTTCATAATTTCTGCAGTATATAAATATTATTTAATCACAACCTATAATTAAACCTCTTACACATAACTATATTACGGATAAGAATTGCCTAATGTATTTGAATAACTAACAGTTATCTATATATAATGATTTGTTTCATTTGGAGTCCTTAAATAGATGAATAGTAGAGATTGCCCTAGATTCAATCATTCAACATTTGTTGAGTGTACGCACAGTGCCACATTATACTAAGTGTAATATTTTTGCCGTTTTAATGTGGAGCAGTTGCTTGAAGGTCAGATTTTTCAAATCTGAGAAATAAATTAGTAAAGGTATCCCTGTGTGTTCTTCCTGCTCACTAATTTTATGACTGAGGTCAGGTTACTTGTTTTTCTTTCCCCTTGGGAAAATGAGAATCACCTTGCCAGTTACCCTCCAACAGGTGCTTGGGGGAAAAAAGGCAATATGATAGATGAAATTCAGCTTTTGTCTATGGTACTTTCATGTAGCTCAGAAGAAAACATGGTTTTCTACCCTCTGGTGTAAAAGGTTTAATGGCATTTCAGATAGTACTATTAATCTACCAGGGCATAAACACTGTGATGATTTAACTGGATATCTATAAAGGACTTTTCCTGGTGCCTCAGACGGTAAAGCATCTCCCTCAGTACAGGAGACCTAGGTTCGATCCCTGGGTCGGGAAGATCCCCTGGAGAAGGAAATGGCAACTCACTCCAGTACCCTTGCCTAGAAAATTGCATGGATGGAGGAACCTGGCGGGCTATAGTCCATGAGTTCGCAAAGAGTCGGACACAACTGAGTGACTTCACTTTCATTCTTTGCCAAAATGCATGAGCACAAACAACTGGCCATAGTCTTGGTGAACATGGGCAGAATTATCTTAAGGAAGAATTAACGTTTTGACTAGTGAGTTAATGCCTGGTCTTTCTCAACTAGAAATATGGGAGGAAAATAGTACTAGTGAAGTTACATTTGTAAAGAATATGCTTTCACTTTTCGTTGTATTTTCACAACTTAAATTGACTGTTGAAACAGGATAATGAATCCCTTTCTGGATCTGAGTCATATTTATGACAATAGAACCCACCAAGGCTCATAATCATTCCTCCTTGGAATGATTTTGTCTTTGTAAGTAGGAATTATCTTTACATGTATTCACAAAACACATCAGCCAGGGTGGTTTTTACTTAATAACATTTAACCCAATCTTTTTCGTAGTAACCACAGTAATTATAGGTTTTAGACCTAGAAGACCTCAGTCATTATGTAACTAGGTTTTAATAAATCTGAAGCTCATTTTAGACTGTCATTTCTGTAGATTTTATATTGTATCGATTTTGGATGAAATTGCTAGACCAGTCATGTGGGGTATATGATTTCAGGAAATAAAAACATTAACTGCCAACAGTGCTCAGCCAACACGCTTTTTTTCTTTTTTGGACTTGTATTTATGTCTTAATTTTCTATAATCATAGAAAGAATTACTGCATGACATAAAATATCCTCTACTGTATCATTTCACAATTGTAAAATATAGCAAACATTCTGTACAATCATTGTTTAAAGTCAAAAAAGGAGCTAAGTACCCTCCCTGAGAAATCTTTGCGTGTTATCTGCTATGGTGCCTCACTGGTAACACACCTTTCTACCTCATGCTCATGTTAGCTGTACAGTTCAGCGTATGCTGGGATCAAGTTCAAGGCTTGTGCCAGCTTTACTGAAGTGATATTTTAAACCCAGAGAGTAGAGTTGGAAATGACTGTAGAGATTGCCTGAAACAACCCCTCATTGAGGAAAATGACAATTATTGAGTAGTTTCAATAAGTGGCAAAATCACAGAGCCACGAGTTAGTCACTTTCCTTATTCAAGACGCAGTGCTTCCACATTACATGCTGGCTTTTTAGCTGTGTTCATATATAATCTTATTTTCATTCATTTTGATATAGAACAGCTAGAATTTACTAATAAATTCATAGTGCAGACATTGTTCAGTTGAGAGAAGAGAAGGATCTAATTTACATAGAGATATATTTTTATATGTATTTATATTGTTAACATATCTTTTCAAATTAATGCAATCTGTTTGAAACTGAGTTTGTCACATTGTTTTGTGTTTCTTTTAAAATTGGATATATGCATCCCTTTCAGACAACAATGTAAGGGGCATTACTGTTTTGTGAGTTTATGTATGTCTTTCAGCTTGAGTTTTTGGGTGCTTCTGGGCTTAAGAATGTTTCTTCCATTTTCAGCTGCATTTATTTGTGTGTCAGTTTCATATTCCATTGGCTAGAAAGTAAGCTTGTTGCTTTCAACAGCATCATAGAGGAGATTTTATTTTTGCCACCTTTCAATTTAACTCCAGGAAAAACTAACCTCTTTCGGCATACCTTGGAGGCTTTCCTTGTTACATAAATTCATTTAAGCAAAACCTGGGAAATTCATTAAATATTTTGAGTTTGTGCATATGACTTAATTTGCAGGATCAAGTTTAGTCTAGAGTAACGTATATGTGTATATATATATATATATATATATATATATGTATGTAAGTTCTCTGGATACCTGTGTAAAGTCTGAGTCCTTCAGGGCCTCAGAAGGGGGGTGAGTTCTAGAATATAAATGGTTATAGTTTTGTAGATTAGAAGAAAGAGTTAATATTATAGTTTAATTTGCTGTCAGATTTTCTCCACCTTTTTCTCTAGCTTGAATTCAGTCTGGGGAGAGGAAGTTGGCAA
This sequence comes from Giraffa tippelskirchi, assembly GCF_054371585.1. NCBI lineage: Eukaryota > Metazoa > Chordata > Mammalia > Artiodactyla > Giraffidae > Giraffa > Giraffa tippelskirchi. The sequence continues at coordinate 69,814,436 of NC_137278.1, forward strand.
AACTCAGTTAATCATCAAATCTTTCTTGAGGCTTTTTCTCTCTTTCTTTTTCTTTCTTTTTAATTGGAAAGAAGGAAAATTGTCCAAAATTCATTAACCATATATTCCCACTTGGACCCCCAATTTAACCTGCCTCAATATTGAATATGTACCTTGGAGCAGCCATAGAGGAAAATGGGAGGAGACTGGTCTCCTGAGGATCCTCAGTGTCTGGTTTTTACATGTGACAGTTTTGTCTGGCTGAAATCTGTGCTTCCAACATAGGGAATTAGCTGCTGTGGTTTAGTTCTTTGTGCATGTTGGACTAGCACTACTCTGATATTGTCTTTCTTTTCAGGAATTTCATTTCCACAAGTTAGGTCTGTGACTGATCTTGTTTCAGCTGTGCAAAATTGCTTCTTTCCAAGAAAAAACTGAACTTCTTTTGCTACTGGTGTTTGCTCTGCATGAAAAAAATTAGTTAACTGGTACTTATGGTTCTTTTCTCTGTCTCTTGCATTCCTCTCTCCTAAGGAGCATGGTTGTACTCCACTGAACAATGGAATCCAAGATGAGCTGAATCTCCCTCTTGAACCAAACCCTGGTGTTTCCTCTATCAGTCACTAAAGGGATGCTGTGTACACTTGTTTAAGATGTAGAAATGTGGAGGTGTTCTCATTTATGTTGTTACATCCACAGAGTTGCATATTTAATATGATAATCTTCTAGGAAAGAGTAAATAAATGGCTTGTTCCGACAAGATCAGTATACTGTAACAATTTCCCAGCAGTTGGAAGTAAAGAGTTTTGAGGAAGATTTGCTTTTTTTCTGATTTACCTAAGGGTATCCTAGGGACTGGAAGTAACCATGCCCTTTATGTTCTAGGAGACAGAGGGTCTATACTAGATCAAAGTTATGGTTACAATGCAGAATGTCTAACTAAACTTGTTCTTTAGGGAAAGGCTTCAACATTTTTTGTACTGAGGGTCAACAGAGTTAACGGTACAGAACATACTTTCTGACAGTGGATAGTGGATAGTGGATTCCATCACCATTCCTCTTTCACTATTTCAAGGTGAAAAAAAATGCAGAAAACTCAAGTTCCTCTATAGATGCAGGGATTTGAGCCTAAGGGTAGCCAATATCATATATTATTGCTTACTAAGTGACATAGCTGCTAAACCAACACATCCTAACTTACTAAAGTTCTCCATGTGCAGGAAACAGTTAATAAAATTTTGATGAGAAGAGGAAGCCAATCAACTCAGCATAAGAAGTTAACCAAGCAATTATATGCAGAGAACCAAGTGGCAATCAAGCAAAAGATATGCTGGGACAATATAGTATGGTTAAACCTTTTCCATAATTCTTTTTCTTAAAATTATTCAAAGAAAGGGAACACTGCAAATGTTCAGATGACAAATATAGCCAATTCAGGTGGGTTCCATGGAATGGTCTTGTTTAAAGCTAAGCTTTGCTACATCTGGACACTATTTTAAAGATGACGAAGAGATACGGGTTAGCTTTGTCTGGTAAAACTTGTTCTAAGAAAAAAAATAACGCAATGGTTTTCATTAGAACATACTTTTTAATTGACATATTTGAGCCAGTAACAGGATACTGAAAAATGTCTTCTATGTCTACTTCAGTGTGAAAAGTGTTATAGGACGGTGAGAGTGATAAAATATTCCCCTGTGGAAGACAATAACTAAATTCAAACATAGAAAGCTAATTATATTCGCCACTTTTCATATTCCTCCTGATGCTTCCTGTGAATAAATGGTAGAGTATCTACCCCCTTTGCAGGTCAGAAACTTAGGGACAGACCTTTGATTTCTTCCCTGTGACAGCCCTTTCAACATCCAGTCAATCATCAAAAGCCCTTATAACATAATCTCCTTTATGCTTCTCACATCTACCTATTTCCTTCAAGGTCTTTATATTTTATTCTTCTTTTTGTGAGATAACCTACTAGGTCTCCTTATCTCACCTCCCCTGCATCCATCCCATTTTCCACATAGAAGCCCCAATAATCTCGCTAAAATTCAAACTCAATCATGTCATTCTCCCCAGTGAAAATCTTCCATATAAATTCCCTTTTGCTTCAGTGTAAGCCCCATCCTCTTTGGCATGAGTCTCTTTGACATGGTGAAGATTATCTTGGAAGAGTATGGGCAGAAGATAGTGAAGAGATGATAGCTGATTTCTCTAGGGTGATTAGCCAGGCTATTTGTGGAAGGGACATTCTTTTTTGTGCATTTCCCTACACACTTATTCCAGCAGACTCTCTCCTCTTCATGGGCACAGAAACATTTGATCACCTTATTGGTGAATGTCTTAGAAAGTTACAGTGGAAATTGTCATTTCCAGTTTTGAATCCATTTCAAACAGGTGAGACAGTGTGGGTTTTATGCTTTCATGTCATTAGTGGGATTGAAAGGGAAATTGGCTATTCTATTTTGGAAATCTACCCCTCAGAATATGTTATATAGTACACAGTATTTGCCAGACAGATGAAAACACAGTAAATGAATGTGGAAATGTGTTGGTTACAAGTATTAAAATGGCAGAAGAATAAAAGATGATTGACCCTTTATTGACATAAGAATTTCCACACCCACTGCTTGAAAAACCAGTAACATCTTGTGGGGAAAAAAAAAAGAACTTTTCTATCCTTTAAAATACACCTTTATGATATGCTAGGTGTTTATTTTCATTAAAAAAAAAATAAATGAAATCTCAGTTTGAGAAAATTTCTCTAATTTAGAGTCTGCTTATTTTAGTTTTGAGAGAGTATAAATTTGAGTAGCACCAAAAACTTCACTTCAAAAGAGGTTTATTTTAGGTCCTTCTTAAAGGGAAGGGTTATTTTTTTTTTTTGATTTTTCATTTGTTCTGCTTTGTTATTTTAATTAATCTGTCCCCGGTGTTATATTGGTTATCTAAAAGTTCACCTTCTCTGATCAGCGAACTTGGCGTTTTATGTGTATGTGTGTATATAAACTACACAGAGTCTTTGTTTTATGTCAGTTTTAAGTATATACTCATTAGGGTTGATAAAAGAAGAGTATGTAAATGTAGATGATTATGTGAAATATACAAATGTATATTCAAAAATAGCATATGATAAATGTGTATCAACAGAAAGCCAAGACTTTTTCTTTTATTCCAAAGTTAACATTTGAAAAGAAATTAAATCAACTGGATTGATTTTGAATAATCTTTTTCTCAGTACTCTCAATTTATAGCCTTTGAAGATATTTTCTAAATTACAGTTTTTTTCAAGGCACTGAGAAAAGTTGCTGACATACAGATGTTGACACATTATGCTTCTCTTTGTTTCCAGCTTCCGATTAATAAATCCTTTGTTATACATGTAGTACAAAGGTATTTGATTCTAAAACATCAAATGGAAATAAAGATATATTTTATTTTTTTTAATCACATCACATGTAGTTATATATCTGTAAAGTTATCTAGTGGTATTCTCGGCTCTGAGGTAAATACAAGGAACCATGAGAACTAGTTCTTATCCTCAAGATAGAATATTAGAGACAAGCAATATAAAACTAATACAAAATAAAATAAGTAAAATTTGCTCTATATTGATAATTATATATTTTTTGCTGTGACTGTTCTCAAGAAATGGAGATAGAATGATCACTGCTTTGTTATAAAAAGAATTGAAAGTGTTAGTCGTTCAGTCCTGTCTGACTCTTTGTGACTCCATGGACTGTAGCTTGCCAGGCTCCTCTGTCCAAGAAGTTTTTGAGGCAAGAATACTGGAGTGGGTCGCCATTCTCTTCTCCAGGGATTTTCCTGACCCAGGGATCGAACTCGGGTCTCCCATGTTGCAGGCAGATTCTTTACTGTCTAAACCACCAGGGAAGCCCATTTTGTTATAAAAGTCTCTTACAATTAAGTCTCCATAGATATTCCTCAGATTATTTAGCATTTTGAATTAGTGTATAAAAATACCTCTAAAGAACATTTCTCCAAATTTCTTATTACTAACCTTCCCCGATAATACTTTATTTAATTTCTGTGGAGAAGTAAATATTTTTCTCTGTGAATGAGGAAGTGAAATTCAGATGAAGAAACAATTGTCTATTTTTATTTTGACTGGGTTGCTATTTCTTTTTCTGAGGCTGACTAGCTTAGATGGCAGAATAAATAATATGATAAATGTGAATGATTTATCACGAGTCATGGATATCAAAGAAGAATGGCACCAGAAAAGTTGAAAAAGGGGGAGAGATTGAAGGCAACTCTTCTAAAACAAAAGACTGGAGACTTTTTGAGTGCTGGAGTGAGTAGTGGTAAAATGCTGGAGGACGCTGGAGGTGGGAGAGGAAGGTTGCTCAAGGTGATTAAGTCCTGATGTTTGCTAATTGGGGCTTATCCAAGCTTGGCTTCTACCTTTCCACAGAGACTGGGACAGAGAGACACTGTCTTACCTAATGATTACATTTCAAAGAGATAGCTCCTAGGCTCTTAAGAAAGACATTCTTAAGTTATAGAACTATCAAGAAGCTGGAAGAAGTTTTACATCTCAATTTGAGATGCTGAGGAAGAGTTCACAATTACAAATTTCCTAAAATAAATGCTCTATAGTCAAGCAAATGGCATTAGTGCTGGCCAGTTTTTTCACTTTGCTTCAGGATCACAGACCACTTTCTTTAATATGTTTCACAATAGATGCCATTCTGATTTTGTAAGGGAGAAAAGAATTTGGGAATGGGGTAGATTCAGGAAAACTTATATGGTCCCCCCCGCCCCAATCTGCCAGGGCGAGTAACCTTGGCTAACTATAAAAAGGGTAATAGTTTGTTACTAGCCTTGCAGAAGGTTTTGATGAGAAAAGTTTCACATTACTATGTGACCATGGACAAATCACTTTACATGTGAACACCAATTTCTTTTAAATGTTTAAAATATAGATAATTACAGTTTCCCTATCATTTATTTGACTGTCGTGAATACAAAAAAGTACTCAGAAATGTTTTGTCAGTTTGTCTTAAAGTCTATTATAAACACCCTTTGCTGTAAAAATGTTCATGCCTCCATAATACATAGATATGAACAAAATGTAAGGTTTTTTTTTTTTCTCCTTTCTTTTTTCCCTGCTCGTCACATAGGATCTTCTGTCTCTAGTTCTAAGGCAGCTGGCTCAGTTTTTGGCTAAGTGTTAGTCACTCAGTCGTGTCTGACTCTTTGTGACCCCGTGGACTGTAGCCCACTAGGCTCCTCAGTCCATGGGATTCTCCAGGCAAGAATAATGGAGTTGGTAGCCATTCCCTTCTCTAGGGGATCTTCCTGACCCAGAGATTAAACCTAGGTCTCCTGCATTGCAGGCAGATTCTTTACCATCTGAGCCACTAGGGAAGTTCCATTTTTGGTTATCACTCAGCATAAAGAGAGAGGGACCTACCAGTAAAGTGCAGGTAACTTTCAGGCCCGTAACTGGAAGAGTCACACATCATTTTTGCTGCAGTGTCTTGGCCAGAATTTAGTCACATAGCCCCATCAAGCTGCAAAGGTGAATGGGAAATGTAGGCTCTAGCTGGACAGCTGTATGCCCAGTTTATACATTTTAACTGTAGTATGCCCAGGTTCAAGTTCTATTATTAAAGACATTGAAATGAATAGTGGTGAACAGCAGTCTTCACCACAGATATAATTGGAGAGAAAAATCAAGACAACAGCAACTTCTTAAAGGGGAAGATTAAGTAGTCCCAAATAACTCAAGACAATGTAATGGGTTATTAAAATACCAAAATTTAGTCAAATTGACAGCTAGTTCCTTCTCAGAAAACAAAAGCTTCCCACTTTCTCTTCAGCCTTTTTTTTTTTTTTTAAATGTCTTCTAGGCTCTGATATGCATAATTGCATTGATAGCATTCCAAACAATAGTTACAAAATTGTCTTGCATTACAAAGCCCATGTAGTCAACTAACTATTATTTTAATGGTAAATATGTTTAATGGGTAACCTTGTTTGGTACATGGTCTGTGAACCTAGTAGCATCATTTGTCTCAGTATATTGTTGAATTTTCAGAAAGCTCTCTATGTTATGTTTTAATTCTTGCAAATTGCTTGCCAATTTAATACGAGCTGCATCTAAACAGTAAGTAATTGCTTATGATAATGAGTGCAAACTAATTTGCTGGAATATGTTAATATTCACAAAGCACTTTTATACTGCCTGCTGTTCCAAAAATACTGCTCTCTTGGTTAAATGCAGCTTTTAGATGGCATTATTGTCACAAATCTGACTAAAATCTTCACTTCAGTAACATCTACCCAAAAGTCATAGAACTATCACTTCAATATACCAAAGAAGAAAGAGAAAGTCATGTCATTGTTTGATTAATGGTTTAGAATATTCAAGGAAAAATTATCACATTGTTAATAATTAATTTTAATTAGTGATTAATAGTAAGCAGACTATACTGAATTAGAAATGGCCTCTTCTCCCCACAAGAATCATTAAATTTAATTTAAAAGACTTTAAAGACAGATGGCATGGCAAACTTCATTTCCATACAATAACCAATTGAAAACAAATTAAAATTTTAAGGACTACCTATATATGGTTGTTTTTAAGCTTGAAGCCTATTTTATCCCTTAATAGTGCCCTACCCTCTTTGTCTTATAGCTCTTTTTCAACCTTTTTCAGATATTCTATTTGAAGACTCTAGCGCTCAAAGACTTGTATTTCAAGCTTGAGGGTCTTTTGAGTTTGGAGACCTGAGTATTCAAGGATCTGAGGTTCAGATTGGAACCACCTTGTAATTTTAGTCTAGGAAGACTAACATAAAAGAAGAAAAATTTGACACTTCCCTACCCTGGGGCTGATTTGGCACTTTAATCCACTCTCTAATGTTTCAGTCATTTCAACTTTAAAAATGACTCTCACACATAGTTATATATCTTCACATGAGTGGTGACATAGATCTCTATAGAGAACCTTTTTTTTTTTTTGCTTTTCCATCACTTTCAAAATTCATTTCCTCTGTTAAATTCCACTGGACAAATATCTTCATAGGTTAAAAAAAATTCCATCTTTGGATTTTAAATCTTTCAAATACCAAAAATTGCTCGTCAGTGTAAGTGGTCTAATTTCCCAATTGTTTGCTTCTTGTAATTTTTACTATGAAACTAGGTGGATTGATACCTATAAGAACTGGCTGATATTTATTATTATTGTCATCTTCACTAAGCTGTTTCAAAGAGTCTGAGATGAAGAATGAATAAACAAATGAACAAAAAAAATTATATTTTAATTTAGGTTGCTGGAATTGTTGCTTTTTCTACTAAGCATAGACAGACTAACATTTAAGAAAATGAGAAGTGGTTTCATTTTTGATAAAGATGAAATGAGAAGATTCAGGATAAATAGTAGATATCACCAAGACACTTCTTATTAAATGCAATTTATCTCAATGACAGTAATATCCCATTTTTCTAAATTTGTGAAGCTCTGTGACTCTTTGTTAAAGGAAATTTACATTTCATAGAATTATGAATATTTTAAACTGCTAGAATTGATCTAATCTCTTTTAGCACTGACCTTGAACAGTCCTAAATTCCACTATCTGATTTGTACTCTGTATTTATCTAGAGATTTAATTCAGGAGACAAAGAGATAGGAAATAATAGTGCCTAAAAATATATATTCTGAAAAAAGGTGATGTCATTAATGTAAGTAGATCTACTCCATCTCTCTGGAACCTGTTTTGTGCCTTTGTGACTTTTCTCATGAAAACCCTGCCCACAAAAATACATTTGCTTTTATTTTTCCAGAGCTATTTTAAATTTTATCTTTTCTGAAAAGAATATGGGGATATTTCTGGAGACTGAGTGAATTCTCCAGTTTGACTGATGTAGAGGATTGGCTTGTGTGGAGGATGTTCACAGTTATAAGGGTTTTTCATTTAAATTGATAGACAGTGGTTTAATCCTTGAAGGTCTTTGAATAGAGGTGTGATTTCAGACACCATTTCAAAACAGAATGAATCTAATGTTAGTTTGTATAGTAAATTTAAATTAGGGAGAGGCAGGAAAATACTGAATCAGTAAGGATGAGTATTTATTACATTTTAGATTGATGGTGATGCAATCTGAACAACAGCTGAAAGAATGGAAATACAAAAGAAAAACTCAGGAAATCACCACTGCCTGAAAGGGGAGTTTTTGAAAAACTGCATCCTACAAATTTGACATATGCCTTTCTGTCGTTTTCCAGTATCTAGCATGGTGCTCTATACATAGCAAATACTTAATTTTTATTGAATATATGAATGTTTCTATTTTTGAATTATGCTGTTATATTGCTTTTGTGTTCTCTTTCTCTACCAGCATCCTTCTGCTGTTGTTTCATCACTGTGGTTTGTTTTTGTCAAAAATCCCAGCTCCTTGTTCTGCGTAGAGTCTTTCATGACCACCTCACTAAACCATCTGGCTTTCAATTTTCCAGGCAACTTCTAAAATAATTTCACCTAGGTATTTTTTTTCTTGTTAGGTTAAAGGAAATACAAAATTTTATCCCACGTTGCCCACTGTTCCCCATCTTTGATTCATCATACTCACCGCAACTACAGTATCTGTTAATACTAATTACTACACATGAAAGCATCACAGTGCATCTAGCTGTCATGTCTCCTTAGTTCACTCCAATATGGGACTATTCCTCAGTCTGTTTCTTTCTAACCTTGACTTTTGAAAAAAATACTGCCAGTTATTTTGGAGAATGTCTCTCAGTTGGAGTTTCTTGGATGTTTTCTTCTGAATAGGTCGAGGCTATGCACTTTTGACAAAAAGCAATATAGAAATGATGCTGTGCCCTTCTCAGCACTTCATATTTGGAGGACCTGAATCACATGTCTCCTTGCTGGTGATGTTCATTTTTGATCACTATGGTTACGGTGCTGTCTCCTGGGTTTCTCTGATGATTAACAAAGTTTTAAGGACTAGCAGATTATATCCATCTCTTCATTATAAAATATGGAGAACTTTGGACTGGGTATTCAAGAAAATTGTAGGACTTGGTTCTGACTCAAAAGGGTCATCATTACCTGGTTAAAGAGTCTCATGGCTATTCATGATTTATTTCTTCCACAGACAGAATGAAATGGAGAATGGTGTTCATTATCAGGGTAATCTAGGAAAGTTATCTCTTCATCTGAGTTTCTGTATTTGACAGGTAAAATTACTCAGATTACTTAGAAATGGATATAAGCATGGAATTTGTTATACTTATCTGAGAATCTGGAACCTTAAGTTTCTTATAATCCTATCACCAGCCCTTACTTGGTTCAAGCATTATTTCAGATTCTTATTAATGATTAATAAATGAATAAAAGACCTAAATCTGATGAGGATAACAAGAATTAAAGCAAGACCCCTTTCTTTAGGATACATACTTTTTAAGATGGAAATTTCAGAAAAAGGCAACTCCGACTTATAATGGTTTGCAAGTTAAAGACAAGTTCTGAAGACGGTAAAGAGAGGGAATTCACCTTGGCTAGAAAGAATGGGAAACCGGACTGAAAAGAAAACCAGGTACAGCTGCTGCTGCTGCTGCTAAGTTGCTTCAGTCATGTCCGACTCTGTGCCACCCCATAGATGGCAGCCCACCAGGCTCCTCCGTCCCTGGGATTCTCCAGGCAAGAATACTGGAGTGGGTTGCCATTTCCTTCTCCAGTGCATGAAAGGGTACAGTGAAAGTGAAGTCGCTCAGTCGTGTCCAACTCTTAGCGACCCCATGGACTGTAGCCTACTAGGCTCCTCCGTCCATGGGATTTTCCAGGCAAGAGTACTGGAGTGGGTTGCCATTGCCTTCTCCGCAATAGTAAAAGTCGCTTTGGGAGAAGAATGTATATTCAACCACATGTGCACACCTAAGTGATAGAGCTTAGTTTGGAGTGACTTCTGAATCAGCAAATAGTACTCTATCCAGTTTTAGTTTAAAATTACAAATAAATCATTTAATTGGTCTTATTGGACTGCAAGGAGATCACATCAGTCGGTCCTAAAGGAAATCAGCCCTGAATATTCACTGGAAGGACTGATGCTGAAACTGAAGCTCCAATACTTTGGTCACCTGATGTGAAGAGCCAACTCATTGGAAAAGACCCTGATGCTGGGAAAGATTGGAGGCAGAAGGGGATTGGGGTATTATGAATTTATTATTGATATGGGGGGCCTCAAAATAGTTCAAAATAACCACATGCAGTTTTGTATTCAGGATTGAATTCTGCTTTTAAGGGCAACAAATGGTATCACTGACAAAAGCTGTCAAGCCTATCTGGTGTGGAATAAAAATAATTATGGTATTAATGATAAAGATTTGGCTTCTGCATCTCTGTTCAGCATTTTGGAAGCATCTGAACAAGCCAAAGCTGAGACGACTTCTGAGGCAGGATGCTGGCAATAAAGATTTGCAAAGGCTCCACGCCTTTTAAAGATTCAGGCTAGACACTGAAAATGTCAGAATATGAACGAATCATTTCTGCTAAGTGCCATTTCAGAAACTTTGAGTCTACCAAAACCAGACCAAGGAAACATCATTAGAAAAACCTCTAGAGATGACTGACGTGAGACCTTGACTTGTGAATTTTAGCTTCTTTATCTAAACAAGAAGCGTCATTTAGTCTTAGCTCTTAAATGTGCATTAGGAATACAGTCGGGTGCAGTCCCCAAGCATCTGTGTGAAATTAAGAAGCCACTTGATTCCTCTGGGCCGCTATTTTGTCATTTGTAAAAGGAAAGTTTCCCTTTGTCTTCTCCAAGAGCACTTCAGCATTAAGTCTGTGTTCATGTCAGTTGTTTTTACCCTATGATGTTTTTTACACCATGATTCTAGTAAATTCTTAACTCTGAAAACCATTTTGACAATTAATTTATGAAAAAGTAAATCGAAGGCCATCGCTAGGCATTTATAACCTTTACTTACTGGCCAATAATTTAAAGAATTTATTAGGAGCATTCACAGCTTATTATATGTGTTTTAAAATGAGAGTTTTCTTAAGCGAGCAGAAGGTATGATTTTTTCTCCCTCCTTCCTTGCTGCCTGTAGCCCTAATGCAAATTGATTACTGAATTACTTGTCAGAGACTTTTTAATAAAGTTCACTTACTGCTTGAGGGAGTCTAGTTTCAGAAGGAAAGACATAAACTTTTGATGTTCTTAAGGTTATTGGTTGTGAGATTGCTTTGCTTAGTTTTATTTTTAACTCTAGATCACTTTGCTATCTTTATGATTTTTTTTTCTAATTTGATTGGCAGAAGGTCTACCATTTACTTGTTTTTCTTCTCAGCCAGATAACTTAGATTCCAGGAGCCTTTTAAAAGGTTCCAAGACTTTGAATTTGATCTCGGAACAAACTCGTCTCCCTGGGCTGTTAAAACTATTCAACTCAATTCTTCCTGGAGGGAGTATTTTCTACATAGCATGTTTAGAGAGGGAAATAATGAGTAGTTTTTAAGGAAAGTATATTGCAATAAAATCACGAAGTGAAGTATTACTTGTTGTATAAATTTAGTAAGATGATATTCACTGAACATTATTTCAAGTGAATATTTGAAATAATTACATGACTTTGATCTGAAAAGAAAATATAGATATAATTGTTCTTGTTAATAATTGTTCTGCTCTTTTTATCATTACCATTAATCAGTGCCTTTAACATTGTCTTCTTTTCTAAGATTTTTAAACAAAAAATCCAGCATAGATAGTGACATGGCTGAATACCATTTTCCTGATATCTCTCATAAACTCTCTTGTCCTGATATTTATCTCTAATTCACAGATCCTACCTGTTTGGGAAAAAGGGCCATGTGTTTTCAGCTTTATATTCCTAGCTCCTTTCACATATTAGACAACCAAGAGATAGGTCAGCTTGGGAATGTTTCTTATTTCAATTAATTTCCTTATAAGATAGAGAAAGAGAATGACTTATTCAAATGACTACATTTGACATCAGTGGCTATTTACGTAGTCTCAACTTTGCATACCATTCATATTGCATTTATGTTAACACTGCCTTTTTGATTGTGCAGTGCACAGTCTGTGCAGCTATTTGTGGTATCCCTGAACAAATATCTAGGATATGAACAAGGTAGATCAGCCCTGAATCCACTTGAGAATTATTTCATTTATTAAGAAGAGTGTACTTGTTTTTCCAAAGATTGAATACCTTTTTCCATGTAGCATATTCTTTCTATAAATGTCAAAATATGGAAATGTCAAATACCAAAATGAAAACTATATATGATACACTTAAACATACATTATCCTTGCCAAGATCACAGGAATATAGAATATTTATTACAGAAAAATACAGTATATTTATTTAAAAAGGCTTTTACTAGAGAAAAGTTTTGGGCCAAACAGGCAAAGGGGAAACTTCCCTACTTTGTCATTGAAGTGCACAGTTGCTATTGAAATTATCTTTAAGAGAAGTGATTCCTGAGCTTATAGAAAGCATGATAGTTTTTTGCTATTCCATTTTCTTGAGTTTTAGCTTGTTTAAAATTCCTTATAGAATAAAATTCTCTGGTGGCTCAGACAGTAAAGAATCTGCTTGCTATGCAGGAGACCCAGGTTTGATCCCTGGGTCAGGATGATCCCGTGGAGAAGGAAATGGCAACCCACTCCAGTATTCTTGCCTGGGAAATCCCATGGTCAGCGGTACCTGGCAAGCTGCAGTCCATGGGGTCGCAGTGAGTCGGACACAACTGAGCAACTAACAAGCTCATGCCCTTTTTCTTTTTAAAATGGTATCTTGACTGGACCCAAGCTAAATCTCATATGGTCTGGCTTAGTGGCGATGATTCTTTTCTTTTATGACTCATAGGTCTGCTGTGGAGTTTGAGTGGTTCAGGCTTGTTTGATCACATTGAAACTTTGGGAGACATTAGCTTTTAATGCCTAGTGAGTCCTCATGGACCCTGAGAATCTCACTCCTGATTTCATGGGGCTCAAGAATCTTTGTGAAAAAGTTTGAACCAAGTTCACGATGAATTTTTAATGAAGCCCTGTGTGTGTGTGTGTGTGTGTGTGTAGTGAGTCAATACAGTGGCACTCTAACAATTTTTGAAACAGGGTGCTCACAGTTTTGTCAGCTTACATTCAATTTAATAGATGCTTAACAAACTTTTTTTTGATTCAATAAATTTCCTTAATCCCCAAGTCTAGGGTTCTGATGGACCTTGCAACGTGCCATATATGAAAAATCTCCCAATGCTCCTTCTATCTGGAATGTCATCCTGAGTTACTTTCTTAAGGCTTTGGTTCTTTGGGAATTATCTAAACTCTTGTTGACTTTCTTTTCTTTGCTCTGATTCAGGCTATGAGGCCAGTATCTAAGCCATTTCAGTGGCATGTCATGTTTCTTGCCCTGTTTTTCATTGAAGACCTACCTGCTCTCTTTCTCAAAGATGTATGGGTAAAAACCTTGTCTTATTTTCTAGTCTCTTTAGCTAGTTGTAATGTATTTGTTATTTCTACCAAGTCTGCATCTTCCATCAGGAGTCTCAAATTGTGATATATATAGTCTTTATTTTCCTTTCTTTCCTAACATTTTTTCACTCTTAGATCTTTAGCATTGAGGGCTGTCTCTTATTCTCAATATTGGTAATTGGTGTTATTACTTTTTAGATTTAGAGTTGGTTACATATTATAGGTAGGAACTCCTATTACTCTGATTTCAGTCATCTCTCCTAATATAGTACCCACCTTTCCTGATTTTTAAGGCTCTTATATGTAATTTTAGGAATTAGGGATTTATAGTGCTCACAACATAATTCTTTGTGATCTTGCAAAGAATTTACATTAATGTAGACAGAAATTGTTGCTTTAGAATACAAGTAAGATTGTTCAGATTTATTAATCTATTTGTTTTACTAGTTTTAGACCTATTTTTTTAATACAAGGTGGTCTTATTGTTTTTGTTTTCTGTGAACTTTATTCAGAATAGTGGCTCCGTATAGGTAGAAATTGTTCAAGAAATTGAGATTAAGCAACAATCTTGACAAGGTTGTAGGAGAAGTAAAAGCTCCCCTTATTTATAAGTGTTTTACTCTAAATTTCCATCTGACTGCCTGGCAGAGTTTCACTGGAAAAAAAGTGTTACGTCCCTGTTACATTTAATAGAATCATAATGGCCTGAATATTTCATGTTGGTTACATAATGACATTGAAAGAATTATAGACTTTCAGAAAAGGACATTTTATTCATATACTTATGTTATGAGTTAAAAGCTAATCTATTCTGAAGTTAATTATATTATTGTTCATGTTCCAAGGATCCAAGGCAACCAATAATCAAGGAGAACTGTACATGCTGATTGGTTTTCTTCTTCGGAAAGGTTGAACCTGTTGGAGGGAGTGTATTAGCACTTGCAGAAACAAGTAAGGCTAAAGTAGAGATGGTTGGAAAGAAGAAGGAGGGGAGAGACCCCTTTATGTAAATATATATTCAGTAATAATGTAAAAATACATTTATTATAACATCACAGGCAGTTCAAACATTAGAAGTAAGAGCCCATGTCTAATTTTTACAAATGTTTATTGCAGTGTAAAGTATGTTGATATTGCTAAATTTGTATCTGGTGAAGCCAGCTTTGTTAACGAATTTGGAGTGAGTAATATAGACTTGCTCTATAGCTTAAATGTGAAGATTGCTGAAAACCACTTTAAGTTTGAGTCACCTATACATTTAGTGATGTGATGGATGTCAGGATTAATTTTCAATAAATCCATTATTAGTCATGGCACTGATGTGCTAGTGCTTGCCATATAGAAGCATGCATAAGTAAGAAAGGTGCCACATTCCTCCAAGTTCTTCTCTGTGTTGATAAAACTCTTGGAACTGTGATTAAGATGTACTGTTGCTGTGCACTGAGTTTACTTATATAATCAAGTAAAACATGTTCCTATAAAATAAAATTTTAAAAAATGTAGCTAAATGGCAGTTCATCTTGCATAGCTTCCCTCTTTATTTAACAAAGTGAATTCTTGTGTCATGCTATATATCTTACCATGCTAGATGTTTTATGACAATAAACTAATATTCTTTTTTTCATGAAAGTGACGTAATTTAATATCCTTCTGTCAACTATTAGTGAATGTAAATAATAATGGAATGGGTTTATGTGACAAAAGTGCTAATCTAAGGAATAAAATACTGAAAAGAGTAATAAAAACCAGGATGTAGGAAAGCCATTTCTTGAAAGGCATTTGGTTTGACACAATTTTGAAATGAATCAAACATTTCTAAAGACTCTTAAAACAACAATGTTACGATGTTGGCTATTTTACTTTGTCAACATACATATGGGGCTTCCCTAGTGGCTCAGATGGTAAAGAATCTGCCTGCAATGTGGAGACCTGGGTTCAGTCCCTATGATGGGAATATCCCCTGGAGAAGGGTACAGCTACCCATTCCAGTATTCTGGCCCAGAGAATTCCATGAACTGTCACAAAGAAGTCCATGGGGTTGCAAAGAGTCAGACATGACTGAGCGACTTCACTTCACTTCAGTACACACATGGGCTTCTCTGATAGCTTAGTGGGTAGAGAATATGACTGCAATGCAGAGACACAAGAGGAGCGAGGTCAGTCCCGGGGTTAGGAAATTCCCCTGGAGGAGGAAATGGCAACTCACTCCAATGGTCTTGCCTGAAAAATTCCATGGACAGAGGACCCTGACAGGTTACAGTCCGAAGGGTTGCAGTCAGATGCTACTGAGCACACACCCACAGCACCACACAACACATGCATACATACATCATCCATTCTCCTAAAAGTGTATTGAGTACTTACCATATGCCAGGAATTGGACTGAGGTTTTACTGTGCAATTTTTCATTTATTCCTGACAGAAACTCTATGAGGCAGTGTTAGTATCCCCAAGGATAGGAAACTCAAGAATTAAAGAGAATAAAAACATAATGTCATGTAACTGGTAAATGATACAGTTGGAATTCGGACCCAGGTCTGTCTGAGTCCAAAACTTGCATTCTTAATTTCTGATCTCTCCTGCTACAGTATACATCATATCCTTGGTTCAGAAAGATGCATGTTAAATGAAGTAGATTTTGACACGTTAGTCATCTATATTTTATTGTGGGAGTATTCTCATATTTTTAAGGTCACCACAACAGAGTATATTGTAATTTTCTATCTTGATTTAAGGAGAACTTTAAGAGCTTAGATTTTTGAGAACATAGAGTTTGATGCAAAGTGGGGTTTTTTTTGTTTGTTTGTTTGTTTGTTTGTTTGTTTAAACCAAGATGCTTATAGAGGGAAGTGTAGAGAGTTGTGTTGGGAGCTGGGCATCTGAGTCTCTCACTTATAAAATTGTGCTGTTGAGTACATTACAATGCACTATTGTGCATATAGAAGAAAAAAAGGAGAGAGATTGATTTTCAGATATACCTGAAGAAAAAGGGCACTAGAAATAATTGCATTGTTTGGCACATGGTAGTACACTTGTTTCTGCTTGATTTTGGCAAAACTTGAAAAATTAGAAAGTCACATAAGGAAGACGGAGTAGCTACCGGCATGCTAGTTGCCAAGTCTTAACACTTATTGGAAAAGTTTGAAATGTGAGATGAAATCAAATCTTGAGTAATGATATTTGTATTATGACATTTATCTTACTGAAAATATAAACCTTTAAATTATTGTCCTCAAGTTCTGCAACTGAGCAACTGGAAACTTTCATAGTTCCACAAGTTTGGGACGTGTACCCTAAACTAAATGTTAATCTACATACATTAAATGTTCTGTCAGTTCACATTTACATGTTATTTTTTTCTTTCTTTAAAAGCATTGTGAGGTGAAAGGACAGTATACGATCATGAGGTGCAAATGTCACTTTATGGATATGAGACATTCGAATATGATAGCAGTTGGCCTTGATAAATTCAGACTGACATATCCAATTAACTTTTTCTTGACAGTCTTGTTATGGTAACAGAAACATTTCTGTTAAAAAAAAAATACAGGAGTAGAATCTGGATACTAGATTTCTACTAGCTCTTCCAAGTTTGCAACTTTAGTTAACAAGTTAATCCTTATGACTGAATTTTCTCAGATGTGTTGTGGGAGTAATGCTTGCCCTACTTTCCATACAGAAGTAAAGAGAAAATGAAAAAAATTGTTGTGAAAATGGTTTTTAATGTTAAAAATGATCGTATAATGTATGATATTGTTGCTTTGCCAGACTCCCTTACTCTGATGATTCTGGAAAACATCCGAGTCCTTAGATTTGTTTTATATTGTTAAGTAACATCTCTACTTGAATATTTTTAATTTGCATAGAATATATAGTCATCAGAGGACAAAGTTAATTAAAAAGAGAAAAATAAAATCAATCAAGTACCACCACAGAGGTAACCAACACATTCTCTTTTTAAAGAAACCTTTACTTTTATATGTTCTTGTCCTGTCTTTATCAACGTAGGATTTTCAGAAACATTTAATACTTAATCATTTGCAATAGTTACTAAGCAGAAGAATATTTATCAAATTGTGCTTGCTTGTTAATATTGTGGTGAACAATCGTCTGATGATGTAGAACATAAATGGGCCTAGAAGGCTCTGGCATTTCTGATATACAAATATGTATATCCTTCCTGAATCTTATTTATTTGCACACTGACATAACTTACATATTCTCACATGAGAAAGAGAGAGAAACTGCTTTCATACATTAGTACTCAAGAAAATAAATAGTCCCTCTACCACTGCAGTTTAACAAGATTTTGTTTTATTTATTTTATCCAATATTATCCTGATATGTTTCTTGGGTCAGGTCTACACACCAAGGCCTATTTAATCAATCAGGCACATTAGGCATGTTGTAGGGTTCTTTGGAGTTTCTCAAGGACATATGGAAAAGTTTCAGACAGAATGCCAAGAGTAATTGACCCCAAAATATAAAAAGAGAAAAAAAATTATATCATCACCTATTTAATTAAATGTGTATAAATAAATGTGACACTAAGTCAACTTCATTAAATTGGTAAATGTGGTTCATAGAAATTTGTTATTTTTGGTTCATAGAAATTTAATGTGGGCTTCCCCGGTGGTGCAGTGGTAAAGCATCTGCCTACCAGTGCAGGAGACCAAGGTTCAATCCCTGGTTGGGAAGATTCCCAGGAGGAGGAAATGGCAACCTACTCTGGTATTCTTGCCTGGAGAATTCCTTAGACAGAGGAGCCTGGCAGGCTACAGTCCATGGGGGTCATAAATGACTGAGCACGTATGCAATAGAAAATAAGACTTAATATCCCTTCAGCCCTCTGGGGCTTCCCTGGTGGCTCAGATGGTAAAGAATCTACCTGCAAACCCTGGGTTGGGAATATCCTCTGGAGAAGGGCATGGTTACCCACTCCAGTATTCTTGACTGAAGAATCTCATGAACAGGGGAGCCTGATGGGTTGCAAAGAGTCAGATATGACTGAGCAACTTACACTCACCATAGATTGTCTGTTATAGTTGTTTTCCCAGAGCCCACAGCTCAAACCCACAGTTGAGGGTATGTTCTGTGTGTCCCGTCTTAGAGAAGGAAATGGCAACTGACTCTAGTATTCTTGCCTGGAAAATTCCATGGACAGAGGATCCTGGCAGGCTACAGTCATTGGGATTGTAGAGTCGCCCACCGCTGAGCAACTGATCAATATGTAGATACCTTGAAAATATACAGCTGTATACTCAACTTTTACATACAACCCTTATTCTTGGTAGAAGCTATGTTTCCATACACTCAAGATACTTTGAGGCCAAATTTTGATATTTAATCTTATTGCTTCCCTTACTATCTTGGCACATAGTAAGTACACAATAAATATATACTAACATCCTTTGTTATTGGAAGGCTACACTCCTTTCTATAAATTGTACCTTAAAGTCTATTCTTGGGATAATAAAAGAAATAGTTCTCTGATCCCATTTAGTATGGAGGAAGATTCATTCTCCTTTATGTATATCTTTGCATGTCTCTTCCAAAATTTCTGACTCAAAGAATTAATTTTATTGTATTAAATGAGGTGGATGTCAGTGCTACAATGAAATAGGACTTTAACACATTGGATGTTTAGATGACTCGTTTGAACAAAGCTCTTTTTAAAGTAAGATAGATACTTTACTGATATCACAATCATAAAGTAAAATTTGAACACTTAGCAAATGAGTCTATGCCATTATTCTCATTGTTGTAAGACTAGCATTTACTTTGGGGAAAAAAAATGGATCTTTTTATGGAGCTGGATAGTTTGACAGCTAGTCAGATATAAGACCTGACTTCTATGGATGGGATCTATTATCTGTATTTTCTTGACATGACTATTGGTCGTATGGCTGTTCATCCATTAGTTATCATCTGTCATATGTGAACAGGCCCTCTCTCCATAAAAGTTGATTTGTAGCATGCTTGCAATCTGCTTTGCTGTGCTGTATGACCCTGTCACACCTACATGCAGCTGTTGTTTCAGACACAAGTTGATACATGTTTCTGCTCCTTTTTGAAGCATCCAAAGTCAGTGTTTTCTATTATATTATTATTTTTTTTTAAACTGGCAGAAAGAAAACCTCATTACATTGCATGCTTGTCCACCTCTGTGGAAAAGCAGTAATCTCTCGTTTGTTCTGAAACACCTGCTGATAGATTTAATGAGTGTATTAAAAATGAAGCTGCCTTGATATTAAAAAAAAAACTTTTTTTTCTTGAACATGTATGATTAAAATCTGTTATTTGCTTATTCACTTTGCCATAGGTTTTTGGTTTCTGTCTTGTTATTTTATTTTATTTATTTATGATTGCCATGCTATAACTTTAATACTTTACTAATATGTCAACATAATAATACATAGGAAAGTGTGCCCTGATATATTTGGACTAATTGGTTTTGGTTTTTGTTTTCCAGCTGGGACAACGTATATCTTTAGCAAAGGTGGTGGACAAATCACGTATAAGTGGCCTCCTAATGACCGGCCGAGTACACGAGCAGACAGACTGGCCATAGGGTTTAGTACTGTTCAGAAAGAAGCTGTATTGGTGCGAGTGGACAGTTCTTCTGGCCTGGGTGACTACCTAGAGCTGCATATAGTAAGTACTTCTAAAATAAAGATTCTACTTTTAGCTTTTACTGCTAGCTTTTTGTAAATAACATATAACTCTTCTTTATTGGACATTTCCCTCCCCCTGCCCCACCACAGCAACTAGTACTTTGTTACAGAAAGCATAAATATACTTTAGGGGTAATAAGACCTTATAGCTATTACTGTTTTTAAAAATGTTTTTGACTATTTTTTTTCAAGTGTGAAGTGCTCTAAATTTTCTGTCCACATAGAATTATTCTTGGTGTGTTTTTAGTGACTTTAGGCGGTGTTGCTAAATTCGTAAAAATATTATGGTCCAGTAGATATTATTCCATCTGGCTGGAAGCATGAGGTTGTAATTCTGTTAACATCAACATATTTGTATCCAGTGTCCTTATTTCTTTTCTCACTTGAGAAAAGAATTGTCTAAAGTTACATGCAATGGGCAGGGAGAAATGAATCAGCAAAGGTATTTGGAGATATAAAAGAAAAAGGAAGAAAGATTACTTGTATGCCATCTTATACTCATTTTGATATGTACACATAAAGAAAATACAATAGAGTCTTGCCATTTATATCCTGGGACCAGACATTTTCTCTAAGTCCTAAACCTCACACAAGAATTTAATTAGCTCTTAGTGAATGTCAAATAATAGTTCATGAATGAAAAGCTTTTCTATTCAAGTTTTAAAGTTGTCATAACTGACTATAGCTTGGGGACTCTTCCTTATATCTCTGGATTCAGAGAGTTACTAATTTGTTTGGTTTCAATTCTTTATCTTCTCATGTCCTCACAATATTTTCAAAGAATCATGCAGTCTTTTATCAATAAGAGATAGTCATATTTTATTGATGTATCAAAATAACACCCATAGTAAAGTATCATATATTCAAAAACCCTAGAGGCTTCTTATCATCATAGTTCTAAATAAACTATCTTCTGGAAGATGTAGAAGCATATAAACCTCTTCATCCCCCTTTCTGTTCTTGAGGTATCATTTATCTCTTCTGCCTTATGTGATCACATAAATTTATTTTGTTTTGATTTTATTTAGGCTGCAAGTTCTTCTGTTACCTGCACCAGTGTCTCAGAAGATCTTTGATTAGGTCAACATGTTCTTTCAGTCTGGCCTTCAGGCTCTCATCCCAAAATGATTAGCAAAACCACCTAACACCAAAATACATTATCACAGATTTGCAGGGTCTTAATTTTCAAAGTTCTATTTATTTATGAATCTTAGTTTTCCGCTATACTTCTAGAATTTACAATAATCTGAATAGGGTTTACAACTGACCACAAAAGCTGAATTCATTGCTAATCTTGGGGAAAAAAAAGAAAACAAAGTAAAACAACCCCCCCCAACACAATGATTATTGAATCATCTTAGATTTTCAATTAAAAATGCAGTTGTCATAATGAGAATCCTTGAAAAGTAATTTTAGCTGCCTTTCAGAAAATACATAACAATCAGTATATATTTCTTTTATGGCATCATAAATAAGTGATCAGCTGAGACAACTAATGCAGTAAGGAATCTTGCTATTTAGAGTAATCTCAACTTTCCAAATGCATTTGCTCCATTCTAATTTAAGAACCTTGCTACTTGCGAAAATAAATAAATAAAAAAGAAAACAAGAGGTTTTCCTCCTGAAATAAATTACATATTGATCCATGACCAATTACACATTTACCCTGAGAAAAGGTTCTACACTGATCAGTCTCACATTATAAGGGGTCTTGTTATTGAATTACTCAAATCACTGTTTTATGGTCAGAGGGTTTTAGTCTACAACAATGTGTATTTCCAATTTTGATCAACTGTGGCCTTAGAGTCCCTTTGTATGTAAAAGGTTGACTTTTACGTGTCCATGCCCACTCAGAACCTTCCCAAACTTCGTTATTGGCCATAGATTTCTGATAGATGTCTTGTGAGGCCCTCCTTCATTCTGAATCTCTTCTCTTGGTCTTGCCTGACTGTTCACTTTGGATTCAGGTCTTTGTTTCTAACACCCTTCTTAGATTTGCTATCTTCAAACCCTTTCTTAATCCTAGCCTGTCCTTGATTAGGAAATTGAAAACGGATGTTAGTTCCCTGGGATTAGCAAACACCATTGGTAATCAGCCCTACTCACTCCTTTATCAACTACTAGGACCCAGTCTTAGTCCAGGTCTGGCCAACTAAAACTCTATTTCCCTCTCCTTTTCTCTTGTTGCCTACAAACAATGATCAGCCATTAGTGACTCAGCAAGTTGCTTACATGGAAATAAGTTACTTTTTTTCCATGTTTCCAACATACAAATAAAATTAAGCCTGTGGTTTTCTTTTCACTTCTGAAGTTTACTTTTAACTCTTTCCCATAGTGTTGGGTACATGGAAGAGAAAGAGGAGTTAGATTTTTTTTTTTAAGAAGAAAAAAGAGAGTAAAAGAGAGGGAGGGAAGACAGGAACAGGAGGGAAAATTAAGTGGGAAGGAATCAAAGCTGATGCCCATGGCTGATAGAAGTATTCTTAATAATGGTACTTAGATTTGGGAATATTCGAGGAATATTTTATCAAATGGTTTACATGCCTTTGAATTTATCCTGATTTTCACCAAATCATTTCTTCTGCTTCTTTCAGAATTGAAGTATAACAGGAAAATAAGAATTGCAGGAAGATTATTACCATTGTTTGCTTTTAGTTTATGAATATGACTGACTTAAAAATTAACCTGATGATATCACAGATATGTTTAGTCTATAAAAGTTAGAGATGTTGGTTATCCATTAACTTCTAAGAAAGTGTCCATAAACCTTCAAGGTCAGCCATGTATAAACTATGGACTTATCTTATTTAAAAATCATTATTTATACCCTTATATAATGGAATTAACCAAGAAGCAGGAAAGTTAATCGCACATATTAAAAGGTGCTCCAGTCTTGCTGAATTGCGTAATGTCACTTCAGATAGATAACTTTTAAAATCTGACTGGCATATAATTTCAATGAAGATGTTAATATCTGACATTATTATCCAATTCCTTTCAAATGATCATGTTTGATCTTACTTAAAAATATCACCATATTTAAATTTTGATTAACTGTACTCTTAAAAATATCATAAATTAGAATAAAATAATTTTTGACTCAGGTGACCTAGTTTTTACAGATGGATTTTTTGTCATATTATTATTAATTCTACCACTGTTAACCTTAAAGCCATATAATATTGCTATTGAAATGTAAAGGTTTTAGGAGGGGATGAGAGGAAGAGAAATACAAGAAGTAAGGGGTTATTAATTAACACAGGGCCAAGAATACAAGTGTTTTCTTGTATTCAGAAATGTGTTCTGAGATAATAAAAGAATTAATGAATTATATGTTGAAAAAATAGTGTGGCTTAAATGTAGACTCCTCAACATTCAGTCATCAAAATTTTCAGTGAAGTCATAGATGCAGTTCAGTTTCTACATAACTCTGAATAAATTTATCTAATTTCTTGTTTACAGTGTAGAGAAAGTGTAGCACCTGATACATATCAGCTTTTTTATTGAAAAGTTACACATTTTTATTGATGTTGGTTTCTGAATATTCCAGCTAATAATTGACCATGGTAGTTGAATTAAGTCTGTGGTGAGAGTTTTTGTTGGGTGAGTGATACTCTCTCCTAAATAGTTACCTCATTTTTTGTAATTCACTTTTATCATGAATTGTTCTTCGGTCATTTCGTATCTGTCCGTTATCTTCAAATAAAGATAAGCTTTCTGATGGCACAGAACAAAATTTATAATAATGATGACTAATAAGAAAAAATAATATAATGTAGAAATGTGACTTTTTGTCATTCATTTAAGTATGTACTAGAAGCCTGTGCAGAAATATTTTCTTTGCAACTTATAGGGTCCAGCCTATGTTGAAGACTCTGTGGATTCAAATATAAATGAGCTCACCACTTAGTACTTATCTCAATAAACATTAGTTAGACAGATGAATGAAAAGCCCACGGGGACCCTGGTCACCAGGTAGCTTGTGTTCTTTATAGTAAACACACTTTGTCCCAGAGTGACTAGTGTTTCTTGGTTATTTCCCCACCTTGGTAGAGCTCCATTTCTTCCCTTTGTCTGCAATAGTATTTATAAGAATGTGGATAAATGATAGGTTTTTAAGGTAAAGAATATGAAAAAAGAAACTTATGAACTGTAAAGCGTTCTGTTTTACACATTTAAATTAGTGTTGATGATTATTTAATCAACATTGAATATGATAATTCTTAGAGGCAATAAGCAAAAAATTGAATTCATTTTTTTTTGTTATTTATGAGATATACCTACAAAGTTTACCAATGTTGTCACTCTAGAGGAAGTATCTCTCATCTATCAGTCTGACAATGTTACTTGGAGATCACTTAACCCTTCTGACTTAGACGAATGCACTGCAAATGTGTGCTCCCTCACTGCCATGAATATTAACATGTGTATTAGTTCTGATCAGAGGATATTGTGGAGGGTGGAGGAGAGGATGAGTGGAAAATGTTCTTTGAAATTCTTTCATCTTAGGAGCATGAAAGAGCATTGCAAATTTGATTAGTGAATTGTTGTATATATTTGCCTTAAGTGTTTCTTCTTTGTACCTTCCTGGGCCGGAAGCCTTATGTTTGAAACCAAGCTCTTTTTTTTTTTTTTTTTTTTTTATAAATTTATTTATTTTACTTGGGGGCTAATTACTTTACAATATTGTAATAGTTTTTGCCATACATTGACAAGAATCAGCCATGGGTTTACATGTGTTCCCCTTCCCGAACCCCCCACCCACCTCCCTCCCCCTCCCATCCCTCTGGATCATCCCACTGCCCCGGCCCCGAGCCCTTGTCACATGCATCGAACATGGAATGGTGCTCTGTTTCACATATGACAATACACATGTCTCAATGCCATTCTCCCAGAACGTCCCACCCTCACCTTCTCCCTCAGAGTCCATAAAATTGTTCCATGCATCTGTGTCTCTCATTCTGTCCCGCATATAGGGTTATCGTTACCATCTTTCAGATTCCATATATATGCATTAGTATACTGTATTGTTGTTTTTCTTTCTGGCTTACTTCACTCTGTATAATGGGCTCCAGTTTCATCCATCTCAGTAGAACCGGTTCAAATGTATTTTTTTTAATGGCTGAGTAATATTCCATTGTGTATATGTACCACAGCTTCCTTATCCATTCATCTGCTGATGGACATCTAGGTTGCTTCCATGTCCTGGCTATTGTAAACAGTGCTGCGATGAACATTGGGGTACACGCGTCTCTTTCAATTCTGGTTTCCTCGGTGTATATGCCCAGCAGTGGGATTGCTGGGTCATATGGCAGTTCTATTCCCAGTTTTTTAAGGAATCTCCACACTGTTCTCCATAGTGGCTGTACTAGTTTGCATTCCCACCAACAGTGTAAGAGGGTTCCCTTTTCTCCACACCCTCTCCAGCATTTATTGCTTGTAGACTTTTGGATAGCAGCCATTCTGACTGGTGTGAAATGATACCTCATTGTGGTTTTGATTTGCATTTCTCTAATAATGAGTGATGTTGAGCATCTTTTCATGTGTTTGTTAGCCATCTGTATGTCTTCTTTGGAGAAATGTCTGTTTAGTTCTTTGGCCCATTTTTTGATTGGGTCATTTATTTTTCGGGAATTCAGCTGCAGAAGTTGCTTGTATATTTTTGAGATTAATTGTTTGTCTGTTGCTTCATTTGCTATTATTTTCTCCCATTCTGAAGGCTGTCTTTTCACCTTGTTTATAGTTTCCTTTGTTGTGCAAAAGCTTTTAATTTTAATTAGGTCCCATTTGTTTATTTTTGCTTTTATTTCCAATATTCTGGGAGGTGGGTCATGGAGGATCCTGCTGTGATTTATGTCGGAGAGTGTTTTGCCTATGTTTTCCTCTAGGAGTTTTATTGTTTCTGGTCTTACGTTTAGATCTTTAATCCATTTTGAGTTTATTTTTGTGTACGGTGTTAGGAAGTGTTCTAGTTTCATTCTTTTACAAGTGGTTGACCAGTTTTCCCAGCACCACTTGTTAAAGAGGTTGTCTTTTCTCCATTGTATATTCTTGCCTCCTTTGTCGAAGATAAGGTGTCCATATGTGCGTGGGTTTATCTCTGGGCTTTCTATTTTGTTCCATTGATCTATATTTCTATCTTTGTGCCAGTACCATACTGTCTTGATGACTGTGGCTTTGTAGTAGAGTCTGAAGTCAGGCAGGTTGATTCCTCCAGTTCCATTCTTCTTCCTCAAGATTGCTTTGGCTATTCGAGGTTTCTTATATTTCCATACAAATTGTGAGATGATTTGTTCTAGTTCTGTGAAAAATACCATTGGTAGCTTGATAGGGATTGCATTGAATCTGTAGATTGCTTTGGGTAGAATACTCATTTTCACTATATTAATTCTTCCAATCCATGAACACGGTATATTTCTCCATCTGTTTGTGTCCTCTTTGATTTCTTTCATCAGTGTTTTATAGTTTTCTATATATAAGTCTTTTGTTTCTTTAGGTAGATATATTCCTAAGTATTTTATTCTTTTTGATGCAATGGTGAATGGTATTGTTTCCTTAATTTCTCTTTCTGTTTTCTCATTATTGGAGTATAGGAATGCAAGGGATTTCTGTGTGTTAATTTTATATCCTGCAACTTTACTATATTCATTGATCAACTCTAGTAATTTTCTAGTAGAGTCTTTAGGGTTTTCTATGTAGAGGATCATGTCATCTGCAAACAGTGAGAGTTTTACTTCTTCTTTTCCTATCTGTATTCCTTTTATTTCTTTTTCAGCTCTGATTGCTGTGGCCAAAACTTCCAAAACTATGTTGAATAGTAGTGGTGAAAGTGGGCATCCTTGCCTTGTTCCTGACTTTAGGGGAAATGCTTTCAATTTTTCACCATTGAGGATAATGTTTGCTGTGGGTTTGTCATATATAGCTTTTATTATGTTGAGATATGTTCCTTCTATTCCTGCTTTCTGGAGGGTTTTAATCATAAATGGATGCTGAATTTTGTCAAAGGCTTTTTCTGCATCTATTGAGATAACCATATGGTTTTTTTCTTTCAATTTGTTAATGTGGTGTATTACATTGATTGATTTGCGGATGTTAAAAAAACCTTGCATTCCTGGGATAAAGCCCACTTGGTCATGATGTATGATCTTTTTAATATGATGTTGGATTCTGTTTGCTAGAATTTTATTAAGGATTTTTGCATCTATGTTCATCAGTGATATTGGCCTGTAGTTTTCCTTTTTTGTGACATCTTTGTCTAGTTTTGGAATTAGGGTGATGGTGGCCTCATAGAATGAGTTTGGAAGTTTACCATCTTCTGCAATTTTCTGGAAGAGTTTGAGCAGGATAGGTGTTAGCTCTTCTCTAAATTTTTGGTAGAATTCCGCTGTGAAGCCGTCTGGTCCTGGGCTTTTGTTTGCTGGAAGATTTCTGATTACACTTTCGATTTCCGTGCTTGTGATGGGTCTGTTAAGATCTTCTATTTCTTCCTGGTTCAGTTTTGGAAAGTTATACTTTTCTAAGAATTTGTCCATTTCTTCCAAGTTGTCCATTTTATTGGCATATAGCTGTTGGTAGTAGTCTCTTATGATCCTTTGTATTTCTGTGGAATCTGTTGTGATCTCTCCATTTTCATTTCTAATTTTGTTGATCTGATTCTTCTCCCTTTGTTTCTTGATGAGTCTGGCTAATGGCTTATCAATTTTGTTTATCTTCTCGAAAAACCAGCTTTTAGTTTTGTTGATTTTTGCTATGGTCTCTTTTGTTTCTTTTGCATTTATTTCTGCCCTAATTTTTAAGATTTCTTTCCTTCTACTGACCCTGGGGTTTTTCATTTCTTCCTTCTCTAGTTGCTTTAGGTGTAGAGTTAGTTGATTTATTTGATTTTTTTCTTGTTTCTTGAGGTACGCCTGTATTGCTATGAACCTTCCCCTTAGTATTGCTTTTACAGTGTCCCATAGGTTTTGGGTTGTTGTGTTTTCATTTTCATTCGTTTCTATGCATAATTTTATTTCTTTTTTGATTTCTTCTGTGATTTGTTGGTTATTCAGAAGCGTGTTGTTTAGCCTCCATATGTTGGAACTTTTAATAGTTTTTTTCCTGTAATTGAGGTCTAATCTTACTGCATTGTGGTCAGAGAAGATGGCTGGGATGATTTCAATTTTTTTGAATTTACCAAGGCTAGATTTATGGCCCAGGATGTGATCTATCCTGGAGAAAGTTCCATGTGCACTTGAGAAAAAGGTAAAATTGATTGTTTTGGGGTGGAAACTCCTGTAAATATCAATTAAATCTAATTTGTCTATTGTATCATTTAAAGTTTGTGTTTCCTTGTTAATTTTCTGTTTAGTTGATCTATCCATATGCGTGAGTGGAGTATTAAAGTCTCCCACTATTATTGTGTTATTGTTAATTTCCCCTTTCATACTTGTTAGTATTTGCCTTATATATTGTGGTGCTCCTATGTTGGGTGCATATATATTTATGATTGTTACGTCTTCTTCTTGAATTGATCCTTTGATCTTTATGTAGTGTCCTTCTTTGTCCCTTTTCACATCCTTTATTTTAAAGTCTATTTTATCTGAAATGAGTATTGCGACTCCTGCTTTCTTTTGGTCTCCGTTTGCATGGAATATGTTTTTCCATCCTTTCACTTTCAGCCTGTGTGTGTCCCTAGTTTTGAGGTGGGTCTCTTGTAGACAGCATATATAGGGGTCTTGTTTTTGTATCCATTCAGCAACCCTTTGCCTTTTGGCTGGGGCATTCAACCCATTTACATTTAAGGTAATTATTGATAAGTATGATCCCGTTGCCATTTACTTTGTTGTTTTGAGTTCGTGTTGAAACATCCTTTCTGTGTTTCCTGTTTAGAGAAGATCCTTTAGCATTTGCTGGAGAGCTGGTTTGGTGGTGCTGAATTCCCTCAGCTCTTGCTTGTCTGTAAAGCTTTTGAATTCTCCTTCATATCTGAATGAGATCCTTGCTGGGTACAGTAATCTGGGTTGTAGATTATTCTCTTTCATTACTTTAAGTATGTCCTGCCATTCCCTTCTAGCCTGAAGGGTTTCTATTGAAAGATCAGCTGTTATCCTTATGGGGATCCCCTTGTGTGTTATTTGTTGTTTTTCCCTTGCTGCTTTTAATATTTGTTCTTTGTGTTTGATCTTTGTTAATTTGATTAATATGTGTCTTGGGGTGTTTCGCCTTGGGTTTATCCTGTTTGGAACTCTCTGGGTTTCTTGGACTTCTGTGACTATTTCTTTCCTCAATTTAGGGAAATTCTCAACTATTATCTCCTCGAGTATTTTTTCATGGCCTTTCCTTTTATCTTCTTCTTCTGGGACTCCTATGATTCGAATGTTGGGGCGTTTCATATTGTCCCAGAGGTCCCGGAGGTTTTCGCCATTTCTTTTGATTCTTTTTTCTTTTTTCCTCTCTGCTTCGTTTATTTCCATCATTCTATCTTCTACCTCACTTATCCTATCTTCTGCCTCCGTTATTCTACTGTTGGTTCCCTCCAGAGTGTCTTTTATCTCCTTTATTTCATTATTCATTCTATATTGATTCCTTTTTATTTCTTCTAAGTCCTTGATAAACATTTCTTGCATCTTCTCAATCTTTGTCTCCAGGCTATTTATCTGTAACTCCATTTTGCTTTCAAGATTTTGGATCATTTTTATTATCCTTATTCTAAATTCTTTTTCGGATAGATTCCCTATCTCCTCCTCTTTTGTTTGGCTTTGTGGGCATTTCTCATTTTCCTTTACTTGCTGAGTATTTCTCTGCCTTTTCATCTTGTTTAGATTGCTGTGTTAGGCGTGGCCCTTCTGTATTCTGGTAGTATGAAGTTCCTCTTTGTTGTGGAGGTTCCTCACTGCGGTTGGGGTTGGACAGGTGGCTTGTCAAGGTTTCCTGGTTGGGGGAGCTTGTGTCGGTGTTCTGGTGGGTGGAGCTGGATTTCTGCTCTCTTGAGTGTAATGGAGTGACCAGTATTAATTTTTGAGATGTCTATGGATTTGGTGTGCCTCTGGGCAGCCTGTATATTGATGCTCAGGTCTATGTTCCTGCGTTGCTGGAGAATTTGCGTGGTATGTCTTGCTCTGGAACTTATTATCTCTTGGGTGGAGCTTGGTTTCAGTGAATTTATGGAGGCTATTGGATGGTCTCTTATTAATTAATGTTTCCCCTGGCTTTCAGTCTTATTCTTGCAGTAGCCTCAAGACTTCTCCTTCCATACAGCCTCAATAATAAAACTTTTAGGTTAATGGTGAAAAGATTCTCCACAGTGAGGGATACCCAGAAAGGTTCACTGAGTTACATGGAGAGATGAGGTGGGGGGGGTGGGTTGAAGTGACCAGGAGGGGAAGAGGGGAATTCAAATGTGGAGAGAGCAATCTAGCCAGTAAGCACTTCCCTCCGTGCTTTCCACAGTTTGGAACCCTCAGAGTGATTCACAGAGATACATAGAGAGGGGGGAGGAAGGTAACAGAGGTGAGCATGAGTAGAAAGGGAGGAATTAAGAGGGGAGAGAGAGATCTGGGCAGTATCCTGTTCCTGAAGTGTTCTCCGGTACCCAGAACACCCTCAGAGATTCACAGAATTGGGTTGAGAAGAGAAGGAGGAGGGTGGGAGATAGAGGTTCCCTGGGGGAGAAGAAAGAGCATCAATAGGGGGAGAGAGTGATCAGGCCAGTGATCACACTCCTGAGTAAAAATGGGTCCTAAAGATTGGGTTCTTAAATGTACAAAGTTGATATCAAATATGTAAAACACAGATTAAAAATCTAGAGTAGAGGTTAGACTCTTATAAAACTTACAATCTAAAAAAAAAAAAAAAAAAAAAGAAAAAAGGGAACAGTGTAAAAAGAAAAAAAAACAGTAAAACAGTAAAAAAAGAAACAGTAAAAAAATGTAGAACAGGAAAAAAACATTAAAAAAAAAACACAAAAGGTATAAGATATATGTATGTAGTTTGCTTCAAAAATAGGGGTTTTTTTTTTTTTTTTTGCAAGTTAATAGTGGGTTATGAAAATGAAAGTTAAAGGTGTAATAGAGGACTTGAAGAAAAAGGAAAGAAGAGAAAAAAAAAATTTTTTAATTAAAAAAAAAAATTAAAAAAAATTAAAAAAAATAATAATGGTAAAAAATATATATATCCCGGACTTTCTCTGGAGCTGTTGTGAGCAGTGTGGGATCTGCTCAGTTTTAGATAGATCCTTATTCCTGCTTATACTTTTCAAGATCTGTAGGTCCTTTTTAATGCAGTCGGTATTAGCTACAGGGATCTTAATCTGTTGGCCTGTCCCTTCCAAAGCACTTCCCTCTGTTTATTTGGCTTCTGTTTGGAGATCTCTTCAGTATCTAATTTCCGCCCTGCAACAAAGCGGTGGAGGTGATCTCTTTAGGTTCGCTTGTTCAATCGTGCTGTGGGGAGGAAGGAACACTGCAATTCTGGCGTGTGTGTGGTAAGCTCGCAGTGTCTCGGCCGCACTGGGTTCGCCCCCGCTCACGGCGTGTGTGCTTTCCCCGTCTACCCTGCTCAGGCTTCAGGTTACTCGGCCGGGGAGCGGGCCCTGAGCTGCGTGCACTTCCCAGGACTAAGCCGCTCAGGTTCAGGCTCCCGGTTACTCCACAAAGGCGCAGACTCGATTTTGCCCGCGGCTTGTGCCGTTCCCGGTCGGAGCTGCCCAGGCGGCCAGGAGTTTGGCGAGGGCGCTGTCCCCTGTTGGGGCGGTGCGGCTTATCACCTCCCTGGTCCCCGCCTCGGTTTACGGGCGCGCCCGGCTCCGGTGTGCTTTGTGTCGGTTCTGGGGAGCTGGTCTCTGGCTGCGACCCTCCCGGCTGCTGTCGACCCTCCGGGATCTCAGGCAGTCTTTGCTTAAAAACTGGGAGCCTGTTTGCAGTTTGGTAGGGGGTGCCCTCTCTGGAGCCGAGTTTGCCCCTTTCCGGCTCTGGCGGGCCCCGCCTGCCCGCTGTGTCCGGCGGGGGATGGCGCAGTCCGCAGCCGGCTAGCTCTCCTCTGGTATCGCTCAGTCCTTTGTTCTGTGAGCGGGCCGGCAGTGCCTTAGAGTTGGGCTTTTCGCGGGATAGTTCTCTCTCTCTCTCGCTGTCCCACAGTTTAGGTTACTATCTCAGGTTAGCTCCCTCAGATTGCCCTCGGGGCACTCGGGCCCGGTCCTTACCCTAGGCAATGCCGCCCGCTCCTCTCCGTTCAGCCCCCACTTGCTGGTGGCGGATGATGCGAGCGTCTGGGGTTCTTTGCTGGGAGTTGCTTTAGGCACGTAATCTGTCGATTTTATTTATTTTTTCCTCCCAGTTACGTTGCCCTCCGAGATAAAAAATCCTCCCCCACACCCGCCGGTGAGAGGGTTTCCTGGTGCTTGGAAATTCCTCCTCTTTTACGACTCCCTCCCCGGGACGGGTCTCCGTCCCTAACTCTTTTGTCTCTCTTTTTATCTTTTATAATTTCTCCTACCTCTTTTGAAGATAATGCGCAGTTTTTGTGAAAGCCTGACGTCCTCAGCCAGCCTTCAGAAGTAGTTTTGTGAAGTTTGGTCAGTGTTCAGATGTTCTTTCGATAAATTTGTGGAGGAGAGAGTGGTCTCCCCGTCCTATTCCTCCGCCATCTTCTGCTCTCACCCTGAAACCAAGCTCTTAATTGATTTTGATATAGAAATACACCTTTTGATCAGCGATTTTAGTGTTAACTAGAAGCATAGTATATTTATAGTAAATATCACATGTCCTAAAATAACTTATCAATATCGTTGACATAACAAATCTTTCTCATCATTCTCTGCTGCTCTATATTTTACACTAGTTACCTTGTCTTAAAAAGA
This sequence comes from Giraffa tippelskirchi, assembly GCF_054371585.1. Lineage (NCBI taxonomy): Eukaryota > Metazoa > Chordata > Mammalia > Artiodactyla > Giraffidae > Giraffa > Giraffa tippelskirchi. Next base: position 69,847,388 of record NC_137278.1, read on the forward strand.
GTTTCTGAATTTAATTTTTGTAAAATCAGTCCATATACATGGGTACATACCTATATCAACAAGATAAAACCCAATTATTTCCTCACAGGGTTTTCTAGAATTTAAAGTGTTTCATCTGAAATATTCTTTTTAACCAACAGATTCCCCTATTTTAAGAGTTTCACTTTCTCATGTAATATTTAAATTAAAACCTGTAAATCATACACAGTAGATATTATATTTGTTTTGGCTATCCCGGTTCTTAGCTTCCCTTATAGCTCAGTTGGTAAAGAATTTGCCTGCAATACCGGAGACCCGGGTTCGATTTCTGGGTCAGGAAGATCCCCTGGATAAGGAAATGGCAAGCCACTGCAGTGTTCTTGCCAGGGAATATCCCATGGATAGAGGGGCCTGGTTGGCTACAGTCCATGAGGTCACAAGAGTCAGACACAACCTAGTGACTAAACCACCACTACAGGTTTAATTCAGAAAGCACTCCCGAGTGAACTTCCTTTGGCAAACCTCCATCTGAAAGTCTGCTTCCTAGGAAAGCAACCTGTATGTCTTGTCAAGAAGTCCTCGTTTGGGGCTTCCCAGGTGGCGCTAGGGGTAAAGAACCTGCCTGCCTATGCAGGAGATGTAAGAGACATGGATTTGAACCCTGGGTCGGGAAGATACCCTGGAGGAGGGCATGGCAGTCTATTCCAGTATTCTTACCTGAGGAACCCCGTGGACAGAGGAGCATGGTGGGCTATAGTCCATAGGGTCGCACAGAGTCAGACACGACTGAAGTGACTTAGCACTTCCTGATTCTTACGAGAATTAGAGAATATGTGGCTTATTTGACTATCTGTTGTAAAAGTCTTGCCCAAGCTTCTAAGGCATAAAGGATGAACATTATCTTTGAAGATAGTGAGAGAAATCATGGTCACATTTTTATTGACTTAAGTGCTGTACAGATATCTTGAAACAGTCTCTATCTTGGGGATGGATGGTGTCATGTGAATTAATACAAACTCCTTCCCTCATATTTTCGCCATGGAAGTTAGTTCAGTATCTCATTTTCTAATTTGTTGGTTGAAACATTTCAGCATCTGTAAATCTCTCTGAATTTGGTTTCTCAATTTCTAGAATTATACCCTTCTCTGAAATTCTATTGCTGTGAAATGAAATAAAGAGAACCAAGGCATTTCTAGCTGCACTTCCTTATTTCATATACTTATCACTTAGGTGCTTAAGCAACTGCCACACCTTCTCAGCTATCTTCCTGTCTCTATTCTGAATACTTTCCAATCCAGTTTATATACTTACGTCAGGTTAATTTGCTAAAATGCTTTTTTTGATTATTCCTCTGTTCTTCCTCTTGGGAAACAAACACATTGATGCTTCCCAATTACATACAGGTAAAGGCACACTCTGTGACTCACATTTAGTGTCCTGAAAATTCTGATCTTAGTTTCCCTTTGCATGTCCATATTTCCAAAATTCTTTTCTTTCCACTTCAGGGAAATTTATTAATTCACTCTTTAGAAAATGCATGTCCTATTATCATTTCTGAATTGACCCAGAACTTTCTTCTCATTCTCTGTCTAGCTTCTGCTCAGTCATCATCTTTTCTATTCAAATATTGTGTGTTTTCAGGGTTGGGTCTGGGAGCTTGTAGTCCCCTGAGCTAACAGAAAGAAGTCCAGAGCTCAGGAATCTCTTTGGAAGAGCTGCTGAAACAATGGCCAGGGCGTTACCTAGGTAGAGAAAAACTTGAACGTAGATTTTCCTCCAATGTATGATCACTACGCTTCTTGACTTATTGATTTGTGTTGGACCCCAAGCTATTTTACAGAATGGCTTCAAATCCATTCTAGGTTAGCCAGTAACGAGTTGCCTTAGGAACCTCTTTTCTTATGGCTAGAGGCCAAAATAAGAAACTTTTTGAATTTTTTTTCTCGCTACTGATCACACTTTGATTTTTTTCAAAAGCCTGCATTCAAGAAACATTCTTTTGGGGGGACTTTCCTGGCATTCCAGGAGTTAAGACTCCAAGCTTCCACTTCAGGGTGTGCAGTTTCACAGGACATGGTTCAATCTCTGGTAAGGGAACTAAGATCCCATATACTTCTGTGTGGTGAGGCCAAAAAAAAAAAAAAAGAGAGAAAAAGAAATACTTTCTCTGTTTTACTTCACTTAGTATGACAATCTGAGGTCCATCCATGGTGCTGCAAATGGCATTACTTTGTTCTTTTTTATGGCTGAGTATTAGTCCACTGTATATATGTGCCACGTCTTCTTTATCCATTCCTCTGTTGATGGACATTTAGGTTACTTTCATGTCTTCGCTACTGTAAAAAGTGCTGCAGTGTACATTGGGATGCATATATCTTTTTGAATTATGCTTTTCTCCAGATATTTGCTCAGGAGTACGATTGCTGGATTGTATGGTAACTCTATTTTTAATTTTTTGAGGAACCTTCATACTGTTCTCCATAGTGGCTGTACCAGCTTGCATTCCCACCAACAGAGTGATATCACATATGGTTTTAAAAAAATGGCTACAGATGAACTTACCTATAAAACAGATACAGAGTTACAGATGTAGAAAATAAACCTGTGGAAGGGATAAATTGGAAGATTAGGGTTGGCATATACACTCTACTATATATAAAACAGATAACTAATGAGAACCTATCATATAGCACAGGGAACTCTACTCAATACTCTGTAATGGCCTATATGGGAAAAGAATCTAAAAAAATGAGTGAATATATATGTATAACAGATTTACTTTGCTATACACCTGAAACTAACATGACATTGTAAATACTCCCCCAAATTTTGTTAAAAGATTAATTAGGAATTTCTTTAAAAAACAACAACAACAACATTCCTTTGGCTCATTGAACACATCATTACTGATCACCTATAATACAGTTCATAATGTATTAGCTACCTATTTCTATGTAAAAAATTCCCCTACAGTTTAGCAGCTTAAAACAGCAAATGTTTATAATCTTGTACAGGCTCAGAAATCTAGGAGCAGCTGAGCTAGGTTATTAAGAGATTCCCAGGAACAGACATGGTTAAGATCTCCCATGCATGTCTGATATGTTCATTCTTATGATTAAGTTAGAGTCTACAAGGTTTAGAAAGAAATGGTGAGCGACAATGAAAGCATCCACTAGCTTTAAGTTTAAGGATGCTGGCTTTTGCAGAAGTCTAAACACAGTATAGATTGATGGAAGAAGAGTAATGAAGACATTGCTTGAGAGTTGAGAACTAGTTTGGGGAATGCATACTGAATAAGGAATCATTTGTACACTCTTTTTATTGCACCAAAAAAAGAAAAGAAAAGAAAAGAAAACACTGAAAGGCATAAATAAAATTCATGAGAATAGTAGTTAAAAAATGAAAACATCATAGCGAATATGTCAGCCAAAGAACAGGAAATGAGATGAAAGTGACACTATGGCATTGGAGTTTGTTTAAAGGTGATGATGGACCACTTCAGACATAGGCAGCTTGTTTCAACAAAGGAAAGAAATGACCTAGGTGAATATATTCAGGGACACTCAAGTTAATAATAGGCATAAATAATCCACATTTTAAATCAGGAGCAAAGAACTAGAGATAATTTTTACTGGGCCTGAGAAAATCCTTTTGATGAAAACCTAACCATTTTCAGAGCTGTGAAATGCAAAGGTGTTACATTTAAGCACTTACTTTAGGAGATAGTATGTGAGATTAGGGGATCCTGAGGTTACAAGACGGGGCTTCCCTGGTAGCTCAGCCAGAAAGAATCCACCTGCAATGCAGGAGAGCCCAGTTCGATTCCTAGGTCAAGAAGATCCCCTAGAGAAGGGATGGACTACCCATTCCACTGTTCTTTGGCTTCCCTGGTCGCTCAGACGGTAAACAATTTGCCTTCAATGCAGGAGACGTGGGTTAAATCCCTGGGTTGGGAAGATCCCCTGGTGGAGGGCATGGCAACCCACTCCAGTATGCTTGCCTAAAGAATCCTCAGGAACAGAGGAGCCTGGCAGGCCCCAGTCCATGGGGTCAGAAAGAGTCAGACACAACTGAATGACTAAGCACAGCACAGGTTACAAGACAGAGAAGGATTTTTAATCTCTCTGTTTACCAAGCACTGCCCTGGAAGAACATATTTCTCAGACTTCCAAGGGGACGTCTTCATGGCCGGGTTCTGCCATCAAGAGAAATACTTCCTCCTGAGCCTACTTCTTCGGGCCTTCCTGCCCCCAAAAGAGTGGACATACAAGATTGACAGACCAAAAAATTCTGGTGAAAGATCAAGTTTAATTGATCATGAAGGGCTTTTTGGTCTCTGAAAAAAAAAAAAAAAATTAATGTTCCTGGAATTCTGCTCTGCATTTTAGCTAGCAAATGCAGACTGCTTATTCTCAGATTTACATCCCCCATCTGGACTTGCCCTGTCATCACCAAACTAGCATTTCCAAAGACTAACTCCTCATCTCCACTTGGATGTCTCATAGGCAGACACCTCATTAAAAACTGAATTCATCTTCCAACTAAATGCCCATCTACACAATTACAGATGAAAACTTTCCTATGCTTGCTTTTATGATGTCATCTGTTTCTCAGTAAATTCCAGAAATGTCTATCAGTACTGTCCAATAGAAATATAAAGTGAGTCAGATATGTAATTTTAAGTTTGTAAGTAGTCACAAAAAGAGAGAAAAAAAAAAAAAACCTCAGATGAAATTAACTTTGAATGTATTTTATTTAACTAAGCATGTCCAAAGTATCATTTCAATATATGATCAAATAAATTTTACTATATTTTACATTACTATTTCATACTAAGTTTTTGATATCTAATATATATTTTTTAATTAGTTCCTCTCAATAAAGAATCTAAATTTGCATCAGAGATATTGTATATTTCATAAAATATCCAGTTGGAAATGTAGATTTGCATTATCTGAATTCCTGTAGATGTACCTAAAAATTTTCCATGATTGAATGAGCTCTCAATTTTAAATTCATATCTAACTTAATTGGAATTAAATACATTTTCAAATTCAGTTCCTCAGTTCCATTAGCCACATTTCAAATGCTTAACAGAACTTCAGAATTTACCTGCTTTTCTCTGACTTCCATTATTATTGTCTTAAGTGAATATCCTCTTTTTCAACTGTTGCAACAGATTCCTAACTCATCTCACTGCTCACAAGGATCCCCTTTCTCGTGCATCTCTGCACTGCCACCAGAACAATTTGTGTAAAGCAAAAATTTGGTTATTTCAACCTCTTGGTTATTTCAACATTCTAAATGTTTGATGGCAGTAGGTCTCTCAACCTCTTTTAGTTCAAAACAATCTGACTGATAATATTCAGCCACCTCTATCAGTAATGGTGTTCACTTAGAAGCATAAAAGCTCCTGGGTGAACAGAAACAGGGAGAGCGTGACACAGGGCCTCTCAACCCATCCGCCCCTTCTCTCTCTGCTTTGCAGGGCTGTGTTTCAACACCTCACCTGCCAGCAATGCTGGCCAGGGATGGGCATGGACTCGTTACCAATTTGAAAGTGTTGATCGCTCAGTTGTATCCAACTCTTTGCAACCCCATGGACTGTAGCCCACCAGGCTTTTCTGTTCATGGAATTTCCCAGGCAAGTGTACTGGAGTGGTTTGCCATTACCTTCTCCAGGTGATCTTCCCAACCCAGGGATTGAACCCAGGTCTCCTGCATTGCAGGTGGTGCTTTACCATCTGAGCCACCATGGAAGACCAATACCAATTTGAAGTCCCTCCATAATATTCATTAAGTATTTTTTTCCCAGTGTTTATTTAGGGTTTGAGGGGAAACTGATTTTCAAATTGTCTACAAGGCACTTAGTAATTTACTTCTGGAGAAAGCAAAGTCAATTGTCTGGAAGAGAATCGGCCCCAAAACCCTTTATCAGTTTTTCGTAGTCCTTGTACTTTCTTGCTTCTGGTGGCAGTTTTGTGAACCAGGCAAAATTTGGCATGTAGATTAAAGTGTTTAAATCTCGATGGCAGATGCTTCATTTATGATGAATAACGTGATGCTGAGCAACAGTCAATGTCAAGAGGGCAGGGGCATCCATCTATTTTGTGCACCTTTGTATTCCCAGAGTCCAGCTGAAAGCCTGGAATTTAGCAAATGAGCAATAAATATTTGTTGAAATATATATATATATATTTTTGGTTCTAGAAGTTCTGCAAATTTAAGCTGCCTGTGTGCATTCTAAAAATGTTCAAGGGCAAAAAATAGGTCAGTGCTACTCTGGTCAAGAGCATGGTCTCCTTCAGGAGGTCGGTTTATAGTTAACTTGTTAAGGCTGAGTTAGAGATGCAGATCTGAACTAACTGCTCAGTTCAGTTCATTTCAGTTGCTCAGTAGTGTCCAACTCTGCAACCCCATGGACTGTAGCACATTAGGCTTCCCTGTCCATCACCAACTCTCAGAGCCTACTCAAACTCATGTCCATTGAGTCGGTAATGCCATCCAACCATCTCATCCTCTGTCATCCCCTTCTCCTCCCACCTCCAGTCTTTCCCAGCATCAGGGTCTTTTCCATTGAGTCAGTTCTTCGTATCAGGTGGCCAAAGAATTGAAGCTTCAGCTTCAACATCAGTCCTTTCAATGAATATTCAGGACTGATTTCCTTTAGGATTGACTGTTTGGATCTCCTTGCAACCCAGGTAACACTACAGTTCAAAAGCATCAATTCTTTAGTGCTCAGCTTTCTTTATGGCCCAGTTCTAACATCCATACATGACTGCTGGAAAAACCATAGCTTTGACTATATGGACCTCTGTCGATAAAGTAACTGCTAGCATGTTACAAATTCATGATGTTGCTTCCTTATAGATTCATATCTTGAGACATGATTCTGGTGAACCATGCCTTCACCTGTACTGTTGAAGAACCATTGGCCTATACTGCAGATAGTTCAAAAGCCAAACTCCTTAGGTGGACCTGCAATGAATGCAAAATGTGGGCTAATTTTCCAGCTCTATCTCCAGTTACTCCTTAGTGCAACTTGAACATATTCGATTCTCTCTTTATATGCATTTACCATACCTTAAAAAAAAGAAAAAGAAAAAACACCTTTTAAAGCATTTGGAATACAGTTTCATGAGGCCTGGCTTTTGCCCTCAAGTATCTTAGAATTTAATGGATAAATTTTATTTGTATGACACCTTAGTCACAGAATGTAGGCATAGCCTGATATTCTAAACCTTCATGCTTTAGAAACACAATTAAAGGTTTTTAAACTCTATGAAGAGATCTTTAACTGTGATATTTATGAGAGTAACCAATAATCACATAGTTGTTCTAACTTTACATTTGTTATCCATTTAATATTCATAAAACCCCTACAAATAAAAAACATTATCCTCATTTAGTTAATGAGGAAAGGAGGCACAGGTCACACAGTGAGTGAGCAAAACCAGGCTTTGAACTCAGACAGTCTGATTCCTAAGTCCATGTGCTTAATCTCTGGGCCTTATGTGTGTGGTACAGGTAAGGGTACAGGGGTGGATACCTCATTAGGTTACATCCCACAGCTCTGCGCGCAGTCTCTTTAATGCAGTTTTATAAAGTCAAACAACTTCAGCCGGAGTGGGTAGCCATTCCCTTCTCCAGGGGATCTTCCCAACCCAAGGATTGAACCCAGATCTCTCGCAATGCAGGTGGATTCTTTATCAGCTGAGCCACCAGGGAAGCCCTTAGTATACCACACATCATATAAATTACTGAGCATTCTGCATATCAGCTACATAGGCTGTTTTTTCTCGATGAGTCAGTTCAGTTCAGTTCAGTTGCTCAGTCATGTCTGACTCTTTGTGACTCCATGGACTGTAGCACGCCAGGCCCCCCTGTCCATCACCAACTCCCAGAGCCTACCCAAACTCAAGTCCATTGAGACAGTGATGCCATCCAACCATCTGATCCTCTGTCGTCCCCTTCTCCTCCTGCCCTCAATCTTTCCCAGCATCAGGGTCTTTTCAAATGAGTCAGCTCTTCACATCAGGTGGCCAGAGTATTGGAGTTTCAGCTTCAACATCAGTCCTTCCAATGAACACCTAGAACTGATCTCCTTTAGGATGGATTGGTTGGACTCCTTGCAGTCCAAGGGACACTCAAGAGTCTTCTCCAACACCACAGTTCAAAAGTGTCAATTCTTTGACGCTCACCTTTCTTTATAGTCCAACTCTCACATCCATACATGACTACTGGAAAAACCATAGCCTTGACTAGACAGACCTTTGTTGACAAAGGAATATCTCTGCTTTTTAATATGCTGTTTAGGTTGGTCATAACTTTCCTTCCAAGGAGTAACCGTCTTTTAATTCATGCCTGCAGTCACCATCTGCAGTGATTTTGGAGCCCCCCCAAAAAATAAAGCCACTGTTTCTACTGTTTCCCCATCTATTTGCCATGAAGTGATGGGAACGGATACGATGATCTTAGTTACCTGAATGCTGAGCTTTAAGCCAACTTTTTCACTCTCCTCTTTCACTTTAATCAAGAGGCTCTTTAGTTCCTCTTCATTTTCTGCCATAAGGGTTAGTTGAGTAAACACATAGAAAGTTATCTGGTTGACTAGTTGTCTCAAACATTTTGTAGTTAGCTGGCTAGCTTTTGTCATCAGTTTGATTTGTAAATTTGGGGTGTACATGATTTTAAATGCAGAGAAACACAATTAAAAATAATTGTATCAGTAACAAAATGTCGGCAAAGATAGACCTTTGTTCACATTCATTTCCTTCTTTGAAATATTCCTCCTTCTTACTCCTGCTTGCTTTCCTTTCTTTTCTAGTTTGGTGAGTTTTTAATTTTAAGGCCTAGATCATACATCTCATATATTCGTGAAGACTTCCTTGGTCCACTAAGGAAAAACTAATCAGGTCCATCTTGGTACTAAGATAGCACTTTGTTCTTAATTCTACTATATTACTTACTATAGTTTTAGTTATTTCCATATGGGTCCTTTCAGTCTATTAAATTGTGAACTCATCAAGGTCAATTACCATATGCTATGTACCCTTTTATCTTGACATTTTCTGACAGTTGCACAGTGCTTAAGAATACAAGGTAATATTTATTTATAAAGGTATACAGGTGTACATGAACGGACCTTTCCTTTTTGGCTTGTGGCCTTCTTTCCCCACTTGCTGGTAAATTTCCACTGTGGTGCAAGAACTCACATGAGGAGCACTCTCCCTAGATCCCAGCATGAGATAGACTCCCAAAGGGTAATGGCAAAAGCATGTGACACTCTCTTGGGCTCCCCTTTTACAACCTACAGAGGCTTGCACACTCAAGCCAGAGACTGGGACCTATCATAAAATGTATTCATTATCCACATGGTATTTTTCTCAGGGAAGGAAGACTTCTCCCATGTTAGATCATTGACCAGTCCCATTTCCAGATTCAGATATTCCAAACGAGTAGTCAGTTCTCTGAAATTTAGTGTGCTTCTTATCTGCTGTCTGTATAATTTGGGGAACTCATATAAAACATCTGTGATATATTTCTGTGAAATCTGACGTGATGACAGATTATCCAACCAGAGAGTGAAAGGGAAAACAAACAAACAAACCTTCTGTGATAATCAGTCCTAATTGATTAGGGTTGTGGAAGGTAATTAACGTCTACTCCCTGGCAATTTGACCATCTTTTTTTTTTTTTTTCTCCTACTGTGACACTTGTTAAAATGATGGAGGGGAAATTGATTCTCCAGTTATTAAAATGTTTTTAATACTTTTAATTAATATATATTAAATGTTTGAAGTTCTAACAGTCAATTGTCTTAAGCAGGGTTAAACTCTCCCTTTGAAATCAGGTTTCCTCTGTCCATTGGCTTAGTAAGAATAATAGCTAAACAATTCTATTTAGCATGTATTGAATATTTACTATGTACCAAACACCAAAGACTTTACATAAATGTTATATTTCATTTAATATTCACAGTAACACATTGAGGTGTGAATTATTATCTCAGTTTTACAGACGAACAAAAAAAGGTCAGTTTTCATTCCAATCCCAAAGAAAGGCAATGCCAAAGAATGCTCAAACCACCCCACAGTTGTACTCATCTCACACGCTAGTAAAGTAATGCTCAAAATTCTCCAGGCCAGGCTTCAGCAATACGTGAACTGTGAACTTCCAGATGTTCAAGCTGGTTTTAGAAAAGTCAGAGGAACCAGAGATCAAATTGCCAACATCTGCTGGATCATCAAAAAAGCAAAAGAGTTCCAGAAAAACATCTACCTCTGCTTTATTGACTATGCCAAAGCCTTTGACTGTGTGGATCACAATAAACTGCGGAATACCAGACCACCTGGCCTGCCTCTTGAGAAACCTGTATGCAGTTCAGGAAGCAACAGTTAGAACTGGACATGGAGTAACAGACTGGTTCCAAATAGGAAAAGGAGTACGTCAAGGCTGTATATTGCCACCCTGCTTATTTAACTTATGCAGAGTATATCATGAGAAACACTGGGCTGGATGAAGCACAAGCTGGAATCAAGATTGCCAGGAGAAATATCAATAACCTCAGATATGCAGATGACACCACCCTTATGGCAGAAAGTGAAGAAGAACTAAAGAGCCTGTTGATGAAAGTGAGAGAGGAGAGTGAAAAAGTTGGCTTAAAGCTCAACATTCAGATAACTAAGATCATGACATCTGGTCTCATCACTTCATGGCAGATAGATGGGCAAACAGTGGAAACAGTGAGAGACTTTATTTTTCTGGGCTCCAAAATCACTGCAGATGGTGATTGCAGCCATGAAATTAAAAGACTCTTACTCCTTGGAAGGAAAGTTATGACCAACTTAGACAGCATATTAAATAGCAGAGACATTACTTTGCCAACAAAGGTCTGTCTAGTCAAGGCTATGGTTTTTCCAGTGGTCACGTATGGATATGAGAGCTGGACTATAAAGAAAACTGAGCACCAATGAATTGATGCTTTTGAACTGTGGTGTTGGAGAAGACTCTTGAGAGTCCCTTGGACTGCAAGGAGATCCAACCAGTCCATCCTAAAGGAGATCAGTCCTGGGTGTTCATTGGAAGTGATGTTGAAGCTGAAACTCCAATACTCTGGCCACCTGATATGAAGAGCTGACTCATTTGAAAAGACCCTGATGCTGGGAAAGATTGAGGGCAGGAGGAGAAGGGGACGACAGAAGATGAGATGGTTGGATGGCATCACCGACTCAATGGACATGGGTTTGGGTGGACTCTGGGAGTTGGTGATGAACAGGGAGGCCTGGCCTGCTGCAGTTCATGGGGTTGCAAAGAGTCGGACATGACTGAGCAACTGAACTGTACTGAAATTACATTTTAAAGCAATTGGCTCAAATCGCATAACTAATAAGTAACTGGTCTGACTGCAAACCCCAGTTTGCTTTTGTGTAAAGGAAAATTTCAGGCTAGCTCAGCTACTTTCTCAAATGATCATACAATCCAAATTATCAGTCCTAACTTAGTGAGTCTTTACTGCATATTGCGTTATGAGATTCCTTAAGCATGGGCACAAGCTAGAGTTTCTGTGTCCCTCAATACAGTGCCCTAAGTAACAGTAGAGTTCCATGACATAGCACATGATATTGTTTTAAAATTCTTTTAATGGATGGAGTTATAGGTATTATTATTATTTTTTGAGCTGTGCCCAAATGTGGGACTAAACTAATACTTTCACAACAGTATCACCCGTACGTGTGGATGAATATACAAATTATCTGAAATGCTCTGGAAACTGGCTGGAGCAAAAGCTTTCATCCTTTCCACAGGTTCTAAAGCTAGTGCATAAAGCCTAGACAGCTTGACCTACTTTTTTTTTTTTTAAACCAAAAGACAGAGTAGAGTCTGTGTATCTCAGCATGTAAATGAGTAGGGGGAGAAAGGGAATTTGTCTATGGCTTGTATCTTGCTGATTGGACATCTTCCTGACAGAAGTGTTCAAAGGAAAAGTGTGTCATCCTATTCATTATTGTTAATTAGCAGTAGAAAGCAAGGCTTTGGGGGCTCCATATCCCACAAGGCATCAGCAGAGAAATGGGGTTGAAATTTTAGCACTTATATGTGAGGTAAGGTCAGACTGCCTGCCAGGTAGGCTTCAGAAATGATTTCATTTGATCTTCAAAAGACAGGCATTGCAGAGAAATTTTACATGTAGAAAGAAAAACTTTGTAAATTCTAGCTTCCCTCGAATGCCTAATTTATGACCAGTGGTTAGTTGGTTATTTGTAATTGGCCACTGTGAAGCACCAATACTTTGGCCACCTGATGCAAAGAGCCAGCTCATTGGAAAAGACCCTGATGCTGGGGAAGAGGGAAGCAAAAAGAGAAAGAGGCGGCAGAGGATGAGGTGGTTAGATAGCATCACCAACTCAATGGCCGTGAATCTGAGCAAACTCAGGGAAATAGTGAAGGACAGGGAAGCCTGGTGTGCTGCAGTCCATGGGCTTGCAAAGAGTCGGACACGACTCAGCGACTGAACAACAAGAAACAACTGTGAAGCATGTTGGATAAATGAAGAGGCTGGGGGTGCTTTTTGGTGTTTGAAATTGTAACAGAGATATTGTTCATTGTTATGTGAGGTATATACTGCAGCCATCAACTTCATGATTAACTAGCTTTTCAGTAAACTCTATGTCTGTTATTCAACTGCTCTTTTTTTATTTACCAGTTTTTTTTTTTTTTTGATTCTTCTAACTATCTAGACATAAACTAGGTTCAATAGATTAGTGATGCATAGAATTGGGTCTGTGTGTCCAATTGTATTTTATGACTGGCTGTTCAGAGAGTTGAATTTTATCTGTTGTCCTATATCTCTATTTACTTTCCAGAAAAAGACCATATTTTTAATAAATTTTATTTTTTTAGATTGTAAATTACTTACTGAAAATTTTAAATGCGATGAGAATCAAAAGTATAAACTGCCTACAATATGACCAACCTTTTTACTCTGTTGTCTAAAGTCTAATCTTTAATTTTATGCATATATATTTCTTTTATTTTATATGTATCTGTTAATTGTATATGCAGACACGCTTAAACATTCTTTAAAAAGACAAAATGTTTGAATGTTTTTATATGATACATGCTATTCTACAACTTGATTATTCTTATTTAATTTGTTTTGAACATCTTTCCACCTTAGAGCATGTAATCTCATATTGGACCTCATAGGATCCTACGGCACACAAATACTAAAATTCAGCTAAGCCATTCCCTAAGGATGGATATTTTGTTTGTTTCAGAATTTTTATATTGCTAACGAATAAAAAATTTTAATCTTAAAAACAATGTTTCACATATATGAATATATATATTTAGGAAGATAAATCCCTAGGAGGGAGCCATTACATTTATTGCAGAATTGTCCTTCAAGAAAACTGTGCTGTTGAACACTTCCACCACCAAGTATATAAGGATGTCAGAAACTGGAGAATTTTTATCTGAAGACAAACTGGCCTTGTTACGTCATAAGACGTTGGGCTCCATATAACAATTTTCCTTTTATGGCCTCTTTGCTTTGAGTGTGTTTACATTTTAATAATAACACTGATTTAAAGGTGTTACCAAACCTCCATTAGCTTTGGTCACAGTTTTTTCCTTATATTCTTACAGCATTCACAGGATAACACTAGATTAAGGAAGTGGGATAAGGCATTCATGAATCATGTGACTCATTTTATGAAAAGCCACTGCTGCACAGTTTTCTGGGATGAGCCAGACAGGCAAGGGTTAATATCTCAGTGGGATGCACCACTCATTTCAGAGTCTGCCTTGTGTTCTTCACCTTCTACACATTCCATAATTCTTAATTTTGCCCCTAGTCACTTCCTGTTTTGATCATGCAGTCCTTGGGAATTGTGCAACAGCAGTGGAACATGACAGGCTTTTAAATGTATTAATATTGTCAACATTATTGTGGTTAATTTTAATATAACAAACAGAGTAACAACAGATGTGTTCTGCTATTAACCATGTAGTAAGGCATAGATGTCTTAGCTCTTGATAGCCCATTTCAGCAACAAAGTTGTTGAGCTCAGAGTGAATTCCATCAAGGGACTAGCTCATATGTTGTGGGGTATTTGATAATGGCTAAGATTAAATTGAAAGGAAGTAAGATATTCAGAAGGGAAAAAAGGATGTAGCTATTAAAGTTTTTCACATCCTACATTGTGACTTTTTTTTTAACTTTAGTCTTAACACATCCATTGTGAACTAAATCACAGCTGTTAGAATCACATGTAAAGTTCGAGAACATTTTGGTTAGCTTGCCAAAATTTTTATTACTAATGCATGGATATAATTTAAAAATGTGAAATATAACCAAACTGATAGTTTTTTTTGAACTTTTAAAATTATTTCCAAGGTGCTACCACCTTGAGTTTTACTAATGAATGGTAAAATTAAAATATGTAAGTATGGAGTTTAATAGGCACTAAGAATATTTGATAGCGTCATGGCTGTCTATACCATATTCGCTAACATATTTAATAGTGGAACAGATGCATCTTGTTATGGTAACACATGATACCAACCAGCAGGGAGTCCCATTTGCCAAGACACTTTTTATTTTATTTCTCTATCTTAAAACCTCCTCTAATAATCTCAGCCTTCAGTGTGTTTTGATCTGTGAGGCAGCAAGCAGATAGGAGGGATTCTGTCCTCTGCTGTTTGTTTCCAGCAGGTTGTTGGCTTCAAGATGCAAAGCCCATGAGATTCTAAGGTAAAATAACTGGGCAAGATTGGATAGGACATTCAGCACACATAATTACATAAGCTACGTAATAAAATACATGCACCCAATACAAAACAGGTCGAGAAGTACCATGTTCAAGGAAGCTCTGCAATGTGTCATGTGGTAGCTTCAAATTAGTAAGAAAATTCTAGCTACCAACCTCTCAGTATTAGTTATATGGTGATCAGGTTATTTAAGGGTGATGGTTTGTGTGTATGTCTTCTAGTTGCCCTTCCCTAACTAGCAATAACTCTTGTTGCCCAAGAGATGCCCAAGGGAAATTGGAGTTGTTTGGTGTTGCAAGATTTGCTCTCTGAGGAGCAATTCTTTGGAGCTTTCCATGAGCTATTTTACAATCCTTTAATTGCTGTGTCTGGAAAAAAACATCTCATATACATTCTAAAGCTAAAATAAGATGACTGTCTAGCTAATGTATGCTGATATTCATAGAAAGATGTGGAATTGATAATGGTCCGTTTAAAATGGGTTTTACCAAAGATTCTGGTCTAGCTGTATTGAAAATTGAAAAATTGTTGAAACTGGATACATCTTATTGAACTAAAAGGACTTCTGTTGCGTTTTGTGTGGTGAGGGAATTATACTAACCTGGAATCTAAAATGTGAAAAAGCTTGGTTCACATTATATGGAATGTCATAATGCTATTGTCAGTTATCTGGACAAGACAAAGCAATTGTAGTTTGAGATATTCTGCATCTTTTCTGACCATCTCCTTTAACAGAGTTTGCAAAATTGTCAACTAGGGCCTGTTAAAGCATTCAGAGTATTAGTTTTTTCTTGGCTTGATGGCTATTATGCACAATCTATCTTTGCCTCCACAGTCTACACTGATTCATGAATTCAGGGAAGTCCTTTAGGCTTACTCAACTGGAGTGTTAATTTCTTTCCATTGCATGAGTGAAATGTTTCCCCCACTTCAAATTTCATTCTGTTGTAATGGTGAACCTCAGGGAGCCATGGTTAAGGAGTTGGAAAAGCTGAGTATGCTTTTTGTTACTGTGACTTGTAATTCGCTGTAATGCTATCTGTAAGAAAATATTCCTAAATAGGTAATCACTTCAGCATCTATTTTCTGACCAATAGGACTGAAGAGCTATATCCTTAAAGTAGGCTATTAGGATAAGAGGTTTGAAAACTCTTAATATAACCTTGGTTTTCCATTTTAGATATACTAGGAATGTAGATATCTCAATAATCATTTATCTTACAACTTGATTTGGTTGTTGATAATAAGGAGTTAATGTACACCTAAACTCATAGGGCTTTTTCATCAGCTAGTCTGATAACAAATTATTTTTGATAAAATGTTCATATTCTGGCTAAAATTTCTTACTTCCAAACCCAGAAGAACAGTCTTACGTGCTCATCAGAATGTTACTGTCTCCTAAATTGGTACATAGGAAGATGATTTATGAAATACTGAAAACTGTGTGGATAGCTAACAGATACAGCATAGTTATAAGACAATTTATCATCTTCAAGAAATTCTAGAGTTATTTAGATGGCAGGAGAACTAGATGTAGCCATTTGTTTTCTTCTACGTCTGATGGAGAGATGGATCTAAGCCTGTTTGAAGATAATGAAAAATCCAAGTGAATCTTTGTAATCTAACTATTCACTTAGAGAAATAAAACCTGTAGCCTCTGTAGTTTGGTGTATTTGGAAAATCACAATGAAACTTATACCTAAGTTTATTGGCAATGGAGAAGAAAAAAGTTTAAGACTATTGATATGTCCTTTTTTAAAATTAAAATATAGTTAATCTGCAATGTTATATTTCAAGTGTAAAGCAAAGTTATTGATATATGTATGTATTCTTTTTCAGATTCTTTTCCATTCTGGGTTATTATAAGATGTTGAGTGTAGTTATTTGTGCTATGCAGTAGGTCCTTGTTGTTTACCTATTTTGTATATAGTAGTGTGTGTATGTTAATTCCCAAATCCTATTTTATCTCCCTCCACAACCCCATTTGGTAACTGTAAGTTTTATTTTCTATGTCTTGGTATATTTTTCCTTAAAACTAATTCAAAAACTTAGAATACAATTGAATATTTTTGGAAAAGGTAACTTTGCCTGCTTTACTTTTCATATGGAAAACAGGAATATCTAAGCTTTTAAATCAAGATCATCTAAAATGTTACTGGGTACACAACTGATGTTTTCATATCCTGGTAAGTTTCAGGATATGGAAGTATAGTTCATTCACAAGTTCACTTTATTCTAACCCTTAATTAGAAACTAAAGATAGCTTAAGTTTTAGAAAATAAATGGATCATACTGCTTGTAAGCTATGGCTTGCTGAGGGTTTAGATTCTATCTCAGGCTTCAACATAAACTAATATCTTTCTATCCAAAAATTTGAGAGTGGAAAAGGCTATAATTGTTGTAGTTGGGTATGAATTATGCTGAAGGACTTTGGGATCTGGGAGAAAAAGAGAACCGAAGGAGAATTCAATCAAGTCTCTAATATGATGGATATTATTTTATTCTGAGAGAATCATTACATTTTATAAAGGTGATGGGGTGCATACCAGGAACAGTTAGGAAAGGAAAAACTCATGAATTTTGCTTTGGCACCTTAGGGACACCTTTGCAGAGAAGGTAGCGTAAGGCATGTGTGAGTGAGGAGTTTGCCAAACAAAAGTAAACAAAGGGGACCATCAGAAATAACATAAGCTAAGGTTAAATACGGCATGGGATATCTTATTAATCATGTGCCCTAGAATATAGCCCTGAGTAGGTATCACAACATGTTTTCTGAATGAGTGGTTAAATGGGTGGCATCTTACCAGGTTTTTCAATAACAATAACAAAGAGAAGGAGCAAAAAGATTTTAACAAGTATGCAAGTGATGGTATATTGCAAAGATGGTATGGTGGTGTTGGTTTAGTCACTAAAGTCATGTCCAACTCTTGCGACCCCATGGACTGTACCCTGCCAGGCTCCTCTGCCCATGGGATTCTCCAGACAAGAATACTGGAGTGGTTTGCCATTTCCTTCTCCAGGGATCTTCCCGATCCAGGAATTGAATCCAGGTCTCTTGCATTGCAGGTGGATTTTTTTATCTACTGAGCTATGAGGGAAGTCTTACAAAGATGGTATATTGCATCCTAAAGCTTTACTGTAAGTGGCTTTCAGGACAGCACTCTGGGTTGTAAAGGTTGTAAGGATGCCCTTCGATCAGGCATTCTGGTGAAAAAAGTACTGCACAGACCCACACAGTATGCAGTGTTCCATGCTATCCCAGAACACATGCTTTGGGTCCATGTTATGATTAGTTCAGTCTTGCTTTTTCAGCCTTTCTGAAAGATGATTCAAGTTGAGAGTTGAACAATTTATAGATGGTTTTTGTGTAATTACGTACTTAGATAAAAAGTTTTAAAGTAATTATAGATCTAGCCAGATAAATGAAGGTCCTATGGTTTTACACATTTTTTTAGGCTTTTTTTTTTCCAGTCACATGAGTGCTCACCTAATTCAGTGGTCACTGATACAATAACAATGGTATGGGATCATGATATTTTCCCAATGTAATATGCATGATGAACATACTATTCAAAAGTGATGTTAGAGATGTGACGAGAATAAATTGACTACTTTTTGACTACTTTGCTATTCTTACCATTACCAAAGATTATCCTGGAATGTATATTTATTGTGATGCTCATAACCAGGGATTGATTGGGAGAAAAATTATGGAGAATATCAATAGTACTAGGAGGCCCTGCTTACTATGCTGTATCTCTTTTTCTGCAATAACACTTCTGATCCCTTTCTAATTACCATATTAATCTTCACTAGTATCTGACCCCGGGGTTTTATCAGGATTGCCAGGAACATGACAAGGTCATTGCTTTTGACCCTTCAAGACATTACTAAGAAGCTGTTTTTAGCTACATATTTTGGAGGCTGCCACACAGAACCTAGATTCTGTCATAGATATTTCTTTACTTTTTAAAAATAATAATGATATTTCACAATACTTAGATACTAAATACTAAATATTTCACAATATTTAGACCTGTAATTTTTCTAGACCTGACTTCTCAGATTTGAGGACAGTAGCTGCATATTTGGCATCCCCCAAATCTGAAATCCACTTTTTAAAATGATATTAGCATGATACCATTGATCATTAAAACCTGACTTGAACTTTCCACTGTACAATATATACAGAAAATTAGTGTGGTAGTTAGTTCTGTTGTTCCCAGAGGCTGCGGCTTCCTGAATTCAATAAAACACTCTGATTTTCTTTTTTTTTTAATGACTTGAAAACAGAAAGCTAAAAACAAGAGAATGTCTTTTGGCATGTCTTAGTCTCTGTACATTTACATTTTAAAAAATGTGAATCTTTTTCTCCAATTGGTATTGTGAAGATAAAAAGTGACTCAAAGAAATGAATAATTCTGTTTTCTGATCTAGTTTGTAAATAGTTAAGATATATGGCATGAAACCTCCGAATACAGCTTCCTCATGCAACTTCAAAATCAAATTTTTAAAACTGGACCCATCTTCCCATACCACGTTGTGATTTCTAAGTGGGGCATCCAGTTTGGCTACATATATTATAGTGTTAAGCATCAAAATGGCAAAAATCTAGGCACAATTTGTGAACTCATTTGGTTGTAAAATATTTTTTAAAAGCTTTTCTGACATCTCTCTGATTCTACTCTTGATATTTTTTGTGCCTAGAAGCATGTTTAGTTTCCTTAAATATCTAACAAATTTAATCTGAGGTTTAGCCACTCTCATTTGTGCAATTAACATCTATTTTCGATAATTTATTGATAGATGCTTTATTCTCTAAAGAGTTATGATTAAATGTTATGATTAAAATGTTCAAATTACAAATTTGGACCGATTTCCTGTTTAATGTAACTGATATTGTATCTTCTTTTAGCTGTCCTACTTCTAAAACTCTCACTCCCAAAAAATTGTTTGCACTTGCTTTTAGCACCTAAAACATCTGAATATTTACTGAGGAACCAGAATGACTATGCTAATTATGTGCTTGCTAAAAGTTTCATTGGAGAATTCACTTTGCATGAGGCCTGTGGTTGACCAAACTATAGGATACATGTGGTTGAACTGAAGAATAGGCAAAAACAATTACCTGTTAAATTATTAATAATAATCCCTTAATTCAGATTGTCTTGATTTTCTACTATTATTATTAATATAGTAATCTCATATTTTATATCTTCTTTTATAATTCAAAGCATTTCAGCATAATCTTTAAACAACTCCAAAAGATATAGAAAGCAGTAGTTTTTATTGTATACATTTCTTGAACAGCGAAGGGGCCTAGAGAGCATAAATGACATGATTAGTCAGAGGATGAACAATGACGTTAATTCAGGTCTTCTGATTTCAGTTCAGTTACTCTTCTACTATAATTTAATTTGTAAACGTTTCTCCCCAATACTCTTTGACTGAGATCCTCTTAGGTACAGGGAACTGTAATATCCACACTTGATAGGGGTCATGTTAATATGAATGGAATTCATTTGTTGAACTTAAAGAAGTGCATTGACCCATAACATATGATCTTTATTTATAGCTAGTCTCTATTTTAAAATGTACCTGAAGGGTATAATAAAGGCATACAGTTCTTTGCTTTCAGAAATCCTTATAATAACTTTTTCCTTTTAATACAAGACTAGAAAGAGGCTGGCATATTCAATCAGATAGGAAAATGGGACTAGAGTTGGGTTGGAAGTAGAATGTAAAGGAACAATAATGCCATTGTAAGAAAAAGTAAAGGAAATGCTCATCAGAAAAAATTATTTCAACACTTGGGAGAATATAGAAAGGTAATTACATAAATGAAGTATTATCTGAAATGAATTTTATGAGAATTATAGCCACCTATCTCATTTCTGTGATGTGTATAATTCAGGTAATGTTTTGGCTGCAAATCAATGACCTGGGTATATTAAAATGAGCCAAGTCCTAGCTCTGCAGCATATTTCATTTCACCTTTCATCAGTTTATAAAATCAGGTTAATAATACTTCCTATCTACCTCGTAGAATTATTCTGAAGATCAAATGAAATAGAGGATGTGAGTGTACTTTGGAACATTAAAAGCATCACAGTGCAACAGAAAGCTGTATGGTTCCTCCAGATCATGTCAGAAAGCCGTTTCACTATCTTTTAGTCAGACTTTGTGAAAATATAATGTAGGATATGTTATCACTTTTGCACGAAATTCGAGAGACATGCTTAAGAAAATCTTAAGAACAATCGGAAGAGTTAAGCTTCAGTAGTTAAAAGCTGAAAGTGCCTAGAATAAAGATTGAATTCAGATTTCCTGAAAATGATGATTTTGTTAAGTAGGTAATAGAGTTTTTTCTATATTTGCCAAATTCTTACTGATATTGTTGCTGTTGCTTGCATTAGCAATGTTAATGATGACATCAGTCTTTTCCTAGGCAAAATGATCCAAATTATTTGATAATCTACCCATTGAATACTGAAAGTATGGAAAATAAAGTTGCAGATTGGATTAGAAAGAGCAGAAAAGATTTAGTCTTAGTGATTTGATGATATATCTTTTATGGTGTGTGTGTATGTGTGTGCTCAGTCATGTCCGACTCTTTGCGACCCTATGGACTAGAGCCTGCCAGGCTGTCCTTGAGATTTTCCAGGCAGGAATACTGGAGTGGGTTGCTATTTCCTTCTCCAGGGGATCATCCCAACCCAGGGATTGAATCTACGTCTCTTGCGTCTCCTGCCTTGGCAGGCAGATCCTCTACTGCTGTGCCAACTGGGAAGCCCATCTCTTATGGAAGAGCCTTGAAAAAGATAGGCATGCACAAGAATGTCCCATTTAAGAGCAATAATGCTATGTTCAAAAATGGTCATACTCATAATGAGAAATTACCTAGTACTTGTCCTTGCACTGGCCTGATGAAAATTATCAGCACCCTTAATGAAAATATAGAATAAATTGTCATTCAGCTTGTAAATGAACTGTGTACTGGAGCCATGGCAAATGTGTGAGTATCATATGAAAGCTGGGATGAAGTGTCAAATCCAAAACATCACACTCATAACCGTAAAAATGAAGGTCTTTGTTTGAGTATAACACAGAATAAACAGCAAACAAACTTTATACCTTCAGTTCACTTCAGTCGCTCAGACATGTCCGATGCTATGCGACCCCATGGACAGCAGCATGGCAGGCTTTCCTGTCCATCACCAACTTCCAGAGCCTACTCAAACTCATGTTCATCAAGTCTGTGATGTCATCCAACTATCTCATTCTCTGTCATCCCCTTGTCCTTCAGTCTTTCCCAGCATCAGGGTTTTTTCCAGTGAGTCAGTTCTTCACATCAGGTGTCCAAAGTACTGGAACTTCAGCTTCATCATCAGTCCTTCCAATGAATATTTAGAACTGATTTCTTTTAAGATTGATTGGTTTGATCTCCTTGTAATCCAAGGGATTCTCGAGAGTCTTCTCCAACACCACAGTTCAAAGGCATCAATTCTTCAGTGCTCAGCTTTTTTGTAGGCCAACTCACATGCATACGTGACTACTGGAAAAACCATAGATTTGAATAGATAAAACTTTGTTTGCAAAGTAATATCTCTGCTTTTTAATATGCTGTCTAGGTTGGTCATAGCTTTTCTTCCGAGGAAAAAGCATCTTTTAATTTCATGGCTGCAGTGATTTTGGAGCCCAAGAAAATAGTCTGTCACTGTTTCCACTGTTTCCCCATCTATTTGCCATCAAGTGATGGGACCCAGTGCCATGATCTTAGTTTTCTGAATGTTGAGCTTTAAGCCAACTTTTTCACTCTCCTCTTTCACTTTCATCAAGAGGCTCTTTAGTTCTTCTTCATATTCTGCCATAAGGGTGGTATCATCTAGGTAAATCTGAGGTTATTGATATATCTCCTAGCAATCTTGATTCCAGCTTATGCTTCATCCAGCATAGCATTTTGCATGATGTACTTTGCATATAAGTTAAATAAGCAGGGTGCCAATAAACAGCCTTGATATACTCCTTTCCCAGTTTGGAACCAGTCCATTGTTCCATATCCAGTTCTAACTGTTGCTTCTTGGCCTATAATCAGCATAAAGTTAATATAGGCCAGTAGTGTTATGAGGCTATCAAGTAACACTAATCAATTTTAGGATAAATTAAATTTTAAAAGATGAATATGATGATTCCCCTTATGTATACTTTATTTTGGGGGCTCCACAATCACAGCAGATGGTGAATGCAGCCATGAAATTAAGACACTTGCTCCTTGGAAGAAAGTTATGAACAACATAGACAGCATATTAAAAAGCAGAGACATTACTTTGCCAACAAAGGTCCATCTAGTCAAAGCTATGGTTTTTCCAGTAGTCATGTATGGATGTGAGAGTTGGCCTATAAAGAAAGCTGAGCGCTGAAGAATTGATACTTTTGAACTGTGGTGTTGGAGAAGACTCTTGAGAGTTCCTTGGACAGCAAGGAGTTCCAACCAGTCTGTCCTAAAGGAAAGCAATTCTGAATACTCATTGGAAGGACTGATGCTGAAGCTGAAACTCCAATACTCTGGCCACCTGATGTGAAGAACTGACTCTTTTGAAAAGACCTGATGCTGGGAAAGATTGAAGGCAGGAGGAGAAGGGGATGACAGAGGATGAGATGGTTGGATGGCATCACCGACTCAATGGACATGAGTTTGAGTAAACTCCGGAAGTTGGTGATGAACAGGGAAGCCTGGCATGCTGCAGTCCATGGGGTCACAAAGAGTCGGACACAACTGAGCAAATGAACTGAACTGATAATGATGACTTTGCTGTAGTGTCATATATTGTCCTATTTGTCAGATTTTCCAAATAGAATATCTTGAGAGGAGAAAATGAAAAGAAAAACAAAAACATGAAGCTAGTTTAAATTGTAGAATCATCAAAGTAATTAGAAGGAATCAGGATCTCTGGTTAGAAACCACAAAGGAGAGAACTTGAACAAGTAGGTAACAGCTCAAGGAGAGTATAATTAATTTACTTGGAGAATTGTCTGTCATAGGGGTTTAGAGATGGAATTGAGTGCCTCAAGAAGTAGTGAATACTACAAGTCCCTTTGATAGGGAGTTGGACAGAATTAAAATATTAGCTAGCTACTGGACAGAAGGACCTCTAAATTCTATTGTACTTTCTCATTATTGTACTGAGTAGATGTATCAATTATTGCAGAAATTAACAGGCTAAACGTAACATACAAATGTAAAAATATGGAGGATAAGATGTACCACTGTTGTTCTACAAACCATATATTCACCATAGCTTTTCTTTCCTGTCCTTTCTTATATTCTTGAACTCATGTATCCTTTACTCATTCATTCAAGACTTTCATTTAACAAGATGTAAATGTTGCTGTATGCTTCTCAGGTTGCTCAGTGGTAAAGAATCTGCCTGCCAAGCAGGAGATGTGGGTTCAATCCCTGGGTTGGGAAGGTTGCCTGGAGTAGGAAATGGCAACCCACGTCAGTATTCTTGCCTGGAAAATTCCAAGAACAGAGGAGCTTGGCAGACTATAGTCCACAGGGTCACTAAGGGTACAACATGACTTAGCAACTGAGCAGAAACAGCAACAAAAACAAATTGTTGCTCAACAAAATGCTGAGTGAATGCGATGTATAGAGTATTAATATTAATCATGTGCAAGCTCCACAAAGGATAGACTTTTGTCTGTCTTGTTAATTTTGGTATCCTCAGCACCTAAAACTGCCTGGCTTATTATTAGTGTTTAATAGTGTATGTATGTGTCTATACACACAAACACATATAGAGATGGGGCCTTCCCTGGTGGCTCAGACAGTAAAGAATCCACCTATAATGTTGGGACACCTGGGTTTGATCCCTAGGTTGGGAAGATTCCCTGGAGGAGGGCATGGCAACCCACTCCAGTGTTCTTTCCTGGAGAATCCCCATGGATACAGGAGCCTGGCGGGCTACAGTCCATGGGGTCCCAAAGTATTGGACACGACTGAGCGACTAAGCACACACAGAGCATATATAGAGAGAGGGGGAAATGAAAGAAAGATATAATCTGACAGTTTTACAGTTACAGTTAATTTTACAATTAATTTACTTTTTTACTTATTTTTATTTATTTATTAATATTTATATTTTTGGTTGCACTGGGTCTTCGTTGCTGTGCATAGGCTTTCTCTAGTTGCAGTGGGCAGGGGCTACTCTTCGTTTTGGTGGGTGGGCTTCTCATTGCACTGGTTTCTCTTGTGGAGCACTGCCTCCAGGAGTGCAGGCTTCAGTAGCTGCGGCACACAGACAGGCTTAGTAATTGTGGTTTGAGGGCCTTCGAGCAGGCGAGCTTCAGTAGTTGTAGCACAGGCTTAGTTGTTCTGAGGCGTGTGTAATCTTCCTAGACCAGGGATTGAACCTGTGTGCCTTGCATTGGCAGGCAGATTCCTATCCTCTGTACCACCAGGGAAGTCCTGCAGTTCATTTTACAGTTAAACATTTTTCCTCACCACAGTATTAGAGAGTGTCCTGTTACAGGCCAGATCCAAAGACAGGCACCTTTCCTAGTGTACTTGGCCACTGTTATGCAAACTAGAGCCCTTGGTCTCTCAGGTGTGTGTGACACTGTCCTAATGTCAAATAAACTGTCCTAATGTCAAATGGACTGTCCTAATGTCAAACGGCAACAAGCAGCTCCTGTTGGTCATCACATTAATGTTGATTTCCATTAACCATTATAAAGAAAAAGCATCTCATAGGGGAATTAGCAACTGGGAAATTATTTCAAAGGCAATATCGTTGTTATAACTTTAATCGATTGTTCTCAAACTGGAGTCAGCGGGAACATGCTTAGCATTTGGATATTCTCACTGTTGAGGGCTTCTTTATTATCATAAAGCTGGTCCCTACCTGACCCTTGCAGAGATATCAGTTCCCATTTGGCTTCTGTTTGCCCTTGGAAATTTATATCGTGCAGGCAAACTGAAAGGTTAAAGGGACAGGGTGGTGTTGACAAAGACATTTCATTGTGCCCCCATATTTTCTCCAGTTTATCTATGTAACTATTTTTGTTTCCTAAGAATACTCTTCTTCATTTGCTCCTTTCATTTAAATAAGAGAATTATAGACGCCAGCACCACCCAAAACTTCTTTTTCCAATTTTGATATTAGAAACATTATTCAAGCAATAGCTATTTTTTGAGAACCTTTAAATTTTGGCACCGTCTTCTGGGGTATAAAACAGAGAACACAATAGACGAAAACCATACCTTCACAAGAATTATGTTGTCGAGTCACACATAGGCCTTCAAAACAAGCTGTTTAGATAAAGGGGAATAGTAATGTCATGAGTGAAATAATCTTTGGGATAAAACTTCTGATATGATCTTTTCTAGGCAAACTCATTTATTTCTTTCCAAATTCAAAGTATAATTTTGATTGCTAATTTGCAACTGCTGTCCTTGTTGATTTTCTACTTTCCTCCTGAGAGTTTCTGTAATATTTATGATGAAGTTAGTAGTATGAATTAAAACTTTAAAAGCATAGATCACTCACAAGCTTTTTTTATTAATTACATTGTTTCTCGGAAAATATGCTCAGTGCTCAGTGAATCCCAAGCTTATAAATTACATCCTAAAAGGACAGTTTAAGGGACAGGAATATAGAGTGTACTCAGTTTGCTGCTAAGTCGCTTCAGTCGTATCCAACTCTGTGCGACCCCATAGACAGTGGCCCACCAGACTCCCCCATCCCTGGGATTCTCCAGGCAAGAACACTGGAGTGGGTTGCCCTTTTCTTCTTCAATGCATGAAAGTGAAAAGTGAAAGTGAAGTCGCTCAGTCGTGTCCGACTCAGTCGTGTCCGACTCTGAGCGACCCCATGGACTGCAGCCTACCAGGCTTCTCTGTCCATGGGATTGTCCAGGTAAGAGTACTGGAGTGGGTTACCATTGCCTTCTCCATATTCAGTTTGCCAGTAAGCAAAATTTTTAGTGTAGCTCTTATGGCCTTCGTATTGATTTGCTTCCATGAATGAGCAAAAAGGATATGTAAGATTTACAAACAATGCAGTTCCAGCATGTGTCTGAAATTGTCATGCATCATGTTTATTAAATCTATGGAAAACTGTTACCTGTCCTTTTCTCTTTCCTTCTTAATGAGGTAAAATTATTATACATCAAAGTAAGTCTGATTGACTGACTATACTTGATATTTTAGATATTTGCCAGTAGATAAATATACTGTGCTGATGTTTTGAATTATTTCTATACTTCAATATTTTGCTGTCATTTTATTGTATATACTTCTTAGTAGACTAAGTAGAGCTTACAAATATAAGCTTTATAGATTCCAGTATATATGAAAATAGATGTTCATGATTATCCATTTGCCATATTCTTTTTCTATTACACTAGAAATCACAAGAATATTATTTTATTATCTTCTAATATAGAAATTACAAATTGCATAATTCAGATTGCTAGTCTGTTGATAAGGAGATTTCACCATCTTTTCAGTGTTATGAATATTTTCATTTTAACTACAAATAGATAGCCCTCAAATGTTATTTTATGTTCTGATTCCCACATGTGCTATCAAGTTTAGGCAACAAATATTCTGAATAGGAAATCAAAGTCTTATATAATATGTAACATACAAATATGCATGTGGGTGTCTGTGTGTGTCTGTGTGTTCACTGAGCTCATCTACTAGTCTAGGGAAAAATCTTTAAGTGTTTCTTATGGTTAATTGAAATTTTGGCCCTTCTTACGTAAGATCTAAGAAGGACTTTCCTCAATCAGTTTTCTCCCACTATAAAGTTTTGCTTGAATCTAGTGGCCACTCTTAAATTATTTTCAAATCAGTTTAATAGGTACAGATTTTATCATAAGCCATTTAGAACAATGGATAATGATAATTATTAAAAATTTGTATTTTAATAGCATTTAACTTAGTTATCGGTGCATTGTTATTGAGGAATTTCTGATGCTAATAACTGTCCATCACTTAGATTTTGTTAAACTACTTGAATAGTGTATGTTTTTGTGAAGAGCCTTACTGTTTTATGAGGTATGGCTATGAGTTTCTCATATCTGAAAGTAATGGCTAAAAATTTTATTTTTTAAAAGTTAAAATTTTTATTTAAATGGCATCTTAAAATAAGCATTTAATAATACATAAATGGAAATAAAATTGTGGTTTTGGTTGTACTTTATACAATTTTTTAGCTAGTCAATAATTTATTTCTTGCTATTGTCTTAAGTAAATATATATTCAGTAAAGAAGGATTTTATTCATAGTCAGACACCTATGAACATGTTCCTACTTTACTGCAAAGAAATGTTATTTTTAATTGTCTGAAAGTATCATTATAATGAATATATGCAGTCTACATATAATTTGGTACTTGGATTAATAAGTTTATTACTTTCACAAGGTCCACTCAATGATCACTCTCAGTGATTTTTTTGAAATTACAGTGCATTTTCTGCTAATAACAAAACTATTCCTGGTGTCCCAGTAGTAGTTATGGCTCATAGACAACACTAATTAATATATATGAATATGGATGTAATTAAATATTAATCAGATTTAACTTTTAGAACAATGCACTAGCCATCCTCTCACCTCTGAAAATACTAGTTAATTAAAATTGGATTGTTCTGATTTTAAAGTTGAAATTCATAACTACGAGTTCTTAGACTAAATCAAATAGGGTGATGGTGATATGTGTTACTTATGTGATAAATTCTAAAGTCCTAATTAAAACATTTTAAAAGTTGAATGAAATAATAAAACAACATAAGACCTTTAGGCAAAAAGTTATACATGAAACTGTAATTGGGTCTCATTGTCCAGGATGAAATGGATTGATTTTTATTTCATTTTCTTCAAATTCTCAAATTCCTATTATTTGTTTGTGATAATATTTACTCAAGCAATTATAATTATAACAAATAACAAATTTTTTGTTTGGTTAGAAGAAAGATTTTAGAGAATTGAAAGATAAACAACATTAACAGCATCATTAATGTTGCATTGTAATTATTAGTAAATAGAGCATTAATAAAGCTATGATACAGTAATATAATTATGCATGAATGTATGATTAATAAATGCATACATTGGTTGCACAGTTAATTGTTGCAGACTTAAGTACAACTAACATTTAAATCTATGATATTTCTCATTTTACTCTCATCTTACTCATTTTTATTGGAACAAACATAAATGATTTGAAACACTAAATCACATCTATTTGGTTAATAATAAATCAAATCTCTGTTACTTTCCATGTTTTTACTGAGTGATGTACACACTTCAGTTACCTGGTGGCTCATACAGTAAAAAATCTGCCTGCAGTGCAGGAGACCTGGCTTCAATCCCTGATTTGGAATGATCACCTGGAGGAGGGCTTAACAACCCACTCCAGTATTCTTACCTGGAGAATCCCATAGACAGAGGAGAAGGCTACAGTCCATAGTGTTGCACAGAGTTGGATATGGCTGAAGTGACCGCACACACGTACATACTTCAGTGGTTAAGAATGTAGACATCAGGTTCTGACAGAACTGAAAAGAAATCCCCAAAGACAATGACTTTGCTTTAGTACCTAAGTTGCTCCAGGCAGATAGATGCTGGCTGAGGCAGGCCCAGCCCTGGTACCTTGTACGTTTTCTGTCTCCTGGTGGCTACTGCAGCTTCTTCACTGGGGCTCCTCTCTGCTCTCAGAATCGGGCTGACAGACCACTGCGGTTTTCTCAGAAAATCTCAGCAGAGAGGCCCTGTTCTGAAGATGAGAGATGAAATGAGCGTCTCACTATCCTGCCAGACTTAACAGGGAAAGGCAGGGTCTGAAAGTCGGGACTCTTGGATTTGTATGTTAGGTATCACAGACCTACAGGGCACTCTGACACACTGTCTTAATTTTTCAGCCCACAGAATGGGTCATGGGGATCTTGGAGAATTGACTGTGTCTGGTTGGGGTTTGGGAATAAATAAGACTGAAAGGAGAACTTCAGTATTTCTCTGTATCAAATTCTCCCACTACTCCTTTTTCTGAGAGTTGAATTGGAAACAAGCATGCAAAAGGCACAAAAATATATCATTTCTGTCCTACTTCCTCAGTGGGGCTTAATCTCACTGGTTATTCTTTCTAGACTGGCCCTGGCAGCTGGTTGTGGTGTCAGTCGGCATTGGGTAGAACTTAGAGATCCCGGTATACTAAATGGCCAAAACTCTTATGAATATCATTATATAATGTTAAAGAATAAATCTGAATGGTGGCCCTTATAGTTTCGTTGTTTTTAATCCTGGGTTGCTTAATTTCTAAACCTCAGTCTTCTCATTTGTTAAAACAAGCATTCTAATAATGGGTCCACCTCATTGGGTCAGACTGAAATGAAATGAAAAAAGCCTCTCAAGGGCCTAGCATAATGTTTGAGACACCATAAGTACTCTATAATTGGTAGCTATTATCATTTCACATTAATGACTCTTGAATTAGACTCTGACATTTGTTTGTATGTCAGATTCTCAGGGCTCATAGAAACCACTAATGTCCAGGTCAGCTCCCTTCCTCAACCTGAAATAAGTGAAACACTAACTTTGTTAGATGTTTTGCTGAAATCATAGCTTTATCAGAGAGCTGGAGCACTCCAGTGGTGAACATTACAAAGATACTTAGATTGACTGTTCTTTTAGCACTTTACACTCTTGTAATCTTGTTTCTGTTTAGATTGTGGGCATGGATTCTCATTCTTTTTTGACTTACACCTTGGGCCAGAATAATTTAGGATGAAGAAATAAATGGTGTGCAATAAAGTAAAATGTTTGCTACAGATTTGAAATGGAAATTATACATAGTCAGTCTTTATATTAAACGGGCTTGGTGTGAGAAACCTAATCCTTTTTATAACTTATTAAAATAGAAAAAAAGGCCCCAGATGTTTTAACATCAAACATGTTAACATAGGAAATGTTAGCACCTTTTGAGAGATAGCTTGATATATATATTTTTTTAATTATGGGTTAAAACCAGAAAAAAAATTGTGTTGTTGTCAAGTGCAGTTGAACGTGTGATGAGCTTATTCTTGTCATCCTTTGGCATACCTTAGGCCGAAGCTGAGGACGGTGTGTGTTTAGGACATCCACATGCAAAGTTAGAGGGCTTCTGGGAGGAGAAGTGGATGGTAAGCCCTCCAGGCCTTTGAGAGAAGCCAGAATTTTCACCACCACCTCCCCGCCAAATTGAAATAAGAGCAAAACGGACAGATGACATTTTTGTGAGTGTAATGTGCTTGAAGAAAAGCTATTTTTTTTTTTCTTTCCCAAAGCCAGAATGGGATGCCCTATGAGAAGGATCCAAAAGGATTGGAGATGGCTCTTTGGTGAAGAGATTAGAACTGTATTTTCTTGTTTTGGTTTCTTCTTCATCAGTAAATGGGCTGACAGAAGGGTGACAGCAGTGGAGCCACCCACACACGCACTCTTTGGTGAGGTGAGGAGGTGTGTTGTAGCTCTCATTCACTCATTGTGCACCTCTGAAAGTCTCTGGGAGTGAGCCGGTTGTGCTGGCAAGACAAATCCTGCATACTACATGAGATCACCCCATTAGCATGAGTTACAGGCTTAGAAGATGTGGAATAGTTGCATGGGAATTCAGACTTCCACCTGAGGGAACTATGCAGGGTAATTCAGGAGAATGCCAGCATTTGAGTATCAGACCGTAGGTTCTTCTGCCGGGCATCAGTCTGTCAGTTCAGTCGCTCAGTCATGTCCGACTCTTTGCGACCCCATGAACCGCAGCACGCCAGGCCTCCCTGTTCATCACCAACTCCCAGAGTCCACCCAAACCCATGTCCATTGAGTCGGTGATGCCATCCAACCATCTCATCCTCTGGCATCCCCTTCTCCTCCTGCCCTCAATCTTTCCCAGCATCAGGATCTTTTCAAATGAGTCAGCTCTTCACATCAGGTGGCCAAAGTATTGGAGTTTCAGCTTCAACATCAGTCCTTCCAATGAACACCCAGGACTGATCTCCTTTAGGATGGACTGGTTGGATCTCCTTGCAGTCCGGGGGACTCTCAAGAGTCTTCTCCAACACCACAGTTCAAAAACATCAATTCTTTGGCCATAGCAGGCCAGAAAATCAGCTCCTATTAACTGAAGGAGCAGGACAGCTTTCCAAGTCCAAGAAGGAAAGCTTTGCTTTTTTTCTCTCCCACTTCATCACCCAGTGTCTAAGAAGCAACTGACCTCGAGAAAGGGGGAAAAGGATGTCTGTACAGATTCCCAACCCAGATTTGGGTCCACTCCTCCCTCCTCCCTCCCACATGGCTACAACCAAGAGCCTAACTTGTGCTGGGTGAGTGGCTGAGAGGAGCTTTGGAGTGGCTGAAAGCTTTGAACTTGGGCCGAGATATTATTAAGAGAGATTTGCTAAATGAGAAACTGATTCAGTGTAGTATAGACTGGAACAGTTATTGGAAGGAATTAAACCAGTAACATGTGTCTTGTTTAGATTTTTAATAATCAGAATGTTCTTATGGAGACAACTGATATGCTTGAAAGAATGTAGACAGCCTTTGAAGTGATACTTTATTCAAATTCAAGTTATATTATGTGCCTTAGCACCTTAAGCGAGTCATCTGGTATCTGCAACCCTCTGTTTCCTTACTGGTAAAACTGCAATAATAATGCCGAACTCCTTTAAGAATATTAGGGAAATTGTACTTAGTCACTCAATCATGTCCGATTCTTTGCAACCCCATGGACTGTAGCTGGCCAGGCTCCTCTGTCTATAGGGATTCTCCAGGCAAGAATACTGGAGTGGGTTGCCATGCCCTGCTCCAGGGGATCTTCCCAACCCAGGGATCGAACCCAGATCTCCCACGTTGCAGGCAGATTCTTTACCGTCTGAGCCACCAGGGAAGCCTAAGAATATTGGAGTGAGAAACCTATCCCTTCTCCAGGAGATCTTTTCAACCCAGAGACTGAACCAGGATCTCCTGCATTATAGGCAGATTCTTTACCAGCGGAGCTACCAGGGAAGCCCTAATATAAATTAAGCTATTGTAAATTAAGCTACTGTAATTAAATATAATACATAACTGCAAATAACAGGGTTTTTTTTCCCCCCAATGTGCACAAGGGATTATTCAAAAAGTGACCTGGAGAGAGATTGTTTATAAGGTTCATCTGGTGACAAAGTAGGAAAATATGAAAAGTATTTGAACAGCAATATAATGGTACTTTTCTACTTAGACTCTTAATAGATTCATATATCTGTTCTAACCTGAGGAGATTTTTTATTTTTTATGTCAGGAGGATAAAATGTGGAGATCGCTTTTAGTGAACACAATCTTACTGCTCCTGAAATTTAGCACTCTATATTGATGAATCTTGTTTACTTTCTATCATTAAATTCATGGTGAATTTCATCATCTAAAATACTTTTCTGAATTTATTTTGACTGTGTATTTGCTCTGGGAAAAGGGTGCAAGGAGAGAAGCTATTTTTAACCTAATGCATTCTTAGGATATAGATTTCAGTATTGCCAAATGACTATAAAATGGGTAGTACCCAGGTTCACAGATATGTATGTAAAGTTCATTGGTTTTATAATCTACAAAACACTGTACATGATATATTAAATACTCATATAATTTATATGTTACAGATATTATAAATTATTTCGTGTTGTATTTGAACAAGTGACAAGTCTTTAAACATGATGTGAAAATTAGATCAAGGCTAAACAAATAAAACCTTGCAGACATTATTTCATATGCCTAGCCTAAGAAAACATAATGTCTAGGTTTATTGGGAGACCCAGGTAATTTTACACCTGCTGTGTGAGATGTGATTATTGCAGAGGATGCTGTATACTGGCACTCAGATTTAAGTAGAGGGTATGGCCACCAAGGAGGGAAAAGAATTAGACTGTGGAAAGGAATGTAATAAGGAGAAATAGATTGAAATTAAGTCAGGATGATTTCAACTGACTAGGAAGAAAAAATGTCCTCTGAGATCTTATTATCTTCTGACATACTCTCACATGGGAAATAGTGAAAATGCCAACAGTGGATGAGTTTAAATTGGCCTGACCACCTAATGAATACTTTTAACTGCAAGGACCTGCCTTAAAACTGGTTTTCAAAGTCCAATAGTTAGGGAAAAAAAAATCAATGTGTATGTGTCTCTGGGCATATTTGTAAATATATTACATTGTATATATACTTACATGAATCCATACCTATGATTTTTGCTGAGAAAAATTTTGCAAATAAGGAAATTTTCTAGGAATTCCTTTGGGTGATGGTGGTGAACATTTTGTTTGCTTTTAAAAAGCTTTATTGAATTGTAATTCACATATCATATAGCTCACTCATTCAAAGTATACATTTCAATGTTTTTCAGTATACTCACAGAGTTATGCAACTATCACCAACATTGAATTTAAAACACTTTTCTTATCCCAAAAGAAAGGCCCCTTCCTCCTCTCCCAAGCCCTAAGCTACCACTACTTTCTGATCTTAGCCCTTTGCTTATTCTGGACATTTCCTAAAAATAGAATCATGCAATATGTGGTCTTTTATGAATGGCTTCTTTCATTTAGTGTAATGTTTACAAAGTACATCCATGTAGATATGTAGTCTGAATCACTGCTGCATTCCTTTTCTGCTCTAAGTAATATTCCATTATATGGATATATCACATTTTTTTATCAATTAAATAGACATTTGGATTGATTTACTTTTTGGTTATTATGATAAGGCTTCTATGAACATTTATGTTCAAGTTTTTTGTATGGATAGTGATTAGCTTATGTGTGTATGTGTATTTTAAAATATATATTCTGTACATTGTGTTTTTGGGATCTCTGAATGAATTAAAATTAACTATAATGTATTTTTAAACTTAAAAAATACTTAGAGCCAATACTTTTGTGTAATTTTCTGTTGTTCATTAGTATTACTCTTACAGTTGCTGTAAGAGTAAATTATCTATTGCAAATACAGGAAAGGGGAAGATAGTTTAATATCAGTCCTTTATGCATTGCATCACTTTTTGTTTTTATTGTACTTTCACTCACATTCTAGGGCACATCTGATCATCTTCATTTTGCAGATAATGAAAGTAATATGCAAAGCTGCTCATGAGTACCAAAGTCACATGATAGATATCAAAGGCAGAATTTCTATGAAATTCAGTGTTTGATGTTTAGTTCAGTATATCTGGATTTTATCCCTTACTTGTGTCCAACTTGGCTGAGATACTAAATCTTTCCAAGTATTATTTTACTTATCTTTCTATGGTATTGATAATACTTACCTCATGTATGAGATTATTATTGGGTGAAAATGGAACAATTCATGTACAACTCTGTAAATTTTACATGCATGATAAGTGTACAATAGAGCTTTGTAGCTATAGTAACAGTAGCACCAGAAGTAACAGTAGTAATAATAATAACAGATTAAAATTCTGATTTTATGATAACTAATGCAGAATTCTTTTTTTGGTACTAAAAACTACATTTATGTAATTGGTTTGCCATTTGGCTGTTTGGCCACCTTGTGTGTATAATTTCACACCTACTCTTTGCCCAAATATAGCCCAAATGCCAAGATTTACTCACATCATGAAATTACACACATCCGTATACAAATTGAGTGGCCCAAAATAAGTACCCGACCAAATGGCAAGTCATATCCAGAAAGGTTTATATACACGCACACAGCTAAAATATCAATTCATGCAACACTTCTCATTTTTAAGGCACCTTTTAAAGGTTGATGTTTTTCACTGCACCCGGGGAACAGCGCATTAGTCAGTGGTCTAATTTCTCTGAGTTCATGGCAGTAAACAATTTGAAAAGCTTGAAGGACCAACAGAGCCAAAATCTATACTTGAATTAGAAGGTTGTCTTTTGTATCTCTTAGCTCTTTTCTTATATTTCTTACACATACACAAATACACATGTATATACATATACTTGTATTTTTTAAATTTTAAGTGAATGCTTTCTTTGTTAAAGGAAATCTGAAAAAAATTAAGAAGATATCCATGGGCAACATCATCGCTCAAAACCAGGCTTTAATTGCAGATAATTGGCTTATACCATCTATACAATTTTGGATGCTACTTTTAAAAATTAACTCGAGAGTGTCAACATTTTATGTTTTTGTGGTTCTTACAACCACGGTTGGTTATTGGTAGTTCTTCTCCCCTGGTGGATTTCCCATAGGTGGGTTTAGATTCACTTGAGTGATCTTTGGGTTGAAAGCTTCATAACCCATAATTAGAAATTCCAAAATTTGTGAAAAGCATATATTATAAAACATTTCACATAGTATTATGTTGAAATCTCTTTTCTCACATTCAGATAGCATTATTTCCTAAGCACCATGGAGTTAAGAATGATTTTTCTTCAAGAAAACTGACCCAGTCACTGCTGCTAGAGTAAGAAAGCCTAATTTCATGTGCTTAAACTGGTGAACAACTTTCAGCTCTAAGGAAAAAAGAAAAATAAAAATAAAAAAGGAAAGCACTATTGATTTTTGTAGGTATTTTTTTGAAATGCCATTTTGAAAGTATAATGTATATTATGTAACACAAATAACAGAGCATATATCAGATCTTGTCTTCTGTCCACAAAGCCTAGATGTGTAATCTTTTCATCCTAAGAATACGGGCTTCCACAACATTTTGATATCTCTTGTGATTTAAAAACAGAATCTCCCTGATGTCTAGGGTAGAATTGTATGCATAATTAAACCTATATGCCAGTGAACAGTATCCAAAGGCAAAAATTAACTTACTGTCCAAAATAACCCTTGAAAAAATCCATACATAGAAATTGAAAAGGTAAGAAGTTCGAAGAAGGAAAGGAAAAGGTAAATGGCAAAGCTAAGTTTTGAACTCACTACTGTCTTACTCAAACACTGTGCTCTTAATCATCATAGCAGACTAAACCTATTACCCATTCCTCAAAAATATGCATACCATAAATTATATGTAAAAACACATGTAAAAACAAAACTAAATATGTTGTCATACCTCCTTTTCTATCTTGGAATGACATGTGTGGTTAATAGGAACAACATACAATCCAATTTAAAAATCTGTATGTTACTTTTCTCATAAAAGAGAATGAAAAGTAATTTATGATAGTAGTTATAAAATTATATATATTAGTATCTTGATCCTCAGGCATAATACAAGATAAAACTCAATTAATTAGTCATTTGCTTGCACTGTGAGTGTAACAGTTACAGTCTAATAAGATATGTTAAATCATCAACTCAATTACTATGTGGGTTTTGCAGTCTGATCTGATTTTCTGATGTAACAAACAAATCTTGTTAAATTCAGAAACACATAAAGCAACCAAAGTTTAAGTTTTCCTTGATTAATACCATAGGTGGAATTCCTGGAAAAT
Source organism: Giraffa tippelskirchi (assembly GCF_054371585.1). Taxonomy (NCBI): domain Eukaryota; kingdom Metazoa; phylum Chordata; class Mammalia; order Artiodactyla; family Giraffidae; genus Giraffa; species Giraffa tippelskirchi. The sequence continues at coordinate 69,884,585 of NC_137278.1, forward strand.
TCAATATGTATAAAACTCATGCATAACCTGTGTTTACATGTGAAACAGATGTAAGTTCTAGACTTAGATCATTATAAATGGATTTTTTTTTTTTACCGACATGAATATCCAGAGGAACAGTCAAAATTTGCATAGAATGTGGGACAATATTTTGTGGAGCAAGACCTTGACAGATACTGGAATAGGCCTGGGGGACCTGCTTCTACCTACTGAATTTGAATATAACCCCCTGGTAATGTAACTTTTGCAGTCTAACATTTTCAACAGTGCTTGTAGGGATTGATACCACCTTCAGTGAAGTCCATTTATATGTCCTTATAGCATAAAGTTTTTGCTCACTATTGTAACCTAGCACCTGGCACTGTGTCTGGCACATGCTGCTGCTGCTAATAGGTCTTTAGCGGATGAACATAAGGACATTTGTTTTACTTACACAGCATTTTTCGTCTTCTTTTGGATAATGACCCACAAATTTGCATTTCTGCCCCTGACCTCTCTTCTGAGCTCCCAAGGGAAAAAAAAAAGTTAAAAACACAATTTCAACATTGGCTTAGTCTATAAAGTGGAAATATTTATTTGTATAGAAGTACCTGAACCCTTCAAACATAGAAGGGTTTGTATCTTCAAACCCTTGGTACAAAAATAAAGTTGAGTAATAACAGAAGACATGTTTAAGAATGTGACGATGACCTGTGTCAAAAACGGTAGAGCTGGTTTGATTGTTGGTTTTTCAGAGTTGGTGTTTCCTAGACTAAATTGTTAAGGAAAAGTTAGGCCAATTTAACTTGCTGTTGTTACCTTTGTAAAACTCAAGGAAAGTAGTTATTCCTCTTTGGCTTGAGTCTAAGGATACTGAGTTTTCAATCTTTGACCCTAAGAACTCAATTATTACTTTAATTCAGTTACCGGAAGCCCTAACAATAGGTTTGTTAGCTCTTCACCTGCACTGTGACCTTGGTTCTTCAGGCTCTTCCTAGTTTTGCTGTCCACTGTTCCCTCTCAGACTGCATGAGAGTTTTCTGCTATTTCCTGGGCTGCCCTCTCTGTGACCTTCAATTCCTTCTCCCATTGACTTCCAAACATTTTTAATCTCCAGGCCTGCATTCTGTTTACATTTTTCCATTCCACTCCCAGATTATTGAGTGTTGCCATAGGATTTTTAAAAAGAAAAAAAAAAAAAACATGATAATTGGTTTCACTTAAAATTCATACTTTTCCACATTCTAATGTCACTTGATAACCAAAGATTTTGTGTTTAGTTTTACTGTCGACACTGAAGCTCTTCTGTCTGGCTTCCATAATCTTTTCAATTGCTACCTACCATTACATACACTTAGGCTGTTTTAAGAATATTCTCTACATTCATCCATAAGCTCCTCCTTAATAACTGTATTTTTTAGTCCAAGAATCGTATTAATGAGGCCAACCTTGTGAGATAGGATAACAAAGGCACCAATGGTCCTAAAAAAGAGACTTAAGTGAAATACCCTATTTCCCATTTTTACCTCTCAGAAACTCACATTTATCATCAGTACACAAGCTTAATGCTACCTTATTTTGTAATTCTACCTATAGTCGTTCATTTTTGATTAATTTGCCCTTCCTTTCGTTTGCCATAATCCCTCTGTTTATTCTATGTGTATTGTCTATTATAGTACACCACGAGTAGTATCTATGTATAAGCATCTTTTTTTTCTCCTTTAACTTGTGACGTCTTCAAGACTGAAAAATAGAAGGCATAGTGCCTTGCACAGAGGAGCTATTCAGTGATTATTTATTAAATAAGAGTACACTTGTTGGTGTTAGATCATGGGTGGGAGAAAATTAAATACAGGTGGCAAAGAAGAAAACTACAAAGCTGTGAACTGAAAACAGTATGTTGTTATCCCTGTGAGTCAGTCACCTTGGAGCAAATCCTCCAACTCCATTCAAGCCTTTAAGCTGACCCCAGCTGCACTCAAAGTCTCCACTGTACTTCGATGAGACTCTGAGCCAGAACTCCTCAGTTAAGCTGTTACTGAATTACTGGTCTGAAGAAATAGTGTGGATAATACCTTTTGATTACAATTTTAAGCCACTTTGTTTTTTTATTTACTATTCAACAACTGATAACTCATACACCCTCTTTCCCTAATGAATCCTGTTCAAATATGGAGTATCTTCTGTAAATGCAGAAGAAATAAGTTGTGAGAAAAGGCACCCAGTGAATAATTTTAGATCATTAGTTTCTAATGCATTAAGGATTCCCAGGTGGCTCAGTGGTAAAGAACCCACCTGCCAATGCAAGAGATGCAGGAGATGTGGGTTTGATCCTTGGGTTGGGAAGATCTCCTGGTGGAAGAAATGGCAACCCACTGCCATATTCTTGCCTGGAAAGTCTCATGGACAGAGGAACCTAGTGGGCTACAGCCCATGGGGTCACAAAGAATTGGACACAACAGGGACTGAACACAAACAGCACAGCTAATGCTTTATGGTCCCTAGAGTTACATGGATTTAAAGTTCCGCTGAAGCCTTGACCTTTAGGGACACACAGGTGATAGTTACGTGTAAGTACTCATTTATGACATCTTTCGCTGAATCCTGACGATAGTATTATCCCTATTATTTATGTGTAGACATTGTCATTAACCACCTTAGATTCCAGCTTAATGTTTTAAAGTAGAACCCTAGTATTGCCATTGTTTAATGCCTCACAGGTGATACTCTTGTGTAGTCTAGGTTGAGATTCACTGAATTACCTTCTGATGATGATATTTAATGCTCTCCATTAGATTCTAATGTGTTGCAGAACAGTGAGCATGCTTTTTACCTACCAGTTACCTTGCATAGCATTTGGCACAGTGCCTTAGACAGAGTTGTTGTTTAGTCACTGTCATGTCTGACTCTTTTGCGACCCCACAGACTGTAGTCCACCAGGCTCCTCTGTCCATGGGATTTCCCCAGGGAAGAATACTGGAGTGAGTTGCCATTTCCTTCTCTAGGGGATCTTCCTGACCCAGGGATCGAACCCATGTCTACTGTCTCCTACATTGGCAGGCAGATTCCTTACCACTGAGCCACCAAGGAAACCCTTATATAGAGTAGGAAACCAATAACTGTTTGCTGATCTTATACAGCTGAATATATCTTGAAAACAATTCTTGAGAGGACATTAAATATCAGTCTCAGAAATTAGTCAGCAAGCAGGAAAAAAACCAGAGAAGACCTAGTGAAACAAAAAAAAAAAAAAAAAGGAGGACCAGGGAAAAAGGAGAGAAGGTTTTTTTCAACAGTAAATACTATACCTTCACTTTTTAGGTGGTGCATTCTTTTTTAGTGTGAACTGATACAAAGAAATAATAGAAGAGAGGGGCAAGACATTACTGACCTAATACAAGTTTCATGGTCTACAGAAAGTTCTTCAGAATGGTTTTAAATTTAACACTCTAAAGTTGTTCTTACTTTTGAAAACTATAGTTCAGTGCACCAAGATTCTATTTCATTCGTTGTGTCTGGGTTGTATTTACTTCTTATAGAAATGGTCTAAAGGAAACCAAATGATAGTGTTCCAGATTGCTACAAAACCTTTGATATATTGGATATTTTCAACATTAATGTTAGCTAGTGGGAGAAAAAGGCTATGAAATTTTTTAGAAGGGTTATACCAATGAGAACCTCTTCAGCTTTCTCCGTTTATACCCAGTAAATTGTATGTAGCTGTCTCCTGGCTTGTCACAATGCTTGCCAAAACATTGCTTACTTTATGTTATAGTTGGAAAAGTTCAGATCCACAATTATGGTGTTCTCTTCCATGTTTTAGGTCAAGACTAGTCTGTCTGAAAGAATATTAGTAGCTTAGCAGACTTTAATATTAATGAGGCAAATTCACTGTGATTCCAGACAGTAGATAAATAAGTTAAAGCAGGAGAAACGAAGCTGGGTTTACAAGAAGTTATTATAGCTAAGATTAAGAGTACATCTAGATCACCAAGAAATAAGTCTAGTAGGCAGCAAATGATATGATAAACGTTTATGGGCTGTTAAGGATTGTGGAAAGCTTCCAGTAGGTATTGTTTATTTATGCATATTTCCATTGCTAAATCAAAATATTTATAGCAATAGGTGATGAGTAGATTGTCATTTATAAACAATAGAGTAATAAAAATGAAAAATAAAGGGATTATTAGCTGAGTCCAGCACTATTGTAACTGCCTCTTAATGGGTTCTTAGCTCATCTGCTTTCTCTTAGCAGACATTGTGAATCAAAATAGAAGGCTGCAGGAATGTTAGAAAAATTTGTTCAGAAACGGTAATAAAATTACAGCATTCTAATGACTGATTTTCTAGGATGAATTTTCCACTTTTGTTTTATAAGGTTGCCCAGACAAAGGGAATAAATTGCATTTAGTGCAGTCTCTCAGGGCGAAACATTTCTCTTTTTTTAGGAAAAGAGAAGTGGACCGTCTTGTATCATTCAGTTAGTTAATGTACTTGTTCCTATACCTCAAAGTGATATCATAAATTAGACAAATGTGATTGCATGCTCTCTTGCCACTCTTGGAAAGAATTCATGGACAAATCCTTCATGGAAATAACATTAAGACTTTGGCTTGCACTAAAAATTTAAATAAAGACACGAATATACTCATCATTCACTTGTTAATGTCAGAGAGAAAGTGATTATAAGACAGAGACAGAGAGAAGAATCTCATTAGGAACATGTGTATTTCCTTCTTATATTTGCTTTATTTTCTTATGTAAACCCTATGCCTTTAACATTCTTAAATGAAAATTTCTTTTTCTTTTTGGTTTAAAAGGGATGAATTTCTCTGGGAAGCAGTTACTAAATTGAAGCAAGCCTGGTTTCCAAATAGGACTTCTAAAATACTAGTTTTTTTTTTTTTTTTTTGGTTTCCAGAGTTTGGCTTTAAATATTTTTTAAAATACTAGTTTTTAAAAAATAGTCTTATAGAAATCCTTGGAATTAAGTCATTCTAAGGAAATCTGGAACCTGTGATAGATATGTGAACCTTTGGATTCAATCTCTCCAAACATATTTCTGACTAGAAGCAATTTGTTTTATTTCATCCAACTAACGTGAAATGAAATTATCCTCTAAATATATATTTCTGTGAGAAATGGTACACTATGATGACAAGTGCTAATTGGAGGCTTTATGAACTATTTCCAAAGCAGCACAGAAAGGAGCAATTGTTCCATGCAGTCAGGTCCTCAGCTCTGGGCTTTCATGATGCTTCGTTCTAATAATGCAGTAAATGTGCCATTCGCGGGCAGCCACAGGGGAATATTAACCAGTCTGTGCACCTCCTTGGCTCTGAGGACAAAGGCAAGGTTTTTGTCTTTGGAGATATACCTATGCTCTAAAATTCACTGAACATGTATATTGACAAATAGCTCCCTACCAAAGAAAATCCTTCAGAAGAAAGGAATAATCCAGTGTTACATGAAAACCACATGTTTTCAAAACGTGTAAGGCTATGTAAAATTTGAACCTTGAGACCTCACATGAAGCAAATATTTTAGCATGATCCATACTAAGAGAAAATCTAGAGTGAATTTGTTTGTTTATGGTTATCATTGCATCTTATTGATGTTCTGAATAATAACTGCTTCTTTGGTGCCTTTAACTGTCAGAGTGATAGCTCTATTTAAAGCAGGGCAGCAAAATAAACAGGTTCAAAAGTATGTGTATATGTGTTTTAAAAATTATTGATTCACCTTTAGAAAACATAATTGTTTCTAAAGAACTGTGTACCTTCATTGGACTGTGAACATCCAAAGAAGCTGGAAAGAAGTAAGAGATAATTTATGATAGGGAAATGCAAAGGAGTCTTTGGGAAGATGGATGATGCAGTAGGGGGAGCACTGGAATGGAATATTCAAACAATGTTTCTTTCCTGTGGGTGACCCTGACAAGTTTTATGACCTTGAACAAGTCATTGTACCCTTAGGACCTCATCCTATACAATGAGTGGACTGGATTAAATGACCACTGTGATCCATGTTTTTTCCCAACAATCTAAGGCTTCACGTGAGTGACTGCTAGATCCTTTATTTCTTTAAGCCTTCATAAAAACCTCAGGAAACCTGAAGGTACAGTATTGCTATTTGATGATGGCAGTGTCCCTTGGATGACCTGATGACCTAGGAATTATGCAAACCATGTTCCATAATGATGAAGGTGAACAGTGGCATAGGGAAAGTAGGAAATTTACCTTAGAATGAGGAAGAAGAAATTGTCTTAAAACTTCTAGTGCAGCTGGATGAAAACTATGAAAAGACAAGCAGTTTAGCTTAATAACCAATCAAGATTTCTTTTTCTATTGAAAAGGTGACAGATACATGTGGAAAGATTAATTTTATACATTTTTATTATTTCTATGAAATGGATGTAAATAACAAAGGATCTGAGAATCTGTGTTGTTTCCTTTGATACGGTTTAAATGAGGTTGAGTTTTAGATCCTTTAACTTGGGATGCTGAAAAGCAAAATGTAGTTTTGTGACTAGCCTTTCAAGAGGCATTTAAAATATCTTCATTTTCTTATGTTGTAGCCACAGGCTAATGAGGGGTTTGGTAGGTGTTGAGCAGCTGCGATAGCAGCATGTCACTTTATTTATTGATGAAAATCTCACTGGATAATTATGGCTGGAATAGAAAAATAGCTCAAACCATGTCTCTGCTGAATGGGAGAAAATATCCAAAGGGGGAAATAAAAGCTTACAGGAGAGAATTTGGATACTGCTGATCATTGGTGTCATCTTTCTAGAAGCCAACAAGGATGAAAATGTGAGATTTGGAAATTAATGAAGAAGTAAAACATTTTAAGGCAAAACATAGGAAAAAATAATAATCCAGTGAGAAGGAGACAGTTGCATTCAGTTCAGTTCAGTCACTCACTCATGTCCGACTCTTTGCGATGCCGTGGACTGCAGCATGCCAGGCCTCCCTGTCCATCACCAACTCCTGGATTTTACTCAAACTCATGTCCACTGAGTCGGTGATGCCATCCAACCATCTCATCCTCTGTCATCCCCTTCTCCTCCAGCCTTCGATCTTTCCCAGCATCAGGGTCTTTTCCAATGAGTCAGCTCTTCTCATGAGGTGGCCAAAGTATTGGAGTTTCAGCTTCAACATCAGCCCTTCCAATGAATATTTAGGACTGATTTCCTTTAGGATGGACTGGTTGGATCTCCCTGCAGTCCAAGGGTCTCTCAAGAGTCTTCTCCAACACCACAGTTCAAAAGCATCAATTCTTCTGCACTCAGCTTTCTTTATAGTCCAACTCTTACATCCATACATGGCTACTGGAAAAACCATAGCCTTGACTAGATGGACCTTTGTTGGCAAAGTAATGTCTCTGCTTTTAATTTGCTATCGAGGTTGGTCATAACTTTTCTTCCAAGGAGTAAGCATCTTTTTGTTTCATGGCTGCAGTCACCATCTGCAGTGATTTTGGAGCCCCCAAAAATAAAATCAGTCACTGTCCACTGTTTCCCCATCTATTTGCCATGAAGTGATGGGACCAGAGGCCATGATCTTTGTTTTCTGAATGTTGAGCTTTAAGCCAACTTTTTCACTCTCCTCTTTCAGTTTCATCAACAGGCTCTTTAGTTCTTCTTCACTTTCTGCCATAGGGTAGTGTCATCTGCATATCTGAGGTTATTGATATTTCTCCTAGCAATCTTGATTCTAGCTTGTGCTTATTCCAGCCCAGCGTTTCTCACGATGTACTCTGCATATAAGTTAAATAAGCAGGGTGGCAATATACAGCCTTGACATAATCCTTTCCTGGTTTTGAATCAGTCTGTTGTTCCATGTCCAGTTCTAACTGTTGCTTCCTGACCTGCATACAGATTTCTCAGGAGGCAAGTCAGGTTGTCTGGTATTCCCATCTCTTGAAGAATTTTCCACAATTTATTGTGATCCACACAGTCAAAGGCTTTGGCGTAGTCAATAAAGCAGAAATAGATGTTTTTCTGGAACTCTTTTGCTTTTTCGATGATCCAGCAAATGTTGGCAATTTGATCTCCAATTCTTCTACCTTTTCTAAATCCAGCACGAACATTTGGAAGTTCATGGTTCATACTGTTGAAGCCTGGCTTGGAGAATTTTAAGTATTACTTTACTAGCGTGTGAGATGAGTGCAATTGTGCGGTAGTTTGAGCCTTCTTTGGTATTGCCTTTCTTTGCGATTGGAATGAAAACTGACTGTTTCCAGTCCTGTGCCCACTGCTGAGTTTTCCAAATTTTCTGGCTTATTGAGTGCAGCACTTTCACAGCATCATCTTTTAAGATTTGAAATAGCTCAACTGGAATTCCATCACCTCCACTAGCTTTGTTCATAGTGATGCTTCCTAAGGCCCACTTGACTTCGCATTCCAGGATGTCTGGCTCTAGATGAGGGATCACACCATCATGATTATCTGGGTCGTGAAGATATTATTTGATCTGGAGAGTCATAACGTGTGACTAGCGCAATAGATAATGAACCAAACTTTATTAAAATTTAAAAGATATAAATGTGTTCTTTGTGATGCCATTTTTGATGGTGTTAGCAAATTTCTCTGTAGTTCTAAGTTTAAGCATTACAGAACAATGACATCTTAAGGCTTTCTCAGCTGTAGAAATTGGGACACTTTTCTACCAAAAGCACAGATATAGTAAATAATGACATCTAAGGAGTTGACTGTAGACATTATTAATAATTCTATATTCTTCCTTTACATTCCTTTCTACTATCTCTAGAACCACAATAGAAACTACATTAATATTATATTTTAAATCATTAATATGAGTTGCTTTGAGAATAATAGAAAGTTGAATCATTGTACAATTCTATTATCAGGTAATATTTTTGTCTTTACAATAGTCACTCAGGTACAGTTATTACCAGTTTCTCAGTCTACACAACAAGATACGAAGCAATTATGGAAATGCCTGGCTGGGAGAGAGAAGGGAGTGAGATTCAAAATAATGCCAGAGGAAAAAGCTGTCTTTGTAAGATTACCTTTTTCCTGTTATATATAAAATGGTAAATATTTTAAAGGGCCTATTTCTTCTCACTGTCTAAACAAAGCTCTAGTATTAATAGGAAATTTAAAAAGTGATATTACAAATATGCAGTGTAATAGACCATTAGTCTATAAAATGGAAATGGCCGTTGAAGTTCAGCACAGAATGCAAATCACTGTTGAAACATTGCAGTTTGTTATATTATGAGCAGTCAAAGATCATGCATAATGCAATGGGCAAAATGGAGCAGCCTAATCACACACGATCATTTAAACTTGATTCTGTGGAGGTGAAGAATTGATCTTTGAAGTGATCTCTGACAAGGTTTGGCTTGGTCCAAACAGCACATTCTAGGAAAATATGTTTGGTTCTCTTTTTGCATCTATACATCTTTATAGGATATGGAATAAGAATGATCTTAATTATACATGAGTTGATCTTCAGTCCCCAGTATATGGTTGAGGTTTTAACAGTTCAGGTGAGAACAGGCATACACAGATTATCCAGTTGCTGTCTCAGTGGACACCAAAAAATGGTTCTGTGTAAACTCTCCATCTGCAGAGTCAATATTAACTCGATGACACTTTTATTCTTTCCAAAGATGGCCTCAAATTGATCATAAAGTGAAATGTTAGCTTTTATTCTGTCAATTAGAGTTGTTTTCAGGAAGTGCAAAAACAAGTAAAGTTAATTGTAGTTGTTTAATGAACAGAGTGGGGAAAATAGCAGATCACAAGCAAATCTCTAAATTGGGCTAGTCTATTGGAGTCCCTTTGGATCACCATTGCTAAATGAACCTCTGATTCATCTTCAATTCTTGTAAACATTTCTTAGAAAAGCCTATTACCATGGAAATGATATAATTACATTTTCCAAATTGAGTAAAGTAAGACCCTGAGAGGTTAAGCAACTTATCTAATGTCATAGACCAGAGCTGATACTCAGATTCAGGTCTTCTAACTTCCAGATATTCCTTCAAAGGGAAGTGCCACATCTTTAGAATGCTAGTTCATCTGTAAACTTGGCATTTAATGTTATTTTAAAGCTGAAGGATGGAAAAGTAAAGGTGTTGAAATAAGTTCTTGAATTTTTAATAAAATTCAGCGAAAATTTGTATACCATTTTTGGCATCAAGGTAGCTAGAAATTATGTATCCATATTCCTTTGTATATGATATTTAGCCTTCAGGCCAAGCTCACAATATGGTGAAGTGATGATTAAGGCATCAAGAAAACATCCACGCATGATCCCTAGACTCTTTCATTAGCTACTGGAAAACTAATGAACTACTGCAGCTTTCAAGCTAAGCTGTGGAGGATTAATGCAGACATGGGAAAGTTTTAAAACGGGGACCTTGGGAGCACAATATTCAACTCTAGATTAACTCAAATGAGTTCCCATTTTGGTGAATTTCTGTAATGTCCACTCTAGCACTACATAATTAGAGACAGACTGCCTGGGTCCAAGTGCAGTCCCCCCATAATCTGATGGTGTGACCAGGATAGCCAGATAAATCAGTGAATAAGTCACTTAACTCATAGGGTTGTTGTTAAGATAAAAGGAATTAAACTACATAAAAATACATAGTAATCACTGTGTAAGTATCAGGTGTTACTAATAGTAGTAATAGTGGTATTCCCATCATCAACAATGCAGGATTCACATTTGTTTTCTTAAAGTAGTTGATGCAGTTTCTTTCAAGTTGCATGACTTTTTTTAAAATTAAAAGACAATATATGTCCTTGAGATACATTTTTGGTCACAAAATGATAATAAATATAAAATATTAAAAGAAAATTATATCAGTAATTGACCCTATTATTCTATGAGTACTTGTTAATTGAAAAACTTTATAATAGATACCTTTGAAGTACTAATCCTAGTGCCTAATATATGAAAGGTAAACTTCCAATTTTAAAAGAAAATTACATACTAGTGACACCATAAATTGCAAGCTTTATTCAGGGCAATAGAAGCAGATGCACTGATTGGACAATTTTTCTATGGTGACAGTGGTGGCAGAAGAGGGAAAAGTCTACCCACAGCTATATATAATATTGGTCAATACCATGCCATAATTTATGAATATCACTAAAAATTGTTGTGAAACAGGAAAAAATGGTAAATTGTTGAGCAGTTGTACTGCAGCTTTGTTTAATAAGTAAAGGAAAAGGAAATCATAATATGTGAATTGGGCAATACTGGAGCATGTACATTTTAAGGACTTTATTAAATGCTGAATTTGATATATTTAGAGAAACTAAAATATTGATGTCTTTATTTTTGTAGTTTTTGTTTTGAAACAATTTGTTTAATCCGTATTATTTAATCACTATTCTTTTGCTGGTGAAGATATGAAGGAAATTAAAAAATTGAATTATTTTGATGAAAATGAATATAGCAAAAATGCTAATTAAATTAAGTACAACTAAATAATGAGAAAATAATATTACTGTACAAGAAGACTGACTTTGTAGCAAAAGGAAAATACTGTCCTTTATATAAGAACAGTTATCTTGTAAGTCAGACTGGGTTTAAGTTCCTTTTAAAAGCATGTCAAAAATACTGTTCCAAACAATAGTTCAGAATGTCCCATTTTAAATACTTATTACACAATATGGGTATACTATTCCAAATGTCTTTTTTAATATCTCTGCATTCATATGCATTGTTTGATAAAACCATGTTACATGAAATATTTTTGTAACCTTCTATGATTATTACTAATAGCTCAGGAATATATTCCCAGATCATTAAATTTTGTAGTGTTATCATCCTTCTAAATTGCTCTATAGTATTTTATTGAATGGATATTCACTAATTTGTTTAATCAAATTATTTTCAGAATGTACCTGAAAGACAAATGTTGTAATTATAGCAGTGTTACATTAAAATCTATAGTCAATCATTGAAAAAACAAATTTCATGCTTCAAAGACAATTGTATTAAAATAATCAACCATAGAAAGCTAACTACTGTCTGTATCAGATTTCTTATTACACTGAATAATCTAACTGAGTCTGATGTGTGAATGAATTAAAGTACTCAAGTATTGAAATAAGAAGTAAAATATTTATAACTGTGTTTTAGATACAAATTTTGCAGCTACAGATTGAGCCACTAAATGGAATGTAAAGCAATTTTAGATCTTAGGAAACAAGTTTTATTTTGGATAAGATTCTACTTTAGAATGCTATTTTTTCAAGCTTTATGAAAGTATGTTCTCCCTTTCTAGAAAAATATCTTTATACAGCATATGAAGAAACTGTTCTTTATATTTTAGGTAGATATCTCCATCTCAAAAGTCTATATACTGGGTGATTCCATTTACCTAGCATTCTTGAAATGACACCATGATAGAGAGAGATATTGGTGGTTTGGCAAGAGTTAGGACTGGAGTAGGGCAAGAGGGTGCATGTGGCTATAAGAAGGTAGCAAGAAGGAGCCTTGTGGTGATGGAGTAATTCTGATCTTGATGTCGTGATAGTTAATGTGTATCTACACATGTGACAAAATGGCATAGAGCTATACACACACACATACATACAGACAAGCACAAGTTCTTTTAAATCTGGTGACGTTGGAGTAAGCCCTGAGGATTAAACCAAGGCTACTTTCCTCATTTTGATATTGCACTGTTGTTATGCAGGATATTGTCATTGGAAGAAACTGGGTGAAGGGTACTCAGGACCTCCTAATACATTTTGGCAACCTTTCTTGAATCTATGTATGAATAGAAAAACTAAAGCAAATGAAAGAAATGTTTTAAAATTAAAAAAAAAAAAATCTTAAGCGAATTTAATGGTAGGACCTAGAGTGATTTGAAAGAAGAGAGACTAAATCAGTAGAAAATGGCATTGTTCTTTTTCAAGATACGATACTGCTACCTATAGTGCCTTAATTACTTATGGGAACTGCCTGTTAGTTCAGCTTCAAAATTTTGTTTAGGATAATTACCTATATACTTGAGCTTTGAAATATCCATATATATTTTAGACAAAATTATCTCTTAAAATGTATCAACAAAGAGCATTTTATGCAACCCTGAGAAAAATATGTAAACTATGCAATGTCGCATTCTTAATTCACTTATGTATTATAATTGCATATCTGCTTTAAGGAAAAAAAATCTAGAAAAAAGCTGTTAATTGCATAACTTTCTATGATAATTGAAAATAGCAATAACTTAAAATATTCACCATTTTTATTATCATATTTAGTCTCTCCAAAGTCCTATGGGTTGGACAAAACCAGAGTTCATTGTCTCCGTTTAAAAAAAAAAAAAAAAGTAACCTGAGGTTACTATGACATAGTATTAGAACTCATTTCTGATTTCTACACCTTTTTCTACTCATCTATTCCTACTTCATTCAAGATAATCACATTTTGTTTCCCTGTGGTTTGTGAAGTTTAGTGAGGTCATTCAGTGCGTAGTACCTAGACATCTTTCATGTATAGTGTGAGCAGCAGGATGAAACTCTTAGCAAATTCTTGTCCAAAATCTATTGACAAACTAATTCTGTGACTTGGAATGATTTCAGTACTCTATGAGTTCAGTTTCCTCATATATAAAGTGAACACAGATGTATACTTAAAGTTCTGTGCTGTTCTAATACTTTGTCAAATATATGTTCCCTTTCTACTATTGTGAGTTATAATCCTCATAAAAGTTTTGAGATGCTTCTCCAATTGATCGTTTGCCACCATGCTGTACTTAATTCTATGCTGGGTAAGAAACTTTAATTTTAATTCTGTTTCACCACTGCTTCTTAAGAAAAAAAGATATTTTGATGTCAAAAACAAAATTTAAAAGTGCTATTAATTTTACAGTAGTCTTGAAATGTTTCCTCTACTAACCCTTAAGAAAAGGAATGAGCTCTTTGTGAAGATGCTGGCAGTTTTATTTTAAGTGCTAATTAGAATATATCTAGTGACCTTGGTATTCCAAGACTTCAGCCTTTTTCCTTTTATTCAACTTGAGTTTGTGAACATATGGTCAAGACATCCATACTAACAGCTATTTCTCAGAAAGTGTCATGTTTATGGTCCTTAAGTTTAAGGTGCAGTGTTTATTGCTTTTGTCATCTCATTTTAAAACAGACTCAGCAAACGATTTTATCATTTTATTACCTATGACTTTATGTTATAAGCTATGTAAGAAATATCTTACCTCTTACCTCTAGAAATATCGGTTTCCTTTTTGTTCATTATTTTGCAACTTTTAAAAATTGAAGTGTAGTTGATTTACAATGTTGTATTCGTTTCAGGTGTATGGCAAAGTGATTTAGATTGTTTTCCATTATACATTATTACAACATATTGAATATAAGTACCTGTACTACAGAGTAGGTCCTTGTTGTTTATTTATTTTATATATTGTAATGTGTATCTGTTAGTCCCAGACTCCTAACTTAATCCCCCCTTTCCCCTTTTGTAATCAAATGGGAAATCAGTCCCTTTTTCTATGTCTGTGAATCTACTTCTGTTTTGTATAAAAGTTATTTGTATATTTTTTTAGATTCCACATAAAATTAGTATCATATGATATTTGTCTTTCTCTCCACGTGACTTAGCTTTTTGCATTTTTTTAAAGATCAAGGACCACATCTGATTTGTCTTCATACATGCAGTACTAATCAAGATAACTGGGAACTTACTTGACAAACAATTGCAGAAGAAATGTTTTAAATATGTTCCTGATATAAATAATATTTTTAAACATTTAATTTAAATCATTCTGTAATTTCACAAAGATTTTGTTTATTTACAGGCACCTAAAAATATAGATCAATATATGGTTTATATTAATATATCAGTATATCAATATATTGCTCTTAATGAAATATATAAATATCACATATCTATTAACTCTGGTGGCTAAGTAAAAGTTCAGAAGAAGTACCCTATATTCTTTCAGCCTTTGAGAATAGCACGCATGATGGATGCAAAAGAAATTGTTTTGAGCTTCTTCCTGTCAAGATTATAAGGAGCGTAGCCAAATCAATCAATAATCTTTTAGCTTTAAAATTGTTTGAGACATTTGGAGATGAAAAGGTTATTGGAGGATCTACTCATCTGCCAAGGATGAGTAATACACAAATTGTTCCTATCCTTCTTGGGACTGATCCAGCACAAACAGAAGACCCTGAAGGCATAACTTCTAAATGAACACAATGAAATCCTGAACATCACATTTCTTCCAAGCACTTTTTAAGAGGTCATATCCTTTAGAATTACATCTCTTTGGTGGTTCATAACCATTAGCAAGCTCTTCTTGCAATGTTTTCATGAAGACTTAGATTTACTCATTAATTTGCTAAGGGGATAGCAATGTGAAAGAATTCCTTATTTGTTGTGAAAAGAATAACATTTAGAGGAAGAGATAACATTAATATTAGAAATAATTTTATGAGAGTTAATGACCACATGAGCCATATTATTTGTTTTGTTCATTCAGGTAGCCCAATCAAACAGTGAAAAAGTCAGATTTTACAGCAGAGAGTTTCAATATATTTTACTTAGATAGTTGCTATTTATGTAAATTGTACTGGCATTGCCTAGGTGTACAGATCAACATTTAACTGCTGTAAATATTTGTGTCTGAACTAAGTTGTTTTAACATTTGAAATTTGAAATCTATACAGAAGTGTTGAAGTATAGGGCATTACAATTGATGGCAGAAAAATGATACATAGGTAATGGGACTTTGTCAAGGCTTCTCTGGAAAGGGACACAGATTGGGTAAAGCAATCCTAAGCCAAGTAATTTGGACTTTAAGAGAGTAATCATTTCAGTCACATGATGGTATAAATTCACATTAGTCAGCTTAATGAAAGCAAGCTGTTTTAAGAAACAATTCAAAATTTCAATGGTTTTACATAATAAAGATTTATTTTTGACTCACAGCACAATCCACCATAGTTCAGTGTCAGGGGTGGAAGCTTTATTCCATGTATTAATCAAAGAACCCAACCTTCTTCTATGTTGTGGCTCCACTATTCTTTAAGCTTCTGAATCCTCCATTGCATTCAATTCTTCTCCATCCAGATTTAGATAATGCAAGAAAAAGAACTCAGACAAAGTACTCTTGCTCTTAGGCATCTTGGGCTGGAATCATCACACATTATTTCCATCCTTATATTATTGAAAAAAAACTAGAGATATGGCCCCACTTACCTAGAAGGAGATAGGGAAATGTGACCTGACAAGTGTTCCCATGAAGAAGAAAACATAACACTGTCTCTGCCCAACATTCAAGAAATGCAATAGAAACATAATTATAGCAATTCAAGGAATTAAACTGAAGAGTTGAGTTCCAGAGTCCACCCTCTTAAATACCATCCTATTCTGGCTCTCCTTATGGAGAATAAATGAGTTGTTAGTGACTTAAAATGGATGCCATAAACAGATGACAGGAAGAGAACAGATGCTTTTAATTTAGATCTAACTATTTTTCCAACTTCTGAGAGATTTCTGGCCAAAGCAACTCCATGGACTGACCAGCTGATAAGGCCACCTTCCTGCAACAACTTTCTTTTTGACTTGACCTGAAACCTTTCATTCACATTCAGTCTCCTTCAAGGTCACACTACTGGGGCAGATCTGAGATAAATATGAAAATTAGTAGCACATGATATAGAGAAGAGGCTAGCTACAAAAGGTGAAAGTACATGGTTTTTAGGATCAGCCTTCATTGATACAAGTCTTGTCTCAGTCACTTACAATCTATGAGACCTTGGCTATTTACTTGATCTCTGTACACCTTAGTTCCATTGTCTATGAAATGTAGGATGTGTGTGTGTGTGTGTGTTAGGAGAATAAATGAGTTAATATCAGTTCAGTTAGTTCAGTCGCTCAGACGTGTCCGACTCTTTGCAACCCCATGAACCGCATCATGCCAGGCCTCCCTGTCCATCACCAACTCCTGGAGTTTACCCAGACTCATGTCCCTTGAGTCAGTGATGCCATCCAACCATCTCATTTTCTGTTATTCCCTTCTCCTCCTGTCCTCAATATTTCCCAGCATCAGGGTCTTTTCAAACGAGTCAGCTCTTCACATCAGGTGGCCAAATTATTGGAGTTTCAGCTTCAACACCAGTTCTTCCAATGAACACCCAGGACTGATCTCCTTTAGGATGGACTAGTTGGATCTCCCTGCAGTTCAAGGGACTCTCAAGAGTCTTCTCCAACACCACAGTTCAAAAACATCAATTCTTCAGTGCTCAGCTTTCTTTATAGTCCAACTCTCACATCCATACATGACTACTGGAAAAACCATGGCCTCAACTAGATGGACCTTTGTTGGCAAAGTAATGTCTCTGCTGTTTAATATGCTGTTTAGGTTGGTCATAACTTTCCTTCCAAGGAGTAAGTGTCTTTTAATTTCATGGCTGCAATCACCATCTGCAGTGATTTTGGAGCCCCCCAAAATAGTCAGCCACCGTTTCCCCATCTATTTGCCATGAAGTGATAGAACTGGATGCCATGATCTTAGTTTTCTGAATGTTGAGCTTTAAGTCAACTTTTTCACTCTCCTATTTCACTTTCATCAAAAGGCTCTTTAGTTCTTCTTCACTTTCTGCCGTAAGTGTGGTGTCATCTGCATATCTGAGGTTATTGATATTTCTCCCGGCAATCTTAATTCCAGCTTGTGCTTCATCCAGCCCAGTGTTTCTCATGATATGCTCTGCATATAAGTTAAATAAGCAGGGTGACAATATACAGCCTTGACATACTCCTTTTTCTATTTGGAACCAGTCTGTTGTTCCATGTCCAGCTCTAAAAATTAGGACAGATAATAGGCAAATTCTAAGTGCTATGTAAGTGTTAAATAGAAGGAAAGGAAGGAGGAAGGATAAAAGGGAAGGAGGGAGGGAGAGATGCTAAGTATTCCGGGGATCTAAATGAAGGAGAAAGTTTTAAGATCCACAATTTTGAAATATTTTCTGGTTTAAATGAAAATCATCTTGATAGTGGAGTATGTCCTCCTTAAATTTCTTAATGATAAAATATCTGCCAAAAGATAAATTTTATTGGATATTTGCCCCTGCATTATTCTCTTTTATTTTTCACTGGGTAAATAATAAAATAATAGTTTTTTCTGAACATTCTTTTACATGTTAGATGACATTTTTTAAAGCCAGTCAATATTACATATAAAATATTTTTCTCAACAATTAATAGAAAGTAGATACAACAAAATATGCACCCTTAGTCCTTTTTTTTAATTGAAAGTAGCTGTTTCTATTATACTTAGTCCTAAAAATTATTACTTTAAAAGTGAGTAGCCTAATGATAATATTTTATATATGCTTTTTGAAAACACCTTTAATTTGAAAAAGTGATGAAATAGAAGTTGGGATAAGACTATATTCAATTTTTTTAACATTTGTTTGATGAAGAGCTTGTGTGGAACATTAGCTAAGGTATATTTAGAAGATTATTATACAAAGCAGTTTTCTGTACCATTTCAGTTAAGGATTCATTTTTATGACCCAGTTCTAAAGTGTCGTACATAGAAACATATCCAGTATAAGTGCTGACACAGACTTAATTACATCAGTACTTGCTATAATTTTAATCTAAAGAGTTAGACTGTGTTGTTCTGATAGCACTTACTTGAAGCACAGCCAGTGTCTGTCTGGAGCAGCTCTCTACCACACTTCTAATGGAAACCATGGTTTACAAAGTTTGTGAATGCAAACCTATCTTTAGTCTAAATACATCAAATCAATTCCTTTAAACTAAATTTCTTAACTTGAGCACTGTCAACATGCTGGGCCACATATTCTTTGTCAAAGGAGTTGCCTTGTTTGTTAGCAACGTCTCTGGTCTCTGTGCACTAGACACCAATAGCCTCCCCTACTGTGACAAACAACAAACGTTTCTAGATACCACCAAATATCCCCTCAGGGGTCCAAAATTACCCCAGGTTAGAAAACAAGCCTAAATATCTTGAAACAACAATAAAATCCCACACTTTTTCATATACTAATTTTTTCCAAATGTAGGAAGAGTCCTTTTTGTCAAATAAATTTTTTTTTCAATAGAGAAAGATATTGTTTCAATGAAATAGACATTTGCTTTTTCAAGAAACAACATCACAAAAATCCGCCAGCACTCACAGATGACTGTCTCTTTGGCAGGAGAAGAGTTCAGGTTTTGCTGATTTTTATTACAGTTGTTGGTAGCAAACTGACAGCTGCTAAATATGAACCCTCCAGTATAATAAATCTTTGAAATTAACTTCTAAGCCTCAGTTGTCAATTTCTATTCTATTGTGTTATTTTAGGAGCAGATGCTTCTGACAAATTTTCAGTGTTGTCCTAACAGGAAGAAAAAAAAAATGTTGATGGCTTTATCCCTTGTGTTTTTCTCTCTGTTCACATCTGAAGTCACATTTCAGGAAATACTTCTTTCTAAATATCTTCTAGAAATTGGTTGAAACACAAGTCACAGCACATTGCTGGTGATCTGAATTCTTGAAGCCTACATTTAATAGAATTAGACTGAGTATCGGTCCCTCTATACTATGTATACATTGCTAAGCTCATATTTAAACTTGGAGAAGGAAATGGCAACCCACTCCAGTGTTTCTGCCTGGAGAATCCCAGGGACGGGGAAGCCTGATGGGCTGCTGTCTATGGGGTCACATAGAGTCGGACACGACTAAAGTGACTTAGCAGCCATAACAACCTTATAATTAGATCATCTATATGCTTTATGTGTAATGACTCTTTCATGAGTTCTAATTTACCGATTTATTTTACTGAATTTTAATCCAGAGTGAATTATGTGTGATATCACTATTCCTGGGCTCTACTCCCAAAACCAATCTACTACCAATAACTATGAAATGTGGAATATTATACTTCTTACTTAGAAGAGCTTTCTTTTTATATCTACTGATTCTATATAATAAAGACAGAATTTTATGATATGTCTCTGTGATAACATTTATGGTCGTGACTTTCCACAATGGAGGATGGTAACACTCCACTAGAAAATGGAGTGAACAAACTTTGAGAGGACAGGAGCCACTCAAAAGAGGAGAAAATCCAAGAGCAGTGTATACCAGTATAAGGGCGAATTCCCCTGGATGAACGGGTAATTATAGCTCCAAAGAATTGGAAGTACAACTTAATAATCCCAGCTCACAAAGAGCAATGGGTTATGAAAGAGAGAAACAGACAAATTCAAAGAGAAATACAAGAAGGGAAGTGGGACATGTGGGTGCATTCCACAAAATGTGGAAGCCAGTTGCCTTTACTGACATTTAGACACTAATCTAGGATTTTAAAATTCATTCTTTGCCACTCGATGATATCTTTTTTGAATCTATAAGATCAAGGAAAAAGTCTTATAAAATAAAACTTAGCTCATAGAAAAAAGAAAGATTGAGCAAGATGGAAAAAAAGAGGAGCTAACATTTGTTGACAGGCTTCCGTGTTTTAGGTCCTGTGCCAAACTCTAAGAGTGGCTTTTTTCTTATCAAAGAATAGCTGTGTGCTTTTAAAAAATCTTTAAAAAGGGGATGGGGATGGGTGAATTTTAGGAAATAGTAATCCATGGAGAATATTTCAAAGTAATTGGGAATGAGAAAGCATTTTTTTCTTGTTGTTATTTTTCCTTTCCCTTGCAGCTCTCAAAAAAGGTGTAAAATCTTGCTTTTTTTTATTTTTTAAAACTTTAAATTTAGAACTTAATGCAGTCTTAAGGATTATGCTTTGAAGAATTTTTGATACTATCTTTAACTGAGGTTACCAAATTATACCTACCCTCCCTTGTGGCTTAGCTGGTAAAGAATCCTCTTGCAATGCGGGAGACCTGGGTTCAATTCCTGGGTTAGGAAGGTTTCCTGAAGAAGGGAACAGCTACTGACTCCAGTATTCTGGCCTGGAGAATTCCATGAACTGTATAGTCTAAGTTCAGTTCAGTTCAGTCACTCAGTCATGTCTGACTCTTTGTGACTCCACGGACTGCAGCACACCAGGCTTCCCTGTCCATCACCAACTCCTGGAGCATACCCAAACTCTTATGAATCGTGTTGGTGATACCATCCAACCATCTCATCCTCTATCGTCCCCTTTTCCTCCCACCTTCAATCTTTCCCACCATCAGGGTCTTTTCCAACGAGTCAGTTCTTCACATCAGGTGGCCAAATATTGGAGTTTCAGCTTCAGCATCAGTCCTTCCAATAAGTATTCAGGACTGATTTCCTTTATGATTGACTGGTTGGATCGCCTTGCAGTCCAAGGGTCTCTCAAGAGTCCTCTTCAACACCACAGTTCAAAAGCATCAATTCGTCAGCACTCAGCTTTCTTTATAAAAGTTCAGCACTCACATCCATACATGACTACTGGAAAAACCATAGCTTTCACTGGATAGACCTTTGTTGGTAAAGTAATGTCTCTGCTTTTTAATATGCTGTCTAGGTTGGTCATAGCTTTTCTTCTAAGGAGCAAGTGTCTTTTAATTTCATGGTTGTACTCACCATCTGCAATGATTTTGGAGCCCAAAAAAGTAAAGTCTCTCACTGTTTCCATTGTTCCCCCATCTATTTGCCATGAAGTGATGGAACCAGATGCCATGATCTTAGCTTTCTGAATGTTGAGCTTTAAGCCAACTTTTTCACTCTCCTCTTTTACTTTCATCAGGAGGCTCTTTAGTTTCTCTTCACTTTCTGCCATAAGTGTGGTGTCATCTGCATATCTGAGGTTATTGATATTTCTCCTGGCAATCTTGATTCCAGCTTGTGCTTCATCCAGCCAGGCATTTCACATGATGTACTCTGCATATAAGGAGAATAAGCAGGGTGAAAATACACAGCCTTGACGTACTCCTTTCCCGATTTGGAACCAGTCTGTCGTTCCATATCCAGTTCAAACTGTTACTTCTTGACCTACATACAGATTTCTAAGGCGGCAGGTCAGGTGCTCTGGTAGTCCCATCTCTTTAAGAATTTTCCACAGTTGTTGCGATCCATCCAGGCAAAAGCTTTGGCATAGTCAATAAAGCAAAAGTAGATGTTTTTCTGGAACTCTCTCGCTTTCTTTATGGTCCAGTGGATGTTGGCAATTTGATCTCTGGTTTCTCTGCCTTTTCTAAATCCAGCTTGAACATCTGGAAGTTCACAGTTCACATACTGTTTAAGTCTAGCTTGGAGAATTTTGAGCATTATTTTGCTAGCGTGTGAGATGAGTGCAATTGTGTGGTAGTTTGAGCATTCTTTGGCATTGCCTTTCTTTGGGATTGGAATGAAAACTGACCTTCTCCAGTCCTTGTGGCCACTGTTGAATTTCCCATATTTTCTGGCACATTGAGTGCAGCACTTTCACAGCATCATCTTTTAGGATTTGAAATAGCTCTGCTGGAATTCCGTCATCTCAACTAGCATTGCTCATAGTGATGATTCCTAAGGCCCACTTGACTTCACATTCCAGGATGTCTGGCTCCAGGTGAGTGATCACACCATCATGGTTATGTGGGTCATGAAGATCTTTTTTGTATAGTTCTTCTGTGTATTCTTGCCGCCTCTTCTTAGTATCTTCTGCTTCTGTTTGGTCCATACCATTTCTGTCCTTTATTGTGCCCATCTTTGCATGAAGTGTTCCCTTGGTATCGCTAATTTTCTTGAAGAAATCTCTAAGTCTTTCCCATTCTACTGTTTTCCTCTATTTATTTGCATTGATAGCTGAGGAAGGCTTTCTTATCTGTCCTTGCTATTCTTTGGAACTCTGCATTCATATGGGTATATCTTTCCTTTTCTCCTTTGCCTTTAGCTTTTCTTCTTTTCACAGCTATTTGTAAGGCCTTCTCAGGCAACCATTTTTCCTTTTTGCATTTCTTTTTCTTGGGGATGGTCTTGATCATTGCCTCCTGTACAATTTCATGAATCTCCATCCATAGTTCTTCAGTCACTCTGTCTATCAGATCTAATCCCTTGAATCTATTTGTCTCTTCCAGTGTATAATCATAAGGGATTTGATTTAAGTCATACCTGAATATTCTATTGGTTTTCCCTACTTTCTTCAATTTAAGTCTGAATTTGGCAATAAGGAGTTCATGATCTGAGCCACAGTCAGCTCCCCGTCTTGTTTTTGCTGGCTGTATAGAGCTTCTCCATCTTTGGCTGCAAGGAATATTATCAATCTGATTTCAGTATTGACCATCTGGTGATGTCCATGTGTAGAGTCTTCTCTTATGTTGTTGGAAGAGGGTGTTTTCTATGACCAGTGCATTCTCTTCGCAAAACTTTGTTAGCTTTTGATCTGCTTCATGTTGTACTCCAATGCCAAACTTACCTGTTACTCCAGGTAGCACTTGACTTCTTACTTCTGCATTCCAGTATCATCTATGGGGTCACAAAGAGTAGGACATGACTAAGTGACTTTCACTTTCACCTGACGTTTCCTGTAGTTGAATGTTCTCACTACAGTTTATTTTCTCATTTTCCAACATAATCTAGTGAAGTCATCAAGTTCATGGGGTGGTTGTTACTAGTACTGAGAGCTGAGGACAATAAGGAAGCAGATATGTTGATGAAATTACTGATCACTGTTTCCTATTTATTGTTCTTCATATAAGCAAAGGTGTGAAACTTATCAGCAGAGTAATGTCATGAATAGAGTATTTATGTTTCCATGTGAAAAGATAAAGTTTATGCCTCAGTTATGAATGATTACTATTCTCTTATCTAGCTTTCCGCTACTGGAAAGGCAAAGCACTCGTTTACTTAACCAATGAGGTAAATGAGACCCAGAGAAGGTAACTATTTGCCCATACAGTGAGACCAATATGAAGCTGAATGAGGAAGCAACTGTATCTGTTCCCTCTTAAGAAATCCATGTTCTATTTAAAAGAGCTGTTTTGCTATCCATGCTTCTGAACCAATTAAAAGGCTATATTCATATATTTGCAGGAGTTTATTGTGTACCTATAGTATTGCAGGCAAAGAGTAAGGGACAAAACAATAAATAAAACTTTTTTTTTTTTGCCTCAGAGAAACTGAAATTCTACAAACATTCAGTTTGTCAATCAATTGTAATAAGAAGCATTAAAAAAAAAGCTCCATATTTCCTCTTTCTTTCCTTTAATAGAGTCTCATGCATTTATGTCATATACATCTAGAAAAGATATTTAAGTTACTCAGCTCTTTCAGTACTTTAGTGCTCTCATCATTTTTAAAGGAGAATGCTTTTTAAAAGTAAATTATTTTAATTATATATACTAAATACTTCTTAAAGAAAAATTGGAAAATATACAAGAATGAAAGCCCCTAATGAGTTCGTCCCTGGGATTCTCCAGGCAAGAACACTGGAATGGGTTGCCATTTCCTTCTCCAGTGCATGAAAGGGAAAAGTGAAAGTGAAGTCGCTCAGTCGTGTCCGACTCAGCGACCCCATGGTCTGCAGCCTACCAGGCTCCTCCGTCCATGGGATTGTCCAGGCAAGAGTACTGGAGTGGGGTGCCATTGCCTTCTCCATGTTTATAATTAAGGGACTGCTATTATATGGAGAAGGAAATGGCAACCCACTCCAGTATTCTTGCCTGGAGAATCCCAGGGATGGCGGAGCCTGGTGGGCTGCCGTCTATGGGGTCGCACAGAGTCGGACACGACTGAAGCGACTTAGCAGCAGCATTATTGGGGTCATAGATTGGTAGTGTGTTATAATGAGGTACTCTGTAATAAATTGTACTGAATTCACAAAAGCTCCTGTTCTCCTGATTAATACCTTTGTGAATGTTACCATAGAATCAATATCAGGAAATATCAGTTCACCCTAGGGGAGGGGAGGGGGAGAAATGATTTCACAAGTTCAGTGAGTCTAATTTGTTTGTTTGCATATAATATTCATAAAATCATCCCCCATTTGTGATGAAAAACTCACCTCAGGGCATAAGGACAAAAGGAAAATAGGTAATTAAAATTAATGAAACAAAAGCAGTGATTATGTACACAGTTGATCAACAAATCACTTCAGGTGGTCCCAGAATTTATCTTCTCTCTCTGTGACTAATATGCTAATGTGACTAGACAGGTTAGGAGTGTTTGCTTACTCACATCTACTGTCTTCTCCCTGGGAGATGTGTTGAATTAGAGAATACTTCCATCTTTCTGTGAGGAGAGCAGCTTGATATTACTGAAGTATTTCATGAGATATTTCCTATTAATTCCTAAAGCTACTATTCTCCAGTTGTCATCCTGAATGACTTTTCTGGCCAATGACTTTTCTGAAACAATGAGGTTGGTTCCTTTGAACTGAGAAACCTGGGAATACAGTCTTTGGTGTTTTCTTTGTTTCCATTATGAGTATAAAATGTTCTCAAATATTCTTCCTTATTTCTCATTACAAAGAGAACATTCTCTGAAATGAAGACAGGGGGAAATTTGTATATGACTTCTTCCTTGGGTCTTCTATAATCCCAAGAACTACTTCCTGATCCCAAGTACTGCTTTTACCTCTGTCTTCTGCAGCTACAGGCTGACATGCTTCTTAAAACTATTTTCATGGAAAACCTCCAATGTAAAACATGGCTAAATCTTGCAATAATACTTTATGGAATATATTTTATAGCAAGGATATGGTCAGATGTTTTAACAGGTGACTTTTTTTTCCTTTTGTTCCATTTCTAGCCAATGAACCAGTCAAAGGGTTTCCCATTGCAGTGGGCCATTTATAATCCAAATTCCACAGCAAACTTCAGATGCATCCCTCTAGATCCCTGTTTGATATTATAAGTTCCTAGAAGAGAGTAGAAAGTTCTTTCCAACCTCGTGTAACTTCTGTTTTGTGGACAACAGGTCTCAAATTATATGCAGCATTGTAGAACAAAAGCATAAAATCATTGGCAAGAATTTACTTTTAATGAAGATGGCATTTATCATGGACTGTCCTCCCTACAGTCTGTGAGACACCAAGGAAAAATTCTAAGCCTCCCCAAATTAAAGTTATCCTAGGCAGAACATCGGATAGTCCAGATTGAACAGGCTGTGTTGAAGAGATTTTTTCATTCAGTGCCATCCAGCCAATCTGTTCCTGGCATCATCAAAGATACTCAGGATAGCTGGCCAAGTTGTTCTTAGAATTGAAGCTCATCTAGTTTATGTTAGAATGTAACTTAGCTCACTTAATTTTTCTCAGAACTTTAAACTCAAAATGTTCCTTCTACTCCACTCATCTGAAATACATTAGGGAAAAGAGATTGTTTAAAGGGACTATATGTATCTTCTAGCCAACTCTCCAATTTTGCGTATGTAAAAGCTGTGGCTTGGAGAGGTTATGAGACTTTTCTAAAATTCAAGGTAGGCTCAGAACTCAAATCAACGAAGACTTTCTCTCTTGAGATTGTACTCTCTTTCTCTGCTCCATGTTGCCTCATTTTCTTCTTTTCTTTTTTCTAAAAGGCATTTATTTAGTGTGTGTGTGTGTGTGTGTGTGTGTGTGTGTGAGAGAGAGAGAGAGAGAGAGGAGAGAAATAGAGAGAAGGAGACAAGCTTAGGTGGAGAGAGAGATTCTTTTGATGTTTAAGGTCCTTATATTGCTAGGCCATTATATGCCATTGTTACAGGATATTTCTGTGACATAATTACATGTGTTTGGTGATGTTTTGGTCTAGATAGGGATTTTTGATAGGCTTCCCATCAAAAGCCACTTCTTCACCAGTGGCTCAGTGATAAAGAATTCACCTGCAATGCAGGAGTTGCAGGAGATGGACAGTTGATCCCTGGGTCAGGAAAATCCCCTGGAGAAGGGCATTGCAACCCACTCCAGTATCCTTGCCTGGAGAATCCCATGGCCAGAGGACCCTGGTGGGCTACAGTCCATGGGGTTGCAAAGAGTTGGGCACGACTGAAGCAATTTAGCACACACACGTGCAGGAATTTTTGATGGAGATTTTTTTGCCCTCATGGTATATTATGCAAGGTCTGGAAATGTTTTTGCCTGTCATAATTACGTTGGGAGATGCTTCTGGCATATCAAACATAGAGCCCAGGCATGATGCTTAACGACCTAAAATTCATAGGATAGCCCAACAGCAGAGAATCATGTTGGTCAAAATGCTGATAATGAAGAGGCTGACAAACTCTGATACAAAATATTGAGCTGTTGGAAATATTTCTAATTTGCCCAAAAGATGATGTGCCTGTGAATTTTTGAGTCTTCTTGACCACGGAAGCATTCGGTCTGTAAATTTGGTCCAGAGCCAAAACATATATGCCACCACAATGCATTTGGCCGAAGGAGACATATCAAAATTTTTGTTTGTTTGTTTTAACAGGTTGTGAGGTGGAAGAAGAAAATATTTTTATCTTTTATTCATGGCCTAAGGAGATCAGTGATTGTCTTAATTCTGGCTGCCATAACAAAATATCATAGATAGGTGGTTTAAAAAACTATTTTCTCACAGTCCAAGATCAAGGTGATTGCTGGTGAGAGTTCTTTTCGTGACTTATAACTGACTGCCTTCCTACCCATTCTTCTCATGGCAGGGAGAGAGACAGAGATGAAAGAGAGACTGAGAGAGAATGGGAACATGTGAATGCGCAACCTTTTTGGTCTCTTCTTATAAGGACATTACCTGATGCTGGGAAAAATTGAGGGCGTGAGGAGAAGGGCGTAACAGAGGATGAGATGGTTGGATGACATCATCAACTCAATGGACATATTTGAGCAAACTCCAGGAGATAGTGAAGGATAGGGAAACCTGGTGTGCTGCAGTCTATGGGGGTCACAAAGAGTCGGACACAACTGAGCAACTGAACAACAAAATCCCATCATGAAGACCCTGATCTTGGGGAGCCTTGGCCTCCAGCAGCTTGAAGCAGAGTTTCAGTTCCTGGCCAGAGACTGAAGTCAGGCTGTGATGCTGAGAGCGCTAAATCCTGGCCACTAAACCACGAGGATCAGTGACCAATGACACGACCCTGGCCGATTGGCTTTGTAGAAATGAATTTCCACATAGACATGGAAAGTAGTGAAATACGTGTTTATTAGGAGGAAAAAGAGTATGTGTGGATAGACACACAGGCAAGCTCAGAGAGTCACACCCTTGTGGTAGTTTGAATCTTTTATATGGAGTGTTTCTTCTGGATTTCCTCTGGCTGATCATCTTGTTCAGCCTGGTTCTGAGTCCATATGTGGTTTATCTCATGGTCCTCCCATGTGCACACATGCATCTCTCAGCCAAGATGGATTCTAGCAAGGAGGCTTATGGGTAGGTTGACATCACCTATTATGGGGTGGCACCCTCTCCCTTTTTGATTCCCAAGGAGTCTATCTGTGCATATGTCATCGAGGTGACCTCCTTGACCTTGAGAAATGAGAAATATGTGATCTCTTTATCACTTTTCTGGGCAGGGCCCAGCTCCTCTCTGCCCCTGCCATTACCATGGTCTTAAAGTGTCCACTGGAGACAATGTTCAGCTGTTTACCCTGTTCCTTTTGTTATTTATATCTGGAAGTGTAAACAGGAGGCTGGTTGTAAATGTCTAATTTGACTCATCTATCTTTTGCCTAAGCCCCACCCACATGGCTTCATCTAAACCCAACTATCCCCGTAAAAAGTCCCATCTCCAAATACCATCACATCAGAAGTTAGGGCTTCAACACATGAATTTGGGAGGAGAGCAAGTCAGTCTGTAGCATTCATATAAGTAATGATGCTGAAAGTTACAGCTTTCCCCTTCCTGTTTGCCCTGAGGAAAGACTTAGTTCTAAGCACCTAGAACAGTACTTAGTGGACTAGGGAGTCATTAAATGCTTATTGACTGCCTCCGTGACTAAGAGTGTTCATGAGCAGCTTCTTCCCCAAAAGACATAAGGATAACCTCCCTCCAGGAGGAAAAAAAAATGTGCAGAATTGTCTGAAGCCCATACTTTGAAAATAAAATCAGAAGTAAAGTGAAGAGAAGCTGAGAAAGGGCACCTTGTCAATGGAAAGATTTGTGTGTTTACTGACTTCAGTTTTTAGTTTTTTTTTTCCTCTCTTTCACCTTAGTGCTGTGTAAATTCTGAGTTGAGTGCTAAATGGTCTTATTTTCAAATATATAAAATTAAGCCATATTTCTTTGTTATAAATGAAGATATATATATGCTTATATATGTATTTTTGGCATGAGTGTGTATACACATATATTCTTTCATTTTTAATGACAGAAACAAGCTAAAAGTGTCAAAGTCCTAATGCTTGGAAATTTGCATAATGCAACCTTCTATGGCCATGAATTTTATCAAAAGCATAGAGGAGAACTTCCATGGAGTGATGGTTTCCTGCTGTTAAACAGAGTCCACCTATTATTTGCAAAGCCAGGAGCACTAGAGGTATACTAACTGTCCCTTACTGTGTTGTGTAATTAGGAATAGCCTGAATTATCTAAGCCATGGGGAAAACAGCAATTTAAAAACAAAATGAAAATATGTACTTTTCCATGGAAGTGGCTAAAAAATGGAGAAGCACAACAATATTTTTAGAAGTAACCTGTTCATAGGAATTCCCTGCCAGTTCAGTGGTTAGGACTCAGTGCTTTCATTGCCAAAGGCCTGAGGTTCAATCCTTGGTCTGGGAATTAAGTTTCATCAAGCCTCGCCAAGTGGCCAGAAAAAAAAAAAAGGTAACCTATTCCTGCAATGCCCTATCCAGCTGCAAATAATCATTAACAGACTTGAGAGACAAAGGGAATATGAAGT
Source organism: Giraffa tippelskirchi (assembly GCF_054371585.1). Taxonomy (NCBI): domain Eukaryota; kingdom Metazoa; phylum Chordata; class Mammalia; order Artiodactyla; family Giraffidae; genus Giraffa; species Giraffa tippelskirchi. Next base: position 69,914,292 of record NC_137278.1, read on the forward strand.
GTCACAGACAAAGGAAAACTGAATCCTCTTTATATGAATCAGTTCAGTTCAGTTCAGTTGCTCAGTCGTGTCTGACTGTTTGCGACCCCATGAACCGCAGCACGTCAGGCCTCCCTGTCCATCACCAACACCCTGAGTCCACCCAAACCCATGTCCATTGAGTCAGTGATGCCATCCAGCCATCTCATCCTCTGTCATCCCCTTCTTCTCCTGCCTTCAATCTTTCCCAGCATCAAGGTCTTTTGCAATGAGTTAGCTCTTTGCATCAGGTGGCCAAAGTATTGGAGTTTCAACTTCAACATCAGTCCTTCCAATGAACACCCAGGACTGATCTCCTTTAGGATGGACTGGTTGGATCTCCTTGCAGTCTAAGGGACTCTCAAGAGTCCTCTCCAACACCACACTTCAAAAGCATCAATTCTGCGGCGCTCAGCTTTCTTCACCGTCCAACTCTCACATCCATACATGACCACTGGAAAAACCATAGCCTTGACTAGATGGACCTTTGTTGGCAAAGTAATGTCTCTGCTTTTTAATATGCTGTCTAGGTTGGTCATAACTTTCCTTCCAAGGAGTAAGCATCTTAATTTCATGGCTGCAGTCACCATCTGCAGTGATTTTGGAGCCCAGAAAAATAAAGTCTGACACTGTTTCCACTGTTTCCCCATCTATTTCCCATGAAGTGATGGGACCAGATGCCATGATCTTAGTTATCTGAATGTTGAGCTTTAAGCCAACTTTTTCACTCTCCTCTTTCACTTTCACCAAGAGGCTCTTTAGTTCTTCTTCACTTTCTGCCATAAGGGTGGTGTCATCTGCATATCTGAGGTTATCGATATTTCTCCCGGGAATCTTGATTCCAGCTTGTGCTTCCTCCAGCCCAGCATTTCTCATGATGGAATATGATCTGTTAATACCAGAATTGATAGTTCTAGGATGCATCTCTGTAGTGATGACCCTATTGTCTGTGCATTTTTAGTGGTTGTTGCCTACAATTTATCTAGAATTACTGAGTCCAGGGACACTGTGCTTTGATTTGGGAGATCACAGTGTCTTGTTTCAGGAGGGTTCTGTCTGTATCAGGATGGCTGTTGGACAGCCTTGCTGTGGATTTTGGGTTTTGGCTGTTGAGAAGCAGTGTAGTTGAAAGGACACTGGCGCAGGAGGCCCAAGATGTTAGCCCTGAGCTCTGTTATTCAGTGTTATTATGTAGCTCAGCGACTCATTGAGTTTTGAGCTTCAGTTTTGTGAAGTATAATCTGATGATAATAATCCATAGCTTGCCTCCATCACAGGCTTGTTGAGAAGTCCATGTTGGATTTGCATGCATGCTCAGTTGCTAAGTCATGCCTGACTCTTTTGCGACCCCATGGACTGTAGCTTGCCAGGCTCCTCTATCTGTGGGATTTCCTAGTCAAGAATACTGGAGTGGGTTGCCATTTCCTTCTCCAGGGGATCTTCCTGACTCAGGGATTGAACCCATGTCTCCTGAATTGGCAGGAGGGTTCTTTACCACCAAGCCACCAGGGAACCCCACATGTTGGATAGTTTATGTGAAAAAACAAGTGAACAATAGCATGTTCTATCTGAGCTAATTATAGCATTATTGGGCTTCCCTGGTGGCTCAGCTGGTAAAGAATCTGCCTGCAATGCGGAAGACCTGGGTTTGATCCCTGGGTTGGGAATATGCCCTGGAGAAGGGAAAGGCAACCCACTCCAGTACTCTGGCCTGGAGAATTCCATGGACTGTATACAGTCCTTGGGGTCACAAAGAGTCGGACACAACTGAGCGACATTTACTCACTCACTCATAGCATTATTATTTTAATGGTTATTATGGTGATTTTTAAATGATTATTGTTTTAATGACTACTTGATTAGTTCTGTTGTTTTTCTGGATTTTTCAGTATTTGGCCATTTCTCTTCAGAGTTAGTGGAGAAGGAAATGGCAACCCACTCCAGTACTCTTGCCTGGAAAATCCTCTGGACAGAGGAGCTTGGTAGGCTGCAGTCCATGGGTTCGCTAAGGGTCAAACACGACTGAGCGACTTCACTTTCACTTTTCACTTTCATGCATTGGAGAAGGAAATGGCAACCCTCTCCAGTGTTCTTGCCTGGAGAATCCCAGGGACGGGGGAGCCTGGTGGGCTGCCGTCTGTGGGGTCACACAGAGTCGGACACGACTGAAGTGACTTAGCAGCTTCAGAGTTAGACTGGATAATAACAACAGCAAATATTTGTCATGTGCTTAAAAGTTCCAGAGGTTCTTTTTTTTTTTTTCTAAGAGTTTGACCTATATTAACTTATTTAACCATCCCAACAATACTATAAAGGAGGTAATATTATTCTTATACATTTTGTAGAGATGTCAAGGCGCTAATGAGTGAAACAAGCTAATAAGTCATAGAGTTAGGATTTAGAGCCAAAACTTTTTCCTTAAGTACTGTGCTCTGTGGTGACAATTTGATATGAATGTCATATGTATACTGGCTGGTTGAGTCAGAATTTAAAATACAGCATGCCACCCACATCCTTATTTGGTTTTTAATAGCAATTCTAAAGTTATCTCTATAGTAGTAATAACAATAATAATAAAAAAACATGTCGAATGAGATGTCAATGCTTTACACGGATCTTTTATCCTTTACAACAGGTCTTTTGTAAGCACTCATTACTGTTGTTCTATTTTAAATTGAAGACAAGGGTTCAAAGAGGTGAAGTAACTAGACCACACTCACATGGTAGTTAATGGTTGAACTGGCTCTGATAGAGACTATCTGGTCCTAGAATCTTTATTCCTAATCACTACATATGTTGCTTCCTTTTTAAAATTATTTTTTTCAAACCTTGCCACAGTCCTTCTACTTGTATAATACTATACAGGTTTTCTGAGGCAATGAAGTCGTATTCTAATCACAATGGCCAATTTAGGGCAAAGCTCTATCTTACGTATGCATTGTTGATATAAATCAATTGTGGTTTTTGTTTATTTTCACGGGTAAGAGGATTGATATATTCTTTTAGGGAGGACTTGTGGTAGTATCCATCATCTGGAGAAAGACAGTCAGTGCATATGCACGTTAATCTGACAGATGGTCAGAGTTCAGAGCCCGGATCTTACTTCTGCATTACCCATAATAAATAAACCATATTGGAAGATTTGAGTGTGCAGAGGGAACACAGAGAATTGATTTAGGACAACTAGCTAGATGACCTTATTTTACATTAATTTAATATATTGGCCAAATTTTAAAAGTCATGCCCTTCATAAAATGGCCTAAGAATGTGTATATGAAAATTAAAATTTCAATGCAAACACATAAAACAAAACAGCAGCAGTATAAAACACACAGCAGGGAAATCTTTAGGGATATGCTAACATAAAAATGGACTCATTATGCATGTAGGTACGTACTACCTCCTAATGACTTTCAAATAATTTGCATGCCAAATGATTTTCACGAAAATACTCATTATATCATTGGTTTAGGATTTGAAACTGAGGCTTTTTGAGCTGAAGATCATTGCCTTATTCTAAGGCCCATTTTGGTTACTGTATTCAACCTGCAACAGCCATGTAGGCAGGTTAAATAAAATTATGTCCTATTATTCTGCTGATTGACTGAAAATCTAGACTTTCCTCATTCTAACTATGCATTACCATGAAGCAGACCTAGTATATTTTGAACTAAAATCTATGACAGTCAACTGGAATGAAACCTTTTCAATATCAGACTTGGTAAAAGTTTCTTAGTGACTTGCCCATTGTTTTTATTGTATTTATTTGTTTATATTCCATCTTGTCTGAAATAGGTTTCAGATATTCTCTGAATTGTTACTGCTGAATTCTAAAGTCAGAATCAATATTCTTAGATAGTGATGATCCAAGGTAGCACAAGTACATTCCCAAGTGTCTGTCTTGATTGGTTCTCTCAGGGACGAGGAAATGAAATTCTACTGACAATGAGCTAAGTGTAGGGTAATTGGAAATTGTAGATTGTTATGTGTTTATTTATGTAAACCCTGTCTGGGAAGAAGGTAATTTCTTTAGAATTGAAGGCTAAAATGAATGAGTTATGGAAAAATTGGATTTTCCAAAAGCCAGGTGTCAACAGACAACCTAGTCCAGAATCGACAGTTTTAGTGGCTATGTTTCTACTTTAGCTTTGTTTTCTTGTTTGTTTGTATGTCTGTGTTTTTATTTTTGGAGGTGGATTAAGCCAGATAGGGCAAAAAGTTAAATATCTCTGTTCTAGTACCTGGTTCCTCTCCATCTTTCCCACGCTGACTTTAGGACTTTTGCCCAGTCCCAGATTCCAAGAATATTTCGTTTTGGGGAGTCCTTCAAGAACCTCTTTGTTTCTTTGTTGAGCTCATTCATTTGTTTAAATGTAACTTCCTTTGTTTTTATTTTGCTTTTCTGCTTAAAATCAGTACTAAAAAAAGAAAAATGAGAGTCCAAATATATTTGAATATTTTAAAATTAGGGAATTATAATAACTCAATAGCACCAAATATATTACTAATAATTATTGTGAAGTTTAAAATATTTTGTAGGGTATTATTGCCTTGTCTATAATAAGTTCAAGAAAAAATCTCTCAAGCCTCTGATATTGAGAAAGAAATACTAAGTTTGTTTCCGGTAGTTGCATAGCCATTTGTATGAGTGGATTGAGCAGAGAAAGCCATGTCTCTTCATCTGCTTTTAATAACTTTTTCTAGACTCCTCTTGAGAACAAGCCTGTGTACAATTATTTATGGAATATGATTGCTTTATAATGTTGTATTAGTTTCTGCTGTACAGTATCATGAATCAGCCATATGTATACATATATCTCCTCCCTTTAAGGTTTTATTCTCAGACAAGCAAAATGGGTTTTCAGATGATCAGTCCCTAGAAAGATAAATCTAGAGTCAGAAGGAGATACCACTTTTTTATTTCCTGTCCCTCAGGTGAGTGTGTCAGAAACCCTACAAAGATAACCTACCAAGATAAGCAGTAAACCAAAGAATGAGGATGATATGACTGTTCCTTTGACCATGCTTCCAATATGAAATCATCCCTTGAACGTATTGAATTTATTCTTCCTGCTGTCTAGCTAGGACTTGATTTTGGATTCCCTGTCTTTTTTTGCCTGATCTTGGAAAATTATCTCTTTCCGCCCAGTCTGTTTTTCAGAATCACCCTAAACACCTAATAAATGCTATAAAAGTGATCCAGTTGAATGATAACTCTCCCTGACATGATCAAAATCCTTTATCGATCACCATGTTTCCATACATTTATAATACCTGTAAGTTGTTTTTTTTTTTTTCCAAACTGTGGGTTGTATCCCATTAAACATGTATTTTCAGGGACTAAAGGTGGGAGGAGAAGGAGACGACAGAGGATGAGGTGGTTGGATGGTATCACCAACTCAATGGACATGAGTTTGTGTAGCTCCACGAGTTGGTGATGGACAGGGAAGTCTGGCGTACAGCAGTCCATGGGGTCTCAAAGAGTCAGACAGGAACTGAACTGAACCTAGTTTCCTAAACAAACAAGTGAAGTAGACTAAAATAAAGTAGAATAGGAAATATGGGTACATAGTAAAGTTAGTTATTTTGTCTTAAAACTTTTCATATACTTTAAAAATCATTCATATACATGTTTAGTATATGTTTAGTATGTATATATGTATTATGTATATCTATATATATAAATGTAGAGTATATATGTATGGTGGTGGTTTAGTCACTAAGTCATGTCCAACTCTTGCGGCCCCATAGACTGTAGCCTGCCAGGCTCCTCTGTCCATGGGATTCTCCAGGCAAGAATTCTGGAGTGAGTTGCCATTTCTTTCTCCAGTATATATGTACAAACATATGCATAGAAATATGCTAGATTGTTGTATAAAATGTATTTCTTTCCATGGGTCATGTTAAAAACACTTGAGCTTCTTTATTGTAGGATAAAGTCCAAGTATTCGGTCTATAACTATCATGATGCCCTCCTTCTTTAACTCTCCATACCATCTCCCTAGTTTGGATCTTATCTCTCAGCCATATCTAACTGCTCAACACACAATATGAAGGTTTTTTTTTTTTAACCTCTTTGATTTTATTGGCACTGCTCCATCTGCTATAAATTTCATTCTCCTTTCATTTACTCCATCCATGCAATTTCTATTTAACATTTTTTTCTTAGCTCAGATACAAATGCCCTCCAGAAACTTCCCTGAAATTCCCATTTCCAAATGGAGCAATGTGTCCCTTTCTTGACTTCATGAGCTCCTTTTCACAGCAACTAAAATATGGTACAGTGATTAAGAGAGTGGGCTCGTTGGAGTCAGATTGCCTGGGTTCTTGAATCCTGACTCTTTTACTGCTATCTGTGTAACTTTCAGCAAGTTACTTACATTCTCTGTGTGTCTCAGTTTCATAATTTGTAAAATTAGAATAATAATAGCAACAACCCCACAGAGTGGTTAAGTAATGAGTTAATGTATGATAGGTGCACAGCCTAGAGAACTTGATCAACAAATATGAACTAGTATTATATTATAGTGGTATGTTTTCTTCTGCCTCTGATGAACATTCTCTATGGGAAAATTCTTTTGCTGTTTGGAGGTGCCTCTGCAAACAACATTTGTCTACTTTTATCTGCTTGCCTTAAGGTCATGAACTTTTTATTTTGAGGTGGGGGAAGGAAAGGGCACAAAATTCTTTTTAACCGTCAGTTACCAGTGAGATAAAGAAGTTGTGGAAAGAGAAAAAATTCACCATCAGGTGCCTTGAACCTCAGGGCAGAAATCTTGGATGAATCCAGCTGCTGAAGAAGCACCTTCTGGGGCTGCATTTATAATTCCTGGGCTTGTCAACTACCCAATCCAGAGTCATTGTAAAGTATCGGTTTGGCCTCCAGCCTTCCAGTTTCAACTATACATCAGTAAACCTTCTAGCAAACAGTCTTATTTAGGCCCCAGGTCAGAAAACTCTGGCAATCATACAAATGTCCCAATTGATTCATCATCAATATGAACATGAGAGTGAGAACTAAAGAAAATGTAAGATGGGGTAAAAAAAAAAAAAAAATCAGAGTTCCATTAATTCTATCCCCTCCCCAATAAATGCACTTTCTAATAGCTTCTCTCACTCAAGTTTCTCCTCTCCTCTCTGCATCGATGTAACCTTAATGAATCCTGATTGTTTTGTTAAAAATCAAATTGTGTTGCTATCCAATTTTCAGCCAAGATAAAATTTGAAGCTACCTTTAGTTGGGTATATCCCTGGCCTGAAGGTTTTAAGTCCCCACATGTAGTGTAGAAGGTAGATAATTGATTGTTAAATTTGCTACTGTGCCAATTGAGGTTGGTTTTAAAGCTATAATTATTAATTTTCCAGTTTTCATGTCACAGTGATAGCAGTAAAAGAGTCAGGATTTGTGGTGCAAGGTTTTAATGTTGCTCATGTCCCTCTAATCCCATCAGGATCATCCCTGGGCCACTGCCTACCATCACTAGACTGTACATGGTCTCAAGGTAGAGACACATCCTTCTTATTAAAAAGAAGATTCAATTTGCACTCAAACAAGACTTTGCCCCAGTGCAATCAGACAAATTAAAAACAATAAAAAATTTTGGAAAAGCAAAAATACTAAGATAAAAGCAGTGCTCTCTGGCATGTTCATTTCAGAGCAGTTACTCATGGATTTGAGTATTTGAGAGACTTTTAGAATCCAGTCTTCCAATGGAGAAGATAAACTGGATTCATACTTACCCTTCCCCAAGAGTAGATCAAATGTATATCCTGGCCATGACCCAGAGGCATGTGTGCCAAGACTAGTAAATAAATAAATGTATCCCACTTGGCCATATGTTAGCATCACCTGGAGAGTTTTTATAACACCATGGTGCCCAAACTGCATTCCAACTAATTCAGAATTTTTGAAGAGATTGAAACCCAAGAACCAGAATTTGTTAAAGATCTCTAGTTAATTTCAGTATGTAATCCAGTTTGAGAATCATTATTCTAAGAAATAGAGCAAGCTCCAGGAGTTGGTGAAGGACAGGAAAGCCGGGTGTGCTGCAGTCCATGTGGTTGCAAAAAGTCGGACAAGACTGAGCAACTGAACTGAACTGATTCTAAGAAAACTTTAATAGATAAGGGTTATAAATCCAATGATTTATAAATTAGTTCTTTGACAGCACTTCCTTTTTTTTTTCTTTGTGGATTAGGAAGTCTTTCTTTTTTTTTTTTTTATAAATTTATTTATTTTAGTTGGGGGCTAATTACTTTACAATATTGTAATAGTTTTTGCCATACATTGACATGAATCAGCCATGGGTTTACATGTGTCCCCCCTCCTGGACCCCCCACCCACCTCCCTCCCCATCCCATCCCTCTGGGTCATCCCATTGCCCCGGCCCTGAGCATTTGTCTCATGCATCGAACATGGAATGGTGTTCTGTTTCACATATGATAATATACATGTTTCAATGCTATTCTCCCAGAACGTCCCACCCTCACTTTCTCCCTCAGAGTCCATAAGATTGTTCTATGCATCTGTGTCTCTTATTCTGTCTCGCATATAGGGTTATCGTTACCATCTTTCAAATTCCATATATATGCATTAGTATACTGTATTGTTGTTTTTCTTTCTGGCTTACTTCACTCTGTATAATGGGCTCCAGTTTCATCCATCTCAGTAGAACCGATTCAAATGTATTTTTTTTAATGGCTGAGCAATATTCCATTGTGTATATGTACCACAGCTTCCTTATCCATTCGTCTGCTGATGGACATCTAGGTTGCTTCCATGTCCTGGCTATTGTAAACAGTGCTGCGATGAACATTGGGGTACATGCGTCTCTTTCAATTCTGGTTTCCTCGGTGTGTATGCCCAGCAGTGGGATTGCTGGGTCATATGGCAGTTCTATTCCCAGGTTTTTAAGGAATCTCCACACTGTTCTCCATAGTGGCTGTACTAGTTTGCATTCCCACCAACAGTGTAAGAGGGATCCCTTTTCTCCACACCCTCTCCAGCTTTTATTGCTTGTAGACTTTTGGATAGCAGCCATTCTGACTGGTGTGAAATGATACCTCATTGTGGTTTTGATTTGCATTTCTCTAATAATGAGTGATGTTGAGCATCTTTTCTTGTGTTTGTTAGCCATCTGTGTGTCTTCTTTGGAGAAATGTCTGTTTAGTTCTTTGGCCCATTTTTTGATTGGGTCGTTTATTTTTCGGGAATTCAGCTGCAGAAGTTGCTTGTATATTTTTGAGATTAATTGTTTGTATGTTGCTTCATTTGCTATTATTTTCTCCCATTCTGAAGGCTGTCTTTTCACCTTGCTTATAGGTTCCTTTCTTGTGCAAAAGCTTTTAATTTTAATTAGGTCCCATTTGTTTATTTTTGCTTTTATTTCCAATATTCTGGGAGGTGGGTCATGGAGGATCCTGCTGTGATTTATGTCGGAGAGTGTTTTGCCTATGTTTTCCTCTAGGAGTTTTATTGTTTCTGGTCTTACGTTTAGATCTTTAATCCATTTTGAGTTTATTTTTGTGTATGGTGTTAGGAAGTGTTCTAGTTTCATTCTTTTACAAGTGGTTGACCAGTTTTCCCAGCACCACTTGTTAAAGAGATTGTCTTTTCTCCATTGTATATTCTTGCCTCCTTTGTCAAAGATAAGGTGTCCATAGGTGCGTGGGTTTATCTCTGGGCTTTCTATTTTGTTCCATTGATCTATATTTCTATCTTTGTGCCAGTACCATACTGTCTTGATGACTGTGGCTTTGTAGTAGAGCCTGAAGTCAGTCAGGTTGATTCCTCCAGTTCCATTCTTCTTTCTCAAGATTGCTTTGGCTATTCAAGGTTTCTTATATTTCCATACAAATTGTGAGATGATTTGTTCTAGTTCTGTGAAAAATACCATTGGTAATTTGTTAGGGATTGCATTGAATCTATAGATTGCTTTGGGTAGTATACTCATTTTCACTATATTAATTCTTCCAATCCATGAACATGGTATATTTCTCCATCTGTTTGTGTCCTCTTTGATTTCTTTCATCAGTGTTTTATAGTTTTCTATATATAAGTCTTTTGTTTCTTTAGGTAGATATATTCCTAAGTATTTTCTTCTTTTTGTTGCAATGGTGAATGGTATTGTTTCCTTAATTTCTCTTTCTGTTTTCTCATTATTGGAGTATAGGAATGCAAGGGATTTCTGTGTGTTAATTTTATATCCTGCAACTTTACTATATTCATTGATTAACTCTAGTAATTTTCTAGTAGAGTCTTTAGGGTTTTCTATGTAGAGGATCATGTCATCTGCAAACAGTGAGAGTTTTACTTCTTCTTTTCCTATCTGTATTCCTTTTATTTCTTTTTCAGCTCTGATTGCTGTGGCCCAAACTTCCAAAACTATGTTGAATAGTAGTGGTGAAAGAAGTCTTTCTTTATGAAGTGAAGTGAAGTGAAGTGAAGTCGCTCAGTCGTGTCTGACTCTTTGCGACCCCATAAACTGTAGCCTACTAGGCTTCTCTGTCCATGGGATTTTCCAGGCAAGAATACTAGAGTGGGTAGCCATTTCCTTCTCCAGGGGATCTTCCCAACCCAGGGATCAAACCCAGGTCTCCCTCATTGCAGGCAGATAATTTACCCTCTGAGCTACCAGGGAAGCCTTTCTTTATGAAAGTGATCATCAAGTTATTTTTATCCCCATTCCTTCCTAGGAAAAGGTATTTCCAGTTCCCATTGGTTGTTAATCTTGTGCTGGTTGCCTTTAGTACCTGAAGTCAGTGCAGCAGTTGTATTTTTAAAATATTCTAATATCAAAATGTGTGTTTTAAAATTAACAGGCATAGATGGAAGGAGAACACTATGAAATGGCCTTTACTTTTTGCCTTCATGATGAAAGAGGATTTCCTCCAAGGAAGGATAATTAAGTCCCTGAGAGAGTGTTCTTTGATTTTTTCCCATAAATTTACTAAAATTTACCAAAATATACTAAAATAAAAGGGATGCTTTTTTTGGCACACTGTGATAAGATATGATAATACGTGGGGGGAGAGGCAGGCAAGCAGACTTGATGGAGCCTTGATGGAGTTTTACTTTAGTTCATCATCAGTTTTCTTACACTTCAGTCATTAGTACTCAGTGTTGAGACTTGCTGAGTGCTAACAACTAAAGACAAGCCTGCCTTCCCCCTAAAGCCATTCTATGCTACTGATATCCACCCCCCTTTTAAGTGTTCTGGGACTTTACCCTATGCAAAAAAAATGCACTTCATTGTAGTTATTCTGTATGTTACTGACCTGTGAGTAAACCTTGGAAATTAATGCCCAAATTATACTGATGCTTAGCCTCCATAATATTTGACTGTAGCTTTTATACAATTCCACTGCCACCAACAAATATTGTCTATATCACCAGGGATGCTTAGACATGTCTGACAATTCTAGTTGTAGTTAATCTCCAAAAGATTTTTTTTTTCAATTCTAACAATCCAGGATCAAAATTCAGCCCAAACTGCACCTGAAATGTGTCCCGATATTACATATCAGTTGCTTCATGGACATTCGATAAATGGCTTTCACTTAATAAATAGCATTTATTCAGTAAGTAGGTTATAGTGTCTGTATTAGTTTTCTGTTGCTGCTACATAATAGGTTACCACAACATTGCAGCCTAAAACAACATCCAGTTATTAGCTCACTTTTCTGTAGGTCAGAAGTTTTGTTTCTTTGCTTACCATCTCACAAGGTTAAAATTAAGGTGCCAAAAGGACTAGGTTCTTCTCTGGAGATTCTGGGGATGAAACTGCTTCCAAGCATCTTCTGACTGTTAGCAGAAGTAGGTTCCTTGTGGCTGTAGGACTAAGGTCTGAATTTCCTTACTGATTTTCAGCTAGGGGGTCATTCTTAGCTCTTAGGGACAGTTCTTCCATCCTTGCAGCTGATGCTCCATCTTCAAGCCAGCAACAGTGTGCTGTAGTTTACACATGCTTTACATCTCTCTGACTTCTCCTCCTGCCTAATCCCACAGTTACCCCTATATTTTGGATATTTGTTAGAGTAACACCCCACTTCTGGTACCAAAATCTGTGTGCTCTTCCTATTGCTGCCTAATTGCTTACTGCAAATTTAGTGGCTTATAAAGATGTTTCTTTATTATCTCATAGTTCTGTGAGTCAGAAGTCCAGACAGGCTTATGTGAGTTCTCTGCTCAGGGCCTCATAAGGCTGAACTCAGATCATCAGCTAGGCTAAGCTCTTAACTAGAGGCTTTGCGGGGAAACCCTTTCCCAGATACATTCAGGTTATTGGTAGAAAGATTGAAGGCAAAAGGAGAAGGGGGTGGCAGAGGATGAGATAGTTAGATAGCGTCACTGACTCAGTGGACATGAATTTGAACAAACTCTAGGAGGTAGTGAAGGACAGGGAAGCCGGGCGTGCTATAGTCTCTGAGGTCACAAAGAGTCAGACACGACTTAGTGACTGAATACACACACACACACACACACACACACACAGCTCCTTGAATGTGTAGTCTGAAGTCCCTGTTTCATCACTGGTTGTCAGCAAGGGGGTGCTTTTTCCTTCTAGAGGTCATACACATTCCTTCTCACGTGGCCCTCCCATTTTGCAAAGCAGCAAAGGTGTTTTGAGATCTTCTCATGCTTGCATCTTCCTAACTTTTACTTTTTTTACATCTGGAAAAATCCTTGCTTTTAAAGGGTTCCTGTGATTCGATTGCTTCCCAGGTGGCTCAGTGATAAAGAATCCACCTGCCAATGCAAGAGACACTGGTTTGATCCCTAGGTTGGAAAGATCCCCTGGAGTGTAGACAATGGCAATCCACTCCACTATCTTACCTGGAAAATTCCATGGACAGAGGAACCTGGCGGGCTTCTGTCCATGGAGTCACAAAGAGTCGGACATGACTACCAACTGAGCACAGCACAGCACATGGTGAGATTAGGCCCTCCCAGCTAAAACCCCCAGGGTGTTTTATGTCAACATGTTCAAAGAACCCACTCACACTCAAAGGGAATAGGATTGTACAAAGACAGGGTCATTCCAAGTCATGCTTGAAATCTGTAGACTACAGCCTCTGGGGAATATGCAAGGCATATATATAGTTGGTTATGACTCTAGCTGACTAAGAATGTGTGTAATATGGTAAGATCATATGGCTGTAGCATATGGATTAAGTAATAATAACAGTGTTTGCTTAGTGTAATCCATTAAAGTCACTTCTAAAAGCACTGCCCAGTTTATCCTTCACAAAAGCCCCATGAGGTAGAGCTCGCTAGTCTCATTTTACAGAGGAGGAAACGGAGGCTCAGAGACCTTCAGTGAATTGACAAAGTTCTCTGAAGTACTGTTGGAACTGAGACTTGAACTCAGATATGTTTGATTTCAAAACACTTAAATACTACATGCTGTTACTTCTAGTACCTTCTATACACAGTTTGTACCCCTTCTTACTCCCTCATGAGGGTCACCTCATTTGAGCACTCTGTGAACCACCCCACACTTTTTCCATCTTTAATTCCATGTTTCTCCACATGAAGCCCAGTTAACCACTGAGGTCTTCAGCACCCTTAGGGAGACAAGAAGAACCAGAGGGGACCCTTCTTCTTCACTTCTTAGGTTTTCTGACTCCTAGCATAGACTGTTCCAGCAGGCCTCCTGCTTCCAGAAACCCCTAAATGACAAGCAGGCGTCTCTCTCTCTCTCTCTCTCTCTCTCTCTCTCTCTCTCTCTCTCTCTCTCTCTCTCTCTCTCTCTCTCTCCCTGTGTATCCCTAAGCCACAGGGGGTGTGTATACGACTCCCTGACAAGTTCTTCAGCAGATTCTGTTTCATTCCTATGATGGTAAGTACAGAGGCTGGCAGTGAGTGACATGGCAGTGGCCCCACCAAGGCAACTGCTATAAGTATCCCCTCTGGGGTCTCATTCATTTAACTTGAATATTTTGTGGGGAACAGAAAACAGACCTGTGTATTCCCTGTTAGGAATACTATCTCCTTCATGACTCTTAAGTCATATAGATTAGAAAGTATATTGGGGAGGGGGGTCCTAGAGGGGTAGAGCTGCTGTTGATCACAGCCCTAGCAGGGGATCTGACCCAATTTTATTTAGAATCTGAATCGTTTATTTCATCTCGGTCTTCATAGTTACTCTCAGGCTGCCAAGGCAGAGGCAGCAAGAGAAGTGCCATTTGATCATCCGATACTTCAGTTCAGTGTGGGTTTCATAGTATGTGCTGAATAAATGCCCATTGAAAAATCACTTTCAAGGATTATAGTATCATTATAAGTAATTCTTTATTGAAAAAAAAAAAAACTTCTCACTTGTATTCTGGTTTTTTCTACCTTCTTATCACTACCAAATTTCATTCCAAAGTTCTTTCATCTTATGCAAAAGAGAAAATATCCTGACCACAGAATGAATTCCTCCAAGTTCTATCAGTCAAGCTAAATTCATTTTAACCCAGAGAACAGAACACGCCTTTGCCACTCCTGTATAGTTTCTTTCTGTCATTGTGCCAGGTGGCTCTCATTTATTTAAATTCTTAACTAGAATTTATTCAAATATGTTTAATTTATTATAAGTAATTTTATAAATGTCAGTATAATTAAGTGATAGGACAATATTGGTCAAAATGGAATTAATCTCAACAAAGTATAAGTAAAAAATTAATAAACATGATATTGGTCTGTTGTATATTTCAAAACTGAAATACAGTTTATATCAGTGTGCCTTAATAGAAGGAAAGGAAAACCATGAGACCAGAGAGAATGGATTTTGCTTTGCAAAAGCAGGCTTTTGAATGAACTTGGCTCTGAGAAGTAATTGCAATAGGATCAAGTGTATATCTTGTCTCCATTGTCACATTATTTACTAACTTACTTACAAACTTGGTTCAGTCCTAAAAAATCTAGGTGTTGTCCTGTAGTTTATAGTGTCAGTAATTCTTAAATTAATTCCTAAGTTAGTAATATCAGGAGTAGACTGAAACGTGTATGGTTGGCACACTTTAAGAGAGAGAGTAAATGCTTACTGAAATTTTTAACATTTAAAAAATGACCAGTTTCTATTTACATATGGTTTTGATCTGATCTGTTATATGTGGGAGAACTTTGGAGGAATGTTTACCAAAAAAAAAAAAAAAAGGAAAGGGCAAGTGTCAATTATCAACTGTAAAAGAATGGATATATTTCTTTAGCTAAAACTTAACAGCGGATTGTGATTCTAAGGCAGATGGAAGTTGGTCAACCGGGCTCAAAAATTAAAACATGTTATCAAAAGCAATCAGAGAGCCCGGATAACTTCAGATTATCAACTCCATCTCTCTGTTTCTCCTCTTCACTTGCTGCCAGTTGTGGGAGCCACTTGGTTTGAGTGGGGAACTCATTTGTTACTCATGGATAATTTTATAGAAGGAAGGTTATTTGATTCTAATTTGACTGGACCTGATCATTAACACTATGTGATTAAGGGTAAATTACTTTCAACCGTGTAGTTTTGAAGACCTGCTATGATATAAACAAATATGAAAATGATATAAACTCCCAAATTACTTGGGATACTAAATTGTTTATTAAGTATGTATATATGTGTATATATATATATGGTTGAAGTCATTTTTGTTGCTCAGTATTTGAAATAAAAGTATCTGATTTTTAGCTCAAATTAATATTGAAGATAATAATTGACAAAGGTTTTACATTTTAGAATTATATTTCCAGAGCCATTGAGGAAATAAAAAAGAAATACAAATAGGAAGAAGGATGTTACCTACAAATAGTAAATGCAGCTATAATTGCTTATTTAATTAGCAGGTTGGCATTTTTAGATAAGATAAAAAAGACATATATATTTTTAAAATTTTTATTTAAAATAAGAGTACTATTTTAAGAAAGAATATATGTGGAAAATGAGAAATTTGTAATAATGCTGTGAAGTATATTTTTCCAAATAATGTCTGATTAACGCTTGCAAATACCACAAGGTTAAGCAGAAAGGTATTACTTACAACTTGGAAATGACTCCGTGAAATAGCAAAAACAATTTCTACGTTCCATTTTGTGTATATGAAATATATTTATGAAATCATCTTTAGTAGTTCTTAAAGGGTTGAGATTGGTGCCCTTTTCATTATTTCATACTTTTTTTTTTTTTTTTTTTTAAATTTATTTATTTTACTTGGGGGCTAATTACTTTACAATATTGTAATAGTTTTTGCCATACATTGACAAGAATCAGCCATGGGTTTACATGTGTTCCCCTTCCCGAACCCCCCACCCACCTCCCTCCCCCTCCCATCCCTCTGGATCATCCCACTGCCCCGGCCCCGAGCCCTTGTCACATGCATCGAACATGGAATGGTGCTCTGTTTCACATATGACAATACACATGTCTCAATGCCATTCTCCCAGAACGTCCCACCCTCACCTTCTCCCTCAGAGTCCATAAAATTGTTCCATGCATCTGTGTCTCTCATTCTGTCCCGCATATAGGGTTATCGTTACCATCTTTCAGATTCCATATATATGCATTAGTATACTGTATTGTTGTTTTTCTTTCTGGCTTACTTCACTCTGTATAATGGGCTCCAGTTTCATCCATCTCAGTAGAACCGGTTCAAATGTATTTTTTTTAATGGCTGAGTAATATTCCATTGTGTATATGTACCACAGCTTCCTTATCCATTCATCTGCTGATGGACATCTAGGTTGCTTCCATGTCCTGGCTATTGTAAACAGTGCTGCGATGAACATTGGGGTACACGCGTCTCTTTCAATTCTGGTTTCCTCGGTGTATATGCCCAGCAGTGGGATTGCTGGGTCATATGGCAGTTCTATTCCCAGTTTTTTAAGGAATCTCCACACTGTTCTCCATAGTGGCTGTACTAGTTTGCATTCCCACCAACAGTGTAAGAGGGTTCCCTTTTCTCCACACCCTCTCCAGCATTTATTGCTTGTAGACTTTTGGATAGCAGCCATTCTGACTGGTGTGAAATGATACCTCATTGTGGTTTTGATTTGCATTTCTCTAATAATGAGTGATGTTGAGCATCTTTTCATGTGTTTGTTAGCCATCTGTATGTCTTCTTTGGAGAAATGTCTGTTTAGTTCTTTGGCCCATTTTTTGATTGGGTCGTTTATTTTTCGGGAATTCAGCTGCAGAAGTTGCTTGTATATTTTGGAGATTAATTGTTTGTCTGTTGCTTCATTTGCTATTATTTTCTCCCATTCTGAAGGCTGTCTTTTCACCTTGTTTATAGTTTCCTTTGTTGTGCAAAAGCTTTTAATTTTAATTAGGTCCCATTTGTTTATTTTTGCTTTTATTTCCAATATTCTGGGAGGTGGGTCATGGAGGATCCTGCTGTGATTTATGTCGGAGAGTGTTTTGCCTATGTTTTCCTCTAGGAGTTTTATTGTTTCTGGTCTTACGTTTAGATCTTTAATCCATTTTGAGTTTATTTTTGTGTACGGTGTTAGGAAGTGTTCTAGTTTCATTCTTTTACAAGTGGTTGACCAGTTTTCCCAGCACCACTTGTTAAAGAGGTTGTCTTTTCTCCATTGTATATTCTTGCCTCCTTTGTCGAAGATAAGGTGTCCATATGTGCGTGGGTTTATCTCTGGGCTTTCTATTTTGTTCCATTGATCTATATTTCTATCTTTGTGCCAGTACCATACTGTCTTGATGACTGTGGCTTTGTAGTAGAGTCTGAAGTCAGGCAGGTTGATTCCTCCAGTTCCATTCTTCTTCCTCAAGATTGCTTTGGCTATTCGAGGTTTCTTATATTTCCATACAAATTGTGAGATGATTTGTTCTAGTTCTGTGAAAAATACCATTGGTAGCTTGATAGGGATTGCATTGAATCTGTAGATTGCTTTGGGTAGAATACTCATTTTCACTATATTAATTCTTCCAATCCATGAACACGGTATATTTCTCCATCTGTTTGTGTCCTCTTTGATTTCTTTCATCAGTGTTTTATAGTTTTCTATATATAAGTCTTTTGTTTCTTTAGGTAGATATATTCCTAAGTATTTTATTCTTTTTGATGCAATGGTGAATGGTATTGTTTCCTTAATTTCTCTTTCTGTTTTCTCATTATTGGAGTATAGGAATGCAAGGGATTTCTGTGTGTTAATTTTATATCCTGCAACTTTACTATATTCATTGATCAACTCTAGTAATTTTCTAGTAGAGTCTTTAGGGTTTTCTATGTAGAGGATCATGTCATCTGCAAACAGTGAGAGTTTTACTTCTTCTTTTCCTATCTGGATTCCTTTTATTTCTTTTTCAGCTCTGATTGCTGTGGCCAAAACTTCCAAAACTATGTTGAATAGTAGTGGTGAAAGTGGGCATCCTTGCCTTGTTCCTGACTTTAGGGGAAATGCTTTCAATTTTTCACCATTGAGGATAATGTTTGCTGTGGGTTTGTCATATATAGCTTTTATTATGTTGAGATATGTTCCTTCTATTCCTGCTTTCTGGAGGGTTTTAATCATAAATGGATGCTGAATTTTGTCAAAGGCTTTTTCTGCATCTATTGAGATAACCATATGGTTTTTTTCTTTCAATTTGTTAATGTGGTGTATTACATTGATTGATTTGCGGATGTTAAAAAAACCTTGCATTCCTGGGATAAAGCCCACTTGGTCATGATGTATGATCTTTTTAATATGATGTTGGATTCTGTTTGCTAGAATTTTATTAAGGATTTTTGCATCTATGTTCATCAGTGATATTGGCCTGTAGTTTTCCTTTTTTGTGACATCTTTGTCTAGTTTTGGAATTAGGGTGATGGTGGCCTCATAGAATGAGTTTGGAAGTTTACCATCTTCTGCAATTTTCTGGAAGAGTTTGAGCAGGATAGGTGTTAGCTCTTCTCTAAATTTTTGGTAGAATTCCGCTGTGAAGCCGTCTGGTCCTGGGCTTTTGTTTGCTGGAAGATTTCTGATTACACTTTCGATTTCCGTGCTTGTGATGGGTCTGTTAAGATCTTCTATTTCTTCCTGGTTCAGTTTTGGAAAGTTATACTTTTCTAAGAATTTGTCCATTTCTTCCAAGTTGTCCATTTTATTGGCATATAGCTGTTGGTAGTAGTCTCTTATGATCCTTTGTATTTCTGTGGAATCTGTTGTGATCTCTCCATTTTCATTTCTAATTTTGTTGATCTGATTCTTCTCCCTTTGTTTCTTGATGAGTCTGGCTAATGGCTTATCAATTTTGTTTATCTTCTCGAAAAACCAGCTTTTAGTTTTGTTGATTTTTGCTATGGTCTCTTTTGTTTCTTTTGCATTTATTTCTGCCCTAATTTTTAAGATTTCTTTCCTTCTACTGACCCTGGGGTTTTTCATTTCTTCCTTCTCTAGTTGCTTTAGGTGTAGAGTTAGTTGATTTATTTGATTTTTTTCTTGTTTCTTGAGGTACGCCTGTATTGCTATGAACCTTCCCCTTAGTATTGCTTTTACAGTGTCCCATAGGTTTTGGGTTGTTGTGTTTTCATTTTCATTCGTTTCTATGCATAATTTTATTTCTTTTTTGATTTCTTCTGTGATTTGTTGGTTATTCAGAAGCGTGTTGTTTAGCCTCCATATGTTGGAACTTTTAATAGTTTTTTTCCTGTAATTGAGGTCTAATCTTACTGCATTGTGGTCAGAGAAGATGGCTGGGATGATTTCAATTTTTTTGAATTTACCAAGGCTAGATTTATGGCCCAGGATGTGATCTATCCTGGAGAAAGTTCCATGTGCACTTGAGAAAAAGGTAAAATTGATTGTTTTGGGGTGGAAACTCCTGTAAATATCAATTAAATCTAATTTGTCTATTGTATCATTTAAAGTTTGTGTTTCCTTGTTAATTTTCTGTTTAGTTGATCTATCCATATGCGTGAGTGGAGTATTAAAGTCTCCCACTATTATTGTGTTATTGTTAATTTCCCCTTTCATACTTGTTAGTATTTGCCTTATATATTGTGGTGCTCCTATGTTGGGTGCATATATATTTATGATTGTTACGTCTTCTTCTTGAATTGATCCTTTGATCTTTATGTAGTGTCCTTCTTTGTCCCTTTTCACATCCTTTATTTTAAAGTCTATTTTATCTGAAATGAGTATTGCGACTCCTGCTTTCTTTTGGTCTCCGTTTGCATGGAATATGTTTTTCCATCCTTTCACTTTCAGCCTGTGTGTGTCCCTAGTTTTGAGGTGGGTCTCTTGTAGACAGCATATATAGGGGTCTTGTTTTTGTATCCATTCAGCAACCCTTTGCCTTTTGGTTGGGGCATTCAACCCATTTACATTTAAGGTAATTATTGATAAGTATGATCCCGTTGCCATTTACTTTGTTGTTTTGAGTTCGTGTTGAAACATCCTTTCTGTGTTTCCTGTTTAGAGAAGATCCTTTAGCATTTGCTGGAGAGCTGGTTTGGTGGTGCTGAATTCCCTCAGCTCTTGCTTGTCTGTAAAGCTTTTGAATTCTCCTTCATATCTGAATGAGATCCTTGCTGGGTACAGTAATCTGGGTTGTAGATTATTCTCTTTCATTACTTTAAGTATGTCCTGCCATTCCCTTCTAGCCTGAAGGGTTTCTATTGAAAGATCAGCTGTTATCCTTATGGGGATCCCCTTGTGTGTTATTTGTTGTTTTTCCCTTGCTGCTTTTAATATTTGTTCTTTGTGTTTGATCTTTGTTAATTTGATTAATATGTGTCTTGGGGTGTTTCGCCTTGGGTTTATCCTGTTTGGAACTCTCTGGGTTTCTTGGACTTCTGTGACTATTTCTTTCCTCAATTTAGGGAAATTCTCAACTATTATCTCCTCGAGTATTTTTTCATGGCCTTTCCTTTTATCTTCTTCTTCTGGGACTCCTATGATTCGAATGTTGGGGCGTTTCATATTGTCCCAGAGGTCCCGGAGGTTTTCCTCATTTCTTTTGATTCTTTTTTCTTTTTTCCTCTCTGCTTCGTTTATTTCCATCATTCTATCTTCTACCTCACTTATCCTATCTTCTGCTTCCGTTATTCTACTGTTGGTTCCCTCCAGAGTGTCTTTTATCTCCTTTATTTCATTATTCATTCTATATTGATTCCTTTTTATTTCTTCTAAGTCCTTGATAAACATTTCTTGCATCTTCTCAATCTTTGTCTCCAGGCTATTTATCTGTAACTCCATTTTGCTTTCAAGATTTTGGATCATTTTTATTATCCTTATTCTAAATTCTTTTTCGGATAGATTCCCTATCTCCTCCTCTTTTGTTTGGCTTTGTGGGCATTTCTCATTTTCCTTTACTTGCTGAGTATTTCTCTGCCTTTTCATCTTGTTTAGATTGCTGTGTTAGGCGTGGCCCTTCTGTATTCTGGTAGTATGAAGTTCCTCTTTGTTGTGGAGGTTCCTCACTGCGGTTGGGGTTGGACAGGTGGCTTGTCAAGGTTTCCTGGTTGGGGGAGCTTGTGTCGGTGTTCTGGTGGGTGGAGCTGGATTTCTGCTCTCTTGAGTGTAATGGAGTGACCAGTATTAATTTTTGAGATGTCTATGGATTTGGTGTGCCTCTGGGCAGCCTGTATATTGATGCTCAGGTCTATGTTCCTGCGTTGCTGGAGAATTTGCGTGGTATGTCTTGCTCTGGAACTTATTATCTCTTGGGTGGAGCTTGGTTTCAGTGAATTTATGGAGGCTATTGGATGGTCTCTTATTAATTAATGTTTCCCCTGGCTTTCAGTCTTATTCTTGCAGTAGCCTCAAGACTTCTCCTTCCATACAGCCTCAATAATAAAACTTTTAGGTTAATGGTGAAAAGATTCTCCACAGTGAGGGATACCCAGAAAGGTTCACTGAGTTACATGGAGAGATGAGGTGGGGGGGGTGGGTTGAAGTGACCAGGAGGGGAAGAGGGGAATTCAAATGTGGAGAGAGCAATCTAGCCAGTAAGCACTTCCCTCCGTGCTTTCCACAGTTTGGAACCCTCAGAGTGATTCACAGAGATACATAGAGAGGGGGGAGGAAGGTAACAGAGGTGAGCATGAGTAGAAAGGGAGGAATTAAGAGGGGAGAGAGAGATCTGGGCAGTATCCTGTTCCTGAAGTGTTCTCCGGTACCCAGAACACCCTCAGAGATTCACAGAATTGGGTTGAGAAGAGAAGGAGGAGGGTGGGAGATAGAGGTTCCCTGGGGGAGAAGAAAGAGCATCAATAGGGGGAGAGAGTGATCAGGCCAGTGATCACACTCCTGAGTAAAAATGGGTCCTAAAGATTGGGTTCTTAAATGTACAAAGTTGATATCAAATATGTAAAACACAGATTAAAAATCTAGAGTAGAGGTTAGACTCTTATAAAACTTACAATCTAAAAAAAAAAAAGAAAAAAAAAAGAAAAAAGGGAACAGTGTAAAAAGAAAAAAAAACCAGTAAAACAGTAAAAAAAGAAACAGTAAAAAAATGTAGAACAGGAAAAAAACATTAAAAAAAAAAACACAAAAGGTATAAGATATATGTATGTAGTTTGCTTCAAAAATAGGGTTTTTTTTTTTTTTTGCAAGTTAATAGTGTGTTATGAAAATGAAAGTTAAAGGTGTAATAGAGGACTTGAAGAAAAAGGAAAGAAGAGAAAAAAAAATTTTTTTTAATTAAAAAAAAAATTAAAAAAAAAATTAAAAAAAAAAAAAATAATAGTAAAAAATATATATATCCCGGACTTTCTCTGGAGCTGTTGTGAGCAGTGTGGGATCTGCTCAGTTTTAGATAGATCCTTATTCCTGCTTATACTTTTCAAGATCTGTAGGTCCTTTTTAATGCAGTCGGTATTAGCTACAGGGATCTTAATCTGTTGGCCTGTCCCTTCCAAAGCACTTCCCTCTGTTTATTTGACTTCTGTTTGGAGATCTCTTCAGTATCTAATTTCCGCCCTGCAACAAAGCGGTGGAGGTGATCTCTTTAGGTTCGCTTGTTCAATCGTGCTGTGGGGAGGAAGGAACACTGCAATTCTGGCGTGTGTGTGGTAAGCTCGCAGTGTCTCGGCCGCACTGGGTTCGCCCCCGCTCACGGCGTGTGTGCTTTCCCCGTCTACCCTGCTCAGGCTTCAGGTTACTCGGCCGGGGAGCGGGCCCTGAGCTGCGTGCACTTCCCAGGACTAAGCCGCTCAGGTTCAGGCTCCCGGTTACTCCACAAAGGCGCAGACTCGATTTTGCCCGCGGCTTGTGCCGTTCCCGGTCGGAGCTGCCCAGGCGGCCAGGAGTTTGGCGAGGGCGCTGTCCCCTGTTGGGGCGGTGCGGCTTATCACCTCCCTGGTCCCCGCCTCGGTTTACGGGCGCGCCCGGCTCCGGTGTGCTTTGTGTCGGTTCTGGGGAGCTGGTCTCTGGCTGCGACCCTCCCGGCTGCTGTCGACCCTCCGGGATCTCAGGCAGTCTTTGCTTAAAAACTGGGAGCCTGTTTTCAGTTTGGTAGGGGGTGCCCTCTCTGGAGCCGAGTTTGCCCCTTTCCGGCTCTAGCGGGCCCCGCCTGCCCGCTGTGTCCGGCGGGGGATGGCGCGGTCCGCAGCCGGCTAGCTCTCCTCTGGTATCGCTCAGTCCTTTGTTCTGTGAGCGGGACGGCAGTGCCTTAGAGTTGGGCTTTTCGCGGGATAGTTCTCTCTCTCTCTCGCTATCCCACAGTTTAGGTTACTATCTCACGTTAGCTCCCTCAGATTGCCCTCGGGGCACTCGGGCCCGGTCCTTACCCT
This sequence comes from Giraffa tippelskirchi, assembly GCF_054371585.1. Lineage (NCBI taxonomy): Eukaryota > Metazoa > Chordata > Mammalia > Artiodactyla > Giraffidae > Giraffa > Giraffa tippelskirchi. Next base: position 69,938,010 of record NC_137278.1, read on the forward strand.
AGGCAATGCCGCCCGCTCCTCTCCGTTCAGCCCCCACTTGCTGGTGGCGGATGATGCGAGCGTCTGGCTGGGGTTCTTTGCTGGGAGTTGCTTTAGGCACGTAATCTGTCGATTTTATTTATTTTTTCCTCCCAGTTACGTTGCCCTCCGAGATAAAAAATCCTCCCCCACACCCGCCGGTGAGAGGGTTTCCTGGTGCTTGGAAATTCCTCCTCTTTTACGACTCCCTCCCCGGGACGGGTCTCCGTCCCTAACTCTTTTGTCTCTCTTTTTATCTTTTATAATTTCTCCTACCTCTTTTGAAGATAATGCGCAGTTTTTGTGAAAGCCTGACGTCCTCAGCCAGCCTTCAGAAGTAGTTTTGTGAAGTTTGGTCAGCGTTCAGATGTTCTTTCGATAAATTTGTGGAGGAGAGAGTGGTCTCCCCGTCCTATTCCTCCGCCATCTTCTGCTCTCCCCCCTATTTCATACTTTTATTGTCTTACCTTGGCCTTCCCTTGTGGCTCAGCTGGTAAAGAATCCACCTGCAATGCAGGAAACCTGGGTTCAATCCCTGGGTTGGAAAGATCCCCTGGGGAAGGGAACAGCTACCCACTCCAGTATTCTGGCCTGAAGAATTCCATGGACTGTATAATCCATGGAGTCGCAAAGAGTTGAACACAACTGAGCAACTTTCACTTCACTTATTGTCTTATCTTAATCTTCTGGTTCAGTTTTGGCCACAAAGTTTATTTCATAGAGTAATGTTGCTATTCATTTTCTTTTCTATCTCTTTCTTAGAGTAATTCTGCAGAAGTTGCTGTGTAAACATCTGAGGAACTAGAAGCAATCACTCTGTTTTAAGATGAAATTTTACCCTGACAATGTTTATAAGCAGAATTTTACATTCAGAAGAATGCAAACTTTATACAATGTTTATGAAGATCTTCAACATATTCATTTCCCTTGCTTGCCAAAAAAGCAGTTTTATTTGATACAAGTGCTAGTAATGTTTTCTCCTTCACACCATAAGAAACACTCTCTCGTTCTTAAGTAGTTTATTGCCTTGAGTGATAGATCAATTCAGTGGAAAAGGAGCAGTTTGCATACCGTTCTGGTCAAGTTACCCAGTTGTTACAGAATTGTATTAAAAAGTTGATCACTTTAATACTGGCTAACAACTGGCAGTTTTCAAATCAAGTGAGCAAAGTCAATGTTTCACGGATTTTCAAGACAATCCTTTATGACATTGACTTCAAACATTTCTTCTTCCTTCTAAGTTTCTGTGTGTCATAGACTTAGTCAGCAGAGTGATTTGCATAAAGAAATTCCAAAAATCATTCCCTCCTTCCTTCCTTCATTCAGCAAATTTCACTGAGCAACTTTTATGTGCTTGACACTAAATATAGGAAAAGAATAAGCAAGGTTCTTCCTTTGAAAAGCCCACTTTCTAGTAGGAAGATAAACGGACATTATAATGATTATTTTCTAACGAATTGCTAATTGTCAAGGTAGATAAGTAAAAATTTTACTCAATATTTCAGATGCTATAACACTTTACTGACCATAGAAATAGGTTTCACCGAGAAGGAATGAGTCTTGGACTAGAAGGGCAAGTAGTTTTCCTGTCAAAACTCCTTCCATTCTGCCTTTGCTGTTAAGGAACCATCTTAAGAAACAAGAGCAAGGACGCATTTCACCTCAGGGGGTCTATGCAGGAATAGTGAGCAGGACATTCTCAACGTTTTTAACTGATGACTTGAATCTGTCCATTAAATCCAGTCCCTGGAAATACCAGACTGCTCCTAGGCAAAGCAGGCATTAGTTTGGAGCCAAATGATTTGAATTTTAGCCCAGATTTTGCCAGTAATTTATTGTTACTTCAGTTTCCTTATCAGCTCATAACTGAAATTTAGCTTATAATTTTTGCTCTATCCAAGACCATTTTGAAGATGCAGTAAAATAATAGGTGCAAATATTTTTTGTAAAGTTACAAGTGCTATACAGATGGGTGGTGGTGATTTTAGCTGTAAAGTACCACTGAAGTGCTACAGACAGTCTGGCAGTGATGATAGATTAAGTTTCTAGAATAGGTGTATAAATTGAAATGAGACATGTCAAATCTAATTGTTCCCCAGAAATGCTATTAATAAGAGTTACATTTCCAACCCATAGCCTGATGCTCAAAATTATAGACATCATAACACATGCCATCTGTAATCAAATATTAAGTCAATTTGTCATGTTGCACTAGGCCACTATTTAATGAGAAGCTTTCTCCAAAAAAATGGTGAATATAATTATAACTTTTAAAAGCCCAGGAAATAATCTCACAGTTATGTTTAGTATTAAAAAAGTATAGTGGACTCTAAGAAGTCTTATCTTCTCAAAAATGCCTGATTTATTTTATTAGAACAGATGAACAACACTGAAAAGATCAGATCACAAATCTGAACTAGAATTTTTGGATGATGTTTGTAATGAAAAGGCTTTTTCTTCCCCTACAGTTGTCACCTCATCAGTAGTAGCAGCTCTATCTAACGTGATATAAGAAAAAGCATATACCCTTGGTCCCACTCCATTTTGTATCCTTTGATCCTCATGATACCAAAATGCCACAAAGGTTTGCCTTGAATTGTGGCCAGACCCACAGGTTATTTATTGTTGAGCTTGATGCAGAATTGCACAATCAAGTCACAAATCCATGTCATCTTGCTTATCAACTATAATGATTGTGAAAACGATGCTTTGTAAACATTTCAAAAATTTGGCTATAAAATAATAAGGACAGCTTTTTCACCAACACACTAATTCTTAGACATTTAAGATATTTTTCTTCCATAGCATAATCATGTCATGTAAAATAATTTTGGAGATATCTCCAGGATCAATAACCAGCCACAAAATTAAAGTCCTCATTATTTATAACTACGGATCACCCTTCTTTTTCCTAAGATGAGTTCTCTAGATTGTTGGCTCTTGCATCTCCCTTTTTATAGATTTTCTCACACAGTGAGGGAGGACCCCAGTGGACGACTGGGCTGCATCTGTAAATAGTTACTTCCTGCATTAATTGCTTGAAACTACTTATGACTCAGCATACATTTTATGTATTTCAGTTGAAATTTACATACTAGCAGTTTGTGCTTTAATAACATAAATTAATTTTGAACCATTAGCTGTATTTTTTATTGTACCTATTGATTATTGAGAGATAACAAATGAAAGTTCATTTTTTGAAAAGTGTTCCTATTTTGAGAGAAATTTTGTGGGGAGGGGAGGAGTGATGGCAAAAAAATACTTTGACATTTTCCAGTGACAGAATGGCAATTTGGTACAGTTTATAATCCTCCAAATAATCAAGATCTGGAGAGTATTATCTAGGTGAAGTTCCATTCTGAACAATATGTTCTGAAACTTCAAAAGGATTCACCGAAGATTGGAAACAGAATGTTTGTCTTTGTTGGTTTTAAGGCTACTTTGAGCATTTGTTGGTTATATCGTTGTGGAATTCTGTAAACACATCAAGAAGCCACTGATCTGTTCCTTCTCTGTGATCTTATCAAGTCTGGTCCTCTTGCAGTTTCAGCAGAAGTATATAGCATACTGTTTTAACTTCTAAAAAAATAAAAAAAAAAACAAGAGTTTCATTCCTAGAAGCAGCATTTTCTCTCTCTCTGATCAACATTGGCCTCTGTTCATTTTCTGCTTGAGTGAACTTAGAGGAAGGCAGTTACCTTCATGTGATGAATGGTAGATGATCTTTGGCTGTGCCCATCTTAGACAGTTTTTGTCTTATCCTGACAAGCAAATCTTCTGTATCTCTGTGGACTCCTAATAATATTTTATAGAATCAATTGTTGCCTTGCAAAGTGCCAAAAAGTCTATCCCTTAATAAACAGTGTAACCAGTATGTGAAGGAAAAAGAATTATTAACCTTTTCCACCTGAAGAAAACTTGGGTCTCAAGCAATTAGTTTTACCCTCATTATAATACCACAAAAAATAATGGTATTTATTCCACTATTGATGCTATAAATACCATTATGTAACAAAATACAGCTGTGTCAGAAGCAAATTAATGGCTTAACACTCAGCTTCTTGGTTTCTCAAAAGAAGGTCCTTGATCCCTTCACGGGAACTTCAGTTTTTAATTATATTCATCAATTAGACACTTCATAGTAAACCATTTGCTTTGTAGGAAAAATCAGGATCAGGACATTAATACCAGGATAATAATGTCAAGAACTTTTTCTTTCTCTTCCAATTGTGGTAGACATCACCCTGCTCCAACATAATTTAATTTCTTACAGTGTTTTTTGAAGTAAATGTGTGTAAGAAAATGCACTGTCTGTGAATGTCAGCAAATAGTGGTGAATGGCTTAACTAGGAAATGTGTTACACTTAAATGGATTAAAACTGGAAAATATTTAGCTGTGCATTTTGTACTCCATTCACATTCTACTGGGCTCTGAAGAATGGTGCCCTAAAATGTACAAAGACAGACTTACCAGTGATGCAGATGTTCTTTATGTTTTCCGGAACAGTAATTAAGGTGAGGTGGAAGAGATTTTTATGACTCCTGTGTTGACTTTTTCTCCCCCCTCCCCACTTCTGATGAATGTTTCTTTTTTTTTTTTAATTTATTTATTTTAATTGGAAGCTAATTACTTTACAATATTGTAGTGGTTTTTGCCATACCTTGACACAAATCAGCCATGAGTTTACATGTGTTCCCCATGCTGAACCCCCCTCCCATCTCCCTCCCCACCCCATCTCTCTGGGTCATCCCAGCACACCAGCCCTGAGCACCCTGTCTCATGCATCGAACCTGGACTGGCAATCTGTTTCACATATGATAATATACATGTTTCAATGCTATTCTCTCAGATCATCCCACCCTCGCCTTCTCCCACAGAGTCCAAAAGACTGTTCTATATATCTGTGTCTCTTTTGCTGTCTCGCATATAGGGTTATTGTAACCATCTTTCTAAATTCCATATAAATGCATTAGTATACTGTATTGGTGTTTTTCTTTCTGGCTTACTTCAATCTGTATAATAGGTTCCAAAGGCTCTCTCTCCAGCTGCCCCCTCTAGTCTTCTTGCCTGGAGAATCCCGTGGACAGAGGAGTGTGGTGGGCTACAGTTCATGAGATCACAGAGTCAGACATGACTGAGCAACTCTCTCATGTCAAAGAAGGAGCTAGAGAAAAATTAGAAACTGTGGCTTAAAGCTTTACATTTTATTGATTTATTTTTATTTTACTTGATTTTAGTTTTTATTTCCTTCTTATTGTTTTTATAACAAATATTTTAACATGAACATGTTGTTTATTATCTTTTGTAGGTTAAAAAAAGTAAAATAAGTCAAGATCAATGATTGCCTGAACTCATTCAAGCATTAAATGGCAAAACTTGAGCTAAAGCCCAGGTACACTGGTGCTGAACCCCTTTCCATTTTTCATATGCATTACCAGCCACCTTGTCTATTTAACAAGGACCTCTAGAAAGAAATAGCCCTTGGAGTGATTACCCAGAAAGAGATCCCTTTGTTTGGTGTTTCTAAGGTATCTTCACACCCAATTTGACTTCATTATGTGACTTTTCATTTTTTAATTTTAACTTAAAAAAATCACATCTAATGCTTTTTATGCTTCCAAAAGTAGTATCTATTTATTCCAGGAATTTTATAGAACACAAATAAACACAAAGAACAATATGAAAATCACCCCTAATCTTACTATCCAGAAAGAGATAAATGCTAAAATGTATCGATATATTGGGTTGGCCAAAATGTTCACTTCCACAAAATCTTATGGAAAAACCTAAACTTTTTGGCCAACCCAATATATAATTCCAGATATATTTATTTGCATATGTATTAATTTGAAAATGTTTTCTTTCAAACAATAAAATATATTAGACATACTATCTCAGGACACAATTTTTAAGTCTTCTGTGAAATTTTTGCCATCATTTTTATTAGTTACATATACTTCCAGTGCATGAATATACCATACTTATTTAATCCATCCCCTATCTGTAGACAAAGGGGTTTCAGGTTTTCCTTTGTAAGGAAAAAAGATGGGCAATGTCTTTTTAGTAAAATTTTTTCCATATATATATTTTTTTATTAAGATAAATTCCAGGAGATAGAAAGCAAACAAACATGAACAGGGAGACTATCAGCTCTTCAGATCTTAGGCATGAACTGTTCATTTTTCTACAGAAGGGTCATTTCATTTTATACCCTATCAATTTACACTGCTAGAAACTGTGTGTGAGAGAGACACTTTGAATGTCAACATGTAAAAATTGATAACATTTTAATTAAAATACTAAAGCCCATTCTTCCTTCTGTCTTTCCTTCCTTTTTTTTATCTTCTAGCCCCTTACAAAACAGTAGATGAGTACATGCCTGAGTAATTGCATCTTATACATTGCCCACACTATTCTACAGACCTGGGAATGCTGGAGAAATTTTCCAGGAAAACTGTATTTACTACCAGAATAACCATGGAATGTATTTTTAAAATTACATTTTCAATTGGATAATAGTGTCTTGTTCCCATAATAAACCTCTGTCTCTTTCATTGAAGTTTTGGGAGGGAAAGGTCTGAAATGTTAGTATCTTTTTTAACTGTATATTTTATTGTACATTAGCTATTAATGAATATGGGAACATTTTTGGCTGTAATTGTCAGAAAGGCAGCCTGAACCATTCACACAAAGAGGAAGATTTACTGGCTCCCAGAATGGAAGGAAGCCTTGAATAACCACCCTGGGGAAAGAAGAGTGTTAAGGTTCAGCCCTAGGGACTCAGAAACTGTCAGGAATCAATCTGGTTTACTCCTTTGCCTTTCTTAGGTTGTCAGTTTCATTCTGTCTCATGGCAGACTGCATTTTTCCTTGTGGTAGAAAACTTGGTTTTTAATAGCTCCCTAGTTTTGTTGCTTTAATCTTTAGCCCCTTAATCTTCAGTAAATCTTCAGCATTTACCTGAGTTTTGGGGGAGTTATCTGAAGCTCAGATATCTCTGGATGGGTTGTAGCCATAGTTATTTGGCTGTGGATTCAAAAAGCTAGTGGAGTACCCACCCCTGGACCAATCAACTATGCTTAGGCAGATACAGTATTGTTATTGGCTCAATGTGGATCCATTTCAGATCTATCAACTTTGATCAGGGAGGTATGAACACAGAAAAATGTGGCCGTCCCTAAGGGATCCATATTGGTGAATTGTGGGAGGAATAGGCCCCTTTGGAAATGAGAGGTAGTTTTAGTAATCCTAGAACATAGAAGTGGTACTGAGTAGAAACAAACAAACAAAAATAGATCTCTGACACACAATACCTAACCTTTTCTTCTACAATACTTGGTGTCTGTCTGTACTTCAGCAATTTTATAGATACAAAAAAAGGTATAAATCCATGTAGGTGCATTTAGCAGCAGCACATTTTTGCTTCTTCAGGAAAACATTGAAATTAACATAATACAGAATTATCAATAAGTAAGAGCTTAAAGACTAAGTGCCAAAGAATTGATGTGTTTTGAACTGTGATGTTGGAGAAGACTCTTGAGAGTCCCTTGGACTGCAAGGAGATCAACCAGTCCATCCTAAAGGAAATCAGTCCTGAATATTCATTAGAAGGATGCTGAAGGTGAAGCTCCAATATTTGACCACTTGATGCGAAGAGCCGACTCAGAAAAGATCCTAATGCTGGGAAGGATTGAGGGCAGGAGGAGGAGGAGACAACAGAGGATGGATGAGATGGTTGGATGGCATCACCGCCTCAATGGACCTGAGTTTAATCAAGCTCCAGAAGATGGTGAAAGACGGGGAAGCCTGGTGTGCTGAAGTTCATGGGGCCACAAAGAGTTGGACATGACTGAGCAATTGAACAACAAGAAGAGCTTTGCAGAAACTAGTGAGCTTTCTTTCATATAGAAAATGGATGAAAGTAAATATCCAATTAGAAATTTTAGCACTTTTTAGTTATGCCCTTCTCTAGTTCTGATGGTGTCTAAACGTAGACCAAACAGCAAGACTATGGACTGTGTTCATCTTTATAAAGTTAAGTGTCCATTGCAAGTGCAATCTAAACCTCCTTAATAGGAATTAATTAACACAGCTTATGCTTAAATACTATGTATCAAAACTCACCTATTACTTTGCTTGTCTCTTTGATAAATGAAGTGGTAAAAGATGATTAACTCTAGGTCAGCTCACTGAATTGTAGTTTGAGCAAGGCTCAGATCGTCTCAAAGTGATCAAGCATGATTGCTTTAAAGGTAATTTAATATACTTAGAGGAGAATTATTGATGTTCTTCAGGAGTATTGGAATAATTCATCTATAGAAGGAAAATTATTAATATAAAGAGCACCACTTTTAGACCCAATTTAGACCCAATGAATGGTTTCAGTTGGAAATTCTATTTCTGTTTGGCATCAATAGTTCTACTGATAAGCATATAGCATTGTGAAGGTAAAATTTTGAATGGTGTAGCTAGTATACTGGGAAACCTTGCAAGTGACAATAAAAAACAACTGAGTCCAGGGGCTTAAGTCTTTTCTTGAGGAAAGACATGATTTTTTCAAGAAACTAATCACCAGAGATAAATGGTCAAAATTCAATTAATGTTCAACATTTTTGAATATTTACCATGTGCTTTGCACAAAGCTAGATCAATAGATAAAAATGAAGAAATATCTTGTGGTTTACTGGATAAGCCATCAGGATAAGGAGAAAGAGTGCTATATAGTAAGCTTTATCAAAGAGGTATAAACAATGTGCTATGGGAGTATAGGAGTACTAGGATGAATTCTGTGAAGGGTACCAGATATGGCTTCCCTCATGTGGTCACACTGACATGAATCATGAGAATCAGAAAATAATTCTATGTGAGGAAGGGCAGGCAAAATAAATGTTGCAACATATGCAAGGGTAGGAGTCCTTGAGTGGTTCTCTATCCAAAACTATTAAGGAAGTATAAATTTTAGAGTGACCAGAATAATATCTAAATAGGCCACTGCTATCCAGCAGAACTTTTTACAAAATATATTTTGTCTCTGCACTTTCCAACATGGCAACCACTAATCAAATTGCTGTTGAACACTTGAAATGTAGACAGGCATGACTGGGAAACTGTATTTTTAATTTAATTTAAATATATGGGACTAGTGGCTACCACATTGGACAAAACAGATATAGATAAAGTCTTTGGGCCTGGGTAATTATGGAAGACAGGGAAGAAGCTTGGGGTCATGGTGAGAAAGCTGTGATTGAGTAATGTGGTGCATGATCCATTTATTTGGACGACAACTCTGGCACCAGCGTGAAGAAAATGGATTACAGAGAGAAGGGATGGTGGCAAGTTGAGAGATAAGATGAGCCTGACAAGGGCATTGGCAGTGAGTCGGAAAGAGGATGGAGACACATTCCTTAAGTATAATCAGTGAAATTAGGTTACCAGCAGCTGTGACAAAGAATTGGTTGTAGCGGATTCTTACGTCTTTAACTTGAGAAACTTAACAAATGCTAAAATTTAGTAGAAAAAGAGATGAAAGAGTAGCTTTTGTGGAAGAAAGAGTAAATTCGATGTTTTAAATCTTTAGTTAGAAGTGATAGATATTAAGATACTTGGTTTGTTAAGTTTTAGAAGAAAAAGATGAAAATTCAAAGCTGAATCTTTTAAATTAAGTTAAAAATGTCTTTGGATCAAACTTTTGTTAAACTGCTTTTTGCTTTTATTCTGATTCAAATATCATTTTATTCCCAAGGAGTCCTTAATGAATGAAACAAATTTATGCATAAATTAGTGATTTGAAGAAAGGCCTGGGGAGTACAAGAACCATCCTGGTGCTGCCATTGTTTTTTTCTGGGAGTTTTGACAAATTGAGAAAATTTGCCTGTTTACTTAAATTTATACAACTATTGTAGATAAAGTGCCATGTTCTCCTGTATCATTTTCTCCTCTATATATACACACATCCATTTTAACTTTCTACCTAGATGAGATGATTCTCTGAGTTATTTCCTCAAGTAAAAGATAACTACTTGTGTGGATTACATCTCTACTTCCTCACCAGCAGTTTCCTGGTGGTAACTAGCCATTAAACAAAATGCCCACCCTGTGTCTTCTTTGTGGATCAATTTGTCCCTGAATTCTCAGTTTATCCCTTTCCAAGCAGGTGGCTCCAGTGAATATAAAATGGGTTTCATAAAGCGAGTGATGCCTATTTCACGACATTTGCGGCCCTTCTGTCGCAATGTATTTCTTTCCTCCTTTCTGTTGGCTATTTCAGGCAAAAGCTGTTCATTGCTTTAAGACTTCTATTTTCACTACTTAATGTGGTGCCTGTAAGGAAAACATACTCTTAACATCAACTTGGAAAATAGGCTTTCAACCCGGAGATGATTGTATATTCTGTTGATGAGCACTCTTTGGCATGTTCATCAGAAAGAAAGGTAGATGTTGTCAGGATGCACTTTTTCTGAGTCAGTGCTGATGTGAACCTAAGCTCTACCATATTCCTCAGGACTTGGGTGAATCATCAGATAACTGTTACAAGACAGGCCTTAAAATGGCAGATATTTGATCTTACAGAATGACAAACTTTGCTACTGAAAATCTTCTTAAGCTTTGTGTCTTTCTGTCCTTTGACAGTGTGAACATTAGCATCAGGGGCATTTTCTAATTGTAGTGCCAAATCATGTGACAGTTAAAGAGAAAGAGAGGAACATACCAATAATCTGCTTTCCAGAAAGCCGGCTTGCCCTCTGGATAAGCAGATGCATGCCTACTACTGGACATGTGTGCAGGAAAAGAGAAATGACTAAATTCAACCAAATGGTGATGAGAAAGATGAGAGCAATTTATCTGTTGGAGAAGTTGGACTTTACCTTCTTGTCCTTCATGTATTTGTATAATAGTTCTAATAGCTAACATTTGTTGGGCAATGTAGCAAGGGCTCTGCTTGAACAAAAACTTACTCGTTAAATCAAATGGATGAAGTAGATGCCAGTGTTAACCTTGGCTTTTTTAACAAAACTGAGACACATGAGGTTGTGACTTACTAGGTCACACAGTCAATAAATGGTAGCACTGTCTCTGAGGCACATATCATTATTAACCTAATAGTCTCTGTAAGTGTCTGGGTTCCAAATGACTTTTACAACTTAAAAAAAATAAAAACAGTATTCACAAGTATCAGATTCTCATCCATATTACTTTTGTTCTTTAAACATGAAAATATATTAGTAAAATAAATGTGAGAATGGAGGCATTTGAAAGTCAGCAGGCTCCATTCTTCCAAATCCTAACACTGGAGAATCTGTACAAAGAACACTGCAGTTGGAAATAGTAGAGTGTCCCACTTCAACCTAGCATTAATTTATATCCAGACTCAGTTTGTAAGCAAGGATTTATTTTCTAGAAGGTGAGCAGCACATGTACATGAACCTAATAATAAAGTCTGAAATCTTTCAGTGATTTCAAAGACACCATGGGATTTCCAACTAAAACTTTTATATTGGCTTTTTCTAGAAGAAGAAATCCTGTGATTAAAGTTTCCTTCATGGTAGAAACTCATTGTAACTGTGGTAAAGCCAAGACTAATTGAATGACTTTTTCCTTATTTTCTTCATTTTGTAAGTGGGTTAGAAAATGAATGCAGTCATATAGGAAGTTTTCAAGAGTAAGAATGTCAAGTATAGTGGATGAATCCTGAATTTTAGATGATGAGGATGTTGTTGATAATGTAAGTTAGAATTTTATTTTGCCGTATGTAATTTCGTATTACAATGACAGTTGTTTTAGTTTCATGAACAACTCAAAGAATCACTGCTTCTCCAAATCTAACACCTGTTGTTCAGTTGCCTTGTTTAGCTCTACTTTCCATTAGGTTTGCAGATATCTAGAAATACACCCTATATAGAGAGGTAACTAAAAAGTTTTTTTTTCAAATATTGTTATTTGGATTTTCAGTTATTCTAGAAATCTTAAGAAAAGTTATCTGATGCTTCTATTTTGCAGCTCTGTACCTGGTCAAAATGTAGCTAGAGGGGATCAAATATGCATAAAAGGATTTGATTAATCCTTTCATATTTCATCTGTTTAGTTATTCATTTATTTGTTCACCATTCATTTATAATATTGTTTGCAAAGCCATGTGGGGAGATGCTATAGAGGAGACATAAAAAATAAGGCATGTGGCTTGTCTTCTGTGTGTTTGTGGCCAACTTTTCTTGGGAATCTACTAAGGCACTTTCTTGAAAGAATGCATCATCACTCTAGTTTCCTCTTAGCTATGTGCAATTATTGCAATCATGGTAAATAGAAATTTGGATAACTGCAGTGCTTGCTGAAACTCTGACCTCTTGAAGATCCCAGATGTGAGAGGAGACTTTTATCATTAGTGTGAAGTATCTAGTAAGTATTTATAGAGTACCCACTACACAGAGCATCTGTGCTGAATGTCATGGGGGAAAAAATGAGATAGAACTAAGAAAAATTTTCCTAGCACATTTTTTATGTAGGAACTAAACATATTTTAAAAGTTCACAATATAAAGTAGTATAAGTGAAATGAGTGGAAAGAGTATAAATGCTAAATACAGTCAAATAAGAAATAAATTCAAAGGTTAGGAAAAGACTGTCCAGAAGACAGGCTTAAGTACAGGCATATAGAATTTCAATGAATGAAAAGCACCAGGAAAGGAATTTCAGGTGGAGTAAGGTTTTGGAACATCAATCAGCAAAAGAGGGTGATTCAAAGAGAACTTGATTTGTATGTATTGGCATACGTGTGTGTGTGTGTGTGTGTGTGTGTGTGTGTATAAAAACTTTATTTAAACTATTTTAATCTAAATATAAAAGCAATAAAAGTAAAAATTAAGATCTAACCAGCTACTTTTGCTTGACAGCCTGTTGCTTTGGGGATTTAGGCTCATACAAATAGCAAAATTAGACTTTCTCTTACATCTTTTCATTCACTAATATATTCATTCACTCAGTGTTTAAATGTGTCCAGTCCTGTGCTATGTGTTTGCCATTAGGATACCCTTGAACAGTAAAATAGCTCACCAAAGAAAAACATCAGCATGCCAGTTGGGATTTGTTTTTCAAGTGATAGGAAGACCATGTGATTGAGTTGAGGGATTTATTGACTGATTGTACAAATGTTGTTTTAGCTCTTGAAGCCACTGCCCCCTCCATTCCAGGCTTTCAGACCAACTTAAAATTTGCATGAGTCTTTCTATAATTGTGATTTGAGTTATGTGTATCTCATATTTTTTCAGAATATTCTAGTTTTCACGTCCACAAACTTTTCCAGGAGATATTAGAGATAAATTTGCCTTTTACCACTCACCCATTCTATTTGTTTAAGTTAAAGATAAAATATATTTTAAAAATATATTTGGATAAAATGGGTAAAAATATATTACTAAAGATATCCTAAAAGATATATTACTCTAAATATCCCTAGGCAGAATCAAATGAAATTATTTTGTCTAAATCTGATATGCTAAGTAATTCTAATGTGTAACTTTAGGAGGAAACCATTCTATGTTTAATCTTAAAATGTCTGAACATCTTGACAATTCAGAGAAAAAAAAATTCACTTTTGCAGATTTTGACATTTTTGCAGAAAGATTCTTATGATAAGGTACTGGCAGAAAAATATAAGTCTCCTGCGGAGTATTAGATGAGAACTCAGTGGAGAAAAGAAAGACAAGGAAAGGAATTATGAAGAGTATGAGGGGTAACAAAGAATCTCTTATAAGGGATTCATGATGCGAAGAATGGAACAAGGCAAAGTACATATGAGAATAATAATTAATGATGAAAAAAATGTAGAATGCAGAATGAGGAATCAGAAAGATTTATTACAATACCAATCAGAAAAGGAATAATATTCCTCTCACAGGTAGGTATTGGTCTGCTCAATATTTTAAGTTTTAATTGAGAGTCTTATTGTTCATTGACCAGATCTCTTCTCATTTATTTTCACAGCAATCTTGAGTAGCAGAAAAATAATCATTTAGAAAACTATAATGGAACCAGTGACTTCCTCTCTTAAAATATCTAGCATACTGTATATAATTCAATAAATGTTAATGCTCCCAATTAAATTTTATTTTAAAGGGAAATACTCCCTGTGTTAACTTGATTGTGTAAACTGTGCTCCACCTCTTTCCCCCCGCTGTATTGTCCTGCTGCACATCTCTGCTGTCTGCAATGCTTTTTTTTTTTTTTAATTTAAACCACATCAGGACATAGCGCTGTTACAGAATTTGAAAACTGAACCTCTGACTAGTTGAAAGGACTTCTGATTTAAATCAGATTTCTGACTTGTAACATTAAAAACTGTCAGAAAGGAAGATATTGTTTAAATGGTAATGTACTTTCAATGGGACCAGAGCCAGCTCTGTATTTCAAAGGTCTTTTAGTAAACAGTAGGACAGTTTTTCTCTTTGATTTTATTTCCAAAATTGTATTATTTCCCTCAGATGACTGAAAAGCCTTTTATATGTTTATTCTTCAGGAACACAGTATTTACTTCTTCCACACATTCCAATGGAAAATTGCTACTTTTTCTAACTGGAAAATTGCCTTCTGTTACTGAAAGCTTATTCAGTTCAGTTCAGTCGCTCAGTCTTGTCCGACTCTTTGCAACCCCGTGAATCGCAGCACTCCAGGCCTCTCTGTCCATCACCAACTCCCGGAGTTTACCCAAACCCATGTCCATCGAGTCGGTGATACCATCCAACCATCACATCCTCTGTCATCCCCTTCTCCTCCTGCCCCCAATCCTTCCCAGCATTAGGGTCTTTTCCAATGAGTCAACTCTTCGCATGAGGTGGCCAAAGTATTGGAGTTTCAGCTTCAACATCAGTCCTTCCAGTGAACACCCAGGACTGATCTCCTTTAGGATGGACTGGTTGGATCTTCTTGCAGTCCAAGGGACTCTCAAGAGTCTTCTCCCACACCACAGTTCAAAAGCATCAATTCTTTGGTGCTCAGCTTTCTTCACCATCTGACTCTCACATCCATACATGACTACTGGAAAAACCATAGCCTTGACTAGACAGACCTTTGTTGGTAAAGTAATGTCTCTGCTTTTAAATATGCTATCTAGGTTGGTCATAACCTTCCTTCCAAGGAATAAGTGTCTTTTAATTTCATGGCTGCAATCACCATCAGCAGTGATTTTGGAGCCCAGAAAAATAAAGTCTGACACTGTTTCCACTGTTTCCCCATCTATTTCCCATGAAAGCTTATTCAGAGTAATTAATATCAAGGTTCTCTCCACTCCTTCAAATGTTTACTTGAAAATAAGGTCAGATTTCAGTCACATTGATAGTGGAGAGAATTCAATAGAGGTGGCAAGGTCTCATCAAAAATATATGTTTTGATCAACTACAGTTCCCTTCTTGGATGAATAAGACCAGATTCAGGAGAGTATAATTGTCTTTTTTTTTAAACTCTGGTGTGAATTTAAAACATACTTCTTTTCCTTTAGTGTTTGCATTTTAAGACTGATTTACAAAAAGTGAAATAAAATATTAAATTTCATCAGTGTCTGGGAAACATTTTGCAGTGTGGGAGGTCAGTGAAGTCCTACCAAAAGGCAAGAACGTTTAGTAAGACTAACTCTATTGGTAGAAGCTGTCAAACTCAATGTATAATCATAAAATAATATATGCTTCAAAATAATATACAATATTGTGATGTTTTTATTTTATGTATTATAATATCATCGATATGGTATATGTGTATTGAAAGTGAAAGTCGCTCAGTCCTATCTGACTCTTTGCAACCCCATGGACTATACAGCCCATGGAGTTCTCCAGGCCAGAATACTGGCGTGGGTAGCCTTTCCCTTCTCCAGGGGATCTTCCCAACTCAGGGATCAAACCCAGGTCTCCCATATTGGAGATGGATTTTTTTTATCAGCTGAGACACAAGGGAAGCTCAAGAATACTGGAGTGGGTAGCCTATCCCTTCTCCAGTGGATCTTTCCAACAGGAATTGAACCAGGGTCTCCCGCACTGCAGGCAGATTCTTTACCAACTGAGCTATCAAGGAAGCCTGGATTAGGTATATAATTAATAATAGAAGCTACACATGTATACCTGATGATTTTTCCATATCAAAAGCTTTATTCCATTTAGCAAGCCCTCTATCTTTTGCAGGCTAGTTATCTTTCTGACATGAATTTTAACTGCAAATTGAGTAGGGAAATTATTTTTAAATTGTAGGCATCCCTCTTTATCTTCAAATTTTAGTTAAATGGAGTTTTACTGTAAGAATTTCAAAGCTAGAATAATGTGGAAGAATGCTAATGTGACAAGGCTTCTACAGATTCAATGAATCTCATCTTGGTACCTGGCCTTTCTAGCATCTCCCTAGGCCCCTCCTTCAAGGTTCCTACCTAGAATTCTATTAATGATGTCAGTAATAACATTGTAAAGGACCAGGGTTCAGATGTTATTAGTGTATATAGTTATTTGGGGCAGAGGAATAACCAACTTAATCTGTTAGATCAACTATCTCTGTCATCTGGAAAACACTAGCTTGGGTCAGTGTAATCTACTTACTAAGAATAAGTGTTTTGTGATCAAATGAGCTCTTGTGGAAAAAAGCAGCCTCACTTGTGGAGGAGTAATGTACTCGGCCACATAGTTCTGAGATATACCATTAAAAACCATACTGGCTAAATTTAGACTAGCAGAAAAACCATCTAATTTACTTGCCCAAGGAATTTTTTTTTTCCTTTTACATGACCTAGAACACATTTTTCTGTTGTAATCTAGGATCTATTTCACCACAAGGGCATACTCTATTTGATATTTGCCATTAAGAAATCTTATCCAGAAGATTATTGTACAATGGAATCTAATTTAACTAAAATGCTTGGGGAAAGATTCTGTTTTATTTAATTAAGTGTTAAGAGTAATCACTTAAAATACTTGCATTGTTGGAAATCATTATGGATATCAATCAATATTGAATCTTTCTATTTTGTACTTATTGTTCTAGCAAATATTTTAACATTATATTTGAGGATTTAGGGCACTGTAAAACTTTGGAATTTCATTCTGTCACTGACAACTATTGCACAGATCCTAATCTGTAAGAAAATAGGACAGGATGTATACCTCATATAAAACACCTATATATATATATATATATATATATATGTTGGACTATATTCCTAATGAATTTTTAATTTTTTAATACAAGTAAAATGAGGGAAAAATCAGTTAATGAAGTTTTAGTCATTTGTGTCCTGAGCAAATGAAGTTTTCTTTCTTGTCTTTACATAGGCTTCATGATTTAATCCTAAAGCACTGTTGAATCCACTAAGTAACCATTGAAAATCTCATTTTTGTGATAGACTTAACAAGCATTGGATGAATATAAGAAAAAAAATGATTGGAAAATTTTACCTTAAGGAAATTGACATTAATGTAGTATATTGACTTTCCTGGTGGCTCAACTGGTAAAGATTCTGCCTGCAACGCAGGAGACCTTGGTTTGATCCCTGAGTCAGGAAGATCCCACTTCAGTATTCTTGCCTGGAGAATTCCATGGACAGGGGAACCCAGTGGGCTATAGCCCATGGAGTCACAAAGAGTCAAACACATCTGAGTGACTTTCACACGCACACACACACTTCACAGTACAAGGGTTAATATCTTTGAAACATTATCTCAAACTGTCTTAAAATATTTTTTTTCCTAAGTTGTTTTAGGAGTTTGAAATATTTGCATAGAAATGTATAGTTACTATTGTGATTAGTACTTTTTGAGTTAATTATGATGATCATAGTTGCCATTTTAATCTTCTCCTTCTCCTCTTACCACACATAAAGAGATAGCTTTTCACTTACCTAATGCTTATTGACTGTCAATTTCACCATATGTTTTTTCTATGATGCTATGTTATAATTTCTCCAACTTTCCAAAAAGTGTTTGCCAACTTTGGGGAAGTGTTACGTTTAATTCTGTTAAGCTATTTTCAAGTTCCCTAGACTACTGACAGAATTCCATTATAAGCATATCAAGTAAGACCTCACCTATCCTTAGGACCATAGATAATTTACCAGGAAGTAAACAGCAATTCCCCTTACCTCTCAAATACATACAAAAAATTCTCCTGCCCTGTAGTCATAGAAAAAGTCTTCAATTCCTCATATAAAAGATATTTAATTTTAGCCCAGCCATATTTCAAAAGTATTTTATTATCCTGTTTATGAGTCTAATATGTGTTATCAAATAATAAAAGAGGTGAATGGGAGCAGCCTACATTCAGGCTTTTTGGCTGCCATACTAAGTAACAGCTAGAGTCTAAGCAGCTAAAGAAGAGAGAAACTGTTCTTTCTTTTCTCCCAAGAAAGAAGATTCAAGAACTTTAAAAATTAAGGCTCTCCTAGAGTGTATCTTGTCCTAGAGGAGGGAAATGGTATGAAAGACATTTCTGGATCAATTGACAAAATGGGGATATGGATGAAAATTAAATCAAATTATGTATTGCATTGTCTTGATAACTGTATTGTGATTATGAAAGAGAATATCCCTGTTAGGAAATAGCCTTTTGGGGGAAGGGCTTCCCTTTTGGCTCAGCTGGTAAAGAATTCACCTCTAATGCGGGAGACCTGGGTTCATTCCCTGGGTTGGGAAGATCCCTTGGAGAAGGGAAAGACTACCCACTCCAGTATTCTGGCCTGGAGAATTCCATGGATGGTATAGTCCATGGGGTCGCAAAGAGTTGGACACGACTAACCGATTTTCACACACACACACACACACACACACACACATTTACGGGAAAAGTGCCATGATATATATAGTTTACTATCAGTGATTACAAGAAACTAATTGTGTGTGTGTGTGTATGTGGAGAGAAAGAGATAGAGCAGAATAGAACAAAAGAGAGAATATATAAACAAATAAGGGGAAAGGTTAATAATAGATGAATCTGAGTGAAGCAAATAATAGGGAATTCCTTGTGATGTTTTGTTTGTTTTTGCATCTTTTTAGTAAGTCTGAAATTATTTCCAGATAAACTTTCTTTTTAATCTCAACTTATTGCACAGCACATATTCAAAATATGTTTTTTATAAAGTGTTTATTCCCTTACCCAATGTCATATATTTGTAGTGATGGTATTAAATTATCAAGTAAATATTCAACACCTCATACTTAAGAAAGCAATGTCTTTGTAATTAATTTCAAGGATATTTCTCTAAACAAATAGTTGTGTGGGTCGGTCAGTCGTTTTCGACTCTTTGCAGCTCTGTGGACTATAGCCAACCAGGCTCCTCTGTCCGTGGAGTTCTCCAGACAAGAATACTGGAATGGGTTGCCATTTCCTCCTACAGAAGTCTTTCCAACTCAGGGATTGAACCCGGGTCTCTTGTATTGCAGGCAGATTTCTTTACTGTCTGAACCACCAGGGAAGCCCTAAACAAATAGTTAACACATGTTTTAAAGCTTAGGATATTCAAGGAGAAAATCTTTAACCCCCAGACATCTTGGCTATAGATAAATGTCCTAAAACATTGTATACAATGTTACATAAACTTTCCAATAGCGTAGTTGAACCCAAAGTAGGTACAGTCAGCCTTCCATATTTGTAGATTCAACTAATTATTGATAGTTACAACATTATGAAAAAAAAAAATTCCAGAAATTTCCAAAAAACAAAACTTGAGTTTGCCATATGCTTGGGACATAGCATTTATATCATATTTAGTTTTATAAGTAATTTAGAGATGTTTTAAAGTATATGGAGGATGTGCATAGGTTAGAAACAGATCATCCTCAGCATTTGGTACCTTGGGATAGGGTGGTGGTTCTGGAACCAATCCCCTGCAGATACTGAGGGACGACCATATACATCTTTTCTGGCATTTAAAAAAAATCATTTTTCTAATGGAAATTATCAATAGTACAGTACAATATTATTGTCTTTTTATTTCCTATCTTTACAGCTCTATTAAGTTTTACTGTCCCAGATTAATGTATAATTTACATATTTTAGATAAATATGTATATATATAATAAACACACTCACACACAAGTACATAATATATAATTATTCCATACTCTAAATCAAGGTTATTATTTGATGGAGTTGACTTCTTCCTTATCCATATAGTTCAACCGTACCCAGCTTCTCCCCACTGTGAAACATGAGTGGCCGCTTTCATGGGACCGAAATGAGGATTATCTTAAGGGCGGTGCTCATATAGTCCCTGTAGATGGCAGTGTCTGCCAGAGCTTTTGTGTGGCACTTTTTCCCCTGGTTTTCTGGTTTCTCTTTCAGACTGTTGTCTTGGGCAGTCAGGAAAATGCACATGGGCCATGAATATTGACATGTATGAAATGAAGGAGCAAAGATATAGACAGGGCAGAGAAGGGCAGAACTCAGATGGGGCTGAAACTAAAGGGAAAAGAACAACAAACAAATGTGAAGAGTTCACTGGTTGATTCAGTGTCCCTTTATTGCTACTAAGTTAAAAAGAGCAAAAATGAGGAATATTCTGCAGATCCCAAAACTATGTCTTCATGAGCCTCCAAAATCCATATGGCTATAATTTGAAAGATACTTCTGCTATAATTGCATTTAAGGGGGAATGCTAGGGAATAATTTATTTCTCACTGAAGGAACCAAGATCATATCGATAGCTTTCAGAGGCCAATGTTTTGCTTTGGAAATCTATTCTAAGGATGAAAATGGAAGATGAGAAAAAACAGAGCTATAGTTTTGAAGAAAGTTAACATTTTTTTGTAGGATTCTATTGGAGTCTTGTTAGAATTAGTATAGATTCTGTAGAACTTTGAATAATTTTGAAGGTTAATCAGTAAATCCATTAAACAATCACTAAGCATGTACTCTGGGCAAAACACCATGGGCCCTCAAGTGTAAACATTGATGGTCATCAATAAAGGCACTGTTGTCTAGATAAGAAGCTGAGACATGATAACTCAATCATTATGTGACAATAAAATAGAACAGTGCAAGAGAGGTCACATGGTGATTGCAATATGAAGGAGACAGACCGCAGTTGCTGTTCAAGTCCTGAAAAGAAATGAATAGTTTGGTTCCAGGGTTCCAGGAAGAACCTGGTCTTGATGGACATAAAGAATTGTGCCTGGCAAAAAGAAGGGTTTAAAATATTTGAGTTTGAGTGAACATGGGATTGGAGACTGACAACAGTCCTGCAAGCTTTAGAAAACAGGAAGTAGATCCGTCTAATGAGAGCCAATGGCCTGTGTTTAGGAGGAGTTGGAAAATGGTTGAAACAGCAGGATAGAGCCAGACTGTTAAATATCTGACTTACAACTTTGGATGGATCATCGTGTAAAGTCATTTAAAGTTATTTTTGCAATGGAGTGAGATGATGAGTGGGAGTTTTTTAAAGAAGATTAATCTAGCTGCAGAACATTTGCACATTTGCCACTCTCTCTGTCCTTAGGTAAAATATGGATTTCTAAAACTTACATAGCCTTTCCCTTGTTTTGTATCTGGGTTGATTTTAATTATACTTATATCAACCCATAATAAATTAGTGTCTTTCAGCCAAGAGTGTCTCTTAATTCCCTTGAGAGCATGATCCATTGTCTGAGTGTCCTCACATAGCTATAAAAGTCTTTCATATTATTTAACCTAAATTCTCTCCACTGTGCTTAAGTACATTGCATCCTGAACTGTACCCACTAATGAGATAAAGTGGTCAGTGTTCCTTTTCCCCCAGGCCCCTTTAAACATTTATAGATATTCTCCTCTTATTTCTTCTTATCATGGATTAATATTTTGTTTCTTCCCTTCCTTCCTCACTCTCTCCCCATCTCTATTCCCAACCCTGCAATCTATCTACCTATCTATATTTATATTTTTCTTACTTTCTTCTCTTCTCTGCTCATATAGTCCTCAATCTAACATTGGATAGTATCACACGCTGCCAGACCTATGAAGAAAAAAGCAAAATACACTTGTCTTCTTTTTTTACCTGAGTGTTTTCATGGACACTTTCACAAAGATAGGATGAGAGTGGAGAGCAGCAGACAGTCTTGGTTAACATTTTCAGCAACCTGCTACTCTGTTCTTTGTAGGCGCTATGCTTGGGCTTGTTCTGTTCATTTTCTCCTTCTTGATTTTGATTAATTATCCCTGGTTATTCCCTAATGCCATGCATTTTAAATCCAATTCATCCTGATATTTGTTTTTCTTTTTTTCACATTTTCAGTATTTCTAAGCTCTTTTAAATGCTTGTGTCACTAAAATGTATGTATTAACTGGCCTGGTAAGATTTCTAGCAGAAAGGAGTTTTACAGTCTTAATGTGTGCTCAGCTGCTCCATCGTGTCTGACTCTGTGACTCCATGGACTGTAACCCATCAAGCTCCTCTGTCCATAGGATTTTCCAGGCAAGAATACTGAAGTAGTTTGCCATATCCTTCTCCAACAGTCTTAGTAAAGTTATTTAAGAAATTTTAAAAAAAAACGTAATCACCTTTCATGGTCCATTTTAAATACTCCCTTCTCTAGGAAGCCCTCTATAATCTTCCTATCCCATGCTGACCACTCTCTTCTCTGAAGCACATGGTTAATTTGGTCACTGTCACTGTGTGAGTCTTACTTGCTGTTTAGACCATCATTTATTTTAAATAGGTCCAATGTTGTATGTTTATCCCTTCCAAAGTACCTATACCTAGCACTGATAGTGTAGAGAGAGGACTGTTCCATTTGTGCTCTATATATGAAAACCATAAATGGAAGTGAAATTATATATGTGGCAGACATGACTATTCTGTAGTATTTTTTCATAGAGTTTACAGAAGCAGATGTTGCAAATGTTTTGCCTGCTTATATAGTGGCTGATTGCACATTTAAAATATTATAAATTAGTTGTCAACATTTTAAAATCAGAACGTTTCACATAAGCATCCGGATCTCTACTATGTAAAGGACAAGAAAAGATTCAGTATCTGACAAAGTGGTGTACGTTCTTGTGGGAAAATAATCAAGTGGAAGCGAGTAGCTGCTATTATTGCCTTTGCACAGGGAAGACAGTCTTTGGTCTGTAGCAGCCCCATTTCTCCCCATTCCTATTTTAAAATGCTGTTTGGCCTCTCTAGGCACTTGACTTTAGCAATACTGTCCTAAATGCCCAGGTGAATATGGGATCCTTTAAAGATGTCCAATATCTACTAACATCCTGAACTTGGTGCTGCCCTGATTATCTGATTTTAAAGATAAGAAGAATGGCATGGTCACCTTCTGGAAGAATGAAGATTTATTGGTCGCATGCTGAGGTCTCTTGAATCGGCAGAACTGGGGAATCTGCATTTTTCCAAACAAGAAAAATGAAAGGTGATGGCCATGCATTTGTTATTTGGATCACATTGAGTGAAAACTTCTTGTACCTCTTGGTCTCTGAAGTCAGACATACCTGTTCCTTCACTGATAGAAATCATTCCAGTTTTAATCGTAAACATTCTAAAGTAAATAGTCCTAGGGTTAGGAAGATAGTCTCTTGTGCTATATTTTTTCATCTACATTCTTATTATTAGATATTTACTTTGTGTCTAATACTTGGGCATGATAAATAATTGGATAAAAGGATATACTTAGAATTCGTTTGAAAAGGAAACTAAAAACTCTGCACTAATTTTATTTAGGATAGAGGGTGTGTGTATATATATAACATACACAGAAAAAAATATATATATAACTGAAAATAACATCAATTTTCATTTTTGGCTTAAATTAAATGTATTTATATATCTTAACACTTTCGGTTCTTGCTCCCACTTTCTTTTTTATTCGTTTCTTTAGGCTGTGCTGGGTCTTTCTTGCTGTGTGTGGGCTTTTTCTAGTTGCAGTGAGCATGGGTTACTTTCTAGTTGTGGTGCACGGTCTTCTCATTGTGGTGGCTTCTCTTATTGCAGAGCACAGGCTCTAGGGAATGCAGGCTCAGTGATTTGTGGTTCACAGGCTTAGTTGTTCTGTGGCATGTGGAATCTTTCTGGACCAGGGATTGAATCCATGTCCCCTGCATTGGCAAGTAGATTCCTAATCACTGGACCACCAGGGAAGTCCTCTCACTTTCTATCATTAAAAAAAAAAAAAAAAAAAGTTAAACTGGGAAAATATTATACTTTCTTCTTGATGACTCTTTTCTACTGATTTGGAAAAGGCTCTTGCAAAATGTTTCCTTAGTATAGCTAAAATAATCTATATGACTGGTCAAATAAGGTGAAGTTAAAAATTTTTGATTATACCTGTGTTTTCACAACCTTTGCCACTTACTATTTTCTGCCAAAACCCATGTAAGGTTTAATAATATTCACCAGGTCATTACTAGTGTTTTTTTCTCTTTTAAGATGCATTCTATTTTCAGTAAGCTACTAATTTATCTGCTTGGATATTGACAAGACTAGAACTGTCCAACTATCTGCGATTCTGTTGCTTTAACTTTACCTGACAAAAATAGCTGTTGATTCTATCTATTTAATCTCCTTGTGGGAAAGCCCTGTATACTTTGGATTAATGATATGACTGTCATTGTCCTACAAGGAATAACAAGATTTCAGGTTCATGTGATGATGGTCTTTGAGTAATTTTATTTCTTCTAAGGTGACTTTGAGAATTTTATATTTCTACCAAATGGGCTCTTTACCTTTCATCTTCACTTCTCAACTCTCATCTGATTTCTTTGGCCTGCATTTCCAAGAACCATCCCAACTGAGAAGTCAAACTTTTATGACTCACATTCTGTGTTATTAAACACATGGATCATTTTGGTTTTATGACAAACTAATGGGACCATTGTTCCTATTCTTCGGAAAGTGGTTCTTTGGGGACCGTTTGAGTGTGGAGAAGAATGGAACAAAAAAATAAGATGGCTACAAGCCTAATAATGAGAGGGCAACACAGCTCACAAGATAATCATTGTTAAATATTTCATTACCCTTGAAGAAACAGTTTGAGGAATTGCCAACCATATTTTAATTATGACCCCAAATTAAATTCTATTCAAAGTTAAAGCTAATGTAGAAAGAAGAATAAGTAAAAGCTGTGAGGAGGGGAAGGAAGCAAGTGGGTTTCAGCTTTAGATGGCAAACAGAGGGGAGTGAGAAGTGAAATTAACCTTCTATTTCTGTTTTCATAGATTTTCCTAAATCCTTAATGTTATTTCATCTCTTTCTAGCCACAAATACCATGAAAGAATTAATATTAATGTGTTACAGATGGCTCACTGAATTACTTTTCCTTTCCTGCTGTAACCACCAAAGGTTTCTTGAAAGAGGTGGAGAAGCTGTCTTTTTTGTTTGCTTTGTTTCACTACTGAGAGAAGCTTAAAATCTTGGAAACCAGAGTGGCTGAGTTGTATCTGCATCCACTGCCCCCTGCGCCCCCGCCGCCCCCAACTCATCAGAACTGAAATATTCCTTAATGCAGTGCTGTTTCCAAAGCCTATATACTAATTCAAGTTGTTTAAAAATTCCAGATAAATTAATGTGCATGCAAGTGATAAGTGTGTCTGTCTTTACATTTTCAAAGTGGCACCAGTATTTTCTACGATAGCTTTTTGTTGAAAGAGGTGGTTTAGTTTGGTCTAGAATTTTACAAGTTCAACCAAGTAATTCAAAATGGCATGAAAAAGTAAACTGCTTCATTCTTTCTCAGAGAAGAAATTAGTTTTATTTTAGACAGTAACTGTAAACAGAAGTAAATAAAACAGAGTTTCTACTTCTTTAAAAGTCACTCTGCAATTTTTCTTTTGTAAACAGCCTATCATCTCTTCTACTCTCAATTAAAATCAAATCTACTTTTCTCTTCAGCTGACCTTGATGAGTGGCAGGCAGGCAATTTTTTGACACAGGGAATAATTAAGAAGAGATAAATTGACTAATTGAGGCCTGTCTGTATTCTTGGTAGAGTAATAGTTAATAAGGACTTGGAAGTTTTGTCCTGGCTCTGGATTTGGAAAGAAATTAGCTATTACATTCCTTTTTAATTTTGATTGACAGATGCAGTTGGGAAATCTACTCATAGTCATGTGGAATAAGTTCCTGAATAAATCGAGAAGAGTTTGTTTGGAAGATCAGTGCAAATTCATGACAGCCCAATGACTTGATCTGTCTATTAGTAAACTGTGTGAAGATCGGTCATCAATACTGGCCTTAATTTCCCCATAGTAGTAGCTCAAGTTTGAGAACTAGGATGTCCACAAATATTCATCAATCACCCACTTAGAATACGCACTTGGTGAATACCATATAATTAATTGGTTTTCATGAGTACAGGTTTGGTTGGGTTTGATAAACACATTCTGGCCCAAGGGAAGAAAATTCAGTTGGTTTGTCTCTTACCTTTCAAAGTCGTCAAAGCAAAACCTTCAAGTGACAGTGTTGTAAGTACTTTCTGTTGGGTACTTTGGTGTATATCACTGTTTAGCACAAATTAGGAATCTCTTGATATTTGAAATTCCAATAAGTGGAGTTAAAAGAGATTGATCCTTTCTTTCAGTTTTGTAAAGTTATTCTCCATTTTTCTTCAAGTTGAATGTGGTCATGTATCCATTCTCAAACATGTATAAATGGGTAGTTCCATATTTATTCTATTATATTTCTCCTTTTAGTAGCCAGAATCATAGCAAACTAAAAATAATATTATTTTGTATTTATTCAGTCTTCCAGATAATGCATTTGGGGTAGTAAAAATAATATCAGTTTGATATCCAGTTTGTACATAAGATTTCATGGCTGTCATGCCTGATTAAGACAAAAGCATTTCTTTCTGTTTGCCTCAAAGATCCAGCAAAATGCTGTAAGTAACCAGTGGTATATCAAGGGTTCCTTTGCACCCTTTTCTAAGTAGGAGGTGAAGTATCAGATGTCTGTTACAGTGTGGTGCCTCTACTAATAAATAAATAATTGGGGTCTTTTCAGTTATTATAATCTATGATATTAGAAATGAAAATATTTTAACAGTAGTAAATGAAGTAAGAAGTTAAGATGTATCACAAGAATCTATCATGTCCTATCCCTAAGCCAGGCCTCCTGACAAGACAAAATGAAATTTGAACTTAGATCACTTTCAGGATTTCTTGAGCCACCACTTTGAATCCACTTTTTCCTTGACTTGGGAACTTTATCCACCTTGTTCTGAACAATTTGTTCTTCTTCTCAGGAAATTTTATTTCTTCTCTTCATGCTATCCAGCTCTACTCCACTTAATTTGTGAGAGAGAAAAAAAAAGTGGTCTCTTTATGTAGCTGCATTAACAACTTCCATAATTAAATAAGCAATTTTCTGAGGGAAGAACTTAATTAAGAGACAAACTTTCTATTTCTTCCTTTGACTCTTCCTAACAAGGAGATATTGTTAGAGAAAATTGTTCAGTGTTTGGAGATGAGGAGAGAATCAAGATCTGTTGTTTTGAAAACTGGCAAGTAGGAAAAGTAGGGCAAGTCCCTGGGGGGCCTTTGTGAACCATTTTCTTCTCATTGATATTTCTGACATCTACACAGAATACAAGACAACGGAATTGGCCAAGATGAAACATAGTCTTTGCATTATCCATGTTATGTCTCAATTTTCTTGCAAGAATACAGTTTTCCGTCAGTAGAGTTATTTGACTGGAAACCAATTAGTGAATCCATAAACATCCTTCTCTCCTACATGAAAGTTTAAAATACTACAACCAACATAACCATAGCCTTCACTTTGATCAGACATCAGTAGGTAGCTTGTTTATAGTCTATAGTTTGTAAGAAAAGAATCAATACTTGTTTTTCTGCTATAGTGTTTGGATAGGGGGTTCCTCGTAAAACATATCTTCTTTCTTCATCTACTTTATTACTACTGTTTAAATCTCTTATAATGACTTATTAAAAAAATAAAATAAAAACTGTTTCTGACTAGCAGTTTCTTTTTTATTTTATCGCTTTACTCAGTATTTAGTAGAGTACTTTAATAAATATTTATTCAACAAATGAATCAATACATCTACTTCTCACGAAGAAGTCAACCTAATCTGAGGTAATAGTGAGCATGTTGTCTTGAAGCGGCTAATGACAGCTTTGGGATTTCAGAAAGAAGCTGTGTTGAGAAAGGCCACATTATATTAAAGCATGTGATCCTTTTTGCTTTCTTGGGTGAAACATTCCAGTGAACTAGCAAGAATTGTTTGGGGAGGGGGCAGGAAAGGAAGTAGCATAGGGGCGGAGTGCTGTCTGCTTAGATTTTTAAGAATAGATTAGATATCCGTCTCTTTTGACATTTGAAGCAATTACCTGCCAGGTATATATCAGTTGTGTTGTTTCAGGGTTTTCTAATGTCATTGGGGTCTTTCATCAATGATGACATCACAAAACAAGCAACCCAAGACTTGAGTCTGTGGTTATGAAAGGGGTAATATTGACTTCACTGACTAACATTTGCAGCTAAGAGATTTAAGAGAAAAATGTGTGTGTGATGGGAGAAGGCAGAGAAAAAGCAATGATTTCTGAGGCTGATGTCAGTGCCTCACTTTGGGGACAGGGCTGGGAATCTACCTAAATCTGCTATTTGGCTACTGTCATCTGCTTTATTGACACTGAGATTAGTGATGAAGGCGTGTCTTATATTTTATCAAAATGCTTCCTGATAAAATGCTTGTATTTTATCAAAATGCCAGTCATTTCCACTCCATGCTGTGGAACCCATTCCATGATAGGGACCTGTCTTTATAAAGAAATGTCATTCAATTTTCTAAGACCTGGGGTCTTTCTTAAATCTGTGCCACAGATAATGGCCATGTGTTTCTGTTAGAAATGTGATGAGGGAAGACCTCTTAATCTTCCCTTGATAATTTGACTTTTCTCATTACTTTTGATTACTATCGGCAACTATATCTCAAAACTCTTCTCTGTTGCTTTTCAAAAAATTCATAGTTCAAAATTAGCATCAGAATGAAAGAGTGATTTTCCTTAGTCATATTCCTTTATTGGTTGACTTGATCTTGGACTACCTTGAAGTTTTTTGCCTTGAGGATGTGAGGTTTCCATATCAGAGACTTATCTTCCCAGGACAGATAAGAAAACGCTTGTCCCTTGAATCAGACTGTATGTTTGCTGCTGCTAAGTCGCTTCAGTCGTGTCCGACTCTGGCGACCCCATAGACGGCAGCCCACCAAGCTCCGCCATCCCTGGGATTCTCCAGGCAAGAATACTGGAGTGGGTTGCCATTTCCTTCTCCAGTGCATGAATGAGAAAAGTGAAAGTGAAGTTGCTCAGTCGTGTCCGACTCTTAGCGACCCCGTGGACTGCAGCCCACCAGGCTCCTCCGTCCATGGGATTTTCCAGGCAAGAGTACTGAAGTGGGGTGCCATTGCCTTCTCCGGACTGTATGTTTGATTACCTTTAAATAACCTGGCAAGAGGAAGCCTCAGCTGTACTTGTTCCTAATTAACTTTTATTAGGTGCTCTGCTTCACTGAAAAGTGAAAGTGAAAGTTGCTCGGTCGTGTCCAACTCTTTGCGACCCCATGGACTATACAGTCCATGGAATTCTACAGGCAAGAATACTGGATTGGGTAGCTTTTCCCTTCTCCAGGGGATCTTCTCAACCTGGGGATTGAACCCAGGTCTCCTGCATTGCAGGTAGATTCTTTACCAGCTGAGCCACAGGGGAAGCCCTCTGCTTCACTGGAGGTTTCCAAATTAAAGGGAAGTTTAAGACACAAGCAAAAAAATGTTGTTTATTCTTCACTTTACTAGGTAGATATGTGATTTGGGAAAATAATTCCTTAAGGCTTCAGTTTCCTTGCCTGTATTAAGAATAAAAGCAAATGTTAATTGAGTCAATAACTAAGATCCTTTCTACTCTAGAAATCTGACTTCTTGAGCATTTATGTGTTTTTAAGGACCCTCATGAAAGAGTCTTCTCTTGGCCATGAACAAAGGTTTTCCTTCGCCCTTGTCCATGCCTTTCAGTTCAGTTCAGTCGCTCAGTCATGTCTGACTCTTTGCAACCCCATGGAATGCAGCACGCCAGGCTTCCCTGTCCTTCACCGATTCTCAGACCTTGCCCAAACTTGTTCATGCCTTTAATTTAGCTTTATTTTTTTGTCAGGGCGCCGACTGGTTTGTTAACTGTTCTCTGGGATTATCACTCTGGAACAGAATTTAAAAACTATTAGGAATTCGACGTATCTGTACCTAGAAAAAAGTTCATATGGCACCATGCAAGCTGATGGAGATTATGGGGGTGGTGTTGCTCTTGTCTATCTACTCCGCCCAAGTCATTAACACAGTTATTGCCCCTGGAGATTTTCAGTTGTTCTGATCTAACAAACTTCTCCCTTTAACTTCTCCCTAGACTTCCACAGGAATCCATATTGCCCACTTGTCACTGGCTTCCATAAAGTAGTCTGTCCTGAGTTCTATTCCCAGCCCCTGTGTTACCCAGAACAAAGGCTTCCTGTGGATCCAGCCGGATCCAGCATCCTGCCTCAGCCACTTCCCGCACATTTTTTCAAGCATTGCATGCCACATGCCTTCCAGTCCAAGCCCAAGCCAGCTACATGGGGATTTATCTGCAACTTCTCAAAACCATATTCTCTGCTGCGTGCATCGGACACCTGACCACTGGGTGCTGGTCTTAGATCAGTCCTTACATCCTTGGTCCTAACTGGCAACATTCTCACTACCTCCCTTGTAATACCTCCTTCTCTCTCCTTAAAATATCAACTTGCAAACCAAATATAGTGTTACACACACGACCAATGTCATCAGCTAAGTAGAAATAGGTTTACTTTTACCCCATCAAATGTTGCTTTGGGAATAAAAGGCAGACATCTTTTATGGCTTAATTGCACAGGTTTCAGCAGGACAGAGAGGAGGAGGTGACAAGGTAAAAGAGGCCACAAATCTAGATGTGTAGAACTTACATGGAATGCTTTTCTGACTGTATCTCTGTCTCTGGATCCGTAAACACTGGACCTTTTCATCCCCTTCTACTTCTAGGAAGCTATTCTGAGAAGTCAAGGTCTCCAAGGAATAGAAACACAGCTGAGAGCTGAAGCAGTATATGACCAAGTAGTCTTTTTTTGTTTCTGCAGTTCACAGAAGAATATGATATTTAAAGAGATAAGGGTCTGGGGCATGAGCTAGCTTGTAAAGAAATGTATGAAGTGGCATAACTGTGCACACCTAATACTCTCCATGTGTGCTTTAATATGCAGTAGCGTTCTGTAGATTTTTTTTTAATTGTTGTAATATCTATTTTGAAATTATGGTGTTGCTACTACCTGTCAGAGGGTTCCCAGATGGCTCAGTGGCAAAGAAACTGCGTGCCAAGCAGAAGACATAGCTTTAGTCTCTGGGTGGGGAAGATATCCTGGAGAAGGAAATGGCAACCCAATCCAGTATTCTTGCCTGGAAAATCCCATGGACAGAGGAGCCTGGTGGGCTACAGTTCATGGCATCGCAAAAGAGTTGGACATCACTTAGTGACTAAACAACAAACACCACCACCTTTGGGTCTATACAATTAACACACTTTTGCTAGAGCAAAATAAGCTTTAGGTCGAATGTATTTCAATTCCTGTGTAAACTGCACGTGGCGCCTGGAAGCAATTTAGGTATTGCAAATGGGAAATGGTACCTGTGCATCACAGTGTGTATCAGAATTCTACACACACACGCACACACACACACATACACACAGAGTCACATGTCTAAAGATACAACACAGAGCACTTTTTGTTCACACCTGTTCAGTAGAGCTGTGGGGACCATCTAGTGGATTTGTGTCTTTAACAGCTAGTATCTTATCATGAGAGTAGAATAACCAATACTTGCCCTTGGTTAAGTGTCTTTTTTTTTTTTTTTTAATAAATTTATTTATTTTAGTTGGGGGCTAATTACTTTACAATATTGTAGTAGTTTTTGCCATACATTGACATGAATCAGCCATGGGTTTTACATGTCTTTTTTCGTTTTTTTGTCCCTTGGATGAGGCCTGGGGCATGTGACTGGAAATCAGTAAGTGCAAATGTCTCTTCCTGACAGGCAGTGCTTTACTCTTCCTGGCCTTTAACAGCCCATTTAGCCTCTCCAGCCTTTACCCATCAGCAAAATGTAAATAGCTGAATTAATGTGAATAAAGGGCTTTGAAGATGAAAACTACTTTGCATTGTAAGTGGCAACACAGCCTTTCTTCCTTTATTGAAGAAACATTTATGGAGCTCAGTGTCAGTTCTGTGCAAAGCACTTTAGAGGTGTACAAGGCAAGGTCCCTCTCCTCAAAGGGAATATCAGCTATCTTGCTAACACCAAGATCTAAGTCAGG
Source organism: Giraffa tippelskirchi (assembly GCF_054371585.1). NCBI lineage: Eukaryota > Metazoa > Chordata > Mammalia > Artiodactyla > Giraffidae > Giraffa > Giraffa tippelskirchi. The sequence continues at coordinate 69,970,344 of NC_137278.1, forward strand.
ATGTTGTACCTACTTCAGTGTTGGGTTTGCTTCTCAATTACATGACTGAGTTTGGTTATATTTTGAAGACTTAGCAAAGAAAACCCTCATCATCCGTGATAATAAAGTCAAACAATAAAGTTTGTCCATCAGTGGTATTCAAATGGACACTTTAAATCCTTGAAATATTAAGTGCTCCAGACAAAGGTGTTAATGATTAATTCAGTTGAGAAGGGACTGCCTAAATACCATTCTTTTGCAGATGAACAGTGAACATGTTTAACAGTCTTACAACCCAAGCTGAGAAATTCATTTTTGAAAATCTTATCTAAGTCTACTCCATTGAACATTTGCTTCCAAAATAGTCTGAGAATTCTGCAAAATTAAAATGGGTTTCAGAGATACCCAACTGATGTCTGAAGATGATACCAATAAGAAATAAGTTTTGCTTAATATGTTATCAATTATAGACATATTTAAGTTAAATAAATTGGGCCATATTTTTGCAGAAATATTTCTGATCATTGTAGTATTAAATGCTGTTAGTCATTATATCTGGAAAAGAATTGACCAGGACTCCAAGTCCTTGAATTTTCAACTGACTGCCTTCAGCTGTAGCCACTGCCTTAAAGTAACCATGTGGAGGATACATAAAGTAAGACATCCCAAATTTCAGCAGATTTTCAGTGGACTTAATACTTTTTTAAGGTTCATAATGCTTATTAGCATATAAATGGTTAATCATGAAAATAATAAAGAAAGCTGAAATATATTCTACCTAGCCCTTCGCAAACTTATTCAGCTCCAAAGTACTCTGTTGTTTTTGTTTGCTTTGGCATTTTTTTTTTTTTCCATTGAGGCAGCATACAAAACATATTATCTATCAACATTCTTTGCAGGACAGTTTGGGAAAATAAACAGTATTCCCCTTTATTCTCAGTCAAGGTTTTAACCCAAATCTTTTGCTCTTCTCCAACTTGAGGAGCTGGATCTCTTCTCCGAGTTCTGAAAAACAATCTTGGGGAGAGCAGGTTCTGTTTTTATGGGCTGCTTCTTGGTTCTTGGTTGGCCATTTGAGGAGAAGAAGCCTCAGGAAGAGCTTCTTTGCTTCTATTAAAGCTGCATCCCTTGCTGTTTGTCTTTTTTTAAAAAAAAATTACATCACTTTTGTTTATTGAGGTATTGTTGCTATATATAATGTTGCATAAGTTACAGGTGTACGATATAGAGATTCACAGTTTTTAAAGATTATACTCTGTTTTTGGTTATTATAAAATATTAGCTATATTCCCTACATTGTACAGTATGTCCTTGTAGCTTATTTTATACCTAGTAGTTTATGCCTCTTACTCCCTACTGGTGACCATTAGTTTGTTCTTGTGAGTGTGCTTTTTTGTTGTTGTAGTCACTAGTTTGTTGTATTTCCAGATGTTTGTCTTTGACCATCTTCAGAGCATCTCCCTTTGTGGGAAGAGCAAAAGAATTTAGGAAAGTTTTGATGTTTCTTCATAGGTAACAATGAGTGAGTCATTAAGAATATCTTCCAGATGGAAAAAAATAAGAAATCTGTACTCTTGAGCATATCAGAGCAAGTTTAGGAAGACATCAGTGGGAAGAATGGACATGACTGTATGTGACCTCAGGAAAGCTTAATATTTCTAAATATCAATTTCCTAATCTTTAAAATGGGAGTAGTAACCTGCTTAGAGAGTTGGTATGAAAAAAATGAGACCATCTTCATGCTTATCATAGTGCCTGACATATTTGTTGCTTAGAATATTAACTTTACATGGAAAATATAAACTATATTTCATTTCATTTTCAACTATAGTCCACTTTGATTATGTCTTGAGGTCAGTTCAAGGAAAAAATCTAAAATATAGCATGTAGACTTTCTCTCTAGCATTAAAATGAATATTTTTATTGTTTCTTATTTGAACCATTTATGGAGTGGCCAAAGCACCTAAATACCTGGGTAGCTATAGCATTCAATAGGGCCCAAAATAGACCCTCTCTTCTTCTTGAATGCGGAGCTTATAAATAGTCTTTTGTTTTATTTTTTAAACAACTAGATTGATCCATTAACTTGCTTTTCATATTCCATTCCATGTCTCTGTACTTTAAAATTGCTAATTTTGTTTTTATATTATAATACATGGAGCATTGCTTAGAATACTGCTCAAACAAAATGAAATTTTTCCTTAACTTGTTAGTTCTCCACCCTTTCTAGGTATCTGACAATTATTTTAATATAAAGTTCCTATATAAATTTGAATTAATTTTCTGCAATTCTGTTCTCTATGTTGGAGAAAAATTACCCTTTCAATTGTATTCCAGTGGCCATCTGCCAAGGGAGTAGACTTCTCAGCACCTTGCTTCACTAAATTATGCCCAATTTTAGTGAGAGAACGTATGTGAAATAGTCAGAACTGTATCCAATTATTCAATTTAAACAGAGGTAATAGCAACTTTGAACAAAGAGAGCTGATTTTGCTTCCCTCTACTTTGCCTCTTAATTCAAGGAAAAAATGTTTTGTTATTCAAATCAACATTGTAAAACTGAGGTATTCAAAAAGGATGATTTCTCTCTCTCTCTCTTTTTTTTTTTTTTTTGACTTCCTGTGGCATCAGCTAAGAGATCAGAAAAATCATGGGATTTTCTTTGATTTTCCCACTTTGAGGATTAATTTGCTTCAGTTAGATTTGCTACTCATAATAAGTTAATTCATGTGCTATGTTTAGTAAGAGCATTTGGATTTAAGCAATCCATGTTGACCTGGGGTACTCTTTTGAAGCATTGGATGTGGATTCAGAAAGCAGAATGAGACTAATTTTACTACGTGACATACATTTTATTTTCCTAAGAGGCAAATCACCCACATTTTTTTGAAAGTCCATTACTGTAAATATTTATTTTTTTAAATCATGCCTTGCATTGCCAAAGGTTGTAAGATGGTCAAGCTTCTTCTCACATGTTTCCTGATGTTATTATATTAGTGAGGATACTCTTGTATGAAACAGAAGGAAGTTTAATTCCGTATGGCTAAAGTACCAGAGCATATAGGCATACTGGCTGGTGGACTCAAGAAAAGGGGTGAACTGGGGATTGAAAGGTGTCATCAAGAATCATTGTTTTTCTCCTTCTCTTTTTCTTTATTTTCATGACCTGCCCTGGTATCACCAAACTCACAATTTCTCCCTCAATTTTAGCTCCTACCACGTAGGTGCCGGGCAATGTTGAGCAAGACAAGCACGCCAATCTTTCAGTCACTGTTCATATGGAATACTGATGAGGGAAGACATCTATGGTGAAAGTATCAGGGAAGTCACAGAAAAGAATGAAGCAACAGAGAAGTAAAGTTAGGGAAGTTTTTTTACTAACCTCATCTCTGCTTCATGTTCCTTGACAAGTGTTTAAAAGCCTCTCACCATCAGGCGAAACTTAAAACAACTCTTTACTCTAATGACCCTTTTTCTTTTGCCTCTTATTGTATCTGACCTTTACTCCTGGAGAGAGTATTTTGCTACTGTTTCTGTTAGGTTAAAAATAAAAATAGTATAAAGACATTTGTATTTTATTTCCTTCATCATTAACCTACAACATAGTCATAAGACTCCTGTCTTTGATATCTTCCAGTTTTTATACTTACTAGATTGAGAGATAAGTGAGAAGTATAGTAAGGTATCTAGAAAAGAAGACATAATAAAACAACCTATTGTCAGTTACCTGTAAAACTCCAATAATGATATGAAAGGAGCTGAGAAGATTCCAATAAATCTTAGAAAGTCCAACTCTGAAAAACTCAAATAGCTGGGCAGATTATATTTAAAATCAAATATTTTTCACAATCCTATTTCAACTTCCAAAAGTATCCCATACATTTTCAAGCAGAATATTTTTTTAAATTTATTTCTTTGACTTTTTTTTTTAATTAGAGCAGTGTTTGATACAAAGGTGAAATGAATACTGAAGAATGTGTTTTGTTTTTTTTTTAACTTTGTGTACTCTGTCATGTCCAACTCTTTGCAACCCCATGGACTATAGCCCACCAGGCTCCTCCATCTGTGGAATTTCCTAGGCAAAAATACTGGAGCGGTTAGCTATTTTCTACTCCAGGGGATCTTCCTGACCCAGGGATCAAACCCACATCTCTCGCGCCTCCTGCATTGGTGAGATGGGTTCTTTACCACTGAGCCACCTGGAAAGCCCCCACCCCCATGTTTTTCACCTTTGCCTTGCCCTTTTAAGATCCCCCTATGTCTTAGTTCATATTTAGTTATTGTCATATGTTCAGTTGATAGAGTGATACATATAATCTTCCCAGTGGATAGAGGGACCAAGAGTGACTAGGGAACTGCAAAGCAGAGCTATTAAATTTATATTTACTGCTAATCATTTCAACTCCTGGCAGACAGCCTAATTACACACATACAGAGGATGCTCATGAGAATCATGGTCATATAACTTGCCCAGTGACTTTCAGTAAGATACATGGTTTGTGAAAGCTCTTGGCTTATTGAGCAAGTAAATATTATTGCAGCTTGAGTTTCCCTGTGCTGTTTCCAACTCAGGATTTATTAAATATAATTTAATGAAATATATAATTTAAAGAGATGAAAAATGTGATTAGTAGCTTCCCATCTTGTCTTTTCAGGATGGGCAGCGATGCATAAGCTCCTTAAAAGACCAAAAACTAATCTAGGGCTTTTTCTATGCATACTTTCCATTAATGTTAATGGCTTTTTCTGGGCATAGTTTCTATTAATGTTAATGAGATGCCCTCTTGAAGAAAAGAGAAGGAAAAACAAAAAAAAATCATCTCCCTTTGCTTTAAGTATTTTCTGATGTAAGCTGATGATGAATATTTAGTAATGTAATATATTGACTCCAAAGACAGAAACTTTTTCACCTCCTATTTTTGTTTTCTTTATGTCTTAGCTCTTCGAAAGTTACATTTTCTAGAAATTTGCAGAAAATACAACTATATTGGTTAGAGCAGCAGTTTCAGTTGTTTATTCAACCAAAGATCTCACACATTTAGTATATTGCAAAGCAATATTTCTTTTATTAACAGAATTGCACCTGTAGTTACCACTTAGAGCACATCTTTAAGTGGTGGAACAATACCTAACTATGAAGGAAGGTGAGTTAGAGTCAGAAAAAAAGACAAGAAAGGTGTTTTTCTTGACATTTAGTCAAGGTCAATCAAACATCTGAAGAGAAAGAGCAATGTTGTAATATGTGCCGTATGCTCAATGCATCAATTTTGTAATAAAATTATATGCTGAAAGCAGCATATGTTTAAAATCATGCCTAGTGACAGAATTTTAGTAGTTTAGGGGCCGAAATAGATGGAATACATTCTTATTACTAAGACTGTAATTTTCCTTTCTTTGCTACTCTTCTTTTTCTTCATTCTGTTACTATGGTCTCTAGAATAAAACAGCATATTTCCTAATGCAGTAAACAGGTCCCCCATAAAGCTACCTTTTCTTAAAAAATCTTGGTTAGGTTATACCACAGAAAAGTACAGCAAAATGATACATCATTTGAACTTCTTTAAATGGAAACTTCTAAAAAATATTCAGGTTCTCTCATGTTACTTTGGCATGAGTGTGGGCATATGTGTATGTGTGTGAAACTCTGTGGACATTTTTCATCTTCTTTAATTTCTTTATTGCTAATTTCCATCCCATCTGCAACTTGGTACTCATGTCCCTAGATCAGCATACAAATGAGAATTTCATTAACTTTAAAGCTTAGCTACAACCAAAAATATTAATATTAAAGCCAGAATCATAGTTAGTATGATTTACGCAAAAAAGACATGATTTTCCCTTGCTCTGTTGTCCCTGGGTTGTCCCAGTTTCATCGTCTGTTCAGTTTCTGGTTCAGTCTGAAAAAAATTTCTTGAAAGAACACTAGCTAGATCCCTGTTATCCCCAGGGTTCCGTATCCTGTCAGCCCCTCTTTCTGGTGTGAGGCCAGAAGGCTAATCTTATATGCTTAAAGGCACATGGGAGAAAAAACTCTAAAAATATACATCTGTGCTACTAAGATTTTGAATGAAAAAAAGATAAAGTAGATTTTATTCAAGTGTGCTAATTTTACACTCAAATACTACTACTGAAATTTATGGCTGCTGAGATTCAACACCATGATTTGATGGTTAATGTTGCTGCCACATTTTCAATAAATCAACCATATGACTGTTACATTCACTGGTACTGTGCTGAGTATTCAGAAGAATATAAAGGGATAGAGACGGTTCCAAAATAGGAATGTAATCTGGCTCCACTCTCCATGGAATTCTCCAGGCAAGAATACTGAAGTGGGTTGCCATTTCCTTCTCCAAGGGATCTTCCCATCTAGGGATGGAACCAAGGTCTCCTGCATTGCAGGCAGATTCTTTACTGTCTGAGCCACCAGGGAAGCCAAAAATTGTGATAGTGGGAGGGAAAGATATATTTAAAAACATTTGGTATGTATTAACCCAGGAAACCATATACAAATATTAATAACAATATGTATGATTTCACTTGTAAGACAGTCTAGAAAAGTCAAAACTATAGGGAGAAAAATCTGATGAATAGTTATCAGGGTGTAGGGAGGGTTCACCACAGAGGGCACTATAGAACTTTTGGGACTGGTGGGATTGTTTTATATCTAGGTTGCCATGGTGGTTACCAAAAGATATGCTTTACAAAGGGTAAATTTTCCTAATCTGATATTCTTCTCAAAAATATACTCATTGCAGTATTATTCATCTCAAAGGATAGCTGTCCATACTTCCTGTTACTTTTTCTAAAGACCTTGAAGTCATCCTGAGTTCTTCCTTTATTCCACACATCACATCCAATCCACAAATCTTGTTGGCCTTACCTTTTATAATTTGATTATAGTTAAAACATAATCAGGATTTAACTGCTGCTCACTATTTCAGTAGCCTGGTAGTTGTTCTCTCTGTCTGTTCCAAGAGAAACTGAGAATGCCCTTTTTAAACTTTAAATCAGATTATGTGAGCTGTCTGCTTAAAATCTCCCATAAAGAAAAAAAAATTCCTGTGTATCACCACTGGCTATATCACTCTGCGTAAAATACAAAATTCTTCCGCTGACCTATAAGTTCCTATATGATTTTGTGATCCCCTCCCAACACACACCTACGTACTCACACATACATACTTATTTCTTAATTACTTACTCCTCCCACACTGGCCTCCTAAACACGTCATGCTCATTCCCTACTTGGAGCCTCTGTACATGGTGTTTCCTGTACCCAGAACACTTTTCTTCCTAACACGCAGGTAGTTCTTTACCTAAACCCTTTAATCTTTATAAGGTCACCTTGTTAGTTGTCATCTTCTTCAGCCACTGTGTTTTTCAGTGCCATCCACTCACACTTCCTTTTCTCCTTTCTTGTTTCATTTTCTTACCATATTGTTGTAGGAAAGGCCCCACCCCCCTTCAGGGCCCCAAGAGTGAGCTCTTGTCTAACACTCAGAAAAGAATTGTCTGAGGAGACACGTGCTGACAAAGCAAGAGATTTTATTGGGAAAGGGCACCCGGGTGGAGAGCAGTAGGGTAAGGGAACCCAGGAGAACAGCTCTGCCATGTGGCTTGCAGTCTCAGGTTTTATGGTGGTGGGATTAGTCTCAGGGTTGTCTTTAGCCAGTCATCTGACTCAGAGTCCTTCTTGGTAGTGCAGGCCTTCTTCAGCCAAGATGGATGCCAGAGAGGATTCTGGGAGGTGGTTGGATATGTGGTGTCTCCTTTTGACCTTTCCTGAGCTCTTGTGTTTGGTGGAGGCTTATTAGTTCCGTGTTCCTTACCAGAACCTCCTGTCTGTAAAACAACTCATGCAAATAGTTACTATGGTGCCTGGCCAGGGTGGGCAGTTTCAATCAGTGTGCTTCCCCTAACAATTTCACCTCCTGTATGTAAATTACTTTTTATTTTCCTATTCTAGAATGCAAACTATAGGAGGGCAGATTATTTGGTCTGTTTTTTCCTCCATGTTTGGAAAGAAAAGTTTGATTTCTCAAAAACATGTGTTAATGGATGCTATACCTGGGAACTAGAAATGAGTCTCTGCCATAACAAGTACTATGAAACACATTCAGAGCAAGCTGTCTGCCCCTGGTAGTTTCTCTGCATACTTCCTCAATTTGAGCAGGTCTTGTCAGATGAGATTAAAATGTCTTCACAACAACCAAACATGGAGCACCGAGAACAAAACCCCATGTGTGTACCCCAATGTTCATCGCAGCACTGTTTACAATAGCCAGGACATGGAAGCAACCTAGATGTCCATCAGCAGACGAATGGATAAGGAAGCTGTGGTACATATACACAATGGAATATTACTCAGCCATTAAAAAAAATACATTTGAATCGGTTCTACTGAGATGGATGAAACTGGAGCCCATTATACAGAGTGAAGTAAGCCAGAAAGAAAAACAACAATACAGTATACTAATGCATATATATGGAATTTGAAAGATGGTAACGATAACCCTATATGCGAGACAGAATAAGAGACACAGATGCGTAGAAAAATTTTATGGACTCTGAGGGAGAAGGTGAGGGTGGGACGTTCTGGGAGAATAGCATTGAAACATGTATATTATCATATGTGAAACAGAACACCATTCCATGTTCGATGCATGAGACAAGGGCTCAGGGCCGGGGCAATGGGATGACCCAGAGGGATGGGATGGGGAGGGAGGTGGGTGGGGGGTCCAGGAAGGGGAACACATGTAAACCCATGGCTGATTCATGTCAATGTATGGCAAAAACTATTACAATATTGTAAAGTAATTAGCCCCCAACTAAAATAAATAAATTTATATAAAAAAAAACAACCCATGTTATCTGAAAGTAGCAAGGGAGGAAGGAATTACAGTTCACCTAGGTGATTGCTTTGGTGTAGAACACTGGAAAGAGAACATCTTGCCAGTCTGCTCGAGATAACTAGCATAGTCAAGTGTCAAGCGTTGCTGCTGACCTCATTAATACAACTCCTCAGGGAGAGATTTTTACCTAGAAGAATTAGCCTTTCCTCTCTGAGAGCACTGAAAAGACCTCCTCCAGCCTCTGGTGAGGATCTGAGCTTCTCCATTATCACATCTGGTTACAGAAAAGAAAGTATTTTAATTCATCATTACTTTCAGATAAGTGAAGAAAGAAGCCTCTCAATAAGTGTGAATAGATTTTGGTAAACAAATGGAATTTATTTTTTTTTGAAGGAAGATTTACACAGCAAGTTTATCCGCTCTGTCTACTGCAGTTTAGCTGTCTAGACTTGAAGGGCTGACTTCAGTTGTCTTCAGCATATGTTGTGACCAAGCAGAGCTTTAATGAAAATTCAGTGACTATACCCCTTCCTCTCCAAAGATTTTTGAGGAGATTCTCCAAAGAAAATTGCGTTTGCAGACTTTGTTTCTCTAATAGGAGTTTCTGCATTCTTATTGCATGTTGTTTTGAAATGCACTATAAATAACAGGCAGCTTTATTGACCTTTGGCCATCTTCAGGAAAGGTCTAGTATTTGTGAGTTACTTTCAGTTTACTTTAAGTGCATCAGTGAGTCAGTCTCACCTCACCTTAAAAATAAAGCACTAGGATTTTTCCTTCCTTCCCACTCAAAGAACCACAGTCTATATGCCTCCATTTTGCACCTTATGCTATACTCTCCTGGATAAGAAGCTTTATTGTGAGAAGTTGAGTGTAATTTTTAAAATACTTTGAAGCAAAACAAAGAAGGTTTAATTCCAAGTTCTTCCCCTGGCTAGCTATATGGTCTTTGCTGAATTCTCTGTGTCTTAGCTTCATCACCTATAAAATGAGGACTATTACACTGTCTGTTTAGAGTTACTGGGAGGATTAAATGAGATAAGTATAGGATTTCAAACAATATCTATCATACTATAAATGCTTAATAAATGTTAACTTCTGTCATTAACACACTCTAAGTTCAAGTATCAGCATTTAATCAAAGTCACACTTAGTCAATCAGGTGTGATTGACATTTCTTATGAAGTGATAAGTAGCTTGCCCCAAACTCCCATACAGTGTTTAAATGGAAATAAAAGTTTTGTAGCATCAGTAACAGCAAGGATAGCATAAGTGAAAAATTGTGTTTAGCAATATATGGAAGGACTAGTTTTTCAACTTATGCTGGATCTATGTTATAATAAATCCCAAACAGAGGAAAATATTTAAGGGAAATAGAGGATATGTATTATTAGCAAATCAATAAGTTCAATGATTTTTATTAATTTACCTATATTTAATGAAATAGATTTTTCATGTTTAAACAACAACCAAAGACCCTGGAATTGGATGTCTGTACTTCCATGTCATGTTATGGATAGCATGTAACCTCTATTACATAGACTATTTAAAAAAGTAATTATTTTAATATGTTTATCCCCTAAAGGCAAACTAAACACTATTGTAATTAATAGTTTGCTACTATTTGTTTGCTAGAAAATAGGCCTAGGAAACATAATATGTATGTGTGCTTCAGTGTGTGGATATATACTTGATGTGCATGTGTGTGTGTGCACGCACATATTTGAGTCCTTGACCATTTTCCAGAGTGTCTTATACATATTTTATAAAGATGTATATAGAAATGAATATTTATTTTTTAACCTTGAGATTTTATTGATATTTTTCTCTACCTCATATATATTTTGTTTGAAAGCACTCTGCAAATCAGAAAGCACTGAGGTTACATTTAAGTGAGAAATAGAGAAAGTGAGAAATATTTCAAGTATAATGTTAAATTTTTTGTATGCTTTTTATTATTGGCTTCTTGATCAGCAATAGAGCAGTATTCTATTAACAGATGCACCAAGGAGAACGTATGATAGGGAACAAAAGCACTAATTGTATGTGTTAAAAGTATAACAGGTTCCTTTTTTCACTGAACCCAAAACATTTTTTTTTAAAAACTCATGAAAGTGTCTTCTTGTAGTACTTACAAGAATTGTATATTTTTATCATTCTTGAGTGGTAATGGAAACATTAAAAAGAGCAAAATAAATATACAAATGACTCATGTAAGTATAGGAAAAGGACACTGAAACAGATTGTTTTGGTGGCAATTGAAAGAATTGAAAAGAAGGCTTTCTATATAGATCTGTATATTTTAGTTCCTATTGCCTTATTAGCTGAATTAGGATTTGTAGACAAAAATCTCTTGAGCTAGGATTTCACTGTTTTACTCTATTTTCCACTCAACCTGGAGGAGACACTTTCTCCATTTTACATTCAAATGGTAGAGTTTTTTTAAAAAAATGAAATTCCCCTTTCAACATTTCTCTGGTTATGATAAGGTTTTGCATGTCCCTAATCCCTGCCACAGGCTTTACACATGACAAAGAAACCTCTGATAAAAGATAAGGGGAAGCTTACAATTTCTTTGGAGACTTTTCAGGAGGACTTACATCCACACTTCATTGTGACTTCTGCTTATAGTTCTCAAATAAAAGAAGGCACATTTAGCATGAAAAGCAGCTCATGAAAAAAGTCAATGGATTTTGATTTTTTTATTCTTTTATTAAAAAAAATGTAACAGACACAGTCTTCCAAAATTAAAAAAAAAAAAGCGCATAATGTTTAGAATTCTGACAAAGCACAACCTCGAGATAAAATGATAGTGGTTACTTCTGCCTAAAATTCTCATATGCTGAATTTTAAATTAATATGTGGGAAAATTCTAACTTGTAACAGGTGAGAAGCATGAAGCTCTCAGTGTCATAAAGACATAGCATGTCTTCTAAGCCTACTGGAAAGTATAAATCTAAAACTTATCAGAAGATCTGTAAGACCAGCTAAAAATGACATATTAGCATACAGGTATTATGCCTATTAAAATGCACAGTCTTTTGCCACACAAGAATGAGCCTTTAATTAGAGTGTAAGTGTTAGTCGCTCAGTCGTACCCGACTCTTTGTGACCCTATGGACTGTATGTAACCTGCCAGCCTCCTCTGTCCATGGGATTTCCCGGACAGGAATACTGGAGTGAGCTGCCTTTCCCTTCTTCAAGGGATCTTCCTGACCCAGGGATCAAACCCAGGTCTCCTGCATTGCAGACAGATTCTTTACCATTTAAGTCACCAGGGAAGCCCCTGTGCAAAGAAATCCTTCATACTGGTGAATTAAGATATATTCCAGACTGATGCTCAAAGACTTGACTGATGTCTGTCTTAGATTACATCATGGTCCATTTTACAGCCAACAGAAGTAAAGTATGACATTCAGTAACCACTAAAACCATAGGGACCCCAGATTTCTTGAGATAGTTGCTCAGCAGTTCACTACTGTGGTTTTTAAAAGAGGTATGGAGTCTGCTTTTGAATTTAATGGAAACACAATCAAACACAGAACCACACTCTGTTTTTGCTGAGCTGCTTTTAAAAGCTAGAGAAATTTTTAATTTACAATACCCTGTTATTGTAATCTTTCTCCAGCTCAAAAATTCACCAATTATATGATCATAGTCAAATTGCTATTCCAGTTTTTGTCTAAAAAACACTTAATATGCCGAGTCTGTTTCTCTCCTACAAGGGAGAAAACAAATCCTCCATCAAATTTACATTCGTATGTTTAAAAGATTTCTTTAACAGATTAATCCTAAGGCATCAAGCCTCTCTGTACCTTGTATTTGCTATTCAAGTTGTGGTCTGCAGACTTAGAGTATCAGCATAACCTGGGAGCTTGTGAGAAATTTACAATCTCAGGACCCACCCCAACTCTACTGGATCAGTAGCTCCTATGTAATGAGATCCCATATAATTCACAAGGGCATTAAAGCCTGAGAATTCCTGCCCTACAATCTTCTTTTTCAGTCTTCTCATTTAAGGACATGCTCAGTTCAAATAACATGAAAACCCTGCTTTTGCATTTTCCTATAAACACCTTTACCTCAGGTTCATTTGCTAAGGTACAATCATTCTTTTGGAAGGTGGCTGGTCCAATGCAGTTCCTACAATAGAAGAAAGAGCTCCTAGGTCTTTATTTAATTTCTTTCCAGCATAGATTTACAACAAAGGTCCTGCCAATACTGTAGAGTCTAGACAATACTAAAAAAAGTAATTACATTAAATTTCATAGCAATAGAGTCTCATAGACCAATTCTAATATTTTTCACAATAGGACTTCTGGCAAGGGTATCTTATATGTTTCTGTCAAGTTCTTGTCAAAGTTTACAGGTAAAAAAAAATTTTTTCCCTGACAGCCTGAGGCTTTAAGATTTGGCTCCATGAATCAATGAAAAGCATTCATTGAAGCTCTTCTGCTAGCTGTGGGAAGACAATTGTACTAGTCTAGTGCTTATAATACTATCTAAGGCATGTTGTTCTTTTTTGAGCCACAGAACAAGAAATAATTTTGGAAGAAGTTATAATCATTTAATACTTGTTCCTATAATCCATCTTTATTTTGGTATTTGTTTATTCTGTATTACATGCTTTATTAAAAATGAATTTTCAAACACTGCCTGCTATCTTTGAGTCTATACATTTGCAGACTCAAATGTATGCTGCACACAAAGGCCTGTTTTACTTATTCACAGTTTATACCTGCAGTAAAATTGTGGGTAGCAGAGCAGGATGGAAATATTACTCTTGACTCCCTTTATTGTCCACTCTCCTTATCTCTGAGTTAAAGAATTTTCATGGAAACCCATAATAATTTTGTGATTCAAAAGACACTGTAATTTTGCATACCATTTTAGGGATTTTTGTTAACTGATAGGAACTACATAAATCTAACGGGTATAAAAAAGAAAAAAAATCTAATGGGTGTTTATTATTTTATAGTCTTCAATTTTCAACTTAAAGCACCAGAATATGGTCTGAAAGTGTTTTAGGTTATATCTACTTTCAATTCTTATTTTCTTGTCCAAACAGATTCTGGTAAAAACAATCACAACCGAATGTTTTGAAAATGTCTATTTTCTTCCTTTATTTCCAAGGTTTTTCATGCACATGTACATTAACATATGCAGACACATATACAAACACGCATGTGTGCATGTGGGCTAAATTGCTTCAATGGTGTCCGACCCTTTGCAACCCTATGGACCGTAGCCTGCCAGTCTTCTGTGTCCATGGGGTTCTTCTCTAGGCAAGAATACTGGAGTGGGTTGCCCTGCCCTCCTCCAGGAGATCTTCCTGACCCAGGGATCAAACCTGTGTCTCTTATATCTCCTGCATTAGCAGACAGATTCTTTACCATGAGCGTCACCTGGGAAGACCCACAACACAAATATGTAGGCAATTTTCTTTTGTCTTTGTGACTTATTTCAGAAAATGATGAAAAAAGTTAGCTTCTCTTGGCATCCCACCCCCTTTTCTCCTTCCCATGAGATACCAGAAAATGTACAGGGATTTTAAAGTCCCTGTTAGTAAGAAGAGCACAGAAACAAGTCAGAAATATTGGAGAAAAATTAGCTTTAATCAGTGACATTAGATACAGTCCTGTATTTGAGAGCATTTAATCCTATGAAATGTTTTAAATTGTTGGTAACCCAATTTGCCTGAAAATATTTAGAAATGTCAGTGATGAGGAGGTTGGTTGGGAGAGAAGGATTGTGCCTGTTCCCCAGAAGAGGTGATCTACGGAAGAAGCAGAGGTTTTCCTTTGCTTTATTGCTGCACCAATCTGTAGATATTCATGTGCTCCACTTTGAGATATGCAAAGCAATTCTGCTAACTTATTTTGAGAATCCCTTTGAATGCTCTTGGGAGGTTTGAGAATAGGGTGAGATTACTATTCCAGTCTCCAGATATCTTAGGAAATGCTTTCCAGGTCTAATCTTTTACTTTTCTATTTGAATGTATGATTTCTTTTCATTGCACATCTTTTCATTTTTCCACCTTCTTCCCCCAGTACATACAAAAGCTTTAATTGAAAAGTTGTTGTGTTTTTTCACTGCTGACTCAACACTTTAGGTTGTAGCTCTAATTACCCCTGTGAGGTTCAGATAATAGCTTCAACTTCACTGAGTTTTCCCAGCTTCCCAAAGTCATATATTAGAGCCTGCAATAACATGTCATAAATCTTTCTATTAAACTTCAATTTCTATAGTCAAGTCAGTGGAAGATCAACAAAAACCGCGTGGCTTTTTTACATTACCCCAGTAAGAGGTGCAAGCAATTATTCCTTCAGCCTGTAAAGTGTTTGTCTTATATTACAAATTGTTAGTCACAGTAGAAAAGACAGGTATAACCTTAGAAGAATTTCAAACTATGTCTTGAGGCACACTAGAAAAGGTTCAAAAATCAATTAGGCAAGAAATCTAACTACTGGTATTAAAAAGAGATCAAATATAATTGCTTAGCCCCAAGATTGACCTGTGAAAATTATTTCTTCTTAATAGTCTTCTCAATAAGACACACTGCTTTACAAATTGAATATAAGTATACATATTATATAATTCTGATGTAACAGGAAGACTATTACATCCATTCATACTGGACATGTACTAATAGTTTTGAAGAAACAGTCAATAAAATCAAATGAAGCTTAAAACTGTCATAGATGCAGAATTTTCAGGGGTGAGTTTGACATATCCCACCTGTTTTTCTCAACCTGCTGCAATTGCCCACCTGATTTCTCCTTTTACTTCAAGGCAAGTCATATGGGTTATCCCGGGCTGTGTAGTTAGGCTTGGGTTTGTATCTTATACTCCACACTAGTTGTGTGAACTTGAGAAAGTTATTAACCATCATGAGTTTCAGGCCATGAACAAAATGAAGATTATAATGATACCTCATTGACTGGGTTCAGTTCAGTTCAGTCACTCAGTCATATCTAACTCTTTGCGACCCCATGGACTGCAGCACGCCAGGCTTCCCTGTCCATCACCAACTCCCAGAGCCTACTCACGCTAATGTCCATTGCATCAGTAATGCCATCCAAGCATCTCATTCTCTGTCATCCCCTTCTCCCGCCTTCAATCTTTCGCAGCATTAGGGTCTTTTCCAATGAGTTGGTCCTTCACATGAGGTGGCCAAAGTATTGGAGTTTCAGCTTCAGCATCAGTACTTCCAATGAATATTCAGGACTGCTTTCCTTTAGGATTGACTGGTTGGATCTCCTTACAGTGCAAGGGACTCTCAAGAGTCTTCTGCAACACCACAGTTCAAAAGCATCAGTTCTTTGGCACTCAGCTTTTGTTATTGTCCAACTCACATCCATACATGACTGCTGGAAAGACCAAAGCTTTCACTAGATGGACCCTTGTTGGTAAAGTAATGTCTCTGCTTTTTAATATGCTGTCTAGGTTGGTCATAGCTTTTCTTCCAAGGAGCAAGCGTCTTTTAATTTCATGGCTGCCGTCACCATCTGCAGTGATTTTGGAGCCCCCAAAAATAATGTCTCTCACTGTTTCCATTGTTTCCGCATCTATTTGCCATGAAGTGATGGGACCGGATGCCATGATCTAAGTTTTCTGAATGTTGAGTGTTAAGCCAACTTTTTCACTCTCCTCTTTCACTTTCATCGAGAGGCTGTTTAGTTCTTCTTCACTTTCTCCCATAAGGGTAGTGTCATCTGTGTATCTGAGGTTATTGATATTCCTCCCGGCATTATTGATTCCAGCTTGTGCTTCATCCAGCTGGGCATTTCGCATGATGTACTCTGCATAGAAGTTAAATAAGCAGGGTGAAAATACATAGCCTTGGCATACTCCTTTCCCGATTTGGAACTTGGCTGTTGTTCCATGTCCAGTTCTAATTGTTGCTTCTTGACCTGCATACAGATTGACTGGGTAGTTGTGGGGATTAAAGGAAAAAGTACATGTAAACGGCTTCAACTGTGCCAGGATGATAGTTAATACTCCAAGAATGCTGATTCCTGTTGTTATTTCATCTTGGGTGAACTTCTGACAGCCTCAGAAATTTGATGTTGTTTTTTTTTTTCTCCTGTGGCCCCACTGTATTTTTTTGATAGACGTTATTTTTTAGACCCTTTTAGGTTCACAGAAAATTTAAATGGAAGGTACAGAGAATTCCCTTATACCTGGTGCCCCTCACATGTGTAACCTTCATTATCAACATCCTCCACTATCATGGCACATTTGTTACAGTCAATGAAACTATACTGACACATCATTATCACGCAAACTCCATGCTTTACATTAGGGTTGACATTTGGTATCGTGTATTCTATGGGTTTTGACATATATATAATGACATTTTCACTATTATTGTATCACACAGGGTAGTTTCACTGCCTTAAAAATCCTCTATGCTCTGCCCTAGCCCTGGCTTCTGGCAACAACTGATCCTTTTCCGGTCTCCATAGATCTGTTTTCTCCAGTATATCATATGGTTGGAATTATAGAATATGCAAGCTTTTCCAATTGACTTCACAAAGAGTTGGACAAGACTGAAGTGACTGAGCATGCACGCACTAAAGAATATCTTGGTTACTTCCAAGTTTTGGCAGTTGTGAATAAAGCTGCTATAAATATCCATGTGCAGGTTTTTGTGTGGACAAAAAAATTTAGTTTATTTGGTTGAATACCAAAGAGTGCAATTGCTGAATTGTGTGGCAAGTGTACATTTAGTTCTGAAATAAACTATCAAACTGTCTACCAAAGTACCTGTACAATTTTGCATCCCCATTGGTGATGAATGAGAGCTCCATATCTTGCCAGGATTTGATGTCTTCAATGTTTTAAATTTTAGCCATTCTAATAGAGGTATAGTTGTATCTTATTATTTTAAAGTGTGATAATTTAATGACAGATGATTTGGAGCATCTTTTTATGGGCGTATTTGCCAGTGGTGAATCCCTTTTGGTGAAACGTCTATTCAGATCTTTGACCTATTTTTTTAATTTGGTAGTTTGTTTTCATGTCAATGAGTTTTAAGAGTTTATTGTATATTTTAGATAAAAATCATTCATCTGTTAGGTCTTTTGCAAATTTTTTCTCTAAGTCTGTTATATTCAGTTCAGTTTAGTCACTCAGTCGTGTCCAACTCTTTGCGACCCCGTGGACTGCAGCACGCCAGGCTTCCCTGTCCATCACTAACTCCCGGAGCTTGCTCAAGCTCATGTCCATCGAGTTGGTGATGCCATCCAACCATCTCATCCTCTGTCATCCGCTTCTCCTCCTGCTTTCAATCTTTTCCAGCATCAGGGTCTTTTCCTGTGAGTCAGTTCTTCGCATCAGATGGCCAAAGTATTGGAGTTTCAGCGTCAGTCCTTCCAATAAAGATTCAGGACTGATTTCCTTTAGGAAGGACTGGTTTGATCTCCTTGTCTGTTATGTAGTCTTCTTTATATCACTCATTTTAGAGTTCAGCTGGTATAGGTCTCACATTTGATGTATCAATGTGTGTGTATATAGAACTTATCTTTGAAACAGGAAACACTGAGTTTACTTTGTATCTTTGATAGACCTATATAGTCCCCTGTATGGATAAAGGTACTTGATTAATTGACCAAGTGAATGATTAATGTCCAATTGAAGTCATCATTTCAGTGTCATGATACCCCAAATGAAGGAGTTCCATAGAGCAGCAGTCCTCAACTTTGTTGGCACCAGGGACTGGTTTCATGAGAGTGAATTTTTCCACAGACTGGGGGTGGTGGGTAGTTTCCAGATAAGTCAAGTGCATTGCATTTATTGTTCACTTTATTTCTAATCTAATGCTGCCGCCATCTGACAGAAGGTACCAGTCCATAGCCTGGATGTTGGGTACCCCTGCCATAGCGGGACCCTAGGGGCAAGGCTTGACGCAAACTATATGAGGTTCCTGCTTCATTTTTCAACATATCTTTTCAACATATTAAGATGGATTCAAAATGAGCATTAAGGACAAAGAGAGTCACAAAAAGATTCTCCTACAATTGGACTTAAACTTTCCAAAGCCTTTTCAGAGTTAAGGGATTTATAGGTAGATCACTTGTATAGGCAGAGGATTGTATAGGGACAGTCATTGGATTATACAACAGAGGCCTCAGAACAAGGCAAGTTATGGCTAATCCTTTTTTGGTACGGATTTCAAAGCTTTCATGGACATAAAATACTCAAAAATATTTTGAGAATATTCCATGTTCTGAGACATCATGTGTCAGCCAAACATCAATTTGGCATATGTGTGCTTGAAAAGCTTTAAATTCCTGTGAATCAGAGGAGTCATATATACAAGTAATTATAAAGTGAAGTGAAGTGAAGTGAAAGTCGCTCAGTTGTGTGCAACTCTTTGTGACCCCATGGACTATACAGTTCATGGAATTCTCCAGGCCAGAATACTGGAGTGGGTAGACTTTCCCTTCTCCATGGAATCTTCCCAACTCAGGGATCGAACCCAGGTCTCCTGCATTGCAGGTGGATTCTTTACCAGCTGAACCACAAGGGAAGCCCACAAGTAATTATGGTGCATGGTAAATAGTTACATGTGATAAGGATGTGCAAAATCAGGAGAGGAATAAATTAATTTTGACTGGGGCAAAGCGTAGGCCATTGACTCATCAAGCAGATATTTATTAAGCACCTACAGGAGTTCAAGATCCATATGGAATAATAGGCTGCAGGTATCAGTTGTAAAGATCTCGCACCTTCAAGATCCTTGCCCTGCAAGAATCAGCTCCCAGGGTAGTGAAGGCTTCAGGAATGAATATCAGGAAAAACCTTTTGAAAGAGGTAATTTTGGGACTTGACATCAGGGGGTGGTAGGATTTAGATTTTGGAGATGTGAAAGATGTGAAGGGAAGCACATTCCAGATATTGGCAACAGAAATGGCAAAGGCACCTGACTGTCTTACTTTTCAAAGAGCAAAGAATCTAATTTCTAGTTTCTATTGATGATCATTTTATATCCAAGATTGTATTGTAAACATACTAGATTATTGAAACTTCCTTTGACCTAGACATTATTTTAAATATTTTACCATTTTAAAAAGAACTCATGTAATCCTTCTTGCCTGGAGAATCCCAGGGATGGGGGAGCCTGGTGGGCTACCGTCTATGGAGTCGCACAGAGTCGGACACGACTGAAGTGACTTAGCAGCAGCAGCAGCAGCATGTAATCCTTATTAGATCTCTGACGCACATATGACTTTTATTCCCAACTTTACTAAAGGAATCAATGGGATTCCTTGCCTCACATAGGACTGGGACACACCTGCCCATTTGACACAGCTCTACACTGCATGCCGGAGCCACGACAAAGCTTTCCCTGTTCTGTCTCCACAAAAGAGTCCAAAACCTAAAATATTTAAAAAGTGTGCTCCAAGATTTGTCTGTAAAAACAAACATGATGAGAGAGAGAGATTGCTCTGAGCCAGTAAATATGGACTTATCGAGACTAAAGTCTGAATAAGCAACATCTTGTGAAACATGGGGTTTTTATTTTCTGGAAAATGGTGGAACTGGAAGGCACCTGCTTAGATGAGAGGATATAATGACAGATAAAGAGAGAAAGCAGGGGATTTTGACTTCTCTTATTTAGAGTTTATCTTCTTTATCAAGCAAAGTGATACACTGGAAAGGGTAATATGGATCAGAGGAAGTTTAAGCACAAGATAAACAAGAGTGTTCATGTTTTCAGACAGCAGAGCTGGAAGGGAATATTTTGGATGAAGAAAAGGTTTGAGTAAAAGCAACACAGATGGAAGATCTGGAGGGGGGTAGTTAAAACCCTGTAATTGCCTTTTCAAATCCACAAGAATAAATACAGAGAAGAGATCTTGCTAATGAGCAGTGTGTAGAGGCCTGAGAATTTTAGTTTACAAAGCTCAGATCAGCAACTAGTGAGTGTGACTATTAAAAAGTCCAGACAATATTGATGGGAAAATAATGCCTTAATTAAGAAAGAAAGCACACTGTTTATTACCCATCTTATGCAATGCAGTTAAATCAATGTGTTCTATTAAGGTCCTTTAGAATCTAAGTTTATTAGCAAGCTGGGGATCTGAAGAATGAATGGTTAGAAAAATTTCTCTTAATGATTGATAGTTAAAGAATGGAAAAATGACTCTCCAGAAGACTTGAGCTGAGAGTAGAAAAAAAGGACTGGGTTACTATTTGCAAAAAGGTGAAGGGTCATCATATGGGAAAGGGTACAGATCACACTGTACTGATCCGTACTGCAGATATATTAAAGAGAGGTAGCTTTCGGTTCAAAAGGATTTTCAAAAACAAACAGGTCGCTTAGAGAAGTAGTAACATTAATGGAAGGTTTCAAATGCCTTTGCCCCAGATATTTTAGAAGTTTACTGCATCCAGAGAGAGTTGGGCCTAAGACCTCTTTCCTATTTTATGATTTGTGTTATTTTATTATTCAGTGTTTTAAGAGTCTTTGGCAAAATCTTAATTTCTTTCACCAGTTATATCGTGGTGCTTCATGGCATAATCTAAATAATGGACCAATAGAAATCCTATGAATTTCTTATGTTTATGGTTTCCAAAATAAATAGCTCTTGTAACTTAGTTTTAAATAATTTGAGAAAATAGATGGAAAGAAAGCATTATACCTAGTGGGAGTCAATTCAGAGGTACAAGTTTTGGAAAGGAAATGAGAGGCAGAGGATATTGACAGTTTTGTCTTTTGGAATATCGATGTTTGGAAAGGAAACTCAGTATATGAGCATTCTCATAAAGTATCAATAGGGGAACAATAGAACATTTTTATGACTAGTGAAGTGAATGAGTCAATACCTGTTATGTAGTCTAAATTAAAACCTAGGTGCAAAAATATCCACTCAACTATATTTGGTACCAAATATTATCCAATAATGGAAAAACAAGACAAAAGGAGTGCTAGAATTGATCCCTCCATTCAAGTGCCACCTTCTACCAATTTTTTATTGCTGAAGATATTATTTTGCATGTATGCACACACCCCACATAGAAATTTGGAAAATGAATTAGGCTTGAAATTATTTTTTATGTTGAAGTTTATGCAGATTAAAGAGTCTGCTTCTCTCTTATGTCCCCTTGGTAATGACTGCTGCTATTCTCCATGTCCTCCTTCTTGTTTGCCTTACACATCTGCCTTAGCTTGACACAAGAGATAAGAAACTCTCGTATGGCCAATGCCATTTCCCTTAGCTTAGTTTGTTGTGTTAATGATATCAACATCATGAAAATATAACTGGATGTAAATCAAAACCATTGTCAATATAACCATGCAGAGTATATTCTTCTTTTGTGTTCGACTACCTTTATTTTTTGATAAGTTGTATACAGCAGAAACCCAGGAAACAGTATTCTGTATGTCATTAATAATTGAAAATAAACACACTCTATAAGTAAAAGTTAGAGATTGTTCCCTGGGAACATCTATACTACTTCAGGATAGTCGCCAGTCACAACCACAGTGAATGTACCTACAAATTTGATGAAAAACATCAACTGTGAGTGTAGAATCTTCACCAACCATTGCTAAGGCATCTTGCCATCCTGGTAGAAACTAGATTTGATTGTTTACTTTTCCTTTCCTTTTTTCTTTTTTTTTTTGTTTGTTTGTTTAGCTGAGTTTTCCATTCATTGCCCAACAGTAGTTCTGAAAGAGTTGGACACAATTTAGTGACTGAACAATAATAACAACGAAAGTTCTCCAAAATTGAATAGTTATGAATTAAAATGTATTAGGGTATACAAAATTGAAAAGGCTAAATTGTAGAATAAAATTAAAAACTGAAAATAATAATCTAGAAAATGAAGAAACTTAGATAGCAGAAGAGTTAAATAATTTGTTCATGGTCATAAGCTTAGTTAGGGACAAAACCCGCAGGCTCCTTGATTCTCAAGCTACCACTCATCATTTATACTTTCTATGATGGAAAATTTCCATCACAAATAAAGAAAATAACATGATGGATTTCAATGAACTCATCACCTAGAGAATCATTTGCTAAAAAAGTTTATAAACTTTGATTAAACTAATTTATACTTTTTGTTATAAAGTATTTTTCTGAGTGTCTTTTACTATCCCTTATGATAATGCATGTCTTTATGTTGGATCATCTCATTCTTAGAATAGGTTTATGAAGATCAGCACTTTTATGCTATTCAAAGTGCCTGTTTTTCTGTCCAATGGTGAAGTTTTTCAGGTTAGTGGCAAGCACTGTATGAATGTTTTTCTCTTTTCCCCAGTAATTTAAATTATTTACATTTCCTGTCATAGAGCATTGATTGACATGTCTAAGAAAGAGCTAAAACATAAAAATATACTGTAATAGGAATGTTTTTCATGGTAAGCATCATTGTTACTAGTTGACTTAAGGTAGATTTGGTTTTTATCATGCCAAGGGGCAGTCTTCTATTTCTGGTTTACTAAGTGATTTTTTTTTTAAATCAAGAATAGCATTGGATTTACCAAATATCATTACAGAATTCATCTTAGTGATTTTTGTTTTCCTTCATTTGTCTTAATTTAACAATTTTAGTTTGTCCACGTTAATGACTGCCTCATTCTGAAGCGTTACAGCGTTCTTGGTGTACACCCAACATGATCATACACGGCATCTGAAGTCAGAAAGAATCAGACTTTAGTCCTTGGTTTACACTTAGTGGCTGTGCAACTCGGGGGTACATTTCCTCATCTATAAAATGATGATAATAATAGTTACCTCAGAAATGTAAAGCTAAAACCAGTTATTATATAACGTATCACACAAGGGCTGACTCAATAAATGATGCTACATGCAGCAGGCATCTTTATCAGAGTGGATTACTCATTTATATACTATTGAAACTATGTAGGGAGTATGCCAATTAGGATTTTTGTTAACTGTCATTATAATATAAATTGGGGATTTGTGTATGTGTGTGGGTGAATTTCTCTGGCTTTTGTGTAAGAAGTTCTATATCTTATGAAGTTAGATGGGTGATTGTTTATCATTTTCCATATTCTGAGATAGATTTCATTACTGGGAATTACCTATCTCTAGGATGTTTTCCCCCAAAAGGCTAGAGGATAGTAGCATTTAAGACAGACAAGTCTAGGTTCAAGTACTGTTATTCAGCTGATTAGCAGGACTTTGGGCAAATGACAAAACATTTTTATATCTCAGTTTCCTTATCTATAAAAATGGAGGTAATATAACAGCACTGCCTCTCAGAGTTGATGTGAGAATACAATCAATATTCAGTAAATATTTACTTTATGACCCTTATGGGCCAGGACTATGTTCACTGTTATCTGAAAAAAGATTGAGCTGGTAACGTAGGAAGGGGTCATTGACAATTAAAACTTATTGTTTATGTTATTATCAACATTATTAACTGAGATACACTATATAAGCCAAGAACCTTTATAATGGTAATTTCTGCAGTTATTTTTATTCTAGTTTTAAAAATTCAGCTGTTTTTATACTTAAATTTATTGGTTTCAGCTTTTTAACAATATATGAATATACTTAGGTAGATAGCTGAGTAAGTATTCTTTTTTGTTGTTGTCAAGAAATTGACAATTTGCACAAAATTTCTATTGTAATATTGGAGAAGAATGTCCTAGAAAGTAACTTGGGACAGTGTTTGTGATAGAATAATTCTGAAGGACAGTGAGAAGTTAAATAATAATAGTAATTTTTAAAAAGCCCTTAATACTCTCTAAAGATTAAAAAGGTGGTGAACACAATAATGAATGACAGATATACTTTATACAGCTTTCAGCTCGGTAGACTGAGGGACTACAAGACACCATTTAAACTCCCAGGAGAGTTTTGGCTAACAAGATGAAAAGTTGGCTTTTTTTCTTTAGAAACTAAAATATAATACCAGTTCTTTCAAAAAATAAGCTGGATTAAAATTAATAAGCAACTCAGAAATGAATAAGTTCAACAATACTTTTGAAACACTTAGATAGTGTTTATGTTAAAGATAGCAAAATGAATCATTTATTGTTGAAGAGATATTTTAGGTGTTACTGATTTTCTTTTTCTTGTGAATTTATTTGGAGAACTTGAGTACTGTCTGCTTTTAAATCAATAATCACATATGGTACACATTAACCATATATTGTCCATGATCAGTGCATTTTGGTGGCCTATGCTAATATCAGTATAATTATTTGTTTGGGAAATGTGTTGACATAGTCTAGCTCTTATAGCATAGATTGACATTATGATGTTTTAAGCTAAATTATGAGTCAACAATGAAATAAAATAAAAATATAAAATGAAATGCTAAGATAGAATTTCAATTTAAAATTAATTTATAAATCTGTCCTGAAAATATTTTCATAATTTGTTTTTATGGCATTTTTTGGTATAAAATGTAACAGCAAAGTTTGAAATAACTGATAGATCTAATTAAAACAGGAAATTATATTATCATAATTTCCAATAAATATGGAATAATTCAATTTTGACTCAGAAAGCTAATCAAAAGCTTAATGTCACCAAATCAATTCTGCTGGGTTCACATTTGTTGCATCTTGGTCCAAACTTAAATGCTTTCCACATCTCTTACTCACCTATAATTAAGTGTAATTATTGATTCTTGTGAGTTAATCATAGACTATTACTTGTTAGTTGTTAATTGGGATGCAGCCAAAGCCAATATTAAATATTCTTCTTTCTTTCTTTTTTTTTTTTTGATGTCTAAGTATACTCTTTGGGCTTCTCTGGTGGCTCAGCTGGTAAAGAATCTGCCTACAGTGCAGGAGACCTGGGTTCGATCCCTGGGTTGGGAAGATCCCCTGGAGAAGGGAACGGCTACCCACTCCAGTATTCTGGCCTGGAGAATTCCATGGACTGTATACTCCATGGGGTCACAAAGAGTCGGACACGACTGAGTAACTTTCACTTTCACTTTTCAAGCATGCTCTTTACTTGAAGAGAAAGTGTTTGGTTAGTTTTTCTATTCATTTTTCATGGTAGCATGGGTACTATCATTATGACTCCTTGCATGAAGCTTTCTCTTAAATCTGGCATTCTTGCACAGCATCTGGATAAAATTAGTTCAAATTAAAAAGTGGTATCATTAAAAGTTAGACTCATGCTTACAAGCCTAGAGAGAAAGGAAAGATAACAATGATTGAGAGGCCTTTTCAAACAACTAAGATAAAAAATAATTTGAAGAATTATGATTTGTAAGTAGAAAGCTTGAAATATTTATGGAAGAATAGGATTAAAAGAGTCTAAAACATGGCTGTTATGTTTCTAAGAGAGAAGTTAAATGAATTAGATAAAGAGACAAGACTGATATTAATATTTCTAACCATGACCTCAAAAGTTAACTAAGAAAGTTAAAAAATTATAATTAAAATATTTCTAATGGGTCAATTCATATTTCAAATTTCAGCACCTCTATCTATTAAATTGGGACTTTCCTGGTGTCTCAGTGTTAAAGAATCTGACTGCCAATACAGGAGACGCAGGTTTGATCCCTGGATCAAGAAGATCCCCTGGAGAAGGAAATGACAACCCACTCTAGTATTCTTGCCAGGGAAATCCCATGGACAGAGGGGCCTGGTAGACTATAGTCCATGGGGTCACAAAACAGCCAGACATGGCTTAGCAACTAAACAACAACAACAGAAACCTGTTAAATTATGTCTATTATTGTGATAAAGAAATAGCTAATGAAGGTTTATTTCCTACAAGGAATGAGTTGCCATGCCCTCCTCCTGGGTATCTTCCCAACCCGGGAATCCAACCCATGGCTCCTGTGTCTCCTTAAAGACTTCATATAATAGTACTGTACATTGCTTTTTTGATATAATAAAACCAGTTACAGAATTCAAATCTATATTTACTTGCTTATTGATTGTAACACACAGACTTTATCTGCTGGAAGGTCATTAATATTTCTTTTTAAATATTAGGTTTATCACTATTGGAAAACAACAGTGAAAGCCCTCTCTTCCTTTTCAACAGAGTCACAAATTTTATTTAGCAAAAATCTCCATGGCTGTCTTTGTTAGGATGATGATACATTCTATTGGATTTGATTTGAAGTTTGAACACATCTTTCCAAAATGACAACTAACACTGAAAATGATTTAAGTAAATCTGTTAGCTGGGAAGAAAACAGATACAAGGTAAGAGCAGGGATGCAGACAAAGATGCTAGGTAAAAACAGGGAGAGAGGAAAAACACTGGCCATTTCTTTAGTTGATCCCATTATAGAGTCTTTGAGCATCTGGCGATATCCAGAGTTATAATAAAACCTAAAGGGTATGGTGGATCCACTTCTGTTCCCAGGGCTTCTGAAGTATGAGACAATCTGCTCTGACCCTAGTGCAGGGGAAAACTTAGCCAACTAGTGATTCTGAACACCTGGACTCATTTAATGTGCATGGAATAAAAGT
Organism: Giraffa tippelskirchi; assembly: GCF_054371585.1. Taxonomy (NCBI): domain Eukaryota; kingdom Metazoa; phylum Chordata; class Mammalia; order Artiodactyla; family Giraffidae; genus Giraffa; species Giraffa tippelskirchi. The sequence goes on from NC_137278.1 coordinate 69,997,614, forward strand.
TACTGGGCTCTGCCTACCTCCATCTCGACAAGTTTGTCAGTGTTCAAAGCATCATAAAATGACAAGGATTTTGAGGCTCCAGGGGACTCTCACGTGGCCTCTTCTGCTTCCAGGGGATCTTAAAAGGTGTGCAGAGGGAAGCAGCATGCTGTGACTGAAAAGCATCAGTTTGGAATGAAATAGGCTGGGTTGAATGTAACTAGATGTTTTAGCTTAGAGAAGCCACCTACTTGTTTTGAGTGTTAACCATCCTCCACATGATAACTCTAAGGCTGACAAATAGAGTTAGTGTGAGGATTAAAGGTGTGAAGTTTTGAAAAGTAATTGATTTATTGGTTGGTATATACAATAGGAAGGCTGCTGGCATCTCTCTCTTTCCAAAAGGCTTACTAATATCACATCTAAACTGCAATCTCTTTTGAGCACCTTTGGATCCCTTCTGAGAAGCCTAGTAGTTAAGTATGATTAAGCACACAAAATCTGAAACCAGATTGTTTGAGACCAAATCACAGCTCAGATGCTTATTAGGCATCTGTTTTGGGGCAAGTTATTAAGCCCTTTGAGGTTCAGCTCCCTCATCAAATAAATGGAAATAATAGTATATATTCTCATATAGTATTTCTTATAAACTGCTTAAGAGTTCCTACAACATGGCAAGTATCCAGGAAGGATAGCTTTTAGCATCACTACCATCACCATCATCATCAATTCATCATCATGCATCTGCTACCAAATACAGACTTTCTTGAATTTCGGCTCATTAGGGAAGCTTTGGCACTAATGTTACAAAACAGTTAATAAGTTGGATATGGTTTCCATTTAGCCTTAGAAGATATTTGTGATTAATTTCTCAATGGATTTTTATCTTTTCAATGAGTTTTGATTTATTGTCATTTTGAAACAGTGGGCATGTTTGGCGAAGGAATTATATAAGTTGGATATGAGATCACAGCATATTACTCTTGCTATGATTTTAATAATTGAAGATTTATCATAGATAACTCAAACACTGGACAATACAATTAATCAAACGAGACGTGTTTTCCTATATGGCGTTGGCTTTTCAACTATGGTCAAGGCAGACATTTAAATGAGTGTCTTTGTACTTCAATGAGTAGCCACTCTTCAGTACTTGCTTCATAAAAAAGGGCATTTTTCACAGACATGCATCGTCCTTTTGCTCATCAGAGTCAATGACCAGCTCCACCCTAAAGTTCTCAGGGTTCTTTTTCACCCCTAATATAAGGGATTGGTTATTTGAGGGTGAGGGAAACAAAGAAAGATCTAACTAGACAGAAGAAATAATAAAGATCCTGAGGTGGAACCAAACATGTTACATTCATGTAAGTAGAAGTCCTTTGTGATACAGCAGTGAGAAAAAGAGAGAGAATGTATGTTCTTTGGGTGGATGGCTAATAACTTGACCTTGCTTCTAATGGGTGTCTCTCCATCAGGCTTTGCTCTGTTGTCAGAGTCCTCAAGTCTCTTTATTTTTTTTTATTTTTTATTTTTTTATAAATTTATTTATTTTAGTTGGGGGCCAATTACTTTACAATATTGTAATAGTTTTTGCCATACATTGACATGAATCAGCCATGGGTTCACATGTGTTCCCCCTCCGGGACCCCCCACCCACCTCCCTCCCCATCCCATCCCTCTGGGTCATCCCATTGCCCCGGCCCTGAGCATTTGTCTCATGTATCGAACATGGAATGGTGTTCTGTTTCACATATGATAATATACATGTTTCAATGCTATTCTCCCAGAACGTCCCACCCTCACCTTCTCCCTCAGAGTCCATAAGATTGTTCTATGCATCTGTGTCTCTTGTTCTGTCTCGCATATAGGGTTATCGTTACCATCTTTCAAATTCCATATATATGCGTTAGTATACTGTATTGGTGTTTTTCTTTCTGGCTTACTTCACTCTGTATAATGGGCTCCAGTTTCATCCATCTCAGTAGAACCGATTCAAATGTATTTTTTTAATGGCTGAGTAATATTCCATTGTGTATATGTACCACAGCTTCCTTATCCATTCGTCTGCTGATGGACATCTAGGTTGCTTCCATGTCCTGGCTATTGTAAACAGTGCTGCGATGAACATTGGGGTACACGCGTCTCTTTCAATTCTGGTTTCCTCGGTGTGTATGCCCAGCAGTGGGATTGCTGGGTCATATGGCAGTTCTGACCCAGCAATCCCACTGCTGGGCATACACACCTGGGAATAGAACTGCCACAAGTCTCTTTAGAATACCCTCTGGCTCTTCCAGGGGAACCATGAAAAGGGATGATCTCAAGGAACCTCCAGGCTTCCCTGGCAGCTCAGCTGATAAAGAATCCACCTGCAATGCAGGAGATCCCAGTTCGATTCCTGGGTCGGGAAGATCTGCTGGAGAAGGGATAAGATACCCACTCCAGTATTCTTGGGCTTCTCTGGTGGCTCAACTAGTAAAGAATCTGCCTGCAACGTGGGAGACCTGGGTTCAGTTCCTGAGTTGGGAAGATCCCCTGGAGAAGGGAACATCTATCTACTCCAGTGTTCTGGCCTGGAGAATTCCATGGACTTTATAGTCCATGGGGTTGCAAAGAGATGGACAGGACTGAGTCACTTTGCGGGAACCCCCAGTGATCACTGCTGTGGAGAAGTTAGCAATGAATATTTACCTTAAGTTCAAAATGCTCATACATTATTCAGATTTGAGCACTTTGTATGATTTCGCCTTCAAATTTCTAAGCCAAATTGCAGGAAAAATGTTATCTTCTGAATTCACTGATTCAAAATTTTTCCAGAAAAATAATTGGGTGAAAATGTATCTTTTTGTTTGAAGCGAGTTCATTACCTGGAAACTTGCATTTTAGGGACTCAAGCACCAAACTTTGTTGATTTTTCTCTTTCAGGTGAACAGGGAGGTAAAATGGTCAAAGGTGAAAACTTTTCTTTCTTCAGCTAATTTGGAGAGGGTACTTGAAAAACAAGTCAAATGATTTCAAACAGTATTTTTAAGGTAAAAAGTGTACAGAGAACTCTTGCTACATCTCGAGATAAAAGAGCTCTCTAGAGAAATGAGTTAACAAGACATTCTACCCCACAAAGAAACTAAACGTTATGTTACATTAGCTTTGAAATATAAGCATAGAATGATGAATCATTTTTTGACATTGTAGAAGCAAATGACTTTTAGAAAACGTGGTGAGTCCCTGTTGATTCAGAAAGGCTTTATATATCACATTTCATAAAGCACACTGATGAATGAAACTTAGGAACAAACAATTAGATGAATGTCAAGATACATACTGTTAGGTTCTACATTTATATCAACAATTTTCCATTCTTAAATTGGAAGATTTTTAAAATGTGATTAGCCATCTATTTTGCAATTGCTTTATGTCTGCAAATGATGCAATTTAGTTTTTTGTATGTAATTCCTTAATCTAGTTTAATCTTCTAGATAAAATTTCTGAATAATGCCTACATATGTTCATACATAATTTACATTTCTCTGTCTCTACAGAGAGTCCATGTATTTATATCTGGATATGCATATGTATATAACAGCATATGTCTTTTTATTCATATATATTTTCCTCCACATGGCCTGTGCACATACTGTTTCCTCTGCCTGGAAAACTCTTACTCTCATTGCTGACTTTTTCACATCTTCAGCTCCTCAGCAAGGCTTTCCTTAATCACTCAGTGCCTCTCATAACACCCTCCCCTTTTCCTCTTGACCCTTAGCATACTTTATATGCTAATATAAATTTTAATATATAAGGAAATATTAATATATAAAGAAATAATTTTAACATATAAAGAAATAATAAGAGACTTAAAGCTTCATATGGCAGTGGAACTGTCTATTTTGTTAACCCCTGTTTATCCAGAATTTGGCAAAATGTCAGGAGTACAATATAAAATCCATCTTATTTATTGAATGAATGAATCAGTAAATAAATAAATACAAGTGAAGACTAACACAAGTTTAGTATTTTTTGTTTCCAGAATTTTAGTGTCATTTATCCAAGGAAATCATATAATTTAGAAAAAAATGAATGTATATAAACACAATCAACATGTACCTATTTAAATTTTAAATCCTGGGAAGAGTGATATAGCATTTTCATGAAATGTACGGCATCTAATAGAAACTTGCTGAATGTTTCTTATTATTTTATTTTCATGACAAAATTATTGTTTTATTGAGACAAAGAAAGGTCATAATCATCAGGAGCTTCAGCCTTAGAGATTTTATATTCTCTTCTGAAAACTCTTTTGTGCCAAAATTACACATATAAACATAGATTTATTTTTGATGGCTACAGAAATCATTGCTTACCACACTGGGGATAACAGAACCTTGCTGATTCTATAGAAAATAGTCTTTGGTGAAGGCCTTTGTCTGCCCATATGTTGTTGTTGCTGTTTAGTCGCTAAGTCATGTCTGACTCTTTTATGACCCCAAGAACCGTAGCCTGCCAGGCTCCTCTGTCCATGAGTTTTCCCAGGCAAGAATACTGGAGTGGGTTGTCATTTCCTTCACCAGGGGATTTTCCCGACCCAAGAATTGAACCTGTGTCTCCTGCATTGGCAGACAGATTATTTACACTGAGGCACCTGGGAAGCCTACCCATATATATATACTTTTGCTTTTTCTAAGGATATAGACAGGTAGTCCTGGGCTAGAAGTCAACAAAAATGAAAAAGTGAAAGGTAGCCCTGTCAGCTTCTCTCTTGGAATGTGTTTTCAAATTAAGTATCTGCTTGAGGCTTGTGGAAAGCAAGATAGCGTTATTTAAAAGTCAGTTCATCAAACACACTTGAAAATATTATCTCACTATTATTTTTCTGGTTTCAAGTCAAAATTTACAAAAACAATTTAAAAAATTATATCCCTTCCAAACTAACCTTTTAATTTCATGTATATTTTATAATCATTCATTAACTGAGTCATTCAATTTTTAAAGATTTTAAAAATAATTTTATTTATTTATTTTTTGGCTGTGCTGTGTCTTCATTGCTATGCAGTCTTTTCTCTAGTTGTGGTGAGCAGAGGGCTACTCTCGAGTTGTGGTGTATGGGCTTCTCATCGTGGTAACTTCTTTTATTGCAGAATGTGGGCTCTAGGCACACAGGCTCAGTAGTTGCGGTTCCTCAGCTCTGGAGCACAGATTTAATAGTTGTGGCACAACTATTTGCTCTGTGGCATGTGGAATCTTCCTGGATCAGAGAGTGAACCTATTTCTCCTGCATTAGCAGGCAGATTCTTTACCACCGAGCCACCAGGGAAGTCCCTAAAGATTTTGTTAATATAAAGACTAATTTTACTTTACTTACAACCTGTGCTGTGGAAATTTGAAAGTCAGACCATAATTGCATAGTCAGCTCTCCATGAAAATAATGGTTCTGGGATACAAGTAAATGAAATTCACAAATAATCCCAGACTTCTTTTATAGAAAAACTATTTTACGTAGAAATTCCAACAACTGTTGCAACTGGGAGAGTTGAATGTTCTATTCCTGTCCAATTCCTGGGCAGGACTTAGTAACAAGCAGTGTAACAGCCCAAAGACAAGGAATCAAAGAGAAGCAGAGAAACAAAGGTTATGGTTTTAATTAGCGGCTGAAACCCAGTGTTTATTGCCTACAGTTTCCTGAATGACAATAAAATGTGACCAAAGCTAATTTAACACCCAACCAAGGGCTTAAAGGTTATGATAAAACAAATTTAAAAGACAATAAACAAACAAGCCATATCTGATCAACCCACTGAACTTTTGATAAGGCTTAAGCAGGTGTCACCTTATATCTCCATGCAGCAGCTCAAAAGGTTTGTCATGATGCCAGACCACTGGGCTACATGCTGAAACCAGAGATCTTACTCTGAAAAATTAAGAACCTGAGATGGGTCACCAGTCAATGCCTGTTTTTCACTCTGCTTAATTTCTGCTTTTTGATTATTCAGGGAAAGAGAACTTAATGATAGTACACATTCTTTATATATAAGGACACATTTAAAGATGTGTATTTCTATTTTATAATAGTTGTTATTTATTTCAGTGGATGGAAATGCAGAATTAATGATCTTAAATAGCTGTCTCTGATTCCCAAGAGAATAAATTTGCTTTATTTCATCCTAGTGTTGTGTGGCATCATGCAGAGATATGCTATTTGAACCATGGAAAGTATAACGAAAAAGACTTGAGATTTATGACCCCATAGCCACACTGGAAAAACTTCATAATGGTTGGAGAATGTCTTTTAAAATATAAAGATAACGGTAAAGAACCTGCTTGCAATGTGGGAGACCTGGGTTTGATTCCTGGGTTGGAAAGATCCCCTGGAGGAGAGCTTGGCAACCCATTCCAGTATTCTTGCCTGGAGAATTCCCATGGACAGAGGAGGCTGGTGGGCTACAGTCCTTGGGATTGCAAAGAGTTGGACATGACTGAGCTACTAAGCACAGCAAAATCCAGTATAGGCTCAACTGGTAAGCAAAACAGAGGTAGTTTCAAAATATCAACAGCAAGATGATTGCCCCGTTCAAAGACACACCCACCAGTCACTTAGTAGGCTAGTTTTGGTCCAACAGTATTCTGATTATTGATTTAATTTCATCTAAGGAGAGATAATGTGAGAAAATGGAGGCACTGAAGAGTCAGTGTTATCACCAGAACTCAGGGTCTATCTGTCCTCCGAAGAAGAACTCATTGGCTTCTCTGCTCACCACCACCACCGAGTCCTACAAATGTGGTAAGCCATGTGATCTTACCCATAAAGACAAGTCTCTCCATCCCCTCTGAAGAGAAGGGTTATACTTTCTTGGAAAAAAAAAACACATAAGGTTTACAAAAACCTCCTAGGTTATTCTGAAACATCGATCTAGTGGAATATCCCCTATCCCCTTATAAATTGAAGAATTTCTGATTTCAAAATATAACATAATCCTAGATCTCAGCTATTGTATAAACTTTGAAAAAAATCTAGGACTCAAATTCAAATTTAGGTGCCTTTGATTCATTTCAAAAACCTAACAAGTCCTTTCTTCCTTTCTCCCTCCTTCCTTCCTTCCCTCCTTCTCTCTCCCTCTCTCTTTCTTTTTTATTTTTTCTCACTCTATACTAACCACTAAGCAATCCATTTAGGCTTTTCATAGAATGATAGTATCATTGACATTGAAGGGTTCATAGAGGGGTTTCTAATCAAGCAGTCTCTGCTTCAGTATAACCAATGGCTTAACAGTTTATACCATAGATGAGCATGATTAGATTTTAGAATAGTCCCTCTTAAGCCAGCTGGTAGATAGATGCCTTTACTTTGGTCAGTTCTCAGTTTTTCCAAGCTTTCATTCTCAGTTTTTCTTTAGCTTTTTTATTTGCAAAGTTGATACGGTACTTCACAAATTGTTGCAAAAATCAGTCAAGGTACTTATGTTCTAACTGCACTGCAATGGCTATATAATTCAAGCATTGTTTTAATTAACTTCCATCAAACTACTGTGAAGTAAAACATTGTTTTCCAAATGTAAGAATAGCAATGATAGAAGTAATAATAATAATTGAGCTCAGAGGTGCTGAGTGGCCATTAAGTGTGCTAAGAACTTTATATGCATTATCTCATCAAAAGAAAATTGCAGTGTGATGAAAACATCCTGGAATTAAATAATGGTGATGCCTGCACAACCTTGCAAATGTTCTAAAACCACTGAAGTGTATACTTTAAAAGGACAGATTTTATGGTAGGTAAATTAGATCTCAATTTAAAAAAGAATGTGTAGGTGCAAGAGCCTTGGAAAACTATAAGCATAGAGGTAGTCCTCATAGTGCTGTGAAGGAAACAATGAAGAATAAGTCAGTTTGGGGTTTTTGTTTGCTTTTTACTCTCAAGTTCTTTATCATGTGGTTGAGGAGTTACAACAGGTACATAAAAACTAACACCTAAAACAAGATGTCTGGGTTAGGGGGCTGTCATGAGCTTACAAAGTTTTATTAGACAGTCTGAGGACTAGGGGATGAGTATAAGCCTCCAGAAGGGTGACACCATTGTCAGGATGTAGTTTCATGGAATCAAAGGAGCTATAGCAGTCTAAAGAACAGGGGCACATTAGAAAAGGTATACTGTTCTCCATAAAGATTTCATGAGTAAATGAAAATATGATTTTCTTAGAATGTATGAGCCTTAAATGGTATCTCGCTACAGTGACATCACTCTAGATTTCAGCCACTTCTGGTTCTTGATCATGTGGTGCTGTGAAATGTCATCAGCCGAAAAGAAAGGTGTATTTCTCAATAACCCTGCTCTTGACTTCATTCTTTGATATCAGGATCTTCTAGAACATGGACACAATTGAAAATACTTTGTTTTTACAAAATCCTTCCAATTTGATGAAGTTTCCACACTTATATTTATTAGCTGTATGATTTGAGGCACATTATTTAAACTCTCAGCAGATGGAGAAAATAACACTTAGCTTTAGGTCAGCTAGGAGTTTCAGGTAGATTTCTGGTATGTTCAAAAGTCTGTTGTGAGAATGCCTCATTCTATTATTACCGCATGTCTGGTACTCAGTGAGCCCTGTAGTGTGTAGGGCCCAGAAAGAGAGACGGGAAGCAGAGAGAACATATCTTCTACATCCCTGAATGTCTTTGGTATGCACTGGCTGTCTGACAGCTATCCAGCTGGCTTGCTCCTGCCATACAGTCAAAGGCTTCCTGAGACACTTTGAAACCTTCCTCACAGAGCAGCTCTGCTCCTCCTGCCAATCCCTCCCCTCTTTTAGGGGTATGAGTATTTTCATGCATTATTTATCTCCCCTTCATCTCTTCAGTTTGATTGAAAACTTTCTGAAGGGCAGAGAACACAAATGACCTGTTTGTATTGTCTGCACGCTTATCAAATGCAGAATTGATATTATTCAATTTTATATTTATTAACTGAATGAAGAAAAAAGTATTAGTCAATAGGGAAAGTGGAAGACAGGGGAGCAGTGACCTTCTGGTTTTGAAATGGTGTGGGGTTCCTACTGGGGAGAGAGAGTGCATTGCCAGCTCAGTGCCAGGTTAAAATGACTAGATCCAAACCACGTGTTGACATTATAGTCCATCTAGACAGGTAAGCACAATCTCTACCAGGCGGACCCCTGAGTCACTCACTGGAAAATGTTTACGGGTTAAATTAGCAATTATCTGAATTGGTGTCCCTATTTTGAGGTGAGAGAACAGGTGGCTCTCTGACTCTGACACTTTGCAGAGTCACTTACTCCCAGCAGCAGTGACTCTAGGTCCCAGCGTCACCTTCAGCCTTAAAATCTTGTTCCCTGATGAGGATTAGTCTCTGGAGGAGCCAAACACAACATTTAACCTGACTCTGATTTTAGTTGACAGTGTAGACTTGGACAACGGGGGCTGCTCTGTACAACAGGAAATGAACCTGAGTATCGAGTGCATTTGAAGACATCATTAAGTTCTCTCCACAGTGCGGCCCTGGAGTATAGAGCTGTATTGTGTGGCACAACAGAAGCTTATAGACCACAAGCAAGTCTCCTTGCTAATCTACATGCCATGCTGGATTACACACTTATTTATTTTGTTCAGTGGTGCTATAAGAGTATGATAAATAAATAAACAACAACAAAAAAGACACTTTTTCTTTCTTTTTTTTTTTTTTTTTACTGTTTTCTCGGACATGATTGAGCTGAACACTTCTTCCTAACAACCCCAGAATAGGGAACGAAACAGTGGACATATCTGTATGCCATAGTATATATATTTTGTTGTATCTATTTCATATGAATATAGGTTGAAATATATCTGCATCTTGAACATACAAACATCCTGCTTGAAGTATGCCCAAGATATTGAATAAATCATTAAATCCAGATCTTGGTTAAAACAAATATTTTTCAAATGAGTATGTGATTGCAGATGGAACTAAGAGATGAATTAACTTTAGTGTCACTGGGTAAATCTTTCAAGTTCCTTCCTAGTGTCATCTTTCATGTTTCCTTTTAACTTGGTTTAATAATATAATCCTTATTGTGAAATCAGCTTATGTGAAAAAATCAATAATTACCTTTGTCACCATTTATTGAATGAATCCATGGAAAGACTTCATTAAATTATAAATGCCTCGTTACTGATATTCTCATAATAGACTTTTGAAATTATTGTGTGAGCCAGTTATCTATTTTAAGAAAGATACAGTGTTGACAGATAAGTACATGTCCGGTGAAACTACTGCTGGTTTTGCTAATGCAATATTCATGAGAATTTGCCAGAGACAATCACATTTAATCCCAGAGAATAAGAATTTGAAATGAATTCTTTTAAATTGTAATTATCCATTGGCAAGAAAGTTTAGCAAGTTTTATTGTGTATGTAATTGAAATGACTTGCTATCCTGTTAATATGGGAGGGGTGTGTTTTGAGAGTATTTACAGTTTCTGAATAGAACTGTAAATATTGGTTCTCTAAATATGCTTGATATTAATATTTTATTGTTTACATGCCTTTTTATTTATTTTTAGGAGAAAAATTGGCCTATTGGCTATTATTTATACTTAAATTGTTCTTCAAGAACTTGATGCAACCTGGAGTAGAGTAAATGATGTCTGCATTAGGGTACAGTCTATTGTTTCAACCGACTAGGGTGATAATTCAGCTCTAGTTGACTCTGGACTTTGAATCCATGAGATGTCAAATATATTGGAAACTGAAGGATCAAATCAGCATATGCAGGAAAATATGAGCATCGTTAAAGTCAGAAGCTCTCCAAATATCACCAGTTCTCACTGTTTCTTAATAGTCTGTTTTGTTGCAAGAAATGAATCCCTGAGAAATCTGGGGATTTCTTTACCCTAGAAGATATACATTTTATCACATATACATGGGACCTAGAAAAAAATGGTATAGATGAACCTATTTGCAGGGCAGAAATAGAGATGCAAACATAGAGAATGGACATGTGGACATGGAGTGACGGAGAGGAGGTAGAATGAATTGGGAGATTGGGATTACCATATAACACTACCATGGGTAACATGGATAGCTAGTGGGAACCTGCTGTATAGCACAGGGAGCTCAGCTCAGTGCTCTGTGGGGACCAAGATGGGTGGGATGGGGCGGGGAGTGGGAGGGAGACCCAAGAGGGAGGGGATGTATGTATACATATAGTCAATTCACTTCATTGTACCGCAGAGATTAATACAACATTATAAAGCAACTAGACCCCAATAAATTATACAGCGGTGATGATTTAGTAGCTAAGTCATGCCTGGCTCTTTGAGATCCCATAGACTATAGCCTGCCAGGCTCCTCCGTCCCTGGGATTTCACAGACAAGGATACTGGAGTGGGTTGCCATTTCCTTCTCCAGGGGATCTTCCCAACCCAGAGGTTGAATTCACATCTGCTTGGCAAGCAGATTCTTTACCACTGAGCCATGTGAGAAGCCCCAATAAATTATATATATAAACTCAAAAAAGAAAATAAGCATTTTACATTTCATATTGCCAAAAAATATAGGGATAAGGTAAAGGACTCTTTTTCAGATTTTGGTGCATTTTGTATCTTTAGCATTGTAACGCATCTATTCGCAGAACTTTAATCTCATTAATGATTAGAACTCTGATGAAAATAGCCTTCTGCAGCCTTCCTGTCAGAACAAGTAGTAAACTTTAAGAATTTCTTTCTGTCTATTCTGGGATAAGATACATTTCTATCTAAAGCAATCAACTCTAGAGTAACAAATATCCTCACATGCTTGTTATCGTGAAAGAGTGGATTCCTAGGTTGTGACAGGAATTTTAAACTGTTCCATGGACTATTTCTTCTTTACTCCAGTAAAGTGTAGGAAAAGTCTCATCATTACCTTGATCACTCTTGGATAATGAAAAAAAGTCCTCAGTTCATGTGGATATAATTTCACCTTATGTGTATGCCCAGTCTGTCAGTCATGTCTGACTCTGCTACCCCATGCATTGTAACCTGCCAGGCTCCTCTGTCCATGGAATTTTCCAGATAAGAAAACTGGAGTGAGTTGCCATCTGCTACGCCAGGGGATCTTCTCTTGAGTCTCCTGCATTGGCAGGCAAATTGTTTACCACCGTGCCACCCGGGAAGCCCAATTTCAGCTTACTCGTTTGTAATAATAAATACAGTTTCAGTGAAAGCCAGTCTCTTATGCCTGCTTGGGCTGCCTTGGAGCTGCTGCTTGCAGTGGGAGAGGGAACAGGGTTACGTCTCCTCTTCCTTCCAAGGCCTCTACTCCTCCTCCTTTCTGATTCCTCCAGGTATGAAGCAGGAGAAGGAAGAGGAGATAAGGAGCAGAAATGATCTTACTTGGCTAATACAGTAGTAACCATCTAACTGGGTTTAGTCCACGCTTAAATTTGGCTCGGAGGAGCGCTTTTGGGGGACATTGTGGTGGGATTTTTGTGTGTATGTGCTCTTAACCCCATGGTTGAAATTTCGTTACTTGCAATCCCCTGAAAGTGGGTAAATCCACCTCCTTCAGATAGTCATTTAGGATTTCACCTCAGTCCCTGGGCACCCATCACGCAACTCCATGCTCTTTCTGTTGAGTTGTCTTCACTACTCACCACCTCCCTCTCCAGGGACCCTCTTGGATAGAATACAACACTGTTCTGTGCTGGCTCTCTAACCCATGGTCCATGTGTAATGCTCACCTGTTCTTTCTTCTAATGAAGTATTACACAGGTTAGCCCTGGGGCAGTAGTAACTCCGTGCCCTGCCATTAGAGCATCAGCCAGTCATAGTCTCTCCTCTTGAAGATTTGTTGGGTAAGTGTCAAATCCCAGGCAAGGGCAGCCAGGGTGGCTGATTACCCCCACAACTGCTCCCAACTTCCAGGAGACAAGTATCAAACTTCCTGGGATGTGCCATTAAAGTCCCTTTCCCCTGTACCCCTAGGATAAGGGAAAATAACCTTCTATCTTGGAGGTACATGCAAATCACATCACACCCCAGTTTTCTCCAAAAATCCTCTTCTAATTATCAGTCACCTCTCGGTCTTTCTTGCCTTTTTAATTGGCTGCAAATAGGTAATTACTCAAGGGTCCCAAAAGTAGTTTTCAGTGCTCTTCTTTGCCAGTCTGGCTTAGGCAGTCTTGTACCTCATGTTGTAAAATGGAAGTTGAAATCTGGCCTTTTTTGTTTGTTTGTTCTTTGTTTTTTACTTACTGACATGTCAAGATTGCAGCTGAAACTGAGACAAAAGAGTCCATTTTAACATCCAGTTATGTCCATGTTAAAGGTTGAGGGCAGAGGGAGAAGAGGGAGTCAGAGGATGAGATGACTGGATGGCATCCCCAATGCAATGGACATGAACTTGAGCAAACTCTGGGAGATGGTGAGGACAGAGAGGCCTGGTGTGCTGCAGTCTATGGGGTCGCAAAGAGTTGGACATGACTGGGCAACTGAACAACAACAAATGTCCATGTATCAGTCGCTTACTATCCTCTCTAAAATTATTTTAAGCATGCATTGATTGATACATACAAACAATCTGCAGAGCATAATAAGAGCCTCCATGGTGCTCCTATTCTAGCCAGAAAGATAAAACAAGTAACAAATAACAAACAGATTTACCAAATATGCTACCTGTAGCTAGAGGATGACCCAATATTCCTAAAATTCAGCCTAGTGTAATGATTAGGAGCTCAACCACTGGAGCCCAACTGCCTGGGTTTGAATCACAGCTTTTCTCTTTCTAGCTGCATGACCTTAGCTAAATTACTTTGTCATTCTGTGCTTCAATTTTCTCATCTGTCAAATGCAGACAGAATAGTACCTTTCTCTTGGAGCTGATAGGAAAAATATCAGAGTTAGTATTAGTAAAGTGCTTAGGACACTATAGAGTTGTTGCTTAAATAAAGATAACTTAATAAACTATTCTTAAAAAATTTCTGGTGGCATTATATCACAGGTGTTAAAATACAAATATGCCATGTTAAATATTTTACTGAAAATGAGCAAAGAGGAATCCTACTAAAATGAAAAAATAATGAATGTTTGTACAAAGGCTTTAAAATTTTCTACAAAATTCTTTATAGGTCCTTGGATAAAAAGTGTTCATTGGAATCCTCTTGCTTATCTTCTGAATCAATCTATAAGAAAGCAAAATGCCTTACAATGGCATATACTTAAAAGTAAGAAACTTGAAAAATATGGTAGACTATAAAAAGAAGCCCAGGTTAAAACAGAAGAGCAGAGGTCTATGTGGCTTGTTAAATTTCCCTCCTCATTTTGACTCTGAGTTTCCTAATAACCAAAGTCAGAAAAGAAATGTGATTTTGTCATATTGTCCATCAAGCACAAAACAAATCAAAACGCACAAAAATAAAAGCTATACTAATCAGAAATAAGAAAAACCGTAGGGAACAATGACAACGATCAGTGTCCCAGACAACATCTTCAAATACTTCCCTTCAATTAATGCAGTGTTATACAAGATTTTTTCTCTTAATTAATACAATAACTTTCAGTGTAAGCTGCTGTCGTACTCTTGCTGCTTAGTTCAATGATGAGAATCCAGCAAGAGGTCAAGAGATTGTGGTCCAAATCTTCAGGTTTCTGATGTCCTGATTTTAAATTTCTGCAGGAATGGATGGACTGTGTGTCCTTTACATCCCTTTCCCCCCATGTTGTTCCTCTCAACTGAGGTTTGACAAAAGGTGAACTGCAGACAATTTGAGGTTACGTACTCTGACAAGGGCCTGCAGTGCAACTGTTCTCTGCTACTGATTAAGGGCAAATCACATGCTTAAAAATAACTGAACTCATGCTAGAGTTGACAGCCCTGCTGCTAGAGAAGGCTTCTCAAGGGCAGAGGGCATAAGCACATGTTTCTCTTTGCTGCTTTGTATAATGAAAGTACAAAGTTGACAGCCACAAACTTTGCACTGAGAATAATTTGTAATGTGGCTTCACATAATTCAGAGAGTTAATTTTAGGTAGCCATATCTTAACTTCATCTTAGCTTCGATAGACACTAAGAACGAGGGAACTGAATTCTAACTCTAGCATCCCTCTTTTTAATTATACGACCTTGAACAAGTCATTGCACCTTCCTGCATCATAATTTCACCATCTGTAAAATAATTTGAGTAAACTTCAGATTCTTAGCATAGAAGGATTTTCTGTGTATGAATAATGATTGCAGTCACTAAATGCCTGTCTGTGTGTTCATACTCTACAGAATGATTTTTTATATTATGAGCCTTTGTCCACTTTATATTCAGAAATAGACTTTATTGCTCTGATTTCACCAGTTATTAAAAGGGAGAATTTCAAGCCTCATTTTTCTTGTGAAATGGAAGGCATGGATTAAAGGAACTGTGTTAAAGAACATGAAAGTGTATCGTTTCACACAGGCAGCTGTGCACCTTGTCTGTGGCAACCCCTGGGAAGAAGGCGGCTCAATTCTCTTAAAAGCATGTCTTTTGAAATATTAATTATCCATGAGAGAGATGCTTCAGATTTACCCAGATGTCAAGAACATAGCACAAGTTTTAAGAAATAAAATCGGAGGAGAGCAATTGTTCTGAAGCATGTTTTTGAGCAATACCCTGAATGTAATCCTTACTAAATACTGATGAATCAGCACAACTTCATTCAACTCTTTTTACTTCTCTGCTCTCTTCCAGCATCAAGGAAAAATTGGAGTTAAATTTAATGTTGGGACAGATGACATCGCCATCGAAGAGTCCAATGCAATCATTAACGATGGGAAATACCACGTAGTCCGTTTCACGAGAAGTGGTGGCAATGCCACGTTACAGGTGGACAGCTGGCCGGTGATTGAGCGCTACCCTGCAGGTAAGCCCGTGAATGTGGATCGGGGGAAGATTTTATGAAAAACAAACGAAAACGAAGCATTGTTTTGCGTCCGTTTCACCCCATTGTGGGTTTTCTGAGAAACCATCAAGTATTTATTGGACGTTAGAGTCGTGTGAATGTAATGCTATCCTAAACTGTTCTTGATACAGTGTACAAATGGCATTATATAGGAGAACTTGAAGGCACACGTTATAGTTTGCAAAATTCCGGACATCAGTGAAACCAGAAAAATGCACACATAAAAGGCACAACATGTCAAAGCTCTTTTTACTGGTTCCTTGCATTTGAACAAAGGAAAGGCTTTGTCAAAAGTAACAAAGTTAAAATTTAAAACTAAGAGAGGGAATATTATACCACTTTTCTCTGAAAGAAAATAGGATGAGACAGTTCCTTTGATGATGGTACATAGCTGAAACTCATGAAAGCGGCAGTCAGGGACAAACAGAGAAATGGTAAAGGAACTCTATATAGTCCCATAAATAAGCAGTTATAAGAACATGTAAGTAAATGGCGTTTGTTTTCACTGTCACATAACCATGGGGTTTTACACAGATTCTGTGACACTAGTATTAGTCATTTCAAGTCTATAAAATGAATGTTAAGCTATTATTGATAAAATAAAATTTATCTTTCTTCATCATTAATGAGTTTTGTCAATACTATTACTGAAACAGACAGCAGATTAGAAATTAAACCAGTTACTTGTGATTGCATATACTCTCAATTTTTAAAATGACATTTTAAAGTAAAATTCAAATTAAAAGTACAAAGGCATTTTGCTCTAATTATTATCCTTTCCATATTTTAGTGCAAAATAGACTACTAGAAACATTGTCTCATTTTTCTGTGCACCCTTTTTGGAAACAACTCTTTTATATACAGCAGCAGATTTATAGCATGGTAGAAAGAAAGATTAAAAAAAGAAAATTTTATTTGGCACAACAAAATGATTACCAAAACTTATATAGAAATTTCTCTATTACAGTATTTGTTTCTTACAAGAAGTAATTCGAGGAAGTAACTAACTTACAAAATAAAAACCACTTTTCCTTAGTAGTTACACATAATTATGAAATGAAATGTCTGTGATGCCCTCTGGGACCTTTTATAATTTATAACATCTATGTATTTAAGCTGCACTTTAAACCTATTCTGTAAATCTGGTGTTTTACAAATATATACTGAATTTAGTGTAATAAAATACTGCCTTCTTCTGAAAATACAGAATTCAAAGGCAAGCACATTAATAATATACCCAGTGCCTTTTAAAATACTGTCAATTAATAGACACAATAGATATTTCCTGAATTGATGTCCTTCGAATCATCCATGTCTTAGACTACAATTATGAGAATGCGCATCTTCTGTTACCAACTATAATAAGAGGAAGGAATGGAAGATCTGGAAGCGAAGTAACTTAAATGTGAATGCAGTGTTATATAGCCCCTGCTAACCCTTATCACATTTACTGAACCCTAATAGAAATGTAATTTTTATAATAACTGCAGCCTTAGTGAAATAACAGGAGTCGACTGGATTTTAATCTAAAATCCAGATTAATCAATACCTATTTACTGAGAGGAAATCATTGCACTGGATACCACTGAAGACATAAAGTAGGATAAGGTCTAGACCCTGCCCCTGGGATGTGGTCTTCTGTGGAGAGTGGCCCCGAACTTGTAAAAGGACAAATCCTGTTACTCTTATATTAGAGTGCTGCAGTTGCCTCTTGAAACTTAACTTTGTTTCACCAGTTAGCTCATTAAAATTATCTTATTTCATTAACTTTTCACTCTTGTTACACTTTCCAAACCAGTAGACCTCATTATTTTAAAATATTTTATGATTATCAGCACTTTAATTGTGTACATACCAGATACTGTATTCTAGGCACAGTCCAAACAAGGGTGACCTCTGTCTTTTTGTGGCATCAGTCAGTTCAGTCGCTCAGTCGTGTCCGACTCTCTGCGACCCTATGGACTGTAGCACACCAGGCTTCCCTGTCCATCACCAACTCCCAGGGCTTGCTCAAACTCATGTCCATTGAGTTGGTGATGTCATCTAACCATCTCATCCTCTGTCATCCTCTTCTCCTCCTGCCTTCAATCTTTCCCAGCATCAGGGTCTTTTCCAATGAATCAGTTTTGTGGCCTGCTAATGTCCAATCTCAATAGTAGTAGCTGAGACTGGAGCAGTATTAATTAACTTATAAAACTTATATAAAAGCACTTACCACAAAGCACTATAATGGAAAGTTAACAAATATTTGTATTTTTTTCTAGACTTATATTTTTTACACATATGTCTTATGTACCAATTAAATGTTTTCTCAATATAAAATATATTTAAAAGTCAGAAGCTGGCAAAATCATGAAAATTAAGGAGCAAATCTCTAGAAATACTCAATTTGGATATCACCTTTTATATTTAGTCAAAGAGTCTAAGAGTCCTTCCACCAAAAATTGTTTTATATATAGTTAATAAATCAAAGGTGAGCAAAGTTGCAGTTATTCTGAAGGATATAAGCAAGGGTAAAACACTGAATCTTCCCTCAAGGAAATTAGAGCAGTTGTGAGGAATTTTGATATATATATATATAAAAAGTTAATGAACAGTATGTAAAAAACTCAGGGGAGTCACCATGGTTGTCATCAAGCATTTTATTAATCATCTGCTCTGCCTGCATTTCAGCATGATATTGAGATAGGAAATAAGCCATGAAAATTTCAAACATCTTTTCTCTCGGAGCTTCATTGGCAACTGTGCCATGAAGACTGAATACAGATTTCTAAGTACGTGTCACCTAGATTAAAGTGTTTAGAACAAAGTGATCGTATATATAAATTCAATAGAAATGCTTAGTGTATCTCTCTTATATTGGTTTGTAGTATGAGCATTTTTATTTTAAAAGGTTTTTGATTATTATCCATTAGAAAAATAGCTGGACCAATGCTTTTACCACTAAATCCTGTAATCAGAAAAGTGAGAACCAATTGACTATATTTGGTTCCTTTTTAAGTGCCTGTACTGCAAAATATAGGTAATAGGGGTTGAAATTAGTAATTAAGTATACCACTTAACCTTCCGTTATAGTGCTTTGTGGTAAGTGCTTTTATATGAAGCAATTCATCTGCTGGCCGACACTATACCTTTAATGAAAAGCATCTAAAGAATTGACCAGTACCGTTAGCCTATAATTGTCTGGAAGGCTTTCATAGAGAAACTAATTAGCAGAGGTAGATTTTATGCTCTTTTGGAGTGTATGAAATATTCTCATAACTCAACAGTTCACCTTAGAATAAATATTGAATTTTCTGAATAGCAGACCCACTTTTCATTATGCTCTGTGCATGGAGAAAAGTATAGAAATAATATTTTGCAAACCATTTAAAGTTGAGAAAGTCATTTCTTGGTGCTTATCAGTTAAAGCTCTAGAATATAATGCATCATTAATCCCTGATTTGTTCCTAATTGCAGTTAGTAAAATTTTCTCTCTCAACCAAAATAGACTTCCTCTTCTCATGATGTTAGTCCACAAAGCCTAACATCATTTTACTTGCCCACACTAAAGATTAATCCATATAAATCACAATTACCTTTGATGTTAAACTTTTGGATTCATTTTTCTACCACAGTATGCCAAAAAGATGTTATTTATTCTATACAAAGTCAAATATCCATTTTATTCCTGTCCAAGTTAATATATCAAATCAACAAACATGTACTATATTATAAAAACTTTCTAGATTTACCATCTGGTTACAGAGATACATAAAAATGTTCAAGGTTAATATAATATGTGAGAAAATACAAGTTTTATCATATCATATTCAGCTAATTTCTGAGTAAGACATGCTAAGAAAACAAAGAGAAAAAATTAGTTCCAAGGAAGAAGAGCCATTTTAGAGAGTGGTCTAGTTAAGGCTACAAAAAATATAGGAAATTTGATTTGGGTCTTGAAAGGCTAGATTTTTACTTAGAGGGTGACATGCATTCATTTTAATGGGATTAGCAGGAACAGATAGAGACAAAATAATTAGAAAGCTTTTAAAAAGCCCAGGTGTCAAAAGATAAGGCCTAAAATAAGATGTGAGGGTGTGAGAAAACAAAGAAGTTGAATATAGAATACATTAGAAGACCTCATGAACAGCCAAGTAAAAGGAGAATCATTTCTACTTTTTAGTTCCTCTCTCTGTCTCTGTTTCTCTCTTAATTTAACCATAGATTATTCAATGTTCTGATGCTGCTCTGTGACCACCAGAATGCACTAGGTAACAGTGAAATGAAAACCTGTGGTAGGAATGAGTATAGGAGACATAGTTTTGGTTTACTTAAAGTTTAGTCTCTTTGAAAACCTACAGATGTCAAATAAAATGGATTAGCCTCAAAGTTAGGAGTCCAGGATTTAGTTGCTATTAGAGTTTAAATAAAGAGAAAGTGACAGTCTGGAGCAGTGTAAAAATAAAGCAGATAGTTTAGGGATGGAAGAGTGGAAAGAAAGAGGAATAACTCAAGGGGAAACTTTAAGGAGTGGGTGTAAATGCCGTCTGCATGACCATTTGATTTGGCTCAAAGGTCTTACTGATATTATCTCTAACTCTTGGCTTTCTTTTCATCTTCAAAGGCTTGTAAAATATTTCAGAGCTCAAGAAAGTTCATATTGATGATTTCCCTTTAAATTCCTCAAACTTAATTTAGATTAATTCATTGATTTTTAGTTCAAGTCATGATTATTTATTGGTTAGGTATTTAAGCCATTCCATCCTTAAAAGTTTCCTATTTGGTACTAAAATGTTCATTGATTTGAGTATTTTTATATTTTTATTTTTTAAGCTGAAAATTTAGTCTGTGTGATATAATTCAGAAAAATCTATCTCATTTATGATCATAGCACTTGAAGGAGGAAAGAACTTCAAAGATCTTCTATTCCAGCTTCTTCATTTTTAGACAATAAAATGGAACCTTGGAGAAGTTAATGGATTTGATCAGTATGACTATGCTAGTTTGTAACAGAGCCAGAACTACAGGTGAAACTTGTCTACTAACTCTGTGCACTTTATACTGGGAGAGAGAAACCAAAATGAAGAGAGATCATTAGATGTATCCTCAACAGAGCAAGGTACATTTTTCATAACTAAATATTGTGACTTACATGGTCAGTCATACTACTTCTGACCCACAAAGACACACATACATATAATCTTATGAGTATTAAAAAAATAGTAACACATGGAATAAAAATAATTTTCTTACAAAGTCATAGTTTTCATCACTAAATTTTTGAAAAACTCATTAGTAGGCACTGATTAATTTTTACCTTACTTTAAAAACTTTATTAGCAAATTAAGTAAAACCATTTATGAATCATACTATTTATGAATCATACTGTTCCTACAACACTCAACTTTTAGGTTGACATATTTTCACTTTATATATTTACTAGTTTATATATATATTTCTCAGCAACATCACTTGAAACTTAGTTTCAGTTACTAGAAGACAAGTGAGTCATTAGAGGATTCAGGTATTAGAATTCTTCAGGATTATTAAGGAGAAAAATTGTATCCTAATAGACAAATTGCCCCTGTCTTGGTTAAATGAAGAGATACAGGAAAGGTATGACTGAGTTTTGTTTCCCTCCTACAAAGTTAAGGCAGTGAAAATCTAACTCACTTATGGAAACTGATAAACCACGCAGAAGATTTGAATCATTCTTTAAATAAATTACCAACTTGACCCGACTCCAGTCGATGACCTGGCACATAGTGTGGTCAGTTCAGTTCAGTCGCTCAGTCGTGTCCGACTCTTTGCGACCCCATGGACTGCAGAACCCCAGGCTTTCCTGTCCATCACCAACTCCCAGGGCCTACTCAAACTCAAGTCCATCACGTCAGTGATGCCATCCAACCATCTCATCCTCTGTCATCCCCTTCTGCTCCTGCCTTCAATCTTTCCCAGCATCAGGGTCTTTTGCAGTGAGTCAGTTCTTCGCATCAGGTGGCCAAAGTATTGGAGTTTAAGCTTCAGCATCAGTAGTTCCAATGAATATTCAGGACTGATTCTTTTAGGATTGACTGGTTGGATGTCCTTGTAGTCCCAGGGACTCTCAAGAGTCTTCTCCAACACCACACTTCAAAAGCATCAATACTTTGGTACTCACTTTCTTTATACTCCAACTCTCACATGCATACATGACTACTGGAAAAACAATAGCTTTCACTAGATGGACCTTTGTTGGTAAAGTAATGTCTCTGCTATTTAATATGCTGTCTAGGTTGGTCATAGCTTTTCTTCCACGGAGCAAGCGTCTTTTAATTTCATGGCTGCAGTCACCATCTGCAGTGATTTTGGAGCCCCCCAAAATAAAGTCTCTCACTGTTTTCATTGTTTCTCCATTTTTTGCCATGAAGTGATGAGACCAGATGCTATGATCTTAGTTTTCTGAATGTTGAGTTTTAAGTCAACTTTTTCACTCTCCTCTTTCACTTTCATCAAGAGGCTCTTTAGTTCTTCACTTTCTGCCATAAGGGTGGTATCATCTACATATCTGAAGTTATTGATATTTCTCCCAACAATCTTGATTCCAGTTTGTGCTTCATCCAACCAGGCATTTCACATGATGTACTACTCTGCATAGAAGTTAAATAAGCAGGGTGACAATATACAGCCTTGATGTACTCCTTTTCCTATTTGGAACCAGTCTGTTGTTCCATGTCCAGTTCTAACTGTTGCTTCTTGACCTGCATACCGATTTGTCAGGAGGCAAGTCAGGTGGTCTGGTATTCCCATCTCTTTAAGAATTTACCACAGTTTGTTCTGATCCCCACATTCAAAGTCTTTGGCATAGTCAATAAAGCAAAAGTAGATGTTTTTCTGGAACTCTCTTGCTTTTTCGATGATCCAGTGGATCATTGGCAATTTGATCCTTGGTTCCTCTGCCTTTTCTAAATCCAGCTTGAACATCTGGAAGTCCATGGTCCACGTACTGCTGAAGTTTGGCTTGGAGAATTTTGAGCATTATTTTGCTAGTGTGTAAGATGAGTGAAATTGTGCGGTAATTTGAACATTCTTTGGTATTGTCTTTCTTTGGGATTGGAATGAAAACTGACCTTTTCCAGTCTTGTGACCACTGCTGAATTTTCCAGATGTATGATACTTACATAATAAATTGTACTTAATAAATAATTGTTGAATAAATCCCATTTCCTCATTCAACTTTAATGTTGAATATTGTCTTTTGCTCATGGTTTTTAGCCAAAACGTATAGATGTGCATGGATAAATATTTATGTGAATATATAAATATTTGGCTTTCTATTTGATATAGTTAACTGTTTACTCATCCAAATTTTCCAAAGGAAAGCTCACATACTATGAGAAACCTGAAATTTCAAATACTATAGCCATATTAGGTAGAATTAGTGACTAAAACTCTTGACTTTTCCTTTGTTAATTATCTTCTTTCATGGTATTTAGTTTTTCTGAGGCTTTGGGGGCTTTTCTTAATGATAAAGCATAATGAACTTTTTATTGAGCAGTATATTAAACACATCTCCCTAAAATACTTAGCTTCAAAGAAATTGTATCCAAGGAGATAGAAAGAAATGATATATATTGACTTCTCTCTTTTTCTTATATATTTTCAGTGATCTGCATTTTTTTTTCTTTTGTAATAGGAAAGATTTCTTATAGTTACAGTAACACAACCATATTAAGATTTTAATTTTCTGACAAAAGAAAGAGAAAAGTTCTCTCATGGTTTGGTGGGGTGTAGCGTCAATTAAATTACACAGGCTGGCAAACATAGATAATATAAATTTATCTTATAATATGCATGGCAGCCCTCCTTTATGATTTTCATTTCCCCCATATCTTCTTGTTCCCCATTATTTCCAAAGTACATTTTGATTAATGATCATTAATTATTAGTTAATATCCTTTTATTATGATAAGCTTACATTTTTATCATAATAAAGGAAGGTGTTGATTCCACTCCTGAAAAATACCTGGGTTAAAAAAAAGAATGGCATTATCATAAACTTTAAGTAAATATAGCCAAAAATGTTGACTGAGGAACTGGATTCAAGGGCTTTTCTTCAAAGATATTGATCACGTGAATGAATCTACCTACTGGTTACAAACAATGAATTACTTATGTCAGAAACAAACAAAAAATAGTTGCTGCTATAAATGAAAATTTAGTTTTTAAGACCTGAGATGGAAATAGGTTTTCAGAAGTAGGTAAAGGCTGAAAGTTGTAGAAATTACATTTTAAAAGATATTAGGCTTTCAGGAAACTTCAGTTTTTGCAAGTGTTTGGTTGATTTTGAGATTTATGATTTTGTGACAGTGCTTTTGTAATTTGATTATTATCCAAAAGTATCTTTATTTTAACAGTTTATAATTACCTGAGTTTAATGGAAGAACAGCCATGTTCTCAACTTCACAATGAGTCTTTCTCTTAATTTTTTCTCAAGCATTCTGACCCCTCATTGTATCAAGAGGTTTTATCAAATTGCCCAGTAATATTTATATATTCTTAGGATAAATACAAATAACAACTAGTATTTTGGTGTAATATTAAACAATTTTTTTAATATTCTGCTATATGTTTTTTTTTGCTCTCAATTCTTAATGTCAGCATTTGAATACCACCTATGAGTAAGACTTATACTTTTCCTAGTATTTCCCTTTGTCTGCCATCTACCTACTTTTCTTCTCTTAGTAGCTCAGGAATTAGTTGGAATTAAATGTCACTTTTCTTCTAGTCAGCAATGGCAGTTGGTTCAAGAGGTAGCAAAGTAGCATAAAGGTAAAAATTTCATACACTGATGTCAAATACCTATATGGAGGACAAAAATTAAGTAACTATCTTCAGTTTTAGACTAATCGAGGTTAATTTTTCTTAATCTCCTTTGAATCTCTGCCTGTATAAGAATCTGATAAATAGGATATCTTACCTTTAGAAAAATATTATACATCTGCATGTACACAGAGTTATGCATATGATTTTTAGAAGTTGTGCCTCAACATCCTTATGGCCCATTAACCTAATTTCAGAACCTCTGCTTAGAATGAGCTTAAGGATATTGACATTTTAGAGGAAAGAAATATAGTCTATTTAATGGACATATGAGGCAGAACCTCCTGCTACCCAAATGAAGCAAGCTTCCTATGAAATGTAACTGCCTTTTTTTTTTAATCTTCTAATCATAATAACTTTCTCACCACTGATGTTGCCCTGGATGTAACCTCTGCTAGTTTAGATAAAATGCTTTTTCTTTAATAGAACAAACCCAACTCTTGTACTTCCAATTTAGAAAAATTGGTCTCACAATTATGATTACAAGAATGTCATAATCCTCCCAATAAATGGATTTTGACCACTGACACACTGTTATAATTCAGGCATTGGCACATTGCATAATAAATATGCTTAAAATCAAAATGCACGATTTGAAGGTCTCACTCAGATAGATCTATTGATAAAACATCTGAAGACTGTGAAGTATGATGATGAAATAAGTGTCCAATATAGTCAAGACAACAATGAGTATTAATCAGACACCTTTGGAAAATATTACTTTTTATTATCATGAGGACAAGATAATAAAGCCCTTTGCATGTATAGAGAAAACTTTAGAACTCATGGAGAAAGATAATCTATTTTTCTCCCTGTACTAGTAATTTTTTACCTTTTTCTCCCCATCACATTCTTAACCTTGATAGTTTAT
The DNA here is from genome assembly GCF_054371585.1 of Giraffa tippelskirchi. Classification (NCBI taxonomy): domain Eukaryota; kingdom Metazoa; phylum Chordata; class Mammalia; order Artiodactyla; family Giraffidae; genus Giraffa; species Giraffa tippelskirchi. The sequence goes on from NC_137278.1 coordinate 70,023,201, forward strand.
TCTCTTATACATGTACTCAACTCATTCCAAGAGAACACTGACAACACACTCCTTCCTTTTCATGAAAAGTAAATCCTTAACATAAAGAATGTTATAACTAAGTTAGAAAAATATGTATTCAGGGTTATATATTATGAATGAACTACCTCAAATGTGACAAGCAAATGTATTTTGGACACTGTCCGAAGTTCATAATTTTAAAAAAACTTTTAGGGCAAGGATTGACAAACTTTTACTATAAAAAGCCAGATAGTAAATACTGTCAGATTTGCAGCCACGTAATCTTTGTTACAATTACTAAATTCCACCACTGTAGGTCAGTAGCTTCAATAGATAATAAATAAATAATGGGTATGGCTAAGTTCTGGAGAAGGAAATGGCAACCCACTCCAGTATTATTGCCTGGAGAATCCCATGGACAAAGGAGCCTGGTGGATTACAGTCCATGGGGTCACAAAGAGTTGGACACTACTGAGCAACTAACACACACACACACGCACACACACACATGGCTAAGTTCCAATAAATCTTTATTTATAAAAATTGATAGAGGGACACATTTGACATGTAGGCCATAGTTTATTGACCTCTGATATTAAGGCATGACAGAAGGACACAGGAACCAACCTGGAAGAGCTCCAAACTGGTCAGAACTGGAGCTATTTGAGCAATAAAATAAGTACAGTATTGAGTTTTAACCCAAATAGTGAAATAAATATCTGTGAGCATGTACTGATATTAAGTAATGGAATAGACAGATAGATAGATATGTGAGGGAGCAGGGACACTCTTATGGAAGAATTTCAATAACCAAATGTAGAAGGATGATGGCAGTAGAAATACAGCATTAGAGCTTCAAAGTAATAATTGTTGAAGGCAAGATACTCACATAGATGCTAAATTACTGGATCAAAGTTTGAGTAGAGACTAGTAATTTATATATAGTCTAAATGTGTCTCCTCAGATGTGAAGAAAAGACTTTTGGACTCAGTGGGAGAAGGCGAGAGTGAGAAGATTTGAGAGAGTAGCATTGAAACATGTATATTACCATACATAGCATAGATGACCAGTGCAAATTCAATACCTGAAGTAGGGCACTCAAAGCCAGTGCTCCGGGACAACTCAGAGGGATACATTGGGGAGGAAGGTGGGAGGGGGTTCAGGATAGGGGGACGCATGTATACCTGTGGCTGTCTCATGTTGATGTATGGCAAAAACAATCATAATATTTTAATTATCCTCCAATTAAAATTAATTAATTAAAGTAAATAAATAAATGTGTCTCTTGCAAGGAGAAGATAGAAACTTTCCACAGAGAAATCCAGCAGACCACCTTAATTAAATGACTGAGTTACACATCACAATTAATAAGAAATATGACCTCATGTACCTCCTGATATAATACACTGAGAAACACACATCATTTCTCTGTTATTTGTATTCTCAACAAAAATTTGTGACCTCAATCTAATCATGACAAATACAGTGTGGGAATCTGGATTGGATCCTGGAACACAAAAATGACATTAGTTAAAAGCTAATAAAACCAAATAAAGTCTTTAGTTAATAGCATAGTAACAATGTCAATTTCTTAGTTCTGATAATTGTGTAATGGTTAAGATACTAGCAGTAGGTTAAGCTGGATGCAAGTTATATAGAACTTTCATTACTATCTTTTACAACTTTTATTTAACATTTTTAATAAAAAAAAGTTTAAATGATTTTCATTCAAAAGTATCTTTTACTCAGTTCTGTATAACATTACTGCAGGAAAAAAAAAAAAAGACTTTAAGCCACAAAACTTCTTGCCTTGGTAAAACTGGTAAGTCAGGTGTAATTATTGTGACTAAATTCTACATTAACATGTTTATATGGTTATTAGGAAAATACAGTTATTCCTAAGGAGTATAAACCTAATTTCTGTAACAATCCAAAGGTGTAACCTAGCCTAGTATTTTAGTTCTTAATTAAGATGGAGTGACATAATAAATGTGAAAAGCGTTTGAAGTATGAAGCCTTTAAATAGGCCATATATTAAAATTTAAATTATGATGATGAATATTTTGTGTCAGATTTAGCCTCATGGGTTGAACATTTCTCAAAGAAAGACTTTCATCTTAAGCATTTAAAAGTCTGTTTTGTTTTAGCCTTATGAGTTTTACAGCATTAGAAAGAATCTGAGGTTCCTATCCCCATCCTGCAAGTATGAGACTAACTTTCCTCATATTAAATATTATTGAAATAATTTATCATCTTGAGCATATTATCTGTACTGGTGGCCTGAACATTTAAAATGTTCACTGAGACCCCAAAAAGTGAATATACCTAACATAAGTCTGTCTAGATATTACCATATGTATTTCCAATGAAGCAATGAAGTATTTTAGCTAGATTTATGAGATATAAAACTGGACAGAATATAGGAACATTTAGCTTCATTTTTCTACACAGTGTGAACTAACTGATAACTTGCCATAATAATTTTTCAGGGTCACCTTTGCTGAAACATTTTAAAAGTCCACATGGTGTTTTAATTCTCTCATTTATTATTTTTATTGTTCAGTTTGGCAGAGGAGTTGGATGAAGATGTATTTTCTAGTTAGAGGAGAAATAAATAGAATCTTTTTAAAATGCAAAGGTTTGCTTTGTGCAAAAGAGGGGCAATGTGGTGGCAACCCCAGTGGGAAGCAGACCTGGAGATAATTAAATGAGGCTTGTGCCTGATGGAAGTGACACTCACACAAAAGATTAAATTCATTACATTGACTCAATGAGGAAATTGTTGTTGCTCAAGGATTGGGGTGAAGAGGTAAAGAGAACTTACCCCAAATCCCAGACATTCACAGGGCTCATTTCAGTTCCTGCCTTGTTAGGATCTATAATCTGCAACAGCAAGTTAGGTATTCTATGCTGGGCTCTCCATGCTAGAACTCTGGTGGTTTTTCTACATACGCTTTCTCATTAACATAAAACCTTATAAGGCAGATTTTAGTTTTTCCTTTAGATAGAGAAGTAAGCACAGAGAAATTAGATTACTTGCCAAGGCCACACACCCACTCTGAAATATTGTGTAGTGTTGTCTACACTATTTATTCTTACTCCTGGTAAGAAAAAAAATTATTCTTGGTTCCCACGAGATTGCACCTTTGCTGTGCTGAGGTCCTAATACCAATGGTTGCTCCCTCTTCTGCCCAGATATTAAAAGGATATTCAAGTGTCCCTTGGAATTTGTCCCTTGCAATTATGTCCTCCTTTTTGTTTTCCTGGTTATTATTTATCTCAATGCAGAAATGAGTGCTGAATCCAACATGTATACTCCTTTTAAACACTAAAATTGTGATAAAGAATTAGACTACACATCAAATGACCAAGCTTTAGACTTAGGCTGTAGGCTCACCACAAGATTAAAGGTGGCTTAAGACAGAAGATTCAGGAGTCAGACTCTCCAGGTTCAAATCTTAGTTGCAGCTCTGTAGATACATGAATTCTTGCTCAATTCTCTAACTTCTTTGTGTACTTCAGTTTTTTGATCTGTAAAACAGGCTAATGATAGTACTTACCTCATAGGGCTGTTTGAATTTTCAAGGAGTTATTAGTTTCAAAATACTTAGTTGTTAGTAAAAATCCTGGTAAGTAGTGAGTACTCAAAAAATGTTAGCCTCACTTGTCATTAATCAGAGTAGTTTAGTTTTGCAGTTCTGTAACCGCAATAGGTACTAACATCCCCATGTTAATGTGTATTTTCTTCCGGTAAAAATTTGTCCTGTCTTTGCTGCTGGACATGACTTCACATATATGGAGATGAGTCTTTCCAGAAACCTCAGACATGTCATTACCCCATCCCCTGGTGCCCTCCAAACCCACCGTAAGCCAAAACACCACCAAGACATCATTAAGAAAGGGCAGGACTCAAGGTAAATAAGTAACATAGAAAACATTTTCTGGTTTAATTTAAGGAAAGGAGTGTTGTGTGGTACTCAAGGAAGATTTCACGGAGGAGAGGAATATGGATCAGGTGTTGGTGAATTCTTTGAAGTATAATAAGTGAGCGTTAGGGAACCCACACTAACTGATGGACAGGCCACTGCATATAGTTATGCAATTACTATTTTTGAGTTAACTATGTTGTTGTTTAATCACTAAGTCATGTGTGACTCTTTGCAACCTCATGGACTGTATAGCCCCAAGGCTCCTCTGTCCATGGGATTTCCCAGGCAAGAATACTGCAGTGGGTTGTCATTTCCTTCTCCAGAGCATCTTTCTGATCCAGGGATCAAACCCAGGTCTCCTGCATTGCAGGTGGACTCTTTACTATCTGAGCTACCAGAGAAGTTCTGAGTTAACTACAGGCACTCACCAATATCCCATCAGAGGGGATGTTGGAAGCTGGAATCCAGTCTGTGCATGGGTCAGCAAGCCATGTGTCCTGACAGAGGGGATGTCCCCTAAAGAATGAGCTGTTTTTTCCTCTGTACCAAGCACCTTCAACTTGTCAAACCTTTTGTCTGATCTCTAACCATCAGGGGAGTCTCCATTTTCAATTTTCTTCAACAGTGCCCTATAATTAGGATACCATAAACATTCAAATAAGCATAATTCTGAGAGAGAAAAGAAACACTATTAATAGTTACTCCTATGTAACAGGCACATACCAACACTGCCCTTGGCAATCCAGAACATTTGTCACTTTACCTATAAGCTGCCAGGTAGAACTGAGACTACTGCTTGTCTCTTACCTAAAGAAACTAGAATTAATCTTAGTCATTATACTAGGTGTATGGATTTATTCCTGTTCAGGTGGGGAAGCTGAAGATATTAAATTAATAAAATTAAATATTATTACATAAATAATAATTCAAAATAAATAATTCTGGTTAAATAATTTCAACCAGATTTGAAATTATTACAGCTTTTCCTACTCCAAGTATTGTAAAATATCAACACATTCTCAGTCACTCATAAATCTTATGCTGAATATCCTCTTTTGTGTAATTGTTTCATGTGTCATAAATTATGTTAATTTTTTATTCAAAATAATTTTTTACTCTGCCTAAAGATATTTTTCTCAAATATTTATTTCATGCTGAATTAGAAAGCATTGATAAAAGGTAAGCAACTAGAATTTTTCTTTAAAGAATCAGAAAATGGATTAAATTATTTAAAGTGCTAACAATAGATCCAACTCTTAGACCCATCCATTACTTTAAAACATTTTACACGAAGGAGGTAATGGAGGCCAAAAGCCGCCAGTCCTCCTTTGATCCATCAATGAGCCTGAATTAAGACCCACTTTATGGTTGGCCCATGCTGTGCTAAACCTGGTGGGAAACAGAAAAACAAAAAATACTGTCTTAGTCCTATAAGAGTTTGACATATAGCTTGGGGGGAAAGATAAATCAGTTAGGGAAGCATGAATGGTATGGAAAATGCAAGATTGCATAGCACAAAAGGTAAACTTGAGAACTGGAGGAGATATGAAGTAGAGAGGAGAATACACATTTAGTGCTTAAGAGAAGTGAAGTCTGAATGGACATGTGTTGGTGAAAAGCCCATCCAGTCAGGAGAGAGAATGAACCCAAGAACACAGGTGGTTAGAGATTCCAAAATAGCACAAAGAACGGTCATGCTCTCTGTGATGGAGTATTTATAACTTCATTACAGTCCTGGCTTTCCAGGTGGTGCTAGTGGTAAAGAACCCACCTGCCAGTGCAGAAGATGTAACAGATGTGGGTTCAGTCCCTAGGTTGGGAAGATCGCCTGGAGGAAGGCATGGCAACCCACTCCACTTTTCTTGCCTGGAACATTCCATGGACAGAGGAATCTGGCAGGCTATGGCCCATAGGTTTGCGAAGAGTCAGACATGACTGAAGCGACTTAGCATGCACTCTACAATCCTAGTAACTAAAGCCGAGGGAGTAATTAAGAAAGGACAATCAGAACCACTTTCTTCCAGAGTTTGTAGGTTTTTAGGGGATATCTGACCTGCAACAAGAGGATGCTTTTGGGAGGAGGTTTAACATGGACCTAGTCTTAGGAGATAGCCCATATATTGACAGCTTGAGTTCCCATGGGCTCTTGAGAGAATTTGTACACATTTCTGAATCTATCATGATAAAGGGAAATTAGCAGTGTCCACCTGGACAAAACTGATAACTGGAGCTAATTATAAATTTCTGTTGAATTTTAATATATTCTGAGTGAATAGGTAGTGATGAGCATAACTTTAATTTTCACAAAAATTTATATTCTTGATTATAATTGAATTCTTACTCTGTAACTGAGTTATACCTCCCCAAATCATCTTACCCTTTGACACTCCTAGCATGCTATTAATAACGTAGTTTACATTATTTTATTATATCAAAATCATTCTACTTGTCCCATCAAAGCACTGAATCCAATGGTAGGCACTAGTTTCCAGTAATTCTTCTTTCAAAGATTCCCCAGTTTCCATCATCTTTCTATTTGCACTTGTATTGTTTTAGTTATTTAACCTTTATCACAATTTTCCTATTATCAGCTATCATTGTTGTTTAGTGGCTAAGTCATGTCCAGCTCTTTGTGACCCCACGGACTGCAGTAGGTCAGGCTCCTCTGCCCTCCACTGTCTCCGGGAGTTTGGTCAACATGTCCACTGAATCAGTGGTGCTATCTATCTAAACATCTCATCTGCTGCTGCCCTCTTCTTTTGTTTTCAGCCTTTCCCAGCATCAGGGTCTTTTCCAGTGAGTCAGCTCTTTGTACCAGGTGACCAAAGTATTGGGGCTTCAACTTCAGCATCAGTCCTTCCAATAAGATTCAGAGTTGATTTCCTTTAAGATTGACCTGGCTTGATCTCTTTGAAGTCCAGGAGACTCTCAAGAGTCTTCTCTAGCACCACAGTTTGAAAGCATTAATTCTTATGGCACTCAGTCTTCTTTATAGTCCGACTCACATCTGTACATGACTACTGGAAAAACCATAGCTTTAACTATATGAACCTTTGTCAGCAAAGTGATGTCTCTGCTTTTTAATACACTATCTAGGTTTATCACAGGTTTCCTTCCAAAGAGCAAATGTCTTTAATTTCACAGCTGCAGTCACTGTCCACAGTGATTTTTGGAGCCCAGGAAAATAAAATCTGTCACTGCTTTCACTTTTTCTCCATTTTCCATGAAGTGATGGGACTGGATGCCATGATCTTAGTTTTCTGAATGTTGAGTTTTAAGCCAGCTTTTTCACGCTCCTCTTTCACCCTCATCAAGAGGCTCTTTAGTTCTTTATTTTCTGCAATTAGAGTGATATCTGCATATCTGAGGTTGCTGATATTTCTCCCTGCAATCATGATTCCAGCTTGTAATTCACCCAGCCCGGCATTTCACATGACGTACTCTGCATAGAAATTAAATAAGCAGGGTGACAATATAGGGCCTTAACATACTCCTTTCTGAATTTGGAACCAGTCAGTTCTTCCTTGTCCGATTCTTACTGTTGCTTCTTGACCCACATATAGGTTTCTCAGGAGACAGATAAAGTGATCTGATACTCCCATCTCTTTAATAATTTTTTCACAGTTTGTTGTGATTCACACAGTCAAAGGCTTTAGCATAGTCAGTGAAGAAGTAGACATTTTTCTGAAACTCCCTTGCTTTCTCCATGATCCAACGAATGTTGGCAATTTGATCACTGGTTCCTCTGCCTCTTCGAAACCCAGCTTGTACATCTGGAAGTTCTCGGTTCATGTACTGCTAAGCTTGAAACATTTTGCACATAACCCTACGAGCATGTGAAATGAACACAATTATGGTAGTTTGAACATTTTTTGACATTCCTCTTTTGGGATTAGAATGAAAACTGATCTTTTCCAGCCTTGTGGCCACTGCTGAGTTTCCAAGTTTGCTAACACGTTGAGTGCAGCACTTTAACGGCATGCACTTTTAGTATTGTAAATATCTCAGCTAGAATTTCATTACCTCCATTAGCTTTGCTCATAGTAAAGCTTCCTAAGGCACATTTGACTTCACACTCCAGGATTTCTGGCTCTAGGTGAGCGACCACAACATTGTGGTTATCCAAGTCTCTAAAACCTTTTTTGCATATTTTTTTGTGTGTATTATTGCCACCTCTTCTTAATCTCTTTTGCCTCTTTTTAGATCCTCACAATTTCTATCCTTTATTATGCCTATCCTTGCATGAAACGTTCCCTTGATATCTCCAATTTTCTTGAAGAGATCTCTAGTCTTTCTCATTCTATTGTTTTCCTCTATTCCTTTGCAGTATTCACTTAAGAAAGCTTTCTTATCTCTTTGGATAAGAGATTCTCTGGAACTCTGCATTCATTTGGGTGTATTTTTCCCTTTCTCCTTTGCCTTTCACTTCTCTTCTTTCCTCAGCTATTTATAAAGACTCCTCAGACAACCACTTTGCCTTCTTGAATTTCTTTTTCTTTGGGATGGTTTTGATCACTGCCTCTTGTACAATGTTACAAACTTCCATCCATAGTTCTTCAGGCACTCTGTTTACCGGATCTAATCCCTTGAATCTATTTGTCACCTCCACTGTATAAGGGTTTTGATTTAGGTCATACCTGACTTTACTTTTACCGCTAGACATTTCCACAACTGAGAGTCATTTCCACTTTGGCTCAGCCACCTCATTCTCTCTGAAGCTACTGGTAATTGCCCTCAACTTTTCCCCAGTAGTGTATCGGACCAACCTCGGGGGCTCATCTTTCAGTATCTTTTTGCCTTTTCATACTGCCTATGGGGTTCTCCAGGCAAGAGTACTAGAGTGGGTTGCCATCCCTCCTCCAGTGGACCACATTTTGTCAGAACTCTTCACTGTGACCCATCTGTCTTGGGTGGCCCTGTGCAGCATGGACCATAGCTTCATTGAATTACATCAGCCCCTTTGCCATGAAGAGGCTGTGATACATGAAGAGGAGTATCAGCTATAGACTATATTCATTATGTTAACCCATTCAGTGTACAGCCTAGATGCTTACCTTCCTTAAATTACTTTGATATATCTCTTCCTGCTCCTCAATTCTTCAGTGACTCCCCAAAGTGGACTAGAGAAGGAGTAGAATTTGTGAGGATGAAGAGTTGTGTGGGGTGATTTAGTCACTAAATCATGTCTGACTCTTGCGACCCCTTGTACTATAGCCTGCCAGGCTCCTCTATCCGTGCAATTTCCCAGGCAAAAATATTGGGGTAAGTTGCCATTTTCTTCTCCAGGGGATATTCCCAACCCAGGTCTCCTGAATTGTAGGAGGATTCTTTACCAACTGAGCCAACAAGGATGCTGTGAAGAGAGCTATGTAGTAGAATCAAATGTGTTTCTCTCAGGTCTAATGTTTTCCACTTTGGAATCTTATTTTTCATATTTTATTTTTTGTTTTTATACATTAGACTTTTTTAAAATATGATTTTCCCAATTTACATTTTTCTAAGTAGCATTCGTAATGTTACCACTTTCTTACCTTTGCAATAGGAAACCGAAGATTATAGATGTTTGTTTTTTGTTGTATTTGTAATTTCAGTTTCATAGTTTGAACTTGACTGTTATTTGTCTATATTGAATATACCTAAAAGCCATTTGTTAGAAAAACACTAAGGTCTGTTGTATTTGCCCATAATGTGTGATAATATTCTTTATTTACTTTTTCATTTCCTTTAAAAAGTAAATAACATAAACAGTAGTAGTTTTATGAGATAATTTACTTCAACTCTTAATGAACCATGGTACCTTTCTTATTCTCTAATTCTCCTGTGGTGCTCAAGAGACCAATCTCTCAAGGTTATCAAACCCAACCTGAACAGGTTGAGAATTGGACCAGATTCTAGCTTTAAAGTCTACTTCATTCCTACAGGTCTGTGATTCCATGCAGTCTGTGAAAGCAATAATAGCCATCATAGAGTTAACAATAACTGTGTACCAGAACCTGTTCTCAGGTGTTTTCAGTCAGTTCAGTTCAGTCGCTCAGTTGTGTCCGACTCTGTGACCCCATGGACTGCAGCACGCCAGGCCTCTCTGTCCATCATCAACTCCCAGAGTTTACTCAAACTCATGTCCATTGAGTCGGTGATGCCATCCAACCATCTCATCCTCTGTCGTCCCCTTTTCTTCTCGCCCTCAATCTTTCCCAGCATTGGGGTCTTTTCAAATGAGTCAGCTCTTCGCATCAGGTGGCCAAAGTATTGGAGTTTCAGCTTCAACATCAGTCCTTCCAATGAACATTCAGGACTGATTTCCTTTAGGATGGACTGGTTGGATCTCTTGCAGTCCAAGGGACTCTCAAGAGTCTTCTCCAACACCACAGTTCAAAAGCATCAATTCTTCAGCTCTCAGCTTTCTTTATAGTCCAACTCTTAGATCCATACCTGACTACTGGAGAAACCATAGCCTTGACTAGACAGACCTTCATTATTACAAATAATCTTGCAATTTATCCCCATTTTACAGATGTGATGACAGTTGGAATATTAACATGTCTTTGAATTGAGTACATTACTGAGAGTTGAACCTGAGATTTTTTTAATCCTCATAAAATCAAACAGATTTTATTATCTCTTTCCATAAATGTTAATAGCCCTATAGTTTAAATATATAGAAAAATCAAGATTTCACAGATTTGAAACTGGAAACTTTCATGGAGCTATTAAAAGGAGACTTTTCTTTTTCAGTGAGAAATATGTCAGCTACATGTGCTATAATTTTCACCTATGTTATTTTGACAACGTTGAGTGTTTAAAAAGCTGTGTATTCTTGATAGTATGCTCTGTTGTGACCCCCTCCCTAGTTATGAGATAAAATTTCTTTGTCATCACATAAAAAGTGTGGCAACCTAAAATCTTTTTTTAAAGTCTAGTCAAATAAAATATCTCTGGCTATGTATGTCATTAGTGACAGGCTTGGGACCTTTTACCCTTGCTTTTTTTAGATCAGAGGTTTTTTTTTAGTATACCACACTGCCAGCTAAAGAGCAAAACATATTTTGCATAGATCTCTTTTGGCATAAACTTTATTAAATACCAAGTTATTAGAACATATATTGTAGCATATCTGCAATTTTGTCTATTTTTTGATGAAATATTGAACATACAATGCACTCATTTATGTCTGAGAGCTTATATGTGATGCTTCTCCTCAGAATGCCCAAGGGATTCCTCAAAAAGATTAGTAGTCCTATTACTCTTTTGACTCCCAGTTTTGCTATCCAAATTAGAACTGTTGTGTCCTTACAAATAGTTAGCAGAGTCATTGTGTGAAATTTCATGAAGGGAATTGACTTCATATATAAACCAACTATTTCTTCTGTTTTCCTAACGTATTAATTAGAAAAGCAATCACTGCTGTGGCTACCTATTTTCCCTTTCGAAAAGCAGGATTGGGAGAGAATGGAGACTAGAATCACTAAATTTGTATTAGAATGGAGAATAGAATCAGTAAGTAAGTTTCCCCTCTTAATGAGGAAGAGGCTGGGAGCATGAGACAGGCCTGACAGATTCCAAGGTGGAGAGATTTGGTATAATAAAGCGAAGGACAAAGGATAGTTGAAGAGAAAAGTGCCTGGGAGGGTACAGTTCATTCATTTATCTAGTAAATCATTCAAAAACATTCCTTTAATACCTCCCATGTGTCTGGTCCTCTGCAGGGAATACAGAGGTGACCAGAAACAGACACAGTTCTTATTCTCATGAGTTTGCAGTTTGTTGGAGAGAACACATTATTTCAAATAACGCCTCCACATAAAGAGTAGAAAATAAACTGGTGGGGGCAAGAATGAATGTCTCACGCTAAAGTAGGAGGTGCTACAGCAGTCCAGATGTTGGTTGGACTGTAGCATGGGGAGTGGAGAGGGAAAGACACTGATGTTGAGAACGAAGGCATGGCTCTTTTTCAGACTCCAGGTACATTAGAAGAAAGCAGAAGTCAAGGTCAGTGGCAACACTTTTCTCCTCCCTTCTACCAAGCATTTTCCCAAACCGAAAGCAGGTGGAAAGGTATATTGAAGTCTGACTCTATAGGTAAAAATCGTGATGGTAAGTCCAATTTCTCAGGAAATAGGAGGGACCTTGAGATGGTTATATGATGGGCTTCCTTGGTGGCTCAGTGGTAAAGAATCTGCCTGCAATGCAGGAGATGTGAGTTCAATCCCTCAGTTGGGAAGATTCCCCTGGCAGAGGAAATGGCAACCCACTCCAGTATTCTTGCCTGGAAAATCCTATGGATAGGGTCGCAAAGAGTTCGACACAACTGAAGCTACTGAGTATGCAAGTCTTTCTGTTTTAGCTCCGATTAGTATAGTGATCCATTTACCAGGCCTTCTACTGTCCCTGGGAACTTACAGCAGAGGATCTCACCCTATGGCAGGGCTATTTCACAGATGTTTGAAATTGACCCTGGCTCATTCTTTAGTAATAAGCCCTAAAAGAGAGTCAGAATAGAGTAAGGTATCCATCCAGTTTTGAGTACATGATAAATAGTTCAAGTTAACAGTCAAAGTTGCTATTTTTTGTTGCTGTTGGTATGGCTATTTGGCAAGTCCCAAAAAACTAATTCCTGTCTCACAGAATCATTTTTGTGTTTATTTTAAAAGACTCCTCAGGCAGTTTCTAAGAATAGAAATTTGTATGAGTAATATAGGCTATGTCCTCTGGGACTTAGAATTGATTTACAGTTTTGAAAGTGGGCACAATAAACATTTGGTGATCTCAAAATATTTGCTAATTTGAAGAAAACCAGTGTATTTTAATAAAAGAAACTTACCTTATTGAACCATTAATATTCTGTCAGTTCAGTTCATATCAGTTGCTCAATCATCTCCGACTCTTTGCAACCACATGAATTGCTGCACGCCAGGCCTCCCTGTCCATCACCAACTCCCGGAGTTTGCCCAAACTCATGTCCATCGAGTCGGTGATGCCATCCAGCCATCTCATCCTCTGTCGTCCCCTTCTCCTCCTGCCCCCAATCCTTCCCAGCATCAGGGTCTTTTCCAATGAGTCAACTCTTCACATGAGGTGGCCAAAGTATTGGAGTTTCAGCTTCAACATCAGTCCTTCCAATGAACACCCAGGGCTGATCTCCTTTAGGATGCACTGGTTGGATCTCCTTGCAGTCCAAGGGACTCTCAAGAGTCTTCTCCCACACCACAGTTCAAAAGCATCAATTCTTCAGTGCTCAGCTTTCTTTATAGTCCAACTCTCACATCCATACATGACTACTGGAAAAACCATAGCCTTGACTAGACAGACCTTTGTTGGCAAAGTAATGTCTCTGCTTTTCAATATGCTATCTAGGTTGGTCATAACTTTCCTTCCAAGGAGTAAGTTTCTTTTAATTTCATGGCTGCAATCATCATCTGCAATGATTTTGGAACCCCAAAAATAAAGTCTGACACTGTTTCCACTGTTTCCCCATCTATTTCCCATGAAGTGATGGGACCAGATGCCATGATCTTAGTTTTCTGAATGTTGAGCTTTAAGCCAATTTTTTCACTCTCCTCTTTCACTTTCAATAAAAAGGCTTTTTAGTTCCTCTTCACTTTCTGCCATAAGGGTGGTGTCATCTGCATATCTGAGGTTATTGATATTTCTCCTGGCAATTGATTCTAGCTTGTGCTTCCTCCAGCCCAGCGTTTCTCATGATGTACTCTGCATATAAGTTAAATAAGCAGAGTGGCAATATACAGCCTTGACATACTCCTTTTCCTATTTGGAACCAGTCTGTTGTTCCATGTCCAGTTCTAACTGTTGCTTCCTGACCTGCATACAGGTTTCTCAAGAGGCAGGTCAGGTGGTCTGGTATTCCCATCTCTTGAAGAATTTTCCGCAGTTTATTGTGATCCACACAGTCAAAGGCTTTGGCCTTTGTCAATAACCCTAACCCTAACCATTAATATTAATAGCGATTTATTTTGTGCAGTAATTTGTTTGGAATGGAATCTTTTAACATGCATTAGAAGTTGATTGCGAACACTACATTTTTAATAGTGTTGCAGTGGTCTATGCTCACGGAGCTGTAGGAGTCAGAAACTAAAGAAAATGGTTTTCACATTTTTTTTTTAAATTTGAAAAATGTTATTTAACTATATGAAAGGTTAAATAGTCCCTTTTGTAAAAGTTGTTCTATATACAATGCACAAGCACACACACTCAGTCATGTCTGACTCTTTGCAACCCCATGGACTGTAGCCCTTCAGGTTCCTCTGTCCATGGAATTTTCCAGGCAAGAATATTGAGTGGGTTGCCATTCCCTACTCCAGGGGATCTTCCCTATCCAAGAATCGAACTCACATCTCTTGCCTCTCCTACATTGTCAGGCAGATTCTTTTCCACTGCCACCTGAGAAACCCTGAAATATATATATACCTCATGCTAAAGTCAATTTCATCATTATCTTTTAACTTAATGCAGTATGTAAGATGGTAGACTTTGTTTGGTCACTATGCTTAACTACCAGAATTGTGTTGCAGAATATTATGATATTCAGCAAATCCAAAAAAGGACAAGATAAATTATTTAACCAGAATTAGAAATTAAAATGGATATGATTTTTTAAGTACTTTGTTAAATTGCAAATCCAAAAGTACTTATTTCTAGCCCTTTTGGCAATTAGTGGCAAAATATAGTCACATCTGCTTAACATTAAAGGTCTTTGAATAAGCCAACAATATATGATTTTAAATCATCCCTAGATTAATTTGTTAGGGACACCATAACAAAATACCACAGCCTGGGTGGCTCAGACAGCCGAAATTTATTTTCTCGCAGTTCTGGAGAATAGAAGTCAAGGTCCCCATATTAACAGGGTTGATTTCTCCTGACGCTTGTCTCCTTGGACTGAAAATAGCTGCCTTCTCTCTCAGTTTTCCCATGGCCCTTTCTCTCTGTGCACATGCAAAGGCATGTGCAGAGGTGTCTTTTTGTGTCTTCTTATTCGGACACCAGCTAGATTGAATTAGTGCTTATTAAAAAGGAATCAATTTAATCATAACTTTAAAAGCCCTATCTCTGAATACAGTTAGATTCTGAGGTACTGGGCATTAGGGCTTCAACATATGAATTTTGTGGGGACACAAGTCATAACAGTTTGGAAGTGTTTAAAGGGTTCTTGTGTGGAGGATGACTACAAACTGTTGATTTCCACTGAAGTTACTGCAAGTTGTCAGTTAGATTTCAAAGACTTAAGGAAAAAATTTAATGAAGTATTAATTAGGTCAGAGTTGTACGGCCCAATTAGTTTAGCTCTATCCTTGAAAATGACATGATGTAACTGTAGAGGAGCTGGGTTGTAGAATGACATAGAGGAACATGTGAGTGGATCAGTTCCAGCTGTTCTTACTAATAGAGCATCCGCTTAAACTTTGTTGGATGTTTTTATACTTTTGCTCGTCTCTCCATTCCGTTCTCTGTGTAGGAATCCACTAGAAGTCACAATTGGCTTAAGTTTAAAGGGGAATCCTGAGGGCAGTGGAGAAATTCATGGTCTTATTTGAAGTGATGCAATGAAACTACTCTACCTACTGCATTCTGTAGGATGCCTGGAGTGATCTTCACCCACGCCAGGAGTTAGACTTGAGCCACTACCGGCAGATTTTCAACTCTGTTCTGATCAGATTGTATTGGATGGGAGGTCTCATGAGGATGTTTCCTGAACCAGAAATACCTCCCAAAGTACAGTTCCCTAGATCACAGGTGTTTGAGATACCAGAGAAACAGTTTTACTTAGCTAAATTTGGGACAAAGAGGTTTGCAAAGAGCACCAACTGATTTGAAGAAGTGCTTTAGATTCCCTCTTAAAATTGTCCTCTCATTTCCCTAGTGCTAAGCATTTAAAACAAAGAGGAGGTAAACCTCTTCTCTTTTCAAATGTCATAATGTACTCTCTCCCTCCTAGTCTCTTACCCACTTTTTATAAAATCGAAAGTGCCTAAAATCTAATCTCTGCCAGCCTTTCTCCTCTTGAGATGGCTGTCAGAGCAGTGACGTGCTTTGGTGGGTGGTTAGAAAGAAGCAAGGGGACTGTCTACATGGTGAGAGGTGTGTGTGTCTGTTCAGCTGAAAGAAGACAAGTTTATAACATTAGAAGTATCAGAAAAAATGCATTGGCTTAATTATAAAGGTCTCTCTGTAGGATGATTGAAAGTCTTCATACATTTCCCAAAGCACTATGAGATAGTTTTTTAAGAAAAAAAAGGAAGAGGAGGAAAAGAAAAAACCTTGCCGATTCAGAGATTTCATACACCTCAAAGAAATTTTCAGTATTAGAAACATTGATGATATTTTGTTTTTAATGGCTTTAAAATTAAATCCATCATAAAACCCAACAGATAGCATGTTTTAACAGATGGCGTAATGCTTGTCTTCCTGGTTCTACCTTAAACTTGAGGCTGTCAGTCATTAGCATTGAAGATGTCTTGGGGGCCTCACCGTCCACTGACCTCATGTTACAGATAGTAGGACTAAGTTGCTTTAGGCCACACAGTATCCACTTCTGTTTATAGCTTCTATGACCCTTCTTTGCCACAAGCGTTTTTGGGGGAGAGGAAGAAGAGTTAAAGGCATTCTCTTTGAGGTACATCTCTTAGAAGTGTTAATATACAGATTAAAATGTCATTTAGAGACCTCAGTGATATCAAATGTTTTCTTATTCCAGGAGCAGCTTCATTACTCCACTGCTGCACAGAAGAGATGGCGGACCCCTAAATTGTATTTTTCCTTTGACCTCATTTCAGTTGTTTCCACTGGTTTACAGGTAGTCTTGCAAAAACCTCTGAAAAAGAAGCTGACATTGCTTAAGAGAAAATGCAGTGATTTTGACAAAGCACCTTTGGGGTTCAGGACATCACTTATAATAAGTCTAGTTCCTTGGCTTTTATTTGTCCTAGGAAAGAAAAATAGATTTTTTTCCCACTCTTTTCACATCTACCTCAGCTACCTTCCTGAGCTCAGATGGGTGAGAAACAATTTCCATGACCTTTATATTTCTAGATATGTCATATTAAGCAGATTTTACCAGATGACAAATAATGACACAATCACAACATAATAGTTAATATTTACTGAATGGTTATCTGTGCAAGGCACTGTGCTAAGAGATTTATATATATTGTAAACATTGTGTCACTTATTCTTATAAACACTTATTTTTACAGATAACAAAACTGTTATTCAGAGGTGTTATGCTCCTGGTTCAGTGTTACCCAGCTAGTTAATAGTAAAGCCAGGATTTGAACCCAGGCATTAGAGTTCAATATCTTAAATACCAAGAGTTCTTATTCTACAATGAATCTGATCACACTGGCATTTTCTTCTAAGAAATAATTGCTGACAACCAAAACAAACCTTTATTGAGGGAAAGTTATTAGTTCAAATTCACAGTGTTCTATTTGCCTACAAAAGAAAAATGATTATTTTATTTAAGAGGTTTTATATTTTATGAAATTGAAGAGGCTGGCATTGATCCAACAGCTGTATCTTAGCCTATCCTCTGCACATGCAGGGCATTTAATCTTAATTTGTGTACAGTAGAGAAATCCCATCTTTCTAAATGAAGAAAAAAAAAATCTCCCTGCATTCTATTAGTTTTAGAAGAGAGAGATTGAAGTCCATTGAAAACAGTTAGAATGCAGTAAAAATAAGACATTTTTTTTTTCACTAGAGAATAAGGAACTTTCTCAATACAATTTTCAGGCTATATCAGACCATCTTTGAGACATTTACTGATTTCCTCTCCCACAGACCAGTCTAAATACTAAGAAGAATAGACTAAAAGTCAAGGTTGATATGAGGAGGTAGAAAATCCATCTGTACATGTACTTCTCTGATTTTCAGAAATAAATAACTGGGAGAAGAAGGCTGAGAGAGTATATATGTAAGTTCTTATTAGGGTGGATAAGCTTAAATGTTGACATTATGATTTAGAAAGGGCATAAGTTTCTCATATCTGGGAAAATTTCAAAATGCCATTTGTAAGGTAATGTGGGGATGTTCTTACATTTCATTTTTCTTCTTCTGTCCATTGAGTGATATCCATCAGTGGCCCTGTCTGTTTCAACACAGTTAGTACAAAAGAACTTTTTAGTATGTGTGATAACAGAGTATGACCCTTAATTTATCAGAGTATGTTCTGTATTTTCTTATCTGCTTCTCCCTGATGCTTTCATTTCTTTTTTTTTTTTTTCACTGCTGGTTTTCGATATGATACTCCAGTTGTTGTTTTGTTTTTGTATTAGGAATCCAACAGCCTAGAAGGCTTAGGCAAGAACCTATAAATCACTATTCGTTACATATAGGCAATGAGACCCAAAGTTCACAAGATTATCTTTATTTCTAATTCTTTTGATGGAACAATATCTGAAGTAAAATATTTGAATGTAAGCAGCTAGTAGGAACATATGCTCCTAAAAATCTTTGTATAAAGTCACACTAGATATCTTAATGTATTTCCACGTAACAGAGGGACATGAAGGGAGAAATTTCTTAAGCCAGTTAGAAATACCCTGAGCTTCTAGTTTCTTCCCCAAAGCACTGTTGAAGCCTGCATAGATAGCTTGTAGTTTTCCATTTCCAGCATCACAGCAGTCTCACATGAAGATGTTATTTAACTGGATACAAAGGCCTGCTGTTTCACAGAAGGAACTGGGGAGCCCTGTGAAGCATTAGTCATGAACAGAGTATTTCCCTTCTTGAGCAGCCTGTTCTTTCTTCAGCTGTGTAAGTGGGCTGACTAGCAGGGCGCTTGGCTGTGCCACCCTCTCTTGCTATAACATTGTGTTAAGATACTACATTTAATTTGTAGAAAATGCTTCTTTTTTTCAGAAATAGTAGGGGCAAAATTACAGTGTTTATAAATATATCAACAATATTCAATTAAATTTTGAAAAAGATCACTCATCATACCTCCATCCTCACACAAATATTTTCATTTCTGCATATTACCCTCAAATTCTTGCCTACTGACATAGTGTTTTACTTAATAGTCCTAACATCGTGTGTATTACATGTTTCACTTTGCATGACAGACGTATTTTAACCATTTTTTTCATATCTGTAATTATTTTGAGTCAAAATATATTCTGTTAGAGAATGTATTGATTTATAAAATAGATGTAGGCGTGTAGAGCTTTATGAAGTTGCAGAGAATAATTACTTATCAACCTTTTGAAGATTAATATCCACATTACAATACATTTTTTTATCTGGTTGTAATTTCAATAAAATTTAGATTATTTGCAATCTAGGTAAAATCCTTTGTGTTCTGTAACATCTTCTTTCTTCTAATCCATTTTCCTCTGTGAACTTCTGTGGCAACTACAATTCAAGTGGTGGTTTATTGTATATGTATGCCAAGTCATATATTATGTTGAATTTCCATCTAACTTTCTTAATTTGGCCCTTGACTCGCCAGCCAAAGTCTAAGCACATATGCCTGACACAGTACTTTGAGTACACAGTTGGTGCTTGTATGTTGACTTCACTGAATCAGATTGCTTTCCTCTTGTCTACCTAAGCTATACTAAAGAAACAAAGGATTTGACTATTGGCACTAGAAAAGGAAAGTAAAGACTTTTGGGGACATAAGATATGTCTAGGAGGAGTAGACATGGATGCATGACATCGACGGGTGGCATGAAAACAGAGATAAGAGATGGACAAGGAAGGAAAAACAAAGGCAATATGAAATCCAAGCATAAAGTGAATTTGTCATAAATGATATATTTATTTATCATAAATTATATGATACTTTACATTGTATATAAATTATGATAAATAATAAATAATATCAAAAGGAGAAATAAGTTGGCCAGACTCAGATGTGTGTGTATGTGTGTTTGTGTTGGAATGAGTGGGGTTGCTGAGGTGTACACAGAGATGCAGGAAATTTGCAAAGCAAGGTGAATGGTGTCAGAGGATTAGCTTGTTTGTAGAAGTTGAAAGAAGTCCAGTGACTAGAATTTAAAGAGTTAGAAATACATGGTTTCAAGATGAAACTGGAGAAGTCAGAAGCCAAAGGATGTATATGTTTGTTATGTACCCAACAAAAATCATAGCAAATTATGTAATACACGGGACAAATATTTTCATTAGAACATCTACAATTTTTTCACAACTTTGTCCCTTCAAGAGTGTCAATTATGTTCAAAATCTACTTATTTGGAATATTACTAGGTAAATTAGGTACTACTATATTGTATGATTTGTATAACAACTACTAGTACAGCATTTAGTTGGAAATTATATGATAATTCTGCTTTTAACACCTGAGTAATTTTTCGAAACTATATTAAACTGTTACTTTGCTGTATGGGTCTAGGCATATCTAAATGCCATGTTCTCAATTACAGACAAAATCTAAAAGTTGACTCCTAAGCTTCTCTGGAAGCATGTATACCTTTTAGGAACCCTTTTGTGTCTCCTTTCCCGGTGTTTAAAAGAGCAGGAATTAAGAAGCCTTCAAAAGAAGCAAGTATCTTTGTTTTCACTTTCATATTATTCTGAACAAATGTTGGGTTCATAGTATTGCTTTTCCTTGTTGTTTTCCAAGTATATTACTATGTCATATCAAAAACTGCCACTTTTATTTCCAAGGAGAAATTACACATCAGGGGAGATCTACGAAAATGAGAGTAGAAAAACATGTTAGCGAAGTTCATATAGCTTGTCTCTCCTGACCAGTAGTCATAAAAATATGATTGCAATTTTATTCCGTTTGTTTTCTGAGTCCCACCATGAAATTTAACTCCAAGTCAAGGATTTGAGTTTTATTACTCCTTGCTGCTTACCTTGATTCTTTGAAATTACTCTTTTTTCCTTGACATCTGCTGATTTATAAAAAATAAATAAATAAATACACTATACTGTGACCAAATATTATTGGTTAGATGGGAAAGTAAAACTATCCAGAATTCAATCAAAATTGAGGATGTTACACTCTTTAAGTCTGAATGATCAGATTTTCCTTTCTATTCTTCACCTGTGGAACCTTGTTTGAAATGCCCCACTGTACATAGCTTGTTGTTTTTTAGTCTCTAAGTCATGTCTGACTGTTTTGCAACCCTGTGGACCATAGCCCACCAGGCTCCTCTGTCCATGGGATTCTCCACGCAAAAATGCTGGAGTGGATTGCCATTTTCTTTTCCAGGGGATCTTCCTGACACAGGGATCGAACCCACATCTCCTACATTGACAGGCAACTTCGATACCACTGAGTCATAGTACCTTAAGCCTAAGTGACCACACCAATTAGAGCTAGAACCTATCAACTGGTAGTAGTGTTACTACATGGAGCCTTGTTGTTTAGTCGCTAATCCTTGTCCAACTCTTTTGCCACCCCATGGGCTGTAGCCCAGTAGGCTTCTCTATCCATTGGTTTTCGCAGGCAAGAATACTGGAGTGGGTTGCCATTTCCTTCTCCAGGGAATCTTCCCCACCTGGGGATCAAACCTGTATCTCATGCATTGGCAGGCAGACTTTTGACAACTGAGCCACCAGGGAAACCCCACATGGGGCCTGCTTCCTGTCAAAAATACCGAATCCTGAAACTGATACAATGTTAGAAATCAATGATATTTCAATTTTTAAATTTATTAATTAAAAATTACCAAATCCTTCAATTTAAAGAAAAATAAACCAAAATTTACATACTCTTTTATTGCTTAAAAATTACTTCAACAGAGACATACATGTTACTGGTGACATTTTCAGTGGAGGTACCAATTTTCACCCATATAAAATTAACTGAAGAATAAAGAAAATAAATCAAAAGGAAAACCTCATTCCACTTTTATTAGAGTAAAGGAAGTATGCGACTAAATTATTATCCTTTATTCAATGAGGAGCTCTGGTTCTATAAACCTAATTTATCTGCTCGATGGATTGCTGTAGTTGATTTACATGCTTTTTAAAAAGTTGAAACTCTACTTGGACCATTTTTATTATTCCAAAATGAGAAAGTCTTAGATAAGTGGGTCATTACTGCTTTATTCTCACCTTGGATTTAGGATACTTGAAGATGAAAATAGCTTCTCACCTTTGATTTGATTTGGATTTTCAGATACATTTTCTTTTTAAAAAATATCTTCTATCAGTATAAACCTGCAACCTCTGACCATCCACAGAAAGCCCATGTAATATTGCTACATCCCAACACACTTGGTATCAAATCTCAGCACTTTCCAAAGAAAAGAAAAGGTCATCAGAAATGATATTTATCTTTGACCTTTCCTGATCAAATGGGTTGTTTTTCTGTCCTTTATATTATATGTAAAATTTAGAAGTATACCAAAATGTGGACAAGATTAGATAAAATTAACACAATCACACAGAGTTACTGGATATGTTGTAAATAATATAGCACCATGAATTTGTAAAGGAATGAAATGCATTTAGGGCAATATCTTAGAATGCTGCTGCTAAGTTGCTTCAGTTCAACTCTGTGTGTCCCTATGGACCGCAGCCCGCTAGGCTCCTCTGTCCATGAGATTCTCCAGTCAAGAATACTGGAATGGGTTGCCATTTCCTTCTCCAGGGCATCTTCCCAACCCAGGGATCAAACCCAGGTCTCTTAATGTCTTACCTGCATTGGCAGGCGGCTTCTTTACCACTAACGCCACCTGGGAAGCCCAATGTCTTAGAATAATATACCTAATTTATGACTTTTCATGTTCCACTTGTTAATGAAAATCATGAGGTAGAGGCAAAATGTGGGCTTATTCCTGGCAAACTTAAACAATCTGAGCTATTTCTTATCCACTACTAGAAGGAGTTTGGGAATCATCTGTTAGAAGGAAATTGTCACTCTACAATAGTTAGATGTGTCTTTGTCAATAATGTATTGGACATGAGTTTGAGCAAGCTCTGGGAGTTGGTGATGGACAGGGAAGCCTGGCATGCTGCAGTCCATGGGGTCACAAAGAGTTAGACATGATTGAGCAACTGAACTGAATGTATTTATAAATATTTTTGAAGAAAAGACGTTAATTTTTTATTCTAGTAGAAGAACAAATTATTTAGAGAATAAAGTCAACATATAATGAAGTAAGCACCATCTAATTTCCTATCCATTACACCAAGAATAAATTCTGTCCTTGGAAGGCAGGAGGAGAAGGGGATGCCAGTATGAGATGGTTGGGTGACGTCACCAATTCAATGGACATGAGTTTGAGCAAACTCTGGGAGATAGTGAAGGACAGGGAAGCCTGGTGTGCTGCAGTCCGTGGGGCCGCAAAGAGTCAGACATGACTTAGCGACTGAAAAACAAACTGGATGTCAAAACCAAATATTCCAATTTAAAAATTATTATCAACTAAAAGGCATCTGAAATTCAGGGGTTATAGGATTGTATGACCCCATTTGTATGGCTATCTTTCTTAAATATTATCATGTCATTTTATACCTATCTCTGTTGCCTACTCTAATTTTTTCTTCTTCTTGTTAGATCACCTCTTTGGTCTTCATTGCGAATTCAGTGTTTTTTTTTGTTTGTTTTTAAGCTGAGTCTCATCAAGAATCTTCAAAGCTATTGCTGATTTAAATTGTGCTATAGCAATCATGTTAATTGTTCTGTGGGTGCCAGTTAAAGGTATGAGGGCAAACTGTATGTGTGTATGCATGTGTACGTATGTATTCTTGTGTTTTTATGCACTCTTTTCAAAATCATTCAAAAGCCATCTATTCCCTCCGTCTGTATTATGTAAGACTTTTCTCTCTACTTTGAGTGAGTGTGTGTGTGTGTGTGTGTGTGTGTGTGTGTGTGTATGCATGCCCAGTCATGTCCAACTCTTTGCAATCCTATGTACTGTAACCTGGCTGGGCTCATCTGTCCATGGGATTTTCCAAGCAGGAATACTGGACTGGGTTGCTATTTCCTCTAGGGAATCTTCCTGACCCAGGGATCGAACCCACGTCTCCTATGTCTCCTGCATTGGCAGGTGGATTCTTTACCACTGAGCCACCTGGGAAGGTTTCTCTCTACTTTCCCTACTAATGACAATTATGATTATCTACTTTGTGGTACAGGGCAATTATTATTAAAAAATAAAGAGCTGATTGACTAAATGGATGTTCAAATTATTAAAGACCTAAAATTATAATTGAAGTGTTTCCTTTGAAAAGTACAAAGAGAAACTTAGCTACATGCAGTCTATCCTCTGGGCACAAGTGTTTGCTTTCTTGTGAATGTTGTTAGCCTGTGAAGATGCGATAATGGTGCCACGGAAGCTATCAGAATTTAAAACAAGATTTCCTTTATTACTTCATTCTACAAACATTGCTTCGGAGTTCGTATGATAGGTATTGTGCACACACTGAAAACACAAAAGTAAGCACTACAAATAATCCCTGACCTCATGGAATTTCAGAGTTCAGAGAGAAAAAATTTATTGAATGTGAAATTACAAGGTCAGTTCTTGTTTCTATAGGGCATATATCAAGTGTGACGAAAGGATTTATTCAGGTGTCCTAATTTAACTTGAGAATGTCAGTGAAGACCTCCTGAGAACTAACGTTCTTGCCAGGAAGACTCCCTTAATGAGTCATGTTTGGCTAAGGAAAGATGAGAATGAGATGGGAGTGAGGGAAAGCCAAGTAGAGGAGAGTACAAGTGAAGAAGTCCAGAGGTGAAAGGAGGGCTTTAGAAGAATTGAAAGAAGTCTCAGTTTCCATGAGGATGGAAAGAGGAGAGCAAGGCAATGACCACTATGAGATGAGATAGGGGAGGTGGGAAGAGACTAGATCATGGAAGTCATCATAAACCTCATCATGTTGGTTGATATTTTATCCTAAAGGCAACAGGCAGGTTACAATAGACAAGTGGCATGATTGGGTAGTGGCTGACAATGTGGAGAATGGGTGGGACTGATTGCAGAGAGGATCCAGAGAGATCTATTAATATATTGTAGCAGTAACTGGCAAGAGGTGATTTGCAGTCTGGACTTGGGTGGTGTCTGAGGGGATATTAAATCATTTCTGATGATGGGAACACTCTAGCATGAAAACTTGGACAAAGAGCTACATAATTATAAAGTTGTCAGGAGAATTATACCAGTGTAAATTGGTATGCGTGTTGGTCAACAAAGAAATCCACAGAGCAAAGATTATGTGTTTTTGAAAAAAGTTTATCAAATTATGTACATAAGCATTTTCATTACATAAATCATATATTAGTCAAAAACACATTCATCAATAAATGTGCTGCCATAAGACAACCAATATTAAATTTTAGTAGATTTTTCCAAATATATATGTATAGAAGCACACAAAAGAGAATGTAAATTGAACACACTTTTTGAAAATGAAGATAGGCTTGGAATTTAGGCTATATTATCCTTTTTAGAAAATTGCCAATATATGTTCCCATAGGAAAAAATTATTCTAACATTTTAATAACTTTATAATACAGAGAAATACAAATGTGTTTTTATTAAACTGTATATTTGATTCCATTTTGATATTTGCACTTTCAATTAAATACTAATGTATGAAATATTTCCAGTCATATAAAACTTCAGAAGACAAATTGATAGAGTCTAAATGATAGTTCTTTTCTCTTTCTCTAAAAGTATGTGACCAATATCATGGTGGGTTTTTTGTGGTAACTATAGTGTATAATAAGACTAGCCCAAGAAAACACATGCATTATTCTAAATGTAAGAAATTTATATCTTTTCTCTTCCCCAGTAAAATGCTCTAGTCTTTTCCTATGGGTAGTACTACCATTCATCATTTCTTTCACCTCTGAGTTCCTATCTAAGCTATTACTAAAATTCCTTAGTGCAAGATTCCATGTTAACTAATTTTCATAGAATAGAAAAACTTCTGGCAATATACACAATTGAGTGCTGAGATGAAAGCCTAGATTCTTCCTAAGTGCTTTATAGATCAAGAAAACAGTCTTCTATTTGCAAACATTATTCAAGGTCATTTTAAACCATGTTTTTATCAGATTAATTTTTTGTTCAAAGAATCAAGGCTCCTACATAGTTTAGAGCTATGAATACGGACCACTATTGTGGCTTGTGTTTGTTCCTGAAGCTATCATGCCTTTTTTAGAATAGTTTAATAAAAAGCAAATATTTGAGTATATAATTTTTTTCAACTGTTATACGCCTCAGCATGTCAAGCTTTAAATGAAACTGAAGGACACTCAAATAAAGTCACTTTTGTCAAAGCCTTTTCCTATCATAACATATTTGGATGATGCAAGATGTATTCCCTTATGATGTCCAAGTGGTTGATAAACCGATTTCTGTGGAATATATAAGAACTGTTCGGCTTTGTGGTTTCCTTAAATGAGATGAATAAGAATTTCTCTTTTCTGAATAGGACATAAAGTATGTTAGGCCTATTTTAGATACTTCAGTGTGCCAAAGATGGTATTAAGTTTGGTGTTCATAAATTACTAATCTGGAATAAGAGATTGAATGTATTTTGAAAACTTAAACCTGTTTCACCTGAACATGTTTAACTAGTTAATAAGAAACATCAAAAAGACAAAACCCTGAGATCAACGGTCATTTTTTTGTAAAGCTATTATATGCTGTTTAAATTGGTTGTTCGGGTCTGTCTATAACATAAGTTTTAATAACCTAGCTCAAATGCAGATTTCTAATTTTCAATTAACATAGGAATAATTTTGTTTGCTAAAATAAAATAAATGAATGAATGACAAGTCTGAAACATGAAATGTTCTAGGTAGAACTTTTTAAAATTCCAAATTTCAAAAAATCATGTGGCAACTGTATAGCTCAAGCTTTAAGTATTAACTTTTAACCTTTGACCTTACAGATTTTAACCAATGAAATGTCTCTTTAAACTTTAAAGGAAACAATGATAACGAGCGCCTGGCGATTGCTAGACAGCGAATTCCATATCGACTTGGTCGAGTAGTTGATGAATGGCTACTCGACAAAGGTAAAAAACATTGATTAAAACTTCAAATAAAAAAATAATTTGAACATAACCAAGTAGTACTTCATTGTAACACTAATAAACATAAAAAATAAATTTTCCGTAAAACTAAATTAAAAACAAATTTAAAACAGTAAAATGTAGATAGTAATATTTGCATTCCTTGTATAATACTTTCTATACATTTTTAGACGTACCAGCTGTTTAATAATCTTACCCTGTTAACTTAAGGTTAAAGGGACTGTTAAATATAATCCACTAACTCAATCTATGAAGGTACTCACAGCAAGCATTAACCCAAAATGATAAATCATTTATAGATTATGTTACATGTTCCAACCTCTAAATTATTAACTAAAATATATGTAGTTCTGATATCTTTATTACGGTCCTGAAAAACAAACAAACAAACAAAAAAAACTCTTGGTTTAAACTCTAGGCATCTTAAATAGTGGGCAATATGAATTGCCAGTCAAAATGAAGTCCCTTTAACGTTTGCAACCTTCTAAGAGCATTTGGGAACAAGCCCTAATTAAAACTGAACTTAAAGTTGTGTGCATGCTTTTATGAACAGAGAGCAATCTGCTAAAACTGGATACTCAATTTGATGATATTGGTACTGTTGCTGAGGATTGCTGTTTGATGGAAATGTGCCATAATTTCTCCATTGGTTTGTGCCGCTTTTTACATCTGAAGCTATGTTTTTTCATTTGTTTTGTTTTAATAGACTTGCTGAAAGCCAATCAGAAAAATCTTTTTGGATTTTTTGTTTCTTTGTTTTGTCTCTGACACACTCAGTGTAAACCATGTGTTTCTTTTCAGTGTATTTGCCAGAAAAGTAGAATAATTCAAATAACAGTGGACTATTACATTCAAAAAAATAAACATTTCTAAAGAACAGCATATGGATACATGTGGCCATTATGTGAATTATGAAATTTTTACCATAAATTTAAAATTAGATTTCAGCTGCTATAGACTAGTTTCTGCCAGTGGTAATTTTAGAACGACAAATACTTGAAATGTTAGATATCTTACATATTTTTAATTTATCAATTTAGATTTGAGATCTTGAGGTAAAAGAGAAAGTGATCCACTGAAAATTGATTTATAATATATATCTTTGATTGGTCTTTTAGCAAAGGCACTACATTTACAATAAGTTGAGAATTTATAAGTATTTGCCAGTGATTATGCATTTCATGGACACCTCATTTATAAGCAATGAATTATGAGTCAAATGCCTCTCTTATAGTTTATTGCTCTCATTATCCACCCCATGAAAGATCTGTTTTATCATCCTTTATAGAATGTAGAGTT
Organism: Giraffa tippelskirchi; assembly: GCF_054371585.1. Classification (NCBI taxonomy): domain Eukaryota; kingdom Metazoa; phylum Chordata; class Mammalia; order Artiodactyla; family Giraffidae; genus Giraffa; species Giraffa tippelskirchi. Next base: position 70,051,415 of record NC_137278.1, read on the forward strand.
CACAATCAACATTTTTGCATGTATGTAATATTATTTTTACAGGGCGTCAGCTCACAATCTTCAATAGCCAAGCAACCATAATAATTGGCGGGAAAGAGCAGGGCCAGCCCTTCCAGGGTCAGCTCTCTGGGCTTTACTACAATGGCTTGAAAGTTCTGAATATGGCAGCCGAAAATGATGCCAACATCGCCATAGTGGGAAATGTGAGACTGGTTGGTGAAGTGCCTTCCTCTATGACAACTGAGTCGACAGCCACTGCCATGCAGTCAGAGATGTCCACATCAATTATGGAGACCACCACGACACTGGCTACTAGCACAGCCAGAAGAGGAAAGCCCCCTACGAAAGAACCCGTTAGCCAGGTGAGTACCTGGATTTCATTTCTTCATTTTGAATCTGTGACTATAAAAGTGGACTTTCCTGTATGTGTGTCTTTTCTAGAATGGGATTACTTCTGATCTCAATCATTATGGCTTTTTTGAGACTTGCTTAATATAATGGATTCAATTTGAAGATGAAATGTTGGTTTGTGGCTTGTGAACTTTGACGAACTGCTTTGTGTTGGTTTGTGTGTGGCTAGGCTGATGGTCTTGATCCAGTAACCTTGGTCTAGACCAAGCTAAGGGGATTGTCTGAGCATTATACATGGTTTTCAGTTTTTAAGTTAAATGAACAAGTAAATTAATGAAGTATCTGAAAGACCTTGTTCAAGCTCAAAACTTCATCAAAATTAAATAAAAGCAAGTTTTGAAAATCTTAAAAAGGAAATTACTGACAGCACTTGTATTTTGAAGTCTGAAAATTTTGAATTGGAAGGCACGTGGGTCTTGTCATGAATGATAAATCTACTCTTTTACTGTTGATAGGAAAAAGGCACTATTAGTTTATCTGAGTACAAAGACTCAAAATATGGTATTTAAAAACTGTCTTAGGCCAACATATTTTGTACATTATGTGGCTAACTGCACTCACCCCAAATATTCACTAAGCTTATTTCAATCTTATGTCTAAATTTTTTGGTGAAAAAAAGTTTTAAATGTCACACTGTACAAGTATACAATTCAATTAAGATATTACTTCACTAATGATTTGTTATTGTGTTTATTGTGTATGGCTTATTTAACAATAAGCAGGTTTTTAAGGCAAATCTGGTATAGGAAAGCAAAACACAGAGCAATGATAAACTCTTTCCTTTAAGTGAAGTAATTCAGAAGAGGATATTCTAGGACATTTAGAATTGGAAATATTCTTGTGAATAAAATTTTAATTAACCAGATTTTTTTCTTCCTCAGAAGTCTTGTGTCATCATTAATGAAATTGTAGCTGCTTAAGTTCTTAGGTAAACCAGATATATCCCCCAATAAGGAAGTATCAGCCTCATTTTAACATGCTTTATCTATTAGTACTTGCTATGTAGTAAGAAATTATGTTTATTAAGAAAATATGTGTAAAATAGCTATTTCATTTACAAGTTGAACACCTAGAAATGAAGAAATTAAAATTTATGCATTTTATAATATTCACTAATGTAAAAGGAAAATAGTTAACTGCCCATTAATTGCCAATGAAAAGATTCTCTTTTATTATAAGCTATAACATGTTTAAAGATAGCAATGGTTTATGGAAGTAAGTGATCTAATCAATTAGTGATTACTTGGTTCATTTGAGGAGGTATTGACTTAAATAAAAGATTACTAGGTTCATTAAAAAATAGATATTTTAAATCTTCAGATTTCCCAATAATAACAATTAAATAATTTGGATTAATATACTACAAACATTCAGTTGTGGCAACAGTGTTTTAAAGTTGTACTGAAAGCTTTTAAAATTCTCTCATAAGGATATGTTTGTGATTACAGGTAATAAAATGTGAATGTATGGAAGAGAGACTACTAGGGAAGAAATCAAATTGCTTATTTTTGAATAGCAGGCTAATTTGTTGTGAATTTTCTTTACTTCACAATTGATTTTTAACTGCCCTCCAACTACAAAGAAATATTGATATATACAGAATTTAAGTGTTTGCTAGAATTATCAGTCTTGGAAGTTTCAATAGGAAAGTGATTTGTAATTCTCAGTCTAAGACTATAACCTTTGACCCATTTTTGCAGGTTGGATGAGGCATCTTCCTTCCATAGTGGCCATAACTGCCTGCTTTTATCAACTGTCTTACTCAGTTGTATGCCAGGGAGGATCATTTTGTTTTTCAAAAGCCATACTGGACTGTTTTCTCAATCAACGTGTATTTTCCTCAGTGATAACACAGAGCCACTTAAGTTACAATGGCTATGTACCTTAGGGTGATTGCATGTTTTAGAACTATAGAAACAGATTTTTGGTCAAGCAGAATTAAATTGGATTCATTTCAGATAGATGAGATGAGATTTTTTTTTTTCAGTCATTCTGCAGGGCAAGTAGTGGGGAGAAATGTATTTTTCAGTTTTCACAGAGTCAAAGAATATAAAAGAGAATTCACAAAATGTCATCCCATAAGATTCTGTTTACATTCCTGTTTAAAAGTAAATATGCTTTAAAAAGAAAAAAGTTTTTCTTCTCTTGATAGTGATCAATTTTAAGACTGATATGGCATCATTGACTCGATGGACATGCGTTTGGGTGGACTCCAGGAGTTGGTGATGGACAGGGAGGCCTGGTGTGCTGCAGTTCATGGGGTCGCAAAGAGTCAGACACAACTCAGCGACTGAACTGAACTGAACTGAATTTACTTTAGAAAGACATGATCTATGTCATGAAGTAATGGATACATTTACCAACCGTTGTCATTAAATGACTTTTAAAATATGAATATAACAATATTAGTAGTAGTTTTTAATATGGATTATATAAAATTCACAAAAAATTATTTTGCTTATGATATTTAGTATCTAAATGTTTCCATAAGACCCACTCATTCTAACAAAGAGAAACTTTCTATAAGGGTAATCTCAGAAAGAGAATATTGGCAAACTCTTGACAGTATAAAGTTCTTCAGGATGCGGAGAGCTTCCTTCTTGGGATTGGAGGCAAAAGTGTCATACACGATCTTTGATAGCTAAGTGTTCCCTGCTCTTCTGAATAATATGGCAATCTATGATGTATATGTGAAAAGTGTTAGTTGCTCAGTCATGTCCAACTCTTTGTGACTCCATGGACTGTAGCCCGCCAGGCTCCACTGTCCATGGAATTATCCAGGCAAGAATATTGGAGTGTGGGTAGTCATCCTCTTCTCTAAGAAACCTTCCAGACCCAGGGATCAAACCTGGGTCTCCTGCGTTATAGGCAGAATCTTTACCATCTGAGTCACCAGCCAAGTCCTTGATGTACATGTAGCTTTATGTAAAAGAGTTAAAGCAAGTTAACATGCAAAGAACAACGTTCATTCCATTTGGTTTCCAGTTTGTAAAGAAAGGAAACTGTTTCTTTTGAGATCAAGATTTTGACATTTCTTTTGGTCTATGCTTTGTATCACATTTTGCAATATTGTGTTTTTTCCATTAAGAATATTTTATGTTATTTACATACTGTAGACAATATGGATCCATGGTGTTGCCTTTTGGTTAGAGAAGGTATGGTATAATAGAAAGATCACAGCAACAGTTTTCCAGTTTCAGTACAACCTCCTTTCTTTGTGAGTATCTTGGACAAGATGGTTAACCTCGCTACACTCTGGCCTTGCTTGCTATCTCTCTAAAATAAGTGGGTTTAGGAATCTCTTGAACTGTGTGTGTTGTTCTTGTTTAGTCAGCAAGTCATTTCTTACTCTTTTGTAACCCCATGAATTGTAGCCCGCCAGGCTCCTCTGTCCATGGAATTTCCCAGGCAAGAATACTGGAGTGGGTTGCCATTTCCTTCACCAGGAATCTCCCTGACCCAGGGATTGAACCCATGTCCCCTGCTTGGCAGGTGAATTCTTTACCACTGAGCCAGCAGGGAAGCCCCACATACCTGGTGATATATCAATGTAATTGTTAATAGAATCCTTTTTTGACTCTCAAAAGCATCCCAGTTTGGTCCACAAATTGTATTACGCTCTACTTTGACAACATATTTAAAATCTATCTTTGCAAGAAAATCATTCCTCATAAGAATAATAAATAGAGAAGCCCTGTCTTTTATACTCAGAGTAGAAACTGACTCTGGTCTCCATACCTGATCTCAAGAATCCATAGTGTTTTTCATCTTCTTTTCATCTCATTTCAAAAACCTTAAAAAAGGAGAGAAATAAGGCTTTGAGAGATTCTGGTTTTTGACTGGAGGAACTATAGTTTGCAACTCTTAGAAAGAAATTAAATTGTAGACTGAGGCAGAATCAGTAAGTATGAGTGAAACGTACTGGAACAATTTAGTGGTTCCAGTTAGACTTTTTACAAAGACAAGGTACTCTTGAGGATTTTAAACCATTGGTAGGTTGTCAGGACATGTGTATTCACTTCCTACTGAACTCATTGGTATTTGATTCCTGTAGAATGTTCCAGAAAGAATCCCAATTAGTGTACAAACAAAAAAAGTGTTTGAATGTGTTGGACACTGCTGTTGCTTCCTGGCAGCTTTGGAGATACTCATAAAAAATTAATGATATTTGTTTGAAAAATGTAAGCAGAGTGCACACATATTTCCATGAAAAATATCTAAAGCTAACAAAAAACATTTTGTAACCTCAAAGAACAAAATTTTATTTTTTTATTAAAAATATTAATTAACCTTAGCTGTGGCTTCATTATTAAGAAATAACTGCGTTACTTATAATTATATGTGTTCCTGATAACCACTCTGCATTTTAAAATACTGGTGACATGAATAATTAATTTTATTTTCCCTAGTCTAATCATTCTGCTGAATTTACTTAAATTAATGTACATTTTAACTGCAAATTTTAGTGCATAGTGAAAAGAAAAACACTTGGGTGTAGATTTGAAAATATATACAAAGGCATGTTCTTCTGAAACTAATGGTGCCGAGTAAGAAAAGTATAATTCATTGTAACTTTAAATGTAGATAAGCACTGCTATTTAGAAGGTGTTTTCCCCCTCATTACTGGTAAACAAAAGTTCTAGTATATATATATTTTAAAGAGTTTATTTTAAGAATTATTACATCCAGTGCATTTTCTTTCTGGTCTAGAGGTTTCACTGGATGGAAATGTGCCCTCCTGGGGGATGCAATTTTGGTTTTTGAAACATCCTTGAACAAAGCTAATTCTAGACAAAATAATCCATTCATTCATTCATCCATCCCTCCATCAATCCGTTTATTCACTTAGCACACAGTAGCAAGACGCTTTCTTATAACACCAGACAATGTTCTAGTCACTGGAAATATATCATTGAATAAAACTAGGCTCTTCTGTACAAAGCTCACATTCTAGTTAAGGGAGATGGACAGTAAACCATAAAACAGCATACATGGGATGTCAAGTTCTGTAGGAAAAGAGGAGAGAGGAGTGGGGATGTTTGTGTTTGGGGGAAGGGAGCAAAAGGGAATCTTTTTCGAATAGACATGCAGAGACTATCAGTGATATGGCATCAATTATAAAAGAACATTGGTAGATTAAATTTCAGATGTATTCTCAGATCCAGCAGGATTGTACCCCGTGTAGATAGTGCCAGTGGTGACTAATGCCTGTGTCCTGGAACTCGAAGGCAGGGAAGAGAACAAAAACAACACTAAGATTTATATCTCTCTTGTTTTTATTAATGGAGGAACCCTTGGGCCGGGGCGAGGGCCTGCTCCAAGTGGGTGGAGTGTAGAGTTACCCAGGAAGGCAAACAGGGCACTGTCAGAGCCCACGGGGTTTGCTATGTGTCTTCAGTGTGGAAGTAGTAAGTGCAGGTCCAGATGGAGGGGCAGGAAGAGGATGGGCTGGGATACGCTGAGTGGCAGTGGCAGCTCAGAAAATGGTTGAATCGGGACTCCAGGTGACTCTTCCTGGTGGAAAACCCATCTATGGATCTTGGGATTCCTACCTGCTGGCAGTGGAGACCTGGAATGAGCAACACCCGGGTACCCTACATCCCAGACTTATCAGTAAGGAGTCTAGCTCACGTCACCTATCAAGCAAACTTCAACCCTCATCAGTATCACCTCTCCCACCCCACCGCAGCCCCATTCCCCACTTAGAGTCACTGTGAGGTAACACCTTGCCTGAGGGGTGTGGCCACATGCCGGGGGGTAGGCTCTGGCTCCGAGGCAGTGTGGAATGGACTCCCCTGAGCCCAGAACAGGGTGGAGGGGGTGGGAGTGACCTGTGTATGTCCTACCCTCTGTGATCCTAAGGACACAAGATGCTAATAAGTGTCTTGTTAATTAAATAAGACTAAGCAAATTCTAGAGAATATTTATGAGTGAGGAAAAAAATGACTCAGGAAATACAGCTTGATATTATTATTCTTATCCTACACATGAGAAAATTGAGGCCCAAGGAAACTAAATAACTTCCTCAAGGCTATGCAGCCAGCTTCTTTTCAGAGTATGTTGAAGTGAGCTAGTCCTCTGCCCTTGAACCTGGCCTCTGTTTGGAATCTCATCACTTCCTGCCTTCACATATTCTTAACTAGTTCAATGTGATCTCTACCTAGGGATCAGGCTTCTCTTTTTGAAAATGCAGATATGAACCTTAATACAGCCAAGTATTTAAGATAAAGAGCAGATTCCCTGAATCATCATCAGGATCCATCCTTCACAGCTAGCCTCCTCTCTGCCTCACTAGAAAGTTTTATCTCCACCCTTCACCACACCCATTTCCTCTGATCTGTTGAACTACTAATAGAAACTTCCATAGGTCATGCTATTTCACACCCCTCTCTGCTCTGCCTACACAGCCCTTTCCATTGTTTACTTACCTGTTTCCATCCTTCATACTCTTCCCAATCTCTCCCAGTCTGCTTCTGCCTTCTGAGAGCTGACAGTCTGAAGAGACAGCACTGACAAGGCTGTTAATGGTGTAGTATTGTGCAGGGGTCAAGGGCAATGACTCCAGAAGCCTAAATGCTTACTTAAATCTCAGTCTTACTTTCCACATATACTGGGTGCGTTCCTTAGGCAAGTTAGCCTCTCGGTATCTCTGCTTCCCATCTATAAATTGGGGATGATGGTGTCATAAACTTATTGTGAGGATTAAATAGTCACTATCGTATAAGAACTATATACAGTCACTGCTATTTGACAATTTTTCATTGTTAAAAAAAAAAAATTTCATTATGGTTCACCCTAAAATGAAGAGAAGTAAAAAGTAATGCCTGACACATGTAACCATTATACAAATAATAGTTATGTTTGAAAAGCATTCCTTAAGTACACTGTATGAATTAAAGCATCTTTCTTACCTTTAAAATATTTTCTTCGCCCTTGAAAACAATAGTTCTTAATCGCTGTTTCTGAATCAAAGTGTCAATTGCATGGCACATACTGAGCTGAAGGGGCTTCCCAAGTGGCACGAGTGGTAAAGAACCCACCTGCCGATACAAAAGATGTAAGAGATGCTGGCTAGATCCTTGGATCCAGAAGATTCCCCGGAGAACAGCATGGCAACCCACTCCAGTATTCTTGCCTGGAAAATCCCAAGGATAGAGGAGCCTGGTGGGCTAGGGTCCATAGGTCGCAAAGAGTCGGACACGACTGAAGCCACTTAGCACGCACACACGCATGCACGCATACTGAGCTGAATTCTCTGTTGAATGTGTTTTCCACAGGGAGGCAGCACCATTCCCCTACAAGTATGTTGAAAAGCAGTGGGAGGCAGGAAGTGATTCAGGGGGAGAGTTGTCACTAGCATTTAGTGGGAGGGGACCATGAACACTAAATATACTGCAAAGTGAACTGTCCACTGATCCCCATACCCAGCACTGTTTTACTCAACCTCCAACCACCACCACTACCAACAGAAATTACTATTGACTGAGCAGCCCAGAAATTTCCTAAACCTGTTTCCCAGCTGTTCTCAGACAGAAACTCATTCATAGTATGGTGCTGAATATTGAAAATATGACTTCTGTAATTGTCCTCAATAACATGTCTTGATTAAGGAGCTTAAAAACTCATGTTATACTCTTTTTTCAATGTGGATATGAAAAACATCAAGTACTTCCAGCTGTGATTTAGACTAAATTGGGTTTATGATTATTGATATAATTTCTTTTGATACCATTTGGGAGAAATGGAATGATTTAAGACCCTGTATCTAATGAATATGTGACTTTAAATTCAGTTAGCATTTCTCAGAAAGGACTGGTGAGATTGTCACCCTTCCTGATATTTCAAGTCTCAGTTGAGGACAAAGGAATTACTTTTTATTAAGTCAGGTGTCAGATGTGAAGTCGCTCAGTCGTGTCTGACTCCTTGCGACCCCATGGACTGTAGCCTACCAGGTTCCATGGGATTTTCCAGGCAGGAATACTGGAGTGGGTTGCCATTTCCTTCTCCTTTTATTAAGTAATGAGCTAAATTTAAAGTAGCAATAAAATAACCTTATTTTCTTGTTTTTATTTTAGTCAGTACTATGAATTCTTGGTACCATAATAATCTGGCTTTCAAGTACATAGGTATGTTCATGTTATACCTGTTGCCTTATTCCTCTTTTACATATAATAATTATTTTGTTGAGGAAGGGGAAGAGGCAAATCATCTGGAATAAGAAAATTGTGTATGCTTGCACGTATGTTAGCAATGCTTTTTTCTTTGATAATATATATAAAACAGTAGGTTTAGTTTAATAAACTGATATCAAGATTAAATTTAAATCTCTCTAATAATATCTTATGGAAGTAGAATTGATATACAGTATACTTTTGCAGATTCTTTTCCATTATGCTGCTGCTGCTGCTAAGTCGCGTCAGTCGTGTCCGACTCTGTGTGACCCCATAGACGGCAGCCCACCAGGCTCCCCTGTCCCTGGGATTCTCCAGGCAAGAGTACTGGAGTGGGTTGCCATTTACAAGATAATTGAATATAGTTTCCTGTGCTATACAATAGGTCCTTGTTGTTTATCTATTTTATATGTAGTTGTGTAAATCTGTTAATCCCAAACTTTCATTTATCCATCCCCCTCCATTTCCACTTTGGTAACCATAAGTTTGTTTTCTATGTCTGTGAATCTATTTCTGCTTCGTAAATAAAGCTAATCCTTTTAAAAGTATATATATAAGTGATAGCGTGTGATATTTGCCTTTCTCTGTCTGACTTACATCACTTATTATGATAATCTCTAGGTCCACCCCTTTTGTTGCAGATGGCATTATTTCATTCTTTTTATGACTGAGTAATAGTCCATTGTATACATGTATACCACCTCTTCTTTGTCCATCCATCTGTCAGTGGGTGTTAGGTCGCGTCCATGTCTTGGCTACTGTAAATAGTGTCACTGTGGACATTGGGTACATGTATCTTTTCAAATTAGTGTTTTCATGCTAATGGATATATGGCCAAGAGTGGGAAATTGCTGTGTCGTATGGCACTATATTTTTGGCTTTTTAAAGAACTTCCATGCTGTTTTCCATAGTGACTACAAAAATTTACATTCCCACCAGCAGTATACAAGGGTTCCCTCTTCTCTATACCCTCTCCAGGATTTGTTATTTATAGATTTTTTTTTAATGATGGCTATTTTGACCAGTGTGAGGTGGTATCTCACCATAGTTTTGATTTGCATTTCTCTAATAATTAGTGATGTTGAACATCTTTTTATGTGCCTGTTGGCCATCTGTATATCTTCTTGGGAGAAAAGTCTATTCAGGTCTTCTGCCAGGTTTTGATTGTTTTTTGTTGTTGTTGTTTGTTTGTTTGTTTTTGTGGAACTGCATGAGCTGCTTTTATATTTTGGAAATTAATCCCTTATTGGCCACATCGTTTGCAAATGTTTTCTCCTGTTCAGTTAAGTTGTCTTCTCATTTTGTTTATAGTTTTCTTTGCTGTGCAAAAGCTTTTAATTTTAATTAGGTCCCATTTCTTTATTTTTGTTTCTATATCCATTACTCTAGGAGATGGAACCAAAACAAGTACTGCTGTGATTTATATCAAAGAGCATTCTACCTAAGTTTTCTCCTAGGAGTTTGATAGTATCTTGTCTATGTACCCCTTTTTGTGCCAGTTCCATACTGGTTTGATTACTATAGCTTTGTAGAAATCAGGGCACATGATTCATCCAGATCCATTCTTTCTCAAGATTATTTTGGCTATTCAGGTTCTTTTGTGTTTCCATACAAATTTTAAAAAATTTTGTTCCAATTCTGTGAAAAATGCCATTGGTAATATGACAGGGATTGCACTGAATCTATAGATTTCCTTGGGTACTACATTAGTTCTTCAATTTTCATTATTTAGTGCCTATATTAGGTTTTCTTATCAGTTAACATCACTGAAAAGTTCTCCAACAACAACAAAAAATATGTAGTATTATGTGATTCGAACTTTAAGAGGAGATTTAGCTAATTCATTTGCCTTTTATAGCACTTACGAACCACTGTCTTCTCATCATGGCTATTCTTTTTGTGTAGAATCTCAAGCAGACAAATAACACAAGTGTTAACCAATCATTTCTTCAGTTGGCATAGTAAATGATAATCAAAACAAACATAGCAGTGTATATTTGTTTTTATTAAGTTTCTTATGGGGTTGGCCAAAAACTTCATCTAAGTTTTTCTGTAAGATGTTACAGAAAAACCCAAATGAACTTTTTGGTCAACCTAATATTTTCAACCATAATGTATGTTGCCTGTAAATCTGCAGCACTTTTATTTAAAATTATGAATTATTAAATATCTTTTGTGTACATAGCATATAAAATACACTTTGCAAAGTATTGTATTCTTGAGGATAAAGGTGTGGTGCTTGGACATACAGACCTGTATGACAGGAACCAACTATTTCTTGGATGTGTAGAGAAACCATGCATGAATTATAAAATGCCATAAATCAACAGGCATAACTGACTCAATCGACATGAGTTTGAGCAAAGTCCAGGAGATAGTGAAGTACAGGGAAGCCTGGCATTCTGCACTGCATGGGGTAGCAAAGAGTTGGACACACCTGAGCGACTAAACAACGGTTACAACAACTATGTCAATAAGAACAAAGCTTTTGTACACAGATACACAGCATCGGAGAAGGCAATAGCACCCCACTCCAGTTCTCTTTCCTGGAAAATCCCATGGACAGAGGAGCCTGGTAGGCTGCAGTCCATGGGGTCGCTAAGAGTCGGACACGACTGAGTGTCTTCACTTTCACTTTTCACTTTCATGCATTGGAGAAGGAAATGGCAACCCACTCCACTGTTCTTGCCTGGAGAATCCCAGGGACAGGGGAGCCTGATGGGCTGCCGTCTATGGGGTCGCACAGAGTCGGAGACGACTGAAGCGACTTAGCAGCAGCAGCAGCAGCAGATATACAGTAAATTATTAACAGTATCACTGACACAACTGAAACGCTGAAACAAACTGAAAGGATGGAAGATATTTTAGTCTTTTTTTTAAACCGCAAGTGTTTTGAAGTAACACACTTTTATTATTTCACATGTCCTGAGTGTTGGCAATGTGCTAGACATTACCCTGGATCTGAAATTACCCACACTCTGTGGAAGTATTCACATTACATTAAAGGGAGGTTCTCTGATTCTAATGCCTGTGTTTTAGAAGTAAAAAAGATTTATCAAGATTCTTTCGCATTTTGTGGTGAATTTCCTATACCTATACCTGAATTTCCTATTCCTATACCTGACTTTCCCATGCACAGCATTAAGTGACCGTTAGTAATAATTCTAGACAAAGCAAATATGGCAACTCATAACAACAAATGAAAAATAAGACAAGGCAGCCAAATGACTCACTTATTCTGTTATGAAGTGAAGGCTTTCCACTGTCCAAAGTAAGAGTTTTCATTATAGTTTTAGATAGGCATATACTTATATTTGTACCTGAAGTTGTCTGTGTTTTATTTAATTACCTCATTGTCTTATGTATTCTTCTCAGTATGACTTTGCATTCCACATTATTTGGAAAGTTGATTCAGAAGAGGGGGAAAAAAAAAAAAAACGTGTGAAGCATCAAATTTGAAATCTGAAATTTATCATTAATTTATCATTGGTATGCTAGCAATAGTAAACAAAATGCAACTTCCCATTTTCAGTCTCTTCAATGTTTTCTTCTCTGCCAGCAGTGGTCCTCTTTTCTTCTTTTCATCCTGTGCTACCCTTGTACCTTTGATCTTATTAATAGTAATTGACTCTATGTTTATAAAGTTCTTTGCTGTTGTTCAGTCACTCAGACATGTTAGACTGTTTGAGACCCTATAGACTGAAGCATACCATACCTGCCTGTCCCTCACCATCTCCCAGAGTTTGCTTAAACAAGTGTCCATTGAATCAGTGATGCCATCTAGCCATCTAGCTTTGCTAATGTTAATGGTATGAGATGATTTTAGACCTTACATTTCACTCAAAACTTTCCCAAAAAACCCTAAGCAGAATACATTTCTTGTTTTATAGCACTTTGGAGAAACAGATAAATAGACATTCAGATAAGTAGATACAGGTAGTTCTTTAATCTATCAGAGCCTATAACTTTTACTTCCATTTCTTTTTGACAAGCCCCTGAAAGTCAAAACCTATGCCCTATTCCCCTATGCAGGCTCAACACCCAAAGTGCTTGGTGCATAGTGGACACTTAAGTAATTGGTTCTTGCATAGATAAATTATGAACACATAAAGTGCATATCCCAGTGCTGAGGTAAATAATGAGTGTTGCCTAGTGATGAATTTTCCTGGATTGATCAATAGTTGCAGAGAATAAAAATGGTGCATATAAGAAGGGAAAAACAGTTATTCCTTCACGTGAAGAGTTAATACACAGTTTTAAAACAAAGAATATTGTTGTTTTTAAGAGAAAGTTGTGAATAGGACATAGAGAAGGCAAATTCTCATTTCAGTTTGTGTTGCTGACATTCGCATAAGTTCAGGAAGGAAGGTCTGCCAGCAAGGTGGAAAGGACAAGGGTACAAAGCAGTATAGTTTTGACTGACAGGTTACAGATCAGTGGGTATAGCATGCTTTTTCAGAGGTTGATGAGTGTCTTATCATTTGGGGGTTAACTGTGATATTTTACCAAGTACAAAGAACTAGCAAATTAAAAGAGACTAGAGGGGCATGCTGACATACACTAATTGGGCACAAAGACTTAAATGAAGTTTGGGGAGTGGAGTGAATTCCTGATGACAGACGAATCTAGACAAAATCTAGGAAATGTCGAAGTAGTTAGTGTTGCTGTGTGGGTTATTTGAAAATACAGTATATTTAAATGGTTGATACCTCAAATGCAAGTAATAACATTAATTATAACCTATGTTTTACACTGGTTCTGAAGCTAATAGCAGGATTCTGGCAAAATTTACTTTTTGGCTTTGTTGTATTTTTTACATATATATATATATATATATGCAAAAAAAGTGGAAATAATTGTTAAATTATTTTCATTATAGTAAAACATGCACATGAAAACAAGTCAATATGATTTAGAAATGATGTATGTATCAGTTCAGTTTAGTTGCTCAGTCGTGTCCGACTCCTTGTGACCCCATAGACTGAAGCACACCAGGCTTCCCTGTCCATCAACAACTCCCGGAGCTTGCTCAAATGCATACCCATCAAGTTGGTGATGCCATCCAACCATCTCATGCACTGATATCCCCTTCTTCTCCTGACTTCAATCTTTCCCAGCAACAGGGTCTTTTCCAATGAGTCAGTTCTTCACGTCAGGCGGCCAAAGTATTGGAGTTTAAGCTTCAGCATCTGTCCTTCCAATGAATATTCAGGACTGATTTCCTTTAGGATGGACTGGTTGGATCTCCTTGCAGTCCAAGGGACTCTCAAGAGTCTTCTCTAACACCACAGTTCAAAAGCATCAATTCTTCAGCGCTCAGCTTTCTTTATAGTCCAACTCTCACATCCATACTTGACTACTGGAAAAAACATAACTTTGACTAGATGGACCTTTGTTGTCAAAGTAATGTCTCTGCTTTTTAATATGCTGTCTATATTGGTCATAGCTCTTCTTCCAAGGAGCAAGCATCTTTTAATTTCATGGCTGCAGTCACCATCAGCAGTGATTTTGGAGCCCAAGAAAATAAAATATCTCACTGTTTCCATTGTTTCTCCATCTATTTGTCATGAAGTGATGGGACTGGATGCCATGATCTTAGTTTTTTGAATGTTGAGTTTTAAGCCAGCTTTTTCACTATTCTTTCACTTTCATCAAAAGGCTCTTTAGTTCTTCTTCACTTTCTGTCATAAGGGTGGTGTCATCTGCATATCTGAGGTTATTGATATTGCTCCCGGCAATCTTGATTCCAGCTTGTGCTTCAGCCAGCTGGCATTTCGCATGATGTACTCCACATATAAGTTAAATAAGCAGGGTGAAAATATACAGCCTTGATGTACTCCTTTCCCAATTTGAAACCTGTCTGTTGTTCCTTGTCCAGTTCTAACTGTTGCTTCTTGACCTGCATACAGATTTCTAGGGAGGCAGGTAAGGTGATCTGGTATTCCCATCTCTTTCAGAATTTTCCACAGTTTATTGTGATCAACACAGTCAAGGGCTTTGGCATAATCAATAAAGGAGAAGTAGATGTTTTTCTGCAACTCTCTTGCTTTTTCTGTGATCCAACGGATGTTGGCAATTTGATTTCTGGTTCCCCTACCTTTTCTAAAACCAACTTGAACATCTGAAAGTTCACGGTTCACGTACTGTTGAAGCCTGACTTGGAGAATTTTGAGCATTACTTTGCTAGCGCATGAGATGAGTGCAATCGTGCCGTAATTTGAACATTCTTTGGCATTGCCTTTCTTTGGGATTGGAATGAAAACTGACCTTTTCCAGTCCTGTGGCCACTGCTGAGTTTTCCAAATTTGCTGGCATATTGAGTGCAGCACTTTCACAGCATCGTAGTTTAGAATTTGAAATAGCTCAACTGGAATTCTATCACCTCTACTAACTTTGTTCGTAGTGATGCTTTCTAAGGCCCACTTGACTTCACATTCCCGGATGTCTGGCTCTAGGTGAGTGATATACTATCATGATTATCTGGGTCGTGAAGGTCTTTTTTGTATAGTTCTGTGTATTCTTGCCACGTCTTCTTAATATCTTCTGCTTCTGTTAGGTCCATACCATTTCTGTTCTTTATTGTGCCCATCTTTGCATGAAATGTCCCCTTGGTATCTCTAATTTTCTTGAAGAGATCTCTAGTCTTTTCCATTCTATTGTTTTCCTCTATTTCTTTGCATTGCTATATGTATAAATAGTAGCAATACCCCATCCAACCCCTCACCACCCCTCGTCTTACTTCACAGAGATGATATCTTTTCATAATTCTTTTGTAATTAGTTTTATATCTTTAAATAATTTGCTTACACTTCTATTTGTTTATTCCTTTTAAAAATAATATTTTTGTGCTCTCCAGAATGAAAACTGAAGATTAGTTCCTAGTCTTTATCTCTTCATTTTCCTCTTCTTCTTTTCATCTGAATTTTTTCATATTCTAGTCATTTTTGTCACTTTAAATAGTACATATAGTATTAACATACAACAGTATCTCTTGAGATCCACATTAGTAAGATAAAGATATTTACACCTACCTGTTCTACTAGCTTCTCTAGATCCCACCATCTCATTGTATTTCCAGAGATGTTAACTTTAGCATACTGTTTGGCAACCATAACCACATCTTGCATATTTTATCTATGAGGAATGCAAATTGCAGAAACAGTAAAGTGCTCTGAGACTACCACTACTGTGTAAATGTTGTCCGATGCCAGTTTCAGTTATGTGTTAAGATTATATTCATTTTCCTATGGGTCCAGTATTATATTACCTGGACTTTTTAAAGGAGAATATTCTCAGGGTCAGGATCAAATGGAATCCCTTCCATCGTATCAATTTCTTATAATCAGGACATTCTATTTTGTTTCATATTTGTATTATACCTGTCTCCTTTTTTTCCAAAAGTTCCTCAACATCTTTTTTCTTACTTTGTTTCCTTTGTGTTTATTGGATCAACAGTTTAAGTTCCCACTCTTTCAACTGTATGAAATCTTGCTTTTTCACACTAAACATCTCCTATCTGTGCTTTCTGTTATTGAACCTTAGTGTTACTGTTGATCTCAAGTGTGACAGGAGACCCTGTTCATGTTGAGAGTGATCAGAGTATGTAGAGTGATAGACTTTTCCTTGGACATGGCAGATATGGTGCAGACGTCCTAATGCCAGAATGAAAAGAATATTCAAACTAAGAGCCTTACATTTCTTTGAACAAATTTTTGACTTTAAGAGAAAAATGACCTGGATTTTCATTTGTTAGTTTGTTTTTGCTCTGGGGGTTTGCTTTTGTTTTATTTTATATTTTAGGTGGTTATATTAACTATGCATCCCTGTGTCACAAGTTGTCTCAAAATTTAGCAACTTAAACTAACAGGGATTTATTCTCTCACCGTTTTTGTGGGTTAGGTGATTCTGGGTAAAGCTTAGCTAAGAGCCTTGGGCTCAAGGACTCGCATGAAGCTGAAGTGAGAGCCACTGACCAAACCTGCAGTCTCATTTGAAGGTTTGACCGGAAGGTGGGAATTCACTTTCCAGTTCACTTACATGGCTTATTTTCTCACATGTGGGTACAGGGCTTCTTCATAAATTCTGGCAGCTCATTCCCCCCAGGGCAAGTGATCTTAGAGTGGAAAGAGAGTTGGGGGTAGAATCTGGGCATCACTTAGGATGGGAGCCACGGACTTTTCATAATTTAATCTTAGGAGTGACATCCCATCATGGCTGCAGTTAGTCTAGCCCATCCATGCCCAAAGGGAGGAAATTACAAAAGGGCATCAATGCCAGGAGTTGAGGATTTTTGGGGACCATCTTAGATCCTCTCACAATGTCAAAAAGTAGATGCATGCCAACAGATTTGACTGTTATATGTATTTTCTGCTGGTCTCCTTCCATGTCTTCTCCAGATTAGCTGTCAGTGACACTTTATACCCTGTATCTCTCTGCATTGTATTCCAAGCTGTGCATTTTTCTGCTTTTCTTACTCACCAACTCTTTTTCAGCCATTTCTAGTCTTCCACTAGTGTCTGAAAAGCTCTTTATTTTGTTGACTGCATACTTTTTCTCTCCACTGAGAGACTTTACAGACAACACAGGTTCTTCTAGCTTTTAATTTTAGTGGGGCCTCAGGAGGGAGAGAGACAAAAGCATCAGTATTCTTCCCCCAACTTGAAATGGACTTTGAGGTTGCAACTATGACTAGAGGAAATTAAATATTTTGGTACTGTTTAGTCACTATCCAGAAAAGAATGCCCTTTGCTTTTCAAATAACTTCTTTTCACATTCAAAACACAGATGAGAAGTCTCTATACTCCCAATTAACTGAGTTTGCAAATTTTAACAGATTGTGAAATATGAAGAAAAAGCCTAACATTCTTTATTATTTCTGAATTCTGAGTTTCCTGCTCCTTCACCCTACTAACTTAACCTTTGAAGCAGCTTCTGTTGGCTTGAGTATATAGGGTATTATATTTATGCAACTTCAAAGAATCTTTTAATCTTCACAGTTTGACAAAGTTTAGCTATAATCATTTGGACTCAAAGAGCAATCACAAATTCTAAATGACTGTGATTGATAAGGCCCGAGTTCTTTTTCATTATTTTATTGTCATTCATTTTTAATAGTTAGAAGTAGATGATGTGGTAAGTCAGCAAAATAGTCTTCATTCTCTCAAATATCTTATCTTTAATGAAATCTTAGAAAGAAACAGCCTTATATTTCTGACTTCATAATGCACTGTTCATCAATGAAGAAAACCCAAATGAAAAGCAAGGTATAGTTTTGTCTTGGTATCCAATTTCAATTTGTTCCAGAGAGTCAGAAACAGAAATATTAGAGAGATTAGAGTAGTATTGGAAGAACAGGAGGATTTTTGTTATTCCTAAATTCCCGGGGTTTTTCTACTTTAACTTCAAAAAACATTTGCCAGTTAATTCCAATGGTAATTAGAGCAAAATTACTGATTACTTTGCTAAAAAGAAACTCAGAAACTAACAAATACAAAGCAGAGACACGTTTTACATTGAAATCTAAACTTATGTGACATTTAATAGCCTTTTGTAGTTATTATCTTTTATCATTTCAAAGTTAACTGTTTCTCCCTGCTTAAAATTATTTTATTTATTTAATTAAACTGGAATAAAATAAATGTTGTTCTGCCTTTTTAAAAGAAAGTTCCCCCACTTACTTGGTGTTTTAATTAGTTTTTGCTATGTTGCAAGCTGCCTCTAAACTTAGTCACTAGAAACATTGATTTAGCTCACGATTCTGTGATTCTGCAATTTGGACTGAGCTCAGCTGGGTGATTTGTTTAACCTCTGCTGTGTTTGGGTTTGGCTGATCTCAGTGTGTCTATTCTTGTGTTGATGATCTTCTACTGGGTTTCCTAGGGACTGGGTGATCTAAGATGGCTCAACTGGGCAATGTACCTATGTTCCATATGTGTCTTATATTCCAGGAAGCCAGCTCAATCATAGAATTCCATGAGTGAGAGTAGAACTGTGCAGAATCTCTTGAGCCCAGGCTCAGAACTTGCCCAATGCAGCTTCAACTTCAGTGATAAAGCAAGTCACAAGGTCAGCCCAGATTCAAGGACAGGAATTACAAGAAATGTGGCCTTGATTATAGTTGATCACAGCTTAAGGAATGAGACCTGTGTTAATATTTATGCTCCAGACCACCAAATGATAAAATCATGTTGTCACATACATTGTTAGTAGCTAAAATGTCCAATGAAGACAAACCAATATGCATACAGATTTGTCAAAACCTGAAAAATATTGTTGAGATTCCCTGGTGGCTTAGACGGTAAAGTGTCTGCCTACAATGCGGGAGACCTGGGTTCAATCCCTGGGTCGGGAGCATTTCTAATACTGGCCATTTCAATTATACCCACTCTCCTCTGAAGACAGTCTGCTAGTGTGTCAGGTGGTGTTATCCATTCCTTCCTGGGCACATGCAGTATCAGAAGAGCTCATTTGTTCAGCTGACAGCAGGTGCTATTTAAGTCCTATAGTTAGCTTTCTCCTCTTTCATCTTTGGAGGTATTTATCAGCAAACTTTGATGGTCAAAAATCACATTATTCAAAGATCACTGTAGGACAAAGTACATGAATCTATTTTGAGATACAGGGTATAGATATGCATATAGGTATAAATGTAAAGATATTGATAACCTTTCATGCTCTTAATAAATAAGCTTGCCATTGTCACTTGTTTCTATATCTCCTTTACACATAAACCCACATACCTCCATATTTTCCTCAATTTTATGTATTGCGTTATTTTTCTCTAAATATATGCTTTCTGATTGTCATATATTTTCTTTTTTTTTTTAACTAAATTTTCTCATTCAAGGCTTTAGGCTATAATGATGTCAAAACTTAAAGTCATTGTTTTTCCCCTCTGGAGATAAGAATATTATCTGAATTGCAATACAGTTCCAGAATTTTGCTTTAATTCACCTTGACATTGCTATAAAATCTATGTGTAAATATCTGGCAGAAATTAATAATGTGCATTGTTTGTTAGTCAAAAAATAAAAAAAAAAACAACATTTTAAGAAACAGAAAAGAACACACCTCTTCCACTAATTGGGTAGAAAGAGTGAAACTATGTGGGAAGGAAAATCCAGATGGTTGGAATTAGAAAATACTCATTATGGCTCAATGTTTTGGTTCCCCCAAACTTCATATGTTGAAACCCTATCCCCAAAGGGATGGCATGAGGTGGTGGGGCCTTTAAGAGGTAATTTGTGTTAGATGACATCATGAGGGTGGAGTCCCCGTAGAAGAGAGAGTTTGCTTCCTCTTTGCTCTCTCTTTGTGAGGATACAGTAAGACAGCAATCTGAAACGCAGAAAGAGGTCCTCAATGGAGTTCAACCATACTGGCACTCTGATCTCAGACTTCTAGTCTCCAGAACTATAAAATTTAATGTCTGTGTTTATAAGCCACCCAAGCTGTGATTCTTTGTTACAGCAGCCTGAAATGGAATAAAACAATATGATACCTTGATTCAAATGGTACAAACTCATAGAAGAGCAGAAACACTGATACTCCAATGCAGATACCAGGGGAAAAATCTCAGGACGCTACAAAAATGTGTTTTGGAAATTTTCCAAACTTCTGATTAAACTTCCCCATTTGTAGCCTCTCTTATGACAAATAACCAAGTTATATTGGCTTTTATTTCTTCCTGAGATGTGCAGTCAATAAAATATTCTCATTTTAGCATCACATAACCCTCATTGTTGTGTGATGAAATGGAAGAATGAAATATAAAAAAGGTATATTACTTCAACTCTATTTAAGACAGAACCAAACTTTTATTTTCAACTGAAAATAATAAATTGAAATTTTCAGTGACTACCTAGTACAGGCCAGGTACGTCTGCTAAAACCTACTAATTTTTTAGACTATGCATAAATTATCCAAGTGGACTTCAGAATCAATATTCAAATAAATCAACACAGAAAATACATTATTAGAGAGGGAAGCGAATATGGTGGAAATAATTAAGGCATAGTTATATATGTATATGAGCATTACACATAACCACATTCAAACGTTGGCATTATTTCATCCATTTACTAAATAAATGTGTGAAACATTTAGTATAGGAAAGACAGTGTTCTAGGCAGTGTGGAAACAGTAATGAAAACAATGGATTAAAAACTCTACTCTCATGATCCTTACATTTTAGTAAGGAAAATATGAGGCAATTGCATAAGCAAAATATATCATCTATTAGATAATGATAAATGCTTTAGAAAAAATATTAGGAAAGGAAACTAAGCAGTATCTTCAAAAAAGAAAAAAACAGTCATGTGAAAGACCTCCTTTGGCAGGCTTCATTACTATCAAATATTCATTTAAAATATCCAATATTAGATGATATTACCACTGAATCAGTCATTTCCAGTTGTAAATACATCAACCGTAACTTCATAGAACCTCCCTGGTAGCTCTACACAGCGTCTGTGCCACCTTGAATTCATTTTTTTGGCCCACACTCCTTTATTAATAAGAATAAAAACATAAATTACATCCTCAGGAAACAATATGTGTACAGCACAGTCTCCATACAATTTGAGTATTTTAGAGAGCTTCTTTAACTTGATCCACAGAACCTGGTTTCAAATGTATGAAGTCACATTCAAGTTAACTCTGCTAAAATTTTCAGCTACCATAGTAATAAATGCTGTTGTTTTCGTTTTATTTGCTAAGTTGCATTTGACTCTTTTGTGATCCCATGGACTGTAGCCAATGGATGGGGGAAACAATGGAAACAGTGACTCCAAAATCACTACAAATGGTGACAGAAGCAATGAAATTAAAAGGCACTTGCTCCTTGGAAGAAAAACTATGACCAACCTAGACAGCATATTAAAAAGCAGAGACATTACTTTGCCAACAAAGGTCCACGTAGTCGAAGGTATGACTTATCCAGTAGTAATGTACAGATGTGAGAGTTGGACTATAAAGAAAGCTGAGCACCAAAGAAGTGATGCTTTTGAACTGTGGTGTTGGAGAAGACTCTTGAGAGTCCCTTGGACTGCAAGGAAATCCAACCAGTGCATCCTAAAAGAAATCAGTCCTGAATATTCATTGGTAGGACTGATGCTGAAGCTGAAACTCGAATACTTTGGCCACCCGATGGGAAGAACTGACTCATTGGAAAAGACCCTGATGCTGGGAAAGATTGAAGGCAGGAGGAGAAGGGGACAACAGAGGATGAGATGTTGGGATGGCATCATCGACTTGATGGACATGAGTTTGAGCAAGCTCCAGGAGTTGATGATGGAGAGGGAAGCCTGGTGTGCTGCAGTCCATGGGGTTGCAAAGAGTTGGACTCGACTGAGTGACCAAACTGAGCTGAACTGAACTGAGATTGTAGCCTGCCAGGCTCCTCTGTCCGTGGGATTTCCCAGGCAAGAATACTGGACTGGCTTGCCATTTCCTTCTCCAGGGGATGTTCCTGACCCATGGTTTGAAGCCACCTGTCTTGCATTGGCAGGTGGTTCTTTACCACTGAGCCACCAGGGCAGGAACAAATGCCATTACATGAAAGCAAAAATATGTCAGATTGGAAAGAACTCAGCTTTTCTGTCAAGATGATTAGAATAAGAGTCCAGTAAAAATTTATGGTTTCCTTTCTATATTAGTCTGTTCTGGTTACTGTAACAAAACAGCACAAACTGAGTGGTTTAAACATTTTCCCATGGTTCTTGTCATTGAGTAGTCCAAAATCAAGGTGCCGAATAATTTGGTTTCTGGTAAGACCTTCCTTCCTGGCTTATAGATGGCTGCCTTTTCACTGTTTTCTCATGGTCTTTCCTAGGTATGGACACCTGGTGAAAGGGATCTCTTTGTCTTCCTCTTCTTATAAAATTGCTAATCCTATTGGATTAGAGTCCCACCCTTATGACAGGTGGTGAGGAATCTGCCTGCAGTGCGGGACACCCGGGTTCAATCACTGGGTTGGGAAGATCCCCTGGAGAAGGGAATGGCTACCCACTCCAGTATTCTTGCCTGGAGAATCCCATGGACAGAAGAACCTGGCAGGCTGCAACCCTTGGAGTTGTAAAGAGTTGGACACAACAGAGCGACTAACACACGCACACTGATGACTTCATTTAATTACCTTCTAAAGGCTCTGTCTCCAAGTGCAGTCACATTTGGGGTTAGAGTTTTAACATATGGATTTCCAGTGGACACAGTTCAAACCATAGATGTCCTGAATCTGAAACAGACTTGAGCTCTCAAATTGGAATTTTAATGTAATTACCAAAATCTTCAAGTTCAATCTCAATGACCTGACCTACTTCATTTGTAAAATTCTCTAAAATTGAATTTCTTTTCCTTTCCTCCCACCATCAAACTGTTTCTCTACTTTGAATGTCGACAAGACAATATCCCAAACAGTCTTGTCTCCAATCAATCTTTAATACTGCCACCTAATTAATTCTAGCAGTATCACAGAAAAGTTTCAGGTCAAATTTTCCATCCTCCAAGACAGTCAAAGAAAATATTAATTGTTCTAATTTGCATAGGGAATGGACAAGAAAATATCTATTACCAATGGACAAACAGACAAATACCTATTACAAAAAGCACAAAAAAAAATGTGCTTTTTCTCTCTGGCACATATCATCAGACTTTCAATATATATATAGAAATCATAATCTTCCTAATAATAATGGCAGGCTAGTCACAATGAAATAGTGTATCTATCATCTTTATTATCCAAAAGGATATTTCAAACTGAGTGGTAGATATTGTCTCTTTTTTTAAGATTTGTATTGAATTATTTAACACAGTGTATCTGTTAAAATGGATAATATGTTCATTCTTTTTAGAATTGAGTAGGGGGAATTGTGTCATTTTACTAGAATTAGTACATTGCTAAGGAAGGCCAGAGACATTTATTAAAAACTAGCAAAAAAAAATAAAAACTAGCAAGACCAAGAGACATGTTCTGCAAGAAAAAAATTGCTTCTTCTGTAAGTGGTGAATTAAGGGCTGAGAACTGGATTTATCTTTCAATATTTCTCGCTAAAAGGGTTGAAGTTCTAAACAACTCCAAAATGATGCAGACATGGAGAGTCTTTTGAGACACATTTCTAGCTCTTAACAGCACTTGGCCATTTTATGTGATGCATTTGGATGAGACAAATGGCGTTGCCCTTCCTTGAGCATTGATATTTTCTTAGTACACAATTTGGTATATGGAGGAGCAAGTGATTTGCCTCTGACAATGTGAGAATTGGCAAAATGGTATTTGTTCACTCTTTTCATCCTCACTGAGCTAAAAGATTACTAAATTCTGTGTTTTCTAAGTGACCGTGTTTTATACTGAAAAAGTAACTCAAAATCTGACTAAGGAAACTACATTTTATTAATTTATGCTGATAAATGCTGAATTATAATTTAAATGGATATGTGTAAGAAAAAAGAAAAAAAACATTTTACTAGAAATAATCACAGTAATTAGAGAAATAGTCTTTTTGGATATCTTTTTGAATTCCATTTGTAATTTATTGTGCTTGATTAAAAATATGCTAAATTCTTTAAAAAATGCATCGAGATTAATAGTGTAATAACATAACCTGAGTTTGAGCAAAAGATTTTCATCTAAGCATACTGGTTTTCTTACATAGATTAATGAAACTTTCCACATTAGTCATACAGATAGTGTTAATACCTGTCTAAGAATCATTCAGATATTAGATTTATATAACTTTGTATTCATTTAGTAAAAAGAGATATGCTTCACCCATCAGCACAAAATTAAATGTGTTACCAGTTTCCTAGAAATGTATACAAGACTTCAGTGCCATGGAGATTCTAATGTTAGTGTAGGGTTTTGAGATTTAAAATGTCAAAAGACACTTAGTAAGTGCTCTCTAAATAACTGTTGCAATACTTGATAAAATTCTCAATAATAATCCTTAATAAAGCATTGAGACATGTCCTAATTAGTTGCTGCTAGCTAATAAATTATATGTAACTTTTTTTTTAAGCAACCTACATGACCAAACCAATATCTAAGCTACACTTTATAGCATATCTCAGTTTTTATGTTATCTGTGAATGTTTCCCATCAAAGTAAAAAAATTGTACCAAAGTTTCACAACCAGGCACAAAGTCTTTATTCATGACTGTCGCAATATGGAAGAGAGACTGAATTCAACTCCACTGGATCAAAGAGCTGGAGAGTTTTTTAAGAGCTAAGGTAGAAGCTCACAGGTCACCTGCGCTTGCTATTTTGGCCTTACACAAAGGGAAAGTAAAACTTTCTTATTTCTTCATGACAGGAGACAGTTTTACAACTTTCAAGAGGATCTCACCTAAGATAGACTCCTATCCTCCCACAGAGTCTGGGAAATAGGGATGTTATCTTTCTTGATAATTACCTTTCAAAGGACTGACTCCCAGGTCCTTGAGAAAGACAGTCCCTAGGCCATAAAACTAGTAAAAGGCTTTTAAGGAGATTTATATATATAGTCAGGAAGATCCCCTGGAGAAGGAAATAGCAACCCACTCCAGTACTCTTGCCTAGAAAATTCCATGGATAGAGGAGCCTGGTGGGCTACAGTCCATGGGGTCGCAAAGAGTCGGACACGACTGAGCCACTTCACTTCACTTCACTTCAAAAGGGGGGTAGGGAAAGAATTTGTAATTATGTTTTTCAAAAGTAAATGCTATAAGAAAAGGAAATTGTTGCCTATAGTCAGAAAGAAACCTGTCTAAAATGTAATCAAGTTGAAGGAAAAAGAGTGTTTTGGTCATTCTTGAACTCTTCCAACCAAAAAGACCATTTTCTCCTCCAAAACCTAACAGCCCTTTCGCTCTTTCCCACTCACTTGACACATTTTGGGCCTGCTTGGTGACTTAGCAGTAAAGAATCTGCCTGCAATGAAGGAGCTGCAGATGTCAGTTCGATCCCTGGATCAGGAAGATTCCTTGGAGAAGGGCGTGGCAAGCCACTCCAGTATTTTCGCCTGGGGAATCCCATGGACAGAGGAGCCTAACAGGCTACAGCCCATAGGATCACAATGAGTCAGACACAACTGAAGCAACTTAGCATGCACACATGACCCATTTACTCAGATTTGTTAAATGTTAGGTTGTATGTGTGTCTTTGGAGTATTTGTATCATCATGGCACATACTTTATATGCACTTTCTCGTTTAAACCCTCAATAATATTTGAAAGCAAATATGTATATAAGCTCCATTCAGAAGAAGATCTTGTGACTTATTAAGGAAAAGGCTAAGAAATTCCCTCAAATCTCTCATCTAATAAGTGGTGGATCCTATACTTGAATCACTGCAAACTAAAGTGCTTTACTGCTGTCTTAGGCAGCTCTGGCTGCTGTAACAAAATACCATAGGCTAGGTGGCTTAAACAGTGGGAGTTTACTTCTCACAGTTCTGGAAGCCAAGAAGTCCAAGATCAAGGTGCTAGAAGATAGGTTTCAATCTAATGCCACTTTGACTTGTATGCAGCCATCTTTTCACTGTGTGCTCTCAATATATTTCCTTGGTGTGTATGTAAGGAGAGAAAGAGAAATTTCTTCACCTTCCTCTTGCTATAAAGTTGTCAAACCTATTGCATTAGGGCCTCACCCTAATGACCTCCTTCACAGTTAATGACTTTCTTTACCAGGTCTTCCCAGTTAACTCAGCTGGTAAAGAATCCACCTACAATGCAGGAGACCCCGGTTTGACTCCTGGGTCAGGAAGATCTCCTGGAGAAGAGATAGGCTACCCAATCCAGTATTCTAGGGCTTCCCTGGTGGCTCAGATGATAAAGAATCCACCTATAATGCAAGAGACCTGGGTTCAGTCCCTGGGTTGGGAAGATCCCCTAGAGGAGGACATGGCAACCCACTCCAGTATTCTTTCCTGGAGAATCCCATGGACAGAGAAGCCTGGCAGGCTACAGTTCATGACTATTGCAATATGGAAGAGAGACTAATTCAACTCCACTGGATCAAAGAGCTGTTTAATTTCCTTTATCACTTAGGAAATTACAAAGGTTTCAGGAACTCTGGTCAGGAGGCAAGAACAAAGACTAAAATACATATATCTTATATCACAATATCACAGACTTCAACATGTGAATCTGTGGGCAACACAATGCATTCATTCCACAGTAATTACCTTACGAACAACATTGCAAACTTCTGATTATAGCTTATATATCTTGATTATACCTGAACTCAACACACTGCCTTGGTCATAAGGGAGATGGGCTCATTGTTCAAGTCATACAGTTGAAGAGTCCCATGAATTTCACTTTGCCTCATATAATCATTGTCAGAAGAGGGGCAATGAAGTATCTAGGATATACTAGAGTTTTCTTTTTATAGTATTTTGAGACTTTGTAGAATGAGGAAAGGAAGAGTGAAGGTTAGATTCTTCTGGAGACTACTTAGTGGCATGGCTTTTTATCCTTTTATTTGGAGGCTTATGTGTTCCCTGCTCACTAACTGCCAGGATTTCCAGGACCTTGGCTGTGTGCAGGTGATCAGGCCCAGGTGGTGCTCTGTGGTTTTGCCTACTCAGATGGTTGGAATGTGTCCAAAGAGTGAGAATCCCTTTTTTTAACTCTTACACTGACAACCTGTGTGACATTCAGTAGGACACACTATGCGATTGATTTTCTTTCCTTAGGGAATGAGATGATTACATCTATTCACAGGACTATTGAAGGATAGTCAGATTGTTTGAAATATTGAGAATAAAAAAGACCTTATTATTTTAGAAGCTGAGTCTATTGTTTTAAAAGGCCTGATGTCTCCTTGTTGTAGCTAGAAAGACTGGGTAATATTCAATCTTTAAAGAGGAAATATGCACACAATTCTCATATTTATAGAATTGTAAAAGCTCCATCAGCATCTCTACAAAAGAATTTTAAAGAGCAACATTTTAACTCCCTCTGAATAACTGGTAAACATTTTATATGATCATGATCGAGGACCGGAGAAGGCAATGGCACCCTGCTCCAGTACTCTTGCCTGGAAAATCCCATGGATGGAGGAGCCTGGTGGGCTGCAGTCCATGGGGTCGCTAAGAGTCGGACATGACTGAATGATTTCACTTTCACTTTTCACTTTCATGCATTGGAGAAGGAAATGGCAACCCACTCCAGTGTTCTTGCCTGGAGAATCCCAGGGACGGCGGAGCCTGGTGGGCTGCCATCTATGGGGTCGCACAGAGTCGCACATGACTGAGGTGACTTAGCAGAGATCAAGGACAGAAGTAAGAAAAATTGGAGACAGAAAGGCAAAGGAACTTGTAAATATGCCAAGAGTTTGTTGTTGTTGTTGTTGCCGTTGTTCTCCACAGCCTCTCTTACTTTTGCATTCACCCTATGGTCTCAATACTTGCTGTTCTCAAGACACTGTGCAAATCACTGTGGGTATAAACACGGAGATCTTGAAAACAAAGTCTCAGCCTGCATAAAACCAATACAACACAATAGGAATGAGAAGTTATTTACCACTGCATCAATCAGGGAAAGCTCAGTGGAGGAGGTGGATTTCATAATAGATCTTAGAGTAGAGGAGGATTCTGTTAGGTGTGCAGATGGCAAGATGTCCTGGGAAGTGAGTGTAGTTTGAGTAAAGGTGTTAAATTAAAAATAGTCCTTATTTAGGAGATAGACTGGAATACACAAAGACAGTAGTACAGTGGTAGGTCCTCAAGTTTTATTTCTAGAACAGGGAGAACCAATGAAAGGAATAAGTAGAGGAATGCCATGATTTGATTTACAATTTAAGATTTCTTGGATGCTGTGTAGAAAATAGATTAAAGTGAGGCAAGAAAGGGAAAGCATCAAGGTTAGTGAGAAGAACATCAAAAAATCATGAAGAACATCAAAACCTCATGAAATCAACTGATTTCTCTGAGTTGTTTTCAAACTGTCTTATTTTTCATGCTCCATCATTTGGGTGGTATGTTCCCAGGGCCATAATCTTAAAGGGAAGTGAAAGAATTCACTTTCCAGGTTAAAATAGTAATATATTTAATGAGTCACAAGGAGAAGAAGTGTGTCCCTTGTTAAACTTCAGCTTTACAATTTTTTATTCCAAGTATGCACTTTTAATGGTTTTCAAGTAAAGTGTGTTCTTTGTAACTCGCCCAACAGTTCAGAACTTATTTAAGGTGTCAATAAACCCTTTGAGAGGCAAAAGTATGCTTTATGTTTTGTAACTGATGAAATGTTCCCTCTAAATAGATCTCACGTTGCTGAATCTGATGACATGAATAATAAAAATAACCATGGGAAGGAAGTGACCATTTTAAGCAGTATGCAGGGAAGAGATATTTATCTGGTGTTGAAAAGTAGAGAATATTTTCATGATGAACTAGGCTCTCCAGACCACTGCAGTAAGCCTCCTGATGTTAAAATTCAAGGACATTTCAGGGTCACATTTGAGAAAGAAAAAGTCTCTGTTTTAAACACAGAAAGTGTGGTGTCTCAGAAAGCAAGTGTCTCAAAAATTGAAGAGATACTGAGGTTTGAATTGAGTGGATTTCTTCCATTCTTGTAGGTAGACAATGGGCTTGAGGTGGTGGAGAGGTGAGTTTCCTGCATTAATAAGTGGCAGTTGGTAATTTGTTCTGCTTGCCCCATATATTTTCTAAGTTTGTTTTTTTTTTTCCACTCAGTATGCCACATCTGCAAGTCATATAACTGGATACAGAAAACAAAGAAATTGACATCTGCCACAGAACCAATGAGAAAATGCCAGTAGCAGTTTTTAAGAATTCATTATAATGTTCACATTTGGGATTAGCCTAGTCATTCCCTTACATATTTACAAAATTAGTTTGGGACTGAGAGTTAACATGATGTGTTAGCTGTGGAACAGACATATATTCTCCTCCTACTTTATCCATTTACTAGCTGATAGGTAAACTTTACCAAGCTGCTTAACATGATGAAACATCCATAAAATGGGAACACCATAAAACTAGTTTGTAAGATTACTGCAAAGTTCAGTTCAGTCGCTCAGTCATGTCCGATTCTGCAACCCCATGGACTGCAGCATACCAGTCTTCCCTGTCCATCAGCAACTCCCAGAGCTTGCTCAAACTCATGTCCATCAAGTCAGTGATGCTATCCAACCATCTCATCCTCTGTCGCCCCCTTCTGCTGCCTTAAATCTTTCCCATCATCAGAGTATTTTCTAATGTGTTGGTTTTTCACATCGGGTAGCCAAAGTATTGGAGCTTCATCTTCAGCATCAACCCTTCCAATGAATATTCAGGACTGATTTCCTTTAGGATTGACTGCTTGGATCTCCTTGCATTTCAAGGGACTCTTAAGAGTCTTCTCCAACAGCACAGTTCAAAAACTTCAATCCTTTGGCACTCAGCCTACTTTATGTTCCAATTCTCACATCCATACATGACTACTGGAAAAACTATGGCTTTGACTAGACAGACCTTTGTCAGCAAAGTAATGTCTCTGCTTTTTAATATGCTGTCTAGATTGGTCATAGCTTTTCTTCCACGGAGCAAGCATCTTTTAATTTCATGGCTACAGTCACTGTCGGCAGTGATTTTGGAGCCCTCCAAAATAAAGTCTGTCACTGTTTCCATTGTTTCCCCATCTATTTGCCATGAAGTGATGGGATCGGATGCCATAATCTTAGTTTTTTGAATGTTGAGTTTTAAGCCAGCTTTTTCACTCTCATCTTTCACTTTCATTAAAAGGCTCTTTAGTTCCTCTTTGGTTTCTGACATAAGGGTGGTGTCATCTGCATATCTGAAGTTATTGATATTTCTCCTGGCAGTCTTGATTCCAGCTTGTGCTCTATCCAGCCCAGCATTTCACATGATGTACTCTGCATGTAAGTTAAATAAGCAGGGTGACAATATACAGCCTTGAATGTACTCCTTTCCCAGTTTGAAACAAGTCGTCGTTCCATGTCCGGTTCTAACTGTTGCTCCTTGTTCTGCATGCAGGTTTCTCAGGAGGCAGATAAGGTGGTCTGGTATTCCCATCTCTTTCAGAATTTTCCACAGTTTGTTGTGATCATCACACAAAGGCTTTGACGTAGTCAATGAAGCAGAAGTAGATGTTTTTCTGGAATTCTCTTGCTTTTTCTATGATCCATCAGATGTTGGCAATTTGTTCTCTGGTTTCTCTGCCTTTTCTAGATCCAGCTTGAACATCTGGAAGTCCATGGTTCACATACTGTTGAAGCCTAGCTTGGAGAATTTTGAGCATTACTTTGCTAGTGTGTTAGATGAGTGCAGTTGTGTGGTAGTTTGAACATTCTTTGGCATTGCCCTCCTTTGGGGTTGGAATGAAAACTGACCTTTTCCAGTCCTGTGGCCACTGCTGAGTTTTCCAAAATTGCTGGCATATTGAGTGCAGCACTTTCACAGTATCATCTTTTAGGATTTGAAAAAACTCAGCTGGAATTCCATCATCTCTAGTAACTTTATTCATAGTGATGCTTCCTAAGGCCCATTTGACTTTGTACTCCAGTATGTCTGGCTCTAGGTGAGTGATCACACCATAGTGGTTATCTGGGTCATTAATATCTTTTTCTGTTGAAATAGTTAAAAGGAACATCCTAGCTATAGTGGGTCAATAAACTCACTTTTGCAAAAGAACTTATTTCTTTTGCTCCTTTTGAGTTCACTCTCTTCCTCACTCATTGCCCCTAGCTCCTCAAATTATAAACTTCAAGACTTAACCTGTCTGTTCTCAGCTATAGTGAACCTCTGTATAGTGCAGTGTTTGCAGATTTATAGTCTGAGTGAATGTTGTTATGATACCATCTTAAAACTAATGTGAATCTGTCAGCAAGTCTAATATCTTCATTTTATAGTTGAGTAACCCAAGGAATTTAACATCTTACCATGGTGACAAAGCTGGCTGTATAAATGAGACTAGAACTGGTTCTATGCACTCAGTGTTTAATTCTTTAGGCAGATCTGTAATTGATATTTTTAAAAAAGCCCTTTCTTCCCCACTTTAAAGGAAACTGTTAGTATTATCCTATACGACAGACTATGTATTGTAATCTTCTTGCAAAATTAAGGTGTTAAATATATTCAGGGAAAGTAGGGTATAAAACTAAGGGTGATTATTATTTCTCTTCAGTTTAACCTTAGGATATTTCTGAATGTAAGATATTTTAGCACAACACACAAGACAAAACTGGTACCTTGTGTTCATAGGTATTATCGCTTAGTACTCAAGGCATAAGGTCTTGATTATATTTAAATTCAGTCTCAGTTCTTTATCTGATCTGCTGTGGTATATAAGGGAGGGACATTATTTAAACCCCTCTGACATGCATGTGTACATATATCAAGCAAGACTCGGAACCTTCTACAAATCACTCTCCTCAGTGTATTCTTTTTTCTTCCCTATCAGTGAGGAAGGGAGGATACAGTCCCTTGAAAGACAACAGAATGATGAATTACTACTTGATTTCAGCAAGAACTAGCAATATATAGAGAGAGACCTAGTTCCATCTGTAAAATGATATTAAGAGCCCCCAATTCCTGGAGTGCTATGAGGATTATATGAAATAATCTGTGTAGAGTGTTGGGGGGAAATACCAGATATGTTAATATCATCCTTAATATTTCTAGATGCTATATATAAACTAGTTCCATTATGTTACAAATTATGTGTGAGAGGACAACTTTACTTTTCTGAAAATTACATATAACACTCACTAAATATTATAGTATGCAATGTGGTCATCTGTCCATCTACCTCACAATGATTTGTTACTTGAATATTTAAATTTCCTTGGATAAGCTCCAAAGGAGACCATCTCTTTAAACAAGTTTGGCCCTGAAGTGAATAGCACTACAGCAATTACCCCACAGAAGTACTTTTATTTTTTTGTTTGTTTGGTTTTTTAATGATTTTATTTATTTATGTGCAGGGTCTTCATGCTGCGTGGGCTATTCTCTAGTTGCAGCGAGTGAGGGCTGGTCTCCGGTGGTGGGGCGTAGGCTTCTCACCGCGGCGGCTCCTCTTGTGGCAGAGCACAGGCTCTGGTGCCCACAGACCTCAGTACTGCGTCTCCCAGGCTCCAGAGCACCGGCCCAGTGGCTGTGATGCACAGGCTCAGCTGCTCTGCCACGTGGGGTCTTCCCAGACCAGGGGTGGAATTCGCGTCCCTGGAATTGGCAGGGGGCGATTCTTTACCACTGAGCCACCAAGAAAGCACTCAGACATATTTTGGATTCTAGTTTTACATGCTCCTATCTGGTGAGAGAGGCCTTGGATCTGGGAGTCCTCAGCCACAGTCCTGGCTCTTCCATCAAAAGCTCTGGGGCCTCTGGTGAGCGCCTGCTCCTCCCTCAGTGGTGTCTGACTCTTTGCGACACCGCGGACTGTAGCCCGCCAGGCTCCTCTCTCCTTGGGATTTCCCAGGCAAGACTATTGGAGTGGGTTGCCATTTCCTTCTCCCCCACTGAAGTACTTTTAAAAAGACTGCTCCATTAGCTTTGCCTTTGCCTCCCCCCTTTTTAAAATGTGATACTGGTTAAATATCTGTGAAACCTGCATTAAACTTTTATCCAAAGTAAGTAAAAACCAGTCCAAGATTTTCATTGCAAACCTGTCATCAGTCACCAGATTGAACACATTTGCAGGAGAAAACATGAGTTTTCACAGAAAAAAAAAATTGACACTAGTAGCCCCTTTAATGTTCTTGGGTTCATTTTTCATTGGATTTAGTGCCAAGGCAACTATAAGCTCATCAGTGTTTCTTTATAACTTATATCACATGTTTTGAAATGGCATCAAAAAATATAAGTGATGAAGGCAAAAAGACTTTCAAATATAATAATTCTTAATCAAAAGCTCATTTAGAGAAGTAGCACCCAAACTTACTTAGCTAGTAGGTAAAGTCGTGTGACTTCTATTCAAAAAGGTCAAGAGAAACACTTGGCAGTGATTTGTGGTTTTATGGATTCTAGTATATTACAGAGACTGACATGCATATGTACATTTATCAAGCAAGCCGAAGCACCTGCTACAAATCAGTGTCTTCAGTGTATCCTTGTTTCTTCCCTGGCTATCAGTGAGGAAGGACGCTTAGTCCCTTGGAAGACAATACAATGATTAAGTGCTACTTGATTTCAACAAGAACTGGGAATATTCATGGAGACTGAATCCCAGCATTAGCTAAGGGGAGAATTTGGTTGCCGTAGAAGCTTTACTGCTGCCTACTATATAAGAGATTCTGACAATCAATAAATTTACAGGTCACTGAATAAAAATCTAATGTTTTCGTTCCTTGACATTTCAGCAACGCTTCATCATAGATTTCAGAAAAAT
Organism: Giraffa tippelskirchi; assembly: GCF_054371585.1. Lineage (NCBI taxonomy): Eukaryota > Metazoa > Chordata > Mammalia > Artiodactyla > Giraffidae > Giraffa > Giraffa tippelskirchi. The sequence continues at coordinate 70,085,323 of NC_137278.1, forward strand.
AGTAAAATGAAAATGTAGGACACAACATAACAACACATCTCGGGTTTTTAAAAAATAAAGAATTTGAGGTTATTTTGTACTGTCTTGATGGTGTTCTAGGAGAGGAACCATACATTTTATTACCTTATCTGTGATTGTTTGGCAAGGATCCTAATAAATTTCAGATTTGTATCACAGTTCTAAAATTTTGTACACATCCTTTAGTTGTTTATTTGTTTGCTTGTTTGTTTTGCTTACCCGACCATTACATTGGAGCTAAGAGGAACCCCTGGAGAAGGAAATGGCATCCCACTCCAGTATTCTTGCCTGGAAAATACCATGGACAGAGGAGCCTGACAGGCTACAGTCCATGGGGTTGCAGTCAGACACGACTGAGTGACGAGCACTAAGTGTAACCCTCTGTTTTTCTAAATGATTTATATCTTTACTTACGTTATGTTGAGGAGGACAAGATTCTTGTGTTAGGGAGTTAATTGTGTTAGAAAATCTAGTCATTCTAAGTATCAAATCATTAACTTGAAGAGTTAATATGCTTTCTAAATTAGAAAGCAGTAAGATGCCACTTTTTTTTTTCCTATGAGTTATTATCTAGGATTGGAATAATTAGAAAAGTTATTTATCATTTTTTATTACCTGCCAACATTTGTTTTGTAGCCATGGTGTTTGAGTTATCTTTTATGTACAGTGATAAAGAAAGTAGATTTTTGAATAGATGATTTAAAAAAATATATATTAAAGATGACTGAAATTATGTTTTTTAAAATCTTTCAAAATGTTTTGATTATTTAACATTTTAAGAGTTCTAAAGTCTAGGAAGGCAGTGCTAAAGAATTCCCTTGGTTTTAACTAACATCCTCAGCTCCTTTAATTATATTTCTTTTGGTGAAATAAAGGCTAGCATTTGAGTCTCTAATAATTTGTTTATTTAAAAAGATACTTCTTACAATATTTCTAAACTGGAAGCATTTAGGAACTATGTGATAAATTCCATAGGAGATATAAAAAACAAACAACAAACGCAATGATTCTTTCCTTGTCTAAGAGAATTGCAGTATGCTTACAGCTAATTTTTGCTTACCATAGATTTTGACTTGAATCTGTGCATATTTCTAAGCAAAACACCTTTTCATCTTACTATACTGGCTATATCCAGCTTGCCCAGATCTTATACAGACAACATAGGCAAGTTTCATAGATACACTCCATAGATATCTCAGAGAATAAACACTCCAAAGCAACTTTGTCCTTAAATTAGAAAAAACAGCCTTGCTTAAAACTCCAGCAGATACCTCAGATTAGCACTATTCATGCAGCGTTGAGACCTAAAGAGATGACAATCTATCTCCTCTTCCTTTCTAAAAGACTTATTCGTGTTTCAGTACATCTCAGTCACTCAGTCGTGTCCAACTCTTCATGACCCCATGGACTACAGCACACCTGGCTTCCCTGTCCATCAACAACTCCCGGAACTTGCTCAAACTCATGTCTGTCAAGTAGGTGATGCCATCCAACCATCTCATCCTGCCATCCCCTTCTCCTCCTAACTTAAAGCTTTCCCAGCATCAAGGTTTTTTCTAATGAGTCAGTTCATTGCATCAGGTGGCCAAAGTATTGGAATTTCAGCAATCAGTCCTTTCAATGAATATTCGGGACTGATTTCCTTTAGGATTAACTGGTTTGATCTCCTTGCAGTCCAAGGGACTCTCAAGAGTCTTCTCCAGCACCACAGTTCAAAAGCATCAGGTCTTTGGTGCTCAGTTTTCTTTATAGTCTAACTCTCACATCCATACATGACTACTGGAAAAACCATAGCTTTGACTAGATGGACCTTTGTTAGCAAAGTAATGTCTCTGCTTTTTAATACACTGTCTAGGTTGGTCATAGTTTTTATTCCAAGGAGCTAGAGTCTTTAAATTTCATCACTGCAGTCACCATCTACAGTGATTTTGGACCCCTCAAAAAATAAAATCTCTCACTGTTTCCATTGTTTCCTCCTCTATTTGCTATGAAGTGATGGGACTGGATGCCATGATCTTAGTTTTCTGAATGTTGATTTTTAAGCCAGCTTTTTCACCCTCATCTTTCACTTTCATCAAGAGGCTCTTTAGTTCCTCTTCATTTTCTGCCATAAGGGTGGTGTTATCTGCATATCTGAGGTTGTTGATATTTCTCCCAGCAAATTAAATTCCAGCTTGTGCTTTATCTAGCCTGGCATTTCTCATGATGTACTCTGTATATAAATTAAATAAACAGGGTGACAATATAAAGCCTTAATATACTCCTTTCCCAATTTGGAACCAGTCCATTGTTCCATGTTCAGTTCTAACTGTTGATTCTTAATCTGCATACATATTTCTCAGGAGGCAGATATAGTCTGGTATTCCCATCTCTTGAACAATTTTCCACAGTTTGTTGTGATCAACACAACAAAGGCTTTTGCTGTGATCAAAGGCTTTGGCATAGTCAATGAAGCAAAAGTAGATGTTTTTCTGGAATTCTCTTGCTTTTTCTATGATCCAGTGGATGTTGGCAATTTGATTTCTGGTTCCTCTGCCTTTTCTAAATCCTGCTTGAACATCTGGAAGTTCTTGGTTCATGTACTGTTGAAGTCTAGCTTGGAGAATTTTGAGCATTATTTTGCTAGCGTGTGAGATAGGTGCAATTGTGTGGTAGTTTGAACATTCTTTGGCATTGTCTTTCTTTGGGATTGGAATGAAAACTGACCTTTCCCAGTCCTGTGGCCATTGCTGAGTTTTCCAAAATTGCTGGCATATTGAGTTTCAGCACTTTCACAGCATCATCTTTTAGGATTTGAGAAACCTCAGCTGCAATTCCATCATCCCCACTAGCTTTGTTCATGGTGATGCTTCGTAAGGCCCACTTGACTGTGCACTCCAGGATGGTGAGTGATCACACCATCATAGTTATCTGGGTCATGAAGACCTTTTTTGTATAGTTCTTCTGTTTATGCTTGCCCCCTCTTCTTAATATCTTCTGCTTCTGTTAGGTCCATACCAATTCTGTCCTTTATTGTGTCCATCTTTGCATGAAAAGTTCCCTTGGTATCTCTAAATTTCTTAAAGAGATCTCTAGTCTTTCTCATTCTGTTGTTTCCTCTATTTCTTTGCATTGAGCACTGAGGAAGCCTTTCTTATCTCTCCTTGCTATTCTTTGGAACTCTGCATTCAGATGGATATATCTTTCCTTTTCTCCTTTGCCTTTTGTTTCTCTTCTTTTCTCAGCTATTTGGAAGGCCTCCTCAGACAACCATTTTGCCTTTTTGGATTTCTTCTTCTTGGGGATGATTTTGATCATCGCCTCCTGTACAGTGTTACGAACCTCCATCCATAATTCTTCAGGCACTCTATCTATCATATCTAATCCCTTGAATCTACTTGTCACTTCCACTACATAATCATAGGGCATTTCATTTGGGTCATACCTGAATGGTCTAGTAGTTTTCTCTACTTTCTTCGATTTAAGTCTGAATTTTGCAATAAGTAGTTCATGATCTGAGCCACAATTAGCTCCTGGTCTTGTTTTTGCTACCTATACAGAGCTTCTCCATCTTTGGCTGCAAAGAATATCATCAGTTGATTTTTATATTGACCGTCTGGTGATGTCCATGTATAGAGTTGTCTCTTTATGGATGAAGAGGGTATTTTCTATGACCAGTGCATTCTCTTGGCAAAACTGTTAGTCTTTGTCCTGCTTCATTGTGTACTCCAAGGCCAAGTCTGCCTGTTACTCCAGGTATCTCTTGACTTCCTACTTTTTCATTATTCATGTTTGCTGCTGCTACTAAGAAGCTTCAGTCATGTCCGACTCTGTGCGACCTCACAGATGGCAGCCCACCAGGCTCTGCCGTCCCTGGAATTCTCCAGGCAAGAACACTGGACTGGGTTGCCATTTCCTTCTCCAGTGCATGAAAGGGAAAAGTGGAAGTGAAGTCACTCAGTTGTGTCCAACTCTTAGTGACCCCATGGACTGTAGCCTACCAGGCTCCTCTGTCCATGGGATTTCCAGACAAGAGTACTGGAGTGGGGTGCCATTGCCTTCTCCGATTATTCATGTTTAGCCCTTTGCAAAAGCTTGATAGAGCTACCAGGCATCATCAGTTGAAATCAGCATCTCCTAATAGTTAGGAAAAGGCTTGCATTGTTAAACCACTATGCACTTTAACCTCCTACCTAAGGACTAAATGAACATTTTAATTTAGTGTATTTTACAATTGCTGACTTAACTGCCAGATAAGATAAGTGTTTTCTTGAGATCAATTCGAATGCATTTTTTTTTTCCTGGAAAAATTGAGAAATGTAATTTATAGTTATTCAAGTGGGAAGAGGAAGGAATGGAAGAATTTTGTTAGATATTTAATGATCTTTCTACTGTAGTGAAGTTTGTATGTACATATTTGAATATATTTTATACATGTTCAATATATATGTAATGTAACATAAATGAGAGGAAAAGAGAGCTTTATTTATTTTAAATTTGGAATGCTAAAGCAGGAATTAAATGCTTTCCTCCCATCCATGACTGGTTCATCTGGATCTGTTTAAATTTGTTAAAACTACCACCAAGGAATGAAACAGGGCATTCTGACTGTTTTAAATTTATATGGAATTATAAAGTACACAGTATCATTGCATATAAATTTCTATTACTGGCTTATATATGAATTACATTTAATTCCTCAGAGTATTAACCTACAAAACATACTCTAAGAATAAACCTTGCTGGGAAAAATGACTAGGTGGGTGCGTTGTTTATAGATGAATAATTATGTTTGGAAACATTTGCATTTTCGTATCAAAAACATGTCTTAAGTACACTCTCAATATGCAATTATGAATTTTAGAATTAAAAAAATGAAATTGTGGAAGGCCCTTGAGCATTATGGTATTAAAGCAGTTTAATTATAATGAATATAACACTAAACAGTAAAGCCATTTAAGAAAAAGACAAACTTGTATTTATAAACACTTCTTATAGGAAATGATACACAGTCATTGTTTGGCTATAAAATATGTAAGACACATTGTTTACAAAATTATAAGTAATTGGGCACCCCAGCTAGTTGAATTTTGCTTATGAAATTTTGCAGTGTATAGTTAACAAATGTACACACATACGCTGAAAATGATAGACTTGGCCTTCAATAATCTATCACATCCTCTGAAACTGCCTTGTTGTAATCCATCAGACCTCTCTCTTAAGGACTAAGGATTCAAAAGAGGTTTCAAAAGAAGCATAAGAAAGATGTATACCTGCCCTTGAACAGCTTCCAGACCTGTTAGCAAGATTAGTCTAAAATGAAAATAAGACAATCAAAATAATAAAAACTAAACTGAGGGAATAACTGTGAGGACAACAAGAAACTGCCTAAAGGTTCATCTCTCAGTTGTGCAAAGGGATCAGATGAGTAATTGAACCCTATACACTGGGGACTATGAAAGCATAGATGAGGTAATGTTTTGGAAGGGTTTGCAAAGCAGAGGGAGTGATTAGGAAATATGAAGTTCAGTGTGCTTGCTACCTGACCTTGTGCCTTTTCCCTCATCTAGTGATAAAATTTTCTTATAAAGTATTTGCCAGTAGTATTTTCCCTGTATTCTCAATCCTGCCAAATCATCCTTTTCCTGATTTTTTAAAAAATTCTCTTTATCTCCTCTTTATTTTATACTGATGCTGTGATCAATAAAAAAGAGTATTTCCTATGCCCTGTTATATGGCCTTAACATATTCAGCCTGTTCCACATAGATAGCAAATTAAACGTTGGTGAAACAGTCAACTTCAGTCTACTCTGGTAGAATAGGACATGGTAGAAGAGGATATACCAGGATTGCTCAAGGAAGAAATTGTTCCTCCAAAATGCTTGTAAATAACCAGTAGCCTTGAGCTATAAAAATCATATTTTTCAAATCAAATCAAAAGTCTCTGAATTTTAGGATAAGAGACCTTACAGCTATAAAAAAGTTTACATGTATCTTTATCATCTTTACCTCTTAAGATATAAGACTCAGAAGGGCAAAAAAAAGAGGTATGACAATAGTGCAATAGGGTAATATATGGCAAGTAATAAAATGTTGAAGTCACAGCATTTTGTCATGAAGTCATAATTGGAATCAGTCCATTATGCCTTCACATTAATTTTCATGAACCCCTTCACTGAATTGTCCAGTTTTCCCCCATTTTACCAGAGGTCTCTGCTCTGAGCAGCATAAAAGCAAGTTTTGAAAATCTGATTAGTAATTTGGCAGGCATTGAAATATACTGTTTCCCTGAATACACAGCTCATTAGTGTCAAGACAAAGGGGGGGGGGGAGCATAAAAGATCATCTGGAAAAATACTGGCCTTTTATGCCAGAGGCACTTTATGGGAATGACATTGTGACTAGTGTGTTAATGAAGAGATGTTATTTTATTGTTCTAGATTTGCCTGGACTCAAAACCTTTAGAGAAGTGCATTAGCTTGTTCAGCTCACAGAGGGTCCTCTGATGCATTCCTGCTGAAGAGAAAGCATCCAAGTTACAATCTTTTAAAAATGTATTAAACTATAGTCAATTATCTATCACATTTAAATTGACATCTTTCTGTATTCAAATACCATACCATCCTGATTCAGAATTTAAGAATTAAACTAATTAAACAATGTTCTGTAAAGAGTTCCTAAGAATTAATGTGACCTGTCCTAAATGGAAACTCATAATCTAAGGCGTAAACCTAGTACTCTTAGAAAATCTTCAATGTTGCAGAAAAATTTTACCCACCAAAAAACTAGCATCCATCATTCGTTACTTGTTATCCACTATATATTTAAAATATGTGCTTCCTGATCGTAAAGGTCTTTATGAATTGATGAGTCATCAGAAGATATCTGGGTTTGGGTAATGAAAATAGGAAAAATTAATCTTGTGTCTTTTCTGCTCAAATCTTTACACAGGAAAGGCTCTACTGAAAACTTCAGTAAAGCAAAATTCACTGTGCTCTTCTTGAGGAGACTCTGCGTGATAATTTGCTTTTGCTATTGCACTTTAATTGGAAAGCAAAATTACCATTGTTGAGGTCTCCAAAAACATACTTCTTCCAAACACAGGGCTCATTCCCATCTTTTAGGTTTTTACTTGGTTGTAGCTTTTATTATTTAACATTGATTTTTCCCTGGTGGTGTTGCAGTGCTATTTTCATAAAGGCAAGGGGGCAGTTTGTGGTTAATTTTGCTTTTTCATTTCAAAATTATTTTGACAATGCATCACTTGGGGGCTTTTACTGTGCATTTGAAAGAAGTGTCTGTTGTGGCAGAGGACATAGAGTTGACATATTAGAAAACATAAATAATGATAATGCTTCCCATTCATATCACATCCATCATCCAGAGGGGCCCAAAGTGCTCCACACACAACAGGGAAGGATTATTATACAGCCAGCTTGAAAGTTTACACAGTTGCACTGCATAAAATGCTGATCAAATGTCAATTTCAAGTATTATGCCTAAAAATCTTTGAGCTGAGATGTGTCCTCTATCTCTAAAGCTGGAGGAACAAAAAAACAAACAATGTCGATAGTCAGTGAGGTAGAAGCTTGGACAGGCTTTGTTAATCTCATTCCAGGCAACCCTCTCACTTCATTGCAGAGTGGTTTGGAATGATCAAACTTTGACTTTCTTCTATCACTGCAGTATTAGTCAGCTGGAACCCAAAGGCCCCTAAGGTGGTAGGAGAAGGCATCTGACCTTCTGTGACTGAGTAATATTGAACCCCTTGGTCTTTACTTAAGGGTCATGCTCTTCCTCCTGCTCTCTGTTATTAGTGTCCCATCTTTCTGAGCTTTCCCTACCTGGTTGCCTTGGTCTTTTGAGTTGTGTTAGTCTTCATATTCCCCTTAGACCATGGGTCTTCTTAAAATAAAAATAACCCTCACTTTTTTCCATGCTCAATAAAACACCCAAAAGGGAAAGGAACCTAAACATCATTGTACAATTAACTTTTCCACTTGAAACTTTAGGCATCCATTTAACCAATGTATATTTACTGGGTGCCTATAATGTACCAAATACTATTGGAAATATTGTCTAAATCTTAGAAAATTCTACAAGAGAGATTGTGTTACACATTTCGCAGAACAGAAATCAGAGTCGCAGATTAAGTCTGAGGTTTCACAGGTAAAACTTTCTGGGATCAAAAGACGTGCTCTATATAATCAGTGTGCTTGTGACCATATGAATTAATGATTCTCTTTTTATCTCTCTCACCTGCTGTCTTCTCTATGATTTTTAATGGTTTCAAATAATGAATGAACCAAACTGTTCCATCCTTATCCTTCATTTATTATTACTAATGCATGGAATCTTATCATTAAGAAGAAAATTTCATAAACATTATACAGACTGGAGAATAGAGGCCACATACCAAAGTCAGGCATCATCCTACCTAGCTCAGGTCTCTTTAGCAGCAATCCCTGTTTACCTTTTCAGAAGAAGGGAGGCTTTCAGTTCAGTTCAGTTCAGTCGCTCAGTCATGTCCGACTCTCTGCGACCCCATGAACTGCAGTACACCAGGCCTCTCTGTCCATCACCAACTCCCGGAGTCTACCCAAACCCATGTTCATCGAGTCGGTGATGCCATCCAACCATCTCATCCTCTGTCGTCCCCTTCTCCTCCCGCCCCCAATCCTACCCAGCATTAGGGTCTTTTCCAATGAGTCAACCCTTCGCATGAGGTGGCCAAAGTATTGGAGCTTCAGCTTCAACATCAGACCTTCCAATGAACACCCAGGATTGATCTCTTTTAGGATGGATTGATTGGATCTCCTTGCAGTCCAAGGGACTCTCAAGAGTCTTCTCCAAACCACAGTTCAAAAGCATCAATTCTTCGGCGCTCAGCTTTCTTCACCGTCCAACTCTCACATCCATACATGACCACTGGAAAAACCATAGCCTTGACTAGACGGACTTTTGTAGGCAAAGTAATGTCTCTGCTTTTAAACATGCTATCTAGGTTGGCCATAACCTTCCTTCCAAGGAGTAAACGTCTTTTAATTTCATGGCTGCAGTCACCATCAGCAGTGATTCTGGAGCCCAAAAAAGTAAAGTCTGACACTGTTTCCACTGTTTCCCCATCTATTTCCCATGGAATGATGGGACCAGATGCCATGATCTTAGTTTTCTGAACGTTGAGCTTTAAGCCAACTTTTTCACTCTCCTCCTTCACCTTCATCAAGAGGCTCCTTAGCTCTTCTTCACTTTCTGCCATAAGGGTGGTGTCATCCGCATATCTGAGGTTATTGATATTTCTCCCGGCAATCTTGATTCCAGCTTGTGTTTCTTCCAGCCCAGCATTTCTCATGATGTACTCTGCATATAAGTTAACTAAGCAGGGTGACAATATACAGCCTTGACGTACTCCTTTTCCTATTTGGAACCAGTCTGTTGTTCCATGTCCAGTTCTAACTGTTGCTTCCTGACCTGCATACAGGGTTCTCAAGAGACAGGTCAGATGGTCTGGTATTCCCATCTCTTTCAGAATTTTCCACAATTTATTGTGATCCACACAGTCAAAGGCTTTGGCATAGTCAATAAAGCAGAAATAAATGTTTTTCTGGAACTCTCTTGCTTTTTCGATGATCCAGCGGATATTGGCAATTTGATCTCTGGTTCCTCTGCCTTTTCTAAAACCAGCTTGAACATCTGGAAGTTCACGGTTCACGTATTGCTGAAGCCTGGCTTGGAGAATTTTGAGCATTACTTTACTAGCATGTGAGATGAGTGCAATTGTGCGGTAGTTTGAGCATTCTTTGGCATTGCCTTTCTTTGGGATTGGAATGAAAACTGACCTTTTCCAGTCCTGTGGCCACTGCTGAGTTTTCCAAATTTGCTGGCATATCGAGTGCAGCACTTTCACAGCCTCACCTTTGAGGATTTGAAATAGCTCAACTGGAATTCCATCACTTCCACTAGCTTTGTTCGTAGTGATGCTTTCTAAGGCCCACTTGACTTCACATTCCAGGATGTCTGGCTCTAGGTGAGTGATCACACCATCGTGATTATCTGGGTCATGAAGATCTTTTTTGTACAGTTCTTCTGTGTTTTCTTGCCACCTCTCCTAATATCTTCTGCTTCTGTTAGGTCCATACCATTTCTGTCCTTTATCGAGCCTATCTTTGCATGAAATGTTCCTTTGGTATCTCTAATTTTCTTGAAGAGGTCTCTAGTCTTTCCCAATCTGTTGTTTTCCTCTATTTGTTTGCACTGATCACTGAGGAAGGCTTTCTTATCTCTCCTTGCTATTCTTTGGAACTCTGCATTCAGATGAGAATATCTTTCCTTTTCTCCTTTGCTTTTCGCTTCTCTTCTCTTCCCAGCTATCTGTAAGGCCTCCTCAGACAGCCATTTTGCTTTTTTTCATTTCTTTTCCATGGGGATTTTCTTGATCCCTGTCTCCTGTACAATGTCACGAACCTCTGTCCATAGTTAATCAGGCACTCTGTCTATCAGGTCTAGTCCCTTAAATCTATTTGTCACTTCCACTGTATACTCATAAGGGATTTGATCTAGGTCATACCTGAATGGTCTAGTGGTTTTCCCTCCTTTCTTCAATTTAAGTCTGAATTTGGCAATAAGCAGTTCATGATCTGAGCCACAATCTGCTCCTGGTCTTGTTTTTGCTGACTGTATAGAGCTTCTCCATCTTTGGCTGCAAAGAATATAATCAATCTGATTTCGGTGTTGACCATCTGGTGATGTCCAGGTGTAGAGTCTTCTCTTGTGTTGTTGGAAGAGGGTGTTTGCTATTACCAGTGCGTTCTCGTGGCAAAACTCTATTAGCCTTTGCCCTGCTTCATTCTGTACTCCAAGGCCAAACTTGCCTGTTATGCCAGGTGTTTCTTGCCTTCCTACTTTTGCATTCCAGTCCCCTATAATGAAAAGGACATCTTTTTGGGGTGTTAGTTCTAGAAGGTCTTGTAGGTCTTCATAGAACCGTTCAACTTCAGCTTCTTCGGTGTTACTGGTCGGGGCATAGACTTGGATTACCGTGATATTGAATGGTTTGCCTTGGAAACGAACAGAGATCATTCTGTTGTTTTTGAGATTGCATCCAAGTACTGCATTTCGGACTCTTTTGTTGACCATGATGGCTACTCCATTTCTTCTAAGGGATTCTTGCCCACAGTAGTAGATATAATGGTCATCTGAGTTAAATTCACCCATTCCAGTCCATCTTAGTTCGCTGATTCCTGAGCCTTTAGCCATATATTATTATTTCTAAGTTATTCCCATGTACTCCTCCTTACTCCAGCCACAGTCTCCTGCCTACATCAAGTGAGATGAAGTCAGAGGAGTTCTCACTACGTGATGGCATAACTTCCACATCAAAGATAAAGCAAACATTTTCCCTTCTAGCATTATTTTCCCGACTTTCCACATATTATTAAAGGAAAATGCAGCAGCTCTAGCCTGAAAGTGGGCAGGTAGATTGTCTCCTTTTGACAAGACCATTAGTCGTATTGTACAATCTAGGTACACTTGAAAGCTACAAGATGTACTCAAATGATTGCATTTTTGAGTAGTTGTAGACAAACAAGAACCTTTTATTTCCTCTGCACAGGCTTGAAGAAATAGAGAAGCCCTGATAATGGCTTTTCTGGTGTCAATTTAAGGTCAGGTACAACAAAATCTCTTTAACATGATTTAGAACATATCACTGATAAAGCATTAAATAGAAAGTCAGCCACTGGATAAATTGCAAAACAAGAGACAGGAGTCTTCTCTGCACTGGCTGTGATATCATTACTAGAATAAAGAAGTCTGGCCCTTTTATTAATATTTCAATTAACATGAGGACTATAACGCTGGGTAATTTCTTATTTTTAATAGCACTTTAACTTAGATTCTTTAAGTTAGATTATGAAGAAGCAATAGACAATAGTGGTTAAGAATCTAGTTCGTAGAATATAGTGGCTGAATTTCACAGACAGTCTTCACTGGTGCTTATTAACCACATGACATTGGGCAAGTTATTTAACACCTGTTCTTCCAAATCCCATACTTTGAGATTTTTATAAAGACTTCAAGCATCGTAGATCATTAACTCCATTTCAAGTCCCTCTCCTTCTCTAAAGTATAGGGAATGGGCTAAAAATCTTGACCTTCTCATATTGACTTTTTGTTTAGTTTGTTTAGTTTTTTTTTCCAAGACACACACTCTTTAAACTAGACACATGTGTATGCTGCCATAATTACTAGAACTTTAGTATTTTACTTCTGCCATATCTGGGTCAGTATCCTACTAGCTTATCCACATGGCTTCTCCTCTTTACATTCCTACTCAGGATAGCTCCACATAAAATTTATCTACCTGGCTTTAGCATTCTACCATTTTGTTTCTCTCCATCTCTTCCACTGGCAGGTATTCATTGAAATTAGCACACAATGATGTAATCTCTGTTTCATGTGGGTTTGCTTTATCTCAGAATAAGGAATGAATAGCTTTCATTTATTTTGTGCCTGCATGTATCTAAATGTTCATATATATAAAATTAGAATAGAAAAAATAAAACAAAATTAGGACATACTTAATATACCCCCACATCCAATTTCTTATAATTATTTGCCTGCATCTTTGACTATATTTCTCTTTCAAATAAGTGTCACTACCGTATTAGAGGAAAGAAATTTTGAAACATTGTTTTAGATTCACACACCTGGAAAATAAGGCTGAGCCTACATCTAAGCTCCTTATGCTTTCCCGAAGCTGGCAATATAGTACAGGCTGGCTCTCAGTAATGAGGCAAGAATTTGTTTTTATAAAATCTATGTAAATCCAATTCTAGCTACCTGCTGACTCCACTTTTTTTCCAGGTAGGAATTATCTGTGCTTATAAACAAATACTTGAGTACACAGTTAAGTACAATATAATTCCATAGCTGACTTAATGTTTGTCCTCAGTTTATCTCAATTTCTCCTCTAAAGTCAATATGTAATCCTTTGGGTATTCATGTTGCCCTTGCTGTTATTCATTGAACATATTTATTCCTGTTTGTCTGCCAATCTCAATTAATTGGTCATTAAAACATTTCCTTATGCAATTTTCAGCAAAACTCCTAACCTTCCAAAATTAAAAAAAGTTTAAAAGATTGAGTTAGATTGAACATCTTTTCACCTGGAAATGATTTTGAAGTTGTGTGCTAGAGATAGGCTGTAGGGTTTCTTTCTGTAGGACTTCATACAGTACCTCTCAGGAAATGTATATTGTCTGTGCTGTTGAGAATTTATTGTGTGCTGGCTGGGCCCACAGAGACATCATTCCCCAGAGTAGCTGGGCCTGGTAACCAAAAACAGTGTAGCAGAGCCAGAAGCAAACTGGATTTTAGAATACCTTATGCCGTGGTCCACTATTGTGTCTCAGTTTGTGCCCTCTGGAGACAAGAACCACACAGATAGTATCTCTTGGAGTCTGACAATGTCTGCAGACTGGTCAGAAGAAGGAGCTAGCAGGAAGTTCTCATAGACCTAGCCTTCTGGGCAATGGCTCTATAAGGCTGGTTACAGATTGGTGTTTTTAGGTCTGCCTATTGTTTTAATCAGATCTGAGTTGGATTTTAAAAATTAAATATAGCTGTTATATCAGGTCCCACAGAAGCCTGTTGAATTCAGGAGTAAAGAGAAGCATTCACAAGGAGTCTTTGGTTTATGGTAGCCAATATTTCCAAGATGGGACAGAATCTAGCTCGGCCATCCCAGCTAATCTCAGTAAGTACAGGGCATCTGATTGTACAGGTGAATGTTTATTCATCCGAATATCGTTTGGTGTTCTTCTTTTGTAAATGTAAATGATTGTTTTTGCTCATGGTTCATTTTCTTTTGTTTTTTAGACAACATGGGTTTGGGAAATTAAAGCCAATTTTTTAAGATAGAAATAAACAAATTGCACAAAGTAGTTGTATTGCTTACTATGTCTCTAGAATGACTAATTCATGTAAAGAAGGTACAATATATATATTTAATCCCATTACAAATTAGAATAATGATCCACAAACCCAGATTATGCCTCAGAGCTCCTGATGTCTTAGAAAGAATAGTGATTTGAAGAATAAAAATTTGAGCCATAATTCTAGATTGATTATAGTAGTTATGCAAATGTAATTATAATTTTCTGTGCAGAAAAACATATTTAAATAGAAAGCACAGCAATGATCTTATTCAGAAGCTACTCCAATGAATACTTTTACTGTAAAGAAGAATTTGGTGCATTTTAATAATTGTCAGCCAACCATTATGATTGTATTACTGTACTGTGTAATTTTCTTGAATTGGATATGTCTCTTTGTACGATTTTAATTACCAAAAGTAATGACAAACCTTAGTAAATACACTAATTGTATATATAGCAATTTTCTCCATATAGACTAATATTCTTGAAAGTGTTTTTGCATTTCTAAAGGAAGAATGTGCAGGGAACTCAGGTGAAAGCCACTGAGAAGAACTTCTCTGAGATCCATTAAAAGGTGGGATGTCCTTCTCACAGCAAATAAATTTCAAACAAGTTATTTGTTATGCTTCAAGGCTCTAGTTTCCTTGGGTCTAGCTCTCCTATGATTTCCTGAATGAGAGTTGGATAATGTGAACTTAATCCTAGTTTAATAATGACCAAATTAACAATCTAAAGATGCCTCCATTATGTGAGTACAGTAAGTCCCCTACACACAAATGAGTTCTGTCCTAAAAGAGCGTGCATAAGTCCTATTTGTTCATAAATCCAACACAGTTAGCCTAGGTACCCAACTAACACAATTGGCTATATAGTACTGTACTGTAATAGTTTTATAATACATTTTCTGTAAATAATACATGAAAGCAAACATCAAAAATAAAGACAACATTTTTAATCTTACAGTACAGTACCTTGAAAAGTACAACAGTACAGAACAATGACTGGCAGGGACAGGTTTGCCTCTTTGGAGTTTGCACCTTGAAGTTTCGTATGTAGGGGATTTGACTGCATTGACTGCATTTGGAACTGATTGGATGATTCTGAGATCTATATATGAAGAAAGGTAGATCAGTATGGAGACAGATGCTGCAGGGCATCTGGAGGGTCAAAGGTCAGAGACCTTTGCTTCAAACTAACTCTACACTTGGTATGAGTCTTCTTGTTGAAAAAGAAGAGAGCGAGGGATTGTTTAATAATTTCTGTAATGCCCTCCATCTTTAATGTTCTTTGAGTCTATCCTAGAGGTTCTTCTTGAGTTTGTACCTTTAGTGTGAACCTTCTGTGCTCTCTAACTGTAGAGATTCCATCAAAGCCACCAAAGTTCCACTCATGACAAGAGGTCATCAAGCACCATGGTAGTTCTCCTGGCCATGATGCCTTTCCTGAGCTTGTGAAAAGTCTGCACATGAGGTAGAGCCAAGGCTGAACAAATTTGGATATTTCCATAAATATTATTCAAAGTTTACAATAATTATCTAAGGAGAATTTCAGCTAAACACTTAGTGACTAATTGAACCTTTTGGAAAAAAATCATAGCATAGGATTATTGATTAAGGCCATGCTGAGCTTTCTGACTCACAGATTTGCTTGCTTGCAGAGGGTATCATTAATTTATTATGGAAAAATTCATCTAGCAATAAACCAATGAACACAGTTTGTGTATAAGACAAATAACAGTTTGCTTCATCAACCAACCAGCTAGAGATATGTGAAGATTGGGGAAAGAGCCATAACACCAAACCCAAAGACACTGTGCAAGGACTTAAAGTTTAGGTTTGAGTGAGTGAGGTGGTCCCTACCTGGGTTAAAGTCAAGGCTTACACAATAGCACATAGCTGAGAAGAGGAGAGACATGACTGTAACATAGCCTTCTGTTTCAGATGTGCTAAAATGGTGGGAAATCAGCATTACAATGTTCTTTCTGTTATTTTTTTTTAAGTAAAAGATATAGGTATTAAAAAAATAATAGGATATAGAAAAATTCACGAAGACAAAAATAAACAGGAGTCTACAGAAGAGAAAAAAAGAAACTCTTCTACTCACTTGAAACCTTTAAAATTAAATTTAAATTGAATTTAAAATTAAACTGTCCCCCAACCATACACACACCCTTAGTGACATTATGCTCCTATAATGTAGAGTAATCTGGTTGTTTCAGATAGGAGAGTGTTGAATGAGTAATCTTGTATTTTTTGTATAATTAGCAGACCGGAAAGTTAAACTCTAACCCTTAAGTTTCCTTTCTTCCCCAATGACTCTTGCCTAACAGATATGTCATCCTATTTCAAGTCACTTAAAAAACCTCATGATTGTTGTTGTTGTTGTTCAATTGCTAAATCGTGTCCAACTCTTTGCAACCCCATGAAGTGTAGGACACCAGTCTTCCCTGTCCTTCACTATCTCCCTGAGTTTTCGCAAACTCATGTGCATCGAGTCAGTGATGCCATCCAACAGTCTCATCCTCTGTCATCCCCTTCTCCTCTTGCCCTCAATCTTTCCCCAAATCAGGATCTTTTCCAATGAGTCGGCTCTTTGTATCAAGTGGCCAAAGTATTGGAGCTTCAGCACCCAGTACTTCCAATGAATATTCAGAGTTTATTTCATTTAGGAATGATTGGTTTGATCCCCTTGCTTTCCAAGGGACTCCCAAGAGTCTTATGTAGCACCACAGTTTGAAAGCATCTGTTCTTTGGCACTCAGCCGTCTTTATGGTCCAACTCTTACATCCATACATGACTACTAGAAAAACCATAACTTTGACTATATAGGCCTTTGTCAGTAAAGTGATGTCTCTGATTGTTCAATGATATTTAAAACATTGAACCTTTTATTTGGGAGTTGTCTGATACTTTAGAAAATGTAATTCATAAAGCAGATATCTTAAGTGAATGATTTTTTCTATTCTCCTGTTAATGTTATAGAAATTTAAAGAGGATAAGTGAATTTTCTCATTGGATCCTTGATGGACCTCTTGGGTTCAGCATCAGTTTTAATATCAAAGACCAGAATTAGCTGCTGTTAATTTCAAAAGAAACTCTCCTGTGTTTCTCTCACTACACTCTCCCTGACATACTTCACTTCTGACATCTTGGGTTTTCGACATCAAGCAATTCTTCAGTTTTCTGTAGACATCAACTGGATGTCCTACAACTCAATTAAATCATAACACTGTGTACCTGGAATTAGTGTCAAATCCCTAAAGCTAAAGGGTTCAGTCCCATAAAACTGCCTCCCTCCCTAACTTCAGATACCAGTTGCCAGTCCAAATTGTCACTTTGGTTTCTGACCAGCCAACTATAAATCACTTTTATTTCACATTTAGAGTAAATTCTGTTTTATTCCCTTGGAACACAGAATCATAAAATTTTATGAGGGAACTTGAAGGCTGTGCAGTTTCATTGCCTACCGAGTGTAGAAATTTCCTTCCCTATTGTTCATTTGCTGCTGCTGCTATTTAGTCGCTAAGTCTTGTCCGACTCTTTGAGGCCCCATGGACTGGAACACACCAGGCTCCTCTGTCCATGGGATTTCCCAGGCAAGAATACTGAAATGGGTTGCCATTTCCTTCTCCAGGAGATCTTGCCACCAGCGATCAAACCCACGTTTCCTGCATTGCAGGTGGTTTCTTTACTACTGAGCCACCTGGGAAGCCCATATAATCATCTGCTGCTGCTGCTAAGTCGCTTCATTCGTGGCCGACTCTGTGCGACCCCATAGACGGCAGCCCACCAGGCTCCTCCATCCCTGGGATTCTCCAGGCAAGAACACTGGAGTGGGTTGCCATTGCCTTCTCCAATGCATGAAAGGAAAAGTGAAAGTGAAGTCGCTCAGTCGTATCCGACTCTTCGCGACCCCATGGACTGCAGCCTACCAGGTTCCTCAGTCCATGGGATTTTCCAGGCAAGAGTACTGGAGTGAGGTGCCATTGCCTTCTCCAATATAATCATCTAGCCTCTCACAAATAGTTTTAGTACTCAAGTTAGCCTGTTCCATTATTAAACAGCTCTGATTTTAAAGAAGTTTTGCCTCATTCTAAATCATTTCAGTCATGTCCAACTCTTTGAGACCCCATGGATTGTAGCCCACCAAGCTCCTCTGTCCATGAGATTCTCCAAGCAAGGATACTAGATGAATTGCCATGCCCTCCTCCAAGAGATCTTCCCAACCCTGGGACTGAGCCTGTGTTTCCTGTGGCTCCTGCATTGTGGGCAGATTCTTTACCACTGAGCCACCGGTAGAGCTAGTTTTGCCTCAGCTAACCAATTTAATAAACTTTTATTGAATATTCACTATCTACACTGTATGAGGCCCAACCCCCAAAACAAGGATAAAATACGATTTATCCCTTCAGAGGAATTTTTATCAAGAATAGAATTTTTTGTACAAATAACTGAAATGAGATTAATAGAATACATTTGTACATTTTTAATGATATAATGAAAATGCTCTATGAGCAAAAAGTCTGAGGTTAGGTACAGAAGTACTTAATTATGGGTCTGGGCATTTTAATACATTCCTTGAAAAGTGGGCATGTCAACAATTAGAGATGAGGGAAAGAGCAACTAGGAGATCAAGGGAGAGAATCCATACAAAGGTTCAGGGAATGGCAAAGAGCAGGGTTAGGGTGGTGTGTGGATTGTGTAAAGGAGGATGTATAACAAAGTCTGGGAGAACACACAGTGGGCTGATGATAGAGAACCTGTTCAGGGGTTTAGAGTTGCTCTACAGGCATTAAAGAGTCATTGATATTTTTCAAGCCAGGGAATGGAATTATTACAGCTGTCCATTGGGAAAACAACCCCACCAGCTGGTTGTAAAATGATGTAAGGGACGGATTGGAAACCGAGGAACCTCTGAAGAGAGAATTGCAGTAATTGAGGTAATGAGAGTCAGAATTAGGGTAATGGCAGTGGGAATGGGGTTAGGCAAAAGGGATATTGCTAAAGCAACAGGACTCAGCCACTGATTGTGAGGGTTGAGAATGGAGAGGGTAGATATCAGACAGAAAGGGGCAGACAGAAGACGTTCCACAGACATAAGCACTTTTGAGCATCCATTAAGTATAAAAACAATGTTAGTCACTGATGAGGAAAAAAGACTATTAAGATATGGTTCCAGCTTCAGTCAACATGTCTTTGTTGTGTTATTTCAACAGCACAAGTACTTTCAAGATGTTCTCCATAGTGCAAAATAGATTGCAATAAAATGAGCAAGTCAAACTGTGATATAAATAATAGCCTTGCTAGGCAATAAGAGCACCCCACTCCAGTACTCTTGCCTGGAAAATACCATGGACGGAGGAGCCTGGTAGGCTGCAGTCCATGGGGTCGCGAAGAGTCGGACATGACTGAGCGACTTTATTTTCACTTTTCACTTTCGTGCATTGGAGAAGGAAATGGCAACCCACTCCAGTGTTCTTGCCCGGAGAATCCCAGGGACAGGGGAGCCTGGTGGGCTGCCGTCTATGGGATCGCACAGAGTCAGACACGACTGAAGCGACTTAGCAGCAGCAGCAGCAGCAGGCAGTAAGATTTTCTCAGGCGAAGAATTTGAGGAAAGCATTGTAAGTAGAGGCTGCAGCATGGGAAGGTCTGTAGTTGTATACGTGCACCATGTTTTAGAGAATTTGGTGCAGACACGGGGTAATTAGAATGCAGGGAATAATGAAAGACAAGGATGGGAGTACTTTACAGCAGATGTTTAGACAATATGACATACAGCACAAAAGAGGTTGGACTTTAATTCTCTGGATAATGGGATTCCCTGGAAGAGTGTTTGGTTTTGTTGTCATTATTGTGTGTCTTTCACAGATTGTTTGCTTTGTATTTTGAAGGATAATAGTGGTGAAGAGTGAATAATTGGTTCAATAGTGTGAAATTTGAAGGCTTTGGACATCAAAGAGTGGATGCTCACACTTGTACAGGCAGGCAATGCTGTTAATGGCCTGAAGAAAAGCAGTGGGCTGGTGAAAAGGGGGAAAAAATTAGAGCTGTTTCCAAGGTGAAGCATGTCTGCATCTTCCCAAATATTAGGAATCAAAATCTAACACTTGTATGAAAGTCTATATCTTCTTTAAAGATAACCTTCTTTTCTGCTCCCCACAGTATATAATATTTTTGTTCTGCAAAGCATTCAGTTGCCTTGACATTATGGTCCCTTCTTTCCAATTTCCTACTACTTTTTCACAGTGTATAGTTACATTGTGAGAATTATTTTGTCTGGCACTTGATAAGAACATGATCTATTGATTGGTAATTCATTTATTATCTTCTTTGCAGCAAGAATACTAAATAAATTTGAAATATTCAATAATGAACTAAGAAAAAATAGTAATTTTGTGAAGCATTTATTATTCCTTTGGTTACTGTGGATTATTACTTTGCTGTAGGGTGACGGGCTGCCCCACTGTTTTCTAAACTGTGGTGTCCTCATGATGCCATCTTTAAACAATCAACTTTTCAAGCTGTGGGGCTGTGGAATGTTGAAAATGTTTCCAGTGCTTTAGCAATGAGATGAGCAATGAACTTTTACCTCCCTCTGTTTTTCCTGCAGAATTCTAAATTATTTTAATTTGCACTTTAGATGCATATTATAAGAAATGAATATGAATAATCTGCAAGGATGTTTGGGAGACAGAATGCACCTAACATTCTCTGCCCAGACTATCATTCACAGTGTCAAATTACCTACATTATTATTACAGACTAGTGTGTGTTAACTCCACCTATCTTCAAGTTGTTGATTTGAGAGGCAAAGGAAGCTGCGAAGGGAGGGTAAAGAAGAGAGGGCTTTGAAAAACTCTGTGAATTTTTAGAGGAAGGATATAAATAAACAATTCAAGATTGAATATTGAAACCCCATTTTTGTGAGCCACAAAATGTTGATATGCCAAGTAGCTTAAATTGGGAATAGTGAAAAGGCTCAAGAAAACTACGACAACCACTGAAGAGAAAATCTGCCCACCAAAACCATCTCATACAAGTTAACACGAGAGAGTGCCACATTTTTAACGTACACGTTCTTGTAAGTTTTGAAAGACTTACAAGATGTTGGAATGACTTTATTCCAAATATTCCACAATAGATTGTGGAATGACAAATGCATATTATAGAGTACAATCAACATTTTATT
The DNA here is from genome assembly GCF_054371585.1 of Giraffa tippelskirchi. Taxonomy (NCBI): domain Eukaryota; kingdom Metazoa; phylum Chordata; class Mammalia; order Artiodactyla; family Giraffidae; genus Giraffa; species Giraffa tippelskirchi. Next base: position 70,106,448 of record NC_137278.1, read on the forward strand.
ATAATTGAAAGAGTCATGAAACAAGTCTTTTCCTCAGGTCCAAGGGATTACATAAGATGCCTATCTGACCCCATCACTGCCCTGCTTAGAGGTTTAAGGTTCCTGAGTTCCCTAAAATGAGCTACAAGGCACTCTCTGATCTAACCCCTGCCTATTTCTTCATCTTCTTTTATCTCAGCCACCCCACCAGTGTAAACTTTGTACTCCAGCAATAAATCTATTCACTCTTTATCAGATACACCATGCCTTTTACCCCTTCTCTGGATTTCTTCTCATGGTGCAAATCAGTCCTTGTTGCATTGTGTTTAAATTGTACATTTCTAGTTCTCCAACTAGTTTTTTCCAAGAAATATTTCTAAATGAGAGGGGGCATCTGTAAGCCAAGGGGAGCCAAAGTGTTTCATCCTTGATATTCTCTCTGGAATAACATAAAAGTGTATATATACTCTTTTTTTCATATCTAGAAATACCTTGTAGAATTGTTCATCATTTCTGACGCTTAGCTCCCCAGGGATTTTTGGAAATATTATCTGTTTCAGATGTCATCCTGAAAGATCACTGTATTATGGTTTGTAAATTTTAAAACAAGGTTATAAGGAAAGTAATAAACAATTCTAAATTTTATAATAGACTTTAGGAAAATTGAGTTAAACCTTTGAATCACAAAAGGCACATATCCATGTTCAAGGATGGCCTATGTGCCCATTTATATTGAATATCTTGCAAATTATTGTTTTGGATAACTGCTTTGCAGCTTCAAGGAGGTTGCCAACAGATTTTATCAAGTTTCAAATAAGGATGAGTGGATATTGCAGAGATTGAGAATAAATATTACATTGACACGATTGGATACTCATTTCCTCACACTGGCAGAATGTAATAGAGACATCATGAATTTGAGAAATAAAATGGCTTTTTTGAAGTAGCAAAATTCATCATTGGCATTATGAATATAGATGCTTAACAGGAATAAGCAAATGTACAAAAGCCTTTTGTGATTCTGATACAAAGTTGAAAGCAACTAGTTGTATAATCTTAACAAGCATACCTTTTCCCCATACATCTGTGCTCTTAGGCATAAATTAATACACTGGAATTAGGGTCAGATGTGTCCCCTGCCTGCCACTTCTACCACTAGCCCCTCAGTGCCCATAGCAGACACTGATGGATAATTAACCAGAATATTCTCTTTCACTGAATCTCAGAACCCCACTCAACAATCTAGCAAACCACTTCTCTTACACAAGAATTGATTAAGAGAAAAACTCCTTTGTTTTCCAGTGCTCAAATTCCATGAATCTCTGGTCCAAACTTAAAATCATAAGCAAGCTCACCCTTTGAATGGGCAATATGAGATAGCTATTAGATGATAAACAACTTGAGGCTTTTTAAATGTTTACCTAGGCTCCTTTTCAGACGTTTTGTAATTTGTTTTTGTTGTTTGTAATTTGTTCTGCCATTGTAAAATTTTCCCTGCATTTCATTTTCATTTATTATTCATCTCTTCCCTCACCCTATGCCTTTGAGGTCAGTAGAGACAGAGATAAGCTAATTTATCTGTATCATATTTAGTCCTACAACTAGTAATAAGCCAAGCCCCAAACCAGTACACAGATACCTTCACTCTCAGCTTGTATCTCTGGAATGGCAAAGCTGAGCAAACAGATGAGGGAAGGAAGGCGGAAACTCCTCAGAAAGCCAGTAATATTCAGGGTAAGGTTTGTCAGTAAAACCTACTAAATTTTACAGTACACAGCAAATATTTCATTAAACTTTACATTACACAACAAATATTTCGATCCCCCATCCCCATTCTCAAAAAAGCATTTTAGTATATGTATGTGCTTAGTGGCTCAGTCGTGTCTGACTCTTTGCAACCTCATGAACTGTAGCCTGCCAGACTCTTCTGTACATGGAATCCTCCAGGAAGAACACTGGAGTAGGTTGCCACTTTCTTCTCCAGGGGATCTTCCAGACCCAGGGATCAAACCTGAGTCTCCGGCATTGCCAGCAGATTCTTTATCTTCTGAGCATCTAGCGAAGCATTTTTCTGTTTATTCTGAACTGTGATCTGAAGCTGGAAAAATGAACATTACTCTCATCCTAATTTTCTTGCCATTCATGAAGGCCAGAAGCTAAAATTAGAGGAAAACTGTAGACCAGTTAGATCTTTTTCAGTGTAATTAACAAAGATAGACTTAGCAATGGCTTTGACTAGGTCTTTCTCAGCCTAGAACTAGCACTAGATTCACAATGTTTAATACAGGCAAATGTCAGAAAAATATACCAAGCCACTGAAAAAATAAACTTTTTCGCAACCTCCTATCCTTTTCTCTAAATAGTACATGAAGGTGTTGGTTTTCAATTAGTGTGTAACAGATGCAAAAATTGTATAGGCTTAATAAAATACACATTTGCTATTTCATGATTTCTGTGGAGTCAAGGCATGGTTAAGTGGGTCCTCTGCTCTGGCTGTCACGAGACTGCAATCACAGTGTGTGGCTTGCCTGTACTCCTTTCTGGAATCTTAGCATTGTTGTTGTTGTTGAGAGAACTCTGTGTGCCTGTTCTGAGTCTGAGGCCATCGGCTCCCAGAGGCCACCTGTGGTTCCCTGCCTTGGGGCCCTCTCTGTAAGCAGTTCACATCATAGTTGCTTGTTTCTTTAAGGCCAGTGGGAGAGTTATTCAGTTCTCTAAGACTCAGTCTTTATAACATAACCTAATCTGGGGTGTAACACATTTGCCATTTTATATTAGCTAGAAACAAGTTATGGGACCTGCCTACATTCACATGGAGGGGATTACAAAAAGCCATGGGCATCAGGAGGCAGAAATTTTCAGAGCTCACTCTAAGGTCTATCTGCAACAGTATATGTGCACTATAAAAAGAAAAAGATAAGATTGTATCTTAGTACTTAAATAGAACTTAGTTTATGCCAATTTCTTATTCTAATCTAGTAACATATTTAATTTTCACAATTATCTAATAAGTAAATGTCACTATGAGTCTCTTCATTTTATAGATTAGATGAGAAAACTGAGGCAGAGAATTCAAAAGACTTGTCCAAAGCACACAGTTGGTCCGAGGTGCAACAAATGCAGATAATCTGGCTGCAGCACCCATCTTCTTAATATGTGAGACATCGCTCTGTGATAATAGCTTACTCCTTTATAGCACCTTCTAAGCGCTTTACATATTTTAATTCATTTCAACCTTCAGTGATGGCACAGTTTTAGTATGCATACAATTCATTTCTTTAATTTTCAGACAAGCAGAAAGCGTCCGTAAAATTAAACTTGAATATGATAGCTTTCCATGGAAGTAATAATAAATACTATTTATTGAGTGGTCATTTTGCTAAACAATCCATAAATATTATTTCATTTCTCCTATAAGGTCTCTTGGAAGTAGATATTATTATCCGCATTTGTGATGAGGATGCTGAAATTAGTGGTATGAAATAGCCACACTTTCTTGGGCTGGGACTTAAAACCAATCCCCTTCGATTCGGACCCGGCTTACAATAACTGTGATCCATGACTTGTAAGGCACTGCCATGCTTGTACATCTTCTTTCCTTTTCAGCAAAACGTGCTAACTTGTTGAATTTGTTCTGTTACAGGAGGAAAATAACCATTTTATATCTTTTTTACCTTATCTGACATCGAACTTTCTGTTGTCTGCCTTTCACAATTGAGGAACTCCTGGATGACCAAAAAAGCAAATGTGAGAACTTCATTTTGTGGCTGACTGCTACACAGTCCACCAGAGCTCGTCTGTAACTTTGGACTATCTTGCTTGCTAGTGCTGTGCTCACGATTTCTGAGCTGATTTCCAGTCATTTTTACAGTGAACAGTCTGTAGGGTCCGGAAAGGCAGATCCTTACCTCCTTAGCGTGCCTTTCATCACACTGACATCCTGTGATTAGTAGAAATGCTTCTAGATGCTGTAGAATATCCTCTAGAACTCTTTTCTTCTTCTTTTGTTATTTAGGAATGTGTTGGTACAGAGCAGCTTCATATAAACCTCTCTGCATTATGTTGACTGTCTTATTTTACGCCTTGCGTTTCCCTCCTGAGCACCTGTCATTGATTCCATCTAGAATCCCATGGAGGTAAACACTGATTTTAATTACAGTTGTGGAGTAAGTAGTAGCTTGTTGTGCTAGATTAAATTAGTAAAATGATGTTGTATCAAAAGTGAGCATGATGTCTGCTTTCATTGATACTATTACTTAGATATTCTAATCATCTCTAGTTAGACAATTTCCATTTCTTTTCATTACACAGATGTTTAATGGAAATTGGGACTTCATTTTATTCTTTCCCAGCTAGATTATAAATCCTGTCTGCCCTTGGAAAGAAGCACAGTGTAGATTCAAATAAGCTGCCAAATTGATTTTTGTGTTTGTTCTGCTTTAGTCTTTTTTTTTTTTTTTTTTAATTTTTTATTTTTTTATAAATTTATTTATTTTAGTTGGGGGCTAATTACTTTACAATATTGTAATAGTTTTTGCCATACATTGACATGAATCAGCCATGGGTTTACATGTGTTCCCCTTCCCGGACCCCCCACCCACCTCCCTCCCCATCCCATCCTTCTGGATCATCCCATTGCCCCGGCCCTGAGCCCTTGTCACATGCATCGAACATGGAATGGTGCTCTGTTTCACATATGACAATACACATGTCTCAATGCCATTCTCCCAGAACGTCCCACCCTCACCTTCTCCCTCAGAGTCCATAAAATTGTTCCATGCATCTGTGTCTCTTATTCTGTCTCGCATATAGGGTTATCGTTACCATCTTTCAAATTCCATATATATGCATTAGTATACTGTATTGTTGTTTTTCTTTCTGGCTTACTTCACTCTGTATAATGGGCTCCAGTTTCATCCATCTCAGTAGAACCGATTCAAATGTATTTTTTTTAATGGCTGAGTAATATTCCATTGTGTATATGTACCACAGCTTCCTTATCCATTCGTCTGCTGATGGACATCTAGGTTGCTTCCATGTCCTGGCTATTGTAAACAGTGCTGCGATGAACATTGGGGTACACGCGTCTCTTTCAATTCTGGTTTCCTCGGTGTATATGCCCAGCAGTGGGATTGCTGGGTCGTATGGCAGTTCTATTCCCAGTTTTTTAAGGCATCTCCACACTGTTCTCCATAGTGGCTGTACTAGTTTGCATTCCCACCAACAGTGTAAGAGGGTTCCCTTTTCTCCACACCCTCTCCAGCATTTATTGCTTGTAGACTTTTGGATAGCAGCCATTCTGACTGGTGTGAAATGATACCTCATTGTGGTTTTGATTTGCATTTCTCTAATAATGAGTGATGTTGAGCATCTTTTCATGTGTTTGTTAGCCATCTGTATGTCTTCTTTGGAGAAATGTCTGTTTAGTTCTTTGGCCCATTTTTTGATCGGGTCGTTTATTTTTCGGGAATACAGCTGCAGAAGTTGCTTGTATATTTTTGAGATTAATTGTTTGTCTGTTGCTTCATTTGCTATTATTTTCTCCCATTCTGAAGGCTGTCTTTTCACCTTGTTTATAGTTTCCTTTGTTGTGCAAAAGCTTTTAATTTTAATTAGGTCCCATTTGTTTATTTTTGCTTTTATTTCCAATATTCTGGGAGGTGGGTCATGGAGGATCCTGCTGTGATTTATGTCGGAGAGTGTTTTGCCTATGTTTTCCTCTAGGAGTTTTATTGTTTCTGGTCTTACGTTTAGATCTTTAATCCATTTTGAGTTTATTTTTGTGTACGGTGTTAGGAAGTGTTCTAGTTTCATTCTTTTACAAGTGGTTGACCAGTTTTCCCAGCACCACTTGTTAAAGAGATTGTCTTTTCTCCATTGTATATTCTTGCCTCCTTTGTCGAAGATAAGGTGTCCATATGTGCGTGGGTTTATCTCTGGGCTTTCTATTTTGTTCCATTGATCTATATTTCTATCTTTGTGCCAATACCATACTGTCTTGATGACTGTGGCTTTGTAGTAGAGCCTGAAGTCAGGCAGGTTGATTCCTCCAGTTCCATTCTTCTTCCTCAAGATTGCTTTGGCTATTCGAGGTTTCTTATATTTCCATACAAATTGTGAGATGATTTGTTCTAGTTCTGTGAAAAATACCATTGGTAGCTTGATAGGGATTGCATTGAATCTGTAGATTGCTTTGGGTAGAATACTCATTTTCACTATATTAATTCTTCCAATCCATGAACACGGTATATTTCTCCATCTGTTTGTGTCCTCTTTGATTTCTTTCATCAGTGTTTTATAGTTTTCTATATATAAGTCTTTTGTTTCTTTAGGTAGATATATTCCTAAGTATTTTATTCTTTTTGATGCAGTGGTGAATGGTATTGTTTCCTTAATTTCTCTTTCTGTTTTCTCAATATTGGAGTATAGAAATGCAAGGGATTTCTGTGTGTTAATTTTATATCCTGCAACTTTACTATATTCATTGATCAACTCTAGTAATTTTCTAGTAGAGTCTTTAGGGTTTTCTATGTAGAGGATCATGTCATCTGCAAACAGTGAGAGTTTTACTTCTTCTTTTCCTATCTGTATTCCTTTTATTTCTTTTTCAGCTCTGATTGCTGTGGCCAAAACTTCCAAAACTATGTTGAATAGTAGTGGTGAAAGTGGGCATCCTTGCCTTGTTCCTGACTTTAGGGGAAATGCTTTCAATTTTTCACCATTGAGGATAATGTTTGCTGTGGGTTTGTCATATATAGCTTTTATTATGTTGAGATATGTTCCTTCTATTCCTGCTTTCTGGAGGGTTTTAATCATAAATGGATGCTGAATTTTGTCAAAGGCTTTTTCTGCATCTATTGAGATAACCATATGGTTTTTTTCTTTCAATTTGTTAATTTGGTGTATTACATTGATTGATTTGCGGATGTTAAAAAAACCTTGCATTCCTGGGATAAAGCCCACTTGGTCATGATGTATGATCTTTTTAATATGATGTTGGATTCTGTTTGCTAGAATTTTATTAAGGATTTTTGCATCTATGTTCATCAGTGATATTGGCCTGTAGTTTTCCTTTTTTGTGACATCTTTGTCTGGTTTTGGAATTAGGGTGATGGTGGCCTCATAGAATGAGTTTGGAAGTTTACCATCTTCTGCAATTTTCTGGAAGAGTTTGAGTAGGATAGGTGTTAGTTCTTCTCTAAATTTTTGGTAGAATTCCGCTGTGAAGCCGTCTGGTCCTGGGCTTTTGTTTGCTGGAAGATTTCTGATTACAGTTTCGATTTCCGTGCTTGTGATGGGTCTGTTAAGATCTTCTATTTCTTCCTGGTTCAGTTTTGGAAAGTTATACTTTTCTAAGAATTTGTCCATTTCTTCCAAGTTGTCCATTTTATTGGCATATAGCTGTTGGTAGTAGTCTCTTATGATCCTTTGTATTTCTGTGGAGTCTGTTGTGATCTCTCCATTTTCATTTCTAATTTTGTTAATCTGATTCTTCTCCCTTTGTTTCTTGATGAGTCTGGCTAATGGCTTATCAATTTTGTTTATCTTCTCGAAAAACCAGCTTTTAGTTTTGTTGATTTTTGCTATGGTCTCTTTTGTTTCTTTTGCATTTATTTCTGCCCTAATTTTTAAGATTTCTTTCCTTCTACTGACCCTGGGGTTTTTCATTTCTTCCTTCTCTAGTTGCTTTAGGTGTAGAGTTAGTTGATTTATTTGATTTTTTTCTTGTTTCTTGAGGTACGCCTGTATTGCTATGAACCTTCCCCTTAGTATTGCTTTTACAGTGTCCCATAGGTTTTGGGTTGTTGTGTTTTCATTTTCATTCGTTTCTATGCATAATTTTATTTCTTTTTTGATTTCTTCTGTGATTTGTTGGTTATTCAGAAGCGTGTTGTTTAGCCTCCATATGTTGGAACTTTTAATAGTTTTTTTCCTGTAATTGAGGTCTAATCTTACTGCATTGTGGTCAGAGAAGATGGCTGGGATGATTTCAATTTTTTTGAATTTACCAAGGCTAGATTTATGGCCCAGGATGTGATCTATCCTGGAGAAAGTTCCATGTGCACTTGAGAAAAAGGTAAAATTGATTGTTTTGGGGTGGAAACTCCTGTAAATATCAATTAAATCTAATTTGTCTATTGTATCATTTAAAGTTTGTGTTTCCTTGTTAATTTTCTGTTTAGTTGATCTATCCATATGCGTGAGTGGAGTATTAAAGTCTCCCACTATTATTGTGTTATTGTTAATTTCCCCTTTCATACTTGTTAGTATTTGCCTTATATATTGTGGTGCTCCTATGTTGGGTGCATATATATTTATGATTGTTACGTCTTCTTCTTGAATTGATCCTTTGATCTTTATGTAGTGTCCTTCTTTGTCCCTTTTCACATCCTTTATTTTAAAGTCTATTTTATCTGAAATGAGTATTGCGACTCCTGCTTTCTTTTGGTCTCCGTTTGCATGGAATATGTTTTTCCATCCTTTCACTTTCAGCCTGTGTGTGTCCCTAGTTTTGAGGTGGGTCTCTTGTAGACAGCATATATAGGGGTCTTGTTTTTGTATCCATTCAGCAACCCTTTGCCTTTTGGTTGGGGCATTCAACCCATTTACATTTAAGGTAATTATTGATAAGTATGATCCCGTTGCCATTTACTTTGTTGTTTTGAGTTCGTGTTGAAACATCCTTTCTGTGTTTCCTGTTTAGAGAAGATCCTTTAGCATTTGCTGGAGAGCTGGTTTGGTGGTGCTGAATTCCCTCAGCTCTTGCTTGTCTGTAAAGCTTTTGAATTCTCCTTCATATCTGAATGAGATCCTTGCTGGGTACAGTAATCTGGGTTGTAGATTATTCTCTTTCATTACTTTAAGTATGTCCTGCCATTCCCTTCTAGCCTGAAGGGTTTCTATTGAAAGATCAGCTGTTATCCTTATGGGGATCCCCTTGTGTGTTATTTGTTGTTTTTCCCTTGCTGCTTTTAATATTTGTTCTTTGTGTTTGATCTTTGTTAATTTGATTAATATGTGTCTTGGGGTGTTTCGCCTTGGGTTTATCCTGTTTGGAACTCTCTGGGTTTCTTGGACTTCTGTGACTATTTCTTTCCTCAATTTAGGGAAATTCTCAACTATTATCTCCTCGAGTATTTTTTCATGGCCTTTCCTTTTATCTTCTTCTTCTGGGACTCCTATGATTCGAATGTTGGGGCGTTTCATATTGTCCCAGAGGTCCCGGAGGTTTTCCTCATTTCTTTTGATTCTTTTTTCTTTTTTCCTCTCTGCTTCGTTTATTTCCATCATTCTATCTTCTACCTCACTTATCCTATCTTCTGCCTCCGTTATTCTACTGTTGGTTCCCTCCAGAGTGTCTTTTATCTCCTTTATTTCATTATTCATTCTATATTGATTCCTTTTTATTTCTTCTAAGTCCTTGATAAACATTTCTTGCACCTTCTCAATCTTTGTCTCCAGGCTATTTATCTGTAACTCCATTTTGCTTTCAAGATTTTGGATCATTTTTATTATCCTTATTCTAAATTCTTTTTCAGATAGATTCCCTATCTCCTCCTCTTTTGTTTGGCTTTGTGGGCATTTCTCATTTTCCTTTACTTGCTGAGTATTTCTCTGCCTTTTCATCTTGTTTAGATTGCTGTGTTAGGCGTGGCCCTTCTGTATTCTGGTAGTATGAAGTTCCTCTTTGTTGTGGAGGTTCCTCACTGCGGTTGGGGTTGGACAGGTGGCTTGTCTAGGTTTCCTGGTTGGAGGAGCTTGTGTCGGTGTTCTGGTGGGTGGAGCTGGATTTCTGCTCTCTAGAGTTTAATGGAGTGACCAGTATTAATTTTTGAGATGTCTATGGATTTGGTGTGCCTCTGGGCAGCCTGTATATTGATGCTCAGGTCTATGTTCCTGCGTTGCTGGAGAATTTGTGTGGTATGTCTTGCTCTGGAACTTATTGTCTCTTGGGTGGAGCTTGGTTTCAGTGAATTTATGGAAGCTATTGGATGGTCTCTTATTAATTAATGTTTCCCCTGGCTTTCAGTCTTATTCTTGCAGTAGCCTCAAGACTTCTCCTTCCATACAGCCTCAATAATAAAACTTTTAGGTTAATGGTGAAAAGATTCTCTGCAGTGAGGGATACCCAGAAAGGTTCACTGAGTTACATGGAGAGATGAGGTGGGGGGGGTGGGTTGAGGTGACCAGGAGGGGAAGAGGGGAATTCAAATATGGAGAGAGCAATCTAGCCAGTAAGCACTTCCCTCTGTGCTTTCCACAGTTTGGAACCCTCAGAGTGATTCACAGAGATACATAGAGAGGGGGGAGGAAGGTGACAGAGGTGAGCATGAGTAGAAAGGGAGGAATTAAGAGGGGAGAGAGAGATCTGGGCAGTATCCTGTTCCTGAAGTGTTCTCCAGTACCCAGAACACCCTCAGAGATTCACAGAATTGGGTTGAGAAGAGAAGGAGGAGGGTGGGAGATAGAGGTTCCCTGGGGGAGAAGAAAGAGCATCAATAGGGGGAGAGAGTGATCAGGCCAGTGATCACACTCCTGAGTAAAAATGGGTCCTAAAGATTGGGTTCTTAAATGTACAAAGTTGATATCAAATATGTAAAACAAAGATTAAAAATCTAGAGTGGAGGTTAGACTCTTATAAAACTTACAATCTAAAAAAAAAGAAAAAAGGAAACAGTGTAAAAAGAAAAAAAAACAGTGAAACAGTAAAAAAATGTAGAACAGGAAAAAAAACATTAAAAAAAAGAAAACACAAAAGGTATAAGATATATGTATGTAGTTTGCTTCAAAAATAGGGTTTTTTTTTTTTTGCAAGTTAATAGTGGGTTATGAAAATGAAAGTTAAAGGTGTAATAGAGGACTTGAAGAAAAAGGAAAGAAGAGAAAAAAAAATTTTTTTTAATTAAAAAAATAAATAAATAAATAAAAATAATAATAATAATAGTAAAAAATATATATATCCCGGACTTTCTCTGGAGCTGTTGTGAGCAGTGTGGGATCTGCTCAGTTTTAGATAGATCCTTATTCCTGCTTATACTTTTCAAGATCTATAGGTCCTTTTTAATGCAGTCGGTATTAACTACAGGGATCTTAATCTGTTGGCCTGTCCCTTCCAAAGCGCTTCCCTCTGTTTATTTGGCTTCTGTTTGGAGATCTCTTCAGTATCTAATTTCCGCCCTGCAACAAAGCGGTGGAGGTGATCTCTTTAGGTTCGCTTGTTCAATCGTGCTCTGGGGAGGAAGGAACACTGCAATTCTGGCGTGTGTGTGGTAAGCTCGCAGTGTCTCGGCCGCACTGGGTTCGCCCCCGCTCACGGCGTGTGTGCTTTCCCCGTCTACCCTGCTCAGGCTTCAGGTTACTCGGCCGGGGAGCGGGCCCTGAGCTGCGTGCACTTCCCAGGTCTAAGCCGCTCAGGTTCAGGCTCCCGGTTACTCCACAAAGGCGCAGACTCGGTTTCGCCCGCGGCTTGTGCCGTTCCCGGTCGGAGCTGCCCAGGCGGCCAGAAGTTTGGCGAGGGCGCTGTCCCCTGTTGGGGCGGTGCGGCTTATCACCACCCTGGTCCCCGCCTCGGTTTACGGGCGCGCCCGGCTCCGGTGTGCTTTGTGTCGGTTCTGGGGAGCTGGTCTCTGGCTGCGACCCTCCCGGCGGCTGTCGACCCTCCGGGATCTCAGGCAGTCTTTGCTTAGAAACTGGGAGCCTGTTTGCAGTTTGGTAGGGGGTGCCCTCTCTGGAGCTGAGTTTGCCCCTTTCCGGCTCTGGCGGGCCCTGCCTGCCCGCTGTGTCCGGAGGGGGATGGGGCGGTCCGCAGCCGGCTAGCTCTCCTCTGGTATCGCTCAGTCCTTTGTTCTGTGAGCGGGCCGGCAGTGCCTTAGAGTTGGGCTTTTCGCGGGATAGTTCTCTCTCTCTCGCTGTCCCACAGTTTAGGTTACTATCTCACGTTAGCTCCCTCAGATCGCCCTCGGGGCACTCGGGCCCGGTCCTTACCCTAGGCAATGCCGCCCGCTCCTCTCCGTTCAGCCCCCACTTGCTGGTGGCGGATGATGCGAGCGTCTGGGGTTCTTTGCTGGGAGTTGCTTTAGGCACGTAATCTGTGGATTTTATTTATTTTTTCCTCCCAGTTACGTTGCCCTCCGAGATAAAAAATCCTCCCCCACACCCGCCGGTGAGAGGGTTTCCTGGTGCTTGGAAATTCCTCCTCTTTTACGACTCCCTCCCCGGGACGGGTCTCCGTCCCTAACTCTTTTGTCTCTCTTTTTATCTTTTATAATTTCTCCTACCTCTTTTGAAGATAATGCGCAATTTTTGTGAAAGCCTGACGTCCTCAGCCAGCCTTCAGAAGTAGTTTTGTGAAGTTTGGTCAGCGTTCAGATGTTCTTTCGATAAATTTGTAGAGGAGAGAGTGGTCTCTCCGTCCTATTCCTCCGCCATCTTAGCCCCGCCTCTCTGCTTTAGTCTTGACTGGTTCTGTAGCTTGTACTTTTAGTGGGGATTTTCTAAGCACATTGGTTCCTCATATCAGGCTAGAAGCAGCTTGTCACTATGGAGAAACCATAGCCCAGGTACAGGAAAACTATTAGCAATTACTCAGGAGAAGTTCATTTCTAACATAACATGATGTGGAGGTACTCAGAGAACCTCTACTTAAATCTGTCATTTACTTTATCATTAAAAGCCCAAATGTCTTGTTTAGTGGCCTCATTCCATTACATACAGAGCTTGACTTCTGTTGAAAATTCAAACTCCCCTTAGGGTGAGGGTAAGGAATAACTCTTTAAGCTATAGTCAGTCATTTACATTTTAGTATAAATTAATCTTAGACTCTTTCTTCAACGAAGGTTTTGGCGGTTAAAGAATGTGAAGATGATATATGTTCAAATTTGTGCCTGTGGGCATGTGCATATGTGTTTGGTTAGGTATGGTGTGGTGGGTGGGGAACAGAAGGGAAACGTATAGCACGAGGAGTCAGGAACTCTGAAAACAAAACAAGTTTCTTAGCAGTTTAGTGGAACTTGACATGGCTATATTTGATCATAGTATTGCTTTACTTTTGAGTAATTATCTGAGTACTTATCCAGTATAGGAAGTGTTACTTTCTGAGTCACTTCCTTATCATTTATCACACAATAAAGAATCTGATACTATATAGAAAGAACCTTATAGTTCTTAATTCTCCAATCTTTACATATATTCAGAAATCATTTTTGAGCAAAGCATGGTGTTAAGGAATACACAGATATGTAAGATTTGGTTCGACTCCTAGTTTAGTACCTGACATATCTAAATCGTAACAGTTTACAAAGATATAAGTCCCATAAGAGAGAGATAAATTAAGTTATATACTAGTATAGAAAACAGTGATATGGTTTGTATGGTAAACTCAGGTGATGGGCATATTCATAAGGAAAGTCATTTTGGAGATATTAAATTCAATGTCCATATTCTAAATGTTTAGATTTATTTTTAGGAAAGTAGTCTTTAATCCTTCCCTCAGACTGGTTTGCCTTTAGTTCTTCACAGTTCTTAAGCAATAGGATTATCTAATACCTTGCTCCTCAAAATGTATCCCAGGGATTGGCAGGATCGGTATCACCTGGAAGCTGATTAGAAATGCAGAATTTTAGTTTCTTTTCCAGAACTATTGAATCAGAATATGCATTTTAACAAGCCCCCAGAGTAATCTATAGCACATTAAAGTTTAATAAACATTGGTCTAATAGCCCAGCTCAAGATAATTTCCCATAATGTGGCACATTGGGAATATCTTGTTTATTGGTTAAGAGTTGGTGTAAGCAGGTGGGCTGACTACAATAGTAGTAAAGTAGTAAATAAAAGCCAACTGTTGTATATATTATGCCAAAGAGAAAGGCCCAGGAAAATTTATAAACAGATCATTCAAAATGGAAAAAAAAAACCCACCAAATTCAGCTAGGCCACTTCAAGTGTAGGTAAGAATCCCTAAGAGACTCCTTGTGTCACAGCACCATAGAATAATTACTATTCATAATAATGAAGCCCATGTCATTATAAAATAGGTTAAATTACACTCAGCGTCACATTATTAAGAAGGCAGGGAAATGAATAATTTGTTATAGAATGATTTTCAGAAAAATTTGGTTAATTTTACTTTTTAATTGCTATTTAAAGAGGTATGCTTCAACTCACATGTGCTTTGGGTATCAAAAAACTGGATTTCCAAAAAAAAATTTTTTTGGAAAAAGTTTGATATTAAAAAAAAAAGCAACCTAGTACATATTATGGGTAGACATGAATATTGAAGTGGGTTGCCATGCCCTCCTCCAGGGGATCTTCCCACACCCCTGGTGGCTCAGATGGTAAAGAATCTGCCTGCAATGTGGGATACCTGAGTTTGATCCCTGGATTGGGAAGATCCCCTGGAGGAGGGCATGATAACCCACTCCAGTTTTCTTACCTGGAGAATTCCATGGACAGAGGAGCCTATCAGGCTACAGTCCATGGAGTTGCATAGAGTCGGACACAACTGAGCAACTAAGCACAAGCACGTGTTATGGGTAATGATTTCGATAGAATCCATTACACATATTTTACAATTTAAAAAATGCACATGTCTATATAAAAATTAGGTCTTCTCAGGTATCTCAGTAGCAAAGAATCTGCCTGCAAAGCAGGAGACTTGGGTTCATTCGCTAGGTCAGGGAGATCCCCAGGAAAAGGAAATGACTACCTATGCCAGTATTCTTGCCTGGGAAATCCCATGGACAAAGGAGCCTTGTGGGGCTACAGTCCACGGGGTCATAAAGAATCAGACACAACTTAGTAACCAAACAACAAAAACAGTATAAGAATTATATGTGGTAAAGGTCTTCTTCCTTTTTACACAACGTCAGGGGTCACTGATCCTAAAATATTTGGTTAAACTCAGAAGCACCATTTATAAAAATCATGTGAATATGGTTCTTTGGAGTTGTGTTGGATCTTGGCTTAGGGAGAGACATACCATCATCTTTTCAGAGTTCAGGGCAGGTAGAGGTTTTAGTCCCACCTTGCCTGCACTTATTTGATTGACCTGTGTCGTTTGCACTGTGGGACAGGAGGGTGGAGACTGCAGTGTTCTATTGCCCCTGAAATTTCTGCTTGATTGCTAAACATCATGGCCTTCTGTTTGTAGAGGTCATCCCACTCTGCTGACCAGGCGGTCTTTCTGCAAAAGCAGTGCAGCAGCTTTTTATAAAATCCCTGAAGTGGTGGTAATTTGGGCCAACCCAGGATTTGAAATAGACAAAGGTTGCTTTCACCATCCTTACTGTTTTTCCTCCCTATGTGACATCTTTGCAAGCCCTCCACCCAGCTTCCTGCATTTCCCAGGCACACAGTGTCCCCGTTCTACCATGATGAATCGTAGGAACAGACTGTAGGATTAAGATAGGCCATGAACACTTTAGGGAGACTTAAAAATTATATACCTTTGGGGGGAAAATGTAATTTTGGGCAATTCTGTCTAATTACGTAATGCTTTGGGGGAAATATGCAATTTGATATTAACAGGAAATAAGCTTCTCAAAAGCAAAGATTATGTTAAGTAAGAGATGAATGAAGAACCCTGCCTTGCACTAGGAGGTACTCAGATATATTTGCATAGCTGAAAAATTAATGTCCTGTTAAAGACATTTTAGAAATAGGAAAACTTATGGGTGAGGTACTTCTCTTTAGAAAGAAAAGGGAAAGTTGCTCAGTTGCGTCCCACTCTTTGTGACCCCAGGGACCATACAGTCCATGGACTTCTCCAGGCTAGAGTACTGGAGTGGGTAGTCGTTCCCTTCTCCAAGAGATCTTTGCAACCCAGGGATCGAACTCAGGTCTCTCACATTGCAGGTAGATTCTTTACTAGCTGAGCCACCAGAGAAACCCACTTTCGGACTTTTTCTCCATCTGTGAATTCATCTGTGGTAGGTTGCCTTTTGCTTTGCTTATGGATAATCATAAGCTAGTTAACAATGGTGGCATTTTAGCTAATAATACTATAAAATCACTTCTTCCAACAACATATGTCAAAATATCCTGATGAAATAATTCCCTTCTCATGAATACATACCACTTAAATTTTCTCAATGGTCAATAGCCACACTTCAGTGAGTCTATTTTAGGAGCTGTAATAATAAATATTAGTAATTGCTTCTGAGAGTTATACACCTTTATCTCTAAGCAGAAAACATGAGTTTCCATTTCTAAATGTCCACCCACCATGTTGACCCACTGACATTTCAAATGTACTGTGTTCACCAAAGAATTTAACATCTTGCTCTCAAATCGTTTTCTATTTGTGGGTTTTCTCTATTTTGTTAAAACATTTTTTATCCTCTTGGTAGATCAAGCAAGATAGGTAAATATATTTTTAAACATTAAAAAAAAACACGCAAGTGTTATAATCAAAGAGTGAGTAAGAGTTGTGGGACTACCTTGAAGGGTCAGGCTGATGCTGTAAGGCAGTATATTCTGAGTATTCCACTCTGATTCCTGTTGCTACTGTAACAGACTATCACAAATGTAGTGGCTTGAGACAGCACAAATTGATTATCTTACCATTCTAGAGGTGAGATGTCTAAAATGGGTTGCTGAGGCAGCCTTCCTTCTGGAGACTCTAGCAGAGAAGCTATTGCCTTGCTTTTCATAGTTTCTGGAAGTACCTGCATTCATAGTTCATAGCCTCTCCTTGGCATCACTCTGACCTCTGCTTTCCTCATCACATCACCCCTGACCTTGACTTGTTCACTTATTAAGACCCTTGTGATTACTGTGAACCCACCCAAATTATCCAGGATAATCTCCCCAACTCAAGATTCTTCATTTAATGACAGTTGCAAAGCCTCTTTTCCAAGTAAAGTAACATGATTACAAATTCCAGGGATTAAGAAGTGGACATCTTTGTGTTTGTGTGTGTGCACTCAGTCACTCGGTCGTGTTTGACCGTTTGTGACCCCATGGAATGTAGCCCACGAGACGCCTCTGTCCATTGCATTTTCCTGGCAAGAATACTGGAGTGGGCTGCCATTTCCTCCTCCAGGGGATCTTTCCAACCCAAGGATCAAACCCCCATCTTCTGCATTGGCAGGCAGATTCTTTACCACTGAGCCACCTGGGAATCCCTGGACATCTTTAACTGGCTGTCATTTAGTTTGTTGTTGTTGTTCAGTGGCTAACTTGTATCCATCTCTTTATGGCCCCATGAACAGCAGCACACCAGGCTTCTCTGTCCTCCACCATCTCCCGGAGTTTGCTCAAATTTATGTCCATTGAGTCAGTGATGCTATCTTACCATCTCATCCTCTGCTTCCCCCTTCTCCTTTTGCCTTTAGTTTACCATTTACTGTAAATCCCCAATCTGTCTTTCCAGCTAGTCTTCCACTAAGTTCAGGTGAACAGAACAATTTATTGGTCCACCATGGTTTCCTTATGTCTTTACTCATGCTGTTCTTGCTTTCAAGGAAAATATCCTTTCACCTTCTGTCCATGTCCAAAGGTTTCCCATTTTTCCAGGCAAAGTCAGTTATATCTACTTCTAGAATTCCTCCCTGCTCCTCTCTTGTAATATCATCCTCCTCTGAAATTCCATAATACTTCTAATTTTTTATGATTCTTACACACAAATAATTTTAGTACAAGGTGAAAAACAGTATGTCTTCTTACCTTCTAGACTGTGAGGTCTTCAAGGGGATATTTTGCATCTCATTTAGCTTTGTACATCATGCTTACCTGCACCCCACTCCCACCTCCCTGAACAGATCATAGCCCACTGTGGATGCCCAGTAAATATTTTTTTGAAAGGTTTAATGAATTTCCAGAAATCACCCCCATCATTTTGGAAGAGTCATGAGACCCTAGGGACATGTACTCAGGCTCTCTAAATATTCTTTTTTTTTTTTTTTTTTTTTTACTATCCAGCATGGTGCTGTTAATACTTGAAATATAGGTTGTTTTCATTCCTTTCTGTTTTTCTCAGGTATATTTATAGTTGAAAATATTATGAAAAGTACTAGGCTTTACTACTTTTTAAATATATGATCACGTTTAAAAGCTTTTATTTTCTCTCAGAAGACAAACTCAGAAAAGGGGAAATAAAATGTCAGCACTCCTATAATTACAAATGACAATGTTATTGAAATGTAGAAATTCAATTTTTAAAAAGTCAAGGAAGGTGGTTTTTTTTTAAACACTTAGTTATTCCTGCATATCTAATTGACAGAAATTACAAGGTACCTTCCTCTCATTTTTCTTCTCTACTGAGATCTTAAAAATGAGTTTCATGTCTTGACTTTACAGATCTGACAGCTGTTGTTACCACCCTCTTCAATCACTGCAAGACATGCGTATCCTTAGCTATAAGAAATCCAAAGGTACAAAGGAGACTGGAAAGAAAGATCATTTTCTCTCCTTTCTCCAGGTGTTTTCATGTTACCCAGGAGTGTTCAGTCATTGCTTTGAGCTGGGTGAAATTACAAGAACTACACCTAAGTATGTCAATATTTCATTCTCCTGCAGCACTGGTTGGGAGGCACTGGTGGAACGGAATCCTGTTTTTTACACTCAGTGATTTTTCCCTATTGCTATGAGCAGAGAGAAAAAAACTGGTAACCTGTTTATTAACTTCTAGAAATTTGCTCTCACCTTTTGCCCTACACAAAACAGAGGATTTTGTAGTTTGCCCATATCATCAAATAATCATTAAATGATAGTGAGTAAACATGACTGGCTGGGGGAGTCATTCTAATGGTGGTGAGATTGCATCTGGGCTGTAGGATGACTGCATTCTATCTCTGGTTTCTTGAAGTAGTTCCCTTAGCTGTGGTGATTTTACATGGCTTGGTGTCCCCATAACAGGTTATGGCCACATGACCCCTAAATGTTTTTATTTTCCCCCAACTCTCACCATTGTAGTTTAAGTATATTCTAACCTTCAAAAGTCAACGTGTGTAAAATTCTAGGTAACCAAGTACAAAATAACCCTAATCTGGACCAAACAACCCAATCAATGTAGTATTGTCATAAATGAATACTAAGTAAATGTCTCCTAACTATTTAGTAAAAACGTGCAGAAAATTGATTCTAAAATAAATAGATTTTGTGCAGTCAATTTTAGATAATCTGGTTTTATGCTAGGTGCAATGTTATCTGTAGTTGAAGCTGTTCCTCTGGTGCTTGACAAGAACATTCTCAAACCAAACATCTTTTTATTGGTCACATTGCTTTAAGCATATCAGTAGACAAAGACACTTCTTGCATATATCCCACACCTGATTCTGCTTACACAAAATAAAATTTTGAACCTCTGGATTCCAAAGCAAAGCATGCCATAGAGGCAGCATCTCCTCTGCTGGAGTCACCATCAGGCTGGAAAAATAGCCTGAGCTCCAGCCATGAGCCACAATAGGCGTGGATGAGGAGTGCTCCCATACTTTGCTGCCTCACTGCTTCCTGAAGGCCTCCTCTTATGAGAGAAAAGGAAGGCGTCCCAGTATAATTCTGGAGGAGCTGTGGTTTATTGCCCATTCTTCATTACCCGGGTGCTGTATGTTCCTGAGGAGAGTTCTCTCTGGGTTCAGCACAGGAAATTAGATAAAGCCATCTGATGGGCCCATGACCTTCAAAGGTTGACACAAGGCAGCAAATAGCATAGCCAATTCTTCAGAGACTCCTAGATAAGTTAGTGTACAATGTACAAAACATTTACTTGAATTAAGGAGAAAAGGTTAGATATCATATCAAAGATGTCTGGGGACAAAATTCAGAATCTTTGGATTTTTTATCTTCTGTAGGTTGTTGTTGTTTAGTTGCTAAATCATGTTGGACTCTTTTTGCAACCCCAAGGACTGTAGCCTACCAGGCTCCTCTGGGATTTTCTCTGGGAAATCTCCTCTGGGAGATTCTGGTGGATTTTTCACCACTGCACAACCTGGGAAGCCCATTCTAAAGTAATCACCCACTATTTTCCCATTTTAAAAATATTCCCAAATCTATTTACTTTAGAATCTATTTCTTTTCTGCATGTTTTCACTAAGTAAGTAGAAGATATTTACTTATACTTAGTACTTCTTTATGACAGTCTTACCTTGATGGAGTTGTTCTGTCTAGACCTGGGTTATTTTGCACTTTGTTACCACTGAGTTACCTACAAGTTGATAGAATTAAGAACCAGACCTCAACTGTAAGTTAATAAATGTGGACAGACAGTTTTGAAGCTTGTCATTTGTGCCAATGTTCACTGCAACATAGACTCGTTCATTCACCATCCATTGCCCTCTGTGAATCAGGAAGTAGGACTGATGTGGTGAATAAGATTATCACTGACTTTTAGAACCAATAATTAGTAAAAAATCATCCTGCATTTATTCCTCCCTGCCCTTTATCTCCCAAGTTAACTCATCAGCAAGTTCCACAGCACTGACTCCAGAATAATCCCTCTGCTCACCTCTACTGCCACCAGCCTGGAGCAAGCCAGGATCATCTCCTGCCTACAATGCAAAACCTCCTAATTTGTTTCTCTACTTCTCATCAACTCTTCAAACTCCATAATACTTTTTTCAGTGATCATACACGAGGATATTTTAAATATAGAAATAAAATCATGTTATTATTCACACTTAGAATAAAATCTCAGTCCCCTACCTAGCCTACAAATCTCTTATCTGACTCTTTCCTACCTTCTTTCTTCCTCACTGACCCTCTTGGGTCATACTTTCTGTCTTTTTGTCCTTTAGACACTTCAAGCTCCTTCTAACCTTAGTGCTTTGAGATAGTTGTTCCCTAGAACATTTGCACTCTCCCCCGAGCTAATCACAGATTGACTTCCTTTGGTTGTTCAAGTCCGAGAGCCGTTCCACAGATGAGACATATAAGGGCCCTCCCTTTTACCCTGTTCTATCACCCTTTGATTTTTATTGTTGCTAGAAAAGTGAAAGTGAAAGTCACTCAGTCCTGTCCGATTCCTTGTGACCCCATGGACTATACAGTGTATGGAATTCTCCAGGCCAGAATACTGGAGTGAGTAGCCTTTCCCTTCTCCAGGGGATCTTCCCAACTCAGGGATCAAAGCCAGGTCTCCTGCATTGCAGGCAGATTCTTTACCAGCTGAGCCACCAGTGAAGCCCTTGTTGTTGCTACTGTTTATTTATTATTTCCTTGGTTGGATTGTTAGAAAAGAGCAGCCTCTGAAATCTGGGAACTGGCCTAATCCACACAGTGAGGCCATAGTGTAATTTGAAGCTGCCCAGGAGCTCACAGGAAGATCATGTTTTTCACCTGCTGGACAGAAACCATCTCACAGAATACCAACATGAGATAGGTCACTCTGAGACCATGATAAAGTGAAAAAAAAACAAAACAAAACACCAAGGCCACATTATTCTTTTGCTTAAAAACAGTTAAAATCAAAGTCACTGTGTAGCCTAAAAAATTTCAAACCATCTTTTGGTTAAAATGAATGAATACCACTTATCTACCAATCATTGCTCCATCCTAACTCTAGTCTGCTCTTGCTGTAAGTAATATTTATTGAGACATGTAGTCATTTGTAGAATTACCTCTACTTCCTGATAGCATCCAATCCAGAATAAAGCTCTGCTTTCTTAACCTTGCCCCAAGTCAACTAATACAAGCCCAAACTCTTTAATAAGTCTTTTCTAACACACTCTTACTGAGACACTCATGGTTCCCTATAACATGTGTTCTCACTAGCTACAACAATTAATAAACCCCACTTGTCCAACTGAAGGTGTATTCCTAGTGATCTCTGGTTGGGGGACATTGACAGTGGTATATTCATCAACTGTAGGTTTTCTAATTTTTTCTATCTAGAAGATGGACTGTAGCAGGACCTTGTCTTGTTCACTGGTATATCCAGAGTCTTAAGTAGATTTGCAATTTAGTAGACCCAACACATATTTGGTCAATGACTTGACCTTATTTATATGGAGATTTAATATGCCTTTGAGCATTGATTTTCACATACAAATCCTTGGCCCAAAGGCACCAAGGTTCTACTTAGTGGTTTGCAGCCTGAACCAGAAAGCTACAGCCTTTATTTGCTTTTCATAGACTAATGGCCCACAAGCCATTGAACTTGAATTTCACAACACAGTTAAGGGCTATCTTCCAGAATAACAATTCAAAAACCTTTACATTTATAAGGTAAAAATAACTTACAATTACACTTACTCAAAATTCAAATTTAATAATATAGACTTAGCCTGCCACATTCTGCAGGGCAATGTTTTTAGGCTCCCACTGCACATGCAAGTGAAGATAGTAGCAAGAGTTCCTACTTGACTTGTATTGAATGTAGTTTTCAGTGATAACACTTTTACTTTTTAATAAACTGATTATAAGTTTAACTTCAACATTTACAATTTAGTTTACTTGAGTTTTTTGGTTAACTCTCTGTTGTTTGTTCAACTCTGTTGTTGCTAAGTCATGTCCAACTCTTTGTGAGCCCATGAACTGCAGCATACCAGGCTACCCTGTCCTTCACTATCTCCTGGAGTTTGCTCAAACTCATGTCCATTGAGTCAATGATGTCATCCACCATCTCATCCTCTGTTGCCCCGTTCTCCTCCTGCCCTCAACTGTTCCCAGTATCAGGGTCTTTTCCAATATGTTGGGCCTTTGCATCAAGTGGCCAAAGTATTAAGAGCTTCAGCTTCAGCATCAGTCCTTCCAATGAATATTCAGGACTGATCTCCTTTAGGACGGACTAGTTTGATCTTCTTGCTGTCCAAGGGACTCTCAAGAGTCTTCTCTAGCACCACAACTCAAAAGCATCAATTCTCCAACACAAAGCCTTTTTTATGGTCCAACTCTCACAACTGTACATGACTACTGGAAAACCATAGCTTTGACAATACGGGCTTTTGTTGGAAAAGTGATTCTCAGCTTTTTAATATGCTTCCTAGGTTTGTCATAGCTTTTCTTCCAAAGAACAAGTTTCTTTTAATTTCATGACTGCAATCACCATCTGCAGTGATTTTGGAGCCCAAGAAAATAAAATCAATCACTGCTTGCATTTTTTCTCCATCTATTTGCCATGAAGTGATGGGACTGGACGCTATGATCTTAGTTTTTTGAATGTTCAGGTTTAAGCCAGCTTTTTCACTCTCCTCTTTCATCCTCATTGAGAGGCTCTTTAGTTCCTCTTCAATTTCTGCCATTAGGGTGGTGTCATGTGCATATCGAGGTTGTTGATATTTCCTCCCAGCAACCTTGATTCCAGCTTGTGCTTCATCCAGCTCGGCATTTCACATGACGTACTCTGTATTGACGTACTCCTTTCCCAATTTTGAACCAGTTTGTTGTTCCATGTCTGGTTCTAACTGTTGCTTCTTGACCTGCATACAAGTTTCTCAAGAGACAGATAAGGTAGTCTGGTATTCCCATCTCTTTAAGAATTCCACAGTTTGTTGTGACCCACATAGTCAAAGGCTTTAGTGTAGTCAATGAAGAAGAAGTAGATGTTTTTCTGAAATTGCCTTGCTTTCTCTATGATCTAACAGATGTTGGCAGTTTGAGCTCTGGTTCTTCTGCCTTTTCTAAACCCAGCTTCTACATTTAGAAGTTCTCAGTTCACATATTGTTGAAGCATAGCTTGAAGAATTTGGGGCACTACCTTGCTTGTATGTGAAATGAGCACAATTGTATGGTAGTTTGAACAGTCTATGGCATTGCCTTTCTTTGGAATTGGAATGAAGACTGACTTTTTCCAGTCCTGTGGCCACTGCTAAATTTTCCAAATTTGCTGGCATATTGAGTGCAGCACTTTAACAGCATCCTCTTTTAGGATTTGAAATAGCCTAGCTGGAATTCCATCACCTCCACTAGCTTTATTCATAGTAATGCTTCCCAAAGCCCACTTGACTTCACACACCAGAATGTCTGTCTCTATGTGAGTAACCACAACATCATCGTTGTCTGGGTCACTAAGACCTTTTTTGTATAATTATTCAGGGTATTCTTGCCACTTCTTCTTCTTCTCTTCTGCTTCTTTTAGTACCGTGTCATTTTTATCCTTTTTTTGTACCCATCTTTGCATGAAATGTCCCCTTGATATCTCTAGTTTTCTTGAAGAGATCTCTATTTTTTCCCTTTATATTGATTTCCTCTACTTCTTTGCATTGTTGACTTAAGAAGGCTTTCTTATCTCTCCTTGCTATTCTCTGGAACTCTGCTTTCAGTTGGGTATATCTTTCCCTTCTCCTTTGCTTTTTGGCACATAATTACACAACACATAATTGCGTCAACTAACGTGTCAGTTAGAATTTCATACATTTGCTTTACAGTTCAAAAATTAATCATCAGTTAATCTCTTGCTTCCCAGATTTATTAGTACAGTGATGCATTGGTCTATTGTAAGTGTTCACAGGTAGGCTGGGCAGGATTTGAGGCTCCTTTTCTACCTACCATAGATCAAGAATAAAATCAGTTTAAGATGAAACACCTAAGAAAATTCTATTTACTGAGCCACTAAGCCCTGAAGCTTTGTGCTTTGGAATTTAGTCATGAGTTTGGATAATGTAGACATCCTCTGAAAGCAGACGACAACTAGACCAGCGTATCTGCTGTCCTATGTACATGACAAAGGAAAAGCCAACAACAATGAGTGACCCCTCTTTTCATTTTCCAGTCTAACAGCTATGTTGTGTATCTACCTAGATTTTAGCAAGAAAGAGCCTTTTCTAGTATATTCTGTCATTATGACAGAACAGTCAAACAGTGTTCTGCTTACCAAGACCATGGCAGGCACTCTGTCTCTTTCCGTGGGTTTCCACAGATGAAGATAAAAGAACCATTTTGTAAGATTCAGAGAAATTATTTATTATGTAATAAAGCCTTTAATTTAGGAGGACTGTTTCATTCTTTAATATTTTGCCAACCATCCCACTCTGCAAGGATTCAGCAGAGATAAATATATAAATGTTTCAGTTCTGAATTACTACGTGGGTGTCTCTCAAAGGATTTGATTTTGAAGTAGAACAAATAAAAATAAATGGTATTTGTTGCTTTCTTCCATTCACAGAAGTATGAAACTCTAGCTTTTAATGAATTCAAATTCCATTTCCTTCCATGTCATTAGCTTTCAATTGTTTTATAATTATGAAACTACAATTAAATACACAAATTGATTAGACTTTGAAATAGTGCTTACTTGATGCATTAGGACAATTTTTATGGGAAAAAAAATGTTATAATGACATCCCTGGAATTGTAGAATTCTAGCTTCTCATCTCATATCTCTCTTCCAAAATTCACAGGTGCGTCCTAAGGGAGGGGGGATACTTTGTTTCATCTGTAATAAATTCAGGTACAATTAGCTTCTCCTAGTTAAGTAGAATGTTGACATAATGGGTTCAAAATTTGATGAACTGTACACATGCCTCTATAGTAAATATTTTGAAGGTTATTAAAGGAACAATAAGATATTATGAGTTTCAATCAATCAGTATATCAGTTAATCACATGTTACATATTGATGCTGTACTATGGTTCTGGGCAGGCCTACCATGCTGTAAATGATACCTAAGATTTGTAGCACATGGTCTTCTTCATCAAGAAGTTTTTAAGCAAGAACAGCACATAGATATACTAAAAATAATAATAATACATACCAAAAAATAATAATGACCAAATAGTCTTTAAATATTATAAAATCTTTAGAGCTGCTGCTGCTGCTAAGTCGCTTCAGTCGTGTCCGACTCTGTGCGACCCCATGGACGGCAGCTCACCAGGCTCCGCTGTCCCTAGGATTCTCCAGGCAAGAATACTGGAGTGGGTTGCCATTTCCTTCTCCAGTGCATGAAAGGGAAAAGTGAAAGTGAAGTTGCTCAGTCGTGTCCAACTCGTAGCGACCCCACGGACTGTAGCCTACCAGGCTCCTCCATCCATGGGATTTTCTAGGCAAGAGTACTGGAGTGGGGTGCCATTGCCTTCTCCGATCTTTAGAGCAGTGATTCTCAAAATCTGGAGGCAGGAGTAGAGGACATCTGTGAGACCTTTTCAGTAAAGTCAAAACTATTTTCATAATAATGCTAAGATTTTATTTGCTGTTTTCATTCTCATTTTTACCATAAGAGTACAGTGGAGTTTTTCAGAGACGAAATGACATGTGACTTTGCAACAGACTGAATGAAGAAATAGATATTAGCACCCAAATGTCTTATATTACATCAGTATTTAAAATATTTTCAAAAATATAAAACAATGCTGTGGTCTTCAGAAGTTTTTGTTTTAAAAATATTTATTTTTAAATATATATTTTATGTTAACATGTAATAGATTTACTGTTGTTATTTTAAGTGAATTAATAAGTATTTAACACTTTTTTACTCTTAATTTCTAATAGAGTATATATCCATGGATATTATCTGTATAAACAGAAGATCTTTGGAGTTTTTAGTAATTTTTAAGAGTGAAATGTTCCTTGAAACTAAAATATTTAAGAGTTGCTATTTTAAAGAAATGCTAGATTACATATGGTATACATAAGTGTCCTACCTCCTCTGGGGTTCTACACAATTTATCACTATATTTAGATCCAAGTAGCATATTATTAAGTAAACATCTTTTCAAATTTTACACAATTTGTGATACTAGATCTTTTTCTTCTTTCAGTGGTAGTGGGTTTCCTGACCATAATGAATTTTCTTCAGAGCAACTGAACTTTTGATTTTTCCACACATCAGACACATTGCCTTGGGTCATGCCATGGGGTAATTCTGTATCATAATTTGTTTGATGTCCCAATCAGATGTGAAGTACATTTTAAGTAATGTGTTAATAGTAATGGTTTAACTTACAAAGTGAGTAAATAAGTTTTTTTTGTTTGTCTAAAATAGTCAGCTGTGTAGATTCAAGTTGATCTATGACAATATCGCTCTCACGTACATGCCTCCCACATGTCTTCTTAGGTGGAAGGGAAAGGATGCGGGTGTAGAAGGTGCTTGGAGTGTGTCATGCTTGTGAATGCCATTCATCATGCTTCTCACAATGCAAGTGAAGCTGAGAATCTCAAAGGCAACTAATGCAGCATTTATGGAAGTGACTAAACTCAGCAAACACTAATGACTTCATTGTTTTTGATTGATTGCACTGGAGGTCATATACAAAATACAGCTGAAAAAAAAAAGCCTAGCATTTTCCAAAGAGTTTGGGTAAAACCTAATGCATTGCAAAATGAAGCATAGCATCTTGCCAAGGCTTTGCATGAATACTAATTCGAAAATTTCTACGTATTTACCTTGCAAAGTCATTCCTTTTTCACTTTTTTCATACCTAATTTGAAAATTTCTAAGTTTTTACCTTGCCAAAGTCTTTGATGTTTAATTCATTTCAGTCACTCAGTCTTGTTTAATTAACATAGAACAATAATAGCTTCCGCTGTGACTAAGCTGTGCCAAAAGTAAATTATGTAGAACCATAGAATTAAAACAGTTTGTGGGCACTTAGCAGCAACTTATTCAGGTTAATAGTTGATTATTACCATTTATTGACCATTGAATATATGCCAGTTTTCTTCTAAGTGCTATATAGTATCTCACTTAGAGCTTATGGGAAATTTCAAAGGATATGTGTTGCTATTATTCTCATGAAGAAACTGGGAGTCAGGAAGATTATCTGATCTAAGCCCCAAGCTTAGGTCAGAAAACCAGATCTGTCTGATCTCACTGCCCATGCTCATACCACTGAATTACTCTCTCCTCTGTGATCACACAGTACCTGCATTTGATTGGCAAAAGTGTTTTCAGTTCCTTTATTTCACAAAGACATATCAGCATCGGCAGACTAAATGGGTTTATAAAGTCACAGAATAGGAAACAAAATCCATATCCATTTACTTTGTTCCTTACATGAATATATCAGACTCAGTACAGGGTATGAACCTAGACATTATCACTTGTTCCTGAAAGTTCAAAATGTTTACCATGTAATATAATTTCTGTGACATTTATAATACACTGTGTTAGAGAGAGAGGGGGACAAAAAAAGAGAGTGAGTGTGTGTGTGTGTGTGTGTGTGTGTGTGTGTGTGTGTGTATGGTCTTGGAGAAGGACTCTGCAATGCTTTTTTTGTATTTCCCATAGTTCTTCATACTGAGTTAGGCCATAATAAGTATGCCTGAACCACAGAATAAGTGAATGGTCCACTATGATGCTTTCCTGAGTGCAATTTATAAAAACTACCAGGAACCACCAGATAGGAGGGAAAGCAGCCCCCTCCATTGGCCACCAATTTCAGTAAGAGCCCTCTGATACTATTTTTCACACAGAATTATTTTTAAGCATTCTTTTGGAATATATGTTTCTATCACCAGCAAAGTTTGTTTGTTTGCTTATTTGTTTTTATATCACCAGTCTAGTTTACACTGTTTAAAATTTCGTCTTCTCAATTTGGTCAATTAAGGAATAAAATTCAGCAGGGTCTTATGATTTTTAGAATGAGGGCTAAAATGTGATTCAAAATACGTGAATACTGGTCCTGCTTTTTCCACTTCCTTACCACAGTTCTGTGCTTTAGATCCCTTATCTTCCAAATTTTAGATGTTATATACTTGCTTTGTCTGTGTTTCTTACCAGGATTCGGTAAGGATAAAATGGGAGTGTATATGTCAAAATGTATATATATTGATTATCTATTATTAAATAATTCAGTATCAGTGATTTTTTTTAAAATTTCATTCTCTCTACAGCAGGGTCATACACATGCTATAGTTTCCACAGGTGATTTACAATCCTATTTACTAGTCCTAACATTTTATTCATAAAAGCTTCTTCATTTTGAACTGGAAAGAAACATTTTCTGACTCTTGTTTATCCATAAGTCAGTGTCTAATGAATTCAGAGAATTGAGTCAGAACGAGTCACAGAATTATACCACCAAGACCTGAAAGTAGTTTAGTAAAAATGTAAAAGTATAGAGCTACAAAACAGACAAATGAAAAAAAAAAATACACATATATTGTACAACAGACCTACAGAAATACAAGTGTTCCTAAGACTATGTGGTCTATTAGAGAGTTGGTGAAAGAAGGCATTTTACGCAGAGATATGGCAAGATGCTTGGGTGTGCATCACATTGACAAGTTCATTCATTCATTCCTCATTCATTTAACAAACATTTATTGAATGTCCGATATATGCCAGGCCCTGTGCCAGAGGTTGGAAGGATGAAGTGGACAGAGTCCCAACCTTACAATTGCTAATAATCCAAGAAGAAGAAAAAGAAATATGCAAACAACTACGACAAACAGAATTATTTAAGTGCTAAAAATGGTATTATTACAAAGTACTATGGTAACACAATGGAAATCATGACTAACTCTGCCTAGGGACTTTGAGAAGCCTGCAAGGAAGAGTAGCATTTGAGCTTGATATAAAGCAATGTGTAGGAGTTTACCAGACTTTTTTCTAAATGGGAAAAGGGCATCTCTAGATAGAAAAGACAACATGTTCACACCAGTGAGGTATAATAGAACATAGCATGCTGGAGACAATGTGAAAATTAGAACACGCCTTTTGAAAAGCACGTTGGCAGATTGCTTCAAGATCTATAAAAACACTTATGTCTTTAGACCAGTAATCCCACTTTGGGGAATTTATCTTATGAAAAAAACACAAAGGAAGAAAACTGTTATTTACAATAGCAGAATTACAAAATAGGAATGAATCCATTATCCAAAAAAAAATGCAAAATAGTTAGACAAATTATAACACACCACTTTGGGTATTGGATTGCTATTAGAATGATAATACTGATATTCTAAGTCAAGATGGGAAATGTACATGCCATTATATTATAAAACTGTATTTTTATTGCAACTAATTTTAAATTAACTTTTATTTGAGCATAGTTGATTTACACTGCTGTGTTAGTTTCTGCTGTGCAGCAAAATGGATCAGTTAGACGTATACATATATTCATTCTTTTTTAGATTCTTTTCCCATGTAGGTGATTATAATTATAATGTAGGTGAGTAGAGTTCTCTGTGCTATATACACTAGGTTCTTATTGGTTACTTATTTTATATATATAGTAGTATGTATATGTCAATCCCAACCTCCAAATTTATCTCTTCTCCCTCATTTCCCCTTCAGTAACCATAAATTTGCTTTCCACATTTGTGACTCTACTGATGTTTTGTAAATAAGTTAATTTATACCATTTATTTTAGATCCCACATATAAGAAATATCATATGGTATTTGTCTTTCTCTGTCTGACTTACTTCATTCAGTGTGACAATCTCTATGTCCCTACAAATGGCATTAATTCATTTTTCTTATGGCTGAGTAATGTTAGATTGTATATATACACCCCTCCTTCTTTGTCCATTCATTTGCTGACGCACACTTAGATTGCTTCCATATCCTGGCTGTTGTAAATAGTGCTGCAGTAAACATTGGAGTGCATGTATCTTTTCAAATTATGGTTTTTTCCAGATATATGCCCAGAAATAGGATTGCTGGGTCATATGTTAGCTCTATCTTTAGATTTTTAAGGAAACTCCATACTGTTCTCCATAGTGGCATTACCTATTTACATTCCCACCAACAGTATAGAAGGATTCCCTTTTCTCCAAACCCTCTCCAGCGTTTATTGTTTGTAGAATTTTTTGATGATGGCCATGCTGACTGATGTAAGATGATACCTCATTGTAGTTTTGATTTGCATGTCTCTAATAATTAGTGATGTTGAATATCTTTTCAAATGCCTTTTGGCCATCTGTATGTCTTCTTTGGAGAAATGTCCATTTAGAACCCCTACCCATTTTTTTATTGGATTTTTTGTTTGTTTTTGATATTGAGCTTCATGAGCTGTTTGTGTACTTTGGAGATTAATCCTTTGACATTCTCTTCATTTGCAAATATTTTCGCCGATTCTGTGGGTTGCCTTTTTGTCTTGTTTATAGTTTTCTTTGCTGTATTATTACAACTATTTAAAATTATGTATGTACAGATAAGAAATAGAAAAGAATGTGAAATGAAAATCAAAGCAGTAACAGCAGCATCAACAGCAATAGAAAGTTTTGTAAAGGTGGTAAGATTGTATTTGAATTGTTTTCATAGATTTACTTGTTGTGATGATCAAATTTACCAGTTAAGCTAATGTATATTGATGGTTTCCCATGTGCTATAGGCATTGTTCAATCCTCCAGTTGAAAAGGTAAAGTTTATCATTTATATAATAAATTTTAAATTTTTACAGAAAAGCACTTTTACACTTTCATGCCTCTCCTAAGGAGAAGGCAATGGCAGCCCACTCCAGTACTGTTGCCTGGAGAATCCCATGGACGGAGGAGCCTGGTAGGCTGCAGTCCATGGGGTAGCTAGGAGTTGGACACGACTTAGCGACTTCCCTTTCACTTTTCTCTTTCATGCACTGGAGAAGGAAATGGCAACCCACTCCAGTGTTCTTGCCTGGAGAATACCAGGGACAGGGGAGCCTGGTAGGCTGCTGTCTATGGGGTCGCACAGAGTCGGACACAACTGAAGTGACTAAGCAGCAGCAGCCTTTCCTAAAATAACCCTACCATCTTTCTAGACCAAAATTGAATGCAGTTTGTTACAGGGAATCTTTTCAGGATCTATTTATCCCATCATTTTCAAGCTCTCTCTAGATTTTCCGACCTTCTATCCCCCACAATGAAAGGTATTACACCATAGAAGTTGATTTGTGTGTGTGTGTGTTAGTCACTCAGTCATATCTGACTCTTTGCAATCCCATGCACTGTAGCCCACCAAGCTCCTCTGTCCATGAAATTCTCCAGGCAAGAATACTGGAGTGGGTTGCCATTCCCTTCTCCAAGGGATCTTCCCAAACCAGGGATCGAAACTGGATCTTCTGCATTGCAGACAGATTCTTTACCATGTAAACCACCAGAGAAGCCCTAAATTGGATAATCCAGTTGAATTGGATAATCTAGTCCAAGGCTGGTGTTATAGTAGAAAGTAGCTGGAGGCAGAAGGAGGGTGTACATAGATATGTTTCTCACACTGAGGTCTAAAACAACCTATATCAGAATTCCCAGGAGAACAGATTAAGTATACAGTGTTTTACCCTCATCCCTGGAAATTATAAGTAGATCAAGGTGAGACCATATAATTTCCTTTTTTCTAAGCACTCAAATTCTTTGGCATCTTAAATTTGGAAAATAATCGCTGTAAAATATTAAGTCTACGTAAAATAAGTGTGTCTGCCTTCTGCAGTTTGCTCATGAACTTTACGGTATATTTGTATGAGTGAGAAGTGTGGGAACTTCTGTTCACTGATTTTCTTATAATGTAATAGCCAATTATGAGCTTTGTTTCCAATTTAGTTTGCACAGTTTGTTAATGGAAAACACTCTTGATAAGTAAAAATGTGGATTCTGTATGTGGCTTGTGCTTATGCGCATGCATAGGATTGTGAAGGCATGTGTAACCTTCAGTGTTTACACTCTTCAGTGTTTACATTCTTGTTGCTTAAAATATCATTGCGTGATACTTTATCGGAGGGAGGTGGGGGAAGCAAGGAGGAAGAAGACTCACTTTTTATAATGTCTCACGAGTTGTACTCACTGAAAAGCAAGAGTTTCTCACAAGGTCCACTAAGGCACTTCAGCTTCATGTAATGTTTTGTGCTCTTTTTTTTTTCCCTTTTGTTCTTTTCTTTCTTGTCTCCCTTCCTCCTTTCCCTCTTCCCTTCTAATAGACCAGACCAGGGACTGTGGCTTTTTTGATTAATGCTTTTCATTAATCAGCCACCCAAACATTTTGATCACTGGTGCCTGTTTGGTAAAAAACATTGTCCTACTTACAACATCC
This sequence comes from Giraffa tippelskirchi, assembly GCF_054371585.1. NCBI lineage: Eukaryota > Metazoa > Chordata > Mammalia > Artiodactyla > Giraffidae > Giraffa > Giraffa tippelskirchi. The sequence goes on from NC_137278.1 coordinate 70,139,245, forward strand.
TGAAAGAATCAGCTTCTTATTACATTTGTCTCTAAAGTTTTGAGTTTGGATCAATGTGAACAGTTCATCAACTTTCTGTGGAAATAAAACAAACATGTAGCATGACAAAGGGCTCAGAAATTTTTAAAAAATGAGTTAGGGACTGGCAGTAGACATCTTTCAGCACCATTTTTACCCTTTGACCTTAAGCTGGCCAATCTGGAAGCCAACTGGGAGAAAACGGTGACCAGGGGATTTCTGAACAGTTCACTCTCCCTTCATTGTGTCATTATTTTTTTTTAATATTATTTATTGATGTGGATATAGTGGATCTTAGTCACAGCATGCAAACTCTTAGTTGCAGCATGTCTAATTATCTGACCAGGGATTGAACCCTGGCCCTCCGCACTGGGAATTTGGAGTCTTCGCCACTGGACACCCAGGGAAGTCCCTTTTATGTGTCATTGTTTTGCATGAAATACTTTGGGGGATATCTTTCTGAGTGGATTTATATTTTAAACAATTAGAGAAGATTTGAGAAGATCAGGTTCTGATCTCATAAAGGAAAGCTTTTCTTCTCTAGAGGTCTAGAGAGCCATCCTAAGAAAACCCTTCTCAGTACAAATGAATTCTTAGGACACGCAGAAGGATCATGCTTGGATATCTGCCTATTCATGGTTTCAAATGGCAGCAGTGAGATAGGAACCAATTCAGTCAAGTGCCATATGTATCTGTGGCTATAAAAAGGTCATTCTATTCTTTTAAATGCTACTATTTGCATATTTCTTCTATGCACGTTAATCTTTCTTGCTGAAAAGTATTTTCAACTAAAATATTCTTTACAATGTAAAATTCAATTTGGGAAACTATCCCTTCATGGATGACTCTTACATTTTTCTTTTTTGCTATGGCGCTGCTCTCTGTTCCAGTGTCTCTCTTGATGAACATGACTTTTAAATTTTATTCCTTTAGTGAAAAGCTTACCATTTCCATTCATTAGGAATCCTGTTGACCTGACTTTTCCTTTAAAAGAATTCTGAATTTGAAACTCTCAGTTGATCCTGTGCTCAGTTACTTCAGACTCTTTGCAGCCCCATGGACTCTGTAACCCGCCAGGCTGCTCTGTCCATGGAATTTTCCAGGAAAAAATACTGGAGTGGGTTGTCATTTCCTGCTCCAGGAGACCTTCCCAACCAAGCGATTGAACCCACATCTCTTATGTCTCCTGCACTGGCAAGCAAGTTCTTAAACACTGGTGCCACCTGGAAAGGGGGTCTTAAATTATGAAGGCGGAATGCCTATCAACAATGCAGACTTTTGGGAACTATCCAATTAAGAGAATCAGTCTCCAGGGAGGGGCCCAGAAATCTGAATGTTTAACACATTCCTCCTTGATTCTTATGCAAACTAAACTCAAGAAGAATGATGCTAGAGGAAGCACCAGGGGTAGTTCTGATTGGAAAGACCATTTGCTACATAGTAGACTTTCAATTGCTAACTTCATAGATGTTATTGAGTCCTTCTGAGTATCATTTTCTTTTATTTTTAACATTAGTAGAATAAATTTTAGAATATAGTGTTATGGAAAAGATCATTTGAGGCAGTGGGTTTTGCTTGTGTTTTTACTTTGCAAAAAGTGTACATACCTAGAAGAATAGTCAGTCTAAAAAACAAAACCCACAGGAATAAAGTGGAAGAAAAAAAGACACCATAAGACATAAAATGTGGGAAATTTTACTCATTTAGACATTAATTCACTTCCTACCTCTTATGTGTACTTGTACATATTAAATTAACAGGAGTTAATGGTACTCGATGGTCTCAAACTAGGGCTGCCGTTATAGGGGAGAAAAAGCAAAAATGATAAAAATTTAAAACTAAGATAACCCACTGTATTTTTATACCATTGCTATGTGTTTATTCTCTTAAAAAGTGAAAATGGTCCAGAATATTTCCCTATTCTATATTCTGTCACAACTAGAGCTTACTTCCTGACATATGTCTTTTAAAAGTCACCCATGCATCCTACTTCCCATTCATCATCACTGTGGTAAAAGTACAGACAGGAAATTTTGCATTTAAAAAAAATCTTCAGCCACCACTCATTTTCTTCCAAAAGGAAGAAATTCAAAGCTGCTTCTTTTGTATTTCGTATCCTATCAATGCCCAGTGGAGGATCTTACTCTCTTTCCTGGATAGCAAAACCTTTCAGTGCCTTTGTCCAGTATCAGTGTGGGAGGGAGGGGTTTGGAGCCACTTTCTGTCTCCTTTTTGACATCCACATTTTCCTTTCCTCTAAGTTTTACTCTGGTTGATAATTATGGTGATTTTTGAAATCATGAACCTTGTCAATAACATGTTCATCAATCGACTGAAATGGGACAGAATCACACTGTCAATTAAAGCAAAGTTATTTAACCTCTCTGCCGTAAAACCCTTCATCTGTAAAATGAAGAATTGGACTATGCGAGTTATAAGAGCTCTTATAACAAATATTTCTGGTTTTAAGAGAATTGTGACATGGAATATTCTCCCACAACACAGAGTGTATGATAACATCTGGATCTGTGGCTATTTTCTCTGATCTCCCTTCTTGTCTTTCTCTCACTTCATCTGTCCCTCTCTCCTCCTTTCTGACTCTCTCCTGCTTTCCTGCAATATTTCCCTCTTACAAAGGCTTGAAGCTGCTCCAGTGCCATAGTATTCCAGGTGGCCTTGTATCTCAGCTCTGCTACACTGACCCTGAATGCCACAGGCTTGGCTAAGTGTGGAAATCGGCATGACAGGAGTCACAGAGGGAAAGTGCCTGATGCTGGTCCTGAGAACTCTGTTCCTAGAAACCGTATCTGTGTATAGAAAGACTGGGTGAGAGTCTGAAGAAAAGAACTACTAACCCCATTCCTAGGGGGAACAGCAGAACTCTGCCTCCTCTGCAAGCTATGATGGGAGTCGTGAATAATGTTAGTTGCTCAATCGTGTCCAATTCTTTGCGACTCCATGTATTATAGCCCACCAGGCTCCTCTGTCCATGGAATTCTCCAGGCAAGAGTACTGGAGTGGGTAGCCATTCCTTTCTCCAGGGGATCTTCATTCACTCATTTGTTTACAAGTCTAACTTTGTGGACTCTGAAGTAACCTAAAACCATAAGTAGACTAAGAAGTATAATTTGAAACTCACCAAAATCCCTCCCCTTCACATATTCCTTCAAAGAGCCCTCCTGTAATCCCTGTAGATATTACATTTCCTGGCCACATCTATAAGAATTCAAATAGAAAGAGGACTAGGGACCACAAGTCTTTCATATTGTTAATTTCAATGAGATTAATTTCTCAGACCCTTTATTTAAATGAAACTTCCATGGAGAATAGTTTACTTGACTTATTAATAGCATCCAAACAATTTGAATGTGTTTCTGATACATTGTTCATCACAGGTTTTCAGGTCACCACACTGATTTTTATCCTATCCTCATCCTTATTTGCTTTTTCTTCTCCATGACTTCTTAATTTTGGAATGACTCAGGGTGTTGTCCACAGTTATTTCTCGTCACCATCTCATTGCAATGTATCAGTTCAGTTCAGCTCAGTCACTCAATCGTGTCCAACTCTTTGCGACCCCATGAATCACAGCACGCCAGGCCTCCCTGTCCATCACCAACTACCTGAGTCCACCCAAACCCATGTCCATCGAGTCGATGATGCCATCCAGCCATCTCATCCTCTGTCATCCCCTTCTCCTCCTGCCCTCAATCTTTCCCAGCATCAGGGTCTTTTCCAATAAGTCAGCTCTTCGCATCAGGTGGCCAAAGTATTGGAGTTTCAACTTCAACATCGGTCCTTCCAATGAACACCCAGGACTGATCTCCTTTAGGATGGACTGGTTGGATCTCCTTGTAGTCCAAGGGACTCTCAAGAGTCTTCTCCAACACCACACTTCAAAAGCATCAATTCTTCAGCGCTCAGCTTTCTTTATAGTCCAACTCTCACATCCATACATGACCACTGGAAAAACCATAGCCTTGACTAGGCAGACCTTTGTTGGCAAAGTAATGTCTCTGCTTTTTAATATGCTGTCTAGGTTGGTCATAACTTTCCTTCCAGGGAGTAAGCGTCTTTTAATTTCATGGCTGCAGTCACCATCTGCAGTGATTTTGGAGCCCAGAAAAATAAAGTCAACCACTGTTTCCCCATCTATCTGCCATAAAGTGATGGGACCAGATGCCATGATCTTAGTTTTCTGAATGCTGAGCTTTAAGCCAACTTTTTCACTCTCCTCTTTCACTTTCATCAAGAGGCTCTTTAGTTCTTCTTCACTTTCTGCCATAAGGGTGGTATCATCTGCATATCTGAGGTTATTGACATTTCTCCTGGCAATCTTGATTCCAGATTGTGATTCCTCCAGCCCAGCATTTCTCATGATGTACTCTGCATATAAGTTAAATAAGCAGGGTGACAATATACAGCCTTGACATACTCCTTTTCCTATTTGGAACCAGTCTGTTGTTCCATGTCCAGTTCTAACTGTTGCTTCCTGACCTGCATACAGGTTTCTCAAGAGACAGGTCAGGTGGTCTGGTATTCCCATTTCCACAGTTTATTGTGATCCACACAGTCAAATGCTTTGGCATAGTCAATAAAGCAGAAATAGATGTTTTTCTGGTACTCTCTTGCTTTTTTGATGATCCAGTGGATGTTGGCAATTTGATCTCTGGTTCCTCTGCCTTTTCTAAAATCGGCTTGAACATCTGGAATTCATGGTTCATGTATTGTTGAAGCCTGGCTTGGAGAATTTTAAGCATTACTTTACTAGCGTGTGAGATGAGTGCAATTGTGCGGTAGTTTGAGCATTCTTTGGCATTGCCCTTCTTTGGGATTGGAATGAAAACTGACCTTTTCCAGTCCTGTGGCCACTGCTGAGTTTTCCACATTTGCTGGCATATTGAGTGCAGCACTTTCACAGCATCATCCTTCAGGATTTGAAATAACTCAACTGGAATTCCATCACCTCCACATTACAATGTATACAGAACACTTTTTTAACCTCTTTGTGAATACAATAGAAAAGACTGCTGTTTAGAGCATGGTTTCTCAGTCTTGGTACTGTAGACCTCTAGGGTCAGATAACTCTTTGATGTAGGGGCTGTATGTTTTAAGATGATAAGCAGCATCTTTAGCTACAACCCACTAGATGCTGGTAACACCTCCTCTAGTTGTGACAACTAGAAGTGTTTCCATACATTATCAGATGTTCCCGTGGGATAAAAATCATCCCCATAAACCATTGATTTAGGATAATTTGGTGTAAAACAACAAAAAAAATCCTTTAATAACGCATATTATAAACTTTTGAATTAATCTGGCCAATTCATTTTTTTAATGTTTATATCTCTTAAATTTATAGAAATCTGAATAACAACTAAAGAGTCAAAAATAGAATCTATAAGGCAGGTTCTGGTTTGGTGATGAAATAAGTTGTGCTAGGGAGGAAATAGAAGAAAGTGGATTTCATCTTGTCTTTAACCCTACACCATTATTGATAAAAACATGAACGTTACCTTCCTTTTAAAGCAGCAGTAAACAATATCCTAAATTAAGATTCAAGTTTAACTCTGCCACTTCTTGCCAATTTCATCCTGCTGAGAAAACTAAGTTTTGGAAGAGTCAGTTCACCCAAATTCAAGTAATTATCCAAATTGTGTATTTCTCATTCTTTCACATTCCTACCTCTACGAATCAGAGATAATTTTGGTGAATTGTCACTGGAAGTTGTAAAGTCTTTAACCCATGTAAGTTTGTTTTGCTGCTTGCATTCAGAGATGAAAGCCCTAGAAGTTAAGATGGGATGTGGAAGTCTTTGGCTAAGCCTGCCAGAACTTATACCTAGCAGCTCTCTTCTTGCCCCTATCTACCAAATTTTCTTTGCATGCCAAAACCCAGGCCACCCTTCGTTCTGTCTCTCCTCCTTTCCCTTCAGTATTTTAGCTTAAAACATCCACCAATCTCGTCCTTTTAAAAAATATTTTATTTATTTGTTTGGCTGCACTAGTCTTAGTTGCAGCATAGAGGATCTATATAGTTGCAGCATGCAAACTCTTTAGTTGGGACACACAGGATCTAGTTCCCTGACCAGGAATCAAACCCAGGCACCCTTCATTGAGAGCCTGGAGTCCCAGCCACTGGACCACCAGGAAAATCCCAATCACATCCTTTTAAATCTAAATGAACATAAATGCCATCACTTAACATTAATTAACTAATTTTGAATTAGAAAAGTAACACATAGACTTGGGTTTAAAAATGTACAAAATGGTACCTATTAGAACTATGCCATGGTCCCACCTTTGAACTCAACACTTCTACTTAGATTTAACAACTGTTAACTGATATTTTTATGTCCTTGCAGAAATTTCCTCAGCATATGCAGCTTTGTATTTCCATGTATAAATGTGTGTGTTTAGTGTGGGTATAGCCTTTAAACAATTTTGAATTTGTACCTTTAATTTTTGTTTACACAGCAATACATCTTAGAGGTCTCTTCATATACACGTTTGAACTTACCACATTCTATTTTACAGCTACAGAGTGTCTGACTGTAAAACTGTAATTTATCTCCTCAGTTTGTTATTGATAAATAGGTGGTTTCTAGTTTAGGGCTATTACAATAGTTCAATAAATACGTTTCATGTCAGTATTTCATTCTTGTTGTTTTCTTTTTGATAAGTGCTCTGAACCTTCATCTTTTCTTTTGAAAGAATAAAGTTTGACTGTTGAGGTTTATATTATTTAATAAATAGGCCAAATTGATAGAATGGGCAGAAAATGATGTATGTTTTAAAGAACTTTAAAAATGCTGTATTCTTTTCTAATAGACAACATTGAATAGAGGAATGAGAGGAAAGGAATTGGCCAAAAAAAAAACAAAACCTTGACAGAATCCAAGTCTTTCAAAAAGGATGGGTTTAAAAAATAGTTGCCAAGACAAAATGAGCTGTGAAATTTCAGCATTCTAAACCTCAGTAGCAATTTTTCTTATTATGGTACACCTATCAGGATTTATTCTCAGATTTTTTTTTTCTAAGTAGTTTTGCATGACTCTGAAAGGAGTTAGAATCAGTCCTTGAAAATGCCAGGAGATAATAAAGACTGGGCCATAAAGAAAAATAGATGTGCCCTAGGTACTCTTTCTGATATAAATGTTATTCCTGAAGATCACTCAATATTTCTTTTGGACTTTTTAAAAATATCCCCACGATACTGCCATTTGAAACACCATAGCTCACCACTTAAAGCCTTCCTATCAGACAGGATACACTCAGCTCAGTTACCTTCAACTGTGCAATATGTCCGCTATTATAGAATGATCAATAAATGCAGATGTATTGGGGATATATTTCCGTAGGGTATTCCAGATGTGGAGGCTCTGTTTATGAAAGAATAACTTTAAATTTTAGAGGAAAGGCAAAAAATAAGTATGTATTTCCAACACTGGATAACTCATTTGTTTTTCTTTGGGAAGCAGGATGTACATTCCTTGGTGCTTGTTTTTATTTTTAATGGTCGATAAGATGGCATATTTATTGGGACTTAAATTGTCTTTAAAGAGAAACAGCTCTGATTGGCAAAAAAAAAAAAAAGCATAGTAATCTACTTCTTAATATTGCATAATTACCGTTGCAAAATTATCCCATAAAAATACTCATTATATACAGGGCATTCAAAAAATGCCATTCATTAACTTGGAAATAAAATTATAATTACAATTAAAAGCTTTGAGCTGATTCTGTTAGGAAGTTTGCATGCTAATTGCAGTTTAAGGCTTCTAATTTAATATTAGGTGAAAACATGATGATCAGCTGAAGGAAAGCACATAAGAGAAGTTTAAGGGTTGGGATGTTAAAAAGTAGTTTTCTTTCTGCTGGGCTATCACATTGGATTACAAAGTAATACAGAGAAAAATTCCCGTGCATGAAAATAGGTCTTTATTTAGGTCAGGGGTTTAGGGGGATGTCGGTTTCCCTATGCAGTCACAGCCAGGGAGCAAATTCAACAGCAGCAACTGCCTAGACTTTTTGAGCGGGGCGCGGGTTGTGGGCTGTGTACCAACAGCCTCGTCAACTGCAGACGGAACTGCAGCATCCCTTCCTGCAGTAGCTCGTCAGCCATTGGCTCGTTGGTGACACGTGACCGATAGAGCCTTTTCTGTGTCTTTCTCGCCCATCTGTGTGCAGGGCACTGATAGGCCAGGCTGATGCGCAGGCAATTTATCATTTTGATCTCCCACTGAGTCAGGGAGCTCTCCTGTCACCAGTATTGATTTCAGAGGATGGACTAAATTTCCTAGGATTTCCATTAAGAATTAAGAAAAAAGCTCTAAGCACGCAGGGTAGCCAGACAGACATGGATATGAGATGGCACTGTGAAAACTCGCAGGTAGCTTCTTCTATCACAGCCGGTGCTCAGCACAGCTTAGAACTGCAGCATGCAGGGTTTAAGATACCAGAAGCCTGAGAACAATAATAATGAAACTAAGAATAAACTCTTTTGGATAAACTAATTTTAAGATTTATATTAAAATTTTCTTCTTGGAATTGCATGTCAAATTTATGCATGCTCTATAGGAAATGTAGAAAGGTTGTTTTAAATTTTTAAATGTCCTTAAACCCTGAGCATGGTTGCTTATACTTTTGTTTGCTGCTTTCTGTGAGCTTCAGAGGTTTTTGAGCATGCTTGTGGCAGAAACAACCGAAAATTATGTGTGTGTGTGTGTTTCTATTAATGTATATATGTATTAAGTTGGTTCGAGTAAAAGCATGAATAAAAGCTGCTTTCAATACTTGCCAGACTGCTTTATTATTGTTAATGACTTGGTGATAATTTTGCCTAAATATGCTTAGATTCTGACCATGCATGCTTTTGCGGCAAAGTGGATTTTCGTTGAGAAGTCATGAAGGTGGAATGTGTGAATTAAATGCATGTTTAATGCAGCAGAAAATGTATTAGTGATTATTAAATCTGATTAATTAATGGAAATATTTCATAATGGTAAGATTTGAGTAACATTTATTTACACTAATTAATTCTGCTTACTGAAAAAATGCATATCTGGGATTAATGAAAGTGTTTATATTTTTGAAATATAAATTTTGATTATTTCAGAGATAGGAAGATTTCAATTTTTAAAAATGAATCTGAGATAAGAGAATTAGAAACATTTTTTAATTTTAGCCTAGGAGAGAATTCTAAAAGTGCTGTTTGTGTATTTGAGACATTATGTGCCTGTTCATGTGTGTGAATTCTTTGGCTAATTGTTTGATAGTCTCCTAGCTATCCTTATTCTCCTGAAGAGGAGAAAAGCCTTGGCATTGAAATGTTTCCTAGGCCCATGGGAATTAGAGCCAGCAGAAGCAAGAGTAGGACCAGATGGGATTGGCATGCTTGGCAGGGAGTGGAGACAATAGGTGGGGGCGGAGCAGATGGGGAACAGAAGGGAGTGAATCTCAGGAAAGGGGAGGGAGGAGGGGGAGGGGAGGAATTGGCTTAATAGTGAAGGAAGCCTGGCCTCCCTTTTCAAGGCAACTTCTGATTGCATCTTCCTTTAATTATGAGCCATGTCTGTTGTGACAACTATTTTTCATAGATTAGGAAAGAAGTTCCATGAATAGAAGGTACTTTGCCAGATTATAAATGGTGTGTTATTGGCTGTGGTCTGTAATCTTTTCCTCTTTGTCATATTCAGGAGAAGTAGGAACAAAATTTAAATTTAGTTGCCATGTTATTTGAGTTTGTAGTATTTAAACATAAATATGGCAATGACTACTAAACTTATTTTCAGATTTTAACAATTCAACTATCAATAAGGCTTGTTGACTTTTCCCCTAAATAAGTTTTCAATTCCGAAAACATAAGGAGCTCATGCTGACTAATCTGTTATTTTACTTCTGACTTGTAAATAACACGTTCATTTCTAGAATAACTTGGAATGTTTTATTTAAGTACTTGTTGATTTTATGATGAAGTCTCGGGGCTTGACCAATGCCTAGTTCAAATTCTACAACAAACTTAATCACTCAGCATCCTCAATGAAGCCCAGAAAATTAGTCATAGCCGTTGCCCAGAAGTGTCATAGGATTGAGAAAGAATGAAAAATGAATTTACTTATTCTATTATTTTAATGATTATTTCAAAATCCTAAGGTGAATCCAGACACCATTCCCAGTCCTAAGTAAAACTGAATTTTACCAAGTTCATACAGCCAAAATGTACCAGTGAAAAACAGCTTTTAAAAGTTTAAGTATACATCTCTTGTATTTGGCTGATGGACGTTGTGTATGGAGAGAATTTCCATTTTCTGAAAGTTTTGCCATGTTGCATGTCTCTTTTGACTACTTTTTGAAACTTGGCTTGGCAAGGAATTATGTATGACTTAAAATCTTTACCTTTAATATCCTGGGATACATTTAAAATAATTTACTCACATTATATTGATTTTCCCAGAGTTAACAAATGAAGCCAATTTCTTATACTTTCTCCAGTCCTTTTCCTCCATGCCTTATTTTTTGAAATTAAAGTGAATCCACTAAGCAGCAAAATTCTCCTCACTTGGCAAATTCCCTCTAACATTCTTAGGAAAAAATATTGTCTACAGATAGATCTTTGAACAGACATTTATATTTTGGAATGTTGACTCGTGTTCATTAAGCAAGATAACCTAGTGTTAAAGAATAAATATTTTCAATTACTTTGTCCAATCAAGGTTGCCTAATAGGCTGAGAAGGGCTTCCTCATGTGGCTCAGTGGTAAAGAATCCACCTGCTATTGCAGGAAGGATGGATTCAATCCCTGGGTCAGAAGATCTGTGGAGAAGGAAACGGCAACCCACTCCAGTATCTTGCCTGGGAAATCCTATGGACAGAAGAGCCTGGTGGGCTATAGTCCATGGGGTCGCAGAGAGTCAAAAACAGGCTTAACAACTGAATAGCATCAGAAATAGGCTGAGAGCCACATTCTCCTTCTGTGAAATAAAACTAGAAGAGCCCTAAAGTGGTATTAAATGTTTGGTCACTATAGCATTTGGGCTCAACTGCCAAGCAAATTTCTCACCAAGGTATTAACCAGGAAATGCTTACACAGTTACAAAGTAATTAGTGATGTAGCATTGCATATTAAGGATGTTTTGGGTAGTTATGATGAAATGTTACAGTCTGCGTGCCTTCCATATGCTCCTTTAATTTACAGAATGTGATCATCCCACAGCATCTGGGTGCATTTATAAACTACAAGAGCAATCAATTAACTATATGATCGATGCAGTAGGCAGAATGCTAATTGATGAGAGAAGCCCTTTTAGCTTGTACTTTGTAGTTTTCAATTGGGAAAATAATGCATGTAGCCAAGGACTTTCAATCTTTGTCTATGTTAAATTTAAATGTTTCAAGAACTAAGCTTATACTCTGCCCATTTGGAAAATAACACATTTGAAACAAGATTTTGCCTTGTCAAAATTAGTGGTCTTAATTCCACCAGCATAATTCATAGGTGAACAGAGTTAGTGAATAGTTAATTATACTTAGACCTAAGTGGTATCTTTTATTCAGTCTTATTTTTTACTTTCAATTTCCTGTACTCCCAGTTCTTTCTTCTTCTACCATTTTAACTGTAATTTTTGGGCTCAAATACCATTTGTTCCAGACCTCTATTACTAAACAAAAATAATAAACTATATATAAATTCAGCAGAATATAATGACCCCAAGTTCTGCTTGTGCCTTTTTGTGTATATTTAGGCTTTGAATGTTATTGATTTCTACTAAGGTTACCACATTGACCCAGAAAGATAGATTTTACTTTCTGCTATCTTATTTACATTTAGTTGATTGTTGATACTTGACTCTTCTGAAGGCTCCCTTCCCTCATTACTCTAACACAGAGAATGGAGCCAAGCACACTATCAAGTAGATAGGCAATTTCCAGTATACAGAATAACTGGGGAAAGCCACAGGCAGATAAAAAAACTCATGGGCATCTCTAGTGTCTCACAGAAAATTAAGACAGCTTGAGTCTAAACTAAATTATAACCATGAAAAAGCAAAAATATATAAAAGAGGTTTGCTAGTTTTGTAGTTCTGTGTCATAAAGTATGTGTGATTACCACTACACACTTTCTTTTCATTTGACCCTCAAATTTTTACCCTCATTTGAATTCACTTGATTATGCAGTGGAAACTATCTGAGAACTATTCTTCACCAAAAAGATCAAAATCAGTTATATATTTTTATTTTCATTGTTGTGGGAAAAAAAGATATATATATAGAGAGAGACTGCAGATTAAGCCACAATTTGTTTTCCTGATAACAAAAAAAGGCTCAGAAAGTTTTCTTACTATTTTCCCATGAATAAATGTAAAAGGCTTCATTACCTTAAGTGTTCCTTAATTTAAAAGACAAAAACTGCATGTAATAGTGGGAATGACTTGCATATTATTTAGGGAACCAAAAGAAATCAATCTTTGAAAGTCATCAGTCTTGAAGTCTGTGTGCTATCATGTTTGTTTGCATGACTTTTTTATTTAAGCATAACGGGACCACAATCTTGACTCTAAGCATACTTCAGACCAAATTATAATTACAGAACCTCACAGTCTAGATTTACTGGTAAGTTCATAGGTGGCATGGGAGGGTTGTTTAGTGGTGTGGGCAAACACCTTCACCTGTCCAACCTCTTCACATATTTCAAATTAAAAACTCTACTGCAGCTTCAAGGGCTTCCCTGATAGCTCAGTTGGTAAAGAATCCACCTGTAATGCTGGAGACCCTGGTTCAATTCCTGGATCGGGAAGATCCGTTGGAGAAAGGATAGGCTACCCACTCTAGTATTCTTGGGCTTCCCTTGTGGCTCAGCTGGTAAAGAATCCGCCTGCGATGCAGGAGACCTGGGTTTGATCCCTGGATTGGGAAGATTCCCTGGAGGAGGAAAAGTCTACCCACTCCAGTATCCTGGCCTGGAGAATTCCATGGGCTGTATAGTTCATGGGGTCGCAAAGTGTCAGACACAACTGAGTGACTTTCACTTTCACTACAGCTTCAAAGACAATGCTATCCCAATCAGTCATCCAGGGAAAGGATTTTTCTTATAATGAAAAGCTATTATATGTACAAAATATATAATACTGTGTATATATAATAAAGAATGTATATTACTAAGTCTACCTTTATGACTTAGAGAATGTAAATGACTAAGACTATCTTTATGGCTTCAGAACACTACTATTTTATTGTGAAATCAAAAATTTTACATAGAATTTTGATATTTTTTGAAGCTCCTTATTTTGGAGTCATAGAGGTATAGCCCCAGGAATCTATTCTCAGTGACCCATGTGTGGACAACCTACATAATGGATTATATTGCATGACTAGATGTGTTTTCCAGAACACTTAACCTCCCATAGGCTGAAAAATCATTGTTTTCAATCATGTGCTGTGACTTCTTTCAATTAGCTCATTTAGATTTGAGTGAATCTCTTATCCATTGTGTTTGTAGTAGGACTACAATATTTTCAGAGTTGAATGTAGTGTATGTATGTGTCTGCTTTAAAACACTGCTAAATATTTAGCTGATACATAATAGGTTTCAAGAAGACATATGAAAAACTAGAAATTTGGGGGTAATAAGCTACTCTTGGGTTTGCCTAGAGTTTTCTTATGCCTTCAAGAAGTATACCATCTCTTTCCAGAATGCTTAAAATTATAATTTATAAGCAACTACTAAGCACTACTTCAGTGTTTTTTTGTCCATTTAGTAGTTAAGATGTGAAAAAATATCTACTGATTGATTGATCTATACTAGAACTCCCTGGTGGCTCAAATGGTAAAGAATCCACTTGCAGTGCAGGAGACCTGGATTCGATCCCTGTGTTGGGAAGATCCCCTGGAGAAGGGAACAGCTACCCACTCCAGTGTTCTGGCCTGGAAAATTCCATGAACAGAGGAGCCTGGCAGGCTACAGTCCATGGGGTGGGAAAGAGTCAGACTTGACTGAGCAACTTTCACTTCACTTCATTTCACTTCACTTCACTTCAAACCAGAACTCTGCTTAATGTCAAGGCTGACTCAAAGAAATAAGAGACTTTCTAACTTGAAAGTCCAGCTGAAGAGAAAAGACAAACACATATAAAACTAGAGGAGTACTGAAGGCTGAACAGTTTTACCCTATCATCTCAAATAGTGAACACGTTTTTGCTGAACATCTATTACACACTTCATGGTAGTTTGGAGAAAGGGGTGTTCACTGTGAGCTAAGTAGAGGCACTGATGTTTTTCTGCTGCATCTTCTCTGAATTTGTTTGAGCAGCCCGAGTTAGCCAGTCATAAAAGGTAACACAGAATCAAGTCTAATTCAGTGGGCTACACATCCTGTAAGACCAGTACCAGCCTCTGAAGTGGTGTTTAGGGCACTGAGGGTGTTGGAGTATGAAGCAAGATCCCAAGTAGCTTGTCTCAAAATCAGTCAAGGTGACTGTTTCCTGTTCAACATCTTCTCAGGATAGCATATCGATTTCTTAAAAGCCAGTTTTCATGTTTTATGAATAAGAAAAATAATGTAAAATGTGTACAAATTTTTAGTTAAAAATCACCAGCATATATAGTATGTCTATTTTTTTTAATTTGTTGAAATTACTCATTGCTGCAAAAAGTTTTCCTTTAAAAAATAAGAAATTGATTTCCTTTTACTAGTGGGATGACTTAAAATATTGAGTCATTTTTCCAATAGTAATTAGACACTTCAGTTTAAGTATAACAATCTCAGGCCGCTAGGGTATAAATGAATGTAACTGTAAGTTATTCCAGCAAAAATTTTCAGTATGCCTAATTCTACTTCTTTGACTCTATTTTCTTTTCAAAGGGCCCCCACCAAAAGAAAATAGTACATGGGTGGGAATAGGCAGGAAGCAAAGGTCTGGCATAGATTGGAGCAATTTTGAATAAGTGATAATTATGTAGTCTACTTTGTTACTGAGTTACTATCAATACTATCACTTTCTCAGTAAGTGGTTTAAAATATAATGAATAATTAAAGGAAACTTGATGAACCATTCATTAGAACTGACTGATATAATAACCTTAGGTATAAAATATCAAAATGAATAGTTTTGATTATTTTTCAAAATCTCAAGCTAGAGATAGTAAGCTCAGGTGACTGTTTGGAGTCATGCAACAAAAGTTTCTAAGATTCTTGTCTTCCTAGCTGTTCAAATAGCCTGATACTTGACTCTAGTTGCAATACATGTGGTCATTTTAAACAGGAGATTGCTGATGCAATAACAAAATAAACACTGACTTTAACCTCTGTCTTTCTGCCTTAACAATTCCCTAAATGATGCATCAACTCTTTGTACTTCTTTAGGAAGAGGGTTGAGGGTTTAAAATGATGAGATGAAGTAAAAATGTATACGCTTGGTTTATTTGAAAGTCTATAGTGTAAGATCATTTCTAAAGAGCCATTCAAATGAGGATAATACATATTTTGTGTCTGTAAATACTGCAAAAGTAAAGAATTCATAGGTTACTTTTTTATGGTTATAATTGTATTCTTTTCCTTTATGAATGCATCTGTATCTGTTTTCAAAGATAATTATTTTATAAATATCAGTTTTACCAACTTACATATAAGATGATCAGATCAGTATGATTCTTTTATATTTTAGTTTCAAAATAAATTATTTAGTTTGCAATGATTTAATTTATAGAAATGTTATAATAATATTTAAAGAGAGGTCACTCTTCATCTAGCTTCCCCTAACATTAGCATCTTACGTAAGCTTTGTACTTCTGTCAATGCTGAGAAATTAACATTCAATATGCCCTTTGAGAAATGGTTTGTTTTTTAGAATTTTTGTGTCATATATGCCACTGAGTGACATCAAACAACTTTTGGAAAATTTGACATCAATTGGTTTTATTTCCACAAATACCTAAGAGATTTCTTCCCACTGGGCTACCAAGAATTTCTACTAAGAAACATTCAGTCAAATATTTTAGGAGGAAAACAATTTTTTTTCTTCCCACGCACATCAGTGTCAGTTTTATTTTGAAGTTGATCACAGACTCTCTTTTTCTTTCTCAGTTTCCTTGAGAAATTTTACCATTCTCAGCAGAGAGCGCTCTCCTGAATTTTAGGCCTATTTTTACAGCTGCCTCTGGCTTCCCTGGTGGCTCAGATGGTGAAGAATCTGCCTGCAATGCAGGAGACCCAGATTTACACTTGGGTGGAGAAGCTCCCCTGGACAAGGGAATGGCTACCCACTCCAGTGTTCTTGCCTGAAGGATTCCATGGATAGAAGAGCATGGCGGGCTGTAGTGCGTGGGGTCGCAGAGTCGGACACGGCTGAGTGACTGACATTTATAGCTGCCCCTAAACTAACTAAAGTGAAGTCGCTCAGTTGTGTCTGACTCTTTGAGACCCCATGGACTGTAGCCTACCAGACTCCTCCGTCCATGGGATTTTCCACGCAATAGTACTGGAGTGGGTTGCCATTTCCTTCTCCAGGGGTCTTCCTGACTCAGGGACTGAACCCCAGTGTTCGGCATTGTAGGCAGACGCTTTACTGTCTGAGCCACCAGGCCGCCCCAGTTCACATCAAATTCAACATGTCCCTTGGTGAATAGGTTATTTTTTGGAGTTTATACAATTTTAAAGCATTTTACTTTAATAGGTTTATGTAAAGACATTATACTAGAGAAAGATTTACTGCTACTATGTGGCGAAAAACTATTTAAATTTCTGATACTTGATTTCCCCATTTGTAAGATGAGGGGTTTGTAGCTCTAATACTTTATGATTTTAGAGTGTGAATAATTGTGAATTTCATTTAAAAGAAAAACTTTTTAAAGAAAAGTGGTTTTAAAGTATAGACTGCTTTTCATTTTGTTGAGTCATCTCCCCTGAATTTTTAGATGAATCTGCATCTGGAGTTTTCTTATGAAATGTTCATTTTGAAACTAGTGGGAGAATAATTCCAGTCATGGCTAGCATTAATTAGAGGGAAATCTCCTTTGCATTTCCATAGTGAGGAATATAGAGGTTTCTTAGCACTCTGTGTGCAAGGCCTGTAAATTTCAGATAATTATCAGTTTGGAATCCTTGAAACTAACAATAGGAAATGCTATAGAAGGAACAACCTCTTTTCATTTTGACATCATCTTGGCAAATGAGGGAAATTTTTGCAGTCTGTGCATCATAAAAACAAGCAATTCTGTGAAAACAAGGAAAAAGTGACCTGTACTGCCTGTTTTCTCCTTGTGTTCCAAAACCTTCACCTTTGCAAAGAGATCTTGAAATTATTTCAGATCTATTTTTCATACATTGAATACCAAAAGAGCTAAATTATTCATTGTAAGTGAAAATATTTATTACCATGTGTCAAGAAACTCTGATTCCCTTTCGGGTATTCCTAGTAAGAACCTTGTGGTATAAAAGTATGGGCTGAATCTGCTAAATAATTACCCACATGAATACTGTACCTACCATGTGTATTTTTAGGCTTTATATCAATAAATGTTTCATAAAGTGCTGTATACACTGGACTAAAATTCCTTCGTCCCCAAATCAGTTTTAAATTCTTCTCTAAGAGAACAAGATACAATGAGGCTTCTAATGAAAGTGGTAAAGAAAGAGGTAACATAAGCAATCAACAGCAGAGTCTGCAAAAATTCTCATCACCAATAAAGATTTATGAAAAATAAATTTAATCAGCGCCAATGACATCCTCAGAGAACAAGACTTTGTAAGCATTTTTCTATAAATGTGAAGAAGAAAGTGGGTCTATATTGAGAACAAAAGGTTAAATGTGTAGGGCAAATAATTTTTATGAGTGTTCATAATTTAGCTATAAAAACATATAGTTTGTGAATGTCTATAGCACTTGGAAATATTTAGCAGAGAAATATTTGTAAACATAGGAAATGATATTAAAACTTTGACACAGTATTAAGACTTAATTTGTAGAAGTTATAATGATTTCATTTTTATTTTTTTTCTATTTTTTATCAGCATTTAAACACAGATAGGACTTATTGGATGCTCTGGGAAACCAGCATTTTGGAGTACAAATTGTTATGTGTAGGAGAGACTTAGCTTTTAACAAAATCTTATAATGATAGATTTGACTTCCAGAACACAGTTAGCTTGACATATTTCAATTGTAAAGCATTATCTGGACCCCACAAAGCTCAGGATGCATTGTGGTGATAGGGAGAGGAAAGAGGGGTGAAGTGTTATGCAGGATGGTAACCCACACTTCTCACTAGCTTTTTCTATTATGGACACGTGAAGGCCTGGATCCTGTTACAGCAGCTTGGAAACATGTTCACCACCCATGGTCTTCCCTGGCAGCTCAGACAGTAAAAAAATCCACCTTCAATGCGGGAGACCTGGGCTCGATCCCTGGATTGGGAAGATCCCCTGGAGAAGGGAATGACTACCCGCTCCAGTATTCTGGCCTGGAGAATTCCATGGACAGAGGAGCCTGGTGGGCTACAGTTCATGGGGTCGCAAAGAATCAGACACACTGAGTGACTTTCACTTTGACCACCCTTAGTGTCTTTTTTTTTTTCCTTTCTGTTGAAATATAATCGCTTTACAATGTGTTAGTTTCTGCTGTACAATGAGGTGAATCAGCTATATTATATGTATATATGTATCCCCTTCTTCCTCAACCTCCCTCCCACCTTACCACTCCCCATCTCACCCATTTGGGTGATCACAGAGCACTGAGGTGAGCTTCCTGTTCTTTATAGTATGTTCCCACTAGGTATCTCTTTTACACATGGTAGTGTATTTCTATCAATCCTAATCTCCCAGTCTGTCCCACCCTCCCCTTCCCGCCATGTTTACTTGCCTGTTCTCTATGCCTGTGTCTCTATTCCTGCCCTGCAAATAGATTCATCTGTAGCATTTTTCTAGATTCCACATATATGTGTTAATATATGATATTTGTTTTTCTATTTCTGCTTTCTTCATACTCTATAACAGACTCTAAGTCCAGTATCTTTCTTGGCTAATTATTGGGATTGTCAACTTTAAAAAAAAAAAAGGCACAACATGAGAACTGTGAGTTTCGCTTTTATTTAGGAACTTACCAAGGACTATAGCCGAGGGACTGCCTCTCAGATAGCTTTGAGAAATTGCTCCAAAGAGATAGGCCAGTATATATGAGTTAGGTAAAGGGATATAGGCAGTCAAGCATACATCTCAGTAGAAGGTTGCTGCTAGTCATGAGGAGTAGGTACTCTCAGTCCATGGTTTTCATGATTTTCTGATTGTGAAAAGATGCAAAAATCTGGATTCATAAGTTTTTCTCCTGGAAATATATTAATTTCTGATGGCCTGTTCTGCTAGTTTTCCCAGAGCACAGAATGCCTTACTCCTAATCGCTGCCCTAAATTATTTTCACAGTGTACCCATAGTTCAGCAACTGCAGTGGCTCATGACTCAATTATTGTAGAACCAGGTAGTGAGTGACATTCCTTCAGTTCAGTTCAGTTCAGTCACTCAGTCGTGTCTGACTCTTTGCGACCCCATGAACCGCAGCACGCCAGGCCTCCCTATCCATCACCAACTCCCGGAGTTTACCCAAACCCATGTCCATCGAGTCAGTGATGCTATCCAACCATCACATCCTCTGTCATCCCCTTCTCCTCCAGGTGGCAGGAATAGCTCTTCTACCATTTTAAATTTATAGTAACCAGTAGAATTAACTCTGGGAGAAGTATGCTTGGATTCTAAAGGACTTTTAGCAGGTAACTCACCTTTCTTTGCCTTTTTTAATTAAGACGACTGAGAAATGCCTCTGTGTGTTTTACGTTGTATCGTTTGGTGAAAGATGTTCAAGGACAGGAAAATCTTCTTCTAGGCACTTTTCCTGTTCTGTGTCTTAAGCTCTTGTGTTTAAGAGAAGTGAAATCTTTGCTGCCACAAGAGAGCTAAAGACACACTTTAGTTGGCTAGTCCTGGAGTAGAGGTTGTTTGATGGATTAATTTACTTTGACTTGTAAATTTTATAATTCTTCATTTCTTCCAAATCTTTTTCTGGAATTTTGAAACCCAATACCTATTTCTTATATCTCACTGGCGAGACATTAATCCTACTTTCTAAGTCTGAAATACCACTGTTATTGGTCTTATTTGTAAAATGAACTGAGATTCCTCTATGCTGTGCTTAGTCATATACGACTCTTTGTGACCCCATGGGCTGTAGCCTGCCAGGCTCCTCTGTCCGTGGGGATTCTCCAGGTAAGAATACTGAAGTGGGTTGCCATGCCCTCCTCCAGGGGATCTTCCTAACCCTAGAATTGAACCCAGATCTCCCACATTGCAGACAGATTCTTTACCAGCTGAGCTACCAGGGAAGCCCTGAGATTCCCCTACCACTCTGAAACATACATGAGGGAAGCGTTTTCTTATCTTTCCCCTTTCCTTCTGCTCACTCTTTTCTTTATAGTTTCCTGCTTGCTTTGCCTCTTTTCACCTACTTTGCCTCTTACAGAAGTCAGCTATGGCCATCTATTTTGCTTTCTTGTGCCCCATTTGTGAAACTTAAGAATCAAACTTTGACCGACATATAGGTACAAAATCGCTAAGACAATGGCCATTATTTTTAGACCTCATGAAGGTCAGAAAAATCCACTGGATTCTGTGACATTGAAAGGAAATGTATTGAGCACAGCCTAAGTTGTAGATAAATAGGATTCCACAGGGTTTTAGGAATAGAAAGCAAGATTATTCATCATAGGAGAAGCTTATTAAACGGAAACTGTAGAATCCTCAACATATAAATATTAGAAATTCAATTTTTAGTAACTCTCTGATACTTCATTTAGAATTGTTTTATTCTATTTCTATTTTGTTTTAATTTTCTCTTACATGAAAGACATGTTGTTGAAATTTTGAATTATTTGGTGTCTTAATCCTTAGGGTTCAGTATTAAGAATAAATAACAGAAGGGTTAGCAAAAATGGTGCCACTAGTAACAGCCTGGGGAGAAGGCAATGGCACCCCACTCCAGTACCCTTGCCTGGAGAATCCCAGGGACAGGGGAGCCTGGTGGGCTGCCGTCTATGGAGTCGCACAGAGTCGGACACGACTGAAGCGACTTAGCAGCAGCAGCAGTAACAGCCTGTCACTGACAATTTCCTTATTCAGATCAATGTGAAATAGTCAATATTCTAGCTACTTTTAATATCTATTGATTTATTTGGCTGTACCGGGTCTTAGTTGTGGCATGCAGGATCTTTTAGCCATGGCATATTGAATCTGGGGCCTCCTTGATAGATCAATTGGTAAAGAATCCACCTGCAATGCAGGAGACCCAAGTTTGATTCCTGGGTTGAGAAGATCCCCTGGAGAAGGGAAAGGCTACCCACTCCAGTATTCTGGCCTGGAAAATTCCATGGATTGTATAGTCCACAGTGTGGCAGAGATCGGACACTACTGAGCGACTTTCACTTCATGGGATCTAGTTCCCTGACCAGGCATCAAAGCCAGACCCCTGCATTAGGAACATGCAGTCTTAGCCACTGGACCAGCAGGCAAGTTCCACTAACTAGCTTGAAACCACTAGTTGTTTTAGGTAAAAAATTGTCGCATTTAGCTGAAAGGTGGACTATTTGGAACCAATGAATTTCACTTTATTGGTAAAGCATCAGGCCCTGTATGGACATGAACTTGGGCAAGCTCCAGGAGATGGTGAGGGACAGGGAAGCCTGGCATGCTACAGTTCACAGGGTCACAGAGTTGGATACGACTTGGCAACTGAAAAACAACGACAACAGGCCCTGTGTTTTGGCATTTATCTTTGATGGTCAACAAGACATTTCATGAAATCAGATTATTATATTTAGGTATGCATGCATGTATTATATATTTTAAAGCATTTTTGAAATAATTATAGATTCACAGATAGTTGCAAAGAAAGATAAGGAGGTTCCCTACACCCTTTATCCAGTTTCCCCCCATGTTACATCTTATGTAACTATAGTTTGATAGCAAAACCAGAATGTAAATCATGGAACTTATTCAGATTTCACCAGATATACCTGCATTTTTGTGTGTGTGCATGTGGGTCTGTATAGTTCTGTGAAGTTTTATCACATGTGTGACTTCTTATAACTACCACCAAAATCAAGAGACTTATCTGTACCAGAAGGTTCTCTTGTGTTACCCTTGATAGTAACACTTTAAAGGGACCTGAGGCGTCATCTACTCTAACCTACATATATTGGAATGGAGAATGATTTGTGTCAGGTCAGTGGGTTAGATAATGACTGACCTCAGAAAGTGGTGCCCTATCCCAGACTAGTTTCAGACATCCCATCTTACAATCTCAATTTTATAAAGTAGGCAGTTGTTCTACAAGTTGGGAGATAAAAGAATTGAAGCAAACATAAATTTCGAAGCAATTGTGTTTATCACAATTCTGGATTTAAAAAAGAATTCTATTACTGGCTGCATAATGGGTTAAGGGGACAGTAACAGTCAATGTAAGCCTTAGATTGATACTTCAGATGAATCATATATATGTTGGAGGTAATCTGTGTTGCTTCACAGGGACTCAACACGGTTATAAGGAGAAGATAGTTAGTAAAGGTTCCCCAGAGATTTAGCTACAGATTCTGTAGCCTGTACTCTCCACTCAAAGAACTGAATGTCTGTTCCCTTCTGTTCATACACAAATGCACCAAATAATTTAAGAATTCTTTGCACTTTCCAGCTTGCCATTTAACTTTGTTACCTCTTATAAAGCTATTGTGTTGAGACTGGGGGGATTTGGGGTTTTAGGGTGGTCACAGCATGTGATTTGACCCACTCACCTGTTCCATATCTACTTTGGAACCATTTTGGATGCTACTCACCTTGGGAATGAATCTGGTTATAGAAGAGTAGAACAGAAGTCACATGGAAATTGTGGAGGATCAAAGACTATTATACTATATCAGCATCAGAGAAATTAGAGATGTAAAAGACTCATTAGCTGATTTGCCCTATTTCCATGGAAATTGCAGTGAACATTTTTCAAAGACCTAATCTATTTTTGTTTAAAATAAATGGGAGCTCAATGTAGATTCTTGTTAGAGCTTGAAACTGCTGATTGTTGTGTTTTCTGGGTTGTTTTTCTTTTTAGATCTACTTGACAGTTTGCATAGCTAATTATTGTGTTCTCATTTGTTTAATTCCGGCACTGCTGTAGGCTTTTTAGAATGAGGGAGGGGAGAGAAGCACTACCATAGTTTCACAGTGTATCAAGGAGTTGTTAAATCGAGGAGTGTGAACGACAGAGAGAGAGAGAGAGAGTGTGTGTGTGTGTGTGCGTGTTACTGAGTCCAAACTCACTCTGCTTGCTGCACACTAGACCAATAAATCCAGGAGACAAGGTGTTGAGGCAAGGAACACTACTTCATTCAAAAGCCAGCTGAATGAGAAGATGGCAGACTAATATCTCAAAGTAACGAAGTTGTTGGGGTCTGCATGCCAATTTCTTTTATAGAGTAAGAGAGAGAGAAGCAATTAGGAACTAGAGCCCAAAGGCAGAATAGAGAGGAAGAGGCAGTGGGGAAATAAAGAGAAAGGGTCCTCAGTCTTGCAAAACATCTCCAGGAATGGCCGGCCTTTGGAAAGGGTGTGTTAATCTCTTCTTTTTATTGTAGCTATTCATAGGTGGGCAGGGTCAGATTCTCTCTCTTTGAGGTGAACAAAGGCACTTTAGTTTACAGTCAGGCAGAGGAGCAGAGTCCTCTGAAGCAGGCTGTTATGTATGATTCTAATAACAAAAGCAACGAGAAGCATGTCAAAGAGTTTCCAACTTGGAGTCAGAATAGGCTTCTTCTCTGCAAAATGTGTGGGTGTGTTTTGGAAGATGGGTCAAAGTAAAGCAGTAAAGTGAATTTTAAATAACTGCCAGACTTTGGTAGCTAATAACATTTTTGTGAAGGTTTTGTCACTAACCAAATGTATGTCCTTTGTGGTCTTATTTTATGTAGCGCACTTTGTATCCTGATGGAGCCTTTGCAGCAAAAGTTTTGCTAGGAAAGCTAAAAACTATATACTCTTAGAAATCCATTTTTTTTTTCCCCTGGTGACTGAATCTTTTTATTATCGGCTTAATTATCATAGTGCCATTTTAGATGGAAAAAGTCTTGTAATTTGAAGAGAATTTGTTGAGAACTATTTCTTGTATCAATAACATTAAAATTTTCCAATGTTAGTGTTCTGTAGATTCTATTTATGGCAGGAAAATGTTTTTGTCAAAAATTACTGCTTTTAGTATTAATGAATCATGAGTTCTTTGTGAAGATTTTGGAATTCAGAAGCATCAGATGAACCATTTAAGAGCAATTAAGATACTGATAGTTCAAATAGGATGCATTTACTTCTTTTGTATGCTTTTTTGTTTTTGGTAGTGGTAGTGTTGCTTGGGGGTGGAGGGCATTTGACAGTGACTCGAATTACACACTTGAATCTTCTTTCCAGCATTATAGGATGGGACCTTTTTAAAAAGCAATTCCTCCACATTTCACTAGAATGAAAATTTGCTTTAACTGAACATCCCTAAATAATTATCACACTTCTTATAGGGATACATCCATTTTGAAGAAGAAATTAATGTGAAATTCAGTAGAATAATTTTAAAGCTATTTCATATTGGGAGTGCAACTCTTCGTAACAATGGCAAAAATGATATTGTTGAATTTATGTATACAGCTTTACTGATGAGACTGGCTAGTTAAGAGTAGGTAATAAATAACTAGATCTCCACACTTGCATAAATAGCTAGACAGATGCAAAGATAGATAAATAGATATATAGACAGAATTTTTGTGATTGCTGGTTGCTATAAGCAACAGAGAGTTATTTCTAAACCTTTCAGGACCTGATGAATGGCAAACATTGTGTGCCTAGTGATTTGAACCTCCATGTATGAACTCGGTTGAATGCTTGAGAGTTAAGATGAAACTCATACACAATCTTGCAAGACATCACCATGGCAACATACTTAAAATTTCAAGGTCTATCTCCCTTGAGTTTGCACCTGCAGTTAGCTTATTGTGAAACAAAAAGGGTTTCCAGCTTGAAAATACTTTGGAATGGTTGGAAGTATGTTTTTAAATAAAGTGGAGTTTAAAAGTTGAAAAGCAAAATAGAACATTCAGGGAGAAAGTACAATTGCATTCTTCATGCAATATTTAACTGTTTTCTCCTCCTACTTCACAATATTATTCTAGGTAAGGGCAAATATGTATAGTCAACCTATTGTGGTTGTTAGGATGTTAGGGTTTTACCCTCTCAAATGACAAATGTGCTGCCTCCTGGTAGACTAGAGGTAACCTACCTGCAGTGTTAGTCACTCAGTCACCTCTGATTCTTTGTGACCGCACAGACTGTAGCCACCAGGCTCCTCTGTCCGTGAAATTCTCCAAGCAAGACTACTGGAGTTGGGAACCATTCCCTTCTCCATGGAATTTTTCCAACCCAGGGATCAAACCTGGGTCTCTTGCACTGCAGACAGATTCTGTACTGTCTGAGCCACCAGGTGTACTTCAAACATACCTGCATGCCTTATGTAATAACATAGGTGAGAAGAGCTAAGACTTATTTACTGTTTATTATGCCCCATATTGATAAAAAATTAATAAGTCAAAAAAGATTAAAATAATACATGGAGAATTTTATTTGTGCCAAATTTGAGGATTATAACCACAGAAAGGCATTTCAGAAAGTTCTGAGCACTGTTCTGTTGATTAGAAATCAAGGCACAGTTATGTAAGTTTTTTGAGATAGAGATCTGTACATCAAATGACATATTAATGACTGTTTACATAATCCATATTTAAGTGGCATCAAGGTAGGTAATGTGAACCATTAGAAGATCAAGAAGAAATGCTATTGTTTAAGGAGTTGCCTTGTTGAGGCCAGGAGAATGTTACTCTTTATGGTTGAGAGAGTATTTTTCCTGATAATGGAGGTTTGGTCAATGCATAATGCTGATACACAAAGCACAGTTTTGGGGAGAGAGGAGGCCAAAGGTCAGAGAAGGTGTTTTGTTTAAATTTCTCTTGCCTTACCATAAAAATATAGGTTTTATTTCTCAACCAGGAATAGTGCTAAGTACTTCATTGATCATGATTTTCTTAATTCTTACAACTACACCACCCGAGTTAGTACCGCATTCCTCCCATTTTATAGATGAGAGGTTAAGTGAGTCACCCAAGTTCTAACAACTCTAGATTTAAACTCAGGTCTAACTCCAGTATCCATGCAGAGTCACTACGAGGCAGTATACTAGCACACCTCAGTTTGTGTAGTGAAAGCCTGTATATGGGAAGCAAGAAAAGTAGCTCCACAGAGAGGATCTCTCTCTCTACCCTAAGTGTACTCACTCTAGGATACATTAAATGAATCACTGGCTCTGGATATATAGTTGAACCCTTGCATGTCAGCATCAGGTTCCACCTATAAATACAAACCAGCATACCCCTCCTCCATCTTTCAGCTAGCGAGGTGGTCAAAGATAGTAAGGCAACCTCTTCCTTCTTACATTGCACATGCCCCTCCCTGCAAACTCAGAGGAATACCAAGGAGGCTTGGCTTCTATTTGACTAAACCTTAGGGGAAAAAAAAAAGATTGAGGAGTTTGGAGTCTAGTTCCAATAGAATTTCTTGGGATTAATGAAGTAAGAAAAACCATTTTGAGAATTATCACAGTAAAAATATTACTGGGTACTCACTTACCAATAAGTGCACTGCCTTTAGAAGGAACTTTGCGTTTTGAGGCAGCTAAGTCAATAACCTCAGATATGCAGATGACACCACCCTTATGGCAGAAAGCAAAGAAGAACTAAAGAGCCTCTTGATGAAAGTGAAAGAGGAGAGTGAAAAAGTTGGCTTAAAGCTCAACGTTCAGAAAACTAAGATCATGGCATCTGGTCCCATCACTTCATGGGAAATAGATGGGGAAACAGTGGAAACAGTGTCAGACTTTATTTTTTTGGGCTCCAAAATCACTGCTGATGGTGACTGCAGCCATGAAGTTAGAAGACACTTACTCCTTGGAAGGAAGATCATGACCAACCTAGATAGCATATTGAAAAGCGGAGACATGACTTTGCCAACAAAGATCCATCGAGTCAAGGCTATGGTTTTTCCAGTGGTCATGTATGGATGTGAGAGTTGGACTATAAAGAAAGCTGAGCACTGAAGAATTGATGCTTTTGAAGTGTGGTGTTGGAGAAGACTCTTGAGAGTCCCTTGGACTGCAAGGAGATCCAACCAGTCCATCCTAAAGGAGATCAGTCCTGGTGTTCATTGGAAGGACTGATGTTGAAGCTGAAACTCCAATACTTTGGCCACCTGATGCGAACAGTTGACTCATTGGAAAAGACCCTAATACTGGGAAGGATTGGGGGCAGGAGGGGAAGGGACGACAGAGGAAGAGATGGTTCGATGGCATCACCGACTCGATGGACATGGGTTTCGGTAAACTCTGGGAGTTGGTGGTGGACAGGGAGGCCTGGCATGCTGCGATTCATGCGGTCGCAAAGAGTCGGACATGACTGAGCTACTGAACTGAACTGAACTGAAGTCTTGCATATTTTAAGCCATTAACTTTGACTCCGAAGCACCTGGACTTTCTTATTTGAGGGCTTCTCTGACACTATTTCTAAGATAGTTAGAAAACGTTGATTATCTGATCATCTAGATTTTCATCTCAAATCAAACATGAAGGAGCAAATTTGAAGACAGAAAGGGCATCTTTAAAACCTGACAGTGATAGACAAAAGAGAAAAACTAGTAAGAGTAGACATCAGCTAAAACATGGAAGGGTAGTTTGAGGACCTATGGAGCAGGCCAGGGATACTATTCTCTTTGGCATCTGAGGTCCTTACTGTGTTATAGGTAGCACTGATGCTCATAAGGGTGTTACCAAACCATCAAGAAAATCTTGTCTTTCTGTTTACATGATGACACTTACGTGTTCCCAAAGTTCTCATAATGAGAAGTGACTTTTTTTTGTCCATAGAAGGCTTAATTCTTGTCCTTAATCAGCAGGCATGCCAATAATGAGAATGAAGATAAGATTAAGGGATTGCAGAGGTATGTGGGGGAGGAAAAAGGTTCATCCAGGTAGAGAGCCATGATAGCAACTTCCAGGAAACATGTTAGAATTGAAAGGAACTGATTGTAAACGCAAGGGAAGAGAGATAAAACCTATCCAAAAGAGAACATGGTTAAACATTCAGAGATAGAAGGGTTTTACATGTGACCTTTACTTACCACATTTTTAAAAAAAGAAAAATGTGTGTAAATAGTAGTAGAAGAAGGGGTCATTCATAGCAAAACTAAATAAAATTTGTTGTTTAGTCCCTAAGTTGTGTCCAACTCTTTTGGGACCCCACGGACTATAGCCTGACAGGCTCCTGTCCATGGAATTCTCCAGGCAAGAATACTGGAGTGGGTAGCCATTTCCTTCTCCAGGGGATCTTTCTGACCCAGGGATGGAACCCTGTCTCCTGACTCACTATTGGTGCAGTGATTTGCCACTGCACACCTGACTGTGCCCACTTAGAGTTTCCTTCTCTTTACTCTAAGGGAACTGGAAAAAAATAACTCAAGAGTCCCCAGACTATGAAACAGTAGGATTTGACAAGTGTTTGGTTACATCATGCAGCTAGGGAGAAGAGAAGAGAAGCCCCTGGGCTTTTCAGTACACTGGCAATATTATGATGTTTTTTGAGGTGTTTTAAAAAAAGCTCTCAATTCAGTTATGTAATTTACTCTGTTTATAGGATGTTTAAACATGAATGTGTGTATTTAAGCCAGGAAATTGTACTTAGTTTGTGAAGGGGATGTCTGTGTCTGAAGTTTGCAGGAATCCAGGGCTAGGAATAAACTTTTCTTCCGATGTTGCAGGGAGAGCAAAGCAAGAATGTATACAGGGCCTGCTTTACTATTTATATAGTAAATATTCTCAATAACTTCTAAGTGCCAACCCCTGTGCTAAACAGCTTGCCTATCTAGCCCTAGAGAATTTCATCCTCATAAAAATTCTGAAAAACAGGTGTAAATAATGTCATTCTTACAGAGCAAGAAACCTAAAGAAGCTAGATAACTTGCCCACCATCATATAGCTAATAAGTGGTGGAGTTAGAATTTCAGCCTGGTCAATTTAGCTCTGACACTCATGCCCCTTCCATGCTCAGGGGTCAAAGAGAGATTTTCTGCTCATAGATGGCCTCCATTTATCATACACCTGAAGTTCTCCAAACAATTCTAGGCAGGGAAATCTGGTTCCATATTATATTCCTCCCTTGCTTAACCTCTTATTAATCAAAGGTATTCAATAAATGATTGTGAATGGATAAATTAGTGAATAAGTGAGTATATGGAAGAATCTATCAAAAGATGTAAATTTCAAGAGTGCATCCTATGATCACTTATCTGATGGCTAGTCTCAGCCAGCCCTTATATTTATGTGATTTATTTCAGGAAAAAGACAAAAGTTACATTCTGTAGTTGGAATTTGAAGGAAAACATTCTAAAGGCATAGCTTCTTTATATTCTAATGAAAGTATTTACAGGGTAGGACTATTGAAATAGAGCACAGGGGAGACTGAGTTGGGGAAATATTATATAGGAAAAAAAACAGAATAACAGTCATTTTTTTTCACCTTTCTCTAAAGCAGGCTATATCTTATTGCTTTGTCAAAAGAGCAGAGATGCTTCATAAAAGCAGGCAGACCAACTTATTGCAAGACATTTTTAGCTTTTCTTTCCTTCTACCTTTCAGTCATTTTGTCTTTACAGTTAAAGATAATGTCACTTTTTGCTATTTCTCTACCATAAATTTCCAGCCATGAGGTATAATGTAAAAACCAGTTATAAAGTTTCATTGTCACTTCTAGAGATGGTAGAGGCAGATAAAATCTTTCAAAAAGTGTGATTTTTGCCACAATTCTCATCTCCCACTCTTAGGAGTTATACTCCTGGAAAATAATCTATACTTTCTCACTCTTATTTTGAGATTTAATGAGCTGTTATAAATAAGCAATTGTGACAAAAATACACTCAGATGTAGTGAGCTTAGAGAGGATGACCACCAGGAAAAGATTATTTGAAATGATTCTACCAATTCAAGTGTCACATGTAATATTTCTTCTATTTTTAAAGATGAATTCTTCACTCAACTTTATTAATTCTGTTTTCACAATCATAATTATTTTCATCAAGTGCTGATATTGAAATTGCAGGCACTTAAAGAAGCCAATTTTAGAGTATGATAAGATTTTTTTCCATCTTCATTGAGGTATAATTAACAAAATTGTTTAAGGTATATGAGTTGATGTTTTGATATCCATTGTGAATTAACCATTATAGTCAATGGTGATGACATTTTAAATCTACTTTATTGAACCGTGATAAATGTAATAGGTGTTCAAGGGCTATAATCATAGAAAAAAATCCTATCCCACAGAAATATATGAAATAAGATAAAACATATAGGTAGGCAGTTCAAAAACTTTTAGATTTAAAAACAATTTGGAAAGGCACATACCCCTACTGTTCTAATGCACTAAGGAAGTATTGTTCAGTGTCTTACAAAAGTGAATCCTCACATTTTTAATCTATCTAGGGAACATGACTATGGGCAATGTTATGTTACAACTATAAATACTGATACAACCACTACAATAAGAAGCATTGTGATGCAAGTATCACACTTAGAATGAGTCTCCTCTTCTTCTCCCCTCAGCTCCCCTCTCTATTTCTTCTCCTTCTGTCTCTGTTTCTCTGTCTTTCCTTTAATTAGCAGTATTTGCTAAGTGATCTCTTTTTCTTATTTTCTGTTCATTTATTTGCTCTAGATATAATAGGGCATGAGTCAGAATCAACTCAATTGTCACAATCTTCTAAGTCCCAGAAAAGTGATTGAGAGAGAAGGAGAATTTCAGGCGAGCTCCAGTAACCCTGCATCTGTACAGTAAGTCCCTCAAAGCTCTGACCTGGAGAAGAAGAAATGACAGAACTAAATGTGGACTGGCCCTGCCCATCTTGTAGGTTACCAGTGAGATTGATACGTGTACTCAGCAAGCGGTGCTGAAGTAAATCACATCCCTATATAAAAGGGATCTTCCCAAGAATTAGCAGCCTTTATATGAAGGGCCATTTGGAGTGAGAGATACAGATCTTATTCTAACAACTGAGGGGACAAAAGGATTTCATGACATGAAAATGAAATATATTCAGTTAAGTGGATATTTGGCTGCCTTCCTTAAGCACTCTCCAGAACAGTTCTTCATATTGTCATATGAGGAAGAAAAATAACTCTGTATTAGTTGTAATAATAGCATATAAACATTGCTTACGAGAACTTTCATATTTATAAAGTGCTTTCACACATTTCAAAATGGATCCCCATAATATCCCTATGAGATAGAGAAGTTATTTTGTCATATACAAATGATTGTATATACATTTTTCCACATGTATATATAATACATATACACACATATATATATTTACATACATAAAGTACATATTCTTATGTACTGTTGCAAACACAGAAACCTTTTCAAGATGGTAATACTACTTATAAAACCCAGACCGAGACTTTATATATTTTATATTATTGATCAGCATGCAACGAAGCAAACTGAAGTGGTTCAACAGTAACATATTCCAAATATGTATAAGGAACCAAAGTAAGTACACATCACAAGGAGTGAAATAGTCAAATTTGGAAGCTTGCAGGTCCAGTTTAACTATAACCAGCAAGGACTCTATCTTCTTAGTGCATGAACACAATAACATTTTAGCCAGATCACATTTACTCTTAATCACTCTGCTAGAAGCACTCATCGGAGAAGGCAATGGCAACCCACTCCAGTATGCTTGCCTGGAGAATCCCAGGGACGGCGGAGCCTGGTGGGCTGCCATCTATGGGGTCGCACAGAGTTGGACACGACTGAAGAGACTTAGCAGCAGTAGCAGCAGAAGCACTCATAGAGATGCTGCTCAGATACTAAGATATTGATATAGAACCTTGCAAATATACAACAAATGGTTCCAAAAAAAAAAAAATCAGAAAACCAGCTGTCAATTATATCAATATTGTTTCCAACCACATCCCTATTTCTTGCTGTCGCATACTTCAAGCATTGTGTGAGGTGGAAACTCTCATTTATTTCCAGGTTAAAGCTCTATCAAGGGAACTTTTCTCATGGTCCTGCCCTGCAGGAAAGAATAGATTACTAGCTGCCTGTGGCTCCTTCTATACCTTGACTTTAAACCTCCAATTCTAGGGGTATGATGTACATGAGACTGTCCTGATCGGTGAATACATATTTAGATTGCAACTGGAGAAACAACCAGTATTATTAACAAATGCTCACTTCCACTTATTTATTCCTAAGATGTAATGAGATAATTTGACAAAACCCTAATGATGGTTATGTGAGAGAGACAAAGATAAATATCTCATAACCACTTATGTTGTGAAAACAGAAGTTAATGAGAGAGACTTTGGAAGTTTTCATCAGTGGATTAATGAGAAGAGAGACAAAGAGTCCACTGAGTTAATTTTGTGGTCAGTGTGGCCTAAAATGTTCTAAGTCAAGGGGAAAAATAGGAAAAGATTCAATAATGTACATTTTCTTTCTGTCCCCAAGAATTTAGTTATGCATCTATATGCAGAGATGAGAGTCCAGATGTTTAAAGTCTTTAAAAAAGTAAGTTAAGAAAAGATTAACACAAGTAAAGAACTTTCTGGATTTACTCCATTTCAGAGCAACATTGTTCTATCAATATTTGAGTTTTTGAAAGTGGAGTAAACAATTAAACTCTAGAATTCATTTTATTCCTTTTTTAGTGCCACTTCATGTGCTGCCATATCAAATGATGCAATAGCTGTGGATATGTCTCGTAGTACACGTGTGGGTTTTCTTTATGATTTATTTACTGGTTAGTTATGTAAAATCCAATACTTTCCTTTGCCACCTTTTAATTTACCTTAAATTTATTTCATTTTGTATCTTTTTAATCACATCAAACCCTTTAAAAAACAAAATGGTTTGAGATGGATGAATGAGTAGATAGCTGGATGAGTAATGAGTGGAAGGATAGAAATCACCTGGAACGACAGACAGTCATAATCTGCTGGGAGTCAGAATTATCTCATAGTCTTGCTATTCATTTGCAGTATAATTGGGATCAAACAGAGAGACTTAGTTTCCTAGCTTCAGTTTCCTAGTACGTAGAATCAAGAACTTGGACTAATGATCACTAGGGTCTGGCTCAGTACAAGAAGATATATAACTGCTTGACTAAGGCATAATTCCATTTGCTAGCATGTTAAACACCAACAAGGGAAACTTGGATTTGGGGGACATATTGTCAAAACTATCCCTCATAGGCCTTTTGCAATTATAAAATGTTTTGGCCTCATTACAAGTAAGGATTTTCAGTTCAACCTGTGTAACTAATTAGTCAATTCAGTCATAATAGTTAGACTAAAGGTTCACATTGACACAGCTAGAAGCGTAGATTTACACTGTAAACATCAGTCATTATTTATTTAATTTGGAAATGTCCAAATCCATTTCAGAAAGGTCTTTGTTCAAAAACAAAACAAACCAAGAGGAAGTGTGTTCAATCACATGCATATTCTAGTTGCCCTTTTAGCATCTCCCCTCCACTACCAGCATTGTTTGGAGGTCTTTCACTCCCAAATTCTAATTCATGGGGATCCAAGAGAATCAGTTCAGTTCAGTCGCTCAGTCGTGTCCGACTCTTTGCGACCCCATGAATTGCAGCACACCAGGCCTCTCTGTCCATCACCAACTCCCGGAGTCTACCCAAACCCATGTTCATCGAGTCGGTGATGCCATCCAACCATCTCATCCTCTGTCATCCCCTTCTCCTCCCACCCCCAATCCTACCCAGCATCAGGGTCTTTTCCAATGAGTCAACCCTTCGCATGAGGTGGCCAAAGTATTGGAGTTTCAGCTTCAACATCAGTCCTTCCAATGAACACCCAAGATTGATCTCTTTTAGTATGGATTGATTGGATCTCCTTGCAGTCCAAGGGACTCTCAAGAGTCTTCTCCAACACCACAATTCAAAAGCATCAATTCTGTGGCGATCAGCTTTCTTCACCGTCCAGCTCTCACATCCATACATGACCACTGGAAAAACCATAGCCTTGACTAGACGGACTTTTGTTGGCAAAGTAATGTCTCTGCTTTTAAACATGCTATCTAGGTTGGCCATAACCTTCCTTCCAAGTAGTAAGCGTCTTTTAATTTCATGGCTGCAGTCACCATCAGCAGTGATTCTGGAGCCCAAAAAAGTAAAGTCTGACACTGTTTCCACTGTTTCCCCATCTATTTCCCATGGAGTGATGGGACCAGATGCCATGATCTTAGTTTTCTGAACGTTGAGCTTTAAGCCAACTTTTTCACTCTCCTCCTTCACCTTCATCAAGAGGCTCTTTAGTTCTTCTTCACTCTCTGCCATAAGGGTGGTGTCATCCGCATATCTGAGGTTATTGATATTTCTCCCGGCAATCTTGATTTCAGCTTGTGTTTCTTCCAGCCCAGTATTTCTCATGATGTACTCTGCATATAAGTTAAATAAGCAGGGTGACAATATACAGCCTTGACATACTCCTTTTCCTATTTGGAACCAGTCTGTTGTTCCAAGAGAATAGATTATTCCAATTCCTTTCTGAAAATTTAAACTTTCCTTTTAACTTTTCCTTTGGCTAGTGTTCCTACTTGCTTTGGCTTAAAATGGAATCTCAAAGTATCTCAAAGATACTTTGGTATCTCAGTATCTCAAAGAAAGATAAGAATTATTATTTTTTTTTTAATTTAAAAGATTAATTTCAAACTTCCTGATACCAGGTTTTTATTTTGCAGGGACTTCCCTGGTGGCTCAGACAGTAAAGAATATGCCTGCAATGCAGGAGACCCAGGTTCAATTCCTGGGTTGGGAAGATCCCCTGGAGGAGGGCATGGCAATCCACTCCAGTATTCTTGCCTGGAGAATCGCACGGACAGAAGAGCCTAGTCGGCTACAGTCCATGGGGTCGCAAAGAGTCAGGCACAACTGAGCGACTAACACTCTTTTGCATAACTTTGCTAAAATATAATTTTTTTTTGTTTCATTAAACAGGGATTCAGTTCATTTCTTTGTCTCATAAGTTCATTTTT
The DNA here is from genome assembly GCF_054371585.1 of Giraffa tippelskirchi. Lineage (NCBI taxonomy): Eukaryota > Metazoa > Chordata > Mammalia > Artiodactyla > Giraffidae > Giraffa > Giraffa tippelskirchi. The sequence goes on from NC_137278.1 coordinate 70,174,479, forward strand.
CTATGGCATTCTTTCCACATCCCTGTCTTCCCCTTTAGAGTTTTTCCTGTTAGGATGACCAGTATCAAATGCATTTAAAAATGCATGTTAGAATGAGTAAGGCATTTGTGATATCTTTATGTGGTGGGTTTTTCTATCCAGTTTGCTTGCACTGTTCTGAAACCATTGCATACATTTTAAACAGCCAAGGAATTCTGAAGAAAATAGAATGGCTTTCAAGTTTGTCATTTCCAAGAAGACAGCTGATTTATGGTCACTTTTTATAATAACCTAAAGCATCAATTGAGGGAAAAAAAGAAATGTGAAAGCTGGTTGTTTTCAAGGATATTTCAGTTTTTACCTAAATATTCATGAATGCCAATGTTCAAACATTCAAATTGGGTGAATAAGACTACAAATGGGTATTTTTTTGGCACTTAACTGTAGCACTCAGAGTAATAGGACTTTCACCTGCATTCTGCATAAACATGTTGTTGGTGAATATTTAATGAAGTAATAGAGATGGGGGCACTCTTATATTTCAATCAAAATAAGCTATTAGATTGATTGTTGTTGTTTCTATTAGTGAGTGAATTGTTCCTATGCTTTAAAGTAGAATGGGCACAATCAATTATTTGCAGCTAGGAATCACAACTTAAACCCTCTCAGAGAGTAACCATATTTTGTGCCCATCAGAAAATGCTGTGCCCAGATGAGTGACTAATTTGTTGGTGACTAATTGATCTTCATTTTCTTTGTTACTCACGTGCTGGAGCTAAAATGGATCCATCACGTATTGGATCTCAGATTGTTATTATTACTTTTATTAGATTACTGAGCATGGGATTGATATCTTTATGTGGTATCAGCTACTCAAAGAAACAAATGAAAAATAAGAACCAAAGCTTCACTGAGATGATGGAATATGCAAAGTTTCTAAACTCCTTCTACATTTTAAATAGGATTAACTAAAATTACCAATTTGATATATTTCTTTAGTGGTTTGATTTGATCATATTGTTTGAGAATTCTATATATGTCTTACAATTGGTTATTTTTGTTTTTAATTTTTTTTTTTTTTTTGCACTTTTTCTCCTTTGGTGAAAACTCTAACTTCCCCCACGTCCTAAAACTTCTTGCCGTGTAGGTTATCAGTGCAATGGTTCAGACCTAGTTTGAGGAGTTTGTGTCGCTAGTTGTGAATCATGGCTTTTTTTTTTTTTTTCTGGAAAGTTCATCTAGTGATAAATCTGATAGGAAAAACTGTCAGATTCAGTGCTGAAAGGCAGATATGAATGTTCTCTTCCTTCCCAAGCAGCTTCATGTAAACAGAAGTATCAGCCAGAACAAGTGTCCATCAGTTAGTCAAATATATCACATGTTAGGTGGCACTGTGCTAAATCAGTTGTCTCAGTCAGCTTAGTCTCAGTGTCCATCACAGCCGTGAGAGATTAGACTAAATACTGTTACAATGAAGGAGCACCATTGCTCGAGACAATTATTTTTTGTGTTGTATTCGGATGTTGGTGATGGACAGCGAGGCCTGGCGTGCTGCGGTTCACGGGGTCGCCAAGAGTCGGACACAACTGAGCAACTGAACTGAATGTATAGCTGAATAGACTGCTCCTGTGTTTTGTTTTTTCCCCTCCCCTGGCTGCACACTGCATGGCATATGGGATCTTAGTTCCCTGACCGGGGATCAAAACCATAAACATGCCTCCTGCGTTGGGAGCATGGAGTCTTAGCCACTGAACCAGCAGGGAAGTCCCCTACTGTTGCTGTTTAGAAACACAGTTTCAATTGAAATTTTAGAGTAAATCAAGAATTTCTTTGTGGGTACCAAATTCATAGTGGACGTCCTTTTGCACAGTTTAAGTGTCCTCCTTTCCTTACAAAGCAGATTTGTCCTGGTAGAGTTTTCTTGTAGGTGTTTCCATTAGAATGTTTTCAGTCTTCAGCAAAGCTGTTTACCATGAGGAATAAAGTCTAGCAATGCTATTCTGAGCAAGGGTATAATATTACAGACTAAGTTTATCTATCCTCTCATCATATCTTCTTACCACACAGACATGCAATTGTGCTATATTTAAAAAAGTGAATATGCCACAAATTCCGTCATTAAATGTGGTGATAGGCAAAAAGTCTCTCTGCAGAATAAAAATATATCAGTGTTTCTCTACTTTCTAACCCACTGAATGGTCACTACCTAATAACCCTGGACATTAAATAAATTAATGTTGATTTAGTATGTAAAATAAACTAAAAATCAACCACCTCCTGATTTTTTTAATATCTTACTGTACATTAAAAACTTCCTTTCCCTCCCATTCTGAGTATATTTTCCTCCCCTATACCAGATTGGTGTTGATCCATAAAACATGTGAATTAAGTTTCAGTGCCTTTAATTCTTGAATTGTGTACAAGTCGTTTTTTCCCTAAAGGTAAAGAAACATAAAGTAGCTGTAGCAGACATTTTGAACAAGCACAGACGTTAGCCATGAAAATATCCAGACCACTCTGAATTAGGGAAGACCAGCATGCGCTTTGACCTATGAGTAGTTAAATACACAGTTAGGGACACTTATCTAAATGCATGGTTATGAAAAGCCAGTGCCTTTGCTTGATCACTATTCTGTCTTCTTCAGCAGGTCGTCTCTTTTCTGGAAAAGGTTATAAACATCAGGGAAAAGTATATTGAAGAATAGAATTGATTAATGTGACATATTTGAGTTTCTTCTACCTCTCTTCAACAGCATGTCATAGGGAGACAGTTCCAAACACAGTGAATTAAATTTAAATTACACAGCTTTGGCTAGAAAAGTGTTTAGTTAATTCAGCCCCTGGAATGAAATTTGATTTTCCTCCCTACACTTGATCCACTTCCTGATTTTTCATACAGTGATGATTTCTATCAAGGCATCTATTGATTTGAGATCTTTTATTCACAAGACTGTTACTGGATTTTAATTTCTGAGGGAAAAATATGAAAAATGTGTAATCTTTATATCAGGGAAAGTGCACTAAAAACTAAAATATAGTTGTACAATAGGGTCATATTTGTACGGTGACTTTTTTTTTCTACTGTAAAGGGCTATAGGAGGTGCTATTTATTGTATGACCTCTTTTGTTATCTTAGGTACTGTGATTTGTGAAAGATAACACTGAGAACATTCTGACACTTTCTGTTTGCTGTGGAACTGTTCCAGAAGGCTGTGGAATTGTTCCAGAAGCCTGTGGAATGTAAAAAATAGGTCGACTTTTAAAACAAAATTTAACTTGCGCAACCTAAATAATTTAGTTTGCCTGAAACACTACACTGAGTTACTCATTTCTTGTCTATGAATTTCTTTTAGGAAGAAACTTTTATTATTTGTTTTTTATGTTTGACTTCTAATTCAGATTTAAATCTAGGAAGCAAAAGATGGAAACTTAGTTCAACCAAGTACCAATAGAGCTACTCTATTCTTTTTTAAAAACTAACAGGAGATGTTAAGTTGAGAATAATTCACATGTGCAACTTCCAGTTTAATATCTAAAATTAAATTATTTATATAGTGCAAAAAACATTAAATCAGTGCTCCATTTGTGAGATGATAATGTTGACACTATCACAACTTTTGTAAATATTTGAAAGGTGGTCCTATTCTAGTTACTTTCCATGTACTAAGTTAATCTTTACAACAACAGTGACAGTGCTCTCCAATTTTTTCAGATGAGAAAAACAAGGAACAGAACAGTTTTTGACTTTTTAGAGCAGAGGTTCTCAACTTCTGCACTATTATCGCTTTGGAAACTTTGGAGTCAGATCTTTGCTTGCTGGGGGAGCTGTCACATACATTTTAGAAGTTTTAGCAGCATCCCTGGTGACCACTCATTGAATGGTAATAGTAGCTCAGCCACTCCCACCCTCCGCCCAGCTGAAACAACTAAAACGGCTCCAGACATTACCAAATGTCTTCCCAGATGGAGGAAGGGAGAGAGGACCACATCACTGCCAGGATGAGAAACACTAGATTAGAGAATTTGTCCACATCTTGCTCCTCCTCCCCCTCCACCGACCAAGAACAAAACAACGTCCCTTTTCGGATTTCATCAAAAGAGTTAAAATTCCTCAAGGAAAATGAGAAAGTTTTTTCTAACTTGAAATTAATTTTAAAGAGTATCCACTGTAGTTTAAAAAAAAAAAAACAGAGTAGCTTTCCACTTGAAGTTGGCTTTTGAAAGGCAGATTATCAGTTCTGGGGCGAACTGGAACAATTGACCTGGCAGACCCCTTAATCCAATAACTTGTTATTATCAAGTCAGTTTGGATGTTATTCTGAGAGACGTGCTCGTGCCAAAAGAAGGATGTGCTCTTGCCTTTTAAAGCTCACTTTAATGAAAGTTACCTAAGTGACTATCACACCAATTGCTGGTGGCTATCACTGGCATTAACAGTTACAATTCCAGGAAAACCAGATTTGAACTTCTTCTTTTAATATGACAGCAGCAAAATAAATGAATTTGGTCTCCCAACTTAATTGCCAAAAGGAATTAAGAGAAGAATAATGTGAAACCATCTCAAAATACTATTAAAAATACTATATAAAGTTATATTGTGAAGCACTAACATCTGAACAAATTCTTTATTCTTAATTAATTAAAGACCTTGTTCTTGAAACATTTTGAGCCTAATTTTTGTCACAAATATACATCATCCCTTGTCTCCATTTTTCAAAGTGACACTATTTATATATTTATACTTCACCCTCTATTGGGCTTCCCTAATGGCTCAGAGGGTAAAGAGTCTGCCTGCAATACAGGAGACTTGGGTTTGATCCCTGGATTGGGAAGATCCGCTGGAGGAGGGAATGGCAACCCACTCCAGCATTCTTGCCTGGAGAATCCCTATGAACAGGAGAGCCTGATGGGCTACAGTCCATGGGGGCGCAAAGAGTCGGACATTACTCAGTGATTAAGCACGGCACACTTTACCCTCTATTAGATACTCCCTTAATAAAAATATATTTTATCATATTTCTTCTTTTTTCTTTCCTTTAAGACTCCTATTATAATTCTACTTTTCAATAAGGATTTCATCAATATTGCAGTTCTGAGTATTGTCTAAACAGTTATTATCTCTTAATCCTTAACAGATGTAATGAGATATTTTCCTTCTTGTACCTTGAATTCCTTCTGTGTTGCCTTAGCTTTAGCCAAATATGATGCAACCTTCAGTTTCCATGAAATATCTATCCTGAGTTTACTGCTGCTTATAAGTGACAGTAAAGAATAGCCTTTAATGCTTGTAAATGTGTTGATTATGTGACTAACTGCTAGGATTTACACACTCTGCTTTTTATTACACTGATGATCATCTTCTTTGCTATGTGCAATGAAGCAACAAAAATGTCACAAAGAAAACTGTCACCTCTATCCTGTTTGCTGTAAAATACCATCCCCCCAGTACTCTTCATTTATTCTGAAACTTTAATGGTGGCAAAGACAATGGGGGAAAAATGCCTGATATCTGAATAGTACAAAGATGAGAATTGAGTGTGAAAGCTCAACAAAATTTTTTAAAAATAACTTCCATGAACTATATTTGCTGCCCTTTTTGCATCAGTGAAAAAATATTCTCTGCTTAATCTGTGTTTCCTAATAAAGACAGGCTATATCCCAAAGATACATTGAATTCTACCTGATCATGAATATAAAAGATTATAGCCGTTCTGCTTTTAGGAAGCCAAGCACAAGAGCAGCATAAAGCCCACTGATGCATACCTTGTAGCACTCCAGGGCTGTAATAAATTTCAAATCATCTGTTTCTGCCAGGCTGTTTTTTAAACCTCTGTCTGCTCCTGTGTGCAGCTTCACCATGCAGTTAAATGGATGAGGATCTACAAGTTGGCTGCCACCTATCCTCATGAAAAATAAGCTAGAATCAAGGTTTCACAAATATGCCAATTCTTCCATGAGGAACCTAACATATGTTGAAGAATGTAAGCTCTGTGTCCTTGGGAAGGGAAATATTGTATTTGGTTTCTCAATCTGTCAGGGAAATGCAAATGGTGTTTAGTCCACACGACAAAGATGAAAAGATCTGTTAGGTCCCGTTAAAGTAATCTACTGAATGTGATTCTTTTACAGACCACAGATGACATCCTTGTGGCCTCAGCAGAGTGTCCCAGTGATGATGAGGACATTGACCCCTGTGAGCCGAGCTCAGGTGGGTTAGGTTAGTCGACTTTTTTTCTTACTTTCTTTGGCTCAACTGTAAATCTTTGTTGCATGCTATAGTCCTTAAAAAAAGATCCTTGCGCGTATATCTAGAAGTCCTCCATATGAAAAAACACCTCACTGTAAGATGAGTTCTTAGTTTTTACATGGATACAGTTACCTACATTTATTGAAAAAAAAAACAAAAACAGTTTTTAAAACAAAACCCACCAAGATTATGTATTTCAGAAAAAGCAGTAGAGGACAGCACACAAGGCTTGTACCTTACTGTTCACATTGTATTAGCTCACAATGTAATTTTCAATATAACTGTTTAAGGGAATCTCCCTTGGGTCACCTACAGTAAAACTGCAAAGCTTAAAAATTGCATTGCATTGTGGGAAATTATTTGACCTTTCTACTGACAAAAAGTCTTCACCTTTCATTCTGCCAGCAAATTATCTTAAGTGATATATTTCTGAATTTTGAAAGTAAGAGTATTATGGCAGTACAGGTACAGTCTTTGATTCATTTAATAGAGACATGTTTGAGTCTTCCCATGTCTCCCTAAAATCCAAGTTGATGTATTTTAACTCTAGGTGATACATAATTTACCCTCCTTCTTTGTGGTAAAGTATGATTAATACATAAATACGGCTTCCCTGGCAGCTCAGTGGTAAAGAATTTGCCTGCCAATGCAGGATCCCCGGATCAAGAAGATCCCAGGAGAAGGGAATGGCTACCCACTCCAGTATTCTTGTCTGGGAAGTCCCATGGACAGAGAAGCCTGGCAGGCTACAGTCCATGGGACCACAAAAGAGTTAGACGTGACTTAGCGACTAAGCAACAGCTGTTTACCTGCAGCCTTGCACCATCAGGTGGTAACTGTGGACCCTGAAAATGAGTGACTCATAGCCTGAGTTTCATCTACATACTCATAATACCAAGTATTAGGGTAATTTGCATTAGTTTCCTTTGTAAGCAGTTTCTTAAGATCCAGTATTTGTCTTGTTTAGGGTTCAAATCATTAAGGCAGATATGGACTCACCACTATGGGATAACTCATGACCTCTGTAGATGTCACCTGTTACCCCAGGAGAACTTCATATCATAAAAAATTAATGTGTGATTCTTCTGAAGAATATAATTTTTATCTACTCATTCTGATATTTGAATAAAAAATGATTCATGATACATATGTTGCACCTCCTCTTGAATATCACTTCCCTGCACTGGCTATAACTACTGACTGTCAGCACTTAAAGCAGCTTCTGAGTGCCCGTGAGGAGCAGAAGCTCAGCTGTCATCTCTCAGCAGGAGAAGGTTCTGAAGGTCCATCCTGGCTGTCTTCCCATCTTTCTTTCTCTCACCTCCATCCCACATATCGAAATTCTCAGCCTCCAGAACATTTTTCATATACAGTTATTAGAATGTGACCTGATGATCATCCATTCCCTTTTAGTTGTCTAGACAGACGTGGTCCTTTCCTGATACTGTTCTGGGCCCCCTCTTTTTTTTTTTTTCTTATTCTCTCTGTGTTAGTCAAAAAGGAAAAACTAGTGCTTTTTTGTCCATCATGTCAGTCCATCTCTGTGCCTTATCCCTCCCTCAAATGTCTTTTTTTCCCCATTTCTCTTATTTTCATGTTCCTCACCAAGACTGTCCTTTTTTGTACCTTCTCTGAGGTCTTCCAGCATGGAGCATTCATAAAACCAAGTCTGGTATTTGTTATACATTGATATGTGTGCGTCTATATTTGTATTAATTTGCTTTTGTTCTCCCAGTTAACACGAGAGAAGTTGATTTCTTCCAGTATTTTCTACTTGATTAACATAATGTTGAAAACAGTCTAGGTTCTTACTAATTATAGTACTTGCTAGTTTTCCTCTGGGCCAAATCCTTCTTTTGCTGTCTGAGTGGAGGCTATCATTTTCTTTATATAGAATCCTCACCTTGAGTACCTAGTAACTTCATTGTAAGAAGTCTAATTACATTTTAAATTGTCCCTTTTTTTTTTTCCCTTCTTGAGCATAGTTAAATGATCCATGCTTCTAGCCACTGCTCCTAGGTCTTACTAACCTTTCCTTAGAGACTAGTTTTCTGTCTTTCCCTTTGTCTAGGTCTCTGGCTCTAAGAAGAGAATGGTGGGCATGCAGAAAGAGAGAGATTATCACCCCTTCTTTTTTTTTAAACCATTTTGTCATCTTCCTCTTCTTTTTTATTCACTGGGCTTTGTTAAATATTATAACACCAAGGGAAGGCAATGGCACCCCACTCCAGTACTCTGGCCTGGAAAGTCCCATGGACGGAGGAGCCTGGTAGGCTTCAGTCCATGGGGTCGCTAGGAGTCGGACACGACTGAGCGACTTCACTTTCATGCATTGGAGAAGGAAAGGGCAACACACTCCGGTGTTCTTGCCTGGAGAATCCCAGGGACGGGGGAGCCTGGTGGGCTTCCGTCTATGGGGTCGCACAGAGTCGGACACGACTGAAGCAACTTAGCAGCAGCAGCAGCAGTAGCAGCATAACACCAAAAGCAAGGAGCAGCTTGTTAATAACATACTCCAGATATTTTTTCTGCTTCTCTCTTCTTTACTAATTTCTCTCTTATCTGAAACAGTAGTGTTTATTTTTCTGTTCATTACTCGTTCATTAGCATGTAGTGAGAATCTTTACCACATAAGAAAAGCTCCATGAGCAGGAAACCCCTTTATGTTGTTCCATGTAAGATTTGTTGCATGAATTTTGATTTTGTTCCACAACCCGGAAATCTGCTGCCGGATATTCAAGACACAGTAGGAACTGACTCCATGTGATGATAGCTGTGACACTCTTGTACCAAGTCTAGTTTTACTTGCCCTCCTGTCTCAGTGTTTCTTTCCTTATTCCCTAGTTTTCAATTCATCAGTTCTTCTTAAGGCTTAAACTTAAGATTCAGTTGTTTTATGACATCTTCCACCATAGGCTTTTCTTGTGATCTTACCTCCCCTAGATGGTGTCTTGATAGTATAGTCCATGCATGGTTTCCCTTTCTATATTAAATTCTGTGATTTCTCTTTTCTGCACTGGATTTTTCTATCCAATTCCCTGTAATTTTTTTTTTTAAGACCATCTTTAATAATTCATGCAGTGTTGCTCTTTTGGCATAATTGGCTCTGTTTGTGTGACAGCTTCTGGTGAAATTCTTAGTTCATATGATTTTTTCCTATTTTCCAACTGTTTGTTTTTAATTGAGGAGTTGTTTTTTGTTATCCTCTTTAAGTATTGTTTACTGCTAGGATAGCCTTCGTCTGATCTCTTAAATAGTGTCTCCTTACTTGCTTTGTGTCTTGAACACGAAATAACATAATCAAAAATTGCAGTTGCTGATATTATTAGACTTTGGGTACTATTAGATATACCTCGATAAAAATGATGTCAGGTATCAGCAGGTTTTCTTTGGAGAAACTGATTTTTTTAGGAAAGTAGTATATTGGGTTAAATATTTAGAACTGGATATACCTGCTAAGCAACAGAGTCAGGTTCAGTCCCTGGGTTGGGAAGATCCCCTGGAGGAGGAAATGGCACCCCACTCCAGGACTCTTTCCTGGAAAATTCTATGGACACGGAAGCCTGGTGGGCTAAAGTCCATGAAGTCGCAAAGAGTTGGACACAACTGAGCACACACACAGCAGCGGCATACCTGCTCTGCACTTTTGCTACTCCTTAAGCAAGTGAAGACAAATATTTTTGTAAAGAGATCCATATTTACTTTTATAGTTGGACTACCCAAATGTTCTGTATATTTCATACCAATGTCTTTCAGTCTCCCTGAATATTTACATATGAAATTGCTCTAATCACCCTGCCCAAAGCTCTCCCCGAAATGCCTTCTTCTTCTCTGAAAATGAGCTATGCTTATCATTTAGGTGTCTTCCTAAAGCTACTGAGCACTCACTAAGGCATTAATGAGGTGAACAGGAAAACATCTGGCATCATCTTGAACACAAGTAAATTAATACCTTTTATAAAATGCTTGATAAATTTGAATACCATGCACTTCCACCCAGATGTGTTAATGAAGAGAGAGGTTGAATATTTATTTGGTGGATTGTCAGTCTCGCCACTGACCAAAGAGCGTTGAGAACTAGTGTGCACTCACTGTTGTGTTAAGCCCTGGGGAAAAAAATAGAAAGTTTGCACCTTCAGTTCCATTCTACAAAAGGACAACTTTCATTCTACCCGTTTTTCAGCTATTCTCTATAAGCAACAGGCTCTTCAATTTTGACATTAAAATAACACCTGTATTTCAGTTTGTTACAAGAATTAAAACTAACATATTGGACAGAGGAGCCTAGTGGGCTACAGGTCATGGGGTCACAAAGAGTCAGACATGACTGAAGTGACATACCGTAGCATAGCATGTATATAAACCTACTGCAATGCCTGGCACAAACTAGAGCATAAATGGTGGCTTTTCTTTTTCCCAATTCAGTTATATAAAAAAGAATATTCAAGCTATTTTTTTCCCTTTTACATAAAGCTGTTACTTTTCCTGGCTGAAAATTGGTGGGCAACTGATGAAATCACTAAGGCCTCCTGATGGGAACTGTACATGTTGAAACTAGATCAGGAGCAACCCCCTGTGTGGGAACACATGGAACTCAATTATACTTGATTCCAGCCACACTGTCCGGTGTGGTTAGCATCAGATGACAATTTCACACTGTTATAAACAGTGTTTTAGAATATGAGAGGGTGGCTGTTCAATCCAGCAGGTCTAATGGAACCCCAACTCTTAGTCGACAGGTGGAAATCTGAAGCAGCCATTGGCAACTAGGTCGCAGGCCACCGTTGCCCTAAAATGCCTGGCTTTAGCTATCTGGACGTGTGAGGAGTGGCTGACTTTTCCTTCATATTTTTGTCAAAAGCACTTGCTCCTTCTAGGGCTTTCCCTTCATCCTAGTGATATGGTTGTTAGAGTAAGTGAATTAATATATGGATAGCATGTGATAGAACAATGCCTTGCTCATGATACATGCAATATGAATGTTTGCTGTTATAATATATGTATTATATAAATATACATGTTTTCCAAGACTTCTTTTTTCACTGAAACACAGTTTTTATGAAACAGATTACTTTGATTTATTAATAAATTGACAAATAACAACACCATAAACCACTGAAGTTCCACAGTAACCCTTAATCATGTCAGTACATCCTAATTTTGAGGTCTTCTTCTAAATAGATTCTTCTTTCTCAAAACTCCTGAAGAAATTGAAAAAGGTGATTTTTATGTTGCTATCTGAGACCTAAAGGAAGATAATGATCTTCTTTGGTATGGGAACTTCCTGATGAAAACTGGTTTGTCATTTGTTACAAACAGAGCATTATCAGGTTTGTTTCCTGGGAGCCCTATTTAGGGAGGAAAATTTCCTCTTAGATATAGAATACTTCAAATAATATGTTTATTCTCTTTTTGTATGAATGTGGGCAGTGGGTAGCTCATAGGATATGGGGCCACTCTCAAATCAGTTAAACCTTTGTTGATGGAGAGAAAGAAAAACTCTGTTGAATAACAAAAACTCAGTGTAGTAATAGAAGAAAAGAATTGTCATTTGGGGGCAATCTCTTAAACATTAGTTGAACCAGTGGGGATGAGAGTACAGTCCCTCAAAAAAATACTGTTTGTGGACTTCCCTCGTGGTCTAATGGCTAAGACTCCACTATCCCAGTACAGGGGACCTGGGTTCAATCCCTGATTGGGGAACTAGGTCCTACATGCCGCAGTGAAAGAGCCTGAGTGCTGAAACTAAGACCCAGTACAACCAAATAAATAAATATTTAAAAACATATTGTTGGTTGCCTATCGGTTGATCAGACTTCGGGATAAATGAGTAATAATAGATAACAATAGCAACTAACAATTTAGCAAAGATTTGTTCTGTGCTCATCATTGTCCTTAGTTCTTTATGAGCATTATTCTATTTCATGATTTTGCCAAATTGAAGTATTTTCATAGCTAAGGAGATTCAGAGAAATTAAGTTACTTTTTCGTAATACAAGAGAAATAAGACACTCTCTAGTTCAGGAAAAGTGGCACTTTAATTTCTTGGAATGCAGAAAGTTGTTCTTTTAGAATTCAGGCACCTCACAAATATAAGATTAATTTTTTAAATATTCATTTAAATAATTTCTATGGCTGGCATAAATTTTAGATTTGATGGCAAAAGGTCCTTTACATGTATTACTATTCATTAGGCTAAATTTGCTGCAATTACTAGGCAATTTCATATGGTTTTCCAGTGTGCTATTTTGAGAAAAGATCAGAGGATTTCTATTGAACTGATCCCATTAACCACATTAGAAATAAAAACATGTATATTGCACAAAGTGCATCTTTTTATTAACTAAGTAATTACAATCATTTAAAGGAATGTATTACTTATTAGATCATATTTTTAGAGGTTGATTAGAAGATAATTTTGTGGTACATTTAAATTTGGGGTATTTATTATGTAATTATTCAAAAGCAAGTTTAATTAGCCCGTAATAGCCAACACATTGCTGTTAAAATGGGGAATTTTGAGCTGTAGCCAGCAAAACAGCAGTGATGAGTGCTCCATTTTTGGAAACATCTAGAGCAGCCCTCTTGAAGAGTCACACCAGAGTCAGTGGTGAGGACCCAGCTAATCACACGGGTACGGGACAAAACAGCTGGAGCTTGGGCCCTGATGGGCTAGGTGGCTTTCAGTGCGTGACACACTGGTGGAAGAACTGCCTTTTTCCATATAAATTTAATTCTCCAGAAAACTGGAATAAAAATGAATTGCTGTGTAGTCAAAATGGAAGAAAGTCATTAGACATCATCTGCACTTTTCCCACTATTTTTCTGAGAGCAGAAATGACAAAACAAAATTATCTTGAACAGAGTTAAACAGGCAAGGGAGATCCATTCAAGACAATTGTAGAGAAGGAGCCCACAATTCGATCTGAGCTCAATTCAATGTGAAAAAAAAAACTGGAGAGTTTTTAAGGGCTGGAGTGAAGGGCTCATAGTCCATATACCTCCTGTTTTGTCTAATTGGCTTCACCTAAAGAAACACTAAACCCTCTCCTTTGAATATCTTCAAGGCTAAAGGTTGTTTTATGAATTGGAGCAACGTGCACTGCCTCAAGGTAGGCTCCTATTTTCCCCACAGAAATTGGAAGAAGGAGAGCCGTCCTTCCTTGAAAGCTAGGTTTCAAAGTGAGGGCGCCTAGATCCTGGAAAAAAATGATCCTGGGTGGTAACACTGAAACGAAGTTTTAAAAATATTTACACATCAAAGGAACAGAGAAAGAATTTGGAATTACAAATTTTCTGAAGTAAATGCTCTAAGAAAAAGGAGGCCAGGGCCCTAGACACAGGATGGGAGCTGTCTGAAGTTTGGCCAAGCTGTGGGGAAGGTTAGAGTCTTGTTTAGAGAAGACGATCCCACCTTTTAAGACAACCTGTTTCATTTATCACAATTAGTTCCTACCAGGAGATTACTAGAAAACAAAATAACAAGCAAAAGATGGCTTTTGTTTGTTTGTTTGTTTCTAGAATATAGCCACTTTTATTGAACATTAATTATTTTGACCTTTCTGGTTTGAGAATTTTTGTTTCATGATATAATGGAGTGGATCGTTGTCCCACCTTGGGAAAACTCAAGGGCGTTTTGTAAGAATTGTGATATGCAACAGGAAGGGAGTATTAGTTATGATTGTAACTTTGGAGTCACAATCTGAACTAGTTTGAGTTGCAGAACTAGTTTGAGTTGCAGCTCTTCCTGGTCTTGGGAAGTTACTTAGTATCTTTGAGGCTCAATTTCCTTTTATGTAAAATGGGGAAAATGGGGTGATAGATTGAAAGATGCACACACAGTGTTTAGCAGAGACCTGGCATGTACTAGGACTGTAACACATGATTATTATAAACCCAGTGGTGAGCGGAAGATCTGTTTTACTGTTTTTGTGCTAGGAGATGCATTATTCTACCTTGAGGGAAGCTCTTCACAAGGCAGACAGATTTGATCTGGATGGAAAATAGGCACAGTTCCTTTTGCTGTTAGAATGAGTTCTGTTCACACATGTAAACTAATTGTGATTGGCCGCTTACAGGAATTACTTAGCAAATAAGTGAGTTGACTGAGTTAGATTAAGCATTTACTTGAAAGTCTGCAAAAAGTACAATTGCTAATACAGAACTGTCCTGCAGTAAATAACAGAAAAATCTACTCATGTATATAAAATAAATTTCTAGGCAGCCTGCATATTAGTATATATATCCAACCTTCAAACATTAATAACATTTTTAAAGTCCTTATTAGAAAGGTTCAAAATACCACAAGCCTTTCTAAAGTGTGACTTGTCCTGTTGAGCTTTAGACAGAGACAATGAGATGGACCACTGTGCTTTAAAATGGTTCCCCAATATTGTAAAGGGAGAAATGCAACATAGGTTTAGGAAAATATAGGGTAGTGAAAGTGTTAGTTGCTCAGTCTTGTCCAACTCTTTGCTCACCCCACCCCCTACCCCCCACCCTGGCCCAAGGTCTTCTGTCCATGGAATTCTCCAGCCAAGAATACGGCAATAGGTAGCCATTCCCTTCTCCAGGGGACCTTCCCAATGAACCCAGATCTCGTGCATCACAGGCAGATTCTTTACTGTCTGAGCCACCAGGGAGCCCAATTTATAGGCTAAGTCTACCTCTAATGGAAACATGAAATGCGGGAAGAATGAAACCCCATTTTATTGTCATTTGTGTCCAATACAAGCTTTGATAATGAAATTCTTTTCTTGTGGAGTTTTCTTGATATTTTATTAATTACATTTACTAAGATGGTAACAGAGGAAAGGTAACATAGTTTGAATACTTCTCTACAGGGCACGCTGCTTGCATGAAGAGCCCATAGCTTTCTTTGTTGGTTCACGTGCTCGGTGTTGGTTCAGGAGCAGCAAATACTACAGCAGGCTTTAGTCTGCAGGTCTCATCTCATGTCAGTTGACTTGTTGGTTAGATCACTTTTGTCATTCGTAGCTCCTCACTCATCCTCAGTATTTTAAGAAGCCTGGCATTTGGAATAAAATAAGAAAGACAAGAATATTTTATTCAATGTCCAGGTTTAAAAAAGGATGTATTAAAGATGCCAGTACAGCCAGAAGCCATCGATTAATTTTTAAAAATTAGTAGAGAAGTAGTAATATGTGGTACACAGATGTGTACATATATGTACATAAATGTTACATAATATCAATTCAGTTCAGTTCCGTTGCTCAGTCGTGTCCGACTCTTTGTGACCCCATGAATCGCAGCACGCCAGGCCTCCCTGTCCATCACCAACTCCTGGAGTTTACCCAAACTCATGTCCATCGAGTCAGTAATGCCATCCAGCCATCTCATCCTCTGTCATCCCCTTCTCCTCCTGCCCCCAATCCTTCCCAGAATCAGGGTCTTTTCCAATGAGTCAGCATGAGGTGGCCAAAGTTTTGGAGTTTCAGCGTCAACATCAGTCCTTCCAATGAACACCTAGGGCTGAGCTCCTTTAGGATGGACTGGTTGGATCTCCTTGCAGTCCAAGGGACTCTCAAGAGTCTTCTCCAACACCGTAGTTCAAAAGCATCAATTCTTTGGCACTCAGCTTTCCTCATAGTCCAACTCTCACATCCATACGTGACTACTGGAAAAACCATAGCCTTGACTAGACAGACCTTTGTTGGCAAAGTAATGTCTCTGCTTTTTAATATGCTATCTAGGTTGGTCATAACTTTCCTTCCAAGGAGTAAGCGTCTTTTAATTTCATGGCTGCTATCACCATCTGCACTGATTTTGGAGCCCCCCAAAATAAAATCTGACACTGTTAATATAACATAGTAATATTACCACATCTACCACTAAAATCTTACATTTCATTAACCAGACTTTGGAAATCAGACTGAATTCACATCCCACTTCACCCATTTGCTGTGTAATCAGAAGCCAAACATTGAACCTCTGTGTACTTGACTTTTTACTTCTGCAAAATGACATGAATAATGTTAATTACTCATGATACCGTTGTGCTGATAAAAGAGACAATGCATGTAAAGCACTTAACACTGAGTTGCCACCTAGAAATTTGATAATACTAATTAGCTTTTATTAGTAGTACCAACAAATTAACTGAGGAGTCAGCTATATATAATGGAAATAGACCTACCTATAACCACAGGCAAGGGTGAAAAATGTTAGTAATTAACACTTTAGCATCCAGAAAGCTTTATAAACTCTTTCTGGATTCTAGCAGCATCAAACTTTTCTCAGTAGCCATTATGAAACTAATAAGACAAGAGCAGTGCTTCAGTTCAATGTATGTAAGTTGCTAAAATGGCAAGAGGACACATATCATCTGTTATTCTTATTTGGGCGGGGGCGGAATTTAATGCAGGTCTCTGCCCCACAGAGTTTCTGAGAGAAGGAATGATTAACTTTGCCCCATGCTATTATAATTGACTAGCTCTGCCTCCTAAGACCTTCAGAAATGTTCTGGGCTAAGTGACTTAAATCAGCAGAGCCACCATACCCTTCCCCCCATGATGGATGGCTTGTCTTCCGTATTCCCCAATTCTAGGCTTGACATACCTCCTTCTAATGGGCTCAGTAGGGAAGCTGTCTAATCTTTCACCTTAGCTATTGCACTTTAACCAAAAAGAATATGACTTTTCCCAACAAAAGGAAATTGAGACAGCAATAGTTTCATGACAGGAATATAAAGATGATCACCCAAAGTGAGGAGACCCAGTTTTAAATCAGGAAAACTGCACACTGCCCCATCACCCAGCATGACCTGCACTTACATAAAAGCTGTCCAGAAAGCCTGGCAAGAGACAGGGCTCTGAGAACCCAGCATACAACTCTGCTATAGGAATTCTGCTGTGAGTACAACATAGAATTCAGAGCAGGGAAGGAAAGAAGACAAGAAGAAATGACCTAATCATTTTAGAAAGAAACACTAAAACCTAATCAAAACAGTTCTTATTTCCATGATAATAAGCTTCTCTGTCAGATATGACCAAAGAGTGGTCTCAGGCGATTGATTTCCTGATACCTAGAAACATAAAATCTTGTAATAAAATTTTGAAAGTGGGAGAAATTTAATTCACTCCGACTGTGGGAGCTGGAGAGTGCTGATCCATAAAGATAGACTGTTTCGCAGATAAACAGAAACAAGCTCTACATGCAACTTAACAATTAATGGCTTGAAACAACAGGCCCCTTGGTATAAATGGTCATTTTGCCACCTGAATTCATGGGGCCTCCATTCATGAAAGAATGAATACAGAGACCTCCTCAGTGATAACATTCCTGGTGGAACTGGACAGTGCCATGGCTGACTGACCATGGGATGCTGGATGTATCACAGAACTGTCTTATTGTTGGGAAGGCTGCTGATTCAGTCCCTTTTGTGTGGAAGACACAGGGGAGATAATCAGACCAGCATTGTTTTTACATGGCACTTTATCTTCCTCAGAGCACTCGCACATTTATCTACCTGGTAGGATCCTCAGAGTGACCCTGGGAGATAAATAATGTACCACTGTTATATCTCTGATGAAAAAATGTGAGCAGAGGATAATGACGTTCAAAGACTCATTCAGTCAATTAGGGGCAGTGCCTGGACTAGATCTAAAATATATATATATATTATTTTTCCACTTTACTGTGCTTTCCTAAGATTCTGTGGGAAGGCAAACTCCTTCTACTGCAAAGGACAGATAGATGGCAGGAGGTGGGGTGGAATGTGGCCAGAAGGGGTGGAACTGGACACTCTTTAGATGAGAGGCCTAAAAGGGTTCAGTTCTTCAGGAAAGGGAAAAATTGGGGATACTGACAAATGTTCTGCAGTCACAAGTGCTGATGCATCGAATGCATAAAACTGTAACAGCCAGAGACACACTGGAGTTTGAATTTTGTCTGTGCCACTTGTGAAACACACATGACATGGCCTCTGAGACTCAGTTTCCTTTCCTGTAAAGTTGTAATAGCAACTACAGAGCCACTATGAGGAATAACTTAGATAAAGTGCAAAGCCCAGAGCCTATCACATAATAATAATTCAATAGAGATAACAGCTACTAACTAAATAGAACAATAAAAAAATTTTTAGCCTGGCAGTGAGTCAGAAGGCAGAGTAGCCCACTGAGCATCAGTTGACTGTTAAGTCACATGAAATTCTATCTACTAAAGGTAAAGCCTTATATCATTTGAGAGGAAATTAACAAAGGGGTTTATAATAATTTAATATATTTAAGTAAGTTAATCCCAAGGTATTATGAAATCTTCTCTGGAGTTCTCAGAAGCCTGACTTTACCTATAAATTATGAGAAAATAAAGGTGACTGTAGCAACTTCTGTCAGAGAATTGGAAGGAATGCTATAAGATTCACGTGCATATGTGCATATACACACTCACACACACACTCCTCATTACTGCAGCTATAATCATAGTGCCATTTTCATCTTACTAGAAGCCAGATTCCTCCCAGATTCCTGGTTCCAGACTTAAGGATTCCTTGGAATGAATCCCCTGGTTTTGTATAGAGTGACTGTTCAACTTTCCATATGTAAAAAAAAAAAAAAAAAAAAAAAAACTGAATATGTCTTAAGAAAGGTGATTTCTCAGTGCATGTATTTCTAGGTGTTTTAGTCAATGAACTTCCAGGGAAAGAAACTATTTTGCTATCAAAGAGTTTAGTTGACTTGAAATCAATAATGGAGAGTATCATCACTATTTCAAAATATAACTCCTCTTGCATTTACTGAAATGTGGTACATTTTGATGAAGAACACAATATAGAATATATGATATAGAATCACCAGGCTCTCTTGCTTTGAAACCAACTTTCTCAATTATTGCCAAATGGCTTTTCTTCTACTTGACAGTTACGGAAAGTTTGACCTGGCCTGACTGATGAGGCCCTTTTCAACCATCTTACTCTAATAGCCACAGGAGTAAAAAGTACCCTAGAAACTTCTGAAGCTGCTTTGCTGAGTTTGAGAAAAGAGCTCTAAATTAGCTCTCAACTATTTGTAGTGCTGTGGATATCAGATAAGGGTAATATAAATATTAGGCACCCAAACAAATCAAACTGAAGACTACTAACCTGGTTGACTTCAAATAACTTGGCGCTTAGTCACTGGAATTTAAGCAACCTATATATGGAGGCTTGAAAGAAAGTGAAAATCTTAGTTGTTCAGTCGTGTCCACTCTGTGACCCCATGGACTTCAGCCCACCAGGCTCCTATGTCCATCGGATTCTCCAGGCAAGAATACTGGATAAGGTTGCCAGTCCCTTCTCGAGGGGATCTTCCTGACCCAGGGGTCAAACCCAGGTCTTCCACATTGCAGGCAAATTCTTTATGATCTAAGCTTTAGGAAAAGTAAACACAGCTATGATACCTGCACAATGATCCCAGTTCACTTAAGCAGAGAAGTGTTTTCTGGTTTAATTAAATAAACACTATCATTACTTCTTTTACTGAAGATATTATAGGAGGTGGGTGTTAGGAAAGTATTGAGATAAAAGCATTTTATAAAGAAATATGCAATATCATCATCAATGTTTTACCTACTAGTTTACTACCTTTACTCAAAGCTTTGAAATCAAAGATCTCTCACATTTTCTTAATCATTACATCCATCCCAGTCCACTCCTGAAAATTTATAAACTTAGAAAAATCTCTTCCTCTATTAAGTCAGAAAACATACGTTTTGCAGCTTGTGTGTTCAGTCTTCATTCAGTGTTTGGAGGGGAGGAAGGTGGTGGGAAAGAGAAACAGAATCAGAGGAAACTGTCAAAAGACTAGCAGTCTAGTATGGAAGAGAATTAGCAAAGCAATAGAAGTGTAAGATTTCACAATAATATAGGATCCATACTAAAGTGGATGATGTTGTATGTGGTTGAAAGAAGATAAGAATAGAGTTGGGTTTTCTGCAAATTCTCCCATGTGTCTTCTTGGTTTATGTTTTTTTTCTAACTTCACGCTATTCTATCTCATGTCTTCCTTCTTGAGAAATACTTGATGGCTTTCCAGGGTTCAACTGAGAGGCCTCGGTCCTGCTCCATTAATGCTCATCCCAAATAACTTCTATTGGGACAACCCTTTGCTGATGTCCTGACCCCACCCTCTTTATTATCTTTCTTAGCACCCAGTATTTGTGCCTTCTTGTGTTATTTTTTTAATTTAAAATTGTTCTGCTTGTTTTCTTACATTTTCTGTTTCATTTTGAATATACTGAAAGTTCTAAGAAGGTGGAACCCAAGGCTGTTTTGTATACCTTGGTGTTAATGCCTTATATAGTGCCTAGTAAATTGTTACTTAATACATATTTCTTGGAATTTTTAATTAATTTTTTTTCTATTTAACTTTATTTTTCCCTTGTGTCCCACCTCCATACATTAACCAATGATGACAGCTTGGCATGAATCTTTCATACACCTTCACCAAGTTCCTATGAACATATATAAATAGAGGGTTGTTTTTCTCTCTTGTCACATAAAAATTAGAAGCATACTCTATGAATTCAATTTGATTTTCTCCTTTCCTAATGTATTATGGACATCTTTCAGGTCAACAGAATTTTCTCCAATTCCTATTTTTAACTCTGTTAAAATTCTAGGGTATAGGTGTGCCATAATTATGGGTGTCCAATAAATTTTGGAATAATTTACTCAATCATAGCCCTGTTAATGAGCTTTTAAGTTGTCCTTTTCTTTTTTTCCTCACAACATGATCAGCAAACATCCTGTATTTATATGCATGCTTGTGTATGTAATTCTTTAGACTATATTCTCAAAACTGAGGCTGCTTGATTAAAATATTTGTGTATTTTTTACCATTACTATTGTAAATTTCAAACATAAACTAAATTAGAAAGAATTGTATAATGAACTCACATCCACCCATCAGCCAGCTGCAATTTAATCTTTTTTAAATTTTAATAGATGTTAGATTACTTTCTAAAAATTGAGAAATTCATATTCTCACCAGCACAATTGTCTATTTCACAAGCAGATGTTCTAACCAAATTATCACCTTAATTCACTTTATTCTTCCAAGTTTTTGGGGGAAAAAAATACCTCCTTATTTTATTTTGACTTACCTTCTAGTGAAATTGGGCATCCTGTCCTACATTTATCAACCATTTGGATCTTCTGTTCTCCACTTGCATGTCTCTATTTTCGTCCATTCTTCCAGTGAGTTTTTGCGTTTGTTCATAGCACTTGATACATGTTTTTATATTTTAGATAAAATATAACTCTTTATATAACTCTTGGTCTGTCATATGTACTACAGATATTTCTCCTTTCTGATCTGCATTTTCACTTCATTAGTGACACCTTTTTCCACATAAAATTGTTATTGTTTATGCAGTCAAGTGTGATGATCTTTTGATGCATGGCTTCATTCCAAGGACTATGATCTATGGAAGTTTCATGTCCACCTCCAAATTTCTTCTCACTTTCCCCTAAAAATCAATATGCTGCCTCCAGTCTGGCATTAGTTTAGTTCCTGAAAAGCAAACTCCTTTCTTCTTCAAAGTCATTCCATATATGTTTCCTTATGATTAGACGATTCTTCTGGCCACTTTTTACTGAACTACTCTCCACTGATTTTCCAGGTCTCTACATAAATATTACAGCCTCAGAAAGTCTACTTGACTCCCCAGTCTAAATCAGAAACCTCTGTTCTTCTCCTGCATGGTACTTGTCATTTTCCTTCATCACACATTTCAGTTATTGCTTTTAGCCTAATTGTGTGATTTTTTGTTGTTGTGTAAATCTTTCCCTCATTATATTTCAGGGTTCATGAGGGAAGGCATCAAGTGTGTTTGGTAAAAACCTCTTCCCTTGGGAATAGCTCATCATATAACTGGTTGACAGCAGGAGTGAATATTCATAGAGAGAACACCATAAACGATGAAGCATGTAAGCTAAGTCTGAGAAATAAGTAATGCTCAGTCAAGCTAGAAAAGAAAGGTCATATGAGCCAGGCATGAAGATAAAACTTTTATTGGTGTATAGGGATTGGGAGACAGCAATAAAATTATGACTGTTACTTTCTTTGAGAGAACGGGAAGACAAATTTGAATACGTAGCTGTAGGCAGACCATGAAGAGCTGTTAGAACAGTGGTACTTTAGTAAATACCATGACAATTTCAAGGATTCTAGTAAGAATTTATGGGTACAAAGACCATGCAAAAAGTCTATGAAGCTTGCAGATGATCAAGCTGTGGACACACAGCCATGATCCCCTGGCTTCCCCTAGAGATGAGGGAGAATGTGTTCCTCTGTTTATTTTCAGGGTCACCAAAGTCACATATGATGTGATTGTCCATTGCTTTTTCTATTCTGTGTGGTGCCGTTTGAGGTAACAGCTGCCCTAGGAGGTGCTTCCTATTCTCCAGGCACAAAACACATTTTTCTGTGGCTCACATTGCTTCTCATGCAGTGCCTAGATGTCTGGTGAAGATAGTCATCATCTCAATCCCACATCAGTGGATTTCCCTTCAAACACATGCTTTGCTTTGGTGGCTTTGAAAGTAGTTGAGGAAACTTTTAGTCCCAGCAGCCAGGCAGGTGGTAAAGTTTTATTGATTTCCAAGTTCTTTCTGAATCTCTAATTGATTGAGTAGGGATTGAGATATACTAGACATGACCTTCCTCAAGCAGTCTGACCTGCAGTAGTAGATATCAAAATGTTCAGGGCATGGGTGGAGCTGATGGCAGGGAAGATGAAACTGGGAAGGATTTGAAATATCCAGCACCACCTCTCAAGAAACCACAGGATGAGTTGAAATTAGTGCATATCTTATAAATCGCTACCTACCTGCTTTCTGCAGCTGTGGCATTTAAACATGAATTTGTCTGAGTCTTTACATGATCACTGTTTTGGTTTTTTTTTTTTTTTTTTTTTGGCGTGTGTTGTATTGAAATACAAGAATGAAAAAAAGTAATATTTTTCTTTTTTTGGTTATGGGGAAAAGCTGCTAATCTCAATTCACAAACACCACAGGAACTTGCAATTCCAATTTTCTTTTCACAGTATTAATGAAACTAGGTACTGGAAAAGTCAAATCTTCCCTTATAAATCTGAAACCATTTTCAAGGCTAGCCTAGAATTATAATAACTTTCACATCTATTAAGATGCAGTGCAGAACTGTGGTCTAATGAGATCATTTTAGGCAACTCTTTTTCTTCAGTGGGGTGGAGACAGAAAATTAAAATTGATTGATTTCTGGTAAAGACTGGTGAAAGACTCTTAAGTAAGAAACAGCTCAGTAAATGCATCTTTCCATTAGTTTTTGAGAAGGATTATTTAAGGCAGAAGATCTAATAATTTAGAGTACCAGAGTGATATATATTGAGCATAATAGAGTTTTATGATCCTTTATCTACTCCTCCTGATCTGAAATATATAGCTCAAGTTCCATTTTTTTAAATCATTGGTGTATTTTCTTTATTATTTCTTAATATTGATGATCTCTTATAATTCTTTTTTCCTGAAAGCTTAAAAGCTGAAATTTCATTATCAGTATATAGTGAAACTTTTGCTTCATCCTTCATATGACAAGGTCTCAGTTGATGATGTACCTATATACTAACAGTCTATATTGAAGAAATATAGTCTATAAGCTCTATACAGTCAGTAAAAACAAGACCAGGAGCTGACTGTGGCTAGGATCATGAACACATTATTGCCAAATTAAGACTTAAATTGAAGACAGTAGGAAAAACCACTAGACTATTCAGGTATGACCTGAATCAAATCCCTAATGATTATACAGTGGAAGTGAGAAATAGATTTAAGGGACTAGATCTGATAGAGTGCCTGATGAACTATAGATGGAGGTTCATGACATTGTACAGGAGACAGGGAGCAAGACCATCCCCAATAAAAAGAAATGTAAAAAAGCAAAATGGCTGTCTGAGGAGGCCTTACAAATAGCTGTGAAAAGAAGAGAAGCCAAAAGCGAAGGAGAAGAGGAAAGATATACCCATTTGAATGCAGAGTTTCAAAGAATAGCAAGGAGAGAAGAGAAAGCCTTCCTCAGTGATCTGTGCAAAGAAATAGAGGAAAACAATAGAAGAGGAAAGACTAGAGATCTCTTCAAGAAAATTAGAGATACCAAGGGAACATTTCATGCAAAGATGGGCTCAATAAAGGACAGAAATGGTATGGACCTAACAGAAGCAGAAGATATTAAGAAGACATGGCAAGAATATACAGAAGAACTGTACAAAAAAGATCTTCATGACCCAGATAATCACGATGGTGTGATCCCTCACCTAGAGCCAGACATCTTGGAATGTGAAGTCAAGTGGGCCTTAGAAAGCATCACTACGAACAAGGCTAGTGGAGGTGATGGAATTCCAGTTGAGCTATTTCAAATCCTAAAAGATGATGCTGTGAAAGTGCTGCACTCAATATGCCAGCAAATTTGGAAAACTCAGCAGTGGCCACAGGACTGGAAAAGGTCAGCTTTCATTCCAATCCCAAAGGAAGGCAATGCCAAAGAATACTCAAACTACCGCACAATTGCAATCATCTCACACGCTAGTAAAGTAATGCTCAAAATTCTCCAAGCCAGGCTTCAGCAACACATGAACCGTGAACTTCCAGATGTTCAAGCTGGTTTTAGAAAAGGCAGAGGAACCAGAGATCAAATTGCCAAAATACACTGGATCATCAAAAAAGCAAGAGAGTTCCAGAAAACCTTCTATTTCTGCTTTATTGACTATGCCAAAGCCTTTGACTGTGTGGATCACAATAAACTGTGGAAAATTCTGAAAGAGATAGGAATACCAGACCACCAGACCTGCTTCTTGAGAAACCTGTGTGCAGGTCAGGAAGCAACAGTTAGAACTGGACATGGAACAACAGACTGCTTCCAAATAGGAAAAGGAGTACATCAAGGCTGTATATTGTCACCCTGCTTATTTAACTTCTATGCAGAGTACATCATGAGAAATGCTGGGCTGGAAGAAACACAAGCTGAAATCAAGATTGCTGGGAGAATTATCGATAACCTCAGATATGCAGATTACACCACCCTTATGGCAGAGAGTGAAGAAGAACTAAAGAGCCTCTTGATGAAAGTGAAAGAAGAAATTGAAAAAGTTGGCTTAAAACTCAACATTCAGAAAACTAAGATCATGGCATCCAGTCCCACCACTTCATGGCAAATAGATGGGGAAACAGTGGCAGACTTTAATTTTGGGGGCTCCAGAATCACTGCAGATGGTGATTGCAGCCATGAAATTAAAAGACACTTACTCCTTGGAAGGAAAATTATGACCAACCTAGACAGCATATTAAAAAACAGAGACATTACTTTGTCAGCAAAGGTCCATCTAGTCAAGGTTATGGTTTTTCCAGTAGTCATGTATGGATGTGAGAGTTGGAGTATAAAGAAAGCTGAGCACCAAAGAATTAATGCTTTTAAAGTGTGGTGTTGGAGAAGACTCTTGAGAGTCCCTTGAACTGCAAGGAGATCCAACCAGTCCATCCTGAAGGAAATCAGTCCTGAATGTTCATTGGAAGGACTGATGTTGTAGCTGAAACTCCAATACTTCGGCCACCTGATGCTAAGAGCTGGCTCATTTGAAAAGACCCTGATGTTGGGAAAGATTGAAGGCAGGAGGAGAAGGGATGACAGAGAATGAGATGGTTGGATGGCATCACCGACTCAATGGACATGAGTTTGAATAAACTCCAGGAGTTGGTGATGGACAGGGAGGCCTGGCGTGCTGCAGTCCATGGGGTTGCAAAGAGTCAGACACGACTGAGCAACTGAACTGAACTGAACTGAATATTGAAGAAATAAAACTAGCAATACAAATGGCCTGGGAACCACAATCTCACTCTGAAAATCTAACTTTGGAAACAACATGAATACAATAAGATTACAGTGAAAAAACCACTCATCAAGTATACAAAATATTTTCATAAAACTGACAATTTGAGTGATAAAAAGAGCATCTGATGACATGGTTATTGCCTTGGTGAAATACAAGGTTCCACTACCCACCTCATTTGATGTAACAGGAATTAGGACTTTAAGCATTGTTTCTCTTGTAAAACATTATGTAAAAACATAAATCAAAAGCAGTTTTCTTTTTTAATAACAAAATTAATTTAATTGCTCTGTTTCTGACCTTAGAAAGATCGCAGATTCTTTCCACTGCACAGTGAAACCTCCTTGGAAAAACTCATTAATGTTAGAAAATTTACCTTTCAAAATGAAGAGTTATTTTAGAACTTCAGTTGTGAATCATCTTTCAGAGACAACATAAGGGCTTTATTCTCCCCCTGTGTATAGACTAAGATTATAGACCAGACCAGACACAAGCTGGCAAACTGGTAAGGACAGGCTCCGGTGCAAGGCTGAATGGCCTAACATGCTCCTCATCCTACCATCTTTATAATCAAAGTTCTTTTTAATTGTAATAAAACATTATTTCATTGGATAAAATATTGAATTTCATTCTGTAAACAAATTCAGGAAGTTAAATTTTTAAGTAACGCAGCACAATATAAAGCACAAACACTGTATTTTAATGAAACAATTACACTGAGACTTTTTTTTGACAGGTGGGACAGTTGTAAAGTGTGATGTAAAATCAGGAACTTGGCAGTAAGTTTTGTTCCTCATTGAACACATGGCTGAGTAATGCACCAGCTTCAAAAGGCAGAGTGCTGACCTCATTGGCCTGGCCTTCTTCATTTACGCAGTGGGGGGATCACTGTGTTCTCTGGGGGCCATCTAGAAAGATATCAAGAGCTAAGTGAGGGATGCAGAGAAGAGCTAGGGAAGAGGAGGAAGTCAGCAAGAGAGAAGGCAGGCAGGAGCATGGAGTAGGTGACAGACAACCAAAGGAGCTAGTGAGAAATGAGATTTGCCACAGGGTCCTCTCTGTTTTACAGCCTATTGTGTCTCTTAAACCTGTTTGTTCCATGGTGTTTCTTAACTAGATCTAGATTAGTTCCTATTTGGGGAAATAATATTCTTTCACAGATACAGTGCCAAGAACTGTGTCAAAATAAAAAGGACCATTTCTTTTTCTATGGTGATAGTTTTAAAAAACTATGTATCAAGTTAAGGCTAAGTTAAATTTTTGAATGTTTCACTTTCATTTTTTTGTGCAGAGCAACAAATGCAATTATTCTTCTTATGTCACAAGGCCCTGGAATATGTCTTTTGCACTTATTATGCATTTTCACAGTGAATTATTATCTGATATAACCTAAAATTTGTTTGGGGTATCATGTGGAAATATGTTAATAACTGTCCTAGCACCTGAAAGACAGTGTCTTTCTAAGTAACCACAGTAATGATTTGACAGTGAAAAATAATAAAAGTCATAGAATTAGCTTTTAGGATTTTTGATAATCTGGGTCAAAACAGACCATGTGGAAAATTAGAGACCATCAGATCTTGCTGAATATTTGAGAGAGAAAGAGAATTAAATATCAGTTTTTATCTGTCCTTAAGATAGCACTATCTATGCACACAGGTCCCAGAAATAGTCCCATAGCCATTTGGCTGAGAAGTGGCTTATATGAAAGAAGTTATAACCCTTGTGACAGCCTTGTGTCCTTGCCACTACAATCAGTACTTTTGAGTCACTTAGGCAAAAATACTGGCAAAAGTGAAAAGTCTTCCTCTTGCCATTCAGGAGTCCATGTGCACTTTCCCCACATGTAGCAGACCTAGCACTTCCATTCTGCTTCCTGGGGGGTATGTGATGATTGTCATCCTTCAGTAAAACTTAAGATACAATTACATGGGCAAATTTTAAGTAAAATAATTTATCACTATAGTGTTTATATAAACTATATGTAATTTGTGATGCTTTTTATTTTATGAATCATTAAATGGGATATATGGGAATAAACACATAGGATATTTCATCTTCTCTACTTCTTTTTTTGCTAGCAAGCTATCCTCAAATCAAGCTGTGTGCCACCAGTGGAGTTGAATACAAGTCCATTTCCAGTTATACCAAATAATATGTAAATGCCTTGGCTTACTCACTGCCCATCATCAGTCCTACTGAAGTTTTCCATTGATCTGGGCTCCTTGTTCCTCTGAGCCCCATATCATGAGTTGGTTGAGTTAGCTTAGCTTTACCTACAAACCAGTTAACTTTTGACTATTTGGGGACTTGTTGCTAATCTGTACCCATTCCATTCTTTTAGCACCTCTCTCATATTCTCTTTTACATGTTTTTTAAGTGTTCTCATCACCTGCTGCAACAAAGAAAGGGAGACCAAGTGAAAGTAAAATTTAGCTCATTTATTTGTTTTTTAGCACTACTGAGAAAAAAACACATTGTAGATTTTAAAAAAATTATTTATAATGTCTCGATTCAGTTTACTAGGAAGTATAAAGAGAATGCAAAATACCATAGTCATTAAATACAATTGCTTAGGGAGGTCTCTGATTAAATTTCTTTCTTCATATTGTTATGAATAGTGAAGAAATGACTTTATTTTTTAATAAAAAAATTTTAACCAATTTATATAAGAAGGTGTTTAGCCTTTTTAAGCTTCCCTGGTAACTCAGACAGTAAAGAGTCTGCCTGCAATATGGGAGACCTGAGTTCAATCCCTGGGTCTGGAAGATCCCCCAGAGAAGGGAATGGCAACCTATTCCAGTATTCTTACCTGGAGAATTCCATGGGTAGAGAAGCCTAATGAGCTACAAAGGGTCAAACATGACTGAGCAACTAACACTAGCCTTTTTAGCCATTTATTCTATTCTCTACATTTAAATTCATAGGAAATTCCTCAGAGATATTTCAGTGATCATCAAAATAAACCATTAATGACCATCAATAAGAGAAACCACATTTATAATTAATAAAAATATTTAAATTTCTCTAGCCTTTTTTGTACATCTGGGAGAGATGTCCCATTAACTCTTAAGCATGTAAGTACTTAAGTGATCTTAGCATAAAAATTAAGAAAATTATCACTTAGCTTTCATATTGGAAGCACAAACAGAAAACATTGTTAAATAATCAATTATATATGGAAGCAATTGCATATTCCAGATAGACCTACCATAATACCTGTGGTGGTTATTCATTTTCAATGTGAGTCAAGAAAAAAGGGGGATAAAATGTTTCATCACTGGGTTTGTGGTGGGGGTTGGTAGGCTATTTTCATGATATTTAGAATTCTTGTTTATGTATGGGTTACAGAGCTGTTTCAGGACTGCATGAGAAGCAACATTTTGGCCAGAGTTCCAAAAGAGATAAGTGTTTTCCTTAATCGGGAGGCATTTCTCAAATAGCTCTGTGGCAAAGCAGAAACATTTGAGGCTTTTGCTTTGGTCTTTGTCATCTCATTCTAGTTTTACCATCAGTTTGGTTTTGGTGCTCTCCTCAACAGTTGTGAAAACATATCAGAAATATTTGAGCAGATAAAAATCAGATTAAAATTCTCTGATAAGATAGTCCATTTACAATAACCTACTCCTAAATGGAAAAAAAAAAGTACACATATATTCTTAGTTTAGAAAATGTAGAGACTTCCCTCTTGGTCCAATGGGTAAGACTCCACACTCCCAATGCAGAGGGCCCTGGTTTGATCCCTGGTCAAGGAACTAGATCCCACATGCCACAACTAAGAGTTCTCTGTGGCCCCAACTTAAAAAAAAAAATCCTGCATGCAGTAACTAAAGATCCTGTCTGCTGCAACTAAGACCCAGCACAGCTGAATAAATAAATTAAATATCTTTTTCATGAAAGAAAAGAAAATGTAAACCCTGCATTCCATTAAAACTCTCAAGTCTGACTATCCTGAACTATATGATTAGGATTTTATCTCTCTTCTCCCCATTTATTTCTGACAGACAAAGTGAGGTAATTATGAAAATGTGTTTAAAAGGAAAGCATTTGATCAGGTCGGGGAAATGATTTAGGTAATGTTTAAATGAAACCCTTTTCCAGCTCTTGAGACACCATGGTGAGAGAATGCTCCACCAAATGAACAAGTAGAAAGTCATCATTTAGTGAAAGTTAGCAGCTGAGCTAATTGGCAGACTTTGGCAAAGATGACGGTCTTTGAAACAGAAAGTGCTGCCTTTGGTTTGTCAGGTAGTGACAGAGTTCCTGCAATAGGTTCTGTTCTTCTTGAGAGGAAATTAATTTCCTGTAATCAAATGCTGTGGATTATAGTCTTCGTCGCCTTCTGCCTTGGCCACAGAAGCAACTCCGAGGCATTTTAATTTGGCAACATTACATGCGCTTTTGTAAAACAAGCAGGGGATACATTCAGCATACAAAGGTTTCACCTGCTACATTTTGTTGCTCGAGAGCATATTGCCTCTTTGAGAGCTATTCCTTTGTTAGTGACTATATCTGTAAGGCTTTATCTGGGAAAGGAAAGGAAAGTGACGGCAAGAAACCCACATTTGGCAGATGAAATCTTGGTGATGTTTGAAAATGGAATTACAATGCAGTATGGTGCTAAGTGATAGATAAATGATCCCCAATAGCTAATAGGGACTTTTGTAGAAATATTTTAAAAATTACTAATAATAGTGTAATAAGAGTATCATTTTAGTTTTCGTGATATAATTTCTGGTGTGTGTGTGTGTGTGTGTATACACACACAAAACCTTGCACATATACACACATACATATATTCAATATTTATGCAATCTTGAGATTATGTAAATTCATTCTGCATAATTTACAAATAATATCATTTTGAAAATTATAGAATTTCTAATTCATTACATCTGAAAACTTATCTTTTTTCTGTAAGACAAGGGAAAAGATGGAGATTCAGAGAAAGAGAGAAAACATAATCCTTAGGGAAACGTGACCTGGGATCAGAGATGGGATAGAATACTACCTCTCTACAGTTCCTTTTCTTCTAAGGTGTTTTAAATAATAAGTTTATAAGGTAAAGGAAGAGAACCACTCCCCTCTCCTCCAAATCTGCAAGCTATACCCCAGGACTTTTTCTCCCTCTCTGTGGTTAATTTCAGTGACTGACTAAGCCTTGGAGAAAAATATGAATGCCCCCTGCAATCCACTTCTTATACCCAAGAAAGAACTTTATACTTTGGAAAGACAATGAGGGTTTTATCAATTGAATAAAAGTGAGGCAGTCTGCCCTTTATTTGTGATCATCTGCTAGGTACCGAATTTTGAGTCAAAATCATTCTAGGTAGTCTTTAAAGTATGTAAAAATATTTTCTTACTTTCTCCTATCAAACTTGGTCTTGGTGATCACTCAACCACTGCCAGTAAATGAATAATATACATATATATTTATGTAAACAGATAAACCTTCAACAGTAAAGGAAATCAGTTCTGTTTTAGTTTGTACACTTGTGAGTAATGCTCACTTCCGCAGCACATATACTAAAATTGGAACGATACAGAGATTAGTAGGACCCCAGGGATGACACAAATTCATGAAGACTTCCAGATTTTTACAACATCTCATACAGCTCAATCTCCAAAAAATAAACAACCCCATAAAAATTTGGGCAGAAGACCTAAATAGATATTTCTCCAAAGAAGACATACAGATGGCCAACAAACACATGAAATGATACTCCACATCACTAATTATTAGAGAAATGCAAATCAAAACTGCAATCAGGTATCACTTCACACCTGTCAGAATGGCCATCATCAAAAAATCTACAAACAATACATTCTGGAGAGGGGAGAAAAGAGAATCTTCTTGCATTGTTGGTGAGAATGTAAATTGATACAGCCACTATGGAGAACAGTATGGAGGTTCTTTAAGAAAGTAAAAATAGAACTACTATACGACCCAGCAATCCCACTACTGGGCATTTAGGCAGAGAAAACCATAATTGAAAAAGACGTGTGTGCCCCAGTGTTCACAGCTATTTACAATAGCCAGGACATGGAAGAACCTAAATATTCATCAGCAGGGGAGCGGATAGGGAAGATGTGGTACATGTATGCAGTGGAATATTACTCAGCCATAAAAAGGAACAAAACTGAATCATTTGTAGAGACATGGATGAACCTAGCAACTGCCATACAGAGTGAAGTAAGTCAGAGAAAAACAAGTATTGTATATTAATGTGTATATGAGGAATATAGTAAAATGGCATAAATGATGAAATTTGCAAAGCAGAAATAGAGACCCAGACATAGAGAACAAATGTATGGATACCAAGGGGGAGAGGAGGAAGTGGGATGACTCGGAAGATTGGGATTGACATATATATACTATTGATATTACATATAAAATATAAGAACCTACCGTATAACACAGGAAGCTCTACTCAGTGCTCTATGGTGACCTAAATGGGAAGGAAATCCAAAAAAGAGGAGATATATGTACATATAAAACTGATTCACTTTGCTGTGCCGTAGAAACTAACACATTTTAAAGCAACTATACTCCATAGTTAGAGTATAGTATATAGAGTATAATAGATAAAATTAATTTCTAAAAATTGTGACTATAATAACACTTTGAAAAGCAAGCAATTTGACTCTTCAAAATGCCTGTTTTATCTCATTGTTCAATATTGTATTCATTGTAATAGGAGGCAATGTGATTTCTGAAGCAATCCTAAATTTAGCTATCCTGTTTCAGTCAAGAGTTAGCCATAAGTGGTCGGTATCAACATCAGTTTGAGTCTTAAAATGAATATTCTCTAATATTATAGAGTCGTTATGATGCTATACTTTTATTTTCCATGTTGATTTTATTGCTTTTCACCTAACTCATCAATATGGCCCTTTAGAACTACATGGAGCTAATTTGGAGCTACACTTACAACACCCTTACAACAAAAGTGATCTGTGAAAAAGAAAAGATGGTAACAGATCGCTCTCTCAGTAGTATGATTCATAGTCCCTAGTTTTTAGTGACCACCAGATGTAGGCATCACTACACTTACTCGCTTCAGTATCCTTTTTCGAGAGTGGTAGGCACGGGCAGTATCCATTAGGCATGAAAATAGATGGTAAATGTGACTCTCTGACATTCAGGAAACTCGATAATCACTCGGTGTTTTTTTCTTACCCTCTGTCCTACAGCCAACCCAACACGGGCAGGCGGGAGAGAGCCGTACCCAGGCTCAGCAGAAGTGATTCGGGAGTCCAGCAGCACCACGGGCATGGTCGTGGGGATCGTGGCCGCTGCTGCCCTGTGCATCCTCATCCTCCTCTATGCCATGTACAAGTACAGAAACCGGGATGAAGGCTCGTACCACGTAGACGAGAGTCGAAACTACATCAGTAACTCAGCACAGTCCAATGGGGCTGTTGTAAAGGAGAAACAACCCAGCAGTGCGAAAAGCGCCAACAAAAACAAGAAGAACAAGGATAAAGAGTATTACGTCTGAGCCCAAGATCTGAAAAAGGACCCTTGTATAGAAATAGTCTTCATTTTATCCGAGACATAATATAAACTTATTTACTTTCCTTTTTATGAAGCACATACAAAAGAAGACAGGGAATGCAATCAGGAAGGGAAGACTGTTTTTAAAAAATAAAAACAAGTATCTCATGCTCTTGTTTCTCCAAAAAAGAAAAAAAAAAAACAGGGGCCAATAAATTCCTTAACATCCACAGTGTTTAATTTACTCTGCCTGTCTTTATGTTGCTGGAACATTCCTAAAAGACAGTGATGACCACATGCATTCATAAAGCAAAGGAGTATTACAACATCGGGAGGCACAACACAAAAACAACACAAAACATAACACAGAAAAAGAAGCTACCTATGATCCCAGATTTAGCCAAAGTGCTAGCGCTTTCCTGAGAAATCAGTTAGTCTGATGGCCAGAGAAGACTGTCATTTTGAGTGACTCCACCTGCAAACCTTTTCCGAGTTCACCGCCTGGCACAACTGGAACAGTGGCTGAAATGAACTTGCACTTGAAAAAAAGTGCTGACTTTTTTGAAGACTTGTGTAGGAACACATTCAAAAAGCCCCTTTCTGGTTGTGAAGGAAAAAAAGAAAGTATGGAGGCCTTATTTTCAACAATGTGAAAGATAAGGCACACTTTCACACTAAAATTTCAAAACAGAAACAACAACAACAACAAATAAACAAGAAGGTATAGATGCAATCATTGGGAAATTTTCATGCACGCTTAATATGTTATTACATATGTTTATATAAAATCCATCTCTGTGTGCTTTCTGGACTGTGATAAGTGATGTTTTATAGCCTGTTGTATAGAAAATGCAAACTATATCTCTGCTCTTCAGCCCTTTTTGGTAAATTCAATGTTATAAGTGTTGCTAACTATAGGGAGTTTTATGACATCAGATCAACAATTATTTCAGGGTTTTTTTTTGCCACCATTATAAATTGCCACAATTACTTAAATTTTTTTTAAAATTACAATGTAGTGTTTATTCTAAGGAAGATATGTATGAATGTATATAAAAAGACTCAGCTACTTTTTTTTTTCCTTTACATATACAGCCTTCATTCTGTTGCAATTAAGTTTTAGTATTTGTATGAAAGGTGTGGATTAGAAGGCAAACTATATACATATGTATCTTATAATCTTCTTTACTCCCCCAAATACTCACATTTCCCACATGCATTCCCATTCATGATCACAGATATGTACGCACACACACACAGACACACAAATCCAGAGGAATCCATCAGATAGGATGGAAGACCCAAACATACATATAATAGAAAATATTTACTGACAAATTGAAAAGCAGGAAGGAAGATAGTTGTGCCAAGATATTGATGACAAATGGGGTGATTTGCTTCACTGAGATATGCTCCTGGGAAACTTCCAGAAGATTTTAGTCCCTAAAGAAAAGGAACATTTTCTTATAAAGTAAACTATCACTGGTATATTGCTGCATGAATATGAACCATTAAGTGGGCAGGTTGCAGAAGCAAAATTGATTGATCTATACCTTAACCCTGGCTGCTACAATTGAAAACTTTGTTTCCAATAAAATTATATATATAGTCTCTGAACCTGATGTGCATGATAAACATTTTTTGGAAGTAAACACTTTCTCAACTAAAAAAGTATTTTCAGTAATTTTTGATTCTATATTACTATCCATTTAAGAAAATCATTATCTGTTGATTATTGACTATAATTTAACTTTTCCGGTTTTACATATATATCATTAAATATAGCTTTAGTTTAACACACGTTAAGTAGTGGAAACATATAGATTATACGCTTGTTTTGCATATTGTTTCAATAATGTTCATAGCAATAAATTATTATTCTGAGAAGGCAATGCAAAGGAAATGCAATATTAGATTGGAAGGTGATGTCTCAGTAAAAATTGGTTACATTACTTTAACATCTCCTAAAAGAATATTAGATTTTATAGAAGAGAAGAATAATTTTACAATTTGCTTTAATCAGAAAAGGCAAAAAAATGCAAAACATCTTTTGTGATACTTCAGTTGATGAAAAAAGCCAAGACGTGGCCTGGATTTCAGACATACAGCATCTTCGATATATGTATATTTCACAGCAAATCACTACCATCTATGGTTGCCAAGTAATTATCATATATGAAAAGTTCTAAAGGCTTTTCATGACCCAGAAAGTAGAGGTATGAAACTAAAATTTAGTATCGATTACTTGTGTTTCGGATTTTTAATTTGCCAGGTTAAAGAATTCGTAAATTTTTTTGTAGTTGCTGTTTTTCTCTCATCCAGTCTTACTCAGGGAAAGCCAGTGAAACAGAAGGTAAATATAAAACCACTCATTTACATCTTGAGGTTTGAAAGAAACAGTTGCTTTTCCATTTGATCTACTGAACTTGAACTAGTTTCCATCCGGAAAGATTCTAAATTGTGATCGAAAATAACTGAAATAATGGTATTTTAAAGCAGTATATCTCTGAAGCACGTTGTTTGGAATTGATTTCAGTGTTTCTTTCCAGCATAAATTTTAAAATTTCATGCAATATTGTTGGTAAAAATATTTCCAATGTAATGGCCTACACGAAATCTAGCAATTTTTTTTCTTGTTTTCTTCTTTCTTTGTGAATGGACAAAGAAAAGAGAGGAACACAAGCTAGGGAGAGAAAAGGCATGAATGAAATCCCAAGTATCTTCACACCAAATGTATCAGGGTTCCATGTGTAGTTGGCAGTTAATAGAGGATTTCACACTACCTGGCATAAATTTGATTACATCTCTAGATTGTAACTTTTCTGATTGAGTATGCTTCTTTTTTAATCCATGTTATGTGTTGCCTTTTTTTAAAAAAAAAACAAAATACAAACACTACAATAATGCGTGAGGTGGTCAGTCCCTAAGACATCAAAGAAAGGCCACATGACCCTACCCTTCTAGTGCTTTGTGTGATTGGGTATCTAAGGGTTTTGTTTTGTTTTGTTTTTCTGTTGCAAGGCCAACTTATCCATTATTGGAAATGCTAAGCAAGTGGAATTTACTGTTTTGTTAATAAAATATTTCTTAATACAATGGTGGATTTATTGATTTTTTAAAAGTAATTGCGACACCCTTTGGGGACAAAGTGGCAGCATAAAGAAGACTGCATTTGAAAGGAAAACCCATCCTTAGACAAGCAGAGGAAAACTACCAACCCTGTATTTTCTGGATTTTAATATTCATTAAATTAAGCACCACTACACCGACACACTTAAAGATGCAGCCACTAAATATACCTTTGTTTACATCTTTTTCATCTTGCTGTACGTGAAACCACAAACTCTTGGAACTAGCTGAAGACAACACGAAAGTGCTGATTTCATAAATGTGTTTTTTTCCATAAAAAGTAATATAATTCTGGTTAAGTAAATTTGTGATTAAATTTACTTAGTTGTGATTCCTTACTTCTAGGTTCTTATAGCTTCCACTCATCGGTTCTAATTCTCTTTGTGCAAAACAGAATGTACCCCATATTCCACATAACAACCTTTCCAATATTGTCATCCCCCTTCCATGTTTGCCAGGGTTTTTTCTTCTTCAGTCTTAACCTTCTAGTTTCCCTTGGCTGTTACTTAAATTATATGGATGCTTAAGTTCTCATAATCTTAATACTCTTCTCTTGAACCTCTGTTCTTCTCAAAATGTTGTATAGAAATGACCATATTGGGGGGGTGTCTGTTTTTTAATATATTTATTTGTTTGGCTACACTGGGTCTTCATTGCAGTATGCAGGATCTTTAGTTGTGGCATGAGGGAACTTTAGTTGCAGCATGTGAGAGTTTTAGTTGTGGTATGTGAGATCTGGTTTCCTGACCAGGAATCGAACCTGGGCCCCCTGTGTTGAAAGCAAGGAATCTTAGCCACTGGACCACCAGGGAAGTACCGACCATAGTGTTTTTAAGACCAGATTACAATGGGTTTATCACCTTCCTTGATTTGAACTTTATTCTCTATAATACTAACATTTGGAGTTTTAATTTTTTAAAGAAAAATCTTACAGTAGTTATTTCAGCTGTAATGAATTTGCAATCAACTGCCATCATCAGATTTCTTTCCAAGACAAGTTTCATTTGTACTTATAAAATTGATTATTTAGCTTAAATGCAGGCTCTAAATCTATCCATGAGATGTTCATTGTATTGAGTTGTGCAGTATTGACTGTATTCAGTTCAATTGTATTGAATACTAGCCAGCTGAGATAAATTTTTATCTTGCATCTCTCACATGCAGTCCTCTGACACAAACTCATTGCAAATTTTAGACACATTTAGTGAAAATATGTTCACTAGGAAAGATATTAGGCATGCCTCAAGGGACTGCCTTCTAAACAATGCTTCTTAGCTGGGTTGGGTAGGGAAGAGGAGGTACTGAGTTGGTTGACTTGACGGGTGGGACGTGCTACACACACATACAGGGTGGAGACCAGGGATGCTGGTAAACAACTTATAATGCACAGTAAAGCCTCCCTCAAACAAAAAATTATCTTGTCCAAAATGTTAACATCACCAAGGTTGAAAGGCTTAACACATATCAACTAGTTAGAATGATATCTATCAACTTGTCAGTCAACTAGTGTGTGCATGTTTATCCTTGGGTTAGGTCTGTGCAAAAATATTAGAGAAAAAAATCAGTAAGGAACAGAGATTAAAATACATCCTGCCATGGACCTCTTCAAGAGTGCAGGCAATTGCAATGAATGGGAAGAGGGCAATAACCAGTATGATTTTCAGTCTCCTGGTGATTATCAGCTGTTGGAGAAACTCTTGCTCAAACTAACCAATGAATGATTAACCCAGGATCATTTTGGTTGGTTCTACTTTGGCACAATAGTAAAAATGACCCCCCCCAAATATGGTTGGAATGACAGGGTTCAGACTGACAATGACATTACAATGATAAGGCTCTAGAGTTTGTGGGTGGGATGTGGGTGCCTGATGCATTGAAAATAAACAGAAGTAATAGGATCAATAAAGCCAAATGTTAGTCTTGGAAAAGACCCATCAAATAGAAAACTTCCAGATGGGTTAAGGTAAAAGAGAGAAAAAAATTTTAAATATTAGGAATTTTTATTAAATGAAACAATTATAAATACTACAGAGATAGATGTTATGAGGAAATTAGTAGTTTTGTCCATTTCACTAAAGTTTTAAAATTTACTAATAAACAGACTTGTAATAATTTAAATTTAGGACAATTATAGCCATCTAAGTAAGGTGGTGGGCTTTCCTGGTACCTCAGATGGTAAAGAATCTGCCTGCAGTGCAGGATCAAACTCAGGTTTGATCCCTGAGTCAGGAAGATCCCCTGGAGAAGGGCATGGCGACCCACTCCAGTATTCTTGCCTGGAGAATTCCATGAACAGAGGAGCCTAGTGGGCTATAGTCCATGGGGTCACAAAGAGTCAGATGCAACTGAGTGACTAACACTTATTTTTACTTATTTACTTAAGTAAAGGTAGTAAACAGACAATTGGATGTTTGAACTCAGATTATCTGAGCTAGAAATGGCAATCTAAGAGCTATCGCTACACCTGGAGTATCTAAAGCCATGTAAGTGGGTGCCCTTACCTAAGATAGAGAGAAAAGCCAAGGGGCTTTGTAGGACTAAAACCTCAGACCTCAAATATTTATAGATTATGGGTGAGAAACTTGCCATGCAGGAGTGAGGAATGCCAGGAGAACATAGTGTCATTAAAAGAAAAGTCAGTGGAAGATGAATATTTTATTTTGTTAGGTGCTAAAGTAAAAAAAAACAAAACTCCTTGGTGATTGAAGGGTACCTGAAATTATTGACTTTGTTTTCACAAACCTAGAAGTGAAAAAAAAATAGTTCATAGGTTCAAGAGAGAAAGGAACAATTCAAATAGTAAGGCATGGCTCTAACTACTTAACGCAGGAATTCTTAATCCTAACAGCTCATTAAAATCACCTGGTGCGAGAAGGTTCAAGATGGTGGATGAGGAAGAGGCCGCGTTCACCTCCTCTCAGGACCACACCAAAATTACAACTACTTACAGAGCTACTGTCTCTGAGAACAACCTTAGGTCCACCATAAATTATTTTCTGCAACTAAAGATATAAAGAAGTCACCAGGAGACAGGTAAGAGGGGTAGAGACTCGGTCACTTCCAGGTTGGGACTCACAAGCAGGAGGGTGGGGGGGGTGACATGACACCCACAGAGGGTCTCCTGGAGGAGCCGGGGTCGAGCCTCACACCTGGCTCTCCTGTCCAGGGGTTCTGTACCAGGAGGAGGAGACCCCAGAAAGTCAGGCTTTGAAAACCAGTGGGGCTTATATTCAGGGGCGCCAGAAAGCTATTGAAAACACAGACTTTGCTTTCTAAGTGCCTTCCGAAAATTTCACATTCTCCCAAGTCCCAGCACAGAGGCAGTAGTTTGAAAAGCACCTGGGACAATGTGGCAAAAAGGAAACCGTTATGCACTGTTGGTGGGAATGTTTATTGGTTCAGCCACTGTGGAAAATAGGTTGGAGTTTCCTTTAAAAATTAAAAATAGATAGTAATTCCCTGGTAGTCCAGTGGTTAGGACTCCAGGTTTCCAATGCTGGGGGCCCATATTGGATTCCTGGTAGGGGAACTAAGATCCTGTATGCTTTGCAGAAAGACCAAGGGAAAGAAAAAACAAAAACACTCCTCATAAACCTTACAGGAGTTTTTTAAAAAAAAGAGAGGGAAACTAAAACAAAAATTAAAAAGACTTGCCATACGATCTAGCAATTTCATCTCTGCGTATTTACCTGAGGAAAACAAAAACATTAATTCAAAAAGATAAATACACTCCAGTGCTCATTGCAGCATTATTTACAAAAGCCAAGAAGGAACTTAAATGATACACACACAGAGGAATGTTACTCAGCCATAAAAAATTTTTTGTCATCTGTAATGAGACGCAAAGATCTAGACGGTACTATGCTAGGTTAAATGCCACATGGTCTCAATTATATGTAGCATGTAAAAAACAAAGAAAATGGAAATGGACCCATAGAAACCATAAACAAACCTGAAGTTGCCAGAAAGGAGCAGGATGGGGGAATGGGAGAAACAGGTGAAAAGGATTGAGAGATATAAATCTCTGATTATGTGATAAATAATTCACAAGGGTTAATTAATATATGGCATAAGGAATATGGTTAATAATATTCTGATAATTTTGTAAGGGAACAGAGGGTTACTAGACTTATTGTGGTGATCATTTTCATAATGTATGAAAATATCAAATCATTATGTTGTATACCTGAAACTAACGTAGTATTGAACTTTGGCTATATTTCAATAGAAAATAAAGTTCACCTGGTGGACTTTAAAGACTAACAATGCCCAGACCTTACCCCAGGTGTTTATATTAGTAGGCCCAGGGATTTTCTAATCAGTTAATTGACTAAGTGTACACGTTGCTTCCTTAGTGGCTCAGATGGTAAAGAATCTGCCTACAACGCCGTAGACATAAGTTTGATCCCAGTGTAGAGAAGGTTCCCTGGAGGAGGGCGTGCCGACCCACTCCATTATTCTTGCCTGGAGAATTCCATGGTCAGAGGAGCCCGGTGGGCTACAGTTCATGGGGTTGCAAAGAGTAGGACATGACTGAGCTACTAACACTTTTTTTAATTTATAAAAGCTTTGCTAGGTGGTTTCATTGACATCAACAGTTAAGATGGATCACAGAAGATACCAAGTTGGAATTATTCTGTTGGAATAATCTGTCCACGTGTCCTTAGGCTATAAACATAGAGTTCTCTTTGGTCTATCCTGATTAAAAATCAGAGAACTCCAGTTGCAGGCTATGTATACTACTAATCATAACTTAAAAATATTAGTAAAGATATAGTGCATACACCTGGTAATGTCAGTCATAAGCAATAATTGGTTGACAGAAAAGAATCTTACTTTTCCTGTTCCATCACTAGAGTTACGGTTAAAGTGTCTATCTTTGCTACTAATTAAAAAAATTATTCCATGTGTGTATTTCTCATCACTCCCACTACAACATGAGATCCTTAAGAGCAGCAATTAAGTTTTACACCTCTTTTAAGCACCACAGAATGTAGTTAAATGTCAGAACTCAGGAGAAATTCAACAAATATGTGACTGACTGATATATTGATATTTTTGAGTCTGTTTCAATTTTTTGATGGGACTTATCAAAAGAAAAGAAGTAGCCTTCATGATCAGGTTCAAAAATAATACCACTAATTGCCAAAAGAAAATTTTCATCTTCTATCCTCTTAGAGACTTCATATAGATTTGTTTTTCCTTCTCACCTCCTCCCCAGTCTTAAAATATAACAGTACCACAACAGTAACAGAGGCAATAGTGAGAGTTTATCTTTTTAATTCAGCTTTGGTTTAAGCCAGAACAGATGGTGAAACTTTTTAAACTAGGCAGTATTTGAAGCAATAAATGGAACAGTGCAACTGCAGTTGTTGCTTCATACTTATAAAGACAATGCACACTGCTGCTGCTAAGTTGCTTCAGTCGTGTCCGACTCTGTGCGACCCCACAGATGGCAGCCCACCAGGCTCCCCCGTCCCTGGGATTCTCCAGGCAAGAACACTAGAGTGGGTTGCCATGTCCTTCTCCCACTGATTAGTTCATAAATTCACAGAGTAGAAATGTTGGAATGAACATTTGTAGTCTCTAAACTCTGTGTGTGTGTGTGTGTGTGTGTGTTGGGGAAAAAATTGAGGACACTTTAAGAAATGGTTCAAAGACACAGCAGTGAGTTCAGAAGAGGTAAAAAGCCATCAAATTACCTTTGTTCTAGGGAAAAAAAAACCGCTTTTCCCCCCTGAGGCAGAAGGAATTACTATAGTAAAAAAAAAAAAAAGAAAGGTCTTCCTAAATTGACTAGTCTTATAAACTCACCACAAAGTGCACTTTGCCTGACATTTTGTCTTGAGAAATGAGGCCTAAGAGAGAAGTAGCTGCGGCCAACTTTCCAATCACTTTTTCTGCTTTTTCTTTATTCTGTTTCATGTTTCTCTAACTCCAGCCATAATTAGTGCAATGTAAAAGAAACCTTGTCTCTCGTAACCTGGAAACCTCCAGAAATCTGCTGATCATGCAGTTTCCTATCTGACATGCTAAGGCTCTGTCTGAGTTTCATTTGGAACTTTTCTGCCCTTTGCCACCCAAATCATTTATTTATTTAATTTGATCCTTTTGATTTATTAGTGTTGCCACTGGCCTTAAGGATTCTTGGAAGGTTACAAAATTTGAATGTCATAATTGAATCTGACACGAGGATGGCGGCAAAGAATTGGATAAAAGGGAATATCCTGCAAATAGAGAAAAATGCATATGTTGTGATTGGTTTCAGTAATAGAAGCCATGTTCGCATCAGTTGAGAGACATTGCTGAAATCTGCTTTGGCTCAAGCCCTGCTAAAGTGGAAATATGTTTCATTGGAATCTAATAAACCAAAACCTCAAATAGCCGTGTGCCTCAGGCTGTCTGCATCCAGGCAGGAGAGAATGTCACCTCTGATGGTGAGGTCGGGGCTAAAGTGAAGTAACCTCAAACAGTGTGCTCATACATCTCTCTTACTTGACATCCAA
Organism: Giraffa tippelskirchi; assembly: GCF_054371585.1. Classification (NCBI taxonomy): domain Eukaryota; kingdom Metazoa; phylum Chordata; class Mammalia; order Artiodactyla; family Giraffidae; genus Giraffa; species Giraffa tippelskirchi. The sequence goes on from NC_137278.1 coordinate 70,217,695, forward strand.
GAGCCTAGTTAACATGTTTAAGGATGGAGAGAGTATCCAGTAGGTTATACTCTGAATCACCCATTAAGGGTTTACTTCTACAGTCTAAGGAGAATGTGTTCTCTTCACCTATTCATCTCCTTATATTTTCCTCCTGTTACTAATTTCCCTTTTGCCCTTTTAATTTCATTTCCTCACCTCACTCTGCACTAAGTGGCTGAAGAATGGGCTAGGGCTTCCATGTCTTTTTCACTACTTGCTTTAAGACTTGACTGATGCATGATTAAGTCAGAAATAGTTGAAACAGAATTGCAGGTGGAGGCAGCTAATAACACATTCATTCAACAAATATTTATTAAGATGCAATTATGCACCAGACCCTTTTTAGGCACTGGGCACAGGGAGGTGACCATGGCAGAATCATTCCTTGTGAAACTCATTCTAGGAAGCCAGAGACTTCTTAAACAATCCTAGACTCCTACCAGATCCTGTGACTCATAAAAGGAATGGGTGAAAGATTGAAATGGGATCAAGAAAATAAGCCCAGCTCTGCTAGGAAGAATGCTGGCAGGCTTTGAGCTGTGCTACCTGCTGAAATGCTGCAGGGAGGCAGCTAACAGGTTATAACACCTCCCGTTCCTGCCCTTCTCTTCATAGTGAAGATAATACTACTCCTCCGAAACCTTTTCACTTTAATCTGTTCATTTCTTTTCTTTCTAAGTGAGAAATTCAAGGCATTATCCACTTTCAGTGAAAAGAAAAAGTCCTTTCCCCCATGGGGTTTCCTGATTGACTTGTTGAGTGCTGAGAATTGTCCTTGGTTTGATATCTCTCTTTTAGTGACTGAGGGAAATCTCTGATGACAATACTACACTCCTGTGGGTAACACCTTAAATCAACGCAGAGCACCGCCATCCTCTGCTAGTTGATATGTCTCCAGTGATTTTGAAAAGGAGGGGGGAACAAGCTTCAAAAGGAGGGGGAAACATGCTTCTTCATGTTCTTGATGATTCTTAAGTAATCACAGTTCAGACCTCATACCCAGCTGATCACGATTGCCCTGGCCTTCTGCTGGCTGTGGAGTCAGGCAAGGAGGCAAGCCATGCACCGCTGCTGAAATAGTCACGCACTGTGGGCACAGCAATGTTCTGAATCAGCCAAGCAAGAGAGAATCTCTTTGGAAGGCTAGTCTTAGCAGGCATGGCTCTTACACTGCTTGATGATCAGAGTAATACCTGAGCATCCAGGGCTTGCCTGTCTCTATGCCAGGGGACAACAATTTTCGCGTGTGCAGACAGGGAAGAGATGATATCACTTCAAGCTAAGTATCACATACCTGCACAAATGCAGGCTTGGTGTGTTTATTAATTTTAAAGGCTGCAACATGATAATAAACAAAGAAGGAAATAAAGTGTTCCTAAGATATAGCATGATGGAGGAAAGTCTTCCCTGGTGGCTCAGTGGTGAAGAATCTGACTGCCAATGCAGAAGACTGGGTTCAGTCCCTGGGTCATGAAGATCCCCTGGAAAAGGGAATGGCAACTACTCCGGTATTCTTGCCTGGGAAATCCCATGGACACAAGAGCCTGGCAGGCTACAGTCCATGGGGTCCCAAAACAGTTGGATGCAACTTAGTGACTAAAACAACAACATGGCAGGAAGGAGGAAATCCACTTGGAAGATAGCAAATACCCCACCCTAAACGTGGCTGCAAGTTTCAATGAATAGAACTTGTTGGTAACATAGACCGTGGGGTTCAATTCTTTACTAAAACAGTGGACACACACTTGTTCCTGGCTCTGGATCTCTTTTGTGGTGGCTTTACGAATCATTTAGATGTTCATGTGTTCATATACTTTATTATAGTTATCGTTGGCTGCAATAATTTCATTGGTATTGTGCATAAAGAATTTCTTAGTAATTTTTGTTTTACATGTAGCTTTTTTTCCCAATTTTTTTTATCAGATTGCACTACAATCATTTCAGACAGACTATTTTTTATTTAATTGTTTCATTAAAACTAATACATAAGAATAGAAAGGCTCAATCCAAAAGGTATAGAAGTCATCACAGTTCGGAATTTGTTTTTCTCATTCTATCTCTAAAATTTATATACGTGTATAATGTCACAAACAGTAAGTGGGCACACAGTGATCTTGTCATCAACATGTATTAAATATATGAAACTTATAACATTGTACCCTATAACTTCCTTTATAATGAATTTTTAAGTTTCTAGTGTGGATACAATTTTCTACTGTGCAATTTTTCCTCAATGAGGTCACCTTGTTTTAACTGTTGCTATGGTTTTCTTTAAAAAGCATAATATTGTCTGTCTTTTGAAGATACGAGATACTTAGCCACAATCACTTAAGAAAATATTATGCTATATTTAATGCTGAGTCTATTTGAAATATGACTACTGTAAACATTTACAGCTAGTTGATTGACAGCTATGTGCCTGTGTGGTTCTGTAATTTAAAAAGAAGACTCCACAGATTACATTTCTTCAAGTCTATTGAGATTGACCTAAAACAAAGAAATAAGAGATCCAGAAAGAGAACTAGGAATCATGAGTCAGGTTTATAAGAAATTAATTTCTCAGTGACTGGGATCTTGGGGGCATAATGCATGCTAAAACTATGGTTTATTAATAACTATCCAGGAAACATTATTTGACTTAAATTGAACTGCAGCAAAGATTAAGAAGTAAAACTAAACAGTGCTAAATGGGTGACTAGGGATTCTGAGACCTTAGTTAATTCTGTCAGTTAGTTAAAAATATGAATTTTTATATTAATATAGATAGTAAAAATATTTTCTTATGAAGATAAATCTAAGACTACTGAATGTACTGTGCATAATGCATGTAGAAAGACAAGGAAAGTCTTATTCTGTTTTATTAGATGTATCGTGATGATACAAGATAGTTTTAGACCTGATCTTTTTTCCTAAGCAGGTCCCAAGAACAGGAGCCTCTGTCCCTATGAGGTTGGGGTATGTTACAACACTGGAATGTGGATGTAAACAACCTGGAAGTTCTCCATACACCAAACTGTTGGGATTTTTTTTTTTATAGGGGCTTAGCCATGTAAGCGCTGCTGCTGCTGCTAAGTCACTTCAGTCGTGTCCGACTCTGTGCAACCCCATAGACTGAAGCCCACCAGGCTCCCCTATCCCTGGGATTCTGCAGGCAAGAACACTGGAGTGGGTGGCCATTTCCTTCTCCAATGCATGAAAGTGAGAAGGAAAAGTAAAGTTGCTAAGTCATGTCTGACTCTTAGTGACCCCATGGACGGAAAATCCTCTGTCCATGGGATTTTCCAGGCAAGAGTACTGGAGTGGGGTGCCATTGCCTTCTCCTCATGTAAGCACTATCAAACATGAATTCCATTTTCAGTCCTATTCCCTTCTCAAGAGAAAAAGGGGTGGAGCTGTAAAGCTTCTAATCATGGCTTGGTCTTTCTAGTGACCAGACCTCATCCAGGAGCCAACGAGCATCCCCCCTGCCCCACCACCAGAGTCACCTCATTAGGGCAAAAGAAACTCCTATCTCTCAGGAAGTTAACAAGGGTCTCAAGAGCCCTGAATCAGGAACCTGGATCCAAAATCACATATTAGAGGAAAAGATGCTCCTAGTTCTTTCATTACTTAGGAAATTATAAGAGTTTCAAGAACTCTGCGCCAGGAGGTAAGGACAGATTATAATATTATCTCACAGGTTCTATTCACCAAGATCTCTCCAAGTCCTAGAGATGACAACTAATCACAGGAAAAAGTAAATCAAAATGTGAGACTGGATATAATAAAATATTAAAACTGAATATATTGATAACAATTGCTTAAGTTAGTCCTACACATTTAAAAAAGGAAATTAAAACAACAAATCTAAAGCTTTTGTTTTATTTCCCACCACTCAACAATATGCAAAGAACACGTTTCTCTGATGAGGATTTCCAAGTCTTTTTAAGATGGCAAAGAAATAAAGCTATGGAAAGCAAAGCACTGCATTAGCCACTCAAATTTAGCAGGGTGAATAAAACTTTATTGTGCATTTTTTTCCTAATTAAACTTTATAGATTACTTAGATGTTAATCAGCACACAAAGCGTCTGGAATTTTTACTTCCTGAAAGAGTAGCAAACTGATTTTTAAATTATCCAATAGATCTTAGCAGAGAGAAAGTGGACTGGAAATTGTTTCTTAATTATAAAGGTTTCTTGAAGAAGGGAAAAAAAGAAACCCTTGAGCTAAATTACAGTGGCATAAAACTAGGAATCAAGCTAGAATTTTTCTTCTTTAATGTGTTTTGCCTTTATTCAACTAGGAGATAGTTGATCCTTCCAATGATGGTTACTTCATCGTTGTAGGAAAATATTAAATATATTATTGTTAGCATTTATTGATTTGAAAGATTCTTTTGTTGTTGTTCAGTCGCTAAGTCTTGTCTGACACTTTATGACCCCATGGACTGTAGCACACCAGGCTTCCCTGTCCCTCACCATCTCCCAGAGTTTGCCCAAGTTCATGGCCATTGAATCTGTGATGCCATCCAACCATCTCATCCTCTGTTGCCATCTTCTCCTTCTGCCTTCAATCTTCCTCAGCACCAGGGGCTTTTCCAATGAGTTAGCTCTTTGCATCAGGTGGCCAAAGTATTGGAGTTTTAGCATCAGTCCTTCCAATGAGTATTCAGGGTTGATTTCCTTTAAGATTGACTGGTTTGATCTTCTGTCCAAGGGACTCTCAAGAGTCCTCCAGCACCACAGTTTGAAAGCACCAATTCTTCAGTGTTCTGCCTGACTCTTTTTTATTATTCATTAATTGTTGGGTTGAATGGGGTATTTAACAGGAAGAAGTAGATAAACACAAAACAGACTAAATTACAAACAGTCTTTTGGTAAGCATTCATATAAGTAAACATTTCACAGTTTTGCAGTCTCCTGCTCCAACCTTATCTCTGTCTTTCACCCTCCTTCCAGTATTTGAGGGTAGCAATGCATTTTTCCTGGGCTAGTATGTGGAAATGTGTATGAGCATCTCTTCTCTAGCATCTTTCTCTCTCTCCCCTGGCCCCACCTGAAAAAAGGTATTAATACAAGAGTAGTAGAATACTTGAGTGTCTGTTCTAACTAGTCCATAGCTATTTAATATTTATGTGGTATATGAGGGGAAATTTTTTTCTGGACCTTCTGAAAATGGTTCATCTATCCTAATGAAAGCCATTATCAACAACTGTGGTGTACAAAACTGAAAGCTGAAAAACTAAAGTCATTCAAGATGGTTGATACTCTTACAATCACAGGTTGAAAAGGTCTGTGTATTCCACCCCTACTGTATTTCTAGTATCTAACTCTTTCACTGTGCCCTCTGCATTATTTCCTGATTGGTTTCTAAAAAAGTCTCTTTAAGAAATGGTCTTATTTACCATTACTATCCCAGATTTTATGCCATCTTTTCCAATTCTGCTTTGATTTTTCTAAAATGAACATCTAATTATGTCTTACCTCTACTTACACATCATTTATTTCCAGTAACAAGTCCTATTAGAAATCTTTAAAAAAAATCCATCTGATTAACAACAGAAACAAAATAAAATCTTGAATGAAGTGCTTCAAAATCTTTAGCTGCATAAATGAGAAGAAAGTAATTTTAAAAAACTCCTCCAAAACCAAATCAATGCGAAAGCATAATTCTAGATATTAAAGAAAGCACGGAATCACACCCTGGGGTCATCTTCTAATTTGCAGTGACCCAGATCTTCAGAGTGTCAAATCAAGGGGCTGCCCAGGCAACAGGGGACCTAAGCTAGATCCTGAGCAAAGTAAGATGTCATCATAGAATCCCACATACAGATATGATGTTCCCTCACTAAATATGGAAACAGTGGCAGTGAAAGAGAACAGTAGCAAAATAAAACCAGACAAAATAAAAACCAAACAAAATTTGTACCCTATAGGGATATAGTTAAAAAAAAAAAACAAAACAACTTACCTTGACTTTGCCTGTGATTGAAAGAAAATAAAATGTCTTTAACACAAACCAGCTCTAACAAGGAGAAGGCAATGCCACCCCACTCCAGTACTCTTGCCTGGAAAATCCCATGGATGGAGGAGCCTGGTAGGCTGTAGTCCATGGGGTCGCTAAGAGTCAGACATGACTGAGCGACTTCACTTCACTTTTCCTGTTCATGCACTGGTGAAGGAAATGGCAGCCCACTCCAGTATTCTTGCCTGGAGAATCCCAGGGATGGCGGAGCCTGGTGGGCTGCCGTCTATGGGGTCGCACAGAGTCGGACACGACTGAAGCGACTTAGCAGCAGCAGCAGCAGCTCTAACAAAGATATGGGATGTTATTCACATAACTTGTAGACTTCAAAACAGCTACCAATTTAATGTAGTCATCTCAGGTCAGTAGTGCCATAATGCATGGAAGAATCAATGTCAATCCTCTTTATAAGAACACATTAAAAACTCAATTCTGAAAGAAATTCCACAAATAAAGTTTTAGAAAATAACAATTATTAAAAAAAGAAAAACACATGAGGACACAATCTACAATAATGAAAATCAGAAGAAGACAAACTCAGACATATAAAGACTTCTGCTGCTGCTGCAGCTAAGTCGCTTCAGTCATGTCCGACTCTGTGCGACCCCATAGATGGCAGCCCACCAGGCTCCTCCATCCCTGGGATTCTCCAGGCAAGAACAGTGGAGTGGGTTCCCATTTCCTTCTCCAATGCATGAAAGTGAAAAATGAAAGTGAAGTTGCTCAGTCGTGTCCGACCCTTAGCGACCCCATGGACTGCAGCCTACCAGGCTCCTCCGTCCATGGGATTTTCCAGGCAAGAGTACTGGAGTGGGGTGCCATTGCCTTCTCCGACTTCAGATTCTCAAAAATATGCATACTACTATACGTAAAATGACTTCCCTGGGGGCTCAGACGGTAAAGCGTCTGCCTATAATGCGGGAGACCTGGGTTCAATCCCTGGGTCAGGAAGATCTCCTGGAGAAGGAAATGGCAACCCACTCCAGTATTCTTGCCTGGAAAATCCCATAGATGGAGGAGCCTGATGGGCTACAGTCCATGGGGTCGCAAAGAGTCATAGACGACTGAGCAACTTCACTTACTCATTCATACATAAAACCGATAAACAACAAGGACCCAGGGATCAAACCAGTGTCCCTGGGTCAGGGAGATCCCCTAGAGGAGGAAATGGCAATACACTCCAGTATTCTTGCCTGGAGAATTCCATGGACAGAGTTGCCTAGCGGGTTATAGTTCATAGGGTCTCAAAGAGAAGGACACGACTGAAGCAACTTAGCTAAGCTTAGCTAAGCAACTTAGCACCACGCACGCACGTGGTGCCTTCAGCTTTGTTCCTTCTCAAAATTGTTTTGGCTGTTTGTTGTTGCTTAGTCACTTAGTCGTATCAGACTCTGCGACCGTAAGGACTGTAGCCTGCCAGGCTCCTCTCTCCATTGGATTTTCCAGGCAAGAATGCTGGAGTGTGTTGTCGTTTCTTTCTCCAGGGAATCTCCCCCAGCCAGGGATCAAACTTAGGTCTCCTTCATGGCAGGTGGATTCTTTACCACTGAGCCACCAGGGAAACCCTGTTGGTTATTTGGCTATATTTTACGGCTCCACACAAATTTTAGGATTGTTTGCTCTAGTTCTATAAAAAATGCCATTGGAATATGGATAGTGATTGCATTGAATCTGTAGATTGCTTTCCATAGTATGGACATTTTAACAATACTCTTCCAATCCATGAGCACAAATATCTTTCCATTTATTTGAATCCTCTTCATTTTTTTTTGTTTCTTACAATTTTCAGTGTTCAGGTCTTTCATCTTCATGGTTAAATTTCTTTCTAGACATTTTATTCTTTTTCATGTAATTAATTTCTCTCTAATAGTTTATTAGTGTATGGAAGCACAACTGATTTTTGTATATTGATATTGTACCCTGTAACTGAATTTGTAAATTCACCTGTCCTCCTGAATGCTTTAAATTATCTTTATATTCCTTATAGAACCCAATACAATGTAAATGCCATGTAAATAGTTACTGATGCATGGTGAATTCAGGTTTTGATTTTTGGAAGTTTATGGAATGTCTTTTTCCCAAATACTTTTGATCACAGTTGACTGACTCCCAAGATGCATAACTTAAGAATATGGAAGTTGTAGATATGAAGGGCCGACTGTAGGTTTCTTGTATATAGGTATGTAATAATACATGTGTCTTTCAAGAAATCGAGTAAGGATTTGAGGTTAATGTATAATGATGTAAAATTTCACATCAGATAATAGAAAATAGGCTCCTGAGAAACTTTTTGCACAAAATATCTAATTTGCAGAAATGAATTTCTGACTTTAAATTGAAATATATAGCAGTATGTAAGCAGTATTTTGTAATAAAATTTTTGTAGTTTCTATTTTCTCATGACTTTGAATTCACTTTCTTTAGCTGGTTTTGTAAGCCTTTATGTTCTACTTGATGTTCATGCTTATTTCCTCCTGCCTCAGCCCCAGTGATCTTGCCATGCTTTTTCATGGCTCCATGCATTTGTGCATGATGGTCTCTCTGCCTGGAATACTTTCCTCCTTCATAACTCAGTTCATACATTATTTTTGCATGGAAGCTGCCCTCTGGCTTCCCCAGCTTTTATGCCTCCATATATGCTTTGAGTCATATAGCATAGAACACAATAGAATATTCAAATTAATTGTTTATTTCTCTACTTCCAAAGCTAGTCTCTAGGCTTCTTGACTGAAAATGTTGTCTTTCTTGAGGTGATGACACTTAAGCTTTTAAATAAATGTTTAATCAAATTAATTCGTAAAGGTAAAAAATACAGATCATTATGGGTTCAGGTTTAAGGAAAGTATTCAAGAAGATAACAGTCTCAAAGATATAAACGGTAAGAAAGTAGCATAAGTAAAGCCTCAATACTAGGACAAAAATGATATAGATTTAGAGAACAGAAAGTGGAAATTTTACAAGGGGAATATGGAAGAAAAAATGTGAAGAAAAAGTAATTAAGAATTGAAAAATTTGTCTTTTTTCCTTAGATTATTTGACTCAAAGTTGTATAAATCTTTAATACCCAACCCCTAGTGTTACTTATATGCTCTAATGTCTTTACACACAAAAATGTTTGCAGAGATGCATGAGATTTTTCTTGATGCTCTGTATACCTATATCCAGACGTTTTTTTTAGGTTTAAATACCTCTCTTCCTGGTTTTTCTCCTACAAAGAAAGTCAATTCTTTATGTACTAGCTTAAGATAAACTCTGTCCTCTATTGCAACAGTTGATTCATTAAACAAGCAAACAATAAATCCTTGCTCTATTGTACTTTTGAGTTATTTTCCTGAAGAAGACGCATACTGACTTAGAAAATCTTATGAAACAGCACTGTCTAAACAAACTTCTATGATAATGGAGACATTTTATTTGTGCTACCTGATATGGCAGTTACTATCCACACAGGGCTACTGAGCATTTTAGATGTGTCTAGTGCTACTGAGAAATTGATCTTTTTATCCTACGTAAGTGTACTTTATTTATATTTCAATAGCCATTTGTAGTTAGTGCTTTCTATTTGGGCCAGCACAGTTCTGGAATATTTGTGGGAAATCTAAAGTTACAACTATTACCTCTACCTTCCTACACTGTCCACCTCCATTTCTGATGCTTTCTCCAGGACAGCCAGTTAGGCAAATAGACGCAGAAGCTGTACTGCTAAACTCCTAGTTTGCTAGAGAATCTCCAGTGGCAGCATCTAATAGGAATTAAGAGCAAGCTAGGCCGTGAAGATATCCTCATTCATGACTGTTACACATGAATGGCCAACAAAATCTCTGTATAATCAGTCTATCAAGAAAAGTTATATTTAGAAGCTTATTTATTTGCTTCTTGGGGAACGCTGGGTCCCTTTTACCATATTAACACAATCAGTGCTAAAAGACAATGGGAAATTAGCTCTGGCAGGAACATCATTCTTTTTGTACCCATGAGATTTTCACCAGAAGTCAAAGTAGCATTCTGGATTAGTGTTAAGGATGTTTCTTGTGATCAGACTGTCCTAAATAATACATGAACCTTACACGTACATACACATTTCATGTCAGCTGCTACCGAGAGCACACTCCTAACTACCCCTGGTAATTTCTTCCCAACCCTCCGGTGGGCCACTGAAGTTGTTAATTGTGCTCAAAAGGACTTTAACCTAATTTAAAGAGGAAGGTTATCCAAGCATTGGATGTGTGGTTTCATCTTTCGGAAGTGGGGTTCTGATACAAAGACCTATGGTGCAGTCTATAAATTTAGATTTTAGTAAGCACACTAAGTCTAATACAGCTGTCTCTCCACCATGTTTGAGAAAAGTAGAATTGGACCATAAGACTCATGTAAGGGCCAGAACACAAACCACAGACACACAGCATGATTATGTGTGTTAATGAGACAATAGAGCTTTAAGACACAATTTCAAATAGCTTTTACCAAAGAACATATGTCTACAGAGATGCCCTGTGCCTATTTAAGATTTGAGGGAGGGGCATAATCATATACAGTCTTAGAAGAAGAAGGTATTCAGAAAGAAAAGGTTCAGGAAACTGGGACGGTCCATAGCATTACAGCAGGCTCAGCAAATGAATAATTCTTCTTGAGACACAAGCCCTTTTTTCCCTCAGCAAGACATCCTGATCACCTAGTGGTTAACAAATGGTAACCTTCACTTTCTGTTTTCTCTTTTCCTTCTTAATAAGGTGGAGGGAAAAGCAAGTGCTGACCTGAATCAGAATCCCTTGCTGTCCTACTGTGGGAAGCACGTGCCTTGTTTTGAAAGCTCGGTGCTCTGAGATGAGGTAAGCAGCTCAGAACAAAGTGATTTCCAGCTGTCTGTGTTCTTTTTCACCCCGGTAAGGCCTTATTACCTATGAATTTCTTGGTGGCACGTGTGAGGGAACATCACTGAGGACCTGTCCAAGTAAAGTCAATTGAAAGTGGTTTGCCTTCCAGTAGTGCAGCCAGTAATAGCAGTGAATCTCACAAAGACATCTTTAAGCCTTAATATGAAGAGCCATTCCACCTTGCTCTTCTCTCAGAGAAAGGCTTACCGTGACTCGCTTCATCTTGTTGTGCTGAGACGATCCACAGTGGCTTCCTAAATGGGAGCATAATTATATTTCCCCCCAAAACTAAAAGGATACTTTTATTTGGTTTGAAAAGGCCAGAGTCTAACAAATTCAGTAAATATATCCCCTATTAAACTAGAAGTACACATCATATTTCAAGAAATTGAAATTTCAATTCTCCAGCTAGAGTTCTTCCTGTCAACTTCTCCCTACCAGCCTCCTTGCGTCTGTCCTCCTTTGCCTTGTTTGGAAAACTATGATCTTCAAAAGGGAAGGAAGAGTGGTCATATTTAGATTCCACATCAGACACTGTTTTTTAAAAAATGATTGGGAAATGACTCTTAATATTCCCACTTTACAGAGCAGTAAACCAAGCTTTAGAGAAGTTGATTAACTTGCTTACAATAAGGCAAATAGTACACAGTAGAATGTATTCAGGTCCAGGTTTGTGAGACTTCAAGTTACTCATCTCTCATGTTTTGATCTGCATGATCTAATTTTAAAAGTGAATTCATATCTATCTTTTTTTTTTTTGAAATATCATTGCTAAAAAACAAACAAACAAACAAAAACTTCCTCCTTCTTGTGCCTACCTAGACCCTCACAATAGTCCTTGCTCTGGTCTCCCTGATGTGAATGTCCTTCCATTACAGTTGTATCTGCAGTGGCTGTTTCCTTCTTCTTCTGTGAATGTTAATCTGCCATTTTCCATCCAGAGGCACTCTATCCTCATTTCCACCAGCCCTGTGCCAGAGTGTCCATGTCCATGTAACCTCATCAACAGAGTATGTTGGACTTTTGCCGTAGAATATGTGAGAAATAGGGAGACCATATGCTTGCAATCAACTCATCAGCTGCTTTCTAAACAATTACTTCATTAATACTTACCATGTATAAGGCTCTGTTTTAAGAGATATGTGATATGCTTTTATTTTTATTGAGGTGGCTATAAAGAAATATATAATTAAATATAATTAATTATATTTAATATAATTAAAGAAGGAGCTGGCAATCAGTCCCCCAAAAAAGAATGGTAGTAAAATCTGAACTATGAAATGACATTTCTGAAATCTATTTCTTTAAATACTGACATCCGAACAATAGAAATCTGGAAGACAAGCATTAGATAGAAAGTGTTTTTAACTCTAACAGACTAATGCCAAATGCAAGTAGAACGTACCTTAGACCAGAGTCACATATTTACATCCACAGAGCTTTATTTTTTCTTTTTGTTTTATTACATGAGCTGCTAATTTTGAGGTAGCAGCACAACAGCACAGCTAACACGTTTCCTTCTGCATTTTTGACAAGGAATATTCAAGTAGATACGGCAGGAGACCCCGTAAGAGGGCTGTGTGTTGACATTATCACACTCAGAAAGACTTGTCTGCAGGTGCTGTGAAGTCTTCAGATAGATGTTCATGCAGGATAATCCTTTAGAGACTGAGATACGAATGCCCAAAGTAGTGAGGTAAAGCTGCTGTTGATGAGGAAATACTGTATCCTGACTCTGTAGCCATACCTGCTAAAAGCAAATTTTTCTCCAATCTGTTTTTGCCCCCTTGGCTGCTTGTAACCTGCTCAAGTCTAGTGGAAATTATCTTGTGTACCATTAAGAATAATTTTTAAATTTTGTCAACAAATCAAAATTTATTTTCTTATTGTGCTGGACAAACAGCAAAGGAAAGAATTCAATGATAATGGCATATTATACCAAGCATATAGTTTTTTACTTCAGAAATTGCTAATAAAGGACAACTGTTTTCCTGCTTTTCCTAGTAGAGTGTCTCTACAACTCAATGAGCAGTTTATAAACTTAAACTAAGTACAATCAAGCCTACCTTTTGGCCTCTTAAGGTTCTTTCCTAGATCCCTTTCTCTTCGCAGTTTACTCTTATTCTTACTAAATAATCTCATTCACTGACATGACTTTAATGAGCATTTGTATGTTGAAGACTCAAATGAATATATCCAACCTAAATCTGTCAGACTTCTGTGAATCCAACTGCCTAAGAGGTATCTTGGTTTGAACATCCTTTTGACACCTCATCACAATAGATATAAAACTGGACATGTCATCTCTTGTAACCTGTCCCCTTCTTCCATATTCACAAGTAAAATTTATTCCACTCTTCATGACCTCTGTGAGTGAATGCTAACACCATCCACTGACTGTCTTAAGTCAGAAATTAGAACTACCTACTCTCTCTTTCCCTCATTTCTTTTATCCAGTCAGTCATCAAGTCCTGTTGATTCTTTCTCCTGAATAAATTCTAGAGGCAACCCACTTTTCTCTAATCCCAGGGCAACAACTATGCTCACTCAGAACATTCTCATCTCCTCCCTGGATTAACTAAAATGATCTCATTACAGGTCTCACTAGCTTCCTCTAATTCAGTACTCAAAGTGCAGCAAGAGTGGTCTTTAAAAATGCAAATATGTTCATAACATGCTGTTCACTCCCAGCTTAAAATCTTTCACTGTATTGCCACCACTCTTGATAAAGAGAAAACTTTTCACCCTGTGATACAAGCAGTGTCATATTCCAACTTCTGCTGGTTTTTCATCCTTCACCATTTGTCTCTTCCTCTCTTCACTCCTGACAGACTTGACTTTCAAAGTAGCACTCTTATTTTTTAACCGCTAAGGTGTCTCAATTACCTGGAACATTTCTATTTTTCTTTCAAATTTTAGGTCTTGAATGTCACCTCTCTGGGGTGTGAGTTGAGGGTGAGAAGCAGAGGTACCAGGAATGTTAGCCATCAGCACATGTTGGGTCTTGTGCTTCCTGGACCTGCTTACTCCAGATCTCATGAATACATTCACAGAATGATAAACTGCTGTGGGGCATGCCTGACTCTGTATGCTGGTAAATCAGATAACATCCAGACCAGGACTGGCAACCTAGACTAGCAGACCCACTGGTGTATACGTGTTGAAAGATCAGTCTTTACTGGGATCTAGTGATATGAAAAGAACTGTTAGCCAACAGTAGAAATGTTGTTTGTTTGAATGCCATACCCCTAAAATCCTTCATCATGATTGTCCCATGCTATATATTTCACATAGCATCTTGACATCCACAGGCCCTCAAGTCCCATAGGCCAAGTGGCAGAGCTGCTGACCCTAGAGCCTAGACAGTTTTGTGAACCACTTCTTTCCTAGATCCCATTTTAAGATGGCAACCTTAAGTTATCTGGTAAATTATTCAGAATGGCAACTCCCAAATGAAGTATATATTGTTACCAGTGTTTTAAGTTCTGTGATGCAAATAAAATTTGTGCAATTATAGGGAATAACAGGAATATTATAGGTTAGATAGTGTGAGCAGGGGAAGACTCTCTAAGGAGTTCGCTTTCAAGCAAAGATAGGAAAATGAAAAGGGAGTAACCAACATTCGGGGCCCTGGGTAGGCCACCCCAGACTATGCCTTAACAGTGTATTGATTACTTTGCATTAAAGTTACTGAAGAGCTGGCTGATTCATGAGGGTCTCTTTGACTCTCTTCTCTGTCTCCCTGAAAGCAGGAAATAAACCTTCCATTTCAGACAGTAAAGAATCTGCCTGAAATGCAGGAATCCCAGGTTCTATCCCTGGGTAGGGAGTATCCTCTGGAGAAGGGAATGGCTACCTACTCCAGCATTCTTGCCTGGAGAATTCCATGGACAGAGGAGCCTGGTAGGCTACAGTACATGTGGTCACAGTCAGACACAACTGAGCAACTAACACTTTCACTTTCAAAAGATGCCCTCACTGTACCTGTAAGTAGAAAGGTATCCTTATCAACAAGACAGGGAATTTAGGACCAAGAAGTTTAAATAAATAAATTTTGTTACTTCTTTTATAATTTACTCCCTATACCCAAAGGTTGCTTAAATTCCTTACTAGTTAAGAACCCAAACTTGTTTCTTTTTCCTATCAATTCCTCTTAACTTATTGTTTCTTTGTCTAAAATGTATAAAAGCTGCCTGATTTGGCCACATGTTAGGTACAATTTCTATGAGACTTCCATGGACACAAATGAAAATTTGTTGCTTTTTCTTCTCTTAATATGTATTGTGTCAGTTTTATTATCAATGCAGCCACAGGAACTCTAGAGGTTTAGAAGGGGAAACTTCCCCCTCCCCAACACAAGTGAACTGCTGAAGTATTGGATTGGCCAAAAAGTTCATTTGGATTTCCGTATGATGTTATGGGAAAACCCCAGTGAACTTTTTGGCCAACTCAATATATCCAAAAAGAGAATAGATATGAGAGGCTGGTGTGACTGGAGCATGGTGAACAGAGAGCAGGTGGTATCCTAATTTTGGAGATGAAGTCAGAGATCTGATTATTTAAGACATTATGGGCTAAAAGATGATGCTGTGAAAGTGCTGCACTCAATATGCCAGCAAATCTGGAAAACACAGCAGTGCCCACAGGACTGGGAAAGGTCAGTTTTTCATTCCAATCCCAGAGAAAGGCAATGCCAAAGAATCTTCAGACTACTGCATAATTGCATTCATCTCACATGTTAGCAGAGTAATGCTCAAATTTCTCCAAGCCAGGCTTCAGCAGTATGTGAACTATGAAGTTCCAGATATTCAAGCTGGATTTAGAAAAGGCAGAGGAACGAGAGATCAAATTGCCAACATCTGCTGGATCATCAAAAAAGCAAGAGAGTTCCAGAAAAACATCTAATTTTGCTTTATTGACTACACCAAAGCATCTGACTGTGTGGATCACAATAAACTGGATAATTCTGAAAGAGATGGAAATACCAGACCACCTGACCTGCCTTTTGAGAAATCTGTATGCAGGTCAAGAAGCAACAGTTAAAACTGGATATGGAACAACAGACTGGTTTCAAATCGGGAAAGGAGTACGTCAAGGCTGTATATTGTCACCCTGCTTATTTAACTTCTATGCAGAGTACATCATGCGAAATGCTGGGCTAGCTGAAGCACAAGCTGGAATCAAGATTGCTGGGGGAAATATCAATAACCTCAGATATGCAGATGACATCACCCTTATGGCAGAAAGTGAAGAAGAACTAAGGAGCCTCTTGATGAAAGTGAAAGAGGGGATGAAAAAGTTGGCTTAAAACTCAACATTCAGAAAACTAAGATCATGGCATCTGGTCCCATCACTTCATGGCAAATAGATGGGGAAACAATGGAATTAGTGAGAGACTATTTTTTAGGGCTCTAAAATCACTGCAGATGGTGACTGCAGCCATGAAATTAAAAGACACTCGCTCCTTGGAAGAAAAGCTATGACCAACCTAGACAGCATGTTAAATATCAGAGACATTACTTTGCCAACAAAGGTCCGTCTAGTGAAAGCTTTGGTTTTTCCAGTAGTCATGTATGGATGTGAGAGTTGGACTGTGATGAAAGCTGAGTGCCAAAGAATTGATGCTTTTGAATGGTGGTGTTGGAGAAGACTCTTGAGAGTCCCTTGGACTGCAAGGAGATCAAAACAGTCCGTCCTAAAGGAGATCAGTCCTGAATATTCATTGTAAGGACTGATGCTGAAGATGAAACTCCAATACTTTGGCTACCTGATGCAAAGAACCGACTCATTGGAAAAGACCCTGTTGCTGGGAAAGATTGAAGGCGGGAGAAGAAGGGTATGACAGAGGTGAGAGGATTGGATGGCATCACCGACACAATGAACAGGAATTTGAGTAGGCTTTGGGAGTTGGTGATGGACAGGGAAGTCTGGCATGCTGCAGTCCATGGGGTCGCAGAGTCAGACACAACTGAGCGAGTGAAC
Source organism: Giraffa tippelskirchi (assembly GCF_054371585.1). Lineage (NCBI taxonomy): Eukaryota > Metazoa > Chordata > Mammalia > Artiodactyla > Giraffidae > Giraffa > Giraffa tippelskirchi. The sequence continues at coordinate 70,234,577 of NC_137278.1, forward strand.
TGAATTGAACTGAGGTATCTGTTGGGCTTCCTCAATAATGCTACTGGTAAAGATTTGCCTGCAATGCAGGAGCTACAAGAGACATGGGTTTGATCCCTGGGTCAGGAGGATCCCCTGGTAGAGGACATGACAACCCATTCCAGTATTCTTGTTCAGAGAATCCCATGGACAGAGGAGCCTGGCAGGCTACAGTTCATGACATTGCAGAGTCAGACACAACTGAAGCAAGTTAACACAGCACACAGCCATCCATTGATATATATCTGAATTTTATTCTAAGGATCTAGATTTAATTGGAGTCACTTCCAAGTCAGAAACATGTTGGAAGGCCAAGAAATGTGTAACAATGGAGTTTCAGATTGGAACACCTGGACTGAATTAGGAATGCTGTTTTTGGGTTCCCTGAGAAAGTATATGTAGTTCCTTGCAAAGTGGCTGTTTCATTGTATTTCAATGAAAGGAAATGTAAAATGCCTAAAGCTTAGACTGAAATAGCTCTAGATTCCATATAATTAAGAAAGCTAACAGCTGTTTTCTCCAGTTTATAGCCAATATTTTTTCTTAGAAGCCTTAAGTTTTTCGTTCAGGAAGGAGCTTTCAAAATTATCTACCTAAGCTCTTCATGATATAGGTGCAAAAAATGAGGCCTAAGGGGTGTGAAAATCAATTTCATTGTACACAGAGAGTGACAGAGACCTAGACTCATTGGCACAGAGGTGGATGTTCTGCGGGGTGGTAGGGGAAGAACAGAACCATGAAAGGAGAAAATGAAGAACCAGGAAACACTCAAAGTGTATCAAGTATATGCAGTGTATCTAAATTGTAGGAAATTAAAGTTTGAAAGGAAAGTGACTCAGTCTTCTTGAAAGGGTAAATGTTCTGTCGTTATTCCCTCTACTGAAAAGGGAAAAACAATTAAATGTTTTCTTTTCTTTTCTTTTTCTTTTTTGAGACCTAAAATTAAACTTGTTTACATCTGAGTTGTATTTTAAATTATACAACTGTGTGTCAACACACAGTTATAAACAGAGTGCCATGATTTTGACTCACAGTTATAAACAAAGTGCCATGAGAAGACAGGGAAATCAGGAGTTAATTTTATCTGGGAACGAAAGGAAATAATGAACCTGGACCTTGGTAGAAGAGAAAGCTTTCCAGAAAGTAGGGATAGGGGAACACTGGGCAAGGTACTCCAAACTGAGGAGACAAGGAAAGAAGGCAAAGGCTGAAGAATTTTAGTGTGTTTCCTGGAAAGCAGAGCGAGGTTCTCTACCAGAGGCCAAAGGTGTAAGCACAGATGAATCATTGTTTTAGGATCCTACTTATTTCCCTACAGATCTTTGATGACGTTTCATTATTTAATTCAACTCTGGATTATGAGAATGAGCCCTTTGCCTGGTTTGCCTCTTCTTTCTTCTCTAGAATGTAATGTTCCAGAGAAGCAGGGGAAGTCCTTTTGTGAGTATCATGGGCAATTGCTATTTTTAATTTTTTGCACCCTCAGGTTCTGGGTCTCCTATCCAAGTCCATCTGATTTATTCCACTTACATTTGTGTGTAAATGAATTTTATACCAGAGGCAGTAAGAATGACACCCTTATTTATTAAGCAACTGTGCTTTGGTAAAAGGAAGCATAAACAATAAAGAAAAAGATGGGGGTGGGGAGGTATCCAGAAACATGGTATCCAGCTCAGAACATTGGCGAACAGAAGGCCCAGAATTAACAATTATGTATCAAGTGTAGGGAGAATCAATCCATAACAGAGTAGCAATCCATAACTGAGGGCAGTTGGTGGGAGAACTCCAGAAATAAAAGTAATCCTTAGATTATCTGATGGGTTGTGTTTGACAAAAATATTTCTTACTGTTTAATAGATATATTAGGTTGTTAAGAAAAAATATTATCATCTTGAGGAATTATGTAACAAATGAATAGGTTATTTCTAAAGTATTTTTTATATTTTGTATTAGGGTGTAATTTATACACAGTAACTTTCAATGTTTTTAATAAACAGATGTGCATGTGTTGACAATGCATACAGTCATATAACCATCACCACAAAGTCTAGAGTAGTTCTATCAATCCCCGGAAATTCTTTCTGTTCAAGTAGTTAACTCTCTACTCATAGCTCCTGGCCACCACTGACTTTATTGTCTCCATGGCTTTGGAGCTATGTACACAGCTTTACCGCTATGTCATACAAATGGAATCAGACATATGTAGCTTTTCAAGTCTGGCTATTTTCACTTAGCTTAATGCATTGTGGTTCACCCATGTTGTTATTACATGAGTAGTTCATTCCTTCTATTATTTTGTTTCTTTGTATTGCTGAGCAATACTCCATTTGATGGATTTTTTCCTCCACAGTGTGATTATCCATTCACCAGCTGAGGGAATATTTTAATTTTCCCCATTTTTTTGAAGATTATAAATGAAGTTTAAGATACTATTGATATTTTAAAAAGCAAAAAAATGAAAGTAGAATCATGATAAATTACTTGGTGGACAGCATACACATAGTTTGAATAATGCAAATTCTATCACTTCAGTTAAAGGTTACCACTTCTTTAAAGACAGTGGGTTAGGGAAAGATGAAGCTATTCAGAAGAATTTTAAAACTTCCACTATAAGTCAATAGATAGTGTCTGGTAAATGAAGGAATAAAGGCACTGGTAGTTTTAAGTATGAATAAAAATACCAGAAAAATTATCTAAATGATTTAAAAGTCATTTCCTCTGGAGAATTGAGAAGGTTGGACCAGGGAACCACAGATTTTTCTTTATTTTTTGTGTGTTCTTAAAAGCAAATTAGTTCCATTTAATTTTTTAACTTGAACCCATCTATTAATGTTACAGAAATAACATAATAGATAATTCTTGGGTTTTTCTCAGTGTGTTTCAAGTAGCTCTTCATATGACCATTTCTCAAACTTGCTTCCTACTCCTTGGACACCTACCTGTCCTCCTTTACTTTCTTCCCTTTATTCTTCAGAAGTTCTTTCTCTTCCTCTTTAATAAAAGAGCCACTGCCCTGCCTGTTCCCCTTATCTTGTTTTTACCACTATGATGATGATTTTGCTCATCCCTTCAGAAATTTCTTTATATGTAACAAAATGAGATATTGGTAGATTCCTAATCACTCACTTGATCACTTCCACCTAAGAAGGAACAGTAAAGATCTTAAGGCCAGCAAGTTTCTCAGGCCCAAATTTATAGTCTCAAATAAAAAGCCCAGAAGTGGGCAATCTGACTACCCTCGAAAGTATAGTAATTCTCAGAGCAAATTAACTGATTTAGGGAATTATTTATAGGATCAAAGTTTTCCTCTTCTGGAATAAAAGAGACCAAAGTGATATTTGCTCCAAATCAGCAAAAACATTTAACAGGCCATTGAGAGAAAGTTTAGGTAGTGACAAGTCAGTTGGAAACATGGAAAATGTAGAATGCTGAAAAAAAATGGACTCAAACGTGGCATAAAAACAACAGGAAATTAGCTCCCTTAGCAAGGCCAGAGGCTTCAGAAAGGGAAAGAAAGTAATTTTGCATGGCCCTGCTTATTTCCTCAGGGGCTTAACATGTGGCTGTATATTTAAGTATGCTTTCATTAGATTTCAGTACTTCTGACTTAATAAATTTAGTACACCCTGGGATTTTCCAGAAGAAAAGTTGATATCACGTAGGTTAAATGAAGCTGTGTACAAGAGAAAATGTGTGTCAAATCTATCCCTTTTCTTATTTCCTAAATGTATTGGCATAAAAAAGTCATAGGACACAATAGCACTAGGGTCAAACCACCTTTGTCTATTGATAAAGTTTTAGAGCATGTTCTCTAGGTTGTTGTCAAGTGAAATTTCAAGAATTCTCTTATGAAGGATTAGTAAAACCAAGTCCAAGATATGAGATTTTGGTTGAAATGTAATTCATATAGGTGCCTCTCGTTAAACAACCTGCTGTTCAATATTGTCCTAATATTGAATTCTATCCGCTTTAAAGCTCACATATTTTCCTTAATGGCCACCTTATGAGAACTCACATATTTGGAAAGCTCCACCACTGTTTTAGAGAAATTATGTACTTGGAAACATTAAATCTATATGATGATTTTAGATTTTTTGCAGAAAACTAAATAATGTTAAAGATAGGGACACATTTTAAGAAGCAAATTCTTAAGAAATAGTGTTTTTAAGTATATTACAACTTTTGAAGTATTTCACATTGATTATGTCATTAATTATATGTGACAAAGTAGAATTAGAGGGTTTTACAAATTTGGTTTGTTACTTAGAAAAGTTGGGTTCTTGACTCTTCAGCTCCATAAAGTCAGCTGACCCATGATCAAGTCTCCACTCTCACTTGAGAATCTCACTTAGCTTCTTCTAACTTTCAGATTCTTCATTTGCAAAATTGTTTCAACAATGCCTAGAGCTCCATAGGGTTGTTTTCAAAACTAATGAGTAAGTTGAACAAGGACGAGACAGTGTTACTTATTTATGTATCTCCAGTCCCTGAATTGCTCCATGAAACATTTTATAATTAATATATTTCCAAAGAAGTTAATAAGCTAAAACATACATTAACAGCTCAGTGTTAATCTGATAATTTTCTTTTTCATCCTCAGTGCTTGCTATGAAGCTTTATCACACAGACTACCTATCTTTCCTGTAACAATCAATAGTCTATTTATAGTAGAGAGTGTAGTCTAAAATATTTTTTCCTTTAGAATACCAGGATTTGGAAATGGCACTTTTCAATTTGGTAACTAAAGAGTGATGAAGCTGAAAAAAAATCTTTAAAGAACATGATATCCAGAGATAGGAAGTACATATTTATACCTTTATAGCCTCATTCAAGTCTCTTAGCAGTGCTGATGATTGCACTTTTCTTTCTGAACAGGTTTGCAATAGGAATTATATCATATATACTATGCTATGTCTGATCTGATTCATAATCCTCATTTTACTATGGAAGATTAGGTGATAGGATCGACACGGGATCAAAAATAGACCCAGACACTAAAAATATTACTTTTATTTACATGTTTTAAAATAAATATCTATTACCATCTTGTCAATAAAACTTTATTTAAATTTATTTTGATACCATTTTGTCGATATTTTCAGAATGCTCCTTTAAGAAACCAGATGATTCATTGATCTTATATGAAATAGAGGTGACAGTGGGTAAATTCATGTGGAAGAAACAGACCCAGATGAAATATTTCTCACTAGAATTAAACAGCAGACAGGTGTAAGGTATTAATTAATATCTAGTATTTAAATAACAAGTGAGTACCAGCTGAGAAAACAGAATCAGAGACCGTTAATATTTCTTGAGGTGATCTAGAAAGTAGAAAGCAAGATCAACCACCAAAAAAAGAATCTGTTAATGGTACAAATTCACGAATAAAAGGATCCTTTTTATTCAGTATACAATACAGACTGCTAGTATCTCTCTAAGTGGTTTCCGTCATTTATTCCCATTTACACTGCTTATTCAAAATTATGTAACCACTCCTTACCTATGGCAGATGCCAACCAAATTAAAGGTATATGAACTGGTAAGAACTAAAATTGCTAAGACAATTGACTTTGTAGACTTAGCATTTTCTTCAGACAATCCTACTAGAATATATGCTTGTGGACTTCCTCCTCCTTCTAAACAAACAAACAAAATGTGAGTTTACATTTTAGATCTCATTCAATTCTTAGGGAAAAAATTACAGCTCTAAATAATTCATCTCATTTTTAGTAGAAACACAAAGTACCATTCCAGGGACGGGAGAGCCTGGTGGGCTGCCGTCTATGGGGTTGCACAGAGTAAGACATGACTGAAGTGACTTAGCAGCAGCAGCGGCAGCAGCAGGCCAAATAAATGTCGTCAAACTTTTTAAGGATGAATTTAACCAATATGCGCAGCAAAAGATTCAAGTGCATTTCTTAAAAGTAGATGTTCATTCATAAAATGAAGCAATATGGTAATCAATCATTACTGTTGTATTCGATAAAATCTATTGTATAACTCCTATTTTGTTTTATGGAAATAGATGAGCTCTTAATTAGTGTAAAGAAGTCAGAAAATTTTCTCAGGGGAGATTTTAATAAGCACGTTTTAGGAGATTTGGAGTAAGACTTTAAAGTCCATTAGAATGGCTACGAATCCAATAAAAAGCTGTAGGGTTTTATGTTCTCATTTTCATTTTGTTTTCTCTTGGTAGTACAGAGAGACTTCAAGCTGTTGCTCTTTGTTACATTTAAATTTAGGATCCATTTCTTAAAAATGACATGGGAGCCATATATTCCCTCATGTTTCCATAGATAATACCAAGGTCTTAATGGGTGGAAAGCACACAGCACATGCAAATTGTTATAAGTGGGGAGCCATTCAATCTACAGAGAAATTGTTGCAATTGAAAGGCCGAGTAATTTATTTGCCTCCATTTATCTCTGTTAGGGTTCTGGTTCTTAGTTCTTGGGGAAAGGTAAGCAGGGAGCCTGTTGACTTTTAGAATAATTCAAGTAAACTACGCCAGCACCAGATCCAAACAGGTCTGGGGTCTCATGTAAGTCAGGTAGGTTGTTCATCAAGGACTCTTGTTCAAAGATGGACTTACTTCCTCTGAGTCTGGCCTCCTATCTGTATTAAAGCTCAGCCATGGCAGCCCCAAGTAAGGAAAAAATCATTCCTGACAGAAAATTGCCACTGAGTGTGTGGGCAGAGAGTAAGAGGAGCAAAGGCACAAACTGAAGAATGCAGATAAGACTCGCAGTGCAGAAGTCGATTAAGCCTCATTAAGTCTCAGCTTACCAGACACGTAGGTGGCTGTGTTAAATTTATGTTGCCTGAGGAATAAAATAAAATTTACAAAGTTTGGAGCCAAAAGTTTCTAGGCTCAGTTCTGACACTTCTGATTTATTTGTGAATTCCACAAATACACCATTTTCCGTTTCTCAAACAACACTGACTTTGGGTTCAAATAGCTCTCTGCCAAAGAAACATTTCAAGATGGCTTTAAACTTGCGCTTAAAAAGTCATCTTTGTCAGCTCTGGGTCCTGGCACAAAAATTGCTTCAAGAAGCAAGTCCCTGCTCCTGCCCATAGCCCCACTGTGGAAGGAAATTCAAATCAAGCATGAACACACTGCCCTTTTCTTTCTTTTGCAACCCCAATTAAGTTGTATTTTCCTGCTATGGGGCGGTGTACAGGACAAGTTATTTTCATGGATCTTAGAAAGCTAGAGGGTAGATTGTCACTGTCACATTTTAGGTCTCAGTAGTAAAAGGACTTTTTAATTTTCTTAAATAAAAAGCTTGAAAGAAAGTTAAATGTAAAAGGTCTGGCAAGGCAGCAGAGCCTTCAGAAGCAGGTTTGTGAACATTAAGGTTTCCATAGCAACATTATCTTGCCCAAAGAGTTTATTTCTTCCTAATTTATCTACCATAAGATATTACTATTTATTTTGACCTATAGACCCAAAGTGATACTTATTACATGCACAATGAAATTATAATTTGAAATGCTCTGGCTTTTAGCATTGTTTCTTATAGCCTGTTTTAGAGCATTGCTATCTGCCTAGGTTATATATCCGGCTGTATGATGTGGATCTTATTATATAAAGCTTGCATATTAAATAGCTTTTGGTAAATATACTCTTGACAGACAAGATGAGATAAGAAATAAAATGAGTTCTAAATATACTTCCCCACTTCTTCGGCTATTTTAAACTACTCAACTTCAACTTGGAGCATTTGGGTGAAACATAGCACTTTCTTGCCTTGGATATATGCCTTCCATTTTGCAGAGATTTTTGAGGTGTGAACCAAAAGATTTCACTTCATCAGAAATGTATGAAAACATTTTCTGCCAGCTTTGATATGGTATCATTTGCTGATGACTCTTGGCACTGTACATGCCATCTCAGTCCGTGAACAAATGTTGAGTACCTAGGAGCCAAATGCCTCTCGAGGTGCTCCTAAATATTAAAAAAAAAAAAAAAATCAGCAGAGGCTTTGACCTCAGTTAGCGAACTGTCTTGTTGGGGAGATAAGAGACATGTGGATAAATATGACTAAGAATAACAAAGAAGCAAAAAGTCAAGACTGTAAGTAAACATAGCTCACGTTGACTGTTTATCATATACCATATATTGTCCTGTTGGCTTAATTTTGTTCACTCTGTCTATAATGATGGTGATTATTCCCATCTTAGAGGAGAGGAAATAAACTTTCCAACGTCACATAGAGTGACAGAGATAGGATTTAAATGTGTCACCATAAAACTCCTAATTCTCTCCCAGTGATTCTTACAGCTGTTCAAAGGCAGTGCTATCATTCTAAACAAAAGACAGCAGAGAAAATATTACAGATGGTCCAGGACAAACAGTTGGAGGGTGCCTTAGATGTCCTAACCTAGAAAGGACAGGAATTTTAATAGTTAGGAAGAAAGAGGCCATTTTGAACAAAAATGCAGAAGCAAAATGCAACAAATCCCACGTCGAAAACCCAAAAGCAAAAGTGGACTTGGATCAGATGGGGAAGGGCCAGGGTTTCTAACCCCAGAAGTTCGAAACATTCTGTAGATCCTGAGATGTGAGCAACATTCTTCACAAGTTGAGAGAGTGCTGAAAACAAAAGTCCTAGGAGGGCAACAGAACGCAGAATGAGAGTAGACATGCTGGAAGCAGGAAGACGTGAGGAGCAAGACAAGGCCAGGAACAGAGAGGGATGTTAACACCCGTCGAAGACAGGGATTGATAGTCACATCCAAAGAGATCATGTGTTGTCATTTTTTTGTTAAGTCATGGCCGACTCTTTGTGACCCCGTGGAATGCAGCACATCAGGCTCCTCTGGCCTCCGTCATCTCCCAGAATTTGCTCAAATTCATGTCCATTGAGTCAGTGATGCTGTCTAACCATCTCATCCTCTGCTACCCCCTTCTCCTTTTGCCTTCAATCTTTCCTAGCACCAGGGTCTTTTCCAATGAGTTCAGCTGTTCCCATCAAGTGGCCAAAGTATTGGATCTTCAGCTTCAGCATCAGTCTTTCCAATGAATATTCAGGGTTGATTTCCTTTAGGATTGACTGGTTTGATCTCCTTGCAGAGATCAAGTAGGAGGGAATAAACTGAGTAACACTCCACTAAAATGCTTCTGCCTAATGTTTCACTAAATGATCTTAGTCGGTAAGTAATTTAATAAAACTGATAGAATCTTATTAACTGTGTTGAGTGAAGGAAATGGGCAGATAGGCTACTCTTACACGTGGTGTAAATCAGAAAAGTGAAAATGTTAGTCACTCAGCTGTGTCTCTCTGTGACCCCATGGACTGTAGCCCGTCAGGAAGTGCTACACAAAAACATGCACTGATTTCAATAATATAGATGCCTAATCAGGTCCCCAGGGCACTTGTTTTAGTGACTAGATAAGGCAAACTTTGTAAATAGCATGTTAATTGTAAATAGCGATTTCTCTAATGCAGTAGTACTTGAAAATGTTTTACTTTCCTGTGACCCCAAGTTTTATTTCAACAACTCACCTACACTGTGAAAAGATGCTAATAAATTCATGTAAACCTTAACCAAGCTTTACTTCAAATCATATTACACTATTAAATAATTACTAAGCTTTATATTTTTAAAATATGTGACAGAAAGAAGACCTCAGTTACTCTCAACCATAGTGTCTGATGAAATTATTTTAAGAGAATTCAGGAATTCATTCAAGTTCTCAGAGTGGCCCCTGGTTTAAACTGTAGAGAGGCTTATCTGGAGATCACTAAGAACTTAGTTTCTGTTAAAAAAAAGTATATATTTTATATGAATGAAATAGGTTATTCTTAATGAGATGGAAACTGGATCCACCTTTTTCAAAAGGCGAAAGGACTAGTATATGCTCACAGGCATAGCATTGGGATTTTCATTGGAATTTGAAAGAGTAGATTTACTTCTGCCTCAGACCAGCTGGCTAACAGAAATGCTTGGTTACATTGTGTCAGTAATCCCAAATAGAAGAATAGCTTGAAAGAAATTTGGTAGAGTATTGCTCTCATAGAAATAATGTGTGAATGACCTTGCACTTCTTTTGTTGGAGGTAATGGTGGTGGAAGGAAGCCTCTTCCCAATGAAGAAAGATAAACAAACGGCTACTACAATTAAAAAAAAAAAAAAAAAAAGCTGCCCTCTAAGGAGTCATGTGACTTCCTAGAGAAATGGCAAGTGTAATTTGCCGTTAATCAGAAAGAAGAAGTTACATATAAAACATCTATTATTTGTTTTTAAAACTAAGAATCCTCTTCTTGTGAGTTCTGACAGTCTTTCAGAAGCCCCTTTGTCTTAGCCAGAAAGCTACTCTCTTATTTGATTATCACATTATAGGGTTATGCAGAGAGGCATAAAAAGCTAAAAGGTGAGCTTGTTAACCCTGTAGGTCAGAATGAAAATGTGTTTTAATTCACAGGTACACTAGTTAGACTGAGTGCCTTGAAGGGGAAGGGAGATTGCTTTGACAGATTCAGAAATGTTGCTTCAACTCAGGGAGTTATGTGACTCAAAGAAAGCTGGGTGCCTTATACAACAGTAAACCCTGTGAACTCAGGCAGGATTCTCGTTCTGTCAGTTGAAGTGCTGATACTTATTCTGTTTCCTCCATCAGTAAGCAATGTGCTGTTAAGTGACAGAAAACTCTACTTATGGTGGTGTAAATAAATCAGAACTCTAGTTCTTTTTCCTATAACAAATCCAGGGATAAGTGTTTCAAGGCTGGTACAGTTGCTCCTTATAGCTTTCTGCTCTGGCATCCTTAGTTTTTGGATTTTATCCTCATGATCACAAGATGGCTGCTGAATCTCTAGGCATTGCATCTTTACTCTTGGCAGGAAGAAGAAGAGTAAATTGGCAAAAGGAGGGTTGTCTCTCTGTTGTGAAAATCTTGCCTAGAAGTACAGAAGATTTCTATTTGCATTTACTTGGCCATAATAGGATCACATGGGAACTTCTAGCTATAAGACATCAGGAAAGTAAGGGGTTTTTTTAATTTAGATTTTTACTTCTTTTGAGGACAGATTGCCACATTACACAATTAGAGTCCTATTGGTAAGGAAGGGAAGAGAATGGATATTTGCTGTCTAGAATATGTTAATTGTTACTGCATTGTCTTTACAGTTTAACTGAATTGTCACTCATTTCTTCTGATTCTCTTCAGAGGCTGGTCATTATTCTGACTTCAAAAAAGCAAACAAAATGATGGGAGATACTCATTGCTAATGAGCATGATAAAAAGAAACACAGGAATCATGACTGAAACTTACAAAGAAAGTCAGACTAGAACTTTCTAATAAGAGGCCTTTGGAAAAAATTCTATGTAGAAGTAGTTTTCCAGCAGAAATAAGATTTCATTGAACTAAAATGAGGACAGAATCTTGGGTGAAACTTACACACACACAATGATTAAATTCAGAGGTAACAAAAACATTGAACTAGTCTAATATTTTTAGCCAAAGGCAAGAGGTGAGAGTCACTGACCTAAAAACAAAGATTACCCAGAAGGCTAAGAAGAATGATGAGTAGAAAAACTATAGAGAAAACTAAAACACTCAGGAAGAAGAATTATTTTCTCTAGCATAGTACCCTATGGATGAATAATAAAAACAATGGAAAAAATCATTAACTATGAATGAGTAGCATACCAGTACAGGCAAAAATAGACATCTTAAGTCTAAAGTAGGAAATATATTTATATAGGGATTTGTGAAGTATTGCCTTTACTTGTAACAAAGAGCAATCACATGCTTCTGTGAGAAATGTACTGGTCCTTGCTTCAGACCTTTCATGGGAAATGCAGTGTTGGATAGCAGAATTTGAAATTTAAAAGACAAAATCTTGATTTGAAAATTCTACAAGCATGATTCTGTTCTCCAGTCTGGGTTTGAAACTTCGAGCCCTAATTGAGGTTTCCTAGATACTTCTTCCACAACTGGAAATTTCCCCCTAAGGTTATTTAGGGAGGAACTGAGGACAAAGTGAAGTTCAGTGGGTCCCGGAATCAGCCTTTATTGTTTCTTCCTCTTTCCCTCTCTGGATATACACGCAATAAAATACAGGTAGGAAGGAGAAGGAGAAGAACAAGCGATTTCTCCCAAGGCATATACCTGGCTTTCTGAGTTTGATGACTGGTGAAAAATTAGTTCTTTCCCACTCACTTCCATTGGTGACCTTTGTATCAAGGATTTTACTGAGCTTCTAGGTGAATGAGTTGGTTAGGGTACTCCTCTCACAGGTCAGAGGAGACACTGATTCATAAAACCACTCCCCTGAAGATAATTACTTGTAATGGAAAATATAATTCCAGGTACCTAGACTATAGGACTCCTGCCTGGAAACTCCCATGGACGGAGGAGCCTGGTATGCTGCAGTCCATGGGGTCGCTAAGGGTCGGACATGACTGAGCGACTTCACTTTCACTTTCACGCATTGGAGAAGGAAATGGCAACCCACTCCAATGTTCTTGCCTGGAGAATCCCGGGGACGGCGGAGCCTGGTGGGCTACCGTCTATGGGGTCGCACAGAGTCAGACACGACTGAAGTGACTTAGCAGCAGCAGCAGACTATAGGACTCAGCTACAAATTCTGCATCTTTGGTAAGAGGTTTATTTTTCCATCTCTCCACAGAGACTCTTCTGAGTGCCTTGTCAGGACTGATTTTATTTCTCATTTTGTATTAGTAATAATTATTCCCCTACATCACCATGGTCTTCATATATGCCTAACAGTTTAACACTTTTTTCCTTATCCTGTTAAACAGTTAAAAATACTATATATACACATATGCATATTATACATGTACTGATTAATAAAGTAATGCAACAGAAATTTTATAAGCAAAAGTATATACCAATAGAGATATCTCTATAGCCCTCTGATCTGAATGACAGGTTAAGTCATTTCAAAGTGATGATGATAAAAATATAATGGTATACATGTTTGGTAAGTAAGAATAATCCTTTTAATTCTTATTCTTCAAATTTTTCTTACCTCCTAAACTTTTTTTTCTTTGATCTTATTTTAAAAGTTTCTTTTTTCCCCCTGCTTTCACTTATCGAAGAGATTTTGAGGGTGACCATTTATTGATGACCAGAATCATCTTCTATGATTTGGTACAATGTGAGAGGGAGAAGGAAAAGAGAGCTAAAATCCTGTAAGATTATTTTTTTGAGGATCTCAAATAATAGACTCAAACTTTCATTGGTCTCAAAGAATTCACAACCAATTTAGTCTACTTTCCTTCTTATTTTCTCCTCCTATCTTCTCTGGAATGTTACAGAAAAAGACTCTCAGCCCAACTAGTCAAGATAGTAAAGATATGGACTGAGAGCAGAAGGCAGATAAAGCAGGAAGGATGGTAACGGGTTAAAGAGTTCATGACCAAAACCTCCACCACATCTTTGAGAACTGCATTAAGCACAGGCCACATTTGGTTTTGATGACCATCTTGTCATTAAAAAAAGAGAGGAAAAAAAAAAAAAAAGACTAATGGAAAGTGTATCCACCAGCCTTACAGCTACCCAAACTACAGACAAATTTTAGGAACATGTTTGTCTTGAAACACACTGTATTGCCACCAAATATAAGCTAGTGCTAAACTGGCAGTCCCAAGGAGATTTTTTGTGACTGCATCAGTTGGCTGCTTGGGAAGGATAGCTGATGTCCAGGGGTCTAAAACAGTAAAAATTCTTAGACATATTATCTTTCTAGACCCTTGACTGACTCCCATCATGGGCGGGGCGGGGATCAAACTAAAATTTTCTACTCATTTGAATTTAAGAAACAAGACAGATAATGTCTTTTTTTCTTTTCCTTGTTATTCTTTTTTATCAAGTAGACAAGTACTCTCAAAAGGAAGAGAAATGGAGTCTGCAAAAGGCTCCAACACTACAATTTCTACTAAATTATAGATGATTGGCCTCTTAGAAACCACTGAGATTGAAATTGTACATGCAAGCCAACCCACCAGATAACATATCTTTTTACTATCCTGTAAAACTAAACTATACATCAATTTCCCCCTAAAATTAGTGACATTCACTAAAGGGTAAAGGGCCATATTTTGACATTAATAAGGAATTACAGAGTTTTATTAATGGCAAAGCAAGGTAATAAAATTAATTCTTAGCTATGATGAGTATTAAAAAGCTGATATAATTAATGTTTAGATCAAAAGTTCTATGTATCGAGCTCACAGCAGGTGGGAAGAAGCACTTGAAAAATATCCCCCTACCCCCAGCAGGAATTTGTTAATAGTCCAGGAAATTCAGAGAGGTAATGTTTACTATATATTGACAAAATTTTATCCCTTACTAGGAAAAAAAGTCTGTATTTTTACCTATACTTTTTATTGTTTGTCTTTTTATTCTTCATAGAACATTTATTGACTGATTGATAAATCAATTTAGTTTGCAGCTAATTAAATTTTCATAACTAATTTGATAATGTTGCTTTATTATAATAATTGGAGACTAGATTTAAGATGGCTGGCAGAATACTTGTCCTTCTTTCTTCCTCTTCAGTACTGAAACAAGAGTAAATCTATAAAGTAAACATCATCCAAAAACAATGAAGTCAGTAGCAATGATGACAGAACAATGAATCTCAGGAGATGAGAGATATTAATAAACATCTCAACTTTGAAAATTGAATGAAAATCTGTGGAATGGTGAAATAGAATAACAGAATTTATAGCTTAAGTTATGCATGGAGAAAGTGAGTGGATAAGATGTCTAGTATCTCTCTACTCCCCAAACCTCAAAAAACCCGGACTCAGAGATAGACTATATAAGAGAGACTCAGAGTGGAAAGTAGGACTGAAATATTTAATATGAAGATTTATCCCAATTCTCCATTTAATCTTAACGCGTTTCTGTCTCTCTACTCCAAAAGGTAAACTGTCAGGAATGTATTTATTCCCAGAGGGGAAAAAATGAACTCTTTTTCTGAAAATAAAGTGAAGAGAATCATTCACTTTATCTTTGTGAATGTCTGTGTTCAATAATAAAAACTTCCATTTCAGCATTGAGTGTGAAGTAGGGAAAGGACCATATAAAGTTCTGCTTTGTCCATTCACACCAAAATGCATAAAGGTCCAAGTCAGTCTTTCTATTCAATCACTCTATAATATCAGTAGATAACCTGAGAACGTAAAGTGTTTGAGGACAGCCTGTAAAATGAGGGCTTCCCTAGTGGCTCTAATGGTAAAGAATCTGCCTGCAAAGCAGGAGACCCAGCTTTGACCCCTGGCTCGGGAAGATCCCCTGGAGAAGGGAATGGCTACCCACTCCAGTATTCTTGCCTGGAGAATTTCATGGACAGAGGAGCCTGGCAGGCTATAGTCCATGGGGTCACAAAGAGTCAGACATGATTGAGCAACTAATTGCACTTCACTTTCACTATAGAATGAAAGAAAAGATTAGAATAAAGAAACTAAAAATCTAAACTCAAAGGAAGAGATATATCAGATAATAAAAAGAAACAAAATCCCCTTTGTTATTGCCAGACATATTTGAGAACATATGACATCTTTAAGAAACGAATGGTTAGTATAAAAATTATAATCTAAAAATGGGGCTTCCCAGGTGGCGCTAGTGGTAAAGAACCCATCTGCTAATGCAAAAGACATAAGAGATGCAGGCTCAATCCCTGGGTCTGGAAGATCCCCTGGAGGAGAAAATGGCAACCCACTCCAGTATTCTTACCTGGAGAATTTCATCAGCAGAGGAGACTTGTGGGCTACAGTCCATGAGGTCGCAAAGAGTTGGACACAACTGAAGTGACTTAACACAGCACAACACAGCACAAAAATAACAGATCCTAAAATTATGATGATTAAAATTAAGTTCACAAAAAGGGATCAAATGTAATGACACGAAGGCTAACATTTTAGAAATATCCCAGGGAGTATATTGGTGGGAAATATAAGAATAAAGGTAATAGATGTAGAGAATCATTCTGATTATCAAACATCTTTCAAATCAGAACTTTGCAAAGAGAAATCACGAAAACTGTAAAGAGGAAATTATCAAGGTACCAAAACAAGAATATACCCCAGAGTTAAAGAGGAATCGAGGTATGTAGGTGAAAGAATTCATTGAATACTAAGATTAAAGTAGGGCCTCTGTGATAGCTCAGTTGACAAAGAATCTGCCTGCAATCTAGGAGACCCTGGTTCGATTCCTGGGTGGGGAAGATCCCCTGCAATGAGTACATTTTGTAAATACTCGGGGAAAGAAATTATCCTAAAAGATTTGAAAGAAGAAAAAAAACAAAATATTAGATTCCTAGTGGAGGGGAAAAAAAATCAGACTGACATCAGACTTTTCATCACCACAATAAATGCCAGAAAATGACCATACATGACCTTTATATCTTCTGAGGAAAATTAATTTTGATCAAGCAGTCTGTATTTAGTTAATTAGCTAATGAATGGCATTTGGGAGATAATAAAATAATTTCTAATTATATTTATTTTTATATCCAGTGAAACTTTTCTGAGAGTGTTTCTTGAGGATGAACTCCAACAAAACGAAAGTGAAAAAATAGGAAGATATGGGATATAAGAAATGTTAAGAATAATTCAGTGGCCTAACCACAGGAAATATCAACTATACACAATGCAAAAGGAAATCAGTGGTTGCTAAGAAGTATATCTTGAAAATAAAGATTAGACAATAGCCTGAAAAAAATTATAGATGGCTTATATTTCTTCTCACTCAAAGAAATAAAGGCTGAGTTATTTCAAGAAATACCCAGAAAATAATTGTTCCAACATAAAGCGAATTCAGGCATGTGATTTCAGGTACTTGACTGAGTATAATAAAGGAGATTTTTTTCTTGACTAGCAATTAGGATTTAACATTGAGCCCATAGAAAAAGAGTAATAATCATAGACTTCTACTTGGCTTTCCAATAAGCAATGTTTACATCATCATAATAACGTAAACACAGTTTTTGTTCTTCAGCTTTTAAAATCCATGTTTAGACAACCCTCAGATGATTTCATTGTTGTTGCAGAATATAATGTAAATATTACTACCAGATGTCTAAGTAAAGATCAGTTTTCTAGTATCCGAGGTAGAGATTACAACATAAATTTTTACATAGACTCAGATTCCCTAAGTATGATAAGAACAAAAGCGAGATTTAATATTATCCCTCTTAGCTTGCAAACCATAGTGAGGAAGAGAAAAAGAGAATTCCTAGACAAAGACAGATGTTAAAATGTATGTATAGTTTCTCACCACTCCAGACAGAGTAATGCTCAAGCTGAAAGCAGGGAAAGAGTGGGTTTTTTTTTTCAGGTGGCCATAAGTAATCAAAAATCTGGTTCCTTTTCATTCCAGAGGAATTCCATCAGCAATGTGGTAATTGCAACACAAGAGTTTGCCCACTATTTGAACTGTTAACCTCAAGCTGTCTTGAAGAAAGTGTCTTTAGTTGAATGGAATAGGCAGCCTAAAGTAATGAGGATGGCTGGTTGCTTATATGCTAATCAGCTATAAGTGATGGTCAAACAAAGAAGGGTTGGGCTTACATTTAGGTCTTATGCAAAAACTAATTGGCATTTCCAAAGCATGTCATTGAAAGCTATTCCCATCTTACAGACTGCTTCTTTCTAGGGCTTCTGGTCCTTAGGAGAATGCTTAGTAACTGCAGAAAGTAAGACTTGTGAAGTTCTTTTCTTCCCCTTGTAACAGAGAAATAGCACAAGGAGCCCTACTAACATATTTTGATTACATAAAAACAAAGGTATAGATAATAGAAGTTAGAATGCAGACAGTTGAGATGAAGAGAGTGTAGCAATCTTATAAAAATGGCAGTCAAGAAAAAGCTATCAGACATCACCAGGACATAAAAGAGGTTTGTGTATTATTTTGAGTTACATAAATAAATAACAGACAAACTAAAAATACTGATTTAACTATCAAACAGGAAGTGAGAATACAGGTGGACATGCACTAAAATATCTATCACAGTAGCAAGTCAATAGCTAATGTCAACATTAATAAGTCAATTATATGTCTCATAAGCGTACAAGAGATGGGAGGATTTTTACCAGAAGTAGAAGTACCAGTTGACTTTAGGAGCAGAATTGGGGATGGGAGTAGAGGACAGGGGTGTGTTGCTTTTCAGTGTTAGCCCATTTGTGTTGTTTTTCATCATGAGAATGTGACGCTTTAGTAAAAACTAGGCATATATTTAGGAAAGGACAAAACTAATTGGACTAGTTGATTAAAATGACCAAACAGTATTTGTTTAAGTATTTAACTTGTTTCCTGGTGCTAAGACACAATCTTCCTCATTTTCTTCTTTCTCCTATCTTATGCCCAAGTCTACTTCTATTCATCTCCCTTATTCTATTCACAACATACTCAAAAATACTTTGTGCTACTTCACTAAGCATATAATAATCACTAAAAGGCCTATTTCTGCTTCACTGACTATGCCAAAGCCTTTGATTGTGTGGATCACAACAAACTGTGGAAAATTCTTCAAGAGATGGGAATACCAGACCACCTGACCTGACTCCTGAGAAATCTGTATGCAGGTCAGGAAGCAACAGTTAAAACTGAACATGGAACAACAGACTGGTTCCAAATCAGGAAAGGAGTAGGTCAAGGCTGTATATTGTCACCCTGCTTATTTAATTTATATACAGACTACATCATGCGAAATGCTGGGCTGGATGAAGCACAAGCTGGAATCAAGATTGCTGGGAGAATTATCAATAACCTCAGATATGCAGATGACACCACCCTTATGGCAGAAAGCAAAGAAGAACTAAAGAGCCTCTTGATGAAAGTGAAAGAGGAGAGTGAAAAAGTTGGAATAAAACTCAACATTCAGAAAACTAAGATCATGACATCCAGTCCCATCACTTCATGGCAAATAGATGGGGAAGCAATGGAAACAGTGACAGACTTTACTTTTTTGGGCTCAAAAATCACTAGAGATGGTGACTGCAGCCATGAAATTGAAAGACACTTGCTCCTTGGAAGAAAAGTTATGACCAACCTAGACAGCATATTAAAAAGCAGAGACATTACTTTGCCAACAAAGGTCTGTCTAGTCAAAGCTATGGTTTTTCCAGCAGTCATGTATAGATGTGAGAAAGCTGAGCACTGAAGAATTGATGCTGTTGAACTGTGGTGTTGGAGTAGACTTTTAAGAATCCCTTGGACTGCAAGGAGATCCAACTGGTCAATCTTAAAGGAAATCAGTCCTGAATATTCATTGGAAGGACTGATGCTGAAGATGGAACTCCAATACCTTGGCCACCTGATGCTAAGAACTGACTCATTGGAAAAGACCCTGTTGCTGGGAAAGATTGAAGGTGGGAGGATAAGGGGATGACAAAGGATGAGATGGTTGGATGGCATCACTGACTCGATGGACAGAAGTTTGAGTAAGCTCCGGGAGTTGGTGATGGACAGGGAAGCCTGGCATGATGCAGTCCATGGGACTGCAAAGAGTCAGACATGACTGAGCAATTGAACTGAACTGAATGAAATGTCTATTGAATCAGTCTTGTAGTTAATATACTATTTTTATGTACTTTGTACTGCACAAGGTGACTGACAGATTAGCTCAGTTGTTACTGCTATTTTTGGATAAGAAAGCTGATGTTCCATGTCAAATTCATTTCAAGAAAGAGTCTGAACATTGTTATTGCTATCAGTGGAAAATCATGATAAAAGAAAATATTTTTTGAGAGGAAAGAATGGATACTTGTATCCAGAAAATGGGTGATTCAACAAAAGCAATTACTTTCTTATGAAGCCTCAAAAGACAAAGAGGGAGTGTTTTCAGAAAATAAAGAATAACCTTGAAGTTTATCAATAAACTTTTCATGTTTCCAGTTTGTCTGCAGAGAACTATCATTTCATTCTACTTTGCCTTTTGTCTTTTTTAGTACACAGTGGATGTGTCAAAGAATTTTTATTAATACTTCAACTTTTCTTTGGGGACAGATTTCTGTAACATCTTTTCATTTATTTAATATTGTTCCCTGTATGTTGCCACTTCTGGACTTTGATGAATTAAACTTTCTTTCTTATGTGTTAGGTCTTGGATCTTCCAGTCCTTTTCTAGCTTCTTTCAAGTCATCTCATGCTTCTGCAAAGAGCTGAAAATTCCAGTCACTAAGGTAGTGGCTAGCATCCTTGAGCAGAGATGACAAAATGATGGCTCTTTCACTAAACTCAGCGTATGCACTTCTCCAGGTTCACTTGACCCTTCAGTCTCTCTGGCTTTGGTCACTTCCTTGACTTCTCAACTTGAGCCGCCCCAGTGACTACATAGGCCTGGCCACCATCCTTGATCTTATCATAGCTGCTAATGTCTCTAGTTGTCTTCTGGTGGCAAGTGCCAGGTTTTAGCAAAGGTTCCTATGTGTTCTCAACAGTGGGAGCCAAAGCAGTGCTCTGGTCCAATCAGTCAAGTCCAAGGATGCTTGCCCTTTCTCAGCAGCTGCCTGGAGAAGCCAAATAAAACAACCTGGAAGTTCAGGAGAGGTAATGCCTTATGAGTCAAATTTGACCAAAGAAAGACAGTATTTAGGGGGCAGCTGTCAGATATATCAAAAGACTGAGTAACCAGGTTTGTTTCCTTGTAAATCTGTGCCAACTTGGTAACACATTCTGTTGTGTTTGTTTTCCTTTTCTTTCCTATTGTCATTCCTCGTATCCCTTATTCTCAGAGGGTACTCTCGAATCCCTGGGATTGTGCCCCTCCAATAAAATATTTACTTGCATACTTCAGGCTCTGCTTTCTAGAAACCCAGGCAATGCGTTTAGCACCTCTATCTGGAAAACAGATCCTCAGGATAGGAATGTTCAGTTGGATTGCCCACCAATGGAAGGTATTAGGGTCCCCACCACTGGTGGAAAGTGAGGTGGTAATAACCTAGATATACACAATTATTCAAGCTTTCACCTATGGTTAACTGGATTGAGGTGTTGGTGAAAGACAAAGCAGTGAGAGAGCAAGTGTTTAATGCATTTGATTGATGGATAATTAAATGACTGTGGTTGGGATGTCTGGTTTTAACAGCATTTGAGGGCAAATTAAAGCATACTTTGAAGCCCAGAGGTCTTAAATGCAGCTCTGAAAAAGATTCTTATTCCTTGATGCACAAAAAATTCTCAATTAAAAATGAGGCTTAGAATTCAAGCATAAGAATGGCAGAGATAAAAATGAATTTGAAAGAAAAGAATGCTGAAATATGTGATAGGATCCTCAGTTTATAAACCTGAGAGTCTTAAACCTTCAAATTCCAGTGAAACCTCCTGGCTCACCCAGCTTCCCCTTACTAAAAGAGAACAGTTTCTCTATATCTGAATACTATGCAATGTCCCACCTGAAAAAGGTGACACGTTTTCTTTACAACCTACCTCATTATTCCTCCTTGCCTCCAGAACAAAAAGAAGCATTGTTCTTGGAATAAAAAGCACCCCACAAAAGGAACTGTACATATACATGTTTTCAGGAACTGAGGAAATAAGTATTGGAATGTATTTTGAAGGTGTTAACCCAGGCAGATGGAATATAGGACTGAATAGGGGAGAACTCATTGATACTGGGGCAGTCACTCACACTAACAGTGCAATATTCTGGCAAGTGTACCTGAAGCTGGTCATAGTAATTCACTCTCACGGTTTCTTGATTACTGGGTGTAACAATGACCATTGATAAATGAAGTGGAAGTTTCAGAATACTCAGCCCATTATTGAGAGAGGGATTAGACATGGGGGTAACTAGAGAGAGGGGTAATGCCAGAATGTTAGAATAGATCTGAATGGTAAGTGTAACTGAAAAACTGCCACCTGCCTATGTTCCCAGGAAGGACCCCAAAGACATTGCTTTCACTGTGGCAGTAAAGATGCATTTTGGGAATCACTTTGGCAACTATCTCTGCAGGAAGATACTGCCATGGAACTTGGATTCCAAATATTAATGGGTAAATAGCATTTTGAAACGACATGGGCCAGGTGGCAGTGTGGGTCAGAGTCAAAGTAAATGCAATTGCTGACATGGACAGCCAGATTAGCAGTAAGGATTGCTAGATCGCAATATGGATGCCTCAATTCATAGAGATTTAGAACAGTGGCTTTTAGCTAGCTGTGGCATGCTTAATTTGTGTAATAATAAGTAAAATCTGACTAGCAGACCAGCTTGCATCAATGGTCAAGGTGGAAAAATCATAGCTCCTCAGGTTCCAGGTTTCTCAGCTTATTGGGGCAGTTTATCGATTAAAGTTGAGGCCAAGTGCTCTTGAGAAGGACCCTCAGAGACATTGTTGGTGTATATAGTAAATACTCCTACTATCTCTCTCCTAGAAGACTTACAATTCCTAGGGTAATTGTGCTTTTCTGGGAGCTTTCCAGAATTTCTAAGATGTGTGTCTGATATGATATTAACATTAGTGAGCAAAAATTGCTATTACAATTCTCTGAGTAGAGTGGAAGTTTATGGAGGTGAAATACATGAAATTTTGTCCACATTTCCTAACAGTTGGTCCAATTGGTGTTTGAGTTCATTATGAGATCAGTTTCCTGAGCCTCAGATATTTAATTGTGAAGATAGCAGCTGGGAAATATTCCATGTTGATCCTCTGACCTGTGGCTAAGTAGCACCTTGGTTGGAAGGGAAAACAGAAGTTTCTGAAACTGTTCCCTTCCCCAGTTGACATAGTCAATTAGAAAAAAATACTTTATCTAGAGAGGAATTGCAGGGATTAAACTTAAAATCAAGCACTAGAAAGTGACAGGGGTGGTGGTTCCAAGTCACAGCCCCACTTAATTCACCTGTTTGATTTCTACTAATACCTGCTTGGTTGAGGTGGATATCAGTGGACTATCACAAATTTATCCACATGACAGATCCAATTGCAGTTTCTCTAAGATGTGTTGTCATTACTAAGACAGCTCCACTACAACCTCTGGCATTTCATGAGAGGAATTATTCCTTAAGTGGTAAGCTGCATCTCTTGTTAATCTTGTACACAGTGTGCAGACATTTTTATTATATTGATGTGCCACAGAACATCATACAGGTCTACTAACTTGACAAAATCATGCTAATTGACTAGGACGAAAGAAAATGGCACTACCCCAGAAGCCCTAGTAAGACATGTATTCCAGAAGGTAGGAAATATATCTTACAATCATTTGGTGACTTCAGGGAAGTTTTTAGGGGTGTTCAGGAGCATACTAGGACACCCCCTGTAAGGTAAAAGGCCACTCCTTCCATCGTTTCACATCTCTTCCAACTAGGAAAGAAGTAATAAAGACTTTAGGGTGCTGAAACAAAATCCCTGCAGCAGAAAACTGGTCTCCATGGGAATAATAGTTCTCTGCATGTTGTTGGGCTCCCATAGAGACTGAACACTAGATCCTGGGACACTGAAAGTCTATACAACTTGAAAGCTCACCATAAACAGCAGTAATAACACCCATGAACTCACAAAATCAGTGAGCATCCATCCATTCTAGGATGGAAGTGGTACACCATCCATCCATTCTCAGATGAAGGTAGTACATTCAGCAATGGCTGAGGCAAGTCCTGAAGGCACAAGTAAATTACATGCCACCTATCTCTACTGAGGGCTTCCCTCATAGCTCAGTTGGTAAAGAATCATCCTGCAACGCAGGAGACCCCAGTGTGATTCCTGGGTTGGGAAGATCCACTGGAGAAGGAATAAGCTACCCACTCTAGTATTCTGGCCTGGAGAATTCCTTCAACTGTATAGTTCATGGGGTCCTAAAGAGTTAGACACAACTGAGTGACTTTCACTATCTCTACTGAACTGATCCTTCCACCTTGACTCACACCTATGGCCTCATAAGATATTTTGTATGGATTTCTTACACACAACTGAGGAAGAAGGTAAGTATCAGGCCTTGTTCATATCTGCACTGATTGTCTTATTGCGTCCCAGTTAGAAGTGGCCCTGAAGGATAAGGGAGATCTTCCATCAGTACACTTGCTTGTCCCTTTGTTTGGAGGAAAAGG
Organism: Giraffa tippelskirchi; assembly: GCF_054371585.1. Taxonomy (NCBI): domain Eukaryota; kingdom Metazoa; phylum Chordata; class Mammalia; order Artiodactyla; family Giraffidae; genus Giraffa; species Giraffa tippelskirchi. The sequence goes on from NC_137278.1 coordinate 70,258,628, forward strand.
TGAAATATGGATATACCTGGACTTCAGGGCAGTGGAATGAATGGCATAACAGGCTTAAAGGTCTGAAATGAAGAGAAGGAAAAAGGCTTGAAGCAATGTTAAGTGGATGGACCCTTGGGTAGAGGCTGAAAGTGAGTGGAGCTTTGTGTTTTTATCTACAAGAAAGCATCTCCTGCAGATAAGGTTCTCAACAATCAGGTGCCAGCATGAGCTGTGATTGTCAGCCAGCCTATTCAAGTGATGCTTGTGTTGTAGGTACGTGAACAGATAGATATGGTTACAAATTACAAGTAGGCTCAACCACAGTGATCTCATTCTACCGAGGCTGGCTGATAGAGTTATTACTACTACTAAATGTCCAATTGTCATTTTCTGGGTCCAACTCCAAGGACCCGGGTGACTCAAAATGTCACCATCCTCAGTGATACAAGACAACCTCCTATGATGGGTTCATTCCATTGGGCCTTGGAGGGGATAGAAATTCTTCCTAATCAAAATCAATACAGTCACCCAAGGACTTATAGAATGCCTGAGCTATCAACATAGCGTCCTACACAATATTATTTCAGATGAAAAGAAGCTATGTATTTTAATGCAAAGAGGTTTGAAAATGAAGTTACAAATGTGAGATTCACTGGCTGTACATCACTGAGAAACAGCCATAGGTGGAATGGCATTTTGAAGGTTCAGTTAATTTGTCAGCTCAGGGACAATACCTTGTAGGTTGGGGAGCTGCCCTACGGGTTGCACTACATTCACTGAACTGATGCCTGATATATGGTGTTACGTCCTTCATAGCAGAAGTCGAGGAACAAAAGAAAGGAATCATGATTGGGCCTTTATATCATGACTGTCACTGAGCCTCTTGCAGGATTTGTGTTTTTTATCTCTGCAAAATTAGTCTCTGCCATGTTAGAATCCTGGTTTCCAGTATTTCCACCAGGAGATAACAGAAAAGTTTTCCACTTAACTGGAAGCTATTGTTGCCATTTGGCCACCACCAGTGGACCAGCAGGAAAATGAAGAGTTACTGTGCTGAGTTAATAAATATCTATGTTGATATTGCACAATTAAGGCAAAGAGGAGTATATCTGGAGCCATGGATTTACTGAAATGTCCTTTGGTTTTTACTGCTCAGGAATAACTATGAAGGGACAATTGCAGCAACTACAGCCCCTCAAATGGTAAGTTAAGTAAGGGCTTAATGCTCCTTGGGGATAAAGGGCTGGGTCATTCCACCAGAGAAGTAACCAAGGCTACTCAAAGTTTTGGTCAAGAAAAATCCCAAGTTGACAGAGAAGGAGATAAGTATTAATTATTGTTCCGGAACCAGCTGCAACATCAGGGGATGTAAATAGTTAGTTTTGCTCATCCTCCTTAGTCTCTTTAGAATACTGCAGTTGTTCACTCTTTGAAGACCCAGACTTGTACCACCCACCTTGGAGTAAAAGTGAAGGTGCTTACACAAAAGAGGGTATAACCAGATCTGGGCAATGCAAGACACAAATTATGTCAGATCCAACCTATGTACCTGTACTGATGTAATCAGTGATATTTAGTCTCTAGACCTTGGTCATTTCCTGTTTTTCAGATGAAGTATTCCTATTCAAAATGTTCTTATAGCCTTCATGCCTTGGTCATGGCTGTTGTTGCCTCATCTTCAGATACAACCAGTTGACTCAGTTTCTCCCTGAGAAAAGAGCTGAGCCTTAGTGCAACTTCAAATGTTAGCTTTAGTGGGAACCTCTTAGCATCTCAGAGCCCAATTTCAGTGTGGCTGCACCTGCTGGGACTCTCATTTCCCAGCAGTTACCTACAAAGACCTAGCAGAATGCCCCAAAGTGCAAAGAAAGTAAAGCACTACAGCCTGACCCTTGACCAGTGAGAAACAGAACTCAAGAAATTGTCAGTTTAAAATACTTCCCCTTTGTCTCCTTGGACAGATTCTCCAAAGAAGGTATGGCTCTATATGAACTCTTCTCGCTACTAACATGTGCTTTCTTGTAAAACCGTGGCCAGTTCTTTGATGCAACATGTGTTTTCTTGTCCTTTTTCCTTGCATTGTGTCATTTTTTTTTTTTTCAATTCACTCTTGTCCTGGGATTCTACCTCTCAATAAAGCATTAATATATGAGCCCTGGTCCAGGGATGTTTTCTAGAAAATTAAGGGTAATGCAGCTTCTTAATAAGAAAGACATCAAAATCACTACAATAAAAAATACTTGAAATAGAAAGAACAAATAAAGCTCTCCAATCCAAGTGACATGGGATGTGTGAAGAGATTAATGGAGTGGAGATTGGGCGATCTTTTGTTTACGAAGGAAAAAGTTCATCATTTTCTCTTTCTGCCTTTCTCTTAGATATTATATTGCAATAAGGCTTGGAAAGTTGCCTTTGAGAGATAGTAAGATTTGTTCAATTCTTGGCTAGACAGCAGAGACTGAACAGCAAACAGGAAGCTGCTGCTGCTAAGTCGCTTCAGTCGTGGCCGACTCTGTGCGACCCCATAGATGGCAGCCCACCAGGCTCCTCCATCCCTGGGATTCTCCAGGCAAGAACACTGGAGTGGGTTGCCATTTCCTTCTCCAATGCGTGAAAGTGAAAAGTGAAAGTGAAGTCGCTCAGTCATGTCCGACTCTCAGCGACCCCATGGACTGCAGCCTACCAGGCTCCACCGTCTATGGGATTTTCTAGGCAAGAGTACTGGAGTGGGGTGCCACTGCCTTATCCGAAACAGGAAGCAGAGACTTGCAAAATATGCATTCTATAATACCATCTTTAAGAAAGAGAGGTGAAGGGTAACTTGTTTTATACTTTAGACTATAGAAATTTAAACCAATATTCTATTTAAACCACATGGCCTGAAACGTTATGTATTTCTCAAGATTTTCCTAAACTTTCTCCTGTAAACCAGCTATTCTCTGAGTATTATCCTCCTCAGCAAATGTTAACTCTGTTCTCCCTGCTGCTTAAGCAGAGACTTTGGTATTATCCTTGACACTTTGCTAGTCTCAGGGCCTATATTCAAGCTATCAGTAAAACCTGTAAAAACTTCATCTTCATTTTACATTTAGAACCCAGTCAATTTAAAATCAATTTTAACATGGTTCAACTCTTTCCAATGGTTTTATGTCTTTGTTAGAGTAAAATTCAAAATATCTTTGTTTTGGTGTATTCACTAATATATCCTTTATACACATAACTATTCAATGTTTATAAACAATGGTTTATTTATGAACTTAAGAAATATTTTGTGAATGAATTGAGCCTGTTGAGTCTGCTTCCTAATCTCTAGAGATAAACAAGGAAAGTTATTTGAAAGTTTAAATGTGAATTTGTGGATATTTGGATTAATGTTTCTACTGCTGGAAGATTTAAGAATGTTCTAATTTCAGAAATATTAACTAGTTGACAGTGACACGACCTTGGTAGAGAATAATTTAAGATGAAAAAGACAGTTTTTCTTTCAAAAATAGAATCTATTTTTTGATCTGGTGATAGCCATGATCAGACTGACCCATTGGCTGAACATTTCCAACACCTCCAACTAGCAAATCTTTCTTGGTAACCAAATTGTCTCTCTGTTTAATGCCAGAAATCAATGACACTTTGTGACTAACGTGATAATAAAAATCTTAAGAAACGTCTATTATTAGCCTCATTAAGAGAAATTGTGAAAGAACACCTCCATCTCAAGTGATATAGGTAAATTTAGTGCCCTAAAAGGAAGATGTGACCGAAGATGAAAGAAAAAAGAATAAAAGGAGACTACTTGACATTTAGATAAAAATTAGTAAAAGTTACCTAATGTCTGTGAAATATGTTTCCTATATATTTAAAAATCACCATTGTTATAATATGTAGCTATGCTGTCATTTCAGCTTCAAGAATGATTGTTTAATATGAGTGATGTTGTGTATGCTTAGATTAAAAAAAAATTATGCCATCTTAAAATATTCTACTCATCAGTCAATAAAATTGAGATTGTAGGCATCTTTAAAGTTAGGATTCTGTGCAGACTGCTTTGGCAGGACAAGGAATGACAAACCTCAGTTTAGGTGGTAGCAGACTGGGTCTTCACCCTGATTCTGCATCATCCCTCTGTGAGATGACGGCATATCCTTTTGTTGCCTGAAGCTCACATGAGCGATGTGGGTTAGGTCATCTGCAAGGTCACTCCCAGTTCTGATAGAGTTTACTGATTACATGAAATTTCTAACATTTTAAAGTTGAACCCCACTGCCATTTAAACTGTCCTTTCCCGAAGTGTGTATGATCCTCCTGTTAAAACTCTCTAACTTCCAAACTGCTCCGTTTTTGTTGTAGCCTTACAGTTTGCCAGAGGTAAAAACTTGCCATTTTTGACTCTTCTTTTAATCACTTAACTTACTACAAAGTCTGACTGCTGCTGTTTTGGAAATATTTCTCAGATTAACCACTTTCTATATTCTGAAATCTATGATTTTTACCTATGTCTTCGCTCTCCCGGCTTTATTACTCCAACAGTTGCCTGGCTGGATTCAGTCTCTCGTGCTCTGCTCTGTTCATCCCATACATCACTTTCAAAGGAATCTTCCAGTACCAATGCTTTCATTCTACTCACCAGCTCGAGACTCTAGCCTGGTTATTTTTTATTGCCTGCTTTGTTCCACTGCATGTTTACCCTCCAGGTGGTTGCTTACTCAATGTGTTTTTCTCTTGCTTGCCCTTCTTCTTTTCAAAACGCCACCCTCACCAAGATCAATTGTGTTTATTCCATCATTAATGTTTTTTCTTTATATTATTCTTTTTTTGGATCTGTTATTTCTTCTTAAAAAAAAGTTTAACTGAAGGACAATTGTTTTACAATATTGTTCTGGTTTCTGCCATATACCAACATAAATCAGCCACGGGTACATTTATTTTCCTTATTTCCAGACAAACACTGAGGTTAAATGACTTGTCCACATTCTCACATTAAACTTTGACCTACTGTTTCTGGAGTCTTTGCATTTAACCACCATACAATTCTGCTTATCAAATTATTTTTTTTTAATTTTTAGATTTTAAAAAATTTTATTGAAGTATAGTTGATTTAGAATGTGTTAATTTCTTCTATACAGCAAATTGACTCAGTTGTACATATATATGTGTGTGTGTGTATATATATATTCTTTTTCATATTCTTTTCCATTATGGTTTATCACAGAATATTGAATATAGTTCCCTGTGCTATACAGCATGACCTTGTTGTTATCCATCCTGTATATAATTGTTTGCCTCTGCTAATGCTAAACTCTCATTCCTTCCCTCTCCTACCTCCCTTCCCCTTTGCCAACCACAAACAAATTCTTTATATGAGTCTGTTTTTGTTTTGCGGATGTGTTGATTTGTATCATACTTTAGATTCCACATATAAGTGATAGCATATGGTATTTGTCTTTCTCTTTCTGACTTACCACTTAGTATGATGGTCTCTAAGTCCAACCATGTTGCTGCAAATGGCATTACTTCATTCTTTTTGGTGCCTAAGTAATATTTCATTGTGTGTGTGTATTATATCTTCTTTATCCTTTCATCTGTCAGTGGACAGTTAGATTGTTTCCGTGTCATGGCTATTGTAAATAGTGCTGCTCTTAACATAGGGTACATGTATCTTTTCTAAAATTATAGTTTTGTCTAGGCATGTGTCCAGGAGTGGGATTGCTGGATCATATGATAACACTATTTTTAGTTTTTGAGAAATCTCCATAGTGTTTTCCATTTTACCTTCCCACCAACAGTGTAAGAGGGTTCCCTTTTCTCCATATCCTCTCAAGTTTTTATTATTTGTAGACTGTTAAATGATAACCATTCTGACTGGTGTGAGGTGGTACCTCTTTGTAGTTGTGATTTACATTTTTCTAATAATTAGCAAAGTTGAACATCTTTTCATGTGCCTATTCTGCCTACCAAATTCTTATATAAAGTAAGCATGTTTGTTTATCAAATTGTTCAAATATGCCTAATTTGCATATTATTATACTCAGATACATGCTTAGAGAGACCTCATGTTTTAGTGAAAGAAAAAAAAATACACCTTTCTTCTATGGAAAATAGAAGAAGGCTTATTAGTTATTTACTAGGCCCATTTCTGTAATGCTATGGCTGAAATAATTGCAAATGTATAGGCTTCAAAAGGTGTACTGTCTTGTATTAATATTTAAAATTATTTTCCTAAACTGTAACTCAAGTTTTGGGGAAAATGTTACTGTAAATTTATAATAGTAATTTCATAGAACTAGTGGAGAAAATAATTTGACAACTTGAGGCAAAAGGCAACTCATTATAAAATCAAGTTATCTGAAATCATGTACTACATGAGTTGAGAGAACTGAAGAATAGATCTCTTATGATGAAATAAGTGAATTGTAAGTTATTGAATGATATCTATATATACATCTTAACTGATCGTGAACTCCAGTAAGTCATAATAGTTGATAAAAAGAGAATTTTCATGTTAAATTTTGCATAGCTCCTGCACAAAATAATTTCAGATGTAGAAAACATTTTTTTGAAGGTGTAAATCTTTCAGAGTGAAGTCATATCATTCTGTTTATGATGGTTGAATGTATTAATCAGTCTCCCAAAGACTGAACCAATAGGATGTGTGTATGCAGAGAGAGAAAGATTTATTTTAAAGAATTGGCTCATGTGATTGTGGGGCCTGATTTGTCAGAATTCTTCAGGGCACACCAGTAGGCTGAAGACCCAGAGAAGACCTGATGTTGCAAATCAAATCCAAAGTGACTCTGGGAGGCAGAATCCTTTTTCCCTTGAAAATCCTCAGTCTGTTTTCTCTAGAGCCTTCATCTGACTAGATGGGGTGCACCTACATTAAAAAGCTGGAGAAGGAAATGACAACCTACTCCAGTATTCTTGCCTAGAGAATCCTGTGGACAGAGGAGCCTGGTGGGCTGCTGTCCATAGGGTCACAGAGTCAGACACGACTGAAGCAACTTAGCATGCATGCATACATTAGAGAAGGAAATGGCAACCTACTCCAGTATTCTTGCCTGGAGAATCCCAGGGAAAAAGGAGCCTGGTGGGCTGCCGTCTATGGGGTCGCACAGTTGGACATGACTGAAGCAACTTTAGCAGCAGCAGCAGCACATTAAAAAGCATATTCTACTTTATTCAAAGTATACTAATTTAAATATTAATCACATCTTAAAAATACTTTTACAGCATTTATATTGGTGCTTGATAAAAACTGGGTACCTTGGGTATCCTCAAGTTGACATATAAAATTATCATATTAAGCAATCAGTTCACTGAAATATATCAAATAAATTTAAAACTCTATTTATTAATGTACTTAACTGCAATTATTTGTGATAAAAGAGTGAACCCACAGGAGCCAATGCAGGAGATGTGGTTTCAACCCCTCAGTCTGGAAGATCCCCTGGAGAAGGAAATTGTAACCCACTCCAGCATTCTTGCCTGGGAAATAAATCAAGCACAAGTTGTATTTGGGTACACTATAGACTGCATCAAAATTTTCAGATTCAAACAAATAATCTTGAAGATTTTCAGACCAAGCAAAATTCTGAGGAATCAGATAGAATTAGAGACCTTTATGATAGTAAACAACCATGCTGTTCGTGGAAATAAGTTCCTAAGTGAACTTAAGGAAAACTAATGCTTTAGGAATCTTACATGTAATGAAAAGTTGCTTTGATTGTTCTTAACAAGTGAGTTCTATTATCATAAGTCCCTGCTTATTTTCCAAGAAGAAAACTCTTCTGTAAGTGAAAAATATTCATATTTATAGTGCAAATTATGACCTGCTGGCTCACAGCTCACTTGGTTGGTCAGTGTCATTTGTTAATGACCTCCCATCCTGTGTGCAAAGGAGGGAAGAAAATATTAAAATCAAGTTGCTTTCATCATAAGACTTGGCTTCCCTTGTAGCTCAGTCAGTAAAGAATCTGCCTGCAAGGCAGGAGACCCTGGTTTGATTCCTGGGTTGGAAAGATCCCCTGGAGAAGGAAATGGCAACCCATTCCAGTATTCTTGCCTGGAGAATCTCATAACAGAGGAACCTTGCAGGCTGCAGTCTATGAGGTTGCAAGAGTTGGACACAACTTAGTGACTAAACCATAGGTTTGTCTTAGGAAACTTCAGACTGAATTTGAGTTATCTGAGGCACTTAGTATAAATGTAATTGAGTAGGCACTATCCCAGAGGTTTTGGTATAGGTCTAGAGTGTAACTTTGGAATTTTCATTTTGAAAAGAGACTTCAAGATGATATTGAAACATGAGATATTCAGGTCACACTTTGACAATACTGATAACATAGGTAAATATAGATTATGCCCCATTCCTGCTTTAATCTCTATTCTAATATTATTTATTTTTATTTTTTAAAATTTTTATTTATTTGTATTATAGTTTATTATTGGAGCATAATTGCTTTATAGGGTTATGTTAGCTTCTGCTGCACAACAAAGTGACTCAGATATATGTATACATCGATCCCCTCCCTCTTGAGCTTTCCTCTCACTGGCTCCCATTCTAGCCCTCTAGGTCTTCACAGAGCACCAAGCTGAGTTTCCTGTGTTTCAGGTTCCCATTTCTACTTTACATGTAGTAATGTATATATCCTGATGCTACTCTCTTGGTTGGGCCCACCCTCTCCTTTCCCCTCTGTGTCCACAAAGCTATCCTCTACATCTACATCTCTCTTCCTGCCCTGGAAATAGATTCATCTGTACCACTTTTCTAGATTCCAAATATACACATTTAAGTATGATATTTGATTTTTTTTTTTTCCTTTTTTTTGACTTACTTCACTCTGTATGACAGATTCTGGGTCCGTCCACATCACAGTCCAGGGCGTCACAAGAGTTGGATGTGACTGAGAGACTGAGCACACACACACTAAATAGCTTAACCATTTCAGTTTGTGCCTGTGTATGTGATAAGATAGCCTTGCTGCTACAGGGTTTTTATAAACATGAGTCCTGTTACTATGAAATTCACTTTGAAATCATATTGTGGGAAGAAAAATATTGTTTTCAAAGATAACTGAAAAATTCCTGTTAGGGCTAAAATAATCTTTGAGACTTACCTTATTGAGTGTGTTAATTTGTGAAAATAAATTTCTTTTTTTTTCAAGAATTGGAAATTCTCCTAGACCCTGTCCCTGAATCCCCAGTTCACTCCACAAAAAAATAAATAATAAAATTAAGGAAAACAATCTTACATACAGAAAAGACAAAAAGTGCTTGCTCGGGATACAGAGCAGCTGCAATGGAGTATCTCAGTCATCATAGCATCACTTTACATCTTTGATACCTGTGAGATTCCACCCATTCTTACCTTGCTTTACTTTCTGCTCTTCCTTCTTCTCCTAACTCCTCATATCTATTGTTTAAGGATCATGGTTATCTCTTCACTCATGAATCTCCTTGAAAATAGAGCTAATTGATGAGTGTATTTCTATTTATCAAAGAATCCCTGTTGTGTGAAACTTTTCCTTCATGCCACAGCCTAGCATGTTGGCCAGGCTATAAATAGCTGTGTATATAATCAGTCACCCAGTCCTAGTTCAACTAGTTGCATCAAATGTGGTGGTGTCACATGGTTCGAAGCACAATAATTTATGTGAGAGAAATGTACACAAAAGGGTCTATGGCTTTGATAGTCACTCTGATGCTATTCGGGAGTTCATTATAACAGGCAGACATCTGTCCTGATATATTGAAATACGTAGTGCTCAGATCCAATGTGGGCTTCCCTGGTGGCTCAGATGGTAAAGAATCGGACTGCAATGCGGGAAACCTGGATTCAGTCCCTGGGGCGGGAAGATCCCCTGGAGAAGAGAATGGCAACCCACTCCAGTATTCTTGCCTCGAGAATCCCATGGACAGAGGAGCCTGGTGGACTACAGTCCATGGGATCACAAAGAGGAAGACATGAATGGCAAACACTTACCAACATGGTTTGGGTTAGTTCAGTTCAGTTCAGTTCAGTCGCTTAGTCGTGTCCGACTCTTTGCGACCCCATGAATTGCAGCACGCCAGGCCTCTCTGCCCATCACCAACTCCTGGAGTCTACCCAAACACATGTCCACCGAGTCAGTGATGACATCCGACCATCTCATCCTCTGTCGTCCCCTTCTCCTCCCACCCCCAATCCTGCCCAACATCAGGGTCTTTTCCAATGAGTCAACGCTTTGCATGAGGTGGCCAAATTATTGGACTTTCAGCTTCAACATCAGACCTTTCAATGAACACCCAGGATTGATCTCTTTTAGGATGGATTGATTGGATCTCCTTGCAGTCCAAGGGACTCTCAAGAGTCTTCTCCAACACCAGAGTTCAAAAGCATCAATTCTTTGGCGCTCAGCTTTCTTCACTATCCAACTCTCACATCCATACATGACCACTGGAAAAACCATAGCCTTGACTAGACGGACTTTTGTTGGCAAAGTAATGTCTCTGCTTTTAAATATGCTATCTAGGTTGGCCATAACCTTCCTTGCAAGGAGTAAGCGTCTTTTAATTTCATGGCTACAGTCACCATCAGCCGTGATTTTGGAGCCCCAAAAAATAAAGTCTGACACTGTTTCCACTGTTTCCCCATCTATTTCCCATGAAGTGATGGGACCAGATGCCATGATCTTAGTTTTCTGAACGTTGAGCTTTAAGCCAACTTTTTCACTCTCCTCTTTCACCTTCATCAAGAGGCTCTTTAGTTCTTCTTCACTTTCTGCCATAAGGGTGGTGTCATCTGCATATCTGAGGTTATTGATATTTCTCCCGGCAATCTTGATTCGAGCTTGTGTTTCTTCCAGCCCAGCGTTTCTCATGATGTACTCTGCATATAAGTTAAATAAGCAGGGTGACAATATACAGCCTTGACGGACTCCTTTTCCTATTTGGAAGCAGTCTGTTGTTCCATGTCCAGTTCTAACTGTTTCTTCCTGACCTGCATACAGGTTTCTCAAGAGACAGATCAGATGGTTTGGTATTCCCATCTCTTTCAGAATTTTCCACAGTTTATTGTGATCCACACAGTCAAAGGCTTTGGCATAGTCAATAAAGAAGAAATAGATGTTTTTTCTGGAACTCTCTTGCTTTTTCAATGATCCAGCGGATATTGGCAATTTGATCTCTGGTTCCTCTGCCTTTTCTAAAACCAGCTTGAACATCTGGAAGTTCATGGATCACTTATTGCTGAAGCCTGGCTTGGAGAATTTTGAGCATTACTTTACTAGCATGTGAGATGAGTGCAATTGTGCGGTAGATTGAGCATTCTTTGGCATTGCCTTTCTTTGGGATTGGAATGAAAACTGACCTTTTCCAGTCCTGTGGCCACTGCTGAGTTTTTCAAATTTGCTGGCATATTGAGTACAGCACTTTCACAGCATCATCTTTCAGGAGTTGAAATAGCTCAACTGGAATTCCATCACCTCCACTAGCTTTGTTTGTAGTGATGCTTTCTAAGGCCCACTTGACTTCACATTCCAGGATGTCTGGCTCTAGGTAAGTGACCACACCATCGTGATTATCTGGGTCATGAAGATCTTTTTTGTACAGTTCTTCTGTGTATTCTTGCCACCTCTTCTTAATATCTTCTGCTTCTGTTAGGTCCATACCATTTCTGTCCTTTATCGAGCCTATCTTTGCATGAAATGTTCCTTTGGTATCTCTAATTTTCTTGAAGAGATCTCTAGTCTTTCCCAATCTGTTGTTTTCCTCTATTTCTTTGCACTGATCGCTGAGGAAGGCTTTCTTATCTCTCCTTGGTATTCTTTGGAACTCTGCATTCAGATGGGAATACCTTTCCTTTTCTCCTTTGCTTTTCGCTTCTCTTCTCTTCCCAGCAATCTGTAAGGCCTCCTCAGACAGCCATTTTGCTTTTTTTGCATTTCTTTTCCATGGGGATTGTCTTGATCCCTGTCTCCTGTACAATGTCACGAACCTCTGTCCATAGTTCATCAGGCACTCTGTCTATCAGGTCTAGTCCCTTAAATCTATTTGTCACTTCCACTGTATACTCATAAGGGATTTGATCTAGGTCATACCTGAATGGTCTAGTGGTTTTCCCTACTTTCTTCAATTTAAGTCTGAATTTGGCAATAAGCAGTTCATGATCTGAGCCACAGTCTGCTCCTGGTCTTGTTTTTGCTGACTGTATAGAGCTTCTCCATCTTTGGCTGCAAAGAATATAATCAATCTGATTTCGGTGTTGACCATCTGGTGATGTCCACGTGTAGAGTCTTCTCTTGTGTTGTTGGAATAGGGTGTTTGCTATTACCAGTGTGTTCTCTTGGCAAAACTCTGTTAGCCTTTGCCCTGCTTCATTCTATACTCCAAGGCTAAACTTGCCTGTCACTCCAGGTGTTTCTTGACTTCCTACTTTTGCATTCCAGTCCCCTATAATGAAAAGGACATCTTTTTTGGGTGTTAGTTCTAGAAGGTCTTGTAGGTCTTCATAGAACCGTTCAACTTCAGCTTCTTCGGTGTTACTGGTCGGGGCATAGACTTGGATTACCGTGATATTGAATGGTTTGCCCTGGAAACGAACAGAGATCATTCTATCGTTTTTGAGATTGCCTCCAAGTACTGCATTTCAGACTCTTTTGTTGACCATGATGGCTACTCCATTTCTTCTAAGGGATTCTTGCCCACAGTAGTAGATATAATGGTCATCTGAGTTAAATTCACCCATTCCAGTCCATCTTAGTTCGCTGATTCCTAGAATGTCAACGTTCACTCTTGCCATCTCCTGTTTGACCACTTTCAATTTGCCTTGATTCAACAGAATTTTAAATAGATTGCAGAGAGCTACTCATGGTGAAGGCTCTCATTCTTTATAACAAATTCCCACACTCAAAACACACTAAAAATATTTGTCCTTTAGGTCTATATTTGACTAAATCTACACACAAAATTTCATTCTTCCCTAAAAAAGTTTGTATGAAAAAATCTCCATCTTTGCAAGCATGTTAAGATTTATTTTGCCATTAAGAATTTCCAGGGAATTCAAACTAGAATTGCATTCACTTATTTATAAACAATATTTTGTTCAGTAGAATATTTGGGGTGAGAGTGCACTGAGAGAATCAAAGCATTATCAGTGAAATGATCAGGATATCAAACTTTATGTAAATAGATAGACTACACCCCTAGATGTTATAAAAGTCAGACAGCAAATAGTTTAACCCTTACAGTTCATGACTGAGCACATGCTTCCAGTAAAGCAAAGGGTCAAACTGTGTTGACTTAAAATAGAGCAAGGACAATTTTGGCAGTCACTTACAACAGTGAAGAGAGGATAGGGAAAGAAGACAGACAGAAAATTCTATCTAAAGAAATACTGATGCCCTAATACAAGGAATCATCTCCTAGACCAAAATAAATGTAAAAGACTGATGTTTTCACTGAGATCTGGCAGAGCCATTGTTACCTGAGTATCGGGCCTTCGTCACTCAGAAAGGAAATCCCTATAGCACATAAGGAGGTCAATATTGGGGTCACATCTGAGAGAACTCTTTTCTTCAGTTCTGAAAGTTTATATTCACTGCAGGAAAAAAGACAATTAATTGAAGGTACAAAGGTCTCTAACAGAAAAGTTACAATACAATAGCTACAGAAAAGGCTTTAACTATTGGAATAATCAAAATTTAGTGAGCTTTCTCAGTGCCTGTTCCTTACATTAACATATATATGATCATATTTGAAGAGAGAGCCAGCTAAAAAGTAGTACAGTTTTCCCACATCACCCACTCTCCACTGTCTTTACAAAATTGCACTGTTTTTGCCTCTCAAGCCTACTTAATCCAAGATCTTTACATATCTGCTGCAATGCCTTACCCTTGACAGAAGAAATAAGTAAAATTTTTGGGAAACAGAATTTAATAATAATTTTTTAAATTAGATGGCAGACATCTCAAGATCCATGATAACTAAACGTTAAGATAGGCTTATAGCAAGTTATCTTCAATTGCATTCTTCTTAAAGGTACTCAATGGCAGTTTGGTTATCATGCATATTGCCCATGATATAATCAAATATCATTGAACATGTCATTCTCATGTTAAAAGAATGAATATTTAGTCACATGAGAACTTAACTCAATCCATAGTGTTATTCAAATAAACCCAGAGTTTGACCAAAGACATGACTCATTTTATTTATTTATTTTTTAATATAAATTTATTTATTTTAATTGGAGGCTAATTACTTTACAATATTGTATTGGTTTTGCCATACATTGACATGAATCCACCACAGGTGTACTTGTGTTCCCCATCCTGAACCCCACTCCCACCTCCCTCCCCATCCCACCCCTATGGGTCATCCCAGTGAACCAGCCCCAAGCACCCTGTATCATGCATCAAACCTAGACTGGAGATTCATTTCACATATGATAATTACATGTTTCAATGCCATTCTCCCAAACCATCCCACCCTCGCCCTCTCCTACAGAGTCCAAAAGACTGTTCTATATATCTGTGTCTCTTTTGCTATCTTGCAAACAGGGTTATCATTACCTTCTTTCTAAATTCCATATACATGCATTAGTATACTGTTGTGTTTTTCTTTCTGGCTTTCTTCACTCTGTATAATAGGCTCCAGTTTCATCCACCTCATTAGAACTGATTCAAATGTATCTTTATAATGGCTGAGTAATATTCCATTGTCTTTATGTACAACAGCTTTCTTATCCATTCTTCTGCTGATGGACATCTAGGTTGCTTCCATGTCCTAGGTATTATAAACAGTGCTGCGATGAACACTGGGATACACATGTCTCTTTCAATTCTGGTTTCCTTGGTGTGTATGCCCAGCAGTGGGATTGCTGGGTCATAGGGCAGTTCTATTTCCAGTTTTTTTAGGAATCTCCACACTGTTCTCCATAGTGGCTGTACTAGTTTGCATTCCCACCAACAGTGTAAGAGGGTTCCCTTTTCGCCACACCCTCTCCAGCATTTATTGCTTGTAGACTTTTGGATAGCAGCCATTCTGACTGACGTGCAATGGTACCTCACTGTGGTTTTGATTTGCATTTCTCTAATAATGAGTGATGTTGAGCATCTTTTCATGTGTTTGTTAGCCATCTGTATGTCTTCTTTGGAGAAATGTCTGTTTAGTTCTTTGGCCCATTTTTTGATTGGGTCATTTATTTTTCTGGAATTGAGCTGCAGAAGTTGCTTGCATATTTTTGAGATTAATTGTTTGTCTGTTGCTTCATTTGCTATTATTTTCTCCCATTCTGAAGGCTGTCTTTTCACCTTCCTTATAGTTTCCTTTGTTGTGCAAAAGCTTTTAGTTTTAATTAGGTCCCATTTGTTTATTTTTGCTTTTATTTTCAATATTCTGGGAGGTGGGTCATAGAGGATCCTGCTGTGGATTATGTCAGAGAGTGTTTTGCTTATGTTTTCCTCTACGAATTTTATAGTTTCTGGTCTTACATTTATATCTTTAATCCATTTTGAGTTTATTTTTGTGTATGGTGTTAGAAAGTGTTCTGGTTTCATTCTTTTATAAGTGGTTGACCAGTTTTCCCAACACCACTTGTTAAAGAGATTGTCTTTTTCTCCATTGTATATTCTTGCCTCTTTTGTTGAAGATAAGGTGTCCATAGGTGTGTGGATTTATCTCTGGGCTTTCTATTTTGTTCCATTGATCGATATTTCTGTCTTTGTGCCAGTACCATACTGTCTTGATGACTGTGGCTTTGTAGTATAGTCTGAAGTCAGACAGGTTGATCCCTCCAGTTCCATTCTTCTTTCTCAAGATTGCTTTGGCTATTCGAGGTTTTTTGTATTTCCATACAAATTGTGAAATTATGTGTTCTAGTTCTCTGAAAAATACCATTGATAGCTTGATAGGGATTGCATTGAATCTGTAGATTGCTTTGGGTAGTATACACATTTTCACTATATTGATTCTTCCGATCCATGAACACAGTGTATTTCTCCATCTATTTGTGTCCTCTTTGATTTCTTTCACCAGTGTTTTATATTTTTCTATATACAGGTCTTTTGTTTCTTTAGGTAGATATATTCCTAAGTATTTTATTCTTTTTGTTGCAATGGTGAATGGAATTGTTTCCTTAATTTCTGTTTTCTCATTGTTAGTGTATAGGAATGCAAGGGATTTCTGTGTGTTGATTTCATATCCTGCAACTTTACTATATTCATTGATTAGCTCTAGTCATTTTCTGGTGGAGTCATTAGGGTTTTCTATGTAGAGGATCATGTCATCTATAAACAGAGTTTTACTTCTTCTTTTCCAATCTGGATTCCTTTTATTTCGTTTTCTGCTCTGATTGCTGTGGCCAAAACTATATTGAATAGTAGTGGTGAGAATGGGTACCCTTGTCTTGTTCCTGACTTTAGAGGAAATGCTTTCAATATTTCACCATTGAGGATAACGTTTGCTGTAGGTATGTCATATATAGCTTTTATCATGTCGAGGTATGTTCCTTCTATTCTTGCTTTCTGGAAGGTTTTTATCATAAATGGGTGTTGAATTTTGTCAAAGTCCTTCTCTGCATCTATTGCAATAGTCATATAGCTTTATTTTTCACTTTGTTAATGTGGTGTATCACATTGATTGATTTGGAGATTTTGAAGAATCCTTGCATCCCTGGGATAAAGCCCACTTGGTCATGATGTGTGATCATTTTAATGTGTTGTTGGATTCTGTTTGCTAGAATTTTGTTAAGGATTTTTGCATCTATGTTCATCAGTGATATTGGCCTGTAGTTTTCTTTTTGTGACATCTTTGTCAGGTTTTGGTATTAGGATGATGGTTACCTCATAGAATGAGTTTGGAAGTTTACCTTCCTCTGCAATTTTCTGGAAGAGTTTGAGTAGGATAGGTGTTAGCTCTTCTCCAAATTTTTGGTAGAATTCAGCTGTGAAGCTGTCTCATCCTGGGCTTTTGTTTGCTGGAAGATTTCTGATTACAGTTTCAATCTCCGTGTTTGTGATGGGTCTGTTGAGATTTTCTATTTCTTCCTTGTTCAGTTTTGGAAAGTTGTACTTTTCTAAGAATTTGTCCATTTCTTCCAAGTTGTACATTTTATTGGCATATAGTTGCTGATAGTAGTCTCTTATGATCCTTTGTATTTCTGTGTTATCTGTTGTGATCTCTCCATTTTCATTTCTAATTTTGTTGATTTGATTTTTCTCCCTTTGCTTCTTGATGAGTCTGGCTAATGATTTGTCAATTTTATTTATCTTCTCAAAGAACCAGCTTTTGATTTTGCTGATTTTTGCTATAGTGTCTTTTGTTTCTTTTGCATTTATTTCTGCCCTAATCTTTAAGATTTCTTTCCTTCTACTAACCCTTGGGTTCTTCATTTCTTCCTTTTCTAGTTGCTTTAGGTGTAGAGTTAGGTTATTTATTTGTCTTTTTTGTTGTTTCCTGAGGTAAGCCTGTATTGCTATGAAACTCCCCCTTAGCACTTCTTTTACCGTGTCCCATAGGTTTTGGGTTGTTGTGTTTTCATTTTCATTCGTTTCTACGCATATTTTGATTTCTTTTTTGATTTCTTCTGTGATTTGTTGGTTATTCAGCAGCGTGCTGTTCAGCCTCCATATGTTGGAATTTTTAATAGTTTTTCTCCTGTGCTACTGCTACTGCTAAGTCACCTCAGTCATGTCTGACTCTGTGCGAACCCATTTTCTCCTGTAATTGACATCTAATCTTACTGCATTGTGGTCAGAAAAGATGCTTGGAATGATTTCAATTTTTTTGAATTTACCAAGCTAGATTTATGGCCCAAGATGTGATCTATCCTGGAGAAGGTTCCATGTGCATTTGAGAAAAAGTTGAAATTCATTGTTTTGGGGTGAAATGTCCTATAGACATCAGTTAGGTCTAATAGTCTATTGTATTATTTAAAGTTTGTGTTTCCTTGTTAATTTTCTGTTTAGTTGATCTATCCATAGGTGTGAATGGGGTATTAAAGTCTCCCACTATTATTGTGTTATTGTTAATTTCCCCTTTCATACTTGTTAGCATTTGTCTTACATATTGCAGTGCTCCTATGTTGGGTGCATATATATTTATAATTGTTATATCTTCTTTTTGGATGGATCCTTTGATCATTATGTAGTGTCCTTCTTTTTCTCTTTTCACAGCCTTTGTTTTAAAGTCTATTTTAACTGATATGAGTATTGCTACTCCTACTTTCTTTTGGTCTCTATTTGCGTGGAATATCTTTTACCAGCCCTTCACTTTCAGTCTGTGTGTGTTCCTTGTTTTGAGGTGGGTCTCTTATAGACAACATATAGAGAGGTCTTGTTTTTGTATCCATTAAGCCAGTCTTTGTTTTTTAGTTGGGGCTGTCAACCATTTACATTAAGGTAATTATTGATAAGTATGATCCCTTTGCGATTAGATTTATATATTTCCAACACATGAATCTTTCCTATAATATGGCAGAATCTTTTTTTAGAATGTAACTTTTCAGTATTTACTTGATAAAGACTTTATAAAGGGCAAGAGAATAAGAATGGAATGATTCTGAATTTAACAAGTTGAGGGGAAATTTATTTATTCTTTAGAGTTTTAAGAACTAATAAATTTACAACCATGCCAAAAAAATACAGTTATTGGAGGAGGTCATATAGAGGACCTAACTGCTTGTTGACCCTCAAACTACACTCAGGCAAAGGCTACTCATCTCCTCCCCTGCCCTTGGAATGGACATTCTGCCCACCACTCCCATGGTGCAAGCCACTTTCAAGAGTGCAGCCTTGAGAGAGTAATATGTTACTGAGCCTGACTGAGTCCAGTTAGTTCAGTTCAGTTCAGTCGCTAGGTCGTGTCTCTTTGCGATACCATGAACTGCAGCACTCCAGGCCTCCCTGTCTATCACCAACTCCCAGAGTTTACTCAAACTCATGTCCATTGAGTCGGTGATGCCATCTAACCATCTCATCCTCTGTCATCCCCTTCTCCTCCTGCCTTCAGTCTTTCCCCACATCAGGGTCTTTTCAAATGAGTCAGCTCTTCTCATCAGGTGGCCAAAATATTGTAGTTTCAGCTTCAACATCAGTTCTTCCAATGAACACCCAGAACTGATTTCCTTTAGGATGGACTGGTTGGATCTCCTTGCAGTCCAAGGGACTGTCAAGAGTCTTCTCCAACACCACAGTTCAAAAGCATTAATTCTTCTGTGCTCAGCTTTCTTTATAATCCAACTCTCACATCCATACATGAGTCCAGTTAAGGCCTCCATATAAAATTCTGTGACCCTGCCAGACCAGTACAGAGATCTCATCTTCCTATGGTGCCAAAAACAAGCCACCTATGTAAGTTCCCTTGCTTATTAAACCTGTCGTCTACCTGTTTGGAGTGTCCTTCCTCCTTTTTCTGTCTCTCCTTGTCCTCTATTTATGGAGACCAGTTTGTAAACCAACATTAGTGGATGCTTGTAATCAAATTGCCTTACTTAATTATAATTATGTTTTAAGAAAATTTCTAAAATACCTTGTATAAGAACTACTATGGTAGTACTCAGTGCGTAGGCAATGGCAGGTACATAAAAAAGCCTTTACCCTTATTGACAGCTATTAAAAATATAATAACTATTTCCATGAAAGAAAATTAGCGCTGGGCCAGGCCAACTGATGTTCAAATGCAGATTCTGTCACTCTGCACAAACATGGAAATGCTCCTTAAGATTTCTGAGCCCCGACTTTATGTTATATAAAACAAGGTTAATAATGAATATGTCCCATGGTTGTTCTGAGGTGCTAATGAGATCACACACAGCTCAAAACAGCACCTAGCATCTTGCACGGTGTTCAGTAAAGTTTTGTTGTTTTAAGGGGAGAAAATTGAATTTAGTCGTGAAGAATGTCAGGCTACAGATATGACTTTGGAAAGTCCTTTCAAAAGGAAAACTCTCTCTCTCTTTTTTTTGAAGTTTTTCTCTCCTGATATTTTTATTATTACTGTTGAACAATATGTGGTGGTCTCCAGAAAACCACACTACAACCAAGAGTATTTCTATAGATCATGTGCTAATTCATCAAATTATAACTGGCTAGCATCTTTTAATCAAAAGGGTACACTTTGACGGTGCCAAGCCAAGACATTGAGAGAAGAAACAGAAGAAAAAGGCACAAAAGACAGCTTTGGCCCTTGAGTTGAGAATTTCATAGCATATGAGATGATTAAAGAAATGCAAAACTTCTTTGAGCATATAGAATTAATGTCCTGTTTTTCTTAAACACAGGGTTATAGGTTTTGATTTTATCTTGTTTAGGAAAGCTAGTGATGATTGTCTTACATTTTCAGTTGTTTATAATGGTGTACTTACATATAGGTTGGAATATGGGTATGGACATAGATATACGATATGACTTTCCTAACACCTCCTGAAGTAAGTAGTGTTGCGTGTATATACCATTATACATGTGAGAAAACAAAAATGAAGGTATGCATGATTTATTCTGGTTTATATTGAAGGTCTGATTGGTTCATATTTACCATTTAAATATTACCATTTTAGTTTATATCAAAATAGCCTGTAATTAATGACTCAAAAAAGAGCATGACTACTTTTTTATTTCTTCTACTGAACAAAAGAGCACTATTTCTTATTATGGGAGCATTAGCATCAATTTAAGGAAAATATAGTAAAAATTAAAAGCTCAGTATACATGAAATATGAATGTTCTCTTAGCACGGCAAAATTGGTATAATTAGTCTAAAAACTTTTTTGTATCTAACCTCAGCTATAATATTGCCGTAGGAACAATGAGTAAGGAAAACATACACTGTGTCATACACATACACACACATACAAAGAGGCACAGAAGAATGCTTTGTGAGTCCATGGACGACAGTCTCTGAGAAATTCCAGAAATACTTCTGGTGTGCAGACTTTGAAGAAGGCTCTGGTTCTGAATTAAGGGACTTGCACTGATTATAAAAACAAAGGTTTAAATTCTAAGGAAATAAGCCAAATGTGGAAGAAAAACCTTGAAGCACAGAGGTATTGATGTATCATTATTTGTAATTAGAAAGCTTTTGAAAGCAACCTGAATGTCTAAATATTGAATAATAGTATGATAGGCCATGGAATGTTACGTAGCTGTTCAAATGATGTTTATGAAGAGTTTGTAATAACACAGAAACACAGTTTTTATTTAAAATAAAACACAAGAGACAGAAGAGATCGAATAGGTATGTTTTTGGAAAAGCATGTGTGTGTGGTAGTTGCTCAGTCGTGTCCAACTCTTTGCGACCCCATGGACTTCAGCCTTCCAAGTTTCTCTGTCCATGGAATTTTCCAGGCAAGATTACTGGAGGGTTGCCATTTCCTTCTCCATTGGAAAAGCATGTACCTATTTGCAAAACAATATTACAGAGAATAAGAAGCAAAATAGCTTAAATTATATGTGTTTGATGGAACTGAATAATCTTTTTCTCCTACATTTATACATTTCTCAAAATTTTTATAATTGAAAAAATAGAATTTATTCTCTTTTAAGCTGCCATTCTAATTTTTCCACATAAAAACAATCATGGACTTTATTTCAACAAGCAAAGCAGAAATGCACTAGTTATTTCACAGGCCTTTACATGGTGGATTGGTTACAGGTTTTGGGTGTTAGAGGCTGGTATCAAGTGCCTCTCCTAGGGGAAGTACTGCTGAATTGATCCTGACTAGAAATGAAAGTCAGTAGAAAGGAAGAAATTGGCTCTCCCATCCTCTTACCTACTAATCCTTTCTTGTTGCCTCCTACTGCAGAACCTAGGAAGCTACTGGCAACTGAGAAAGGTAGCTTGTATAGCCCCAGTCAGAGCATCATGAAAAGGGTGGATTTAGAACAAAAAGACAATAAATAACCACAAGCTTATTCTGTGTAAATAGTAGGAATAATGTATAAGATGCATTGCTCAAGACTAAAATCTTAGAGTGACAGTATTGAGATACAGAAACCTTTATTAATGACTTTTGTTAATTTGATTACCAAAGTCAAAGTGTTTCCTAATGGGATGAATTGAGTACAAATAAGTGATGTTAAACTTTTAACATGTATCATTTATTTTTATTAAAGTGACTCAGCCATCACCATTCTACTCCAATAGATATTTTATTAAGGAAACTAATTTAAATGTACATGATAAATGAACTGTGTTGAAAATTCTATTTTTCTTCAATTCTAAACTCCTGATCTTAATTAACTTCTCCACTACTGTTGCCATAGAAACCAGCAATGCAATCAATAAGATGCGAAGGTAGTAATGTGCAGGCAGAAGTATTCTACATGTACAGTAACAACATTTATTTTAAGTCATGGGACAAATTAGTATTTGCAGTTAGATTAGAGGTAATCTTCAAATTCAAAATGAGAAATGCAGTCTAATGGTAAACAAAGATGATAAGTTTTATCTGAACAACTCTGTTTTCTCTATTCCAATGTAAAACAAGCATTATGCCTAGGAAATGAAGGCTCGTATTTTTGTGTCACTTCTTTGATTTCCTTGATATTTCTTTAATCATGCCATAACCTGTTCTCTTTCCCATGAACAAATAAAAAACAAGTAACAAGACATATAAAACAGTGTAAAAGCCAAATTCCTTTGTATGAAAGACTTGTCCATTCTGTCCCTTTTTTTCACTCTAGATTCACAAGCTAAACAACATGGGTTTGAACTGTACAGGTTCACCTTTACAATGAATTTTTTTCAGTGGATGATTTACAAAAGATGTATTACAGTACTGCATGACCCAACTTTGACTGAATGGAACTACAGGTATGGGGAGCTGACTGTAAAGATGTACTCAGATTTTTGACTGTTGGGGGTTGGTGCACCCAACATGTTTTTTAACAGTCAACTATATTCACAAAATCATATATTTGAGGCTGAGACCAAGACACACTTCTCCTAGTGTTGCCCTTACCTGATTAAACAAAACACCAGTTGGTATAACTCTGCTAGTCCAGCAGTCCCCAATCTTTATAACACCAGGGACTGGTTTCCTGGAAGACAGTTTTTCTAGAGACCAGAGGTGGGGAATGGGGGTAGGGAGATCGTTTTGGAATGATTCAAATGTACTACATTTATTGTGCACATTATTTCTATTATTATTACGTCAGCTCCACTTCAGATCACAAATCACCACACACAAATAACAGTACACTAGATGCTGTGGGAATCAACCCAAGCCTGTGACAGTGGATGGTGCACTGCTAAGTCATGTCCGACTCTTTGGGACCCCATGGACTATAGCTCCCTTGGCTCCTCTCTCTGTGGGATTCTCCAGGCAAAAATACTAGAGTGGTTTGCCATACCCTCCTCCAGGGGATTTTCCCAACCCAGGGACTAAACCCGTGTCTCTTACATCTCCTGCATTGGCAGGTGGGTTCTTTACCACTAGCACCACCTAGGAAGCCCCACCTCAGATCATCAGGCATTGAATCCCAGAGGTTGGGGACCCCTGAGTTAAGCCATGAATAAATTGCTGAAGACAGTAGTTGCTAGAATCTTGACTGTGTTTCAGTTAGAATGCCCTGGTAACATTCCAGTTTAGACATTCTGGATGTGATGACATTTGCCTGTCTCCATCCCTTCTGAGGTTTGTTACAAGTGGTTTATTACCAATAATAGTTGACACAACAAAGGCAAACAATAGGTGTAAATGATTTATTTTAAAAAAAATGAGTCAGTTCAAGGTTATTTCTATATACTTCAAGTCTCTAGTATTTTGATGTGGTTTTACAAATGTAGAAGAGTGGATTGAGAACTATTGGTTCAGAAACGTGGATTATGATAACTTTATTTTTCCAGTGCATTTTGGAGAAAAAATTGTCAGAACAACTGTGGCAATCCATAATTACCTTTTCTCCCCCATCTTTCCTGTCTTGCTCTACTATGCCACAAAAAAGAAGCCGATTAAATTAATCTTAACCAATGCGTTTATAAAATGCTAAAACATTTTCACATCAAATCATGTTCCACATCAACCATTGGTTTTTCATCTTTCAAATGGATTTGATGGTAATTGATTTATGGCATAGGTGGTTATTTCAAGATCTTCTTATATTGCAAATATAGATAGATAGAGATAGATGGACAGATAATTATAAAATAAATAATAAGTCAGCCAATTTGGACTTCTGATATATTTTGGTGTATATTAAGACTAGATTATGGTGTTTACATTATTTTTTACAATGTGATCTCTTTCCTGTCTTTAAATACTGGACAAATATACCAAGGAAATTTAAGATCTACCCAGATCTACAACATTATCTAAGTTATTATACTATGCTGTTATTTTTCACTGATGCAGAGGACAGCTAGTCTTAATTTCAATAAGCACGCTAATGAACTTTGAAGTATACAGATTTCATAATCAGTCAACCCCAGTTAGCTTCAGTGCCATGCCATTTCTCTTCAGCTATCTTAAAGCGAATGACTTTGATCTTTTTCCTTATCTAAACCTGCATCAAGAATTTTAAGCTTGAAATCACAAATCCTTTTTGTCCATTATGTCAGTCTTCACCAATTCTTAGTTTCTCTCCTCTGTAGGAAATTAATACTTCCCTGTCATGTTAAATTCAGGAGTGAAGATAGAATATACATGAACTGATGAAATCCAAGTGGAAATGATGTATGTCACCTCTCAACAGAAGCTTTAAGAACACATAGTTTCCTTTAATTCACTTTCCTCTTTGTTACAATTAAAAGCAGAGTTGCAGATTTTGGCTCTTTTGTCAGTTTGGGGCCTAGAGTACCAACAGTGACAATTTGAACAGATCATCCATCTAACTTGTAACAAAGACCAAAGATGAACATGATATAAATCCTCATTGCTTTAAGTCTGTGGTCAGCAAACTAAGGGCTAATTTGTTTGTTCTTGTGAGTAAAGATTTCCTGAACATGGCCATGCTCGTTCATTTATGTATTGACTGTGATGCCATTTGTGCTTCAGTGACAGGGTTGAGTAGTTATGACAGATATTGTGACTCACGAAGCCTGAAATATTTACCATCTGGTCCTTAGAAAAGGTTTTGGACCTAGCTTTAAGTCCTTGAGATTTCAGAGACATTTGTTACTGCAACATGAACTAGGCTATCATTTCATTTGGTAACTCTTCCCTTTGTATTTGGTCGTAGCCTAAGAAATGGGTATAGGTCACCATATTATTTGTTTTCAGGATTATATGATGGAGGAGGTGACCTTGAAGTAGAGGATGACCTGACTCTAGAGAATAAACAAGATGAATAAAGCCAGAGTTCAAGGGGCAGAGTCACATCTCAGAAAAAATCAACATGAGTCATGGCAAGACCACCTATCTCAGTCAGCTCAGGCTGCCATAATAAATACCATAGACTCGGTAGCTTAAACAACAGACTTTATTTCTCATAGTTCTGAAGTCAGAAGGTTTGAGATCAGGGTGCCAGCATGGTAGAGTTCTGGTGAAAACCCTTTTCCTAACTTGTAGATGGCTGCCTTCCCACTGTGTCCTCAGCAGGCAGGGGATAGGGAGAAAGACAGCTCCATTCTCTTCCTCTCTTTATAAGGACTCTAATCCCACCATGGAGTCCTCGTGCTCCTGACCTCTTCTAAACCTAATTACCTCGCAAAGGCCCTATCACCAAATACTACCACACTAGAGGGTTAGGGCTTCAAAATAGAAATTTTGGGGGGACACAAACATTCAGTACATAACACAGCCCAATGCCTGGCTACCCAGATGGTGACCAAGACTGAAGAGTAAGGATGATGGGCAGTTGCCATATGTGACATCATGTAGAAGCCCTTTTGCTAGGCTAATAACTAAGACAGTGTTCTGGTCTTCAAGATGAAGACAGGCATATACAGGGCAAAATAACAGACTCCTTAAATATGTGGGCAGCATTCTGAGCATGTTTCAGCATTTCGGAGGCAATCTGTTTAGAATAAAAAGCAGGACATAAAACAGATAACCAGTTCTATGGACTGAGCAGGTGGGTGTGGCAGTGGAAGACAAATATTTAATGTAGAGAGGAGAAAAGAAAAGGGATGAGGGCAAACAGACAACTGTAGCTAATTCTGTGGACTTTGGCTTCCGTTGACAAAGAGAATAAACACAAGGGGGCCACAAGTGGCTTTGACTGGGCAGTTTAATTCTCAACAACTCTAGATGCAGGAAGACAAGTACAACAGAGGATGGTGATCTATGACTCCTCTGATTAAGGTTGGTGCATAAAAATGGGCATGACTGAGAATGGGAGGAACAAGAAACTCAGCTATGATAACTTGGAGGAGAGTGGAGGAAATATATCTTCTTCCTATTTTATACTAAACTATACCTTTGCCTTTATCATCATCTTTAGTCATTTCATCTTTTTGTATTCTCACAGGCTATCCATCCCTTTTCTGCTTTAGTTTGTTCTTAAGTAATCTAAATTCTATGTTCAGTGATTTCATGTATATTTTTTTTTTGAGCTCAAACCCCTTTTAGTCTTCTACTCACAAATCCTTTTGCAGCCACAAACTTGTTTAGATCCCTAAACTCTTCTTTCCTGGCTTCTTAGCTTCACTTGAGAAACTCACTAAACATTGACAATCAGTTCTACCACAAACACGTTCTCGCTAAACTTGGCAGAATCTAAAATGCAATGCATCAATTCTTACTCTTCTCTCATTGATTCCCAATTATAATTTGTGCATTATAATTTCAACAGCTGTTCCATACTATCTTTAAACCCTGGTTTCAACCCTTTATTCATTCAAAAAATAATCTTTTAGCATTTACTATATGTCAGGCTCTCTGCTATCTGTTAGAGAAACAGTAGTGAATGAGATTGGCTTGGCCCCTGTCTTCGTGGAGTTAATGAGTGAGGCAAACAGAAGCCAAGCAACTAATATATATTGTGATTAGGGAAATAATAGAGGATAGCTATGCAGTAGACCCTTACCACAATTCTTCCGACCTCCTAAGTTTTGCTTTATCAAATTAAAAGCTAGAAAATTTCTTGCCTTGCCTCCCAGCAGTTCAGAATTTATGCCCATGACTAAAGCCTACCAATCAGATCTACCCACACGTCAATTCGGAAAGACTGATTTAAGATAAAAAACAAAAAAAACTGACTAGAACTTAATGTGGCAAGGGTGGGAGAGAGGGAGCCACCATTCAACTAGTAATGACAAAGGATCGATGATGGCAGTTCAAGAAGTCCAGGGTTAATGGTTTTTGTTATACCAGCAGTAACAAAGGTATGGGCTCTTCAGAAGAAATTCAGACATTTCTTTTCCTGTTGATACAGACTCCAAGCCTGATTCTTTAGCCTTTTGCTCTGATATATTGTCTTCTATCTAATATTCTTTAATAAAGTTCTTTTCTGCTTAAGCCCATATATATATATATATATCAGTTCAGTCGCTCAGTCGTATCCGACTCTTTGCGACCCCATGAATCACAGCACGCCAGGCCTCCCTGTCCATCACCAACTCCCGGAGTTTACCCAAACCCATGTCCATAGAGTCAGTGATGCCGTCCAACCATCTCATCCTCTGTCGTCCCCTTCACCTCCTGCCCCCAACCCTTCTCAGCATCAGGGTCTTTTCCAGTGAGTCAACCCTTCTCATGAGGTGGCCAAAGTATTGGAGTTTCAGCTTCAACATCAGCCCTTCCAATGAACACCCAGGACTGATCTCCTTTAGGATGGACTGGTTGGATCTCCTTGCAGTCCAAGGGACTCTCAAGAGTGTTCTCCAACACCACAGTTCAAAAGCATCAATTCTTTGGCACTCAGCTTTCTTTACCGTCCAACTCTCACATCCATACATGACCACTGGAAAAACCATAGCCTTGACTAGACGGACCTTTGTTGACAAAGTAATGTCTCTGCTTTTAAATATACTATCTAGGTTGGTCATAACCTTCCTTCCAAAGAGTAAGCGTCTTTTAATTTCATGGCTGCAATCACCATCAGCAGTGATTTTGGAGCCCCCCAAAAGTAAAGTCTGACACTGTTTCCACTGTTTACCCATCTATTTGCCATATAGTGATGGGACCAGATGCCATGATCTTAGTTTTCTGAATGTTGAGCTTTAAGCCAACTTTTTCACTCTCCTCTTTCACCTTCATCAAGAGGCTCTTTAGTTCTTCTTCACTTTCTGCCATAAGGGTGGTGTCATCTGCATATCTGAGGTTATTGATACTTCTCCCGGCAATCTTGATTCCAGCTTGTGTTTCTTCCAGCCCAGCGTTTCTCATGATGTACTCTGCATATAAGTTAAATAAGCAGGGTGACAATATACAGCCTTGACATACTCCTTTTCCTATTTGGAACCAGTCTTTTGTTCCATGTCAATATTTGCAACTATACAGAGGCAACAAATAACTCGGGTGAGAGTAGGTTTTACAATATTGCATGGAAAAATCAACATTCACATTGAGACCCAAAGGATACACAGGGGTGATTCAAATGAAGCAAGAGTAGAGCAACTTTCCGGGAAGAGATTGTAGTTGAGAAATGAGGGAACAGGGAACATAGCACATAGATAGAATTCAGTGACCAAAAGAATCAGTGAGGCTAATGAGGTGGGCATGAGTTAGTGATGAAAAATGAAACTACAGGAATAAATAAAGACTATATCAGCCTGATTATTAAAGCCAGGTAAGGAGTTTGAATTGACTCTTAGAGCAATGAGGAGCTTATGAAATATTTTAGGTGGATAGGGAAACAATCAGATATATAGCCTAGGGAGATCACTGTGGCTTAAGTTGGGAAACTATATTGGAATGGGACAAGGCAGGGAGATTGCAATGGTTTGGGTCAGAATTTCTGGTGGACTGAGCAGGAGGGGCACAAGAGGGAAAGGAAGAAAGAGACTTATTTGAGAAAATACTTTACAAGTTAATTTATAGAAATGACTAAGATAATTTAAAATCTGCTTCTTTAACTTTCATCTTTTTCACTTCAAGGTTTATTTATTTGTTCTCAAATAATTATTTTTTTTTCCCTTTCCTCTGTCTCATGTTTTATATGCTAGAGACTATTCCTGGTGTCAGGAATTTAATCAGTGAATGAGTAAGATGGAGTATCTCTTCTTATGGAGAATAGAAGAGGCAAACGATAAATAGTGAGGAAGATGATATCATTGAGTGGTATGTCCACTTTTAATTAAAGCAGGGAGATAAAGTAGGGAGATATGACAAACCATAACCTGAGTAGAAGCTCCATCATTTTGGGAGGTCAGAGAAAGCCTTTTTTTTAACAGTCTCACATTTGACCCACCCTGAGCTGTGGGAATTTGCTGGTCAAGAGGAGATTCTGAGAATGAGCATTCCAGGTAGAGAGACAAGCCAGGGAAAATGCAAATGCGGGAATGATCTTGCATGTATGAAGAACTGCAAGAAAGTAAATGTGGCTGGAGGAAGGGATGAGTGGAAAAAGAAGGAAAGGTGGATGGTGAGACAAACATAGGACAATTTATGGAAGATCTTGAGAGACTATTAGGAGTTTTCATTTTAAGTATGATATTGCTGTATATTCATCCTTCTTCTTTTTAGCTTCTTCAGAGGGAAAATAAATGTACAGTCGTCCCTCAAGATTCCTGGGGGATTGATTTTAGTACACCCCAGAATACCAAAACCTGCAAGTGCTCAATTCCTTTATATAAGATGACATAGTCTGTCCTCTGTATCAGCAGGATCTGGAAGGGTCGACTATATTACCCAAACTCTACTAGAAATTTTTACAAACTGTCCTATTGTACCTTCAGCATTTCCTTATTAAATGCCAAGTGAAAGGCAATGCCAAAGAATGCTCAAACTACCGCACAATTGCACTCATCTCACATGCTAGTAAAGTAATGCTCAAAATTCTCTAAGCCAGGCTTCAGCAATACGTGAACCATGAACTTCCAGATGTTCAAGCTGGTTTTAGAAAAGGCAGAGGAACCAGAGATCAAATTGCCAACATCCGCTGGATCATCGAAAAAGCAAGAGAGTTCCAGAAAAACATTTATTTCTGCTTTATTGACTATGCCAAAGCCTTTGACTGTGTGGATCACAATAAACTGTGGAAAATTCTGAAAGAGATGGGAATACCAGACCATCTGATCTGTCTCTTGAGAAACCTGTATGCAGGTCAGGAAGCGACAGTTAGAACTGGACATGGAAAAACAGACTGGTTCCAAATAGGAAAAGGAGTACGTCAAGGCTGTATATTGTCACCCTGCTTATTTAACTTATATGCCGAGTACATCATGAGAAACACTGGGCTGGAAGAAGCACAAGCTGGAATCAAGATTGTCGGAAGAAATATCAATAACCTCAGATATGCAGATGACACTACCCTTATGGCAGAAAGTGAAGAAGAACTAAACAGCCTCTTGATGAAAGTGAAAGAGGAGAGTGAAAAAGTTGGCTTAAAGCTCAACGTTTAGAAAACTAAGATCATGGCATCTGGTCCCATCACTTCATGGGAAATAGATGGGGAAACAGTGTCAAACTTTATTTTTTGGGGCTCCAAAATCACGGCTGATGGTGATTGCAGCCATGAAATTAAAAGACACTTACTCCTTGGAAGGAAGGTTATGACCAACCTAGATAGCATATTTAAAAGCAGAGACATTACTTTGCCAACAAAGGTCCATCTAGTCAAGGCTATGGTTTTTCCAGTGGTCATGTGT
The DNA here is from genome assembly GCF_054371585.1 of Giraffa tippelskirchi. NCBI lineage: Eukaryota > Metazoa > Chordata > Mammalia > Artiodactyla > Giraffidae > Giraffa > Giraffa tippelskirchi. The sequence continues at coordinate 70,289,270 of NC_137278.1, forward strand.
GGATGTGAGAGTTGGATGGTGAAGAAAGCTGAGCGTCGAAGAATTGATGCTTTTGAACTGTGGTGTTGGAGAAGACTCTTGAGAGTCCCTTGGACTGCTAGGAGATCCAAGCAGTCCATCCTAAAGGGGATCAGTCCTGGGTGTTCATTGGAAAGAGTGATGTTGAAGCTGAAACTCCAATACTTTGGCCACCTCATGCGAAGGGTTGACTCATTGGAAAAGACCCTAAATGCTGGGAAGGATTGGGAGAGGGAGGAGAAGGGGATGACAGAGTATGAGATGGTTGGATGGCATCACTAACTCGATGGACATGGGTTTGGGTAAACTCCGAGAGTTGGTGATGTACAGGGAGGCCTGGCATGCTGCGATTCATGGGGTCGCAAAGAGTTAGACACGACTGAGAGACTGAACTGACTGACTGTACTCAAGTTATTCTTTCATCAAATAGTTACTGACAGTCTGCTTGTTATGTTTAGACACTGTGTGGTCCTATTACCAAGAAAAAATAAACAAAAAGCCATTGTCACCTCTTACTGGTCAATTCCCTTGATGGAAAATTTCATCTCATACCTCCTTTTCACACAAATAATAATACTTAATCTTTACCCACCAGCTTCTACTACTCAGTCCTGCAGTCTCTGTAACATTGCCTCACTTTTATGTATTACCTACCCCGGGAACGTTCATCACTTAAGACCTACATGCAAATTCCAGGGGCTCTCTCCCTTGTCTCATCCCACTGAGTCTTCTAGCCAAGTGCCTCTTTGTTTACTTTTGATAAAAATCTCCTTTAATTGCTAAGTCTCTGAATACTCTCCATTCACCTCCTCTCTGACAATACGTTATCACTCATTCCCTGACTTCTTTTTTTTTTTTTTTTAAATTTTCAATCCCTGAGCTGTGTCTCTTATTTGTTCTATATCAGTCAGTTTAGTTGCTCAGTTGTGTCCGACTCTTGGCAGCCCCACGGAGTGCAGCACGCCAGGCTTCCCCGTCCATCACTAGTTCCTGAAGCTTGTTCAAACTCATGTCCATCAAGTTGGTGATCCCATCCAACCATCTCCTCCTCTGTCATCTCCTTCTCCTCCCACCTTCAATCTTTCCCAGCAACAGGGTCTTTTCCAGTGAGTCAGTTCTTCGCATCAGGTGGCCAAAGTATTGGAGTTTCAGCTTTAGCAACAGTCCTTCCAATGAATATTCAGGATTGACTTCCTTTAGGATGGACTGGTTGGATCTCTTTGCAGTCCAAGGGACTCTCAAGAGTCTTCTCCAACACCACAGTTAAAAGCATTAATTCTTTGGCACGCAGTTTTCTTCACCATCCAACTCTCACATCCATACATAACTACTGGAAAAACCATAGCTTTGACCAAATGGACCTTTGTTGGCAAAATAATATCTCTGCTTTTTAATATACTATCTAGGTTGGTCATAGCTTTTCTTCCAAGGAACAAGTGTCTTTTAATTTCATGGCTGTCGTCACCATCTGCAGTGATTTTGGAGATTTTATTTTGGAGGCCCCCAAAATAAATTCTGTCACTGTTTCCCCATCTGTTTCCCATGAAGTGATGAGACTGGATGCCATGATCTTAGTTTTCTAAATGTTGGGCTTTAAGCCAACTTTTTCACTCTCCTCTTTCACCTCCATCAAGAGGCTCTTTAGTTCTTCTTTGCTTTCTGCCATAAGGGTGGTGTGATCTGCTCATCTGAGGTTATTGATATTTCTCCCTGCAATCTTTACTCAAGCTTGTGCTTCATCCAACCTGGCATTTTGCATGATGTACTCTGCATATAAGTTAAATAAGCAGGGTGACAATATACAGCCTGACATACTTCTTTCCTGATTTGGAAGCAGTCTGTTGTTCCATGTCCAGTTCTAACTGTTGCTTCTTGACTTGCATACAGATTTCTCAGGAGTCAGGTCAGGTGGTCTGGTATTCCCATCTCTTCAAGAATTTTTCTATATATACTTTTTTTGAAAAGAAAATGTGTTCCCTTGATAAAAACTACCTAGATGGACTATTTTTAAAATAATATTTTCCTTGAAAAGTGTAATTCGGTATATACCTTGGACTACCACTTCAGAAAAGGATTTACTCTTTATTTTCTTTGGAATGTCTCATCAAGCAGTTGAATTGAGTCTTTGAAGTGAAACATATATTTTCTATCCCTAAACCCTATAATCCTCCTTTATTTTCTGATCTCACTTTATTCTTATTGCAACCATCTTTTTGGATGTTCACTCTTTCCTTGTCACGACTTTCAGTCTCATCTTCCTTCCCTTCCCTTTTTTGCATGCCATAGGCAAAATTAAAATTTCTGAAAAGACATCCTCTTCTATCATTCCCCAGGCTAAATACACAATGTAGAAATGTGGTATTTAAGGTTCTTCTGATCCCATTACACCTTACTGTTCCAATTTTATCTCTGTTGTTCTTCTTTAGACTTCCTCTGTTCCCATCAATCTCAAATTCTCATTACTATTAAAAATTTCACTTCCCTGCCTCTAATACTATCCAATACTGAGAAGTTTTTTCTTATTTTTATCTTACTTCATCCTATTGAGAATCTTACTGTTTTTATAAGTCCTAGTTCAAATATTTCACCTAAAACTGAAACTATTTTAAGCAGTAAATACTATGCTAGACATTTTTAATATGCTAGAGACTATTCCAGGTGTCAGCAGAATACACCTCTACATTTCTTTCATTCCTCTACAATGCAAATAAAGAATTCATTTTCTCAATAAATATTTTTTGCCCTCCAACTACTGCTAGGCACTTTTCACATCTCCAGTGAGTTGCAACCGTGACTAAGACAAAGTTTCTGCTATCAGGACCTTACATTTAAGTGTGTGGAGACAGACAAATTAATATGCAAAGGGATATAAGTATAATAATAACTAGTGTGACTGCTAGAGAGAAAACTAAAACAGAGTAATTGTATAGAGTATGTCAGAAGCTGCCTTTCTAGATAAAGAGGTCAGACAACACTGTTCTGAGGAGTTAATATTTGGAAGTGAATAAGTAAACTATATCTGATGATTAACCTTATGTGTCCACTCGACAGGGCTAAGGGATGCCCAGATAGCTGGCAAGACATTATTTCTGGGTATGTCTGTGAGACTGTCTCCAGAGGAAAATAGCATTTGTGTCAGTAGACATCATGAAGCCCAGCTTCCCCAATGTGGCTAAGGGCTCGAAGAGAACAAAAAGATAGAGGAAGGTAGAATTCACTTTTTTCAGGAGCTGAGACATTCATCTTCTCGATCCAACTATCTGGAGGAGGAATCTTGTAGGCAGAGAGACCAGAAGCTGCAAATGCTGAGTATACATGGTGGACAGGTGGGAAGACATGGAGATACGTGAGGCTGGGGCACAGTGAGTGAGGGAGAGGGCTCAGGAGGTAATGCAGGAGAGGCAAGGAGGTGCCAAACCATTGAGAGCCTTGGAGGCCATGGGAAGAATGTGCTGGAGGCCACTGGAGTCTTGAGCAGAGGACTGACATGATCAGACTTACATTCTGTCTGCTATGTAGGCTAGACTGTGGGTGGCCAAGAGTGGAAATAGTGAGACAAGAGGTTATTACAGAAATGCACCAAGAGATGATGGTGGTCTAACATCATGGTGGAATCATGTCCTCCTTTGCACCAAGCACCCATTACAACACTTAAAACACAGGACTTTGCATTTTGGGTATTTGTCTCTAAGGATGTCACCCATCCTGAGCAGGGACTACACTTGTCCACTTTTGTATTTTCTAGAGTGTCTATGTCTAGTGCTGTAGTTCACACACAGATTTGATGGGATGAACTGCATTTCTCATCCTTTCTCTGTATCTGACACTCTTTGAGACCTTTATTTAGACTCGACTCAGTTTCTTTTCTTTTCTTTTTTTCTTACAGGATACATAATGACAGTTTCTTCAAACTTTTCTCCTGGGTCTTAATTTACAATCTTTTAGCTGTCCTTGTTTCCCTTCTCTGAAATGTAGTATAGTTGGCTCCCTTTTAAGTTATTAAGTAAAAGTCTCCAATACTGATATAGTCTTGAGTACTTTATAAACAAACTCTCTGGATTTTCATTTTGTTTGGGGGCAAATTTTACTAAAATAAATGTTCTATTAAAAAATAAATTTATAGATTTGGGATCTGAAGGCAAAGTGACTTGAAACTCCAATGTTAAAGATTTATTTGGTGAAAAGAAGTTTTAAAAAATCTAAAACGAGCAAGTCCCTTTTCAAATTATAGATGCTATTAGGAAACTGCCTTGTTCTGATGTACTGGATTTGGAAGTAAAGAGAAGGAGCCACCTCCCTTCTTTATTTTTCTATTTACATGACAAATGGACTGACAAATGAGGTTAAAATTCATTATAAGGAAATCATTAGGCAGTGTGGTATTGGATCATCTACCTCTCTACTTGAGATCCACCTTAGAAGTTTCTGGTCCAGAGGGGAGGTATTGTGATCCAGCAGCAAATCTGGCTCATATATATATAAAATATTACTTGACTTCTGACAGAGAATCAATGTTGGGCTTGATAGCACATGATTAGCTATGGGTGAACTGCGACAATCCATTTAATTTCTCTAAGTTTCAGTTTTCCTTTTTCTAGAGAGGAGGAGACAGTAATACAGCTATAATGTAGGATGGTGGGGAGGATTAAAAGCGATAGATATAAAGTACTTATATGAAGTACCTTATTGCCCCATAAGGGGCAATACATAACACAACAAATATGAACCTTTGCCTCTGCATCGCTTTTCTTGGCTGTCATGCTGATATTCTTCTTTATTCAACTTAGATTCATCCATTCTTAGCCCAGAAGGCTGACTGCCTGAGACAGCTTCATCTAAACTACCTTAACAACTGGCTTTTCAATGGGCTCAGCTAGAGATTTCAGTGGGGGCTGGGAGCACAGGGGAACAGAAGAGCGAGGGTATTCCCCTTATATCTCCACTTTCATGCTGAGCTCCTGGCAGTGGCTGGGTCCCTCCTTATCTATTGCTTTACTCATAGTTTCTCCTCTGTGTACCCATCCCCCCTTGGATCCACTAACACTATTCCCGCCCCCTGTAGCTAGTGATTGGGTGATAACACCCCTTGTTGGTCCCCTGAAGCCTGTCTATACCTCTGAAAGTAGTCCATTTGATACTTCTTTTCCCTTGAACCATTAGAGTGGAATTGTGTTTGCCTCTGTGGACCTGGACTGATACCTTTCAAATGCTTCCTTTCAGCAAAAACTTGTTTCATTACGTTTGGGAAAGATTTCTGACCCATGGAGCAGGATTTACTTTAAGTCAGCAAATATTTGCTACTGTCCAGGCAGTGGGGATATCAAATAATCAAGACATAACCCCTGCTCTCAAAGAGTCTGCAGTCTACTGGAGTATTAGGGGTGAATGGGAGACAAAGGCAATCTTTGCAAAGGTAAATATTTAAGTGCCAAGAGTATAATAAAGTCTAAATTACAGGAAATTGTAGGTAAATAAAGTTGAGAACAAACATTGCACAAAGAGACTCTCTTAATTTTGAGGGTGAATAGAAATCCATCAGATGGAGATGGGAAGGTAAATTTTTTCAAGCAAGAAAACAGCATATGCAAAGACTTCAAGTTATAAAATTGCCTGATACCTTTGGTAAACATTTAGAAATAACAAGGGTTTGAAAAAATTAAGATATGGGCAGAAGGCATGAGGGGAGGGGCATGGTTACAGAACCATTACTGAAGCAGCAGGAGCTGTGGATGGAGAAACAGTCAAGGACAAGACCATAGAGGTTTTATATGACACCTCAGGAAGTTTGAACTCTATCTTAATAATATATATGCTAAGCTAGTGATTCCTTTTAAGCAATTGGGATATTCAATTCAATTTGTAGTCTTGGAAAAAGAACAATGAAAGGGATGTGGATGATGGATGGAACAAGATTGCAGATTGGGAGACAAGATAGACTTGCTATGGTCCAGAAAGGAGAGAATAAGAGACCAAGAAAATTTAGTAAATGGTGGAGAAAAAGAAAAGGAGACTTATTCTAGAAACTTTGGTAAGTAGTATGGATAAGATTTAGTGAAAATCATAGGTGAGAGCAGATAAAGACACCTAGGGTGGCACTGAATTTCTGACTCTTGGTGGATGTTGGCACCACTGGCTGTTAGCTTTGGTGGTGAGGAGCGTTAGTTTATTCCATTTGAATATGTTGAGATGAAATATTTGTGGCCAGACTCCAGTTTTGTGGGAACTTAAGGTAATACACTTGTGGAAACCTCTTTAAGAACAAGAATTCAAAAGGTAAATACTAATTCTGCTAGTGTGTTAGCACCAGTCTTTGGAAAAGCAGCTGTACTATATGTGATGAGAAAGGATATGGCAATGAGGTAATTGAGAGCAGGGTTTTGCATGAAACCAACCCAAATTGGGGTACATTCTAAAAAAATTAAAAGATGCCCTAAAATCTTTATAACGTCAGTATCAGGAGATACAAAGACAGACTCAGAAACTGTTCCAGGTTAGGGAAAGTAACTCTAGTAAATTTTCTATAAATCTGGTATTGTGTCAAAATTAAAACATTGTCCCCAAAACCTTACCCTTCTTAAAAGCAATCTTGATTTGAATCCCAATTGTGCCACTTTGTAGCTTTATGTATTGATGCAAATTATATACCTTCTTTCTGTCTTATTTGCTTTAGCTATTAGTTAGGTGTAATAATACGTCACTGTGAAAATTAACTAACGTGAAAAGATGTAATATTTGTAAACTGTTTAGCAAGGTTCCTGGAAAATATTTTCAATAAATGACCACTATTTTGATTAACAAACAATGTTTTCCATTCTAGATAGTTGCAAGGGAAACAATGTCTTCAAAATATAGACAAATTGTAGGATATCTATTAGGGCAAGAAGATAGACATGGTAGAGGAGTGAAAGATGAACTAGCTGGTGTGGGTGTAGTTGTTGTTGTTCAGTCACCAAGATGTGTCTGACTCTGCACACCAGGCCTCCCAGTCCCTCACCATCTCTCATAGTTTGCCCAAATTTATGTCCATTGAATCAGTGATGCCATCCAAACATCTCATTCTCTGTCGCCCTCTTCTCCTTCTGCCTTCAGTCTTTCTCAGCATCAGGATCTTTTCCAATGAATTGGCTCTTTGCATCAGGTGACCAAATTATTGGAGGTTCAGCGTCAGTCCTTCCAATAAATATTCAGGGTTGATTTCCTTTAGGATTGGTTTGATCTCCTTGCTGTCCAGGGGACTCTCAGGAGTCTTCTCCAGCACCACAGTTCAAAAGCATCAGTTCTTCTGTGCTCTGACTTCTTTATGGTCCAACTCTCACATCCATACGTGACTACTGGAAAGACCATCCATATAGTCATATGGACCTTTGTTGGTAAAGTGATGCCTTTGCTTTTTAAAACACTGTCTAGATTTGTCATAGCTTTCCTTCCAAAAAGCATTTATCTTCTAATTTTGGCTGAAGATGCCATCTACAGTGATTTTGGAGCCCAGGAAGAGGAAATCTGTCACTGCTTCCACCTTTTATTTGCCATGAAGTGATTGGACCAGATGCCATGATCTTAATTTTCTTAATATTGAATTTTAAGCTAGCTTTTTACCCTCCTCTTTCAGCCTCATCAAGAGGCTCTTTAGTTCCTCGTCACTTTCTGCCATTAGAGCGGTATCATCTGCATATCTGAGGTTGTTGATATTTCTCCCAGCAGTCTTGATTCCAGCTTGTGCTTCATCCAGCCTGGCATTTCGCATGATGTGCTCTGCATATAAGTTAAATAAAGAGGATGGCAATATACAGCCTTGTCATACTCCTTTCTCAATTTTGAACTAGTCAGTTGTTCCATATAAGGTTCTGTTGCTTCTTGACCCACATACAGGTTTCTCAGGAGACAGGTAAGATGGTCTGGTATTCCCATCTCTTTAAGAGTTTTCCACAGTTTGTTATGATTTATGCAGTCAAAGGCTTTAGCACAGTCAATGAAACAGAAGTAGATGTTTTTCTGGAATTCTCTTGCTTTTTCTATGATCCAACAGATATTGGCAATTTGATCTCTCGTTCCCCTGCCTTTTCTAAACCCAGCTTGTACATCTGGAAGTTCTCAATTCAATTTCTACTGAAGTCTAGCTTGAAGGATTTTGAGCAAAACCTTACTAGCATGGGAAGTGAGTGCAATTGCCCAGTACTTTGAACATTCTTTAGTTCTGCCCTTCTTGGGAACTGGGATGATGATGACTTTTTCCAGTCCTGTGGCCACTGCTGGGTTTTCCAAATTTGCTGACCTTTTGAGTACAGCACTTTAACAGCATCATCTTTTTAGGATTTTAGATAGCTCTGCTGAAATTCCATCAACTCCACTGGCTTTATCAGCAGCACTGCTTCTTAAGGCCCATTTGACACTCCAGGATGTCTGGCTCTAGGTGAGTGATCACACGATTGTGGTTATCCAGGTCATTAAGATCTTTTATGACAGTTCTTCTATGTAATCTTGCCATCTTGATCTGTTCTGCTTCTACCAGGTCTTTACCATTTCTGTCATTTATTGTGCCCATCTTTGCATGAAATTTTCTTCTGATATCTCCGGTTTTCTTGAAGAGATCTCTAGTATTTCCCCTTCTGATGTTTTCTTCTATTTCTTTGCATTGTTCATTGAAGAAGGCCTTCTTGCCTCTCCTTGCTGTTCTTAGGAACTCTGCATTCAACTGGGTATACCTTTCCCTTTCTCCCTTTCTTTTCACTTTTCTTCTTTCCTTGACTATTTGCAAAGCCTCCTTAGAGAATACTTTGCCTTCTCGTATTTCTTTTTTTGGGGATGGTTTTGGTCAGCACCACCAGTAGAGTATTACAAACCTCTGTCATAGTTCTTCAGGCACTCTGTCTACCAGATCTAATCTCTTGAATCTATTCATCACTTCCACTGTATAATCATAGGGGATTTTATTTAGGTCATACTTGACTAGCCTAGTGGTTTCCCCTGCTTTCTTTAGTTTAAACCTAGTGGGTATCGAACCTAGTATTAGACCTAGTATAGGTATTGAAATAGGGCCAGCTATTAATCAAAGTATAATATGGGAAGTGGCGAGGACAGAAGTTTTAAGAGAGAGAAAAAATTAGATGACGAATAGGGGGCTAAGTATAGCCTGATGATGCTAGGCATGGGAGGTATGGATGGTATATCTGGGCTTTAGATTTGCATCATAGTTTTAAAGTTGTATTGGATCAAAATTGGCAGAAGATCCAAAATGATTTTCTGGTGGGATTTGGAAGACCCTGCTTTGCAAGATTACGCTTTCAACGGAATTTCTATAATTTCTTTCCCAGATGTTCAACATATAATGTCTGTGTCAAATCTCTGTAGCTCTATTTTGGGAAATCAGAGCAGCTTTGTGTTGAAAAGACTATGTACTGGAACACACATACAAGGGAGCATCATTTCTTGTTTAATCCAAGAAGCCCAGTTTGAAAGATAAAGATTGGCTATATTGTTATTATTTACATTTCTATTGTTAAATTTCTCTATTCTTTCTTTAAAGATCACCTCTTGAATATTTTCTTAGTCTGTTCAGTGTGCTATGAAAAAGTACTATAAGTGGATAGCTTATAAACACTGTAAGTTTAGGTCTCACAGTTTAGGGGCTAGAAAAATCCACCATCATGGCACTGGAAGTGCTTCAGTGTCTCACGAGTGCCAGCTTCCTAAATGACTATTTTTCCACTGTAAACTGATGAAAGGGACATGGGAACTTTCTTAGGTCTCTTTATAAAGGCATTAACCCCATTCATGAGGACTCCACTCTCATGATCTAATTGCTTCACCTTATAATACCATCACCTTGGGCACTAGGTTTCAACAGATGAATTTTGTGGACACACATTTAGACCATAGCAATTATTAAGATCATATTCTATTCTCCTTTATATTTCTAGAATCTTTATTTTTTTATTGAAGGATAATTGTATTTTTTTAATTGAAGGATGATTGCTTTACAGAATTTTGTTGTTTTCTATCAAACCTCAATATGAATAAGCCATAGGTATAGATATATCCCCTCCCTTTTGAACCTTCCTCCCATCTCCTTCCCCATCCCACCGCTCTAGGTTGTTACAGAGCCCCTGTTTGAGATTCCTGAGCCATGCAGCAAATTCTCGTTGGCTATCTATTTTACATATGGTAATGTAAGTTTCCATGTTACTTGTCATAGATCTCACCCTCTCCTCCCCTCTCCCCATGTCCATAAGTCTATTCTCTATGTCTGTTTCTCTATTGCTGCATTGTAAATAAATTCTTCAGCTCCATTTTTCTAGATTCTGTATATATGCATTAGAATACAATGTTTATCTTTCTCTTTCTGACTTATTTCACTCTGTATAATAGGTTCTAGATTCATCTACCTCATCAGAACTGACTCACATGTGTTCCTTTTTATGGCTGAGTAATATTACATTGTGCATATGTACCACAACTTCTTTATCCATTCATCTGTCGATGGACATCTAGGTTGTTTCCATATTCTAGCTATTGTAAATAGTGCTGCACTGAAGAGTGGGATACATGTGTCTTTTTCAATTTTTATTTTCTCAGGGTATATGCCTAGGAGTGGGATTGCAGGGTCGTATGGTGGTTTTATTCCTAGTTTTTTAAGGAATCACCATACTGTCTTCCAAATTGGCTGTACCAATTTACATTTCCACCAACAGTGCAAGAGGGTTCCCTTTTCTCCACACCCTCTGTAGCATTTATTGTTTGTAGACTTTTTGATGATGGCCATTCTGACTGGTGTGAGGTGATATCTCATTGTAGTTTCGATTTGCATTTCTCTAATAATGAGCAATGTTGAGCATCTTCTCATATGTTTGTTAGCCATCTGTATGTCTTCTTTGGAGAAATGTCTGTTACGCACTTTTTGATTGGATTGTTTGTTTTTCTGGTATTGAGTTGTATGAGCTGCTTGTATATTTTGGAAATTAATCCTTTGTCAGTTGTTTCTTTTTTTTTTCCTCTCTCTTTTCTTTCTTTCTTTTTTTTTTTGCCATACATTGACATGAATCCACCATGGGTGTACATGTTTTCCCCTTCCAGAATCCCCCTTCCACCTCCTTCCCCATCCCATCCCTCCAGGTCATCCTGGTGCACCAGCCCTGAGCACCCTGTATCATGCATTGAACCTGGACTGGCGATTCGTTTCACATATGATAATTTACATGCTTCCATGCAATTCTCCCATATCATCCCACCCTCGCCCTCTCCCATAGAGACCATAATACTGCTCCATTTATCTGTGTCTCTTTTGATGTCTCGCATACAGGGTTATATTTACCGATTGACTAAATACCATATATATGTGTTAGTATACAGTATTGGTGATTTTCTTTCTGGCTTACTTCACTCTGTACAGTAGGCTCCAGTTTCATCCACCTCATTAGAACTGACTCGAATGCATTCTTTTTAATGGCTGAGTAATATTCCGTTGTGTATATGTACCACAGCTTCCTTATCCATTTGTCTGCCAATGGGCATCAAGGTTGCTTCCATGTCCTGGCTATTATAAACAGTGCTGTGATGAACATTGGGGTACACGTGTCTCTTTCAATTCTGGTTTCCTCGGTGTGTATGCCCAGCAGTGGGATTGCTGGATCATTTGGCAGTTCTGTTTCCAGTTTTTTGAGGAATCTCCACACTGTTCTCCATAGTGGCTGTACTAGTTTGCATTCCCACCAACAGTGTAAGAGGGTTCCCTTTTCTCCACACCCTCTCCAGCATTTATTGTTTGTAGTCTTTTGGATAGCAGCCATTCTGACGGGCGTGAAATGGTAACTCATTGTGGTTTTGATTTGCATTTCTCTGATAATGAGTGATGTTGAGCATCTTTTCATGCATTTGTTAGCCATCTGTATGTCGTCTTTGGAGAAATGTCTGTTTAGTTCTTTGGCCCACTTTTTGATTGGGTCATTTATTTTTCTGGAATTGAGCTTCAGGAGTTGCTTGTATATTTTTGAGATTAATTGTTTGTCTGTTGCTTCGTTTGCTATTATTTTCTCCCATTCTGAAGGCTGTCTTTTCACCTTGCTTAGTTTCCTTTGTTGTGCAAAAGCTTTTAATTTTAATTAGGTCCCATTTGTTTATTTTTGCTTTTATTTCCAATATTCTGGGAGGTGGGTCAGGAGGATCCTGCTGTGGATTATGTCAGAGAGTGTTTTGCCTATGTTTTCCTCAAGGAGTTTTATAGTTTCTGGTCTTACATTTGTATCTTTAATCCATTTTGAGTTCATTTTTGTGTATGATGTTAGAAAATGTTCTAGTTTCATTCTTTTACAAGTGGTTGACCAGTTTTCCCAGCACCACTTGTTAAAGAGATTGTCTTTTCTCCATTGTATATTCTTGCCTCCTTTGTCAAAGATAAGTTGTCCATAGGTGCATGGATTTATCTCTGGGCTTTCTATTTTGTTCCATTGATCTATATTTCTGTCATTGTGCGAGTATCATACTCTCTTGATGACTGTGGCTTTGTAGTATAGCCTGAAGTCAGGCAGGTTGATTCCTCCAGTTCCATTCTTCTTTCTCAAGATTGCTTTGGCTATTCGAGGTTTTTTGTATTTCCATATAAATTGTGAAATTAGTTGTTCTAGTTCTCTGAAGAATATAGTTGGAAGCTTGATAGGGATTGCATTGAATCTATAGATTGCTTTGGGTAGTATACTCATTTTCACTATATTGATTCTTCCGATCCATGTACATGGTGTATTTCTCCATCTATTTGTGTCCTCTTTGATTTCTTTCACCAGTGTTTTATAGTTTTCTATGTATAGATCTTTTGTTTCTTTAGGTAGATATATTCCTAAGTATTTTATTCTTTTTGTTGTGATGGTGAATGAAATTGTTTCCTTAATTTCTCTTTCTGTTTTCTCGTTGTTAGTGTATAGGAATGCAAGGGATTTCTGTGTGTTAATTTTATATCCTGCAACTTTACTATATTCATTGATTAGCTCTAGTAATTTTCTGGTGGAGTCTTTAGGGTTTTCTATGTAAAGGATCATGTCATCTGCAAACAGTGAGAGTTTTACTTCTTCTTTTCCAATCTGGATTCCTTTTATTTCTTTTTCTGCTCTGATTGCTGTGGCCAAAACTTCCAAAACTATGTTGAATAGTAATGGTGAGAGTGGGTACCCTTGTCTTGTTCCTGACTTTAAGAGAAATACTTTCAGCTTTTCAACATTTAGGATAATGTTTGCTGTGGGTTTGTCATATATAGTTTTTATTATGTTGAGATATGTTCCTTCTATTCCTGCTTTTTGGAGGGTTTTTATCATATATGGATGTTGAATTTTGTCAAAGACTTTCTCTGCATCTATTGAAATAAGCATATGGTTTTTATTTTTCAATTTGTTTATGTGGTGTTTTACATTGATTGATTTGTGGATATTGAAGAATCCTTGCATCCCTGGGATAAAGCCCAAAAGATCATGATGTATGATCTTTTTTAATATTTTGTTGGATTCTGTTTGCTAGGTTTTTGTTAAGGATTATTGCACCTATGTTCATCAGTGATATTGGCCTGTAGTTTTCTTTTTTTGTAGCATCTTTGTCAGGTTTTGGTATTAGGGTGATGGTGGCCTCATAGAATGAGTTTGGAAGTTTACCTTCCTCTGCAATTTTCTGGAAGAGTTTGAGTAGGATAGGTGTTAGCTCTTCTCTGAATTTTTGGTAGAATTCAGCTGTGAAGCCATCTGGTCCTGGGCTTCTGTTTGTTGGAAGATTTCTGATTACAGTTTCAATTTTCGTGTTTGTGATGGGTCTGTTGAGATTTTCTATTTCTTCCTAGTTCAGTTTTGGGAAGTCGTACTTTTCTAAGAATTTATCCATTTCTTCCAAATTGTCCAATTTATTTGCATACTGTTGCTGATAATAGTCTCTTACAATCCTTTGTATTTCTGTGTTGTCTGTTGTGATCTCTCCATTTTCATTTCTAATTTTGTTGATTTGATTTTTCTCCCTTTGTTTCTTGATGAGTCCGGCTAATGGCTTGTCAATTTTATTTATCTTCTCAAAGAACCAGCTTTTGGCTTTGTTGATTTTTGCTATGGTCTCTTTTGTTTCTTTTGCATTTATTTCTGCCCTACTCCTTAAGATTCCTTTCCTTCTACTAACCCTTGTGTTCTTCATTTCTTCCTATTCTAGTTGCTTTAGGTGTAGAGTTAGGTTATTTATTTGACTTTTTTCTTGTTTCTTGAGGTGAGCCTGTATTACTATGAATCTTCCCCTTAGCACTGCTTTTACCGTGTCCCATAGGTTTTGGGTTGTTGTGTTTTCATTTTCATTCGTTTCTATGCATATTTTGATTTCTTTTTTGATTTCTTCTGTGATTTGTTGGTCATTCAGCAGTGTGTTATTCAGCCTCCATATGTTGGAATTTTTAATTGTTTTTCTCCTGTAATTGAGATCTAATCTTACTGCAGTGTGGTCAGAAAAGATGGTTGGAATGATTTAAATTTTTTTCAATTTTCCAAGGCTAGATTTATGGCCCAGGATGTGATCTATTCTGGAGAAGGTTCCGTGTGCACTTGAGAAAAAGGTGAAATTCATTGTTTTGGGGTGAAATGACCTGTAGATATCAATTAGGTTTGACTGGTCTATTGTATCATTTAAAGTTTGTGTTTCCTTGTTAATTTTCTGTTTAGTTGATCTATCCATAGGTGTGAGTGGGGTATTAAAGTCTCCCACTATTATTGTGTTATTGTTAATTTCCCCTTTCATACTTATTAGCATTTGCCTTACATATTGCAGTGCTCCTATGCTGGGTGCATATATATTTATAATTGTTATATCTTCTTGGATTGATCCTTTGATCATTATGTAGTGTCCATCTTTGTCTCTTTTCAAAGCCTTTGTTTTAAAGTCTATTTTATCTGACATGAGTATTGCTACTCCTGCTTTCTTTTGGTCTCTATTTGCATGAAATATCTTTTTCCAACCCTTCACTTTCAGTCTGTATGTGTCCCTTGTTTTAAGGTGGGTCTCTTGTAGACAACATATATAGGGGTCCTGTTTTTGTATCCATTCAGCCAGTCTTTGTCTTTTGGTTGGGGCATTCAACCCATTTACATTTAAGGTAATTATTGATAAGTATGATCCCATTGCCATTTACTTTATTGTTTTGGGTTCGAGATTATACACCCTTTCTGTGTTTCCTGTCTAGAGAAGATCCTTTAGCATTTGTTGGAGAGCTGGTTTGGTGGTGCTGAATTCTCTGAGCTTTTGCTTGTCTGTAAAGCTTTTGATTTCTCTTTCGTATTTGAATGAGATTCTTGCAGGATACAGTAATCTGGGCTGTAGATTATTTGCTTTCATCTCTTTGAGTATGTCCTGCCATTCCCTTCTGGCCTGAAGAGTTTCTTTTGAAAGATCAGCTGTTATCCTTATGGGAATCCCCTTGTGTGTTATTTGTTGTTTTTCCCTTGCTGCTTTTAATATTTGTTCTTTGTGTTTAATCTTTGCTATTTTGATTATTACGTGTCTTGGGGTATTTCGTCTTGGGTTTATCCTGTTTGGGACTCTCTGGGTTTCTTGGACTTGGGTGCTTATTTCCTTCCCCACTTTAGGGAAGTTTTCAACTATTATCTCCTCGAGTATGTTTCATTTACTATTATTTTTTCCCATTCTGAGGGTTGTCTTTTCACCTTGCTTATAGTTTCCTTTGCTGTGCAAAAGCTTTTAAGTTTAATCAGGTCCCACTTGTTTACTTTTGTTTTTATTTCCACTACTATAGGAGGTGGGTCATAGAGGATCTTGCTTTGATTTATGTCATCGAGTGTTCTACCTATGTTTTCCTCTAAGAGTTTTCTGGTTTCTGGTCTTACATTTAGGTCTTTAATCCATTTTGAGTTTATCTTTGTGTTTGGTGTTAGGAATTGTTCTAATTTCATTTTTTACATGTAGCTGTCCAGTTTTCCTGTCCAGTTTTGCCAGCACCATTTATTGAAGAGGCTGTATTTCTAGAATCTTTTATAATGCCTTCAAGGTAGAGGTATATAGTGTTGATTATCAAGAAAAGCTTGTTGAATCAATGATTCAAGGGGTAAATGCTTCAATGATGACATGGGAGTAGTTTTATTATGAAGCAATTTTATTTTTAGTGTTTTTTGTTATTGCATTTTAGCTGTAGGTACTATTTATGAACTTGATTGTTTCAAGGTTTGGTTTGCAATCTTTAGATAGAGGGTAGAAATAACATGTTCATCTTGATTTTAAAAACAGGTACTGTGAAGCAAGTCTGCAGAAAGCTGTTACTTTCTTTAAGTGCATAGGTCCAATGTTAAAAAAAAAAATAGAATAACAGCATTATTACTGAGTATAGGACATTAAAAAAATGACATTCATGTCCATCTTCATAATACTCACCTTTTCCCTCCTCTGGCTGACTTTAAAAATTAATTTGATTATAGAACTGTCCTATAGGGTTAATCACGAATGATTCTGTCTGTTAAAAATAGCAAAGGTATAAATAAATGAAGTTAAAATGGCTCCTACTCAGAAATTGTGCTTACAGATCCACAGGATATTGACTCAGTAGTATTATACTACCTCACTCCATGAGTGCAGTTTCTTAGAATAATGATGTGGAGTGTGTACCAAGTGTTCTAATTAAAACCCATGGTCATTCATCTATCTAATTGCAACAATGCCCTCCAGGATACTTCCACTCCAAGTGTACCATTCTTCTTTTGCCGGAGCACCTGGCTTTGTGCCAGGACCTGAAGTGAAAAATTTACTGACTGTGATATCACACTAGTAACAGCATTACAGAGTGAAAAATTAAAGAGGACAGGCAAAGAAGCTAGATTTTCTATCAGGTTTCTGGAGGTATAGCTTATAAGGTTTCAGTATTAGCTGTCATAATATCTAATTTTCTCCACAAATTAATAGAAGTCATCTGTTAATAAGTAAAGACTTTCTAAAATACACTGTAACCTCTGAGTTCTCAAGCAAAAAAAAAAAAAAAAAAGAAGAAGCTTTAAGGAGACAGACACCATTATTGGGTATGCTTTCTTATAGATTTAACCTGGAAGGCTGGGAAACTGTATCCAGGAGCCCTCAGGGCTAGTACTCAGGTTAACACAAAAATAAATTTACCCCATACCAGAAATATCCAATACTACAGTGAAATAACTTCACAGCATCCTGTGGATAATGAGTCTATAAATGCTATTTTCTTTTAGAGTATATTGTGTTGTTAGTTTGATTTATATCCTGTGAAGGTGGGTTGAAATAGGCAGAAAGTACTTTTTGATATGAATAAGATTATCATGATCTTATCAGAATCATGAAGGCTACTGTTTATTTCCTAATTAACTATGTAACAGACACTACCTAAGTGATTTACATATATTAACTCATTTAATCCTCAGAACCATTACATGGAATAGGTACAATTTTTATCCCATTTTAAACATCTAAAACTGAGGTATAGAGAGGTGACACAAGATCGATGTATATTCAGGGAGTGGTAGTGCTGGATTTAAACACAGTGTTCTGGCTCCATAGCTCAAATTATACATACATACATGCTACTGGCCATTTCAGTGTTTGAATTTATACAGGCAGCAATGAACTCTCTAATCATATTTCCATTTTTATCTCACAGAATAAATAGAAGACATTTGAGCTAAATAGGCAATATAATCCATTAGGCAATGATATTATTAATGTGTCTCAAATTAAGTGGTAGATATTGAAAACTGGAACAGCCACCCCTGTAAATCATTGTAACCGCAGAATGTTTTGAGCACTTATTTGCTCAAAACCTTGCCTCACTTACATCAATCAGTTCTGAAGTTTCACAGTATTCCCCTCCTAATATCCCCCTTCTAAAGACCCCTGAGTCTAACCCCTAAATAACAAAATAACTTCTTCTACTGACACTCCATTTCAGGATCATCTTTGCTGTGTTTTTCTTTGCTGAAGGAAGTCAGTAAAACTCATGTTGGTTACATATTAACAGGTTTCTTTATTTAAGTTCCACACTTTGAGGATTCAACAAGATTCAGCTGAGGCCCCTCTACTTGGTCTGTTTAAGCACTTCTCTTTCAAGGCCGTTTGCACCTGTTCAGCTCAAGGTTTCTGGCAGCCCATGGCGAATCGCATATTCTGCCTGAGCTCTGATTTTGTGGAAGACAAAATGTTTCTAGAACATGGAGTTTATTTTGCTCTGTGAAAATTATATTTTACCCATTGCAGTCCTTATTTTTCTAAAGAGACTTGTCTTTATGGTAGGCCATAGTGATCCGCATCTCCTGATGTTTGATTCTAATCAACACAGCATGGAAAAGTGATAAGATATTACTTCCAAAAGTAGGTTATAATAAAAGTATTAATTATTGGGGAAGAGAGAGAGAGGGAGAGAGGGGTCAGGAGAGAGAGGAAGAAAGGGAGGAACAGGGTAGAGGGAGAGGGAAGTATGGGGGAGAGACGTTTCTCACTTAATTCAGAGTGAAGGTAGCTGCTATGTTTGACCTGGCACATGGAGAGGCACAGGTGGCAAGGATCTGGTGTCTCCAGCCAATAACCAGTGAGGGCTTACAAGTTGAATGAGCTTGGAAGTGGGTCCATCCACATTTGAGCTCTGAGATCACTGCAGCCTCAACAGACAACTGCGCTATAAACTTGTGAAAGATCCAAAATGAGAGATGATGCTACAGCTGGCTTTCTGACTCCCAAAAAGCATAAGGTAATGCTTGTTGTTTGAAGCTGCTGGTTCTGGGGGTGAGAGGGGTAACTTCTTACATATTAAAAGATAAATGATACAGATCTTATACCTGAAAGCAGTGTGCCTCCATAGAAAAACCTAAAATGTGAGTGTGGCTTTGGAACTGTGTAGTAAGCTTTGAAAAGAGGGTTAGTGAAAGTTTAAACTATGTTGAACTCACTTTTAGTAGAAATATAAATTTTGAAGTTACCACCTTTTGAAGCCTCAAAAGGAGGTGGGGAACATGTTCTTGGAAAGTAGAGGAAGTGGAGATGGGGAGTCCTTGTTATAGCAGTGGAAAGCTTGACAACTTTATTGCAAGTATGAATGTGGAAAGTAGAATATGTGTCTTATGATCTGGGTGATCAAGCTACAGAGACTTCCAAGCAACGTGTTGAAGGTGCTGTTTGGTTTCTTTTTGCTGCTATAATAAAATGGAATAGAGAGAATTAGGGAAAGGGGTGTTAAAGGGAGCCAGGTGTTGTTGGTTTTGAAAATCCTCAACCTCTTCTAGAAGGCCGGTGATACTAAACTTATGAAATGTGTTCTAAGCATAAGTTGAATCCAAGATGCTGTTCAGAGAACACAATTTAGATATTGGACCAAGGGTGTGACTCTAAAATTTTCTGTTAAGAGCACCGACTGATTAAGGGAGTTGCTGTAGAGTTATTCAGTCATACAAAAGGCCCTATGGAAAGATTAGGTGTGTGCCACAGAGGTTCTCTTAATGAAAAACAAACAAACTCCAACATCTCTTAACTTGAAGACGTTTATGAATGTTAATTTTATCTAATAGAGAAAGCCTCAATGAAATTCATAGGTGGCTCAAAAGATTTTTGGAATGAATTATATCAATAGAAACATGTTGGCTTAGATTTAGAGCAACAGATGCAGTACAAATAAAAAACAGTTGGGGCCCCAGATTTTACCCCAAAATTTTCCTACAACAGCCTCCATAGAGTTGGAGACACAGCAGAGCTAGGAACAAATACCAGGGCTCTTCTTTCTGGTTCACTTATTTTTTCCTAAATTATTATAAATCATTAACCTACACACAAGGAATTTGCCTTTCTCAAGGAAGACATAACTGGCACACTCTTATTATGGTAAATAACAGCTGCACCCCGGTAGAGTACTCTTCTTATATGAACATCAAATCTTTACTTGGTTCCCTTGCTGTTACCTATCCTGAGTCTGTGGTGTAAATATCATCGCCTTTAGAAATCCAAGATTCCCGGACCCTTTATAGACAATGTCTCATTGAGATGTATGCCCAGCAACTTACAAAATGAAACTACTGTAGACTGTTCTAAAGAATTACTCAGAAGCTACACTGATTGAGTTTTATGCATATCATCTGGGTAATAGTTTCTACAATGGGATTATACCATTGGAAAGGATGATCATTAACCTAAAGTTTTAAATGATACTTTCACAGCTTCAATACTCAAAAGATGAATCTAAACTATTTGGCCCCAGGAATAATAGAAAATCTAGTAGCTTTAGACTTTCTATTAACCTGTACCATTCCCATCATTTTGTGCTGCATTTGGATAAATACTCTTAGCTAAGTAGAACGCTCCTCTGAAGTGGAGGAGTTGGCCATTTGACTCTCCAAGGTAGATCCTAATATCTTTCGTCTTACTTGGCCTGAGTTCAGTAATTTCTGCACATGACTTTGAAGCATTCTACAAAATCCAGTCATCACTCTTCTTTTCTACTGTGTGTACATCTCCAGTTTTAAGTGTTGCTGTGTAGCCACTATCATATCAGGTGGCCTGACAACTATTCCTTAACAAAGAAGCAAAAGATCATACCCTGGTTTGACTCTAAACTTTTTTGTTTTTTGAAGATGATGATGTCAGATCATCACAGTGCTGTAGATAAGAAATGAGACTGTGTTTGTGGCCAATCCTCTAGACTGGTCAGCAGATGGCCAAAAGCTAGTGTGACTTAGAACAAGAACCACCACCAACCCCCTTAATCAGTTGTGAAATTAGAACCACAGAATATATGACTTATATAATACCTGCATTTTTACTTAGAACCTCACATAGTTGTGTCCTTATTTTAAGAAATCAACCAACTCAAAGACTCAACTCCTTGTTTCTCAACCATAAGATTTTTGTCCAATCCATAAGCAATAAAATTTGTCCATTCACTTCCTGTGATGAAATACCAATTCACATTCCTTATAGTCTCTCTTGCTGAACTGAATATTCCCAATTTGCTTGTATCAAAACAGATTTCTTTAAGAAGATCTCACTAAAAATGTCTAAAGTTGATTTACTTTGTCATTGTCTAAATTACGTTTTTCAAAGTTTTTAAGAAGCATCATTGATTTTCAAAAGATAGTATTGTAATTTTTCTTGATATTTTTGTTTATAAAGAAGCTTGAAAGGAGTGATGACATGAAGGATTTCGAATAAGCATACCTTGACATTTAAGAATAAAAGTGTTATTTTAAAATTCTATCTCTATTGTTAATTCTGTCACTAGTGCTAATAAAAGCAAGGGTCAGCAGAGTAAAGCTTCTTGCCCTGGCTTCAGCTGCCAGTGCTCAGTGTAGATGGGACTTGAACGCAGGCTTCCTGACTCTGCTCCTAGATGTTAACTAGCTGCATCCTGTCCCAAGCAACACAGGGCTCTGAGCCCCTCGGGCTTGCTTGTATTTCCAAGTGGCCTCCCATTTGGTGGGATTCACTCTGGTGACATCCACCTCTGTATGAGAGTGTTCCTTTCCCTTTTTCCCTTTTGCTTAAGCAAAGGAAGCTGCTAGAGGAGAGTCTGAACCCTTGATCATCTGTAACTGCTCACTTATAAGTAAAATTAGGTCTTCCCTGGTGGCTCAGCTGGTAAAGACTCTGCCTGCAAAGCGGGACACCTGGGTTCGATCCCTGGGTTAGGAAGATCCTCTGGAGAAGGGAATTGCTACCCATTTCAGTATTCTGGCCTGGAGAATTCCATGCACTGTATAGTCCATGGGGTTGCAAACAGTCAGACACGTTTGAGCGACTCTCACTTTCAATGCTAAACAATTATTTGTAATAATTTTCCCCCAATCCTGAATATTTTAAGGTTGTATAGATAAGACATATATTTATAATAATAGATTCATGTATAGTATAAGTCAAGGATCTAAACTCTGATATTGTATAAATGCCACTATACCACATAATCTTAAATATGATTTAACCTTTCAAAATGTGAGTACCTGATGTGGGTCTAGCACTGCTCTATAGCCAGTGAGTGCTATAAGAGAAATGTGACAACTTTTCCTTCATGGTTACTCTTTTGTTAAGAAAAAGAAACAAAGACAAGGGAAATAATGACTAGTTTTGGATTTTTATCAGATCAGAACATATTCAAGGTGGAAGAGCTATTTAAGCATGTGATGATGACTCAGCAAAATTGAGTCATAAATATAAGTACTTTTATACCTCTACCATAACTATGTTTATTTTTTTTTAATTTGCCTTTTTGTTAATAGTTTGATAATATCTGATTTGGAGATATAAATACACAAAATTGGTGAAATTTTCAATTTGTAAATATTGCCTAATAAAATGAATGTCCTTCTTTTATGAAAGTTTAACTTGATTCCTTTTGAAACACTAACCGTTCATTTCATAAAGTATATTCTCCCCGGATAGCCTCTTCCTTCTTTAAGCGTACTAGCATACCATCAAGTCAGAAATCCTTGCCAAACAGAATCCCAAGCCTCCATTTCAGATTCATTTTTCATCTCTTGCTAATACTAATTTTCTGCTTACCTCCTGCTGGGGATGTTCCTTGATAATATGGTAGTATTTTTTTAAAAAGTATTAACATTCTAATATAGGTGTAGATGTAAGCATTTAAGAATCCTTTCACATAAACACTTTGGGACAGTAATGAACTAAGAGTCAGGAAAAAAAAAAAAAAACACTAACTGTAAGAGAAGTTAAGTATAGTCAAAGTAGGTCATTTTGTATTCTACTTTAAGTTCAGATAGGCCAGAGAACATTTTTATGCTGAATTAATCCTATCCTATCAAATGCATAAAAACCTCCAGGGAAGCCAGATTGTGTCACCTGAGGGCATATGATAAGAGGTCAATTGACTCTTTTCTCAGGTTATGATCATCATTAATGATAATGGACATTCTGTTCTGGGACTGAGGTAAGGGCATACTCTTTTATTGACCATTGATGCCGTTGAAAATAATAGACGTTTATATGGAAGAATTTAGGAGCATCTCGGGGAAGGTGGCTAGGGAAGGTCAATTCAGCAGAACAGAAATAGCATCCCTCCATTCAAAGGTGTTTGGTTAGAGCTTGAGTCAGTTGGAGGGAAGTGGTGTTTGACAGATATGAGATTCTTCACTTTCATATTACTCATTTGTGGGCTTTCAATACACTCTCATTCCTTGGAAATTCATTTTTTGTGTGTTCATTCATCTGTCCGAGCTAAAAAGTTGATGTGAATAACAGTTTTCCAAAGTCTTCAATTGCGAGGAGATGTAAGGGACAAGCAGGGGAATAATAAATGCTTTGTCTTGCATGGTGTGTTCAGTTCTGCCTGAGAACATGTCTTATGGGTCTAGAAGATCCAGAACTGAGTAGTGTCAGATGATAACTGGAAGAATGTTTACATAATCACCGAGCTGAGGAGAAAAAAATGAACATTGTAGCTGGACAGAGAGCTGAAATCAGAAACCTAGGGAAACAGGCCCAGAATCCAAACTGAAAAGAAGCAAAGGCGTAAGTGGAGAGAGAGTATTAGGATCAATAGCACAGGTGATTGAGAACATGGAAAGAGGAGTGAGAGCCAGAACAGGTAAGATTAGGCAGTGTGTGCTCCAAGCATTCAGTAGATCATTTCAATGAAGTTCATAGGACATAAAGTTTGTATGTGTTAGTGAAGGAAACTCCTCAAATAACAGTGATTCAAACAGGTTAGAAGTGTATTTATCTTTTAAAAAAAAAGTCTGGATTTGCACTCCAATGCTTATATGGTATAGTTTGGTATTGTGTCATAGGGTTCTTCTGTCTTATGTTCTCCCTGGTGATATGACCATGTCCTCTGTGTTTCCAGCAGGGGAAGACATAAAGGGCACATACAATATTTCTTAAGGTAAAGTTTATTAAAATGACACACATTTCAGCTTATCACACATTGAACAGAACATAGTCATATATGCTTATGCCAAGCAAAAGATGTCTCTGAGAAATGTACTCTTATTCTGGAGAACTGAGTGTCAAATTAAAATGGGGTAGAGAGTTTTCTTTTACTGAAGAATAAAATGAGAATAGACTTTACAAGGCAGTTAACTCTGATACAGAGCTAAACTGGAATGAGTGCTCTGTATCTATATCACCTGACAAGTTGCCCACTGATTCATAGCCTAGATAACCAGTGGTAAGTGGAATGCTTCAGTTACTTGGGATTCTATCTTTGAGAAGGAGTTGAATATCAGACGAAAGAACTCAAGGCAAAATCAGGGAGCTGTTAATATCATAGTAAAATTCTGTCTTTTTAGTAAACCAGCCTTTAATGACCAAGCACTCAGGAGCTCTTAACTGCTCTGAAACATTCTAGGACTTTGGAATAGAGGACTAGTACCCACAGTTTAATCTGTATGCGACAGAGAGCACAGTAGGAGAGAACTTGAAGAACCCACCTCTCCTATGGTCGTCACATGTATACAAATCCATCCGAAAAAACTTGGTTTTTCCCTGAGGAGATTTAAATTGGAATAGAAAAAAATGAGGTCTCTAAGAGAATATCACTATGAGTTAAAATAATCTGGAAAAAATGGACTAGCTTTAACAGCAGAGCTTAGATGCAAAAGAAAGCAATGGTTCCAAATAGACTGTAAGACGTATCAGACCAGCTCTTTCCTTCCCACCTGCAGTGTACCAGGGCTTGCTGGTGAGGAATGAGTGGACTTTGGCCTAAGGGGAAGATCTCTGCCCTACAGTTCACTTTTCTTGAGCTCCCCTGGCACAGCTGGCCTTATGAAGTACAGGGTGCTTGCTCTCTCTAAAGGAAGCAGAGAACTGAAAGCTAACAATGTAGAAAAGGTCAAAAGCCCTGCTAGTGAAAGGAGCAAAAATCCCTTAGAAACGAGATCTCAAATGATAAGACCAGAGGAAATCAGAGTGGAAGGCTGTGGATATCACAAGTTTTGAGAATTACAATCTATCCTGGCAACCCTAGATTCCAAGAGAGTGAATTTGGGAATGAGATGCCAAGAAAGTTCCAGACTTCTGAATTATTGGCCTGGACTCAAACCTTTGGTATTTTCACAGTATTCTAACTATGACAAATTTATCTTCATTGGTGGGCCACCACAAAAATAATATAGGTTGAAACAAGAGTGGGGAAAAGAGTAATCTTGAAAATAATAAAATGATCATCACCAAGATCTATGCCAAGGAGCTTCTGTTCAGTTCAGTCACTCAGCTGTGTTCGATTCTTTGTGACCCCATGGACTACAGCACGCCAGGCCTCCCTGTCCATTGCCAACTCCCAGAGTTTACTCAAACTCATGTCCATTGAGTTGGTGATGCCATCCAACCATCTCATCCTCTGTCGTCCTCTTCTCCTCCTGCCCCCAATCTTTCCCAGCATCAGGGTCTTTTCAAATGAGTCAGTTCTTCACATCAGGTGGCCAAAATATTGGAGTTTCAGCTTTAGCATCAGTCCTTCCAATGAATATTCAGGACTGATTTCATTTAGGGTTGACTGGTTGGATCTCTTTGCAGTCCAAGGGACTCTCTAGTCTTTTCTAATACCACAGTTCAAAAGCATCAGTTCTTCGGTCCTCTGCTTTCTTTATAGTCCAACTCTCACATCCATACATGACTACTGGAAAAACCATGACTTTGACTAGATGGACCTTGGGTGACAACGTAATATCTCTGATTTTTAATATGCTGTCTAGATTGGTCATACCTTTTCTTCCAAGAAGCAAGCATCTTTTCATTTCATGGCTGCAGTCACCATCTGCAGTGACTTTGGAGCCCAAGAAAATAAAGTCTGTCACTGTTTCCATTGTTTCCCTATCTATTTGCCATGACGTGATGGGACCAAATGATAAGATCTTAGTTTTCTGAATGTTGAGTTTTATGCCAACTTTTTCACTCTCCTCTTTCACTTTCATCAAGAGGCTCTTTAGCTCTTCTTCGCTTTCTGCCATAAGGGTGGTGTCATCTGCATATCTGAGGCTATTGATATTTCTCCCGGCAATCTTGATTCCAGCTTGTGCTTCATCCAGCCCAGTGTGTTTCATGATGTACTCTGCATGTAGGTTAAATAAGCAGGGTGACCATATACGGCCTTGACGTGCTCCTTTTCCTATTTGGAACTAGTCTGTTGTTCCATGTCCAGTTCTAACTGTTGCTTCCTAACCTGCATACAGATTTCTCAAGAGGCAGGTCAGGTGGTCTGGTATTCCCATCTCTTGAAGAATTTTCCAGAGTTTGTTGTGGTCCACACAATCAAAGGCTTTGGCATAGTCAATAAAGCAAAAGTAGATATTTTTCTGGAACTCGCTTGCTTTTTTGAAGATCCAGTGGATGTTGGCAATTTGATCTCTGGTTCCTCTGCCTTTTCTAAATCCAACTTGAACACCTGGAAGTTCATGGTTCATGTATTATTGAAAATAATCAAATGATCATCACTGAGATTTATGCCAAGGAGATTACCATGTATATTTTCTTCTGGGAGTTTTATGGTTTCAGGTTTTACATTCCAGTCTTTAATCCATTTTGAGTTAATTTTTATGCATGGTATAAGATAATGGTCCAGTTTCATTGTTTTTCATGTGGCTGTCCAATGTTTTTTAAAAACTGTTTATTGAAGAAACTGTCCTGTCTTCGTTGTATATTCTTGGCAACTTGTCATAAATTAATTGACCATATATGCATAGGTTCATTTCTATGCTCTCAGTTCTCTTGATCTATATTCCTATGTTTATGCCAATACCATACTGTTTAGATTGCTATAACTTTATAATACCGGAGAAGGCAATGGCACCCCACTCCAGTACTCTTGCCTGGAAAATCCCATGGACGGATGAGCCTGGTAGGCTACAGTCCATGGGGTCGCTGAGTCGGACACGACTGAGCGACTTCACTTTCACTTTTCCCTTTCATGCACTGGAGAAGGAAATGGCAACCCACTCCAGTATTCTTGCCTGGAGAATCCCAGGGACAGCAGAGCCTGGTGGGCTGCCGTCTATGGGGTCGCACAGAGTCGGACACGACTGAAGCGACTTAGCAGCAGCAGCAGCAACTTTATAATACAGCTTGAAATAGGGGAATGTGATGCCTTCAGGTTTGTTCCTTCTCATATTTGCTTTGAGTATTTAGGGTCTTTTGTGGTTTCACACAAATTTCAAGATTGTTTATTCCAGTTCTACGATAAATGTCATTGGTATTTAGATCTCTATCAAAAATCAGTTTGAATCTATAGATTGCTTTTGGTAGTATAGACATTTTAAGAATATTTTTTTGTTTGTTTTGTTTTTTTCTTTTTTTTTTTTTATAAATTTATTTATTTTAGTTGGGGGCCAATCACTTCACAACATTGCAATAGTTTTTGCCATACATTGACATGAATCAGCCATGGGTTTACATGTGTTCCCCCTCCTGGACCCCCCACCCACCTCCCTCCCCATCCCATCCTTCTGGATCATCCCATTGCCCCGGCCCTGAGCCCTTGTCTCATGCATCGAACATGGAATGGTGTTCTGTTTCACATATGATAATATACATGTTTCAATGCTATTCTCCCAGAACGTCCCACCCTCGCCTTCTCCCTCAGAGTCCATAAAATTGTCCTATGCATCTGTGTCTCTTATTCTGTCTCGCATATAGGGTTATCGTTACCATCTTTCAAATTCCATATATATGCATTAGCATACTGTATTGTTGTTTTTCTTTCTGGCTTACTTCACTCTGTATAATGGGCTCCAGTTTCATCCATCTCAGTAGAACCGATTCAAATGTATTTTTTTTAATGGCTGAGTAATATTCCATTGTGTATATGTACCACAGCTTCCTTATCCATTCGTCTGCTGATGGACATCTAGGTTGCTTCCATGTCCTGGCTATTGTAAACAGTGCTGCGATGAACATTGGGGTACACGCGTCTCTTTCAATTCTGGTTTCCTCGGTGTGTATGCCCAGCAGTGGGATTGCTGGGTCATATGGCAGTTCTATTCCCAGGTTTTTAAGGAATCTCCACACTGTTCTCCATAGTGGCTGTACTAGTTTGCATTCCCACCAACAGTGTAAGAGGGTTCCCTTTTCTCCACACCCTCTCCAGCATTTATTGCTTGTAGACTTTTGGATAGCAGCCATTCTGACTGGTGTGAAATGATACCTCATTGTGGTTTTGATTTGCATTTCTCTAATAATGAGTGATGTTGAGCATCTTTTCATGTGTTTGTTAGCCATCTGTATGTCTTCTTTGGAGAAATGTCTGTTTAGTTCTTTGGCCCATTTTTTGATTGGGTCGTTTATTTTTCTGGAATTCAGCTGCAGGAGTTGCTTGTATATATTTGAGATTAGTTGTTTGTCTGTTGCTTTGTTTGCTATTATTTTCTCCCATTCTGAAGGCTGTCTTTTCACCTTGCTTATAGTTTCCTTTGTTGTGCAAAAGCTTTTAATTTTAATTAGGTCCCATTTGTTTATTTTTGCTTTTATTTCCAATATTCTGGGAGGTGGGTCATGGAGGATCCTGCTGTGATTTATGTCAGAGAGTGTTTTGCCTATGTTTTCCTCTATGAGTTTTATAGTTTCTGGTCTTACGTTTAGATCTTTAATCCATTTTGAGTTTATTTTTGTGTACGGTGTTAGGAAGTGTTCTAGTTTCATTCTTTTACAAGTGGTTTACCAGTTTTCCCAGCACCACTTGTTAAAGAGATTGTCATTTCTCCATTGTATATTCTTGCCTCCTTTGTCAAAGATAAGGTGTCCATATGTGCGTGGGTTTATCTCTGGGCTTTCTATTTTGTTCCATTGATCTATATTTCTATCTTTGTGCCAGTACCATACTGTCTTGATGACAGTGGCTTTGTAGTAGAGCCTGAAGTCAGGCAGGTTGATTCCTCCAGTTCCATTCTTCTTCCTCAAGATTGCTTTGGCTATTCGAGGTTTCTTATATTTCCATACAAATTGTGAGATGATTTTTTCCAGTTTTGTGAAAAATACCATTGGTAGCTTGATAGGGATTGCATTGAATCTATAGATTGCTTTGGGTAGTATACTCATTTTCACTATATTAATTCTTCCAATCCATGAACACGGTATATTTCTCCATCTGTTTGTGTCCTCTTTGATTTCTTTCATCAGTGTTTTATAGTTTTCTATATATAAGTCTTTTGTTTCTTTAGGTAGATATATTCCTAAGTATTTTATTCTTTTTGTTGCAATGGTGAATGGTATTGTTTCCTTAATTTCTCTTTCTGTTTTCTCATTATTGGAGTATAGGAATGCAAGGGATTTCTGTGTGTTAATTTTATATCCTGCAACTTTACTATATTCATTGATTAACTCTAGTAATTTTCTAGTAGAGTCTTTAGGGTTTTCTATGTAGAGGATCATGTCATCTGCAAACAGGGAGAGTTTTACTTCTTCTTTTCCTATCTGTATTCCTTTTATTTCTTTTTCAGCTCTGATTGCTGTGGCCAAAACTTCCAAAACTATGTTGAATAGTAGTGGTGAGAGTGGGCATCCTTGCCTTGTTCCTGACTTTAGGGGAAATGCTTTCAATTTTTCACCATTGAGGATAATGTTTGCTGTGGGTTTGTCATATATAGCTTTTATTATGTTGAGATATGTTCCTTCTATTCCTGCTTTCTGGAGGGTTTTTATCATAAATGGATGCTGAATTTTGTCAAAGGCTTTTTCTGCATCTATTGAGATAACCATATGGTTTTTTTCTTTCAATTTGTTAATGTGGTGTATTACATTGATTGATTTGCGGATGTTAAAAAAACCTTGCATTCCTGGGATAAAGCCCACTTGGTCATGATGTATGATCTTTTTAATATGATGTTGGATTCTGTTTGCTAGAATTTTATTAAGGATTTTTGCATCTATGTTCATCAGTGATATTGGCCTGTAGTTTTCCCTTTTTGTGACATCTTTGTCTGGTTTTGGAATTAGGGTGATGGTGGCCTCATAGAATGAGCTTGGAAGTTTACCATCTTCTGCAATTTTCTGGAAGAGTTTGAGGAGGATAGGTGTTAGCTCTTCTCTAAATTTTTGGTAGAATTCCGCTGTGAAGCCGTCTGGTCCTGGGCTTTTGTTTGCTGGAAGATTTCTGATTACAGTTTCGATTTCCGTGCTTGTGATGGGTCTGTTAAGATCTTCTATTTCTTCCTGGTTCAGTTTTGGAAAGTTATACTTTTCTAAGAATTTGTCCGTTTCTTCCAAGTTGTCCATTTTATTGGCATATAGCTGTTGGTAGTAGTCTCTTATGATCTTTTGTATTTCTGTGGAGTCTGTTGTGATCTCTCCATTTTCATTTCTAATTTTGTTGATCTGATTCTTCTCCCTTTGTTTCTTGATGAGTCTGGCTAATGGCTTGTCAATTTTGTTTATCTTCTCGAAAAACCAGCTTTTAGTTTTGTTGATTTTTGCTATGGTCTCTTTTGTTTCTTTTGCATTTATTTCTGCCCTAATTTTTAAGATTTCTTTCCTTGTACTGACCCTGGGGTTTTTCATTTCTTCCTTCTCTAGTTGCTTTAGGTGTAGAGTTAGTTGATTTATTTGATTTTTTTCTTGTTTCTTGAGGTACGCCTGTATTGCTATGAACCTTCCCCTAAGTATTGCTTTTACAGTGTCCCATAGGTTTTGGGTTGTTGTGTTTTCATTTTCATTCGTTTCTATGCATAATTTTATTTCTTTTTTGATTTCTTCTGTGATTTGTTGGTTATTCAGAAGCGTATTGTTTAGCCTCCATATGTTGGAATTTTTAATAGTTTTTTTCCTGTAATTGACATCTAATCTTACTGCATTGTGGTCAGAGAAGATGGCTGGGATGATTTCAATTTTTTTGAATTTACCAAGGCTAGATTTATGGCCCAGGATGTGACCTATCCTGGAGAAAGTTCCATGTGCACTTGAGAAAAAGGTAAAATTGATTGTTTTGGGGTGGAAAGTCCTGTAAATATCAATTAAATCTAATTTGTCTATTGTATCATTTAAAGTTTGTGCTTCCTTGTTAATTTTCTGTTTAGTTGATCTATCCATATGCGTGAGTGGAGTATTAAAGTCTCCCACTCTTATTGTGTTATTGTTAATTTCCCCATTCATACTTGTTAGTATTTGCTTTATATATTGTGGTGCTCCTATGTTGGGTGCATATATATTTATGATTGTTACGTCTTCTTCTTGGATTGATCCTTTGATCTTTATGTAGTGTCCTTCTTTGTCCCTTTTCACATCTTTTATTTTAAAGTCTATTTTATCTGAAATGAGTATTGTGACTCCTGCTTTCTTTTGGTCTCCGTTTGCATGAAATATGTTTTTCCATCCCTTCACTTTCAGCCTGTGTGTGTCCCTAGTTTTGAGGTGGGTCTCTTGCAGACAGCATATATAGGGGTCTTGTTTTTGTATCCATTCAGCCAGCCTTTGTCTTTTGGTTGGGGCATTCAACCCATTTACATTTAAGGTAATTATTGATAAGTATGATCCCGTTGCCATTTACTTTGTTGTTTTGAGTTCGTGTTGAAACATCCTTTCTGTGTTTCCTGTTTAGAGAAGATCCTTTAGCATTTGTTGGAGAGCTGGTTTAGTGGTGCTGAATTCCCTCAGCTCTTGCTTGTCTGTAAAGCTTTTGAATTCTCCTTCATATCTGAATGAGATCCTTGCTGGGTACAGTAATCTGGGTTGTAGATTATTCTCTTTCATTACTTTAAGTATGTCCTGCCATTCCCTTCTAGCCTGAAGAGTTTCTATTGAAAGATCAGCTGTTATCCTTATGGGGATCCCCTTGTGTGTTATTTGTTGTTTTTCCCTTGCTGCTTTTAATATTTGTTCTTTGTGTTTGATCTTTGTTAATTTGATTAATATGTGTCTTGGGGTGTTTCGTCTAGGGTTTATCCTGTTTGGAACTCTCTGGGTTTCTTGGACTTCTGTGACTATTTATTTCCTCATTTTAGGGAAATTTTCAACTATTATCTCCTCGAGTATTTTTTCATGGCCTTTCCTTTTATCTTCTTCTTCTGGGACTCCTATGATTCGAATGTTGGGGCGTTTCATATTGTCCCAGACGTCCCTGAGGTTTTCCTCATTTCTTTTGATTCTTTTTTCTTTTTTCCTCTCTGCTTCGTTTATTTCCATCATTCTATCTTCTACCTCACTTATCCTATCTTCTGCCTCCGTTATTCTACTGTTGGTTCCCTCCAGAGTGTCTTTTATCTCCTTTATTTCATTATTCATTCTATATTGACTCCTTTTTATTTCTTCTAAGTCCTTGATAAACATTTCTTGCATCTTCTCAATCTTTGTCTCCAAGCTATTTATCTGTAACTCCATTTTGCTTTCAAGATTTTGGATGATTTTTATTATCATTATTCTAAATTCTTTTTCAGATAGATTCCCTATCTCCTCCTCTTTTGTTTGGTTTTGTGGGCATTTCTCATTTTCCTTTACTTGCTGAGTATTTCTCTGCCTTTTCATCTTGTTTAGATTGCTGTGTTAGGCGTGGCCCTTCTGTATTCTGGTAGTATGAAGTTCCTCTTTGTTGTGGAGGTTCCTCACTGTGGTTGGGGTTGGACAGGTGGCTTGTCAAGGCTTCCTGGTTGGGGGAGCTTGTGTCAGTGTTCTGGTGGGTGGAGCTGGATTTCTGCTCTCTAGAGTGCAATGGAGTGACCAGTATTAATTTTGGAGATGTCTATGGATTTGGTGTGCCTCTGGGCAGCCTGTATATTGATGCTCAGGTCTATGTTCCTGCGTTGCTGGAGAATTTGCGTGGTATGTCTTGCTCTGGAACTTATTGGCTCTTGGGTGGAGCTTGGTTTCAGTGTATATATGGAGGCTATTGGATGGTCTCTTATTAATTAATGTTTCCCCTGGCTTTCAGTCTTATTCTTGCAGTAGCCTCAAGACTTCTCCTTCCATACAGCCTCAATAATAAAACTTTTAGGTTAATGGTGAAAAGATTCTCCACAGTGAGGGATACCCAGAAAGGTTCACTGAGTTACATGGAGAGATGAGGTCGGGGGGGGGTTGAGGTTACCAGGAGGGAAAGAGGGGAATTCAAATGTGGAGAGAGCAATCTAGCCAGTAAGCACTTCCCTCTGTGCTTTCCACAGTTTGGAACCCTCAGAGTGGTTCACAGAGATACATAGAGAGGGGGGAGGAAGGTAATAGAGGTGAGCCTGAGTAGAAAGGGAGGAATCAAGAGGGGAGAGAGAGATCTGGGCAGTATCCTGTTCCTGAAGTGTTCTCCGGTACCCAGATCACCCTCAGAGATTCACAGAATTGGGTTGAGAAGAGAAGGAGGAGGGTGGGAGATAGAGGTTCCCTGGGGGAGAAGAAAGAGCATCAATAGGGGGAGAGAGTAATCAGGCCAGTGATCACACTTCTGAGTAAAAATGGGTCCTAAAGACTGTGTTCTTAAATGTACAAAATTGATATCAAATATGTAAAACAAAGATTAAAAATAACTGGGAATAGAACTGCCATATGATCCAGCAATCCCACTGCTGGGCATACACACCGAAGAAACCAGAATTGAAAGAGACGCGTGTACCCCAATGTTCATCGCAGCACTGTTTACAATAGCCAGGACATGGAAGCAACCTAGATGTCCATCAGCAGACGAATGGATAAGGAAGCTGTGGTACATATACACAATGGAATATTACTCAGCCATTAAAAAAAATACATTTGAATCAGTTCTACTGAGATGGATGAAACTGGAGCCCATTCTACAGAGTGAAGTAAGCCAGAAAGAAAAACACCAATACAGTATACTAATGCATATATATGGAATTTGAAAGATGGTAACGATAACCCTATATGTGAGACAGAATAAGAGACACAGATGCATAGAACAATTTTATGGACTCTGAGGGAGAAGGTGAGGGTGGGACGTTCTGGGAGAATAGCATTGGAACATGTATATTATCATATGTGAAACAGAACACCATTCCATGTTCGATGCATGAGACAAAGGCTCAGGGCCGGGGCAATGGGATGACCCAGAGGGATGGGATGGGGATGGAGGTGGGTGGGGGGTCCAGGAAGGGGAACACATGTAAACTCATGGCTGATTCATGTCAATGTATGGCAAAAACTATTACAATATTGTAAAGTAATTAGCCCCCAACTAAAATAAATAAATTTATTTTTTAAAAAAATTAAAAAAAAAAAGAGTAAAGGACAACTTTTGCCAGGACACATCTACCCAGGAAGCCAAAAAAAAAAAAAAAGATGCTTTCAGGGCCCCAGGAGAGCAGGAACACCAAAACCAGAAAGCAAGAAAAGTTCAGCTTTGATGTATCTTACAGAATCTTGCAATCAGAAATTCTAGAAAGCAGCTTTTAAAATTGCATGCCCCTGTTAAGTGTTGTAGGGCCTCCCAGGTGGCACTAGTGGTAAAGAACCCGCCTGTCAATGCAGGAGACATAAGAGACATGGGTTCAATCCCTGTGTCAGGAAGATCCTCTGGAGGAGGGCATGGCTACCCACTCCAGTGTTCTTGCCTGGAGAATCCCATGGACAGAGGAGCCTGGTGGGCTACAGTCCATGGGGATCACAAAGAGTCAGACAGGATTGAGCACGCATGCACGTTAAGTGTTGTATTAATATTTTCCAGTGAGGAGTGTTCTCATTTTTAATTTCATTGGGGGAGAGGGCACAGTAAACTTTTCAAGGCCTTGAGCCACTGGAGGTCTGACTCCTGCTACAACCCCTCCAGCCTGCATAGCAGGACAGACCTGTTAGAACGGATGACACTGCAGGTGCTGTGGTAGGAAGGTTTTGAGAGCCCAGAGAGAGTGATTAATTCCTAGGGAAACAGCAAGGAGATGCTGACAGGGCCCCATAGAGGAGGAGAAGCTGGACATCCCCTCAGGTGGAGGGGAGAGTTCAGGCCCAAGGTCACGGCCTCCTTCCACCCAGCTCCCTGCCCTGCCTGGGTAGAGGGTGAGGGCCTGGTGGGGGTTCCCTGCCACCTGCAGCTTCAAAGGACAGGAAGTAGATATTTATAATCCAGAAGGAAGAGGGAAGCCCTGGCCTGTCTCCACAGCCCTGCTCCCTGGGGCACATGCCAGGCCCCCACAGTTCACCCACTTCCTTCCTGCCTCTCTGAACACAGAGGCTTCACACTGCGGCTACATCACCCACAGCCTGGTTCTCGCCTGCGGCGAGGCCAACCATGCAGCATGAGCCAACCGTGCAGCACGTGGGAGAGGAGTGGAACCAAGTGGTCAAGGGGATTTTCTAAACTTAGTTTTACGTTTTAATAAAATCTGATGACGATCATAAAGGAAAAAAAAAAATCTAGAGTAGAGGTTAGACTCTTATAAAACTTACAATATAAAAAAAAAGAAAAAAGGAAACAGTGTAAAAAGAAAAAAAACAGTAAAACAGTAAAAAAAGAAACAGTAAAAAAAAAGTAAAACAGGAAAAAAACATTAAAAAAAGAAAACACAAAAGGTATAAGATAAATGTATGTAGTTTGCTTCAAAAATAGGGTTTTTTTTTTCTTTTTGCAAGTTAATAGTGGGTTATGAAAATGAAAGTTAAAGGTGTAAGAGAGGACTTGAAGAAAAAGGAAAGAAGAGAAAAAAAATTTTTTTTAATTTAAAAAAAAAAATAAAAAAAAATAATAATAATAGTAAAAAAATATATATCCCGGACTGTCTCTGGAGCTGTTGTGAGCAGTGTGGGATCTGCTCAGTTTCAGATAGATCCTTATTCCTGCTTATACTTTTCAAGATCTATAGGTCCTTTTCAATGCAGTCGGTATTAACTACAGGGATTTTAATCTGTTGGCCTGTCCCTTCCAAAGCGCTTCCCTCTGTTTATTTGGCTTCTGTTTGGAGATCTCTTCAGTATCTAATTTCCGCCCTGCAACAAAGCGGTGGAGGTGATCTCTTTAGGTTCGCTTGTTCAATCGTGCTGTGGGGAGGAAGGAACACTGCAAATCTGGCGTGTGTGTGGTGAGCTCGCAGTGTCTCGGCCGCACTGGGTTCGCCCCCGCTCACAGCGTGTGTGCTTTCCCCGTCTACCCTGCTCAGGCTTCAGGTTACTCCGCCGGGGAGTGGGCCGGGGAGTGGGCCCTGAGATGCGTGCACTTCCCAGGTCTAAGCCGCTCAGGTTCAGGCTCCCGGTTACTCCACAAAGGCGCAGACTCGGTTTCGCCCACGGCTTGTGCCGTTCCCGGTTGGAGCTGCTCAGGCGGCCAGGAGTTTGGCGAGTGCGCTCCCCCCTGTTGGGGCGGTGCGGCTTATCACCTCCCTGGTCCCCGCCTCAGTTTACGGGTGCGCCCGGCTCCGGTGTGCTTTGTGTCGGTTCTGGGGAGCTGGTCTCTGGCTGCGACCCTCCCGGCGGCTGTCGACCCTCCGGGATCTCAGGCAGTCTTTGCTTAGAAACTGGGAGCCTGTTTGCAGTTTGGTAGGGGGTGCCCTCTCTGGAGCCGAGTTTGCCCCTTTCCGGCTCTGGCGGGCCCCGCCTGCCCGCTGTGTCCGGCGGGGGATGGGGCGGTCCGCAGCTGGCTAGCTCTCCTCTGGTATCACTCAGTCCTTTGTTCTGTGAGTGGGCCGACAGTGCCTTAGAGTTGGGCTTTTCACGGGATAGTTCTCTCTCTCTGGCTGTCCCACAGTTTAGGTTACTATCTCACGTTAGGTCCCTCAGATTGCCCTCGGGGCACTCGGGCCCGGTCCTTACCCTAGGCAGTGCCGCCCGCTCCTCTCCGTTCAGCCCCCACTTGCTGGTGGCGGATGATGCGAGCGTCTGGGGTTCTTTGCTGGGAGTTGCTTTAGGCACGTAATCTGTGGATTTTATTTATTTTTTCCTCCCAGTTACGTTGCCCTCCGAGATAAATCTTCCCCCACACCCGCTGGTGAGAGGGTTTCCTGGTGCTTGGAAATTCCTCCTCTTTTACGACTCCCTCCCCGGGACGGGTCTCCGTCCCTAACTCTTTTGTCTCTCTTTTTATCTTTTATAATTTCTCCTACCTCTTTTGAAGATAATGCGCTGTGTTTGTGGAAGCCTGACGTCCTCTGCCAGCCTTCAGAAGTAGTTTTGTGAAGTTTGGTCAGCGTTCAGATGTTCTTTCGATAAATTTGTGGAGGAGAGAGTGGCCTCCCCGTCCTATTCCTCTGCCATCTTAGCCCCGCCCTCGAGTTGTTTCTTTAAATTCTCTTTCTGCTGTTCGCTAGTGATCTTTTTAAATGTATTTTTTGCTTTGGTTTGCTAGCATTTTGTTGAGAATTTTTGCCTCTATGTTCACCAGTGATTTTGGCCTGTCATTTTCTTTCTTTGTAATATCTTTGTCTGGTTTTGGTATCTCATGACTTCATAGAATGAGTTTGGAAGATTCCTTCCACAAATTGCTCTGAAATTTTTTTGTAATAGTTTCAAAAGGAAGGACATTAATGCTTCTCTAAATGTTTTATAGAATTCACCTGTGAAGTCATCTGGTGCTGGACTTTTGTTTGTCGGGAATTTTTAATCATTCAATTTCAGTACTAGTAACTGGTCTGTTCATATTTTCTATTTTTTTCCTGGTTTAGTCTTGGGAAAGTGTACCTTTGTAATAATTTGTCCCTTTCTTCTAGGTAGTCCATTGTATTGGTGTATTGTTGCTCATAGTAGTCTCTTTGTATTTCTGTGGTGTAGATTGTAACTTGATGTTTTTCATTTCTGATTTTATTTGGGTCCTCTCCTTGTTTTTTCTTAATGTCTTGCTAAAGGTTTATCAATTTTATCTTTTCAAAGAACGAGATTTTAGTTTCACTTATACTTTCTACAATAGTCTTGATTTCATTTATTTCTCCTCTGATATTTATGATTTCTACTAACTTTGGGTTTTGTTTGTTCTTTCTCTAGTTGCTTTATTGGTAAAGTTAGGTGGTTTGAGATTTTTATTTTTTTTTGAGGTAATCTCGTATCACTATAAATTTCCCTCTTAGAACTGCATTTTTCTTGCCCCATAGGTTTTGGATCATTGTATTTTTGTTTTAATTTGTCTCTAGTTATTTTCAGATTTCCTCTGTGATTTCTTCAGTGATCCATTGGTTGTTTAGTTGCATATTGTTTAGCTTCTATGCATTTTTTTCCTTACAGTTGATTTCTAGTCCCATAGGGTTGTGGTTAGGGCTTCCCAAGTGGCACAGTAGTAAAGAATCCACCTGTTAATACAGGAGGTGAAAGAGATGGAGGTTCAATCTCTGGGTCAGGAAGATCCCCTGGAGTAGGAAATGGCAAACCACTCCAGTATACTTGCTTGGAAAATCCACGGAGAGAGGAGTCTAGTGGGCTACAGTCCATGGGGTTGCAAAGAGTCAAACACAACTGAGTGATTGAGTACACACATACACACAGTGTTGTGGTTAGAAATGATGTTAGAAATGATGTTTGAAATGATTTCAGTTTTCTTAAGTTTACCAAGGCTTGTTTTATGGCCTCACATGTGTTTTTTGTTGGAGAATGTTCCCATGTGCACTTGAAAGGAATGTGTATTCTGTTGCTTTTGAGTGAAATACTGTGGAAATATCAATTAGTTCATTTGGTTGAATGTGTTGTTTAAAACTCATTTTTCTTCATTGATATTGTGTCTGGATATCTGTCTGCTGCTGTAAGTAGGATATTTAATCCCATACTATTATTGTGTTACTATTGATTTTTCCTTTTATGTCTGTTAACATTTGCTTATGTATTGAGTTGCTCCTATGTTTGGTGCATATACTCCTACAGTTGTTATAACTTCTTCTTGGATTGATCCCTTGATACTTATGTAGAGTTCTTCTTTGTCTCTTATAAATATTAATTTTAAAGTCAATTCTGTCTAATAAAACTATTGCCGTGCAGCTTTTTTTTTTAATCTTCATTTGCATAGAAAAATTTTTTCTACCCCCTCACTTTCAACCTGTCTGTGTCTCTAGATCTAAAGTGATGCCCTTGTAGGCAGCAAATATACGAGTCTTTATTGTATACATTTAGTCTTTTGGTTGAAGAATTTAGTCCATTTCTATGTAAGATAATTATTAATATGTATATTCTTGCCATTTTGTTTATTTTTTGGAGTTGTTTTTGTAGGTCTTTTCCCCACTTCTTTGGTTCCCTTGTGATTTACTGACTATCTTCATTGTTGTGTTTGGATTCTTTTTTCTTATTTGTGCCTATATCTACTAGAGATTGTTAGTTTGTGGTTACCTTGAGGTTTTTTTATAGTGGTCTGTGTGTATATGTGATTGTTCTAAGTTGCTAATCTCTTAATTCCAAATGCAATATTTCTGCACCAGTGTCTATGTGCTCAGGGTAGACTGAAGCCATCCCCCTACCTCTCCAGGAGACTCTCTAAGACCAGAAAGTAGATCTGGTCTAGGTTCTTATCTAATTACTTCTTTTGTCCTGTGTCCCTGTGCATGTGCGACTTTGTGTGCACTCTTTAAGAGTGAGGTCTCTGTTTTTCCCCAGTCCTGTGGTGTTCCTTCAAGTAAGCTCCACTGGCCTTCAAAGTTAAGTGCTTTAGGGACTCATCTTCCTGGTGCTGGACCTCTGGACTGACAAGCCTGTTGTGGGACTCAGAACTCTCATTCCTGTGGGAGAATCTCTGCAATATAATTATTTTCCAGTTTGTGGGTCACCTGGGGCATATAGGATTGATTATATCATGAGTTAACCCCTCCTACTGGTCTCATTGTGGTTCCTTTTTTTATGTCTGTAGATGTGGAAGATCTTTCCTGGTAGGTTCCAGTCTTTTTCATTGGTGGTTTTTCTGCAGGTAGTTGAGATTTTGGTGTGCCACTGAGAGGAAGTGATCTCAGGTTCTTTGTAGTCCACTATCTTGACCACTCCACCTAACTGACTTTTGAATGTTGAACCAACTTTGCATGTCTGGGATAAATCCCACTTGGTCATAGTATATAATTTTTCTTATAAATTTTGAACTCAGTTTGATATTTTGTTTTGAATCTTGAAGCTATATTGATGAGAGATATTTGTCTGTTGTTTTCTTGTAATTTCTTTTGTTTCAGAACTATGGCAATTCTGGCTTCATAGAGTTAGGAAGAATTTCCTCTGCTTCTTCCTTCTGAGAGACATTGCAGAGAATTGATATATTGTTTTCCTTAGAGTTGGGGTGGAAGTCACTGTTGAAATCATATTGGCCTGGAAATTTCTGTTTTGGAAGGTTATTAATTACTGATTTCGTTTCTGTAATCAGATTTTCTATTTCCATTTGTGTAAATTTTAACAAATTTTGCCTTCTAGGAACCAACCTGTTTTAGCTAGGTTATCAAATTTGTGAGCACAGAGTTGTTCATATTATTGTTCAAATTATTCCTTTATCATCCTTTTATTGTTCATGGTATCTGTAATGGTGGCTCCTTGATAGTGGTTTATTTTCTTTTTTTTTCTTAATTAAACAGACTAGAGTCTTATCAATTTTATTCTTTTTTAAGGAACTAAGTTTTGATTTTTATTGATATTCTCTAATGATTCATTTTCAAACTCATTGATTTCTGCTCTAATTTTCACTTTTCTTTTCACTTTGGATTTTATTTACTCTCCTTTTACTAGTTTTCTAAGATGGAACTTAGATGATCTTTCTTCATGTTTCATAGATGCATTAAATGGTATAAATTTCCTTCTAAGCAATGCTTTTACTGCATCATACAGATTTTTTAAGTCATGTTTTCATTTTAATTTAGCTCAAAATATTAAAAAAATTTCTTTTGATTTCTTTATCAGTGTATTATTTTGAATTGTGTTGTTTAACCTCCACATAATTTGAAATTTACCAGTGGCACCCCACTCCAGTACTCTTGCCTGGAAAATCCCATGGACGGAGGAGCCTGGTAGGCTACAGTTCATGGGGTTGCTAAGAGTCGGACACGACTGAGCAACGTCACTTTCACTTTTCCCTTTCATTCACTGGAGAAGGAAATGGCAACCCACTCCAGTATTCTCGCCTGGAGAATCCCAGGGATGGCAGAGCCTGGTGGGGTCGCACAGAGTCGAACACGACTGAAGCGACTTAGCAGCAGCAGCAACAGCAGTGTCTTTCTGTTATTTCTACTCTAATTTTATTATGATCTGAGAGCAGTTCTTTATGAAATCTATTCTTTTAAATTTGTTAAGGTGAGTTTTATGGCTCAGTATGTGACCAGCCTTGGTGAATGTTCCATGTGATCTTGAGAAGTGTGTATTGTATTCTGCTGTTGTTGGATGAAGTGGTCTCTGTCAATTATATCCATTTGATTGGTGCTTTTGAGTTCAACCGTGTTCTTACTGATTTTCTGCCTGCTGGATCTGTCTATATATGATAGAAGAATGTTCACGTCTCCAACTATAAGAGTGAACTCATCTATTTCTCCTTTCTTTTCTATCAGTGTTTGCCTTACATATTTTGATGCTCTACATTAAGAGTTTTGCTTGGAGAACTGAGCCTTTTATTACATAATGCCCATGTTTATCCTTGAAAACTTTCCTTGCTCTTAGCCTTCTCTGTCTGAAACTGATATAGCCATTACCAAATTTCTTTTGATTTATGTTAGCTGCATTTATCTTTCTCTATCACTTTACTTTTAATTTAAATACATCTTTATATTTAAAGTAGATGTCTTGTAGACAGCTATAGATGGACCTTCTGTTTTGATCCTTTCTGATGATCTCTGTCATTTAGTTGATTTAGACCCTTGACATACAACCCTGGACTATGAATTAAAGACAGTTTCTAGCACACTCTTAAGTCTTTGTTAGGTTTGGCCTCACTGTCACTACTTCTTTCTCTTTATATTCTTATCTTTACTTTCACTTACAGAACAGAAACACATGTGTTTTTCGGGAGCAAACATGGTTTTATTTCAACTTCAATTACAAGTCTACAGAAAATCTTAATGAAATGGTAGGAGGAAATAAAGGTGGAACTTCAGTTCAGTTCAGTTCAGTTCAATTCAGTCGCTCAGTCGTGTCCGACTCTCTGCGACCACATGAATTGCAGCAAGCCAGGCCTCTCTGTCCATCACCAACTCCCGGAGTCTACCCAAACCCATGTTCATCGAGTCGGTGATGCCATCCAACCATCTCATCCTCTGTCGTCCCCTTCTCCTCCCACCCCCAATCCTACCCAGCATTAGGGTCTTTTCCAATGAGTCAACCCTTCGCATGAGGTGGCCAAAGTATTGGAGCTTCAGCTTCAACATCAGACCTTCAATGAACACCCAGGATTGATCTCTTTTAGGATGGATTGATTGGATCTCCTTGCAGTCCAAGGGACTCTCAAGAGTCTTCTCCAATACCACAGTTCAAAAGCATCAATTCTTTGGCGCTCAGCTTTCTTCACCGTCCAACTCTCACATCCATACATGACCACTGGAAAAACCATAGCCTTGACTAGACGGACTTTTGTTGGCAAAGTGATGTCTCTGCTTTTAAATATGCTATCTAGGTTGGCCATAACCTTCCTTCCAAGGAGTAAGCGTCTTTTAATTTCATGGCTGCAGTCACCATCAGCAGTGATTCTGGAGCCCAAAAAAGTAAAGTCTGACACTGTTTCCACTGTTTCCCTATCTATTTCCCATGGAGTGATGGGACCAGATGCCATGATCTTAGTTTTCTGAACATTGAGCTTTAAGCCAACTTTTTCACTCTCCTCCTTCACCTTCATCAAGAGGCTCTTTAGTTCTTCTTCACTTTCTGCCATAAGGGTGGTGTCATCCGCATATCTGAGGTTATTGATATTTCTCCCAGCAATCTTGATTCCAGCTTGTGTTTCTTCCAGCCCAGCGTTTCTCATGATGTACTCTGCATATAAGTTAAATAAGCAGGGTGACAATATACAGCCTTGACGTACTCCTTTTCCTATTTGGAACCAATCTGTTGTTCCATGTCCAGTTCTAACTTTTGCTTCCTGACCTGCATACAGATTTCTCAAGAGACAGGTCAGATGGTCTGGTATTCCCATCTCTTTCAGAATTTTCCACAGTTTATTGTGATCCACACAGTCAAAGGCTTTGGCATAGTCAATAAAGCAGAAATAGATGTTTTTCTGGAACTCTCTTGCTTTTTCAATGATCCAGCGGATATTGGCAATTTGATCTCTGGTTCCTCTGCCTTTTCTAAAACCAGCTTGAACATCTGGAAGTTCACGGTTCACGTATTGCTGAAGCCTGGCTTGGAGAATTTTGAGCATTACTTTACTAGCATGTGAGATGAGTGCAATTGTGCGGTAGTTTGAGCATTCTTTGGCATTGCCTTTCTTTGGGATTGGAACGAAAACTGACCTTTTCCAGTCCTGTGGCCACTGCTGAGTTTTCCATATTTGCTGGCACATCGAGTGCAGCACTTTCGCAGCATCATCTTTCAGGATTTGAAATAGCTCAACTGGAATTCCATCACCTCCACTAGCTTTGTTCGTAGTGATGCTTTCTAAGGCCCACTTGACTTCACATTCCAGGATGTCTGGCTCTAGGTGAGTGATCACACCGTCGTAATTATCTGGGTCGTGAAGATCTTTTTTGTACAGTTCTTCTGTGTATTCTTGCCACCTCTTCTTAATATCTTCTGCTTCTGTTAGGTCCATACCATTTCTGTCCTTTATCGAGCCTATCTTTGCATGAGATGTTCCTTTGGTATCTCTAATTTTGTTGAAGAGGTCTCTAGTCTTTCCCAATCTGTTGTTTTCCTCTATTTCTTTGCACTGATCACTGAGGAAGGCTTTCTTATCTCTCCTTGCTATTCTTTGGAACTCTGCATTCAGATGGGAATACCTTTCCTTTTCTCCTTTGCTTTTCAATTCTCTTCTCTTCCCAGCTATCTGTAAGGCCTCCTCAGAGAGCCATTTTGCTTTTTTGCGTTTCTTTTCCATGGGGATTGTCTTGATCCCTGTCTCCTGTACAATGTCATGAACCTCTGTCCATAGTTCATCAGGCACTCTGTCTATCAGGTCTAGTCCCTTAAATCTATTTGTCACTTCCACTGTATACTCATAAGGGATTTGATCTAGGTCATACCTGAATGGTCTAGTGGTTTTCCCTACTTTCTTCAATTTAAGTCTGAATTTGGCAATAAGCAGTTCATGATCTGAGCCACAGTCTGCTCCTGGTCTTGTTTTTGCTGACTGTATAGAGCTTCTCCATCTTTGGCTGCAAAGAATATAATCAATCTGATTTCGGTGTTGACCATCTGGTGATGTCCACGTGTAGAGTCTTCTCTTGTGTTGTTGGAATAGGGTGTTTGCTATGACCAGTGCGTTCTCGTGGCAAAACTCTATTAGCCTTTGCCCTGCTTCATTCTGTACTCCAAGGCCAAACTTGCCTGTTACACCAGGCGTTTCTTGCCTTCCTACTTTTGCATTCCAGTCCCCTATAATGAAAAGGACATCTTTTTTGGGTGTTAGTTCTAGAAGGTCTTGTAG
This sequence comes from Giraffa tippelskirchi, assembly GCF_054371585.1. Lineage (NCBI taxonomy): Eukaryota > Metazoa > Chordata > Mammalia > Artiodactyla > Giraffidae > Giraffa > Giraffa tippelskirchi. The sequence continues at coordinate 70,333,611 of NC_137278.1, forward strand.
GTCTTCATAGAACCGTTCAACCTCAGCTTCTTTGGCGTTACTGGTCAGGGCAAGGTGGAACTTACAAACCTTAATTTCATAGTCTAATTTATCATGGACTCAAACTCATGATGTTTATGATTCCACTAGCTACTCTGCATCCCTATATCTCAACTTTAGTGTCATATTGAACCATCTAACAATTATTTGTGGGGTCACCGTGGAAGATAGTTCATTTCTTTCATCAGCAGTGTCTTAAGTGCATTCTACATTTAAATTGCATGGTGCTTAGGTTACTTGAGATGCCTCATGCAAAATGTACTTTCTCTAAGTTATTCCATCTTTCAGGGCCAGTTCAGGTCCTATATTTTCCCTAAAGATTTTCTAAACTGCTTCTATGCATATTGATTCTTCCCTAAACTCTCACAGAATAATTTGCATCTGTGATATACTATCTCCCATTTTTTTTCCAAATAAAATAAAAATCAACATGCATTTATTGGACAGAATGTTATTCTAGTTATTATAGAAAATAAAATTAATATAAAATTATTTCTACTCTTAAGGGGTTTATGATCTCCTTGGAAAGAGGACATAAAACCTACGTAAGAAATTTAAAGATTTAAGAAATTTTCAAGAAAGGGAAGTGATACCACAGTGTAGGAATGTTAACTGCCAAATGAATGGTTGAAACAAATACTATCCAGACAAGTTTGGGTGATATAAGACAGAGAGCCAAATAAAAAGGAGTATTTTTACAAAGGAGGTGGAATTTGAGCCTGATCTTGAAAAGCTGGTAAAATACAGAATTTTAAAAGTGGGGAGACTATATTATTAGGGAGTGTTCATTCCATGTGTTCAAGCTTCATTTGGCCACATCTGTAGAATCTTCACCAAGATTATAGGGTGCTTGAATTCTCTTCCAAAGGCAAAAAGCATAGTGTTCAATACTGCTAAGTCGCTTCAGTCGTGTCTGACTCTGTGCGACCCCATAGACGGCAGCCCACCAGGCTCCTCCGTCCCTGGGATTCTCCAGGCAAGAATACTGGAGTGGGTTGCCATTTCCTTCTCCAGTGCATGAAAGGGAAAAGTGAAAGTGAAGTCGCTCAGTCGTGTCCGACTCTTAGTGACCCCATGGACTGTAGCCTACCAGGCTTCTCCGTCCATGGGATTTTCCAGGCAAGAGTACTGGAGTGGGGTGCCATTGCCTTCTCCGTGTTCAATACTAGAACTTTGGAAATATAAGTCATTGGTAATTGCATATCCTTTTCCTCTCTTCCAATCCTATTTCACATCTGGCAACTTGCTAGGCACATAGTTTCCAATGGAAAAGTTATTACACCAGCAAGAATTATGTGAATTATCATTGAATTTGTAAGTTCTTTTTTCTGTTAAACTTTAAAAAAATTGTTGAAATATTTTATTACAATGTGATATACATTAATTTACTGACTAGAACATAACCGTCCACAAAAAACTTGTCCTCTAAATAACATTTTCTGTTAAATACCAGGAGTGTTTTTTTAATCTTTACTGAAAATAAGAGAGATACATATATACCAAATAAGGCATCATATTTGTATGAAAGTTAAAATATATGTTGTTTCTTATCATCTTCTCACTTCCATGTCACAGTTCTTGAAATAACACAAATTTAAGTATCTTTACTTTGAGTCCTGAAATGATATAATCTAGAAACTTTGAAGTCTCTTTTTCTATCGTTTTCAGTTTTCTTGTCTCCTGAAGTATGGAAAACTTCTTAAAGGCACAGTAGTTATTTTTTCTGAACTGAATTTGATTCATTTTTCTCCCTTTTCATCTCTCTCTCTTACCAGTAAAGGGTGAGGACAAGATAATTTTCCTTTAAATGCATCACTTTTTCAGTTACCTCAACTATTAACATACTACTACCTTCTATCCATCACCAACTCGATGGACATGAGTTTGAGTAAGCTCCAGGAGTTAGTGATGGACAGGAAGCCTGGTGTGCTGCAGTCCATGGGGTCGCAAAGAGTTGGACACAACCAAGAGACTGAAATGAACTAAACTGACCTCCTTATCCTTTAAGGTACGTCCAGAGTCTCATAATTCAATGATAGTTAGACCAAAGTCTGGGACGGTTACATAATTGGTTTCCCCTGCTGATCAGTGCTCAAATATTTTCCCTGTTTGACTCCCCCACCCGGAGAGACAAAGACATCTGTGTTTTGTTCTTGTTGCATTATCACACAACAGCTGGGAAAGGCATAAAAAGAAGCATGCATTTACCACATGGTTAATCTGATAGCTTTCCCTGAAATTCCCATCACAAGAAAACAAAGGAGGATGATGGTCAGGTTGAGCAGAGAAGCTGGCCTAACACTAGTGCTGAGCTGAGGTTCAGAGATCTTTCCTTTTGTGTGCTGCTCTGAAGCTGGGCAGTGGTACCTCTTACAGTTCTTATGACCACATTTCCATGGTCATGAGGGGAGCACCTGAGCTTGAAATTCCCCTGCAGTTATATGACAGAATTGTTTCTCCTCTAGCCTTTTCTATGATTTATAATTTGAATCTCTTTCCATTTTGAGGGTCTTTCCACTTCTACACACACACACACACCCCTCTTCTAGTCTTCAAGCTGAAGACTAGAATAATTGACCACAGGATATGAAGTTTAATTGTTGAACAAAAGTATAGATTAGTGCAAAAAACTATGTCCCAGCAGTTAAATGATTTTATTTCAATGTCACATTTACCACTACCACTAACTGAAAATCTTAGCAGAGTCACCAACCTTTTCATTTATGAGTTGGAGTTAAAAATAGTTATTCTACTTTCTGGGATTATTTTGAGGATAGATTCAAATATATGTACATTTGAGCATTTAGAAATGTTAAAACACACAATCAAGGTGTTAATTATTATAGAAACACACTCAGATATCTTAAAAGTAACAAGATACATACCTAATACTTTAAAGTTGTTAATCTTCCTATTTTGCATCACAGAAAAGGCCATTGCCGGAAGTACATACTACAGCTGAGGAAATAAATGATGGGCACTTGCAGAGCTATAATGGGAAAATGTGGAGTTTCTCTATGATTTACAAAACCTGTTGTTAGTTGTTATTCTACCTTTTAGTTTCATCCATTTAACCAGAAAGCACTAAACCTTTCAATGTGCACTTTTTTGAGAACCAAATGATAGAGTAAAGTGAGACATCCTACCTGCCATCGAGGGGCTCAGATGTTGACAAAATGACATGTCTGCAAGGAAGCAGAGCTCTAGGCAGTCAGACAGTGTTTCCCAAACCACATGGAACAGAACACAGGTGTGTCACACACTCTATAGATGCTGTACAGGAAGCAAAATTTTGCCTCTGCCTTCTTAAAGATTGTGGCTGGTGCTGAGAATTTAATTGATGTAAGGCAAATTAACAGGAGAAACACATAAAAATTTGATAAGCTTTTTTACAGGGCATGGGGGTCCTTATGCGGAAATGAAAACCCAAAGAAATACCAACATCTGAATGCCTTTTGTTGAACAGAGTGGTAATTATGAAGTATCCTCAATAAAGGAAAATCTAAATGAAGACAAGCAATTTTTAGCAAGGTCTATTTGTACAGAATTCTCTGAGCTTCAGTTTCCTGTCTTTGGTTATAAAAATGTTATTTTCCTCCTATAATAGGAAGGACATCTGTATGAGGGTTTTATTTCTTGCTTTTAGGGAGAAAAAGGAGAGGGTCAGCAAGCTCTTCTCATACATGCTGGTTTTCTAAGTGCCTTTAGCTCAAAATAATCCTGATGCCAAAGCAGCATATTTCAATTTTATTTCAATTCTATCAATTTGTCTCTTAAAATCAATAGATTATCACCTGTTTTTAAAAAGAGATTAAGGAGCTTCTATTTTGAGTTTGTAATTGGAGTTCAAGTGTCTACCACTCCTCCCTCATAGACTCCAAGAAAATGAGATAATATAAATAAACATGACAATAAATGTAACAAGGAGGTATCTATGAAAGGAAAATAGTTTTTAATGTATCTTTGGAAAACAGAAAATATTGAGCCAGTTACCAGATTGAATAAAATGACAAAGTTGTAGTCTAGAATAGGTGAATCTCCTTATTGGACAGAATCTCAGAGCAGTCTCAAATTCAGAGTGGAAAGTGGAAGGAAAAAGATATTGAAACAAGGTGTGAGATTAATTCACTATCTGTCTATAGAAGAGATGCAATTCTACCTCTTGCCCTCTTTGCCTATACTTTGCTTGTCTGCCCCTCTTATTGCAAATGGAAGACAAACAGCCTAGCCTAGAACACCAATCAAAAACCTATAAACCTCTTATGTATTCCATGCAATTTGCTTGTGTGCTGAGATTCAAAGGCACTCAGTAAGTTTCACAGGCTTTTACTGCATTTGAAATTCCTGGAAGAAGCATCCCTGAGGAACTCAAAAAGGAAAGAATTCAGGGGAAAAAAATCATATTATAGTGTTGAAATAGACATTCCAGATATATTTGTTCCTAACAGTATGGCTGGAAGGTTTTACAATGCTTTCGTATGTCTTCTTACTCAATTTTCATGATATCTTCACTTTCTGGGGGAAAAAACCAGAGCTTCAGACAAAAATTAGCGATTTACTGAAGGTCAAATGATAAGCTGAACATGCTATGCTCAGATCCATGCTTTCTGGACTGTATACACATCTTCACTTCCAGCACTTGCCACTTGTATGTCCTTGAGCAAGTTACTTGACCTCTCTAAGCCTCATTCCCTTAATTGTAAAATGAGAATAATTGTTGCTTGCCTCACACAGAGTTGTTGGGGGATTTTAATAAAATAATGTATGTGAAGCATTTAGAACAATACCTGATACTTGAACGCTTTCAAGGTATTAGTCTTGTTAGCTGACTTCTATATGCTGTTCTTTCATTCTGTGGACTATCGGTCTGCCACATGCAGGATGGGGACCCCTGCTTTATACTAAATACTTGATCAGAGCCAACTGTACTTAGAATATGGGATACTTTTTTCTTATAAAACTATATAACAAAGTTCTTTGAGCTTCAGAAATGTTTTATCTAAATATATTTTTTAAAAATGCCAGAATATTTTGAATGGTAGACTTTCTATGTGTACTTCTGTATATGTATACACACATATACGTTACACACCTATATAACAAATTTGCTTAACTCTAGACAGTGTATATACATATGTATAATCTGTGTCTATATATTGTTGAGAATGTGTTTGTACAGACTGATATTCACCAAACTAGATGGACAATTCATACAAACAGAAAAACAATTTTTATTCAGGGCTTCCATTGTACCCTGGTCACTGAAGAAAGCACTATCTAATATACTCCTGGTGGCTCTTTGCCTTCATGGAGGCTGCAGGATGAAAGTTATTGTAAATCTGTCAAAGACAATGTACATATATTAAAGTGACAAGGAAACTGGAAATTCTAGGGATACTATATATTCCTCAAGTACACTCTTGCCCTTGAATCTTTTGAATGGAATTTAAAAATAACAAAAGGACATTTGTTTCAAAACGCCCAATTCCATTCATAGACAAATGCTTTACAGATTATATGCTGTTCTTTTAGGCAGTTTGACCATGTAATGCTCAGCCCCCACATGAAAACAGTGGGAACTGTTTCCCTGTTAGGCATCAAGTTGAGAGTATAGTATAAAGGGAAAACAGATTACTGAAGCTACTAGCAGTGTGGTGGCAAAGATACAGAGAGAGAACAGCTGGTTCTCTGTGGGAATGGAGACATATCCGGCCAAGACCCCAGGTTCTGAATGAGCACGTTCTGTCTTCCTGCAGCTATTTTCTAAATGCCCCTCAAAAAACTGGACAGAGTCAGGGAAAGTCTGCTCACTCTTACCATTATGCTCATATCCCAAACCCTGTGCATTCCTCAGGTTGGATGCTGGCTTTCATGTCATATCACGAAGACAGGTGTGAGAAAATCATAAGAGGGAAAGAATGCTATTCTTCCTTGAACTCTAGAAAGGAGCTCATTGTAGCCAAGCCATTGGATTTTTTTTTTTTATTGGCCAAGGTAACTTCTAGATAGGCTCAAACTTTGTTCTTCTTACTCTTCTTACCTCAACCGGGAGATTAAGCCTAAAAGACAGAAAAAGACCTAAATATAGAGATTGCTATTCTCAGTCAAAGGATGAATTTAAATTTAGCTTTTTCTATCCTTAATTCTGTCTTCCTCTTCTAGCTTGCAAAATGTAGAAGGAGCAGGGACTTTCCTGGTGGCTCAGATGGTAAAGAATCTGCCAGCAGTGCAGGGGACCTGGGTTGATCTCTGAGTTGGGAAGATCCCCTGGAGAAGGGACTGGCTACCCACTCCAGCATTCTTGCCTGGAGAATTCCGTGGACAGAGGAGCCTAGTGGGCTACAGTCCATGGGGCCACAAAGAGTATGACACAACTGAATGACTAACACAGAGGGAGCAGAGACCAACCCTGAACACATTCAGTCCGAATAGGACAAGATTTAGGGGCAACTTCTCTCACGGTGAAACTTGGCCTTTTGTTCTCACCGTCATTTGCTCCACAAGTATATGGGCCCAGTACAGAAGTTTAGGTTAGTGAAATTTTAGATACAGTCAGTTGATTAAACTGGGGTCCTATTCCCAGTCCCTCCATTTCTCAAAACTTCAATGTTTACCTCTTAATCCTTTTAATTTCCCTTTATCAAATTTGTATTATTTTAAGAAACATATATAAAATTGCACCATTTATTTAAAAATTCCTTCTTCCATCTCTTAAGTATAGCCAATGCAGTAAAATACAAAAAAAAAAAAAAAAAACCTCTGTAACAAATAAGAAGCAATGCTTATGTTGTTCTTGAATAAAATATTTTAGGTCACTCATTGGCCTTTTTGCATCCTTTTTTTCCCCCCTTTGGCAAATAAGGACGTTCTGGATTTACCCTTAATATCAAATATTCCTCATGATAACTGCCAATATTTTGTATCTTCCAGTCCGTTCGGAAGCTGCATGGTAAGCAACTTGTGCATGAACTAGGTCAGTCATACTCATTTTCAGTTAGGGTTTTTAGATCTGTTTATTCTAATTTCAGATGATAAGGCAACAGAGGAAATGTTTTCTTGACCATTGCAAAGCACAAAAAGTAGAGTTTGATACTCTTACTTAGCCTTTTCTCTGGAAACTAGAGGAAGTTAATTATCTGGCTTAAACAAAGGATCATGATCCGGGTGCTTATTTGTGAACCTCATTGAGCACCTTGATATATTGAATTTGTTTTTAATTTTAGGACAATATATTAAAAAACTTATAGGGTGGCGTTGTATATAACTTTGGTTACTAAACCAGTTAAAAATGTCAAGCTTATTCAATTATGTAAGCCCATAAACTTAGATGGGCTTCCCTGGTGGCGCAGCTGGTAAAGAGTCCACCTGCAGTGTGGGAGACCTGGGTTTGGTCGCTGGGTTGGGAAGATCCTCTGAAGAAGGGAAAGGCTACCCATTCCAGTATTCTGGCCTGGAGAATTCCATGGACAGTATAGTCCATGGGGTCACAAAGAGTTGGACATGACTGAGTGACTTTCACTTTCATAAAGTTAGATACATAATGAGATCAGAGTCATTTCTCTCTGATTGAAATGATGAAAATGTAAAAGTGAATTGTAATGCATAAGTACCTTTGCTCTCTAGTTCACCTGTCATCTCAAAAATTAATTCAGTAAACACTTAGCTTCCTTCTGGGTCCTGTATGTTATCTAGGAGCTCTGTGTTATGCAGACACATGATATTTTATATTGGATATCACCCATCGTCTCTGCATGTTTGTACCATATGTATATTGAAACCTCATTAGTTTAGACCTTCCCATACTCCCAGGTGGTGCTAGTGGTAAAGAACTCTCCTGCCAATGAAGGAGACACAGGAGGTCCGATATCTCGGTTGGGAAGATCCCCTGGAGGAGAGCAGGGCAAACCATTCCAGTATTCTTGCCTGGAGAATCCCATGGACAGAGGAGCCTGGCAGGCTATAGTCCCTAGGGTGGCAAAGAGTTGGACATGACTGAGGTAACTTAGCATGCATGCATACTAATTCTGAATTGAAATCAAAGCTAAATGACATATATAATAACATAGATTATAGAGAAAATATTAAACAGTTCAAGATTTTTTAGCACTGTAAAAAAAACTTTATAATCACTGAGCTGGTAGAATGAGTCTCATTTAACAACCATTTACTCACTCTATGATAGGCACTGTGGTAGGCACTATAAATACGGCAGGAAGACAAGGTGCTGCCCTAATGGAGAAAGCTAAAGGGTAGTTCTAGCTGATGGATAAAAGCTGGTGAGCACAAAGTTTACAGCTGATAGTAGTCATTTTGTACAATCTTCCTTAACATACCACTGTCAACAAAAATCTATTCTTAAAATGAAACTTCTAGTTAACTGACGGCTACTCTACTTTTAATTAATATGAGTAGAGAAATTTTGTGTTGCTAGTGTTATCAAGTACAGGTCCATGTGTCTGATGCACAGTGAGGCCAAACTGATATGTTGGAGTTAGGAGCAGAGAAAGGTTTATTCATGGCCATACAAGCAGACAGGTAGCTAGTGCCCCAAACTCCTTGAAGGATTTCAGCAAAGCTCTTTTCAGGGCAAGGTGAGGGAGGGGGCATGGTCAGTTGTTGCAGACTTCTTGGTGTCAGGATCCTTTGTCCTTGTAGCTGTCCACTTAGGTCCAGTCAGGATGTTCCTGTAAACATTCAGTAAAAACAAATGCTATTCTCTATTTTGAAATTTTTTGTCTCTATATGAAAAGACTCTTAAGGATCAAAGCCCTGAGAATAGGCTATCCTATATATTTCAGGCTATAGGCAACATTGTTTAATAAAAGTGGCAGAGCCATCATGACTAAGCATAAGCAATAGAACAGATCTAATATGGAGTCAGAGAAGGGGATGGCAACCCACTCCAGTACTCTTGCCTGTAAAATCCCATGGACGGAGGAGCCTGGTAGGCTGCAGACCATGGGGTCGCTAGGAGTTGGACACGACTGAGCGACTTCACTTTCACTTTTCACTTTCATGCATTGGAGAAGGAAATGGCAACCCACTCCAGTATTCTTGCCTGGAGAATCCCAGGGACGGAGGAGCCTGGTGGGCTGCCGTCTATGGGGTCGCACAGAGTCGGACACGACTAAAGCGACTTAGCAGCAGTAGCAGCGATATGGAGTCAGATTTGTTCTTCCCTATTACACCAGGAACTCCTAAATTTCCCAGACAATATGGTCTATAATATTTTTATTTAAGAAGCTACTGTGCAAAAGACTTAAATGACTGAGTCCTCAGTTATTGCTGTATAAAGTTCCTCTAACTTTAGTGAGGATGACTTCTTAAGCAGCCTTTAATACAGAGGCTTTAAAACTTTACTGACATTGACCCACATACAAGAAATTAATTTTACTTCTCAACCAGGTATACACATGTATAGTTTTGAAAGAAGATTCAGAATAAAAATCAACATTAAAGCACACAATGTGATCCAATATTTTCTATCCAGTTCTATTCTAACCAATTTAATTTTTAAACAATGATCATTACAATATTAAATATTTTCCATAACTAATTAATAGATATTAATTTGATAAAAGTATTTGAATTGAAGATAAGATAAATATGTGTAAGTTTGTGGTAACTGGAAAATATGTATAGTAGTTTTTTTTGGTGTGTATATATTTTTAGGTGTGATTTTATTAACCAACCATTTCCTTGAAATATGTGGAACATTTCACAAATGATTCCAAATAATTCTAATCCTTTCCTATGGCAAGTCACCTGAGACATGCAAAACTTGTTACTTTGAAATTCACCTATTTGAGTGTTTATCAACTGTTACAAATTATTTTTATGGTGTATTATTTTTCTTCATAGTTATTTTCTTAGAATCGAGCAGGCTGCTTAGTGTTGGGTGTGTGTAAAATAAACAATGGGATGAATGAATGAATGAACTCTGCTTTGCCATGTTTTGTTAGGTAAATTAGCTTTTTAAAGAAAATGAGGCTGGGCTAAACAGAGGAGACTTTGAAGTGGGAGAGAACATGTGAGCAAAGACATGGAAATAGGAAGGAGAAACTACCATTCACCCAGAGAGGGATGAGGTGTATCCCAAGGTGGAAATCAGAGTGAGGGTAAATGATGAAGTAGAACATAGTAAACATGGTATTTTCGGTGGGGGGAAATAAGGCAAGGGTGAGGAAGATAAATGGAGCAAGAGAAGAGAGAGAAAATTAAATGTAGATATGTTACCTGTTGCAAAATGCTTCATTTTGATCTTCCCATACTTAAAAGTCCAGCCTGCCTAGAGACATTTGATGGCCATGTGATGAAGCTGCCCCATTCTCATAATGAGGTACTGTGTATGTGCTCAGTCAGTTGTCATGTCCAACTCTTTGTGACCCTATGGACTGTAGCCCTGCAGGCTCCTCTGTCCATGGGATTCTGCAGGCAAGAATACTGGAGTGGATTTCCTTGCCCTCCTCCAGGGGAATCTTCCCAATCCAAGGATCAAACTTGAGTCTTCGGCATTGCAGGTAGATTCTTTACCCACTGAGCCACCTGAAAAGCCCTGTAATGGGGTTAGTAAGCCATTATTATCGGGGCTGGCAGAGTAACATCCACTGATGTGGAAAAGATTCAGAGAATATGAGCTTCATGCCTTTATAATCAGTACTTAGACATCCTTTAATCATCTTATTCAAAACAGGTCAAACCCAGACAATGTCAGCACCTTCTTTGCTTCCTTTATGGCACTGAATCAAAATTTATAATTATTTGTTGTACCTCTTGATTTTTTTTCCCTGTCACTCCATTGGGTGGTAGGCTTCATGAAGTCAAAGATTGCTTTTCATGTTCATTATAATATCCTTAGAAATAACATACAGTGCTTTGCACAATGTAGTTTCACAATATTAAAGAAATAAATGCATGAATGAAATGGACACTCACACAGTAGAACTGGGAGGCTAAGCATATGTAAGATTGCATGCAAGTCTTTTGTTTTGTGTTCAGCTGGAAAGCAAAACTTGTCACGCTGAAAAACACAACAGAAATTTTCATCAGTGATTAAAGCAAGCCAGAACACAAACTACTATAGCATTTACCACATGGCTTAAGGGACTGCCAGCAAATCCATTAGAAACCTTGTTTATAGAGCATTATAATTCTGATATGAAGAAAAAAACTGCTTCAGGATGAACTGTTTCTTATAAAATACCTGGAAAATGGATTTTCTCAATTAAAGCTTTTTAACAATTTAAAAATATTTTATAAATTCAGCATGTGCTATACATGTCCATGCTTCTTTTTCTTTCATGTTTCTAATTGCAATAAAACTTGCATTGTTTTATAGAAAATCCTTTTTCCATGAACCTTATTTGATGAAATGACATCCTTGCTATTTAATGTGATAATTAATATTAGAAAATTACAAAAAAAAGAGGTAAATAGAGTTCTTTGGAGTAAATATATTAGATTTGAATCCCAGCTGTGTGATTTTATGCAATCTATTATCCTCTCTGAATTTTAGTCTCCACTTCTGATAAATGAAAGTAATAAAGCAATTTGCTAGCATTCTCACAAATAACATACATAGAATCTTGGGTATAAACTGTGATACCAATCTATGGGAGCTTGTACAAAATAATCTTAAATTTTAATTTAGTTTTTAATTAGAAAACAAGAAATAATGGGGAAGGGGGACAGGGAATTAGCATTTTTTAGTATTCTATTACAGGCATACTGTTGAAGTTGTTTCATTTAATTCTTCACATATTACCTTTCTCTATTTTTTATCCTTTTGGGAAATCTATAGACTTCATTACCTCATTCTGTTTTCTAGGTCATTCAACATTCATGTCTCTTTTTCTTTAAAATACTTTAAAATCTCTTCATATATGTACTCTAGTCTGCTTTTTTGTTTTGTTTCAGATCTGTGAGTCACAAATTAGCTCTTCAACTGTTACTAATCAGCTTCCGATTTATCAGTGAGTTTCAAACTTCAATTACAATATCAGTTATTTCTAAATTTCCTTTAATGTTCAAATATGCCTCATATGTATTTAAGCCCTTCTTTTAGAACAAGTCATTTAAAATGTATTCATTTTATAACCTTTAAGAAAATTGTTTGAGTTCAAATTTGCTTTCAACAAATACCTTGTTGTAGCCTTCTCCTGGTGGATGGATCAGTTGTATCCTGAGAGTGCTGCCATAAAATAATTAAAAAGACTAAAACCCTAAATCCTTTGTGTTAACACTCTAAAGTGAAAGTGTTAGGCTCACAGTTGTGTCCAACTTTTGCGACCCCATAGACTGCAGCGTGCCAGACTTCCTTGTTTCGCAATAACTCCTGGAGTTTGCTAAAACTCATGTTCATTGAGTCAGTGATGCCATCCAACCATCTCATCCTCTGTTACCCTCTTCTCCTCCTGCCCTCAATCTTTTCCAGCATCAGAGTCTTTTCTAATGAGTCGGCTATTCACATCAGGTGGCGAAAGTATTGGAGCTTCAGCATCAGTCTTTCCAATGAATATTCAGGATTGATTTCCTTTAGGATTGATTTGTTGTATCTCCTTGCTGTCCAAGGGACTCTCAAGAGTCTCCTCCAACACCACAGTTTGAAAGCATCAGTTCTTCAGCACTCAGCCTTCTCTATGGTCCAACTCTCACATTCATACTTGACTACTAGAAAAATTATAGCTTTGATCATATGGACCTTTGTCAACAAAGTGATGCCTCTGCTTTTTAATATGCTGCCTAGGTTTGTTACAGCTTTTCTTCCAAGGAGCAAGCATCTTTTAATTTCATGGCTGCAGTCAATGTCCGCAGTGATTTTGGAGCCCAAGTAAATAAAGTCTTTCACTGTTTCCATTTTTCCTCATCTATCTTCTATGAAGTGGTGGGACTGGATGCCATGATTTTAGTTTTCTGAATACTGAGTTTTAAGCCAGCTTTTTCACTCTCCTCTTTCAGCTTCATCAAGAGGCTCTTGAGTTCCTCTTCACTTTCTGCTATTAGGGTGGTGTCATCTGCCTATCTGAGGTTACTAATATTTCTCCCAGCAATCTTGATTCCAGCTTGTCCTTCTTCCAGCCCAGCATTTTGCATGATGTACTCTGCATATAAGTTAAATAAACAGGGTGACGATATACAGTCTTGACGTACTCCTTTCCCAATTTGGAACCAGTCCATTGTTCCATGTCCAGTTCTAACTGTTGCTTCTAGACCTGCATACAGTTTTCTCAGGAGGCAGGTAAGGTGGTCTGATATTCCCATCTCTTTAAGAATTTTCTGCAGTTTGTTGTGATCTACACAGTCAAAGGCTTTGGCATAGTCAATGAAGCAGAAGTAGATGTTTTCTTGGAATTCTCTTGTGTTTTCTGATCCAATGGATATTGGCAATTTGATCTCTGGTTCTTCTGCCTTATCTAAATCCAGCTTGTACATCAAGAGGTTCTCAGTTCATATACTGTTGAAGCCTAGCTTGAGGATTTTGATCATTACCTTGCTCATTTGTGAATTGAGCGCATTTGTATGGTAGTTTAGACATTCTTTGACATTGCCTTTCCTTGGGATTTGTATGAAAACTGACCTTTTCCAGTCCTGTGGCCCGTGCTGAGTTTTCCAAATTTGTTGGTATATTGAGTGCAGTACATTAACAGCATCGTATTTTAGGATTTTAAATAGTTAAGCCTGAATTCCATCTGCAGAAGAATTGATGCTTTTGAAATGTGGTGTTGGAGAAGACTCTTGAGAGTCCCTTGTACAGCGAGGAGATCCAACCAGTCCATTCTAAAGGAGATCAATCCTGAATATTCATTGGAAGGACTGATGCTGAATCTTAAACTCCAATACTTTGGCCACCTGATGAGAAGAACTGACTCAATTGAAAAGACCCTGAATGCTGGCAAAGATTGAAGGCAGGAGGAGAAGGCGATGACAGAGGATGAGATGGTTGGATGGCATCACTGACTCAATGGATATGAGTCTGAGTAGGCTCTGGGAGTTGGTGATGGACAGGGAAGCCTGGCATGCTGCAGTCCATGGGGTCGCAAACAGTCAAACACGACTGAGTGACTGAACTGAACTGAAGTCCATCACCTCCTCTAGCTTTGTTTTTAGTAATGCTTCCTAAGGCCCACTTGACTTCACACTCCAGGATGTCTGGCTCTAGGTGAGCGATCACACCTTTGCGGTTATCCAGGTCACTAAGACCTTTTCTGTACAGTTCTTCTGTGTACTCTTGCCACCTCTTCTTAATCTCTTCTGCTTCTGCTAAGTCCTTGCCATTGCTTTCCTTTATTGTGTCCATCTTTGCATGAAATATTCTCTTGGTATCTCCAATTTTCTTTAAGTGATCTCTAGTCTTTCCCATTCTATTGTTTTCCTCTATTTCTTTGTATTGTTCACTTAAGTCTTTCTTATCTCTTGTTGGTATTCTTTGGAGCTCTGCATTCAGCTGCATATATCTTTCCCTCCTCCTTTGCCTTTTACTTTTCTCAGCTCTTTTTAAGGCCTCGTCAGATATCCATTTTAACTCCTTTATTTCTTTTTCTTGGAAATGCATGCATCTAAACGAGTAAAAGACATTGTTTAGAGAACACACATTTTGAAGATAAATGATGTTTGTCAAGCTAGAGATCTCAGACATTATATTGCTATTAATTTCTGAAGAAATAATGGGATCTTTTCTGTCATTTGCTTATATATAGGTATAAGTTGCAAAGATGAATTCTTTGACCCATAAGCAAAGGTTTCTATTGTGATTGAAATCATCAAACAACTTTAACATGTCTGTATTTCTGTAAATATTACTGGAAACTGGAGAATTTAACATAGCATATATATTTGCATATGCTAATGACCATAATCAAAATAGAAACTCTTGCTTAAAAGGACATTTAAGTAAAAAAAGAAGCACAATACATAAACTTGAAAATAGAAATTACAGGAGCTTGAATTTAACTATTAAAGATTGAGTTTACCAAAGAATGAAAGGCTGGTTTGCAGATAGTGAATAAGGAAAATTAAAACCCAAGAAAAATATTTTTCTTACTCAGGTCTACATTCACATAAAAAATTTTCAGTGTTTTAATATTAAAGTTTCCATAATGAAACTTTCCATAATGAAAATAATGTGCAATTTCAATGCTGTTAAAAATACTTACTAATATTAACATGCTGTCAGAGTTGGTATGAATATATTAATAATTGGTATAGTCATATCAGAGAGTACTTGGCAGTACTTAATAAAAGTAAATATGTGTATTTCCTAGAATCCTAAATCTAACCCTGGATATTCTTACTTCAGAGAAGCTCTCACATAGGTGCACAAAGTGGCTTAAAGAATATTTATCATCAAGATTGGATGGAAGCCAACCTGGTAGCTATTCTAGGGGAAAGTATAAATAAAATGTAGTAGGTACCTAAGATGGAATACTATATAGAAGCTAAAAAAAAAAAAAGAAAATTAACCAAATTTACTTACAGCAACATGAGAGAGTCCTCAAAACACATCATTACATGCAAGGAAAGTAAGAAACTGAATGAGATGTATCAGAAATAAAAATGAAATTTAAAGCAGACACATAAATAAATGTCATATCTTACTTACACATGTATGCAAATAAACATATGAAACTTACAGATAAACACACAGCAGGGTAAAAATGCATGTTAAGACACAAATAAGCTTTGTAAAGAGAGAAGAAGAGAAAATGGTGTAAAGAAATAGAAATGCAATAAGTAGCTAACCAGAGACTTTGGAAAGACTGAAAATAGTGTATAATGAACTGAGACACACACAATAATTCTATACAGCACATTAACAAATTAGGATATGGAGAATAATGAGACATTTGTTACATACAAATCATCAAAATATAAGATTCTGTTTTCATCCCTAGGATGATCATCAAGTAAATATTCAACAAAAAAGTTAAAAATAAATGCTTATGTATATAGCACTACTTATGTTTAATTTTTATGTTATTCTAAATTTTATACAAAAATTATTTCTATAATCATGGAAGTGATGAAGGGGAACTGACCTGAAGCATTCTTTCCAAGAGAAAGCAAGACTTTAGTGAGAAATTGAACCCATTAAAAAGTCAATTGTATTTTATACCAAAAACAAAAGGAACAACAGAAAGATTTTTGTAAACTTTGAGAAGTATTACTTTTTTACCATAAAAATAACCTAAAAAAAATCTGTATACTTAATGTTATATTCTCAGTAAAAGCTTGCAGATATACTGCTCTAAAATGTTCAGCTTGTACCCTGAGTGCTACTCAAAAGGAACTGCAAGTGTAAGTTGCTCACAGTTGTGTTTTTAGTCATCAGTTTCCTGATTCTTAGTTTTTAAAACCCTTTGTGATTTTTCATAAAAACAGTATTTTTCCTCCTGTAATAAAAGCTTTTAATTGATTAGGATTTTTAATTTAAATATCTAGCCTTTGAAGCAAGACCAGAACAACAAAAGAGTAAAGTCTTAGGATAAAGTTTCAAAGTTAGAAAATCTCATTGTCCTCTTCAAAGAGAAAAAAATGAAAGTAAAGGAAAAAAGGCGAAGGTAGGGAGAACATCAATTAAAAGCTTCTAGGATGCTTCAGAAATGTCAAGTGATTTTTAACTTTAATTTTGAGGCCAAATAACCTCAAGGAGCTTCATTAGAAATTGTTATCTTAGAAAACCAAGGGAAAATAGAGCAAACATGGTGAACCACTCTGTTACTCATTTGGTCAAACCAGAATTAGAAATAAAAGTATTAAGTTTTTCTTCAGTTTGAAATTTGGAAAGCATTCAATGTCCTCTTTGGTCATTTTATTTAGAACACTCCTCTTTGGGATGTACATTAATTTTAAAATTTAATGAGCTGAGGTCACATTGGTTATAGGAGAACAGTTAAGCCAAAGATACATTAAAAGAGAAGACTCTCTTTAAAATCATTCTCTCTGTGCTGCATCACTCTTGGCAAGACAACCAGTATCTCCTGTGCAAAGACTACCCACATTAAAATGTCTGGTAGACAAAGACCAGACTCATTTAATAGCATATAATTGAATTAATTATCCACTTCCCTCCAAGATGCAATTGGGACTAATCCTATCATTCCCTTTACAAAAACACAGTCCTTTCTGGACTTTGGAAGCCCAAGGTTCAATGTTCATCCTTTATCACCTAGACGCACAACTCTGTAAGCTTTGTACAACCTCTAACTTGATATGATCATGCATTCAAGCTTGATGCTCCAAATTCTTTCTCCATAGCTCAGAACTATTATTAAACATAGCTCATATTAACATAGCTCATTATTAAAACCTTTGCTTCATCATTCTCTTATTTTAAGGTTCAATTTACCTTCTTGCTTGAATTAAAATTTTGCTCTTCTTTGAAAACACTACTTGCCCTTGGAGTAGTTTTGAATAGTGGCTGTATTTTTTCTCACCCCATGTGCCATTGGACACAGAAGGTGAGTACATAAACTGCTTGCTCCTCACAATTCCTTTCACACAGTTTTTCTTCCTACTTCCCATATATGTCAGTTCCACTGGAATGCATATAATCAGATAATAACCAGCACTAACCTTTACTGCAATCTTCTGCTGTCCTTTTGGGGAGTCCTCCTACATTTGTTGAAGATTTTGCTTAATCTTCTTCCATCAAAAAATGATCTCTCCCATATCCTAAGTCTTGTTAACCTCCAATTATCTTGTCTTCTAGTCTATATCAGCTACCCACTTTTTGAAGTTTATTTTTATTGAAGTATAGTTGATGTATTAAATATTACATGTATTGCATATCAGCTACCCATTTCTATGATCAGACCATAGATGCTATTATTTTCAGTAGTTGCATTCTTATTTTCAAGCATTGCATAGATTACCAACCGGTTATTTCTCCACTGTGAGCTCCAATCCATTGACACAACCACCTTAGCTCTTTGTTTTGTTCATTTCCTCACATTCTTTCATGATTGGCTTTGCTTTAATAGGCCAGTCACAGTCTTCACTCTGTTTGGTTTCCACTTTCTCCCTTCAGTCATATCAACTTGACAAGACCTCAAGACTGAGTTATATTTAACTTTCCATCTACCTAGTACCTATAATGCAACTGTGTGTGCGTGTGTGCTCAGTTGCTCAGTCGTGTCTGATTCTTTGCAACCCCATTGACTGTAGGTCCAGGCACAAATACTGGAGTGGGTTGACCTTTCCTTCTCCAGGGTGTCTTCCCAACCCAGGGATCAAACCTGTATCTCTGGCATCTCCTGCATTGACTGGCAGATTCTTACCACTAGCGCCACCTGGGAAGCCCATGATGCAACTGGAAAAAAAACAAATATCCAGTTTGACTGATCTCACTGTAAATCCTAAAAGATGATGCTGCGAAAGTGCTGCACTCAATGTCAGCAAATTTGGAAAACTCAGCAGTGGCCATGGGACTGGAAAATGTCAGTTTTCATTCCAATTCCAAAGAAAGGCAATGCCAAAGAATATGCTCAAAACTACCGAACAATTGCACTCATCTCACATGCTAGCAAAGTAACGCTCAAAATTCTCTAAGCCAGGCTTCAACAGTACTTGAACTTCCAGGTGTTCAAGCTAGATTTGGAAAAGGCAGAGGAACCAGAGATCAAATTTGCCAGCATCTGTTGGATCATTGAAAAAGAAAAACATCTACTTCTGCTTTATTGACTATGCCAATGCCTTTGACTGGAGAAGGAAATGGCAGCCCATTCCAGTATTCTTGCCTAGAGAATCCCATGGACAGAGGATCCTGGTGGGATACAGTCCATGGGGTCACAAAGAGTTGGACACGACTGAGCAGCAGCACAAGACTTTGAATGTGTGGACCACAACAAACTCTGGAAAATTCTTAAACAGATGGGATACAAGACCACCTGACCTGCCTCTTGAGAAATCTGTATGCAGGTCAGGAAGCAAAAGTTAGAACTGGGAATGGAACAACAGACTGGTTCCAAATCGGGAAAGGAGTACATCAAGGCTGTATATGGTCACCCTGCTTATTTAACTTATATGCAGTGTACATCATGAGAAACACTGGGCTGGATGAAGCACAAGCTGGAATCAAGATTACCGGGAGAAACATCAATGACCTCAAATATGCAGATGACACCACCTTTATGGCAGAATGTGAAGAAGAACTAAAGAGCTTCTTGATGAGGTGAAAGAGAAGAGTGAAAACGTTGGCTTAAAACTCAACATTCAGAAAACTAAGATCATGTCATTTGATCCCATCATTTCATGGCAAATAGATAAGGAGAGAGTGGAAACAGTGGCTGACTTTATTTTTTTTTTGGCTCCAAAACCACTGCAGATGGTGACCGCAGCCATGAAATTAAAGGACACTTGCTCCTTAGAAGAAAAGCTATGACCAACCTAGACAGCATATTAAAAATCAGAGATATTACTTTGCCAACAAAGATCCATCTAGTGAAAGCTATGGTTTTACCAGTTGTCATGTATGGATGTGAGAGTTGGACTATAAGGAAATCTGAGCACCAAAGAATTGATGCTTTTGAACTGTGGTGTTGGAGAAGACTCTTCAGAGTCCCTTGGACTGCAAGGAGATCCAACCATTCCATCCTAAAGGAGATCAGTCCTGGGTGTTCATTGGAAGGACTGATACTGAAGCTGAAACTCCAATCCTTTGGCCACCTGATGTGAAAAGCTGACTCAATTGAAAAGACCCTGATACTGGGAAAGATTGAAGGCGGGAGGAGAAGGGGATGACAGAGGACGAGATGGCTGGATGGCATCACCGACTCAATGGACATAGGTTTGATTAAACTCTGGGAGTTGCTGATGGACAGGGAGGCCTGGTGTGCTACGATTCATGGGTTCACAAAGAGTCAGACATGACTGAGCGAATGAACTGAACTGAACTGTAAATTCATGACCACAATCACAAGTAGGTCATCAGGGTTATCTAGGAATGCTGTCATATTTCCCAAGTTAATTGCTTCTCTCACTGTCTGAGACAAACATTTCATTCTTCAAACTAAAAATTCTGTCCCCCTTCCATTCTGAACTGATATCCTTGACTCATAGCTTACTACTGAAAGATAAAGAACAAGGAAGGAATGCTTACTTAGGTCTAGCACTAAAACTCCCAAACTGAATGTGAACCCATATACCCTGCCTTACTCCTGTGCAAATGAGTGACCTCATGATCCTACTGGACATCTATCTTTTCATTTGTGCTGTGAATGCCGTTTCCTCTGACCTAGTGAAGAGCATTGTTCCTGCAGTTGTTCCTTTTCTTTCCTGAAGAATTGATTTTTCCATTTCAACGTGATCATTCTTCAGTCATCAATTCAGTTGCTCAGTCGTGTCTGACTCTTTGTGACCCCATGGACTGTAGCACTCCAGGCCTTTCTGTCCATTACCAACTTCCAGAGCTGGCTCAAACTCATGTCCATCAAGTGGTTGACGCCATTCAACCATCTCATCCTCTGCCATCCCCTTCTCCTCCTGCCTTCAGTCTTTCCCAGCAACAGGGTTTTTTCCAAGGAGTCAGTTCTTTGCATCAGGTGGCCAAAGGATTGGAGTTTCAGCTCCAGCATCAGTCCTTCCAATGAATATTCAGGACTGATTTCCTTTAGGACTGACTGGTTTGATCTTGCTGTCCAAGGGATTCTCAAGAGTCTTCAGCACCACAGTTCAAAAGCATCAATTTTTCGGCGCTCAGCATGTTTTATGGTCCAACTCTTATATCCATACACGACTACTGGAAAAACCATAGCTTTGACTAGATGGACCTTTGTTGGTAAAGTAATGTCTCTGCTTTTTAATATGTGGTTTAGGTTGGTCATAGCTTTTCTTCCAAGGAGCAAGCGTCTTTTAATTTCATGTCCGCAGTCACCATCTGCAGTGATTTTGGAGCTTAAGAAAATAAAGTCTGTCACCGTTTTCCATTGTTTCCCCACCTATTTGCCATGAAGTGATAGGACTGGATGCCATGATCTTAATTTTTTGAGTGTTGTGTTTTAAGCCAGCTTTTTATCTCCCCTCTTCTTACCACACTTTTATTTAAAAAATCATCTTGCTACTGTATCTCTATTTAGATAGCCCATTTTCCTCTTCATTTTGGAGAAAATGTCCTCAAAAACTTGTCTATACTCATAGTCTCTGTTTCTCTCCTTTGTTTCTCTCTTGAACTTACTCCAGTAAGCTTTTGTTCCCACTAATTCACTAAACCTTCTGTCACCAGTAAACTTCATATTGTCAATTCCATTAACTCATAATCTTCATTTAATTTGATTGTATGATAGCAAAGGTCATGCTTGATCATTTTTTCTTGAAGACTTTTCTTAGCCTCCAGGACAATATTTCCCCCCCTCCTATACTCTCACTGTTCCTTTCCAGTCTCCTTTCATAAATCTTCTCATCTTTATAATCTCTCAATATCACAGATCCCCAAGTCTCAATGATCAGGTTTTTCTTTTTGTGTTCATCAAATTTAGTTGTTTTCAGTATCATCTTCAGCCCCGATCTTTCCCAGGAAATTCAATCTCTATAGACCCATTGAATCTCTACACATGAACTGATAATAGACATCTCAAATTCAATCTACCAAAACCTTGAGTCTTTTACTCTGCTTTTCTCAGAATTGTCCCCATTTTTGTAAAAGAGAATTCCATTTAACCAGTAGCTGAAGGCCAAAAAGCATCCTCTTTGATTCTTCTCCCTCTCTCTCAATTCCTCCTGTCTTCTCATAATCCCACACCAGTTTAGTGACCAAATGTATCAGTTCTTTGAAATATAGCTAGGATCTCATTACTTTCATACCTCTTCTGATAACAAGATATCACCTAAGGTGAGCTACTGCAATAGCTTTCTAACTGGTCCCTGTCTTTCATTTTTGTCTCCTTACAATCTAATCTCTCCAAATAAGCTAGAGCAGTTAAAAAAAAAAATGCAGCAATAATTAAATGACTCTTCTCTATAAAATTCTTCAAAGTCTTTCCAGCTACCCCAGAATAAAATGTAAACTCCTTAACCTCAAGGCTGTAGGTGATTTATTTATCCAGACTCCAGTTTCTCTTCTCTTACCTTACACTCACCCCTGAGCTCACTGTACCAACCGTACTAGCTTCCTTTCCAATCATTACACAGTGAGCTACATTTCTGGCTCAAGTCTTTGCATCTCCAGGGTATACTTCTTTGACCCTACAAGCTCCTCCTTATCTACATGACTTACTGCTTCATTTTATTTTGGCTTCTATTCTGAATTTACCTTTTCAGTGAGGTCTTTTCCAACCACCTTATCTAAAAAAGACACTAACTCTTTTGTCTGTCCCTTTACCTTCATTTTACTTTTCTTATGACACTTAACTCCACTGACTTTCATTTATTTTTATCACAGGTCTCTTCCAGTTAAAATATAATCATATGAGCAGCACTCTGGTCTGTTTTATTCACTGTTATCCCTTATTATCTAGAAAGTGACCTGGTATAGAAAAGAAGCTCAATAAATATTTATTGCATGAATTACTGAATAAACCCAGGGATATAATTTGCCAGTACACAAGATCAAGGCAATAATGGATCTTTTTTAAAAAGCATTTTATTGTATCTTATGGTTGCAATAAATAACAATTATTTTTTCAAGTCTTATTCAGTATATGTCAGTAAGCCTTTTTAAAAATGAAAGCAAATCATGCTTATGAAGTTACAGGTATAGAAAATGAGACATTGAGAAGCTAAACAGAGGAGGGGAAGAGAAATTTTTTGTCAGTCATTAAGTTAGAAGATTGTATAAGGACTATTTGAAAGGAGCCATATATATGTCCTGTAAAATCCTTAGGGTATATGTAAAGGAGTTGAGGGAAATAAATAAATACAAAGAATGTCCGTATTATCTGAGATTTTAGTTTTGTCATTTTAAACTTAAAATATAGTTGACTTACAATATTGTGTTTATGGTCTATGGCAAGGGGGTTCAGTTAAATAAACATACAACACATATACGTATATATTATTTTTCAATGTTATCTGAGATTTTTAACTTGCACAATCCATAGTTGAAGTTACAGTGATTATAGAAGGAATAGTTTCCTTATGAACACTTAACTTTTTATAATTCTAAGCCTTCTGTACTTTTGGCCAAATCTCATATCTTTACTCTGAGCCTTTACTTTTCACTGTGACTCAGTGTATTCCCAGAGTCATGACAAAAAAAAGTAAAAATTACTCCATTCCATTCATAACTCAGTTTGAAGCCCCTCCACTTTCACACGGGCATCCTTCATTTGGTCCATTGATATTAATTCCATCCTTTATCCACCGCCTCCATTTCTTCATATCCATGCTTACCTGCTTTAGCTATAATGATCTTAGTACCAGATTTCCCTTTCATATACCATCCCTCTCTCTCCTTGTCATTCTCATCTTCCATTTCTTCTTTTACAGAAAAATGTCAGCAGTAGGTAAAAACTTTGCTCACTGACTGCATTTGAGAAACTGGATTTAATGGAAAAAAATACATTCACACTGACAATGCATTATGTTTATAACCACCAACTTCAAATGGATTTTGGAAATGCCTTTGCTGGTTTTCTTGATTGGATGTTATCTTATTTTATTAATTTCTACCCTTTAATTTCTTTTATTTCCTTTATATTTTACTTGCTACTCCTTTTCTGTATTCAACTCTCACATCCATACGTGACTACTGGAAAAACCATAGACTTGACTAGACAGACCTTTGTTGACAAAGTAATGTTTCTGCTTTTTAATATGCTGTCTAGGTTGGTCATAACTTTCCTTTCAAGGAGTAAGCGTCTTTTAATTTCATGGCTGCAGTCACCATCTGTAGTGATTTTGGAGCCCAGAAAAATAAAATCAGCCACTGTTTCCACTGTTTCCCCATCTATTTGCCATGAAGTAATGGGACTAGATGCCATGATCTTACTTTTCTGAATGTTGAGCTTTAAGCCAACTTTTACATTCTCCTCTTTCACTTTCATCAAGAGGCTCTTTAATTCTTCTTCACATTCTGCCATAAGGGTGGTGTCATCTGCATATCTGAGGTTATTGATATTTCTCCCGGCAATCTTGATTCCAGCTTGTGCTTCATCCAGCCCGGCATTTCTCATGATGTACTCTGCATATAAGTTAAATAAGCATGGTGACAATATACAACCTTGACATACTCCTTTCCTGATTTGGAACCAGTCTGTTGTTCCATGTCCAGTTCTAACTGTTGCTTCCTGACCTGCATACAGGTTTCTCAAGAGGCAGGTCAGGTGGTCTGGTATTCCCATCTCTTTAAGTATTTTCCGCAGTTTATTGTGATCCACACGGTTAAAGGCTTTGACATAGTCAATAAAACAGAAATAGATGTTTTTCTGGAACTCTCTTGCTTTTTCGATGATCCAGCAGATGTTGGCAATTTGATCTCTGATTCTTCTGCCTTTTCTAAAACCAGCTTGTACATCTAGAAGTTCACGGTTCACATATTGCTGAAGCCTGGCTTTCATTTAAGGTTGTTTCCTAGTTGTTTTATATTTTTAGCTTTTAGGTAATTCCACTAAGTTCAGAGAACATACTGTATATGACTTTTGAAAATTAATGAGACTTCCTTTAAGGCCAGCCATGTAAAGAATCTTCTAAAAATATTTTGGTTCTGCATGAAATGATTATAGACTTTCAATTATTTGATGTCATGTTATATGTATGTCACTTACCTCAAATTTGTTAATTAGATTATTCAAATACTTTATGTTTTTTATCTGTTCTGTTAGCTACTAAGAGTTGTTAAAATTTCTGGAAATGATTTATGTATTTTCTCCTGTTTTTCCAACTTATTTTATATATTCTAATTTACTTGATAAATATTTTTATACTGTGATTTTGAAGAAAATAAAATCTTTGTAACTGGAGGCATACAAATTCAGAATTGTTGTAGCCTCCAGTAGACTATTTTTATCATTCTGGAATAGTCTCCTTTTCTCTGAGTTCCTGCCTTAAATTCTACTTCATCTGATACTAATACAGCTGTAAAACTACAACAGCTTCCTTCTCATTATTTTTCTGGGAGAGATTTTTTTCCAGCTTTTTGCATTCAACCATTTTATATTCTAAGAGTAGTTATTGTTCAATTGCTAAGTCCTGTCCGACTCTTTGCGACTCCATGGAATACAGCACACCAGGTTTCCTTGTCCTTCACTATCTCCTGGAGTTTGCTCGAAGTCATTTTCATTGAGTCACTGATGTCATCTAACCATCTCATCCTCTGCCCCTCCCTTCTCCTCCTGCCCTCAATCTTTCCTCAGTCTTATCCAGTGAGTCAACTCTTCACATCAGGTGGCCAAAGTATTGGAGTTTTGGCAAGAGTCCTTCCAGTGAATATTCAGGGTTGATTTCCTTTAAGGTTAACTGGTTTGATCTCTTTGCTATCCAAGGGACTCTCAAGAGTCTTCTTTAGCACCACAAGTCAAAAGTGTCAGTTTTTCAGTGCTCAGCCTTCTTTTTGGTCAAACTCTCACAGCTGTACATGACTACTAGAAAAGCCATAGATTTGACTGTATGGATCTTTTTTGACAAAGTGATGTCTCTGCTTTTTAATATGCTGTCAGGTTTGTCATAGTTTTCTTTCCAAGGAGCAAGCATCTTTTAATTTCATGGCTGCAGTCACTGTTTGCAGTGATTCTGGAGCCCAAGAAAATAAAATCTGCCACTGCTTCTACTTTTTCCCTTTCTATTTGCCATTAAATGATTGGACTGCATGTAAAGATCTTAGTTTTTTGAATGTTGATTTTTAAGCCAACTTTTTCATTCTCTTTCACCTTCATTAAGAAGCTCTTAAAAATTCCTCTTCACTTCTGCCATTAGAGTGGTATCATCTGCGTATCTGAGATTGTTGATATTTTTCCCAACAATCTTGACTCCAGCTTATGATTCATCCAGCCCGACAATTTGCATGATGTACTCTGCACATAAATTACATAAGCAGGATGACAATATATAGTCTTGATATACTCCTTTCCCAATATTGAATCAGCCAGTTGTTCCATGGAAGATTCTAACTGTTGCATTTTGACCTGCATACAGGTTTCTTAGGAGGTAGGTAAGGTGGTCTGGTATTCCTACTCATTAAAAATTTTCCACAGTTTGTTGTGATTCACACACCCAAAGGCTTTGGTATAGTCAATAAAGCAGTAGTAGATGTTTTTCTGGAATTCCTTGCTTTCTCTATGATCCAACAAATGTTGGCAATTTGATCTCTGGTTCCTCTTTTCTAAATCCAACGTGTACATCTGGAAGTTCTTGGTTCATGTACTATTGAAGCCTAGCTTGAAGGATTTTCGGCATAATCTTACTAGTATGTGAAATGAGCACAATTGTCCAGTAGTTTGCACATTCTTTGGCACTGCCCTTCTTTGGGATTGGAATGAAAACTGACCTTTTCCAGTCCTGTGGCCACTGCTGAGATTTCCAAATTTGTTAACATATTGAGTGCATCATCTTTTAGTATTTTAAATATCTCACCTAGAATTTCATCACTTCCACTAGCTTTGCTTGAAACAAGAGTTAATCCTGAGTGTTTTTGTTGTTGTTCAGTCACTCAGTCGTGTCCAACTATTTGCAACCCCAAGGCCTGCTGCATGCCAGGCTTCCCTATCCTTCACTATCTTCTGGAGTTTGCTCATACTCATGTCCATTGAGTCGGTGATGCCATCCAACCATCTCATCCTCTGTTGTCCCCTTCTCCTCCTGCCCTCAATCTTTTCCGGCATCAGGGTCTTTTCTATTGCAGTTGTTATAGCGCTATATATGCACTGTCCATGTTCCATTGGACCACTGCGCCATTGCTGGGCATATCAGCCTATCTTCCAACAGCCAGCACTTGCATCTTTTTGGAGGGCTGCTCTTAGGCTGAAGCCACCACTTTGCTCATAGACACAGGTGTCAGGAAGCAACCAGTGAATTAACATTCCCCAGATGCAGCCTTTAGCCAACGCTTGAGAGTTATGGTATTATGAATACCTTAACCTCCTCAACCTTTAGCAAGTTTATGCATTTTGCACTACATTCTAGGATTTCCTCACTGGATTTAGCACCAATCATGTCCTCTGGTAGCTGGCTTAATAGCATTCACTTCCTTGTATCACATTTTCCTCTCTTGCTCATGTTCTCTGGATCCTCCAGTAACCTACTTGCAATTGATTCCTTGGCATGGTGTCTGCTTCTGCAAAACTCCAAAGTAAGATGGGATTTTTAAAAAATCTATTTTGATAATCACTGTCTATTAACTCAACTATTTATTTTACATTTAATACAATTGCTGATAAAAGAACTTAAATTTGTCATCAGCTATTTGATGTCTGTGCCACCAGTTCTGCACTTTTTTGGCCTGTTTTATTTTAAGGATGTTTAAATATTCTACCTCTCCCCATTAGTTCCTTAGCTTTGTGATTTTAAGTGATTTTTTAGTCATTACAGCATGCATTTTGACATATTTATATCTGCTACAAATGAGTGATACTTTTACTATTTCTTATAGCAAGCATTTTATTGAGAACTTTAGGTGAGTTAATGCTCAGAGAAACCTGAAGAGTACCAAGCAGTAACAGCAGCCTTGATTATAGAGAGGAAAAGAAAGGGAACAACGCCAGGCAAATTGGGAAGTTTGCAACGTCCATCATCATTACACTCATACTATGGCTTTTCCTTTCGATTGTTCAAAAGTGATCAATACCATCTAAATATTCAAATTTTCTATTTATAAGAGTAACTAATGTCCTGGTAATTATAACTCTGTTGCAGAGATACATACTTCAGGTTTTCAGAATTTGATGACATTAAATTACTGAAACATAAAACCAACTCCATTTGCTCATTTCCCACACTTATCAGAAGTCTTTTCTTTATAACATAGATTTTCATGTAAATTTGTTCTAGAAGCAGATGCATTGATTAGGCTAATGCAAATGCATGTCACACTAGATAATCCATAAATAATATATAAAATACATTTTCTCATTGGCACTGCTCCCAGATCTTTCCTTGTGACTAAGATGTAAATTCCTTATGACGGCTTAAAATGTTTACATTGCAGGCACTCATATCAAAGAGAGTCAAAGATTTAGGTTAAGAGAATAAATTTCTTGCCAATGACATTTCAGGAATCAGTAAGAAATGGTGAATTTCGGCAATGAAAAGGATTTGAATTCACATCACCTGGTCATTTTCTCTACCACTGTGTAAGATTTATTTTGATGATTTGAGGGAAAAGTAATTGAAGGTGCAGTGATAGTGATACAGAATTGGATTCTCTTCTGTTACTAGCAAACTGTGGGTCATGGGAGATATTACAGCTTTTATACTCTTGAGCTACTGTCAAAGTGTAAACTTTATCATATATATGAAAAGGTATTAAGCAAACAGGCCTTTGAAAGTATGACCATCTTTCTTCTTCTTTTTTATAAATTGAACTGTAGTTGATTTACAATATTTCAGGTCTTCATCAATCTGATTCTTTCAGTTTCTTTTCCATTATAGATTATTGTAAGATACTGAGTATAGTTCCCTGTGCTATAGAGTAAGTCCTTGTGGTTTATCTATTTTATTTATAGTAGTATATATATATATATGTTAATCTAAAACTTCTAATTTACCCCTCCCCCTTCCCCTTTCACAGCCATTTTTGTTTTCTAGGTCTTTGAGTTTACTTACATTTCATAAGTAAGCACATTTGTAGAAGTTATTTTTTAGATTCCACGTATAAGTGATGCCATATAATAATTTGCCTTTCTCTGTCTGACTTACTTCACCTGGAACAATAACCTTTAGGTCCATCCATGTTGCTGCAAATGACATTACTTCATTTTGTTTTATGGCTGAATAGTATTCCATTGTGTGTAACACCACATCTTCTTTATCCTTTCATATGTTGACAGATACTTAGGTTGTTTCCATGTCTTGGCTATTCTCCATAGTAGTACTATTTACATCGGGGTGCATGCTGCTGCTGCTGCTAAGTCGCTTCAGTTGTGTCCGACTCTGTGCGACCCCATAGCCGGCAGCCCACCAGGCTACACCGTCCCTGGGATTCTCCAGGCAAGAATACTGGAGTGGGTTGCCATTTCCTCCTCCAGTGCATGAAAGTGAGAAGTGAAAGTGAAGTCGCTCAGTCGTGTCCGACTCTTAGCGACCCCATGGGCTGCAGCCTACCAGGCTCCTCTATCCATGGGGTTTCCCAGGCAAGAGTACTGGAGTGGGGTGCCATTGCCTTCTACGATCAGGGGCAAATATCTTTTCAAATTAGAGTTTTCATCTCTCTTAAATATATGTCCAGGTGTGTAGGAGTACTGGATCATATGGTAGCTCTATTTTTTAGTTATTTGAGGAACCTTCATACTGTTTTCCATAGTGAGAGCACCAATATGCATTCATACTAACTGTGTAGGAGGGTTATCTTTTCTCCAAATCCCTCTCTAGCATTTATTGTTTGTAGACTTTTTGATGATGGCCATTTTGCCAGGTGTGAGGTGATACCTTATTGAAGTTTTGAATTGTATTTCTCTAATAATTAGACATGTTGAGCATCTTTTCACGTGCATCGTGGGCATCTGGATGTCTTCTTTGTAGAAATGTCTATTTAGGTCTTCTGCCTATTTTTCAATTTTTTTTTAAATTGTTGATTGAAGGATAATTGCTTTACATTATTATGTTTGTTTCTACTACTGTCTATTTTTTTCATTGATTTTTTTGTTTTTTTAACAACAGCCACATGAGCTGCTCATAAATTTTGGAGACTAATCGTTTATCAATTGCATCATTTGTAAATATTTTCTCCCATCCTGTGGGTTGTCTTTTTGTTTTGCTTATGGTTTTCTTTGCTGTGTGAAAGCATTTGAGTTTAATTAGGTCCACAATTTTTTATTTTTTATTTCCATAACTCTAGGAGGTGGGTTAAAAAAAAAGGCATTGCTGCAATTTATATCAAAGAGTGTTCTGCCTATGTTTTTCTTCCAAGAGTTTTATAGTATCTGGTCTTATATTTAGGTCCTTAATCCTTCTTGAGTTTATTTTTGTTTATGGTGTTAAAGACTGTTTTAATTTCACTTTTTACATGTAGTTGTCCTGTTTTCCCACCATCATTTATTGAAGAGACTGTCTTCCCTCCATTGTATAGTACACTGCAGCTTTGTACTGTAGTCTGAAGTCAGAGAACCTGCTTCTTTCAGCTCCATATTTCTTAAGATTGCTTTGGCTATTCAGAGTCTTTGTGTCTCCATACAAATTTTAAGATTTTTTTGTTCTAGTTCTGTAAAAAATGCTTTTGGTAATTTGGCAGGGATTGCACTGAATTTGTAGATTGCCTAGGTAGTTTAATTATTTTGACAATGTTGATTCTTCCAGTCTAAGAACATGGCATATGTTTTATCTGTCATCTCTAGTTTCTTTCATCAGTATCTGATAGCTTTTGGAGTACAGGTCTTCTGTCTCCCAGGGTAGGTTTATTCTTAGGTATTGTATTGTTTTTGATGTGATGATAAATTGTGATGGTAAATGGGATCGTGTCTTTAACTCCTCTTTTTGATCTTTTGTTTTTAGTGTATAGAAACACAACATATGTCCCCTTCCTCTACGTGTGGCTGATTTATGTTGATGTTTGGCAGAAACCAACACAATTCTGTAAAGCAACCATCCTTCAATTTAAAAAAATCAAGATTAAAAAAAAAGAATAAGAAGCAACAGATTTCTGAGTATTAATTTTTTATCCTGCAACTTTACTGAATTCATTGATGAGTTCTAGTAGTTTTCTGGTAGCATCTTTAGGATCTTCTATGTATAGAATCATGTCATCTGCAAAGACTGACAGTTTTATCCTTTCATTTCCCAGTTGGATTCCTTTAATTTCTTCTCTGGTTGCCATGGCTAGGACTTCTAAAACTATGTTGAACAAGAGTGGACATCCTTGTCTCGTTTCTGATCTTACAGGAAATATTTTCAGCTTTTCACCACTGAGTATGATGCTAGTTATAGGTTTGTCATGGTGGTGGTGGTTTAGATGCTAAGTCATGTCCACCTCTGGGGACCCCATGAACTGTAGCCTGCCAGACCCCTTTGTCCGTGGGATTCTCCAGGCAAGAATACTAGAGGGGGTTGCCATGTGCTTCTCCAGGTGATCTTCCTGACCCAGAGATGGAACCTTCATCTCCTGCATTGCAGGCAGATTCTTTACAAACTGAGCTACCAGGGAAGTCCAAGGTTTGTCATACCTGCTCTTTATTATGTTAGGTATGTTCCCTCTCTGCTCACTTTCTGGATACAGTGTTGGATTTTATTTAAAGCTTTTTTGTATCTATTGAGATGATCATATAGGTTTTATTCTTCAATTTGTTGATGTGGTATATCCCACTGATTTGCAGCTATTGAAAAATCCTTGCATCCCTGGAGGTAAATCCTACTTAATCATGGTGTATAATCTTTTTAATGTCCTGTTGGATTCAGATTGCTGATACTTTGTTGAGGATTTTTGTGTCTGCTTTCATTAGTGATATTGGCCTGTAATTTTTGTAGTATCTTTATCTGATTTTGGTATTGAGGTAATTGTGGCCTCATAGAGTGAGTTTAGGAGTATTCCTTCTCTGCAATTTTTTGGATTAGTTTCAGAAGGGTAAGTGTTAACTCTTCTCTCAATATTCAGTAGAATTCACATCTGCCTAAACTTTTGTTTGTTAGAAGTTTTAAAATCCCAGTTTCAATTTCAATACTTGTGAATGGTCTGTCCATACTTTCTCTTTATTCCTGGTTCAGTCTTGGGAGATTGGTTACACCTTTCTAATAATTTGTTCATTTTTTCCAGGCTGCCTGTTTTATTGGCATATAGTGACTTGTAGTAGTGTTTTATGACCCTTTGTATTTCTGTGGTGTCTGTTGCAATATCTCCTTTTTCATTTCTAATATTATTGATTTGAGCCCTCTCCCTTTTTTCTTGACTAGCCTGGCTAAAAGTTTATCAATTTTGTTTATTTTTCAAAGAACCAGCTTTTAGTTTCATTGATCTTTTCTATTGTTTTCTTCATTACTGGTTTATTTCTGCTCTGATCTTTATGGTTTATTTTCTTCTACTAACTTTGGATTTTGATACTTCTTTCTCCATTTCCTTTAAGTATAAGGTTAGGTTGTTTATTTGAGCTTTTTCTTGCTTCCTAAGGTAAGATTGTGTTGAAACTTCCCCCTTCAAACAATTAACACTTTTGTTGTGTCCCATAGGTTCTGGATCATCGTGCTTTCATTTTGTCTCTAGGTAAATTTTTTAATCTCCTCTTTGATTTCTCCAGTGACCCATGCTTATTTAGTTGCATATTGTATAGTCTACACAGGTTTGTGGTTTTTTACCATGTTTTTTTCCTTGTAGTTGATTTCTAACTTCATAGCATTGTGGTAGGAAAAGATGCATGTTATGATTTAAATTTTATTAAATTTACTGAGGTGTGCTTTGTGGCCCAGCATCAGTTCTGGAGAATGTTCTATGTACACTTGAAGAATATGTGTTTTGCTGATTTTGGATGGAATGGTATGTAAATATCAAGTCCATCGGGTCTAATGTGTCGTTTAATGGCTGTGTTTCCTTATTGAATTTTTATCTGGGTGCTTTGTTCATTGGTATAAGTGGGTTTTAAAATCCTCCACTATTATTGTTACTGTTGATATTGTTACTGTTGATATCATTACTCATTTGTGGCTGTTACCATTTGCCTTTTATATTGTTGTGCTCCTATGTTGGATGCATATATATTTACAATTGTTATATCTTCTTCTTGGATTGATCACTTGATTATTACGTAGTGTCCCTGTCTCCTGTCACAGCCTTTATTTTAAAGTTTATTTTGTGTGATATGAATATTGCTCTTCTAGCTGTATTTTGTTTTCTATTTGCGTGAAATACCTTTTTCCATTCCCTCACTTTCAGTCTATATGAGTTCCTAGAGCTGAAGTGGGTCTCTTGTAAACAGCATATATATGGGTCTTGATTTTTATCCATTCAGCCAGTCTGTCCCTTTTGGTTGGAGCATCTAATCTACATTTTTAAGGTAATTAGCAACACGCTTGTTCCTGTTATCATTTTCTTAATTGTCCTGGATTTATTTTTATAGGTCTTTTTTTTCTTCTCTTCCTCTTTTGTTCTCTTGTAATTTGATGAATAATTTTAACGTTGTTTGGAGTCCTTTTTTTGTATGTGTTGTAGATTTTTGACTTGCAGTTACCTTGATGTTTTGATTTAGCAGTCTATGTATAATCAGTATTGTTAGTTGCTGGTCTTTTAATTTCAAATGCTTTTCTGATAGCCTGCATTGTGTTCTCCTTTGCTCACCAATTGCTTGTTTTGATATCATATTTGTGTGCAGATGATTTCCTACATTTACTTTATATTTGCCTTTACTGGTGAGCTCTTCCATTCATAGTTTTTGCTTGTTTGTTTCTAATGGCAGCCTTTTCTTTTCCACATAAGGAAGTTCATTTATTTGCTGATAATTTTTGAAGAAGCTTATTTTGAAGACTTTTTGAAGATTTTCTCTATATCATGAGATAATGTGTTGTAGGATTTTTTAAATTGTCTTTGTCTAGTTTTAGGATCAGAGTAGTACAGATCTCATATGGTGTTCCCTCTTTTATGAAAGAGGTTGTGTTGAACTGATGTTAATTCTTTAAATATTTAACAGAATTTACCAAGAAGATCATCTGGCCTGGAAATTTCTTTTTCCGTAGATTTTTAACAGTACATTTACATCTTTTTAATATTTAAAATAGTATTTGTTGTCTATTTCATGTGTGAGTTTTGGAATTTGTGACTTTTGAAGAATTAATTGATTTATTAAAAATAATTTATGTATTTTTATTTTTACTGTGCTGGAAACTACTGAAGCCCATGCAATATTTTTTCTGGATATGGAATTATTGGTTGATAATTCTTTTCTTGTAGCACTTCAGATATACTGTTCCTTTTCCTTTTGGCTGTATGGTCTCTTATGAGAAATCCAAAGCTGTTTCAGTTATTGTTCCACTTTAGTTAATGTTATTTAAAAATATCATCATGATTGTTTTCCTTTGTCTTTAGTATTCAACAGTTTTATTATGTGTTTGAGTATGCATGACTTTGAGTTTATCCAGTTTGGGACTCATCAACTTAAATCAGTAGGTTCATACCTTTTACTATATTATGGTTTGTATTTGTTAGTCCCTCAAATTTTTAAGTGAACTTCAGGTTTTTTCTTTCTATCTCAGACTGTAGTGACATGGATAATAGACTTTTTGTTATTGTTCTCCAAGATCATATTTTTATTGCTTTGTTTTCAGTTGCTCTGTTCAAATAATTTTTATTGACCTGTCTTTAGGTTCACAAACTTTCTTCTACCATCTCAACTTTTGCTATTGAACTTGACTATTCAATTTTTTTAGGTTTTTTTTTTTGCAGTATTAAAAATTATATTTGGTTCTTTATATTTTCTCATTCTTTGAGATTTCTATATTTTTTGTTTCAAGAGCATTCACTTTAAATATTGAAACATAGCTATAATACCTGCTTTAAAGTCTTCAGATAATTTTAATATCTGTATCCTGTAAGTGTCACTCCCTGTTATTTCTTTGTTTACCAAGTAATTTTAAGTTGTTGCCTGAACAGTTTGAACATTTTTTTTTCTTAAAATCTGGGGCTTATTTAAATCCTATGGGGAATGTTTACTTTATTTTCCTCTTTTAGCTTAGGCACTTGTTTAGGTTCAGGCCACAAATTTTGACTAGTCATTTGTGTGGTGTGATTTCAATCTCAGTTCTTCTTTCAAAGGCTTTGCAATGTTAAATATATCTGTTTCAGGAGTGGACCACTCAGTGGCTACCCTGGGACCTGGGTGGTGACTTCTCCCATTGTTCAGTTGCCAAGGACTATGTAGTGCTTTCAAGATCAGACCCATGCATGTTAAGCTTGTGACAGTTTATAATAATATAAGCTGTCAGTTTATAAGGCTGACAGTTTATAAACAATGTTATGGAGTCACTTTTATGAATTCCTTCTTTTTTTTTTCTCCTCATACTTTATGATTCTTTGAGCCACCTCTTTCCTATACTCCAGCCAGAAAGCTGGAATTTTATTTACCCTGATCTGCAACATATTTCCCATGGTTTTCTCTGCATCTGGGAGCATTAAAAAAAAAAAAAAAGGCTACTTAGAGGAAATAAGCAATGACATTTTGTCCCATTCTCTTTGGAAGACAGTTTTTCTTATTATACAGGAAGATCATGTTTGTTAAGAATTTTAGCCTCCATAGGCCCCTATTTTCTGCCACTGTTGGTGCCACCATTGCCAGATTGCTTTAGATCTGGAGTGTGAGACTGGATAATAAAGAAAAGAAAAATGGAGATATTTCACTTTTTTTTTTTTTTTTTTTAACAATTAGGAGGTGTACTTTGTCTCTGAGCCAAAACTAAAGAAATTCTGGAGCTCACTGTTGTTTTTTATTTTGGTGGGGGTGGTGGGGGTTGTGTTTGGTTGAGGTCATGGATATTAAAGAAAAAGACACACTAATCAGTAGTTTGATAGTACTTTGAATTCTTATACTCTTCCCACTGTCCTATTATTTAATTCTCCATTTC
Organism: Giraffa tippelskirchi; assembly: GCF_054371585.1. NCBI lineage: Eukaryota > Metazoa > Chordata > Mammalia > Artiodactyla > Giraffidae > Giraffa > Giraffa tippelskirchi. The sequence goes on from NC_137278.1 coordinate 70,369,263, forward strand.
TTAAATAGCTGTTCCACGCATTCTGTACAGTTTTCATAAGTGTGTTTGGTGGAAAAGACAGGATGAATTGTCCTTACTCCTTCTTCAGTTCAGTTCAGTTCAGTTGCTCAGTCATGTCCGGCTCTTTGCGACCCCCATGGACTGCAGCATGCTGGGCTTCCCTGTCCATCACCAACTACCAGAGCTTACTCAAACTCATGTCCATTGAGTCAGTGATGCCATCCAACCATCTCATACTCTGTCGTCCCCTTCTCCTCCCACCTTCAATCTTTCCCAGTATCAGAGTCTTTTCAAATGAGTCAGTTCTTCACATCAGGTGGCCAAAGTTTTGGAGTTTCAGCTTCAACATCAGTCCTTGCAATGAACACTCAGGACTGATTTCCTTTAGGTTGGACTGGTTGGACCTCATTGCAGTCCAAGGGACTCTCAAGAGTCTTCTCCAACACCACAGTTCAAAAGCATCGATTCTTCAGAACTCAGCTTCTTACCCAGAAGCAAAGTCTCAGGGAAAAGCTTTTTTTTTTTTTTTTTTTAAATATAGGTGTTTAAGTGCTATTGGTATCTTATTTTTATATACTTCATAACTATTTTTAAAGGAGTTGATGAAAAAATCACATGAAAGATTTCTTTTTGGTATTGATTAGTTTTTCTCTGCTGTCCTGAACTCTTTCATGATGTAAGATCAGCAAAAACAAATTGATTATTTGAGGGATAATCATGCCAGTACTTGGCATCTCTTTAGCTTTAGCTCATCACTGTACCTAAAAAGCACTACCTACTATTCTTAGGTGTTTAAAATTATCCCTATCAAAATGGGTTAGAGATAGTCACAGAAACTTCAAGATGAATGTCACCTGAAGAACACTTAACTCTTCAGAGCTTGTGTTCAGTTTAATGTTAAAATCTTCATCTACGTAATATATGACAATAAGCCCAGTGCATGACATGAAACAGATATTTAAAACATATTTGCTCAACTTTTTGAAAGAATAAACCAATGCATTCAACTCTTTGATCACATATTGAATGTTTGTTTGTGTGTGCATAAGACACTAAGATGAATGGAAATAAAAAGATAACCAAGGTATGTTTCTGACAACCAGAAATTCTCACAGTGGCTAGCCAGACACACAAAAAACTTATTATAGGGAAGAATTAAAAAGATATGTTGAAGGGAATTTTATCAGAAGGAAAAATAAAATATAAGTTGAGGTAAAAATATCTTTGTTGAAATCAAATTAAAAGGCCACACACAATCTTTCTGATTAAATTCTGTGTAATTCATGGGAAGAACACTGGAGTCAGGAAACATGAATTCCCTTTTCAGGAAACATGAATTCCCTTTTCTACTTGTGCTTTTTTGTGTCTATGATCTTACCATCTGTAGTCTATTCTTTTTCATATCTGAAAAACAAGAGACTTAGCTGATGCTTATGGTCCTTCATAGCACAAAATTTATTTTGTTATTTTATGTAAAAATTCTCTATCAAGAATTAATAAATACTGATATTTTGTAATTTTCACTTCAGATTTTTTTTTTAGATAATATAAAACATCATAGGTAAAGTTAGATCCTCCAATGCTCCCTTCTCAAGCTCCCTCCCTAATAGTAGTTACTATATTGTTTTTTCAGAAACTTGGTACCTAATTTTATTGTGGTAATCACCCTGATACCCCAAACTATCTTATGAGATGGTAAGGATATATCTATTAAGTCATCATACATTAAAGTTGATTCATATCTTTTTGGTCCAGTTTTTAATGTTTTGACTACAGGTTTCATGTCCACATTTTTAAAATATTTTACATAACATTTTATTCATCACACTTAATATATTTCAGCAGCTTGATTTTTAGAGGAACAAAACAATCTTTTCATTCAAATGCATGTATTGGAGATTTATCCTTGAGGAGAAACATAATCAAAATAATTTATTGAATAGTATAATACATTATAAGAATATATTGTAATATACATACCCACCACCTTTGGATTTATCCCCCCCTAGTGTTTTTTTGGTTTTAGGCATTTGGGTTTGGGTAGACTCCGGGAGTTGGTGATGGACAGAGAGGCCTGGTGTGCTGCAATTCATGGGGTCGCAGAGAGTCGGACATGACTGAGCGACTGAACTGAACTGAACCGAGTATTTTTTTATTAGAAATCGTGCATATATCCTTTACATCCTTGAGTCCATATGATGGATTCTCTAACATATTTAGAACTAAGATTGCTGGATCCTAGCTCAAGTATATTTTTATGTTTATTAGACATTGGTAAACTGCTGATTTCTTCACATACTCTCTGATTCTTGTTATCAGACTTTTATAATTTTAGAGGTGTGAATTAGTATTTCATTCTCTAGAGGTTTTGGGTCAACATCTTTCATAACACTAGGTAAATCCCACACTATTCTGGTTTGCTAAAAATTATTTGTTATTTGCTAGGTTTTCATTTTTTATATAGTTCATAATGTTTCTGTCTTAATTTTGTTGACCTTACTAGACTGTTATGTCAGTGAGAAACAGGGTGCCATGGTTTGCTTTGGGCAGTATTGTACCCAGTTTCTCAATCTAATTAATAGCACCCCCTTCAGCTCATAGGAGTGTCTTAATTTAAATGATAGTACCTGTGGAAAGATTTTAAAAAAAACCCACAAATATTTCTTAAGCAAAAAGAAAAGTTTTATTTAATCAAATCTTTTTCAAGTTACTGATATGATCATACATTTTTTATCTTCCACTAATGTGCTTAAACAGATTATGTCATTAAATACTCTGAAATTAAGCAATTCTTATGTTCCTGAAATTGTTGGGAAGCCCTTGGTGGTGATAGCTTATTGCTTATGTTCCTGAAATTGTTGGGAAGCCCTTGGTGGTGAAGCCCTTGGTGGTGATAGCCCCCCTCGCTAGTCTAAGCAAGGGAGATTTTTAGTTAGTTATTACAATAAATCAAAAGAATGTCTCAAAGTTGTAAAAATTTTACCAGACCCACTCCCACAGTTTACATTTTAAAGTAACACGATTAGAATTTAACAATAGAAAGATCTTAGCCGACCCATTCTCATAATATACATTCTAAGATAACAGGATTAGTCAAAAGGTTTTCAAGGAGAAACTATCCTCAAGTAGGATATATTGTTGTTATATAATCCTTAGTACTGAGTTGTTTGTTGTATAATTATCAGTTCCTGGCTTAAAGAAAAAAAAAGGTTTTATGTGACTAAGACTGGAGAAGGCAATGGCACCCCACTCCGGTACTCTTGCCTGGAGAATCCCATGGACTGAGGAGCCTGGTAGGCTGCAGTCCATGGGGTCGCTACGAGTCAGACACGACTGAGCGATTTCACTTTCACTTTCCACTTTCATGCATTGGAGAAGGAAATGGCAACCCACTCCAGTGTTCTTGCCTGGAGAATCCCAGGGACGGGGGAGCCTGGTGGGTTGCCGTCTATGGGGTTGCACAGAGTCGGACACGACTGAAGCGACTTAGCAGCAGCAGCAGACTAAGACTAAGAAATGTAGAGGAAAAAAAAAAAAAGACATTTGTCCTTTCCTACTCCTTGAGAATTCCAGACTCCTACCTCCTCCCTGAGAGCCCCAGACCCTTTTCTCCTCCTCAGAGGCTTCTTATCAACCTGCCTAGGAATTGACTCTCTCATTGGCTCAGTGGTAGAAATCTGTCTGCAATGCAGGAGATACAGTTTTGCTCCCTGGGTTGGGAAGATCCCCTGGAGAAGAAAATGGCAACTCATTCCAGTATTCTTGCCTGGGTAATCCCATGGACAGAGGAACCTGGGGGTCTATGGGGGTCACAAAAGAGTTGGACATGATTTAGTGACTGAACAACACCAAGAATCTGGCATTGTTAGATTTGGATTGTGAATATATTATTTAGAATTTTTGTATTTCTAATCATCAGTGAGATTTATTTCTGATATTATTCTTGTCTAGTACCTAAATTTTGGTGGTCTCATTAAAATAAGAGTTTGGCTTCTCTGTTTTCAGAGAAGTTTTGAAACTTTCTGATGTTTTCTGAATTGAAATTATAATTTACCAATACATTTCAACAATGGTATTAACCAAAAGTCTGAAAAAGTTTGTATATATTGTACTTACCTTTGCTGAACCTCAATTCCTTTAATGATGATACTACCAAATCTGCTTTATATGTTTCCTATGAGGACCAAATTATATAATATGAGAAGTATATGTTTGATTTAAACATTAATTAAAATTTATACGTAAAAGAGACAGCCAATGGGAATTTTCTATATGACTCAGGGAACTCAAACCAGGGCTCTATAACAACCTAGAGGAGTGGGATAGAGAGGGTGGTGGGAGGGAGGTTCAAGAGGGAGGGGACATATATATACCTATGGCTGGTTCATGTTGATGTTTGGCAGAAACCAACACAGTTCTGTAAAGCAATTATCATTCAGTTAAAATATAAAAGAAAAAGCACACATGCACACAGAATAAAAATGTAGAATGCTAACAGATTGAAAATTTTGACTGAATGGCTATAAGATGATGACATTAAGGCATAGAAGTTTGGGCATAACCAATCAATGAAAATAATTCAGAAACTAAGAGGAACAACAGGAACTTGGTTGTTTAACCAGTATTCAACCAGCCGCTCCTATCCAGGGGTTTTTTATGAAAGGACACTGGTGTAGGTTTTATGTTTATATTTAGGCATAAGTTTTCATGGCCAAAGTCAATCTAACTATAATGTGGATTGATTTTAGGTACAGCAGTGTTTATTCTAGGCACAGCCCTCTCTATAGTATACCTGCCAAAGGCCAAAAAAAAAAAAAAACAAAACCTAACTTTGGGATGTTGGATTTCATGTCAAGCCAAATGGTTTTAATTTGTTAACACTTTGAAGTCGCAACTATAGTTCTGACTGAGAAACAAAATGCCCCCAGGAGACATAAAATTCTATTAAATATATTTACATTGTCACCCAGGATGCATCTGGACCATCTTATTCTCTCTCCAAATGCTATGTGCTGAGAAAGTATAAACTGAAATAGTTTCCTAAATAAAAACAGATTATGGTATCTAAGTCACACGTTATGTTCAAAAGCCTGTTGGGAACTTGAGATTGGTATGGTCAATAGTCCTGGATTCCAGGTCAAGGGAATTCTTAATCATCCCCCTCTACTAAATTTGGAAAGCTTACTCTCTCTGCCTCATTTTACACATATGTGAAAGTGTGCATGTATATCAGATAACTGCTTTTCTTCATAAGATTACTATGAAAGTCAAATATCAGTCTTTATTGTACAATGAAGGAATGAAACTATATATTAAGATATTAATTATGAAGACTGTGACAGATAAGCCTCAATTTTTCAGTGGCTTAAATCTTGAAATTTTAAAAGTTTTTATTAGTGACTATTATTCAAATTAAGACACCTCTGTAAGTGAAAGGGGAAGCTATTAATTATACTGTGATAGTGGGCGCAGCAATCCTGGGCACCCTGTTTCTCATTGTCGTAACAGTCTGATACAGGTGTTCTTGGTCAGGTGACTTTTTCCCAATAGTGAACAGAGACTAAGTTCCTCCTTTTAGATTTTGGCTCTGTCATCTTTCACCTGTGGGTGAAAACCATTCTAACGGCAGTCATATGCTAGTAAACAGTCTCCCAAATGAAGAAGAGAAAAAAGAGCTCCAGTGTGTAATATTTGCTGATTTCTTTGGTGTAAATATTCTCACCATGATAAACCTCAAACTGCCAAAAACATCAACTGGCTCAAATTATGTCATCAAATATTTAAGAATGGGCTTTTGTGGACTGTAGAATCTAACTTCAGAGTGTCACTGACACGATGTCTTCATTCCAGTCAGCTGGAATGGAAAGAAAGCAGAGAAAATTATGTGTCGGTGATTTTTTATGGGCCAGGCCTTGAACATGAGCTTATAATGATGACTTGCAAACCTCTGGTTAGAATTCAGTCACAGGCAATGACTGTGACATGTGATCTGTGTATCCAGGAAGAAATAGAACTGGGTAACATTAAGCAGCAAGCCTGCCTCTGCCACAGCTAGATGATCTCCAGGACTATCCTTTATTAAATATCATAAAAACAGGACTATGAATCTCCAGTTTTCTGTCCCCAAATAATGCAAACACTCAATCTTCTATGTACTTCAGAGGAGGACTGAGTAATCACCTCTAAATGAAAATGCAGAAGGTAGACTGGACACACTGATATGTAGTAATTTTAGAAATAGTTGTCTTTGACTATGGCTTGATAGAATTACCCTATATACGCTGCTGCTGTGTCACTTCAGTCGTGTCCGACTCTGCGATCCATAGACGGCAGCCCACCAGGCTCCCCCGTCCCTGGGATTCTCCAGGCAAGAACACTGGAGTGGATTGCCATTTCCTTCTCCAATGCATGAAAGTGAAAAGTGAAAGTGAAGTCGCTCAGTCGTGTCCAACTCTTAGCGACCCCATGGACCGCAGCCTACCAGGCTCCTCCGTCCATGGGATTCTCCAGGCAAGAGTACTAGAGTGGGTTGCCATTGCCTTCTCCAACCCTATATGGGTTACTCATAAAACAGCTGTTTTGTAGTTTCTATTAAATACTAAAACACTGCCTTGAAATTTAGAAATCAAGAGGTGACCAAAGTGCATTTTAAAAAATATTTATTTGGCTGCATCATGTGGGATCTTTTGCTGTGACGCAGGGATTCTCTAGGTGTGGTGCATGGACTTAGTTGCTCCACAACGTGTGGGATCTTAGCTCTCCAACCAGGGATCAAACCAGAGCCCCCTACATTGTAAGGCAGATTCTTAACTACTGGACCACCAGGCATGCCCCCATAGTGCATTTTTAACTTTGAAATTTGTTCGCATCTAGTTTGACACTAGGTGTGAATCACTTTGTGGTAATGATAGGATTGACAAATCTGAAATAGAAAACAACAACAAAAGGCTTCACTGGTAGCTCTACTCCATGGCAGTAGTGAAGAATTAGAACAAAATGAAGCTACCTCTTGTTCTGATAATTTCTACATGTCATCTTCAAAAGTGAACTTGTTAATTTTGCAGCTAGATCTCCACTGATTTTGTTTTAGGATATGACAGTGTGTATCATAAATTACGTAAAACTTCTATTTTGTTCAACTTGGATTTTAATCAATATTTTCAGACTCCTTTGAGTGCAGAAGTACTGTATTGAATTGATGGAAGTAAGATAATTCAATATCAAGTCCAACCATAATGGTATCATTATATTTTCTCCTGAACTCATTTTCAGAACATACTTTTAGTCATAGTCACAATGAAATTCACTTTGAATTTTTTTTTTCTATTAGCTGATTGATTTGGTAGGCAATGTTACAAAATGAAAATGTTAAAATACAAAGAAGTTATTTTCAGGTTATAACTGCCTGAAATTTTTCCCTTGCATGGCTTGTACAATATTTAACTTGTGAGTCTACATTCCATGAACCCATTTGTTTCCTTAGTGTTTATGATATATGTGGTGTAGAAACTAGTTTCCAGTAGTAGAGAATAGTGGGTAGCAATCACTAACCTAAAACCAAAATAAATGGACTTGAAGTCTGACCACTAATTAGTAACTCAGTAACTTAGAGCAGGGCTTCCCTGGTGGTTCAGATGGTAAAGAATCTGCCTGCAATGAGGGAGACCTGGGTTCAATCCCTGGGTTTGAAAGATCCCCTGGAGAAGGGCATGTCAACCCACTCCAGGATTCTTGCCTGGAGAATCCCCATGGACAGAGGAGCCTGGTGGGCTACAGTCCATGGGATTGTAAAGAGTTGGACATGACTGAGCAACTAAGCAATTTTGAGCAAGTCATTTTAATTTTTCAGTGACTCAGTTTCTCTTTTGTGAAATGGAGGCTGTAAAATTTAACTCTGTGCTCCAAAAGTTTGTTATAAGAATTAGCTGTCAACATATAAAAAATAGTTTAGAACAACAGTACATGATGAGTGTTTTACAAACATTATTAACATAATTGTATTTATTATTTCTTGGTGAGATTACAGTCAATTTTATTTTTTCTTAAAAGTTTCTGTATTTTCTTCGTTTTTTCTAAAATAAACATTTGCCCAATTAAAAACAAGCAAAAGCAACACCAAATTTCTTGCTGATTATTTTGGCAATACTCTTTTTCATCTGAGGAGTTTAGATGATTTTGCTAATTTTAATCCCAAGAGGTAGAGGCCATATTTAATCTAAATAATTATTGTATTATAGTATAATGCTTTTTCAAAGTTCAGATTTTTGTGATAATAAAAGATGAACAACTGAAAAATTTAATTCCTGAGTTAAGTACTAAGAAAAGATCATAATTGACCCTTTTTACACCTTCAAGAGAAGTCATATGGACTGTTTCTTTTTTTTTCCTGTATTCTCTTTCCTGTTCTTCTGTTCAAAATTTCTTTGACTAGTGAATTTTAAGATGCTTTTATAAGAAAGCATTTTTTAGTTATTATTAAAGCAAATACTCTGTTGGGTATTAGTTGGGTTTAACTTTTTGACAGGTAGAAAAAGTTTAAAATGTTGAATCCTTCACCATGATCTATCACTTTCTTGCTATTCAGTTCCCTGAGACCTCAGCTGTAAAACAGGCTAACAGTGTTGACCTCTAAAAAATGTATGCATAAAGTAATTTGTTTTCTATGTGTGGAAAAACTCTAAACATTGATGGACACAAAGGCTTTTGATGTTTCTTGTATTCCCCTCAGATGTGATTGTCTGTGGCATATCATAGCCCTGCTTAGAGGTCTGAGTTTCTGGCCTCATGCTGGCAGCTATATAAGTGTCATATTTTCAGTAAGAAAATGAAAGTCTCAAATCATAATTTAAGCATTTTTGCTGCTGCTGCTGCTAAGTCGCTTCAGTCGTGTCCGACTCTGTGCGACCCCATAGACGGCAGCCTACCAGGCTCCGCCATCTCTAGGATTCTCCAGGCAAGAATACTGGAGTGGGTTGCCATTTCCTTCTCCAGTGCATGAAAGGGAAAAGTGAAAGTGAAGTCGCTCAGTTGTGTCCGACTCTTAGTGACCCCATGGATTGTAGCCTACCAGGCTCCTCCGTCCATGGGACTCTCCAGGCAAGAGTACTGGAGTGGGGTGCCATTGCCTTCTCCAAGCATTTTTAGTTCTTTATTATTCAGATTAGATTTCATATTAGAGTATCTGGTTAATATTGTTACTGATTGCTTTTATACTTACATGCTATGTCTTAGAAAAATACAAATTTTAGTCTGATATCTGCCATTCATTAGCTTTATAAGCTTTGTTATGTCTAAATACTCTAATAAACTAAAATTTTGTAGTAGATTGGCTTGTTCCCTTCTTTCTATAGCAATCTATAATTTATGAAACATAACCACTCCCAGGATCCTTTCTGAAATTAGATAATCAAACCCCATAGATTAGAATGTGTCAAGTGAGACTATAGACTGAGAACTCAAGTGTATGAGACTGACAGCACACATTGAACAGATGAAGTTTCATAGCAGTATTATATCAAAGCCAGAAAGATAGTGCCCTTGCTTATAGAAGTGCTCTGGGAACATATAATGCATGTGACAACATTTTGGAAATTGGAGAGTAGCATGTAGATGGAAGGTGATCACATTGTTCTTCCATGATATAATATTATGGAGTATGGTAGGGCTGAGAGAAACTTAGCAATTTGCTATTGAAAGACAGCTCATGTTTTGGGTAAGAAAGTGAGCTCTAGAGATAGACTGCTTGGGGTTCAATTTCTGGAACCACCATTTACTAGACAGGTGATTTGGGCTAGTTACTTCATACTCCTATGATATAGGTTCCCCACTTCTATAAATACTGCTTACTTCACAAGAGTTGTTGTGAGGATTCAGTTCAGTTCAGTCGCTCAGTCGTGTCCAACCCTTTGCGACCTCATGAACTGCAGCATGCCAGGCCTCTGTCCATCACCAACTCCCGGAGTCTACCCAAACCCATGTCCATCGAGTCGGTGATGCCATCCAACCATCTCATCCTCTGTCGTCCCCTTCTCCTCCTGCCCCCAATCCTACCCAGCATTAGGGTCTTTTCCAATGAGTCAATCCTTCACATGAGGTGGCCAAAGTATTGGAGTTTCAGCTTCAACATCAGTCCTTCCATGGAACAGCCAGGATTGATCTCCTTTAGGATGGATTGATTGGATCTCCTTGCAGTCCAAGGGACTCTCAAGAGTCTTCTCCAGCACCACAGTTCAAAAGCATCAATTCTGCGGTGCCCAGCTTTCTTCACCATCCAACTCTCACATCCATACATGACCACTGGAAAAACCATAGCCTTGACTAGACGGACTTTTGTTGTAAGGATTAAATGTTACATATATAGGTATTTAAAAGGTTTCCTGGCACACTGTAATTACATAATGGTTGTTATTATTTCTATCAAGAAAAACTCCAAATTATTACAATTAGAAAATTTGGAATTGCAATGTTTTCCCTATTGTCACTGAATAATTATTATCAATAATAAGGATATTAAAACTTTATAGTTGCAATTGTAACAAATATTTTCTATCATGTGGTGATTTGCTTTTAATTTAAAAGCTTTATGTAGTCAAAATTATTGCTCTTTCCTAAAGAAATGTTTAAAGATAGAAAGAAAAAAACATTCAAATCACATTAATAAAATTTCACCTTTATGTATTTTCTTTTATCATATAAAATCTTCTATATTTAATTTTCACAAATATCACCTGTGATGGCATCAACATACTGGCTCATGTTGACATCAAATCTTGTAATTGATTTCTTTCTTTTTTTTTTTTTTTTCAATGAAAGGAAAATCTTTTTGAGGCTCCAGGGCCATGGAGCTTGGGCAGGTGGCCACCCTGAGAGCCAAGGAGAAGTGGGTGGAGGGGCCTTATTTGACCTTCTTGGGGCACAGGTTGTTGATTTGGCTGCACTTGTAGCTATTGACAGCATAGGGGTGTGAGTGTAACGCTTGTGGCAGATCATCTTGTCGCAGTTGTATTTCTGAGTAAGCTGGTGGAGAGAAGGCTGGATGATGTTGTCCCACAGACGAAGCACCAAGTATAGGGTGGACTCTTTCTGGATATTGTATTCTGACAGATTGTGGCCATTCTCCAGCTGTTTGCCAATGAAAATCAGACTCTGTAGATCAGGTGGGAAGCCCTCCCTGTCTTGGATTTTGGCTTTGACATTCTCAGTAGTGTCACTGGGCTCAACCTCACAGGTGGTGGTCTTCCCTGTTAGGGTTTTCACAAAGATCTGCATCTGTGTGTCTGCTGTTTGGCCACTTCATTGAAAAGAAAGAGGGCCTGATTTATTTCTTTGTTTTGATCTCTGTTAAAATCAGAGTTGCAATGTGTGACCCAACATTAACACATGTACACAAGGCTTCTTTTAGAACTAAATTTGTTTAGTTTAAACTAACTCTGTTTAGTCATTAGTGTACTTTTGTGATTTTCAGTTCAGTTCAGTCCCTCAGTCGTGTCGGACTCTTTCCAACCCCCATGGACTGCAGCACGCCAGGCTTCCCTCTCCTTCACCAACCCCTGGAGCTTGCTCAAACTCATGTCCATGGAATTAGTGATGCCATCCAACCAGCTCATCCTCTGTAATCCCCTTCTTCTCCTGCCTCCAATCCTTCCCAGCATCAGGGTCTTTTCCAATGGGTTGGTTCTTCGCATCAGATGGCCAAAGTATTGGAGTTTCAGCTTCAGCATCAGACCTTCCAATGAATATTCAGGACTTATTTCGTTTAGGATTGACTGGTTGGATCTCCTTGCAGTCCAAGGGACTCTCAAGAGTCTTCTCCAACACCACAGTTCAAAAGCATCAATTCTTTGGCATTCAGTTTTCTTTAGAGTTCAACTCTCACATCTATATATGACTACTTGTAAAACCATAGCTTTGACTAGATGGACCTTTGTTGGCAAAGTAATGTCTATTTTTTTAATATGCTGTCTAGGTTGGTCATAGCTTTAAGTATTTTAATTTCATGGCTGCAGTCACAATCTGCAGTGATTTTGGAGCCCAAAAAATAGTCTATCACTGTTTCCCCATCTATTTGCCATGAAGCCATGGGGCTGGATGCCATGATCTTACTTTTCTGAATGTTCAGCTTTAAGCCAACTTTTTCACTATCCTCTTTCACCCTCATCAAGAGGCTATTTAGTTCTTCTTCACATTCTGCCATAAAGGTGGTGTCATCTGCATATCTGAGGTTATTGATATTTCTGCAATCTTGATTCCAGCTTCTGCTTCATCCAGCCTCGCATTTTGCATGATGTACTCTGCATATAAACTAAATAAGCAGAGTGACATTATACAGCCTTGACATACTCCCTTCCCGATTGGGAACCAGTCTGTTGTTCCATGTCCAGTTCTAACTGTTGCTTCCTGACCTGCATACAGATTTCTCAAGAGACAGGCCAGATGGTCTGCTTTCCCATCTCGTGAAGAATTTTCCAGAGTTTGTTGTGATCCACGCAGTCAAAGGCTTTGGCATAGTCAATAAAGCAGAAATAGATGTTTTTCTGGAACTCTCTTGCTTTTTCGATGATCCAGTTGGTGTCGGCAATTTGATCTCTGCTTCCTCTGACTTTTCTAAATCAAGCTTGAACATCTGAAAGTTCACGATTATGTACTGTTGAAGCCTATCTTGGAGAATTTTGAGCATTACCTCGCTAGTGTGTGAGATGAGTGCAATCGTGAGGTAGTTTGAACATTCTTTGGCATTGCCTTTCTTTGGGATTGGAATGAAAACTGACCTTTTCCAGTCCTGTGGCCACTGCTGAGTTTTCCAAATTTGCTGGCATATTGAGTGCAGCACTTTCACAGCATCATCTTTTAGGATTTGACATAACTCAACTGGAATTTCATCACCTCCACTAGCATTGTAGTGATGCTTCCTAAGGCCCACTTGACTTTGCATTCCAGGATGTCTGGGTCTAGGTGAGTCATCACACTATTGTGGTTATCTGGGTCATGAAGATCTTTTTTGTATAGTTCTGTGTATTCTTGCCATGTCTTCTTAATATCTTCTGCTTCTGTTAGGTCCATACCTTTCTGTCCTTTATTGAGCCCATTTTTGCATGAAATGTTCTCTTGCTATCTCTAATTTTCTTGAAGAGATCGCTAGTCTTTCCCATTCTGTTGTTTTCCTCTATTTCTTTACTTTGATCACTGAGGAAGACTTTCTTATCTCTCTTATCTATTCTTTGGAACTCTGCATTCAAGTGGGTATATCTTTCCTTTTCTCTTTTGCCTTTCACTTTGATTCTTTCCTCAGTTATTTGTAAGGCTTCCTCAGACAACCATTTTGGCTTTTTGCATTTATTTTTCTTGGGGATGGTCTGATCACTGCCTCCTGTACAATGTCATGAACTTCCATGCATAGTTTTTCAGGCACTCTGTCTATCAGATCTAATCCCTTGAATCTGTTTGTCACTTCCACTGTATAATCATAAGAGATTTGATTTAGGTCATACCTGAATGGTCTAGTGGTTTTCCCTACTTTGTTCAGTTTAAGTCTGAATTTGACAATAAGGAGTTCATGATCTGAGCCACAGTCGGCTCCTGATCTTGTTTTGGCTAACTGTATCGAGCCTCTCCATCTTTGGCCACAAAGAATATAATCAATCTGATTTCAGTATTGACCATCTAAATGTGTGATTTTATGTTGTAATTATTTCTCTCCTTCAAATACTGCTGTAATAAATTCACTCCATAGTTTTCTTCTCCAATGAATCCTCTCTTAAAATAATAATAAAGCCTCAAAATGAAACTGATAAGAAAGGAGCTGCTCTCTGCAAACAGGAAGACAGGAAGAAAATCATTCCCCCGCACCAACAACAACTCCCCCCTTTCATCCACTCTGGCATCTTTGGGAGAAAGAAATGGCAACACACTCCAGAATTCTCACCTAGAGAATCCTGTGGACAGAGGAGCCTGTTGGGCTGCTGTCCATGGTGTCGCACAGAGTTGGACATGACTGAAGCAACATAGCATGCATGCATGCATTGGAGAAGGACATGGCAACCCACTCCAGTAATTTTGCCTGGAGAATCCCAGGGACAGAGAAGCCTGGTGGGCTTCCATCTATAGGGTCGCACAGAGTCCAACACTACTGAAGTGACTTAGCAGCAGCAGCAGCAGCTGGTATCTTTGACGGAGGTCAAGATACTGGGAACAATTTTTAAAACTATTAAACTTAAACCCTTTATAATTCACTCAGTCATCCACATGTTCTAAATTTGTTCCTGGTTCAAATAAGACCAACAGAGATTTCAGTATTCTTGTCACTGTTTGGTCCCCTTGTGGAATCGTTTCTCTGAGCTACACTTTCGAATATGACTCAGGATTTGTGGTATTTGCTGTAAGCCTGCTGTTGAAGAAATTTTCAAGCTCATTAAGGAGAATCACTTTTATGAGGCTCCACGGGGGAAATCTTTATCAAACCTTAATACTAACACAGAAAAATGAACTTATTGGTTTCATATTAGAGATACTGAAACATGTAATTGATTTCTCTTTGTTTTGTTCTCCACTTAGAGTTGAATATTTAACTCATCTCTAACCATTATACGGAACACTTCTTTGTGTAGCAGATTTACAGGAACTATCTTCTGTCTTGATTTCTTCATCTCTCTCACTTTTCTTGGCTTCTACAAGTTATACTGGAAATAGCATATATGATTACTTATTGGTTTAAGTTCCCAATAGTGAAATTACTGTGTATATAAATAAATATTTTTGTAAATTTTTATATATTTGTAGCCTTTGATTTGATACAAGAGTTTCTGCCTTGTCTTAAAGCTAACTTTATCATCTTTTATCATTTTATGAAATTAATTCATTGTTTATGATCCTAACACATCCAAGATGAACAGTGCCCACCTTGTGACTACTGCAAAAATTAGGCAAGATGATTTATGTGCAGTATGTCTAATAGCTCTTGATAAATACTGCAGATACATTAATAAGTATTAGCCATGTAGAGTATTTTCTAGCCAGCCATATTACTTGTATCTTTTTAGTTGAGTTCAGTTCAGTCTCTCAGTCATGTCCGACTCTTTGCGACCCCATGAATTGCAGCACGCCAGGTCTCTCTGTCCATCACCAACTCCCGGAGTTTACCCAAACCCATGTCCACCGAGTTGGTGATGCCATCCAACCATCTCATCCTCTGTCATCCCCTTCTCCTCCCGCCCCAAATCCTACCCAGCATTAGGGTCTTTTCCAATGAGTCAACCCTTCGCATGAGGTGGCCAAAGTATTGGAGTTTCAGCTTCAACATCAGACCTTCCAATGAGCACCCAGGATTGATCTCTTTTAGGATGGATTGATTGGATCTCCTTGCAGTCCAAGGGACTCTCAAGAGTCTTCTCCAACACCACAGTTCAAAACCTTCAATTCTGCGGCGCTCAGCTTTCTTCACCATCCAACTCTCACATCCATACATGACCACTGGAAAAACCATAGCCTTGACTAGACGGACTTTTGTTGGCCAAGAAATGTCTCTGCTTTTAAATATGCTATCTAGGTTGGCCATAACCTTCTTTCCAAGGAGTAAGCGTCTTTTAATTTCATGGCTGCAGTCACCATCAGCAGTGATTCTGGAGCCCAAAAAAATAAAGTCTGACACTGTTTCCACTGTTTCCCCATCTATTTCCCATGGAGTGATGGGACCAGAAGCCATGATCTTAGTTTTCTGAACGTTGAGCTTTAAGCCAACTTTTTCACTCTGCTCCTTCACCTTCATCAAGAGGCTCTTTAGTTCTTCTTCACTCTCTGCCATAAGGGGGGTGTCATCCACATATCTGAGGTTATTGATATTTTTCCTGGCAATCTTGATTCCAGCTTGTGTTTCTTCCAGCCCAGCGTTTCTCATGATGTACTCTGCATATAAGTTAAATAAGCAGGGTGAAAATATACAGCCTTGATGTACTCCTTTTCCTATTTGGAACCAGTCTGTTGTTCCATGTCCAGTTCTAACTGTTGCTTCCTGATCTGCATGCAGATTTCTCAAGAGACAGGTCAGATGGTCTGTATTCCCATCTCTTTCAGAATTTTCAACAGTTTATTGTGATCCACACAGTCAAAGGCTTTGGCATAGTCAATAAAGCAGAAATAGATGTTTTTCTGGAACTCTCTTGCTTTTTCAGTGATCCAGCGGTTATTGGCAATTTGATCTCTGGTTCCTCTGCCTTTGCTAAAACCAGCTTGAACATCTGGAAGTTCACGGTTGACGTATTGCTGAAGCCTGGCTTGGAGAATTTTGAGCATTACTTTACTAGCATGTGAGATGAGTGCAATTGTGCGGTAGTTTGAGCATTTTTTGGCATTGCCTTTCTTTGGGATTGGAACGAAAACTGACCTTTTCCAGTCCTGTGGCCACTGCTGAGTTTTCCAAATTTGCTGGCATATTGAGTGCAGCACTTTCACAGCATCACCTTTGAGGATTTGAAATAGCTCAACTGGAATTCCATCACCTCCACTAGCTTTGTTCGTAGTGATGCTTTCTAAGGCCCACTTGACTTCACATTCAAGGATGTCTGGCTCTAGGTGAGTGATCACACCATCGTGATTATCTGGGTCGTGAAGATCTTTTTTGTACAGTTCTTCTGTGTATTCTTGCCACCTCTTCTTAATATCTTCTGCTTCTGTTAGTTCCATACCATTTCTGTCCTTTATCGAGCCTATCTTTGCATGAAATGTTCCTTTGGTATCTCTAATTTTCTTGAAGAGATCCCTAGTCTTTCCCAATCTGTTGTTTTCCTCTATTTCTTTGCACTGATAGCTGAGGAAGGCTTTCTTATCTCTCCTTGCTATTCTTTGGAACTCTGCATTGAGATGGGAATATCTTTCCTTTTCTCCTTTGCTTTTCGCTTCTCTTCTCTTCCCAGCTATCTGTAAGCCCTCCTCAGACCGTCATTTTGCTTGTTTGCATTTCTTTTCCATGGGGATTTTCTTGATCCCTGTCTCCTGTACAAGGTCACGAACCTCTGTCCATAGTTCATCAGGCACTCTGTCTATCAGATCTACTCCCTTAAATCTATTTGTCACTTCCACTGTATACTCATAAGGGATTTGATCTAGGTCATACCTGAATGGTCTAGTGGTTTTCCCTACTTTCTTCAATTTAAGTCTGAATTTGGCAATAAGCAGTTCATGATCTGAGCCACAGTCTGCTCCCGGTCTTGTTTTTGCTGACTGTATAGAGCTTCTCCATCTTTGGCTGCAAAGAATATAATCAATCTGATTTCGGTGTTGACCATCTGGTGATGTCCATGTGTAGAGTCTTCTCTTGTGTTGTTGGAATAGGGTGTTTTCTATTACCAGTGCGTTCTCATGGCAAAACTCTATTAGCCTTTGCCCTGCTTCATTCTATACTCCAAGGCCAAACTTGCCTGTTACGCCAGGTGTTTCTTGACTTCCTACTTTTGCATTCCAGTCCCCTATAATGAAAAGGACATCTTTTTTGGGTGTTAGTTCTAGAAGGTCTTGTAGGTCTTCATAGAACCGTTCAACTTCAGCTTCTTCAGCGTTATTGGTTGGGGCATAGACTTGGATTACCGTGATATTGAATGGTTTGCCTTGGAAACGAACAGAGATCATTCTGTCGTTTTTGAGATTGCATCCAAGTACTGCATTTTGGACTCTTTTGTTGACCATGATGGCTACTCCATGTCTTCTAAGGGATTCTTGCTCACAGTAGTAGATATAATGGTCATCTGAGTTAAATTCACCCATTCCAGTCCATCTTAGTTCGCTGATTCCTAGAATGTCGACGTTCACTCTTGCCATCTCCTGTTTGACCACTTCCAATTTGCCTTGATTCATGGACCTAACGTTCCAGGTTCCTATGCAATATTGCTCTTTACAGCATCGGACTTTGCGTCTATCACCAGTCACATCCACAGTTGGGTATTGTTTTTGCTTTGGCTCCATCCCATCATTCTTTCTGGAGTTATTTCTCCACTGATCTTCATTAGCATATTGGGCACCTACTGACCTGGGGAGTTCATCTTTCAGTGTCCTATCCTTTTGCCTTTTCATATTGTTCATGGGGTTCTCAAGGCAAGAATACTGAAGTGGTTTGCCATGGCCTTCTCCAGTGGACCACAATCTATCAGACCTCTCCACCATGACCCATCTGTCTTGGGTGGCCCCACATGGCATGGCTTAGTTTCATTGAGATAGACAAGGCTGTGGTCCGTCTGATCAGATTAGCTAGTTTTCTGTAATTCTAGTTTCAGTGTGTCTGCCCTCTGATGCCCTCTCGCAACACTTGCCATCTTACTTGGGTTTCTCTTACCTTCGGCCTTGGGTAATTCCTCTCGCCGTCGCCGCCAGCCCCAGCCCCCGGCCCGGCCTAGGCCCTGTCGGCCGCCGTCCCCGGACCCTGGCCTGGCCTAGCCCCTGTCGGCCGCCGGCCTGGCCTAGCCCCTCTCGGCCACCGCCACCGGCCCCCGGCCCCCGGCCCCCGGCCCCCAGCCCCTGGCCCGGCCTAGCCCCTCCCTTACTCCAAGGAGTAACCGTCTTTTAATTTCATGGCTGCAGTCACCATCAGCAGTGATTCTGGAGCTTTAGGTTCCATTTAATGAAAGAGAGTAAACATTATAGTTGCAGCAAATGCCTCAGCAATAGAAACTAAACTTATTTTTCTTTAATAACTTTGTCACCAATGTCCTAGAGTCCTTGGGCAAGTAATAGTTTCCTTTGGTGCATGCTTAGACAACTGGATTTATTCACACAAATCTTCCTGTGCCTATGCTGTAATTGTCCTTGTAAAATGGTCAAGAGCTACGGTTGAAAAAAATTAATGTTCGTTAACCAAAAGACAATAAGTTCTCAAATACATAAGCTTTGTAGGGCTTTGCTGCAAGTAATGAATGAAATTACCACACTTTATTTTCAAGCAATAATTAGTTTAATTGTAAGAGGTAGAAATTACTGCCAGGGCTTTTATTTATTGAGTTGACTTCACTGTGCTTGGGGATAATGTAATGTTTACCGTGGAGTACGTGTTGTTTACTTTGAGGATTATTTTCACAATCACATAGCTCTAAACGGTATATTAACTCAGGTAGAGGCTATTAACATGTGCAGCCAAACTAACTGTCCACACACTGCAAAAGCAGGTTTAATTTTTTTAGTAACAGAATGAACAATAAAGGTGTGTCAGCATTGTCTGAAAATATGTACTTCACCATAAGTGAAATAATTCTATTCCTGTTTTATTTGTAAGAAAGAGAAAAGAAGTGGAAAGAGTCCTCTTGTTACTCATCTCAGCTTCATAAAATGAATGTGTCTTTGGCTCACTATACTTTAGATTTTAATTGCCTGTTTGACAGTAAACCTATTTCCATAATGTAATGCCTATATTTCATGTTTTATTTGAAGTATGTGCTCCTTTTTCCAGATAGCAGCATTTAGCTATTTTTGTTTATATAGCTTACTTTGTGTCATAGCATTGTTTATCTCAATAAAAATCACTGTTTAAAGAGAATTTTTAGGATCCTTCCACCATTCTGGAATGTTTGCACCCTTTGCGCATTATTTTGGAAGAAATTCCAACTGAAAAGTAAGAGTACAGTCAGTATACCTTTAGAAAATCTAGTTTACATGTGTACTCTTCAGACCAACCTCCAGAAAAACCCCAACTTATCTATAATGCTTTGGAGCAGAGGTCACTCATTTTCTTTTTATGTAACTGAAAGTTTCAATTTAACCTCTTGAAATCATAAAAATAATCCAGACATATTAATTGTAAGAATGCCAGTACATATCTGACAAAAGGGGCTTTAAAGCAAAGACTGTAACAAGAGACAAAGAGAACATTACATTATGATCAAAGCATCAGTCCAAGAAGAAAATTCAATTATAAATAAATATGAAAGAGAATTCCAGAAAAAAATCTGCTTCTGCTTCACTGACTACACTAAAGCCTTTGACTGCATCGATCACAACAAACTGTGGAAAATTCTTAAAGAGATGGGAACACCAGACCACCTGAGATACCTCCTGAGAAATCTGTATGCACGTCAAGAAGCAACAGTTAGAACTGGACATGGTACAATGAACTGGTTCCAAACTGGGAAAGGAGTACATCAAGGCTGTATATTGTCACCCTGCTTATTTAAATTACATGCAGAGTACATCATAAGAAACGCTGGGCTTGAGGAAGCACAAGCTGGAATCAAGATTGCTGGGAGAAATATCAATAACCTCAGATATGCAGATAACATCACCCTTATAGCAGAAAGTGAAGAGGAACTAAAAAGCCTTTGATGAAAGTGAAAGAGGAGAGTGAAAAAGTTGGCTTAAAGCTCAACATTCAGAAAAGTAAGATCATGGCATTCGGCCCCATCACTTCATGGCAAATAGATGGGGAAACAGTGGCTGACTTTATTTTTAGGGGCTCCAAAATCACTGCAAATGGTGACTGCAGCCATGAAATTAAAAGACGTTTTCTCCTTGGAAGAAAAGCTGACAAATCTAGACAGCATATTAAAAAGCAGAGACATTACTTTGCCAACAAAGGTTCATATAGTCAAAGCTATGGTTTTTCCAGTAGTCTTTATGGATGTGAGAGTTGGACCATAAAGATGGCTGAGTGCCAAAAAATTGATATTTTTGAACTGTGGTGTTGGAGAAGACTCTTGAGAGTCCCTTGGACTGCAAGGAAATCAAACCAGTCAATCCTAAAGGAAATCAATCCTTAATATTCACTAGAAGGATTAATGCTGAAGAGAGGCTCCAGTATTTTGGACACCTGATGCGAAGAACTGATTCATTAGAAAAGACCCTGATGCTGGGAAAGATTGAAGGCAGGAGGAGAAGGGAATACAGAGGACAAGATGGTTGGATGACATCATCAATTCAATAAACATAAGTTTGAGCAAGCTCAGGGTGATGGTGAAGGTCAGGGAAGCCTGGCATGCTGCAGTCCATGTGGTCACAAAGAGTTGAATATGAATGAGCAACTGAACAACAGCACATCCAACATTTGTTGTTGTTATTTAGTTGTTAACTCATGTCCAATTCTTTTGTGACCCCATCGACTATACACCTCTAGGCTCCTCTGTCCATGGGCTTTACCAAGCAAGAATACTGGAGTGGGTTTCCATTTCCTTCTTCAGGGGATCTTCCTGACCCAGGGATCAAACCTGCGTCTCCTACACCGGCAGGTGGATTCTTTACCACTGTGCCACCTAGGAAGACCATGCATCCAACATAGGAACACTTATATACATAGAGCAAATATTAATGGACATAAAGGGAGAAACTGATAGTAAAAATTATAGTGAAGTGAAGTCGCTCAGTCATGTCCAACTCTTTGTGACCCCATGGACTGTAGCCTACCAAGCTCCTCCGTCCATGAGATTTTCCAGGCAAGAGTACTGGAGTGGGTTGCTATTTCCTTCTCCAGGGGATCTTCCCGACCCAGGGATCGAACCCGGGTCTTCCAAATTGTAGGCAGACACTTTACCATCTGAGCCACCAGGGAAGTGGATAAAAATAATAGTAGGGAACATTAATGTGTGTGTGTGTGTGTGTATAATATTCCATCCAAAAGCAACAGAATACACATTCACTTGAAGTGCACATGGAAAATTCTCCAGGATAAATCATATACTAGGCTATGAAAGAAGTCTCAGTAAATTTTAGAAAAACTGAAATCATATTAAGCATCTTTTGCAACAATAACCCTATGAGATTGGAATCATCTACAAGAGAAAAAAATGCAAAAAAGAAAAAAAACAACACATGAAAAAGTGAAAGTGAAAAGTTAAAGTGAAGTCGCTCAGTCGTGTGCAACTCTTTGTGACCCCATGGAATATAGCCTACCAGGCTTCTCCATCCATGGGATTTTCCAGGCAAGAGTACCAGAGTGGGTTGCCATTTCCTTTTCCAGGGGATTTTCCTGACCCAGGGATTGAACCTGGCTCTCCTGCATTACAGGTAGACGCTTTACCCTCTGAGCCACCAGGGAAGCCCAACACATGAAAACATGGAGCTGAATAATATGCTACAAAGTGACTAATGGATCACAGAAGAAATCAAATACCTGGAGACAAATGAAAACACCAAACAGTAATCTAAAATCTATGGGATAAAGCAAAAGCAAGTCTAAGAGGGAAGTTTATAGCAATACAAGCCTACCTCAGGAAACAAAACAAACAAAAAACTCAAAGAAACTTACCTTGTACTTAAAGGAATTAGGAAAAGAATAAAAAATAAAACCGAAAGTTAATGGAAAGAAATCAAAGATCACAGCAGAAATAAATGAAATAAAGACTAAAGGAAACTAGAAAAGATCCATGAAACTAAGAACTGACTCTTTGAAAACATGAACAAAATTGATAAAACTTAGCCAGACTTATTAAAATAAAAAGAGCATCCAAATCAATGAAAGGAAAAGTTACAACCAATACCAGAGAAATACAAAGGATTTCAATAGATTACTACAAATGATTATATCCCAATAAAATGGATAACCTAGATGAGATGGACAATTTCCTAAAAATATATAATGTTGCCAGACTGAAATAAGGAGAAATAGAAAATATGAACAGACCAATTACTAATTATGAGTTGAATCAGTAATTAAAATTCCACACAAAAGTGCAGGATCAGCTGCCTTTACAGATGAAATCTATAAAACATTTACAGAAGAGTTAACACTTATCCTTCTCAAATCATTCCAAAAAATTACAGAGGAAGGAAAACTTCTGAACTCATTCTAATGAAGCCAGCATCATCCTGATACCAAAACTGGATGAAGTTATCAGAGAAAACTCCAGAGTAATGTCATTGATCAATATAGATGAAAAAATCCTCAAAAATATATGCAATCCAAATCCAACAATACATTAAAAGAATCATATACTATGATCAAGTGGGATCATATACTATGATCACACTGGTGTATTGGAAGAATTAGTGTTTTTGAAATTACCATAATATCCAAGACAATCTACAGAGTCAATGCAATCCCTATCAAAATACCAATGGCATTGTTCACAAAACAACAACAAATAATTCTAAAATTTGTATGGAATCAAAAAAGGCCCCAAATAGCCAAAAGAATTTTAAGATAGAAGACCAAAGATAGTGGTATCATGTTCCAACTTCAAGCTATACTATAAAGCTACATTAATCAAAACAGTATGGCACTGGCCCATAAACAGTTACATAGATCAGTGGAACAAAATGGAGAGCCTAGAAGTGAATCCACACTTTTATGAAGAATTAATCTATGACAAAGGAGGCAAGATGTACAATGGGCAAGAGATTGTTGTTCAGTCACTAAGTTGTGTTTGACTCTGGGACCCCATCAATTGCAGTGCACCAGGCTTCCCTCTTCTTTGCTCTCTCTCAGAGTTTGCTCAAACTCAGGGGAAAGGATCTCTTCAATAAATGCTGTTGAGAAAACTGGGACAGCTACATGCAAAATAATCAAACTGTACTATTCACTGCTCACAAAAGTAAATTAGAATGGGTTAAAGACTTGAATGTAAGAGCTGAAACTGTAAAACTTCTGGATGATAACATAGATGGTAATGTTCTTTGACATCAGTCTTCATAATATTGTTTTGGATATGTTTTCTCAGGCAAGGGTGATAAAATTTTAAAAAGAGACAAATGGGACCACATGAAATTAAAAAGCTTTTGCGTAGTGGAGGAAACTGCCAACAAAAATGAAACAGTAGCCTCTTGAATGGAAGGAGATATTTGCAAATGATATATCTGATATGAAGTTAACTGCAAAATATACAAAGAACTTGCTTGAGTAGACTTCAAAAACAAAACAAAAAACTTGATTTAAAAATGGGCGGGGAATTTGAACAGATGTTTTTTTCAAGGAAGACATACAAATGATAAACAGGCATATGAAAAGATGCTAAACATCTCTAATCATCAGGGAAATGCAAATCAAAACTGCAATGAGATATCATCGCATACTGTCAGAATGGCTATTGTCAAAAAGGCAGTAAATCTGTGTTGGTGAAGATGTAGAGAAAAGTGAACACTTGAACACAGTTGGTGGGAATGTAAATTGATGCAACCACTACAGAAAACAGTATGCAGATTCCTCAAAAACTTAAAAATAGAATTATCAAATAGTTCTAGCAAACTAATAGATCTAGCAAAACTTCCACTTCTTGGTATTTATCTGAAGAAAACAAAAATACTAATTCAAAAAAATACATGCACCCCCATGTTCACTGAAGAATTATTTACAATAGCCAAGATATGGAATAAACCTAAATGCTTATCAATAAACAAATGCAACAAATGTGGTATGTATCTCTCTCTCTTTCTGTGGGGCTTCCCAGGTGGCTAAATTGAAAGAATCCACTTGCCAGTGCAGAGACACAGGGGACACAGGTTTGATCCCTGGGTTGGGAAGATACCCTGGAGTAGGAAATGGCAACCCGCTCCGGTATTCTTGCCTGGAGAATTCCATTGACAGAGGAGTTGGTGGGCTACAGTCCATGGGGTCACAAAGAGTCGGACACGACTGAGCGACTGGGCACATAGATTGATAAATATACACTTACAGTGGACTATTACTCATAAAAGAATGAAATCTTGGCTTTTGTAGCAGCATGGATGGACCTAGAGGGTATTGTGCTAAGCAAAATAAGTCAGACAAAGACAAATCCTGTATGGTTTCACTTATACATGGACTCTAAAATTGAACAAATATAACAAAGAGTATTATAGATACAGAGAAAAAATAAGTGGTTGTCAGAGACAAGGAGAGTCAGGGGAGGAAAGAAATAGGTAATGGAGATCATAAAGTACAAACTTCCAGTTGCAAAATAAATGGCACAGGTATGAAAAAAAACAGTATGGGGAATATAGTCAATAACAATGTAATATTTTTGTATGGTGACAGATGGTAACTGGATTTAATATGGTGATCAGTTTGAAATGTATCAAAATATTGAGTCACTGTGTCATGTAACAGGAACTAATAGCGTTGTAGGTCCATTATACTTCAAAACAAACTCATAGAAAAACAGGTCAGATTTGTGGTTACCAGAGGTGAGAAGAGGTAGGACGAGGGGCAATTGGCTGAGAGTAGTCAAAAAGTACAAACTTCCAATTATAATATAGGTAAGTACTAGGGATGTAATGTACAACATGATAAACATAATTAACACTGCCATTTGTTGTTTATGATAGTCAAGAGAGTATAAACCTAAGTTTTCTTATCAGAAGAAAATTTTTTTCCATTTAGTTTGTATCTGTATGGGATGATGTTCATCCACCTATTGTGATAATCATTCTATGGTGTATGTAAATCAGATCATTATGTGGTAAACATTAGACTTATACCGTGCTTTGTGTCTATATAAATAAATAATATACCATTAAAATGAGCATCGAAATATAATTACATTAAAAATAAATTGCAGATTAATTACTTTGAGGCTAAAGCTTTCAAAGACAGAGCTTTGGAAAAGCTCTGTTCAAAGGCAGAGCTTTGAAGTATCTTTGTCAGAATCATAGGTTTCCCCAGAGATGCACTGGGACTCACTGCAGTGGAAACAGGCAGGACTATATGGATGTGTACTGAAGCCCCACTCCACTTCAACTAGGGAAGTTCTGCCTTTATTTCTGTACGTTGTTTATAGATAAAACGTTTCTATAAAAAAATGATGACAAAATCCCCTGACACCTAATCATGTTGATTCTACAAATGATAAACTGAGATTCAGTGAAGACAAAGGACTAGCCTAGGTAATGCTCACCAAGTATTACCTACATTTGTAGTCATACTATGTTTACTCCCACTTGTTTTTTTTATTACCTCAATTCAGTTCAGTTCAGTCACTCAGTCAAGTCCAACTTTTTGCAACCACAGGAATCACAGCACGCCAGACCTCCCTGTCCATCACTAACTCCCGGAGTTTACCCAAACTCATGTCCATCGAGTCAGTGATGCCGTCCAACCATCTCATCCCCTGTTGTCCCCTTCTCCTCCTGCCTCCAATCCTTCCCAGCATCAGGGTCTTTTCCAATGAGTCAACTCTTTGCATGAGGTGGCCAAAGTATTGGAGTTTCAGCTTCAACATCAGTCCTTCCAATGAACACCCAGGGCTGATCTCCTTTAGGATGGGCTGGTTGGATCTCCTTGCAATCCAAGGGACTCTCAAGAGTCTTCTCCAACACCACAGTTCAAAAGCATCAATTCTTTGACACTCAGCTTTCTTTATAGTCCAACTCTCACATTCATACATGACTACTGGAAAAACCATAGCCTTGACTAGATGGACCTTTGCTGACAAAGTAATGTCTCTGCTTTTTAATGTGCTATCTAGGTTGGTCATAACTTTCCTTCCAAGGAGTAAGCATCTTTTAATTTCATGGCTGCAATCACCATCTGCAGTGATTTTGGAGCCACCCAAAATAAGGTCAGCCACTGTTTCCCTATCTATTCACCATGAAGTGATGGGGCCGGATGCCATGATCTTACTTTTCTGAATGTTGAGCTTTAAGCCAACTTTTTCACTCTCCTCTCTCACTTGCATCAAGAGGCTTTTTAGTTCCTCTTCACTTTCTGCCATAAGGGTGATGTCATCTGCATATCTGAGGTTATTGATATTTCTCCCAGCAATCTTGATTCCAGCTTGTGCTTCCTCCAGCCCAGCATTTCTCATGATGTACTCTGCATATAAGTTAAATAAGCAGGGTGACAATATACAGCCTTGACGTACTCCTTTTCCTATTTGCAAGCAGTCTATTGTTCCATGTCCAGTTCTAACTGTTGCTTCCTGACCTGCATACAGGTTTCTCAAAAGACAGGTCAGGTGATCTGGTATTCCCTTGTCCTGAAGAATTTTCCACAGTTTATTGTGATCCACACAGTCAAAGGCTTTGGCATAGTCAATAAAGCAGAGATAGATGTTCTTCTGGAATTCTCTTGCTTTTTTGATGATCCAGAGGATGTTGGTGATTTGATCTCTGGTTCCTCTGCCTTTTCTATAAAAGAGATTTTACTAAAAAAAAAAAAAAAAAAAAACCAGCTTGAACATCTGGAAGTTCATGGTTCACGTATTGCTGAAGCCTGGCTTGGAGAATTTTGAGCATTACTTTGCTAGTGTGTGAGGTGAGTGCAATTGTGTGTTAGTTTGAGCATTCTTTGGCATTGCCTTTCTTTGGGGTTGGAATGAAAACTGACCTTTTCCAGTCCTGCGGCCACAGCTGAGTTTTCCAAATTTGCTGGCATATCGAGTGCACCACTTTCACAGCATCATTCAGGATTTGAAATAGCTCAACTGAAATTCCATCACCTCCACTAGCTTTGTTCACAGTGATGCTTTCTAAGGCCCACTTGACTTCACATTCAAGGATGTCTGGCTCTAGGTGATTGATCACACTATCATGATTATCTGGGTCGTGAAGATCTTTTTTGTACAGTTCTTCTGTGTATTCTTGCCACCTCTTCTTAATATCTTCTGCTTCTGTTAGGTTCATACCATTTCTGTCCTTTATTGAGCCCATCGTTTCATGAAATGTTCTCTTGGTATCTCTAATTTTCTTGAAGAGATCTCTAGTCTTTCCCATTCTGTTGTTTTCCTCTATTTCTTTGCATTCATCGCCGAGGAAGGCTTTCTTATCTCTCCTTGCTATTCTTTGGAAATCTGCATTCACATGGGAATATCTTTCCTTTTCTCCTTTGCTTTTTGCTTCTCTTCTTTTCACAGTTATTTGTAAGCCCTCCTCAGACCGTCATTTTGCTTTTTTGCATTTCTTTTCCATGGGGATGGTCTTGATTCCTGTCTCCTGTACAGTGTCACAAGCATCCGTCCATAGTTCATCTGCCACTCTGTCTATCAGATCTAGTCCCTTAAATCTATTTCTCATTTCTACTGTATAATCATAAGGCATTTGATTTAGGTCACACCTGAATGATCTAGTGGTTTTCCCCACTTTCTTCAATATAAGTCTGAATTTGTTACCTAGTTTGGTCAATTACTGTAGATTCACATTTGCCTAATTATTAACAAAGGGTCATGTTCTGTAGGAGATGGTGATAGTTGCTCTCTATGACTATCCCTTTAAATATATGGATTTTTCCATCAAGAGATATATAAGTTCTACTTGAGGTAAAACTTATATATCTGCCTCAAGTGTGTATACACACACACACACACGTATATATACTTGAGGCAGGTTCATATATATTGAACTGTACATAACTTAAGTGTATAGTTTGTATTTTGACAGGTGTATCCAGCCAGAAAACCTGTAGCCACATTATAATTCAGAATATGCCTATCACGTTTTCCTGTTCCTCACTTCCCAGGCCGCTAAATCTGCTGGAAGCAACAATTTCCTGTTCCACCACCATAGATAAGTTTTGGCTAGTTTTTAACTTCATACACATGCAACTTATATGTCACCTACTCTGTGTCTGGATTCGTTTGTTCATCACAATGTTTTGGAGATTCATCCCTATCACTGACTACATCAGTAATTCATTTTTATTGCAGAGTAGTTTACCATTGTTTGAATATACTATGATTTGTTTACCCATTCTTCTACTGATGGACATTGAGAGTTTTTTGAGGTTTTTTACCAGTTATTTAATTTTATGAATAGAGCTACTAAGGACATGTTTGTACAGTTCTTTTTATGGACTTGTGTCTATTTATCTTGGGAAAATAGTTAGAAGTTAAATTGCTAAGTTGTAATCAAAAGATACATGTTTACCTTTTTAAGAAATTGTCAAATATGTCTCTAAACTGGACATTTCATTGTATACTCCCACCAGCAATGCATAAGAGTACCACAAGGTTCCTATCTCCCAACATTATCATCAGTCTTTTAGTTTGAGCCATTTTGATGGCTTTGAAATGGTATCTTATTAAAGTTTCAATTTGCATTTTCCTGCTTACTGATGACATTTTTCATTTACTTACTGGTCAATTTATATATTCTTTTTTGAAAAATTTATTCAAGTTTCATGGCCATTTTTTAATCCATTTGTTTTCCTTATAGATTCATAGAATTCATTGTACATCCTAAATACACTCCAAGTCTCTTGTAAAATACATATTTTGAAAATATTTTCTCTAAGCCTTTGATCCGACTTTCTTAACAGCAGTTCTTGATGAATAGAAGTTCTTAACTTTGATAAAATTCAGTCTTTCCCTTATTATTATTTTTTGATTAGAGCTTTTTGTGCCCAGGACATTTTTGGCATACTGTAGCATATGAAATTAATCTTTCGTGATTCACTTTAGAAGCTTTTCTGTGTAGGTCTTTAAATCATTTCAAATTATTGTGGTTAACATTAGTTTGGGGTTAAGACTCATTTTCATCCTCCAGATTCTTACCCTGACTGTGTTGCTGTTCAGTTGCTAAGTCATGTCCCACTCTTTTCATTTTCACATATATTTTAGATTCTGTTTGCCAATTTCTATAAAAATATAACTGGACTTTTATTGTATTGCATTCAATCTGCAAGTCAAATAGGTGAGAATTGAAAATAACATTGTCTTATTTAATAAATATTGTATTTCTTTCTAGTTATTCAGAGTTTTAAAGTGTTTTCTATGTGATGTTTTGTTTTCAGTTTAGGGATCTTGTACTTTTTATGTGAGTGTTTTTCTAAGTATCTTATGGGTTATGGCACAAATATAAATGGTATTCTTTCACTTAACAATTGGTTATTCCTGGTCTCAGAAATACAATTGATTTTTTGTATATCTGGGCTTCCCCTGTAGCTCAGGTGGTAAAGGATCTGCTTGCAGTGCGAGAGATCTGGGATTGATCCCTGGATTGGGAAGATTCCCTGGAGAAGGGAATGTCAACCCACTGCAGTATTCTTACCTGGAGAATTCCATGGTGAGGAGCTTGGCAGACTACTGTCCTGGGGGTTGCAAAGAATTGGACGTGACTGGATGACTAACACACTAACTAACACCCTTTGATCTTGCTAAATTAACTTATTAACTCTACTGGTTTTAAGTAGATATTTTAGGATTTCTATATTAACAATATGTTGTTTCTAAATAAAGGCAGTTCACATCTTACTTGCTGTTGTTGTTTAGTTGCTAAGTCACGTCTGACCCTTTGGTGACTTCCACGGACTGTAGTCCCCCAGGCTCCTCTGTCCATAGGATTTCTCAGGCAAGCATACTGGAGTGGGCTGCCATTTCTTTCTCTGGGTGATCTTTGTGACCCAGGGATCAAATTCGCAGTCTCTTGCATTGGCAGATGGGTTCTTTACCACTGAGCCACCTGGGAAGCTCTCACATCTTACTTAACTGCCTATAAATCTTTTGGTTTTCAGTTCAGTTCAGTTGCTCTTTGCGACCGCATAGACTTTTGTGTTTATTCCTTGCCTTATTGTAGTTGCTGAAACTTTCAGTACAATGTTGATTAGAACTTGTAAGAACACATCTTTGTCTTGTGGAAGACATTCACTATTTTACCATTAAGTGAGATACATCATGAGAAATGCTGGGCTGGAAGAAGCACAAGCTCGAATCAAGATTGCTGGGAGAAATATCGATAACCTCAGATATGCAGATGACACCACCCTTATGGCAGAATGCGAAGAAGAACTTAAGAGCCTCTTGATGAAAGTGAAAGAGGAGAGTGAAAAAGTTGGTCTAAAGCTCAACATTCAGAAAACTAAGATCATGGGATCCAGTCCCTTCACTCCATGGCAAATAGATGGGGAAACAGTAGCAATAGTGTCAGACTTTATTTTGGGGGGCTCCAAAATCACTGTAGATGGTGATTGCAGCCATGAAATTAAAAGACACTTACTCCTTGGGAGGAAAGTTATGACCAACCTAGATAGCACATTAAAAAGCAGAGACATTACTTTGCCAACAAAGGTCCATCTAGTCAAGGCTATGGTTTTTCCAGTAGTCATGTATGGATGTGAGAGTTGGTCTGTGAAGAAAGCTGAGTGCCAAAGAATTGATGCTTTTGAACTGTGGTGTTGGAGAAGACTCTTGAGAGTCCCTTGGACCGCAAGGAGATCCAACCAGTTCATCCTAAAGGAGATCAGTCCTCGATATTCATTGGAAGGACTGATGTTGAAGCTGAAACTCCAATACTTTGGCCACCTCATGCGAAGGGTTGACTCATTGGAAAAGACCCTGATGTTGGGAAGGATTGGAGGCAGGAGGAGAAGGGGACAACAGAAGATGAGATGGCTGGATGGCATCACCAACTCGATGGACATGAGTTTGGGTAAACTCCAGAGTTAGTGATGGACAGGGAGGCCTGGTGTGCTGCGATTCATGGGGTTGCAAAGAGTCGGACACGACTGAGCAACTGAACTGACTGACTGAACTGAGATGTTAGTTGTGAGGTTTTCATAGACATCCTTTCTTTCTCAGATCGAGGATGTTTCCTTCTTTTTCTAACTTACCTAGAAGTTTTAAAAAGTCAAATACATGAATAAGCTTTTTTCAAATGCTTTTTCTGTATATATTATGATTTTTCTCTTTTATTCTGTTACTATGGTAAATTTCATTGATGGAATTTCAGATATTGAAATAGTCTGGAATACCTGAAATAAGCTCCTCTAGGTCATCTTTTTTATATGTTGTCAGGTTGGAGTTGTGAATATCGTTTTAAGGGATTGGTATCTATATTCTGGAGAAGTGTTTGGTCTGCAATTTTCTTATATTATCTTGTTTTTGTTTTTTTTTTTTGTATCAAGGATATGCTTACTTTATAATGTATTGGGTTGGCCGAAAGTTCATTTGGGTTTGGCCAACCCAAATTATTCCCTCCTCTTACATTCTGGATTTATGTAAGGTTTTCTTCCTCTTCCTAAACTATTTGATAGTGTTACCAATAAAGGTAAATTTACATTTGCTTTGTAGTAGCTTCTCATTGATGAGTTTCTTATGTTCATTTAATAGTTTTTCTGCCTGTGACCTCTAATAGAAATTATTATTAGGATAATTCAGTTTGCAAATTATAATATATTTAATATGACATCTACTTTGGCTGTATTCAACTCTTGTTTATTTTCTATTGCCATTTAATCTTTCACGTAATTTTCTGAAACTTCCATGTGTAAATTTCTTCATGGTAAGGGCCTGTAGTCTATGCCTCATAATAGTCACAATTCTTATGCTGTGGTTCTTTGAAAATCCTTACTCATTTCATCTGTCAAAACTCTAAAAATAAGTCCTTTATTTGTCTTTAATTAATTCTTTCAAATGTCAAGTGAGTCTCCTTAGTTTTATTATTATTAAATTTGCTGATTATCAAATCTCTGTTCTTCATTAAAATAGATTTTATCTCAATGCAGTTCTCAATAAAAATATAAAGTATCACCAACTTCCGTAGGCAGGTAACTTCTGCAAATTCACAATTCTTAAACTTAATTTAAAAAATAAAAAAATAAAAGTTAATTTTTTGTCATTCATTCACCTTTTTTATCCATTTACTTTTCAAACAAAGAACTATCCCAATAAATCAGCCCTTTTATTTCTCACCAGATGATTTATAGAAAATTATATTTAAGATAAACATTTATATTTCATATAAGTGAAATATAAAATATGAATAAAATATAAAATGTATTTAAGATGGTGAAATGTGATATAAATTTTAAAGATGAATCTTGAAGCAATAAAAACTACAGAAGGAAAACAAAATTTTAAAATTTTGAACTCAACTATAATAAATACCACTTGCAAAAACAAAATTCCATTCCCTTACTTGGAGATAAGTAAGGTCATGTGGCCTAATTTTAGCCCATGAGATGATGAAAGACATTTGCAAAAGTTTGGTAGTCATCTGTACTGTTAAGGGATAGCTTTCAGGGAGCATGTGAAGTTATACGTACAGATACAAAGAAGACAGTACCTATGCCTTCCTATTCCTCATGGTTACTTTAAGACCACTTAGATGAAAAAGTTTTACACTGAAATAACTTCTGTGGTTAGCAGAAGGGAGTAATAACTAAAGCCTGGACTCTTGATGATATTATTGAATTTCTCAGTTCTAAGAACTGCCCTGTTTGGGCTTTACTATTTGGGTCAATTAATTAGATTGCTATTTAAGTTAGATCTTTCTTTCTTGCAGCTAAAAATATACCCAATGTTACTATTTGTAACCCAGAAAAGATGATAAAATATATATATTGTGTGTGTGTGTGGTGTTTTATTTTGAGGTTTCACTTTTTGAAGTGGAAACACTTAAGCACCAATAGAAATTATTGATATAGGAAGATATTTTAGAGAAATAGAGAACATTTTTTAAAGACCGGGAAGAAACTGTGGTTTGAGTATTATATTTAGGGAGGAAGCCAGACTGAAAAAGATCAGGGAGAAAGCTATCTCAGAGGAAGTGGGTAGATAATATCAGATTCATTTTAATATGAATATGAGTTGCAGATTAATTACTTTAAGTGCAAACTTGATAATTGTATTTCCATGGTTTATAAAATTTCCTATGTGGCCAAAGCTAAAAGAAAAAAAAATATTAATTACTAAGTGGACTCAAGAGTCCAGGCTTTAGTTATTACTCCCTTCTGCTAACCATAGAAGTTATTTCAGTGTAAAACTTTTTCATCTAAGTGGTCTTAAAGTAACCATGAGGAATAGGAAGGCATAGGTACTGTCTTCTTTGTATCTGTACATATAACTTCACGTGCTCCCTGAAAGCTATCCCTTAACAGTACAGATGACTACCAAACTTTTGCAAATGTCTTTCATCATCTCATGGGCTAAAATTAGGCCACATGACCTTACTTGTCTCCAAGTAAGGGAATGGAATTTTGTTTTTGCAACTGGTATTTATTATAGTTGAGTTCAAAATTTTAAGTATTATTTCAATATTGCTATTTACCTAAGTAGAACATACATAATTGAGCAGAGTTTAAATCATTGTTATTTGGTTCTTACATTTACCTTAAGTTTTTCTGTGAATGTCATGTGGCTCTGAATGTTGTGTAATTTTGAGGAGCACACACATCAGCTCTTAACAAGCTTGGCAACAAGGAAAGCCTTTCCATTAACCATCCTGTAGTAAGTATTTGAGAGGTAAACATATTTATATATGTACATATATATAATTATAACTGGCCTATTTAATCAACCTTTAAAGTGTTCAGAATTTTCAAAAATGAAAGCATTCTCTTACCAAGATCTGCTAGGATTTGGAGAAATGAATCTGGGCTATATCCTCCCTACTTTAGTTCATGTCTATTGTATCTAATCCACAGTAGCTAATGTATTTTCAGTTTGATATAACTGCATTTCTCAAATGTGATATCCATAATCATACTCAACTCTGATCTTTTCTGTAATGGCATTTCCCTTTGTCTCACTTTTCTTAGTACTTACTGCAATGATAAAGTTTGAAAAGAATTTTAAGGGGCCATTCCTATTGGTTTGTATTTTTTTAAGGCTATGGGATTTCTTTTTTTTTTTTTCAAAAAAGAAAAAGGAATGGCTCTATAAGTTAGTAAAACTTGGGCATATAATTGGTGCAAAGTATATATCTAATATGTGTTTTCCAGGAATAGTATGACACAGACAGACCATCTTGTTTGTCAGAATAATGTCAAGACATTTCCATTTCTATTTCTTTCCATTGTTTTCCCTCACTTGGTAGAATCTAGCCTGTGGAAGCATGGCAAACTGTTTCTGCTACCAGTTTCACCTGTCATCTGTCACCTCTCTCTGTATGTGCTTGAACAAAATTAATGGAAGAGAGAAAATGGTACAGTTTAGGCCACCTTATCCTAATCTTCCCAGTATTTATCACTGCAGGTAAAAGACAACCTGTAGGCTTTTATATACTGGATTTTTAAGATAAATGTTATTTGATGAATTTTCATAAATATCCAATTTATGAAAAAATACTTTCCCACTTCAAAAATAAATGGAAGGGTAATGACAACAATCCGCCACCAAATATAAAATGGGGTCAAAGCTGACAGCTTAATATATAACAAAGTAGAGTTTATGTTTTCTGGGTCGGGAAAACAGAGTGCAGACAGTATTCATCTACAATTTAAAAATACTTCATTGCAAATGTGCCTTCAAATATGGGCCAATTGTTCTTGAATCATCAGAGTTGTTCTGTAGGTATTTTCATAAAGGAAGGGAAAAGAGCTGGTTTGTTGAAAGGAGATTCAATTAATTAGGGAGATGTAGAGCATGTATAAATGGTGAAATCTTACAGTATGTGATTAGGATTTTTGTGTCATTATTTTGTACCTCTGTTTATTTCACTGTTTCAGGCCCTGCAGCTGTGAGACAAAATACCTCAGAGAGGACCTGGGAAAGCTTAATCAGGGAATAGGCACTGGGCTGAAATAAAGTCATGTGGACTCAGTTCTTTCTGCTCCCACACTGTTTTTAACCTCTATGACTCCCAAGTGTTTAGTGTCCAAATAAGATGAACAACCTTGAGATGCAGAGGAAGTTTATAGAAGTTCTTTGAGATCTATGATAGAAGACATCAAAACAAGTCAGGATTATAGCTCTGATGTAGAGTTGGTAGGATGTTATGTAAGTAGAAAGAAGTTATGAGCCTCAAAGTAATTTAATATTTACCCAAAGTTTATGACATAATTACAAAATTATTGCTGCTATTGACACCCAGGACTACTAGGTAGAGATTAGCTTCCTCTTTTCCAGGCTGCTCCCCGACTGGAATCTGAAATAAAGGAGACAAGAAAGATTTCAGTGCCTATGAGATAGATAAACAATATACAAATGCAATTCAACAAAAGACTAGGCTCTGTGGAGGGTGTAGAGTGATGGAGGTTGATACCCACACTGGATTGGTAGAAAACCCCAAAGATTAGGGTACCTATCCTAGTGAAATGAGGCACTAGGTAAAGGGTACTCTATGTTTAACATTAAAAAAAAAAAACAACTAAGAAACACCATCAAAGTTCATGTATGGTGACATTAAATATAATGGTGATTACACTCAAACACAGCTCTCTTAATGCACCATGTGGACTTCTAAACTCTTTTGCTTTACTGTCTTGTTTTTCATTTCATACCTGTGATGTGGATTTTAATTGCATACTTCCTTAAAAATGGGGAAACTGAGGTATAGCAAAGTTAAATAATTTACCCATGACTGCACTGCTAGCAAGTGGCGGAGCCAACATTTGAATGCCTCTGACCTTTTCCCTTTCCTCAAGATGGCAAACTGCCTCAGATGATGCCAATTCCATACACATGCTCCAGTTCTTAGGCCACAGAGGAACGAACAGACAGAACACAAAACCCTGCTCACAGGCTGGAGCTCAGAGAACAAACCAAAGAGGTCTCCAAAGGGAATAACGGAAACATCTCCTACAGAACATGACAGCCAGCACAAGCCTGAATAAAGCTGTGAAGCATGAGCAAAATGAAGAAAAATGGCATGAATTATGTAGAGATGTGACCAGAGAAGAAATAAGGAGAGGAATAGGGAGGAAGAAATAGAGAGGGGTTATCTGTTAGGATTAGTTTCAGCTGCAATTAAAACAAACTCCAAGTTTAAACAAGATTTTTAAGAACTATTGCTCTCATGTTAAAAGAGTCCACAGATAGATGGTCCATGTTTTTTCATGGCTGTCAGTGGTAAGGACTCTACCTGCTAGGGCAGGAGACAGGAGTTTAATCCCTGGGTAGGGAAGAGTCCCTGAAGAAGGAAATGTATTCTTCCCACTCCAGTATTCATGCTGGGGAAATCCCATGGACAGAGGAGCCTGACAGGCTACAGTCCATGGGGTTGCAAAGAGTCAGACATGACTTAGTGACTAAAAGAACAACAGGTAATCAGCGATCCTGGTTTCAACATGTAGTTATAGCTGCAAAATGACCATTCACATTCCAGCCTTGTATCCATGTTTTAGGAGTCAAGAAAAGGGAAAGAGTAAAATGTGCCTTTTAAAAGATGCTTCACTTAAAAAAAAAAGTCTAATTACATTTGGGTGGCCAGAACTGACAGCTTATGGTGAATGGTGTCAGATTTGTGATCTCTGAAGAAGATTTAGCTTAGGGACCAGGGACCAGGCTTGATCACTCAAGAGCTTTTGTGTAGCAGAGTTTTATTAAAGTGAAAAAGGGACAGAGGAAACTTATGACATAGACATTAGAAGGGGGATGGAGAGTGACCCCCATGCTAGCTTTAGCAAGCTGTTTTATGTCTGTTAGAAAGTTATTAATCAGATAAGAGAGATACCTCAAGGCTGAAGGAATTTCACCAGGCCCTTCTCCCACAATATTCATTTTTGAGATAGGATGGCACGAAGTGTGTCATCCCCCAGCCATGAAACAGTTGATATGAATACTGGTTTGCTGAGCTATTATCAACCAAAAGTTAGTCTTAGGTGGAACCATTTTGAAGAAAGGCAAATTCCAAAGCAGATAACATAGTTTCATTAACATAGTATAAGGAAAACATTTCCATAAGAAAAACTGCATTGGTTAGCTCAAGGTTTGAGAAAAGTTAAGTTCAGGTGGAACCAGGTGTTGTCGTGGCAACACAGAATTTTAAGAGAAAAAAAACATCTGACACTTGTAGTTTGTTTCCTCCTGCCACTTTAAGGGAGAGATAAAAAAAATGTATGACACTTGCAGCCTATTTCCTCCATTTGGACACCCCTGGCCTTCCTGCCTTTTACCCTCTCAGAACATAACCTCATAGCCAGACCTATCTCCGAAGGAGGCTGGAAAAGTAACTGTCAATCCAGCAGCCATGTGCCTAAAAATTAGGCTTTTATTAATTAGGGAAACTATCAGGAGA
This sequence comes from Giraffa tippelskirchi, assembly GCF_054371585.1. Lineage (NCBI taxonomy): Eukaryota > Metazoa > Chordata > Mammalia > Artiodactyla > Giraffidae > Giraffa > Giraffa tippelskirchi. Next base: position 70,407,024 of record NC_137278.1, read on the forward strand.
CAGCTGGTGGTAGTTTCAACATGGAAATAAAGAAAGGGGCGGGATGGGGTGGGGGGAAGCACAGTAAATATAATCTAGGAAAAGAACACAATTTGGAATAGCACACACCCAAGGTATGCCAAATATTGCTCCACAAGTACTCCATGCTGTGGAACAAGTTAGCAAAAATATTAATTTACTAAAATGAAATACTTCAGAATGAAATTTTAGGAGAAATCGCAGAGGTAAGAAAGTCAAGCATTATTAGCATATATGAAAATTTCCAGATAATCAAAAACTGCTGAGGAAAATAACCAAGAATTAAGCATATTGGAGAGAATATAACAAATATGAAAGAGCCAATAAAAGTCCTACATGAGGACAGCTTGTGTCTCTGGAATAGAAAATCCACTGTTTAGAATTAAACAGTGTTTACATTAAAATTAAACACTGAAAGAAACAGAAGATATTAAGAAGAGGTGGCAAGAATACACAGAAGAACTATACAAAAAAGATATTCATGACCCAGATAAACATGACGGTGTGATCACTCACCTAGAGCCAGACATCCTGGAATGTGAAGTCAAGTGGGCCTCAGGAATCATCACTATGAATAAAGCTAGTGGAGGTGATGGAATTCTAATTGAGCTATTTCGAATCCTGAAAGATGATGCTGTGAAAGTGGTGCACTCAATATGCCAGCAAATTTGGAAAACTCAGCAGTGGCCACAGGACTAGAAAAGGTCAGTTTTCATTCCAATCCCAAAGAAAGTTCAAACTACCGCACAATTGCACTCATCTCACACACTAAGTAATGCTCAAAATTCTCCCAACGAGGCTTCAACAGTACTTGAACCATGAACTTCTAGATGTTCAAGCTGGATTTAGAAAAGGCAGAGGAACCAGAGATCAAATTGCCAACATCCTCCGGATCATCAAAAAGGTGAGAGAGTTCCAGAAAAAGCATCTACTTCTGCTTTATTGACTATGCCAAAGCCTTTGACTGTGTGGATCACAATAAACGGTGGAAAATTCTGAAAGAGATGGGAATACCAGACACCTGACCTGCCTCCTGAAAAATCTGTATGTGGGTCAAGAAGAAAGATTTAGAACTGGTCATGGAACAACAGAATGGTTCCAAATAGGGAAGGGAGTATGTCAAGGCTGTATATTGTCACTCTGCTTATTTAACTTATATGCAGAGTACATCCGGAGAAGGCAATGGCACCCCACTCCAGTACTCTTGCCTGGAAAATCCCATGGACGGAGAGGCTTGGTAGGCTGCAGTTCATGGGGTCACAAAGAGTCAGACACGACTGAGCGACTTCACTCTCACTTTTCACTTTCATGCATTGGAGAAGGAAATGGCAACCCTCTCCAGTGTTCTTGCCTGGAGAATCCCAGGGACGGGGGAGCCTGGTGGGCTGCCATCTATGGGGTAGCACAGAGTCAGACACGACTGAAGCGACTTAGCAGCAGCAGCAGAGTATATCATGCAAAATGCCAGGCTGGATGAAGCACAAGCTGGAATCAAGATTGCTGGGAAAAATATCAATAACCTCAGATATGCAGATGACACCACCCTTATGGCAGAAAGCACAAAAGAACTAAAAAGCCTCTTGATGAAGGTGAAGGAGGAGAGTGAAAAAGTTGGCTTAATAATTAATATTCAGAAAACTAAGATCATGGCATCCAGTCCCATCACTTCATGGCAAATACATAGGGAAACAATGGAAACAGTGAGAGACTATTTTTGGGGGCTCCAAAATCACTGCAGATGAGGATTGCAGCCATGAAATTAAAGATGCTTTTTCCTTGGAAGAAAGGTTATGACCAACCTAGACAGCATATTAAAAAGCAGAGACATTACTTTGCTGACAAAAGTCCGTCTAGTCAAACCTATGGTTTTTCCAGTAGTCATGTATGGATGTGAGAGCTGGACCATAAAGAAAGCTGAGTGCTGAAGAACTGATGTTTTTGAACTGTGGTATTGGGAGAAGACTCTTGAGAGTCCCTTGGACTGCAAGGATATCCAACCAGTCCATCCTAAAGGAAATCAGTCCTGAATATTCATTGGAAGGACTGATGCTGAAGCTGAAACTCCAATACTTTGGCCACCTGATGCGAAGAACCAACTAATTGGAAAAGACCCTGATTATGGGAAAGATTCAAGCGGGAGGAGGAGGGGATGACAGACGATGAGATGGCTGGATGGGATCACTGAAGCAATGGACATGAGTTTGAGTATGCTCCAGGAGTTGGTGATGGACAGGGAAGCCTGGAATGCTGTGCAAAGAACCGAATCATTGGAAAAGACCCTGATGCTGGGAAAGATTCAAGGTGGGAGGAGAAGGGGATAACAGAGGATGAGATGGTTGAATGAGATCACTGAAGCGATGGACATGAGTTTTAGTAGGCTCCAGGAGTTGGCGATGTACAGAGAAGCCTGGCGTGCTGCAGTCCATGGGGTTGCAAAGAGTCGGACATGACTGAGTGGCTGAACTGAACTACATTAAATATCATATAATGTTTCCCTAAAATGAAAAAAGTTGAGAATTTAATATTGAAAAGATATCATCTAATACAGGAAAAAATATGTATATATAAAATAATTGGCACTAATGTACATCCTTATGAATGAATTTTTCAGTCCTGTAGGTAGAGGCATTGAAAGAAAAAAACAAAACAAAATGGAGAGATTAAGTTGGATTCCAATGAACCCACCACAGCATTCAGTGACAGAACATAATGAGAAGCATCTATTTAACTGATGGAAAATGAAGTTTGATCCAAAAAAAGAGTGTACCTAGCAGAGAAATTATTGTTATTTAGCCTTGGTGTCTGACTCTGCAACCCCATGGACTGTAGCCCGCCAGGCTCCTCTGTCCATGGAATTTCCAAGGCAGGAATACTGGAGTGGGTTGCCATTTCCTTCTCCAGGGGATCTTCTTGACCTAGGGATCAAACCCGCATCTCCTGCCTTTACAGGTGGATTCTTTACCACTTAGCCACCAGAGAAGCCCATAGAGATAGTTCAAATACTAAGTCAATGGAGAAACACCTTTAAGCGTAAAAGAGACCAGGGAATGTAGCACCAATGTTCTTTTCTCAAAACAAATCAAGAAAAGGATGTCTAACCCATTAAAAGATGAAAATTTAACAATTAGAATGAAAAGCTGCTATGTAGTAGCATTGAATCTATTTAAAGATTAAAACTAAAGAACCAGAAATATGGTTATAGGATGGAGCCTAAGTATTAAACTTCAGATAATATAAAGTCAATAGTATAACTCATTAAACTTAGGAGGCAAGACAGAAGTACTAATTATATCATCAGAGCAAGGGTTATATTGAGACCTCTAAATTTGAAACATATGTCAAAAAGAGACTTCATATTTGTATTGACTTTTCATAATCACTCCTTTCAATCTTTATGGTCATTTCAAACATGGTAGCTATCATGGTAAAGGAACGTTTATCCCATGTTAAGCAATTTGTTGGGTTTCACTTTAATTTCCAATTATTTTCTTAAAGTCTAATAATTTCAGTCAGAAATAGCATCCTGGTTGCCCTAAATAGATACCTGTATCTATAGATATAGATGTAGATCTCTCTCAATAGGTAGGTAGGTAGTTTAGGTATAGATACATATTTTTATTTGCAAGGACAATTGTCTAGAAAGTTTATTATTTGTTAATTTTTTTATGGGTGGTGGGATTTTGAGTAGTACTTTCTTCTTGGTACATTAAACATTGCTCAAATTATTATTTGTATGAATCACTTAAGGAAAAAATCATTATTTTATTTTAAAAGAAATACAATGATTGGTGAAGGCCTCCCTGATGAGAATGATTAAGAAAATATCTGAAAGAAGTGAGAAAGCAAGAGCAGAGATGCCCAAGGAGGGGTATACTGGACATACTTGAGGGATTTCTAGAAAGCTGTGTGGTACAGCTCAACAAGGTAAAGAGCAGTTGAAGGTAAATCTCAGTTGAAACTGAGATTTTGTGGTGTTTTGCAAATTCTTATAAGGCCATGAGCTTTTATTCTGAGTGACAGGGGAATCAACTGGAGATTTATTTTTAAAGGGGTTGGCCAAAAAGTTCATTCAGGCTTTTCTTAAGCTGTTATGGACTTTTTGGCCAACCCAATACATATAGGAATTGTATGGTCTGACTTACATTTTGAAAGGTTTCCTAAAAGGTTTTCTTTGTAGAGGATATACTTAGAATGATGAGAATGGTAGGAATGAGGCAAGATAAGAGGTTAATGAATAATCCAGGTGAAAGATATTGCAGCTTGAACCACAAAAATAAAGGTGGAAGAAAAGATAAATGGTTAGATTCTGGATATATTCTTTTCCATTCAACGCACAGGGTATTTATTAAATAAAAGTAACAATTACTGAAAGTATAGTTTGTGCCAAAAACTACATTTAGATCTTTATCTGTATTATCTCATCCACAATTAACAGATGAGAAAATCAAGGTTTATATGAAGTTAAATGTCTTTTTTTTTTGGTGAGATTCAAACCTATCCTGCTTTAAAAAAAAAAAAAAACAACTCGCTGGAGTAAAATTGCTTTACAATGTTGTGTTAGTTTCTGCTGTACAACAACGTGAATCAGCTATAAGTATACATATATTTCCACCTCTTAAGCCTCCCTCCCCCAACTATCTCACCCCTCCAGGTCATCACAGAACACGGAGCCGAACCCTCTGCACTTTACAGCAGCATCCTACTTACTGTTTTACACATGGTAGTGTGTATATGTTAGGGCTACTCAATTCATCCCACTCTCCCCTTACTACCCTGTGCCCATATGTCTGGACATATTCCTGTTGTTGCTGTTCAGTCGCTAAGTAATATCCAACTCTTTGCAACCCCATGGACTGCAGCATGCCAGGCTTCCCTGTCCTTATCTATCTCTTGGAGTTTGCTCAAACTCATGTTCATCAAGTCAGTGATGCTATCCAACCATATCATCCTCCATTGCCCCCTTCTTCTCTTGCCCTCAATCTTTCCCAGAATCAGGGTCTTTTCCACTGAGTCGGCTCTTTGCAACAGGTGGCCAAAGTATTAGATTCAGCTTCAGCATCAGTCCTTTCGGTTAATATTCAGGGTTGATTTCCTTTAGGATTGACTGGTTTAATCTCTTTGCTGTCCAAGGATTTCTCAAGGAAGATCTAATATAATATGTCAATGGATTGGGTCTTAAATGTGAGAGAAAAATGGGTAAAATTACAGCAAGAATTTTGGCTGAAGTAACTGGAAGAATGCTACTGCTGCTTACTGAGATAGGGAATCCAGAAAAGAGAACAATATAAATTGTTGGGCATCATAAACTGTTTTAGAATGTGTAAGTTTGAAATTTCTCTTTGGTATCTAAGTGGGGAGGTTGAATAGCAAATTAGACTTAGGAGGATGTTAATTCATGAGAGAGTTCTGGCTTAAAGCTGCACATTTCTAAGTTATCAGTATAGAAATTGTATTTAAAGTCAAAATACTGAATGAAACAATCAAGGGGTTGTCAATAGAGGAAAGAAGAGGTTCTAGAAGCAGCTCAGATATAATCCAGAGAGTGTAGCATTAGCAAAACTGACTTAAGGTGGAGGCCTGAAGTGAGGTGTTAGAGGAACCTAGAGAGTGTTTTCCTGGACATCAAATGGTCAAAAACATTTAGGACGGGGAAATGGTGTCAAATGATGTAAAGAAGTACAGAAAAATAGGGACAGAGAATTGGACATAGTATATAGCAACTTGGAGATGAAGGATGACTTTGACATGAAAGGTTTTGATAGAATAATTGGAAATAAAGTCTGACTGCAATGTGCATGCAAGAGAAAAGAGAATACTGAAGCACATGTATTTTAAATTAGGTCTTTGATTATTCCCCTCCATTTTCTCACTTCTCAAATTCCTACTTTTCAGATGATTTATCTTTCCTGTCTTCTACCTCTTTTTATCTGTTTATTTAGAATTTCTCTCAAATTTATTTTCCAGCACTTTTGTTGAGAATTTCATCAATCCTGTCATAGTATTTTGTTTCTAAAGCTCTGTCAATTTCACTATTTTAAAAAATATCACCTTATTATTTAAGTATTGCAGTATCTTTTAGGAGATATTTTGTCTTCTCTCTCATTCCCTCCGTGGTCCATAGTTCTTCAAGGTGCTTTTTTTCCTTTTTCTGTGATTTAGTTCCTGTTTTTCCTGCCAGAGTCTTTCCCCATATGTTATATTTTTCCTTCTTCTTGCTCATATTAGAGTAAGGCCCTAAAAATTTTGTTATAAGTTACTTGCCTGTCGATGGGGTCAACTGAGGATTTTGCTATAGGATGATCTGGCTGTACACTTTTGTGTAGGGATCCTGCATATGTTTAGGTCTTTTCTCTAGGGCTAGTTAGATGTCACACACATGCACACACACACACACACAAAATCTTTCATATTCCTGCTTGAAGTTGTAAAAGTACTGTCAGAATTTTCAAACAAAATTTGGGAAAATTTCATTTAGTATGTAAATTTAGTTTAACTTACTTGGTCTGTTTTCACAATGGCACAGAAAACCACAGTTGTGCCTGGTGTACTTTTGCCCGAGGCGCCTCTGTATTTTGTTAAAAAATAACTTTTAAAAATTATTGCAGTGAAAAACTCACATAACATAAAAGTAGTTGTTTTAAAGTAAACAATTTGGTGGTGTTTAGCACATTCACAGTGTTGTGTAAATGCTACCTCTATATAACAAAATATATTTATCATCCACAAAAGAAATCCAGTACCAATGAAGCATTTTCTCCTCTCTGTAAGCTGTGGCAGCCACTGATCTGCTTTCTATCATTATGGATGTACTTCTTCTGAATATTTTCTAGAAATGAAATCATACAATAAGTAACTTTCTAAAAAGTATTTTTATTGACATATAGTTGATTTACAATATATTAGTTTCAGCTGTACAGCATAATATTTTTGTATTTTATAGCTTATACTTCATCAGATGTTCCTACAAGATAATAGCTATAATTCCCTGTGCTGTAAAATAAATCCTTGTTGCCTATTTTATACATAGTAGTTCTATCTCTTAACCCCATATCCCTATCTTTCCCCTCCTCCTTTCCCTCTCACCTCCAGTAACCACTAGTTTATTTCCTTTATCTGTGGCTTTATTTCTGTTGTGCTATATACATTCATTTGTATTATTTTTTTAGATTTCACATAGAGTGGTATCATACAGTAATTGTCTTCTTCTGACTTTTTTCACTAAGCATATTCTCTAGGTCCATCCATATTGTTGCAAATGGTTGCATTTTGTTCTCTTTTATGGATAAAAGAGAATATAGGCTTCCCCGGTAGCTCAGTTGGTAAAGAATCTTGCCTGCAATGTAAGAGACCCTGGCTCCATTTCTAGGTCAGATAAGGGACAGGCTACCCACTCCAGTATTCTTGGACTTCCCATAGGCCCAGTTGGTAAAAAATCCTCCTGCGATGTGGGAGACCAGGGTTCGATCCCTGTTTGGGAAGATCCCCTGAAGGGTATGGCAACCCATTCCAGTATACTTGCCTGGAGAATCCCCATGGACAGAGGAACCTGGGGGGCTATAATCCATGGGGTTGCAAAGAGTCAGACATGACTGAGAAACTTTCACTTCACTTTACTTCATATATACATATATATATATATGTATATATTTATACACACACACACACATACATACACCATGCCTTCTTTATCCATTCATCAGTTAATGGACATTTGGGATACTTCCATATCTTGGTTATTGTAAACAGTACTGCTGTGAACATTGGGATGGGTGGTGGGTGTATATTTTCAAAGCAGTATTTTTGTATTTCCTGGATATATACCCAGGAGAGGAACTTCTGGATCATATGATACTTCTATTTTTAGTTTTTGAGGAATGTCCATACTGTTTTCCATAGTGGCTGCAGCAATTTACATTCTTACCAACAGTGTACATTGGTTTCCTTTTTTCCACATACTCTCCAACATTTGTTATGTGTGTTCTTTGGATGATAGCCATTCTGAGAGGTATGAGGTGATAACTTGCCTTCATTTTTATTTGCATTTCTCCAGTAGTTATGTTGAGTATCTTTTCATGTGTTCGTTAGCCTTCTTCAGAAAAATTTACATTCAGGTTTTCTGCTCATTTTTTTCTTTGGGTAATTTTTTTCATTGTGTTGTAGGAACTGTTTATATATATATATATAGGATGGGTAAAGTTCCACAAATGCGCAACCTGTCAAGACTGAATCAAGAAGAAACAGACAATTTGAACACATAGATCAGTAATAGTGAAATTGAATTTATAATTTTAAAAACTCCCAGCATGAAGTCCAGTACCAGACAGCTTCACAGGAATATTCTACCAAAAACATAACAAAGAATTAATATTTATCCTTTTCAAACTGTTCCCCAAAATGAAGAAAGAACACTTGTTGCTTAGTTTAAAAGAGTACTTTATATATTCTGGATACTAAACTCCCTACTAGGTGTGAAGTAATATCCATTGTGGTTTTGACCTGTGTTCCTTTAATGACCAATGATACTGAACATTTTTACATGTGCTTGTTGGCCATTTGCATATCTGCTTTGGAGAAGCATTTATTCAAGCACTATACCCATTTTAAAATTTTGTTGTTGTTCTGTTGCTTAGTTAAAGAGTACTTTATTCTGAATACTAATTCCTTATCAGATATGTGATTTGCAAGGATTTTTTTTCCTATTTTGTATGTTGTATTTTCACTTTTTTCGTACTCTTTTGCACAAAAGTTTTTAATTTTGATTAAGTATGGTTTATTTTTTTTCCTTTATGGCTCATGCTTTAGGTGTCAATCTCAGAAGCCACTGTCAAACTCCTATGTCTTCTATGAGTTTTATGGCTTTAGCTCTTCTGTTCAGGTTTTTATCCATTTTGAGCTAATTTTTGTACATGGTGTAAGGCATGGGTTCAACTTGTATTATCTTTCTTAAAAACATATTCCTTTGATCTTATACTGAGGCTGGAGTCAGTTTTTACTCTTCTGTGTGGGCTCTTGGAAAGGATTTGGTGTTCTATCTTCATAGACTTTGATTAATCCACTTGTTTTCAGCCTCACCTTTGTTCCTATTGCCAGAAATCCTTGAAATAAATATTTTCTGAATATTTGGGATCTTTAGCACAATTTATGCTGCCTCTTAATTTTTCTCACTCCTGGTCAGGGTCTTGGCTATTTGCATCTGTTAAGTCAATCCATTTGTCTTTCTACTCTGCCATTTCCAAAAAGATTTTACTACTATCTCCTTTACTGTTATTTTTATTCCTTGGTTTTATGCCTTAATCCTTTTCACTGTCCTTGTATTGAACTTTTCAGAAAGGAAAGATATAATGAGTTATTGAATTTTCTTTGAATATGCCATCTTTTACCTTAGGATTCCTCATTGGTTACTACTATAATGTGTTTTTTTCCACCATTAGTGGATGGAATTTTTCTTCAAAGTATGAAGAGAATTGAAGAAAAAAATTTGTTCTTTTTTTTCTACATTGTGGAAGAATTTTAACAAATTGGTAAAATTTCCATGATGTTAAATGAAAAAAGCAGAATACCAAATGCAGAACATATGAACAGCATTAATATATGGAGAATGACACTCTAAGGATGACTTTCTATCCTTTTATTTATGTGCTTACTTTTCATGTTTTATTGAAGTATAGTTGGTTTATTATGTTAACTTTGAATGTACAGCTAGTGATCTGATAATAAAATACCTTAAAAAATGATCAGAACAAGTCCAGTAACCAGCTGTCACCATACAAAATTGTTACTGCAGCATTATGAACTATATTCCTTATGTTGTATATTATGTGCTAAGTCACTTCAGTCATGTTCAACTCTTTGAGGCTTTGTGGACTGTAGCCCACCAGGCTCCACTGTCCGTGGGATTCTTCAGGCAACAATACTGGAACAGGTTGCACTGCCCTACTCCAAAGGATCTTCCCGACCCAGGGATCAAACCTGCATCTCTTATGTCTCCTGCTAGTAAGTTCTTTACCACTAGTGCCACCTATTTATTTTATAACTAAGTGTATATCTTAACCCTCTTTCCTATTTTACCCATCTCCTTACCCCCTTACCTCTGGCAAAAATCAGTTTTCTGCATATATGAATATGTTTTTGTTTTCTTTTATTTGTTTTGTTTCTTAGATTCTACATAAAAATGAGATCATATGGTATTGTCTTTCTCTGTCTGACTTAGTCCACTGAGCATAATACCTGCTAAGTCTATCCATGTTATAGCAAGCGGCAAAACTTCATTCTTTTTATGCCTGAGTAATATTCCATTACCATATTTTCTTCATACACTCATCTATCAGGGAGCATTTAGGTTGTTTCCATATTTTGGATATTATAAATAATGCTGCATTGTACATAAGGTTGCATGTATCTTTTTGATGAAGAATTTTTGTTTTCTTCTGGTGAATATCCATAAGTTGAATTATTTGATCGGAGGAGAAGGGGATGACAAAGGACGAGATGATTGGATGGCATTACTGACTTGATGGACATGAGTTTGAGTAAACTCTGGGAGTTGGTGATGGACAGGGAAGCCTGGCGTGCTGCAGTCCATGGGGTCACATAGAGACAGACACGACTGAGCAACTGAACTGACTGATGGTAGTTAAAAATCTCCATACTGTTTTCCATAGTGGATGCATTGCTAACAGTTTTTATATTTTTGATTCTAGCCCATTCTGAGATGATATCTGATTATAATTTTTATTTGCATTTCCTCAATAATTAATGATGCTGAGTATATTTTAATGTGACTGCTACCAGTCTGTATGTTTTGTTTGGGAAAATGTCTATTCAGGTCCTTTGCCCTTATTGAATCAATTGTTGGCTTTTGATATTTAGTTGCATGATTTAACCCCTTATTACATATATCATTTGCAAATGTTTCTCCCTATCAGTAGGTTCCCTTTTTGTTTATTTGATGGTTTCCTTCACTGTACATGAACTTTTCTGTTTGATATAGTCCCATATGTTTATTTGTTTTTGTTTTCCTTGCCTGAGGTGATTGAAAAAAATAATTACAAGGTTGATGTCAAAGAGCATAACATCTATATTTTTTCCAGGAATTTTATGGTTTCAAATCTTCTATTCAAGCATTTAATCCATTTGAGTCTTTTGTTTTTTTCTGTACATGATATGAAAAAGAGGTCCAGATTCATTTCTTTGAATGCATCTGTCCAGGTTTCTAAGCATCATTTATTATAGATGCTATCTTTTCCAAATTCTTGTTTAATTTGTTGAAAATTAATTGACCATGTAAGAGTCAGTTTATTTCTGGGCTATCTATTATCTTCCCTTGATCTACGTGTCTGTTTTTGTGCCGGTACTATACTGTTTTGATTACTGTAGCTTCGTATTATAGTTTGAAGTCTAGGAGTCCAGCTTTGTTTTCTTTCTCAAAATTGCTTTGACTATTTGGAGTCTTTTGTGGTTACATACAAATTTTAGGATTATGTATGGAAAAATTTCATTGTTATTTTGGTGGAGATTGCATTGAATCTGTAGATTGCATTGAGTAATATGGATATTGTAACAATATTTGTTCCTCCCATTCATGAGCACAGTAAATCTTTCCATATGTTTGTATCATCTTCAGTTTATTTCATCAGTGTGTTATAGTTTTCAGAGTACAAGTCTTTTACCTTCTTGGTTAGTTTTATTCCTAGGTATTTTGATACAATTTTCTACATTTGTTTTTCTCATAGGTTGTTATTAGTGTATAGAAATACTACATAATTCTGTATATTAATTTTTCTATCCTACAAAATTGCTAAGACCATTTATTCTCATAGCTTTTTTTTTTTTTTGGATGGAGTCTATAGGATTTCTATGTATTGGATCATGCCATCTTCAAACAGTAGCAGTTTTACTTATTCCTTTCTCTTTTGGATTTATTTCATTTCTTTTTCTTATATAACTGCTCTAGCTAGGAAGACCAATACTAAGTTAAATAAAAGTAGCAAGAATGGGCATCCTTATTTTGTTCTTAGAGGAAATACATTCATACCATTGATTATGATAATGATTGTGGGTTTATCATATATAGCCTTTATATGTTGAAGTATAGTCCCCATATCCACTTTATTGAGAATGTTTATTATGAATGGCAGTTGAATTCTGTCAGAATATTTTTCTGCATATATTGAGATTGTCACATGATTTTTATTCTTCAGTTTCTTAATATAGTGTATCACGTTGCTTAATTTGCTAATATTGAAACATTCTCATATGCCTGGAGTTAATATCACTTCATCATGACATATGCTCCTTTTGATGTATTGTTAAATCTGATTTTCTAAAATTTTGTTGAGGATTTTTACATGTATGTTCATCAGAGATACTGGTCTGTAGTCTTTCATTATTTCACTGTATGGTTTTGTTATCAGGGTGATGGTGACCATGAAGAATGAGTTTGGAAATGTTCCTCCCTCTTAAGTTTTTTGGAATACTTTAAGAATGATAGGTATTAAGTCTTCTTTGAAATGTTTAGTAGAGCTCATCTGTGAAGATATGTAGTTGTACACTTTTGTGTTGAGAGCTGTGTTGTGTTAGTCGCTCAGTTGTGTCCGACTCTTTGTGACCCCATGTACTGTAGCCTGCCATGCTGCTCTGTCCATGGAATTCTGTTGGCAGGAATACTGGAGTGGATTGCCATTCCTTTTTCCAGTTGAGAGCTATAAATAATTATTTATTGTTTCACTACTAGTAACTGGTCTGTTCAGATTTTTTATTTCTTCATGATTCAGTCTTGGGAGATTGCATATTTCAAGGAATGTGTCCATTTTTTTCTAGATAACCTAATTTAGTGGTGTATAATTCTTTGAAGTTGTCTCTCAAATTATTGATATCTATGGTATTGGTTGTAACTTCTCTTTCAGTCCTGATTTTATTTGGGTTCTCTCATATACACTAACACATGCTCTCTCCCTCTCTCCCTTCCTCTTTCATGTTTTATGTTTCTTGATGAATCTAGCTAAAGGTTTATTGTTTATTATTTCAACAACTACTCTTAGTTTCTTGATCTTTTCTATTTTTAAGTCTTCATTTATTTCCACTCTGATCTTTAATATTTCCTTTCTTTTACTAATTTTGGATTTGTTGTTGTTGTCATTCCAGTTCCATAGGTGTAATGTTAGATTGTTCATTTGAGATTTTTGTTTCCTAAGTTAGGCCTGTATTGTTACAAATTTCCATCTTAGAAATGCCTTTGTAGTGTCCCATTATTTTGAAATATTGTATTTCTATTTCCATTTGTCCATGGTATTTTTAAATCTTATCTGATTTCCTCAGTGATTCATTGGCTATTTAGTAGTATGTTGTCTAGATTCCACGTGTTCATGCTTTTCCTTGTAGTTGATTTCTAGTCACATACCATGGTCAGAAAAGATACTTCATATAATCTCAATCTTACTCAGTTTTGTTGAATTTGTTTTGTGGCCCAGCATGTGATTTATCCTGGAGAATGTTCTATGTGCATTTGAAAAGAATGTCTATTCTGCTGTTTCTGGATGAAATGTTCTGTAGAGATCTATTAAATTCAGGTCATTAAATGTGCCATGTGAAGCTAGTGTTTCATATTCACTTTCTGTCTGGATGATTTGCCATCAAACTAACTGGGGTATTAAAGTTTCATATTGTTATTTCATTGCTGTCAATTTCTCCCTTGTCTGTTAATATTTGTTTTATGTATTTAGGTTCTCCAATGTTGGGGTTTTATATTGGAATATAGTTAATTAACAATGTTGTGTTAGTTTCAAGTATACAGCAAAGTGACTCAGTAATGCATATACATGCATATATTCTTTTTCAAATTCTTTCCCCGGAGTTCCCTGGGCTGTACGGTAGGCCCTTGTTGGTTATCTCTTTTAAATATAGCAGTGTGTACATGGCAGTATTTTTGAAATCAAATGGAAACAAAGGAAGTGTCAAGAATACATGGAGCCTCTGTGCAAAGTTACAAGTTTCTTTTCCTGCTGAAAATCCTCATGGATTTTTTGTTCTTATTAATTGCACAGCGTATTGCACTTTGTTTACATGAAAAAGACCCTTCTAATAGATGTAACACAGAACTTCCTATCATCACCAAGGAAAAATCTCAACACAGTGGTGAAATTTTATTTGATATCAGATGAGTTTGCTCCACTACTGATCTGTGCTTCTTTTTGAAAGAGGGTAAGACTATTTACATTACTTTGGAAGCCCCACTAAAAGCTAGAAAGGATTTTCAAAGAAAATATGACTATACAGATAGTTACACTAAAGTATTAGTGATACCGGAAACTTCCATCAACATAAAATTGACAAAAATTTTCATGTTTATAGACATAGACACAAATATACACATATATGTAATTTTCCTGAAAGATATGAAATATACATAGAAAGACTATTTAGTTAAATAAACAACTATGACAAAAAGACATTGTCTTTAGATGATTTTTTTCATTCTTATTTTCTTTTTTACATTCTTCTAAATGTTCTATAACCAACATACAAATGTGAACATGTTTGTGTATATGAAAGTGAAGTGAAAGTGAAGTCGCTCAGCTGTGTCCAACTCTTTGCGACCCCATGGACTGTAGCCCACCTGGCTCCTCCATCCATGGAATTTTCCAGGCAAGAGTACTGGAGTGGGTTGCCATTGCCTTCTCCAGGGGATTTTTCTGACCCAGGGATTGAACCCAGGTCTCCTGCATTGCAGGCAGATGCTTTACCATCTGAGCCACCAGGGGGAGGTTCTATAACTAACATACAAATGTAAACATGTTTGTGTATGTATGTCAAATCAAAACTTCAAGAATATTTCTCATAGTTTGCTGTATAAGAAAATGTATTACTGACTATTAACAAGTTCAAGGTAATTTCTGCCCTGATGAAACACAGAAATTGTTTCTGTATAATATTTCAAGTAGATAATTCAACTAAAATTTTCAATTTTTCAGTAATTGAAATTTATTTCAATAATTCAACTGAAATTTATTGAGTATATATTATGTATAAGGCACTGTGTTATGAACAGTGGCAAATACAGAGGGAAATAAAATATTATTCTTGTCTTCAAGAATATATATTCAACACTGAATTTAGTATATAGAATAATATACTGTATACTAGTATATAGATAGCTCAGTTGGTAAAGAATCCACCTGCAATGTGGGAGACCTGGGATCGATCTCTGGGTTGGGAAGAACCCCTGGAGAAGGGAAAGGCTACCACTCCAGTATTCTGGCCTGGAGAATTCCGTGGATAGTATAGTCCATGGTGTCGCAAAGAGTTTGACTCGATTGAGCAACTTTCACTTTCACTTACATAGTATATGTTCTAATACATATACAAACGTGGTAATGAAACAGAGGTTCTGTGAACTATGGCACTGTTTTTGAAAATTGCCAGTACATGAGAATCACCTGGGGAAATTATTAAAGATGAAGATTTCTTATCCCTTCCCTAGTAGTCCTATGATTAGAAATTTATATTTTAGTAACTCCCTCAAGATAATGCTTCAAAGGACACTGAAATAAATGATAATGAAATGAGCACTGATATAAGAGATACACATATTTAACATGTCTCTTTGTTTCTGTCTGTTACCAGGATATGTTTGGGCAACATTTTAAACCTTAAATATTCACATTTCATATACATAAATTGAGATAATCATTATTACATTATAGGGATATTATAGGTAATATACATAATATTCCCAAGTGATCCAGAGCAGTCTAAAGTACACACAGCAGGTACTCTCAGGTATATAATGTGGAAGTCTTAAACCATGGCCCAGTGGTAGACTGAGAAAAGAAATTCTGAATCAGATGAAGCAAGAGAAACAATCAGAGAAGCTTTATGTAGAAAGAGAAATTAGATTGGGTCTTGAATGTTGAGAAAAACTTTGATAAACTAAGATAAGAAAGAAATATCTTCTAGTCAGTAAAAACATGGTGGTGAGAAAAAAAACCAGGTGTGGTTTGAGAGCTGTGGATGTGACAGAGCAGAGAAAGTTTGGATTGTCGTGGAAGACAAATGTGAAAATAGGTCTTCTGGGCAGATCATAAAGCATCTTGACAATCCACATAGTGATCTTTAAATTACTTTAAATAGTGGTAAGTTTAACTCCATTTGAACAAGGAGGTGATTAGGGCACATAGGGTTTTAACACAGTGATTTGCTGCTCACATATAAGTTGTATTAAAGGGATGAGAGGATAGAGGTAGGGAGAACAGTCCACAGGCTATGGTAGTAAGTCAAATCACCAGTTACAAGTGTCTGAACTCAGGTAATGAAGAGGAAATGGAAAAATGAAGTGACATATGAGGGATATATCTGAAAAGATTAGATAGAACCTAGAGAAAAGTGATGTGAAAGTTGAGAAGAAGCAGTTTAAAGTTGATCAAGAAGTTTTGAGGTTGAGTGAATAAAAGATTATGATTTCATTTTAAAAACACAGAGCAGAGTAAGAGAAATAATCTGAGAAAAGAAATGATGATCTATTAAGTGGAAGTTCTGGAAGAATAATCCAGTGGCAAAGTCCAACAGGAATGTAGCAGTGAGGTTCCAGATGAAGAACTGGAGGCGAAAAAGAATCAAAGGTCATTCTCATGAAAGCAAGAAGGTGAAGATACAGGAGTGATGTAATTTTTCTAAATGTTATTATATTAAGGCCAATGTTAATCAGGCTGTGTGCCAGGCATTTTCTAAGTACTTGTTATACTTTGTATCATTTATGTTCACAACAACCCTGAGAGGAAGGCATTCTTATTATAACCATTTTATAAAGCGTGGGACAGATTGAGAGACAGTGCTTGCCAGAGGTCATATGGCAGAGTTGGGGTTTAAACCCAGGCAAATTGCCAGAGTGAACATCAACATTTTAGGAATCAGTGAACTAAAATGGACTGGAATGGGTGAATTTAACTCAGATGACCATTATATCTACTACTGTGGGCAAGAATCCCTTAGAAGAAATGGAGTAGCCATCACAGTCAATAAAAGAGTCCAAAATGCAGTACTTGGATGCAATCTCAAAAACGACAGAATGATCTCTGTTCGTTTCCAAGGCAAACCGTTCAATATCACGGTAACCCAAGTCTATGCCCTGCCCAGTAATGCTGAAGAAGCTGAAGTTGAACGATTCTATAAAGACCTACAAGACCTTCTAGAACTAACACACAGAAAATATGTCCTCTTCATCCCAGGGACAGAGGAGCCTGGTGGGCTGCCCTCTATGGGGTCGCACAGAGTTGGACACGACTGAAGCGACTTAGCAGCAGCAGCAGCAGCATTATAGGGGACTGGAACAAAAGTAGGAAGTCAAGAGCTACCAGGAGTAACAGAAAAATTTTGCCTTGGAGTACAAAATGAAGCAGGGCAAAGGCTAACAGAGTTTTCCTTAGAGAACGCACTGGTAATAGCAAACACCTTCTTCCAACAACACAAGAGAAGACTCTACACATGGACATTACCAGATGGTCAATACTGAAATCAGATTGATTATATTCTTTGCAGCCAAAGATGGAGAAGCTCTATACAGTCAGCAAAAACAAGACTGGGAGCAGACTGTGGCTCAGCTCATGAACTCCTTATTGCCAAATTCAGACTTAAATTGAAGAAAGTAGAGAAAACCACTGGACCATTCAGGTATGACCTAAATCAAATCCCTTACGATTATACAGTGGAAGTGACTAATAGGGTCAAGGGATTAGATCTGATGGAGTGCCGAAGAACTATGGAGAGAGGTTCATGACATTGTCCAGGAGGCAGGGATCAAGACCATCCCCAAGAAAAAGAAATGCAAGAAGGTAAAATGATTGTCTGATGAGGCCTTACAAATAGCTGAGAAAGGAAGAGAAGCTAAAGGCAAAGGAAAAAAAGAAAAATATACCCATTTGAATGCAGAGTGCCAAGAATAGAAAGGAGAGATAAGAAAGGCTTCCTCAGTGATCAATGCAAAGAAATAGAGGAAAACAATAGAATGGGGAAGACCAGAGATCTCTTCAAGAAAATTGGAGATACCAAGGGAACATTTCGTGCAACTATGGGCTCAATAAAGGACAGAAATGGTATGGACCTAACAGAAGTGGAAGAAATTAAGAAGAGGTGGCAAGAATACACAGAAGAACAATACAAAAAATATCTTCATGACCCAGATAAGCACAATGGTGTGATCACTCACCTAGAACCAGACATCCTGGAATGTGAAGTCAAGTGGGTCTCAGAAAGCATCACTATGAACAAAGCTAGTGGAGGTGATGAAATTCCAGTTGAGTCTTTCAAATCCTAAAAGATGATGCTGTGAAAGTGGTGCACTCAATATGCCAGCAAATATGGAACACTCAGCAGTGGCCACAGGACTGGAAAGGTCAATTTTCATTCCAATCCCAAATAAAGGCAGCACCAAAGAATGCTCAAACTACCGCTCATTTGCACTCATCTCACACGCTAGTAAAGTAATGCTCAAAATTCTCCAAACGAGGCTTCAACAGTACTTGAACCATGAACTTCCAGATGTTCAAGCTGGATTTAGAAAAGGCAGAGGAACCAGAGATCAAATTGCCTACATCTGCTAGATCATCGAAAAAGCAAGAGAGTTCCAGTAAAACATCAACTTTTACTTTATTGACTATGCCAAAGCCTTTAACTGTGTGGATCACAATAAACTCTGTAAAATTCTGAAAGAGATGGGAATACCAGACCACCTGATCTGCCTCTTGAGAAATCTGTATGCAGGTCAGGAAGCAACAGTTAGTACTGGACATGGAACAACAGACTGGTTCCAAATCAGGAAGGGCGTATGTCAAGGCTGTATCTTGTCTATTTATTTAACTTATATGCAGAGTACATCATGCGAAATGTCAGGCTGGATGAAGCACAAGCTGGAATCAAGATTGCTGGGAAAAATATCAATAACCTCAGATATGCAGATGACACCACCCTTATGGCAGAAAGCACAAAAGATTAAAGAGCCTCTTGATGAAGGTGAAAGAGGAGAGTGAAAAAGTTGGCTTAATAATTAACATTCAGAAAGGTAAGATCATGGCATCCAGTCCCATCAATTCATGGCAAATAGATGGGAAAACAATGGAAACAGTGAGAGACTTTATTTTTAGTGGCTCCAAAATCACTGCTGATGGTGATTGCAGCCATGAAATTAAAAGGTGCTTGTTCCTTGGAAGAAAATTATGACCAAACTAGATAGCATATTAAAAAGCAGAGACATTAATTTGCTGACAAATGTCTGTTTAGTCAAAGCTATGGTTTTTCCAGTAGTCATGTATGGATGTGAGAGTTGGAGTGTAAATAAAGCTGAGCACTGAAGAATTGATGCTTTCGAACTGTGGTGTTGGAGAAGACTCTTGAGAGTCTCTTGGACTGCAAGGAGATCCAACCAGTCCATCCTAAAGGAGATCAGTCCCGAATATTCATTGGAAGGACTGATGCTGAAGCTGAAACTCCAATACTTTGGCCACCTGATGCAAAGAACCGAATCATTGGAAAAGACCCTGATGCTGGGAAGGATTCAAGGCAGGAGGAGAAGGGGATGACAGATGATGAGATGGCTGGATAGGATCACTGAAGCGATCGATGGACATGAGTTTGAGTGGACTCAGGGAGTTGGTGATGGACAGGGGAGCCTGGAATACTGCAGTCCATGGGGTCACAAAGAGTCAGACAGGACTGAGCGACTGAACTGAACTGAAACTTGCTCCAAATTATGTGTTCTCAACCTTGATCTTTTGCTGCTCTCAACAGAAAATACAGTGGGAAAAGAGATAAGTCCAAAGCTAGAACCTTTAGGAACACCCCTGTTAAAGTCTGAGTGGAGAAAACACATACCTCAGCATCAGATTGAAAACAAAACAAGACAACAAAGTGATCTGGATACAAAGAGAAGAAGGGGAAGGGAAAAGAAACAGCTGTCTAGTAATGAAATACAGTATACAAAGGGCAGAGAAGATGGTCTTCATTTTTTTTTTTCTCTTACAACTGAGGAGAAATGTCTCTGGTAATTAAAAAAAAAATTTTTTTTGATCAAATGGTTTTAAGCTGGGTGCTACCTTTAATTTACCCTCCTAGTTTTTAACCTAGCCATATTGAAGGTCATTTATAGCACTTAAGGAAAGCATGCTAGGATATAGAAGGGCAGTAAAATTAAATCCAAGAGAAAATTAAATCTGAAAATTAAATCTGACTGGATGTCATGGATGTTGCCATCTACTTGGCCCTCTCTTCCCACCAGAGAAGAGTCTCTCCATCACTTCCCATCATCTCTACATCTCTGTATTTTCAGCATTTGTTCTGTGTTCCTTTCAATTTCTGCATCACATACACCTCCCAAATGTCTCTTTAATGCCTTCACCTAGTTCACAGGTGAAGTTTTTATTAAGTTTGCTGTAAAAGAAACTTAACAAAAAGGAAGACTGTTTGAAAACCTCATGAAACTAACCTTCAAAATGATCCATATTCTATGTATGTAGGAATCATTATTATCCTCAGTTTTACTTCTTTACCAAGTGTCTTTTTAGGTAATAGTTGGTATTTCAACTGATTCCACATGTCCATTCAGACTCACATGTGTTATAAACTTAACTCCTTGTCAGAAATATTTTAATCTTTACATGTTGAACCCCTCCATTCTGCCCTTATAAACTCAAACCAACTTCTGGCCCTGGAGCCATTTGTGTGTCTAAGCACAAAGTACATGAGAAACTAGATGTAGATGGCTCATCAGAGCCATCTAAGATCAGTCTTGCTAAAGGTGCTGTATTAATCTTGGCACTTCAGTTTTCATGGTGGTTTGGGGGTTCTTGGAGTTTCCCTGTTCAAACCAGGTGTTAGCTAAGGGTTGCTAACTCCTTGTAGATATCAGTGAACTAATCTGCCTATGCAGTTGACAATGGACTACAGTTATTCCCATGGTAGATTAGAGATCCCTAGAGCTAATTTCCTTTGGTCACATCCATTTCCAGCTTCCACTTCCATTTTCATCCTTCTTGGTTCCACTCTATCTCTACCCAAATTTAAAACTCAACCGTTTACTGGATTTAACTGAAAACTCTACTCACATTTACACTTTATGAGAAGAATAATTCTGCTGAAGGTTTACAGAAGAAGTTGTGTAAAGAAGTTTTAATTGGGTCCTGCATACCGTTCTGCCTCCTTCCTTACATATCTCCTTCTCTCGATTTAGTTTTATTTATTCCTTCCTTTTTTTTTCCCTTGGGTAGAACTGGATTCACTACTTTCTCTAAAATCTTGGCCATTATTGATGCCTTTAGCATCTGAAATTTTTTCCTAAGAACATGTCACTGCTGGTATTTCAAGTAATTACAATATTCTTCCTAAGAGGCACTTATGTGAATAAAATTTTCTCCATTTTGTTACACTATGAGACCTGTTTCCATGCTTTTACACACACACATGACCTCCTTGTGTTCTCCAAGTTTCCTTTCAAGTGAGCTCCTCTTGATTTGTCTCTTTGCCTGAACAGTAAGTTGTTCTAGATCTTTGCCAGGTTAGTCTGTTGACTGACAGTATTACTGTCATGCCTGTGCCATTGGGAAATTTGCATGTCCTCCAGCCTTCATTTAGTCACTAACTCCTGAGCACCCCTCTCTCAAATGGTTCACTCCTTTCCTTGAGTCCAAGTTATGACACCCAGTATTTGCCTCACCTTGTGGATGTTCACCTTTCCCAATTTCATCCATCTTACTTCATTCAACTTCCTCAATCCAAGTTCTGGCACCATGAAAATGCTCAACAAATATTTATAATCAATGATGAATGCACATGACTCTTTTTGCTTCAGGAATCCCATGCATGGTCTGGTTACTGCAGCGTGGGTCTCTCCTAGGCTGTTCTGCTGTACCAAGAAGCATCTGGGGTTATGTTTTAATGCTATAGTCCAGAAGACATACATTACAACTAGGCTTTGATGACATGAAATGTAATTTTGAAGCAAAATCCAAAAGAAATGAGAACTAGTTTAAACCTAGGTATAGCTTGTTTGTTTGTTTTTTTTATACCCAGCATTTTGAAAAGGATTTCTTGTCATCTTGCCTTAAACAGAGCAACCCAAGAAAGTTGTGAGTACCTAGTTCTATGAATAAGATTATAATTATTTCAAATTGGCTTTATATTTCTTCTCAACAGTGATCTGCTGGGACTATGTTGGCAGTCCAGTGGTTAAGACTCTGTGCTTCCACTGCAGGAATCAGGGGATCAATTCCTGTTTGGGGGAACTAAGGTCCCACATGCCTTGTGATGTGGAAAAAAAAGTGACCTACTCTAACCCAATAATTCAACTATTTATTTATCTTTGGAAAAAGTCTGCAAATATGCACCAGGAAATCCATATAAGAATGTTCATGAAATTAGAATTAATGTTAAAGAACTAAAAACAGCTTAAGTATTCATGTTCAGAAAAATCAATAAATAACTTGTATAGAATTCTGTTGCATAAAAACATAGCAGTGAAAATGGACTACCAATGCATTCATCTACATAGATAAAGTATCTTGTTAAGTGAAGGAGCAAGTTCCAGAAGGCTCTATAAAATATGGCATTGCTTTTATAATGCACTAAAACAAGTGAAAGCAAAATAGTGTTTGGGCAGTTGTTCCCCCCCACCCCCACCCTAGTGACTTAACCAAGAAGAGTAAGAATTCCTCCAATTATGAGGAAGAAGAGATAGACTTGAGTAAGTCAACATTTTACCTTGTAAGTCTTAATCATAGTGAATTGTCATTCTGTCCAAAATCTGGGAAATTAAGGCATCAATTTTTCATGGAAAAAACTGGAAAAATACTACCCTCCAAGAATAGAACACTGGAGAACTACATGGCTAAAGATGATCTGGTAACTTCTCTTGGAAATTCTTTCCAGCTGCATGAGACTGAAAACTCACTGAACTCTGGACACAGTAGGGGAGAATAAGTGACCTGCAAAAATAGATTTAAGGAGCAAAAGTGTACTTAAAATATTACAGAGAGAAAAGAATCAGAAATGTCCCCCTAAGGCTGGAAAGAAAAGCACTAATAATCAAGGGAATGCAAACCAAAACTAGTCAACAAGTTGATCAAATTGGGGAATAAGAAATTAGACTATACATTTTAATATTGTGTATTCATCTCCATTATTAGAAGAGTTTTATATTGATACAATGCTCTAGGAAAACTTTTGACAATTTATAGCAATTATATTAAAAACAATTATACCCTATGACTAGTCATGCTAATTTTTATAGATGTAATTCCAAGCTTGTTTATTACATTATTATTAATGATGTGAAAAATTAGGAAAAGCATGATTATCTGATAATAGTATATTGCAACATTTATGACACATCCAGATGATAAAATATTATCTTTAAAATTTCTTACAGTATTCACAGCATGGAGACTTATTCCTGATATCATTAGAAACTGATATTATAAATAGATTGTATTTTAATCTTGGCATGATGTCAACGGTATAAATATATAGGAACATAATCAGGAAAATTGTTTTCCTACAGGTATTGACATTGGTAAATTTCACCCTACTTATATTTTCAAGGTTTTCTAACTTATCTACAGTGTATAGTTTTTAAAAACCTTAAATAACAAGAAACCAGAAAACTTTAAAAATGGTGTGTTGAAGCGTTAGATAATTTTCCTTTCAACTCTTCCAGCTAAGTCTTCACTGTGGTGGAAAGAATATACACTAAGCACCAGGAGATCTAATTTCACTACTAACTAACCAGCTTTGTTAGAAAATCTCTTTGAGCCTATTTCTTTTGTCTTTAAAGTGTCCAGCCTCTCTCAGAGGGATTTTATGAGGATCAAATGGCATAATGTATTTGTAATCTCTTTAAAAGTACAAAGTGCTATACTAAGGCTGTTGAGAGAGCATTCCCTTCCCAAATACTCACTGGAAACTCATAGGCAACTTGTCAGAAAAGCACATTGTACTTTGGTAAGAGTAGACGTGTGATTCACATACCTTGTCTGAAATGAAGTGAACTTTAGTCATTTAAGTGGGCAAAGTGGACCAAGAATCCAGAGAGTCAAATATAAAATTTATTTAATTCTCCAGAGTCAAACAGGTAGCTAAATGCTGTTACTTGACTTGTATTCCAGGAAGGAAGTCAGGAGGAGTAGACTGATAGGGAGGTTTGTGACCCAAGGGGAAATATGACATCTGAAAGAAGAGACAACAGAGGAAAGGGAGAAAACCCTATGAACACTTAAAACCTGGACCATGCTAACCTGATAAAATAAACAGTTTGGTTCTTCACTTAGTTTTAATGTTTTTTTTTTTTTTAATAGCACCTTAAAACAATGATTTGATTGGAGTGCCATGGGCAGAGTAGAAAAAACAGATGGTTCTGGTGAAGGCTAAGAAAGCTGGGGAAGTTAACAGCCTATTGAAAATGAACTCCTAGATAAATTTGACTTTCACTTATGGGTGATGCAGAGAGGATTAAATCTGAAATCTACCACCTGGTAACTCAAGGGTCTTCATTCTGACAGTCCCTGTCACAATCGAAAGCCAAGTGATTAATACAAGAATCGGATGTGCTAATTATCATGTAGAATACAGAAACTCTAATTCTCTGACAGCCTGGAAATGTCACTTCTCAAAGAAGGAAAACACTATAATCATAAGTCAGAATCATTTTGAGTGCCCAGTAACGTCATGGTTTCAAATCGGTGATTTCCATAATTAGGTACATGTTCATTTCATTAGATCATGTGGGAGAAACTATGGAAAAATCTTTTGCTTTTTGATTATAAAAGCTAATACAATGCGCAGTTACACTTTTATTACTGAGTCAGGAGAAAATGACTGAAATAAATAAGATTCCCCACATGCCTCAAAACTTGTGTTGTATTGCTCAAAATCTTTTGTGATGTTTATAGTAAAAGGGGTTAAAAAGATAATCCCTAACTCTATCACATTTATAACCCAAACAAATTAAGAATGCAATTGAGATACCAAAAATGAGAATATATAGAGTCATTTTGAATAAAAGCACAAATACTAGAAGGATATTTCTTTTTAAAAAATAATCATTTACTTCTTTATTTGGGGGCTGTGTTGAATCTTTGTTGCCGTGCAGGCTTTCCTCTCGTTGCAGCGAGTGGATGCTCCTCTCTAGTTGTGGTGCGCTGGCTTCTCTTGTTGCAGAGCATGGGCTCCAGGTATGCAGGCTTCAGTAGTTGCAGCACGTGGGCTCAGTAGTTGCAGCACATGGGCTCAATAGTTGTGGCACGTTTGGCTCAATAGTTGCAGCTCCCAGGCTCTAGAGCACAGGCTCAACAGTTGTGGTACACAGGGTTAGTTGCTCCATGACATGTGGGATCTTCCTGGATCAGGGATTGAACCCTTGTCTTCTGCGTTGGTAGGTGGATTCTTTACCACTGAGCCACCAGGGAAGCCCTAGAAGTATATTTCTAGCACCTTACATTACTAAGAGAGATTTTAAGTATGTTAAGCATAATTCTGAGTGTTCAAAGACCACACACACGTGTGTGTGTGTGTGTGTGTGTGTGTATGTACATGCATGTATATAAATGCATAGGTATTTTGGTACCAAAGAAAACATAAACCCCTAGAAAGTTAATACAAACAAGGTGGGTTTGAACAGTAGAAAGAAGAAAAAATGTGTGTATATGAAACATTGATTTACATGAAGTTTAATTTCATGAATTCTTATCATTTAAAAAACTTGGATATTTTACTGGATGGATGGCATCTCAGGTACTAGAAATTTTGAACTCAGTAACATTTGAGACAAATGAGGATTTCTGAGAAGAAACAGTGCATTCCTGATTCAGAATTAACTTATAAGCAGTAGTACATTATTTAAAGTGAGAAGAGATTTATCTATCTGATCTGGCACAGATACTTCTAATCCAACTATCTCACAATAGGTCTAGTCTGGGGCTTCCCTGGCAGCTCAGTGGTAAAGAACACACCTGCCAATGCAGGAGAAATGCATTTGATCCCTGAGTCAGGAAGATCCCCTGGAGAAGGAAATGGCAACCCACTCCAGTATTCTTGTCTGGGAAATCTCATGAACAGAAGAGCCTGGTGGGTCACAGTCCATGGGGTTGCAAAAGAGTCGGACACAGCTGAATGACTAAACAACAGCAACTAGTCTGGAATCAAACAAAATCCTGAGAAGAAATGCTTACAAAGGATTTGGAACACTTTAGAAAAGTGTTATTACTAGAAAGAGGGACTTGTGAAATTTTGAGGTTTGTATTATTGTGATAGAAAGAAGCAAAAGTCTAAACATAGACCTGGTTCGTGGCACTGGCTCTGCCGTTTGGTGACTTTGGGCAAATGCACTTATCTGAGTCTGATTCTCTTACTTTGAAATGGGTAACAAATAATAATTTCCCAGACAAATTTAAAGGTTTTTAGAAGTATCAAATATATAAAATGAAATTAGTTTCAAATACATTAGGCTGTAATCAGTTCTACAAATGTCAAGTATTCTTGAGAAAACAGATATACTTTAAAAATAGATGTGCTTTTTAAAAATGGATCTACCTTTTTAATATTTTTTGGAATAGTGTTTGTGAATTAAATTCTGCAGAGGTAATACAATTTTAAATACATTAGGAGTATATTCTATTTAGAGGCATCTTACGGGATATCATTTTGTGAAACTAATAACTACCTAGCTTTTCATATACTGGATTCCTTTAAAGTCAGGTATATTTGAAGTTTCAGAATACGCAACATCTTTTTTTACCACAATAGCAATGGAAATTAGTAATTTTAAGAATTTTACCTTAAAAATTGAGAGCATTTTCTACTTAGTTTTTGGCTCCCTACACTTGGTCCAAGAAAATCATTCACTTGGTCTAGATTTTGTCATTTTTTTCTGAATAATGTGATAAGCATTTAGGATGTTCCACAAGGACAGAGTGAAAGTGGGAAATACCAAAAACCCTTGGTATTAATAGAACCCGTTAGCCATTATTTTGTGTGTTTTGTTTGCTGATGTTTATTCTGGGAAGCGTATAGAGTGTGTGCCCCATGTCTCCCACATGGTCCACTAGGCCCAATGCAGCAGATATTTAATAAATATTAGTTTAATATTCTCAGTGGTTAAACTAGATTGTAAGATTGTACAATTATTCTCCACCCTATTTCATCCTTCAGAGAAGAGTTCATTCTCTCCCCACATAGTTTTCTTTTCTGTATTTTATTCTTAGTGAAAAATTTAATAGTAGGAAACCTAACTTTTTTTTCATTTTCCAATACATCAGTCAGAAAATTGGAACTTAACTATTTTTCTAATGGCCTTCTTTGTGGCTGTGCTTACAACTGGTGAGCTTCTATAAGATCATTCTATGAAGTTACTCTCTGGTCCCTACCTCTAAGCTCTACTCTCAGATTCCTCACACATTCCTCAGCTGCCAGTTGGAAGTTAGGATGTCATGTATCCAATCCTATGAAATATATTACTGGTTAGATGAGATATGCTCCAATGTATATGATGTGTGTGCATGTGTGTTCAGTCACTTCAGTTGTGTCTGACTTTTTGCTATCCTGTGAACTGTGACCCGCTGGGCTCCTTTGTCCATGGGATTCTCCAGGCAAGAACACTGGAATGGGTTGACATGCCCTCCTCCAGAGAGCATCTTTCTGACCCAGGGATTGAACCTGCGTCTCATGACTCCTGCATTGACAGCCAGATTCTTGACCACTAGTGCTACCTGGGAAACCCTGTATATGATATATCCCTCATGAAAAATAAATGCTTATACTCTGCTGAGATCTATCTGAATGGAAAATGAGCATGAAACAAATAAATTCATACCCATTCCCATCATCAATTTTTTAAATGAAAAAGTGTTCTGGAAGCACAAATTGTACTATTTTTGAAAGTATTATACACAGCACTATTTATTTTCACACAATTTGGATGATCTGGCAAAAATCACTGACATCTTTGGTTTAGGTGTTTTTCTGTTTTACTTCTTCACAGTCTGTTTATGGGCTTGAGTGATTTTCAGAAGTGAAAATTTTCACATTTCCTGGAAACTGAATCCTATGACCATGCAGGAAATTCTTTTTTGCCTCAGTTTTTTTTTTTTTTTAATTCATTTTACTGTTGTTTGTGTTATTGGTAACAATACAATCAGGAGTCTAAAAGTAAATCTTACTGTTTTTTAGGGCAAATTTTCACTGAGGGAAAGGAGAGAAAATGCCCCAAAGGCAATATCATTGGGATATAAAAGCTAATATAATGAATAACATTTTGTAGCAGGCTTTGCTTATGCTCATTTCTCAATGAATGTTTAAGTGAAATAGTTTCTGCTGAAAAGTAATCAACTATAAGAGACTGATAGAAAAGACAAACTGTGTATCAAAATACACAGAAAAGTTGGCCAAGAAGCATAGGTAAAGAGCATAAAATAAACAGATCAAAAGGATAGTAATGAAAATGTCATGTCCCAAAGATTCTTAGGTGAAGAACATTTGAGAACAAGTGTAGTAGATGGTTTTTCAGGGTATATTTTCTGTTTGTCGATTGGTTTAGAGGATGGGTTTTGAAGTATAAGGAGGAAGGATGTTCTCAGAACCACTTTCTATTTCCTTGGACTTTTAAATATACAAAATGTTTTTAATGTATATATACAAACACACACATATATATACACACACCCACATGCACAAAGATTGATCTTTACCTTTAGAGAAAAAGCAAACTACAAAAAACTGCCCTTGCACAGCTGAGCTGCTAGCATACAAAATGGATATTCCACCAAGTGCTTTTTTCATAAAGCTCCACTGATCTGAATGAACTAGCCAATTGGAGTTTCTCTCCTCTCCTGTCTGGTCCATTGATTTCTGCCTGGACATATTGATCTCAGACTTTCTAGGTGGTTCACAAACAGCTCAGGTTAAATTAACTTGAGGACAGTGTTTGAAAATGTAGAATTACTCTCACTTTTTCATGCCTGTTATTAAGTATTGTTTCCAGAAGATCAATCTTTTAATTACATTGTGCCTCCCCATTGGTGGCTCTCAGTAACAAGAAGTGTATTGTGCACTGACTGGAAAAATAAAGAGAAGGGGAAAAAAATATCCCTTCTAGAACATTGCCTTTGCAAAAGTGACATCTCCAGGATATTGAATAGAGCCTGGTCTTTACCAGGATATCTAAAGTTGATCCTAAAATCTCTATCTCTATCAAACATTCGCCTTCATGAATTCACATTTGGGTGGAAGCACGTATACTATAATAGCTATATGCTCACTATAATAGCTATGTGTATTTGTTGTGTAATAGGAATTGTGTTAAGCATGCTAAATATTATATACTATGAAGTTGCCTCTGTTATCCTTTCCTGTTTTATGTTATTTTCCTTCTACCTTTACTGAGATATAATTGACATACCACAATGTATAAGTTTAAGGTGTACAGCATAATAATTTAACTTATTTATCTTTCCCTATTTTAGAAGTGAGGAAACTAAGGCTCCGTGATATTGGATAATTTACCTATGGCCTTCAACAATAAGTGGCAGGTTATCCTAAATTTAGTTTTGCCTTACCCCAAAGATAATGATATTAACTCTTATGATATTTTTAATATATTTTCTTTAAATAACTTAATGCACTACCATATTTTTTTTACCTTTTGTATTGTGTCTCTATTTCTGGTAAGAAGAAAGGGGCAGAAATCATCCTTAGCACTTTGCAGGAAAAACAGAAGCACAGAAAAATTGAGTAGCTTTTCCAGTGTACGTAAGAGAAGAAGAGAATTAAATGTATATATGTTCTCATTGTGAATGTCTTTTTGTTCATGAGATACTATATTAAAAATGCTGCAGATTCTTTGCAGAGTTATCCATTGGTGGAGTCCACTCTCCTTCTCCTTAGATCTGAGTGACTTAACTTGACTAGTATTATGCAGCAGAAGTATTATTCTCTTATTTCTGTGGCTTTGTAAGAAGTGCTGCGGCTACTGCCCCACCTTACTCCAGTCACTCTGGGGGAAACCAGCTGCTTTATAGGAAGTTACTCTGACACCATCATTCTGTGAGGAAGCCAGAGTGAGCCACTTAGGCCAAAAGGACAGCAAAAAAGAACCTGAACAGATCCAGCTCTTCTAACCATCTCATCCCAAGTCCCAGACAAGTGAATGAAACTGTTCTAGCCTCAGGGGCTGCAATGTGGAGAAGGATCAAGGAGTCCAACCCACAACCAGGAGCAAAACCGCAGAAATATATTACCTCTAAAGAGCTGTCCCAGATATATACAGCCATTCGAGCCATGCTATTCAGGCTCCAGTCAACATGCAAAAAGTGCACAGTGGACCAGTTGCTCCAATGAATTCTAGGATGTCATGATGCCCTGCTGTTTCTCAGACTAGTTTATCTACCCCACCATTGAGGTGCTTTATTATGGGCTTTAAATGTTTAGCTCTTTACCTATAATAGTAGACACAGATTTCTAGTGAGACATTATCTTGAGACATTGAGGGCCATGTCCCCAGGCAGATTTGAAAATCAATTACAGACTTCTGGTTTCCTGTGAAGGTAAATAAGGGACATTGATCCCTAGTGACTTTTAACTTCTCATCAAACTCTCCTTTTATGATTTGGGTTTGTCTGACTGTGGGAACATTAAAAAATTATAAGACATATGTGAGATGATAGACTTAGATATATTTTGAGAAGAGACATATGAATGCACCAATATAAATGAGATTCTGGTGATGGAAGGTGCAATATTACACACTATTCTATCTACCAAGAAGCTTTAATATTTTAAGAACAAATAGGGTGATTTGAGGTGCTTTTTCTCTGCATAATTGTGACCCTGCTCCCTTTGAATCCTATTTTTAGGGGTTACTTAGACTATTCAGAGGAGGTTTTCCTTGTAGCTCAGTTGGTAAAGAATCTGCCTGCAATGCAGGAGACCAGGATTAGATCCCTGGGTTTGGAAGATCCCCTGGAGAAGGAAATGGCAACCTACTCCAGTATTTTTGTCTGGGAAAACTCATAGACAGAGGAGCCTAGCGGGCTACAGTCCATGGGGTTGCAAGAGTCGAACGTGACTTAGTGACTAAACCACCACCACCAGGATATTCAGAAATTATGGTGGGAATGGATGCACTTTCTAATAAAGACTGGGAGGAGTCCCTAATGAAAAGTGTGAACAGATATTCTAGGCAAGCTTGATTTCATACTTCCAAGTATCTGCCATCAACTCATAGACTTTTGAGATCACCCACAGGGTAATATTCCACTGCAGAAGCTACAGAATATATTTCTCTCTCATCCATTAAATTCCTAACCTTTGAAATGTCTAGGACTTATATTTTTCTCAGATTGGAGAAAGGAATAAATAGTAGCTCCATGCTATACAAAAGGAAAAAAGAAAGATGTGATACCTTTTCACCTTTGTTATCTCTCTATGCTGATTCCAGTCCCACTCAAATGTAAGCTGGGATGAAAAAGAAAGTTAAAAAAAGCAGTAATGTCACTGAAAGCAGAAAAATAGACAATGCAGAATTTTTAAGGACATTCCTTTGGAGACTCTAACCTATATGAAATCAAATTCTAGCCTCCCTTTTTCTTTCTGAGGAGTTTGGGTAGCAACTCTTGGTGTACTTTTGTCACCTGATTATTATCCTCCCAAAATGCCTGCTAGCCATTTATCAAAAATCTACCTGGTTTTAGCTGAAGTGAGAGTAATACTTGTAGGATTTTGAAATACCGAATCTATATTAGGCCTCTGAAAAATTGCTGACAAGTACCCTGGACAAATGTACCGAAGAATATTTTACATTCGCTGACTTCTCAAAGTTGCAGGATAGATCCCATGTCAATTCACTCTAGAGTTTCTAAGGATTTACAAGTGTATTGAGCACTGAGAGTGGGAAATATGTGACCAAGTGGAGTGATGGAAGGAAAGATGCTTGCTTGCTAAATATTAGCTTCACATTATAATCATTTCAATCAGAAGTTGAAAACAAGTTGGCTTGTCACACAACACCACACAGCTAAATTACATTTTCATTCTGTACCCCACAAGTCAGGAGCAATGTTTAAGAGTACTTGGGCTAAACAGGACCTTTAAAATCTTCAAACCAATTGGTTCTTTTAAAAATATATATATTTATTTTTTAATTGAAGAATAATTGCTTTACAGAATTTTGTTGTTTTATGTCAAACCTCAATATGAACCAGCCATGGGTATACAATTGGTTCTTTAAATAAAGTCCGTTTATTTCTCAGAGAATGTCCATAAGTGTAAGCTCATCCAAAACACAAATCACTCATGATGTTCATTTAAGACATTTTTTAAAAATTCTGATTTAAATGTACAATCAAGAGCTCAGAAATAAACATATATAACCTGGCCACAGTTACTGATGTAGGCAGACATCAATATTTTGAAGGTTTTTTTTTTAAATGAGTGATGGGAAATATTTACAGGTAGAATAATTATTCATTGGGGTCTGATTTGAAAACAACTGGATTATCACTAAGCAGTACTATAATGAAGTCTTTTGGTTGAGTTAAAAGCTGGTCTGTTTCTCTTATCATGAGAACAGTGACCAAAATCTCTGATGTGGCCTGTAATGCTTTGTAAGATCTGAGGCGTGTCCTTATCTCCAGCCTCAATTTCCCCCCTCCCCTGCCTGCTTTCTTTCTTTATTTTTAACTGTAGGATAATACAATATTGTGTTGGTTTCTGCCATACATCAACATGGATCAGCCATAGGTATACATATGTTCTCTCCTTCTTGAGCCTTGCTCTCACCTCCCACCCCTTCCTTCCCCTCTAGATTATCACAGAGCCCTGGTTTGAGTTCCCTGAGTCATACAGCAAATTCCCACTGACTTACGTTACATATACTACCCAGCTTCCATTTCTAAGACTCCACTCTTCTCTCTCTGTATCTATACCCCTAACCTTATTTTAGTCCTTGTAATGCTTCATTCACTGGAAGCTGTAACAGCCAGTTCCATATTGTTTCAGACTCAGTCAAGTTAACTTTGTCATATTAAATTTCACTGCTGTGAAGTCGCTTCAGTCGTGTCTGACTCTCGGCGACCCCAGAGACCACAGCCCACCAGGCTCCCCGGTCCCTGGGATTCTCCAGGCAAGAACACTGGAGTGGGTTGCCATTTCCGTCTCCATTTTCACTATTTCACAGTTTCACTATTCCTATATAATATTTATTGATTCTTTGCCTCTTTTCTTTTATCACCCTCCCCTCACTATTACATGAAATATTGGAATAAGATAAACACTATATTATAGAAATATAGGTCACGATAATATTCTAGATTAAGTGATACTAATGTTGTTATGTAGTAGCTCATAAAAATATGTTAATATTATAGTCCATGACTACTATGTCTACTCTTGGAGGGATATATTGAGGAGCTATAAAGACTGAACCCTGGAAATTGTGGCATTATCTTTTCTCTACATTTTAGGTAAGAATGAGTTATTTCAAGTTACTTAAGGTATTTTTCTTCATGGCAAGGTGAATCACTAGGATAAATCATACACAATATGATAATTCCCAGTACTTTGCCATTAATCAGCTGGTTATAAAGTGGAGGATCACTGTGTGAACACACACAATTTTTGATACAGGAACCTCTACTGTCATGGAGGATAACTTAAAGCCATAGAGTAATGAACATTTACAATTTGGGTGGTTAGACACTTATAAGAAATTACTGGAATTGCATTGATGAGAGTGATACAAAATTTATTAATAAGTTGAAGTTAAACAATGATTTGGTTTAAAGAAAGAAGCAAATAATATAGCCCATGGCAAGGATATGGCAAAAAGCGTAACACTGGGTATAGATAATTAAAATATTAATCTTTTCACTTTTGTCTTAGTCCCAAGTACATGAGACTAAACCTTTGGGGGTCATTGCCCATCTTTGCTCAACCAGCTTAAATGTCCATTTTCAGTCCAAAGCTGAGTTCTTTTTTTTTTTTAAACTCTCTTGGTAATCAGTCATCTAAAATCACTTTATGTTTGGACATATCATGTTTATCCTTGAACCTAGATTGACATTTTTCTCTTTGAATGTGGTTGTATTTGTCCCTTTCTTCCAAATGGGAAATAAGGCAAGAAATAATGGATTAGTCAGACTGTCAATCTCAGACCTCCTGAGACCGAAGGCTCTCTTACATAAAATTTGTGTACATAGAGCAAAGGAGTTCGTGTGTGTGTGGGTGGGTGTGTGTATGTTGAGGAAGACACTGAAGATAACAATAGCTAATATTTGTTGAGATTTTGATCCAAAGGGTAGGGAGGTAATGAGATGGTACAAAGGATGGATAAGGATTAGGTAAGCAGTGGCTGGAGTAGGCACTAGATGCTAAAAACAGGTTAGGGAATCTGATTAGTCAGAAGAGAGTGCTGGTGAGTAATAAATGTCTGTACTCCTGTTTGAGACCAAGGTTCTGTGCTCAAGGCAACTTTTTGTTTGTCCCAGTGCACCAGAGTACAGGGGCTGTATTTACTTAAAATGAGTGGAAGAGGTAAAAAAAAAAGCCTGAAATTTAAGAGAATGACAGTCCTATGGACTCTTCCCACAGGATTCCTCTGCCCGAAACCTTCTCTGTCCTGGCTGGCTTCTGAAGTCTGCTGCTCTAAGCTGTCCTTTATATAGACTCCTTCACCAGGACTTGTTGCTCATATCCTTCTATTTCAGTGTACTCAAATAATATTGTTTGGTGGCACATGTTTTCATAGGGCCAAACTGTTTACACTTTACTTCAAATTACTCCATGGAATCCTTCTACTCCTATTAATGGCCATTGTTTTTAAGAAAATGCCAAACTTCTTATATATCTGTAGTAATCAATATTGATACCATGGGCTGAGAGTATATAGATGTACCATGGGCTGAGAGTTAGACACAGAGATCTGTGCAGCCATCTAGATAGCCCACAAATAGATTCATACAAATATACACAAGTGGTTTCTGACAAAAATGCACATGCAACTCGATGGAAGATAAATACTATTTTTAAGAAATGGTATTGGAACAACTAGATATCTATAATAAAAAAATCAATCTTGACTCGAGTCCCACACTTTATACAAAAATTAACTCAAAATGGATCATGAACATAAATGTACAATATCATACAGTTATCAGAAAATCTGTGTGATCAAAAAGTAGCAAAAATTTCTTAGAGTTCATACCACAAACATGTTCCATAAAAGGAAAAATTGATAAATTAAATTTCATCAAAATTTAAAAGTTTTGCTCAGTGAAAGACCCTGTTAGAAGAATGAGAAGATAAGATAGACTGGGAAAATGTACATGCAAACTGCATGTCCCTCAAATGACTAGTATCTAGAATATATAATAAAATCTTGAGACTCAATAGTAGATGAATAGTCTAATTGGAAAATGGGCAAAAAAATGAGGCATTTCACGGAAGAGAAAATACAGATGGCAAATAAGCACATGAATAGATGTTTAACATCATTAGCCATTAGGGAAATGCAAATTAAAACCACAATGAAATATCACTACATATTGATCAAAATGACTAAAGTAAAAAATAACAAGATTAAATGCTGGTGAGGATGCAAAGAAACTGTATCATTTACACTTTGCTAGTGGGAATGTGGAATGGCACAGTCATTTTGGAAATGATTAGCATTCTCTTTGAAAGTAAACCTGCACCTACTATATGACACAGCAGCTGCACTCCTGGACATTTTTTCCGGAAATATAAAAACAGGTTCACACAAAAACCTTTACATGTTTTTACAGTAATAGCCAATAACTGGAAACTACCCAGATGTCCTTCAATAGGTGACTAAATGATTGTGGCACTTATATCATTGTGCCACATATCACAAATATCATTGTGACTAAATGATTGTGGCACTTATATCATTGTGCCACATATCACAAATATCATTGTGACTAAATGATTGTGGCACTTATATCATTGTGCCACATATCACAAATATCATTGAAAACTGCTTGACAACAGAAGTATCCTACCAATATACCTAACAGTCCACAGATTTATGCAAAATGAAAAATAATCCCCCCAAATTCCATAATATATGATTAAAATGGCATAATATTCTTGAAGTGACAAAATTATAGAAACAGAGTAGCTTAGGGATGGAAACAGGAAGTAGGTATCATTATAAAAGGGTAATAGGAGGAAGTATTGTGATGATGGAAATGTACTGTCAATATTCTGGTTAAGATATTGTATTAGGGGAGTTATCATTTGGAGATGTTACATTGGGAGAAATTGAGTAAAGGGTACATAGAACCTCTTTGTATTACTTCTTATTAATATAATTACATATGAACCCATAATTATCTCAAAATTTAAAAAAATTAAAAATCATCTGGATACACTGTAGATATGGTTCCAGGACTATAGTAAGATGAGGTGATGAACTAATGGAGAGAAGGAATAGATGTGACTTAAGCTAAGTCAGTGGCAATGGTATATGTGATGACTGTATCAGGTTGAAACATATGGAGGTGATAGAAACCAGTAATACTTCCAAATATTTGGATGTGGAAGTAAAGGAAAAGGAGGTGTTATGGATGAAGTCTAAACTTGGGATTTGGATAATTGGCTGGATAATGCTGATGATATTTATTGAAATAATTAATTTAAGAATACAAGCAGGTTCATGGGAAAGGGAGAAGAAGCCAAGCAAAAAAGGGTATGGCTAG
Source organism: Giraffa tippelskirchi (assembly GCF_054371585.1). Taxonomy (NCBI): domain Eukaryota; kingdom Metazoa; phylum Chordata; class Mammalia; order Artiodactyla; family Giraffidae; genus Giraffa; species Giraffa tippelskirchi. The sequence goes on from NC_137278.1 coordinate 70,443,785, forward strand.
AGAGAGTATGAAGAAATTGATGCTACAGAGTCTCTACAGTTTCAGGAAGGAGGATGGTATGTTGTATTTAACACAAAGTATCTGTAACTGCTGCTAATATTCACTCAGCTTTGTTTGTTTTCATTGCAAGCTGTATTACCTAAACAGTTGATGTTTTCATTGGATGTGAAAACTTTATGCATCATGTTTCAAAGATCTAATTTTATTAGTAATTTTCTTTACTAATGAGAGCTGTGAATTGTATTTTACTGAAAGAATCAAGTTTTGATGTAAATAATCATCCGAATTTTACCTATTTGCTAACATACATTTTATCTATTATAAATAGTATTGATTTGGCGGGTTGGAAAAATATATATGTTTCACTCCTGGCTCACCATGGGCAATTATACTCTACCCACACCTCCCCACCACATTTCATCTTATTAGCATGTCTCTTGCTACTGGGGAGGAAGAGTTCCACTTTACATCATTAGATCTTGGCTCACTGTCCTCAAACCCATGCAGCTGAATACGTAGTGAATACCTAAATATTCTGGTTCATTTCATTAGTGTGCAGTGAGAGGAGGAATGAGCATCTGGAAATTGAAGCTCTCTCTGAAAGACATAATTTTCCGTTAATTTCAGATGAGAGCTACTGACTATCAAATAAAATACACTACTGACTTCTTTAAACCTAAAGAAAACTAAGGGTAAGATTTCAAACTTGGGGAGTTGGTAGAGATTATCTGAATAACTACCTATTCTTGAATCAAAGTCATATATACTCTAAATTATATATATATATATATATATATATATAAAATCACGTGATTTGTAAAGGAGAGCACTAAACGTTGCTGCTTGCATTTCATATTGTATTTTCTCCCTCTGCTGGCCAAGAGCTACATCAGCATTGAAATAAACAAATAAACAGAAAAGATGTTTTTCCTCTGCAGTGGTATTATTAGATGCTACAACTGCAAATATATTAAGAGAAAATGTCACAAAATATTTTGTACATTTTTCTCACCCTTGATGCCCTCAAGCATTCTCTATACTCTCTCCTAAAAAAAAAAAAAAAAAAAAAAAATCCGCCCTCAGGAAAAAGTTACATTAGTAATGTCTACCTTGGTGTAATTTGAAGCTAATAGGCCCCCTGGAAGAGTTGATTCAATTTCACAAAACATTTTTTGGGTCTACATGTGGCAAGTGCCCCACTAGTTGCTGAGCATATAAAAATGAGTGAAGTATTGTCCTATTCTACCCCTCAGGAGCTCAAAGTCTAGCAGGGAAGATAAGTCCATAAACAGTTAAAATTCAGCATAAATGCTGCAACACAAAATTGTGAAGAATCAGGAAATTACAGATGAAGAAGGAATTTGTAGCCTTAAGTGTCATGGAAAACTGCAGGGAAAACAAACAAAAAAAACAGATTTGAGGTTTAAAGGATTTTGCCATATGCTCTCCACTCAGGAGGGTTCTTTGGGATAATGAAACAGCATGGGCAAAAGTACAGAGGGTGAAATCTTCATTTTGAACTAATGGTGACTAGGTATGTGGCAGAGAGTTAAGAGTTTATGGGTCAAAAAGTAAGTTAGGTTTGTATCAGAAATTTAGGACTCAAGATAGATATTCTAAGGAGTTGAGACCCTGCCTTATGCCAAATAAGAGACCACACTGATTTTTAAGCAAGTGCTTAACATCATTATTTTAGTATATTTGTATTTGTGGCTTGAATTTGTTTATTATGAAAGAATTTACAAAAACATTAAGGATGGGAAGAGGTTTTTTTTTTTTTTTTTTTTTAATGACAGGCTGTTTCTTGAACCACTGCTAACCATAAAAGTTTGGGAGTTGGGACCCAGTAGCATTTAAGGCTGAGATTCAGGTCTTGGCTGCTTTCTTTTCTGTTTATTTACATTCAGTCTTTGATGACTTTAAGAAAGAAATTCATGTCATTTTCACAGCGAGAGAGAGGGAGATGGAAGATATAATACCTCACAGTAATTCCATAAACACCTAATGTACAAGTAAATATTTTTTTTAAAAAAATGAAAGTACGTTATTTCTAATTTTCTGAAGGACAGTTTCAGATTGGTTGATGCATAAGTAACATGATTTGCTTTGGACTGCAAGATCTCAATTTGCTTCAGAAGTTGCCCTTTTTATTCCATGTCATATTAAAAAAAAATAAATCTGCAACATGCAGATGGAAATGAAGGCAAAGCTTCTCAGCTGCTTCTAAATTAATTTTCTTTCTCTGAGCATTGACTTAGGGAGGCTGTTTTTTTTTTTTTTTTTTTCCTATAACAAGACCATGTCATATTTCCCAAAAGTGAAGGTGATATTTTATTGGCTCAGGATTGCTGTTTTACTCTCCTTCGTCCATTTTTCCTTCTCTGCCTCCTTTCTTTCCTTCCTTTGTTCCTTTGATAGCTAACTAGTTATGCTTCCATGGTTATAGTGTTATTCAAAGAATAAAAACATCTGTGAAGAAACATCTCCTAAATACGCCTTCAGAAAATATATGCTATATATTTGATGCATTGGAGAAAAAGGATTGCCTCCTTTTCCATAACTAGATTTGGGCTCGAGAAAGTTACAGACTTTCCTTGATCTCAGTGATCTCACCCATGACCGGAAGGGTTGAATGATCACTGAAGTCACCTCCGTTTCTAAAATTCTGTGTTTTTGACATCCAAGTAGAATGGCAAGCTTGGCCCCAAGAGATTACCTCTCACTGTGTCCACAGGTCCCAGACTGGGAAAGAAGTTCTACAGATCTTCATCAGACAATGGAGCGGCATGTGAGTTCATCTCAAATTTCCCTAGAGCCCAGGCTGGAGTACCAACAGAGGCCAGCAAAAACGTGAGTCTGAATATTTAAAAGTTACACAGCAATCCATTAAATAAAACAAGTCTTATACTGCTACCTTAACAAACAACAAAGCAACTTCAAAATGACAAGATTTTTAAAAAGGAGTAAGTTCTACTTATTTAAATGCCTATAATTTGGCATTAAAATATTAAAGATGATGAACTTAATTACTATTGAGTCATGTCTGGGTGTTTTGGGATGACAACACTTAGGTGAGTAAAAAAAAAATAGTACATTTTTATTTTAGTACGTTTATTATCTTGTCTTAATTTCCGCTCAGTGATTGATTTTGTTGATAAAAATCAGAATTTTCATGTAATTTGTATTCTAATAACACTAGTAATAAAAAGAATAAAAAATAAGATGCATTTAACATGTACAAAGTTTAAATATGTTTACAGCAATAGTGTAAAGTAAAAGATTGAAAAGGTGAAATTGTTTTTGCGTTTTTGAGTTTTTTCTTCTTTGATATTAAATTTTTTATTAAAATTGCAGTGCATTATACAAATAATTGATTATAAACAATTTTAATCAAATTATATTAGTAAGAATGGGATTTTTGTTTAACTTGTTAAAGTAGTAGTTAAACCTTATTAACTTTTAAATACAAATAACAAGGTTTTCAATTCTAGTGTTCAATGCTTATGTAACTGACAGTAGAAGAAATCAGTAAGTACTAGGCTTATGCTTGTTACCTCTAACCCACATGTATACGTATTTGAGTATAATATGATTTATTTCATATTGAAAAATAGTTCCCAGTCTCCCTTGTAACTGTTAGGAACAGTACTGTAATGCAAGAATATTCAGCACCACCAGTTGGAAAACTCCAACAAGATGCAAGAAAAAAGATGCTTGGCAATGCTGGGAAAATACTTTGTTAAGCAAAATGTCTATTACATTTATGTAATCCGAGAAGAGTTATATTTGATAGGTTAATTAATTTTTTTTCTTAACCTAAACACTTCTACACTATAATGTAGGCAGCAGCACGACCCATAAACCTTTGTTATTTGGATGAGTTGCCTTTTTTTTTCTCCTTGAACAATGTTAGTGATAAGAATTAATGTTTGGAATTATAGATTGTGCTATGCCAGAGTTGAGTACCCGATTCGAAGTTATACATGGTCCCATGTATCTTTAACACATTTTTATGAGCATATATGTACAATATGTGGGTCCCCTACAGCATTGGGCCTAAGTCAACGGAGCCTGTAGCGAGATCCAAGGGTGGGACTACCAGCATGGTAGAGGGGAATCTTCTATGATACATGTTCATATCCCACATCAGTGTTTGTCACCTTCTCCCCCACTGTCTGTCCAGTGTCAACACTTACGTTTTGGGTGCATGAGATTGTAAAATCACTTTCTGAGTTGATCTTCCTGGCATGGTCCTCTATCCTCGTGTCTTTGATTGGGTGGGAAAAACAAATCGATGCAAAGAGGGAGAGCATTGTATAAAGTACATAATGTCATAGGGTAATGGGTTTTTATTAACATAATTTACAAAATATATTCTATAATATATTAAAATGCATCTTAAAGTGAATGTTTGTATGAGTTAGAATAATTTTTAAAAAAATTTGTTGTTGGAAAATGGACCATTTTATTACAATGAATCTTCACTGAGATTGAAAAAAGTCAGAAACAATATATGACAAGGTGCATCTTTGAAATTAAATGGTAGAAGGCCATTTAAAAAAATGATTCAAAGGTTAAAGAAAGCTAACATTGAGAATGAATATATCTGGTATAGCAAGTTGGTCAGAGGAGAAAAATCTCCAAAATTAAATAGGGCACTGCTGCTGCTGCTAAGTCATTTCAGTCGTGTCTGACTCTGTGCGACCCCATAGACGGCAGCCCACCAGGCTCCCACGTCCCTGGGATTCTCCAGGCAAGAACACTGGAGTGGGTTGCCATTTCCTTCTCTAATGCATGAAAGTGAAAAGTGAAAGTGAAGTTGCTCAGTCGTGTCTGACTCTTCGTGACCCAATTGACTGCAGCCTACCAGGCTCCTCCATCCATGGGATTTTCCAGGCAAGAGTACTGGAGTGGGTTGCCATTGCCTTCTCCCAAATAGGGCACTACATTTCAGATAAAATGAAACATTACATACAAGCCAGAGGAAATGGCTTACTATGCTTATTACAGAAGAAACTCACACTTAAGAGTTAGTTTCTGCTATGTTTTGTAGCTGAAGTTTGAACCAGTAACTGACAGTGACAGATTATTAAAAAACAAAAAAGTTAGAATTGGAAGAGACTTAAAGATATATAACAGAGTTTCTTCAGTTTACACTTTAGGCATTTTTACTCTAATAGGTTTGAATTTATTTTAATTTAGTTTATTTACTTTAGATGTATTTTTTAATATAAATTTTATTCTAACTGGTAATTCTGAGTCAGAAACTAGGTATTTTAATTATGCTTGTAGGTTAATAACTGGTTTCATTTTTATAAACTAAATATCTGAAATCCAAATTTGTGTAATCTTGAAATCTAATGTATCTGATGATGGTTGTCCTGTCTTTTTGTTTTGAAGTAACTGGTATTTGTTCTTTCCCAGCTACTGTAAAATCTCAGGGTGCAGAAAATACTGTGCAGCTGAGATGTGAAAAACTAGTTAAGAATTACTGTCAACTCTTAAATGTAAGAAATGTCAGCAAGTATGTTTATGAAAAGATTGAGGAGGGAAATATTTTATATATTTTAATTTTATTGTAATATAGTTGATTTTTAATATTGTGTTAGTTCCAGGTATATAGCAAAGTGATTCAGTTATATACATATATTCATTAATTTTTAGATTCTTTTCTCATAGGTCATAGAGAATATTAGATAGAGTTCCCTTTGCTATATGGTAGGTTGTTATTGGTTATCTGTCTTATATACAGTAGTGTGTGTGCATATGTGTGTGTGTGCGCACGCATGTGCACGCGCACATCCCAAGCTCCTAATTTATCCCTCCCCACTATAATTCCCCTTTGGTAACCATAAGTTTGTTTTCAATGTCTGTAAGTCTGTTTCTGTAAATAAGTTCATTTGTATCTTTTTAAAAAATTTACATTCCACATATGAGTGATATCTTATGGTATTTGTCTTTGATTGATTTAGTATGATAATCTCTGGGTCCCTCCATGTTGATGTAAATTATTTCCTTATTTACAGGACTGAGTAATGTCCCATTATATATATGAACCACATCTTCTTTATCCAGTCCTCTGTCAGTGGACATTTAGGTTGCTTCCATGTCCTGGCTATTGTCAACAGTGCTTCAGTGAATACTGGGGTGCACTTAACTTTTCAGATTATGGCTTTCCCCAGATATGTGCCCAGGAATGGGATCGCTGGATCATATGTTTAGTTTTTTATTTTATTTTATTTTTTTTATTTTTTTATTTTTTAATAAATTTATTTATTTTAGTTGGGGGCTAACGACTTAGCATAGCATAGCATAGCAATTACTTTACAATATTGTAATAGTTCTTGCCATACATTGACATGAATCAGCCATGGGTTTACATGAGTTCCCCTTAGTTTTTTAAAAGGAATCTCCATACTGTTCTCCATAGTAGCTGTACCAATTTACATTCCCAGCAACAGTGCAGGATGGTTCCCATTTCCCCACACCCTCTCCAGCATTTATTTGTAGACTTTTTGATGATGGCCATTCTGATTGGTATGAGGTGACACCTCGTTGTAGCTTTGATTTGCATTTCTCTGATAATGATGTTGAGCATCTTTTCTTGTGCTTTTTGTCCATCTGTATGTTTTCTTTAGAAAAATGTCTGTTTGGACTTTCTGCCCATTTGGGGTTATTTGTTTTTATGACATAGAGCTTCATGAGATGTTTGTATATTTTGAAGATTAATCACTTGGTTGCTTTATTTGCAAATATTTTCTCCCATTTTGTAAGTTGTCTTTTCATTTTGTTTCTGACTTCCTTTGTTGTTGAGAAGCTTTTAAGTTTAATTAGGTTCCATTTATTTTTGTTTTTATTTTTGTTACTCTAGGAGGTGGATCAAAAAAATACTGCGATTTATGTCAAAGAATGTTCTGCCTATGTTTTCCTCTAAGAGTTTATAGTGTCCAGCCTTATATTTAGCTTTTGATCCATTTTGAGTTTAATTTTGTGTATAATGTTATTTTCTGGTTTCATTCTTCTACATGTAACTGTCCACTTTTCCTAGCACCACTTATTGAAGAAACTGTCTTTTCTCCATTATATTAATATATTCTTGAGAAGGAAAATTCCATAAAACTCCAGTGCTGGTTGAGGTTTTAGCAGAGATGATTGATACCCATAATAATCAGAGAAGAAGAAGATAAATAACATTTCAGAATATTATTTATCAAGAGTCCAGTGACAGTTCGATCGACAATTATTAGGCACCAACATTTTATGAGGCAAGATTGGCTTAGGCCTTAACTTCAGGAAGGGTCTTATTGTCTTGTCCCTTGTGTGAGGTGAAGCAGGGACTGAACTTGGCTGTATTTTCAGGGTAAACTCCTCTTCTTTGGCCTAAAGCCTATATGCATGGCTAAAGAGCACAACAATTGCTTGAGTAGTTAAGGTGAGAATATTTACTTCTGAACCTCACCAGTTCCATCTGTTGGCTGTTCTTTTTAGTCTCTGAATACCACTACCATTTGTCCAATTACCAAGATTGTCCCCCAAATCCAGAGTTATTCCATTTACCTCCTTTTCCTCATATTCCACAACCAAGCAATTCTGGTAATTGGTAGAAGCTCCCCTAATCCGTCCTTTTCTCTTTACCTTCTCTGCTTCTGCCTTAATTCAGGCCTGTTCACTCATTCATTATTGAGGACCTATTCTGTGACAAGAGGGGTATTTCTTTCCATGCAATATTTCTGTTGAAAAACTATATATTTATGTCAATATTATTTGTTATTTATGTTTTCTAGCTTACCTATAATTTCGATCTCTAATATTTTACATTGCTTATTAACTACTGACAAGTATTTCCAATATAATGAGCTTAATTGAAATAGCAGCATAAATTTAGTATGCAAGTGAGATATTAGGACATTAATGCAAACTCATTCTGAGCTAAACTACAGGAAATTCTCAAAATATTATAGATAATATAAGAATGAAAGGCATTCTTTCTGATAGAAGAAAACCAGAAAAAAATGTGAAATTTCCCAGAAGAAAAAGGCTGGGCTAATGCCCATATTAGTTGCCACATTTAAATTCTTCACAAGTAACATGAAGAGGATATGCATGGACTTATCCCTCCAACCTGTTTAGTTATGTTTCTGATAAAAGTAAGAATCCTAGACCTGATGTAAAACAAATAGGCTGAGACTCTGTGATATAGGGACTATATGAAGATCACTGAGACAGGACCAGTCAATATGCAGTCAGGTGATAGAAACAACATCGATGATTTTAAAAAATTCTTAAGATAGAAAATTTAATATCAAAAAGAATTAAGTTGCCATAATATTACTAACGAGGAAGCGGATGGGAAACAAAAACTGTCTAAGTTATCAGGAAAGAGCAGCCAGCACCAGAGAATAAAGGAAGACCTTGGAATAGTACAAAACTTACAAATTTAGAGGAGTGTCTCCATGGAACTGAGACCCCGACCTCTTAGAAATCACCTCCTATTATGGAAAAACTGTCATTGTTGGCATAAAGAATTATTTCTAGGGTAACGGTGACAAGAACGATTGATGCAAACAGCCAGGAAGTAAACAAGGAATAACTAAGCCCTTTCTTTCTGTTGCAGCCATGTAGATTCCCTCCATTGCCCGCTTTTGGCTGATCCTAATGGGAAGCCAGATGTCAAAGCAAAAATGGGTTTACAGAGTCCTCATCCCACATCATGAAGACATGTTGTTAGAAGTGTGGGTTTGGAATTGAAGAGTAGTCACCTAATACCTGGCATGATAGTCACTGGTGGGAGAACAGACAGGGTCTGGAAAGAATACATGTTAACATAACTCCCAGCTTTGGAGTGTGGTTAAGTGGGGCCCCTCTCTTTTTGCCCAGGGGCTGCCCTCACCAATTGTCAGCCAGCAGCATGGTCCTGCTCTCAGCAGCCCCAGGCTGGGTCTGAGGATTGGGTCCAGATTCACTGTTCCTTACCCATAGCCAGCTCTCTGGAATATGTTAGCCTAACACATACCATACACTTATTATATTTCTTAGACAAAGAAATAATACAGGCTTTACAGTGGTGCCAGAAAAGTGACTTTAAGATGCAAGTCAATTCTGCCTTGTTGTTAATTCAGAAACTGTAGAACACTAAATCAATAACAACAAAAAAGGGAATGTCAACATAATAATCATTATCAAATGTGTTCATCTCTTGAAGAACTATTAATATTAACATTGATTGCCATCCTCTCCTAGGGATAGGAAAGGGGGAACATACACACATAAGTCCCCTAAGAAAAATTTAAAACTGTACACTAACAAATCAGTTAATGGATAGATAACTCAGAGATAGAAAAGAATGGAAGGCTTTTAAACTCCATCTTCATAGTGTCACTTGAAAAAAAAAAAAATCACTGTTCTTTTCCACCTTTGTGTATTTCCAGTTATTTGGGGTTAAGAAGTCACCTAGCTAAGAATCAAATCAATACCTGCTTTACAAGACAACTCAAACTTGAGTACTGCTACTGCTTCTCCAAGCCTCCTTTAAGCTAGTTAAAACTGACAGGTAGTCCGGAAAATTAGTACAAGCTCATTATCGTTGACACAGGAAGAAAGCAAACCAACTTAAAGATATCAGATAAATGATATCAGAGAGCTATTGTTAAAGCCATTTAAAGGTTTCTACTCTCTTATCACAACCTACCTTTCCAGTTTCATCTTACAACAATCTTCCAAGCACCTCTATAAACCAGCACACAGGATCACTCAGTTGTTTCAAGATTAACATGTAAAATGTTCTTTTTGCTCTCTATGCCCTGCAGGTCTCCCTAGCCTTCATCCTTCCGGTCTGGTGAAATGTTTTTGAATCTTATCAATAATCCTTTTAAATCAACTCCTTTCTGAAATTTGACATTGTTTTCTCCAGTTTACTCCCAGTTCTAACTGTTGCTTCTTGACCTGCATACAAGTTTCTCAAGAGGCAGGTAACGTGGTCTGGTGTTCCCATCTCTTGAAGAATTTTCCAGTTTGTTGTGATCCACACAGTCAAAGACTTTGGCATAGTCAATGAAGCAGAAGTAGACATTTTTCTGGAACTCTCTTGCTTTTTCAATGATCCAGCAGATGTTGGCAATTTGATATCTGGTCCCTCTGCCTTTTCTAAATCCAGCTTGAACATCTAGAAGTTCTCAGTTCACATACTGTTAAAGCCTATCTTGGAGAATTTTAAGCATTACTTTGCTAGCGTGTGAAGTGAGGGAAATTGTGTGGTAGTTTGATCATTCTTTGCCTTTTGTGTCTTTGGAAACAGTGAGAAACTTTATTTTTTGGTGTCCAAAATCACTGCAGATGGTAACTGCAGCCATGAAATTAAAAGACACTTACTCCTTAGAAGAAAACCTATGACCAACCTTGTAGACAGCATATCAAAAAGCAGAGACATTACATTACCTTGCCAACAAAGGTCTGTCTAGTCACAGCTGTGGTTTTTCCAGTAGTCATGTATGGATGTGAGAGTAGGAATATAAAGAAAACTGAGTGCTGAAGAATGGATGCTTTGGAACTGTGGTGTTGGAGAAGACTCTTGAGAGTCCCTTGGACTGCAAGGAGATCCAACCAGTCCATCCTAAAGGAAATCAGTCCTGATATTCATTGAAAGGACTGATGCTGAAGCTGAAACTCCAATACTTTGGCCACCTGATGTGAAGAACTGACTCATTGGAAAAACCCTGATGCTGGGAAAGACTGAAGGCAGGAGGAGAAGGGGTCAACAGAGGATGAGATGGTTGGATGGCATCACCAACTCTATGCACATGAGTTTGAGTAAGCTCCAGGAGTTGGTGTTGGACAGAGAAGCCATGGTGTCACAAAGAGTCGGACAAGAGCTACGCCAGGTAGCTCTCAACTTTCATAGCATCATCTTTTAGGACTTGAAATAGCTGAGCTGGAATTCCATCACCTCCACTAGCTTTGTTCATAGTGATGCTTCCTGAGTCCCACTTGACTTCAGACTCCAGGATGTCTGGCTCTAGGTGAGTGATCACACCTTCATGGTCTGGGTCATTAAAATCTTTTTTGTATCGTTCTTCTGTGTATTCTTGCCATCTTTTCTTAATATCTTCTGCTTCTGTTAGGTCCATATTGTTTCTGTCCTTTATTGTGCCCATCTTTGCATGAAATGTTCCCTTGGTATCTTTAATTTTCTTGAAGAGATCTCTAGTCTTCCCCATTTTATTGGTTTCCTCTGTTTCTTCGCATTGATCACTGAGGAAGGCTTTCTTATCTCTCCTTGCTATTCTTTGGAACTCTGCATTCAGACGGGTGTATCTTTCCTTTTCTCCTTTGCCTTTAGCTTCTCTTCTTTTCTCAGCTATTTGTAAGGCCTCCTCAGACAACCATTTTGCCTTTTTGCATTTCTTTTTCTCAGGGATGGTCCTAATCACTGCCTCCTGTACAATGTCATGAACCTCTGTCCATAGTTCTTCAGGCACTCTGTCTATCAAATCTAATCCTTTGAATATATTTGTCACTTCCACTGTACAATCGTAAGGGATTTGATTTATGTCATACCTGAATGGTCTAGTGGTATTCTCTAGTTTCTTCAATTTAAGTCTGAATTTGGCAATAAGGAGTTCATGATCTGAGCCACAGTCAGCTCCCAGTCTTGTTTTTGCTGACTGTATAGAGCTTCTCCATCTTTGGCTACAAAGAATATAATCAATCTGATTTTGGTATCGACCATCTGGTGATGTCCATGTGTAGAGTCTTCTCTTATATCGTTGGAAGAGGATGTTTGCTGTGACCAGTGTGTTCTCTTGGCAAAACTCTATTAGCCTTTTCCCTGCTTTATCTTGTACTCTGAGGACAAATTTGCCCATTACTCCAGGTAGCTCTTGACTTCCTACTTTTGCATTCCAGTCCCCTCTGATATAAAGGACATCTTTTTTGAGTGTTAGTTCTAGAAGTTCCCAGGTCTTGATAGAACTGTTCAACTTCAGCTTCTTCAGCATTACTGATTGGGGCATAGACTTGGATTACTATAATATTGAATGGTTTGCCTTGGAAATGAACAGAGATCATTCTGTCATTTATGAGACTGCACCCAAGTATTGCATTTTGGACTCTTTTATTGACTATGAGGGCTACTCCATTTCTTTTATGGGATTCTTGCCCACAGTAGTAGATATAATGGTCATCTGAATTAAATTTGCCCATTCTGGTCCATTTTAATTCACTGATTCCTAAAATGTGTATATGTTCACTCTTGCCATCTCACTCTTCACACTTCTCATCTTAATGAGAAGCTTTGCTTGGATTGGGATACCACCTTCCTGGGAAACAGTACTTTTATATCTGTCCTATCCTATAGGCCTTTTCTTTAGTTCTGTTGAATGCTTCTATATTTCTGCCATTTACAACACTTATTTATCTGATTTCAATGCATGTTGCTCTGTGATGTTCATTCAGACCTTTTCTTTTTAATGCCTCTCCTTTTTTCCTCTCTGCATCACAAGTCCTGAAGCTTTGGTATGTTTTCTTTTCTTTCATATCAGTTTCCTAGATCAAGAACCCTTGTTTGGGAATGAAGTGCATATCCATCGCTGGAATTTTTCAGCTTTTTCCTCAGCCTGAGCCCTGTTACTCTTGTTCTCTCAGTCAGTCTGAACTCACTGGTCCTAATTTTAGTGATGCAGGACACAACCTCTCAAGTCAAACTCTGCCCTTACAAAATGTGTTCTTTCCCCACACATCTGTGGTTTTTCATATTTTTCTCTTTTAGTCTTTACAGATATGACTGAGTAATTGGACTCAACATGCCCTTCCTTGTCATATAATTGGCTTGAATTATTTTCTCTGCACCTGTGCATTTTGTTTCTCCTCTCCCCATTTAAAATGCTTCAATAAAATATACCCTGTTGTTTACCTCTAGCAGCCCGATATATCAGCCCCAACCTCTGTACTTAGGGAAAAAGAGACCTGACAGATACCTCACATGTGGCCAGGGGAGCACACCTGTCTGGATCGCTAATAATAATGCCTTGCACTATATGACACTTTGAACTTTTTCTAAATACTCTTACTTCTATTTTTCCTTTTCACCTCTTTCTTAGTTGAAACTTATGACATTTCTTGTGCCTTTTTAGTCACTGATTTTTGTCTTTTCTAGCAGTCATTTCATTTCTGAATAGCATTCATATAGTTTTTATCACTATAATTCTGCATAATCAAACCAGCAATTTTGAGAATTTTTTTTTATTATGAACTATATTTCTTTCAAAACATACTCCATTTCTCCACCTCTAAAACTTCTATTTAATCTTTGGAAGCGAATTACTGCCAACATGTCTTTCAGAGTTATCCCCAGTAATTTTATAATCATAGTTCTCCCAACCTGATTACTAGGTAAATGCTCTGACTTTAATTCTTCTCTTGACAAGGCACCATCCTCCTTCAGATAATTATTAAGTTCCTCCTCTGCTCTCTCCCCCTCAGAGACTGCTTCTGTTCACCTCTCCGCACCCTCAATGCAGACATTTCTCTCATACAGTGTTTGAGAATCAATAGCTCCCAATTTAATATTGGGAAGCTTTTTGAACATTCCTTCTTTTCTTTCCTTTACTGTGCCCCTCAATTTCTCATTTACTCAGAGTTAAGGATTCACTTCCTGCGGTAGGTAGAGTTTTAGCATGGCCCTGGAGATTCCCACACAGCTGGTGCACTTGCCTTGTTCAGTCTTCAGTGTGGTAGATCTATGATGATGATGGAGTAGCATTCAATGCTATGGTGAGACAATATGTGAAAGGGACTATGTAAATGTGATTAAGGTCTAATCAAAAGATTAGCTGGTGTACCTGACCCAGTCAGGTAAAACCTGAAGAGAAGGAAGAAGAGTCTGGGCAGTCTTCTGCTGGTTTTGAAGACACAAGCTCCCATACTGTGGACAGGACCATAGATTGGAAGACTCTAGATAGCCTCTGGAAGATGAGAGTACCCCCAGCCAATAGTCAATAAGAAAATTGGTATCAGTCCTGCAACAGCAACATGCTTAATTCTGCCAACAACCACTGGAGCTAGGAAAAGCACTCTAGATGAGAACTCAGTCTAGCTCACACCTTGATTTCAGCTTTGTGAGACCCTGAGCAGAAAATCCAGCCATATCATGACCAGATTTCTGACCTAAACAAGACTAAGATATTGATAGCTTGTCATATACAATGATGGGCGGGGGGGAGGGGGAAGATATATTCTTTCTATTTGCTGACCATCTCTCCTTGCGACTGGAATTCCTACTTATCCTAAGTACAGTTTCTTAAAGACAAAATACCTCAGATCCTACCAGTGTTTGACCTCTCCTTTGGGCCTGTTTGTGTTTCTCCACTCTGATCCTTACTTTATGATTTTACTCAACCTATTCTTCTTTGCTTCCAGGAATGTGTTCTGCTTGTTTGTTCTTTGTGATTTCAAAGGTAATAGACTTAATCTAATCCATTTATTTGCTTCCTCATAAGTAACATTCCTTGGCCCACTGCTCATTAGTAGTCAGGGTTAAATTCAACAGCAAGCCTGCTGTGATGACATACTTTCTGACGCTCCAGTGAAACAGATCCATTTATTCACTCATTCACCAACTTTTTCATTCAACAGTTAGAATGTTAACCTAAGACACAGACTTTGGTTCTAGAAACCTCACATTATGGAATCAAATAATATATTAAATAGAACTTTAAAAGTTATACAAATTTAAGCCATTCCTCTTTGGAATAATATATAAGTACACATACATAAAGAACAAATAGTTTTAGGTAAAATTTGTAGGGAAAATTAGGGTTTTCCCTGTGGCTCAGATGGTAAAGAATCTGCCTGCAATGCAGGAGACTCGGGTGTGAAGCTGGGTTGGGAAAATCCCCTGGAAAAAGGAATGGCCTCCTGCTCCGATATTCTTTCCTGGAGAATTCCATGGACAGAGGAGCCTAGCAGGCTACAGTCCATGGGTTCGCAAAGACCTGGATACAACTGAACGACTAACACTTTCACTTCATTTCAGTTCAATTCAGTTGCTTGTGTCCTGCTGTTTGCGACCCCATGGACTGTAGCATGCCAGGCCTCCCTGTCCATCACCAACTCCCAGAGCTTGCTCAAACTCAAGTCCATCATAAAGTCGGTGATGCTATCCTACCATCTCATCCTCTGTCATCCCCTCCTCCTCCTGCCTTCAATCTTTCCCAGCATCAGGGTCTTTTCCAATGAGTCAGTTCTTCACATCAGATGGCCACAGTATTGGAGTTTCAGCTTCAGCATCAGTCCTTTCAATGAATATTCAAGACTGATTTCCTTTAGGATTGACTGGTTTGATCTCCTTGCAGTCCAAGGGACTCTCAAGAGCCTCTCCAACACCACAGTTCAAAAGCATCAATTCTTTGGCACTCAGCTTTCTTTATTTCTGTTCAGGGAAAATTAGCAAATAAGTTTAAGATAAATATTGAGGAAGAATATGAATCAGTGTATATTTTATCCCACAACATATCAGTTAGTGGCTTGCTTTTCTTTGAAGCAGTCATTCACTGTCATATTTTAAGTAGCTATTATGTGTAAAACAGCATATCAGGTATTCAAGAATGATAGTAAGGGGGAGCCAGGATTGAAAGGACACAATCTTGTCCTCTAAAATTTCTGCATAGTAACCTCCTGGTCTGCATAATATACTGCCTGTTCTCTTGTGTGATTCTATAGATCTCCTGAACATATACTTTATATGTATATAGGAGTCCAGGCACAGACCATGAGCTGAAAATTAGTGTGGTAGCAGCAGTCATTGTGCATTTTCTGTCAACAACACGATTTGACCTGCAGCATCCTATGTAGGCAGAGGGTGTGTAAATTATCATAGCCTGAGGATATGCAGTTAAGCATGAAGTTAGCAGAATGGATGTCAGTGAATTGGGGTAAGAAACACTGCAGTCTGAACAGAAAA
The DNA here is from genome assembly GCF_054371585.1 of Giraffa tippelskirchi. Classification (NCBI taxonomy): domain Eukaryota; kingdom Metazoa; phylum Chordata; class Mammalia; order Artiodactyla; family Giraffidae; genus Giraffa; species Giraffa tippelskirchi. Next base: position 70,459,740 of record NC_137278.1, read on the forward strand.
CAAATACATTTCATCTGAAGTGTGTGAATTTTCCATGGAAATGAGAAGACAGAATTCCTAAGAGAATTTATTTGCCTTGTCTATTTATTCTGCCCTCTAGGAAGATGATAATGGGAAATATTTTAATAACATTGTAGGCTTTCACAAAGGCAGTGCTATTTTTGAATGATAATATTTTAGAGTCATAAACATAATCCACATCTCACTTTCAGGATGTGTGCATCATCCTGAAATCAGTCTGACCATGATGTTTACATGTCTTTGAGCTCAGGGTGGCAAGAAGGCAGTAAAGCAAGGTCCAGATGTTTGTGCCCTGTGACGCAAACTGACTGCCCTGACATCTGCGAGAGCCTGGGAAATCACTAGACAAGAAAAGGTCATTTTGTTCAGCACAGGTATCCTAGGTAACAGTTTTTATCTAAATATTCATTCCTTAATTGTTCCACATTGCTAATTCCTCCTTCCCCTTCCAACCTAGTATCTTACCAGTGAAACTGTGGCATGAACCATTTCTTCTAGGCAATCCTGAAGTCTAAAAATATATTTTAAATATTTCCATAATAAAAATTCATAATAAATGTTTGAAAAGTACAAGTTTATGAATCATTCGATATAACCAAGTTCCAGTATCCAAAAAACATTTAACCACCTCCTGAAACTGGATGCAATTAGGATCTTCCCCATTGAAATCTAAGGTATGGTTATAAAACTAAACAGTTGTCCTTTTTTAAAGTAGATCTTAGTCTGTTTACTCAGTGAAGCTGGTTATTAACTTCTCATGAGTAAATAGACTAAAAATCTTCACAGAGATGCAATCAGAATGGGAACTGAAAGCTCCAATGTTGTTAAACTAGCTGCAACCTGAAAAGCAGAACATTAAATGGAATAACTTCATAGATAAAGCTAATGATTGAACTGGTAAGGACACTCCTGGTCAATTTTTATTTATATAGAATCAATTTTTAGTGTGTATGTTCTTTAGTTTTGTTCGACTTGGTATTAAAAGTAACCTTAGGTTTTATGTTGTACTCAACAATTTAAAATATCCTCATGCATAATCATGTGTATACACACATGTCCACATTCACATAATCACAGTGGACATAATATAAGTCTCTGATTATATATTCCTCAGGAAATTTCATCCTTCTTCCCACTCAACTGATAGATAATTGGATAACTTCCAAGTGTTTTACTCTAGACCAAACTTTTGTTGAAGCTCCAAACTTGACCATCTTGCATCCCATTAAATATTTGTAGCTAGGTGCCCACAATTATCTGAAAACACATCAAGCCCCAAAACAAGCTTATGACACCTTCAATTCTACCTGGCTTCTACTCTCCTTTGGTCAGTAAATGGTACCATCAACATCACTGTTCTCCAGGGGATCTTCCTGACCCAGGGACTGAACCTGGGTCTCCTGCATTGCAGACAGAATCTTTACCACCTGAATCATCCTCAGACAGTTCTCAGGATAGAAACTTAAGAGTATCTAGAAACATTCACTATAAAAATGTCCATACTTATCAATCACCAGATTCTGACATTTTCCCCGCTGAGTTCTCAAATGCATCCTCTCTTCTTCATCTTTATTTTGAATTCCTTAATTTCAAGTTCTCTCCATGTTTTGACAGACTATTTCCATAGATTCCCTACAAACTTTTCTTCTTTTAGGTCAGGTTTCATTCGCATATTCTCCATGAATCATCCTGTCATTCAAAGAACATCTTAAATGTCCATAAAAGCTTAATGAATCTTTAATATCTGCACAATAAAATTTAGATTCATTAAGATGGCTTATATAATTCTTTCTTCATAATTTCTCTGTAATTCTATGTTCAACTTCAGCTCTTGTCATTTCCTACACAGTATGGAATGTAGCAAGGAACTGTGAATAAGGAGCCACAGTCAATAAAAAACAACAAAATCTAAAAAGGACAAACTAAAAATAATTAGCAAAATAGTAGATGTAAACCCAGCTATATGAAATTGCCTTAAATGAAAATGCAAAAAAAAATTCCAATTATAAAGCAAAGGATGTAAGTCTGGATGAAGAAGGAAGACTCAATTATAAGTTATCTATAAGATATCCGTTAAATATAAAGATGAAGAACACTTCAAAGGAAGGAAAGGAAAATGATATGTCAGACATCTAGAAAAGAATTTGCATAGCAAAGTGACAATAATATACATCAGTATTAGTATCTCCATACTCATATTACATGAAATAAATCTCAACACAGAGTATTTCTGAAGGTAAAGGTAGACTGCTGCTGCTGCTGCTAAGTTGCTTCAGTCGTATCTGACTCTGTGCGACCCCATAGACGGCAGCCCACCAGGCTCTCCCGTCCCGAGGATTCTCCAGGCAAGAACACTGGAGTGGGTTGCCATTTCCAATGAATGAAAGGTAAAAATGAAAGTGAAGTCGCTCAATCGTGTCCAACTCTTCACGACCCCATGGACTGCAGCCTACCAGGCTCCTCCCTCCATGGGATTTTCCAGGCAAGAGTACTGGAGTGGAGTGCCAGTGCCTTCTCTGGTAAAGGTAGACATTTCATGATAAAAGAGCAATTAGGGAGACATAATCATCTTACATGTGAATGCATGAAATTAATAGGTGAGCTCTAAAACACATGAAGTGAAAATAGACAAAACTAGAGAGAGGAAAAAGACAAATTCATAGTGATATTTGCATAATACTCTTGCTGTTAATGATTAGAAAATTTGACCCAAAATAGTAAGAAGATAGTAGTTCTAAGTAACACTATCAGCTAATTTGATATAATTGCCATTTGCAGACAACTTCAACAAAAATAGGAGAGAAACTTTTTTAATGTGTCCATGAAATATTTTCTAAGATAATATGCTTGATCATAAACAAGTCTCAACATATCTCAAAAGAATAAAATCTTACAGTGTGTTCTATAACCATGATATAATTAAATAGATATCAATTATAATCACTCTTTGTTATTGTTCAGTCACTAAGTTGTGTCCAGCTCTTTGCTTTTGCTGCATGGACTGCAGCACGCCAGGCTTCCCTGTCCTTCACTATCTCCAGAGTTTGTTCAAATTCACGTCTGTTGAGTCAATGATACTATCTAGCCATCTCATCCTCTACCACCCTCTTCTCCTTTTGCCTTCAATCTTTCCCAGCATCAGTCTTTTCCAATGAGTAGGCTCTTTGCATCAGGTGGTCAAAGTATATAAAGACTCTAAAATGACCAATTATTGAAAATTAACACATTTTTGAATAATCCAATGTAGGAGGATTCTAACATTAAGTAAATGTATAATGGATGTAATAATAAAAATAAAAGAAGGGAGAGTTCTCTTACATAAAGATAAATGATTAGCTTCATTACACATTGATAGTCTGCCATGCTAAAATAAAGAGTCAGGGCAGCATACACACACATGCACACACACACACACAAGGTGTGTGTGTGTGCATGTGTGTGTAATATACCTGCCTACTCTCACACAAATAAATGGTTATTAATCTTGGAAAAAATTCTCAGTCGCTAATGTGCATAAAAGCATTTTAGTGTAATTATGCACAGAAAGTCTTAAAGTAGATAAGATGGTCCCAACTATACTTGTGGGATACCTTAAGATAGACTATAATGGACTCTAGTTTTGAAGAGTCCTTAAAATGGACTGACTCTGTTCTGGCTCCAGAGCTGTGTTCGTAAGAAACCTACAGAGAAAACTCTGAGTTTTCACAGCATGTTATAATCATTATCAAGTTTTTTTGTGTGACCCCCACAGTGAGAGAAGTAAATACTGCTCACGCTTCTTTAACAAATGAGGAAAGTAAGGCATAAGAGAGGTCAAGTTTCATTTCATTTACTGTATAAAATAAAAGTTTTTTTTTTCTATCCCTCATCCTCAACCATATTAAGAAGAGACATAGACTCTTGCTCTTATACTAGTGCCATTTGTTCCAAATCACTAGTGTATAAACACAGAAGAGAGGTTCATAACATGTAGGACATCAGTTCATCAGCGGGAATAAACCCACTAACGGGATTTTAATATGTTTTATCCGTAGAGATCAATACAAACTCTAGTTTGCTCTTTCAGCATAAAATGTCATATAAATAAACTGCTCAGTACACATAATGGCTCTAGTAGTGGCAAAACAGTTCATCATCTAAGAAAACAAAGGTCTCTCCATTAAAACACCCCAACAATTCCCAGTTAGACTTTGTAAATAAGTACCAGCTTCTAATTATAACTTCATAAAAAATAACATTTTCCTTCATTTCCTTATTCTTGTAACAAAGCAGCAATCATAGAAATTAAGTTGGCAGGGAATATATCCATACAAGAACTTGATATTGCTCTGATAAATCATATTTACCAACATCAAAATATTTTGTATCTTTTACACACATTATCTCACTTACTACTTATAACAGTCTAGATCAAAGTACAGCAGATATTATACTCCCTGTATACAAACAAGGAAACCAAGACACAAAGTAGCTTCTGCTACTTTCCTGACAAAGAAGCAGGTGATAGTGGAGTGAGAACCATACCTTTGACTCTGAAGTTAGGTGATGTCTCTAACACATTACTACATCTCATGGTATCTAGACTACTCTTTCCAGAGTCTACAATTCTTAGTAAAACTTGTCTTGGTAACAACAAGGCCATGATCACTGTAATATGAGTAGGATACATTAGTTTTAAAAGCAAAACTTTCAACAAAATATTGCCACATTAAAGAAATGTCTTATATATAAATAAATGTCAAATTCAAGGTTTTAGGTCACTTAATACCCTCTAGGGGGTGCTTCATAATACCATAATGGCCTGTTTCCAAAGGTATAATTTGTGTGCTTAGGAAGAGATTTTTTTTTTTTCTCCTGGATTCTAGATTTCCAGAAAGATAATATAATGATGTAAAAATTCTCTTTAAAGCATTCTTATGATTTTATATTCTAAGATAAATTTCTGAATTTCAATTTTAGCAAAATGAGTCATTCTTAATAATCTTCTGAAGCAAGATATTATCAGTTTCTTTATTGTACTTATTTAAAATACATTTTAGTTATATTCTATTACCATAAACTTTTAGTAATATTAGAGTAATTGATGATTCCACAACTCTAATACACATCTGAACCAGCTCTTCTTCATCAGACAAAGTGATTTTGAGTAATGAATGGGATCTGTTCTTCAAAGGTACTCAATTTTGAGATATTTTTAATGACTGGGGTATAAGGCAATTAAAAGCATGCCATTTAGTAACTGGTATATATTAAACCTGCCTCTTACCTGAAGTTTCCTTGAGTGTGTTCCACATATAAATATATAACCAAAATATTTTTAAATGTAAAAGGGAAAAGAAAATATTCTAATAATGAGGAAAATAGATGGCTTCTTACCTTAGCTAAAAGGTTAATAAATAAAAGCTCATAAGAACAGGTTAGCAAAGAATGTGTTGCCTATGGCTTCCACAATGGCTCATCAAATAAAGAATCCACTTGTAATACGAGAGACACAGGAGGTTCATCCACCTCACTACAACTGACTCAAGTACATTCCTTTATATAGCTTAGTAATATTCCATTGTATATATGTACCACAACTTCCTTATCCATCTGCTAATGGACATCTAGGTGGCTTCCATGTCCTCGCTATTGTAATGGTGCTGCAATGAAGAATGAGGTGGGTGAATCTAGAGCCTATTATACAGAGTGAAGTAAGTCAGAAAGAGAAAGACAAATACCATATATTAATGCATATATATATGGAATCTAGAAAAATGGTACTGATGATCCTACATGCAGGGCAGCAAAGGAGACACAGACATAAAGAACAGAATTTTGGGCTCAGAGGGAGAAGTAGAGGGGGGGATTATTTGAAAGAATAGCATTGAAACCCATATATACCATATATTAAATAGATAATCAGTGAGAGTTTTATGTTTGATGCAGCTGGTGCTTTGTGACAACTGGGAGGGAAAGAATGAGGAGGGAGGTAGGAGGGAAGTTTAGGAAGGAGGAGACACATATATAACTGTGGCCGATTCATATTGATGTATGGCAAAAACCATCACAATATTGTAAACTAATTATCCTCCAATTAAAATAAATTGATTAATTAAAAAAAAAGAGAGAGGTTTGCTCCCTGGGTCAGGAAGATCCCCTGGAGAAGGCAATGGCAACCCACTCCAGTACCCTTGCCTTAAAATTCCCATGAACAGAGGAGCTTGGTGAGCTACAGTCCAAAAGGTCACAAAGTGTCAGACATGACTGAGTAACTGAGTACACATGCATTGCCTGTTGAAGGAAACCTCGGGTGGGAATAACAAAAATAATTAAAATTTATTGAATATAGTGACCATTGTGCTAGAATTTTACATAAAACATCTCATGTAATCCTCACACAAAATCTGTGAGACAGTGTTACTGAGATCCATTTTATATGTGAGAAAATATAATGGAGTTTGTATTAGTTTGCTAGGGCTGCCGTAACAAAGCACCATGGACCGTATGGCCTAGATGACAAAAATGTATTGTTTCACAGTTCTGGAGGCTAGAAGTCCGTAATCAGGGTGCCAGAACTGGTGTTCCTCACTCATTTTTTTGGCAGCTGATAGACGATTTTTCTTTCTGACAGTAAAAAACATGATTTTTCTGTAGAAAAATCCTAGATGACTGTACCAGAAAATGGAAGGCATGCTTTGGCCTTTGATTATAATCTTCATGGACAAAACTTACACATTAATAATCAGAACCAAGACAATAGCCTAACCCAATGGCAAAAGCCCTGTTAAGTTAGTTTATTAGAGATTGTTACTTTTCTATCTGTTCCCTCCTACCCTCCCACACTTCTTTATTTTCCTTTCTTTTCTCTTAAACATTTTTTATTGTCTCCTTTTTAGTTTGGTAAATATACTGGAGAGATCAGCATATGGCCAGTGATATAAGGAGATTTACACAAATTATTCATTCTATCATGAGACAAATTAGTGATTTTTGACACAATTTTGTACCTTTTAGTCTGCTTTAAGAAAAGTCCAGTGGTGTTCACTGGGAGAAGGACCATAATGTGTTAGCACTCTTCTATTCTTTTAAGAAGAAAAAGTGGTGGCAGTGATGTGGCAGGAGCTGAGAGGGTCAGGCTTGACCAAATTTTCTATGTGGTCTCTGTAAGATTAGTATCAGGAGACTGATGTCACTAATATAGCACTTGCATAGGGCTTGACAGGACAAGGGTCCAAAGATACTGGCAAGTCTTAGATCCTGGAGGACCATGAATGGCAGGTGGAAGAGTTTGGATTCTATATAAGATGGCAACAAGAACAGGTTTAGAAAAGGGAAAATAATATCAAACTTCAATTTCATAAAAGTTCCTTTTGGTAAGAATATGAAGAATACATTGTAGGGATAGTAACCTATTTAAGAAAAAAAAAAATTAGACTAGGTAACGAGAAATAATGACCTAATAAGACAACAGTGGTAAGAAGAAAGAGAGAACTGTGGAACTGGGAATTAAGCACTCTTCCAGCTTTCTGCAGCACGTTACATAATACCAGCTAATAAATGCCCTTGAATATATGCAGTAGAATGTCTAGCATTTGGATAAAGTTACTGGTGGGGAAAATGTGGTCAAGAGTTTCAAACATGGCTCTATTTAACTTCTTTTGTTTTAACAAGATTTAGGTTTCTGCATCTTTTTTATGAAGTGGTATGGAAGTTTCCCACAAATAACATTTGCTTAAGAACAGATGAACAATTTTCTTTTTGTTCTTACTTTAACTCAATTATATAAAGAATTTGACAACTCAGGCAGGAAATATTAAGACCAAAACTCTAGCATGAGATTACATAGTCTGTCTCCTCATCCCAAATCATACATGTAACTGGGTAAAATTTAACCATTGATGCCTGATCTGAAACTGGTAGTCTTAAAGAAGACGTCTTCCAGCTCTGCCAATTAGACCATGAGTTTTAGTTTTTCTGGAACCAGGAAAATAGACTGTGCCTTTATCCTCAGCAGTGTGCTTCTTCAGTTTTTTTTTTTTTTCATGCTTCTTCGCTTTATTTTTTTTTTTATTCCTTTTCTTTATTTTAAAATCCTGTATTGATCTAATAGGAGGAAGTGGAATCTTGTTATTGACTACCTAAGTAGACCTTCCTGCTTGTTTAGTTCCTGTTTCACTGCAAAGGAAAGCTTCATTCAATACTGTCTCCATCATCACAGCAATGATAATGTGACCACTGCACACTGCTTTGTTTTCATTATTTTCTCTGCACATAAATAAGGTGTCAAGAGTTTTAATACTTCACGAACAACATTCTGTAAATTATAGTAATTTACTGTACTTCTCTGACCTTTTCAATATTGTGTGATTTGGTTGGCTGGCCTCTCTATTTATAGCCCTGCTGAGGAGACAGGAAGGAATGAATATCCTGCTGCTAATGAAAATATCATATATTGAAAGAGTCAAATGATGATACTGTCTTGGTCCAGATGACTGTATTTCATAAGACATACAGCATTACACATTGTAATTCTGATAAATCATTCTCCTGACAAAAGGTATAATGAGATTAGAAAATTACCAAAATGAATTCATTTATAGACAGGGTTTGTACCCAGACTAAGAACAATGTGAATATTTAAACAAAACCTCATTAGAATCTGAGGTTTAAAGTCACATTCCTCTTATTTCTCTACTGATACTTAAGATGGCATGTTTGGTACCTATATTAGTGAAGAATGGTTCAGAATGATGGTAGAGAATTTTCTTTTATAGCCTTAAAATACAGTGATCAAATTGCATTTTGTCTTACATTCATTTGGAATGTTTGGCATAGTTTTGCCTTTTAGGAATAAGAAATGTATTCTTTAGGCTTCATACTAAATATTTTTAATGATAGAGATAATATAACAAAATATGCAGAGAGAATTAATCATATTGTTGCCATTTTGGACTCTATGCATATGATGACTTATGTTATATTGCCTGCTGAAAAAATATTTAAGGCATTTCTAACTTTCATGAGTTGTTCAGTAAACAAATCAGTATTGTTATTCAACTTCTTTTGGACTATACCTTTACCTTGCAGAAAAGAGGAAGAATACATGAGCCAATTTTATCACAACAGAGGGAGTCTCTTCTATGTCAATTTGTGTAACTACTTTGTCATTATTCAAAAGTAATTTTTTCCCTAAGAACATGTGGAAGAGAAGATGAGCTCTCTTTCAGTCCTTGTTAATTTGCCATGATATATTACTGCATATGAGAGCAATCCTAATTAATATAATGGCCTGGCTTATTTCACAGGCATCTAAACTCTTCCCCGAAGACATCAGTGCATCATCTATAACCCAAGTTCTGAGAAACATGGCTCTGCACACCCCACTCTGTTCTCAGTAGTTTTTTCCCCCTTTTTTCTTTTCTGTGCATTGTAAATGAAGAGCTTTCACTTCAGGGGGAGACCTGCAGCCTCCCCTTCTGAGGAGCGGTGGAGATCTGCTCTGCCATTCAAGTTCATTTTCAATTAGTGTCTTGAATTTACTCATTAGAACAGCTTATAGGGAGCCATTATATGTTGAAGGATTTTAGACAGGTTAGGTTTGATTTATAACATAAGGTGGAATTAGACAGGTTTAGTTTGATTAAACAGTACATGTGTTGGGGTGGTGGTAGAAAGATTTATGAAGTGAAATGAAATCAAAGAGAGAAAAATGAAATGACTACGTGTAGCATGAAAGAGGATACATGTAGTTGGAGACACTTACTCCTATCTGTGATTCTATCTACCTGAATTCCTAATATTTGCTCAGGAATTTCCCAAAGCTTGTCTCATTTTATCTTCAGGATGATTCTGCAAGATAATCCTGCTCTTCCCATTTACAGAAGAGGAAATTGAGATTCTAAGAAGTTAAACGACTTACTTAAGGACAAACAGCTAGGCTGAGACAGAGCCATGAATCGAACCCAGATTATTGTTGTTTTCTTTCTGTTTCTAAATTCCATGTTCTTTGTATTTCTCCATAATGTTCTTGAAAGTCATTAGTCTGTTTCTCTCAGACTGTTCACACATGGCAATATCTCAGGTGTCACCTGAAATACTAAAGACATTTCAATCTGCCCTTGTACAGAGAACAGTAAGAATTCCTGCTTAAAGAATAGGTCATCCACAACTTAATGGGTAATAAATCAGTCAAGGTCTATCTTTTCAGCACCTAATATCCAGGTGTCTCTTCCTTTAACCAGTCATCACAGGTAGACACCCACCTAACAAATCCTTATTAATGTTCATATGTATTATTTATCCTTTGCCTTGCTCTGGAAAATATTTCATTTGGCTTCCCCACTGAAATGCTGATTTCCCCGCTGAAATCAGATAAAGGTTTGTTTAATTATCCCTCTTAGACTAATACTTTCATTTTGATCTTTACAAGTTACCTGTTTAAAATAACATGGCAGCATAGATTTGCGAAAACTGTGAGAAGAGACTGATATTTTTAGTCACCAAAGCATTCCTGACAATATCTAGGCAGCTAATTACCTTGCCTAGCCTTATAACCAGTCTTGCACAATTAACAATTACAGTGAATTTTCATTTATCATCAAGTGCAAGTCCCAGATTAGAAGGACAACTAGACTAATCCAGTTATCTCTGCTGCCAACGTGGTTCTCTATTGTTGGTTATGAAAGGAAACTCACATCCCCTCCAAGACAATTTACTGACTGGCGAAATGATACCCAAGGAAGATGCTCATGTTCCTAAAAGGTCTTGTCAAATTAGCTTTGGATATTCAACTCAAAGCATTTTTTAAAAGAAGACAAATGTGATAACTACCATACTTGCTTCAAGTATGAAGCCTCTATAATTGAGAAAGTAAACATGATTATGCTTTGTGTATTTTATTTCTCTAATGTCACTGATTCCCACAAACACTTACAAGATTATCCAGATTTTTGGGTTTCTCAAGAATTTAACAGAATTAAATATTGTTTAAGGTAAGCAGGTTATTAACCAAGGATGATGAAGTTGGTTTAGTGTTATATGAGTAAATTACACTCTGCTACAACAATATTTGACCTGCATGTTAAGTTGAATCAATAAATAATAATAATAATAAATAATCAGTAAATAACAGCAAAGCATAGCAAAATCATTGCCTTTATTATCTTCACATTAATACATAGGATAATTATTTTGTAATGATCATTTGTAACATTTTAGTGTCATGTGTTAGTGCTATTTTAATTCTACGTGGGGAAAGTGGCCTAAAAGGATGTGCTTCATGTCTTAAGTATAAGTTTGTTTGGAGGGAAAAGAGTGAGAAAACTGAGAGAATGCTTGTTCTAAAGGCAGAGTCCTGGGATGCTGGGCAGATTGCTGAAATACTCTGGTGTCCACTGTTTCGTACTTGGCTAAAGCATTAAAGAAAATCTACCAGATACAAATTCCATACTCTCTGCTGGTGTTTCTCTTGGAGGATATTCATCAGCTTTGGTGTTGTTCACGCACTCATGTACAACTCTTTGTGACCCCATGGACTGCAGCATGCCAAGCTTCCCTGTCCTTCACTATCTCCCAGAGTTTGATCAGATTCCTGTCCGTTGAGTTGGTGATACTATCTAATCATCTCATCCTCTGCCACACTCTTCTCCTTTTGCCTTCAATCTTTCCCAGAATCAAGGTCTTTTCCAATGAGTCAGCTCTTTGCATAAGATGGCCAAAGTATTGGAGCTTCAGCTTCAGCATCAGTGCTTCCAATGAGTATTCAGTATTGATCAGATGGGAGCCCGAAATACTGAATTATTCAGTAGAACCTCAGACAGTTCTTACTTCTGTAGTGAGGTAATAGAGTATTGTATCTCCCTTTGTCTATCTATGGGCTTCCTTGATTATTGGCTCTGTTTAAAAAAACAGCCCTGTACATTTGACTGGTGCTAGAACTTGGAGAGATTACATATAGCATGAGTTTTTTTGTTTTGTATTAACTGATTTAGGACACAGTGGTGCCCACTAGCCATGTTAAAGACAAGTATCTGTCAGCAGTTTTATAATAACTGATTCCTGTCAGGATCTATAACATCAGTACAGAAAAAATCTCTGTGGGCTGAAATTTGACATGTAAAATCTCAGTCTTTTAAAGGGAGAAAGGAAGAGTAAAGGGGGAAAAATGTGTTTAGGAGTTTAACATGAACTCTTTATGTGTGAGATGATTCCAGCCACATACTTTACCAAAGCCACTCAAGGTAACTTTATGGTCATGACCTTTTATTTTAAATTAGGGAATTCTTAAGAGGAACTCCATATTCTGGTGAACATATCTGATATGTGAGAAATAACTATTATGAATAAGGAAAGTTTAAGAAGTGGAATTTGAATTATTTTATCAATTTCACTATTTTATCATAGATTCTCCCTTCTCAGGGCCAATAACTGACAAATTTATAGATCAGTCAATAGTAGATTTGTGTTAAATAGTTTGCTGCACGCTTAATTACCTAAGTTTTACTCTTTTCCTTAAGTTTATATTCTATCTAGAGTGATAAACTACAAAATATAGAGAAAAATATCCCAAAGTCAATAATATGCTATAAGTCATATTTCCCCCCTAGTTCTGACTTTACAGTTTTCTCTTAAGATATCAAATTTTTACTCTATTTCTTTTCTGATTTCTTCACAAACTACCTTGCTCGCTTCCCTGATCCAGGGACTCAAAGGCTGAAAATTCTTAGAAAGGAAAAACAGGACCGTTTTCAGTAAATAAGATTATTAACAACAAGCCTCCAAAGGAGTGTCTAGCCTAAGATACATTCTCCTTAAATGATACATACTTATGTTTGTGTTATCATTATATCATTTTTATTACTATAAACCGAAAAAAAAAATCCCCAGAACAAAATTTTAAAGAATAAGGACAAAGAAGGGAGGAGTGAGGCTAATGATGGGGAGGCATATGCACTAGTCTATGGAGGAAGGGCAGGGCTTTCTCAACAAAGTTGGGTGCCACCCCCTTTTCATCCATTTTTGGTCCTTAATGTCCTATCATTGCTGCTGGTGGTGGTGGTGTTAGTCACTCAGTCATGTCCAGCTCTTTGTGGCCCCATGGACTGTAGCACACCAGGCTTCCCTGCCCTTCACCATCTCCTGAAGATAGCTCAAACTCATGTCCATTGAGTCGGTGATGCCATCCAACCATGTCATTCTCTGTCATCCCCTTCTCCTCCTGCCTTCATCTTTCCCAGCATCAGGGTCTTTTCTAATGAGTCAGCTCTTCGAATCAGGTGGCCAAAGTACTGGAGCTTCAGCTTCAGCATCAGTCCTTCCAATGAATATTCAGGACTGATTTCCTTTAGGATTGACTGGTTTGATATCCTTGCATTCCAAGGGACTCTCAAGAGTCTTCTCCAACACCACAGTTCAAAAGCATCAATTCTTCAGCACTCAGCTTTCTTTATAGTCCAACTCTCACATCCATACATGACTACTGGAAAAACCATAGCTTTGACAAGACAGACCTTTGTCAGCAAAGTAATATCTCTGCTTTTTAATACGCTGTCTAGGTTGATCATAGGTTTTCTTCCAAGTAGCAAGCATCTTTTAATTTCATGGCTGAAGTCACCATCTGCAGTGATTTTGGAGTCCAAAAAATAAAGTCCATTTATTGTTTCCATTGTTTCCCCATCTATTTGCCATCAAGTGATGGGACCAGATGCCATGATCTTAATTTTCTGAATGTTGAGTTTTAAGCCAGCTTTTTCACTCTCCTCTTTCACTTTCATCAAGAGGCTCTTCAATTCCTCTTTGCTTTCTGACATAAGGGTGGTGTCATCTGCATATCTGAGGTTATTGATATTTCTCCCAGCAATCTTGGTTCCAGCTTGTGCTTCATTCAGGCCACCATTTTGCATGATGTACTCTGCATATAAATTAAATAACCAGGGTGACAATATACAGCCTAGATACTCCTTTACCAGTTTGGAACCAGTCCATTGTTTCATGTCCAGTTCTGACTGTTGATTCTTGACCTGTATACAGGTTTCTCAGGTAGCAGGTAAGGTGATCAGGTGTTCCCATCTCTTGAAGAATTTTCCAGTTTGTTGTGACCCACACAAAGGCTTTAACATAGTCAATGAAGCAGAAGTAGATGTTTTTCTGGAATTCTCTTTTTCTTTGATCCAACAGATGTTGGCAATTTGATCTCTGGTTCCTCTGCCTTTTCTAAAGCAGCTTGAACATCTGGAAGTTCTCAGTTCCAGATTGTCCATATTGTTGAAGCCTAGCTTGGAGAATTTTGAGCATTACTTTGCTAGCATATGAAACGGGTGCAATTGTGCATTAGTTTGAACATTCTTTGGAGTTGCCTTTATTTGGGATTGGAATGAAAACTGACCTTTTCCAGTCCTGTGGCCACTGCTGAGCTTTCCAAAATGCTGTTGATAGGCATGACATTTAATATGCTAATGCAATAAAACCAGCATAAAATAAGATGTTGGAGGTCAGATTCTTTGCCATCTCTCCAGCTGGTTCCACCTGTTTGTTTGGTTGCTTGCTTGTTTTTAATTTTTAATTTGTTTGTATTAATAGCTTCCTATCTGTGTTGTTGCTGTTGCTGTTTAGTCTCTAAGGCATCTCTGTTGCTTTGTGACCCCATGGACTATGGCATGCTAGGCTTCCCTGCCCTTTCATGATCTCACAGAATTTCTCATGTCATGTCCATTGAGTTAGCGATTCTTATGTCTGGACCCTTCAACTTAAAGATTTGTGTTAACTCCTGCTAAAAGTGGGGGTTTGACAGGTTTTGAGCAAGTACACTTTTGCTAAAGGTAGAGATTTATGGGTTTTGAACAAAGATCTGAAGTAGCTCTGGCAATAGGAGAGGCCTTTAAAAACACACACACACACAATTATGAATGCAAAATTTAGTTTAGTGTCTTAGGAGACCCCTAAAAGGGCTCAACCTGAAGAGGGCTCAATGTGAGAGGCTCAACCTAAAGCTTAATCCTCATTAACTTCATGGTAAATATGCCTGTGTCCCTGAGAATTAAGGGGGCAATTAGCAGAACCCACATGTTTCTCTCCTAGAACAGTGTTGGGCTTCTCATCGGTAAAGAACCTGCCTGCAGTGCAGGAGATGCAGATTCTATCCCTGGGTCGAGAAGATCCCCTGGAGTAGGAAATGGCAACCCACTCCAGTATTTCTGCCTGGGAAATCCCATGGACAGAGGTCGCAAAGAGGCAGACGTGTCTTAACAACTAAACAACAACAACATAACAGTGTAACGGACAAAAATATAATTTACTTTGAAATAATTATAGGCTTACAAAAAAAGTTACAAAAATAGTATATATGGCTACTTCCTGAATGTGCTTCATCCAATTTCCTCTGTTAATACTGATACTTTACAAAGCATGATCTAACTACCCAAATTATGTTTACATTAGTATAATAATATTAACTCAAATATCGACTTGACTTCATTATTTTCACCAGTTCTTTTTCACTCATGTCCTTTACCTCTTCCAGGAGCCAATCCTGGATAACACAGTACATTTCATTGTGGTGTCTTGTCTCTCCCAATCTATGATAGTTTCATAGTTTTTCCTTTTCTTTCATGACCTTGACACTTTCGAAGAGAACAGGTAATTATTTTATAGAATGTTTCTTGAGTTGGATTTTTCTACTATTTCCCAATTATTGGATGGAAGACTTGCATCACGTAAGTGATATGCCCTTCTCAATGCATCATATCAAGAAATACATGACGTTGATTTGTCTTATTACTGGTGATGTAAACACTGATCTGTTGGTTAAGATACTACCTACTAAGTTTCTCCATGGTAAATAAACTATTTTTACCCTTTAATGTTAATAAAACCTGCAAATGTTCCATTTTCATCAAACTTGTGCCCACTAATTTTAGCTTCTATCTGTGGATTATTTTATTAGAAGAGCTCTGGAGTTCTAATGATGGTTGCTCTTTTCCTCTTATCTTCTGCATTTATTAATTAAAATTCTTCTGAGACATCAGTATTTACTAGAGGCAAGATCCACCGTTTATTTATTTGTTCAATTACTTGTTGCACTGTGCTTGCTCAGTCATGTCACACTCTTTGCAACCCTGTGGACTGTAGCCTGCCAGGCTCCTCTGTCCATGAGATTTCCCAGGCAAGAACACTGGAATAGGTTGCCATTTCCTACTCCAGGGGATCTTCCAGATGCAGGGATCGAACCTGCGTCTCTTGCATTGGCAGGCAGATTCTTTACCACTGAGCCACCAGGGAAGCCCTATTGCACTGTGGACTCATGGATATTTTATTCTATGGGTTATAATTTAATATTACTTATTTTGTTGCTCAAATTATTGGAGTTTTGGTCATTGAGAGCTCTTTCAGTTTGGCTCCTCTGTCAGAAGCAAATTTTGAACAATGTATCTTATGTTTCTCCAGCCTCTTGAAAACACTGACTCTACAATCAAATTTCTTAAATTTTGTGTCCCCCCTCTATTGAATGATCTTACATAAATGGCTACTGTCACACCTAAGACCTGCCCAGTGTTTTTATCCCCAGTGTCATC
This sequence comes from Giraffa tippelskirchi, assembly GCF_054371585.1. Taxonomy (NCBI): domain Eukaryota; kingdom Metazoa; phylum Chordata; class Mammalia; order Artiodactyla; family Giraffidae; genus Giraffa; species Giraffa tippelskirchi. The sequence continues at coordinate 70,476,311 of NC_137278.1, forward strand.
CTGCATGCTTCCTGTAGTCCTGCTTTGTACACGATTTTTCTTCACAAAAGCCCAAGGATAGTCCCTGATAGGAGCCTTGGAAGGTGTGAGGAATAGAGGAGACTAAGCTGACCAACCACTCTCTTTTCTGCCAGACAAAGGAGAAAGAATATTTGTTATCCAGCCCATATGCACATACCAGAGCTACTAATAAGTTCTTAACATGCTTTATTTTCTATCACTCTATTTTCTCATCACTTGCCTTATTGCCTATTTTAGAAATGAAGAAACTGAATTTAAAATAACATGTCCAAACTAGCACTGCTAGTAAGTACTCTACATGATGACTTGTCTCCTAGAGTTGGGCCAAGGCTACTTTAGCTCATGTGGGGTTGTAAAGAATGACTATCCTGGAAACAAAAATGAGAGAAGGAGAATTACAGATGAACAGCTTTATTAAAATAAACAGGGAATGATTATAAAGAGATTGCTCCAATATCCCTAATTTCAATATCAAAACACTTATTTTTTAGTAATAGGTTTAGTGAGGATATACTTTTAGTGAACAAAAAGATTCCAAAAAGTCAAGAAAACCAATTCTTAAAATTATCATTAGAGGGAAAATTCCATGTCCTTTCAGTTCTAAGCAGGACTGAAAATGTGGCAGACTTTGATTAAGATCAGTTTTGATGTTTTGTCAGGGAGAGACAGATAACTCAAGACTTTTTGGGCTGGGGATACCTAATGCTTCTTTGCAACAATGGTGAAAATTAAGCCCTTGATTTTTGAGATCCCTTACTCCAAATTTTATGAAATGACAGATCACCTAGCAATCCATTTCTTTCAAAAGATATAATTACAATTGTCCTATCCTTAATTACTTCAGATACTCATGATTTATTTGAATATGTTGTGAACATACGGTGATTTATGCTTATTTATCATAATGGGTTTTGAGGCAAGCCTAAAAATATACATACCTAATGTATGTTTACATTTTATAGAGTGAAATATTTAAATGCTCCTTTCAAAGCTCATCCTATGCAGGTTGCTTGTAAAGAGTGGATGGTGTTGATAATTTCCAAAGGCTATCAATCTGGGAAGGCTGAAAATGGTAAAGTTTCTTTTGTTGTTCAGTTGCTAAGTCCTGTCAGACTCTTCGAGACCCCATTAACTGCAGTATAATAGGCTTCTTTGTCATTTGCTATCTCCTGAAGTTTGCTCAAACTCATATACATTGAGTCAGTGATGCCATCGAACTTGTTCATCCTCTGTCACCCCCTTCTCTTGCTTTCAATCTTTAACAGCAGCAGAGCCTTTTCTGATGAGCCGACACTTCACATGTCACCAAAGTATTGGAGCTTCAGCTTCAGCATCAGTCCATCCAATGAGTATTTAGGGTTGATTTCCTTTCAGATTGACTGATTTGATCTCCTTTTGGTCCAAGGGACTCTCAAGAGCCTTATCCAGCACCACAGTTCGAAAGTGTCAATTCTTTGGCACTCAGCCTTCTTTATGGTCCAACTCTCACATCTGTATATGACTACTGGGTAAACAATAGCTTTGACTGTATGGACCTTTCTCAGCAAAGTGATGTCTCTGCTTTTTAATACACTGTCTAGTGTAGTCATAATTATTCTTCCAAGGATCAAGTGTCTTAATTTCATGACTACAGCCGCTGTCCTCATTGACTTTGGAGCCCAAGAAAATGAAATCTGACACTGTTTCCACATTTTCCCTATCTGTTTGCCATGAAGTGATGCCATAATTTTTGTTTTTCGAATGTTGAGTTTTAAGCCAACTTTTACACTCTCCTCTTTCACCTTCCTCAAGAGGCTCTTGAGTTCCTCTTCACTTTCTGCCATTAAAGTAGTATCATCTGCGTATCTGAGGTTATTGATATTTCTTCTGGCAGTCTTGATTTGAGCTTGTGCTTCATCCAACCAGCATTTTGCCTAATGTACTCTACACATAAGTTAAATAAGTAGGGTGACACTATAAAGCCTTGAAGTACTCCCTTTCCAATTTGAAACCAGTTCGTTGTTCCATGTCCAGTTGTAACTGTTGCTTCTTGACCTGCATACAGGTTTCTCAGGAGGCAGGTAATATGGTCTGATATTCCTATCTCATTAAGAATATTCCACAGTTTGTTGTGATCCACACAGTCAAAGGTTTTAGCATAGTCAATGAAGTGGCGATAGCTTTTTTTTTTGGAATTTCCTTGCTTTTTGTATGATCCAGAGTATGTTGGCAATTTGATCTCTGGTTCCTCTGCCTTTTCTAAATTCAGCTTGTACATATGGAAATTCTATGTTCACATACTGTTGAAGCCTAGCTTGAAGGATTTTGAGCATAATCTTGCTCACATGTGAAATGAGTGCAATTGTACAGTAATTCGAATAATCCTTGGCATTCCCTTTCTTTGGGAATGGAAAGAAAACTGACCTTTTCCAGTCCTGTGGCCACTGCTGAGTTTTCCAAATTTGCTGGCATATTGAGTGCAGCCCGTGAACAGCATCATCTTTTAGGATTTGAAATAGCTCAGCTGCAATTCCAACACCTCTACCAGCTTTGTTTGTAGAAATGCTTCCTAAGGTCCACTTGACTTCACACTCCAGGATGTCTGGCTCTAGGTAGGTGACCACACCATCGTATTACCTTGGGTCATTAAGGACTTTTTTTTGTATAGATCTTCCATGTATTTTTGCCACCTCTTCTTAATCTCTTCTGCTTATGTTATTTTCTTGCCATTTTTGTCCTTTATTATGCCTATCCTTGCATGAAATATTCCTTTGGTATCTCCAATTTTCTTAAAGAGTTCTCTAGTCTTTCCCATTCTATTGTTTTCCTCTATTTCTTTGCATTGTTTACTTAAGAAGACTTTCTTATCCTCCTTGCTATTCTCTGTTATTCTGCATTCACTTGGTTATATCTTTCCCTTTCTCCTTTGTATTTCACTTCTCTTCTTTTCTCAGCTATTTGTAAGGCCTCTTCAGACAACTATTTTGCCTTCTTGCATTTCTTTTTCTTGGGAATGGTTTAATAACCTCCGTCCACAGTTCTTTAGGCACTCTGTCTACCAGATCTAGTATGAATCTATTTGTCACCTCCACTGTATAATCATAAGGGATTTGATTTAGGCCATATCTGAATGATCTAGTGGTTTTAGGGAAAAACAGTTTCTTCAATTTGAGCCTGGATTTTGCAATAAGGAGCTGATGGTTGGAGTCACAGTCAGCTCCAGGTCTTGTTTCTCTAGGGAATTTTAACAGCGCAGGGGAAAGTAGTACAGAAATGAAGAAGAAATATGATGTGCTATGATGCTATCTTACATAAAATTCACAGGAGAAATATTTGAGCTGCAATGTACCACATCATAAGGTATGTCTATGTGTGAAGCCTGTATGTATGGGAATTCTGTTATAGATTCTGAAATGAAGAGAAATAATCTGTCTTCTTTTGCTCCCTAGAATTGCTGCCTCTCCATAGAATTATCTTTTTCCAAAGTCTACAGCCAGATTTCAGAAGAGTGTGACTAAATTGGATTAGATCTTTGAGGGATCTATGTAAGAAAAGCATTTATTGTATCTTAAAGAATAACATGAAGACTAGGGCATTTTGAAAGGATTGTGTCAAAGTGAAGAGCATAACATTTTCAGGCAGGAGGAACAACTTAAAGTGGTAAAACTTGAGCCCTATATAAGGAGTAGAGTGCACATAATGAGATTTAAGTTCAGAAAGCAGTATCTAATGAGAACACCAAACTAAGGAATTTGCGTTTTATTCTATAAGCAGAAAAAAGTCATCAAGATATTTTTTTTTTTTGAATAGGGGAAGGACAAGATCAGAAATATACTATAAAAATGTGAATGTGACCCTAAGATACACTAGAGAGAAGATATTATAAGGAGGAAGAACAATTAGGAAGTTAGTCTAGGTAAGTGATAATAAATATTTTGAACATTAGTTAGAGAATGGAATGAGCAAGATGAATGGGAACAGTGCCACTGAGTTAAAATCTGCAGGAATAAATTATGAGTAAATTTTTTTTAACTTAAAGAAGCTAGTAAGTTATTTTTTCATACTGACAGGAAAAATTGAATATATCAAGCTATCAAAGAATCTAAAAGCTTTTCGTGTAGTTTTTACAGATAATTTAAAATATATATTTAACAACCACATTTTACAAATGGATGAAAATCAATTGTTGATTAAGAGGACAGTGAGATTGACTTGAAAATATAATCCATATTGATATTTTTATTCTGAATCTCTAATATGTGATACCTATTTTTATAGTATTCATTTGCCATTTTAGTGTGTAGTGAGATGTAAAGTTTTACTGAAATTTTAATTTTATCACTAACAACTTTTATATTTGTTTATTATATATCTACAATTATATTCTAAGATAATTTTTTCAGGAGAGGAAAGAACAGCATGTAAAGTCTATACTTTTATTTTTATTTATTTATTTATTTTTTTTTCTGGTTAAGTTTTTTTTTTTTTATATAGATTTATTTATTTTAGTTGGGGGCTAATTACTTTACAATATTGTAATAGTTTTTGCCATACATTGACATGAATCAGCCATGGGTTTACATGTGTTCCCCTTCCTGGACCCCCCACCCACCTCCCTCCCCATCCCATCCCTCTGGGTCATCCCATTGCCCCGGCAAGTCTATACTTTTAATTTCCCCATGGCACCTGAGAGTGTTGGTTAACTATAGCAGATGAGCTAATATCTGCTTATTTTAATGGACTGCACCGATGATTAGATTAATATGAAAGAGTAAGAATTTTTTTTCAGTGTAGTAGGTATAACAGCAGCAATTATAATGAATTTATTTTCTTTATCATGCTAAACTTTATGAGCATTCATGTTTGGGAAAATTCACTTTTATTTCAAATGAAGTCTTAATTCTCTTTTTTGAAACAGAAGTCATGACAGAGACTTGAAGTGTTATATTTTCATTTTTATATCTAATTATATGGGTCAGGTGTGATGACTCATGACAGATCAAATAGAAGGTTAACATTTTAAAACCCCTTACAATAAAAGTGAGTTCTCTAAGATTTATGCAGGAGGAATGTTAGCTATCAGGGTCTAACTCCCTAAAGTTAAGAAGGTAAAAATATGTAAAATGTATGAATGCAAGTACATTCCTACTAAACTCTTTTGCTATATATTGAGATTCTTTACAAAATACATATGCATATTTATATATACACTTTCCTACCTCACTGTGAATCTGGAGATGCAAAATAACTAGATCTCATGTTTTAGATGGGAGAACTTTATTAAACCACTTGATTTGAAGTTCAGTTCAGTTCAGTTGTCAGTTGTGTCTGACTCTTTGTGACCCCATGGACTGTAGCACGCCTGTCCATCACCAACTCCTGGAGTTTACTCAAACTCATGTTCATTGGGTCAGTGATGCCATCCAGCCATCTCATCCTCTGTCATCCCCTTCTCCCCCCACCTTCAATCTTTCCCAGAATCAGAGTCTTTTCAAATGAGTCAGTTCTTTGCATCAGGTGGCCAAAGTAGTTGATTTGAAGTAGCTACATGATAAACATCCTTGTGTACAAGCAATGGTCTCAAAATAATTTATCCATAAAAATGCATATATATCTATTCCTTATGAGAAGGGAATTCAATGTCACTGTTCCCTCTTCCCCATAAAAAACAGTCATTGATTAGCACCAACCCAAACACCTGCCCTCCAAAGTAGTTTGCAGTTGGCAGTCATTGCTTTGACCTCCAAGACATTGCAGGGAGCATTCTTGGCTTCTGTTTACATATTAAACAAACTGAATAAATATTAAGCACAGCATAAGAAAAACTATTCCCTTACAGACCTGGAACAAAAGAAGCCTATATTCCAGAGATTTACTACAGAAAAATATTTGTACTGTACAAGGTACTGTTGGATTTATGTATACAAGTCACAGTTGCTCTTCTTAAGGAGCTTCCAAAGAAGCAGAGATAAAGCATGTATGTAAACCACTGTGATACAAAGCAGAACCTGCTGACATCACTTCATGAGATTAGAAGTGATCATAAATGCTACAACAGTTCAAAGAAGGAAGGCATCAATTCCAATTGGGCTTATCAAATCAGAGTCCTTAGGAAAAGTAGGAGTTGAGCTGGACAGAAAAACCTGGTAGGATTTAGAAAATTAAATATCAGGAGATTGGGAACTACAGGTGTGAGAATAACAAGACTAAGTCACAAATATGAAATAATCTAATTGAATTTGGGGTACTGAAGTAGCTAGGCCTACTTTTGTTGTTTTCTAAGCAGTCACAGATTTAGATTTTGAATAATTCTTTTGGTCCTCAACTATACCTGGTGTCACACCTCATCATTCAATTTGACCTCCTTGATGACCAACCTCATTTCCTGATTCTTGCCTGCATCCTTGGCTTGCTTTACCAACCTGATTCGCTGTTTAGTTCCCTCTTTTGACTTTGGTTCCTGTTACTGATGAATTTCCAACTTATAATGCTTATCATTGAACTATTTCTCCCTCTCCTCACTGGCCTATTGGCTTTTGGCAAACTCATAAACCTAATGAAATGGCATACATTTCATTCATTTTTGTTGTTTAGTCATTAATTCATGTCAGACTGTTTGTGACCCCATGAATTACAGCACGCCAGGCTTCCCTGTCCATCACCAACTCCTGGAGTTTACTCAAACTCATGTCCATTGAGTCAGTGATGCCATCGAACCATTTCATCCTGTCACCCCCTTCTCCTCTTGCCTTCAGTTTTTCCTGGCATCAAGGTCTTTTCTAATGAGTCAACTCTTCGCATCAGGTGGCCAAAGTACTGGAGCTTCAGCTTCAGCATCAGTCCTTCCAATGAATAATCAGGGTTGATTTCTTTAGGATTCACTGGTTTGATCTTGCTGTCCAAGGGACTATCAAGAGTCTTCTCCAGCACCACAGTTCGAAAGTGTCAATTCTTCAGCACTCAGCCTTCTTTATGGTTCAACTGTCACATCCGTACATGACTACAGGAAAAACCATAGTTTTGACTATACAGACCTTTCTCAGCAAAGTGATGTCTCTGCTTTTTAAAACACTGTCTAGGTTTGTCATAGCTATTCTTCCAAGCAGCAAGTGTCTTTTAATTTTGTGGATGCAGTTACTATCCACAGTGATTTTAGAGCCCAAGAAAATGAAATCTGACACTGTTTCTGCATCTTCCCCATCTATCTGCCATCAAGTGATAGGACCGGATGCCATGACCTTCATTTTTTGAATGTTGAGTTTTAAGCCAACTCTTTCACTTTCCTCTTTCACCTTCATCAAGAGGTTCTTTAGATCCTCTTCACTTTCAGCCATTAAAATGGTATCATCTGCATATCTGAAGTTGTTGATATTTCTCACAGCATGCTAAATTAAGTCCCTTATTGGGAAGATATAATTTTGTATAGCTGGGTTGTGAGAAACAAGATTGAAATATTAAGAAAAAACAGAGGAAATCAAACGATATGGGTTTTATTCAATAGGTCATAATTAATCCAAATTTCCCCCATGCTTTTCTACAATCTATACTATATTTCACTTATTTTTGCTTTAAATTGACTGATTTTTAAAACTTTGTATTCATTTTCACATTGTTGTTCAGTTGCTCAATTGTGTCCAACTCGTTGCATTCGCATGGACTGCAGCACACCAGGCCTCCCTGTCCTTCACCATCTCCCAGAGCTTGTTCAAACTCATGTCCATTGAGTCAATGATGTCATTCAACCATCTTGTCCTCCGTCATCCCCTTCTCCTTCTGCCTTCAATGCTTTCCAGTCAGTCAACTCTCTGAATCAGGTGGCCAAGGATTGGAGCTTCAGCAACAGTCCTTTCAATGAATAATTGGGTTGATTTCCTTTAGGATTGATTGGTTTGAACTCCTTGCTGTCAAGGGACTCTCAAGAGTCTTCTCTAGCACCACAGTTCGAGGGCATAATTTCTTGGGCACTCAGCCTTTTTTATTGTCCAGCTCTCACATCCATACATACATCCATACGGAAAAACCATAGCTTTGACTATATGGACTTTTGTTGGCAAAGTAATGTCTCTGCTTTATAATATGTGGTCTAGGTTGGTCCTTGTTTTTCTTCCAGGGAGCAACCGTCGTTTAATTTCATGGCTGCAGTCACCATCCACAGTGATTTTGGAGCCCAAGAAAATAAAGTCTGTCACCGTTTCCATTGTTTCCCCATCTATTTGCCATGAGATGATGGGACCAGATGCCATGATCTTCGTTTTTTGAATGTTGAATTTTAAGCCAGCTTTTTTCACATAATCATTGTTTGAATTAATACAATTTCTATTTCTGTGATTATAAATATGTTACTATTTAAATTATTTTCCCATTTTAAGCCAATGTTATGTGTCTTATTTTTTGGTAAATATAGTTATAATTAATGGACAGCCTCCAAAGCCATAGCTAGATAATTTTAACAAGATTAACCTTATGGTGGTACACAGGGTGATTGGAGGTAGGCAAATAGAAGATTAAGGTAAACATATAGTTATGAGTTACTAAACACCTGTATTAGAGTTTTCACTGAGAGAATAAAAGGAAATGTAATAGGGAATCAGTAGATCTTACTGATAACCTGAAGTGGCTGGCAAGTTTAAATGGTTAACATGATGCCAAATTTTGAGTCTTAAAGGCTTGAAAATGATGGTACAATCAATAAAAATGGGATTATTTGAAGAAAGCACTGGTTTGTGAGAAAAAATGACCAGTTTAGTTTTGGAGTTATTAAACTAAGGATCTGGAAGACAGGATGTTGGAAGTTAAGGACTAGAGTTCCAAACTGATGCTGACCTGGGGGTCAGTTGCTTAGTGATGATGGTTGTAACTATGGGAACAGCTGAGGTCTCTGAGAGGGAGCATATAGAATGAAAATAGCAGATGATTGAAGAGAGAACCTTGATGGGAGTCCTCTATTTATGGTGTGGAAGGAAGAACAAGAGGCAGCAATAGCGACAGAGAAACAATGATCCATCATGTAAAGGAAGAATCAATGTAGTGTGTTTCTGTGCTAATTAAGGAAGTATAGCATCTAAAGATGGAGTTGCAGCTAAAAATGTTAGTTTTTGAGCATCTGAGAATGTTCTGAATGCTTTTGAAAAAATTGGGCATGAGGAATTGAAAGAAAGTGATCTTGTCAGAATGCCAAGACTTGATCAAACACAGAATCTAGAAGAGTTGGAAATGGGCAATTGGTGATAAGGATATCTGAGAGCAAGTAGCTTGATAAAGGAACTATGGTTCAAACAGAGAATAATGAAGAGTAGGACAGGGAAGAGCTTGACTTCAGTCAGGGAGGACAGGGGATAACGGAACTGTAATCAAGGTCAGATACAGTCATAAGACAGGAGGATAGAGATACAGTAACCAATATTAGTACAAGATTGATGCTTGGTCAGAGGAACACGGCTAAGTTCAGTTCAGTAGCTCAGCCATGTCCAACTATTTGTGAGCCCATGGACTGCAGCATGCAAGGCTTCCCTGTAAAACACCAACTCCCAGAGCTTGCTCAAACGCATGTCCATGGAGTCGCTGATGCTATCCAACCATCTCATCCTCTGTCATCCCCTTCTCCTCCTGTCTTCAATCTTTCCCAGCATCAGGGTCTTTTCCATTGAGTCAGTTCTTCGCACTGGGTGGCCAAAGTGTTGGAGTTTCAGCTTCAGCATCAGTCCTTCCAATGAATATTCAGGACTGATATCCTTTATTGACTGGCTTGATCTCATTGCAGTCCAAGGAGCTCTCAAGAGTCTTCTCCAATGCCACAGTTCAAAAGCATCAATTCTTCAGCACTCAGCTTCCTTTACAGTCCAACTCTCACATCCACACATGACTATCAGAAAAACCATAACTTTGACTAGATGGACCTTTGTTGGCAAAGTAATGTCTCTGCTTTTTAATATGTGGTCTAGGTTGGTCATAAATTTTCTTCCAAGGAGCAATCATCTTTTAATTTCATGGCTACAGTCACCATCTGCAGTGACTTTGGAGCCCCCAAAATAAAAGTCTTTCACTGTTTCCATTGTCTCCCTATCTATTTGCCATGAAGTGATGGGGCCAGATGCCTTGATCTTAGTTTTCTGAATATTGAGTTCTAAGCCAACTTTTTCACTATCCTCTTTCACTTTCATCAAGAGGCTCTTTAGTTCTTCACTTTCTGCCATAAGGGTGGTGTCATCTGTGCATCTGAGGTTATTGATATTTCTCCTGGCAATCTTGATTCCAGCTTGTGCTTCATTGAGCCTGGCATTTTGCATAATGTACTCTGCATGTAAGTTAAATAAGCCAGGTGACAATATACAGCTTTGATGTACTCCTTCCCCAATTTGGAACCAGTCTGTTGTTCCATGTCCAGTTCTAACTGTTGCTTCTTGACGTGCATACAGGTTTCCAAGGAAGCAGGTAAGGTGGTCTGGTATTCCCATCTCTTGAAGAATTTTCCACAGTTTGTTGTGATCGACACAAAGGCTTTGGCATAGTCAATGAAGCAGAAGTATATATTTTTCTAGAATTCTCTTTCTTTTTCGATGATCCAATTGACGTTGGCAATTTGATCTCTGGTTCCTCTGCCTTCTCTAAATCCAGATTGAACATCTGGAAGTTCATGGTTCTTGTACTGTTGAAGCCTATCTTGGAGAATTTTGAGCATTACTTTGCTAGCATGTGAGATGAGTGCAATCGTGTGGTAGTTTGAACATTCTTTGGCATTGCCTTTCTTTGGGATTCAAATGAAAATTGATCTTTTCCAGTCCTATGGCCACTGTTGAGTTTTCCAAATTTGCTGGCATAATGAGTGCAGCACTTTCACAGCATCATCTTTTAGGATTTGAAATAGCTCATCTGGGTCCCATCCTCTCCACTAGCTTTGTTCATCGTGATGCTTCCTAAGGCCCACTTGACTTCACATTCCAGGATGTCTGGCTCTAGGTGAGTGATCACACTATTGTGGTTTTCTGAGTCATGAAGATCTTTTTTGTATAGTTCTGTGTATTCTTGCCACCTCTTCTTCATATCTTCTGCTTCTGTTAGGTCCATACTGTTTCTGTCCTTTATTGTACCCGTCTTTGCATGAAATGTTCCCTTGGTGTCTCTAATTTTCTTGAAGAGATCTCTAGTCTTTCCCATTCTATTGTTTTCCTCTATTTTTTTTTTTTTTTTGCATTGATCACTGAAGAAGGCTTCCTTATCTCTCCTTGTTATTCTTTGGAACTATGCATTCCCAGATCTTAAACTGAAATGCAGTCTATGTATCAGCAAGTTTGACTTTACACTGGCCACCTGAGATCCTAAAATAGGACTTTTTTTTCCCTACTAAAGAGATTTCCCAGTTCCTAGAATGGGATTCGGAGAAGGCAATGGCACCCCACTCCGGTACTCTTGCCTGGAAAATCCCATGGATGGAGGAGCCTGGTAGGCTATAGTCCATGGGGTCGCTAGGAGTCAGACACGACTGAGCGACTTTACTTGCACTTTTCCCTTTCATGCACTGGAGAAGGAAATGGCAACCCACTCCAGTATTCTTGCCTGGAGAATCCCAGGGACGGCGGAGCCTGGTGGGCTGCCGTCTATGGGGTCGCACAGAGTCAGACACGACTGAAGCAACTTAGCAGCAGCAGCAGCAGCAGCAGCAGAATGGGATTTAGATGACATCTAAGAATCACATGACATTATATCGGGAGGGAGGGATGCTGCATAAACTGGAGACCCAGCCTGAGTATCCTCATTACAGCTTAGTATAGTTAGTATCAAAACCAGAAATAGAAATTGCATTTTGAAATTCTTTTTGCACTGTTCACATGAGAACAGTGAGGTCAAGGAAAATAGGAAAGATCATTCATAATGGTGATAGTTCCTGTAGGTGCTCTCAGAAGAGTAGATTCATGGGAACCCAGACAGGCACTATACAGAAGTTCAGAGAAATGAGGGTGTGAGGGTCCCCCCGTGGGGTGACAAAACATGCTAATGCCTTAGTGGATAATGAATAATCATTTACAGAATGTTCTTAAAACCCACACAAAAAGATGTTCTGGGTTTTTGATTTGTTTTTGTAATGCTAGTACTGTATATTTAATGCTCAAATCAGCACTGATAGAACCCTGATAGAATTATTTCCAGAAGAAACACTAACTTGAATATATCCTCACCTTCCAGGGACTATTTGGATCTGAGTGGCCAATTCATGGTATTTTTCTGAGAGGCTGAGTAGCAATTGCCCCGTCACCACTATTCCATTACTAGTGTCAGTGTGTATTTTATTAATCAAGGGGCCAGAAGATAAACTGCTAAAAGTTAAGCTCTGTTTCTCTGGACTTTGTTGTTTAGTGAAAGTTCTTTTCCTTCCAGGAAGAGCCTTGCCCTCCAAACCACTAGAACCAGAGCTGAGTTCTAATGTTTTGTATTTTTGCCTCGAGATAATTGTAGAACAAGGGGGAAATATGCTGCCTCTGTGGAGTCCCTCACTGAGTCTTACATAAGATAATAGAATAAAGGACCACATGGTAGGTTTTTGTACTACTCTCCAATAACGAAACAACAGTTAGAACTGGACATGGAACAACAGACTGGTTCAAAATTGGGAAAGCAGTACTTCAAGGTTGTATATTGTCACTCTGCTTAATAAACTCATATGCAGAGTACATCATGCAAAATGCCAGGCTGAATGAAGCACAAGCTGGAATCAAGATTGCTGGGAGAAGTATCAGTAACCTCAGATATGCAGATGACACCACCCTTATGACAGAAAGTGAAGAGGAACTTAAAAGCCTCTTGATGAGGTGAAAGAGGAGAGTGAAAAAGTTGGCTTAAAACTCAGCATTCAAAAAACAAAGATCATGGCATCTGCTCCCATCACTTGATGGCAAATAGATGGGGAAACAGTGGAAACAATGACAGACTTTATTTTCTTGCACTCCAAGATCACCGTGGGCAGTAACTGCAACCATGAAATTAAAAGACACTTGCTCCTTGGAAGAAAAGCTATGACCAACCTAGACAGCATATTATAAAGCAGAGACATAAATGTGCTGACAAAGTTCTGTATAGTCAAAGCTATGGTTTTTCCAGTAGTCTTGTATGGATGTGAGAGTCGGACCATAAAGAATCCTGAGTGCCAAAGAATTGACGCTTTTGAACTGTGGTGTTGGAGAAGAGTCTTGAGAGTCCCTTGGACTGCAAGGAGATCAAACAAATCAATCCTAAAGGAAAACAGTCCTGAATATTCATTGAAAGGACTGATGCTGAAGCTGAAGCTCCAATACTTTGGCCACCTGATGAGAAAAGCTGATTCATTTGAAAAGACCCTGATGCTGGGAAAGATTGAAGGCAGGAGGAGAAGGGAATGACAAAGGATGAGATGGTTGGATGGTGTCATTGACTCAACGGACATGAGTTTGAGCAAGCTCTGGAAGATGGTGAAGGACAGGGAAGCCTGGTGGGCTGTGGTCCATGGGGTCGCAAACAGTTGGATACAACTGAGCAACTGAACTACAACTAATAATGAACCATGTAATGAAAAGGTCATCAAGTCCTCTAAGATCTAGTTTGTCCTTAGTGACCCCAGAGCCCATATGTAGAGGCCAGGCTAAATCTCCTGCTTCTAGATCACCAGCATCTCTACCCTGATCTTTTCCTAGGAGATGTGCCCCGAATTACTTGTACTAACCTGATTAGTTCTCTTGTCTCTTCTAGTTGCCATCTGTGTCATTCAACTAATAAAAACCTGTTTTGGCAAGAGGAGTTGGTGTAAAAATTACAATTTCCTGACACCTCTAATTCTTGTTCCCCATCACCACCATTTTCACACCAACTGAGCTACTTAAACATGGTGTAAGGTGACTTTGGACCAGTTTTATGTAGAACAGGAAATACAGGGAGAAACTCATATATGTTTTCTAATATAACTGGGAACAAAGAATGATAGGCAATAAAATACTTCTCTGGTCAATTTGTTCCTTGTGATTGTATAGGCACTAGACTATTTACATCACTTAAATTATAATGAATTTTGAACATGAAAACAAACTGCTTTTGAATTCTTCCATCACTGGGATATTGGTTTTGCCTTGGTGTTTGGAGTCAGTTAAAGACACACAGTGACAAGAATATTTTATAGTGTCAAAGCCATGTTGAATTTATTTCTTTTAATTGTATTCCATATTCCCCTTTTGTGAGCATGCCCATATAAAATGGTACATAATATTTAATGAACACAGACCTATAAGATCTTCTGGTTTTAAATTCTAAGTCTGCACATGAATGGAGTTCAATAAAATTATTTTATTGGCGCAAAAGCATGCACCCACAGATGCTTCCCCACTTCTTTGCAGTTTAATTTTTTTAAAACACAGAATCAGCTATGGGAATGGAAACAGAGTAATTAATGTTGCCTGTCTCACAAGCAAAGTCTACTCGCCAAATTTACAGCTAAAAGCACTGCTCCAATCAATTCTAACTATGTCTTAACATCATGTTTTTCATCCCTATTTCATTCTTTTGTTAATTAAATAAGATTTGTTATTTTCTGGCTCTGCCATTCAAAGAGCTCACAGAACTTGGCTAGTTCAAAACTCAAAGGCTTTGTACTATTTTTATATTGAAAAAGAATCAATTTATTTAAGTAAGAGATTATGTGCAGAGAGTTATAGTCTAATCAGAGGCCTGAGGGCTTTGAAATATTAAGTTATATTTCTGTTTCAAGTTATTCTTCTTATCAGTCTTTTTTCCCCACATTGAATTGTGATCAGAATAGAGACTGCCTTTAGAAATGGCTTAAATGACAGGAGATGATCACCAAGAAATAGAAAGGTTGATAAACAGCATTTGTGCAGATAGGGCAACCAAAAAGTAAAAGTTCATTAATGCATTTTAATAATACATATTCGATTATGACTTACCTGGACCATTGTCATTAAATGACAAGTGCAACCTGTGTATTTGCTCCTTTAACAGACAGCACACCTACCCTCTTCAACTGCTCTGTTCAAACAATACAAAGTGGTCATGTGTCAAAGCTTGTTTTTAAGTCCCTTTCTTCTTCCTCATTCATTTTGGCATGCAGGCTACCCAATCTTGTCTGACCTCCCCCCCTTTTTTTTTTCCTAAGAGCTCTTGCCTGAACTTGAATTTTAATTTATTAATTTGTTTATTTCACCCACTGAAGCCCAAGTTTAGTGTTGTGAACCAAGATTGCCTTTTTAAATAGAATAGCAACTGAAGATAGAGAAGTAAAATAGTTATAAATGCTCCTTGAAACTAGAAGATGTAGTCTTTTGACTATTTTTGTGAGGGAAAAAAAAATATTTTCTATGTCGTTTGCATTTCGCTAAAAGCATTTTACTTAAATGCCTGAAAGTACTAGGGTGAAACAAGTATGAAAATCTTCTCAGAAACACTAGTAATGTAAAACTAGCAACAAAACGAATTCTCCTCTAGCTGTTTGGTCTGTCAGATCAGTTGAGCATACTCAGTGTAGTGTACAAAGGTACAGCCATCTTGCTTCAATTGACAGGAGTGTGTTCAGCAAAGAGAACTGATACATGAGCTTGGAGGTGGATGTGACCTTGTGTAGTCTGGCAGCCAGATCACACCTTCACATCAAGTGCTGTGTAGTGATGAGCTGCATCACATCAGTGATGTCTAAGCAGGACTAATGCAGAGAAATTGACAGCTAGAGAATTATTTGTCCATTTCTTTGACTTTCTGCAAGCTTACTACTTGGTCTAATAGCCTTTCTTTGTCCTGTTTTTGATGGAGGAAGGATGAAAAGTATTCCTTTCTGTAACAATAATGGTATGGAATGGAAACATAGTATCTGCTTCTACCTTGGGCCTTGAGAAAAACACTGTGTCCATTCCCCTTACCATTCAGAACAAGCTTATGTATTTCTTCCTGACTCATCCATTCCTTTATTCTTCATTACTTCCTCACTATATTTGTTGATTGTTTTTGCTCTTTTCCTTTGTGGTGTATCTGTTCCTTGGCCCTAAAGCCAGATTTGGTGTCCCCAGGTTTACACTTGAACTCTGCTGAATGAAGTTCATACTGGCCTTTGGCTTCAATCAATTCGACGTTCCTGCCCCAAAACCTAACCCCTCTTTAAAACTCCTTAGCTGGATTTCCAACTGACACATTCTAGCCTTCCTTTAATGTAGCAGTCAGCAAACTATAGCCTTTGGACCAAGAGTGGGCCACAGCCAGTTATTGTAAAGAAGGGATTTATTGGAACACAGCCATGCCTATCTATTTACATGTTCAGTTCAGTTGAGTCGCTCAGTCGTGTCCAACTCTTTGCGACCCCATGAATCACAGCACGCCAGGCCTGAGTCCACCAAACCCATGTCCATCGAGTCAGCAATGCCATCCAGCCATCTCATCCTCTGTCATCCCCTTCTCCTCCTGCCCTCAATCTTTCCCAGCATCAGGGGCTTTTCCAATGAGTCAGCTCTTCCCATGAGGTGGCCAAATATTGGAGTTTCAGCTTCAACATCAGTCCTTCCAATGAACACCCAAGACTGATCTCCTTTAGGATGGACTTGTTGGATCTCCTTGCAGTCCAAGGGATTCTCACGAGTCTTCTCCAACACCACAGTTCAAAAGCATCAATTCTTCGGCACTCAGCTTTCTTTACATATTGCCTATGGATAATTTTACACTCTAATGGGAGAACTGAGTAGTGGCAACAGAAACCATATGGGCTATAAAACTTCTTTACAAAAAAAGCACACTAGCTCCTGCTCTAGAGACTTTGAACAAGAAGGCAAAGAACTGAATTTTTCCCCCTTAATCCAGAGAATTGTATCATGTCTCCTCTTGTATATTGGAGGCCATTCCTAAGCCAGAAATGAACTCCAATTTTTCTTAAAATAATTGTTAGATAAAGCATTTAGTTCTTTAGGTCATAACTGTATTCCCTCTGTGTGGTACTTACATATATTGAGATTGCTTTTTTTTTTAAGGAAAATATTAGTCATTATTTTTATCATCAAGTATAAGAATTTCCCAGGAAAATGGTTCCTAGATCACTTGGGATGCTTTTTGATAGTCTTGTTCCTGGCTTCTCCCCAGTAACCACCCCCCCTAACACTACCCCCACCCTGCCTCCCACCAAAGGATCTGGAAGGTCTTGAGGACCTGAGTCATTGAGTTATTTTTGTTGTTGTTTTTTCTATTTTTTAGCTGAAGTACAGATTAATTAGTTTTGTGTTAATTACTGCTGTACAGCAAAGTGAACATTCTTTTTCATATTCTTTTCCATTATGGTTTGAATATAGTTCCCTGGGCTATACAGTAAGACCTTGTTGTTTAACTATTCTATATATACCAGTTTGCATGAACTTCCAGATGTTCAAGCTGGTTTTAGAAAAGGCAGAGGAACCAGAGATCAAATTGCCAACATCTGCTGGATCATTGAAAAAGCAAGAGAGTACCAGAGAAACATCTATTTCTGCTTTATTGACTATGCCAAAGCCTTTGACTGTGTGGATCACAATAAACTATGGAAAATTCTTAAAGAGATGGGAATACCACACCATCTGACCTGTCTCTTGAGAAACCTGTATGCAGGTCAGGAAGCAACAGTTAGAACTGGACATGGAACAACAGATTGGTTCCAAATAGGAAAAGGAGTACGTCAAGGCTGTATATTGTCACCCTGCTTATTTCACTTATATGCAGAGTACATTGTGAGAAACACTGGGCTGGATGAAGCACAAGCTGGAATCAAGATTGCCGGGAGAAATAGCAATAACCTCAGATATGCAGATGACACCACCCTTATGGTAGAAAGCGAAGAAGAACTAAAGAGGCTCTTGATGAAAGTGAAAGAGCAGAGTGAAAAAGAGGGCTTAAAGCTCAACATTCAGAAAACTAAGATCATGGCATCCGGTCCCATCACTTCGTGGGAGATACATGGGGAAACAATGGAAACAGTGTCAGACTTTATTTTTGGGGCTCCAAAATCACTGCAGATGGTGATTGCAGCCTTGAAATTAAAAGACGCTTACTCCTTGGAAGGAAGGTTATGACCAACCTTAGATAGCATATTTGAAAGCAGAGACATTACTTTGCCAACAAAGGTCCATCTAGTCAAGGCTATGGTTTTTCCAGTAGTCATGTATGGATGTGAGAGTGGACAGTGAAGAAAGCTGAACACCAAAGAATTGATGCTTTTGAAGTGTGGTGTTGGAGAAGACTCTTGAGAGTCCCTTGGACTGCAAGAAGATCCAACTAGTCCATCCTAAAGGAGATCAGTTCTGGGTGTTCTTTGGAAGGGCTGATGTTGAAGCTGAAACTCCAATACTTTGGCCACCTGATGCAAAGAGTTGACTCATTGGAAAAGACCCTAATGCTGGGAAGGATTGAGGGCAGGAGGAGAAGGGGACGACAGAGGATGAGATGGCTGGATGGCATCACCGACTCGATGGACATGGGTTTGGGTAGACTCCAGGAGTTGGTGATGGACAGGGAGGCCTGGCGTGCTGTGAATCATGGGGTCGCAAAGAGTCGGACACGACTGAGTGACTGATCTGAACTGAATCCCAAATTCCCATTCCAACCCTCCCCCACCCCAATCCAGTTGGCTACCATCTATTCTCTGCCCCTGGTTCCCTCTCTGCATAGATATGTTCTTTTGTGTCATATTTTAGACTCCATGTATAAATCATATCACATGGTCTTTGTTTTTCTCTTTCTGACTTACTTTGCTTAGTGTAATTGTGTCCATGTTGCTGAAAATGGCATTATTTCATTCTTTTTTTTAAGGATGAGTAGTTGAACATATGTACCATTTATGCTTTGTCTATTCATCTCTTGATGGACATTTAGGTTGTTTCCATGCCTTAGCTATTGTGAACACTGCTGCTATGTGAACATATGTTGTTGTTCTTTATCACTCAGTTGTGTTCAACTCTTTGTGACCCCGTGGACTGCAGCCTGCCAGACTCCTCTGTCTATAGGATTCCCAGGAAAGAACACTGGAGTGGGTTGCCATTTCCTTTCCTAGGGGATCTTCCCCACCCAGGGAGAGAACCTGTGTCTCCTGTGTCTCCCGCATTGGCAGGCGAATTCTTTACCACTGAGCCATGAACATAGGGTGCATGTATCTCTACTCATAGTTTTGTCTAGATATATGCCCAAGAGTGGGACTGCTGGATTATATAGCAATTCCGTTTTTAGTTTTCTGAGAAATCTCCATAAAAGTGGCTGCACCAACTTACATTCCCACCATGAGTGTAGAAGGGTTCTCTTTTCTCCAAACTCTCTCCACATTTGTTATTTGGAGATATAGAATGATGGCCATTCTAACTGGTGTAAGGTGGTACCTCACTGTAGTTTTGATGTGCATTTCTCTAATAATTAGCACCATTAAGGGTCTTTTCATGTGTCTATTGGACATCTGCATCTCTTCTTTGGAGAAATGCCTCCTTAGGTTTTCTGTTTTTTGGTTGGGTTGTTTGTTTTATTGTTATTGAGTTGTATGAACTGTTACATATTCTGGAAATTAAGCCCTTGTTGGTCACATAGTTTACAAATATTTTCTCCCATCCTGTAGGTTGGCTTTTCATTTTGTGTATGGTTTCCTTTGCTGTGCAAAGGTTTGCAAGTTTGATTAGGTACCATTTCTTTATTTTTATTTTTATTTCTATTGACTTAGGAAACTGACGTAAGAAAACACTGGTGCAATTCATGTCAGAGAATGTTTTGCATATGTTCCCCTCTAGAATTTTAGTGGTATCATATATTATGTTTAAGTCGTTAAGCCATTTTCAGTTTATTTCTTTGTATGGTGAGACGGTATGTTCTAACTTCATTGACTTACATGTAGCTGTCCAGCTTTCCCAACATCACTTGCTGAAGAAACTTTTCTCATTGTATATTCTTGCCTTGCTCCTTTGTCAAAGATGAATTGACCATAGGTGTGTAGGTTTATTTCAATTCTCTACTCTGTTCCATTGATCCATATATCTGTTTTTGTGCCAATGCCACACTACTTTGATTACTGTTCAGTTCAGTCGTTCAGTCACGTCTGACTCTTTGCAACCCCATGAACCGCAGCATGCCAGGCTTCCCTGTCCATCACCAACTCCCGGAGTTCACCCAAACTCATGTCCATTGAGTTGGTGATGCCATCCAACCATCTCATCCTCTGTCGTCCCCTTCTCCTCCTGCCCTCAATCTTTCCCAGCATCAGGGTCTTTTCCAATGAGTCAGCTCTTCGCATGAGGTGGCCAAAGTATTGGAGTTTCAGCTTCAACATCAGTCCTTCCAATGAACACCCAGGACTTATCTCCTTTAGGATGGGCTGGTTGGATCTCCTTACAGTCCAAGGGACTCTCAAGAGTCTTCTCCAACACCACACTTCAAAAGCATCAATTCTTCGGTGCTCAGCTTTCTTTATCGTCCAACTCTCACATCCATACGTGACTACTGGAAAAACCATAGCCTTGACTAGATGGACCTTTATTGACAAAGTAATGTCTCTGTTTTTTAATATGCTGTCTAGGTTGGTCATAACTTTCCTTCCAAAGAGTAAGCGTCTTTTAATTTCATGGCTGCAATCACTATCTGCAGTGATTTTGGAACCCCCCAAAATAAAGTGTGCCACTGTTTCCACTGTTTCCCCATGTATTTCCCATGAAGTGATGCGACCAGATGCCGTGATCTTAGTTTTCTGAATGTTGAGCTTTAAGCCAACTTTTTACTCTCCTCTTTCACTTTCATCAAGAGGCTCTTAAGTTCTTCTTCACTTTCTGCCATAAGGGTGGTGTCATCTGCATATCTGAGGTTATTGATATTTCTCCCAGCAATCTTGATTGCAACTTGTGGTTCTTCCAGTACAGTTTTGATTACTGTAGGTTTGCAGTATTGTCTGAGGTATGGGATGGTTATGTTTCCTGCTTTTTCCTTTTTCTTTAGGATTGCTTTCACAATTCTTAGTCTTTTATGGTTCCATATGAAATTTAGGATTATTCTAGTTTTGTGAAAAGGTCATAGACAACTTGATAGGGATCTCATTAAATCTGTAGATTGCTTTGGGCAGTATGGCCATTTAACAATATCAGTTCTCCCAATCCAAGACCATGGGATAGCTTTCCACTCCTTTGTATCATCTTTATTTTCCTTTATTAATGTTTTACAGTTCTCAGTGTATAAGTTTTTCATGTCCTTAGTTAGGTTTATTCTTAAGTATTTTATTTGGGGCATTGCAATTTTAAAAGATACTTTTTTTTAAGAGATACTTTTTTTACATTCCCTTTATGATATTTCATTGTTGGTGTAAAGAAATGCAACTGATTATGTACATTAATCTTGTCTCCTGCTACTCTGTTGAATTCATTTATCAGTTCTAGTAGATTTGTGTGGAGTCTTTAGGGTTTTCTCTATTTAGTATTAATATCATCCACATATAAGACAATTTATTTCTTCCTTCCCAATTTGGATACATTTTTTTCTGGTCTAATTGCTTTGGCTAGATCTTCCGATACTATGTTGAAGAGAAGTGGGATCCATATTTCAGATTTTAGCAGGAACACTTTAGACTTTTCACCATTGAATATTTTATTGGCTGTGTGCTTGTCATATATAGTTTTTACTAGTTTGAGATATGTTCCCTCTATACCCACTTTGGTAAGAGTTTTTATCATGGAAGAATGTTGACTTTTGTTAAATGCTTTTTCTGCATCTATCGAGATGATCATGTGGTTTTGGTCTCTTGTGTATGTGGTATACCATATTGATTTGCATATGCTGAACTATCCTTGTGAACTTCGGATCAATCCCACTTGGTTGCAGTGTATGACCTTTTTTATGTGTTCTTGGATTGGTTTGCTAATACTTTATTGAGAATTTTGACATCTATATGCATTAACAATATTGGCCTGTAATTTTCTTTTTTGGTGATATCTTTGATTTTGGTATCAGGGTGATAGTGGCTTCATAGACTGTCTTTGGTGGTGTTCCTTCCTCTTCAACATTTTGGAAGAACTTGAGAAAGATTGGCATAAACTTTTTTGTGTGTTTGATAGAATTCTCCTATAAGGCATCTGGTCCTGGACTTTTGTTTGTAGGTTTTTTTAAACTAGAGATTCTATTTCAGCTCTAGTGATCAGTATGTTCAAGTTATCTATTTCTTCTTGATGCAGTTTTCTTGGGCAGTATACTTTTAGAAACGTCCATTTCTTCTAGGTTGTCAAATTTGTTGGCGTATAATTGTTCATAGTATTCTCATGGTTTTTTGCGTTTATGCAATAACAGTTGTTATGTCTCCTTTTTTTAATTTCTAAATTTTGTTTATTTGTGTTCTCTCTCTTTTCTTCTTGGTAGGCCTGATCAGAGATTTGTCAATCTCCTTCATCCTTTCAAAGAACCAGCTCTTGGTTTTATTGACTTTTCTATTATTATTTTAATCTCTATTTTGTTTATTTCCTCTCTGATCTTTATTATTTCCTCCCTTCTTCTGAATTTAGATTTTGTTGTTTCTTTTTATAATTGTTCTAAACGGTAGTTTAGGCTATTTATTTGAGAGTTTTCTTATATCTGAGTAAGGCCTGACCTGAACTTCCCTCTAATAACTGATTCTGCATCCCATAGATTTTGTAGAGTTGTGTTTTCATTGTCATTTATCTCAAGGCATTTTTAAATTTCCCCTATGATTTCATCACTGACCTTTTTTTTAGTAGTATTTTGTTTAGTCTCCATGTAATCACTTTTTATCATTTCTTTTTGTGTGGTTGAGTTCTAGTTGCATGCAGTTGTGGTCAGAAAAGATGCTTGAGATAATTTCTATATGCTTGAATTTGTTGAGCCTTGTTGTGTGCCCTTGTATGTAGTCAATCCTAGAGAATGTTCAATGTGCACTTGAAAAGAATGTATTCTGGGGCTTTTTCAGATGTAATATCCTGAAAATATCAATTAAGTGTATTTGTTCTGTTGTATCATTTAGTATCTCTGTTGCCTTATTGATTCTCTGTCTGGAAGATCTGTCCATTAATGCAAACGTGAGTGGGGTGTTAAAATCTCCTATTGTGGTCCCGTCAATTTCTTCCTTTATGTGTTAGTATTTCTTTTATGTATTTGGGTACTCTGATATTGGGTGAATACATGTTGACAAGTATAAAATCCTCTTCTTGTATTGATCTGTTTATTATTATATAGTGCCCTTCTTTATCTTTCTTGATGGCCTTTTATTGTGACTCCTGCTTTCTTCTCATTTCTGTTTGCATGAATTATCTTTATCCATCCCCTCACTTTCAATCTATGTGTGCCCTTTGCCCTAAAGTGGGTCTCTTTTAAGCAGCAGATTGTAGGCTCCTATTTTTTTTAATCCAATCTGCCACTCTGTGTCTTTTGATTAGAGCATTTAATCCAATGACATTTAGGGTAATTATTGATAGATATGAATTTATAGATGTTTTAAACCTTGTTTTCCCATTGATTTTATATTTCTTCTTTGTTCCTTTTTGTTTTTCCTTTTTTGGTTTGATGATTTTTCTTTTGTATTATGTTTTCTTTCTCTTGCTTTTTTTTTTTTTTTTTTGCTTTCTTGAAACTATTGTATATTTTTGATTTGTGGTATCCTGTTTTTCAAGTATATTATCCCCTTCCTATATCTACTTGCCTTAGACTGGTAGTCCTATAGGTTCAAATACAACCTAGGAAAAAATGTTGAAATTTTCTTACTCTCCCCCTCTACATTTTATGATTTTGATGATGTCTCCTTTTACATCTGCATGTTCATCCTTTTGCTGTTCATTATGGTCATCATTACTTTCATATAAAATTTAAAAAAATTCTGTACTGGCTTAAGTAATTATTTTCCAATTGTGATTTTCTCTTTCCTTTAGATTCTTTCTTCTTCTCTATTTAGAAACCTCTCAATATTTCTTTTAGGATAGGTTTTGTATTGCTGTATTCTTTTAATTTTTGCTTGCCTGAGAATTTTGCTATCTCTCCTTCTATTCTAAATGACAATCTTGCTGGGTAGAGTATCCTAGGTTGCAGATTTTTCCCTTTTACGACTTTGGATATATCTTGCCACTTCCTTCTGGCCTGTAACATTTCTATAGAGAAATCAGTGATAGCCTTACTGGGGTGGGGGTGGGGGTGGGGGCGGGGGGGAGGTTCCCTTGTAATTAACCCTTTTTCTCTTGATGCCTTTAGAATCTTCTCTTTAACTTTTGACATTTTTATTATGTATTGGTGACATATTATAATATGTTTATCTCATTTGGGACCCTCTGTGCTTCCTCTACCTGAATATCTGTTTCCTTCTTCAGGTTTGGGAAGTTTTCAGCCATAATTTCTTCAAATACATTTTCACTCTCCTTTTCTCTTTCTCCCCCTTCTATAATTCCTATTACATGTAGGTTGGTACATTTTATATTATCCCACATGTCTCTTATATTGCTTTAATTTCTGATTCATTTGGCTTTCTGTCTGCTCTCCTGATTGGGTGATTTCCATTATTCTAACTTCCATGTCACTTATTTGTTCTTCTGCATCATTCATTGACTTTAGCTCAGCTTTTGACTCTGTAGATGAGTTTTCTAATTTTTCTTGGTTCCTTTTTAGAGTTTCTAGTTCTCTTTTCATTACTCTGTATTTCTGTCAATAGCCTTTCTTAATTTTGTCCGTGTTTTCAGCATCTCCTTTTTTTAAATCAGTGACTATTAGAGTGAAGAGGTCTGATTTATTATTTGTTCTTTCAGAGGAATGTTCTTCGTCTTTTAACTGGGAGTAGTTCCCCTGCTTCTTCATTTTACTTATATTTCTCTTACTCTGTGAGTTTAGTAGAAACAGTTATCTACTGTGGCCTTGAAGGGCTATTTCTATGTAGGGACATTCTTGTGTATCTTTTGTGGGTTTAATATATTTGATGCAAGGGCTGTTTTTAGAATGGATGCCTGTCACCTCTTTCCTCAGCAGGTGCTGGTTGTTCTCCTCTTGATAGGGGGTGTTCAGATGTTGTGGCTAGTGCCTGGTCTTGGGGTTCTCTGCAGTGGCAGGCTGCTCAGATGTGCCCCCTGGGCACGCAATGGGAGGAGAAGCAGCTCACAACTACTCCTGGAGTTTGGGCACAAGGAAGTGCGGGCCTAGGACCACCCCTGGGGTCTGAGCTGGTGGTGGTTGAGGCTTGTGACTGCCCCTGGAGGCCATGCAGGCAATGTCTTCCCCTTTGAAAGTAGGTGCACAGTGAAAAAGACTACAGTCTGGGTTCTACCCCTCCCCTCATGCACCTCCCAAACAATGGCAACTGGCTTCTAAGGTGGCCCAGGCTACCTCCACATAAACCCCCAGCATGGGCACACTGGATTCCAGCCACCCCAGTCTGTCTCTACACAGTCAACCCCAGTCCTCTCTCCAGGTTGATCTCTGAAGCCAACTTCCAGCACCTAGCTCCCTCCAGCAGTGGCATACATGTGTCACATTGGGTAGTGCAGAATGGTAGCACTCACAATCTGTGTAGTTCTTCCTCTGCTCTGGCTGCTGCAAACTGGCTGGTATTAATATATTCTACTCTGAAGCTTTGAAGTTTCCTTTCTGTCTCAGTCGATCTCCCCATTGGTGAGGGAGCTTCCCAGGGTGCAGGAACCTTTCCTTTTTCACAGCTCCCTCCAAGAGGCCCAGGTCCCCACCCAATTCTTTTTTTTTCTTCTTCTTCTTCTTCTCTACCTGGTTACATGGAGACTTTCTTGCACTTTCAGCAGTCTAAGGTCTTCTACCAGCATTCAGTATATATTCTGTGAGAATCATTCCACATGTAGACATATTTTTGTTGTGTTTGTGGGAGAGGGTGAGTTTTACCTCCTACTACTCTTGCCATCTTGGATGTTTCTCTTGTGCTACTGACTTATTTTTGTTCAATCCTCGAGAAAGTATTCATCAAGTTAATAAGAACTAGGATAATCTTTCTACTCAACTGACTTATAGCAAGTTTGATTGCAAAAGCATTCTTTTATCAGGAACTTTCATAGAAAACTCATATTTCTACATCTTAATATTTAGGACAGAAGATAACCGGGGCCTGTTTTCCAAATGACAATTGACTGGAGCTGAGTAGCTCTGCCTCCTTGAGCCAGGCACGTGTACTCCAGCATACCTGATTCATCAATACTCATGCCATGTATATATATCCACCTATCATTCTGGCCCCTGCAGTACTCCTGTGGGCATCTGAGTGGGGGATCATCTCTGCTCTGATTTTCAGCACTTGCTGAACATGTACAGAGCCATAGGTAACAGGACTCTTGTTCTAAATGGATATTTTAGAGCACTCCTAGGTCTTATATCTATTTTACTTTATTAATGCCAAATTTTGGCCTCTTGGGGTAAAAAATAAGTTTGATGTATAGCTTCCAATCAAACCAAAACATTATGAAGAAGATGCTTAACAAAACCAGAGCTCTTGAAATATTACTCTTGGTTGTAAAAGTCTTTTGTTCTAATGATCCAAAAATGAAATAGGAAGCATTACAGCCAAATCATCAAAAATGTGTTTTATTAGCTGGACAGAGGAGAAAATGGGAAACTGTGAACATGAGTGTGACTGTAGAAATTTTAGAAAGCCAAGAGAGAGAAAGAGAGCAGATGTGTTGCCTGAGGTACCCCCAAATAAAGGACTCTTATTGTTCTGAGTAAGAAAGATATTACCCAGGGAATCTCTCTAGAATTGTTTCTGATCCTTGCTCAGTGAGAACAGCTATGTATTCCAAAATGGGCACTGACTTCTTCACTTGGTGGCCTTTTATTATTCCTTTCTTGCCAGCTCTTTCATGGTTTAAGAAGCAAGCTAAGGAGGTTTTAGGAATTTGAAGAGAAATGATGTGAAATAACAATTTCAAAGAATGAGCACTTGGGGATTGCTGGGCAGGTTTGAAGGCCAATGTGTAAAGTGGTTATGATTGTAAAGTTTAGACCAATTAGCAATTTTTAGCACCTTGAATGCAGATGGCAAGCACCAACTAAGTTGATAATAGGTTTAAAAAGATTTAGGAATTCATTTGTAAGGCCATCTCCTTTAATTACTGTTTCCATATGAAGTTGTTTATTACCTGAATATCTAGTTTCTTGAGAAGTCAGCACCATAATGTTTGTTGGGAGGTGGAAAATAAGACTAAGCCCAGATGCAGGTTACTGTGATAATGTTCACAGAGGGATTTCTTTTGAACCTGGGGCTAACTCTTCCACTTAAGAAAGTGAGTTCTAGTCACAGACTTTTGCATATTCTATCACCATATGCACAGTGTATCCATCACTTGGTTTGAAAATAATAGAAAACACATTTATCCACTTTGACCATTTTTCATGGAAGTGACCAGAAATAATAAAACTGAGGTGACAAAAAATTCAAAGATGAAGTGAAGGGTGTAGTTCTTCCATGCTGTGGCAAGTCATGGGATCTCCAAACAGAGGGATAAAGAAAGTAAGTTAAGGAGTAGACAATAAGTTATTTTTACCCACTTGTTCATATGCATTTTTTCTTTAAAAATTAATTTTTTATTGGAGTACAGTTGCTTTACAATGTTGTGTCAGTTTCTAAAATAAACAAGCCATACATATACATATATCCCCTCTCTTTTGAGCTTCCTTCCCATTCAGGTCACTACAGTGCGTTAAATAGAGTTCCTTGTGCTATACAGTAGGTTCTCATTAGTTATCTTTTTTATACATAGTATCAATAGTACATATATGTCAACCCCCCCCTCCACCTTAGTGTCCATATATTTGTTCTCAACGTCCATATCTCTATTTCCATTTTGCAGATAAGACCATCTATACCATTTTTCTAGATTCCACATATATGCTTTAATATACAATATTTGTTTTCCTCTTTCTGACTTTCTTTACTCTGTATGACACTCTCTAGGTCCATCTAGGTCTCTGCAAATGGCTCAATTTCATTCTTTTTTTATGGCTAAGTAATATTCCTCTGTGTGTGTGTGTGTGTGTGTGTGTACACACACCACATCTTTATCCATTCCTCTGTTGATGGGCATTTAGGTTGCTTCCATGTCCTGGTTACTGAAAATAGTGCTGCTTTGAGCATTGGGGTACATGTATCTTTTTAAATTATTTTTTTCTCTGGGTATATGCCCAGCAGTGGGATTGATGGACCAAATGGTAGCTCTAGTTTTAGTTTTTAAAGGAACTGTCATACTGTTTTCCCTAGTGGCTGTATCAATTTACTTTTCCACCAACAGTGTATGAAGGTTCCCTCTGTTTCCCCACCCTCTCCAGTATTTATTTTTTGTAGCATATGTGCATTTATACTGCCATATAAGAATGTTTCATCAGTTTTTTGTCCCATATCAATGTCAACAAACCTTGGAATCTCCAGAGGAAATTTTGAGTCAAATGGGCACTGAGCATGAGAAAGAGTGTTTCATCTTCAATTCTGCTTGATTAGTTTATTGAAACTAAGAGTTGTTCTCCTACTACCTTAATCCAAAGAGACACATGTAACCTCCACATAGTGAAAGACAAAGGAGAGCTATGGAGGAGTCCAAGTTAATATTCCCTATACAGGTAGATTAGATTGTCTGGAGTTAAGAGATGATCCCATATGTTGAATATTAATGAATTATTAAAACAGGATTAGGTTGGCCAAAAAGTTTATTTGGATTTTTCCATAACATTTTATAGAAAAATTTGAATGAACTTTTTGGCCAACCTAATATCTGTATAACCACTATAAAGACATTTTGGTATGGTTTCTGTCTGTAAATAAAAATGGCAAATAGTGTGCCTTGCTAATTTTCTAAGTTTCCCCAGACTTTAATCCCATAGGAGAAGGTCATTAAGCAGGAGGAGGTATAGTGGGTCTCTTCCTTAATTTAAGATGTATTACTCTGCTTAGGCTGAGATAACAAAATACCATAGACTGTGTGGCTTAAACAACAAATTTATTTTCTGACAGTTCTGGAGGCTACAAGTCTAAGATCAAGGTCTGTTAGGGTTATGCTTCTGGTGAAAGCTCTCTTTCTCACTTGCAATGGCTTCTCAGGTGACCTTTCTGTGAATATACTCCGGAAGAGCAAGTTGGAGCTCTCTAGTGTCTCTTTGTGCAAGGACACTAATCCTATAGATGGGGGCCCCACTCTTATTCTTATGACATCATTTAACCTTGATTACCTACTTACTGGCCCTAACTCCAAATGCAGTCACATTGTGAGTTAGGGCTTCAGCATAAAAACTTAGGGGTGGATACTTACCTGTATGGCATAGTATACATTTTTTAACCAAATTATTTGATTTTTCATATTTCTGTGAGTTGTCTTTCTCCCTGTGAAGTCTTAGATCCCTAGCTCCTTCTCCTTAACACAGGATGGCATATAAGCCTCAATTGTCAGGGCCATCAAAAAGCCTCATATCTTTGAAAATCTTGTACACTTGAAATTAATTTTTTCTCCGGTTAATCTGTCTTATGTCAATTTAATTATTAGACCAATCAAAGAACCTAGAAGGGAAGAATGGAAAAGTTTTCTGCCCTACAGTGTATATCATTGCATGTGTGTGTAGTTGAATTCATTTCACTAAAATTTTGTTTTGAGTTTTGTACTTATGCCCATGAGGTATATTGATCTTTAGTTTCCTTTGATTTTGATGCTAAGGTAATGTGTCTCACAGAATGAACTGAAATCTATTCTCTGCTCTTCAGTTTTCTGTAAAAGTTTGTGTAGTAACAGTATCTTTTCCTTAAAAATTTGGCAGAAACCAATCATGAAGCCATGTGTTCTTGGAGTTATCTTGAAAGAACTTTTTAAATTATAAATTCAATCATTTTGGTAGAATATATAGGGATATACAGTTGTTTATCTGTTTCTTCTTGAGAGCTTTGGTAGTTTGTGTGCAAGGAACTTTTCCATTTTATCTAAACTTTTGAATTAATGGGTATAAAACTGTTCACAAAATTTCCATTCTATTTCAGTAACTGTAGAATTTGTAGTGATTTCCTTCTCTCAGTCCTGATACTGTTAATTTGTGTTTTTCCTTCTGTTTTCCTTGTTAATATGGCTGAAGGTTTACCAATTTAATTGCTCTTCTCAAAGAATCAAGTTTTGGTTCCATTCATTTTCTTTTTTTTTCTTTCTGTTTATTTCTGCTGATTTTAATTATTCCTTTCTCTGCTGACTTTGGTGGTACTTTACTCTCTGTTTTATTTTCTCTAGATGGAAACTAAAGTAATCTTAATTGCCACTCTGTCCTTCCAAATTTTCAGGACAAAAATTTAAATCCTCCTTGGCAGTTTTTTAAAAAATATTTTATGCCTTTTGTCTAACACACTAGGAAAATTCTGTGTCTACATGTATAACATAATCCAGGACTTGTTACTCATTTCCAACACTATAGTCCTGGTCCAATTCACTGTTTTTCTTGCCTGGGTTATTTCAACAGTTTCTAATTTATCTCCCTTCTTCTATCCTTGTCCCTATATAATCTATTCTCAATATACAGCCAGAGTGATTCTTAAAAAAATAAAAAAGTAATTCAGATCATGTCACGCACCTAAAGACCTTCCCATGGCTTCTTACCTTCCTTAAGCCAAAGTCCTCACTATGACCTACAAAGCCCTAGATGGTGTGGCTCTCTGTTAACTCTCTAACCTGATTTCCTGGAGAGATAGAGATCTTATTTTTATTTTTTAAATTTAGTTTTATTTTTCCAGCTTTATTGAGATATAACTGACATATAGAATTGTGTAAGTTTAAGGTGTACATGTTGACTTGATACAATTATTGGTTTGGCCATAAAGTTCCTTCAAGTTTTCCATAAGATGATACAGAAAAAATTGAATGAACTTTTTAGTCAACCCAATAAATATTGCAAAATGATTATGACCATAGCATTAGGATTCCTATCTCTTAATCTGCCTTACACAGGCTAATCTTTTCGCTGTTCTTTAAACATGGCAGACATATTTCCTCTGCATATGTCCTTTGCACTATTTCCTCTGACTAGAAAAATCTTTCCCCAAATATGCATGTGGCAATACTTATTTCTTTCAAATCTTTGTTCAGTTGACCCTTTTCAACTATATTTTAATTTTAAAATCAACATGTATTCCCCTCCCTTACATATGATTTCTCACCCTTGAAAGTCCTTCTTAACCATGCCTCATTCTGTTTAGTTCCATATAACTTACTGCCTTCTACATACAACTTTTCTCATGTTCACTTTTTTTATATTTCCCCTCTAGAATGTTAGCCCCATGTGTGTAAGTTCTTTTTTCTATCTTCTATATTTCTAATATGTTATTAATACTGCTGCTGCTGCTAAGTCGCTTCAGTCGTGTCTGACTCTGTGCGACCCCATAGACGGCAGCCCACCAGGCTCCCCCGTCCCTGAGATTCTCTAGGTAAGAACACTATTACTAGTGTCCTAAATAAGTCGAATTCAAAAAAATACTTGTTAATAAATTAATTAAAACTGTTAAATGTCTGTGTAACACTTGACACTGTGAATAAAGCTCTTCTCCCACTTCAGTTGCACTGCTGACACCTAGCATTCTTCCTCTGTGAACTGCCTTTGGGACTCTGGCCCTGCTTTGTCCACATGGAGGAAACAGCTGAAAGGACCCTTAGGCAATGCAAATGCAGGAGTGTGAATATGAAAGCCCAGTTCTCTTCCTCAGGCCACTACAAACTTTGAGGCATAATTTGTACTGCAGAGTCACCCTGTGTCATCAGGCTGCCATTTCCATAGTAGGACTTTGTCTGATTCTGCAGTCTTGCTTGGATTCTTTCACTTCCCTATTCTTCTTCCTCTTATTTCTCCATAGCTCTTAGGGCACTTTCTTAAAAAGCCACTTACACATGAATTCTTACTTCAGAGGGTGTTTCTCAAGCTTTGACCCAAAATATTCTATCTACTTGGAACATACTTCTAGAATAATTGTTGGGTAAGGTAGAATCTGCATTTTTAAAGTCCTGTGTCCAACACTGAAGGTTTAGCCTCAAATAGAGGAGGTAAAAAGAATTATATGACGTCTACTTTATTTGGTTGACAAAAGTATAATGAATATACTACCTAATAACTAAAAAGTACTGGTGGCTCAGACAGTAAAGAATCTGCCTGTAATGTGGGAGACTTGGGTTCGATCCCTGGGTTGGGAAAATCCCCTGGAGAAGTTAATGGCTACCCACCCCAGTATTCTGGCCTGGAGAATCCCATGGACAGAGGAGATTGGCAGGCTATAGTCCATGGGGTCACAGTGAGTCGGCCATGACTAAGTGACACACTTTGCAGCTTAATTATGAAACTGAAGTACACACATATCAGTATACTTAGGCAAAAGATAATGAGTTTAACCTTATGATGGTCTAGCTCTAAGAGAGGGACAAAATCAATATTACTGGGGGTGTGACCCATCTCTTCAAGTATCTGGAGGGAACACTAGCCAAAGGATGAATAGAGAAGAAACATTTTTTCTTAGGCTAAATGGTTTACCAGGAAAGAAGTGAAAAAATATATATATACAAATTACAATTTTTCCTCTTTGGAGGCTAGAAGGGAAAAAAAAAAAAATACTGCTTTTTCCTGAATAACCATTCTCTGATTTTTAATTATTAATTATTTGAGCACCTATGTAGCTACAATTATCCTTATGCAGGTGAGTGATATGATGGGGTGGAGGGAATGCTATAATACTACCTTATTCTGAATAAGGTGCTTACAGCATTTTTTATAACTGACTTCTTCACACATACCGTCTGAGAATACACCTGAATAGCTGTTAAATGGAGCAAACAAGCACCTAAGCTGCATTAATAAGAATCTATTCTTCATTAAAAAAAAAAAAGATTGTAGAATTACTCTTATACTTACTTTCCAAAACCAAATCTACTTACTGTTCACTATGTATTAAGGAAAATTATTTGTCTACAATTAAAGTAAGAAGGCTTTTCTCTTTGTTCATGCTTCAAATATCTCTGTTTGTTCTTCAGAAGGAACCAGAGCCTTGAACACTCACAATACATAAAATATTTCTGTGTAATCTTCTTTGATTAGAACTGTTCAGTCAATATAAAAAGGCAATTGAGAAATATTTAACTAAAACTACCAAAATATTCAGCCATATATTTAAAAATTCTAACTATTAATTCAACTCATTAATCTCCATTAAAATTCTAGGGCTTTAAATTAATTTACCCAAGGCTATAATACATTAAGCAAATGTCTAATGGTATTTGCTTCTATAAGAATTCAACAAAGCATGTTTGGTTTACTTCTCAATCTCTGTCTCTTTTTCTCTATGTCGCTCTTTTTTTCTCTTGGCCATTAACTGTGTGACCTTGGGCAGGTTATTTAATCTCTTTGCTCCTCAGATTCCTCAGCTTTATAGTGAAAAATATAATAGTAAAACTGCTATGAGGATTTTACTCTATTTTAGGGTCTACATTGATCAAACTCTCAACTTCAATCTCTAAATTACTTACAGCGGGGTAGATTATCTTTACACAGACCTTGGAAGCCAATGACCAAGGGAGGCCAAGAGAGACTAAGATAGAAAGCAGCATCCACATTTCCTGTGGAAACTCCTAAAGGAATCTTACTATTTTGAGATCTCTTATAATGTTTCAGTCATGATCAAAGTCTTCAGTGGCTCACCATCTCCTGTAAATACAATTTACAGCCTGATATTTAAGGATGTTATTAATATTGTCTCCACATATCTTTCAGCTCTGCTTACCATCACTGTGGTAAGTGATGCTTCATCACTGTGCTTCATCCCAATGGACTACTTAGTGTATTTTTAATTTTTCCAACTTTACATCAGTTTTCTGGAATGTTCTTCCTGAGCCTCGTTGGTAAAATCATACTCATATTTCAAAACATATCATAGAGTCTCTCTTCACAGGGGCAGAAAGACTTTTTCAAGTATTTGCACATATCCATACTCATTTCTGATCCTCCACCACCTGGCAGACACAAATGAATGGTTTACGATCTCTTTATCAACTGAACTTCATAGCAGTTAACTTGTCTCCATAATGGTGACTATTTGTGCTTACATCTTTGCCAATATAATCATTTATCAAATTGCCAACATCCGTTGAATCATAGAAAAAGTGAGAGAATTCCAGAAAAACATCTACTTCTGCTTCATTGACTACACTAAAGCCTTTGACTGTGTGGATCACAACAAACTCTGGAAAATTCTCAAAGAGATGGGAATACCAGACCACCTTACCTGTCTTCTGAGAAACCTGTATGCAGGTCAAGAAACATCAATTAGAACTGGACATGGAACAATGAACTGACTCCAAATTGGGAAAGGAGTATGTCAAGGCTGCATATTGCTATCTTGCTTATTTAACTTATATGCAGAGTACATCATGCAAAATGCTGGGCTGAGTGAAACACAAGCTGGAATCAAGATTGCCAGGAGAAATAGGTCACTTTAGGGACTCTTGAGAGTCCCCTGGACTGCAAGGAGATCAAACCAGTCAATCCTCAAGGAAATCAATCCTGAATATTCATTGGAAGAATTGATGCTGAAGCTGAAGCTCCAATACTTTGGCCACCTGATGTGAAGAGCTGACTCATTAAAAAAGACCCTGATACTGGGAAAGATTGAAGGCAGGAGGAGAAGGGGATGACAGAGGATGAGATGGTAGGATGGCATCACCAACTCAGTGGACATGAGTTTGAGCAAGCTCCGGGAGATGGTGAAGGACAAGGAAGCCTGGTGTGCTGCAGTCCATGAAGTCACAGAGTTGGACACGACTGAATGACTGAACAATAACAATAGTCATTTATATCTTTGTCTTCTCTATTCAGTTTAAAATTATTTGAAACAGAAATAATAACTGTTTCCTTGGAAATGCCTACTACAGTGCCTTGTTATTAGTAAGACCATAATATATATTAGGAAATTAATATGAATTGAGCAATCCTTCTCACAATACAGAGTCTTACACTGCACACATCCACCCTTCATCAGTAATCTACCAACTCTGTAAACTGAAAACTTAGTCTGAATCCTCCTCTCCTTCCTCTCTGCTCAAGAACTTAGCATCAGGGGCCTATCTGCAGTATAAATTGCCAGAAGGCGAGAAAGACTTTGATTACAGTTGTCGCTTTTTCTCTTTATTGGCCTCTACAGGATTTGTTTCTTTTTTGAGGCATTCTCCCAATAGTCACATACCCAGCTAATGTTTATACTTATAATTATTCATGTCATTAGCAAATTTATTTCACCTCTCATTAGAATACACTAAAATGTTATACTAAAATAGGACAACAAAACCAATAATACATCACATACAATCTACTCAGACAATCTGATAAGAGCAGAGGGGATTTAACTTCAAAGGGAAAAAGACAGCTGAAGTTAAGACAATTCTACCAGGTTATCATGTTGCCTTTAGTAATTTATTTGAAGAGAATGAGTGCTGGCTCTGTAACTGATGTTATGGAAAATGAAATGAGAATTAATCATGGAAGGATGTCACAGTGCTAGAGAAAGGAGAAACTAAGAGGTAACTGACATTTTTTCAAAGGGGCATCAGAGTAACTATGTCCACAGGGAGTTTGTGGAATTGTAACCAGGACTTAACAGTAATAATAACATATCTTTGAAAAGACTATTTTATCATCTTTGCTATCTGGAATTCATAAGTTGTATGCTTCTGGACTCTAAAAACTATGGCCCTTCAAGGGAGAAATAACTCTATTATGTTTTTTAGATGTTCATGTAGTCTTTCAGCAGTGTAAAGAGGTGACTTGATTTATTTATCACTTCTAGATACATTTAAAGAGAATCTTCTGTATGCTTGGCTCTCTTTTAGGGGCTGGGCATACAACAATAAATAAAATAGATAAAACAGATAAAACTCCTTCCTTGCATGAATTTCATTCCTAATGATAGGAGACAGATAAGGAAACAATATAAATAAAATCTGCAACCTGTTAGATAATAATGGATATACTATGCAAAAAAAAAATGTAAGGATAGATTTCACAGAGAGTATGACAGTTAAGCAGATACCTGAGGAAGGGCTTAGGAGAAACATCATTGTATAACTAGAAGAAGAGAATTTCAGGCAGAAACAGTGCAGAGGATTTGAGGAATGAGTGCAATTGGTTTGTACAAGGAAAAGCATGGAAGCTATTCTAACTGGAACAGGATGAGTGGAGAGCAAGGGTAGTAGAGATGAGGCCAGATCACAGAATGTCTTGTAGGTCATTGCTAGAACATTAGCTTTGGTCTGACTGGCATGGGAAGTAAAGAAAAGTTTCAGTAGAGGAGTGACACAATATGATTTATATTTTAACAGAATCACCATCTGTTTTGTTGAAAATAGACAGCAGGAGGGCAAGGAAGGAAACAACAGGACTGATTAGAAGGTTATTGTAGTGATCCAGGCGAGAGACGGAGGCTTGCACCAGCTTTGTAGTGGTGAGAGGGCTGAGAAGTGGTTGGAATCAGCATCTGTTGATGGATCTGACAGGCAGATATAAAAAAGAATTGAAGGGTGGTTTCAGATGTTCAGTTTGGCAATTAGTAGTGTTGGTAAACAGAGCTTGTATTTACTGAGACAAGGAACACAGGTAGACATGAGAGTAAAATAGGTTTGAGAGGAAAGAACTGCATAAGGTAGGAATGTTTTAGGTTTGTACAGAAGGCTGCAAATAGTTTAGCTTCCATAAAGTATGGTGGGTGTGAATGGAGACAGCGGTAAATACGGTTGGACAGGTAGTCTGGGACTATCTTGCATAGACAGTGGGGTCGTGTTGGTACTGGACGAGGTTCTTGCGAGTCCTTTACAGTTTCCTAAAAGCAGGGCTGCTTTTCTTCAATATGAGAGTTGCACAGGTAGCTTATCTCCTGAAACTTCCAAAGTCACACTTCAGGTTCCAGCTGGATTAATGGCCCCTGTTAAAAGACCCTGTGGGGTCTGTCTGCATTGCATTACGGCCCTGTGGGCTATTCTTCTATGAAGCCTGGGGGTTTGAGGGTAGCTTCCTAGCTCTCTCTTCCCTCTTGTGGCTCAGAGAAAAGAAGAAATATCCCACATTTCAATGTTAATCACTGCAGTGAGGCAACTGACAGGAAAACCAAAACAGAACAAAACCCAAATAAAGTCAAAGACATCTTACAAAGCTCTTCTAGGTATACTCTCAGCCTTTTAGTTTTGACTTCCTTCTGAGATAACAGGAAGTGATTTGCTGAGACAGTTCACTTTACTTAATGGCCCCCAGTCTCCGTATCAACTTGAGATGTTTGGGGATAACTCCATGATGTACTGCCATTTTTATTGACAGTAACAATAACAATCCAACTTAATAAACTGTTTTCCCAAGTAAGAGAGATGTGTGACAAGACATAGAAGCAAGTACCACATACATCTCGCTAACTGGTGAAGTCAGATTTCAGGGTCAGACGCCCTTCCCAGAGTTAAACCAGATGCTTAGATAATGTGGCTAGGATTCAGATGCAACCCTCTTATTGTTCTAGGCTACCGCACTGACCAGACTCACAGAGTGTTCCTTTAAACACAATGACATCTAGTTAAAGTTTAACCACACATGAGTAGAAATCCACGAGTTCTAAAAAACACATTCAAGTAGATAGAATAGTATAAAAACTCATCCAAGTAGGTAGAATAGTATAAAGCTTGTTGAATTCAAAAGCAATTAAATGTACCAAAACTTAAAGTCAAGGCAATGAAAGGTAATAGTCTCAGAACTGAAGCACCACTATTGTTGAGGGAAAAAAATTGTTTACTTTTACTTTTCATTCTGTCTCTGCTATTGACTTAATGTGTGACCATAGTCCAGGCAATTCACCTCCCTCTGTCTCATTGTCTTTTGAGCAAGAATAATAGCATCAAGTTTCCTTTTAAGGCATGTTAGAAGGAATGGATGCTTATTATAAAGAACACTTATTTTCTGAAGCACTGTTTACATGAATATGTTCATGAATATTTTTGAAGAAACACTCTGAATTATAAGCATTTGGCTTCGGCCTTGAAGGAATCTCTTAGGTTGCCTGTAGTTCAGATGCTGAATCTGACTTAAGCACATCACCTAGGCTTTTATTGTTTGTTCACTTTTGATGTTTTAGCTGTGGCAAATACTCATGTGGCGAAATCATCTTCAAATAATCATATGGTGAATAATCATGCTTGCTGATAAAAAAAGTACAGGACCAAATCTTGAGAGGATCTAGGTTTCACTCAGTTACAAACCATTGCTTTACAAACCCCTAGAAAAGGAGACCCACTCCAGTACTCTTGCCTGGAAAATCCCATGGATGGAGGAGCCTGGTAGGCTGCAGTCCATGGGGTTGCTAGGAGTCGGACATGACTGAGCGACTTCCCTTTCACTTTTCACTTTCATGCATTGGAGAAGGAAATGGCAACCCACTCCAGTGTTCTTGCCTGGAGAATCCCGGGGACGGGAGAGGCTGGTGGGCTGTCATCTACGGGGTCGCACAGAGTCGGACACGACTGAAGCGCCTTAGCAGCAGAAAAGGAGAGATCCAACATGATCTCCCCAGTTTTCTCAACAGAGAAGTCTGCACTTCCTCCTATTATCATCCTATGCCTTTCCTGAAATAATAACAGCTAAATGAAATAGCAATACCTACAGTTTAATGAGCACTTACAATGCACTAGGAAGATCCCCTGGAGGAGGGCATGGCAACCCACTCCAGTATTCTTACCTGGAGAATTCCATGGACAGAGGAGCCTGGTGGACTATAGTCCATGGGGTTGCAAAGAGCTGGACAGGACCAAGGGACTAACACTTTCACTTTCACTTACTATACACCAGTGCTTTGATGTATTACATTGAAAAATAACTATTATTTTTCCTATTTTAGAGCTGAAGAAACTGAGACACATAGAGATTAAGTAACCTGTCGGAGATCACAGACCTAGCAAAGGGCAGAGATAAAGAAGGACAGAGAGGTGAAAGAGAATACAAAATTGCTTAGTACACAGAAGATGGTTAATGAATGCTTGCCCCTTTCTCTCTCTCCTACCCTCATCCCTTTCAATACAAATATGAATTTATTTAGTAGTTACTCCTTATTAATTCATCCATCTATTCATCTATTTTTTTTTTGGCCCAGCATATTCTGAGCTCGACCATATGACCAGAATTGTGCTCAGCCCATAAGAGGCTTTATATCACTGGCTCTTCTTCACAACAATTCTTTAAGAAGAATCTTACATCTGTCTCCATTTTATGGATGCAGAAATTTGGCTTAATGATGTTAAGTCAATCTTTCAAAGTTGTAAAGCTAGAAAGTTGTAGCCTCTCCCTGTTATCATTTTATATTTGTGGAGGGCAATTAGCACTCTTATTTCTTTCCCAAGGCACTGTCAGATTTGTTATAGTGGACTAAAATTACAAAGATTGCAAATTCCTCATGGGATAGAATCATGTCATGCATGATTCTATGCACCCATAGTATATCATATGTGCCTAGGGTAGATGCATAGCAAATTCTTACTAATTGAGTTTGCAGAGTAAATATTATCTTTATTACATAATTGAGGACATCGATTTTATAAAATGTTTAAATAATTTTCTTAACATCTACAAGGTTACTATAATGTACCACTCAAACCATGACATTTCTAGAAGTGAAAAGCTGTCCCTATGCATGAGGGGACACTAGCCAACCCTGAGGCTGTGTGGACTGACCCAGATTACTGTTACCCTATTAACATTACACAACTGATTGCTTGTCTGATGTTAACTGAAGAGTTTTCAGACCCTCAACATTTTGCATAGGAAGAAATAGTGGAAAATGTTATTTCAACACCTTACCATTCCATTCTCAACAGCACAAAATCTCTCACTTTTTCTCCTGGCAGAATCAGAGGTGGGGAGTGTTAAGCTCTTCTTAGAAACTTCTCAAATTTTTGTAACTTAACATTTAGTAACAACTGATGCAGACATACCAGCCAAGTAATTTCTACAGGTTTAAGTGAAAGAGTGAATGGAAATCTGCAGCCTACCCAAGGTTTCTAAAACATCAAGCATTTGATAAATGGATCTTGCCTTTATACAAACCATTTCAATTTCTAAGCCTTCATTTTTATATTCTGTACATACACCCCCATATACCGTGTGTGTGTGTGTTTAGGGAATATAATTCTGAGTGTGCATATGTAGTGGCTACAAATCAAGATCGAATCATTTCTAAACTGTAATATTTGTTCAATTCTTCTTTAAAATATAGACATATTGAATAACAGGCAAACAAAGGTCACCCAGCACACACAGGATCACTTTTCACTTTGAGAAAATTAAAAAAGCAAGAGATTGTGCAAAAACGTCCTGAGTGTTAGTTATGT
This sequence comes from Giraffa tippelskirchi, assembly GCF_054371585.1. Taxonomy (NCBI): domain Eukaryota; kingdom Metazoa; phylum Chordata; class Mammalia; order Artiodactyla; family Giraffidae; genus Giraffa; species Giraffa tippelskirchi. The sequence continues at coordinate 70,516,648 of NC_137278.1, forward strand.
CAAAATGACCTTCTAACTTGTAGAAAACAGATCTAATTGGGAGCTTAACAGCAACTAATGACTGGTAAGGGCTCCATTCAATGACAACTGTTCCTGGTATTCTTGCTTTAGAAACTACTGCAGGCATAGCTTATTAAGGAACTAAGACCCTGACTAGATAAGCACTAGGTTCCCTGGTAGCTCAGCTGGTAAAGAATCCACCTGCAATGCAGGAGACCTTGGTGTGATTACTGGGTCAGGAAGATCCCCTTGAGAAGGGATAGGCTACCCACTCCAGTATTCTTGGGCTTCCCTTGTGACTCAGATGGTCAAGAATCCACCTGTAATATGGGAGACCTGGGTTCGATCCCTGGGTTGGGAAGATCCCCTGGAGAAGGAAATGGCTACCAACTCCAGTATCCTGGCCTGGAGAATTCCATGAACTGTATAGTCCATGGGGTCACAAAGAGTCGGACACAACTGAGTGACTTTCAGGTAAGCACTAAAAGCTCAACCCTTGCATGATGAAACCATTATTTTCATGTAGCTGCAGAAAAATGCAGTAAATCTAAAAAATTTGGGGAGGTGACGCATGGAGGTTGGCACAGTAAACATCTAGAGAATTTAAGCTACATACTTTGAGATGAATGGTGTCCACTGGATATCTGAAAAGACTGCAGAGCTCAGAACGAGGCATCTAGCTGGTGCAAGCAAGAAGAGTACCCGTTTATACTTTGGGTTTGATAGCTGAGTTGCATTTAGGGAAAGATTTATAAAGTTCTTCTGTGCGTACTCAACTAGAATTTGTGCACAGAGTGTTTCTTAAAGGTTTCCATGCCACTGAACCCCCGAGCACACACACATGTACACATGAACACCCCTGCACATGTGTGCTCACAAACACATGTACACAGGTGTACCTCACATGTCTTTGGTAATGTTTCCCCATTAAAAAAGGCCTTAGCAGTCATTTCAGAGACAGAAAGGAAAATATTTTAATGTGGGATCTTTGTTTATGGCTGATTTTAATGTTATCCATGCTTTTCTGTCATGATAGAATAATAGGTTAGCAATGGGAAAGGCTTATGAAGCTTAATGGTCGTGTAATGCAAAGTTTCCACCTTTTAAATTCTGCTTCTACAAAACAGTGGCATTTCCTTCATGAAATTTGTCAGAAAATGAGCTAAAAATAAGATACCCCCTTTTGAAGAACTGATTAGTGAATGCCACACTCTTCAAGAGAGTTTTCCAAAAGCATCTGTGTGTGGTACTACCGCATAGGAGTGGCCTAATTCAAATGCTTAATACCTGAGGTGAAACTTGCCCTCTGTAGTCAGAACTGGTTTCAGGTGTTTTCACTCTAAATCTTCAGAAAAATCCTTTCCAAAAATCTCATTTGAAAAGAATATTGCTTACTACACCATGAAAATACAGAAGTTCCTTTATCAAACAGCTGCATGGGAGACTCACCTTATCCATGATCTTTTATTCTCAAGCTCAGACTAAAATAGATAAAGCCACCTGACTGTAGGACGAGAAAATGAGCTTTCATGGTTCATGGTTGGTATTTTGAATGTTCCATTCCTTACTCCCAAGCCAACAAAAATAACAACACCAACAAAAACTCTACCTGCTATGTAAACAACTTGTGCTATTAAACCAGAAGATGGTCAAATCTATGGACTCTTATCCATTGAATGTCCAGCATATGCATGACTAAATCAACAATAAGCAGACTAAACCAATGATTAAGGAGTAAACAGTTCAGAGATACCAAAAGAACAAGAAAATTTAGGGGGAACATTAATATTTTAGATTTCAAAAGAAATTATCACGGGAAATGTCAAAACTGTTTAAAATTTTCTTGGGTTTATTTTACAGTTTAGTATTTTAAGTATAATAACTTTAAGTAATAACTAAACAGTGTAAGTAACAGGTATTATAATATGTGCATGAACAGTGTGGTATGGGAGCCCAGAGAAAGGAGCATTTATCAGTAAGGACTCTTGATATAAGAGAGAAACTGACTCCAGCCTGATTTACGGGGAAAACTATTAAAGAGAGTAAGAAAAGGTGAAGGGGCTGGAGAACTAGGCTTTAAAACTGGACAGGAATTGGACAAGCAAAGACCATGATGTGGAGCAAAATCTAACCTGCTGGCCATTGCATTTCTTCTGATCAATCTGTGAATTTGCTCCTTTGCATCATTCACTCAAAATTCAAAGTGCTGACAGCAGAGTACTTGAGTACTGGGAGCTTGATCAATTTTAGATCACATACTTGACCTGGGGTTTCAGGGCATGGAGACAAGAAGAATTTGGCATGGTAATTTCAGAATTTAATACGGGGAGCCAACAGTGACAAGTGGGAACTCTGAATCCCTCTCCCCTAAATATTGTGCACACTGCCGAATTCACCAAAGGGAGAGCATGCTACTAATAGAAAGGGTGGTGGGTTGGACAGTGACCAACTAAAGAATTAACAAATGTCTGTTTCAATTCAGTTCAGTCACTCAGTCGTGTCCGACTCTTTGTGACCCCATGGACTGCAACATGCCAGGCTTCCCTGTCCATCACCAACTCCTGGAGTTCACTCAAACTTATGTCCATTGAGTCAGTGATGCCATCCAACCAACTCATGCTCTGTTGTCCCCTTCTCCTCCTGCCTTCAATCTTGCCCAGCATCAGGGTCTTTTCCAATGAGTCAGTTCTTCACATCAGGTGGCCACAGTATCGGAGTTTCAGCTTCAGCATCAGTCCTTCCAGTGAATATTCAGGACTGATTTCCGTCAGGGTTGACTGGTTTGATCTCCTTGCAGTCCAAGGGACTCTCAAGAGTCTTCTCCAACACCACAGTTCAAAAGCACCAATTCTCTGGCGCTCAGCTTTCTTTATAGTCCAACTCTCACATCCATACATGACTACTGGAAAAGCCATAGCTTTGACTATGTCTGCTTACTGAATCTAAGTCAGTGTCCTTGGTTAGAGAAAAGACCTAAAAGGAATGTGTTCCTGAAGAAGTATCATTTAAACTGAAAGACAAGTTAGAATTTGTAAACTGAAGGAAATTAAGAATTTTTTTAAAAAAATTGAAGTATTGTTGATTCACAATGTTGTATTTCTGGTATACAGCAAAGTCATTCAGTTTATACATACACACATATATGCACATACATGTACATGTATGTGTATATATAAACACACACATACTTTTTCATGTTCTTTTCCATTATTTATTACAAGATATTGAATATAGTGCTCTGTGCTATAGAGTAGGTCCTTGTTGTTTATTTATTTTACATATAATAGTTTGTATCTCCTAATCCCAAACTCCTAATTTATCTCTCCCTCCTGCCTTTCCCCTTTGATAACCATAAGTTTGTTTTCTATGTCTGTGAGTCTATTTCTATTTTATAAATAAGTTCATTTGTGTTATATTTTAGATTCCATACAGAAGTGATATCATATGGTACTGTCTTTCTCTGACTTTCTTCACTTAGTATGATAATATCTAGGTCCACCCATGTTGCTGCAAGTGGCATTATTGAAAATGAATATTTTAAGTGGAAAACACACTATATGTGCAGAGACAGAGAAAGCCCAGCATTTTCAAAAATAGGAATATATTTGCTAAGATGAGATTTTAGCCTGTAGGTGGAACAGTTAAAGGACATGAAATTGGAGAAATAAGAAGTTAGATCACAGAGATAAAATTTTAAATGTATTATTTTGGCAATGTGAAGTCCACAAAGTATTTCAAACAAGGGCTTGCCAAGATCAGATTTGTGTTATAGAAAGATTACTTAGGCTGCAGTGAAGAGAATGGAGTTTAGTGATTCTCTTAAATTTAATCTTGTTTCTTTAGGCTATGGCACAGATGTTAAAAACAACAACTTCATGTTCCTTTTACAGTTTATATTACCTCCAAATTCTTTGTTTCACTTACTAACTCACCTTTCTGATATGCAAATCTCTTGATGTTATCATTCAAAAGAACATACTTAGTATCAAATATCTTGTTTTGAGTATTACATTTGTTTTCTACTGTAGCTATATGCAGTCACAGGCTTAGTGGCTTAAAACAATACGGATTTATTATCTCATAGCTCTGTAGGTTAGAGACTTGACAGGGATCTTACTGGGCTAAAATCAAAGTATAGGCTGAGGCTCTTACTGTGTTTCTTCTTGAGACTCGAGTGGAAAATCAGTTGTTCCCTTGCTTTTTCTAGCACATAGAGACTGTCCACATCCTATAGCTCATGGTCTCCTTCTCCATCTTCAAATCCAGCAATCTCTGGTTGAGTTCTCACATTGCATCATTCTGACTCTGCTTCTGGCATTGCATTTCTTCCTCTGACTCTCTTTTCCACTTTTAAGGACCCTTCTGATTACATTGGGTCTACCTGATCATCTAGGATAATCTATTTTAACATTAGCTAATTTGCTACTTTAATTGTATCTGCAACCTTAATTCCCTTTTGTCATCTAAAATGACATATTCACTGGTTCTGGGGATTAGCATGTGGCTATCTTGGTGGGGCCACCCCTACCATTTGCTGGATAGCCTCACAACCATAGTCTTAGAATTGCCGTGGTAGAGTCGTAGGACTCTGACTCTGCTTTCCCCAGGGTGGAGCATTCAGGCTGTGGTATGTCCATGATGCTGGATGTAAATTCTTCAGCTCTCAGGTTTCTCTCTTTTCATATCACACTCACTAACAATCCCCATACCCAGCTCTCTTGAGGAGGCACAGAATTCAAACATAAAGTCTTTCATAAATTACAAATGATCTACTGATTACCCTTAAAAAATAGCAGGGTCCTTTCCTAAGCATTCTCATTCAAGTCTCACACTAAAGCTTCACCCTAGCTTTTATTCTCCCTTGTCTTTTGCTATTTTTTTCAGATGATAAAACTAACATTCAGAGAAGCTCAGGGTGCAGCTAATAAAGTTGGCACTACTACTCCAGCCAAGGTCTCCAGTCTTCACAGTGGAGTATCTGCCACGTTCCCACCATAACAGCTTGTCTATGAGATGTGTCCCTGGGCTCACATATTAACATCGATCCTGCACATAATTCCTACCTTTAGTGAAGGAGTCTCGTTATTTCCTATCCACATGCTCCAGACCCTATCTGAGATTCTCCCACCATTGGTAATTCTCTCTGTACTGCCAGAGCCCCCACTGGCCTGTCCCCTCGCCACCACCCCCGCCTCATGCCTGCTTTTGCAGCTGAACGGGCTTATTCTGGCTCCAGCCCTGCTCTTCCTCTCTGGATGGGAGGGAGGAAGGCAAAGATGAAGGGAGGGGAAGCAGTCCCTCTCAGAGATGTGGAAAGATTTAGTGCCCTTCTCTCACAGATACCTGCTGTTTTGCTTTTGTTAGAAATCACCACCAGCCTGGTGATATCAACCTGCAATCTACAGTCACAATCAGATCAGACTCTTATTTCCTGGGATTCTGAGAGGGACTGAGGCTTCAGAAAGTTATAAATATAACACTTTACACACTGAACTGGATGCCCAGGGAGAAACCCCCTGCAACTAGCAACAGGACCTTGTGCTGATTAGATACAAAGCTTTCAAAGAGTTCAGAGCCTGTGTTGTTAGGGCTTTACACATATCTCCTACCCATCTTGAAAGGGCTCTAATAGCACAGAAGACATTAGGTACAAGTAAGTCTTTTTTAATGATCCCAACTGAAAATTATATTTGTAAAGTATTTTAAAGTTTTCAGATTCATTTAACTCAATGTGATTTTATTCATTGCTCTCAGCATTCTGCGAAGTAGGCAAGACAATTGCAGGTATCCCTTTCACAGATGGAGATGCTGCTGCTGCTGTTGTTCAGTCGCTAAGCTGTGTCTGACTCTTTGCGACCCCATGAACTGAGCACACCAGGCTTCCCTGTCCTTCACCATCTCCCAGAGCTTGCTCAGAATGTCCATTGAATCAGTGATGCCATCCAACCATCTCATCCTCTCTTGCCCCCTTCTCCTCTTGCCTTCAATCTTTCCCAGCATCAGGGTCTTTTCCAATGAGTCGACTCTTCACATCGGGTGGCCAAATTATTGGAGCTTCAGCTTCAGCATCAGTCCTTCCAATGAATATTCAGGGTTGGTTTCCTTTAGGATTGACTGGTTTGATCTCCTTGCAGTACAAGAGTCTCAAGAGTCTTCTGCACCACTGTTTGAAGGCATGAATTCTTCGGCGCTCAGCCTTCTTTATGGTTCAACTCTCACATCTGTACATGACTACTGGAAATGCTGAGGCCCATCTTCACAGGGCTAGTGAGTGGTGTAATCAAGATGAGAACTCAGGATCCAGGTTCCAATTCAATTCTCATGTCCTATGCCTTTTTGTTCTCAATTCTAGCTATTCACTATTTTTTACTGCCTTTTCCACCTCAGTGAAAGGTGGCTTGAGGGAACAAAAATGCCAATAGATGCCAAAGCAGAGAGCTGTCTTTTAAAATACAGCTTTCAATGACAATATTGTTACGTAAAGTATATTTGCATTAGCCTGGGGCGCTGTTCTCAGTAAAATTTTTCCCTTTCCAATTACGGGTATAATCAATAAATATGTACTGTCAGCCAACTTTGTAACAGCCCTGTGCTAAGTGCTAGAAGAGACTGCAAAAGAGACAGGGTCAGAGATAAGGTTACTGTTGTCATAGGACTTACACTGAGTGGAGAGAAAAAGTAGAATCCATGGAATGGAAGAGAAGCGTTAATTTTTTAAAGAAATGCACACTGAGGATAAGTGCACAAAGAATGGAATGAGTAGAAATGGGGTCTGAACTGTGCATGAAGAATTTAAGTAAGGGGAACAGGGAATACAGCTTTGTTTTAGTTTGTTTTGTTATTTGTATTAAGTTGGGGGACACCCTTAATAAAGATCTGGGTGAGGAAACAGGTCTGCTAACAGCCATCATGAGGTTCTGACAGCTTTCTGATTTTGACAGGCCTCATTCTTAGAGCCCATCTTTTTGCCTCTGGTTAGATGATGGGGCCTCAACCTGCGGCTGCTGCTGCTAAGTCGCTTCCATCGTGTTCAACTCTGCGACCCCATAGACGGCAGCCCACCAGGCTCCTCTGTCCCTGGGATTCTCCAGGCAAGAACACTGGAGTGGGTTGCCATTTCCTTCTCCAATGCATGCATGCATGCTAAGTCGCTTCAGTCGTGTCCAACTCTGTGCAACCCCATAGACAACAGCCCACTAGGCTCCTCTGTCCCTGGGATTCTCCAGGCAAGAATACTGGAGTGGGTTGCCATTTCCTTCTACATCCTTGCAAAACTCCGTAGGCAGAGTCTGAAACCCTTCAGTTTTAACTGTGAGTCCACATGACCACAATTATCTATGAATGCTTTCCAGGATGCTCCTCATGCCCCTGTCCTCACACATTTTCAAAGGTAATAAGGCTGCTGTTACATAACACAATGGACAGTACTGTCCCAGAGTATAAACTGGTGTTTTAAATATAAGCTTTGGTATATACATCTCATATAAAAACTCCTGGTGCACTCAAACTATGGTAAAGTCTTGTAATATGTGTTTCTATCAGTATCGCTTCTTCCAGACACATAGGAAGATTATTGATCATGGCTCCCTCCTTGAAACTGGGGACTGATGTTCTGGCCATGGGTTAGGCAGAAGTAACATGAGTGACATGTCACTTTTAGAGCATTTAACTCTGACAGAAGAGCCTCACAACTGGCTAAATCCATCTGACTCCCAAAATGAGGAGGACATGGAGCTGAACTCCCTCCTTAGGTGTGATTGACAGATTCTGTGAATGAGAAATTAACCTTTGTTGCTTAAATCACTAAAAATGTTGGCGTTGATATATTCTGCAGCATAACCTAGCCAATTCTGAATACCTTATTTAAATTTTTTGAGAGAATGGGTGGAATAAATTCAGTCTACTTCAACCCAGTGTCTGATTCTCAGCAGTCCCTCTTTATTTTCCTTAAAAACTTCTAAGTTCTGTCTGTTCATGATGGCTTTGTATTGTTTCTGGGCCCCTATCCAGCTTGGCAGGCATTTTTCTGAACTGTTTCTTGTGGCAGAGAATTATCTTGTCAAAGAAGTTGGACTAAGCCCCGGGAAGCCCTGCGGTAAAGCAGAGGATCTAGATTACAGATCTCTGTGTATTGCCCATCAACTGCATGTTCTATCTTTCCTTCTGCCTGCTTTTAGGAAGTACTAAGTACCTTCCCTGGTGGCGCAGTGGTAAAGAATCCAGCTGCCAATATAGGAGATGCGGGTTCGATCCCTGGGTCGGGAAGATGCTCTGGAGGAGGAAATGGCAACCCATTCCCAGTATTGTTACCTGGGAAATTCCATGGACAGAGGAGACTGGTGGGCTACAGTCCATGGGATCGCAAAGAGTCAGACACTCCTGAGCGACTGAATACACAGGTACCCTCTACCCAAAAATAGTAAAACCTTACTTTGCCAGAATAGTCCTAGGAGGAAGTTAACCAAGGCACAAATCCATCTTGTCTAAATGAGTCAATATATGTAGGCTGGAGAATGGAAAACTAAACTTGCAACGTTCTTTCTTCCTACTTCTTCAATGTATACTTTCTTTCCCTCTCCTTGAAAGTTCTAGCTGCTCCTGCCTGTTAGATACCATCTTTGTCATTAGAGTACACTTTGTTGCCATAGCAATTCATTTCTACTCTCACATTTTATTGTACTTATAGCTGCTACAGGCAAAAGAGAAGGGGCAGGGGGAGCACGAGTTTTCTTTCAAGTGCCAGGCTTCTCCTCCTCCGAGAAACTTTTAGCTCCCCCGAAAAGGGAGCTCACAGTCAGGAATAGCAGAGGGGGTGCCCTGCACCAGAAGACAGGTTGTAGCTCTCTAGTCTGGGACTGGAACAGGGCACAGTACTTTTCTGACCCTGGTAGGATTACATCATTCTTGCATTCACTCTTTCTTTTTAGGCTTCAGCATTTATACTTTTTAAAAGAAAACAAAAAAGTAAGCAGGCCTTCAATCAGTGATAAAGATTAAAGAGGAAGCAGAAGTTGGAAAGTTCTACCAAAGTGCCTTTCTAAGGTCCCAAATACAGTGTCTCAATTAAGGTGACCCTAAACCTCCAAATTATTATGATAATAACTTGCATGTGCATAGAACCTTTGCTCTTTTAGTGTATTTTTATATGTACTGCTTTTTTCCCCCAATCTTATTTCTTTTTAATTGAAGGAAAATTGCTTCACAATATTGGTTTGGCCTCCGTCATACATCAACATGAGTCAGCCATAGGTTTACATGTGTCCCTTCCCTCTTTAATCTCCTTCCCAACTCCTACCTCTTCTCACCCATCTAGGTTGTTATAGACACCCCATCTGAGTTTCCTGAGTCATACAGCAAATTCCCATTAGTTATCTATTTTACATATGGTAATTATATATGATAATAACTTATATATGCATAGTACCTTTGCTTTTTTAGTGTATTTCCACATGTACTGCTCATTTATTTTTTTGGTGTTAAATAGTACCCTCTTAATGAAGACTTCTCCATGAACTATATTTCATAGTGATGTCTTAATTCATCCATTTTGTTGCTTTTTCAACAAACACCTTCATATCTATCTCCTACTACCTGTATTGAAGAGACAGCATCTTAAACTGTCTAATCCTGCCACTGCTTTACTTTATGCACACCAGTCTTAGCCCAGCAGACAGGTCTTGCTGTTTGAGAATGGGTTCTCAGACAGCTTCTGTGGCTCACATGGGGAACCACTCCAGTGTGGGCACTCTGTAAACTTCACAGGGTGATGGAGATTGAGACTTTTGTCCCAAACTACGAATATGGATTTGACACTTAGAACTTTAAAATTACCCGTCTGTCACAGGCCAGTGACTTAGGCTACTTGTATAGTAAAAAGTGCAATGAAGGTTTCCTTTTTCAGCGTGATATTAAACATCACCAAATTTTATAAATACTTCTTAAATATTTTTGTCGGAGGAAAGATCTGCGACTTTCAACTGTAATTTTTAAATGTTCAATATGTATAGACAAGCTGCTGTATTTTATATAAATGAATATATTCATAGAACAAACTTTAAATTTCAGAAAACAACACAGATTGTAGGAGTTTAAATTCCTGTTCATATTCCAGTAGCAATGAGTAATGTGTCCATTTTAAGAATAGTGGCAAATGATTGAGGAGGAGTGCATTTCTACACTTGCTGGAGGCTGCTATTTTGTGGAGAAGCATTTGTGGTCTGGTGACTCAAGAAGAGAGGTAGGTAGCTACCCATATATTCTAAATTCTGCTTCCACCCCTCCATCTGTCCCAGACTTGTGCTGAGACCTAGTCTGGGTAACACTACCCTCTACTGGGTGGAACCAGAACAACAACTCAATCCCTTTAATCCAGCGCAACGTGTTGCAGTATTTAAACTCTAAGAGAGATCTTAGGGATTGTTTTTACAGATGAAAAGACTGACATTCAGAAGGCAGAAATGACTCTTACCAGTTTATATCAGAGGCCAAAGAAGTCTGCTTTCCTTACTCTTTAGATGGCTAATTTCCCCCAGAATTTCAGAGTAGGGTAGAGGCTCTGAACACAACACACAGCAAAAACACAAATGTATTACTTGCAGCTATAGGAATATTTGTTAATAACAAATGTCCCCTGCTGCATGAATTACCTGTGCTATTTAAACATAGCACAGATAAATTTTCTTTTAGATAAACTTATCATAGACCGTTGCATTACTCATAAAACTACTTGAATACACTGCTTTCTTTTTTTATCTTTTGTAAATGTTTCACCGTTTACTGCTTCAACAAGAATGTGTCTTCAGATGGAACTTGGTCTTAAACGCCTATGGGGCTTTGGTAATGGCACATTTTAAGAGCAGGATTTCTCTAATTGTAATACCAATTAAAGTACCCTTACCTTAATTGGTATCCTTACTCCTTCTCCTACATTTTCACGAGACATTATGTGTTTAGCTCGAGCATAAAATGGACCACATGAACAGATGGAGGAGGCAGCCATCCATATGGGAAAGAGGGGACTGGATAGGCCAAAGTATTGGGTGACTTAAATTACAGTAACACCTGATCTCTCGGTAATCCAAACGTTGATCAATCACACTTATTTAGCACACAGTTAACCTAGAAGCAGGCGATAACAACAGCAGAAACTGGTGTTACCTAGACCTTAATCCCATAAGAGAAGCCCTAGTGCTCTCACTTAATGTCTGTGTTCTCTTATTTCACATAAATTCTTTAAAATAGGCCCAAAGTACATGAAGACAGCAATCTGGGGTCAGGGCAGGAGTGGTGGTAGAATGAGCTGTTACAGGCATGTGCACACACAGGAGTACAGAGTAACAGCTGGTGCTATGACAGAAAGCAGGAGACAAAGGAAGAGAGTTATCTAAAAGTACTGTGACCTCAAGATCACTAACAACCCTTTGCAAAGGGACCAAAATTCACACCTACCTCAGGAGAGTCTGAGTTAATTTTATAATAATGACCTGCATGTGTGCTAAGTCACTTCAGTTGTGTCTGACTGTTTGTGACCCCATGGACTGAAGCCCTCCAGGCTCCTCTGTCCATGGGATTCTCCAGGAAGGAATACTGGAGTGGGTTGCCATGCCCTCTTCCAGGGGATCTTCCTACCCCAGGGATTGAACCCACATCTCTTATGTCTCCTGCATTGGCAAGTGGGCTCTTTACTACTAAAGTCACCTAGAAAGCCCAGTGAGTGAGTGAAAGTCACTCAGTCATGTCTGACTGTTTGCAACCCCATGGACTATACAGTCCATGGAATTCTCCAGGCCAGAATCCTGGAGTGGATAGCCTTTCCCTTCCCTAGGGGATCTTCCTAACCCAGGGATCAAACCGAGGTCTCCCACATTGCAGGCAGATTCTTTACCAGCTGAGCCACAAAGGAAGCCCAAGAACACTGGAGTGGGTATCCTATCCCTTCTCCAGTGGATCTTCCTGACCCAGGAATTGAACCGGGGTCTCCTGCATTTCAGGCAGATTCTTTACCAACTGAGCTATCAGGGAAGCCCATGACCTAGAATGGTTAAAAAAAAATTGTGTTCTATTAATATTTAATTCCACTTAAAGTTAAAAAAAAGGCTCCATAGTCTCCATTTATTTAGATTTCTATTCAAAAGTAGTTAGAATGACTATCCAGAATAAGCCATCAGATTACGAGAACGTGAATGAGAACCTACTATATAGCACAGGGAACTCAAGTCTCAAAAAGACAGTATATATGTACACATATAGCTGATTCATTCTGCTATATAGCAGAAACTAATACAACATTGTAAATCAACTATACTCTAAATAAAAATTAATTTAAAAAAAAGATTGAGAACTAGATGTATTTTATTGGCTCTTTGGAATTCCCATACTAAAATATAAAGTTGCTTTATTTAAGTCATTTAACAAAAATATATCAAATGCCTCATCTACTTGTTGCCAGGCAAATGTTTTAGTCACGAAAGGTGCTCTATGTATCCAAACAGACAAAAATTCTAGCCCTCATTGAGGACAAATGGAGGGAGGCATTCAATAAGCAAAATACATACATAAATGTTTACAGAATATAATGCTTCCCAAGTGGCTCAGTGGGTAAAGAATTGGCCTGCAATGCAGGAGACACAGGACAATGCAGGTTCGATCTCTGGGTTGGGAATACTCCTGAGGAGGGCATGGCAACCCATTCCAGTATTTTTGCCTGGAAAATCCCATGGAGAGAGGAGGCTGGCAGCTACAGTCCATAGGGTCACATAGAGGCAGACAAGACTGAAGTGACTGAGCATGTATGCCCATATAGAATATGAGATGCAAGCAATAATTTGAGGAAATACAAAATAAAAAATGACCGCCAGTGAGGCTGGTGAGAAGCTGCAATTTTAAAGAAGCTAGTGAGGAGAGGTTTCCCTGAGAAGTGGTTTGGGGAGCAAAAACCCAGAGAGGGTGAGGAAGCAAGCTATGCACATACAGGCAGACTCTGGTTATCTTATACATTTACACTGATTAACTGTAATTCTTCCATAATCTCAACTGTAAACTCCATGCTCTGACCACTGTCTCTTTCATTTTCAGTTCTTCCTTCTACTCTCTGACTTTAGCAGTCCTTGGATCTGACATTGATCTAAACCCCTTTTCACTGGTCTCATGTCCTTACTCCCCTTTAAATTTCATGCTCAACCATTATTACCACTCCCTAGCACTTCCCTAAAGTATCTTGCTCCATCTTGCTTCACTAGACTTATTTATTACAGTAAAACCTCAGTCCTGTGGAAATCCAGGGTCCCAGGTGGCGCTAGTAGCAAAGAACCCACTTGCCAATGCTGGATGGAGAAGGAAATGGGAACCCACTCCAGTGTTCTTGCCTGGAGAATCCCAGGGACAGAGGAACTTGGTGGGCTGCCGTCTATGGGCTAGCACAGAGTTGGACACGACTGAAGCAACTTAGCAGCAGCAGCAGCAGCCAGTGCTGGAGACATAAGAGACACATGTTCAGTTCCCAGTTTGAGAAGATCCCCTGGAGGAGGGAATGGCAAACCACTCCAGTATTCTTGCCTAGAGAATCCCATGGACAGAGGAATCCCATGGACTGCTGGGCTACCAGTCCATAGAGTTGCACAGAGTTGGAAACAACTGAGCATGCATGCACGTGGAAATCCAAATTGTCTTCTACTCTGTCACTATACCCTATCTCTTTAAATTAAAGACTGCTAATCTCAACTAGGGTCTTCCCAGGTGGCTCAGTGGTAAAGAATCTGCCTGATCCTTGGGTTGGGAAGATCCCACGGATTAGGAAATGGCAACTGCTTCAGCATTCTTGCCTGGGAAATCCCATGGACAGACGAGTGGGGTGGGCAATTGTCCCATGGGGTCACAAAAGAGTTGGACATGACTTAGCGACTAAACAACAATAGCAAAAATTTGAATGAGGTGCTGCCTAGAAATCATACCACAGAATTCTAGTCCATTTGCTCATCTACAATCACAGATGTATATTCCACTCTTTCCTGTTTCATTTTAACTCCAGTTCACTCTCAGTTCTATGACCTTGCTTCCTATTTCACAAAGAAAAAAACAGTCCATTGGAAGAAAGCTTTCACAAGTTCCCACCACCATGCCTTCCCAGCTACCAGCGTCAGAGTTGCCTTCTGTCCTGTTACAATAGATATAGTGTCTGTGGTGCTAGGGCCACCTCCTTGGGGCACCTCATCTGATCCTACTTTGTCTGTCCAAGGACACTCCAGCAACCTTGTCCTTCATCATCAATTGTTTCCTTTTTACTGAACCCTTCTCCGCTTACAAACAAGCCTGCTCTGGAGTCTGTGTTTTCCTGATACCAATTCATCTATTTGCTTTTTTATAGCAAAATTTCTCAAGAGTTTCCTATCCTTAATATATCTGATTCCTCTTCCACCCATTCATTTTTTTTTGAACTAACTCCAATCAGGATTTCTATGTTTCTAGCCCCCCTATACTTTCTCAAGCTCACTAACAAGCTCTACTTTGCTATATCTAGTGGTTACTTTTCATCAAGATTGACCCATCTGTATCATTTGATTTAGTTTTCATTACCTATTAGAGCTTCCCTGATAGCTCAGTTGGTAAAGAATCCATCTTCAATGCAGGAGACCCTGGTTCGATTCCTGGGTCAGGAAGATCCCCTGGAGAAGGGATAGGCTACCCACTCCAGTATTCTTGGGCTTCCCTTGTGGCTCAGCTGGCAAAGAATCTGCCTGCAATGCAGGAGACCAGGGTTAGATCCCTGTGTTGGGAAGATCCCCTGGAGAAGGCAAAGGCTACCCACTCCAGGATTCTGGCCTGGAGAGTTCCATGGACTGTATAGTCCATGGTATCGCAAAGAGTCGGACATGACTGAGCAACTTTCACCTATTAAGGCTTCTTTTTATTGCCTGTCACCAAGTAGGTCCTAAAGGGATTTTGATGGGAATACACTAGAGTCTGGAACCCTGAATCTGTGGGGGACATTATAATAAAAATCAGATTTGTATAGTACTTTACATTCTACAAATATCGTATATAGCATCTATTTTAACATTTACAATAATCCCAGGAGAAAGGCATTTTTCAGATGACAACTGTTAAGAAGGAAGACATGACAAAGACAGGATTACATACATCTATGTAGTTTCTCAGAGGCAGAAGCAAGCCTGGGTTGGATAGTGGATATTGTACAGTGGGGGTCAAGCAGAGGTCGGTAGTTCAGCATGGTGAAGAGGAAATCCTGCCAAGGGAAATAAAGAACATCAAAATAAATAAGTAAAACAGGATGGAAGAGGCTAATTTTGTACTGTTTGTCACTTTACACCCAAATGGTTTTAAAGCATGAGACATGCTACTAGAAAAGTTTAATAGGGAAGAATCCTTGAAGTTGGTTTTAGGAATAAAATAAAAAGCCATTGGGTTCTATCCTCGTGCCTAATGAGAAATCAACATGAGTGTTCTAAATTTTAATTTTTGTTGTCTCTCCTTGTAAAAAGCTATTGATAATAAAATAAAAAGTGTGAAGAGTGTTATGGGCTGAATGTTTGTGCTCCCTCCAGATTCACTTTTGAAATCTTAACCCCCACCCCCCACCATGTGATCTTATTAGAAGATGGACTCTGTAGGAAGTGATAAGGTCATAAGTATGGGAGCCTCCTATGGGGGATTGGGGTCCCCAGAGAACTTTCTCACCCTTTCCACATAGGAGAATGCAAACGGCAAAGATTCAGAAGGGGAACCAGCCATACTGACATTCTGATCTTGGACTTCAACCCTTCACAACTGTGAGAAATAAATTTCTGTTGTTTACAAGTCACCCAGTCCATGGTACTTTGTTACAGCAATCTGAACTGACAAAGACAAGAACATTACAATCTACTGCCCATCTTAGTTCAGACTGTGATTTTAAAAATAACATAGAATGCATGGCTTAAATAACAGGAGTTTATTTCTCATAGTCAGGAGGCTGGGAATTCCAAGATCAAGGAGACCCTGGCATATTCAGTGTCTCTTGAGAGTCTGCTTCCTAGTTCACAGACAACTGTCTTCTATTTGGCTGGTCCTCATGTGGCCCCTGTGATCTCTTTTATAAGAGCACTAATCACACTGAAGAGGGGTCCACCCTATTGACCTTATTATATCACAAAGCCCAATATCCTAACACCATCACATTGGGAATTAAGTTTTCATCGTATGAATCCTGGGAGAATACAAATATTCAGTGTATAGCAATGCCCAGTATTTTTCACCCTGAATCTCTAATATTGAAAGGAAATCTGAAACTCTTTAGAGTTCTTCTCAGAGACTAACCCGAGAAGGTTCCCACCACAGTCTTTCTAGAGTTGGTCTTAGGACACAAGCAGATCTATGCAATACATAAGTGACTAAAAAGAAGTTTGCGTGTCAACCAACTCTAGCCCCATCCATCTGACTGTCACACACATGTACATATGTACACACACAGACACTCATACAGAAGCGATCCATTGTTGTATGGAAACAGTTGCAGTTCAAGCTGCTAAAACATTCCACTGAGCACCTTCTACACAATTAAACCTTTGTTTTTCTTTACTCTGAAGCTGATAAAGGAGAACACTTAGATGAACTAAATAATAAAGAGATCCCATTACTGTCATTTAATTCTGCACATATAAAATAAAAAGGCCTTCCTCCCATGAAATTGTAATGCTGATTACCTTTCTCTGTTCTCTTTAAATCCAATCACTTAGCTCAATTCATCAGCATTTAAATACAAGGAGGATGATTCCATAAATCGAGACAACACAATTCAGTGCCTTGATACACTGCATTTGCTATAAATTATGTTAGTCATTATCTCAAGTATTAGAGAAGGATTGGTATATTAACCTAAATACTGCTCAAGGGACTGTGCTGCGTTCACAAATTTATTATTTTTTAAGTTTTTATGGTGCTCATTGTACTTCATTAAGCTGAGAAAGAAAAACAGAGGTGTGGATACTGTACATGCTCTGGCCTCTGCATATTGCCCATTATTTTATTGTAATTAATTTCTATTTATTTATTGGAGTATAGATGGTTTACAATGTTGTGTTAGTTCCAGGTATACAGCAAAATGACTCAGTTATACATATATCCACTTTTAGATTTTTTTTCCCATATAGGTCATTACAGAGTACTGAGTAGAGTTTCCTATGCTATACAGTAAGTCCTTAATATCTATTTATATACAGTAGTATGCATAGGTCAATCCCAATCTCCCAATTTATCCCTCCCCCCCTATGCCCTGGTAACTGTAAGTTTGTTTCCTACATTTGTGACTCTACTTTTGTTTTATAAATGAATTAATTTGCACCTTTTTTTAAGATTCCACATATAACCAATATCATATGATTTATCTTTCTCTGTCTGACTTACTTCACTCAGTATGACGATCTCTAGGTCCATCCATATTGCTGCAAATGACATTATTTTGCTATTTTTTATGACTTTGTAGTATTTCATTGCATACATGTACTTCTTCTTTATCCACTCCTCCATCAATGGACATTTATGTTGCTTCCATGTCCTGGCTCTTGTAGATAGTGCTGCAATAAACATTGTGGTGCATGCATCTTTTTGAATTATGGTTTTCTCTGAATATATGCCCAGGAGCAAGATTGTTGGATCATATGGTAGTTCTATTTTTAGTTATTTTAAGGTACCTCCATACTGTTCTTCATAGTGATGATACCAATTTATATTCCCACCAACAATGTAGGAGGGTTTCCTTCTCCAGAATTTATTGTTCATAAAATTTTTTGACAGTGGCCATTCTGACCAGTGTGAGGTGATATCTCATTGAAGCTCTGATTTGCATGTCTCTAATAAGTGATGTTGAGCATCTATTCATGTGCTTTTTGGCCATCTGTGTCTTCTTTGGAGAAATGTCTATTTAGATCTTTATGCATTTTTGATTGGCTCTTTAATATATATATATATATATTTAGCTTCATGAGCTATTTGTATATTTTGGAGATTAATCCTTTTTGATTGCCTACTATTTAAAATCCTATTTTATCAATCCTTATATGATCTTTGATCTTGATATACCCTAGGTCTGTTTTGCTTTGTTTTCAAAGACTTATTTAAATAGTTATACCATCTATCATATGTAATGCTGTGACTGAGAAAACTCATGAGTGTCTTAAACAAGTTATTTCTCTGAATCTAAGTCTCTTCATATATAAAATCATAACAACACTCACCTCCATGGATTATTATGAGAACTAGATAGCCATTGAACTTTTTTCTCTCTTTCCTTTACCTGGGGTTATCCCAGAAGTGTCCATGTAAGAATCAAGAATGTGTTTTAGTTATAAATCCATTTTTCCTTATGTTATCTTTCTCCTTTTTTTTTTTTACAGAGATCATTTTCATGAAAAATAAAATATCAATCATGAAAAATGACAAATCATCTACAGTTCCATCACTCATAATATATACTTACTCATTCACTCAACAAATATTTATTAAGGATTCATTATGTGCTAGGAGTGGTTCTAAATTTTGAAATTAGAGCACTAAATGAAACAGACAAAAATCCTTGCCCTTAGGAATAGCTTTCATTTTTCCTCTCCTTTGCATTTCTCCTCTACATATACAAATGTGATATGTGGTTGCAATAACTGTAGTCATGTTTTTACTCTGTTTCTTTCATTTATTATTAGATCTTTAAAATATTCCATGTTGCTAAAGTCTGTAATTTTCATGTCAAAACAATATTGCTTGGAGTTGATACACAATAATTTAATTGCCTAGTCCTCTAATGTTGGAAATTTAGCCCCAGCACCCATCCCCAGGTGCAATAAGCATCAATGTAAATTTCCTGTTTCTACTGATTTCCTTTATTTAAATATATCATGGTGGAATTACTGTGTCAAATTATAAGAACACTATTATATCATTTAGGTAAAAGTAAGAAATAAAGTCCAACTCATTATTCTCTGGTGGGTTCTTTCTACATAGTTTGAAGATAGTATACAACTTAGTACTTGAAAGTGCGAAACACACATGGAGTAAAATAGGAATTCAAACTACATTTAGTTAAGATAGGAAGAAATAGGGAGACAGATTTTAGTTATATAGCTCTTAACAACAAAAAAGATGAGATTTCCAAAGTGGAAGGTACGTGGCCCAGTGCGGCATAAGAACCAGCAGGGACAGAGTGGGTTGAGGTTATGCAAAGGTCACAAGTGAAGAGTGGATAAATTTGAACATAATCTAATAAATAGTGGAGAATCATTGTCATTATTTCAGCAGCAGAATGACACAAAAGAAAGAAGTGTTATATAATCTGTAAAAGCAATACTGTCTTGCTCTAGGGAAGCTGAGGAACCTACATATTACATTTCATTTTACTGAGCTTTTACATTTGTTATTAAACCCCAAAGCTTCCTCTCACTATTCTTCGGGGCATGAGGAATGTAAAAACCCTAAAGCAGGGTCAAGCCCAGTGTGTAGATGGGGAATATCCTAAATGGGATGTGCTCGGTCAGCACAGCATGCCTGACCCTCCAATGAGAAAGACACAGAATCAATAATCCCTAGAGAGGGAGGGATAGTTCTGTATGGAAGAAAAGTTCTTCCAGCTCGTGAACTATCCAAAAAAATTCCTTCCATTCCAGGTAATTAGGCTTCTACTCATTAAGTGAGGCAGCATTAATAATCGGTTAACATTTCAGCCCAAAGGTCAGAGTACAGATAAGGGAATTTTGCTTTTTTGGAGTATCTTTTCCTTGTCTTCAAATCAAAAGTTATTAAAATTGAAAGACTGGGCAATCCCTGAAGAATGGAACCCAGTTCCTTTCAAAGGACTTGGGTGTAGTAGTGAGTAGATACTGTTCAGGCTGTTTCCAATTAATTGGAGTGGGGAAAAAAAAAAAGACTCAGGCAGAAAATATTCTGAAGACAGGGCTTCACTTTAAATGTGTTTTTCTCCTAACTGTGGAACAGTGCCTGGATTGGTACCTGCCATATAGTACCTGCTTAACAAGGTTTGACTAATAAATGAATGAACCATATATACTGCTGCTGCTGCTAAGTCACCTCAGTCGTGTCCGACTCTGTGCGACCCCATAGACGGCAGCCCACCAGACTCCCCCATCCCTGGGATTCTCCAGTAATTACCAAATATTTAATGGGCACCGACCATATATACTCAGTGCCCATTAAATATTTGGTAATTACCTATTTGTTCAGTTTACAAGTTTTCTGTACCTGAATCTTTTTGACTAAAGCTTAGTAAGGGAGAAAACTTTTCCCTCCATTACAGTGAGAGGAGCTTGAGAGAAGAAGAGTAAAGGAAAGGAAAAGAAAGTGCAGATTTCACCATAGGATAATGTGTCAGATGGGCCTGTATTACTCTTAGCTATTGAAAGGTCTCTTGTCAGTTGTAAGACCATTTTCCAAAGCTATAAACTACCACAGGGAGATGTGACGATGTCACTGTTTTGTTCAATGTTCCATTATCAAAGGCTAGTGTAGTAACTAGCATATAGAACACATTCATGCATATTTGATGAATAAATGATTGAAAGAAGGGAATATGGTTCTTCCTCCAGGGATTTCATAGTGAGGGTAGGAGACAGAACCCCACAGGAGAATTATGGAAACTTAGAAAACTTCCACAGCCTAGGACTCCATTAGTGGTCAACTCTCATGAATGCTCAATCAGCCATGAATCCGTCTACAGAGCCATTTTCCAGACCAGATACTTCAGTCTCCATAAGGATACCGTGAGAAACTATGTGGTTAATTTCTAACTCTGTATCTATCTCTATGCAGGTATTGGCAGAGTGGGAGAGATTTGAAAACAAAAAACAAATAGAAGATCATATATGACTCTCTAGTTGGAGAAATAATACATATAACCATAAAATAATGAGAGAATAAGAATATAAATGCAAAAATTCCCCTATTGAAACCTTTTCTTCTTAGATAATTGCCCTGAAACACATGACCAGGGCTTGGGAATAAGCATCAAATTGGTGGGACATAAAACTAGTTATAGCCTTAGAAGCTCTCGTTTTGCAAAATTATCTTGCAAGTATAGCATATCCTAGGTACCCAAACCAGATGGCATAAGATTTGCTACCTTAAATATGCAGCCCACATGTCCACTGAATTGTGTAAGGGGCTAACTGGGAACGTTAGATAACAACCTAAGCAACATAAACAACCCTGAAGTCATAGAAAACCAAAAGAAAATATATAGCTTTCTAAAGATTTTAAATGTTTAAAGCCCCTTAAGAAATACAACATAAAATATAAGAAATGTTGAACTGGCATTGGATTAACCTACTATAATGCAGCAGTAGCAAATGAATCCCTTGGTATCTGAATAATTAAGAGCCAGGATAGGATTTATAATCTAGGGCAACTAATACACAGAGCTGTAAATGCTGGTCTAGCATTAAGAATTCAGCACAACTGTATTGATGTCTTACTGTGGAGGCCTATGTATTTTTCTGTTTCATTTTAGGATAGGTGAGTACATGGATAGGTGAATCTGAGATCTATATTTATAATTCCACTTCTATTTGATATCACAGTTTGCATTAGAACAATATCAGACATTTAAAAAGGTAATCTGCATTTCTTAGCATTTAACACTTTTAAAAACAGCCTGTAAGATACCACTCCAGGTTTGTCATATCTCCTCTCACCAGTTAGTTACTGAATTCATTCATTCATTCCACAAACATCTGTTGAGTACCTACTAAGCGTAAAATGCTGTGCTAGGCTTTGGATCTGTGAAATGACTGAGAGATACTCCATCCCGGTGGAAGTTTATGGTCTTTGGAAAAAGTCATTTAGTTATGAGTAGTGATGCAGGAAAATGTTAGCTTGTTTAGGTAATGGCAAATCCCTTGGTGTGGATACAGCATGAAGGAAATGTAGAAAATTAAACTGGAAAAATAATTACACATTTTCCTGTTAATAGATCAATGGAGAAATAAGTGATTTTGCACTGGGGTGTGTGAGAAATGACCAGGTTACAGTTTTAAATGATAACCTTGAAAACCATAGAGAGGACAGCTTGGAGGAGGAAGGGAATGAAGACAGAAAATCAGGGAAAATTATGGAACTTTCCAAGGATACTGAGTGTTTAGGATTAAGGCTGCAAAAGTGGTAACAGAGAAAAGTATTTGAGAGGCACTGTTGAGGCAGAATTGATAGTTGTAGCAGTTTACTGTGGAATTAGTAAATCAGATTATGGATTATGACTAAAGATATGAGTTGATAATATTATAAATAAAAACATAAGGTGTGTGGAGGGGGGGAAGCAAGGGCTGAACTTAGAGAAAGCCCTAAGAGACCAAGAAAAGAAAAAAGAGCCACTGAAGAATCATGATTGATACTGTCCTTTAGTACAAGTAAACACAGTGAAGGCAAGTACAGGAGATTAAGTTCAAGAATTTCTTATTATTTAAAACTGGAAGAGATCTTCCAAAGCATCTAATCTAATTCTGTAACTTTGAAGATTAGAAAGACAACCCGCCCAATGTATTTGCCTATTTAGTGGCAGAGCTGAGACTTGAATTCAACGTTTTGACTCCACAGCCAGTTTTCTTTCCATTATATTTACATCATTCTGATTATTCATATGTTAATATTGGCTTGCTATCAGATCTTTCTCTTGTGCCATATTTATATCTCCTGGAAATCAACTTCTAATTTAATACCAGCTTTTCTAGACAGCCTTGAACTGGGATTTGGGAAATCTTACTTCAAGATTCCCTTGTGGCTCAGCTGGTGAAGAATCCACCTGCAATGCGGGAGACCTGGGTTTGATCTGGCCTGGAGAATTCCATGGACTGTATAGTCCATGGGGTTGCAAAGTCGGACATGACTGAGTGACTTTCACTTCACTTCACTTCGAGATATGTGACACTGGACATTTTCCTGAATATCTCTGCAGCTTAGTTCTGTAGCTGTAAAATTAATGATTGGTCTAAATGACTTTTTACTATCAATTTTTATCTCTGGGACCCTAGCTAACCAGTGGTGTACTGATTAGCAGCCCATCACATGGTGTACTGCAACCTATGTGGAGACAGACTACTGAGTAACGGTCCACTGGAAAATGAAAAGCAACTCCAGGCCTCTTACAACTCTGGGGGACTGTTGATGTGGACCTTAGAAATATTGATCGACTACAGCTGGGGAGTGGACTTCCCTTGTGTCTCAGCTGGTAAAGAATCCACCTGCAATGTGGGAGACCTGGGTTCAATCCCTGGGTTGGGAAGATCCCCTGGATAAGGGAAAGGCTACCCACTCCAGTATTCTGGCCTGGAGAATTCCATGGACTGTATAGTCCATGGAGTCGCAAAGAGTTGGACAAGACTGAGTGACTTACACTTTCGCAACTGGGGAGCAGTCTGTATAACTTTTGCTGCGGTAGTCATTTCTTTTCACATGATCCTGACATTAGACGTAAGTTACTCTGCCATGGCTGCTATTTTCCTATTTTTATGACTTTGGGGGAAAACAACTAACTAAGTTAGACTTTCTGCACGTTCTCAAAAATCTGTGATAAAGCTCAGAGCTGCAACACTGCACCAATTTCTTAATCATAACATGTTATTTAAAAAGAGCTTGCATTTTGCAGAGATATCACACAATGCTGATCTTCCTTGAAAGGGAAAGAATCTGATCCACATATGTCTGACTGACTGATTTGTCAAAGAATGAAGAAAGTTTCCTTTGCCTACCTTCCCAATCCACCTAGGTCATCTCTAAGTGTCCCTTCCAGTTGATGACATACCAGAGAAAAGCAGATTTTTTAAAAATCTCTAGAACAGCTGTTGTAGTAGAGAAGACTTTTAATGGTGTTTTGACATTTTCTGGAATGAATGCTTTGGTAATACGAATTGAGAAAGTGCTCAGGAAAGGATATGGCTAGTTTTAGCTCTCTGTATGTGAACTGCCAGTAACTTTTTTCCACTAATATAATTACACATAATATAAAGAAAATAATACATTTAACACACTTTAAAATATAGCACATTTTTTCCTGTATGGTAGTCTCCAACTTTTGAGGTCCTAAGCTGAATATATAAACCTGTGCCTAGGGAGTATCTTTTCCATTAAAAATGGTTCCAATGGACTAAATAAATGAACACTGACATTTAAAAATATATGTATAGAATTGGATTACAGAGTGAAAAGGAGATTCCACACCCCCCCTGGAGATTTTTTAAAGTAAAATAAGTACTCATCTTTCTAGAATTATTTAGTCATCTTCTTACCTGAAGGCTGGCAGAACTGTTTGACCTTCAACAATTTATTCTGACCTTCGAAGTTTATGATTGCTTATTACTCCACTGTTATTTATGTAAAGTAGGTTTCAAATGTCCCTTAAAAATACATTCCTTAGATGTAAATGTTTGTGTTTGAGGCCTTGGAGTAGACATGGACATACAGAGTCTTCTGCAGTATGAAAGAGTCAGGGCAATGCTGCTGAAGCATGAGGGTACAGTGGTGCCATTAAGGAGAACCATTGCCCTAGCAGTTCGCTCTCCTTATGCCCAATTTGATAAATGGTAATGAGCATCTGCTAGTCTCCAGTGTATGGGAACCTATTTGTAGTGATTACAGCCAGGAAGAACTTAGTGTTTGTTGCAGGGAGGAGTTTCCATATGTTCATCATGAGTACTCACCCATGTATGTGCACGTATACACACACACACTTTAAACCCTAAATAATAATAAATTAATCAGTTGCAGGGTCCTATTGTTTATAGCTAAGTCTAGTAGAGATGTCTGTTGATGTAGTGGCTTCCTATCTGAGTAGGCCTTATCTTTTCCTCTCAGAAAGTGCTGCTCCAGCCAATTCTAGATGCAGCCCTTGGCAGACAGTGCCTACTGCAAGCTGATGTTCTCTGGCTCAGTCTCCTGCTGTCCAGGTGCTGTGTTCCATGCTTGGCTGCCAGAGTACCCAGAGGTGTGTTTAACTATCTGCACTGTTGACCACAGTGGTTCCCTGTTATCCAAATCTCTCCATCTCTTGCTGCAACATGTGAGGGAAAGCCATGACTTAATATCACCAAACAGTTTCCATCAGGGCAGAGAGTGCTTGACATGAGCCTGTTGCCTTGAGAGCGAGGTGATTATCTTGGCTGGAATTTAATAGCTACAGGTGTTAACACCTGCTGCACAGTTAATGGCTGTCTCCATGACTGCTGTTTACTCTCTTCTTGAAACAGGTCACCTAGTGCTTGAGTCAATGGAAACGAGGTCTTTGGCCTTAATTTGCCTTCCATAATAGGCTAACAAAAACAAGCCCAACAGAATGAACACATGACCCCCTTGGCTTCCCCTTTCAGAGAAGAGGTGTACATGAAAATTTGAGACTAACCTTAAAAAAAACCTGTATTTCAAAAACTGGAACACAGTTTAAATTTTCAAAGGTGAGGCATGACTAGCCTTTTAAAGTCTGATATTCTGAAATAGAATAGCTGTGGCCTTTCATTTCTCATCGTGGCTGCTGCCATTGTTTGGTTTTACTTGTGATTAAATTGATATGGAAGTTTCTAATAAGTATTTTGGCATGGAATGCCATGGATCTCCATAAATACTGGTTGAATGAATGAAATCTAGTTTTTGCTCACCAGATTGAACATTACTGCAAAACCCAATTCTTCTTGGTCTGCATATTTTAGAGGCTAGCTCAGGGGTCCCATCTTCTGAGAAGGCTTCCCCTTTAATGTTGCTTACTGTATATTTCCATATACTTTCTTATTTCCTTTATTACTCGTTAACCTGTGGTCCATAGACCATCAGCATCCACATTAGCTGGGATGAGTACAAATGCAGGCTCTTGGTACCATCTCCAACCTATTGGACCAGAATCTATATTTTTTTAAAAGCCCAGAAATGTATATCTGCATTACCGTTTCAGAAACAATGATATAACATGTTTCCATTTCATGGTGCAATTAATTGTATATATGTCTGGCTTCTCCAGGGAATTAAAACTCCTTGAAATCAGGTCTTTGTTCATTTGGAATTACCAGTCTGGTTGCCTATTCCTCACTTCTGTACTCTTGAAACTCCTTTTTGTCCTGAGAAGTGAACTGGATCTTACCCAAATTCATCAAACTACCCTGTACTACATTTATCCCTCACAGTTTAAAAGTCTGGATTTTTTGTCTTATTACTAAAATCAAGTTTCCACTTCCTTTCTCAATTTGGTAACTGGATATCTGCCTTTTACTCCTGGACTTAATTCTCTCCTGAAAATGTGCCTAGTGCTCCTGTCCTCCTGAAAAGGAGGCACTGCTTTATGCTTTGATTATAAACTGCTGGAGGGCAGAAGCTGGCTCATTCTATTCTCTTTTCACAATATGAATATAGCACAGAACAGTACCAAAGACCCTTGGTCCATGACTTTTCACTAGCTATACTTTCAATTAGGTGCAGCTACTTTAGAAACTGTATTTCTTCTAGGCCTCTAACATTCAGTAAATAATTGTTTCAATGCATGAAATTTGTCCCACCAACTTGAAAGAATGAATACCTCTCCCAAGCAAATCTAATTTAACTAGGTATGCGTAACTCACCCAACAGATGTAGTGCCTTATGTTGCTATTGCATTTAGAGTCATTATGGCAGAACCTGGAAACTCCTAGTCATGTACAAACTGATGTTTGAAGCTCTTTGGTGGCATGCTTTCTCATTACTTTGGAAAGGACTTTTCTTTTCTACCCTTCCTGGCCCTATCTTACTCTGTTTACAAATGGAAATTTTAGAAAGACTAAAGGTAGAAGAAGCATTACCAACTTTTGCTTGCTACCAGTAACAAATTACAGTTTTAATGATTTCTATCTGCTTATTTTAAAGCATGTGCTAGCATTCGACACTGGATTGAGTGTAAAAATGGTCTTCTCTGTTTTAACACAAGCAATCTGATTGTGTCTATAATTTGGACCAGTGGAAGAACAGGGGTGAAAGTGAAAGTCGATGTATGCGTATACCTACAGAAAGAGAGTCAAAGAAGCTAGAGCAAGCTGGAGGGAGAAATCAAGCATGATAATAAGAGCATGCAAGTAAACAGGTAGATGAGAAATGCACCAGCCTTTGGTGTGAATCCTGGCTGTTACCTGCTAGCTGTGGATACCAGGGCATTTCAAAAAAAATCCTGTTTTAAAAACAATTTTACCTAACATATGGGAACCTCAAATTTGCCATCCATAAAATGGATATCACATTCCTAATTCTATTCATAGTCACCACATACTTGTGTAGACTGTACTCTGTGCAGGGAGCCTACTTACAGCTGATTGTGGCCCTATACTTGTCAGGACACACAGCACAAGGCTTTCCCTGCTTGGAGGAAAAGATAGTTTTTCCTCATGATCACAAAAGTAACGTGTAGGCTAGCTCATATGGTGAGCTCATAGGCCAGCTCATAAAAGTAGGCTAGCTCATAGGGTGGCCTTACTCATATGATTTCTTATAAGTGTTAAAAAAGATGGTATATAAAATTATGAAAGAATGCTTGGCATTCACTAAATATTTTGCCAGTTTTCTAGTCCTTGTTTTGCCTTTCTTTGATTAAAAATTCTATTCTCCATATCTGACTTTCTCACCCAAGAACAAACACTGCCTACTATTTGTGGGCTCACAGCCTTCCAGCTCTGCCCCAGGTGTTCATCTCTCCCCTTAGGTTCAATGCAAAAAAAATCTCTGGAAGGGCATCTGACAGACCTGTCCAGGGTCACCGGTCCAGAATGGTGGCACATTCTGATTTTCGGTCCTCACTGTAACCATGTGAGGAGCAGGGAGGGGTACAAAATCCAAAGGAGAGCATTTTGTCGTTTTTCCCCCCTAGAAAGATGAGTGGTATGAGGAGGAGAGAAAAATCAATCTTTCACCACAATTCTAATAAATTTTGAGCACTTGTAGTATGCTGAGACTTTGATAATGCTGATGAAATAGAGACCAAAGAGGTAAAATTTGTTGGAAAATATAGAATACACATAACTTCAGAACCACTACATCCAGATGAGTCAGCCAATACAAAATAAGAATTATAGCATGGCTCTTGATGGAGCATTGCTCTTGATGGAAATCATGTCTCCTGTCTGGGTCATGTTCTTATCTGAAAAATGAGGAGACTCAGAAGGGGTCATTGTTGACTGGTCAAGAAGGACAGTAGGCATCATCTAAGATAGAGACAAGACCTCCATTCTCCACTCCTCTGACACTCATGTTGACTTGTTCTGGTGCATGTTTATTTTTTTTTCTCCAGTGTTTTACTGTTTTGTTGAATTCATATTGTGTTAAATGAAAAATGCTGACTTACATTGTTGCAAGTACATGTCAAAAACAGAAGTTACCTGAAAAACATTTGAGGTAACTACTAATTGCATTCATTTGCTAATTAGCACTTTCTTTGTCACTGACTATAATGTCAGATTGGATTTTCCACTAGGAAATAGAAATAATACAAAGCAAAAATTAAGAAAGTAGAATGTAGTTGCTAGGAGGATATCAAGAACAAAGATATATGAAAAGTGTGGATATCATGCTAATATTTGAAGGAGGGGAGACCAGTGAGGAAACAAGCATACCTATGTCCAAATTCATAGCAGTTGTAGCTTTTTCATTAAACAATGCTGGTTCTATTTGACTGCAGAGCCATGTGAAACTGACAGCTCTTTAGAAATCAATTTATATCTGATAAACGTGGTGTAGTGAGCAGAGGAATGGGCTAAGCAAGGACTGTGATTACTCTGGAGGTTCTAATCGTAAGGACAGAAGAAAACCAAGTTTTGTAACCAATGGGCTAAATATGGTTGGGCTAAAATGGAAAGCATATGTTTAACATTTATCAGACACAATAAGGTATTGTCCAGAGCTCTATTGGATTGGCCTTGGAATTTAATGTCACAAATGGACACAGTTCCTTGAAATGCACTACAATAATCACACCAGTTAGAGGTCGGTAAATCCAGATGGGGTAAACATGCTCTCTATCTTTCCATTGCCATGTAATCAGTAAGGAGAGATGAAACCTACAATGTATCTGGCTTTTTGCTTTTGTAGGAAGGAGTGACACCTACAACAGATGTATAGAGATCCTGCTTCTGTTATCTATCACATTGTGGTTTTTGCTTTAGTGTTTCAGTCGTCTAATTTCTTTTACTTCGTTTATTCTCTTCTTGAGTTATCACTACAGAACAAGCCACATAGCTTGCTGATTTCCTTCATTTCTTGTCATGATTGCTAAGCACATCCAGTGGTTTGGTGCACCGGTGACACAGATTTGGGATGAGGGGTGACCTACACTCTTGTGGTCTCACATTCCAGGGAGTCAGACAAAGAATCACTATGAGACTGTGCAGTGTGCCCTGTAAGAATGTATTAGAGCAAATATTTGAAGGTTATTGGAAAATAAAGAGAGAGGGGGGCAGGGAAGGGGGAAAGGAGAAAGGAACCAATCAGCCTATTGAGGTAAATTGTAGCATCAGGACTGAAGAATAAGAACCTGATAATGGGAATTAAGGCTACAAGGGTGGAACCCCAGTGGGATCTAAGAGGAACACGCCTCTCCAGAGCAGACATACCTGCACTGACATGGCATGATGCACAACTTAGATATCACAGGGCCCAGTCTATCACTCTGAGGACCTAAACATACTTTAGCAACAGACTCTGTTCCTTAATAACTGAAATGCTTTTGCTTCTGAGTGTAGCAGGCATGATACATCAAAGGGCATAATTCATTTCAATAACTTGTGAGGGCAGCTTCCTTACCAGGGGATTGCTTGAGATTCCATTCTCAGACACTAGAATTAGTCTGCTTTTATTCAGGAACTGGCCTCATGCATGAGGCTTATTCTGGAAAGGCTATTCTGAAGCTGCCAAATTGACCTTCTGTAGTCTTAGCTGTGTCACTAGAAACAGATGGGCTTCCCAGGTGGCGTTAGTGGTAAAGAATCCGCCTGCCATTGCAGGAGATGTAAGAGACACAGGTTTGATCGTTGGGGTGGGAAGATCCCCCAGAGAAGGGCATGGGAACCCACTCCAGTATTCTTGCCTGGAGAATCCCACAGACAGAGGAGCCTGGAGGGCTACAGTACGTGAGGTAACAGAGAGTCAGACATGACTGAAGCGATTTAGCACCCAGAAACAGAAAGACCATGTGGAGCATGGTCCCTGTGCTGGCCTGACCATTTATCACCCCTTCCCCACATGGGTGCCCTTAGCAATAGGCCTTCTTTTTTAAAAAAGATATTTATCGTTTGCACCAGGCCTTAGCTGTGACATACAGCATCTTCTATCTTCATTGCAGCATGCGGGATCTAGTTCACTGTCTAGTTGTAGCATATGGGATCTGCAAATGACCTGGGTCTCCTGCATTGGGAATGTGGAATTTTAGCCACTGGACCACAAGGAAAGTCAACAATAGGACTTCTTGTCCTACACCAAAGCAGAATATACATAGTGCTGAACAATGGAAAATATATTATTTCTATACACTGAACCAATTATATAGTATTGAAAGGTAAATAAGGCCAATAAGTAAACATAGACTTGAAATTATATTTTTAAGCTTTACATTCATAGGTAATTTCTATTTCTCTTTCCAACCCTATTTACTTACTTCCTTGTACAAATCCCTAACTTTAGCCAAACTGGCATATCTAAGTTTTGTATTTTCCAACCTCATACTTGGTGCATGTCATACTACTCAGGTTCATTTCTCCACTTCCTCCACTGACAATGTTCATTCTGATGGCCTTTCTGTGGCTGCTGTTGCTTAGTCGCTAAGTCATGTCTGACTCTTTGCTACCCCATGGACTGTAGCCTGCCAGGCTCCTCTGTGCATGGGATTTCCCGGACAAGAATACTGCAATGGGTTGCCATTTCCTTCTCCAGGGGATCTTTCTGACTCAGGGATCAAACCTGTATCTTCTGCTTGGCAGGTGGATTCTTTACCACTGAGCTGTTCTATAATGTGGAGAAAAAAAATGGTTGTGAAAGTTTAGGTTCACTCTTGATATTGAAATTCTACAGTTGAAAATCCAAAAGGGGTGACATTATTAAATTTTGTTATCCCCTGGTAGTTTAGTTTTATTTGGGGGGGGGGGTGTTGTTCTTTATTGAGTTTTGAACATTCCCTGGTAGAAACAATTTGTTATCTGGACACTCATCAAGGCTTCAAAATATGTAACTTTGTTGTTATTGTCGTCAATAACAGGAACAAATGACTCAGGAAAGTTAATCACAGGCATTAAGGAGAATTAAAATATGTATCCGCAATCAGGGGGTTCAGATTCAAGGTGAAGC
Source organism: Giraffa tippelskirchi (assembly GCF_054371585.1). Taxonomy (NCBI): domain Eukaryota; kingdom Metazoa; phylum Chordata; class Mammalia; order Artiodactyla; family Giraffidae; genus Giraffa; species Giraffa tippelskirchi. The sequence continues at coordinate 70,547,968 of NC_137278.1, forward strand.
AAGAAATCTTACTGATAATAACAGGAGTCTCCTTTTTCTATATGCTAGGAAAACACATTTCTCTGGCATTCTGAGATGACTGACAATTTTCAATAGTATCGTGAAATGATCCAGATGTACATCTCCTGGGGAACTGTTTGATCAAATGGTTTCATCATGGGATTATTTCTCAGGAAGATCACCAGATATTACCTCCCACAGGTACCGGCAGGCCTAATTCAAATTTGTATCAGGAAAAGCAGCCAAACCACTTGGTAGATTTGAAGGACAAAGGGGAGATTTCCCTGCAGGCAAAAACATTTCTCCAAGTCCATCAAAGCTTTTACACTAGAATTAGAATTTTTGAGTACTACAGAGTCCCACAAGATACACATTAAATATCCCCAGAAATACTAATGCCACAAACCACCATTAGTGAAAATGTCAGAGAAATCTTTGTGTTTCTCAACCGCTATGTTTTTCTCTTTCTTTAACAGCTTTATTATTGTGGTATACTTTACATACAATAATCTTCACATATTAAAATGCGCAATTTGGTAAGTTTTTTTTTTTTTTTTTAAAGAAACAACTACAATCAAGATAGTGAACAGCTCTGTTGTTCCCTGAAGTTTCTAATATACCTGAAGTTCCTGGGTCCTATCCCTCCCTGTTACCTTTCTCCTAGGTAACTATTGCTCTGCTTTCTGTCATGATAGATTTAGTTTGCATTGTCTAGAGTTTTATATAGTTGGAATCATAAGTTATGTAATTGTTCATGTCTGGCTTCTTTTACTCAATATACTTATTTTGAGAGATTCATCCATGTTGAATGTATTAGTATTTCATGGTTTTTGTTTATTGGCCATACAAATATCATTGACCATGTAGTTTCCAGATTCTGGCTATTAGAAATAAATTGGATATGAACGTTTGAGTTCAGGTCTTTAAGTGGGCATATGATTTATTTTCTTTTGAGCAAATATCAAGGAGTAGAATGCCTACTTCATTTGGTAGGTGTGCAAGAAACTGCCAAGTTATTTTCTACAATGTTTCTACCATTTTACATAAACACCAGTATTTGAGGGTTTCAGTTCCTTCCTATTCTCACCAACACTTGGTATAAACAGACTATTTAATTTTTAAGCATTCACAAACATGTAGTGGGAAAGCACTGTGTTTGCATTTTCCTAATGGCTTATGATATTGAGAATCTTTCCATGCTTGTTGGCCATCTGTGTGTCATCTTTGGTGAACAATCTGTTCAAATAGTTTGCCCATTTTTTAATTGGTTTTTAAAATTATTATTGGTTTTGAGATTTTTAAACATCCTACATTGAAGTCCTTTTTCAGTTATGTTTTTCAAATATTATTAAATCTGTCCATATGGAACGTGGTTGGCAAAGGGTTCCCAATACAAACTCACTAGGTGAAAACTTTTACTAAAAGCCAATATTTCTTTTGCAAGTAACTAAGGATAAAGAGGATTTTAAACCTATTAGTACTGAGTGAACTAGTCTTATTTCTGAGTCTCAGAGTAAGGTTTTGTTCCTATAGTGTAGTGAGTATGAGCAGTTTTGCTGCCTGAACTGAAAATCACTCAGCTACATCCTAGCTGTGTGATCTTAGATATAATTTTTAACTTCTCTATGGCTGTTTTGTAAAATGTGCTAACAGTAGTAGCTGTCTCATGGTGATGATATAGGGGTTACATGTATGTATGTAAATAAGGCATACAGGGAATGCTTAATACCTGGTCTCTGCCATTTAATAAACTCATTATTCTTATTCACTCACTTCTCCCTAGATCCTATCTGTTACAAGACCTCATCTAACGTGGCCACCCTCTCAGGCTAATGTCTTACCCTTGTAGGGATGCACTTCAGAGGCCACAGGCTGTCAGAAGGAAGAAAATATGTTCTTGAGGCTTGAGTTTCAAATAAACCATATGAAATTGGTAGAAATCTCTAGCCAGATAGTGCCAAGAGAAGCTTCTCATAAGGTCAGCATATCTGGGCATAGAAGAAGGAAGGTACGCCATAGTTACAGTTCATCTTCCATCAAGACAGTTTATTTAAATTCATCAGTTTGCTCCCATAGCTAGATCCTGACACTAAATTTAGTTTAACTTAAGGATCTCTGAAATAAAAGTATGTCATTCAAAGTTGAAAAAGAGCACATTCATAGGGGACTTAACTTTTATCTTCATAAGATTAAAACAGAAATGCTCCCCAAATACCTGCTGACTGATTCTTTTTCTCAAGAGAAAAATCCAAATTGGCCAACTGATGGCTGATGGAAGCCAGACTTTCAGAAACTTCACTTTCAGAGAATGTGATGATTCACCTTGGTTTGAGCCCAAACAATAATGATTCTGAAATACTTCCCCACCCCTCAAACCACACCCCCCCCCACAAACACACACAAAAGGAATAAGTGTGAGGAGGGGTTAATGGATCTGAGGTGAGCTAGGCTGGGTGCCATATGGATGGATATGAGAAAATATGAGTTTTACATTTGGGAAAGCAGCAGGAAACACTTTTAATAGTCAAATGAGCTTTGTGCTGGCATCAGGAGATACGTAGAAGTATGTCATCCCTATAGACTGTGAGTTGGGTAAGGACTGACGACCATGGCCATTTTTTTCCAGCACTTTCTTTCCAGTGCCTGCTATAGTGTTTATTATATAACAGAAGCTCGATAAATATATAAAATGTGTATTTTCAAATGGTTCAACTTCATCCTTCCCTTTCCACAATGCAAAATTAAGCTTACTAAGTTTTCCTTCTCCTTCAAAACCTTAGCAGTTTAGATGAGGTATGATCTGAGGCAACGTTTCATTTGTTCTCAGACAAATGCAACCTCCTTTCCTCTCCTGAACTTAAACATCGCTGGGGCTAACGAGTCTGCAATGCCTTCAGGAACGCACCTGTTTACATATATAACCAGGGCTGTAACTGTATTTAGCGACCTATTAACCAGCATGCTCTAGACCAGGAAGAGAACAATTAAGCTTTGAGACTCTTCTTGACTGTTCTTTACTCTTTTGATTCCACTTCTTTTCTCCTCAAAGGCCAGTTACCGAGAGTAACAGAGGCTCACGTTCAGAAATGGTGACTAATTGGGAAGGTGCTGAGACCGGAATAGCTGTCATTGGCAGATTTTAAAAGGGACTTTGAAATAAAACTTTTTTTTTGGCAAGACAAGAAAAACTTGAACATAAAGTTTTCTCTGTCCTTTGACCTCCTCTCTCCACACACTATGTTTTATGTGTCTACATTATGCATTGACCAAACCTCACTCATCAGCAAAAATACGTGCTTAACAATGAAAAACAACATTCTCCTAGCATCGATAAGACAATTCCTTAAAGGAATAATATTACTTCTTTTTTTTAATTTTTTTAAAATAAATTTATTTATTTTACTTGGGGGCTAATTACTTTGCAATATTGTAGTAGTTTTTGCCGTACATTGACATGAATCAGCCGTGGGTTTACATGTGTTCCCCTTCCTGGACCCCCTTCCCACCTCCCTCCCCATCCCATCCCTCTGGGTCATCCCATTGCCCCAGCCCTGAGCATTTGTCTCATGCATCGAACATGGAATGGTGTTCTGTTTCACATATGATAATATACATGTTTCAATGCTATTCTCCCAGAACGTCCCACCCTCACCTTCTCCCTCAGAGTCCATAAGACTGTTCTATGCATCTGTGTCTCTTATTCTGTCTCCATATAGGGTTATCGTTACCATCTTTCAAATTCCATATATATGCATTAGTATACTGTATTGTTGTTTTTCTTTCTGGCTTACTTCACTCTGTATAATGGGCTCCAGTTTCACCCATCTCAATAGAACCGATTCAAATGTATTTTTTTTTAATGGCTGAATAATATTCCATTGTGTATATGTACCACAGCTTCCTTATCCATTCGTCTGCTGATGGACATCTAGGTTGCTTCCATGTCCTGGCTATTGTAAACAGTGCTGCGATGAACATAGGAGTACACGTGTCTCTTTCAATTCTGGTTTCCTCGGTGTGTATGCCCAGCAGTGGGATTGCTGGGTCATATGGCAGTTCTATTCCCAGGTCTTTAAGGAATCGCCACACTGTTCTCCATAGTGGCTGTACTAGTTTGCATTCCCACCAACAGTGTAAGAGGGTTCCCTTTTCTCCACACCCTCTCCAGCATTTATTGCTTGTAGACTTTTGGATAGCAGCCATTCTGACTGGTGTGAAATGGTACCTCATTGTGGTTTTGATTTGCATTTCTCTAATAATGAGTGATGTTGAGCATCTTTTCATATGTTTGTTAGCCATCTGTATGTCTTCCTTGGAGAAATGTCTGTTTAGTTCTTTGGCCCATTTTTTGATTGGGTCGTTTATTTTTCTGGAATTCAGCTGCAGGAGTTGCTTGTATATTTTTGAGATTAATTGTTTGTCTGTTGCTTCATTTGCTATTATTTTCTCCCATTCTGAAGGCTGTCTTTTCACCTTGCTTATAGTTTCCTTTGTTGTACAAAAGCTTTTAATTTTAATTAGGTCCCATTTGTTTATTTTTGCTTTTATTTCCAATATTCTGGGAGGTGGGTCATGGAGGATCCTGCTGTGATTTATGTCGGAGAGTGTTTTGCCTATGTTTTCCTCTAGGAGTTTTATAGTTTCTGGTCTTACGTTTAGATCTTTAATCCATTTTGAGTTTACTTTTGTGTATGGTGTTAGGAAGTGTTCTAGTTTCATACTTTTACAAGTGGTTGACCAGTTTTCCCAGCACCACTTGTTAAAGAGATTGTCTTTTCTCCATTGTATATTCTTGCCTCCTTTGTCGAAGATAAGGTGTCCATAGGTGCGTGGGTTTATCTCTGGGCTTTCTATTTTGTTCCATTGATCTATATTTCTATCTTTGTGCCAGTACCATACTGTCTTGATGACTGTGGCTTTCTAGTAGAGCCTGAAGTCAGGCAGGTTGATTCCTCCAGTTCCATTCTTCTTCCTCAAGATTGCTTTGGCTATTCGAGGTTTCTTATATTTCCATACAAATTGTGAAATGATTTGTTCTAGTTCTGTGAAAAATACCATTGGTAGCTTGATAGGGATTGCATTGAATCTATAGATTGCTTTGGGTAGTATACTCATTTTCACTATATTAATTCTTCCAATCCATGAACACGGTGTATTTCTTCATCTGTTTGTGTCCTCTTTGATTTCTTTCAACAGTGTTTTATAGTTTTCTATATACAAGTCTTTTGTTTCTTTAGGTAGATATATTCCTAAGTATTTTATTCTTTTTGTTGCAATGGTGAATGGTATTGTTTCCTTAATTTCTCTTTCTGTTTTCTCATTATTGGAGTATAGGAATGCAAGGGATTTCTGTGTGTTCATTTTATATCCTGCAACTTTACTATATTCATTGATTAGCTCTAGTAATTTTCTGGTAGAATCTTTAGGGTTTTCTATGTAGAGGATCATGTCATCTGCAAACAGTGAGAGTTTTACTTCTTCTTTTCCTATCTGTATTCCTTTTATTTCTTTTTCCGCTCTGATTGCTGTGGCCAAAACTTCCAAAACTATGTTGAACAGTAGTGGTGAAAGTGGGCATCCTTGCCTTGTTCCTGACTTTAGGGGAAATGCTTTCAATTTTTCACCATTGAGGATAATGTTTGCTGTGGGTTTGTCATATATAGCTTTTATTATGTTGAGGTATGTTCCTTCTATTCCTGCTTTCTGGAGGGTTTTTATCATAAATGGATGCTGAATTTTGTGAAAGGCTTTTTCTGCATCTATTGAGATAACCATATGGTTTTTATCTTTCAATTTGTTAATGTGGTGTAGTACATTGATTGATTTGCAGATGTTAAAGAAACCTTGCATTCCTGGGATAAAGCCCACTTGGTCATGATGTATGATCTTTTTAATATGATGTTGGATTCTGTTTGCTAGAATTTTATTAAGGATTTTTGCATCTATGTTCATCAGTGATATTGGCCTGTAGTTTTCCTTTTTTGTGGCATCTTTGTCTGGTTTTGGAATTAGGGTGATGGTGGCCTCATAGAATGAGTTTGGAAGTTTGCCATCTTCTGCAATTTTCTGGAAGAGTTTGAGTAGGATAGGTGTTAGCTCTTCTCTAAATTTTTGGTAGAATTCTGCTGTGAAGCCGTCTGGTCCTGGGCTTTTGTTTGCTGGAAGATTTCTGATTACAGTTTCGATTTCCGTGCTTGTGATGGGTCTGTTAAGATCTTCTATTTCTTCCTGGTTCAGTTTTGGAAAGTTATACTTTTCTAGGAATTCGTCCATTTCTTCCAAGTTGTCCATTTTATTGGCATATAGCTGTTGGTAGTAGTCTCTTATGATCCTTTGTATTTCTGTGGAGTCTGTTGTGATCTCTCCATTTTCATTTCTAATTTTGTTGATCTGATTCTTCTCCCTTTGTTTCCTGATGAGTCTGGGTAATGGCTTGTCAATTTTGTTTATCTTCTCAAAAAACCAGCTTTTAGTTTTGTTGATTTTTGCTATGGTCTCTTTTGTTTCTTTTGCATTTATTTCTGCCCTAATTTTTAAGATTTCTTTCCTTCTACTGACCCTGGGGTTCTTCATTTCTTCCTTCTCTAGTTGCTTTAGGTGTAGAATTAGTTTATTTATTTGATTTTTTTCTTGTTTCTTGAGGTACGCCTGTATTGCTATGAGCCTTCCCCTTAGCATTGCTTTTACAGTGTCCCATAGGTTTTGGGTTGTTGTGTTTTCATTTTCATTCGTTTCTATGCATAATTTGATTTCTTTTTTGATTTCTTCTGTGATTTCTTGGTTATTCAGAAGCGTGTTGTTTAGCCTCCATATGTTGGAATTTTTAATAGTTTTTTTTCCTGTGATTGAGGTCTGATCTTACTGCATTGTGGTCAGAGAAGATGGCTTGGATGATTTCAATTTTTTGGAATTTACCAAGGCTAGATTTATGGCCCAGGATGTGATCTATCCTGGAGAAAGTTCCGTGTGCACTTGAGAAAAAGGTGAAATTGATTGTTTTGGGGTGGAAAGTCCTGTAAATATCAATTAAATCTAATTTGTCTATTGTATCATTTAAAGTTTGTGTTTCCTTGTTAATTTTCTTTTTTTTTTATAATATATTATATTTATTTATTTATTTATTTTAATAAATTTATTTATTTTAGTTGGGGGCTAATTACTTTACAATATTGTAATAGTTTTTGCCATATATTGACATGAATCAGCCATGAGTTTACATGTGTTCCCCTTCCTGGACCCCCCACCCACCTCCCTCCCCATCCCATCCCTCTGGGTCATCCCATTGCCCCAGCCCTGAACATTTGTCTCATGCATCGAACATGGAATGGTGTTCTGTTTCACATATGATAATATACATGTTTCAATGCTATTCTCCCAGAACGTCCCACCCTCACCTTCTCCCTCAGAGTCCATAAAATTGTTCTATGCATCTCTGTCTCTTATTCTGTCTTGCATATAGGGTTATCGTTACCATCTTTCAAATTCCATATATATGCATTAGTATACTGTATTGTTGTTTTTCTTTCTGGCTTACTTCACTCTGTATAATGGGCTCCAGTTTCATCCATCTCAGTAGAACCGATTCAAATGTATTTTTTTTTAATGGCTGAGTAATATTCCATTGTGTATATGTACCACAGCTTCCTTATCCATTCGTCTGCTGATGGACATCTAGGTTGCTTCCATGTCCTGGCTATTGTAAACAGTGCTGCGATGAACATTGGGGTACACGCGTCTCTTTCAATTCTGGTTTCTTCAGTGTGTATGCCCAGCAGTGGGATTGCTGGATCATATGGCAGTTCTATTCCCAGTTTTTTAAGGAATCTCCACACTGTTCTCCATAGTGGCTGTACTAGTTTGCATTCCCACCAACAATGTAAGAGGGTTCCCTTTTCTCCACACCCTCTCCAGCATTTATTGCTTGTAGACTTTTGGATAGCAGCCATTCTGACTGGTGTGAAATGGTACCTCATTGTGGTTTTGATTTGCATTTCTCTAATAATGAGTGATGTTGAGCATCTTTTCATATGTTTGTTAGCCATCTGTATGTCTTCCTTGGAGAAATGTCTGTTTAGTTCTTTGGCCCATTTTTTGATTGGGTCGTTTATTTTTCTGGAATTCAGCTGCAGGAGTTGCTTGTATATTTTTGAGATTAATTGTTTGTCTGTTGCTTCATTTGCTATTATTTTCTCCCATTCTGAAGGCTGTCTTTTCACCTTGCTTATAGTTTCCTTTGTTGTACAAAAGCTTTTAATTTTAATTAGGTCCCATTTGTTTATTTTTGCTTTTATTTCCAATATTCTGGGAGGTGGGTCATGGAGGATCCTGCTGTGATTTATGTCGGAGAGTGTTTTGCCTATGTTTTCCTCTAGGAGTTTTATAGTTTCTGGTCTTACGTTTAGATCTTTAATCCATTTTGAGTTTACTTTTGTGTATGGTGTTAGGAAGTGTTCTAGTTTCATACTTTTACAAGTGGTTGACCAGTTTTCCCAGCACCACTTGTTAAAGAGATTGTCTTTTCTCCATTGTATATTCTTGCCTCCTTTGTCGAAGATAAGGTGTCCATAGGTGCGTGGGTTTATCTCTGGGCTTTCTATTTTGTTCCATTGATCTATATTTCTATCTTTGTGCCAGTACCATACTGTCTTGATGACTGTGGCTTTCTAGTAGAGCCTGAAGTCAGGCAGGTTGATTCCTCCAGTTCCATTCTTCTTCCTCAAGATTGCTTTGGCTATTCGAGGTTTCTTATATTTCCATACAAATTGTGAAATGATTTGTTCTAGTTCTGTGAAAAATACCATTGGTAGCTTGATAGGGATTGCATTGAATCTATAGATTGCTTTGGGTAGTATACTCATTTTCACTATATTAATTCTTCCAATCCATGAACACGGTGTATTTCTTCATCTGTTTGTGTCCTCTTTGATTTCTTTCATCAGTGTTTTATAGTTTTCTATATACAAGTCTTTTGTTTCTTTAGGTAGATATATTCCTAAGTATTTTATTCTTTTTGTTGCAATGGTGAATGGTATTGTTTCCTTAATTTCTCTTTCTGTTTTCTCATTATTGGAGTATAGGAATGCAAGGGATTTCTGTGTGTTCATTTTATATCCTGCAACTTTACTATATTCATTGATTAGCTCTAGTAATTTTCTGGTAGAATCTTTAGGGTTTTCTATGTAGAGGATCATGTCATCTGCAAACAGTGAGAGTTTTACTTCTTCTTTTCCTATCTGTATTCCTTTTATTTCTTTTTCCGCTCTGATTGCTGTGGCCAAAACTTCCAAAACTATGTTGAACAGTAGTGGTGAAAGTGGGCATCCTTGCCTTGTTCCTGACTTTATGGGAAATGCTTTCAATTTTTCACCATTGAGGATAATGTTTGCTGTGGGTTTGTCATATATAGCTTTTATCATGTTGAGGTATGTTCCTTCTATTCCTGCTTTCTGGAGGGTTTTTATCATAAATGGATGCTGAATTTTGTGAAAGGCTTTTTCTGCATCTATTGAGATAACCATATGGTTTTTATCTTTCAATTTGTTAATGTGGTGTAGTACATTGATTGATTTGCAGATGTTAAAGAAACCTTGCATTCCTGGGATAAAGCCCACTTGGTCATGATGTATGATCTTTTTAATATGATGTTGGATTCTGTTTGCTAGAATTTTATTAAGGATTTTTGCATCTATGTTCATCAGTGATATTGGCCTGTAGTTTTCCTTTTTTGTGGCATCTTTGTCTGGTTTTGGAATTAGGGTGATGGTGGCCTCATAGAATGAGTTTGGAAGTTTGCCATCTTCTGCAATTTTCTGGAAGAGTTTGAGTAGGATAGGTGTTAGCTCTTCTCTAAATTTTTGGTAGAATTCTGCTGTGAAGCCGTCTGGTCCTGGGCTTTTGTTTGCTGGAAGATTTCTGATTACAGTTTTGATTTCCGTGCTTGTGATGGGTCTGTTAAGATCTTCTATTTCTTCCTGGTTCAGTTTTGGAAAGTTATACTTTTCTAGGAATTCGTCCATTTCTTCCAAGTTGTCCATTTTATTGGCATATAGCTGTTGGTAGTAGTCTCTTATGATCCTTTGTATTTCTGTGGAGTCTGTTGTGATCTCTCCATTTTCATTTCTAATTTTGTTGATCTGATTCTTCTCCCTTTGTTTCCTGATGAGTCTGGGTAATGGCTTGTCAATTTTGTTTATCTTCTCAAAAAACCAGCTTTTAGTTTTGTTGATTTTTGCTATGGTCTCTTTTGTTTCTTTTGCATTTATTTCTGCCCTAATTTTTAAGATTTCTTTCCTTCTACTGACCCTGGGGTTCTTCATTTCTTCCTTCTCTAGTTGCTTTAGGTGTAGAATTAGTTTATTTATTTGATTTTTTTCTTGTTTCTTGAGGTACGCCTGTATTGCTATGAGCCTTCCCCTTAGCATTGCTTTTACAGTGTCCCATAGGTTTTGGGTTGTTGTGTTTTCATTTTCATTCGTTTCTATGCATAATTTGATTTCTTTTTTGATTTCTTCTGTGATTTCTTGGTTATTCAGAAGCGTGTTGTTTAGCCTCCATATGTTGGAATTTTTAATAGTTTTTTTTCCTGTGATTGAGGTCTGATCTTACTGCATTGTGGTCAGAGAAGATGGCTTGGATGATTTCAATTTTTTGGAATTTACCAAGGCTAGATTTATGGCCCAGGATGTGATCTATCCTGGAGAAAGTTCCGTGTGCACTTGAGAAAAAGGTGAAATTGATTGTTTTGGGGTGGAAAGTCCTGTAAATATCAATTAAATCTAATTTGTCTATTGTATCATTTAAAGTTTGTGTTTCCTTGTTAATTTTCTTTTTTTTTTATAATATATTATATTTATTTATTTATTTATTTTAATAAATTTATTTATTTTAGTTGGGGGCTAATTACTTTACAATATTGTAATAGTTTTTGCCATATATTGACATGAATCAGCCATGAGTTTACATGTGTTCCCCTTCCTGGACCCCCCACCCACCTCCCTCCCCATCCCATCCCTCTGGGTCATCCCATTGCCCCAGCCCTGAACATTTGTCTCATGCATCGAACATGGAATGGTGTTCTGTTTCACATATGATAATATACATGTTTCAATGCTATTCTCCCAGAACGTCCCACCCTCACCTTCTCCCTCAGAGTCCATAAAATTGTTCTATGCATCTCTGTCTCTTATTCTGTCTTGCATATAGGGTTATCGTTACCATCTTTCAAATTCCATATATATGCATTAGTATACTGTATTGTTGTTTTTCTTTCTGGCTTACTTCACTCTGTATAATGGGCTCCAGTTTCATCCATCTCAGTAGAACCGATTCAAATGTATTTTTTTTTAATGGCTGAGTAATATTCCATTGTGTATATGTACCACAGCTTCCTTATCCATTCGTCTGCTGATGGACATCTAGGTTGCTTCCATGTCCTGGCTATTGTAAACAGTGCTGCGATGAACATTGGGGTACACGCGTCTCTTTCAATTCTGGTTTCTTCAGTGTGTATGCCCAGCAGTGGGATTGCTGGATCATATGGCAGTTCTATTCCCAGTTTTTTAAGGAATCTCCACACTGTTCTCCATAGTGGCTGTACTAGTTTGCATTCCCACCAACAATGTAAGAGGGTTCCCTTTTCTCCACACCCTCTCCAGCATTTATTGCTTGTAGACTTTTGGATAGCAGCCATTCTGACTGGTGTGAAATGGTACCTCATTGTGGTTTTGATTTGCATTTCTCTAATAATGAGTGATGTTGAGCATCTTTTCATATGTTTGTTAGCCATCTGTATGTCTTCCTTGGAGAAATGTCTGTTTAGTTCTTTGGCCCATTTTTTGATTGGGTCGTTTATTTTTCTGGAATTCAGCTGCAGGAGTTGCTTGTATATTTTTGAGATTAATTGTTTGTCTGTTGCTTCATTTGCTATTATTTTCTCCCATTCTGAAGGCTGTCTTTTCACCTTGCTTATAGTTTCCTTTGTTGTACAAAAGCTTTTAATTTTAATTAGGTCCCATTTGTTTATTTTTGCTTTTATTTCCAATATTCTGGGAGGTGGGTCATGGAGGATCCTGCTGTGATTTATGTCGGAGAGTGTTTTGCCTATGTTTTCCTCTAGGAGTTTTATAGTTTCTGGTCTTACGTTTAGATCTTTAATCCATTTTGAGTTTACTTTTGTGTATGGTGTTAGGAAGTGTTCTAGTTTCATACTTTTACAAGTGGTTGACCAGTTTTCCCAGCACCACTTGTTAAAGAGATTGTCTTTTCTCCATTGTATATTCTTGCCTCCTTTGTCGAAGATAAGGTGTCCATAGGTGCGTGGGTTTATCTCTGGGCTTTCTATTTTGTTCCATTGATCTATATTTCTATCTTTGTGCCAGTACCATACTGTCTTGATGACTGTGGCTTTCTAGTAGAGCCTGAAGTCAGGCAGGTTGATTCCTCCAGTTCCATTCTTCTTCCTCAAGATTGCTTTGGCTATTCGAGGTTTCTTATATTTCCATACAAATTGTGAAATGATTTGTTCTAGTTCTGTGAAAAATACCATTGGTAGCTTGATAGGGATTGCATTGAATCTATAGATTGCTTTGGGTAGTAAACTCATTTTCAGTATATTAATTCTTCCAATCCATGAACACGGTATATTTCTCCATCTGTTTGTGTCCTCTTTGATTTCTTTCATCAGTGTTTTATAGTTTTCTATATATAAGTCTTTTGTTTCTTTAGGTAGATATATTCCTAAGTATTTTATTCTTTTTGTTGCAATGGTGAATGGTATTGTTTCCTTAATTTCTCTTTCTGTTTTCTCATTATTGGAGTATAGGAATGCAAGGGATTTCTGTGTGTTCATTTTATATCCTGCAACTTTACTATATTCATTGATTAGCTCTAGTAATTTTCTGGTAGAATCTTTAGGGTTTTCTATGTAGAGGATCATGTCATCTGCAAACAGTGAGAGTTTTACTTCTTCTTTTCCTATCTGTATTCCTTTTATTTCTTTTTCCGCTCTGATTGCTGTGGCCAAAACTTCCAAAACTATGTTGAACAGTAGTGGTGAAAGTGGGCATCCTTGCCTTGTTCCTGACTTTAGGGGAAATGCTTTCAATTTTTCACCATTGAGGATAATGTTTGCTGTGGGTTTGTCATATATAGCTTTTATTATGTTGAGGTATGTTCCTTCTATTCCTGCTTTCTGGAGGGTTTTTATCATAAATGGATGCTGAATTTTGTGAAAGGCTTTTTCTGCATCTATTGAGATAACCATATGGTTTTTATCTTTCAATTTGTTAATGTGGTGTAGTACATTGATTGATTTGCAGATGTTAAAGAAACCTTGCATTCCTGGGATAAAGCCCACTTGGTCATGATGTATGATCTTTTTAATATGATGTTGGATTCTGTTTGCTAGAATTTTATTAAGGATTTTTGCATCTATGTTCATCAGTGATATTGGCCTGTAGTTTTCCTTTTTTGTGGCATCTTTGTCTGGTTTTGGAATTAGGGTGATGGTGGCCTCATAGAATGAGTTTGGAAGTTTGCCATCTTCTGCAATTTTCTGGAAGAGTTTGAGTAGGATAGGTGTTAGCTCTTCTCTAAATTTTTGGTAGAATTCTGCTGTGAAGCCGTCTGGTCCTGGGCTTTTGTTTGCTGGAAGATTTCTGATTACAGTTTCGATTTCCGTGCTTGTGATGGGTCTGTTAAGATCTTCTATTTCTTCCTGGTTCAGTTTTGGAAAGTTATACTTTTCTAGGAATTCGTCCATTTCTTCCAAGTTGTCCATTTTATTGGCATATAGCTGTTGGTAGTAGTCTCTTATGATCCTTTGTATTTCTGTGGAGTCTGTTGTGATCTCTCCATTTTCATTTCTAATTTTGTTGATCTGATTCTTCTCCCTTTGTTTCCTGATGAGTCTGGGTAATGGCTTGTCAATTTTGTTTATCTTCTCAAAAAACCAGCTTTTAGTTTTGTTGATTTTTGCTATGGTCTCTTTTGTTTCTTTTGCATTTATTTCTGCCCTAATTTTTAAGATTTCTTTCCTTCTACTGACCCTGGGGTTCTTCATTTCTTCCTTCTCTAGTTGCTTTAGGTGTAGAATTAGTTTATTTATTTGATTTTTTTCTTGTTTCTTGAGGTACGCCTGTATTGCTATGAGCCTTCCCCTTAGCATTGATTTTACAGTGTCCCATAGGTTTTGGGTTGTTGTGTTTTCATTTTCATTCGTTTCTATGCATAATTTGATTTCTTTTTTGATTTCTTCTGTGATTTCTTGGTTATTCAGAAGCGTGTTGTTTAGCCTCCATATGTTGGAATTTTTAATAGTTTTTTTTCCTGTGATTGAGGTCTGATCTTACTGCATTGTGGTCAGAGAAGATGGCTTGGATGATTTCAATTTTTTGGAATTTACCAAGGCTAGATTTATGGCCCAGGATGTGATCTATCCTGGAGAAAGTTCCGTGTGCACTTGAGAAAAAGGTGAAATTGATTGTTTTGGGGTGGAAAGTCCTGTAAATATCAATTAAATCTAATTTGTCTATTGTATCATTTAAAGTTTGTGTTTCCTTGTTAATTTTCTTTTTTTTTTATAATATATTATATTTATTTATTTATTTATTTTAATAAATTTATTTATTTTAGTTGGGGGCTAATTACTTTACAACATTGTAATAGTTTTTGCCATATATTGACATGAATCAGCCATGAGTTTACATGTGTTCCCCTTCCTGGACCCCCCACCCACCTCCCTCCCCATCCCATCCCTCTGGGTCATCCCATTGCCCCAGCCCTGAGCATTTGTCTCATGCATCGAACATGGAATGGTGTTCTGTTTCACATATGATAATATACATGTTTCAATGCTATTCTCCCAGAACGTCCCACCCTCACCTTCTCCCTCAGAGTCCATAAAATTGTTCTATGCATCTCTGTCTCTTATTCTGTCTTGCATATAGGGTTATCGTTACCATCTTTCAAATTCCATATATATGCATTAGTATACTGTATTGTTGTTTTTCTTTCTGGCTTACTTCACTCTGTATAATGGGCTCCAGTTTCATCCATCTCAGTAGAACCGATTCAAATGTATTTTTTTTTAATGGCTGAGTAATATTCCATTGTGTATATGTACCACAGCTTCCTTATCCATTCGTCTGCTGATGGACATCTAGGTTGCTTCCATGTCCTGGCTATTGTAAACAGTGCTGCGATGAACATTGGGGTACACGCGTCTCTTTCAATTCTGGTTTCTTCAGTGTGTATGCCCAGCAGTGGGATTGCTGGATCATATGGCAGTTCTATTCCCAGGTCTTTAAGGAATCTCCACACTGTTCTCCATAGTGGCTGTACTAGTTTGCATTCCCACCAACAGTGTAAGAGGGTTCCCTTTTCTCCACACCCTCTCCAGCATTTATTGCTTGTAGACTTTTGGATAGCAGCCATTCTGACTGGTGTGAAATGGTACCTCATTGTGGTTTTGATTTGCATTTCTCTAATAATGAGTGATGTTGAGCATCTTTTCATATGTTTGTTAGCCATCTGTATGTCTTCCTTGGAGAAATGTCTGTTTAGTTCTTTGGCCCATTTTTTGATTGGGTCGTTTATTTTTCTGGAATTCAGCTACAGGAGTTGCTTGTATATTTTTGAGATTAATTGTTTGTCTGTTGCTTCATTTGCTATTATTTTCTCCCATTCTGAAGGCTGTCTTTTCACCTTGCTTATAGTTTCCTTTGTTGTACAAAAGCTTTTAATTTTAATTAGGTCCCATTTGTTTATTTTTGCTTTTATTTCCAATATTCTGGGAGGTGGGTCATGGAGGATCCTGCTGTGATTTATGTCGGAGAGTGTTTTGCCTATGTTTTCCTCTAGGAGTTTTATAGTTTCTGGTCTTACGTTTAGATCTTTAATCCATTTTGAGTTTACTTTTGTGTATGGTGTTAGGAAGTGTTCTAGTTTCATACTTTTACAAGTGGTTGACCAGTTTTCCCAGCACCACTTGTTAAAGAGATTGTCTTTTCTCCATTGTATATTCTTGCCTCCTTTGTCGAAGATAAGGTGTCCATAGGTGCGTGGGTTTATCTCTGGGCTTTCTATTTTGTTCCATTGATCTATATTTCTATCTTTGTGCCAGTACCATACTGTCTTGATGACTGTGGCTTTCTAGTAGAGCCTGAAGTCAGGCAGGTTGATTCCTCCAGTTCCATTCTTCTTCCTCAAGATTGCTTTGGCTATTCGAGGTTTCTTATATTTCCATACAAATTGTGAAATGATTTGTTCTAGTTCTGTGAAAAATACCATTGGTAGCTTGATAGGGATTGCATTGAATCTATAGATTGCTTTGGGTAGTAAACTCATTTTCAGTATATTAATTCTTCCAATCCATGAACACGGTATATTTCTCCATCTGTTTGTGTCCTCTTTGATTTCTTTCATCAGTGTTTTATAGTTTTCTATATATAAGTCTTTTGTTTCTTTAGGTAGATATATTCCTAAGTATTTTATTCTTTTTGTTGCAATGGTGAATGGTATTGTTTCCTTAATTTCTCTTTCTGTTTTCTCATTATTGGAGTATAGGAATGCAAGGGATTTCTGTGTGTTCATTTTATATCCTGCAACTTTACTATATTCATTGATTAGCTCTAGTAATTTTCTGGTAGAATCTTTAGGGTTTTCTATGTAGAGGATCATGTCATCTGCAAACAGTGAGAGTTTTACTTCTTCTTTTCCTATCTGTATTCCTTTTATTTCTTTTTCCGCTCTGATTGCTGTGGCCAAAACTTCCAAAACTATGTTGAACAGTAGTGGTGAAAGTGGGCATCCTTGCCTTGTTCCTGACTTTAGGGGAAATGCTTTCAATTTTTCACCATTGAGGATAATGTTTGCTGTGGGTTTGTCATATATAGCTTTTATCATGTTGAGGTATGTTCCTTCTATTCCTGCTTTCTGGAGGGTTTTTATCATAAATGGATGCTGAATTTTGTGAAAGGCTTTTTCTGCATCTATTGAGATAACCATATGGTTTTTATCTTTCAATTTGTTAATGTGGTGTAGTACATTGATTGATTTGCAGATGTTAAAGAAACCTTGCATTCCTGGGATAAAGCCCACTTGGTCATGATGTATGATCTTTTTAATATGATGTTGGATTCTGTTTGCTAGAATTTTATTAAGGATTTTTGCATCTATGTTCATCAGTGATATTGGCCTGTAGTTTTCCTTTTTTGTGGCATCTTTGTCTGGTTTTGGAATTAGGGTGATGGTGGCCTCATAGAATGAGTTTGGAAGTTTGCCATCTTCTGCAATTTTCTGGAAGAGTTTGAGTAGGATAGGTGTTAGCTCTTCTCTAAATTTTTGGTAGAATTCTGCTGTGAAGCCGTCTGGTCCTGGGCTTTTGTTTGCTGGAAGATTTCTGATTACAGTTTCGATTTCCGTGCTTGTGATGGGTCTGTTAAGATCTTCTATTTCTTCCTGGTTCAGTTTTGGAAAGTTATACTTTTCTAGGAATTCGTCCATTTCTTCCAAGTTGTCCATTTTATTGGCATATAGCTGTTGGTAGTAGTCTCTTATGATCCTTTGTATTTCTGTGGAGTCTGTTGTGATCTCTCCATTTTCATTTCTAATTTTGTTGATCTGATTCTTCTCCCTTTGTTTCCTGATGAGTCTGGGTAATGGCTTGTCAATTTTGTTTATCTTCTCAAAAAACCAGCTTTTAGTTTTGTTGATTTTTGCTATGGTCTCTTTTGTTTCTTTTGCATTTATTTCTGCCCTAATTTTTAAGATTTCTTTCCTTCTACTGACCCTGGGGTTCTTCATTTCTTCCTTCTCTAGTTGCTTTAGGTGTAGAATTAGTTTATTTATTTGATTTTTTTCTTGTTTCTTGAGGTACGCCTGTATTGCTATGAGCCTTCCCCTTAGCATTGATTTTACAGTGTCCCATAGGTTTTGGGTTGTTGTGTTTTCATTTTCATTCGTTTCTATGCATAATTTGATTTCTTTTTTGATTTCTTCTGTGATTTCTTGGTTATTCAGAAGCGTGTTGTTTAGCCTCCATATGTTGGAATTTTTAATAGTTTTTTTTCCTGTGATTGAGGTCTGATCTTACTGCATTGTGGTCAGAGAAGATGGCTTGGATGATTTCAATTTTTTGGAATTTACCAAGGCTAGATTTATGGCCCAGGATGTGATCTATCCTGGAGAAAGTTCCGTGTGCACTTGAGAAAAAGGTGAAATTGATTGTTTTGGGGTGGAAAGTCCTGTAAATATCAATTAAATCTAATTTGTCTATTGTATCATTTAAAGTTTGTGTTTCCTTGTTAATTTTCTTTTTTTTTTATAATATATTATATTTATTTATTTATTTATTTTAATAAATTTATTTATTTTAGTTGGGGGCTAATTACTTTACAACATTGTAATAGTTTTTGCCATATATTGACATGAATCAGCCATGAGTTTACATGTGTTCCCCTTCCTGGACCCCCCACCCACCTCCCTCCCCATCCCATCCCTCTGGGTCATCCCATTGCCCCAGCCCTGAGCATTTGTCTCATGCATCGAACATGGAATGGTGTTCTGTTTCACATATGATAATATACATGTTTCAATGCTATTCTCCCAGAACGTCCCACCCTCACCTTCTCCCTCAGAGTCCATAAAATTGTTCTATGCATCTCTGTCTCTTATTCTGTCTTGCATATAGGGTTATCGTTACCATCTTTCAAATTCCATATATATGCATTAGTATACTGTATTGTTGTTTTTCTTTCTGGCTTACTTCACTCTGTATAATGGGCTCCAGTTTCATCCATCTCAGTAGAACCGATTCAAATGTATTTTTTTTTAATGGCTGAGTAATATTCCATTGTGTATATGTACCACAGCTTCCTTATCCATTCGTCTGCTGATGGACATCTAGGTTGCTTCCATGTCCTGGCTATTGTAAACAGTGCTGCGATGAACATTGGGGTACACGCGTCTCTTTCAATTCTGGTTTCTTCAGTGTGTATGCCCAGCAGTGGGATTGCTGGATCATATGGCAGTTCTATTCCCAGGTCTTTAAGGAATCTCCACACTGTTCTCCATAGTGGCTGTACTAGTTTGCATTCCCACCAACAGTGTAAGAGGGTTCCCTTTTCTCCACACCCTCTCCAGCATTTATTGCTTGTAGACTTTTGGATAGCAGCCATTCTGACTGGTGTGAAATGGTACCTCATTGTGGTTTTGATTTGCATTTCTCTAATAATGAGTGATGTTGAGCATCTTTTCATATGTTTGTTAGCCATCTGTATGTCTTCCTTGGAGAAATGTCTGTTTAGTTCTTTGGCCCATTTTTTGATTGGGTCGTTTATTTTTCTGGAATTCAGCTACAGGAGTTGCTTGTATATTTTTGAGATTAATTGTTTGTCTGTTGCTTCATTTGCTATTATTTTCTCCCATTCTGAAGGCTGTCTTTTCACCTTGCTTATAGTTTCCTTTGTTGTACAAAAGCTTTTAATTTTAATTAGGTCCCATTTGTTTATTTTTGCTTTTATTTCCAATATTCTGGGAGGTGGGTCATGGAGGATCCTGCTGTGATTTATGTCGGAGAGTGTTTTGCCTATGTTTTCCTCTAGGAGTTTTATAGTTTCTGGTCTTACGTTTAGATCTTTAATCCATTTTGAGTTTACTTTTGTGTATGGTGTTAGGAAGTGTTCTAGTTTCATACTTTTACAAGTGGTTGACCAGTTTTCCCAGCACCACTTGTTAAAGAGATTGTCTTTTCTCCATTGTATATTCTTGCCTCCTTTGTCGAAGATAAGGTGTCCATAGGTGCGTGGGTTTATCTCTGGGCTTTCTATTTTGTTCCATTGATCTATATTTCTATCTTTGTGCCAGTACCATACTGTCTTGATGACTGTGGCTTTCTAGTAGAGCCTGAAGTCAGGCAGGTTGATTCCTCCAGTTCCATTCTTCTTCCTCAAGATTGCTTTGGCTATTCGAGGTTTCTTATATTTCCATACAAATTGTGAAATGATTTGTTCTAGTTCTGTGAAAAATACCATTGGTAGCTTGATAGGGATTGCATTGAATCTATAGATTGCTTTGGGTAGTAAACTCATTTTCAGTATATTAATTCTTCCAATCCATGAACACGGTATATTTCTCCATCTGTTTGTGTCCTCTTTGATTTCTTTCATCAGTGTTTTATAGTTTTCTATATATAAGTCTTTTGTTTCTTTAGGTAGATATATTCCTAAGTATTTTATTCTTTTTGTTGCAATGGTGAATGGTATTGTTTCCTTAATTTCTCTTTCTGTTTTCTCATTATTGGAGTATAGGAATGCAAGGGATTTCTGTGTGTTCATTTTATATCCTGCAACTTTACTATATTCATTGATTAGCTCTAGTAATTTTCTGGTAGAATCTTTAGGGTTTTCTATGTAGAGGATCATGTCATCTGCAAACAGTGAGAGTTTTACTTCTTCTTTTCCTATCTGTATTCCTTTTATTTCTTTTTCCGCTCTGATTGCTGTGGCCAAAACTTCCAAAACTATGTTGAACAGTAGTGGTGAAAGTGGGCATCCTTGCCTTGTTCCTGACTTTAGGGGAAATGCTTTCAATTTTTCACCATTGAGGATAATGTTTGCTGTGGGTTTGTCATATATAGCTTTTATCATGTTGAGGTATGTTCCTTCTATTCCTGCTTTCTGGAGGGTTTTTATCATAAATGGATGCTGAATTTTGTGAAAGGCTTTTTCTGCATCTATTGAGATAACCATATGGTTTTTATCTTTCAATTTGTTAATGTGGTGTAGTACATTGATTGATTTGCAGATGTTAAAGAAACCTTGCATTCCTGGGATAAAGCCCACTTGGTCATGATGTATGATCTTTTTAATATGATGTTGGATTCTGTTTGCTAGAATTTTATTAAGGATTTTTGCATCTATGTTCATCAGTGATATTGGCCTGTAGTTTTCCTTTTTTGTGGCATCTTTGTCTGGTTTTGGAATTAGGGTGATGGTGGCCTCATAGAATGAGTTTGGAAGTTTGCCATCTTCTGCAATTTTCTGGAAGAGTTTGAGTAGGATAGGTGTTAGCTCTTCTCTAAATTTTTGGTAGAATTCTGCTGTGAAGCCGTCTGGTCCTGGGCTTTTGTTTGCTGGAAGATTTCTGATTACAGTTTCGATTTCCGTGCTTGTGATGGGTCTGTTAAGATCTTCTATTTCTTCCTGGTTCAGTTTTGGAAAGTTATACTTTTCTAGGAATTCGTCCATTTCTTCCAAGTTGTCCATTTTATTGGCATATAGCTGTTGGTAGTAGTCTCTTATGATCCTTTGTATTTCTGTGGAGTCTGTTGTGATCTCTCCATTTTCATTTCTAATTTTGTTGATCTGATTCTTCTCCCTTTGTTTCCTGATGAGTCTGGGTAATGGCTTGTCAATTTTGTTTATCTTCTCAAAAAACCAGCTTTTAGTTTTGTTGATTTTTGCTATGGTCTCTTTTGTTTCTTTTGCATTTATTTCTGCCCTAATTTTTAAGATTTCTTTCCTTCTACTGACCCTGGGGTTCTTCATTTCTTCCTTCTCTAGTTGCTTTAGGTGTAGAATTAGTTTATTTATTTGATTTTTTTCTTGTTTCTTGAGGTACGCCTGTATTGCTATGAGCCTTCCCCTTAGCATTGATTTTACAGTGTCCCATAGGTTTTGGGTTGTTGTGTTTTCATTTTCATTCGTTTCTATGCATAATTTGATTTCTTTTTTGATTTCTTCTGTGATTTCTTGGTTATTCAGAAGCGTGTTGTTTAGCCTCCATATGTTGGAATTTTTAATAGTTTTTTTTCCTGTGATTGAGGTCTGATCTTACTGCATTGTGGTCAGAGAAGATGGCTTGGATGATTTCAATTTTTTGGAATTTACCAAGGCTAGATTTATGGCCCAGGATGTGATCTATCCTGGAGAAAGTTCCGTGTGCACTTGAGAAAAAGGTGAAATTGATTGTTTTGGGGTGGAAAGTCCTGTAAATATCAATTAAATCTAATTTGTCTATTGTATCATTTAAAGTTTGTGTTTCCTTGTTAATTTTCTTTTTTTTTTTATAATATATTATATTTATTTATTTATTTATTTTAATAAATTTATTTATTTTAGTTGGGGGCTAATTACTTTACAATATTGTAATAGTTTTTGCCATATATTGACATGAATCAGCCATGAGTTTACATGTGTTCCCCTTCCTGGACCCCCCACCCACCTCCCTCCCCATCCCATCCCTCTGGGTCATCCCATTGCCCCAGCCCTGAGCATTTGTCTCATGCATCGAACATGGAATGGTGTTCTGTTTCACATATGATAATATACATGTTTCAATGCTATTCTCCCAGAACGTCCCACCCTCACCTTCTCCCTCAGAGTCCATAAAATTGTTCTATGCATCTCTGTCTCTTATTCTGTCTTGCATATAGGGTTATCGTTACCATCTTTCAAATTCCATATATATGCATTAGTATACTGTATTGTTGTTTTTCTTTCTGGCTTACTTCACTCTGTATAATGGGCTCCAGTTTCATCCATCTCAGTAGAACCGATTCAAATGTATTTTTTTTTTAATGGCTGAGTAATATTCCATTGTGTATATGTACCACAGCTTCCTTACCCATTCGTCTGCTGATGGACATCTAGGTTGCTTCCATGTCCTGGCTATTGTAAACAGTGCTGCGATGAACATTGGGGTACACGCGTCTCTTTCAATTCTGGTTTCTTCAGTGTGTATGCCCAGCAGTGGGATTGCTGGATCATATGGCAGTTCTATTCCCAGTTTTTTAAGGAATCTCCACACTGTTCTCCATAGTGGCTGTACTAGTTTGCATTCCCACCAACAGTGTAAGAGGGTTCCCTTTTCTCCACACCCTCTCCAGCATTTATTGCTTGTAGACTTTTGGATAGCAGCCATTCTGACTGGTGTGAAATGGTACCTCATTGTGGTTTTGATTTGCATTTCTCTAATAATGAGTGATGTTGAGCATCTTTTCATATGTTTGTTAGCCATCTGTATGTCTTCCTTGGAGAAATGTCTGTTTAGTTCTTTGGCCCATTTTTTGATTGGGTCGTTTATTTTTCTGGAATTCAGCTGCAGGAGTTGCTTGTATATTTTTGAGATTAATTGTTTGTCTGTTGCTTCATTTGCTATTATTTTCTCCCATTCTGAAGGCTGTCTTTTCACCTTGCTTATAGTTTCCTTTGTTGTACAAAAGCTTTTAATTTTAATTAGGTCCCATTTGTTTATTTTTGCTTTTATTTCCAATATTCTGGGAGGTGGGTCATGGAGGATCCTGCTGTGATTTATGTCGGAGAGTGTTTTGCCTATGTTTTCCTCTAGGAGTTTTATAGTTTCTGGTCTTACGTTTAGATCTTTAATCCATTTTGAGTTTACTTTTGTGTATGGTGTTAGGAAGTGTTCTAGTTTCATACTTTTACAAGTGGTTGACCAGTTTTCCCAGCACCACTTGTTAAAGAGATTGTCTTTTCTCCATTGTATATTCTTGCCTCCTTTGTCGAAGATAAGGTGTCCATAGGTGCGTGGGTTTATCTCTGGGCTTTCTATTTTGTTCCATTGATCTATATTTCTATCTTTGTGCCAGTACCATACTGTCTTGATGACTGTGGCTTTCTAGTAGAGCCTGAAGTCAGGCAGGTTGATTCCTCCAGTTCCATTCTTCTTCCTCAAGATTGCTTTGGCTATTCGAGGTTTCTTATATTTCCATACAAATTGTGAAATGATTTGTTCTAGTTCTGTGAAAAATACCATTGGTAGCTTGATAGGGATTGCATTGAATCTATAGATTGCTTTGGGTAGTAAACTCATTTTCAGTATATTAATTCTTCCAATCCATGAACACGGTATATTTCTCCATCTGTTTGTGTCCTCTTTGATTTCTTTCATCAGTGTTTTATAGTTTTCTATATATAAGTCTTTTGTTTCTTTAGGTAGATATATTCCTAAGTATTTTATTCTTTT
The DNA here is from genome assembly GCF_054371585.1 of Giraffa tippelskirchi. Taxonomy (NCBI): domain Eukaryota; kingdom Metazoa; phylum Chordata; class Mammalia; order Artiodactyla; family Giraffidae; genus Giraffa; species Giraffa tippelskirchi. The sequence goes on from NC_137278.1 coordinate 70,571,953, forward strand.
TGTTGCAATGGTGAATGGTATTGTTTCCTTAATTTCTCTTTCTGTTTTCTCATTATTGGAGTATAGGAATGCAAGGGATTTCTGTGTGTTCATTTTATATCCTGCAACTTTACTATATTCATTGATTAGCTCTAGTAATTTTCTAGTAGAGTCTTTAGGGTTTTCTATGTAGAGGATCATGTCATCTGCAAACAGTGAGAGTTTTACTTCTTCTTTTCCTATCTGTATTCCTTTTATTTCTTTTTCCGCTCTGATTGCTGTGGCCAAAACTTCCAAAACTATGTTGAACAGTAGTGGTGAAAGTGGGCATCCTTGCCTTGTTCCTGACTTTAGGGGAAAAGCTTTCAATTTTTCACCATTGAGGATAATGTTTGCTGTGGGTTTGTCATATATAGCTTTTATTATGTTGAGGTATGTTCCTTCTATTCCTGCTTTGTGGAGGGTTTTTATCATAAATGGATGCTGAATTTTGTCAAAGGCTTTTTCAGCATCTATTGAGATAACCATATGGTTTTTTTCTTTCAATTTGTTAATGTGGTGTATTACATTGATTGATTTGCGGATGTTAAAAAAACCTTGCATTCCTGGGATAAAGCCCACTTGGTCATGATGTATGATCTTTTTAATATGATGTTGGATTCTGTTTTCTAGAATTTTATTAAGGATTTTTGCATCTATGTTCATCAGTGATGTTGGCCTGTAGTTTTCCTTTTTTGTGACATCTTTGTCTGGTTTTGGAATTAGGGTGATGGTGGCCTCATAGAATGAGTTTGGAAGTTTACCATCTTCTGCAATTTTATGGAAGAGTTTGAGTAGGATAGGTGTTAGCTCTTCTCTAAATTTTTGGTAGAATTCAGCTGTGAAGCCGTCTGGTCCTGGGCTTTTGTTTGCTGGAAGATTTCTGATTACAGTTTCGATTTCCGTGCTTGTGATGGGTCTGTTAAGATCTTCTATTTCTTCCTGGTTCAGTTTTGGAAAGTTATACTTTTCTAAGAATTTGTCCATTTCTTCCAAGTTGTCCATTTTATTGGCATATAGCTGTTGGTAGTAGTCTCTTATGATCCTTTGTATTTCTGTGGAGTCTGTTGTGATCTCTCCATTTTCATTTCTAATTTTGTTGATCTGATTCTTCTCCTTTTGTTTCTTGATGAGTCTGGCTAATGGCTTGTCAATTTTGTTTAGCTTCTCGAAAAACCAGCTTTTAGTTTTGTTGATTTTTGCTATGGTCTCTTTTGTTTCTTTTGCATTTATTTCTGCCCTAATTTTTAAGATTTCTTTCCTTCTACTGACCCTGGGGTTCTTCATTTCTTCCTTCTCTAGTTGCTTTAAGTGTAGAGTTAGTTGATTTATTTGATTTTTTTCTTGTTTCTTGAGGTACGCCTGTATTGCTATGAGCCTTCCCCTTAGTATTGCTTTTACAGTGTCCCATAGGTTTTGGGTTGTCGTGTTTTCATTTTCATTCGTTTCTATGCATAATTTGATTTCTTTTTTGATTTCTTCTGTGATTTGTTGGTTATTCAGAAGCGTGTTGTTTAGCCTCCATATGTTGGAAGTTTTAATAGTTTTTTTCCTGTGATTGAGGTCTAATCTTACTGCATTGTGGTCAGAGAAGATGGCTTGGATGTTTTCAATTTTTTGGAATTTACGAAGGCTAGATTTATGGCCCAGGATGTGATCTATCCTGGAGAAAGTTCCATGTGCACTTGAGAAAAAGGTAAAATTGATTGTTTTGGGGTGGAAAGTCCTGTAAATATCATTAAATCTAATTTGTCTATTGTATCATTTAAAGTTTGTGTTTCCTTGTTAATTTTCTGTGTAGTTGATCTATCCATATGTGTGAGTGGAGTATTAAAGTCTCCCACTATTATTGTGTTATTGTTAATTTCCCCTTTCATACTTGTTAGTATTTGCCTTATATATTGTGGTGCTCCTATGTTGGGTGCATATATATTTATAATTGTTACATCTTCTTCTTGGATTGATCCTTTGATCACTGTGTAGTGTCCTTCTTTGTCCCTTTTCACATCCTTTATTTTAAAGTCTATTTTATCTGAAATGAGTATTGCGACTCCTGCTTTCTTTTGGTCTCCGTTTGCATGAAATATGTTTTTACATCCCTTCACTTTCAGTCTGTATGTGTCCCTAGTTTTGAGGTGGGTCTCTTGCAGGCAGCATATATAGGGGTCTTGTTTTTGTATCCATTCAGCCAGCCTTTGTCTTTTGGTTGGGGCATTCAACCCATTGACATTTAAGGTAATTATTGATAAGTATGATCCCGTTGCCATTTACTTTGTTGTTTTGAGTTCGTGTTGAAACATCCTTTCTGTGTTTCCTGTTTAGAGAAGATCCTTTAGCATTTGTTGGAGAGCTGGTTTGGTGGTGCTGAATTCCCTCAGCTCTTGCTTGTCTGTAAAGCTTTTGAATTCTCCTTCATATCTGAATGAGATCCTTGCTGGGTACAGTAATCTGGGTTGTAGATTATTCTCTTTCATTACTTTAAGTATGTCCTGCCATTCCCTTCTAGCCTGAAGGGTTTCTATTGAAAGATCAGCTGTTATCCTTATGGGGATCCCCTTGTGTGTTATTTGTTGTTTTTCCCTTGCTGCTTTTAATATTTGTTCTTTGTGTTTGATCTTTGTTAATTTGATTAATATGTGTCTTGGGGTGTTTCGCCTTGGGTTTTTCCTGTTTGGGACTCTCTGGGTTTCTTGGACTTCTGTGACTATTTCCTTCCTCATTTTAGGGAAATTTTCAACTATTATCTCCTCGAGTATGTTTTCATGGCCTTTCCTTTTATCTTCTTCTGGGACTCCTATGATTCGAATGTTGGGGCGTTTCATATTGTCCCAGAGGTCCCTGAGGTTTTCCCCATTTCTTTTGATTCTTTTTTCTTTTTTCCTCTCTGCTTCATTTATTTCCATCATTCTATCTTCTACCTCACTTATCCTATCTTCTGCCTCCGTTATTCTACTGTTGGTTCCCTCCAGAGTGTCTTTTATCTCCTTTATTTCATTATTCATTCTATATTGACTCCTTTTTATTTCTTCTAAGTCCTTGATAAACATTTCTTGCATCTTCTCAATCCTTGTCTCCAGGCTATTTATCTGTAACTCCATTTTGCTTTCAAGATTTTGGATGATTTTTATTATCATTATTCTAAATTCTTTTTCAGATAGATTCCCTATCTCCTCCTCTTTTGTTTGGTTTGGTGGGCATTTCTCATTTTCCTTTACTTGCTGAGTATTTCTCTGCCTTTTCATCTTGTTTAGATTGCTGTGTTAGGCGTGGCCTTTCTGTATTCTGGTAGTTTGAAGTTCCTCTTTATTGTGGAGGTTCCTCACTGTGAGTGGGGTTGGACGGGTGGCTTGTCAAGGTTTCCTGGTTGGGGGAGCTTGTGTCAGTGTTCTGGTGGGTGGAGCTGGATTTCTTCTCTCTAGAGTGCAATGGAGTGTCCAGTATTGAGTTTTGAGATGTCTATGGATTTGGTGTGCCTCTGGGCAGCCTGTATATTGATGCTCAGGGCTATGTTCCTGCGTTGCTGGAGAATTTGCATGGTATGTCTTGCTCTGGAACTTATTGGCTCTTGGGTGGAGCTTGGTTTCAGTGTATATGTGGAGGCTATTGGGTGATCTCTTATTAATTAATTTTTCCCCTGGCTTTCAGTCTTATTCTTGCAGTAGCCTCAAGACTTCTCCATCCATACAGCATCAATAATAAAACTTTTAGGTTAATGGTGAAAAGATTCTCCACAGTGAGTGATACCCAGAAAGGTTCACTGAGTTACATGGAGAGGTGAAGTGGGGGGGGGAGGGGTGAGGTGACCAGGAGGAGAAGAGGGGGACTCAAATGTGGAGAGAGCAGTCTAGCCAGTAAGCACTTCCTTCTGTGCTCTCCACAGTCTGGAACCCTCAGAGCGGTTCACAGAGATACATAGAGAGGGGGGAAGAAGGTAATAGAGGTAAGCATGAGTAGAAAGGGAGGAATCAAGAGGGGAGAGAGAGAGATCTGGGCAGTATTCTGTTCCTGAAGTGTTCTCCAGTACCCAGAACACCCTCAGAGATTCACAGAATTGGGTTGAGAAGAGGAGGAGGGTGGGAGATAGAGGTTCCCTGGGGGAAAAGAAAGAGTGTCAATAGGGGGAGAGAGTAATCAAGTCAGTAATCACACTCCTGAGTAAAAATGGGTACTAAACATTGGGTTCTTAAGTGTACAAAATTGATATCAAATATGTAAAACAAAGATTACAAATCTAGAGTAGAGGTTATACTCATAAAAGATACAATATAAAAAAAAGAAAAAAAGGAAACAGTGTAAAAAGAAAAAAAAACAGTAAAAAAAAAAAAAAGAAACGGAAAACACAAAAGGTATAAGATATATGTATGCAGTTTGCTTTAAAAATAGGGTTTTTTTTTTTTGCAAGGTAATAGTGGGTTATGAAAATGAAAGTTAAAGGTGTAATAGAGGACTTAAAGAGAAAAGAAAAAAAATTAAAAAAAAAAATTAAATATATACCCCGGACTTTCTCTGGAGCTGTTGTGAGCAGGTGTGGGGTCTGTTCAGTTTCAGATAGATCCTTGTTCCTGCTTATACTTTTCAAGATCTATAGGCCCCTTTCAGTGCAGTCGGTGTTAACTACAGGGATTTTAATCTGTTGGCCTGTCACTTCCAAGGCGCTTTCCTCTGCTTATTTGGCTTCTGTTTGGAGGTCTCTTCAGTATCTAATTTCCGCCCTGCCACAAAGGGGCAGAGGTGGTCTCTTTAGGTTCACTTGTTCAGTCGTGCTGTGGGGAGGGAGGAACACTGCAAACTGGTATCACTGGCATGTGTGTGGAGAGCTCGCAGTGTCTCGGCTGCACTGGGTTCGCCCCCACTCACAGCGTGTGTGTTTTCCCCGTCTACCCTGCTCAGGCTTCAGGTTACTCGGCCGGGGAGTGGGCCCTGAGATGCGTGCACTTCCCAGGTCTAAGCCGCTCAGGTTCAGGTTCCTGAGTACTCCACAAAGGCGCAGACTCGGTTGCGCCCGCGGTTTGTGCCGTTCCCGGTCGGAGCAGCTCAGGCAGCCAGGAGTTTGGCGAGCGCACTCTCCCCTGTTGGGGCAGTGCGGCTTATCACCTCCCTGGTCCCCGCCTCGTTTTACGGGCGCACCCGGCTGCGGTGCGCTTTGTGTCGGTTCTGGGGAGCTGGTCTCTGGCTGCGACCCTCCCGGCGGCTGGCGACCCTCCGGGATCTCAGGCAGTCTTTGCTTAGAAACTGGGAGCCTGTTTGCAGTTTGGTAGGGGGTGCCCTCTCTGGGGCCGAGTTTGCCCCTTTCCGGCTCTGGCTGGCCCCGCCTGCCTGCTGTGTCCGGCGGGGGATGGGGCGGTCCGCAGCCGGCTAGCTCTCCTCTGGTATCGCTCAGTCCTTTGTTCTGTGAGCGGGCCGGCAGTGCCTTAGATTTGGGCTTTTCATGGGATAGTTCTCTCTCTCTGGCTGTCCCACAGTTTAGGTTACTATCTCACGTTAGCTCCCTCAGATTGCCCTCAGTGTGTTCAGGCCCAGTCCTTACCCTAAGCAGTGCCGCCCGCTCCTCTCCGTTCAGCCCCCACTTGCTAGTGGCGGATGCGAGCGTCTAGGGTTCTCTGCTGGGAGTTGCCTTTAGGCATGTAATCTGTGGGTTTTATTTATTTTTTCTCCCAGTTATGTTGCCCTCTGAGATTCGAAATTTTCCCCCAAACCCGCCGGTGAGAGGGTTTCCTGGTGCTTGGAAATTTCTCCTCTTTTACGACTCCCTCCCCAGGACGGGTCTTCGTCCCTAACTCTTTTGTCTCTCTTTTTATCTTTTATAATTTCTCCTACCTCCTTTCGAAGAGAATGTGCTGTCTTTATGGATGCCTGACGTCCTCCGCCAGCGTTCAGAAATAGTTTTGTGAAGTTTGCTCAGCGTTCAGATGTTCTTTCAATAAATTTGTGGAGGAGAGAGAGGTCTCCCCATCCTATTCCTCCGCCATCTTAGCCCCGCTCCTAATATTGCTTCTTGACTTACAAAGGGCTGCTGAGATCTAGAGAATGTAAATTGTCAATCATATGCCATTTAATGTGCAGACCTCTGTCTCAAATAATTTATATAACTCTGCCTAGACTTCTACCAGGTAGAACAGTTCTCAGTTTTCTGAGATGCTCATCCTGTGTTATAACCCTCAAATTTGGCTCAAAAGTTTTTTTCCATTTCTTCCTTAGATTCACTGATTAATTTTCATTGACATATGCTTGGTATAGCTGGCAGGGTATCTGACACTCTGGCCAGAAGATACCTGGCATCTGCCTGAAACTGGCGCTTGGTACCAGCATGGGCCCAGTGAGCCCCACCAGCTTTTTGGTACTCCTCAGATGTTCTTGTGAGTTCTCTTGATATTCAAATCTCTTTTTTGGGTGATGATCCTAAAAATTTTATTTGAGCTGGTTTTCACTTAATACTTAATAGTCTTAAGGGGCACTGGTGCATTTCCTAGGCAGGTCCTAAGGGATCTGGGCAAGAAGCCCAGGGAAACACAGGTGGCTAAACTTATGTTACATTTATCTTAAATAAAAGAAAAAAATAAGTTAATATATGATCTAAACAAAACTTTTGCTAGTGAAATGAAAGACTGATTTATTTAGATCCAAAGATTAAAGCAAGGAGATCCAACTAGTCCATCCTAAAGGAAATCAGTCCTGAATATTCAGTGGAAGGACTGATGCTGAAGCTGAAACTCTAATACTTTGGCCACCTGATGTGAAGAACTGACTCATTTGAAAAGACCTTGATGCTGAGAAAGATTGAAGGTGGGAGGAGAAGGGGACAACAGAGGATGAGATGAGATGGTTGGATGGCATCACCGACTCAATGGACATGAGTTTGAGTAAGCCCCGGGAGTTGGTGATGGACAGGGAAGCCTGGCCTACTGCAGTCCATGGAGTTGCAAAGAGTTGGACCTGACTGAGCGACTGAACTGAAAGAATAAAAGGACATTTTGCTCCTTCTGGCACAAGGTATTCTCGGGAATAACCTTATAGAAGTGCCTGAGAATTAATCCTCATGACGTGCAGTGGTCCTATATGGGGAAGACCCACTATGACCATTAAGTAAGTACTGCTCAGATGGGGAGGCATGACAGAAGCTGATAATCTAGCTCTCTGAGTAATGTGATGGTTTAGGCTGTCATAGGGAGAAACCTTGGAGAAACCCTTGGAGGACATAAACAGACACTTGTGTGCACCAGGAGAAAGGAGCAGTGACCCTACAAGAGACTGACCCAGACTTGCCTGTGGGTGTCCAGGAATCTCCAGCAGAGGCGTGCGTCAGCAGAGGCCTGCGGCAGGGTTGGAGGTGCTGAGTGTAGCAATGGTGCATGTGATCTTTTGAAGGAGGTTGCCATTATCTCCATTACCTCCACCATAGTTTGAAAGTGAAAAGTGAAAGTGAAGTTGTTCAGTATGTCCAACTCTTTGTGACCTCATGGACTGTAATCTACCAGGATCCACCATCCATGGTAATTTTCCAGGCAAGATTTCTGGAGTGGGTTGCCATTTCCTTCTCCAGGGGTCTTCCCAACCCAGGGATCAAACTCGAGTCTCCCACATTATAGGCAGATGCTTTACCATCTGAGCCACCAGGGAAGTTTGGCCCCAGGTAAATAACAGGGAGGGAACACAGCCCTACCCATCAACAGAAAATTGGACTAAAGATTTACTTAGCATGGACTTGCCCATCAGAACAAGACCCAGTTTCCCCATCAGGAAGCTTCCATAAGCCTCTTATCCTTCTTCATCAGAGGGCAGACAGACTGAAAACCACAATCACAGAAAACTAACCACTCTGATTACACGGACCACAGCCTTGTCTAACTCATTGAAACTATGAGCCATGCCGGGTAGGGCCACCCAAAACAGACGGGTCATGGTGGAGAGTTCTGACAAAACCTGGTCCACTGGTGAAGGGAATGGCAAACCACTTCAGTATTGCCTTGAGAACAGTATGAAAAGGCAAAAGGGATACTGAAAGATGGAACTACCCAGATTGGTAGGTGCCCAATATACTACTGAAGATTACTGAAGAAATAACATCAGAAAGAAAGAATGAAGTGACGGAGTCAAAGCAAAAATGTGACTGGTGATGGAAGCAAGGTCCGATCCTGTAAAGAGCAATATTGCATCGGCCCTGGAATGTTAGGGCCATGAATCAAGGCAAATTGGAAGTGGTCAAACAGAAGATGGCAAGAGTGAATATTGACATTTTAGGAATCAGTGAACTAAGATGGACTGGAATGGGTGAATTTAACTCAGATGACCATTATATCTACTACTGTGGGCAAGAATCCTTTAGAAGAAATGGAGTAGCCATCCTAGTTAACAAGAGTCGGAAATGCAGTACTTGGAGCCAATCTCGATGACCTGAAAGTCATTATTGTTTTTAGAATTTGTAAACACATGAAAAAATAAAATAATAATTACCTAATTTTTATGCTTCAGAGTGAAAGGATAGAAATCACATGAAATGGTGTGCAGGACTGACAATATTGCTGAAACCCAGTTGAGTATATTGCAGATAAGAGAGTCTTTGTAATCAACTTCCCAGCTCTTATAAAAAATACTAATTTTATGTCAATAAATATGATGAGTCCCCAAAATGCAAGTGCATATATTGGACAAAGAGGAAAGGTAATAATCATCAGTCTTGGGCTGCAACTTATTTACCAGTAATCTATATTAAATTGTTCCTTTGTAAAGCTTCTTAAATGATAAAACAGCATGCAGCACCCCCAAGGATGGGAGAAGTTTTTACAACTCTAAGTGGGTTGATATATTTAGGTAATTATCAAATATTGGTGACTGTGCATTTGATGTATAATATATGGCAATATGAGAGTATTCTTTTTTATTTAGGCAGTTCTGAGAACAACTCATAAACAGCTTCTCCCAAGTCTCTCCTTTATTACCATCCATCATGCTTAGCTACTTTGATTTGACATTAGCTACATCCTAGTGCCAGGGACTGCATGGAAAATTCTGCATTGACGTTGCTAATTTCTACAGTGTAACCACAATGTTTGACATGATGTAGTCAGGCATATTTTCTGTGTTCCTTCATTAAACCTTAGTGGATATAGGTTTGTTTTTTTTCCTTAATGTGGTTAGTTTTAATCTATCAAAGGTAAGACATGATAGGTGAAGTCTAAGTCATTAAATTGAAGGACAGAGTCTCCTAAAAAAACAAAACACTCAAGTAAGAAAAATAAGGCAACATTCTCATTTATCAACAAATATTAAGAGCCTATATGTGCCAGCAACTGAGCTTTCTGTATTCAGTCTATAAGAACTGCACAACTGATCCACTACAGACAGTTAGTAAATATTATCTAAAATTGTTCAAAATTCACAGATTGCTTTGAAAGCTATCAAATGCTTAATAAATGTTCGATATCCTTATCTGGAAAATTATTAAAATGAAAATCAAGTTTGTATGAAGTTTGTCATAGATGGTTATAAATATGTATTATATATATATAAATGCAAATACAACAGTTTCCAATAAATATAGAGATGTGATGAATAATGTTTCTATCTAATTAAATAAAGGTTTACAGGTACTTCCTCTATATCACTATAATAATTTTATATAGTATCCAATAGTATGCTAAGTATTATCAATAATAATTGTATTACTCTTCTTTCTCTAATATAGTAAAATAAATGTGTTTTTGCATGAAGGAATTCACAATATGAGTAGAGAAAATGGGTGTATATGAATACTGTTCATTGTATTAAAGTGTGTGTGCTGAAAGCCAACATTTCTGTAGAAATTGAGAAAAGAAATCATTCAATATGGGTAGGAGTAACTGAGAAATCTTCATTAAGACATTAGAAGTCAGGATTGAATGAACAGAGTGTGAGGACAGTGTGAAAACTGAAAGTGAAAGTCGCTCAGTCCTTTCCAACTCTTTGCAACACCATGGACTATACAGTCCATGGAATTCTCCAGGCCAGAATACTGGAGTGGGAAACCTTAACCTTCTCCAGGGGATCTTCCCAACCCAGGGATCTGACCCAATTTTCTCCCGCATTGCAGGAGTATTCTTTACCAGCTGAGCCAGAAGGGAAGTCGAGGACAGAGAAGTTCAAGAAACCAGTAAGACTTTGAAAGGTCAGTGTAAAAGTGTTATGAGTGATGGTTTGAAAGAAGAAGAAAGGACCAAACCAAGTTCCCATAAGATTTAGTAAGGACAGGGTATTAAGAGGTAAAAACCATTATATGTAAAGTACAGTACAAGGATATATTGTACAGGATAGGAATATAGCCAATATTTTATAATAACTATTTGTGGAGTATAACATAGTACTTGTTGAAAAGTGGTGAGACTGGACATCCTTGTCTTGTTCCTGATCTTAGAGGAAAAGTTTTGAAACTTTCACCATCGAGTATGATGTTGGTATGGATTTGTCACATATGGCCTTTATTTTGTAGAGGCTTTTCTAATTTACAGACATCTATTGCTTTACCCTGATGCTTTTATAAAAGTGCTTCATCTTCAGTGAGAGTCATAATTCTTGACTTGTCCAAGCCATTTCTAAGTACATCAGACTGAATGGACTGATGAGGAAGATTATATAATTTTATGCTTTTTTCCTTAAGCCATTGTTTACTTTTTAATGTTTTAATTTGGCAAAAGTATACCTTTGTGAACAAAGATGAAATAATTACATTTTCCTCCCTACATGATTCCTCCAAAATTTAGAAACTGCTAGTGAATATTCTTACGTTTGTAGCAATATTGTTATTTGCATAAGTTCAATTTGATTACATTACCCAGGCTTTGACAGGCATGTGAGAATTGAGAATGGTTTGCATCGACTCAGATATGACCTGACAGCTTAGAGGAAGCAAGGTTTACTTTATGGAGCCCACAAAACCCCTTGTAAAACAGGGTTTCTAGCAGCTAACCAGAGGAGTAAGGAAGGACACGTCCTGGCAGATGCAGGAACCTTACAATATTTGTGGGACCTCGAGGTGAAAAATTGTTTAGGAGGAAAAAGAATACACATTTGTGATTATCAGATTCTAGTACTATTAACTGAGTTTTTGTTATATACATGTAAACTGGACCAAATCCTGAATTCTAGTTTCCTGATAGCTGACTACAACTCTCCAAACTAACATGTCCAATTTTCTCCTACCTTTTTGACTTGGAATCACTGAGAACAAAAGTTGCCCTTCCCCCACAAAACCCTGCAAATTGAATAGGAACAACTTAATGTAAACTTTAGAGAGTGAAATCACCATAACAGTTCAATAACACAATCTCTGTAATTGCCTAATGCTGTGTGGGCCACTCAGAAAGCTCATCTGAACACCCATTGATCATGTCCATGGGATTTCCCAGGCAAGAAAGAATACTGGAGTGGGTTGCCATTTCCTTCTCCAGGGGTCTTCCTGACCCAGGAACTGAACCTGTGTCTCCTGCATTGCAGGCAGATTCTTATTTAGCACTGAGCCCCCTGAGAAGCCCGTTGAGATCATCAGAAACATTCAAACTCCAAAAGGTGCTTCAACCCCAACATCTATATATGTCCTCATGTCTACTGACTGACTGTAGGACTCAGTCTGGGTTTCAGTTTGCTCCAACCAGTAACCTTTGCTTTTCTTTAGTTTTCATAGAAATCCTTATTACATACCTGAGTGCCCATACCAAGGACAAGGTCAAGGTGAGGCAACCTTAGAAGGGTGCTTCCCAAGGCTGAGACCAAAGTCTGTGGTGATACTTGGAAGAAAACCTCGAAATTTCAATTGAGATCACTGGCCTTACCAACCTGGTATTTTAAAAACTAACAAACCTTGGATGATCTCCATTAAACATATCAACTGTAAAATAGCCTTTAAGATGATTACATCATTTTAAATTCCAAGATCTAATTAAAAAATAATTTTATACATCTCAGACTAGTGGCTTTTCAAGCTAAAACTTAGACTCTGTCATCTAATTTGTGGCTAATCTAGTCATATAGAGGTATATTGAATACATTTATTACCTTCCAGAGAGAAACACTTGAAAGCATTTAGCTCTTATTTTTGTTGGTTTACCTGTGAGAAGTTTTTCCCTTTCTCCTCTACTTCCATAAGTTTATCTTTTCCTCACACTTGCATACAGATTTAGATATGGCATGCAAGAACTAACTGACTTCAACCATAAGAAATACAGAAGCAGAGTAGAGAACAACACATAGAAATATGAATGTTATATGGATTAGAAATTATGTATGATTCCAAAACTAATGGTTATGTCTGTTCAGAGATACGATAACACAAGGACGACTGCAGCAAAAAGTAAGTAGAGACAAGGTGCATGGAATCATGCAATTAATCAGAATGCCTCTGGAATAGGATGTGCCAAATAATTTACTTTCTGGGTTAACAGTAATTAAATTTGTAGAGTTTTAAAAGAATTCATGTTATTTGATCCTCACAAACTCCTCAGGAAGGCAAGCCCAGTGCTATTATCCCAAGAACACAAATGACAAAACTAAGGCCTAAGAGAAGCTGGAGATAAGGGGCATATGGAGGCTGCCTGAGGGATCCCTGGGAGCACTCTACAGCCAGGGAGAAAAGGAGTCTGGGCCACTCCAAAAACTCAAGCAGGAGGGGTTAGCAGAGGAGAAATAACCATGTTGCAAGGCTGCGATTTGTGACGATAGCACAGAGTGACTTGAGATCAAGCCCTGAGACTTTGGAGTGAGAGCACTGACTCCAAGACCCTAGACTACCAGAGAATTACCTTAGGGAGTATCAAATAGTGAGAACTCACACAAAGGAAGCCACTTGAATACAAAACCCGGCATATAGCACCACCAGTAGCACTCTGTGCAGGATGCCTCATCTAAACAAACAAAACAAAAATACAAACCCAATCATCAGCAGACAGGGTTACCACCTCACTCAGCCTTGCTCATCAGAGGGAAAACCAACAAAAAAACTCAGCACAAATCTCACTATACCAAATTACACAAACCACTGGACCAACCTTAGGCGGGCAGAAACAAAAAGGAAGAAAGAATTCAACCTTGAAGCCTGGGAAAGGGAGACCTCAAACACAATAAGTTAAAAGAAAATAATGAAAAAGCAGAGAAATACTACACAAATGAAGGAACAAACTAGAAACACAGAAGTCCAATCAAATGATGAGGAAATAGGCAAATTACTGGAAAAAGAATTCAGAATAATGATAGTAAAGATGATCAAAAAACCTTGAAAACAGAATGGAGAAAATGCAAGAATCAATTAACAAAGACCTAGAAGAATTAAAGAATAAACATACAGAGACAAACACAATTACTGAAATTAAAAATACTCTAGAAGGAATCAATAGCAGAATATCTGAAGCAGAAGAATGAATCAGTGAGCTGGAAGATGAAATGGTGGAAATAACTTCTGAAAAGCAAAATAAAGTAAAAAGAATGAAAAGAACTGAGGTTAGTCTCAGAGACCTCTGGGACAATATCAAACACACCAACGTTCGAATTATAGGGGTCACAGAAGCAGCAGAGAAAAAGAAAGGGTATGAGAAAATTTTTGAAGAGATTATAGTTGAAAATTTCCCCAACATGGAAACAGGAATAGTCAATCAAGTCCAAGAGGCACAAAGAGTCCCGTACAGGATAAACCCAAGCAGAAACACGCCAAGACACATATAAATCAAACTAACAAAGACTAAACACAAAGAAATAATATTAAAAGCAGCAAGGGAGAAGCAACAAGTACATACAAGGGAACCCCACATGCTTAACAGCTAATCTTTCAGCAGAAACTCTGCAGGCCAGAAGGGAATGGCAGGATGTATCTAAAGTACTGAAAGGGAAAAATCTACAACCAAGATTACTGTACCTGGCAAGGATCTCATTCAAAATTGATGCACAAATCAAAATGTTTTCAGACAAGCAAAAGTTGAGAGAATTCAATACCACCAAGCCAGCTTTACAGCAAATCTTAAAGGGACTTATATAGTCAAGCAATGTAAGAGAAGAAAAAGATCTACAAAATAAGCCCCAAACAATTTATAAAATGGCAATAGGAACATATATATCAATAATTACTTTAAATGTAAATGGATTAAATGCATCAACCAAAAGACACAGACTGGCTGAATGGATACAAAAACAAGACCCATATATATGCTGTTTACCAGAAACCCACTTCAGACCTAAAGGCACATATAGACTGAGAGGATGGAAAAATTTATTCCATGCAAATGGGAAGCAAAAGAAAGCTGGAGTAGCAATCCTCATATCAGACAAAATAGACCTTAAAATAAAGAATATTACAAGAGATAAGGAAGGAAACTACATAATGATCAAAGGATCAATCACAAGAGGAAGACATAACAATGGTAAGTATCAATGAACCCAACATAGGAGCACCTCAATATATAAAACAAACACTAACAGACATAAAGGAGGAATTGACAGTAACACAATAAGAGTAGGAGACTTTAACACTCCACCCACACCAAGGACATATCATCAAAACAGAAAATTAATAAGGAAACACAAGTCTTAAGTGATACATTAAATGAGATGGATCTCATTGATATCTTCAGGACATTTCATCCAAATGCAGAAGAATATACCTTCTTCTCAAGTGCACATGGAACATTCTCCAGGATACACCACATCTTGGGTCACAAATCAAAGAAAACTGAAATCATATCAAGCATCTTCTCTGACCACAATGCTATGAGACTAGATATAAATTACAAGAAAAAAAACTGTAAAAAACACAAATTCATGGAGATTAAGCAACACATTTCTAAATAACCAACAGGTTACTGAAGAAATCAAAAGGGAAATCAAAAAATTTCTAGAAACAAATGACAGTGAAAATACAACTCAAAACCTATGGGATGCAGTGAAAGCAGTTCTAAGAGAGAAGCTTATAGCAATACAATCCTACCTCAAGAAACAAGAAAAACATCAAATAGACAACATAACTTTATACCTAAAGCAACTGGAAAAAGAAGAACTAAAAAAACCCCAAAATTAGTAGAAGGAAAGAAATCATAAAGCTCCGAACAGAAATAAATGAAAAAGAAATGAAAGAAACAGTAATCAAGATTAATAAAACTACATGCTGGTTCTTTGAGAAGATAAACAAAATTGACAAACCTTTGACTAGACTCATCAAGAAATAAAGAAGAATCAAATCAACAAAAGTAGAAATGAAAAAGGAGAGGTTACAACAGATAATGCAGAAATACAAGGATTATAGGAGACTATGCAGTTCAGTTCAGTTGCTCAGTTGGGTCTGACTCTTTGCAACCCCATGGTCTGCAGTATGCCACACTTCCCTGTCCATCACCAACTCCTGGAGCTTACTCAAACTCATGTCCTTTGAGTCAGTGATGCCATCCAACCATTTGATCCTCTGTCATCCCCTTCTCCTCCCACCTTCAATCTTTCCCAGCATCAGGATCTTTTCAAATGAGTCAGTTCTTCGCATCAGGTGGCCAAAGTTTTGGAGCGTCAGCTTCATCAACAGTCCCTCCAATGAATATTCAGGGCCGATTTCCTTTAGGATGGACTGGTTGGATCTCCTTGCTGTCCAAGGGGCTCTCAAGAGTCTTCTCCAACACCACAGTTCAAAAACATCAATTCTTTGGTGCTCCACTTTCTTTATAGTCCAACTCTCTCACATCCATATATGACTACTAGAAAAACCATAGCTTTGACTAGATGGACATTTGTTGGCAAAGTATTGTCTCTGCTTCTTAATATGTTGTCTAGGTTGGTCATAGCTTTTCTTCCAAGGAGCAAGCATCTTTTAATTTCATGGCTGTGGTCACCATCTGCAGTGATTTTGGAGCCCCCCAAAATAAAGCCTGTCACTGTTTCCACTGTTTCCCTATCTATTTGTCATGAAGTCATGGGACCAGATGCCATGATCTTAGCTTTCTGAATGTTTAGTTTTAATAAAAGACTTACTAACAGACTATTATGAACAACTATATGTCAATAAAATGGATAACCTGGAAGAAACGGACAGATTCTTAGAAAAGTTCAATCTTCCAAGACTGAAACAGAAAGAAATAGAAATTAGGAACAACCGAACTACAAGCACTGAAATTGAAGCTGTGATCAAAAAGCTCCCAAAAGACAAAATCCCAGGACCAGATGGCTTCACAGGAGAATTCTATCAAACATTTAGAGAAGAGCTAACGCCTGTCCTTCTAAAACTCTTTCAAAAAACTGCAGCAGAAGGAATACTTCCAAATTCACTCTACAGGGCCACCATCACCCTGATACCAAAGCCAGACAAAGACAACACAAAAAAAGAAAACTATAGGCCAATATCACTGATGAACATAGATGCAAAAATCCTCAACAAAATTTTAGCAAACAGAATTCAGCAACATATCAAAAAGCTCATATACCAAGTTGGGTTTATTCCAGGGATGCAAGGATTCTTCAATATACACAAATCAATCAAAGTGAGACACCATATTAACAAACTGAAAGATAAAAAACCATATGATAATTTCAATAGATGCAGAAAAAGCCTTAGATGCAGAAAAAGCCTTTGACAAAATTCAGCACCCATTTATGATTAAAACTCTTCAAAAAATGGGCATAGAAGGAACCTACCTCAACATGGTAAAGGCCATATATGATAAGCCTACAGCAAACATTATTCTCAATTGTGGAAATCTGAAAGTATTCCCACTAAGACTGGGAACAAGACAATGGGGGTCCACTTTCACCACTATTATTCAACATAGTTCTGGAAGTCCTTGCTACAGCAATCAGAGAAGAAAAAGAAATAAAAGGAATCCAGATTGAAAAAGAAGTACAGCTCTCACTGTTTGCAGATGACATGATACTGTACATAGAAAACCCTAAAGATCGCATCAGAAAATTACTAGAGCTAATCAGTGGATTTAGCAGTTTCAGGGTACAAAATCAATACACAGAAATCACTTGCATTTCTATATACTAACAATGAAAAATCAGAAAGAGAAATTAAGGAATCAATCCCATTCACCATTGCAACAAAAAAGAATTAAATATCTAGGAATAAACTTACCTAAGGAGACTAAAGAACTGTCACATTAAATTATAAGACACTGACAAAAGAAATCAAAGATGACATAAACAGATGGAGAGATAGTCCATGTTCCTGAGTAGGAAGAATCAATTTTGTGAAAGTGACTATACCACCAAATGCAATCTACAGATTCAATGCGATCCCTATCAAATTACCTATGGCATTTTTCACAGATCTAGAACAAAAAATTAACAATTCATATGGAAACACAAAAGACCGCAAATAGCCAAAGCAACATGAGAAAGAAGAGTGGAGCTGGAGGGATCGATCTTCCTGACTTCAGATTATACTACAATGCTACAGTCATCAAGATAGTATGGTACTGGCACAAAAACATAAATACAGACCAATGGGACAAGATAGAAAGCTCCAAAATAAACCCATGTACCTATGGGTACCTTATTTTTGACAAAGGAGGCAAGAATATACAATGGGGCAAAGATAGCCCCTTCAATAAATGGTGTTGGCAAAACTGGACAGCTACATGTAAAAGAAGAAATTAGAACACTTCCTAACACCATACACAAAGATAAACTCAAAATGGATTAAAGACCTAAATGTAAGACCAGAAACTATAAAACTCTTAGAGGAAAACATAGGCAGAACACTCAATGACATAGATCCTCTATGACCCACCTAGAGTAACAGAAATAAAAACAAAAGTAAACAAGTGGGACGTGATCAAACTTAAAAGCTTTTGTATAGCAAAGGAAACTATAAGCAAAGTGAAAAGACAACTCTCAGGATGGGAGAAAATAATAGCAAATGAAACACTGACAAAGGATTCATTTCCAAAATATACAAGTGGCTCATTCAACTCAATACCAGAAAAGCAAACGACCCAATCAAAAAGTGGGAAAAGACCTAAACGGACATTTCTCCAAAGAGGACATACAGATGGGTAACAAACACATGAAAAGATGCTCAACATCGCTCATTACTAGAGAAATGCAAATCGAAACTACAATCAGATAGCACCTCACACCAGTCAGAATGGCCGTCATCAAAAAGTCTACAAACAATAAATGCTGGAGAGGGTGTGGAGAAAAGGGAACCCTCTTGCACTGTTGGTGGGAATGTAAGTTGATACAGCCACTATGGAAGACAGTATGGAGATTTCTTTAAAAACTAGGAATAAAATCATCATATGATCCAGCAATCCCACTCCTAGGCATATACCCTGAGGACACCAAAGTTGAAAAAGACACATGTATCCATTGTTCAGTGCAGTACTATTTACAATAGCTATAACATGGAAGCAACCTAGATGTACATCGACAGATGAATGGATAAAGAAGTTGTAGTACATATACACAATGAAAATATTACTCAGCCATTAGAAGGAATGCCTTTGAGTCAGTTCTAATGAAGTGGATGAACCTAGAATCTATTATACAGAGTGAAGTGAGTCAGAAAGAAAGATAAATATCATATTCTAACGCATATATACAGAATCTAGAAAAACGGAACTGAAGAATTTATTTGCAGGGCAGCAATGGAGAAACAGACATAGAGAATAGACTTATGGACATGGGAAGAGGGGAGGAGAGGGTAAGATGTATGGAGAGATTAACATGGAAACTTACATTACCATATGTAAAATAGGTAGCCAACAGGGATTTGCTGTATGGCTCAGGAAACTCACACAGGGGCTCTGTATCAACCTAGAGGGGTGGGATGGGGAGGGAAATGGGAGGGAGGTTCAAAAGGGAGAGGATACCTGTATACCTATGGATGATTCATATTGAGGTTTGACAGAAAACAACAAAATTCTGTAAAGCAATTATCCTTCAATTAAAAAAAAAAAAGAAAAAATCTTAGGCCTAGAGAGACTCAGTTACTTATTTGCTAAGATTATATAACCAGGAACTGATTTTTCAGATCTTCTAACTGAAAATTCCATAGCCTTTTCAGTATACTATATAATATCTGACTAGCCAAAAATTAACCTAGGTCAAAGTTAGTGTTTTTTAGGGGGCAGAGTAGAAATTTTTGTTTTAATAATTGTTCCCAGGGATTTTGATGCATGCTAGTCAGAGAAGCACTGCTCTAATGGACAGACTTCCACTGTATCCTCTTTCTTTGGAGGATAGTTGCTTTACAATGTTAGGTTGGGTTTCTGCTCTACAACAGAGTGAAGTAGCTATGAGTGTACATGTATCTCCTTCATCTTGAGCCTCCCTTCCATCTCCCCTATCCCACCCTATATAAACCTAGACCACTTTTTTAAAAAGCTGGTTCTTTGAGAAGATAAACAAAGTTGACAAACCATTAGCTGGACTCATCAATAAAAAAGGGAGAAGACTCAAATCAACAAAACTAGAAGTGAAAAACAAGAAGTTACAACAGAAAATACAGAAATACAGAGGATCCTAAGAGACTACTACAAGCAACTATATGCCAATAAAAGGACAAACTGGAAGAAATGGACAAATTCCTAGAAAAGTACAACATTCCAAAACTGAACCAGGAAGAAACAGAAATTATGAACAGACAATCACAAGCACTGGAATTGAAATTGGTGATAAAGATCTCCCAAAAAACAAAAGCCCAGGGCCAGATGATGTCACAGGCAAATTCTATCAAATGTTTAGAGAAGAATTAATGCCTATCTTTAAAATTGCAGGGGGAGGAACACTCTCAAACTCATTTTACTAGGCCACCTTCACTCTGATACCAAAAACAGACAAAGATAGCACAAACAAAGAAAATTAAAGGCCAATATCACTGATGAACTCAGATGCAAAAATCCTCAAAAAAAATTCTAGCAAACAGAATCCAATAGCACATTAAAAGGATCATACACTGTGATCAAGTGGACTTTATCACATGGATGCAAGGATTCTTCAATATATACAAATCAATCAATATCATATACCACATTAACAAATTGAAAGATAAAAATCATATGATGATCTCAATAAATGCAGAAAAACCTTTTGACAAAATTCAAAATCCTTTTACGATAAAAACTCTTCAGTAACTGGCCACTGAAGGAACCTACTGCAATATAATAAAGGCCATATATGACAAACCCACAGCAGACATTATTCTTAATGGTGAAAAATTGAAAGCATTTCCTCTAAGATCGGGAACAAGACAGGGGTGCCACTCTCACCATTATTATTACTTTTTTTTAATATTTATTTTATTTGGCTGTCCCAAGTCGTAGTTGCAGCATGCAGTATCTAGTTCCCTGACCAGAGATCAGGGCCTGAAACCAGGCCCCTGAATTGGGAGGGCAAAGTCTTAGCCACTAGATCACCAAGGAAGTCCTTCTCACCACTATAATTCAACATAGTTTTGGAAGTACTAGCCACAGCAATCAGAGAAGGGAAAAAAAAAAAAAAAAGGAATCCAGATTGGAAAAGAAGTAAAACTCTCACTGTTTCCAGATGACAAAATACATAGAAAACCCTAAAAAATCACCAAAAAAGGAATCCAGATTGGAAAAGAAGTAAAACTCTCACTGTTTCCAGATGACAAAATACATAGAAAACCCTAAAAAATCACCAGAAGATTACTAAAGCTAATCAACAAATTTAGTCAAGTTGCAAGATACAAAATGAATACAGAAATCCTTTGCATTTCTATACACTAACAATGAAAAATCAGAAAGAGAAATTAAGGAAACAACCCCATTCACCACTGTAACAAAAAGAATAAAATACCTAGAAATAAACCTACCTAAAGAGGCAAAGACTTATATATAGAAAAGTGTAAGACACTGGTTTATGAAGAACAGACTAGTGTTTACTAGTTTTTTTGGGGGGGGGTTGGGAAGGGGCAAATACAGGTGGATGAATTGAAGGTACAAATTATGGTATAACATAGGCTCAAGTATATATTATACAACAATGGGTATGTAACCAATATTTTGTAATAACTCAAAATGGAAAGTAACCTTTAAAAATTGGATAAAATTTAACAAAACTACTAAATAGCATGTGCATTTTCATGTTTTACCCTTTCTTTTAAAAGTACAGTTTAAAAAAGTCTAGGAATTTGAGATTGGAAAAAAAAAAGTCCATTTTCTACAGTTGCTCTATAATTAAGATGAACAGAGAAGATATTTTAGATTAAATCCTGAATATTTCTTGGGTTTTATAGAAGCAATATAAGCTGGGCTCTTTAGGTACTAAGGATAACAACAGTCTGAACTTGGAATAATCAGAGAGAGAAAATTTGAATGAAGTAAGTTGTTGGCAGATTATACTTAATAACCTACTATTGAAATGCTTAAAACAGTTGGAATCAGTCCTCACCATGGCCAGTATCCCCTGCCATTCCTTTGTGAGTTTTCGTTGCTTGTCCAGATGTCATTTTTAAACACTTAATCAAATACATATTCCAAGAACCAAGGTTCTTGGATCATATGGTTGATGGTTTATCCAGAACTACTAATTTGTTTATTTTTTTTTTAATATGTGTTTGGTGGAGGCAGCTTTTATACTGATGATGGACTAAAAAGGAGAGACAGATGGTAAAAGCCAGATGAAACACAAAGGTTAAAATATTGATGATCATGATTCCTCATGATATTGAACACAAATCCAGACAGGATCTCCTGCTAGATAGTCTGAAGTTGGAGACTTTTCACTATCCCTTCTAAAATTATATTTGTCAGGTCATCTCCACATTTTCCTATTTATGATCCTTGCACTTATATCAGACTGGTTTCCTCACTGTCTCATAATCATACTTTACATAGCCCTGCTTTTATCTTCTGTTCATGCCACCAACTTTGCTTGTGATGCCCTCCTTATCGTTTTCACTGATCCAGATCTGATCATCTTCCAAGACCAAGTTCAGGCTATGGGTCAACTTTCGCCTTCCCTGACCATCCTGACCTGTGACCAAACTTTGTCTCTTGTAGATACTACAGTATTCATTGTCTATATAAGTCATTTAGTAATTATATCATCTCTTTTCTAAAGTCAACTTTTCTTTAATTCCCAGGTTTTCTCTCTGTAAAAAATTGCATTCTTTTGTGCTTGTATACCTTCCAGTACCCACTATATGCCTAGTTCATCTTACACACAGCTGGAATTCTATAAACATCTGTTGATTGATGGAAAATATAGTTAGTAGTATTTATTTCTAATGAAAATAAATTCATGTTTAAGGGAATGTAATGATTTTTTGTAAATAAAGCACCATAATGTGAATATTGTTAACGATGGCCTTAGAGGCTACAGTTTTGTATTGCATTATTTTTCTTTTTAAATATTAATAATCTTGTACCATAGCTGCTGCCTCTTAAAATTTACTGGCATTGATTGGGGTCCACTCTGGGGTATGATGGATAGCTTTGATTTGGGGCTTGGTGTTACAGTAGCAACTGATAGTAGAAACAAAGTGAAGATTTGTCAATAGGTCAAAACACCGAGAACATTAATAATACATTACTGTTGTAATTTTCATCTTCAGAACAAAATGAGGACATTAACAAAGACCATAGGGACTTCAGAAACCCATATGCATTCATTTAACAGGAAGGCTTTTTTTGAGACATAGACTTGTACTGCAAGAATTCAGAATCAGTGCTCCTGAATATATGGCTCCTAAGAATATGTAGTATATACTAAAGTATATTTGTTATATTTACTCAATATAAATTGCAGGGGAGTTTGTCAGATATCTATTTACCTGCTTTTTGTTGCAGGCCCTTTTCCCTAGTCCTATTTTTTAGGCACTTCAAGCCTCCATGCCCTCTGGGGCCAGTTCCCTTCCCTTACAGATGTCAGAGTTTCTTCTTTTCTCCATACCTAACCACACACTTAGTGCAGCCCACTGGAGCAGGCTATCTCACACCCCTGACCTCCACCTCCTCTGTGCCCTCTTCTTTCTGGGGCAGACTCATGTGTTCTAGGACAGCCTTGGGAGAAGACCCCTGTGAATGACCCACATGCAGAGGTGGGACTAAAACTGCAGCTGAGCCCCAAGGGACCATACAACTAAGGAAGAAAAGCCAAAATCTCTTCTTACAGCTAAGCAAACTATGCATTGACACCTCCATGATCAGCTTTGTAAACTCAGTGCCTGCAGAACATCTGAAGGGACAAGTACTCCTGTAGTCAAGATAGGTCTAGCTTTTAGCAGCTATAGATTTATGGGCATGTACAGACAGCAGTCGGAGAAGGCAATGGCACCCCACTCCAGTACTCTTGCCTGGAAAATCCCATGGACGGAGGAGCCTGGTAGGCTACAGTCCATGGGGTCGCTAAGAGTCGGACACGACTGAGCGACTTCACTTTCACTTTTCCCTTTCATGCACTGGAGAAGGAAATGGCAACCCACTCCAGTATTCTTGCCTGGAGAATCCTAGGGACGGCGGAGCCTGGTGGGCTGCCGTCTGTGGGATCGCAGAGTCGGACACGACTGAAGCGACTTAGCAGCAGCAACAGACAGCAGTTGGACCAGGCCAGAGTCTGAGCTGCCCCCATACTGCCCACAATGGGTCCAGATCCATGACTTACTGTAATCATGGGACCTGACTTCAGTGGATCTATGCTAGTGGCCTGCTAAAAACAATGCCTGAGATACGTCAGGGTCAATTGCTGGCATACCCATGGTTAAGGTGGGACTGAGAGTAGTGCCAAGAACAGTGTGATCTAGGAGTTCAAACAACAGGTGAAGAGTGACACAACAGAGTGCACCCACAGGTGAATAGCTCCAGATGAGGCATACTCAGTGGCTTCTCTCCCATTGGTAGTGCTCCAATCCCACCTACCTTGCATTCCAGATCAGAAACACAGTTAAGAAACAGATCTGGGAGCCTCTATTCCAACAACTAGGGAGCAGACTCTACCCCTGACTTGGCAGTGATACCATCAGAGCAAAAGGGGTGCCCTGCTCCATATTCAGTGCTGGCTCTGGTTACTGCAACATCAGTCATACCTCCTATCAGGAGGATAATGGCCAGCATACACTGAGGAAAGAGGTGGCAATCATTCATAATAAAAACATCCCTGTGTGTGCACTCATTTGTTCAGCTGTGTCTGACTCTTTACAACTCCATGGATTGTAGCCTGCCAGGCTCCTCTGTCCATGGAATTTTCCAAGCAAGAATACTGGAACAGGTTGCCATTTCCTTCTTCAGGGGATCTTCCCCACCTAGGGATCAAACCCATGTCTCTTATGCCTCCTACATTGCAGGCAGATTCTTTACCATCTGAGCCAAGAGGGAAGCCTAAAAACAGCCCTTGTAGCACAAAAAAAAAAAAAAAAAGTATTCAACCCACACAGGCTACAAAGAGATGCTTCCACATAAGAATAGCCCTCCAAGACAGTCTGAGAGTCTGGCATCGGAAGTAAAAGCCCCAGAGCACTTAGCCTTGAAGCCCAGCAGGGCTTGAGTACAGGAGCTCCACAGGGATGGAGAAAACAGAAACACCACTCTTAAGAGGGTGCACACAATGTCTCACATGCACTAGAACCCAGAAGAAAGCAGTACCTCCATAGAAGCCTGGAAAAGACCTATCTAGAGGTCTTGAGGGGTCTCCTGAGGAGGCAAAGGTCTATTCTAGCTCACCATGGATGCAAAGACACTGGTAACCAGAGGTCCCAGGGAATGCTGATCAGAGTAAGCTCTCCCATATGTCCCCATTTCAGCACCAAGACCCAGGCCACCCAACAACCTGCAAACTCCAGTGCTGGAAATCCTCAGGTCAAACAATCAACAAGTTAGAAACACAGCCTCATCTATGAGAAGACAGACTGCCTGAATTCAAATGGAGCTCACAACCACCTCCAAACATACCCCTTGACATGGCTCTGCCCACCAGAGGGACAAGACAGTTCCACCAACCAGAGAGTAGGTACCTGACCCCCCCACCAGGAAAACTACATAAACCCCAGGATCAACCTCACCCACCAGAAATCAGACACCAGAAGCAACAGAAACTATGATCCTCCAGCCTGCAGAAAGGAGACAAAATACAGAAAGTTAGACAAAATGAGATGACAGAGAAATATGTTGCAGACAAAGGAACAAGATAAAAACCCACAAGAACAACTGAATAAAGAGGAGACAGGCAATCTACCTAAAAAGAATTCAGAGTACTGATATGAAAGATGATTGAAAATCTCAGAAAAATAACACAGGCAACAGAGATCACACAAGAAATAATTAATAAAGAGATGATTTAAAAAATAAACTGATAACAAAACTCCTGAAATAAAAATACACTAGTAAAGACAGTCTGAGAGAGCTCTAGGATAACATTAAACACACCAATATTTGATTATAGGGGTCCCAGGAGAAGCAAAAGAGGAAGGGCCTGATAAAATATTTGAAGAGATTTTAGTTGAAAATTTCCCTAACACGGGAAAGGAAACAGTCACCCAAGTCCAAGAAGTGCAGAGTCACATACAGGATAAACCCAAGAGGGAACACACCAAGACATATAATAATCAAATTGACAAAAATTAAATACAAAGAAAAACTATTAAAAGCAACAAGGAGAAAACAACAAATAACATAAAAGGGGATCCCCATAAAGCTATTAGCTGATTTTTCACCAGAAACTCTGCAGGCTAGATGAGAGAAGCATGGTATAGTTAAAGTCCTGAAAGAGAAAAACCCAAAGGTTCTCCTTCAGATTCAATGGAGAAGTCAAAAGCTTCACAGACAAGCAAAACTTAAGAGAAGCTGGCACCACCAAACCTGTCTTACAACAAATGCAAAAGGAATTTTCCAGGCAGAGGGAAATAAAAGAGGCCACAACTAGAAATAAGAAAATCACAAACTGGAAAGCTCACTAGTAAAAGCAAACAAAGTAATAGTAGGAAATCACCAACACACAATTATGATATCTAAAACAGTGACCGTGAGGAGTGTACAAATGCAGAAAATGGGAGTTGCATTTGAAATTAAGAGACCAGCAACTTAAAACAACCTTGTATGTATATATGTGTGTGTGTGTGTGTGTGTGTGTGTGTGTGTATGAGAGAGACAGAGAGACAGAATACTCTATCAAAACATCATGGGAAATGCAAACAAACAAACAAAATACAATAGAAACACACAAAAAACAGAAAAAGCAACCCAAACACAAAACTAAAGATGGTCATCAAACCACAAGAGAAGAGAACAAAAGAGGAAGGGAAGAAAAAAGACCTACCTAAATAAATCAAAAACAATTTAGAAAATGGCAATAGGAACATATATTATCTGAAATGTAACTGGATTAAATGCTCCAACGAAAAGACATAGACTGGCTAAATGGATACAAAAAGACCAGCATATGTCTACAAGAGACCCTCCTCAGACCTAGGACACATACAGACTGAAAGTGAGGGATGGAAGAAGATATTCTATGCAAATGGAAATCAAAAGATGGCAGGAGTAGCAATACTCACATTAGACAAAATAGAACTTAAAGACAATTACAAGACACAAGAAGGACATACATAATGATCAAGAAACAAATCTAAGAAGAAGATATAACAATGATAAGTATATATGCCCAGCATAGGAGCACCACAATATACTAGGCAAATGCCAAATAGCTGTGAAAAGAAGAGAAGCAAAAAGCAAAGGAGAAAAGGAAAGATATTCCATCTGAATGCAGAGTTACAAAGAATAGCAAGGAGAGATAAGAAAGCCTTCCTCAGCGATCAATGCAAAGAAATAGAGGAAAACAATAGAATGGGAAAGACTAGACATCTCTTCAAGAAAATTAGAGATACCAAGGGAACATTTCATGCAAAGATGGGCTCCATTAAGGACAGAAATGGTATGGACCTAACAGAAGCAGAAGATATTAAGAAGAGGTGGCAAGAATACACAGAAGAACTGTACAAAAAAGATCTTCAAAACCCAGATAATCACGATGGTGTGATCACTCACCTAGAGCCAGACATCCTGGAATGTGAAGTCAAGTGGGCCTTAGAAAGCATCGCTACGAACAAAGCTAGTGGAGGTGATGGAATTCCAGTGAGGTATTTCAAATCCTGAAAGATGATGCTGTGAAAGTGCTGCACTCAATATGCCAGCAAATTTGGAAAACTCGGCAGTGGCCATAGGACTGGAAAAGGTCAGTTTTCATTACAATCCCAAAGAAAGGCAATGCCAAAGAATGCTCAAACTACTGCACAATTGCACTCATCTCACACGCTAGTAAAGTAATGCTCAAAATTCTCCAAGACAGGCTTCAACAATACGTGAACCGTGAACTTCCAGATGTTTAAGCTGGTTTTAGAAAAGGCAGAGGAACCAGAGTTCAAATTGCCAACATCTGGTGGATCATTGAAAAAGCAGGAGAGTTCCAGAAAAACATCTATTTCTGCTTTATTGACTATGCCAAAGCCTTTGACTGTGTGGATCACAATAAACTGTGGACAATTCTGAAAGAGATGGGAATACCAGACCACCTGACCTGTCTCTTGAGAAACCTGTATGCAGGTCAGGAAGCAACAGTTAGAACTGGACATGGAACAACAGACTGGTTCCAAACAGGAAAAGGAGTACGTCAAGGCTGTATATTGTCACCCTGCTTATTTAACTTATATGCAGAGTACATCATGAGAAATGCTGGGCTGGAAGAAGCACAAGCTGGAATCAAGATTGCCAGGAGAAATATCAATAACCTCAGATATGCAGATGAAAACCACCCTTATGGCAGAAAGTGAAGAGGAACTAAAAAGCCTCTTGATGAAAGTGAAAGAGGAGAGTGAAAAAGTTGGCTTAAACCTCAACATTCAGAAAACTAAGATCATGGCATCTGGTCCCATCACTTCATGGCAAATAGATGGGGAAAGAGTGGAAACAGTGGCAGACTTTATTTTGGGGGGCTCCAAAATCACTGCAGATGGTGGTTGCAGCCATGAAATTAAAAGACGCTTACTCCTTGGAAGGAAAGTTATGAGCAACCTAGATAGCATATTAAAAAACAGAGACATTACTTTGCCAACAAAGGTCTGTCTAGTCAAGGCTATGGTTTTTCCAGTAGTCATGTATGGATGTGAGAGTTGAACTATAAAGAAAGCTGAGCACCGCAAAATTGATGCTTTTGAACTGTGGTGTTGGAGAAGACTCTTGAGAGTCCCTTGGACTGCAAGGAGATCCAACCAGTCCATCCTAAAGGAGATCAGCCCTGGGTGTTCATTGGAAGGAATGATGTTGAAGCTGAAACTCCAATACTTTGGCCACCTCATGCAAAAAGTTGACTCATTGGAAAAGACCCTGATGCTGGGAAAGATTGGGGACAGGAGGAGAAGGGGATGACAGAGGATGAGATGGTTGGATGGCATCACCGACTCGATGGACATGAGTTTGGGGAAACTCCGGGTGTTGGTGATGGACACGGAGCCCTGGCGTGCTTCAATTCATGGGGTTGCAGAGTCAGACAGGAGTGAGTGACTGAACTGAACTGAATAGCCACCAGAGAGGAAATCGACAGTAACACAATAATAAGTGAAAGTGGCTCAGTCGTGTCTGACTCTTTGCGACCCCATGGACTATACGGTCCTTGGAATTCTCCAGGCCACAATACTGGAGTGGGTAGTTGTTCCCTTCTCCAGAGGATCTTCCCAATCCAGGGATTGAACCCAGGTCTCCCGCATTGCAGGCAGATTCTTTACCAGCTGAGCCACCAAGGAAGCAACACTACGATACCACTTATATCAATGGACAGATCATCCAGACAAAGAACTAATAAGAAAACACAAGCCTTAAATGACACCTAGACTAGCTAGACTTAATTCATATTTATATGACATTCCATCCAGAAGCAGCAGAATATACTTTCTTCTCAAGTGCACATGGAATATTCTCTAAGATAGATCATATATGGGTCACACACCAAGCCTTGGTAATTTAAGAAAACTAAAATCATATCAAGCATCTTTTACAGCCACCACCCTATGAGATTAGAAATCAACTACAGCGGAAAAAAAAACAAAAAAACTCGCAAACTCATGAAGGTTAAACAATGAGTGGATCACTGAAGGAGTCAAAGAGGAAATCAAAAAGTACCAGAAACAATTTACAACAAAATCACAATGATTAGGTAATGCGGTAAAAGCGGTTCTAAGAGGAAAGTTTATAGCAATACAATCTTAGCTCAGGAAAGAAGAAAAAACACAAATAAACAACCTAACTTTACATGTAAAGCAACTAGAGAAAGAAAAACAAACAAAACCCAAAGTTAGTAGAAGAAAGAAATTATAAAGACCGGAGCAGAAATAAAGGAAATAGAAACCAAGAAAACAATAGCAAAGATCAGTGAAACTAAAAGCTGATTCTTTGAGAAGATAGATAAAATTGATAAACCTTTAGCTATATTCATCAAGAAAAAAGGGAGAGGACTCAAATTAATAACATTAGAAATGAAAAGGGAGAAGTTACAACACACACTATAGAAATACAAAGGATTGTAAGAGACTACTACAAGCAACTATACACCAATAAAATGGACAACCTAGAAGAAATGGACAAATTCTTAAAATGGTACAATTTCTCAGACTGAAACCGGAAGAAATAGAAATTATGAGCAGACCAATCACAAGTATTAAAACTGAAACTCCCAACCAAACAAAGGTCCAGGACCTGGTGGTTTCACAGGTGAATTCTATCAAACATTTAGAGAAGAGTTAACGTCTATCCTTCTCAAATTCTTCCAAAATATTGCAGAGCAAGAAACACCCCCAAACACTTTCTATGCAGCTATGATTACCCCGATACCAAAATCAGACAAAGATAGCAAAAAAAAAAAAAGAAAAAGGGACTATCACTGATGAACATAGATGCAAAAATCCTCAACAAAATACTAGCAATTTAAATTCAACAATACATTAAACAGATTATATACCATGATCAAATGGGATCTATCCCAGAAATACAAGGATTCTTCAATATATGTAAATCAATCAATGTGATACAGTGCATTAATAATTTGAAGAATAAAAACCATGTGATCATCTCAACACATGCAGAGAAGGTTTTGACAAAATTCAACACCCATTTATGATAAAAACTTTCCATAAAATGGGCTTAGAGAGAACATACCTCAACATAACAAAGGCAAAATGCAACAAACTCACAGAAAGGATCATTCTCAATAGTGAAAACCTGAAAGCATTCCCTCTAAGATCAGGAACAAGGATGATCATTCTCACCAATTTTATTCAACATAGTTTGGAAGTTCTAGTCACAGGAATCAGAGAAGAAAAAGAAATAAAAAGAATTCAAATTGGAAAATAAGTGTCACTGTTTAAAGATGACCTCATATTGTACACAGAAAATCCTGAAGATGCTACCAGAAAACTACTAGAGCTGATCAATGAATGTGGTAAAATTTAAGGATACAAAATTAATAGACAGAAATCTCTTGCATTGCTATACACTAATAACAATATATCAGAAACAGAAATTGAAGAAACAATCCCATTTACCAATGCATCAAAGAGAATAAAATGCCTAGGAATAAACCTACCCATGGAGACAAAAGACTTGTACTCAGAAACATATAAGATATTGATGAAAGAATTCAAAGATGACACAAATGGATAGAGAGCTATGCTGTGTTTTTGGACTGGAAGAATCAATATTGTCAAAATGACTGTACTACCCAAAGCAATTAACAAACTCAGTGCAACCCCCATCCAACTACTGGGGATGGATGAAGCATGAGCTGGAATCAAGATTGCCCGGAGAAATATCAATAACCTCAGATATGCAGATGACACCACCCTTATGGCAGAGAGTGAAGAGGAACTAAAGAGTCTCTTGATGAAGGCAAGAGAGGCAAGTGAAAAAGTTGACTTAAAACTCAACATTCAAAAAACTAAGATCATGGCATCCGGTCCCTTCACTTTATAACAGATGGGGAAACAATGGAAACAGTGACAGACTTCCTTTTCTTGGGCTCCAAAATCAATGTGGACAGTGACTGCAGCCATGAAATTAGAAGATGCTTGCTCCCTGGAAGAAAAGCAATGACCAACCTAGAATGCATATTAAAAAGCAGAGACATTACTTTGCTGACAAAGGTCTGCATAGTTAAAGTTACGGTTTTTCCAGTAGTCGTGTATGGATGTGAGAGCTGGACAATAAAAAAGGCTGAGCACTGAAGAACTGATGCCTTCGAACTGTGGTGCTGGAGAAGACTCTTGAGAGTCCCCTGGACAGCAAGGAGATCAAACCAGTCAATCCTAAAGGAAATCAACCCTGAGTATTCATTGGAGGGACTGACACTGAAGTTGAAGCTCCAATACTTTGGCTACCTGATGTGAACAGCCAGCTCATTGGAAAAGACTCTGATTCTAGGAAAGATTGAAGGGAGGAGGAGAAGGGGACGACAGGATGAGATGGTTGGGTGGCATCACTGATTCAATGGACATGAGTTTGATCAAACTCCAGGAGACGGTGAGAGACAGGGAGACCTGTCGTGCTGCAGTTCATGGGGTTGCAAAGCACTGGACACAACTGAGCTACTGAACAACAACAATTCAATTACTAAAAGGATTTTACACAGAATTAGAGCAGAAAAATTCACAATTTGTATGGAATCTCAAAAGACCCCAAAAGATCTAAAGCAATCTTGAGAAAGGAAAATGGAGCTGGAGGAATCAGGATCTATGCCTTCAGACGACACTTGAAAGCTCCAGTAATAAAGACAGTATGGTATTGGCACAAAATCAGAAATACAGATCTGGGCAGGATAGAAAGTCCAGAGATAAATCCAAGTACATATAGCCACCTAATCTATGAAAAAGGAGGCAAGAATATACAATGGAGAAAAACTGTCACTTCAATAAGTGGTGCTGGGAAAACTGGATAGGTACATATAAAAGAATGAAATTAGAATACTTCCTAACACCATATACAAAAATAGACCCAATATGGATTAAAGATGTAAGGCCAGATACTATAAAATACAGACAGAACTCTGATATAAATTGGAGCAACATCTTTTTCAATTCACCACTTAGAATAATGAAGAAAACAAAAATAAACAAATGGGACCTGATCAAACTTAAAAGTTTTTGCACAGAAAAGAAAACCATAAAAACATTAAATAAAACATTAAACCATAAAAACCATAAATCCATATTATGAGAGAAAGTATTTGCAAACCAAGCAACCAACAAGAAATTAATCAACAAATATACAAGTATCAATAGATTATTCAAATCATTATAAAAAACAAACCCAATCAAAAAATTGGTGAATGATCTAAAAAGAAATTTTCCAAAAAAGAAATGCACATGGCCAAAAAGCATATGAAAAATGCTCAGCATCACTAATTAGTATAAAAATGCAAATCAAAAACACAATGAGGTATCACCTCACACTGGTCAAAATGGCGATCATCAAAAAATCTACAAACAGCAAATGCTAGAAATGATGTGGAGAAAATGGAACCCTCCTACACTGCTGGTTGGAATAAAATTGGTTCAACATTATGAAGGTTCTGTTAAAAACTAAAAACAGATCTACCATATAATCCAGCAATCCCACTCATGATCATATATCTGGAGAAAACCATAATTTGAAAATATACATGCATCCCAATGTTCATTTAAGCACTATTTATAATAGCCAGGATATAGAATTGACCTAAATGTCCCTCAACAGAGGAACAGATAAAGAAGATGTGGTACATATATACAATAGAATATTACTCAGCCATAAAAAATGAATAAAATAATGTCATTTATAACAACATGGATGGATTTAGAGATTGTCACAAGTCAGACACAGGAAGACAAATGTTAAATTACACTGCTTATATATGCAATCTAAAAAATGGTACAAATGAACTTATTTACAAAACAGAAATAGAGTCCTAGATGTAAAAATCAAAATTCTGGGACTTCCCTGGTGGCACAGTGGATAGGAATCCACCTGCCAATGCAGGGGACATGGGTTCAATCCCTAGTCCAGGAAGATATCATGGGCCGTGGAGCAACAAACCCCATGCGCCACAACTACTGATCCCATGCTCTATTGCCCACAAACCACAAATACTGAGCCTATGTGCCTCAGCTACTGAAGCTTATGTGCCTAGAGCCTGAGCTCCTCAGTAAGAGAAGCCACCACAATGAGAAGCCCAAACACCACAACTAGAGAGTAGCTCTCACAGGCGCAACTAGAGAAAGCCTATGCGCGGCAATGAAGGTGAAGGCCCCATGCAACCAAAAATAAATAATGATAAAGAAACTAACACAACACTGTAAATATTAAAACTATTAAAATAACAAAATAAACTTGTGGTTACCATGGGGTAAAGGAGGATAAATTGAGAGATTGGGATTGACATATACACACTAAAAGTGAGTGAAGTCGCTCAGTCATGTCCAACTCTTAGCGACCCCACGAACTGTAGCCTACCAGGCTCCTCCATCCATGGGATTTTCCAGGCAAGAGTTCTGGAGTGGGGTGCCATTGCCTTCTCTGAGAAGCCTCACTACTGTATATAAAATTCGATAATCAATAAGGACCTGGGCTTCCCAGGTGGCACTAGTGGTAAAGAATCTGCCTACCAATGCAGGAGATGCCAGAGACATAGATTTGATCCCTGGGTTGGGAAGGTCCTCTGGAGTAGGGAACAGCAACCCATTCTAGTATTCTTGCCTAGAAATTCCATGTGTAGAGGAGCCTCGCAGGCCACAGTCCATGGGGCCACAAAGAACTGGACATGACTAAGCGACTGAGCACAATAAGGACCTACTGTTATAGCACAGGGAACTCTACTCATTACTCTGTAATGACCTATATACTAAAAACAGATTGGATTATATGTGTATGTCTAAGTGGTTTACTTTGCTGTACAGCAGAAACTAACACAATATTGTAATCCAAGTATACTCCAAAGAAAATTTAAAAATTAAAAAAATAAATTGAAAAAAAAAACCCACAAAACTTTTCTTTCAAGCCTTGTTAATTTTGGAGGCTATGAGAATTTTCCATCTCCAGAACCCAGAGCATCTCTTCCTTCCATTTCTAAAAATCCATTGCTTCTGGTAATAATTTTAATATATATCTTAAAATATATATTTTTGTGAAATTGATAGCTCTGTACATGAACTGCATTGGAAACTGGTTGACTAATTCTATTTCCTTTTTTTCTACCCCTGTTACTTTTCCATTTCACTTACTAGTTGAGGAAGTAAAATGAAGTGAGAAATTGTCAGAATAAGTAGTGTACATGATAGAAACATGAGACAAAAGAGTATGGCATTTGAGATGACTTGATGGGGTGTAAATGCTAGAGATATTGGATTATTTATTTCCATTATTTACATTCTTTAGAGAAGGGCTATATCTTCCCTTTGGACTTGGCAGAACATTTCCACCAAGGAAATGCAATCTGTTGGAAATTCTTTATCTCAATAAGTTCTCTGTCTGGTTCTGTCTTGGTCACTGCCACAGCAAAATTTGCAGACACCTTTTCAGAGGCTGTCTAGCCCCACTTCAAGTAGAATGAAACAGTCATTCACTCAGTAAGCTAAAGAAACAGAAACATTTCTGGTAAGACTGTTAATACAGACTACTCTATATCTTTTACTTTCATATTGAGATGTTTTCCTCTGCATCACTATACAGTAATCATTGAAACATGCTATTTTCTTCTACGCATTATAGAAAGGTATTACAATTAAGCACTATAGCTTATTTTCTCTGGAAAATAATATACTGAGGAATAAAGAATTAAAACCTGTGAATATCTAATTTTTTAATGTTTGTAGAACAATTAATGTGTATAAAATCATTATACAAGCCCAGATGAAAAAAGTGAGTGAAGATGTTACTGAATGTTTGTATGTTTGTTTATAAATAAGCCTATAATCACTAAGCATTCATTTATAGTTCACAACGCAGATAGTCTAGCATTTATTTCTTGTTTTTGAGACTACCACAAATAAACCTTTACTCTTATAATTCTTTTGAGGACAAAATACATTATTTGTCTTCAACTGTACCAACTTGATGCAAGTAATATGTCTTAGATATTGGATTATTTAAAAAAAAATACACACGAACAATAACAAAAATACCTCTGTATATATTTTAAAAAATTATCTGTGGTACATGATTAAATTCTGTGTAGACTGACTGAAATCTTAAGAAGGTCATGAGTCAGAACCTTCACTCCTCTGGTTAGTTGTTCCACTTGTTCAACTTGCTCCTTTGTCTTATTTGTGTCGTTGGTTTTATTTTTATCAAACATCAGGGGTTCATTGGTTGAGTGTTAATATTTATGGATAATGAACTATATTGATTATAAATATAAATGGTTCTGATTTTCTCTCCATTGATGAGTACATTTCCTCCCATACTCTTTTCCCCTAAATACAAGGACTTCCTATGGGCTCCATGTAAGAGACTAGGTTTACTGAAGCGCATGTTTCTCTTTGGAATGATCAGTGGAGGTGTGGAAAGAGGTATACTATCCCCCATATTAACATAATGAAAAGTTTATTTTGGAAATGGAGGATTTGCATATTTCCCATTTGATCCCTATGTCTTTCCTTTTTCTCCTTCATCCTGCCACATTTCTGCCTGGAGTTGCTACCGATTCTGCTTTGCTTTTCTTTCATGGTCTCCATCCAACTAGGATTTTTAGCTTTCCCCCAAATTTATCTGGTTTCAACCTGGACATCAAGCATCCTGCTGAGATGTCCACGTACAGGTAATGGTGATAGGGCCACCATAACTGTTTGAATTCCAGTGCTATTTGAAACCTTGATTCAGAATAAAACAAGCCTCTTAAAGATGTTACTCAGGGCTTCCCTGGTGGCTCAGACAGTAAAGAATCTGCCTGCAATGTGAGAGACCTGGGTTTGATCCCTGGGTTATAAAGATCCCCTTTGAGGAGGGCATGGCAACCCACTCCAGTATCCTTACCTGGAGAATTCCCATGGACAGAGGATCCTGGTGGGCTACAGTCCATGGGGTTGAAAAGAGTTGGACACAACTGAGCAACTAAGCACAGCACAGCACAAAGATGTTATTCAGTCTACTTTCTGCTGGCTTCAGGGCAAAAGAACAGGCTTGTTGCACAGGTCAGATAAAGATCAATGCTTTATGGTGTTCTTCCTTTGACCAACCCAAAGCAAGTCTGCTTACTATCCTCCTGTCCACCTGTTTCCAAACCCTTCTATTTTTATGACCCTGGACAGCTTTCTGGTGTATGGAGCTTTTCCTGAGGACTCCCACTAGAGTGGCCTCTTCAAATAAGGGGTGTCTCCAGGTTGTTTTCTCTTCTTTGCAGCTGCAGACTCAGTTGCAACAATGGTGATCCTTGGAGTTCAGGAATTTGCCCCTGAATTTGTTTCTCACTCAGCCCATGTTGCTGCAGTTTGCAGGACTGGGCTTTTGCTTTGGGTTACCTTGACCCTGAAATACATTCATGCCTGCTTGACAGCTTCCTGTGTACAACTCTCCTGATGAAAGTCCCTGCCCATCTGGTTTCTGGCCAACATGTTCTGCCAACCCCTTCTCATTACCATTCTTTGTCAATATCCTTTCAGCATCCTGGGCCCTTCCATAGCCAAAACCACATCTGGTGCCCAGACATCATAGAAGGAATGTAATTATTGGACCCCACTGCTTATTGCAGTCAATCCTGAAATCAGATTGATTATATTTTTTTAAAGCCAAAGACAGAGAAGCTTTATACAGTCAGCAAAGACAAGACCTGGAGCTGACTGTGGCTCAGATCAGGACCTTCTTATTGCAAAAGTCAGGCTCAAATTGGAGAAAGTAGGGAAAACCACTAGGCCATTCAGGTATGACCTAAATCAAATCTTTTGTGACTATACAGTGGAGGTGGTAAACAGATTCAAAGGATTAGATCTGATAGAGCGCCTGAAGAACTATGGATAGAGGTTTGTAACACTGTATAGGAGGCAGTGATGAAAACCATCCAAAAGAAAACAAAATGCAAGAGGGCAAAGTGGTTGTCTGAGGAGACCTTAAAAATAGCTGAGAAAAGAAGAGAAGTGAAAAGCAAAGGAGAAAAGGGAAAGACATACTCATTGAAAGCAGAGTTCCAGAGAATAGCAAGGAGAGAAAGAAAGTCTTCTTATGTGAGCAATGTAAAGAAATAGAGAAAAATAATAGAAGACTAGAGCTCTCTTTGAGAAAATTGGAAATAGCAAGGTAACATTGCATGCAAAGATGGGCACAACAAAGGACAGAAATGTCAAGGACCTAACAGAAGCAGAAGATTTAAGAAAAGGTGGCAAGAATACACAGAAGAACTGCACAAAAAGATCTTAATGATCCAGATAACCACAATGGTGTGGTCACTCACCTAGACCTAGACATCTTGGAGTGTGAAGACAAGTGGGCTTTTGGAAGCATTACTACAAACAAAGCTAGTGGAGGTGATGGAATTCCAGCTCAGCTATTTCAAATCATAAAAGATGATGTTGTTAAAGTGCTGCACTTAATATGCCAGCAAATTTGGTAAACTCAGAAGTGGCTACACAACTGGAAAAGGTCAGTTTTCACCCCAATCCCAAAGAAGGCAATTGCAAAGAATGTTCAAATTACTGCACAGTTGCACTCATTTCACATGCTAGCAAGGTAATGCTCAAAATCCTTCAAGCTAGGCTTCAACAGTATGTGAACTGAGAACTTTCAGATGGACAAGGTGGATTTAGAAAAGGCAGAGGAACCAGGAACCAGGAATCAAATTACCAATATCCGCTGGATCATAAAAAAAAAGCAAGGAGATTCAAAAAAAGAACATCTACTTCTGCTTCACTGACTAAAACCTTTGACTGTGTGGATCACAAAAAACTGTGGAAAATTCTTAAAGAGATGGGAATACCAGATCACCTTACCTGTCTCCTGAGAAACCTGTATGCATGACAAGAAGCAACAGTTAGAACCAGACATGGAATAACAAACTGGTTCAAAATTGGGAAAGTAGTACGTCAAGGCTGTATATTGTCACCCTGCTTATTTAGCTTATATACAGAGTACATCATATGAAAAATCATACTAGATGACTTACAAGCTGGAATCAAGATTGCTGGGAGAAATATCAACAACCTCAGATATGCAAATGATATCACTTTAATGGCAGAAAGCAACTCAAGAGCCTCTTGATGAAGGTGAAAGAGGAGAGCAAAAAATCTGGTTAAAATTCAACATTCAGAAACAAAGATCATGGCATCTGATCCCATCATTTCATGGCAAATAGATGGAGAAACAAGAGATACAGTGACAGATTTTATTTTCTTGGGCTCCAAAATCACTGTGGATGGTGACTGCAGCCACAAAATTGAAAGATACTTGCTCTTTTGAAGAAAAGCTATGACCAACCTAGACAGTGTATTAAAAATCAGAGATAGCACTTTGTAAGCAAAAGTCCGTATAGTCAAAGCTATGTTTTTCCAGTAGTCATGTACGGATGTTAAGATCTGGACCTTAAAGAAAGGTAAGTGCCTAAGAATTGA
Organism: Giraffa tippelskirchi; assembly: GCF_054371585.1. Taxonomy (NCBI): domain Eukaryota; kingdom Metazoa; phylum Chordata; class Mammalia; order Artiodactyla; family Giraffidae; genus Giraffa; species Giraffa tippelskirchi. Next base: position 70,610,477 of record NC_137278.1, read on the forward strand.
TGCTTTTGAATTGGGGTGTTGGAGAAGACTCTTGAGAGTCCCTTGGACAGCAAGAAGATCAAACCAGTCAATCCTAAAGAAAATCAACCCTGAATACTCACTGGACAGACTGATGCTGAAGCTGAAGCTCCAATACTTTGGCTACCTCATGTGAATAGCTGGCTCACTGGAAGACCATGATGCAGGGAAAGATTGAAGGGAGGGGGAGGAGGGGACGACAGAGGATGAAATGGCTGAATGGCATCCCTGACTCAATGGACATGAGTTTGAGCAAACTCAGGGAGATAGTGAAGGACAGGGAAGCCTGGTGTGCTGCAGTTCATGGGACAGCAAAGAGTCAGACACAACTAAGCAACTGAACAACTGCTTATTGAGTACTTTTTTTATACCATATATTTTCCTAAAAATATTCAATGGTAAGGAAATTTAGTTTTTCTCCTTTGGGCTCAGAAATTTCCAAGAATGCTTTAGTCAGTTCTGATCATGAAACAGATTTCTCAAAGGAATGCTCACTCCTGATTTGTGCATCTTTAAAAAGAGAACTGTGTTGTAGAGATCAGATCTTAACCCAGCTAGTCTTAACATAGAAAACAGCTGCTATGAAAGGTCAAACACTGAAGATTAGGGCCAGAAGTGACCTTAATAATCAACCAATCTAAATTTCTTATTTTATAAGCCTAGGTCAGAGGTTTTGGGTGATTTAAGGACTCTTAGGTTCTCAGTTAAAGAGCCAGTACTGGAACCCAAGTCTTCTGCTTCATAGCAAAATATAATTAATTATAAATTTACATCAGCGGTACATAATTCTTCTTTCTAGTGAAAGTTATAAACTTATGGATAGCTAACATTCTTTGATCTCTTATCACAGGCCAGAACCTGCACTAAGTATTATATATCCACTGTCTCATTCAATCCTTACAATAATCCTGTGAAGTTGCATCATTATTCCCATTTTACAGATAATAACTCTGGCAGTTTGTGTGCTATGAGTAGCCACAGGGATGAAAGCATAATTCAGAAAGCAGGCCTAGTTTTTGTGATCACATGGGGAGAAAGGAGGACTAAAAAACAATTACACAGCTTGAAACTTACATTTTATTTTCATTTTTGTTTGTCATGACAACTTGCCGGGCTGTCACGCCATAAGCTAAAAACGAAGCTGAAAAACTGCCTTTGGTGAGCACATAAAAAAATTACTTCTCTTCCTGGATTTACTTGGATTAGCCTATTACTTAACACTGCTAAACCAGGGCATCCAGTTTTTATATTTCTATTCATTTTTCTCCTAGTTTCTTATCTATGTGTCTCTCGGGCTCCTCTTCCAAGACTCTTAGGTCAGAAGAAGGTTGACAGTGAGGAAGATTTCCAACTGTGGATGAACACAGTCATAACTAGGAGCCTAGGATCTAGTGAATGTCAGCCTTCATGTCTCAGGGGCTTGGGGAAGAAAAGGCTAAATGCAGTCATGCCAAAGAAATCAACAGATTGTCTGGACTACCTCCATTGCCACCACGATTAACCTTCTCTTCATTTGGCTGCTTTTTATCTGGTTTGACTGTGTTTTTCCTTTAAATTGGCAGTCTGAGCATTTTGTGGGGAGAAGACACAGGAGAGGGAATGTGACTTGAAATATGGTTGTGGGTGTTTTTTAACAAGTTCTCTAAAAAACTTAAAAAAGACCTTTTAAAAAATCTCTGTGAATTACCTTCTTTTGCTTTAAAAAGTAAATAGAAAGCTCAATGTTCCATACTAGTTCATGAGATACACCCTTTAGGGTACACAAGAGTGGTTTTGTTTTAGGTGCCTAACCAAAACAGAATACTTTATTTCTATAAAAGAAATTTCTCTTACTGTAGTTAAAAGTATGCAAATACATGGAAGATATACATTAAGCACATTAAAACAAAGATAATAATTATTAGCATACATATATATGTGTGTATATACAGCTGGCAAAGAATCCGCCTGTAATGCAGGAGACTCCAGTTTTATTCCTGGGAAGATACCCTGGAGAATGCATTGGCTACCCACTCCAGTATTCTTGGGCTTCCCTGGTGGTTCAGACAGTAAAGAATCCGCCTGCAATGTGGGAGACCTGGGTTCGCTCCCTGGATTGGGAAGAGGCCCTGGAGAAGGGAACTACTACCCACTCCAGTATTCTGTCCTGGAGAATCCCATGGACAGAGGAGCCTGACAGGCTACAGTCCATGGGGTCACAAGGAGTCAGACACAACAGAGTGACTTTCACTTTCACATACTATATATATATATACACACACACATATATATATACATATGAAATATGTTCCTATGTAAAAAAAGTTTGAGAGTAAGCTTTTACTTTTCTACCAAGAACACCAGAAAACTGCCATTTTTGAAAGTCAATTCCAAACATCTTTAAGATGTAAAACACGGGGGAAAAGTAAGAACCGTTAAACAAAAGACCCAGGTGTAGTGAAGAACCCCCAAAATGAAGGAAGACCTCTCCTTTTGTTTTGAATTCCAAAACGTTTCTGTGGGATTCTAAACATGGTAGGAATTCACCTGTCATGGACCCACATTCACTTACTCAAATCAAGCAATCACATGTCTAGCTGTTACCATTCGCACGCATGTTTAATGCCATTTTGGCATTCAAATAAAAGATACTGAGGTTCCCACTGCCTGTGTCCACAATATGGAGGGCTCAAATCTGGAAAGTAGAAAATATGCTATTGCAAAGTCAACATATGGTTCCCCTATAATATAGATCTGCCTAAACACTGCAGAGAGCATATGGCGAGAGGATTTTATACAGTGCAGAGTCAGGGACAAGAAGCTAGCTGACTTGGGGCTGACTGCCTTTCCATTTTCTGCTAAAGAAGGAAGTCAAGAAAGAATTTTGTCTTAAACATACATGCACACTCACTGAAAAATAAAAACAGTGTATCTTTTCAGTTGCAGAATGATATAGTTCTATTTCCTGGAAATGTCACAGAGAAATAAGAAGTATATGAGGCTCCTTATAAAAGATGGCATTTTAGGCATTTTCTTCTGGTAAATTATTCAACTCAGGTAGTAAACACTCTTTGGGAATACCTTTTCAGTTCAAAAACCATCTGCTTTTCCCCAATAATTGAACTCTCAGTCATAGTTCGGTTCACCAACCATGGCCAAATTTAAACTATGTGACCCAGAATCTCCTGGCCAGAGCTGAACACCCTAGCTGAGACAATCAAATTCTCACTTCCAGAAACTGAGAACTGAGATTGAACAAGAGTCAGTCATTCATTTGTGAGCTTCACTGGCACCAAATATAGAGACTTGGAAGGTGTGGGTGCTCAGGATTTTCTGTAAGAATAAAGGAGAGAGAGACACACAGGGAGAGGAACACAGAGGTTTCTGGTTTTCCTGGTTCCTGCATAAGACCCAACCAAACCCAGGGGGCCTTTATACTCCATTATACACTTGCTTTCAGAATTCCTTTCCCTTTTTGCAAAAAGGTATCTTAACTGAAAGACTTTTTTTGGAGGAGAGGCCCACCCATACCTTGCAGGTTCTCAGTTCCCCAACCAGGAACTGAACCTGTGCCCTGTGCAATGCAAGTGCAGAGTCTTAACGACTGGACTGCCAGAGAATTCCCTAACTGAAAGAATCTTAATTAATATTCCTAGTATAAAGAGATCCTATGAGGGCATGAATTATAACACCAAAATGGAGAGGAGAAGAGGGAAAAGTTGGAAGACTTTGTGGATTGTCTTTTACTCCCTCCTCCCACCCCCATTTATTATATGTATTATATACTGTTAATTTCTTCAATTAAATCATTTCCTTCAAACAGTCTTGCATCAGGAGAAAATATCTTCTTAAATTTCTCTTTGTACCTCTCTCCAGTCCCACCCCGCACAGTTCTGGAATTCACAGAAAGTCAATCTATGTCTAATGATTTAAAAAATACTTTTCCAAATAACTTCCCAGAATTCCAAATGAGATGATTTCCATTTTTCCCTCCAGCTCTACTTCCTTCACTGCCTTTTTATCCCCCAGGTGGGGAGTTAGGGAAGTGCAAAAACCACTTAATAGAAGGTAGATTGCCCATACAGAAAGAATGCTGCCCTCACAGGGAATATGTCACTGGAATTTATTGCTGAGTAGTTGGCCATTCTGCAGAACGTCCCTTCCAATCATATGATTTAGCCACCCTTGAAAGAAGACAGCTGATAAATCATTTTTTATAAAAACAAGAGAAATTGTTTTAAGATTTACAGAGTTAATTTATGAAATGTAGCAATCTAATCATCTATAGTTTATTTCTGTAATGAAAAGATAGTCTCCCAAAACCAGGTTTCTTTGTGAAAGGCAATGTTTCTACCCTTTTCTTTTCTGAAAGAAGGAGTTATACCACAGTTTAAGCAGAGAAATTGTGCCACAGATTCATCTTCTTAGTAGGAGAGAGACCTCAGATAAAATTCATAAAATTTAGTGAAAGCAGCAGAACAAATAAGATATGATACGAGCAACAATGATTTCAGCTTTCCTTCTAATATAAAAAGACAGCTGAATTGAGGCACTGGGCCACCCACTGCTGGAAGAAAAATGCTTGAATCCTCAGTATCTTTGATTTGCTGGTTTGTGGAGGTGAGAACATAGCTTTCACAGCATGTACTGGAGATGTAAGCTAAATTTCATCTGCTCGTCTTTTCCCACCCTTCGCCTACAGAGTACTTCTAATTGAAGTCTCTGCTGAGGAAATGTCAGCCTAATGTCTACACTGAAACTGTATTTAGAAGCTTTTGTGGGGCTGCTGGGCCTTATTCATCCCTTTGAAAATGAGATACATTTTACACTTTTTGTTGGGCTTCTTTGTTGTTTGTTTTATGTCTCTGATAGCAGTGGATTAGAACAGTGTTCCTTTATAAGATATATAATTTCAGAAACAATGAAAATACTATGATGTGGTTCCTGGGTACTTTCAAACTAAAATTCCTCAGCTATTTATTCACCCTTTCTTCACTCCAATGAATGGTTAAACCTACTTTATCTTTAAAATATACTTTTAAACAAATGATTAAATTTCTTTGTCCTACAAGTATATCCTTTGCCTCAGAAAAATATTCTGCCACAAAATATATTGGCTACCAAAGGAAATACATACAATCAGCTCTTCTAGACAAGATCAATGGATGAAATTCAAGACTACATACACCTTTGGTTTTTGCCTTCAGCCTTAACTCTTCTTAACTACCAGACAGTCGTGAGCATTTTATAAGAACATAATTTAGATAGTTGACAACATTTTTGTCTGCCCCTTCAATTATTGCTTCTAGGCAACTTCTTTATCTTGGCAGCAACTTATTCTATACACAGAGCCAGCACCTGGTATTTCTTTCAAGATGAAGACCCAGACTCTTCACACAGGAAAGAGGATGGCAGGGGTAAGGCACTTTACACAGGAAGCAGATTCAGCTTTAAATATAAGTCATAGAAATGCAAATCAAAAGTACAATGAGAGATCACATCACACAGTCAACATGACTAATACCAAAAAATCTACAAACGATAAATTCTGAAGAGGGTGTGGAGAGAAGGGAACTCTCCTACACTGTTGGTAGGGATGTAAATTGATATAGCCACTATGAAAAACAGTATGGAGGTTCCTTAAAAAACTAAAAACAGAGCTACCATATGACCTTGTGGGGCTTCGCTCATAGCTCAATTGGTAAAGAATCCACCTACAATTCAGGAGACCCTGGTTCAATTCCTGGGTCGGGAAGATCTCCTGGAGAAAGGATAGGCTACCCACTCCAGTGTTCTTGGGCTTCCCTGGTGGCTCAGATGTTAAAGAATCCACCTACAATTCAGGAGACCCTGGTTCAATTCCTGGGTCGGGAAGATCTCCTGGAGAAGGGAAAGGCTACCCACTCCAGTGTTCTGGCCTGGAGAATCCCATGGACTACAGTCTACGGGGCTGCAAAAAGTCGGACACGATTGAGCAACTTTCACTTTCATATGACCCTGCAATCCCACTCCTGGGCATATATCTAGAGAAAAACATGGTCTGAAAGTATACTTGCACCCCAATGTTCACTGCAACACTGTTTACAATAGCCAAGAAATGGAAGCAACCTAAATGTCCATAGACAGATATGGATAAAGAAGATGTGGTACATATGTATACAATGAATATTACTCAGCTATTAAAAAGAATGAAATTCTGCCATTATCATACTGAGTGAAATAAGTCAGAAAAAGAGAAATATCACATGATATCACTTACATGGAGAATCTAAAAAGAAATGGTACAAATGAATTTATTTACAAAACAGAAACAGACTCATAGACTTAGAAAATGAACTTAAGGTTATCGGGGAGGGGGTGAAGGATGGGGGAAAGGGATAGTTAGGCAGTTTGGGAAGGACACATACACACTGCTGTATTTAAAATGGATGACCAACAAGGTCCTACTGTGTAGCACAGGGAACTCTGCTCAATGTTACGTGGCAGCCTGGATGGGAAGGGAGTTTGAGGGAGAATGGATACAGGTATATGTATGGCTGCATCACTCTGCTGTGCGCCTGAAACTATCACAACATTGTTAATCAGCAATATTCTGATATAAAACAGAAAGTTAAAAAACAAATAAATAAAAGTCATTAAGGTCAGGTAGAGACTCGTAGCTGACATTCCCTGGGGAGCAAGGCTCTAAACCAAATCATCAATGGTTGGACATGGCCTAATCCATTTCCTTCACATAAATGATACACTGAACCATAAACCAACCTGTGGCACTGGGATTGCAATAAATGTCTCCTGAGAAATAATGTCCTAAAATGAGAAATGCATTAATAGTATAAGGATACACTCAGTGAGGAGCTCTGGGCATTTCTCTTCTCTCCATCACTGCTGCTTCTCTCAGTCAGTTTGAATATTTGCAGCAGCTTTATTGCTGGTCACCTAGTTCAAGGATCCCTTCTGGTCCTCTGCCTTTCTGTTGCCAGCATGACTGCTACAAAGCATATCCATCTCCCTTGACTAGAAACATGGATCATCCCTTTATCAAACGCTTTCATAAAACCAGCATGAGGCCCTACAGGTCATAGGAGTTCAAAATCCTGTTTCAATCTATCCCCAAAGTGCAAAATCCTTGACAAATTTTCCTATACGGGTAATAGCAAGATATCCAAAGGTCCAGCATTCCTTCTTCCAAAGCTATTCCTTTCCATCCCCTTGATAGGGGTCCTTATATGTACCTTGAGTGATCAATCCAATATCATTACACTGAATGCAGTGACTGGATGACAGAGGATCAGTGATGTTCAGGGAAAATAACTTTCCCTAAAATCTTCTGAGGTCTAAGCTGGAACTCGTATAATAAAAGACAGATTAACTAGAGAAAAACAAACAGAAGGGTATTAACATATATACCTCATGTATGCATATATGGTGTGGTGTCAGCTTCTAGTCTCTTTTGCTGTGGCAAGAGCTAGTTTTTCCTGGTGATGAAACTCTCTGGGAGAGGTTTTCTGATAATTGAGTTCCTTTTGCAGGCTCTGTCTTTAGGCAGATAGGAGTTCAGTGCCTCCTTGCATTAGCTGTTTTTTAAGTCCTTGAGTCAAAATAACCAATATGCCCCCAAGGAGCATGCTGTGGGGTGACATATTCAGCTACCCTTCACTAGCTTGACAATTTGTGTCCCAAGCAAAGAAATGGACTGAATCCCATTTCCCATAGCAGTTATCTGTCAGGAAACAGTGTGATCATGTGAAAGTTGCTCAGTCGTGTCTGACTCTTTGTGACCCCATGGACTATACAGTCCATGGAATCCTCCAGGCCAGAGTACTGGAGTGGGTAGCCTTTCCCTTCTCTAGGGGATCTTCCCAACTCAGGGATCAAACCCAGATCTCTGGCATTGCAGGCAGATTCTTTACCAACTCAGCTATGAGGGAACCTTATCTACATATGAGTTCAGTTCAGTTCAGTTCAGTCGCTGAGTCGTGTCCAACTCTTTGCAACCCCATGGACTGCAGCACACCAGGCCTCCCTGTCCATCACCAACTCCTGGAGTTCACCCAAACTCATGTCCATTGAGTCAGTGATGCCATCCAACCATCTCATCCTCTGTCATCCCCTTCTCCTCCTGCCTTCAATCTTTCCCAGAATCAGGGTCTTTTCAAATGAGTCAGCTCTTCGCATCAGGTGGCCAAAGTATTGGAGTTTCAGCTTCAACATCAGTCCTTCCAATGAATATTCAGGACTGACTTCCTTTAGGATGGACTGGTTGAATCTCCTTGCTCTCCAAGGGACTCTCAAGAGTCTTCTCCAACACCACAGTTCAAAAGCATCAATTCTTCGGCACTCAGCTTTCTTTATAGTCCAACTCTCACATCCATACATGACTACTGGAAACACCATAGCTTTGGCTAGACAGACCTTGGTTGGCAAAGTATTGTCTCTGCTTTTTAATATGCTGTCTAGGTTGGTCATAAATTTTCTTCCAAGGAGTAAGCATCTTTTAATTTCATGGCTGCAGTTACCATCTGCAGTGATTTTGGAGCCCCCTAAAAATAAAGTCTGTCACTGTTTCCACTCTTTCCCCTTCTATTTGCCATGAAGTGATGGGACTGGATGACATGATCTTAGTTTTCTGAATGTTCAGTTTTAAGCCAACTTTTTCACTCTCCTCTTTCACTTTCATCAAGAGGCTCTTTAGTTCTTATTCACTTTCTGCCATAAGGGTGGCGTCATCTGCATATCTGAGGTTATTGATATTTCTCCAGGAAATCTTGATTCCAGCTTGTGTTTCATCCAGCTCAGTGTTTCTCATGAATGAGGGAAGTGATCATATGTAGTAACAAATATTATGGGGAGGGATACTTACTCCTCAGTGATATGCTTAATGGAAAGGTGCCAGCAGAGCTAGCTAAAGATATTAGAATTGAACTCTTTTGATCTCCTTGGCCTAATGGGACACCATGAGAAGGATAATCAGTTACTGCTGACAACTGCTGCTGCACCTAAGTGGCTCAGGAATGGTGAATCTTTCTGGCAGAATAGAGGAGTTACATTTTTTCTGCAGATTTGGGCTAAATGATGGGTGTGTGTGAGTCGCTTAGTTGTACCAACTCTTTGCTACCCAATGGACTGTAGGCTTCCAGGCTCCTCTGTCCATGGAATTCTCCAGGCAAGAATACTCAAGTGGGTTGCCATGCCCTACTCCAGGGAGCTTCCTGACCAGGACTCGAACCCACATCTCCTATGTCTTTTGCATTGCATGTGGATTCTTTAACTGCTGAGCCATCAGGGAAGTCCTACAAATGATGGGGCATTCCCCTAATAGGTAGGACTGACCTTATTGTTTGGGTACAAAAGTCAGTAGTGAAAGTAGGTTCTTTATCTCTTGCAGCTGCCACCAGTTCTGGATCAAGTCCTTTCATAATAGTAATGGAGGGACAATTACTTCTCAACAATAAGACCAATCATAGGCCTTCAAGAAAGTACTACAGATCTATAAATGTATTTATTCATCATGCACATTAGCTCTTAGGGTGCAAATCAATCCTGTGCATGCTGGGAAGACTCAGTCCAACGTCTACCACATCACAGACTATAAACACCAAGCCCAGTGATATGCCTCTCTCAGAGTGAGACTACCCTTTTCTCCCAGAAAGATAAGGGCTGTTTTCTCATTCATTTCCCCTTCTAAGTATGGTAAACTTCAGTGATTCCAAAGTTATAGCCAGTCTCCACTTATTCTTTAACATGAAAGGGCAGTATTCATGGCTAAAGAACAAAAACAAACAAAAGCAGTAAAAACATAACAACAACAGAAGCAGGACCCTTAGCTTGTAAGAGCCTGCCCAACATACATCTTAACCTTTAACTCTCATCAATGCTACAGCTGAATTCTACTTTTCAGTAATAGCATTATCTATAATTTCACAAAGCATCCTATTATTGTGAGAATTGCTCCAGTTACTACCAAGAATGTCCTTTCTCATCCTAAGCCCATCTTGTGACATCTCACTTATTTTGGGGGAGCCTATTAAATAATGCTTTCACCCTTGCCTCAAATCCCAGGCTTCCCTAATATCTTGGCAGATGTGAACACTCTTTTTTGCTATTCTGTATTGCCTTTATGAATACACTTTTGTTATGTTACACCTAATTAGTTACCTGTCTGTAAATTCTACAGTGATATGAGCTTCACAGGGCAAGGGATGTGTCTAACTCACTTCTCTATGTCTGTTATCAAGACAGTGCTTAGCAAATAAAGAATCTTTAATAAATAGAATGTTTATTCAATCAAATAACTCTCATTGATTCAAAATGGTTGAAATGGTATGGGGAAACATGCAGAATAACTGATATTTTAATTAATTTAGTAACCTAAGTTACTAAATTACTAATGTTACAACGTAACATTGATTACAATGTTTGTCCAATTGCATATAATTATCTACCTATAAGCGTTAAAAAATTTGTAATGTTACTTTATATTTAGTTAATATTAAGCACATACTTCAGGACACTATGGATGTTGGGTGAGCACCATATCTTCCAGACCATATCTGAGGATGAGGATAAAATCAAACTCTAACGCTGTTGGCTAAGGCCTTTGCGACAGTTATTTATATCAACATGATGAGGATTAAGTATCCTACCAGCTCTGTCTCCATCATCTCCTCCTGTTTCTAGCCCCTCAGCTGCTGATTCCCTGTATTCTATATATTGCTGGTAGGATCGTGTCTTCCCTACTCATCACTTTTCCTTGGGAAGAAAAGGATAGCACACAGAGCTCCACTCCTCATGCCTCCAACACAATTTCTCTCTTTAGGGAAGAGAAGTATATTGCTTGATGACTGAGTTTGGCCGAAAGAAGTGGGATTGTGTGGCTCAGCCCCTGCCAAGGCATCTCTGAGGCTGCTTTCTGGTCTGTTCTCTGAAACGCAGCAAGCGCACTGCTCTGCAGGTGTGTCCTACAGTGGCCCAGCAGAGTCAGGGACTGCTTGCCCAATCCACGGATTAAAACCTTAGCAAGGCCTTTTGTGGCTACACTGAGAAATCTTGTCCTCCATTCCACGTTTGATTCATAATAAAGGATTTTGTTTGCTTTGTTTGCTTCTTGAGTCTTTCAATTGGCTTTGAATTCTGGAAAGGGAAAAAGATTGTAATTCATTGATCCTTCCCTCTAAAACCTGAGCAAGCAGTCCACAGAACTTACAGTGAATTTGCTTTTTCTGGTTTCTATTGCCTATTTTTTCCAGCCCACTCTAACTCCATGTCACAAGAGAATGATGGACTCTGTGCCCAGCCTCTGGATAGAACCTGGAGAACTCTGCCTTGAGATAAACCTTGTCATCTGGATTCTCTCTCCCTTAAGAGATACTTGATCGTTTGCAATAATACTAAAAGCTTTATTTGTAACTTCCCTACACATGTCCTAGTCTACCTCAACCCTCTGGTTAGATGCTCAGTAATAAGCTTGTGCTCCTACAAGGAAAAAAAAAACCCAGAATCTGTCAAAATTCTTTAACATATCCTGAATATTCAAACATAATTGATGGAAGAAAGTAACTGATTCACATTATTTTGTGCAAGAGGGTTAGAAATTATTATTAATGAATGACTGATTATTAATCAACAATTTACAGAGTATAAACATGCTGGTAAAGTACAGAGCACCTTAGAAATAGAAAGGGAGGTGATTGCTCATTTTCCCCTTCACATTTTGGACCCTCTTGAACAAATAAAGCAGTCATTGGTGAGTCTGATATGCATGTTTGAGTCATGAAAAAATACTTCTTAAGGTTAGAGTCACCCTTTTGTATAAATTTTTATAAACTGTATGTGTTTGTGCATGCTCAGTCACTTAGTCATGTCCAACTATTTGCAACCCCATGGACTGTAGCCACCAGGCTTTGTTCAGGGAATTCTGCAGGCAAGAATACTAGAGTGAGTAGCCATCCCCTTCTCAAGGAAATCACCCGACTCAGGGATCAAACCCAGGTCTCCTAAATTACAGGCAGATTCTTTAGCATCTGAACTACCAGGGAGCCCACCCATGCTCCAAATAGTCCTTAAAGCATAGACCTCCTTTTCTTTTACAGAAGAGCTCTTCCATAAAATTCAGGGCTAGATTATAGTTTCAGCTATTAATAACATGTTCATCTCAGTCTTATGTACCTCATAATCTCCCTTTATCTACATGAGTGATTTCCACAGAGCTAGTCTCTCACATCTTTTTACACGTAGGCTTCCCAGGTGGTGCAGTGGTAAAGAATCTGTCTGCAATCCAAGAGACCTGGATTCAATCCCTGGGTTGGGAAGATCCCTTGGAGAAGGGAATGGCAACCCATTTTTTTTTGGGAGAATTTTTGCCTGGAGAATCCCCATGGACAGAGGAGCCTGGCAGGCTACAATCCATGGGGTCACAAAGAGTCAGATATGACTGAGCACGTTCTTTTTGTCTTGATTTCGGTATTGACCATCTGGTGATGTCCATGTGTAGAGTTGTCTCTTGTGTTGTTGGAAGAGGGTGTTTGCCTTGTCCAGTGCATTCTCTTGGCAAAACTCTGTTAGCCTTTGCTTTACTTCATTTTGTACTCCAAGGTCAAACTTGCCTGTTACTCCAGGTGTCTCTTGACTTCCAACTTTTGCGTTCCAATCCCCTATGATGAAAAGGACATCTCTTTTTTGGTGTTAGTTCTAGAAAATTTATAAGTCTTCAAAGAATCATTTGACTTCAGGTTTGTTGGCATTAGTAGTTGGAGCATAGACTTGGATTACTATGATGCTGAATGGCTTGCCTTGGAAATGAATGGAGATCATTCTGTCTTTTTTGAGACTGCACTCAAGTACTACATTTCTGATTCTTTTGTTGACTATGAGAGCTAGTCCATTTCTTCTAAGGGATTCTTACCCACAACTGGAGAAGGAAATGGCAACCCACTCAAGTACTCTTGCCTGGAGAATTCCATGGATGGAGGAGCCTGGTAGGCTACAATCCATGGGGTTGCAAAGAGTCGGACATGACTGAGCAACTTGACTTTACCCACAATAGTAGATATAATGGTCATCTGAATTAAATTCACACATTCCCATCCATTTTAGTACACTGACTCCTAAAATGTTGATATTCACTCTTGCCATCTCCTGCTTGACAACAACCAATTTACCTTGATTCACGGACTTATTCCATGTTCCTATGCAAAGTTGTTCTTTACAGCATCAGACTTTACTTTCACATCCACAGCTGAGCATCATTTCTGCTTTGGCCTAGCCTCTTCATTCTATCTGGAGTTATTTCTCTGTTCTTGTCCAGTAACATACTGGACACCTACTGACCTGGGAGGGGCTCATCTTCCAGTGTCTTATCTTTTTGCCTTTTCATACTGTTCATGAGGTTCTTGAGACAAGAATACTGAAATGGTTTGTCATTCCCTTCTCCAGTGGGCCACATTTGGGTGGCCCTGCACGACATGGCTCAAAGCTTCACTTAGTTACACAAAGCTGTGATCCATTTGATCATTTTAGTTAGCTTTCTGTGACTGTGGTTTTCCTTCTGGGGGTTGTGAGATTATAGTTCTTACTTCTGTCTGCCCTCTGATGGATGGGGATAAGAGGCTTGTTTAGGCTTCCTTATGGGAGGAACTGGCTGTGGGGAAAACTGATTCTTGCTCTGGTGGGCAAGAGGACATACAACATGTCTTCTTAAGACTTCCATGTGGCTCAAACGGTAAAGAATCTGCCTGCGATGTAGGAGACCAGGGTTCAATCCCTAGGTTGGGAAGTTCCTCTGGAGAAGGGAATGGCAATCCACTCCAGTATTGTTGCCTGGAGAATTCCATGGACATAAGCCTGGTGGGCTACATTCCATAGGGTCACAAAGAGTTGGACACGACTGAGTGAGTAAAACACACACACACACTGGTAGGCAGGGCCATGCTCAGTAAATCTTGACTCCAATTGTCTGCTGATGGGTAGGGCTGTAGTTCCTTCCTGTGAGTTGTTTGGCCTGAGGCTACTCCATCCTGGAGTACACAGGCTCTACAGTAGGGTTACCCAGTGACCTCCAAAAAGGACTTATTCTGGTATACACCTCCCAGGACTGCTGCTTCTTGCCTTATCTGCTTATGGAGACACCATGATCAGGAAAGTGGTTTTACCAGAGTGGATTTACTGCCATTTCCCAAACACTGAACACTCCACTGAACATTTGGTGGTAGATAGAAACTGTTTGTGTACTTCCTGGGGGAAATACACAGCCCTTTCATTCTTGGCTTCTCTTAGGACTTACAAATGTGTCTCCCTTCAGTTGCCTTGGTGATTTCTTTGCTCATCTGTCATCACAGGTGGTCCTTACTCTTCACCTGTTTCCTCTTCCTCCTTTATTTACTGAGAGACTTTACTTATGATGATATAAACGCAAGACAGGCTTCAGAGGTCGCGGATAACTATAGGATGAGGGTGATGAGAACCTTTCCTGTATGAAATTCCACTTCAGTGAGGATATTTACAGGATGACAGTGAGGTAGTGGAGTGACTTTTGATCATGCTGTACTACTTAATAAGCCTTTGATGGTTGATTATCATTTGCTTGATGATGTGGAGGTGTCTAATTGGAGGAAAATACAAGCACTGAGGAAGACCATTCCAGGTATCCTTGGAGTTGGTTTCAAGGTTTTCCACTTCAATATAACATATATCAACATTTTTTTATGTTTGTGAAAACAGCTCTCCACCTCCCATCTAGTATTCTCCCATGAGAGCAAATTCTAACATAGCATGTCACTCTTTATTCACTATGACTGCCCAGTGCCCTTCAGCCCCTGCCATAAAAAACTCGGCAGTCATAACTCGGCAGCATCTTTTTCTCGTACATTCTGCTGGGAAGCCTTCCTCAGTTTGGCATTGCTTTCTCTCCCCTTTGCTTTGGTGGTGAATGTGAAGGAGCATTCATTATGCAGATTTTCAAACTGTAATCTGCCCCTGCATTCATCATCCGTGCTGCCTCTGTTGCCTCACAATAATGTCACATGAGCCCTATTTAGCATATTTACTTGTTTTTAAGTTTTTAAACTTTGGTGGCTTTTAGTAGCAACGAGATTGACAAAGCGTGATGGTTTAGGAGTTCTCTACCCAGATCCCGTTTTTTTCCAGATCAAGGATTCAGAATATTTTCTTGAGGAATGATAGAGAAATATTTGAGTTAGTTTGCCTGTGAATGTCCTTGACTGGCCTCTTGCTGCCATAATCAATTTGAACTATCTTTATATATAATTCATCTGCTCTTCCATCTTACAGTGCATTCAACACTGCTTCAATTTCTATTTGTGTGAAGGTCATTTCGTTGGTCTACAGTACATCCCTTTCTTAATAGTATTATTTGTTGGCATACATCAATTTGCCTGAAATTGACTCATGTGCTGGCAGCTAGGCTAAACGCTTGCTTTGTTTTTGGCTGTGTGTGAAAGCCCAATCCCAGATAGTGTTTCTGTTTTGAGGTGCGCAAACAGGGAGCACACTGGGGAAAAAGTAAGTATTCACGTAGGAGCACAGCAATGGGATTAGTGTATCAGGGTGCCAGTCGGAGCCTCTGTCCAGCAGTATGACCTTAATTAACCACTTCACCTTCTTCTAAGTCCAGCATTCTCCTGTGTAAAATAAGGATATTGGACTATGTGGTTTCAAATGCTTATTATCTTTCTAGTTTTCTTAAAGCATTGCTATTGCTGGCATGGCAAATAAAAGTTATAAATCAAAACTACCTCTGTGGAATAGTAAACTTCTTTCATATGTTTTCCTATCATACAGATTACATTATCATGTGGTTTAAGCTGTCTCACAAGCATATAAAGGAGTGCTGCCTCTAACACTCCAAAAAAACCAAGCTATTTCAAATCCTAAAAGATGATGCTGTGAAAGTGCTGCACTCAATATGTCAGCAAATTTGGAAAAATCAGCAGTGGCCACAGGACTGGAAAAGGTCAGTTTTCATACCAATCCCAAAGAAAGGCAATGCCAAAGAATGCTCAAACTACCACACAATTGCAATCATCTCACTCACTACTAAAGTAATGCTTAAAATTCTCCAAGCCAGGCTTCAGCAATAGGTGAACCGTGAACTTCCAGATGTTCAAGCTGGTTTTAGAAAAGACAGAGGAACTAGAGCTCAAATTGCCAACATCCACTGGATCATCGAAAAAGCAAGAGAGTTCCAGAAAAACATTTATTTCTGCTTTATTGATTATGCCAAAGCCTTTGACTGTGTGGATCACAACAAACTGTGGAAAATTCTGAAAAAGATGGGAATACCAGACCACCTGACCTGCCTCTTGAGAAACCTGTGTGCAGGTCAGGAAGCAACAGTTAGTTAGAACTGGACATGGAACAACAGACTGGTTCCAAGTCGGGAAAGGAGTATGTCAAGGCTGTATATTGTCACCCTACTTATTTAACTTATATGCAGGGTACATCATGAGAAATGCTGGGCTGGTTGAAGCACAAGCTGGAATCAAGATTGCCAGGAGAAATATCAATAACCTCAGATATGCAGATGACACCACCCTCAAGGCAGAAAGTGAAGAAGAACTAAAGAGCCTCTTGATGAAAGTGAAAGAGGAGAGTGAAAAAGTGGCTTAAAGCTCAACATTCAGAAAACTAAGATCATGACATCTGGTCCCATCACTTCAAGGCAAATAGATGGGGAAACAGTGGAAATAGTGGCTAACTTTATTTTTGGGGGCTCCAAAATCACTGCAGATGGTGACTGCAGCTATGAAATTAAAAGACGCTTACTCCTTGGAAGGAAAGTTATGACCAACCTAGACAGCATATTAAAAAGCAGAGACATTACTTTGCCAACAAAGGTCTGTCTAGTCAAGGCTGTGGTTTCTCCAGTAGTCATATATGGATGTGAGAGTTAGACTATAAAGAAAGCTGAGTGCAGAAGAATTGATGTTTTTGAACTGTGGTATTAGAGAAGACTCTTGAGTCCCTTGGACTGCAAGGAGACCCAACCAGTCCATCCTAAAGGAGATCAGTCCTGGGTGTTCATTGGAAGGACTGATGTTGAAGCTGAAACTCCAATACTTTGGCCACCTGATGCAAAGAGCTGACTCATTGGAAAAGACCCTGATTCTGGGAAAGATTGAGGGAAGGTGGAGAAGGGGACGACAGACGATGAGATAGTTGGATGGCATCACCGACTCAATGGACATGAGTTTGGGTGAACTCTGGGAGTTGGTGATGGACAGGGAGGCCTGGCGTGCTGTAGTTTATGGGGTCGCAAAGAGTCAGACTCGACTGAGCGACTGAACTGAACTGAACATATTTCAACCTACTATCTTAACACTTTTAGAATATTTTTTCATGTGAAGCTTTTTCACATTGGACTTTCATGATCTTGTTTAGGAAAATATCAGATTATCTACCTTAAGCCAAAGGGATGGAGTGAGGATGAAAATTCTTAATATAGTTATTCTTTCAAGCAGTTACATTATTTCAGCTATTCTAGCTTTTACACAAGTTATACAGGTCAGAGCCCCGTTGTTCTTCAGGCAGTAATTTTATAAAGGCTTACATTATGTTGTTGGTTATTATATTAAACTCCAAAAATATGAGTTATGCTATGGAAATGTCTAGTATGCGTGACATTATATCCTATGA
Source organism: Giraffa tippelskirchi (assembly GCF_054371585.1). Taxonomy (NCBI): domain Eukaryota; kingdom Metazoa; phylum Chordata; class Mammalia; order Artiodactyla; family Giraffidae; genus Giraffa; species Giraffa tippelskirchi. The sequence continues at coordinate 70,628,123 of NC_137278.1, forward strand.
CATTTTCAAAATCTCAAAATTTTCCATCAGATAGAATTGTTATAAAATCAATTGGGGATAATTAGAAGGAGAGGAAATCACAAGGCTGGAATAGGAAAAGAAGGGAGAAGTAGAAAGTTCCAACTCTTTCACCATCCCCTGCAAAAAAAAAAAAAACCCACTATCTCAAGGGATCTTGCAAATGATAAAGGAAGTCGAGAAGAATACACCAGAACCTTAGACGTTTACTCTTGCTTCTCTAAAGAAGCAGAGTATATGTCTGAAAATATGATGGGACATAGAAAGCAAACCCATAAAAACAAAAAATTCATTAATATCTGGATAAAGGACTAGACTTGGAAAAGTGTCCCTCAATACATACGACATGTGCAACAAACCAAGACAGATCTGCAGGTTCACAGTTCAAACTGGAAGAGCGAGAGAGAACCCAAAAGGCTTCTGGTGAGCAGGGTCAGTAAATGGAAAAAAGAAGAGCTGCCATATTAATGGGTTAACATGTATTAAATGTCACTGAAAACTGAGTTTTCTAGATATTTGATTTCATTTTAATAATAAAAATTTTGACAGATTCTTCTTCAACTCAGTGGTTCTGACTGTATTTTTCCTATAAGGTTTTAAATTCATGGTTGGGGAAAGTGAAATTGGCTCAGTTGTGTCCAACTCTTTGTGACCCCATGGACTATACACAGTCCATGGAATTCTCCAGGCCAGAATACTAGAGTAGGTAGCCATTCCCTTCTCCAGGGGATCGTACCAAGCCAGGGATCAAACCCAGGTCTCCCACATTGCAAGCGGATTCTTTACCAGCTGAGACAACAGGGAAGCCCAAGGATACTGGAGTGGGTAGCCTATCTGTTCTCCAGCCATCTTCCCAACTCGAGAATTGAACCGGGGTCTCCTGCACTGCAGCTGGATTCTTTACCAGCTGAGCTACCAGAGGATAGAAACGTTTTTGTATGTAAAGTAACTATAATAAATGTGTATGTTTCTTGAGCTTTCTGCTTTGTTGATTCTGTGTCATTTGATCCACTGAAAAGCCCCAAGAAATGGGATTATATTTTGCTTTCCTCAACTGAAGAAACCTACAAACACTAAGGTTAAGTGGCTTGTCTACAACTTGTCACAAAGTCAAGAAGTGGCAGACATGGGACCAACACCAAAGTCACCAGCTTCTCAGACCTTCATCAGGTACCTATGTTCCTTCTGTAAAGTTAAAAAATAATTTCTCCACCTCAAACTCAGAATACCCAAAACAATTTTTTCCCTTAATTTTTCTATGGAACTCCTTAACCATGTGTCTTAAAATTACTCACAAGCTGTGGTATGATGAAAATTAAAATTACCTTTTACTCAAAGTACTGAATCAAAATTACAGCTCCTGTACTAAATCATTTGAGCTCTTGGACATGTCATTTAAGATCTCTAAGTTTTAGTCTATCTGTAAAATTACAATCAAAATACCATCCCTATGAGATCAAGTGGAATTAAATAATCCATTCAAAACCATTTTGTAAACTACAGATTATCACTAATAATTTACCATGTATGCTGAAGTAATTCTTTTTCAGAAAATGTCAGTGACTTCCTCTGCTTATGAAATAACATTCACCCTCTTATGCAAGGTACTAAAAGTCGTCTTTGATGTTCATTATCAATCTTTTTTTCTGCTAATAATAATAGCTAACATATATTGGGTTTCCCTGGTGGCTTGGGAGGTAAGAATTTGCCCGCAATGCCAGAGACTTGGGTTCATTCTCTGGGTCAAGAAGATCCCCTAGAGAAGGGAATGGCTACCCACTCCAGTATTACCCATTCCATAATTCCATGGAGAGAGAGGAGCCTGGTGAGCTACGGTCCATGTGGTCCACAAAGAATCGGACACTGCTGAGCGACCAACACTACTGGGCAATTACTCTGTGCCAAGGATATACTGAATATTTATTATCTCATGTAAACCTCATAGCAAGCTTGTACTAAAGGCATCGTTATTATTATCATTATTATCTCAATTTTGAAGCTATTAGTTGCTATCTGGGAGGCTCAAGAAACTTGTCCAACATATGCACAAAGAGGAAGGAAGGGAGTCAAATCCTGATTGATTCCAAAGTAAACTTAACAATCATATATTGGTAGTACTGCTTCTAAATACATCATTTTTCTTGGATATCACCTGGCCATAAATCACTCCCAATTCTCTGACAACTATCTATCACACTATGAAAAAGCTTGGTACAGAAGCTCACATAGATGCTGGACAATTACAGATGAATGCATAATCTGGGTAGACAGTGGCCAAGAGTACATTCTTTAAAATTATATGACCTTGGGTCAAACCAGATCTACCACAGACTAACACTGTGATCCTGAGAGTTATTCAGCCTCTGTTCTTTATCCTTAAAATGAGATAATAAAACAACTAACCTCAGGGTATTGCTATGAGAAGTAAATGAGTAAATGTAGGTTAAGCCCTAAGCATGATGTCTGGCACATAGATACTACTTATACAAGTTTTAGAGGTTTTGTTATCATTGCTATCCATCCCATCCCCATATCCACCACAGATCTGTATGCATGTACTTCACAAAATTATCTGCCTTTCTGCCTCATTCACTAGTTGACTGGACTAATTATTCAGACCTCAGCCAAAAAGTTGCTTTGTTAATGAATCAGTCTTTGATGTGCCTGCTATGTCCTCATTTTCTTGCACCCACTCAATCAAGCTCTTTTATTACATTCATAGTTCACTCTAATGTCTCCTTAAAGCATTTATCATAATTGTTGTTAAACAGTGAATTGGACTATTAGTCTTAAAATTTCTGGACCTCTTACCAGAATGTGCCCATGAGGACAGAGGCTATTGTCCACTGCTGTATCTGGAACAGTAAAGTGCTTGATACAAACCTATTGGATGAATGAATAATGAATGAATGAATCTCATATTCCTTTATTTTATCTATTTAATTTATGTACTGTCTCATGGTTTTAAAATCCATTTTGTCTTTTTCCCTATGAATTGTTCTGTTTGTATCATGCATATCCAAACTGCTTGGCCAACCTTAATTGACTAAAAATATTTATAGGAATTTCCCATCATTATATCTGTGCCAATGACAGCTAAATTGCCATTTTCTTCCTCCTTAAATATTAGATTTCTGAAATACAAGTAGATTAACTCAGCTAAGAAAACAAGAAATAGAAATCTTTTCATGTTATGCACAGTTTTTAAACTGCGTTTTGAATATGTTTCTCAAAATTTGCATAATCATTCATGAATCTCCTTTCATTTGAATACCACAGTAATGACAACTTAAGGAATATTGTTTGCTGTTTATTCAAGACAGATTTCATTTATCAAAGTAGATCTTTATGTGTAAACCATGTTCCATTCCATATATGGACTCAATTAGTAACATGATCATTTATACTGATGCCGTTTTGGAATTACGACTTGAAATGTACCATAGTAACTTCTGTAATCTTAACAAGCAGTGCTTTAATTTTTTAATCTGGTTACACAGGAGAAAGTAAATGGAGAAAGAAGCAGCAGGCAACAGAAGATGAGATGGTTAGATGTTAGATGAGATGGTTAGATGGTTAGACTCAAAATGCACACGAATTTGAGCAAGCTCCAGGAGATAGTGGAGACAGAGAAGCCTGGTGTGCTGAAGTCCACGGAGTCACAAAGACTCGAACACAATTTAGCAACTGAACAACAACAATTATACAGAAAGTATTTTAAAACTTGAAATCTCATGTCACACTTGATTTATCAATATTTCTGCTATTTATGGCTTAATACCTCAAGACTTCAAAACAAGGAAATAAGGTTGGCTGTGTGCCACTTCTAACCAAAGGTGAACTTTAATCCCTGGATAAAACTCCCTCTCTTCCTATGAGCTGACAACACAAAGAAGTTGTATCTTAACTGTGACCTGACGTATTAAGATTTTTAAAATTTATTTTGTACATGTGTTGCCCCGTCCCATGTACACCCATGGCTGACTCATGTCAATGTATGGCAAAAATCACCACAACATTGTAAAGTAATTAGCCTCCAATTAAAATAAATAAATTTTAAAAATTTATTTTGCAGTGAATATATTTGATTCTATTCATCATTTAATTTTACCATATTAGTGAGGCCACTGACAAAAGTAAACTCTCCCTTTAGAGTAGTATGAAGGTAGAAGCTCAAAAAAAAAAAACAAACCAGTTCCAGCTCTACTCCTCACTAGATGAATAAAGCCAAGTGTGTATATGATTTTTTGAATCCTTCTCACTCTGCAAAATGGGGCTAACAATAGTTCATGCCTTACAGAATTCTATGAAGATTCAGTGATATAGTGCTTTGAGGAAGTTTATCACAGATCCTGGCACAGAGGATCAATAAACACTCCAAAAACATTAATCATGATCATTTATTATTATTATTATACTTATGTGTGGATATCTGTGTCGTTCACATGGACACATTTATTCTCTTTACATGGATAAGTCTATTCTTCTCTAGATAGCACAGACTTTGGTGTCTGGCTGGCAATTGTTTTTTCAACCCTTTTTATGCCTTACACATGATTAATTATCAGTTAATTGAAAGTCGATGTGTTGATTTACCTTGTCTGCATTATTCACTTGCCTTCCAGAAAAGTAAACTGAACACATTCTTCTGTGTGATACTGGAGAAACAGAGGTGTCCAATGTGATTTTGTGGATGGCTTTTAACTCAAAATTTATCCAAAAAACTAGTATTTTTAATGCCATGGTTAAAGTCGAACTCGTAGAGAATTAGAGAGAAAAAAATAGCTCTGTATAATATTATACTTAAAGCATTTATGCCAAATAAGACATTCTCAAGTTAATTATCTAATCTAATGTAGTCACAGTTGAATTACTTTGGAAGTAATTAGGGGAACAAAGCATTGATAAGGTGTGTGTGTGTGTGTGTGTGTTTCCTGAATAATAGCATCTAAAACAGGTTATTTTCTTTGAATTTTAAAATGAAATTTAAAAACTTTCAAGATGGAAGCAATTATTTTTATGTATACTTATGGTATCTTAAACAATTGATCTAGAGGATTCTGCCACAGTCAAATTCATGTACTAGCAATGTCTTGAAATTGACACATTCTTTAATATTTAAATAGGCATTGATGGGAGAAGGAAAGATGTATTTTATTAAATTTAAGAATCAAAATAGTGGTCTTACTGGTTTCTCTTTACCATAATACTTTCCCAAACAGATATCCTCAAAGAAAAGTGCACTAGGAGACAATGCTACATGATGCAAATGTAGTAGCCGAGAGTGGTAAGGGTGAGGCTGATGAAGTAGGCTTCAGTCACGTGGTAAAGGACACTGGGTACCATGCTAAGGAGACTGAAGGCAATGTGGGTTTGAACAGGGTAATAACATGATCACATCTGCATTTCTGAAATCACTCTGGTGCCTAGGATAAGACTGGGGAGAAACTAGAAATGGGAGGAATAATTTGGAATTCAGATTAGGAGCTGGAAATGGCCAGAACTAGAGGTATAATAGTTCCTATGGGGAAAGGATGTAAGACACTATAGGATCTGTTTTTTGTTACCTTGGCAAGATGAGAAAAAGGAAGGAATCCTTCTATGATCTTATATAATTTGTATCATACAGGATGCTTACATATATTTGGCTGAAGCTCTATGTGATTATAAAATCTCAGCATAAAAAAATCTAAATAAATAAAAACAGACATCAAAGAACCTGGCCAAATAATAAGGAAAAAGAATTCTGAGAAATCAGGACATTCTACAAAGAGAACGTCTGGGGGTCAGGGAGAGAATACACACACACAAACACATAGACACACACAGACACAGGTGCGCGCAAGCACACACACACACACACACACAGATGATACATGTCGCAAAAGAATATAGAACATTCAAAAGTTTTCTAGTCTTAAGTAATTTAAAGGACAATGAGATAGCAATCTAAAAGGTAGCAGACTCAGATTCAGGAAAGAGAAAGTGATGAATTTTACCAATGTAATCAGCGGTGAAATGTTTTGTAATTTGTTATTATTATTTACAAATACAGCTGAGAAGCATAGAAGTCAGTCTTCTTGATAGGGGTTGAACAGGCATTGAAAGGTAGGAACAGATGAAGAATAAAACAAATAACTTGGTGTCAGGCTCATCATGTTGATCTGCTTGGACATTTCTGTAATAATAGTACTACTAATTGTAACAATACTATAATTATTTACTAATACTTCAACATACTATAAATTTGAAAAGGTGTACAGTATTGATGCATTAATCCATTGAGCTACTGGCAAACTCTTCTCTTTCTGATTTGACTGGCGCTTCTGAGAACATATTTTTCTTCAAGCATTGATGGAAACGAGATGGGAAATGACTGAACTCTATTTTCTTTAAGTATGGTAAATAAAGCTTTATTTGGGGAAATAATAAAGAGAAGTCTACTCTCAGGTTACTTTTTCAGAATAGCCAAATCCTGAAAAAGTATGATATCAAAGAAAATGCAAGATATGTTACTATATTCTCAGGAAAAAGAATTGATGCTCCGGTATTACCCAATCTATAGCAAGCTGATTGGCTTATGAAATGGGTTTTCACTTGATTTAAATGAAAGTGAAAACCTCATTTTAATTTATTGCACTTTATCTACCACACATAAATAGCTCCTTAAATTTATTACATAGTATCTACAAAGAGCACACTTGTAAAGGACCCACCTAGGCTTACTAAAAGGACTTACTTACTAAAAGGACTTCCCTGGTGGCTCAGAGGTTAAAGCGTCTGCCTCCAATGCAGGAGACCTGGGTTCGATCCCTGGATCGGGAAGATCCCCTGGAGAAGGAAATGGCAACCCACTCCAATATTCTTGCCTGGAGAATCCCACGGATGGAGGAGCCTGGTAGGCTACAGTCCATGGGGTCGCAAAGAGTCGGACACGACTGAGCGACTTCACTTTCACTTTCACTTTCAGGCTTACTAATGTCAGGAATAATCTCTATAGGTTGTTCTGCTTTTACAGCACTTCACAGTGACATGCTCAAAGAGTTTCAGTGGTTTGAATATATCACGTATCTGTACCTCAAAAGTGATAAGCTGCACAATGCACATATACAACCTAGAGGTTAGAAACGGGATGCCAAAGGTTAGTCTGAGTTAAGAAAAAGAAAAAAAAGTGCTCAACTAAAAAACAGGATAAGAAAGATGTGAAAATCTGGGAGTCATGCAAAATCACTCTTTATGTAAAAGTACTAAAATTTTCCAGCATATACAGTGCAGTGAAATTTGCATTAAACTGGTTTGAGCAACACTGAAAATTTAGTCTAGGTTTCACTAGTGACTCAAAACATGGACTTGTATGTGCCATGTAACTCAGTTTGTTCATCTACCTAAAAAGTACAAATGTTCTTGGAAGCAGAATAAACCACATAAAATCCTCAGGTATTAAAATGCATTTGGGAGGCCTCTTCAGGTCAAGAGTTTTGAAATTCAACATGTAAGACAAAATCCAAAAAGAAAAAATCCATTTTCTTCTGTTGGTCTACCACAGAAATCTAAGTATTCATCTCCCAGCTAAATACCCAGATTATCTTTCTACAGCTATCTACAGTTCATTATATGAAGACATTTTCTCATTTTCCTGATAAAATTTATTTTTGTCAACTACAGTTTGAATTTCTGTATCCTCTGCAATCTCAATACCAAAGCAATATTATTTCCAACTAGTCATAAACCGAGGAAGGCAAAAAGATGAGCGGGAGATGAGCAAAGGGCTTTGCTGTGGAATTTATTATCTTAAATGCCAGTGGTTTAGTTCCCAGATAGCTTGAGTATGATGTGATTTATCATATTCAGTACCATGAGGACTACAGAGATTTTACTAAATTCAGGGAGATAAGGCAGAAAACAACAACTACAATAACCACTAAAACATAAACTCAAATAGTATCAGGGATCTCTGAATGCCAGGGAAAGAAATGCATGGACCTAACAGTTACTATAAGGAGTAATCTTAGGGGATTTTTTACATTGTATCTATTTCACATCAACAGGGAGCAGAGCTGACCTTCATCAGTAGCTTCAAAAGCTGTTCAAAGTTCAAATAATAGGATTTTACACATGTAGAAAGAAGGACAAAGAACTTTTCAGTTACATACTCAATGACATCATAATTACTTCTACGGCTTTATACTAGTTATGATATACATTCCTTTCTTATAATGAAAGCCAAAATAGAAGTTTGTATATCCCTCACATAGCAACGGAGAAGGCAATGGCACCCCACTCCAGTACTCTTGCCTGGTAAATCCCATGGACGGAGGAGCCTGGTAGGCTACAGTCCATGGGGTCGCACAGAGTCGGACACGACTGAAGCGACTTAGCAGCAGTAGCAGCAGCAGCACGTAGCAAACCAAAATAAATGGCCTAGGGCTCAAATGATAGTATTACTCTATCAAGGACGAAGTCCCTTTCTTTACCATGGCTAAATTACCCTCATTGCATACCTGCCAATCTTAGATAACTTCTCTTCAACTTCTGCTAAGCCATTCACATTCAGCCAGAGGGAAAAGGTAATGAAAAAGGGAAGGGACAAGCATGATGCTTCTTTCAAAGGCACATCCCAGAAGTTATGATTACTTTGACTTAGAACCCACTGGCCAGGGCATAGGCACACTGGATGTGAGAGAGGCTGGGAACTGTCTTTATAGCGTGCAGTCATATGCCTCACTAAAAGTCTGTTCCTACAGAAGGGTAGAATCGCTATCACAGGGGCGACTATCAGTCTTTTCCACAGTCCACAGCTTATCCCTCCCCTGAAAGTTCAAATCCCTCTTCCCACACATCAAACCACAGCAGGAAGAGTCACACCTAGACCTGATGGAGAGCACTGCACATCACTTAGAGATGGACTTTGAACTGGATGCAATTTTGGGATTGTCTCCCTTGTAAAGGAAGTGAGTATTCTGAAGGAAACAATTCCTCTTAATGTGGCTTATGTTCACAGCATTAAAATATAAGAAGAATAGATTATTTTTTCCACCCTTACATCAATATAAAATGGTGGAATAGAAATAGCACAAATGCATTTAAAACTCTCTGCTGGGAGGAAGCATTGGAAATTCTTATCAGTCACTCAGCTATAGCAACCATCAAATCCCACTGGGCAAGAATGGTGAATAATCTGTTTTGTCACTGAATTAAGTTCCTTGGTTAACACATATGGTAGCTCATTATAATGCCCCTGGATATTGTCACTGTAGTCCTTGGTTTTGTCCTTTGGGAATTTTCCTTGTCCTTATCCTTCATAGTCAAAACTTTGGAGATTATATTCTTTTTAGAAGCTGGATATTTTGTGCAGTCCACATTATGATGCTACAGATTTGAGGCCAGAGTTTTGCTACAAGGTTAGAAAAATACCAAGCTTTTGTAGGTAGCTTGTAATTCTTTGGAAATACAAGTTTCTTACAAAAATTTAGTAGGCTTCTAGTCAATTTTGTCTCCATGTAATCATAAGCAAAAATGTCATTAAAAGATTTTTTATTCTTAAATACCCTGAGATCTTTAATTTACTAGACTCTTCTACTCTATCCTTAATGGATGGAGAGCCCCACATCTTAATCTGATTTATACCCCTGAGCTCATTTTCACTGCCTGGCTGAATTTTTTTTTTTTTCAAATTCAGAATTTCCTTTTCCTTTTTTAACTAGCATACGTTGCTTTAAAATGTTGTATTAGTTAATGTTGTACAACGAAGTGAATCATCTATATGTATACATATATGCCATCCCTTCCTCAGTGATCAATGCAAAGAAATAGAGGAAAAGAACAGAATGGGAAAGACTAGAGATCTCTTCAAGAAAATTAGAGATACCAAGGGAACATTTCATGCAAAGATGGGCACAATAAAGGACAAAAATGGTATGGACTTAATAGAAGCAGAAGATATTAAGAAGAGGTGGCAAGAATACATGGAAGAACTATACAAAAAAAAGGTTTTCATGATCCACATAACCATGATGGTGTGATTGCTCACCTAGAACCAGACATCCTGGAATATGAAGTCAAGTGGGCCTTAGGAAGCATCACTATGAACAAAGCTAGTGGAGATGATGGAATTCCAGTTGAGCTATTTCAAATCCTAAAAGATGATGCTGTGAAAGTGCTACATTCAAATATGTCAGCAAATTTGGAAAACAGCAGTGGCCACAGGACTGGAAAAGGTCAGTTTTCATTTCAATCCCAAAGAAAGGCAATGCCAAAGAACGCTCAAACTACCACACAATTGCACTCATCTCACACGCTAGCAAAGTAATGCTCAAAATTCTCCAAGTCAGGCTTCAACAGTACATGAACCGTGAACTTCCAGGTGTTCAAGCTGGTTTTAGAAAAGGCAGAGGAACCAGAGATAAAATTGCCAACATCCTATTGGATCATCAAAAAAGCAAGAGAGTTCCAGAAAAACATCTATTTCTGCTTTATTGACTGTGCCAAAGACTTTGACGGTGTGGATCACAACAAACTGTGGGAAATTTTTAAAGAGATGGGAATACCAGACCATCTGGTCTGCCTCCTGAGAAATCTGTATGCAGGTCAAGAAGCAACAGTTAGAACGGCACATGGAACAACAGACTGGTTCCAAATTGGGAAAGGAGTACCTCAAGGCTGTATATTGTCACCCTGCTTATTTAACTTATATGCAGAGTACATCTATGAGAAATGCTGGACTGGATGATGCACAAGCTGGAATCAAGATTGCCTGGAGAAATATCAATAACCTCAGATATGCAGATAACCACCCTTATGGCAGAAAGTGAAGAAGAACTAAAGAGCCTCTTGATGAAAGTGAAAGAAGAGAATGAAAAAGCTGGCTTAAAACTCAACATTCAGAAAACTATGATCATGGCAGCTGGTCCCATCACTTCATGGCAAATAGATGGAGAAACAGTGGAAACAGTGGCAGACTTTATTTTGGGGGGCTCCAAAATCACTGCAGATGGTGACTGCAGCCATGAAATTAAAAGACGCTTGCTCCTTGGAAGAAAAGCTATGACCAACATAGACAGCATATTAAAAAGCAGAGACATTACTTTGCAAACAAAGGTCTATATAGTCAAAGCTATGGTTTTTCCAGTAGGCATGTATGGATGTGAGAGTTGGAATATAAAGAAAGCTGAACACTGAAGAATTGATGCTTTTGAACTGTGGTGTTGGAGAAGACTCTTGCGAGTCCCTAGTGTTAGGGAACATTTAACAGGAGGCTTCCTCTGTGCTGTTTAATTTAATTTTATTTTTTTTTATATTTTAACTTTACAACATTGTATTTGTTCTGCCATACACTGACATGAATCCACCATGGGTACACATGCTTTCCCCCTCCAGAACCCCGCTTCCACCTCCCCCCCGCATCCCACCCCTCCAGGCCATCCCCGTGCACCAGCCCCGAGCACCCTGTATCATGCATCGAACCTGGACTGGCGATTCGCCTCACACATGATAATTTACATGCTTCCATGCCATTCTCCCATATCATCCTGCCCTCGCCCTCTCCCATAGAGTCCATAATACTGTTCTTTTTATCTGTGTCTCTTTTGATGTCTCACATACAGAGTTATCTTTACCGATTGATTAAATACCATATATATGTGCTAGTATACTGTACTGGTGTTTTTCTTTCTGGCTTACTTCACTCTGTGTAATAGGCTCCAGTTTCATCCACCTCATTAGAACTGATTCGAATGTATTCTTTTTAATGGCTGAGTATTTTGTGATCTGTCATGATTCCTCTGTTCCTTATTAATCCTTGAATATTCAAGGATTAAGAGGAGCTGGCAAGCCGCTCCCAGGGACTGAGGAATGCAGGCATTTCCTTCGTTAGCTTTTCCATATGGTGAAAAGTAACTATCTACGACCCTCTTCCTTTCTGATGTGGAAAGTGCTAGCCTTATGTTTCCTCGATAATTTGTAAGATTTTTGATCCTCAGCTTTGCTGAAAAAGCTACCTTGTAAGACAGTATATATACCCACACTATGTTGAATAAAACATCCTTGTTCCATCAGAGCTTGGGTCCCTGTGTCTTCATCTCTCTCTCTCTCTCTCCTTCAGGCTAATTCTTTGGAATGCAGAGGCCTGCCAAAGCTTGCTTACTAGCCTGGGCTTTCAAGACCTCCTCGAGAGGGTGCCCTGAGCCTACGTAAGCAGTGCAAACCCTTTGTCTTAGGGTTTTATTGGTCTTCTGTGTAAACCAGGGAATATCAGCCTCTTTCTTTCTTTTATTTTCTTATTGTCGACTCTGTACCACCAGGTTCCGGTCCATTCAAGGACCTCAACACCTAGGACTGCAAGGAAATCCAACTAGTCCATCCTAAAGGAAGTCAGTCCTGAATATTCATTGGAAGGACTGATGTTGCTGAAACTCCAATACTTAGGCCACCTGATGCGAAGAACTGACTCATTTGAAAAGACCCTGATGCTGGGAAAGATTGAAGGTGGGAGGAGAAGGGGATGACAGAAGATGAGATGGTTGGATGGCATTATCAACTTGACGGACATGAGTTTGAGTAAGCTCTGGAAGTTGGTGATAGACAGGGAAGCCTGGCGTGCTGCAGTCCATGGGGTCACATAGAGTCAGACATAACTGAAAGACTAAACTGACTGATGCCCTCCCTCTTGAAGCTCTCCTGCCCCTGAAAACTCTTAGGAGGAAATGCTTGGGAGAGACGAGGTTACAGTCTTACCTACATATAGGCTACCTCTTCCACCTGTTCCAACTAGCCTATACTGCTCTATCACTGACAGAACTTTAAAAAATAATAATAAATCAACAAAAAGAAACTAGCACAGAGTGATATTCCAAAGTTTTCCAACCAAATCTCCTATAATTATAAGCTCCAGTTGCAGGTCTGCTTTCCAAGGTATCTCAAGCAACTGTGTAATGAAGCATGTGTCTGCATAGCAAAGGTCTACCACCCCGCAGCCTCTCCAGCAATCACAGAAAAGAGAGCTGCACACTTCAGATTGGTTTTTTTAAAATGCTAGCATTGCTCTTCTAGGTACCATCTGTAACACAAATTCATAAATATTAGCGATAAGGGGAATCAAAGAATAGAGATATTTATATATTTCTCAATAATTGTCTAGACATCCAAAGTGAATAAAGAGAAAGTAAAAGAAAGGAAATAAAAATGAGAAGAGACATGTATTAGATAGAAAATAACCTAAAATAAGAGAGGAGGTCAACTAAGTCAAAAGTTGTTTCTTATAAATGACAAAACTGTGGTAAAATTGATTAAGCAAAATAGAGAAGGGAGACATGAATACATATCAGAATTTACTATTTAGACATAGTAGATATTTGCATGTATTAAGAGGTAATAAGAACATGTTACAAAATATGTCATTCCAGTAAGCTTTAAGCCCAAAAATAATGACCATTTTGTTAGAGAAATTAACATCAATCCTAATTCAAGAAACAAAAAAGTTCACAGACCTAAACCATTAAAGAAACTGAATTAGTCAAAAATGTTTGCACAAAGGAAAGTTAAGGCATAGGTAAGTTCTTCAGAGAGTTCTATCAAATATTTAAGAAAGAAAATCAAAATCTCTACATCTCTTCTAGTGAATAAGTATAAAGAGGGAACATGAACTACTCAAGTCATATAACGAAGCTGGCATTACTTTGGTACCAAACCTGACAAGATCATTTTGTGAATAAAAAGGACATTCCGATTTCACCTGTGAATACAGATGAAAATAACTCTAAAGATACTTCCAAGATATGCGAGGTATAATAATTTATGACCCAGCTGAGTTTATCCTAGGAATGACAATTATTTAACATTAGGAAACTAACAAATATATTTTTTCAGAATCTATGTAAGTGAAAAATTAAAGGTCTGGGTTGGGAAGAGAACAGTTTTACTTCACAATAGAGAAATCACAGCATCTCTTCTAAGACCTCAGACCATTCACAGACCTGGAACATGGTGCACCAAAGAGAGGTCTGATTTTTGTTGCCTTAAGTATATCCAGTATTTCTTTCTATCCTTCTACTAAGGGACCTGCAACTCCTTACCAAGTTGATTGTATCCAAGAAGGAGGAAGATAGACTTCTCTAGGGTGTGATGTCGGAGAAGGCAATGGCACCCCACTCCAGTACTCTTGCCTGGAAAATCCCATGGATGGGGGAGCCTGGTAGGCTGCAGTCCATGGGGTCGCTAAGAGTCGGGCATGACTGAAGTGACTTAGCAGCAGCAGCAGGCTGTGATGTTGATTCTGAACTGAGATAAACCTTGGAAAACAAAAACACTTCTGTGGCCTACCTATCAGAGGGTAGGCTTATGGAAGTCAGGAGAGAAGCAAAATTTTGGCCTAAATTTATTACATAGTGGATCCTGTGAATCTGCAACCGCACTTCATTGTTATTTCCTCAATTCCTAGATGCATCCAAATCATACTCAATGAGGAGAATCCTTACATGGTAGCACTGACCTGAGGGGTAAAGGCTACTAAGAAAGAACCAATAACATACTCTGGAAGTGGGACTTCCCTGGTGCTCCGGTAGTTAAGAATTCACTTTGCAATGCAGTGGGGATGCAAATTCAATCCCTGGTCAGGGAATTAGTGTCACATATGCTGCGAAGCAACTAAACCCTCGTACGGCAACTACTGAGCCCATGTGCTCAGGAGCCAGTGTGCCACAACTAGAGAGTACAGGTGCCACAAGGAAAGATCCTGCATGACACAAAGAAGATCTTATGTGCTGCAACTAACACATTGAGACAACCAAATTAATTAATAAATTAAAGAAAGAAAATGCCAGCCATCATTTTTTAAAAAATACTCTGGAAGTAACTCATCTTTCCTTTTAACTGGGACCATAATGTTTTATTTCCATATTATACAAGTTAATACAAAAACTTGTTTAAAAAAAATGAGAAAATATCATTATCTAGAGAGTAAAAAATGAAAATACTCTGTACTGCAGTACATTACCTCACTTACCTCCCCACAACTAACCATTAACAGTATTCACCAGAACTGGGAACTATGGGATCCACTTTTTTTTCCTTTAATGTGTAAAAAACACACAACATGAAATCTATTGTCAATAAATTTTTATATGCACAGTAAAGCACCTAACTATATGCATACTTCAGTAAAGCAGGTCTCTAGAATATTTTCATTTTGCATGACTAAAATGTTCTTATAATCATTGAACAACAACCCTTCCTTTCCTCCTCCCCACCCCTGGCAACCATTCTGCTTTCTGCTCTTATGAGTCTGATTACTGTAGATACCTAAGTGGAATCATGGATTATTCATCCTCCTATAACTGATTTATTTCACTTAGCATAATGTCCCCAAGGTTTATCCATATTATAGTACTTCCTTCTTTTACAAGGCTGAATAATATTCCATTATACATATAAACCAGATTTTCTTTATCCATCCATTCTTTGATAGACATTTAGGTTGGTTCCACCTTGTGGATATTGTGAATAATGCTGCAATTAACACAGGAGTACAATTATCTTAATTCTTTTGGATAAATACCAACCAGTGCAATTACTAGATCCTATGGTAGTCTTGTTTTTAATTTTTTGAGGAAACTCCAGATGATTTTCCATAGTGGCTACACCATTTTACATGCCTACCAATAGCACACAAAGGTTCTGATATTCCCTTATTCTTGTCAATACTTGTTATTTTCTGTTTTCTTGATCATGATCAATAAACAAGTATGAGATAATATCTTGTAGTTTTGATTTGCATTTTCCTGATGATTAGCAGTATTCAGCATCTTTTTAAACACCTGTTGGACTTTGTCGGAGAAGGCAATGGCACCCCACTCCAGTACTCTTGCCTGGAAAATCCCATGGATGGAGGAGCCTGGTAGGCTATAGTCCATGGGGTCGCTAAGAGTCGGACACAACTGAGCGACTTCACTTTAACATTTCCCTTTCATGCACTGGAGAAGGAAATGGCAACTCACTCCAGTATTCTTGCCTGGAGAATCCTAGGGACGGCGGAGCCTGGTAGACTGCCGTCTATAGGGTCGCACAGAGTTGAACACGACTGAAGCGACTTAGCAGCAGCAGCAGTTGGACTTTGTTGTCTTTGGGGAAATGCCTATTCAGGTCCTTTGTCCATTTTTAAATCAAGTTATTTGTTTTCCTGCTATTGAGTTCTATGAATTCCTTATTATATGAATACATTTAATATATTTATAAATGTCGTGTATATTTATAAATATATTAAAATATATTCATATATTTTGGGTATTAATGTATTATGTGATACATTGGTTGCAAATATTTTCTCCTGTTCTATAGGCTCCCTCTCACTCTGCTATTTTCTTTGCCACACAGAAGTTTCTTACTTTGATGTTGTCTCACTTGTCTATTTTTGCTTTTGCTGTTTGTGTTTTAGATGTCATATACAAGAAATCTTGCCAATATTAATGTTATAGAACCTTTCTCTATGGTTTCTTGTATGAGTTCTATAATTTTAGGTCTTACATACTTAAGTCTTTAATACATGGTGGATTAATTTTTGTGATGGTTTAAGATAAGGGTCCAAGTTCATTCTTTACACCTAGATACCAAATTCTCCCAATTCTATCTGTTGGAGATTGACTTTTCCCCATTGTGCAGTGTTATCAAAGAGCATTTGACTGTGTTCTGGGTTCTCTAGTCTTTTCCATTTGTTTAGTGTCTATTTCTGGGGAAGGGCACAGCAATCCACTCCAGTATTCTTGCCTGGAGAATCCCATGGACAGAGGAGCCTTGCAGGCTGCAGTCCATAGGGTCGCACAGAGTCAGACACGACTGAAGTGACTTAGCATGCACATGTGTCTATCTTATGCCAGTTCTGTACTTCCATTACTGACCCACAATGAATTGGTGACTCCTCAATGGGTCTGTTGCTTGGAGTCACAAATGCAATTTGAATGAAACCGGGTTTGGTATAGCAGAGCAGAAACTTTATTCAGGATCAAGGAATTGAGAAGGAAGAGCTTTGCTCTAAAAATACCTTCTCTTCAAAGGGAAGAGAGTAAGAGAATTTTAAAGGGTAGGAGGCAGACACATCATCAGGGACCAGGAAAGGGGTGGAAACTTCCAGGGGCAGCTAGGGCATGGGCAGTCTTTGACACTTCTTCGCACAGGGAATCAATGCATTGTGCCTAGCAGATTACAAATCCTCCCACTTTGGGTGGAGATCTTAGCATGATAATAAGGCAAAGGTAACATCTGGACATCTTAGTACCAAAGAATGTGCTAATCACAGGACAACTGCACTGATATCCCATGCTAGTATGGTCATGCTTAAAACCTTGCATGCTAGGCTTCAGCATTATGTGACTCAAGAAATTCCAGATGTCCAAGCTGGGTTCAGCAAAAGAAAAGGAACTAGAGATCAAATTGCCAACAGTCCCTGGATTATAGAGAAAGCAAGGGAATTTCAGAAGAACATTTACCTCTGTTTCATCAACTACGCTAAAGCCTCTGACTATGTGGATCATGACAAACTGTGGAAAGCTCTTAGACAGATGGGAATATCAGACCATCTTACCTGTCTCCTGAGAAACCTGTATATGGGTCAAGAAGCAGAAGTCAGAACCCTGTATAGAACA
This sequence comes from Giraffa tippelskirchi, assembly GCF_054371585.1. Taxonomy (NCBI): domain Eukaryota; kingdom Metazoa; phylum Chordata; class Mammalia; order Artiodactyla; family Giraffidae; genus Giraffa; species Giraffa tippelskirchi. Next base: position 70,645,771 of record NC_137278.1, read on the forward strand.
ACCGGTTGGTTCAAGATTGAGAAAAGAGTATGACAGAGCTATATGCTGTTACCCTGTTTGTTGAATCTATATGCTGAGCACATCATGAGAAATGTCAGGCTGGATGAGTTACAAGCCAGAATCAAGTGGGTGGGAGAAACATCAACAACCTCAGATAGGTGGATGATACCACCTGAATGACAGAAGGTGAAGAGGAACCAAAGAGCCTCTTGATGAGGGTGAAGGAGGAGAATGAAAGAACCATTTTAAGACTAAATATTTAAAAAAAATAAGATCATGGCCTCTGGCCTCATTACTTCATGGCAAATAGAAGGGGAAAAGGTGGAAGTAGTGACAGATTTCCTCTTCTTGGGCTCTAAAATCACTGTGGACAGGTGACTGCAACCATGAAATCAGAAGATGATTACTTCTTGGCAGGAAAACTATGACAAACCTAGACAGTGTGTTGAAAAGCAGAAACGTTACTCTGGTCCATATAGTCAAGGCTATGGTCTTCCCAGTGGCCATGTATGGTTGTGAGAGCTGGACCATAAAGAAGACAGAGTGCCAAAAAGTTGATGCCTTAGAACTGTGGTGCTGGAGAAGACTCCTGAAAGTCCCTTGGACAGCAAAGAGATCAAACCTATCGATCTTAAGGAAGATAAATCCTGAATATTCACTGGAAGGACTGATGTTGGAGCTGAAGCTCCAGTATTTTGGTCATCTGATGCAAACAGCTGACTCATTGGAAAAGTCCCTAATGCTCAAAAAGATAGAGGGCAAAAGGAGAAGAGGGCGTCAGAGGATTAGATGGCTGGACAGCATTACCAGTGCAATGAAGATGAACTTGGGCAAACTTTGGGAGATGGTGAGGGACAGAGAGGCCTGGTGTGCTGCAGTCCATGGGGCTGCAAAGAGTAGGACACGACTAGGTGACTGAACAACCACAATAACATCTGGACACCTCCAGGTCTCATCAGTGCAGCAGGTGCATTTTCGTGGTCAAGTCAGAGCCAGTTTAGGGTGGTTGACCACTGTATTTTTTGAAAGCACAGCTACAAAACATCTGCCAAATATTGGGTGCTTTTGAAACAAACACAAAGATAAATCAAGGCAAGGATCCTTCAGCTCTTGTGGGCTGCTATGGGTGACATCTTGATTACTATAACTTTGATATTTGTTTTGCAGTCAAGAAGCATTGAGGCCTCCAGAACTGTTCTTTTTTCTCAAGATTAATTTGGGTATTCAAGGTCCTTTATGTTTCTCTATTAGTTTTAGGATCAATTTTTCTATATCTGCAAAAATATGCCACTGGGATTTTGATACAGCTTGAGTTGAATCTATAGATTGGTTTGAGCAGTATGGACATTTTTAACAATATTAAAACCTCCAACCCATGAACACAGAATTTATTTCCATGTATCTATGTCTTCCTTAATTTTTCAGCAATGTTTTATAGTTTTTAGTGTACAAGTCTTTTGTGTCCTGTGTTAATTTCTAAGCATTTATTAATGTTGATGTGATTGTAAATGGGATTATTTTGTTAATTACCTTTCCAAATTATTCTTGCTAACGTCTTCAGCAAATCTGGGATAGCACCAAGCTACCCAACTCTCTATTGTTCTCAGTGGACCCTAGGCAGTGAGAGGATACAGGGCCCAATTAGAGCTCTGAGACAGGCATGACAGAAACCAGTCTCTCGAAAGCCCCCTGAGAAGATGGAATGTTGGACTTATGTGCTAACTCTTTCTCTGTCCAGGGAGAAACAAGGGTTTTCTTCTTATTCTATGCTGAGTAGTGGGGTGGAGGGGAAATTATGGCTACTAAGTGAGTGCCAGTCGAAACCATCACCTTTATTCTTAGCAGCCTCTAACCTGGCACCCTTTCCTATCTGTGCTTAGATTCAGAAAAAACAGAAGCCAAAGAGTCACTTTAACACATGTTTTCTGATTTCTCATAAAGGGAACTGGTTCATGTACTTGTTGAGTTGGAAGAGTTCTCACTGGAGGACAGAATGGCAAACGACTCCAGTATCCTTGCTGCAAAACCTCCATGAACACGATAAAGAGGCAAAAAGATATAACACTGAAAAATGAGCCCCCAGGTTATAAGGTGTCCAATATGCTACAGGGGAAGAGCAGAGGGAAATTCGTAATAGCTTTAGAAACAATGAAGTGGTCGGAGCAAAGTGGAAACAACGCTCAGTTTTGGTATGTCTGGTGGTGAAAGTAAAATCCGATGCTATAAAGAACAACACTGCATAGGAACCTGAAATGTTAGGTCTATGAATCAAGGTAAATTAGATGTGCAAGCTGGAGAAAGCAAGAGTAAACATTGACATCTTAGGAATCAATGAACTAAAATGGATGGCAGTGGGCAAATTTAATTCAGATGACCATTATATCTACTACTGTGGCAAGAATCTCTTAAAATAAATGGGATAGTTCTCATAGTCAACAAAAGAGTCTGAAATGCAGAACTTGGGTGTAAACTCAAAAACGACAGAATGATCTCTGTTCATTTCCAAGGCAAACGATTCAATATCACAGTAATCCAAGTCTATGTCCCAACCACTGATGCGGAAAAAACTGAAGCTGACCAGTTCTATGAGAACCTACAAGACCTTCTAGAAGTAACACCAAAAAAATGTCCTTTTCATTACAGGGACTGGAATGCAAAAGTAGGAAGTCAAGAGATACCTGGAGTAACAGGCAAGTTTGGCCTTGGAGTCAAAATGAATCTGGGCAAAGGCTAACAGAGTTTTGCTAAGAGAATGCATGGGTCATAGAAAACACCCTTTTCCAACAACACAAGAGATGACCACACACATGAACATCACCAAATGGTCAATACCAAAATCATATTGATTATATTCTTTGCAGCCAAACATGGAGAAGTTCAATACAGTCAGCAAAAATAAGACTGGGAGCTGACTGTGGCTCAGATCATCAGACCCTTATTGCAAAATTCAGCTTAAACTAAAGAAAGTGGGGGAAATCACTAGGCCATTCAGGTATGACCTAAACCAAATCCCTTATGATTATAGAGTGGAAGTGATGAACAGACTCAAGGAATTGGATCTGGTAAACAGAGTGCCCGAAGAACTATGGACAGAGGTTCATAACACTGTATAGGAGGCAGTGACCAAAATCATTCCAAAGAAAAAGAAATGCAAGAAGGCAAAGTGGTTATCTGAGGAAGGCTTACAAATAGCTGAGGAAAGAAGAGAAGTGAAAAGCAAAGGAGAAGGGGAAAGATATACTCAACTGAATGCAGAGTTCCAGAGAACAGCTAGGAGAGATAAGAAGCCTTTTTCAATGAACAAGGCAAAGAAACAGAGGAAAACAACAGAATGGGAAAGACTAGAGATCTTTCCAGACAACTGAAGATATCAAAGAAATATTTCATGCAAGGATAGGCATGATAAAGGACAGAAATGGTAAGGATCTAACAGAGGCAGAAGAGATTAAGAAGAGGTGGCAAGAATACATGGAAGAACTGTACACAAAAGTCTTACTGACTGGGATAACCTCAATGGTGTAGTCACTCACCTACAGTCAGACATTCTGGAGTGTAAGCCACATGGGTCTTAGGAGGCATTACGACGAACAATGCTAGTGAAGATGATGGAATTCCAGCTGATCTATTTCTAACCCTAAAGATGATTCTGTTAAAGTGCCGCATTCAATATGCCACCAAATTTTGAAAACCCAGCAGGGGCCGCAGTACGGGAAAAGGTCAGTTTTCATCCCAATCCCAAAGAAAGGCAATGCCAAAGAATGTTCAAATTACCGTACAATTACACTCATTTCACATGCTTGCAAGAGTATGCTAAAAATTCTTCAAACTAGGCTTCAGCAGTATGTGAATTCAGAACTTCCAGATGTACAAGCTGGGTTTAGAAAAGGGATGGGAACCAGATATCAAATTGCCAACATTCACTGGATCATAGAGAAAGCAAAGGAATTCCAGAAAAACATCTACTTCTGCTTCATTGACTAATTGAAAGCCTTTGACTGTGTGGATCACAACATACTGGAAAATTCTTAAAGAGATGGGAATACCAGACCATCTTACCTGTCTCCTGAGATACCTGTATGTGGGTCAACACTGGTTTCATTGAGGACACACAGTCTAAAATTGTCTTTTGTTTCTTGTAGTAGATCCTTTTCTCCAGTGTGCTTATCCTTTACAACTTTCCTCATTTATTACAAAATCTTCTACATACTCCATGTTGTTGCTGTTTTTCCTTTTCTCTTTACTCCCTATAAAACAAATATATATATATGGATGTGTGTGTGTGTGTGTGTGTGTGTGTGTGTACAGGCTTCCCAGGTGGTGCAAGTGGTGAAGAATCCATGCAGGAGACCTATATATAGTCAAGTTTGCATTGCCCAGACAGCCTTTACCTAGCATGGTTTTGCTGAAATGTGGTGAGATATTCACCTGTTTCCATTTCCTGTTTCTCAGAGTGTCATGAGGGAAATTTATTCCTGGATAGTTGGAAATAGTTTGAAATTCTTATTTTTCAAAAGTAATTCATAAACACTGTAAGTTTCACAATTCAGTGCTCCATATACTCTTTGTGAATCAATCACAAAATCACAGCAGGCAACAATTATATGTCAACTCTAGAAGCTGATGGCTCCAGCATGGATATAAAGAGTAGGATATTGAGAAGATAGTGACGCGGCCTGGCAGGTGAGCTCTGGCTATCTCAAAAGATAGCTCTGTAAAGTACTGGATTATTGCTACATTTTCTTTTCATCTGCAAAGGACTCAAGGCTCTGATGTAGTAATTAACTGTGATTTATGTGAGGAAACCATCTAACATGTTCCTTTAGTCTGACTGCTGTATTTCACATGCATGAGTCTCCCAGGAAGCCCTTCTCAATTTGGTTTGTCTGCAGTGTAACTAGGGGGGTCATTTCTATGACAATGACCCTAATAACAATGAAGATGAACAATGAACAATGTAGCATTGTTCTAAATGAACAACACTCAAATGTTAACTGCTTTCTATTAGCATATAATTTATATTTGATAGGCTTTGTTGTCAACACTATTTGAACTTTCCAATTATTTTCTGTTATTTTATCTTTCCATGGGAACATCCCCCAACTTACACATTTAGGGAAGATTAATTCTAGTTTCCTGATCTCTGCCTTGAAAACACCTGATTTAGTAAAAATGAGATGAAACCTAGAAACCAGTATTTTTAGCAAGTCCCCAAAATGTTTGAGATGGGAGGGCAGTGGTCTGCACTTGGAAAAAACTATCTTAATTTGATGATATCTTCACACTTCCAGATGTTTCATAACACATAGAGAAACATCTGCCTTGTTGACCATATTTTCCAGGTTGCTTCAAGATCCTGGGTTTTCATGTAGTACAGGTTGAGTATAGACACGTATGAGAACCTCCCACCTTGCAGCCATAGAGTTATGGCAGTCATTTTATCTGTAGCAGGACCGTCAAAAGATTTGAAGTGGTAATTGTTACTCCTTCGGTCTGAAATGGTCTTTCTCTGCTGCTGAAAAGCTCTGAGGAAGAGGTAGAACTGTCACCATTTTTTGAAAAAAAAAAAAAAAATGTTCCCTGTTTGATTTTTAGTGCTGAAACTCCACAGATCATTAGCAACAAAGAACAAGTGTATTAGTGCTGGGTGGTACTTTCTTTGACAAAGTGTGGTTTGAAATACAGGCAAATAGGAGGTAATGATAAGCAACGATCCCTTGATGAAATTTTGTTCTACTGCCATATGGCTATAAAGTACGCTGCTCTAAAAAACTAAGTCCCTTTTTGTATTTATTAATATTTTCAATTCATACCCAGAGTAACAAGTTTCACGTTGTTACTTCCTGTTAAACGATATTTTGTTTAATTTTTTCTCTTAAATACTTATATATGAAACAAGTTTCAGAGTTAATACTCAAGAAATTAAGTGTAATTTCTGGCTTAAGTAATATTCAATAAATTTTGTTTGGATTCCACCAGAGCATCTGTTCACCATTTTCTGGGATTCTGGAACACCAAGACTACTCTATGGGGATTCAGCTCAATTAAAATGGACCTTGTAAGATAAATTCACCTCTGAAGGATAAGTCTCATATAGTTTGTCTGTATTTCACCACAGACTCTTGTGCATCACTTTGGAAAAGTTTACTCAACTAGTAATGGTTACCCAATTCCCAACTGAAAGTGTTAGTCGCTCAGTCATGTCCTACTTTGCAACTTCATGGACTGTAGCTTGCCAGGCTCCTCCATCTATGGAATTCTCCAGGCAAGAATACTGGAGTGGGTAGCCATTTCTTTCTCCAGGGGATCTTCCCGACCCAAGGATCGAACCCACATCTCCTGCATTGCAGGCAGATTCTCTACCGTCTGAGCCACTGGGGAAGCACAATTCCTAATTATGCTACTTCAAATAATCACTGTTAACTTGACTACATTTTATTTAGGAAAAGGCTATAGCTTTTATTACACAGATTCTATTCTATCTTTTACCACAGTTATTTATATCCCTAGCTTTTTCTTTCCTACTAAATATTGAGGTCATGTACTCTCTGGACATCCTTATATTTTTCCTGCATTTACACAGTCTTTTGCATATAGTAGATGCTCAAGATATATTAAATGATTTGACTGTGTCTATTTCTGGATTGACTTTACTTTTATAATGATGATTCATGTTTTAAAGATTTTTATAGAAAACTCCATTATCATAATTGTAAATTTTATCTCAAAGGAAGATTAACAGTATTTTGCTTAAGAATTCCTCTTATAAGTGAAAGCCAAGCCTACCATATCTACAAATAAAGAACTAGATACTTGTAACTAGATTTCCAATTAAAACCAAAGCAAACCTGAGATATGTAAGAATATTTATGAGAGGAAAGGAGGTCAGGCTATTTTAGTGTATTGGTAAATGAAGTTCTAACTGATAAAAGGATCAAGAATTAGAAGTAATAACTTTTTAAAAAAAATCTATTTTACAGCTTATATCCTATATGGCATATCTATTCAGTATCTATTGTTTATCTGAAAAGAGCACTTTAAGTTTACTATCCACTTATATGATGGGTTATAAAACAAATCAATATATCATCGACCATAGACACTTATCAACAGCTTGATACTGGCACACCAATGCACAATACTATACACAAAAATGTGTCCATCCATTAGCTAAGGTCCCACAGAATTTCCAGGAAATGAGTGACCTCAAAATACCATGTGCCTACTAAGTCTGGCTTTGCTTAAGCTGGCAGGTCTCATTTTGGGATGTGGGCTTTTCCACAGTGCTTTTCAGACCTTCCCCAGGTAAGCCAGCTTGCTACCACTGCTCTCTGTGCACAGTCTGGTTCTGCCCTGTCTGTAATTGTGCTGTGGCCCCCACTTAATAAAGCACCCCTCCTGCTGCCTTTGAGCCAATCAGCTGGCAGTTGTTTAGGTATTCTGTTATCATCCATCTCTCCATATATCCTACCCAGAAGAGTTATGCTTTAATATGTTTTGCTTCAAAGTGCATAGACTGGCTGCCCTCTAGGATCTCATTATCAGTGATCCTGCCTCACCATTTAACTAAATAGCACTTCCCAATAAGGCTTCTCTGGAAACCATTTATAGAGTCCCCAGACACATGGGCTCTTGTCACTCTATACACAATTGCAGAACCATAGACTTTCAGTTTCATTCAGAGTTTTGGGCAAACTGAGCTAGACATCTCTCTCCCCACTGATCAGAAAACACCATGATATGCCTGGCTCCTCTGCCTGAACAATTTCTATATGTTTACTAAACACCAGTTTGTGTCAGACATGTGTTATGTTTGGGATACTCACTCAAACATAATTAAGTCTGTGCCTCAAGCACCACATTATCTTGTAATTACAATAAATGCTATAATAAAGATTTGTCTAATATATTTTGGAAGTACAGAGGAAGAGGACCTCTGCTTAACAGAATAGGAAGAAAAGTAAAGCAAAGATGAAATAGGCATTTAGGAGGTAGACCATATAAAAGGTATTGACAAAATGGCCCATTCCCACCAAGACTGGGAAATAAATGCTAAGAAAGGATGTGTCTTCCTAATGAAAGTTCAGTAGAGATGATCAATAAAGAAGTATGGTTTAGATCTTACAGACTATGATTTATCTCAATTCATCCATAGTGTAAGAGCTTAATCCTATAAATGTACCCATTAATGAAAATGTCCAAAGAGAGTAAGTGATTTTCCTATTGTACATAACTAGTTAATAACATCTTCAGGTCTAAAATGTAAATTTCCTGACTGAAATGGTTAATAAAAAAGAAGGGGTCATATCCTAGTGTTAGAATGTTCTGAAACGTATATGTTCCCTTCTCAGCCTCTGCAGAGATCCTTTTAATACATAACATATAGAATTCAGGATTTGGAATTACATTATTTCTCACATACTAACACTGGGAATACCAAATGACTAAGTCTTCCAATTATAGTGAATGAGAAAAGTAATGACATTAATTCCTTCTTTAGTCATTAAGACCATAATTTATAACAAATTAAAGCCCATCTCAAAATCTGAATAATACCTATTATGTTTTTTATATAAACAAAGTAAACAGTTAAAAATATCATATCAATTGGGAATAGTTTTCACCTTATTTAACTTTTCTATGGTCTCTGGCACTGTTGATTACACGTCTTCGATTTTCAAAATTGTTATTTATGTTGATATTTTGGATTCCATTCTACTACTTTCTCTTGCCTTTATCTTACCTTCTGTTTGTGTCTTCTCACCGATCATTTAGGATTCCTTTTTCTCTTTTCTTTCCTTAAGTCTTGATGTTCACCTGGTCTCTATCCTCAGCTTCTCCCCCCCGTTTTTTTTTTTGTGTGAGGAATTTTACCTAAATGTGTATCTTCTCAAAGAGCTATTTTTCACTGGATCACTTTGCCAACACTAGAAAGTATCCAACTGTCATTTCTATTTGTGTAGAAAGTAGGGAAAAGGTAAAATTTAGCTCTTGGTGATGAGGGGATGAGTGAATGGGAGGTGTCTAAGATGACTTCCAGGTTTTGGACTTGGATAGAAACAAAAGAAGCAGATAATCTGAACAGACCAATCACTAGAAATTAAATAGAATTTGTAATTAAAAAACAAACTGGAGCCCATTATACAGAGTGAAGTAAGCCAGAAAGAAAAACAACAATACAGTATACTAATGCATATATATGGAATTTGAAAGATGGTAACGATAACCCTATATGCGAGTCAGAATAAGAGACACAGATGCATGGAACAATTTTATGGACTCTGAGGGAGAAGGTGAGGGTGGGACGTTCTGGGAGAATAGCATTGAAACATGTATATTATCGTATGTGAAACAGAACACCATTCCATGTTCGATGCATGAGACAAGGGCTCAGGGCCGGGGCAATGGGATGACCCAGAGGGATGGGATGGGGAGGGAGGTGGGTGGGGGGTCCAGGAAGGGGAACACATGTAAACCCATGGCTGATTCATGTCAATGTATGGCAAAAACTATTACAATATTGTAAAGTAATTAGCCCCCAACTAAAATAAATAAATTTATTAAAAAAAAAATAAAATAAAATAAAAAAAAACAAACAGAACAAAACAAAATTCCCTTCAAAAAAAGTCTGGGACCAGATGGTATCACTGAGGAATTCTACCAAACATACAAAGAAGAACTCCTACTATTCTCAAACTCTTCCAAAAGACTGAAGGGGAGGGAACTCCTAAAGTTATTCTATGAAGGCACCATCACCCTGATATCAAAACCAGACAAACACATGACCAAAAAAGAAAATTACAGGCTAATATCTTTGCTGAAAATAGATGTATAAAATGCCTCAACAAAATGTTAGCAAAGAGGATTCAACAACACAAACATCATATACCATGATTAAGATGGATTCATCCTAGAGTCACAAGGCTGGTTCAACATATCCAAATCAATCAATGTGGTACTACATCAACAACAACAAAAAGACAAAAACCACATGATCATTTCAATAGATGATGAAAAAGCATTTGATAAAATTCAATATCCACTCATGATTTAAAAAAAAAATCTTTCACCAAAATGGGTACAGAGGGAGCATAATAAACACTATGGCAAAGCCACAGCCAACATAATATCAATTGGTGAAAAGTTGAAAGATTTCCTGCTAAATTTCTCAAATAAGACAAGGTACCCACTCTCACTACTTCTATTCAAGATAGTACTGAAAGTCCCAGTCACAGCAATCAAACACGAAAAAGAAATAAAAGGTAGCCAAATCAAAAGGGATTATATGCCATTATGTGTAGACGACATGATCCTCTATAGAGAAAACACTAGAGACTTCATTCAAAAACTACTAGAACTAAAAAATGAATTCAGCAAGGTAGCAGGATACAAGATTATACACAGCCCCTACAAGGGCTTAATTTCTAAAACATACAAAGAGCTAATACAACTCAATCTCAAAAAAGCAAACAATCCAATAAAAAAATGGGTAGAAGACTTAAAAAGTAATTTCTCCAAAGATAACATATAGATGGCCAACAGGCACATGAAAAGATCCTCAACATCATCTCTTATCAGAGAAATGCAAATCAAAAATAAAATGACGAATCACCTTATACCAGTCAGAACGGTCATCATGAAAATGTCTACAAACAATAAATGCTGGAAAGAATGTGGAGAAAGGGAAACTCTCCTATACTGTAGGTGGGAATGTAAATCGGTGCAGCTACTATGGAAAATAGTCCAGATGTAGCTTAAGAAATTAGAAAGAGAATTACCATATGATCCAGCTATCCCACTCCTGGGCATATACTCAGAAATGATGAAACTTTGAATTTGAAAAAATATATGCACCCTAATATTCATAGCAGCACTATTTACAATAGCTAGGACATGGAAACAACCTAAATTTTCATTGACAGATGAATGGATAAAGAAGATATGGTATATATACACAATGGAATATTATTCACCCATTAAAAAGAATGAAATATTGTCACTTGTAGCAACACAGATTGACCCAGAGAGTATCATACTAAGTGAAGTAAATCAGGCAGGGCAAGACAAACATTACATGATATCACTTATATGTGGAATCTTAAAGAAAAGATACAAATGAATTTATTTACAAAATAAACTCCCAGACATAGAAAACAAATGCATTGTTACCAAAGGGGAAAGGGGAAGTGGAGGGATAAATAAGAAGTATGTGCTTAAAAATCAATATCAAAAAAACTAAGATCATGGCATCCGTCCCCATCACTTCATAGCAAATAGAAGAGGAAAAGGTGGAAGTAGTGACAAATTTCCTTTTCTTGGGCTCTAAAATCACTGTGGACAGTGAGTGCAGCCATGAAATCAGAAGATGACTGCTTGGCAGGAAAGCAATGACAAAGCTAGACAGTGTGTTAAAAAGCAGGGACATTACTCTGCTGACAAAGGTCCGTATAGTCAAGGCTATGGTCTTCCCATTGGTCACTTATGGTTGTGATAGATGGACTGTAAAGAAGGCAGAGTGCCAAAGAACTGATGCCTTTGAACTGTGGTGATGGAGAAGACTACTGAGAGTCCCTTGAACAGCAAGGAGATCAAACCAGACAATCGTAAGACAAATCAACCCTGAGTACTCATTGGAAGGACTGATGCTAAAGCTGAAGCTCCAGTATTTTGGTCACCTGATGCGAACAGCCAACTCATTGGAAAAGTCCCTGATGCTGGGAAAGATTGAGGGCAGAAGGAGAAGAGGGCATCAGAGGATGAGATGACTAGATGGCATCACCCATGCAATGGACATAAACCTGGGCAAACTTTAGGAGATGGTGAGGGACAGGGAGGCCAGGAGTGCTGCAGTCCATGGGGCTGCAAAGAGTTGGACACGGCTGGGCAACTGAAAAACAACAACAACATAGGATTAACAGATACCACTATGTATAGACAAGCAACAAGTATTTAGTGTATAGCACATGAAGCTATATGCAATATCTGGTAACATTCGCTGGATCATCGAAAAAGCAAGAGAGTTCCAGAAAAACATCTATTTCTGCTTTATTGACTATGCCAAAGCCTTTGACTGTGTGCACCACAATAAACTGTGGAAAATTCTTAAAGAGATGGGAATACTAGACCACCTGATCTGTCTCTTGAGAAACCTGTATGCACGTCAGGAAGCAACAGTTAGAACTGGACATGGAGCAACAGATTGGTTCCAAATAGCAAAAGGAGTACGACAAGGCTGTATATTGTCACCCTGCTTATTTAACTTATATGCAGAGTACATCATGAGAAACGCTGGGCTGGAAGAAACACAAGCTGGAATCAAGATTGCCAGGAGAAATATCAATAACCACAGATATGCAGATGACACCACCCTTATAGCAGAAAATAAGAAGAACTAAAGAGCTTCTTGATGAAAGTGAAAGAGGAGAGTGAAAAAGCTGGCTTAAAACTCAACATTCAGAAAACTAAGATCATGACATCTGGTCCCATCACTTCATGGGAAATAGATGGGGAAACAGTGGCTGACTTTATTTTTGGGGGCTCCAAAATCACTGCAGATGGTGATTGCAGCCATGAAATTAAAAGACACTTACTCCTTTGAAGAAAAGTTATGACCACCTAGACAGCATATTAAAAAGCAGAGACATTTCTTTGTCAACAAAGGTCTGTTTAGTTAAGGTTATGGTTTTTCCAGTAGTCATGTATGGATGTGAGAGTTGGATTATAAAGAAAGCTGAGCACACAAGAATTGACGCTTTTGAACTGTGGTGTTGGAAAAGACTCTTGAGAGTCCCTTGGACTGCAAGGAGATCCAACCAGTCCATCCTAAAGGAGAGCAGTCCTGCGTGTTCATTGGAAGGACTGATGTTGAAGCTGAAACTCCAATACTTTGGCCACCTGATGAGAAGAGCTGACTCACTGGAAAAGACCCTGATGCTGGGAAAGATTGAGGGCAGGAGGAGAAGGGGACGACAGAGCATGAGATGGCTGGATGGTATCACCGACTCAATGGACATGAGTTTGGGTAAATTCCAGGAGTTGGTGATGGACAGGGAGGCCTGGCGTGCTGCGGTTCATGGGGTCGCAAAGCATCAGACATGACTGAGTGACTGAACTAAACTGAGTAACTTATAATGGAACGGAACCTAAAGCTGTACCCCTGAAACCAACACAATTTTGTAAATCAACTATAGTTAAACAATTATTTTAAAAAGATGCTTACTGTCTACTGGAAAGAAACACAGTTGTACACTGCAGAGTAAAAGGTGGTATGATGGGTGTCAGAAGAGTGGTATATCCAAGTGTGACATAGACAAGATAAATAAGGCAAGGTTTGTTTAGACAGGAAAGAGGATTGTTGGGAAAGTATTGTTAAGAAAACCTCCTAGAAGAGAGGACACCTCCAACTACCATTGACATATAATTGGGATTTACTTGTTAAAGAAGGGAGAAGCCAAAAGGAACAGCAAGGTGAAAGACACTAAAGCATATGGCTGTATGATGTGTATAGGAACTAAATACTCCCATAATATTAGAGTATAACTTATTACGATGGATGTGGCTCCTGTTTCCTTTTTAGAGTTTCTAGATGGTAAGGAGAGGTTATAGCATGGAAAACTGGTGTGCCATGCTGAGAAGTTTGAACTTAACATATAATTATCAGATAGCTTTGAGAGCACTGTACCAGGGGGAAGTGGCAAAGTCATATGTGCAACTTAGAATAGATCATTCTGGGTAGAATGAGATGGATATGCTAGAATTAGGGGGAAGGAGTAGAACAAAACAGGAGGGGAGAAACTTGTTAAAGGACTTGAAGTGAAAGTTGCTCAGTCGTATCTGATTCTTTGTGACCCCATGGAAGATACAGACCATGGAATTCTCCAGGCCAGAATACTGCAGTGGGTAGCTGTTCCCTTTTCCAGGGAATCTTCCCAACCTAGGGATTGAACCCGGGTCTCCTGCATTGCAGGGGGATTCTTCACCAGCTGAGCCACAAGGGAAGCCCTAAAGGACTTGAAGTGAAGTGAAGTTGCTCAATCATGTCCGACTCTTTGCAACTCCATGGACTGTAGCCTACCAGGCTCCTCTGTCCATGGAATTTTCCAGGCAAGAGTACTGGAGTGGGTTGCTATTTCCTTCTCCAGGGGATCTTCCCAACCCAGGAATTGAACCCAGGTCTCCCACATTGCAGGCAGATGTCCATCTGAGCCACCAGGGAAGAAGAAAGGACTTGAGGTTGTATACAAATAAAAAGAGTGGAAAGGCTGCTTTCCTAAAAATATTTAGGAAGCAAACCAGCAAAAACACCTGGCCATTGGAATTTCTCATTTGAATTTATTTAGCATCTTTAGCTAAGAGATTTCTGTTTTGTTTGGAGAAGTTTTAATTTAATGAAATAAAAGGATACTAAACCTTCACTAGTAAGCACAATCCTGCCCTGGGATAGGACTCAGGCCTCAAGATAAATTCATCATGTAAATAATTATGCCATGTTCACAGAAAATCACAGCCATACGGTGAGTTTATGCAGAAATGATACTTCTCTGGGCCCTTAATTAAATGTACTTGACATGATTTTCTTTTTTTAAATGAGGTAACGTGCCTCCCACTACTTGGATCCCAGGAAGTAGTACAGGAAGGTACTCTGGTGCCACATAAGTACACATTTGCCATTACAATGTACACATTGCTAATTCAATCTGGTGATTTTATGTACAGACTGATTTAATGAGAAGTGTGAATTATTTCTTAAAGTTGAATATGTAATATATTAACTATGAATATGTTAAATATATATATTAAAATATATTAACTATGAATATGTTAAACATATATTAAACAAGAATATATTAATTATTTATCAGGTTAACAGGGAAATAGTAGTAAAGTTTTTATGTCTCATGATATTTTAAGTGTCTTTAATCACAAGGCAAGAAATTTTTATATTTTCTTTCCATGCCTACACTTGATTTCCTTGTGTACAATTTTTAATAAACTTTTACTTTAGAATTTTTAAAATCTACAGAAAAGATACATACACACACAGCACAGAGTTCCCATGTGTCCATAATCCATTTTACCTGATGTTAATATCTTATACTAACCATGATGTATTTGTGAAAATGAAGGAATTAAGATTGGTGTATATTACTACTAAACTACAGAATTTACTCAGATTTCATGTTTGTCCACTTGTCCTTTTACTGTTCCTGGACACAATTTAGGATACCACATTGCATTTAATCATTATGTTTCCTCTACTCTATGGCAGTTTCTGTCTTTCCTATTTTTCATGATCTTGGCTATTTTGAGGAGTACTCTCTGATGTTTCTCTCATGATCAGGTTGAGGCTGTGGTTTGCGGAGGAGGAGCACAGGGATAGAGTGCCCGTCTTTGTCATCCTTTCAAGGGATACATGACAACAACGTGACTCATCACTGGGTGTGTTAGCCATGATGGCTTAAGGTGGTGGCTGCCATGATTCTCCACTATCTTTCCTTTCTGTACTCCGTTCTTCAGAAGAGGCACTAAGTGCAGCCCAAACCCAAGATATGGGAAGTTATCCTTTACTTCCTGGAGGAGGAAATACCCATGTAAATTACTTACAATTCTCTTTAAAGGGAGATTTGTCTCTTCTCCTCCACTTATGGCAGGAGGAGAAGGGGTTGACGGAGGATCAGATGCTTAGATGGCATCCCCAACTCAATGGGGCCACAAAAGAGTCAGACATGACAAACCCACAGCAAACATTATCCTCAATGGTGAAAAATTGAAAGCATTTCCCCTAAAGTCAGGAACAAGGCAAGGATGCCCACTTTCACCACTACTGTTCAACATAGTTTTGGAAGTTTTGGCCACAGCAATCAGAGCGGAAAAAGAAATAAAAGGAATACAGATAGGAAAAGAAGAAGTAAAACTCTCACTGTTTGCAGATGACATGATCCTCTACATAGAAAACCCTAAAGACTCTACTAGAAAATTACTAGAGTTAGTCAATGAATATAGTAAAGTTGCAGGATATAAAATTAACACACAGAAATCCCTTGCATTCCTATACTCCAATAATGAGAAAACAGAAAGAGAAATTAAGGAAACAATACCATTCACCATTGCAACAAAAAGAATAAAATACTTAGGAATATATCTACCTAAAGAAACAAAAGACTTATATATAGAAAACTATAAAACACTGATGAAAGAAATCAAAGAGGACACAAACAGATGGAGAAATATACCGTGTTCATGGATTGGAAGAATTAATACAGTGAAAATGAGTATACTACCCAAAGCAATCTATAGATTCAATGCAATCCCTATCAAGCTACCAATGGTATTTTTCACAGAACTAGAACAAATCATCTCACAATTTGTATGGAAATATAAGAAACCTCGAACAGCCAAAGCAATCTTGAGGAAGAAGAATGGAACTGGAGGAATCAACCTGCCTGACTTCAGGCTCTACTAGAAAGCCACAGTCATCAAGACAGTATGGTACTGGCACAAAGATAGAAATATAGATCAATGGAACAAAATAGAAAGCCCAGAGATAAACCCACGCACCTATGGAAACCTTATCTTCGATAAAGGAGGCAAGAATATACAATGGAGAAAAGACAATCTCTTTAACAAGTGGTGCTGGGAAAACTGGTCAACCACTTGTAAAAGAATGAAACTAGAACACTTCCTAACACCATACACAAAAATAAACTCAAAATGGATTAAAGATCTAAACATAAGACCAGAAACTATAAAACTCCTAGAGGAAAACATAGGCAAAACACTCTCCGACATAAATCACAGCAGGATCCTCCATGACCCACCTCCCAGAATATTGGAAATAAAAGCAAAAATAAACAAATGGGACCTAATTAAAATTAAAAGCTTTTGCACAACAAAGGAAACTATAAGCAAGGTGAAAAGACAGCCTTCAGAATGGGAGAAAATAATAGCAAATGAAGCAACAGACAAACAATTAATCTCAAAAATATACAAGCAACTTCTGCAGCTGAATTCCAGAAAAATAAATGACCCAATCAAAAAATGGGCCAAAGAACTAAACAGACATTTCTCCAAAGAAGACAGACAGATGGCTAACAAACACATGAAAAGATGCTCAACATCACTCATTATTAGAGAAATGCAAATCAAAACCACAATGAGGTATCATTTCACACCAGTCAGAATGGCTGCTATCCAAAAGTCTACAAGCAATAAATGCTGGAGAGGGTGTGGAGAAAAGGGAGCCCTCTTACACTGTTGGTGGGAATGCAAACTAGTACAGCCACTATGGAGAACAGTGTGGAGATTCCTTAAAAACCTGGGAATAGAACTGCCATATGACCCAGCAATCCCACTGCTGGGCATACACACCGAGGAAACCAGAATTGAAAGAGACGCGTGTACCCCAATGTTCATCGCAGCACTGTTTACAATAGCCAGGACATGGAAGCAACCTAGATGTCCATCAGCAGACGAATGGATAAGGAAGCTGTGGTACATATACACAATGGAATATTACTCAGCCATTGAAAAAAATACATTTGAATCGGTTCTACTGAGATGGATGAAACTGGAGCCCATTATACAGAGTGAAGTAAGCCAGAAAGAAAAACACCAATACAGTATACTAATGCATATATATGGAATTTGAAAGATGGTAACGATAACCCTATATGCAAGACAGAATAAGAGACACAGATGCATAGAACAGTCTTATGGACTCTGAGGGAGAAGGTGAGGGTGGGACGTTCTGGGAGAATAGCATTGAAACATGTATATTATCATATGTGAAACAGAACACCATTCCATGTTCGATGCATGAGACAAATGCTCAGGGCCGGGGCAATGGGATGACCCAGAGGGATGGGATGGGGAGGGAGGTGGGTGGGGGGTCCAGGAGGGGGAACACATGTAAACCCATGGCTGATTCATGTCAATGTATGGCAAAAACCACTACAATATTGCAAAGTAATTAGCCCCCAACTAAAATAAATAAATTTATATAAAAAAAAAAAGAGTCAGACATGACAGTGACTGAACAACAACAACAACAACACACACACACACACACACACAAAGTGAAGTTGCTCAGTTGTGCCCGACTCTTTGAGACCCCATGGACTGTAGCCTGGCAGGTTCCTCTGTCCATGGGACTCACCAGGCAAGAGTACTGGAGTGGGTTGCCATTTCCTTCTCTGAACAACAACTACTCCCACTTATTTTTTTAAACATTTATATCAATATGGACTCATGGATATTTATTTTATACATTGCATCATAATTTAATAGTAATGTTATTTTTTGCTCAGACTGTTTCACCTTTGGCCACTGGGGACTCTTTCAGACTGGCCCCTGTTCCCTTTGGCATGCCCACATAATTTTGCTTTTTGAACATTTCATTACTTTCTGACCCTAGAAGGTGCTCCAAACTCATCTTGTACAATCTCTTCCCCTGCCTTAGAATTAGCCATCTCTCCAAGGAGTCCTGGGATCTTGTGTTAGAGAATGATATTAAGCAATCAAATCTACACTACAATGCTTTTTGAGAACACTTTGTTTTTTCCATTGCTCATCTTGTATTCTAATAGCAAACCACAAAGGTCATCCTGCCCTGTCATTTTTGTCCAAAGAGCAGTTGTGACTTGGACAGCTTTTTTAAAAATACAAGCTCCTAGTCCCATTGCTGGAAACTGTGACTCAGTGAGTCTGTGGTTGTGGATATTGGCCTGGTGGTGTCAGTATGGTATGCATTCATGTAATTTGTTATGAAAAATAGTATAGGGATTACTGTATAGATAATTGTGCTCAGTCGCTTCAGTCATGTCTGACTCTTTGCGACCCTATGGACTGTAGCCTGCCAGGCTCTTTTGTCCATGGGATTCTCCAGGCAAAAATACTGGAGTAGGTTGCCATGCCCCTTCCATGGGATCTTTCCAACCCAGGGATCAAACCCATGTCTCTTATGTCTCATGCATTGGCAGGCAGGCTCTTTACCACTAGCACCAGCTGGGAAGCCTTAATAATACTGGAGTTGGGTGCCATGCCCTCCTCCAGGTATACATAATTAGTTCCCTTCGTTTTATGGTAGAACCAAATGAGGCCTGGAGGATGAAGTACATACCCAAAGAAACACAGCAAAGGAAGTTACGTCTTCACACCACACATCAGATATTTTCCATGCTTATCTCCTCAGTGTGTTTTTACTCATACTTTTTAAATAAGCAAGTCTCAACTCTGGTTTTTGCTGGAAGAGCTTTAAAATCCCTATGCTCAGAACCCACTCTTAGAAATTCTGATTTTAATGGCCCTAAGTGGTACCTAGAAACTAGGTTTTTCTTAAACTAGGTTTTTCTACTTAGAAACTAGGTTTTCCTTAAAGCCTTACAGATGATATAATGACCAGCCAGTGTTGAGAATTATTACTTTGAATGAAACAACTCAATTCTATGAGAGCTGAGGTATTACAGACTGCATTTTCTTTATTGTGGCATTTCTGAGTAATATTTTATTTGTATTGAATAATTTGATATCCCAGGTTCATCAATTTAATTTGACAAACATATCAAGCATTTACTTTGTGTTTAATGTGGTGACAGACTCTCTGGGGAAGAAGAGATTAAGAACATGAATCAGTCCTAGTCTCTTGCATCCAAGAGTTTAAACTATGATGCAGATGGGGAGTTAGTATGAATACAAATAAGTAGAATAACAAGTAGGTGAGTGCCAAGAAGAACCTAAAGTGCCGGGCAGGAAAATGGGGGTTCAAAGGAATAAGAAAATGGCACCTTCCTTCTGAGACTATTATCCTTCATGGATGGACTTTGCCAAAGCTATAACTTTTCAAGGAAGCCAGAAGTCACATTATTTTGTGTGAAAAGTCCATTAGCATTGTGCTTTTGCTAACATGGTTATCACCCTGGTCTTTAAGCTCCCTCAAGCAGGATGCTAAGTAAACAATGTTAACAATGAATCCAGCTGTAAGAAAACTTACGTTATTTTTAGGAATCTTGACTGAAAATTGCTTTGTACCATCACTAGGCAATGCTTTTATTACTGTTTTTACTGCTGGTAAATTAGATTAAGTGTTGTAGGAATTATGCATAGCTGGACTCTTTTTAATATTTGCTACTGTAATCATTTCTGTAATTATGATACGGAAGCTACTGCTGCAAGCTGTTCCAGTGGATGGCTATTTCACTGAGCCCGAATGATGATATCTGCTGAAAATTCTATCCTCAAAGACCCTGCCAGCAAGTGCCTCCCTGGTGATATGAGGCAGATAAGCTTTATCAGATGCTGTTAATGAGCTTGATTTATGATACTGGTGGTTCAGTCTGACAAGCTATTTTGGGTTTCAGACATTCACATTCCAGCCTTTGGTATGACCTCCCTCATCCCTTGGGAAGAAAAAGAAGCCTGTCAGAATTTGAAACCAACAGGCACTGGAACATCACACTGTTCATAGACCACATTTTCTTTTAAAAATGACCTCCTAGGTGCAATGCCAAGTCATGTAATCCATATCAAGAACAAGGTACATAAAGCTGTTAATTGAATAATAGACTAATTATTAATTAAGAAATTCCTTCTACATTAGCTCTGGAAGTTGCCTAAAAGTCATGATTAATGGATCTATTACCTGTTTCCACAAAGTGGGGTGATGCCCCAACAGCTGCTGTTTGCTTGGTTTAGTCTGTAGCTCATTATCAGTTCTTATTCTTCCTGATTCATACCATGGCCAGAAAATGTGTATGTAAACAGTGTATAAGCACATACCAAGGAAAAAAATGAACCCAAACTAGAGTGACAAAAAGAACATAGTAGCCCACAGTAGTGTGATCTGTGGGAGAATTTCCTCTTTCCCAAACCTGTCCTACAAACACCAGCCTGAGTACCATGGCGTCTGGAATTCTGGCCTGTGAGCTAATGGAAATAATTCTGCTCTCTCCAAGTACCTGTTGGAAAGTTCAAATATTATGGGAGACCGACACAGTAAGTTCTCACAGGTTTATGTAATTCTTTTGCCCTGAACTAATTATGTCAACTTGGCCAAAGTGTAATGGACTGCCTCCAAGCTGTACTGAATTCTTCCATGGAGAAGTGTCATAGGCTGTTAGCAGGTGTTCAGGACTTGAATTGGTATTAGACCATTAAATGTGTACATTTTTCTTACAGCTCTGAGTTTTCATTATTGTACAAAGCAAGGAACAGTTAGTCACTCAGTCAGGTCCGACTCTTTGTGACTCCATGGACTGTAGCCTACCAGGGCTCCTCTGTCCATGTCACTGTCCAGGCAAGAATATTGGAGTGAGTTGCCATTCCCTTCTCCAGGGGATCTTCCCAACCCAGGGCCTGGATCTGCATCTCCTGCATTGCAGGCAGATTCTTTACTGAGCCACAGGGAAGTGCTTCAAGCTTTGAAATTCAACTCTTATTGCATGAGAGGATAGATAGGCTCATACATGGGAGAAGACACTAGGAGAGGAGAAAAGAGAGATCTCTGAAGAAACACTTCATCACTGTCATAAAGGAGATGCTCATAAGACTTTTATTTGCTGAGCAGTAATTCATCTGGGGTCATTAGAGCATGACTGACTATCAAATCTTCTGAGTTCAAAGAACGTTTTCCCTACCACTTGTATAATAAGTTTGGTGGGGGCTGTACCACTTATCTCTGCCAAGACTTCAAAGTCCTTTAGATGAGACAGAAACAGCATAGACACAAGGCAGTCGCCTCCTGACAAGTCCTGCTGAAGTTTGATAAACTTTTAAAATTCTTGTGCATACTTCTTGCTACTTTTTCTCTCACCACTCTTTCATTTGAATTTGAACAGTGACCCACAACCCAGCTTCTGGTCTTTCCTGTTTTCTTCACCTAATTTCTGTTTTTCTTTCTTCCTCTATGTTCTTCTCCGTATCTCTTTGTATACAGCTCTCTGGTTAATAAGTAGATCATGGTACCAAAATGAAAGGGCACTACATATTTTTTCTTGGTAACAAGTTAAGGTTTAACTAAAGAGATAATTATGGAAAAATATTTTTTAAATGGGATGCAATTTCCACCATTCTCCTGCTAGAACACATTACTTTCTTTTTATGTTTCTCCACACATATACTCCTTCATTCACCTTTGGAAAATGCAGATGAGAGTATTGACCAACTAAAAACAGAAATCACTGGAGGAATTCATTTGATCATTAACCTTCTAATGGTCACTTGTGGGCACCCAATTTATTAAGAACAGCAGTATTCTTCCAGCCTTCTTTATTTTGCATCACTGGAAAGTTTTGCTCTCTGTCTAACCATACTAAAAATTAAAAATATTTCATGAGTTAGATCACTTTAACAATGACATCATTCAAACAGTGTCACCTAGGTAATGGAATAATTGCCATAGCAACAAAGCCTTTAACTTTCAGTAGCTATAAAATTTTGACAGATGGGAGAGACTGATTGAAGATTTAAAGCAGGACATAAATGTAACACATCTTAGTGGCCAAAGTTGTAGTGATATCTTACAAACTGCTATCTTTTTATACAGATTAAATTGAATGTGAAGTATATATATTACTATTTATTTCCAAGTTAATTTCACTCTTGACTGAAAGAATATTCTGTTCTTTGAAAAACTGAGATCAGATTATTAAATTGAGCAACATTAATAAAAGAATGTTTAAAAAATTATAAAATTTTTAGAGTAGTAAAAGGAAGACTGCTACAGAATAATTGTTCTTATTAAACTAACTAATTAAGTATCTGTAGTTTTTGCAGCTATAACCTGTCCCTGATAGGAAATTCTGTTAAACTATATTTTCCTTCATTTCTGACTTTACTTTAGTTTTGACTTAAATGTTAAGCATGTTTGTGTCTGTGCATTTGGGGGTTTGTGTGTCTGTATGTTTGCCTTTCCTTCATAGTTAAAGAAGGTGAACTCACAGAGCATTTTTTACATAACACATTGTCATCATGTAGATAGTTCAAATCTGTCACCTAATCAAAGCAGAGATAAAACAAAAGGACATGTAGATATTTCTTGTTCCTCCACCAAAAAATAAAACAAAATATGGATAATCAACTTAACTTCTCATTCTTGATGTACTTATCTCTGCAGAATTATTTACTAGAAGTAGGTCTAAGTTGTCTTTAACTGGACCATCCAGGCTTTAAATAATACCTGTTTTGATGGCCAAAGATCTTCAGGGCTTTAGGGCAGATTTGAATAAAAAGAGAAGGTTTTTTTAATAATAATGTATTTCTTGGCATTTCCAGGAACTGAAAAGTTGAATAATACAAGCATTTAGACTATTAAAATAATCATTTATTAATAAATAATATGTATGGCTCCTCTGTCCATGGGATTCTCCAGGCAAGAATACTGGAGTTGGTTGCCATTTCCTTCTCCAGGGGATCTTCCTGACCCAGGGATCAAACCCATGTCTCTTGTGGTCTCCTGAATTGACAGGCAGGTTCTTTACCAACTTTGCCACTTAAGAAGCCTTAATACATACATACATATATATAAATAAATAATGTATAAATAATGTGTATATACATTTTCATATGTTCATCTACTAAAAAAAAGAATTTTTACAATATCCCATCAAGGCCTTGAAAAAAAATCAGCATTAGTATGTAATAATTTGATAATATTTGTAAATAACACTCACTCTTTTTAAGATTTTTTTTTTGTCTTTTCCAGCTTACTGAAATTTATGTAATGAATTGAAAAGTTGATTATAAGATTTGTCGTGATTTAAACCTAAGCAGAGAGACAAGTCTATATTACACACCTATTCTTAAACACAAAATAATGACACAAGATCTATTCCACTGGTCACAGCCAAAATCTACAAAGTGTCTTTATTTTTGACCCTTACAACTGAGAGCAGATCCCATTCAAATCCATAATAATGGAATTGTTCTGTGGAATAATGTGATTGTTTATATGTTTATGAGTGTGTGTATATTTGTGTGTTTTTATCAGATTTTTCTTTAGTTCTCCGGCAATCTTTACAAATTGCATTATAACTTCTTTATCTGTTCAGGCAAATAAATTAAGGTTCATTTCATTCAGAAGCCAAAGCTCTCCCAAAAGAAGCCATGAGCAGATTGTAAAAATTGGTCAGACCTCAAGAGGTTACCAGTGAAATTAAAGAATGTTTCACTCCATGTTGACCTTGATGCAGGGCTATCAGAAGGACAAAGCATGAGCTTTAAAGTAATGGAAATATATTTTAATATTTGAACCACAACTTACTAGCTGTAAGTCCCTGCTCTTTCAGCCAACAGTTTCTCATTAGAAAAATTAGAAAAATACCTACTACTAGGGCTGTTTGAATATTACTTCATTTACAATGAATATTGAGAAGTACCTAGGAGAGTACCTGACACACAGTGGATATTCAGTAAATATTGACTCCCTTCACTTTTATCTTTATAATTTTACAATCCCTTGGTTCTAGCTATAATTAGTGTTAGAACTGAGGTGGCTTAAAGGAGGAAATGATCAATTTAAACCCAGTCTGAAATACACATCTCCAGGGCAGAGGGAAACAATGGAAGGCTAATGAACTAATATATGCTGGCAGCCCATGAGATGTGCAAATGAAATTCTCCCCAAGATCATTTCGTAGGTCAGTAGTGAAGAATTACTTTCTTCTTGGTTTCAAGCAACCTTTCCTAAAGAAATTATGGAAGTTTAAAAGTTTCTTAGTTGCTGTGGATTAAGCTTTGGCAGAGCCATTATAAGTTCTGCTGTTTGGTTCACAAAAATTTATTGTGCCAGTAGATACTTAAAACACATTCAGTCAGTTCAGTTCAGTCACTCAGCGTGTCTGACTCTTTGCAACCCCATGGTCTGCAGCACACCAGGCTTCCCTGTCCATCACCAACTCCTGCAGGTTTCTCAAATTCATGTCAGTTGAGTTGATGATGCCATCCAACAATCTCATCCCCTGTCATCCCCTTCTCCTACTGCCTTCAATCTTACCCAGCATCAGGGTCTTTTCCAATGAGTCAGTTCTTCGCATCAGCTGGCCAAAGTATTGGAGTTTCAGCTTCAGAATCAGTCCTTCCAATGAATATTCAGGACTGATTTCCTGTAGGATGGACTGGTTGGATCTCCTTGCAGTCCAAGGAGCTCTCAAGAGTCTTCTCCAACACCACAGTTCAAAAACATCAGTTCTTCAGTGTTCAGCTTTCTTTATGGTCCAACTCGCACACCCATATATGACCACTGGAAAAACCATAGCTTTGACTAGATGGACCTTTGTTGGCAAAGTAATATCTCTGCTTTTATAATATGCTGTCTAGGTTGGTCATAGCTTTTCTTCCAAAGAGCAAACATCTTTTAATTTCATGGCTGCAGTCACCATCTGCAGTGATTTTGGAGCCCAAGAAAATGAAGTCTGTCACTGTTTCCATTGTTTTCCCATCTATTTGCCATGAAGTGATGGGACCAGATGCCATGATCTTAGTTTTCTGAATGCTGAGTTGTAAGCCAACTTTTTCACTCTCCTCTTTCACTTTCATCAAGAGGCTCTTTAGTTCTTCTTTGCTTTCTGCCATAAGGGTGGTGTCATCTGCATATCTGAGTTTATTGATATTTCTCCCTGCAATCTTGATTCCAGCTTCTGTTGGAATCAATAGAATAAAGATGGAAGAGTAGAAGGATGTGTGCTCACCTTCTCCTGTGAGAACTCCAAAATTACAACTCACTGCTGAACAACTGTCGACAGGAGAATGTTGGATCCCACTAAGAAAAAGATAGCCCGTGTCCAAAGGCAAAGGAGAAGCCCCAGCAAGACAGTAGAAGGGGCAAAACTGGATTTAGAATCAAACCCCATACCCGCTAGAGACGCTCAGAGGGCTCAAACAAAACCTTGTCTGTACCAGGAGACCCCACAGAGACTGAGCCAGACCTGCCTTTGAGTGTTTGAGTGTCTCCTGCAGAGGTACAGGTCAAAAGTGGCCTGCCACAAGGGCAGGGGCTCTGGGTGCAGTAGACCTGGGTGTGGCTCATAGTTTCATTGAGTTAGACGAGGCTGTGGTACATGTGGTCAGTTTGGTTAGTTTTCTGTAATTATGGTTTTCATTCTGTCTACCCTCTGATGCATAAGGATAAGAAGCTTATGGAAACTTCCTACTGGGAGAAATTGACTGAGGGGAAACTGGGTCTTGTCCTGATGGGTGGGGCTGTGCTCAGTAAATCTTTAATCCAATTTCCTGTCCATGGGAGGCTGTGTTCCCTCCCTGTTATTTGACCTGAGGCCAAACCATGGTGGAGGTAATGAAGATAATGACCTTCTTCAAAAGGTCCAGTGCATGCAATGCCGCACTCAGTGCCCCGGACCCTGCAGCAGGCCACTGCTGACCCATGCCTCAGCCGGAGACTCCTGGACACTCAGGGAAAGTCTTGGTCAGTCTCTTGTGGGGTCACCGCTCCTTTCTTCTGTGTCCTGGTGTGCACAAGGTTTTGTTTGTACCCTCCAAGGATCTATTTCCCCATCCTGTTTAAGTTCTGGCAGCTCTGTGGTGGGGTTAATGTGAACCGTGAACTTCCAGATGTTCAAGCTGGTTTTAGAAAAGGCAGAGGAACCAGAGATCAAATTGCCAACATCTGTTGGATCACTGAAAAAGTAAAAGAGTTCCAGAGAAATATCTACTTCTGCTTTACTGAGTACGCCAAAGCCTCTGACTGTGTGGATCACAACAAACTGTGGCAAATTCTTAAAGAGATGGGAATACCAGACCACCTTACCTGCCTCCTGAGAAATCTGCATACAGGTCAAGAAGCAACAGTTAGAACTGGACATGAAACAACAGACTGGTTCTAAAACACATTAGGTTTAAAATACAGTCAAACAACTCTAGGCAACTTAGAACGTGTAAGTAGCATGAACTGTGTGTGAAGGCCTAACCAATCCTTTAAGGGAATGAGGTCATGATCAGGAGAAATATATTTTTCTCAAAAGCAGAAGTTAATGTGTATTCATTTTTCTTTAAAATATGAATGCCTACTCAACTCCACCTTGGACAACATTATTTTGACGAATTTTTAAAGGGAATAAAATCTGTAATATGAGATTGAATAACTAATTTGTTTATAAATGAGTTAAGTTTGTGTCTGGGATGGTTAGTTTAGGACAGAAGTTGTAAGGTGACACTTGTGTGACAACACCAGCATGACAGCACCAGATGCATCTGAATTAAGACTTCTGAGTAAAAAATTGGTTAAAGGTCAGTTTAAAGAGATATTAATGTTTTGCATTTCCTCCCAAACAGACACAGAAAGATGGAAATGCTTCTACTGTGTCAGAAAAAGAGTTTGCTCTCTGAAGACCGTAATTTGGAGAGGCCAGATTGTGGAGCATCAGAGAAAAATGAGCCACAGAAAGCTGTCATGCTGACCTCATGGAGATGCTGAGCTCCAGAAAGTGTCCATATGACACAAAACTAAAGTGGGATTCTCTCTACCCTAAACCTGACATAAAAGAAGTAACACAGGTGAGATACACAAGTATTAAAAGTCTAATCAAGTTTAAACATAACAAAAACAGAACCAAAATAATAAACCTCAGGATAATGTGAAAAAACACAGGACTCTGGCCAGAATCTAAGACATAGGCAGTGTTTTCTTCCTGTTATGAATAATTTATTTAAAAGGTATAGGAGAAGGTAACATGATCCTAAAATAAGATTCTATTTCAGTTTTGTCTGAGACCTTGCATGCCTAGGGCAAGTCCTGTATCTAACAGCCAAGTGCTGGACCACCTAAGCAAGACTTGGAAAGGAAGTGATTAGAAAATGAGTTTGTCCTCCTTGGCTCAACTTTCACCCTGAGGATATGTAAGAGAGATTTGAAATGCCAAGAAGGAGTTGTATTTTCAGAGAAAATTTCTCTCTGTAGTATTTCTCCTGTGGGAAATGGAAGGGACCTGCTTAACAATTACCTTAAGAAGTCTGAAAGGAGCTCCAGGAAAACTGCTTGAAGAATGCTGGACTACCTGTGCTGGACTTTTTAGGATGCGGATACTGGTGCCAGAACCATGTCAGTTGCTGGATAGCAAAACAGCAAACTGCATTAGAGAGTAGATAACGTGTCCTTAGATGGTGAGTCAAAGGGGAATATTATCAGGACCAGAGGAGGACCCCACAGTAGGTATAGCCTGGGATCCTACTCCAGACTGATGAGATCTACAAGGAGGTTTTGGATTGTCAGAATGCAGGGTTTGCTAGAGGAAGTAAAAGTAACTGCTAGAAAATAAGACATGTCAGCATTATTGTCAATGTAAGGGCAAGTTCCAAGTGAGGGGGACTCACTGAGAAACCCAAAATGTGCCCCATAAAATTGCTTTATGATTATACCCTATTGACTTCTGCTCTTTCAAAATAATTGTGTCATTTATAACGAGTGGTGAGATAACCTCCAGGTCTCTTTCATCTACAAGTAGGCCTGTAATCAGTTCCCTATCAAAGCAAAAGACTGGAGAACTATAATCTCAAGAAACGTAATTACTACAGAGATACTGCTTATAGGTTCAGACATTGTGGATCTCTCAATGATATTCCAGAGCCCCTTGAAGGCTCAGTCCAGTTCAGTCACTCAGTCCTGTCTGACTCTTTGCGACCCCAAGGACTGCAGCATGCCAGGCTTCCCTGTCCATCACCAACTCCCGGAGCTTACTCAAACTCATGCCCATTGAGTAGTGATGCCATCCAACCATCTCATCCTCTGTTGTCCCCTTCTCCTCCTGCCCTCAATCTTTCCCAGCATCAGGGTCTTTTCCAGTGAGTCAGTTCTTTGCGTCAGGTGGCCAAAGTATTGGAGTTTCAGCTTCAGAATCAGTCCTTCCAATGAATATTCAGGGTTGATTTCCTTTAGGATGGACTGGTTGGATCTCCTTGCAGTCCAAGGAACTCTCAAGAGTCTCCTCCAACACCACAGTTCAAAAGCATCAATTCTTCAGCACTCAGCTTTCTGTATAGTCCAACTCTCACATCCATACATGACTGTTGGAAAAACCATAGCTTTGACTAGATGGACCTTTGTTGGCAAAGTAATGTCTCTGCTTTTTAATATGCTGTCTAGGTTGGTCATAACTTTTCTTCCAAGGAGGAAGTGTCTTTTAATTTCATGGCTGCAGTCACCATCTACAGTGATTTTGGAGCCCCAAAATATAAAGTCACTCACTGTGTCCTTTATTTCCCCATCTATTTGCCATGAAGTGATGGGACTGGGTGCCATGATCTTAGTTTTCTGAATGTTGAGTTTTAAGCCAACATTTTCACTCTCCTCTTTCACTTTCATCAAGAGGCTCTTTAGTTCTTCTTCGCTTTCTGCCATAAGAATGGTGTCATCTACACATCTGATGTTAGGCTCACTCTCCGCTAAATTTCTCTGGTCAAAATCCTTGTTATGCACACATTGTCCAATCAAAGTTTCAGTGCTTTGGTCTCATTCTTAGATATGAAGGGCAGGCAAGAATCATAGGCCATTTAAGGAAATCATTAGCATAAAGGACAGAGGAAAAACAAGCAATGTGAGAAGAAATTTTTAAAAAGAAGTACAGTTTATATCGTCAGAGATAAGAAGTTATTTTTTTTAATAAATTTATTTATTTTAGTTGGGGGCTAATTACTTTACAATATTGTAGTAGTTTTTGCCATACATTGACATGAATCAGCCATGGGTTTACATGTGTTCCCCTTCCTGGACCCCCCACCCACCTCCCTCCCCATCCCTTCCCTCTGGGTCATCCTATTGCCCCAGCCCTGAGCATTTGTCTCATGCATCGAACATGGAATGGTGTTCTGTTTCACATATGATAATATACATGTTTCAATGCTATTCTCCCAGAACGTTCCACCCTCACCTTCTCCCTCAGAGTCCATAAGACTGTTCTATGCATCTGTGTCTCTTATTCTGTCTCGCATATAGGGTTATCGTTACCATCTTTCAAATTCCATATATATGCAATAGTATACTGTATTGGTGTTTTTCTTTCTGGCATATGTGAATGTATGATGGGAACAATTTAACAGGTTGCTTAAATGATAAGGTTGAGCACATTTTCAAGAAATTAGAACAAATATATGAAGAGTGAATAGCTAAAAGAGGGAGAGAAATATCAAAATTAGAGGTTTATTCCTCTAACAGAGGAATAAGATAGAGATTGGATTGAGACAGAGATTCAATTGGACAGAGATTCAATATCCAACTGAAAAATAATATTTTCTGAAAAAGAGAAGGAATAGAGAAAATTATAAGCTTAATAAATTGAAATATTTATTAGAATCAAGGAGCTTGGGTTTCTAGATTTACAGCGTTCTCTAAGGGTCTAGAATCATTGTAACCACAGAACCAGCTCAAAACTGACCTTATCCTCTTTCTAATAAGATATTGAGTTGTCTTTCAGAGACAACAGTACAAAACCAGAAGTCATATAACCAAAGCCAAGCGCAGAGGAGAAAATTTTGACCTCAAACAACACCTAGAACCAAAGTATGGCCAAATCCCAACTGAAATCTGCCTGCCAGTGCTTCCAACACCAACCCTTCTTCCCTAACTCATACAAGTTTGATCCAACCCTTGATCAGGGAGATAAACTTGAGCCATCTCATTTCCCCTGTGCTCTTGCTGGTCAACCTTGCAAAAACAGTTTTTATTTTCTTAAAATCTAGTACCATGGTATTGGCAAATACATGCTTCCAACAGCAAGCCCTTTGCTGGGTAATGCCATAAATAAATAAATAGCACAAATATAATTCCCACTGAGAAACATCTTGAATTTCAAAATTCTCATAAAGACTAAAATATTCTAGGATGTAAGAAACACATTATAGAGGAAAAGAATTAAGATTTCCTGTGCCTTCAGAAATATCAGTGGTCACATCTGAAACTAGAAGTAATAGAACAAAGCCTTCAAAAATTTGACTAAAAATTATGTCTTACTCAGAATTCTACATTTAATTAATCTGTCAACCAAGTATAAGATACAATAAAGATTTTTTTCTCATTTGTGAGGTTAACATTTTATCTCCCTCACATCCTAGAAGTGATGTTCAAGAAATGAAAGTGAAAAAATAAAAAGAATAAACCAAGAAGAGAAAAATATAGGAACCTAAAATACAGGGTCCCTAATGCACAACACTGGGGAAAGGAAGATAACTCAGGATGTCAGCTGTGCACTTGGCCTAAAAACCAATCAAATGAGATAGGAACAGGAGGATGAAAGACTAGAAGACATGACCCCCCCCCCCAAAAAGGGGTTTACTTGATGTTTGGCCATTATTAATAAAGAAATTAAATAAATAATAATTAATTAAACACATAAAACTTAAGTAAATTTTACTTCCCTGAAGTTGATATAAGTTTGAGAGGATAGGAGAGGTGATGTGAGTAAATAACACTGGGAAGTTTGTGTAGATTAACTTAAAAAGTTAAAAATTGATAACTGAAGAAGTATCAATATAAGCTTATTATTTATTTTATTTCAGAGATGGCTCTTGGGTTCCTAGAAAAGACATTCCTAAGTTGTAGAAGATTTACATCTCAAAGGGGCAAAAAATTTATAGTTGCAACTTTCTAAATAACTGTTCTAAGAAAAGGGAGGTCAGGGACCAACAATAAATAATAAATCTTTCTAAACTATAGTCAAACTAAGGCTATCTTGGTCACAGCAAATAGAAAGAGGAGACCTCCCTAATTATTTCTGAGGCTAATATGACTTTGAAACTAAAGCAGAAGAGAATAGTACTAACTAAAAATGAAAATTACAGGCCAATAGCACTCATGAATATTTATGCAAAACTGCTAAACAAAATATTAGCTACTATATCTAGGAATGGGCTTCCCTGGTGGCTCAGCTGGTAAAGAATCTGCCTGCAATGTGCAAGATCTGGGTTCGATACCTGGGTTGGGAAGATCCCCTGGAGAAGGGAACAGCTGCCCACTCCAGTATTCTGGCCTGGAGAATTCCATGGACTATATAGCCCATGGGGTTGCAAAGAGTTGCACATGACTCAGCGGCTTTCACTTTCATATATAGGAATACATTTTAAACTCTATGGATTTTATCCTGGAAAAGAAAAGTTGAATTTAGATTTAAATATCTATTAATGTAATTTGCTATATAAATAAAGGAGAAGATACACATGATCATCTCAATAGTTGCCAACAAAACCACTGAACAGAATTCAACACTAATTCACAAATAAAAAGAAAACAAGAAGTTAGGAAAATACCGAGAAAAGTTTTCTTTTCATAATAAAGGGTATTTACAAATCCTAATTACAACATAAACATTGGAAAAATCAGCATTCCTCTTAATAGCAAGCATAAGGTAAAGACACTTGCAATTATTACTTCTATTTCATAATGTGCTAGCTGTTCTTACCATCATATTCAAAGAAAGTGAAAGAAAAGAACACAACAATACAATTAAGAGGCCTGTGGTGTAAAAAAAAGTAGAAACAAAGATTCCATTATTTGCAGATATCATGATTGCCTACACAGATAACCTCAAGAGAATGTACAGGCAAATGATTAGAATTAATGAGAAGTCACCAGGTATATACGGTCTATATAAATAAATAAATGGTATTTCTATATAATAGCAACAACAGTAAATGTAATTTAAAAAATATATATCATTGGTAGCTGCATCAAAAATAAAAAATTATAAGAGTAAGTATAAATAAAAATGCTCATGATTTTTAAGGAGAAAATTATAAAACTTTATTGAAACACATTAGAAATGACTTACAAAGAAAAGAAATATCATGTTCATTAATAATTTCAGTATCATAGACATAGCAATTCTCATTAAAATACTCTATATGTTCAATAAAAACCCAAAGAAATCCTGATGGGAATTTTAATGAAACTGGACAAGCTGATTATAAAATTAATACAGAAAAACAAAAAGTCAAGAATAACAAGATATTACTGAAGAACAGAATAAGATGACTCATTTTATAACAAGTCTTATTTTAAACCTATTTTGGAGTTTCCCTGGTGGCTCAGTGGTAAAGAATCCATCTGCCAATGCAGGGGACTTCAGGTTCCATCCTGGGTCAGGAAG
This sequence comes from Giraffa tippelskirchi, assembly GCF_054371585.1. Classification (NCBI taxonomy): domain Eukaryota; kingdom Metazoa; phylum Chordata; class Mammalia; order Artiodactyla; family Giraffidae; genus Giraffa; species Giraffa tippelskirchi. The sequence goes on from NC_137278.1 coordinate 70,678,848, forward strand.
ATCCCCTGGACAAGGAAATGGAAACCCACTCCAGTATTCTTGCCTGGGAAATCCCAAGGAGAAGAGTCTGGCGGGCTACAGTCCATGGGGTCACTAAAGAGTAGGACATGACTTAGCGACTACACAACAACAATAACATTGGGCATTAATGGCCAAACTATAGTACCTGTGCCATACTCAGGAACTGATCAGAAGAAGCCCTGGGGGAGCATGGCTTTGACCTGAACATGGCAGTGAATCTGAACGTGTAGCAACTGGAGGTTGCTATTGATGTGGGTTGTTTTGGAGATGCCCACATCTACAGAATACATTCCTGTGAGAGGAGATCTGAGTGGTGCATTTCTATATTCACATAAAATATAATCCACTGAATGAAAAGGAGTTCAAGAACCTATACTGATATAATTATATAAATAGACAAATGGAATAAGAAAAACTTTTTTTTTAATAGAACACCGATTGATAAATATCGAAAAAAAACTCACAGTGGCCATCAGCATAGTAAAAATTGATGATTCAGGCAAAAATCATCAACAGATGCTACAACTACTAAGTAAAATTTAGATGAGGGAAGAGCATATATAAACAGATTCAAAGTTCAGTTCAGTTGGTCAGTTGTGTCCAATTCTTTGCAACCCCATGGACTGTAGCACACCAGGCTTCCCTGTCCATCACCAACTCCTGCAGGTATCTCAAACTCATGTCAATCAAGTTGATGATGCCATCCAACAATCTCATCCCCTGTCGTCCCCTTCTCTTACTGCCTTCAATCTTACCCAGTATCAGGGTCTTTTCCAGTGAGTCAGTTCTTCACATCAGGTGGCCAAAGTATTGGAGTTTCAGCTTCAGAATCAGTCCTTCCAATGACTATTCAGGGTTGATTTCCTTTAGGACGGACTGGTTGGATCTCCTTGTAGTCCAAGGGACTCTCAAGAGTCTTCTCCAACACCAAAGTTCAAAAACTTCAGTTCTTCAGTGTTCAGCTTTCTTTATGGTCCAACTCTCACATCCATACATGACTACTGGAAAAACCATAGCTTTGACTAGGCAGACATTTGTTGGCAAAGTAATGTCTCTGCTTTTTAATATGCTGTCTAGGTTGGTCATAGTTTTTCTTCCAAGGAGCAAGCGTCTTTTAATTTCATGGCTGCAGTCACCATCTGCAGTGACTTTGGAGCCCAAGAAAATGAAGTCTGTCACTGTTTTCCCCTCTATTTGACATGAAGTGATGAGACAGATGCCATGATCATAGTTTTCTGAATGTTGAGCTTTAAGCCAACTTTTTTATTCTCCTGTTTCACTTTCATCAAGAGGCTCTTTAGTTCTTTGCTTTCTGCCATAAGGATGGTGTCATCTGCATATCTGAGTTTATTGATATTTCTCCAGGCAATCTTGATTCCAGCTTGTGTTTCATCCAGCCTGGCATTTTGCATGATGTATTCTGTATATAAGTTAAATAAGCAGAGTGACAATATACAGCCTTGACATACCCCTTTCCTGATTTGGAACCAGTCTGTTGTTCCATGTCCCGTTCTAACTGTTGCTTCTTGACCTGTATACAGATTTCTCAGGAGGCAGGTAAGGTGGTCTGCTATTACTCTATAAGAATTTTCCACAGTTTGCAGTGATCCACATGGTCAAAGGCTTTAGCATAGTCAATGAAAAACAGATGCAATAGATGTTGGCAATTTGATCTCTAATTCCTCTGCCTTTTATAAATCAGATTCAAAGTATCTTTCCACAAAATACTTATTAATTACAAAGAAAATAAGTAGGAATTTTTCAGCAGAGTCACCTGGCAGATACTACCTTAACCAAGTAATCCAGGTTAACATCATGAGTAATGGGATAAAATGACACCCTCTACCCCCTGAAATAATGCACTGAGAAGGATACAACATTACTTCTGTTATTCCTGACCACAAAATGTATTAGCCTAAAATTGGTTACATAGAAACATCAGACAAACCCAAACATACTATAAAATAATTGGCCTTTACTCTTCAAAACTATAAAAAATTAAACATAAAAGGTAAAAGAAAACTGAGGAAATGTGCCAGATTATGTGAATGAAATAGACATAACAACTAAATGCAATAAGTGATCCTGAATTGGATATTAGATGGAAACTTGGAGGGGTAGGTAAGGAAACACAGACTACAAGAGCCATTGTGGGGAAAAGTGGTGAAATTCAAAGCTTGCCAGTTACACAATAGCTTGTATTCATGTCCATTCCCTGATTTTGATAGCTTTTCTGTAGTTATAACAGAACCTGTCCTTGTTCTTAACAATCACACACTGGAGTATTTAGGAGTTGCACCATAATCTCAAATAGCTCAGAAAAGAAATCATATACATATATTACATAAGTTCAGTATAGGTTACTTCTTATTAGTGTTGGTGCTGCTATTTACCACTTATAATTAGATGGAACAATTCATTCCAAAGGACAATATTAACAATAAGAAATAATGACATACAATAAAGGGGGAAAAGATAAGTAATAGCCTCCCTCCCCCCCAAAAAAACTCAGTGAACTTTCACTAAGGACCACTGTGGGTATGTTGTCTAAACTAAAAGCCTAGAAATGATTTGCTAGACATCTTGGACAGGACTAAGGTTCCTGGCCACATGCAGAGGAAAAATTCATGTGCAGCTGAGTGCCAGGTGAGAAACCCAGCACAGTGAGTATAGGCTTCAGGAAACTCTGTTGGCCTGTATCCCTGACAGAAGAGAAGCATTTCAAAGGCCAGCTGAGACTAGAACAGCAGACTATGGCTGCCTTGTTCAGTTACATGTCAGTACAAGCCAAAGAGGATAATCCATGTGTCCTAGGCTAATTTTATACACAATGGTAACTCCTATCCGGTGCTCCTGCACTTCCATATTGACTCAGGGGTAAAGAATCCACCTGCCAACACAGGAGATGCAGGTTCAATCCCTGGGTCAGGAAGATTCCCTGGAGGAGGAAATGGCAACCCACTCCAGTATTTCTGCCCAGGGAAACCCCATGGACAGAGGGGCCTGGTGGGCTACAGTCCATGGGGTCACAGAGTCAGACACGACTGAGTTACTAAAATAACAACAAATCAAATAGTCCTAGTAATGAACCAGCCAAGGACACTCAAGCATATGGTGGGGTTGGGGTGAGGGGGCATGACTTTTACCAAATACCATTCGTAAGTCAATGTGAAAAGTAATGCTAACCCTCCAAAATTTGGTGGTTTCTAAGTCACAGGAGCATTTTGGCTAATTAACTAACTAAATTCTCCACATTTGTGAGATATTTTATCTATGTGTAGACACAACCCCTTCACAGTGTTATGCTTTTATTTGCTTTCAATGCATATTAAAGTAGCAACAGGCACTGAGTATAGTTTCACCCACAACCACAGGGCTTTAGATCTCAAGAGCCACCTTGCAAAGATTTGAGAAACCATAGCTCAGTAGCTGACAAATTTAACAAAATCTAAGTGGCTTACATAAAAATGTACAGATGGTTTCTCATTGATGCAGTTTATAAAATGTGCCTAGCTGTTGTTTAAAATATACATTTAAGAAACAAAACCTCAGGATTGAAAATTACCATAATTTTGATAGCCCATGTAGTAATTCTTAAACAGTACATGTATTAATAGCTTAAGATCCTTGTTACCTCTCACTTTATTCAAAGTGCCAGAAACATTTTTTCTCCTTGTAATCTTAGAGATTTTTTATATGTGAGAGTATTTTATGTTAGCACTTGAAAAATTAACTTTCAATACACCTTTCAGCTCCCTCTGGATCACTTTTTCATAGGAAACAGTTTTTTTATGCAATGTATACTAATAAATAGATTAATTTCTCCCTGTTGAAATAAATTTATTTCCGTGCTTCTATCTTGCTAGTATAGTAATTTCATGTGAATAAAGAGCAAATCCCAAATGTACACCCACCTTCGCAGGAAATGCTGAATGAATTAGAGGCACTGACATATGAACAAAACTCTGTGGTACAGCACATTATACTTAGATAATAACCAATCAAAGTTAAATTTAGAACCCAGAAATAAACTCATGTATATATGGTCAATTAATTTATGACAAAGGAGCCAACAATGTAAAATGGGGAAAGAATAATCTCTTCAAAAAGTGTTGTGAAGACTGGAGAGCCATAAGCAAAAGAATGGAACTGGATTCCTATCTTGGAATGTACACAAAATCAACTCAAAATTAATTCAAGAATTGAATGTACATCCTGAAAATATAAAATTCCTAGAAGAAAATGTAGAAGATAAGCTCCTCAACCTCAGTTTTGAGCAATAATTTTTTTTTTGATTTGACACCAAAAGCAAAGGTAACAAAAGTAAAAATAAACAAGTTGAACTGCATCAAACTATGACACTTCTGCACAGCAAATAAAACCATCAACAAAATGAAAAGGCAACCTATGGATTGGGAGAAAATATTTCCCATTACCCATGTGTTAAGTGGTTAATATCCAAAATATAGAAAGAACTCATACAACTCAATAACAGTAAAACCAAACAATCTAATTAAAAATGGGTAGAGTGTCTAGATAGGCATTTTTCCAAAGACATACAAATGTCCAACAGGTGCATGAAAAGGTGCTCAACATTCCTAATCATCAGGAAATAAAAATCAAAACTACAATGAAACATCATCTCACACTTTATGGAACGCCTGTAACAAGAGATAAAGACAAGTGTTGGTAAGAATGAAGAGAAAAGGGAATTCTTGTGTGCTATTGGTAAGAATATCATTTGGTATAGCCATTACAGAAAACGATATGGAGGTTCCTCAAAAATTTAATAAAAGAACTACATGTATCAACAGTCCCACTTGTAGGTACATATCCAAAGAAAATACAAAAGATGTCAAAGGGATATCTGCACTCAAAGAGATGTACTGCAGCATTTTCCATAATAGTCAAGATGCAGAAACAGCCTAAGTGTCTATCGGTGCATGAATGGATAAAGATGTTTTATTTATATATATATATATGTATATATATATATATATGTGTATATATATATATATGCACACACACACACACATGGTATAGTACTCACCCAAGAGAAAAAGTTATTCCTGCTATTTGTGACAGCATGAATGGACATTAAGGGCATTATGCTAACTGAAATAAGAGAGAGAGAAAGACAAATACCACATGCTATCACTTGTATGTAGAATCTTAAAAAGCCCAACAGAAACTAGAATGGTGGTTACAAGGGGCTGGAGAATTGGGGGAAAGGGGAAATATTAGCTAAACTTTAAGTTTTAAGATGGAATAAATTCTGGGGATCTAATATTCAGCATGGTAACTAGTTATCAATATGTATTATATACTTGAAAGCTGCTAAAAGAGCAGATCTCAAAAGTTGTTATCACAAAGAAATGGTAATTATGTGAAGAGAGGTGATAGCTAATGCTATGATAGAAATCAATTTGCAGTGTATCAGTATAAGCATGTTATAAAATTTAAACTTATACAATATTATATGTCAATTATATCTCAATAAAGCTGGAAAAAGAAAAAAATTTTGTACTTTGGGTGATATTTTTATAATATAGGGAATAATGGTAGTAACTTATTTTTATTTTTTTACTTTTTAACAGAAAACTTTAAAAACCAGTAACTTTTTATTTAAAATGATCATGGATGGGTGAACCACAGTAATATGTCACTCAGCAATACACATACATGAAAAAAATTACAATGTTTTATTACAGATTGAGACAGTTTTCTCTTCCAAACAGACTGAGACAGTTTTCAGTTCCAAACAGATTACAGTCTATTAAATTAAAATTTGGACTGCTTATTGTCAGGATCCCAGTACCTGTTAGACCAATTAAAATAACTAATGAGAAAAAGGACCATTTGGGCATTTAGAATTAGGTCTATTATAAGGTTAATTACTTCTCATGTATTAGAAAATTTGAATTGCAAAAATGCAGGCTATTTCATAATATAGACATGTAACATAAAAGAGAAGTAACAAAAGAAAAAAAGAAACAATAATCAGCAGCTCGATGATGAAATTTACATCCTCAAAAAATCTTTGCATTTCCAAGTTATGGATTCCCCCGTCCCTAAGTACTTATATTTTAGGATAACATACGTTCTTTTCCAGTTACTTTCATAATTATAATCACATTTCATGCTCATTAAAGTGACTTAGAGTCTTAAGGCAAATTTAAGATTTATGATGAAATGAGAAGACTAGAATGCCATGGTGGAAAGGAAATTTTGGCACCATTACTTAATTACTTTCTAGGCTGTTTTTCTACTGTTATCCAAATGAATGCAACAGTTGTAGGCAATGCTGGCAAAAGTTAAAACACTGAAATTAACAATCAAACAGGCCATTTTATACTGCGGATGTGCATTTGCTTGAGCTCCTTGGGATCAGGTACAAAGACTTAAATAGAACCATTTCTAGGAAGGAGAAAAGAGAATTTGATTGTGACAGATGATATTGACCAATTCTCTACAGCTTAAAGTGCATAGCTGTACAGTTTTATAGCAATGTGCTTCCTGCCTCATCGTTAGGATGAAGGTAAATTATTGCATCTTTTTTTTCAGAAAGCATGATTGGCCCTTGGCCAGTAAGCAAGGATCTTCCTCTTCTTTTCATTGCCCTTTATCTCTTACTATTCTTACAAACACCCATTACTTTTCTGACATAACTGGGATCTGATCTTATATGTTAGATGACAAGTTTTTGATGGCAAGAACAGAACCTTTGCCATCCTGGTACCCACACAGTTGGGGAAGGAAATGGCAACTCACTCTAATATCCTTGCCTGGGAAATTCTACGGACAGAGGAGCCTGGCAGGCTACAGTCCACGGGGTCACAAAATAGTTGGACACGACTTAGCAACTAACAACAACCCACATAGTACCTTGTGAAAAACAGGGCCTTGTGAAAAATGGCCGTTAGTTAACAACTGTCCAGTGAAACTCTGCACAGGATGTGATAAGCTGACCCCAAATTCTCTCTGACTCCATTCTGCCACACAGGCTGCATGAATGGAGGAGGCCACATCAAGCTTTAGTCCTCCAGGGTCTGCACTGTCTCCATTCCCTGAGAGTAGCTCTTTCATAGTCAAATGCCAGGTCTATGGAAATACCCCACAGATGTTCATATATCTGAGGTAGATAAGTGTCAGGGACTGAAAAAAAGAAAATCCAGATAACAAAACTGGAGAAAATGATAGAGAGGTGCTTGATGTGAGAAATGTCATAGCCCAAGTAGGAAAAAAAAAAAAGAAGCCAAAAAGACTAATAAAGGGATAAGCCCAGGGTGTCAGTAAATGGCAGAGAGGTGAAAAAATCCTCGCATGTTATGATAATATGGGGTGTGAGCTTACTCTTGAATCTTCAAAAAAGAGGACTGGAGTCCATGGTTTACTAGGTGTTCCAGGGGTAAAGAAAGAATGTGTCAGTATAATTCTTTGGAATAGAATATAACTTATTAAGGGATAAAGCAGTGAGACACCAAGAAAGAAATGGAGTAGACAGCAGGCATATTTCCTGTAAAACAGTGAAGGATGGTACAAAGTGTTATTTATAAAATGTTGCGTTTTCACACAGACAGGCATCACCACATATGAAGAAAAAATGGCATTTAATCTTGATAACTCAGCCCCTAAAAATGTAAATTGTAGAACTGTCATTTGGAAGTTCTGGTTCCAAACTAGGTACTTGTGTTAGTTCCCATTACACTTTGATCGTCTAGTAAAGGTCAGACATTCTTCATACACGCTGGAGGCACAACAGAAAAGAGGGACTCGATCTCCTTACATAAGCCCTCTCTTTTTCCCACTGGACTGACAGTAGATCATGTACCTCTAAAGCCTGTTTTACCTCCTGTGGTGCCTTTAGCCATATTATGTCCCACAATTGGAATGGTCCCTTCTTTCTTGTCTTAATTTTTCATAACTGCAAATCATAATTTCTCCTTGCAACCATTTTGTTGTTTTTGTTCAGTCACCCAGTCAGGTCCGACTCTTTGTGACCCCATGGACTGCAGCACACCAGGCCTCCCTGTCGCTCTCTGTCTCCCAGAGTTTGCCCAAGTTCATGCTCACTGCATTGGTGATGCCCTCCAGCCATCTCATCCTCTGACACCCTTCTCTCTTTCTGCCCTCAATCTTTCCAAGTATCAGGGACTTTTCCAATGAGTCAGCTGTTCGCATCAGGTGACCAAAATACTGGAGCTTCAGCTTTAGCATAAGTCCTTCCAATGAGTATTCAGGGTTGATTTCTCTTAAGATTGACTGGTTTGATCTCCTTGCTGTTCAAGGGACTCTCAGCAGTCTTCTCCAGCACCACATTTCAAGGGCATCAATTCTTCAGTGTTCTGCCTTCTTTACAGTCCATCTCTCACAACCATACGTGACCATTGGGAAGACCATAGCCTTGCCTATAAGGACCTTTGTCAGCAGAGTAATGTCTGTGCTTTTCAACACACTGTCTATGTTTGTCATCACTTTCCTGCCAAGAAGCAGTCGTCTTCTGATTTCATGGCTGCTGTCACTGTCCGCAGTGATTTTAGAGCCCAAGAAGAGAAATCTGTCACTACTTCCACCTTTCCCCCTTCTATTTGGCATTCAGTAATGGGGCTGGATGTCATGATCTTAATTTTGGGTTTTTTTTTTTTAAATATTTAGTGTTAAACCGGCTATTTCAGTCTCTTCCTTCACCCTCATCAAGAGGCTCTTTAGTTCCTCTTTGCTTTCTGCCATTAGAGTGGTATTATCCACATATTTGAGGTTGCTGATGTTTCTCTCACCTATCTTGATTCCAGCTTGTAACTCATCCACTCCTGTATTTCACAGGATGTGTTCAGCATATAGGTTAAACAAACAAGGTGACAGCAGACTGCAATTTTTTTTTTATCTTTAAGTAAATTTTTCTTGAATCCATTCCTCATCAGATTTCCCAAATGGCGCTAGTGGTAAAGAACCCCCCTGCTAATGCAGGAGACATAAGAGACATGGGTTTGATCCCTAGGTCAGGAAGATCCCCTGGAGAAGGAAATGGCAACCCACTCCAGCATCCTTGCCTGGAGAATTCCATTAACAGAGGAGCCTGGTGGGCTACAGTCCTTGGGGTCACAAAGAGTCATGACTGAAGCAATTTAGCACACACTCCTCGTATCATTGCTGTTTATCAATGAAGTTTAAGTCATTTCACTGCACTTTACAGTCGATCTCAAGCTCTTTAAGTTTTAAATGGGCTGTACCTTCTAATTCATATGCACATAGGCATTACAATTTCAATAGCCATCCTGCTGAAGAATTGAAAAACAAGTCATTTTTAACATTTCATTGCTAAGAGAATACTTATGAGACTTGATTGTCAGGAAATCACTTCCTAGCCATAACTTTTTGCATACATAGTAATCAGCCAAGATTTGATGGCTGCTTAATAGAGAGACTGAAGACCTTTGGATTTGGAGATGTGAAAGGTCAGAGTTTATGCTACCAATGATCTCTGGTAGATTCACGAGGCATAGAAGCAAGTGGGTCATATAATCTTGGGTCTGCTTCTCTCCAGCACTGATTGAATGTTCACATCATGCACACAGTTAAACTGAACCCTTGAGGAAAAGTGAATGTATGATCTTAAGATGTTTTTATCTAAACAGAAAATCCAATGTTTGCCTGTATGTTTTTTCCAAACAATGTAGGTATCAGCAAGTGGCTCACCTTCTTCTTTCCCACTGGCAAAATAGAGAGATTCCCAGTAATCAGCTCAATTTGTTAATCTGTGCATGCAACAAAGAAATCTAAAGTAATGTTTTTAGTAATGCGTGTGATAGTTTTAAGTATTTAATAGAATAGCTGCTATTGTTGTTCTTATCATTGATTTGTAATTTCTGTTATTGTTATTACCACAATTATCATTAACTTGGACTTTCTATAGATATATCTATAAACTTCTCTAAATACCAAGTATTTGTGGGGCCATATTATCAAAATTAAACACTGAAAAAAGCTGATTATTGGCCTTTAAGTAGCTTTAACTACAGTCTTAGTATTTATGTTAGATACGAACAAATTCAACTGCACCTAGGTATGATAGATATTGCTCTGGTTATATGGAGACAAATGAAGATTAACCAAATGATAAAAGCAAAAGCTTTTTATTCAGAGTTTGCTACAGCCAGGAAGTTAGTCACTATCACTTGTGTTTTGGCAGAGACTCACAGGCAGGCAGAGGAATGGGAAAGCTTTACAATGGTAAAATGGGAAGGCTTCAGGTGTGCCCTGATTGGAGGCTATTGGAAAGGAGAAGCTGTAGGTATACCAACTTGAAGTTGGGCATCCCATGTGATTGGTTAGGGTGCATTACTTGGGTTTCTCTGCTTGGCTGTAAGTCCAAAGTGGGGATAAATATTTAGGAAGTTGTCAAGTCAGAGATACTTGGGTTGACTGTTATATGGGCTATAGTTTGGCTTCCTGGATTCCTGCCAGAGATAGTAATCTGACTTCCTACAAATCTGATTTATAGCAAGATGACTTCCAGTTGGTTTCCTGTATAGCCTGTTGCAAACTGTGGGTCAGAGTTCTGCTTTTATATACAGTCTAGTCATTGTCTATTTGCATATTCAGTTTCTCAATTAAAAGCACTGGGTCTGGAGCTGGAATATGCATGCATCTTACTATCTTACTAAATGTGTTGCCTTGGGCAGTGGGTAAATCTCTGTGTGACTCAGTCCCCTAACTTATCAAATGGAATTAGAATAGTCATTAATTTATAGGATTTTAAGGTAATTAAGTGAATTAACATATGTAAAGTACCTAAAAGAGTGCCTAGCACATAATAAGTATTAGAATGTTTTCTTATATGTTCAATAGAATAAAAGAAATTCTATTGGATGTATTCATTGGGTATTACATTCCTTCAAATGCCTTTTAAATTATAAGAATTACAACATTTTATACCAATGCAAATTCTACTTTTACTTAAGCTACTGTATTATTTATAGGAAATTTACACTAAGGAGCAAATATATATCCTTGGAAGCTATGCTGATTCTCAATTCTTCACTATTTTTTGCCATGTGATTTTCCAGTATACTTCAGTGCATAGAGTATATTTCACTACCCCATCCATAGTAAATTTGGTCATGCAACTTGCTTTTATTAAAGAAATACTTGTGGACACTATGTGAGTCGAAGTCTTAAATGTGTTTGCACAATTTGGCTTGATCTCATGTGTTCCTCTGATTGTCATAAAAAAACAATATATATATATATGTTTCAGAAAACTACTGTCCCTTTAGCCTGAGCCCCAGAAAGAGTTCAGTGAAACAGATCTAAACCCAACTAGAGCCTAGAACCAAGCCCTGCTGCTGCTGCTGCTAAGTCACTTCAGTCATGTCCGACTCTGTGAGACCCCATAGGTGGCAGCCCACCAGGCTCCTCTGTCCCTGGGCCCTGAAGAAGAGCACCTTAGCTGTTCTTCAGATCTGTGAGTCAGAAAAATAAATGCCTATTGTTATAAGATAATGGGTTTCAGAGAGTAGTTTGCTATGCAGCATTATCACAACAATAACAGGCTATTGGAGAAGAATAATAGGTTAAATCTTTCATTTACAGTTTTGTCATTGCTGGATAAAATGAGTTGTTTATCTCTTTAATGAGGGGAATCTGGAGGGGCTGAGAGAGAATAGTAACATTTTGATATGGCAGAAGTGATTGGGAAAGATAGGGAAGCATTGCCAGAGTGAAATTCTTCTTACTGGGGATGGTAGAGGATTGAGACATTTGAGGATATTAGATTCTTAGAAGGAGGAGTTACACTGAGAGCGAGGTTGAGCAGAAGCAGACAAGGGGAGAGTGTGAATACTTCACTTCTTTGTTCTGAATAGGAAAAATCAGAGTTAATTTGCCTCTCCAAGGTGAATACTTCCTAATGGCAGGGAGAAACCTTTACTTAGAAATAAAAATTATTTACAACTAATAATAATCTTATTTTTTTTTAACTTATATGCAGAGTATATCATGAGAAACACTGGGCTGGAGGAAGCACAAGCTGGAATCAAGATTGCTGGGAGAAATATCAATAACCTCAGATATGCAGATGACATTACCCTTATGGCAGAAAGTGAAGAACTGAAGAGCCTCTTGATGCAAGTGAAAGAGGAGAGTGAAAAAGTTGGCTTAAGGCTCAACATTCAGAAAACTAAGATCATGGCATCTAGTCCCATCACTTCATGGGAAATAGATGGGGAAACAGTGGAACCAGTGGCTGACTTTATTTTTCTGGGCTCCAAAATCACTGCAGATGGTGATTGCAGCCATGAAATTAAAAGATGCTTACTCCTTGGAAGGAAAGTTATTACCAACCTAGACAGCATATTGAAAAGCAGAGACATTAGTTTGTCAACAAAGGTTCGTCTAGTCAAGGTTATGGTTTTTCCAGTGGTCAGGTATGGATGTGAGAGTTGGACTATAAAGAAGGCTGAGTGTAGAAGAATTGATGCTGTTGAACTGTGGTGTTGGAGAAGACTCTTGAGAGTCCCTTGGACTGCAAGGAGATCCAACCAGTCCATCCTAAAGGAAATCAGTCCTGAATATTCATTGGAAGGACTGATGCTGAAGCTGAAACTCCAATACTTTGGCCACCTGATGAGAAGAGCTGACTCATTTGAAAAGACCATGATGCTGGGAAAGATTGAGGGAGAGAGGAGAAGGGGACAACAGAGGATGAGATGGTTGGATGGCATCACTGACCCAATGGACATGGGTTTGGGTGGACTCCGAGAGTTGGTGATGGAAAGGGTGGCCTGGTGTGCTGCGGTCCGTGGGGTCGCAAAGAGTCGGACACGACTGAGCGACTGAATTGAACTGAACTGAATAATAATCAGTCAGAAAATACACACTTTTGAAAAAAATCTCAAATAATTTCATGGGAGAAATTCAACCAACTGAATCAGGCTGCCTGTTAACATTTGATATTTATGAGTGCACAAAAGCATGGTCTTTAGAAATACTGTATGTATTTGAACTGCTTTTGCAGTTCCAGCATCAGATTAAAATTTAATTCTATGCAACTCCTGATGATTTTGTTTAGAATGACTGCCTTTGCAGTGAATTAAGTCAGCATGGTGTAGCAAAGCCCTTCTTGTGATTTTGTGAGTCACATGTAGGTAAATCTCCTGAGTGAAACACTGGAATATGTGCAGACAGAAACATTATTTTCCTGGCAATGCAGAACCACTGTCATGCTCCAAACCAGGCGAGGTGTGCAGTATTACTCATAATTATCTTTATTCATCAGAAATCTCTGGTTTCAAGTGGTGATCACATTTACTCAAGTAGGTGGGCTTGGCTGTACTCCCAGCAATTGTAATGCAGTATGTTTCTCTTAACCATTATTTATATTTGGTGAAGCAATAAGCTCAGTGGATTCACTGTCAGCATATTGTAGGGCTTAAAATGAAATCTGCATTGTTCTAATTACTCTTCAGTTTACTTCAGGAACAAAGTTCTGAGGATGAAACTGAGAAAACTGTCAAAGTAAATGAAATACAAATTAGTCACATTTGTCAATATTTGAACACCAACAATGGGTTTATAAAATTTTGAAATTTTTGATGATTTTTAAAGGTAGAAAACTATCCAGATTTGTTCTGAATGTGTTTGATAACAATCATAGCTGAGCATTTTTAAGTTTATTGGCCTTTTAAAATTTAAGTGAACTCATTGTTCACTTAAACTCATATTTGTTTTTATTTATAAGGTATCTTTTTCACTTTCTTATTGATTTCTAGAAGTTATTTTCTTTTAGGGGAAAATTAATAAGGAAGGAAAGAAGACAGGAAGGAGAAAGGAAAAAAAATAAATAACAAGAATACACTTTCCACATACAGTATCTTACCATGAGCTGGTATGTAAAATCATTCCAGTTTGGAAACATGGTTGGATTGATTGTTATGTGGAAATGCAGTTCTAGGTGCTGCAGGGTAAGGGTAGGAAGAAAAAGTCAGAGAACTAAAGAACCCAGCAAGGAAGGTAAGAATTTGTTTCTTGCATTAAAAGGGCTGGGCCTCAGGAACAAGATGCCCGAGAATTTTATATTTTCTTGAGTAACTGTTTTAATAATTTGATACATTCCTTTTAAACAGAAAGAATGCCCTTTTCTTTGTGTTGGACTGTATTATTGTTCAAATTATTCTCTGCCTCTCCCTGGGGTAGTGGATACTTTTTCCTATTGGGCTTGACTCTGTGACCTGCACTCTGAAATGTTTAAAAAGGTGCTAGAAGCCTGGGCCCCACAGTGACAGTATGGTGGAGTACAGCCATGCTGATCCATGAGGGACATGGGACCTGAGTGAAAAACATACCTTTTTGGATTTGGGGGTGAGCATTTTTTTTTTATAGCAACATACTTTAAGGTAGCTAAGAATTTATTTCCCATTCAGATTATATGGAGCAATGAATACTGTTGCTTGTTTATGCTGCTGCTGCTAAGTCGCTTCAGCCGTGTCCGACTCTGTGCAACCCCACAGACGGTAGCCCACCAGGCTCCCCCATCCCCGGGATTCTCCAGGCAAGAATACTGGAGTGGGTTGCCAGTTCCTTCTCCAATGCATGAAAGTGAAAAGTTAAAGTGATGTCACTCAGTAGTGTCCGACTCCTAGTGACCCCATGGACTGCAGCCCACAAGGCTCCTCCATCCATGGGATTTTCCAGGCAAGAGTACTGGAGTGGGTTGCCATTGCCTTCTCCATGGGAGGGGGTAATTCTGAAAGATAACATTCAATAGCATGGTAGATAAGATTATGAAGTCTTTAAAGCCAGTTAAAAGAATTTTGAATTTATCTTGTAAGCAATGAAGAGCCAGCAGTTTTATAAACAAAGACAGTGGATCTTCCATTTGGAACCAGGGTTGATTAGGAATGATAATAGGAGCAGTTGTGAGAGACTTACTCATTGCAATAATACCCAGGAAATCTGAGAAGCTAACTTAAGGTGGTGGCAACAGAAAGAAAAAAGGCAGCAAGAGCAGATAGAAAAACAAAAATGGAATATTAATCATTTTCATTTGGCTTTATGCATTCTATAGAAGTTTAAGCTTCATAAAAATTCTGAAAATTTCTCACATTGGATCTTTCACACACAATGTCTACCATCTGGGGTGTTTCTTTAAAAACATCTGGATAGTGATTAAATATCATGACTTCCAAGTAAATGTCTAGCATAGTATATACACAACCTTGGTGTAGAATTGCAATCAATTTCAAAACAGAATAAAATGAACAATTCCCAGGAATGCTTAGAATTATAAAATTAAATAACTACAAATCTCATATTTTCCCTTTAACCCAGATGTGGTGCTATATATGTGTTCATTATGATATCTAATCATGATGTGCTTTGAGAAAAATTTGTTGTTTCTTTTTCCTTAACTTAAACAACGGTCATGCTTTTTGGGTTTTTTTTGTTTTTTTTGATGTGTGTTTGATCTTGTTAGAAATTTGTTGGGAACAGAGAGTCGGGTTTTAGAACTTGTATTCTGCTGTGATTTCTAATTTCTTTCCTTCCCTCCTTTGCTTCTCCTCTTTTTCTCTCCATTCTTCTTTTTCTTCCTCTCTTCTACAGCTGTTAGTTGACAGCTCACCATGTGTCATACACAACACAGGTATTAGGGATACATCAGTGAACAGAACAAAGTCTCTATCAGCTCTCTTGCAGTTTCCACTTTGGTAAGGAAGAAAAAAAATACATACATAAATATGTAGCATAATAGCAGACAGTCCAAAAAAGAAAAAATAAAGCAAAAAAGTAGGGGTGAAATAGTATTTTAGAGGTCTTCCCAGTTGGCTCAGTGGTAAAGAATCCATCTGACAATGCAGGAGATGCAAGAGATGGGCATTGATCCCTGGGTTGGGACGATCCCCTGGAGAAGGGAATGGCAACCCACTCCATTATTCTTGCTTAGAGAATCCCATGGACAGAGGAGCCTGGCAGGCTACAGTCCATGGGATCGCAAAGAGTCAGACACAACTGAGCAAGTTTGCACTACTTTAGAGGGGATACTGAATGAATTTCACTTTGTATGTCATTTGAACAAAGACTTGAATGACAAGGAAATGTCAAGCAAATGCATGAGGGCAAACTGGCTCAAGCAGAAGTAACAGCAGTTCAAAGGCCCTGAGGTCCGAGTGTGCATCACAAGTTTGAAGAATCAAGGAAGCCACTGCAGCTGAAGAAAGATGCATAAGTGTGAGACTGGAGAAACAGTGGCTGAGATCATAAAACCGCTGATAGCCAATGGGAATTTGCTGTATGACTCAGGGAACTCAAACCTGTGCTTGGTAACAACCTAGAGGAGTGGGATGGGGAGAAAGGTGGGAGACACGTTCAAGTGGGAGGGGACATGCTGTTTGGTAGAAACCAACATCATACTGCAAAGCAATTATCCTTCAATTAAAAAGAAATTAAAAAAAAAAAACGGCTTGTAGGATGTGGCAAGGGCCTGGATTTTCTTCTAAGTGTGATGAGAAACTGATAAATGGTTCTGAGCAGGGGAATAACACCTGATATGTTTTAAAACGCTAGATACGTGGCACTGGAGCCAGGTGTCTATGTAGGAATTTCCAGTCCTAGGACATTTGTCAAGTTATTTAATTGCTCCAGGTCTGTTTCTTCATGTGTAGAAAGGTGTTAATTATTGTAATTATACAGGGATGTTGTGAAGATTTTACAAAAGGTGATTCAGGTAAAGCTCTCAGTATGATGCCTCATACCTACTAAATGCTCAATAAATAGTCTTTACAGTTTTTTTAAAATTAATATTGTTGCATATCACCACTACTATTAAGTAAGCCTATTGAAAGCCTCACAAGAGAAGACGACAACCATGTCAAAGTATGCAGTGATAGAAAATATGGAGAGGAGAGAGAAACTGATGGATTATATAACACATAATTTAGTTGCTGAAGTAATAATTTCAAAAATGGGTGAGGGCAACGGACAAATTAAAAAATTGGTTTTTGCATCTGATTTTATATATATTACTCTTGCTTATCTTTTTCCTATAAGCCATAATAATGCAAAAACCAAGCGGAGTAATATGTGATCTTTGACATAACTTCTATAACACATTGAGTAGTCTTGTCTAATTTACTGGAGAAGTGTTAAAAACAGGAATATGTGTGAAGCAATTAACCAAAAATATGTGATTATTTGCCCTCCCATGACCCTGAAGCTAGAGTACTGAATGCTATTTTAGTTAGATCTATTTCTCTCACTTTATTTGTTAAACTTTTTATCAAAATAAATTTGGTGATACATAGTCACTGTCAGTGAATTATGAAAATATAATTTTCTTTATAGCTACAGTTGATAAAGACAGTTCTATTTACTGAATTTTTAGTTCAGATTCTAACATTTATTTTATGTTTAAAACCATAGATCAGCCAAGAGTAATAAATCTAGAGAATGCATACTACCACTGAATAATTTAGTAGGCTGAAAGCCTTATTTCATTTTCCTATGAAGCCCAGTTAGAAAAATTGGAATTCTTTTTTAGCTGTGTTGTACATTATTATGATAGTGTCTGGAGCCAAACTTGGAGGGTAGGTTGTCCACATGAGTTTTATACCAAAGTAAAATGAAAGTAATTTCAAGTCAGCTCATAATGCTCTTAAATATTTGAGGACTTGGATTCAGGGCCACAGGTGGGCAAAGAAGGGAAAGTGCAGCTTAGAGAAGCAATGATATGAAAGCCTATTAGCTAAAATTAGCTTGTAATAGGTTGAAAGCGGTTTCCATACCAGAAGTCATCAGGCCGGCCCATCATGTAGTCAGTTTAGATGACCATTTGAAATGTAGGAGGAGCATGATCTCAGCCAGAGAATACTACTAAAGACTGACAGAGGAACCAGCTCCAAATGGGAACCACATGAACAGTGCCTAATTTAGCCAGAGTATGTCAGCATGTTGATCAAAGGAGGTATCTTTCATTACAGTATTATTGCAATTATCTTTTAGCATTTACGTTATAAGCATACCAAGGGAGGGCTATATTTCCTATTTTCTTTACATTTTGAGATTTACACATTAGGAAAATAGAAATTTCAAGTCTAACAATATATGTGCATATCTAGACTCACAATCTTTGAATATACATTCTTTTACCAAGTCTTTTCTTTCGAGCCAAAAGTAGTTGAAATTAGTAGTAGTAGTAGGATAAAAATCTTACTCATTCCAGTATCTGAAAGATCTCTTCTATTGAAATCAGCCCAATTTTGTTTAATTATAAGTCCTAAAGACAAGGAATTGAAAGCCAACATTTCCCAGACTAATAGCATAACTATCTATATATCTATTGAGAGAGAAATATGCATATTTGATACATATTTATCAATATATACAGTAAAAAGGTGGAAAACTATTTTCATATTTTTAAAAACTCAAATATTTTTATTACAGCTTTATTGAGATATAACTAATGAATAAAATTGTAATATATTTGAAGTGTACCTTGTGATGATTTGATATATGCATAAGTTGTGAAAGGATTTCTCCAATCTTGCTATTTGGAAACATGAGTTAGAAATTTCTACTTATGTAACAAGAATATTTACAACAGAAATGACTTAGATTAGGAAATTTGTTTCAAAATCAGAATTATGCCATTGAGAAGTAGGCAAAAAGAATCCCGAAGTGGAGACACAGGAAGGAGATCTTTCCATTTTCAGAAGAAGCTGCTTTCTTCTTTTTGAATAAGCATACAAGTTGAATTTTCAATAAATTGAAGAGTTGTGCATATTTAATTTCTATGTATCATAGAGATCCTTAAACTCTTTATCCACCATTAAAATATTCATTACTGAAAAGCTGTAAGACACTGATAAAAGAAACTAAAGACCACACAAAGAGATAGAACGATATACCATACACTTGGATTGGAAGAATTAATGACCATACTAAGTAAAATGACCATACTGCCCATGGCAAATGTCAAATTCAATGAAATCACTATCAAAATACCAATGGAATTTTTCACAGAACTAGAACAATAATTTTATAATTTGTATGTAAATACAAAAGATTCCAAATAGGAAAAAAAAAAAAAATCTCACCAAAGAACAGAGCTGAAGGACTCATGCATCCTGATTTGAGATTATACCACAAAGCTATAGTCATCAAAACAGTTTAGAACTGGCACAAAAACAGACACAAAATCAGCGGAACAGGATAGGAATCCCAGAAATAAACCCAGGCACTTATAGTCAATTAATCTATAATAAAGAAGGCAAGAATATACAATGGAGAAAAGACAGTCTCTTCAGCAAGTGATGCTGGAAAAATGGGACAGCTACATGTAAAACAATAAAAGTAGAACATTCTCTGTCACCATATACAGGTAAAAACTCAAAATGGATTAAAGACCTAAATGTAAGACTGAATACTATAAAACTTCTAAAGGAAAACATAGAACACTCTTCGACATAAATCAAAGGAATATTTTTTGGATCCATTTCCTAAAATAAAGGAAATAAAACAAAAATAAGTGGAACCTAATCAAATTTAAAAGCTTTTGCACAGCAAAGGAAACTACTGACAAAAAGGCAAACCAATGAATGGGAGAAAATATTTGCAAATGATATGACCCTTAAGGGGTTAATATCCAACATATATAAACAATTCATACGACTCAACATCAAAAAAAAAAAAAAAACCAAGCAACTCAATTTTAAAAGAGTGGAAGACCTAAACAGATATTTTTCCAACGAGAAAATGCAGATGGCCAACAGGCATATGAAAAGATGTTCAACATCACTAATTATCAAGGAAATGCAAATCAAAACCATGATGATGTATTACCTCCTACCAGTAAGATAAGCTATTATCAGAAAGTCTACAAATAATAAATGTTAGTGACAACATGAAGAAAAGGGAACCCTTGTCCCTGTTGCTGAGAATATAAGATAGTGCAGCCACTATGGAAAATAGTGTGGAGATTCCTCAAAAAACTAAAAATTGAACTACCATATGACCCAGCAATTCCACTCCTGGATATCTATCCAGAGGGGAAAAAAAACGAAAACACGAATTTGAAAAGATACACACACACCAATGTTCACAGCAGCATTATTTACAACTGCCAAGACTCGGAAACAAGTGTCCATCAACACATGAATGGATGAAGAAGCTGCGGTATACATACACAATGGGATACTACTCAGCCATGAAAAGAATAGCTTTTTGCAATTTGTAGCAACATGGATGAACCTGGAGGATATTATGCTAAGTGAAATAAGTCAGACAAAGATAAATACTGTATGATATCGCTTATATGTAGAATCTAAAAAATTCATCAATCTATTAAATATAACATAGAAGAAACAGACTCACAGAAAGAACAAACTAGTGGTTACTAGTGGGGAGGGTGAAGAGGGATTGGCAATACAAGGTTGAGGAAGGTGGGAGGTTCAAACTATTGGGTGTAGGATAGGCTCAAGGACATATAGTACAACATGGGGAATAGAGCCAATACTGTGCAATAACTGTAAATGGAAAGTTACCTTTAAAAATCATGTAAAAATTTAAAAGATACAAGATTTATTAGAATGGAAATCTATAGAAATACAATGCACTTTGTATTTTCAGAGGGGTATAAAAATTACTCTGCCTATCAGGATGCAATGAGATTGCAAAAACTTACATTGAATGAATGCTGAAATGAAGACACTATAATACAATGCTGCTGCTGCTAAATCACTTCAGTTGTGTCCGACTCTGTGCGACCCCACAGACGGCAGCCCACCAGGCTCCCCCATCCCTGGGATTCTCCAGGCAAGAACACTGGAGTGGGTTGCCATTTCCTTCTCCAATGCATGAAAGGGAAAAGTGAAAGTGAAGTTGCTTAGTCATGTCCGACTCTTCGCGACCCCATGGTCTGCAGCCTACCAGGCTCCTCTGTCCGTGGGATTTTCCAGGCAAGAGCACTGGAGTGGGGTGCCATTGCCTTCTCCACTATAATACAATAAGTGCAGCCAAAACAAACAGGTTTTTAAAAAATCGTACACTAGCAAATCTTTACTGAGTCTATTATGTCCTATGTGAGGCACAGGAGGCTTACTGTAATGAGTATTGATCATTATATCTGCACTTTGAAAATTCTTTGGGAATCTTTCTCAAGCAGCAACAAAATAAATCTGTGTGTCACTTTTGTTGGGTGAACTTTGCTAGTTTTCCACTTGAGACTGTGCCATTGAATTTCAAGTATGTTTATGAGATAATTTACAATGATTGATTTAGGAAGATTGATGCACAACACCAAATCTATTAAACCTGCAATTGCCTCTGCGTGCAACAAACATATTATCTCACACTCAAGATGAGGTTCATTGAAATTAACCTACCATTTTATCATTAGTAGATGTCTCATCTTAGGCCACAGGCTTTCCATATTAAAGCACTAAAACCATTCCTGAAAGCACTGTATAAAATTTTAAAAGTACACCTATGTACCAAACCAAAGATAAAATTACAAAACCACAAAAGTTATTTGAGCCTCAGTGTACTAACTTGATTATGTTTGCTTCTCTATCTTCTTCCCCAAGTGAATTCCTATAAGCCATCATTTTTTTTTAACTTTTTGTTTTTTTTTTTATTTTATGTTGATGTTTTCAATAGTTGATGTCAATCCAATGAGTTTTTTTTAAAAACACCTATATTAATAGTTATGCTTTTTTCTATAGCAATGATGTTAAATGAACCTGCTAAATTCTTTAATTCAAAAGAATGAATATTCAACTATTATACTCCTAACATGAATTGAATGCTGAGAATAATGGAGTAAGTAGAAACTATCAGTCATCAACCTCATTTTATGGCCAATTTGTTGGGACAGAGGACAGAAAATCCATTGCTTGAATGCCTCCTTTGAATTGGCCTACAACTTAAGCAATATACACTGAGTATTTCAAGTGTTACAATCAACAATAAGAATTAGATACAGAGACTTCACTGGTGGTCCAGTGGCTAAAGAGTTGGCACTTCCATGCAGGGAATCTGGGTTCGATCCCTGGTCAGGGAACTAGATCCTACATACCACCTACATTCCACATGCCACAACTAAAGATCCTGCAGGCTGCAACTAAGACCTGGTGCAGCCAAATAAATCAATAAATGGATACAGAATTAGAATAAAGTAGCAAATAAATATATCTTATGAGATTCTTTCTTACAAATGTTTCTCCATAATGTAAAAAACAATCTCTCACTTCATGACTTTTTACCTCATAACTAAATGTCTCCTTGTTAAAATCTCACACTGATATCTTAAAGAAATCGATAGTCAATCATATCAATTAGTATCTTTGATTATCAGTTTTACTTGGTTAGAAAACTAACCTCTGGAACACTGCCTTCCGATATTTAACAATTATTTTCACTACTGGAACAACTCTTCTTTGTTGCCCTACATCTTTATGTGAGTATAGAAACATACAGCCTTATCTTGAATTGTTCACAGTTATAAAATTGATCAAATAACCTATTAAACTATTAGTAGAGGTGGAACCAATTTAATAAAACCTATTTTATGCAAAGATAAACTTACATTTTTCAAATGAGCTATTTAAAATCCTAAAAGATGATGCTGTAAAAGTGCTATACTCAAAATGCCAGCAAATTTGGAAAACTCAGCAACAGCCACAGGACTGGAAAAGGTCAGTTTTCATTCCAGTTCTAAAGAAGGGCAGTGCTAAAGAACGTTCAAACTACTGTGCAATTGCACTCATTTCACATGCTAGTAAGGTTTTCCTCAAAATCCTTCAAACTAGGCTTTAGCAGTACATGAACAGACAACTTTCAGATGTGCAAGCTGGGTTTAGAAAAGGCAGAGGAACCAGGTATCAAATTGTCAACATTTGTTGGATAATAGAGAAAACAAAACAATTCCAGAAAAACACCCACTTTTGCTTCATTTACTATGCAAAACCTTTGACTTTGTGAATCAACAAACTGTGGAAAATTCTTAAACACTTGGGAATACCAGACCATCTTACCTTTCTCCTGAGAAACCTGTATGCAGGTCAAGATGCAACAGTTAGAATCTTACATGGAAAAACTGATGGTTCACAACTGGGAAAGGAATAGGACAAGGCTGTATATTGTCACCCTGCTTATTTAACTTCTATGCAGAGTACATCATGCAAAATGCTGGGCTGGGTGACTCATAAGCTGGAATCAAGATTGCTGTGAGAAATACAAACAACCTGAGATATCCAGATGATAACCACTCTAATGGCAGAAAACAAAGGGGAACTAAAAAGCCTCTTGATGAGGGTGAAAGAGGAGATTGAAAAAGTTGGCTTTAAACCTCAACACTCAAAAAATGAAGATCATGGCATCTGGTCCCACCACTTTATAGCAAATAGAAGGAGGAAAAGTGGAAACAGTGACAGATTTTCTCTTCTTGGGCTCCAAAATCACCATGGACGGTGACTGCAGCCATGAAATTAAAAGACCTTTCCTCCTTGCAAGAAAAGCTATGACAAACCTAGAAAGCATATTAAAAAGAAGAGCCATCACTTTGCCAACAAAAGTCCTTATAGTCAAAGCCATGATTTTTCCATTAGTCATGTATGGATGTGAAGAATTGGATGATACAGAAGGCTGAGTGCCAAGAATCGATGCTTTCGAATTGTGGTGCTGGAGAAGACCCTTGAGAGAGACAGCAAGGAGATCAAGCCAGTCATATCCCAAAGAAATCAACCCTGAATAAACATTGGAAAGACTGATGTTAAAGCTGAAGCTCTGATACTTTGGCTACCTGATGCAAAAAGCCGACTCACTGGAAAAGACCCTGATGGTGGGAAGGATCGAAGGCAAAAGGAGAAAAGGTTGGCAGAGGGGATGAGATAATTAGATAGCATCACTGAATCAATGGACCTGAATTTGAGCAAACTCGAGGAGATAATGAAAGACAGGGAAGTCTGGAGTGCTGTAGTCCATGGGGTCACAAAGAGTTGGACATGACTTAGTGACTGAACAATAACAAAACTTATGTTAAATGTGTGTGAGAAAGGTTAGGTATTTATTATGTGATATATTTTCATTAAAATATGATTTTTTAAAAATGTGTTTAATGGATGTCGCAATGCGCAAAAATTTCAAAACTAATGAAAAAAGATGACATGCAATATCTACCCATTTCAATTCAGTTCAGTTCAGTCACTCAGTTGTGACCCCATGGACTGCAGCATGCCAGGTTTCCCTTTCCTTCACCAACTCCCAGAGCTTACTCAAACTCATGTCCATCCAGTCAGTAATGCCATCCAAACATCTCATCCTCTGTCGTCCCCTTCTCCTCCTGCCTTCGTCTTTCCCAGCAACAGGGTCTTTTCCAATGAGCCAGTTCTTCGCATCAGGTGATAAACATATCTATAAATACATTTGCATTTCAAATCCAGGAATTTAATTACTAATTAAGTGCATGGTCAGGAAGTACTAAAGTTATGCAACTTAAATTACTATGAAAGTTTTTAAACATACATAATAATAGAATAGTGCAATTAACCCGTATATAACTGTAACTCAGATTCAACAGTTAAGAAGATTTTGCCATTTGTGTTTTGTTTGTCTTTTTCTTTTGTTCTGTGCTTAAGTACTTTAATGAAAATTCCAAGCTTCATACATTTTACCCATACATTCTTCAACAGGCATCTATGAGGCTACTTTCTTACGTAAAAATAATGCTATTGTCAACATAAAAATGGTAATTTCTTGACATCAGTATGCAATTCATGCCCATATTTCTATAGCATTTTTAAGAAAACTATCTTTTTTATAGCCGTTGTTTAGTCTCTAAGTTGTTGTCGGAGTTGGTTTGTTCCAGTTGGGATGAAAACAATCTTCGCACTTCACTTTTGAGTGTCATGTCTCTCAAGACTTTTTAACCAAAAGCTGATGCCTCCCTCCTTTTTTTTTTCTTTCATGTTATTAACTTTTCACAGAAGCAGAATCAGTTCTCTTATTGAGTGTCAATGATTTAGATTTTTCTGTTAACTTTCTTTCAGTGTGGTTTAATTTGTTTCCATATTCCTTATATTTCCTGTAAGTAGAAATAAGTGATTGAGTCTTAATTAGATTCAAGTTTACTTTTTTTTGGGGGGGGGGTGTGGGGAGTGTCAAGAAATCTTCAAAAATGGTGCTATGTACTTCCTGTTGTCTCATATAAAGAGAGAAGCAGTTTTGGTTTGTCCCACTTTCAGTAATGTTAAGATTGATTAGAAGATTTAGGTGGTGCTAGACTGATCTCACCATTATAAAGTTCACTATCAATTTTTCCTCATATTTTTTCTTCCATTAATAATGACTGATGATTTCATGAGAGGTTGAAAATGATGTTTTCTAGTTCTACTATTCTTTCCACACATAGCCTTATTATTCTTCGTATATACACATATTAGGAGTCCCTCTTTAGCTCAGGATACTTGGTTACTAAGAAATAGTAATACAATTTATAAAGAAAAGACAGCATAAATAAATATATAAGATATTTAAACCTTTCCTTGTTAATTTTCTGATTGAGGGTTGATTTCCTAGGTGCTTCCAATTGTATCCTTGGTTGTCATGCTTTCTATTTATCTTCTCCATCCCCTTTTGTAACATTACGAACACATGGATTTTTATATATTCAATCTTTTACAATCAATTGCACTCATTATTCTTTTTCATGTGCAAATTGTCTTCAATTTGGCCAAGAGATTTCCTCTATGTTTGTCCCTGTATCCCTGTGACAGGATCCATTTATCTTTGATAGTTTTCTTGCTTTCTGTTACAACTAGATATTCGAAGGTCATCTTGTATATTTTTCACCTTAGGTATGGAATCATTCATTACTCCAAGCAGCTTTGGTTTCTTACGGTATTTAAAGACCATAATCTGGGCACTAGATGTGCTCACTGCTATTGGAAGTAGTCATTACTTTAACGAATTACTAAGAAATAGGCATTGATGAGGAAAAAAATCAAGAGTTCATACTTACATTTCCAATTCAAATGTAATACTGTAGTACTTTCATTCAACATTTGGATTTTACAATTGTAGCTTTTTTTCTCTTGAGCTGAATTTTGTTTTTTTAATAGCAAAATTACTTATTTTCATTAATCTATAACACAGCTTCAAAATAATAATAATATGATCGATCACCCTAACTTAGACCAATTAAAACCCAAGTTTTTTTTGTAGTGCTATTTGGCCATAGAGTATTTTCCAATAACCCCATATAGTGAAAATAATGTATTATAAATTTGCTTTTAAAAAGTCATATCTCTGTGTGCTTTATTAATCTTTTTTCCTTTAGTTTTTAATTTCTAGATTTGTTTCCTAGTTTTTATTTTAGGTGTTTAAAACACTTATGAAGCCAACACCATATAACAGGGTTTTTTTTTTTTTTTAAGTCTTTATGTGTCCCCTCCACCCCACTTCTTGCTATTCTCTATAAGTAACCATTTTAATCAATTTTTGGTATACACTTTTTAGTTTCTTTTTTATAAAATGATGCTTAGCTGTATTTATATATAACTTTCTTCTTTCACCAAAGGGAGCATATTTCATATATATTATTCTATGTCTTGATGCTTTTATTTAAGAAAATCTTGAGTCTTTTATTTATTTTAACATTTGTTTATTTGGCAGAGCTGGATCTCAGTGGTGGCCTGCAGGATCTAGGTGGCATGTGGGATCTAGTTCCTTGACCAGGGATCAAACTCAGGTCCCCTGCATTGGAAGCATGGAGTCTAAGCCACTGGACCACAGGAAGTCTCTGCCTTGCTTCTATTTAATTAACACTATTTAATGGCTATCATTCCATATCTATACTGAGAAATCTTCATTCTTATATAACGTTGCATAGTATTTCAGTGTGTTGAGGTGCAATAATTTGCACCATCATTGTCTATTTCTTGCACATTTGAGTTGTTTCCAATCTTCCACTATGTGTATAATGCCAGAATAACACACTTAAACACAAGTCTCTTCATACGTTTCCCATTGTAACTTGGTGAAGATTCTTAGACATGGGATAGCTATGTCAAAAAGCAAAGGCATAAATTATCTAAATATTGCCAAACTGCCCTCAATAAAAGTTGAGGTTTTATATTCAAAGAAAAATGTTTTGACAGTGTAATGCACTTTGCATGAAAAGCAATGAATTGAAAGACATGTAGGGACTTAATCAAGTTTCCTTCTGTGGAACTTTTTATTACTTGTGTTGCAGTGGTATTAAAATTGTACCATTTTCATATGGTCTTGGTTTTCTGCTAACTGTTTTTTTGTTTGGTCTAATCAGTTCAGTGGCTCAGTTGTGTCCGACTCTTTGCAACCCCATGGACTGCAGCACACCAGGCTTCCCTGTCCACCACCAACCCCTGGAGATCGCTCAAACTCATGTCCATCAAGTTGGTGATGCCATCCAACCATCTCATCCTCTGTCGTCCCCTTCTCTTCCTGCCTTCAATATTTCCCAGCATCAGGGTCTTTTCTAATGGGTCAGTTCTTCGCATCAGGTGGCCAAAGTATTGGAGTTTCAGCTACAACATCAGTGCTTTCATGAATATTCAGGACTGATTTCCTTTAGGATTGACTGGTTTACTCTCCTTGCAGTCCAAGGGACTCTCAAGAGTCTTCTCCAACACCACAATTCAAAAGCATCAGTTCTTCAGCACTCAGCTTTCTTTATAGTCATACTCTCACATCTGTACATGACCACTGGTAAAACCACAGCCTTGACTATATGGACCTTTGTTGGCAAAATAACGTCTCTGCTTTTTAATATGCTGTCTAGGCTGGTCATAGCTTTTCTTCCAAGGAGTGAGCATCTTTTAATTTCATGGCTGCAGTCACCATCTGCAGTGATTCTGGAACTCAAGAAAAAATAAAGTCTCTCACTGTATCCATTGTTTCCCCATCTAATTGCCATGAAGTGATGGGACCGGATGCCATGATCTTAGTTTTCTGAATGTTGAGTTATAAGCCAACTTTTTTCACTCTCCTCTTTCACTTTCATCAAGAGGCTCTTAAGTTCTTCACTTTCTTCCATAAGGGTGATGTCATCTGTGTATCTGAGGTTATTGATATTTCTCCCAGCAATCTTGATTCCAGCTTGTGCTTCATCCTGCCCAGCATCTCGTTTGATGTACTCTGCATATAAGTTAACAGTCAGATCTTAATTCTGAAGTAATTTTCCAGAGACTTGGTTTGTTTGAATGGTATTTGGCTGTTTAAAAAGTTGATCTCCAAAAATTAGTCTTATTTATTTAGTGATCAATTCAAGTCTCTATTTTCCAGCTTCCACTCAGATGACTGGTTGAACAAAAGCTCTTACTATTACTTCAAAAGGTTTTACTGTGGGTTGTATATGATTGGATGGTTTTGCCCTCTCTATTGTTTTAAGGGGGCTTCCCCAGGGGCTCAGCAGTAAAGAATCCGCCTGCAATGCAGAAGCCACAGGAGACACA
Source organism: Giraffa tippelskirchi (assembly GCF_054371585.1). Taxonomy (NCBI): domain Eukaryota; kingdom Metazoa; phylum Chordata; class Mammalia; order Artiodactyla; family Giraffidae; genus Giraffa; species Giraffa tippelskirchi. The sequence goes on from NC_137278.1 coordinate 70,707,350, forward strand.
GGTTCAATTCCTGGATCAGGAAGATCCTCTGGAGGAGGGCATGGCAACCCCCTCTAGTATTCTTGCCAGGAGAATGCCCATGGATGGAGGGACTTCAAAGGTTTTATCAGATGCCTATTCATTGAAATAAGACTATTATTTCATCACTCTGGTAAGAAACAAAGAATTTTTGAATGTCCCTAAGCAAAAATATTAATCTCCCTCCTAGCTTCCTATTAATTCTAACTTTCAATCTCCCCAGCATATCTCACTGCAAAAAACACATTCTGTGTCTGACATATCAGAAGCAGGGGTAGATCATTTGGGGGATACATTTCTTGAAAAATTTTGGAAGGGAAAATACTTTTATAGAAACAAGAGGAAGACCCCTAGTCAGTTAATCTGATCTCATTCTGCATCAAAGGGCTTTATTTTTGCTTTGTTTTCTAATATCTCTTTCTGTTGTAACCATTACAAAGAAGGAGAAATGGGAAGCAATTAATGATTGCACTCTCTACAAAACCCTTATCTTGTGGCAAGAATGTTTCTTGAGCAGAAAGGCAGAAGTTGCCACTTATTTTCAGATAAGACAAAAACCTTAAGTCTGTTTTAAGCTCACAACTTCATTAATGACAGGCAGTAAAACCTGAACAGAGAGGAATACACATGAAGATATTGATAAAACTGCCAGGAATACAGGATGAGTTTTGACCACATCTTTAATTAAAATGGGCTTCCCTGATAGCTCAGTTGGTAAAGAATCTGCCTGCAATGCAGGAGATGCAGGTTCGATTCCTGGGCGGGGAAGATCCACTGGAGAAGGGATAGGCTACCCACTCCAGTATTCTTGGGCTTCCCTTGTGGCTCAGCTGGTAAAGAATCTGCCTGGCAATGCAGGAGACCTGGGTTCGATCCCTAGGTTGGGAAGATTCCCTGGAGAAGGGAACGGCTACCCATACCAGTATTCTGGCCTGGAGAATTCCATGTACTTTATAATCCATGGGGTCGCAAAGAGTCAGACATGACATAGTGACTTTCACTTTCACTTTACTCAAAGACAAAAATCAATGAGTTTATTATGTCTTTCAAAATTATCTTTGTCATAAGTTTGATATTAAAGGATTAATCCTAGGAAGAAGAAGAATTAAAGCATGAAGAATAATAATGTGTATCTTCATTAAATATGCTATTCAAGAAGGCTAGAGCATATTTATTTCTTATCCACATGTAGTTGTGTTTTATATAATATTTCCTTTAAAAAAATTGATCTTGTGCCCTTTTGAAGAGTGACTGAAAGATTCACTCATGTAAGTCTCTATTAAGCAACAGGGCAAAGTTTATGTTGCATTAAATAAAGTAAAACTACTAAGACTATCAAGGGAAAAAACTAACCACCAGTGATTAATATCAAACATAACATTATTTAACAATACATGATATTATGTAAAAAAGGCAATTTGATAACATGAAAACTACTTAAATACTAGGAAGGAGTTAACTTTTGAAAAGATTCACTGGTAATTTATAGGAGTGTGACCTTCTGTAGCCAAGCCTGCTTTATTTTATACTTTGTGTATAGAATCTATTTAGGTATTTCTTGCACATATTAATGCTTTGGTAAATTTTTTCTATTAATAATGAATGTATTTTATTTCACTGCTTGAATTAATGAGACCATTAAATGTGCCTTAAATAAACACTAAAAGCTCCAAGCAGTTATGCCACATCTGCCATTTTTCTTTTTGATCATTGAACAACTGCACACGTATCAAAACTATCTTCCCCAAAAGCAAATTCCTAAGGTTTTGGATGTTCTCTTCTTCCCCTGGAGAATCCCATGGGCAGAGGAGCTTGGCTGGTTACATCCATAGGGTTGCAAAGAGCTAGACAGGACTGAGTGACTAACACTTTCACTTTCCACTTCCCCTATTGCTGCTACTGCTAAGTCGCTTCAGTCGTGTCTGACTCTGTGCGACCCCACAGATGGCAGCCCACCAGGCTCCTCTGTCCCTGGGATTCTCCTGGAAAGAACACTGGAGTGGGTTGCCATTTCCTTCTCCAATGCATGAAAGTGAAAAGTGAAAGTGATGTCGCTCAGTCGTGTCCGACTCTTCGCGATCCCATAGACGGCAGCCCTCCAGGCTCCTCCGTCCATGGGATTTTCTACTTCCCCTATTCCTAACTATATTAGTCAGTTGACCTTGGCACTAGCACAGCTGGTAGACAACAAAACAATCGATCAGCTATTCGTATGTTAATTTAAAGCATCCTGCAACAAAAGACATCTGTCATCAAATTAAACTACCAAAAGTGTTCACTACTTTCTTTAATAATTAGTGCCCCTATTTGTGCAAACTTGATCTCTGGGATGAGTTTTGAGACATGTCTAAGTCATAAATACATCCTGTGCTTTATTCAGTCACAGGTTTAGTTCAATTCAGTTGCTCAGCCATGTCTGACTCTTTGAGACCCCATGGACAGCAGCACACCAGGCTTCCCTGCCCATCACCAACTCCCAGACCTCACTCAAACTCATGTCCATTTAGTCGGTGATGCCATCCAACCATCTCAGCCTCTGTCACCCCTTTCTCCTCCTGCCTTCAATCTTTCCCAGCATCAGGGTCTTTCCCAATGAGTCAGTTCTTCACATCAGGTGGCCAAAGTATTGGAGCTTCAGCTTCAGCATCAGTCTTTCTGAAGGAATATTCAAGACTGATTTCCCTTAGGATTGACTGGTTTGATCTCCTTGAAGTCCGTGGGACTCTCAAGAGTCTTCTCCAACAAAAGCCTTCTTCTTTTTTTCAGTCACAAAAGTTTATGTAAATATTAGTCAGTCCACCTCCAAGAGACCCATCTCCAAACTGTTTTATAAGCAAGACTACCAGTATTCATCTCCTGTGTGTGAGGATTGTCAGCTGTTAGGGTCACCTTTATCCTATTTCACTTATATATTTGCATTTGTCATACAAGGAAGCCAGACCCAAAGTGAGAGAATGTGAAAATTATTTTGTGAACTGTAAAGCAGTATATAAAAGTTACTTAATGTGTAACTAAGAATATTTTTTAATTATTTAACTTAAAAAATAATTTCTAAATATTGAGCTTTATTCTGGTACACAGTGATGTTACTTGGAAAAGTGGAACTTTTGTAGGTTAGCTTCTCATCTCTGATAGGCAAAACAGAGTGGCCTTGAGTCTATAGCTAATTTGTCCCCACTGCAGAGGAGTCTACTGTGATACTCTGAATATTAGTAGATCTTTCTCACTGTGGATGTTAATGAATTATGTCTAGTCCCGTGAAAACTTTAGGAATTGTGTCATCACTACTATGTAGCAGTTGTTCCCCAGCTTTGGTTAATTCCTCACAAACATGTTCTATCAGGGCACCAGGGCACACTCAAGAGGATCTCTGCTCTCTCAAGGGACCATCCCTGTGTGGCTCTCTCTTCTCCAGTCCTCTGCCCTGTGAATTCTAGCTGCTTTGTTCTCCCTGAATATGCAACCATTTTCTAAACCCAAGGAGACCACGAAGCTCTGTTCAGATTTCCTCTTCCTGCTTTTGCAACCTGGCAACTCTCTGCAGGCAATAAAACCTAAGTGATTATAGGACTCATCTCAATTTTTTTCCCTTTCAGAGATCACTCTCCTGTGCAGAAGCTTCCTAGGCTTCCATAAGTCCATTTTAAAATAGAGCTTTTAAACCACTAGGAGTTTTGTTGTAAAGTATGGGTAAAACGAGTTTTTTATATCTGTTTTTGTGATTATCTAGTTACTTTTAAATAATTTTTTAATAATTCATTTTTGTTCAAAATATCACTTTTATCATTTATTTACTACAAGTACTTTTATATTTTTCAAGATTGACAATATTGATTCATTAATGAGTTTGGGTATTCTATTCTGACATTTATAGGCAGTATTTATGATTATAGAACTATAAGAGTTTTTTCCTGAACCTTGTTATTTTGGTAAAATTTCCCAAATAACTTTTATATTTATTCTGTTTCATGAATTCTAAATAGCCATTTTCTTTTATTGATTAACCAATATTATGTATTTGGCATCAGATAAATACAAGCTCTTAAAAGTAAGTTTTGGAGTTTTCATTTTTTTTTTCAAGTATTTATTATTTTTCAATTTTTTCCCCATTTAGGTTATTACAGAATATTTTTATTTATTTATTTACCTATTTTTGGTGGTTCTGGATCTTCATTGCTATGCATGGGCTTTTCTCTAGTCGTGGTGAGTAGGGACTACTCTCCAGTTAAGGTTTACAGGCTTCTCAGTGCAGTGGCTTCTCTTGTTGTAGAACATGGGTTCCAGGACACTCAGGATTCAGTAGATGCGGTGTATTGGTTCAGTAGAGGTGATGCATGGCTTTAGGTGCCCGTGACATGTGGGATTTTCCTGGACCAGGATTGAATTGGTGTCCTCTGCATTGCAAGGCATATTACTAACCACTGGACCACCAGGGAAACCCTGGAGTTTTCATTCATTTTCTGTTCACTTGATTAAGTTAATTAAGATTTATACTTGTTTTTTAGGTTTAATGAACTAGTCTGCAAAATCATCTGGGATCATCATGTTGAGGAAATGGAAATGATAAGAACATAGACTATTCTTTTATTTCTTAGAATATCTGCAGTATCTTGCAAGGTTATGATTACTGTTTCTTTTACCTCTTCCTGAGTTAATTTTTGGCAATTTTTATTTTTACAGAAATTAACTTATTCACATTTTAAATGTATAATTATAGAATTGTTAAAATATTTCTCATATATTTAAAAGATAAGATGTAATATCCCCCCTTTAATTTAGTCTCTTTCGAAATTAAATCTTTTTCTGCTTTGTGTGTGTGTGTGTGGAACTAGGTAGTAGGTTATCTATTTTTATTAGTTTTTACACTGCATTTTGAGTTGAATTTTTAAAACAATCTTCTTTATTCTGTTTTTGACATTACTCCTTTAACTGCATTGGAATACAAGTATTAATCACTTTACTCATCACTGGATTTGAGCATCTTTTTTTTTTCCCTTTCTGCAAATTATCTTTTTTTCCTGCTCTCTTCCTTTCTGTTTATGTTATTCTTGCTTTTAAATATACTTTTCTATGCCATGAATAAGTAAATGGTACCAGATCTATCCTTCTATCATAAACTGCGTAAAGCAAACCAAACATCTGTTTTCAGACAATGGACAGCAGGACTAAGTTCTTGGAGGAAAAGTAAATAAGTGGGTGAGTTCTGTGATGGCCCCAGTTTACTGCATTGGAGGGAATTTCCAGATCACACCAGACAGCTTGGGCAAGCTGAGGCAGCCGAGATCTGAGGGGCAGAAAGAAGGGAGAGAAAAAGAGCTCCACAGTAATCCTCTAGGTTCAGTAAATAAACTAGTTGGTCCTTCATTAATTTGACTATTTTCCTCAAAGAATAACTCTTGGTTTTCTCAGTAGAACTCATTTGTTTTCTTAGTAATTTTTAAATTTTGTCTTTATCAATTAGTTTCTCTGTCTTCCTTAAATTTATCATTTTATTCTGTTTTCAATATCTTGGAGACAATACTGCTTCATTTATTTTCTGAGCTAATACAAATATGTGGATTGATGCCCACAGACCAAAGTTCTTGCTCAGCATCACACCGTACTAATAATTTCAATGCTACGAGTGAAACCGAGCAGGAACCTGCAGGGCCCTTTCAGGAACAAAAGCCCCTCCTCCATGTCCTTTTCCTGGTTTGAGGAAAGCTGAAGTCTCCCATGCCTCCCCTGAGTCACAAAAGAGCAGATTCAAGCAGTTAATGATTAGGCTATTTGAGTCACAGAATTGTTAGTCCTTCCCTAAAGGACATAGATAACTATCTTACTGAGTTGTTTTATAGATAAGATACTGTAACTACCACAAGAGGGAAAGAGAGAACTGTGTGATGACCAGTCTACAGTCATGACATAAGCTGGTCCATCTTGAGCAGTACTGAACCTATGGCTCACACATTCCTAAGAAGAGGCCTCAAGAGAATGGGATTAACACTATAGGTCATAATAATCTGTATGTTTGTGAATATCAAATAAGTGTGCCTTGTTCTTCCTGTACATGTAAACAGGCCATTCATGTTCTTAAAGAGATGCTGCAGACCCTTGATAACATCTTCCACTCAAAGACTTTGCCAGCCTAAAGCAGCTGCAGAAGATTCACCTTGGTCCCTGATCCCATAGAAACGGAATGATGTCTGGCAGGGGGTATTTGTCATCAGCCCCAGAAAGCTAGCAGAAGATAGACTTCACCAAGCTATATTTCACCTTAACTGTCACACCAGGTGCCCCAAGACTTCACTAATCTTCAGCCCAAGCACACCTCTCAAATCTTTTGATCACACAATGCCTATTCTAACTTGTTGATTCTTTTCTGAAAGAAGCAGGAATAAAGAATAAGTAATTAACAGATGACTACATCTTTTCCCCAGCCTTCCCTTCAGTAATCCTGCCAGCAAACTATGTGAACAAGATAGCATCTAGAGGAGGATCCCAAGAAGACAGCAAGTTTGCATTCAGTGGAAAACTGTGAAGAATCTGACTTAATGACTAACTGAAATTATTTCCCTTTTAAAAACTTTATCACTGAGCAGATTCTTGGGAACAGATTTTATCGCTCAACAGAATCTGGGACACAATCAATCCACCTTCTCCCCAGGGTGCAACCTCTCCCTTTCCAACCAACACTTGTCTCTCAAGTATTGGCTTTTGAGCTGCAGAACCTGAGTTTGATAACACAAAGGCTCCAAAGAGCTCAGAAAGTAGGTGGCATTAAGGGTGTTTTCACGGATGTTTCTTTCCCATATCAAACATGCATTTTCCAGTCCAGAATAATTGATGATGTTCACATAGCAGGAGGAACATTTAAATTAGGTAAAATCTCTATTTTATATACCAAAACTTGTGTAGCTTATATGCCATTTTCCAGTGAGCCAGAGTTGGACACAACTGAGTGACTTCACTTTCACTTTGAATCTCGTATTTCTATAGATTTTGATTTTATTTACTCTAACCCTTGAGTCAGTGATATTCTCCTAAGGGAAATCTATAGATAAGATCTTCCTCTTAGCAAGTTTAGTCCATTTATCCAGAAGTCTAGTTGACGTGGAGATTAACCAGATCATCTGCTTTCTTTTCCCACCCCCTGGGAATGTTCCTGCACTACAAGGAGTGCATAAGTCACAAGCCAGTTGCTTTAGTTCTTTCTCTCCACTCCCTATCCCATTTAGCAATGAAATAATTCAGCAATATTGATTTTTCTCTAAGAAATACAGTAGCATATGGCTATGATATATGCTCGTATTATAATTAAAGTTATAGCAATATAATTATAATTTATTACTATTCTATATCCTAAATATTGTGTTAAATAATAGTTTAGACTTTTTCTTTGAGTCAGAGTTGTTAAAATGTACTTTTTATTTCCAATGTAAATTCGTCATATTGTTACTTGAGAATATAGACTATATATATATATATTTAGACTATACATTTTTACATTATGGATTTTACTGAAGATTCTTTGTGATTTTGTATGTCAGCAATCTTTATAAATAATTTGTGACTATTCTTCTAAAGAGGCATTCTCTGTAGGATACAGAATTTAATATATATGTGATATTAACTACTAGAATAAGATTCAGATTCTCTACCTCTATGTTAACAGATTTTGGCTTCAGCTACACACTGCAATCTCCCAGGAAGCTTTTATAAACCAACAGTGCCTGGAAAACATTTTAAACCAATTGGAGCCAAATCTGTGTATCTGGGTCCAGATATGAGCACATTTAGAGCTCCCAGACTGATGCAGGTACACTGAGGTACAATCACAGTTCCAGAATCTTTTTTGTGTTATCTTTTATTTTTGTCCTAAAAACAGACGAAAGCATGTTAAAATCGCCCACTAATTTTACTTTAGTCATTTTTTCTTGTCTTTCATGTATTTTTCCTTAAATATTTCACACAGTTATATGACTTAATAGTTACGTTTATCGCAGATAAATCATTCATGTAGATCATTAATTGATTAATACTTTATTTTTAATCATGCATCTTAAGAAAAATCAAAGCTTCTGTTCTTTTAACTGCATGTGTATATATTTCTTCATTTTTTAAACTTCCTGAAATATGCTTCTTTATGTGTACTTCCTGTAAATAATATTTAGCTTGATTAACTTTTTAAAATCCTATCTGCTCATTTTTTCTCTTCTTTTCATTTTTTTCAATTCATACTGATTATTCTATTAGATTTTTTTTTAACTACTTCAACTATTTTGCTTATTGTTTTTTACTCTTATGTTGCCTTGTTGTTTCTGAGTTTTACATCTCTTGGAGTTTGTATTCTACATTTATTTCACACTCTAGGGTGGGCTACAGTCCATGGGGTCACAAAGAGTCCAACGTGACTGAGTGAGCACACAAGGATTTGGAAAGATAAATTCTAATAGAAAAGGGTAGCTATTAAGTTTTAAAACATACATATCATTTTTGGTAATGGCAGACCAGGTGATTTAGACCAACTGCCTACAGAAAACACCTAGAAAAGCTGAACCAAATTTTAAAAAATAAAATGAAGAATCAGCACCACTACCAAGGCAGTGAAACCTCTTATCGCCCTGGAGCACCTACTGATCCTAGAAGATGTGGCTGAAAGGCAGAAGATTGTTTCATTAGATGTGAGGCTGAAGTTTTGTGTGCACAAAAACTGAAGTGCAGTTGTCGCCTAGAAGGGAAGTGCTGACAGGCTACACGTCTGGCATAAATATAAAGAAATAGGCTGGCTCTCTTGGGAACTAGGGGTCAGTGTTATTTAAATAATAGTAGTGGATTTTGGACTTTTAACTCTCTCTACATTTTAAATTCCACAAAAGATGATTATGATTTTATATATTTAATGTTCTTTTAGAATTATCCAAATTTACCCTTATTGCTTTGTATTCATTCTTGTACCTTCAAGTTTTCACCAAGGATTATTTTTCTTCTGCCTGGAGGATGTTTTCTTTGCTGCAAATTGCTGGTGGTTAATTCTTAAAATTTTAGAGTGCTGGAAAGCATGCCTTTTTACTATGATTTTTATAGGGTACATTTGCTGGGCACAGACCTCTAGATTAGTAACTATTTTCTATCAGCTACTTTGTAGACAAAATCTTATCATCTGCCTTCCAAGGTTACTTTTGAAATACTAGCTGATGGGCTTTTTCTTTCTTTCTATACATATTATAGGAGAAGGCAATGGCACCCCACTCCAGTACTCTTGCCTGGAAAATCCCATGGATGGAGGAGCCTGGTGGGCTGCAGTCCATGGGGTTGTGAAGAATCGGACACGACTGAGCGACTTCACTTTCGCTTTTCACTTTCATGCATTGGAGAAGGAGATGGCAACCCACTCCAGTGTTCTTGCCTGGAGAATCCCAGGGATGGGGGAGCCTGGTGGGCTGCCGTCTATGGGGTAGCACAGAGTCGGACACGACTGAAGCGACTTAGCAGCAGCATACATATTATATCCTTTTCTCCTGGTCTCCTTAAGGTTTTTCCTTCTACGTTGTTGGCTTTTGGCAATTTTACAGTTTTACTATGCTCAAGCTAAGCGTTCTTTTCTTTGTATTTATCTTGTTTTGGGTTTCTAATGCTTCTTGACTCCAGGCTTTGATGTCTTTTGCAAGTTAAAGAAAATAAACACCCGAAATTTATTCAAATACTGGTCTTCCCACTCTTTTCTCTGTCCTCTTTCTGAGGTTCTGCTTACATGTATGTTAGATGGTTTTACCATGACCTACATGTCTCTTAGGTTTTTCTATGTATCTTTATTTTGTGTGAGTGTTTTCATGATTTATTCTCATTATGTCTATTCTCGTGTTTAATATTTCATATGAAAGCTTTGGAGATATGATGTGGCTTAGTATAATGCTATTGTTCTGCATAGAGGAATTCTATCTGCTTCTGGCCAATAGCTGGAAATTCCAGAAATGGAAGATTAGCCTCTTGCAACCAAGAACTGAAATGAATTAACATTTGAATTAGGAAATATGCTTTCAAAAGCTTGCTTTTAATGTCAGCACCACACTGCCTTCTTTTTAAGGGTTCACTTTAGAATATGGTTTTCACTGGTGGGGTACTTTCTGAATCCTTAAGTATCTGAGGATTTCTTTTGCTCTTTTCATATGAGAACAACAATTTGTTTCTATCTCAAATTTCTGGGTCACTACTTTTTTTTATCTAACCCTATATAGATGATCATATATTGGGAAAGTGAAGTCCTAGGACAGCACCATATCTTTGTCTCTACAAGTTAACTTAAAGAGAAAGTCTGACTGCATGTCTATTGTAATCTTTCTCTTTTTTAAATTTCATAACTTTGCCTGATCTGCAAATATGCCTAAGTATTGCTTTTTATAAATTTTTTTTCTTGTAAAGGGTAAGCCATTTCTTTTGATCCAGAGTTCTCAAAGGTACAGACATTTTTCTTCTTTCTTTGAATACAGCTCCTACTTATATAATTTTATCTCTTTATTTAGGCACACTATTGTTGGGGGGCTCCAAAATCACTGCAGATGGTGATTGCAGCCATGAAATTAACAGACACTTACTCCTTGGAAGGAAAGTTATGACCAACCTAGACAGCATATTAGAAAGCAGAGACATTACTTTGTCAACAAAGGTCCATCTAGTCAAGGCTATGGCTTTTCCTGTAGTCATGTATGGATGTGAGAGTTGGACTATAAAGAAAGCTGAGCACCGAAGAATTGATGCTTTTGAACTGTGGTGTTGGAGAAGACTGTTGAGAGTCCCTTGGACTGCAAGGAGATCCAACCAGTCCATCCTAAAGGAGATCAGTCCTGGGTGTTCATTGGAAGGACTGATGTTGAAGCTGAAACTCCAGTACTTTGGCCACCTGATGTGAAGAGATGACTCATTGGAAAAGACCCTGATGCTGGGAAATGTTGAGGGCTGGAGGAGAAGGGGACGACAGAGGATGAGATGGTTGGATGGCATCACTGACCCTATGGACATGGGTTTGGGTACACTCCGGCAGTTGTTGATGGACAGGGAGGCCTGGTGTGCTGCGGTTCATGGGGTCACAAAGAGTCAGACACGACTGAGCAACTGAACTGAACTGAACTGAATTACTCAGGGGTGATATTTCTATTTTCGGGCTTCCATATTGGCCATCATTCTGTCATTACTTTCAATAATTTAAACTTCAGTTGACATCCTGAAGACTATTCCCAGCCTCATACTGTGAGATACACTTCTTGAAGTGCTAATTCTGCCATCTAAAACTACTACTGTAAATATTAATATTATACATTTGAATCATAGTGTTCCATTACATTTTAAAATAAATCTATTACTATACAATGGTTTACAAAAAAATGTAACAGTTACCTACCCCAGCACTATACACCTCAGTCTTAATGCTGCTCCCAAAGAATACCCATTTTAATAGTTTCTGTTTCAGTTCTTTTTATGATTATATGTTTCCTCTGTGTATTCAAATAATACACTAAAGCTCTTGCTTCATAGTTAGAAGCTCTTGATTTCATTCTTTGTACGAGGGAGCTGTTAAAGCACTTGCTCTGTCTTTGCCCACCTCCCCCATCCCTTCCACCTTCTTAATTCTGTATCCTGTATTATTACATAGTCAATACCATTAATACTTATATTCTCCTTCATAACAATAATTAAACCTTCTGTGCTTTGTCCACACATGGATAAGTTGAAAGTCATCAAATTAGCATCACTTTGGGAGGTTCACTGCAGAACCAATGAAAGTAATGTAACCACATTTCCCTTCTTATAGGCTCTAAGGGTGCTCTCAATTTCTTCTACATGGTACCTTTATTATATCTTTAAACTATTCCAGTATCTCAAGCATTCTACTAAACTGTGCATGAGATAGATACTTTTGTTAATGCTTCTTCTCTGTCTAAAATTTTACGGATTATTTTCCAGTCTGTACTGGTTGTTCTCTAGGACCCCAGCTGTCTGCCACTTTGGGACAGCTCCACTCTGCTCTTAAAGTTAATGCACTATTTCATGGCTCCTAAAACTTTATTTTTTTTTTTTTAACTGAGGGAAATCTTTAAGAACTTTCTTAATATAGAGAATATGGAAAGTAAATTTCCTGAGTTATTTTGTGTCAAAAATATCTTTATTCTTCCTTCCTGCTTGATTGAGAGTTTGGCTATATATCAAATGGCAATATAAATATAGATAAGAATTATTTCAAGTGACTTTAAAACAACAGAATTTGCACTATATATTCCTGAGGGACAAACTGAATTCTATGTTTATATTATTAATATAATAGTAATATTTATATTATAATAGTAATATTTATCTACTAAATTTTATTATGTGGTTTGTTATAGTGATATTGTAATTTTTAAATCTATTGTATGCATAGGAAAATCCAAATTAGAAATCAAATTACTACTTTTATGAGCCAAAAGTTTAGTATAAAAGAAAATAGATATACTGATAAAGTAAAAAAATGAAGTAAAAATTCTGTAATGTTACATAAGAGTATGGACTGTTGATTATTTTGTCATTTTAAAACTGTATTTTCTAGCTATGTCCACTGAACATGCCTGTAATAAATGACAACACATTAGCAATGAGTAATCTGACACCCAGAGATCCTTGAAGGACTAGCTGATTCCAAGTCTAGAGCTGGAAATGTATAGAATTAGGCTGAGATATCCTGTTCCAGAGGGTTTCACGGGTGGCTCAGTGGTAAGGAATCCGCCACCAATGCAGAAGACGCAGGAGACACCACGGGTTCAATCCCTGGGTCAGGAAGATCCCTTGGAGGAGGGCATGGCAACACACTCCAGTATTCTTGCCTTGGAGAATCCCACAGACAGAGGATCCTGGCAGGCTACAGTCCATGGGGTCACACAGAGTGGGACACAACTGAAGCAACTGAGCACAAGCAAGCACATCCTATGCCAGAAAGCAAGGACGTTCCCAAGAATAACGGGTTAATGCAAAAAAAGGAAAAAAACAAACAAAAAAAAGAGACAAACTCAGAGGCCCCCTTTGGTCAAAGGAAAAGCAGTTTGTTGTTGATGCTGTTTTACACTGCACCATTTGATTTCATTTCATTTTTTGGCTACCATGTGGGATCTTAGTTCCCTGACCGGGGATCAAACTCGTGCCCCTCTGCACTGGAGGAGCAGAGCCCTAACTACTGGATCACAGGGAAGTCCCAGGAAAAGCAACTTGAGTGAATATAGCCAATTAGAACATACTGACTATATTAAGTCCTATGAATTCAACAAAATGCCTCATTGAACATCACTGTAAATAACTACGGCAATAACTCTGAAAACTGGCCCTTTAAGACGAAGGACATTAGCCTGCCTTTCCTGTGTTCAATATATTTCAAGATAATCAGATATCTCTAGTTGATGGAAAAAAGTCCTTCACTGAAGAATTCCAGCTGGAAATGTAGAAGCATTCAAAGAACAGTCAATCTTTTTTTTCACAACTCCTAATGAAATAAATAATGGATTCGGGCAATGATTATAAATTAATAAAACAGTAGATTAAAAGTTATGAGATGTTTCATAATAATTGGGTTGGACTGCCAAGACTTGTATCTACTGATGAGTCTTAGCATCACTGAAGATGAAACAAGCAGTCATTGTGGTCCTGAAATGTGACGTAACGTGACGCACAGCTTTACCTATAAAGAGCTGTTGCAAAAGAAACAAAAACCCTGAACCTAAATCTCATCTAGATTCACAGCTAACTTCATTTATAAGAGATAAATAAAAGTTAGTTAAATGACACTGAAAAAAAAAGTGAATGAACAAACTCAGAACGTGGAATATTCCTTAGGACCACTAACCTGCTTTCGCACAACTTCAGTAGCACGAGGGGAGGAAAGGGAAAAGAGGGAGGGCTGCAGAGACAATCAATCAAAACATTCAAGAGACACGGCACAGAAGCAATGAGTAAAACAACTATAATAAAACATTTTTGAGATAACCATGGAAATTTGATTATAGACTGAATATTAAGTGACACTTAAAAACAACTGTTTATTTTGTCAGATGTGATAATGACAGTTTGGTGTTGCAAGAAAATATTTACATTTAAAACAATATATAAGGCGGGCCGGCTCAGTAAAGCGGAGGCAGCGGGGGAAGATGGCGGCGGCCGTTCCGCAGCGGACCTGGACCGTGGAGCAGCTGCGCAGCGAGCAGCTCCCCAAGAAGGACATTATCAAGTTTCTGCAGGATCACGGTTCAGATTCGTTTCTTGCAGAACATAAATTATTAGGAAACATTAAAAATGTGGCCAAGACAGCTAACAAGGACCATTTGGTTACAGCCTATAACCATCTTTTCGAAAGTAAGCGTTTCAAGGGTACTGAAAGTATAAGTAAAGTGTCTGAGCAGGTGAAAAATGTGAAGCTTAATGAAGATAAACCCAAAGAAACCAAGTCTGAAGAGACTCTGGATGAGGGTCCACCAAAATATACAAAATCTGTTCTTAAAAAAGGAGATAAAACCAACTTTCCCAAAAAGGGAGATGTTGTTCACTGCTGGTATACAGGAACACTACAAGACGGGACTGTTTTTGATACTAATATTCAAACAAGTTCAAAGAAGAAGAAAAATGCCAAGCCTTTAAGTTTTAAGGTTGGGATAGGCAAAGTTATCAGAGGGTGGGATGAAGCACTCTTGACTATGAGTAAAGGAGAAAAGGCTCGACTGGAGATTGAACCAGAATGGGCTTATGGAAAGAAAGGACAGCCTGATGCCAAAATTCCACCTAACGCAAAACTTACTTTTGAAGTAGAATTGGTGGATATTGACTGAAATAGTTAAGAAATCAACAATAAAACATGGCCGTGAAGAAACTTATGTATCTAATTAGAGCTGGTTACTATTGTTAAGCGAAGAGTCAACTGGAAAATTCAAGTTAGAACATGTTTACTTGATCCCTCAACTTTTAAGAAATGTAATCCATTATAAACCCTTGAACTTTAAAATATTTTACTACAGCTGTGTAAAATATCATTTAAAGAGAACTGATTTGCCTTTTACCTCATGTTGTAAACTAAAAAGCTCAATAAAAATGTATCCAGTGTCTTGAAAAAAAAAGAAAAAAAACAATATATACTGATAGAGGTACAAGTGAAATGACCTGCCACCATTGATTTGCTTTTAGACTCCTCAGAAATGGAAAAAAAATGTAAAGAAGAGATAGACAAAGCAAATATAAGATCTTGATAGGTATGTAAAAATTCAGCGTGCTCCCTTTAAAAAGGTTTACTAAAAATTTTTTATAGTAAGTATTTTAAAAATAGACACTCTCTTTCTGTGATTTTTTTCCCTACACTTTTTAAATACTGAAGTTTGATATTCAGTTTTATCTTGTACTGTGTCTAAGCTTTAGTATTTAATATTTAACTGCAATCCATTTGGCTTTTGTGTATTTGTGTGTGTGGAAGGGCATGAGTAATGTAAGGGGAAAATCAAAATTCATCAATTTGATTCAATTCAACCAATATTTATTAAGCATCTAATCTCTGCCAGGTATTTGGGATATGAAGATGGATATGATACAGTAGAAATATCAGTCTGCACCCAGTAAATAGAAGTGAATGATTAACTTCTGTCAGGAACAAATGAGAAATAGCTTCATATAGAATTTATAATTTGAGCTGGAGCTTTAAGAATGAGTAAGAGTTTGTCAGAAGGTGAGTGGAAAATTCCTCACAGAGGCAACAAAAGGTTAAGACACAGATAAGTGGAATGAAACCTTAAGGTTTGGGCAACTACTACGGACTTTGCTGTAAGATAAATGCAAGCAAGAAAAGAGATAAAATAGTGGTGGAGGCAATGGCCCTGCTTCTCATACTTAGAAACTGGGCCACACTTTGTAAGAAAGGAAGTAATTAGAAGGACTAAAAAAGGGAATGATTATTCTTTTTAACAGTGGGAGAGGCAGGGAGAAAAAGTAGATGCCTGAAATAACCTAGGCATGAACTAACCTGGGCAAATCAGTGATGACAATAAGAATGAAGAAAATAGTATGGACTTAATAGGTATTTAATAACAGATTAGATTTCCTAATGGAAATCATTCCTGAACATTCACTGGAAGGACTTATCCTGAAGCTGAAACTCCATTACTTTGACCACCTGATGCGAATAACTGACTCGGTGGAAAAGACCCTGATGCTGGGAAAGATTGAAGGTGGGAGGAGAAGGGGACGACAGAGGATGAGATGGTCAGATGGCATCACCGACTCAATGGACATGAGTTTGGGTAAACTCCAGGAGTTCGTGATGGACAGGGAGGCCTGGCATGCTGCAGTCCATGGGGTTGCAAAGAGTCATACATGACTAAGCAACTGAACTGACTGACTGAGCTGAACAGATTAGAGGAGAAAAGGGAAATAATGATTTTACAACCACAGTTTGGAGTTATCTTTACATTATGTTCCCTGGGAGCACCCTGGACTTGATTTTTGCACATAAGTTGATTCTTTATCATTTTCTGCCATCTAACGAGGCTACCAGGTTTCTATACCAGCAAGAACATGCAAACCTTGAAATGGTATATTTTACGTCAAGACCGAAAAATTTAAACATAAAAATTTTTCTATGCCCTTTGGCCTCCTCTCTCCCTTATACGGTGCTTTGTGTATGTATCTGTATTAGACATCCACCAAACCTCCCCCATTGGTAAAAATATGTTCAACCATAAAGAGCAACACAAGGAACAACATTCTCTTAGCATCAACAAGAATTCCTCAAAAGATAATTCTCTCTTGATCTTGTACTTGGCCATGATGACACTTAGATCTGAATTGTATAAGCTGTCAATAATACACTGTTTAATGTACAGTCATCTGTTTCAAAAAACTCATATAACTGTGCCTTGACTTCTACGAGTGGAACAGTTCTCAGAGCTTTCTGAGATACTCTTCCTGGGTTACAATCCTCAAATCTGACTCAAAATTTTCCATTTCTTTCTTAGGCCAACTGATTAATTTTTATCCACAAAACTGACCACCTGAACAGAACAGAAAGACTAAAATGAGACCCACAAAAATTCATCACTTTTTTTGTGAAAAAATTCCACTATAGAACATTGGTGAGATTGTTTTTATCAATCATCAATGCTTGGTCAATAGGATATCCATATGTTTTAATCAGAACACACACACACAAAAGCACCAGCCACAGATAAAGGAAAAACTGATAAACTGGACCTCATTACAACTGAACCTTCATTAATCAAAAAACACAAGAGAGTGAAAAGGTAAGTAAAAAGTAGAAAATATTTCTAACACAAATAATAGAAGGTGAACTCATTCAGAATATAGAAAGAAGAATATAGAAAGCAATGACAACAGACCACCAAATTAAAATATGGCCAAAAGATTTGGACGGCCACTTTCACCAAAAAAAGTTAAGGATATACAAGTGTTCAAAAGCACATGTGAAGGTGTTTTTGCAAATGAGCAGAACCCTATGGAGTCATCCTGAGATAGACCCCTCCCCCGCTCCATGCCTTCAGCTTTAGTTTCTCCCTGAAGTATGTAGATAACAGTATCTGAAGCACATTTCCTGAAATGTTTTCCAGATGCCAAAACCCCCACCAAATGGAAGAAGGTAACTACTTGACCACTGTGAGGCAACCTTCTGGAGCCTGAGGATTGATCATGTTAACCCCTGTGACTCTGCCCTATTACTTTACCATCAACCAATCAGACAACTGTGCCACCAGTTGATCACACACCCTACAACTCCCCTCCCTCATTGTTGTTTTAAAATTGCGCGGCTGAAAGCTATGGGGGAGTTCAGTTGATCTGAGCACCTGCTGCCGGGAACTCCCTGCTTGGCCCCCTGCAATAAACACTGCGGGGTCCTTCATGGCAATCAGGTGTCAGTAGATTGGCTTTACTATGCTCGGGGTGGGGTGGGGGGGCAGACTCAAGTGTGATTCATTAACATTTTAACACATTAATGGCAAGAGATATCAAGATACCCTTTAGCTTTGTGAAGGCAGTGATTAGAAGATACAACTGGGGTTTTTAGGAAACTGAAAATTGTATGTTTCCTAATCTGTGTGCCGGTCTGTTTACTTTGTAAATATTTATCAAGATGTATACACATAACTTGTACACTACTCTTTATGTACACTTACCTCATTAAAAGTTTATTTATAAGTGACTGGAGTTATTTTAGCTCAAATATCAGTGGATTATTTGAGAAAAATTGAGTCCACCCATGAAATGAGCTAAACAGTTCACTAATCAAATGCATCTGGACTTGGATGAACATATACTCATAATTACTAGTGCAAGCATATTTGTCCACACTGACTTGTAGACAATATGTAATAAATATTACCCATCTTTCAAAATCCATTTCAAGATAGTACTTTTTCTATGAAGACTTCTCAGTTCTTCGAATCACTTAAATCACTCTATTTCCACCAGCAATCGTCAACTGAATCAACAACTGCAAAACAATATAGGCTGTCTTATGGTATTCCTTAGATATTTTTCGTATAAGCTAGATTTATCTCCCAGACTACACATTCTTGAGTGAGGGAAAAATCTTTTGCATGCAACACAATTATGTATTGGCGTATACACCAAAATACTTCACTAACCACTGTGTAAGATACTTTAAACCCAAAGTTATTGACAATATGATTTACATTTAGCAAAATAATATCAAATGCTACCTAAGCAAAGAGACAAACACACTCACAGCACTCTCACGTGCAAGCCTGCAAATCCACGGTTCTTCCTGTTTTTGACGGAGGAGTCACTGTCGTGGTTGCCTCTCAAGTTACAATCAAGTAGCTGTTCTGCTTACCTTGTAGCCAGGTCAAGGATCCAAAATGCAGGTTTGGCTCATCCGAAGTGATGCAAAGAAGCAAGGACCGAGGTGAAGCCTTTCCAGCAGAGGCAGTGAGAACATTTCCAGAGGCAGTAAGGCAGTCAGTGGGAAGAGATCCACTCTTCTACACAGACTAACCTACCTTCTTTTTTTCTGCACCACAGTCCATTAGACTATGCCCACCGCTGTGCTTGCATAACAGAAATTAAGGCAGATGCCACATATGCAAAACTGCAGAACCACCCAGAACCCAATAGGCCAAGGAAGCGATAGTCACCGGCCAGGTTCCAGCCTGACCAGGAAGGTAGCGCCTACGCAGATGAGACTGAAAGTGTGGGAAGGTTTGCCTTTGCCTTATTACCACACTAAGACCTCCCCCTAATTAGTGCCCGGGCAGAGAAGCCCAAAGTGCACCCTCCAACTGTTCTAGAAATTGCTGCCCCTTTCCCAGAATTCTGATGGCTGCACCTATCTCTTACCTCTTAAAAGTTTCTGGCCACCCTTCCCTCGGGGAGAAGGAGTCTTTAGAGCGTGAGCCCGTCTTTGTTTATTCCTTGATCAACAATGAAGTTTCTGCTCTCTTCTAGCACACCTGGTCTCGTTTAATTCTCACGAGCAGCACCGGCCATGAAAGGACCCAACTGAGTTCTGTTTTATCTGAGAGGGTTGGTAACCGTGACAGTGAAGAGGACTCCTAAGTATGATTTGTACCACATAGTACTTGAATCTAGACCTTTTATTGCTCAAGCTTCCTAGTGAGTTTGAGATTCAACTGGTATCCTTTCAAACATTCCTCAAATCTTTTTTTTTTTTTTTGGCTGTAAACAAAAACTCTTAAGAGATATTACTTGTACACATGTATATATTATATGTGCATGCTTGTATCCATACATTCATATATACACACACACATATCCAAAAACACATTCAAATACAAATGTGTGTGTATGTATGTATGTAAGTATACCGTGTCAATGCCACATAGTTTAGATTTTAGCTACTAAAAAGTAGAGGCTATGAATGGATTTTACTTCCTTAACCATTTATACAAAGCAGTTCTTGTTCTGCTGTTTTCTAAATAGATTTCATTGGCTTTTTGTTTCCTTACTTGTTTTAATAAAATTAAAGTTTTATTTTTATTAAAATTAATAATTTTTAAGTTTAAAATAAAGTGGCTGATTGTAGAAATTGAGTCATTTTCAGAATGCTT
This sequence comes from Giraffa tippelskirchi, assembly GCF_054371585.1. NCBI lineage: Eukaryota > Metazoa > Chordata > Mammalia > Artiodactyla > Giraffidae > Giraffa > Giraffa tippelskirchi. The sequence continues at coordinate 70,727,443 of NC_137278.1, forward strand.
TTTTGCCAAACCAAGAATGTATACTTACCTATAATTTTTTTTAACATTAAAATTTTTCTTAAGATTTTACTTATGTCCCTACACAGTGTATGGTGTTAGAAAAAATATCTAACTAGTTTTCTCCTAACTGATCAGTCAGTTGCTTGACATTAGTTATTAAATAATTTTTCTAATTGATTTGGATTGCCATCTTTATAAAGTATTAAATTTATATTGGTATCTAGAATTCTTTATGGATATTTTCCCCAATTTTATTAGTCCATAAGTTTATCCTTGTACTAATTTGTCTCCATTTTATTATTGCAGTTTTATAATCTGATTTGTTTCTGGTTGAGCAGATGGTATCTTATTTTCATAGAAGTCCTTTTGTATCTGATTTATATCCATTTCCTCATTCTAGTATTTTTAAAAACTCATCTCTTTTTTTTCAGTTATCTTTGTAAAAGGTTTATCTACAATATTGTTCTTCATAAAGAACCAGTTCTTCAATTTATTCACCAGTTTTACAGTTTTTCTATTTACTAATTCATGGTTTATTTGAATATATTTTTATTTAAAAAACTAGTATCTATTTCAACCAATTCTATTTACTCTCGTCTCTCTGGGTATGATTCTGTTAGGTAGTTAGAATAGGAAAAAGGAGTCTGGAATGGCAGTGGCTAAAAGACAAGGAAGGGAAAAGCCCGCAAAAATAGAACAAAGGAAGGTCTGAGGACTGATGTGAGGACCTCAGGTAGAACAAACAGCACTTCTGGCTAGCCCAATTTACATAGGGCAGGCCCAGGGGGGAGGAAAAAAATATATAAAGAGAGGAGCCAAAGGGCCGGGGTCTCTCTCTCGCTCTCTCTCTCTCTCCTCTTTGGGTCTTTTGGGTCGGCATGCCCTCATGCCTTGAGGATGTATTTTCCTTTATTTTCTAAATAAAACTGAGCTGTAACACTGATCTGCCTGAGAGCTATGACACAGTCTATCCGAGGGCTTTAACGCTGGTCCGTTGCTTCAAATTTTTGTTGTGATGAGATAGAACCAAGGAAATTACACACTCCCCCAACAGTTCTAATTTGTTGAACCTCTAGTGTTATTTTCTGACTCTTTGCTTTATGCTAATTCTATCTCATAAGTTGTCTTCTTCAAAATTCAACTAGTCAAATTCCACAGTCCTTCATGGTCCATTTTTCATGTCATAGTGATGCCATCCTTCTCTTCTTAGGCTGAATCCATTTAGAACAATTATTTGCCCTTAAACCTATAATATTATTTCTTAATCTAGACTTTTTATATGTATCTAGCTCTTACTCTCATTGTAAACTGAATTTACTGGCAATAAGAACCAAATTCCAAAATAACTTAGCACAGTAGTCAACGAAGAATTTTTGAAATGAACCATTGACAAGCATGTATCAAACTTCTACTTTATTTATTTAGTTATCTATTCCAGAAATTCTATTTGAATAGAATACTCAGATAGAGGGTTGACATAGGTTTAACTGTGTGGAACCTGTCATGATGCTTCATTCATTGAGAAATTTCCAGATCAGCTGAAAGACAGGATTGACTTATTTCTGGATTTCAAGAGAACCTTGCCATGGCATGCTTATTACTGACTGAGAAATAGATGTAAAACTTAATTCTTTTGTAATTCTGCTTTATGTCAATCTTATAGTTAATAAAACAAGTAATTTTTTTCTTTTTTTCTAAAACATCTAATGTTAATTTCCTCCTGTTTCCAATGAGAAATGAAAGTATTTGGTGGATTCAGTTAGTTGTTACCACTCTATGTAAGAATCGTGTATTTTCAATATGTGTGTAATTTATCTGTAATCCACAGAAAGTCAAAGCATAAAACAAATAACTTAGTATACAAAAGTATCAGTTAACTACAATGCCATTAAGTCAGACAGACTTGTAGGTGTTTAAAACACAAAGTTAACTGGTCCGTAATGTCCGCATGGAAATGCTTTGAGAATAATCAAAGAAGGCCCTTCAGTCATGCAAACATGGATAATGACGCTAAATCTGAATTATGAGGCTTTTGCCTGAGTATACTGATTTTGTATTCATGAATGAAGTATCTTCATTGTTTGCTGTTTCTTCATGGGATGTTAAACATTCAGAACAATTTATGAAGCCATAAACCTGAAAGATTTCTTTTCCAGCTTAAGCTAAATCAAGATAATCTTTATTTTTATTTGTCTAGTCCACACCACTAAAATGAGCTTATCATTGACTGAAGTGACCATAGTTATTCCCTCTGGGGTGCCGCTATAATGATCCTTTTTATTTTATATCCTACTTTACTGTTTTGCTAAAATCAATATTTGAGGCTTCATTAAATTGACAACTAAATCTGAAATGCATTTGCTATCATTCAAAATGCAAATGACTATTTGGTGCTTTTACTTCTAAAATAAGTAAATATGTCAGGGATATTATGAATGTATATGTTTAGTTTGAAATTTTCTACTCAGCAGGTTCCTTTTATACTTCTGTAGATAAGTCTTTAATATGAACATAAATTAGAAAATATTTCTTGACTTAGCTTGCTATGATTACTTTTGCCAAAAGTAAAAAAAGAAATGAAATTGGAAAACAGTCAATACTGATGATATATTAATTATATTTCTTACAGAGTCATGCACATCTCCTGAATCTATTCACAGCTTCCCTGCCATCCGTGTGAATGTGAACAAGGAATCTTAAGAATACAAGGTGAGAATTTGTGTTATTTGTCACCACACAGCTTGGTTCTGTTATTTTTCCACATTAATAGGATTTTGTGACTGAGTGACCTTGTTAATACAGCAATATGTTTTCTGCCATATCATCAGTAACAATCTCTGCAGGAAAAATTAGCATTGAAAAAAATCATGGTTGATTTCACTCCATTTTTTTCTCTCTTGCTTTAGCAAAAGCAAACAACTTCCATTATATACTAACACAACAACCACAATAGAAAAAGAAATCTACTTTGAATGGCAAAAATACATGCTGAAACAGAGGGCCAAAACTGTGCTGTCCCACAGCACAATCATATGGAGATATCCGGATCTTTGGCAACATTTTTTTTTAAATGGTAATAATATAGGGGAAATATTTTCAACCAGACATAGAAAAATGGAATTAGGAGTCCTCTAAAAGACCTCTAAAAATTACTACGAAAAGAATGAGTTGTATTAAGACAGCTAAAAGTCATATTGTTTCCTCTTCAAATCTCTGAAGCCTTGTATGTTGTCATTTTCTGTTAATCCTACACTATCGCATCAGTCAATTCTGGCTCCATGTTTTTGTGTAAAAGAGGTTGTCTCTTAACCAAACAGAGTGCTAAAGCAGAAAAGAACACATTTTACTAAAGGGAGACCAAGAATCCCAGTAATTTGGCCTCATGGGCAGCTAGGAACATTTGCTCTTGCAAGGTAACAAAAGAAATACTCTTTACTGGGAATATGCGATGTGTTTCACTTGCTAATCTTTCATTGTCTGATTCCTGATCAGTCCTCACAGCCAGATCCCTATGCTCTCTGGAAACTTTCAACAAAATACATTTTCCTCTCACTTCAACTCTTTTAGGTAATTCATTACTTTTCAGGATCTTTATTCGTTTCTCCATTCCAAAGGTTCTTTATCTTCACTAGTGTCCTTAAAGCAACCTTATCTGTAATTCCCACTCTGTTCACGCAGCCTCATACTTTGGGCCACCCTTTCTTCACCACCCTGACTTTGATGACCCTCATCTGATTTTTCCATTTAAACTTCCACAGTTTCCTTTGTCCTCATAATAATTGCTCCAGAATGCCAGAAGGTGAACAGTACCTCATAGGAACAGCTGAGTCTGAATTTATTTGCCAAAATAGAATGATGGACCAGATATCGGTTTGATAAAAGCTTTCACAATTTGATTCCTAAGACTTGGACTCTATTTATTTTTCTTTTATTCCTTTGAGCTTGACCTCAAGTGTCTCAATATAATGACCACAAGGCTAACTTAGACCACTTCTACTTTACGAGACCAGCCCATGGGTTGCATGCTGCATTAACGTGTTAGGGCTGCCATAACAAAAACGCCACAAGCTGGATGGTTTAAACGATAGAATTGTATTCCCTCACAGTTCTGGAAGATAGAAATCTAAAGTTTAGTGCCCTATTCCAGGCCTTTGTCCTTGGCTTGTCCATCTTCTCCCTGCATCAGTTCACATCATCATTTTTCTGTGTGTGTCTTCGTGTCTTTATGGACTTAATTGTGTTCCCCCAACCACCAGTTCATATGTTGAAGTTCTAACTCACGTTGTGACTGTATTTGGAGAAAGGCCCTAAAAGTAAGTAATCAAAGTTAGATGACATCATAGGGGTGAGAATCTGATAGGACTGAAAAGACAAGGAATAGAGAAATATCTGTTTTTCTCTGCATGAACACAGAAGAAAAGCCACAGGAGAACACAGTGAGTAATGGCTGTCTCCGAGTCTGCAAAGGAGGTCTCACCAGACACCTATTCTGATGGCCCCTTGGTCTTAAACTAGATTACAGAATTGTGAGGAAATAAATTTCTGTAGTTTAAACTACTCAGTCTCTAGTATTTTCTTTCAGCAGTCCAAGCAGACTAGTAGAGTGCCCAGATTTTTTATAAGGAAATGGTTATACTGGATTAGGTAGGGTTCACTCCAATGACCTCATTTGAACCGTAAAGAGCTTGTCACCAAATAATGGCACTATCTCAAGTAATGAGGGTTAGGCTTCTAACATATCTCTTTGGGGGGTGAGGTGGGGTTACAATTCAACTCATAATAGACACTGACTCTGAAGCATGCCTCTCACTCATTCAGGAACCCTCATATTAAGAGTCTAACTTTTTAAATTTCTATGTAAGACTACTAAAAAGATACAATAATTGACCTTGATTATATGAAAAGACACCAGCAAAAGCCTAATGAGTAGAATTATTTGAAAAATTGTATTAGTGGTACTGGTACATGACACACTTCTGATTTTATGGATACTTTTCACAGCCAGGTGATAAATACCACCTTAACATCCAACATAGAAGCTGATGAGTGAGCATTAGTGGAATAAGTGAGTGAATTTCACAGGTAGGAGGAAAGTCCCACTCCATGGACAGGAGATGAACTCAAAGCTGACCTCATGCTGACAATGTGGTACCTGGTAGTTTCTGCCAAAAGAACCTTGGAGTTTCCTCCTCCATATAAACCCAAAATGAAGGACAGTTGCTCTCATCTTTTCCATTCAAAGAGCCCTGACTTTTGCCAGTTCTTTATGATATACACAATTTCTGTTGAGCCACATTGAGTCCACAAATTATTTCTTAAGCACATAGAACATGAATTCTCACAGGAAGCTTACATAGAGCATGGATTCTCAATATCACTCCCAATGGAGTAAACATAAGTGGGAGGGAAAAATAAAAAAGAAACTTACTTTTTTAAAGTATAAAAAATAGATGTATAAATAATACAAAAACAGATACACAGTATATCTTTGGTACTAAAGTTTTATAGGGAGGGGACAGAGATAGGAAAAAAATGCCTTAAAAGGAAAAAAAAAATTTCAGGAGGTAATAACTTTTTTAAAATGGTTACTAAACACTGATATATAGAATTGACATATCCCCTAGCTATGGCTCTTTGAAAACATCAAACATCAAACTCCAACCTGCAAATACCTGCCCCCTCCCTTTACCTTCCCCCTTTACATAGCCTGTGCCCTGTTCTGCTCCCTTCTTTCTCACTATTTTTTTACTTTATTAAAGATGAGCATTATAATTCAACATTGGATGATTTTAAATGGAAATGCCTTAGTGTATTCAAATATTTGTTTACCAATAATTGATAATAGATGGCAGAATATACTGGAGGACAGGAAAACATATCTGTCTGATGTTCTAGGACATACCTTCAATGGAAGATGAGTTTAAGAAGAAAATGATATAGTCGTATTTCAATATTAGGAAAATGAAAAAGTGTTTTTATTCGAAGATATTTTATGTGACTTGTACATGTTAATTTCCTGAGCTCATAGTGTTTTAATGTTTATATTATCGTAAGGGGCTTCCCAGGTGGCTCATTGGCAGCTCAGTGGCTGCCAATGCAGGAGATGCAGGTTTGATCCTTGGGTTGGGAAGATCCCCTGGAGGAGGAAATGGCAATCCACTCCAGTATTCTCGCCTGGAAAATTCTCTGGACAGAGGAGCCTGGTGAGCTAATACAGTTCAAGAGGTCATTAAGAGTTGGACATGACTGAGTTGAAAGAGCATGAGTATGATACATTATCATACATAGTAAAACAATATTGTAAATATTATTTTAATTACTTCAGTGAAGGTTTCAATATACCTGTGGAAAAGCAAACCAATATAGATAGTGCAAGGCTATTGAAAGCCTTCTTTAAGAATATTAGAAAATCCCACAAACAAATGCCCTTCACAACTGCCATTCATGCAAAAGAAGGAAGTGCAACAAATCCAATTCCAAGCAGGCGGTCACAATGTTTATGGATTTCAATAAAAGTGCCCACAACTGAGTAAGGTCATGTCCTTTATTTAACTGTTTCTTTTTTCCTGAAAAGAAACAAAGACTGGCTCAATGACTTTTTAAATATTGTATTTGCTTAGGTTTTTTGCTAGTTTTTTTTTTTCTGCCTTAAAAGAATTAGTTTCTGACTTCTTACAAATAAGATTCAAGAAGCAACCCATTTAGTCTAAATCTTAATTAATCCTAATAAGAGGGAACTGTAGCTTTTTAAAAGTCTAAATGGGTCATCATGAGTCAGCCATCACTTGGTCCAGGAGTGAGCAGCAGGTGAGGTTGTTTAAAGCTCAGATGCTGTAGAGAGTGCATCCGTCTTCCTAGGCAGCTCTAATCCTGCCTGGTCCACTGCCTCTATCTTTACGAGTTCTTTGACTGGTAATTGAGAGAATAAATCTTTGAAGGACTTACATGAATATGTGTATATATATATATATATACACATATATATATACACACACACACACATATTAAGAGTTCAGTAATAAAATACCTACCAAGGTATTTTATACAGTCTCCTTTCAAGTCTTGGACATTTAATTAATTTTGTTAGACCAAGATATGGAATCAGGATTCAATTATAGAGGTTTTGTTTTTGTTTTTCTGGTGTTAGGCAAATTCAAATTTTTAATTTTCTGTTCCAAACTAGGAGTTATCTGTATTACGGTCAGGACTGGGTTGGGGAGGAGCCACATCACAGACTTAAATATAAGTCGTATCTACCAGGTGGAAAGCCACAGGGAGAACTCAAAGGAATTTGTTTGGAAAGCATAAAGTCTGTTAGGGAAAGGTTAATAATATTGGGGTTGTTTAACCTGGAGAAAAAGCAAGATGAATTATTGATTTCTTGAAAATATTGCTTTCATTAAAACACTCTCTTGTTTAGAATCATAAACAACTCCTAGAAGAGGAACTAAGAGGAGCTCCCTCTTAAGTGAAGAAGCAGGATTTGAACAGACACTCAAATCCTACTAAACCAGGCTATGAATATCTCTGAATTTATTTTTCTTGTTTTCCTTACAGGATCTCCCCACCTTCCAAGAGATAATCTTAGTCAGTAATCCCCATTATCCTCAAGGGGATCCATATGATATCAAGATTAATATTAACAACAATATTAAAAATAATAACCATCATTAATTGAGTATCCACTATGTGCCAGCACTTGTTCTAAGCACTTCACACTTTGCAATTATTAATTCTCATTCTCAATATAGTACTACAGAGTAACTATAGTGATGCTCAATTTATATTTTCGGACACCAAGGCTTAGGAGAAGTTAGACACATTGCCTAAAATCACAAGCTATAAGAGGCAGAAATAAAAATCAAAATGAGATTGAACTCCAAAGTCTGTGTTTTGTTCATCCTTCTATACTTCCCACCAAAGTGACTGAATGCTGAAAAAATGTGTTACATACAAAGATGTTAACTGCAAAATGACTTATAATAATAATGATGGGATTTTATTCAGAGGTAAATATATATATGAATTATCAAATAAAACTATGGGAAATGTACATGATGCAATAAAACAAATGCATATTAACATAGACAATGCTTTTTACTGCATTAAATTGAAAGATTGACATGATAAAATGTGGTTGAAACCATGCTTTAAAAATGCCCAAAATAAGTCTGGAATCAACTATCCTAAAATATCAATAATGGGTGGGAAGGGATAGCATGATTAGAGGTAAATTTGATTGTTCTTCCTATCTTAAATATATTGACATTTTCTTTAATAAGACTATTATTCCTATAATAATTATTTAATAAATATTCTTAGGTAGCATATGATCTCTGATATTAGGAATAACTAAAATTGAATTTTGCCTTAAAAATCATTCTCTTATGGAACTCTGTCCATGATGCCTTTCCTCACCTCCATGACTTCTCTTTTCTGTTCAGTTTCTGTTCAGCTACTCTGCTTCAATGCCTACCAAGAGTCTAATACTATCCAAGATCCTTTCCCTAGCTCCCTCTTCCCAATGTACCTTTTGGCCTGGACCATACTTTTGGCCTTTCTATAGCTTGGAATTTTTCCTTTCCTGTTTATTGCAAGCATGTTTTATTTCCTAAGGTATAATTTAGAGTCTTATGAACCTCAACAAATGTGCCAATTGTTTAATTAATGGAAGTCTTAACACTCCTAGGAGAGCAACCAGATTATCTCTATCTCGACTGAGCCAAAGCAAGAGAATAAGATGTAGCATTCACATGGGGAAGGAGATTTAACATTTGTTCCTAAAAAATATTTACTGCCATTAAAAGCTGTTATATGCTGGAGTAAGTGACCAAGTGGAATACTACACTAGAGAGTGTTAATAATAATTTGGCTTGATGGACACTGTCTTTGGTGAAAGTCATAATGACACTAAAACGGTATCTGAAAAGTCATTTTCCATTTCAAGAATTATTTGGCATTCCACTGTTATACAAAAAGGTTTGTTTTTCCTCCTCTGCAATAAAAATGCAATTGACAATAATTTCTAAGCCACAATATTTTGCTGAATTAATATGAGTCTATATAAAGAGAAACTCCCCAGGAGAAATGATTTTGCTTTTCATAGGTACCTTTGAGGATCAACAGAAGATTATCTGAAAATTTATGAACATGAGACCTTATAAAATTGTGCAGCTCTAAAATGTTATTTCCTTTCATTTGTTTCTCTTTGAGAAAACAGAATCTTAGCTTTTCAGCCCCATCCATATATCAAAAGATGCTAGAAACCTGATACTCTGTTTTATCTATCTCAGTGTCTGCTAGAAAGTGAAATTGTACTTGTTAACATAGCAAATACTAAATAAATATCACTGAATGTATGAATGAATAAATGTTAATCTTCCATTGGCCCTTGCAGGCTAATCTTGAGCCTCAGTATAAACTGGAAGTATAGAAGAAGTTTTCTCCTCTAGGAATAGAAAATGTGGGCAGGGTCACACTTTTTATTGCAAGATCTATCAGGTAATTTCATTGTTCTTTCTCTGTGACAACCTGCAGAAACTAACATATATGTCCACATACTGAATGGCCAATGTCATGAACTGACAATTTCTTGAGATCTAAGATTCTTAAAAAAGAAAGCCAGTTCCATTCCCTTAACCTGATTGAGAACAAGGAAAGATAATTTATTAAAATATCTGCAGGGAAGATTGGCAAGTGTAGAAAAAGTCTGTTACTCAAAATGATTTAATTTAAATACTCTAGCAATTCACGGGTATGAAATACTCAGTCTCTGAATTGTGAGGCAAAGTGCCCACTGGATTGAGAGAACTTCTTACAATATGAGTTCACTTTCAGCACTTTGTAATCCTCAAAGAAAGACTGCCTTCTCAACTTCAGGAAAAAATAATTCCAAACAAAAATGAAAACAACCAATTAATAAGTTTCAAATTTCTAGAGAGATAAGATCAGAGGTAGACAGAAAGTGATCTTACAATTTACCATCCAAATTCGGATATTTTTGTTACAAAAATTCAAGATAGATTGAATGGGAAAACAGGTATAAATAGGGATTTTCCTAGGAAAAACCTATGTGTGGTCACCACATCAGACACCACTATTGGCTCCTCTTGTGACCTGAGGAAATTTATTGTCATCTCTATATTTCACTTCACCGAGGGAAATTAATTTATATCTTCAGCAAACACTTGAACACCTACTCTGTCCAGCATCATGCCTATTGTATCAAGGTGAAAATAAAAACACTTAAAATTCAGAATTTTAATTTCGGAAAGATTACCATCAGCTAATTGAGTAAATAAGACTACATCTCATATAGTAGAACCTTGTCATTCCTAGATTCAATATTCAGATTTCAACAGTTACTATTGTTCAAAGTTTATAGCATTTTAACAGAGTTTAAACTCAGGGTATAACAGAGTTTATTGCAAAGGCATGGATTTGAATTATGATGCATAGGAGTTGGGTATCTGTATGGAGAGTAAGGTTGGAAGGGGACTATTTTAGCTAGGAAGTTAGCCAAGCGGACTGCTCATCAAGTCAGCATCTGCAATTCAGTAGGGATTTGCTTTGCACACTAGTTCTTACCTGGTAAACAACTCATAGGGGAAATAGCAAAACATGTTAGTTTTTGTGAATTCAGAGTTTTAGGGTCTCATGACAATTCATTTCAAAATATCAAGAATCCATGTATATATAATTTATTTGCCTTCCTTCCCCTACCCTCTGTAAACCTCTTTTTTGGCTCATTCAATAAAGCATATTGATTCATTTATTTAGTCCAAATATTAAGGTATTTTCATGATCAAACATCTCCTATTAAGCATAATAATTTAATGAATACAACTGCATCATAAAAATTCCTAATCCTGACTGCACACTTAAGCAATTAGGTTCTTAGAAGCAGAGCTATTAGGAGGAGACAGATGGATAAAGTAGCAAATGGATTAGGGGGACAAAAAGGATTCTAGCCCAGGGTTAAGTGAAAATAAGGAAGACTGAGAATGCAGGGATATAATTATTTCAGATTGAGAAATGAAATATGCCACACACTTTCAGCACCTGAGTTTATTGTTGTTAATAAGATCAATATTCTCTTATCACATGGGAACTATGACATACTTCTGCCAGGTCATGTAGCATCCCTCCAGTATTGTAGCCATCTTTGCCTTCTACATTTCTCGTATACTACATCCTACCCAAATTTCTGCTTACTCTCTTAATGAAAAAACCCATTATGTGTCATGAACTGTATTTATTTACTCCTATACTATATTTATTTACTCCAAGAAACTATATTTGTTGACTCCTTCACAGAATCCACCAGAGAAACTTGTTCATCAGGCAAAGCTGAATTTATTAGATGTCCCTGCAACAAGGAGGCAACCCACATTGATGGTCTTAGTGTCTCAAAAGAGAAGTTAGAGAAAGGTATTTATAGGGTTTCAGTTCAGTTCAGTGGCTCAGTCATGTCCGACTCTTTGCGACCCCATGAATTGCAGCACGCCAGGCCTCCCTATCCATCACCAACTCCCAGAGTTTACCCAAACCCATGTCCATTGAGTCAGTGATGCCATCCAACCATCTCATCCTCTGTCATCCCCTCCTCCTCCTGCCCCCAATCCTTTCCAGCATTAGGGTCTTTTCCAATGAGTCAACTCTTCACATGAGGTGGCCAAAGTATTGGAGTTTCAGCTTCAACATCAGTCCTTCCAATGAACACCCAGGACTGATCTCCTTTAGGATGGACTGGTTGGATCTCCTTGCAGTCCAAGGGACTCTCAAGAGATTAGGAGATTGGATTCAAATGATTTAAGGTAAGTCTTTCAAGGTGGGATGCTGTTAAAATTGGACAAAATGCATAATAATAATTTAAAACTGGTGGATATAAAAATTTAAATTTCTTGATGAAAAAAGAATTGTCTGATAAGTGAACTGTTTGCCCCAGAGAGAAGAATGTTGGCCAAGAAGAGAACTGTTTGCCCAGATGAACAAACTTGTTGTCTGAATAAATAAGTTTCCCAGAATTACAAACGGCATTTATGTATTTGTTCATAGTGTTATCTTTACAGTTAATCATATTGACATAGGTGGCCTTGCTTCTTAGTTTTGTGGTTATGAAGTTGAATAAGACATATTCCTGAACTTAAGGAACTTACTGTCTATCCTGGGTAACAAGACGTATAAGTGAATAATTTTTGTTGGAGAGGAAGGAGCAGATATAGCATATGCCAGAGACAAAAGGAAACAATCGTTGACTGGATATGGAAAGTAAGGAGGGAGAAATCTAGAATTTTTCCCTTCTTACTTGGGTATTTGGGCACATATTGGCAACACTTAAGGACACAAGTGTGTGCTCAGCTGCTTAGTTGTGTTTGACCCTTTGCAGCCCCATGGACTGTAGTCTGCCAGGCTCTGCTGCCCATAGAATTTTCCAGGCAAGAATACTGGAGTGGGTTGCCACTTCGTACACCAAGGGATCACCCCAACCCAGGGATCGAACCCCAGTCTCTTGCATCTCCTGCATTGCCAGGTGGATTCTTTACCACTGGGAAGACCAGAGGGTGAAACAGGCTTCCATTCAGAACCATTCATTTAATCGTTTAATATTCACAACCACTCCAAGATGTGAGCACCAAGCTAGGTCCTCCAGGCCTCCAGAAGATTCAATTCGATTTTCCTTTAATAAATCTAGTGGAGGGGTCTAAATTGGTTTTTGTCAAAATCTGATAGTTCTGGTTTCTGCTGTTAGCCAACGTAAACCCACCTGGTGGAATTTCTCATTCCTCTTAATTCTACTCTCACTGGAATCTCAAAATTCTCCTGGACAGCAAATCCTTGGCTCTTACATAATCAGAACCCTGATGTTAATGAAATATTCCTGCATGAGAGTCAATAGTTTGGGAGAAAGAAGTGGTTTTCTTTGTTGCTCCAATCCAGTAAGGCCATTTCCAGGTTTAATTAGCTTTACTCACTGACATCGGGACCAGTGGCTCTGCAGCCCTCATTAAAGAATTATCAGTAAAATAAAAGGCTCTCCTGCCCCCTTTTATTGAGGCAACTTCATACCCTATTTTCCAAACAGTAGGTCAGAGGAAATATCTTGTTTTCTCCTTAAATTTGTGAATAGCAAGTAATTGGATAGTTTGTTCATGTCTTGACTGAGATCTCCCTGGAAAGCCTATTTTGTTCTTTGAAACACTCACTTTCTCCCAGGGCTTCACCTTGGTCAGTACCCACCCACCCCTCAGCAATCTCTTGTTAAGTTATGAAGCCAGGCCTACTGCCTGTTCAGAAGTAGCAGGCTGAACACAGAAACCATCACTTTCCAAAATATTGTCCCTAAACATCTTCCAAGTGCTTTTATTTTATTAGAGAGGCAGGGCAGTGTGATTAGTGAAGCACATGGACTTATAATCAAAATGATAGTCCCAACCCTGCCTCAGCTGCCTGTGTGACCTTGGAGAGATTCCCTAGTTTCTTGGGGTCATGGCCACCTCATTCATAAAATAGAGATAATCATGTAAAGGTCACTGAGAGAATGCAATGAGATGAGAAAATTGTATTCATTCAGCCAGTGGAAATCATTATCATTATTGTTATATCATTGTGTCCTTTTCCCCTAGCTTATGATGTTTGCTGGTCATTTATTTTTTCCTTATATGTACCTACACATAATCTTTCACAAATTCTCCAAATTCTGGTTCCTGGTATTGATAACTACCCAGTCTGTGATATCAAAAGTGTATCAAAAGTGTTGTCTGAGTCCTGGGCTTTGTTTTACTTCACAATTTGCAGAGAACTTTCACAACCATCATCTCATTTTATCTTCAAACTATGCAGTTACCCAAGAAACACAAGTGTTATAGGCAATGAATACAATGTAGAGAGGACTTAAGCAGGAATCTCTTCAAGGTCTGTTGACATCTGTTTGCGTGCTCTCCCCCATACCTCATGGACCATCACTATGTCACTCTTATCTCATACTTTTTTCATAAACTTATACCTTTTTCATTATGTGTTAAGTGAGGGGACTGCACTAGAGGATGATTTAGTGTTTATGCCACTTGTAAGCATCTGTGAACTCACACAATAGGTTCAAGTGAGCTGAGAACATGTGGACAATTGACAAAGGATATCGTCTTAAAGGCAGACCAGATGCAAGAAAAGTCAGGACCAGATGTAGCTAAATGTCAAGAGCCTTCAAGAATACTTTTCTGGGCTGCTGACCTGGCTCTCTGAAACTACCCTTTATAATCAGTGACACGAAAGGAATTCTGCCTTAGCTCCTGTTCAGTTTAGAGCCACCACTCTGACTCAGCTTTTAGTATTGCTGCCACATTACTGCCTTCTCTTATCTGACACAAGTCAGATAACACTGACTTCATTTCCAATTCCAGCGATCTATGTTTAATCCCCCCACTGTCTACTCTGTAGACACTTTCTTAACTCTGGACTGTCTCCCTATCCTTACCTGTTCTCTGGACTCCACGAAACAGAAAAACCCCAAAACCTACTCACTAATTTCTGAGAACTGTAAGAGTTGCCCTCTCAGTTTTACTAGCCTCTAGAAACCTCACCTAATCAGACTCTGAATTTGAATTTTATTTACTAGGACTTCCTGGTGTGAATTCAACTGTGTACACCCAGAGTCTTCGTGTAGAAATATCCTAAGCAATCACTTCTTGGATAGGATGATGACTGTCACCAATTTTGAAAAGCTGCAGAGATATGAACTTCCCACTTGAGGAAATACAATGCTTCTCTTTATTAAATCTTCAGATTTATTGCATCCTCTGATTAGAAAGAATGTCATGTGTAAAAGAGCATAAAGGAAAATTCCTTTGCTAGAAGTGGGTGAGGAGCTCAACCAGAAACAATGAAAACAGTAAACAAAAGACTGATCATTATCTCTTTACAGAGAGCCAAAACCCATGAATCAGAGAATATAATCATAAGAATTTTTTAAAATTTCTAGAACCTTTGTAACTTTCCTGGTAATGCTATTTTTGCTATTACCATCTGTTTCCCCATAGTGATTAGCACTAAGCTCCTTAAAATAAAATGGGTCTGTGTGCTTATCTTCAGGATATTAAGAAAGAAGAAAGCAAAACTATAGTTTCATATTTTGCAGGCAGGCTTGCAAGAGAAAGACCCCAAAAGGTAGAGGGGTGTTAGCAATTTCCAAAGGAGATGAAGGTGGGATGAAACCCACTTCCTTGAAACCTTTAAGAAAGGGGGGAGGGGATCAATTAGAGCCTAAGATGGGGCTTGAGACTAGATAGAACAAAGCCCTTTATGAGACTTCCCCAAAATTTGTTTCAGAAATGTACTTTAAGGTGGGCAATCAACTAGCAGAAATATACTTGAAGACGAGCATTAGAGGCTATCTTTTCTGATATCTCTTGGGACGAGAAGAGAGTAAGTACCTATTTATTTAGGACAGCTTGAGTGAGAATCTTATTCCTAAAAGCATTAATAATTTGTGTGAATATAGCAGATTTGGTGTCAGGAGACTACAATTCAATTCTGAATCTATCTTTCAAAGGTAACATGAACTTGCTGAATTCATTCTGTTTGGACATCAGTTTCTATATATCTTAATTTATGGACTAGGACTGAATAGCAGTTGAGGTTAGTTTAAGTGACAGTAGCAGAAGAAGCAGAATTATCTTTATTCACAAACTACTTGATTGTCTATGTTAAAATCCTATGGAATATATATGTCAAAAGCTACTAAAATATAAGTAAATTTAGAAAGGTTGCAAAATATAAAATCCATACAAAAGTCAATTTTAGTTGCTATATGTTAGCCATAAACAACTGGAAATTAAAAATGAAAAACATCATTTACAGTAACAATGAAAAATATGAAACTCTTAGAAATAATTCTGACCAAATAACTATCAAATCTTTACACTGAAAACTACAAAATATTGCTGGCAAAAATTAAAGAAGACTTACAGGGAAAATCATGGATTAAAAGACTTATTGTTGTTACTATGTCAGTTCTCCCCAGTTGATCTATAGTTTCAACACAACCTCAATCAAAATCAGGAGAGATTTTTTTTAGCAGAAATCAACAAACTGATTTTAAAATTTATATGAAAACACAAAGAATCTATTATAATAAAAATATTTTTGAAAAAGAATGAAGCTAAAGGTCTTACACTACCTGACTTCAAGACTTATAAGACTTTAATAATCAAAAGAGTAAGGTATTGGTACAACATAAACAAATATATTAATAAAACAGAATAGAGTTGGCAAATATACTCTAAAATATATGCTCAATGGATTTTTGACAATTGAATTCAATAGAGCCTTTACCGAAATTGACAGCTGAAACAATTTGACATTCATATGCAAAAGAATGAACTTTGATCCACATTCTCACTACACATAAAAATAAGTTAAGAATGGATCATAGTCCTTGATGTACAACCTAAAGCTTCTAGAAAAACATACGAGAGAATCTCATGAACTTGGGTTAGACAAAAAGTTCTTACATAAAATATCAGAGTGTAAGCAATAAAATATGCCTTTAAATTTGACTTCATTATTAAGACATTAAGAGAAACAAAAAAACCACATACAGAGAGAAAACATTTGCAAATCATATATCTGATAAAAGATTTGTGTCCAGAATACAAAAGGAACAATTCTCAAATCTCAACAATGAGAAAAATAATAATAATTAGGCAAAAAAATTAAACATTTCACCCAAAAAAGCATATATATGGTAAATAAGCACATGAAAAAGTACTGAACTTCATACATCATTAGGAAAAGGCAAGTTAAAACCTTAATAAAGTAACCTATCAGAATGTCTAAAACTGACCATATCAAATATTGATGAAGTTATAGAGAAACTGAAATGCTCCTACACTACTGATGAGAATGTAAAATAATATGTCCACTTTAGTGTTTCTACCATATGTTCTATCTATTCCACTCCCAGGATTTTATCCTAGTGAAATAAAGGCATAAAAAAGGCTTACATACAAATGTTCATAGCAGCTTTATTTATAATAGCTAAAGATTGGGAACTAGTCAAATATCCATCAACAGATGAATGGATAAACAAATGTGGCATATCCATACAAGGGACCACTGCTTAGCAATAAAAAGGAACAAATCTTTGATACATGTAAAAATAAAACTATGGATGACTCAAAATAATTATTCTGAGAAAACAAAGGCAGGCAATAGAAAGTACATCCTTTATGATTCCATTAATATATTTTTATAAAATTCTTAAAACTGCAAATTAATCAGTAGTGACAGAAAGAAGACCTGTTTCCTGGGGATGAGCCCCAGGAGTAGGGAGTTCGTTGGGGGTGATTCAAGGGATGGATTGCCAAGGGGGCACAAAGAAGCTATTGGTGTGATGAATATAATCATTATCTAGATTTTGATGATGGTTTGAGTCAAATTCACCATATCCTACTCTTCAAATATATATTTATAATTTACTTATGTAATTATTATAATTATACCTCAATAAAGCTATTTAAAAATATCAGATGACTTGCTCAGACTGAGAGAGTTTATCAAAAGCCCCAGAATCTTAACATGCAGCTGTAATTCATCCTCTTTTTTCCCCAAGTTATAGTGTTCTAATACTATTGTCTTTCTACCCAGATGTTAGAACTTTAAGGAAAATAACTATGCCTAATGTAAAATTTTAACCACAAAAACAACTCAGAAAACCTCGTGAATTCCTCCTATTGAGATTTGCTCCAAAATAATATGGTTGGAAATAGAATTTCTACCTTCAATAAAACTCAGATATTTGTAATCCCAAGCCATTTTAGGGTCTGGCAAAGTGACAAGTAACCCAATATTAGAGAAATAGTCACATGGTGGCTCAGAACATTGCACCAAATTTTCTGGATTCAAAAAAGCAGGGCACTGCTATTTTGCAGCTATGTGACTTGGGAAAGTTACATGGTGCTCAGTTTCCTCATTTACAAAGTGGGATAACAATATTACTTCATAGGATCATTGTGTTATTGAAGTTAAGTTTTGTTCACAGAGTACTTAGACTTGCATCAGCATCTAGTAAACATTATATAATTTTTGTTAAGTAAATAAAATATTGTAGAAAGATCTACTCCACATGAATGGTGATGGGACTGATAAAAAGCAAGGCTATCCAGGAAGAACAACTAAGGTGATAAGGAAAAAAAAATGCAGGGAAAAAAAAATGCAGGGAGCCTATGTGAAAGTCCCTGCAATAAGAATCAAACATCTGATCATTTTTTCTCCCCCCTGACTCTTGCCAGGAAGATAGTTTGGTTTATTTTCTAGAAAAATGGAACCAGAGACACTCTGGAGGCAAATATATTAAGCTTAAAATGGGCAAGGATGAGCAGCTGGATTAGGTAGCCATTACCTTTCCCAGGGATTTCTTCCTGACTCAGGGATAGAACCTGGATCTCCTGCACTGCAGGCAGATTCTGTACCATCAGAGCCACTAGGGAAGCCCTAACACTTTAAAATGGGCAAGGATGAACAGTTAGATTAAAACAAGGGGATGAATGAAAGCTCACTGAATAATGACTCTGTGCACCTTTCCAGTACTGCTCCAGAAAAACTTGCCAGGAAACCAAGCTTATACAAGGTTGGCAAGAAAGAAGGGAATCCCTTCCCCAGAGAAATTGAACTATTCAAAGGATAAAATATTTGGATATATCTAGTGATAAACCAGTGGCCATTTAACTTTCTTACAAGTGATGTCCAGCAAAGACAAGTCCATCATCTACACAGAGCTTCCAAACCATGTTTTGGTATTCCTACTTTAAATAGAAATGGATAGACGAAAATCATCAGACATTTGAGGAAAGCCTTTACTATAAAGGAGAGACCAGAGCAGACAGATAAAAAGAAAAAATAGAGATGATTCAGGAAACAGAGCAAGACTTTTAAAATATCACATTCATGTAACAAGAACAGGATACTATAAACTAGGATAGTTGGGAATACAGGGTGGTTGGGGAGAGAGCTCTCTGATTTTAAAAGCATAATTTCTGTTTTAGATAAGCTACACTGGAAGTGTAGCCAAGAGCAGGACATTATGGGACCTTCCCAGGTCAGATCCCTACCGTGTCCTCTACCTGCCTCATGTCTGTAGAAGACTTTAGCCTCCCAGGCCTTCCCCAAGTTTCAAATAATAAATTTAATCAGAGAAGTGAGAAAATGCAGAAATAAAGGAAAACAGTCAAGGAAGACAAAATAATAGTAGTTTAGCCATCAAACAAAGTCAAGGATATTTAGTTCCTCCTCTGGACTTCCCTGGTGGCTCAGACAGTAAAGAAGCCGCCTATAATGCAGGAGACCTGGGTTGGATCCCTGGGTTGGGAAGATCCCCTGGAGCAGGGCATGGCAGCCTACTCCAGAATTCTTGCCTGGAGAATTCTATGGACATAGGAGCCTGGCAGGCGACAGCCCATGGGGTCGCAAAAAGTTGGACATGACTGAGTGACTAAGCACAGCACAAGGGCTATAGATAATATTTTGAGCTGTGTCCTTTGAGCTGTTTTGCAAATATTGAAACCCCTCATCAGGTGGACGTTAACTGTATGCTGACCATTAAACACAAAGATGTCAGAGAGGTTGGAATCAGAAGGTTGATGATTTTGACTCCCCATTACCTGATTACCTCACTACCAACCAATCAAAAGAATGAGCTGATTACATACCCCACAACAGACCCCAACCCCATCATCCTATCTTTAAAAGCCTTTCTCTGAAAGCCATCAAGAGAGCAGAACTTTTTGAACACCAGCTGCCCTGGACTCCTTGTTTGGCGCCCTGCAATAAATGCTGTACTCTCCTTCACCACAGCCTAGTATCAGTAGATTGGCTCTACTGTGTGAGGGCAAGTGGACTGAAGTCTGGTTCAGTAACAGAGACAGAGCCTGAGATGAGGATTCTTGTTCTAGCAATAGACTGAGGGAGAGCTTTTGGGAGAGAGGGGAGAACTAGGATAGGAAAGAACAAGTAACCTACACAAGAATCCAGTCTTAATTGGAGACTTCCTTCAGTCTGATTTAACAGTGAAAAACACAGACTACACACTGCCCTACTAAATTAATCCTATTTGAACAAACATCCAGCCTGTTTACCCTCATGACTGTTAGTTATTGTTTGAGTTCTGAGCCCCGAGTAGGTACATAGCTGCCAGAAGAGGCAGCTCTTGGTTAGCCAGGACAATTCTCTGGAGAAGGGGATGTTATGAGAGACTAGCCCACACTCCCAGCAACTAGGGGGTGGCAGCACTGGCTGGTAAAGAGCATACTCCCTGAATGCAACTTTCTCATTCATTTTCCCCATATAGATAGTCTAATTTTATCCTTTCCTAGTAACTCTTAATAGTCTAACTTCCTTCAAACACACTATGCAAATGATGTAGTTTTGAAATGATCTAAGTTATTTAGGCTATTTAAACTTATAGCTTTTTGAAAAATTTAAACAAATAACAGCAAGACTTGCTTGCAATAAACCTCCAACAAATATATGCCAACTGTTAGGCTAACACCTGGCATCAGCCTACTTTCAGTTCTATTTTTATAGTTTGGGTTATATAACTAAGGAAGTTTCATTTAAATCTTCTTCCACTTTCATTGTATTAATAGAAGTTCTAGAAAAAAATGGTGAAAGGAGAATTATCAAAGAAATGATATGAGAAAAATTCCCAAAGTGAAAGGCATATAATACCAGATTAAAAATACCCACTGAGTGACCAGTGAAATGAATGAAAAAGGACCCACAAAAAGTCACATCATGAAATCTTAGAACACTGGGGATAAAGAAAAGGTTCTGAAGTTTTGGGACAGATATCTAGGGCTATTTTTATAGGCTTTTTGTCACTATTTTACTTTTTTAAACTACAAGTCATAACAGTAATGGCATGATATTCAGGTTCCTGAGAAATCTTCATTTCACAAAACTGATCACTAAAAGTAATAGGAAGAAAATATGGATGGGAAGACAACTCAAAAATTAAGCAAATTTGTCTATCAAAGTACCAAAAAAAGATCCAACAAAATTCTGATCAAACCCATGCATATTTTAAAAGTTAGTATGGGGGACTAGGACAGCAGAGTGTGAAATTGGCAAAATGTACAACTAGAAGAACCTACGTATAGAGTATCTATCTAAAATGTAGCAGCCCAGGCCAAGCCATGGCGGGGGTGATGTGATGATATATCTTAAACTCTTTCATTATGTAATATAAGGTCACAGAATTTTAACAAAAAGAGAAAACTCATACAGATTTTAGTCCAGTGCCCCAATCTGGTGAGCATATGGTATCGTGAAAGTGTAGAAGCAAGTCCACTGAGTGACACCAGGTGATTTCATACACACTAACTTAGAACAGAGGATCCTAATCTCTGTCCTCTTTATACACTCAAAGCCTTTTCTTTTAAATGATAGTATATGTTAATATAGAAATAGTAAGAGGATAGAAGCCCTCTAAAACACTCAAAGCCCTGGATTTGAGCCCAAGCTTTGCCACAAACTAGCTATGTTCTCATTCTCCAGAAAGTGGTCCTCAACCAGCGGTAATTTCACATCACCCCCAACCGCCACTCCCCCCACCCAACCACACACACACACACACACACACACACACACACACACACACACACACACACACAACATGCCTAGAGGCATTTTTTAGGTTACAGGTGGTGGTGAGAGAGTGGGTATGGGAGATGAAGGGGTACTAGTGCCACCTAGTGGGAAAAAGGTAGGGATTCCACAGAACAGGGGAAAATTCAGTTTAGTCTCTCAGTCAGGTCCGACTCTTTGCCACCCCATGGACTGCAGCACACCAGGCCTCTCTGTCCATCGCCAACTCCCGGAGTTTTCTCAAACTCAGGTCACTGAGTCAGTGATGCCATCCAACCATCTCATCCACTGTCGTCCCCTTCTCTTGCTGCCTTCAATCCTTCCCAGCATCAGGGTCTTTTCAAATGAGTCAGTTTTTCGCATCAGGTGGCCAAAGTATTGGAGTTTCAGCATCAGTCCTTCCAATGAATATTCAGGACTGATTTCCTTTAGGATGGACTGGTTGGATCTCCTTGCAGTCCAAGGGACTCTCAAGAGTCTTCTCCAACACCACAGTTCAAAAGCATAATTCTTCTGCGCTCAGCTTTCTTTATAGTCCAACTCTCACAACCATACATGACTACTGGAAAAACCATAGCTTGGACTAGACGGACCTTTGTTGACAAAGTAATGTCTCTGCTTTTAATATGCTGTCTAGGTTGGTCAAAACTTTTCTTCCAAGGAGTAAGCATCCTTTCATTTCATGGCTGCAGTCACCATCTGCAGTGATTTTGGAGCCCAAGAAAATAAAGTCAGCCACTGTTTCCACTGTTTCCCCATCTATTTGCCATGAAGTGATGGGACCAGATGCTATGATCTTAGTTTTCTGAATGTTGAGTTTTAAGCCAACTTTTTCACTCTCCTCTTTCACTTTCATCAAGAGGCTCTTTAGTTCTTCTTCTCTTTTTGCCATAAGGGTGGTGTCATCTACATATCTGAGGTTATTGATATTTCTCCCGGCAATCTTGATTCCAGTTTGTGCTTCATCCAGCCCAGTGTCTCTTATGATGTACGCTGCATATAAGTTAAATAAGCAGGGTGACAAGATACAGCCTTGACGTACTCCTTTCTCTATTTGGAACCAGTCTGTTGTCCCATGTTCAGTTCTCACTATTGCTTCAGGAAGTTTGTTGTGGCCCACACAGCCAAAGGCTTTGGCATAGTCAATAAAGCAGAAATAGACATTTTTCTGGAACTCTCTTGCTTTTTCGATGACCCAACAGATGTTGACCATTTGATCTCTGGTTCCTCTGCCTTTTCTTAATCCAGTTTGAACATCTGGAAGTTCATGCTTCACATACTGTTGAAGCCTGGCTTGGTGAATTTTCAGCATTACTTTACTAGTATGTGAGATGAGTGCAATTGAGTGGTAGTTTGAGCATTCTTTGGCATTGCCTTTCTTTGGGATTGGAATGGAAACTGACCTTTTCCAGTCTTGTGGCCACTGCTGAGTTTTCCAAATTTGCTGGCATATTGAGTGCAGCACTTTCACAGCATCATCTTTTAGGATTTGAAATAGCTCAACTGGAATTCCATCATCGCCCCTAGCTTTGTTCATAGTGATGCTTCCTAAGGCCCACTTGACTTCACATTCCAGGATGTCTGGCTCTAGGTTGGTGATCATACCATCGTGGTTATCTGGGTCATGATATGTACAGTTCTTCTGTGTATTCTTGCCACCTCTTCTCTATATCTTCTGCTTCTGTTGCTGCTGCTAAGTCGCTTCAGTCGTGTCTGACTCTGTGCGACCCCATAGACTGCAGCCCACCAGGCTCCGCAGTCCCTGGGATTCTCCAGGCAAGAACACTGGAGTGGGTTGCCGTTTCCTTCTCCAGTGCATGAAAGGGAAAAGTGAAAGTGAAGTCGCTCAGTCATCCGACTCTTAGCGACCCCATGGACTGTAGCCTGCCAGGCTCCTCCGTCCATGGGATTTTCCAGGAAAGAGTACTGGAGTGGGGTGCCATTGCCTTCTCCGCTGCTTCTGTTAGGTCCCTACCATTTCTATCCTTTATTGAGCCCATCTTTGCATGAAATGTTCCCCTGGTATCTCTAATTTTCTTGAAGAGATCTCTAGACTTTCCCGTTCTATTGTTTTCCTCTATGTCTTTGCATTGATCACTGAGGAAGGCTTTCTTATCTCTCCTTGATATTCTTTGGAACTCTGCATTCAACTGGGTATATCTTTCCTTTTCTCCCTTACCTTTCGCGTCTCTTCTATTCACAGCTATTTGTAAGGCCTCCTCAGACAACCATTTTGTCTTTTTGCATTTCTTTTCCTTGGGGATGGTCTTGATCACTGCCTCCTGCACAATCTCATGTACCTCTGGCGATAGTTCTCCAGGCACTCTGTCTACCAGATAATCCCTTGAATCTATTTGTCACTTCCACTCTATAATTGTAAGGGATTTGATTTAGGTCATACCTGAACGGTCTAGTGGTTTTCCCTACTTTCTTCAATTTAAGTCTGAATTTGGCAATAAGTAGTTCATGGTCTGAGCGACAGTCAATGCAAAAAGGCAAAATGGTTGTCTGAGGAGGCCGTACAAATAGCTGTGAATAGAAGAGAAGCGAAAGGTAAAGGAGAAAAGGAAAGATATACCCAATTGAATGGAGAGTTCCAAAGAATATCAAGGAGAGATAAGAAAGCCTTCCTCAGTGATCAATGCAAAGTTATACAGGGAAACAATAGAATGGGAAAGTCTAGAGATCTCTTCAAGAAAATTAGAGATACCAAGGGGAACATTTCATGCAAAGATGGGCACAACAAAGGACAGAAATGGTATGGACCTAACAGAAGCAGAAGATATTAAAAAGAGTTGGTAAGAATACACAGAAGAACAATATAAAAAAGATCTTTATGACCCAGATAACCACGATGGTGTGATCACCAACCTAGAGCCAGACATCCTGGAATGTGAAGTCAAGTGGGCCTTAGGAAGCATCACTATGAACAAAGCTAATGGCGATGATGGAATTCCAGTTGAGCTATTTCAAATCCTAAAAGATGATGCTGTGAAAGTGCTGCACTCAATATGCCAGCAAATTTGGAAAACTCAGCAGTGGCCACAAGACTGGAAAAGGTCAGTTTCCATTCCAATCCCAAAGAAAGGCAATGCCAAAGAATGCTCAAACTACCACTCAATTGCACTCATCTCACATACTAGTAAAGTAATGCTGAAAATTCACCAAGCCAGGCTTCAACAGTATGTGAAGCATGAACTTCCAGATGTTCAAACTGGATTAAGAAAAGGCAGAGGAACCAGAGATCAAACGGTCAACATCCGTTGGGTCATCGAAAAAGCAAGAGAGTTCCAGAAAAATGTCTACTTCTGCTTTATTGACTATGCCAAAGCCTTTGGCTGTGTGGACCACAACAAACTTCCTGAAGCAATAGTGAGAACTGAACATGGGACAACAGACTGGTTCCAAATAGAGAAAGGAGTACGTCAAGGCTGTATCTTGTCACCCTGCTTATTTAACTTATATGCAGCGTACATCATAAGAGACACTGGGCTGGATGAAGCACAAACTGGAATCAAGATTGCCGGGAGAAATATCAATAACCTCAGATATGTAGATGACACCACCCTTATGGCAAAAAGTGAAGAAGAACTAAAGAGCCTCTTGATGAAAGTGAAAGAGGAGAGTGAAAAAGTTGGCTTAAAACTCAACATTCAGAAAACTAAGATCATAGCATCTGGTCCCATCACTTCATGGCAAATAGATGGGGAAACAGTGGAAACAGTGGCTGACTTTATTTTCTTGGGCTCCAAAATCACTGCAGATGGTGACTGCAGCCATGAAATGAAAGGATGCTTACTCCTTGGAAGAAAAGTTTTGACCAACCTAGACAGCATATTAAAAGCAGAGACATTACTTTGTCAACAAAGGTCCGTCTAGTCCAAGCTATGGTTTTTCCAGTAGTCATGTATGGTTGTGAGAGTTGGACTATAAAGAAAGCTGAGCGCAGAAGAATTATGCTTTTGAACTGTGGTGTTGGAGAAGACTCTTGAGAGTCCCTTGGACTGCAAGGAGATCCAACCAGTCCATCCTAAAGGAAATCAGTCCTGAATATTCATTGGAAGGACTGATGCTGAAACTCCAATACTTTGGCCACCTGATGCGAAAAACTGACTCATTTGAAAAGACCCTGATGCTGGGAAGGGTTGAAGGCAGCAAGAGAAGGGGACGACAGTGGATGAGATGGTTGGATGGCATCACTGACTCAATGGACCTGAGTTTGAGAAAACTCCGGGAGTTGGCGATGGACAGAGAGGCCTGGTGTGCTGCAGTCCATGGGGTCGCAAACAGTCAGACCCGACTGAGCGAGTGAACTGAACTGAACTGAACAGCAAGCTTTATTTCCGTGATAAATTTCAAACAGAAACCAAGTGATGACACTGCCAGGCTGTGTGGAGGTCATCTTCCCCTTGGAAGTGTATAAGTAAAATACTTGGGGTTCCTTCCTACACTGAACACTTAGGAAACACAGACAAGAGGAAGCCCTGAAAGGTGAATTGAGTAGCAGGCAATAAGATTCTGATACAGCTCAGGGATCCATTAACACATAAACACTAGAAAACACTGTGCCCAGGTGAAAACATAGATGGACATTAAATTGTGAGATCATTTCATTTTTCCTTGGGACAGCATGATTTCTACCCCATTTTATATCAATTGTGCACAGTCTCCACTCCAGTACAAAATATCTTTTTTATTCCTCAGGGTCTTTAATTAAATAAATTTAGGAAGTATAGAAATTGGAGAAAAGGAATAAAACAAAGAGGAGAAGAGATTATTGTTTTTTTAGATTCTTTTGATTAAGACTGTAAATGGTAACTATAGCCCTCTCCTGTGATATACTGAAGCAGAAAGGGACAAAGATAACTTTCATGGTTCAAATCAGGGACTTGATCTTACCAATGACTTTGATTTATTTTTTTATTTTTTCTTCGATGTGAAAGAACTCTTGTGAAGGGAACAGGACCAAAAAATGGGGAGGAGATGCTAACTGGCAGCATTTAACATTTTAAAGTGAGTAATCTTTGGTCTTGGGGGCAGTGGGGCATATTTATCTTTTCTAGGAGTATCACTTTTATGATCTTATCAGTATTAACTCATGTTTATTTCATTATGTATTAAAAAAAATATTTTGATACTTTCCAATGTTCTGGCCTGGATATAGGCTTAAGCTTTTAGTATAGAATAATGCTCTGTGTGTGTGTGTGTGTGTGTGTGTGTGTGTGTGTGTGTGTATGTGTGTGTGTTGCCTGGCAGTGATTATCAAAGAAATGATTTCTCTCATTGAACTTAGTTTTGCTAACAAATACCACCAGCTAGGTTCAGTGACAGTTTTTCCTGAAACTTAAATCCAATACTTTGGCCACCTGATGCAAAGAGCTGACTCATTTGAAAAGACCCTAATGCTGGGAAAGATTGGGGGCAGGAGGAGAAGGGGACAACAGAGGATGAGATGGTTGGATGGCCTCACCGATTCAATGGATATGAGTTTGGGTAAACTCCGGGAGTTGGTGATGGACAGGGAGGCCTGGCGTGCTGCGGTTCATGGAGTCACAAAGAGTTGGACACGACTGAGCAACTGAACTGAACTGAACTGAATGACAATTTCTTTTAATTTAATATTTAAAAAAATTTTTTTTTCATTTAACATTTTTAATGAAAAATAATATAGGAGTTAAAATTGGGAGGTAAGTACATTGATACCATAATTGGATTCAAACCTACCCATTAAACATTGTATGAATTAAAGATTTATGTGTTTTTAATTGTACCTTCCATAAGTGAAGAGTACAGCTTGTCTGTTAACTATACAATAAATTATTTAACTATGGGATTTGGTTCTGAATTTCATAGATTTTAATTACCTGGAGAGAAAGCAGAGCGATGACAAAGAAGGAGCTTGAGAAAAGTCTGATCAAGAGGTTATGTCTGTCTGCACTTCTCCTCAGTGAGAAAAAACATTAAATCACATGGTGGTACTTGTGTGATTATAAAGTAATCAAAATTGTGATTAGGACTGGCCACAGCATGGACATTAACAAGCCTCTCTAAAAAATAATTCAAGTTTCAGGGTCATAGGTTGTAGGCTGATGTACAGAAATAGGATCCAGCTGTCTACCAATCCAAAACACTTCCTTAGCAATGGTTCAAATTTGATTGAAAATAAGAAAGTAGGTTGTCTAGTTTTCACATTGCTAAATAAAAATCCCTCTTTGGAATGCATCCCAATCTTGACTGGCAAAGTGAAGATGAAATAACAAGAGGTCATTAACCAGCTTCCTCCCAAGACCTGAGAAGCACAAAGAAAATTTGTAATTATTCATCCATCTAGCTTACCTCCCATTTACTGAGCATCTCTTAAGGTGAAGCACTGAGCCAGGTACTGGCTGCACATGCTTGTGAATAAGATGTCACCTGGGCTGGTTGAAGATGGAGGCCACAGGTACATTTAGTTCTACCCTAAGCTAATCCTCGGGGCTTCCCAGGTGGCTCAGTCGGTAAAGAATCCACCTGCAATTCAGGAGACCCAGATTCAATTCCTGGATCAGGAAGATCTCCTGGAGAAGAGAATAGCTACCCACACCAGTATTCTTGCCTGGAGAATTTCATGGACAGAGGAGCCTGGCAGGCAACAGTCCATGGGACTGTGAAAGTGTCAGATACGACTTAGCAACTAAATCGCCACCAAGCTAATCCTCACCTCACATTCACTTCACTCAAAGGGCATTTTCTTGGGGCTCAGAAATCACTCTGGAAAAAACACTGAAAGGGGATTTGGTTCTTGCAAGTTGTATGCAAGCACCCTTTATTTTTTAAAATCCAGGGACTATTTTTGATGTGGTGTTCATTTCTCTGTGCTTGGGAAAGATACCTTCCTCAGACAAGCCTCTGAGTAATTCCTCAGACAAGCCCATCAGCTGCAACTTTATTATGAAACCACAGTGAATCCCATATTCCCTGTCATTAAAGCATCCTGTGAAATGATTCAGTGGCAGGTCTTGAAAGAAGAGAGGGAAACACTGGCAGAAAGGGAGTGATGATGATATGTGATTTGGTGATCCTCAAATTGTTAAACTAGATAACAAGACTACTATAGTCCCCTTGATAAACTCAATTCTCTGAGTCTCCTGCTGGCTGCATTCATTACATCAGCTGGGGACATTGCGTTAATGGCACCTGCAAGCCTTAATACTCTGTAGATTAGACACCACGCTGTGCCTATGGGATTGTCCATACCTCACCAGAATAGACTGAGCTTTCAGAAATCAGGAGACATGTCAACTGGGTCTGATGCTGAGGAGGGGCACAGAAACAGCAACAGATGCCCACCTCCCCTCGTCATTTCTCATTTTCGCATCTGCGCAGCTCTCAGCACTGGGATAACTGACTAGAGACAGAGTAAGAAATTTGAGGCAGCCGCTGAAAGAAAAATCACACCTTGCTTCATGAGGCTGATAGGCTCCTGCTTCAAAAAAGTCACCCCAGTAGAATTAAGAACTCAAGTCCCTTTACTGGCCCTTTTATTGCAGTGAGTTCATATCATCATCTATCGTTTCTATTATATTGTACCCTTTCTGACCTGATATTTGATATTTCTCTGAACAATTTGACCTCTATACTCTGGTTTTTCTTCTTCCATTTAGTCTTCTTAAATAGGCTTGGTCTCTTCATCTGGCTCTTAATTATTTGCTATATTTACACACATGTCTTTTTGCCAAGTCATATGGTATATGGGATCTCAGTTCAGGATCATGGATGGAACCCACACTCCTTGCACTGAGAGTGCAATGTCTTAATGACTGGACCACCAGGGAAGTCCCAACACACATCTCTTTCTGAATTTTTAAAAAGTCGCTTATCAATCATCTTCCCACCACAGTTTCCTTTCTTCCTTTTACTTCACAGAGTTTCAACAAGCCCTATTAATGAGGGTGTCTAGTTTTGTGCCTGGCATTATATCAAGTCACTCTCTGGAAGTTTCTTCCTTCCTCTCCTACCCCTACCCTATAATATCATGTCTTCTCTCTCCATACCAGGAGTTCACAAACTATGGGCTGAGGACCAGCTCTGGCCCTCCACTTCCTTTTATTAATGAAGTTTAACGGGCACACAGCCACTCCCACTTGCTTATGTTTTGTCTGTGGCTGCTTCCATGCTCTGACTGAGTTGCATGCTTGTACCAGGGATTGTATGACCTACCAAAAAAGTTTATAGATCTCTGCTCTAGACAAAGGCTTTCTTAGAGTTTTCTTTCCTTTCTGCATTTCCTGCTCTTCTTAGTTAAGCAAAGATCACAAGGTTAGGAAACTCAACCAGGAATAATATTAAACTAAAGACGCCAACTGGTTTCATTTAAATTTACAGAAGGATGCTCTGTTCTCAGAGAGTTGAGTTCTCATTGTTTCCCAAATGTAACAACACATTGTTTCTAGATTTATCATATCCTAAAATTAAATGCTGCTTCCTATTCATTTATGAAACCAAACTCAAGTGCCCCCATAATTCCAAGAGGCGCTTCTGATTGTTTAGACCATTCCCCCCCTTTTTAAGACACAGCCTTCTCCCATCTCACCTGTCTCTGCTTCCCTTCTCCTGACTTCCTCACCCCTTAGCCTTCCTGGCTCTTGTGATTTATGGTTTAGCAATATAGTTTTTTATTGCTTGAGAATGACTTTGGAGGTTCCTTTTTACTCTGAAGAGCATTTTCCAGTGAAACATAACAGAGTGCTTCACCTAAGACGGATTCTGGAAAATAAAAATGTATCCATCTCCTTCCATGAATGAATATCCTATTCTAGTCTTTCCTAGTATCTCTGAGATTTCTATATTGCCCATTGGTTCTGAAATAGCATTTCTAATAGATGAAAAATGAAGAGACAATATAGACTGGGACACTACATTTATTGTTGTTGTTCATTTGCTCAGTTATGTCCAGCTCTTTCCCACCCCATGAACTACAGCACGCCAGGCTTCCCTGTCCTTCACTATCTCCCAGAGCTTACTCAAACTCATGTCCATTGAGTCAGTGATGCCATCCACCCATCTCATCCTCTGTGGCTCCCCTCTCCTTCTGCCCTCAATCTTTCCCAACATCGGGGTCTTTTCCAGTGAGTCGGCTCTCCACATCAGGTGGCCAAAGTATTGGAGTTTCAGTTTCAGTAGTTATCAGAAATAGCTTAACATAACTGGAAGTTGAGGTAGCATAAGCGAGGAAATGGCAACTGATGGGATTATATTCCAGATGTATCATTTTACAGCCAGTATTGCTAAAAAGCTGAAGAAGGAGGGGGGAAAAAAAACTAATATATTGATAGTCTATGAGTAACCAAGATCAAGCCAAGTCCTAAATTAGGTAACAGCTCTGTGGAATACATGGCAAAGTAGATGTTATGGCCTGCACTGTGTTCCCCCCAAATTCATATGCTGAAGCCTTACGCCCCAGTATCTCAGAATGTGACTGTGTTTGGACATAGAGCTTTTAAAGAGGTGATTGAGTTAAATGAGGCTGTTAGGATGGGCCCTAATTCAATCTGACTGGTGACTTGTAAGAGAAGAAAACCTGGACACATGAAGACACCTGCTGCTGCTGCTAAGTCGCTTCAGTCATGTCTGACTCTGTGCGACCCCATAGACGGCAGCCCACCAGGCTCCGCCGTCCCTGGGATTCTCCAGGCAAGAATACTGGAGTGGGTTGCCAGGGTCATCCAAATACTGGGGGATGACCACATGGAGAGATAGCAAGAGAGGGACTATCTGCAAACCAAGGAGAGAGGCCTCAGAAGAAACCAAACAGATTCAGAACTGTGAGGACATGCATTTCTGTGGTTTAAGCCACCTGGTCTGTGATGTTTCATTACAGCAGCCCTAGCAAACTAATGCAGCAGGGAGCCTATGCCAGTCTCCTCCTTGGCCTTATACAAGGTTTTTCTCTTACTCTCCTATAACTTAAGAGTTCCACAGTCACTTGTCACCACCCATTCCCAGGGAAGTCATTCTCACAGCCTGTGATACACTCCACTCTCCATACTCTTTACTGAAGTAGGCCTATTTGCACATTTTTAAGAGGTTCTGATTGCCAAGATGCCACAGTCACCTACTACTACTCATCTCTGGGAGACAAGGAATGGATACTGAGGGAATGCAATAGCAGCTATTGATTCTTGCACATTTAACTCAGAAATACCCAGCAAAACAAGATCTATCAATTATTTCATTGCCTCCTTCTGAGTTACCTTTTTCTGTGATGCTCCTAAAATATCACATATCCTTAACTCTGTAATACTTTGTTGTCCAGAAGACCAAATTGCTGATGACCACTTTCTTAGCAATCATAACTGTACCTTTTAATTTATTCCTCTCTAGGTTCATTTGTTCTTCTGCTAACATGTGAAGGTGACTTTGGCTTGTTCAACAAGAGCCTCTGATAGCAGGCACAAGTGGGGGATAAACATTAATGATATGTAGTCTGCACAGTAGAAAAAGTCAACTTGGCCTTTCGGCTTATAGAAATCAGAACACAATCTTCCCAACCACATACTTTTTTGCGACGTTGCAAGAACCTCACAGCTGTCTTCGCACTGTTGGGAGATAACTCCCAAAGAGTACAAGCTCCTTGGAGATAGAGATTAATTTTTTTTCCTTTATGTGTCTCATTGACTTTGTTACTGGAACTTGACATTCCATTAGACATTCGTTAGTATTGTTCATGGCTCTGCTCTGGTCAAAAGGAAATTCCCCTTGGAATACCTCATCTAACCTTATGTAGCAATTAACATTACCCAACATGACAGTTAACTAAAGACAGTTCCTTGAAAGGAGACTTCTGATGTGGTTTGGAGTTTATGGAGATAGGTTTATTTCAGAAGAAAGCATACCCAACAAAGTGACAGATGGGAGAGACCTGACTGGTTATCCAGGGGACAGCAAAAGGGAGGAAATCAGGCCCAAGTTGGGAGATGTCACTAACAAGGAAGATGGGAAGAAAATCAGCAATATTGTCATCCTGATGAAGGAGGGCTCTGTGTGGATAAATATAACTGGGGTCTCACATGGGTAGAGACAGACATTGGTTTTCTAGGGTTTGTTTCTATTTAAGAACATCCTCAGATCTAATTTTTTCTTTTGTCTGACCAGAATCTGTTCTACCATCTACAGTTTTCTTGTTTAAAATAAATGTGATCAGTAAATACCTAAGTTTGCATAAAAGTTACAAAAAGTACATTACTCACTTTTTGAAATAAATATTTCTCCTTACCAGAATTTGCAATAGGTCTCCTGTAAAATATACACTCCTCTATTGCAATCTCAGCTGCATCTCCATGTGATTACAAGATTTTCCAAAACCACAAATGAGACTTAAACTCTAAGTGCATAATATATAATGCCACTTGGAAGGATGTCCATATTTTAAGTATGTGAACATACATGTATACATACATATTCCAAACAACATATAACTGTATACATTCACACATGTATGCTTACACATGTGCATGAATTCATGCCAACCATCTCCCTTTAGGTTTTAATTAAAATGCCAATTCCAAAGATTAATGATTTCCAGGAGTAGGTACTGAACAAAGTAAATAAAAGGACCAGTGGCATTTTGACAAGTGACAGTATGACAGGGAGGCATGGCCCAAGTTTTACTGGAATAAATCACCTTCATGCTAGTTTTTACCCTTGACCCTGTTTTCCTACCCAATAAGTCCTAGGAGGAATGCTTACTTAGGAAGAGATCAGATCTAAGGAATAGAGACTTATCACCTCCAAAATCTTCCCTGGTCCTATATGAAGCTATGAAAATCAAGGAGTGATTCATCAGTAATAACTAAACATTTAATGAAGTGGCTCAAAGTCTTAGTTTTCCTTTCTTGTGCATGTCCTCACTATGGGCATCTGAGCCAAGGGAGTCTGTTAGGAACAGTCACATCTAGGGGAAAAGAGAAAGGAGACGCATCCCACAAAAAGCATATTGATGCTGCCAGTGTTGTGACACAGAGTCTGTCATTGCTGCTGGCTGGACCTTGCCTCCCATCTCCAGTTCTCTCTCAGAGGGAAGATTTACCCGCTGATAAAGCCAGTCACAATTTAGAAACCTTCATTTCCTGTGCAGAGCCTTCTAGCCACACTAAATTCATCTGGGTGAAGGAAAGTTAAGTGATTTGGAGCATTTTGTAGATTATATCCCCCCTAAATGTACAACCCAGACTAAAAAGATTATTTGGATGAGATGAGAAATGACCTAAAACTCTTTCACTTGCACCAAACCCCAAACAAACTGGCCAAGTTTACAAATGTTTATCCATTATTTTCCTCCATCTCTTTCACCTGTGGAGGTACCCAGCTCTAGTTTCTCATCAGTGTGGGAGCAAATAAATCAGCATTTTAAAGAGAAATTGATTAGAGTTTTTTGCTCATTTTGCTCATTAGGGAGCATGGACTGTGCACATGAATTTCAGATAAGCACCCAAACTTTTATTGGCACCAAGTAGCAACATCTGAATTTAGCCCCACTAATTGTAATAAATCTCATGTTTTGTACTTTCAATATCATGCAGCATGACAGTGCACACATTTATTGAATGGAACCATCCTCATTCACTCCTTCAATATGTGTAAATACTAATGTTATCTTAGCAACTGTTGACAGATTAATCTTCTTCTTGCTCCTCTGCATGCACATTGCAAATAATATGATTTTTAAAATCTTCTAAGTAGATTTTTTGATTCTTACCATTACAAAAATTAAACAGATAAAAGCTATAGACTTGTTCTCAATAAACAACCCTCACAATCCTCAATGAATATATACCAACCCAGGCAAACAGCTGGCATCACCCTCCTCTAATTTCTATTTTTATAATTATCAGTTAGGTAACAGAGGAAGGTTGAGTAAATATTCAGATTCAGTGGAAACTGTAGATAGTCTGGACTGTTCCTCTCATACTTCCAACTGAAGATTTACTTTCATCAAATGTGAAGTATTATTATTAGCATCACCATTATCTAAAGGAAGTGACTCAAAATGTCCTGCACTGCATTCAATTCTAAAGACAAGGAAATAAATCATGTAATAATAATTAAGCTGACTCTCTCAAAAGAGTCCTGCTGCTCCTCCTAAACACTTTTAGATTAACTTAACTTGAATCCAATACTTGAAGAAAATGGATATTGACAATATAATATAAGCTATTATGATCCTCATAGCATCAGTATAGTTCAGTAGATATATGTGACCAGTGACCACAGGATCATATGAACTCTAGCTGTACACAAAGCCACAAATGGGCTTATAGAAGACCCATGAAACTGATCCTTGACTTGAGAACTACTTGCTTTCTGAGATTTTCCCAGTATCAGTTCATATTCTAAGGATTCCTGCTATGCAGTTCCATTTCTCTGCTTTCTTTATAAGTGCAAGAGTCACAGTGACATGCCAAAACATCAGGCAGAATAGCAATGCATTGTTAGGAAAAAATATCATTAATAAATGTGATTTTGATATGAAGAACTTGCTCATGAAGTCATGGCTATTCACTTTAATGTGACATTGTTTGTCTGTTCGACACATAATGATGCTTAAAGTTGGCTTTTAGCTGTCTGTCCAAAGGATGATATTGTATTCATTCAGGTTGTTTATCCCCAGGACATTCATTCCTCCAAGGGACAAAGTCCAATCTGTGGAAGGTGCTATAACACTTCAATTTACTTCACTGGGTCAGTTTGCTGCAAAGTCCCTCACAACCCTTAACAAGGTAAGGCACTGTTAAAAAGAATTCTCCATACAGCTGCACCTGGGAAAATCTGTAGAAAGTATTGTTTCTACTTAATACTTTCATTTTCCCTTACTTTTTTCCCCACTGTCATAATATCAGTATCAGTTGGGCATTGAATAGGCTCCCAACTACTTCTTTTTTTTTCTAATTTACTTTTTATTGAAGGTAATTGCTTTACAGAATTTTGTTGTTTTCTGTCAAACCTCAACATGAATCAGCCATAGGTATACATATATCCCCTCCCTTTTGAACCTCTCTCCCATCTCCCGCCCCATCCCACCCCTCTATATTGATACAGAGCCCCTGTTTGAGTTTCCTGAGCCATACAGCAAATACCCGTTGGCTATCTATTTTACACATGGTAATGTAAGTTTCCATGTTACTCTTTCCATACATCTCACCCTCTCTTCCCCTCTTCCCATGTCCATAAGTCTATTCTCTATGCCTGTTTCTCCATCGCTGCCCTGTAAGTAAATTCTTCAGTACCATTTTTCTAGATTCCATATATATGCATTAGAATACAATATTTATCTTTCTGACTCACTACACTCTGTATAATAGGTTCTAGGTTCAGCCATCTCATCAGAACTGACTCAAATGCATTCCTTTTTATGGCTGAGTAATATTCCATTGTGTACATGTACCACAATTCCTTTATCCATTCATCTGTCAATGGAAGTCTAGGTGGCTTCCATGTTCTAGCTATTGTAAATAGTGCTGCACTGAACAATCGGATACATGTGTCTTTTTCAATTTTGGTTTCCTCAGGGTATATGCCTAGGAGTGGGATTGCGGGGCATATGGTGGTTTTATTCCTAGTTTTTTAAGGAATCTCCATACTGTCTTCCATAGTGGCTGTATCAATTTACATTCCCACCAAGAGTGCAAGAGCGTTCCCTTTTTTCCACACCTTCTCCAGCATTTATTGTTCGTAGACTTTTTGATGATGGCCATTCTGATTGGTGTGAAGTAATATCTCATTGTGGTTTTGATTTTCATTTCTCTAATTATGAGCAATGCTGAGCATCTTTTCATGTGTTTGTTACCCATCTGTATGTCCTCTTTGGAGAAATGTATGAGTCTTTTTCCCACTATTTGATTGGGTTGTTTGTATTTCTGGCATTGAGTTGTATGAGCTGCTTGTATAGTTTGGAAATTAACCCTTTGTCAGTTATTTGTCATTTGCTATTATTTTGTCCCATTCTGATGGTTGTCTTTTCACCTTGCTTATAGTTTCCTTTGCTGTGCAAAAGCTTTTAAGTTTAATCAGGTCCCACTTGTTTACTTTGCTTTTATTTCTGTTAATCTAGGAGGTGTGTCATAAGGATCTTGCTTTGATTCATGTCACTGAGTGTTCTGCCTATGTTTTCCTCTAAGAGTTTTATAGTTGCTGGTCTTACATTTAGGTCTTTAATCCATTCTGAGTTTATCTTTGTGTATGGTATTAGGAAGTGTTCTAATTTCATTCTTTTACATGTAGCTGTCCAGTTTTGCCAGCACCATTTATTGAAGAGGCTGTCTTTGTCCCATTGTATATTCTTGCCTCCTTTGTCAAAAATAAGGTACCCATAGGTGCATGGGTTTATTTCTGGACTTTTTCTCCTTGTTCCATTGGTCTATATTTCTGCCACTATCATACTGTCTTCATGACTGTAGCTTTGTAGTATAATCGGAAGTCAGGAAGGTTGATTTCTCCAGCTCTATTCTTCTTCCTTTGGACTGCTTTGGCTATTCAGGGTCTTTTGTGTTTCCATATGAATCATGAAATATTTTGTTCTAGTTCTTTGAAAAATTCCATTGGTAATTTGACAGGGGTCACATTGAATCTATAGATTGCATTTGGTAGTATAGTCATTTTAACAATATTGATTCTTCCTACCCAGGAAAATAGAATATCTCTCCGTCTCTTTATGTCATCTTTAATTTCTTTCAGTAGTGTTATAATTTTCTGTGTACAGTTCTTTTGTCTCCTTAGGTAAGTTTATTCATAGATATTTAATTTTTTTTTGTTGCAATCGTGAATGGGATTGATTCCTTCATTTCTTTCTGATTTTTCATTGTTAGCATATAGAAATGTGAGTGATTTCTGTGTATTGATTTTGTATTCTGCAACTTTGCTAAATTCATTGATTAGCTCTAGTAATTTTCTGATACTATCTTTAGGGTTTTCTATGTACAGTATCACGTCATCTGCAAGCAGTGAGAGCTTTACTTCTTTTCTGATCTGGATTCCTTTTATTTCTTTTTCTTCTCTGATTGTTGTAGCAAGGACTTCCAGAACTATGTTGAATAATAGTGGTGAAAGTGGACACCCTTATTTTGTTCATGATCTTAGGGGGAATGCTTTCAGTTTTTCACCATTGAGAATAATGTTTGCTGAAGGCTTATTAAATATGGCCTTTACTATGTTGAGGTAGGTTCCTTCTATGCCCATTTTTTGAAGAGTTTTAATCATAAATTGGTGCTGAATTTTGTCAAAGGCTTTTTCTGCATCTATTGGAATGATCTTTCAATTTGTTAATACAGTGTATCACATTGATTTGTGTATATTGAAAAATCCTTGCATCCCTGGAATAAACCCAACTTGATCATGGTGTATGAGCTTTTCGATGTATTGATGAATTCTGTTTGTTAAAATTTTGTTGAGGATTTTTCATCTATGTTCATCAGTGATATTGGCTTGTAGTTTTCTTTTTTGTGTGTTGTCTTTGTCTGGTTTTGGTGTCAGGGTGATGGTGGCATCGTAGAATGAGTTTGGAAGTGTTCTTTCCTCTGCAATTTTTTGAAAGAGTTTTATAAGGATAGGCATTAGCTCTTTTCTAAATGTTTGATAGAATTCTCCTGTGAAGCCGTCTGGTCCTGGGCTTTTTTTTTTTTTTTTTTAATTGGAGGCTGGTTATTTTACATTTGAATGCAGAGTTCCAAAGAATAGCAAGGAGAGATAAGAAAACCTTCCTTAGTGATCAATGCAAAGAAATAGAGGAAAACAATTGAATGGGAAAGTCTAGAGATCTCTTCAAGAAAATTAGAGATACCAAGGGAACATTTCATGCAAAGATGGGCTCCATAAGGACAGAAATGGTAGGGACCTAACAGAAGCAGAAGATATGAAAAAGACGTGGCAAGAACACACAGAAGAATGATACAAAAAAGATCTTCACGACCCAGATAATCACGATGGTGTGATCACTCACCTAGAGCCAGACATCCTGGAATGTGAAGTCAAACAGGCCTTAGGAAGCATCACTACAAACAAAGCTAGTGGAGATGATGGAATTCCAGTTGAGCTATTTCAAATCCTAAAAGATGATGCTGTGAAAGTGCTGCACTCGATATGCCAGCAAATTTGGAAAACTCAGCAGTGGCCACAGGACTGGAAAAGGTCAGTTTTCATTCCAATCCCAAAGAAAGGCAATGCCAAAGAATGCTCAAACTACCACACAATTGCACTCATCTCACACGCTAGTAAAGTAATGCTTAAAATTCTCCAAGCCAGGCTTCAGCAATACATGAACCGTGAACTTTCAGATGTTCAAGCTGGTTTTAGAAGAGGCAGAGGAACCAGAGATCAAATTGCCAACATCCGATGAATCATCACAAAAGCAAGAGAATTCCAGAAAAACATCTATTTCTGCTTTATTGACTATGCCAAAACATTTGACTGTGCTGATCACAATAAACTGTGGAAAATTCTAAAGGAGATGGGAATACCAGACCACCTGACCTGCCTCGTGACAAATCTGTATGCAGGTCAGGAAGCAACAGTTAGAACTGGACATGGGACAACAGACGGGTTCCAAATAGGAAAAGGAATACAGCAAGTCTGTATCTTGTCACCCTGCTTATTTAACTTATATGAGAAACACTGGGCTGGAGGAAGCACAAACTGGAATGAAGATTGCCGGGAGAAATATCAATAACCTCAGATATGCAGATGACACCACCCTTATGGCAGAAAGTGAAGAAGAACTAAAGAGCCTTTTGATGAAAATGAAAGAGGAGAGTGGAAAAGCTGGATTAAAGCTCAACATTCAGAAAACTAAGATCATGGCATCTGGTCCCATCACTCCATGGCAAATAGTTGGGGAAATAGTGGAAACAGCGGCTGACTTTATTTTTCTGGGCTCAAAAATCACTGCAGATAGTGATTGCAGCCATGAAATTAAAAGACGCTTACTCTTTGGAAGGAAAGTTATGACCAACCTAGACAGCATATTAAAAAGCAGAGACATTACTTTGTCAACAAAGGTACATCTAGTCAAGGCTATGGTTTTTCCAGTAGTCATGTATGGATGTGAGAGTTGGACTATAAAGAAAGCTGAGTGCCAAAGAATTGATGCTGTTGAACTGTGGTGTTGGAGAAGACTCTTGAGAGTCCCTTGGACTGCAAGAAGATCCAACCAGTCCATCCTAAATGAAACCTGTCCTGAATATTCATTGGAAGGACTGATGCTGAAGCTGAAACTTCAATACTTGGCCACCTCATGAGAAGAGCTGACTCATTTGAAAAGACCCTGATGCTGGAAAAGATTGAGGGCAGGAGGAGAAGGGGCTGACAGGATGAGATGGTTGGTTGGCATCACCGACTTAATGAACATGGGTTTGGGTGGACTCTGGGAGTTGGTGATGGACAGGGAGGCCTGGCGTGTTGTGGTTCATGGGGTCGCAAAGAGTCGGACATGACTGAGCGACTGAACTTAACTGAACTGAATTACTTTACAATATTGTAGTGGTTTTTGCCATACACTGACGTGAATCAGCCATGGGTGTACATGTGTCCCCCAACCTGAACCCCCCTCCCATCTCCCTCCCGATCCCACCCCTCAGGGTCATCCCAGTGTACCAGCCCTGAGCACCCTGTCTCATGCATCGAACCTGGACTGGCGATCTATTTCACATATGATAATATACATGTTTCAAAGCTACTTTCTCAAATCATCCCACCCTCGCCTTCCCCCCGCCAGAGTCAAAAGTCTGTTCTTTACATCTGTGTCTCTTTTGCTATCTCGCATAGAAGGTCATCGTTACCATCGTTCTAAATTCCATATATATGCGTTAATATAGTGTATTGATGTTTTTCTTTTTTGGGAGATTTTTGATCACAGCTTTAATTTCAATGCTTCTAATTGGGTTGTTCGTAATTTCTATTTCTTCCTGGTTCAGTCTTGGAAGATTGATCTTTTCTAAGAATCTGTCCATTTCTTCCAGGTTATCTATTTTATTGCCATATGTTGTTAATAATAGTTTCTTATAATTCTTTGTATTTCTGCATTGTCTGCTGTAACCTCTCCTTTTTGATTTCTAATTTTGTTGATTTGAATCTTCTCTCTTTTTTTCTTGATGAGTCTGACTAAAGGCTTGTCAATTTTTTTTATCTTCTCAAAGAAACAACTTTTAGCTTAATTAATCTTTACTATTGTTTTTTTTTCATTTCTTTTTCATTTATTTCTGCTTGGATCTTTATGGTTTCTTTCCTTCTACTAATTTTGGAGATTTTTTGTTCTTCTTTGTCCAGTCGTTTTATGTGTAAAGTTAGGTTGTCTATTTCATGTTTTTCTTGTTTCTTGAGGTAGGATTGCATTGCTATAAACTTCCCTGTTAGAACTGTTTTGCTGCATCCACAGGTTTTGAGTTGCTGTGTTTTCACTGTCATTTGTTTCTAGAAATTTTTTTTATTTCCCTTTTGATTTCTTCAGTAACCTGTTGGTTATTTAGAAACGTGTTGTTTATTCTCCATGTGTTTGTGTTTCTTACAGTTTTTTTTTTTCTTGTAACTGATATCTAGTCTCATAGTGTTGTGGTCAGAGAAGATGCTTGATATGATTTCAATTTTCTTAAATTTACTGAGGTTTGATTTGTGACCAAGATGTGGTCTATCCTGGAGATGTTCCATGTGCACTTGAGAAAAGGTGTATTCTTCTGTGTTTGGATGGAATGTCCTGAAGATATCAGTGAGATCCATCTCATCTAATGTATTATTTAAGACTTGTGTTTCCTTATTAATTTTCTGTTTTGATGATATGTCCATTGGTGTGAGTGGAGTGTTAAAGTCTCCTACTATTATTGCGTTACTGTCAATTTC
Organism: Giraffa tippelskirchi; assembly: GCF_054371585.1. NCBI lineage: Eukaryota > Metazoa > Chordata > Mammalia > Artiodactyla > Giraffidae > Giraffa > Giraffa tippelskirchi. Next base: position 70,768,942 of record NC_137278.1, read on the forward strand.
TCCTTTTATGTCTGTTAGTGTTTGTCTTATGTATTGAGGTGCTCCTATGTTGGGTGCAGATATTTACAATTGGTTTGTTTTCCTTTAGAATTTATCCCTTGATCATTATGTAGTGTCTTTTCTTATCTTTTGTAATATTCTATACTTTAAGGTCTATTTTGTCTGATATGAGGATTGTTATTCCAGCTTTCTTTTGCTTCCCATTTGCATGGAATATATTTTCCCATCCTCTCACTTTCAGTCTATATGTGTCTTTAGGTCTGAAGTGGGTTTCTTGAAGACAGCATATAATGGGTCTTGCTTTTGTGTCCATTCAGCCAATCTGTGTCTTTTGGTTGGAGCATTTAATCCATTTACATTTAAAGTAATTATTGATTATATATGTTCCTATTTCCATTTTATTAATTGTTTGGGGTTGATTTTGTACATCTTTTTTATTCTCTTGTAATTTCTTGACTGTATAAGTCCCTTTAATATTTGTTGTAAAGCTGGTTTGACGGTGCTTAATTCTCTTCACTTCTGCTTGTCTGAAAAGCTTTTGATTTCTCCATCAATTTTCAATGAGATCCTTGCCAGGTACAGTAATCTTGGTTGTAGATCTTTTCCTTTCAATACTTTAAATATATCCTGCCATTCCCTTCTGGCCTGCAGAGTTTCTGCTGAAAGATTAGCTATTAAATGTATGGGGTTTCCCTTTTATGTTTAGTTGTTGCTTCTCCCTTGCTGCTTTCAATATTCTTTCTTTGTGTTTAGTCTTTGTTAGTTTGATTAGTATGTCTTGGTGTGTTTCTCCTTGGGTTTATCCTTTATGAGACTCTTTGTGACTCTTGGACTTGATTGACTATTACCTTTTCCATGTTGGGGAAATTTTCGACTACAATATCTTCAAAAATTTTCTCATACCCTTTCTTTTTCTCTGCTTCTTCTGGGACCCCTATAATTTGAATGTTGGTGAGTTTGATATTGTCCCAGAAATCTCTGAGACTATCCTCAGTTCTTTTCATTCTTTTTACTTTATTCTGCTCTTCAGAAGTTATTTCCATCATTTTATCTTCCAGCTCACTGATTCGTTCTTTTGCTTCAGATATTCTGCTATTGATTCCTTCCAAAGTATTTTTAATTTCAGGAATTGTGTTGTTTGTCTCTGTATATTTATTCTTTAATTCTTCAAGGTCTTTGTTAAATGATTCTTGCATTTTCTCCATTTTGTTTTCAAGGTTTTTGATCATCTTTACTATCATTATTCTGAATTATTTTTCAAGTAGTTTGCCTATTTATTCTTCATTTATTTGGACTTCTGTGTTTCTAGTTTGTTCCTTCATTTGTGTAGTATTTCTCTGCGTTTTCATTTGTTTTTTTAAACTTATGTGTTTGAGGTCTCCTTTTCCCAGGCTTCAAGGTTGAATTCTTTCTTCCTTTTGGTTTCTGCCCTCCTAAGGTTGGTCCAGTGGTTTGTGTAGGCTTCATATAGGTTAATATTTGTGCTGAGTTTTTGTTTGTTTGTATGTTTTCCTCTGATGGGCAAGGCTGAGTGCAGTAGTAATCCCGGCTGCTGATGATTCGGTTTGTATTTTTGTTTTGTTTGTTGTTTAGATGAGACATCCTGCACAGGGTGCTACTAGTATTTGGGTGATGCTGGGTCTTGTATTCAAGTGGTTTCCTTTGTGTGAGTTCTCACTATCTGATACTCCCTAGGGTTAGTTTTCTGGTAGTCTAGGGTCTTGGAGTCAGTGCTCCCATTCCAATGGCTCAGGGCTTGATCTCTGGTCAGGAACGAAGAGTCCACAAGTGGTTTGTTATGGCATTAAGTGAGATTAAAACAAATAGTCAAAAACGAGAAAACAATGAACCCCAAATGAAAGTTATAAAATCAGGCAAATAATAATTAAAATAATGGAATATATACAGATACATATACACCCATGAGCAAAGTGAAAACATTCAAACAAAAATAAACTACAGTAGATTGACCTGGTGAAAAAAAGGAAACCAAAAATTATATCTACCAGAACAAAACTAACAAAAGCACAAACTGGAAAATAAAACTAGAGCAAGGTGCCAACTGGAGAATAAAGTAATGAAAATAAAACAAACAAACATGTTGTTGAGAGGAAAAGTAAGAAAGAGACTAGATAGGCAAAATTAAATAGAGGTAGATAAAGAAGATTTATATACATTCAAGATTAACTGCAAGGGGAAAAGAACAGTAGGAAAAGCAACAAAGGAATAAATGTAGAAAAATAGTAATAGGTTTTAAAAAATTAAAATTAAAAAAAGAGGAAAAAAGAACAAAAAAGGAAAACTCCATAGAACTGCAGAAGCCTGATGTACAGGCAGAGGTTTATAGCAGCAATAAAAAATGTGACTGAGGAAAAAAAAAAGATCTAAAAACCTTAGTTAGATTTCATAGTGCCAATAAAATCGACAACTACAACAGAGCAGGGGAAAAGGGGGGGAAAAGAAAAATCCAAATGAATCTATAGAACAAATCAAAACATAAGAATAATAAATGTTTTTCTTGCGTCACTGCTGTCAGAGTCCTTTCCCTCATTGGGAGTCACAGTCCACCTCACCTCCCTAGGATGCCCTCTGACACTGTGCTCATCTCTGGACTGGCTGTGAGGGCAGCTCAGATTCTAATCTGGTCCTACTTCTATGTGCTCTTGCCTCCAATGTCCACAGCTATCAGAACTAGTGCATTTTCTTTTGTGGGGGCTCTCAATGACCTTTTATATATTCCATAGACACAGAGTCTGCCTAGTTGATCGTGTGGATTTAATCTGCAGCTTGTATAGCTGATGGGAAGGTTTTGGGTCTTCTTCCTTAGCCACACTGCCCGTGGGTTTCAATTGTGGTTTATTTCCACCTCTGCATGTGGGTTGTCTACTGGGATTGTTCCTGAGGCTGACCTGGAGGACTTGGGTTTGCCCCTGTGAGAGCCAGGTGTGGAGGTGGTGCAGCTTCTTGGTTCTCAGGGGTGTTGGCAGCTAGCGCAGCAGCAAATATAGTGCTCTAGAAAGTGAAAGTGAAAGTGAAGTCGCTCAGTCGTGTCCAACTCTTCGCGACCCCATGGACTGCAGCCTACCAGGCCCCTCCGTCCATGGGATTTTCCAGGCAAGAGGACTAGAGTGGGTTGCCATTGCCTTCTCCCTATAAAAAACCCCTGCCTCAAAACTCACTTTTTAAGGTCTGTTTTGGGATACAACAATATTGGTCTTGTTCATTCCACATGGCAACTAGTATTGGCCAATACACTCCAGTATTCTTGCCTGGAGAACCCCCCTCCCTGACAGAGAAGCCTGGCAGGCCAGAGTCTACATGGTCACAAAGAGTCGGACACTACCGAAGCGACCCCGTGCATATACACACGAGAATTTTTTTGCCTGTGGCAGCTCTGCCCCAGTCAGAGTTGAGCATGAAGGTGGTGCAGCTGCTTGGCTTGTGAGGACCCTGGCGGTACCAAGTGTGCAGGGACACAGACTGTCTCCACTGTAGGAGTTATGGCCCTATCAGAGTCTTTTATGGAGCCTTTTGTAGCTGGCAATCAGAAGGTCTCTTTGGCCAGTCTTTCTCCATAGCTCCGCCCATTCAGGCACTTAGAGGGCTCCATTGCCTGGGGTCCTTCTCTGTTTTTCGGCACGTCAGGCACATAGAGGGGCCCTCTGGCTGGGGTCCTATTCTGTAGTTCAGGGTGTCAGGTGTTTGATGGGCCAGCGTCTCTATTGTTCAGCTGCCAATGCTGGCATGTGGGGAGAGAGAGGCTATGGTGATGGCTCCACACCCTACATGTGACTCAGTAGTATCATCTTGCTTCTATAGCTGCCTGGCTTTCCTCCACAGGCCTTTCCCACCATAGTCTCCTCCCTCACATCCCCTCAGTCTGTGTCTCTGCAGTCAACAGCAGCCCTCACCCCAGGATCGCTCCACACTCTCAAACCCAGCCGCTTCGCCTTCCAGGGGACCCTCCTCCCTGTCCGGGGTATGTATGGCTGCGGCAAGGACTGTCTGATTCTCATTCCATTTAGGCTGCCACAGATTAGCTGTTTCACTCTCAGCCTTAAATGTTTCTCCTCTGACTCAGACAATTGCCCCAATGTGGGGATCGGACCCCTGCTTCAGTTCCCCCCCGCCCCCCACCAAGGGCAGGTCCAGTCCTACTAACACTCCTGTTTTTCCCCCTAATTCCTTTGTCCTACCAAGTTTTGCATAGTTCTATATATTCTTTTCCTCTGGTCAGGTACTCCTCCTAACTACTTCTTAATAAGAGTTTAACTTGAGGCAATGGTTTCTAAACTTGTCTCACCTAGAAAGCTTTTTAAAAAAATGTAGATTTCCAACCTCAGAGATTCTGATTCAGTAACATTCAACTCTGTGAAGTGTCTATTCCTTCCTTCTTATTAGGAGAACTTAGCAATCTGAAAATCTGTCAAGATCCAAAGAAAGGAACCCCTAATTGTAGAGTCCAGTGGTAAAAAATCATTTTATAGCATTTATGCCAGTATATTCAATATCAGGTCTCACCTGTGACTGGACCAAAGATAACTGGATATTTAAAATTATTCTGAACCCTTTTTCTAGCATTTTTTTTTGGTGAGTCTTTAAAGTTGAACTTCTTACATGAGGAAGGCCATATGCCTAGGTATTGAGAGCATTAGCTCTCATTTAAGACTCTCTGTGTTCAAAAATACTGATTTTTTCCCCCACTTGCTACCTCTTTAAACCTCAGTTAAAATGAAACAGTGATATCTACCCTAAGGATTATTGAGAGAGTTAACTTGACATAATGGGTGTACCAAAATGTCTGATACATAGGGAACACTCCATCTATGTAAGCTATTATAACAATTGCACTTTAATGACATTGAAATCTTAAACTTTAGATTTTCCTTTCTGTAAATCTCCACTGCCTCTAATTATTGGAGTATAGAAAAGGTATTTCCCAGGCATCCTAACCTCTTTGAGTGTAGTGTCCATCTTCTACTTGGTGCATAGTAAGCTGATCTCTTGTGGGAAGACAAAATAACATTCTCTTGAGTCACTTTAGTGTGTGCTAGGTGAAAAATCCCATCTCTAGTGACTTCTGTTGTTAAGTTTGGCCAACTGATTCAACAAATTGGCATTTTTCATTTCTTTCCCCAGGCTCAGGTTCCTCCTGGCTCTAATTGCTGGTGGTAGAGCCACATCAACTTTTCTGATGACCTCATCCAACTTCTCACTAGCTAGATGCAAGCACTTCCTTCATTCTAACAAATTATCACTGATTATGATGTCCACATGAAAATTATAATACACCAGCCAAAACGACTATATATTTTAGTAAACCACTCACATTTTGTCACCTTCTAGCTTTGCTGGAAGAGAACCTGCCAGTTTCTCTAAGAAGCTATACCAGTACTGCTCAAAGTATGGCTTCAGACTGTGACAGTCCATGTACTGCTCAGGGGTCCATGAGAAGATGGAAAGCTTGTGCCAGATTATAAATTGAGTGTGACACTAGATACGTTGCTTTGTTTAGCTGACTTTTCTTAGCAGAACAACCTTCTTGATGAAGGAGGCAGTTTGTCAATCCACATTTTGGTAAACTGGCAACAATTCACAGCCTAGATACTTTGTGTAGCACCATGCTAGAACCTGAGCTAGGTGTTCCACAGACTGCATCAGGCAATAATCTACCTGAATCTGAAGTTGGGGTGGGGAGAGGCATTCAACAAGTTAACAAACAAGTAATTATCAGGAATGATGACTGCTAAGAAGAAAGTGAAATAAATGCGATAGAGAGGATCTGGAGGAAGGGGTCAAAGAAGGCTTCTTTAGGAGACAACATTTGGGCTGAGACTTGAATGATATCGAGGAGCAAGCCATGTAGAGATAAGGAGAAGCAAGGGCATGCCATTGAAGGAAAAAGATAATTCAGAGGCTTAAGGTGACAACAGCCTGACTTAAAATGAACAAGGAAGGAAGCAATATCTGAAGACTAGATAGTAACTAAACCATCCAAGTGTTAGTCACTCATCCCAGACAGACTCTTTCTGACCCCATGCACTATAGCCCACCAGGCCCATCTGTCTATGGAATTTTCCAGGCAAGAATACCAGAGTAGGTAGCCATTCCCATCTCCAGAAGATCTTCCCAACCCAGGGGTGGAACCCAGGTCTCCTACATTGCAAGCAGATTCTTTACCGTCTGAACTACCAGGGAGGATTGGACTATAAAGAAAGCTGAGCACCAAAGAAGTGATGACTTCAAAGTGTGATGCTGGAGAAGACTCTTGAGAGTCCCTTGGACAGCAAGGAGATCAAACCAGTCAATCGTAAAGGAAATCAACCCTGAATATTCATTGGAAGGACTGATGCTGAAGCTGAAGCTCCAATATTTTGGCTACCTGATGCGAAGAGCCAACTCTTTGAAAAAGACCCTGATGCTGGGAAAGATTGAGGGCAGAAGGAGAACAGGGTAACAGAGGATGAGATGGTTGGGTGGCACCACTGACTTATTGGACATGAAGCTGAGCAAACTCCAGTAGATAGTGAAGGACAGGGAAGCCTGGCATGCTGCAGTCCATGAGGTCACAAAGAGTGGGACATGATTTAGCAACTGAACAACAACAAGAACAACAACAAATCATGCAAGACATTGAAAGTTATGGAAGGAATTTACATTTAATTCTTGTTATGATGGAAAATCATTGGAAAGACTTAAGTGGCAGAGGGCCATGATCTGGTTGATATTTTTTTAAGTTCAGTTTTGTTTTCCTAAGAATGCTTCACGCCCCTGTTCCTGTGCCTCTGGTCTTGTTTCTTCTACTTCTTTGTTTCATCCTCCTGTCCCTCTTCTTCCTGTATGTCTCTCCTACCCTTCAAACAAAGCTCAAGTCCATCTTCTGACACTGGTGTTTCATAACCATACTAGACTCCTTTTCTTTCTTCTGATTTCCATTATTCTTAACAATTTAAAACTTGTATCTCACATTTAAAATAAATTATGTTAGTCCTCAGGTCAGGCTAATAGCACCTCATCTCGTTACTTACAATACCTACCCAAAGCCTCTAACGGGTGAGAAATGAATTTCTGTTAATTGCCCCTCTTCTTGCTTTTGACACCATTGCTCGAGAAAACCAGGGGGAGGATTCCAAGAACAAATAGGGAATAAAGATTGGTGGAATATTAATAAGTATTCTAGAGAGGGACAAAATGTCCCTAATGGGAGAATGGTGGTGGTGGTTTAGTCACTAAGTCGTGTCCTTCTCTTGCGACCCCATGGACTATAGCCTGCCAGGCTCCTCTGTCCATGGGATTCTCCAGGCAAGAATACTGGAGTGGGTTGCCATTTTCTGAAATGAACCTAATTAAGAGTATTTAAAATGTATAGAAAAAAATGAAAATTATAATCCCCAGCACTTCACCACCCACCCCACTCATGGTAGGTTAGGTTAGGTTCATTGGAGTTTTGACACTTGAATTTCTCATAATGTCAGCCTTCCGGTGTCCAAGGCTTCTGCTGTTTCTACACTTTTGACAACCCACTGCAATTTTCCCATTGTTCTTTTTTATATAAATGGAACAAGAGTGCAATTATGAAATACTTTAGTTCCTTCTCTGATCCAAGTATCTTAATTTCTTATTCTGGACTATAATCTTCTGTTTTTCTCCTCATCTGATCTCTTGACTGTAGCATAAAATACATTTGGGGCCATCATATTTAGAATGCCTTCTCACATTTATTATCTAAGATTCACTTGGCATTTCTAAAGCTTCCTTTATCTGTTTTACCATCTTCTTGTAATCTACCTACTGTTCAGTTCTTAATTAAAAAAAGTTACTCTTGTGAGGTTGAATGGCTGCTTTTGAAACCAATCAGTAAGATTCTTTTCAGATTTCAGTACTTATCGTGATGAGTGCTTACTTAGTAGGTGATTCAAGACTTGAGAAGGTTAAAGAGCTACTTTAGTTTCAGGAGAAACTGTTTGGGAGGGAGAAAGAGAGAAGATACTGATGTTGATAAGATCTTGTGAGTTTTTCTCTCTCATTTATTTTCATTAAAAAAGATAATTGCATGAAAACAAGATTTTTTTTTTCTTCCTTGAGGGCACATCTGCTCTTTCTGTGACACATGACTTAAAGAGTTTCTTCTTTACCTGTGACATCTGTTATTCCAGAGCAGTCTGGGGTAATGTTTCTTACATTTTTTTTTTTTTAAAGCCAGATAGATAATAACTCTTCTAAGCTAAAAAAGGAAAAAAAAAAAAAAGATAATCCTAAAATCTTTCTTTAATTGCTTTGGTCAAAGATTTTATTCATTCATGAAGGGGATACTTTTCTAAGAAAATGACTACTAGGTTGAATGAAATCAGTTATTGCTTCCACCAAAATAAATTTAAAAGTAGTCAAGACTTAGAGAGTTCAGAGAGGAGATTGCTTAAGATGACCAGAATATTTGTCTATATAAATACTTGAAGGTACACTACATTTCATATGTTGCATTCTTCCTATTTGATGAATAGAATATTGAAACACTCTAGTTGACATTTTCTATATGTTGAGAACTAAAAATCTCTTTCTCAGTTTTTAGCTTCTTTTTAAACATAACTGTATCATTAAAAAGAAGAAGAAGAAAGAAAATATAATCTGGCTTGCAAAACAGCATCTCCACATAGTCATTAAACAATTGTTCTAATTGTGTGGAGGTCAAAATTCATTTTAGATCTCTTCTGGCTGGAATCAGAAATCTTATTTCTTTTCCTTGATCAACTTGTTCTTTCATTTCTTTAAGCAAAATGGTGGGCAGAGGGCAGGGAGCTCATTTTCTATGGTCTCCGTCAGTTCTAGAATTTGAGGGTGCTATCTACCATTTCTATTTACATAATTATAGGTTCAGAAGTTGATTGTACAAGAAATTTAGAAGGAAAAGAAAACCAAGATTCATTCTTCTTATAGGTGATGGAGTAAGAGAGAAAAGAAAAATTACTGGATCACTCAGGGTCAATTATCACGTAACTATATCATTTATCTGACCCACTGTGTCTCAGTTGGAGAGTTCAATTTTAATATACATTTTGGATGTATATTATGGCCTCAGTCTCTTTTATGGGCATCTAGAATTTTGGCAGTTCATTCAACTCAGGGATTATCATCATCAATATGATTTACTCCAAAAATTTCTGACACTCTACCAGGCACTCTATTTGTATCCCTGCATGGATGCCCTTTAATACTGTATGCATGAGTGGATGCTTAGTTGCTTCAGTTGTGTCCGACTCTTTACAACCCTGTGGACTACAGCCCATCAGGCTCCTCTGTCCATGGGATCTCTAGGCAAAAATACCAAGTGGGTTGCCATGCCCTCCTCCAGGGGATCTTCCCAACCCAGGGATCAAACCTGCATTTCTTGTCTCCTGCATTGGCAGGTGGTTCTTTACCACTAGTGCCACCTGGGAAGCCCCTTAATACTGTATACTTTGTACAAATTATCTGAATCAACCCTTTGTTTGGTAGGGATTAAGAGAAAGGAGATTATTTGTACTGGGTAACACTTCACACAATGATTTACTATATCAAAAGAGTCATGGTACATGTTTTTCAAAATATGTAAATGATTTGGTACATTCTGATAGTCCTTTAGGGTTTTTGACTGTTGAAAACAAATTTTACTTCCTATGAAAAATATGGAATTATATGATTTCCTGCTTTTCCCTATTAAACCTTGTTTTATGATAGGTATGATGTAATTTGAAGGTTGTAGGAAGGACTGCCATTTAAAAATTCCCTCCTCTTCTTTGCCCCAAGAGTTCCCATAATATCTCAAGTTTCACTTTTAGAGATTAATTTCTTTTAGTCTGGAAGGCTTTTGTGCTACAAGAGTTCTCTATTAACATGCAAGTGCCCCTGGGAGAGGAAACATCTTAACCAGTAATGAACAACCCGAGGAATCATGTAGCTTTAAGCTATGGCCAAGATCAAATTCTGCATTAAAAAAGATTAAAAAGTTGCCTCCTTGTTACTGTTTTCAAATATACATAGATATTAACATTTTAGTGGATAGAAAGAAGTATAATTTTTGCATTTATTTTCTTTTTAGTCAATAAAGTAAGTAACATAAATAGTCAGGATGCACATTTTAAGATTAGATCAAGATGAAGCCTGTGTCAAAAAAAGTTCTCTTCATAGCAAATCTGATTTTCAAAGTATGAATTTTAGATATCCTTTGATATGGAGTCTTTATGCCTTTCTTGACATTTTATTTATAAAAAAATAAGTTATATATATAAAATTTACTGATATATTAGTTCAATTTAACAATAGTTCATTATGAAAGGCTACTCTTCAAAACAACCATTTGTTTTTAAATATAATCTCTCATTCTATGTGGTTGAATATATTTCAAATCTGAATTTGAATGTATAAATATGCTAACCAATTAGAATTATATTCAGTAAATTCAGTCCAACTTAAAGAAAAGACTTGATTCACAACAGATGGAAAATAAGAAAATCTAAGCTATTGTAAAAGAGTCCTGAGACATAAAAAGCAGATGGACTGGGCCTAATGAAACTGGGTAAACCATTGCATAAAGCATGAATAGATGAAAATCACCATGAAGATAATCACAGACTCAGGGAAATATCAAGCTCAAAGTGAACACATGAAACAAAACGAGACAAAACAAAACAAAGTAGATTCCTGGAGCAATGCGTTAGAGCTATTTATTAAGGAGCTATATTTAAAATATCTGTGCTAGTTGGTCTCTCTGTCTCTCTCTCAACACACACACACACACACACACACACACACACACACACACACACACACACACACACACACACACACACACACACACTGAGGAATGGACTGAAGAAAAATCTTACCCAGGGTAAAATGCAAAATGTAAAGCAACAAACGATGCTGTCTGAGGAGGGCTCAGACTTAATCTGTGGGCTTATTTAAAATTCCTATGAGAGTGAGAAAAGAAAAAAGAGGAAGCGACAGGCAGCTCTACTGGAGGAAAAAACATAGTAAATTTCCATGCTAGTAGAAAAATTTCTTATCTGGCAATGGGGAGATCTAAAATGGAAGAAACTCCATGACTGTGCAGCTAAATAGTAGACTGTTAGTTGAAACATGATGTCTTCATACCCATAATCTAATTGAGTCCTTCCATTTAGGTAGTAGTCAGTGGAAAAAAAGAATGGAATAACTTCAAAGAAACACTATGCCACCTGACTCCATTAACCCAGTTCATGTATGAACATGAACAAACCAATAAGGACCACCACTCATTTGAGAAAAACTAACATCATGAAATAATAAGAGCAAAGTGAACACATAGACAGTCCTGGATGTCCATTGGAAGGACTGATGTTGAAGCTGAAACTCCAATACTTTGGCCACCTCTTGCGAAGAGTTGACTCATTGGAAAAGACCCTAATGATGGGAAGGATTGGAAGCAGGAGGAGAAGGGGACAACAGAGGATGAGATGGCTGGATGGCATCACCAACTCGATGGACATGGGTTTGGGTAGACTCCGGGAGTTGGTGATGGACAGGGATGCCTGGCGTGCTGCGATTCATGGGGTCGCAAAGAGTTGGACACGACTGAGCTACTGAACTGAACTGAACAGAACACACAGATAGACTAGTCCTGGAAGAAACAGAGATAATTGAGATCTCAAAAACTTTAGAAACAATTCTATGGAACTTCAGTGTATACAAAAATTTTTCATGCTATGACAGAATGACAGAAAACAAGAAAAAGTGTTTGGCAATTAAGTATAAACATATATTTATAGTGGCTCAGCGGTAAAGAATCGTCTGCAATGCAGGAGTAACAGGTTCTACCCCTGAGTTGTGAAGATCCCCTGGAAATGGCAAACCACTCCAGTATTCTTGCCTCGAACAAAGGAGCCTGGCAGGCTATAGTCCATGGGGTCACAAAAGAGTCAGACATGACTAAACAACAACAACCATGTATTTGTAACTGAACTAAATCACTAGAATGGTCACCGTTGAAGACAAAAATGTGTGATCTGGAAGAAAACGTGAGTTAAACAGAGAAGAGACAAAACATGAAAAAAAATTCAGAAACTAGGAGCAGGTATTCAAGATGTATATAATGTTTCTTATAGGACAAGTTCCAGATTGAGAGAATAGAGGTTATGATGATAAAGAAATTATGAAAGGATCAAAAGACAAAAATATCCTGAAATTGAAGTTAGGGATGAGATTTCAATTTGAAAAGGTCCACTAAACCTTGAGCAAGATAAGAGTATATATGTATATTTGAACACACACACACACACACACACAGTCTCCAAGAAAATCCTAAAAGCAAGTCATCAGAAAAGACTTTAAAGTCTCACACAGGGCTTGAAGAATGGATGTGATATAGGTAGGTAAAGAATAGAAAGGAGAAGTGGCTGAAGATAAGGGTGAAGAGAGAGAAACAATTGGAAGGAAAACTCAGATGCTGATATTCTCCCGTTACCAAATTTAAAAATTTAAAATATTTAAGGAAATGGTAATCTATGCAAGTCAGTTAAACATTCCAAATGTTTATAATGACTAGTCCTTGCTCACTTGTATTGGGAAAGAAATGAGTTCATTTCGTTTTTATTTTCTGACCTTATCACATACTCAGCAAACTTCTATTTTTAGATGGACAAAGCCAGTTTTGAAAAAACTTGAAAGGCCACTTTGGGGATTGGAGTTCTAATGTTGGCCCAGTATATTCATCTTGTTTTGAATCATAGTATAATGAATAATTCTGGTGGTAATGACTGAACCTCCGTATTTATAGAAAACTGACATTTCTTGAACATGAAATTGTTCCTGTTTCTATGTAAATGAAGTTCTGCATTTAGGTGCAGTGGCTTCTGTTCATTTTACTTACTCTGTCTTATTTAAATCAAAAGATTATATCATTGATTTTCATCCTACACTACCCCCATCCTCCAAACTGCTGTACACTTTCTGTAGGGTCTTTGCTCAAAGAATATTTTTCTTCCCTTATGTCTCTTACCCAACATGCTTATTTTATACTCACTGTATTATAAAATTATAAATAGCTTATAATCAAATAAGTGGTATATCAAACTAAAATAAAGTGAGAAGTATGTATGGATTTTATCTTTCTCCTCTCCTACTCATACACAACACATGCATTTGGAACGTTTCCCTTCTTGACATGGTAGGACAGCCTCTTGCTGGTATTAACACATTGCACAAAGGCTCCATTTCATGTTCTGTCCAAACACGTTCTTCCACATACCACTAGCTCAGACCTCATTCCCAAATTCCAATGTTTCTTCTTTCAAGCTCTTGGCTAGCTAGCCAGACTTTTCATTAATACAACTGCTCATGAATTCTTATATACTCTAACCTTAAGCCATTTTTCTTTCTATACAGTTTGAGACCCTGGTGCTCCACTCTACCCTCTGAGATTATTTCCCCTTTTTAAAGGCCTGTGCAGCTGCCATTCCTTTTCAGCTTTCAGTCTTATACCAAGATGACACATTTGAAGGAAGCTCTCATATGATCACAGGTGTGAGCTGAAAAAGGAGCTTTGAGGACCACTGGGAATGACACAGGAGACTGAATTACCAGTTTGCTTGTGCCCAATCATGACAAAAGTGCATCGTCCCAGGTATATCAAACGCCACTTTGTCTCATGGTAGGAATGGGCCTGCCTCACCATATGACTTGCCAGACCCACTCACAGTGCGAAGTTATGTTCGGTGTCTCACAACTTGTCTTTTACTCATATCAGATGTTCCAAACACACATTAACAACTAGACATATTACTGGTGTGGCAGCCCCTCAATCTTCATAGGGTTTACTTCCTATCTTTTGGAGTGCCGATGTCTTCCACCAAAGCCTCCAGTGTGCTAGCTACTTCTTGTTCATCTGGCTCAGTTACCACAGTTAAGTGATATTCATCATTCATACATTTCCCAACCTACATTCTGACCATGGAGTAACAAACAGACTTGTGTTGGTTGAGCTTTGAACATCCTCTGGGGCTCAGCCACTGTGACTATTAAATCCTAGAAGTGGTACTCCACTTTCTCTTCTCAGCCACTTCAGAAGATGGGAGCATCTTCATAGGCTATTGAGGAGTCCCTCTGACTTTCACAACTGGCTTTCAATTTCTGGGTAACAAACCATAGTTTTCTGTTTTCATTCTGCAGCACCAGTGGTGCTTAGCAATAGTTACCCCTTCCCATCACCCACATAGATGCTGTTTTCTCTGAAATTCTCAAGCACCTGATGAATCACACTAGCCATTGCATCCTTTCCATCCATACAACATCCCAATTCACAATCAGTGAGAATTTGAACAATTCTACCGCCATCTGATGCCAGGAGCCCTCTGTGATTTCTTTACTACCAGTAATGGGATCTTCCTTGCCCACTGGGCAGTGAGTTATCTTGCTTCCAAATCCCATCTTACTGCCTTGTTTCTCAGACTACTTCTGGTAATAAGTTCACAAATGGGGTTTTTTAGAAATAGTTCTGAGACGGAGCTTGGTGTTTAAGCTTGGGAAGGAATGGAGGCAGCATTAAGCAGAAAAGTCAAACTGTTATTTAGGCCAAACAATACCTCATTCACACTGGAGAAGGAAATGGAAACCCACTACAGTATTCTTTCCAGGAGACTCCTATCCTATGGACTGAGGAACCCATTGGGATATGATCAATAGGGTTGCAAAGAGTTGGACATGACTGAAGTGACTTAGCACGCATAGCATGCATACCTCATTCAATGCTACCAGGAGCTCTGAAGTACTTAGTGCTAGTCAGTGCTATCTTACATTTGGGCAAAATGGCTAGGCCTTTACACTCCTACCTCAGTATGCAACTGAATGTGGGCCAGCTTCCCTCCTGATCACTGGGAAGGGAATATCATTGGGTAAGTTTCTCTGTGACTGAGGCAAACCTTAAAGAAACTGACAGCTGGGGCAATCCTGAAAGATATATGTGGATACCACATCACAGAATCCACTACAGTTGCCCTAAAGGATGTTCTAGAAGTGATGAAAAAGTGATGCACTCTCAAAATGTAACTGTTCAGCTAAAGAAATTTAAACAGATTTCTTTATTGCAGAACTCAGAGACTTTATAAGGCTAACATACAATGTGATTCCCTACAGAGAAAAAGATTTCTAATATGCCACTATTCAAGTTATATCAGTTGAAAAAAATTGATCTATTATGATAGTATTTTTTTTAGATGATAGAATCCCAATGAAGTCCTCTTCTTGGGAAAAACATATTCACAATTAAATATGTCAATAAGATTGACTATATTCTTTGCAGCCAAAGATGGAGAAACTCTATACAGTCAGCAAAAACAAGACCTGGAGCTGGCTGTGGCTCAGATCATCAACTCCTTATTTAAACCTTTGACTGTGTAGATCACAATAAACTGTGGAAAATTTTTAAAGAGACAGGAATACCAGACCACCTTACCTGTCTCCTGAGAAACCTGAACGCAGAACAAGAAGCAATAGTTAGAACCAGACATAGAACAATGTACTGGTTCAAAATTGGGAAAGGAGTACCTCAAAGCTATATATTGTCACCCTGCTTATTTAACTTATATGCCGAGTACATTAAGCAAAATGCCAGGCTACATGAATCACAGGGGGAATTAACATTGCCGGCAGAAATATCAACAACCTCAGATATGAGAATGATACCACTCTAACGGCAGAAAACAAAGAGGAACTAAAGAGCCTCTTGATAAGGGTGAAAGAAGAAAGTGAAAAAACTGGCTTAAAACTCAACATTCAAAAAGCTACGATCATGGCATCTGGTCCCATCACTTCATGGCAAATAGTTGGGGAAAAGCAGAAACAGTGACAGACAGATTTTATTTTCTTGAGCTCAAAATCACTGCAGATGGTGACTGAATGCATGAAATTAAAAGATGCTTGCTCCTTAGAAGAAAACTTATGACAAACCTAGACAGCATATTAAAAAACAGCAGAGACATCACTTCACTGACAAAGGGGCATATAGTCAAACCTATGGTTTTTCCATTAGCCAGGTATGGGTATGAGAGTTGGACCATAAAAAAGGCTGAGTCCCGAAGATTTGATGCTTTTGAATTGTGGTGCTGGAGAAGACTCTTGAGAGTCTCTTGGACTGCAAGGAGATCAAACCAGTCAGTCCTAAAGGAAATCAATCCTGAATATTCATTGGAAGGACTGATGCTGAAGCTGAAGCTCCAATATTTTGGTCACCTGATATGAAGAGCTGACTCATTGGAAAAGACCCTGATGCTGAGAAAGATTGAGGGCAAGAGGAGAAGGGGGAGACAGAGGATGAGATAGTTGGATGGCATCACCAACTCAATGGACATGAGTTTGAGCAAACTCCAGGAGACAGTGTCAGACAGGGAAGCCTGGCATGCTAGTCCACGGGGTGGCAAAGAATTGGACACATCTTAGCTACTGAACAACAACAAAATATGTCAGGGATATACTGCTATCCAACAATACAAAGAATGGTTTCAAAGTTACAGAGAAGAGCAAGCTCTTGATGCAGCTGTCACTCTTACGGTGGCTTTTGAAATGGGATTTTTCTACTAATTAGCAATTTCAGTTGAGTCTTTTAAAGCTGTATATTTCTAAAGGGCTCACTGCTCATGTTTACCCAATGGATTATACTCTGAAGAAATAGCTTGAGAGGTGAGCCCTGCCATGTTTTAAGGAAGTCATCAAAATTATCCGGAAGGGGAAACAGTATATAACCAATGTCCTATCCTGACTATGTCAAGCTCAGTATTTCTCTGCACAAATGAGGTTCCCTGTGGTGTTACGGAAGGTCTTTCGGTTATGTTTTGTTCTCTATTGTGGAAGAAGAAATGTCTTTTGCTCTGTGATTTTTGTCCTAAGTATTTGTCTTATGAAAAACAAACAAACAAAATTCATTTCTGTTTTCTTTAAGATAGTCAAAAATATTTACAAAGACAGTTGGAAACAATTGAGTGGATCTGAATTTATGTCACTGTTTACAGAATCATCTGCACATCAGCATATAGTTTAAACTGTTTGGGTTCTTCTTAAGAGGAAATGCTAAGACAGCTCACAGTGGATTTTCACCTATTGTTTAACTAAAAAAGTAATGTTCTATACTGGGAATAAGTGGGCATTGGGGGGTAAAGTTGTATCAATGCCCACTCTGACTGGACCCTGTACAATTTACCTAAGGAACTCTCTGAGCTTCAGTTTCCTCATGAGTAAAATGGAGATTATTCATAAGAATTAGTTATTTGTGAGACTTGAAGGCACTGCATGTTTTAAATCCAGTTCCCTTCCCAGTAACCAGTACGATTCAGTCCATGGTGGTAGTTATTGTTTTTGTCAATATAAATCTCGAGGTTGTTATTCCTCTTTTTTTCCAGAACTTTCTATTTGATTTTAAAATCAGCCAATTCAAGTAGCTAGGGACTACCTAAGTCTATTTGGCTTCATTATGTGTGTCTAAATAATGTAAAAGGTTACAATGACACATACTATCTCCTTTGGCAAAGATCTGTCTGTTGCATTTTGCTGAAATGACAAATAAAATAATTATTGCATACATGACGTCAGTGAAGCTTTTAAACAAATTGCCCTTCTGTAATTACAAAGAGAACACTGTCCCTAATACTACAAGTAATTTTTTTTTTTTGGTAATTATTTGTAATGGAAACAGGGTAATAGGAGCCCTTATGGTACCTTCCATAAGTGCTAATTTAATTATATCGTAAATACATGTGCAATTGATTTAAATGCCATAAATCCTTTCAGCATTGTTATGAATAAACGCACATATGCTTACAGATCCTAATGTGGTACTTTATTCCATTATCCTGAGTGGTTTGCCTTCTGTGTTCACGATGAAAGACATACAAAGGAAAATATGTGTCTGTCAAATGCCCATTGCAATGAGAAAGCAATTATCCCAGGAAGTGCCACAACAAAGGTTACTAGCTTCTGAGAATCTGAATTTTAGAGTTTCATTTGGCCCTGTTTCTTCTTAACATGGCATAGCTACTCAGACATAGGAGAGAAGAAGGCAGGGAGAAACTGAATTTAGGAGAAATCTTAAAAGACTGATATATCCAGAGACATTCGTGCAAACGATTTCCAAATGCAGGTATGCAGATCCCACTGGACTTGACAAATTTTTGGCTTATTGAGAACATGAAAAGGATTTTAAAGTATGATTTCTTAATGCTATTAAAAAATCCCTGTGATTATGTCTTTGTAACATTGGAAAGAAGGGGGCTTCCTTTATGAAATGAGAGTGAGAGCAGGTTGTAGTTTTATGTTTTGTTCTGTGTTAGTGTCCTTACTTGGTCAAACAAAGCACTTGACAAATCTTTATCAGGTTGGTCGAAGTGCTAAAAGTCCCACACCCCCCAAAAATAGTGAGAACCACTTATCTATAGAACTATGTAATACTTGATCCTGGCTGTGGTTCCTTCCTTCACCCAGGAGTTAATTCTTCTAAATTCTTAGCACTAAATCTAAGACAAACCAATATTTGATTCACCATCACTTACTAAAAAAGAAATATTCATTTTATTTAACTTATTTAACTTACTATGTCAATTCTTGATGAAAGTGAAAGAGGAGAGTCAAAAAGTTGGCTTAAAACTCAATATTCAAAAAACTAAGATTGTGGCATCTGGTCCCATCACTTCATGGTAAATAGATGGGGAAACAATGGAAACAGTGAGAGAGTTTATTTTGGGGGACTCCAAAATCACTGCAGATGGTGACTGCAGCCATGAAATTAAAAGATGCTTGCTCCTTGGAAGAAAAGCTATGACCAGCCTAGACAGCAAATTAAAAAGCAAAGATATTATTTTACCAATGAAGTTCTGTCTAGTCAAAGCTCTGATTTTTCCAGTAATCATGTATGGATGTGAGAGTTGCACTATAAAGAAAGCAGAGCACCAAAGAATTGATGCTTTTGAACTGTGGTGTTGGAGAAGACTCTTGAGAGTCCCTTGGACTGCAAGGAGATCCAACCAGTCCATCCTAAAGGAAATCAACCCTGAATATTCATTGGAAGGACTGATATTGAAGCTGAAACTCCAATTCTTTGGCCACCTGATGCGAAGAACAGACTAATTTGAAAAAACCCTGATGTTGAGAACGATTGAATGTGGGAGGAGAAGGGGACAACAGGGGATGGAATGGTTGGATGGCATCACCAACTCAACGGACATGAGTTTCAGTAAGCTACGGGAGTTGCTGATTGACAGGGGGACCTGGCACGCTGTGGTCCATGGGTCACAAAGAGTCGGATATGACTGAGTGACTGAACTGACTGATGTCAATGCTATGGAAGCTATATCAAAGTAAGATGTAAATGTGAATTAGACGAACTTGCTTCCCTAGTCCATCCACTAGTAGTCATGTTATTTTAAGGTCTCTGGACTTGAGATCCTCCTAAGGAGAAAGAAACTCATCTTGCTGGAAACTCCATCTTACTTCCTGAGAAATTAATGGTAGTGCAAATGAAGATAATATTTATGTGGGACTCTAAAGTATATGGGTTTCCCTAATAGCTCAGTTGGTGAAGAATCCACCTGCAATGCAGGAGACCCAGGTTCGATTCCTGGGTTGGGAAGATCCCCTGGAGAAGGGAAAGGCTACCCACTCCATTATTCTTGGGCTTCCCTTGTGGCTCAGCTGGTAAAGAATCCGCCTGCAATGTGGGAGGCCTGGGTTGGATCCCTGGGTTGTGAAGATCCCCTGGAGAAGGGAAAGGCTACCCACTCCAGTATTCTGGCCTGGAGAATTCCATGGACTGTAAAGTCCGTTGGGGTCACAAAGAGTCGGACACGACTGAGTGACTTTCGCTTTCACTTCACTAAAGTGTCTTAATATTTCTATCTCATTTAATATTGAAAATAATCCTTTGAGGTAGATTTGACTACCCCACTTTCCAAAGGAAGTAATTAAAATGTCAAAACAGAAAAACAAAATTAAAAACCTGAAATTATCTAGCTAATAAGTGGCTTGAATCTAGATTCTCTACCCAAATTCAAACACTCTTCTCTATAGCAGAGCTGTGTCGGTTGTCCAGTGGAACAATTCCTCCTATGCCTCAGACATGGGTTAAAAGAAGATCTATTTCCCTTTTCCCCCTCAAAGGTGATAACATTTAGAAACTGCAACGTAAGACCCACCTATTTAGTCCCAGTTGGAATTGTTCTTCATGTCTGTCATCATCCATCTTTCCCTCTTCTTTTCTAATAGTCTCTGTGCCCTGAGTTCAGCCCAGATTTCCTTGAGAAAACCGCTGCTGTCTCAGATTTCTTGCTTCTTCTTGCTGTCTGAGCTGTGCTCTGAGATGCCACAGCAAGGGACCTCCTGCTAATTCTACTCTGCCATAGTCCAGCTGAGCTTTTCGGTGAAGACAATTGGATGCCAAGGCTCTTCATGGAATGCGTCTGTCAAGCCTTTGGAGTTATTAGGGAAGCAAGACTGGCTAACTCCATGCAGTGTCACAGTCCCAGCTCTTCTTTCATGTTCTTCCTTTGGCTCAAGTGAGCTTAGTTCCCTTAAGACTACATCTGGCAAAGTGGAGGACACTGCATCCAACTAGATGGCAAGATGCGTGGCCCCCTCATTCCCTCTTCTGTTTCTCATATATGTGAACAATACAGAAAGCAATTCAGAGAATTGCCCTGAGCATTCCAAAGCTTCCTAAGCAAAACATGCAAGATAAAATACTGACCTTGGATTTTATTCTTAAAAGAAGATTAACACCAGGCCAACCCGAATGTGTAAGACTTCAAAAGACTCTAAGAAGCTGATGATTTAAAGTGTCATTTTCAATGTCTTTTTTTTTTAAGGGCCAAAGCTTGGATATTTCTGCAGGCAGGTTTTTTCATTTTTTTTCACAGTCCTAAGCAGCTCAAAATTGAATTAAGGCAGATTTTTCCAAACCGTCGTGAAGAATATGTATTTACCAGTTTTAAAAGCTTCCTAGAAGATTTAAGAGGGCAGGAGTATTTCAGTCACAATCCATTAACCTTATTTATCATCCATTGAAAATGTGTAAGTGTGAAACCATTTTCAATTTCTGCTAATGTGCCTAGAACTGATATAGCATGTCACACTTAATTTCCACACTGCATTATGGAGCTGTGTTTTGTATTTGTGTATCCGGAAGTGGCAGAGCGCACAAATTCAGGATCTCATTCCTACACAGCCAGACAGCACGACTGAGGCCAACCTTCCATCCTTTAACAGAGAAGGAATTAGCGCCTTGAGAGTTGATTCCTTAGTCCCCTGCTCTGTACACTGTTACAGCCTTCCTATCCTAGAAAATGTGGCTTTGAACATAAAATATGTCATGAGCCTGATTTACAAATATAACTTCAGCTCTGAAGGATATTTGTGTATGTGTTCTTATTTTGGATCTTTTGGTTATTTTCCCTATTGATTTTGCAGTGTTTATTGAACATCTATTTAGACATGACTAGGTACCATTTGGCACCATAAGTAACATTTGTTGAAAATTTGCTATGTTTTAGTCACTGTGCTAGTTTATGGGCATTGTTTCATTAACTACTTCCAACTCCTCTATGACTCAAGCAAGGCAGGTGTGATCATTATACCAAGTTTGTGAGAGAACTAAGACTCAGAGTTTGAGTAACTTGCCCAAAGACATACAGTGATTAAACGTGATTCAAACTCAGTCCTGTATGACTGTGAAGCATGGCTCCTATTCTATAAAACATGAGAAGTGCTAGAGCATAGACTTGAGGAATAAACACATGTAAATACCTATTATGTAGATTAGCAAAATGTCAATCATTTCACAGCAAAGCACATGAAAACAGAAAAGTCAGGTCAAGCCCTAAGGAAAATCCAGGGGGAAAATACTAAAAAGAAGTGAGTCCAGTATCTGGGTTGTAAGTAAAGAAAGTAATTGGGGCGGAAGCAGGGGAAAACAGAGCAAGAATGTGCAGGTAAGGCCATAAGGGAAGAGAGGATGAGGCAAAGAAATAGGCAAAAAAAAGGGGGGGCCAGGATTCAGGTGAGGTGCAGAGCAGCAAAGGGTCAGTCCCTTCATCAGGGTGGGACCTGTGCAAGTCATGCATCAATCCTTTGCTGAATCCAGAATGTTTGCAGCTCTCCTGTGAAGGCTCATGGCAGTTATCAAGGGTGAGACCAATCAAGTGAAAGCATCTCACAGGAATGGAGGTCAAAGAATGCTAAAAACTGCAGAGAAGTCCTACCACTGAAAGTGTTCCAACTTGGGTGGGAGATTATAGAAAGTGTTGCCCTCCACAACTGCCTGGCGGAAGGGGCTGGACACTCTTGTGCAGTGCTCAAGCTGTGTGGACCCAACCACTCACTTAAATGCCTGAGCCTTTCCCTTCCCTACTCCCAACTGGCTTCAGGCAAAATCATTCACACCCTCCTCTGTGATCTACAAGTACTGGGCATATAATAAGTGTGGCATTTATTATGTGAGAGTAAGGGTGGGTCTTACCCACCAGCTGTGAGTGTTCTGAGGGCATGTCCACTGAATTAAATTATTAAAAAAAAAAAAAACGAGTAACACTGCCTTTAGGGCTTCCCTGGTGGCTCAGACAGTAAAGAGTCTGCCTGCGGTGCAGGAGACCAGGGTTTGATCCCTGGGTCGGGAAGATCCCCTGGAGAAGGAAATGGCGACCCACTCCAGTATTCTTGTCTGGAAAATCCCATGGGTGGAGGAGTTTGGCAGGCTACAGTCCATGGGGTCGCAAAGAGTCGGACACGACTGGGTGACTTCACTTTCACTTTTCACTGCCTTTAACAAATACACTCAATGGTCTTCCCCTTAGTGACATTTTTCAAACTCTTTCTGGCTACTTTTGCTTTGCCTTTATTCCTGGTATTTGCCATGTAAGACTTCCTGAGGGAAATGAACGAGTAGGTGACCCGGGCAAGTGAAGGGGAAGAAGGGAAGTCACAAATACTATAACCTGGGAGCCCAAGAGCCTACACCAATAGGAGATGGCTTAGCATCTATATGTGGTAAGGATTGCCTCCCTATATGTTGTGCTAATAAGAACCAACTCAACTCAGTTTACCTGCTTACAGCCCTCTGGAAGCATTCCTGCGCCAGCCTCTGAGGGAAAGGACCCACCCTTATTTGGAACAACATCCCATGTCCTTGGGCCTTCTCTTAATCCACAAAAGGATTGTGCTGACAAGGCCGAGTTTCTCAGGAAGTAATGGGAGGGGAAAGCTTGCTTCAGCAACCCCACTGGGCAGGCAGGCTGGAAGATTACCCAGAATTCCTCTGTGCGCCCCTGCAGCTGTGTTTTGTTTGTTTTCTGTTTTATCTCTGTGCTTAACCATCTTTCCTAAGCTTGCCTTCTCATTCCGCTGTTAATCACACGTGAGGAGGGATTCCGCAGCTCATTTGTCAGACTCCAGATGCTCAAGGAGATTATTAGCTCATGATGCTCAAGGAAATTATTAGTTCTTGAAATTAGTATGCTCACTGAGATGAGCCAAGAATATAAGCCTCGTTTGCAGAGAAAGAGGTAAGTCCTAAACAATGACATTCCAAGAGAAGTTTGTATGTAAAGAGTAAATGTGCTGATTGTCAAAGTGCAGACACAGTATTTTGTATGTGTTTTTCTAAATCCAGATACAGTATTTAAACAACAATAAAAACAAACAAAAACGTTGCTGTTCCTCCGGGTGGCAAGTTGGAGGAGATGACATGAACTAGAAGACCGCATGCTTTGTGCAGGGTTGTGACTCACCCCTTACTTTCACTGCTTCCTGACGTGGACTTCTCTCATTCTCTCATTCCTCATCTTCTCCATACTTGGGAGAAATATGAGAATTTGACTTCTGGAATCACACAAACCTGAGATTGAATGTCAGCTCCTCCATGTGTATGCTATTTAAGTTTTCCAAGGCTCAAATGTTTCCTCATGTAGGATCTAAGTAGCTGCTAAAGTTACTGCTTGACATATATAGAGTATTCAACAAATATGAAAATTTATGGATCTAAGTCTCCAAACGCACACTCAATTCTATCCCCTCACTGAGTAGCTTCTTTACAGAACTACCATGTCTTAAAGTCTTTACCAGAGCACATAGGCATGAAACATGAACCTCAGATCCTCAGACATTCTATTTTTCTCATTCTTACAGTTAAAAAAAATGAATGGAATTGTTTCAAAAATTAACAGAAGTCTTAGAAGCTTTCACATAAATATCCTGATTTCTAGCTTCATTTGAAAATTCAGAAACCCTGGCAATTCTGGCTATCACCATTGCTACATAGCAACAATCCCTATGGTTCAGTAGGTGCTGCCTTTCTGAGACAAGCGTGCTCTCCACTGTGACACAGACCCCACCACTCTCTACTGTCTCCCAGAAAACAAGACCCATTCTCAACTGTCATTTTTTCACCAGACTTTCATGGCTTTTTTTCTTAAAACACAGAAAAATTATATTATGTTGCCTTATTTCGGCAGATTAATTCATTTTTTAATCAACTCCCATTTTTTAAAAAAAAACTGCTTGGATATTGGCAGGAATTGAATAGATAGATAAATTTTAAAATAATTGATACATCTTCTAATCCATAGTTATGGCCTTTCCTACTACTTTTCATCTTCTATATTCAGCAATATTTTATAGTTTTCAGGATGAAGGTTTTTACACATATTTTAAGTATTTGTTAAACATTTGATATTTTTGATGCTTTATAAGTAGAATTTTATCTTTAACTTTATTTTTCAGTTGTTTGATTATTTATGGACATTTACCTATTTACCCTTTGACATAAGTTCACCTATTAATTTTTGTAATTTTGCAGATTCTTTAATATTTTATAAATGAAAAATATCCAATCTTTACAATTTTTCTTACTGTTACACTAGTGGGAACCTTGAAAATAATACTAAAAAAATAAAGAGTGTCCAGTGAGCACTTTCTTGGTGCACACTCATAGGAGTGAGCACTCAATATATTCACAGATGCCTTTTATTAAATGGACTTATATTTTTATTCTTAGTTTCCTGGGAGTTTATAATCATGAGGGGGTTTACTCAAACATCTTTCTGCTTCTATTAAGACAATTACATAATTTTTTCTCCTTTATTATTTTACTGTAGTTCATTATTTTGAATGACTTACATATGTTGAAATTCTTATACTACTAAAAAATCCCACCTGATAGATCACGATGTGTTAGTCTATAAGATTTAAGTGTCTTCAAATTTGAAACCAATTTTAAAAGTATATGTGCTCTGAAATGTTAATTAGGTCTACTGAGTTGACTGTGTTATTAACAATCTCTGTATCCTTATGTAACTTTCCTGGTGGCTCAGTGGTAAAGAATCTGCCTGCCAAGGCAGGAGACGGGTTTGATCCTTGGGTCAGGAAGATCCCCTTGGTGAAGGAAATGGCAACCTACTCCACTATTCTTGCCTGGGAAATCCCATAGACAGAGGAGCCTGGTGGGCTACAGTCCAAAGGGTTGCAAAAGAGTCAGACATGACTTAGCGACTGAACAGCAATACATCCTTGTGTATGCTTTTGTCAACTCTGTCTGACAGTTACTGAGAACAAAATATTTAAAATCTCCAACTATGATTATGGATTTATCTATTTCTTTCTTTAGCTCTGTCAATTTTTGCTTTATAAATTTTGATGTTCTGTTTTTAGTTATATACAAGCTTAAAATTATGTCATTCCACTAAATTAGTACTTTTATCATTATGAAATGACTATCTTCATGTGAAGCACTCTTTTTTCTTTCTTATGCTATTAACATGGCATATCATTTCCCAAACTTTTTCTTTCAAACCATCTGTGTCTTTGTGTTTAAAGTGTTTCCCTTTTATGTTTGAGCCTATTTTGTCTAGTCTGACAATATCTAACTTTAATTGGAGTGTTTAGTTTATTATATTTATGTACCAATTTGCTATTGTTTTTTATTTATCCCATGTATTTTAACTTTTTTAATGATTTCCCCCTTTTATCCTGTTATCTTTAGGTTAATTGAATATCTTTTGCATTCTATTTTACTTCCTGTATTGCTTTTTTATCTAAAAGACTTTTTTAAAATTATTTTTCAGTAGTTGCATTTTTAATTTACCACAGTCCAGATAGAATCAATATTGAATCAGTTCATATTTCACTGTTTTCAACTCATCTTCACATTTGACAAATACAAGAACCTTATGATACTGTAATTTCTTTATCACTCACTCCCAACATTTTTGCTATTATTGCATATATTTTACTGCTGTTATTTGTACTCCTTCCGTTTGGAAAAGGTAAGTACAAGAAAAAAATTTTCTTTGAAACTTTAACTTGAATCACTGGATGTATCATGTGATAACAAGATGGAGAGAAATTTATCAAACAATACAAGTAAAAACAAATCAACTTCAAATTCCAAAAGAAATAGGACACACATGTGTGCACACACATATACACATATATATTTTCTACCTCCCATTTTTTACAACAGAAAAAAATAAGTACATTTGGAGAACTAGAACAGACATACAGATAGATTCCCAACAGCAAAGATGGTCCCCTCCCATCTCTTCCTCCAATCCCACAAACTGCTTGTTTGGAGGAGGGGAGGGGGGTGCAACAGTGCTTCCATTATCTGTTATTAATTAAGACAACAGCTGTGTTTCAAAATAAACGAGAGAAGAGGCTATTTTGCATTAGAATGCATTAGGGGAATAGCACTAGGGAAGCACAGATGGCTTTAATCAGGGACATTGGAAAATTACCATTCTCTCCACTTTTCCAACTTCTGTGTGACTTAGGTCTCAAGAACCATATCGCTACTCCCCATCAGAGCCAATTAGGAATACAAATTCTTATCACTGGCTGTGATGATTGTGTCTTCTTAGAGCTAATCTTGTAAGGCTGGGTGCCCATTTCTTTTTCGGCAATTTATAGCATTCATGCTTGCTATGTATTGGAGAAAGGGGAAAAAATCGGAGCCAGGTTCTAAAAAGATAGTTGGCAACAGAGGTGTCTATGAATAAAGCACTTCTGGGCATTTAAAATGGAAATAAAATGACACTACGTGATGCGCTAAGGCCCAAAGCTAAATTGCAAATTGAGAATCAGAAATCTTGGGTTCCATTCCTGCTTCAACTAATAATTCATTTTATAAACTCTGTCTTCTGTTTCCATGTTATTAAAATGTCTCTAACTAAAATTGCCCACTACACAGTGTCTCTCATTCCTTCATCAACTTTCTAAACAGAAAAGAAGATTCTTTAAGCTCCCCCCAAATAGAGCTGAGTATATTCTAAGGAGCAGAAAAAGTATTGATAAGTATGTAATAGTAACAGAAAATCCGTTTTGTCTGTGTGCTAACACTGAAGTGAAGTGTTAGTCGCCCAGTTATGCTCAACTCTTTGCGACCCCCATGGACTGCAGCTCACCAGGCTCCTCTGTCTATGGGATTTTCCAGGCAAGAATACTGGAGTGGGTAGCCATTTCCTTCCCAAGGGATCTTTCCCACCCACGGATTGAACCTGGGTCTCCTGTACTACAGGCAGATTCTTTACCGACTGAGCTATGAGGGAAGCCCATCAAATGCAGAACGTTGCAAATAGTTTATTTGGGGTTTTCAGAATTGCAATTTTGTAGACACACATTCTGGTAAAACTGAAAGAGTGTTCCAGGGAAGAGAAAGAGGGACTTAAAAAGGCAAATACCACAAGGTTGTTTTGGCAGGAATTATGAATGACTCTGACACAGGAAAGAGGCGAGTGAAAAAGTTGGCTTAAAGCTCAACGTTCAGAAAACTAAGATCATGGCATCTGGTCCCATCACTTCATGGGAAATAGATGGGGAAACAGTAGAAACAGTGTCAGACTTTATTTTTTGGGCTCCAAAATCACTGCTGATGGTGATTGCAGCCCTGAAATTAAAAGATGCTTACTCCTTGGAAGGAAGGTTATGACCAACCTAGACAGCATATTTAAAAGCAGAGACATTACTTTGCCAACAAAGGTCTGTCTACTCAAGGCTATGGTTTTTCCAGTGGTCATGTATGGATGTGAGAGTTGGACGGTGAAGAAAGCTGAGCATCGAAGAATTGATGCTTTTGAACTGTGGTGTTGGAGAAGACTCTTGAGAGTCCCTTGGACTGCAAGAAGATCCAACCAGTCCATCCTAAAGGAGATCAGTCCTGGGTGTTCATGGGAAGGACTGATGTTGAATCTGAAACTCCAATACTTTGGCCACCTCATGCGAAGAGTTGACTCATTGGAAAATACCCTAATGCTGGGAAGGATTGCAGGCAGGAGAAGGGGACAACAGAGGATGAGATGGTTGGATGGCATCACCGACTCGATGGACGTGGGTTTGGGTGGACTCCGGGAGTTGGTGATGGACAGGGAGGCCTGGCGTGCTGCAATTCATGGGGTCGCAAAGAGTTGGACACGACTGAGCGACTGAACTGAACTGAACTGAACTGACAGAGGAAAGGAAATATTTGTCCTTAAGGAACAGGCTGTCACAAATTATGTAGGGTGAGGGTCCAATAAGTAGATAGACTGTCATGAGTTATTTTAGGGTAAGGGTCCCATGAGTATCTTGACTTTCTGGAACACTGAGTTGGATGCTTGCATTGATGTTAAGTGGTCCAAAGGTCAGATTCCATCCTGCCGGGACATGCTGAGTCATACTTTCTCAGTGCCCTCCCAGCTCCATTTTAGAGGGTTCTTTTAGCAATACTATATCCATTTTGACTTTCCTTTCACAACACTTAACCTAAATCTCCCTTCCTGGTTGAGCTGATAAGAGCTCTTGAGGCTCTGGTTACTGTGTGTGGCTCTTGGGAGCTGTTGGACACTTAATTTTATCCACCTAGAAGGTCCACTGCACTCAGGGTGAAGCACACTCTTACAACTGATATATTTTTACAGCACAGCCTATGTGCCCATTGCAATTGTGTGCACTGAAAAATCCCCATTCAAGTGAAAGATTTGTTTTCTTTGTTAGAGTGGCTCTTAGGTGAAGTTCCCTGGCTATTTAATGGACTTTTTGACATATAATGTTCAGGGGAAATGTAATTATGGTTATTTTTTATATTAAAAAACAGTGAAATCACTAATATTCTAGTCAGAAGCTATTTGCTTCCTAATTATAGTCTAAAAAAGACATAAAATTTATTATTTAAAAGCTCCAATTGAATTGACCAAAAGTGGATTTATTTATTTTCATCTTTTTTGCCATGCCAGGCAGCATGTGGGATCTTAGTTCCCCCACAAGGAACTGAACCCTTTGCAGTGGAAGCTCAGAGTCTTAAGCACTGGACCACCAGGAAAATCCTAACCAAAACTAGACTTAGATAAGCTTTGAGATATTTCATTTTTTAAAAATTTGATTTGTCCTTTTTTAGTATTTAAAATTATATACTTAGTGAAGACATTTTATAAGAAAATCAATTATGATTTTTGGTAATGCTTAGCCTTTCCTTGTCGACATTGAATCTGCTACTCTATATCCAATAAAAACCTCTCAAATCCCAGATACACCCCAAAAACTCCCAGAATGTATGACTTTAACTGAGCATGCTCTACCCCTTCAGGACCCACTTCTAATCCTGTCAGATTGGGACCTTAGAGACCACAGGCAGAGTCGATGTCCTCCTTGCTCTCTACCACAAAAATTTCTGCTGCTTGGGTGTCTGGGCTTTACAGCAATTCTTCCCTCCCTCCCCTTCTTTGTTGTCATCAGTCTCACACTTGATTATGCCCTCTTATTGACTACAGATTTTTGCACTTGGAATATAACCTTTTTCTCCATTCCAAGCCCTGCTATTCATCCACATGGATTTCCTATCCAACACCCTGGCTGTTTATTTCCTTGGCCTCCCCTCCTCCAGTGACCTACACTGCCTCACCATCTTCCATGCACACACCTGCCCTACTGTGACTTAGTCCTTGCTCTACCCTTTAACAACATCACTTTCAAAATAATTTCTCTCTCCCATTATACTACCATCATCTTCATCATCTTATATACTTATAAACATGATCAACTGTCTTCCATAAAAGAACAAATAAACAAAAACTTCTTTTGACTGGTCATTTCCCTCTTGATTCATCTAACGCCCTGTTTCTCTCAGTCAGTTCAGTTCAGTCGCTCAGTCGTGTCTGACTCTTTGTGACCCATGGACTGAAGCACACCAGGCCTCCCTGTCCATCACCAACTCCCAGAGCCTGCTCAGACTCATGTCCATTGAGTCGGTGATGCCATCCAACCATCTCATTCGCTGTCGTCCCCTTCTCCTCCTGCTTCAATCCTTCCCAGCATCAGGGTCTTTTCAAATGAGTCAGTTTTTCGCATCAGGTGGCCAAAGTATTGGAGTTTCAGCTTCAACATCAGTCCTTCCAATGAACACTCAGGACTGATTTCTTTTAGGATGGCCTGGTTGGATCTCCTTGCAGTCCAAGGGACTCTCAAGAGTCTTCTCCAACACCACAGCTCAACAGCATCAATTCTTCGGCACTCAGCTTCTTTATAGTCCAACTCTCACATCCATACATGACTCCTGGAAAAACAATAGCCTTGACTAGACAGACCTTTGTTGGCAAAGTAACGTCTCTGTTTTTTAATATCCTGTTTAGTTTGGTCATAACTTTTCTTCCAAGGAGTAAGCATCTTTTATTTCATGGCTGAAGTCACCATCTGCAGTGATTTTGGAGCCCAAAAAAATAAAGTCTGACACTGTTTCCACTGTTTCCCCATCTATCTGCCATGAAGTGATGGGACCGGATGCCATGATGTTAGTTTTCTGAATGTTGAGCTTTAAGCCAACTTTTTCACTCTCCACTTTCACTTTCATCAAGAGGCTTTTTAGTTCCTCTTCACTTTCTGCCATAAGGGTGATGTCATCTGTATATCTGAGGTTATTGATATTTCTCCTGGCAATCTTGATTCAGGTTTGTGCTTCATCCAGCCCAGCATTTCTCATGATGTACTCTGCATATAAGTTAAATAAGCAGGGTGACAAGATACAGCCTTGACGTACTCCTTTCCCTATTTGTAATCAGTCTGTTGTTCCATGTCCAGTTCTAACTGTTGCTTCTTGACCTGCATACAGGTTTCTCAAGAGGCAGGTCAGGTGGTCTGGTATTCCCATCTCTTTTAGAATTTTCCACAGTTTATTGTGATCCACACAGTCAAAGGTTTTGGCATAGTCAATAAAGCAGAAATAGATGATTTTCTGGAACTCTCTTGCTTTTTCAATGATCCAGCAGATGTTGGCCATTTGATCTCTGGTTCCTCTGTCTTTTCTAAAACCAGCTTGAACACCTGGAAGTTCACAGTTCAATTATTGTTGAAGCCTGTCTTGGAGAATTTTGAGTATTACCTTGCTAGCGTGTGAGATGAGTGCAATTGTGTGGTGGTTTGAGCATTCTTTGGCATTGTCTTTCTTTGGGATTGTAATGAAAACTGACCTTTTCCAGTCCTGTGGCCACTGCTGAGTTTTCCAAATTTGCTGACATATTGAGTGCAGCACTTTCACAGCATCATCTTTCAGGATTTGAAGTAGCTCAACTGGAATTCCATCACCTCCACTAGCTTTGTTCGTAGTGATGCTTCCTAAGGTCCACTTGACTTCACATTCCAGGATGTATGGCTCTAGGTGAGTGATCACACCCTTGTGATTATCTGAGTCATCAAGATCTTTTTTGTACAGTTCTTCTGTGTATTCTTGCCACCTTTTCTTAATATTTTCTGCTTCTGTCAGGTCCATACCATTTCTGTCCTTTATTGAACCCATCTTTGCATGAAATATTCCCCTGGTATCTCTAATTTTCTTGACAAGATTGCTAGTCTTTCCCATTCTATTGTTTTCCTCTATTTCTTTGCATTGATCACTGAGGAAGGTTTTCTTATCTCTCCTTGCTATTCTTTGGAACTCTGCATTCATATGGGTATATCTTTCCTTTTGTCCTTTGCTTTTGGCTTCTCTTCTTTTCACAGCTATTTGTAAGGCCTCCTCAGACAGCCACTTTGGTTTTTTGCATTTCTTTTTCTTGGGGATGGTCTTGCTCCCTGTCTCCTGTACAATGTCATGAACCTCTGCCCATAGTTCATTAGGCACTCTATCAGACCTAGTCCCTTAAATCTATTTCTCACTTCCACTGTATAATAGTTAGGGATTTGATTTAGGTCATACCTGAATGGTCTAGTGGTTTTCCCTACTTTATTCAATTTAAGTCTGAATTTGACAATAAGGAGTTCATGATCAAAGTCAAACGTAACATGAGGTACATACACTCAGTAGCCACACTCCACTCTAATGTGGTTTCCTCTCCATATTACTGACCAAATGCCTCCAAACCAATGAACTCAGTAGGTGTTTGTCAATCTCATCACATCTGTCTGTTGCTATTGACCACTTCCCTATTCTTACAACATTCTCTTCCTCTGCTCCATATCATCATCCTGCTTCTCCTCTTCCTCACTGCTCCCTGTCTTGTCTTCTCTGACACCCTACCTTCCTTCCCTGCAGTGTTAAATTCTGTAGTTATCTCGAGCTATTCAAGACCCTCTATTTTACTCATTGGTATCCTCTCCCTTCAAGAATTTATACTCGCCTTCAGCTTTTATTACCATCAATGCAATTTACAAACCAATCTTTAGGCTTCCCTCTGTGTCTAGATCAATATATCCACCTGCTTTCCTGACATCTCCACTGTCTCAATGATATTTCATTCTTAAAATGTCCCAAGCCAAATTAATTATCTTCCAGCACCAATTTCCTTCAATTTGCATTTCAACTAAATCAAGAGTAGAAACTGGTTCTCTTCTAAAATGTGATCAGTCCCCTAAATTGATTCTTACAGTCTTCATCATCATCATTTCAGATCCATTTCCAACTTTTGCCTGAATGCATGCATGCACGCTAAGTCGCTTCAGTCGTGTCCAACTCTGTGTGACCCCATAGATGGCAGCCCACCAGGCTCCTCCATCCCTGGGATTCTCCAGGCAAGCACACTGGAGTGGGTTGCCATTTCCTTCTCCAATGAATGCATGAAAGTGAAAAGTGAAAGTGAAGTCGCTCAGTGGTGTCCGACTCTTCGCAACCCCATGGACTGCAGCCTACCAGGCTCCTCTGTCCATGGGATTTTCCAGGCAAGAGTACTGGAGTGAGTCGCCAATGCCTTCTCCGCAACTTTTGCCTAGGTACCTTCTAATTATTCCTCAAATGCATGTTCTCAGGTCTATAGCTACTATATTCACCCTAATCCAACCTGCAAGTATCTCTTACATGGACAACTCCACTGCAATAGCCTCCCAACCGATTCACCTTTACCAACTCTTGCTTCTTTTCAATAAGCTATCAAAGTGATCTTTTCCCAAAATAAATCTCCCCTAATGCTTGAAATATTTAATGGCTCCACACTGTACTGAATACAGAGACCCAATCCCTCCTTCAGTAGCCAGTTAAGTTATATTCCTTCAGATCTCCCCCAGATATGGCTCCTCTGGGAAACCTTCCCTGGCTCCTTTGACATTCCCCACCCCTGCAGGACTTTATGAAGTGGGATTCAGAAAGTTCTAAGTCAAGTCTGGGTGAGACTGATCAGTAAGCAATGAGAGAAGTCAGAAGGCTAACTATTCCCCTAAAATCTGAAAATGCTGCTGGAAGAATTCTCCAGCAGAAAAAGTCCCCATCTCTTTCAAATGCCATCACCCTTCTTCACCAAGAACAATGATGTGTAATTTCCATCTTCAACAAATCGTTTTTTCCATGCCTGGCAAACATGGTCTTTTTACCCATTCACAATTCAGCTGAGAGCAGTCAGCGAAAACAGAATGAAGAGGTCTTTTTGCCTTTAGAAAAGTGACAGCAAATATTAAATAGCATGTAGTGTTCACCATTTCAATAAGCTCATTAGAGGTCCCTAGTCTACCTTCTATAGAATTATAAGGCTATAATAGAAACATTTACCAAAAGTGCTAGGCCATTTTTCAGAATGATTTGGTGTCCTCGATATTGAAGAGAATCATTTTGGAAGACATTTTCACAGATCACCTTAATTCAACTTGAACTAAATTCATTTATGAGAACTGCTGGGCTGTACATCTCTACTTATCTCTGCTTTGAATTTGTCTACGATGGATAATGCTCAAGCTGCATGGATCATTGAGCAGAGAAGAACACTTCTGCCCTTCCTTGCCCTTCGTAATAATCAGAGGGAACTTGTGACTTGTTATGTGTTTCCATAACAAGGGGTTCAGAAATGGCTGTCACACATAGCCCGAGTAGGAGCAATAGAAAATGGTCTCCTGAGTCCTCTGGAGCTTTCGTTGCTTCTGTTGAGAGCTGTGGAGGATGTGGACAAGGGAATGGAAGCAGACTCAAAGAAGCTGTTAGTCAGGGCTCCCCTCTCTGGGTCTGGGAGATATATACTGAACCTAGTTCCAAACCAGGGCTGGAAAACACACTGCTCTCACCTATGCCCTGCAGTCTTCAGCTTGCTGATGAAGTCCAGCTTTTCTGAGGGTTTTTCAGTTGCTGTCCTGTAACATGGAATGCCTCTTAGGTTTCTGTCCTAGGGTCTTTTCTCATTCTGTGCACTCCTTCATTGCTTCCATCATTTTCTGTGTGGTAATTGTTCTAAAATCATAGCTGTCCCTATGGGTTCAGTTGTCCCTCCTGGGCTACAGACACAATTTTCTCTCTACCAAATAGACTAAAGTGCTTGAATGTCATACGGGCACCTCACACTCGACATGTCCAAATCTGAACTCAGTACCTTGCTGCCTTCAAATAGGCTCTTTCTCTAGATTCCCTGTGTTTATAGAAGGTACCAACTATGTTTCAAGTACACCAGGCTAGTATCTTGGCATCTAAGCCAGCTATTGCTATAATAACAATGTGTAACAAACTACCTCAAGACTCAGTGGCTTCCAGTTCATACATCCATTCTTGTGAGTGTGGGTATGAAAACTAACTATCATTTTATATGATTGTGTGAGCCTGGCTGGGCAACTCTGCTTCCTCTGCAGATCACGTAGCTTAGTTCAAGTTAATAAGATGGGTCTAGGTCTTCGGCGCATGTGTTGACTCTGAGGTTTAGGAGAAAAAGGTAAATGGTTATCTTGAACATTTTCTTGAGATACTGCATTCATAGAGTTGAAAGGGCCAACCAACCACGCAAGGACATTTTAAGTTCTTGCTCCCATTGCTCTGCTAATGGTCTATTAGCCAAAGGGAGTTCATGACCAAATCCAACATTAGTGAGGATGCAAGTAATATTTTCTCTCCAAATAATTCAATCTACCAGACCCAGGCATTATTTTAAACTATTCTTTCCCCTTATGGATATCCTACCTCCATCTCTACCACTATCACTCTCAATCAACTACTAAGCCATGTTCATTCACTCTCTAAAAATTTCTAGAATCAGTGGCACAGGTCACTATTATGCCCTTGCCTGGATTTCCACAACAGCTTCCAGTTGCCCTTCCTGGCCTCAGGCCTGCCACCAATCCTATCCCCATATTGGAGCCAGAGTCACCACTTAAAACCTTCCATTTTTTCATTTAGCAAGTACATATGTTCTGCCTCCTACTATGTGCCAAGAACTATTTTCAACTCAAATCCCTATCCTCAGGGAGGTTACATTTTAGTGAGGTCATGGGTAAATGGATGATATAGAAAGATCGATGCCTGATAGATAGATTAATTCCTGATAGATAGATAGATTACATAGTATATTAGATTTTGGCAAATACTATGAGAGAGGGAGGGAGCTGGGGAGCTGGAGGCAGCAGATAGAAAGTGTTAGGAAGGAGGATTAATCTTATAAATATAGGGTGAACAAAGAAGTTCTGACTGAGAAGTTGACCTTTCAGCAAAGGCTTAAAAGAAATGAGGGGATTGGGATCTGGGGGCAAGACTGATTTAAGTTGAATGTCTGTGCTTGGAGACAAGGTGGGAACGTACCTGGATGGAGCACAGTGGGTGAGGGGAAAGTTACAGAAGCCAGAAAGGGTCTGGAACTACAACAATGATTCAGTTCCCCAGCTTAATAGTATATAAACACCAATAAAATTCAAATTCCCTAACATGAGTTCCAAGGCCTTCCTTGACCTTATCTTTATTTACCTTTTAAATTGCAATTCTAGACACTGTCTTCCTCAACTTTGTATGGAATCCACTTTAAACAATGTATAGCACAGAGCGGGTATTCAATATATATAGCATAATAAATGAACAAAAATATAATTTGGATAAGGAAAGTATTGCACTCACACTACTCTAAGAGAAATACAAAGATTATCAGAGTTGGTGACATCATCATTGAAGAAAGGGCACAGATATCTGGCTTCTGAATAGCCTAAGGTTGAGATTTAGAAACAATCTACTATCTGCCAAGTGTTTACTTCCTATCACCTTTTGCCCAGTCTAGTGCCTGCCTGTCACATTCCCACAGGGGCAGGTAGTCAAATATCAGTTAGATCATCCCCAGTGCATTAGTAGGAAAGTTTGAAGAGTTATGCCTCTCATTGGTATTTACATCTAAACAGTCATTTCTTTAAGGTACAAAACTTCAAAACTTAAAGGATTTGCTTTTTAATGGTGGGATTTCAAGCACTGATAAAAAATAGAATGAGAGATATGTGAAGAAAGAAAGAACTCCTTGGACAATTTCAGATTACACCAGATAAGTGGCCATCTTATCCACATATAGATAATAAAAATCAATCCCTGAAATTCCTTCTGCTTTATATTTCACATGGTATTCATATACTCTACCTCCTTTGAACTCTGCAGTGGAAATACTGGACCAATTTTAATACATGAATGTCGGGCCTCACCCTGTGGGCCTACAAACCCTGTACTTGCCCATCCTGGAGACGGAGGAAAGAGCCCATACTCAACAACAAAGACATCAATGGTTTAATGGATGGGGGAGTCTTACTTGTCTGAAAGAAGGTCCTAGAGTGACACGCCATCATATGGCAGAAAGCAGGCAGGGCATGGCAGCAGTCTCCTCTCGCTTCTGGGGGGAGGATGAGGTTACCAGTATCAGGCTGGCTCATCACTTACCAGGGAAACACGCAGAGGGGCATGCCCCTCACCTCCCCTTTGATAAGCTCTCCAGGTGGAGGTGTTCTGATCTAAAGGTTAGAGTAATCATCAGCAGGGGCGGGGGGAAAGTGTTTAGGAAGGTCAGTCACGGGAGTAGGGTTCAGGTGAAGCAGGCACTGTGCAGTCTAGCAGGGCATGTACAGAGAGCAAGAGAGCAGCCATCTTTGGTGGCCTGAGCATACAATGAGGAAAACAAAAGACTTACGGAATAGCATACAAGGACAAACGACAGGCACAATGAAGCCAAAAGGAATTCAAACTGGAATTCAAAGCCAATGCTTTTTCAAGCAGAAAGACAGAAAGTTTGAGATCAAGAGAAGGAGAGAGAGATAGAGTGAAATTTAATAATGTGAGCCTAAATTCACTATCTGGGATGTGTGAATTTATAACCTATAATTTTTTAATTTAGTCTTAGTTCCTGTGTACCTCTATCAGTGTGAGTGTTTTGTTGTGCCAAGTGTAATTCCCGTTTTAAAATGGTTATGTTTCCTGTATTATAACTGCAGAGCTCAACCTGACTTCTTCAGAAGTGCTATAGCAGTAATTAAGAGCATAGACTCTGAACCCTGATTACCCAAGTTCAAATCCTGGCTTTGAATTTTACTGATTCGTGATCTTGGGCAACTTACTTCACCTCTGTGCCTCAATTTCTTTATCTATATATAAACCTATTTGTCTCATAAGATTGTTGTGAGGATTACATGAGTTAACATCAAAACAGTGTCTAAAATAGTCCCTGGTACACTCTAAGTATTTATAAAGGAATCAAGTATTATTGTTTCCTGTTCAACAGAACAAAAAACTGTCTGTTCTAACATTGAAGAAGAAAGTCTTCATGTTGGAAATATTGAAAGAAACTACATTGATCCCCATTGTAGCACATTATTCATTTTATGGTGTGTATTAGGGGTGTGAGGCTGCTGCAGCTAAAACTCAGGAAATGCAATTTTTTTTCACACTACACTTGGGTGAAGAAACATGCTTATAAAAAATCACACCCTCTGGGTTTTTGTCTTTGGCGACTTAGAATTGGAGACCAAATCAGAATATGAGTGCTGAATCTGGGGATAGATCTCATTCTAGAAATATACTGATTACCACCTTGGAGGGTGAAAGAAATTGTTTTAATTGGAATTTAAGAATGAAGAGACTTTTATGAGCAATTCCATTTGATAGGTATTTTAGGACCCCAACCAGGATGCTTTTGAACTGTGGTGTTGGAGAAGACTCTTGAGAGCCCCTTGGACTGCAAGGAGATCCAACCAATCCATCCTAAAGGAAATCAGTCCTGAATATTCATTGGAAGGACTGATGCTGAAGCTGAAACTCCAATACTTTGGCCACCTGATGCAAAGAACTGACTCATTGGAAAAGATCCTGATGCTGGGAAAGATTGAAG
This sequence comes from Giraffa tippelskirchi, assembly GCF_054371585.1. Lineage (NCBI taxonomy): Eukaryota > Metazoa > Chordata > Mammalia > Artiodactyla > Giraffidae > Giraffa > Giraffa tippelskirchi. The sequence goes on from NC_137278.1 coordinate 70,807,467, forward strand.
GTGGGAGGAGAAGGGGACGACAGAGGATGAGATGGTTGGATGGCATCACCGACTCAATGGACATGAGTCTGAGCAGGCTCTGGGAGTTGGTGATGGACAGGGAGGCCTGGCGTGCTTCAGTCCATGGGGTCGCAAAGAGTCAGACATGACTGAGCAACTGAATTGAAGAGACCTAGAAGTTTACAAATGCCAAAGACTAGTTAAGAATGAAAAGCCATGATTCTAAGAACTCAAGAGTTAATTTAAGTTTCATTTTCCGAGGAACAGAAGGTTCTTAATAAAGTTGCCTAGACAACAGCAGCTCAGTCCCAGGGCAACCGCCCCCATGATTTCTCACCATCCTGCACCAGCTCAGACCAACCCCATAAACGACTTCAAGGCCATTCAGGGTCCCTCAGAATGGTTGCTGGCTGCTGTTAGCAGACCCTTGTGGCTGCAAACAGAAGCATCAACATATCTAATTCGGCTGACTCAAGGTGTGGGCAAGATGTAGGTCGCGATGCAGCAGCTGGTGCTTAGGAGGAATCTCATATGCGAGGTCAGTTCACAGCTCCAGTTCCTTCCACGACAAGAAAGGGAGGACCGCCTCCATGGAGAGGTATTCAAAAGGGCACAAAGCAATTTCACATAATTTTTATTTGTTTTCTAAATCTTGTTGAGTGTTTCATTTTTTTCTACAATTAACACTTTGTTTTTCAAAATGCCCACAATTATAAACATGATTTTTTTTGGCCACATGGTATTTGGGATTTTAGTTCCCCAATCAGGGATCAAACTCATGACCTTTGCAACTGGAAGACCAGAGTCTTAACTGCTGGATCACCAGGGAAATCACTGAATATGTTTTATAGACAGGAACTAATGAATAATGAAATTTTCTAATGTGTGTTTTTTTAATTAATTTATTTTTTAAATGAAGGATAATAGCTTTACAGAATTTTGTTGTTTTCTGTCAAACCTCAACATGAATCAGTCATAGGTATACATATGTCCCTACCTTTTGAATCTCTGTCCCCATCCCACCCCTCTAGGTTGATACAGAGCCCCTGTTTGAGTTTCCTGAGACATATAGCAAATTCCCATTGGCTATCTATTTTACAATTGGTAATGTAAGTTTCCAATTTACTCTTTCCATACATCTCACCCTCTCCTTCCCTCTCCCTATGTCCATAAGTTTATTCTCTGTCTGTTTCTCCATTTGCTGTCCTGCAAATAAATTCCTCAGTATCATTTTTCTAGATTCCATATATATGCGTTAGAATACAATATTTATCTTTCTGTTTCTGACTCACTACACTCTGTATAATAGGTTCTAGGTTCATCCATTTCATTAGAACTGACTCAAAGACACTCATTTTTATGGCTGAGTAATATTCCATTGTGCATATGTACCACAATTCCTTTATCCATTCATCTGTCGATGGACATCTAGGTGGCTTCCATGTTCTAGCTATTGTAAATAGTGCTGCAATGAACAATCGGATACATGTGTCTTTTTCAATTTTGGTTTCCTCAGGGTATATGCCTGAAGTGGGATTGCTAGGTCATATGGTGGTTTTATTACCAGCTTTTTAAGGAATCTGCATACTGTGTTCCATAGTAGCTGTATCAATTTACATTCCCACCAACAGTGCAAGAGCATTCCCTTTTCTCCACATCCTCTCCAGCATTTATTGTTTGTAGACTTTTTGATGATGGCCACTCTGACTAGTGTGAGGTGATATCTCATTGTAGTTTTGATTTGCATTTCTCTAACAATGAGCAATGCTGAGCATCTTTTCATGTGTTTGTTACCCATCTGTATGTCCTCTTTGGAGTAATGTCTTTTTCCCACTATTTGATTGGGTTGTTTGTTTTTCTGGCATTGAGTTGTATGAGCTGCTTGTATATTTTGGAAATTAACCCTTTGTCAGTTGTTTCATTTGCTATTATTTTCTCCCATTCTGAGGGTTGTTTTTTCACCTTGCTTATAGTTTCCTTTGCTGTACAAAACCTTTTAAGTTTAATCAGGTCCCACTTGTTTACTTTTGCTTTTAGTTCCATTACTCTAGGAGGTGGGTCATAGAGAATCTTGCTTTGATTTATTTCATTGAGTGTTCTGCCTATGTTTTCCTCTAAGAGTTTTATAGTTGCTGGTCTTACATTTAGGTCTTTAATCTATTTTGAGTTTATCTTTGTGTATGGTGTTAGGAAGTGTCCTGATTTCATTCTTTTACATGTAGCTGTCTGGTTTTGCCAGCACCATTTATTGAAGAGGCTGTATTTGCCCTATTGTATATTCTTGCCTCCTTTGTCAAAAATAAGGTACCCATAGTGCATGGGTTTATTTCTGGGCTTTCAATCTTATTTCATTGGTCTATATTTCCGTTTTTGTGTCAGTACCATACAGTCTTGATGACTGTAACTTTGTAGTATAATCCAAAGTCAGGAAGGTTGATTCCTCCAGCTCTATTCTTTCTTTGGACTGCTTTGGCTATTCAGGGTCTTTTGTGTTTCCATATGAATTGTGATATTTTTTGTTCTAGTTCTGTGAAAAATGCCATTGGTAATTTGATAAGGATTGCATTGAATCAGTAGATTGCATTTGGTAGTACAGTCATTTTCACAATGTTGATTCTTCCTACCCAGGAAAATGGAATATCTCTCCATCTCTTTATGTCATCTTTGATTTCTTTCATTAGTGTCTTATAATTTTCTGTGTACAGTTCTTTTGTCTCCTTAGGTAAATTTATTCCTAGATATTTAATTCTTTTTGTTGCAGTGGAGAATGGGATTGATTCCTTAATCTTTCTTTCTAATTTTTCATTGTTAGTATATAGAAATGTGAGTAATTTCTGTGTATTGATTTTGTATCCTGCAACTTTGCTAAATTCACTGATTAGCTCTAGTAATTTTCTGATACTATCTTTAGGGTTTTCTATGTACAGTATCATGTCATCTGCAAACAGTGAGAGCTTTACTTCTTCTTTTCTGATCTGGATTCCTTTTATTTCTTTTTCTTCTCTGTTTGCTGTAGTGAGGACTTCCAGAACTACGTTGAATAATAGTGATTAAAGCGGACACCCTTGTCTTGTTCCTGATCTTAGCAGGAATGCTTTCAGTTTTTCACCACTGAAAAAAAATCTCCTACTATATTTGTGTTACTGTCAATTTCTCTTTTATGTCTGTTAGTGTTTTTCTTACTGAGATGCTCCCATGTTGGGTGCATAGACATTTACAATTGTTATGTCTTCCTCTTGGATTGATTCCTTGATCATTATATAGCGTCCTTTCTTATCTCGTAATATTCTTTATTTTAAGGTCTATTTTGTCTGATATGAGGATTGCTACTCCAGCTTTCTGTTGCTTCCCATTTGCATGGAATATAATTTTCCATCCTCTCACTTTAAGTCTATGTGTGTCTTTAGGTCTGAAGTGGGTTTCTTGTAGACGGCATATATATGGGTCTTGTTTTTGTATCCAATCAGTCTGTGTCATATAGTTGGAGTATTTAATCCATTTACATTTAAAGAAATCATTGATATACATGTTCCTACGGCCATTTTATTAATTGTTTGGAGTTCAATGTTGTAGATCTTTTTCTCCTCTTGTATTTCTTGACTATATAAGTCCCTTTAACATTTGTTGTAAAGCTGGTTTGGTGGTACTGAATTCTCTTTAACTTCTGCTTGTCTGAAAAGCTTTTGATTTCTCCATTAATTTTCAATGAGACTCTTGTGGGGAAGAATAATGTTGGTTGTAGATTTTTCCCTTTCAGTTCTGCCATCCCTTTCTGGCCTGCCGAGTTTCTGCTCAAAGATTGGCTATTAAATGTATGGGGTTTCCCTTGTATGTTTAGTTGTTGCTTCTCCCTTGCTGCTTTTAATATTCTTTCTTTGTGTTTTTAGTCTTTGTTAGTTTGATTAGTATGTGTCTTGGCGTGTTTCTCCTTGAGTTTATCCTTTATGGGACTCTTTGTGCCTCTTGGACTTGATTGACTATTTCCTTTTCCATGTTGGGGAAATTTTCAACTATAATCTCTTCAAAAATTTTCTCATACCCTTTCTTTTTTTCTGCTTCTTCTGGGACCCCTATAATTCGAATGTTGGTGTGTTTGATATCATCCCAGAAGTCTCTGAGACTATCCTCATTTCTTTTCTTTCTTTTTATTTTATTCTGCTCTTCAGAAGTTATTTCCACCATCTTATCTTCCAGCTCACTGATTCGTTCTTCTGCTTCAGATGTTCTGCTATTGATTCCTTCTATTTTTAATTTCAGTAATTGTGCTATTTGTCTCTGTATGTTTATTCTTTAATTCTTCAAGGTCTTTGTTAATTGATTCTTGCATTTTCTATATTTTGTTTTCAAGGTTTTTGATCACCTTTACTGTCATTATTCTGAGTTCTTTTTCAGGTAGTTTGCCTATTTATTCTTCATTTATTTGGACTTCTGTGTTTCCAGTTTGCTCCTTTATTTGCGTAGTATTTCTCTGCCTTTTCATTTTTTTTTTTTTTTCCCCAAACTTACTGTGTTTGAGGTCTCCTTTTCCCAGGCTTCAAGGTTGAATTCTTTCTTCCTTTTGGTTTCTGCCCTCCTAAGGTTGGTCCAGTGGTTTGTATAAGCTTCACATAGGGTGAGGTTTGTGCTGAATTTTTTGTTTGTTTATATGTTTTTCCTCTGATGGGCAAGGCTGAGTGAGGTGGTAGTCCTTCTGTGATGATTGGGTTTGTATTTTTGTTTTGTTTGCTGTTTAGATGAGGGTCCTGCACAGGGTGCTACTGGTGCTTGGGTGATGCTGGGTCTTGTATTCAAGTGGTTTCCTTTGTGTGAGTTCTCACTATTTGATACCCCCTAGAGTTAGTTCTCTAGTAGTCTAGGGTCTTGGAGTCAGTGCTCCCACTCCAAAGGCTCAGGGCTTGATCTCAGTGTATTATTTCAGGAATATTCTGATGGTATAAATGTGTCCTCAGTGAGGGAACCAAGAAACAGGGAGCTGGGCTGACGTTTGCTGCCACCACTGAAGCCACTGGTATTGCCATGGTTTGGCTTCTGGGCCCGTACTCCCCTCCTGGGCCTCCACTCACCAGATTCAGGCAACCTTCCAGGAGCCGCAACTCTGGTTACTGATCCCAGGGCTTCCCACTAGCTCTCACAGAGGCCTCTGGTGTCAATCTGTCTACCACTGCTCCTAGTTTCAGGCTCTCTTCTGTGCTAAGCAGACACTGCCATCTGAGCTACAAGGAAGCTCCCTCAGCCAGTCTAACTGGAAGCTCATATGTTTTTCAAGTCAGTTCCTTGTCCTACTCCTAATCACTGACAACCACTGACATGTTCTCCATCATGTCTCTATAGTTTTGCCTTAAACTACATATAAATTAGATATTCATCTGTAAGTATAAGTGAAAGTATACAGTGTTAATACAATCTTTGCCTTGGGTTCCTTTCATTTTTTTTTTATTATATAGTAGTATCCCATTATAGGGGACTTCATTTACAGGTTGATGAACACTTGGGATGGCTTCAGTTTTGGGCAATTACGACTAAAGCTGTCTAGATGTCCATGTGAAGATCTTTGTATGGATAATTTCAATTTTCTCAGGTAAATACCTAGGAATAAGTTTGCTGTTGTGTTATATGGTAAGTATAGATTTAACTTCATAAAAAACTGCCAAATCATTTTCCAAAGTGGCTGTACCATTTTGCATTCCCACCAGTGATGTATTAGGGATCCAGTGTTCCAATGCCTGGCCAGCCCTTAGTATTGTCATTTGATGTTACCACTGTTTTTTTCATCTCAGCCATTTTGTTGAGGATGCAGTGGTACTCACTATGGGTATTATTTGTACTTCTTTAATGACCAAAATTTTTGTATGTTTGCTATTCTCATCTCTGCTTTGGTAAAGTGTGCTTTTGCTCATTTTTTATTTGATTTTTGTCTTGGTCAGAGGCAAAGAAGAAACTACAGAAAGAGGAGAGTCAAAAGTTGTTCCTCTTTTTCCCTCTCTAGAGTAAAAATTCAGAGAGGTACAACTGAGCCTGCCCAACCAAAATAATGACTGCATAACTGGTGTTCCACACAGAGTATTAAGTAGCTCTTAGCAGCTGAATCTTGAGAAACACAAACTCCAGGAAGTCATCTGGATCTTGAAGAGGTATCTGCACTCCCAGGCTCACTGCAGAATTATTCACATCAGCCAAGATACAGAAACAACCTAAATTCTCATCAGTGGATGAATGCGGCACATACGTACAAGGGAATATTATTCAGCCTTATAAAAGAAGGAAATCCTGCCATTTGTGACAACATGATGGCTCTAGAAGATATTGCTGCTGCTGCTGCTGCTAAGTCGCTTCAGTCGTGTCCAACTCTGTGCAACCCCGTGGACAGCAGCCCACCAGGCTCTTCTGTCTAAGGAATTCTCTAGGCAAGAATACTGGAGTGGGTTGCCATTTTCTTCTCCCTAGAAGACATTATGCTAAAGGAAATAAGCCAGTCACAGAAAGAAAAATACTGCCTGATTTCACTTTTATTTGGAACCTAAAATAGTAAAACTCATTAGAAACAGAAGATAGAATTGTAATTGCTATGGGCTGTGAGGTGGGAGGGAAGAGGGAGGATCAAAGAATATGAAGTTTCTGTTACTCAAGATAAAGAAGTTCTGGAGATCTACTCTGTAAAACAGGGCCTATGGCTAACAATATTATATTTTAAATTTTGCTAAGAGGGCAGGTCTTATGTTAAAAACTCTTACCACAAAAGGAAAATAAAAATAGAAACAAAGTGGGTGGAAGGAAATTTTTGGAGGTGATTGATAAGTTTATATAATTGACTGTGATAATTTCACACATGTATACTTTTATCTAAACACATTTGTATACATCAACTATCTATAGAATTTGTACATCAATTATACCTCATTAAAATGCTTTTTTTAAAAGTAGAGGAAAAAACAACAAGAAATCTAAGGTGTTCCAGAAGAACTGTAGAGAGAAAAATGGAGGAGAGAAAATCACCAAGTAAGTAAGAAAATAAATATTAGCAGAATTGAAAGTTGAGTGTCTCCCAATTGAAAAAGGCCACTGAATACCAATTGGTCTACTTCCTGATTCAGCAGTGAAACCTACCTGCTGAGTGACAATAAGATAAACAATGAAAATGACATAAACAAAGTTAACTACCAGGAAAATGGAGAAGGAGAAAGTAAAAGAATGGGTCTTGGTAAGGGTAAATTCTCTCTACAGCTAGCATTTTGGGGAAGATGGCTCTGAACCACTATGTCCTAGGGTTAACCTAGATCAACTTATTAAAAACAGGAAGGATTTACAATAATGTGCAACTAGTCAGTAATCTGGACCTTGTGACTTCAGAACGAGTTTTCATCACCTAATCTGTCATGGGTGAACATGTGGTCCTATCTTACACGACTAATATGCAGATCACACGGACATGCTGACGTGCTGGAGCTGGCTAGTGTTAACTTGGAAGAGCCAATTGTTAAAGTTTCAGTGCTTGACATTACATTGGTGGCTTGAAATCAGCCATGACGGGAGTATTTATACCAGAAATGAGAAAACACTACAAATCAAAGTGAGGTTTGTTGTTGTTGTTAGCTTGTTTTTTTCTAGAGAACCCATTTACCTTACACCACTACAAATAATTCACCATGTAAGTCTAAAAACCCATAAAATGATCTATATCCTATTCAGCGGGATGAGAGCACCAATGAATCATTGAATGTTGCAGCAAGAGCAAATTCCTATAGAAGTGTCTAAATGCTTTCTCTCAATTTTTGAGCATACCTGGTCTCGGACAGGTAACAAACGGTTTTCAGACTGACCCTAATTTCTAGAACACACTGAACAACATTTCTGTAGAGTATGTAAGTTCTCCCCACCATCCATCACCCTTAACTCAATTTCAGCTATCTCAATATGCTTCTTCATAGTTTCCATGTAATCACACTTAATAAAACTTTAACATGTTCCTGAGATCAATTTGCCTAACCAAGTTCACTTTAAAAATATTTCATAAAGTTAAGAAAATTAAATGAAATGAAAAACTGAAATGCTTAGGGAAGTTTCCAGCACACATTAAATGCTCAATAAATATATCAGGAGTAAATATCATTGATAGATTATGAGTTACTTAATGCAGGGACCTCATTTTTTTTTAAATTTTGGTTTCATTTTATATGTATGCTTCTTAACATTCTGCAGGATGCGTGGCCTGTCCAATGTGATATTTATTGAATAAGTTAATGAACAAATGAATGATTGTAACACTTGTCCTCCTAAATGTGATATAGACACTGTTTCTACATTGAAAACAAAGATACAACAGGTGTCAGAACCTAGGAATTTTGCAGACTGACCTCAACCTGCACAAATTCATTCTGTGCATTCCCTCTTATCCAAGCAAGCTGCCCATTTACTGCCTATGCCTTATGATTTAGCAAAAGTGAACAATATGAGGATTTGTATTGAACTCAAATCTGAATTGATAAGTAGTCTTATTTGGCCCTCTGATTTTTCCAAAGTAGGATGAAGTATGCAGGAACAAAACAGAAAGTGACTTGGACCCCAGTTATCTCATCTGCCAAATGAGAAAACTGGAGATTTTCCTTGCATTTCTTAAATTGTACAATTTTACATGGTTAACCAGTTGACTGTGCAGAAAAACTCTTGCTCAAGAATAAAACTTAGCTGTGTTTTGTGCCATGAAAAAGTAAATAACATCAGAGTTTTTCTTTCTTTTTTTTTTTTTTAGAGGAAATGGATTAGATTTACTGGTTTCTAAGTATCATCAAGAAAGACTTTATGGAAGCAGGGCTCATTTGACAAGTCTGACTCAAAGTTTGTGGGGGCCAAAGCATCTGGTGCTGCTTTCTGTGTTACCTCCTATGCTGGCTATCTGTCATCATCATCAAGAAACAAGGTGTAACTACCTTGAGATTCAAGAAGTGGGACATATTTGCAAAAAAATATTTAGGGCTAGACATTTCAATGACAACTGATGAACCATGTAATAATATCTATATTTCCCTGTTAAGCTTGTATCATATCTAATTGATGCACAGAATCTTAATAGAATGTAGTAGGAGGAATGCCATTCATCAAATTCAAGAAGGCCAAGTATTTGGCTTACAATTTATGTTTTAAAGCCATGGTTCTTAATCTCTTTGATGAAATCCAAGGACCGTTTAACAGGAAGCATTTGGGCCCAAACGTTTGCATTAAATTTAAGAAAGTTCATACCCCCTGAGGCTAAACAAGTGACCCAGATTAAGAATGTCGTATTTGGCTGAGTTGGGAAAGCCTGGGATGATTTCTACATCAATGTGCCTTATTTGAGTGAGGAGCTTGAGCTAAGGCAGGAATAACTTCTGCAGGCACAAAGAGATGGGTGGAATGGAGGAGAAGCACGGTGTTTTGTAGAACTGACAGAGCCAGCATAAGAGATCGTGTGGTGTATGAAAGACCGTCACCCGGGAGAGAGTTAAGAACTCTGGAATGTAATTCTGCCTATGACTCCGAATATCTGTGTGATGTCATAGTATTTTCTTTGTGCCTTGTCTCACCTCAACAAGGATACAAATTATCTAAGAATTTAAAAATTCTTTTAACTCTAAAATTCTATTATTTGGAAGTACAAGATATGTAAAGAGTACAGAAAAGACTCACAGAATAGAGAAAAAATTTATGCCAAAAAGATCTGAACCTTTGCAAAAGCTTGCCTGAGGGCTAAATTTCATATTCAACATCACTGTGTTACTGGATTATAATGAATCCTCATTTTTTTCCCCTCTTTTTCCCCCTAGAAGAACAGCACTTCTACCTCTTCAGCAATGATTATAATCTCAATTTTGGAAAAAACAAACAGTAGTAACCTTATACAGTACACACCTAGAATTCAAACTGCCTATGATGAGCCCAAAAAGGAAAAAAGCAATAGAAACCTCTCAATTTAAGAATCCTATATTAAATCCATAGCTTAGATGAGCCAAAGCAGTTTGGTTGAAGTGCAGAGTACAGAAGGATGACCACTAATCTGTGCTTTTCTCACTTGGCTCTTTGATTTGAATCTCCAGATTTAGAACTAGATCTGCTTCTCTATCTTCCAGCTTTCAGCTCAAGCCTCAACCTCCAAATCAAATGTTTCATGCTTCAGAGGTGTAATGAAAGGAAAAATGTTAGGTAGGTACCAGCCAATCAGAAAGAAAACTTTGTAACAGTTCCTCTAGCAGAGCAAAAAAAAAAAGGTTCTGAACTTTTCCATAACTGTGTAAAGAATCAGGCAAACTTATTTACATCTCTTGGCTTCTCCAAAGGTTAAAAAGAAGAATGTACTTAAATGGCTGACTCAAAATTCTATCCAGCTTGGGTTTGTACAGGTCACACTGCTATAAACAATAACTTTGACTTCAATGGACATTGCTTTGTCTTCTGAGAAACTCAGACCCTCTCTTCCCTCATATATTAGCCTAGGAACTTTAGTTAAGTCAGTATTTCAGAAAATCTAAAATAAACATGTCTCAAGTCCACGGAAAGTAAGTATATCAACTAAATTTGTCTACCAGGTATCAAGACTCATAATCCATCCTGATCTTTAATCTTGCCCAGCCCCTCTGGGACATGGTAACTGGGACAGACCTTTCTTCATTTTATTACTAAACATTCAGCGTTATCCTCTCCAAGGGTACACTTACATAGATACAGTTTTAAAACCAGAAAATGGGTAAAAAATGTTACCATTCATCTACCACACACTACGATATACATTAGCTCATTTAATCTTCACAGCATCTCTGAAAAGTAATATCATAGGAAACTAAATCCAAGTGAAACTAAATTACTTGCCCAAATTCTCTTATTAAATAAATGAACTAAGGTGCAAACCCATGTATTCTAACTGCAAGTCCATATTTCCTTCTGGATCCAAATGTCTCCCTATACTGTTGGGGCTTTCATTTGCAAAGAGTAGAGACTCAAGAAATCTTTAAAAGATGAGACTCTAATTAAGGAATTAGAATTTAGGATCAAAAATAGTTTGGGAACTTAGTCTCCACATCTCTCATAGAACTCATGATCTCCTTCATTGCATGTCTTCTTCCTATCCATGTGTGTCTCCTCCTATCTAGAAAATCTTCTAAAATGTTCCCATCAGAATCTTATAGACAACTGACAAAATTAACTGGCTAATAACCCAAACTCTGATTCTTACAATGACTTTTGCACATATTGACTTACTGATTAGCCTTTGGTTGGCCTGCCCTTGAGAAAGTATCCACTCTTGGTCCAAGTCCAATCAGTGAGAGCTTCTAAGCAAAATTTCTTTCATTGAGGAAGGGATGTGTGTGGAACTGTCTCAGGCAAAAACACATACTGGATACAGACAGCAATGAATGCCATGCCAGTGTACCCTAAAACTTTGTTAGAGATGTGAGAAATTAGCTAGAGAAAGACAGGGCATCTGATGCCCCTGTTTCCCCTGACATCACACATGTGCCCATCTAGCCATCTCCATGAGTGCTTCCAGACAGCCTGGTTATGTAAGTAGGTTAATGGATGACCTCACACCTTTTGCCTTTGCTGTATTCTGCTTTTTCCTCATCCCAGATCCCTTTAAATCATCTATGTACTTAAAACACATTTGCCCTATCCATAACATAAAGGTGTATTTCTTATGTATGAGCTAATTCAGCATAATATATAAGAATTAATCCTAAAAAACTCTTTATTGATTTCTCTGTTGCCATAGGGTGTCATTGCTTAAACCAATATGCTTGTATAGTCTTTGCCTGAAAGCTGTCTTTGATTTGTTTTGCTGTGAGAAGTAAACCCTCTCTTATAATCTAATGAATACCACAAATCTAAAATGCTAAAGATTGCATCTTTATCTTGATGAATGATATAATATTTTGAGAAATTAGATCAAAACATCTGATTTTGCTAGATTGACAAATGGAGAGTTTATCCTCTCAAATGCTGACCGATGACTCATTTCTCTCTGAAATGATATTGTTCTGATTGTTTAAAGCTTCCCCCCTTAGAAGTGGCATTCCAACATATCACACAGTGTGTGGACAAATAGGTGTGCTTATGTAAGTGTCATTTCCTTCTCCAATATACACACTACTATATATAAAGTAAGTAACTAACAAGGACCTACTGTATAGCACAGGGCACTCAATGCTCTGTAATAACCTATATGGGAAAAGAATCTGAAAAGAATATATTTACATACACACACACACACACACACATATATATATACGATTCACTTTGCTATACACCTGAAACTCACAAAGCATTGTAAATCAATTATACTGCAATAATATATTTTTTTAAAGTGGTCTGCAATTGCAGGCAGGAGAAGGCAATGGCACCCCACTCCAGTGCTCTTGCCTGGACAATCCCATGGACGGAGGAGCCTGGTAGGCTGCAGTCCATGAGGTCGCTGAGAGTTGGACGTGACTGAGCGACTTCACTTTCGCTTTTCACTTTGATGCACTGGAGAAGGAAATGGCAACCCACTCCAGTGTTCTTGCCTGGAGAATCCCAGGGACGGGGAAGCCTGGTGGGCTGCCGTCTATGGGGTTGCACAGAGTCGGACACAACTGAAGCGACTTAGCAGCAGCAACTGCAGGCAAAGTTGCTCCAGCTTGATACAAGTCCTTCAAAGACAGCCATAGGTATGAGTTGTTATTAATAGAATAGGAGCCCTCTAGCAAGGAAGATCTGATGCTGAAAATGAAGCTCCAATACTTTGTCCACCTGATGCAAAGAGCCAACTCATTGGAAAAGACCTAGGTGCTGGGAAAGACTGAGGGCAGGAGGAGAAGCAGGCAACAGAGGATGAGATGGTTGGATGGTATCACTGACTCAATGGACAGGAGTCAAAGAGATAGTGAAAGACAGGGAAACCTGGCAAGCTGCAGTCCACAGGGTCACAAAGAGTCGGACAGGACTTAGTGACTTAACAACAACAAAGCAAGGAAGAGTGCATGGATGATAAAAAGGGACCCAAAGGGTCTGGGCACAGCAGCCATGGATCCATTACAGGCTTCCTCTTGCTAAATCCCAAGACGTGTCTAGTCTTCACTTCACTTTTTTCTCAGAAATATTCCCAATGACCACTCCTTTCTTTTTTTGTTAACTTTCTTTTTCCTTTATTTTCTTTATATAGTATAGTGGACTTACAATGTTTCAGGTATACAGCAAGGTGATTTAGTTATACTGCTGCTGCTGCTGCTAAGTCGCTTCAGTCGTGTCCGACTCTGTGCGACCCCATAGACAGAAACCCACCAGGCTCCCCCGTCCCTGGGATTCTCCAGGCAAGAACACTGGAGTGGGTTGCCATTCCCTTCTCCAGTGCATGAAAGGGAAAAGTGAAAGTGAAGTTGCTCAGTCGTGTCTGACTCCCAGCGACCCCATGGGCTGCAGCCTACCAGGCTCCTCCGTCCATGGGACTTTCCAGGCAAGAGTAGTGAAGTGGGGTGCCACTGCCTTCACATACACATCTATTATTTTTCAGATTATTTTCCTTTATAGGTTGTTTTAAGATATTGACTATAGTTCCCTGTGCTATGCAGGAAATCTTTGTTGCTTGTTGTACCTATTTTTTTAATTATAAATCTGGCATTCTATTCATACTGAGTCAAACAAGTAGAATCAAAATATACATTTTTTTAGTCAAAAATTCATAAGCTTTCTAAAATATATATATATAATGCATATTATTTATATATATGTATACAAATGCTTTTCTACTACCCTTGATAAAGGCTTGAAAAAGAACATCAAAAAAAAGAGATGGAGAAATTAGAAAACATAAACTAAATGTGATGGGAGCACTGAATATGAAATAGAAAAAGTAAAATAAACTAGATAAAAGTAAAATGTCATCATATAGTTCAATTGTTTTTAAACATGGCTGCTCATTGGAAGTTTATCTGGAGCCTTGGAGAAGAAAAGCAATACTTGGGCAATTGTATTTTTAAAAAAATTCCAATATAATTCTTACATGCAGCTGGATTTTAAAAAGTGATTACACATTTTTCTATTAAATGGTAGTTTTGCTGATACAGAATTCTGTTGTTTTTCTGTTGACTAATCATGATTCAATGGTATTAAGTAATACATTAATACTTAATGGTACTAAGTAATAGCTGGACTTCCATGATAGCTCAGTTGGTAAAGAATCCGCCTGCAATGCAGGAGACCCTAGTTGGATTCCTGGGTCAGGAAGATCCACTGGAGAAGGGATAGAATACTGGATACTGGATATCCACTCCAGTATTCTTGGGCTTCCCTTGTGGCTCAGCTGGTAAAGAATCTGCATGCAGTGTGGCAGATATGTGGGAGACCTGGGTTTTTACATAATCACAATAGTAAAAGATGCTTATCAATTTTCACAATCAATAGCCTGACAAAAAAAGAGATAATTACAATTGCAAGCCATAATGAGAACATGATTAACCTAACAATATAAAATAATTGCATAAAATTTGAGAGGTCAAACAGAGAGATGTGGTAGGCCACTCCTTTCTTGAAACAGTCTTTTCCTTTGATTTCTGTGACATTGTTGTCTCTTGATCTTTTCAATGCTCTTGCCCAATTCATTTTGCAAGCTCACCTAACTCGGCTCTGACAATCTATCTTAGAGTTCCTCAAGGCTGTTCTAGGTTCTTTTCCTTCTCTATACTTGTTCTCTCTTTGGTCTCATTCCATGGATTTAATTCTCTCTCATAGGCAGATGTTTTAAATGTTGATATCACCAAAGTGAGGTGAAGTGAAAGTTGCTCAGTCGTATCCGACTTGTGACCCCATGGACTGTAGCCCACCATGCTCCTCTGCCCATGGGGATTCTCCAGACAAGAATACTGGAGTGGGTAGCCATTCCCTTCTCCAGGGGATCTTCCCAACCCGTGGGATTGAATCCAGGTCTCCTGCATTGCAGGCAGATTCTTTACCATCTGAGCTACCAGGGAAGCTCTGATAGCACCAAATCAGATCTTTACTCTGATTTTGAGATATGCAATGAATAAAATGCTCTTCTTTTATTCTAATACCACAAACCAAATATACTCCCAAATCATGGTCATCCCCTAAGAATCACACATCTTTCCTATTTTTTCAGTGCCACCACTGTTCATCAGTCTGTGCAAGTCTGAACCAATGCTATTTCTAAACATTCTACATTGCTCACTTATCTCCTAAATAAATCTGAAACCTGTCCTCTTCAACATCTATCATAACTGCCACTCTAGTCCAAACTTTCATAATCTCTTGCTATATTATTTAATAGCCTATTAACTGGTTCAACCATTCTACTCTCTCTAACCAATCCAGTATACTTTCCCCAGTAGACTGCAATCACTGTGAGGCCAGGCACCATGCTTACATTGTTTCATTAGACAAACTTTATATTTTAAAACAGTTGAAATTAATAGAAAAGTTGCAAAGATAAGACAGAGTTCCCATAAACTCTGCACTCAGTTTCCATTATTAACAACTTACTTTAGATGATACATTTGTTAGAATTAATGAGCCAATATTGATATATTATTACTAACTAAAGCCCATAATTTGTTCATATTTCCTTGTTTTTACTAACATTGTTTTCCATTCCAGTATGCCTTCCTGGATATCACATTTCATTTAGTCATCATGTCCCCTTAGACTGTGACAACTTTTTTTCATCTGTGACAATTTTTCAGACTTTCCTTACTTAAGTGATCTTAACAAGTTTTGAGGGTTGTCAGGTAGTTTGTGAAATATTCTTCTATTTGGATTTATTTGATGTCCTAATATGATTACATTGGGTTAACAGATTTTTTGGATGAGGGGAGGAAGACCACAATGGTAGAGTCATTTGCATCCCATCAAATCAAGAGTACATACTATCAATGAGACTTACATATGACTTAATATAGTTGATGTTGATTATCCTGACTGAGGCGTTTGTATCAAATTTCTGAACTGTAAAGTGATTGTTTCCCTTTTCCATGCTGTATTCTTTGGAAAGAAGTCACAATGTATAGTCCACAATTAAAGGGTACAAAGTTGTACTCCATCTCTGAGGGTGGGGTAGCTACATAAACTACTTGGAATTCTTCAGTTCAGGAGACATAACTTTCTTTCTTTCTTTTCTTCTCTCTCCCTTTCTTTTATCATATTAGTACAAACTCACAGACACTTTACACTTTAGGTTATAATCCAATACTACTTTATTGTTGTTCAATGTTTCCAACTTTGGCCATTGGGAACTGTTTCAAGTTGACTTCTGTGCCCCTTAGATATATTCCCATCACTGTATTTTGTTTCCTTTCTCTTTGAGCACTTTCGTACTTCCTGACACTCTAAGATGTAACTTATTCTGTATATTTCTGCTGCAGTCCTAGAATCAGCTATTTCTCCAAGAAGCCCTGATTTCTTGTATCATAGAATGGCATTAGAAACAAAGATCTAAGAGTCTGATGTGCTCATGATGACTGAAATGTCCTTACTTCCAGGCTTTTTCCTCTGACAGAGCAAGGGCATATATGTATGTATCCTAACTAGTGCTTATGTACATATATATAAACATTTTTTTATGTAACCATCTATATCAATAGTAGGCTAAACATGAGTTCATACTCATGTCTCCAACTCTCATCCATGGCCACAGGGATCATTATGGTATTCCCCCTATGCTTATCTGTAATCCACTCCCACTGCGACAGTGAAAACCCCGGCTGCCACTAGCTATCATCCATTTAGTACTCAATTGTTCATTCCACTATACCTAGATAGAATTATCAGACTTTTTAACCCATACTAGAGTACAGTGCTTATGTGCACTTTCTGTTGCTTTCAGTCTTACAGACTCCATTAATTCCCAAAGCTACTTAGGTCAGTATCTTTATCTCTCACCCTCCAAGATTAAATTTTTATCATCATTCTTACCGTATGTTAACACCATTCCTACTGTAGAGTAAGTGACTAACAAGCAATTGTTGTCTGGTTGCAAGAACAAAAGAATTTAATTATAAAACTTTCAGCTGCTTAAGAGAGGAGACAAAGAAAAGGGGGAAGGAGGAAGAGAGAAGGAGAGGAGGAGAAGACAAAATAGAGTTTGAATCCATGCTCTACCACTAATTATGATTTGTGCTAAGTTATTTAATGTCTCAGAAACTCAGTTTCTTCATCTGTATCATAGGGTTATTGATAACCTAAAAGAATTGTTGTAAGGAAATATGAGAAAATGTACATAAGTTGTCTGGAAGAACATGAATTCTGAGTAGTAATTATATTCTCAACATTAGTTCCTTTCCATTCTTGGAGATTTCTAGAGTCATCAAAGTCCACATCAGGGGTTCCAAGAAGTACCTCATCATGAAAATCACTTCCTTGTCCATCTGATCCCTGAAGTTCCTTCTAGAGGGTCTGAGTATTGTATTTATAGTGAGGATTTCAGCTTAAATGCATGTTTGGAAGAGGAAAACACTGATCCATTTTCTAAGGGAACAACGAACAGCAATAATATTAACAGCTACCAAAATTTTAACAATAGCTGTGCTTCAGGAATTGTGCTGAGTCCTTTGAACATAAGTCTCACTGTGATCTTCCTTGGAAGATGCCATTTTTAACTCTTATTCAAAAATGAAGAAACTCACCTATATTTCAATCACTGCACTAGTACTACAAACCACTCAGAGATTACTATGTGGTGGTGAAGTTCAGCAGGCCTAAAAATTGGGGATATAGAGCATAAATGTGATGTGGATATTTTCAGTAACTACATTTGCTATTATAGTTACTTTTCACTCATTTGGAATATATTAAACATCTGTACAACATAATAGAATTGAGCTCATCTTAAGTCTGCCATTCTATGATCTCAGGCCAATTATTTAATTATGCCCAGCCTTGGTTTGACTGTTCACTTAAGGTTTAAAATTCCATTGTTCTGAGCAGGTGTTGAGAATGTCTTCTCAAGATGGACATGACTATATGTTACTTATTTTCAAATTCATAGTCAAAGTCCCTCTTTCCTGCTCCTGCCCCTAAATTATTTGCAGAAACAGTTTGCTGTCCCTACCCTTAAAACAGTCTCAAATCATACCTTTGCTACTGATGCCTCTTGTTGCATGTTCCTCTCATAATTAAAATAGAATTTCATTTTACACAGTGAACTCTGGTTGGAATGCAACTAACCCAAAAGCAACGTTGCACTCTCAGTCTGCCAGGCATAATGCTGAGTGCTTTAAAGGCATCATACTATCCTAGTCCTCCTACCAACCCTGTGATATATTATAGATATGATCTTCCTTTTACAGATGAAAGAAACTACAAACACACATAACCCATGTGCAGACTAGCTTCAGAGACCTTTTGCAAATTGTCCAGCAAGTAGGTAGCAGTGCAGCTTTCTGAATACCTGACTCTAAAATCCCAGCTTTTGTACAGTGAGATAGGGGATGATTTACATAAAAAGTGTGAACTAAGAAGAGCATGGAACCAAAGTTACAGAGCTGGTGAATGGTAAAGCAAAACTGTACATTAACTGTGCAGGGAGTACTGGATCCTCTAATGTTATATACCGTAAGGGAAGTTACTATTAGTACTTCTATCTTTCAAAGGAGGAAGATGAAATTGATAAGTCTAAGAGGTTTGTCAAATGTGGCCCTGATCCCTACCCATGTAACTTCTTATTCCCAAGTTTTCAACTTGGAAAAATTTATTTGAAACAAACAACAAACAAACAAACAAGTTGGAATTCACTAGAGCTGAATCACTGTGGGCCTAGAGACCTACGTTTTTAAAAGGTTCCCCAGGTGATATATTCCCAAGTATATAAGCATCAGACAAATTCGGATCTGCCTGATAGTGAGGTCGGCCTCATTTATACTAGTACAACTCTAGGCCAGTGTTGTTTCCTCAACTGAGTAGCCTATTTTAAAGTACTGGAGGGAATTCCATGATAGTCCAATGGTTAGGACTTGGTGCTTTCACTGTTGAGGCCCAGTTTTGATCCCTAGGTTTGGGAACTAAGATCCTACAAGCAGTGCGGTACTTCCAAAAAATATAGATAAGTAAAAAGAAATAAAATACTGGAAATATCTCTCTCTCCCCTTCCCACTTCTCTTTCTCTCTCTCTGTCTTTGCAAACATGGACTTCCAAAACTCATCTGTACCTTGAGTGACAAGAACATTCTCTCTTCAAACAAGATCTGAGTCCCTTACTCTGAGCAATGGAGATGCAGAGGAGGGCCTTGCCCTCAGGCCCTTGATATCAGTGCCATGTCTATAGACTGCTTACAGATTTTTTTTAATCTGAGATAGATTATAAAGGTTACAAGGCTTGCTTGGTGGTGATCTCTTTACCCTACTCCATCCACTGCCACTCACCTAACAACCAGCACACATATCATTATATCCCTGTCCTCAGGAAAGTCACTTCAAGCAGTCATTTTTTTTTTTTTCCTTAGTCAAAAATACACCCTACCTGAGAGGTATTTATAACTTAACTTTCACTTACTCTCATCTTTTCATGATCCATTTATTGAGTAAATCAAAAATATACTTTGAATACTATTATGTTCCAGGTGCTATTTTAGGAGTTGGGGAGATATCCCTAACTCTACAATGTTATGGTGCATGCATGTGCACATGCACGCGTGCGCGCGCGCACACACACACACACGCGAGCTTTAGCCATGGCTTCTCAGTAAGAAGTCCCACATAGATAGAGTTCCATTTTCTATACCTTTCTTGAATTCTCCCCTTTCTTCTATATCTGAACTAATAAATGATGGATCTTATCTCTCACTGGAAAATAAGCCAACCAAATGGATTAATCTCAGTTATGGCATCAATTACTTGGTATGAAGTACTAAGTCACTACTCCCAGATAACCTACATTTAATAATCAATTTCTTGTATCTGAATTTCCTGCACCATGATAAGATATGGGAAGCATCTGGCACCCAAGGAGACTTTCAAGTCTTCTCAAACCACTATAATATGCAGCCAGCTCCTCATTCCTTAAATCCATGGAAAATTAGTATCTGCAAGAATCTTATTCCTTCCAACCCAGAAATCACAAAGTTGATGGCTGTATTCTGAGTCATCATATATAGTTTCACCTCATTTATATTTCTGCATAAATTTGAAGCTGTTTTAATGTGCTCTTTCTACAGTTTTTCCCTTGTCCTTTTGGTTAAATAACTAATCCACACACCCAAGTGTGGAAAATTGGAAATTGTAAAGGGTTTGGTTCTCCTTGACTCTGTAATAGGATATAAAATCAGGGCACTGACATAACTAGTCCCCTGACATGAACCCACTCAGGAGAGAATGTTTTTAAAGGAATGCACCCACCCCCTTCAACTTTCCAGAGATAGCAGCCCCCCAACTCTGAGTATGTTTTCTAGATCGATTCCTAAGAATAGGACCCCACAGAAAATCAAGAGTAAATGCTGCAGGCCACCTGAGAGGCAACAGGAGTAGGAAAGCCACCAATGGGGAGAGAAGATTCTACAAGAAGATAGGGTGCAATCAAGGCTAATTGTGTGTGCCTGTTATTATACTCTGCAGAGTAAAAGCCAAAGTGGCCTGCAAGGCCTAATAGGAGCCACCCATTCTTCCAGTTACCTATCTGTCCCCTTCTGTCTCACACTTCTTCTTGCCCACTCTGCTCCTGCCAGGGTTCACTCCCCAGTCCTCCAGAAGACAGGACATGCCCTTTACATGTGCTGTTCCTGCTGCCTGAGGCTTTCTTTACCAACTGTGCCCAGATCTCACCCCAGTGCTCTCTAACCTCCATCCTTGCTTTAGTATTTTCTATTATAGGGTTTCCCTCTAACTCACCGTGTTTGTGTGTGTGTGTGTTTAGACTCTGTTGTGTCTGACTCTTTGCAACCCCATGGTCTGTAGCTTGCCAGGTTCTTCTGTCCATGGAATTTCCCAGGCAAGAATACTGGAGCAAGTTGGCATTTCCTACTCCAAGGGATCTTCCTGACTCAGGGATCAAACCTATGTCTCTTGCACACTCACTGTGTATTTTACTTAAGCTTATTTGTGTATTTTCAATCTCAACTCAGAGAATGCTGGGAGGGGTTCTGTCAGTTTGCTTTATTGCTTTTTCTTACCAACAACTTGAACAGTGCTGAGCACAGATCACACGCTCAATAAGAATTTTTTGAATAAACAAACAAATAAGTATGCTATGAGTGACCCTGCAACCATGATTATGTTTAAAACAACAACAATGGAACTTAATTTAGTGTTTTATCTCTTCTGGTGCTAACAAATGTGAGCTTTTAAGTGTCAAATGGACAGGACATTGACCAATATTAAATGATACTAGAAAAAAAATCTACCCTCTTTCCATTTCTTCTGATTACATCAAAAATAAGACGCTTGTCAAGCCTCAGGCTTAGATCTGCAATTAAAATTGTTTTAATTGCAATCTAAATTGTTTTCATTGCTTTTTAATTTTTATTGCCAGGTAATCCAATGATAAAATTTCTTTTTTTAAAATTTTCATTTGTGAAAAGAAGAGAAGAAAAAAAGAAAGAAAAAGGGGGAGGAAGGAATGGAAAAAGAAGGAAGGAGGGAAAGACAGAGAGGAAGGGAGAATAAAAGAGAAGGAAAGAGAAAAAAGATGGATTGATTGATGGATGAATAGAAACAGCTTAGGTGGTGCATAGATTTTGGAAAATAATGATAAAGATGGTATAGCAATTATTAGTATTTTGGAAGCACATTTCCTTGTGAATACATACATTCTATCCCTGGGAGAATGCGGTAGGTATGTACTCTGGATACTAATATCTGCTAGCAGTAGCAGCCCAGGATTCTGGGTTGAACACACACACTGTGTGGAATTCCTCCAAACAGATGCTCTGGGATAGCCCCTGAGTGCCAGTCAGGTACTGGGAAGGTTACAGGAAAAGAGAATAAATTATTAAAAGGAAAAAAAAAAATTTAAACTCTTGACAGTCTCTTCTGTTAGGTGGCAATGGATGTTTTTAGAAAATGGTGACAGTAGAGCAGAACTGTGCAAATCCTGGGGGGGTGGGGGGGCTGCTTCAAGGAGAGCCCTAGAGGAGGTCTGCCATTTCGTCGTGCCAGTGAGTGACGTTGTGGAGCTCACTGCCAATCAGCTGTGTGTTTCATCCCCTCCATCGTCTGTACAAGAACACTGACAGGCCCCTGGCCCTGTCTGACCTCATCATAGCCTCCAAATACAGCACAGAATCGTGCTGATTGCTGACTCCCCTAGGGAACATAGACTTAATGCATCTCGAGTGAGAAAACTTGTCATTCTTTAAAAAAAAAGGGGGGGGGGCACAGACATATTTGATCTATAAAGAAATAACAACAAAACAAACCACATCCTTCTTATCTTTCCTTGAGCATTTGAATGCAATTTGTTTTCATTTTTATATTTTAAGGGGAAACCGTGGGAGATCTGATGGTTAGAATAGAAATGAAGTATAGAGCATATTGCTTTTTTTTTCTGTCCTCCCCCACAGAGCTGGCAGGATGAATGTCTTTGCCTTCAGCTCTGAAATTTGTATTCTCTACTATCTGAGAACAAAATGCAGGCTAATGTCCATTCTGCTGCCTTTTCCCTCATTTTGTTTATCCTGGCAAGGTAGAATTTTGAAGAAAGATGAAATGCATTAATCTTTATCTAGCAATTTATTTCTCCCCTGTTTAAATCCTTTAAAAAGCATATTAGTATAAGTGACCCTGCATTTCTTTCAAAAATCTACATCCTTCTCAGGCCTTTTCAAACTAAACAGGTCACTGAGCTGAATTCAGTCTCATAGGATTATTTCTCATCCTTCTTTCCAGCTGTACCAGACAGCACCTCTTCATGCCTTGGAGAATCTTTGTGTGGGAAGGAGGCAATGGGCTTGGAAGCCATAAATCATCCCAAGATTTGACTTCCCTGTGGGATCTCTTGAAAAGGACTTCTGATACAACAAGGAACATCTTCTATCACTGATTGTGAAGGATGAGGCATGATGTTTTTAAAGAAATCTGTGGTTTTCCTTACAAACATCATGTCAGCCTCAAATTAAACTAAATGCATCTTCTGTCAGTCCTAAACATTCAATGATACTGGCGATGACTTAGAATTACATTTTGAAAAGAAAGAAGGCCATTTGATTTACAACTGGAATAAAGCAAATATAAAGTTATAGTAAGAGTATGAGAAAACAGCCAATCTGGCCTCTAATAATCCCTTGAGTCCCTTTTGACACCTTTACCCTGTGTGTAACCTTGGCCCCAACCCAACAAAATTCCCTTAATGAATATTGCTTCATGGCTCAAGATTTTGCTCAGGATTGCCTATGATCTGGAATGTTTTTATGCTGCCTAACTCTGCATTTTATTCTTGGAAAATTTCTCCTGCCTTCAAGAATCATTGTAAGCACCAGTGTCTCATGGAGCTGGTAATGATAATGTCTAGCATGTGTTGAATATTAATGTTATGGTGAACTATTTATATGATTACCTCATTTAAAGTTAATATCACTACCATGAGATATTAATAGATATTGTTATTCCTACTTTCAGATGACCAATCCCAGAAGAAATCAAGAATTAACACTATAGACCTAAAAAAAAAAAACAAAACTATAGACCTAAGAGGGAAAAGTATAACATGAAATTAGTATATTCTTCTAGTATGTAGGTTTTTAAAATTTCCTCTCAGTAATTTTTAACTTTCTAGATGAAAATCGTAAAATACTTCTCTAGATTTGATTATATGTGTTTTTTGAATGCTATTATAAATTATATTTTTATTAAATTTAATACTTGAGATGTTTATTTGTATAGAGAGAAATGCAATAAATCTCTATACATTGATACTGTATTTACCAAACTTACAGAGGGATTAAATAATTCACCAAGTTTACATAGTGAGTAAATTGCAAGGTTGGGATCAAACCAATGTCTATTGCCCCAAATAGCTTTCCCAAGCCATTCATGAAAACATTCATCTATTCAAATCCTCTACCAGATAGAGTAATACCTTACTGTCCCACAAATTCTTTCCCTTTCTGTTTGGCATTCCATAACATTCTACTTGGTAACAATGATTTATATGTTTCCCTCTTCCTTCTCACTATCTAGAGGTCCTATCTATATTCTTCAGAAATTCACCACTTCCAGAGAGATTTCATATGCCATAGAGCAAGAATATTCATGTTTGAGCTGGAAAACTCATGGCTGGAAAACTCATGGCCTCTCATGTGGACATAGCATGTTTTACAGCATCTCACTAGATGTAGACGTAGCAACTGACCCATTGTTGTGACAGGTAAAAAAAAAAAAAAAAAAAAGAAGTCACCAGACCTTGGCAAGTGTTCCCCAGGGAACAAAACTGTCCTTGTTCAGAACCACTGTCAGAAGGGAATCCAATCTTCCTTCTAAATCCATTGGTGGGAGTATTTCTAAGATAATCCTACCACCTTGCCAGTGATTATTTCAGGAAAGAACATGTGACCAAATTTGGGCTAATGAGACCAGAGTTGAGGTCTACTGTGGTTTTTCTGGGAAAGTTTTTTTTTTTTTTTTTTTTTAAAGAGTTCAAAGACTATCATCTCTCTCTCTCTCTCCTCTGAGCTTCTTAGATACAGGTGGGTCTGGAGCTGCTACAGCCATCTTGTATACCAGCCTGAGGATACATATAGTACACAGGGTATTTTATTCTTTTTGATGTGATGGTAAATGAGTTGTTTCATTAATTTCTATTCCTGACCTTTGGGGGTTAATGTATAGTAATGTGAGAGAGTCTATGTATTAATTTTTTATCCTGCAACTTTATCAAATTCATTGATGAGCTCTAGTAGTTTTCTGCTGGCATTTTTAGGATTTTCTATGTATAGTAACAAGTCATCTACAGTGACAGCTTTAATTCTTCTTTTCCAATTTGGATTCCTTTTATTTCTTTTTTTTTCTCTGATTGCTATGGCTAGGACTTCCAAAACTACATGGTATAAAAGTGGCTACAATGGACATCCTTGCCTTACTCCCAATCTTAGAGGGAATACTTTTAGCTTTTCACTATCAAGAATGATGTTGGCTGTAAGTTGGTCACATATGGCCTTTATTATGTTGAGGTAAGTTCCTTCTATGCCCACTTTCTAGAAAGCTTTTATCATAAATGGGTGTTGAATCTTGTCAAAGGCTTTTTCTGCGTCTATTGAGGTGATCATAAGGTTTTTATTTTTCAGTTTGTTAATGTGGTATACCACACTGATTGATTTGTGGATATTAAAGAATCCTTGTGTCCATAGAATAAATCATGGTGTATGATCCTTTTCATGTATTGTTGGATTCAGTTTGCCAGTATTTTGTTGAGTATTTTTGTGTTTATGTTCATCAATGATAGTATCCTGTAATTTTCTTCTTTTGTGTTCATTGTCTGATTTTGATATCAGGGTGATGGTGACCTCATAAAATGAGCTTTGGAATGTTCCTCAGCACTACATCCAAAATAATAAAATACCTAGGAATAAAGCTATGTGAGGAGACAAAAGACATGTACTCTTCAAACTATAAGACACTGATGAAAGAAATTGAAGATGACACAAACAGACGGAAAGATATACCGTGTTCTTGGATTGGAAGAATCAATATTGTCAAAATGACTATACTACCCAAAGCAATCTACAAAGCCAATGCAATCTCTGTCAAATTACCAATGGCATTTTTTACAAAATTAGAACAAAAAAATTATAATTTACATGAAAACACAAAGACCCTCAAGTAGCCAAAGCAATCCTGAGAAAGAAAAACTGAGCTGGAAAAATCAGACTCCCTGACTTCAGACTATACTACAAAGTTACAGTCATCAAAATAATATGGTACTGGTACCAAAACAAAAATATACATCAATGGAACAGAATAGAAAGCCCAGAAGTAAACTTATGCACCTATGGTCAATTACGATATGATGAAGGAGGCAAGAATATACAGTAGAGAAAAGATAGTCTCTTCAATAAGTGGTGCTGGGGAAAATGGACAGCTACATGTAAAAAGAATAAAATTAGAATGCTTGCCAACACTATACACAAAAATAAACTCAAGATGAATCACAAACATAAAAGTAAGGCTGGACACTATAAAACAGAAGGAAAAATGGGCAGAACACTCTTTGACACAAATCACAGCAATATCTTTTATGATTTACTTCCTAGAGTAATGAAAATAAAAAAAAAATAAGTAAATGGGACCTAAATAAACTTAAAAGCTCCTATACAGCAAAGAAAACTACAAACACATTGAAAAAACAACCCACCGAGAAAACATTTACAATGGAGCCAATACCTTTGAGACGGAAATGGCAACCCACTTCAGTGTTCTTGCCTGGAGAAAAAGAGATTAATCGCCAATATATATGAACAGCTCATATAACTCAACCTCAAAAAAAGTAAACAATTCAATCCAAAAAATGAGCAGAAAATCTCAACAGACATTCCTCCAAAGAAGACATACAGATAGCCAATAGGCATATGAAAATATGCTCAACATCACTAATTATCAGAGAAATTAAAATTAAAACTATTGAGTTGGCCAAAAAGTTTGTTGGGTTTTTTGTAAGATGCTATGGAAAAACCCAAAAGAACTTTTTGACCAACCCAATATAATGGCGTATTACATCAGACTGATCAGAATGGCCATCATCAATATGTCTATGAATAGTAAATGCCAGAGAGAGTGTGGAAAAAGGGAAACCCTCCTACACTGTTGCTGGGAATGTAAATTGGTACAACCACTATGAAGAACAGTATGGAGGGTCTTTAAAAAATTAACATATAATAATATATAATATATAATAGAACTACCATATGATCTAGCAATCTCACTCTAGGGCAGATATCCAGAGAAAACCATAATTAGAAAAGATACAAGCACCCCAACATTCATTGCGGCACTACTTCCAGTAGCCAGAACATGAAAGCAACCTAAATGTCCATGACAGAGAAATGGATAAAGAAGATGCGGTATGCATATATATATATACCATGGAATATTCTTCAGTCATAAAAAGAATAAAATAATGCTATTTACAGCAACATGGATGAACCCAGAGATTACTATACCAAGTGAAGTCAAAAACAAAGACAAATATCATTTAACATCACTCATATTTGGAATCTAATTTTAAAAAGTGATACAAATGAATTTATTTGCAAAACAGAAACCTACCTACAGATATCAAAAACAAACTTATGGTTACCAAAGAAGAAACATGAGGGAGGGGGATAAGTAGGAGCCTGGGATTGAAATATGCACACCACTGTATATAAGATAGATAACCAATAAGAACCTACTGTATAGCACAGGGAACTCTACTCAATATTCTGTGATATCCTATATGAGAAAAGAATCTGAAAAAAAAAAGAGCATATGTACATGTATATAGTAATCACTTTGCTGTACACCTGAAACTAACAAAACATTGTAAATCAACTATAGTGCATTATAATTTTAAAAATACATATGGTAGAACAGCAGAGTTTCCCAGTAGTCTCCTGCAGAAAAGCAGACAGAGCCACTGGATTAAGTCTTCTGGGTATATGAGAGAAGGAATTTGCTAACAGCTTAAATTAGTTTATAATGGGATTTCTTCCCTTCCATTTCTCCCTCCCTTCCTTCCCCTCTCCCTCCCTCCCTCCCTCCTTCCACTTAGTTTATAAAACTGGGTTACACTCTCAAAATGTTGGCAATATTTTCACTCCCTTAAATGAAGCACCCCTTCATTTCCTACCATTTTTCTCATTCTCCTTCTACTTAGGCACTCACTCCAGTGTTTTAAATATATAATCACCAAATCCATCTTTACAGATTTACTTAGATATACAAGTAAACTTAAAATTGGTGATATGTGTGTGCTGATTTCCTTCTTTTTCAACTTTGTTCCATGATGGTACATGTATGTGTGTGTATATATGTATGTGTGTGTGTGTGTATATATATATGCTTATGTATATACACATATATATATTTCCTTATATGACATCCTACCACATGAGCATATTAGATTTTCTTATTCCATTTTATAGTGAAGACCACTTACGTTTTCCTTACCCTAATTTTTACCTTAATTCTTAAATGGGCACCATTGTTTATGTCTCACTATCAACCTGTGATATACATGGAGAGGTTGTGACACTAACTCATAGGATATTTACATACTTACTTTAAGTGAGCACTGACCTATTTTTTCCTCCAGAGTTGACCCCTCCATCATAATTTCCACAGCAGTTCATGAGTATTTCTATTTAATTGTATCCTCAATAACACTTGCTACGTTTTATCTTTCTTAATTTTTGTAACATGATCCTTGTAACATGATATCTGATTAGTTTAATTTGTAATTCTGAGGGCATTTATCAAGGTGTATACTCATTTATATATTTAAGATAATACCTACTTTAGGGAATTGTCATTAGTATTTTAAAAATCAATATATATAAAACATAATTTTTGGTAGTATAGTATTAGCTATCACTCTTATAATCAATGTTTTCATGATTATTATATATTAGCTATTTAATCTCTTTCTGTGAACTGTTTGTACATTTTCCCTAAAATTTTATTACTTTCCTGTTGTTTACTTACTCCAAATATTCTTTTATATTATAGATATCTATCCTTTGCCTGTTTAAATGTTCAAAATATCACTTTTAAAACTTGTCACAAAGCTGGTTACTTTGCCTATGGAGTAGCTCAGAATTGTGTAATTTGTGTAATTTGAATGCAGGCAAGTTCATCAATTTTTCTTCTTGCAAGTATTTTTCATTTTAAGTGTTACTAAAGAATTCTCTCATTATCCCAAGATGACAAATATTTTCTATGTTTTTCTTATTGGCTTTATAATTAATCATTTGGGCCTCTAATCCAATTGGAATTCAGGATCAAGATGGAGGTAGAATTTTGTTTTTATGGTTTTCAAAATAGTGGGCCTATTTTTCCAATATCATTTCTTCAAACATCCATTCTTTGCCCTGATAATGTCTGATGCCTCTTATTCATTTGTGGGTCTAATCCTAGGTTTTCTATTTTATTCCATATTAGTTGGTTCTTGGGTTAGCAACACAGTTTAACTATGCCTTTGTACTAGATTTTCATATCTGCTTTCTTCAAAGCTGCTCTTTTCTTTCTTCCTAAAAGTGAGAACGCTAAACTTTCTGTTGAGATTTTTTAAGTCTTAATGGTTACCTTATGCTTTGCTTCTTAGCCTCCCTGTTATCAATAAAAATTAGCAAATGCACCAAAGGGAAAGTTGGCTTTCCTATTTCCTCAAGTCCTGACTATCATCTCAGCTCTTCAGTTCTTTCAAACATGTTTCCCATTGTTTGAAGAATTAGAAGAGGAATTAGTCTAGAAGAACTAGTCTTCTTAGTTGTTACTGTGAGAAATTTGACCTGTAGTTGCTCATCTAGCATACCCCAAAAAATTGATTTAAAAAAATTATAGATCCTTTCATCAGCAATATTTCTGAATTCTCTTATTCATTCCATTATGTCTTCATGTCAATGGTCATCTTTACTCCCTTCTGTCCCCTACTGGGTTCTCCTGTGGGAGATAAGGGTGAGTGTTCAAGATGTTTACTGGAGAATCAATAACAATGAATGGAAAGAAAAGGGATCAGCAGAGAGAGGAGAGAGAAGTTGAACTGCACACCAAACAGAGCCTCAGCCATCTCAGTGGGAGTTCTGAAATGAATGCTGACCAGAACTGTCCCCATGTCCTGTTATATTGGGTCAAAATAGCCAGGCCTTTATACACTGCTTTGTTGAATGACCAGATAACAGGAGCTCTCAGAAGGATATGACATTGGGGGAGAAATTTCTCTGCCAAAGAACTGGACTCTGAAGAGCAGAGGACAGGGGACCATAAGCCAACTGCAGCCCATGCAGCTGGGTGCAGGTCCTTTCATAAAGGGGAATCTGAGCAGCCCATCTCTATGTTTACCACACCTTGTAAGTCACATATATGCATCATATGTACATATACAGCGATGCAGGAGGAGAGAGAGAGAGAGAAAGAGCTCATTAATTCAGTGCTCTGTTTATCAGTAAAAATGGTAGCAAGCATTCTTGTCATATTCCTGCCCTTAAAGGGAATATGTTCAGAGTTTCTTCATTTATTTCCTGAGACCTTTGTTGGATAACCTTTATCAAGCTTTACCTTCTATTTCTGGGTTTCTAAGACTTTTTTTACTTTAATTTTTTAACAATAATAAGTGTTGAACTTTCAGTTGCTTTACTTGTGTCTATTCATATAGTCTGGACATATTCCCTTTAAGGGCAAGAATATGACAAGAATGCTTGCTACCATTTTTACTGACTAACAGAGCACTGAAGCATTGGTTAATGAGCTCTAGAACTAACACCCAAAAAAGATGTCCTTTTCATTACAGGGGACTGTAAATGCAAAAGTAGGAACCCAAGAGATGCATGGAGTAACAGACAAATTTGGCCTTGGAGTACAGAATGAAGCAAAGGCTAACAGAGTTTTGCCAAGAGAACACCCTGGTCATAGCAAACACACTCTTCCAAAAACACAAGAGAAGACTACACATGGACGTCACCAGATGGTCAATACCGAAATCAGATTGAATAGATTCTTTGCAGCCAAAGATGGAGAGGCTCTACATAGTCAGCAAAAAAAAGACTGGGAGCTGACTGTGGCTCAGATCATGAACTCCTTATTGTCAAATTCAGACTTAAATTGAAGAAAGTAGGGAAAACCACTAGATCATTCAGGTATGACCAAAATCAAATCCCTTATGGTTATACAGTGAAAATGACAATTCAAGGGATTACATCTGATAGAGTGCCTGAAGAACTATGGACAGAGGTTTGTGACATTGTACAGGAGGCAGAGATCAAGACCCTCCCCAAGAAAAAGAAATGTAAAAAAAGGCAAAATGTTTGTCTGAGGAGGTCTTACACATAGCTGAGCAAAGAAGAGAAGTGAAAGGCAAGGGAGAAAAGGAAAGATATGCCCAATTGAATGCAGAGTTCCAAAGAATAGCAAGGAGAGATAAGAAAGCCTTCCTCAGTGATCAATGCAAAGACATAGAGGAAAACAATAGAATGGGAAAGACTAGAGATCTCTTGTATGGCAAAAACTACTACAATATTGTAAAGTAATTGGCCCCCAACTAAAATAAATAAATTTATTTAAAAAAAAAGAAACAAGAAAATGAGAGATACCAAAGGAACGTTTCATGCAAAGATGGGCTCGATAAAGGACAGAAATGGTATGGACCTAAGAGAAACAGAAGATATTAAGAGGTGGCAAGAATACACAGGAGAACTATACAAAAAATATCTTCATGACCCAGATAATCATGATGGTGTGATCACTCACCTAGAACCAGACATCCTGGAATGTGAAGTCAAGTGGACCTTAGGAAGCATCACTATGAACAAAGCTAGTGGAGGTGATGGAATTCCAGTTGAGCTATTTCAAATCCTAAAAGATGATGTTGTGAAAGTGCTGCACTGAATATGTCAGCAAATTTGAAAAACTCAGCAGTGGCCACAGGACTGGAAAAAGTCAGTTTTCATTCCAAACCCAAAGAAAGGGAATGCCAAAGAATGTTTAAACTACTGCACAATTGCACTCATCTCACACGCTAGCAAAGTAGTGCTCAAGATCCTCCAAGCCAGGCTTCAACAGTATGAGAACCGTGAACTTCCAGATATTCAAGCTGGATTTAGAAAAGGCAGAGGAGCCAGAGATCAAATTACCAACATTTGTTGGATCATCAAAAAAGCAAGAGAGTTTCAGAAAAATATCTACTTTTGCTTAATTAACTATGCCAAAGCCTTTTTCTGTGTGGGTCACAACAATCTGTGGAAAATTCTTAAAGTCCAGGAAGGGGAACACCTGTAAACCCATGGCTGATTCATGTCAATGTATGGCAAAAACTATTACAATATTGTAAAGTAATTAGCCCCCAACTAAAATAAATAAATTTATTAAAAAAAAAAAAAAAAAAAGAGATGGGAATAGCAGACCACCTGCCCTGCCTCCTGAGAAATCTGTATGCAGGTCAAGAAGCAACAGTTAGAACTGGACTTGGAACCACAGATTGGTTCCATATCAGGAAAGAAGTATGTCAAGGCTGTATATTGTCGCCCTGCTTATTAAACTTATATGCAGAGTACATCATGTGGTGTGCTGTTCCAAGTCACTTCAGTCGTGTTCAACTCTTTGTGATCCTATGGACTGTAGGCCACCAGGTTCCTCTGTCCATGGGATTCTCTGGGCAATAATACTGGTGTGGGTTGTCATGCCCTTCTCCAGGGGATCTTCCCTACCCAGGGATCAAACCTGTGTCTCTTATGTCTCTTGCATGGGCAGGTGGGTTCTTTACCACTAGCGCCACCTGGGAAGCCCCATATTATATCATAATATATTTATATTCTATGAAACTGAAGTGAACGTGTTAGTCACTCAGTCAAGTCTGACTCTTTTGTGACCCCGTGGACTATAGCCCATCAAGCTCCTCTGTCCATGGAACTCTCCAGGCAAAACCCAGGGATTGAATCTGGGTCTCCCACATTGCAGGCAGACTCTTTACTGACTGAGCCACCAGGGAAGGCCTATTCTATTCTATATGCTTCACATATATCTTTTAGATATAGATAGATAGATACATACATACATAGATACATAGATACATAATAGATAGATACACAATACTTGCCAGTTATGCTTATTTCTCTGTGGAGCATATTCTCAGAGATCCTAGAACATCCATTCTAGTAGTGAAATTCCTGACCTACCTTGTCTTGATGTCTTCTGAGATAGTTTCTCAATTTAATCTTTCAGTATATTAGTTCATATTATAGCTTAGCTTTTCCTTTTTATATCTCCCTTACCTTGCTCATAAGCATCTCCTGACCCCAGGGAATCTCCTAACAGCTCAGTCTCAAAAAGTACTTTTTCAGGTCCTCAGTATCTGTCCAACACTGTCCAGGCCGTGGGGACACAAAAAAGAAATGACTCTTTCTCTCAAATACTAGAAGGAAAAGGAGATGTAATCAATTAATAGGAAACAAAGATGTCTTAAAATACAAGTAATAGAAATTTGACCTGTTTGACTAGAATTTGACTTTTCTGGGGTCTTCCACTCTCTTTTATATTTAATTGGTCCTCTGCTAGTAGATGGAAGGAATAGGAATTAGGGAGAAGAATGCTCTGGGACAGATCAGCGTGTCTGCAGTTCATGATGTGAGCATCTATCCACTGCCATTCAGTTTGCATGCTGATATGAGCTTGTTGCCCATGGCGGGGATTGGGCTGGGATTGTTATTTCTCTCTTCCATGACAGCTATTATGCAGATTACCTACTAGAGAGAAAAGGTCATGACTAGAAAACTATTTCTAGCAATTTCCAATGTCCCGTTAGTCCTCTCGAATTGTAGTCTACTTTTTATTCTCAAATCCTTCTCTTGGTCTTCAGCATCCCTCCTTCCACAGACATATGTCCAGAGGCCAAGTCATCCTTTCTGAAAGTGTTTCATGATGTTTTGATTTTATTTGGTAAACTTGCTTTGAAGCACACTAACCTTCTTTTCCCTTTTATGGAAATTTCTAGGGAGGGAAGGAAGTCTCTACTTGTTTTCCAACTGGTCTAGAAGAGGATGTCAAATTTCTATTACTTGTATTTTAAGACATCTTTGTTTCCTATTAATTGGTTACATCTCCTTTTCCTTCTAGTATTTGAGAGAAAGAGTCATTTCTTTTGTGTGTCCCCAGGGCCTGGACAGTATTGGACAGACACTGAGGACCTGAAATGGAATGAATGTTATGGCTTTTATTAAGGCACTGTGTGTGTGTGTATGCTTAGTCGTGTCCAACTCTTTGTGACCCCATGGACTATAGCCTGCCAGGCTCCTCTGTCCATGGGATTCTCCAGGCAAGAATACTGGAGTGGGTAGCCATTTCCTTCTCCAAGGAATTTATGAAGGCTAATGACCTGGAATCCCTGCTGTTAGGAAGCTTAGTGTTTAGCAGAGGTGAAGAGCAAGAGAAATTTATATGAGTCTTTTTTATTGATTCTTAGTGGTGCAATAAATAAACCCAATTTATCAAGGGTTAAACACATGAATTACATCCATAGTTTCAGAATGCCAGTAAACGGAAGAATGATCTATTACTTTCCAACATTATTGCATTGATAACTAATGCAAACCTAGCTCTTCCGCTGGGCATCAAACCCTTTTCTTCTGCTAGGTATCATCGTACTTAAGTGCCTCCCAAAGCAATTGTATTTTTGTTTCTGCTTTTAATACCAGACCATTTATCCCAATGTTCTGTTTGGAGTAAGGTGATATGTGAGAACCGCAGCTTAGGAATTATGATAGTTAAAAGCCTACATTTAAAAAGGCAGATGCAAAATGGGATTTCATTCCTTTCTGGTATTAGGCTTTTAAGTGCCAGAAAAATAACAATCTACAGAGAGGAATTTTTCAATAAGAGCTGCAGCTCTGATATTTTAGTCACAATTGTCTCCAAATCAGCTGCAGATATGAATCTTGTTGGAGTAATGGTAGTTCAAGAAAGCTATTGCATAAAATTGATTTAAATCCTTTGACAATATGTCTACATTCTGTAGTCAATTAAAAAAAAAAAAGAGCTTCATGGGACAAGGAAGTGATTGCTATGAAGTAGATGTGCCTTATCCTTAAAAATCATCACACAGGACCTTGTTCTGTAATGTTTTGGCTGCTCCTTCCCTAGCTAGCTTTGTAGCCCACTTGAATCAAGCCCATTTACTTGATGAATATGATGGGAAAAGTAAAGGTGATTGAGAGACATGCATTTGGGATTGACTGTCATTGATATGGAAATATTTTTGCATTTAGATGAAGAATGAAAACTTTTCTATCAGAAGTTCTTAGATTTTTGATATTTTCTAGGATGAGGAAGGATCTCACGTGGTAACACAATGTCTCTTTTCTTGAGATAGATAAATGGGACATTAAACTTCTTTGTGGCCCAGACTCTGCAGTAGATGACATGTGTTAATTTTCTTAATAAGGGAGGTAGATATCATCTTTTTGTTATGGTCAAAGGCATGAGGCTCAGAAAAGCAAGATCCCAGAGAGAATCAGTGTCACAGGTGAGGTCTGATCCCAGACCTTGCTTTTCCTACTATTGCTGACTCCTAAGTTATCCATGACTGAGGGAAACTCCCTGCTGTCAGTAAATCAATATATTAAAACCCCTGGTCGCTAAGTAAATTAGGTGTCTTCCTAGTGCCAAAGGATTTCCTAAGAGGTCCCTTTAGATAGTGAGCACATTGAAAATTCTAATATTTTAAATATTAATATTAAAATGTTAAACTATTTATATTGAATTTGAATTCACTATTCCAATAATATTTTTATTTATCAAGTATATATAAATATATGAAGTATTTAAATATATTTATATATGATGCATTAATTCTGCATAATTTCCTTGTAATGTGGATTCTGTTTTAGTCCCATTTTACAATCACAGAAAATACATAAATCTTATAATGTCATATACCTTGAAGATGTGAAGGTAGGATTTAAACGCCAGTTGTCTGAGTCCTGAGCTCATGCTCCAAGGCAATACACTATATCTCTATTGGGCAGAACATTTCCTCAATCTATGATATGATAGCATGAACTTCATTCTTTTAACAAATCATTTTACTGATGGGTCATGGTGAATTTAATTTCAGACAGGTGTTGATTGAGAGTTGTCATCTGCCCATCACTTTACTAGGTTCAGATGTAGAGAATAGCAGAATATATGTAGTCTGTGTCCTTGTGGAAATTTTAATCTATTTGTGTAGATCTTTTCAATTCTATCAGTGTGTCAAATCTGGACACCTATCTATCGAATTTCAGTGTTTTTCCCCCATTACTGAGAAAATGTTTCATTTGAAATACCACTTTGCAATGGTTCATATATTTTTCAGCCTTTCCTGGTAGCTCAGCGATAAAGAATCAGCTGGCAATGCAGGAGATCCGAGTTTGATACCTGGGTCAGAAAGATCCTCGAGAGAAGAAAATGGCAACCCATTCCAGTATTCTTGCCTGTGAAATCCCATGGACAGAGAAGCCTGGCAGGTTACAATCCATGGGATCACAAGAGTCAGACATGACTTAGCAACTAAACCATGACCAACCACCAGCATATATGCCAGAATTCTGTTTTTTGCAGTCAAAACTTCTATTTTAACTAGTTTAGCTTCTTTTGTCTTTTTCTTTCAAGTTTTAACATTTGGGAAATGTACAATATTCCTGTTTTATTTCACACCTTTCTAGAACTTCTGAGGAGGGGTAATCTCAGTTGTACAGGATTCTAAATCAACTTTGAAAGCATGTTGCTGTGTCCCCCTAAATATTTAAAATTACATAAACTGAATGGAGAAGAAATTACACCTTCCATGTTTGTTTAACCTTCCCACTTAGGTATATGTTCTTATGTCCATTCATTTATTTTTTAAATCATCAATAACACTTGAAGTTTTCTTCTATGAAATTTCTCATTAAAATATTACTGAGATAAATTTTTTCAAGCATGAAAACTGAAATAGTTATTAAAGTATTTATGTTTTTGAAATTACTCATTTTATACTATTATGCTATATTTCACAAAATTTTCTAAATTTTTAGTAATCTTTCATTTTACGACTTTGTGTTTTTTTTCCCATAAACATCTTTATTACATATGTTTTTAAATATAGTCAAGGCTATGGTTTTTCCAGTGGTCATGTATGGATGTGAGAGTTGGACTATAAAGAAAGCTGAGCGCCAAAGAATTGATGCTTTGGAACTGTGGTGTTGGAGGAGACTCTTGAGAGTCCCTTGGAGAGCAAGGAGATCCAACCAGTCCATCCCAAAGGAGATCAGTCCTGGGTGTTCATTGGAAGGACTGATGTTGAAGCTGAAACTCCAATACTTTGGCCACCTGATGCTAAGAGCTGACTCATTGGAAAAGACCCTGATGCTGGGAAAGATTGAGGGTAGGAGGAGAAGGGGATAACAGAAGATGAGATGGTTGGATGGCATCACCGACTCAATGGACATGGGTTTGGGTGGACTCGGGGAGTTGGTGATGGAAAGGAAGGCCTGGTGTGCTGCGGTTCATGGGGTCACAAAGAGTCGGACTCGACTGAGCGACTGAACTGAACTGAACCCCATCACAGTGTTATTTTTAGATCATGAAAAAAGTGGCCCCCCACGTGACTCAGCCATGCTGATGGGTGTACCAATATCTCAGCCTGATTCCATGAGCTTAGCAAACAGCCACCAGAATGAAGAGCCCAAGATACACTTATTTCTCTTTTGCCTTTCACTAGGGGAGAAAAAGAAAGAAAAACACAACACTTGTTAAAGTATTTTTTAAACCATAATTAGGAATAAACTTGAAATTTACAGAGAGAGTGGAATTCAAGAAAGTTATTACCTTAGAGGCTTATAGAGGCTTCTACGTTACTGCTCTCTTCTCTCCACAGGCGTGGAGGATTGTCCCAGAGGATTGGCACCACATATTTGGTCCTGTGCTGCCTACACTGCTATCCCTAGCCATCAGGTGGTGGAACATTCCCAGCCAAGCTCCTCAAGCTACACATTGCTTCTGATGGCTGTTCCCCTCTCCAGGGAAGCCCATGAGTAGGGGCTTCTAAAAAGAGATGTATCTCTGAGTACTTGGTATTCAGATGAAATGTGCAATGCGATGTTGAAATGATGATCTAAATATAAAAAACTTTAAAACTGTAGAGTATTAAGAACACCTGCAGGCATGGAGAGCTCTTTAATCCTGTGGCCAGCCAATCTTCCTCTGTTTGTGCTTGGACTATTGTGGTAGGATTTGGGTTGTTCTTCCTTTCCCCCCCAGTACCTCGCTGCAATTTTGAGTGAGGATCTCAATCTGATAAATTATCTTCAAACTACAATTTGCAGCCTGTCAGCCCTCACAAATGTTTTCAGTGGTTCCCTATCAAACTCCTTGCCGTGCCATGTAACTCCTATGAGTTCCCTCTGGGAATGTTTACTTCAGCATAGTGATTCTCAGTGGGGGTCATTTTGCCCTCAGAATGCATATTCAGTTCTCATGGCTTTGAAGGGGAGGAAGTTATTGGCATTTAGTTGGTAGAGATTAGGGATGCTGCTAAACATCCTGTAATACCCAAGACAATCCCCCTTAAAAAATTACAGTTTCAAACATCAATAGCGCTGAGATTGGGAAACCCTGCTCTAGATAAACAGGACTGGAATCTGTTCCTGATATATTCTGTGCACTACTGCCTACCATTCAACCTCAGTTTTCCACCTTTAATTCCAAAGTATAATTCCTCCCTTGACTGCTCCAACTCCCTGAGGCTTTTCCAAATCCTCCCTCTCTTTTCTGCAGTTTCATACTATATTTTAGCCCCAATACAATGCAATACAATACAATGTAGGAGATACAGATTCAATCCCTGGGTTGGGAAGATCCCCTGGAGTTGGAAATGGCAACCCACTAGTGTTCTTGCCTGGGAAATCCCATGGACAGAGGGGCCTGGTGGGCTACAGTCCATGGAGTCGCAAAGAGGTAGACATGACTGAGTGACTAAACAACAAACAATTGGCCCCATTCCTGTGTTATTTTTCTTAAATGTTTTATTTCCCCAACTGTATTATACACTCTGAGTATAAAGAATATAGATTCTCTCTCTCATATCCCCCACAGTATTTATCACAGGGCCACACATATAATGCATTCTAAAAAATATTTGTTGTTTGGACACAAGGAAAACAGCTCCTTGCAACAGCAGCCTCCCAATATAGCCATGTCACTCCACTTATTATATAATTTGATTACTGCTACTGTAGCCACTGAATTCCTAATATGTAGACTCAAGCCCAGTTCCTTTAAGGCACTGTCAGTTTCACCAGGCCTGCAGCTCAAGGAAGCGTAATGGAATATTGGTGATCAGGTATGGACCTGTCTCTTTTCGTCACGCCTATTGGCTTGCTATCATCCTAAATGAGTGGCCATGTGGAACAAATCACTAACGTGAAAGACAAGAAAAAATTACTAGGAAAGAAAGCATGAAATGGTGAATGTTTTATTTAATCTAGAATGATTCGGAAATGTTTCATCTGATGCCAGCCTGCTGTTTTAAACAACCTCAGCCTCATTATTTAGGACTCCTAGCTTTAATGTGTCTTTATACTGGAGAGCTTGCTAAGTTGACTCCAAGACCACATTAGTGTGATTCTATCTGTCTTGGTCTCTGCCTCTCATACAGATAAGTGGTTCATATAATTTAATTTACCAAATACTTACGGAGCATTGATTCTATACAATGCATGTATGCACAATCCCTGGTGTTGTGGATGATATGAAGATGCCCTCATAGAATTCATAATCCCGTGGGGATGAAAGATAAAATAGAGTGAATGGTAGAAGGCAATCTGTGAGCATTCCAGGGATAGAGTAACCAGGTTTAGCAAGTGGAGAGGACGTCATTTTTAAGACCCTTCAAAAAAGGAGAAATGGGAGTTTTTGTTTTCAACATCCTTTAACTTCTCTGTTATGTTAGTTTTCTATGGCTATTGTAACTAATTACCACAAACAAATGTATCACTGTATAGTTCTGTAAGTCAGGAAGGTAACATGGGTCTCACTGGATTAAACTAAAGCCACCACCAGGGCTATGTTCCTTTCTGGAAGTTCAAGGGGCAAATCTGTTTCCTTGTCTTCTCCAGATTCTAAGCTGCCCATTTTTTGGCTCATGGCCCCTTTTTTCCATTTTCAAATTCAGAGTGGTGGACTGAGTTCTTCTTATGCTTCAGCATTCTAACCCACTGTTATCCTTTTTCATTTTTAAAGACTGATCAAGTCCACTCAAGTAGTCCTGGATAATCTCCCCACCTCAGCTTCCTTAATCTTAACTGCATGCCGAGTCACTTCAGTTGTGTCCAACTCTTTGGACCCTGTGAACTGTAGCCCACCAGGCTCCTCTGTCCATGGGATTCTCCAGGCAAGAATACTGGAAGTGGGTTGCCATGCCCTTTTCCAGGGGATCTTCCCAACCCAGGAATTGAATCTGCATCTCTTATGTCTTGGGCATTGGCAAGCAGGTGTCTTGCTAATGTGCAAGCGCCAAGTGTCTTTACCACTAGCGCCACCTGGGAAGCCTACTCTTAAATATACGTGCAAAATCTCTTTTGCCCAATAAGGAAAAAACTCACAAATATGAGGGATTAAGTTGTGGACATTTTGGAGGATTATTGTTCTCTTTACTACACAATGTAAAACTTACAGTAAGTTGAACAAATCTTAAATATACAACTTGAAGAATTTTTATGTTTCTATACCCTTATAACCATCACTAGGAAAAGATATAGCACATTTTAAACCCTATCATTTCCTAGAAATTCTTGGTGACCCCTCCCTGTCATCCAAAGACAAACACTCTTTGACCTATATCACCATTGATTACTTTTGCCTGTTTTGAAAGTTCATGTAAATAGAATCAAGCAATATGTACTACTTTTGTGTTGGGTTTCTTTTTCTCAATATTTTATGAGATTAATTTGTGTTCATACAACTATAACAATAATTTATCTTTTGTTTTTCTGGGTACTATCCTATTGTGTGCATAAACCATGTTTATTCATTCTCCCACTGTTAGGCATTTATAGTTTAGGGCTATTGTGGATAAAGATATGATGAACTTTCTTTTGCAAGTCTGTTGGTTTGTATATACATATATTGTTCAGCTTTAGTAAATATAGCTGAAGAATTTTCAAAGTGGTTTTAACAATTTACACTCCTACCAGCAGTAATAAGAATTTCAGTTGCTCTGTATCCTCAGTGACAAATATCATCATCAGACCTCTTGATTTGGGGGCTTCAGGTAGGGTTACAGTGGTGTCTCACTGTGATTTAATGTGTAATTTCTTGAGGACTAATGATGTGGAGCACCTTTTCTCATGCTAATTGAATATTTGTATATTGTCTTCAAGTCTTTTGTCCATTTTATGTTAGTTCAGTCATATGGCTTTTTAAAAATAAAATTTGTAGATGTCCATTATATATGTCCTGTATAAGATGTCCTTTAATAATTTGTAGATGTTGTGAAAATAGGTATTTGTCAGATATATTCATTGCAATGTATTTCTCACCACTATTTTACTCTTTTAATGATCCTTTTGGTGAATAAAAGTTCCAAATTTTAACAAATATGTATTTATTTATTCATTGTTTTTAATTTTATAATTTGTTTTTTTATTAGACTTGACATTTTTGTACATGTGGAGTGAATATTTGAAATATCTAAGTTGAATGCCAAGTTACTATCTTCTGTATTGAATTAAATGACATCCATTTTAACTCATCTGCTCTCTGTGGTTTATACTAGG
Organism: Giraffa tippelskirchi; assembly: GCF_054371585.1. Classification (NCBI taxonomy): domain Eukaryota; kingdom Metazoa; phylum Chordata; class Mammalia; order Artiodactyla; family Giraffidae; genus Giraffa; species Giraffa tippelskirchi. The sequence continues at coordinate 70,848,878 of NC_137278.1, forward strand.
ATATGTTTATTTAGTGCTTTTTATAACTACATAATAATAAAGACCTTTTTAGCAATCTTTTTTATGTTTAATGTTTTTGAGTTATATTTTTAAAATAGTTGCCTACTCCAAAAACATGAAGATATTCTCTTGTATCATCTAGATATTCTATTGCTTTGCCTTTCACACTTAGGTCAATGGTTCATCTCAAATAATTTTTTGTATGGTGTGAGGAAGGCATCGCATTACATTTATTTCTCATATGAATATCCATGTAACAGCATTATTTATTGAAAATATCGTCCTTTTCTCCTTTGAATGTAGGCACAACTTTGCTTTAAATCAGATAACTATAGATATGTGGGTATATCTTTGGACTCTCTGTTCTATTCCACTGGCAGATTTGTCTATCCTCTTGCCAACATATCACAGGGACACTAGAACCAGAAATGCCGTGCAGTGAACTCTGACCAACAGTACTTTCACTGGTTAGAACAAACAGGACATTTTCACGATAACTATTATAATTATCCTACCCCATGCGAAGGCGACCAATGTATCAATATTTACATTGTATGTTTCTTGCGGAAAGCAATTTTGCTGCCTGTTTTGTAATTGCACATTTTAGATCTAGTAGACAATCAATAATGATTGATTATATCAAACTGTGAAGTTTCTCAACTAATGAATAAATACTGATGTTGTTAGAATATTTAAAAGACTGGAAACCTGTTGAGAAATACCCTTGAAAAGTTAGACACATATTAAGTAAACCAAACAAAAATTCTCTCATTAGGTTCAAAGACTGAGACTTAGGAAACCTGAGACACAGTTCTGGCAATGCAGATAAAGCTGTTCTACATAGGGCCAGGTGAGTCACTGGCTCTTTTGTGTTCAATTGACCTTCTCTGAAAAATAATACTGTAATAATACTTCATCTTATAGGACTACTGTGACACTGACTTAAAAACAAACTTGAAGAAGAAAAGCTTGCTGTGAAAAGCTAAGATTTTAGCTGTTATTTAAATATATATATATATATATATATATACACACACACGTATATATGTGTGTGTGTCTGTGTATAAACACAATTCATCATAAGTTCACATTTGTGATATTATTGAGTTATACATATATATATATATATATATATATATATGAAGATTCTCAGACCCTGAAAGGTACTAAAGAACAGTTAAATTAGCAACAGGAGAAGAAACTAATTTTAAAACAAATTTAGAGTTCACAGTGTTATGACCTTTAACTGATAACTAATCTTAAAATTAAATTATGCATATATACAGCACCTCTTTATTAACCAGAGTCCTCCCATAATTAATTTGGCCAGAGAAATGAGTGTGTGAAACAGTAGCCACAAACGCTTAAACTGATGAGTCTTTCTGTGGACTTGTCTGATTTAATTGAATATGTGCATAAATTCAGAATCAGCAGCAATTAGAAAAGGTATAATCTAAAAATTACTTACATGACATAACACAGAGATTCAGTGCTCAATAAATTTATGAATAAATGAAAAATTTCTCCTTTCTCTGTGGTCCCAAAGTTCTATGTAGCATGAGTTGTGTATCTTATTCTAATCATTTATTTACACGCTGTTCCCTCCTATACTATGAAGTCCAGACCAGTGGAAGCTTCTTAATCATCTGGTGTCCCCAGTACCTGACACATACCTAGATACTAAGAATACATCTCTCAGCTAATGCTGATAGACTTCTCACAATAACTTCCTGGTGATTAGGGGAAAACATGACCTCCTTTAAGGCTTTGACAAAGACAATCCAGAGCCAAATGGGAAAGTGTTGATTAGCATACTGTGCTGGCCAATGCCTGTTTGGACACAAGTGAAAGAGGGTTGACATGAGGAAGAATTCCCCCAAAACAGTAGGTAAACTATGAAGAAATCAGTTCTGTACAGAAATACTGTCAGCTTCCCACCATTAACAACTGACCTCAATCCCTCTGGACATGAGTTCTGAACTAAATGAATATTTATGGCTATGCAATAGATAACATGAGCTGCCTTTGCCATGGTGACATATTTTTATCTTTTATGAATCCTATACATTAGGATGGATGGATGAACCAGCCACTAGTCAAGCCAAGCTGGTCTAGGCATTTGTTCTCTTTTTAACATTGGCCAAAATGTTGATGTAGTGTCTCTGCAGAAGAAACCTGCCAGCATTATGGCACTGTGGCTTAAAAGACCATGCTACACAGGATCCTGCCTGATGGAAAAGATGCATCTCAGAATGCTTTCTTATATCTCATATTATTGACTTGCAGTAAAGGTGGAACAATGACAGTTAAAACCAAAGGAAAATGAGAGGGCTAATTCATTTTTTTTAAATTCTCATTTTCTGTAGATATCCCTAAACATCGCTTAATTAACAGCAGCAGGGCGGGACCAAGCAGGATAAACTTGGATTCCCTAGGAGGAGTCAGTGTTTTACATGCCCACTGAGTGTCCAATTAGGTCCAGAGCATGGTGTCCAAAGGATGGAACATTGGTAGTGTTTCAAGCAAGAGGCTAGCAGTAGAGGAATTTAATAAGAACGTTTGCTGTTGAGAGTCGGGGTACAGGCAACAGAGATATTCCACTTATTAAGCATCTGTTCTAGGCACTGTATGGGGCTTCCCTTGTGGCTCAGATGGTGAAGAATCTGCCTGCAATGTGGGAGAGGTTCAATCCCCAAGTTGAGAAGATCCCCTGGAGAAGGGACTGGCTACCCACTCCAGTATTCTTGCCTGGAGAATTCCAAGTACAGAGAAGCCGGCAGGCTACAATCACAAAGAGTCAGACATGACTGAGTGACTAACACATACACACTAGGCACTATATACATTATTTGAGGTAACCATGACGAAAACGTTTCGAAGAACAATTATTTCTCCAATAAAAATATTAAAACGGAGGTTTAGAAAGATTAAATAATAGTTTCAAGGCCATAGTATTGGAAAGAAACACAGAAATACTTCAATCAGATACGCCTGAAACCCCTGCCCCATGCTTACATCACCATATTATTCTGAGTCTAGAAGTGAATTGAAAAATAGGTGGTATTTTAGAAATTTACATCAATGCTGCCCATAAAGAAGCCATTTGCTACATGGTGCTACTGAGTACTTGAACTATGGCTAGTCCAAACTGACACGTGTTATAAGTGTAAAATATACATCAGATGTCAAATATTTAGCATAAAATAATAATTTTGATATATTAGATAAAATAACATATATTACCAAAGTTAATTTTACCTGTTTTTTTGTTAAGTTGCCACTCTATTAGAAAATTTAACATTACACGTGTGACTCACATTAGAGATTCACGTTATATTGCATTGGCCAAAAGGTTTGTAAGATCTTATGGAAAAACACAAATGAAACTTTTGGCCAACCAAATATTTCTTGGTTGGGCAGCACTGAAATCACAGAAGCCTCTGGGAAGTTGTTCACAACCATACTGGGGTACAAGGACAGAGCATCAGTCCTTTTATTTACACTGGATGGAAATAAACCACCAGTTCTCAGCTAGTGGCAATCTGTTCCACCCCCTCCAAGGAACATTTGAATGTCTGGAAACGTTTTTATTGCTGTGACTGGATTGAGGGTGCTGAGGGCATTTATTGGGAAGAAGTCAGGGATGCTGCTAAACATCCTACAATGCACAGCTTTCCTAAACAAAGAGCTATTAGAAGCAAACATTTACCGTGTCAAACCTGAGAAACCCTGGATTTGAGGACAGGGAGAATTAGCATAGGCAAGTGAGGTTCTCCATTCTCTGAAGAATCAGGGCACTTAGCAGAGAGGTAAGCAGGGACATGAACATAGGATCTGCGAAGACAGCATTAGGAGCAAGGTGCAAGGATTAGGTCTCATAAACAAACAGCATGAGTCTATTCAGAAGAACTAAAGTGGATTCCAGAGGCCCCAGGCCCCACCACACCCATCCAACCACCAGTTAGACTGGAGTTACCTAGATCCAGTGATTAGAGAAGAGCCAAACCCTGTTGGTCCAGCACTTCTAACTGTGGGCAGAAAAGATGTGCAAAGACTTGGAGCCAGGCAAGTCCTGACAAACCTGACATGTGAGATCAATCATATGATTTTTCCCAAAGAATTTTCCATGCATGAGTGTCAACCTTGGCACCCACTTATGTCAGGGCTCAGAGAACAGTCTCTTGAACCAAATAACACAAATTGAATTCATGAAAAAGAGAATTGGCTGTGTGGGTTAAACCAGCATTTTCCGGAGATGCTTTATTGGTTTCAATAGACCTTTATTAAACATTTTAGAACACATTTCAAGTCAAAGAGACAGCTAGGTTTTTGTTGAAGACTGAATTTCACCAGTGAAATTTGAAACCTGTGATGTGTGCATATTAAACCACAGAGGCCTTCACTTCAGAGGATGAAATGATTAAATTCTGCCTCTGTTCCTGAGACACTATAGCATGAGGGAGGATGTGTGTACTGTCAACAGTTTATTTTTAGCCTGGGCTCAAGACAGAATATTCTTTCTCAGTGCGCTCAACAATAGATGGCTCTCCATCTCTTTAAGTATTTGTTTACATCATATTGGTCCATATCTGATTATGAATGTTAACAAAGAGAGTCATGGCATAGTTACAGGGGCATAGGTGACCTTAGTCACTGCATCCCTTTGGGTCTTTCCACTGTCCAAGTTGCCACACATATTCTACACATAAGAATAAGCTGAGAAACACACTCATAGCTGGGTGGTCCATTACCCTCTCAGGGGAATATGTTTTGTTTTAAGAAGAAGGCAGAGATGACAGTGAAACAAAGAATGAGGGCTATGGGACTGGAAAGGTGTGGGCTGGGTGAGTAATCATGAGCAAGGGACAGAACCCACTCCTGCCTTGTTCTGTTACTGTGAAGTAGGAGCCATAATAAGTTGGCCGACTTCTTGGGCTTACATAAGATTAGAAAGAGCAGCATTTGTTCAGAGCACAGATTCTGGAGTCACAGCAGGCAGGCTCAAGTCTTGGCTTTGCCATTTACTCACTGTATAAACTTTTTACCAGTTACTCATCTCTGTAGCTCTGTAAAGTGAGAGAAACAGTACCCCTCTCTACCACGGTAGTGTGAGGGCTAAATAGGTTATGACAGGTGAAGCACAGAGAGCTGTCTGGTCTGAGATTACGTGTCACTCAGCCCTTGGCAGAAAACACAGATGCAGGGCATTTGGACTGGGTTCCGAGGAGAGTGGGACCACAAATCACAGGAGGAAAGGAAAGACCTTCTGGATTTATTTATTTCCTTCCTGCTTTAAGTAGGATTTGTTACCATATATCAGGTTTTATGAAGTAATTGCTCATTTCCAGAGTTTCCACTCACATCACAGTCTGCTGGAATGCCACCACCAGATCAGCTGGATGTGGCAGCCACATGAATCTTAGAAGGCTGGGCCTAGGTGCTCATTTGATCATGAAACAGCTCTAACCATGGAACTTGGCTGATTTCAGGTGAGCAGGGATCCCAACTGAAAACTGAGTTTCAATTTCTTGCCATCTGTGTGTGTGGTGGGGGGGTGAGGCTCTGAACAGAGTGATATCATCGTCTCTTGAAAAGCCCTGGAGAAGCGAGTAAGATCTGCTGGTGCGATGACACTGACACTTATTGAGTCAGAAACCAAGGTGTCATCGCCCTGACCCTCTGATGGGTTTCATTTGTGAAGAATGGGTTATAGGGACCTCATCTTTTAGGGTGACAGCTTTTGTCCTGACTGTAAACAGAATTAGGGAGAAGAGTGGCTAGACCAGCCTAAGAATGGAAAGAGAAGGTCCTTCGAGGTCACGGGTTTAGGGAAGAGCAAGTTTTTATCTGTCTCCTTGACTGTCTGATTTGATAATGGAGATGGTGAAAAAGAGTACCCTGTAAAGACGAGGCGGTTTATTTACACTAGAAACTGAATTGAAATAATATACAGTCAAGAGGGACAGACCTAGAAGAATATTCCTAAGTGGTACTAAACAAGTCTTAGGACCAACTCACTTCTGCAACGGTCAGGTGTCCTCTCTAACCACATCTGCCCATGTTTTGCTGCACTCGCCTCTCTTCACCAAAATCACCACTATTCCTAGTTTGAGCACTGCTGGGCACTCTCTTTCAGAGTCGTGGAGTCACAGAGCATCTGAATAGGTGGGAACTTTGAGAATACCTGAACTGAAGTCCTCATTTCTAAGGTGAATAGACAAAGGCCAAGATATACTACCCAGACTGGAGCTCCAAATGACACAGCAAAAGAGGTGATGCAAAAAGCCAGAAAGTTTCTGTGATAAAAAGAGTACAGAACTAGCCAGCCACCAAAGAGATTTGGACTAAAATGCCATTTAAAGTGAAGTCGCTCAGTCGTGTCCTACTCTTTGAGACCCCATGGACTATAGCCTACCAGGCTCCTCAGTCCATGGAATTTTCCAGGCAAAAGCACTGGAATGGGTTGCCATTTCCTTCTCCAAAGGATCTTCCCGACCAGGGATTGACCCTGGGTCTCCCACATTGCAGGCAGAGGCTTTACCGTCTGAGCCACCAGGGAAGCCCACAAAGTGCCATTTGGCTAAGTAATAACTGCACAGACTTAGGACGAACTTTCTATATTCTCCGCCCTCACTTTCTCATCTGCAAAATGAGGGTAGCAATCATCATAGTACATGGTTGTGAATATTTAATTAAATAAAATGTTAGAGAATATCAAGTGGCAAGACTGCAATGGGAATGTTCTTGCAGGTTTGAGGAATAGAACAGGATGCTACAGCTGAAAGAGGGTGGGCGAGGGTGGGCAAGGGTGGTAGGAGATGAGGTCACCATGGAGGTCACAGTATTTGGGGCCTTCAAATGATGATAGAGGCTTTGATCTTTGCTCTGAGTAAGATGGGATACTTTCATGGAGAATATCCTTCTGACTGCTATGGAAAGAATAGACTATAGAAGAGGCAGAGAACAGATAGGAGGATATTACAATAATTCTGTCAAGAGATAACTGTGGTTGGGACCACAGCATAGCAGTGGAGATGCTGCATTTGGATTCCAGAAATATTTTGAAATTAGAGCTCAGATGAAGCTGATGAAATGGATGTCAGGTATGAGAGAAAAGAAGAGTTAAGGATTACTCCAAACTTGTTTAAATGAAAGAAGGACAAATTTGGTAGAGGAAAAGCATGGATTTGGTGTTGGGGAGACTACATTTTGAGTACAAGTAGAAATGTTGAATAAACAGTTGACTATTGAGTTTGGAGTTCATGAGAGAGAGGCTGGCTGGAGTTACAAAATGTGGTCATCATTAGGATAGAGGTAGTATTTAAAATCTTGTCCCCATATGAATTCATCCAGAAAATGAGTATGGGGAGGGTGGAAACAATGACAGAAAACCAAGCAGTGGGACAACTGGGGAATGGGCAGTTCAGAGAAACAGAAAGAATGTACAATGGAGACTAAGGAGGAGCAAGTGGTGGAGTAGGAAGAGCAGGCTCTCCCCAAAGAAGGTATTTGAAGAAGGAAGGACTATCCAGCTCTGTCAAATGTTATGGACTGATCTAATTTGATGAGGACTGACAACCAGCCATCTGTCTAAGTAACACGAAAGTCATTGGAAATTTTGATGAGAGCAATTTGGGTTAGTTAGTGGGGATAGAGGCTTAACTGGAGTGGGTTCATTAGAGAAAGTGGGTGGAAACTGACTAGCTTGCCTACATATTAAAATGTATTACAAAACTTCAAGAATTAAGACAAATTTTATTGGAACATGAATAGAAAGACTGACTGATGTAACAGAACAGAATTCCCAGAAATAGATTCAAATATATATATATATATATATATATATATATACACACACACACACACACACACACACATACACAAGAATTTAATATATGATAAATGTAACATTTCAAGAATAAATGGTGTTGAAATAAAATATATACCATCTGGAAAAAGATAAAGTTGGATCCAACTTTACCCTTTCAAGATTTCCAATGAACTGCTTTGATGAAGGGGGAAAAAAGTTCTGAAAGAAATCATAAATGAAATCCTTTACAAACTGGGAGTGGAGAAAACTTTCCCAACTATGACTCAAATTCCAGAAGCCACACAAAAGATTAATAAATTACTCTAAACAGAAATTTAGGAAGTCGGTATTTCACAAGATGAATTATACACTAGAAAAAATATTTGCAATATGTATCACAAAAACACTAATCCCATAGTATGATTTGGAACAAAAATGAAATTAAAAGAAAAAAAAACAGCAAAAGATAAAAACAGAGAATTCACAGAAACAGAGATATTAATAGCCTTTCAACATAGGATAAGATACGAATGTATGAAAAGGAAAATATAAATTAAAAATGCACTGAATTATTATTTATCACCTATCAGCAACTGAAAAATTTAATAATGTTCTCTGTTGCTAAGGCTGAAAGGATAACAATCATGGCTGTGCTTTGCTGGTGTCAGGGCACATGGCAAATATCCAGTGAGGGTAAGCCAGGAATAGGTATCAAAATTGCAAATGTTTTGTATTAGTTTCCTAGAACTTCAGTAACAAAGAGACACACACAGAGTAGCTTAAAATAGACTTTTTTTTCACAGTTCTGGAAACTAGAAGTCTGAAATCAGGTGTCAGCAAGGACATGGGGAAGAAGCCTTCCTTTCCTCTTTAACTTCAAGTCGTTTCTGAAAATCATTGGCATTCCTTGGTTTATAGGTGCATCACTTTAATCTCTGTCTCCATCTTCACAGTTTTCTTTCCTGTGTATCTCAGTCTAAACTCCCTCTTCTTATAAGGACAATAGTTGTTGGATTAGTTTGGACTCTCATTTTAACTTAACCTCAATTTAACTTGAAATGACCTCATTTTAACTTGGTGACATTTGCAAAGACTGTACTTTCAGATAAGGTCACATTCACGGATTTCAAAAGTTAGGACTTGAACATATTTTTCTAGGTGACACAATTTGACCCAAAACATACACTTTCCCTTTTTCCCTAGCAACCTACTGGGGGAGGCATTTATCTTATATATTCATATCTCTTTAAAATTACATGTGTGTAAAGTTGTTGCACCACTGTTTGTGACAAAAGATTGAGAATAGCCCAGGTGACTACCAATAAGGCCCAGTTCAACAAACCATGATATATCTGTAGAAAGAATGTATAACTGAAAATGTGATTGAAGAAACTCTATGCATTAATGTGTACTGAACTGTAGTTAGTATCCACTGTTAGGTGGAAAAAAAGAAAGGTGAAAACAGTTTTCTTTGTATGATACCTTTTGGGTAATAAAATAAGAATATATATTTATTTTGGCTCATATTTGCATTAAGAATTGTTGGGGAGATACATGAGAAATTTAATAGAACAGTTTACCTGTTGGAAGGGCCGAAGGAATGAGAATAGGACAGAGATGGAAGTGAGACATCTCACTGCAAACTTTTTCATTGTTTTGACTTTTAAGCCATGTATATATATGACTTGTTCAAAATATGTTGTATGACTTCACAAAAACAATTAGAGAATGAGAAGAGAAGACTGAGAGAACATGAACATAGGTGCCCTTTCTGCAAGTTTGATGCTAGTGCATTTTCTGCTTCCAGAAAAACTTCATGTACAGTTTCCAAACCAGAAGCAGGATTCATGACTTTTCTCCAAATGATCCTTAAAGAGCTTCTTGACTGAAAAGTAGAGGAGTTGCCATTCAGTTGGCCATATGCCCAGGAATGCAACCAAGTTCTAACATCATCACCACCATCTTGATGACAGGAATTGATGCTGACTATACATTACATGCTGATTTCACAAATGTGAAAAACTATGAATCTTAGAATAGGTTAAGTATGGTAGCATAATTTCTAGGCTGCACTAAGATCCCACTTAAAGTTTATGATCATGGACTCAAAGCGGTTCTGTTTGGCATGATTATGTGTTTCCCTCCACCCATATTTAACTGACTAAGAGGAGGTGGATAATTGGGTTTACCCAGCACTGGAGTCTGACCCCCTGGTCATAATGGCTGAAGGGAGAGGGGCAAGGGAGCTGCAAGACACGCAGGTAGAGATTATCATGCGGATGGACTCTGAGCTGGGGAAGGAGAGAAGTAAAGGCATGGGCCCATGACAGACCTCTCTTGGTAGGTGGCATATTTGCATTTCTTGCATGTATTTATTTATTCATTTTCCAAACATCTACTGAGTGCCTCCATGTGTGCCATGCACCATTTTAAGCACTGGGGATATGATATTGAGCAAAACAGAAAAGTATCCTTGTGTCATTAATTTACATTCTGATATGTGAAAAACAGATCGCAGACGTCAAAGAACCAAAGACAAATTAAGAAAACAGGAACAAGCCAAACAATGCTCACAGCTATGCAGAGAATTAAAACTGGGCAATGCAATTAATTGGACAACTAATACATTTAGGGTAGTCAAGAAGAGCTTCAGTGATGAAGTGATGCTTAAGGTGAAGTCTGAATGGCATGAACAATTCAGCCCTGTAAATTTCAGAGAGAATAAAGTGAAATCGGCATGGGGAAGGCCATGTGCAAAGGTCCTAATATGGGAAAAGTGAAAGTGAAAGTCATTCAGTCGTGTCCAACTCTCTGTGACCCCATGGACTACACAGTCCATGGAATTCTCCAGGCCAGAATACTAGAATACTGGAGTGGGTTTCCTTCTCCAGGGGATCTTCCCAACGCAGGGATTGAACCCAGTTCTCCCGCATTGCAGGCGGATTCTTTACCAACTGAGCCACAAGGGAAGCCCTAATATGGGAGCCCACTTAATTTGTGACAAATATAGAAAGGAAGCCAGAGTAGCTGGAGCATGGTAGCTAAAGTGTAAAATGAGATGAGATGGGAGAGGTAATGTAGATCATGTAGAGCTTTGTAAACCAGGATAAGGGTTTAGATTTTATTCTAAGTATACACCTCATGGTATGATCTGGTTTTTGTTCAGGAATGCTCAATCTGTAACCTGTAGGATGAATTACAGATCTTCCTTGATGAGGTTATGTCCCTATAAACCCACAGCAATTTGAAAATATTTTAAGCAGAAAATACGTTTAATACACTTATCCTACTGAACATCATAGCTTAACCTAGCCTACCTGAAACATGATCAGAACACTAAAAGTAGCCTTCAGTTGGGCAAAAACATTTAACCCAAACCTGTTTTATAATAAAGTACTAAATAGTTCATTGAATACTTTCATTTTCAAGTTTCATTGAAACTGAAAAACAGAAAGGCTGTCTGGGTACAGAATGGTACATTGGTTGTTTACCCTCATCATCCCATGGCTGCCTGGGAGCTGTGGTTTGCTGCCACTGCCCAGCATCAGGAAAGAATATCCTATTGCATTGCTAGCCTGGGAAAAGATCAAATTCCAAAATTCAAAGTAAGGTTTCTGCTGAATGTATATTACTTTTGCACCAGAGTAAAGTCCAACAACAGTATGTCAGGGACCATCTGTATACAACCAGAAGAATGGAATAACAGAGCCCAGTCAGAAAGCTATTGCAATTATACAGGTGAAAAATTATGGTAGTTTGGTGAGTGAGAGAAACAGACATTTAAAATAAGCATTCAATATCTTGTACTTTTATAGTGGACAATGCTTTAATCCCTAAAAAGGATCTCAGTGTGGTAGGTCAGAAAAAAAAATCATTCAGAGAGATGAGTGAATACTTGACTCCAGCTTTTGAACACTGTCTCTTATTATATTCACCCCCTTGTACCTATGGACCCTGGAGGCAATCTTGGGAATATTCATTTATAACAAATGGTTGTATTCTACCAAAAGCTTACTTGAATTGCTAATAGGGAATTCACTTACTTGTGTAGAAGGAAGGAAAGAAAGTGAAGGGGAGAAGGGAGGGACGAAATAAGGAAATAAAGGACCAAAAGAGGGAAGGAAAGGACATTGAAAAAATGGCAAGATCCCCTCGAATGGAACTTTCATGGAAAGGATACAGTGAATACAGTGTATAGCTCAGCTTTCATTTGGTAATTGGAGACCTGTGTTTTTAATATTCACCATGTCCTTCTCCAAGGCACATCTGAAAAAGGTAGCATTTCTGTTTCTCTGGAAATGATTAAGCACACACTTGTCCTAATTGTGTCTGCGGGCATGTGGTGGTGAGCAAACCTGCCCCGTCCATCCTCTGTAAACACTACAGGAACTAATGCTCATGAAACTCACTGCACTGCCTTTGGGATCTTGGGATTTCTCCATCCACATTAACCTTTAAGATGAAGGATGGCATTTGCCTTTGCACAAGGTGGGTGAAGGAGAAAGAAAAGGCCCTAAAGATATGAGGGGTTCCAGCAAGCTGACAATGACATAAATAGCGACTATGTTTTGCTGTGGAATGAGCTTTGTAGTAATAAACTGGGGAGGTGTGTGTAGGGGGGGAACAGCTTAAATTGAAAACCACAAATAAGTTCTGCAGGATAAAGACACAGATTAGCTCAGTAGATTTCAGTGGAAATAATGGCAATAGTCTGGGTTGGCGAATATAGCTTTAAACATATCCCAGCAGGACAGGCAACCTAGCAACACAGGTCCCAATATCCAGCTGCATCATTTCAAAGAGCGATCTGGGAAGGAATAGACAGATATTTGAACCTGGGGACTAATCTTTACATAATTTAAATGTGCTGCGGACAGCCACACCTGTGCAATTGGCAATTTCTGTTCACAGCTCCATTTTTAGTAATCAGAATTAACTCTAACCTCAGCAAGATGTGGTTGGTATACAGCAATTTTATTTCCCATGCCTGTAGCATGGCTTTGAAAAATTCCTGTATTTTGGCCTCAGTTGCTCAGAAGTTACAGAAAGAGTAATCTTTATAAAAAAGATTAAATTGGAGAAAGAATTGCCCTCAGACTTAGATGTATCTCATTTATACATAAGATTTTAGAGAAGTTCATAAGAATGGATCATGGCAGCTTATCATTGACATTTTCTAGAGAGGGTGTATTTTGATGACATAAAGTAGCACTACAAGTTATTCATTAAGCAAAATTATAATCCTGGTAAATTAATTAAATCTCTATGCATGAAATTTGTTTCAGAAACAATGCCGGTTAGGGTGCCCCCCTGAAATGGTAACCAGAGTTGTGATGTTTTACCCAGTGCTTCTTCACGTGACTCTCTATGAACTACAGCATTCATTTTAGAGTTGCTGATGCCAAGTAGAAAAACATGAGCTGAGAAATGTTATTGGGATGTGCTGTGATGCGATTAAAGCAGGCTGGACTGAGGGGTATTCTGGAACCAAATTAAAACGGCACTAGTGGAGGCAGGTCTGTGCTGGAAAAATGAAAGCAGAACATTCTTCCTTTTCAATGCAAGAAGTTGTAGGGGGAAAGCAGGAGAAAGAGCTGTGCCAGCATCTTGCCAACGAGAATGATTTTTCAGTACCAATATCTTCAGCAAACATAAATGCCACCTTCAGCTAATTCATTGCCAAACTGCCTTGATATCATCTTAAGTGATCAAGCTGTTAGATCAATCTGTGAATGAGAAAGAGTCCTGAAAACAGAATCCTAGTCCCTTTAATTCAATTCTGCCATTTTGGGGCTACAATTTAGTAAATCCATGTGTCCCAGCAAAGAATAGAATATAGCAAGAGCAAATTTCAAAGCACTGATCATTATGTAATTTTTTCTGAATCCTCTGCAAGACTCAGCACATGAATACATGGTACATAACTAGCCCTCCGTGCTAGATGATTGAGCCAAACATTATGACCTCAAGTTTGACAAGGCAGATACTATACCCTAAGTATACACATTACCACCACTCTGTACTAGAGATAAGGTTTGTCTTGTTATATGTCTAGACTTTTTAAAGTAGTAGGGAAAATAGTAATAATTCTCATTCAATTTATGTGTGTCATTTTATAGTTGTCACATTGTTATTAGTGCAAAAAATTAAGGAAGTTTCTTTTTTAAACTGTTAAAAAAACTATTATTTCACTCAACAATGAAGTTTCTCATGTCCTTGATGAAAGAATAAATTTCTGACACATACTTCCATTGTTTTACTTTCATATTTCTCTTTTATGAAAAGAAAATTTTGACCAATATTTGTGTTGAAATTGTCTTTGGTCATCAATGGAAACCATAGATTATCTACAGACAAAATAATTTTTAAAAAATCAACAAAAATATTCTATGAGAATCAATTGGTCTTTTGGAATTTGAAATAAAGAGTATTGTTTATGTTACTATTATTGGAAAATGTCTGATATGCATCCTATATATCAATAAGTTCATAGTAAGCACTCACGTGTGTGTGTGTGTGTGTGTGCGTGTGTAGAGTCAACTGTTAGACACTTACCACAAACCCACTGAGGACTGAGGAAAAGGCATATAGGACTAAAAGTAAATCCACAAAAACAAAGAAAATGAAGCCTGAAATGGCCGAATTTCCATATTTAAAATATAGAAGAACAGATGGAGATCTGGGTCACAGAAAATCAAAAAAATTGAAAGAATGAACAGAGGCTGGGCAAAGCAGGTAGAGTTGACAAGTGGTCTCTATTTTTGAGAACATGTACAATTTTTGTTTATACTTTCCTCTATTCATGGGATCTAGCAACTAAAAGATTAATATGAATATCTAGTAAATAAAGGATTAATATCTAGTAACTAATGTATTAAAGGTAATCACATATATCAGATACTATACTAAACACATTCCATAGGGCATCCACTGTGCCCATAATAACCCAAGAAGTCAATATGGTCATCCCCATTTGTTCAGATGGAATACAGAGCATCAATATGACATGAGGCAACTCGTTCAAGGATACAGGACACTAAGGCTCTCTCTACTACCCAATCTCTCAAACTCTGTGTTGGTTGCTGTTCCAGAAAAGAAGTACTTATTTCCACTGGAAAAAATATCTCCTTCATTTGAGTCAAATCATCCAGAATTTTAATCTACTTTTCTAGCCCTTTTCCACCAAAAATGACCCTTCAACAAGCTGTATTTTTGTCCATTTCACTTAACTTTTAACATATATATCTTGTTTTCTGTCTGCCTTCTTCAAGTACCATTCTTCTGAATAGCTTGTCTTCACAAATCTCAGTTCTAACTCTACCCAACTTTAGAGTTCGACTTAAATGCAGTCTGATCTGTGGATTCCTTGATTTTCCTGGCTTGAAAAAAAATCCTCTCCTCTACTCACTTAAAACACTTTACGTGTATCTCTCTTTTAGCACTTAACCACTTTCCACGTTGAATTAGGCAGCCTTGCCCAGATAGAATCTAGAAGAACTCCACTCTCTTGGTCCTACCATGACAATCTCTCTTAGCATTAAACATTCTTCAGCTTGATTTTTCCCAATGTTACCTCCATTCATTTACCCTGGAGACCAGTTTCCCCAAATTCCCGTTAACATTACATGACCAGTGTTTTAAAAGCACCATAATTTAGTGAATACTGGAATGTATTATCCCTCCTTGACCACGAACGCAGGGACAAAACACCAGATTTTATCTTTGTAACATTCAATGTGACTTACCCATTGTTTTGTGAATAGGAATAGAGAAATATGTTGGTTGAATGAATGAAAAAGAATAAATAGTTTTATACTTGAGTAAAAAGGAACTAAGTGCACAGAGTACAAACTCTGGATGACCTTCCATAAAGCTTGCTTTTGGAAACTCTCATCTGTAAGTATCTAACTGGGCAGCATCTCTACCACAAAGTGAGGCCAAAGAACAGTCTAAGCTGCAGTTGACAGAGGACATCACAAGGCATGCAATTGAGTTCTCCTCAGTTTACTGCACAAGTAAAGGGACAAAGCAGTGAAGATTTAGGAAATATATCAATATGGCCTCCCGTTACCCCAAAGTGTCTCCTGCACTGACTTGCCAGAAAGCCAAAAGTTTTATAGAAGTTCTGTGTTTAGGTTTAGGCCCCTTCCCCCATGGAGTTTGGGGATATATAGGAGTTTGTCATATATACCTAACAGTTTCATCCTATGGTCCTCATTTTCGAGGTTGGAAAGAGAGGACTACAGGAGAAAACATGTGCCTTCCATGGAAAGGCTCCTGGGGTCAGGAAAGGGGGGAGCATTCTGAAAAGGTCACCAAAGAACCATCTCATTTAACGTCACAAGTTTCCCAAATACATATGTGATACACGGGTGTGTAGTTGTGTGGATCTATGTGTATTAATACAAGGGTTTTCTCCTCTTGAAAGCTATTTTTTCAGCCACCAATAACCATAAAAACATTGAACATTGAAAAATTAGGATGAAAATGAATAACAATATTATTTTCCCCTTACCTTGACCCAGAGGTACCAGGAGAAAATCTTAGTGGAAAAGTATGAAATCTGTGGATACAGTATACCGAAGTTCTGTAGAATCTAGCAGAAGCAATGGAAAGATGTATCTTCATCACCAATTACAGGCCGCCTGCCATGTCCCCTGAAAAATGATCAACTCTGTTACCCGCTAACAACAAATCACTGAGTCATGCTCCTCCCCTGCCCACCCACCTGGGGCCCTATCTCTCCTGCCCAGTGTCCACACAGTCTTCCCCATCATGATTTATGGTTCAGAAAGAAGGGGACTGCTGGATGAGGTGTCTACAAGAGCAGATGGGAACCTAGACCAACCATCAAAGAGAAGAAAGGAGAAGGAGTAAACAGGAAAAGAAAAATAGAACAACTATTACAGAATTCAGGACAGCTGCCCAAAAGGAAAACAGACACTGAATGGGAAAGAGTAAACAAATAGATCAAGGTATACTAGAGAAGGAAAAAGCAGAGTGGAAAGAAGGAGATGAAAGCACTCATCCAAGGGAAAACAGCAAAACAGCATTGCTGGTTCCTGGCAGGAATATTAATAACTGGATAAAGAATAGGAAAAAATAGCTGATAATCTCCACACCCTCTGAAGAGCCCTTTGGCTTATGACTCACATAGGTTTGCAATGCTTTCAGAAACTCTATATACCTTGCCCTGTTAGAGGCTTTTTAGAATAAAGTGATATGAGTGTGTGGTTAACAGTGACTTTTGAAAGTAGTGGCCCAAGGATCATGGCTGAGGATGAAAAGAAAGGCATTTTAACTTCATTCTAGAATGGAGATGCCACATGTTCTGACATGAGCCGTGAGGCCTAACTCAGCTAAACATTTTAATCTGGCCAGAACTGAGGAAGCACGGTTCATCCTATGCTGTGGATGTTGTCCCATCAGGGCAATTTTGTTTTCTAACCGTTAGTGAAAATTTTCCTTGAATAACAAATACAATAGATACAAGAGTCAGTGGGAATGCTTGACAAGCATTCCTCACTTGACAATGCTTTCCTCACTTGACAATGCTTTCCTCACTTGACAAGAGGAAATCTATCCAGAAAAAATGTCCTGGGATGGTACTGACGAGACCTTGGGAGAGCAAACATTTGCTCAGCAGATGTTTATTGAGCACTTTGCTATGTGCCAGTCCCCTTCCTCCTCCAAGTGAGTGAAGCAGGAATCTGGGGGTGGCGCCAGGTAATCTGCTGAGGACACTCTGTTGCTTCATCTTAGCAAATGCTCAGGGGACACAACCTTCTGACCATTTTTCCAGAATCAATCTGAGGGGAGCATTTCTCAACCTTCCCCCACGCACTCCCCTAACCCCACCGCCCAATTATCACTCACTGAGGAGCCTTTCTAGACATTTTTTTTTTCCTGACCATACCTGCCCCAATGAAAACGGAATACCACCTTATATCTGTTTTTGCACCATGGTCCTTCAGAGGGCCACAAACCACTTTGATATATAAAATTCCAAGAACCAATATTCTCCCTCTTAGGGGGTCATTTTGCCCCTGTTAAGATATCACCCATGTTCTAGGGGTTCAGTGACAGACCCCATAGATTCAACAAATAATCACTGAGCTAGACCCTGGTGGCACCGTGTACATAAATGAGTAATACACTGTCCTTCTCCAGCACTCAGTGGTGACAGAGGTCATCAAGCATAATGTGGGAGGCTATGGGACAGATGAGAGGGCTTCCCTCATAGCTCAGTGGGTAAGGAATCCGCCTGCAATGCAGGAGACCCTGGATTGATTCCTGGGTTGGGAAGATCCGCTGGAGAAGGGCTAGGCTACCCACTCCAGTATTCTTGGGCTTCCCTTGTGGCTCAGCTGGTACTGAATCCGCCTGCAATGTGGGAGACCTGGGTTTGATCCCTGCGTTGGGAAGATTCCCTGGAGAAGGGAAAGGCTACCCACTCCAGTATTCTGGCCTGGAGAATTCCATGGACTAATTTCATGGGGTCACAAAGAGTCGGACACAATTGAGCAACTTTCACCTTCACTTTCATTTTTCACAGGACAGAGTCCAGCAAAGGATACCCTTATTCCATGGAGGAAGATGGTCAGTCCAGAGGGAAGATGAAGGCAGACTTCCTAGGGGAGACATGTGTGCTAGTTTATGAAGTTGAAAGAAGTTAACCAGAGAAAGGTGGGTAGTTAAACCAATCTTAGGATGATGTGGCTTTTGGACTGGTTCTAGAGTTATGCCTGGAATTGGGACAACAGTCATTTGAGATTTTCCTGAGACAGACTTACAACAAGGAAAGTTCTCCCTCTTTACAAATGTAATTTTTGGCTTATGTGTACAGTGAGTGTACAATCTAAGAAACTTTAATAAGTGGAAGAACGAGGCAGGTGTATGTGTGTATGTGTGTCTGCATGTACATATGTGTCTATCAATTCTGCACATCACTAAATATCTAGCAAGCAACACATGTGTATGAGATTTTAGATTTATTAGTTTATTTTTAGGAGCTGCGTCAGTGCAGATCCCACCCCAACCCCAAGTGTGTTAAGTCCATAGAGTTTCTTTTTTTTTTTTTTTCCATAGAGTTTCTTATCCTTTGACTCCATCTACCCATTGCAAGGCCACTCAAGAAGCAAAATGCCCTGGATGTGTCATGGCTTCCTTTGTCACTGATTTGCAAAGAGAGGAAGTTTCCAAGATGATGAGCATCACAATTACAAGTTCATTGTTATAAGGAAGCTCTTATTTGTTTGTCTCAGTCAATAAGGGCTAAGCTGAAAGATTACATGGACCTCTAGATCTGATGTTCCTCACAACAAAATGCTCTACTCATGGTTCACATCTCAACAGCATCTAAGTGAACGTTAAAAATTTACCCTGCCCTACAAAGTCTCTACTTGGAGAATGTATTTTCTTTGTTTAAAGAACAATTGTTGGCTGAGAGGGTGCCAGGTGCCCAGCATGTTACTGTGGAGGGTTACAGAATGTAAGACATAAACATGTTAGGAACCTATTTCCTAGTTGGACACATGCTTCAAAACATAACAACATGAGAAAATGCACATGGGTCAGCATTCACCAAAATGTTCAAAGGAGTTACCTGAGTAGAATAGAAAGGTCCCTTACTTTTAAGTATGTTTAAGAGCACTGGGGTAAACAAAATCAACGACCTTTTCAAGCTCTTTATGCAGTCTTTAAAATGTGAATGTGAATCGTTGAGCCATGAATCCCTAAAAGTAGGAGGGCCATATAATGTATTAGCTAACCTGGGATCCTTATTAGAGGAAGAGGAGAGAATGGCCATACATCAGATTAACAGACACAAAGCAGAACTATCTCAGGCATTCTCAGCTGTATGGTCACCCTATTGAAACAGTCAATAGAACGTCTATGTTTGTCAAACTCAGTCCAATGTAACTTTTTGTTGCTGATGTTAAGCTAAACTCCCAAAAAGGAGCTGTTGAGAATAATACTTGTACAACAGGAGAAGGGGTAGTGTAGTGAAAGGGGCATGGTTATTACAGACAGACAGATTTGGGCTCATTACCCAGCTCTACCAGATACTAAGAAATACTAGAGTACTGGTTCTTAAAGTGTGGCCATCAGACTAGCAGAGTTAGCATCATCTGGAAACTTGTTATTGATGTGAATTCATGCCCCAGACCTTCTGAATCAGAAACCCTGAGGACAGAGAATAGCATTCATGCAATCTGTGCTTCACAAAGCTCCCAGGTGATTTTGAAGTGCAATGAACCAGGTACTTTATGTGACCTCCTAGAGCCTTGGGTTATCTATTTAAGAAATGGTGCTAATAACTTGCCTTATAGATGACCCATGGCTTACAGCAGGTGTGGGTACATTAAAATGTTTGCTACCTGTATTAGTCTACTGGTCCTTTTGGAGTTACAGATGGCATACTCTAAATATCAAAATAAAAACAGTTCAGTGAAGACAAGGTTGACAAACCCCACTTCCAAGGCTAGGCCAATCCTCTGCACTGTCCAATACAGGGCAGGTGGAATGCAGGTTGGAGAGATACCCACTGTACACATTATTCTTATATTATGGGACCTTATGACTATTTTAACTCTCTGATTATGTATTCCCTTCATCAGATCCTAAATTCCTTAAGGGCAGAGACCATGTCATCCAAATTTATTTTTCTACCTCCAGCACATATGTGGTCCTCAATTCATGTCTGAATAAAGAATGACATGGGGTTTTAAAAAAAAAGGCTCTGAATTGTCTTGACACATCAGAAAAGAGAGAGAAGAGAACTGACAATGAGATAATAACTCTTTTTGCCACGTACCAGCCCACAGGATTTGTCACCAGCCTAGAGCAAATTGTTCCAGTTCCTTGGTTAGATTTCTGCATCTTTTAAAACAAAGGCATAATGTATGAGGCTAAAGATGGAGTCCCAGCAGCACATCTTTTCTGGATATTGCTATTTCAAGCTTCCTTCTGCTGGGTGCACAGCTCCACTGCAACGTATGTATGTATCATCAAAAACAAACTTTGCACTGGTTTGGGTCAGTTTGATAATCATTGTCTTTTAGGCAGGTCATGGAAAGATGGGAAAGTACATGTTTTCCTATAATTCACTGAGCAAATTATCTCTTTACAGTTGAGTACATTGAGGCTCAGAGATATCATTAGATGGTTCAGAGCAACTTTGCATTTGAGGGTACATTATAATTCAGAAAAAAGAAGGACTCCCCTGGCCTACTTAGGCAGAATGCTTTAACTAAGCCCTCTCGTCTCTCCACATTATGCTGCAGAGTCTGAACACAGGTAGAGCTGTGGTCAGCTAAAGAAATTATCTGCATTCCATATACTGTTTCTGCCTCATGAAAAGCCCATTTATGTTCAGTGTCTAGCTTTGACTCAGTGGGTTCCTCAGAAGCCCCAGATTTTTCTTCAGTATGATATTCCTTTCTTTCCCGAAATTCCTTTTCTGATCTTTCAGCTCCCCTGTATTTAATGAGCAATGTCCAGCATATATTTAGGAAATATTAATATTTAATGCCAATTCTACACTTGATCTTAGCCAAAAGGCCAAGAAGCTCTCATGCTTCCCAGATAGCTCAGTTGGTAAAGAATCTGCCTGCGATGCGGGAGACCTGGGTTTGATCCCTGGGTTGGAAAGATCTCCAGGAGAAGGGAAAGGTTACCCACTCCAGTATTCTGGCATAGAGAATTTCTTGGACTGTATAGTCCATGGGGCTGCAAAGAGTCGGACACAACTGATGTGACTTAGCAGCAGCAGAGCGACTTTCACTCAGTGCCAATTCTATCTAGTCCCTGCTTAAACTCCTTTTTGGTTCTGTCTGGATGTCTCAACCCTACTGATCATTGTTTTAGTTCTCTGGCTCTCTCAAAGTTACTTATTTCCTCCCAATATTTTTAGAGTATTAGCTAAAGACTTCATATAATCTCCAGAATCTGCTCCCTAGTTGATTAATCATTCCTGTTTGTCATAAATCACACTCCCAATGGTCTACAAGCCCATTAATTTTCTGCAGTCCCCTCTGCCTCCAGTCACCCTCACCTTCCTGGAAGTATTTTTTCAGAGCCTGGCATTGTTTAGGATACCATGTCCAAGCTCTCGCATACATTCATCAATGGCACCACTAACATTAATATTGCTAACTTCAGCAGCCATTTTCCTCTCATCTTAATCAGCCTCTTAAGAGCATTTGACACAGTTGACTCCTTTGCCTTCAAAAAGCCCATTCTGTGTTCCTGTGGTTTTCTTCTAGTTTTCTTCCAATCTCACTGTCCTTTGCTAATTTTTTCTCTTCTACCTGATGCTACCTGATGTCTACAGGCTGGGGCATTCCAGAGCTCTTCTCCATCTGTACTCTTTTCTCTCCCTGGGCAACAGGGCTTAGATTTAAGATTTTAGAGTAGGAAACGTTCAAGTGATGTCAGGTTCCAGATAGATGTGAGTACAGATGTTATTAAGATTAAGTAGATTAAGAAACCAAGAATATGGGGCTTCCCTGGTAGCTCAGTGGTAAAGAATCTGCCTGCCAATGCAGGAGAGATGGGTTCAGTCAATGATCCAGGAAGATCCCACAAACCATGGAGAAACTAAGCTTGTGTGCCACAATTACTGAGCCTGTGCTCTAGCATCTGGCACGCCAATGACTGAGCCTGTGTTCTGTAGCTATTGAAGCCCACTCACCCTAGAGCCCGTGCTTTGCAATATGAGCAACCACCACAATGAGAAGCCATGCACCAAAACTAGAGAATAACCCCTGCTTGTTACGATTAGAGAAAAGCTTGTGCACCAATGAAGATTCAGCACAGTCATAAATAAATAAATAAATACAATTATTTTAAAAAAGAAACCAAGAATCCAAGGTTTGGGGACCGATGCCACATGGACCTTGAAATCACTCAAAAACATGGCAGACAAGGGGGTAAGAGAGCAGCTCCAAGCTAGGTTCCTGGTCATTTGATGAATTTGAAGGTAACACTGGAGGATGGATGAGGCAGCCTGATAGTAGGAACCAAAAGAGGCCTTGGGATCTGAAAAGTGTCCTTGGGACCTGAAGACTGTAATGATCTCATCTCTCAACTCAAACAACTTCAGTCACTGCTGACTTTTCCTCTCTGGACTACTCACAGTAAGTTGCTGAATATATAATACATTTATAACTCTAGTTTTAAAAATACATCAACAGATATGGCCTTGTACTGTTCTCTTGGACCACATTGTAAGCTCTGGGCCCCAGGAGGGAAAACACTGGGTCAAATACCCTATGAGTGTTGCTCATTCATACAACTTCACAGAAATAATAGACTAGCATCTGACACAGGCCTGGATAAGAAGGCCTCAATAAACGGAAACACGGCTTGTGGGGGCAGTGTCATCTTTTCCCTCAGGGCTGTCTAAGTTTTGGACTCTATGAAGTTCACAGTACCTTTTTTCCCATAAGTGACAATCATCCCATCTAGGCAGACCTAGTACAGCCATCGACTCAGGCTCATGGAGAGAGGCCGAGGGCTCAAGAATGCTGCCATTTCCCCTTTTCTATGAGTCTGGTCTTGATTGTCTTGTGCATAGAATCATCTGGGCCAGGAAGGACTGCTCAGATGTTTGTCCCTATGCTCAGGAAAGTGGTAAGGTTTTTCCAATATTCTCAGGGGAATTGTTTGCAAAAAGAGGGAAAGATATCATGCTCATCACCCCAGGGGCTGGAGAATCCAGGTCTACCACCTTTGAGCCAGGATTGTAGTTGATTTTTACAAATTAGATCAATCCAAGAAGTACCTAAAAAAGCTTCTCCATCCTTCATCTTCATCTTCTTCTACCATGTTTCCATTTGTCAAATCAAATTGGATAATTTCTTTGGAATGACCTCACTCATTAATTAAAAAACATGCACGGCATCTGCATCCCTACTATCTGCCATTCATTGTGCTAGGTAGAGACAACAGAGATGAATCAAACTTATGAATTCCCTGTTTTTAAAAAGCTCATGATTTAGTGTGTTGGAGGGCAAGGGTTCTGAAGTCAGCAGCCTGAGAGAGAAGTGAGTACTACAGTTGGTAAACACATAGGGATTTAGAGGCATGCAAGGGAAGAACCCTATTGCAGCATGGGAGGCAGTAAAAGCTGCCCACACAACCCTATGCTGAGTGTTGTGAAACTAGTAGGCTGTCACTCAGAATCCGGGGTTCCAAGCAGAGCCTGTGCCTAAGATAGAACTGAGTATGGAGCACTGTGAGAATTGCCTCAATATACCAGATTTTCCCACTCTCACTTACATGTGGGTGTTCTGGACATGAACATTGGAAAACCAATGTCATTGGTATCAATTGAGAATTTTTTCAAGATGGTCAGAGGCAAAATTTCAGTAAGTGAAATTAAGTATCAGGGTTAGAAAAGGCCACTGAGGGGTAAAAAAACACTGTAGAAAGGCAATAAAAGAAATTCCACTTCCAGACTTATAGTCAAAAGTAATAAAAGCAATAATTTAAAAAAATACAACTGCACCCCACATTCATAGCAGCATTATTAACAATAGCGAAGACAGGGAAACAACCATGTATCCATCAATGAACAAATAGGTAAAGGAATTATGGTGTCTGTGTATATATATACATATATATATGTATGTATGTATATGTGTGTGTGTACACACATACACACACAGACATGCACGATGGAACATAATACAGCCATGTAAAATGAGATTCTACCATTTGTAACAACATGGATGAACTCTGAAGACATTATGCTAAGTGGGAGGGGAAATTGGAGGAAGGTGGTCAGAAAGTACAAATTAAAGATAAATAAGTACTAGGGATATAATGTACAACCTGATGACTACAGCTATCACTGCTGTATGATAGCAATACATGAAAGTTGTTAAAAAAGTAAACCCTAAGAATTCTCCGGGGGGGGGATACTTTTTAAACACTTTCATGACCCAGATAATCATGATGGTGTGATCCCTCACCTAGACAGACATCCTGGAATGTAAAGTCAAGTGGGCCTTAGGAAGCATGACTATGAACAAAGCTAGTGGAGGTGATGGAATTCCAGTTGAGCTATTTCAAATCCTAAAAGATGATGCTGTGGAAGTACGGCACTCAATATGCCAGCAAATTTGGAAAACTCAGCAGTGGCCACAGGACTGGAAAAGGTCAGTTTTCATTCCAGTCCCTAACAAAGGCAATGCCAAAGAATGCTCAAACTACCGCACAATTGCACTCATCTCACATGCTAGTAAAGTAATGCTCAAAATTCTCCAAGCCAGGCTTCAGCAATATGTGAACTGTGAACTTCCAGATGTTCAAGCTGGTTTTAGAAAAGGCAGAGGAATCAGAGATCAAATTGCCAACATCTGCTGGATCATCAAAAAAGCAAGAGAATTCCAGAAAAACATCTATTTCTGCTTTATTGACTATGCCAAAACCTTTGAGTGTGTGGATCACAATAAACTGTGGAAAATTCTGAAAGAGATGGGAATACCAGACCACCTGACCTGCCTCTTGAGAAACCTGCATGCAGGTCAGGAAGCAACAGTTAGAACTGGACATGGAACAACAGACTTGCTCCAAATAGGAAAAGCAGTACGTCAAGGCTGTATATTGTCACCCTGCTTATTTAACTTATGGGCAGAGTACATCATGAGAAACATTGGGCTGGAGGAAGCACAAGCTGGAATCAAGATTGCCGGGAGAAATATCAATAGCCTCAGATATGCAGATGACACCACCCTTATGGCAGAAAGTGAAGAAGAACTAAAGAGCCTCTTGATGAAAGTGAAAGAGGAGAGTGAAAAAGTTGGCCTAAAGCTCAACGTTCAGAAAACTAAGATCATGGGATCCAGTCCCGTCACTTCATGGCAAATAGATGGGGAAACAGTGTCAATAGTGTCAGACTTTATTTTGGGGGGCTCCAAAATCACTGCAGATGGTGATTGCAGCCATGAAATTAAAAGACACTTACTCCTCGGAAGGAAAGTTATGACCAACCTAGACAGCACATTAAAAAGCAGAAACATTACTTTGTCAACAAAGGTCCATCTAGTCAAGGCTATGGTTTTTCCAGTAGTCATGTATGGATGTGAGAGTTGGACTATAAAGAAAGCTGAGTGCCAAAGAATTGATGCTTTTGAACTGTGGTGTTGGAGAAGACTCTTGAGAGTCCCTTGGACTGCAAGGAGATCCAACCAGTCCATCCTAAAGGAGATCAGTCCTGGGTGTTCATTGGAAGGACTAATGTTGAAGCTGAAACTCCAATACTTTGGCCACCTGATGCGAAGAGCTGACTCATTTGAAAAGACCCTGATGCTGGGAAAGATTGAGGGCAGGACGAGAAGGGGATGACAGAGGATGAGATGGTTGGATGGCATCACCGACTCAGTGAACAGGAGTTTGGGTAAACTCCGGGAGTTGATGATGGACAGGGAGGCCTGGCATGCTACAGTTCATGGAGTCGCAAAGAGTCAGACACAACTGAGCGACTGAACTGAACTGAAGAGTTCTCATCTTAAGGAGAAGATTTCTGTTTTATTCTTTACTTCTTTCTCTTCCTTTTACTGTATCTATATGAGAAGATGGGTGTTAGCTGAATCAATTGTGGTAATCATATACACATGTGTGTGTAAATCAAACCATCATGCTGTGTGCTTTAAACTTAAACAATGAAATATGTCAATGACTTCTCAGTAAAACTGAGGGGAAAAGTCAGTGGAGTTTTTGAGGATTCTGCAATTTATTAGGATTCACATAAAGCTCTGACAGAGAAAACAAAGACTCCTCACTTCTTTCTATTTCTTCCAGCCAAGTTAGAAACAAAGGAGAGTGAAATAGTACTTTTATATTCTCTGGTGATTTTGTCTGTGCATATTTGATAAATTCCTAGAGGTAAAGTCACAGCAGCAGCCCATACCAGGCAATAAAAGACACAGTTCAACAAACACGTGCTGAGTTTGACAAACTCCTTCATTGCAGGCACAGTTCTAGACACTGTTGATACAGAAACAAGTAAGACATATCATGAGCTCTCTGAGCAGATGACTCATCTTTTCAGTGCATATGCACCATCACAGCTGCCATCCCCGGGGAGAGTGGCCCAGGACTGCAGGTGGGAAGATATTAACAGCCACTTGAGCCGAGTCTTATAAAGCTAGCTATACTCCCTTGGCACTCTAGGCCCCGTAGCTTCATTATTAAAGAACATAAGATCAAGCTCAGTTCCTAATTGTCTAGGCCCCAGAAAATTAATAGAATTAGTTCTAAAACTCCTTGAATTTCCTTAGCTGCCTGTTACACTGTACCCCTTATCACTGAGATCATGGATGCTACTTTCTAAATCTAAGTGACACAAACACATCTCCTTCCCATTCCTAGCCCCCAACTAGCACATTAGTGCATTTGGAATTTATGGCTGCATTTCTATTAGTTCCCAACAGTATTCATCAGATTAAAGCTGCATCAGAAATTAGATTTTTTTTTCTGCTTTTGCCCCTGAAGAGTGTAATAAAAAAATAACCCAATAAATCTGGTAAATTAGCAATAAGATCTCAGACTTTGGGGGCATATGTGCAACTCTGCTGCCGGGGAAGAAATGTCAAACTATCGACAGCTGACCCAATCAGATTACACATTCCCATTTACTAGCAGGAAGGATGAAAGATGATTCCCCCCTCTAAATTGAACCAAGTTCACCACAGGAATGAAAAAGTCTCAGGAATTGAGAATATCGTTGTTTTATTTCGTAGGCAGCAACCATAATCTTATGCAAAAGAGAACATTTTCAAAGGTCATTTCTTAATTTTCACTCAGAAGTTGGAAATTTGGACAGATGTGGGTTTTGGGCCATTTCCCCTCCTAGACTCATTGATTGTAGTAGTGGACTAGAATTGAAAAAAATCACCTTGTCCTGATTTTACTGTCTCTTGACTGTAATAAAAGGAATATTAATTCCAAGTTCACAAGAAACACTTGTAAAGGGAAAGTACAGATGTTATTCACTGAAAAGTTTATGAGCATCCAGACAGCTAAGATCTACTTTGTTTGAAAGGAGAGATGGATAACATGGGGTGGGCTTCCTGTTTGGGGGCTAGAATCATATAAGTTGTGAGTAATCAACTTCCCTGTCTTCATCACCCATCTTCCCTAAAATATCTCTCTTCCCAGACAGTGGCTCATACCCTCTGTCTACAATGACTGTCAGAGACTTAAAAAGCAAAGCCAAATAAATAAAACACTTTGCCCCCTAAATCTTCCATATCAAAATATACAGCCTCAGATATAGAGGGTAAGTGTGGATGCCCTTGTGCTTTTGTTTGGAGTCTTACCCTTGCACTCAGCATTCATACAGCCTGCTCCACATGCTCCTAGGTTCCAAGCTGGATGTTCAGTGTAAAAGGCATAGTCTTTGCTCTGAGGAACTCATTAGCAGATCCCCCCTTGCCTCAATGAGAAGTTTGCAGATACTCTGTTCTCTACCTGCATTGTATTCCTTCACCTTATTTCCATTTATTCTAAATCTACTGAATATTCATTGGAAGAACTGATGCTGAAGCTGAAGCTCCAATACTTTGGCCACCTGATGCAAAGAGCTGACTCATTGGAAAAGACCTTGATGCTGGGAAAGATTGAATGCAGGAGGAAAAGGAGCAGACAGAGGATAAGATAGTTGGATGGCATCACCAACTCGATGAACATGAGTTTGAGCAAGCTCCAGAAGATGGTGAAAGACAGGGGAGCCTGGCGTTCTGTAGTCCATGGGATCGCAAAGAGTTGGACACGACTAAGCAACTGAACATTTTCATAAAAACTCTATTACAGCTCCATCACTTCTATGAAACATCCCCTGAGCTCACAATCATTCTCTGCTCTGAACCCATCTAGTCTTTTTGGGCTTTTGACATTTAATGGTTCCTATTTTAATATATGACATAAACAGCAGGATGATGAGGATGGCTGTGGTGGTGATGATGATGGTCATAAGATGGTTGACACTTTATGCATTTGTTTCATTTTCCCAGGCTACAATTGTCTGGAGGGCAAAGACAATTTCATCTACACGTTTTGGAATCCTTCACAAAACTTAGGTAGTACTGTATGTCTAGTAGGCATTGAATGTTTTTAAAAGAAGAAAGGAAGGAGAGACAGAGAGAGGGAGGGAGGGTGGAACTGACTAAACACTTGCAAATTCTAATCTACCCAATCAAATCCTCATTCATATTAATAGCGCTCACAAAAGGCTACATGGCTAATGAAAACCATGATGCATTACAGGGAAGTAAGGGAAAATTTTATGACAACAATGAATTTGCTTTGTAAAACAGAAATGAGGGTTTAATGACCTTAATGCTGACACAACATTTTATGATTTATGTTTAGGGCAATGTGTGGGGGTGGGGGGTGGGGAGAGAGACAGAGAGGGGGAGAGATACACAAGAATAAGCAAGCATACTGAAAATACAGTCCCCAAATCCTGGCTCTAAGGCGTTTGGTCATTTCTAGTCTGTCCATGTTTTTATTTATAGAATCAAATTTTTTTTCCTCACTCATCCATTCCTATACATCCTCCTCTCCCAACACCTACTATCTTTTAACTGAATAGACAAGGCTTCTGTGAATGATTGGCAGTGGGAAATGTTAACTGTCAGCAAATTGACCCTAGTTGGTATAAGTGCAGATGGGAATTTGGCCCAGGATTCCAACTCAGCTGGGGAGAGAGGAGCTTGGAAGTTAAAGAGACAACTGTCTGTCAAAGAAAACATTAGGGAAGACAATTTGAACCCCTTCCAACTGGTTTGCCCAGGGCAAGGAACAAGATTGACAAGAATGAATCGGCAATTCTTTTGTTCTTTGGGAAACCTGATCAATATACACAGCTGATCAACCTAGACAGCATATCAAAATAAGCAGAGAGATTGCCGACAAAGCTCCATCTAGTCAAAGCTATGGTTTTTCCAGTAGTCATGTATGGATGTGAGAGTTGGACTATAAAGAAAGCTGAGCACCGAAGAACTGATGCTTTAGAACTGTGGTGTTGGAGAAGACTCTTGAGAGTCCCTTGGACTGCAAGGTGATCAAACCAGTCCAGCCTAAAGGAAATCAGTCCTGAATATTTATTGGAAGGACTGATGCTGAAGCTGAAACTCCAATACTTTGGCCACCTGATGCGAAGAGTTGACTCACTGGAAAGACCATGATGCTGGGAAAGATTGAAGGCAGGAGGAGAAGGAGATGACAAAGAAGACGATTGGATGGCATCACTGACTCAATGGACATGAGTTTGATCAAGCTCTGGGAGTTGGTGATGGACAAGGATGCCTGGCATGTGGCATTCCATGTGGTCGCAACGAGTCAGACATGATTGAGTGACTGAACTGACTGAGGCACAGCTGATCAAGATCACTAGCTTCCTGATGGACTCTAGGCCTAGAGAAAAATTGGGCCAAGCAGGGGTCCTGGAAAATCATTTCCCTGGTTCATCTTCAGTTCAGTTGCTCAGTCATGTCTGACTCTTTTTGACCCCATGAACTTCAGCATGCCAGGCTTCCCTGTCCATCACCAATTCCCAGAGCTTATTCAAACTCATGTCCATTGAGTGGGTGATGCCATCTAACCATCTCATCCTCTGTCATCCCCTTCTCCTCTTGCTTTCAATCTTTCCCAGCATCAGGGTCTTTTCAAATGAGTCAGTTCTTCGCATCAGGTGGCCAGAGTATTGGAGTTTCAGCTTCAGCACCAGTCCTTCCAATGAATATTCAGGACTGATTTCCTTTACGATGGACTGGTTTGATCGCCTTGCAGTCCAAGGGACTCTCAAGAGTCTTCTCCAACACCACAGTTCAAAAGCATCAATTCTTTGGCACTCAGCTTTCTTTACTCTCATACCCATACCTGACTACTGGAAATCATAGCTTTGACCAGCTGGACCTTTGTTGACAAAGTAATGTCTCTGTTTTTTAATATGCTGTCTAGGTTGGTCATAGCTTTTCTTTCAAGGAGCAAGCATCTTTTAATTTCATGGCTGCAGTCACCATCTGCAGTGATTATGGAGCCCCCTCACTCCCACAAAAAAAAAAAAAAATCTCACTGTTTCCATTGTTTCCCCATCTATTTGTCGTGAAGTGATGGGACCGGATACCATGATCTTAGTTTTCCAAATGTTGAGTTTTAAGCCCACTTTTTCACTCTCCCCTTTCACTTTCATCAAGAGGCTCTTTAGTTCTTTGCTTTCTGCCATAAGGTTGGTGTCATCTACGTATCTGAGATTATCGATACATCTTCTGGCAATCTTGATTCCAGCTTGTGCTTCATCCAGCCTGGCATTTTATGATGTACTCTGCATATAAGTTAAATAAGCAAGGTGATATCTTCATGCTCCAGAATATTGTGGGAACATATGAGAGAACAGGAGTGATGTACCTTTGGCTATAGGAGGACACAGTTTATACCACTTAATCAAGAGTGTAGGGTGGAGAGGTTGTCTGCATGGAGTAGGAGGTGAATAAAAAATAAAGTCAAATATACATGTATATGTATGCCTGAGTCCCCTCACTGTTCACCTGAAACCATTACACCATTGTGATATCATAACAATTAACACTGTTAATTGGCTATGCCCCGATACAAAATAAAAAGTTAAAATAAAAATAAAGTCAAATGGAAACTTACAATAAAATTTCAAAAATGTAAATAGCTGAAGATCAGTACTAATAGGTTTACACACACATTTATTCTTTCTTCACTTCCTAAATTTTAGGGAAATCAGTACTTCCAACTTTTAAACAGCTAATTTAAAAGAGTAAAAACATAAAAAAGTGGCCAAAATATTGTGAAGATTTTGAACTTTGGGACAATTGAAAATGGCAAGATGTAAAATTCTCTGCATAATGGGGTTTCCAGAAAAGACCAAACCTTAACTATTTTTTTTTTCAGAGCAAGGAAAACCTCTATTTCAAAAAAAAAAAAAAAAGTCATTTGTGCTTCTTGGTTTTGTTTTTAAGGCCAGGAGGCTTCATTCTTGGAGGTGATGCTTTGTAAAGTCCATTTGATCACACAGATGTAACGCAAGCATTAACCATTTTTCTTAAGGGCAGCAAGATAAGGTAATTTCTACTGAGTCTAGACTCTAAAATGAAAATAACCCTAGAGATTTTTAGCAACTGGTGGAAAATGGAGGTTGTGTAGCTTATTCCTGTCATAGGGTGAACACCAGGGAACTAAGCAGGGAACTCATTTGCCAATGAACTTTGAAATCTGATTTGTGCATATAGGCTCTTTAGGAATTGCCTCTTTTTGCAGTAGTTGGGGTTTCTGGCCACACTTCAGGAGCAGTAGCTCAGGAGAAAGCCATGTCCCTTTCTGGAGGCAAGAAGAGAGGTGTTGCTAATGCCAAATAGCCTTGAGATTAGGGTACAGAAGGAGCAGGCAAACCTAAAGGAAGTCAGGCTCAAGGATGCAATCAGTGACAGGCAATAAGTCAGAGTGGCAGTCAGAAGCCAGAGGCTGGCTGAGACAGGAAGGGGACATCAGGCTGACTTGTGGAGGAAGTATGAACAGGCTCCAAGGAGGAACAATGTGGCAAAAGACTAGACTTCCTGAACTTAAACAGGATGAGAACTCTCTACGATAATTTGGGTATCAATGTAACTGTGTCATTAAATTATAGACTCTCACCCTTCAGGCCTGTGACACATAAATTATATCTATAATTAGGGCATCAGCCCCAATTTAGTGATAGTTTTTATATTTACCCAGGTAAGAATATGGTATGCACTGATACACAAAATAGCATGAGAGAAATATATAAAAGATGAAAACAGAGATCTTTCCTTGGGTCTCACTGGAATGAGAGTTTTACCAATGTTAAGAAAGGGAAGTTAGTACTGGAATGCAATGTATAATAATGTAGCTTGTTACATTATGACTATGCTTAAATTATTTAACTAAGGAGATAATTCACCCCACAGAACAGAATCAGTATGAGAACCCTTGTTTGTTAACTTAATACAGTGGTTATACTAAACAGGTCCCCAAGGTGCCTAGAAAAGCAATACAAAAAAAAAAAAAATGTCTAATAAAAGTCTCTTTCTTACACACATTATATACCCTTAAAGAATGTATATCTTCAAGAACAACACAGAGGTGTAATATGGTGTCTCCTTTTTTAAATCATATGCCAGTACCTGGGGGGCTCAACAGCCAAGTACCCAAATCAAGAGCTGTACAGAGGCACAGAAATCTGACAAGCCCCAGACAGACAAAGTGCCTCCATTAAACACCTCCCCTTGGCCATCATTGGCTATTTTCCCTTACCACTTTTATTTTTTTATAGTGACATGGACTTTTAGAAGTAGGGCAAAATATGTGCCATCTCCTGATTTTGAGAGCTGGATCAGTAAATGAATAAATGCCCTGAAGGCATCCTTAGGAAAGAAACTTAACGAACACTGCGCAAGTCCACTTCTCTGTACAAAATGGTGGAGTAGAAGGATGTGCGCTCATCTTCTCCTGTGAGAACTCCAAAATTACAACTCGCTGCTGAACAACCATCAACAGGAGAATGTTGGATCCCACAAAAAAAAATATACCCCACATCCTAGGGCAAAGGAGAAGCCCCAGCAAGATGGTAGGAGGGGCGAAATCACTTTTAGAATCAAACCCCATACCCGCCAGAGACACTCAGAGGGCTCAAACAAAACCTTGTGCACACCAGGAGACCTCACAGAGACTAAGCCAGAACTGCCTTTGAGTGTTTGAGTGCCTCCTGCAGAGGTACGGGTCAGCAGTGGCCTGCTGCAGGAACAGGGGCTCTGGGTGCAGCAGTCCTGAGTGTGGCATAAGCCTTCTTGGAGGAGGTTGCCATTAACCCCACCATAGAGCCACCGAGCAGACGACCCACAAACTGCAGAACAATTATACCAAACAAATTTTCACACTGTTAAGAAAGTTCAAGGACCCACAGCAGATTTCCCAACCTGGGGATCTGGCAAAGGGACTGAGAACCCCCAGGGAATTGGACTTTGGAGGCCAGTGGGATTTGATTACAGAACTTACACAGGACTGGGGAAACAGACTCTTGGAGCGCACAAACAAAACCTTGTGCACAGCAGGACCCACGAGAAAGGAGCAATGACCCCACAAGAGACTGAGCCAGACTTGCCCGGGAGTGTCCAGGAGTCTCCGGCGGAGGCGTGGGTCGGCGGTGGCCTGCTACAGGGTTGGGGGCACTGAGTGTGGCAGTGCGTGCACGGGACCTTTCAAAGGAGATCACCATTATCTTCATTACCTCCAACATAGCTTGGTCTCAGGTCAAACAACAGCCCCACCCATCAACAGAAAATTGGATTAAAGATTTACTGAGGCTAGCCCTGCCCATCAGTACAGACCCAGTTTCCCCCCAGTCAGTCTCTCCCATCAGGAAGCTTCTGTAAACCTCTTTTCCTTATCAGTCAGAGGGCAGAAAGACTGAAAACCACAATCACAGAAAACTAATCAAACTGACCCCATGGACCACAGCCTTGTCTAACTCAGTGAAACTATGAGCCACACTATGTAGGGCCACCCAAGACGGATGGGTCACAGTGGAGAGTTCTGACAAAACATGGTCCACTGCACAAGGCACTGGACAACCACTTCAGTATTCTTGCCTTGAGAATCCCATGAACAGTATGAAAAGGCAAAAAGATAGGACACTGAAAGATGAACTCCTCAGGTCGGTAGGTGCCCAATATGCTATTGGAGATCAGTGGAGAAATAACACCAGAAAGAATAGAGATGGAGCCAAAGTAAAAACTACACCCAGTTGAGGATGTGACTGGTGATGGAAGTAAAGTCCGATGCAGTAAAGAGCAATATTGCATAGGAACCTGGAATGTTAGGTCCATGAATCAAGGCAAACTGGAAGTGGTCAAACAGGAGATGGCAAGAGTAAACATCAACATTTTAGGAATCAGTGAACTAAAGTGGACTGGAATGGGCGAATTTAACAAATATGACCATTATATCTACTACTGTGGGCAAGAATCCCTTAGAAGAAATGGAGTAGCCATCACAGTCAACAAAAGAATCCAAAATGCAGTGCTTGTGTGCAATCTCAAAAGCAACAGAATTATCTCTGTTCCTTTCCAAGGCAAACAATTCAATATCATAGTAATCCAAGTCTGTGCGACGACCAGTAATGCAGAAGAGGCAAAAGTTGAACAGTTCTATGAAGACCACAGACCTTCTAGAACTAACACCAAAAAAAAAAAGATGTACTTTTCATTATAGGAGACTGGAATGCAAAAGTAGGAAGTCAAGAGATACCTGGAGTAACAGGCAAATTTGGCTTTAGAGCACAAAATGAAGCACGGAAAAGTCTAACAGAGTTTTGCCAAGAGAACACACTGGTCCTAGCAAACACCCTCTTCCATCAACACAATAGAAGACTCTACACATGGACATCACCAGATGGTCAATACTGAAATCAGATTGAATATATTCTTTGCAGCCAAAGATAGAGAAGCTCTATACAGTGAGCAAAAACAAGACCAGGAGCTGGCTGTGGCTCAGATCATGAACTCCTTATTGCCAAATTTAGACTTAAATTGAAGAAAGTAGGGAAAACCACTAGACCATTCAGGTATGACCTAAATCAAATCTCTTATGATTAGACAGTGGAAGTGACAAATAGATTAAAGGGATTAGATCTGATAGACAGAGTGCCTGAAGAACTATGGGTGGATGTTTGTGACATTGTACAGGAGGCAGTGATCAAGACCATCCCCAAGAAAAAGAAATGCAAATAGGCAAAGTGGTTGTCTGAGGAGGTCTTATACATAGCTGAGAAAAGAAGAGATGCTAAAGGCAAAGGAGAAAAGGAAAGATATACCCATTTGAATGCAGAGTTCCAAAGAATAGCAAGGAGAGATAAGAAAGCCTTCCTCAGCAATCAATGCAAAGAAATTAAAGAAAAAAAAATTGAATGGGAAAGACCAGAGATCTCTTCAAGAAAATTAGTGATAACAAGGAAATATTTCATGCAAAGATGGGAACAATAAAGGACAGAAATGATATGGACCTAACAGAAGCAGAAGATATTAAGAAGAGGTGGCAAGAACACACAGAAGAGCTATACAAAAAATATCTTCATGACCCAGATAACCATGATGGTGTGATCACCAACCTAGAGCCAGATATCCTGGAATGGAAAGTCAAGTGAGCCTTAGGAAGCATCGCTATGAACAAAGTTAGTGGAGGTGATGGAATTTCAGTTGAGCTATTTCAACCCTAAAAGATGATGCTGTGAAAGTGCTGCACTCAATATGCCAGCAAATTTGGAAAACTCAGCAGTGGCCACAGGACTGGAAAAAGTCAGTTTTCATTCCAATCCCAAAGAAAGGCAATGCCAAAGAATGTTCAAACTACGGCACAATTGCACTCATCTCACACACTAGCAAAATAATGTTCAAAATCCTCCAAGCCAGGCTTCAGCAGTACGTGAACCATGAACTTCCAGATGTTCAAGCTGGATTTAGAGAAGGCAGAAGAACCAGGGATCAAATTGCCAACATCCGCTGGATCATCAAAAAAGCAAGAGAGTTCCAGAAAAACATCTATTTCTGCTTTATTGACTATGCCAAAGCCTTTGACACTGTGGATCACAACAAACTGTGGAAAATTCTGAAAGAGATGGGAATACCAGACCACCTGACCTGCCTCCTGAGAAATCTGTATGTCAAGAAGCAATAGTTAGAACTGGACATGGAACAACAGACTGGTTCCAAATAGGGAAAGGAGTACACCAAGGTTGTTGACTGTCACCATGCTTATTTAACTTACATGCAGAGTATATCATGCAAAATGCTGGGCTGGATTAATCACAAGCTGGAATCAAGATTGCTGGGAGAAATATCAATAACCTCTGATATGCAGATGACACCACCCTTATGGTAGAAAGCAAAGAAGAACTAAAAAACCTCTTGATGAAAATGAAAGAGGAGAGTGAAAAAGTTGGCTTAAAACTCAACATTTGGAAAACTAAGATCATGGTATGTGGTCCCATCACTTCATGGCAAATAGATGGGGAAACAGTGGAAACAGTGACAAACTTTACTTTCTTGGGCTCCAAAACCACTGCAGATGGTAAGTGCAGCCATGAAATTAAGACGCTTGCTCCTTGGAAGAAAATCTATGACCAATCTAGATAGCATATTAAAAAGCAGAGACGTTACTTTGCCAACAAAGGTCTGTCTGGTCAAAGCTATGATTTTTCCAGTAGTCATGTATGGATGTGAGAGTTCGACTATAAAGAAAGCTGAGTGCCAAAGAATTGATGCTTTTGAACTGTGGTGTTGGAGAAGACTCTTGAGAGTCCCTTGGACTGCAAGGAGATCAAACCAGTCCATCATAAAGGAAATCAGTCCTGAATACTTATTGGAAGGACTGGTCCTGAAGCTGAAACTCCAAAACTTTGGCCACCTGATGGGAAGAACCGACTCATTGGAAAAGACCCTGATGCTGGGAAAGATTGAAGGTGGGAGGAGAAGGGGACGACAGAGGATGAGACGGTTGGATGGCATCACCGACGCAATGGACATGAGTTTGAGTAAACCCTGGGAGTTGGTGATAGGGCGGCCTGGCATGCTGCAGTCCATGGGGTCACAAAGAGTTGGACACAACTGGGCAACTGAATTGAACTGTGCAAGTCCAGAGACCTAATGCAGGCCCAGTTTTCTCTGGCCATGGAAAACATAATGCGGGATTTGTAGTCAAAGTCAAGTCCTGGGCCTTCTGTTTCACATACATGTGTGACCTTGCACAAGCAGTCAACCTCTCTGAGTCTCAACTTCTCCAACTTTAAAATGAAAATATTTATGATAACCAGCACATAAGCTTGTTCTGAACATCAAGTGGAAGAGCGTAGATGAAAAGTATTTTTATAAACTATATTTACTGCTCACAATGAATTATAATTTTAACGGGGCTTAATTTGAAAAGTCAAAAATAGACACTAGACTACACCATTGTGCTTTAACAGGTGTTGGTGAGATAGGAGTAGGGAAAGATTCTCCTGAAGGAAAGGAGACAGGGTGGCATGTGAAAAATGAGAGTCTGCAAAACATGTCTGTGCCCCACCCTCTGCACCTGTGCCAAGGATGGTGCCCAGGGTTTTCCAGCCCAATCAGAAGTAGCCCTCAATGTACAACGAGGCATGTCACAGCACTTCCGGATCTAACCTGGACCATATCTTGTAGCCTTTCAAGGGTTAGAACCATTGGGTAGGTGAAGCATTAAGCTCTTGGGAAATCTATTCAACCAAATGTAAGTTTTAAAAGGGAGAAAGAAAAAAACAGTCTTCTATAAAAACTCTTTATAGGCAACACAGGGCATAAGCTGTGGAGGTGAGACATTTTATTTTGCTGTACACTGTCTGTAAAGCAATTTCTTCTCTTAGGAAAAGATGTTTCTATTGGACTCTGAGCTATTTGTCATTCTGGGCCCCAAACAAAGTATTTTTCATTAGAACATCAGAAATGCCATGCTGAATCAAACCAACAGTCCCTCCAGTCCCGTGTCTTCCCTTCGAAAGTGGCAGCAAGAGAGGGTTCACAAGAGGACACAGACACTCTATTTTAGTGGCTTCAAAAACATTTTTGACTGTGGGTCCCAGTTAGAAATAGAGTTTACATTGTAATCCAGTACTCGTACATACACACGCAAAAACACTCACTTATACATACTTAAGTATATAATATATACTTTCTAGGTTACATGTAACAGTGGATACTTTGTATTTCATCTGATTCCTTTCTTTTTAATGTTTAACCACTAGTCCTGACCTACTAAACAGATTTCGTGATTCACTAATAGGATCACAACTTACAGCTTGAAAAACCTTGCTCGCTATATTGTCAGCCTCAAAGGCTAGGTATACAGCTCTAACATTTCTGTTTCTTGTACCTAGTGAGGATCTATTACCATAAATTTACCTAAAGCCACCTTTTGGGTGAAACGAGTTCTATAAGGCAAGTACTCGCAGTCTAAGTAGAACTTTCTCTCACTTGTGATTCTGTAGTATGTTTGATAAGATAAATGTGATTGAAAGATCTAAATGAAGAATACCAGGCTTGGTTTCCCTTCTCTTCCCCAAAGATTTCAAATCTATGACAGAGATGAAAAAAAGCAGCTTACACTGGATTAAACCTTATCACACTGAGAGGCATTGAACATTTCTAGAGAGTTAATTGATTTTCATGACATGGTCCCTTGGGCACTGATTTGTCACACGTGTATTAATTACATCACAGATTATAGTTCCCAAAGATGGTGGCAAAATCGTGCTCCATCTCACATGCTTTCATTCAGTGTAATCTTGTCACATACCATTTTGAGGTGGTGTCTTTTCTCCACCCCATCAAATCTGACTGGACTCTGTCTGCTTTGATCAACACAGTTTGCAGAAACTGACTCATGCCAGTTCCAGGGATGGCTCTTACCTAGCTTGGCAGTATCCCCATCCTGCCTCTGGGAGACAGCCACTAGGTAAGAAATATAACTACTCAGACACAATCTTGTAAGAAGTCCAGGCCAGGTCAGAGGCTCTGTCACATGGAAAGACAGAGAAAGAAACCAAGAAGCACCAAAGTGCCCATGTATAAAACTGCCACCATGAAGGTACTCCTCCAACTGTACGGACCAACCGGTCAAATTCTTCCTGCATTTCTGATTCATAAAATTTTCAGCATAATTGTTTAAATCCTCTAGGTTTTAAGGTAGCTTATAATACCAAAAGAGATAATCAAAATAATTACCCCTATCATGTAAATCTGAAATTTTGCCATGGACTAACAAACAAGATTTGACTTTGTGATTTTCTATTGATTTTAAATTTTTGTTTATTTTGTAGTAACAGAATCCACATGCATAGTATAATTGTGTAAATTAAAATATGAATCATACATTCAGAAACTATATGATTTTTTGTGTAGTTGTTCCTTTTTACCAATATTTTACTAATAATTATTCATTATTTTCTCATCCCCCTCCTCCCCACCCAGGAGGTGCTTAGTATGTGTTGCTGGGCACAGGAGAATACAGGGGTTAATGAGAAAACATCCCTGACCTTGCTAGAAAAGAAACAAGTAAAGGCAACACTTTACTACATCAATATCAGGAGAGTTGTTCAGGACTTCACAGGTAACTTTTAAGCTGAGTCTTTGAGAATGAGTGGGTCAGGAAGAAGACTTGAAGAGGGGATATGATACTGGGATCAAAATAGTGGCATTCCAAGCAGAGAAGGCAGCCATTTCCTAGAACTGCTGTTGACCTATGCGTGTCATATAATAAAAGGAAACCAAGATTTTTCAAGAATAAAAGAAAGAAAAACAGTTAACCAAAATTATAGCAACTCAGCACAGGGGAAGTTTGCGTAGGGAATGTATATTTCCAACACTAGGATATTAAACTTTATCCTCATATCTAAAACTATATTTCTATCACAGCTTACAAAGCAGAAAACATAAATCACTAGCAGATATAACTTTCTGAGGTGCTTAGAGTTTTTTTTTTTTTCTTCCTATAGCACAGGATTTAGCTTCAAAATTTACACTTCCCTAATGTTCAAGAACAAATTTCAGCAAAGACAGGGGTCAAGATGTTTGGTTTTTGTTTTTTTTTTTAATCTAATTATTACTTCAGTGGAGCATTCAAGGAAGGAAAAAAGCAACTGGGCCAGATTGCCTGTGGCTAAAGACTATAACATAAATGGACATTATAGCCCAAGGAATGCTACTGCTAGAAACAAACAGGCAGGAAAGAATTGTAACCTCTTCGCATGCAAACCTCATGAGAGTGACCCAGGAAAATGAAATTCTCCTTGATGATGTATAATGCTTTATTATGATGACCCAGTCTCCAGGGCTGTTTAAAATTCTGAACTCAAGTTCCCTGAGTTCTGATTCCCTTCTCATCAAAATTGCTATCCCAATTTTAACTGCACTTCCCTGAGGGCAGAAAACATCAACTCACCATATTTATAGCTGGTGCATAATTACTATATGCAATATTTATCTGGCTATTCATCTGTTTGCGTGTCTTTGGTCTAGCTGGTGAAACTGTCACCAGACAAAGTTCTCAGCATCTTGTGCAAAGAACTGTCATTCACTGTATATTTTATCCATCTGGCTTGTCCCTTGGGTTTCTTGAAAGGATGGCTCCCCTTTATCAGTCCTTCCTGAGAGGTTCCTCTTGTTGCCTAGTGAGGTTTAGGCCCCCATTAGAGTTTTATTTCTATCTAATTATTCTGGATATTGATGTACACCAAGGTCCTGAGTTCTTGTTTCATTGTTCTGTTACCTCACTTACAGCTTCCCTGGTGGCTCAGCTATAAAGAATCTGCCTGCCATTGCAGGAAGCCCAGGTTCAGTCCCTGCATCGGGAAGATCCATTGAAAAAGGAAACAGCAACTCACTCCAGTATTTTTGCCTAGGAAGTTCCATGGACAGAGCAGCCTGGTGGGCAATATAGTTCATGGGGTTGCAAAGAGCTGGACACTAAACAACAACAACCTTGTTTACAGCCCCTTATCTCATACACTCACAATGTAACTTCAGGCTACTGGAATCAATAAATAGAATGAATATTTTAGTGTCATTTATAACACTTCCTCCAATGGTATAAGTTTTGGCACTGTAAATTGTAGGAATGCCATCTCCACACTTTCTGGAGATTCTAATCTGTGTATATATAGAGAAGAGTCAGACCAAGAAGTTCCTAGATTCCACTCCCTTCCATGCTGAATTGGAACATCTAGTTGGTAAGAAGTCTAAGAGATCCAGTATAGTCATCTGCTGCCGCTGCTGCTAAGTCGCTTCAGTCATGTCCGACTCTGTGCGACCCCATAGATGGCAGCCCACCAGGCTCTGCAGGGACGGCGGCATTCTCCTTGAATGGGACTTTCTCAAAGGAACAGATGGATCATTAGGTGGGGTCTGGATGCAGCTCTTAGCATTTACTCTTCTCAGGGCACCTGGGGCAAATGAGGCTTCTAAAAATGACTGCAAACAGTAAGGAAAAAGGAGCTTGGGATTTTTGTCCTTTTCACTGATGGCGAAGCAGGTGGGCAGAGCAGGGAAGAGATTGTTGCTGAGAGCTGCGACAGACAGATGCCTAGAGGAGGAGGCAATTTTTTGCCTTGCAGAGGACCAGCTCCATAATATCTAAGACAAGAGCAGAAGGACTGAGCCCCAAGAGACTGGCTGGCTCAAAAATAGGGTTTCCTCCATTCAGATATATGCACCTCCAGCTTCATTTCCAGCCTCTGACCCTCAATAACCATGATGCTTAGAGACCATTCCCTGTTGCTCAGGTCTAAATGAGGAGGGAGAATGTAAAAATGTCTGAGTCTCCTAAGAAATAAAAGAGGAAAAGAAATAAGGGTGAAAGAAAAGTTAGGAGTGGAAATATATAGAGAGATTTAGAGATTGAGAAAATTTAAGACTATGTTGAAGGAAAAAAATAAATCATTAAGTTATAATGGTCAATATTGTAAGACTAATGAAAAATAAATGATTATTCATCTGCTATTCCCCAGCATTCTGCTACAGCAAGTGAATTAAAAAATGAAGGCTGAAATTTCTTCCCTAGAAAATTTATGACAGATGAAGGAAAGCCTGAATGTCGAAGTAAGTTTATTTCCCCAATCCCATAGGTCTTCTCTGTGGGGGAACTAAAAATTAAAGCTGATACAGTGGTAGATGGGAAGTCATGCTTTGGACAAGGCTAAACAGCCTCCGAGAATGCAGCCACTCTTCTTGCTGTGGGTCAGTGCTGGATAAGTATCAGTCTAGATGCCAAAATATCCCCTGGTCCAATGCTTTGGAAAGTAAAGAAGTTGAAATTAGTTTACGTTACAGTGTGGTAATGAGTGAGCTAACCTTCAGTTGGGCATGACTTCCATGATAATATCCAAAGAGATGGGAGTTGGAGAGCCTTCTCCTCCCTCCTACCACTCACATCCAGGAAAGAAAAAAGAGTCTCGTGTTCTTTAAATTGTTATCATAAACTTGATTTGCTAAGTAGTTAAGTAGAGAGGTAGAAGATGGGCAGTCCAGAACACTCTTGCTATTTATAGCCCATATCAGAGTTTATTACTATTGTCTCTTCTCAAATCCACATAAATAACATGTAAACTGTCAATGGTGCCCATGGAAACAAACTGGCAAAATGGACAATGCACTTGGAAAAAAAAAATTGAGAGAGAGAAACCACAAAGAACAAAACGGACCCTGTGAAGAAGTAAAAACAGTTTCCTTTTTAAAATCACACATGTGTCTCTGTCATTACACTTATGATTTCAAAAGATAAAAGTCAGAACCAATTTTCCCTCCTGCATGTACTTTTCTCTTTCAAGAGGACAAGAGGGCAGAACCTGCAGGCAAATGCAGAGGATTGGGACTTTTTGTTCTGGGTTCTCCTTCTTTCCATCTTCTCTGCCCTTTGCCTCTCTTTTGGGGTTCTCTCTTACTCCCACTCTGGCATCCAGTGTTCACCTTCTCCCCAGAGAGAAGCTTTCTGATTATCTACTGTTAAGTAAAGCTTAAATGACTAGCCGTGAGTCAAGGATGTGGGAAGGGATGTCCTTCACAAAGGAGACTCAACTCTTTGAGCTTGAGGTTTCTTTCTGGCAACCTCTGATTCTGTTAGCAAATGTACTAAGGTATTAAGGATTTAATGCACCATCTCTCCTGATATTCCTGTAATTTTAGAAATCTTTAGGGTCCAATATTAAAAAAACAAAACATCCTCACAGCACTATGCCATGAGTGCCCTATGTCCAAATGTATGCTAAGCCCAAAGGAGACACCAAGAATAGAACCCTGCTATAAAACCAGTTGGGGAGAGAGGAGAGAAATCCATTCATGTATCCTTTCCAATACGTCTTTATTGAGCTTCTTCATGTCATACAAGGGCAAGTTGGTGGGTGTTGGAAGAGTGGAAGGATCCATAAAACAAATATAAATAAGAGCTATTCTCATCATAGTTGAAAAACATATATAATTATAG
Organism: Giraffa tippelskirchi; assembly: GCF_054371585.1. Lineage (NCBI taxonomy): Eukaryota > Metazoa > Chordata > Mammalia > Artiodactyla > Giraffidae > Giraffa > Giraffa tippelskirchi. The sequence goes on from NC_137278.1 coordinate 70,892,733, forward strand.
TAATAATAGCTAAACTGTATCGAGCATTTTTCACATGCTGGATGCTGCTCTAAGTATTTTGCAGTATAAACTCACTTCATACCCACAACAACCTGTGCCTCTCCTCAGATCCACTTAAGCAAGCTGTAAATTTTCAGTGGTTTCTATGGGAACAAATTGACAAAATGGACAGCACACTCAAAATAATAAAGAAAGAGAGACAATGCAAAAGGACAAAAAAAATGTCAAAAATAAAAAGTTTCCTTTCTAGAATCACACATAAATCATAGCTGAAACAGTCAAGAAACCAGGAGCAACTTTCCCTCTAACATGTATATTCACCTCTTCTCCAGGGAAAGTGAACATACCAGTGAACATACCAGGTTGGGGAAAAGGACATACCAGCAGGAAAGCCCACAAAGTCTGGAATTTTCATCTTGAGCATCCCTTGCATCTGCATCCTCTGTACCTTCCCGTTTTTTTTTTTTTTTGAGTTATGATAATTCACTTTCAAGTTCAGCAGGTAGGCTTCATTAGTCTCACTTTAGAAAGGAAGAAACTAGGACACCTAGGCATTAAGAAATGGGCTCCAGGTGACACAGCTGGCAAACGGTAGCGCTATGATTTGACTCAGTGAACCTGGCACTGAGTCCATACTTGTAACCACTATGGTAACTGCTTTCCTAAAAAAATCACAAGCACCCATAAAGGCACATATAAAGTGCCCCAGAGGCATGAAGGCAATAGCAAGAACTGGACTTTTTGTTCTGGGAGCCCCCTCTTTCTATCTTCTCTGGAAAGGGTGTGGGAGATAAAGTAGCTGTTAAACTGAGTCTTGGAGACATGCAGAAGTTTACCAGGAAGCAAGAGCATTTCACAGAATATCAACAAGTGTGCACATCACAAACTAGCATGACACGTTAGGCAATGACAGGTGTGTTGACATGAGGGCATCTTCAGACATGCGTGTTTGGAGGCAGGGATACTGTGACAAGTGATAATGCTGGGACATTCAGTAGTGATAAACTTATAAAAGAACTTTTACCATGTTATCCCTCCCACATCTGGTAAGATTTAAATGAATCCTTAAGGGTCAATCATTTCTTTGAGAAAGTCTCCACTATTTCCAAGGCTTATCTAGGAGCACTCTCTTCCTGGCATATTCCATGCATTTCTATATCAGAGTATAATGCAATGGCTGGTTTACTAAGCTCTCTTCCCACTTCCTACTCCTGCTCCATGTTGTCCCCGAGGGCAGAAAATGAATTTTTATGCTCTATACACATGGTTCCTTGAGCAATGCCTGCCACATAATGGATGCTCAATAATACCCATAACCTCTTTTCTACTCAAGGACCTCATACCTGGAAGTATTCCATCTTTTTTTGTATCATCATTTTCCTCTCACTGAATTCTCAACAATCTAGAAATGGATTGTTTCTTCCTTATCAAAAACTCATTGTTGACCCCCATGTCTCTGTTTAGCCATGACACAATTTATCTTGTTCAGTTTCACAACAAAATGTCTTAGGAGCTGTTAATTCTTGCTTTCTGACTTCCCCAGTCCCATTGTCTCTGATTCAGAGACAGGTTCAAACAGGCTCACATCCCTTATCTACCTCTCCACCAAAACTGCTCTTATAGCAATGACTAATAATCTTATAGCAATAATAGCAATTAATGCTATAATAGCAATGCTATAATCTTATAGCAATGACTAATAATGTCAAATTCTAAAGTCACTTCTCTGTCTTTATCTTGCTTGACTAATCCTTCTTTCTTGAAACACATTTCCTTTCTTTCCATGATACCACATTCTTCAGAGTGCTCCGAGAGTCAGTCCTGGTCTCCACTGTATTGTCTCTGTACACTCCAAAATAAAACTCAAGATTTCTTCCTTCTAGTTTGCCCCTTTCTTGTTCTCCACCTCAGTCAGCGGCCTCATCAGTTATACTCAGTCCAAAAACTGAGATATTATACCTCCTTTTTAAAGAGAATAGAACTTAGTCTACACATAATTCTATTCTGGAGAGAATAGACTAAGTTCTCTAAGTTAGTGGATTATAACTAAGTCTAAGTCTACTAAGTTAGTGGAATCTAACAGTCTTTATGAAGTCTACCTCCAAACCATGTCAAGAATCCACTCACCTAGCTCTTTTTCTGTATACCATCATCCATTGCATAGATTATAGCAAGTTCCCCCTATCATTCAAATCCACTTTCCACACAGCAACCAGAGTAATTGTTTTTCTTATTTTTTAAACCTCTATTTTTGTCTTGAAATAAAACACATATACAGAAAGAACATGAAACATAAATGTTCAACTCAATGAATTACAATAAATCAAATATCCATGGAACCACCCCAAGTTCAAAGACTAGACAGACACTTACCAGCATATAAATCAGTATTGTAAGTATATATTGGATTTTACTGTGTCATCTTTGTCTTGCCCATCTTCCTATATTTTCAATTCTTTGGTCTCTCTGTATTTTGTTACAGACATTTTCTTCTGACTTAACATTTCAGCCGCTACTTTTCTCTTCACCTATGTCTAATATGCTATTTAACAATTTAATTGAATTCATAATTTTGTTTCTTGCATTTTTAATCTCAGAATTCATATCAATTCCTTTTAAAATCTGTTAGATCACTTTTTAGAGTGTCACGTTTTCTGCCAATATTTTGTACCTTATCTTTTGTCTTTTTGAAGATGATAGGTTAAATTGTTTTAAATTTCAGTATCTGAAGTCCTTGTGGGCCTGTTTTCTATCTTTGATGTTTCTACTATTTCTCATTTATGCTTTCTTATCTGCAGACACCTGGTTCTTGGATTCTGTACCAGACATTTGTATTTTTTTAAAAATATTTACGAAATCGATTGGATCCTAAGATGACGCTAATTTCCTTGATAGGGAACTTTGTTTTGTTTCATCCAAGTGCCTGTGAGAACTATAATCAGGAAGGCATTCCCTTAATGTAATTATAAGGTCTGAGAATTCCTGAGTTACTGAGAGGATTCAAAGCACTGCAGTTAATGCATCAGCAGGTTTGAAAGTTACTCATTTCACCTAGGATGCAACTCTTTAGAAGCATCTCAAGGAAACTCCTAAAATTCAGATATGTTCTGCTGACCCTTCTAATCTGTCAAAAGAGTTATTCCACTTCCTAGATGTGAATTTTGTCACCATATGGCTCTTGGGCAAAAGTGGACCCCAAATACTGGGATTTTCAAGATGCTGGTGTAATAATTTCTCACAAACTTCTTAGTTCCCCAAGGCCTTCCAGCAGATTAAAAAGCAAAATTTGGTATCTGGTTTATGCTCAGTGAGATTAGTTTGAACTACTTGGTCTACTAATCCAAAGATTGGAATCTAAATAATATTTTTGAAATTGATATAATGAGACAATTTGTAAGCCCCAAACAACAGATATTAAAAACAAAATAGGTTTCAGAGAGCCAGTGAGACAACTGGCCCGCAAGGAAGACAAAAAGGTACTGAGAGAAATACAATGGAGGGGTGGGTTTTCTAAAGCTCAGAGAAAGGATTTATAACACTAGTCTTAGAGTTTGAGAAACTTTCTCTGCAGTAGAACACAGAAGAACATTGCTGACTCAGTCTGAAAGAGTCCAAAGATGAGAGGCCAGATGAAGAATCTTACAGTAGCAAAGTAAATGCTTTATCTGGAGAGTAACTATCCTCAGTGATGATCAAACATGCAAGAATGCAGGGGACTAGCTATGGAACCCACGGTAAATGTATGAACTTAGGATCATGTTTAAAGTGACACTGCATCCAAAGGGTTGCTTCTGGGGACCATGAATTTCCAACCAAGGGTATATGTGAAGTGGACTGCCAGAAAACCAGAAGTTGAGGGGCAAAAGGAACGGCAAGTCAAAGAAGAGGCAGTTCCCAAATGAAGGAAGCTGCAGTCTGAGAAATTAGCCAGGGAGCCTCTGAAGAATCCACCAATTCCATAAGAAAGATACTTTATACATCTTTCAGACATCAGGAAGGCAAAACTCTCCTCCAATGATGGGTTTCCCTGGTAGTCCAGACAGTAAAGAATCTGCCTGCAATGCAGGAGACATGGCTTCAATCCATGGATCAGGAAGATCCCCTGGAGAAGGGAATGGCTACCCACTCCAGTATTCTTGCCTGGAGAATCCCATGGACAGAGGAGCCTGGTGGGCTATAGTCCATGGGGTCACAAAGAGTCAGACATAACAGGGCTTCCCTGGTGGCTCAGATGGTAAAGCGTCTGCCTACAATGCGGGAGACCAGGGTTCGATCCCTGGGTTGGGAAGATCCTCTGGAGAAGGAAATGGCAACCCACTCCAGTATTCTTGCCTGGAGAATTCTATGGACAGAGGAGCCTGGTGGGCTACAGTCCCTGGGGTCACAAAGAATCAGACACAACAGCCCTCTAATTAAACTAGTTGAATAAAAGCTGTTCATTCCACTACTCCTCTTCTTTACATGCACTATAACCCTGAAAAGGAACGGCATCTAGCAGACAAAACAGGTGACCAAACAAAAAGACTGGATCTGATTGCATTCTGCTCCTTGAAGGCAGGAAGCCCTAGCCGCAGGTGAAGGGAGAAATCTTTCCAGTAAATGAAGATTAAAGTCTTGCTTATTTAATGTATCAGCTTGGATATCCTGCTTTCTGTATTGAGTTTATATTTGTGGCTTAAAGAAACCAGAGGGCTTTCTATTACCTAGAAGTTACTGGAAAATTCATGGAGGTCACTTTCAGAGAAGGAGAAAGAAATTTTCAGTGAATTAATTATAAAGGATCAATGAGAGGTAAAAATAACGTGAGTTTTTTGATAAGATCCCACTTTTCTGAGTAAAAAAAAAATGACATCATAGTTTCAGTAAGATGACTCCAGGAGGGAAAAGTAATATAGATTATATGGAGAAGAGGTTAAAGTCAGAAATGCTAGCAAAGCTGCTATTATGATATTCCTCTGTGAGACAGAGAACAGAGGCCTTCCAGACTTGGGGGACCTGGAGGTAATAAGAGGTGTTTGTGTCACCTACCCCCAGGACAACTATGAGGATGTATAAAGAGAAAAAAATCAATCAAAATCTTCTAGATACATATCACCTGTAAAGTTTATTTTCAGCATTGTCTTCAACTGTTAGCCTTGCTAATCTCCACTTTCCTCATCTATAAAATGAGAAAAATCATACTTGAGATATGAATGTGATAAAATACATAATAATAGATGAATTCACCACGTTAAATGAAATTGAGGTATAGAAAAGAATGAATGAATGAATGACTCTAGGGTAAGATTAGGAGGGAAGAAGGGCTAAGCTCTGCATCTTGAAATCCAGACCAGATGCCACATTAGAGCTGAAATTTCCCATGTAATCATTTCTGTATGTGTGTGTGTGTGTTTTGCTTTTATAATCAAAGTCATGTTTAAATATTAAAGAGCTGGTTTTATTGCCTCAGGACTAGTCTGGAGAATCCACCTAGCTTGGCACAAACCTGTTGGTGCGAATGATCCTACTTGTTATTCAGATTAGTGTTTACCAGCAAACATTCAGTCAGAGCCATGTGCTAAAGGCTGCTGGCAGATCTTCCCATGATGGCTGAGTTGAAATGAATACCAAGGCATGTCAGCGACTGGCTCTCATTAGATACTCTTTGACTGAGTTGAATATTGAAACAAGGCCATCTGATAGAGTCATCCTGGATTCCTGCAGGAAGGGACTGGAGGTGCTGGAAGCAATATGAGGTGCAGGTGGAAAAGCATAATAAATTCTGCAATATACCAATGTTAATATGAAAAATCAGAATGCAAACCTCATTGAAAAGGATCTATAGGCTATTTATCTACTCAAAGTGACCTTGTAATCTATCAGTCATTTAAGTGATAGCAAAGAACATGAATGCCACCCTGTGGCTACCAGCAGAAATTATACTTAATATAACATAATTTTACATAATTAGAGGGTAATGGGAATGTGATTAAAAGAAATCACGCAGATGCCAGGAGAAAGAGGGATGGCCCGGATAAACAGTTATCATTGCTAATAGATGATGCAGGGAGGCATTACCCAAAATATTAAGGGAATAAACTCCCTTGTCTCTCCTCTAAATAATGTAAGCCAAAAGATAAACTCTGATTATACACACACAAAGCATTTGACAAAGATATAAATAGATTACTGGTAATAACAGAGATGAGAATAGAGAAGGAAAAGTATGTCTTTCGGTATCCTTGTCACTCAAGCATACTAAGATTGTGAGGCCCTCCCATTGACACAAAGATGATTATTCCTCTCTGCCCACACACATCTCCTCATACACAAACATGCATATCCTAATTCACAGACCCATTTTTTTCTTCTGCTTTTTCTGCATCTGATCACTGCAGATTGTGGATTTTATTCACTTATTCACCAGATTTCCACAGAGCCAGGTACCATCCTAAGCCCTGATCTACAACAGTAGAGGTCCCTGCCCTCACTGAGCTTACATTCTATGTGGGTCAACAACCACCAAATAAGTATATACATGTCAGGTGGTAAACAATTCAATAGAGAAAAATTAAACAATGCAAATAGAAGTGTGAATGTTGGAGGGTGGAGGAAGGTTGGGGAAAGCGTCTTCAATAAGATAACACTCAAAAGCCTAAAGGATGCAGTGAGGGAGCAGTCATGCATATATGAGGCAACGGAACTTCTAGGCAACCGGGATTACAGTACAAAGGCTCTGAGGTCAAGTTTTCTTGGAGTGTTCGTGGAACAATGAAAAGGCCAGCATGGCACAAAGCAAGTAAGAGGATGAGTGGTTAGGGATGAAGAAGAAGGTATTATGGCAGTGGGAGGGCAGGCAGACACACAAGGCTTTGTGGACAGTTTCAAGGACTTTGGCTTTTACTCAGAATTAGAGCTTTCTGACATGCTCTGATTTATGCTTTAAAAGAATCAATCAAGCAAGTGTAGATAAGGGACTATAGGGGTAAAGCAAGGCGGTTATTTCAAAAGTCTAACAGATGATGGTTGTGACTAGGTCCAAGGCAGTAGCAATGAACAAGGCAATGGTAGTCAGATTTTGGACAGATAGTAAAGGTGGAATCAGTATCATTTACCACTGGATTCAACATAGATATGCAAAAATGAGAAAAGTCAAAGGGTTTGGCCTAAGTAATCAGAAGAATGGAGTGATCAATCACTGATTCCACTTGCTTCATAATCAAAAAACCAAAACATAAAACAAGCAATACTGTAACAAATTCAATACAGACTTTTTTTTCTCAAAAAAAGGTCACATCAAAAAAAAAAATCTTAAAAAGTAAATACATAAGTAGCACAACACAGTGTGGTTATCAAGCTTCCAACCACTCAAGACTTCATTAGTTTTTGAACATGAGCCACAGAATTACCCATACCAGAACCCCTCAGAAGCAGAGGCCAGTTTCAAAGCAGCACTTCTCCCAATGTGTCTGTAATAACACTTCTCTCACACCTTATCCCTTCTATCATACCGTGAGCTTCTGTAAAAGACAGGGACAAAGAGGCAGATTTCTTAGTATCAAGATAATAAAGGGAAGAAATCTCACCAGCTCCATCCTGGGTCACCATAGTAACAAAGGTTCTGAAATTATTTAATCTATTTTCAAATTCCATCTCCAAGGTGATCAAAATCAGTGTAAGAGAAGAAATATTAGGCCATTGAAGGCCAGTGGAATATTTAAGTTTTAAAATCAATGTTTTGAACCTTAAGAGAAAGAGCGTTAAGGTTTGAGTGGATCTCCATCTTATTTCACTTAGAAATACTTCAGATTTCAAAATGGAAGAATAGAGGGTCACTTGAAGATGAATGGACAATTTGGAATAAATGAAACAAACGTCCTGAAATATGGCTATGGGGATGCAGAGCTTTATTCCTGTGTATAGATGCTAAAACTACTTGGCTATTTCACTGTCTTAGTGCCTTATCTGAACTTATCTCATCCCTCAGTCAGAAGTCATTTAAGCGTCTGGCTGGATTCTTCTTTCTGTCCTTTTATAAGCTCATCAGAGTGATATAACCTACAGGTCATAGACAAACATGCTTTCGCTGTCAGACAAATCATAACTTCTCTTGTTCCTACACTTTCTAACTGAATCATCTGGAGCTTGTTAATCTCTCAAATTTAGATTTCTCCATCTGCAAAGGAGACTACTAACAGTACCTAGCATGCAAGAACTTCGTAATGATTAAACGAGATAAGTATGTTAATCTTTCAGTAGAGAACCTGCCATGTAAAAAAAAAATGCTCAATAAATGGTTGATATCATTTTTATAATCATTAATGCTATATAGGCAGTGTCTATGAGTGAAAAATAGTGCAACAGTATTAAAAGCATAATCAACTGAGACAAAAAAAATTTACTGTAGTGTACACATTTTCTGTATCTAATAACCACCCAAGTTCCTTGCTTTATAAAATGTAGTAAATTCCCATTTAACAGAATGACTGACTGGAGTCAACCACTGCTGCCCTCATTGAGGTTACAGCTGCCACTCTGAACCTAGCCCACGATATTAGGAGTCTACTATTCCTGGCATGATTCACTGACACATGTAGAAATATCTAACCTAATGGGCATTCCAATACTGACCTCTAACATGAATTTTGAGAATGAATTTATAGAAAGAAATGTAATTAATGAAAAAAGCATATAATTTATAGACTTTAAACATGGAGATTAAAAAATTACAATGAAAAAGATCATAAAATTCCATTTTTATCATGAGAATACAGATACTACTTGGAGTAAGTGGTTAAGTAGGATTTGGAGGCAAAGACTCTGTTATTCCAAGAGTTCAGGCTTCCCTACTCTCTGGCCATATCTTCTAACAGTCAGAAGCTCATTTCCAAAACAAGACAATTTCCTAGAGAAAAGGCTTTGGGATGCTCTCAGTACCCCTTCTACTGGTGCTACCCTGCCCCAACATGCATGTTCAGTCTCTCAGTTGTGTCTGACTCTTTGGGATCCCATGGACTGTAGCCTTCCAGGTGCCTCTGTCCATGGAATTTCCAGGCAAGAATACTGGAGTGGGCTGCCATTTCCTCATCCAGATGACCTTCCCAACCCAGGGATCGAACCCATGTCTCCTGAATCTCCTTTATTGGCAGACAGATTCTTTACCATTGGGCCACCTAGGAACCCAGGCCCAGGCCACAACCTAATCCTTGCTATCCCAATCTCTTCTTCTTAATTTGTAAGAATGGTCTGTACAACTTTGTTTACCAGAACACTGAAATGGTACAAACATGTCTACCTGCAAAATGGTGATACAGTTTTCCGTCACAACTGTACCATCTATAAACTCCTGAGTTGTATCATCTGATGATCATCACACTAGACTGCAGAAGAGGAAAACTTTGTTACTTCACAATGTCTGTTAGTAAGAACCCATGATGATATAATTTCTTTCTAGGAAAGCAGGATGGATATGGTTGGGCCACATAGTAGAAGGTAAACATGTATGCAGAAAAACAATCATTTGAGGTACTAGGACAAACTACATGAAATTGCTGGTATTTGACCATTTCTTCCCCTACATATACAGTCATCTTATATGAGCTTGAGCTTGTGCACCACAACTGCTGCTCCTGCTAAGTTGCTTCAGTCGTGTCCGACTCTGTGCGACCCCATAGACGGCAGCCCACCAGGCTCCACTGTCCCTGGGATTCTCCAGGCAAGAATACCGGAGTGGGTTGCCATTTCCTTCTCCAGTGTATGAAAGGGAAAAGTGAAAGGGAAGTTGCTCAGTCGTGTCCGATTCTTAGTGACCCCATGGACTGCAGCCTACCAGGCTCCTCCGTCCATGGGATTTTCCAGGCAAGAGTACTGGAGTGGGGTGCCATATATAGTTCAACCTAATAGAAATATTACATTATTTTACTAGGTGCATATTGCCTTTGGAGGAAAAAAGTTATTGAAACAGTGAACTAATACTTGTTATCACAAAAAGACAGGGTAGACAATCAGTGTGACTCTGAGGAACTCAAAATTTTCGCAAATACTTTTTCAATACTCAGAATGAAAAAACTGGAGAAAACATCATATGTTCATTTTGCAGGTGGGAAGGTTAAAGGAGCACTAAAACTAAGTTGACCAACCATAATGGAAATTTATGGCCAATATATTCCTCATCATTTAGTATACAATGCTTAGCACAAAAAAATTTGATGTTTTAGAGAATGAGAAAATAGGAGGAAAACTGTTGTAGAGAAACAGAAGTGGTAAAAGAAAAGGGAAGGTACCTATGATTGGTTCATGTTGATGTATGGTAGAAACCAACACAATATTATAAAGCAATTATCCTCCAATTAAAAATAAATTTTTAAAAAGCAGAGCTAGAAGAAGAAAAGAATTGACAAAAATAACAAAAATTTTTAAAACGAGGGAAGGTACCTAAGAGTTTGGAGGACAATAGAGGGGGTGTTAGTGCACTAAATGCAAATAAAGTCTGTCATGGCAATCACTGACTAAAAGAAAGTTCTCACTGTGTTTAGAGGGCATCCAATTCATCTCAGTTCTTCTCTGACCAGATTCAAAATATGTGTTCCTAAGACACATACTTCTCTATAGCTGTCACATTTTCTCCCTTCAAAAGCTATTCTTGCTGAGTAGAACCTCAGTTCTGTTACGTAAGTTTAAAAAAAAAATACAAAGACTGCTTTGAGGCAGGAAGAAAGAAAAGAAAATCAATGAGTTGTCACGAAACACAGGACCCATAGGCTCAGTTCAAAGGGGCAATCTAAGGAGCTCTAGTCTTTCTTACTCATGGGGATGGCCAAGATGCTCAGGGACCATATGTGGACATCATCACATTATTTAAACTCATTCATAATGTGAGGTTTAAGGCCAAATATTTCTATGAGATATTTCAGTTTTTAAAACATATTCCCAATTATTATCATATCAACCCATGGGACAGGTAGGAAAAGCAATGCCATCCCTCTGAATAGAAAAGTGGAAATTTGTTGCTAATAAGGAAATTGAGGCTCATGTATTTGCTCAAGACCTCACAAGTATTGCAAGAACCATGACTAGAATCTAGGCCTCCTGATTGTTCAGTTTCAGAAACAACATGCTTTGGATCCAGAGAGATTCAAGTGTCAGCTCGTATAAACCAGTTTCCTCTGTAATCATCTGAGTCTCAGTTTTGCTGGCTGTAAAATGTGAGTAAGAGAGTCTATGTTGTGGGGCCACAGGCTGTGCTCAAGGAATGTTGATTCTCTTTCCCTTGCTTGCAAAGACAGAATGCTCTAGTGGGGAAAGTGAAGTAAAATGAGTGAATATTCACAATGGTTCACTATGAAAAGCAGTAAAGGAAAAGAGTTTCCAGGTGAAAGCAAAAATAACCTTTGAAGTTTTGGTGCCTCCTAGACAGCATTATGGACTTCCTTGGTGGCTCAGACAGTAAAGTGTCTGCCTACAATGCAGCGTGGGAGACCCGGGTTCAAGCCCTGGGTCAGGAAGATCTCCTGGAGAAGGAAACGGCCTGTAGGCTCCTCTGCCCATGGGGTAGCAAAGAGTCGGACATGACTGAGCGACTTCACTTTCACTTTCTTTTTCTTTCAAACAGCATTATACAAATAGCTTCAATCTAAAGCTGACATCCTTAAGTTTGTTCATTTTCCCTATTAAACATGAATAATATGCTTTAACTAGGGATTAAATATACTTTAAAACCTAACTAAAACTGAAGATCACAACATACTTCCCCTTATCCAAAGGAAACAAAATACAAAAGAAGTTGCCCTAGAGTTTAATATGAAAATGAACTGGTTATCTTGATTCTTTCACCTTTCTAAAACATTTCAATTCAAACCTAAATTGAATATTGGATTAGCCTGAATGAAGGATGACAATTTCTTGAAAAATGCAATGTGTTCCTCTCTGAATTATCCTTATTTATAGAGGGAACCAAAATACCTAAAACAGCAGATTGCCTGAAAGTATTTTTGTGTCATAAAAATGAGGGGTATGTCATATGATATGAAGCAATACAAATTATTTACGAACATACACATCTTTGGGGAAGGCTAACACAGTCAACTCAGTTTCATACAGATCAGTTCATCAGCACAGCTAGTTATCACCTCCATTCTAAGCAAGGCAATGAAAGAATGGGACATGGGGATAGCAAGTTTTGATGTGGCAACACTGAATTCAATGGAAACACTCACTTCTCAGTGCTTCTGGATGGCAGAAAAGTCTTAGGTAGAAGGAGAGAGAGCATCAGTACCAAGAATTCCCCATTATCTTTTGCCTATTTATAACACGCTATTGAAATTTATAGGCTATTTACTGCTATTTTTCAAAAGTACTTACATAACATTTATTCATTCTTTGCGAATTCAGTTAACACTTTGAGCACTATTTGCCATGCACAGGGCAAGAGCTTACAGGAGGAAAGGGCTGATGAATTCATGGCTACTGTTCTCAAACAGTTTAGAATGGAGTAATATATAAATTTGCTTTAAAATAAGTTTACATTCCCTGAACCACATACTGTGGAAGTGGCATTAAGCAGTCACCAGCTGAACATTAAAAATTAAATGTAAGCATGTCAAACTATAAAGCATTAGCTAAAACTGGCTATGGTACATGTTGTAATGGGATATGATGAAATTGTTTAAAAATAGAGTTCTTGAGTTCTATTTAAGAACATGAGATATTTCTCACAGCATATTAAATGAAAAATCGGGTTTAAAACACTGCATCAGTTATACCTCAACACCTAATGGCTTAAAATAACAATATAGTATATCTTGTCATCTTTCCGTTGGCTAAGGCAACTTTGTTGGATTCTTCTGGGGTCACTGATGCAGGAGTGCTAGACAATGCAGCTACAGGCTCACCAGGGACCTCGCTCATCTAGGACATCCAGGATGATTGTTTTTCTCCCCTGTATCTCTTGCTGGGGTTGCACTTAAAATTGAGTAGACGAGCAGGACAAAAATATAATAGTGAACTCAGACAATTTTTGTTTCTACTTTAATTTGGCTTCATGATTCATCCATTAGGATGGAACCTCTGAAACTGTATTCATAAGTAAAACACAATAACAAAAATAAGAACCAACACTTTTTTAAAAGTTATTCCGTGTACGGCATGGTGCTAACCACTTTATCTACATGAACATGTTTCATATTCGCAACCACCCTCCTGACAAAGATAAAATTAGCTCCCATTTATAGATGAAACCAAAAGATGTTTAGTCACTTGCCCAAGGCTCACAACTGGTAATGGCAGAGCAGATATTCCAAGTGTAGCTGCCTCCAGAATCCAAGGTCCTAACTCTACTCTACTGCCAATAGCTCGACTTCCCAGAGTTTGCAAACTCCCTAAAATCATATATACAAATATTGCATGTATATACTTTTTCTGTTGATAAATATGAAATGTTCAAAGGGTCAAAAAGTCTCCAGGTTTCTGCTGAACTTTCCTATAGGAAGCCCAACAACCTCTTACAAAAGTAGGTACTTGCTACATCTACCCCATTGGGTCACCAGACCTACCCAGACACATCAGAACCTCAGTAATGGAGGCACTGCCACTGTGATTCCCACGTGACTCATTACAAGTAGCAGAGTTCAAGACCATGCATTTAGTTGGGTTGAACTGATCCAAACAATAAGATCACATGCTTCTCACTTTCCTACTTCCTGGACTGAAGATCTTTCTGAAATCTTTCTGGGTGACTAAAGACCCTATGAAATCAGGGAGTTAAAGAGATGGAAATAAAAGAATCCAATCCATGGGGATGGAGAGAAGACTGGAAGCCCAGTTGGTAGGAGCCTTCATTCTGGGGGTTCACAGGATGGGCGTCCTTCCCTCCCCATCTGTGTCTGCTCAGACAGCCCCACAGAGTTCCTGAGCAGGCTGCAGCTGTGCAGATTTCCATCTCTGATAAAACTTTACCTGAAAGGTATTTGCTGATGATTGTCAACAATCAAATGAATTATAGATGATGTTGGTAAACAAAATGCTGCCTTGATGAATGATGAGTTGACTCTACCCTGACATGACTGCCAAGTGATTCAAAGCGCTGATTAAACCCATTACTGTAAAATAATCACCATCCATTACCTTTAATGTCGTGAACTGACAACCTAGTTAAGGCAGCTGATGGTGTCAGCAAAGTGATTTGTGTTACTGCATGTCCATCGACAATAAATCACTTCTATAAATCAATGAACAGTAGCAATAAAACAATATATTTTCATATTTCTTGACATTCAATTACAGAGTGTGTATATGGACTTAGTCTTAAACATAAACACCGATATGGAAGGATTCAGCATTCACCAGCAATGAACACAGGATTAATCCTATTTTATCCTAGACTGGAGGTAGCTTGTATAATTACGTGTGTGTGTGTGAGCTTGTGTGTACATGTACCTTCTTCAGCTACTAATCTACTTGATGCTGCCAAAATAACACATTACACAAGAATAATGAAGATGCTAAAGATGCTCCTTGTCCTGACTTTAGATAAGGAAAGGCCAGAACATATAGAGTAAAGAGCAGTGGCCCAGGAACTTGGATGTCTGAGAACTCCATTTTTAAACCTGTTTGACCTTGCACAAGTCACTTAACCTTTCTGGGATTTAGTTTCTTCACGTCCAAAGTGGGAATTATACCTGCCTATTTCAGAGAGTGATTAACAATCAAATGATGATATACTTTACATGAGAATCCTTTTCAAAATGTAACACCTTCAAAATTTAGTTTTCATTTCCCTTTCTCTGAATGCACTATTAGCTTTAAAACTCTCTCATCTTATATGTCGATGGCTATTTCCAGGTCTAGAGGTCTTGTACACAATTAAATCTTAGCTAACTCAATTTTTTAACACCGTAATATTTTATGTACTGAATCTTTCCTGATTCACTGACATATTATCTAGTACTTATTTTTGTACCAAGCAATGCCCTACATCTTGAGAGGACAAAAGTGAAAAGTGTTTCATCATAACATGCAATGATGAAAATAGAAGAGAGACAGGAAACTAATAGAATCTGCATAAAAAATCATTATATAAAAGTTCCCCAAACACCCAAATCCTATTTTCTTCTAGCCATTATGGTTGTTATTGTTCAGCAGCCTAGTTGTGTCTGACTCTTTGCAACCCCACGGACCACAGCACGGCAGGCTTCCCTGTCCTTCACTATCTCTCAGAGTTTGCTCAAGCTCATGTCCATTGAGTCAGGGATGCCATCCAACCATCTCACCCTCTGCTGTCCCCTTGTCCTCCTGCTTTCAATCTTTTCCAGCATCAGGGTCTTTTCCAATGAGTCAGTTCTTTGCATCAGGTGGCCAAAGTATTAGAGCTTCAGCTTCAACATCAGTCCTTCCAATGAATATTCAGGGTTGATTTACCTTAGGACAAACAGATTTGATCTTTTTGCAGTCCAAGGGACTCTCAAGAGTCTTCTCCAACACCACAGTTCAAAAGCATCAGTTCTTCAGTGCTCAGCCTTCTTTACAGTCCAACTCTCACATCCATACATGACTACTGGAAAAACCAGTTTTGACTATATGGACCTTTGTTGGCAAAGTGATGTCTCTGCTTTTTAATATGCCATCTAGGTTGGTCATAGCTTTTCTTCCAAAGAGCAAATGTCTTTTAATTTCATGGCTGCAGTCACCATCTGCAGTGATTTGGGAGCCCAAGAAAATAAAGGCTGTCACTGTTTCCATGGTTTCTCCATCTATTTGCCATGAAGTAATGGGACTGGATACCATGATCTTAGCTTTTTCAATGTTGAGTGTTAAGCCAGCTTTTTTACTCTCTTCTTTCACCTTCATCAAGAGGTTCTTTAGTTCCTCTTCATTTTCTGCCATAAGGGTGTTGTCATATGTACATCTGAGGTTATTGATATTTCTCTCAGCAATCTTGATTCCAGCTTAATCCAGCCCGGCATTTCACATGATGTACTCTAAATATGGGTTTCCCTGGTGGCTCAGATGGTGAAGAATCTGCCTGCAATATAGGATAGCCAGGTTCAATCCTTGAGTTGGGAAGATCCCCTGGAGAAGGGAATGGCAACCCATTCCAGTATTCTTGCTTGGAGAATCCCATGGACAGAGAAACCTAGCAGGCTACAGTCCATAGGGTCGCAAAGAGTTGGACATGACTGAGTGACTAACACACACACACACACTCTACATATAAGTTAAATAACCAGGGTAACAATATACAGCCTTGATGTACTCCTTTCCCAATTTGGAACCAGTCTGCTGTTCCATGTCCAGTTCTAACTGTTGCTTCTTGACCTGTATACAGGTTCCTCAGGAGGCAGGTAAGGTGGTTTGGTATTCCTATGTCTTTAAGCATTTTCCACAGTTTGTTGTGATCCACACAGTCAAAGAAAGGTTTTAGCATAGTCAACGAAGCAGAAGTAGATGTTTTCCTGGAACTCTCTTGCTTTTTCTATGATCTAACGGATGTTGGCAATTTGATCTCTGGTTCCTCTGCCTTTTCTAAATCCAGCTTGAACATCTGGAAGTTCATGGTTCACGTACTGCTGAAGCCTGGTTTGGAGAATTTTGAGCATTACCTTGCTATCATGTGAAATGAGTGCAATTGTGTGGTAGTTTGAACATTCTTTGGCATTGCCTTTCTTTGGGATTGGAATGAAAACTGACCTTTTCCAGTCCCGTGGCCACTGCTGAGTTTTCCAAATTTACTGACATATTTGGCGTAGCACTTTAACAGCAACATCTTTTAGGATTTGAAATAGTTCAGCTGGAATTCCACCACCTCCACTAGCTTTGTTCAAAGTGATGCTTCCTAAGGCCCACTTGACTTCACACTCCAGGATGTCTGGCTCTAGGTCAGTGATCACATCATCATGGTTATCCGGGTCATGAAGATCTCTTTTGTGTAGTTCTTCTGTGTATTCTTGCCACCTCTTCTTAATATCTCCTGCTTCTGTTAGGTCCATAACATTTCTGTCCTTTGTGTGCCCATTTTTGCATGAAATGTCGCCTTGGTATCTCTAATTTTCTTGAAGAGATCTCTAGTCATTATGGTAGAAATTTTGAAAACTGTACTGTATACTTAATGAGTCTTCAACTCAGTTTCACAATTTTTTTTTTCCAGAAAACTATTAGGTATAAGAAGCTGCGAAGGCTAGACATATACATATGACTCAGACCTTCAGAAGGGCCTGCTATTCTAACTGAGAGAAAAAAAAAAGTATACCAATAACTATGAAATGAGACAGAAATTGTGAAGACTAATCAAAAAGGTAACCACCAAGTCACTTTATGATTAGAAGAAAGATAAATTACATCTGATTGGGCAAATAAAGAGAAGCACTAAGGCAGGGTTGGCATTTGTGATGATTCTGGAAGGATGAGTAAAATTTAAATAACCAGATTAATGTGATGAGGGGATGAAGGAATTGATTAAAGAAAGTTCCCAATGGAGGCATAACCCAAGGCAAAGGTAAGGATACGGAAAGCACAAAGTTGGGCAGGGACTGGTGAGCTCACCCACTGTGGTTGATGGATTCCTTGAGATGAACTAGGTTATGCTGGAGTAACAAATTAGGAGCTCAATGTAACAACACACCAACACATCAAAGCTTTACTTATTGCTCACCCTACGCATCTGTCAGAGATCAGCGGGGACACTCAGGTGCCACCATTTTGTACTTGCATGATCTGAAATATGCAACTTCCCCTGTTGCTTCCAGAGAATAAAGAAGTGTGGAGAACTCCCACATGTTCTTCTACATTTTAAACGGACGCAACACGTGTCTTTTCTACTCCCAGCCAATAAACCAGAAATGGTCATAGGTCATGGGGAACTGCAAAGAGCTCAAACATGTAAATGGAAAGTACGTTGTCTGGTGAGCATTAGTATCCCTGTAATGGCTGGATTAAAACATATGTACAACTGGGAGTAAGGCCTGAGATGGGAAATGTCCATCACTTTTAGCCATGAATGTCAGGGCAAGGAATTTGCTCTTCTCTTAAAAGGAACTGGGGAGATCATTGAAAGTGTATGATCAGAAGTGATCTGATGGGGTTTGGTTAAATCCAGCTATTATCTGTAAGTTGGCCTCCTGGCTAGGGAAAGAATTAAACACTAAATTGGTACCACGGTCATGACAATGGAAAGAAGGGGGTACGAGTAAGAAAATTATGATATACAAATTGATTTGATTTGACAATTAACTGAAGGTGGGACCAGAAGGAGTAGGAAGTAATGCAGGGAGAGAGTCAGTGGCTTGGACAATGTGGTGCCATCATACAGGTAGGCCAGCGGAGAAGCCACATTGGAGACCCCCTATCTGGGAGATAAAGGTTATTGTGATGAGAATCAAAGTGTTGAACTGAAGCACAGCAACTACAGTAGAAGCCAGAGAAGTGAGTCGGTTTAGTGGGCCCTGAATTCAAAAATTGTTTAAGGATTTCTAATCGGCTACTCTTCTGTTTCATCACCAATATTATGGCCACACACAACAGCACTAAGACACCATGTGTCTCATATATCAACAAATATTATAGTTTAAAAAAATCAATACATTTCACCACTCATAACTAATTACTATTAATAATTATAAACATAACTCTAAAAGTTTTATTTATAGCATAATGGAATCAGAGTGCTTATGTTCTGCCTCTTGCATTAATACTAACTGGGTGCCAGACCTCAGGGAAATGATTTCATTACTCTCTATTTCAATGTTGTCATGGGATATGTGTTATTTAAGAAAAAGTTATCTTCTCTGGGCGGTCACTTTCCTGGTCACTCTACATAAATTTCAATTGTCACCCTCCTGCCAACATTGTATATGCTTTATTTTTTTCTCTTTACCCACTGATATGCTATGTGTTTTCCTTCTTTATTTTTGCTTATAGTCTGTCTCCCCCACTAGAATGTAAGCTCCATAACAACAACATATTTGGTCATAAATACTCAGTAATAGCAGGCTCTCTCTAAATGTTAATAATAAAAAGTAGAAGAGCTTATAATTACCATAGAAGAGCTTATAATCGGACTTGGCAATAAATGGAATATACAGGAGCTGTTGTTCTAGACTTTTAGAACTCAAATAAAGCATATTTCCCTGACCCTCATTATATTGTTACATCTTTTGTAATATATGCATCACATTCCACTGCAGATGTCCCTTAAAATTGTAATTGCATTTCCTTCAACTTTGAAATTTGGACTATCTTCTTACTGTGGACCACACTTTAATAAATATCATTACAAGTATAATTTTGCATCTTTCTCACATCACTTACTATATTCCTAAAAGAAGTCTTGGGTTAAAGGGTATGAACAGTTTAACAACTTTTGCAATTGAATTGGTTTTTTGCCAAATTGCCTTCCAGAAAGGCATTATCAATTCATATCCCCCTTAAATAGAGATAACCTCACACTGATGAGTAAGATGATGGTCTCTGAGACAGACTTCAGGTTCAAGTCTTAGCTTAATGATCTCTGGTTGAAAATACTTGGCAATTCACGGAATCCCTCTAGGTCTTAATTACCATATCTGAAAAATAACTAAAATAATGCTATTATTTTTTAGAGTTGCTCTGAAGATTAAACTATTCAACATAGTTTTGGAAGTTTTGGCCACAGCAATCAGAGCTGAAAAAGAAATAAAAGGAATACAGATAGGAAAAGAAGAAGTAAAACTCTCACTGTTTGCAGATGATATGATCCTCTACATAGAAAACCCTAAAGACTCTACTAGAAAATTACTAGAGTTGATCAATGAATATAGTAAAGTTGCAGGATATAAAATGAACACACAGAAATCCCTTGCATTCCTATACTCCAATAATGAGAAAACAGAAAGAGAAATTAAGGAAACAATACCATTCACCATTGCAACAAAAAGAATAAAATACTTAGGAATATATCTACCTAAAGAAACAAAAGACTTATATATAGAAAACTATAAAACACTGATGAAAGAAATCCAAGAGGACACAAACAGATGGAGAAATATACCGTGTTCATGGATTGGAAGAATTAATATAGTGAAAATGAGTATACTACCCAAAGCAATCTATAGATTCAATGCAATCCCTATCAAGCTACCAATGGTATTTTTCACAGAACTAGAACAAATCATCTCACAATTTGTATGGAAATATAAGAAACCTCGAATAGCCAAAGCAATCTTGAGGAAGAAGAATGGAACTGGAGGAATCAACCTGCCTGACTTCAGGCTCTACTACAAAGCCACAGTCATCGAGACAGTATGGTACTGGCACAAAGATAGAAATATAGATCAATGGAACAAAATAGAAAGCCCAGAGATAAACCCACGCACATATGGACACCTTATCTTCAACAAAGGAGGCAAGAATATACAATGGAGAAAAGACAATCTCTTTAACAAGTGGTGCTGGGAAAACTGGTCAACCACTTGTAAAAGACTGAAACTAGAACACTTCCTAACACCGTACACAAAAATAAACTCAAAATGGATTAAAGATCTAAACGTAAGACCAGAAACAATAAAACTCCTAGAGGAAAACATAGGCAAAACACTCTCCGACATAAATCACAGCAGGATCCTCCATGACCCACCTCCCAGAATATTGGAAATAAAAGCAAAAATAAACAAGTGGGATCTAATTAAAATTAAAAGCTTTTCACAACAAAGGAAACTATAAGCAAGGTGAAAAGACAGCCTTCAGAATGGGAGAAAATAATAGCAAATGAAGCAACAGACAAACAATTAATCTCAAAAATATACAAGCAACTTCTGCAGCTGAATTCCAGAAAAATAAACGACCCAATCAAAAAATGGGCCAAAGAACTAAACAGACATTTCTCCAAAGAAGACATACAGATGGCTAACAAACACATGAAAAGATGCTCAACATCACTCATTATTAGAGAAATGCAAATCAAAACCACAATGAGGTATCATTTCACACCAGTTAGAATGGCTGCTATCCAAAAGTCTACAAGCAATAAATGCTGGAGAGGGTGTGGAGAAAAGGGAACCCTCTTACACTGTTGGTGGGAATGCAAACTAGTACAGCCACTATGGAGAACAGTGTGGAGATTCCTTAAAAAACTGGGAATAGAACTGCCATATGACCCAGCAATCCCACTGCTGGGCATATACACCGAGGAAACCAGAATTGAAAGAGACGCGTGTACCCCAATGTTCATCGCAGCACTGTTTACAATAGCCAGGACATGGAAGCAACCTAGATGTCCATCAGCAGACGAATGGATAAGGAAGCTGTGGTACATATACACAATGGAATATTACTCAGCCATTAAAAAAAATACATTTGAATCGGTTCTACTGAGATGGATGAAACTGGAGCCCATTATACAGAGTGAAGTAAGCCAGAAAGAAAAACAACAATACAGTATACTAATGCATATATATGGAATTTGAAAGATGGTAACGATAACCCTATATGCCAGTCAGAATAAGAGACACAGATGCATGGAACAATTTTATGGACTCTGAGGGAGAAGGAGAGGGTGGGACGTTCTGGGAGAATAGCATTGAAACATGTATATTATCGTATGTGAAACAGAACACCATTCCATGTTCGATGCATGAGACAAGGGCTCAGGGCCGGGGCAATGGGATGACCCAGAGGGATGGGATGGGGAGGGAGGTGGGTGGGGGGTCCAGGAAGGGGAACACATGTAAACCCATGGCTGATTCATGTCAATGTATGGCAAAAACTATTACAATATTGTAAAGTAATTAGCCCCCAACTAAAATAAATAAATTTATTAAAAAAAAAAATGAAGATTAAATGTGAAAATTTTAAAATATAAAATGGAATCTTATAGACTAAATAAAATTTAACCATTGTTATTTCAGTGTACAGGATTATCTTTCCTCCAGATCCTTACCAACACTGGGTATTTTTCTTTGCCAAGCTTAGTGTTTTTCTTACTGCTAATTACATTAGATTTATTTTACTACTAGTTATGATGAACATTCTTTCTTACGGTTATCATTTCTTTTCTTCCATTGGGATTTTCATCGCTTACTGACCTATAAGATTTCCTTAAGTATTAAGGAAATTAATCTTCCATCTGTCAAATGTATCATAACTACTTTTCCAGACTGTGATTTGCCTTTTAATTTGGGTCTGTGGTTTTATTTGCTTTACCGAATTTAAAAATTTTATGTTATCTAATCTATCAATATTTTCCCTTATGAGCTTTGTTTTGGGGAATTTGCATAGGCAATTCTTCTTTATCAAGTATAATTATTCATTTATTTCTTCTAGTTCTCTCAGGCTTCTGTTATTTATGTTTAAAATTTCAATCCATCTGGCATTTATTTTAGTTTAAGGCATGCAGTAAGCATCTCAGTTTTTTCACATGTTAATTCAATTGATTGGGTTTCCTGCTCATAACTTCTAGTCTTTGATTTTTTTAACTGATGAGCTATTAATAAAACAGAACCAAAGGGACCAAGAAGAAAAAGTAAACCAGATTAATTAAACCCAGATCATTATTTTATGCAATAATCTAATTAATTGACTTGAATTCACTAAACTTATTAATGAAGTTAATACAACTTAATAAAGTGAATAAAGTTTAATAAAACGAACGGGTTTGGAACAACTATTCTGATTGTGTTCCCTTTTTTGCTTCTGCCAAACCTGGTCCTAGGCTGAGGCTGCTATAAGGGAATAGGTAGCCATTTTCTTTTCCAGGGGATCTTCCCGACCCAGGGATCAAATCTGTCTCTCCTGCATTGGCAGGTGGATTCTTTACCACTGAGCCACCAGAGCATTACCTTTGCAAAAATGGGCATTGATACCCCAAGCAGGAATATTGGTCTCTCTGGAGAAAGCTGCAGACAAAATTACTAAATCTACATGAGACTACACTGTAGACATATTCAAATCAATTACTTCAAAAATTCAATTTTATCTCCCTAAGTCTCTCTTGTTATCTCAAGTAGTATAGGATGAACAGTCCCCTATAACTATTGGAAGTCAAAATTTGATATTTCAAAATATAATTGATCTTAGTCCTATGGCAGTTCTATTCCCAGTTTTTTAAGGAATCTGGGCATATAACCCAAAGAAACCAAAATTGAAAGAGACATACGTACCCCAAGGTTCATTGGAGCACTCTTTACAATAGCTAGGACATGGAAGCAACCTAGATGTCCATTGGCAGATGAATGGATCAGTAAGTTGTGGTATTTATACACAATGGAATATTAAATCAGCTATAAAAAGGAACACATTTGAGTCAGTTCTAATGAGGTGAATGAACATGGAGCCTATTATACACAATGAAGTCAGAAAGAGAAAGACAAATACTGTATATTAATGCATATATATGGAATCCAGAAAGATGGTACCAATGATCCTACATGCAGAGCAGCAAAGGAGACTCAGTGGGAGAAGGCAAGGGTGGGATGATTTGAGAGAACAGCAATAAAACGCATACATTACCTTATGTAAAATAGATGACCAATGTGAGTTTGATGCATCAAGCAGGGCACCCAAAGCTGGTACTCTGGGGCAACCCAGAGGGACAGGATGGGGAGGGAGGTGGAAAGGAGGTTCATGATGGGGGGGATACATGTATACCTATGGCCAATTCATGTTGATGTTGTTAGGTAGGAAGCTAGACATGAGCAATGAGGGGAGGCCTGGCTGAAAGGGATGCAAGCTGATCTCTAAACTCCATCCCAGACACACCCAGGAGAGCTCACAGATATGTGACAAAACAACCACAGAGACTTTTCAACTCCTGCACATGCACGCTAGGCACACAGTGGATACAAAATAACCACAGGGGCTTCTCCAGGGGAGACCTGGTTGATCTCTAACTTCCTACCTAATAACATATGGCAAAAACCATTATAATATTGTAATTATCCTCCCATTAAAATAAACAAATTAGTTTATTATATATATATATATACACACACACATATATAATGGATCTTAATTATGTTTTTCCTTTCAACCTATAAAGTCAAGTCTTTCCAAAGATTCCTTCAAACATATTGGTATTAACAATTCAGCTAAAATAAAATAAGCAGACCTATTTAAATCCACTTTCAGGTTCCATGATTCTTCAGGCTTAGTAAGCATCAGCTTTCTTCCTATGACAAGGATTTTAAGGGAACAGAACTGCAAAGTAGAATTTGATTATTGAAAGCTGTTGCTGCATTGATCTAAATGGCCTCCTGTCCATTTCCCCAACCCCCAGGCCTCTGAACCAGACTCCTGTATGTCTTCTGTCAGCTCATAAAAGGAAGCCCTGGTGACCAGCTGGTCTTAGAGGCAAAGGTCCAAGGCCCTCTTTTCTGAGTTTTCTCTAGAGACTCTGCGCTCGTTTGACCTCATCTCTCTGAACTCTGACACCTGTTTCTGGCCCTTGTTAGATTTGGTCCTTTCATTTTCATTTGTTCTTTTGTACTTGAAGTATTCTCACCATTTTCAGGTGAGCCTTGTTTGTCTAGGATCTCTGTCATCTTTCAGGAAGATTCAGACATTTATACATTACATGAGCTACTGAGTTACTGTCTGGTATAGGTATTAAATGCCTGATGCCTTTTGGTGAGAAACTTTGCCACAGCTGCTTATGTATGTAGGAGCTATAAACAAGATTTATAAATCATGCTTTAATTAACATAGCCACCTCTCTTTCATCATAGTTATTCTCTCCTCTACATTTTTATTCATTATGTTCTCTTCTCCTGAAATAGCTAAACTTTTTCCTGTTTTCTACTTTCAAATCTTAACATTCTTTCAGTCCCACGCAAATCCTGGATCCTCCATGAAGCCTCTTTAAACTGTTCTCTTCTTCTTTTGATTTTTTCCTCTTTTTCGTGACTTCAACTTTTACTGACCTTTAAATGTGTACTTAACAACTTATAGGTACATATTTTCTTGTTCAATGGCATAATATCTGGGTCTTGTTTATTCAGCTAAATTATGGTCCCCTTTAGAACAGAGGCAGGGATGTTCTAATTCCCACAATGGTCATCATAGTGTTCAGTGCCCTATAAGTGCTCAGAGGTGTCAACTGGTGGCTGACCAGCTCAATTCCCATTGCACTGTAGCCTAATGGAGTTTGTCTATTCTGATTAGCATTATCTCAAGAAGGTAATATTTCCCTTGTGCTCTTTTTGTGGATGCTTTTTGTTCATCTACCTTAAAACTCACACTTCTTTAATCTTCCTCCAGCCTTCGTTATAATTCCATACATGACTATAGTGGATACACATCTATTTATTTTTTACTAGAAATATTTACTAGTTAAGATTTTAACATAAGTCCTCAAACTCATTATTTTGCAATTTTCCAAGCGTTTTAACAACCAATCCTGCAAATTAGACAAGGGAAACATTTATCTTCAATATGTTGAGGAGAAAATGGAGATATTAAATTTCCAAGTGGCTTCTCCAAGTTTATATATTTAGCAACTAGCATAGACGAGACTAAAATAGTTCATCGGGCCTAGAACCAGTGATTTCCAGAATGAGACCAGGACCCATTCTACTAAGCTCCACTGCCCTTCAATTACCATAAGGCCGAATTCCAATTAAAATTTATTCCACTTGAAAATGTATATAAAATTTCAACAGTAGCAATGTCTCAAATCTTGTTAACTGTTACTCTATCATGCTTTACTGAAAGAGACTTCTAGAATAAAAGGGTATGATTTATTCATCTATTTTACCTCCTATTCTTTCTCTCTCAGAACCAACTATTCCCTTGATTGAATCAGTCTTTAAACTATAAAATATTTTCATTTTTTCTGTCAGAGGTGTTTCAGTTCCCTTTTAGTGAACTGGTTATGAGGATTGTGTCTGAAATGAGTTAGGGAGATACAGTGGCAATTGTACCATGGCTACTTGCAAAATGCAATTAAGCACTGGGATGCTGGCCAAAGCCCTGGCAGGCAAAGACCTGAAACCAAGGGAGGGATTATATTGGAGCCATATTAGTACTATCTAATTGCTGTTTTAACTTCCTCCTTTCAGCCATACTGGTTGTCCTGGCAGGGACTGGATGCTTCCAACACAAGAGCAAGAGCCAAAGTGAATTTATCATCAGATTGAATTTGTTTTGTTTGAGTTAGTCCGAGATCTGGCCATGAGACATCGTTCCCTTTACTCCTATGATGTTGTTCCAGATGTTCCAGCTGCTTGTAGGTTGTCATGCTGCTGATTCAACCCTGGCCCTGGGATATGATAGCTGATCAACCTTTGGATGTCCATTCTAAAGTCAACGGTTAGTAGGTTTGTATGCATTCTAGAGATGGAAGCATTAGGGAAAAAAATACTTAGATATTACACTGAGAGAGAAATAAGCATTTAAATTCCTTTTGGTGGTAAAGGAGATTTAAAGTGGATATAAACAGGGTATAAAATGCAGTGGTTATTTGTAGGAAGAAAATCTCCTCTCTCCCAAATATCTTCTCCACTTTTACCTGCAATTCTTATTGGTTATAGTAGAAAGTATCATTCACTTCAGACTCTCTTTACAGCAAATTTCCTTAAAATGGGGAGCATGTCTGCTCTAACATATCTGTGTGAATGAGCAGGGGAGCTGATGTCAGTTTGGACGAGGTAAATAGACAAAGAAGAATTCATACCAGCTGAAGCAAATCTTACGTTGTATCTTCAGATATTTTTTTCCATAGTGGAAGCATTAATACGCAGCATCTTGAGACTTAAATACTTCTTGTGAAGCCAATATTCCTCAAAAAGGGTTGCTTTAACTGAGTTCACCAAATATATACCAAGATCTTAAATGCAATAAACAGATACCAAACTCAAAGAATATGTCCTTAGCTGAAATTAACTATGTTAAAATTCTCTCAGTATAAAGAAATTTATTTCCTTCGTTACTCTGCAAATGCCTGCTATCTCTTTCTCTTACTATTTGCCCATCTATTTGCCAGAGGCTAGAATTACATGTATATCTTTGTTCTGAGGGCTTGATCTAGTAGCCCCCAAAACCTCAGCATTTGGTTATATATGATAAATAAGTTCTGGATATCCATTATATAGCAAGCACCTACAGCTAACAATACTGTCCTGGATGCTTAAAATTTGTTAAGAAGGTAGATCTTATGTTAAGTGTTGCAATAATAATAATAGAGGTGGAAGGACATTTTTGGAGGTGATGAATACATTCATGACCTTGATGGTGGTGATGGTGATAGTGTCATGGTTGTATCTGATCACCAAATTCATCTAGCTGTATGCATTAAATATATACTTCTTCTTATATTTCAATCATATGTCAATAAAGTGGCTTTTAAAAAAACTCAGCATTTTGTCTGTGCTGTAGAATTTTGCCTATGCTGCAGAATCAGGAAGGGAAGAGTAGCATCAGGTTTAGAGTCCAGTTCTCGTAGGTGTTGTTCACATGGAAATATAGATATTGGGATAGGTATACTATAACAACCTAAATCATTTTCCACAAGTGTAACAAGCATTTTGCTCTTTACCCACTTAATGTCTAAGTCATGTGAGCAACAAGAACAGAGTTGGAGGTGAAAGAAAAAGCATTGCTTACACTCCTCAATCACCTCCAGTCTTTCCTGTATCAAGTACCCACACCACGGGGCCGCCACCACAGACCCTGACATTGTCTTAAAGAGAGCAAAGGTAGCAAGAGGAGAAAAAGGAAAGTAGGGCTCTATTAAAAAGCGAAGCATGGGAAGACATTTAGTGCTCCACTGACATGCTGCTCTAAGCTTCTGGCCTTCTGCTGTCTACACTGTTCTTTCCTAGTAGACACTGCCTTTTCTCTCCACTGCCTTTAAAAACATCCCTCAAGTTCAGTCAGAATGAAAAAGGGCACTGGACTGAGATTCAAGCAACCACCAATTCAGTTCCAACCCTTCAACTCATTTGCAATGAAAATTTAGAAAAGTCAGTCAGGCATTCAAATGCCATCTCTCCATCACCTAGAAAACAGGTAAGGTCATCTCCATGGCATGGCCTCCAGGCAGCCCCTGCCCTGCTATCTGACCATGTCTCCACTCATAGAACTCCAACAGGATCGAAGAGTTTTACAGAGATGATGTCTGATCATCATAGGTTTATCCCTAGTGAAGACTTACTGAGAAATCTCTGTGGGAATTTTTCCTAGTTGGTGTTCTGTGTTGGTGCAATAGGCAATGATTTACCTTCTGAATTTTGAAAAGTGCTGCAGGTAGCAGTGCCTGAAATCTCACCATTAGTTTTTTTTCCTTTAGATTAACCATTTCTCTCTGTTTTTCCTTAAAATAAAAAGACCCATAGTATGGATTAAAACAATCAGTCCTCAACTCTCTCTCCCCAGACCTTGAGAGCTGAAAGTCTTGTACACCATCACTGTGGCAGGCTGAATAACGCCTCCCCCTTCCCCAAAGATGTTCGTGTCCTAATCCCACGAACATGAATATGTTATCTTCTCTGTCAAAAGGGACTTTCCAAATGTGATTAAGTGAAGATCTCATGATGGAAAGATTACTTTGGATTGTCCAGAGGGACCCAATGTAATCAAAAGGGTCCTTTTAAGAGAGAAGTATAAGAGTCAAAGGAAAAAGTTTGAAGGATGCAATGCTGCTGACACTGAAGCTGGAGGATAGAATCATAAGCCAAGTGATGCCAGCAGCCTGTTAAAACTAGACAAGAAAACATATCCTTTCCTAGAGACTTGAGAAGAAAATGCAGCCCTGCCAAAACGTTGATTTTAAGACTTCTGATGTCCAGAGCGATAAGATTATAAATTTGTGTTGTTTTAAGCCACTGCATTTGTGGTAGTTACAGCATCAAAGGAAACTAATACAGCCATCCAGTTTATACGCTTTTATACAGATCTGTGTTGTGTTGGTCACTCCTTGCCCTTATTTCTAATCAGGATGACTTCATTCAAATTATTCACATTAACACATTATCCTATAACCAGCCATGCCTGGTGGAATAGGCAAAACTCTGGCTCCAAGGCCAGACAGACCTAGGTTTGAACCCTTTCCCTGAAATATTATAGCTCTGTCACCTTGAATAATATATCCTTATCACTCTGAAGCTAGTTTCTAATCTGTGATATGTTATACTAATTGCATAAGGTCAATGAGAGCATTAAATAAGATAATTAACATAAAAGAACTTAATAGAAGTCCTGGTACATAGTAGGCAGTCAACAAATAATAGCTATTTTTGTTACCAGAAGGGATGATTCATTGAACTAGAGTATTCAGCAAAGACTTGATGGACGAAGTATCATCTAAGTTGGGCCTTGAGGATCTAGGGAGATGCCGATAGGTCCTTTCAGAAGTGAAGGTATCATGTTGAGGATTACAAACTTTGGGATAAAGGCTTGGGTTTGCAACTTACTAGCCATGTCATTTTAGGCAAGTTACTTCACTTCTCTGACCCCGAATTTCTTCACCTAAAATATGTACAACAATATCCACCTCATAGGATCACAGTAAGGATTAAATAGGATTATATGTGAAGGCTTCCCTGGTAGCTCAGCTGATGAAGAATCTGTCGGCAGTGCAGGAAACGAGGGTTTGATCTCTGGGTTAGGAAGATCTCCTGGAGAAGGAAATGGCAAACCACTCCAGTATTCTTGCCTGGATAATCCCATGAACAAAGGATCTTGGGGGGCTACAGTCCCTGGGGCTGCAAGAGTCAGACTTAGTGACTAAACCACCACCACCATATGTGAAGCCTTAGGAAAAGTTTACCTCAGAATACCATCAGCAGAGTTAGGAGAGCAACAGGGGCAAAGCTGCAGGGTACGTTTTTGAAACAGATAAACTAGCAAACAGTTTCTAGTGGAGTCAGCAGACTGAAGGAGAAGAACTGACAAAACTAGACAGTAGATGGAAATTGGATTGTAGGGAGTCCTGAGTTTCTGGCTAAGATTTCCTGGACCAAAGGACTGAGTGATTTTTGTAAGAGAAGCTAGTCAATATAATCCACAGAGGGTTTAATGTAACACTATAAATTCTTGTCAGTTTGCCCATAATACAAATGATGGAACAGCTTATAGAGAGGTATTCAATATTTTCAGAGTTTCTTAGCATGAATTACACGTATTTTCTCAGCATGTATTACAATGTATTTCATTGTAAAAAGTAAGATATTACTACAGAATCTCCCAATATATAAATCACAGAAGGGCTTTTTAAATATAAATTTCTGTTAGACCTCAAATTTAAACATTCATTAGGTGGATATGCACCAAGCACCTATCATTTAAACAGTTGGGAAAAAAGTAATAAGCAAAGAACCCAATCACTGTGTTTATAGAGCCTAGTTTCATGGAAGAGACAGAGTCTCTACATATGCATAATATTTCATATAAGCCCATAATAAATATTAGAAAAGAAAGTATAAAAGACTAAAAGAGTCTGAAACAGGGCCTGAAATAGTGTTAAGAACTGATTTTATCACCCCAAATTAAGATCTAATCCCCGATGTTATGGTATTTGAAGGTGAGGACCAGGGGAGGTAATTAGGTTTAGGTGACATCATGAGTAGGGCCCTAATGATGGGATCAATGTCCTTACATAAGGAAATATATCAGAGACATTTCTCTCCACCATGTGTGGCCATCTGCAAGCTAGTAAAGAGGCCCCACCAGACACCAGTTATGCTGGCACCCTGATCTTGGACTTACAGCATCCAAAGTTGTGAAAAAATAAATGTCTCTTGTTTAGTGCACCCCCTCAATGGTATTTTGTTACAACAATCCAAGTTGACTAATAGCAATCTGTTGTTGTTGAGTTGCTCAGTCATGTCCACCTCTTTGCGACCCCATGGACAGCAGCATACCAGGCTTCCCTGTCCTTCACTATCTCTGGTGTAAGTAAGTAAGTGTTAGTTGCTCAGTCATGCCTGACTCTTTGCGACCCCATGGACTGCAGCCCACTAGGCTCCTCTGTCCATGAGATTTTGCAGGCAAGGATACTGGAGTGGGTGGCCATTTCCTTCTCACTATCTCTGGAGTTTGCTCAAATTCATGTCCTCTGTGATGCTATCTAACCATCTCATCCTCTGCTGCCCCTTTCTCCTTTTGCCCTCAATATTTCCCAGCATTTAAGGAGTTTGTATCCTCGACATCCATTCTTCTCTCCTCCCTGGGTAGATACTCAGAAGGTAGGGCAGGATTCGCTCTACTCATAGGCTCTGGAATTGAACCCTGATTACTGCAAGCTAGTTGAAAGCCAACTCTCCTCCAGCCTGGAGCAAGTGCCTCCTTGTCTCACTTTCTAGTTCACCCACTGACTGCACTCTCCTTTGGCAATCATAATTCTCATACCAAGTTGTTTTCATGTGTATATTGTTAATGATGAACATGCTATCATCTCCTTAATCTTACAAGGATCATTGCTTCTCCTGCTCTGTACACAGTGTAGACTGTGGTCATAATCTACATTTTGACTGGACTAGGATGACTGAGAATGTGAGAAGCCTCTTGTTTGAGTTGGAAGGAGGGAGAATAAGTGTGGCATGAGATAACAAATATTGCTTGGAGGAATCAAGGAGGACTAGGAAAATAATAATAATAGCAACAACAACAAGAGGAAGGAGGAGGAGAAGAAGTAAAAGAGAAGAGGCTATCGAACATCTAGGAAAAAAGACACCACTGTGAATTAAACTGGACACTGGCTTTGAAAATTTATTGAGTCAGCAATTCCCCAGAGAAAAGCTATTTGCCACTGTTGAGTTGATTCAATATCTCTAAACCAAAACAAGAGTGAGTGCTTCAAACAAATGGAAGGCAAAGCTACTGGCTGTATTTTTATGATCTGCTAGTTTTGCCAAGTGAAACGCTTGTGATATTTCCACCTGGTCTGTAACTAAAGCCCCCTAATTGTCTTTCATCTTTAGTCCATTCTCCACAAAGTAGCCAAAACAGTATTTATAAACATGATTTGGACCAGCCTTTGCTTAAAACCAATCAGCAACTTCCTTTACATTGAAAATAAAACCCGAGTTCTTTATCAAAGCTTCCAAGGTACTGACAGTCTGATCCCTGACCACCTCTCTGTTCTTGGTCACTCAGTCATGTCCGATTCCTTTGTGACCCTATGGACCATAACCCACCAGGCTCCTCTTTCCATGGAATTCTCCAGGCAAGAATACTGGAGCAGGTAGCCATTCCCAGGGGATCTTCCCAACCCAGGGGTCAAACCTGGGTCTCCGGCACTGCTGGCAGATTCTTTACTGTCTGAGCCACCAGGGAAGCCCAGCCACCTCTCCTACCCTATAAAATTGCCACCCTCACTCCCAATGCACCTGCCAAACTGCTCTTGTTTTCCTTTTCTTTATACATGCTAATTTCACTCTCCCCTGCATCCCTCTGGAAGCTGAATGCTGACCTAGCAATGCTCTTCTTTCACTTCTTCACTGGTCTGCCTCTTTCTGAAGCATCAGATTTCAAGCATGAATGTCATCTCCTAAGAGAGGCCTTTCAATATGTATCCTGTCAAATAACTCTTTGCTATTTTCCTCACTAGGACTTTGCAACATATAAATCTTCCCACGAGGGGCAGGGCTTGCTCTTCTGTTCATATATATTGATAAGGCCCAACCCATTATCCTGCATGCAGTAGGCACTCAGGTATATGTTGAATAAATTAATGAATAAGTGAATGGATGGATGGTAGCAGTCTAGGGTCTCTGGGGAAAAGGCTGTGTGGGTCAGACATCAATTTTAAGAGGAGTCAGATCTTTTTAAATTAAACTTGTAAACTCTTTGAGAAATTAAAACCTGCCTCTATTTGGCCAAGTGCAAATTTCCCAAAACATTGTACTTTTCCCTTCTTTATGGAATCATCAAATTTTAGAAGTCTGTACACTACATCTAGCCACACCCTCAACTTTTTAATGTCTTTTGTGTTCTTATTCTATATGAGTTCATTCACTGCTTTATCTCTAGCCTCTAGACTTCTGCCCAGTATCCAGTAGGTACTTACTGAATATTTGTTGAATGAACAAGAGTAGAAATTCTTGATGACAAGAACCATGCCAAACACCTCTTAGGCCTTCTTAAAAATTAAGCAACATGTCAACTAATGAATTTACAGTGGTGGACTGAAGTGCTAATATTTAGAAAAATAAACATATTAAAATCTTTCTGAAATATTAGATGCATACTTTGCCTGATTATATATAGGACACTGAACACGATTTGACATTTTCTTGATGTTTCAGGGTTTTATTAAGATGACCATCAATTATTGTTTGCTTCTGTTTCTGAGGATGTACTTTGGTCCAATATTTGCAGGAAGGAAAGGAGGCACATGAGCAAATACGGTCTCTCATATTAAGTTCCCTTAAATCATCTATGCCAAGTGGCCTGGAGCACTCAAGACAGAAATTTCAAGATAACTAAGCAAACAGTTTCCATGGGAAAGAAAAACTGATCCAATTGCAATCTCTCTAAAGCCAGTAACAAGCATTTCATTTCTAGTGTAGGATGGCTCTCTCATATTCTCTTTCACCATACATCCACTTAAGGAAGTAAGTTGCCGATTCTATCTTTGGGGTTTCTCATCTTAAATTCCAGAATAATTTTGAGAAACTGTGATGAAACAGCACTCACTTTAGAGTCAGACAAAGCTGAGCCTGAATCACAGCTCTGCCATTTCTAGCCGTGAAGAGAGATATGAGGATGGTTATATGATGTACATGTGAATCTTTACACAGCATCTGACACACAAATAAATGCCTTATTCATGAGGTGTTTTGTCACCCTATGTAGTTTGTCATCTGTTCTTCCAATGGCCTAACTGCCCCGTGGCCATCACTCTCCACCCACTTGCCTGGGAGGGTCCTTAGCTTGCTTCTCTCCACATTTTGCCATCTATCAAGAAATTTCCTATGGAACGAATCTAACTAATTTACCCAAAGTTATTTGGTTCTGAAAATTACTTACATGTTTTTCCTTCTAGAAGCATTTACATTTGGAAAGGGGACAATTAATTCACCCACAGCAGTGACTCTTAGAATAGCTGGCATCAGAGTCGAACTGGAAATGGTTTGTCTAAGGTGTTTGTTCGTCACTTGCTCTCCATATCTACTACTTGGGTAATACTGCCTCTGCCTTCATGCAGGGCAAAGCCTCATAGCAAATATTTCAGTGTGTATATTTAAAACTTGTGTGCTCATATCTCAGATATCTGAGATTTATATAAAAACTTTATTCTTCAAATGTAATATGGAACAGCATAGCCAAGACATTTTCTACCTGGAAAGTAATGTAACTGCTGAGTCTTTATATAGCTGCATCTCATTCTGACTTATGGAAGGGTTTTAACTTTTCATAGAGAGGGTTTCAACGAAGCCACTTTAAGCCCCTTTAGTTTTCAAATGATAAAAGCACTGGCAGGACTCCTGAGAGCACAGGGTTGCCGTGTGAGCAACTTTAATAGCAGAAACCTGCCCCCTATTCAAAGAGAACACTTTGTTATTTATCAGGATTTAAGGAAGAGAGTGAAGTGTGAGCATGATGCAATTTTGAAAGATCCCATTAAAAGGAGACATTTCCACACCCACTGGAAATGGGGATCGGTTTATCTGAAAGTCTGCAGGTGGCACGTTTTTCATTTCTGTGGCCATTAAAGGATGATTCCAGAGTGGAGGTTGAGTTGAAGATCCTACAGCTCTCTTTGTAACTAAAGAAAATCTTTCAAACTGGTAAGAGCTAAGGTGATTCATCTATGTGGTGATCTTATACAACACACAAGTGAAAATTAATAATGTATTAATTGCAGTCTCAAGAAATAAATATATAACCCATGGAGAAAGCCAGGTGAGTCAACTTGTTTGGCTACCTTTTTCTATTGCTTATAAGTTTATATATGCAGTCACTGAAACCAAAATAATTAGGCTGTCTCTATACTACATAAAAGCCCAACTTTCATCAATATTTTACTAAGCACTGAAGCAGAAATCAAGAAAGGCGCTGTTTCTTTAGGAAACCAATGTGTTTGGCACCTTCTGAAGTAGTTCTAAATGACCTCCACCTCCCAGTATTAACATGCTTGTATATTCCCTCTCCCTTTGTTTGTGATCTGGATGTAGTACCTTCTACCAAACAGAAAATAGAAAAAGTGATGGGCTGTCCCTGCCAAGATTAGGTATAAAAGACTATGTCTCAGGACTTCTCTTGTGGTTCATTAGTTAAAAATCTGTCTGCAAATGCAGGGGACACAGGTTCAAGCCCTAGTCTGAGAACTAAGATTTCCACATGCCACGGGGCAACTAAGCCTATGAGCCACAACTACTGAGCCTGTGGTGCTGCAACTAAGGAAGGCCAGGTGCCTAGAGTTTGTGCTCTACAACAAGAGAAGCCACTGCAATGAGAAACCCATGCATTGCAACTAGAGAGTAGTCCCCACTCACCTCAACTAGAGAAGGCCCGCATGCAGCAACAAACACCCAGTGCAGCGAAACAAAAATAAATACATTAAAAAAAAAAAAAAAAGACTTTGTCTCCAAGATAACCAGCACACCATGCTGTGAGCTCCCCTGATGAGAATCCAAACAACAATCATTTGTTGGCAGACCATCTGCTAGTTGAGCCTTCGAATGAAGCCAAAACACCCACCAACACTGTGTGGTCTTGAGAGAGATTCTGAGACAGATGACTTAGCTAAGCCACACCAGGTTCCTGACCTACAGAAACCATGGGATAACAAGTGTTGGCTTAAGCCACTGTCTTGAGGGAATTTGTTATGCTAACAATACAATAGATAATTAATTCAGTTCATTTCAGTCGCTCAGTCGTGTCTGACCCTCTGAGATCCCATGAATTGCAGCACGCCAGGCCTCTCTGTCCATCACCAACTCCTGGAGTCTACCCAAACCCATGTTCATCGAGTCGGTGATGCCATCCAACCATCTCATCCTCTGTCGTCCCCTTCTCCTCCCGCCCCCAATCCTACCCAGCATTAGGGTCTTTTCCAATGAGTCAACTTTCACATGAGGTGGCCAAAGTATTGGAGCTTCAGCTTCAACATCAGACCTGCCAATGAATACCCAGGATTGATCTCTTTTAGGATGGATTGATTGGATCTCCTTGCAGTCCAAGGGACTCTCAAGAGTCTTCTCCAACACCACAGTTCAAACGCATCAATTCTGTGGCGCTCAGCTTTCTTCACCATCCAACTCTCACATCCATACATGACCACTGGAAAAACCATAGCCTTGACTAGACGGACTTTTGTTGGCAAAGTAATGTCTCTGCTTTTAAACATGCTATCTAGGTTGGCCATAACCTTCCTTCCAAGTAGTAAGCGTCTTTTAATTTCATGGCTGCAGTCACCATCAGCAGTGATTCTCGAGCCCAAAAAAGTAAAGTCTGACACTGTTTCCCCATCTATTTCCCATGGAGTGATGGGACCAGATGCCATGATCTTAGTTTTCTGAACGTTGAGCTTTAAGCCAACTTTTTCACTCTCCTCCTTCACATTCATCAAGAGGCTCTTTAGTTCTTCTTCACTTTCTGCCATAAGGGTGGTGTCATCCGCATATCTGAGGTTATTGATATTTCTCCCAGCAATCTTGATTCCAGCTTCTGTTTTTTCCAGCCCAGCGTTTCTCATGATGTATTCTGCATATAAGTTAAATAAGCAAGGTGACAATATACAGCCTTGACGTACTGCTTTTCCTATTTGGAACCCGTCTGTTGTTCCATGTCCAGTTCTAACTGTTGCTTCTTGACCTGCATACAGGTTTCTTAAGAGACAGGTCAGATGGGCTGGTATTCCCATCTCTTTCAGAATTTTCCACAGTTTATTGTGATCCACACAGTCAAAGGCTTTGGCATAGTCAATAAAGCAGAAATAGATGTTTTTCTGGAACTCTCTTGCTTTTTCGATGCTCCAGCGGATATTGGCAATTTGA
Source organism: Giraffa tippelskirchi (assembly GCF_054371585.1). Classification (NCBI taxonomy): domain Eukaryota; kingdom Metazoa; phylum Chordata; class Mammalia; order Artiodactyla; family Giraffidae; genus Giraffa; species Giraffa tippelskirchi. The sequence continues at coordinate 70,929,611 of NC_137278.1, forward strand.
TCTCTGGTTCCTCTGCCTTTTCTAAAACCAGCTTGAACATCTGGAAGTTCACGGTTCACGTATTGCTGAAGCCTGGCTTGGAGAATTTTGAGCATTACTTTACTAGCATGTGAGATGAGTGCAATTGTGCGGTAGTTTGAGCATTCTTTGGCATTGCCTTTCTTTGGGATTGGAACGAAAACTGACCTTTTCCAGTCCTGTGGCCACTGCTGAGTTTTCCAAATTTGCTGGCACATCGAGTGCAGCACTTTCACAGCATCACCTTAGAGGATTTGAAATAGCTCAACTGGAATTCCATCACCTCCACTAGCTTTGTTCGTAGTGATGCTTTCTAAGGCCCACTTGACTTCACATTCCAGGATGTCTGGCTCTAGGTGAGTGATCACACCATCGTGATTATCTGGGTCGTGAAGATCTTTTTTGTACAGTTCTTCTGTGTATTCTTGCCACCTCTTCTTAATATCTTCTGCTTCTGTTAGGTCCATACCATTTCTGTCCTTTATCGAGCCTATCTTTGCATGAAATGTTCCTTTGGTATCTCTAATTTTCTTGAAGAGGTCTCTAGTCTTTCCCAATCTGTTGTTTTCCTCTATTTGTTTGCACTGATCGCTGAGGAAGGCTTTCTTATCTCTCCTTGCTATTCTTTGGAACTCTGCATTCAGATGGGAATATCTTTCCTTTTCTCCTTTGCTTTTCGCTTCTCTTCTCTTCCCAGCTATCTGTAAGGCCTCCTCAGACAGCCATTTTGCTTTTTTGCATTTCTTTTCCATGGGGATTTTCTTGATCCCTGTCTCCTGTACAATGTCACGAACCTCTGTCCATAGTTCATCAGGCACTCTGTCTATCAGGTCTAGTCCCTTAAATCTATTTGTCACTTCCACTGTATACTCATAAGGGATTTGATCTAGGTCATACCTGAATGGTCTAGTGGTTTTCCCTACTTTCTTCAATTTAAGTCTGAATTTGGCAATAAGCAGTTCATGATCTGAGCCACAGTCTGCTCCTGGTCTTGTTTTTGCTGACTGTATAGAGCTTCTCCATCTTTGGCTGCAAAGAATATAATCAATCTGATTTCGGTGTTGACCATCTGGTGATGTCCACGTGTAGAGTCTTCTCTTGTGTTGTTGGAACAGGGTGTTTGCTATTACCAGTGCGTTCTCGTGGCAAAACTCTATTAGCCTTTGCCCTGCTTCATTCTGTACTCCAAGGCCAAACTTGCCTGTTACGCCAGGTGTTTCTTGACTTCCTACTTTTGCATTCCAGTCCCCTATAATGAAAAGGAAATCTTTTTTGGGTGTTAGTTCTAGAAGGTCTTGTAGGTCTTCATAGAACTGTTTAACTTCAGCTTCTTCAGCGTTACTGGTCAGGGCATAGACTTGGATTACCGTGATATTGAATGGTTTGCCTTGGAAACGAACAGAGATCATTCTGTCGTTTTTGAGATTGCATCCAAGTACTGCATTTTGGACTCTTTTGTTGACCATGATGGCTACTCCATTTCTTCTAAGGGATTCTTGCCCACAGTAGTAGATATAATGGTCATCTGAGTTAAATTCACCCATTCCAGTCCATCTTAGTTCGCTGATTCCTAGAATGTCAACGTTCACTCTTGCCATCTCCTGTTTGACCACTTCCAGTTTGCCTTGATTCATGGACCTAACATTCCAGGTTCCTATGCAATATTGCTCTTTACAGCATCGGACTTTGTGTCTATCACCAGTCACATCCACAGTTGGGTATCGTTTTTGCTTTGGCTCCATCCCATCATTCTTTCTGGACCACTTAAATATATAACATACAATTGAAGAGTAAAGTGTGGTACATTCAAGCCATGTAAAATAGGATAAGGTTAAAGACTATTTGATTACCTAGGGATAATATCTATGTAGTTACATCTACAACCTCCAAATAAGACCATTGTCTTAAGAAGGGCAAGAGTAGAGAAACCACAGTATCAGACAAATATCCAGAAATTACAGACAGTTCACTAAAAGACAAGAAAATCCTGATTGTAGTTTTAAGGGACTCTGTTCTTTTTCAGCCAGTACCCGGGGAAGTAAACAGAAATCAGTCTTTATAGCCAACAGAGAGAGACACACACAGATAGTTAATGCAAGAAATTAGTTAAAAAAGTGTTGAAAGTTCTAGGGGGATGAGGGCAAAAGAGGGAGGGTGATATTGACCAGAGATCAAGGAGCAGCCAGTGCCCTTGCAAGATCCCAAGGGACTATACTCGCTGCTGGTACCACCCAATCCTGAATAAGAGCCATGAACTTCCTGCTATCAATTCTGGTTCTTCTGCCTACACTTCAGCAGAAGCAGAATGGCTTCTTATGCCCTCCTGCCTTTAATTCTCCTTGAAGGTCTCCCACTGACAGAACCTCCTTGGAGCCCAAAGTAGCTCTGGGAAATGTATCATCAGTAGAAGGGGGTGGTATACAGCTACGTGCCAATAAATAGTACCTGCCACAATATTTCCCTTAATATTTCCCTTGATCTGCCACAATATTTCCCTTAATATTTCCCTAAATGTCTTAAATATTTCCCTTTGAGTGATGGTATATATTTTTCAAGACTAAAACTATCACAAAAGAATACATGGTACAAAATTCCTTGAGTGTTTTATACTAGTTTTACAAATAAATCCCAGACTACCACTGTATTCACATGACAAGATAACTAGATGAATACATCACTTTCATTATCTATGAAACTAAGGGATTCTGGATTTTAAAATGTCACTCAAACCTAAACAGGAATGGGTTTTTCACTGAACAACTTGGTTAATCTAGTCAAAACAGTTTATTCAGAAATACTTTGTATACAGTATTTATGAGCCTATGATACCCAGATCTATAGCCTCATTTCATTGAGAAAAAGAAGAAAAAAATGTAGAAGTTAGACATAAGTGCTTTAAGATCTAATATTTTCCTTGCCCTTGTTCATTCACAAAATTTTGAGGGAATTTATACATGCAGCCCTGATATCTCCAGGCACATCAGACAATATTTAATGCCTTGGCTATTTTGCACAACATTTTATCAAGTGATTATTTCCTTTCCCCTTAAGTTGATCAAGTTTTTCAGGCACCCAGGGGAAGAGACAGGTTAGTAATAAATTGTCACCAGATTGTTGCTCTAGTTTTAAGATCTACCTAAAGTTTTTTTTCTTCTATGCACGCTAACTAAATATATTTGCCTCACTATCTAGAGATCATAGTATTTGAAAACAAGATCTATGTTTTCACTTTAAGAAATATTTATCAAGAACCAAATATCCCAAGCACTGTGACAAGTGTGACACATGTCTCTTTTTAGTTTCAACTCCATAAGAGTAACAGTCTGACTGGCCTGAAGCTGGTGCTTAGTGAGTAGCTATCTAATAACTGAGTTGCTCAAGAAAAAGTACAGATTCAAGGGAACTAAGGGTTTTCCAATTAAACCATAGTCTGCCACCTATTATGGTTACAGTTATTCTCTATCTGCCTTCAGAATCCATGGTAACTTGTCAATGGCATGGTTACTTCTGAGGAGAAAAAAAAAAAAAAAAACACCTGGACATCTTGCTTAAATGCTCAGATTTATACAGGTAATTGGATTTTTTCTTCTTGAGGGAATACAATTAGAAAGACTCATCTCTGGTTCTCTTTCTGAAAGAGCCTGGAGAATACTCAAGCACAATTTCCACACTTGTTGGAGGATCCTTTGCTAAACCGAGCTAAGTGGTAGCATTGCAGCTGCTTCTGAAGGTTATTGTTGGGGAGGAAATGTGGGTGTTGATATTTGCATCTGAAAATCCATACTCCACACCAGTGTATTCTAGGAGGCCCTGGAGTAAGCAAGGGCCTTGTGTATTGCCCTTACCCTTCATCTTTATTTGTTCATCTGAATGAGCAACTCAAGTGAAAGCCTACACTGATGGAATAGAGCCTGAAAGGACAACATGCCTGGACCAATAATGCAAGTGGATCAGGTGCCAGTGAAAGATGGCAGATGGCAGAGTGAGCAAAGTGTTTACCTCTGCTCCCCTTCAAGATCTGTTGAGAAGATAGAAAAGCAGGTTTTTTCAAGTTTTTCTCATAGAGACAAGAGAGGAGGCAACAACAACAACAGAGACAGTTGGGAAGCAGATGCACAAGGGCAAACCCCAGAAGTTGAATCTTGAATGAAGTGGGGAATGCTGAGAAGCAACTTGACTCATGCATCCCATGGAAGGCTCAGAAAGGGGCATTGCCTGCCACCTCTGGATGTGGGAAAGGTGGGGCTCCAAATGGGAGTCAGTTCGAAGTCTGTTTACAGACTTCTGTTTACAATCTTCAGTTGGACCTGAAGATCATCCTCCTGATTTACTGAACACTTCGACTCCATCAGAAGACTAGAGATGTATTCTCCCAAGAAGAAAACAGGGAGTCTTTGATCTGGAGGGCAGAAAGCCCTGGTGAGAGTAGGGATGTGATATTATACCAAGGGGAGAAAATGTGAAAGCCTGCATATAGAATCTTGAGATACCCACTCCGAACCCCCACCACCAGCAGCTCTCTTTCCTTACCACAACCTCAGAATGCTATTACTCTTGGAAATTTAACCAGCTCTACAGAAAACACCTATACAACACTGACAACGCCCCCATAACACCATGTAATGAAGCCCACAGCTATACTACTCCAAGCAAACAGAACTGCCATTATTTTAAATATGACTCAGAAAGAATCAGCAGAAACCTAAGAAAAAAATCCACTTGAAGAGCAAATACCATAATAGAGAAAGCAACTTTGGAAAAAAAAACAATAAAACACAAATAAATCACTGATATCCTCATAAAAGTAGTAACAATATTTGCAGTTAGCAGAAGGGAACTCTAAATGTGTTCATGTCCTAATCCCTGGAATCTGAGAATATATGTATTACATGGAAAGAGAAACTTTGCAAATGTAATTAAGAAACAGATTCACAGACTTAGAGAACAAACTTATGATTCCCAGGTAGGGAAGGGTAGGGAGAGGGATAGTTAGGAAATTTGGGATGGAGATATACACGCTGCTATATTTAAAATTAATAACAAACAAGGACGTGGCACACACACATATGGATAACTGAATCACCTTACTGTACACCTGAAACTTAACACAACATTGTTAATCTACTGTGCGTGCAAAATCACTTCAGTCATGTCCGACTCTCTGCTATCCCATGGACTGTGGCCCACCAGACTCTTCTGTCCATGAGATTCTCCAGGCAAGAATATTGGAGTGGGTTGCCATTTCCTTCTCCAGGGGAGCTTCCTGACCCAGGGATCAAACCACATCTCTTATGTCTCCTGGATTTGCAAGTGGGTGTTCTTTACCACTAGCAACACCTGGGAAGCCCTAATCTACTATAATCCAATATTAAAGAAAAAGATTAAGAAAAGATTACTAATCTTAAAATAGGGAGATTTTTCTGGATTATCAAGGTGGCCAAGTCTAATCACATAGGCCTTAGAAGCAGAGAGCTGCCTCTGGCTGGAGGCAAGAGAGAAGTGGTCTGAGGAGAAGTCAGAGAGACATTGGAATCAGGAAAGGGGCTCATCCTGCCATGTGTAGGAGGACCACTTGAAAAACATGAAGAAGAAAGCAAGGAGCCTCCTGTCAGCAGAGGACCCAGTCATGCCCATCCAGACTTCTGACCAACTAAGTTTGTCTAAATACTAGGGCAGCATAGAAAACTAACAAGGTATACAACAAGTCATACTTCTAGTAAAGTCACATCTGACTCAGAATGGGTAATCTGATCCACCGGACCCAGCATATTTTCAGAAATTTTACAACATAAAAGCAGTATATTGTAGCAGCTTGTGTTTGAAAAGGGGACCTTTATGACATAAATACTAAGTGCTTTCATCTTCAAGATATCAATGAGGCTTTACAGAAACTACATGCTTCTGCATAGAAGATGGGTTCCAACAGCTGGATAAGAAGCCAGAAACCCATGATATTTCTCAATACCAACTGCCTTTCAAAGGTGATTTAGTCATTCAATAACTTTACAATGAGCTCAAGATGCTAATATACACCACTAACTATAACTTGACTTTATTTTTGGTTACTGATATTATACTATTTTTTGGCCTGCATTAAAAAACAGTAAAATATATTATAGAAGATTACATAATTCATATCTAAAAAAAAGGGAGTTTATATTGCTTTTTTCTATTGAAGTATAGTTGATTTACAATGTTGTGCCAATCTCTGCTGTACAGCAAAGTGATGCAGTTTTACACATACAGACATTCTTTGTAAAATATTCTTTTCCATTATGGTTTATCCCAGGAGGCTGTATATAGTTCCCTGTGCTATACAGGAGGACCTTGCTGTTCATCCATTCTAAAAGCAATAGTTTGCATATATCAACCTCAAATTCTCAGTCCATCCCTCTCCTTCTGCCCCCTTCCCCTTGGCAACCACAAGTCTGATCTCTGTGTCTGTGAGTCTGTTTCTGTTTGGTAGATAGGTTCATTTGTGCCATATTTTAGATTGCACATGTAAGTTGTATCATGTTTGTCTTTCTCTTTCTGATTTACTTCACTTAGTATGATAATCTGTAGTTGTATCCAATGTTGCTACAAACAGCATTATTTTATTCTTTGAAATGAAAGTTTAAGTACAAAATGAATTAACATAATGTGTTGAGTTTTGTGAATTAAGACCTTGTCAATTATGATATATTACAGCACCTTGTAAAATGTCCATATTCTTGGAAAGGTACCTGGGTTAAAGGGAGCAACAGAAAAGATATGTCCCAAGCAAAGTCTTGAGGCTGAGTATAAATTGCAGACAATGAAAAATAATAGATGGTCAATTAGATAAGACTAAAAAAGATAACATACAGTATTTGTCTTTCTCTGTCTGACTTATTTCACTAAGCATAATACCCTCCAAGTCCAAGGGCTCTCGAAGAGGGCTACAACAGTGTCATTCAGTGTTGTTGAAGCTCCTCAAGTCCCCCACAAGACCAGACAGGTCATTAAAAATCCCCAAATCCACAGATAACTTCTACTTCATGATTAAGTGACAAGACAGCATCCAAGACACTATGAGAGACTGCTTTATGGCCTTGCAGACCAAGGGAAAGCTCAGCTCTTCACTGTTCTTAATAACTTGGGAGATGACATAGGATATTCACAGGAGCATGGCTTTCTGGAAGACTACGTGCAAAAGTCCATGGGCTGGTTTCAAGGATATAAGAAGATTGCCTGGGATCTAGTACTGAATCCTTTTGCCCAAGTGGCAATCAGGGTGAAGAATCACAGGTGTAGAAATATGAGAGTACATGGCATGTACAAGAATAGGTGAACAGTCTGCTGTGGCAGAAACAAAGAACTGCCTGGAGAAGAGGTGAAGGAATGGAGGTGAGGAAGGTTCAGACTGCAGGCCAGGGTTTCACCTGTGGACCAAATCTGACCTGCCATTTGTTTGATATGGCCCATGTACTGGGAATGGTTTTAACATTTGTAGTTTTTGAAAAAAAATCAAAAGAAAGGTACTATTTCATGTATCTTTCTAATGAAGGATACTATCACATGTAAATTATATGACATTCAAATATTAGTGTCTATAAATAAGATTTTATTGGTACACATCAACACTCATCTATTTATGTATTATTTATGGCTGTTTTTGCACTGAAGTGGCAAACTTGAATAGTTGTGACAGAGATTTTATTGTGAAGCCTAAAATATTTACTGACTTTTTATGGGAAAAAGTTTGCTAACTCCTGATGCAGGTCCTCATATGCTATGATTACATAGTTGAACTATTCTTTTATGAACACTTAAATTAAATAATCAAATGAAATCAGAATTGTAACTCTGACAGCAGTGTAGAGGATGCATTAGATGAAGAAACAGCTGTATCCAGATCAATCACTTAGCAAGTATTGCAAGAACCCAAATTACAAATGAAAAGAGAATGCACTTGGAGAAGAGGGCGGTGATGTTGAAGAGAAGGCTTGTGTTGTGAAACATTTACAATGCAGGATTGACATTTGGTCGAACAGGGGGAGATAGAAGAGAAGAGAGGAAAAAATCCCCGTTTTAGTTCTGTTGGCTAGAATGACACTACTTGAAGAGGACAAAAGGAGGAGCAAGATTTTTGGTAAGAAAAGCAACATAAAAGTAAATGAGTTTGGCATTGGGCATTAAAAATGAGGCATTCCTGCAAAATAGCTAGATACTCCTTGTCTCTGAGCATTTATAACACACCCCATGTCATTTTTTTTGCACAAGACATTGCATTGTGTTTTGTATATAACTAATCTTACTGTATTGTGATCACTCAAGGACATAGCCCACATTTTTCATTTAATACCTTGGCATAATGTGTTGTATATAATGGGTATTAAAGGTAATCCACACAGATTCTTGAATGGATTAGACTGTAAACTCCCTAAGGGCAGGAATATGTCTTGAACCACTCCAGAGCTCCTCAGCACCCAAGACATTGAAGAGAAGACAGTAGTCACAAATGAGTAGTTTGTGACAGATGTCAAGAGGATGAACCTTCCAACCTTCAGGAGGACAATGCATTGAAATGTCATCAGACTGTCCCTTTATCTTTAACTAGCCAAGGTTGTATAAGACTGCTTTAAATGGAGATGTGATCTGGTCAAGAACTCTCTCAGCAGCTGCATACTGTAGAAGCAGAAAACTCACTTTTTAACCTTTCTATCCTCAGGAGACACAGAAAGGCAATAGGGTGTTATTTAGAAGACAAGTTATTGGCAAAGCTGATAGTTCAGATGAATGGGAGAGCACTTTGGCAGTGAAAAGAATAAACACTGGGGCATTAGGAGGGCCATCAGGAGATGCCATCCCCAGAAGCTGAATAAACCAATTTGCCAGTGACATTATTCAAAACCACAGTCCAAGCTGCAATTGTTTGGCAAATATACTCTCACATCAGTAGATGAAAATGATAGGTAGTGTCCAGGTAAAATTGGACAAAAGGCACCCTTATTTAAAAAAAATTATTGGGGTATAGTTGCTTTATCAGAGAAGGCATTGGCAACCCACTCCAGTACTCTTGCCTGGAAAATCCCATGGATGGAGGAGCCTGGTAGGCTGTGGTCCATGGGGTCGCTAAGAGTCGGACACGACTGAGCGACTTCACTTTTCACTTTTCACTTTCATGCATTGGAGACGGAAATGGCAACCCACTCCAGTGTTCTTGCCTGGAGAATCCCAGGGATGGGGGAGCCTGGTGGGCTGCCGTCTATGGGGTCGCACACAGTCGGACACAACTGAAGTGACTTAGCAGCAGCAGCAGCAGCAGCAGTTGCTTTACAACGTTGTGTTAGTTTCTGCTACACAGCAAAATGAATCAGTTATATCTATACATGTATCACCTCTTTTTTGGATTTCTTTTCCATCTAGGTCACCATAGAGCATTGAGTAGTGTTCCCTGTGCTATATTGTAGGTTCTCATTGGTTATCTATTTTATACATACTAATACACACACACACACACACACACACATATATATATGTCAATCCCAATCTCCCATTTCATCCCACCCCCTCTTATCCTCCTTAGTAGCCATATATTTGTTCTCTATGTCTGTCTATTTCTGCTTTGCAGATAGGTTCATCAGTACTATTTTCTAGATTCCACATATATGCATCTAGCAGCACTCATGATGAATAAATTTACCCTATAACAATTGCATTAACAAGTTTTGGGGGCTTCATCAGGCTAATGTGTCACAAGCAGCATCTCATCTAATAAAGACAACTGAGCAAGCCCAGAGGGAAAATTGCCAGGCTCAGTAAGAAAAATGTCTGAGAGAGAGAAAACTGACACTAGAAAAAGACAACCTCTTGAGTTGACCAAAGCCCACTGTAGGTACCCAAGTCATTGCATCTATGCACTGTCCAGAAGAGTTGTTGTACAATGTTGTGTTCAGGCAGGAAGCAACTCTTCCTATCAGTCTGGTCTATGACGGACCTTGACCCCATTTTTGTTCCTGCCTATCATCATGCAGAACTCACCCATTGAAAAATAAGATGAATCACTCTTTATATTTCAAGAATAATTTTTAACTGAAGAGTTCCAAGCACCAGCCAAATTTCTCACATCTTTCTCTAGAGAGCCAAAGCATATGACATTCTTTGTAACCTAGGAATTTTTTAAATGATTGTGAACTATTAGAAAATAGGGTCTGTGAGACGGATTATCCTCGGAAATAGATCACTGAAATAAGCAAGGTTCATAGAGACTTCCTATGGAAGACTTAGCCATCAGTCAAGCAGAACATTGTGATTGATTATATACTGTGGCCAAAGACGGGTAAAGGTTGATGGAAATAAAAGAAACAAGAATCTATCTCTGCCTCAAGGAGCCTGATGTAGAGAAAAGAGAAAGAAAACACACAAGCTTTTGAGTTAGGTAGATCTATACTTGAATACTCCTTAACTGCCTTCCATGTGATCTTGGGCAAATATTTTAACCTCTCAGAGCCTTAGTGTCCTCATTTATAAGAATAAGTATGATATAATATCTCACGGGTTATTGTCACAAATGCAGTTGGTACATGACAGCTGCCACATGATAATGCTTCCCTCCCAACTTTGATCTCCAAACTCAAACTGGGCAGATAAGGCTTACAGAGAAGGATAGCAATTTGCTAGAGGCAGCTTGATTTAACAGATGGAGTGGGAGGGGGTCAGAGAACTTATCTCCTAGACATGGCTCTGCCACTTTAAGAATAACAACTATTTCTACAGCAATTTTCAGTTTATAAACATTAACATATATTCCCAGTGGACGGTCTGAAGTCAGTGAGAATACATCACTGAATCTCAGCCGTATAATCTGAAAAATTGAAGGGAGGTCTGTAAGTGTCCTTCCAACTCTCTGATAGTATGATTCTAATCTTCTCAATCTTATGACTAAACTGCATAAAACAATTAATATTTGAAAATGGAGTGCAATGAACACAAAAAGATTCTGGTGAACTTGGGAACCTGAAAAAGTTTCACAGATCATTAGAATTTCATGTCCCCTCCCAAAGCATGGATAAGATATGAACAGATGAAGGAAAGAGGAAAGAATATCCCTAAGTGAGGGTGACAGCTGGAACAAAGGCAGGGAGTTAGAATTGAGAGAGATTCACAAGGTCAAGAGAGAATAGCCAAAATGAAACAAGAATACAATACATGAAGAAAGACCTGAAAGACCAAGGTCAGCATTTAGATAGATACTCTACAAAGCCAAAAAAAGATGAGATCAGTTCCAGCAGGAAACAAGAGCAATTCAAGTCCTGTGTAATATAGAGTCTCTCCTCAGTTATCACCATAGTGAATGACCAACATCTCTTTATGTGTTTCCAGTCTTTTGTCTTTCCAGGTAAATGCCTCCAGGGCTCACATCACAACTTATGCTTGTCTCATAGAAGGCAGAGAGTAAACACCCCGCTGTATATGTAGATTGGCCAACTGGTTAAGCCAACTATAATGCTTATGGTGTTGTGATCCATGTGGTTTCGCACCAGAATGGTACCATAGTCAAAGAACATGGTCCATGCAAGCAAAATAATATGAAAATAATTCAGCTCCAATTATTTTTAATTGGAGAATAGTTGCTTTACAATGTTGTGTTGGTTTCTGCTATACAACAACTTGAATCAGCCATAATTTTATATACATATATATAGAGGACATATATATATATATATATATAAAATCTCCTCTCTCTCTTGAGCCCCCCTCCTCTCTCCTATTCCATCAGACCATTAGGCTGGGCTCCCTGTTTTATACAGCAACTTCCCACTAGCTGTCTATTTTACACAATAGTGCATATGTGTCAATGCTACTTTCCCAATTCGTTGCCACCTCTCCTTCCCCAACTGTGTCCACAAGTCTGTTCTCTATGTCTGTGTTTCCATTCTTTCCCTGCAAATGGATTAATCAGTACTATTTTTCCCGGAATCCATATATATATATATACACACACACACACACATATATATGTGTGTGTGTGTGTTAGTAAACAATATTTGTTTTGTTTTTCTAATTTACTTCACTCTGTATAACAGGTTCTACCTGTTCATCCACCTCACTACAACTGACTCAAATGCATTCTTTTTTTTATGTCAGCTCCAATTCTCACTTTTTCTCTAACACCTAACACCATGAAAAGGACTTGAGTGAACATCAACATTCGTTAATGTCTCTTTCCTTTGTATGTGAATTTCACCTACTCTTCGGCCTCTCCTCCAAATCACCCAAAGCCACCCCTCAAAACCTTCTTGTTATCTCCCGCTGGTCCTCCTCCCCCACAACCACCAATTCATTATCCCCTAAGTCCTAGGATGAATCCAGGGAGGAAGCAGAGACATACTGAATAAACCCTCTGAGAATTTTTGATGACCAGCAGGAGGAGGAAGATTCTATAGCCATTCTCACATTCATCGTTCTCACATAAATTCTAACATCTCTGTGTTGAACCAAATGTGATCAAGTATGTCCAATATTGTGTGTCTCATCTAGATTATACTGGAGATGAGCGTCAAAGAGCCAAATTTCATAGACTTAACGAGAGAAGAGACACACCTCCTGGAGTGGCAGAGTCAGCTCTAGAGAGGTGAGTATATGAATCATATCTAGGCTGGCTGTGGAGTTAGGAAAATGCCTAAGAGTAGGATTTGACTAGAAAGAAAGAAAAGAAGGTCATTTGGGCAGCCCAGATATCAATATAATACACAGACTCCAAACTTTCTCAGTGGACCTTTGAGTTTCTGTCTTGTCTAATCTTAAGGAAACCACAGGGTACCCTTGAACAAGATGGGTTTGAACAGGGCAGGTCCATTTACATAGATTTTTTTTCCAGTAAATACACAGTCAGCCCTCCATATCCTCATGTTCCACCACTCCATATCCTTATGTTCCACCACTCCATATCCTTAGATTCTCTTCTGGCATATTCAACCAAACACAGATGGCAAACCTAGTACGTGATCTGCAGGTGGTTGAATCTGTGGATGAGGAACTTGTGGATTAGGAGAACCCACTGTGGAACTTGAACACCCACAGATATTAGTATCCATGGTGGGCCTTAGAACCAACCCCTTGCAGATACCAAGGGAGGACCACAAGCTTCTCAGGAAGAAGTTAACTTTCCCCAGTTGCTAACACTGAAATCCCTTTATCAAGCCTCAAAACACCACTTTGCCTCTTCTGTTCTGACTGAACATGGGCGACAAGTCCCCTGTTTTTCAAAAGTTTGCTTTATACCGTCTCACTACATCGTACCTACTTTTGCTAAACTCCGATTATCATTTTTAAAAACAGGCAAAAAGTGAAGATAAATATTCACTGTTTTGCTGAGAGCTGGAGAGCCATGATAGAGGCATTAGGCATCCTGAGTAGCAAGAGAAGCCCTGCCAAGCTGCCTTCCCAGAAGTAGACTCCACATCAAGCTGCCACAGTTCTGAACTATGTCTGGGAGCATCTGTGCTCTATCTCAACCTATTTTGTACATTCTGTTAGCAAGATGTGTCCTAAGGTAATTCTTTCTTTGCTCTATGCCATTTCAGTTTAGAAAGGTTTCATAGGACAATCCACTTTTCTGGTAGCTGGGGAGACTTGTAACTATAATCACAAAGAGTTAAGAAGACCTGCTCTGGCGTCTTGGGCAGAATTCCTGTAACTTTTCAAAGAGCCCCAGGAGAAACCAATAACAAAACTTAACTCTCCAAGGTAGACAAGGATTCAATATACTCTTCCAATATCTCTTTCCCTTCCTCTCTGCTTAGCTCACAAGTCCCTTCCAATTAACTGAGGGCAACTTGAACCCAATTTACATATTTCCACATTAACAAATCCTCATCCACTTTTTATGAGCAGACTGTGCCCACGTACAAACCTCTCCCAAAGTGTATGATGAAACATCTAATTCCTGGGAGCTGCGTTTCTACAAGTCAGAAAGATGCCCTACATACTTTTTTAACTGATCAGTCTAAAAACAGCTTCAGCCAATTTAAACCACTTTTTATAAAATATCATTTGCATCAGGTTTGACAGCCCGCCTGCCACTTTTCCTCCCCATTATGATTTGAAACAGCTGAGCTACCAACTCTGGGAGAAACTTTCTGCTGGAAACTGCAAGTCGACAGGAATAATGGTCAGAAGCCTGGAAGCCAGTCTTAGCCCATACTGTGGGGCTCAGCTTGGGAAATTTAGGAAAAATTAAATCAGTCTGAAGGAAGAGGGGAAAGAACTAATTTTTCTGTGTTATATAAGTGGAGAAAGAGATGTTGGCAGCTCTGCCCTCGGTGTGGTCTCAGTTAATCCAACCAGCGCTCCTTCGAGCTTGTTAGGGGCTCCGTGGGGGGACAGGGCTTCCTTCACCAGGAAACATGGCTGCCGGTGGAGGTCTAACAAAAGGCCAGCCTGCCGAATGAGCCCCCGCCAGCCCCAGGAAACAGTCATTAACTAGAAAACACAATTTAAAAGTTCCCCAGAACTAAACAATTGCCAGCCCAGGTCTGCAGTATGTTTAGCTATGCTAGACGGCACACCCCAACCCTGAAGGGCGAGGTGAGCTGTATGGTTCAGACAACCACATCAAGGCAGGGCAGGAGTGCTCTCTACTTCTCCCCTGATGGGCTGGCAGATGCTTCTGTTCAGAAGCTGGAACCCACTTTGGGGAGCAGAAATCCATGGTCTTAACTGTTCTGGGATTAAGGGCGTCATGTACCTGGGTGTACCCGTACCTAGTTGCAACAAGAGGGCTCCGTTCCAGCAACCAGCTCTGCCTGCCCCCAGTGAGTGGGCTGACTTATTCAGAGGAACTGAGACCTTATTCAGGAGCAGACCTAGATTTGTGGAAAGGCTCTGAGAGCTGTTCTACACACTAGTCACTCACTTCCGGTTCTGTGCTTGAGCCCTTCTTGCTCTCCTGGGTGCCTTTCATCCCGGTCCTCCCTCGATCGCTTGCTCTACTTCTGCTTACTCTCATTTTGCTCTGACCTTGACTGCCCCCCGCACCCTATTCAAAACAGATTAGGATTCAGATTATTCTCCCAGATCCTAACCACTCCTTGAGGGTTTATAATCTCTTCTTACTGTCAGCACATTCTAACTCTGCCTCCCTTCATGATCAATACAGAACAGCATTCATTCATTCATTCACTTATTCAACAGTGTTTCTGGAGCACTTGGTATGTGTCAGGCACTGTTCTAGGGCTTGGAATACAGCCCCGAACAGACTAAACAAAAATCTCTCCCTTCTTGAAGCTGATGTTCTGATATGAAGGAGTTAAGACACTGGTTTTAGATCTTTTAAAAATGTCACTTAAACTATTCCCCTTCATCTCTCATGTTAGCCAGCAGCACCCACCCCCACCCCCGCCACCACCTGACCCTTTTTTACTATTTCTATTCCCTCATAACAAAAATAAAATCATATTTTATATAAGTGTGATACTGGATACTTTTCTAGGTATTTTCAAATATGTTGATAGAAGTTCCTTAAACAGCATCATGAATGAGGTACAGCATTTTTTTAAACTTTTGATTCTGACATAATTATAGATTTTCAGAAAAGTTGCAAAGATAGTTCAGAGAATTCATGCAGCCCCTTTACCTCACTTCTCCCAATGTTAACATCTTACAAAGCCAAGGTACATTTGTCAAAACTAAGGAATTAATTTTGGTTCAATATTTTTAACTAAACTACAAACAATTCAGATGTCACAAAAATTTCCTCTGATATCTAATAATCCTTTTTCTGATTTCCTTTCCAAGACCCCACGTAGCATTTACCCTCTGTAGACAGTTCCAATCTGTGACAGTTCAGAGGCTTTTATTTTTTATGATGGGGACACATTTGAAGAATGCTAGCTAGATATTTGCAGTTTGGGTTTGTTTGATGTTTTCTCATGATTAGGCTGCAGTTATGAGTTTTGGGTGGAAAATACCAAAGAAGCAATGTGCCCTTTTCTTTGCATTCTATGAGGTACCTAATGTCAACATAATTGTTTTTGGTGGTGTTAACCTTGGTCATGTGATTAAGATAGGGTCTGCCAGAACAAAGTGATATTTTTCCTTTCTCTATTCTGTTAGAAGTGAGTCTGAGTCGAATCGACATTCAACGAGAGGAGAATTAGCCCCATTTGCTAAAAAGAGGAATATTAAATAATTCATAGATGTGTTAAAACCGCCATAGTGACTGATAAATACTTTGGGGAGATACTTGGTGGCCATGCAAATATGCTGCTTTTCCTTTAAGTTTTATCCACTTTTTAGCATTTACTGTGGATCTTGCCTGCAGCAATTATCTAAAGGTGATTTTATTTCCATAATTCATTCCACATGTATTTTCTGAATTCTTCTGATTTGCTCCTTTCCTCTTATTTATTTGACCATTTATTTCAAAAATGATGCTCCTAGATCATCTTGTAATTGTGAGGTACAGATTTTAATCCCTATTCCACAAATAAAGAATTTGAGATACATAGCATTTTCATGACTCATCAAGGATCATACAATCAGTTGCAAAACAAGACCTGTAATTCAAATATCCTCACTCTCAGCTTGACGCTGCCTCTAGTATCATCTGGCTCACAACTTTCTACATAGCATGAGTTTAAAATACTTGATGAACAAACAAATAAAAAAAAGAACGAATCAATGAAATAGTAAACTTACAAATTCATTTGATGATGACAGTTGACAGGCCATCATCTTATGCTAAGAGCACAGAGAAACAGGAAATGTGAGGCAGGGAGATATGAATGTCAACCCCTCTGAAGAAACTTTATTCAACAGTAAAAAAGTTTCATCCTCTTCACAATGTGATTCTGTAGCTTTGGCATTTGTCTACATGTTCAGAATATATGATAGTTTCCTTTGGCTTGATTTGATTTTAGGAAGAATGAAAATATAATCCCTGAAGAGAGAAACCCAGAATCTTTTCTTGATAATCTACAATGATCCCAATATACTGACTTAACACTGTTCCCAGGAATTGATGAACTCCCCAAAGTCAGAAGTCCTGTCTAATTTGCATGTGGGCACTCATTTAATGCTGCTGAATGTGCATCTCATTTTTTGTGGTAACTCCTGGGGGTGAGATTACACAGGCTGGAACTTTCTCATTGAACTGCCATAGACTTAGGGCTCTGAGTTATAGTTTTAAATGACAACTTTAAATAAATAAATAAACTGCATTATTAACAAATCATATCCTGGAAACACTAAGGCCAGTAGAAATGTCTGGCACCTTGCCCACTTTCTGGTACTCAATAGGTGCTAAAGAAATATCTGCAGCATAGGTGCAAGAAGAATGGAATGAGTGGGCTGGAGTAGCTGGAGAAGCCCTTGTGCAGGAGGTGGAGCTTGAACAGGACCAAAAAGTATGCTGATGGCAAGTGGAAAGAACTTATTATACTAATACTGATCTCTGTTCCTTTTGTAGCTTAAGTCATGTCAGCTGGTAATAAGATTTTTCTCTTAGTAGAATCCTTCAATGACCATAACAGAAAGCCAACAACTTCTCCTACCCCCACCTTAGTCTTCCAAGCTCTTAAAAGCTCTCTTGGTATGTGCAATTGATCTACAATCCAAGAGATGACAAGAAAACATTATGTAACAATAATTACATTGTCAGTGAGATTACGATAATTCCATTTTCCTGGGCCAGATGAAAGCAATTTTATTAACCACACTACCTGAAATCAACCAGTTCTGAATTCTGGTGCCTGATATTTGCAATGCTCTACTTCTAGTGATTAATGTCTGTTTTTCAGGAATCTCTACGTATGTAAGGGAAACTGAGCATGAACTTGGTTGCACCAAAAGGGGCTTATTGTCCCATTAAACTGAATGAGCTCCCAGAAACAAGAGTACAGCTAAGAGGACAAGGGCAGCTCTGGGACGATCGAGAATCAAAACAAGGAGTTGACACAGATGCAATCTTCTCCTTATTCATCCGACTCTCAAGTCTGACTCATTTCATTCTCTCCTGCTGTAGACAGTGATTCCCCTTAAGGCAGGAGCATCAAACCTCAGCTCATACTTTTCCTAGTTCATGAACTCAGAGGTGGGGCCCCCTTCCCTCTTTGGCTCCACCAGGCATGATGGATACTACAACAAAAGATATGTAAACTGCTGGTCTTGATCACATGTCCATCCCAAAGGCTAGTGAGGCTAGGTGTTATGATAGGAAGCCCCACCAGGATTATGGAATATAACGGAAACAGTTTTCCCAGGAAAAAAAAAAAAGCATCAGTGCAGGCCCACCCCCAACAAAAGCCCACAACTTTGCTGAGCTGGACAGGGCCGACATGGACAGATATGTATATCCAATGTCCACAATCTTAACATACGCCACGTGTATCATTATGGGACTCCCAGATGCCTACTATCTGACTCTAAAGACTCACAGCCCAAATTCTTTATGGATTAGACACAGAAGGAGGAGCAATGAAAGTGAATTTTAAAATAATAATTTGAGAGCTAGCAGATGAAGAAGAGAAATAATGCTCTTTCCTTACTAAGACCAACTTCCTGCTAGTATTCTGCTTGGAGGATTAAAACATGAGCAAACTAACAGCAAGTATACAATCTGTCTCTCAGTTGGAAGATGAGAACCATAGACTGGCACTTGTGGGTAATCTTCCTAGCTCAGATGGCTGGCCCCCATGGTATATGAGTAAGACAAGCAAGAGAGCTAGTTAACTCTAGTTTAAAAGCTGCCATGACCTAATTCTCTACAACCTGAGGCCATATGTCAGAAGGTCAGTGGGAAGCTGTATTGGGTCATAGGTATGGTGAGTGTGTTTGGTTGGGTCTACACTGGAACCAGAGTAATGAGAGACCACAGCTTTAGAAGGCTCCAAACACACATGTTGTATCACAGCATGGGGGGATGAGGACACAGAGGCAGATGGGGGCACAGTGAGTAGACCATCCTGGTGAATGTGAGAAAGTTTATCTTCAGTAAAAATAGGAGAGGAACGTATAAAGGAACTAGATCCTCTGTATGCACAAAAGATACATTAGAGAAGCTTTTAAAGCTGTCAAAATTTGAGTAGAAGATAGGGACCAACCCCCACTGCAGGAGTTCATCTGGGGCAACTGTTCCATCTATTCTAGCTAGGTCTACTGTGCCTCATTGGTTACTAACACCAAGAGTTTTCACTGTGACTCACATGCTACTTGCTTACTTACTATCTATAATTAGTCTTGTCTCCACTTTATGCATTTGTTTCTTTTATTTTCTGTGAAACAGAATTGAACTTTTCTTAAATAAAAGGGAAAAACTCAACTCATAGTGGCTTCTGGGATATCTTCCTACTGGAAACACGAAAGCAAGACAAGGAAGCCAGGATAAGAGAATAGCATCACTTCTGTTCTGTCCCCAGGAGCGAGGATACCCACTGCCAAAATATCCATCTCAACACTGAGATATTCCTGAGGCCCAGTGAACCTCTGACTATTGACACCCAGGTAAATGATCAGTGTTTTTCTTCCTTGAGTTTAAAAGCAGCTCTGAAGATTGAAATTCCCCAGTTATAAAGCTGGGGATCACTTATATAGCCTCAGCCACCTCCATGTCCCTCAAACTAAAACCTGGGAAATCATTCTTTTTTCTATGCTTTATTTATCTATTTATTTATGGCTGTGCTGAGTCTTTGTTGCTGCGCGAGAGCTTCCTCTGGTTGTGGCAAGTGAGGGCTACTCTCTAGTTGTGATGCAAGGGCTTCTCGCTGTCTTGTTTCTCATTGTGGAACACAGGCTCTAGGGCACACGGGCTTAGTTGCTCCATGACACGTGGGGTCTTCCTAGACCAGGGATAGAACTGGTGTCCCTTGCATTGGCAGATGGATTTTTATCTACTGAAACACCAGGGAAGCCCCCGGGGAAATCATTCTTAAATGAGTTCACCTGCCACAAGGTGAGACCACAGGGCTTGCTCAGCACACAGCTTTGTCACGTGGACCTGACCACACTGACCATAATGCACAGAGAAACACCCAGGAGTCGAGCTGACAAGCAGGAAGTAGGAGAATAAAAGAAAGCACTTTCCAAAAATCTAACCATGCGTTAACTATGCATAGACTTAGCCCCTGACCTTCCTTTTTAGGAGGGGCTGCTAGGGAAGAAAACCAGTCCCTCCTATATTTCAGGAACAAATAAGTGGACACATGGAGATAAAGGGAGAGGGAGAGAGTGAGATGTTTTTTTTTTTTTCTTCTTCGCAGTTTGGAAATGCCAAGGTTTCTGGCCAGAAGGTTTCTCACCTTATGAGAACTGGATGGTTTTCTAACAGTTGGGTAGAGGCATCGTGGACAATGCCTAGGGTCTGCAGGACTAAAAATACAGTCGGCAGTGTAGCCACAGCAGGGGTTTCTGTTGGGCACCTGCTCCAGACAATGTCAAAGTGCCAGCACATCACCACAGAACTGTCTGACTCCTGCTGGCCTCCTGTTATGTGTATGACTCCCACAGTACATCCATCCAGCTTCTCTTCTCTCCTTCCAGACAGACAAGCTCCTGCCTCACTTCAGCTGGAGTGTCCCAGAGAACTCAGTGGGGGAGGCCAAGGAAGGTGCATGAAATTGATCCTAAGCCAGTAACACTTCTCAGGCGACTGACACAAACAAAAGAAAAACCAGCCCATGAAGACATATTCTCAGTTCACATCACACAGGGATTTCTACAGAAAAACACACTCCAAAATGAGGTCACAATCTCAAATTCCAAAATAAATGATAACAATGTACAATGAATGAATCGGCAAAAGTAGAATCAGACCCTCTCAAAACTTCAAATAATTGAGAGATCAAATATAAACTAAAAATAAATATTTTCAAAAAAATATAGAAATAAAAGAAAGAATAAAATATGAGAAAAGAATATGACAGATTTGGAAAAAAGCAAAATTTGTAAATGCAGTGATAGAAATTAAGATTGCCACAACATAAGGAATCCTTAGTTTCTCTGTGTTCCCTTAAGGTCAATGCCTAATTACAAGATTATCTGCCATTAAGTGGTTTTACTTTTTCATCTTTAACCTCCTGCTGTAGTCTTCAAGGGCTTTCTAGGTGACGCAGTGGTAAAGAATCCATCTACATCTCTTGCAAGAGATTCAGGCACTATCCCTGGGTTGGGAAGATCCCCTGGTATAGGAAATGGCAACTTGCTCCAGTATTCTTGCCTGGAAAATTCCATGGACAGAGGAGCCTGGTGGGTTACAGTTCATGGGGATGCAAAGAGTCTGAAACTACTGAGTGACTGAGCACAAACACAGCACATGGTCTGCAAAGTTGTAAACTTTATTATTGTAATACCTTTGAGCAGGAAAATTGGAACCAATCTTTGTTGGTTTGAACCCATGGGTGCTTCCTGGGTGAAATGTGAAGCTGGCCTCCATATGTGGAGGGCCAGGAAAAAGTCCAAAGAGAGAGACAGATCACTCCAGACTGGTAGGTAGCAGGTTTAATAAGCAAGGGAACTTATATAGGAGACTTGTCTTGGGTACCACAGGACGAGTAAATCTCCACACCTATCTGCCAGAATTTTAAAAGTTTATATAGAAGACTTAACTGGTTTCAGTAACGTTACTCTCAAGGCTGTGTCCTTAAAACAACTCCTAGTGTGGGAATGGTGGGTGGAATATATTAATACATTCCAAGGACAGAGGAGGGGTGAACAACTTTCAATTGTCTGAGTCCAGCTCACAGTAAACCTGTGGTCACATCCTCTAGATGACCTCATCCAACAATCGTTTCAGGAATTCAGTAAATAAAATGCAGATCAGTTTTCTAATACAGTGATAATAGCTGGACTAAGCTAACACTCTTTGTTTGCTTTTCTTTATGTGGGTTTTCTAAAGATTACAGCTCTACCTTGAACATCTGCTCCTGAAGACAATTCTCAAACAATGTAGACACAGGATGTGGCTTCTATTCTGCCTGTATCTCTGGACTAGTCTGGTAATTAGTATCTGGGAAAGACTATCAAGAAAGATTGTTCCACAGTTTTGTTTCCAACAACATAACATATCAGGAATCCTACAACATACTGTTACAAAAAAATCTTAAGGTGTTGGTTAAAATATTTTAAAATGACCTTTATAATTTGATGAGTGAAACAAGAATAAAGTAAATGAATTCCTCTAACTTCAAAATTTGCTCTTGATCCTCTGAGATCCACACGACTTTGGGTCTGTATTTACACGAGTTTTTCCAATCAGGAAAAAAACCACAATCTGATAATTTTAACTTAAACCTGGTTCTGTAGTAGTGCCCTTAGATGTGCCTGAAGAATCAAAAGTACATCCTTCGGAGGAACACACCTCACATAGGTCTCTTTTACTCTAAGAAACAGTGAAAGTCAGTAGAAATACAAATAAAAGAAATCAGATGTACAAAGACTTCACGTGTAAGAAATAAAAAAGGAAATAAAATAAGAATAAAGAGCAGGAGACAATCAAAAAGGAACAAACTAGTTTGATAAAGATTCAGATAAACTTTTAGGGTTAAAGAAAATGATCACCAAAATTTAAAAAAATATGCAATTGAAGGGTTAAGCATTAAAAAGACATGCTTAAAGAGAGGCTATATAACTGGAAGATAGATATGATGCAACTGGACAGGATGAAGCACAGAGAGATGGGAAAAAAATGAAAATAGGAGAGGTTGAGAACATGGGGAATGGAGCAACCCATATCTAAGTATAGCAGTGCAGGGAAATAAAAGAGAAAATGGGGAATGAATAATACTCAGAGATAGTGTCCAGAATTTCCCAGCCTCTGTGAAAGACTTGAACGTTCAAATCAAGGAAGTCATTAAACCCCAAGAAGTGTAATACTAAAAATCCATTTTTAGGTAGAGTACAATCAAATTACAGCAAAAGTAAAGAGAACTTTTTAAGAATAACTACAGAGAACAGATAGACTACATACAAAGAACAGTATTTAGACTGACACCTAACTTTCTGATAAAGAAAAGCCAGAAAGTTGAGGAAGAGTATCTTCCAATATTTTCAAATTATGAAAGAACTGTCATTTGTGTCCCATCTCAAACCTACATTTGCATCCCATTAAAAACTGTCTTTCAATAATAAGAATGAAAAAATATATACTCATATAAACAGTAAATGAAAAAAGTTTGCAACCTTCAGACCTACACTAAAGCTTATAAAGAATATTATTGAAGAAAAAAGAAAAATGACCCTAAGGACAAATAGTGGGTAAGGAAAATGCTAAGCATGTTGATTAAACAATTCTTATGCAAAATAAGAAAGTAATTAAAAATAGTTAAATCAATATTATTTTAAAAATAATAAAAATAATTGGTGAGGGTAAAAACAAACAAGAGCATTAAAAAACTAAGCAATCAATTTTACATATGGCAGTGTATAAGTTTCCATGCTACTCTCTCCATGCATCCCACCCTCTCCTTCTTCCCCCTTCCAGCACCCCAGCTTGGGTCCGTTAAGTCTGTTCTCTATGTCTACGTCTCCATTGCTGCCCTGTAAATGGGTTCATCAGTATCATCTCTCTATGTAGCCAATGGGAATTAGCTGTATGACTAAGGGAACTCAAACAGGGGCTCTGTAACACCTCTGTAACAACCTAGAAGGGTGGGAAGTGGAAGGAAGGTTAGAGAAAGGGGACATATGTATACCTGCGGCTGATTCATGTTGCTATATGGCAGAAACCAACACAATATTGTAAAGCAATTATCCTTCAATTAAAATTAAATAAATTAAAAAAAAGCTAAGCAATTATATCATGTAAGTCTGGAGTGTGTGTTTGCAACTGAAGCATTTGTTCATTCAACAATACTTGATGAGTGCTTACTATAAGCAGCAACTCTCTGACCCACTGAGCAGACAAAAGTGAATAAAGCAGTTGAAAATTCTTGTCCTTGTGAAATTCACATGTTAGTATAGAAATGTTGGCAGTAAACAAATGGATAAAATCAGAGGATAATGAACTCTCTAGAGGAAAATAGAGGAGAGCAAGCAAGTGAGCTGAGGGGCATTCTCATTCCTTTGCATCTATCACACAGTCCATGGATTCTTCCTATTTATCTCATGATAAACAGAAAATTATTCTAGGGCTTTATGATTTTGAAGGACAGTAAAACTCCGTGAAATTTAGACTTAAGTATATAAAGTGTGGATGTTAAATTTTTTATAATGAGAAACAGAGTATATATCTTCCAAATAGTTCTAAGAAGAGTAGATAATAGAATTGGTTGAGGGGTGGGGGGGATTCAGTCAATTCAAAAGAAAACAAGAAAGAAGGAAACTCCAAGACAGGAAGAGTGAGACAAATAGAAAGCTTAAAAATAAGCTGATATAAGTGAATCAAAATATTTCAGAAATTATAGTAAATGAGGATAGACTGAGCTCTCTAGGGAAATGTCATGAATGATCAGACTTGATTGCAAAGAAATTAAGTATTATGTACCCTTTAGATGAAGCAAGCCTCACACAGAAAGAGAAATATCAAGTATAAAGGATGAAATAAGCATACTAAGTGAACATTAACTGACGATTTCTGGTCTTTAGTACAACTGTATCATTCCAGTCAAAATAGGTTTTTTGTTTTTTTTAAATAAATGTATTTATTTTAGTTGGGGGCTAATTACTTTACAATATTGTAGTGGTTTTTGCCATACATTGACATGAATCAGCCATGGGTTTACATGTGTTCCCCACCCTGAACCCCCTCCCACCTCCCTCCCCATCCCATCCCTCTGGGTCATCCCATTGCCCCAGCCCTGAACATTGGTCTCATGCATCGAACCTGGAATGGTGTTCTGTTTCACATATGATAATATACATGTTTCAATGCCATTCTCTTTTACATATATAAAACTATAAAGAAGTTCACACCACAGTGAAAAAAGTTTTCCTGGGTGATGTAATAACTCTAAATTTGTATTGCCCCAAGATACCTGGAAACATGTAGAACAAAACTGAAACAACCATGAGGGGAAAAAATGACAAACCTACCACTCTGTGGGAGGTATTAAATCCGTTCTTAGTGATTCACAGATCAAGCAGAACAAAAATCACTAAGCATAAAGATATGAATATTACTATTCCCAAGCTTCAGTAATGAACATGGGAAGCATGTTGTGCCAAACACTTGACTTCCAGACACACATGGAATATTTACAGATATTAACAGAGACCACCACCTCATGGAGCTTATATTCTCTTGAAAGAAGACAGGCATTAGATAAGTAAATACATTATATAGTATATTAGAGAATGATAAATAATGAGAAAAATAAAACCAGAAATGAGGCAAGAGAATAGAGGGGAGGAGCGTACCAATTTTAGGTAGGTTGGCCAGGACAAACCTCAGTGAGAAAGAAACGTTTGAGTACAGACCCAGAGGTAATGGAGGAGACAATGTATCTGAAGGGAAAACATTCCAGGCAGATGGAACAGGAAGCGAAAAAGGCCTGAAGCTGACAAATGCCTGCTGCTGCAGCTGCTGCTGCTAAGTCGCTTTAGTCGTGTCCAACTCTGTGCGACCGACCCCATAGATGGCAGCCTAGATTGTTCTAATAAGGTGGACCAGTGTGGCTGGAGCCTAGGGCAGAATAAACCTGAGGGAGAGTTGTAGGAGATCAGTTCAGAGAGATAAGAGATGCCAGACAGGGTGGGGCTTCCTAGCTATTGCAAGAAATGTTGGCTTCTATTATGAGTGAGAAATGACAATATTAGAAGAGGATCTGATCTGATCTGTGTTTTAATAATAACACTCTGTTATGCTGTGAAGAGACTGAAGGGGCGAAACAGACAAGTGAGGAGGTTACTACAATAACTAAGAGAGAAATCACAGTGGGTTGCAACTTGGTAGTTCTAAAAAATGAAGAGAAATGGCCAGATTCTGGATTTATTTTGAGGGAAAGCCTAGGGGATGTGCTGATAGATTGGATGCAGAGTATTCGAGTCCAGCAAGGTGCCAAGGGGTCTGAACAATTGGTAGGATGGAATTGTTATTTCCTAAAGGGGAGTGTACGGCAAGCGTGGAGAAAGAGAGCACAAGCCAGGCATTCAGACCGAGAAAAGATTTATTATAGGAAGAGAGAAAGAACGTGACTGGCTTTAGAGAGAAACCAGTGCTCGCCCTTTACAGCCAATCCTTCTTATACCCTATCGATGGGAAATTGTGCCCCGAAGGGAGAGGGCCTTAGTTTATCTTTAGACCGCAGCTGGGGTCTTCTGATCATGTAGTGGAAGGCGTCTCATGGTTGGGTGGTCACAGTCTTGAGAAACTGGCACCAGCAGGGAAGAACAAGTGATCACCTTAAGGAGAAAACGGGATCCCCACCAGGGCAATGTGGCCACTGTGACTTCAACCCTTGTTTGTCAGGTCACCACAATGGGCCATTTTTAAACTATACGCTAGGAGCCCCTTGTGAACCCTAACAGGGAGAGCAGTGGGAGGAGTAGATGTTCAGATTTAGAAACATCAGCCTTTAGATGTCCAGTAGGCATTCAAGGGAGAAATCCAACAGGCGGTCAGACATGAGTCTGGAGTTGAAAGGAATGGTACAGGGTAGAGCTAAACACTGGACAGGCTAAGTAAATGGGTGGTTTTTAAAGCCATGAGACTAGAAGAGATCACCAAGAGGGTGAGTGCAGACAGAAAAGACAAGAGAAGGGTTGAGTACGGGGGTCAACTCACACTGTGAGTGAGGAATCTAAGGAGGAGCTAACAATGCTGACTGAAGAGTGACCAGGCATGAAGGAAGAAACCCAGAGTGACCAGTGGCATCAAATTCAGGCGACAGGTTAAGCAGAATAAGGACTAAATATAGGTACAAAAGCTTTAAAGAGTAACTGCAAATTATATTCAGCAGTGTTTTAAAAATGAAACCATAAAATGATCAAGACTAACATTTCATTAGAAAATTTGTGAGGATGTTTACCATATTAGCATTAAAAGACAAAAATCAAGTGATCACATTAAGGGTGCTGACAAGTATTTAATAAAATTCAGTTTATAATAAGTGTTTCCAGCAAACTGGCAGAAGACTGAAAATCTCTTAACTCAATTAAAGGTGTCCACTTAAAAATCTGGGCGTTCCAGGTGGCTCAGTGGTAAAGAATCTGCCTGCCAATGCAAGAGACACGGGTTCAATTCCTGATCCAGGAAGATCTCCTGGAGAAGGAAATGGCAACCCACTCCAGTATTCTTGCCTGGGAAATCCCATGGATAGAGAAGCCTGGTGGGTTACAGTCCATGGGTTGCAAAGACTCGGATATGACTTGGCGACTAAACAACAACTAAAAGATCTACAGCCATAATCCACTGGAGATTCAAACAGCAGAACTGTCTTTTAAAAGCAAAAAATAAGGCAATGGTGCTCACTAGTCAATATATTCTATTAAGCACTGTATTGAAGATCTTAATGATCTTAGTAAGAATAAAATATCAAATGTATAAGAATTGGCATAGAAGAAACAAATCTTATCTTTCAAGGATTATTATATAACTGTCTACACGAAAACCAAAAGAAGTCTACAGATAAAATGTTAGCACTTATAAGAGTTTTGAAATATAATTAGAGATTGATATATAATTAATTACATTTCTATACAATAAAAACAATGAGAAAATGTAACTTTCAAAAAAACACTATTATAGATTAACAACAGAAATGTAACACATGTATTTTATCTAAGAATATGATTAACAAACAACGTGAAAATAATTTGTAAAAGGCAATTATAGAACTTGATTAAAGAACTAAATAAATGATCTCTGAGTTCAATGATGTACAATGATCCTGGATTGGAAGACTAAATATCATGAGTATATATAAATTATCCCTAAGTTGACCCATTGTTCAAATACAATTTCCTCAAAATCTGAAGAAGTTTTTAAAAGAAATTCAACAAGCTTACTCTAAAATCTATCTAATAGACCAAACCCAAGATAAGTCAATACACGTAAGAAAGGGAGGCCTTACTCAACCAGAGAAAAAATTCACCATATATCTGAAATTATATAATAAGAACTGTCTCAATGATAGCCAAATACAATAGAACAGAAAAAAGAATCCATAAACATTACATGTATGTGATTTGCTTATACTGATAGATATGAGGAAATGAGAAACTGTTTAATTAGTGATGTTAGGAAAATTGGTTATCCATAAGGAAAACTTGAAATTTTACTTCCAAGGTCACATTAAACACAGAAATCAATTCCTATTGGATTGAGACTTAGATATAAAAGACATCATTTTGAAACCTAATTCTATGACTTCAGGACAGAGAAACAAAAATTGACCATTGAAATAAAATATTTTAGTAGATATTAAAAAATTTAGTGACTGCATTAAGAATTTTTTATTCACCAAAAGATTCCAATAAGAAAATAAAAATACAAGCCATAATTTGTGAGAAAGAATAGAACAAAGATTGTATTTTAAATGCCTTCAAATAATCAACAAGAAAAGTGCAAACAATTCCACGTAAGAATCTTCAAAAGATATTGACAAGCCATTTCCCAGAAGAAGAAAAATAAATGACTAATAAATAGGTGAGAGAAATAGTCACACTAAATAGTAATCAGAGTAATCAAAATAAGACAATGAAATGTGATTGATAATCACCAATCTGACAAATATTTCAAAAATCTGACAATACCAATTATGACAAAAATGTGGAACAAGGAATGATCATACACTTAGGACGTAAATTCAAATTAGTGTAACCACTTGTAAGTCCAATTGACACCATCTTGTAAAGCTGATGAACATAACCCTATGACCCAGAAATTCCACTCCTAAGAATACCCTAATTATACCCTATAGTAGCACTGTTCAACAGAAATTTAATGCAAGTCACATATAATGTAATATAATTTGTTCCAATAGCCACAGTAAAAATAGTTTTCAAAAAAGGTAAACTTACTCTTAACAATGGATTTAATATATTTTAACACAATATATCAGTTCAATATGATACTAATATAAAAAATGTTAACTAGATATTTTATACTTTTTGTACTAAATCCTAAGGCATATATCAACTAAGACTAGCCACATGGCAAGTGCTCAATGGCCAAGAGGATAGTGCCTATGTATCCAAGAGGATACTATCCAAGAGGATAGTGCCTATTGGACAGCATAACTTAGGGAGTCAAAGTAAACATGTACATTGTCATTGCTGGTTAGTCCCTAGGTCATGTCTGACTCTGCAACCACATGAACTCTAGCCCGCCAGGCTCCTCTCTTCATGGGATTATCCAGGTAAGAATACTGGAATGGGTTGCCATTCCCTTCTCCAGGGGATCTTCCTGACCCAGGGATTGAGCCCAAGTCTCCTTCTTGGCAGGCAGATCCTTTACCATTGAGCCACCAGGGAAGCCCATAAAAACATATACAGCTATAAATTTTACCTTTAGCACTGCTTTTACTGTGTCCTATTACTTTGGGTATATCATAATTTTTAAATTACTTAACTCAATTTCATTCAACATGAAATTGAATTAGTAATTTAAAAATCCCCAGCAAACAAAAGTCCAGGACTAGATGGCTTCACCAGTGAATTCTAGCAAACGTATAGAGATGAGTTAACATTATACTTCTGAAACTATGCCCAAAAACTGCAGAGGAGGGAACACTTCCCAGCTCATTCTATGAGGCCAGCACCATCATGAAACCAAAATCAGACAAAGATATTACACACACACACACACACACACACACACACACACACACACACACACACACACACACATTACAGGCCAATATCACTGATGAATATGGATGTAAAAATCCTCAACAGAATACTAGAAAACTGAATCCAAAAAAAAAAATATTAAAAGGATCATAGGCCATGATCAAGTGGGATTTATCCCAGGGATGCAAGGATTTTTCAATATCCACAAATCAATCAATGTGATGCACCACATAAACAAATGAACAAATCCCAGCTCCCTGCTTTTCCTTCCTGGGGACAGAAGGAGGTGAACCACACATCTAGTGTTTCTACATTTCTGGGAGCTGCCCAAGGGACTAACTACTATTGCACCTATTTCAGAGCACTGACAGGTTCTGGAATACTTCAGATGGCTGGGGAGCACTAAGACTGAAGACAGAGGTTTAAACTAGCCTGCATGTTTGAGAGGTTACCCAAAGTCTTTGGCTGGACTGATCAGCAAGGATCTCCTCCTGTATGAGGCCAGTCTGTGAAGACTGGAAGTGGCTGTTTTTCCCATTGCGAAGATTTCAATACAAAAAGTCAAGAAAAATGAAGAAACAGGGAAATAAGCCCCAAAGGAACAAGTAAATCTCCAGAAACTAACCCTAATGATACAGGTAGGTGATTTATTTGACAGAATTCAAGCCAACCATCATAATGCTACTCATTCATGTCAGGAGAAATGCATGAATTGCAGCCAGATATAGAAAAGTAAACATATACAGCAATGTTTATATTCATAGAAGCATTGTTCTCAACAGAAAAGAAAAAAAGCATTGAAATAGTACAAATACCCATTGACAAAAGAATGGATAATTTAGTTATAGAGTGTTCAGATAATGGAATACTATGCAGTAATAAAAATGAAAAATAGCAGCCATATGAATGAATCATAGAAAAAAATGCTGAATGAGAAAAGCAAGTTTCACAGGACTGTGTACAGTATTATATCCTTTTCATAAAGACCCAAAGAAAACAAAACTATACAATATGTTATTTGGAGATATATACATATGTAGTAACATTATAAAGGAAAATAAGGAAATAAAAACAAACAGCCAAATAGAGTAGTTACCTCTGAGGAAAAGCAGGGAAATAGAATCAGGAAAATTCATAGTGTTGAGTTGGCCAAAAAGTTTGTTCCATAACATCTTATAGAAAAACCTGAACAAACTTCCTGGAAAACCCAATAGTGTCTAGGGTTTACGTAAATTTTCATTCTTCATGGAGTTTTCATAAGGGACCCTGTTAGTATTCTGATTCATATCTCATGCATGTTATATTTATTATTTTGTATGCATTAAATTCTTCATAATAAAATGAGGGGAAAAAACAACAAGATTGTTCTGGAAAACACCAGATCACTTTGCCTCTTCACCTTCACACATTTTTCAACATTTCTCTGTATCTTGGATAAAGGACAGAATGACCAGAGTTCATGCATTTAAGTTGCAGTTTAAAAACAAATATTTATCAAGTGTCAAGCACTGAACTAAAGACTTTATATCCAGAATCTTATCTGATGATCACAAAAACAAATTTTGGGGGGATGCTTGGTTTTGGGGTTGGTACTTTTATGGTCCCTATATCACACATGAGGTAATAAAGCTTAAAGAGATAAGAAGACTCACTGATGAGATATATTGCCCAAAGTCACATGGTCAAGAAGCCAAGACAGGATTTGAACTCAAATCTGACAAACATCAGAGTCTGCACTCTTAACATGTGATGTCTGGACTGGCTATAACTGCTGGAACCTGGGGCTAAAATATCATGAACTTAGATTATGTATAGCAAGTAACTGCCACTGATTAAGTAAATTACACCACTATTTAAGTACCTCCTTTTGGTGCTGCTGCTAAATCGCTTCAGTCGTGTCCGATTCTGTGCAACCCCATAGATGGCAGCCCACCAGGCTCCCCCATCCCTGGGATTCTCCAGGCAAGAACACTGGAGTGGGTTGCCATTTCCTTCTCCAATGCTGGAAAGTAAAAAGTGAAAGTGAAGTCACTCAGTCATGTCCGACCCTTAGCGACCCCATGGACTGCAGCCTACCAGGCTCCTCCATCCATGGGATTTTCCAGGCAAGAGTACTGGAGTGGGTTGCCATTCCTTCTCCTTTGGTGCTGAGTACACATCAGATCTTTAAATTTCACCTTGTTGCTAGATCTTCTTTTGCAGATAGGGAAACTGAGGCTCCAAAAGTTACATTATTGACAGAAGAAAGCTCATACATTTAGGTAACAGCAATGCCAGAAAGCAAACCTAAGCCGTGGGTGCTTCCTAAATATTAAAAAATACTAAAGACTTGCAGGTAGGTGGTTAATACCTCAGTTTGTACAATTTGCAGCTGGACTGACATTGTGTGAAAGAGATTACATCTTGCCACTTAGGATCATGAAGATCTTTAAAATGAAAATGATGATATTTACATGGAACATGGCTATGTGTGTAAACCACACCCTTGGGCAGGATATGCCTGAGGCAAGACAAGATGAGGTTCGGGGTTGAGGGGAAAGTAGGAAGGGGAACCAAACCAGCACAACAAGATGATAGGAAAGAAGGTAGGTAATGATTCTAAAGATGACCAGCCAGTTAATGGCAGTGAAGACAGAGGCAAAGCCTTGGATGGTTTAGGCAGTTTTACTTTTTAAAAAGTATACTTTGAAGCCTGATGCTATATATAGTGAATAATTCATGTTCTCTGGGATCACAGAAAGGCTTTGAGATGCTCTAGGAAAAAGAAGGAGGAGGAGAAAAACTTGTCCAGAGGGGTTTGTGGGTTTGGGAAGACAGAGGTATGTGTGCTACATGTTAATGTAACTCTAGCCAGGTGTCCTGATTAGCGAATCTCGCTGTAGATCACGTGATAAGGACTCAGGCTGTCTTTCTGTGGGAGTTCAAGCAGCTTTGCAAATGGTTTTTAAAAAATCATCATACAGCAAACATTCCGTGGGGTCTGCAAGGCTGAAACAGCCTGGCTTTTTTCTTCTCCTCCATAATCCTTACAGGTTTCTGCCTCCTTCCTCTCCAGGTCAGCTTAACCCATTGGTGTTTACCCCACCTTTCTGCTTTGCAGGGCAGTAGCTCTGGGGTATCTGGTGCTGCTACTGCTAAGTCGCTTCAGTCGTGTCCGACTGTGCGACCCCATAGATGGAAGCCCACCAGGCTCCCGTGTCCCTGGGATTCTCCAGGCAAGAATACTGGAGTGGGTTGCCACTTCCTTCTCCAATGCATGAAAGTGAAAAGTGAAAGTGAAGTCGCTCAGTCGTGTCCAACTCCTAGCGATCCCATGGACTGCAGCCTACCAGGCTCCTCCGTCCATGGGATTTTCCAGGCAAGAGTACTGGAGTGGGGTGCCGTTGCTTTCTCCGTGGAGTATCTGGACCAAACGTGAAAAACTTGTTTTCTAACAACTGCAAGGGGAGCTGGAGTTGGCAGGACCCCACTGGATCACCAATCAGGGTCTTGAACTCATAGGTATACTTCAATAAACCTCCAGACACTGAAGGAGAACAATGGAAGAAGATAACTGATGCTATGAAACGTTCCCACCAGCCATCTCACACCCACAGAAAGTCTCTGGTTTCCCCAATTAGGATCTGGGGGAACTCACAGTGGATGACAGCTGCAGGAGTCCCAGACAGCCCAAGAAGTGAGGCTGGGTGTCCTGAGAATGGTCACAACAGATACAACCTGAACAAAATTGAGAGCCAAGACCAGAAAAACTACATAATGGGTCAGATGCTAGGTGTGACAGTGAGAGCACAGGACAGGTCAAGAAGGTTCAGGAAGCAACAAAGCAAAAACAGGGACTGAACTACGGTTTTCTTCCTCAAAGGTGACCCAGACTTTAGGGTTGTTTGAGAGGGTAGGACCTCCAGGTAATAAGGTCTCACAAGACGGATAGCTTCAGCTGCTCCCAGAAGTCGTGGTCATATCAGGCTGCTACATGAGTGAAAGCTACTTCCTCTGGAAGTTACTGAGCCTGCTTGAGCCCATGACTCCTCAAGACATAACCCTTGTTGACAGTAATGGCTCATAGAAGCTGCTCCTACAGCCACTCTTATCTCCCTCCTCTGACTGGCTCTGCCATCCCTGGGGCCCTTCAGACTGACGTTTTTAAAAATAATCATAATGATGATGATAATGGCTGACTTTTTCTAAGCACTTACTATATGCTAAAGATCATATACTGACAAGCTATTCTTTCATTTATTCCTCACAGTAACCCCATGATGAAGTATTTTTATTATTATGCCTTTTTACTAAATCAAGAGAAAACAATTCAGTTAAATAATATGTTCAAGTGTACAGTTTTTAAGTGACAGAGCACAGATTTGAACCCAGGACACTCTCTCTGATTGTGAATGCTATGCTCTTCACTGCTGTAACAATGCCTCCTAAATTTGAAGGATGCACAGAGCCCTCTAAAGAAAAAAAAAAAAAACCTTGTGCACTTCTAGTATTGACTTAAATTACTTTTATTATAATTTTATTAAAATGTAAACAAATATAAAACTAAGCTCTAAACTCATTCTAAAATAATGAAGCCAAAATCAAACATATATATTAGAAACATTTAATAACTAAACTATAAGCCCCATAACACTCCAATTAAAAACATTAATTCAATGTGATGACGGGTGTTCTGCTGAAACTAGGTTGTCAGTGTGGGTTTTAATAGAAGAGGGATGAGCCTCAGGTCAGGTTCTGCATTTAATACATTTTTTGAATGTATTTTGGCTTCAGTAATTCAGATAATGCCTGTTGGCATAAGTATGTTGTTAATTATTTCAAGGCTTTGCTTGCTGGTTCACAATAAATAGACCTCAGATATTTCTGAAACACTGCCAAAGAACAATCTTCAAGTGTCAATTTTAATTAAGTGTCATTTGATAACTCTGTAATGCTGTCTTGTTTACTTGAAAAGAGGACTATGATGGCAGCATTACCGAAATTTTCATTAAATAAACCCTGATTACCAGAAGCAGGTCTCATTTCATGTGTCTAGCCATGCTTACAGTGAATAAGTATGGACAGTCTGGCTTGTTCAATGATGGATTCTGTGCTGGGCATCTGTGTCATTGGGGGAGTACTGCCCAGGAGTATCCTGTTTTGACAGTGAGGTGCATATAAGCCCTTGGACTCTCTGATGGCTCCGTTCTCCCTTTATGTTTCTTTATGATACTGGGTTGGCCAAAGAGTTTGTTCAGGTTGAATTTTTTGGCCAAACCCATAGTTTTATTAGGGCATCACTCCCTGAAGGCATTCGATCTTCACTTAGTCAAAATGAAATTTCTACAACATATACAAATGTCCACATGGACATTATGTGGCAGTTCTTGGAATGAACAATCTCAAAATAATTCAGAGTATGCCTGTTAATTTATTCGATTATCTTTGAAACGCCACACCAACTTTCAAAACTTCTTTTCTGAGACAATGGCCTGTGGGTTCCACTCTGAGACGCAACAAGGTTGCTGATTTCCCAGCATCCAGCGCCCAGAGAGGGGCACAGCTCTTTGAAGGATTCTCTGCTATTAAAAAGTCTTGGTCCTTTCAAATATATGCAGAGGCTCCATTCTCAGCCCCTTTCTACTGAACCCTAAATGCAGTCCCACATTCCTGTTTCTATAAGGCCCACCCTCAGACAAAGAAACTCCCATTTCCCAGCTCTCAGGGCTCTCCAGGGGAAGCACATTGGTAAAGAAAGCAATGGTCTTGAGCCCTACATGGATTTCTTTGGCTTTTCCTTGTAGGGAGACAAGCCTCATCACCCTCTTTAGATTGATGAAGAAACTATAGCAGAAAGACCTGACTTGTCTGACATCAATGAAGGAAGTTGTAGAACCAGAATGTGAACCTATAATTCTGGGGTTCCTGTTTCCTGCTGTTCTCAGTAAAATATACAGGCTCATCTGACTAACAGACCTGCCCACTTTGCAGCAGCAGGGGACCCCCTGCATTATTAATAGGACTACAGGAGACCCCAGTTCAATTCCTGGGTCAGGAAGATCCCCTGGAGAAGGGATATGCTACCCATTCCAGTATTCTTGGGCTTCCCTTGTGGCTCAGCTGGTAAATAATCCACCCACAATGCAAGACCTGGGTTTGATCCCTGGGTTAGGAAGATCCCCTGGAGAAGGGAAAGGCTACCCACTCCAGTATTCTGGCCTGGGGAATTCCATGGACTGTATAGTCCATGGAGTCACAAAGAGTCAGACAAGACTCAGTGACTTTCACTTTCCCTAGAGAGGAAGGAGGGTTCATAGGAACAAGGGAAGAATCAATAGCCTTTATGGGGTTGGGAGAGAGGTGGCGTGGGTGTTTGGGACTAGCAGATACAAACTAGTATATATAGAATGGATAAAAAACAAAATCCTACTGTATAGCACAGAGAACTATATTCAATATCCTGTGATAAATCACAATGGAAAAGAATATGAAAAATAACATATATGTATAACTGAGTCATTTTACTGTATAACAGACATCAACACAACATTGCAAATGTACTATACTTCAATAAAATAGGAGCCATTATGCATTTCTATAAGATATAATACTGGAATATCTTATTTTACAAATATTAACAAAAAGAACACTGTTTATGATGCAGAATTTTAGATTAACTACTCTGACTATTCCCATTCACTCTCTTTGCCATTGGTTTGAGATGTAATTATTAACAGTAATTTTTTGTATCATAAGACTCTAAAATCCTTTTTTTAAATTTTTTTTTATTGGTAGTGTCAGGTGGCTTTCAGGATTTTAGTTCCCTGACAAGAAATTGAACTCATGCCCATGTCAATTAAAGCACTGAGTTCTAACCATTGGGCTATCAGGGAATTCCCTAAAATTTATTTATTAGTTCAACAAATACTAATGTAATAGGGTACCCGTAAAGACAAACTTTAAATGTTCTAACAAAGGTCCATCTAGTCAAGGCTATGGTTTTTCCAGTGGTCATGTATGGATGTGAGAGTTGGACGGTGAAGAAAGCTGAGCACCGCAGAATTGATGCTTTTGAACTGTGGTGTTGGAGAAGACTCTTGAGAGTCCCTTGGACTGCAAGGAGATCCAACCAGTCCATCCTAAAGGAGATCAGTCCTGGGTGTTCATTGGAAGGACTGATGTTCAAGCTGAAACTACAATACATTGGCCACCTAATGTGAAGAGCTGACTCATTTGAAAAGACCCTAATGCTGGGTAGGATTGGGGGCACGAGGAGAAGGGGACGACAGATGATGGGATGGTTGGATGGCATCACCGACTCAATGGACGTGGGTTTGGGTAGACTCCGGGAGTTGGTGATGGACAGGGAGGCCTGGAGTGCTGCGGTTCATGGGGTCGCAAAGAGTCGGACATGACCGAGCGACTGAACTGAACTGAAATGTTTTAATGTTATTTTAATTGGGAAAACTTCTATTTGGGAATTGTTAGAATCTTCTGACACAGGCTTCCTTGGTTTGGGAGAAATCAACAGGATAGATTCTTCAGTTACACGTTGAGAATACACAATTGTCAATGCGAACAATTGTTCTCAGAGAAAACTGGTTTCCCTACACATGTGAATGCAGATGGTGTAGGCTGAAGTTTGCATATTTTTGATTGGGTAAAGTGAGTTCATTAATTGTAAGGCAGACTGGGCCCTAAAGATTTAGATAACTATTCTAAAGTAAGATTAATAA
This sequence comes from Giraffa tippelskirchi, assembly GCF_054371585.1. Classification (NCBI taxonomy): domain Eukaryota; kingdom Metazoa; phylum Chordata; class Mammalia; order Artiodactyla; family Giraffidae; genus Giraffa; species Giraffa tippelskirchi. Next base: position 70,967,032 of record NC_137278.1, read on the forward strand.
TTAATGTTTCTTAAGTGGTATCACTTAAATTAGAATATCTCAGACTTGAACAAATATATCATTGACTGTTTTCACTGCCTTTTCTAGGGTTCCCCTGAAACAAATAGGTGTTTGTATTAAAGAGATGAATAAAACTCTCTCCAGGCTCAGGAATTGAGGGGTGAGAATAGGTGGGGGTCCCAGGAGTGACCACTATTTATAACAGCATATATTAAACTTGGAGCAATCTATAAATGAGGCAATTCTTAGCTGTGCTATTGAAGACCTAACAGAGGAGGCAATGTTCACCCTTAGTGGAGGGAGAGAGCAGCAGCCTGGAGAAGGGAATTATAAGATAATGTGATAATGTGGCAGGTGAGGGCAGCCATACTTTGGAACTTAATTGGTGGACCAAGTAACCAGTGACTATCAACATTAGCGTGAGGGACATGTAAACATTCATTGGGGTCCTCCTTGATAGAGAAACTTGGGAGAAAGATTAGCTTTCTTAAAATTGAGATCATGAAACATAACTATTTTGCACCCATTTCCAGAGCAAAATAAATGAGACCTTCCAGTTACATTTATCATTCACAAGATATACACTACATAGAACTGGAGATACAAAGGCAAACAAAGCAGGGCCTAAGCCTTTAAGGCTCTTAATATCTAGAATGGGAAAGACTAAAGATCTCTTCAAGAAAATTAGAGATACCAAGGGAATATTTCATGCAAAGATGGGCTCAATAAAGGACAGAAATGGTATGGACCTAACAGAAGCAGAAGATATTAAGGAGAGGTGACAAGAATACACAGAAGAACCTTACAAAAAAGATCTTCACGAACCAGATAATCATGATGATGTGATCACTCACACTCACCTAGAGCCAGACATCCTGGAATGTGAAGCCAAGTGGGCCTTAGGAGCATCACTACGAATAAAGCTAGTGGAGGTGATGGAATTCCAGTTGAGCTATTTCAAATCCTAAAAGATGATGCTGTGAAAGTGGTGCACTCAATATGCCAGCACATTTGGAAAACTCAGCAGTGGCCACAGGACTGGAAAAGGTCAGTTTTCATTCCAATCCCAAAGAAAGGCAATGCCAAAGTATGCTCAAACTACAGCACAATTGCATTCTTCTCACACGCAAGTAAAGTAACGCTCAAAATTCTCTAAGCCAGGCTTCAGCAATACATGAACCGTGAACTTCCAGATGTTCAAGCTGGTTTTAGAAAAGGCAGAGGAACCAGAGATCAAATTGCCAACATCCGATGAATCATCAAAAAAGCAAGAGAGTTCCAGAAAAACATCTACTTCTGCTTTATTGACTATGCCAAAGCCTTTGACTGTGTGGATCACAATAAACTGTGGAAAATTCTGAAGGAGATGCGAATACCAGAACATCTGACCTGCCTCTTGAGAAACCTTGTATGCAGGTCAGGAAGCAGCAGTTAGAACTGGACATGAAACAACAGACTGGTTCCAAATAGGAAAAGGAGTACGTCAAGGCTGTATATTGTCACTTATATGCAGAGTACATCATGAGAAACACTGGGCTGGAAGAAGCACAACCTGGAATCAAGATTACTGGGAGAAATATCAATAACCTCAGATATGCAGATGACACCACCCTTATGGCAGAAAGTGAAGAAGAACCAAAGATCCTCTTGATGAAAGTGAAAGCGGAGAGTGAATAAGTTGGTTTAAAGCTAAACATTCAGAAAACTAAGATCATGACATCCGGTCCCATCACTTCATGGCAAATAGATGGGGAAACAGTGGCTGACTTTATTTTTTGGGGCTTCAAAATCACTGCAGATGGTGATTGCAGCCATGAAATTAAAAGACACTCACTCCTCGGAAGGAAAGTTATGACGAACCTAGACAGCATATTAGAAAGCAGAGACATTATTTTGTCAACAAAGGTCCGTCTAGTCAAGGCTATGGGTTTTCCAGTAGTCATGCATGGATGTGAGAGTTGGACAATAAAGAAAGCTGAGCACTGAAGAATTGATGCTTTTGAACTGTGGTGTTGGAGAAGACTCTTGAGAGTCCCTTGGACTGCAAGGAGATCCATCCAGTCCATCCTAAAGGAGATCAGTCCTGGGTGTTCATTGGTAGGACTGATGTTGGAGCTGAAACTCCAATACTTTGGCCACCTGATGCGAAGAGCTGACTCATTTGAAAAGACCCTGATTCTGGGAAAGATTGAGGGCAGGAGGAGAAGGGGACAACAGAGGATGAGATGGTTGGATGGCATCACTGACTCAATGGACACGGGTTTGGGTAGACTCCAGCAGGGAGGCCTGGCATGCTGTGGTTCATGGAGTTGCAAAGAGTCGGACACGACTGAGCGATACAGTGGGTGTTCATTTGTGTGTGTATACTGGGAGAGTGAGGGGCTGAATGGCAGTTTGGGAGGGTTACCTTTTAACAATAAGAGGTCACGGTATGAGAAGCCATTTCCAGGTTTGTAATTTATCTGTATTAAAGGAAAAGATTTGGTGCCTCAAAATACCCCTTCTCGGGGCGGGGCTAAGATGGCGGAGGAATAGGACGGGGAGACCACTCTCTCCTCCACAAATTTATCGAAAGAACATCTGAACGCTGACCAAACTTCACAAAACTACTTCTGAAGGCTGGCTGAGGATGTCAGGCTTCCACAAAAACAGCGCATTATCTTCAAAAGAGGTAGGAGAAATTATAAAAGATAAAAAGAGAGACAAAAGAGTTAGGGACGGAGACCCGTCCCGGGGAGGGAGTCGTAAAAGAGGAGGAATTTCCAAGCACCAGGAAACCCTCTCACCGGCGGGTGTGGGGGAGGATTTCTTATCTCGGAGGGCAACGTAACTGGGAGGAAAAAATAAATAAAATCCACAGATTACGTGCCTAAAGCAACTCCCAGCAAAGAACCCCAGACGCTCGCATCATCCGCCACCAGCAAGTGGGGGCTGAACGGAGAGGAGCGGGCGGCACTGCCTAGGGTAAGGACCGGGCCCGAGTGCCCCGAGGCCAATCTGAGGGAGCTAACGTGAGATAGTAACCTAAACTGTGGGACAGCGAGAGAGAGAGAGAACTATCCCGCGAAAAGCCCAACTCTAAGGCACTGCCGGCCTGCTCACAGAACAAAGGACTGAGCGATACTAGAGGAGAGCTAGCCGGCTGCGGACCGCCCCATCCCCCGCCGCACACAGCGGGCAGGCGGGGCCCGCCAGAGCCGGAAAGGGGCAAACTCGGCTCCAGAGAGGGCACTCCCTACCAAACTGCAAACAGGCTCCCAGTTTCCAAGCAAAGACTGCCTGAGATCCCGGAGGGTCGACAGCCGCCGGGAGGGTCGCAGCCAGAGACCAGCTCCCCAGAACCGGCACAAAGCACACCGGAGCCGGGCGCACCCGTAAACCGAGGCGGGGACCAGGGAGGTGATAAGCCGCACCGCCCCAACAGGGGAGAGCGCGCTCGCCAAACTCCTGGCCGCCTGGGCAGCTCCGACCGGGAACAGCACAAGCCGCGGGCGAAACCGAGTCTGCGCCTTTGTGGAGTAACCAGGAGCCTGAACCTGAGCGGCTTAGACCTGGGAAGTGCACGCAGCTCAGGGCCCGCTCCCCGGCCGAGTAACCTGAAGCCTGAGCAGCGTAGACGGGGAAAGCACACACGCCGTGAGCGGGGGCGAACCCAGTGCGGCCGAGACACTGCGAGCTTACCACACACGCGCCAGATTTGCAGTGTTCCTTCCTCCCCACAGCACGATTGAACAAGCGAACCTAAAGAGATCACCTCCACCGCTTTGTTGCAGGGCGGAAATTAGATACTGAAGAGATCTCCAAACAGAAGCCAAATAAACAGAGGGAAGCGCTTTGGAAGGGACAGGCCAACAGATTAAGATCCCTGTAGTTAATACCGACTGCATTGAAAAGGACCTATAGATCTTGAAAAGTATAAGCAGGAATAAGGATCTATCTAAAACTGAGCAGATCCCACACTGCTCACAACAGCTCCAGAGAAAGTCCGGGATATATATATTTTTTACTATTATTTTTTTTTAATTTTTTTTTAATTAAAAAAAATTTTTTTTCTCTTCTTTCCTTTTTCTTCAAGTACTCTATTACACCTTTAACTTTCATTTTCATAACCCACTATTAACTTGCAAAAAAAAAAACAAACCCTATTTTTGAAGCAAACTACATACATATATCTTATACCTTTTGTGTTTTCTTTTTTTTAATGTTTTTTTTCCTGTCCTACATTTTTTTACTGTTTCTTTTTTTACTGTTTTACTGTTTTTTTTTTCTTTTTACACTGTTTCCTTTTTTTCTTTTTTTTTTTTAGATTGTAAGTTTTATAAGAGTCTAACCTCTACTCTAGATTTTTAATCTTTGTTTTACATATTTGATATCAATTTTGTACATTTAAGAACCCAATCTTTAGGACCCATTTTTACTCAGGAGTGTGATCACTGGCCTGATCACTCTCTCCCCCTATTGATGCTCTTTCTTCTCCCTCAGGGAACCTCTATCTCCCACCCTCCTCCTTCTCTTCTCAACCCAATTCTGTGAATCTCCGAGGGTGTTCTGGGTACCGGAGAACACTTCAGGAATAGGATACTGCCCAGATCTCTCTCTCCCCTCTTAATTCCTCCCTTTCTACTCATGCTCACCTCTGTTACCTTCCTCCCCCCTCTCTATGTATCTCTGTGAACCACTCTGAGGGTTCCAAACTGTGGAAAGCACAGAGGGAAGTGCTTACTGGCTAGACTGCTCTCTCCACATTTGAATTCCCCTCTTCCCTTCCTGGTCACTTCAACCCCCCCCGCCCACCTCATCTCTCCATGTAACTCAGTGAACCTTTCTGGGTATCCCTCACTGTGGAGAATCTTTTCACCATTAACCTAAAAGTTTTATTATTGAGGCTGTATGGAAGGAGAAGTCTTGAGGCTACTGCAAGAATAAGACTGAAAGCCAGGGGAAACATTAATTAATAAGAGACCATCCAATAGCCTCCATAAATACACTGAAACCAAGCTCCACCCAAGAGACAATAAGTTCCAGAGCAAGACATACCACGCAAATTCTCCAGCAACGCAGGAACATAGACCTGAGCATCAATATACAGGCTGCCCAGAGGCACACCAAATCCATAGACATCTCAAAAATTAATACTGGTCACTCCATTGCACTCTAGAGAGCAGAAATCCAGCTCCACCCACCAGAACACCGACACAAGCTCCCCCAACCAGGAAGTCTTGACAAGCCACCTGTCCAACCCCAACCGCAGTGAGGAACCTCCACAACAAAGAGGAACTTCATACTACCAGAATACAGAAGGGCCACGCCTAACACAGCAATCTAAACAAGATGAAAAGGCAGAGAAATACTCAGCAAGTAAAGGAAAATGAGAAATGCCCACAAAGCCAAACAAAAGAGGAGGAGATAGGGAATCTATCTGAAAAAGAATTTAGAATAATGATAATAAAAATGATCCAAAATCTTGAAAGCAAAATGGAGTTACAGATAAATAGCCTGGAGACAAAGATTGAGAAGATGCAAGAAATGTTTATCAAGGACTTAGAAGAAATAAAAAGGAGTCAATACAGAATGAATAATGAAATAAAGGAGATAAAAGACACTCTGGAGGGAACCAACAGTAGAATAACGGAGGCAGAAGATAGGATAAGTGAGGTAGAAGATAGAATGATGGAAATAAATGAAGCAGAGAGGAAAAAAGAAAAAAGAATCAAAAGAAATGAGGAAAACCTCCGGGACCTCTGGGACAATATGAATCGCCCCAACATTCGAATCATAGGAGTCCCAGAAGAAGAAGATAAAAGGAAAGGCCATGAAAAAATACTCGAGGAGATAATAGTTGAGAATTTCCCTAAATTGAGGAAAGAAATAGTCACAGAAGTCCAAGAAACCCAGAGAGTTCCAAACAGGATAAACCCAAGGCGAAACACCCCAAGACACATATTAATCAAATTAACAAAGATCAAACACAAAGAACAAATATTAAAAGCAGCAAGGGAAAAACAACAAATAACACACAAGGGGATCCCCATAAGGATAACAGCTGATCTTTCAATAGAAACCCTTCAGGCTAGAAGGGAATGGCAGGACATACTTAAAGTAATGAAAGAGAATAATCTACAACCCAGATTACTGTACCCAGCAAGGATCTCATTCAGATATGAAGGAGAATTCAAAAGCTTTACAGACAAGCAAGAGCTGAGGGAATTCAGCACCACCAAACCAGGTCTCCAGCAAATGCTAAAGGATCTTCTCTAAACAGGAAACACAGAAAGGATGTTTCAACACAAACTCAAAACAACAAAGTAAATGGCAACGGGATCATACTTATCAATAATTACCTTAAATGTAAATGGGTTGAATGCCCCAACCAAAAGACAAAGACTGGCTGAATGGATACAAAAACAAGACCCCTATATATGCTGTCTACAAGAGACCCACCTCAAAACTAGGGACACACACAGGCTGAAAGTGAAAGGATGGAAAAACATATTCCATGCAAACGGAGACCAAAAGAAAGCAGGAGTCGCAATACTTATTTCAGATAAAATAGACTTTAAAATAAAGGATGTGAAAAGGGACAAAGAAGGACACTACATAAAGATCAAAGGATCAATTCAAGAAGAAGACGTAACAATCATAAATATATATGCACCCAACATAGGAGCACCACAATATATAAGGCAAATACTAACAAGTATGAAAGGGGAAATTAACAATAACACAATAATAGTGGGAGACTTTAATACTCCACTCACGCATATGGATAGATCAACTAAGCAGAAAATTAACAAGGAAACACAAACTTTAAATGATACAATAGACAAATTAGATTTAATTGATATTTACAGGACTTTCCACCCCAAAACAATCAATTTTACCTTTTTCTCAAGGGCACATGGAACTTTCTCCAGGATAGATCACATCCTGGGCCATAAATCTAGCCTTGGTAAATTCAAAAAAACTGAAATCATCCCAGCCATCTTCTCTGACCACAATGCAGTAAGATTAGACCTCAATTACAGGAAAAAAAACTATTAAAAGTTCCAACATATGGAGGCTAAACAACACGCTTCTGAATAACCAACAAATCACAGAAGAAATCAAAAAAGAAATCAAATTATGCATAGAAACGAATGAAAATGAAAACACAACAACCCAAAACCTATGGAACACTGTAAAAGCAATACTAAGGGGAAGGTTCATAGCAATACAGGCGTACCTCAAGAAACAAGAAAAAAATCAAATAAATCAACTAACTCTACACCTAAAGCAACTAGACAAGGAAGAAATGAAAAACCCCAGGGTCAGTAGAAGGAAAGAAATCTTAAAAATTAGGGCAGAAATAAATGCAAAAGAAACAAAAGAGACCGTAGCAAAAATCAACAAAACTAAAAGCTGGTTTTTCGAGAAGATAAACAAAATTGACAAGCCATTAGCCAGACTCATCAAGAAACAAAGGGAGAAGAATCAGATCAACAAAATTAGAAATGAAAATGGAGAGATCACAACAGACTCCACAGAAATACAAAGGATCATAAGAGACTACTACCAACAGCTATATGCCAATAAAATGGAGAACTTGGAAGAAATGGACAAATTCTTAGAAAAGTATAACTTTCCAAAACTGAACCAGGAAGAAATAGAAGATCTTAACAGACCCATCACAAGCACGGAAATCGAAACTGTAATCAGAAATCTTCCAGCAAACAAAAGCCCAGGACCAGACGGCTTCACAGCGGAATTCTACCAAAAATTTAGAGAAGAGCTAACACCTATCCTACTCAAACTCTTCCAGAAAATTGCAGAAGATGGTAAACTTCCAAACTCATTCTATGAGGCCACCATCACCCTAATTCCAAAACCAGACAAAGATGTCACAAAAAAGGAAAACTACAGGCCAATATCACTGATGAACATAGATGCAAAAATCCTTCATAAAATTCTAGCAAACAGAATCCAACATCATATTAAAAAGATCATACATCATGACCAAGTGGGCTTTATCCCAGGAATGCAAGGTTTTTTTAACATCCGCAAATCAATCAATGTAATACACCACATTAACAAATTGAAAGAAAAAAACCATATGGTTATCTCAATAGATGCAGAAAAAGCCTTTGACAAAATTCAGCATCCATTTATGATAAAAACCCTCCAGAAAGCAGGAATAGAAGGAACATACCTCAACATAATAAAAGCTATATATGACAAACCCACAGCAAACATTATCCTCAATGGTGAAAAATTGAAAGCATTTCCCCTAAAGTCAGGAACAAGGCAAGGATGCCCACTTTCACCACTACTATTCAACATAGTTTTGGAAGTTTTGGCCACAGCAATCAGAGCTGAAAAAGAAATAAAAGGAATACAGATAGGAAAAGAAGAAGTAAAACTCTCACTGTTTGCAGATGACATGATCCTCTACATAGAAAACCCTAAAGACTCTACTAGAAAATTACTAGAGTTGATCAATGAATATAGTAAAGTTGCAGGATATAAAATGAACACACAGAAATCCCTTGCATTCCTATACTCCAATAATGAGAAAACAGAAAGAGAAATTAAGGAAACAATACCATTCACCATTGCATCAAAAAGAATAAAATACTTAGGAATATATCTACCTAAAGAAACAAAAGACTTATATATAGAAAACTATAAAACACTGATGAAAGAAATCAAAGAGGACACAAACAGATGGAGAAATATACCGTGTTCATGGATTGGAAGAATTAATATAGTGAAAATGAGTATACTACCCAAAGCAATCTATAGATTCAATGCAATCCCTATCAAGCTACCAATGGTATTTTTCACAGAACTAGAACAAATCATCTCACAATTTGTATGGAAATATAAGAAACCTCGAATAGCCAAAGCAATCTTGAGGAAGAAGAATGGAACTGGAGGAATCAACCTGCCTGACTTCAGGCTCTACTACAAAGCCACAGTCATCAAGACAGTATGGTACTGGCACAAAGATAGAAATATAGATCAATGGAACAAAATAGAAAGCCCAGAGATAAACCCACGCACATATGGACACCTTATCTTCGACAAAGGAGGCAAGAATATACAATGGAGAAAAGACAATCTCTTTAACAAGTGGTGCTGGGAAAACTGGTCAACCACTTGTAAAAGAATGAAACTAGAACACTTCCTAACACCGTACACAAAAATAAACTCAAAATGGATTAAAGATCTAAACGTAAGACCAGAAACAATAAAACTCCTAGAGGAAAACATAGGCAAAACACTCTCCGACATAAATCACAGCAGGATCCTCCATGACCCACCTCCCAGAATATTGGAAATAAAAGCAAAAATAAACAAATGGGACCAAATTAAAATTAAAAGCTTTTGCACAACAAAGGAAACTATAAGCAAGGTGAAAAGACAGCCTTCAGAATGGGAGAAAATAATAGCAAATGAAGCAACAGACAAACAATTAATCTCAAAAATATACAAGCAACTCCTGCAGCTGAATTCCAGAAAAATAAACGACCCAATCAAAAAATGGGCCAAAGAACTAAACAGACATTTCTCCAAAGAAGACATACAGATGGCTAACAAACACATGAAAAGATGCTCAACATCACTCATTATTAGAGAAATGCAAATCAAAACCACAATGAGGTATCATTTCACACCAGTCAGAATGGCTGCTATCCAAAAGTCTACAAGCAATAAATGCTGGAGAGGGTGTGGAGAAAAGGGAACCCTCTTACACTGTTGGTGGGCATGCAAACTAGTACAGCCACTATGGAGAACAGTGTGGAGATTCCTTAAAAAACTGGGAATAGAACTGCCATATGACCCAGCAATCCCACTGCTGGGCATATACACCGAGGAAACCAGAATTGAAAGAGACGCGTGTACCCCAATGTTCATCGCAGCACTGTTTACAATAGCCAGGACATGGAAGCAACCTAGATGTCCATCAGCAGACGAATGGATAAGGAAGCAGTGGTACATATACACAATGGAATATTACTCAGCCATTAAAAAAAATACATTTGAATCGGTTCTACTGAGATGGATGAAACTGGAGCCCATTATACAGAGTGAAGTAAGCCAGAAAGAAAAACAACAATACAGTATACTAATGCATATATATGGAATTTGAAAGATGGTAACGATAACCCTATATGCGAGACAGAATAAGAGACACAGATGCATGGAACAATTTTATGGACGCTGAGGGAGAAGGTGAGGGTGGGACGTTCTGGGAGAATAGCATTGAAACATGTATATTATCATATGTGAAACAGAACACCATTCCATGTTCGATGCATGTGACAAGGGCTCAGGGCCGGGGCAATGGGATGATCCAGAAGGATGGGATGGGGAGGGAGGTGGGTGGGGGGTCCAGGAAGGGGAACACATGTAAACCCATGGCTGATTCATGTCAATGTATGGCAAAAACTATTACAATATTGTAAAGTAATTAGCCCCCAACTAAAATAAATAAATTTATTAAAAAAAAAAAAAATACCCCTTCTCTGTAAAAAGCCCTAGCTAACCTAGAGCAACGACTCCTCAGTCACAGCCCCTGAGAGGCAGGAACTGCCCATGGGGACTGTGGTTCATCCCACTCTTTATAAAGTAAATGAATAGATTAAACAAAAGAAGAAAATAGCATTTTTAAAAACATCTGGAGAATGGAAAGGAAAAAAATTAATCTCTGTGAACTGAATGCCGAAAGGAGCAAACAGTAAATGAAAGTGAAAGTAAAAGTCACTCAGCTCATGTCTGACTCTGCGACTGTATAGTCCATGGAATTCTCCAGGCCAGAATACTGGAGTGGGTAGCCTTTCCCTTCTCCAGGGGATTTTCCTGACTCAGGGGTCAAACCCAGGCCTCCCGCGTTGCAGGTCGATTCTTTACCAGCTGAGCTATAAGGAAAGCCCAAGAATACTGGAGTGGGTAGCCTATCCCTTCTTCAGAAGATCTTCCCAACCCAGGAATCGAACCAGGGTCTCCTGCATTGCAGACAGATTTTTTACCAACTGAGCAATAAGGGAAGCCCAGAGAGAGTAAGAGATATAATTAACTTACAGTTAATATATAGTCTGCTAATGAGGAAGAGGAAGATTGTTCTGTGGGTTTCAGCCTCTGTGGGCTTTTCCTATCAACATAGTGAAGTAGCTTTAACTTCCTCCTCAGGTCACCTGGGCTACAGTAGAGACTGATAGAGTATCACTTCATGCACTTTGTCTTATGAAGAAAGATGATGTCTTAGAGAAATCTCAAAGTGTGTTTTCTAATTGAAGAGGGAAAAACAAAGCAAGTGTCAAATTTAGTAAAAGCCATCTCACTTCCCATCTCTCGCCCATCATCATCTAAGTTATTGAAAAGTTATTGACAAGTTTGAAATGGTCTATCACTTACAAGAATCAAAATTGACTTTTCAGAGGGATAGTGGGAGGATGTGGCTTCTAAGACCTTGATCAGCACATTTTCTCTTACTTGTGGTTGAACCAGACTCTGTGAACCAGGGAAATTAACTGATCCTTAGGGCTAAGACTGCTTTTGCTCCCTTAATTTCAGAAGTTCACTATACACATAATACAATCCTCTCAAGAGATTCTGTGTCCAGCAAGCTAGTAAAAAAAATAATAAAACAAATATAAATTGGACCTATTCCACCTTATGGTTACCAATAATGTATATATGGTTCAAAAATGGTGGGGGGAGCAATTTCCTGTCCTGCCAATCTCTTTACCCTATTGACCACTTCCCTCTCAGTGTCCTCCCCTCCCTTTGCTCCCACTCTTTTCTGATTATCCTACAACCTCTCTGATCCTTCCTCATCAGCTTTTTCCACAAATTTCTTCCCTCAGCCCATTATAGATCTAGGTACCCTCTTTCTATTCCCTCTTCCTGTGGGAGCATCAGTGAGCCCAACTTGTTCTATTTTCGTTGCAATGTGTTCTGATGCAACTGTCTCCTTGGTCCTCTTACTTTTAGACTTTCTTCTGTCCAATACAGCTTCTGTGCAACTGCCAGAGAAATTTTCCAAAGTAAATCTCACCAAACTTTTCCTTGTTTAAAAACACTCCAACATTTCCCATTATCCACAAACTCAGACTCTGTGGCCAGGCACAAAATGATTTTATAAGGTGGCTCTTGCCTAATCTCTCCAAATATACCACCTACCACACACCTCTCAAGTGTGTCTTATGATCCAGAATTACTTGCAGCTCCAAAATGTTCATGCCATTTCTATGCAATGCCCTTTCCCTACTTTGCCTAGACAGCCCCACCCGGGTAAGCCTCCCCTGATCATGCCTGCAGCATCACCCAATCTGGTTAAGAGGCTATTCCTTTCTGATCTTCCTTGTTGCTCACTGCTTGCCTTCATTATAGCATCCTCTTGTAGTGGTTTGCACAGGATTCGGACAGGAAAGCAGGTATACTGTAAGTATTATAGAAATAAGAGCTTTAGTATAGGAGTTAGACTTTACACAAATATGCAAGGAACTGGAGACGAGATGATCTGGTAGGGGAAGTCAAAAAAACAGTCATTAGCCAGGCTCTCTGCAGCAAAGCTGTGGGGACATAAGGAGAAATCCAAGAAGCCACCAAAGTGGGATCACAAAAGGAGAGTTCATGGGGAAGTTTCTGGAAACTGCCCCCCTCTGCAGAAGAAGTTGCCTCTGCACAATTGCTGGCTTGATATGTCACTAGCCAAGCACCCGGTGGTGAGCCTGGAGCCACTGCTTGAAGACAAGCTGAATGTTGAATGGAGAAGCCCACCAGTACTTTTGCCTCTGTTCATCACTGTAGCTGACCACGAAGACCTGAAAGCAATGGATTCGGCTCCATTTCTGATGGCCAAACCATACATGCAATTTTATTTTTTCTTTTGGAAAGGAATCAGGCAAAGTTTTCCTGGGAAACTTAGTTGCCACATTTGGCTAAGCTGACCTCACATAGTCCAGCACACCTTACCTGTCTGTCTCTACTCTGGACTGTAACATCAGAAGACATGGAGTGTGTTTCAATCCATTTTCAACTATTCAGCATCAAGCATGGGCCTTAAGAGAGACTCAGCAGAGGTCTGGACAATGAATGAAGGGCACTGATATAGCCAAGAAGGCGTGTGTACATGCTAAGTCACTTCAGTTGGGTCTGACCCTTTGAGACCCCATGGGCTGAAGCCCAACAGGCTCCTCTGTTAAGTCCAATTATTCTCAGAGCAGATGGTGGGAACGGCACTAGTCCACTGGGCTTCTTTGTCCATGGAATTTTCCAGGCAAGAATACTGGAGTGTTTTGCCATTTCCTGCTCCAGGGGATCTTCCTGACCCAGGGATTGAACCCTCATCTCTTGCATTTCCTGTGTCGGCAGGTGGATTCTTTACCACTAGAGTCACCAGGAAGTCCCAGTACTAGCCATTCTTGGAATCAAATCTCTCATGTGATATGACTAAATTCTAGAAACTAAAGAAATACATAAGAAGTCTACTACGGAAGATAAATTTTATTATCTACATCAACACATGTACTTAAAAGGTAAAGAAAATGGGGAAATGTTTCCTAAAATCAAATTGATTTTTTTTTCCCTTTAATGTTAACAACATCTTCAGTGTTTATGGCTTTGTTTTGGTTTTAGGGAGGTCATTCACTTTTTGTTTGGCTGTTCTTGTTTTTAGGATACTGACAGTAATGTATAGGGAAGGACTATATTACGCCATCAGATTTATCCTGAGGTTAATTGTATTCTTATCAGAACATCAAAAGAATTTGAAAGTATATCTGTTTGTTAAGTCTACTCCAAGAACACCAAAGTACATACTCATTTGTTCATCCCTCAGGGAAGGACAAATACATCTCCATCAAAGGAGAGAGAGAGAGAGAAGGGGAAAATTCAGTTAAGTCTGAATTTTTGACTTTATTTTAATCTTACTATACCCTGAAATTCCAAATTATAAATTCTACTTCTGATTAAAAAAAAAAAAGAACTGTTTAGGGGTAATAAAGTCATGTCCCTAGAGCAGATGAACTGTTTAGGGGTAATAAAGTCATGCCCTAGAGAAGATGAACTGTTTAGGGGTAATAAAGTCATGTCCCTAGAGAAGAGAGCCACGGAGGGTTTTATTCGGTTGGCACCAAAATTATGTTATGCTATTTCTCTCCGTGTCTCCTTTCCCTGGCTCCTTGCAGGTCAATATCTGTGCAATAACATGGTCAGAGTAACTTGTTTACCTGGTACTGTATTTCTGATCTTCTGAAGAATTTGGGGGAAAAATTGTTTTGGTATCAAATTAATACGTCCCGTTTTTATTTGACTTTCACAAGTAAAACTCTAGATCTTTGACTCCAAAAATAATCAACCGCTCCCTCCCCTCAGTTCTGTGGGGAGGTTTTATTAACCCTCACTCTTAAAATGGAGGATGTGGTCTTATGTCGGGGATAATGTGAAACTGCAGAACAAAAATGACACATATTTGCATATAATGTTTATTAAAGATATTTTGACAAATCCTATAGCAAACGTGGCTATGTTGTAAAATGGAATGTAGTATTTGCATACTTTTGTAATATAAGTGGGGGCTTCCCTGGTGGCTCCGATGGTAAAGAATCTGCCTGCAGTGTGGGAGACATGAGATTGATCCCTGGGTTGAGATGATCCCCTGGAGAAGGGAATGGCCACCCACTCCAGTATTCTTGCCTGGAGAATTCCAAGGACAGAGCCGTCTGTCGGGCCACTGTTCATAGGGTAGCAAAGAGTTGGATATGACTGGATGACTAACACTACTATTACTACTATAAAATAAGACACTCACAGCAATGTTGACTTTATTAGGAATCTCTTTAGAGAGCCACCTCTCCCCCTATTAGGAGTAATTTGATAGAAATTCTTTCGAGGAGTCTAGTCTCTGAGCAAGCATTATATGGGGCATTAGCGATGAACAACACTCATGTTTTGGACAAAGGGAATTTTCTGTCATCCGCAGAAAGATTTAAGACTAGACGCTACCATCTAAATGGATACCGTCAAGTTAATCAAAGAAGCATTTTTATGTTTCTTTATTACCGGACCTGATACGAGACAATATGTCATTTGATCGATGACGCTGTCATGACTCAACATCCGTTTGTCAGCCCGAAGAGAACAAATGACAAGAGGCTTGGGGATTGAAAAGAGGAGGAGCCTGGGATAGAAGTCCACTGTCACAAGGTATTCCTGGCGTATTTTTGGCTTAAAGCCCTCTAGCCTCTGCTCCCTCCCTTCCCTCCTCCTATCTTCCCCCCCACTGCCCCCTCTCCATGCCTCATCTCCCCTCCTTTGGAGTCCCAGACCAGCAATATGCGATATGTTCCAGATGTTTGCAATGCCTGTGGCTAGATGATCTATTAAAGGAAACCCCAGCAATTCTTGTTACTCTCCAATTTATACATTTTAAGCAAAAATGTTCAAAGATCTTCAAGAATAAGGAGTTCTTTAATTCCTGTAAGTTAGAACAATCCAGATTCACTAAGTTTGGCAGGAAACAAGAGACCTCCTCATAACAATGTCACTCGGACATGGTAAATCAGTGCTGCCTTGGCTTGGTCCAGGGTGGGTGAGGATTGAGGGACTTAAGATGTCCAAATTCATGCCCTAACATCAGACAGAAGATCACATTGCTATGGTAGAAGAAGCTTACTTCCATTTGACTGCTCCCTATCCTGAAGATGTTCCTGTCTGAATAATGTAGATCTTATTTCCATAGTAACCATATCCCTTCATCCCATTTTGGTAGGGTGATCATAAGCCCTGGGCACCCAAGATACCCCTGGCAGAATTACTAACAGAGTTCCCTTTCAGTCTCAAAATTGTCCTAATTTATATGACAAATTAAATGATTTCTTTAAAAAAAAAAACTCACTCTGAAAGCTGCCATTAAAGCTGAGCTATTTCCAGCTAACTGAGAGCCACAATAAGCAAAAATAGAGCATTAATGTAGGTAAGCTGGCCACAGTGTGGTTAGGATGATTCACCAGGACTATAGGGCAGAAACAGATGAAGGTCCACGCCTTCCAGGGTCACCAAGGAGCAACAGAGGGAGCGGCTCCTCTTCCCTGGAAGGTGGCTGAGCCCAGCCTAGCAGAAGTCACTATTCAGGCCTGCCTGCCAACCAGTCCTGCCTGCTGCTTCTGGCCCTCTATCCTGGGCTGCCTTGCTTTCCAAGGCAGTGCGGCACCTAAGCAGAGGTGCACTGATTTCCAAGGGATGCCATTTACATTCCAATTCTGGGCTGATCAGCTACCAGCTGTGGGACCCAGGGCAGATACACCTAACCTTTCTAAGCTTCGGTTTTTCCATCCACAAAATGAGAATAATCAGAGCTGCCTGGCAGAGTTGGTAGAAAGATCAGAGATTATGTAAGTATTTAGCTTGGGGTCTAGGGCAAACTTAGCGCAAAGTAAACAGAAGTTGTGTTCTGCATTCTGGACTATCTAGTATAGGATTCCCCATCTTAGAAACGAATCTCGATTTTTAAATGCCCAGTTGCCATCAATCCTGTGCGTCAGCCATCCCTCGAGAACAGTCTCTCCACATTCTACCTTAGCTTGGCTCACAGTACCCAGTGTTCCAGAAGGCAAGGGATGAAGCAGGCCTTCCATACACTCCTGATCAATTCATCAGTTGCCTCCCAAGTCCAGTGAATACTGACAGCTAAGGTCTACCAGTTCCTCCTCTCACCCTACCAGGTCTGCCCAAGGTATTGACAGGGAAGGGGACATCGTTGTGAGGCAAAGGCCCAGGGCCCTGAATGGAATCAAAATAAACTATCCTCTGAAAGCAGTGAAATTTCATTTCCTCTCTTTTCTCTAACCAGGTTCATAAATAATGGAATGTCAGTATTACCTTTTTTCATTCCAACGAATAAAAGCAGAAATATAGACCTTAGTTTTTTAGCTTGCAGTACTATGTTGCTGGCAATTGACACTTATGCTTTCATAAACAGCAGACCCTACTCTGCCATGCTGTTATTTTGAATATATCTATATATTGGCATATACATTCATATTTAAAATATTTTGTTTAACTAGGGCTTTAGTTGAGACATCTAAGTGGGTACGCAAACCAGTTATGTCAGAAAATTGCCAAAAATTATTTATCCTCACTGCTATGGAGACTCAGCTCAAAATCAGTGTTTCCTGGAACAATGCAGCCTACATGTTACATGCATGCTAAGTCGCTTCAGTCGTGTCCAACTCTGCAACCTTAAGGACTATAGCATGCCAGGCTCCTCTGTCCATGGGATTCTCCAGGCAAGAATACTGGAGTAGGTTGCCATGCCCTCCTCCAGGGGATCTTCCCAGTCCAGGGATCAAACCCAGGTCTCCTGCACTGGCACGTGGGTTCTTTACCACTAGCGCCACCTGGGAAGCTGACCTACTTTGTAATTAGGTATAATGCAATACTTTAATTTTTGGTTATAGTCCTGTGAAGTAAAGAACAGTCATGTGTTGTATAGTCCTGTTGTTTTAAACAAATGTTTAAACTCCCTGAGGCAAAGGGCAGGATCCTAGACTTTGGTATGCACTGACTCCTAGGGCTAAACTTTTTGAAAGATACCAGATGTAAATTTATATTAACACTGGTTTCACTCTAAGTATTCCTGAAAACATTCATTGGCCTTGAATTTTTTATGAAACCTCCCACAATCAAACTAGGAACTAGATGTAGCCACCACCCTCCTTACCACCAGTCCCTGCCTGGTGTCTGAACATATGATACATGTGACCCTCATATCAGTGCACCCCAAATCTTAAGTGCTCCCTTTCAATTTCCACTTTCTCTGAAGTCTAGAAATGTTGAGAGTCAAAATACTGACCCAAAGATCACTTGCAATGACTAACGTGTGATTTGAATTCTCTTCACTGTGTTTTTAAAAGAGCCTGTGACTTTGTCTATGAGAAATTAAACTAATACAAAAATTTAAACTCCACTCTGTTCAAAAGCAGCACTGATTGGCCATCAAGCTTACAAACAACCCCCTCCCTCATCTCTCATTAGTATTCATTGTAACATTTTTGTTTTGACTGTATACTTCATTTGTTATCCAATCAGTCAAGGACAAGTCGGGAGGCTACATCATCTCTCTGCCCACAACAGGGTGGCCTTGAACTTCCCAAGTCCTAAGTGGAAGAAAGGGTCCAAGAAGGGGAGATAAGGGTCAGTGTTGCTAATGGCATAATTGTGATGCCTGGCGAGGCCAAGTCAGTGGCACATAGATTTAAACAATTGTGCAACCAGAGTTGTTCGTCTACCACTTCACCACATAAACCAAACGGAAAATCATCATGCAAGGGACTCACTCTTTCTGTGATGAAATGTTTACCTTTCCTTTTTACCACAACAGCCACAAGGAGAAGAAAATCACACATTGACACCAGACTCTGTCACGGTGCTTTCACATGTGCCTTGCATTCTAGGCTGTCTTCACAACAGCCATGTAAGTTAAGTGTCTACACTCGCACTTTGGAGAAGAAACTGACTCCCAGATAATTAAAAATACCTGGGGCTTATAGTTGCCACAAGAGGAAAGCATGGGGAGAAGGGATAGTTAGGGAGTCTGAGATCAACATATACACACTGCTATATTTAAAATGGATAACCAACAAGGTCCTACTGTATAGCACAGGGAACTCTGCTCAACATTATATGGCAGCCTGGCTGGATGGGGAGTTTGGGGGAGAACGGATACATGTATGTACATGGTTGAGTCCCCTTGCTGTCCACCTGAAACTACCACAATATTGTTAATCAGCTATACTCCAATATAAAAAAGAAAAGTTTAAAAAAAAATCTCTGGGGCTGCAACAGGAATAACACAGTTATGCATAGGGCCTGGGTCTCTCAATTCCAGTGTCTACTTCTTCCTTTGTTGACCTTAGGAATAAGTAATGCAGATGATCAACTACATGGTGTCCTATAGGATGCTCCTCTGGACCAGCATCCAGGCACTCTGAGTACTCTGTCACAATGCCTGTCCTCAGGCTCCATAAACTTACCCTCACCAGATCAAGCATCCACCACAGGCACTCATCCTGAGTCCCCAGCACAGGGCTGTCAGGTGCAGTTGTACAGGTTGTGCACTGCTCAACCCAAGAAGGGTAATTAACACTATGGCCTAAATGACTGTCCCATCTCAACATGCAAAACATGTGTTATGGCCCATCAGGCCAGGTATGACTGGTTGTGTGACTGGTGTGCTAGGCTGCTATGTAATGCCCTACCAAGTTTACATAACCCCATCTGATTCTTACTGTAAATTATATGACAGAATAACAAAACATCATCAATAAAGAAATCTTATTGCATAAAAAATAACTAATAGGAACCATGTTTAAGACTATAATATTGAGAATAATGCTTCCCAGGTGGCTCAGTGGTTAAGAATCCACCTGCAATGCAGGAGACACGGGTTTGATCCCTGGGTCAGAAAGATACCTTGGAGAAGGAAATGTCAACCCACTCCAGTATTCTTAGCTGGAGAATTCCACGGATAGAGGAGCATAGTGGGCTACAGTCCATAGGGTCACAAAAGAGTCAGACATGACTTAGTGACTAAACAACAACTGATAATAATGTGGATTCAAGGATGCTACTTGAAAGATTTAGTGTCCAAAGATCATGTTTTACTGAATATTTATAAACTGTACCTTTATGCTCTGGTCATATCACAAGAAATTTTTATCTCTGCCATAAGTCACACAGCATACTTCACTAAGGCCACTAATATTAGAGCAAAACTGCATTAGATTCATAGAAACAAATGATATTACAGCATGAAAATGTTAAAAAAAGAAAGAGAGAGAAAGGCAAATTTTTAAAATAAATGTAAATCTACCAAATATAAATAGAGAACAAATATCTTTGGTCATTTTAAAACAGCATAGAATTCAAAAGACCATACTGCCTTTCTTAGGGTAGCAAGATACTTGAGTTAATAATTGAACAAACTACTAAAGGCTGAAAGTGAATATTCATTTTCATCACCAGTGTCTCTATTAGTTGACCTAACTTGCACTTTGGAAAACATTAAGCAAAACTAGCAAAAATTACCCAGCATAAACAATGATGTCTTCTTTAAATGCTTGGATACCTGTGGTAATACTGGCAGAAGTGCCTGCAATTATTCTCCTTGCATCTGCACACCACTTTGCCATCCCTCTGTGTTCCTTTCAACAAGAGTAGGAGTCTATTTCCCCAGCCTTTGAAACTGATCTAGCCTTGTGACTTAGCATGATCAACAGATTGCAACAGAAGTTCTCTCCATCAATAAGACAGATCTCTTTCCAACAAGCAGACACACAGACATTCTCCCAGTGGCCCTATCTTCACAAGACTATCCTGAAACAAAAAGAAAATTAGTTTCAATTTTCCAGATTTATTTATAAGCCATTTTGAATTTCTGACCTGTTGACAAACATTTCCTTGGTGAAGAACTGCACAGAGTTTTGTGAGATCATCAGAAAATCTGCCTGTAGCAACTGTATTAAGTCCTCCAGTTGAATGGTACAGACAGGCTACTATCTCATCTGTGAGATTCAGGATCTTTGTAACCTGAGAAATTTTAATTTATGAAATCAGGAAGCTAAAAGGGACCTTGACTTTCTAAGAGATAGATTTCTAAGAAAATGTTCTTTAGACAACCATAATAATAATAACCATCATGTGATGTCTGCATAGTTCTTAATCTCTAGCAAATCTATAGAGAAATTTGAGCAACCTGAAGGCAGTGTTGAATACAAGGTGTCCTCTGATGCAAGGAAGAACAGGGAAATGACCTCAAGAGAAAGCTCTTCTCGAAATAGAATAAGTGAAAGAAAAGGCAAAGGGAAGCTAATGACAGTACAAAAAAGATACTGAGGGTCAGGTGGGAGATTTACAAGAGTTTAAAAAAACAATCTGTATCACACAGAATTTTTCAAGACTGAACACTCAGTAGTAATAAGGCATTTAATTCAGACTTATCACCACTAATCTCCTGGTAAGCTGTTAAGAGTCTCGTTTTCCACATTTTAGATTCTGTTTTATGTTAGAGAAGGATTTTTTCCTTCTGTATCCAGTGCCAGAGCCAAACATTGCTGCCACAATAACTATGTCTGATTCTCTGATTATGGTAAGAGGAGCTATTTCTTTTCATTTGAGGAGAGGAATCAAATCCATATAGCTGCTTCTGAGAGCATGCCTATATGTTCACACTTTATAATACTTTTCATCCAGCCAGACTCTTGTTAACTTCTTAGAACTCATGATGATGTTGAACAACCCCAAGAAGCACTACAGGCTTTGGCACCTGAGATAAAGCAACTCATGTTGGAGATTATTCCAAAGTGAAGTTCCAATAAAACTATTGCACACTCAAAGCTATGAAGTTGGAGATCATCTAAACAAGTAAGATGGTTCAAGAAGAACAAAATATCCAGTTATGTGTTAGGACCAGATCTTACCAGCCTATAAAAGCAGATTGACAAATGTTGAAGAATTCTGTAAGCTGGTTGACATTTCACTGGTAGCTTGATAGAAGCTATAGTGGGAGAATTCATTAAACGGAAGTTAACAAACGCTACAAAATAAAGATTTTTTTTCCCCTGAAAAGATGATTGTTAAACATTTACCAGCAGCATATCCCTGAAAATAGCTGTCTTCCATTATTTTGAGGCTTATCCTTGGAAAGAAATTATATTTGATAACAAGCAAAGCTTCTCAAAGCTTTCCAGTGCAGTACTGACAAAAGCAAATGAGAGTACAAACTCCTCGGAGATCCGGTTACATTCCAAAGTGGCAGAGAATCTAAATAAATATTGAATGTATAAAATAATGAGGATGTATAATAATGACCGAACTAAAATACTGGACAACAAAAAATACATTATATCTGGCTAGTGTGTAGGCTTAAAAATTTAAAGTCCATGCATCTTTTAGGAGGGGATTTTAAACACTATAAAATTAAATTTTTTAAATAAAAGGTATAAGCTAAAAGTATATGGTAAAAATTTGAGAGTAACCATTAAAATTAATAAGGAGAGTATGTGCCGTGTCCTTAGTTGCTCAGTCATGTCCGACTCTTTGTAATCCTATGAACTGTAGCCCACCAGGCTCCTCTGCCCATGGGGATTCTCCAGGCAAGAATACTGGAGTGGGTTTCCATGCCAGTATTCTTGGGATCAAACCCAGGTCTCCTGCATTGTAGGCAGATTCTTCACTGTCTGAGCCACTAAGGAGAGTATGTAACATCCAAAACAGTATATGGAACAAAACAGAATAAGGAAACAAAACAAAGCAATAAAAGAAACAAACACGCAAGAATTCAACAAATAAAAGATAAAAAAAGGTGAAAAATGAAACATAAAACTAGAACAAAGTAGACAGCAAATGGCATGGTAGAAAAAAAAATACATGTGGATCAATAATTAGAATAAATGTAAATTATTAAGGTCATTGGTTAACAGAGATTATAAGAATGTATTAAAACAAAAAATTCAGCTAAGTGGTTATAAAACTCTACCAGTGGTTATAAAAGACATGCCTAAAACAAAGACACAGAAAGGTCAAAAGTACAAAGGTAGAAAAAAATACTAGAAAAATATTTATTAAATGAATAGCAGACAAAATAAATTTTAAGATAAAAGACAGTATTATGTGTACAGTAAGATGCTACAAAATTAGAGAAAGTTTGATTCACCATGTATATATTCCATTCTAACTTGTATGCCCAAGTAGCATTGATCTGTCAAGAAAAATACAAGGACAAGATCAAAATGCTGACAACTGTATCATTCTGATCATGTGAAATTTCAACAGAAATCCCTTCAAAATGTTAGCAAATATATAGACATTTTAGGAAAATAATAATATGCTGGATTGATGGGTTAAATACAGAAGTTGTCACAAGTAAATAGAGACTATTGATTGATTCTTCTCAAGCTCACATTGAATATTTACAAAAATTAACCATACTAAGCCTTAAAACACATATCAACATGGTTGGGGGGAAAAAATCAATACAGACCATACTCTGCATTGTGTTAACAAAGAGATAAATTTAAATATCTCTGTATTTTGTAGATTTCTAAACTGTACATCTCCATTATCTTTGAGTCCAGGAAAAAATAACAGAAAATTGAAAAATACTTAGAACTCAGCTATAACAAGAAACTTACCTATCAGTATTTGTTGAATAGAGCTAAGGCACAGATCATAGGGAGATTCAGAAAGGAAGATGGGCTGAAGAACTAGTTAACTGACACCCAAATAAGAGGTTAAAAGAAAACAAAACAAAAAGAAAAATAGGAGAAAATAAGAGCAAAAATTGTGGAAAGTTAAAATAAAGATAGAACACGATCAGCAAGGCAAAAGTCAGGCCTTGAGAGTGCAATTAAATTGAAAATAATCTGGCAAAGTTGGCTAATACAAAGAAAATGGATAGAAATAAACAACATTAGGAATAGTTTTTAATAGATTTAAAAAGTGAATACCAAAAAGCATTATGAGAATACACTTAAAAACTCGAATGAAATGGAAAATTCCTAGAAAAATTATAGTGTAAAAATTGAAGAAATAGGAAGCTTGAATAGCCAGAAAATGAAGAAGGCTGAATGAATATTTTTAATCTACACACACACACACACACACACACACACACACACACAATACCAAGCTAGGATGGTTTACAGGCAAGTAAAGCCATACTTTTTCAAGGAATAGATGAAAACAATCTAAAACAGCCCTGTTCCAAGAACAAAATAAGAGGGATTATTGCCCAACTTAGTCTATGAGACAAATGCATCCTCAATACCAAACTATAAAAGGATAACAAGAGAAAGGAAAATGAGAAATTACATTATTTGTTACTAAATTACAAGTTGCTTATGAGATAGATGCCAAAATTCTGAATAAAACATTAGGAAGTCAAATCTCTTAGTGTATAAAATAATAGTAACTCATAAACAACATTGCTAATCCTAGGAATATGAGTAGCTTAGTAGTATATAATTATCACTGTAAGGGTAAGGGTAAAACAAATGCAGAAAAGGTATTTGACAATATTCATTTCTATTCATGGTAGGAAAAAATCCTTAGAAAACTTTTCTAAGAACTTTACCTTGAGATCTAACCTCGTGGGTATCAAAAGCCTATAACAAATATCATTTTAATGATGAAAAATTAGAGAACAGTTCCTTTAAAGTCAGGAACATGACAAAAATGCTCACCGCTTTTGTGAGCATTGTCCTAGGTATCCAGACCAGAGAAAAAAAAAAGAAAGGAAGAGATAGAGAGAGAAGAAGGAAGAGAGAATGAGGCGGGAGGGGGAGGGGGAGAGTGAGAAGAAAAGAGGAGGAAGGGATAAATTAGAAAAGAAGAAATTGTCTTATCACATGTCAAGACTATTTTAAAATTCTAATAATTAAGACAGCATAGTATTGGTAGAGATAAAAAAGGACAATAGGCTATAAAAGAGCTTAAACACAAAACTAAGCAAAACAGTAGTTACTTTAGATGTGATAAAGATAATTTTACAAATGAGAGAGAAAAAGAGGGTCTACTCAATAAATGTTTCTGGGACAAACATTTATCCATGTGGATAAAAACCATAAGCCACTGAATAAAACTGAACTTGAGTTCCTGACACACACTACACATAAGTACTAATACCTAATAAAGATTTAAATGTGCAGAGCAAAATTATAAATTATAAAACTCGCAGAAGGAAACAGAAGAATATTTTTATGGCCTTAGAATAAAGAAAGATGACAGGAGAATAAGAAAAATAAATTGCAGCATATTTGCATAATGGAATATTATACAGCAGGGAACTTTAACAAACTATGGCTACACAGAGAAATATGGATGGTTCTCTAAAATGCTGTTAGTGTAAAATATAGTAGTAAGTAATAAAAAAGACTAGTTAGGGTAATACAAGTTGTATAAAACTCAAAATCAAGCAGTATACTGTTTGAAGATATATACTTAGATGATACAATTTGAAAAAAACAAAGGAATAACAAAATCAAAATTCAGATCACTTCTAGGAGTAGGAACAGAGAAAGGAGGAATGACAAACATAGATGCAATGGCATTGGCATCTCTTTCTTTAGTCTACAACTGTTTTGTGATTTTGCTTAATAATTTGCATTTAGGTTAGCCATGTTATCTATCAGTTGTAAACAGGAAATCGTTTTAAAGTCAAAATCTCAGTTAAAAAAAAATTCTCATTATATGAGGACTAATTTAGTCATAACTGGAGCTTTCCAAAATCTCAGTGGGGATTTGTGGGGTGGGGGTATATGTGAGAGGTTCAACTGGTAATGAGTTTTTTGGTCACGGGAGTTATTCAAGAAGAGGTTAAGTTGACCCCTTTAAAATTAATGTGGACATTTTAAAGCAAACTTAAGCATTAGCTGGATGATTGAATTAAATCCCTTCTCCAGCTAAATGATTACGATTCCACAGGTCAACTGCTGAATGAAATAATTTATCTGTTCATGTTAGCCAAAACTGTAACAACATAGAGTCCATGTGGATATTGCCCTGATCTTATAGTCCTGGAGTTAGAATGAAGCAGTTGCTTCCAGAAGCAGCCAGGGAACAATTTTACCCTAAGATTCACTTGCTTCTGTTATTCCCTTAATAATTATTTAATCCATTCCTTCTATGTCATTATTCTTTGGCTAGGTACAGGAGAGGAAGAAATGAGGGGAGATTGATATATACTTGTTTAGCAGTTCTACATAACTCAATTTTATGCAACTAATTACCTAAAGATAGTGTTAAAACTAATTTGAGCAAGTAGTAAGTTATAGGCAAAATCTTAGAGAATATTCTGTCTTTTAAACTTCACAGGTTCTGAAGTTAAAAGTAGATGGCCCCTTGACTGAAAGTATGGCAAAACGTTCCTCAGATCCCTCACCATCAAGAAGATGGGGAGTGCCCACAAAAGTGCCAGGATTGTCACCTACAGAGAACATTTAAAACTAAGCTAAAAGCATAGGTTAAATAAATTCATTTCTGCCAGCTTCCAAAAGGCAAGGGCAATCTTCAGAGCCTGGAAATGAGAGAATCCAGAAAGGACATGCGACAGAGGGTGGGATGGTTGGTGTCCACTAAACCCAGTGAAAACCCAGCCCGACCTGTCGGTCACTCAGCTGAGTCAGTTATCTCTGTAGACTACTCTCTTAAAAGTGCCTCCTACCTACCACCATCTGTCCAGGGGCTCACTAACCCACTGCCTGTCTTCTGAGCTACACCATGTTTGGTTGTTAATTACAGCAAGAAAGGGAATCAGTGACTTTGACCCAGAAGTTCTGGTTTTGTATAAAGTGGCCTGGAGGAAGACATTGACACCAAGGCTGGAAACAGGTCCCTGCCCTTCACTGAGGAACTCTCTTAATGATGTTTCACACTGCAGATCGCATCTGTTTTGGAGAAAGTCGAGCGTGTCACTGTTTTGAGGAAAAAACAGTGACCCACAGGGACAGTCTTACAGCGAATTTAATATAAGCTATTCTAGACATGCATCAAGTTCCAATTTGCAAACCCAACCGAAAAAGATAAAGGAACAGCGTATCTTGCCACGCCCTCCACCTCTCCCACCCCACCCCCACCAAAGTCACTGCTGTCACTCAGAAATTCTGCTATTTGTCTGGAAGTGACCGATAGAAAAAAAGGAAAGCGGCCCTGGGTGGGTCACGTGACCCTATCAGCTCCCAAAGCAGACCTCTTCTCATAAGGGCTCAGTGTGGAGCCTCTGAAATCTGTGCAGGATTTTCTCTGCAGAGGCAGAAGAAAGCAGGTGGATGGATAAGTAAACATGGCCTTGCTCCTGGTGGCCTTGCTCGCATTCCTGAGCTTGGGCTCAGGATGCCATCATCGACTCTGTCACTGCTCTAACGGGGTTTTCCTCTGCCAGGAGAGCAAGGTGACAGAGATTCCCTCCGACCTCCCCAGGGATGCGGTCGAACTGTAAGTATCTGAGTCAGTGGGAACAACAGTGTGGCTGGTATTTGTGCATTGCGTGCTATTATTATTTTCACATTAGGCTGATAACTGTTGGGCTGAAATATTCTGCCCTGACTGAAGGCTTAAGTAAAACAAACTCCTCCAGCCCAACACTCCTGCCCTGTGGTTCTCTAAGGATCTTAGCGAGAGTTTGTCTCAGAATTGTCAGGGAAGAGCAGCATGGAAACCTGAATCTAAAGGTGAAAGGAAGACTTTTTAGTGTTTTTGATACATTCGTTCTTGGGTGCTGTACTCTCTTTGGTGGAACTAAGAGAAGGCTAAGGAAAATGTAGGAACTTAGAAGAGCTCGGATTGAAGGCAGAAAGATGGCATCGATTGACATGGAAGGCGCGATGTGTGTTTTTGAGGACACTGAATTCAAGAAGGCAAGAGTCATTGCTGCTCTGGAGGCACTAGCAAGGAATTCCCTAACTGAGACTCTGCTTCCTAGGGGAAAAGGAGTCACAAGAGAGGGAAGGAGTGTGAAGAAAGGAAGAAAGGAGAAAAGGAGGCATAGAAGGAAGGAGATAATCTTTCATACCACCGGTAAAAGGTGATTCCCAACTTTAGATTTTTACTGAACTACTCTAAAAGGAAATAGACAGACTCTTAGAACTTGACAAGATCTTAAACGTCATTCCACTTCCATCTCTTTATTTTGCAGTTGAGAAATCTGGGGTCTGGAGAGTAGAAAATTGCCTAACCTCTCATGATGAGTAGAGGCGGAGCCAAACTAGAACCCAGGCCTTTTGACTCACAGGTTGCTGTCTTTCCCTTAAAGTCCCATGTCTATTGCATTAAAGTAAGAGGAAGGCAGGATTGTTTCATAGTCCAATGACCATCCCTCCCCACCCCTTCCCACCACCCGAGAGCTGGCTCGGAGATCATAGATATCCTCAGTCGTTTTATCCCAAGGATTTTAAACAGAAGCTGCTATTCTGGAAGCCTCCTTTAATCTTGGTTCCCCAAAGCTATGCATCATCTTATTTTATGGCAGAAAGTGGTCATCTTTTCATTTACCAGTTACCATTACCTATGCTCAAACACGATGGGGCTGCAATACAGATTTTCACTGAGGGACAAACAGCTGCAAGGCTGAGTTGGTTCTGCCTGCTCCTCCTTCTCCTGACATCACAAGTTCTCCATTCCTTCCCAGAGGTAGCGGCAGGGAAAATAGGTGGCCAACTCTGTTTTGGCGACACTGCCTTAATGAGACAGTTACTCCTGATTGCAGGGAAGAATGCGCCTACGCACAGTCTGCTTTGTTAGATGATTATAAACACAAGAGAAGACTGGTGTACCTGAGCTCCTCTAAGAAGTCAGTCTCTCCTAAGCTACTCTGAACAATCACTTAACTTCTTTTGAGCCTCAAGTTCCTAACTTCTAGAAGTTTAATACAATCTGCTTGGTGGGATAGCTGTGAACACCAAAAGATACAGCCCCTCAATGCACACACTCAACACACACACACACACACACACACACACACACACACACATGCTCACACACAGACACATTTCTACCTCTCCCAGCCCTCTTTTTCCAACATTTCCCCAGGGACCAAGCAGTGCCAATCAGTTACTAAAAGAGACAGCCTCTCACAAGGCTTAATTTTAGAGTGATACTCTCTTTTCAAAACTCCCTTCTAAATTAGGCTATCTGCTTTCTGGTATCTCTTCACCAGAAGGGAGATTTTTTTTTTTTTTTGCCACTCTGTATAGAAAAACAGGAAGCAACCAGATGTGGGCCATAGTCTGTGGAATGTCCACTTCTGATTTAGACCATAGCTGAGAGGAGTTAAACATGTCTGGCTTCAGGCAAACTCCAGGAGATAGTGAAGGACAGGGATGCTTGGGCTGCTGCAGTCCATGTGGTGGCAAACAGTTGGATACTACTGAACGACTGAACAACAACAGCAAAGGGTTTAGGTGGCCTGAGATAACACAGCATCACGGAGAAAGTACTCAACTTGCTGAGCAGGGTCAGGAATAGAGGGAATTCTAAAGCAATATTCACAGGCAGACCTTAACTCTTTATCACAAGTCAGAGATGGAAGAGTATGGACTCTAGAATCTAAGAGATTGTCTAGTTACTATAAGCTGGCTCAAAGTTTGCCTCTTTGATAAAAACTCTCCTGACCACTCCATCTTCATGTAATCTGAACCCTGCAGCAGTTCATTTTACAATCTTGCTTTGCCCTTAATTTTTCATGTGTGTCTTATTTCCTCAACTGCAGTGAAGATTTTCTTTGTAGTCATTGTGCCTGGCTCAATGCAATGTAGGGTCTGGGCCCTCGATTACATATAGAACAAATGATACAATAAATAAGGGGGAATTACATCTGTTTGTTTGCTCTGCTCCTCAGTATCAAAGAAAAGATTCTTATAAAAGATGATTATTGCTCTCCCTATGGTGAACCACTACAGGATTTGATAGTTCCCTTGCTTTCTTTGCTTTTTTATGTGTTTGTTGTAAAGAAAATGCCTGTATATCATTCTGGAATCCGTTAATTTATTCAGAAAGAGAGACACATAGACTTGAAACAAAGTCTACTAAGTTACAAGTTGAATATGCTATCTTTTAGGCGTGTCACACAATTCTCTTGATTTAAGTAATAATACCTGTTTCTCTATTTGTAACAAGAATATTGAAAGGATGAGTGAAATTACCTTAAACAGAATCACTTTAAGCCAGGCAAAAGTATTCAATGAAATACAATTTTTGCCAACTGAGGTCAGATTCCAAACCCTGAATGTTAGGATTCCTGTGTTTCCCAGATGTGCTTTGATGATTATAGTCTGTCCAGATGTCAAAACCAAACACCGCACTGTGCAGACTGCTCTGGGTTCATCTATCTGGAGAATTCTACTGCCTTGTTTAGATATTTCTTTGAAAGAAACAGAGCACAGATTTCATGCTAATGCATACATAATCTTTCCTCTCAAAACAAAATCCTGCACTTTTAGTAAGAAATGATATGTCTATGTCCAACATTTAGAATTTAATCACGCTGGGGTAAGGAAGGTTTGTATTTCCTGCATAAGAATCAGAAAAAGGAACAGCTATAGAATGCAGTATCTTCAAAGGGAAAAAGTAAAAATTATATTGCAGGGGAAAAAATTCTTTAAGATAACAGATGAACTCTACTCTGAGAATTGGCTAAGAGCTATAATTTACAGACTCATTATCAGTTATTGAAGAGTAAGGGTTTGATAGCACAGAACTGCACTTCTTGATGATGATAACATCTCCCTGTTTACCTAAAGGTCAGTGCTGTCCTTCCTCACCCAAGTCCTCTACCAAACAAGCCTAAGCTTCAGAAGCAGAAAATCTTGGCAGCAAATGGGAAATTCATTTAATGTTTGATTATCCTTCTCCAAAACCACTAATTAGGTTATCCAGTCACTGTGGTTTATTGGACTATCTTTTTTTTTGTTTTGAGCTGTTAGATTTAAGATCTCCAATTTAGTTTTATTTAGACTAGATGCTAACTTTTATATCCCATAAGGTCACCTAGCAAAGAGAGTAATTATTTTTAATTGCTTAAGATCTGATTGTAATGAGATATGGATGTTTCTTCTTAATCTGACCTCTTCCTGAAGTATCATGAGCATGTTTTATGTCTCTGACATGAACACGCCATAACCTTTTTCTTTCATATGGAATATGCCAACTGATCTGAAAGTCTTCAAGGGATGTGCGAAAAAATATTTTTCTGAGTAAAGCAACCAAACCTGTACCATATACCTGAACTCAATTATATTTTTAGTCTCAAGAGTGGCTAGTGTCCACTCTCTTTCATACCCTCTCCCAGACCTTTTCCAGCAAGAGCCAACACACAGTCATCATGGAATCCTGTATCACAAATACTAGAAAACGTGCAGCCTAAGCCAATTTTTGTAACTCAGTAATGCTAAGATTAATGAAAATCTTTAAGAAATAGGGACCTTAAGAGTTCAGCTATTTCAGTGAAACAGAGAGATCAGTTGAGGATATGGGAGAGAAAATTCATCAGTAAATTGGTGAAGGGCAGAAGTAAAATAGTGCTGAGATTTCTTTCAATTCTAAAATGCTTTGATTTTTTTTATTTTTAATAAATTTATTTATTCTAGTTGGGGTAATTACTTTAAAATATTGTAGTGGTTTTTGCCATACATTGACATGAATCAGCCATGATTTTTACAAATATCTTCAGGTACCAAACTTCCCCAAATCAATATGTTTCTTCTAGGCCTCCAGAGTCCAACATGTATAATTGTAATTCCTAAATTTCTGTAATTTCAGTTGTGGAATTTTGAAGAATGTGGTTCTTAGGCTTAATAGACAGTTCTATGAAGTTCTGTTACTTATAAATGCAACGTGGAAAACCTCCCCATAGATACCTGTGTCTGACTGCTTTCAGTTTGGTGAGAGGTTTTAAATGAAGAATTTTTGAGGGATTCTGGCTCCAACAATGACTTTGTAACTAGATAAACAAAGGCTGACTGGAAATCATCCTAGAATAAAAGGGCATGGAAAAGAAAGGGCCAGAGCCTCGAGCACTAGAATTCAGGAGTGGGTCCAATTTAAAATAGCTTGTCCCTTCTAAGAAAGTCTAGCAAATTTGGTTATGGAGATAGGATCACATCCCTGGAAGACAGAGGTGCCTTCACTTATGCTTTACTCACCATCTCAGGGTAATAGCTTGTGAATCAGCCCCTTGCGCCTTTAGCTTTCTCCCCTCCCAACCCTCTGCTCTGAGTCCTGGCTCTGGTTTAATTCCCCTA
Organism: Giraffa tippelskirchi; assembly: GCF_054371585.1. Lineage (NCBI taxonomy): Eukaryota > Metazoa > Chordata > Mammalia > Artiodactyla > Giraffidae > Giraffa > Giraffa tippelskirchi. Next base: position 70,998,807 of record NC_137278.1, read on the forward strand.
TAGGCACAAATGTCCAGATTCAGGACAAAAGTCCAAAGTCTTAAGTTTGACATTAAGCTCCACCATATTTTGTCCTCAGATTAACTCTCCTGTCTTCCCCTTCATATCTTCCATCCTCTCCACACTTTTTCTGTGGACTATTTCCTAATTCCCAGCTCCCAAACATACTTTATATTCCCCTACCTAAATAATATTATTTTCTCCAACCTGAAATGAATTCTCCTACTTTAATATATTCAGCTTTGGAGACCAAGTGAAAAGGCTCATTTTTCACGAAGGTTTATTTCAACATCAAATATTTATTGATTATATTTGTGCAGGGCACTCTGCTGGGCACCTGGGAGAAGAGGATCAAAAGGGGAGGCACGGGGCTGCTCTCATGGAGATGCTAAAAGAGAAGAGCATCCAACAGTAACAACAATCATGCTTTTCCTCACTTTTACCCACAACAACAAAAATCCCCCTCGGAACCCAGAATGGTCATTGTCTAAATTACCCATTTGACAATTAATTGTAAGTTGCCTTGTGCAATCTGAAATCACAGACTGTGAGAGCTGGAAGAAACAGATGCTGAGTGGAAGTCAATGAGGAGATGCCTGCCTTTTGACGTTTGACAAGCATCTGCCTGCCCTGTCTAACTTTGCTCTTTTGACCAGCTAGGGTGGATTTAAGGAGCTGTGCAGGGCCACTTCCAGAACACCTTTTTTTGTAAAAGGTCAGAAGCTCCTTGCTTTATTTTGCAAGGAAAACACAGACCTCAAGTAAAATAGAATGATAAATGAACACCAGCCAATTCATGATAAGGCTTAACCAGCAAATGTTTAAATATTTAAGTCTGACTAGGATTCCCTGGTAGCTCAGCTGGTAAAGAATCTGACTGCAATGCAGGAGACCACGGTTCGATTCCTGGGTCAGGAAAATTCCCCTGGAGAAGCGATAGGCTACCCTCTCCAGTATTCTTGGGCTTCTCTGGTGGCTCAGGTAGTAAGGAGTCTCCCTGCAGTGAGGGAGACCCAGGTTCAATCCCTGGATCAGGAAGATCCCCTAGAGAAGGAAATGGCAACCCACTCCAGTATTCTTGCCTGGAAAATCCCATGGACAGAGGAGCCTGGCAGGCTACAGTCCATGGGGTGGCAAAGAGTCAGACATGACTGAGCAACTTTCACTTTCAGAAATTTTCAGATTGGGCAAATACAAGGGTCTGGATGCTTTGAGCTGGGCTGGAGGAGAATGGTACAGAAGTTGGAAAACAGCATCAAAACTGGAAGCTTAGGCTGCATTATTTTCTTTCCTAAACCCATAATTTTTGTCCCAAAACTGCGTGTGCTCCTGAATACTACTAGGTAGACACTGGGAGAGAATAGGTAAAAGGAGTTTGCATGTCAATGGTTTGTGTATGACAGCTTCCCTTCAAAGCAGCTGAATGTCAACTATGAAATCCGGTAACCACACCAAGTTCACAAAGACCAGATGTCTCTTCTGAAAGTGACATACCTTAAAAATGTCTACTTTGGGACAAGCGGGACACAAACAAGGAATTCTTGAATGCTCTTAAATTTCTAAGCAATTTCTCTTCCTTCTAAATTTCAAACTACTTTGTATGGCTGTGTTTAGAATAGGGAAACAAATTGAAAACAAAAGAATGATTTCTAGCCATCATCAGATCACAGCAAGTATAGGGAGTCAGACTTAAACCCTTGCCACTGCCATATGCCCACCAAGGCTAATTTATGCTCAGGGCAGGAAGGAATGAATCCTTCATCTAATTGGTGTTTGTTTTATTGGTAAGTGGTGTAGACATTCTGTAAGTAAATATACTGTGTTGGGAGGGGCAGAAGAAAATACTAGAAACACTCTTTTAATTTAGAAAACAAACTGGAATGGCAATGAAAAGCAAACATGAGATTTATGGTGACCAGCAAAGAGGTCATTTGAAGCCTGCACACAGTAGCAAAATTGCTTATCAGGTCCCTGGCTGTGAAAATCTGCTGAGCTCCTTCAATAAGAACGTGGAGTCTTAGAATGGCATCTGATTCCCCCAAACAAACACTAGAGATGAGAGGAAAGAGAACAAAGAGTTATGATAACCAGATAGAAAAATTACAAAGTAGCTCTGAAAACAGAGCTATAGGGTAAGAAGCAAAACAACAGCCACAGCAGTATAAATAAAGGAAAGGGCTGGGCCATTGAACTGGGGGATCACTGTGCCAATATCTTGATCTTGCCTCTTGGACTGGGCAAAACTCCTGGAGAAGATTCTTCCAAGCCCCTACCTGGAGAGTGAAGCCCTGCCTGCCAGCACTCTGGTGGCTAGGGAAGAGGACTGGAGGTCTCAGCACCCAGCATCCATAAGTGGTCCCTGGTGTCTCCAGACATTCTGTGCTCTCTTTAAAGAATAAACCTTGGGATTACCCTGGTGGTCCAGTGGTTAAGAATCTGCCTGACAATGCAGGGGACACAGGTCCGATCCCTAGTCGGAAGATCCCACATGACGCTAAGCAGCTAAGGCCCTGTGCCACAACTACCAGGTCTGTACTCTAGAGCCCACGAGCCATAGCTACTGAAACCCGCGCACCAAGAGCCGGTGTTCTGCAACAAGAGAAGACACTTTAATGATAGGCCTATGCACCGCAACTAGAGAAAGGCCCAGCACAGCCAAACAAACAAATAAATAAACCCTTAGTGTTTTTGCTCAGGTATGAGGGAACACCAGCCTGACTGCTCCAGGTGGATAGTATGGCTGCTTTTTAAACAGCTTTTCTACAGCCCTCTTTATTTTGACCACCTCAGCCCTCTTCACCCTCCAGTCCTGCTTCTGGGGACACCAGTGCCTCCAGTTCCTGAGTGTTTTTAGGGATCATATGGCATAAATCTCACTGGCTTGGGATTTCATTTTAGAGTCTTCCAAGTCAGGACTTCTCCAACTTTAATATGAAAGCCAATCAGAGGAATATACCGGGAAAATGCCGATTCCGACTCAGTCAGTTTGGGGAGCTTCTGCATATCCAATCACCTCCAAGAGATGCTGGCTGTAGTAGTACCAGATCCACATTCCTCCATGGTCTTTACAAAATTCTCTTGCTCTTGTTCCTCTGCCCTTATGGCTTTAAAAGAAAGAAAAAAGTCCCCTTCTTGTCTTCTCAGTGGTGTTTCAAGAGGAAACCAATAGTTAGTTAGTTGTTTGTTTATTCTGCCTTCTCTTCTCTGGAATCCCCACTCATTATTCAATCCACTCAATGCCCACTGTTGCATTAAAAATTATCTTGTCACAGGTACCGATAAACTTTATTTTTGGTATGTTTTACTTAGTAGTTATATTATTCTTCAAATAAAAACCTGAATATTAGATGACCACAGGTAACCATCCTGCTTGAAACACTTTTCTCCCTTGACTGCCAGCTTCTGTGACATCACACTAGTTTATCTCTTACATCTCACACCAGACCTTGACATTCTCTGTTACCAAGTCTCTACATGATGAAGTGCCCCAGGCTCCTCCAGACCCTCTTCTCTCATGAATCTGTATTCTCTCTACAGTAATCTCATCAGCCCCATGGCTTTAAATACTAGCTATATTCAAAATCCCTGTGTCATATCTGACCTCTTCATTGAGCCCCAGACAAGTAATACCCAGCTGAAACCCTGACATCTCACTGAATCTCTTGCCAGCACCTCAAAACCAGCAAGCAGAAAATAGTACACTTAACGCCCTCCCCTTAACCCTTCAGAATCTCCTCTCCCAGGCTTCATCATCTGTGTTAACGCCCATATCATCAACTCCTCGCCATAAATCTAATCCAAGTGCTGGGGATTAGACCCCCAAAATATAGCTCAAATGTCTCCACTTCTCACCTTCCTTACCACCACCCCAGCTCAAACCACCATCCTCTCTTACCTGGACTAGTACAATAGTCCCCAGCGCTTCTATCCCCTAGCTCCACTTAAATCCATTCTCACACAGCAGCTAGAAAGACTTTGAAAAAAGAAGATGGCATACAATTACTTAGAATTTCACTCAGAATAAAATGTTTTCAATCCACGTTTCATGACTATCTGTTATAACAGGCACTGTTCTAGGTGTCAGAGGTCCAGCAGTGAGCAAAACAAACACAGTCTCTTCCCTTGTGGCGCTTACATGCTTTGTCATGGCTACAAGATACTCTGTGATCTGACCCCTGCCTGCCTTCCCACAGGCATAGGGCACGTCATGTATCCCTTGCCCATTGCCACTACGCTCTGGACCTTTTTCTGCTCTCCAAACACACCAGACTCTTATCCACCTGAAAGCTTTCACTTGCTTTTTCTTTCCCTCTAGAATGTTTTTCTCTCTCCTCTTCAGTCTCTCCCCAAATGCCAACCCCTTGGAGAGGTCATCCTTGACCACCCCACTATAGCGGTACCCCGACTGCTGTAGTATATGATCTCTTTCCTCCATAAACTTACTGTAATGTGAATGTTTTTATCTATTTATCGCCCCTCGACTAGAAATCAGAACTAATGCTTCACGGTAGCAAGGATTCTCATGTGTAGAATAGCTCCTAGTACAGAGCAGATGCTCAATACCTTCATGAATTAAATGAATAAGTGAAAGGCCCCTTCAACAAATGAGAACTAGAAGGAGAGACTGAATGTAACAGATACCTATTAATTCTACTCTATCATCATGCTGTGCGCCTCTTATAGTATCTCACCCAACAGTCTTGCACTGTAGCTATTACTGTTCCCATTTTAGGAAATAAGATAAATGGAATCAATCAATGCTGAATGTCAGAACTGAAATTGAGATTCCTGATACATCTGATTAGACAATGTCCAATCTTTGTACTAATCATGAAAAAAAGAGAGAGAGAGGACCCCCTAGTCCTCTGAACTCAATCCCTAAAGAAAAACAATCCAAATTTATCATCAGAGCTGAAATACAGACAACGCTGGAGTCATCTATAATACCAAACTTACGTAATATATTGCCTCTTAAAAACAGAAAAACTCTCTGAGGGCTAGCATTGCACCCCTGGCCTGCACTCAGCAGGGTTGGTTGCTCAGTAGCTAATCAATAAGGAGGGCAGAGACAGAAAATGAATGTGTGGGATCACGAGAGCATAGAAGGAGGACTGAAAAGTAGATGTCATTGGCCATTTTCAGTGATAAGCTGCAACATAACCAGAAGTTGTGTAATAAGGTCCTAAACACTGGACCATCAGGGAAGTCCAAAATCAGAGGATTTTTTGCAAGATGAATTTAAGACAACATATACTTCCTCCTTCCCCTTACTTGTTTTAGGTATGAGAAATGAAGCTCAGTAAAATGATTTGTTTTAATCCTCAATTTCCAAGCTTCTTTGTCAGGCTTAGTATAAAACATTCCTCTCTACTCCCACAGAGAACAGATAACTGCCCAGCACATTTACTTCTTTTCCCTCACATTCAAGGAGGTATAAACACTAGAATTCCACCACGATTTTCTTTTTACCTTTGCTTGCTTTCCAAAAACAGCTTTCTTGAGATATAACACATAGTATACAATCCACTCAAAGTTTACATTTCAGTGGTATTTGGTATACTCACAGATATATTCAACCATCATAATCAATTTTAAAACATTTTTATCACGTAATAACCCTTTAACTGTCACTCCTCTGCCCACCTATGCTACACCCAGACCTAAGAAACCACTAATCTACTGTCTTTACAGATTTTTCTCTTCTAAACTTTCATATAAATGGAATTATATAAGATCTTTGTGACTAACTTCTTTCATTTCACATACTTTCAAAGGTTTATTCAAGGTATCAATAATCTTTTCATAGTCAAAAAATATTTCTTTGTATAGGTAAACCACATTTTGTTTATCCATTCATCTGTTGATGGACATTGGATTATTCACTTTTTGACTATTAATGATGTTTGCTTTAAACATTTACATGTAAGGTTTTGTGTGGACATGTTATCCCAGTACCACCTCTGGTCTCCATTGTTTCTGACAAGATGTGAGTTGTTAACCTTATTGAGGGTCCTTTGTAAGTAATGAGTCATTTTTCTCTTGCTTGCAAGATTTTCTCCTTGTCTTTGATTTTCAGCGTTTTTACTACAATGTGTGTTTATGGGTCTCTTTGTGAATATTCTACTCTAATAATATTGAGCTTACTAGATGCTTTCAGTAAATCTAGAAGATTTTCAGCCATTATTTTTTCCTCCTTTATCCTTCTACTTTTTTTTTCTGGGAACATTTCAGACAATCTATTGTAGCATTATGGGTACTGGTTCCGCTTCCATGACTTACTAGCGTTGTTGGTTAGTTTGCTGTTTAGTGGCTACTAGCTAGATTATTTTGTTGAAAGCCTTTGACGTTGATTCTCAGGAAGGTACAACTTTGAAGATGCCCACAGTCATCCTGGGAAGACAAGGTATTAGCAAGGCTGTCATCTGTTCTTTCCCTGACCACACCCAGATGTTAAACTTTACTACTTGCAGTCAGACTATGCTACTAGTTTCAAGAATTCACTGGGGCATAAATTCCTTTATAAACTAATCCAATCAAACTGTGGCTCCTTCAAATAAATCATTGATGAAGTCAATGTTTTGATATTCATTGTGACCCCAGGGGGGGGGCTTCCTTCCAACTGTTTTATTTCCGCTGGTTCTCTCCTGCAAACTAACTGTCCTACATTATATGTTTATTAGATCCATGAATATCCCAACTGCCTTTACCATAGCTTTGCTGTTCTTGAGAGGGCTCTCAGGCTTAAACTTCTCCACCCTCTGTTGCAAATAAAGTCAGTTCTTTGGGAAGAGAATACCAAATATGTGTTTCACAGTCTGCTTTTCACTTTATGCAAAATCTCAGCCAGGCTCTGGAGCCAGGAGTGGATTCAAAGGTAAACTTCTGAGACTCTCATTCCAGGAGTTAGACACTTGAAGGAAGGTAGGGTAGCAACCAATCAAGCTTGACTTGGAATCACCACCTCATGAGCCCTAGCAAGAGATTTGGATTCCTCTCATTCCCAGCAGGCCATACCCGGGACAGTCTCTGACGCTTGTGTGCCTTGGTATAAAGGAAGGAGCCCCCACTTCCCAGCCACACCTGCCTAGCATTCAACCTCAGCAACAGGCTGCTGGAGGCAAAGTAAGAAATGCTGAAGTCCTGCTTCTCCTGGAAGAAAGCCCTCCACCTGGAAGCTTAATCGAGAGGAAAGGAGAGGAAACCCTGTGTTCTTGACTGTAGCACTCTGAAGTACCAGCATCTCCACTTCTCTGAAGTGGGAGGGGCAAGGGAGGCAGTACTTTTGATTTAAGTAACACATTCTTGCCTTTTTTTAGCCGGATTATCACAGATATTCTTGAATAAATGTCTTTATTTAATTTGTTACAATATTGCTTCTGTTTTATGTTTTTGTTTTTCTGGCCATGAGGCATGTAGAATCTTAGCTCCCTGACAAGTCCCTTCCCCAGTGGTTAAGATTTTGCAGTCCAATGCAAGGGGTGTGGCTTCCATCCCTGGTCAGGGAGCTAAGATGCTATATATACATATATTTTGCTGCGCTGGGTCTTAATTGTGGCATGAAGGATATCTAGTTTGTGGCGTGCAAACTTCTGAGTTTCTCACATCCATACATGACTACTGGAAAAACCATAGCCTTGACTAGATGGACCTTTGTTGGCAAAGTAATGTCTCTGCTTTTATTAGCTTTAAATAATTTAGTACACATGTCCTAAAGTTGGTCTGGTGAATAGTAATGGTTCTATTATCCACCAAATAAGGCCACTAATTGCTCTTCTTGACAGCCATAACAGTTTCTTAAACATTGTGATATGGTTAGCAAAACAGGTGGAAATGAAATTACAACTGAAAGGATGCTTTCCAGAGTTGCTTTGGTTTGTTAGATCAAAAGAGAAAAACAGATTTTTTTCTCCTGAGCAAGCTAGAGACAAAATGACCTTCTCCCTGTGTATTGACAGTCCTGACCATTTGACAGAAGTAATTTCAGCAACAGGGAGCATGCAGTTGTATCAAATGGCAAACAAGCCAAAAGTATATCAAAATCCTGAGTTCAGCATCTTCCCCGAAAAAATATCATTGAGACCCTAAACAAAGCAGTACATCACCCACAACCTGCTACTACTTGCATCACATCTTTATTGAACACTTACTGTGTGTACAGCCATTTGCTGGGAAATAAGAGTCAACCTTGCAGCCCTGACATATACACTCTCTTAATGGATCTGAAGAAAGTAGACATACACACACAGACACAGAAAAAGTGAACAAGGCTTTTCAACTGATCATGTGATAACATGATAAGGACAGGAAATGCAAGACAAAATATAACAACTGCAGAAATTCCTTGAAGGGAAAGGTACCTGTGCTTGCAATAAACAAACCAGGCCACTTCCTTGAAGAGGTCAGAAATGTGCTGGACATAAAGAAAAGATTTAAATATGCAACAGTAAGGGAAGATTCTTAGTAGGTAGAAAGAACATCTGCAGAGCTAATCCAATAGCAGTAAATCAAAGAAAAAGCTTTTTCTCCTGAAGGATATAGTATTGTTTCTGAATTATCAATTTCCTTTCTCAAAAATGTGCCAAGTACAGCATTTGGGTGAGAGTGAGGGAAATTGGAGCATTTCCATTCCAAATCTCCAAATTCAAGAATCAAGCAGGGGGAAAAATGAAGTTCTGTTTTAATAGGTAGTGGAGATTTGGGTAGAAAGAACCAAGGCATGGTTCAGAGAAACTTAGCGGAGTGTATTCATTGGTTTTAAAAATCTTTTGACTGAATGCAGAACAAATTAGACCCAGCTTTATTTTGCAGTTAAGAAATACAAATTACTTAAGTCGTTAGAAGTGTTTTCAAATAGGATCAGTTTTTATTCAATTGTTTCAATTGGCTGGAGTAGGAACAAGCTGAGGTCACAGGCGATCTTTGGATCTTAAACTACGTTTCTAAAATAAATAATTCCTTCAGAGAAACTTAAACATTGGACTCTTTCACACAGTAAGCGAATAGACCCCAATTAGGTCTAGATAACTTTCCTAGAATGGACAGAGGAGCCTGGAGGGCTACAGTCTTTGGTGTTACAAAGAGTCAGACATGACTAAGCGATTAAAACCAACAACAACCTGAAATTAACTGTTTTGTTTGTTGATCCCCAACCCACTTTGTTTTTCAAAAAAAAAAAAACCTGGGGGGGGAAAATAAATAACTGAGCATAAAATAAGAAATATCAAGAAAACCTTCCAAATAGTCTGCCTCCCCAGCTCTTGTAATTTTCTTTTTTTCTATTTTTATAACATTTTATATAACTCATAAAAAACAATGCTCGTAGAAAAAGTTGCAAAAAGTTGCTAGAGAGCATACAATTTCCAAAACTGTCCTGGGTTTTTGTTACATTCAGTTTTCTTATTGTATTTTTCTAACTCTGCCTTGAAGGCGAGTAGTCAAGATCAACTACCAATAGGCAGTCCAACCTTTTGTTTTTGCATCACTCTGTTAAGCTGTCTCCCTTCCAATAATCATTATGGTGTAAGTGACACTCCAGGGGAAATCAATTCCTTTTGACTAAACAGAAAAGCTCGGTCTACCTCCCTCAAACCATAATTGGGGCTTTGTTTATTTTGCTGCTGTCTGACCCCTGCAACAGCCACATCTTGTTTCCACCAAAGTTGAATAGCTTCTCTACAGCAGCCTCCAGGGAAGATTTGCCAGCCTTTAGGAACCGCCCCACCTTGAGGAGGGAATAATTAGAACCACTCAGATATTAGAATTGCATTTCCTAGTGGCTGGCTTCATGTTGTTTCCCCTCAAGATTGTTTAAAGGAAAACTCCTTTAAACCCCTAAGGGGATAGAGTCTGTCTCATTTTCTTTCCACTTAGAAAGATGTGAAGCTACTGAAGCCTTTATATTTGTAAGATTCTCAAAACCAAGGATTCCCATGCCTCATTTCTAGCTGTCTTAGGTCTGGCAAGTATCAAGCATGTCTTAGACCTCAAGAGATATTTCTGAATAAATGAAATGAATGACTTGCACTAAGCTAAACTGATGAGTTAAATTGAATTGGATTGGACCAGATTGAAATGAATTGAATTGGGCTTCTCTGCACTGACAGAATAGCTATCATGAAAGCAGAAGGAAGGTCAGTGTATGCCATTCACTAGCTGATCAAGGCCAGCTATTTGGAATAATCAGGGAGTCTGGGCCCTCCTGGCTGCTGAGGATCAGAGGTTAAATGATATTCCAAGGACAGATAGCAAAAACGAGAGCAGAGACTCCAGACATAATAACAATAAAGACAAATAACTAGGCTTATGTGTATGTAGAATGTCAGGCATGGCTCTCAGTGTCTCACTGTATCATCATCTTTTTTAGTCCTCACAGCAACCCTCTGGGGCAGACTCCACTATTATCCACACTTTCAGATAAAGCAACTAGGCATTAAGCAATGAAGTCATTTGCCCAAGTGGCACATCCAGGATAGGGACTCAGGAAGAAAGACCCCAAGACACTGCTGTTAACCATTTCAAGACATCACGGACAGGGGAGAAAAAGAGTTTATAACACACCTTAAATAAAGGTTTTAAAGAAAGGAAAATGACAACAATGTAAGGAAAAGGAGAAACAAAAGAAAGGAAGAATTTTTCCCCTCTTGAAGACTTGCAATTATAAACCAGTTCTAATCTCCTAAACTTAAATATTTTAAGACATCCAGATTTCACATTACTGAACTTCGTGAAGTTTGACCCTGGTAGGATCTGCCCAATCACATTGTACAGAGCCTTGTAGGTATGTCAGGGTTCTAATATCCAGGAATGTCATAAAATAAAGGTTTTTTTAAAATAATACATCATCTCATGTTTGTATTTACCTATCCTTTACAATTGAAAAGACAGACCCATAATGTTGAAAATGTTCAAATAACATCTTGGGACATGGAGGCCCTAGTCAGTGCTGGACACCACGTTCATTCTCCCAGAAAGACCAGCAGTCCTGACCTGGAGCTGTCTCCCTGCCCTGTGTGCACCCACAGGCCTGTTTGCTGCTGAATCTTCTGCTCCTATCAAGCGAGGCATGACTGAGTGCCTCCACTGAACCCTGCACATAGGTATTTAAACAAATAGGTGTTTAAATCATCCTATCGAAGCAGAACCACACATATAATTCTAACTACTGACTATTCTAGTTCTGAAGATCTGAGCTCTTCAAAGAGTGAGCCTTCCCTTCCATGAGCTTGCCCAAACCTCCCCTTAGTTCCTCACCCTTCTTCTGCCAGCTTGACAGAAGCTGACAATCTTTCTCTGTCATGAGTTCAGGAAGCAGGGAGAAGATGTGGATGCCTCCCTATGGGGCAGGCCTATAGGCCATCCCTGAAACCCTTGCATTCCACCTCCTGAGAGGTGTATTACAGGGCAGAGAGGACACACAGTGTCACGGGATGATCCCAGGACCAGCATTGAGAAGAATCTGGGTCTAGTTCCAAGAGCACCTCATTATTCAACCTAGGAAAATCATCTAACATTTCAGGGCCTCAGTTTACTCTCTTATAAAGTCACAGAGCTGAACATGAGGATTCCTAAAGTCACTTCCCTCCCGACTAAACAGAAGGAAAACTTGAACCTGAGAATGAACTCTGACTTAAGCCAATCAACTTTTTAACAATCAAACCAGCTTCCTAACATGGTCACTGTTCCTCCCAGCCTACACATGCAGAGACCCTGACAGCTTTGTCATATGAGCTGCTAGGAATCGCCCCTGTGCAGTCAAACTCCTGCATTTTTTTGCCAGCCTCTTTCTTCAGGTCTGTCATGACTAAATGGCAGCAGGAAAAAAGCTAAAGGACCAGGTATCTTTTTATTGACAGCTTGCCCTGTAGACCCTGCCCTGGTAGGAGGAGGAGGAGGAGGAGGAGGAGGATGACTCAACAGAGTCCATCAGCCATCTGTGGTTTCCCAGGCTTTAGGTCTGTTAGCAACTGACATTTCATCCACATCACTATAGTGAGTGGCACAACCAGGGAGTTAGGGCCATTTCTGTGTGTGTGTGTGTTTGCATGTGTTTATTCCTGGCTTTCCATTTTTAAGTCCAATATTTAAAATCAAGAGCCCTGCAAATTTGAGGCAGTAGATAGCCATAAAACTCCTCAAGTAGTTGAATGTTATTTACTAAGGAAAAAAGAAAGCAAAATTGGTGAGCAACGTTTCATTCATTCATTGAAAAATACTTATTGATTGCCTCCCATGCGCCTGATCATGTTCTATATGCTAGAGATACAGCAGAGAACAAAATGGATGACAAGAAGAGGTGATAAGCTCTTAAGGAGCTTATATTCTACAATAGATGACTAATAATGACCATGAAAAATAAGATTTGTTATATGTTAGATGTTGATGTGCGATACTAAGAAAAACAAAAAAAAAGGAAAGGGATCTAGAAGATCAGAAGCTGTGTGTACACTGGCCAGGAAACCCTTTGGAGAAGCAATCAATTGAGTAAAGGACTAAAGATGGTGAAGGACTGAGTCACATGGACATCTGGGGGAAGACTGTTCCAGAAGAGGCCAAGTGAGAGACTATGAGACAGGGACACACCTGCATGTAAAAGGAACAGCAAAGTCAGAGTGGCTGAGTGGATGACTGAAGAGGGTATAGATAAATTCAGAGGGTCACAAAGATATTTGCATGTAAGGAATTTGCATGTAAACCCTGCATGTAAGGAATTTGCATGTAAACCCTTGTAGAGACATGGGATTCTGTTTAAGGTGAGATAGGAAGCCAGGGGAGGGAGTGATCTGATTTAAGCTTTAACAGAATTAATGTTAAGAATACACTGAAGGATATCAAGACAGAAGCTGAAAGACAGGTTGAGAGGCTATTACAATAATTTATTTGAGAAGTGATGAGGATTCACATGAAAGGGTGAACAGTGGAGATGATGAGAAGCAGTCAGATTCTGGGCACATTTTGGTACAGACAATAAAGATTGCTGACAAATTAAATGTAGAGTGTGAAGGAAAACAGTGTCAAAGATGGCTACAGGTTATAAACCTGAACAGCTAGAAAAAATGGAATTGTCTTTTCAGACTGGGGAAAGAAGTAGGAAAAACTGGGCTGAAGGCTGGGGTGGAGAAGGGATGGAGGGGAGGCACAGTAAAGATTATGAGAAAGACATAACCCTAAAGAAAAGTGTATTCTTGTTTGCTGATGCTGGCCAGGTTAAACTCACGCCTGTCCACTTCTCCTAGAATGTTACACTAAAAACTTATACTTAAAAACAAAATGTTTCTGAATAACTACATTATACCTCAGGATTAGCTTTTTAATAATACCTCCTAAGGAAATATCAATCCCCTCCAGTATTCTTGCCTGGTAAACCCTATGGACAGAGGAGCCTGGTGGGCTATAGTCCATGGGGTCGCAGGTCAGACATGACTTAGCAACTAAACAACATTAAAATAGCTTCACAAGTTCCCTCTGGCTACAGACATAAACCCAATACCCTCTTTTTTAGTGATGATGTAGGGAGGACTCTCACTCCAGTGAAGAAAACTGCTGCATCTGCTCATTTTATCATCAGTACGCTCCCCTTTGTCTGGCCCCTTGCCAAAATCCCAGTGTTTCTATCCAATCCCCCCTCTCCATCTCTGACCCCTGCCCCAGAAAGCAAGCCTGGGTGGAGCTCCCAGACATCTGAACTTTGCTTGGAGGGCATGAGTCCTTTCCAAAGACTTTACAGACATAATATAGAAGATAGAGTCTATATGACTCAAGTAAGTAGGTCACTTAAATTTCTCATGTCTTGAATGTTTCTATCTCAAATCAAAATGTGGATAAAAGGAGGAAAGAAGGGACGAAGGGAGAGCTGAGGGGAGGGAGGCACTGAGGGAAATGAGGAAAAAGAAATACTACAGTTCTCAGAGCAAAGGCAGAGAGACCCCAAAATAGCTACTACATCCTTCATTTTATTTATTTTTTAAGTGATGGTTTTATGGCAAAATTATAAAATATAGGCAGTGTATGAAGTTATTCCAGATGACAGATTTAATTCTTTTCCTTACAACTAATAGCTGCAATTACCACATTAGAACTTCAGAGAGCTTTAGTCTCAGGCCTTGAAAAGCTGTGAATGAAAGTTACCATATCGATGGAGTCTGTGGATATCAGTATATTGTCCTTTTCCTTCCACCATTACATCTTTCCAGTTTCCAGTGTAGACAAATTCCATTAGGAGTGGTATGCACACCTACTCCATTTCTTGCAAAGATTCCAGAAAATGTTCTTGTACCATCCCCGTTTGACACACAGGGGAGATTTTCTGGACTCTGCAATTTCCTCTAGACCACCAGATTTGTCTACCTCCTTCACGTTATAAATATTGAAGGTGAGATTCCAGAGGTGTGAGGCGACCTTCCCAAAGACTCAGAGCCAGAATCTGGCAAAACCAAGAGTGGAACCCAAGATTTTGGACCTTGATCTTCAGCAGAAGTGAGACCTCTTCTCCAGGAGGGACTTTGAAAGTGAGCCAGAGGATCATCAGTTTAATTGAACAGGCAACAGAAAGCTGTTGTAGGCCTGGGAGCAGGAGCGTGAAGTCATGCTTTTGGAACCTTGGTTTGAAAGCAAATGTTCAAGACAAATTGGGAAAGAGAGAAAGAAACTGGTGAAATGGAGACACAAGCAAAGGCCATTACAGTTATTCAGTCATGAGGTGAACAAGACTCCGGACCAGAATATTACTAGAAATGGAGAAGAAAGGGTGAATCCAAGAGAATTTTCCAAGGAAGAAGCAATCAGACTTTGGAATAATGAAGGTTGAGAGCAAGAGACAAAGACAAACCCAACTGTCGTAACCATGGAGGCCAGCTCACTGTTTCGCAAGCTTGCAGTCACCCGGTGGCCCCATCCTGAGAGAAAGCCAGGCCCATCCCCGACCCTGTGTTAGGAGGATGCCAGTTCTGTGAGCAGCATCCGAAAGGCACCAGCTCATTCCTGGGTCAGCCAAAAACATGCCCATGTGGGTCTGTCAGTCTGTTTCTAGCTCTTTCTTTCCATCACAAAGGTACAAAGGAAAATGCTCAGGGCGTGCTTTAGGCAAAGCATATTTTATCCCAAAGCTGAGAAAGAGAAAAGTTCACCTCTCACACCATCAATGCCAGGGTTGTGAAAGCACCAAGAAACGGATGAAAGAAAACAAGCTGCAGCAAGGGTTCTGATGCTTTAGTTAGGAGCAATTTGAAGTGGCATGCATGTCGCCTGGCTGAGCAGGCACCAGGGTGGGAAATACAAAAGGAGATTTGATTGAAGTGCTTTGGATGACAATTTTCTCAAATAAATAAATAAATAACTGGACAAGCATCCCGTTCAAGAGAAAGCGGGCTCATTTTTTGTCCTGAAGATATACACAGATCATGAAACGGTGAGGCAGAGAAGAGATGTTATCTTGTGGATATTTTTCTTAAGGGAAGAAAAAGACATTTGTTATTAAAAATGAAACACTTGGGTATTTTGATGTGGTGGTCCTCAGTCTTCCTGTGATGGACTGCGATGTTGGAGTTTAGATAGCTATGCGTGTCGCTCTGCCCTGAACTGCATTTTTCATATGCACTGAGGCTCTCAGAATGACAACTTGAAGGCAAAGGAAGTTAGAGAAGAGGCTACCACTGATGCCCAGGACTCCAGTCACTTGTGTGCAAAAGCCCTCACTGAATATCTAGAATAGAGTAGAAACCACCCCCAAAGATTAGCCCCTTTCCGTACTGCTCTCAACTATAGTGATGGGTAGGGCTACAGCCTTTTAGACATCACAATAGCCCAGCTTTCTGTTCGCAATGGTTCTTTTAATTCATAACTATAGCTAACATTTGCAGAGTACTTGACAGTTTACAAAAGCACTTTGACAGGCGTTATCTCATTTGATTCTCACAACGTGCAAGCAGCTTAGTCCGTTTAGGCTGCTGTAACAAAATACCATAGACTCAGCGACTTACAAACAGCAGAGATTTATGTCTCACAATGTTGGAGGCCAGAAGTTTCAAGATCAAGGTGTTGGCAGATTCAGTATCTGATGGGAACCTACTTTTTGGTTCATAGCACCTTCTCACTGCATCCTTATGTAGCAGAAGGAGTGAGGGGTTTCTGGGGTCTCTTTTATAAGGGCATTGATCCCATTCATGAGGGCTCCAGCCTCATGACCTAATCATCTTACAAAGTCCCCACCTCCTAACACCATCACTCTGGGTATTAGAATTTTAGCATGCCCATTTAGGGGGTCACAAATACTCAGATCATAGCAGTAACATAGAGGTTATTATTCTGTACTGGTGAGGAAATGGAGGGTCAGAGAGGTATGCTGATTTGCCCAAAAGTACACAGTTTAAAGGGCCTTCCCAGGTGACTGCTGTGTTGTGCTTAGTGACTCAGTCGTGTCTGACTGTGACCTCATGGACTGTGTCCTGCCAGGATCCTCTGTCCATGGAGAGTCTCCAGGCAAGAAGAATGAAGTGAGTTGCCATGCACTCCTCCAGGGGATCTTCACAACCCAAGGATCAAATCCAGGTCTCCCACATTGCAGGCAGATTCTTTACCATCTGAGCTACCAGGAAAGCTCTGGTGGTGCTAGTGGTAAAGAACCCACCTGCCAATGCAGGAGACATGAGAGACTCAGCTTTGATCCCTGGGCCTGGAAGATTCTCCTGAAGGGCACAGCAACCCACTCAGGTATTCTTGCCTAGAGAATCCCAAGAACAGAGGAGCCCCGCCGGCTATATAGTCCATAGGGTTGCAAAGAGCCGGACATGACTGAAGTGACTTAGCACACACAGCATATACACTTAAAAACAAAACCGAAATCTGAATTCAAGGTTGTTGTGAAGGTCAAGAGTATTTATATAAGTTACTCGGTCCAGTGTTTGTCACAGTTGCCACTCAATCAATAGTACCATGCATATACCACAACACACAAGAACTTCACCAAAGCAACTCGTCAAATATTTTAGCAATTCTTCCTTCAAAGGATGGCCATGCAAACAAAGGAGAATAATTTGGTTCATCAGTATTTTCTGTCTAGAAGTCTCAAAAGAATTTCTAATTCCTGCTAATTTATTAAGCAAAGAAGAAAAGTTCAAACTCACCAGTGTATTCCTGGAACATTACAATGCATTTTACTCTCATATTCTAGTTCTCAGTTAATGTATACTGACTATAATGGTGTAGAACTTAAAAGGCGAAAACACAATGGAAAAGAAACCAAGATTTACCTAGCACCTATTATATAGATTAGCAAGTGTGATTAACCTTATAAAACAACCTTGTAAGACAGCTGGCCTCTTGGTACAGAAGAGAGCGAGGCCTAGGAAGCCTGTAAAATTTGTCCATGGTGTGACTAGTACATCACTGAGCCAGAATTTGACCTCAGAAAGTGTGTCTGCCTCATACTATTTCAACTATACCCCTATGTGCTATAGTTGATTCTAGAAATTGCTAGAATTCTTTTGAGTGCTACTTGTTAGTAAAGTGAAAGGAAGTGTTAGTCACTCAATTGTGTCCTATTCTTTGTGACCCCATGCACTGTAGCCCCTTAACCCCACCAAATTCCCTAGCTCTTTCAAGGACCTAATGTTACAGCCTTGCATCTGTATATTTCAAAGTGTGGCATTCCCTGCTGACTTATACTGAAGTGTCAGGTAACCACAAAAGGCCACCTTGTCCAAGGACAGAAACCAGAATTCGTTAGTATTATCTTCAGGGGGCCACAGTGCCTATCTTCCCAGTGTTGATTCACAGTGGATTCCACTATCATCCTGACTTAGAAGATGAAATTTCATACCTCGAGCACAGTATTGTAAGGGAGTCCCTCTTCCCTGAACCCCCATATGTGTTCCCCCAGCTGTGTGCTGTGATCACGTACTCTCATTTAACCCTCACAGTAGCCCTACGATGTAGAAAGTGTTAGCCCCAGTTTGCAGATGGGGAAACTGAGGCTTAGAGTGGTTACACAACAGGCTGCCTCACACAGCTCCAAGTGTGATATGGTTCACAAACCCTGAGGCTGGTCTCTTTGCTGACGTTTTACTTATGTCCACTTATTTTATGTTGAACATCATCTCTTACAATCGTAACAGCTGCAAAGGGAGAGTGTTCAAGGGCCATGTGTGCTACCTGGGATTTCAGTGATGATCTACTATAAAAGTCTGCATAATATTTGCACAAGGGTCTGGGAAGAAATTCAGTGTCATCAGGTTTGGTCAAATAAAACAAACCAACCCAGTGATTTTAAATGCGTCAATGCAAAAAGTGAGGAAACTGTGCTGGTGTGAGTTAGGTTAGAAACGATGGGTGAGAAAGGGAAATTAAGGAAACAATTTAGGTAGATAGCATGAAACTTACCAGAAAAAAGCAGGTGACAGAAATGATAAAGACAAACAAAACCCCCAAATCAGAGAATGTTTCTTATCTGAATGTTTGGCCGAACTACCACATTATTTGCCTATGGAACATTATTTAATATATTTAACCTAAATTTCCTCAAATTCTACCAGCATAGTAGAAACAAATCATATTGTAGTAGTAACAGTAAATTATAAAGTATCTTATTTCTTGCCCAACCCCCTCACTTCCTTTATAAAGTCAGCTTTCACTTCACCTGCAAAGGGTCCCTGAGTTACACTGGCAATTTCTGGTGGTAGATCACATGTGGTCAGACACGGTCCTCTGGTTCCAACCAACTTGCCAATGTCCACTGCCTATGAAGCCGCTCCACAAGACGCCTCTCCAGCCCCACTGCTGCCACCATGAGAGTCCTGGGGGTGAGGATCCACCATCTCTCACAGGCAGTAGCTCATTAGTTGGAGTGAGAAGAGAGAACTCTTACCTCACTAGGTCCCACTCAGCAAGTCATGAACCAAAACCTCCTGCATTGGCTGCTGTCCTTGACGCACCCCAAGCTTGCCCTCATCTCCCCCAACTCCTCCACTTCCCCTCCACTCCTCACTCCTCCTGTGGAAACAATTCCCTCAACTTCTGCCTGGAGCTCCTCCCTACAGGGTGTTCATCACCATCCACAGCCTTGGGAGAGGTTCAAGATCTTCCTAATCCTTCCTTGAACTGACTGCTTTCAGGGACTCCACACACAAATTGTTTCCAGAGGCATCCTCTCCCCACTCAACCATCCATCAAATCAACAATTTTAAAGAGATGCTCCAAAGCTACTGGCCATATCTACCCATCAACTAAGCTCAAACACTTCTAAATCTCTAAATGCTACAATCACCTGGATGCCATGCATCTATATGTCACTCTAGTTCTTCGTCCAGGGCTCAGCAATATTTGCTAAGTGAATAATTTACAGTACCACTTAATGGTTTCCTAAAATAATTCCATACCTCTCCTTTGCATTGTGTTTTCTATCTCTTTGCTATAATGGGTGAGCATTGCTATGATACAAAATGGAGACCATGGGAGTCATAAATAAAATAACATGAGATCAAGTGAAAAAGTTGGGATGAAATCATTCACTTCCAAGAATGGTCAAGCAAAGTAAACAGTGAAGGTGGTGATAGGGGCACATATACAAAGAAATTAGAAGACCAGAAAGAGAGCTGTGGTGAAAAGGTTGAAATACTTCTCCTTGGCACTATACTCAATCTAACTCATTGGTACACATTTATCAAGTTCTTAATATCACTGAACCTTTTTTCCTTCCTGTTTGGTCTCATTGCCCAGTGTTTCCAACAAGGATGCCCCAGTTATCTGGAATAAAACTCTACTCTTTTAGCCTTTAGCATAGATAAACAGGAGCAGCTGCTAATTTGTATGAATCAGATTGAATTTCAGAGAAGGGAAAACTAAATGATTATCCACATTTAAACCAATTTTTCTTTGCTTTCACTTTGTTGTCCATGAACTATCATTAAGCAGATACTCAGCAGAGCTGGCGGAGAAGGCACTGGAGACCCTCTCCAGTACTCTTGCCTGGAAAATCCCATGGACAGAGGAGCCTGGTGGGCTGCCATCTATGGGGTCACACAGAGTCGGACATGACTGATGCGACTTAGCAGCAGCAGCAGAGCCAGAAAAAGCCAAATCAAATGAAAGGTGTTGGCTGGTATGTCCCATTCAATACAGAAGTTCCTTCGATGACACCAAGGACATACCAGAGATGCACAAGGGTGTGTGTGGTGAGGAAACAGGTCACTCTGATTGGGAAAAAGCAGCCTGGTAGCCTGGAAGAGTGAGTATAAACATGGAAGCTGCATATTCCAGAGTTGCCCTTAGTGATTTTTAATCTAAAACAGAAGTAGATCTCTCTTGTAAACTTTTTTATTGGCCTGATATGGGGCAAGCAGCCTCCAAACTCTGACCAAGCCAAAGATAACAATCTTTGTTGTTCAGTTACTAAGTCTTGTCTGACTCCTTGTGACCCCATGGACTGCAGCACACCAGGTTTTCCTGTCTTTCACCATCTTCCAGAGCTTGCTCAAACTCATGTCCATTGAGTCATTGATGCTATCCAACCATCTCATCCTGTCTCCCCCTTCTCCTGCTTTCAATCTTTCCCAGCATCAGGGTCTTTTCCAATGAATTGGCTCTTTGGATCAGGTGGCCACAGTATTGGAGCTTCAGCATCAGTCCTTCCAATGAATATTCAGGGCTGATTTCCTTTTAGATAGACTGGTTTGATCTCCTTGCTGTCCAAGGGACTCTCAAGAGCTTTCCAGCACCACAATTCAAAGGCATCAGTTCTTTGGCACCCAACCTTCTTTATGGTCCAACTCTCACATCCATATAGGAATACTGGAAAAACCACAGATTTGACTATATGGACCTTTGTCGGCAAAGTGATGTCTCAGCTTTTTAATATGCTGTCTAGGTCTCTCATAGCTTTTCTTTGAAGGAGCAAGCATCTTTTAATTTCATGGCTGCAATCACCATCTGCATTGATTCTTGAGTTCAAAAAAATAAAATCTGCCACTGTTTCCATAACAATCCTAGCTAACACCAATCAAGTGTTCACAAAGGACCAGCGCCATGTTAACACAGCAGTAGACGTAAATGGAATGACCCAAATATACCCCTGCAAGCTCTCCTTTCCCTTGTGTTTTCCTTATTCTTAGGGCCAGCTGAAAATACTTCCACCTTTATCAGTCTGACAAAAATATAACAGGACAGGGTGACTGTTCCTTTGTTCGCTTTTTAGAATCTAATTGAAGTCAACAAGGCAGATTTGGGGTAAGGAGGCAGGAATTTTTAAGGACATTACTTTAAGAAGTATGGTAGAAAAATGTGGGCAAATAAAAAGCTATTGATGACATAACTGGAGGTTAAAAAAACTCCAGCTCACTTTTTCAACTACCGTTTATCAAGTACTTAACGAAGCATTAGGTACTGTGCTAAGAACGTTATGTGCATTCACATTATCTCATTTAATCTTCACAACATCCTTGTTAGGAGGCACTATTTTTATCCTCATATTACTGAGAGAAAAACTGAAGTTTAGAGGATACACGGAATACGAGTAGCACAGCAAAGGCTGAGACTCTGATCCGTCTGATGCTAAAGCCCTGCCCTTAACCTCACAGGGTTTCTTCCGGGCCCCATATTCGCTGGAGCCTGCAAACTCAACATGGCATCTTGCCGCACTCTTATCCTCCCACCGTCACCACAGAGAAGTAGAGGGGGGCATCCAAAACTCAAGTCTGATCATCTCACACCCCTGCAGAAACCCTCTCAGAGCTCCTGGAATTTCCTAAGTTCCCCAATATGGCTTAGCGAGAGCCTTCCTGACTTGACTTTGATTCACATAAAGGTGCAGGTCTTGGTACAAAATGTTCCCCCTAATAAAATAGGGGGGAACCCTATTAAAATAGGTAACCTCCCGATTACCTATTTTAACACAAATAAACCTACAGAATGTGGCACAGTCACCTCTTCTCAGAAGTCTTCAAGCCTCCACAGGCTCCTTGAACTGCCAGTCCTGAATCTGTGTGATTCTGTTCATCACACCAAATCACTCTTCTCTCTGATCTCTAGATTGGGTTCTTAAGAGCAACAACTGTACATTATTCACTGCCTTAATTCCTGAGCTCGACACCATGCCTGACACCGACTAGGCCTTCTATACATCAGCAGAGTGAGTGCAGAAACCTCGGTGCTAAAAGCCAACTCTTACTAATGATGCAACCAGGGCAGGAGATCCTGAGAGCATGATTTTGTTACCCTTTTCATGATATATTACAGCATGATGTAAGGGGACTGTGTCTCCAGCTGTGTGTCCTACTGGAATACATGTGGCCTCCTAGTTTCAAGTCCGAGCTGCTCCCCTAAATGAGCCCTCATCAAGAAGAGCTTTTCCTTATCATTCTCCTCCCATCTTCTCTGCAACAATCCAATTTTCATATTCACTCCAGCACTTTCCTCAAATTATAATCATCACATTCTCTAGATGTCACAGTCCACCTCAAAAGGGACCACTGTCAACCCTGTTCTTCCCTCTTTCCACTAACTTGGAACACTGCCTGGCACATAGAAGATGGTCAGTAAATATGTGTCAAGTGAATGAATGATCTACCTCTTTGAACTTGGTGTGAGATAATAATAAATATCACAGGTTGATTTCCATGTATAAGGTACTGGGTTAAAAGCTGGTGTTCTAAACACGTCTGCAGGTATTGTGTATTCAGACTCAAGGAGGTACATTCAACTGGAAGGATCTCTCTGTGTTTTCATTCTTCCAGATGTTCTGGTTGGTCTCCATGAAGGACCATGCTGTGGCCAAGTCTTTTATCCCTCTGCCCTTCTTCCTGTTAGCCAGGTGTTCTCCACTCACCACTTTGGGGTTGGAGGGAGTCAGCTGCTTTCTGCATACCGCCTGCCCCCTAGAACCAGGCTTTCACTAGATCATCCTTTAAGAGCAGGAAGGAGGCCAGACAAACTTTTCATCCAAATGACTTAAATCAAATTTTAGTCCTTTATCTTTTAGTATAGGGTAAAAATACTTTTTCTGAATATCTTTCAAGGAATCCTTATTCCTTCCTGTCATATTGTTTTTACGACAACCAAAGGCATGTTTGATCACTGTAACAACATTCAGCTCTGAGCCTAGTATATTTTTAACACCTCCTCCCCCATAAAATTTCTGCTTTCATTGGAATTCAGGATATCTCAACCTCTCCAAGGCAGAGTGAAACACCACCCCAACTTCTTACTTCCTCAATATTATAAAATTGTAATGATTGTTGCTATAATCATTATTACCCTTTCCGAGATATCTCCACAAGTACTGTCTCTTTTGAGTTTTGCTGAAGCTTCTTATTCCTTATTGCTTAGAGTTGTGGCAATCGAGACTCAGAAATAGTACTTCACTTACGTCATATAGCTGTTAAGTACTGGAAGTTTAAACATGGGACTCCAAGCTAATATGGAAAACCTTCTTGACTCATTTTTTTTCTCTGAAGACTTCTCTGAAGGCAAGACTGTGGTTTATAAACAAAGGAAAATAGAGTAGTCTGGTTGTGACACATTATGTCACAACGATGCATTAAGAGAACATTGTCTTGGTTGACAATGAATGTAAGAGTCCACAGAGACTCCCAGGATGCAGAACTGATTGCTCCTCAATCTCCATGTTTAGCATTCAGATAACACTCAGCCCTGTGAAGTGAGACTTGGCAAAGCTTCCGTCAGTGCAGGTGGCTGTAACTGGCAATGTGCTGATGTTGGGCTTCCAAAGTTATTTGTTTGTACAAACGGGGTCTTTGGGTCTCTGATAACCAAAGAGGGAAGTAAAAAAGATAGATTGCTGGAAAGCAAGTCTGCAGTGAAGCGACATGAGAGCATAACCACCCTGCTGATTGGAATAGCACTGTCATTTGTTGCCATGATCTGGGATCTGGGGAAATGAGCTCGACTAATTCTGCCATGTCTCAAAGCCTTAATTATTCCATCTTCTAAATGGGAATAATAAGGCTTCCTGATACAACTCTCAGGTCACTTGAGAATGACAGGAGATAACAAGTGTAAAACATTTAAGGCACTTTGGATGTAATCAAGGGAAGAGTAGGGTTTCCTGCCAACAAACCTGGCATCTGTATTGGGGCCCATGTACCTGATCTCCAAGGCCTTCCTCAGTGTGGCCTTTACTGCACAGGTTTTATTCAGAAACCACCTCCCACAAAATGTAACTGTCAATACAGGAAACCAACATCCAGGTTTCTAATGAAACTCTTCAATTAAAACAAGCTGTTGGGGGTTGGGGGGAGAGGAGGCAGTAAATGAACCACCTCATGTTCTCACAGGCCCTACTCTGTTATCCTCCAGTTAAAGAGGGAAACATACATTTGTGTAAAAGGAAAACAAATCTGCAAAAGGCTTGAATGGTTTTCAATTTAAATCTCCTCTCCTAACCTGCTGAGCTAACGTCAGTTCTCTCTCAGTGTGTGTGAATCCACAGCTCCTCCAAACATAAGACAGAGATGCTATGGGATGAACTGTTTTCACTAACAATCATCCTTTTAAATCCTGCTGCTGAGAAGATAAGAACTCAAAAGAACGCAGAATGTAGGCTTCTCAGGGTTCAGCCTCTTCTTGCTCCACCATCCCCCGCCCCTCATGCTTTCTGGACCTGCACCGACCCACAGAAAGGCCATCCACAGATTTCCAACCCGTGCCCTGCCAGCAGAATAAACAATGTGTTAATGGCTTAGGCCTGTCAGGCAGAACTAGCTCCAGGAGCTGCCAGCTTCACAGGCCTGGAGGCGCAGGTGTGCCCTCAAGGCCACCAGTAGCTAAGGCTGGCACTGAAGGGCACCCTGCCCAGCAGCATATCTGTCCCCGCCTCTTACATCACAGCTCCCAGGATGCCATCCTGCCTCCCTCCTTCTTGCTGTTCAAACATGACCTACCTACCGACCCTCCCCTCATCTTCTCCTCTCACATTCCTGGGGGCTTTTCTTTTCCCCTCCAATTGCCTTCTCTCAACAGGGCATTTGGGATTTGTCTGGGGAATAAAAGTTCTCAGGGATGGATCCCTAATGGCCCATAAGGCATTAATACACCTTTCAAACACACAGCATGACCACCAGCTCATCCAAACACTTGGTGCAATCTGAAAACCTAAATAAAGCACTGTTCATAACAACAAAGGCTTATAGGAACAAGAAAGACTTACATCTCCTTTACCTGGTTACTATTGGGAAGTTACCCTCCCCCAAATAAAAACACAGTGGCAGTCAATGTTTGGTCCTAGTGGCTTATGGAGACCTCTCATTTGGTGCTCTCTTGTATATATCCTCACCAAGGGGTCTGCCACTTCTATTTAAAGATTCCAAAGAAGGGGCTTCTCTACCCTATCAATGCATCTGTGCAGAAAGTAACAAATAACCCTAACATCCCTAAGACTCAGCTTCAACGGAATATTCAGGGTTGATTTCCTTTAGGATTGACTGGTTTGATCTCCTTGCTGCCCAAGGGACTCAAGAGTCTTCCCCAGCACCACAATTCAAAAGCATCAATTCTTCTACATCCCCTCTGCTGCATCAATTCTTCTACATCCCCTCTGCTGTGGTTAGTCACTTAGTCTTGTCTGACTCTTTGCGGCCCCATGGACTACAGTCCGCCAGGCTCCTCTGTCCATGGGGATTCTCCAGGTAAGCATACTGGAGTGGGTTGCCACGCCTTCCTCCAGGGCAACATCTCCTAATTCCTCCCTGAATCATCCTCTATCATGTTGTTTTAAAGAAAATTCCAGACCATTAATATTCTTGTCTGTATTTTATTTTAAAAAGTTACATTTCTCTTACCCAACTTCACCTTCTTACTACAAAACATATACACTTATCTCAAAGTACCTTGGGCACACAGATTTGCAGTTTTGTGAATGGAAATGTAATGATTACAATGGGATTTTTCTCTTTGTTAGACTTGAGGGCTCCAGTGGAAGGAGACTCACACACAACCCAAACCTTCATCTCATTTTCTATGAGAGGTGACACCATGAAGTGAAGACACTGCATAAGAGATTCTAGGTGCTCTCTGGATCCCTATCAGAGGCTGTGTTATCCTCTGCTTCTCGTACAGTAGAAGTTGGGGGTAAGAGAAACCTGCTTCACTTACTGCACCAGGATGTGAGAATCCCGTGGGGTGATCCATGTGGACTCACTTTGCAAAGACAATGTACTATTCACGTGTAAGAAATAATTCCTAAGGAGAAAAAGAAAGGCACATGGCAGCAGCAGAGCTCAGTGGGAGCGTGTAAAGAACACGGAGATTTCCCTGTCAGCTCTCTTGTTTTGGCTCCTGGAGCCTTCTCTGCAGGCTCATAATGGACGCTTGCTGAGGCGCCGTGGGGAGCACCAGCTGTCAAACTGTGTCAGGAGAGGCCTCCTCAATGATGATCTCAGTCAGTAAACCCGCTGCCCCAGGCAGTGGCTGCCTCCTCCTGCACTGTGTGGGGTGTTCAGACACAAAAGACACCAGAGAAAGTGCATTTTTCACCTTCTTTGGAGATCTGAATGGAGGAACAAATCACTGCTCTTTCCTCTCAGAGAGAAGAGAAATCGTCTAATAATAATACTTTCCCTGGCCAGCTGGAGAGATGAAGTGACCAGCTGAGCAGAAAGGAGATGATGAACCTATGATCTGGCTGCATTCAAAGACCAAAGGCATTTTAAAGGCGAAAATACCTGGGGAGAAGAATGGTCAGTGGATTAAAACAAAAATTCGCCTCACCCGGTTTCTTCACAGGGCCAGCCAAAAAAGCACAGGAGCAGAACAGGCACTGAGAAGGATGATGTAATGGTTGACTACACAATGGCCCTTTGTCAGAGAAGCGTTCTGGGGGTGCCATTTTCTCTGACACTCAGATCAGGGGCTCTCCTGTGTTCTAATGATTGGATGACGACCAGATAGCAACAAATAACCAATCAGGACAAAAACAAGTCCCTTGGGGGGGTTCTGCTTACACGGCCCAAAGCCTTATATGATGTAGACCTGGAGTCCCATTTTCTTTCTTTTCTTTTTCTAGTTAAAGAAATCACTGTGTTTTCATAAAGATAGGCTCAATTGCTGATATCAAGCAAAAGTACCGGGGGAGAGGAATGGTCAATGGATTAAAACAAAAATTCCCCTCACCTGGTTTCTTCACAGTGCCAGCCAAAAAAGTTTCTGATATCAACCTCCCCAAATCACAACAGCTTAACAAGACAAAAACGTCTTTCTCTTTCTAGCAAGGTCTCTGGCTGTGTGGCTCTGTCACTAAGTTCCGTGTCCAGAACTCTGTATAGCCCCACCAGGATGCACGGGTCTGGAAATGTTGTTACTGGCTGGGCAGCCATTTCTCAGCAACCACTCCAGGCCACGGGAGGGTAGCACAAGCATGGAGCTCTGGGGATTCCGACAAACCCTGGGATGGCTGGAAACGGTACAGAGCTGTTAAATTGCCAGGGATAGGGGGAACTGACTGATAGGTGTTTGTGACCACCTACTTTGTGCAAAGATCTAAACCACCTGTTGTAAGGGAGATCAAGGAAGAAAATAGGACCTTTGATCCTCAAAGAGACTTAAAACCTAGCGAGGGTAACAAATGTGCAACTGGCGAACAAATTAGATGATAAACCTCCTCCCATTCTATTTGCCTTGAATTGTGCCAGCTAATTGACTTTTGTGGAATATAGATTAACATCATGTACCTGCCTGGAGATAAATGATTTATAAGACAAGTGCTCATCACAAAAACTTACACTGAAGACATTAATGAGCAGAGGCAGTATATGAACTGGTTAAGGATCAGCATTAGGGCAGACAGTCTGTGTTCAAGTGTTGAGTCTGCTACTTCCAAAAATGCATCGGCTCTGTGCTTTGCTTTCTCACCCATAAAATGGAGGCTGTCCCTATCTCCTGGTTTATTGAAAGGATTAGATGGATTATAAAGGTAAAACACTTAAACCATGCCTTGTAGGGAGTAATCACCAAGTAAATCTTGGCTGTTGTTACTAAATAATGCTGTATAAAATGTAAAGGGTGTAGACCACAGGTAAACATGAGAATTCGTGAATGACTCAGTTCACAACATGTAAATCCTGCTCCCAAATGCACTCTTCTTGGCCTCCTCTTGCAACTGTCCTGGCCTGCATTTCAGGCACTCCTGTGTGTTTTGCCCTCATCCTATGCAGCTTCTTTTCTGTACTCCTTACCTCTGGCCCCATCTGAACAGATTTGTCCTGATTTTCTAGGAGAAGTGGAAGTATCTAATTTATTTATTTTTACTGAAGGATATTTTATCCTTTTCCTAACCTGATGGTTTTGTTTCATTTTCCTAATATGGCAGAGTGGCTTCCCATATCCCCATCAAGGGATATAGGAAGGAGTAAGCCCTTAATTTCCAAGGGGTCAGAAAAAGTGATACTGAGCTGTCAGGATTGTGGCAGGTGCAGGAAACTTTCCAAGGCTGGTGGTTTTCTCTTTATTTGACCAGCTTGCTGTATGTCTGGTCTACACATTAAAACTAGGCTCATCCCCTTCCCCCGGCTCTCCTAATTGTTCCTTTCGTCCTAACCATTCCTCTGTGTCCCACCTGGCACATATTAGGCTATAAATGTTTACAGACTAAATTAATGAATGTCCTACATCTATTTAAGCATTTAACTTTTTTGAGGTTAATTTGAACTTTTATTTGAAAGTATAACTTAACTATAGATGCTTGCAAACTTTTTTGACCTAAAACATACAATTTACATCACAATCCAACAAACACACACAGCTATATGTGTATACATATGTGTGTGTATGTATACACACACATACACACACACACCTGAAACAAGCGTTTTGCCAAAAGTGTCTAACACTGAGTGTTCTTTTTAAGTTTTTTTTTTTTTTTTGGCAGTTTTAGGTTTCTAAAAAAAAAACTGACAAGAAGGTACAGGAATTTTCCATATACTCTCTCCCCATGTCTAGCTTCTGACTCTTAACTATCTCTAATGTCTATCCTCTCATCATTGTTCACTATGACAATCACCTTCACCTTTAGGTCACAATTTCACTTCCATGCAAGCCTGGGCTATGTTCTCAAAAGCACCCCAGACAGTAACTATGCAGGTCTCCTTACCCTCTTCTGTGGCATACCTTGCTCTGTTCCGCTTTCATTTCTGAAATCCCTGTGCTCAGCTTCTACACAATAGATGCTCGGCAGGAGAATTATAGATGGGACACAGTCAACACTTAATGAGCCTCCTCAGCCCTCTGCCTGCTTTATGACCAGTTCCAAAGGTGCAAAATTCTAGGCTGGGTTTGGCCAAATACAGCAGATCATGGGGTATGGGGAGCAAAATGCATGTAAGACACGGAAAGCAAACACATTTAGGTATTGATAGGTACAGATGTGTCCAGATAAGGAATGTGTACTCTACATATATTTCAACGTGCATTTCAAAGTCACAATGGGAGAGAAAAAAGAACTCCATCTTTGAAGTCAGAAAGGCCTTGCCTGAAACGTCTCTGCTGATAAATAATTTTGTAAACTTGGCAAAGTCACCTAATCTCTCTCAACCTCATTTTCCTCACCTGGAAAATTGGAGAGTTGTTTTTACACTGCAGGACTACAAAGTAGGCACATAAAACTCTCCACACTGTGTATGTGTCACATAGTCCATTTCCAATAAAAGTTAGTGATCACTAAGAGGAATTTTGTGATTTACTATTGTCAATCAGCTTTCATTTGAAAATCAAACTTTCTCTTGTAATGACATAGATGGATAAATTATTCCCCAATAAGTACTTATTAAACACCTATTATTTTCAAGATGTAAGATAACTGAAACACAGAGCCTGCCCTCCTGGAACTAATTATAATGAAGTGAAACATGTCCACAAATGAACAGGGCAGTAAGATAAACGCTGTGAGGTGGTATGTGAGAGGCTGCGTGAGAACTTCAGAAGAAAGGTTTAGCAGAGCCTAAGGATGTCAGAGACCAGAGATTCCTGCCCAGAGGAAGTGACAGTGGAGACAAACTTCACAAGCAGGGAGGAAATACCCATGAGAACTAGGAAGGAATGCCATCTTAAGCAGAGGAAACAGCATGTGCAAAAAGCAGAAATAAGAGTAGCATGATGCATTCGGGGAACAGCAGACAGCTGGAAGGGACCAGAACACAGACTTGGGAGGTAAAGCAGGAGCAGATCACACAGGGCTCATTCACAGCTATCCTGCTGAAGAATCTGAACTTTATCCTTTGGGTAGTAAGGAGTTACTGAAAGACAATGATGGGGTAGGATTTGCATTTAGAATGTTTTCTTTAGATGTTGTAGAACATAGCTACACCAATGCTTTCCAACTGTTTTCACATCACAGCACACACAGACTCAGGCAATAAAGGGATGGGTCATGTGGTCAGTGCCAGGACTGTCTAAGGTGAGAGGCAGCCCTGGCCCCACACAGCTGGCCAGGGGGCTGAAAGGGTTTGCACATGTCTGGCCTCCTCGTAGCCCACCAGTGTGACATGGCACTTGGGTTAGGAAGCATTGGATTAGAGGAGAAAATGAAATGTAGGAAATGTCCTGGGAAATTAACTACACAGAGGTTGTCTGGGTGAGTCCTATCTTGTGAGCAAAATGTGGGTCATGGTCAGGGGCATAGAATGGTGTCAAGAATGTTGTTCCATGCCAGTGGGCCTGGGGTTTGATGGAGTTTAATAAAATGCCACTTTTCATGGCATCAAATCTCCTAAAGAACTGGATGGGATAAAAAATATCTTCTTATTCTCTAATAAGTTCCATCTGTATCTCTGAAGAAGAGCACTGAATGGCTGGATCAGCCCCCCACCACACTGTAAAATAAGTGAGATTTATCCCAGGAATCTTGTCTTCCCCATCTCCATCCTTCCCTATGCACCCACAGCCCACTCGCAAGAGCTGGCCCACTTGCTCTCTTTCCCTCCTCCTATCACACCTGGCTCTGCACCTCTGATGCAGTCACTCATCCACAGGCATAAATGTATCACCGTGCACCTTCTCCCTGGAGTATGTGCATGTCAAGTGGCATTTCATTGTTAAACACGGAGACTGGCTTCCTTCTCAAGATATTCAGGCTTTCAGGCCAAGGAAGAAAAGGCGGGCAGTCTCCGTGTTCATTTTTCAAGACATTTCCTACATTTCATTTTCTCCTCTAATCCAGTGCATTCCTGAAATCACACTAGGAAGTTGTCTCTAAAAACACCTGTGTGGTTTTTGATAGTTACCAAATATTCCTTCATTTGGCCTTCCTAAACTCTTGATCAGAAGGTAGAGCAGAAGGGGATATGCCCATTTTGCAGAGGAGACAACTGAGATGTGGAGCGGTTCCAAGTCCTTTGCTTAAGGCCACATAGTTCACTCTTGGGGTAAATTCTAGCTTGTCAAATGGTTGGGAAAAGGAGTACTCTCAGCTTGCCATGAAACTCTTCTGAATCAGTGCTCTTCAATTACATTTCCATTGGGAAGCAGACAAAACCAGTCAGCCCCACACAGTGAATCGAGGTCAATACATCCAGACAAACCTCCTCCGAGTTTTGTTTGTCTGCTTGGTGGCCTTGGGTCCGGCAGCTTCCAGCCAGCTGGCAGGGGAACACAGCTCACAAGGACAGACGGGCTTCGTCCTGAAAGGCTGAATGTATCAGTGTTGAGACTGAGATGGAGAGCCTGGGGAGTGGGAACCAACAGGCACATTGTTGAGAGTGGCTTGTTCAGCCTGATCTTTCTGAGAAAGCAGAAACTTTGTTTTGCTCATTTAAATCTTTACCATTTATTTTTTTCTTGGCCTCCTGACTTTTGAAGTTTCATTGCTAGTTTCTGTCTTTCAAAAACACAAGGGAAGATGTCTGGCCTTCTAATGCATGAGGTGACCTTAAGTGAGCTTTCTTGGGACCAAAGCCCTTTCACTGAACTTGGGAAATAAGCCATCCAGTCTCAGATGGCAGCAGGTGGTGGAAAAGTGAAGGAGGGGAGCTTTCCAACACAACACGATTGAGATTCTAAATACCAACAGCTCCCCCCACCCAGGACACAGAGGCGAAGAGGACACTGTCCCAGCTCTTTTAATACTGGCTTCCTTTTTTGCTTTTCAAGGCCATTTCTGACAGTCACATAAACCAGACTACATCGGTGAAAATACACTCAGTCAGAAGCACAAAGTATGACTCATGCCTGCCCTTATACTGTCTAGGATTTATGGCATGAGCCCTTTTCCTCAAAGTCTTTCAATCTGTTCTGCTCAAAACAGATATTTTTACTTGAATTCACTAAACGTTAATTCTGGAGTCTCACTTCCAAACCCTTTTCACCTTCCATACACCCAGGTATAATAGTTTTGGAAGGCTGGTCTCCTCTCCACCACAATGCACTGGATCTTCCCCTGCTGCCTGTACCTTGGGGCCAAGCACAGATGGACCAGCTGGACTGCCTGGGCAGGATGGAGTGACCACTCCCTTTTCTCTACCTTGCTCCTTTGAGGGCAATAGTCAGAGGTGGACAGGAATCAAAAAAAGGCCCACTGAAGCAACCCCCCATATTGCTCACATTCATGGCATTCTCTGGTCTCCTCACACCATGCCACACACCCTCTGGAACACAACACCTTTCTGCAAACCATTTTCCCTTTGTAACTCTGCAAATCAACTTGCTTCCGTCAAGGCTACAGCTTGTAAATAATGCAAAGACAAGACTGAACATAAACATTTTCTCTTTCTTAAACTTTTCCTTTTTTTCTATGTTAAAGAAAATGAGATGGATGAGGAAAAGAGAATAGGAGCAGAATGGTTCGCAGAGTGACTTTCCACGGAGGATTGCTTTGAACTCTGACCAAGCCGAGTTCCCTCCATGTTTCTGCCCTTTCTCTCCTTCACAGAGTTCTGGCTCAGGTGGCCTCTCCACAGCACTACCTGTTCCTACTCAATGGGTACCAATCCTCTGATGTGTGTGCATGCATGATAAGTCACTTCAGTCATGTCATACGTGACCCTATGGACTGTAGCCCCCCAGGCTCCTCTGTCCATGGGATTCTCCAGGCAAGAATACTGGAGTGGATTACCATTCCCTTCTCCAGGGGATCTTCCTGACCCCGGAATAGAACCTGCATCTCTTAGGTCTCCTGCATTCGCAGGCGGGTTCTTTACCACTAGCGCCACCTGGATGATGAGAAAATCAAAGTGGGCCTGATTGTCTGATCAGCCTCCTGGGACTCTGGAGAAAGCAATTTGCCAGCTTCTAGGCTCATCCCTTTCTCCAAGAGGTCACAGGGCACAGGCTCAGCATTTTGTAAAGATTAAACCTACTCTAATTTTCTTCCATGTGACAGTTTGCTAGGTAACAACCTTTTCTATTGTCAAAAGAAAATTCAGAGGGCTTTACTTGATATGAGTATTTTATCGAGTAAGAAACAAACTGTTCATGAGCAGGGACACTATGAACCTAAAACTGGTATGACTCTCAGAAGCAGGATGTTACAGATGGCTTGTAAAGTGAAAATGAGGACCTTTACCATGGTTGGCTATTATAATGGGGATCTCCAGACAGCAGGGGAGGTTAAAAGTTTTTATATTTTTGCATATCATTTTATGAAGATGTCTTAAGTTTCATTTATGATTACCAGAGGCATTTGTAAAAAAAAAAAAAGCCCAAATTAAATTTTGTTTATATTCATGAAATATGTAAGGTGGCTTCACTTCTGTGGCTTAACTGGTTTTGTCTGCTTAAGGGATCTTCCACCCTGACTGGTCTCCACTTTTTTATTTTAATAATTCTTCCCTTTTGGTCATTCTTTTCACAAGGTCAGGATGTGACCAAATAATACAGCATTACTCTCAATACCACTGTTAATATAGTTGCTGGGACAGAAAGTCATATAGTCGCTGTTTCCAATAGTTGTACTGCCATCCTAGACATGAGCAGTCAGATGATTGAGTTCTTTGAGCTGTCTAATCCTGATGGATATCATTTGATGTGTGAGTGGCTTCTGAAACAAACTTAAAACCCTTGAAGAGGACACAATGCACCTGGGAGGTTAACATCGTGACTATGAGAAGAATAATAGTGAAGGAATGAAAAACTCCCCAGACCCAGATATTCCTAGGAACTCAGATTTAACCAACTAAAACAATCAAAGAAGTTATAATCAGAGTCAAGTTTAATTTTTCAGAGCCAATTTGTGTTTTTTAGATAATGTGTAATTAGGTTTCCATTTTCTGAGTTATATACATAGACACAACATGCCATATTAGCAATAATATATAGTCTTTCTCATTCAGCCAATAATTGGTCCAAGGTTATGCAATTGCCAAATACAACTCTGACTAAAGATTTATAGAATTTATAAATTCTTTCTGTAATTGAAGATTAGAAGATAAGGTCTCTTTTAAGGAGGTTTAAATGCAGTCTTTCATCAGTGATGTTTCCAATAAACTAAGACTCCTGGTTCTAATGTATGGGACATATTGTCTTCTTCTGAAAGCAGATCATAGAAATCTTTTTAGACTTGGTGGAAATAAGTCTTTGAATACTGTGTTAGTGCCTTACATTATTGAACAGTGAAAGCATTAGCCGCTCAGTAGTCCTACTGTTCGTGACCCCGTGGATTGTAGCCCTCCAGGCTCCTCTATACATGTAATTCTCCAGGCAAGAATATTGAAGTGGGTAGCCATTTTTTCTCAGGGAATCTTCCCAAGTCAGGGATCAAAACCAGGTCTCCTGCATTGCGGGTGGATTCTTGACTGTCTGAGTCACCATTGAACTACGTCATAATTATTTAGGGCAGAATAAACATGGAGATGTTTCATTTCTGGAGGTAGTACTGTAGGCAAGCTTCTATCTCGGTTAGAACTCAATTGGTATGAGGAATCAGGTATTATATAAGAGGGATTTCTATGGAAACAAAAGAAAAATAAAGTGTAATATTTTGAGCAAATTATAAACTGTTTCCAAGTCTAGAGAGTAGTCAGTCAAGAAATTTTTTAGATTTGAGCTCAAAGCATCTTTAGATAGTGAATGGGAATTGCAGCTTCAATCTGATGGATTTTCTTGGTTTGCAATTTGAATGTCCTTGGGTTTCTGTTGAACTATCTGAGCAGCCCACACTGAAGTACAACCACACAGAATGTTGTACATACTTGATCAGTAGTGATTTCATGAAAGTTTATAGGTAGATGATAAAACCTCAACAACAATGAACACAAAAGGAATCTGGGAACAGGAGCAGTTACTGTTGTTGTTCAGTTCCTCAGTCGTGTCCAACTGTTTGTGCCCCCATGGACTGCAGCATGCCAGCCTTCCCTTTCCTTCACTCTCTCCCAGAGTTTGCTCAAACGCATGTCCACTGAGTCAGTGATGCCATCCAACCATCTCATCCTCTGTCACCCCTTTCCTTCTCCTGCCTTCTATCTTTCCCAGCATCAGGTTCTTTTCCAATGGTCAGTTTTCATTCCAATCATAAAGAAAAGCAATGCCAAAGAACGTTCAAACTACCACACAATTGTGCTCATTTCACATGCTAGCAAGGTAATGCTCAAAATCCTTCAAGCTAGGCTTCAACAGTATGTGAATCAAGAACTTCCAGATGTACAAGTTGGATTTAGAAAAGGCAGGCAAACCAGAGATCAAATTGCCAACATCCGTTGGATCATCAAAAAGAAAAAAACAAGAGAATTCCAGAAAAACATCTACTTCTGCTTCACTGGCTATGCTAAAGCTTTTGACTGTGCAGATCACAACAAACTGTGGAAAATTATTAAAGAGACAACAGTACCAGACAACCTTACCTACCTCCTAAGAAACCTATGTAGGTCAAAAAGCAACAGTTAGAACCAGACATAGAACAATGGACTGATTCAAAACTGGGAAAGGAGTATGTATGTCAAGGCTGTATACTCTCACCCTGCTTATTTAACTTGTATGTAGAGTACATCATGCAAAATGCCAGGCTGGATGAAGCACAAGCTAGAATAAAGATGGCCAGGAGAAATATGAATAACTTCAGGTATACAGATGACACCACCCTAATGATAGAAAGCATAGAGGAACGAAAGCCTCTAGATGAAGGAGCACTTACAGTTTTCTACTATTCTTCTCTATTTTTTACTATTCTCTAGTCACCTCATTTTTATCAAAGACAATCACAGTAAGACTAATTTGTTTGTAAACAAACCTAGTATAGTTACATTTGACCTGATTATTTACATAGTGCAGCAAGAATCGTGAGTCTACGCATATTCTCAAATATGATATTCCAGTCAAAGTGTTGTTAATATCCAAGGAGCTTTTCCTGGCTCCATAAAGTCAACCTTAGTTCTTTAAAACTATCTGGTAATAAGAAATCTAAGATTATATCTTTAAAAGTCTCTTTAGGCTAAGAAGCTAAGCTAATGACTTGCCCAATTTTATCTTGTTATAAGGAATACAAATTCTTGTTAAACTTAGCTAAATTGCCATGAAACCTATATTGCCATGAAAATAAGAATAGTCAGTGTGAGTATTCTGGAGGGATCAGGTAAGGAGAAAAAGATAAGTATTTATATTGTTTATAAAAATGTATTTTATGGGATGAAGTGAGAGGTGGAAGGAAAGTTCAACAGGGAGGGGACATATGTATACCTATGGCAGATTCATGTTGGTGTATGGCAGAAATTAACACAATATTGTAAAGCAATTATCCTCCAATTAAAAATAAATTTTTAAAAAGTGTATTTTACCAAACAGTATAAATTATGGATAGGAAACAGAAAGGGAGACTGAGATTTGAGATTGAGGGGATAGAGTGGGCAGGTTTGTTAAAGCTAGAGAACAGATCATTGAAGAACCAGGAATGTTTCAAACAGTCATAAAAACTGTAATCACCTCTAATAGTTTATTCAGTTCCATGTAACTAATTCTTGTTTTGCTTGATTAGTAGTTTCAAGAATCAACTGTTATTTCCAGTAGAATTTTAGAAATCCTTACCCAGGTCACTGTTACAATCTAAAAATTATCAGAAACCTGTATGTTAGAGTACTTTTCAGGGTCTTTCCATTAATCTCTTGCAATTTTGTATCATAGATGCTTGCAAAAGCTTTCAGGAAATCATGAAAGTGAAACAGTAACAGTAACTGGGCTATAATTATAATGGCCACAGAAAAAGATCCAGTGAGAGTTCATGATAATTCAATTGGCAAAGGAATTTGGTTATTTTTGTGACATATAATATTTGAAGATAACAACCTAAATTATGACTGATTATCTGGACTTAAGGACAGTGACAAATTTTACAGAATTTTGTATAGTTTGGGGAACATTAGTAATGCATACCCATGCACATACAACCTAAACAAGACTAATCATCACTTTTATTTGACAATGTTTCCAATGTAACTGCACATATCAAATAAGCCTATTCATTTAATATTTCTCTTTTTCTAAGAAAATAGAATAAATCTTTTGAGACCTTCCAGGGACCCTATGGAAAAACCCCAAAAAAGACTTTATTCAGAATTGATTTGGAGAAGTCTGTCAAAAATGTCAAAAGACTTAAAACACTTATCAAATAGGATCATAGATCACTGTAAAGGAACAATCATTCAATCAAAGTGACAATTAAAAGATTTCAAAAGCAAATACAGAAAATCACATAATCATTTTTTAAACTCTTTTAACAGTGAAAAGACTTAGTTTTTCTCAACAATCAAAGATCTGATAAAGACAATGTGCACAGGAAATTATTTTTGATAAACCAAGGAATCTTTGTTTCCTAGGTAGATCACAAGAAGAAAACTTTTTATAATCTCTTATTAAAGCAGAGCAATAATTCAAGACATTTTCTCATCTTAACAGAAAGAAAATTAAACTCTAGGTTTTTTATGAGTATATTGTAGAGTGCATTTTAAAAACTCATAAATTAATCCATTTAACTTCAGTTAGCCTTGAATTTACAATAAATAATATCTTTTCTACAAACCTTCTGCAACTTTCTATATCCATTTATATTTTGCCCTATTTCTTTTTTTCTTTTTCAGGACAACACTCTTTCTTTTAGGACAACACTCTTCTTTAAAAACATAACCGCTTTTCCTGCCATTCTTTATATACAAAGCTGCTTCCCTTCATTCTTACTGTTTCTGTTTACTTTTATATATTGATTATAAATTTTAGCTATCAGTAACCTCTATTTTCCAGTGTAAACTAAGAAGCAGGCAATTAAGAACTGTCTATCATATATCAGCATCTTGTAGTAGATTAGCAAACTAATATATAATTATAAAAATCTATAATTTTCAACACATCTATTTTTATGTTATAATTTTTAATGTGACAAAAGACATATTTTTCAATAGACCTAGGTATTTTTTGTCCTTAAAAATTAACAATCCAAAGATAGATAAATTTATGTTTAGCAATTAATGTTTTAGTATGGAAATGACCCATAATCAATGAATATCCATCATTTAATTTAACTTAAATTAGTGTAAACTTTTATCATATTTACATCTATTTAAATTACTTGTTTTTCAAAACAAGTATGCTTAGATTAGACATTAAACAGCTAACTATCATCTTATTTTTCTTGCTGATGAATTTTGTAACATAGAGATAACATGAGCTATAAGAATAGTAAATCTAGGTAGAAAAAGCAATATGTTTGAGCTATATTTTATGTTGCCAACTCTGAGGACATGCCTGCTTTAACTAAGCTAACAACTTAAGCTAGATATTATTTGTTGAATATTATCCTGTGAGCTTGGAAAACTTTGGTTTAATCTCTACATTTATGAGACTTTTGGGAATACTTTACATAATACCTAATCCCTGATAGTTCAGCTGGTAAAGAATCTGCCTGCAGTGCAGGAGACCTGGGTTCGACCCCTGGGCTGGCAAGATCTCCTGGAGAAGGGAAAGGCTACCCACTTCAGTATTCTGGCCTATAGAATTCCATGGACTGTATAGTCCATGGGGTCACAAAGAGTCGGACACAACTGAGCAACTTTCACTTTCAAAGAACACTTAATTGGCTTATCTTTTAAACAAAATAAATAGAGCTTTTAAAAATATCACATAAACATAATGTACACACATTTATAGATGTACATAACATACAGACAGACAGACACAGAGATCTTATAGCTTTCATTTTTAGCTATGTATCAGGCATAATAACACAAAACCCAGAAGAAAAGCTGGACCCAAACTGTATTTCTAGCAGATAGAATAAGTTAGTTACCTGCTAAGATGGCAAAAGTTTTTACCAAAGAGTTTTCTTTTACATGTTATAAGGACTCCTAAAGAACTTGCTTTTGGAAATCATTTTTCTGCCTACCAATCAAAGAATGCATTCTATTGACTGAGAGGTTAGGAATAATTTTTTGGTTATTTATTTTAAATTGAAGGATAATTGCTTTAGAGTATTGTGTGGGTTTCTGCTGTACATCAACATGAATCAGTCATAGGCATGCTTTCTTTTCAAGAGCACCCCTAAGGTAGATTATCTTATTTAAGTGAAAGATTCCTCTAAAAGCCACTTCAGTTCCAGATTATCCAAAAGTTCATCTATTTTCTACAGAGTTCAACATCCTAGTCAAGAGCTTAAAGACAGACTATTAGGAATTATCAGTAGGAATTATTTTCAGTATTCAAAAGTATGTCATCTGGAAAAGAGATAGTTTTACTTCTTTTTCTGTCTGGAAACCTCTTATTTATTCTTCTTACCCAGTTTTTCTGGTTAGAACCTCCAGTATTATTAAACTGAAATTGTAAGTGGACATCTTTGTCTTGTACCTGATCTTGGTGATAAGCTTTCAGTCTTATACCATTAAGTATGCTGTTAGCTGTGAGGTATTCATAGCAGCCTTGTATCAAAGAAGCCTGCTTTTATTCCTAGTTTGTTGAGTAATTTTTTCCTAGTTTGTTCAGTGTTGGATTTCGTCAAATGCTTTTTCTGTACCTCTTGGGGTGATATCATTTTTGTCCTCTATCCTATTAATACTGTGT
The DNA here is from genome assembly GCF_054371585.1 of Giraffa tippelskirchi. NCBI lineage: Eukaryota > Metazoa > Chordata > Mammalia > Artiodactyla > Giraffidae > Giraffa > Giraffa tippelskirchi. Next base: position 71,038,764 of record NC_137278.1, read on the forward strand.
AATGTATTTGTATTTGCATATTAAACCAACCATGTATTTGTGGCATAAATTCCACTTGATCATGATGTACAATCTGTTTTATATTTTATTGGATTTGATTTGCTTATATTTTGTTGAGGATATTTGATTCTGTATTCATAAGGATTATTGGTATGTAATTTTATTTCCTCATGATGCCTTTGATTCTGGTATTAGACAAGTATGGTACTCGTCTCATGGAATAGGTTAGAAACTATTCATTTATCTTCTATATTTTACAAAATTTTGTGAAGGATTTGAATTTTTTAATTTTGTGAAAAAGGGGTTAATTTTTCTTCAAACAATTGACAGATTTCACCAATGAAGATATCTGGTCTTGGGCTTTTCTTTGTGAAAAGTTTTCTTGCGTACTAATTCGGTCTCTTGATTTATTATGTAGATTCAGATTTTCTGTTTATTCTTGAGTTGATTGTGGTAGTTGGCATCTTCCTAGGAACTTGTCCATTTAACTGAGGTTATCTAATTTGTTGACATCCCATAAGCTTTGGTATGCTGTATTTTTCTTTTCACTCATGAAACAACACTTTAAAATTCTAAAAGAAAAGAACTTTCAACCCAGTGTTCTGTTTTATGAAAATAGCCTTAAAGAATACAGATAAAATATTATCAAAAGAAAGGAATTCAAGAGAATTTGTTGCTAGCAGAGCTGCTCTAAAAGAAATTCTGAAGAAAGTTCTTCAGTCTGAAGGAAAATTATCTCAAAAGTAAACAGAATATTAATGGTTAATAATATATAATAAATAATATATAAAATAGAGACATATTATAATAATAAAATATATAAAATATATAAAATATGTTGACAAATATAATAAACTATTCTTTCCCCGCAAGTTCTTTAAACATATATGACAGTTGAAGAAAAAAATTAGAACTTTATCTAATGGGTTTTTCAATATATGTAGATGAAATGCATATGACAATTACAACATGAAAGGAAGTTAAGAGGACTATGAGATGGTAAGGTTTCTACATTCATCTTGAAATCATAAAATATTAATTCTAAGAGGATTCTAAAATTTTAAGTGTGAATATTTCAATCCCTAGAGCAACTACTTAATAATTTATGTAAAGATATATGGTCAACTATAATTTGAAAAAATTTAAATAAGCCAAAGAAGGAAGGAAAGGGGTAACAGAATAACAAAAAGTAGAAGAAACAAAAAAATTAGGAAATGATAGACCTAAGTCTAAACATATTAATAATGTACCTTATGAATAAATAATTTAAGCATACCAATTAAAATAAAGACATTCAACTATACACTGAAGGAAATCTACTTCAAATATAATGGTATAGGAAGGTTGAAAACAAAGGATAAATAAAGATATGTCATGCAAACACTGATCAAAACAAAGTAGGAGTGGTTACATTAATATCAAACTTCGGAGCAAAGAAATAGTAGACTTCAGAGCAAAAACTACTAAGAATAAAAAGACTCATTTCATAATGACAAAGGGTCAAGAAGACTTAGCAGTTTTAAATGTGTATGTACCTAACAACATTGCTTCAAAATAGATGAAGCAAAAATCGATAGAGCTGAAATGAGAAATGGGAAAATCTACAACTATATTTGGAGGCTTCAATATTCCTTTCTCAGTAAATAAAAGAACAATAGGTAGAATACCAGTAAGGATCCAGAAGATTGAACAACATCATCAGCCAAGTCGATCCAACTGACATTTCCCAACTCATTTTATGAGGCCAGCATTACTCTGATACCTAAACTAGACAGAAGGAAATGAAACAGTAATATTCCTTATGAACACAGATGAAAAATCTTCAACAACATATAAGCAAATGAAATCCAGCAACATATAATAAGAATTGTACACAATGACCAAGTGGGGTTTATCCTAGAAATGCAAACCTTTTAATATTTGAAAATCAAGCAATGCAACCTATAGACTGAAATTAAAAGACAAAAGAACACATACAATAAGCTTATATAAATTAATGTAGAAGAAGCATTTGAATACAATCCAATAACTACTCTTGGTAAAAACACCCAGCAAAGTTGGAATAGAAGAAAACTTACTAACTTGATCAAGAGCACCAAGAAAAACAGCTACCACTAATATCATACTTAATTATGAGAGATGAAAGACTTTTCCCCTAAGATCAGGAATAAAGCAATAATGTCCACTTTCACCACTATCATTCAACAAAGTACCAGAAACCTATCCAGTGTAATATAGAAAGGAAGATAAATAAAAGGCATTCAGGTTGGAAAATAAGAAGTAAAATTGTTTCTAATGATGACGCATGCGTGTGTAGTCGTGTCCAACTCTTTGTGACCCCATGGACTCTAGCCCTCCAGACTTCTCTGTCCATGGGATTTCCCAGGCAAGAATACTGGAGTGGGGTGCCATTTCCTTCTCCAGGGGTATTCCCAACCCAGGGATCGAACTGGCATCTGTTACGTCTCCTGAAAAACAGACATAAGGTGGGTTCTTTACCAGCTGAGGCACTGGGGAAGCCCTATTAATAGATGATATAATTGTCTATTAGAAAGTCCATGCAACCTCAAAGATAAAATGGTCCTAGAAGCAATAAGTGAATTTAGGAAAGTTGCAAGATACAAGTAAAAATCATTTTTATATTTAAATTAAAAATGAATAATTAGAAAACAAAAATAAAATCCAATGCCATTTATAATCACTCAAAAAAATGAAATTCTTAGTTATAAACTTTATCAAATAAAGGATCTGTATTCTGACAGATACAAAACACAGTTGAAAGAAACCAAATAAGACCTAAAAAAGAGATATACTCTGTTTTGTCCATCATTGAGGAAACTAATATGGCTAAGATGTCACTTCTCCCCAAACTGATCTGTAGGTTAACACAATTTCAATCAAAATCCCAGCAGGATTTTTGTAGATACAGATTAGTCAATTTTTAAATTTATATGAAAAGGCAAATTAATTTAAAAAATGAAAACAATTCTAAAAAAGAATTCACATTATGAAGTTTCAAGACTTACTATCACTTCAGTTCAGTTCAGTCGCTCAGTCGTGTCCAACTCTTTGTGACCCCATGGACTGCAGCACGCCAGGCCTCCCTGTCCATCACCAACTCCCAGAGTTTACTCAAACCCATGTACATTGAGTCAGTGATGACATCCAACCATCTCATCCTCCATTGTCCCCTTCTTCTCCTGCCTTCAGTCTTGACCAGCATCAGGGTCTTTTCCAATGAGTCAGTTTTTCGCATCAGGCGGCCAAAGTGTTGGAAGTTTCAGCTTCAGCATCAGTCCTTCCAATGAATGTTCAGGACTGATTTCCTTTAGGATGGACTGGTTGGATCTCCTTGAAGCCCAAGGGACTCTCAAGAGTTCTCCAACACCACAGTTCAAAAGCATCAATTCTTCGGCACTCAGCTTTCTGTATAGTCCAACTCTCACATCCATACATGACTACTGGAAAAACCATAGCTTTGACTAAACAGACCTTTGTTGGCAAAGTAATATCTCTGCTTTTTAATATACTGTCTAGGTTGGTCATAACTTTTCTGCTAAGGAGCAAATGTCTTTTAATTTCATGGCTGTAGTCACCATCTTGCAGGGATCTTGGAGCCCAAGAAAATAAAGTCTGTCACTGTTTCCACTGTTTCCCCATCTATTTGCCATGAAGTGATGGGACCAGGTGATGGGACCAGATGCCATGATCTTAGTTTTCTGAATGTTGCGTTTTAAGCCCGCTTTTTCACTCTCCTCTTTCACCTTCAACAAGAGGCTCTTTAGTTCTTCTTTGCTTTTGGCCATAAGAGTGATGTCATCTGCATATCTGAGGTTATTGATATTTCTCCTGGCAATCTTGATTCCAGCTTGTGCTTCATCCAGCCCAGCATTTCTCACGATGTACTCTGCATAGAAGTTAAATAAGCAGGATGACAATATACATTCTCGACGGACCCCTTCCCTGATTTGGAACCAGTCTGTTGTTCCATGTCCAGTTCTAACTGTTGCTTCTTGACGTGCATACAGATTTCTCAGGAAGCAGGTCAGGTGGTCTGGTATTCCCATCTCTTTAAGGATTTTCCACAGTTTGCTGTGATCCACACAGTCAAAGGCTTTGGCGTAGTCAATAAAGCAGAAATAGTTTTTCTGGAACTCTCTTGCTTTTTCGATGATCCAATGGATGTTGGCAATTTGATCTCTGGTTCCTCTGCCTTTTCTAAATCCAGCTTGAACATCTGGAAGTTCACAGTTCATCTTCTGATGAAGCCTGGCTTGGGAAATTTTGAGCATTCTTTACTAGTATGTGAGATGAGTGCAATTGTGCAGTAGTTTGCACATTCTTTGGCTTTGCCTTTCTTTGGGATTGGAATGAAAACTGACCTTTCCAGTCCTGTGGCCACTGCTGGGTTTTCCAAATTTTCTGGCATATTGAGTGCAGCACTTTCACAGCAGCATCTTTTAGAATTTGAAATAGCTCAACTGGAATTCCATCACCTCCACTAGCTTTGTTCATAGTGATGCTTCCTAAGGCCCCCTTTATTTCACATTCCAGGATGTCTGGCTCTAGGTTGGTAATCACACCATTATGATTATCTGGGTCATGAAGATCTTTTTTGTATAAGACTTACTATAAAACTACAGTAATCAACAAAGTATGGCACTGGCAAAGGGATAGACTCAGATCAATGTAACAGAATAGAGAGTCTAGAAATCAACTCACACAATTAGGGCTGATTGATTTTTGACAAAGGAGAAAAAGTAATTCAATGGCAAAAGGGTAGTCTTTTTTTTTAACAAATCGTTTTGGAGCTTATGACAAAAAAGAAGCTTGACCTAAACCTCACACAAAAATTAACCTGAAATCCAAAATGGATCGTAAATCTAAATGTAAAACGTAAAATTAAAAAATTCTTAGAAAACACTGGAGAAAATCTCTGTCACCTGGAGTTCAGCAGAGTTCTTAGATATAAGATTAAAAGCACTACCCATAAAAAAAACAACTGATAAGTTGGACTTTATCAAAATTTTTGCTCTGCATAAGATACTATCAAGAGAATGAAAAAGAAACCACAGATTGGGAGAAAGTATTTGTAAATTACATTTCTAAGAAGGAACATGTATCCAGATTACTTTTTTAAAAAGGAAAACTCTTAGAACTCAACAGAAAGGAATCAACAGCAAAAAAAGTCAGGGTACTTCACCTAGGAAGTACCTCACACGGGTCAGAAAGGCCATCATCATTTTGTGTGTGTGTGTGGTGGTTTTATTCCCAGTTTTTTAAGGAATCTCCATACCATCATCCATAGTGGCTGTATCAGTTTACATTCCCACCAACAGTGCAAGAGCATTCCCTTTTCTCCACACCTTCTCCAGCATTTATTGTTTGTAAACTTTTTGATGATGGCTATTTCAACCAGTGTGAGATGATAGGCACTTCACCAAAGAAGATATAAGAATGTCAGATAAGCACATGAAGAGGTACTCAACCTCAGTGGCCATTAAGAAAAAAAAAATGAAAATCTCAATGTGATAAAACCACACATCTATTTAGAACAGCTAAAAGCAAAACCGACACTGCCAAGGGCTGACAAGGATGTAGGACACTGGGAACTCTCACATATAACTAGTGAGACTGCAAAATTGTAAAGCTGTTGTGCAAAACAATTTGGCAGTTTCTCATAGTTAAATTTATATTTACCATATAACCCAGCAATTTCACCCAAAGATATTCATCCTAGAAAAGTGAAAATGTATATTCCTACAAAACCCTGAGTATCAGTGTTTACAGTAGCTCTATTCCTGATCGCTCAAAAATGGCAACAAATGTCCTTTAGGTGAATGGGTAAACAAACTGTGGTATATATACAATGTATATGCATATATGTATATACACTATATATACATATACACAAAGAAATACCACTCAGCAACAAAAAGAAACAAGCTGCTGATAAAGAAAACAAAATAGATGAAGCTTAATTGAAAAGAACTGATGGAAAAAAAGCTAGTCTCAAAAGGTAATATACTGGGTGGTACCATTTATATAATAGTTGAGAAAGGCAAAAGTATAGTACCAGAACACAGATCAGTGGTTACCAGGGTTTAAAGTGTGGGAAGGGTATCAGTGTGACTTCAAAGGGACAGCACAGGGAGTTATATGGCGATAGAACTGTTCTGCATCCTGAATGTGGTGGTGAGGGTTATATGAATCCATGCACCTGCCCTGCCACTCAGTCATGCCCCACTCTTGGCGACTCCATGGACTCTAGCCCTCCAGGCTCCTCTGTCCATGGGATTCTCCAGGCAAGAACACTGGAGTGGGTTGCCATTTCCTTCTCCAAGGCATCTTCCTGACCCAAAGATCAAACCTGAGTCTCCTACATTGGCAGGTGGATTCTTTACCTCTGCACCCCCTGGGAAGCCTATATGAATCTATCCCTGTGTTAAAACTCTTGGAATTGTACATATATGCCCAAACCGTACTCAGTTTGGGAAAAAAATTTTACTTGTCACACTGCAGTGAGAACTAAAAGGTGAGAGCATGTGGTAAACAGCCTTGAACAATGGCTGTACGTAGTAAGTCTACAACAAATGTTAGTTCAGTCCCCCAATTTTTTCTCCCTTTCAGCCAAGGCTAAGCCCCTTTCCAGTGGTCAATGTCCCCACGAGCTAGAATTTGTGTGCTTTTCCCAGTTCAGAATTGAAAAAGTCTGGTGGAGATTGCATCCTACCAGCGGTGACCCAGCTCTTCGCCACCATGTTTTAGTCTTTAGCTAGAGCAAAGACTCCGTTTAACAGGAACATTTATTTCTTAGATCAATGGGTGTTTTCAAAACAGGAAATGTCAAGAGCCAAGATAGAGATTTCATTCCTAGAGTAAAATGAAATATAGCCCATGTTCAGAAAATTGGAGACATGACCCTCTGTGTTAAATGCAAGGTATCAATATTATTACATTTTTGTTTTCAAAGCTGCTACAGTGTCATACACAGTTAATCTAGAAATTATCATTTATAGATTGTAACATTTTTAATGGAGGAAAGAGTCCTTGTATTTCTACTGACCATTGCTATTTATTTCTACCAGTTAAGTACCATAGACAAATAATGCTTTGCTTGTATTACAATGTAGGAACTATCTATTCAGGATCACTCTGTGCTAGCAGTTAGTATCAAGAGAAGAATAATGTGGGCTTAATATTTATTTTATGTTCTTCTGATACAAAGCAGAAGTATTTATCTTGATTTCTGGCAAAATCTCTGGTCCATATTCAAAAGAAACAATGCCAAATAATGCTTTCTTCTTATCCTCACAGAGGAAATTAAATTTTTCAAAGAATACTTCTCTCTGTCAAAATACACGTTGCTCTTAAGGATTAGGTACAGATATCATCAGATTATTTCCTTAAAGTTTAAATAAATCATTCCTTAAAATCCTGTAATAAATAACATACTTATTATCCAAGGAGTGATTTTGGATCCAGGGTTGCATTCTGAGCACCGTCTTACCTGCTTTACTCCAAATCTATTTTAGATAGTTTTATGCATTTGTTCTTGTCTCTAACAGGGTTCATCTGAACATTTGATATTTGCATTTTACAGAGTCAGTAAAAGATAATTATTCAATGCATATGCTTTCTAATTAAATGTGTGAAACTCCTAAATAGAAAACATAAATTAGTTTTAAGTGCATTATGAAAGACTTAAATTTATCTTTGGTTCATGGCACAGCAATGAGTTTTTTTTTGGTGCTGTTCTTGTGGTTTCATCTTCAGTGATTGTCACAGTCAAGTGGTGCCCATAGATTCCAGAAGGAAGTTTATCCCTATTTAATCCTCCTATATCTGAACAGAAGTCGCCCCAAACTGACCTTTATGTGACAGTCGCCTTTCATTATTGCATCTTGAGCTGAATGTTGTCAATAAAAATCACAGTTAAACCATGTTGATATTAACCAAGGGGACTGAAAGAGCCACTTTAGAGGCATAATATATTTGCCATTTTATCAGATGCTCTCTGAGACCCTGGTGAGTCATTAAAGTGGAATTCTGTTTATTCACTCTGACAGAATAAGAGTAGCACTGAATTCTGTCTAGACCAAGACCCTGAATTCTATTCCAAACCCAATTCTGAATTATTACAATTCTTTGATAATTCAAAACCAATTCTGAATTATTAATAATAATTTAATAAGACTGACCTTCAGGGGAATTTCTGGTAACATCTCTTCTTTTACCTTCTTGAGGCATTTTTGTGTTTTCCCAAATTTCTAGCACAATCTCAAATGACTGCTGGTCCCACCCCCCTTTGAATTAATTTACTTAGTACTGCTTTTTAAAGGAACATCTAAGTTCCTGATATGTTTTATCCTCATTCATCCCACTTGCCTCCATGAAAATCTTACTAGCTCTCATTCCAATCTCTTATTCCTCTGATTATATATATATATATATATATGTGTGTGTGTGTGTGTGTGTGTGTGTATGAATTTACATATACATATATGAGCATGGACTTTGCGGACCAGACCTGAGTTTGAAAATCAGATCTGCCACTGTGTCCTTGATCAAGTTACTACACCACTCTTAACTCAATGCTCTCAGCTATAAACGGATACAAGTAATAGTTACTTACTTCATAAGGTGGTTTTGAAGATTATATTAGATAATCCAAATGAAGCATTTAGCATAGTGCCTGACACAGCAAGCACTAAAAATAGTCATTGTCATCATCACCATACACTCTGTACTATAATTATTAGATTATATATATCACAGTAGAATTAAAATTGGTAAGGCAAGAAATGTATCTTGCTTACCATTGTTTTTCCCAGAACTTTAATGTGTGTCATGTAGTAGTTGATCAATAAAAAATTTATAAATCAATAACTGTATATGGTGGGTTTCCCTGGTGGCTCAGATGGTAAAGAACCTACCTGCAATGCAGGAGACCTGGATTTGATCCCTGGGCTGGAAAGATCCCCTGGAGAAGGGTATGGCAACCCACTCCAGTATTCTTGCCTGAAAAATCCCCACAGACAGAGGGGTCTGGCGGGCTACAGTCCATAGGGTTGCAAGGAGTTGAACACGACTGAGCGACTAAGCACAGCACTGCACAACTTTGTAAAAACCTTCCCCATCATCCCAACTCCCTAACTACTGATCAAGGCAGCTTGCTGCTGGTTCTTTTTGTTTTCCCTCTAAAGCAAGAGTTCTCAGTCTTCACTATGCATGAGAATCACCTGGGGAACTTTTATAGAAAGGATGTTTGGTTGCACCTGCCCCTCCTCTTGCCTCAGCCTCCCCAACATGGGTGTGGCTCAGGCACTTATAGTATGTAAAAAACAACAACAACAAAAACAGACCTAAGTGATTATCATAGGCACCCAAAGTTGAGAACCTTTGGATTCTAAAACGTTCAAACCCATTCAGACTAGCTTTTCAAGAACCAGAAATCCCAAACACAAAGCCTGAAGACACAAGACAGAAGAATAGACCAGCATGAATGAAATCTGACTGACCATGTCAGCCATCACTCAACTGTAGCCAATTATACTTTTTTGGGAATGGAGCCCAGTGTTGCAAGATATTCTAAGTCTTGAAGAGAAGCCACAGATCTGCAGTTTTATATGAACTTTCACAATGTAAAGAGCTGGCAACCAATTCAAACTTCTTTAAAATACTGTGTGGGCTGAACAAAACATGTCTTGTGCTGGATTCTGTTCATGGGCCAATGATTTGCAGTTTTTACTTTCTACCAACTGCTCTCCCATATCCTAAGAAACTCTTTCTATATTCTTCACCAAGTCTGTGTTAAATTCCTAGAAAGTTAAATTCCTTTTTCATCATTCATGAAATGATGAATGATGAAAATGATGTGTGCTCCGGGTATTATTTTGAACAAAACTGATTGGTATGATTGGCATAATTTTAAAAGGCAAACAATTCTGTGATTTACAGTATGAGATGCTCAATGCCTAAAACTTAAGAGCTACCGCCATCATAAACAATATCCCCCATTTACTAACATGCATTAATATTGGAAATATGCAAAGCTCTGTTGAGATGAGGCCCTTTGGAATACAGACAAGTGGCATGGTTCTTGCTCTATGGCACCATTCCATATACTTAGGGAGACTAAGACATACACCCATGGGATTTTAACATATATACAACACAAGCCATGTATTAATGGTGAGGGCCTGGGTAGACTGAGTTTCTACGCAGGAAGTAGTAGAACATCTCTCTGAAAAGCAAGTGGAGGCAGACTGTGGAATGCCTCAAATGGATGACAAATGAGTTAAGATTCCTAGAGTTGCTAGTGAGAAATTGGAGGGCTTTGAGTGTCTTTAATCTTTGTTGACTTTTTTTTCTTTTGTTTTGTCTTGTTTTTCAGTAGGAGAGTATTCAGAGCAGTGTTCAGAGGAACACACTGGTCTTAGATGAGACACCCTGGACAGTGGAGACCAGAGGAGGACATTCTGTTAGATGGTCAGTCAAGGATGCAGACACGAGTGGATGAGGGTCTGGCCTGAGTGGTGGCAGAGGGGTGGGAAGGAAAGGGCAGGTTCAAGTGATTTTAACCTTGACCTGATAAAAAGGAGGGCTAGCTATCATTCAGTAATCCCCCACAATGGGCTTTATCCTGTGATGAGCGCTTATCGTAAAGTGATTCCTTTTGCTTTACACAGAATATGACTGAAATTGGAGAGCATTTGAAGCGGATTTCACTATATAACCACAGTGTGGAATCTATCTTCTAGGGCTTTAGAGATCATCGGGCCCAACTCCCTCACTTTATTGATTGGACTTGACTTTTCTCAGTTATTTGCATACTTTGTAGCACAGCCGGAATAGAACCCAGATTTCTAATTTTTTATCCTTAGTGATCTTTTCTTTTCATCATGTTGCTTCTTCATCCTGAGCTCTAATATAAAAGAGTTATCAATCAGGCATTAGATTCAAGTAAAAGATGATGAAAGTGAACCGCTGAAAAAATGAAAGTGAACAGGTGATAAAACGTGGTGTAGAGTGTAATTTCAAAGGCACTCAGTGCAAACAAGGGGTTGGGTGGGGGGTGAGTCAGAAAAAGAAGTCTCTGCAACCATGATGTAAAGGTTATACAAAGAAGGAGATAAAGTCAGCAATGATATACAGTTAGCAGGAAAGCCTCATTCCCTTGATTAGTCCAGCACAGATGCTGAGATTAGGGAACATAAATGCATTGGAAGATGATAAAAGTGAAGAATCACCACTTTCAGAAGGTTGATGATGGGAAATCCCTGAGACTTGGTGGACAGTGAGGTGTCATTGGAGTTGGGTTTGGAGTGGCACCCACTCCGTGAGTTTCTATCCTACAACGATACTTTCTCTCCCAAAGAAAACATCATGGTATCGTGAGTTGACACAATGACATGTGGCAGTATCTACATGAGACGGATTGAGTTCAGTTTAGTTACTCAGTCAAGTCCGACTCTGCGACCCCATGGACTACAGCACGCTAGGCTTCCCTGTCCATCACCAATGCCCGGAGCTTGCTCAAACTCATGTCCATCAAGTTGGTGATGCCATCCAACCATCTCATCCTCTGTCATCCCCTTCTCCTCCTGCCTTCAATCTTTCCCTGCATCGGAGTCTTTTCAAATGAGTCAGTTCTTCACATCAGATGGCCAAAGTATTGGAATTTCGCCTTCAGCATCAGTCCTTCCAGGGAATATTCAAGACTGAGTTCCTTTAGTTTTGACTGGTTGGATCTCCTTGCAGTCCAAGGGACTCTCAAGAGTCTTCTCCAACACCATGGTTCAAAAGCATCAATTCTTTGGCGCTCAGCTTTCTTTATACTCCAACTCTCACATCCATACATGACTACTGGAAAAACCATAGCTTTAACTAGATGGACCTTGAGACAGATTATCTGGAAATTAAACTGAATAGAAGGTCAATGGGAACTGAACAGCTGGGCAAGTGGGCTTTGCCTCCTTTAGCCAGCCTTTTGGCTAGTATGCAGATGATCCCTGTGGCTGGGGCTCTGATTTGCAAATCTTTCTTCTATCTCAAACTACACCAAAAAGAAAAGCCAAATTATCCTCTCTGTCCTAAATTGCTCACTGTCAGCTTGTGTAATGAGAACTAAATAACAGGGGAGAAAATAGGAACAAGAATGTTTTCTATTCCTTCTCCCATTTAAGCTCAGAATACATTTGTTTCACGGATAAACGTCTACAGAGAAAGATTTGGGGAAGACACAGAAACCATAACACACTGATCAAGATGGATTCGGTAGGGAACAACAAGAAGGAGCTGTCTTCTTTACTGCCACTGCTGGGCAAACCTGCTCCATTGACTTGTCTTCCCCATCCCAGATGAAACTCAGGGCAGGTGCCATAGCTGTTGTACTCTCATAAATGTCATGAAAGTCCAGTGTCAACTGTCACTCAAGGTCCCCTCTTTCATCCTATTTAAAGCCTCCCTATTCCACTGCTCAGAGTAGTTCTGAGGGAGCAGTTCCTTCCTCCTACTGGCTTCTGGAAGTCCACTCTAGACAGGTTTTCTTTTGGGGTCTGGTCACTATTCAGGCAAGTCCATTCTTTTCAGGATGAGAGGCCAGTTCCTTTTGGCTGGGTACAGGCCTGGCTTCTGAGAAACCCACACCTTCGTCACATCTCTCTCCTAAAGCAGCTGGTCATTTCTCACCTTTAGAGGACAGACTTTAGTCATAAGCCAGGCTCTATATCACCCAGATGTGCAGGAAATGAGTGACAAACTCTTTAATTAGTTCTCCTAATACCGCCCACATTTGGCTAAAGGTGAAGAACAAGAGTTTCCTCCACACCAGGAAAGAAAAGTACAAAGAACACAGACACCTCTATCCCAAGAAACCTCCATGAGAGCCTTTGCAAACCCAATGAATAGTTGGCATTTTCACACACAGCCTGAAGGTGGGTAAAGGGCTAAAGCCAGCTGAACCAATTTCTCTGTATTTTACAGAGCATCTCACATTACACATGACATAGCACCCCACATCTAGGCAGTTAAGACATGGGAAAATGTGGAGAGTTTTTTTTTAAAGCTTAAAGTCCAGTTATATAAGGAAGCCAGCTCTTCCTACCTTCCCACCTCTTCCTTCCTGTTATTCACTACCCCACTGGTTTCATGACTCATGTGGTAAAAGTGAAAAATACACCCAATTAGATGCCCAAATGATTTTGACAGTGAGAGAGTCATCTCCTGGGTCATGGTAAAGAGCCAAATCAAGTTAGCTATACTCTTTTTTTTTTTTTCCAGATGATTTCCTCATTTAATTCAATCCACCCCCTTGGATAATTTTCCTAAATACATTCCCAGAAAGTTAATTAGGGTAGCGGTCTGACCTAAAGACTGTGAAGCACAAAAACTCTTGGCATTTCGAGGTCAGGATGATGATCAATTTCTTTTTGCATACCCTGTGCCAAGCTGTTCTCACTTTAATTTTTTAAACTCATGTGAAATTCAAAGAACACAGAGAGCTGTGTCATTTACACCTTGGGACATCATAAAAAGGCAGCTTCCTCAAAAAGAATATTGGCTGTTTTCCAAACTGCCAGAAAGCTTTTCATGGGATCTTTTAAACTATCCTCCTTTAATCCACAAAGAGGAATTAAATTTGGCTAAGGGTGAATCGACCACCCAAGAAATGAATTGCTTCTAACAGAGACAGTTCAAGGGAATCCTAAAGCTTCCCCATTTCAGGAAAGTGAAAAATAAAAATAAACCCCACCCACCCCATTTATCATGGAAGAGACATGAAGTAACTTGCAATATAGTGAAGAAAATTTTCTTTTTGGAGTCATATTGATGAACCGTGCATCTTTACAGAAATTGTTCAGGCAAACTTTATGCCCCCTTACAGAGTGTGAAAGTTGCCATCTGACATGAAGGGTATGATGATATTTTTAAACAGCTTTCTCTGTTTAAAAACAGACATAAATAAATGATGCTGGGGATATGGCCTGGTGAGAATTTCAATCTTGAAAAACTAATTATGAAATATTTCAAGTATGAAGCATACAAAATGATATCATAAACACTCATAAAGTACCACTCAGCTTTGCCAAATCTTAACATTTGGTCAAAATGGTTCAGATCTTTTTGAAAAATACAAAATACTTTAGAGTTGTGTTTCATTCCTTTTTCTTGTCACAGAGATAAACATGGTGCTGATTTTGGTGTTGTCATTCTCAGAAGTTTCCTTTTGAACAATCTGTATGCACCTCTAAACATATTTTGAAATATGGATATTATTATTTGAATATAGTGAAAATATTAGCTGCTCAGTCATGTCTGACTCTTTGAGACCCCATGGGCTGTAGGCCATCAGGCTCCTCTGTCCATGGAATTCTCCAGGCAACAATACTGGAGTGAGTTGACATTCCCTTCTCTAGGGGATCTTCCCGACCCAGGGATTGAACCTGGGCCTCCTGCATTGCTGCTGCTGCTGCTGCTAAGTCGCATCAGCCGTGTCCGACTGTGCGACCACATAGACGGCAGCCTACCAGACTCCTCCATCCCTGGGATTCTCCAGGCAAGAGTACTGGAGTGGGGTGCCATCGCCTTCTCCGTCCTGCATTGCAGGCAGATTCTTTATTGTCTGAACCACCAGGGAAGCCAGGGGTCTTATTATTATTCGAGTATGGTGAAGCCAACGTATTAGAAGACAAGTGCCATGAAAAGACAGTTTGTTATATTCACAGCTCCCAAGAGAAAAGGGGCCTGTGAGGAAGCACCAGGGTTGGTCATGTGGCAAAGGGAGCTGGGGGGAAACAGGCAAGAGCTTTTATTGTGGCTTCCAAGGGGAAAAAAAAGCAAACAGGGTAAACAGGTTTAGGATTGGCTAGTTTAAATAACTTCAGGGACTCTGCAGTGTAGGAGATTCCCTAGGGTGATTAGCGTAGAGAAACAGAGGCTTAGAGTGTAAGGGCCCCTTAAAGGAAGTGGTGTGTGTTGGAGGCAGGCAGGCGGCAAGGGGGTGGATTAGTTGGTTTGCATAAGAAACACACACTCTGAGGCCAGTTGTTTGCTGTCTCTAGGAATTAGCTCTGGGAGGAGCAGTCCCTCCAGAATCAACAAACCACAAGATGTCAAACATCAAAAATACAGAATGAAAAAAACACGATTCATACAAAACAATAAACTGTTTTATTTTGCATGTTGTTAACCTTTATGAAAATCATATCATACTGTACATATTGCACATATAATTCACTTCTTTTTTTCTCAACATTCTGTTTTCGGAATTTATCCAGATTTTTTTTTCCTTTTTTTTTAACTTTACAATATTGTATTGGTTTTGCCATACATTGACAGATTTTTGAATGCAGCTCCAGCTAGTTTGTTCCTTTTCACTGCTTTGTAATCTGGCGTTGTGTCAGTATATCACAAATGATTATCATATATTCATTCTCTTGTTTATGAGCATTTGTCTCCAGTTTTTTTTTTTTTTTTTTGCAAATGATGTGGCAGTGGTTAATCTTTTACCTGTCTCCAGGTGCATATGTGGCCAGGAGACATGAAATAACTGGATCCAAAGGCACTTGTTTCTTTGACTTTAATATGTTTTGCCTAGTGGCTACTGAAAGTACTCATAGCAAATTATCCTTCCATCAAGAGTGTAGAAAATGTCCTAATATTCCACTGCCTCACCAGCACTGCTACTGTGAAGTATTCCTTATAGTGTTTGTCAATATGATGGTATTTAAAGGCATCTAATTATTGTTTAAATTTGCATTTTCTTAATTACTAGTGAAGTTGAGCATCTTTTCATATGCTTATTGGCCATTTGCATTTTCTCTTATATGAATTGTCTGTTCTTATCTTTTGCCAATTTTTCTACTGGGTTGTGTGTATTTTTCTCATTATTTTGCAAAGTTCTTTGTATTTTGGATGCTAACCCTTGTTAGTTGTATGTGTTGCAAGTATCTTTATTTTTGTTTTTGAGAAATTTTAAGTTTACTATAGTCAAATCTATTAGCTCTACAATTTTGGTGTGCAATTTTTGTATCTTTTTAAAAGACAATTTTCTCAATAGAATGTTACATTTTATTTAAAAGTTTTAAAGTATTGATTTTTCCCATTTAGATTTTTAATAAACTTGGAACTGAGACTTTAATATGATAATAAAGGTTTTATTTTTATCCACAAGGATAATCAATAGTTTAAGCATTTATTGATTAATCCACATCTTCCTCCATAGATTTTTAATGCTACTCTCTCACGTGCCATTTTCTTTTGTTTAACGGTCTACTTCTGTATTTGTTTTCTTTTCCACTGGTCTACTATTTAATCTCTGTCAATACCACAGCATTTTAATCACTATAGTTTTATAAAAATCGTATCACCTATTATGCCAATTCTCCCAATCTTGTTTTACTTCTTCAAAATTGTTTTGGCTATTCTTCAAAACTGCTCTTCTATGTGAATATTAACCAGCTAGTCAATTTCCATTCACATGTATCAAAAGAAACAACAAAAACTATTATGTCTTATATGGGTCTTACACTTAATTTCTGTGTTAATGTGGATAAAACTGATATTTTTACAACAGTGTGATTCCCTTAAACATAAGTTTTATGGCCATTGATAGTGATATACTTTAAAATAATATAAGAATGAAAATTAAGTGTGTTAATTATACAGCCACCTACCCAACCAGACCTTCTTATTAGTTCTACTACTGATCTCTCAGGTTAGAGTTTGCTTTATAGACAATTGTGTTATCTATAGACAATGACAGTTTTTCATCAATAATCTTAATATATCTTTTTCTTTTTTTTTTATCTCACTGTATAGTCTAGGGCACCTAGTACAATACTGAGTGGAAGATGCAACAGCAGGCATCCTTGCCTCATTTCTAATTTTAAAAGGAATGTGTCTAGTATTTCATCACTGGGTATGATGTATTTATTGTAGTGGTAGATAGATTTTACTCCTTATCTGATTAAGAATATTCTCCCTTTTTCTTGTATGTCAAAATGTTTTATCATGAATGGACTTGGTCAATATTTTTGTAGTGTTCCTTATTAAATAGTGAGTTTTCCAACCATTATAAACCTACCTATTCAATAAGGAGTACTAATTTCTTTGTTCACTATTCCTTGTTTTTGAGCCTTCCTACTGGATTAAATTATTTTCTAAGGGAATTTTTTTGCTAAAACTTTGTTAAGGGCGCATTAAACTTTTCTAAAAGTCTTTTTATTTTACCCTCACATTTGAATGACTACTTCTGGGAACGGGACTCTAAACTGGCAGTTATTTTCTCTAATAATTTTGAAGATATTTTTACCAAGCTTTCTAATTGTATTTTTTTTCCTTTGAAGATAATGACTTTTTTTATCCTGTTTGCATTTTTAAAAAATTCTTTTTTGGCTCTACAGTTTTAATTCACAGGTATCTGACAATGGATTTATCTGTTTCCCTTCCTGAGACTTGTTGAGGTTTCTGAATCTGAGCATTTATGTCTTTCATAAATTATGGAAATTCTCCAGATGTTATTTCATTGAAAATTGATGTTCTCCACTTTCTTTCTAGAAAGCACATATGATAGATAGGTAGATAGATAGGTAGGTAGACAGACAATGACACACATAAATAAATCTTTGCATTCCAACTTCCATATTTCATCTCATGGACTCAAAACACAAATGTTTTGTCTACCAAGTCCAGATACCCCTCTCCCAACTCCTTTCCTCTATCCCCTCCTCCCCCTGACACCCTCAGAATACACTGACTTCAATTTACCTTCTTGGAATTCTGTTTGCATTCATGACTCCAGTTTCCATCTGGTATTCAGTTATTTTACTCTAGGTCCCTAGAAATTTCTTATACTTTTTTATAAGCTCAGTTATGCAACTGAAACAATATTGGCTATGTTTTACATAAGACTTCTGGGTGATCTTTAGTGGATCTAATTTATAGCCTTTCGGAGATAGAAGACTTTAAATTTCAATAAGATTTAATTTTATTAATTAGTTTGAACCACTTAATACAGGAATAGACATTGAAAGTTTTAGAATATGTGCTTGATACTAAAGTTGAATAAAAAAGAACTATCTAGTTGACTCATTATCAAATAAATCCAATTATACACGGTTTCACTCTTTGCATGTCTTACTAACTAGTATTTACCTTAGTATTTCAACTCCCTTGAAGTTTAAGACTAAGTAGTTTAAAGCAATTTTATTCTTTGCTTTTACCAGTTTGTTTTCATAATTTTTCGTCTTGTAATAAATAGGAACAAAAGGAAGTTGTCTATTTTAACTAAGATTAAGTGAGTACATTCGGAGAAGGCAATGGCACCCCACTCCAGTACTCTTGCCTGGAAAATCCCATGGACAGAGGAGCCTGGTAGGCTACAGTCCATGGGGTCGCTAAGAGTCGGACACGACTGAGCGACTTCACTTTCATTTTTCCCTTTCATGCACTGGAGAAGGAAATGGCAATCCACTCCAGTATTCTTGCCTGGAGAATCCCAGGGACGGCGGAGCCTGATGGGCTGCCGTCTATGGGGTCGCACAGAGTCAGACACGACTGAAGCGACTTAGCAGCAGCAGCAGCAGCAAGTGAGTACATTAAGAGAATATGAACTGACCTTGGTTCTTTTCAGATGAGCATTCAGTAAGTTACATTGTTCCAGAACCATTACACTCAATCCTAAATTAGATAAAATACTTTCATAGCGATTATGCTTTTAGCATCAATATGATCTGATAGTTTTGAGACCCAAGCTCAAGCTCACACACTCCTTCCAACCTTCCTCATATATATTTATTTATGTACTATGGGAATTTTACATTTTAATCTTTGTATAATATTTACAGTTGTTACATCAACTATAAATGTATCCCACATCTGTCTTCTTGTGATTCCAAGGCTTCTATTTTTTGCCTTCCCATGTATATAAAATCTTCCAAAGCATAAACAGTACGCAGAATTCTCTCTCATGATTCCTCACCCTGGAACTGGTGAGGACATGGCAATGAAAGGCAAACAAGCAAAGTGGAAGAAAAGAACTGCTTGCCTGAACAATAACTTTCTGAAACAGGAATTTCACTAATAACAATTTTAAAAAATATGAGACTAATGTAAAGAAGGTTTGTGAAACTATTCAAGTCCATACTGAATTCCCACTAACAGACTGCCTTGCAGAAGGAAGGATTATAGTAGGGGAAAAACCAAATCCCTATTAACCAATTGCAAAGCAAGGAAAGTGAGAGGGAGCAGAAATAGTATTCTTGTTGTAGATTCCCAAAGGGTCACTTGTAATTCTACCCTCAAGCCTAGAACTCTCAGACTTCAATCGCCATTCAAGAAACATTTTTCTGAATATGTGTCATACACCATTCACTGTTCCAGGCATTTGGTATACAGCAGTAGGCAAATCAGACAAAAATCCCTGCCCTCACAGAGCTTGCATTCTAGTTTTGGGTAAAAGATAAGTAAGTATATTAATATATAAGTAGATAAATAAATAGAAGATTAAACATATCAGAAGTACTATGAAGAAAGCTAAGGCTAACGGTCTAAGTTGGGGAAGCTGTCATTTTAAATAGGGTAGTTAGGGAAAGCTTTACTGAGAAAGTGACATTTGAGCAAGCAGCTGGCTGAAGGAGCAAGCCAAAAAATATGAGAGAAGAATTCTCCAGGAAGAGAGAATTGCAAATGCAGAAATATTAGGCAAGAAGGAACCTAGCCTGTACAAAGAATAGTAAGAGATTACTGTGAAGAGAATGAAATAATCAGTGGTGTGAGGGGTCAAAATCAAAGTAGAGGATCTATGGGAAAGGAGAGTGGGAAGATCTTGTAGGATCCTGAAGGCCATTATATACAATCTGTTTTGTTTTGTTTGTTTGTTTGTTTCCTGACTGAGATGAGAAGCCATTGGAAGGAATATTGAGGCAAGCATGAGACAAATTTTTCCATCAGAAGGAAATGGCAAAAGCTGAAGATGGATGAGGTTAAGATTTTTCTAAGATGGGAGAAATTAAGGCATGTTGGTATACTGATGGGCAGGATCCAATAAAGAAGAAAAAGTAGGTGAATGAAATGTATGAAAAAAAGGGAGAAACTGTAGTGGCTACCTTCACAAGGCAAGGAAAAAGATATGGTGTGGATCAGAGGAGCTGTTTTTTAGTCAGGACCCTGGACAGCTCACCCATAGTAACAGGAAGTGGGGCAGGGGGTATAAGCCCAGGTGCAGGCGAGAGGTTAGCTGGGAGCCATGTGAGAGCATGAGGACATTCTCTTCTACTGGTTTCATTTTTTTCTGAAGTAAGAAAAGTCAGCTGAGGACAACAGGGAGGAGGTATTAAGAGTTGGAATAGAGAAAAAGGAGACTCACATAGGGCTAGAGGAGGCAACATGGAGTAGTGATGAACAGAAGGCTCATATCCTAACTCTGCCACATATTAGCCACCTGACTGACCCTGGGTAAGTTTTTAACCCTTCCTAAACCTCAGTTTCCTCTTATGCAAAAGAGGGATAACAATAGTGCCCATATCACTGATTTGTGATATGGGTGAAAAGAGATCATGGAGAAGCAATTATAACCATTACTAAATGGCAAGCACATAGTATGCAATGGCTGTTATCTGCTGTTATACCTTAGGCACTCAATGACTAATCTATGAATGGATAGGTTGTGATATTTTATGTCCACTCTCTTTTCAGGAGGTTTGTTCTCACCAAGCTTCGAGTCATCCCAAAAGGAGCCTTTTCAGGATTTGGAGACCTGGAGAAAATGTATGTACCTGAGGAATGTGTGGGTGCTTTGAATGGCTATAGGCAGCAACCCCAGATCACATCTAGCATGATTCTTTATGCTTAGGAACTAGAATGACACTACCAAGCAAAGGTTTTGCACCTTGTCCAATTGTGTTTCCTTTCCATACTTCCTAAACTTGTGGAATCTTTCAGCATGTGGCCACTGAAATAGGCATAAGGTCAACCCAAAAAATTCTCTTTTTTGGTGCAAAATTTGGCTTCCCTGGTGGCTCAGATGGTAAAGAATCTGCCTGCAATGCAGGAGACACGGGTTTGATCCCTGGGTGGGGAAGATCCCCTGGAGAAGGGAATGGCATCCACTCCAGTGGATTCTTACCTGGAGAATCCCATGGACAGAGGAGCTTGGCAGGCTACAGTCCATGGGGCTGCAAAGAGTCAGACTGGGCTACTAACACTTTCACTTTCTTTCTTTTGTTCCCCAAGTACCTGTGAGTGTAATTTTTATAAACCAAAGCCTATTTTCTCTGCTGACATCCATTCTTTTTAAAGACACTTTCTATTATTTTGGATTAATTTTTAATTGACAGCAGGGACTAACATTTGGGCTTTATAGATTTTGTGGACTTCTTGTCCCTAAGCCATGCTGACAAGTGGTAAATGACAGATAAACATTCAGAAGTATTGGGAAAGGTTAGAGCACTGAAGGCAATTTCCTTTGAAAAGAGAAGACTTTGTTCATGTAAATATTTGCTTTTTTTTTTTAAGATCTTCAACATTTGAGTTTTATTGGGCTAGCTTAATGTATGGGTTTCCCCAAATAAGCTTCACTCAAAGTGGGGTACAAAGTAATAAAAAAAAACAAAAACCAGCAAAGTCTTTCATGCTTATGGTAACTCACTCTGCTTCTGAAGGTATTTGATCCCATCCCCCAGGCTTTAAGAAATGGAAAAAGTATTTTTCACCATAGTAGCAGCCAGAATCCAGAACTCAAGTGCCAGTAGGTACACCAATAGATTTGATGGATTACACAGAAGAGAACTTTTTTTCATTATAAGAATAAGCAACACCCCTCCCTCAGTTATAGATGTTTTTCCTTCTTTAAGCCAGTCAATTTTTATCTTGATTCTTTCACCTGCCTTTTAGAAAGAACACTTGCCCAGGTCTGAGGAAGTGAGAAAGAAATCCATTAATGAAAGAAACACAAAGCAGAGAGAGGAGCAACGTGTTTCAGTGGTTAAGTCACTTGCTTAGAAGAGGTTGGTCAGAGTCCTATGTTTGAGTGTTGGTTTTAATATAAACTTAACTGTGTCACCTTAATTAAATCAGTTTATCTCTGAGAGCTGTGATTTCCTCATCTGTATTTCAAGGGAGGTGTTTTTATAGTGGGGGATGGCTTATGTGATCTACATGCAAGCGTCTCCCTGTTGGACGGGAGCCCAGTTTAAGACCTGTGGTCTTCAGGGTTTACTTTCTTGAAGACATTCAACATGCACAGGAATTGCAGGATGGGGCACTCATCTGAGCAGAGTTCACCAAGGAAAACAGGAAAGGAATAGTGTAGGAGAGCTTTTGGCTCAACGTGTATTCCTGGATGGATCAGCCATTACCCTGCCTGGAATTAACAGAGATTTGATGATGATTGGGTAGGTCTTGCCCCTTCAACCAGTCTGTAAAATTGCATAGAAATCATTCTAAAGACAGCAATACCAGGTACAAATAATTCACCTTAATATAATTAAATCCAGAAAATGTGAATGACCCCTCACTGGGTGCTCAGCCTCCCATGAGAACTTCCTCTGGTGACAGAGGGTTGATCCGAGCTGGCATAGCAATAATCCCAGAGACAGAGCAGCTGGTTTTGAAACTCAGCTTGCTCAGTCACAGGATGTCCATTTCTACCACATGCTTTTATGAATCAGCCTGTACCAACACAGATGCCAAAAAAAAAAATTAATCTTATTTTTGCAGTACTTTTCATGTCCTAAAGAAAGCATTCCTGAGTAGAGGAGCCAGCACTGAACTGAACTCTGAACAGATGATTTGTACCCTTCCAGCCCTATGTTCACCTTCATCTTTTGTCTCACCTCCTCTTCTTGGTCCCTGATGAGTTCAGATCAGAGCTTTCCAGATCTCTCTTCTTCATTTATTTTATTCTTCCAGTTTTTAACCAGTTTCTTGAACTTAATAACTACTGGCTTCCTTTGCAATATCTCCCTCTCCACAAATCACAAAATCCCTTTCATTCATTCTGCACATGTGGCCTAGTTTCATGTACGCTTATTAAAAAGAAGAGGGAAAAGCTTTCTGGATAAATTCTGCCTTCTTTCTCTTCCCCCTTCCTATCTCTTCCTCATCACTACCACTCTTCTGAAAAAGCAGCCTGCATTCTGTTCAGCCTTTCCGTTCAGTCTCTCCTCACTCCTGTCCAATTGTTATTTGACCACAAATTCTCTAACACTGTTAAATTATTCTATCAAAGGTCCCAATAACACCAAAACTGCCAGAACTGATGACTTCTACTTTGTCCTCTTAGCACTTAACCGACAGGTAGCTTCTGATTACACTGACCATTCACGCCATCCTTCTCACTACTCTTTCTCCTTTTGCTTCAGTGACACCTCACACTTCTGCCGGCCTGCTGAACACCCCAGACTACTCCACAACCAGTTCTGTCTCCTTTCTTATTCCTCAGCTGCCCCTCAAAAGTTCAGGTTTCCGGGGCCCCATTTTTTGGCCAGTTTCCTTCTTTATACTCACACCTTCAAATCATTATTTATCAAATAATGTCTTACTACCGGGACTCCTAAATCTGCATCTGCCTAAATTCACCTCTCCTCTGAGGCCGTAATTCTTGCTTTGAAATGGAGAGATTCCTCAATATCTACCCCTAAGTGAACTGCGAATGCCTCATATCCAGACAAACTCTTTATCTTTATCCTTAAATTTCTGATCTTCTCCTAGTGCCCAGTGGATAACATCACCATCTGCCCAGATTCCCAAGCAAGAAAATCCCGTAACTCACATGCCTTCTCTCTCCCTGCTATGCAGGTACTCTTCCAGTCCTATTGACCACCCCTCACAAATAACCTCTGGAGCCCTATTCTCTCATCTTATTCCTGCAGCTATGAGTTTCAAAGTCACTTGCACAGCCTACTGAATAAGGCTACTCTGTCCCAGGTCCAGCCTCCCACCACTCTGCTTCCAGATCTGTCTTGCTCAAAGTCCCTTGCAGAAGAACTTCTAAAAACCATAAGCCTCTGACACAGAAATCAAAGCTCATATCTCCCACCATACACAGTGTAGCCCACACTTTCAGGCAGGAAGATTTGCCATTTCCCAAGCACTGCCATTTCCAGATATCATACTGCTTATTTAGAATGTGATGACTGGTTCATTGGATAATGTCTGGCACATAGAGAGACCAAAAAATAGGTACAGGTAAATGTATAAATGAACAAGTGAACAAATATATTTTCACTGCTCTTGTGTAGATGCTGTCCTTCTACCTAAAATTGCACTTGGTAGAATCCTGCCTGTCCTCCAGGAGCTGGATCAAATGTTTACTCCCGTCCTCAGTGTAGAGTAGAGCCTTTCCAGAACTCTCCCAGTGCTTCCAAATCATAATCTTGTGCTTGTAATAGCAACAGCATATTTATCAGATGGTATTCAGAATTTACAGGTTTCTTCCACATCCCTGAATTGCTATTTAAGAGCAAAGCCAGAGTGTAACTTAACTTTGTATTAAGTACAACACCAAGTCGTGTTGTTTTTAATTTCCTGATTATACTTCTGACCTGTCTACCCATCTCCTTCTCCAGCTACCATTGTCTGTCTTTCCCTGGAAAACTGTACCAGGCTTCTTCTTGTGCTGTCCCATTTATCTTCTACATGACAACCAGAGTGATATTTTCTAAATTTATACCTAATCATGTGTATCTCTGTACACACACACACACACACACACACACACACACACACACACACACACACACTACATACCTTACTGCTGCTCTGAACATAAAAAAGAAATTGACATGAAAGCAACCTAGATGTCCATTGACAGAAATTAACATGAAAGCAACCTAGATGTCCATCAACGGATGAATGGATGAAGAAGTTGTGGTACACAAACACCAAAGAAATATTACTCATCCCTAAAAAGGAACACATTTGACTCAGTTCTAATGAGGTGGATGAACCGAGAGCCTATTATACAGACTGAAGTAACTCAGAAAGACAAAAATAAGCATCATATACTAACGCATATGTATGGAATCTAGAAAGATGGTACTGATGAACCGATCTGCAGGGCAGCAATGGAGACACAGACATAGAGAACAGACTTGTGGACACAGTGGGGGAAGGAGAGGGTGGGACGAATTGAGAGAGTAGCATGGAGACATATACATTACCATATGTAAAATTAGATAGCCAGTGGAAACGTGCCATATGACACAGGGAGCTCAAATTCAGTGTTCTGTGACAATCTAGAGGGGTGGGAGGTGGGAGGGAGGCTCAAGAGGGAGGGGACATATGTATAACTATGGCTGATTCATGTTACTATATGGCAGAAACCAACACAATAATGTAAAGTAATTATCCTCCAATTAAAAATAAATAAATTTAAATTTTAAAAAGAGAGAGAAAAGCAACTAGAATAGACCTTTCACATTTTCTCCTTTGCTCTGCTATCCCCTTCTCAGTTCAGTTCAGTGTACCATGCTACACTGCCCACCATGGGCCTTGCCTGGCACGTGCTATTCCTTCTGACAAGAATTTCTTTCTACCCTGTCCTCTTAATTCAGTCAGTTCGTCCTTCTGCTTCAGATTCCCACACCAGTGTTATTTGCCTTAGAAGGCCTTCCCTGATCTCCTCAACCAGGACAAAGCCTTCCTACTAATGTAAAACACCCTCCTATCACTAGTCTCTATGTGGTGGCTGTCACTTTAGCACTCTTGCACTTTTTTATGCCATAGTTTAATTAATCTCTGACTCCCCTAAGCTCTATGAGCACAAGGATAAGACTGCTTTCACCCATTACTGGATCCATAGTGTCTCATACAGTCAGGTACCTACAATAAATGTCTGATAAATGAATGAATAAAAATGACAAATATAATTAGTTGGAGAAAGAAACTACCTAGATCCAAAAAGATACTAATGGAATGACAGGAATGATAGGATAAATAATAGGAATATTTATCATAGGAATGATAATATTAAAAAAAAAAAAGGAGTTGATAGACATGTCAACACTGGCTGAGACTCTACTATGATCCAGGCATTTGTATAGCTATAGTTTAAAATATGACCCAGGACAAAAACACACAAGATAATATGTGCAAAATAAGTGATACAAACATTGAATTTGTTTGGGCTCTTTCTGTTGTGTGAGGTCAAAAAAAATAACCTCAAACTGGTTTAAGGAAAAGAAGGGAGTTTAATGGCTCATTTAACTTGACATTCAGCAAGAAGGAATGACTTTAGAAACAGCTCTATTCAGGTTCAGTGTCCTTAGGACTCAGCTTCTCCCCCTCTCTCTGGTCTATGGTCATTCCAACCGTGAGCCCCACCCTTGGTGGGAATAAAGCAGTAGCAGTCCTGCCTTCAGACACTGTCTCGGGTTCTATTCAGGGTGAAAGCCCTGCCCTTTTTCCTGCTCAATCCCACAAAAGTCTTCAGATTTAAGTCTGACTTGCTTAAATCACACAACCATCCCTGGACCAACCACAGCAGCTAAGAGAATGTGATGTTCAAATTGGCTGTGACTTGAGTAATGGGCTCCATTCCTAGAGCTGAAAATATCTACCCCAGCCATGGGGATTTGAAAGTGAGGAGGGAGATTCACAAACAAAACTGAGTCTATTGTTGGGGGAAAAAGAAAAAAAAAAGTGAAGACTAGATCCTGGTAGTTGAGCAAACCATGAATGTCAAAAAAGAAAATTAGTCCTCTTCTTGTGGTAAAGAGAGAAGGCTCTGTAGCCCAGATGGTTGGGGATTTGCTAAGTTTGATTTGTCCCCCTTCCACCTCCTAGAATAACTGAAAGAATCCAGTATTAAGTGTTAGTCGCTCAGTCGTGCCCGACTCTTTGTGACCCCATGAACTACAACCCACCAGGCTCCTCTGTCCATGAGATTTTCCAGGCAAGGATACTGGAGTGGGTTGCCATTTCCTTCTCCAGGGGATCTTCCCAACCCAGGGATCGAACCCGGGTCTCCTGCACTGCAGGGAAATGCTTTACTGACTGAGCTACTCTGCCCTAATCTGTGCTAATCCATGCGTTCATCAATCCAGCTTAACCCACCCCTTCTGCTTCTTCTATAAGAAGTCAAGAGGGAACCAAGTCTTTTGGCAGAAGTGGAGCAGGAGCTTCTCCAGTAGAAGTGAACTGATCACTGTCACACCTTAGTTTTTTTCATCAGCATCACTATCTCAAACCTCCTGACTCTTTACTGCTTTGGGACTGGCTGGGGGAAAAGGAAATCATTAAGCTCTCTGCAGTGTGAAGTGGCTTTGCAAAGTGCACTGTAAACTGTTTACATTGTTTTTAATTACTTTGGAACCATATGTCAGCTTGGTATAAAGTGTGAAGATTACACTAAGTAGGGGTGGGAGGAGGAGGTGACAATGGGGTGATTTATGGTAACCAGAAAAATTATGTATGAAAATGAGTGTAATTTAAAAACACATCTATGTGGTATAACACTAGAGGGGGAAGAAAAGCCAGAGTATAACAAAATATCTTTGAAAATAGGAGCATGATGAATATGTAAATGAGACCAATCAACATCAGCTGAGATATGGTATATGCAGATGAGACAGCAATGAGCCAAAATGTGAAATAGCTCCCAAACCATAAATATGAACCATATAAAATTCATGTGAAATATTCATCATAACATAAGGACAAAAAATATAATCAAGTGATTTATTTGCATATAAAAATGAGAATACTAGTCTGACACTCCAGCCTCCACTCCCAGATCACTGGGGGAAGAAAAGTTAACAGAGGGACTTTTAGAGGGAGAGATTTATTGAATGAAAACTGTTGCAAGCACACTAAAAAAGCTGAAGATCCTTCCAATTCTATATTCCTCAGACTCACTCAGCACAGATAAAGAGAAAGGGGCAAAGTCAGGTAACTAAAATACTAATGACACTGGGGCTAGAAAATTTGGGTTCCAATCTTCTTTGCCTCCCTAAGCACCTCCTTGTTAGATAACTTAGGCCTCTTCTTACTCTGACCTTCTGTGATTCTAAGAGTTAATGAGCAAAGAAGCTTTGAGTTCCACTTACTGAAATAAAGCAAGAAGGAAAGATTGATGATTCTACACGCTCCTGGTAAGAAACTGGTGGCCAGTGTTGGAGTGGCTGGACCTCTGAATAGGAAGAGGGAATCTGAATCCCAGGGCAAAAAAAAAAAAAAAAGTGATCATGAGGTTCAGGTTGGACTGCACTTTATAATCCCCCGGGGAACGTTTAAAGTAATCTACAAACTTAACTGTCACTTACAGGGACTTTTCATTCTATTTTTCTAGGGTGGGGCCAAGCACTGATCATTTTTTAAAACTCCCTTGACGATTTTAATATACATCCACAGTTGAAACCCACTGAGATGGATGATAGTTAAGTCTGAATCCAATTTGTAGAAAGAGTGCTCATCACAAATGTATAGTGTGTCTACGTGGTGTGGCTGAAGGAGAATCAACAAAGGGGAGATGGCAGGAGATAAGGTCAGAGAAGAACCTGGAATAAGGTCATGAAGAAACTTGTAGGCCATGAGGACAAGTTTGAGTGTCACAGGGAGTGTGATGGAAATTATATGGGCTATTTTGAGCAACTAAATAAAACCATCTGACTTAGATTTTTCAAAATCCATTTATGTTCACAGGTTTTGATTTACTAATATTTTGTTAAGAATTTTTGTGTCTGTACTTGTAGAGATGTTAGTCTGTATATTTCTTTTCTTGTAATTGCTTTTTTTGGCTTTGTTTTAGTGATGCTACAGAATGAGTTGGGAAATGATCCCTCATCCTCTATATCTTGAAAGAGTTGATTACAATAAGGAAAGAATAATTTTTTTTTCCACAGATGGTGGTGAATCAACTTGGTATTCATATGGGGAAAAAAAAAAATACAACTCAACCCTTACCTGATGTCATACACAAAATTTATCTCTAAACAGATCACAGTCTTAAATGTAAAAGCTAAAACTTCAAAACTTTTGACTTCATCAAAATAAAATCTCTGCTCTTCAAAAGTACAGCTATCAGGAAAATGAAAAACCAAGCCACAGGCAGGGACTAAAGTATTTCCAAAACACGCTCTGGAAAAGGACTTGTAAAAAGAAGATATAAAGAACTCTTAAAAGGGAAAAACAAGTAGATGAACAATCTAATTAAAAATAGGCCAAAGATCTGAACAGCTACTTAGCAAAAGAAGATGTAGAAATGAACAATAAGCACATGAAATGATGTTCAACATCAGTGGTCATTACAGATATGCAATGTAAAACCTTAAATACCATTGCATACTCACTAGAACGGCTAGAATTAAAGACTGATAGAGCAGGCACGGGTGAAGCTGTGGAGTAAATGGAATGATCCAGTGTATCTGGTAAGACTGCAAAATAGTACAACCATTTTGGGAAACAGTTTGACAGCTTCTTATAAACTATTTATCCAAAAGAAGTGAAAACATATGTCCACTCAAAGCCTTGGTCAAGAATATTCAAAACAGATTTGTTCATAATAGCCCAAAACTAAAAACAATTCAAATACTCATCACCAGGTTACTGGAAAAACAAATTGTGTTCTATTCCCACAACAGAGTATGAATAAGTAATAAATAAAAAGGAATAAGCTACTAACGCAATGACATGGCTGGGTCTCAGGCATTATACTAAGGCAAAGAAGCCAAACCTAAGAGAATATACCTTACATCAAATAATTTTATTTATATAAAACTTGAAGAAATAATACACCCAATCTATGGTGACAGGAAGCAAGCACATCAGTACTTGCTGAGGCCAAGGGTGATGGTGGGGATTGTCTGGGAAGGGCCACCAAAGAAATTTTCAGGCTGGTGAACATGTTCTATATCTTGACTAAGGTGGCTGTTACAAAATACATGAATTTGCAAAAACTCCTCAAACAGCTGAAATGAGCACATAGAATTATTTAAGTTACACTTCAATAAAGTTGATTTTCTAAAACCAACAATTTCTCAGTACCTATTTAGGGCCAGGTGTTTCAAATACCACATCTCAGTGAATCTGCACTTTACAAACAGGGAAACTGACATTCAGAAAAGGCAAGCAATCAACCAGCCTCAGAGTTCTTTTGTGGTGAAGCTAGAATTTGAACCCAAGGTAATCTGGCCCTTTCTGCTACACAAGGCTTCCTTTTTGTTGGGTGTCTACCTTTTCCCAGAATCATTCTACCTTACTAAAGTAACAAGTGACAAAGGAGAGGATTAAGGCTGTAAAAGCTTCCTGTGATGTCATTTAAACTTAGAAGAGAGGATTTCTACTGCAAGAGAGACACAAGAGTGCCTAAGCACTTGAAATTGCCATAAACTAGAACCTAGAGTCACTTTCTACTGGGACAGTTATAGAGGAGAAGGAACCTCTTCTTGGAGCATTTTCTTCACCTTCAAGTTTCCACATGCCAACTCATTTCTGGGTAAAGATCCTGCTGAGACTGGCTTTAGTTCACGCTTCTGCAAACCCAGCTGCCTGTTAAGTTACAAATTAACTTAGTCAGTGAGTTAGTGTCTAAAAGGTGAAAGTCCTTATCTCATTTCCTGTTCTCCATAAATATTCTGAAAGTAAGTATTTTTGTTGTATTTACTGCTTCAACCAAGAACACAAGAAGCCCTTTTCTTGTCACTTTCAGGGTTGGTGTGGTTTTAATGTTTCCATTAAGTCTCCTTATTTTCAACTGTTTCTAGATGGGGCCTCAAAATAGACTCTACAGTATCTAATAGCTGCCCAGATCAGAAAGAGAATAATTTATTACCTTTGTATTTATAAGTTTGGCTTTGTTTTGTCTTTTTGCTAGTTTGTGTTCACTTGGATTTCTTTCTATGTGTTCAGGGTGAAGAGGAGTCTGATAAGGGAAACAAGAGTTCCTGAGATCTAGTCATTTTATGGATGCCCTTTATATTCATTATAACCATCCACATCTCAGTCCTTTTTGCTTTATCCATGAAGGTAGTGTAGGGTTTCCCTTGCTGGAAGGGATTCCAAAGAAGGGAATACTGAAAGAACATATTCATAGATGAGAGCCCTGTTGTCTTAACTGGTTCAGGCTGCTGTAATACTGAATACAATACTGCACTAGGTGACTTAAACAACGAATATTTAAATCTCACAGTTCTTTGAGTCCAAGATTAGATGCCAGACTGGGCAGGTTCTGGTGTGAACCTACCCCTGCTTTTGCTCTGTATCACCACATGGTTAAGAGAGAGCTCTGGTCTCTCTATCCCCAATCCCATCACGAGAGGTCCACCCCTATGATCTTATCCAATCATTTCCCAAAGTCCTCATCTCCAAATTCCACCCACCTATATGTTTAGGGAATTGGGGCCTAAATATACGAATTTTGGGTGGTGGGGAGAGAGGCACAACCAATCCACAGTACCCACTGTGGAGTAGCAAGCTTTGGTACTAAATAAACATGCTGGAGATGCTCCCTAGCTTGGGAAAGCACAGATACATCCTCATTCACATGTTCAATCTCTAGCATCCCCCAGCCTCTTGGATGCTCTAAGGCATCCATGGTCCTGCTGACCTCTGCTCAGTGCCTTTAATTCAGCAGCTAAAACTTACAGGTGGCAAGACTTGACAGAGGTTACTCAAGCCAGGCTTTTTTGGCTTGCCATCACATACCAATCTTCTTCCATTTTCTAATCAACAGCCAGGCAACATCATCGTCTCTATCTTTTAAGACTTCTGCTTCAGCCCTGCTTGCCCTTCTGACCTTTCTTGGCAACGCAAGCTGTGGGAAAGACCTTTGAACATGTTATGTTTGTTAGGGCTCACAGATACACCAGAAAACGAACTGGCCTTTTTGTTCTCTCTGTCAGTAACTCAATGTTTGTGTCTTCTCAGAGAAGATAAAATTAAGGCAGCATAATACTCGAGTTAAAAATAGCCTCGTGGCTCTGCCCTACAGACACTTGCTAGGTTTTCTTTTTTTAATAGAGTGGTATTAAAATAAAAAAGATGCAATCTAAATACAAGCTCCAATCGATGCACAAACTATTTATTTTTATTTCCTCATTTAGCCCCTGCCCATCCCAACCACATCCATCTGGGCTGTTTATGACTTAATAAAATGCTTTAAACAGTAAAACACTCTAATAGGATATGGACCTACTTGCCTGCTCATCCCCCAACAACAACAACAAAAACTTACCTGAATCTTAAACTTCATAAACTTCCTCTGTGTTACTCAGATCCACTCTGGCTAGCCTACACAGAAACGGAATGATCAGACATGGGTTTTTATAGTTCAGACCATTCCAGGGGTTAAACAGGCAGAGGAAAAGTGGAAGAGTGAAGGATAAATGCCAGAAGAGCCTAAATGAATAAAGTGGAAGTTAACCACCCCAGTGGGTCTGAGATTCTGAGAGAGTCTGGGCATAGAGATAGCAATTGTTGATGCCAAGTGTTTTATAAACATGTAAGTTGCACTTGGATATGAGCATGCTTTGAAAAGTTAAAAGTGCATACAAATGCAAGGTATGGATTATTAAGAGAGCACATGTGCTCTGCTTCCCATCCGTGGCATCTCAGCTCAACTACATACGGA
Source organism: Giraffa tippelskirchi (assembly GCF_054371585.1). Taxonomy (NCBI): domain Eukaryota; kingdom Metazoa; phylum Chordata; class Mammalia; order Artiodactyla; family Giraffidae; genus Giraffa; species Giraffa tippelskirchi. The sequence goes on from NC_137278.1 coordinate 71,071,336, forward strand.
TTACAGATTTTGCCTTTCTCTTTTCTCATATTCCTCTCCAAAGCACGTAGCCCAGGACTGGGCACACTGGAAACATAATGGCAGGCAAAGTTTGTGAATTTGTCATCTCTGCCTCTTGGATCCCTTCCCAGCCTTTCAGAACCTCTTCCCCAAATCAGGCTCTCAACATTTCCTTTTAAATCTTGTTCTTTGTTATTCTTTCCCAGTGATGATAACAACATCTGAATAATGTAATGGCATTGAAATTCTAAGGAGTTGCTGAATTAGATCCTCTAAGACAGCGTGCCTTTTTAAAAAGACATGAAGTGGGTAATGCCAGCTCCGAAGGACTGAATTGCTAATGGTGGGATTTTAGTCAATGTGGCACGTGTGCTTGAGGAGATTTGCTTTAATACATGAAAAATCATATCTAGAATTACTTGTTTGGACTGCAAAGTCCATGTGTACCTGGACAGAAACTTGAGGAAACAATGTTTCCTGTTATCAGAGATATCAATGCCTTCAAGGGTCTATCTCCTAAGGATGGGCCTCCTCACTGTCTGTCTGACCACGTGGAGAACTCAGACTGGTGTTTGTTTGGCTTTGCTTTTCCTTTACTGAGTGTTAAAAATTGGTGTTCCAGTCTTCACGTATTTGTTTACAATGTACCCCCTTATGTGCTAAGTCACTTCAGTCATGTCCGACTCTTTGTGACCCTATGGACTGCAGCCTTCCAGGCTCCTCTGTCTGTGGGATTCTCCAGACAAGAATACTGGAGTGGGTTGCCATGCCCTCCTCCAGGGGATCTCCTGACCCAGGAATTGAACCTGCAGCCCCTGCGCCTCCTTCATTGCAGGTGGATTCTTTACCACTGAGCCACCAGGGAAGCCCTGTACCCCCTTATACTTTCCCTTATATATCCTTCCCCGCTTTTCTTCATATAACTTCTCACTCCAATCAGGTAAGACACTTAAGATGTGACTTTTCATTTAGTAAAGCAGACAATCACTTTGGGGAGGAAAGGATGGTTGCTTACTGCAGCACCAAGACCCATAACCCTACCCCACAAGAAAATCTTGCAAAAAAGGGTAAGTTCTAAACTAACTTCAAGGAAATTAGGCCAAATCAAAAATTACTGGTTGGAATTTTTTAAGAAGAGATTTATAGATTTCAGTCAAGTCCTCAAGACAAGTGCAGCCAGATGGATGACACCAGGTAATCCATCAAGTGATTGATCAGGGTTCACAGAGTAAATGATTATGACTTCCATCACTCCCTGAGCACCTGTGAGGATGAGGCTTGTAGAGATAATAGACTTCCTCAAGCCAGGGCCACCTCCTCTGACTGCTGCATGTGTGGCTGCGTTTGCTCTGTTCTATTTGTGAGCAACTCAGAGAGAGACCAGGTAAACTCGGAGAAGCATTATCCATCCATCAGTCAAGAATTCCACCAACTCTTCTTAAGTCACAAAATATATTAATTAGATGAGGAATGATTTGATGAGGCAACCACTGCTAGGTGTTCTGAGCAATAAGATGAAGATACCAAGTCTCTGCTCTCAAGGAGTTCTCAAGGGGAACAGCAACCATTGGCTGTCATTTGCTGAGTGATTATTTTGGCAGAAACTGAGATAAGCCACTTTACATGCATTATCGTACTTAATTATCATAACCTCATCATCCAAGTTTTATAGTGAAGAGACTGAAGTCAAATGGGGTTATGTGACTTGCTCAATGTCACACTCTAAAGAAGTGGTAGGGCCAGGATTGGAAACCAGGCTTTCTGACTCTAATGCCCACACAGTAATCTATTATTCTGTAATATCTATGAAGGCAAAGAAAGTAGTCCAGATAATAAATGATATAGGAGGGTGCTAATCTTGCTGTGGGAGTCACATGCTTCCTAGCTCATTTAGTCTCACACACCCACCCTTCAGAGTCAGCTGGGGCAAGAATTTGAGCCCATTGCATGGGTAAGAAAATGGAAGTCAGAGAAGTTTGGTGACTGGTCAGAGATCAACATCTATGAAGTGATGGAGGTGGGTTTCTCAGATCCCACATGCAGTGCATTTTTCCATATAATGCTTTGCTTCCTGCAATGCTGTCTCTCATTTACTAAAGAGAAATTACATCTTGAGATTTTTACAGTCATATCAGTACAGGATAGTAATAGATTGTCCAAGTCAGAAGAAATAAGTAACCCTTATATTTATGCCAAGTACATAAACTTCATATTCAGGTGCTCAGCACTTATAGTTTCTACTCAGTCTTGAGCACCTGGCAGTGGGGAGAAAAAAAGATGTCCTAGGAGTAGATGGATGCCTGATCCAAGAAATGACAATCCAAGTGTGAAGCCAGCCTTTTCCATGCCAAAGAGGAAATGCTGCAATAGGTTGTGTCCGTTAGTAAAAACTGGCCCACACTATTTCATCAAAACGTCAGTTATTAATCAAAATTTCCTAAGTCAGCTATATTTATTGGCTTTTCTTCTTCCTGTTTTTGCCTACTCCCTTTTTGCCTCTCCTTGGAATTAACATTCTAGTAACACATAGATTCAACTGCAACTTCTTAGTCAATATATAGAATTTCATCTCTGCAAGGGAGGATTTTTTCTTTTAGTTACATGCATGAGCATCTTATGAGTTTCTACTAAGTGTCTCCTACATCGGGGTATCTCAAATCTCAATGTGCATATAAACCACCTGGGGAAATAACTAACACAGAGAGTCTGACTAAGGAGATCTGGGTGGGACCTGAGATTCTGCAGTGCTAACCAGCTCCCAGGTGATGCCAACACTGCTGGTCCATGGTCCAGAAGGAACAATATGATCTAAAAAATACTAGTCCTGGGTAAGGAGCTGTATGGTGGAGGATTCAAGAGAAATGGCCCACAGCCCCTGTTCAAGTGTGGTGAACAGGGTCGGTTAAATACATATGAGACAAAGAAAAGTACAGACCAAATAGGTAAACCTGTGCTTGCTTGTTATAACCAAATGATAGATCAAGGGGAAAGATTTTCTTATTCTCTTTGTCATTGTCAGATCACATTTATAGTAAAAATAGTCCTCCTTTTTTCTTAGCAAAACTAGTCACTCAGATAAGGGCCTCCCAATGTGGCTCAGTAGTAAAGAATCCACTTGCCAAGCAGGAGACTTGGGTTCGATCCCTGGTTGGGAAGATCCCCTGCAGAAGGAGATGACATGGACAAAGGAGACTGGTCTCAAGTTAGCAACTAAACAGCAGCCGCATTCACTTAGGAAAACACTGTCTCAGTCTCTGAAAGCCCCTCTGTTGGTACCCTGGAAACAAAACTGGACACTGATAATTGTAATTCACTTACAACTGTTTCAGGAACAAACCCATTATATGGCTCATCAGGGCAAATTCAGCCTCAGCACTCTTTCTTGTGACAGCATATCTGTATCTCAGGCAAAAAGTAAGAGACTGAATATAGGCGATTCTGTCCCTGCAGTCTGAAGTAGACAAAGGTCAGGGGGAAAGTGCAGGTCTAGGCAGCACATGTTTCCTCCAGAACAAATGCAGCTAGAGTCGTGAGTGAGATGGGTTGAGGAAAGAGAGATGGAGGGAGGTGGTGGGAATGCTGGAAAGAAACAAAGAGACCTTCTTTGTTCCTTACCCTTCCAGCCAGCTGTGCTAAGTCACTTCAATCATGTCCGACTCTTTCCGATCCTATGAACTGTAGCCCGCCAGGCTCCTCTATCCGTGGGGATTCTCCAGGCAAGAATACTGGAGTGGGTTGCCATGCCCTCCTCCAGGGGATCTTTCCAACCCAGGGATTGAACCCATGTCTCTTATGTCTCCTGAATCGGCAGGTTGGTTCTTTACCACTAGCAACACCTGGGAAACCCTTCCAGCCAAGACCCAGAAAAATTCCAGGCACAATCAATGAAGCTCACAGGAAGCCTAGAGCAGAGTGAAAGTGATGCTGATCTGCATGAGCTCCAAGGGAGGATTGCCGCAGAGCTAATCACTGGACTGAGAGTGCCATTTAATGCCCTTCCTCCACAAGCCATTCATCAAATTTATAGTAGCAACAAGAGTTCATTACCATGTTCCTGTTTTGCACATTCTTGAACAAGGTTATGCCTCCAATTTTAAGTGTGGTGTATAAAAGGAATGAGGAAAGGTGGGAGGGTGAGAAGGTTTCTGAAGGGAAAGGTAATAAACGGAATAGGTGATCCTCACCAACTGGAAATGTGAATCTCCCTACCTGCTTATGACTTTGTGCAATCAGAAAGAACACTTCACAAGCTGAGATTCATTCTTAGAAGTTCCTAAGCTCCTCTTATCAACCTACCTATCCATTCATCTCTCAGTCAGTCTTCCATATCAGAAGCTGAAAGAGAAGATAGGATTTGGTTCTAGGTTCCAAGAAGGTTGTGATGTAGTTAGAGAAATAAGAGGAATTCATGTGAAACAGAGGTTACAAAACAGAACAGAAACAACCTCCATGTCGCTGTCCAAATCTTGGGTGCTGAAGGCAGTTCAAAGAGGTGGCATTTAGATCAATGTGGTGAAGAGAACCCAGAAAAGGTTTTGTGAAGACTGTTGGGCTTCCATAATCAAAGGGGAAAGTGCAAAGTGTTCAGTATGGCAGATATTAATGAAACAAATTCAAAGTCATAATGGGGATCTGAGGTCTCCCTAAGGAGATCAGCAGGCTCCCACAGTCCTTATCTTTTGATCACATTATGAACAATGGACTCCCACTGAGCTTGGAAAGTTTGAACAGGAGTAGAAGGAAAGAAGCTCCATGCACCGGGAAACTATATCTAAATTCACCAGAACATTGACTCTTTTAATGCCCCACCCGTGATTCTGTAGTCAGGATGCTGGGAGCTTGTCCATCAATATCCAGACAGTGTAATGGTTGGTGCACAATGCTGTTTAGTTGCTCAGCTGTGTCTGACTCTTTTTGTGACCCCATGGACTGGAGGCCTGCCAGGCTCCTCTGTTTATGGGATTTCCCAGGCAAGAGCACTGGAGTGGGTTGCCATTTCCTTCTCCAGGGGATCTTTCTGACCCAGGGATCAAACCAACATCTCCTGCATTATAAGTGGATTCTTTACCACTGAGACACCACAGAAACCCTTCAGTGTACAATAGACAGACTCAAATTATATCTGAAACTTTTTAGTCTCACTGATTTGGCAGAACTGTTGTTAAGGACCTCAGCTCTCCATATAGAGTTCTCTCTTAGGCTATCGCTAAAATTCCTCAATGCTCTCTAAACTTGGGTAGCAAGGAGGTCAAAAAGAGAAATATTCTGCTCCTGCCCAAATACAAGAGTTTTCCTGATCTCTTCTGGAGAAGGCCAAGTGAATGCTCACTACTCCCAAGCCTAGTTTTCTCCAATACATAAATATGAGAAGGTCTTGGTGTACTTTTAAAAATGCTCTAAGATCTGCTACATTCTGCTTTCTTTTTCCATAAACTGTTGTCAGCATCAAGATAAAAAACAGGCTCTGCTGATCAGTGAGTTCAGGGGTGACATAATGCTATATAGCTAGTCCCTACCTCTTGGCAATCCTCTATGTGAACAATGCAAATGGTAGGATTTGACTGAACTAAATAAGCCACATGCTTCCTCATGTCTTTTTAGTCCAAACCTACTCCTGAGCTTACTCCAGGAGTCTAGGGTTGAACACTTCTAGAAATACATTTGGTTCTTTAGAACTTAATATGCCACATTTAGAGCTTTTATTTAAAAAAAGAAATTGCTCTTCCAACATTCACTAATGTATGACTAAAAGCAAAACCATATCTTTGAAAAACTTCAGAAGATGCTGCAACATACACATATGTGGGTTCTGTAGCCATCCGATATAGAGGATAAAATGTTGACAGCAATGAATTTTTCAGCTCTTTATCAAGAGCACTGATGAATTTTGACAACCATCCTTGGTCACATTGCCAGAGCCTCCCCTTCACACTTACCACACTGCTCTGACCACCATATTTTCAGGTTCAGTGTTTCTCTGCTCTTGTTCTATCACACCTTCTTTGGCATTTAAAATCTCTTCACTCCTTTGTCAACATCTAATCTGTCCTGATTCTCACTCCAAATAATTCTTAAACACAAGAGTAGATGATCACCTTTAAGCCACAGCTTAAATGCCCCAGAACCAGGTCACTGGGCAAACTCTAGGAAGGTAAAGTTTCGAAAGCACCAGCTCTAGATTTTATAGTATAAAATAGGATTTAGAAGACTGTGCACTTGCCTTGACTATATCTCTGGAAATATTTTCAAAATGAACTGCTATGTATATGTAGGAAGACAGTGAAGGTACTGTAAGCCATGATCATTGCATCACTTCTCCCTTTTTACTTCTCAAAGGTAAATGTTTGATGATGAGACAGGAAGAAGCTCCCAATTGAGCTGAGAGAGTCTATTCCCTTCCCTTCAGGCAAGTATATCAAGGGGGTAGTTTCAAGGAAACAATACATTTCCTGATCTAAAACTCCTCAGGCCAGTGAAAAAGCAAAAGTGTTAGTTAATCCTGTCTGACTCTTTGAGACACTATGGACTGTAGGCTGTCAGGCTCCTCTGTCCATGGAATTCTCCAGGCAAGAATAGCCACTCCCTTTTCCAGGGGATTTTCCCGACCCAGAGATCGAACCCATGTCTCCCATATTGTAGGCAGATTCTTTACCATCTGAGCCACCAAGAAGACCAGATTCCCTTTCAATTCTAGACTATTTCACTGCATTGTTTCCCAGCAACCCCTATTTTGAGTCTTCTTTAGAATAATCTAGGAATATTTGTTAAAATAAAATCTGCTAGGGCCATAAATCAAAGATAACATGAGGACTGAAATAATCCTTCATGCAGCTTGGATATCTTATAAGAGATATGCACATTTCTGGAAAGGAGACAGGATCTCAGTTCCGCCCATTCTAATTGCAATTTCCATTTTCTAGTACAACTCAGGATTTCTGCATGGCAGGAAGAGTTCCCTGACATGTCACCCTCAGAAGCTGGACTAAGCAGAAAGGCGTGCTGTCTCTTTTCAGAAAGAGCAGAGGCGTGCTCACTGTAGCATGTAAACATTTTATACTGAGTGAATTCCATTTCTATCTATATTCATCACAAATGAGTACCACCAAAATGTTCAAATACATATTCACAATGTGCCTCTCAAATGCACTGGATGAAAAAAATCAGAGCTAAGCATGAGGCACAGATCCATTTCATTTAATTAGAGTTTCAGAGAAGCCTAAAGAAAAAGGTCTGTATCTCCCTAAGTGTTCTCTTTCTGTATGAGTATAGCTATCTTGCATTGTCAGGTCGTTTGAATTGAAAATGATTCCAAATGCAAAGCCTTTAAACCTTGAATGTTTGACTCGGGTAATATTATCACAGACAGACAATAAAAGAAACCATGTCGCCCATTTCTATTCCAGATTTTGTACCAGTGTCCACTTTCCCTTTATAGGAAATCAGAGAGAGAGACTATTTTCTCTGGATCAATGCCAGAGCCCGGAATTACTGTCATATTAGAAAATCCTGCATTGCACTCAGCACATGCCCTGAGTATGCCCACTCCTTATTTTCATTCTCTCCTGTTTTATTTTCAAGTCCCTTTAATAATTTCGCCCCACCCCAACCATCCTACATAGCTACAACTTACCTCCAAGGACCCTCCGTGCCGACCGAGTCAGGCTCCTCATGGCCCCATCTCCATGCTATTCCTTTTCTTGTCTTCTCATCTTTATTCATGCTGTTCCCCTACCTTCAGGGTTACTATGCTTCCCGCCATATGCATAACCATTTAGCATGTATTCCTCCCTTCCACATATATTTACTGAGCACCTACTATGTGCTGGACACTCGAGAGACAACACTAAGGCAAGATCACTGCCTGCATGGATTTTAGATTTTTTGAGCAAGAGACAGAAAACGGACAATAAACCATTTTTAAAAAGATTGAGTAACACACAGATGCTAACCTCTGAATAGTGGTGGGTAGAGGAAAATTGGAGCAGTGTAAGGAAAACAATCCTGAATATTCATTGCAAGGACTGATGCTGAAGTGGAAGTTCCAATATTTTGGTCACCTGATGCAAAGAGATGACTCACTAGAAAAGACTCTGATACTGGGAAAGATTGAGGGCAGGAGGAGAAGGGGGCAACAGAGGATGAGATGGTTGGATGGCATCACTGACTCAATGCACATGAGTTTGAGCAAGTTCCAGGAGACAGTGAAGGACAGGGAAGCCTGGCGTGCTGCAGTCCATGGAGTCACAAAGGGTCAGACACAACGGAGTGACTGATCAACAACAGTAAAGCGGGGATCAGGAGTGCCTGCCCTAAGACTTAACCCCTGGTCTCTATCTTGTGAGTGACTCACAAGATACTCAAATTCCACGTTGATTTTCCATGCCATAGTATGTTTGTAGTACTTCTGTGAGACTAATCCTATAATGAACCTAATAGCAACTGAATAGGAAATACAAAGTAGGCAATAACATATTTTTTTCAAGTAGCTCCCAAACCACAACACGCGTAGTGCATGCTTACATACTGTCTGCCTGCCTCTAGCAACCCATAGGTTGTGGAACTAGGAATTCTGTCCCTGATGGCAATGGTTTTGGTTTTTACAATTAAGATAGGATTTTTTTTATGATTATAAACGTAATACATGCTATAGAAAAAAACACTGCAGAATGATGAATCCACATAATTTCATAATAATATACTACTGTTAATATTTCAGTGAGAAGAAGCCTTTCACATTTTTTTCTCTGCTGACACATTTTTTTTTTAATTAAACTGTGACACTATGCATGTTCTTTTCTAACTTTTTTCATGAAATTGTATGTTGACAGTATGTTTTAGAGGAAAATGATGGATGTTAAAGTGTTAAAAGACAAGGGTAAGAATCCCTAATTCAGGAAAATCAGAACTCATTTATGACTATGCTAAGTGGAAGAGCTCAGCTTGGAAAAAAGTAGGAGCTACAGGGAACATGTCAGCACTAGTTTGAATGAAAAGCTGTGCAGAATGCAGGAAAAAATACTGAAGAGTCATATATGCAAGAACAGTCCTTTTTTTGTTAATCATTTTGGAAAGATGAGAGAACAGACCATTTGTATTTATGTGTGTGTGTGTGTGTGTATTACCCTGTGCCCTCCTCCATGAAGGCTGAGGCTGGAAAGCACTGTAGATAGAGATCTCTCTAAAAGGGATATGTTATCTCTGTAACATGGTGGTGAATGGATGGTGAATATCATTAGATGGAAATCAATGTAAAAGACATCAGCTCTCCAGGAAACAAGCCTGGCAACATAAGAAAAAAGGACTTTGGACTCCCTCAAAAATTGACCAGAAAACAAGGATGTAAAATGGCCCCTAGAGGCACCTGCAGCCTGGTTTCTCAGAGATAAAAAATCAGTTGGCTGCAGCAACATGTACAATTGTATTATCTACACCAGAGTACCGAGGAAAAATTACCATTCTGAGCTTATGCCTTTGTTAAAACTTTGCTTTAGATTTACAATTAGGATATGTACAGGGCTTCATGGAACTAGATTTGTGAGCTATACAAAGACTTTTGGCATCCAGCACACGTGCACATATATTCCGTGACATGCTAAGTCATTTTAGTTGTGTCCAACTCTTTGTGACCCTCTGGACCGTACCCCATCAGGCTCCTCTATCCATGGGATTCTCCAGGCAAGAAGACTGGAGTGGGTTGCTGTGCCCTCCTCCAGAGGATCTTCGTGACCCAGGAATTGAGCTCACATCTACTGTGGCTCCTGCATTGTAGGCGGATTCTTTACCATTGAGCCACCAGGGAAGCCCCATGTACTGTATACACATCCAATGATAAAACCTTTCCTGTTGGTGCTTGAAATGTCATCATACCAATGTCTTTGGTCTCTTCTTTTTCCTCTCTACTATTCTAGAAGTTATATGTTCTATTTTATAGATATCTTGTTATTTTTAAAATATATTTATCAAACCCCCAAATTAATTAGCATCACTTTGACCTGAATAACACAGCATTTGAGTGATTTAATTCTGGTCTCCCCCTTGCAATTTTCCACGTCATTTCTGTATAGCACTTTAGTTCTATCTTGTTTTTAAATAACCCCAAATTAGTACCACTTTTAATTGAAATATTGATCAATATTACTATCATTTTGCCAGGGATTTTGCACTTAAACTCCACTTGTTTCTTCTGGGTCAATTTCCTTCTTGTTGATAAAAACTATTCTTCATAATAAAATTGTTCTTTATAATTTTATGCACTGTTTTTTCTACAAGCCTGTACTGCTTTATCATAAAAATGTCCTATTTCAATTGTGAAAAACAAAATCAAATCGTCCATGTATGAGTATTAAGCTCTCTTCAGTCTTAGTATATCTAAAAATGTCACCCATGCTCCCTCTTGACCTATTAATAATAGTTTAGGTAAAGTTACAAACCTGAGTTGACCAGAATTTTCACTCTCGGCAAGTAACTCTATTATCTTCCAGGATCTATTGTTGCCTGTGTGGAGGCTGCTGTTAGTCTGATTTTTGGTACTCTATCTTTCCTCTCTGATAGGTTTTAAGATTTTCTTTTCCTTTGTCTATACTTTCACTACTGAGTATAGATTTGTCTTTATTTTTATGCTTGTGGCTTAGTGGTTTGCTCAAACTAAGGCAGTCTTTCTTCAACTATAGTAAAGTTTTTCTTAGTATTTCTACCCTCTTCTCTCCTGGATCTGCCATTAGCTCTGTGTTGGAACTTCTTTTGCTGTTGTATTGTAAGTGACTTGCCTTATCTACTTTCTAATTCATTTGTTTTTATTATATCTAGTCCATTATGAAATCCAATTACGTTTTTGATTCCATGACTGTTTGTTCTTACATCAGTACTTCTCATTAATTCTTTTCACATATCTATCCTTTTTCACACTGTCCTCTTTTATCTTGTGATTTCTACACCTTCCTTTATCTCTTTGAACATTTAAAAATAATTAGTTTTAAATCTCTTTCAGTCTTATTCTAATCCTCAGTCGAGGAAGTATAACTATTTTCTCTCATGCGGCATTTCCTTTTATGATTTGTAACATAAACTCTCAGCCCATGCATCTTAGGAAGGGTGACGTATGGTCAGTGCAAGTTGCATGCTCTAGTATAGAACTATCTTAACAGTTTCTCATTTGCTGCTGTTGAGCAGTCTTGTTTTCTCCAGTTTGGGATAATTTTTCAGTAATTTTTTTTCACTTGAAGTCACTGTAAATTTTCATTCAACGTAATTGCGTGTCACTGATCTAGTATTATAAATACTTGCAGGTGACTATTTCTATTCAGACTGCTTCCTTGAGCTTTTCCATAGTCACTAGGTAGAATTCTAGAGTCCTCCATTTCACTAATCTACAGTCTTTCTGACTCATGATTTTATGCAGGTAGGTTCATTCTGACTCCTCTCAGACAAAGACAAATCTGCAATTTGGGCTCATCTTCCCAGTGGGTTTTGAAACTCCAAGACCAGCCATTAACCTAACTAGAATTTTTCCTTTGTTCTTTGGCTTCAATGTACACTTACCATTCTGACCAGGTTGAGGATGATATTACTTACATAGTTTCTTAATTGGCTGTTTGACCTTTTACCCAGTATTTCTATGTGTCTGTACATAGAGAGGCCCTCATCCCAGGCTTCCATTATCAGCCCGGACTCCCAACATCACTGTTACATCCTTTGTTGTAATAAATCACCTTCTTCTGGCTCTCCTTTGAAGATAGGAAGATGTCAGAAGGAGGTAACCAACATCTTAGTGGAAAATACAGTTTAGATTAACTAACAAACTTGACAAACTAGGGCTGCCTGATGGTGCTGAGCATCTTGAGGAAGAAGGAATGATAGAGAGGAGAAGTTGTAGAAACGAGATGCTGAGGACATCAAAGGCAACTTTTCTCATATACACACACACACAGTTGTGAAGTCAAAACCTGCATATAAACAATATCCAAACATGAAAGGATGTATCTAGCAACAGAAACTGAACATGCTAAATCTTATCATTCACACGTGAGAACAGCTGAGAATCTGAAACAAATAAAACAACATCTTTAGACTGTGGAATGAGAAGCTGGGCTTGGGATAATAGATCTAAGAATGATTACCTGAGTGAGTCCCGTCACCAACTGGGCAATTCATGTTACCATAGCAACTCCAAGCTGGTTATCATTATGCCTACATTAGTTATATACTTTGCCTTTCAAAAATATAGCTAACTTTTCAAAGTTCTTTCCTACCTGTCTTTGATTTAGCCATTCAGCACATGTTGCTAAGCTGATTCTCACATTATACTAGAAAAGTGATGAAATAGGTATTATCATCTTCACATAAATCACAGGAATACACACACCCTATTTAACTTAGTAATCAACAGGCCAATAGCTAGTTAGTAGAAAAGTAGGTCGAGAACAATCACTGACTTCTAGCCCCTACCCGGTCTAGCACAGGGCATTAAATTGGCTTTATCAGTTTACATAGAGGCACCACTAAAGAGAAGTTGATCCAGAGGTTGGACAGAAGCATTCTTGGCAAATGGCTGCTCCCCTTCTAATCACGACTTTCAGGTTGCTGCTGCCCTTCCCCAGCGCCAAGCCTGCTCCAGTTTTCTTTTCCTGCTCGTTCCAAGTGGTTATAGTTATGAGGCCTTTGTGTTTTGGGACAAGCACAAGTGAGAATCATATTTTAGACTCCCAAAATCATAATAGAATCTGAAATTCCAATGTTTAACCAGGTGTTTTGAGAAGCTAAAGTATCAAAGTAAAATAATGTTGAACTGATGGCTGGATGCAAGAATACTTAGGAAGAGACTCTACACAAGTCTTTTTGAAGAAATCTTTGGGGGACATTCAAAGCTTCAAAATGGTACAATGTTTAAGTGAAGGGTAGAGAGTAAACACACAGAAAACAATGAACAGAAAGGATGACTGAAGATGATGAAACAGAGATCAAAGACAACAAATCTCTTCTCGGTGGTAATAAATTTTAGAGCCTCAAAGAAAAAGAAAATAATTTTCTTAAGCAGCAAGTTATCAAGCACAGTTTCCCTCATGACAATTTCTGGAAGTGGTTCTGGTAGGTAATGTGAACAAGAGTTAACCTTCTTGCTCCTCCATGTAGTTATAAATACCATGGTTAAAGATGTTGGTTAATGTCCACAGCAGATAATCTAAAACATATGGTAAGACATATTTACCTTTCTGTTAGAATCTAGCATATGTAGTATCTACACCTACCTGTCCACAAATTTATTATGGATAATGGAGAAAGAGAATGCAAGAGAAATAAGTGTTGCTCAACTTTTAAAATGAAAGCTACATGCTATGGAAAACAGTATGGAAGTTCCTCAAAAAACTAAAAATAGAACTACTGGCATATACCTAGAGAAAATCATAATTCAAAAGATGTACCGCAATGTTCATTGCAGCACTATTTACAACAGCCAGGACATAGAAGCAACCTAAATGGCTATCAATAGAGGAATGGATAACAAAGATGTGGTCCACATAAGGAATGAAATATTACTCAGCCAGAAGAAACTGAGTCATTAGTAGAGATGTGGATGGACCTATAGGGTGAATAAGAGTGAAATAACTCATACAGAGTGAAATAAATCAGAAAGAGGCAGACAGATATCATATATTAACACATATACGTGAAATCTAGAAAAGTGGTATTGATGATCTTATTTGCAAAACAGAAATAGACACAGATATAAAAAACAAACATAAGGTAAAAAACAAACATAAGGACACTAAGGGGGGAAGGGGGAGCTGGGATGAATTGGGAGATTGGGACTGACATATACACACTACTGGTACTATGTATAAAATAGATAACTAAAGAGAACCTACTGTATAGCTCAGGGAACCTTACTCAGTGCTCTGTGATACCTAAACGGAAAGGAAATGCAAAAAAGAGGGGATATATGTATCCACAGAGCTGATTCACTTTGTTGTACAGCAGAAACTAACATGACATTGTAAAGCAACTATACTCCAATAAAAAATAATGTAAAAAGATAAAAATAAATTGCACAAAAAATTAGATAAAAGCTACATGCTTGAGCTTGCTGGTGATATTCACCTCAAGCAGAACATATCAAGTTCTACATTTTGTGATCTAAGGACTATTTAAAATGAACTGCCTTCTCAAATCTCTCTCCTACTGGCCTGCCAGTGTGCTTGGAACTCTCATCTTGCTCATAATTTAAAGACTGCAGTCCTTCATGGAAATGCAAAACTGATGACTGGAAATATAAACTGCCAGCACTCATGCAAGTCTTGAGCAGCTAGGAAACAGTCATCCTCTTGGGGTCCTAGATTCCTAAGAAAGTTGGAAATAAATGATCTCTTGGATCCTCTAATCAGGACTTATTCTGTAGTTCTAAAATTCCATAATATGATAAAATCACAGGCAGATAAGTTTTGAAAGAAGACTAGGAGTCAGGGTAGATTCACATTCTTAAATGCCACTTGGCAGAGGTGTAATGAAGGGTGATTAAAACTAATAAAGGCATCACAATGTAGTACTCTGATCCAAAATGCCTTCCTGGTGGGAGACAGTCAAGAGGATACTGACAAAGAGTTAATACTCTCCAGCTTTGCTCCTTAGATGGGCATGATGTTCATGTATGTAAAATGTTCACTGTCCTTGTTCCCTTCTGTCACTGGTAAAGACCTTTTGACAATGGAAAGCAGTGTGAAATCCAATAAAGCACTTGAGAAAACTATGCCAAAGGGGGAAAGCTGCACACAAGGACCTCCTTAGACGTTGTTAGGATTCCTGTCCTCTCCCCCCTCTTGCAATCTGTTATTTGTCTTTCCAGCAGTATATAGGAATATAGTTTGTCTTTACATAGTCATCCCATGCTCTACAAGAGCAACATTTTGTATAAAGTATAAAGCCTATCAAGACCAGCATTGATGTTTAAAGATACACATGTCAAATATGACAGTGGGGAGCCTGTGTCATTAGAGGAAGCAGCAGCATCTGCAGCGTTTTGTGAGGGGCACTGGAAGAGGCCATCCCCACAAAGTAGAATTTTTAAATAAAACACTTTCTCCGATTTATCCCTAATGCCTAAATTCTATCTCCCAACAGCATTTTATGTTTTAAATGTCACCCTCTATCTAACCTCTCTATCTGTTTCTCTGGAGGAGAGAAATGCTAGGGCTACAGTAATGGTTCTTAGAGTGAATTTATCGAGCTGGTTCTGAGTTATAGGTTTTATCTCAAAAACCAGTGTCTGGAGGAAAAGCATAATGAGAAGGAGGGAAAAGAGTACAGAATGGGGTAGGGAGTGGGGGGGGTCCCCTCAAAGCAAGATAACAGTCACAACAGCACCAATAGCGATCATTGTTACTGTTCCAAAGATTTGTTCTTGTGTTTAATGCTTTATAGTTTGCCAAATGCTTTCACAGACATCACTTAATTTTGATTTTGACTGCATGAAGTAGTTAGGAGAATTGTTTATTCACTTTACACATGAGACTTGGAGACTAAAGAGCCTGTTCACAGGTCACACAACTGATAAGCAAGTGGAAAACTAAACCTTAGCCACCAGCTGTGAGTCCTGCACCTACCACCTCGCTCTTAAGTGCCTCAGAGACTCTCTGCTAGAGGAGAGAGGGGGGAGTGGTAACCACACGGTTAACAGGTTGCCTTTCCTTAACCATGCAGGATCTTCTCAGGGGTCAGGAGATACTCTGATAACCCAAGGCTTATCCTCACCACCTTCCAAGGGCTCCAGCTTTCATCCTTCCCAGGTTACAACTGGCTTCCTTCCACTCAATCTGTAGGCTGAGAATAGCTTGGGAAGCAGAGAGGGAGATGGGGAGGATCAGGCCAGAAGTCTGTCACCCTTGTCTCTCCTGCCGGAAGGCAAACATGTAGCTGAAGCTGGGTCTGGTCTCCTCCACACAAATGCTCCCGGGGTGTGTGGGTTTGCATTCGCTCTCTGTGATGTTGCTTTATGTCTAGAAGTGTCTATGATTCTGCCATGAGAACATTCACCTCGTTTCATTAAGTGGGTGAGGACCTGATGCTCATTTTTTAAGCCAGCCTGCTATGAACTCATGGTAGGACACAGATGTGAATTTGAGGAGCTCCAGAAAGGTGCCAGAAGTATTTTCTACTATCTGCTTCTTTGTGCCTAATGGTCATAATGACTTTTGTGCTTAAACTGTACTCCTTACTAAAATGCAATGAGTTTCTCTTCTTTAAAGCAGATACTAGTACAGGGAGGGAGGAGAGGAAGCCATGGAAAGGGGCTTAGATGATGCCAGGTTCAAGGCCAGTGACATTTCCATGGTGCCTGGAGCCTCCCCAGCTCACACAGCCCCCACCAGGCAAATCTGGCTGTGGACCACCTCATTTCCTTTCAAACACCCTGGTTTCCTCTCTGGGCTGAAAACAGCTGCTCTGGTTTGCCTCTTCATTAACTCCCACTTCAGCTACTGCTTGGGCTTCCCTGCTGGCTCAGCTTCTAAAGAATCCACCTAAAATGCGGGAGACCTGTGTTCGATCTCTGGGTTAGGAAGATTCCCTGAAGAAGGGACCGGCTATGCACTCCAGTATGCTGGCCTGGAGAATTCCATGGACTATATAGTCCATGGGGTTGCAAAGAGTTGGACACGACTGAGCGACTTTCACTTTCACTTTTCAGCTACTGCTGATCCTCACTTTCAAGTTGGTAATTTTCAGCCTTTCGTTTTGTTAAGTGTTTGGAGACCAGAAGAAAAGATAACTAAAACAACTAAACATCTCTCAGCCTCCATCCCTCCAGCTCTTGTTGGCAGGTTTGAAACTGTTGCTTCTGTGAGACATCTTAGGTTATGCAAGCAATAAAGAGCTCATACTCAACACTGGGGAGAGATTTTTCCAATTGTTTTCTCATTTCCTCATGGTCCCTGTGCTTCCCCAGCTCTCTTGAAACACTGTGGGGCTTATTCTGTCACTGACCTTGTCTAATCATATTGATTGTCAGCAATTGCAGTCTAATTGGAAAGCAAGTTGCTATGGTAATTCCTGTGTCTTATGTCTTACATTTAAAGACACAATGATCCTAAATAGAGGGAAATTGCTTGTGGTTGGTGACAGAGGAAAACATAATTAGATACACAAATTGTGAAATAAATATATTCAAATGAATTCTGAAATCTAAATCTGGGTTTGATGTATTAAATTGGTACCAGAATTTATACCACAGGCATATTTGGTCAGAATATTTTTCCTTTCTTCTAAATACTTATGTTTTTTTTAGGGGGGGGAAGGGGAAAAGGTATCCTAGACAAGCCAGAAGGATGTAGCTGCTCATAATTAAAAATTAGGTGCGAGATCCAGGATACTGCACTGTGACTGCTTAAAAGAACATCAGCACAGGAGTTGGCAAGCCCAGGTTTCACTTCTCTTTAACTTGCTGTGTGGCCTGAGGTAAATCACCTAACCTTTCCATGCTTAATCCTTCTAAACTGATAATCACTTAATTATTCTTCACTGCTTGAATCACTACAAGGCAAAGGACTTCAGACCCTGCAAACCCGTCCCTTTAGCACACATGTCTGGTGTACCTTTTGGAGGAACAAGTGACCAACTATGAACATAACCAAGTCCTTGACCCTAAGGGATTTGTAGTCACTAGACTAGACTCAAGGGAAAAATAAAAATGATGATAATAAATACCATTTCTTTTAACACTTATTAAAGCTTTAAATACTTAACGTAATTATTTAATATTTAATCCTCACAAAGTTTCATGAGATAAATACCATTGTCCCCATTTCAGACATGAGGAAACTGAGACTCAGAGAGGTTAAGTAACTTTGCTAGCTTCACACTGCTTGTATGGGTCTACAGTGCTAGCTCTATGCATGCGTGCTAAGTCCCTTTAGTAGTGTCAGACTCTTTGCAACCCTATGGATCGTAGCCCACCAGGCTCCTCTGTCCATGGGATTCTCCAGGCAAGAATACTAGAGTGGGTTGCCATGCACTCCTCCAGGGGATCTTCCCAACCCAGGGGTCAAACCCACATCTTTCACATCTCCTGCATTGGCAGGGGTTTCTTTACCAATAGCTCCACCTACGAGGCCCACTAGCTCTATGAGGTCTGGCTCATAACAGATATCCCCTCTCCTGAAACTCAGTCTTGACATTGTTTCTACAGCTCCAGCAAGGAGACACCTACAATGGAATTTGAGTAAATGAATGAAAATATACTTAACATCATAGGTGAAGAGCATCTTAACCTATACAACCAATTATTAATTAACCAGGTAATTATAGCTTCTTGTGCCTTTTTTATCTGTTTGAGGAGAGGGGAGAGATGATACATGTGTGTGGTAGTGGTGGTTTAGCTGCTCAGTCGTGTCCAACTCTTGCAACCTCATGGACAATAGCTCACCAGGCTCCTCTGTCCATGGGATTCTCCAGGCAAGAACACTGGAATGGGTTGCCATTTTTAAGATAACTACAGACGGTGTTTCCTTCCTTGGCTACTACCTTGAAATTCTCATTTCAGTGGCATTGCCAAAACAAAACAAAAAACTTTTCTTAAAAGATGTCTTCCTAACAGGATCTTCATTATTTGAAATTATCTTGGCGTAGGACCAGTGCATATTTCACAATTAGATGACACACATGTAGGAGAATGAAGGGCCCCTCAAAAGCTGCTGAAGTGAGGAAGGAGATGTGGGTTGTCTTCTTCTGCCCCACATAGCCATCTTCAATGGGAACATTGTTTGTTTTGCTCCTCTCTAAGCTTTTGTTTAAACAAAGATTTCCAAAGCACAGAAGAGGCTTGGACATATTCTGAACTAGGCTGATGGTTCCCAACACCTTGAGTGGCCTTAACCAGCTGAACCAAACACTCTTCTTGGGAAAGAATCCACCTTCCTCCTCACTTTTTAGAATGATGACATATTTTTCCAGGCACTGGCAAAGTTTCATAAAATATGAAGCACTTTTTAAAAACTTCCTTTCTTTTTCTTGACCACCTAAGTCTCTTTCACTGTAAAAATAGGGACACTTCCAGGACCAACATGAGGCAAAGAAGGCCCTGGAGTAAGGCCTTTGACTACCATTTTGGATGGGACAGAGAAACCTACCGCTCAGAAATGGATGTAAAAATCAATTAAATATGAAATTGGTGAAAATAAGCCCCTGAATTTCTAAATTCGAAGAAATTCAGAAAAGGTAGCAAAGGGCAGAATGGACAACAGCTTTGCATGCGGGGTGTTTGTGAAGGAACTAGACTCAAGCCATTCCAAAGAGGAAAATAAGACAATGAAAGCAACTCAAATTCAGAAGTGGCCAAATGTAAGTTCCTTGTAGTTCCTTCACTGCAGCCCATAAAGGAGGCACTTTTGTGCCAGGAATAAGAGTTAATGAGGTGGAAAATGGAGGGCATAAAAGAGAGTAATTACGAATTGAAGAGTGAAAATGGAGGCTGGGAAGAGGATGAAAGCCAGTTGAAGAAGAGTGGATTACGTTACAGGTGTGGCAAGGATAGCAAAAAGGTACCCTACAGCCCAGAGAAAGTAATTCAGGAAGCTTTTGAGGGGCTGCTGGGTGACAGAAGTGAACAGAAAAGCCTGCAATAACTGCCTCTCCACACACACACCCATACCCACACCCACCCTTCTGTTTCTTTGGTAAAGAGGCTTGGGAAATACAAGAAAGAAATCAGCACTGGCTTATAGAAAGATCAATGAAGCCTTCTTTAAGCTGGCAATAAAACAAACACTGTCTCCAGGAGAAGGATGGCTCAGGCGAAGGCATTTTCTCACCTGGTACAGGGCTCAGGAAGGATGGCCATTGGGGGTTACCCTCCTGCTGCTCCCTCCTGCGCCTGCCCAGGACCTGCTCTTAAGGGAACAGGTGCAGAACCATAATCAAGATGCTCCATGGAGCCCTTGCCTTTATCCCAGCTTGTTAGAAATGGAAACTGGCTATCTCAGAGGCCTGCCAAGGATGTGGCCGGCCGCCTTTTAATAACAGAACCACAGAAATAATTAAAATCACTGAATTCTCGGGCTAGAAGGGACCCACGAGATCATCTGGATCAACTGTGTTGTTTTATAGATGAGGAACAAAGGCCCAGAGAAGGTAACTGATTTGACTCAAGGAAAGTGGTTAATTAGTGCCAAAGTCAGGACTAGAACCAAGGTCTCCCAACTCCAGTGAAGTAATAAAAATAACAGTAAGCAGCATGACCTTTGCATAACACTCTGTGCTTTTTTTCCTCCTGCGTGACATGCATTATTCATATGATCTTCAATAGCCCAGACAACTACAAAGGATCGGGTGTAAAATGTACTGAGGGACAGAGGGCCTTAGCAATGTCTTACAGAGGAAATGGATCTCGGAGCACTCAGGCGACTTGCCAAAGTGATGAAGGACTCCCTTTGGCCCACATGAGAGATTTCGCCTCATGCAGCTCCGCATTGGTGGAGATGACAGAGCTGGGGGTTCAAATTGCTTAACCTGAACAACCACCCAGAGTCTGTGTGCTAATGGATTTAGTAGCCCCCATTGTTAGAAAGTTACTCTTTCTAGGATGCTAGGGTGTTTTTTGGTTCCCATGAAATAATTGAAAAAGAGAGAAAAAAGCCAAGGGCCCAATAATTCAATAAGGAGCAGCTAGCTGGTGTGCTCACTGCAAGAGGCCAAGTAATTCAATCACAGGTAGTAAATACAGTGTCACCAAAGAACAGAAGTCTCTGGCTAAACGAGGTCATATACAGACCTAGTTTTGAGGAGGCATTTAGCTGTTGTTGTTTCCTCCCAATTTGGCCAAGCAATATTCCTCATGACTCCTTCTTAGCCAGTCAACAAAAATGTACTCAACACTTACTGCAGACACCCATTTATCAGCAGATGGTAGATGCAAAGCTCATACCTGCCCCAGTGGGAGAAGCATTTGATGAATAAATACTAGGTAGGATGCAGGATGCTAGAATCCCACTGTAGGTATCAGAGCAGTTTGATGACAATGAACTCCCGAATATCAGGGACCTTATGAACGTGTTTCTTTTTCATGTAGTAGTCCACTCGGTGCTTCTCAGCTCTTTAGAACACAGGACACCACCAGCTTCTCCATTTTCAATCCTGGCTCCCAAGGTTGCGCTGGCACCTCCAGCCAGGAGGTGGGAGGGAGATAGAGCACGGAGGAGCACATGAGGGGCTACAGCTCACGTTACTTCCACTCATATCCCTGGGGAGAAGCCTTTGCCCTGCAAGTCCATACCTAACAGCAAGATGGCCAGGAAACATGGTTGAGTTGTGCTCCCAGAAAACAAAGGGGGAAAACAGATTCTGGTGGGCAGCTAGAAATCCCTTCTGTGTTATAGATCAGTTCAGTTCAGTCGCTCAGTCGTGCCCGACTCTTTGCGATGCCATGAACTGCGGCACGCCAGGCCTCCCTGTCCATCACCAACTCCCGGAGTCCACCAAAACCCATGTCCATCGAGTCGGTGATGCCATCCAACAATCTCATCCTCTGTCATCCCCTTCCCCTCCTGCCCTCAATCTTTCCCAGCATCAGGGTCTCTTCAAATGAGTCAGCTCTTCGCATCAGGTGGCCAAAGTATTGGAGTTTCAGCTTCAGCATCAGTCCTTCCAATGAACACCCAGAACTGATCTCCTTTAGGATGGACTGGTTGGATCTCCTTGCAGTCCAAGGGACTCTCAAGAGTCTTCTCCAACAGATCAGATCCATAATTTTTATAAAACCATAAAAGGTAGTTATTATTATTCCCATTGAAATAAATACCATGCAAGTTAGCTGACCTGTCTAAGGTCACACAACTAGCCAGGCAATGATGAAGCTAGCATTTGAATCCAGGCCTGACTGGCTACCAGGTTCATGCACCACTCACACACGTATATGAGCTAAGACAGACACAAGTCCGCAGGGCCCTAAGAAGACAAGGCCGTTAGTGAGATTGCTCATGTAGAGCATCTATTAATAGTTCTATGCTCGCCTCACAGTAACTGTCTAATAAAGGTTAATTATCACCAGCATCATTATTTCTGCAGTCTTGAGTTACACAGCTCAGACTTGCCAGGCTCCCTAACCTACAGACAATTTACCTGTCCTTGTGGGTTAGAGGCCTCTCCAGATTCCCCACCCCCCTTTCTTTGGCCTCTGCTAGAGCTGGCAGCCAACACTGAAGCCAAGTGACCCAATCAACAACCCTCCCTTATTACCTGTATGACCTCTTATCTCCCATCACTTGGAACTTAAAGAAGTCCTGTTTAAATAATTTCTGACAGGCATACAGAAATTATCTACCTTTTCTAACTTCTAATTCTTATCTATCTCCAGAAAATCTCCTTCCCTTAACCTCTTGCTCTTTCTCCCTTCTTCACTTTTTATTATCCTCTTTTAACTCTATTTGCCTTCCCAAATTACACTCCTACTCATGGCTCCCAAGTATAAATACTGGTGACACTCCTGTATCCAGGCAGAGTTATATATCCTTGAATCTGCTCCAGATTTTTGAGTAAATCATTGGGACACTTAATTTGTTTGAAAGAGATGACTCATGACCCACATCAGACCCAAATCCTGAGTCATCATGTGACTGTTAAGAACTGCTGGTCCAGTGGAAATTGTACGGAGCCATAATCACAATAATGATGGTGAGAAATGAAGAGATGTTTGCAAGAAATATTAAAACAGAAGTAATTGGGAGGATTTAGAATCTGTTACATGTTGAAGAGGAGTCAGAGATGACTCTAAGATTTAAAGTTTGGGTTGGTCCAATGGGCCAATAGGGATGAAAGTGTTGTCTAGGGTTGTAACGGGGCATGACAGAGTTGGAATAGGAAGGTAATGAGCCTGCCAGACTAGTTGTTCATCAAGGGTATGCGGAATAAGTGGTAGAACATGGCTTTGGCAGTTGGTACACATGGGGCTCTGGTCTAAGAGGGAAACTTGTTCTGATGACAAGTGAGGCATCAGCAGAGAGATTCTAACAGGGAAATCTTGAAGGATACTAACAGCTTGAGAAATGCTGACATTTAGCAAGGATGTGAGAAAAAAATTATAGTTTATGGGGGAAAATCAAATGTGTTGAACGCCACTGTTTACCCTTCTCTATGATGGACATTTGTCATTCCTTTCTTATGTAACTCTACTTCTCCTGACTTTGCACTCCTAACTGCTCATGTACGTTGCTTCTACTCAACTAAACTGCAGATTCTTAGAAGACAGGGGCACTGCTTTTTAATGTCTTACATACTTTATCCTCATGTAGCTGCTGCTGCTGCTGCTAAGTCACTTCAGTCGTGTCCGACTCTGTGCGACCCCATAGACGGCAGCCCACCAGGCTCCGCCGTCCCTGGGATTCTCCAGGCAAGAATACTGGAGTGGGGTGCCATTGCCTTCTCCGACCCTCATGTAGAGAATACCCTAAAAAAGTGCTTTTCCTATGAGTCACTGCTTGGGACTTTGGTTTATTTGTGGAAGGGGAATTTTCATGTTGACTTATATTTTGCCTTGTCAGAACTAAGTACCGTACAGTATGGAGGAATGGGGTAGTATTCAGGTTTTTCATTTTGCTGTGTCAAAATTTTATACTCTATTTGAAATTAAAACAATAACAACAGAATCTTCTGAAGTGGAAAAAGTTCTCTGAGTCACAGGAGGTATGGCCTATCTGATTTCTGCCATCTTTTTGAGGCCCCATGAATGGTAGGTTCACACCTCAGGTCAATTTCTCTCACTGGCTCTGCAGCACTGGGGAAATTACTTAACTTCTGTATGCCTCATTCTCGTATTCTGTATAGGGATCAAGGATGGCACTTACCTTAGGGTTGTGAGGATTAAACAAATAAATGTAAAGCACAGAAAAATCGCTTGGCACAAAATAAGTGCATAGTAAACAACAGTTGCCCACAAACATCAGTTGCCAACAAAGGTCTGTCTAGTCAAAGCTATGGTTTTTCCAGTAGTCATGTATGGATGTGAGAGTTGGACTATAAAGAAAGCTGAATGCTGAAGAATTGATGCTTTTGAACTGTGGTGTTGGAGAAGACTCTTGAGAGTCCCTTGGACTGCAAGGAGATCCAACCAGTCCATCCTAAAGGAAATCAGTCCTGAATATTCATTGGAAGGATTGATGTTGAAGGTGAAACTCCAGTACTCTGGCCACCTGATGCAAAGAACTGACTCATTGGAAAAGACCCTGATACTGCGAATGATTGAAGGTGGGAGGAGAAGGGGATGACAGAAGATGAGATGGTTGGATGGCATCACTGACTCAATGGACATTAGTCTGAGTAAGCTCAGGGAGTTGGTGATGGACAGGGAGGTCGGGTGTGCTGCAGTCCATGGCATTGCAAAGAGTCGGACACGCCTGAGCAACTGAACTAAACTGGAACATCAGTTATTATGTCTGTGATTTTTAGTTCCTTTCTTCATCTGCTGAGGAAAGCAAGGAAAATATTCCAACATATACATTATTACTTAACATTTTAAATTAAGACAAAACTAAAAATGAACACAAGTTTGTTGTCGATGTATTTAAAAGTGAGGGAGTTGAATTCAGATGTCTCAATTAGATCGAGTCACTGAGGGTGCCTTTATTTCTGTCTCATTTGGGGATATCCTTAGAGCATCTTTAGCAAAGATGCACTTTGCCCAGGGAGAAGGAAGCAGGTGGGACATGTGGAGAAAGGAAGGCACCTACCAGCTACCACCTGTGGAGGGGAGAGGCACCTGTTGGCTCACCCTGACAACATGGCCCACTCTGTACTGACCCTCTCTCAAAGGGATCAGCATCCTTTTCAGATTATGACTTTAGTGATGCAGACATCTTCGTTGGGGTATCCACATGCTGTGCCTAATCTCCTTTGTTGGACAACAGACCATATAGAGGGTCTCACTGTGGGTAAGCCTCAGAATGATGTTTGGGATAATGTCATAGCCTGGCTTAAGAATTTAAATGATCTATAGGTGGGGTTAAGAGAAGTGTTCCTAGGACACTTGCTAGCACTATTTTTTCCAGCCAGTGGTTGGCTAGCCCAGTATCTCCCAGCTGCAGAAGAGTCCAGTCCTAAATACCACAAAGAGATGGCAGCCTTTACATGGATATTTGAAGTTTACCCCACAAGGAACATTGTGCTTTCACACACACCATCTTATTTAATGCCTCTGACATCCCTATGGGGTATCAATTATTCCCATTTTGCAGATAAGGAAATTGAAACTCAGAGAGACTCTAACTTTCCCACAGTTATACAGCTAGTAAGAAATAGAGGCAGAATCTGACCTCAGGTTCTAATGCAAAGTCACCAGACCTGATCTCATGGGAATTCTAAATGAGGGCAGGAGTATATATTTAGAGAGATGTATGACATTTTCTGCTTCCCTAGTGCCTCAGATGGTAAAGAATCTGCCTGCACTGCAGGAGACCCGGGTTTGATCCCTAGGTTGGGAAGATCCCCTGGAGAAGAGAATGGCTACCTAGCCCAGTATTCTTGCCTGGAGAATTCCATGGACAGAGGAGCCTGGCAGGCTACAGTTCATTGGGTCGTAAAGAGTCAGACACGACTGAATGACTAACACTTTCACTTTCATGACATTTTCTCAGATGCATTTTCACTGGAATTTTCACCTGAACATTCTGTATTTACTGAAGTCATATGGCACATTTCTAGAAGAATTAAGGGAAAAGATAAGACATAAAGTAGAAGTATATACCTGTGTGTGTATATATAATATATAATCATATACATAATACTTAATATATAATACATATATAATTATATACTATATATAATTATATGTTACATATGAAAGTATATTACTTTAATATCTATAGTTATATTTAAATGCAACATACCAACAATCCATTTTCTCTTTTCTAGGAACTGAGATATAGCCCACCAAATAAAGATAATACCCAACTATCTAAGGCAGGCCTAGAATACTAGACTCCCTGAGTTAAAGATGAATGATAAAAACCAGGACCCAATTTACTCACTGTTAGAGCCCCAACACGGACCTAGTACCAGAAATGCAAAAGCTGCTTGATCAAAATTTGTTGAACATACGTTGAATTAGTTCTTCACTCTTCTAAAGATTCACTCCTAGGCTCTGGGACACCAGATGCTTTCTTCCTGTGCTAATACACATTCTGATTTGCAAATACTCCGTTTCCTGCAGGTTTTCAAGAACACAGCTTTATTGTGCAAGACCAAACGAAGAAAATCTTTTATAATCTTTCAAAGATAATTCAGTCATTCAGCAAACACTTGGCTGGAAGCAGAAATACTAAGATGAAAGGCAATGTTGCCGTCCTCCAGGAGTTCTTTGTCTGGTGAAGGAGACAAAACAGAACGCAAACCCAGGGCAGTCTCTGAGGGCTATGACAGTGCATGTGAGGGGTCCCACAGGGGGACTCAGGGAAGAGAAAGAGTCAACATTTGAGGTTATTAAGGACAAAAGAAAGAAATTTGACTCAGTGGGTATTAAAAATATTTTAATGTAATTGAATGTCCAGTTATGGAGAGGTAGGCTGGATTTATTAAAGGAAAACACTCTATGGAAGGTCAGAGGAGGAAGGAAAAGACAGGGGAAACCTGGGTGCAGACTATCTCGTATATCAGAAAGAAAGTGAAGACAGTGAGTGTTTGATTTCTTATTACAGCCTGTTCTCCAATTCATAGATGTTCTTTAAATTTCTTCAGTTTTCCCCTATCCTACAAACCTATAGGAACTTTTCACCTAGTGAAACCAGCATTTGGAAAAGGAGTGTTGGGTGAAATGGTGGACAAATGAATATCACTCCAAGATTAAAATTTTATGCTAGATCTAGCTGAATGCTACATGCTCATTCATGCCTCAAGTCCAGCCTACTGATACCCCACCCCAACACGTGTACTTAAATGAATACTAACCCTTTCATTGGCCAGAAGAATGCAAATCTGGAGAATCTAATTCTCACTCTGAAACTCCAGAGAGAATGTCCTGATAACCTCCAGCACCTCATTCAAGCGCATCTCCCCTTCCTTCAAAGAAACATGGAATTCTGTGCACAGAAGAGACCTAACATTCGATCAAATGCTTTAAGAATTCCTACAGTTACACCAGCCATCTCTCCTGTTTTCACCTCTATGGGTGTTTGGTCAATTCAATGACCTCACCTGTGAGCCAGAAAGGAACTGGGAAACACCATGATGCATAGGGGCATCCAGAGGCCATCAGCACAACAGATCAAATCCATGCATATGTTCCTTCCACGCCACGTATTGATTGTAGAAAAATTCCTGGGACAAAACCCTAGCTCATAGACAAGCTAGGCTTGATTGTTACACACCATACGTTGGCTGCAGAAGAGGGGTGAAAGACTACAGAAGACAAACTTCATCTCCTTCACAGTTTTGCAGATACTGTTTCTGAACCTGAAGACTACTTTTCCTCCATCTACACATCCTTCCACTAAACATTTAGTGAGTACTTATCACGCTTCAACTTAGCACTTGGTGCTGGAGATACAAAGATAAATGGATCAAATACCATCTAGGAATTCAAAGTCAGGTTGGGGAATTCGGCAATGATCATCCCCACCACCACCACCAAAAAATAGCAATAACAAAACAAAGTAGCAAATGCTTTAACTGAGAAAGAATTCTTGTGACAATCTAGAGGACAGGAAAACTTCAATAAGAGAGTAAGAGAGGGGTTTCCAGAGGATAAAGGATTTTTAAAATCAAGAACTCTACTCCTCCTCTATCATGCTTTTCATATCTACCCCTGTGTATGTTGGGGAGAAAGCCTTGGTAGGGAGTTACTACCATTCTTCAGAAGAACTTTGCAATACTAGTGTGGTCTCAAGATCAGCAACATCCCCATCACCTGAGGTATTAGAAAGGCAGAACCTTGGATCCACTCAAGATCTTCCCATAGAGAATCTGCATTTTAACAAGATCCCCAGGTGATTCCTATGTGAATCATGAGAAGCACTGCCTGGGAAGATGAGAAGAATCTCAACTCTGGAAGCAAGCTTTCACAGAATCAGGATCCCTCACCCAAGAAGGACAGCATTCAGCCTACATTGGATAGTTCCCCAATTTTTTGTCATTTGTCATTCTAGAAACTAAAACTGGGAAATATTCTATTAGTCTATTTTTTTAAAAAGTAATACATTTGTACATAAATAGAATATAAATAATATAAATAACAGGTGTTATGCAAAATAATATTATACATATACACAATGGAATATTACTCAGCCATTAAAAAAATACATTTGAATCGGTTCTACTGAGATGGATGAAACTGGAGCCCATTATACAGAGTGAAGTAAGCCAGAAAGAAAAACAACAATACAGTATACTAATGCATATATATGGAATTTGAAAGATGGTAGCGATAACCCTTTATGCGAGACAGAATAAGAGACACAGATGCATAGAACAATTTTATGGACTCTGAGGGAGAAGGTGAGGGTGGGACGTTCTGGGAGAATAACATTGAAACATGTATATTATCATATGTGAAACAGAACACCATTCCATGTTCGATGCATGAGACAAGGGCTCAGGGCCAGGGCAATGGGATGACCCAGAGGGATGGGATGGGGAGGGAGGTGGGTGGGGGGGTCCAGGAAGGGGAACTCATGTAAACCCATGGCTGATTCATGTCAATGTATGGCAAAAACTATTACAATATTGTAAAGTAATTAGCCCTCAACTAAAATAAAAAAAAAAAAAAGGAAAAAAAAAAGTAATACATTTCTACATAAATAGAATGTAAATAATATAAATAACAGGTGTTATGCAAAATAATATTGTTCAAAAAATGTTAGAGGGAAGAGTACCGTGTTGTTTTTTTTTTTTTTACATATTTCGAAAACATTTCAGCATCTTGCTTAATAGAAGAGAGATGAACTCTCACATCTTCTTCTGCATCCACACATCAATGAGCCCCTGGACTCCACTGTATGCTCATAGAATGGGAGTGAAAAAAAATATATTTTAATGTGATTATAAAAACAGTTTTGACCACAGGGACCACCAGACCACACTCTGAGAACCACTGATCTATCACATCCCTCTTTATGAAAAATTTAAGGAAGCACTATAATTCCCCAAATTATACCAATTGTAGTAATTTGTCACAATTGCAAAGAAAAACTCAGTCTTTTGAGATAGAGAATAGTTTCCTAATTGTGCCAGTTCTTCAGATGTAAAGATTCCACACCCTCCCTTCCAAGACCAGTTGGGTGATCCTCACAGTTGTGTATTATCCTAGTCAAGCCAGGTCACCTCTGTTGACCTTCCTAGAGATGGTATTGGCTGCACTAACTCTAATTTACACAAAAGTACACTGAAAGGGGACTTCCCTGGTGGTCCAGTGATTAAGAATCCACCTTCCATTGCAGGGGGCATAGGTTCGATCCCTGATTGGGGATTAAGATCCCGTATGTCACAGGACAACTTAACCACATGTTGCATCTACAGAGTCTGCCTGCCATAACTAAGACTCATCGCAGCCAAATAATTTTTTTTAAGTGCACTGAAAAAGAAGAGAAGCTATGCATAGGGGAAAAAAGAACACTTTGTCAATTATCAGTACTAACCAAAGATCAAATATCAAAGATCAAACCAGTCAATCCTAAAGGAAATCAACCCTGAATATTCATTGGAAGGACTGATGCTGAAGCTGAAGCTTCAATACTTTGGCCACCTGATGCTAAGAGCTGACTCATTGGAAAAGACCCTGATACAGGGCAAGATTGAAGGCAGAAGAAGAAGAGAATGACAGAGGACGAGATAGCTGGATGGCATCACCAACTCGATGGACATGGGTTTGAGCAAACTCCAGGAGATAGTGAAGGAGCAGGAAGCCTGGTGTGCTGCAGTCCATGGGGTTGCAAAGAGTTGAACATGACTGAGAAACTGAACAACAATAAAATATAAGATGCTTTTACGTATTTTCCACAATATCCCTTGTTACACATTGAATATTTGAAATGTTGACCTTTTGATTAAATTTTCACATGAAAAACCAAACCTAACTATTCAATAGTACCTCTTATATTTTACTCCCACTTCCAGGTTCTATCTCCAGGTTTCTCTTACTCCTATTTTGTCTCATTTTTATTTCCTTTTGTGCTCCAAGAACTTTATTTCTCCAATTTTTTTGTCCTAGCAGAACAAGGAAAATTGGCCCTTGCTCCTGAAGCAAACCCTCTGTAAGATGGAAAGCACAGGTCTAAAAGGGAAGTTAATATCATCTAGACCAGTAGTTTTCAATCCTTTATGCACATTAGAATCACCATTGTTTGGAGAATTAAAGAACAAGGGAAAATAAATAATGCCAGAGTCTCACCCCAGACTAAATAAATCCAACTCTCAGATATGAACCCAGGCTTTGGGATTTTTTAAAAAGTCCACCAGAAGGCTCTAGTGTGCAGTCAGAGTTGAGAAACTCTGATTCTTTGACCTAGTTCACCTATTTACTTCATAGATTTCAGTGAAGGGTTGGGGAGCTGCAGGGGAGACAGTCAGGAGGGTAAGGAACCTCATCTATAATCTTCAGGATAGCACTAGGATCTGATAGAACTTTCAGAGCCACCTTCAGGCCAGACAACATTTTTCCAATAGCTCTCTTAATTCAGAGTTCTCAAGACATAAACGAAATGGAATTTACTCTCCTTCCTCTGAATAAAAAGTATTGCTATATAACTGTATTAAGGTATGTTTCATATATACTAATATACATGCATTCACTGTAAACCTAAAGTTCAATAAGTTAGACAAACTCATGTTACCACTTCCCCAATCTTGAAGTAGAACATTTCCATCATCCCAGAAAGTACCTGCTGCCTCTCTCCTGTTAGCAAACTCCATTCCAGGTCCCAAGTGACAATTACTCTGACTTTTATCACTGTAGATTAGTTTTTCTTCTTCTAGACCCTCATATAAATAGAATCAGACAGTATGCATCTTTTCCTGTCTGCATTCTTTCACTCAGCATAATTTTTTTTTAAAGATACAACTATGTTGGAACAGCAGCTTGTTCCACTTTATGGATGAGTAATATCCCATTGTATGAATATGTTTCAGTTTATCCATTGGGTTGTGCCCAGTTTGGGGCTATTACAGATTAAGCTGCTGTGAGTATCTGTGCACAAGTCTTTGGGAGGGCATGAATTTTTCTTTCCCTTGAGTAAATATATAGGAGTGGAAATATTAGACTCAACATGGCTTGGGAGGCAGGGCATGTAGAAGAAAGTGTTCTAACCCTGCAGTCAGCCAGAGATGTTCTGCATACAGATAGGGCTGTTTATTAACATGGAGATTAAAATACTGACTTCACAGGCATGCTAAAGGGACTGAGGAGAATGCATGTACACGGCTGGTAAATAGTAGATACCTAGTCAATGGTAATAGAAATAACTAGAGGCAGAACTGGCTTGAACTGGAGGAAGATCCCTCAATTTGCCAGTGAGGTATTTTTTCACTACTGTATGCTGCTCACCTCCCTCCAGCCCTCCTCCAGCCAAAGGCTCCCTCCACCACCATCCAAGCCTAACACCCTCTCCTGTCTCTGAAGCTGAAGCCATAAAATATGAACTACCTTCTGAAATAATTAATTTAGAAGTGTTTCTTGGCTTACTTGTTTTAATAATTTTTAGTTCTCTCTGGCAAAAAAATCCACATAAGAGAATGTGGATGGGATGAATTCAGTACATGAATTCAGGAAAGGAGAAATGCCTACCTTCTAGGCAGTATTAGGCTGAGATACTACAAGGGGATGTTATGTGAACCTGGAAATACAATAGCTTTTGGATGATATGGGCTTATTTGCATTTAAACTCTCTCTGTCATCTAGTGCTTCCCTCCATGCCTATTTTCTACCTGTGCAGCTCTTTCACTTGACTCCTTAAAGTCTTCAAAAAGTGTCTCCTTTTTTGAAGTTTCCCACTCCTTTCCTGTGGGCTTCCCTCATAGCTCAGCTGGTAAAGAATCCACCTACAATGCAAGAGATCCCAGTTTGAGTCCTGGGTAAGGAAGATCCCCTGGAGAAGGGATAGGCTACGACTCCAGTATTCTTGGGCTTCCCTAGTGGCTCTGCTGGTAAAGAATCCACCTGCAATGTGGGAGACCTGGGCTCAATCCTTGGGTTGGGAAGATCCCCTGGAGAAAGGAATGGCTACCCACTCCAGTATTCTGGCCTGGAGAATTCCATGGACTGCATAGTTGCAAAGAGTCTGACACAAGTGAGCGACTTTCAGTTCACTCACTCCTTTCCTACTCCTCTCATTCCTATACCACCCAGCACTCTTTCCACTGGAACGACAGAGAAGCAAATAAACACCCAAAGGCCAGCACATCCTCTTAAAACATGCATGCACACACCACCCTTATTTATGTTCAACTGTGAAAATTATGAAGGCAGTTCAATTTACCAAATGAATCATGAAGGAAGCTACGATAGTATTAGAGGTGCCCTTCTCTCACAAACATAAGAGAAGACTCTATACACATAGACATCATCAGATGGTCAATACTGAAATTAGATGGATTATATTCTTTGCAGCCAAAGATGGAGAAGCTCTATACAGTCAGCAAAAACAAGACCAGGAACTTACTGAGGCTCAGATCATGAACTCCTTATTGCCAAATTCAGACTTAAATTGAAGAAAATAGGGAAAACCATTAAACCATTCAGGTATAACCTAAGTCAAATCCCGTACAATTACACAGTGGAAGTGACAAATAGATTCAAGAATTAGATCTGATAGAGTACCTGAAGAATTATGGACAGAGGTTCGTGACATTGTACAGAAGGCAGGGATCAAGAACATCCCTAAGAAAAAGAAGTGCAAATGGGCAGAATGGCTGTCTGAGGAGGCCTTACAAATAGCTGTGAAAAGAAGAGATGTTAAAGGCAAAGGAGAAAAGGCAAGATATACCTATTTGAATGCAGAGTTCCAAAGAATAGCAATGAGAGGTAAGAAAGCCTTCCTCAGGGATCAGTGCAAAGAAATAGAGGAAAACAATAGAATGGGAAAGACTAGAGATCTCTTCAAGAAAATCAGAGATACCAAGGGAACATTTCATGCAAAGATGGGCACAATAAAGAACAGAAATGGACCTAACAGAAGCAGAAGATATAAAGAAGAGGTGACAAGAATACACAGAAGTATATAAAAAACATCTTCATGACCCAGATAACCACACCAGATCACGATCTAGGTGTGATCACTCACCTAGAGCCAGACATCCTGGAATGCAAACTCAAGTGGGCCTTAGGAAGCATCACTATGAACAAAGCTAGTGGAGGTGATGGAATTCCAGTTGAGCTATTTCAAATCTGAAAAGATGATGCTGCAAAAGTGCTGCACTCGATATGCCAGCAAATTTGGAAAACTCAGCAGTGGCCTCAGGACTGGAAAAGGTCAGTTTTCATCCCAATCCCAAAGAAAGGCAATGCCAAAGAATGCTCAAACTACCGCACAATTGCACTCATCTCACACACTAGTAAAGTAATGCTCAAAATTCTCCAAGCCAGGCTTCAACAGTACAAGAACCATAAATTTCCAGATGTTCAAAATGGATTTAGAAAAGGCAGAAGAACCAGAGATTAAATTGCCAACATCTGTTAGGTCATTAAAAAGCAAGAGAATACCAGAAGAACATCTACTGCTTTACTGATTACGCCAAAGCCTTTGACTGTGTAGATCACAACAAACTCTGGAAAATTCTTCAAGAGATGGGAATACCAGACCTCCTGACCTGCCTCCTGAGAAATCTGTATGCAGGTCAGGAAGCAACAGTTAGAACTGGACATGGAACAACAGACTGGTTCCAAATAGGGAAAGGAGTACGTCATTATTGTATATTGTCATACTGCTTATTTAACTTATATGCAGAGTACATCATGTGAAATGCTAGGTGGATAAAGCACAAGCTGGAATCAAGATTGCTGGGAGAAATATCAATAACCTCAGATATGCAGATGACATCACACTTATAGCAGAAAGCGAAGAAGAACTAAAGAGCCTCTTGATGAAAGTGAAAGAGAAGAATGAAAAAGCTGGATTAAAACTCAACATCCAAAAAATGAAGATCATGGCATGCGGTCCCATCACTTCATGGCAAATAGATGGGGAAACAATGGAAACAGTGAGAGACTTCATTTTGGAGGGCTCCAAAATCACTGCAGATAGTGACTGCAGCCATGAAATTAAAAGACGCTTGCTCCTTGGAAGAAGTTATGACCAACCTAGAGGGCATATTAAAAAGCAGAGACATTACTTTGTCAACAAAGATCCGTCTAGTCAAAGGTATGGTCTTTCCAGTAGTCACGTATGGATGCGAGAGTTGGACTATAAAGAAAGCTGAGCGCCGAAGAATTGATGCTTTTGAACTGTGGTGTTGAAGAAAACTCTTGAGAGTCCCTTGGACTGCAAGGAGATCAAACCAGTCCATCCTAAAGGAAATCAGTCCTGAATATTCATTGGAAGGACTGATGCTGAGGCTGAAACTCCAGTACTTTGGCCTCCTGATGCAAAGAACTGACTCCTTGGAAAAGACCTTAATGCTGGGAAAGATTGAAGACAGGAGAAGGGGACAACAGTGGATGAGATGGTTGGATGGCACCACCGACTCGACGGACATGAGTTTGAGCAAGTTCTGGGAGTTGGTGATGGACAGGGAAGTGTGGCATGCTGCAGTCCATGGGGTCGCAAACAGTTGGACAGGACTGAGTGACTGAACTTAACTTCTCTCACAAAATGTCTCCTTGCTAATGGGGGAGTGAGAGAAAGTATCCTTCCACCACTGAACTGACAGATCCCCACCCACCCCCTGCTCCCGGTCCATGTTGTCAGCCCCTGTGGTCATAGTCACACTTCCCCTCCCCCAACAGACCTTTTCTCTGTCTTGCCCTCCAGGCCTTTCCCTTGATCAAGAGCGTTTCTAGAGCTTCTCAGCAAAATCTCAGGCCAGCAGACAGTGCCTTGCCTGAGCCAATTTGAATGCATACCACCTATGAGATTTTCTGAAACTCTCAGCTGCCACATTAAAACTGCATGAGAGTCTTCCTCAGGAGGCCTAATAATAGCATGCTTCATCTTTGAGCCACTTTATAAACATTAACTGATTAAGTCACCCTTCTCTCCTTATAAGCTCTGGGCTTCTGCAGAGTGGACTTCATCCTCCACTCCCCTCCAATTACTCCAGGAGCAAACAGGCTGGGACCTGAAGGATCTTTCCTGGGTATTTTGGGCCAAGACAACAGTAATGTCAAAGGTCTTGCAGTAACAATCTCCATTTGGGTAACAGCATGGATGTGTATTTAAAAGAGACTGACTTGAGGTTCTCATTTTCCAAAGCAGCATAGCATGGAGAAGAACTTGCCTCCATGGTCTAGGGCGGGGTCACCAAACTATTGCCCATGACACCAAACCCAGCTTGCCATCAGTTTTTATGGATAAAGTTTTACTGGAACACAAGCATGCTCATTCATTTACATGATATCTATGCCTACTTTTATGCAACAATATCAACTGAGTATTGCAACAGAGACCAAATGATTCATAAAGCCAAAAAATAAAAATTTTACTACCTGGTCCTCTAGAAGAAGTTTGCTGATCCCAGTCTATTTAACATTTGTTTTCACCCTGTATATTCCCTTAATATTTTTAATCAAGTCTCTTTCCTTCTCGGGGCCTCTGTGGCTACACCCGTAGACTGAATCATCTCTGACCAGAGTCACTGCCTTGGGTTCATTCTCTCATTGTTCTATAAATATTAGCATCTTATATGTTAGCTTTGCTTCATCATTACAGCTGGCTTCTTTGTGAGCAGGAGTAGAGTTCTGTGTGTCTCATGAATCACTGCAGGCACAAGGCTCTAGGCTGAGCCCTAAATCCATTATGGACTGTAGCTGAACTGACTTGAATTATATTTCTTTCTTTGCAGAGAGATCTCACAGAATGATGTCTTGGAAGTGATAGAGGCAAATGTGTTCTCCAACCTGCCCAAACTACATGAAATGTAAGCAAGATTCTGTGGGGTTTTGCTCATGGCTGCTTTTGGCAGTAGCCTTAAAGTTCGCTTATATTCCTGGAAGGCCCTGGGTCTGCTCTGTCCTCAGACTTCTTGAATTTCATTTTAGGCTGTCAAAGTCAGTCCAACAGGTGCTGCCATGTATCTCTGCCTGGTGTCTCAGGTACCAGTCCAGAGCTTAGTCTTATTCTGCTTCTGCTTCTTCCTTCTCAGGGTTTTTTGCATAGTAAACTCAAGAACCTAGCTCTGTGACTGGACGTATTAATACTTCCAGCTCATCCTCTCATTCAAATTTGTTCCACAGTCAAAGCCCAAAATAAATTCCTCATGATGTAGTTGAAAATGGGCAGTCTTAGTTTGACTGCTAGCCTATGCCACATACTCACCATGGAACCTTGGTCAAGATGCAAGATCATGCTAAGACTTAGCTTTCTCTCTGTAAAGTGGGAATAATAAAAGTGTATGCCTCATAAGATCACTGTGATGAATAAATGAGATGATAAATGTTATGTAGATCTAACACATAAACTGGCATACAGTAAGTTATCATAACAATCCTTGGCTTCTTTACTACTCCAACCAAATGTATTTTCTCTTGTTGACATTCTAGTTTTACATACATGCCAGTACTCACACAGATACAACTCTGTTGCATACCAATCTAAAGTTACTATAAATTATCAAAGCTAGATGAGACTTTGGAGACTGGTCCGAATTTTTCCAAAGTGTATTCTGTGTATCAGTAAACAGAAGATTATTAAGTGTTACAAAAAAGGAAAAAGATTCTATGGTCAAATAAGATTAAGTTAGACAGACTCACTTACTATAGGAAAACTCAGAGTCTGTAATATGCAAATATACACTTGGAATCTCCAAGAAGGATATTGTATTAAGAGTTTCTCAACTAGTGTCATTGGAAAGGTTCCTCTGTGGAGCACTGATGAGTATCTTACAAAATTGTCAGAGAACACAGTTAGGAAAGCCACTGAACCACTTTCCTAATTTTACAGATGAGGAATGAAAGACAGAGAGAAGTTGTGAAGCTTGTCTAGTCACCCAGCCAAATCCACAGCAGGATAAGGACTTGAACATAAATCTCTTGACTCTTTTGTATCTTTTTAAAAACTTCTTAGCATTTGCCAACCATATATACACATATGCATAATTCATATCCGCATACATACATATATATGAATTTGTTTAGGAATGACAGTCTGTCCATTATGACAGACTCTGCCCTCCCTTTCCTTTTCTACCTCCCACTCTCATTCTTCTCCGCTGTCATTAAGCCTCTGCAACTGATGCCTTCCCTCCCTACCCACCACTGCCCTCTCAGCTCCTTCCTTCCCTCTCTCTCTGCTTGGCCTCTCCTTACCCTGGCTGGGAAAAGAGATCTGACCAGGGTCTCAGAACCCACAGAGAGTATCAGAGAAGTGAACCAAAGGGCAGCCAGCCCTCTGGGCAAGGTCAAGGAGATGTCCCTCTGTGCAGCTCAATGGGCAGTGGAGCTAATGGGATGGCTCTTTCATCTCTCCCCCACATGGAGAGGTGCTCACCTCCATGTAACACTGTCTGTATTTAAAACGATTAATTACGTGGTACTTGGATCTGGGTAGCTACAGGTTACTGCAACATTAAAGCTAATGAAACAGGGAGGAAGTAATTAACACAGAGCATCTCTGCAAATATACATTGATCCAGCCAGATGAAGAAAGGGCAGCCTCTCTCTGTCGGAATCCAAATGTGAACATGCCCACCTCCAGACTATTGATCAGGACATGGCGCAGGTCAGCCCGGGGCAGAAGCCATCACTTCCCATGAGCTGTGAGAGAGCAATCTTCATTGCAGCAGGAGGGACTCACTGGCACCCTGCCAGCTGCTGTCTGCGGGACTGAACCATGAAAGCCAGAGATGTTCACTGCTTGTCCCCTGATCCTCGTTTTCCTTTGACCTTTCACTTTACTTTTCTCCAATCTCCTTTGACTCTTCACTCTCCTTGTTGCTGTCCATCCCCTTCTCTCTTGTCTCCTAACCAGAAAAAAAAACTCATTTCCCCCATTAGTCTCATCCCTACCCTCCTCAGACCCTGGGAGATCCTTATGGTTAAACACTCAACTGAGGTCAGGGTGAAATGACTCTCTCAGCCGTGCATTGTTTGTCTCTGATGAATAGATTCCAGGAAGACTTCAGTGATGAGAGTTATATAGGACAGGGTTAATGTTTTGTTTGCACAGTTTAGTGTAGTAAAAGACACCACATGCATTCTCAATCTTTATGGAAATGATGGATGGACAAAGAGATGGATAGATGGCTGAATAACTTATTAACATACTCTTTGCATAATATGAAAAATACCATAGCATTCCTTACCATTAAGGTCATGTGCATGTTCTTTTCTCTTTCACAGTAGAATTGAAAAGGCCAACAACCTGCTATACATCAATGCTGATGCCTTCCAGAACCTTCCCAACCTCCGATATCTGTAAGAACTTCTGTATTCTGGTGCCCCTTTTATTATCAATTGTGTACTCGTATTTTAGCAAAATATCCATTTGCAACTCTGGGGAGCAACTGCTTGTAATCAAAGATGTGGGGCAGAAGAGGAAGTGAGGAGACACTTGCTGGTGGGTTTTAGTTTAGCTTAATGAGTAAATTCCACTGACATAATTGCATTTGGTTTTCATTTACAAAAGCAGACATCATAAGGAATGTCATTTGCATTAATGGGATTGTCACACAGACCTCTTGCAGAACTCAGTCATAATTTAGTGTTAATGAGATATAGCCAAAATTTCTGCTAGCATTTAGCTTGTGACCTTGACCTCAAAGGCATCGTCTCTCCTGTTCTGCATGTAAGCATTTTTTCCTTTGATGGATTACAATATTTTATATTAATGTTTTGGTTAATAACAGACATGGTATTTTTATCAGCAGAGAGATTCTTGGTGTTTGTGCTCCATCCCTTGGGCCTGACTCTATCTGCAAAAACATTGCTTCTTCCACTCAGCTTTCAAATTAGCTAAGGGCTTGACAGAACCCTGAGTGCTACAATGGGACCCTGCAAAATAACAGATAAGAACTTGACCTATAGAGTCACACTTTCCCTGAACCATTTATTAACTACTGATCACAGGCGCAAATATAACCTCCCAAAGCTTGTTTCCTTGGAAATAATGATGGATGTGCATCTGTTATCTATTAATTTAATAAGAATGCATACCCACTTACCTCCAAAAGACAGTTTTTAAGCAAAAATGATGTATCATTTCTTACCTGTCTGTGAGTTGATCAGTGAAATGCATTGGCTGAGCTGGACTCTGTTGGCCTGACCTCAGCTCAGCTCACTCGTGTATCTGAAGTTAGCTAGCAGGTGAAGTGGGCGCTGGCTACCCTGGATGGTCTCGGTTTGGGATGACAGTTCTCTACCAAGTGGTGTTCATTTCTAGCCAACTCACACAGGCTTGTTCTCACAGCAGACCTGGGGTTCCAAAAGAAAGAGTAAGCTTGTAAGCCTCTTGAGACTTAAACCCTTAATTTACATACCATTTCTTCTGTTACATTTTATCATTCTTGGGACCAACCCAGATTTAAGAGGTGGAGAAATAGAATCCACTGATTGATGGGAAAAGCTGCAAAGTCACCAAGACAAGTGTCCACCACAAGATGTGGTGATACAGGAAAGGATAAAGATGGAAACCCACTCCAGTATTCTTTCCTGGAGAATTTCATGGACAGAGGAGCCTGGCACACTACAGTCAAGCCAAGAGTCAGACACGACTGAGTGACTAATACTTACTTACACTTGCAATCAATTCAAAGCACATAAAATGTTTTTCACAGTGCCTGTGACGTAATAAATGTTTGATAAACATTAGCTACTAGTGATACTTTGACTCTGTCCCTAACTGTTGATCTACGAGAATCGGAGTTAGCAATTAATATAATAAGGAACTCTAGGCCATTGTGGCTTAGCTCTCTGATGAAGACTGATGAGGGAATAAAAGATTTAACAGAACAAAGTCCATATGACCTGGGACTTCTGCTCTCTGATAGGAGCCCCAGAAACGGTCTGAGAAAGAAACAAAGTCTTGCACTCCTGAGTCATGTCAGAGGCAGGACCAGCTTCACTGGCGTTCTCACAGGGCCATGCTCAAAACGGTCCCACACTCAGAAGGCCTCACTCCAGGTTTAATACTCTGCTGTCACCATCTTGAAATGCTTTAACAGTTATGAACAGAGAGCCCTACACCTCACAAATTATGTATTCAGTCATGCTGAGAGGTCAGGGCTATGATCAACTCAGGAGTCCTGGCTCTTTAAATGGACTTTGCTATACTCTGCAGAAGCTAATACGGGTTAGGTACAGCACAGTGGAGGAAATCCGAGGTAACAGAAAAGGCATAGGCCTCAGGATAAAACAAAATCTAGAGCCTCATCCTGACTCCACCATTCACTCTTGGACCCATCACTAGACCTCTGAGATGTGCATAGCTTATAGGACTTTCAAGTGAGGTTCACATGTGAAAATATACAAAAACATTAATAAATGTACTAAGTATTTGTAGGATGGTTATTTCTGGCCAACCAGTCAAAGTCTACAAGTCTACCCTCAAAAAAAGTCCAGTAAGGGTTTAATAGAGAGTTATGGTAGCTACTAAGACCTTCAGCTTTCACCCAGGGTGTTTAGCACGAATTCAACAAAAAAGAACTTTGGGACATGCCTTTACATTTAATGGAGCAGTATAGAAAAGAAAAAAAAAAAACTATACATGACATCAGAAGGACTGGATTCCAGATGGGATGCTGTTATTTATTAGCTAGATAAAGTTTACCTTCTCTAAACCTCAGTTTCTTTATCTATAAATTGGGTGGTTATAAAAACTAAATAAGATTATGCCTGTAAAAACATTTTACAAATTGTTTTTAGCATATAAACCATAAATAACTATATAAATATAAAATTATTAGTGCCTATTACCCAGGTGGTTTCCTTCATTCCTTCTTTTTTTTTCTCTCCCTCCCAATTACTATCCCTCCCTTTCTCCTCCCTCCTTCCTCTTAGAAAAAGTCTGAGTGGAATAGGGGTGGCCACAGAGCCTTCAATAGAGCAGAAAAGAGACCTGGGATATGCAAAGGGACACCCCTATTCACAGACTGTCACATGTGGCTCATGAGAAGCACCCTGTAGAGGAGAGATTCAGGAAGAAACAACCCTCTCACACATACATTCCACAGCCCATGATGATAATAGCAAGTCTGCGAATGGGGAACTGGGAAAATCCAAGGGATGGGGAGTTACCACAAAGTTAAAAAAGAGCTCCAGCCTTTGACCCTAATGTTAGCCTGTACTTTGTGGCCAGCGCCATTCATTCTTATTAGCAAGGACCTTCAGCCCTCCTTCTAGGGAGTAAAGCAAGGGAGGAATTTAGGAATGTGTATGTGTGCAGATGACACCACCCTTATGGCAGAAACTGAAGAGGAACTAAAAAGCCTCTTGATGAAAGTGAAAGAGGAGAGTGAAAAAGTTGGCTTAAAGCTCAACATTCAGAAAACTAAGATCATGGCATCTGGTCCCATCACTTCATGGCAAATAGATGGGGAAACAATGGAAACAGTGACAGACTTTATTTTTGGGGGCTCCAAAATCACTGCAGATGGTGATTGCAGCCATGAAATTAAAAGACGCTTACTCCTTGGAAGAAAAGTTATGACCAACCTAGACAGCATATTAAAAAGCAGAGACATTACTTTGCCAACAAAGGTCCATCTAGTCAAGGCTATGGTTTTTCCAGTGGTCATGTATGGATGTGAGAGTTGGACTATAAAGAAAGCTGAGCGTTGAAGAATTGATGCTTTTGAACTGTGGTGTTGGAGAAGACTCTTGAGAGTCCCTTGGATTGCAAGGAGATCCAACCAGTCCATCCTAAAGGAGATCAGTCCTGGGTGTTCACTGGAAGGACTGATGTTGAAGCTGAAACTCCAATACTTTGGCCACCCCATGCGAAGAGTTGACTCATTGGAAAAGACTCTGATGCTGGGAAGGATTGGGGGCAGGAGGAGAAGGGGATGACAGAGGATGAGATGGCTGGATGGCATCACCGACTCGATGGACCTGCGTTTGGGTAAACTCCAGGAGTTGGTGATGGACAGGGAGGCCTGATGTGCTGCGATTCATGGGGTCGCAGAGTTGGACATGACTGAAGGACTGAACTGAACTGAACTGACTGATGTGTGGAAGGCATGCCCTAGACTGAAGGGGGAAGTCTGGCAGAACAGAGAGAACGAAGCTCTGACTTTGACTCTGGAAAAGGCTGAAATCTCTGCCATCTGTCATTATGTCCAGACTCCTCTTTGTATCCTTTTCTCACTTTGAGGTGTTAAGCAATCCTCAATCTTACCTGACTACCCCATCAAGTCCAGACAAAACTGAAGGTGACCGATTCCAGCCACATCTGTTCATGAGAGGAGTTATCATTCTCAGAGTATCTGAAACAAGCTTTCTAACTGGAAAAAGAAAAGAACTTGTAATTAGTTTAGAGGAATTGTGTCACTGTCAAATGATCCTCCTGGATGGCTCTGAAAAGTACAGATACTCACATAATTCCACAGAGTATAAAGTTCTTTCACAACCACTGCCACACTGATCCCCATCAGGAAGTTGGAACAAACAGCTGTCCCTCTCAAGCCTTTGGACTTATTGCCCAGGGCAGACTTTTCCCAGCTGCACATTCCTCCCAGGTTGCAGCCCAAGGTGACCCTGAGAAATAGAGCAGCTCTGCACTCCAAAATCACTATCAGCAAGGCATCATTC
Source organism: Giraffa tippelskirchi (assembly GCF_054371585.1). Classification (NCBI taxonomy): domain Eukaryota; kingdom Metazoa; phylum Chordata; class Mammalia; order Artiodactyla; family Giraffidae; genus Giraffa; species Giraffa tippelskirchi. The sequence goes on from NC_137278.1 coordinate 71,114,186, forward strand.
AGGCTTTTCAGACCGTGGTCCTTTGAAATATTTTTCAAATTGCTGAGAGGAATCGCCCAAATTTAGAGGAGGTCCTCTAACCTGAAAGATTATGTCATGGAAACAAAGCCCAGTGAAGCTTCCCTCTTCTCCCACACTTATTTGTGTCTGGGCAGCAGTCATGAACAGCTTTGCAGTCCAGCAGCTAAGTAGAAGTGGGTGGCAATGATTTCAGGTATTTTGGGGAATGATGAACTACTTGCTTCAAGGCAAAGAAGAAATATAAAATGGATGAAGGAATCCAGAAAGGACTGGTAGGATGGAGCAGTTGTTTATTTCCTTAAGCAGGATAAATGATTATCAACACAGCCAGAAGAGCAGGAGACTACAAAGAGTAGGGGTGAGTTGTCATTTGACTTAAGAACACTAAATGCTGCATACACACACTTAGAAATGTTGCTCTGAAATTCTCAAACTTGATTCCACTTTATACTGATCATTTGATGGCACAGAATTCAAAACAACTAGAAATCAGCCTTCTTCATTACTCCTTTCATACTTCACTAAGGAAGCTGAAATGGTTAGGGGAAGAAAAAAATTCATGAATAAAGAAATGTACTTTGACTAGAAGAGTATATATCAAAGGATTCATCTGGGTGGATTTTTTCAAGTCAATATTGTATTTACGAGCAATATTTTTTTCTTTACTGCTCTGCCTTCCTGGAGCTGACCTTTTGTGTATGAAAGATTAACTATTGATCTGTAAATAAGGTTTACACAATATTCTCTTGCCTTTGCATCCTGTCGGCATAATTCTCAGGCAGCTGGATGTTGTTCTTTGCTACTCAGTAAACCATAATTTCATCTTAACAAACCCTTTACACAGCTGGGTGGGCCTCCACCCCCAACTGACAGCCATCTTCATTTCACATGGGGACCTGTTAGAGCTTCTCAGGAGGCTGTTAATGGCAGCTACGCCATCTGCTTCCTCCAGCCAAAGATGATTCCAGCAGTGTTCACTGCAACTCACCTTAGCAATTCCAGATGTTTCTTCCCCACCCCTCCCCTAAGTCTCTCTCCCTCTTTTCTGCTTTCCTCTCTTTCATTTGTTTTGGTAAGAGTGATGAAAGTAGCTTCTTGGACTACCAAAGTTAAGCCATTTGCTGGACATTGCAACAGAGATCAGGGATCCAAGAGTGGCACGGAGTGGTGAGGAAGCAGAGACTCCCAGGCCCCTAGTTGGGCTCAGGTCTCGGCTCCTGCCCTTCTTAGTTGTGTGGCCTTGGGTAATCAGCTTAACAACTCTAGGTCTGTTTTCCTTTCTGTAAATGAGGGATAACACTGCCTGCTTCCTTGCATTGTATTGAATGAAGTACTGTGAAGAATGACTGACACTTAGAAAATTCTCAGTGTGGTGTTGTTCAGTTGCTCAGTTGTGTCTGACCCCATGGAGTGCAGCACGCCAGGCTTCCCTGTCCTTCCCTATCTCCTGGAGTTTGCTCAAACTCATGTCCATTGAGTCGATGATGCTATCCAACCATCTTATCCTCTGTCGCCCCTTCTCCTCCTGCCCTCAGTCTTCCCTAGCATCAGGGTCTTTTCCAAAGAGTTGGCTCTTCATATCAGGTGACCAAAGTATTGGAGCTTCAGTGTCAGTCCTTCCAATGAATATTCAGAGTTGATTTCCCTTAGGGTTGACTGGTTTGATCTCCTTGCTGTCCAAGGGACTCTCAAGAGTCTTCTCCAGCACCACAGTCAGAAAGCATCAATTCTTGGGTGCTCTGTCTTCTCAGTAAACAGTAGCAATTCTTACTATATTCCTGACCCTGTCATTGACTAGCTAAGAGAGTCTGTGTAAGGGACTCCACCTCTATGTACCTCAGTTCTCTCTTCTCCTTTAAAAAAACAAAAAAGAATACCTATTTCTGAGAGTCTTGCAAGGATTAATTTGATGATGATGATGATGATGATGATGTGTTGTTGGTGGTTATATTGCTTTTCTCTTTCAATATTTCTAAGGTTTAGAAGGCCTCTTTAACTGCTTATTATGGACAGAATCCACTGACCAGCATTCAAACATGAAAATATATCATTTGTGTTTCTCAAAGGAAAAAGGCATCCTTCTCACCAAACTCCTGACAAATCCAGAAAGTTCCCTCTGAACAAGCAAAATTAAATAATCCTGCATAATCTTAACCCCTTTTGTTCATTTCCAACACCGTGTGTGTATGTGTGTGTGTGCACACGTGCACATGCACACTCAGTCATGTCTGACTCTCTGTGACCCCATGGGCTGTAGCCCTCCAGACTCTCCTGTTCATGGAATTTTTGGCCCACAATACCATGCCATCCCCAACCACCAACTGCTTGGATAATGTTTCCTATTTTTATGTTGATTTATAATTTAGCTCTTTTTATCATACTTCATTGCATTTGAACCTCACAACAATCCAAGGAGGGCAGTACAAATACAAGCATTTGACAGAATTCAGCTGGCCTTGCCTGTACTCCCTGGGTACAGAGCTCTTCTGACAGGAATGTGCAACGTCCCTGTGGACCGGGCTATTCCGATAACTTTGATGTTCAGTAATGTTTGGTGGTGGTGGGAAGAGAACCATACTAGGGTTAATTTTCCAAAGTTCATGCACAATGGAAAGGATCAGGGCCTTCCCATTTCTCCTCCATCATTTTGAATGCGAATTAGCCAGTCAGTGAGAACTCATTCATTCAATCAACCATTCAACAATCATTTATTGAGGCCATACTATATCCCAGGCTTTGTTGTGGCTACTTCTTGGGCATACAAAACATGACAATACAGATGATGCCTCTGCCCTTATGGAGCTTATATTCTAATTGATGAGACAGTGTTGGATAATGTCAGGTGGTAATAGTGATGTGAAGAAAAATAAACCAGCGAAAGTAGAGTTCTGGTTTAGAAAGGGTGGTCTAGAAAGGAGAAAGAGTGTGACCCTGTGAGAGATCCAAGTGACATCAATCGACAGCTCGCAACACAAAGGGCTCAGCCTTTGGGGAAGAAAAGCCTATTTATCATTCATTAAGCCCTGAAAATAACACATCTGCCAAGCTGTGTGGCACTGGCCATAGATAAGAGGACTGATTCAATGCCTTAGCTGGGCTAGTAAAGGAAAGCTTCTTGGGAGGTGGGCAGAATTTAGCTGCAACTTGGAGAATGAATAAAATTTAGAAAGACAAAAAAGAAGAAATTTTCTGTGAAAGAAAGAGGGGAATCAAACCCATAGAACAAAAAGCATCATGGAGTAGACAGAGGATGGGGAGATACTGAGTCTCAACTAAAAAGAAGGTGTATGCTGAAGAGTTTGACTATATTAAGATGGACTGGCTCTGGAAGATTGGAAAACTAAATTGGGGCAAGGAGCTTAGGCTTCAACACAGTAGTAGAAGGATAAGTTACAAGACAGTCTTACCAGCAAGGACCAACTGTTTAACACAGGGAACTATACTCAATATTTTGTAATAATCTATACATTAGGAAAAGAATCTGAAAAAGAATATGTATGTGTGTGTGTATATATATATATATATATATATATATATATATATATATACACACCTGAGTCACTTTGCTGTATACACCTAAAGCTAAGATAACATTATAAATCAACTACAATGTTTTAAAGAAGAGCTTCTTCAGTAGAATGATTGGTTGACAGTGATTTGGACAGTAGCTTGACAGGGAACAGGGTACAGACTACATACGCAACAGAAAATTGCTAAGGCGCAGTTGCCATAATCCAGGGGTACGGAAATAATGACCCCTAGAGGAATAGAAAGGCTTGGTTCAAGGGGAGACAGGGGACACATTTCTAAAACAGAACCACCACCATATTATTTCCCTCCAGGTCAGACAAGGACACAAGTGACTACTGATTTTTGCCCACTCAATTCTAGTAATCCCCAAAGCCTCCCTTCCCTGAGTGACCCCTACAGAGAATCACCCTGAAGTCAGCAGCCCTCAAGAATTCAGCTAGGCCAGAAGTCATCTTATGCGGTAGCTGTGATTATTGGGAAGAAATCATTAGCCATTTCCCCGGCTGTCAGTGTCGTAAGTCTCTAAGGATGTTGTCATGACTACAGGGATATTTGGGCACAATGGAAATTACACAGTTGTTTCTTTTATCAGTTATCTGTCTAGCAGAGCCACCTTTGCCTGATATTGTCAACTCCAGGGAAAGCCAGCGAGATTTTCCACGGAGGTTCAGGATGAGATTTCAGCCTGGGCACATCAGCCCCAGGAGAGCAAGAACCTCTTCTCGTCCTTGGGTACGATTGTAACGATGGTGATGTTTTCATGCTGCGCACCTCTCACCTTCCTTCCTCTGACCTGCTCCGTGATTTCTCCTGCAAGAAGCCCAGGCCTTCTCCATCAAGACAATTATGGCATCTATCAATTCACATCAGTATGTTCAGATCTTCATATTATTCTTTCCAAAGGAAGTGGCATATTTTTAAAAATGTGCCTGGAAAAGGCAATGTGAAACCCAAGAATCAATCATGATAGATTCCTGGCCATGGGGGCTTCTGAGAGGGAAACTCCAACAGGATCTATTCAAATAGCACATAAATAACCATCTATTCCACCCACTTGCAGAGTCCCAGGATTACATTTTCACAGGATATACTTTCTTATGAGGTAGGTATATCCTCACCTCGTTAATTTTGAAAAAAGACCTGTCTCTGTCATCATCAGAAATCAGATGTAAAGACAAGTCCAGAGGGGATTTAGAGAGAAACAAGTCTCAGATGAGCTGCGTGAAGTCAGCCCTGACCCCTTTCCTCATTGCGAGTATTACCCCTACTTCCCCCCACCCCCACAGTGATGGACTGATCTTTTCAAGTTTCAGTTTCCTCATCTGCAAAATGGAAATAATAAAATGTGCTTCAAGAATATGAAAGCATATGAAAGAAGGAAATGGGTTTTATGTCCTCCAAGACCTCTTCCTTCCCTCAAGTGCTGGTGTCTAAAAGTGACTTCAAGAATCTGGGGATCCCAGCATCACTACCTTTCCTGAGTTCAGAATATTCAGACCAACACAAAGGGTCCTGTATGGAAGGAGAAAACTCCTCTACAAGACAGGAAAATCCAGCCTCCTGCAGACCACTCTTGTTTCCCAGATCAGGCTCCTCTTCCCCAGGATTCAAAAAGACCCTCTAAATGCTGAGATCCTTAAGATGCATCAAAAACTTAAACCAGTTGTAAATTAGTCTTAAGTTAAGTACAGCAGAAACTCAGCTTCTTAAGCTAAAGGAGAATCGTAGAATGAGCCCTGTCACTTCGGCCCCTCAGAAATGAGCACAGCCGGCCTCAGAGGAGCCTGAGAGGCACTGGATGTGGGGTCAGGCTTAAGAGGCAAACAGCATCCAGTAGCCACTGGAGCTGGCCTGGGAGGAGGGCTGGCCCCAGGCACAGACAGAAAGAGGGATAGCTTAGCCAGTGAGAATCTGAATGGCATCAAGTGAAGCCCCACTTCCGTGGAAAATAAACTGCTGCCTCTTCTTCCACCATTGCAGCCTCAATGTTGGGAGGTTTAAAGGCTGTTTTGGTCCTTCCGGACCCTTGTAGATTTACAGTTATCCCTGGGAGAGGCCACATGTTAAGGTGTTAGAGCTAACACAAAAACTGTCGGCTACCTCCTCTGCAGAGATGAGGCAGTCCCAGGGAAGCAGAGATGGGTCAGAGGAGGCTGGTCTCTGCCATGGACACCAGGGGGCAGGCAGGATAATGAAAGAGGGTGGGCACCATGCAGTCTGCTCTGGAGACCTGATTCTGTGCTCCTCCAGGATGGGGACTAGGTTGTCTTCATGGCTGTAACCCGGTGAACGGCACCAAAAACAAGGCGCTCAGCTACTTATTTCTCCTTTTAGAGAATCCTGGCTGTGATCCAGTTCTCACACACCTGGCTCCCAGCTCACTCTGTAACGCTTGTTGAGGCACCCATTTGTTCTTGCTGCCCTCATTCATCTCATCCTCTTCGGCTTTCACAGTGTGTGCTCTTAGGTTGTGAGCTAAGAACACAGGCCTGATGGCTCTGCTGCTCCTAAACCCTTGGCTTGTCCATCTGGGAAGATGTTGTCTTCCTGTGGGCATTGCTACAGGAGAAATGCATTCCCCGGGGCACCTCAGCCAGCCAGATCAGCTGGTTCAAGACCAGGGAGCAATACGTTGCAGGAGAGGTCATCACCTGATCCAGTCGAGCTCTAATTCAGAACGATTGTGTGCAGCTCATCTCTGAGTTCCCACGGAGGGCAGGGTCCACACACAGTAGGTCCTTAATGAAAATGTGGGCCTGGGTTTGAATCTGTCTGGGTAGTAGAAGGGAAGCAGCTGCTGTTTTTAGAGAAATATCTTGGGGCTTTACAGAGTGTGAACACTGCAGTGACAGATGCTTTAAGGAAGAATATTTTCATCTTCAGCAGACGTTACAAAAGTGTTCTGCTGCAGTTTAATCATCAGTTCACCCACAGCAAACACCCTGCAAATAATGTCTAGTTCAACAGGCAGTGAGCTCCTCCTCCACCAGTTTGATACTCAAAGATAGAAGTGCTGAGAAGAGGGAGCAGGGTGTTTGGGAGATGTGCCAGGGAAGAAATTAGGCGGCTTCGCTCACAAAGTTCACCCACTATGCTCTCTCTGGTGCAGGAGCCACCCAGACACAGATTCACTCAGCAATCCACAGAGGAAAATCTCTTCTCGTCACAGGTGAGCCACACGCCCAGTCTCCAGCCATGGTCCTATTTGTGTAAGCAAGTAACAAGACCTTTCAGGGCCTCATGTAAAACAGAGAGGAAAAGGATGGCCCATTTCCTTCAAAAGGCTGTAAGGAGAGAAAGGAAGGGGGAAGATGAGTCAGGGTGCAGAGTCACCCCGAAAGTCTGCAAGAGCAAACAAGCGCAAGCACTGCTAACCAGACAGGACGCTGCCGGCAGGCACGGGGTGGGGGGGACGCAGGGACCACAAACTAGGAAGCACTTTCACTTCAGATCCACTGGCATAGTCTTACAAAAGCCCTCCGAGACATCTACTGAAGGTTCCACTTTGCAGATGGGAAATTTGAAGTTCAGAGATGCTGACTGAATCACCCAAACTCACAAAACAGGATTAACACAGGATCTTGGTTCTATGAAGATCTACAAGACCTTCTAGAACTAACACCCAAAAAAGATGTCCTTTTCATTAAAGGGGACTGGAAAGCAAAAGTAGGAACTCAAGGGATACCTGGAGTAAGAGGCAAATTTGGCCTTGGAGTACAGAATGAAGCAGGGCAAAGGCTAATAGAGTTTTGTCAAGAGAATGCACTGGTCATAGGAAACATCCTCTTCCAACAACACAAGAGAAGACTCTACACATGGACATCACTAGATGGCCAATACCAAAATCAGATTAATTATATTCTTTGCAGCTAAAGATGGAGAAGCTCTATACAGTCAGCAAAAGAAAAGACTGGGAGCTGACTGTGGCTCAGATCATGAACTCCTTATTGCCAAATTCAGACTTAAATGGAAGAAAGTAGGGAAAACCACTAGACCATTCAGGTATGACCTAAATCAAATCCCTTATGATTATACAGTGGAAGTGACAAATAGATTCAAGGGATTAGATCTGATAGACAGAGTGCCTGAAGAATTATGGACAGAGGTTCGTGACATTGTACAGGAGACAGGGATCAAGACCATCCCCAAGAAAAAGAAATGTGAAAAGGCAAAATGGTTGTCTGAGGAGGCCTTACAAATAGCTGTGAAAAGAAGAAAAGTGAAAGGCAAAGGAGAAAAGGAAAGATATACCCATTTGAATGCAGAGTTCCAAAGAATAGCAAGGAGAGATAAGAAAGCCTTCCTCGGGGATCATTGCAAAGAAATAGAGGAAAACAATAGAATGGGAAAGACTATAGATCTCTTCAAGAAAATTAGAGGTACCAAGGGAACATTTCATGAAAAGATGGGCTCAATAAAGGACAGAAATGGTATGGACCTGACAGAAGCAGAAGATATTAAGAAGAGGTGACAAGAATACACAGAAGAACTAAACAAAAAAGATCTTCATGACCCAGATAATCACAATTGTGTGATCACTCATCTACAGCCAGACATCCAGGAATGTGAAGCCAAGTGGGCCTTAGGAAGCATTACTACGAACAAAGCTATTGGAGGTGATGGAATTCCAGTTGAGCTATTTCAAATCTGAAAAGATGATGCTGTGAAAGTGCTGCACTCAATATGCCAGCAAATTTGGAAAACTCAGCAGTGGCCACAGGACTGGAAAAAGTCAGTTTTCATTCCAATCCCAAAGAAAGGCAATGCCAAAGAATGCTCAAACTACCACACAATTGCACACATCTCACACGCTAGCAAAGTAATGCTCAAAATTCTCCAAGCCAGGCTTCAATAGTACAAGAACCGTGAACTTCCAGTTGTTCAAACTGGATTTAGAAAAGGCAGGGGAACAGGAGATCAAATTGCCAACATCCATTGGATCATCACAAAAGCAAGAGAGTTCCAGAAGAACATCTATTTCTGCTATATTGACTATGCCCAAGCCTTTGACTATGTAGATCACAACAAACTGTGGAAAATTCTTCAAGAGATGGGAATATCAGACCACCTGACCTGCCTCCTGAGAAAAGCAACAGTTAGAACTGGACATGGAACAATAGATTGGCTCCAAATCGGGAAAGGAGTATGTCAAGGCTGTATATTGTCACCTTGCTTATTTAACTTATATTCAGAGTACATCATGCGAAATGCTGGGCTGGATGAAGCACAAGCTGGAATCAAGATTGCCAGGAGAAATATCAATAACCTCAGGTATGCAGATGACACCACCCTTATGGCAGAAAGTGAAGAACTAAAGAGCTTCTTGATGAAAGTGAAAGAGGAAAGTGAAAAAGTTGGCTTGAAACTTAAAATTCAGAAAACTAAGATCATGGCATCCGGTCTCATCATTTCATGGCAAATAGATAGGGAAACAATGGAAGCAGTGACAGACTTTATATTTTTGGTCTCCAAAATCACTGCAGATGGTGACTGCAGCCATGAAATTAAAAGACGCTTGCTCCTTAGAAGAAAAGTTATAACCAACCTAGAGGGCATGTTAAAAAGCAGAGACATTACTTTGCCAACAAGGGTCCATCTAGTCAAAGCTATAGTTTTTCCAGTAGTCATGTATGGATGTAAGAGTCAAGTCAATGTATGGAAAAACAAATACAATATTGTAAAGTTAAAAAATAGATAAATAAACTAATTTAAAATAAAAAATAAATACAAAAAATAAAAAATAAAAAACAATAGCATCATATCATAAAAAAATAAAGAAAGAAAGCTGAGCGCCAAAGAATTGATGCTTTTGAACTGTGGTGTTGGAGGAGACTCTTGAGAGTCCCTTGGACTGCAAAGAGATCCAACCAGTCCATCCTAGAGGAGATCAGTCCTGAATATTCATTGGAAGGACTGATGCTGAAGCTGAAACTACAATACTTTGGCCACTTGATGCAAAGAACTAACTCATTGGAAAAGACCCTGATGCTGAGAAAGACTGAAGGTGGGAGGAAAAGAGGACGACAGAGGATGAGATGGCTGGATGGCATCACTGACTCAATGGACGTGAGTTTGAGTAAGCTCTGGGAGTTGGTGATGGACAGAGAGGCCTGGTGTGCTGCAATCCACAGGGTTGCAAATTGTTGGACACGAATAAGCAACAGAACTGAACTGAACTTGGAGCAGGAAAGAAGGACACTGATACTAGCTGTTCATCTACTAGATGGCAGACCCTAAACAAGTATTTTGGTCTCACAGGTCATCTTCCCATCTTTCAAAACAGTGAGGCATGTATTTTCCCCAATTTACACAGGAGGAATTTGAAACACAGAGGTTCTGCAGCTGGCAGAATTAAGAACTGAGTCCAGGAGTGTCTGACTCCATCTCCATTCACCCCCTTTTCCAGCATGTCACAACTGGAAAGGTGCAGAGTATGGGTGAAGACAATGTCAATATACCTCGTGTTCTGAGTACAAGAGTGACACCAAATTACTGTTTGCCATTCGGAACTTGTGATCATCTATGTGGGCTAAGTTTAAGTGTACCTAAGAAATAGCTTTCTAAATAATTAATGCTCGAAATGAGCTGTGGGGAAGGGTGTGCAAACTGTTTAAAATATTAACTCTTTTGTAACTCCCCTATGTAATTTGAAAGTAACTGCTTGCCACAAATTGGTAGTTTGATGAAAGTTATTTGTACGCTGGCATCCAAGAAGGTCCCCAAAGATTACCTCTTGGCAACACTCTGTTAGCAGTGAATCAACTAACATGGAGAGAGCTTAGGTTTTCAAAGTCCTTATGTAACCAGCGAGGTTATTACGGGACAAAGATTGCCAAGAGTATGGGAGCCTGAGAGCCCAGTTTCAGGTCCCATTTTTTCCATTTGCTAGAAGGAAAGTTAACTGAAACTCTAAGCCTCAGTTTCATTATCTTGAAAATGGAGCCAATTATAGCATCTTCTTCATGGAATTGTAGGCAGAAATAAATAACTCTGTACAGGCAAGGCCTTTATAATGCCTGCATTTGGAAAATCCCATGGACAGAGGAGCCTAGCAGACTACAGTCCATGGGGTAGCAATGAGTCAGACATGACTGAGCACACACACACGCCATGTGATAAGGGAATTGGTAAGCATTAACTATGATTCCTTCTGGTTCAAGCTTAGAAATTTGGGTGATCCACTGACCCTCTGTGAGCACTGCCTCCCTTATCTGTAAGATGAGGACCATAATTATGTTCATCTAAGAAACTCACAGTAAAGTCAAATGAAGTGAAGGTGTCAGTTGCCCACTCATTTCCAACTCTTTGTGATGTCATGGACTGTACCCTGCCAGTCTCCTCTCTTCATGTACTTTTCCAGGCAAGAATACTAGAGTGGATAGCCATTTCCTTCTCCAGGGGTCTTCCCGACCCAGGGATCAAACCCATGTCTCCTGCATTGCAGGCAGATTCTTTGCTGCCTGAGCCACCAGGGAAGCCCCAAAGTCAAATGAGAGAATATGAAATAACTGTGTCAGTCACATGTGCTACATGAACATAAGGCAGGCCTATTTTCTAGTCTTTTCTTCCTAGAAGTGTGGGTTAGAGATGTGACCTATATAACCAGTTCCTAGTACTTCAGTTATTTCCCAAACACCAGGCCTCTGGTCTATTGCAGCCTCTAGCCCGGGCCGAAGTCAGACACTGGTCATTCTGTTCCCCAAGTAGGAGGAGACAGTGATGAAAGTTGTCACATGGTCTTCTGAAACTCCTCCTCTCAACCTAAGTGACACAATAAGCAGCTCCCACCCTGCCTCATGGTGAGGGGCTGGGAAGGACAGATTCATGGCTGTCTGGAGGAACCCTGCTCCCAAGGCTCCTGCAGCATTCTCATGCCCACTGTGCATGAGAGATTAAGAGCTGTGTTAACCAGTTTCTAGAAACTTGGCATATAGCATATCTCACACCTCAGCATCTCAGGAAAAGTCCACCTCTGACATCCTGTTATGCTGAGACCTGCCCTAGCCATGAAGGCATCTTATGTGCTCCAAACTGAAAGAACAAATAATATCAAATTGAGAGCTGCTCAGTAGCCCATCACAAACTTTTTATTTCTTTCTAATTCAGCCCATGTTGTCAAAGATTTATCTTCAGTTTAGTCTTCCTTTGATTCATTTTGTCATGAGAACATGACTTCTTCCTACCCAGACATGGTGTGTAGAGAGGTTAATTGTTGGGCTAGGAGGAGTAGGAATCTTATCCTGAGACTGATGGACTCTGTGAAGCTGCAGGGGAGTTATTCAGTCTCTCACCTTCCCTCTTCAGGTGGTACTCTGAAGGGGCCCATCCGGAAATGCCTGAAGATGCAGGTAGAAACTCCATCAAAGTTCACTGGACACAGTGTGACCTTTCAGATATGTGACTCCGTAAACTTTGTGATTTATATCATGGTAGAGGAGTAGAGGGGCTGACTAATAGAACACTCAGAGAGAGTTTGTCAACCATGTCCTACAGGGTGACAGCATTTTCAGAGAATCAGCGTCGATACTCTAGGTTCTAGCAGGGCTTCAAAGGTTGAACTAGGAAACACCAAACTCAGGAGATACTCTACAATAAAGGAGGAATCCAAGGTCAATGTGTTTGGGGAAAGCCAGCACCCTACTTCCTGCTCTTAGGCATTTATAATGAGTAATATTGTGGTTAAGGCTCTGAGAAACCTGTAGGAAAGAAATGCTTAGCCTTATTAACCCAGCATTTCATAGACTTATTTGACGATTGTAGCCTTTCATTTGTAAGCAAAGCACTTACAACGTTTGAAAATTGCGTTTTTGGAGAAATGCTCAAAGTTTCTAAGTTGAAAAGCATCTTTGAGGCCACCAAGTCCAGCTCCCCCTTCCAGCTCTATACCCAGTTCCAATGCATGGGGTTTCTCCTCACATATCCAAGCAATTCTCAGACATCAGTTGGGTGCTCTACAATTCAACTCCATTTTGACACTGTCTACCTGGATACAGCATCAGATCCCAACGATTTATGGTTTGATCCTATAAAATTGCCCCCTGTAAAATACCAATTGCAAGTCCAAGTTGTCAACTGTGCTCCTGACCAACCAGCTGTAGAATGGAGGTTCCAATAACCCTTCCTTGAGTTTGGTTACTTTGCTAGAGCAGCTCATTGAACTCAGGGAAACATTTTGGTTACTTGATAACTAGCTTATTATAAAAGGATACAATGTAGGAACAGCCAAAAGCAAGATATGCAGAGTGTAAGCTATGGGGAAAGGATTCTGAGCTTCCCTGCACTCTCCAATCACACCACACTCCCCACCCATAAGTTCTGTGCCAGGAAGGGGAACAGAGTCCAAATATACATTTCTTATAATAAATAACAATATCACACCCCTCATGAAGAATCCCAGACATTTCCAGAGGAAGGGAATCAAGTGCTTCATGGTACAATTAATCCTTCTATTGGGCAACTGTCACAATGAATGAGAATCAGTCCTTATGAGAATGAATGAGAATCAGCCAAATCATGGTAGGAGCACAAACTTTAGAGTCAGAAAGATGTGGGTTCAACCTCTAGCTCTGCCCCTCTTATGTGTGGCTTTGTGAAAGTGCCTGAACCTCTCAGCTGTGCCTCGTCCACTCGGATATGAGGATGGTAATGTTACCTGTCTCTTAGGGTAAAGGAGAGGAATAAACAAAATAATCAATGTTAAGTGCTTGGTGTGGTACCTGGTACAAAGGAAGTGTTCAATAAATGTTGACCATTATTATTATTAATCCTATATCTACCTTCCTAAGTAGCACAGCACAAATCTATTACTATTTCCACCTGGCAGCTCTTCAGAATCACAGTCGTCTCTTCCCAAGCAAAATATCCTAGGTAGTGGACAATATGGTCTTGAATTCCTCACCCCATCAGCAAAAAAAGAAAAACAAACCAAAAAACCCTATGTCCCCAAATAAGTTTATTTATAAATATATATATAATTATAGTATTAATGTATTAGTACATTAAAAGTATATACACAAATGATATTTTATAGTATGAAATAAAGATAAATAAATAATGTGCTTTTACATATATACCCTGCCTTAATATATACCATTTTATATGGCACAATAAGCCTATTTTGATCTCACTAAATATAATAATAACATTTTGGAGAAAGCAGTATCATAGGATGCATTTCATTTTTTAGTTATTTTTTATTGAAGGGTAATTGCTTTATAGAATTTTGCTATTTTCTGTCAAACCTCAACATGAATCAGCCACAGGTATACATATATCCCCTCCCTTTTGAACCTAGCTCCCATCTTCCTCCCCATCCCACCCCTCTAGGTTGATACAGAGGCCCTGTTTGAGTTTCCTGAGCCATACAGCAAATTCCCATTGGCTATATATTTTACATATCGTAATGTAAGTTTCCATGTTACTCTTACCATACATCTCACCCTCTCTTCCCCTCTCCCCATGTCCACAAGACTTCTCTATGTTTGATTCTCCATGGTTGCCCTGTAAATAAATTCCTCAGGACCATTTTTCTAGATTCCATATATATGTGTTAAAATTCAATATTTCTCTTTCTCTGACTTACTTCACTCTGTAAAATAGGTTCTATGTTCATCCACCTCATTAGAACTGACTCAAATGTGTTCCTTTTTATGGCTGAGTAATATTCCATTGTGCATGTGTATCACAACTTCTTTATCCATTTGTCTGTTGATGGACATCTAGGTTGCTTCCATGTTCTAGCTATTGTAAATAGTGCTGCAATTAACAATGGGATACATGTGTCTTTTTTTTTTTTGTCTTTTTCAATTTTGGTTTCCTCAGGGTATATGCCTAGGAGTGGGATTGCTGAGTCATATGGTGGTTTTATTCCTAGTTTTTTAAGGAATCTCCATACCATCGTTCCACAGTGGCTGTATCAATTTACATTCCCACCAACAGTGCAAGAGCATTCCCTTTTCTCCACACTCTCTTTAGCACTTATTGTTTGTAGACTTTTTGATGATGGCCATTCTGATTGGTATGAGGTGATATCTCATTGTAGTTTTGATTTGCATTTCTCTAATAATGAGCAGTGTTGAGCATCTTTTCATGTGTTTGTTAGCCATCTGTATATCCTCTTTGGAGAAATGTCTGTTTAGGTCTTTTTCCCACTTTTTGATTGGGTCATTTGTTTTTCTGACATTGAGTTGTATGAGCTGCTTGTATATTTTGGAAATTAATCCTTTGTCAGTTGTTTCCTTTGCTATTATTTTCTTCCATTCTGAGGGTTGTCTTTTCACCTTGCTTATAGTTTCCTTTGCTGTGCAAAAGCTTTTAAGTTTAATCAGGTCCTACTTTTTTACTTTTGTTTTTATTTCCAATATTTCAGAAGGTAGGTCACAGAGGACTTTGCTTTGATTTAAGTCATCAACTGTTCTGCCTATGTTTTCTCCTAAGAGTATTATAGTTTCTGGTCTTACATTTAGGTCTTTAATCCATTTTGAGTTTATCTTTGTGTATGATGTTAGGAAGTGTTCTGATTTCATTCTTTTACATGGAGCTGTCCAGTTTTGCCAGCACCATTTATTGAAGAGGCTGTCATGCCCCACTGTATATTCTTGCCTCCTTTGTCAAAAATAACGTAACTATAGGTGCATGGGTTTATTTCTGGGCTTTTCATCCTTGTTCCATTGGTCTATATTTCTGTTTTTGTGCTAGTACCATACTGTCTTGATGACTGTAGCTTTGTAGTATAATCTGACGTCAGGAAGGTTGATTCCTCCAGCTCCATTCTTCTTTCTCAAGACTGCTTTGGCTATTTAGGGTCTTTTGTGCTTCCATATGAATTGTGAAATGTTTCTTCTAGTTCTGTGAAAAATGCCATTGGTAATTTGATAGGGATCACATTGAATCCATAGATTGTGTTTGGTGGTATAGTCATTTTTGCAATATTGATTCCTCCTCCCCAGGAACATGGAATCTCTCTCCATCTGTTTATGTCATCTTTGATTTATTTCATTAGTGTCTTTTAATTTTCTGTGTGCAGTTCTTTTGTCTCCTTAGGTAAGTTTATTCCTAGATATTTAATTCTTTTTGTTGCAATGGTGAAGGGGATTGATTCCTTAATTTCTCTTTCTGATTTTCATTGTTAGTATATAGAAATGCAAGTGATTTCTGTGTATTGATTTTGTATCCTGCAACTTTGCTAAATTCACTGATTAGCTCTAGTAATTTTCTGATACTGTCTTTAGAGTTTTCTATGTACAGTATCATGTCATCTGAAAACAGCGAGAGCTTCACTTCTCTTCCAATCTGGATTCCTTTTATTTCTTTTTCTATTTTGATGGCTGTAGCTAGGACTTACAGAACTATGTTGAATAATAGTGGTGAAAGTGGACACCCTTGTTTTGTTCCTGATTTTAGGGAGAATGCTTTCAGTTTTTCACCATTGAGAATAATGTTTGCCATAGGCTTATCATATATGGCCTTTACTATGTTGAGGTAAGTTCCTTCTATGCCCATTTTTAGAAGAGTTTTAATCATAAATGGGTGCTGAATTTTGTCAAAGAGTTTTTCTGCATATTGAGATTATCATATGATTTTTATCTTTCAATTTGTTAATATGGTATATCACATTGATTGATTTACATATATTGAAGAATCCTTGCATCCCTGGAATAAACCAAACTTGATCATAGTGTATGAGCTTTTTGATGTGTTGCTGAATTCTGTTTGCTAAAACTTTGTTGAGGATTTTTGTATCTATGTTCATCAGTGATATTGGCCTGTAGTTTTCTTTTCTTGTGTTGTCTTTGTCTGGTTTTGGTATCAGGGTGATGGCAGCCTCGTAGAATGAGTTTGGAAGTGTTCCTTCCTCTGCAATTTTTTGAAAGAGTTTTGGAAGGATAGGCATTAGCTCTTCTCTAAATGTTTGGTAGAATTCTCCTGTGAAGCTATCTGATCCTGGGCTTTTGGTTTTGGGGAGATTTTTTTGATGACAACTTCAGTTACAGTGCTTGTGATTGGGTTGTTCATAATTTGTATTTCTTCCTGGTTCAGTCTTAGAATTGAGCTTTTCTAAGAATCTGTCCTGGAGAAGGAAATGTCAACCCACTCCAGTACTCTTGCCTGGAAACTCCTATGGACAGAGGAGCCTGGTAGGCTGCAGTCCATGGGTTCGCTAAGGGTCAGACATGACTGAGCAACTTCACTTTCACTTTTCACTTTCATGCATTGGAGAAGGAAATGGCAACCCACTCCAGTGTTCAGGCCTGGAGAATCCCAGGGATGGGGGAGCCTGGTGGGCTGCCGTCTGTGGGGTCGCACAGAGTCGGACACGACTGAAGTGACTTAGCAGCAGCAGCAGCAAGAATCTGTCCATTTCTTCTAGGTTATCTATTTTATAGCCATATAGTTGTTCTTTTTTTTATTAATTTATTTTAGTTGGAGGTTAATTACTTTACAATATTGTAGTGGTTTTTGCCATACATTGACATGAATCAGCTTTGGGTTTACATTTATTCCCCATCCTGAACCCCGCCTCCCACCTCCCTCCCCATCCCATCCCTCTGGGTCCGTATGTTGTTCATAATACTCTGTTATAATCCTTTGTATTTCTGCATTGTCTGTTGTAACCTCTGCTTTTTCATTTCTAATTTTGTTGATTTGATTCTTCTTTTTCTTGATAAATGGCTGAAGTTTTGTCAGTTTTGTTTATCTTCTCAAAGAACCAGCTTTTAGTTTTATTAATCTTTACTATTGTTTCTTTCATTGCTTTTTCCTTTATTTCTGCTTGGATCTTTATAATTTCTTTCCTTCTACTAATCTTGGGGGGGTTTTTTGTTCTTCTTTTTCAAGTTGTTTTAGGTGTAAAGTTAGGTTGTCTATTCAATGTTTTTCTTGTTTCTTGAGGTAGGATTGTATTGCTATAAACTTTCCTCTTAGAACTGCTTTTGCTGCACCCAATAGGTTTTGAGTTGTCATCTTTTCATTGTCATTTGTTTCTAGAAATTTTTTGATTTCCCTTTTGATTTCTTCAGCAACCTGTTGGTTACTTAGAAATGTGTTGTTCAATCTCCATGTGTTTGTGTTTCTTACAGTTTTTTTTCTTGTAATTGATATCTAGTCTCATAGCATGTGGTCAGAGAAGATGCTTGATATGATTTCAGTTTTCTTAAATTTACTGAGGCTTGATTTATGACCCAAGATGTGGTCTATCCTGGAGAACATTCCATGTGCACTTGAGAAGAAGGTGTATTCTTCTGCATTTGGATGGAATGTCCTGAAGATATCAATGAGATTGATCTCATCTAATGTATCATTTAAGACTTGTGTTTCCTTATTAATTTTCTGTTTTGATGACCTGTCCATTGGTGTTAGTGGAGTGTTGAAGTCTCCTACTATTATTGTGTTACTGTCAATTTCTCCTTTTATGTCTGTTAGTGTTTGTCTTATGTATTGAGATGCTCCTATGTTGGGTGCATAGATATTTACAATTGTTATGTTGTCCTCTTGAACTGATCCCTTGATCATTATGTAGTGTCCTTCCTTATCTCTTGTAATATTCTTTATTTTAAGGTCAATTTTGTCTGATATAAGGATTGCTATTCCAGCTTTCTTTTGCTTCCCATTTGCATGGAATATATTTTTCCATCCTCTCACTTTCAGTCTATATGTGTCTTTACATCTTATAGACAGCACATTTATGGGTCTTGTTTTTGTATCCATTCAGCCAGGCTGTGTCTTTTGGTTGGCACATTTAATCCATTTACAGTTAAAGTAATTATTGATATATATGTTCCTATTGCCATTTTCTTAATGGTTTGGGGTTATTGTGTAGATCTTTTTTCTTCTCTTGTATTTCTTGACTATATAAGTCTCTTTAATGTTTGTTGTAAAGCTGGTTTGGTGGTACTGAATTCTCTTAACTTTTGCTTGTCTGAAAAGCTTTTTATTTCTCCATCAATTTGAATGAGATCCTTGCCAGGTACAGTAATCTTGGTTGCAGATTTTTCCCTTTCAGTACTTTAAATATATCCTGCCATTCCTTTCTGAACTGTAGAGTTTCTGCTGAAAGATCAGCTATTAAGCATATGGGCTTTCCCTTGTATGTTACTTGTTGCTTCCCCCTTGCTGCTTTTAATGTTCTTTCTTTGTGTTTAGTCTTTATTAGTTTGATTATTATGTGTCCTGGTGTGTTTCTCGTTGGATTTATCCTGTATGGGACCCTTTGTGCCTCTTAGACTTGACTATTTCCTTTTCCATGTTGGGGAAATTTTCAATTATAATCTCTTCAAAAATTTTCTCATATCATTTCTTTTTCTCTTATTCTGGGACCCTATAATTCGAATGTTGGTGTGTTTGATATTGTCCCAGAGGTCGCTGAGACTATCCTCAGTTCTTTTCATTCTTTTGACTTTATTGTGCCCTTCAGAAGTTATTTCTACCATTTTATCTTCCAGCTCACTGATTCATCCTTCTGCTTCAGATATTGTGCTATTGATTCCCTCTAGAGTATTTTTAATTTCAGTAATTGTGTTGTTTGTCTCTGTATGTTTATTCTTTAATTCTTCTAGGTCTTTGTTAATTGATTCTTGCATTTTCTCCATTTTGTTTTCAAGGTTTTTTATCATCTTTACTATCATTATTCTGAATTCTTTTTCAGGTAGTTTGCCTATTTCCTTTCCATTTATTTGGACTTTTGTGTTTCTAGTTTGTGCCTTCATTTATGTAGTACTTCTCTGCCTTTTTATTATTATTTTTTTAACTTATTGTGTTTGAGGTCTCATTTTCCCAGGCTTCAAGGAAAGTTGAATTCTTTCCTTAAAGAAGGTTGAATTCTTTTAGTTTCTGCCCTGCTAAGGTTGGTCCAGTGGTTTGTGTGAGCTTTGTATAGGTTGAGATTTGTGCTGAGTTTTTGTTTGTTTGTTTTTCCTCTGATGGGCAAGGCTGAAAATGAAGGGTGAAGTCATCACTCAGTCACGTCCAACTCCTTGCAACCCTGTGTACTGTGTCCATGGGATTTTCCAGACAAGAGTACTAGAGTGGGTTGCCATTTCCTTCTCCAGGGGATCTTCCCAACCCAGGGATCAGACCCGGGTCTCCCATATTGTAGGCAGATGTTTCACCGTCTAAGCCACCAGGGAAGTCTGAGTGAGTTGGTAATCCTGTCTGCTGATGATTGGGTTTGTATTTTTGTTTTCCTTGTTGTTTGGATGAGGGTCCTGCACAGGGTGCCACTGGTGTTTGGGTGATGCTGGGTCTTATATTCAAGTGGTTTCCTTTGTGTGAGTTCTCACTATTTGATACTCCCTAGGGTTAGTTCTCTGGTAGTCTATGGTCTTGGAGTCAGTGCTCCCACTCCAAAGGCTCAGGGCTTGATCACTGGTCTGGAACAAAGATTCCACAAGTGGTTTCTTATGGCATTAAGTGAGATTAAAACAAATATCCAAAAATGAGGAACCAAAGATGAACCCCAGACAAATGGCAGTTACAATATCAGGCAAATAATAATTAAAATAATGGAATATACACATATACGCCCATAAGCAAAGTAAAAACAGTCCAACTAAAATAAAGTACAGTAGATTGACCTGGCAAACCAAGGAAATCAAAAACTATATTTACCAGTTAGGAATAAAACTAACTAAATCATAAACTGGAAAACTAAACTAAAGTAAGGTGCCAAGTGGGGAATAAAGCAAAACTAACTAATAAGTTGAGAGGAAAGGAAAGAAAGAACAGACATGCAAAGTTAAACAGAGGTAGATGAAGATTTATATACATTAAAGATTAACTGCAAGGAGAAAAGAACAGTAGGAAAGGCAAACAAAGGAATAAATGTAGAAAAAATACAGTAGGTTTTTAAAAATCAAAATTATTAAAAAGAGAAAGAAAAAAATGGAAGAAGATAGAAAAAAGAAAGAAAAAGGAAAATGCCACAGAATTGCAAAAGCCCAGCATAGAGGCAGAGGTTTATAACAACAAAAAAAAAGTGTGACTGAATATACACACATACATATACACCCATAAGCAAAATCAAAACAGTCCAACAAAAATAAAGTACAAAAGATTGACCCAGCAAACAAAGGAAACCAAAAATTATATCTACCAGAACAAAATTAACTAAAGCACAAACTGGAAAACAAAACTAAAGCAAGGTGCCAAATGGGGACTAAAACAATGAAAATAAAACTAACAAATATATTGAGAGGAAAGGAGAGAAAGAAATAGATATGCAAAGTTAAATAGAGGTAGATAAAGAATATTTATATATATTAAAGATTAACTGCAAGGGGAAAATAACAGTAGGAAAAGCAAAGAAAGGAATAAATGTAGAAAAAATAACAATAGACTTAAAAAATTCAAAATTAAAAAAAAAGAAAACAAAAGGAAATTCCACAGAGCTGCAAAATCTCAACATAGAGGGAGAGGTTTATAACAATAAAAAATGTGACTGAGGAAAAAGGAGAAAAAAAGGAAAAAACAAAGAAAAGAACTCCAAAATAATCTGCAGAACAGGTGAAAACACAAGAATAATAAATTTTTCTTGAGTCACTGCTGTCAGCCCTTTCCCTCAGTTGAAGTCACAGTCCACCTTACCTCCCTAGGATGCCCTCCAGCACTGTACTGATCTCTGGACCTGCTGTGGGGGCAGCTCAGATTCTAATCTGGTCCTACGCCTGTGTGTTCTTGCCTCCAATGTCCACAGCTATCACAACTAGTGAGTTTTCTTTTGTGGGAGCTCTCAATGACCTTTTATATATTCCATAGACACAGAATCTGCCTAGTTGACTGTGTGGATTTAATCTTCAGCTTGTACAGCTGGTGGGAAGGTTTTGGGTCTTCTTCCTTAGCCTCACTGCCCCTGGGTTTCAATTGTGGTTTTATTTCCACCTCTACATGTGGGTCATCCACTGGGGTTTGCTCCTGAGGCTGCCCTGGAGGGCTTGGGTTTGCCCCTGTGAGGGCCAGGTGTGGAGGTGGTGCAACTGCTTGGGTCGCAGGGGTCCTGGCAGCACCAGGTACTCAGGGGAGTTGGCGGCTAGGGCAGCAGGAAATATAAATCTCTAGAAGGGTATGGCAACCAGTATTGGCCAATACGCTCCAGTATTCTTGCTGGAGAAGCCCCGTCCCTGACAGAGAAGCCTGGCAGGCCACAGTCTACAGGGTCACAACGAGTCAGACATGATTGAAGCGACCCTGTGTGCGGAGACACAAGACTTTTTTTTTTTGCCTGTGGCAGCTCTGCCTCAGTGAGAGTTGAGCGTGAAGGTGGCGCAGCTGGTTGACTTGCAGGGACCCTGGCGGTGCCTAGTGTGTAGTGACACAGAGGGCCTCCACTGCAGGAGTTGTGTCCCTATCAGAATCTTTTTTCAAGCCTCTTGTAGCTGGTGATCAGAAGGCCTCTTTGGCCAGTCTTTCTCCCGAGCTCCACCTGTTCAGGCACTTAGAGGACTTCCTTGCCTGGAGTCCTTTCCTGTTGTTCAGCGCGTCAGGCACATAGAGGGGCCCCCCTGGCTGGGGTCCTGCTCTGTAGATTGGCATATCAGCCACTTAAAGGAGCACCCTGGCTGGGGTCCTGCTCTGTAGTTCAGTGGTCAGGTGTTTGATGGGCCCGCCTCTCTATTGTTCAGCTGCGGATGCTGTGAGGAGAGAGAGGCTATGGTGATGGCTCCACCCACTACGTGAGACTTAGCAGTATCCCCTGGCTTCCATGGCTACCTGGCTTCCCTCAACAGGCATTTCCCACCACGATCTCCTCCCTCACATTCCCTCAATCCATGTCTCCTCAATCAACAGCAGCCCTCACCCTAGGATTGCTCCACAATCCCTAAACTCCAGCTCCCAGTCGCTGCACTTTCCAGGGGACCAGCGTTCCTATGTGGGTCATGTATGGCTCTTGCAAGGACTATCTGATTCTCATTCCATTTAGGCTGCCACAGATCAGCTGTTTCACTCTCAGCCTTAAATGTTTCTCCTCTGACTCAGATATTGCCCTGATGTGGGGATCAGAACCCTGCTTCAGTTCCCCCACCCGCGGAGGGCAGGTCCAGTCCTACTAACACTCCTGTTTTTTCCCCTAGTTCCTTCGTCCTACTGAGTTTTGCATGGTTCTATATATTCTTTTCCGCTGGTCAGGTACTCCTCTCCACTCTCAGCTGGTGCTCTGCACGCACTTCTGTGTCTGAAGGTGTATTCCTAAGGTATCCGTGGAGAGAGATGTACGCCACATCCACCTACTCCTCTGCCATCTTGTTCCCCCCGCGCTTCATTATTTTTTAATCCTTAGTTTAACATTCAGAAAAGCAATTCATGGGTAATACCAATACTAGATTTTAATGGCTGTCAAAGGTGAGAACAAAACTTCACTGAAACAAATAGGTCCAATGGAAGACAAGCCTATGGCTACACTCCCTGAGTCATCCAGGCTTCATGTTCAATCCAATTCTTGCATGCAAATATTTTTATGACATTCAGCTGGTCAATTTTCTTTCCTAATGTCAATCAGATGTTCTTACAAACTACCTGAAAGACGTTGCATTTCCATGTTTCTAATCAAAGGGTTCAAAACCCAGCAAAAAGCTTTAGTCAGAAAGTTGCATATCCTTGTTTTTAAAATACACATGGTGAGTTTTTATAAATGACAACATGCAACATTTTCAGCAATAAATTTCCATTTTTCCCCAAATTCTTTACTTTGAAATGCTGTTGTATTTTTCATTAATACATCACCTTTCCCTTAAAGAGATAAATGTGTCGAATTAAAAAAATATCCACTTTGTAGCGTTATTTCTTATAGTCATTTGTTGTCACAGAAGACGACAACAAATTTGGATCACTTGTATTTTTTTTTTAATTGGTAAGTCATCTTCAATTTTATTAAGGCTTTGCAGTAATTTTCATTGAGATGACCAACAAGCCTCTAGGTTATAGCATGACCAGGACCCAAAGACTGAACAGAATCATACAGGCAAGAAGGTTAATCCAGGCATGTTTGTCAAAAGAAGCAGGAGGAAATTCGAGAAAAGGGGCAGGAGGAATCTGGGAAGTTCAGCTGTGGCTTCCAGTGGTTGCAACAGGTAACAGACCATCCTGCCCAGGCATCATAGAGGTCCCACAAGCAGAACAGAGACCCAGACACGGAAACAGCATCTCAGTGTCCAAGAGAACTAGAGGAAAGCAAGTCATGGCCCAGGTTCTAGGGAAACCAGGAAATTAGACAAGTTCTCAGTGAGGGCAAAGGAATGTAAGTATGGACTATGATCAACAGACTTCCCAGGCAGTGCTAGTGATAAAGAATCCACCTGCCAATGCAGAACACATAAGAGACACGGGTTCCACCCCTGGGTCAGGAAGATCCTCTGGAGGAGGGCATGGCAACACATTCCAGTATTTTTGCCTGGAGAATCCCCATGGACAGAGGAGCCTGGAGTGCTACAGTCCATTGTGTCACAAAGAGTCAGACGTGACTGAAGCGACTTAGCACGCACAGCATGCATGATCAATAACAGTGTCTGGACACAGTGCTAAGGCTTCCTTTTGAATAATCTTATTTCCCTGGGTGAAAGATAAAATATTTGAGTCCTATGCTGCTGCTAAGTCACTTTAGTCGTGTCCGACTCTGTGCGACACCATAGACGGCAGCCTACCAGGCTCCGCCATCCCTGGGATTCTCCAGGCAAGAATACTGGAGTGGGTTGCCATTTCCTTCTCCAGTGCATGAATGGGAAAAGTGAAAGTGAAGTCGCTCAGTCGACTTCAACTAATTCCTTAAGGCCATACATCTTAAAAAGCAGTACAGTCAGGACTTAAATCCAGATCTTCCAGAAGGTTTGATCTCTTAAGTCGGGAAGATTCCCTGGAGGAGGGCATAGCAACCCACTCCAGTCTCCAGTATTCTTGCCTGAAGAATCCAATGGGCAGAGGAGCTAAGGGGCTACAGTCCATGGGGTCACAAAGAGTTGAACACGACTGAAGTTACTCAGCACACATGCACCTCTAGCATCAGAAATGCTCGTTTGAAGCTATGCTACACTTCCCATCTGAGAATAGGACCAGAGCCTGACTGCTAAGCCAGAATATTAGGTCAAAACAGAATCCGGGACCTCCCTGGTGGCACAGTGGATAAGAATCCACCTGCCAATGCAGGGGACACAGGTTCAATCCCTGGTCTGGAAAGATTTCACATGCCAAGGAGCAACTGAGCCCATACATTGCAACTATTGAGCCTATGTGCCACAACTACTGAAAACCACACCCTAGATCCTGTGCTCTGCAACAAGAGAAGCCACTGCAATGAGAAACCCGGGCACCAAAACAGAGAGTAGCCCTTGCTCACTGCAACTAGAGAAAGCCCATGCAAAGCAATGAAGACTCAGCACAGCCAAAAATATATAAATTAAAAAAAAACCAAACAGAATCTGGCCTTCCCTGGTGGTCTGCTGCTGCTACTAAGTCGCTTCAGCCGTGTCCAACTCTGTGCGACCCCAGAGATGGCTGTCCACCAGGCTCCCCCGTCCCTGGGATTCTCCAGGCAAGAGTACTGGAGTGGGTTGCCATTTCCTTCTCCAATGCATGAAAGCAAAAAGCGAAAGTGAAATCGTCCAGTCATGTCCGACTCCTAGCGACCCCATGGACTGCAGCCTATCAGGCTCCTCCATCCATGGGATTTTCCAGGCAAGAGGACTGGAGTGGGGTGCCATTGCCTTCTCCACCCTGGTGGTCTAGTGGTTAAGAATCCACCTGCCAATGCTGGGGACAGGAAGATTCCACATGCCATGGAGCAACTAAGCCCATGGACCACAACTACTGATCCAGCGTTCTAGGGCCTAGGTGCCAAAACTACTGAATCCTCTGCATCTAGAGCCCATCCTCTATAAGAAGAGAAGTCACCACAATGAGAAACTCACACACTGCAACTAGAGAGCAGCCCCCACTCGCTGCATCTAGAGAAAGCCCTCACACAGCAACAAAGACCAGCACAGCCAAAAAATCAATGGTAAATAAATCTTAAAACACACACACACACACAGAATCTGCAGCCAGGCTAATAAGGCTGAGATCTTCAGAACCCTGCTTTGGGGCTTATTAAATTCCACGGATTGCTACAGAGTCTGGTTTCCATGGAGACCAAGGCCAGTTTGAGCTGAATAGGAGTTAAATATTTCCAGCTTTGAAAGCATGAGACTGGAGAGACAAGAAAACAGGCTCTCCTACGGTCTCAGGTAAATGGTGTATACAAGATCATTTTACAGAAGGAGAAACTGAGGCTCTGAAAAGGTAAATGAACTGCTTAACACCATCCAGCTTGTGAGAGAGAAAGTGCTTAAATCCAGGGTTCCTAGTCTTAAGTCTAATGCCCTTTTCATTGAACTACAGCTTATTACACACACTCCCACCTAACTCCAAGTTTATGTGATTCTATACTTAATCAAATCTTTATTTAATGATTTGGAAAGTACATGTTAGCATCTTTTCTAATGGTGTATATACAGATACAACTCTCAGTCAATAAGGACCTACAGTTAATAGAAATCTCAGCATCAGTGAGCCTGAAAAGGTAAGGAGTCTTCTCTTTTATTAATTAACTGTAGTACACTCCTCTCCTTCTTATAAATCAGTGGATAACTAACTTCTCCCAGAGTGGTCAGGAGGAAGAAGTACATTTTATCTCAGATACAGAAAAATGTACTTTACAATGTAAAAACAATAAGGAAGAAACAGTCTTAAATTAGGTGCAAAAAAATATATCATGGTAAACCAATCAGAAGATGAGAAAAGGAGTTCAAATTCAAACCCTCAGTCTTGGCTTCTAGGAAATGTGCTTTGGCAAAAATAATAAACCCCTAACCTAGACACACAACTAACAGCATCCCATTCTTACATCAAATTTGCCTAAAATATCTCAGTCAGTTCAGTCACTCAGTCATGTCCGACTCTTTGCAACCCCATGGACTGCAGCACGCCAGGCCTCCCGGTCCATCACCAACTCCTGGAGTCTACCCAAACGCATGTCCATTGAGTCAGTGATGCCATCCAACCATCTCATCCTCTGTTGTCCCCTTCTCCTCCTGCCTTCAATCTTTCCCAGCATCAGGGTTTTTTCAAATGAGTCAGCTCTCCATATCAGGTGGCCAAAATATTGGAGTTTCAGCTTCAACATCAGTCCTTCCAATGAACATTCAGGACTGATTTCCTTTAGAATGGAATGGTTGGATCTCCCTGCAGTCCAAGGGACTCTCAAGAGTCTTCTCCAACACCACAGTTCAAAAGCATCAATTCTTCGGTGCTCAGCTTTCTTTAAAATATCTCAAGAGGCCATTAAAGCCATGGTATGAACTCTGCTTCTGCTTCAGTTCACAAACTAAAAGAAAACTGGTTCACACAGTCTCAGAATTGATCATTCCCTGCCATAGTGGATTTTGGGTGGAATAGAAAAAATTGCATTCTTGGCTGGAACATGTGATAAAGAGTGATGTCTTGTTTTCCTGACATTTTTCAGTTCAGTGGGTTACGTAGTAGGTTCTCAATAACTACCCATTGGTTTGCCCTGACCACTACTGTGAAGATGGGGTTATGGGGTGGTGAAAATATGGTCACCCCCTGCTCAGTGAGTCCCCATGTCTTCTTACTTCCTGTTTTAGCACCTGACAGTGGTTTCTAATCTCTTAGTATCAAATCCTTGCTTCTCTATCTAGTTTTAAAAGTTGTTGAGATATTGCCTCCTCTTCCCCTTCCCTTTCCTTTCCATTCTCCTCTGTGCCGCATCTCTCAAACCCCTCTTGTGGTTTAAGCTATACACACTCATTTCCCTAGTTCAGGCCGATAAGCTCTATAGTCTCTTAAAATCTGATTCCCTCTCCTTCCTGCAAGAATTCCTCCATGAGTAATCCATCTCACATTGCTCTCCCCTTTCCTGAGTCTTAAGGCACTCACCATCAACAACATACATCTTAGCACAAGACCCATCTGAGTATTTCTTCTATACTAACCTTAACTCCTCAATTCACCTGCACACTCCCTGAAAACAAGGGTATGGTCTTTGGCATCCTCTTTTGGATAGGATGGACATTGTATGGAAGGAAGATGTATAGCCCAAAGCAAGACAAGTGAGCCCAAAACACTGAAAATTTAAGAAAAAACACACACCAGCACTGTTGAAGGTTCATGAAAGCACTAATGATGTTTAGGACAATGAGCCTTAGAGCTATGGGGTCAATTGTTCTTGTAAGCAAGTATATTATTTAGTGAGAGGGCATGACATAGTGGAATCAGTTCCCATCAACTGAAGGGACCTCACTAAGTTCATCCTGGCAGTAGAAGGATCCATTTTCATTACTGTAACCTCAATACCGGGGACAGTCAGGCATGAAAGGTGTTAACACCAGTTCAGAATGTAAAGCCGACTGTTGAGAAGGGAGGACTATGAGCAGTTACCTTGCTTTAGAAGATCCATTTGCAGAACTTAAATTTGCTGACATTTTACCCTCAGGCCTTTACCTGTTTTTGAAGATTAACTGCGGTTGAGTGAATCAAAATAATTTCACAGCAAACAGTCATTTGACCAAAGCAAACCCATTGAGACACAGAGCTCCTAGCTGATTACCCACTTCCAGGCTCCATCAGACATGAATTTATTGATCAAAGGGGAAAAATGAATTGAAAAGCAAGTGTTCATCCAAACTCCATTTCCTGAGTTATCTTGGGGTTATGAAGAGTTTCAGCTATAGAGTTATCACCAATAATCCATCTCACTAGATAGTCACTAGATCTTTTTAAGTGTCTAAAACTCAAAACTACTGGAATAATCTTAGCCATTTTTGCTGTGTGCTTTCTATAAAGACCAAAGATTTCAACGTGCATCTACAGACATTTATAGATGTCCCATAAGTATAGTGACTTTGGGAGTGCATATTATTGATATTAAATAATGTACTTGTACTCTTGTTGATAATAAGAAACCTTTTTCTCCTTCAATTACATAGAATTCTTACTCATTTACTAAGAGAGAGCCAGGTTGTTATACATTAGGTAATGGATAATTTAACCTAATGTTAAATCCATTAGGTATGATAAACATAGCTAGTGAGTGATTCCTTTTTTGTGTTCATCTCTGACAACACATAACACATTGCCTGGCCTGGTACATACACAAGCAATTGACATGTGTCATCCACTGTGTCAACATTGAGTTTTCAGGAAAAAACATGATTTCTGTCATCAGAAGGATGTTGAAGATGTTCAATCTCGTTGAAGACACAGATGTTGAGTAGGACATAAACACAAAATTATATACAGTTGAGAATTTTGATGAGAGGTAGTAAGGGAAAATTGCTAAAAAAGAATATGATTATACAGGGAAAAAGCAAAAACCTTAAGTTAGCTTGGCAATCAGGGAGCTCTTCTCTCAGAAAATGACATTTGTAACTGAACCCTGAAGGATGAGTTGAGGTTGGCCAGGTAAGGCATGGATGGTAAGCCTTCCAGACAGAGCATAAGCAAATGCCTGGAAACAGGGAAGAACTTACTGTATCTGAAAACTTCAATGAAAGCTGTGGTGCTGAACTGAATTGGGGAAATGACATCAGATGAGAGTGCAAGAGTAGGTAGTAAAGAGTAAAAATTTTACTATGGGAAATAACTAAAGGAAAGCAGAGAACTAATGTCATCTGACTTACATTTTTAAAATGAATGCTCTGTGCTGAATGGAGAATGGGTTTGCAAAGGACAGGATTAAATGTCTGGAAAGCAGTAGACTATGACAGAAATCTTGAAAGATGATGGCAGTTTGTTCTAGAATGGTGTTGATAGAGAAGGAAGAAATTGTATGGAATCAAGAAATATTTTGGAAATGGAATCTAAGAGGACTTTGAGATGGACTGAATTCTGGGAGATGAGGGTGAAGAAGCCAAGTTTAATGTCACATTTCTAACAAACAATTGATAGATGGGAGTGCTATTTATGAGGAAGAACTGAGAAAGAGCAGTTTTGTGAAGGTAATAGTGGGGGAACTAGTTTAGTTCACTATGCCAAGGAGATGTCCAGAACAGGATATGTGAAGTAAACTTTAGGGATAGACTGGAAAGGTCAGAAGTCAACTATAAATCTAGGAGTGGTCATCATATCAACACTACTTGAAGCCATGGGAAATGAGACCTTTCCAGCAAAATGAGAGAAACAGGGCAGAAGGCTCAGAGTACAGATAGAGGCAATGTGCAACGTACTTAGTTGCTCCGTCATGTCCGACTCTTTGCAACCTCATGGACTGTAGCCCACCAAGCTACTCTGTCCATGGGGATTCTGCAGGCAAGAATACTGGAGTGGGTTACAATGACCTTCTCCAGGGGAATCTTCCCAACCCAGCGATCGAACCCAGGTCTCCCTCATTGCAGGCTGATTATCGTCTGAGCCACCAGGAAAGCCCACAGATAGAGGCAGCATCAACAACAAAAAAAGTTTAAAGGCAGTAACAAAGATGCGGAATAATAGAAAAGCTCAACTGGACAGAAACTAATAAAAGGGAGAGACTTGGCAGAGAGTACTGAATTCTGAGAGGCATAAAAAAAATGAGAATTTAAAGTGACCATTAGATCTATTGTTTATGGATTAGTAGACATGGGGCATGACAAAAGTAGATTCAGTGGAGAGATACAGCATGAAAACAAATTGGAGCATCCTCAACAAGCTGAAGAGGAAGAGAACATAGAAAATGAAGGCAGCATTCACAGACAACCCTTTCTAGAAACTTTACTGTACAAGAAGGAAGAGAAACGAAGCTGGGCTGCAACTGGAGACAAATTTGGAGTAAACACAGATGATAACCATCAGTGAGTCCATGAAAATGTGAAACTTGGTAGAAGTTAGTATCTCTCTTAGTCTAGGTGATCCAAACTATATCTGAACAAGGACTCAACAAATAAGCAGTTTATTTTACATTCAAACTTGAGGAGAGGGATTAGATGACTAAGAAGAAGAAAAGAAGGAATGAGGGAAGCTAACTCAGAAATATCTTATCAGCTGACTGCCACCAGGAGACCATGCCTGATTATGCTAGAGTGCATCTAAGGTGTCCTTTAGAATATGTTCAGAATTGTTCACCCAAGGGATGGAAGAGTTCACCACTAGAAAAGTTTCCCTATGAGATGGCAACCTCCTAGTACTTCCCAACCTGCCCCCTGCCTCAAAATTGTTGAGCAGATTCTTACAAGTGTCCCACTCAGAGATGGTCGAGGAGCCTAGGGTAGAAAATGAGAGAGACCCAGTATAACTGAGGCCAGCGTCTGCTAAGTTAAATCTGTATGTAGCTATGGTAACCACTAGAGTAAAAGATGGAACAAAAGAATGTGAAGCAGGGTAGAGCAGTGTCTGATATAACGTCTACCTTGATATTCACACATTCCATGTCCTTTCCAGTCTGGAAAGATGAAATGGCTTGTGTCAAGTTCTTAACATGTCCATTCTCCTGATTCCTGGCCTCCAGACCTCCCTTTCCCTGTTTAAGATGAATTACTCCAAGTAGCCATGATACCTGACAAGTAAATTAACTGGATAAGGGTTTTAATAAATTCTGGTGACAGAAGCAAGAAATGTTTTAGAAACATCAACCAATTAACCTAGTATTTTATGAGCACATACTGTATTCCCAATCTGCACATAGTAGCATAGATTGTCAAAGAATATTAAGTGTGGTCTTTGCTTTGATGTCTCATTAGAAGAATACTCCATAGACCCATGGGAAGTGATCTAAAAATAGAAGGCTGGATATGATTAAATAACAAATGTAGAATAGGAGTGTGTCAAGCTAGCAGATATTTAGTTATGGCAATGTTTCTGTTGGTATTTCTCTGAGTAGAATCTCAGAGGTGATGGAGAGCAATCATGAAATCTATTTGTTTTGGTTAGAAATTTCAAACTCCAAATGTTAACAGTAGCTATCTCTGGGTAGTGAATCTAGAGGTGATTTTTACTGTCCTCTGTAGATGTTTCCATAAGTCTCACAATAAATATATATTATTTTTATATTCAAAGAATACATCTTTTTAAAAAACCAAAGGATATAGAGCCGCTAGAATTCTCATATATTGCTAGTTGGAATACGAAATGGTACAGCCACTTTGCGAAACAGTTTGGCAGTTTCTAATACAGTTAAACATACACTCACCATCGACCTAGCAATCCCACTCATAGATATTTACCCAAGGAAGTAGAAATGATCTCTCTTTCTCTCCCTCTGTCAGTCTTGGTCTCTCTCACTCAAACACACACACACACACACACACACAATACACAAATGTTTAAAGCAGTATTTTTTTATAATCACAAAAACTGGGAACAACCCAGGTGCTCTTTTACCGATGAATGAACAAATGATGATATACCCATTTAAAGGAAGACTAATCAGCAATAAAGAACAGTGAACTACTGATACATACAATAACATGGAAGAATCTCAAATGCCTTATACTGTATGAAAGAAGTTCCATAATATATGGTTGCACTGATATGACATTTTGGAAAAGGCAAAATTATATAAATAGCAACTGATCAATGGTTGGTAAGAACAGTAAGTAAAAGGAGAGGTAACTATTGTACAAAGGAGCAACACAGCATAATTTGAAGGATGGTGGCACTGGGTTTTACCTTGAGTGTGCTGGCTGTTAGACAGCTGTATATGCTTGTGTTAACTTAGATCTCTACACGAAACAGTTTATTTTTCAGTGGGAAAAAATTTTTAAGTAAATAGCACAATGAAGTCTTAATAAAACCATGGTAACAGCCCTTTTCCACAAACGAAAAACAAAGGGAGACCATCTCAAGGGCTGTCAAAATAGTCAGAAGAAGAACTGATGAAGATGTGTTCTGCGTGGATCACTGAGAACCAAGCAGGAGCAAAACATCTGAGAACAATTACAGAGCATCCATAGGCAGAATTTATGGGCTCTCTGAATACAGAAGCAAAGAGCAGGACACCAAAGTCTACTCTAGAATCATAAACCCCAGACACACATGCTCTTTCACAATGATGAGCATACTGGTGAAGGTTATTTAGCTTGCCAGCAAAAAGATCGACTGTAGGTAAGACACAAAGAGAAAATGGAAATGGGAGTGGGGAGGTACTGGAAGGATTTTGAGTATCTCACAGGAGCCTGAGAAATGCTGAAAAAACAGTATGCCAGACAACTTTCACTGTCAATTTAAAATCTTCTTCACCACTGCTGTGGAAGCCAGTTCCACCCAAATTTCAATCAGCTTAATTTCAGCTGGACAACACCTACTCTGACCTTGTGTTCCTCTCATTTCTAGTCCCAGGGAAGCTTCTACACCAATGTAAGAGATGCCCAGAGGGAAGTCTCCGGGCATCCACAAGTGTACAAGTCAGAGTGGAGAGTTAACATCATGGGGATGCCGTCAACCAATAGGAAATAGTAGTCAGTGAATAAATGCTTCCCTTTCTCCCTCATTCAGAGCAACAGTTTTTATACCCATTTTGAAAATGTCCTACGTCCAGTCCTTTGCATTAAAGACCAGTCACCAGTGATGCTGGCCAACTCAACTCATATTGATTACCTTTCCCCCATCTCTGTTTCATTTCCCCTGTCCCAACTCACTGAAGTCATATTATCAAATACACTATCTATAAGGCAGTCTTTATCTCAGGCTTGGCTTCCTGGGGAACCCAGGCCAAGACATGAAAGCCTTGGGAAGGATCCAAGATAGCTCTGGAAATCTCAGCTCTAGAAATGTAGGGACTATCTCACGAGCATGATGGCATCAGTGGACTCCGCTCTAACCAACTTCCAACTTCTCCCCAGGAGAGAGTTTGATGGGCCCACATGCATCCTCTGAGGTCAGAGGGTGTGGAATTCATGCCCTAATATCAACAGAATCACTTGGAGATGAGAAGACGCAATTCTTCAAAGAGTATGTAGAGGTTGGAAGTATGGGATCATTTAGGAAAATTCTGTTGTCCAGTTGCAAATTACTATTGGATTATGTTCCTTCTTTTTTTAGCAAAAGTGTGCATTGTGTCCATCTTTGTGTTTGAGTGTAAGTTTCTTTTCTCTAAGGTATCAGCAGCTTCCTAAACCCTGATTAGAGCCTTAAAATAGAAAACATAAGCATGATTCACGTGTATTATGGGATTTTCTGGTAGTTTTTCTGAAAGCTCAATATGGATATTTTGTATTTGGAAAGCCTAGACGGTGGCAATTGTTAAAACAGCCAGTTTCATTTTTCACTCACTCTTATTTTGTCTCTCTCTAGGTTAATATCCAACACAGGTATTAAGCGCTTGCCAGCTGTTCACAAGATTCAGTCTCTCCAAAAGGTTTTACTGTAAGTTTGAAGACTGGTCACCAACTCTTTACTCATAGCTGTTCTGCCCAACAGCCTCTGGGCCTGTAATAAGCATTGTGTAGTCTACATCCTCCAAATGTGTTGCTCTGGATGAGCAGGGGTAGGAAGGTAAACAGCAAGCACCCTGGCTTTACCTAAAGACCAGCTAATCTCAGTTTAGTCAGCAGGCTGAGTCAGCAGGCTCCTCATTCAGACAGTTGTCAACAGAGCCAGCTTGCAACAAATCAGGAAGTCTCTCCTTTCTTCACTATTGAGGGCTTTACACTCCTCCCTCCTGTAACTCCCCTGGTCTTCCACCAGCCTCCCCTCCTCCTTCCAGAATGCCCAGGCTGCCCTAAGCATAAAGAAATCACCTGACTGAAGTGTTAATGACAATGTATTTACCTTTTCCCAAGTTACCTATTTTGAAAGAGCAACAGAAAAGGCAACATACAATAGCAAGTTTATTTTCAATAGTGAGATTGTAAGAATCTGGACAGATCCAAAAGGAAGAGGTAGCTCATTACATCTCTTTCCTAAGGGGAGGAAGGAGAGAGGGAGGGAGAGAGGAAAATAGAGAATCCCCTTTAGTTTCTCAAATTGTCCCAGACAGTTTACTCCTTTTACATTTAAATGTTTAGATCAAACTCAACAGGGAAGCTTCAGAGGATGAGAGGTACAAACAGAAAAATGAGATTTTCTTCATCCTTTCAGTCAGGAAGAGGAAAACCAATGATCAAACTTTTCCGTGACTCAAAAAGGTCAGAGGAAGAAAACTAGCTTTAAGAAGGAGATTGAAATGGAGGAAGATGAAGGCCCAACTAAGGTGAATGGAGAGGTTTGGTAGAAATAAAAGGTCAGCTTAAGTGACTTTGTCATTTTGAGCAGGTACCAACTGTGGAGGCAATGATAATAAATGAGTACATTAGAACCTCACACAGTTGAATTAGCCTAGAAAACTTTCAGAGATGTAACAGATTGCATCTCTGCAATTGCGTTTTTAAGAACTGATATACTAGAGATAAATTAGATGTCATCAATTTCCCAAACGTTGAGCTCATCCTTCAGAACAATAACTATTCAAGCATTACCTCAGTTAAAGACTACACCATGCCAAGTAGATTACATGCGGGGAGGTGACATGGGTTGGAGCTGATATAAACACCTAATCTGTC
The DNA here is from genome assembly GCF_054371585.1 of Giraffa tippelskirchi. Taxonomy (NCBI): domain Eukaryota; kingdom Metazoa; phylum Chordata; class Mammalia; order Artiodactyla; family Giraffidae; genus Giraffa; species Giraffa tippelskirchi. Next base: position 71,149,228 of record NC_137278.1, read on the forward strand.
TGTACTTTCTTCTAGAGATATTCAAGATAATATAAACATCCACACAGTTGAAAGAAATTCTTTCATGGGGCTAAGTTTTGAAAGTATGATTGTGTAAGTAAAGAAAAAAAATCCAATGAAGTAACATTTGGCTTTTCATGTAATGCTTTCTTTGTCATAATGGTATGTTCCTTTTTTCTGCAGGGCGGGAGGGATGGTAACTTTGGCATTTCGCCATTCCAATTTCTCTCCGGTTCTGTGTTTTTCTCTCACTTCCCATCTTTATATATTTCCAAATCACAGCATGGAGCCATGTTAATAATTTATGATTCTGTGGTGCGATTCAAGTGTTTAAAATTGCTCTTTGAATGATGGTCTCCTGTGATGTAACATCTGTTCTGAGGGACAGAATAACTCATGCATCAATAAAGCTAGTTATTGCCTGGCAAGGCTTTTGTTGCCCAAAGAAAAAGACCAAGGAGGAGTCTGAATCAGGAAGATATGGATATTCCCTCATAACCATGCCAAGCGGCTCCTGTTCAGCCCCACACTGGGCATATAAGATGACTTCACATTTGCTTAGAACAATCACGTTTTTTTAATGAGCTTGAGCTACTCTCTATGATTTTTGGGAAAGTTTGTAAATGCACTCTACATTGTTAATGAACTATCTTCTAATCGTTTGCGCCAGCAGCCTGTGTAGCAGTTTATCCACTTCCCAAGATGGCCAGGAAATAGGGCACTCAGGCTACCCAAGTGCTTATGGGATCCTTGGAAGTTAAATGCACAGAACGACATTTGGGGGACTGGTAATTGCAATTACTTATGTAAGAAAAGTATTTTCTCTTTACACTTCACAAATTGCTGTGTTTCTTTAAAATATATGTGTGTGCTTCAATATGCAGTTATGTAAAAAAAAGCAAGTTCTACTCCAGAAAGAATGTTGGTTCTTTTCAAAGCAGTAATATGATCCAGAGACCCATCCATATGAAAAACAAGCAAGCAAAAACAACAACAAAAGAGAAGGGGAGGGAACAGAGGGAAATAGTAGGCAGAGAGGAGGACATATTGAAGAATAAAGATAAACACAGTATTTGACGTAAATTTATTACAGTGAAAATAACTCAGTTGTGTCCAACTCTTTGCAACCCCATGGACTATACAGTCCATGGAATTCTCCAGGCCAGAATACTGGAGTGGGTAGCCTTTCCTTTCTCCAGGGGCTCTCCCCAACCCAGGGATCAAACCCAGGTTTCCCTCATTGCAGGCGGATTTTTCACCAGCTGAGCCACAAGGGAAGCCCAAAAAATTTATTACAGAGAATCAACAGAAAAATTTGAAAGGGACTAGCAGAGAAATAGGATGTATGAAGGAAAATACAAAATCAAAGGCATGGATTCAGAGTACACAGCAGTAGGACAAAATTGTAGATAATACTTAATCCACTTAATATTGCTCATGATATTTGAAATCTGTGTGTGTGTGTGTGTGTGTGTGTGTGTGTGTGTTGGAATGAGTTGAGAATCATGAGAGAACAAGAAAGCAAAAGAAATAAGTGGTAGGAAATATGTGCAAAATAAAAGTAATTGTTCTAAACATAAAGAAGGAATAATGCAATTTGACATGAGAGTTGAAGGAAGAGTTAAGTGAGAGAAGGAAGGCAGCTGAGAAGGGATGTTGGGTGGAAGATGGGCCTTAAAAGATGAGTGGAATTTAGCCACAGCATTGGCAAAGGAGAAGCAGAGGAAACAATCTCCAAAGCCAAGAAGGTTAAAACAGAAAGGTAAAAGAGAACTTCTGGAAAATGATGAGTATCTGAGTACCACTGGCCTGCTGCATTATAGCAAAGGGATTCTTGGCTTGCATAATGGAGGGAGGAGCTTAGTGATCAACAGAATCAGAACTACCTGGATGCTTGCGCTGTTTTAAATGTTGCTCTCAACATACGTGTCGTTTTTAAATATTGTGATTCAAATATATGTATTCAAAATGAGTTCATGTGGCAAGTTTATTAATAGAGTTCTTTTTATTTTTTTGGCTGCACCGAGGCCTGTGGGATGTCATTTCCCCAATCAGGGGCTGAACCTGGGCCATGGGGAATGAAAGCATCAAGTCCTAACCACCAGACCACCAGGGAGCTGAGTATTTTTATAGAAAACATATAAGTGGGAACCTGAAATTAACATAATGTCAGATGTCAATTATCTCACTTTTTAAAAACTGGTGTGTACTAATAACATTCTCACAGTTTTGCACACTGATTTGCATCCTTTTTGTCCCGAACATCAGACAGAAAGCAAGCTCTCCTGACCTACTTAACTCTTAACTCTTCCCAAGTGGAGGAAAAGAACTTCAGGAAATAAGAACTTGGGACACCATCTCAGAAACCCAAGACTACAAAAAATAAAAAATAGAGATCATAGCTGCTCTTCACTGACTCCTGTCCATGGATATTGCGTGGATCCCCAGAACTACTTTCCTAGTGAGGACAGTTTTCATAAGAACCAACACTTCTCAGACATGCCTCCAAAGGACAAATTCACATTTGTGAGAAAAGTTTTATTTTTCTTTTTTTCCCCCTTAACCTCGGATGGCCCTTAATCCATATATAACAGAATCAGAAGGTCCACACTCTTCACAGTTTAAGTCGCCAGTTGTTCTTTGTCTGGGCCCTACTTCTGGCTATAGGGGCACTTTCTGCCTCTAGAGACACCCAAGAGTACTTGGGGGGAAAAAAAAAAAACTGGCAAAGTAGCTCTGATGATGGCGAAAGCTCTCTTTGCATCTTTCAAAGTCCTAAACCCCCTTTCTATATATATATGTATATAAGTAAATATATTTTTTAAATAGTCCAACAATGTAGGATTATCAGACACTTGGCTAGCGGCTCAGGGAGAAATGAAGAGTAAAAGCCCACCACAAGGAGGCCCTGGAGCCCTTCCCCACCTCTCCACTGACCACACAACCAGAAAGTCTGGACAGGGAAGTACCTAGCTATGGCCTTACTCCACATGTGTTTCCTGCTTCTTCAACTGGCTTCCATCTTGCCTGCCCCTCAGTGAGCTTTCTTGGGCCAGGTCTTCCCACACCTTCATTCTTTAGAAAGAGGACAGACTCTGCATCTGGGGCTTCCTGAGCCTTCAATGAGTGAACATACTGGGGAAAGGACAAAAAAAGACTAAAGAAAACCATGATTCAGTTATTCCTTAGCTGATGTTCTGCCCTATTTGTCATCACCATCATCATGAGGCTGGTTTTAAAATCAGCACTACCTCTCTTAAGAGACTAGGCATGTACTTGACAAATACCAGCTTCTCTGGTGATAGTTTCAGAGTTCTACTGCCTAACATAACCCCCTGGGCAGGAATTCTGGACATAATTTGTTTATTGTGTGATAATCCATTATTGACATCAAAAAATGCTACCTCCTCTGCATACGATGGCATCTATTGATTAAGAAAATCCATAAAGAAAAAGGGCTACTTTGAATACAATAATTATCTTAAATTAGTCTGCATTTTACATAGACACATCTATTTATATTCATGAAAAAAGTATTAATTATCTAGCCTATAGAAAAAGGATAAGCGGTACTCACATGGATTTGCTCACCACTTTTGCTGGATTAAGGGTCAGCCAATTACAGCCCATGGGCCAAATCTAGTCCCTGATCTAGGACTTGTTTCTATAAGTCAAGATTTTGATGATAAGGAACATGAATGCTGAACCTAAATGAAGCAAAATGTTACTCCAAACAAAAGAAAAAAAAATCCTTTCTTTTCAATAGTAAACCTATATTACAAAAAAATTGTACTCAATTATTACTATTATGCTTTGGTCAATAAAAATCTCACGGAAATTGTTTTTTAATTACCTATATAAAGTACCTGGTGACTTTCCTGGTGGCTCAGATGGTGAAGAATCCGCCTGCAATTCGGGAAAGGACAATGCAGGTTCAATCCCAGGGTTGGAAGATCCCTGGAGGAGGGTATGGCAACCCGCTCCAGTATTCTTGCCTGGAAAATCCCATGGACAGAGGAGCCTGGTGGACTGCAGCCCATGGGGTCACACAGAGTCAGACACAACTGAGTGACTAACACAAAGTATCTATGTAATATTCTCATTTTGCCTCTTGGCCCACAAAACCTAAAATATATTACTGGGCCCCTTATAGAAAAAGCTTGTTGACTCCTTTGTCTGGTCCAAAGCCCCTAGGATCTACCTCCCACTGGTTAGGAACAGATGCTTCAGCACTGTCACCCCCAGCCAACAGGCTGACAAATCAGTCAGGAAGGCTGGATGTGCTGGGTACACTTAGGAAAGTGTGGGGCAGGCAGGATTGGGGGTGCACAGCTATTTCTTAGCCATCAGAATCCACCAGTTTGTTGCTAATGTTCTGAAAGACCTGCATTGCTCCTGTGTGGATTTTCAGCTAACTAGCTTTCAGGGGAAAGAGAAACACACACAGTGTCTTCCTTTGATTTTAAGCTTGTTGGGCTCCCCACTGCAGCAACAGAAACTCTCAACATCCTGGACCCATGGGAGTGTCCCTGGGTCAGCTCTAGGAACAGTGCTATTTTCAAACCCACCAAGCCGGACAAGGAAGAGGACCTGACGGCAAATCAAGAGCAAGTGATCAGAGGCTCTTTGGGCTAAGGTTTCCCAACCTTGGGTTTCTGTTTTTGTTTTCAGATCCATCCAGGAGCACAGCAATGCAGAGTTGTCAGCCCAAGGTGTCCTTGGGCTCCCCTGTCCAGGCAAACCTGCTCACTGACCTTCGCACAATCTGGATGATGATTTCCCATCCCGTCCAACCTCCCCCAGAGCCTCCTCCCTCACCCGCTCACACCATCTCACCCTGTCACAGCCCACAGCCTCTGTAATTGATTTCTCTTCCTTTCTGGCTTAACCCAGAGCTACCTCCACAAACCTCCAATAGCCAGGTCCCTATGGGTCATGGGAGATGTTCAGGTTGTCTGACAGCTTAATTAGATCACTTTTTGATGACAGCCAGGCTCACTGCTGTGAATGAGCATGAGTGAGAGGCTTAAGGCAATAGAGAAAGGGGATACAATACATTCTTTCTCTGTCTTACAGACACTTGTTCAATAACTGTATGATTTCTGTCCTTCAGGATGGGAAAGATCTTTGTCTGCTCCTCCCATGGCATCATTTCTGCACATGAACGATGTGTGCAAAGACCTTATAGGATCCAGGCTGCTATGCCTAAATGTGCCTTCTCAAAATTAAATTTCATTGATTTCTCTGAATAAGTAATGCGCGTAATGCAAACTTCCAGTGTTACAAAAGGTTATACAGTGATAAATCAGTCTCCCTTCCACCCTGCTCCGTGAGTCTTAGGGTGGTATTTTATTTATGCCACTAACCTGTGCTGTCTGACCTTGCCCCAGTGCTTCCAATTATGAAACTCGTGTACTGTTTACATCTGACATTATTGGTTTTTTAATGGGTCTTTTATTTCAGATGGCTGAGTAAGAATGGGATTCAAGAAATACACAACTGTGCATTCAATGGAACCCAACTCGATGAGCTGTAAGTAGCCCTGACTATTCTTCTAGGCCATTTAGAGGGAAATGGCTCTTAGAACAGTGATGTTTATGTGGCTTTGTGTTTCCCTCCTTCTTTTCTCAACTCCATCCCCAGGAATCTAAGTGATAACAGTAATTTGGAAGAACTACCTAATGATGTTTTCCAGGGAGCCTCTGGACCGGTCATTCTGTGAGTAGCTTCCCTCGCTTCCAAGTGAAAGAGATCAGCATCTGTAAGTTAGCAGTCAACTTTCTCCCGTTCAGGGATGCTTACAGGACAGGGCTGGCAATTAAGATCAAATTTTATCTATGTCATCTGCAAAGGTGTACAGGGCAATTTAGGGCTGATCTACACTCTAAATATCAATACAGTAACAACAATAACAACAACAACTATTTAGTGAGCACTTACCAAGTCCCAGAGAGTGTTTCAAAAATGTAAGAGGCATTTTCTAATTTATTCCCTTATAATAACCTCTGTGATAGGAGCTATTTGGTCCCATTTTAGAGAAGGGAAAACTGGCTTCCCTGGAGGGGTCAATTCACCCAAGGTCACAGAAATTTGAGAACACAGATGTAACACCAAACTGGTCTGACTCCTAGAACACTCTTAACCACTCTGCTATACATCTCTTCCCTGAAAGGGAAAGCACAGTTCTTCATCTTCACCCTCAGGGTCCAGGAGTTTTGTTCAAACCAGTGAGAAATACACACATTTATGTTTGGATCCTCTTTGCCTCAATTCCAGATCTCTTGGAATGCCTCAGTGCCTCATGGCACTGTATCAGCACCTCTCCTCTATTGTTGCTTGCTCATCTTCATTTCTCCCACCAAGAGCGACTTTCCTCGGTTTTTATTTGCCCCTGCCCTTCCCTTCCACATGGGTCACTCCAACCCCCAGCTCTTCACTGACAATCTCTGCTAACAGTGAACTCTTCCTCCTCGTGCAACTCCCACAGCCTTCATGGCTGAAGGGCCCAGATCCGCAAGAGCTTCTTTAAAATGTATTTCCCCAGGCTCTAAGCAAGACCTACTACATCTATGGACAAATGTACTACAGGAAGAAGAAAGGTATCCAGAAGGAAGAAGTTAGATGCAAGAAGAAACAGTAAACAAAGAAACAGATAAACACGTGAATAGATGTAAAGGTTTGCAGAATGACTGTTACATAGCTATCCTGAGGTCAGTTCAGGCACTTGAGAGCCACTAGCTTGTACCTCTTACTTGGCAGTCAGTACATAGGTTATTTACTTACCTACCTACCATCTATCAACATCACTTTCATTTTCACCAAAAAGCTTTCCAGTTCGCCCTTGAACAACACAGGTTTGAATTGCATGAGTCCACTTACATACGGATACTTTTCAATAAATATGTACTGTCTGCAGTTGGTTGAATCCTTAATGCAGAACTATGGATAAGAAAGGCAGGGCCATGGGACTTGAGCATCTATGGATTGTGGCGCTGCAGTGGGTCCTGGAACCAGTTCCCCACAGACACCAGGGGGCAGCTGCATTCTCCTTCAGGTTGGAACCCATTTATCTCTAGAATGAGATCCTGTGTGGTAGAGCAGAAACTCTATTAATGATTATTAACGATGATAAAGGATCTGTTGTAACTTTTATATGGGACTGTCTCTTTGAATAAGTTCAAAGATCATTCCAGAACGCCTGGTTTCAAAGAGGCAACATGTACGAAAGAAGGGATGTTTGCATGATTAAAGCAGAGATGCCAGAGAAGACTACCCAGGTTTTAAAACCAGTTTTCTCACCTCTCTAAACCTCAGTTTCCTCACCTAAAACAATGACAGGAACAATAATATCCATGTCCTAATACTGTTTGAAGCTTAATAATAATATATATATGTAAGTGTATGTGTATATACATATATAGAGAGAGTGAATATATGTATATTCACTCATTGAACAGATAGATTTTTAAGCACCAGCCCTATGCTATGCACTATATATAGTGCAAGGAACAAAAGTTCTTCCTCACAAAAAGCTTATATTTATAAAAGAGAGTCAGATAATAGAACTAAATATGCAACTTAATATATTGAACCATGATGTATGCTATGAAGCATCAAGTAGGACCTGGGGGTAACAAATGGGGAGCGCCAGGCATACAGTCCCTGTGCTTCAATACAGAGTCCTTAGAACTTGCAGGGCTTCCTTGGTAGCTCAGTTGGTAAAGAATCTGCCTGCAATGCAGGAGATGTGTGTTCGATCTCTAGGTCAGGAAGATCTCCGGAGGAGGGAATGGCAAGCCACTCCAGTATTCTTGCCTGGAGACTCACATGAACAGAAGAGCCTGGCAGGCTACAGTCCATGGGATCGCAAAGAGTTGGACATGACTGAGTGACTAATACACTTAGAACTTGTAATGCTTAGTCAATATTTCTTATTCTTAGAGTATCTGGGAGACAAACAGAGAAAGTGTATTTGATGTCTTTGACCAGGAGAACAATAGTGTGTTAATTTCACTTAGTGAACAGTCCTAAAGGTTTTGAACATGCCTAAACCAGCACCCCTATCTTTTATGGCAGAACATGTCTGTGATAGGGTAGGTTTCCACATGTGACCTGTACCAGGTACACTATGACATCGCAGCACCTTAACTACTGTCTGCAACTGAAAACATTCAAGCTGGACAGGATCTCATCTAGTTCATCACCCAGCTGAGGAAACCAGAGCCAGAAATGGGAAGTAACCTGCTAACCATCACACTGCTGCACTAAGTGGCAGAGCCTGGACCAGAAACTAGGTCTCCTGCCTCATATCCTATGCATTCCCACCATACCATGTCACCTAAAATACTTCAATAGGTCCAACTGAACATCTAAAAGGGACCCTCAATTTACTGTGAATTAAAATAGGGGGAAAAATAACTATAAACACCAGACCCCGCCCCCAGCCCAAGAACACTAGTAAGAGGTACACACACACAGCATAGAAGAATGTGTCCCTTGACGTTGACAAGTAGGTCCCAGGCTGAGGCACTGCACAGTATGTCTGACCAGGGTCTCCAGTGGAAAACACCAACACAGACCTCCAACCAGCCCTGCCATGAGTGCCAGCAAGAAGAGGGATGACGTCATCACCAGCAGTTTTGCAGAGTCCAGTGAGTAAAATTTACAGAAAATCCAAAGGAATTATGAAGCATTTGCCATGACTTAAAAAGGTAGACAGCATATTAAAAAGCAGAGACATTACTTTGTCAACAAAGGTCCATCTAGTCAAGGCTATGGTCTTTTCAGTAGTCATGTATGGATGTTAGAGCTGGACTATAAAGAAAGCTGAGCGCCAAAGAATTGATGCTTTTGAACTGTGGTGTTGGAGAAGACTCTTGAGAGTCCCATGGGCTGCAAGGAGATCCAACCAGTCCATCCTAAAGGAGATCAATCCTGGGTGTTCATTGGAAGGACTGATGTTGAAGCTGAAACTCCAATACTTTGGCCACCTCATGTGAAGAGCTGACTCATTGGAAAAGACCCTGATGCTGGGAAAGATTGAGGGCAGGAGGAGAAGGGGATGGCAGAGGATGAGATGGATGGATGGCATCACCGACTCAATGGACATGGGTTTGGGTGGACTCCGGGGGTTGGTGATGGACAGGGAGGCCTGGCATGCTGCGGTTCATGGGGTCACAAAGAGTCAGACACGACTGAGTGACTGAACTGAACTGAGAAAGGTAGAGGGGCTTCCCATATGGCAGTAGTCATAAAGAACTCACCTGCCAATGCAGAAGACATAAAAGACGCAGGTTTGTTCCCTCGGTCAGGAAGATCCCCTGGAGAAGGGCATGGCAACCCACTCCAGTATTCTTGCCCAGAGAATCCCATGGACAGAGGAGCCTGGTGGACTATAGCCCATGGGGGTCACACAGAGTCGGACACGACTGAAACGACTTAGCAAGCACGCAAAAAGGTAGAGAGGGATAATACATTTCTACATCTTTTCATTTCAATGCATTAGGATATATGTGTAAGATCCTGGGCTACACCTCAATCTCTAACTGCTGATCTCCTCCTCTTCCTCCCCTTGGGGGCAAGAAGGATGGTCAGCTTAACATCGAGCCTCCTTTTCTGGGGCTTTCAGGTTAGTCTGCAGATGTCTTCCCAGCCTCTCTGGCTGCTAACCTGGGGTTCTAGGACATAGTCTATCCTCTATTTCCAGCCTTATGTGCCAATCCCAGATAAACCCTGGCCTGAAGACTGCCTGTTTAGTGTGTGTGCAGAGTACAAGCCCATGCTGGTGCTGTGGGTTCATGGGTAGGAGAAGAAATGTGTGTATACTGCTCAGTTCACTGTAGACGCAGCTCAGGCTAGGGCTGTGACTGTGGCTTGGGTCAGATTCCTCTCACCGAATAGCAGACTGTGATGTGGGTATTTGCATGCAGAAGGCTTCCTGGAGAGTGCTCTTGGAGCCTATGGGGAGTACTTGATGGAAGCAGAATCAGGATAAGAGGGAAGTTGAACTACAATGCATTTGCAACAGAAGTTTCGGCTGATTCTAGGGGGAGCTCTGGAGTTAGAATGGCCCTTCAGAGTTGACTGAATTAAGGCAAGGGGCTGATTTTCATCAACAGTCATTGATTGCAGGCAGGCCCAGGGGAGAAGTTAAGTCCTGGGTAAGTTAGGTGAGGGCAAATCCCAGAGCAGAACTCAGCAATGGGCCACCTCAGCTGTAAGTGGTCCTCAAATGCCCTTAAGTCATGGTTCTAAATTTGACCATGCATCAGAATCACCCAGCATGCTTATAAAACTCTAGATGGTTAATCCCCACTCCCATTGGGTTTGATTCAGCAGGTCAGGGGTGGGCCTAAGAACCTGCATCTCTAATAACTTTGCAGGTGAAGCTGACGTTGCTGGTCCAGAAAGTACACTGAGAATCACGGCCCCTGAACCAAGGCTGGGAGTTGGGAAGCTTGGCCCGGTCTCCATATCTCCTCCAAGAGCCAACAGTGGTGTATCTTCCTCCCAGCAGGCTCAGTGCTTTGCCCAGTACATATATGCAAAGGATTCTAAGGGAGTTAAGGGGAGGGCACCCAAACCAATCATAACTCCTTTCCTGAAGGCAAAAATTTTAGCTGAGTGAAAAACAGGGAGCCCCTGAACACCCGAGGGTACAAGTATAAGATGTTCCATTGCAAAGAGAAATAGATGCAGAGAAAGCCAAGAGCACACAGACAAGCTCCATTGAGTTTCCAAGAGCAGTCTAGCATCCTGATTTCCCCCTCATGAGTCTTGACCTTGAACATCAGCAGCCATCTGAGTTTTCACCTGACATTCTGAACTCACTTAAGTTTTCTTTTATTTTTTTGAAGCAATCAAGCAATTGCTGTTTCCTTGGGAAACTGTTTCCTGTGGGGAAAATTTAATGCATTGCTTTTGCAGGCTGGAGCCAGTACAATCATATTCTGATGGTTTATCAAATTGATTTGGCTATAGCTCAGATTCATTTGATAGTTCAGATTCAAACACTGAGTTATTTGTATAAGAATGATTCTCTTCCATTACCAGTATACCCACAGTCCTATAGATAGTAAATTGCCTTTTTATTTCACCTGGGATCATGAAAGAGGTCTTCTAACCATCTGTCAGTGTAGTATACACCAGAAATGTGCTCTCACTTATGGAAATGATTGACCTGTAATAACATCTTTGCTGGGAAAAATAGAAATTGTTCAAATCAAATTTGTGGCACTGGCTATAATGCACTTTATTAAACAGGGCACAGAGCACAATTTAACGCCTGCCTCTCCTGACTCAGCATCTTATTACTGACTGCTGTTTCCCTTTCTGCTTTGTAGCTCAAAATCAAGAATGCTAACAATGCTGAAACAGTTCAGGGTTGCTAAGTCCTGTCAGCCATTGTCTTATGATGTCTCCTGTTGGGACTACTTTTCAGGATTTCAGTTCTCAAACCAGTCACTTCCAGAATGGAGCATGGGCTGAAATGTTAACCAAAGTGGGACCTTATAAAGAAAGACTGCCATCATGAGACCAGCCTGAAAGACAAGGATTAAAAACACCCGCCTATTACTACCCCTTCTCCTGTCCAGCCCACCAGTCCTAAGAACAGTCAGTAATAAAGCAGACATCCTCGCTCATTCACTGAACATAGCAGGGCTTACATGTCATATATTTGGTAGGTGTTGATTGAGCATCTATTCAATGTGTGTCTGGTACTCTGCTAGATGTGAGGGATGTTCATTGCTCTTCAGTCACAAAATTGTGTCCTACTCTTCATGACCCCATGGACTGCAGCATGCCAGGCTTCCCTGTTCCTCACCAACTTCCCTCTCCAACACCAACTTGCTCAAACTCAGGTCCATTGAGTTGGTGATGCCATCCAACCATCTCATCCTCTGTCATCCCCTTCTGCCTTCAATCTTTCCCAGCATCAGGGTCCTTTCCAGTGAGTCAGTTCTTCGCATCAGGTGGCCAAAGTATTGGAGCTTCAGCTTCAGGATCAGTTCTTCCAAAGAGTATTCAGGGTTGATTTTCTTTGAGATTGACTGGTTTGATCTCCTTGCTTTCCAAGGGATTCTCAAGAGTCTTCAGCACCACAATCAGAAAGCATAAGTTCTTCGGCACTTTGCCTTCTTTACTGTCTAGCTCTCACATCCATACATGACAACTGGAAAGACCATAGCCTTGACTATACAGACCTTTGTCAGCAAATTTATGCCTTTGCTTTTTAACACACTGTCTAGGTTTGTCATAACTTTCCTGCCAAGAAGCAATCATCTTCCAGTTTCATGGCTGCAGTCACTATTTGCAGTAATTTTAGAGCCCAAGAAGAGGAAATCTACCTTTTACCCTTCCACCTTTACTCTATTTGCCATGAAGTGATGGGACTGGATGCCATGATCTTTGCTTTTTTAATATTGAGTTTAAAGCCGGCTTTTTCACTCCCTCCTTTCACTCTCATCAAGAGGCTCTCTAGTTCCTCTTTGCTTTCTGCCATTAGAGTGGTATCATCCGCATATCTGAGGTTGTTGATATTTCTCCCAGCAATCTTGATGCCAGCTTGTAACTCATCCAATCCAGCATTTTGCATGATGTGCTCTGAGTATAGGTTAAATAAACAGGGTGACAATAAATAGCCTTGTTGTACTCCTTTTTAAACCCTGAGCCAGTCAGTTGTTCCATTCAGGGCTCTAACTGTTGCTTCTTGACTTGCATACAGGTTTCTCAGGAAACAGATAAGATGGCCTGGTATCCCCATCTCTTTAAGAGTTTCCCACAGTTTGTTAGGATCCACACAAAGGCTTTAGCATAGTCAATGAAACAGACGTAGATGTTTTTCTGGAATTCTCTTGCCTTCTCTGTGATCCAGCAAATGTTGGCAATTTGATCTCTGGTTCCCCTGCCTTTTCTAGACCCAGCTGGAACATCTGGAAGTTCTCAGTTTATGTAAAGTTTATCTTGGAGATTTTGAGAATAACTTTACTAGCATGGGAGATGAGTACAATTGTCCAGTGGTTTGAACATTCTTTAGTACTGTACTTCTTGGGAATTGGGATGAGGATTGATCTTCTCCAGTCCTGTGGCCACTGCTGAGTTTTCCAAATTAACTGACAAATTGAGTGCAGCACTTTTACAGTGCTCTGCTGGAATTCCATCACCTCCACAAGCTTTATTGGCAGCAGTGATTCCTAAGGCCCACTTGACTTCACGCTCCAGAATGTCTGGCTCTGAGTGAGAGACTACACCATCATGATTGTCCAGGTCATTAAGATATTTTTTGTGCAGTTCTTCTGTGTATTCTTTCCATCTCTTCTTGATCTCTTCTGCTTCTATTAGGTCTTTGCCATTTCTGTCCTTTATTGTGCTCATCTTTGGATGGATGTGACAGATATAGAGACTCAAAAACAAACAGTACCAGCCCCAAGTTATCTCATTCTTGTAGAGGGACAAAAGCTACTGCTCAGAACTATAATCTCTGCAGAAATTCACAGGAGGTTTTAGTAACAGAGCAGACACCCAATAAATCTTTGCCATGTGATACAGTGACTTAACAGATGAAGCGACAGTGTGAGGAGGTAAGCTCTCATCTCACGTCCACATTTGTGTAATAGCCATTCCATCCCCTTCCTACCTTCAATCCTTTCTCCTTCCAGTCATTCCATAATGAATGAACACCTACTGTGTGCCATGTTTAAGGCTCTCAAGACTAATCTAATAAAATCACAGCTTTCAATAAGTCCTTCTTCTGCTCAAAGAAACTCTAAACTCTTCCACCTGGCTTTTAAGGCTCAGAGACCAAATCCCATCCTGGGGTTCCCTTAATTGCTCAAAATATGGTTGCTCAGAATCACCCTTCTGAACACCCCTCACTGCTGTGCTTTCCGTTCTAGGCCTCTCTCTAAGCCAGTAGTCACAACAAACCCACTTCCATGAAGATGTGAATAACTGATAATGCCTTGTTTTGTTATTCCCCCTGGGGATAGTTACATCCTAAGAGTGGAATATGCTTTTACAAAGGAATTAAAATCTAACATTAGATTTCCAGGTCATGAGGAAGGAATTGTCAGTGATTAGACTCTGTGTGTCTGTGTATTTATGTTAGGGGAACAGAGCAAGAGTGGGAATATTTGCAGTTTAAGTCTCACTCCATGCTGAACAGTATCTACTTATCCCCTCTTTGTCCCTACTGATATAAATATTTATAGATTTTTCTTAATCTGTGGAGGTACCAGAGAAACATTTTTCTGCCAGTCCAAAATAAGGAAGTCTTATGATAGTTTCCTTGTTTGATTGCCCTAGCAAGTGTCCAGTAAGCTTGAAGTAAACACTTCTACAAACACTTTTCCCACCCAGGAACCATTTCTGTTAAAGAATTGGCTTTACCAAACTCTAAGTGACTCTGCATCTCTCTCCTACCAACCACTCTCTCCTTTCAACATCCACCAGCAGAAGATCTGGATCCTGAGATACTGACAAGATGCCACAGTCTTCCAGAAGTGGAGCCACCTGTGCAAATGACAGCAACTCACATATTTTGCATCTGCGATGAGGAGTCCGCAATATAAGCTAGCACCAGAACACTGAGCAGAGAGACAGGCACCAGTGCTTTCCAAGAAGACTTCCCCATCCAACTCCTAGTCACTGAACCACACACAGGTCAACCCATCCAACACATTATTCTACTAATTCTTTAATCTGTGTCTATCTCCTTGTAAACTTTGCACAAGGATGCTCCCTTCCTTGGTTCCTTTGATACTCTCCATCACAAATAATTGCCTGCTGCAGAAGCACTGTTAAGCTGAGATCCTTTTAAATCCAGATTTCCTCTCTCAGTCTGTCTTGCACACTTCTCCCTTTAGAAATGCTCTCCTGTAAGACTTTCTTCAACTTCTCACTTTCTCGTAATGCTGAGGCATCTCTGCTAATCAGACAACTCTCCACTGAATAGATTTCTTGAGCCCAGCCCTGTGCCAAATGCCAGGTAGAACACAAAAGTATCTTAGTAATTCCTGTTCTCAGAGCATCTAAAATCTAGCTGAGGAGACAAAACAAATATACGTGAAAAGTTGAACAGTATGAAACAATAGAAAAGACAATATAAGGTATCAGACCTTTCTAAGTACAAGAGGTCAGAAGACACCACAGCTGGCTGGGGTGATCTATCAATTTCCTTTCCCAGTCCTCCATCAGGGCCACTCCTTAGCCTATCTTTGAACAAAGCAACAATCTTCTGGGTGCTTACTATGTAGAAGGCACTGCTGAGCATGCAAGGAGTCCTCTGCCCTACAAGAGACAGAAAATGCAAATACAAAGAGCTAGTATATAAAGAAAAAAATGGTAAGTGAGAGAGGCAGAAAAGTATACAGACTATAGTGCTATTGCACTCTTAATGGCTTTCAAGGAAAAATGCTTCTACAGCTGTTAAAAATGATGCAGATGATGGGAGTCAGCGCGAATCTGTTTGAGTTCTCTATTTCTGCATAAAAGCTATCCTTAAACTCAGTGGTTTAAAGCAATTGTTCCATTTTGCCCACAGTTTTGTTCGGAAGTTTAGGGAGCTTGTCTTGTCTCTGATCCACTTGATGTCAGCTCAGGTGGCTGGTCTGGGGGATGTACTGCAAGTTGTCCTCTTCACTCAAGTATCTGGTGCTCCTTGGTACCTCTCTACACACAGACACACACACACAGCATCTTATCCTCCAGAACCCTCTATACCTGGCTTAGACTTTTTCCAGCATGGCACTCTCAGGGCATTCAGAGTTCTTGCATGACAGCTTAGGGCTCTGTAAGATTTAGAAGCTATCAGTGCCCTTAGAAGCAAGGTCCAGAACTGGCGGAGCAACACTTTCATCATACTCTACTGTAGTCCACAGACATCACAGGGATTCTAAGGAAGGGCAAATAGACCCTCTGTGGAAGAGTATGAAGAAATTGCAGTCATCTTTAATCGACTTACAGAGTCAATGAGAAAATATGATGCCATTGCATGCAATATAAACATTTATTTTTGGAAATCTTCATTAATGTGATTTTTGTATATTCTAAAATTAAGAGGTGAAGGCATAACTAAGAAAGAGAGTCTTCTGTTTTGTATCACTTGATTTCAGAAATACAAAAAATGCTAATGGTAAGTAATAAATAATACCCCTGGTTTAAATTACTCCTGAAGGACTTTGTTTATGCCTTCATCTCAGTCTCTGTAGGAAGCCTTGAACTGTTTTAGACAGAACAGGCAATCTTTGCTCCCTTCCAGATTTGAAGGAAAAAAGAAGAGCCCATGTACCAGGCAAAATAGAAACTTGGTCCCATGGACCAGAATTTGAGTGTCAATAACAGAACTGGTCAGAGGAGCAATTGCCTGAAGAGAGAAACTGGAGAGAATTTTTTCAGAGCAGAAAAGAAAGTTGAGAATCTCTGCAACAACAGAAAAGCTAAGTGTTGAACAGGCTAGGACAGCTGGATCTTTCAGCATCAGAGAGTGAAGACTCACCACAGCAACAAAGGTTCATGGATCAGACTCTTAGTTCCAGGGACCCCAGCTCCACAGAATTAGCACACACATGCAAGATCTAGAAAAGAGACCTTGGAACACCAAGAACTTTTATCCTGCGGTGACAGCAATGAATGTTGTGAGAAGCAGTTAAATTCCAGATACATGTGGGAGGTAAAGCCAAGTTATTTTCCTGAGGGTGTGTACACAGGGTATGAGAGAAAGAAGAGTCAAGGGTGACTTCCAAGTTTTTGCATGAACAACAGGAAAGGCTGCAAGTAGAGAAGGTTTGGGGTAAGATCGGGAGCTCAATGTTTAAAGCTTCATCTGCTTATTACATCCAAATAGAGATAATAAGGAAATAGTTAGGAGTGATGGAATGAGCAAGCAAAAATCAGCAAGCACTCTGAAGTATTTGAATGATAGCAATGACAAATTTGATCTGTTGGGTATCTAACAAGGAGCGGGACTAAGTAAAATACACAGAGATATTGCATCAAGATAATCATTAACTCTGAAAATGTAAATTTCCCTTAGTATCAGGCAGGGAATTAGCAGTCCAGGGATTAGCAATGGTAGATAACTGCTACTAATCCTAGACTGGAAGAGCAAGTGAGGATGTGATCTAATTGAAGCACAGAACTGGGATGACTGGTAGCTGCTGGATCCTCCACAGATCTGCCTGATGAAGCTGGAGTCGCAGAGAAGCCGCTGACTGAGGCAGAGGAGGGATGAGAAATGCCCCCACTTCACCCTTCCTCCCACCTGCCAATCCCACCAGTGCCATTTGCTCAACACAACTGAAAGCTGATTGACAAGGCGGTACCTGGGAAATGGAAACTTTGGAGGCCATCTCTCCTGCAAGACAGAGCAGAACACAGAAAAGGGCACAGAATGAATATGAGAGAGATCAGGCAAAGACCAGCACATCACATTCAGCGCTTTCTACCTCACTGGAAGTGCGATGGAGAATCACTGACTAGTTATAAGCAGGAAGTCACAATCTAATTGGGATTTTTAAAATATCACCCAATCTGCAGTGTAACAATTGCCTTAGAGCTAGATGGCCAGGGTGATTAATTAAAATCATTAAATTAAATAATTTAAATTAATTAAGTAAGTAAATTAATTAAAATCAACTTGAATGGGCCATGGGATGCCCAGATAGCTCGTAAAATATTATTCTTGAGTGCATCTGTGGGAGTGTTTTCATAAGACAATAGACTGAGTAAAGAAGATTCACCCTCCCCAGGGTGGGCGGGCATCATCTAATCAGTTGAGGACCCTCATAGAACAAAAAGGCAGAGGGAAGGCAAGTGTGTCTCCTTTCTTGAGCTGAAATATCCATCTCTGGCACTGGACATCAGACCTCCTGGTTCTTGGGTCTCCCAACTCTGGGACTTAAACCAGTGGCCTTAGTTCTCAGGCTTTTGACTCTGATTGAATTATACACCACAAACTTTTTCCTGGTTCTCCAGCTTGTAGATGGTATATCATGAGACTTCTCAGCCTCCAAAACTGTGCAAGTCAAATTCCATAATAAATATCCTCTTATGTATCTCTATATATCCTATCAGTTCTGTTTCTCTGGAGAACCTTAATACAATGATCACAAGAAGAACAGTTATTGAGACTGCTGTCTCTCTAGGCAGAGATTATGATGACTTAGACTAAAGTTGTGGCCAAAAAAAGTGGACCAATTTGAAACAAATGTAAAAGTTAGGCTTGCAAAAACAAGAAATTGAGTCCAAGGGAGGGAGAGGGAGGAGTCAAGGATAACTCCCAAGTTTCTATCCTCAAGAGCAGAGGGAAATGGAGGAGTCATTTGCTAAGATAAGGAAACAAAAGGAGGAACATATTTTAAAAGAAGATGGTAAGTTCAGTTTTGATACTTGCAAGTCATCAAAAGGGTGAGATCTGATGGGCAATGGATTATCTGGCTTTGGGGTTCAGAACTAAGATCTAAACTGGGGTATATACAGAGAAGCCATCAGTATATACCTGGTATTTGAAATCAAGAAAGTAAGTTCACCTGGGAAGATTATGTACAGTCAGAAAGGGGCCTGAGTTTAGAGGAACTCCAATAGATAGAGGAGAAAGAAAACAAAATCAGAAATAAGCCAAAGTAGATGTCAGAAGAAATTTAAAAGAATGTGATGCCAAGAAAAACGGAGAAGTGTTTTCCACGTGAAATGTAATTGAGAAATCAAGAAGGTTAGAACTAAGACGTGACTTAATGAGTACTGTTTCTCTAGGGGTTGGGAAGAAACTGAGCTGGATTAGGAAATGAGAAAATAGTGACATCAAGTATGGACAGCTAGTATAAGAAGTTGGATTGGAAAAGGAAGAGACAAACAGGGCAGCAGTTACGAGTGGGTTTCACTGGACAGCAGGAAGCATTATAAATTTTTGAGCAAGAGAATAAATGACCCTATGAAAACAAGACTTTGAGGAAGTGATTTTCACCAGACTGGGAGAACATCTGGGGGAGCAGATATATATTCACACCCCGAAGTTTCATTGTCCTATGTGCCTACTGTTTTGACTTAGAGGAAATGCAGACATTAGAAGATTCTCCTTTTACCAAGTATATCCAAGGATACTTGAAATGAGTCCATCTGCTCATCACTACCACCCCCTTCAGAAGCACTCATTCATGGCCAGCCTACTGACCCCCAAAGGTCTAAGCCAGTACCATTTAAATCTCCTTGCACCTACCAGCTGGTCACGGTTGTTTTGAAGGCTGCAGCTGCCAAAAGCGCTGCCAGAAAATTGCCAATGTCACTGGTGTTGCTGCCAGCAAGGATGGGACTCTGGAGCCCTCGAGGGACAGGAACCGGGTTCAAATGTTCATTTACACTGGTCTCTGTATAGACCCCCTGGGTCACCGAGGCACAGACTCTCCAACAAAGCAAGAACAACTCTGCGTGTGTGATTGCTGATAACAGCTGCCTGTCCTCAAGTGCTGTCTGTTGGTCAGGAGGTTTGCTATGTACTTTAGCTCGTTTAATTCTCACAACCACCCTCTGAGGTAGGTATGATTATTACCATGCCTGTTTTACAACTGAGAGGACTGACACATGGAGAAGTGAGGTAACTTGACCAAGGTCACCAATCTAATAGGTAGCGGGCAGGGTATATACGCAGACAAGTCTGTCCATGGATTCCACAGTCATCACCACCACTCCCCATTGACACTCTGACTTTGGGCCGAGGGTACCTCTGTTGCCCACCTCATACTCCTTCCTCT
Source organism: Giraffa tippelskirchi (assembly GCF_054371585.1). NCBI lineage: Eukaryota > Metazoa > Chordata > Mammalia > Artiodactyla > Giraffidae > Giraffa > Giraffa tippelskirchi. The sequence continues at coordinate 71,168,973 of NC_137278.1, forward strand.
TATAGTGTGTTCTCTTCGCATCCTTTTCTGAAATATGGCCACAGATTCCAACCCAGCTCAAGACATATATTTTTACTATCTGGTTTTATGGTGGGGAGGAAGTGGTCTCACTTCCTCGATCCTATGTGATTTAGTGAGTATCCTAAAGAGACACTGTGGAAGGGGAAAGGGCTACAGTTAAGCCCCAGATCAGTAGTACATCCAGGATACAGAGCAGCCTGTTATCCATATCCTCCTACCATGAACACAAGGGCAAAATGTCCCTTTAGACAAATATTTATGCGACTGAGGTACGTTGGATGAACAGGAGTCTCCCTCCTCCCTCATGTAAAAACAGGTCTACTATGACTGCTATTTTGACTGCTAACAGAGCAGAAAAAATCAGACTCGTGGTAATCAGGTTATGTTTGCCTCTTCTCCTTATAGAGATATTTCAAGAACCAGGATCCATTCCCTGCCTAGCTATGGCTTAGAAAATCTTAAGAAGCTGCGGGCCAAGTCAACTTACCGCCTAAAAAAGCTTCCCAGTCTGGAAAAATTTGTCACACTCGTGGAGGCCAGCCTCACCTACCCCAGCCACTGCTGTGCCTTCGCAAACTGGAGGCGGCAAACGTGAGTCAGTCTTCTCTGTCCAGCCCTTGAGCCCTGTTTGGGCATTTCTCCAATGGAGTGCTTGGTCCACAACTTCTGCATCCATGATGAAATCCCTTAGGCAAGTTCTAGATCAAACCCTTAGTGTTCTTTTTGAAAATGGGTTCACAGGAGAGAGCTACCCACATGGCAGGCTACCTACCAAATATTAAATGAGCGACTATGAAAAACACCAAGCAAGCCTGATTCATAGCTGATGCTTAATAAATGTTTGTTCCCTTTTCCCTTTATACCAATAAGGGTATATACTTAAAGTCCCAAACTCTGTATCCTATAAATGTGCCAAAATGTTAATCACTCAGTCATTCTGACTCTTTGTGACCCTAAGGACTATAACCCACTAGGCTCCTCTGTCCATGGAATTCTCCAGGCAAAAATAGTGGAGTGGGTTGTCATTCCCTTCTCCAGGGGATCTTCCTCATCTAGGGATCAAACCCAGGTCTCCTGCATTGAAGGTGGCTTCTTTACTGTCTGAGCCACGAGGGAAGCCCATAGGTGTGCCAGGGACCATCAAAGTCAGCTTTGGAGGGAGGAAGCAGAGATGCCATAACAGAGATTGATCACACACCCACAGCACTTCTCCACCACACTGCTGCTGCTGCTGCTGCTGCTACTGCTAAGTTTCTTCAATCGTGTCCGACTCTGTGCGACCCTATGGATAGCAGCCCACCAGGCTCCTCTGTCCACAGGGTTCTCTAGGCAACAATACTGAAGTTGATTGCCATTTCCTTCTCCACCATGCTAAACCTCCCTAACTCATCTTTGGAGCTTAGCACCTCACAGGGAGAACAAAGATTATGACATCTGTTCACTTTGGCTTTCAAGGCTGGTCAGGTTCCAGGAATCCCAGGTTAAAGAGGGTAATCCTAATAAAGCCAAGTCCTAGTGGGTAACTGGCTAAAAAGTTGAGGTTCTGGAAAGGGAGTACTTTGAAGTTTACATGTTCCAGATATTTAAAGGATCCACCAGGGATACAGGTGCTTCCCAGGTGGTTTGGTGGTAAAATAAAAAATCCACATGCCAAGTAGCAGAAGCAGGTTCAATCCCTGGGTCAGGAAGATCCCCTGGAGAAGGAAATGGCAATCCACTCCAGTATTCTTGCATGGGAAATCCTATGGCAGGCTACAGTCCATGATGTTGCAAGAGAGTAGGAAACAGCTTAGTGACTAAACAACAACAATCAGAGATATAATGTATTGGGTATCAGGAATTCAAGTTTCTGCCTCTCCTGAGCTCACTGATACAATCCATACCATGCAATTGCACTCAGTCAGATGATGCCTGGTTCCCATTCTTGCACATTAGCCCAGCATGAACACAGCTTCTGTGATACTGTTTTACAGCTTAACATAGCCACTTCTATTATTCAACCTTAACATGCAGACATATCCCCTACTCTAAAGCAAAATAAAACAAAACAACCAAACAGTACACACCCTGAAATGTTTTCAAAGTATTGAAGAGGTAGCAGTCCACACTCAGACCCATGTAAAGGATCTGCACAAAAGGGGCTATTTTTCAGAATTAGCACACATCATTAGGGAACTCCCCAGAATCAAACACTCCCTGCAAGTTAGCTCAAGAGCTAGGGAATTTCTTCTTAACGAGTAGAATTTTTCAGAGCTTGGGCTGAAGCAGAAGGCCTGCCTCTTTTATATTCCAGAAAGGGATATTCCAGCCAGGTCAGGAAAGATACAAATTTCACTGCCAAAATCCTGGAACTAAATACCCCCCAGGAGAATTCTCAGAGGATGTTAAGACCACTGAAGGAGCTGCAAGTCACGTGCTGTCAGTACCCAACACCATAGAAATATATTCTCTTACTCAGTTGCCCAGATTCCTCTGGTCTCATCATCCCCTGGTAGTGTAGATGTAGCCTCAGGGATCACCCGACAGGAAATCTCCAGGTCTTCCTTACATTGTACCATGGCTTGAAGGGTTTCCTGATCCCTCTGGACCACTGGGCTCTCACCCTCTCTAGGTCCCTATTTTAACTTACATCAGGGCTTGTCAGGTGTGGCAAAGGAGAGGCCCAAGGCTCTTCAAAGAAGACATGCCAAGACAGAGTACACGAATCACAATGATGTTTGGTCTTTCTATTTAGCAAACTCACAAATGCAAAACAATATGGTTATGCTATTCAAAAGATAATTACAGGACTCGTGTTTTAATTGTGTCACTTCATGGTATACCATAGTAGGTGTAGTGGTGGTTAGGTAAAGAAATTTGAATTTAAAGTTGCATGATGAAACTGCCCCTCCAATCTTCACTTGGAAATAATGCCCGAAGTGTACATCTTAGGCCCTGTGACTGTGAGATTTTGGCCAATGGCCCTTCTGAACTCTCATGGAAAAATCTTATTATCCACTCCCCTCCCTCATTTGTCATTGAACTGGTTATGTTCTTGTCATAGTTCTATACTCAGCTAACATTGTTATTTTGTCCTTATTTTGTTATTTCTTGTATTCAGGTGCTTTCTTTCCAGCTAGATTTTAAACTGATGCACGGTGGCATATTCATTAAGTACCCACATAGGGCATGACCCCAATATGAACTCAGTACGTAACCACCATCCTCTGTCTTCATATTGCTGATATCTGCCTAGTACTCACTGCCAGGCATATTAAAACTTCACACCTTTATCTCATTTAAGTTTCACAAAAGTAACAGCACTATTCTCTTCTCACAAAGGCAGGAACTGAGGCTCAGAGACAGTAAACAACGGGACCGACACCAGTCGGACTCAAACTCTCTGGTCTGTCTATCTTCAAAGCTCAGACTCTGGGCCACTCTGCCATGCACTTCCCAAGTAACTGTTCACTGATTTATTGGGGTCCAGGAGTACCACTTTTTAACTCCACCTCAAACTGAATTGCCAATTTCTTATAATACTCAGGATTTGCTGAGGTATTGCAGAGGCAAGACTTTATTTCCCTGGCTTCCATTTTTCTTTCTAGTCTTCCCCCATAGACACACATTGTTTACCATTTCCCCACTCATGTCATTAGGTCAGTTCTGTTTTAGGAAAGGAAAGCACCAATACTTAACATATATCAGTAGTAGTATCAACAATAAGCATCATCAGAGCAGTCGACATAAGCACCAGGAAATGAAGGCTGGGTCTAGATGGTTAGTCAGATCCATTCCAGTGAACTGAATCACAGGCTGCAAGTTCCAGGGTTACTTACTTCCTATTCTTAGAACTGGGCTGCCACCAATCCAATGACTGGAAAAACAGAGTGATTCTCTTGTTCCCTCTTTGCCTGTCTCTGAGCTTGCCTTACTTTTTTTTGTAAGATCTCTGACTAACCCAAAAGATTTTGTGCACATTTTCAATTCCATGTATGTTATTAACTGTTTAACCTCCTTAGTGTCAACGATAACTGATGTAAGTAAGAAGCTCTATCACTCTCTAAAACAAAACAAAACAAAATGACACAGTCTCCAGGCAAAAAAAAAAAAAAAAGAGTCCGTTGGCCCAAAGGAAAAATGACTTCCCAGCAATTCAATTCACTTTCTGGAGGGGAGAGAAGGGAGGAATAGGTTCTCACTAACAGCCCCTTCTCCTAGAGGGTCATGGGGAAAGTTCATTCCAGTCCATGTTCACTGCAGACTTGACCAGCCCCCATCGTTCAGTACCTAATGGAATCTTTACCTCTTCCACACCCCATCCTTCTTATGGTTGGGGGCAGGGGGCAGTCTTTGAAGTTTTAACACTCACCTCCCCACTCACTCCTGAGATTTTGTTAGGGCTTGAGAAAAATGCAGTCACTCAAGTTTGCTGTGAGCTTGTCCCTCAGCAAGGGAGGAAATGAATAGGGTGTGTGTGTATGTTTCCATTCAAAAGAAGACCCAGTGTGAAACATCCCCATTCCTTAAGACTTTGCTTCAAAACTATTCAGAACTACTACTCCCTATCTCTACATGCACTATCCACTTGTCTGGATAGAATATTTGTCATCTGGCTTTCATTCAAATCCCTTCTGGAAGTGCCTATATTCTGTTGGCAAGGCCTCTTGTAAGTTGGGGTTCAAAGGGGGGAAACTAAGACAGAAAAAGTGACCGCGAGAAGATCCAGCTCCCTAGGGCATGAGTTACAATCCCTCACAACCTGCATTCGCAGGTTGAGATCCTTTTGGGATCTCACTAGCAAACTGCTGAAAATGAGAGAGCCAGGTTTACCTTGCATACAATGCCTGAGGCCTACTGTGGCCCTTGAGGAGTGAAATAATAATAAAGAAGAACACACCCCTCAGTAACATTTCAGGCAAGTTAGCAGACCTCCTAGTAGCACAGGTACCAAAGAGCCAGGGTCAGAATTGGCTGGGAATAAACTAAAGACTCTGATCTTCCAGTCTATGCAAACTCCCACTTGAGTCAGAGGACAGTCCAGAGCTTCTAGGACTGGAGTTTAGTGTAGAGAAAATGGAATGTATGCTACTCAGGCATATGAAGAGAGGGCTGAATAGAGATGAGGAAGGGAGAGGATGGAGTTGATATCAAGTCTATAAATTATCTGCACTTAACAGTAAGGCTTAGCTAGTCCCAGGCGCCTTCCTCCCCACATTCAGGTTGTGGCCAGATGGTTTCCCGAGTGGGCCATCCAACTCTAGGAATATACACACGAATTGTTCTGGTCATTTACCGTAAGAAACATTAACCCTTGAGCTTAGCTTCAAGGGCAGACAAACTGTTAGAAGAAAAAAAAAAAATCTCAAGAAGAAATCCCATTCTCTACCCTGTGTAAAGACAGTGATATATTTGCCATTCTGGATCCAACATGTTGACGCTGTTCCTTTTTGTATTTTTCTAGCTCTGACCTTCATCCAATTTGCAACAAATCTATTTTAAGGCAAGAAGTTGATGACATGACTCAGGCTAGGGGTCAGAGAGTATCTTTGGCAGAAGATGATGAGTCCAGCTATGCCAAAGGATTTGACATGATGTACAGTGAATTTGACTATGACTTATGCAATGAAGTGGTTGGTGTGACTTGTTCCCCTGAGCCAGATGCATTCAATCCATGTGAAGATATCATGGGGGATGATATTCTCAGAGTCTTGATATGGTTTATTAGCATCCTGGCCATCACTGGGAACATCCTAGTGCTGGTGATCCTGATCACCAGCCAGTATAAACTCACAGTCCCCCGGTTCCTCATGTGCAATCTGGCCTTTGCCGATCTCTGCATTGGAATCTACCTGCTGCTCATAGCCTCAGTTGATGTCCACACCAAAAGCCAGTACCACAACTATGCCATTGACTGGCAAACTGGAGCAGGCTGTGATGCAGCCGGCTTTTTCACTGTCTTTGCCAGTGAGCTCTCAGTCTACACTCTGACCGCCATCACGCTGGAAAGATGGCATACCATCACCCATGCCATGCAGCTCGAATGCAAAGTGCAGCTCCGCCATGCTGCCAGCATCATGCTGGTGGGCTGGATCTTTGCTTTTGCAGTTGCCCTCTTTCCCATCTTTGGCATCAGCAGCTACATGAAGGTGAGCATCTGCCTGCCCATGGACATTGACAGCCCCCTGTCACAGCTTTATGTTATGTCCCTCCTTGTGCTCAATGTCCTGGCCTTTGTGGTCATCTGTGGCTGCTACACTCATATCTACCTCACAGTGAGGAACCCCAACATCACATCCTCTTCTAGTGACACCAAGATCGCCAAGCGCATGGCCATGCTCATCTTCACCGACTTCCTCTGCATGGCACCCATATCCTTCTTTGCCATCTCTGCCTCCCTCAAGGTGCCCCTCATCACTGTGTCCAAGTCAAAGATCCTCCTGGTCCTGTTCTACCCTATCAACTCCTGTGCCAACCCCTTCCTCTATGCCATCTTCACCAAGAACTTCCGCAGGGATTTCTTCATTCTGCTGAGCAAGTTTGGCTGCTATGAAATGCAAGCCCAGACCTATAGGTCAGAAACCTCATCCACTGCCCACAACTTTCATCCAAGGAATGGCCACTGCCCCCCAGCTCCCAGGGTTACCAATGGTTCCAATTACACACTTATCCCCCTAAGACATTTAGCCAAGAACTAAAACACAATGTGCAAATGTTTCTGCATGTTGAATGACAATTAAGTCTGCCTTTGAAGAATATGCCATGGCATAGCTGACAGAGCACTTCCATGTACTTCATCTAATTTAATCTCCCTGGCACATCTGTAAGGTAAATTGGTCAGAAACTATTAACTCCATGTGATTCATTAGGAAACTGAAGACTTCATAACAACATTAATAATTAAAATAATGTAGTACTACATCACATTTGTTCTATCCTTTATAGCATTCAAAGTGCTCTTTTCAGATCATCTCAACTGATCCCTATAAAAGTCCTATTAAACAGGCAGCACAGGAATTATGCTTGGAGTTTTATAGATGAGGAAACCAAAACCCAAAGGGTTAAGTGACTTGTTCAAAATTGCTCGACTTATAAGAAGCAGAGCCAAAATGAAATGTTCTGACTCCCAGAGAACTTGCAAAATAGGCAGTGCAATATTTATGCACTCACTCATTCCCTCAATGAATATTTACTATGTGATGCTCTGAAATATGTCAACCTGAACTACATTTAGTTCAACTACTATAGGCTGAACTACCTTTCCCAAAATTCCCTTTCTTAAATATTTCCCGTAAAGGTAGGCCACATGAAAGATTCTCAGGAAAACAGGAGGGTGGAAGGGAAGCTGCAGCCATTTCATCACTCACACTTTGTTGCTCATCTGTTGATTCAGCTCACTGCTGTGAGTCTGCAATTGGTCCACCATACCCTGGAACCTTCCTTGGGTTCTCTGCCTCTTAAGTCAAGTATGTGTGTTTAGCTCCATGTTGAAGAACCCCCATCTTCAGCAGAACACTTTTATCACCAAGGTCAGAAGCAACAAGAACAGAAATAGATTTCAGTTTGACCTTGTGGAGTCTGTCTTTTGCTTATGGCTCCAAGCATGCTTGTGATCTTCCCTTTATGACTGCCTGCCCTATAGACTAGCATCAGATATAGAGACAACAGCCTTACATAGCCCACTTTATCAACCTCCACAACTGTGTAAGTTAATTCCCTGTAACAAATCCCTGTCATAAATATATATGCATGACTGCTTCTGCTTCTTCAGTCAAACCCTGACTAAGTATACAACCCATATGGCATGCCTATGGATTATATTGTTAAGAACACAGCAGCTTTGGAATTGGAGCTGAGATTTCATTCTTACTCCACGATAAGCAGGACTTCTCCCTAGCTCAGTGTCTTCCTCTGCAATGGGAGTTGGTTATACTATCTAACTATTGGGCTTATTATAACAATTAGAAAAGAAAGTGGGTTTAAGGTACCTACTGTTATAACAGGCTTGATGAACAACAGTTTACTTCTCTCCTCCCAGATCAATGCCTGAACTAGCACCTAGTTCTCCTGACCATGATCTAGAACTCATTCCATCACATATTATTCCTGATAAATAATTACACTTCCCCTACCTACTTTCACAAATGATCCCATTTAGATGATCTGATCATCAGTTCAGTTCAGTCGCTCAGTCGTGTCCGACTTTTTGCAACCCCATGGTCTGCAGCATGCCAGGCCTCCCCGTTCATCACCAGCTCCCACAGCCTACTCAAACTCATGTCCATAGCATTGGTGATGCCATCCAGCCATCTCATCCTCTGCTGTCCCCTTCTCCTCCTGCCTTCAATCTTTCTCAGCATCAGGGTCTTTTCCAATGAGTCAGTTCTTCATATCAGGTGGCCAAAGTACTGGAGTTTCAGCTTCAGCATCAGTCCTTCCAATGAATATTCAGGACTGATCTCCTTTAAGATGGACTGGTTGGATCTCCTTGCAGTCCAAGGGACTCTCAAGTCTTTTCCAACACCACAGTTGGAAAGCATCAATTCTTTGGTGCTCAGCTTTCTCTATACTCCAACTCTCACATCCATACATGACTACTGGAAAAACCATAGCTTTGACTAGATGGACCTCATAAGTAACCACAAATCCCCACAACCAGCCCACAAAGCTCCAAGTCTTCTCTGAGAGTATCCTTGTTCCATGTCAAAGTCAATCCTTCCTTCTCTTGGCCCATGGCAAACATTTCAAAAGTTGGTCCCAAATGAATTAACAAGAGCTGAAGAAAAACTAACCATCTCTGCAGATGTGACCTGGCACCCTCTGCTCTATTATGAACATTGAGTGAAAAATGGAATAAGTATCCACAGAAACAGTCTAGAGCTGAGCTGGTCAGTATAGTAGCCATTAGCCACATGTAGCCATTGAGCACTTGAAATCCAGCTAGCCTGAACTGAGACATGCTATGAGTAAAAGACACAATGGATTTCAAATATTTAGTGCAAAGAAAAAAGAATTACAATATCTCAATAATTTTGATAATGATTACATCTTGGAACAAGTATTATTTGGGACATACTGAGAAAAATACATTTAAAAATTAATCTCGCCTATTTCTTTTTACATTTGTTAATGTGACTGCTAGAATATTTAAAATGACCTAAGTGAATCATGTTTGTGGCTCATGTTATATTTCTATTGGAGAGCATGGCTCTAGAGTTATATGAAAATAAAGCATTTTCATTTAGTATTTTCCCCCCTAGGTCTCCACTGCCACACTCACTGTTGGGGTCTCCTAACTCCATCTGCAATCATTTTTCTTCATTGTTTGCGGCCAGAGGGAATGTATTTCTGAATTTGGACTAAAAAGCAAGTAGCATCTAAATTAAAAACAGGATACAGTATTAATTATTTCACAACATAGCTGTTGATGACACTATGGTTTAACAGACAGTGGTTCTGAGAGTCAAGAATATATTCAAAGATAAACACACACCAAGAGAACCTCAGAAGGCTTTCATTCCATTCCTCTGTCATACACTTCCTGGTAAGAGATAAGACTTTCCTTAAACCAGCAAATATATTTATAGGCAACTACATTAAGCATTTCGAAACCCTTTAGACAAATCCTAAGGGAAAAACACTTTCTCTATTTCCTGTATTTGAATAAAAAAAAAAAAAACTGGAATCCAGTGTATCAGTTACTCTTCCTCCTAAACAGTGATTATACAGGTGACATCTCTAGTCTGCATCTCCCAGCATGGGGCTTCAGGATGCATGGTGACCCAGGGAAGGGGGAAGGGGGGGAGAGGGGATGGCAGAGGGGGAGGAGGAAGGAAAAGGAACGGAAGAAGAAAAAGAGACACAACCAAAAGAAATGTCAAAATGTTATCCCAAGTTGCTCGTTTTCTAAAATTTCTATTCATAATCCTGAATACCATAAAGAGGGCCAGTGTCTCCCAGGGATTTCTTAAAGTACCCATGTCTCCAGAGGTGACATTCAAAATGCTAACAACTGGTACAGCCCACGGACTGATCTCAGAGTGAACCCTGGTGGTGAGCAATCAATTAGGCCATCCTAATACAAACTGGGTGAATGCCAGCCCTGCATGCATACCTCCCAGCCCCCTAACCTGAACCCGGACCTGTTTCCATATACCTTTCCTCAAGCTTTAATCCACCATAAACTCCTTCAGTCCCATCCTGGCCAGCCTCTCTTATCACCTTCCTCCTCAACCCTCTTTTCCTCCAGATCCTCCTTCACTGAATCCTAAGAAGCTGACAGATAATATAGGATCCTCCTTGGAGGGGTCAGAACAAAGAGACCAAATGAGTAAATCCAGAAGCTCTTAGGGAACAGAGTGAAATGATGAGCTGGCTTTATAGATTAATAAACAATTTTTATCTTGCCACACACAGAAGCAATAATGCAAAGAGGGCTGATGGCACCAGAAACTGTATTTCACTACAAGTCTCCACTCATTAAATACAAAATACCCTTCAGACCTCGTTTCTGGAAAGGATACACAGAGGGAGGGATAAAACAAGAGGAAAGACCCCTCTTGTGCTTGGATCAGCAAAATATAACAGATCTTACCAGAAGTGATACTCTGCCTTATTTAGGCCAGCATCATTTAGCACCCATCAGAAAGCAGAAAAAGATCACTGAAACTGATTTTTTTTTTTTATTCTGGTGTGAGAGCTGCAAACTTTGGGTTTATGAAGAATTTCATTTTAATAGGAAAACTTACAGAAACAAGCAAAGAATGAAGTTTCCGATTCTGGATAGTAATCGAAATAGAGACAGAAAACAGCAGTAGAGAAAGAGGACAAATACATAGAAAACTTTTTGTTTAATATATAACTCTAAAGAAACTAAAAGTCAGCACAAAATAAAGCCCAACCATGAGGTCATGCTTGCTTGTTCTCATCAAAATGCTTTCTTTCAGCTGCAAATAGCAGAAACTCCAAGGAAAAAATGCCTTAAATATGAAGGCTAATTATATAAGATGCTCCAAACTTGGGTGAGCAGCTCCTCAGTGGTCTCAAGGACACAGGACCTTTCTGGGTCTCTGCCCCACCATACTTGGGAGTGTCCCACCGTGCCTTCCTCATGGCAGCAAGGCTGCTGCAGCAGCTTCACACACCACAGGTAGGCAGGAATAAACCCAGAAACAAAGAAGACAGGTCTTTCCTCCATGCATCACATTTTCAAGGGGAGAAAATTTCTCCCCAAAGACCCTCAGCAAATGTTCCTTTCTACCCGTTATGGAAGATTACTGTCCTGCCTGTAAGGGAGGTTGGAAAATGAAGCTCTGCCACACTGAGCCTCTAGGTTGGAAGGATGGCTCTCCCAGTCACAGAGGCAGAGGGGGAGCTGCAGTGGGAGGGACGCTGGCAATCTCATCCTCACCCTGAGTAGATTCAAATCCTCTCCCACGGGATGAAGACCGTGAGGCTCAAGGTCAGGACACATACGGCACCTTACAACTCACAGCCTGTGTCCTCAGCCCTCCCCTCTTTCTCCCTCCACCTCGTCCAGCTCCTCTCCCCAAGTTAGTCTCTTCTACTTTTCCCTGGAAAAAACTTTAGAAGTTTCTTCGATCTGAAAGCAACCGCTAGAGTCAGACATTGCCCAAGAAAAGGAAAAGGAGAAAGAGAGTAGGGGAAAAAAAAAGAGAAAAGAAACACACTTGGATAGGAAGAACGGAGACGTGAGGAGGAGGAGAAAGAGGACAGGTCAGGATGAGTTAAACAAAGGAGTACTGTGGAGAGGAGCCAGGCCTGGGCTCTAGTACTTGTCCATCTCAGGCTTAAAACACTTTCAACTCATTGCAAAGACTTCAACTCAAAACACTGAATGGCCTCAGTTTTAGATAACAGTAGAAAGGTCCACCATTCATACCATGATGTTTAGGCTTCCCAGGGCTCCATGTACCATGATCTGCATTCCCAAAATCCAGTTTAAAGGATGAGTAATGGGAAAATATTTCTGAAAGTCTTCAAAGCGTCTTCACTTCAGATGTCAACATAAAGACAGCTCAGTCCTTTTCAGAAGCCCAGGTCTTCTCTCCAATAGCATTATCCACAGCCCCTGAGTGTTCTGTTCTGGGATAGGAAAGTCTCAAAAATACACTGAATCCCAGAGTTTTTAAGAGTGGTATCTGTGTGCTCTTGCTTCCTTTTATCCTGTTTACAACACAGGATTCCTTGAATTTTGATATCTTCTTTAGAAACAAATACAAAGAGAGAATATCATAAAAGTCATCTTATTTTTAGTGATAGTTTCCACATAATAAGATGCAAAGAGCATTCTTGGCTCTGCATTTAGAGAATTCTCAGGCAATTCCCCCCCCCCCACGTATCATTAGCTAGGGTCATTTAAACTTCCAGGTATTAATGAGGTGCATAAAGAAGAGGCTTGGGTAGAGAAGGTTTTAAGTTGTTTCATAAACAGCAGAAGCTGTACCACAGGGTTCCTGTCTCCCAAAAATCAATCTAGCAAATGGTTATATGTTTCTGTTTCCCTTTAGGTAGGGGCGAGGGGGAGGAAGAGAAAGAAGGAGATGAAGCAAGAAAACCTGAAAAATACCAGTAATAAATTGTCTCTGTCTATAAAAAGATGGAAACCCTTCATAGGCCGCATCCCTGCAGAAACCGGGACAAAATTCTCCTTTCCATCTATTCCACGTACAGCATGAGCTGCTTCCAGTCCAGGCTCCCAGCATCACAGGCCAGGGTAGTGCTTCCTCAGGAAACAGCCCTGGAAGACCCCCATCCAACATAAGCTAACAGAACATTGGATGTGGGTCAGTCGAGCTGGTGTGTTAATCCTTTTTCCTAGGATGTCTGGCGTGCTTCAGGCAGCTTAGTTTTCTATATATTTCAGTGAACAGTTTTAGATCAAAATTCAAGAGCCAATTTACTTGTGGAAGGGAGTCTAATCAAAAGATGGAATGGTAAGCATTTGGGATTGTGTAAATATTTGGTGTTGGGATAAATTATATCACTAGTGGCTACCTCTAGAAATCAAAAACTAACTCTGAAGAAGCCCACACAGTTCTGTTTTCCACTCATTCATTCTCTCATTTAATGAATATTTATTGAGTGCCTAGTGTAACCCACTCAACACTGTGCTGTTGGAGAAGACTCTTGAGAGTCCCTTGGACTGCAAGGAGATACAACTAGTCCATCCTAAAGGAAATCAGTCCTGAATATTCATTGGAAGGATTGATGCTGAAGCTGAAACTCCAATACTTTGGCCACCTGATGAGAAGGACTGATTCATTGGAAAAGACCCTGATGCTGGGAAAAATTGAAGGTGGTAGAAGGGGACGACAGAGGATGAGATGGTTGGATGGCATCACCAAAGCTATGGACATGAATTTGAGTAGGTTCTGGGAGTTGGTGATAGACAGGGAAGCCTGGCGTGCTGCAGTCCATGGGGTCACAAAAAGTTGGACATGACTGAGCAACTGAACTAGTGTAGCCGAAGCACTATTCCAGTCACTGGAAAAACAGCAGTAAATAATCCAGTGAAAATTCTTCCTTCATGGAATTTACATTCTAGTAAAGGGAGCGGAGGACACACAAGCTAAATAAGTAAAATATATGGAATGCTGGACACTGGTAGGTGCCCAATAACAAAGCACAAAGCAGGGAAGCAGGATGTAATATAAACTGTCAGGGAATAATTAAAGGTCTCCCTAAAAAGATGACTTTAGACTAAAAACAGAAAGGTAAGTGGAAAGTGAGACATGTGGATATTGAGGGGAGGTTGGTTTGGGCAGAGGGAAGAGCAAGTACAAAAGCCCTTAGGCTAGGCTAAGTTTGTTGTGTGCTAGAAAAATAAGGTCTGTATGGCTGGAGCAGAGAAAAAGGGGGTGGGAGAGAGGGACAAGGACAAAAAATACAGGGGGCGGGTTACTGTTACAGCTTTACTTCTAAATAGGTGAAGTGGCAGAAAAATATTGGGAAGGTTGTAGTAACTATTAATTGAGTCATTGTGTGTTGATGGCCTGGCCTAGTGTTAAACACTAGGAGATCCTGAATTCAGCCACTTTTCATTTCTTTTAACAGCTTGCTCCACCTCACCCTCCTCAGCCCCCACCCTTCTGGTTTCCCCAGCCTCCACTTTACATCCCCCCTCCACCACCATTCTCTCCATCCTCCCTACAGCAGCAAAGCTGCTCTCCTACAGAGTTGTCACTTTGCAAAGAAGATGATAAATAGCTCACACTATAGTGATAATAATCTCTGAAATTTCAATGGGCTTTACACATTCTAGAAGACATTGACTTTCATTGGCTCATTAGATCCTCAAATCATTTCTGTGAGGTAGGAAGGGTTCTTTTGTTATAAAAGAAGACATTACCATTCTGAAGTTCAGTGGCCCATCTAGGGTCATACAGCTAAGGGAAAGCAGAATAAGACTAGAATTCAAGCCTCCTGCTGTCCCCTTCCTAGTTATAGAAGTAGAGACATTGGCTTTCCTGATGCCTCAGTAGTAAAGAATCTGCCCGCAATGCAGGAGACACAAGTTCAACCCCTCAGTCCAGAAGATCCCCTGGAAGAGGGCATGGCAACCCACTACAGTATTCTTGCCTGGAGAACTCCATGGACAGAAGAGCCTGGAGGGCTACAGTCCACGGGGTCACAAAGAGTCGGACACGACTGAGCGGCAACACACAGAGATACTGAAAACACCACTCTCAGCATGAAGGGCAGTGGCCTAAATCAGTCACTTCCAGCACCAAGACTGGACCAGGAGCTGATCATGTTCTCTCACAGTGGTGCTTGGTCACAGTGGAGCCTTGATGGCATGGATTTAGTCCAATGAACAGGGAAAATAGAATCACAAAGCAGAGTCAAGCACACAGGTGAGTAAGATTTTTTTTTCTTTTCTTTTTTTTTTTTTTTTTGCTGATTCCCTGTAACATTTCTCCTCCTAATCCCAAGCACAGTGGTCCCCCCGACTGGCAGGCAGCTGAGCTCAGCAAAAGCCAAGAGGGAAAATAACTGAAGTCCATGAAGTGTACACTAACCCAGGATGTGTAGCTAATCACAGGCCAAACTTGGCTGTGGGTTGAGGTAGCTGAGGAGTTTGAAAACTTTAAATTATTTCCTCAAGAAGGGAATAAATTTGAAGTGTATTTTTGTTCATCCCTAAAAGAGTCCGTGGTTTGAAGAGGATAAAACCATGGCGTGGCCTGGGCCCTTTTCTCTGCCACAATCAATCACTTCACAACAAAGCAACATGAAGGCAGAAGTGCCCTTAGACCTGGACAGCTAGGTCTGCACCCTGGTCACTACAGTGTCGTGGCCCTGCCCTAGCCATGCTCCACCACAGCCAAGGGGGCCAGGAGTCCACAAGGCCAAGGAGACATGACCACCCAAGCCTGCACTGAATGTGCTGATATTTGGGGCCCCCAGATCTCCTGCCCAAATAATCAGGGTCTACTTTGTCCTCCCTATGGTGAACCACACCCCCAGCGCATACCACGAGGCCTGAGGATCACTGTTCTGGGGTGTGGACAGAGCCGACAGATGCAGGTGGTCCCACATCGGATGGAATCAGGATGGGCAGAGAAGAAAGTAACTATGAGTCAATACTTTCATGGGCACTGTGAACTGATTACCACAGATGTTAATGATGGGTCTGCATGAAGAAATGGAAAAGGACTGATGCCCCCCATCCCTACTACTGAGAAAACTACTCAAGGTTTTCAAGACTTTTTTTTCTCCCTAAGATATTTTTTATTTTTAGACAAAGTATTTTAATATAGAAATTCTTTAGCATACAAACTGCCATCACAACAGCATTCACATAGTAATGAAGGAATGGGATATAGCAGGAAGCATGGCAAAGGGAAGGCAGGGTTTCAGCATCCTTACTGCTTCCTTTGCCTACAATCACTCTATGGCCTGTGAGAACAGATCAGGGCAGCCAGAGGAGCACTGATGCTGATACTGAGACAAACCAACCTAGGGGGAAGAGCAGGTTCCCCTCAACATGCCACGTCCCCACTGAGCAGACTCCAGGTAAAGCCAGATTCAGTTAGGAGGTAAGAGGAAGGCAGATTTGAGAGAGGAGAGTCAACCATCATTCCACAGTATCCTTCTGATCGCACCTTTGGGAACAGAGTTTTCCAGGGGCTGCTCGATTGGTAAGATTTAAAAATTGTCCTAGTTCTTCATAGTTGGCGGGTCAGTATTGTCACCTTCACATGGGACCCACATCCATATTGACCCTACTCTGCCCTTCAGAGAACTTCACCACATTTATCAAAACTCTTGATACCTTATTCTGTCTCCATATTCTTCCCAGTCTTGCACCTTTCTGGTGACTTCAGCATCTTTATGGATCCCCCAGGTTGCATCTCAGCTTCACAATGCTTTAACTTACTTACTTGCAGTGCCTTACACTGTCATCGACTTTAGCCACATGTGGCCACAAGTCTGACCTCTTAATTTCCAGAAACAGTCTCCATCCCTCTGAAGTCTTCCCCCTCATAAGTCTGCTCCCTGACTCCCTCATCGTTCTACTACCTTTCTCAAATTTCTTCTTGAAACTGGCCTCGTCCTTCAGGTTGTCATGATTTACACATGTTATGCTCCTGCTAGAAGATCCTCCTATCTGCCTGCCTGATATACCCACCTCATCTGTAAAAACCCGGCTCAAACATTTTTTTTTAATTTGACATACACTGATTAAGGGCTTCCCTGGTAGCTCAGCTGGTAAAGAATCTGCCTGCAACGCAGGAGACCCCGGTTCAATTCCTGGGTTGGGAAGATCCCCTGGAGAAAGGAATGGCTACCTACTCCAGTATTCTGGCCTGGATAATTCCACGGACAGAGGAGCCTGGCAGACTACAGTCCATGGGATTGCAAACAGTTGGACACGATTGAGCAGCTTTCACTTTCACATTGGTTAAGCATCTACTAGAAAGCACGCAATGTGCTAAGCAGTAGGATTACAAAAATGAGTAGAGTGTCTTCCTTTCCCCACATAGAATAGCTCAGAAAACAGACAAGGGAACATAAAATTCCTCCCACGTGGGAGCTCATTACTAGACTTGCCTTACAAGAAATGCTAAAAGGCATTCTTCAAGAAGACATAAAAAGATGTTAATTAACATGATAAAAACACATGATTGCATGTGTAAAACTCTGGTAATGGTAAATATATAGTCAAAGTCATTTTCCTAATATTGTGATGGTGGTGCATAATTCACCTACAATTAATCTAAAAGTTAAAAAATAAATATATTAAAATTAATAACTGCACATTGGACACACAACATAAAAAAATATGTAAGGTATAACATCAATAACCTAAAGTGTGAGGGGGAGAATTAGAGTTGATCCTTGAACAACACAGGGGCTAATCAACATATAACTTATAGTCATCCCTCCATATCCACAATTCTTCTGCATCTGCAGATTCAGCCAACCACAGACCTCATAGCACCGTACTATCTACTACTATTGAAATATATCTGCATATAAGTAGACCCTCACAGCTTAAACCCATGTTTCTATATGCTAAAAAAATTAAGTTGTTATCAGCTTAAAATAGCAAGTTACAAATATAAAATATTTATGTAAGCCTCATTGCAACCACTAAAGAAAAACCTGCAGTAGATATAAAACAGATTGAGAAAGAAATCAAAATATGCGTGCTTGCCAAGTCGCTTCACTCATGTCCAATTCTCTGTGATCCTATGGACCATAGCCCACCAGGCTCCTCTGTCCATGGGATTCTCTCGGCAAGATTAGTGGAGTGAGTTGCCATGCTTTCCTCCAGGGAATCTTTACAACCCACGGATCGAACCCAGGTCTGCCACATCACAGGTGGATTCTTTACATTTGAGCCACCAGGGAAGCCCATGAATACTGGAATGGGTAGCCTATCCCTTCTCCAGGGGATTGTCCTGACCTTGGAATCGAACTGGGGTCTCCTGCATTGCAGACAGGTTCTTTACCAGCTAAGATAGCAGGGAAGCCCTAGTAAGTCCTTACCTATCAATAATCAGTTTAAATAGAAATGTATTAAATTCTCCAAACAAAAGTCATAGACAAAATATCTGCCTCTCCACTGCCGTCCTGCAAATAGGTTCATCAGTACCATCTTTATAGATTCCATATATACATGTGTGTTAATATACAATATTTGTTTTTCTCTTTCTGACTTACTTCCCTTTGTATAATTGGCTCTAGGTTCATCCATCTCATTAGAACTAATTCAAATGCATTCCTTTTTTTATCCTCCAATTAAAAATAAAAAAAGAAAGTCACAAAAGACATAGACTTTAAGCTAAAAATGATCAAAAGAGACAAATAAGGCCATTGTGTAATGATAAAGGTGTCAATCCATCAAGAAAATATAACAACTGTAAATATTTATGTACCCAGCACCATAGGACCAAAATATATAAAGCAAATACTAACAGAACTCAAAGGAGAAATAAACAGCAGTACAAGAACACTGAGGGTCTCTAATACTCAACTGTCAACAGTGGATAGATCATACAGACTGAGAATCAATAAGGAAACAGTGGATTTGAACCCTTTAGACAAACTAAACCTAACATATACAGAGCATGCCATCCAACAGTAGCAGAATACACATTTTTCTCAAGCACACATGGAATGCTATTTAGGATAGATTATATGCTAGCCCACAAAAAGAAATTGCAACAAATTTAAGGGAAGAATTTTATCAAACATATTTGCTGACCACAATTCTTTGAAATTGGAAGTCAATAACATGAGAAAACCTGGAAAATTCACAAATGCATCGAAGACAAAAACCCTCCTGAAGGTCTAATGGATTAAATAAGAAATCAAAGAGAAATAAATCTCTTGAGACAAATAAAAATGGAAATTCAACATTCAAAAACTTGTGAGATGCAGCAAAAGCAGTTACAAGAGGGAAGTTTATGGTGATAAACGCCTACATTAAAAAAAAAGAAAACTCTCAAACAACCTAACCTTATACCTCCAGGAACTGAAAACAAGAACTAGCCCAAAGTTAGCAGAAGGGAAAAAATAAAGATCAGAGCAGATAAGTGAAAGACAGAATAGTAAATAATAGAAAAGACTGCCAAAACTAAGAGTTGGTTCTTTGAAAATTGACAAATGTTTAGCTAAACTAAGCAAAAAAAAAAAAAAAAGAGAGAGAGAGGAGGACAGGAAAGGGGATGGATGTTTTCTGAGACAGGATGATAGATCTGTCTGGTTGCAAAGCACAGCTCTTTCCATGACCCCCTTCCATCCCTTTAGTGTATCACTACAGTTTATGTGACAGTCCACTTTTGTTCCACACATTCAAAAACTAACTTCAAGTCTAGAAGATGTTTGCAAAACTTAACATTGCCAATGACTCTTTTCCCAAGATGTTGCAGAATTCATAAAACTCTTCTCACCATCAGCAGAATAAAAAGGAGATCTGTGCCTATATCCACGCATGACCAAAGATGAAAGATCATAAGGAAATTCACTATTAGTGTACGCTTTGCTGATTATGCATAATTAAGACAGTATGAATGGCAGGCTGCATGTGTAGGCAGGAGAGGCCCCCACATGATGTGATTTGAAGGAAATTGAAGTTCACTCACCTCTTTCCCTCATCACCACCACTCCCTCTCCAACCAAATTTAGAGTCTCATCCCCACCAGTGTCCTGCACTACCTGAGATCCCCACCCTTTCAATTAGATGCTTTATGGTGTAAGAGCAAAGAACATGTCCAAAGACCTAGTTTGAAATTTAACCTTTTTGCTGGTTTTGTGACCTTAAGGAAATCACTAGGATTCTCAATTTCTGCAACTGTAAATAGGGGGGGAATATCCTATTTCTGCAAAGAATATATCAGTCAAAACGTGTGAAAGAATGTTGAAAACTACCTGAACATCATGAATATAGATCCAGTTGAAGTGCAGAAGTTTCTCGGGAAGGTGTCTGATGCAGAGTAATTTAATTAGCTGAGTTCCTGCTGCCTCTTACTGCTTTCCTCTTAGAGAATGGGGCTCACAGAGAGCCTACTGGGCAACCAGAGGGGCAACATGAGAACTTTGGAGAGAGTGAATTAAGAGCTCAAGACCTTCATACATCCTCAGTGAGATAAGCAAACTCGAGATATCCTTGAGGAGAAGAAATAGCAGAAAGGATATGAGAGAGAGTTGAAAAACAACCCAACCCATGTGACATGACTCAGACTACTCCATCACCAGGACATAGCCCAGAGGACGGTCAAAGCCCACCATGGGAGAGTCGTCACAAAGGACCAACCAGGAATGCACGATTATCAACAGAAATCAATACCTAGGAAAACTTGGCTGTAGTTTCGAAACGTACAACTCCATACTCATTCTACCAACACTGCTCAAGTATGAGGACAAAGCAGGCTTTCCAAACTACAATGACTGTGAGAGCTGTTCATCCCAAATCTATGAGGAAAAGTAAATCCACAGGGAAATAGGGGGTATAAGAAGCAATGGTAAGCACAGAAACACTATGTATGAGTCAGTGACATCAACTATTGACTCTTTTAAGAACAATTGTTTTTTCACTCCTTAAAAATCAATACCAAGATGTTCACACTGTATAGAGTACTAAGGTCTATGTCTTGGATAAAGAAAGGGATAAAATAACTTTAGATGGAGAAAAAAAATTAGTTAAGAATGTATGCTTACCAACTTCAGTCCTCATAACCCTCAGTGGTCCACCATGGGAATGGCAGCAATAAAATACCTTGCCATCAAAAAAACAAAAAAACAACAGTGTGTGCTTAAAATAAAAGGATAATCACTTAATAAAAACACAACAAAATAAAAGTGGAAATACAACTTTTAGCTTGTAAAAGCTAAAACTATATAGCTTTTATATAAAGCATAGAAAATTATCTTCATGACCTTAAAATCAGCCAAGATTTCTTAGAATCCTAAAAGTACTCCATGGAATTCTCCAGGCCAGAATACTGGAGTGGGTAGCCTTTCCCTTCTCCAGGGGATCTTCCCAACCCAATGATTGAACCCAGGTCTCCCTCATTGCAGGAAGATTCTTTACCAGCTGAGTCACAAGGGAAACCCAAGAGTACTGGAGTGGGTAGCCCATTCCTTCTCCAGGGGATCTTCCCAGCCCAGGAACCATACCGGCATCTCCTGCATCGCAGGCGGATTCTTTACCAATTGAGCTATCAGGAAAGCCCTAATTATTAAAAAATGATAATCTGGATTTGATCAAAATTAAATATTTCTGCTCAAAGACACATTAAGAAAATTAAAATGGGAGCCAAAGGCTAAGAAAAAAAAATTCTCAAAACATTTATCTGACAAAGGATTCATATCCAGAATACATTAAAAAAAAAAATCTTACAAATAAACAATGAAAAGATAATCCAACATATAAGAAAATGACAAACACATCTACCATGTGTCCCAACAAATCAAAAAAAGATATGTACATAGCAGCCTTATTCATAAAACCAAGAACATTTTCAAACCCAAATGTCCATCAAAAGGTGAACGGATAAATAAATTTTGGTTTAAACAGTGACATGTTACTCATCAATAAAAATGAATAAATTACTGATACATAGTACATACTGATAAATCTCTAAAACATTATGTGAAGTGAATGAAGGCAGACACAAAGGTGTGAATATTGTGTGATTCTATTTATATAAAGCTTAAGAACAGGCAAAACTAACATGTGGTGACAGAAGTCTACAGTGATTGTCTTGGGCTGGGGCCTTGACTGGGACAAGGAACATTCTATGATGATGGACATAGTCTATGGTTTGTGTGGGTGGTTATACAGATGCTGAACACTTAAGATCTGTGCATTTTATCGTGTATAAACTATACTTCATTTTTTTTAATAATCCACCAACGAGGTCTCATTGTGTTCCTTTAGTAACAATTAGAAAACATAGTAGAGGAGGAAAAAGGAGCCCTCATGATAGCAACGAAACCTATAAAGTGTAGAAGTAAATATAAGAAAAAAAGTATAAGACTTTCACAAAGAACATTATAAAACTTATTGAGAATAGCCCTAAGTGAAGATAAAATAATGTTCACCAATATGAACATTTAATATTATAAAGTATTATCCCCCTCCCCCTAAAAAAAAAAAGACTGTATAAATTCAATGCAATTCCAATGTAATTCCAGCTTTGGGGATAGGGAGGGATTCATGGACTTTTAGAAATCAACTTGGCTGTTTTAAGTAAAGATGCACATATCATGAAACTTTGAATTTTGACTTCTAGGAGTATGCTTCAAGGAAAAGTCTTATCATTATGCACAAAAATGACTGCTGCACCATTTTTTAAAAATCACCAATAAACACATAGTTGCTTTTTAATTATTGCTAAACTGTTTCTTCATAGTTCCAGAACTGGTCTGAATGAAGTTGATTGTTTAGAATTTAATGATAAATCCTTTGTGGCCCAGTTTCAGGGCCATTTTTTTAAGTACTCTTTTTTACTCAAAATGATGTGCGTTCTGTGTTGTTCATTACTTATTTACCTTTCTCCCTGCATTTAACTGCTTCCTCCCAGATTCACTTCACTTCTAGCTGGAATACATCCTTCACTTCTAGCTGGAATACATCCTTCACTTCCTCCAAAGTGAACTTTGGTAGTAATTACTATGAGATACTGTATGCCCCCAAATATCTGTATTCCAACTTCACATTTAAATAGTAATTTTGCTCATTATAAAATTCTAGTATTACTGGCTTTTCTTCAATACTTTGAAGATATTAATTCACTGCTCTCCCATGTCTGGCAGAGCTGCTGATTATACATATATTCATACAGAGCATATAAGTATGATCATATACAGTATGATTATAATCTGATTTTCTTGCTCCTTTGGGGTTAACATGCTTTTTCTATTTTCAGAAGCTTTTAGAATTTTCTCTTTTTCTTTATATTCTTTACTGCCACTGTGGAATGTTTCCAGGTGAGGTCACCTCTCCTCTTCTGCACGCTGTGTCCTGTCAGCTCAGGTCTTTTCTTCTGTGATCCTGTAGAAGCGAATTTCCACTTCTACTTCAATCCTTCATCTCTCTCAAACTGCCACCTCTTCATCCTTTTCCAATGCCTTCTGAGAAAACTCAATCCAAAATTTCAGCCTACTAAAACATTCTTTGGCTATATCCATTCCAACATGCAGCCCATCCACTGAGTTCTTTATTCCAACAATTATATTTAGGTACCCAATATTTCCCATTAGCTCCTCTAACTGCTTCTTGCTTTATTTTTTCAATAGTCTCCTTTATCTCTAAGGATAATTACTATGCTAAGTTTTTAAATTATTGTTCATTCTATTCCCTCTAGTTTATCTTGTTAAATTTCTTCATAGAACTTTTAGTCCTCACAAGCCTCACCGTTTTTCCTTGTAAGCTCATCTTTTATTCCTTTAGGACCATCAAGTGTCTTTCTAATACTTGGGAGAGATGTAAAACCTTAGGCTTTGCCTGTTTTCCAAGTGAGTTAGGAGAAGGTGGTCTTCAGGGAAAAATATTTCAAAGGTTGTAATCTGAATTCAGTCATTTCCTGGCCACCACCACCAACCAGGCATTCCCCTAACCTCTTGGGAACATCTCATCACCAAGCACATTCTCAGAAGCAGTCACCTGTATAATTGCCTAGCCCACTGGATGGAAAGAGAAGGGAGTGCTCGAAGGGACACGGGTGTTGTGGCCACCGGCTTCTCATTCTGTTTCTGGGGTTGCCCTGGCACCACCCTGCCACTTCTGCCTGCTGCTGCTGCTTCCCTGTCCACAAAGAAGATGGAAAATGGATTATGAGAGGAAAGTGGGGAAGAGAAAGGACACACTCAAAGTCTCTGCAAGGCAACCCCTCAGATAGCCCTGGCCTTCCTCTTCTCCAGTCTGGGAACCAAATACGTTCATCTCCCTAGGGTCCTTACAGTTTTTGCATTAGTTAATGAAAATGGTTGAGATCCATCAATCTGTTTTTTCCTGTGACATCTCCATCATTGGGTTCAGAGAAGAAAGCCAACATCATGAAAATACTGAGCCATCCAGGACTCCAGGAATATTCCGGTTATACAATAAAAACTCTGTCAAGAGAGATTTTTAAAAAAAAAAACACTAAGAGAAAGGCATTGATGACCAAGTACAGAACTAGATTACATGCCAGCTCCCAGCTCAGGCTGCACAGCTTTCCTGACCATCCTCACACCGAAGAGAGAACTTTACAATCAACTTAATTTAACCAAAGCTCAATCGTTACACTAGAGAGAGAACATTTGACTACTTTCAACAACTGCTCAAAGGCAATAACTACTGAGAGGAACGAATTACACAGTCACAGAAATCTATCCCACTGGCGTCGTCTATACCCTCGTTTAATTCACCTTTACTTTTAACATATCTTTTCAAACTTTCATAGCTCTCCCTCCCTTTCCCTCTCTGGTATCAAATATTCATCTGTTCCAATTTTATTTATTCTGTTCCAATAAAGAGGTACGAACAATGGCTGGGACAAAAAGTCCTTCATGGTTTCATGGGTTCTCATATAAGAAAGGCTACAATCTGGTTCCTTCAGTGAATTCTGGGGAAACACTAGTCACTCCAAGATTGCACAAGACACTCCGCATGGCTAATTACAGAAATTCTGAATTACAGAAGACAGAGTCAAGCTCCTTTTCTCTGCCAAAGTCAACTCAGTATCTGCACAGGATCCCATGGAAAACTGAGAAAAGTGGACGTGACTTGAGCCTCCTGGGAATTTGCCCTGCTAGAGACATTAATTTCTCCTAATGAAATAGTATTAATTTAAAAACCAAATCATTTCTGGATAAATGGTAAAAGGGTTCCTCAAACAAAACCCTTTGAATAAGCATGAAATTAAAAGGCTGTCATTATGAATTATATTAA
This sequence comes from Giraffa tippelskirchi, assembly GCF_054371585.1. Lineage (NCBI taxonomy): Eukaryota > Metazoa > Chordata > Mammalia > Artiodactyla > Giraffidae > Giraffa > Giraffa tippelskirchi. The sequence goes on from NC_137278.1 coordinate 71,193,883, forward strand.
TGGTGAGATTGAAAATAAACGTTTAGCATGTTGAATATCAAAAGACTTCCAAGACCCTCTACTGCAAAATAGGGACAGAAGATCATAATCATAGGTCAATAATAATTCCCAGCAATAGTGAGCATTTCTGATCTCTCCTCCTCTGTCTGGTTCTAGACTTAAGTGGACCTACATGCAAACACACACGCACACACAATACCATTATAGAACAATTTCCGCTCTCAACTTTTGGCTTTATTTCCTTCTCTATTATTCCTAACCTGTAGCCAAAACTCATACGTATGATTCTCTTAATGAGAGAAATATCTAAGACTATCCACCTCACCAAAAAATGAAAGCTAAAAATGGAAAAAATTAGACAATGACCAATTCAGTCCCTTCTTTTCTCTCCTTTCAAAGAGACACTAAACCTCAACCTCTTTTCCCTTCAGTGACGAGGCAAGAGAAGGTCTTTGGGGAAACTGGCCCAGCCTCTGACAAGTTAGGCATTATCGTCTCTCATTTTCAGATGAAGCAGCTGAAGCTCCTAGAAATTAAATGACTTACCAAATATAGCACAAGCAAGTGGCAAGGTGAACTATAATGCAGTTTTTGTACTCCCTAAAAGTCTTCTCCCCATTGCTTGACATTGTATGTAGGTTTTTAACCACATACTCAAGTGTCCTCTCTGCATCACAGCCTGTGCAAAGAGTTGGGAGGACACTGGTATTCCTGAAATTTTTGTTATTTCAAATCTCATCAACCTCTTTATTTCACAACATCGAAAAGAGAAAAGCTTCTCTTTCTCACTGTGGTGGGTTTCAACCCCAGACAGTTGACTTTCTGCCACCCTTTGTTAACGGGCAATCACCAGGCCAGTGCAAGGTCACCATCTAGTGGTGAGAGCTGCTAACTACATACTACATAGAGCACCTTAACTGATCTTCAGGCCCCTTCTGCCCACCTCTCGGGGAAGGCAATGGCACCCCACTCCAGTACTCTTGCCTGGGAAACCCCATGGACGGAGGAGCCTGGTAGGCTGCAGCCCATGGGGCCGCGAACAGTCGGACACGACTGAGCGACTTCACTTTCACTTTTCACTTTCATGCACTGGAGGAGGAAATGGCAACCCATTCCGGTTTTCTTGCCTGGAGAATCCCAGGGTCGGAGGAGCCTGGTGGGCTGCCGCCAATGGGGTCGCACAGAGTCGGACACGACTGATGCGACTTAATAGCAGCAGCAGCAGCCCACCTCTCACCCCCAGTTATTTCTGTCAAACACACAGAAGTAATTTACAGAGGAAATAAGGAATTTCTCACTATATAAAACATAAAGTAATTTTTAAATTGTTTTAAGATTTAAGGATCTTAGACTCATATGTAGGTGATGATCTACCCTATCAGTGGACAGTCCTTAGCAGCTCTAGAGCTTGACGTGCAAAGAGACATCAAGAGAAGACTAGATATGAACCACATGGCAGATCATTGTAAATGACCACACTCGGGGTAAGTGCTAGACTCTACTTCACTGAAGGACCTCTGCCATCTTAGCAACTTCCTGAGAACTGAGCAAACATTCCTCAAGCAAAATCAGCTACTTCTAAAAATAACACAAATTTTGATTATACTCTCAAACAGCAAATATTTTCTGCACACATACTATCGGCTGAAAAACTAACATGAGCAATGTTAGATAAGGATTGGACAGTCCTCCAGCAAGCCTGCTTTTGCACAACATTCACCATTCCATACATTCTGTTGTCTTTCTATTAAACAAGTATTTTTAAATGCTAAATTCTGCCATCTTTCTCCCAGTCCTAAACATGAGCTTCTCTGCAGCCTTTAGCACCCCTGACCAAATGCTCTTCTTCAAACTCTCTGTCTTTACTTCCTTGCCCTTATACTTTTTTGATGATATGCTTACCCCTCTGATCATGCCTCTAGTTTTAGTCCTCCCTGCTGTGGGTCCAAAGCTGTGGATATATCCCCCAAAGATCTAGCTTGCAACACTCTTCATTCTTTTCACTTTAACAATCCATCACATTCGTGGCTTCAACTTACAGCGTCAGTATCTCCATTCCTGATTTTTCATCTAAGCTCTAGTGTCACATTTTTAACTGCCTACTGATTATCTCCCCACTGAAATGTCAAACTTAACACGCATAAATCAAAGATTAGCAACTTCCCTTCCAAATTCTACTTCCCTTTGTTCACCATTTCAACCCATTAGGCTCCACACTTTACCACTCCTTTAACTCCTTTTCCCAATGCGCTCTCACCTAACCGTCTCCAGGGCCCGTCAGATCTGTATCTGCATTGATCTCTCATTAGCCCTTTCTCCCCTCTCTCCCCAAGACCACTATTCTGATTCAGGCCCTCATTCTCTTCCACTCTGACCACAATCTTTCAACAATTATTATTGCTATGTATATTTGCTGAGAATCTATCACATCCCAGGCATTTACCAGACACTGGGAATATAGTAGGGACCAAAGGAGACAGCAGCCTTGCTTTAATGGGTTTTGTTTGTTATTGTTGAGAAAGAGAAAACAAATAAATACAAGGAATGAAGAAAGGCACCAAAAAAAAAAAAAAAAAAAAAGCTTCAACATTCTCATCCTTGTCTCCTCGATTCAACAGAACAAGATCTCTGTCATCATCTTGAACCCTTCGTTTCTTATTCTGCTCTTTTTATTCATGTCCTGTAATAAAACTCAGAGAAATTCAAAGTTTTGCATAGCTGATGGAAAAAAAAAGAGGACAAGCAAAAGTCTAAATTGTCTCCCTAAACCTTAAACTCTTAACTTTAAAATCATTTTCATAAATTAAGAAACAACTTCTGAGAGTTAATTAGGCAAAAAGTTGTACACGTGCTTTGCCATAGCAAAAACTGTGAAATGAACAACTTTTGTTACTGGGAGGCAAAATTAGTAGTGTGTGCCTGTTTTATTTAGTTGGAAACCTGAAAGTCTAAATTATGTTTATTGTCTTTACTAAAAGGACATCAAACTGATGCTTCCTAAGCCTAAAAAGCAATCAACAAGATTTGTGTTTGTTTATATCCTCAGTACTAATTACTGATTTTTAAGGCCTTATATAACTTGAGTGATTGACTTATTCATTTATTCTTTCTTTCATTTAGCAAGCATTTATTATACGATGCTTACTATGTGCCAGACAATAAGACTGGTTTCTGGGGTAGAGAAACATGACACTGTAACTATCCTCAAGAAATTCACAATTTATATCACAACATCATTTGTTAATTGCCTATATCCCAATTATACATACCCCCAAATAAAAAATTAATTTAAAAAATCATATAAAAAATGAAATTCACAGTTTAGCATGACAAGAATTTATGTGAAACAGTGAGAGAAGTGAGAGTTATAATAGAAACTCAAATGGTAAGAGGATTATCAGGAGTCAAGCAAAGCTTCACCAAAAAAGAAAAAGGACACTTAGGTTGGGTCTTGAGAAATGAACGTTTCTCAGCTGAGATGGAGAAGAGTATTGCAGAGAGAAGAAAAATTATCTACTCAGAGGTATGACACAAGAGAACATCCACTGGGGCAACTGCCAGTACCTGACACAAGAGTCTCAACTTTAGATAACAGAGAGGGAGTAAACCAGTTATCAAACTGGAACAGAAATATCAATATATTGTCATGCGTGCGTGATCAGTCACTGTCGTGTCCAGCTCTTCATGACTCCATAGACTGCGGCCCGCCAGGCTTCTCTGTCCATGGAATTCTCCAGACAAGAATACTGGAGTGGGTTGCCATTCCTCCCTCCAGGGGATCTTCCCGACCCAGGGACTGAATGCATGTCTCCTGTGGCTCCTGCATTGGCAGGCAGATTCTTTACCACTGAGCCACCTGGGAAGCCCATACATTGTCATACTTGCACAAAATTGGCAGATGTTAGCCAGTTTCTGATGTTACTTTGTTTGACATGCACGCAAATGACTCTGACCATGCTATATAGATAGAAACTTTCAGCCACTGACTGCCTTTAGTCATTTCACAATTGCTCCATGACTTTAAATTAACATACCATCAGTGTGCCCAGGTTTCCCAAGGCAACCATGGTTTTATTAAAAGAAACTTTAGTTCTGACTGCTGGTTTGTGTTATCTAGTGTTTGGATGTTTTTGTTGTTATCACAGCAACAGGTAGACACAGAACATGTGGCACTGGTAAAATATTGCTTTATGAAGTGCTTTCTGGTACTATTTCCACTGGAAGAGTTAAAGATAATATTATGAGCCACAGTCTCTGAGAAGGAACCAAAACAGGAGAAGAGGGAATAAGGTAAGTGACTGGGTTCCAAAAGGTTTTCATGGACCATATCCCATGGCAAAGAATTAATAGCTCTCACTGGAAAAGTCTCTGAAGCAAAGAGTGGGTTAACAATGCTAATAATGCAATAAGAACTTGACCCTCCCTATGGAGGAGAGGGTACACAGGCTTTCCAAGCTAAGAAACCATGGATCACTTTTTCACCTAGAGGGGCAGTGACCATGAAACATACATTGAGTTAAATACTATCCTAGCTTAAAATATATATATATATATATATTATGAAACAAATGCAACTAACTGAAAGAAGCCCATCTGACAAGGCTACATATTATTTGATTGCAACTATATGATGTTCTGGAAAAGGCAAAACCATGGAATCAATAAAATTAGTGGTTTTCAGGAGCTTTTGGGGTAGAGAGCAAGGACCAGGCAGAGCACAGAGGATTTTTAGGGCAGTGAGACTATCTTGTCGATACTATAACCATGGATAGGTGTCATTCGACATTAGTCAAAACCCATGGAATGTGTAACATCAAGAAGGAACCCTAACACAGACTACAGACGCTGAGTGATAATGATGTGTCAGTGTAGGTTCATCCATTGTAACAAGTGTACCTCTCTGATGGGAGATGCTGATGATATGAAAGGCTATGTGCGTCCAGAGTCAGGCGGTATATGAGAAAAGTCTCTGTATTTTCTGCTCAATTTTGTTGTGATGTAGCTGCTCTAAAAAATAAAGTCTATTTTTAAAAACCACATTACATCTTATACAAGAAAACTACAAAATTAAAGAAATAGCCTCTCATGAAGCTGTGAATCTTCAGCGTCCCTATGTATGGAAAACAGTGCTTCAGGTGAACAGTTATTGACTGGACCCTGTACTGGGTGCTATGGCAGAAATAGGAGAAGTAGAAGTCTTGGTTCCCAAGAGTTTTCAAGATGATTGGGAGGGAGGAAAAATTAGAAATAGACAGAGATGGATAGATAGATATGAAACAATTAGAAAAATATGTTTAGCCAATATTTACTGGGTACACTTCACATGCCAGACATGATGGTAGGCTTAGGTATTTAGTGATGAATTGTGGTCTTTCTCTTCATGGAGCTGAATGTCTAGGTGGAGAGAAAAATATTACATCAGCAAAAACACAAACAACAATGTTAGTAGCCCAACAAAAGCAGCTTGATTTAGAATTTGCTACAGACAGCTATTCTGAGGAAGTGACACTTGAGCTAAAATGTAAGACACTGATCAGTTAAAAAGTCAAGGGAACAGTGTTCAAGGCAAAGGAAGGGTGTGTGTAAAATCCCTGAGATGAGACCAGTTTTGAGTTCCTGGGACTGAAAGGCGCCATTACAACGAGGAGCCTGTAAGAGAGAAGAATGGAGAAATGGGCAGGGTCGGCAGACACAGGGTAGGGAGTTCAGCTTTCATTCCATTGGAAATGGAAAGCCTTTGATGGGTTTTATGCAGAGAAGTGACATAATCTGCTCAACATTTTGACAGGGCAGGATGCTAGGGATAGCTCACTCATCAGGTTTGCTGGTCAAGTCACTGATTCCTTCTCTGAAGAAACGGAAGTTCAGAGAAAGAGGGAGCTGCTCAGGTTGAAGTTTGAGTGTGACCAGGGAATGGATCAGTTGGGGTGCAATTATTAAAACCATCTATTAGAAGCTTATCACACAGTTGGAAGAAGTTTGTGTCAACAAAACAGCATCTGTATGTGTATGTGAGGGAGAGAAGGTGTAGGTTCTCCACAGAGCTTGGTTTGAGTAGCAGGACAGAAAGAGCCTATGAAAAGCCTCACTGGTTCCTTAGCATCAGGGCAATGCTTTAATGCCCAGGCCTCTACTATTGTAACACAAGTTTAGAGGTAATATCATCAGTCACCAGCCACTGCCTTAACCAGAAAACAGTTAATAGCTAAAAGCAAGAGAGGTCCCAAGTGAATGGAACTCAAACAGGAGAAAGAAACAGTGGCGATTTGGCACAAAGCCCCTCTCCTCTGCATTTTTTGGACTGTTCTCAACTAGGAATCCAGAAGAGTCAGCTCTAGACCTTGCCATCACAATCTAGCTGTATGACCCTGAGCAAATCACTTCACCTGAAGGCTCTTCATCACTTGGAACTGCTAAGAGTTGAACTTTATGCTCATGAAGGCCCTATTCCATTCCAATTTTGATTCTATGATTCTTTTCACCGAAAGAAAACCTGCCCTTGAGACATCTCAGAAGTGGGGAAAGAAGGGGAAAGAGGAGAGAAAGGTGGGGGAGAGGGGAGGGGGGGTCTACATTTTAACAGCTGCTGAGTTCATGCCAGCCTTGTAACCTGCCTGTGTCACTCCTGGTAACAAGGACTCAGCTTGTTAAAGAACAGCCGTGAGAATACCCAGAATCAGAGGCATTCTTCCCCATGCAGCCTGTTTTATGTTTAATCCTCCAAACAAGTCTATAATTCTCTCTCACCCCACCAAAGTGGGGAGGGCCACCCACAGGGACACTTGAAGCATGTGAGTTTGGATGTCTGCTTCCCAAGAATCATTCCTGATTATCAAACAGCTGAAGATGAGATTGCTTTTGAAAATATTTGAAGTTTTGTTTTTATCAGCTAAAAAAACCTCTTTGTATTAACTGGTTTTGGAAATGGGTTTGCATTTTGACGCCTAATCTTCTTACACATTAAAAAGAATACATGAGGAGAGTCTTCAAGATAAGATTTGCTTTGTACGGATAATTGTTGAAACTGGATGACAGGCAGATGGGGATTCACTGTTCTTTTTAGTTTCATGTCTTTTTGAAATTTTGCATACAGAAGTTTTAAAAATAGAGTGAATTTGGAAATTCTGAAATATGCCCATATCGGATTTTCCACATATATGCGTAAGTTCCATAAAACTAGATGGCTAAATAGATGGGGAACTGGCAAACTATGGCCTGTGGGCCAACTCTGGCCAATTGTCTGTTTTTGTAAATGAAGTTGTATTGGAACATAGACTCACTTGGTTTTTCATGTTTGGTCTATCGGTGCTCTTGTGCTATAGCAGCCGAGTTGAATAGCTGCAAAAGCGACCATATGGCCTTTACAGAAAAAAGTTGACTGATTTAGTGTACAGATTCTAGTTGAAGCTACTGGTGGGTACCACGGGGACTACAAATACCTGATCCTAACGTCAATCCCTTAGACCAAACTATGACACCAAATGTCCAACAGGAATAGAGCAGGAAGTTGGGGTCATATGATAGAACTTTCTGTGGTGGTGGAAATGTTCTGTATCCACACTAACCTATACATCAGCTACTAGATGCATGTTACAATGGAACATTTAAAATGTGGCTAGGGAGACCGGAGAGTTGAATTCTGAATTTTATTTAATTTTGATTTAAATGTAAACAGCCACAGATGGCTAGTGACTATCATACTGGACAGCGCAGGGCTAGAATTTTGATGCCTTAGCCAGTGGAGCGCTGGTAAATGTTTAATAACAAGGCAGGTGCCTGTGCATATGTGTGCATGCACGCACGTGCACACACACATCTTTTGATTTATAGCTTTGCCGACTTCAACGATCTCCATGATGTAAATACTCCTGCTGTAGTGGATTTCAAACTACCAAATGCAGAACTGGGAAGAGATGCACGAGATTCTCTCTCAGGGGCCAGGGCCGGCCAGCTCCAGCACACTAGTGGCTGGCCTGCAGCTTTTGGAGCTAAAGCATATGCGGTGGCAAAGAAGCTCAGAAAAGCCAGAGCGAAACAGAGATTCATCTGTGGCTACGAACTGAGGCAGGAAAAGAGTGCCAACAGCAAAATCGTCCAAAACACAGAAAGGACAATTAAGGAAGAAATTGGGACCAAAACGGGCAACACTAGAAAAAAGTTAAATTCCTGTAGAAGAGGATCATCCCAATCTAGCCTCATCTTTGAGGAACACCTGGGTGGAACAAGATCCCATTCCTGAGGTCTGGGAATGTCATTGCCCAAGAACACCAACAACAAACACCATTGCCCACTTCTCAAATCTAGAATGCCTGAAAATTCAAAAGAAATGTACTCCTAGCAATAGAAACCATCCCAGCAGCAAACCTGCTTCAAGCCTACTTCCATGAAAAGGACTAGATTTCAGAGGGAGAGCAGCAGGTAAGGACTTACAAACGCACATGCATGCATGCCTGCTAAAAGGAATTCATCAACAACTCAAAATAGAACCAGAGATTTTCCAGGCTGCCAAGACCTGGGCTCCCATTTCTCTTATTCCAAAGCCATGGAACGCAGATATGTTTGTTCTTGGGGTACACTTTCATCCCAAGGAGCCACTTGCTCATCTTAGGTGCTGGCTTAAGATACAAGAAGTGTGGGAACAGAGGTTAAGCCTCCAGCACAGGACACAATGAGGGCTGGAATGTATCAGGGCGAGAAGAGTTATGATGACTCTGCTCTTGATGCTTGATGGATATGTAAGGGCAAGGAGGAAAATCAGGGGACAGGGAGCATTGATGTGAGAAGTCAATACTAATCTAAATACAGGCGAATACCACAGATGACACTAAAGACCCCAGGCCCCAGAACTGGGTGGGAGGAGAAGAAATCAGTGTAGCCTTCAATAAATATTTACTGATGCAGTCACCAAGCAAGAGGTCATGCTACAGAAACAATGTAAAGATCGCCTAGCACCTGAGCCCAGGTATGTACTCATGAGGGAGAGGGAGAGTTCTTAAACAGGAAATGACAAGATGTCATGATGGCTCTGATGGAGAAGGGGAAGCTTTAGAGGCAGGGCATGTGACCCAGCCCTGGGGAGTCAGGGAAGTCTTCCTTAATGATGTCATTATCAAGACCAAAACCTGAAGAATGAGTGAACAGGAGCTAATGGGGCGAAGGTACGAGAAGAACATTCTGGACAGCCACGGGGCACATACAAAGACCTAGACCCAAAGTAGGCTCGTTCACTGGTGTCTGGTCACACATCCCTGTTCACCTGGGCAGACTCTGGCTCACTCTTGTTGCCCAGGAGGAACTATCAAAAACTCGTTATCAACAGATGCAGTCAAAAAGGGTCTACATTTGATAAATTACGTGGTCTCTCTAGTCACTGGCAGGATTTTTTGGAGGGGAAAAGGCACCTGAAGAGACAGACTGTGGTCATCTCCCTGTACTCCCCACCCACCTGCTTTCTGCTGCAAAAGGAGTCTATGCCACGTCCCCAAGGGCCTGGAGATTGTGCACGTGTGTTCTGGAGGGGTAGACCGGCAGAATGATGAGTGGCAAACCAAATTAAGGGCAGGGCCTGCCAGTGCCAGCTGCTGCTGCTGCTAAGTCGCTTCAGTCGTGTCCGACTCTGTGCGACCCCATAGACGGCAGCCCACCAGGCTCCGCCATCCCTGGGATTTTCCAGGCAAGAGTACTGGAGTGGGGTGCCATTGCCTTCTCCGGCCAGTGCCAGCAACGAAGGGTAAAAAGAAAACTGAAAGGAGAGGTAAGTGTTTCTGAAAGTCTGAACCAAATAAAGCTGCAAACCCCCAGACTATACCAGAAAGTGGTTTAAAAGAGCCTCCAGGCAAAACCAGAGAAAAACTTGACTACAACTGACCAGTTAGCACAGGATTTTGACCCTTCATCTAAATTATTTGGAGCAAAAGTAAGGGGAATTTAATTTTAGAAAATGGGCAAAGAGTCAGACGCAGATTCTCTCCCCCAGCAAACACAGCACAGGTGGAGAAGCCAGAGGGGAAGTGAAGTTCTAAAATGTTCTGTTGCCATCACAACGGAAGAGACTATAACCTCTTTTATTACTGGGGTGGGGGATGATGTGAGTGCGCTTGGAAACCTAAGCCCTTTTGTGAGTTGCAGTTTGATGGAACCATGACGAAAGAAAGACAATTCTTTTATCTCCAGAAAATAAGTGTTAGTTTTCAAACAATATTTGCACATCTCAACACATGTGTGATACTTTTCAGTGACCACCATAGGGCTGAGGAAAAGAAGTTGTGACATTCTGTCCAAGTTGACGGAGATCTGGACTTGCCCCAGTTTTAGGTAGGTAGATCTGGCCTGAAAAGACTGAGATAGGACATTTATACCGAGTAATGTCTGGATCACTGCGTCCAGTTAATTCCATCCCTCAGCAGGACAGGTATTTTGCCTTTAACACCCTTGTTTGCCTTCTTCCTGAGCCTTCTGTGGCATCTCCATCAGGCAATCCAGGTGCCTGATGCCTACTTGTTCTTTTATCTTGGTTCTGAAGAGTTCCCAAGCTTCCCCCAGAATAAATGGGAAGGTGAGCAATGTTGTACCAACGGCTGGTCCCACCACTTGCCATCATTCCACTAGACTCTACTGGTCTTAATCTGTCCTGCCTTCGTGCACACCCATGTTTCTGTTAAGGGCCCAGGAGAGATTTGGGCAGCTGGCTGTCCTTTACAGATAAATCTTAACTAGCCAAAATATTCAGAGAAAAAAAAAGTGAACTGCTCACTCAAGTTAATTTGAGTCTCTAGTAAACAGAGAATTCCAAACCAGAGTCAGAATTGCAGTAGGCTGTGGTTTAAGGAGATGAACAGGAAATCTTCATCATCTACTGTTTATGCCCGAAATCCATGGACTCTTAGAACATTTAAAGCTCAAAAAGGGTTCAGAAATCTAGTCTAGCCCTTTCATTTTACAGATAAGGAAATGAAGATCTAGGGATATGGTTTCCCAAGTTAACATAATTCATTATAACAAGAGGATCTGTGTCACAATAGGGATGCCACATGTGATAGCTTGAGATGGTCTCAACTATCAGGTCCCACCTGAGCTTCCTCGGACCCACCATCAGGATCTCTTCTTGCTTCATTATTTCCCAACAATCTAATGTGTGGTCACAGTGTGCAGTCAAGAAGGGAGGCATAGAGCTTGGGGCTCAGATGGAGAGGTGACCTAAGGACATTGGGTCACTCATCCTGCATCTCTTAGAAACATTTCCGTTTAGAGGGTATATTTTCTGCAAAGCTGGAAGACGTGAGAAAAATATATTGTCCCTGGTTACTTATTCTTGGTCAGCCCTAGAAAAGGATAAAATTGTTCTTATCCACTGCAAGTAAGGTGTGGCCAGTAAAATCAGCAATTAGATAGACTGCAAGCAAATATTCAGAATTTGCTGTTACATTGCATTAAACAGGATCACTATCAGAAATGAGAGGAAAATTGGAAATTATGAATAGAATACTAAGAAAAATAGGGTTTTTTTCCTAGATTTTGCTGAGACTTCACACTATAACTGTTGAGTGGGAACCAGCCTCTTTTTCTCAGATTAAAAATAACTCTTCATACTAAAATGCCCTGTGGACATGTCATCCCAAGTGTGGTCATGGCCAAAAACAAGTTTGCTGACCAACCCAGGGGACTCCTCAGAGAGAAGTCACATTTAAAGAGACACAGTCCAGGTAACCAAAATATATTTTAAAACAGCTCTGCCTGTGTTGATCAAATACTGTGAATAGGGATACATCTCATGGACTTCCTTTCCTTCCCCATCCACCATGGACCTGCAGTCAATAGAGTAAGCTCTCTAATCCAAACCTTTCAAAAAACAAAACAGAAAAAAAAGAAAAAACCTCTTCCTCCAGCTTCATCCCAAGCTTCTTGTTTCCCTCATCACTGTACCTTCCACCCAACCACATCACAAAAGTCTATAAAACTTTTTTCAGCAGGGGCAGAACACTGTTTCTCAAAAGGCAGAGAAGAAATTGAACCAGCAAAGCCAGACCTGGCTCTCCCCTCAACCTTTAGCAGAATAGATGCAGAAAAGGCTGGACTTTTGTTTATGAATAAGTTTGCTCCATCATGAGTGACATCTGGGTATGTTTGCTAAATATTTGAAATAAGTTATTAAGGGATAATTTGTGGTAAAAAGCATGACTGTCATATAAATAGAATACATACATTATGAAAATTTTTATTTACTTATTAATGAGGGAACCAACAAAATTTTGCAACAAGTTCAAAGGAGACTCAAAAGTAGAAACACATAGAGGCAATCAAGGACACCATGCAAGTTTGAAGACAATGAAAGATGCAAACCCCAAGAAAACCAGATAATCCAGAAGGGGGCACTATACAACACCTAGTAATCCACTGAGGGACCCTGTAATTATTTTTTCTTTTTCCATTTCAAAGTTGTTCTCAGTTTTCCCTGACAAGGCCCAACATTTCTACATTGACAAGGTTCCTGCTGTCCATGCTGGTCCCTACCTAAGCCCTCTTTCTACTGGCATTTACCTGATTTCTATGTTAAACTGGCCAATCCAGATGCAGAAAGAGCTGTCACTCATCATGGCATAATTCAACAGTACCGCAAATATTCTGCAGTCCCACCATGTTATCCAAAAAAGCAGAGAAGAGCTCCACTCCCTGTGTATTTTGCTAAAGAAGTCCCTAAGAGAGGATGGTTGTGGTGGTTTAGTCACTAAGTCGTGTCCGACTTTTGCATGGACCGTAGCCTGCCAGGCTCCTCTGCCCATGGGATTCTCCAAGTAAGAACACTGGGGTCGGTTGCCATTTCCTTCTCCAGGGGATCTTCCCAACCCAGAAATCGAACCTGGGTCTCCTGCATTGTAGGCAGTTTCTTTACCAACTGAGCTATAGGGGAAGCCCCAAGAGAGGATGCCTTTTCCTCTAATGGTGTATGGTGGTCTTCATGACACAACTCACTCAGCCTTTATTTTTAGCACTTCTAACATCTAGCTATCATTCCATGGGGACTGGACCAGAAGATGGCCTGAGTGTCTGCCACTATCTATATCCAAAATCAGCATTCCCTTTCAGTTGCAAGACTCTGACCCTGGCTGATGAGACCCAACGCATCCCCTCTTCATTTCCCCTCTGCCCCTCCCAAGAAGTTCTTTCCCAGGTGCTCCTTGGTCTCCCATGCAAATTGGCAAGTAGAAACCAGCATTCCTTGGGAATCATCTGAATTCTAAGGTAAGAACAGCTTCATCTCAAGCCCTTCTCCTTGATAGCATCTTCCAAGAGAAGCAGAGCAACGCTGGGGTGAGCTCAGCCTCTGGCCTCAGAAAGACCAGGATTTTAATCCTATATTACCCCCATAACCAGATTACCAATGTCATTTTTCAGGTCTGTTATGAGGATAAAAACGAAATAGTGTATGTAAAATACTCAGTAAAGCTATCTGTTAATTTGTCATTATCATGTTGGTCCCTCTAGGGGCTGGTAGCTGCCCTGACTTTGCTGCCATCAACATCATTTATCAATTGCATTCCGCATCTCATCTCCATAAACGGCCTCACATCTCATCTCCCAGGTGGTTCATGTATATGTTTCCTATCTCCCCTTGCTTTAGGCTCACTACCTTCCACTCCACTTGCTGATGAATATGTTCACATAGCCCTGATGATTAGCCCGCTGTACCACATACCGGCACTGACACTAGCCCTCAGCGGTTTTGTGCTCATAAAAGGAAAAGTTGCCCCATACCTTTCACCCAATGCTCCTGCATGCGGTCCCTGAGCCATTGAAATTGCCTTGGTTTTGAATGGAAGTTTGTCAAACTCCTCATAAAGAGCTCATATGCAATTCTATTATCAAGAGGCTTGCCTAGAAATGACAATGGTAATGAAAAATAATGACTACAGCAGGAAAACTCAATTTTTTAGCAGTCAAAATTATACCTTTTCATTAAACTGGGGTTGCAGAGGGCAAAAAATAAAGGTAATTAAACAGATTTATGATGAAAAATTACAGCTAACATCTTCCTGTTCAAAGTAATCAGAAGCACAGACACTTGGAGAGAGAAACCGGGAGTGCGAGGTCTGGAGGAGCTGCCTCCATGGGACATTTCAATTGTCATCTCTTCCCATGATAGCTTCTTCCTCCCCATGTCTCAGAGACTTCCCCGAGACAGTAGTTGAGTAGCATGCAACATCTCTGACCTCCAGGAAAGATGCAGGGTGCTCAACAGTAACAACAGACGCCATGGAAGCAGCTCCAGAAGGTAATACCCAGACCCACACAGCACATCACTTATCACTCTGCTCCAAACCCTCACAGGTTGGTGGTCACCTACTATACTGAGCCCTAAATTCTTAGCTTGGCACCCAAGGTCCTCTTCAGCCAGCACAGGCCTGTCTTCCCCATCTGTGCTCTCCTGCTCCCCACCACCCCATCTCTGCTGGATCATCAATTCCTTTCCCACATTTTCCCAGTTTCTTGCATTTGTTCCTGCTGTGCACACAATCACCTTTCCTAGCCCTCTCTGATGCTCTGCTTCTCCAAACTCTTATTGCACCATACTTGTCTACTCTTATGTCTCTACTTGTTCTAGGTTTGTTACCACCCTTTCCTTAATTAGACCATGCATTCAAAAACAAAGGTAGCAATGTTTATACTTCTATACACTATCATCTCGCCACAAGTCTGGATTCGTAGAAAGTGTTCAGTAAAATGCCACTGAACAGTTACCTGTCTTCAGGGTAAACAGTTCAGTGTAAATGAATACATTTTATGGCAAAGGTAAAAGAAAAACTAGAGAAAATAATAACATTTGTTGAACACTGATCAGAAACTACACTGTGGTTCTCATGGTATCTCATGAATTCCCTACAAGTCTATGAAATTTTGCTACCCCATTTTTACAGATTAAAAACAAACCAACAAAAACTCCAGGGAGGTTAAGGAACTCTGTCAAAGGTACAGCAATTTTGTCAACGACAGAGAATTCAAATTCAATCTGACGCCAAAGCATGTGCTCATTCCAACACTCCAAGAATTTCAGTCATTGCCATCACTGTCACCACAGCCATGCTCATCCACAGTGATATTGAGACACTGAAAAGACAGACTTTCATGAGCCACCACGAAAAGACAGACTTTTCATGGTCATAGTAGAAGATGAAAACCTTCACATTTTTATTGACCCCTTTTCAGAAGGGTCCATCAAATAAGCAAAGATGGCCAGTTCTAACAGGTTCCCTCCCACATGTCCATCCTTCTCCTATCTTTGACCAGTTCACGGGAGCAATGGTGAAGACTTGGTCATTAGAATATACAAAAAACTGAAAGGCAATAAATACCAGGAAAATGGAATTAGGGAAATTCCTGGCTCTGCTACATCCTAGCTATGTGTCCCTAGGGAAGTCTCTACTTCCTGGAGCTTTAGCTGCCTCACCAATAACTTAGGATCCTTTAAGGATGTTGTGACCCTACGTGTCCTCTAAATATTGAAAATTAAGATCCTAAATTCACATATTAGAGAGTAGGTCCAGTCTTACCTCTTGGGGAAAAGATCTTTAATCAAATAATCCAAGTGATTTTGAAAGAAAAATAACTTTTAAAGGATAAAATCATAATTCTTGCATAAATATAAAATGAACATGGGTCATACATTTTATTTAATTCATTAAGTAATGATGAAAGTAGCCCACTGTTATAATCAGTTCAAAGGAGAACTCAGAACATATAAACACAGACAATCAGGAATGCTGAAATAAAATCACAGAGAGATGTGGTCAGTATCCACATGGTGATAATCAACTGCATTCCATGGGACAGTTTTCATTTGCATTTCTGCAGATAAGAGCCATTTGTGCTATATTTAGAATTCTATGATTTACAGAGATTTAAAAAACAAAACACAAAGAACAGTTCACAGAAACGGGAGTAGACCATTATACAATCAGACAATCCAGATGGGGATGCCAGACTACATCTGAAATTGCTTAGGATACCCAGTATTTTTTTCCATAATTTTCTCTTCATGGACAAGTATCCCATCTTTCCAAGCCCCTGTCCTATGGGAGAAGCAAGAAAACAGTGACAAAGTCAACGATGAAGGAAATAAAAGTCATCTGAAAGTCAGAGCCCCATAAACCTCGCGTAAGGGCATCCCCTATTTGGTGAACTGATCTCAGCCTGCCTCCCAGGAGAGCCCCTGCTGGGCGAGTGCTCCTGAGCCTTTTTCCAGCTTTAACCCAGTATCCCCCCTGAAGGGGGTACTCAGCTCCCTAATAAATCATCGTTGCCCATGGCTTCCCTGGTGGCCCAATGATAAAGAATCTGCCTGCCAAAGCAGGAGACAGGTTTGATTACTAATCCAGGACAATCCCACATGCCGAACAGCAACTAAACCCATGTGCCACAACTGTTGAGCCCGTGCTCTGGAGCCCGGAGGCCACAACCACTGAGCCCACGTGTGGTGACTATTGAAGTCTGTGCGCCTAGAACCTATGTTCTGCAACAAGAGAAGCCACCATAATGAGAAGACTGTGCACGGCAACTAGAGAAAGGCCAGCGAAGCAATGAAGAAAACCCAGCACAGCCAATAAATAGACAAAATTATTTTTTAAAAAATCAGTGTTGCCCAGGAAACAGGACCATCAATGTCCACCTGAAGCATCTGAGAATACAGATTCTCAGGCCATGACTCTGACCTCCTGAATCGAATCTGCTTTTTCACATGATCCCCATATAAAAATGTAAGTCTGGAGAGCAGAAGATGGCGGAGGAATAGGACGGGGAGACCACTCTCTCCTCCACAAATTTATCGAAAGAACATCTGAACGCTGACCAAACTTCACAAAACTACTTCTGAAGGCTGGCTGAGGACGTCAGGCTTTCACAAAAACTGCGCATTATCTTCAAAAGAGGTAGGAGAAATTATAAAAGATAAAAAGAGAGACAAAAGAGTTAGGGACGGAGACCCGTCCCGGGGAGGGAGTCGTAAAAGAGGAGGAATTTCCAAGCACCAGGAAACCCTCTCACCGGCGGGTGTGGGGGAGGATTTTTTATCTCGGAGGGCAACGTAACTGGGAGGAAAAATAAATAAAATCGACAGATTACGTGCCTAAAGCAACTCCCAGCAAAGAACCCCAGACGCTCGCATCATCCGCCACCAGAAGTGGGGGCTGAACGGAGAGGAGCGGGCGGCATTGCTTAGGGTAAAGACCGGGCCCGAGTGCCCCGAGGGCAATCTGAGGGAGCTAACGTGAGATAGTAACCTAAACTGTGGGACAGCGAGAGAGAGAACTATCCCGCGAAAAGCCCAACTCTAAGGCACTGCCGGCCCGCTCACAGAACAAAGGACTGAGCGATACCAGAGGAGAGCTAGCCGGCTGCGGACTGCGCCATCCCCCGCCGGACACAGCGGGCAGGCGGGGCCCGCCAGAGCCGGAAAGGGGCAAACTCGGCTCCAGAGAGGGCACCCCCTACCAAACTGCAAACAGGCTCCCAGTTTTTTTAAGCAAAGACTGCCTGAGATCCCGGAGGGTCGACAGCAGCCGGGAGGGTCGCAGCCAGAGACCAGCTCCCCAGAACCGACACAAAGCACACCGGAGCCGGGCGCGCCCGTAAACCGAGGCGGGGACCAGGGAGGTGATAAGCCGCACCGCCCCAACAGGGGACAGCGCCCTCGCCAAACTCCTGGCCGCCTGGGCAGCTCCAACCGGGAACGGCACAAGCCGCGGGCAAAATCGAGTCTGCGCCTTTGTGGAGTAACCGGGAGCCTGAACCTGAGCGGCTTAGTCCTGGGAAGTGCACGCAGCTCAGGGCCCGCTCCCCGGCCGAGTAACCTGAAGCCTGAGCAGGGTAGACGGGGAAAGCACACACGCCGTGAGCGGGGGCGAACCCAGTGCGGCCGAGACACTGCGAGCTTACCACACACACGCCAGAATTGCAGTGTTCCTTCCTCCCCACAGCACGATTGAACAAGCGAACCTAAAGAGATCACCTCCACCGCTTTGATGCAGGGCGGAAATTAGATACTGAAGAGATCTCCAAACAGAAGCCAAATAAACAGAGGGAAGTGCTTTGGAAGGGACAGGCCAACAGATTAAGATCCCTGTAGCTAATACCGACTGCATTAAAAAGGACCTACAGATCTTGAAAAGTATAAGCAGGAATAAGGATCTATCTAAAACTGAGCAGATCCCACACTGCTCACAACAGCTCCAGAGAAAGTCCGGGATATATATATTTTTTACTATTATTATTTTTTTTTTAATTTTTTTTTTAATTAAAAAAATTTTTTTTCTCTTCTTTCCTTTTTCTTCAAGTCCTCTATTACACCTTTAAGTTTCATTTTCATAACCCACTATTAACTTGCAAAAAAAAAAAAAAAAACCCTATTTTTGAAGCAAACTACATACATATATCTTATACCTTTTGTGTTTTTTTTTTTAATGTTTTTTTTCCTGTTCTACATTTTTTTACTGTTTCTTTTTTTACTGTTTTACTGTTTTTTTTTCTTTTTACACTGTTCCCTTTTTTCTTTTTTTTTTTTTTTTTTTTTTTTTAGATTGTAAGTTTTATAAGAGTCTAACCTCTACTCTAGATTTTTAATCTGTGTTTTACATATTTGATATCAACTTTGTACATTTAAGAACCCAATCTTTAGGACCCATTTTTACTCAGGAGTGTGATCACTGGCCTGATCACTCTGTCCCCCTATTGATGCTCTTTCTTCTCCCCCAGGGAACCTCTATCTCCCACCCTCCTCCTTCTCTTCTCAACCCAATTCTGTGAATCTCTGAGGGTGTTCTGGGTACCGGAGAACACTTCAGGAACAGGATACTGCCCAGATCTCTCTCTCCCCTCTTAATTCCTCCCTTTCTACTCATGCTCACCTCTGTTACCTTCCTCCCCCCTCTCTATGTATCTCTGTGAATCACTCTGAGGGTTCCAAACTGTGGAAAGCACAGAGGGAAGTGCTTACTGGCTAGATTGCTCTCTCCACATTTGAATTCCCCTCTTCCCCTCCTGGTCACTACAACCCACCCCCCCCACCTCATCTCTCCATGTAACTCAGTGAACCTTTCTGGGTATCCCTCACTGTGGAGAATCTTTTCACCATTAACCTAAAAGTTTTATTATTGAGGCTGTATGGAAGGAGAAGTCTTGAGGCTACTGCAAGAATAAGACTGAAAGCCAGGGGAAACATTAATTAATAAGAGACCATCCAATAGCCTCCATAAATTCACTGAAACCAAGCTCCACCCAAGAGATAATAAGTTCCAGAGCAAGACATACCACGCAAATTCTCCAGCAACGCAGGAACATAGACCTGAGCATCAATATACAGGCTGCCCAGAGGCACACCAAATCCATAGACATCTCAAAAATTAATACTGGTCACTCCATTACACTCAAGAGAGCAGAAATCCAGCTCCACCCACCAGAACACCGACACAAGCTCCCCCAACCAGGAAACCTTGACAAGCCACCTGTCCAACCCCAACCGCAGTGAGGAACCTCCACAACAAAGAGGAACTTCATACTACCAGAATACAGAAGGGCCACGCCTAACACAGCAATCTAAACAAGATGAAAAGGCAGAGAAATACTCAGCAAGTAAAGGAAAATGAGAAATGCCCACAAAGCCAAACAAAAGAGGAGGAGATAGGGAATCTATCCGAAAAAGAATTTAGAATAAGGATAATAAAAATGATCCAAAATCTTGAAAGCAAAATGGAGTTACAGATAAATAGCCTGGAGACAAAGATTGAGAAGATGCAAGAAATGTTTATCAAGGACTTAGAAGAAATAAAAAGGAATCAATATAGAATGAATAATGAAATAAAGGAGATAAAAGACACTCTGGAGGGAACCAACAGTAGAATAACGGAGGCAGAAGATAGGATAAGTGAGGTAGAAGATAGAATGATGGAAATAAACGAAGCAGAGAGGAAAAAAGAAAAAAGAATCAAAAGAAATGAGGAAAACCTCCGGGACCTCTGGGACAATATGAAACGCCCCAACATTCGAATCATAGGAGTCCCAGAAGAAGAAGATAAAAGGAAAGGCCATGAAAAAATACTCGAGGAGATAATAGTTGAGAATTTCCCTAAATTGAGGAAAGAAATAGTCACAGAAGTCCAAGAAACCCAGAGAGTTCCAAACAGGATAAACCCAAGGCGAAACACCCCAAGACACATATTAATCAAATTAACAAAGATCAAACACAAAGAACAAATATTAAAAGCAGCAAGGGAAAAACAACAAATAACACACAAGGGGATCCCCATAAGGATAACAGCTGATCTTTCAATAGAAACCCTTCAGGCTAGAAGGGATTGGCAGGACATACTTAAAGTAATGAAAGAGAATAATCTACAACCCAGATTACTGTACCCAGCAAGGATCTCATTCAGATATGAAGGAGAATTCAAAAGCTTTACAGACAAGCAAGAGCTGAGGGAATTCAGCACCACCAAACCAGCTCTCCAGCAAATGCTAAAGGATCTTCTCTAAACAGGAAACACAGAAAGGATGTTTCAACACGAACTCAAAACAACAAAGTAAATGGCAACGGGATCATACTTATCAATAATTACCTTAAATGTAAATGGGTTGAATGCCCCAACCAAAAGGCAAAGGGTTGCTGAATGGATACAAAAACAAGACCCCTATATATGCTGTCTACAAGAGACCCACCTCAAAACTAGGGACACACACAGGCTGAAAGTGAAAGGGTGGAAAAACATATTCCATGCAAACGGAGACCAAAAGAAAGCAGGAGTCGCAATACTCATTTCAGATAAAATAGACTTTAAAATAAAGGATGTGAAAAGGGACAAAGAAGGACACTACATAAAGATCAAAGGATCAATTCAAGAAGAAGACGTAACAATCATAAATATATATGCACCCAACATAGGAGCACCACAATATATAAGGCAAATACTAACAAGTATGAAAGGGGAAATTAACAATAACACAATAATAGTGGGAGACTTTAATACTCCACTCACGCATATGGATAGATCAACTAAACAGAAAATTAACAAGGAAACACAAACTTTAAATGATACAATAGACAAATTAGATTTAATTGATATTTACAGGAGTTTCCACCCCAAAACAATCAATTTTACCTTTTTCTCAAGTGCACATGGAACTTTCTCCAGGATAGATCACATCCTGGGCCATAAATCTAGCCTTGGTAAATTCAAAAAAATTGAAATCATCCCAGCCATCTTCTCTGACCACAACGCAGTAAGATTAGACCTCAATTACAGGAAAAAAACTATTAAAAGTTCCAACATATGGAGGCTAAACAACACGCTTCTGAATAACCAACAAATCACAGAAGAAATCAAAAAAGAAATAAAATTATGCATAGAAACGAATGAAAATGAAAACACAACAACCCAAAACCTATGGGACACTGTAAAAGCAATACTAAGGGGAAGGTTCATAGCAATACAGGCGTACCTCAAGAAATAAAAATGTAAGTCTGAGAAGCTGTGATTTAAGCCATCACATCATATCAAGGTGCCTAATTAACTGTCACCTTGAGCAAGCCAATTTACTTCTATAGGCCTCAGTTTCCTTATCTATAAAATACGAAAGTCAGGTCACTGGTCTTAGAGGTCTCTCCTGGTTTCTGAATCTATCTTACAAAGGTTTTATGTCAAGCTCCAAAGCTAACGATAGACCGCCAACTTCTGGAGCTTGGGTCTTGCAGAGATTTGGCTAAGCCTTGCTTACATTTTCCTCTTGTGCCCCTCTCTGGAGAAGAGAAATTGACACAATGACTCTAATGACATCGTCTCTCTTTCTGGAGCACTGGTAGTATGCCAGGATTCCCCAGCAAATGAGTGTGAATAATATGTCAGGATTTCTTACCAATGAGGAAGAAATACACCATCTGCTTTCAAGACAGCATTTTCTACAGTTTTGCTCCCTGATTGAATGTATTGCTTTTAAAGTCCCAAAATAATCAATTCTAACAAGATAGATTCAGATATGCTTTTCAAATTAGAAAACCACATATAACACACACAAATTTCCTGACAACCTGATAAAATGAGAAAGTGAATTACCAGCTTGTTATTTTTAACTTATTTGTTTTCTTCAAGCAAGCCTGCTAATTCTACAGGGACCCTCTAACCCCAGTGCAGTCCATGCAAGCACAGAACTTCACAGAGCCCTGTCCTTGCCATGGCAACACAGAGCTCCCTCGGTAGTGACCCAGAACTACACTCAGCCTGTGTTTGGGGATGGGGAAGGACAGCAGGGATCAACTAGGTAAGGAAGCTGGTTGCAAACAGTGCTACCCATGAATAGCAGTGCACATGACGGGTTTTCCTCCATTGCCCTTCATTACATCCACATTACTACTCTACCCAGAATGAGTTCCCAGGTGAACTCGATGTCTGCCTGAAATTTATGCAAAGCACAAAAATTGTGATACCAATGAGTTCCACAGCAATATTCAAGCATCACTGGTCCAAACATGAGGAACTAACAGCCATTCCCCACATCTGTCCATTCAGTTCCCACTGTGTCCTCGGATACCAGAACCCTCCTGTTGCCATATTAACCTCTTCTCTCTCCCCAGATTTTTCAATAATTTAATGAGAATTTGTAGAACACTTACTCTCTGCCAAGTCCTGTGCTTTAAGCTCAGGCTTTGATAGTGACCAAGAGAGACATAGATAGAATTCTCTCCAGAAGCTCAGAGTTTGGTGAGGACATGGACCTTGCAATGATATAGACACAAGTCACTTCAGCGTGTAAGTTTGGTCTGTAACGGTGGGGCCTGATCTGGTCCTGACATTAAAGAAGGCTTCTGTGATGAATTAATTTATTGAACAAAGTACCTCCCTCAACTTGCCACAATTCCTGGTTTTGACTCTCCCCTACACAATCAGAGGTACAGTAAGTCCCCTACATATAAATGAGTTCCATTCTGAAAGCACATTCCTAAGTCCAATTTGTTCGTAAATCCAACAGTTAGCCTAGGTACCCAACTAATACAATTGGCTATATAGTACTGTACTATAATAGGTTTACAATACTTTTCACACAAATAAAACACAGACAACACAAAAAATAAAGAAAATATTTTTAGTCTTACAGAACAATACCTTGAAAAGTATAGAAGTATAGTACAACAGCTGGCATACTGGGGCATGTGGGCATCTTTGAAAGTTCACAACCTGAAGGTTTGTATATAGGGGAATTACTGTATTCAATACATTTTTTTTTTAAAAAGGAACAGAATTTCTATGGCAAGAATACAAAGACAATGTAGTCTATTAGCAGTTTTTGAGTTTCAGGACAGATTTTTAAACCTGCTATCAGAGAAATTGGCTTAAAAAATAAACATGTTCATTGGTGTTTGGGTTTCTTGAGAAGAAAAAGGTTTCCTGAGATCTAAAAACCTAGACATAAGTATTAATAGCAAAACCTTAAAGGAGTCAGAATATCAGATAATTCCAGGACAATTCTTCAAAATGAGGATAATTAAAGAGTCAATTTACACATTTACTTGTTCCCCGAGGGGCTAGGTGTAAGGGAGAAAGTCAGTGTGCCTGTGGATGTCTTGTGACCAGGAAAAGCTACATGTTAGCAGAGGTTGGATCATGGACTGTCCTGCCATGGATGCTGTAAGTTCACGGTTAGGTTCTTTCTTGATAATGACTATCTCCTTGGCCAGGCAAGATGGCATGTCTTGACAGAAGCCAGAGGTGTAGACCCCATGACCAGAGATGAGTCAAAAAGTTGTCACAAAAACAGATACTATGTGGCTAGAGACCCAGGACTTGATGCCTTCCCAAATGTCTTGACAACTTGCAAGCAACCCTACAACTTGCAAGCAGCCCCCTGGAGACCCGATAGGAAGAAAATAATTGAAGTGATGAAACTTAATTCTGGTATTAGTTAAAATCTTGAAACTGATTGGGTTTAATGGGTTAACAAGATTGCAGCTTTTTCTGCCATTAGGCAGAAAGTATTTTAGCATAAGATAGTTGAGCTATAGAAAAATAAACTCACATTTGTCTCACACCTGAGTTTTGTGGGTTAAATGTACATCATTTTCCTGAAGTGACAATTTAAGTGAGGCCCTAATCAATAAGGAGCTATGTCCAGGTGGATCAACTTTCTAAGAGGGAACATCTGATATGATGCCAAGCCCTTCAATCAACACAGGATTTGATTCATTTAAGGAATTAAAGGTCAGTCTTCCTTGAAGAAGGTGGAGATGTGCCATGATAAAGATTAAACTAGAGACTAGACTTCATCCTCTGAGCCAACAGTGGGGAGGACCTGAATGACTGCAAGGAAGATAATTATGCCATCAGATTTATGTTTTCACAAGATCATTCTCTGCTGCCACTAACCTCTCTCTCTTCACCCACATCTTCACACACATTCATTTGGCTCAAAGACTCTCTTAGTCCACTGTCCCAAGTCTCAGAATGGCTTCTTCTTTACTAGCTGGTGGGCTCTTTTCTCCATCTCTACATCTCCTGTCCCTGGCCTTTACAATATCCCAATGAGGTTACTTTTTGAAAGGTTAAGGTGAGAGCGCCAAGTTTTATTATAATATTGAAGCCAAGGACCAAAGAATGACTTAATCTTGCCCTTGTTAATTATCCCTCTCCCCTCCCAGCAAAGTTCTAGGGAGACATTCACTAAGAGTCAATGCAGAATGAAAGTCTCTGTGCCATTTTATTCCTAGCTGCACTAGTGCACTGTATGGTACAGCTCTGATTAAAGGCTGGATCAAGTTTCAAGGTCAGAATAGAGCCTCCTATTTACTCTTTCCTTCCCAATTCTAAACATTACAGCAGAGATGCTCAGACATGTCAACTGGGAATAAAAGAAATTGCTGAGCCCATTAAAAAAAAAAGGTAAAGAGTAAATTCTGACCTTCTTAGGCACAATGATGCCCTACCCTTTGAGACCTAATTAAAGTCCTCAGCTCTGACCAACCACTTTAGCAGAGGAGAGTTGTGCTTAAAAGCTCAGGCCTGACAAAGGGAGCCTCTTAATGAAAGTGAAAAAGGAAAGTGAAAAGGCTGGCTTAAAACTCAACATTCAGAAAACTAAGATCATGGCATCCAGTCCCATCACTTCATGGCAAACAGATGGGGAAACAACAGAAACAGTGAGAGACTTTATTTTCACGGGCTCCAAAATCACTGCAGATGGCGACTGCAGCTATGAAATTAAAAGACGCTTGCTCCTTGGAGGAAAAGCTATGACCAACCTAGACAGCATATTAAAAAGCAAAGACATTACTTTGTCAACAAAGGCCCATCTAGTGAAAGCTATGGTTTTTCCAGTAGTCATGTATGGATGTGAGAGTTGGACTATAAAGAAAGCTGAGCGCCAAAGAATTGATGTTTTTGAACTGTGGTGTTAGAGAAGACTCTTGAGAGTCCCTTGGACTGCAAGAGAGCCAACCAGTCCATCCTAAAGGAAATCAGTCCTGAATATTCATTGGAAGGACTGGTGCTGAATATGAAACTCCAATACTTTGGCCACCTGATGCAAAGGACTGACTCATTGGAAAAGACCCTGATGCTAGGAAAGATTGAAGGCAGGAAAAGAAGGGGACGAGAGAGGATGAGATGGTTGGATGGCATCACTGACGCAATGGATGTGAGTTTAAGCAAGCTCTGGGAGTCAGTGATGGACAGGGAATCCTGGCATGCTGCAGTCCATGGGGTCATGAAGAGTCAGACACGACTGAGCAACTGAACTGAAGAAGTAGTCAAGCCAGACAGCTTTCACATTTCTGTAGACAAATGTTGGACAGGAAGAAATTTTTCTCCATCCTTTTAAGTTCTTCTGGCTAATATAAAAATTAAATTGACATGAGACAGATTAGTGGAGAAACTCAGACAAAAGTTTAATGACATGTATACATGAAAGAGAGCTTCCCTGGTGGCTTAAAGTTAAAGAATCTGCTTGCAACGCAGGAGACACAGGAGACTCAGTTTTGATCCCTGGTTGGGAAAGATCCCCTGGAAGAGGAAATGGCAACCCACTCCAGTATTCTTGCCTGCAGAATCCCATGGACAGAGGAGCCTGGCAGGCTACAGTCCATGGGGTTGCAAAGTAAGGAGGTTAGAGGGAAGGTCACGGTTTCATCCTCAGTCTTTGGGGTCTTGACTGGTTTCAGCTCAAAAGAATCTGCATGCTAAAGAGACACATTTTGGGGTGGTAAGTTTTGTTCCCCCATACAAGGAAACAAAATTGTGAGGAATTGACAGGACAAACAAACTCGGGTTTTGGACTCTTAATTAGTAAAGAATTTAAGCAAAGTTTGGGTTTGGAATGGTAAATCAAAGAAGGTTTGTTTTGTTTTGTTTGTTTAAACACAGGTTTCTTATTTCTTAGTTCTCTGTCTCTGGTGATAAAGGTCTCCTCCAACCTCCTGTTATATGGAAGGTACCTTTCACATGGGAGATTTCCTATTTTCAGGGAGATAGAGAGGAGATCAAAGTGTTTCTCTTGTATTGGTTATTTCTTAAGAAACTTTAATTGAAAATAATCAATATGCCATCGAGGCATATTTGGGGGCAGCCAGTTCTTGGAGCCAACAGTTGTCACTTTGAGGGGAAGAGTCAGAAAATTCTCAGGGAGATTTTGTTCAAAGGACTGCTATGAAAATTGTTAAAGAGAAAAACCACAGGCCCAAAACAGTGTCAGTTACGCTAAAAACTTATGATACCAAACCTAGATTTAATACCTAAACTAATTGCAGTTTCAACCTTCCCCAGAAATGCAAACTTAATCAACCAGTTTGGGAGTAATCTATCTTATGGGTCTTCTCCAGCTCCCTCAGAGGAGGGAGAGGCAATCTGCATGATAAAACCTGAACCATAACCTTTCTCCCAAAAAAGGAGATGTCCTGGCCGAAAAATAATTCCCTTTTCTTTTGCTAATAGCTCCCCCAGTTCATCCTTCTTCCTATTCAGTTCAGTCACTCAGTCATGACTGACTCTTTGCAACCCCAAGGACTGTAGCATGCCAGGCCTCCCTGTCCATCACCAACTCCCACAGTTTACCCAAACTCTTGTCCATTGAGTCGGTGATGTCATCCAACCATCTCATACTCTGTCGTCCCCTTCTCCTCCCACCTTCAATCTTTCCCAGCATCAAGGTCTTTTCTTTTCTTCCTATAAAACCTCCCATTTTGCACAACAGCTTTTGTACAAGCACTCTTTTAGTTGCTAGATGAATGCTGTCTAACTCACAAATCATTGAATAAAACCAATTAGATCTTCAAATTAACTCTGCTCAATTTTGGTTTTTAACAGAATCAAATGAGACTAGCTAACAGCTCAGTAGTGGTTAAAACAGGGCTTCCCTGGTGGCTCCGTGGTAAAGAATTTACCTGGCAATGCAGGAGACGCAGGTTCAGTCTCTGGGTCGGGAAGATTCCCTAGAAAAGGAAATGGTAACTCATTCTTCTTGCTTGGGAAATCCCATGGACGGAAAAGCCTGGCAGGCTATTGTCCATGGGGTCACAAGAGAGTTGGACACAACTGAACAACTAACAACAACTGGTTAGAACTCATCCTTAGTACCTTGCCTTGCCTGTGGAAATCTGGAAGAGGACTGGAAGCGGCAGGCTAGGAGGGATTCGTGGCTGTCCTTGCAAACTCAAAGCAGGAAGAAAAGCCTCTGGATGACATATCTAGAGGGAGGAGAGCAAGGGGGAGTTCTTTCCAGGGGACTCCTCTCAAAATTATGTCCCATAGATTCCTGTCTTTTCATCTTCTTCTGAGACCAGATCTGGAATGATTTTTTAAGAAAAGTTGACTTAAGGAGAAAATAAGTTTTTTTAATATTTTCTCCATCATATGCTACCAATTAAGACCAAAGTCTAAACTTTAGTCCCAATTTCTCCCCAAAATACTAACACTGATCTGCAGTCTATCTTCCACCATTTGACAGTAGAAAGATAAAGAAGATACCTATTTTTTTCCCCCAAAGGCAGACACCAGAGGCCTGATTATTGTATCTTATAATTTAGGCTTTTTTTTTTTTTTTTTTAAATGAGGACTACTGGGCAATGTGGAGAAGGTAATGGCAACCCGCTCCAGTATTCTTGCCTGGAGAATCTCATGAACAGAAGAGCCTGCCAAGCCCCAGTTCATGGGGTTGCAAAGAACTGGACACGACTGAGCGACTAACACTGTGCGATAATTTAAATTCCAGCTTGAGTAGGGGAAAGAGATCAGAGTAAGAGATTGATCTGGCCACATGAGTGTTGGGCTCCCTTCTTTGATATTCCCAATCTCTGCCAGATGCTATCTGTGTCTCTTATGGGGCAACCATGAAATGATTTCAACCTGGTGGCAAAGAAACATTTGCCTCTTATTTTCCTAAAAAACAAAAAAAAAAATCACCCAAAAGTGGCAAGAATAAAAAGAAAAAGACAAAGTCCATTTTCAATAACTAGTAGATCACTAAAACCTCAGTTGCCCACCCTTACACCCATCCAAAAATTCAAGAGTTTTAACAACAATTGTAATTGAGAAGGCGCCATGTAGGAAGGAACAGGAGAAAAAAAGATTCTGGAAAGGAAGACTCAGCCATGGTTTCTCTAAAGTATGAGGCAACATACGCTTCTTGAAGGTGAACGGTACACTGTGAGGGGTTTGCACTGTGATGTAAATGTTACTTTGTAATAAGAAGGACAAAGATATATTATACAAACTGGGGGTGCACCAGTGAGAGCCTAGAAACAGAGAAGGCTGACATACATGTCATGTTTTCCATCTATGTCTATGGCATCAGAGAAGAGACATACATTTAAAATAATAGAAAATCAATAATAAAGAGCAACAAAGCTGACTATCTTCATCAGGTGAAGAGAAGCAACGTCTATATAAACACACGCAAAATCCTGGACCACCCAAAAAGAAAACACAAAAAGAATTTCAACTATTCTAAAATCTAAATAGCCTTGCCAACTCCCTTATATAACACTTATTAGACCAAGAATAACTTGCCTTGTTTAAAGTTGAATACTTTTTTAAAAGCATAGGATGTACCCAACGATAATATAAGAAAATTTTAAAGTGAAGAACAAAACCAAGAAAAACAAATGGCAATGAAGAATAGTGTTGCCGTGGAGAAAATGGAAACTATGATAGAAATCTAAAACACCTAATAAAGCAATTCTTCTAGCAAACGGGAGTACAAAGCACAGATGCAAGAGCTCAGGGAATGCACGGCCCGAGAAAGAGAGGTTAAATACGGACTGGCAGCATTCGGGAATGAAGTAGAACAAATAGAAATAAAGCGATCACAGAAAGAAAGGCAAAATCAGAAGGAGCACCAGTGATCCACATGAGACATAAAAAAGAGACAGAAAAAGCAGAAGCTTAAAAGGACTTGAGAGAAGATGACTGATCTAAAGAGCCAGAGTAAGCATAATTATAATGGCAAGAAAGAAAATGTAAATAATGGAAAAAATAACAATTTAGAGACTGAATATACAAATAAACAATATTCAGACCACATATAAGAACACAACTATGATTTACTCTCTGCAGCCCAAAATAACAATTTTCCTATTAACAAGTAGCCCCAAATGGCCAGGACCTGATCATTACTGCCAATCTCCTTAATTTTGCCCATGCTTCCAATTAGAATTAATCAGAGAAAACCAAAAATGCTCCCCTAACTAGTCACATAGGTCACCAGTTATAGTTAAACTACCTAAAGTTTCCCCATGCCCAAGCCTTCCTTCAATCAAGGGGCACACCTGAAGTCTACCCTTTTTTTCACCATAAAGCTTCCCCATTCCTCTGCCTACTTTAAATTTTTGTCAAACACAATAGACATTTATCGACTTCCTTGTACAGCAAGCTCTGAATAAATAGCCTTTGCTTGTTGTTTGGGTAGTCTGACTTTATTTTCTCAACACTGTAAGATATAATTTTTTTTAAACCCGAATCTACCTATTGAAAGGTACACCATATCTTAGAGATAAGTGATGCTGAATGGTGAATACTAAGGCATATCCTAATAAATATTTCACTTTTAAAACCAAGCAGGTCTCTGTGGGGCTCCTAGGCATAGGTGTCTTTCTGTCCAGCCTCCATGATCTTCAATGAGTTCCAAAGATCAGGTTCAAATAGCTGCTAATCCAGGGAAGGGAGGAGATGCAGAGAAAGGGAGGAGCAGCCAAGAATCAAGAGTGTAGCCTTAGGGCAGGGTCCTGGTTCTGCCTCAAAGGATAACAATATCTTTGAGCTCTTTGTAGAACCAAAACCCCCCCACAAATGGAATTAGCATTCTTCATTCCAGAGAAGTCCCCTATTCTGAGGCCAGATTAAAGGAATCAGAGAAACTCATCAAGAGATTACCTGAGACTAGATTAAAAGAGTGGAGGCCCTACACATACACTAATCTTCTCAGCAACCCCACTCTTGAACAATTACTATAAAACTCTTTACCAAATCCTCCTGGATTGGGACACAGTTTGGAAGGCAAGAGCCTGTTGTGTCCTTCTTTGCCTGGCAAAGCAATAAATCTATTCTTTTCTAGTTTACCCAAAACTCTGTCTCTGAGATTCAGTTTGGCACTGATGCAAGAGGCTGAATTTTCAGCACCAATATCAAAGATGAAGAAGGACCCTTTAGGGTGGCTAGACAAAAAGAGTCACAAAATTCAAAAGGAAAAACAGTTTGGCCTTGGATCTTCCCACAGCAAGTTCAGTAGTGGGGG
Organism: Giraffa tippelskirchi; assembly: GCF_054371585.1. NCBI lineage: Eukaryota > Metazoa > Chordata > Mammalia > Artiodactyla > Giraffidae > Giraffa > Giraffa tippelskirchi. The sequence goes on from NC_137278.1 coordinate 71,224,633, forward strand.
GAAAAAAAAGAGTGGCATAACACCTATGAAATCCTTAAAAAAAAAGAGAGAGAGAGAGAGACACTCAAAGATCTTTAAGTTTAAATAAAATTGTGATTTACATTTAAACAAAACAAATAGGATAATTTGCATAAGCCCTTTTTAAGGAATTTAGTAATAGCTAAACTTTATCCAACCAAGAGCTTACTGAAAAAATGATAGCAAAAGGACTGGTGAAGAGCAGTTTCCTCTGTTTAAATGCATTGCCAAGACAAATGTGAGTATACTGCTAACAGAACAAAAGGTATATTATATATGTCCTGACAATGTGGAATTGTAACAAAAACTGATAGAAGAAGGAAGAAAAGGATGAGAGGTAGGTAGATATTGATATAACTGTTCTGCCGAGAATAAAGGAAAGGGAATCCTCTTACACTGTTGCTGGGAATGCAAACTAGTCTAGCCACTATGGAGGACAGTGTGGAGATTCCCTAAAAACCTGGAAATAGAACTGCCACATGACCCAGCAATCTCACTGCTGGGCATACACACCGAGGAAATGGAAGCAGTCTAGATGTCCATCAGCAGATGAATGGATAAGAAAGCTGTGGTACATATACACAATGGAATATTACTCAGCTATTAAAAAGAACACATTTGAGTCAGTTCTAATGAGGTGGATGAAACTAGAGCCTATTATACAGAGTGAAGTAAGCCAGAAAGAAAAACACCAATACAGTATACTAACACATATATATGGAACATAGAAAGATGGTAATGACAACCCTACATGCAAGACAGCAAAAGAGACACAGATGTAAAGGACAGACTTTTGGACTCTGTAGGAGAAGGCGAGGGTGGGATGATTTGGGAGAATAGCATTGAAACATGCACATTATCATATGTGAAATAGTTCACCCGTCCAAGTTCGATGCATGAAACAGGGCGCACAAAGCCAGTGCACTAGGACAACCCAGAGGGATGGGATGGGGAGGGAGGTGGGAGGGGGGTTCAGGATGGGGGGACACACGTACACCCATGGCTGATTCATGTCAATGTATGGTAAAAACCACCACAATATTGTAAAGTAATTAGCCTCCAATTAAAATAAATAAATTTTTTGTAAAGTGACAAAGACCAAATTATACAGAACAGTACAAACAATAAAAGATAACATAAATATAAATAGTATCAGGAGGTGGAGCAGGAGAAAAAAGGAAAAGATAATACATTAATTCTACCCATTGGCCATCAGAAAATTAATGACTCCTATATAAAGAAATAGACAATGGAGGTATTTTATATTTATCAATAAATGTGAAGAGGTGAAATTATATTTTTAGAGAAAAATATATTCAGATTGGATCACAACATATAGTTCATTTGAATATAGAGGCATTATATATTGGGGCTTCCCTGGTGGCTCAGACGGTAAGAATCTGCCTGCAATGTGGGAGATCTGGGTTTGATCCCTGGAGAAGGGAATGGCTACCCATTCCAGTATTCTTGCCTGGAGAATTCCATGGACAGAGGAGCCTGGCAGGCTGCAGTCTATGGGGTCACAAAGAGTCGAACACGACTGAGCAACTAACATACACATACTAGGCAAATGCATTGTAGGAGAGCAAAATTTGCCCCCAAAATGTGTCATTGGTATAATATTTAAAGCTGCTTATTTTCTAAGAAATAGCAAACATGGGAAAAACTCTGAAAACCAAGCAGGAGTTATACTTTTGTAAGCAACTTTTACATTTTTAAGGGAAATCTCCATTTGCAGGGGTGTCTCCTTGGCTGCACTAAGAAGAAAACTGAAAGTGTTAGTCACTCAGTAATATGCTATGCTTTGTGACCCCATGAACTGTAACCTGCCAGGTTCCTCTCTCCATGGAATTCTCCAGGCAAGAATACTGGAGTGGGCTGCCATTCCCTTCTCCAGGGGATCTTCCCGACCTAGGGTAGTAAGAAGAAGAGGTTGACAGAATATCTAGAAACTCTTATCAGTGGAGACTTCTTCTTCTTATCAAAGAAGAAGAGGTTGACAGAATCTCTAGAAACTCTTATCAATGGAGACAAACTCTTATCAACTCTTATTAAATCTTCATAGCACCCTGTCGCTTGTTCATTGTGCTTTTCTTGTAACCTAGCATAACTGACTCTCCCTACTCTCAACATTCACTTTTGCCTTTAGCTGAGGATGGTATTTAAGAGGAAGGCTTTGGTTACACGGGCAAGATACTAAGGTTTTCTGAGTCCCTGTATATGTTATTAAACTGAGTTTGTGTATATGTTATTAAACTTGTTTGATTTCCTATTGATGTGTCTTATGTAAATCGCACTCTTATTGCAGCCAGAAGAACCTAGAAGGGTAAAGGAAAATTTCTCCCCCCTGCTGCTGCTAAGTCGCTTCAGTCGTGTCCGACTCTGTGTGACCCCATGAATGTAGCCCACCAGGCTCCTCTGTCCACAGGATTCTTTAGGCAAGAATACTAGAGTGAGTCGCCATTTCCTTCTCCCTCTTCCTCCCCAATAGCATATAAAATTGTTTTTTAAAAAAATCTGAACATTATACAAAGTTGGATTCAGGGGGGAAAAAAGTATTTAACAAGGCAAAGAAGGATATTTTATAATGCCAAAGGGTGCAAATCTCAAAGAAGATAAAGGAGTATGAACATATATGAATTCTAGAGTAATACTCATAAAACAAATTCTCTGGGCTATTTGAACAGAAGTAGAGAAAAAACACATCAGCCTTAGGATATTCTAGTCTCAGTCCATGATAAATAAGGGAACAAAATAAGGTTATAAAAGACTTAACATAATAAAGTAAATATGACTGATTATTTAAGCAGCAAATTGAGGATGATACAAAGGAAAGGAAAGATATTCATGTTCTTAGATTAAAAGAATTAATATCGTCAAAATGACCATACTACCCAAAGCAGTCTACAGATTTAATGCAATCACTATCAAAACACCCATGACATTTTTCAAAGGAGTAGAATAAATACTCCTAAAATTTATATGGACCCACAAAAGACCCTATATTGCCAAAGCAATCTTGACAAAAAAAAGAACAAAGCTGAAGGTATACACTCTCTGATTTCAGACTATACTACAAAGTAATCAGAACATCATGGTACTGGGGGGAAAAAACACACAAAGATCAATGGTACAGAATAAAGAGTGAAGAAAAAAACCCACACACTCACAGTGAAATAGTCTTCAACAAAAGAGGCAAGAATATACAACAGACAAAAGAGTCTCTTTAATAAGTGGTGCTGGGAAAACTGGACAGCTATATGTAAAAGAATGAAATTAGAACATTTTCTCACACCATACACAAGAGGAAACTCAAAATTCATTAAAGACCTAAATGTTAAGACCTGAAACCATAAAACTTCGAGAAAAGTATATAGGTGGAACACTATGACATAAGTCACAGCATTATTTTTTTGGTGCTGTCTCCTAAGGCAAAAGAAACAAAAGCAAAAATAAACAAATGGGGCCTAATTAATCGTAAATACTTTTGCAAATCAAAGGAAACCATCAACAAAACAAAAAGACAGTCTACTGAATGGAAGAAAATATTTGCAAGCGATATGGCCAATAAGGGGTTAACATCCATATTTGTAAACAGCTCATACAACTCAATATTTTTTTTTTTAAATCTAATTTAAAAAGTGGGTGGGAGACCTGAATAAATATTTTTCCAAAAAAGACATACAAATGGCCAACAGGCATAGGGAAAAATGCTCAACAGTGCAAATTATTAGAGAAACACAAATCAAAACCACAATGAGATATCAACTCACACCTCTCAAAAAGGCTATCATCAAAAAGTCTACAAATGCTGGTAAGAATGTGAACTAAAGGGAACTCTAGTACCCTGTTGGTGTAAATGTAAATAGGTACAGCCACAATGGAAAACAGTATGGAGGTTCCTCAAAAAACTAAAAATAGAACTACCATATGATTCTGCAATTCTACTCCTAGATATTATCCACTGAAAATGAAAACACTAGTTTTTACACCCCAATGTTCAAACCAGCATTATTTACAATAGCCAAGATATGGAATCAATCTAAGTTTAGATATGGTATATAAATATTTCCAATGTAATATTACTCACCCATGAAAAAAATGAAATTCTGCTGTCTGCAACAATATGGATGGACCTATAGGGTATTATGCTAAGTGAAATTTTAAAAAAAGATAAATAATCTTATCACTCATGTGTGGAATATAAAAAATAAAACAAATAGGTGTATGTAACAAAAAAGAAGCAGACTCACAGATACAGAGAACAAGCTAGTGGTAACTTGTGGGGAGAGGGATAGAATGGGAGCAAGATAAGGTTAGGGAATTATGAGATACAAACTACAATGTATAAAATAACAACAAGGATATATTGTAGAGGTCAGGGAAATATATTACATTATTTTGTAATAACTTTAAATAGAGTGTAATCTATAAATATATCGAATCACTAAGTTGTATACCTGAAACTAATATTGCAAATCAATTATACTTCAATAAAATTTTTAAAGAATGTACAAGAATGTTCATAGCAGTATTACTCATAATAGCCAAACAATGGATACATTTTGATGTATTCACACAATATCAAAATCAGTGAATTACAGCTACATGCAACAACATATATGAATCTCACATTTGAATCTTCCTTAGTCAAATACAAAAATATACACAGTATATGATTCTATTTATAAACAAACAAAGCAAAATTAATTTAAGGTATCAGAACAGTGGTTGCTTTAAGAAATTTGAAGAGGGGCGTGGTCAGGGGCAAATATAAAAGGTGTTCCTGGGATACTGGTTACATGAATGCTTACTTTTAATAACTTACTTGAGCTACAATCTTTTGGTGTAGCATTTTTCAACATGCTTGCTACACTTCAATTTTTAAAGCTGATATTAAGAAGATAAAAACTCAGTCAAAAGTATTTTTACCTTTTAAAGTATCTTTATTTCTATTGTGCTATGCCACTAGAATGGTGGAGCTTGTTACAGCAGCTAAAACTATCCTAATACTGAATCTTAGATGTCATCAACATTCATTTTATAGATAAGGGAGCTTGGCCTAGAAAACTAAGGGACTTACCCAATGTCAAAGCTAGTAAGTGACAAGCTCTGACCTGTTAGGCTTCAAATCGAGCATGCCGTCTTTCTTTTTGTCTTCTGCACTATGTCTCACTGCCCCAATTAATGTACATGCTAGTTAACACTCTCATCCCACTTGGCTTCCAATTAAGCCAATTAAGTAATAGGAAGTGATATGCACTCATTCAGCAGACAATTTCATATGATAGTGCCTACCTTAAATTTTTTCCTGAAATTACCTGAGTATCTTCCTGCAAGTCTTAGTAAGTAAGTCTGGCAAACAGCACACTTTGAAAAATAATATTTTTCCCAAGACCAAAAACTTCATTAGTGAATTGCAGGTGCTGGGCTATCCAAAAACCATATATTTATTTATATATACACACGCACACACATATATATAGTAATTTTGTTCACTTATTAGCATGAAGATAGGCTAGATTATTGTGATTAAGCCAAATTATTACCTATAATGTGTCTAAAAAGTGGTATGAAAGAAAGATCTCTTTGAAACAAACACGGCTGGACCAAAAAAAAGAAGTGTGAACAAAGAAAATCCTATGTTTTAGCTGCCAAGAAAAGCAAACAATATACAATCTTAAGAGCCTGTAAATTGACCCTGGTAACATTTCTGGGTATTTCTCCCCCAGTGAAAATCTCAGCCAGACCTAGTCAGATCTAGGTTTCTAGGTTATGTGAGACACCCACTGAAGACTGAGAGATGGCAAGAAAGAAGCCAATCCACCCACCATCTTCCCTAGCTGAGCTATGGGAGCCAGGTGCAGAGTCATCCAGCTGAGAGGTGGTTTTACCACAAGGAAAACTCAGCGGAACAGGTTTGTGACATAATGATGAAGCCAGACTTCCCCATCTCCACTTTTGGTCACTTTCTGTTTCCTTGTTATCTTATAACCCTAAAATCCATAGGTTAAAGTCCTAACCCCCAATGTAACCATATCTGGAGATATGATATTTAGAGAGGTAATGAAGGTTTAGAAAGGCCATGAGGGTTGTGCCCTGATCCAAAAGGACCAGTGTTCCTGGAAGAGGAGGAAGAGCCAATAGAGATCTTTGTCTCTCCCTCCATATGCACAGAGGAAAGGCCAGGTGAGGACAGCTGTCTGCAAACCTCAAGGGAGCTCTCACTAGAAATCAAATCAACTGGCAACTTGATCATGGACTTCTAGCCTCCTGAACTGTAAGAAGGTAAATACCTGTTGTGTAAGTCACCCAGCCTATGGTATTTTGTTATAGCAGCCTGAGCAGGCTAATACACTTACCAATTGGACCACTGTGTTGCCGCCAGAACATCTCCAGACAAAACCCTCCCTTAGTGGCATTGACATTTTCAGAGGGAGTGCTTAGAGACCCCAAAGCCTTCAGTGTCCCCAAAGCTTGATCCCTAAGGTGAAATTCCAGGCACCAGGACACATCTTGCAGGGAGTTTGGTGCAGGAAATGAATTGGCATGTTTGGACGGCGACAGATCAGAGAACCTTAAATGTCCAGCTAAGACGCATAGAATTTATTTCAGAGACAATGACGAGTCACTGCAAGTTTTTGAGAAGGATGTATCATGACCAAAGCTTCATTTCAGGGCTATAATGCTGCCAGCAGTGCAAAAGATTTTTATTATTACTATTAATTTCAGTGACTTTTATAATAGCTAGCATTTATTGAGCACTTAGTCTTTGCCAAGCATTCTATATGCATTGCCTCTATTTAATTAAATGTGAAAAAGACTTTGAAATGGACCAAAAAGATCAGTGGATTTTTTTCAGTAGAAAACTGGGCATGAGCTGGGTTATGCTTTTCTTTTAGCTATTCTACAACTCTGTGAGATGTTAAAACTGATAACAATGCAAATAAATTTGTCAGTTGAAATGCAAATGAAATGTGCCAAGTGGAATACAACTGATTACTGCCTTGTGGATAAACTCAGTTTGCACTTATTTTTAAATTCATCTCAGCAATCTTTATTGCCTACGTTATGTGTGGTTCTTTGAATTTTCCTTTAAGCCAGTGGTATCATCTTACTGCTTCCTTTTTAAATTAATGAGTTATGTACAATCTTTGACACATGTTCATTTTATATTTGGATGTCATGATTTTACTTTTTAATAATTCTTACAACTGTATGAAATTGGTACTCTTATTATCACCAGCTTATAAAGAACCTGAGGCCTCAAGAAGGAAAGAAACCTTCCAAAAGCACACAGTGACCTAAAACTAGGATTGGGATGGAAAACTATTTGTCTTACCTGACCAAATTACCACCCTCATCCCCAATGCCTAGAGCCTGACTCTGAAGTTCTCCCTTCACCTCTCTGTTAAGTGAGAAGTCCCCCTCCTACATCACATAGTTTCACTGTCTATAATATTCCCACCATTGGCTGAGCCATCTGACCAAATAATCTCTATAAACCAGTAACAGGAAAGTAGTAACCAGAATTCATGTTCTGTAACTGGAATTGACAGACAGAGTCTCCATCTTTTCTGCATATCCTATCAGTCACCACCTATTGGGCATATGTAGGTGGAGGATGGCCATGGGACAGCACAAATGGACAGCATAGGTGACCTTTACTCTGTCTGCTAATAAACTACCACGATCCATCACCATAACCGGAAGCTCCATTTCTCTGATTCTAATAATGGCCCTGGGAGCATTAAAGGTATTGTCCACGATGGTGATGCCTAACTACTCACTTTCACATATCCCCAGTGCCATGGATTTAGGAGAGAAGTACTGTCAGCCTTACAAAGTGAAATCATGTAATAATGGTAATGTCCTAAAAGTATATAATACAGTGTGTTTTAAGCCTTTTCCTATCTATTATTATGAAATAGCCTTAGGAAATAGGCCAAATTTATAATAGCATTCTCATTTCACAGATGAAGAGATTAAGTTCCATACAGGTGAGGTGATTTACCCAAAGTCAGCCAGTAAAATATGGCAAAACTGGGATTCCTCTTCTTAATCCAGATGAGCTGTCTCTTCACTACCCCAGACTTTCCCCCTCTTTCTTCCCCCTCCCTCACACACACACACACACACAGTATTCACCTTTGCCCATGTCAGCAAGCCAGTACACCAGCTACCCCTCACCCCCACCCTGCAGCTCTAGGTCAATCCCTGCTCCTCCTCTGGGGCTTAATTTATATGTCCCTTCTTCTATCATCATGAACTAGACTGGACTTGTTCCCACGCTACCCTCCACTTCCCCTGAGAGAGCATCTGTCACACTACAATGTAATTGCCTCCTTATCTGTCTCCTAATAAACTGCCAGCTCTCTAAAGGCAGAATGTGGCACACTGAAGATGATCAATAAATGCCTGTCTGGTGTTGAAAAGAATCCAGATATTGCCTCAGAATAGACGCAAGATCAGGTTAGACCCAGGTTTTCCCTAGAAGTCAGATGTAAACCAACAGCTGGGCTCAGACCTGGCTGTTAGTGAAGCTGAGCCGGCAAGTCTTCTGAATTTCTAACAGGTTATGTTTTCTAAAAGAAACAAGAGAGTTCCCCCTCAGGGCCTGCATTTCCCTAGGTCCAAATGTATTCCCAAAGAGCAAATTAAGCTCTTCAGAAAACTGTTTTCCACATTGCAGCTACCCAAAGAGCCACTCATACCTTCAGGGAAGACACACGATAAACATTTTGTCCTCAGCTGTGTCACCAGTGAAACGGGATGAGTCAGGCCTCCTGACTTGGCTGGGAGAGAATATAAATTTGACCTGAATTCTCTCTTCTGCTTCTGATATCTGGCTTCTCTCTGACTATCTAAATCTCCCAGTCTTCAGTAAGAATAGCTATTAAAAATATTTATGAACTCTTCCTAGATACTAAGCACTGTTCTCAGCACTTGAGATTGCCAACTCATTTAGTCCTCACATCAATCGTATGGGGCAGGTACCATTATTATCCCCAGTTTACAAATGAGGAAACTGAGGTACAGAACAACTAAAAAAATCCTACCAAGGTCACACAGGTAGTAAGTAGTAGAACTGGGATTCAGTTCCAAGCAGTCTGGCCGTAATGACCTGAAGGACCAGTTCAGGCCCTACCAGTTCAAGACCCATGTTCTCCAAGAAGCCCACCTGACCACCCCAGGCCAGAGTTAAATCTTGCTTCTCCTCTAAAGTCCTACAGCAATTATTTATAGCACAATTTATTTGGCAATTAATTCCCCATCTGGTATTCTTGTATGGAAATCAAGGTCTAGAGATGGTGTCCCCTCTCCTTCCCTCAGGTTCAGATGAAGGTCTTCACCATGCATAGTATTCTATGCGTCACAAAGGGGATAGAGGGGTTAGAAAGTCAACGGAAGATGGGTCAGATATGCAAAAGGAGAGTTTAGCAGTTAAGAGGATACTTGTCACCCAGCAGAACAGGCTGGGAATATTCTTAAAGGAAAATATCTGCAAGATCATTCATCAAGTTAACTCTTGGAGAAGGCAGGGCTCTAATGTTTCTCATTGACTCAAAAAAGAAAAGAAAAAAAAAAAGTGCCATGTCCTCTATTAGACAGGACAGGAGCCCCGCAAGGAGGCAGTGCCACAAGAGGTTAAGCTCCAGGCTTCGGAGCCTGCTTCCTCATCTCAGTTGACAAATGCTTTGTAATTAATGATGTGGAGATGACAATCTCTATCCTATTAGGCCAATTCTTTTGCAGAAATCAATAGTCTGTCAGAGGAAATCCTTTTGGGCAGAGACTGTTTAATCATCTTCATTACCATCATCATTATCGTCATGATAGATAACATTTATTGAATTCTTATGTGCAAGGCACTGTATATGAATTATCACAGCTCATCCTCCCATCAGTAGAAAATTTTTACTAAATACTGGATGGCGCAGACTGATTCTTCGCATTCAACCAAGCTAGTGCCTGTCCTCAGATGGTTTAATTTAAGGTCCTCAGCAGAAGATCCACCGAAAATACAACAAAACCTCTGATATGAACAATAATGAAAAGCAAAGTTTCTACATAAATGGTGGTAGGATTTATTATGGCCCAAAGAGTGGGTGTGAATCCTTCCTCCACTACTCAGTAGCTCTGTGACTACAAGCAAGTTACTGGATCATTCTGAGTATTTCTCAAAACATAAAATAGAATAATAGAATATCTCACCAGAGCTGTGATGATCAAAGGATAAATGGCTGAGAGTACCTAACATAGTATACCCCCAGCATACTATGCCAAGGAGCTTATCATCTATGTTTTCTTCTGGGAGTTTTACAGTTTCAGGTCTTATGTTCAAGTCTTTAATCCATTTTGAGTTAATGTTTGTTTATGGTCTAATATAGGGGTCCAGTTTTATTCTTTGCCATCTGTCCAATTTTCCCAACATCATATATTGAAGAGGCTGTTCTTTCCCCCACTGTGTATCCCTTTCCCCCATTATGTATTTTCCCACTGTATATCCTTTGTCAGAAACTGGCCATATATGAGTGAGTTTATTTCTGGGGTCTCTCTTCTGTTCCACTGATCTGTGTGTCTGTTTTCATGCCAATACCATACTGTGTTAATTACTATAGCTTTGTAGCATACTTTAAAATCAGGGAGTGTGATGCCTCCAGCTTTGTTCTTCTTTCTCAAGTCTGCTTTGGCTATTCAGGGTCTTTTATGATTCCATACAAATTTTAGGTTTGTTCTATTTCTGTGAAAAGTGCCACTGGAATTATAATAGGGATTGCATTGACTCTGTAGATTGCTTTGGGTGGTATGGGCATTTTTAAAAATTAATTCTTCCAATACATGACCATGGAATATTTTTCCATTTATACGTATCTTCAATTTCTTTCACTAATGTCTTATAGTTATCAACATACAGGTCTTTCACTTTCTTGGTTAAATTTATTCCCAGGTATTTTATTCTTTCTGATGAAACTATAAACAGAATTGTTTTAGCTTCTCTGATAATGCATAGAAATGCAACAGATTTTTGTTCATCAATTCTGCATCCTGCAACTTTACTAAATTTGTTTATTCTAAGAGGTTTTTCATGGAGTCTTCGGGTTTTTCTATACATATCATCTGAAAATAGTGAAAACTTTACTTCTTCCTTTCCAATTTGTGATTCCTCTTATTGCTTTTTCTTGCCTAATTCCTCTGGATAGTATTTCCAGTACTAAATAACTTCCAACTTTTATTTTCCCTTGGACCTGCATTAGTTACTCAGTTCTTAAGCCTTTGGGGGAGGGGAGCAGGGGGAGGTAGAAAGTAGAAGAAAGAGATAGCTTTCTGATAATTATTCTTTCTCCTTGTGTTCCCAAATACTTGGTTTGGGCACATATGGCTGAAACTGAGTATGGTAGGTTCTGAAACTGTACCAGTTCTCTCTTAAGACAAATCCTGCCTGAATTCCAAGGCAAAGACAGGTCTTTTTAATTGTTCTCCCTTGAAGCATTTTCCCTTCCTCTTTGCCCAAATAAAACTCATGCTTGCAGGCCCAGTTAAAATTCTGTTTTTCATGGAATATTCCCTGACCAGCCCATTGTACCCTGACCAATACTTCTCTGAAAACCTGGTTCTTACTCATTTTGCCATTCAGCTCAAAGGTACTCAACTGGACCTTTAACATGACCTTGACAAATTTGCCTCCTACTGACATTTAACTCTCCAAGTGGGACCTTTCTTCACTGTTCTACTCTGCCTCTGACCACATATAGAGCTTACACTACCTGTATATCTTTATATCTTACTGTTAACCATTTTGGACAATGAATTTGTAGAGATGTCTGCTCCATCACTACCCTTGCCATCTATTTAAGTCATGAAAGCTTAGGGCTTTCTTGTCTAGTCTGTATGTGGTGGCACACCTAGGTGGCTGCACCCTGGGGAAAGAGGACCCTCCCCCATAACACACACACCCAGAGACCACAACCAAAGGGGAAGTTTCTGGCAGCTGAAAAGCTTTTGCCTCCAATTGCCTTCTAGTCTCCAGGGTGAGAATTATTCAGCTGGTTTGGGTGGACAACTAACTCTAAGTCAAGATAAAACTCCAGCCTTCTAGAGTGTGAAAAGCTAATAAATCCTTAGTGAATAAGATTTTCTAAATGGAACTTCTTTTATGAGGCAATTTGTGAACACTCTGGTTTTTTTCTACTGGAGCAGCAAACTGCAACTACAAAAATTAAGATGGTACATGGGGCTGGGAGTGCAGGGGCAGGAAAAATTAGGACTCAAATATGGTTCCAAACAGGACTTCCCAGTTTAGTGGAGTTCGTTCTCACTGTCCCTTGCTCACTAATCCAGGCTTCTTTTAGGGAAACACAATCCCAAGAAAGACAGAACCACCTGCACTCCAATGGATCAAGACAGCATGTCATCGTGCTAAAACCATGGGAGCGTGGCTATTATTAATCCTGCGGTTGGTTAACAACTTCAAGGTCTGTCCCCAAGAAAGATTCTCCCACTACTTGGATTGCCTGTAGAGTGTTGTGTGTGTGTGTATTTGGGACTAGGTTAGGGGAGCAGTGACAAGAAGACTTGTTGCTGTTTTTGTTGGTTCATTTTGGTGAATAAAATATAGGGCACTTTAATTCTTTGAGAATTCAAATTATTTAAAATGTTTTCAAATAACTCATCTGGCAATAGTTCTTTGTGCCAAAGTAGAAACAGACATGAGGAGGGGAGGGGCAGAAAGGAGTACAGACATGAGGCCAATAACATAGTGAGCTCAGAAGGAGCTGAATATTTCTGAGTCCCAGCTACTATCTATCTGGAAGTTTCCACAATGTAATTTCACAAGAGGAATATTTAAGAGTTGTATGCCATGTGGCTTACAAGGATTTTTCTCAGATAATCACGTTGCTATTACTCCCCCGTTACAGATGGGAAAACCAAGGCCAGGAAAAAAACACCTGCTCAACATTATACAATTTGAAATTTAAACAGAGATTCAAACCAAGGTCATCTCACCCCAGGGACAGAGTTCCTAACCCCTACGTGGTGCTGATTTCCACTGCAAGGAGCCAAGAGACCAAAGCATGGCAGTTCTAAAGGTGTCTCCTCAGAGCGGAGCTCCCACAAGGTGAAGTGTCTGCAGTGCAGAAGGCACTTGTTGGCAATGGACACATCCACTGGGATTTGCCAGCCCCAGGAGTCAGGCAGCCTGCACTCATCCTGCGGCCCTGCCCCCAAGAGCTGCATGAATTTGGCCCATTTTTATATCCAACTTCAACAGGACACAGTGATGCAACACACAAGGGGCTGAGAAAAGGCCAAGCCAATGCCATGATGGAGGACACGCTTTGGAGGTTCTTTAGTGAGTCAAAGTAATAACATCCCAGGGAGCCCCTTCCTGCTCCTAGAGGGCCCCTGGGCCCTTGCCATGTGCCTGTGGACTAGGGACTTGAGCTGATGCTGATCCAAGGGTTACACCCATCCCTAGGAGACTGCAGTTCTCAAGTGGACAAAGCCTTAGCCAAGGATTCTATCACCACAGGAAACATCAGGTGCCCTTTCCTCCACCCACTTATATCCCCTGCTCACCTGTGCCCTTTTGGACTACGGATGACACCTCCAAACCCCACTGCTTTGTGGCTGGTGGAGTGGGTACCCTCAGATCAACTGCTGTCAAGTCTCCTGTGTCTCCACTCAACAAAGTAGTCTATTTGAAGAATGACTGCCAGATTCAGACGGATCATGCACGGGATATTAGATATTGGGATATACTGCTGCAGTTTTGCAGAGAAGGCAATGGCACCCCACTCCAGTACTCTTGCCTGGAAAATCCCATGGACAGAGGAGCCTGGTAAGCTACAGTCCATGGGGTCGCTAAGAGTCAGACGACTGAGCGACTTCACTTTCACTTTTCCCTTTCATGCACTGGAGAAGGAAACGGCAACCCACTCCAGTGTTCTTGCCTGGAGAATCCCAGGGACGACGGAACCTGGTGGGCTGCCGTCTATAGGGTCGCACAGAGTCGGACACGACTGAAGCAACTTAGCAGCAGCAGCAGCAGCTGCAGTTTTGAAAGAAGGGCCATGGATATCAGGATATCAAAGGAAGTGGTACACAGAACTCCCAAGCAAACACTCATAAGGTAAGAATTTACAGGAATGAAGGCGAACCTAGTCCGTGATGTGTGGACCACATAACAAGATCAAGGATACAAAACTGAGTTAGAGAAGGATTTTAAGAGAAGCTGGAAGAGAGATTTCCTTGGAGAGAAGAGTTGTGAGCTATGACTCCCCACCCCATCCTGAGCTATTCAGAGATAGGGATGTGCTGCCTCTAACCTTTCATCTAGACAAGGGCCCCAAGGCAACCACTCAGAATGCTCTGAAGTGTGATTTCTGCCACTGGGGGTTGTTCAAGACTGGTGCGGGTCTCACTTCTAGGAAGATCACAAGGACTGTAGACTGAGTCCTGATTCCTGCCCAGGAAATGCAGAAGTCAAGAAGGTGATGCAGTCTTCTCTTTCCCACACAAGTCCTGTTTCCTCTACACACTGACTACAAATCAACACACTGGGAACACACCCGCAATCAGGTCCTCCCTGGCAACTAGAACTGCTTGATGGGAGCTGTGAAGGGCAGCTGCTTTAGGATGAGCCTGTACTCCCAAGGAATGTGGGAGCTCCCTGCGCTCTGTGAGCCACAAGCACACCACCCACAAAAACAAAAACAAACAAACAAAAAAACCCTGGTATGCAGTCATCATGGGCTGTAAGAGGTGGGTTTGTAAGGTTTGGGAGACCTCAACTGAAAGAGGTTGGAGGTACACACAGTGTCCAGGAGCTTAGGAAGGAGTCCCAAGGGAACACCTGTAATAGCAGGAAAGGGCCCAGCAGGGACACCCAGAAGAGCTTACCTAGAGTACTCAACACTGAAAGGCTTTCCTGGCCCGGAAAGACTGCAGGCATCCAGCCAATGAAAACCAGCTATCCCCTCCCCTCTCCTCACACCAATCCCTGGGGCACCAAAACAGCGACAGAGGGGGAGCAGAGGAAAAGCAGAAGGCAAGGTCCTCTTCCCACATGAGGACTTCTGGAGACAGGTCCAAGCTGTGGAGGTGGGGCAGGAGAGCACCTCGTGGTGGTCCAGTCAAGACTTAATAAATATTTGGGAGTGGATATGCTGATTCCTGAGTTGAGTTGTGTAACTGATAGAGTCCATGGGACTGTATTGCCTGAGGATGAGCACAAAAGCTAGGGAGCTTTCCAGAACAGTCCTTCAGGGGCTAAGAGCTCCCCACCGAGTCACATCTGAATGTGGGTGATGTGGTGTTCTCTTTCCCGCACAAGTCCTGCTTCCTCCACATGCTGGCTAGAAATCAGCACACTGGGAATACACCCACAATCAGATGCTCCCTAACAACCAGAACAAAACAGTCCAGTGGGTTCTCCTCTCCACTTCAAATAGGTGCCTAACAACCAGAACAAAATGGTCCAGTGGGTTCTCCTCTCCACTTCAAACAGGCACTTTTGTCCTTCATTATCTCCATACCCCCACCACAACCACCACCTGAAGGCAGCTTTCTGAAGAGCATTCACGGAGATGGTTGCCACCTGCAGCCAAGAGGGGGCCTGAGGACTTGAATCCCCCTAAACTGCTCTCAAACCCGTCCTTAGGTTCTGTAGGATATGATTTGGGGGTACCTCCCAGAAACCCTCCTGCTCCTAAAACTTCCCACCTCTCGTCTCTCTCATCAGCCTGCCTCACTGTAGAAATCTCATCATTTGTCATAGCCACATGTTCGAATTAAATATTCTGAGAAAGGTCAGGCATTTTATGTTCAACATTCACACATCATTGTGACTTTTCAACATTTTAACATATGACTATTATTTAACATTATCGCAAGTATCATGACTAAAACCAAGTAATTTTAACACTGACTATGCTTTTTAAAAAAATACACATGCCCTCCAGAACTTGTGATCATTCTATCTCAGATGGCTCACACACCCACCAAACCTCATCATCTAGGCTGAGACATGGTTAAAGAAACAAAAGTAAAGCTTAACACTGGTTTGTCAGACTGTAGTGGGAAATGGGAGCAGGCTTGCTGAAGATTGTACCAAAATAACGGGGTGTCACCAGGGAAAAGCGGTCTTAGGCCAAGGAGACGCAGGAGGCCAGTTGGGACCTTAGGGTTTAATTTTCTAACTCCTGCTACAGAACCATAATTTTTGTCAAGAAGATACAGAATGATATGTTTGGATTCAAGACTGCAAAATTTTGCCTCATAAAATAGCATTCCATCTATTATATAACTTATTGTTCATCTACAAAGGTGTTTTAGAAAACCAGCTGGAGATCAGAGCAGAGAGGAGGCAGCTTTGAAACCAGACAGTCCAGCACCTTTTAACAAGCTCCACGACCCTGGGCACATTCTTTAGCTCCTCTGGGACTCTCGTCTCATCAGTAAAAATGGGATAAAAATAGATACCCTGAACGTCTGCTGGGAAGCTTGGACCATCACTAGAAAATGGGTCAAGCACAGTGCATTGCACACACTAGGTGCCTGATGTCATTTTCAGCCGTTTGTATGAAGGATCACAGGAGCTCTATCTTCAGACTTGCATACCAGGAGAAACAAAAAGATGAGGGCTTAAGAACCCCATAAGAGAAAACATAAGGTGAGCAGGGGTTTTCCCCACAGGCATTGATAATGTTGTAGTCCTGCTGCCATCTGCCTGGGGTGTAGCAGACCCATGGGCATAGGTCAGACAGTGCCACACACACACACCCCACCACCACCCTCAGCAGGAGCTGCTTCACCTTTACTGTCTTGGGATCCTAGGAGAAAATCACCCTCAGAGAAACTGGGATAACCTCAGCCCCACCTCATCCAAGTCAACCCTGAAAGGAATAGGGTGTAGGGGAATCCCCAAGGGCTGGGTAGCTAAAAAGGAAAAAGTCATGCAGAAAGGAAATGGAAAAGCCCCCCAAAACTACCCTTGTCAGTTTCACACTCGTCCCCATCCCCACCACCAACCAGAGACATGCAGAATTAATTAGAGTCATACAAAGCCAGTCTTGTCACACTCCAGGCTAGGAGCTGACAGGCTGTTATCTGCACCAGCTGGCTCTTTGCTGGCACTAACAGGAAGGTGTCCTGCTATCTCCCCCTCTTCCTTATCAACAGCTCCAGGCAGCAGCTGTAGCAACCCCAGCAGAAGACTCCAGCCAGGCTTCTGATGAGCCCAGGCACTGCTGCAGCCTTCCTGTTTCTCGGGATGAGAGTCTCTCTCTCAAACTGCTTAGGGCTCTAGAAGTTAAGTCTCCTCCTTACTGGGGGTGGGGGGCACTGAGGAGATGCAAGGGAAGATGCGGCTGATGCCCCTTGGACTGAGCAGAGGAGTCACTTTCTAGTGTGGGGGGGGTCTTGTCTGTTGGGGGAAGCCGGTCCCATTATTCCAACCTAACAGGCCAAGTGTGGCCCCAAGGCTGCTTCTCAGCCTAGAGGCAAAACTCAGCCTCTCTCCTCAACCCCTGGTTCCCTGCCATTGCAGGGAGTCCCACCCCTCTCCCTTCTATGAGGAGAGACAATTCTACAAGTATCCCACCCCTGCCCTATGCCTGTCATTTTCAGCACCATAACAGACTTCTTATTTAAGGCAAGTTAGGCAGTTTTGTATTATTATTATAAAACCTTTCAACTCAGGTGTAATTATATACATTTTACATTTCAGAAGAGTGAAGGCTATAGATGTTAATTAACATGCCCCAAATCACAAGTTTAGTAACAATAAATGACGATTTTAACCAAGTTCCCTTGCCTGAAAAATCTGTGCTCTTTTACAAGAAACTATCCTCTAATACCAGGCTATAGACAGGAACGTAGGTGACCACGGCTCCCAAATCTAAGACAATTAGGTGACACCCGTTCCTCCCCCAACCCCGAGGAAAGCCTCTTTGAACTGAGGACAGCTCTAACCTTCTGGGCCACAGGTTAGGTCTCGCAGTATCTGGGGAAGTTGATCTGTTGATGCCTGGGACACAGATAAATAACCGACCAAAATGCTCCCCTTCTAAAGTACACAGCCATGGCTGAGAAACAAAGCCCAACCTGGGACCATATCTCACAGCCTACCTTGCACCCAGAGTGGCCAGACAGCTACTCTTGCTGACAGAACGTAAGCAGAAGCGATGTCCACCACACACGGACTGACGGTTTTAAGAAGTAAATGCACTATCTTCTCCGTTTCTTTCTCTTGCTCATGGTTAAAAGGAGAGGACGCCATGATGTGCAGGCGTGCCCAAACTTAGCTACACATTAGAATCACCTGACACTTCAAAAAAAACAAAGCCAACGTGAGGACCACATCAGAAACCAATTAAATCGGAATCTTTGGTGCGGCGGGGGTGGGGGGTGGAGCAGGTGGGAACCAAAAACCCTTTTGAAAGCTGCATAGGAAACAAAGATTGAGACCCACTGCACTAAGGGGATGGTGAAGCCACACGATGGAAGAAACCTGGGTCTCTCCACACTGTAAGGAGAAAACCCACCCACTGACAATAAACACATGTATGTATTTGACATGGATTTGATTGTTAGTGAGCGAGAAACTTCCAGTGTGTTTTAAGCTACTGATACTTGGGGGTTTTGTTTCTTACAGCCACCTGTATTACACTAGTAACTAATGTAGCCTGTTAAAATACAGACTTTTCTTTATTCCAAAGGAACTTAAGAAGCTCCTCACTGGTCCTACCTTCCATGGGGTTCAATCTCTGATAGCTGGAAACTAAAAGGCACCTCTCTGTATCCTGAGGCCCACATGATCAAGCTAAACTATGCTGAAACCAGAAACCTGCAACAGGACTCATTTCTAGAGCACAAATATTGCTTCTAATACCTTCTTGTTCATTATCTTGTTTCATCCTCATAAAAGCTCAAGGAGGAAAACCTACGTGATGTGATGATACCCTTTACAGATGGAGAAAGTGTGACCCAGAAAGGGAAACTGACTTACCTCATACTTACATGGCCACTGAGCAGCACAGCCAAGCCTAAACCTCAGTTATCTAACTTTTCCACCATACCCTGAACCCTCCTGATCTAGGAGGCAGTATGGTGAACTGGGTAAGAGCACGGCCACAGAATCTTACTGTCAGAGTCATGCTCAACTCTGCCACTTGCTAACTATGTGACCTTGGGCAAGTTACACAGCCCCTCTGAGCCTCAGCTACAAATTGGGAATAATCTAGTTATCGTAAGGAATTAAATGATGTAATTCCCATAGAGGTCACTTAGACTGGTTCCTGGTACACACAAAGCATCCATAGATAAATACCTATATTACTGGTCTGTGTAACTCTCACATCAACCCTATGATACAGGCACCACCAGCATTTTGGTAATGCAGAAAATAAGACTTAGAGAAGTAAAAGAAGGTATCTAAGGTCACACAGATGAGAACCAGCAAAGCCAGATTCAAATAAAGCCCGTTCAATGCCAAAGTCCAGGCTATTAACCACTATGACTTATGCAAAGACATAAGTGTGCTCTCTCACAGAGCAGCTGAAGGGGCTCTAGGAAGAATCCCCTACTCAAACTATCTCCCCGTGAGCCAGCACAGTTGCTATTAGCCCCTCAAGATAAGACATCTCACTCTAAGTTCCTTCTACAAAATAGGAACCCCTCCAATCAACTCATATACAGATGGCTAGCTGAAAGGATCACAAGAAAATGGAACTCTGGGGTTACTGACTTTGTCCTGAGTTTTATTTTGTTGGGGGGTTGGATTGGAAACCAAGGCATCATCTAAGGAGAGCTTGCTTGGATAGGAGCTATACTGAGCTGGTAAAAAGAAGCCTCAACAGGGAGACGTGGTTACAGAAGGGGAATTTTCCACAAGGTCACTGCAGTTTAGGGGTGCCACATTTTTGTATGACCTGGAGCAGAAAGAAAAGGAGGTGGACATGGTGAGGAGTTAGTACTATTGGACACCATGTGGGCAGATTCAGTGCAAATGTGGCTGAGTGTTAAGATTTATCAGCAGTGTTTAAAATCTCTGTTTCTTAGCTTATCCTAGAAAATCATTCCATAAATGTGGGAGATTATACGTGGATGGGTGGGTGCATAAGTTAATGGAAGGACAGAGAAATGGATGGATGGGGAGGTAAACAGACATGGATGGATCGATGAATGGATGGAATGGGTGGATCTCTATGCCACATATATTCATTCTTTGTTTGCAGACAGAAGTACTTTTAAACAGTGCTCACTAGGAATTGGTGTATAGCATTGGAAATGGTACCATAACTAAATTAGTTTTCTATGTCACTGAAGCATATTTATACTAACCCATAGAGTCCATAGGACTTCCCTCATGACTCAGATGGTAAAGAGTCTGCAGGAGACCTGGGTTCAATCCCTAGGTCGGGAAGATCCCCTGGAAAAGGAAATGGCAACCCACTCTAGTATTCTTGCCTAGAGAATTCCATGGATAGAGGAGCTTGGTGGGCTACAGTCCATGGAGTCACAGAGTCGAACATGACTGAGTGAGTTTCACACACAGTCCATAGGGTCACAAAGAGTCAGACTGAGTGACTAACAGTTTACTTCATCAGCCCCACATAAGGACTTAATAGTTTTCCATCATCACATTCATCAGCTATTCTTTTATCCTCTCTGCACTCTCTCCCTTAGATATCTAATTTTATCCCATGCAAAGTACTACCTACTAGAAAAGAACTCCAGCAACTCTGCCCCAAGCCCTGACCTCTGTCCTGATCTCCCATCCTCTCTCTAGCTGCCTGCTCTGTATGTTCATCTGGACATCCCCATATCACTTCAACATAATGACAACTCTTCTTGAACTGCCTTATCTATCTCTTCTGTTTCTAAAGATATAATGTCTCCATTCTCCAAAGTTTTAGTAATAAACTTCAAATCAGTTATTATTTCCTTCCCTCCATATGTGATCAATCACCACGTTATTTTATCTTACGACGACAAAGGCCTTTTGAAAATGTTCCCAGCCTCTGATTTTACCTCTCTACAATCAGTGCCATGCACATATTTATTCATTCATTTATTCATTAATCCTACTCAAAGTATTCATGTCTCTATACTCTCAATGCTGAGCTCTGCACTAGGGATTTAAAGATGAATAAAACACAGTCACTGACCTGAAGGATCTCAGTATCTCTCTAAATACTTCATAAAGTAATGTGTTGACTGCGTCTGTCACCTCCTCAAACAATTTTTGGCAGCACCTTATTGTCAGGAATCCATAATCATTGCCCGAAACCTGTCTTGGACTTGGCCTTGGAGGCTGGTTTTTAGTGCAAATTCAATTTGGCGCTCACAGAATAATTACTGTGAGTTGTAAACAGCCATATCACAGCCTGGGCCCATGCCCCACACCTACACTCAGAATTATGATGCTGAGACTTGGGATGCTGACTTGAAGCTCAGAGAAATAGCATAATTGGCTAAAATTAAAATATTGGTGATAAATCAGAGAGTCACCCAGGGCTAGGAAGGTTCATGCTGATAGAGCAAAAAAAAAAAAAAGAATACTAATAATAATAGTAAAAAGAGTCTCCTGGAATATAAGAAATCCAGAAGCTCAACCCCAAGTTAGCAGTTCTGGCACTTCTGAACCAGGCAGGGTGTGGACCCTAAGAATATCACATTGGTTCCTAGGGTGACCTCTGTGATCCATCTGCCTTAGCATTCCCTCCCATAGGGGTCCCAAAGGAAAGCTGTCAACAAAAACCTTATCAATGAACTTGAGAAAAGAAGAACAGGGACTTTCCCGGTAGTCCAGTGGTTAAGACTTCACCTTCCAACGCAGGAGACATGGGTGCGATCTCTGGTTGGGGAGTTAAGATCCCATATGCCTCTCAGCCAAAAAACCAAAACATAAAACAGAAGAAATATTGTAAAAAAAAAAAAAAAATTCAATAAAGACTTTCAAAATGGTCCTCATTAAACAAAAAAAAAAGAAAGAAAGAAAACTCTAAAAACAGAAGAACAGGAGGACCAAAAAGGAAGAGACCAAAGAAAGTTGACCCAGTACAAAGCCTCAGTAAACTAGAGAGGTAAAGGGGATCTTTTCAGATCAAGGAGAATATCCAGTCTCTAGGAAAAGTGCTCTCTCCCTATCATTCTGAAATTCAAATCTCAGAAATCTTAAGACTTAAGAAGGAGGGAAAACCACTTTGGGCATGAAATTCTCTTAGGGCTGTAGCTGAGGCTATCCACAAGAAGGAGGGGGCTTCCCTGGTGGCTCAGTGGTAAAGAATTCGCCTGCCAATGCAGGAGACATGGGTTTGATCCCTGGGTTGGGAAGATCCCCTGGAGAAGGAAATGGTAACCCACTCCAGGATTCTTGCCTGGGAAATCCCATGGACAGAGGAGCCTGGCAGGCTACAGTCCATGGGGTCACAAAAGAGTCAGACGTGACTTAGAGACTAAACAACAGGAAGGAGGAAGCAAACCGGGTAAGGGACCAAATGCAACAAATAGAAAGCTAGATGAGCATCATAGGCTTGGTATCCCTTCCTGAATGGAGCACAGTTCCCAGGCCCAGATGGGCCATCTTCGATGAATTCATAACAGAGATATAGAGTGTAAGAACTAGAAAAGACCTTTGCTTTATATCTGAGGAGGCCGAAGCTGACAGATATTGATGGAAGAGGACAGTAGCTTCATCCTGATTGGCTGCCAGAGGCTCCAGGAACAGTCTTTCACTTTTTCCCACCCTACATGATCTCCCAAACAGAGACTGATCTAAGAGAATAATTTGCTTAATCTTCTTTAAAATTCAAATATAGACAAAAAGTTTAAGGGTTCTTGGCCCTTTATCTCTAAGGATAGTTTTACTCTAATCAGATGTTACTAAATGTTAAACTCCTAATCCTGGGAGAGAAAGGGGATGCAAGTGAGAGTCCCTCCTGGGTACTGAGGAGGGAAATAGATAGAAATAGAGATGGACAAGTGGACAGGGGCCCAAGACTCTGGATTTTAGAGCAATATGTGAATCTGGTGCTGTCACCTGCTTGAGTGCTTGATCTCCACGTTGGTCCCTGACTCTTTTTGTCCAGATTTCTCTTTTGAAGTCAAGACTTGCCTATCTTGCAGGACTGTTAAAAGAATTAACTGAGACAAGATCTCTGGCACAGGTGTTGGTTCTCTTCCATTCTTTCCCTACTCAATTTGACCTTCCCTCCAGCCAGTGAACATTATATCTCCCCTACATAATGCTGACCACCTTGTTGTCCATCTAATGTCAATGGGCCCTGCCAGTGACAGTGAAGATGTTAGATTTAAATTTGCATTTCCTTCCCAGCAACAACTTCTCTCTTGGGCAATAAGAAGAAGGGGTGGGGAGTAGGGAGTGGGGGAGAAGCCTAAGGCTTGGTATCATCTGTTAAGTGGGTAATGGAACAATGATGGAGTATTCCATGGCCAACAGGTTACCACTTTGACTGGTCCCTCTGCCTCCACCCAGTCCTTCTAGCCTGGAAAGTGCCTTGATCACCAGCCAGGAAACCTGAGTTCTGGTCCAGGCACAGCTTGCTAAGCAATCCTCAGCATCCTATTTATTGTCTGAGAAGTGCATTTCCCAATGTGTACAATGGAGACAGTAATACATCCCCATCCTCCATAGGGTCCACCACACAGGCACTCACAGAGGTTACACCAGACAACAGATTTTAAAGCTAAAAATGCTTTATAAGGCTAAGACTTTATAAACGTTATTTTATTCGGATGGCTGGAGGGAAGAAATGAAAATAATTTAGAACCAGGATACTGACTTCAAGAGGCATCTGCCCTTATGAGCCCGAAGGAAGAAAGGAAGGATGGGTTGGGGCAAATTCCACCCCATGTCCTGAAAAAATGCTGTATCTCCATGTGCCTGGAAGAGTCGGGAAGATCAGAGGAAATGTGTATATTTACCAGCTAACCAAAGAGAAAAATGCCACCATAAAACCGAGGGGGAGGGATGACATAATAAAACAGTATAGAGTGTCCTATAACCACGGAAACAATAACAACGCTAAAACAGAAATAGCTTATTAAGTTAAAACAACAGTAAATCTGTCAGAACACCCATAGAAACTCTCATCTCAAGATAGTAAAAACCCTCTTCCAGGCCTATTGTCTTATACTTTCATTAAACTACAGTTTTATAAGGTAAAATATTGCCAATTCTTGCTCAATTCCCAGAATAAAATCTAGTTAAACTCTTCATTTGGGAGATACATCTTCTGCAAGTGACAGATCCTTAAGGGACAGTTCCTGAAGCCTGATGACTGCAGAGACAGAGAACCAAGGCACAGGGGGGTTGCCCAGCAGTTTGGATTTGGGACCCTGCCCTGCTGTCCAGGCTACTCTCTTACCAGAACTGCTGGCCCCTTCTAACCAAGGAAGAGTAGAACAAGGAAGCTGATGTTACCTTTTCTATAGCTAAGAGGGTTCGGATCTCAGGGGAAGCTGAAGTTCAAAGCAGCCAGCTCCATTCCCTCTTTAGCAAACTAGGTCTACAGTCCCTGCAAATCCCCACGTCCACCACTACCATATACACTAAGCAGCATATAACCAAGGAGTTCAGAATGTTCAACTGAACTGAGGGCTTCCCTGGGGGCTCAGATGGTAAATAATCAGCCTGAAAGGCAGGAGACCTGTGTCTGATCCCTGGCTAGGGAAGATCCCCTAGAGAAGGGAATGGCAACCCACTAATGGCAATCCAATATTCTTGCCTGGAAAATTCCACGGACAGAGGAGCCTTGGTCAAATCCCCATGTCGACCCAGCACCATATATAAAAAGCAGCATGTAACCAAGGAGTTCAGTATGCTGCTGCTGGTTAAGCTTGGATTCTGAACCACTTACCTGATCCTATCCCCGGACTGAGTGAACTCAATTCTCCTTGCCTCTAAAGGGATTGCTTATTTGTTGTCTCTTCCTAGCATGCTACTGGTGGTAATTTGTGGTTTTCCCATACCCCAAGGTTCTTGTTCCAGAATGCCTGTCTCTTTGGAAGGAAGGATGGAAGGAAGGATGGGTTGGGGCGAACCTCTCTGGCCATTGCAACCCCAGGAGCCTCTGCCTCCTGAGAAACTGGGCCTCCCCATAGCAAGATTGCCAAGTCTAATGGGCAGGAGCCGGACATCAGTATCTGCACAACAGAGAATGAGGAGTGAGGGGAGTGGCCAGGGATTGGGATACTGGGAGGGATCTCAGTGCCACCTGCTGCCCCAGGCCCTCAGGGCAATAGAGAGCTAGGTACTTGGTAAGTTAACAGAAAAGAGCCCACTTTGCATAAAGTTATCCAAGTGACTGCTGGGTTATGACAGCCTGAATTTTTTTACTGGTATCTAATGGACAGAGTCTTAGGAATGTATTCTTGTTTTCAGTGCCACCCACATACCCAGTTTCATAAGCTAAATTATTTCTACTACTTGAGAACTGCCAAGGACGAGCTTAAGTGCTTGATATAGCCACATTACATCATATTTCACACTGCTTAGCACCCCACACAGCAGCCACCACCCCTCTTCCTTGTATCCAAAGCCTAGCCCCAACTTCTTCCTCCCCAGCCTCCTACCTCCCCCATACACAAACCAAATGTTCTCTTCCTGGCCCATCCCCCCACCACCGCAGGCCCAGCTCAAGCCTGAATTACCCTTGCCTGAATCGACCTTGCCTACAGAGCAAGCTTCTCTTGTCCTTCACAGCCTGATCAGATCTCACCTCTTCCTTGGAGCCCCCCCACCCCCGGCACCTCCACGTTCAGAGCAATCTCTCTCACCTTTGATATATCCAGACACTTCACTTCTAGCCTCATTAGAGCACATATCCTTGTCTACCTAATACAGCCACACAGATGATCAAACTACCATGTGTCAAATAGATAGCTAGTGAGAACCTGCTATAAAGTACAGAAAACTCAGCTTGGTGCTCTGTGATGACCTAGATAGGAGGGATGGGGTGGGGGCGTGGGGAGGGAGGTCCAAGAGGGGGGAGATACATGTGTAGATACAGCTGATTCACTTCATTGTACAGCAGAAACTAACAGAACATTGCAAAGCAATTATACTCCAATTAAAAAAAAAAGAAAGTAACTGGTGTGAACATTGCTTTCCCTCCATCCCCAACTGCACAAAGTAGCCAACATTGCTTTTTTTCAACATCCAAGTTCATCTTTACATGCATACATGCACATATGTGCACACAGACACACAGAATTTATCTTTCAAACCCATTGAGGAAGACAGCTGGGGCTGCTAAAAAGGAGTCATGGATTTGAGCACTGGAAGGGAAGAGAAACAAGCCACCAACTTGAGGAGAGTGAAGTTTCCTCTGAGACAGGTGGCAAGGTGAGATGCCAGGGCCTCAGTTAGAGGCAGTGGCCTGGGTGGGTGGGGCTAGGAAATGGGTCTGGGGGTACTGGGTGGATGGCTGCAGTCACTGGGGGGAGGTACCAGGGGTTTATCTCTGTGACTGTCCCAGGGCATCAGGACTGGGATACCAGCAGAGAGACAGGATCACTCTTGACAGGGCCACTGTGAAGGCAAAAGGACAAAGGTAAAGATGGGTAAACCATGGTCCAAGGATCTGATCCTCCCTGGTTTGGGGTACTACGTAAGCCCAGGACTCATCTATGATCTCATAGAGTAGGGAGGGAACCTCAACAATGACTGAGATTTAATTTTACCAAACAGGCAGGCAGAGACTCAGAGCAGATAAATTTTGATCTAGAAAAGTAAAGGATTATGACATGGATTGTATTAAACATTCATACCTGCCACGCTTGTGTGAAATCACTGAGGGGGACAAGCTTGCTTTCCCCACTGGATTAGAAACCCTTGAAATCAGGGGTCTTTTTTTCCTCATCCCAGCTTTCCCCACCCTACCCCAAGCTTTCCTAGTGAAAATTATTGAAAGCAGTCCCTAAGGTTGCAAAATAAAACTCACGGAAATGATGCCATTTCACTGGCAGTTTGCAATCCACAACCGTAAAAGGCGAGTGGCTGGGTCATCTTTCCATAAATTCCCAATTCTGCTGGAAAGGCAGACAAAGGCAGCTGGGGAGCCAGGCCATGGCTTTGTTTTTGCAACTCTTTCCATCGAAGTGCCCTTTATATATGCAGCCCGGGTGGAATGCATCATAAAAGGTGACATTTTATCACAGCAGTTTGTAAATTTTACAGAAGCAGTCTCCCTGTAAATCACCCAGCTTATTCCCTGGCTGACTTTATTACAGCAAATCCAGTCATGGATAAACTGTATGCCAGTTTACTTGAAATTTATCTTTTTTATTCAAGCTGAACAGAGTCCTTTTAATATTCTTCTCTCTTCTAATGATAAGGCATAATGATAACCTTATTTCCTATTCAGACAGCTTTAAGAACTCTCATTTCTCTGAAAATGCAGCTCCTATTCAGGGCCTCTTTTCTCCCAGAGCCATTTAGAATTCATCTGTTGAGTCAGAAAACGTGGGCACCTCCCTGCGCCAAGTCTTTTGAGTCCCTGGAACTTAACTTATTTTATTCCTCACTTTCCCATAGTGTGCCTGCTTTCTTGGGCCCAGGGCTTTTCCCTCCTAAGCAGCTGCACTGAGACCCATACATTTAGGGCTAACACAGCTACATGGAATTGTCTACCCATCCTCCTGTTGTTCCCTGTGAATTTAAGGTTCTTGAATGCAAGGAGATAAAACCAGTCAGTCCTAAAGTAAATCAACCCTGAATATTCATTGAACTGATGGTAAAGCTGAAGCTCCAATACTTTGGTCCCCTGATATTAAGAGCCAACTCATTGAAGAAAGACTGAAGGCAAAAGGACAAGGGGAAGGCAGAGGATGAGATGATTGGATGGCATCACTGACTCAATGGACATAATTTGAGTAAACTCCGGGAGATAGTGAAGGATAGGGAGGGCCTGGCGTGCTGCAGTCCATGGGGTCACAGAGAGTCAGACACAACTTACGTGACTGAACACCAACTTCCTCACAAAAGAATCTGGAGATGAAGCAGAGAGGTTAAGAAAGTAAAGTTAGAGTTTATCTAAGCAAGGATACACTCTCAGGGCGAGTGGGCAGACAGGTGAGGAGCTGCCACCCTGGGTTTCTCTGGCAAGCCAGTTATGAGGGGCATACAAATAAAGGGGTGGAACATTCACTGAGAAAGGAGGAGTTTGGGGGTTGTCTTCCCTGATTTTCATCCCAGCTCCATCTTCCCAAGAGGAGGAGGGACTTTTGTACTTATTTAGCTTAGATCAGAAGTGTCATAGCATCAGTGCAAAAGGAGTATTTCTCATCTGTAAGGCTGATTTTATTGTACTGAGAGCATAATGAGCAATAGGTTACATTCAGAGACAGGCGATTCCTGTCTTTCCCCACCTTTCTTTGTCTGCTACCGGGACACTTATGCAAAATGTGTGGTTTCCTGTCAATCTGGAGGTTTCTGCTTTCCCTTGGCTGTCCATGGAGTCTGCTGTTTATAAGATGCCTGATTTCCTACCACCTGGCCCCTGGTCCCATTTCTCTGCTCATACTTCTCCACCTGCCTGCAGTAACACTGCAATGTCTGCCTCATGTGGCTATTGAGCACTTGAAATGTGGCTGGTCCAAAGCCAGGTGAGCATCAGCTCTAAAAACATCAAAGATTCAGTACAGGAAAAAAACAAAAAATGTAAAATACCTCATTAATCATTTTTATATTGCTTACATGTTGAGATAATAATAGTTTGGCTGTATTAGGTTAAATAAAACACATCAAAATGAATTTCACCTACTTCTTTTTACCTTTTTCATGTGACTACTCAAAAACTTAAAATGACATTTGTGGTTCACATCATATTGCTATCAGACTGTGCTGTTCTCAGCACATCCTCTCTCCTTGCTCGACAACATCTCGTTGTCTCCAAGAAGGTGAAAATGAGTCCCCCTGAAACCGAGTTCCCCTGCTGAGTTTATGATTAACCTCTCTATCCAAAATTTTATTCCCTTTCTTGTTACCTCTGACCTCAATACTGTTTTAACTGAATAATAATCAGAGTCAGAGGACTAAAATTGGTACTGTCGATAACATTATGCTTATTATGCTATATTATAAGCTATACAATACATGCTATATTATAACATTATGCTATATTAACACACAGACTCAGATTGTTTCTCCAGGGTAGGATGAGCTAACAGACCCCCTAGATCATGGGCCACCAGACTAGAAACTTGTAAACCACAGGCATTCTGACACATGAAAATGATTAATCCCAGCCTCTTTGTTCCTCCTTTATAAAAACCCCTCACTCAAAGACCAAGCTTAAAGTGGAGATCTCACCACTCAGCAGGTAATTGCTAATTTTGTCATCCCAAGTCCACAGCTTCCTCCATATAAACTCCAAGGTCCACGGGAACAGGGAGAGAACTGAGTGAGTTGAATTCTCATTAGTGCCTTTGATAGTTCCTAGAGCACAATAAGGTGCTCAGAGAATGGACACGGGAACAGATGCAGGAGAGACACTTCCTGAACCTCACTGGTGTGGGGCCAAGGCCTAGAAGCCAGGAACACAGCTATGTACTAGCTTACAATCTGGAAAGGAAGGTCCCTATCCTGACTATCATCATATTCTCTGTGGAACCTAACTGAATGCTGCAAACAAAGAAGTATTTGAGTAATTGTCTGCTGAACTGACTGAGGTCATACTGCTCCAGGGGAATCCAACCTCAGGTGAAGGGTTTCCTCAGGCTGAAGACCCAAGCCACTCCAGAATTAGGCTCACAGGGCAGCAGCCACCACCACGGATTTATTCCTTGACTAATACTACCACAGCTTTCTCTCTTCTCTACACTATTACGCCTACCTTCACCCCAGCTGTCTTCCCAGAACAATGCTTTGATCATACCCCTACCTCATTCAAGAGTCTACCGTGACTCCCTGTTGCCACAGGACAGTGTCTGACTTCTTCTCTGTGTCAGTTTACCACCCCAGCCTCGTCCTGCATTTTTCAGTATGTGTTCCTTCCAGTTAGTCTCCTGCCTGTTCTAGAAATAGGCCAGGATGTGTGTCCAGCATGACCGGTCTTCCTATGTTAGCTTCCTCCTCCTTCTTCAATCTCTGCCCATGTGGGACTTCTGCCTGTGCCAAGAATCTCAGTTAAAACTGCACCAGCTCTTCTATGAAACCTTCTCAGCTTCCCAATCCATTCCCATCTTCCCATCCCCGAACACCTACCATCCCACCTGGAATCCCTATTGACTTCAGCGTATTGACATCATGTTGCCACAGCCAGATGGAACATCACTCGTCTGCGGGAAATGTAGCTCATAAATTCTTGCAGCATGCTAGACATGTCATGATGCTGAGTGAGTTTAGGCAAAATTGAATTAAACCAGTTAAAATATTACTCACTCCCCAAATGACAATATCTAGTATCTTCACATGACTGGTGGGGAGGGAGGTGAGCTCTGGGTGTGAACACCAGTCGTGGCTTTTCCTACAACGCTCTGGAGGGGACAAACTGACTTCTGCCTGAAGAGGGAAACAAGCAAGGCTGAACGAGGAGCCACTCCAGAGGGCCTTTGGTGACTGTGATTCTGAGGCCACTCTGAGCCTTCTCAAGGACCACAGCAACCCTACTGGAGTCTTTGGAACTTAAACCGATAAGGAGCCAAATTAATTACCTACCATGACCCCTCATATTATAGACGTGAAAACAGAGGCCAAGGGCAGGGGAAAAGACCCTGCCTGAGGGCCCAGGATTAAGTGGTGCTAGGGATCAACCTTGACTCCCAACCTGGAAGGAGGCTTTCCCCTTCTACACACAAGGGTCCTGAAGACTGGTCAAGGAGCCAGATGTATCAGTACCACCAGGAGCTCTTATAAAAAGACAGAGTCATGTCCAATTCTTGTGACCCCATGGACTGTAGCCTACCAGGCTTCTCTGTCCATGGGATTTCCCAGGCAAGAATACTGGAATGGGTTGCCTTTTCCTCCCCTATGGGATATTCCTGACCCAGGGATTGAACCTGCATCTCCTGTGTCTCCTGCATTGGCAGCTGGATTGGAAGACAGAGAATGGGGTCCCCAACTATAGAGATTTAGAATCACTAGAATCGAGTGAGGCTGGGAATCAGTATTTTTCTAAAGTTCCCCAAGTGACTGTGACACTTTGCTAAGTCTGAGAGTCACTGAGCTCACGTGTTCCTACAGGGCCTTCCTGGGACTAATGGCCCAGGAGTCCTGTACTTTTAAGGACCCCCTGCTATGTGAAGGGAGTACCAGAAAATGAGGGTTGAAACAACACTGTCCATGGCTTATGGG
Source organism: Giraffa tippelskirchi (assembly GCF_054371585.1). Classification (NCBI taxonomy): domain Eukaryota; kingdom Metazoa; phylum Chordata; class Mammalia; order Artiodactyla; family Giraffidae; genus Giraffa; species Giraffa tippelskirchi. Next base: position 71,255,975 of record NC_137278.1, read on the forward strand.
CCAGACTTTACCCCCAAGACCACACAAAGACCTCAGGTGTGGTCGGAGAAGGTAGCGCTGGGGCAGGGAGGGGAGGGTGAGGAGGTCAGCAGAACAGCAGCACCTCTGCGCAGCCCCATGAGGTTACTTCCTGGTATTCACTTCCCAGCTATATATGCCATGTGATGAAAAGCAAAATAACCCAATCAGGAGAGCAATAAATAAACATTAGGAAAAAAATGTTAAAAGCTATTAGGTTCTGCAGCAATCCTATTACTGGGCATATATATGGACAAAGCCACAATTCACAAAGATACCTGCACCCCTATGTCCATAGCAGCACTATTCACAATAGCCAAGACATGGAAACAACCTACAGGGAGATAACAGATGAAGGGATAAAGAAGATGTGATATATATATATATATACTAGAATACTACTCAGTCATAAAAAAGAACAAAACAATGCCATTTGCAATAACATGGATACAATGAGAGATTATCATACTATGCAAAGTAAGTCAGAAAGAAAAAAACATACCATATTATATCACTTACATGTGGAATCTAAAATACGACACACAGGAACCTATCTACGGAAAAGATACAGAATCACAGATACAGAGAACAGACTGTGATTGCCAGCAGGGAGGGGTTTGGGGCCGGGATGGGGTGGTAGGTTGGGGTTAACAGATACAAGCGTTTATATATAGAATTGATAAACAACAAGGTCCTACTGTGTAGCACAGGGAACTGTATTCAATATCCTATATTCAGTATCAATGATAAATCATAATGGAAAATAACATAAAATATATGCATATTTTTTTATATCAACTCTTGGCGACCCCATGGAACTGTAGTCTGTAGCCCACCAGACTCCCCAGTCCATGTAGTTCTCCAGGGAAGAATACTGGAGTGGACAGTCATTCCCTTCTCCAGGGGATCTTCCCGACCAAGGGATCAAACTTGGGTCTCCTGCATTGCAGACAAATTCTTTACCATCTGAGCCACTAAGGAAGCCCATATATACATATATGGGCCACACACACACTGAATCACTTTGCTGTATAGCAGTAATTAACATAACATTGTAAATCAACTATACTTCAATTAATAAAATATTAATTAAACTTAATTAAAGCTTTAGGTTTGGAAATTAAAGAGGATTACACAGTCTAGGGCTTCTCTGATGGCTCAGAAGGTAAAGTCTCAATGCGGGAGACCGGGGTTTGATCACTGGGTCAGGAAGATCCCTTGGAGAAGGAAATGGCAACCCACTCCAGTTCTCTTACGTAGAAAATTCCCATGGATGGAGGAGGCTGACAGTCTACAGTCCATGGGGTCCCAAAGAGTCGGACACAACTGAGCAACTTCCCTTTGTTTCTTTCTTTCACACAGTCTAGCTAATTTAGAGAAAGTTACAAAGCAAGTGGAAGTGGGACAAAGGAAGTGAAGAACTCTGTGACCTTTCCAACACGCTTTTGTATACAAAGTACCTTATCTTTCAAAGGTTTATGGTCAACTGGACCCCAACTGACCACACACCCCGCCTGCCTGCTTCACAGCACACCTCAACTGAGAACACTGAATGGCTATTCAGGGCCTGTGGCCTTCCAGGGTGTTATTTCCACATATCAGCCAACAGGTCTGAGATATACTGACCTTAGTATGGTAGACAAACTCAGGATTTGGAATGAGAAGGAATGAGTGTGAATTCTAGCTCTTTTGCTTATTATCAGGAAGATTAATCCTTTCTAGAAAGATAAATCCTTTTAGTTTTCTTAGCTATAAGGCAGAAAAGAAAAAAAAAAATCCTGCCTCTGATATAATATGCTCAGAAATATCAGTCTCTTCTCTGTATTCTTTTTCTAGGTAAATAGCATCTCCAGAAATTCACATGAATGTGCACACATACTCTGATCACTAAAATTTATCTAAAACATTTCCTCTTTAAGCATGATCCATGGGCCAGCATCAGTATAACTCGAGAGCCTTTTAGAAATACAAATTCCCAGGTCCTTCCTGAGACCTACTAAATAAGGTTCCTCAAGTGTTTCTCATGCATGTTAAGCTTTGAGAAGCCTTTCTCTAGAAGGCTGGTTGGAGCTGGAAGTGGGACATAGCTGAAGAGGCTGGGAGCACATTTTAACCCTAAATTTAGGGGATCAGAAGACAATCCCGACCTTGGCTTTCTCAGCAAACTGCTTTTAATCTAAGGGGCCTCTGAAGGCCTGGGATATGGGTACTCGGCTAACCAGGCCACAGACCAATGTGATCCATGCTGTTCCCAACTGAATTCTGACCTTAAAATAGGTGAGCTCTGGAGGTGATAATCTCCTTGCAAAAAAATCAGGTCACAGTCTTCCTTCTGTTACAATGAATGTCAGGTTTTAGGATTAGCTCAGATAGGAAGATGTGCCTATCCTACAACTGGAAAGAATGAGTGCCTGACTGGTGATGCACCTTAATAAACTAGCTCTTGAATTATGGGAAGGAGTTAAGAAAGATAGGCAGGAAATGAGGGGAGGTACTCCCAAAGCAGGGGAAAGTGAAAATGAAGGCCATGAGAAGACTATGTAGAAAGGAAAAGCCAGCACCGAGAAGACAGTTATGTCCAAGAAGAGGATTGGAGAGGGGGAGTTGTAGAAGGCAGAGAAAGGCCTTGAATGCCAAGCTCAGAAGCTTAAATTTTATTCTTAGTTCACCAGGAACCTCAAGTTAATGTGCATTTATTTTCTGATTACTCTGTTTATGGGAAAGATTTTGTCTACATATATGATAAGAGATAATTCTCCATGAGTCTGATGTTTATGCACATCTCAAACTATCTCTTCCCGAATATTTGAATAGCAAACAACTTTGGAAACTAGACATAGTGCCTCTCTCCAGGTCAGAGGAAGGATTTGTTTCCTGTCCAACATAGTGAAGCTTAAAAACCCCTCCCCAGAGATATTCCAGGGTAGTAATGGTAAAGACATCTCCTTTCCAGCCTGGAGAAGATTGCCTTGCTAAATAAAGGTTGAAAATATAGGCACAATAAAGGACAGATATGGTAAGGACCTAGCAGAAGCAGAGGAGATTAAGAAGAGGTGGCAAGAATACACAGAAGAACTGTATTAAAAGTTCTTAATGACCTGGATAACCATGATGGTGTGATTACTCACCTAGAGCTGGACGTCCTGGAGTGTGAGGTCAAGTGGGCCTTAGGAAGCATCACAACAAACAAGGTTAGTGGAGGTGATGGAATTTCAGCTGAGCTATTTAAAATCCTAAAAAATGATGTTGGTAGAGTGCTGCACTCAATATGTCATCAAATTGGGAATACTCAGCAATAGCCACAGGATGAGAAAAAAGTCAGTTTTCATTCCAATCCCCAAGAAAGGCAATGCCAAAGAATGTTCAAACTACTGTACAATTGTGCTCATTTCACACACTAGCAAAGGATTGCTCAAAATTCTTCAAGCTAGGCTTCAATAGTATGTAAACCAAGAACTTGGAGGTGTACAAGCTGGATTTAGAAAAGGGAGAGGAACCAGAGATCAAACTGCCAACATGTGATGAATCATAGAGAAAGCCAGGAAATTCCAGGAAAACATCTACTTCTGCTTCATTGACTACACTAAAGCCTTTGACTGTGTGGATCACAATAAACTGTGGAAAATTCTTAGAGATGGGAATACTAGACCACTTTACCTGTCTTCTGAGAAACCTGTATGCAGGTCAAGAAGCAACAATTAGAATGAACATGGAACAATGGACTGGTTCAAAATTGGGAAAGGGGTACATCAAGGTTATGTATTGTCACCCTGTTTGTTTATCTTATATGCAGAGTACATCATGCGAAATGCTGGGCTGGATGAATCCCAAGCTGGAATCAAGATTGCTGGGTGAAATATCAACAACCTCAGATATGCAGACACCACTCTAATGGCAGAAGCGAAGAGGAACTAAAGAACCTCTTGATGAAGGTGAAAGAGGAGAGTGAAAAAGCTGGCCTAAAACTCAACATTCAAAAAACAAAGATCATGGCTTCCAGCCCCATCACTTCATAGCAAATAGATGGTGAAAAAATGCAAATAGTAACAGATTTTATTTTCTTGGGCTTCAAAATCACTGCAGACGATGACTGAAGCCATGAAAGATGCTTGCTCCTTGGAAGAAAAGCTATGACAAACCTCAACAGCATATTAAAAAGCAGAGACATAACTTTGCCAACAAAGGTCCAGATAGTCAATGCTAGGCTTCCCTGGTGGCTCAGATGGTAATGAATCTGTCTGCAATTCGGGAGGCATCCGTTCGATCCCTGGGTCAGGAAGATCCTCTGAAGAAGGGAATGGCAACCCACTCCAGTATTCTTGCCTGGAGAATCCCATGGATAGAGGAGCCTGGCAGGCTACAGTCTATAGAGTTGCAAAGAGACAGACACAACTAAGTGACTAACACTTTCACTTTCACATGGTTTTTCCAGTACTCATGTATGGATGTGAGAGTTGGACCATAAAGAAGGTTGAGTGTTGAAGAATTGATGCTTTTGAATTGTGGTGCTGGAGAAGACTCTTCAAGAGTCCCTTGGACAGCAATGAAATCAAACCAGTCAATAATAAAGGAAATCAACCCTGAATATTCATTGGAAGGACTGATGCTAAAGCTGAAGATCCAAAACTTTGGCCACCTGATGTGAAGAGGCAACTTACTGGAAAAGACCCTGACTCTGGGAAACACTGAGAGCAGGAGAAGGGGGAGGCAGAGGGTTAGATGGTTGGATGGCATCACTGACTCATTGGACAGGAGTTGGAGCAAACTCCGGGAGATAGTGGAAGGACACTTTCTCTGAAGGACATGGAAGCCTGGCATGCTGCAGTCCATGGGGGCCACAAAAAGTCAGACACAACTTAGCAACTGAACAGCAACAAATAAAGGTCTACAGAAGCTAAAGAAAGGTCTTTCTTGGAAGTGCAGGGTGGGCAAGTTGCCAGAGGCCAGATATAGGATCAGAGCTTCCTTGTTGTAGAGTTCCTCTCCTGTAATGCATCCTGTCACATGCACAGTTACTATTGGGCTGGCTAAAAAGTTCATTTGCGTTTTTCCATATGATGGGATGGAAAAACCCGAACGAATATTTTGTCCCACCCAGTATGGGTCCCTCACCATATCACCATGTGCAGACTGGGGCTTAGAGAACTAGAGCTAAGAAGTTGCGGGTTTTTCTGTACATAAGAAACTGTCTTTGTGTCTGACCTAGAGGTCTTCTGTTTTGTGTTACTACACACACACACATACACCATACACACAAATACACACAACAGGCAATGGCAGGATAACTTGTTAACTTGCAAGTAGAATAAAATCCCTAGCCCTTCACCGTTTTTGACTTCATACAGTGGCATTAAAATAAATAAATGGCCACTACAATATTGTAAAGTAATTAGCCCCCAACTAAAATAAATAAATTTATTAAAATAAATAAATAAATAAATGGATTAATAATTTAACTTAATTATTAAATAAATAATTAAAATAATTAAATGCTGTTGATCCAGGATAGACAAAATATATGATGTCTTGTTCATCAAAACCAGATGATGAAAGAATTTCATATAGCTTGATGTACTTCTACAGATAGTGATTAAACTTTCTGGCCACTGTTCTCACCTACTCAACAAAATTTAAGGTCTGTAAACACGGCAATCATTCCAGCATTCTTGCCTGGAGAATCCCATAGACAGAGATTCCTGAGAGGCTACAGCTCATCGGGCTGCAAAGAGTCAGATACAACTAAAACGACTTAGCATGTAGCATGCACAAACCTGTTGCCACAGCACAAATCTGAGTAGTTCAGCCCTGTGAAGGGACACAAAGCCCAACAGGCTTTCCCAATTCCAGGGAAGTGGCAGGCATTGTTTAAAGTGTGAATTATAAGTTTTCGCGTGATATTAGGAATGGGAAGTAAGGTAGCTAGAGCTTCAGAGAAGTGGTCCATTTAGAAATCCAGTCTGAACTTGAATAACCATATATAAAGACATTGAATAGCCTCCTTAATTGATATTAAAGTCAATCATTCAATTAAAAAAAAAACCTTCTAAGGCAGTTTAGTATGGAGTACAAACTGCAAGGAAGCATAGACAAGAAATTAAAAATTAAAGTGTTGAAAAAAGAGAAACTGCATAGAAATTAGAAATGTCTCAAATTTTTTCCATTTCTTAGCAAGCTGAGATAAGGCAATAAAAATCACACTATATCATGGTTGTAGTTCTGCCTACAAGCTATATTTAAGTTAAATCCTCTGTAAATCATATATCCATTCCACAGAGTGGATTCAGTCATTCAAAATGAATCAACCCTTTTATCAAATCCTAAGGGGAAAGCACTCTTTCCACAAATAGTAAGAGAAAGTCCTGAAGCAGATCGACAAGCAAAACCATCTCAGTTAAGAGTTAGCAAATGGTAACCACTGCATAAAAAAGCATATATCAACTTAATGTTACAAGAACATGATAGCCAGAGGACTTATACACCATAGTTCTGGATCGACGACTAACCTGCTCTCCCTAAAGCCACAGAACTACCTCCATTATAGAACAAAAAGCTCCTTGACATCCAGTATCTCTTCCACTGCCCTAGTGACCTCACCCCTCTATTCTCAAGTCCCCAGACTACAATCCCTGCACACAGCGTAAGGCAGAGCCAATTCACCCTCTGCTTTTCCTCTTCATCCCACGTTTTCATAATCCACCTGAGAAACTATTCTCCTAGTTCACCAAATGCAATTCTTGCCTCCTCCTATCTTTCAGAAAAAAAGGTACTGAGAAGCATCAACATCCATATTTCTTTTAGGGAAAATGTCAACATGAGAAGGGTCTGTTCTACTCCTAAAGATATATCTATGAGGACAGATAGTACCCCAACTTCCACCAGTCCCCAGGGACAACACTAGCCGTAAGTAATAAGAATGATTGGAAAGGGCACTCGAAAAAGAATTGCATTCTAAAAATGGCTCTATTACTAGCCAACTTTGAACCTTATGCAAATCACTTGATTTCTCAGGGCCTCAGTTTCACCTGTAAGTTGAGGGTGTTAAACAACCCTGCCAGCTTTAAAAAGCTGCACCTATATAAATAAGAGGAGTGAGTAGTGACCTACATGAATAAAATGGAAGGACATCCCCCAAATCTCCCATATCCCTAAATGATAATAGGAAATAAAACCTAATGCAAAGATATGTGTTATACCGGTCTTTGATCTTTTCCATACCCATTGTCCATTTGACCCTGACAACTAGATAAACTAAGTGTATGTGTGCTCAGTCATATCTGACTCTTTGCAGCTACATGGACTGTAGCCAGCCAGGGTCCTCTGTCCATGTGACTTTCCAGGCAAGAATACCAGTTCAGTTCCGTTCAGTCACTCAGTCAAGTCTGCCTCTTTGCAACCCCATGGGCTGCAGCACACCAGGCCTCCCTGTCCATCACCAACTCCCAGAGCTTACTAAAACTTATGTCCATAGAGTCAGTGATAACATCCAATCATCTCATCCTGTCATCCCCTTCTCCTCCTGCCTTAAATCTTTCCCAGCATCAGGGGCTTTTCCAATGAGTCAGTTCTTCACAACAGGTGGCCAAAGTATTGGAGTTTCAGCTTCAGCATCAGTCCTTCCAATGAATATTCAGGACTGATTTCCTTTAGAATGGACTGGTTGGATCTCCTTGAAGTCCAAGGGACTCTCAAGAGTCTTTTCCAACACCACAGTTCAGAAGCATTAATTCTTCGGCACCCACCTTTCTTTATAGTCCAACTCACACATTCATACGTGACTACTGGAAAACCCACAGCTTTGACTAGATGGACCTTTGTTGGCAAAGTGATGTCTCCACTTTTCAATATGCTGTTGAGGTTGGTCATAGCTTTTCTTCCAAGGAGCAAGTGTCTTTTAATTTCATGGCTGCAATCACCACCTGCAGTGATTTTCGAGCCCCCAAAAATAAAGTCTCTCACTGTTTCCACTGTTTCATCTATTTGCCATGAAGTGATGGGACTGGATGCCATGATCTTGGTTTTTTGAATGTTGAGTTTTAAGCCAACTTTTTCACTCTCCTCTTTCACTTTCATCAAGAGGCTCTTTAGTTCTTCTTCGCTTTCTGCCATAAGGGTGGTGTCATCTGCACATCTGAGGTTATTGATATTTCTCCCAGCAATCTTGATTCCAGCTTGTGCTTCCTCCAGCCCCATATTTCTCACGATGTACTCCGCATTTAAGTTAAATAAGCAGGTAACAATATACAGCCTTGATGTATTCCTTGTCCTATTTGGAACCAGTCTGTTGTCCCATGTCCGGTTCTAACTGTTGCTTCTTGACGTGCATACAGATTTCTCAGGAGGCAGGTCAGGTGGTCTGATATTCCCAACTCTTGAAGAATTTTCCACAGTTTGTTGTGATTCACACAGTCAAAAGCTTTGGTGTAGTCAATAAAGCAGAAGTAGATGTTTTTCTGGAACTCTCCTGCTTTCTCAATGATTCAACAGATGTTGGCAATTTGATCTCTGGTTCCTCTTCCTTTTCTAAATCCAGCTTGAACATCTGGAAGTTCATGGTTCATGTACTGTTGAAGCCTTGCTTGGAGAATTTTGAGCATTACCTTGCTAGCATGTGAGATGAGTGCAATTGTGCAGTAGTTTGAGCATTCTTTGGCATTGTCTTTCTTTGGGATTGGAATGAAAACAGACCTTTTCCAGTCCTGTGGCCACTGCAGAGTTTTCCAAATTTGCTGGCATATTGAGTGCAGCACTTTCACAGCATCATCTCTTAGGATTTGAAATAGCTCAACTGGAATTCTATCACCCGCACTAGCTTTGTTTGTAGTTATTCTTCCTAAGGACCACTTGACTTCACATTCCAGGATGTCTGGCTCTAGGTGAGTGATCACATCATCATGGTTATCTGGGTCATGAAGATATTATTTGTACAGTTCTTCTGTGTATTCTTGCCACTTCTTCTTAATCTCCTCTGCTTCTGTTAGGTCCATACCATTTCTGTCCTTTATTGTGCCCATCTTTGTATGAAATGTTCCCTTGGTATCACTAATTTTCTTGAAGAGATCTCTAGTCTTTCCCATTCTATTGTTTTCCTCTATTTCTTTGCATTGATCACTGAGGAAGGCTTTTTTTCCCCTTTTTTTCAATTAATTTATTTATTTTAATTGGAAGCTAATTACTTTACAATATTATAGTGGTTTATGAATCAGCCATGTGTGTACATGTGTCCCCCATCCTGAACCCCCCTCCCACCTCCCTCCCCACCCCATCCCTCAGGGTCATCCCAGTGCACCAGCCCTGAGCGCCCTGTCTCATGCATTGAACCTGGACTGGTGATCTGTTTCATGATAATATACATATTTCAATGCTATTCTCTCAAATCATCCCACTCTTGCCTTCTCCCACAGAGTCCAAAAGTCTGTTCTTTACATCTGTTTCTCTCTTGCTGTCTTGCATATAGGGTCATCGTTACCATCTTTCTAAATTCCATATATATGTGTTAATATACTGTATTGGTGTTTTTCTTTCTGACTTACTTCACTCTGTAGAATAGGCTTCAGTTTCATCCACCTCATTAGAGCTGATTCAAATGTGTTCTTTTTAACAGTTGAGTAATATTCCATTGTGTATATATACCACAGCTTTCTTATCCATTTGTCTGTCAATGGACATCTAGGTTGCTTCCATGTCCTAGCTACTGTAAACAGTGCTGCAATCAATATTGGGGTACATGTGTCTCTTTCAATTCTGACTTTGAGGAAGGCTTTATCTCTCCTTGCTCTTCTTTGGAACTCTGCATTCAAATGGGTATATCTTTCCTTTTCTCCTTTGCCTTCAGCTTCTCTTCTTTTCTCAGCTATTTGTAAGGCCTCCTCAGACAATCATTTTGTCTTTTTTCCATTTCTTTTTCTTGGGGATGGTCTTTATCACAGCCTCCTGTACAATGTCACAAACCTCCAACCATAGTTTTTCAGGCACTCTGTCAGTAAGATCTAATCCCTTGAATCTATTTCTCACTTCCACTGTATAATTGTAAGGGATTTTATTTTGGTCATACCTGAATAATCTAGTGCTTTTCCCTACTTTCTTCAATTTAAGTCTATATTTGGCAATAAGGACATCTTTTTTTGGGTGTTAGTTCTAGAAGGTCTTGTAGGTCTTCATAGAATCGTTCAACTTCAGCTTCTTCGGCGTTACTGGTCGGGGCATAGACTTGGATTACCGTGATACTGAACGGTTTGCCTTGGAAGCGAACAGAGATCATTCTGTCGTTTTTGAGACTGCATCCAAGTACTGCATTTCGGATTCTTCTGTTGACCATGATGGCTACTCCATTTCTTCTAAGGGATTCTTGCCCACAGTAGTAGATATAATGGTCATCTGAGTTAAATTCACCCATTCCAGTCCATCTTAGTTCGCTGATTCCTAGAATGTCAACGTTCACTCTTGCCATCTCCTGTTTGACCACTTCCAGTTTGCCTTGATTCATGGACCTAACATTCCAGGTTCCTATGCAATATTGCTCTTTACAGCATCGGACTTTGCGTCTATCACCAATCACATCCACAGTTGGGTATCGTTTTTGCTTTGGCTCCATCCCATCATTCTTTCTGGAGTTATTTCTCCACTGATCTCCATTAGCATATTGGGCACCTACTGACCTGGGGAGTTCATCTTTCAGTGTCCTATCCTTTTGCCTTTTCATACTGTTCATGGGGTTCTCAAGGCAAGAATACTGAAGTGGTTTGCCATGCCCTTCTCCAGTGGACCACAATCTGTCAGACCTCTCCACCATGACCCATCCGTCTTGGGTGGCCCCACACGGCATGGCTTAGTTTCATTGAGATAGACAAGGCTGTGGTCCGTGTGGTCTAGAACTAACACCCAAAAAAGATGTCCTTTTCATTATAGGGGACTGGAATGCAAAAGTAGGAAGTCAAGAAACACCTGGCGTAACAGGCAGGTTTGGCCTTGGAGTACAGAATGAAGCAGGGCAAAGGCTAATAGAGTTTTGCCATGAGAACGCACTGGTAATAGCAAACACCCTATTCCAACAACACAAGAGAAGACTCTACACGTGGACATCACCAGATGGTCAACACCGAAATCAGACTGATTATATTCTTTGCAGCCAAAGATGGAGAAGCTCTATACAGTCAGCAAAAACAAGACCGGGAGCAGACTGTGGCTCAGATCATGAACTGCTTATTGCCAAATTCAGACTTAAATTGAAGAAAGTAGGGAAAACCACTAGACCATTCAGGTATGACCTAGATCAAATCCCTTATGAGTATACAGTGGAAGTGAAAAATAGATTTAAGGGACTAGACCTGATAGACAGAATGCCTGATGAACTATGGACAGAGGTTCGTGACATTGTACAGGAGACAGGGATCAAGAAAATCCCCATGGAAAAGAAATGCAAAAAAGCAAAATGGCTGTCTGAGGAGGCCTTACAGATAGCTGGGAAGAGAAGAGAAGCAAAAAGCAAAGGAGAAAAGGAAAGATATTCCCATCTCAATGCAGAGTTCCAAAGAATAGCAAGGAGAGATAAGAAAGCCTTCCTCAGGGATCAGTGCAAACAAATAGAGGAAAACAACAGATTGGGAAAGACTAGAGACCTCTTCAAGAAAATTAGAGATACCAAGGGAACATTTCACGCAAAGATAGGCTCGACAAAGGACAGAAATGGTATGGACCTAACAGAAGCAGAAGATATTAAGAAGAGGTGGCAAGAATACACAGAAGAACTGTACAAAAAAGATCTTCACGACACAGATAATCACGATGGTGTGACCACTCACCTAGAGCCAGACATCTTGGAATGTGAAGTCAAGTGGGCCTTAGAAAGCATCACTACGAACAAAGCTAGTGGAGGTGATGGAATTCCAGTTGAGCTATTTCAAATCCTCAAAGGTGATGCTGTGAAAGTGCTGCACTCGATATGCCAGCAAATTTGGAAAACTCAGCAGTGGCCACAGGACCGGAAGAGGTCAGTCTTCGTTCCAATCCCAAAGAAAGGCAATGCCAAAGAATGCTCAAACTACCGCACAATTGCACTCATCTCACATGCTAGTAAAGTAATGCTCAAAATTCTCCAAGCCAGGCTTCAGCAATACGTGAACCGTGAACTTCCAGATGTTCAAGCTTGTTTTAGAAAAGGCAGAGGAACCAGTGATCAAATTGCCAATATCCGCTGGATCATCGAAAAAGCAAGAGAGTTCCAGAAAAACATCTATTTCTGCTTCATTGACTATGCCAAAGCCTTTGACTGTGTGGATCACAATAAACTGTGGAAAATTCTGAAAGAGATGGGAATACCAGACCATCTGACCTGTCTCTTGAGAAACCTGTATGCAGGTCATTCTGTCACATTTTAGATTGCATCCAAGTACTGCATTTCAGACTCTTTTGTTGACTATGATAGCTACTCCATTTCTTCTAAGGGATTCTTGCCCACAGTAGTAGATGTAATGGTCATCTGAGTTAAATTCACCCATTCCAGTCCATCTTAGTTCGCTGATTCCTAGAATGTTGATGTTCACTCATCATTTCCTATTTGACCACTTCCAGTTTGCCTTGATTCATGGACCTAACATTCCAGGTTCCTATGCAATATTGCTCTTACAGCATTGGACTTTACTTCCATCACCAGTCACATCCACAACTGGGTGTTGTTTTTGCTTTGGCTCCATCTCTTCATTGTTTCTGGAGTTATTTCTCCACTGATCTCCAATAGCATATTAGGCACCTACTGACCTGGGGAGTTCATCTTTCAGTGTCCTATCTTTTTGCCTTTTCATACTGTTCATGAGGTTCTCAAGGCAAGAATACTGAAGTAGCTTGCCATTCCCTTCTCCAGTGAACCATGTTTGTCAGAACTCTACACCATGACCCCATCTGTCTTGGGTGGCCCTACATGGCATGGCTCATAATTTCATTGAGTTAGACAAGCCTGTGGTCATGTGATCAGATTGTTTAGTTTTCTGTGATTGTGGTTTTCAGTCTGTCTGCCCTCTGATGAAGAAGGATAAGAGGCTTATGGAAGCTTCCTGATGGGAGAGACTGACTGAGGGGGAAACAGGGTCTTGTTCTGATGGGTGGGGCCATGCTCAGTAAATCTTTAATCCAATTTTCTGTTGACGGTAGGGCTATGTTCCCTCCCTATTGTTTGACCTGAGGCCAAATTATGGTGGAGATAATGAAGATAATGGTGACCTCCTTCAAAAGGTCCCATGCACACACTGCTAAACTCAGTGCCCTCAACCCTGCACCTGGCCACCACCGACCCACATCTCTGTAGGAGACTCCTGGACACTCATGGGCAAGTCTTGTGGGGTCACTGCTCCTTTCTCCTGGGTCCTGGTGTGCACAAGCTTTTGTTTGTGCCCTCCAAGAGTCTGTTTCCCCAGTCCTGTGTAAGTTCTCGTGGCTCTATGGTGGGGTTAATGGCAACCTCCTCCAAGAGGGCTTATGCTATCCCCAAGTCTACTGCATCCAGAACCCCTGCCCCTTCAGCAGTCCACTGCTGACCCATACCTCTGCAGGAGACACTCAAACACAATTCTGGCTCAGTCTCCGTGGGGTCTCTGGGTCCTGGTGGACACAAAGTTTGTTTGAGCCCATGATTAAAGGTCTTAGGGCTGAAACTATCGCAACCTATTCTCAAACTTTAAATGGGTAAGAAGCCTGGCTCACTGGTGTGGAGCCAGGCCACAGTTTTATCTGGTAAAGAATACTAGAGTGGGTTCCATTTCCTTTTCCAGGAGAGCTTCCTGACCCAGGAATCGAACCCATGTCTGTTGCATCTCCTGCATTGGCAGGCAGATTCTTTACCACTAGCTCCCCCTGGGAAGACTGGGACATTTATCTTTTAGATAAACTAAAAGAATCACTTTTTAGGTATATATCCTAGGTGAGGAGACAGAAAAACTGCAAGACTGCTGCTGCTGCTGCTAAGTCGCTTCAGTCATGTCCGACTCTGTGCGACCCCATAGACGGCAGCCCACCAGGCTCCGCCGTCCCTGGGATTCTCCAGGCAAGAATACTGGAGTGGGTTGCCATTTCCTTCTCCAGTGCATGAAAGGGAAAAGTAAAAGTGAAGTCGCTCAGTCGTGTCCGACTCGTAGCGACCCCATGGGTCTGCAGCCTACCAGGCTCCTCCACCCATGGGATTTTCCAGGCAAGAGTACTGGAGTGGGGTGCCATTGCCTTCTCCTAACCGCAAGACTAGTCAAAGGCAAAATGGGCACCAAAATTCAGTATACACTAACACCCAGCCTAGGGCATTTCATCTACCTTTCAGGGGCTCTAAGTTCTAGGGAGTTACAGCCCTCAAGTTCTAAGGAAGGGGAGCATTAGAGGCCATATCATTTTTCTTCAATACGCCTCGAATGTTAACTATTTATAGTTTTCTATATCTCCAATATGGCAAATATACCCAGCTCCTAACCCATTCACATAGCAATAAGACACACTGGTTTTTATTGGGTTGGTCAAAAAGTTAATTTGGGTTTTTCTGTAAGATGGTAGGAAAAACTCAAACAAGCTTTTTGGCCAACCCAATAGAATGGAAAAGGAGCAGATTTCCTTTGAGGCTTTCCGGGTGCTCTCTGGATGACCATTCTTCCAAACTCATTTGAAAAAAACTAGGGATCTACAAATTTGAGACATTCCTATCATCTTGGGACCTCTGTAATAAATTTTTCAAATGATAAAAATATTATGCACCTAAAAATTTGGACGCAAATAAAATATAGATATATATATATAATAAAATATATATAAAATATCTGGAAAATTAGTCAAACTCTACTTCCAACAACTATTGATATGATTCAGTGTTATTCATGCAGTGCTATTTCTGAATTTCCTTTTCTAGAATTCAAATCACTCTTTTTGAGCCTGCCAGCTTCTATTTCACATGCTTTAAGTTGAAACCAGCACCTCTTTCCTTCGATTTCTCAATCTCCCTACTTAATTTTTGAGTCACAACTACTTGTTTTAAAGTATGAAGGAAATTTATTTTAACTCTGTAAACCCCCAAAAGATGTTTGACTTAAAAATAAAATACGTCATTACTATCTAATAGGGGAAAATAGTGTTTTTAACAATTTATAGGAATACAAAGTGTAAAGAAAGTGAAAGTGTTAGTCACTCAGTTGTGCCCAGCTCTTTGTGACCCCATGGACTATAGCCTCCGGGCTCCTCTGTCCACAGAATTCTCCAGGCAAGAATACTGGAGTGGGTAGCCCTTCCCTTCTTCAGGGGATCTTCCCAACCCAGGGATCAAACCCAAGTCTCCTGCATTGCAGACAGATTCTTTACTGTCTGAGCCATAGGGAAGCCCCAGGAATACAAAACACCCATTCAACTATGGATGTCTTAAATATTCTGTGTGTAGCAAAACTTTTTGACAAAGTAGAACAAGGACTTTAAAGAGGCATTGCATTTTCAAGTCTCTAATTACAAGATATAGTTACTTAATTATACATTATTGGTACCTGATTAAAGAGATCTGCACTAATTTTGTAATTGTGTTTAATTACACTAATTAAGCCAATAATCAACCCACAAAAAATTACAAAAACTTTTGTATGAAGAAAATCATTAGTAAACTGGATTATGCACAGCAAGAAACAGCCTTTAAAAGCAAAGCTAGGGCTCCCCTGGTGGTCCAGTGGTTAAGAATCCACCTTGCAATTCAGGGGACACTGGTTCGATCCCTGATCCATGAAGATCCCACATGCCATAGGACAACTAGGCCTCTGTGCCACAACTACTGAGCCTATGCTCTAGAACCCGTGAGTCACAACTACTGAAGCCCACATGCCTGGAGCCTGTGCTCTGCAACAGGAGAAACCACCGCAGTGAGAAGCCCATGCAGCTCAATTGAACAGTAGCCCCTACTCTCCAAAACCAGAGAAAGCCCCCTGCACAGACACAAAGACCCAGTGCAACCAATAACTAAATACTAAAAATAAATAAATAAATAAATAAAAGCAAAGCTATTTCTCACACTTGTCCCACCCACAACCTCTCAATCTGTAACTACTACCCCAAAATATGACTCTTCCAGTGTAGACTTAGTCATGAGTTGAGAGAAACAGTGACTTAAAACAAGGGAAGGAAACTTTAAGATCTACTTCTACTCTCTGTCTTTACAATTAGGGGAAACAGCCCCTGCAAAGCTATCCAATTTCTCTAAATGAAAAAACTACTGAATGGCATAAACGGACTCAGAACTCAGTCTTCTTGGAATCCAGTTTTCTAAGTTTCTAGCTTAATGTCCTTTCCCTTCACTAAGCCTTCATGCAGGAAGCCATGGATTCCTTAGGTCTGATTTTGATGTCTCTGAGACCAGAGCAATTGAAGATGTGAATCTGAACACATCATTTCCAAGCTACTGCTTTTCCTATTTAACTTAGAGTTATCCATCTGAGACTGGATTGGACAGCCCATGTTCCAAATAGCAGGACCTTAAAAAGTCAGGAATTTTTATTTCCTTCACATAGCATAAGCCCATGGGAAATAGATGAAAGCTCCACACAACCTATGCAGACTCAGGCACTTCTAGCTTTCCACTCTGCCATTCTTCAGATATGAACCTTGTCCTCATTCTCTCAGAATAGCTGTTGGATCTCTATCCATCACGTCTGCATTCCAGGTAGCAGGAAGCAGCCAAAGGGAAAGAAAGAAGTGGTGGTGCTTATATTGGAGAGCTTTCCCAGAAGGCTTCAGCCTACTTCTCATGAGCCAGAACTTTGCCACATGGATACCACTAGCTGCAAACGAGGCTAGGAAATGAGATTCTTTAACTGAGTACATGCCACTGAGCACTAACCAAGGTTCTATAGGAAGAGAGTATAAATACTACTAGGAAGCCAACAGGGTCTGCCACATTCAGTCAGTCTGTCCTTCCAGGTGTTAAATGTAAAGAAAGGAAATAAAGATAACAAGATGTCAGTCTGGTATAATAGAAAGGATACTATGTTAGGAATCAGGGAAGCAGGCTTCCATTTCTTCCCCTAAAAAATAAGAGGCCTAGACAAAAACAGTGAAGTCTAAACTTTTTTAGCAATAGAATCTACCTTTCAAAGGTGCTCTTGTGTAGAAACGTAACTATAAAACAGGTCAGAGCAAAGGGCTTCTCTCTTGGTGAAGCTGGGTGAGGAAGCACAGAGGTGGCCTGTGGTAGACACTGCCGTGTGCTCCCAAAAGTCTCTTTAAAGAAGAACTTGTTGGGTACTGGAGCTGAGGGCAACAGACAGCCTTCAATTGCAGAGAGCCCCCTCAGCCAAGATCACACTCCTTTCCCTGAGTGGCCCACATTCAGTGATGGCCCAGCCATCTTGGCCTAACTCAGGACAACTATGAAGGACCATTCTAGCTCCAGACTCCTGCTCAGTTGATTGGCACTGTTGTTGGGCCACATCACAGCTTGGCCGCTCCCTCAGCCCACTCCTACTTGCCCACTCCTATAATAAAGGAAAGTAGAGACCTTGGGACCAATCCCAAGGCTGCTCCTTAATTAACACCCTCCACTTTAAACTCTAGGTTAGCTTTCTGGGAAACCCAACCTGCTACAAAGAGGTCAGCAGCCTGTCCTTCAGTCTCCTTCTCCTCCCACTAGCAACAGCTCCTGCCTGGGCTAAACCATAGGGCTTCCCTGGTGGCTCAGACAATAAAGAATCTGCCTGCAATGCAGGAGACCCAGGTTCAATCCCTGGGTCAGGAAGATCCCCTGGAGAAGGGAATGGCAACCCACTCCAGTATTCTTGCCTGGAGAATTCCATGGACAGAGAAGCCTGGCAGGCTGCAGTCTATGGGGTCACAAAGAGTCGGGCATGACTGAGCAACTAACACACTCACACGTGCATGCGCACGTGCACATGCACACACACACACATGCTAAACCATAGCACTCCATGGAACCCAGCATGAAAACCATTTTGCTGATTCCTCCAAAAGTTCAAATGCAACATCTAACAGGGGAAAGACTGGAGCACTGAAGAAGCGCAGGGAGAGCTAGACGTTGAGATGGCTAACTTGGGGGGGCTTCCTGGGAAAGGTGAATTAGAGCAAAGAAATAGGGGAGCAAGAAATACCAAGTTGTACCTGGGAGGCAAAACCACACATGGAAGGATGATGATTCTAACTGCCCAGCATCTACAGTGTACTTGAGTGTGTATGAGATAGTTTAACACACAATTGTCAACTTCTCAAATTATAAAGAGATAACACAGTGGCCATTGCCCATTTGTTTTTTATTTGACCACCCAGTGTTCAACAACTTTCCTGTTGAGGGGAGTTCTCTTCCCTGGGACTTTTGGAAGACACTATAGAGACTGAAAAAGTAGACATTCTTTCTCCCTGCCTTCACCAGCTTGGACCTAACGTCGGGTTCAGAGGCAGCAATCAGATGTACCTTCCTGGGCCTCTGAATCTGTAAGTAGTGACTCACAGCCACAGAGGCAGTGAACAGCCCCTCAGGGGTAGCAATGAGTGCTACCCTCAAGAGAAGGCAGTTAAAACAGGGGCATCCTCACCGGAGTGCTCCTGGCTGGGATCTCTGCTTCATGGCCCTTCCCAGTTTCTGCCATTTTTCCCAGTGATTCCAGGAGCTGCCTGCATCCTCTCATACACGTTTTTCTGCATCCATCAGCCAAAGTCTGGGTCTATTGTTTTTAGCAGAGAACTCTAACACGTACAGGTGAGTTTTAAGTCCCCATTTTACAGATGAAGACAGTTAGACCCAGGAAGACACATTTTCATAAGGCCCCACAACCAGCATGAGGCCAGACAAGGACTAACACTAAGGCTTTATCCATGAAACTCAGTTTTCAGAATTACCGGTAAGTAATATCAGACACGACTGAAGCGACTTAGCATGCATACCCAGTGTCTTATGAATAGTCTGTACAACTGACACTTCTCTGATTTTTCTTCTAAAAACAAACTTTTTTGAATGTAGGTTCTGTTATCAGATTTAAACAATTAATATCCAACTCTATTAAAAATGGATATTGTCAGGCATATATGTAATCTGACTTCTCTGTTAATTAGCAGCCTGTTTTCTCTCAGACACTTATCAAGTCTCTAGAGAGGGCTTCTCTAGGAAGGAGAGAGTTCTTGAGAAGCCTCTGCCGTAATTACAGTGCATCGTGCATATTCATGGTCTGGCTTCTTATTTGGAGAGGCCGATCAGAAGAGTGCAGTTGGAACTCTCTCCCCTGATCAGCCAGAGGAAGTCACTGTTTGGGATTCCTTGTCTTTGTGGTATGTCTTGGGCTGGGCATTGAAACTAGCCCTTCTAAGAAATAAGGTCCCCTGTTCCCATCCCCAGTCAAGAGGAAATGCAGACCAGTTCACAGCTTAAAGTTGAGATGGTGCAGAGGGTTACCCTAGTGGCCGCTTTCCAGGTTTTGTTGAGCAGGAGTCCTTTGGATCACAGAATCTCAAGGATAGGATGAACTTTAACAATCACCTTGAGAATTACAACTAACCTTTCCCAGCTTGACTCCACCTCTACTAACAACCTGCCCAGCTGGCTCTGAGTAGTGCTGGAAATGCACCTGATCCCACCTTCACAAAGCTCCATCCACCAAAAGTTCTTTCTTATTTTGATTCCAAATTTGTCCCCCCAGTTTCCATCCACTGGGCTCAAAACCATCGTTATGTTTTTCACATGAAAATTAACTCTCATCACATATTCCATGCCTCTTTGAATACCTAGAGACTTCCAGTCTGTCCTTAAAACTCAGCTGGAGCCCTTCCAGGAATCGAGTGACCCTGTCACCAGCAGCACCATTGCCAGGCTGTGCTCCCAGCATTCCATGTACACACACTCTTCACAGTGCATATCGGGCTGCAGCCCCGACTAGACTACGAGCTCCTCAAGGGATGGGTCTATTATTATAGGGATCCTCAGCATATAGCCATATGAATACACAAATGTCAAAGAAATAACTTTTTAAAAAATGAATAATAAGGGTCACCCCTGGGACTTCTTTAGGCTTCTTCTTTCCCATGTATGGTGTTGAATTTTCTCACTGCCCCAGGCATCCTCTACCAGCAGTCAGGCGAGTTTCCCAGTTCCCAGCTACAAGGAGTTTGATCAGTCAAATGCCCCAGCTGCTGCCTCAGAAATCTACCCCCATATTTGCACTAAGCCACACTGCCCTAGGCTGCTCCCAGCCAATGATTAAGTGCATGCGGGATCCTGGAAAAACACAGGATGCTCAGATGTCTCACTTGGGCTGGAAGACTCCCCAAGGCCCTTGCGAATCCTTCCTTATCCTGCCCGACAGTCTGGAATGGTTCCACACAATCTTTCTCCCCTCTCTCCTGAAACTGGGGTAAGACTTTTATTGTGGTCTGACGGCTTGCCCAGCCTGCCCTGGCTCTCTCCCTATGCAGCTCCTAAGGAATTTCCCTTCATAAAATTGTTACATGTTTAACCTCACGTTGGCATCTAGTTCTCGGAGGCCCCAGATTAATACATTCATACAGTTCTACATATGCATCTCTCATCTATACCTAATAGCTCTGTAGCCAGGATGGCACCAAACAATCATCTCCTTCTTCATTCTAGGGACTATGCTTCCATGAATACCACCTACATGGCATTCACTTTCTTAGCAGTCGCTTCACACTGTTGACTCATATTGAATGTAGCATCCAGCAAACCTACTTTTGAATAAGACTAGTCTTAAGCCTAAAATGCCCTTTCTCACCCTCATTACCAGCCCATCCCTATTCCTGGTTAAGTGTTAGCGTTAGTCACTCAGTCGTGTCCAACTCTTTGCGACCCCATGGACTGTAGCCTGCCAGGCTCCTTTGTCCATGGGATTCTCCAGGCAAGAATACTGGAGTGGATTGCCATTCCCTTCTCCACAGGAAGGATGGAAAGGTCCTAGTTAAGGTCCACACAAATTTCACTTCCTGTGAGACACTTTCCTGACGTTGCACCTCCCTCCCTTCCTGCTTCCTTCTCTCTTTCCTCCCTCTTCTTCTTTCTCCCCTCTCTACCTCCCTTCCTTCCTTCATATTCAGGACATACCACTAACTGTCTCTGCTCAAGAGAAAGACATAGGGAGCCATGCTTTGTCCCACAGGTGCCTTCCCCCCCGCTCCCTGGCCACAGCTTATGGGGCCAGAAGTGAACTCTAGAACCAAAAACAACCAAACAGCAGGCTGGTCAGCAGCAGAATACTTTCTGTCTCTACAATTTAAACTAAGAAAAATTGGGGAAAGTGTTCCATCACTAGTAGGAGCCAAAATTTTTTTAAAAATGCATTAATGTGGAGTGGGGCCAGAGCGTGCTGAAGCCATGTGCAAACCACATAGTTAAGAGGAAGAAGAAATTATGAGTAAGAAATAGAGGACCGAGTGACAAAGATGAGGTAGAACAGTCGCACAGAGGGAGGTGATGATGTCACAGGAGGAGGAGAAACCGTGCAGCCCACCGTGGGGAGGAACCTGGTACCCAACCCCGAGCTGTTTTCCATTCCAGATGAGGCCCAGGTACCTGTGGCCTTATCCTTTTTCTTCTCCCGTGGTGCTCTGCTCCTTGTAGCCAAAAGAATCTTAATTAGACACATACACATACACACACACCTCCCCCTACACACTCACATTCCTACAGAACTAATATCTTGCCCTGCCATCTATGTGCTCATATTATCTATGCTCATAAAAAGCATGAAAACACACATGACTGGAAACGCATATATAAGGAGCCACTTCCAGTCCCAGCAATATTATTTTATCAGCTTGAATGCCTGGATGAATCTGATCTTAACACATAGCCCACTGCAATAACACCTTCTTGGTAAAGCACATAAGGTATAGAAGCCTTTTTTAAGAATGTGAAATTTTAAGAATTAATGAGTTTACATGCAACTTAAGATGTGTGCTGTTTATGCAATACATGTTATATCTCAATAAACAATTTTTTTTTAAAGAAAGAAGAGTTCAGAGATGTAAAAATATCAAAAATAGTATCTTAGAAATAAAACTCTTAGAAATATCAAAATAACATCTTATATTTGTCTCCCATTTCAAACTTTCCTAGGTGATTTCACATTCAGTGTACTAACAAGTTTTGAATTTGATTGAATCACCAATGTGAACCCTGTTTATAGAATAGAAAAATGGTGACTCTTAGTAAATGCTGAATCACAGACATCTGTAAGCTGTCTAAGGAGTCTGTGCAGAACCACCTCTCACCGAGTTTCATGGCTTCATGGTTCCAGCTGTAAGTACCCCTGATATTGGACATCTCAGATGACCAGTGACAATTTTGGCGGCACCACAGGAACTTCCTACCTTCTGCCATCACCACTGGAACCACTGGTCTCTCAGGAGCTATAATTCTGCAATGCGCTTTGATGTGATTGACTACTTGTGGTACAAGTACAGGTAAATAGGGTCATGCATACATTGAGTTCCCCTGATGAAAGATTCCTAGTCATCACATAATTTTGAAAAATAAGAAAAAAAAAAAATCATTGTCAGGGAGAGAAGACTCAATATTCTGCTGGGTTGTCTTTTTAAAACTTTATAAAAATAATGTTGATTTTGAAGTGGGTTTCTGAAAGGTGGACATTGATATAAAGACTATGATGTATTTTCCCATCATGGATTTGTATAAAAATCAAGCCTAAAATAATAGTACTATTCAGACTTGGATAGGTGTATGTTTCCCACAGAATTTCCCCACCCAGTCTCCTTTGGGCCACTCAAAGAATTTGAAGGCAAGACAAGTACCATCCCTAGTTCACAGATGAGAAAACCAAAGATTAAGAGAGTCAGTGTCTTGTCCTGAGTTGTTCAGCTGATTAGTGACAGACAGGAACAAGATCCCAGATATAAGGACTCCTATTGAATGAGTATGCGGTGCTGGTCCCCTCCAACCACATAATAAATGATCTCCAAACCTAATGACAGAGAACTCAAAAATAAAATCATACAAAACTAAGCCTGAGGCTAACCTAGGATCAGCTCAACCAGCCAGAAGCACCACCACGTCCGGTTGCAGCAGCAACATAGCTCTCCACTGAAAGAGCTCTGACCTTCCAGAATCATCCTCAGCAAGCATCCCAAGGAAAGACACTAGATGCTACCCTCCACACACTCAGAAATTTCACCTCCTCAAACATTTCTTCTGCTCCACACACAAGAAAAGAAATGGTTAAACTCTGAGGTCTTGCAGAGAAATTATCTTATTACTTGGGAAACATTTGTGATTCACATCCTCATTAGATAAAAACATTGCAAAGGCTTTTAGAGTTTGCAGGGGGAAACATCAGATTGCAGCAATAACAACAGAGGAACATTAGCATTTCTGTTTGTTCACTGGGTCCATAGTCAGGAGCAGCAGCAGCTCCCAGCAATTTGTAGAAATGGGTTTTAATTCCTGCATGGCAATCCTGCCACTTAGAGTCAGATAAATGAACTCCATGTATACACACAGATAAGCACAGAGCTGTGAACTATATGCTTATACATGTATGTGTCTGGTAAGCTGAAATTACAGCTTTGTGTTACATTAGTTTTATCTCCTGGCTAATGCCCAGGATGTAGTCAGAAAGTCAACAGCAAGTTCAAGTTCAGTCAACAGTTATCAGTGGTGTGTGGACATTCTTCAGAACAGATTGTCTTCATACCACTTCAGATAAGGGTAAGTAAAACCCAGTTCTAGATTTTATGTAGTCATCAAAGGTAACATTTGTCGAGTAGGATCCATAGACCCCTGTTTTAGAAGCAGCCTGTGTGGCTGTTAAAATTTCAGGTAACTGGGCCCCCAGCCCAGACAAACTGAATCAGAATCACTGGGGATTCTGCAATATTAACAGAAACAATATTATCCAGGAAACTGCAATATTAACAGGCACCCAGGGGATGCTTATGCATCTAAGGAAGAGAGAGAGGAGGCTAAAACCAGGGAAAAGGCTGAACCTGGGTGCTGGGAGCAAGACCAAGAGAGAGATCCCCATCATTACCCCCAGCACACCTCCCCCAGCTGCCTTCAACAAGCTTTGCTTCTGTCAATGCAAGGTCAGCCCTGCCAAGGCCCATGCCCATAAGAGCCAGACTTGTTGATCCTATATAAGCCCCTCCCCCACCATCAGGTGGGGTCCAGGTATGGTCTGGGCTCCCCCACTGCTGGCCTCTAACTTGGAGGTGATCATTCTTAGTCCCTACACACCTACATGAGCATCCGGCTGCCACCACCCCACTTGCACTCTGGGGTGGCCTATGAAGGTTCCCTTTCAGCCTCAACTTTCCCACAGGGAAGCCCTTGACTTTCTGCCCTAACCCCCGCCAGCCTCTCCGCTGCCTGGACTCCACATTGGACTTCCTGTCCATCATCCTTTGTCAGGTGCTTGAGAGATCCTGGGAGAGACATCAGAAGCTGTGTGGGGGTAACATCATCACGTAGATGCTATGAGCATTATGTGGTCAGATCTTACAAAGAAAGACCTTTCCCTCTGCATGTGGGAGTCACCTGCAGGCTAAGTCACTCTTGGCTTTAACTAGTTGGGGGTGTGACAGACTGGCTCTTAAACCGGAAGTCTGGACCCTCAGGGGATCTACAAGGTGGTAAGGTGGCTGGGTTCCAGGTTGGAGGAAGGCATTGCTGTCACCTCTTAGTGAAGAGAAACAAGGGTCTGGGAATGAGGAGCTCAGGCCTGCAAAGCTGTGCCAACCCTCCCCTCCCTTACTGTCCCCCAGGCCCCTGTACCCACATCCACCCCCCAACACACACTCCTAGGAAAAAGCACAGGACAGGGCCTGAATGACTTGTGTGTAAAGGACTTTGGGGCAGAATCATAAATATGAAATAGGTAAACAATTTCTACTTGTTCTTTAACATTTAGTAGTGCTTGAAAATGTCAGCTGCTTTAGCTGTACTAAGAGAAACAAGAGACAGGATTTTTAGTCTCTTGGGAAAGATGCCTTCTCATAGAATGTCCGCTTAGGTCATATCTAAGTCAGACTTTAGAGAGGAGTAATGAGTATACCAAGCTTGGTATAAGTAATTTAAAGTCAGGGGAGAGGAGGGTACACTCCTGAGGCTGGCAGGGTGGTGCCAGCAATAATAATTTTATAAGAACCTAAAAGGAAGGGTGAAACACATCAGGTGAAATTTGAGCTTTTTGATTCAAAGGCTTCTCCATCACCTTCAGAAAACCAGGTTTTTTCCCTGCTTAATAAAAGAGTACGAGGAATGAGGCAGCAATGAGGGGAGATATATGTGCCACTTACAGTGTATGTAAGTCCACAGGTTTTATTAAGTAAAAGAAGAAAATCCCCTTATTCTCTGATTCAAAGAGAGACAGAGATGTTTACTGAGGTGTCAGGTATTTTTCCAAACTTTTGCATATATCATCTCTTGTAATATACACAAAAACTCTGGGAAATAGGTACTATATTGACTCACAGACAAGAATATTGAGCCTCACTGAAATTTCGGCAAAAGTAAGCCTGAGGTCAAACATCTAGTAGATAGCAAAAATCAAAATTCAACCACAGTTCTGCTTGTTTCCCAAATGTGTTCACCTTCAGCACTGTTATATGGCTTCTATGAGGCATGTACTTAACCCAGAGATCAACCAGAATCAACCAGAATCACTGATCACAGGCATTAGACTACCTGGACTCTGACCCCAGCCAGACTAGATAGGCAATGGAAGAATGCCTAGAATCCCCTGGCCTGTGGTGCTAACTCCCGCTGGCTTGGTCCCACCCTGTGCTTATTGGCCCTTGATGCTAATTCTCCTACCTCCCCCACTGAACATCGCATCACATTCAGAAACCAGGAACAGGCAGTTTAGGACACATAAGATGGTTTCACCCATAACAGAGTTTGAAGTTCCTCCATAAATTTAAACCTACGTATATGACCACATACTCCAACTTTGCTAAACCTAGACTAATAGAAAATCTGCTGTTAAAAGCTTAAGCACTGGGTTGGTTGACTTTGTTTATTAAAAGACAGTCACTGTGGGCAGCCGGGTTTTCTCTAGCTTTCCTAGAGAGTCAGTCGAGACCATATGGAAGTAAAGAAGCAGAGATGCACTTGACTGAGCTGACCTCCTGACAGGATGCTCCAAGTGAAGCACTCATCGACCACAGAATCTACAATGTAACTCACCTTTCCTTCCTTCAAACCTAGACAGTGATTTCTTGCCTTAGCAGAAAAAGGTGTGTTTGAGCATGCCACCTGGCTGCACATTTGCAAGAACCATCCAGATACCCACTAATACATGTGCTTAGCAATCAACACCTTTACTATGTGGCTCTGGAACATAGAGCTCACCCGAGGCTCTGGAACAACAGAGTTTCTCTATGCCCTCTTTGTCATGACTTGTGCTCTCTCCCACATGCAGGTGAGATGGCTTCACAGCTGTCAACTTGAAAGATCATATTCTACTCTGGCTGAGTCAGAGTCCAGGTAGTTTGATCTACAAGTCCAGGGGTGGCATCACTGGGCAGCAGTGACTCTGGTTGATTCTCTGGGTTAAGTATGTGCCTGATAGAAGCCATATAACAGTGCTGAAGGTGAACACATTTGGGAAACATACAGAACTATGGTTGAATTTTGATTTTGCCATTTACTAAACGTCTGACCTTAGGCTTACTTTTGCTGACATTTTGGTGAGGCTCAATATTCTTGTCTGTGAGTCAATATGACAATACCTATTTCCAGAGTTTTTGTGTATATTACAAGAGATGATGCATGCAAAGGTTTGGAAAAAGTGGTAGCTTTGGAAATGAATATAGAGGGAAAGGCGGGGAGTATACTCACAGTGCTCCAGAATGGACTATCTTGGATATATCACGTCTCACAAGACTGCCTCTCCCAGCTGCCCCTCCAGCTTAAGCTGCTCGACTGCAGCCTCTGCTCTGGGGAAGAGGTGCTAAAGCTGGCTTTGCTCAGAGGCGACCCCTGACTGCATTAGAGCCCACAGGGCTGCACACTCACATTCATTTTAGTGGCCTGCGGCAGGGCTTGACACAAAATTCCACCCAACCAGGGAGAGGAGTCAATAGCTGGTTTGGACAGAAAAACTTTCTCATGAATCTGGAACTACATAGAGAGAATTGGTAATTGTAGTAGAGAGGAGTATATTCCAGCAAATATGTGGGTCCCATGGATGAGAAGACACCAGAGTCCATGAACTATGAATTTGAGCAACTTGAAACCTCCCTGGAGCGTCCCAATCTTGGAATACATCCCCCTCTCCATGAGGCTGGAGACACACTTAGTGTAACTGCTCTAATTGTATAGAGATTCACATTTCCCTTATTCTCCCATGTGTCCTTACATTGTACATCCCACTTATTAGAGGTAAACCATGGGACTCTGGAGAAAGCTGTACACCATGACTTTCCATTGGAAGACCCACTAAGCTCAATAGTATACTAAAGACTCTGATATCAAAGTCTTGCAGAGAACAAATAAACATTTTTTAACTCAACATTCCCTGAAGAAATTTTTTCATACACCCTCCACACTTTCTTCCTCAGAATAATTATTAGTATCTTGGGAAACCAATAGAATCCTTCCTAAAATAATAAGCAGATGATACCAATCAGTCCCTTGAAGGTAGCCACATTGGTTCTAATGGAAGCTTCCAGGGATAGGTGGGAATGAAAAGGATTTTTTGGACTGGAGAGATCTGGATGGCCCAAACATGGCTCAGAAAGGAAGGAGAAGAGGCACAAATGCAAAGATGAGCATCACTAAAGGGCAGGAAGAGGGGAGAGAGAGGATCAACAACAGGGACAAGTTGACTAAAAGAAGTGGATCCAAGCCTTGACATTAATGCTGCCATTATGTCCGCAATTTATCAAACAATAGCCTTTAATACATCTATGACAGCCCTTGATTTGTTTTAGTCTGTATTCATATTCTTGTTATTGTTTTAAATTCGCTGGGGATAATTTAAAACTAATCCTCTAATCATTTTTTCCAAGAGCCCTCATCAATAAAAACTGAAAGGATGATTAAAATAACCCTCTGTGTAGACCAAACTAAGTCAAAATTACTGTGGGGAGTAAATTACTGAAACAGAGATATAATGTCAATGCCATCATTTATAAAAGATTTGCTGCCAAATGCTATCTCAATTCAAAAGTATGCTTGGGTCATAACCTGGTCTTTGCCAGAGTAACCAGGGAGAAAAACAAAGATATATGAAGCCTGGATTTTGATCTCCACTGGCCCACCTCTGTCTTAGGAAAGATATGGATGGATGAATGAATGGAGGTCCTATACAGGTAAGGGAAGCCCTAGTTCTCCACCAAGCCCTACTTTGTTCCGTAAACCTAGTCACCCTCCCAGTTCAGTTCAGCCTCTGTTCCTGAAATGATCCCCTTTTACAAACACTGAACCCCTAAAGAACGGGCTAATTTTGAGACATGAGCCTGGCAGAGTGATTATAGGTATCCACAGCCTCCATCAGTGGACAGAGGTTGTACTCAGGCCAGAAAAGGCTTCCCACCAGGGCACTGTGTGCATTTTCTCCACCATAGGCTCCCGCACACCACACAGAACAGCTGGTGCTTAGCAGCCAATCAGGCAACTTCTGCCTCAGAGGTATGGTCAGCGAGCAGCGTAGGGAATAAACACCAGGAAAGACCTTAGAAATCATTTACTTCATTCCCCTAAACTTGCTGAATGGGAAACTGGAGCCCAGAGATGATAAGTATTTGGAAGGCCCTGACTACACCAGAACAAAAGAGGAAGTCTCACAACGTGTTCGTCAATGAGAGAAACTTATTTTCAAACATACACATTATGCAGTGCATATGTGACATCTGATCAAAAGGGAGGCCTTTGATAAACTCCCAGAAGAAAAGAAGAAAAACACAGTGGCTTATTTGAAATGAAGTCGGACTATTTTAAAATCATGAACCAATCCAATCACAGGAGAATATTGAGCATATAGTTAATTTTTTTCTGGCCATCTGGCTTACAAAAAAATTTTAAAATAATAAATCCTGAAATAAATAAGAAAGAATTAACTCTAAAGGAATGTCCAAAAGTTCTGAAAGAATGTAGCGATGGAGTCAGCTGGTTCTAACCCCAGCTCTGCCATTTACCAGGAATGTGACACTGGGAATGTTAATCTCTGAGTCTATTTCTTCATCTTCACTGTGGGAATGGAAGCCATGAGATTGTTGAAGGGATTAAAGGACAAAGCAAGCAAAATAGCTGCTCCACTGTAGGTGCTCATGTTGGGCTCTCCCCATTGATGGGTCCCTAGATGTCGGTAACTGAGACCTTCATTCCCAAACTTGGAGAGACAGTGTAATGTCCTGACCAGTAGGTCTTCATTCTGGCTGCAGCTGGACTCATTTGGGAAGTTCTGAAAAATCTAGATGCCTAGATCCCACTCCAAGTGAACAAAACTAGAGTCTTTAGAGGTGGGCCCCAGGCAGAAGTATTTGCTGTAGCTCCCCAGATTATTCCAATGTACAGCCAGGGATGACAATCACTGCTGAGAGTCCTATTGCTGCACAGTAAAGACTTTGCCAGAGAAGCTACATTACTGGAACTGAGCAGAACCCTGCAGCTAAAACAGTGGCTTGACTTTACAAAAACTAATTGCTGATGCCAAAGAGCAATCCTTCTGACCACATTCACACACTCAGAGCTGATACATGTATGCTGAGCACTTTCATCATCTCATTTACTCTCAGCTCAACCCTAGGCAGTGATTGCTCATATCAAGCACACATTACACACGAAGAAATGAATACTTACAGAGGTTATTTAAATTACCCAAGTACAAGTAAATCCTCAGTAGAAATGAAACTTGAACTCAGGTCAGCGATGCCAACACCTTTGAAGGCACTGACCACATCTTCCTAATCTTTCACTGAGCACTGCCCCATGGTGCCAGCCCCTGACTGACCCAATCAGCCTTCACACTGACTGATAGAAACCGTGGGTCCTAATAGAATCTGAGTTGCACAAAGTGACCAGGTCACTATAACCATTCCTACCACGGGGAAAACAACCCAAAGAATAATCTTGCTTATGTTATCAGTCAAGGTCCTAGCAGGAAACAATTCTACTCAGATGCTTCAAATAAAGATAAAGAAAAGACTGCCCTCAGAGGAATAAGAAGGGCTAGAGAACTGACTAGGAGTATTGAGGTCCCAGAAATTAACAACAGGAGGAGGAAGCCATTCCCACTTCAAGGCCTGAAGGGGTAAAGGAAAAAGTAGTGTGATTGTAGTCTGGTGAAGAAGGGACCAGGTTTTCCAGGTGGCCTAGTGGGAAAGAACCCGCCTGCCAATGCAGGAGACGTAAGAGATGTGGGTTTGATCCTTGGGTAGGGAAGATCCCCTGGAGGAGGGCATGGCAACCCACTCCAGTATTCTTTCCTGGAGAATCCTATAGACAAAGGAGCCTGGCAGACTACAGTCCATAGGGTCATGACGAGTTGGACATCACTGAAGTGACTTAGCACACACTCACAAAGAAGGGAGCACCAGGAGACCTGTGGTCACCCAGGGTTACAGCCATGTCCAGACCCTTGATGCCTAGCAGAGAGAGAACTGGTAAGAAAGCTCCAACTTTCTCTCCCACACTCCCAGCTCCTGCTGGTGCCTCCCTCTACTCAGACCCAACCAGATGCCCACCAGCAAGTGAGCGCAGGCACCCCATATGGGTCAGCCTTCTAGGGCACAGAATAGAGCAGGGAAGGGAGTGACGAGGTCTGGACTAGGGGCATAGAAAAGTTGAGAATAACCCAACGAAGAGGAAAATGTGGTTTTACTGGGATGGATATACACAGTGTAAATGAATTCTTCACTTTTCCAAAAGGATTTCTTTAATATCTTTCCTAATAACAACAGTGGTTTAAGGTGTTCACTGTGCACCTGGCACTGTTCTAGGTAGTATACAGAGGTAACAGGTATGAATCTCAGCTCAGATTCAAGGGTGTAAGAAGTATTGCACCTTGGAGATAGCCAAGAACAGGGGAATCTGGCGTGTTACAGTCCAAGGGGTCATGAAGAGTCAGAAATGACTCAGCGACTGAACAACAGCACCAATTTATTTTTTATTTTGAGCTCTTATCCTACCAGGATGACAGGAAGCTTAACCTCAGTCATCACTGGGGCTTTGCAAACCCAAAAGGCCACAATATTAATACTAGGTGACAAGGTACCATGGTACACAGTCCAAGGGCCCTCTAGCCTGAATCACTCTGCACACATGTCCCTCGGGAATATCCCTTAATTCAGCTGCCATGGCCTTTCAGATTCAGTGGCTCCTTGGAGGAACATCAGCTGGGGCCTGAGCCCCTCTGCTGAGACACAGAACCCCAACAAATCTCATGCACATGTGGCCACTATTTTCTGGGGTCCTGCTGGGAAGTAGGACCTGGGTCCCCACTACCCAGAGACATGCAGAGCCTCTCAATAAAGCTGGAGAATCTCCTTTTAATCAGAGGAAAGCCTTCCTTCCTGTTACCTTTTCTAACAACTTTGTTTCTTCCACAATGCCTGTTCTCCCTTCTAATTCCTCTGGAACCTCTATATTCTCTGATAAGCTTCCCTTAGTAAAAACAAAAGCTGGCGTGTCTCTGAAGGCTACTTGTCCTTCCTTTCTGACCACTTAGCTCCTCTTAGACACTTCCCTGTGCTTCAGCAGGTGGTAGACAGGGAGGTAGAAAGAGAAATTTTGGCAGGAAAAGACATAAATCAACAGCTCAAAATATGATCCAGCTGCACATATATTTCTTTAAACTTTAAGACAACATAGACTTCAATTCCTAGCAATGCGGCTCAGAGCAGTTCAGTTCTTTGCCAAAGCCTGCACAGGACACAATGATGCTGTTAGTCCTCATCCCCCTACCTCAAAAACATACCCTTGTAACTAGTCCAGAGATGTCAAATAGATTTTCCCTTGTGGGCATACTCTGGCTGGCTGGGATGGTTCCCTGGAAGCTGTGTTGGGAAGGATTCTGATCCTTAACTAGCTCACTGGGAAACAGTGCTGTGATTGATTGCCAATGACTCTGTGAGGGCAGGAGGCATGCATATTTTGCATCCATCTACTAGAAATTTAGCCATTATAATGAAATAAAACTTTTTAAATGGTTTGAATTTGTAAAAATTAATTCTGTATGAAATGACAGGAGCACATCTATCTTGTACAATGTATCAACAGGGCCGTGAAGAGACTCCATCGAGAGGATCTCCCAAGAATCAAGGCTGCTTCTAATCTTTATTTCAATTTTATGCTCCTTTTATTCCCAAGGCAGAAGAAGGCAGTCATTGTTTCTGCCTGATGTACCCTCCATGAAGGACAACCCTAGAAATTAACTCGTAGAAGCTGCTATCTCTCTTCCTCTTTGCTTCCTTTCCCCCAGCCCATCACCTACCCTAAGGAAAGGAGGTCAACAAAGCATGGATTATTTCATTAATTTTTTTTTTGCATTCTCCTTTTAGCAATTCGTAAATTTCCTTCCTTTGAGCACTGTAAGTTTGTTGTTTTTTGTTGATTTATGTGAAACTGGGGATCTTTATCAGTTTAATTTAAAAAATACACTGCTCTATATGCTTGTCAACTTAATTTTCAGGATTTGTCTTATTTTATGTTGTAAACTTTGGGGACAATTTGTTCCATTTTTGCTTGTTGGATTCCAAGCCCAATATGGACAAAAGTACTTCACATTTTCCCTTGTTTCATAACCCGAGCCATCATGTTTACACTCACTGTCCTTTGAAGAAAAGATTAACTGTTTTTAGCTTTATTATAGGAAGCAGATTGAGCTTAATATAGACAAGTTCAAAGAATATTCAACACAGAGTCAAATAATCTGACTCCAGTGCTGGCTCCCCCAGTTTTCTGGATTGCCTTAGACAGTCTTGCGTCTTCTCTTTTCTGTGAAGTGGGTACAACTGAACTTACATAGGATAGGTGTGAAGCCCATGTTTACTTCTGAATTTATGGATCCTACGTTCATGTTCTTTGGTTGCAAGCAACAGATTATTACTGTGGTAAATGTAAATAGAAAATTGGAAAAAGTCTGAGATCACTTACAAAATTTCAGAAAGAACTGAACTTTCAGGTGTAGGGAAGACACAAACCAAAGAAGTGTTGGAAATCCTAAGCATAAAACTTAACAGACTTTCACTCAAGGGTATTACCATGAAGTGATTCTGCACTGACCTTGGTTCAAGTTTAGCAGTTCCAGGAGAAAGCAACCTAGATATCTAGACAGATGAGTGGAGAAAGAAGTTGTGGTACATATATATACGATGGGACATTATTCAGCCATAAAAAGGAATGCATTTGAGTCAGTTCTAGTGAGATGGATGAACCTAGAGCCTATTATACAGAGTAAAGTATGTCAGAAAGAGAAAAGCAAATCTTGTAAATTAACACATATATATGATCTAGAAAGATGGTACTGATGAACCTATTTACAGGGCAGCAATAGAGACGTAGACATAGAGAACAGACTTGTGGACACAGTGCAGGAAGGAGAGGGTGGGATGAATAGAAAATAGCAGTGAAACATATACATGACCATGTGTAAAATAGATAGCCCCAGTAGGAATTTGCTGTATGATGCAGGGAGCTCAAACCCTGGGCTCTGTGACAACCTAGAGGGGTGCGATGGGGTGGGAGGCAAGAGGGAGATTTAAGAGGGAGGGGACATATGTATGCCTATGGCTGATTCATGTTGATTGAAGTAAGACGGTAAGTGTTGCAAGAGGGCATCAGAGGGCAGACACACTGAAACTAGAATTACAAAAAACTAGCTAATCTGATCACACGGACCACAGCCTTGTCTATCTCAATGAAACTAAGCCATGCCGTGTGGGGCCACCCAAGACAGATGGGTCATGGTGGAGAGGTCTGACAGAATGTGGTCCACTGGATAAGGGCATACCAAACCACTTCAGTATTCTTGCTTTGAGAACCCCATGAACAGTATGAAAAGGCAAAAAGATAGGACACTGAAAGATGAACTCCCCAGGTCAGTAGGTGCCCAATATACTAATGGAGATGAGTGGAGAAATAACTCCAGAAAGAATGGTGGGATGGAGCCAAAGCAAAAACGATACACAACTGTGGATGTGACTGGTGATAGACACAAAGTCCGATGCTGTAAAGAGCAATGTTGCATAGGAACCTGGAATGTTAGGTCCATGAATCAAGGCAAATTGGAAGTGGTCAAACAGGAGATGGCAAGAGTGAACGTTGACATTCTAGGAATCAGCGAACTAAGATGGACTGGAATGGGTGAATTTAACTCAGATGACCATTATATCTACTACTGTGGGCAAGAATCCCTTAGAAGAAATGGAGTAGCCATCATGGTCAACAAAAGAGTCTGAAATGCAGTACTTGGATGCAATCTCAAAAACGATAGAATGATCTCTGTTCGTTTCCAAGGCAAACCATTCAATATCATGGTAATCCAAGTCTATGCCCCGACCAGTAACGCCGAAGAAGCTGAAGTTGAACGATTCTATGAAGACCTACAAGACCATATAGAACTAACACCCAAAAAAAGATGTCCTTTTCATTATAGGGGACTGGAATGCAAAAGTAGGAAGTCAAGAAACACCTGGCGTAACAGGCAAGTTTGGCCTTGGAGTACAGAATGAAGCAGGGCAAAGGCTAATAGAGTTTTGCCACGAGAATGCACTGGTAATAGCAAACACCCTATTCCAACAACACAAGAGAAGACTCTACACGTGGACATCACCAGATGGTCAACACCAAAATCAGACTGATTATATTATTTGCAGCCAAAGGTGGAGAAGCTCTATATAGTCAGCAAAAACAAGACCGGGAGCAGACTGTGGCTCAGATCATGAACTGCTTATTGCCAAATTCAGACTTAAATTGAAGAAAGTAGGGAAAACCACTAGACCATTCAGATATGACCTAGATCAAATCCCTTATGAGTATATAGTGGAAGTGACAAATAGATTTAAGGGACTAGACCTGATAGACAGAGTGCCTGATGAACTATGGACCGAGGTTTGTGACATTGTACAGGAGACAGGGATCAAGAAAATCCCCATGGAAAAGAAATGCAAAAAAGCAAAATGGCTGTCTGAGGAGGCCTTACAGATAGCTGGGAAGAGAAGAGAAGTGAAAAGCAAAGGAGAAAAGGAAAGATATTCCCATCTAAATGCAGAGTTCCAAAGAATAGCAAGGAGAGATAAGAAAGCCTTCCTCAGCGATCAGTGCAAAGAAATAGAGGAAAACAACAGATTGGGAAAGACTAGAAATCTCTTCAAGAAAATTAGAGATACCAAAGGAACATTTCATGCAAAGATAGGCTCAATAAAGGACAGAAATGGTATGGACCTAACAGAAGCAGAAGATATGAAGAAGAGGTGGCAAGGATACACAGAAGAACTGTACAAAAAAGATCTTCACGACCCAAATAATCACGATGGTGTGATCACTCACCTAGAGCCAGACATCCTGGAATGTGAAGTCAAGTGGGCCTTAGAAAGCATCACTACGAACAAAGCTAGTGGAGGTGATGGAATTCCAGTTGAGCTATTTCAAATCCTCAAAGGTGGTGCTGTGAAAGTGCTGTACTCAATATGCCAGCAAATTTGGAAAACTCAGCAGTGGCCACAGGACTGGAAAAGGTCAGTTTTCGCTCCAATCCCAAAGAAAGGCAATGCCAAAGAATGCTCAAACTACCGCACAATTGCACTCATCTCACATGCTAGTAAAGTAATGCTCAAAATTCTCCAAGCCAGGCTTCAGCAATACATGAACTGTGAACTTCCAGATGTTCAAGCTGGTTTTAGAAAAGGCAGAGGAACCAGAGATCAAATTGCCAATATCCGCTGGATCATTGAAAAAGCAAGAGAGTTCCAGAAAAACATTTATTTCTGCTTTATTGACTATGCCAAAGCCTTTGACTGTGTGGATCACAATAAACTGTGGAAAATTCTGAAAGAGATGGGAATACCAGACCATCTGACCTGTCTCTTGAGAAACCTGTATGCAGGTCAGGAAGCAACAGTTGGAACTGGACATGGAACAACAGACTGGTTCCAAATAGGAAAAGGAGTAGGTCAAGGCTGTATATTGTCACCCTGCTTATTTAACTTATATGCAGAGTACATCATGAGAAACGCTGGGCTGGAAGAAACACAAGCTGGAATCAAGATTGCCGGGAGAAATATCAATAACCTCAGATATGCGGATGACACCACCCTTATGGCAGAAAGTGAAGAAGAACTAAAGAGCCTCTTGATGAAGGTGAAGGAGGAGAGTGAAAAAGTTGGCTTAAAGCTCAACGTTCAGAAAACTAAGATCATGGCATCTGGTCCCATCACTCCATGGAAAATAGATGGGGAAACAGTGGAAACAGTGTCAGACTTTACTTTTTTGGGCTCCAGAATCACTGCTGATGGTGACTGCAGCCATGAAATTAAAAGACGCTTACTCCTTGGAAGGAAGGTTATGGCCAACCTAGATAGCATGTTTAAAAGCAGAGACATTACTTTGCCAACAAAAGTCTGTCTAGTCAAGGCTATGGTTTTTCCAGTGGTCCAGTGTATGGATGTGAGAGTTGGACGGTGAAGAAAGCTGAGCGCCGAAGAATTGATGCTTTTGAACTGTGGTGTTGGAGAAGACTCTTGAGAGTCCCTTGGACTGCAAGGAGATCCAATCAATCCATCCTAAAAGAGATCAATCCTGGGTGTTCATTGGCAGGTCTGATGTTGAAGCTGAAGCTCCAATACTTTGGCCACCTCATGCGAAGGGTTGACTCATTGGAAAAGACCCTAATGCTGGGTAGGATTGGGGGCGGGAGGAGAAGGGGACGACAGAGGATGAGATGGTTGGATGGCATCACTGACTTGATGGATATGGGTTTAGGTAGACTCCGGGTGTTGGTGATGGACAGAGAGGCCTGGCGTGCTGCAATTCATGGGGTCGCAGAGAGTCGGACACGACTGAGCAACTGAACTGAACTGAACTGAAGAGAGAATACATCTGATGAGAGAAAGAAAAAGAAGACAAAAAAATAAGTAAATTCAAACTTGTGATTAGTGCCATGAAAGCAAACAAGAACTGAACAAGAACTATCAATGAGACCTACTTTAAATAGCATAGTAGGCAGAATATAGCCCCTTGAAATTCTGTTTTAATACTAGAACCTGTAAAAGCACTAGGTTATAATACTAAAGGCATTAAGATTGCAGTTGGGATTAACATTGCTAATCAGATTATCCTAAAATGGAAAGATGATTCTGGATTACCTCAGTGGGCCCAACGCAATTACAAGGATCTTTAAAGGTGGAAGAGAGCATTATATAACCAAAAAGACGGCAGTGTGGAAAGGGCATTATACATTGTTTCCAGCTTTGAAGATGGAGGAAGAGGTCTTCAGATGACCTACAAAAGTTGGGAACAGAAAGGAAGCACATTCTCCAGAAGAAATTCAGCCTTGCCAAATTTTGATTTAGAATTTCTGACTCGAGAGCAGGAAGATAGTAAATCTGCATTGTTTAAACTCAACTTTGTGTTGATTTTTTTTATAGCAGCAAGAGAAAACTAATATAGAGAGAGTAGATAGTGAAGACTTTTTACAAAGGGAATGACATTTAAAATAGACCCTCCAAATGAGTAAATGCCATGAAATGGAGGAAAAGTGTTCCAGGCAGAGGGAAGGGCATGTGCAACAGCCTTGAAGTGGGATAGAGCCTGGTGTGTTTGCAGAACTGAAAGTAGATCTATGCAGCTAAAGTTTGGAAACTGAGGGAAGGATTTCCGCACAATAAGTTTCAGAAGGTTGGGGCAAGATCCTTTCCCAGACACGCTGGGCAGAGTGAATTTTCTAAAACACAAATCTAATATCACTCCTCTGTTTAAAAAAACTTCCAAGGGTTCCAGAATACCTTTATTGTTGTTTAGTCACTCAGTCGTGTCCGACTCTTTGCGACCTCATGGACTGTAGCCCACCAGTCTCCTCTGTCCATGGGATTCTCCAGGCAAGAATAGTGGAATGGGTTGCCATTTTCTTCTCCAGAATATCTTAGGTTGATCCAAATTTCTCTCAATGATTACCACCATGTGGCTTCCTAACACAGTTTTTGCACCACCCCAGTTCTTATGTTCCAGTCACTTTTCAATGTCTTTTTCTTCTTGTTCCAGCTTGCTTATTGTTCTATCTATCTGCGATACTCCTCCTCCACCTCACAGCTTGCTTCTTCCTTTAGCTTTCACCTTTGGTGCCATTTTCAGCAGGTCTGGGTTTGATGTTCCTCCCATATGCTATCTTAGTATCCAAGCCCTTACTACCATCCAAGAACTTATCATAGTGCTTAGAACCGTTGGTATCACCTTGAACAATCACCACTTGATGAATGAATCACCTTTATTCTTTGATTCCCTCTACTCCTAAGGTGATTATCATCAGAGAGTTTTTTTCCCTTGCTCTGGCAGGTCCCCAGATTTTTTTCATCCTTTTAAAAAAATAAGATGTAATTTGGTCACTTTCAGTAATAAAATACAGTCTCAATTGAGAAAGTAGGATTTATACTCCAGTCTATTAATCCATATTTCTATCTTCCTTCATAGTTAAGACTCCTTTCCACTTCTTCACCAACTAGAAACCCACAGTATAGTAGACCTCCTGCTTTAGAGAAAGGGCATATTGTTGGCTTCATCTCCTGTTCCCTTTCTGGAGTAGGAACACAAAGGAGAGAGAATGGGAAAGGATTCATGAGGTTCTTATTTGACTGGTATGATCTTAAGGTGATGTCTTGTTCTTGCTAAGCTAATGCTTAAATCTGATTCTTGTGACTTCTGGGTTCCTTGGAGATTCTCCAGCTGAGAGCCCCCAACCTGCAACTCTGATAATGGGGGCAATGTCATTAGTTATTCTGCTGTTGCTTCTTCTCCCTCTACCTCAGGTTTTCTGGTTGACTCTACTACCCAGATACTCTCTCCATCATCAGTGTCTCCTTGCTCTGTAGTCTACTAAACCAGGAGTCAAAATAGCTCCAGGTATGTATCACCAAAAATAAATAAATAAACTTTAAAAATACCTGCAGACAAAAATGAAAACACAATGATCTAAAATCCACGGGATGCAGCAAAAGTAGTTCCGAGAGGGAAGTTTACCATGATAAAAGTCTACCTCAAGAAACAAGAAAAATTGCAAATGAACAACTTAAACTTACACCTAAAGAAGCTAGAAAAAGAACAAACAAAACTCAGAGTTCATAAGAGGAAAGAAATCATAAAGATCAGAGCAGAAATAAATGAAATAAACTTAAAAATGTTTAAAAAAAGATCAATAAAACTAAGAGCTAGTTCTTTGAAAAGATAAATAAAATTGATAAGCCTTTATGTAGACTTATCCAGAAAAAATTAGAGAGGGCCAGAATCAATAAAATCAGAAATGAAAAAGGAAAAATTACAACTGACACTTTAGAAATACAAAAGGTCATAAAAGATTAGTACAAACAACTACACACCAATAAAATGGCCAACCTAGAAGAAAGGAAAAAATTCCTAGATATGTACGATTTCCCAAGACTCAATCAGGAAGAAATAGAAAATATGAACAGACCAATTACCAGACATGAAATTGAATCAATAAGGGAAAAAAAAAAAAACAAAAACCTCCCAGCAAACAAAAGTCCAGGATCAGATGTCTACGCAGGTAAATTTTATCAAACATTTAGCGAAGATTTAACACCTATCCTTCTCAAACTATTGGGAAAAAAATTACAGATGAAGGAACTTTCCAAGTTCATTCTGAGACCAGTATATCACCCTGATAGCAAAACCAAACAAAGATATCACACAAAAAAGAAAAGTACTTGCCAATATCACTAATAAACATAGATGTACATATCCTCAATAAAGTACTAGCAAACCAAATTTAACAATACATTAAAAGGATCATTGTTGCTGTGGTTTAGTTGTTAAGTTATGTCCAACTCTTTGCAACCTCATGGACTATAGCCTGCCAGGCTCCTCTGTCCATTGGATTTTCCAGGCAATAAGATTAGACTGGGTTGTCATTTTCTTCTCCAGATCTCCCTGACCCAGGGAACATATACCATGATCAAATGGGATCTATCCCAGGGATGCAAGGATGGTTCAATATCCTCAAATCAATCAATGTAATAAACTACTTTACCAAATTGAAGAATAATAACCATATGATTATCTCAATAGATGCAGAAAAAGCTTTTGGCAAAATTCTGCATCCATTTACAATAAAAACTCTCTTCAAAGTGGAAAATATCTCAGTGAAGCATAATAAAAGACACATATGATAAGTCCACAGCTAACATTGTACTCAACATTGAAAAGCTGAAAGCATTTCCTCTAAGATCAGGAACAAGATAAGGATATCTAATCTTGCCACTAATATTTAGCACAGTATTGGAAATCTTAGGCACAACAATCAGACAAGAAAAAAGAAATAAAATGAATATAAATCAGAAAGGAAGAAGTAAAACTGTCACTGTTTGCAGATGACATGATACTATACATAGAAAATCCTAAAAATGCCATAAGGGAACTATTAGAGTTCAGCAATGAATTAAAATTGTAGGATACAGAATTAATATACAGAAATATGTTGTATTTTTACATACTAGCAACTAAATATCAGAAAGAGAAATTAAGAAAGAAATACCATTTGCCACTGCATCTAAAACAATAAAATATGTAGAGATAAATCTAACAAGAAGGTGAAAGACTTGTATTCAGACAACTGTAAGACACTAAAAGAAACTAAAGACAACACAAATAGATGAAAAATATACCATGTTCATGGATTGACAGAATCAATATTGTCAAAATGACTGTACTACCCAAAGCAATCTATAAATTCACTGCAACTCCTTTCAAAATACCAAAGGCATTTTTTTGCAGAACTAAGAACAAATAATTATAAAATGTGTATGGAAACACAAAAAACCCTGAATAGCGAAAGCAATCTTAAGAAAGAAGAACAGAGCTGAAGGCACCATGCTCCCTGATTTCAGACTATACTACAAAGCTACAATAACCAAAACAGTATGATGAAAGTGAAAGTGAAGCCGCTCAGTTGTGTCCGGCTGTTTGTGACCCCATGGACTGTAGCCCACCAGGCTCCTCCGTCCATGGGATTCTCCAGTCAAGAATACTGGAGTGGGTTGCCATTTCCTTCTCCAAGGGATCTTCCTGACCCAGGGATCAAACCCAGGTCTACCACATTGCAGGCAGACACTTTAACCTCTGAGCCACCAGGGAAGCCCACAAACAGTATGGTACTGGGACAAAAACAGACGCATAGATCAATCGAACACAATAGACAGCCTAGAAGTAAACTCATGCACTTGTGATCAATCAATAAATTCTGCAACAACATGAATAGACCTGGAGGGTATTATGCTTATTGAAAGAAGTCAGACAAAGACAGATATTGTATGTTATCGCTTATATGTGGAATCTAAAAAATGAAGTGAACAAATGAATGTAACAAAACAGATACAGACTCACAGATATAGAGAATAAACTAGTGATTACCAGTTGGGAAAAAGAAGTGGGGAAGGGAAAGACAGGGGTAGGGAATTAAGAGGCACAAACTACTATGTATTATATATAAAATAAATAAGTTATAGGAATATAGTGTATTGCACAGGAAATAAAGCCAATTTTTATAATAAATGGAGTATAATCTAAAAAATTTTTGAATCACTATGTAACATACCCAAAACTCACATAGTATTGTAAATCAATTATACTTCAATTTTTTAAAAACAGCTCCAGGCAGATTTTCTCTACTGCATGACCAATATCTAGTCCATGTTCTTTTGCCCTGACAAATTCTGGGAGTGCAGGTTAATCCCAACCCATTCATCCTGTTCTGCTACCAGAGTCGTATTCTCTAGATTTCTAGGACAATATTCATACCCAAGTCCAAGTCATGGTACCAACCAACTTCAAGAAAAATATGTTAAGCTCTTCAGTAGTCTTACTGAAGTCCCACTCTTTAGGTTTATGGTGGCAAGATGTAAATTACCTAAGTTAATATTAGTTACATTAACAAATAAATCCATAAATCTCAGGGGCTTAAAACAATAGAATTTATAATTATGGATGGGAGGAGTGTCTGTTCCAAGAGTCATTCAAGGTTCCAGGTTAATGGAGCCTCTTCCATTTTCAAACGTTGCTTTCAAGGTTGCCCTGGATATCTTGTTAGGAAATGAGTGAAGAGGTTGAGGTTCGAGCAAGGAAATTTACATGGATCAGGCCTAAGAGTAAGGATTCATACTTCCACCCATATTCTCCCGACCAGAGCTCAGACACACAGTCACACCCGACTGCAAGAACAAGTGGAAAATGTAGGCTAGTTTGAACAAAAGGAGTTTGGTGTGCAGCTAACCTGTCTCTGCCACA
Organism: Giraffa tippelskirchi; assembly: GCF_054371585.1. Classification (NCBI taxonomy): domain Eukaryota; kingdom Metazoa; phylum Chordata; class Mammalia; order Artiodactyla; family Giraffidae; genus Giraffa; species Giraffa tippelskirchi. Next base: position 71,298,414 of record NC_137278.1, read on the forward strand.
TGGGAGGGGTGATCTAGGAAGACCACTGGACTCAGAATCAGGACACCCAATTTCAGTCCCACTGCTGGCCACCTGTCCGGTCTTAGGCATGCCAGTTCTTTTCTTCCTAAACCTTGGTTTCCATATCTGTAAATCAGGGGGCTACAGGATCCCAAGACCCAGTTCCTTCTTTCTATAGATCTATGACCCAAAGTATCACAGCTGAAAATGGAGCAGCCATAACTGAAAGGACAGCCATGCCATGGATGAGATGAGGGAAAGTGTTCTGGTCACACATAGACAGCTACTGCCTTCAATAGTATGTTTTTTCCAAAACTGAAGGTCACAGATCTTTTAGTAAGGGAGCATATGTGGAAGCTGAGACCAGAAAGACTAAAATTTCATCTAAATAACCTTTTTCTCTCGCCTTGATTATTATACTAGCTTCCTAACTGGTCTCCCTCTATGCAGCCTCTTTAAAAGTTTCAAGCTGTTGTATTACATTACTCCAGATGATGCTTATTTCAATTCAATTTAAAAAGCCATTACAGAACACAACATTCTTATTTCTCCCACCATTCAAGCTTGGAATACTACTCCCCCTCATTTCAATATCTGCATACACCACTCCTTCAACCTACTACCCAAACCATTCCACCCACTCCATGAAGTAATTCCTTACAATAAATTATCTTCCCCTGCTCTCAAATTCAACTCTTACTATTTGTCATCCACTTCTGTGCTCCTATATTAGAATCTAGTTATTTGTGCACATCTTATCTTCTCTACTAAACTGTAAGTTCCCTGAAGGGAAAGATCATAGATTATACTATTTGCATTTGTACCATGTTAGGCGCTTAATTATTTATTGAATGACTGAATGACTAAGGACCATGGAGAAATATTAAAAGGCTGAATCGAGGCAGCCCTGTTGGAAACAGAAGTGAGGCGGCCAGTTTCTGTTTGGCAAGTGCACTGTTTGCTGATCATTTTTCTCCGAGTCCACTGTGGTGACAACTGAACAATCTACAGGAAGAACTGCAGGTGTGAATCTTCAGCCAAGCTAATGATCGCACTGGGGTCTGATTCAAATCAGTCTTGCCCAAGGGCAGTATCAGGAGGCAAGTTAAATGAGAGACCATATCCTGTCAAATCCAGAGAAAATGGCTGAGCACCTGCCAAATGAGAAATTGCAGCTGGACAGTAATTTTCCTCTTTTTCTCTCTCTTATATGTGAAGCCACATGCTCTGAGACTAAACAGAGCAGGGAAACAAGAAACAATTTGAAGAACTCAATCAACGTGGACAACTGTTCTCCTAGATTAAGAAAGCAATCTACCTTTTCCCCCTCAGTAGTGGAAAATTATGAGCTAGATCTACAAACCCATTGTCCAGCTCCCATTTCCCTTGGTCCTGTCCAAAACAATGGCCGAAAGTCAGGCTGCAGCCAGTCAGATTAGTTGGACAGAGCGTAGCATTGACATCATGTCAGCCCTGAGATGGTGCTCCCGAGGGCCCATCAGCTACACTTCCTCATATGCTTCCCCTCTGTCCCAAACAATTGCCCCATTGTGGGGATCTGACCCCCACGGTGCAGGTCCAATCCTGGCCACTCTCTTCTTTTTCCCTCCCTTCCTTTGTCCTACTGAGTTGTGCGTGGATCTATATATTCCTTTCCAGTCGTCGGGGACTCCTGCCTGGTCTCAGCTGGTGTTCTGCAAGATCTTCTGCATCTGAAGATGTATTCCTGGTGCATCTGTGGAGACAGGTACTCCACATCCACCTACTCCTCTGCCATCTTCAGCTAGACTTCTTTCACACGTGCCGATCACGCCCTCAACCACAGACAGCATGCCATGGGCACAAACAGATCCAGGCAAGGTAAAGGTCCTCACTACAAAAGAAGCAGCTCAGATTCAGATGACACCAGCACCAGTAGAGCTGTCCTAACAGCACTAGGCACAGTAACTTGCCTGTGGTAGGGCTAGTGTAAGTATCCATCCGAATATGTGTTCACCAGGATCACTCTCAGAAAAATAAAGCTGTCAGATACTGAGCTTCCTCTCTGGATCATGCACAGGGCTAAGTATTTCATACACATTGTTTCTAGTCTACACACTGTTTCCAGTCCACACACCAAGCCTGGGAAGTAAAAATGAACCCATTTTGCTGATGGGAAAACAGAGGCTTTTGGTCTATCATGTGGTCCAAGACCACAAGGTCAGTACGTAGTGGAGCCAAGACTCCAACTGATGAACGACTCTAGAACCATGCACTTTCCACTTGAGCATGCTGTCCACTTGTTTCGCTGGCTCTGCCCATGCCATTTTGATTTATGATGATTAAGGGGTACTTGCAGACTGCAGTACTCTTCTGTGTACATTATCTCATTTATTCTTCATAGAAGCCTGATAGGTAAAGCAGATTAAAACTCCCACTTTACAAATCGGGAAAGTTAGGATTATGTGAGAAGTAAGAACTCAGTCCCAATCATTCTTTCCCTAGATCCTGAGCCTTCCTACCATCAGATGACATGAAAACTTGAGACATAAGAGTGAAAATTATTTTCATTTTCACAATGTTACACTCCCCTATCTAAAAATCTCCCATGGTTTTCCATGTCTGTAGGATTAAATCTAACCACATTATTGTATCAAATAAGGCCCTTCTGAGCTGACATCCCCTGCCTCACCAGTCTCCTCTTCACTTCCTTCCTGCACTGCTGTCTTGAGCCACAGCTTGCACTACTGTGGCTCAAGCCTCTCCACTCTTGCACTGCTGTCTTGAGCCACAGCTAAGTACTCTCCATTCTCCAAAGATGCCATGATGGCGCACATCTGAGCTCTTGCCCATGCTGGTCCCTCTTCCTGGAAAACTCCTCCTACTTCCCAACTCCTCCCCTCCCCAGGCTGTTCCCACTCAGCCTTGTCATCACCTCGAATGAGATGGTCCACAGTAGGACACTGAGTGGGTATTCACCTCTATCCACGAGGCTCCCCAATAGCAGTGACCGTCTCTGCAGCTCAATGGATGTGAGAGCTGGCTTCCTGATGATGGACCGAAGAGCACAGCCCATTCTAGCCGTGTATAATAGCGCTGAGCTTCAGGAACACCCTCCTCCTCTCCTCTCGCTTCTCCCCTGCCCTTCCCGCTCTTCTCCAACCTTCCAGGCCAGCTCCCACCTCAGAGCCATTGTTCCTGATCTTCCCTTTGTCTAGCGTACCTTCCCCCCAAGCAATTCACGAGGCTGACTACCCAGCAAGTGAGGCCTTCTCTAAATCCCTATTAAATCGCTACCCCTATTCCTAGTCCAATACCCTTTCTCCTCTTTACATATGTTTTTTTGTTTGTTTGTTTGTTTGTTTGTTTTATTTTATAAATTTATTTATTTTAGTTGGGGGCTCATTACTTTACAATATTGTAATAGTTTTTGCCATACATTGACATGAATCAGCCATGGGTTTACATGTGTTCCCCTTCCTGGACCCCCCACCCACCTCCCTCCCCATCCCATCCCTCTGGGTCATCCCATTGCCCCGGCCCTGAGCCCTTGTCTCATGCATCGAACATGGAATGGTGTTCTGTTTCACATATGATAATATACATGTTTCAATGCTATTCTCCCAGAACGTCCCACCCTCACCTTCTCCCTCAGAGTCCATAAAATTGTTCCATGCATCTGTGTCTCTTATTCTGTCTCGCATATAGGGTTATCGTTACCATCTTTCAAATTCCATATATATGCATTAGTATACTGTATTGTTGTTTTTCTTTCTGGCTTACTTCACTCTGTATAATGGGCTCCAGTTTCATCCATCTCAGTAGAACCGATTCAAATGTATGTTTTTAAGCAGTTCTCAAAATCTGACAGACTGTATATTTCATATAATTTAAAAAAATTTTCTGTCTTATGAATGAATGAACGAAACTTTAGAGCCCTAACTGCTCCCATCCACAACCTAGCCCCCAGCACAATGCCTGACCACAGAGTCCATTTGTTTCCTTCCACTGCCTAGAAAATTCTAAAGAGTTAGCCAAGCCTGTTTTGTGTCTATGGGCCAAGACAAAGCCAAAGAATCACAGACAAATCATAATCCAGTGAGCAAGGGCAAGTTAATTGTGTCTCTCAGAGCAACTGGTCCAAGAACAACCACTACCAGGAACAAGGGTGTAGGACCATGGGAGCAGAGAGCCAGGAAAGATGAAAGAAAACCAAGAACAATAAATCAAAACAGGCCAGGGAGAGGGCAATGTGAGAAAATCACAGAAATGGTGAGCTTTGCTATGTGCCCAGTGATGAATTTCATGGGCCGACCAGAGTCGAGAAAGAAAATGTTTGCTGAATAAATGAATAATCAAATGGAAAAAGTGGGGACGGTCCCCAGCACCTGGTGGCTGGTCCTTTCAGGCTCCTCTGTTGAACAACCTTCCTGTGTGGGAGCTGTGACTCACATCCCAAGAGGCACAGGTGCCATACCAATGCCAGTCTCTGATTAACAGGAGCCAACGCAGGGCACTGCCAGCATTCAAAGCGAACTATTCATCTTTTATCCCTTGGCACAAAAGGCCAACAGCCCCAACAGACTCCCTGAGCAGAACTGTTCTATTTGATAAATGAAGAACAGGCTTTAGTTCCCAGTCTGCAGGCCTGGCTCCAGCATGAAGCCAGGTCATCTTTATGGTCCCACTAAGCAAGTACAAAGCAGAGCGGAGGACAAACCACTCTTTCACCTAGAGAGAGCAAGCAAGCACACTGGGGCAGTTCGGGGGATGTCTGCCAAGCTCAGGAAAACTAGGCATAGGAAAAAACAAAACATTTTAAATTGGCATTGCAGAGTTATAATCTCAGGAGTACTCTAACTCTAGAAGCTGCGAAGAGGTCGAATAAGCACCCATAGGTGTAGCAGGATACTTTCTACCTCAACGCCTTGTAGTGCAAAATGAGCCAGGAGGTAAGCAACCAAGGCCAAGAAGCAGCCATTTGTTCCTTTCAAGCCTATTTATGTCATTTATTTCACTCTACATATATCACTCTATGATAATTTTCTTACAGTGGAATGAGCCAGGAGGTAAGCAACCAAGGCCAAGAAGCAGCCATTTGTTCCTTTCAAGCCTATTTATGTCATTTATTTCACTCTACATATATCACTCTATGATAATTTTCTTACAGTGGAATCAGAACTCGACTGGAGGGTCAGGACTTTAGAAATGTTTTAGTGTTTTTTTAAAAAAGTAATTCATATTAGATGAGTACTATATAAACTCAAAGACTGATCCAATACAGATCAAGACATTGATATCATATCAACACAGACATTGATGGGCATTGAAATAGATATAGATAGAGTTATAAACACAGATATAAATACATGATATAAAACATAACGTTGTCTCTTAAATGCCCCTACCTCCAAACACATTCTTCTTTCCAAAGATAACCACTGATAATAACTAAGGATTTCCTTCAGATTATTTATGTATGTAATTTCAATCATATATAAACATATGTTTCCCTGGTAAAGGTCTACCTGCAATGCAGGAGACCCGGGTTTGATTCCTGGGTCAAGAAAATTCCCTAGAGAAAGGCATGGCAACCCACTCCAGTATTTTTGCCTGGAGAATTCCATGGACAGAGGAGCCTGGTGTGCTACAGTCCATAGGGTCGCAAAAAGTTGGACACGACTGAAGCAACTTAGCACACACACATAAATATACACTAACATAATTGGTTGTTTAATTAATGGGATCATTATACATAATTTTAATGCCTTTTGTCACTTAACAAGATTCCTCAGTTATCTGCCTATGTCTGTACTTGGAGATACTTTTGACTTTTAATTTTAACTGTCACATGATAGCCCACAGAGTTGATGTGCCTTATTTTATTTAATCTCTTAAGAAAACTTTGAGCAATGTAGCTTTTCACAACTATAAAATAATACGGCACTAAACATCCTGGGAACAACATCTTGGTAGACATGAACAAGGATTTCTTCGGAATTGTTAGAATTCTTGGCGAACCATGAATATAATTTAAATTTTGAGGGACTTCCCTGGTGGTTCAGTGGTTAAAAATCCACCCTCCAACGCAGAGACACAGGTTCGACCCCTGGTCTGGGAACTAAGATCCCACATGCTATGGTGCAACTAAGCCTGCACGTCACAACTACTGAGACCATGTACCACATCTAGAGGAAGCCTGAGCACCTCAAAAAGAGCCCATGCACTGCAGCAAAAGAGCTTACATGCTGTAACAAAGACCCCAGGGGCTGCAACTAAGACCCAATGCAGCCAACTAAAATAAATACACAAATATTTTTAAAAAATAAAAAAACACATAAATTTTGGAAGATACTAAGAAATAAGGATTGGGGGCAGGAGGAGAAGGGGACGACAGAGGATGAGATGGTTGGATGGCATCAGTAACTCAATGGACATGGGTTTGGGTAAACTCCGAGAGTTGGTGATGGACAGGGAGGCCTGGCGTGCTGCGATTCATGGGGTCGCAAAGAGTCGGGCACGACTGAGCGACTGAACTGAACTGAAGAAATAAGTCCCCTAACAGTCTTCACCATAGTCCACACCAACCAGCACTGTATGAGACACCAGTTTCCTCCCATCCTTGTCCACAGTGAATATCATAATCTTTTAAATATGTATCAGTCTCATAAATGATAAATTATAACTAGTTTTCTTTTTTATTCCCATGATAATTACTGGGACTGAACACTTGTTTATATGTCTGTCGTCCATTTGGATATCTTGTTTTATCAACCGTCTGCTGCTACTCTTTGTCCCTTTTTGTCTTTTTTTTTTTTTTTTTTGAGTAATTTGAAAGAGCAGAAATATTCTCCCTTTTCTACCTTCTTCCCTACTATACACATTAGAACTTCGTTTTCACAATGACATTTTTCTTCTTGATAAGTTCGTGTCATCTGCCCAATTTAACTCTTAGCTTCTCATGACAATATATTACTGCTGCTATGTTATCTCTATACTTAGTATTGTTAATCTCATGTATTGTCTGCTTAGCTATGTCTATGGCATACACGGTCCCATGTGCCCCAGCACCAATGTAGGCAGCGCTGGCCGAGTGAAAAGGGCCTCATCTCTGCCCCAAGAAGCTGGAGACTTAGTCATATCTCGTAATCTCTCTAGTGTCAGTGGCCTCACTTAGTTCTCTCAACCAACCCCCAAGGTTGCAGGTACCTACTTTGTACAAACTGAGCCTTCTACAGCCATAGTTCCAGTAGCCTCAAAAAGCATTCAGCACAGTTTTACCTTTAATCCGTGTCTTTCACACCTGTCCCAAGCCTTGAACTCTTGTTTTGTCATCACAACTAAACTCTAAATAATTACTTGCAGGCTACTCTTACAGCCCATAATAAATTTAAGAGAAACTTGAGAACAGTAACCATGTCCTACAGTGCCAAGAAAAAGAGATTATTTCCTGATTTTTGTTCCTGAAGAGGAATTTTCTACTTCAACTATTGTTTCATGCCCAATATATAACATCTATAAATCTATAAAATAATTAACATTCCTTTAAATATAAAGGACTCAAGAGTCCTCAAAATTCATAGCTCAGTTACACAAATAAGAAACCAATGCCTATAACATAATAAATTGGATTTTCCTCAACATTCAAATATTGAATATAAACTTTTTTCTCAAACTCTCTTAAACTTTTAATTACAATCACAAAACTGATATGTCACATTCTCACAAATTCTTTAAACATATTAGAAGTAGATAAAACTACCACAAATCACCATAGGTATTACAGAATTTGTTATTAAATTTAAAACTAAAGTGTTAATAACTTTAGCTTAAATTCTATATCTTCCAAGGGTTGCAGTAAGTAATTATATCAATCCCACTCTTCTCCCTCTCAAAAAAATCTCAGACTAGTCAACTGAGTTTGCAAGTTTTATATTCCTGATCCTTGGGTTTTTTGGTTTTTTTTTGAGATGGGGAGTAATGTGGGGGTTTGTTTTGTTGTCTTCTGTTTGGGTTCAGGGGTTTTTATCTGACATAGGGTTTGGTTAAGCTATTTTAGGAATTAAACTTCCCTTATTATGTCAATAAGGCTCTTAAGTTCACACTTTTCACACAGGTTTTAGTATCTCCCATTGAAACAAAGTACTGCACTCAAGTTTCACTTGGTTAGCATGAACCTTTGTCCATCATTGCACTACAGTGACCTGGCTCATTAGTGTTATTAGAAAAGATTACATTCTTAATCACTATATCATTATGATCAGTAAGGCCATCCAAGTGTCTTGTTTCCTAGGAGATGAGAGACTGAGTCTGTTCAATTACCTTCACTCCTTTGGACATCTGCACAATTGAAAACCTTGCCCACACAATATTAACCTCTCCCTCAACTTAGTTATCATTGTGACAATTAAATCTTGGGCCCTCGATGTCATTTTTATTTGAGACAATGGATACGACCAATTTGTCCTGTTCTTAATGGTTTCTGCTATTTTTCCCTAGACTATTTGGGAATACATTTTTAACAATAGCTCTAAGATGCTCTAAGAACAGATAAACACAGTAGAACAAAATACTCATATATATTAACTCCCCCCCCATTTGATCCTCAAATTGTTACAACTTTGTTCTATAACCTGTTTCCTTTTAGAGCCACCTGACTTATTTAACTTATATGCAGAGTACATCATGAGAAACGCTGGGCTGGAAGAAGCACAAGCTGGAATCAAGATTGTTGGGAGAAATATCAATAACCTCAGATATGCAGATGACACCACCGTTATGGCAGAAAGTGAAGAAGAACTAAAGAGCCTCTTGATGAAAGTGAAAGAGGAGAGTGAAAAAGTTGGCTTAAAGCTCAACATTCAGAAAACGAAGATCATGGCATCCGGTCCCATCACTTCATGGCAGATAGATGGGAAAACAGTGAAAACAGTGGCTGACTTTATTTTTCTGGGCTCCAAAATCACTGCAAATGGTGATTGCAGCAATGAAATTAAAAGACGCTTACTCCTTGGAAGGAAAGTTATGACCAACCTAGACAGCATATTAAAAAGCAGAGACATTACTTCGCCAACAAAGTTCTGTCAAGTCAAGGCTATGGTTTTTTCAGTAGTCACGTATGGATGTGAGAGTTGGACTATAAAGAAAGCTGAGCGCTGAAGAATTGATGCTTTTGAACTGTTGTGTTGGAGAAGACTCTTGAGAGTCCCTTGGACTGCAAGGAGATCCAACCAGTCCATCCTAAAGGAGATCAGTCTTGGGTGTTCATTGGAAGGACTGATGCTGAAGCTGAAACTCCAATACTTTGGCCACCTGATGCAAAGAGCTGACTTATTTGAAAAGACCCTGATGCTGGGAAAGATTGAGGGCAGGAGGAGAAGGGGACAACAGACGATGAGATGGTTAGATGGCATCACCGACTCGATGAACATGGGTTTGGGTGGACTCCGGGAATTGGTGATGGACAAGGAGGCCTGGTGTGCTGTGGTTCACGGGGTCTCAAAGAGTTGGACACGACTGAGTGACTGAACTGAACTGAACTGACATCCTTGAAGAAACTTTTTTTCCAGCAAGCACAGAATATTCTTGAATTTTCCGGTTCCAAGACATGGAATCATTTCCCCTCCGTGAAGTTTTGGCTCCTAGTGGGGGCCAATATTTGGGAAACTAAGAGTGTATATGGGAGACAGTAGTGGCCAAAAGGCCTGCTTCTGCAGCTGGGCCACTTCTGGAGGTGACAGAACTGGAAGAGATACTTCTATCTGAGTTCATGAATTCAAAATGATTTTTCTTTAATTTAGCACACTATGTTGACATACCCTACTTTTCTGAGAGAGGACTTTCTATCACCTTGACAATAAATACCCCTCCAAGACCTAGTAAGATATCCCACAAATGCTTGTTGAGTCACATTAAACTGACAGTCTTCTGCATAGAGGTGTGGCTTCCCCTCATCCCACTATCCCTGATGAAAGGCTGATGGTGACTAGCCGAGGTTCTCTTCATCACACTCTGCTCCACCCCCAACCTCACACAACCTACTCCTTACAAACAGAATTATGTCATCAAATAACTAATCTTCTTCTAGGATATAGTGAAAGTGTCAGAATCCATTCTCATCTTTGGAAAAACTATGGCACAACTCATGTTCATCTTCGCTTCCTCTATAGGTGACTTCCTTCTTTCATTCCATGCCCTCAACCTGCTCCCAAGGCAACCTCACTCCAGGGACATAACAGAGTTGCTCAGAAATCCACAACCAGAATTTCCCTTCCCCTCTTCTTGCATCCAGATGAACTTAACTTTTGTCCCACACCTTTTCCTTTTGTTGTAGTTTTTTATCACATTCACCCATTTCCCCCACCCAACCTCCTGCCTCTGGCAACCACCAACCTGTTTCTTCAATTTTTATGTCACACTCTTTACATAAGTGCTTACTGGATCTAACTGATTCACTTTAGCACAAAATAGTAATGGTTAATGAAGAATTAAGCTATTAACTCTTTCAGGGAATCATGAGCACCCAGATTGACAGTGGGGAAGGTTACTTACCTCTCAGCACCATCATGAGTGAGCAGCCAAGCTAGCTCTTATTTCGAGCTTGCACCAGGAAGTTATCCCTTAAAAAGAAAGCCCAGGGAATCATCCAAAATCATCAGATATAAAGATGATGAAAAGAACTGTGGCAGGAAATAAGATTGGAGTGGTAGACAATCATTCTCTTCACAACGTATGGCAGCATTTTCATACAATATACAGAAGCTTGAACTTTATCCCTTTAGAACCAGGTTCTATTGAAGGTTCTTTATCAGCTGAGATTTGTATTTCAGAAATAAACTTTAGAAGCTGTGTAGAGAATGGGCTGTGAGTGGTTCTGTGCAGAGCTATAGCCTAAGCTAGAAATGACAAGAGCTGAACTAGTGGTGGAGGTAGAGAAGAGTAAAAGAATTAGCAATACATCCAAGAGGGAGAAACAGTCAGATCTGTGGATGAACTAGATGCAAAGGAACTGAAGAAGGGATAAGTCTAGAGTATCTCCCAGTTCTTTGATAGGGTATCTTCAGGGATGATGACACCATTCACTGCCTCAGGAATAAATGGGGAGACACAAGTCTGCAGGAAAAACACAGACTCAGAATTGGAGCTCTTGAATGATAGAACCTATGGGCTGTGGCACAGAATTGAAATCAGACCTTGAGATGTAACCGGACACCATGAGATGACCTGGGTGGAGATGAGGGTGGCCTAAGTAGAAGAGAAAACAAAATAAGCTTCAAAGCAGGCCGGAAGTGACAGGTAACAAGGCAAAAAATTACTGTGTGGGCAAGTGGTAAGAATATTCTCCTCTGTGAAGGATCCACATTTACTTTTTAATTAACTCACTTACTGACATTCTCACTCCCACTAAGAGAGTCTGAATCAGCTTACAAAACAGAAGACAATTTGGTAAAGAAAGAAAGTAGAGAGAGAACAAAGATAAAACAAGGGTTAAATAGTGTTAGAAACGATAAGCAAATTGAAAATATAAAAACATGGATGTCAGAATGTCATATACAAAGGTTAAATGTTCCAAGCTTACTCCTAAGTGTCACAGAAGCCAAACTTAGAGGAGAACGGTAGATTTTCCTAGTATTTAGATCTGAAGAAAACCTAATGATCCTCATAAAGGGGCATGATGTAATACAGCTGAAAACTCCTTCAACAAGTACAACAGGCAACTTTCATATGGCTTCTCCTTATAGCATCCTCACTGATTCACTCCAAAGTCCAGCTCAGTAAAAGCAGTTTATGAGAGACCAAAAAAAAAAAAAAAAAAAAAAAAACGTGTTCCAAGTACATATTTCTTTGATGGTCTGGCTTGATCTGGGGATAAATTTTGGGCTACTGGAGGAATTGAAAACCTTCCAACAATCCTCTAAGAGTTTTATTTCTCACAGTTGAGCTTTCAATAAGAACTGAACAGCAGAGTTCAAAGTTATGGTCTCCAGAATGGACCTGGAGTACAGCTATCCCAGGAAATATCTGTATCCTTTAACAATCTGTTGAGTGGGAACATTCTCTCCATATGTCTCTTTCATAAGAGACATTCTCTTATGAAAACCAAAGAGCCTGAGCAGAACTGCATCTGAAAAGAGAGTTCCCCCTTCTCCCCCCTCCCCTGCCAAGTGAATATCAGCTGGACAGAACACGGTCCTTCCTTGGCAGACTGCCCTACTACACAAAGTAAATGGCTGATAAGGACTTGGTATTCAGACAGGCCATGTTTCATTGTGATCAAGAATTCCAGTAACATTATATTCAGGGTAGATACTTGTTTTTGTGCTGTTAGGACCCTAAATGCGGAGGGACAGCAAGGGAGATTAAGGCTAATGGAAGTAGGAAGAAACCATCTAGGAGGCAAACAGGTCGATTTCACACTGCAAAGATGATTGAAAAAGAGAAAAATGATTTCTTCTGTCACTGAAAATGACAAAACAGAAAACCCTAACCTAATTCAGCCCAGAATCACACTGCGTGCACTCTGCCTTGTCTTTGCACGTGACACACACATTCTGCTTTTCTCCCAGGTAGCTTAGCCCAGCAGGCGCTGCCCCTTGTTGGCAGGGCCCTTCAGCCAGACAGGGGCCAGAAGTGAAGCTCTGCAGAGTTAACTGATTAGTGGTCTAAGCTGTATACCTTCAACACGGTTTTATCAATAAAGCAGGCATGTGATCTTCATCTTTCAGGCTCCTCGAAACTGTTTGAAAATAGAAAAGTGTCCTTTACTGGCCTCTTAAAAATCCCTGTATAGGATGGGGATAAGAAAGGTGAAGAATGAACTTATGAACTACAAATTCGTTCCTACTAGGTTCTGACAGACAACAGGAAATGGTTACAGTACTGCAGCCCTAGACCAGGAAGAGAAAGGCTGAAATTAACCAATGAGCTGCTGGCTGCTCTGTTGTGAGTTAGGAAGGAGGGACATGTGTATGTATTATAACCTTGTAATGAGAGTGAGGTGTCAGGCTTCTTTGTTCTTCAAACTACAACTTAAGGTGACTAGGCTATAAGTTCTGTTACTATTTAGCAATGGGTCTTACTTTCCAGAATCTTCTCTGCCTACTTTTAGCTGCTATTCTCAATTTCAGACAGGAAACTCTGAAGCCTCTCAGAAAATTCCATACTGATGAGGATGAGTAGGGTCAAAGCAAGCAAAACAGGAACCTTTTCTGCTATTTCCAAGTTTAAGTAGAACAAAGAAGCATCCTACAGAGTCTTGCTACTTTCTTCTGAAGCACAAGGAGGCATCTCAGTACCAAGTTGATGCTAAAGGAAAACAACATGATTACCTCCACTTACCAATTTGCTGGAAAGTAATCAACATCTGTCTCTGGAACCAATAACCCCTACCCAAACCCATGCCCAAGACTTCAAAGGAACTGATCTTCCTTTGGGAAAATACTCTTATGCCTTTCCATTTCCTTTTAGAAAACAGCGATCAGACTCATCAACAAGCTGCTAACAGTGCTTGAGTCAGAAGAGGCTTAGAGAACTGTATTCATCTCTGGTTGCAAGCAACAGAAATGGACTTTAGGTAACTTCAGTAAAAACAGCATATTCTAAAAAGCCATGGGGCTGCTCACATGATTGAAGGCAGAATTAGACAACAAAGCATGGAGGAGGTACAAGGAGGCTCCAGAAGGTTTTGCTGCCAGCTGAACCCTGGACACACAGCTGGAATGATGAGTTTCAACAGCTTCTTTCTATTTGGTTCACTCTGCTCAAGAGTCAAAATTCTGGGAGAGAAACAACCAATCAAGCTTAGGTCCACCCTGCCTATAAGAAGAAGTTCATGGAAACTGAGACAGGAGAGTCTGCCCCAGCTGCCACAATGAAATGGAAAGTCCCAAAACTTGCCCACCTACCATCACTGCACACAAAGGAGGGAAGCAAATTCCCCAGAAGAAAATCAAAGTGCTGTTAGGAAGGGGCAATCCATGCTTGGTAGAAATATATATAAAATGTTCTTCTCAGGATTCAACGCAATTCTCTTCTTTTACAGTTAAGGAAGCTGAGATCCAGAAAGGTAAAATAAATCTTAAAGGTCAAGGATCAAGTCTGAGGCAGACAGAACAAAATTTGAGACAACTATTACCCAAAGTGTGGTCTAGGGGCCTATAGCACCTCATCCTCTGAGAAACGCTGACTCTCAGGCACCAACCCCCAGAAGCGGTGAGTCAGAATCTGCATTTTAACAGGTTCTCTGGGTAATTCACAGTAGAGTAACGTTTGAGAATCACTGCTCCATATTATAGATCTCAACCTTGAATGATAGTTGAACCCAGGTATTTCTTGCCTGAACTTGACCTAGGACAGTTTTTCCCCGGTTCACAGGAAAAAAGTCTGGCATAATCGTTTCTTCCTCATTTTCTAGCCTCTGGGATCTATTCCCACGTGCTAGTTAGTTCACCCAGACGGAGAGCAGCTTATGTGATCGCCAGAAGCTTAACAGCAGGGTGTACACTGAAGCCAGATTCCCAGACAGTAATGAGAGGAATTCTTAAACTCAAGGCTTTACCAAAGCAATCTGGAAAGCTTAAATTCTTAGATTCAGGACTTGACTTTACTCTTGTTGAGAAAGAACAGTCCCAACTGTGAAACAAGAACCAAAAACCTAAGGCGATATGAATTGCTTCATGGCACTTGGGTGTGAGAAACATCCCATCTCTTTATTGTTCTAAATCAAACTAAATCTTTTTCAGTCCCAACTGGTGGGCAAGAAATCTACCTGCAGTTACTCAACCTTCCCTTGATTGAATCAGAACCAGGAGGCTTATGTGGTTTTACAAAAACCAAGACAGGGCCCTTTGTCTTCAGCTGGCCATGACCATTGACTTTGCCTGATGTTCACTGCTCTATGAGGATGCAGGCATCATACCCGTTATTTGAAGACCTTTGGTCTCTGTATCAGCAGTTGAGACACCAACCTCCCCCTCCTCCCCCAAAGAGGTGCTGTGCTTTGTTTTATATTAGTGGAAATGTGCTTTTGTTACTCAGCTTTTATTGCATACATAGAATATAGGCAAGGTTTCCTTGTTTGCCTGCTGGGGGAAAACATATCAACATTTTATGGTGCTCCATAAAGAACATGATAGAAGTACAGAGCGCCAACCTGTCTAGGGGCTCTGTCACCTAGACAAGTTTGAGGGATGGCTCTCTGGCCTCTGTGCTAGCTCAGGCCCACATGGCCTGTGCTGCTCTTGAGCTTTGTAACTCAGACACTCCTACATGCTATTTCTATACTACTCTTAATCTTGAACCTATACCATGTTGTTCATCCAACTTCTTATCACCTTCCCTTCTAGTGCATACTCCTTCTCTACTGGAAAACATAACGAGGTATGGTGAAGCAGTATGGCTCAGATTATTTGGGGAACTTGGGTAATGAGGGTTTTCTCAATTAACAATCAGTGTTATTAAAACTGTACAATCAATTAAACAGAAGCCAGTTCCGGTCATGAGAGCATGAGTGTGTGTGTGTGTGTGTGTGTGTGTACATTGTGGGGGTGATGAGAAAAGGATGGAATAGATGTTAAATTATATGGCTTGATTTAAGTATGAGTCATTGGCCCCCAAAATTCCTTGCATATTATCAGATCCCTAGATTTATCTTCACTAGAAAACTAAGTTTTTCATGCCATAGTTAGAAGTGTGTGCATGTGTGCTAAATCGCTTCAGTCATGTCCGACTCTTTGCGACCCTACGGACTGTCGCCCGCCAGGCTCCTCTGTCCATGGGATTCTCCAGGCAAGAACACTGGAGGCGGTTGCCGTGCCCTCCTCCAGGGATCTTCCCGACCCAGGGATCGAACTCAAGTCTCCTCTGTCTCTTGCTTTGGCAGGCGGGTCCTTTACCACGGGCACAATAGTTAAAAGAAAGACTTTGTAAATAATCCTAGAATAAAGAATAGAAAGCCTACTACTCAGACTAAAGACTAAATAATTTACAGCAAATATTTTCCTGAGGACAGATTCAGGTTGGGAGAGGAGATACCTGAGGAACAAGATGTCAGGGAAGATGGAGTCTTGAAAGTATACCAAGGATGCATTCATCATCTTCACAATTTTGCCAAGATCTCACAGTAAGTGCCGGTACTTTATTGTACCCCAAAATGCCCTTAAATATCAAGCATGGCCAGTTTCCTTCATTCCTTCTAAACCAGAGATCTCAGGGCCAGTGGCTACTCTGGTAACCATTCCAATCAAGTTACAGATCAAGAGGCCTTCAGAGTCATCAGGTTCCGGATGACTTGAGTATAACAGATGCCCTTCCAGAAAATGTTCTGCAGCAACCAACCAAAATGGAAGAAGAAAACACTGCCCCTTTGAACTCCTGTATATGCTTGATTATATTCTTGGACCAACAAAAGCAACATGCACTGATTTATATACAATTCCAAGAGTATGTGGCAGGGCCTTGCCTTCAAGGAGCTTTTAGTTTACAGGAGGAAACAGAGCTCATGCAAAGAAAGAAACAAATAATACACAGAGGTCTTCAGTAAGTATCAAATGAATGGAAGAGATAACTGCAGTGGAATTCAAGTGAGAAAAGAAGGGGTCAGGGAGTTCTATCATTAGCCAGAGTGATTTAGGAAGGCTTTCTGGAGGACTGAGGATTTTTAACTTTACCTTGAACAACAATTCTTAATTTAAGGTCAGTGTTCTCTTAATGGGTACATAAATCGAGCTTCAGGAGTCAATGAACCCTTTGGATATGCATTTTCCTGGGATAAAAGATAGCTTTCATCAGATTCTCAAAGGGGTGACTGAAAAAGTTACAAGCCATTAATTTGCAAGAAATTGCATGAGTAGTGAGGAAGAAAAGCAACATCCTAAAGAAGGGGACAAGTAAATGAAAAAATTGTGAGGGAATGAACAAGCCACATTTAAGTGGAAAATGATCAATGTCCACTTTGTGATAGCAGTGGTCCCATGTGCATCCGGGGCAATGTCAAGAGATGGAGCTGGGAACGCAGGTTAAACTGGTTGGTAAAGGGCCTTAACTATCAGGATTGTACTATGGGTTGTGTTCAGGTGAGGGGCTTCTCTCGTGGCTCAGCAGTAAAGAATCTGCCTGCCAATGCAGGAGATGTGGGTTCAATCCCTGCATCAGGAATATCCCCTGGTGAAGGAAATAGCAACCCACTCCAGTACTCTTGCCTTGGAAATCCCATGGACAGAGGAGCCTGGTGGCTACAGTCCATGGGAGTCACAAAAAGTCAGCGACTTAGAGACTAAACAACAAAAACAAGTGCTCAGGTGAATGACACCATGATGTGGGACCGAGGATGATTAATCTGGGGGGTAGGATGAAGATGGAAGCTAGTGAGCCTGAACTCAGAAACACCAAGGCCAGTGACTGACGAGAATCAAGAAAGTGAGCTGAGCTGGTGGCTGTAGCCAGGGAATGAATGAGAGGGATTCTGGAGCATTTGAGAGAAAAAATTTAGTAACTTTGGGATGTGGGAAGGGAGAGAAAGGAATCAAGGATGACTTCAAGCCTCAAGCCTGGATGTCTGGAAGAGCACAGAGTTGTTTGTAAAAATAAGGGACAGTGAACAGAAAACTGGCTCCCAAGAGAATGGTAGAGACTGGAATCCCCAACCTGTGTAGTTTGAGGGGCCGTCCCCGTGACTGTTGAAAACCCCTTTATCGATGGCGCCAAATATCCACGAAACCCAAAACAAGATGGGCGCCATCGCCAATCACATTCTTCCAGCTTAGTGCCCTCTATCTTAGAAAACTGATTGCCTGACTACTTCGGGGACTCTTCATTTGAAGCCGTATCATTTTTGTTTTTTATTAGCAATCTTCCCTAAAGCACTTTCTGGGAATGACGTTACCACAGTGTGATTAGGAGAGTGTGATTAGGAGACGTGCAAGGACATAAACATTCCAATAAGATAAAAGCAGCCTCGTTTTCCCAGAACTCTCACAGTACTTCAACTTCATTAGGCTCCTTGTGTTTCATTAGAGTCAATGCCATTTAAATTTTTATGTTCATTTCAAGGCTATTTGTTTTGACAAAGGATTTTAAGAAAGCGCAGTAGGAACTTTCTGGGTTTTATTTAACTTTATAACCGTCTAATTTACTCCCCAATAAAGTGGTAACTAAGCATCCCTGTTATGCTGCTAAAAACCTCTTTGCATAAGTTTGAAATACAACACAAGACTGCAAGGAGGAAATTCATGGTAAGAAAATGCTGACACGAGCTATCCAATGTTTGGTGCTGGGTTTAGGGACTCAATATTTCCTCTCTCCATTAGCACACACACACCGTATAGGACCCAAAGTCACCTCCTATACTTATATACTGTCCCTTTTCTAAACAAGCTCTCTGCCACTTATAGAAGAGATGAAGCCCCACAGCCTAAGCACGCCAAAAGACAGAAGATAACGGTGACTAATGAGGGACACGGTGATTTAAAGGGAGAGAAGTAGGAATGTAGAGATCTTAAACAATCATTCTTCATTTCTCCCCAATATGGCACTCTGACTGATCATATACATCTTCTCACTCACCCCCTCATGAATCAAGCCACTGTTCGCCTCTTCATTTTGTACAATGTTCCTGCCTGGTTGGCAGGACTTACCTCTTATCCACGTAAATGCAGCTGATCTTCCAATATCCAGCTTAAACCCTGCCTCCTCCCTATACCTCTTTATTACAACCTCTTTATTTATTATAAGCTCTTTATTATAAAATAAACCTGTTTATTTCATGCCTCTAGATCATCGTCTCCTCTCAGTTACCCAAGAAACAATAACTTTTGAGCCCCTATTAACTACAAATATGAGTGTACATGGTACTTACGCCTTGTGTTCCCCTCTGATTATTGGAGGATATTCATCTCATCATTGTCACTCTAATGCAGGAGATTTTCACTTCTTTTGTATTCCTCTAAGTACCAAACCAATTCTTAGGCAAACTATCAATTAATGCCTGTCTTCAAAATGTGCCTGGTGTGTTCTAAAGAAGAAAATAAGAAAAACACTTGGACCAATTCAGTACCACCTGTCATTTCAGCACAATTAGAAAATTCAGAATAATATACAAATATTTTCTTTAAGCAGAAGAAACAAGAAAATGAGCCCACTGAAAAGTGTTTCTAATACAGTAATTTGGGAATGTGTTCCAGTGGCTTTGTGACATACAATAAGGGAGCAGAACTAATTTCTACCTGGATCTCACCAAGAGTCTCTGGTCCTAAGGGGGTCGAGTGGCTCAGGCGGCCCTTGGACATGAGCAGCAAGGCATTCACTTCATCTATGATAACAGCCAGTATGTGCTTCCACAAATGGGCTTACAATTCACAAAGTCTAAACTCATGTCGACAGAACTTCCCCTGAGATCACCTTCAAAACACAAAGCTTGAATTCCCTGAAAAAAAAAAAAATAGCATCATAAGCAAAAGAAAAAAGTCATTATCCTTAAAATAAAGATATTCTAAAACAGGAGATTTGTGTGTTGGTGTATCCTCACGTTTAGTTTTTTCCTAATTATGTAGTCAGTACCACTACACTCTTTCCCCAATACAGATGAGGGTCTCTTTTTTTCACTTCATGATTCCCCATCAGCTCATATGACTCTCCAGGAAGCAATAAATCCTCACCCACCTGAACTGTTAGCTCCTCACACAAACATCTGGCAAGCTTTGTGTGCCTCTTATCTATTGAATTTCCATATCAAACACATTTTCTATTTAAATCATTTATTTATAATACCTCTGTGTAAATCCAAACCAACAGAATACACTCTGAGGCAGAGATTTTAGCAGATGAATAAAATTTTTAACATTTATAACTTTTATAGCATGGCTCTGGGAAACAAGCAGGGTAATTAAAAATATTGCCTATGGACTCAGAATGAAGGAAAACAGAAAAGCCTTTATCAAAGTAGCCACTGAAGGAACATCTCCTCAAACACATGATTTAAACTTTTCCCAGAACAGCACCTAAAGTACATGAGTGGGCTCTTTAAATGAGAGGAATCTCTGTGAAATAGTTGCAGACGCTTATCTTTGGTTTCAGCTCTAAGAAGCCACAGATATTTCAATGATTAGTTGCAGGCACTGAGGAAAAGCTTAACAACACATACACCCATGGGCTCTAAAATAACATGATCCTGGGATTGAATATCAACTTTGTCTGGTATTGTATGAAATGCACCCATTTAATGATAGCTGGATGGTCTGTGTGATGATGGGAAAGTTTCACAGCCTCTCTAAGATTCATCTGTACAAAGAAGATAAAATCACTAAACCCACAGTAATAATTTGAGGATTCGACAAGATTATATATAATCCCTGCTACAGTCTCTGGCTGTCTGGCATACAACAAAAGCTCAATAAATGTTGGTTTTTTTCCTTCCTAGAGATGTATACCCCTCCTCCCATACTATGGGCCCAAACTACTCAGAATTTAGGGACTCCATTCATGTATACCCTAAAAGAGCATTTACTAAAAGCATCCTTGAACACATCTCTTCACATCAGTTTCTCCATCCATAAAATGGAAATATTCCCTACCCTATCCACCTCATAAGAGTGCTGCGGCATCTTTGAAAAGTACATAAGACTGAAAAGAACGTTAATGAGAAAAGGGAAAGCCCTGGGCTGCCCTTCAGAAGACTAGATTCTAGTCATTTGAACTTATGCAAGCATCTTAACATCATGGTCCTCATGTTCCTTATGCTTAACATTATAAATAATGATACCTGCATTACTTGTCATAAGGTTGTAGTAAAACCTTTATATCCATTATCTACCTTTATCCTCACACCTATGAAGCCAGAAAGGTTTGGCTGATGATTGTGTGGATCATAACAAACTGGAAAATTCTTAAAGAGATGGGAATACCAGACCACCTGATCTGCCTCTTGAGAAACCTGTATGCAGGTCAAGAAGCAACAATTAGAACCAGACATGGAACAATGGACTGGTTTCAAATCAGGAAAGGAGTACGTCAAGGCTGTATATTGTCACCCTACTTATTTAACTTATATGCAGAGTACATCATGAGAAATGCCAGGCTGGATGAAGCACAAGTTTGAATCAAGATTGCTGGGAGAAATATGAATAACTTGAAATATGCAAATGACACCACCTTTATGGCAGAAAACAAAGAGGAACTAAAGAGCTTTTTGATGAAAGTAAAAGAGGAGAGTGAAAAAGCTGGCCTAAAACTCAGCACTCAAAAAACTAAGATCATGGCAACCAGTCCCATCACTTCATGCAAATAGATGGGGAAACAATAGAAAAAGTGACAGGCTTTTATTTTCTTGGACTTCAAAATCACTGAAGATGGTGACTGCAGCCATGAAATTATAAAATACTTGCTCCTTGGAAGAAAAGCTATGACAAACCGATACAGCATATTAAAAAGCAGAGACATCACTTTGCCAACAAAGGTTCATATAATCAAAGCTATGGTTTTTCCAGTAGTCATGTATGGATGTGAGAGTTGGACTATAAAGAAGGCTGATCACCTTATCAAAGAATTGATGCTTTCAAACTGTTGTGTTGGAAAAGACTCTTGAGAGTCCCTTGGACTGCAAAGAGATCAAACCAATCAATCCTAAAGGAAATCAGTCCTGAATATTCATTGGAAGGACTGATGCTGAAGCTGAAGCTCCAATACTTTGGCCA
This sequence comes from Giraffa tippelskirchi, assembly GCF_054371585.1. Taxonomy (NCBI): domain Eukaryota; kingdom Metazoa; phylum Chordata; class Mammalia; order Artiodactyla; family Giraffidae; genus Giraffa; species Giraffa tippelskirchi. Next base: position 71,320,079 of record NC_137278.1, read on the forward strand.
CCTGACGTGAACGGCCAACTTGTTAGAAAAGACCTGAATGCTGGGAAAGATTGAAGGCAGGAGAAGGGGACGACAGAACACGAGATGGTTGGATAGCATCACCGACTCAATGGATATGAGTTTGAACAAGCTCTGGCAGATGGTGAAGGACAGGGAAATCTGGTGTGCTGCAGTCTATGGGGTCACAAAGAGTCAAACATGACTGAGCAACTGAACAACAAGTTCTTTGAAGGTAAAGACGATGCCTTTCTTCTTAACAGCTGTACTCAAACCTCAGCAAGGATCTGTATTGTACCTTATACAATCAAATGCCAATGTGTTTATCAAACTGACTTTAATGCATCCTCATTATATACAAAAATTTTCATGTAGAATTATGAATGGATATTCATGAAATCAGATATACTGAGGCAATCCAACGTATTGGTAAAAGCATGGACTTTATTTATTTTATTGGAGGCTAATTACTTTACAATATTGTAGGGGTTTTTGCCATACATTGACATGAAAAAGTTGGCTTAAAGCTCAACGTTCAGAAAACTAAGATCATGGCATCTGGTCCCATCACTTCATGGCAAATAGATGAGGAAACAGTGGAAACAGTGTCAGACTTTATTTTTCTGGGCTCCAGAATCACTGCTGATGGTAACTGCAGCCATGAAATTAAAAGACGCTTACTCCTTGGAAGGAAGGTTATGGCCAACCTAGATAGCATATTTAAAAGCAGAGACATTACTTTGCCAACAAAAGTCCGTCTAGTCAAGGCTATGGTTTTTCCAGTGGTCATGTATGGATGTGAGAGCTGGACGGTGAAGAAAGCTGAGCGCCGCAGAATCGATGCTTTTGAACTGTGGTGTTGGAGAAGACTCTTGAGAGTCCCTTGGACTGCAAGGAGATCCAATCAATCCATCCTAAAAGAGATCAATCCTGGGTGTTCATTGGAAGGACTGATGTTGAAGCTGAAACTCCAATACTTTGGCCATCTCATGCGAAAGGTTGACTCATTGGAAAAGACCCTAATGCTGGGTAGGATTGGGGGCGGGAGGAGAAGGGGACGACAGAGGATGAGATGGTTGGATGGCATCACCGACTCGATGGACATGGGTTTGGGTAGACTCCGGGAGTTGGTGATGGACAGAGAGGTCTGGCGTGCTGCAATTCATGGAGTCGCAAAGAGTCGGACACGACTGAGCGACTGAACTGAACTGAACTGACATGAATCAGCCATGGGTGTACCTGTGTTCCCCATCTTGAACCCCCCTCCCACCTTCCTCCCCATCCCATCCCTCTGGGTCATTTCAGTGCACTGGCCCTGAGCACCCTGTCTCATACATCGAACTTGGACTGGCGATCTATTTCACATATGGTAATATACATGTTTCAATGCTATTCTCCCAAATCATCCCACCCTTGCCTTCTCCCAGAGTCCAAAAGTCTGTTCCTTACATCTGTGTCTCTTTTGCTGTCTCGTATATAGGGTCATTGTTACCATCTTTCTAAATTCCATATATATGCGTTAATATACTGTATTGGTGTTTTTCTTTCTGACTTACTTCACTCTGTATAATGGGCTCCAGTTTCATCCACCTCATTAGAACTGATTCAAATGCATTCTTTTTAATAGCTGAGTAATATTACATTGTGTATATGTACTACAGCTTTCTTATCCATTCATCTGTCGATGGACATCTAGGTTGCTTCCATGTCCTAGCTATTGTAAACAGTGCTGTGATGAACATTGGAGTACACCTGTCTCTTTCAACTCTGGTTTCCTTGGTGTGTATGCCCAGCAGTGGGATCGCTGGGTCATATGGCAGTTCTATTTCCAGGTTTTTAAGGAATCTCCACACTGTTCTCCATAGTGGCAAGACTAGTTTGCATTCCCACCAACAGTGTAAGAGGGTTCCCATTTCTCCACACCCTCTCCAGCATTTCTTGTTTGTAGACTTTTTGATAGCAGCCATTCTGGCTGGCGTGAGATGGTACCTCATTGTGGTTTTGATTAAGCATGGACTTTATAACCAGAGCAGCTAAAATCGAATCACAGCTCTGCTCCCTATTTTATGTGTGACTCTAGGAAAGAGACCACATGTCTCCAGGCACTGGTTTCTTCATCTACCACATGGAAAAAACTAGACCTGCCTCAGAAGGTAATACGGAAATTAAGTGAGATATCAAATGCATGTAAAAAAGAAGACATTTTGTACTTTCATATTCTGTGCACGGAGGGGGCATAAGTAGAGAGCACAAAATGGAAGGTAAGAGTAAAGTGGAAGTTTGGGCAAGCAGAAACTTACAAGACAATCCAGAGGAACACAGTGAAGGGTAGAGAGAGCTTTAAAGGCACTAGGGAGGGAAATGAAGTTGAATGTCACACTTTGACCTGTATTCTACCTGCTCCCATGATTTCTAGTTTAAAGAGATGAGCTGAAGAGCCAGGTTAAGAAAAGGAAGAAAATATTCCACTGAGACATAATATCACTCCAAAACTTGCAGGTCCCTCCTCTTCCGTGTTTTTCTCCCCATACTTCTAATTTTTCACACTCACTACTCCAAGCCTACTTACAGTTTCCTGGCTAACACGCTTGTACTCATTTTAACTCACATGTACGTATCCATCTCATACATAGCCTCACACATATGCAGGGAGACACAAACAAGCACACATGTACATATACCCTTTACTCTTGACCTCTAACCTCCAAACAGTTCAAGGACCCACATTTGAGTAGTACGAACAGATCATATTAGTGTTAGTAAAACACAACTGATAGGGCTTCTGGTTAGATGTGACAGATTAGACATGTGCCTTTTACTCCACTTCTCCTCAAGTCCAATTAAAATGAGAGCAATGCTTAAACTGTGGATGCTAGAAAGTAGATGGGCAAAGTGGATGCTAGAATGTAGTGGTAAGTGACTTAGCAGACCAGAGAAGCTGAGACCTAAAGTAAAAGGCATGCAGTTTGTGCTGCAGATCCCAGAAAACCTGACTTGGAATCATTAGGAGCCTCTGAAGACTCCTTCTCCAGGGGAGAAGAAAGGAAAGGCTTGCCCAAGAGAGAATGAGGTGAGTCATTGCACTAAATGCAAAAAGTTATGTCCATTATACTTCAGCAAATCTGTTAAATGAGAAAAAGCAAAAATAACAACACCACACACAAAACCCTACAAAAAAGGGGACATTAAGTAGAAACCTGGCTTTTCCGGTGGCGCTAGTGGTAAAGAACCCGCCTGCCAATGTGGGAGACACAGCTTGGATCCCTGGGTCAGGAAGATTCCTTGGAGGAGGGCACTGCAACCCATTCCAGTATTTTTACCTGGAGAATTCCATGGACAGAGGAGTCTGGCTGGCTACAGTCCATAGTGTCACAGAGTCAGACACGACTGAAGCATCTTAGCATGCACACACGCAAGTAGAAACTAGCATCTTCAATGGTAAGATATCACCCTACTCCCCATTTCTGGAACTCTGGCTGCCAAGCTTATACCTCCAGGCAGAAAATACAGAGAACTGCTCTACAGAAACTGACCAACTCAAGAACAAAGGACTACAGATGATGGTATTCAGGGGTCCCCCAATGAAACAGGTAAGTCCCCATGTGATTAGCCATCACTTGGTACAATTCCCATTCTCTCATGTGAGTCTTTCAATCATCTTTTTAGCACTTCCATCTTAAATAAAATGGAAAGCCATTTGAGAGATATCTCAAACAAAAAGTAGAGATATCGGAACAAAAGAAAAAGAATTCAAAAGAAAAGAGACAAAACAAGGAACAAAAGAAAACTTTAAACACTCCAAAAGCTTTATTTTGAAGATACAAGTATTCATATAGTGCCTAGAAAAAGCCTAGGAGAGCACTGGAAAAGTGGAGTCAAAAGAGAAATTTATCCTTTATTTCCTTCATGGTTTTGTGTGTGTTAATGCATGTATGTGTGTTAGGATTATGTGTTTCACATTGTATTTATATATGATTATTTTTTTACCCTGTACTTAATTGATAACTAACTAATAAAGAAGATAATTGGCTTCCTTAGTGGCTAAAATGGTAAAGAATCCACCTGCAATCAGGGAGACCTGAGTTTGATCCCTGGGTTGGGAAGATCCCCTGGAGGAGGGCACGGCAACCCACTCCAGTAGTGGAGAAGGAAATGGCAACCCGGTATTCTTGCCTGGAAAATCCCATGGATGGAGAAGCCTGACAGACTACAGTCCATGGGGCTGCAAAAAGTCAGATGCAACTGAGTGACTAACACTTTCACTTCACTTTCAAAGAAGATAATCCAAGCTAATAAAAGGATCCAAATAAGGCATCAGTGAATAAAAAAAACAAAATGCCATAGAATGTAAAGAAAGAATTTTTAAAATTCAGGTGACTAGAAAACAAAGTTGAAAAAACATATTACAGTAAAGCAAAAAGAGAAAGAAATGGAAAATAGGAGAGAAATGAGAAAATAAAGGACCAATCCAGAAGATACAACATCAGACTGCAAGCTCCAAAAATCAAGCATAAGAAGTTCAGTAGAGAGAAAATGGTCAACGACATAACACAAAGAACCTCCTGGAACGAAAAATACCTATATTTTAAAATTTTCCAGATTAAAAGAATCTACCAAATATTCCACACAATAAACAACAACAAAAAAAAGACACAAACCATCCTCATGAAATTTCAGAACAATGGGAATTAGGGAAGATCCTAAAAGTACCCAGGAAGCGAAACAAAAAGCAAAACAAAAACCAAGTAAGACAAATCATACCCGATTTCTCAGAAGACATTAGAAGATGATAAAGCAATGACTACAAAATTCTGAGGAAAAATAATCTCCAGCCAAGAATCCCATGCCAGCCAAACTATGAATCAAGTGAGAAAGTCGAGTATTTTCAGACACATAGGATCTTTAAAAAAAAAAAAAAAAGTATTCTTTCTTAGAAAGCTTCAGGAAGGTGTGTTGTAGCCAAACAAGAAGAATCCAGGAGCAGAGACTCCAGCACAGGAAGGAGGCCAAGAGAATACCAGGATAGCATTGGAGACAGCAAACTGTGCAGCACTCAGAAATAACAATGCACCCACATGGAGGAGTTGAATGGAAGGCTCCAGGGGAGATGACTTCTAGAGAAAGGAATTATTACTTCATGTGTTTAAATGAAACGAAAAGAATTTTACAGCTCCTGTGGAATATATGGGAATGAATTATTGATAGACACATAGAAAATGAAGCGAATGAAAAAGCAAGTCAATTAACAATGTCAAGAAAAGAAGTTGCAAAAGAAATGAAATTTTGGAACACTGTGACTCAGCTGTGAGTGCTATTGACAAAGTCATGATGAACAAAAATAGTGAGATAGCTAAATTGAAATAGAAGAAGAAACATTAGGGAAGTGTGTAAAGGAAGTGATTTAAGAGAACAAAATCCTCAAAATTTGATTTTAGGTAGAATGGCAGAGAAAAAGAGCTAAGTGGTGAACGTGGTTCCCTGTAAGACGCAGAATGAGGATGAGCAGGCAAGAGGCAAAGGACTATTGCTTTCATTTAACTAAATTAATGAAGATGTTTTTGGCTACCAGTAGCAGGAAACTAAACTAATAGTGGCTTATCACATAAGGATATTTGTTGTTTACTTAAAAATATATGCAGAAGTCAGTGGCCCCAGGGTTTTATCATCCTCAGTGTGCTAGTTTTCACCTTTGTAAACTCAGGGTCACAAAGTGGCTGCCACAGCTCTGAGCATCGTTTTCAGACAGGACATGGAGAGCTGAGCAGTCAATGATGAAGGAAGAAAGCTGTCCTCATGTAACAGGATTAACTTGGTAGTGAGAACAGAGACACAAAGAAAGAGTGACCAGAACCAGCAGAAAACTGTTTCATGTAAGAGTCTAGAGGTAGGTAGTCCAGGGCTGCTGTGAGGGCTCTGCTCATTATCTCCTCAAAGAAGAAGGCTCTTTCTCTCTTGTTGCTCCACTAGACACAGCCCCTATTCCCAAGGCCATCTCATGGTTCTAGATGTTACTCCCACGGAAGAAGGAAGTTACAAATAAAAGGGCCGCACAGGAGAGCTTTCTTTTAGGGAAATTTCCTGAAAGTAGCCACAAAACACTTTTGCTTTAGACTGTTGGCCAGAATTTAGACACAAAGTCACCAGTAGCTACCTGGGAGGCTAGAGAGTGCAGTAGTTATTCCTGGTAGCCACATGCACAGCAAAAGGGGGCGGGGGGGGGCGGCGGGGGGAGGGGTAAGGTTCTAAAAAGGGAAGAACAAGACAGCTAATGACTCCCAGTTTCTACCACAATTAAAAAGGGGAAATCTTTCCTGGAAAAGCCCTGGCAGAGTTGTTCTTACATCTCATTGGCCAGAACTGGGTCACATGGGCACCCTCAGCTGAGAGAGGCCAGTAAAGGGAAGGTCTGGGTTTTCATCCTCCGTGATGCAAGCAAGCAAAGGAGAAAGGGGTTGAGAATGGCTGTGTAGAAACTCATAACAGAGTCTCCGAAATCTTCTAGTACAATTTGGCCTTAAAATCTTCAAACACATATTGCTTTTATTTTTTAATGTATATAAATAATAAATAAATTTAAGTTTCTATGAGAAATGTTGTTAAGAACACCTGCCCCCTCCATCCACCTTCTTAGCAATAAATACAAAGAGAGAAAAAGTTACAAGGTCAAAATACATACACATAAACGATAAAAAATAGTCAATAGTCAATTGAATAGTCAATTTCATGCTTTGCCAGACTGATTTTGTCATTCATTCAACAAACATTTATGGAAAACACCTGCTGTATACTAAAGGACTGTGGACATGACTGAGCCTTGGCCTTCAAAAGGTCACAGCTTAGAAGGAAAGAGAGAGATGGAAACCATTTTTTACAACATGGTTTGCTAAGCTCTGTGATAGAGGAGTGCATTGAGATCCCTCGTCAACCTGAAGCAGGGCCATATGAGCCCAGGAAACGTTCTCCTACAGAGGTGATTTTTGAGATGTGCTTTGAAAGAGAGGCAGAAATTTGCAAGGTGAAGAAAGGCATGGAAAGTACTCTAGCCCACAGACGAGTAAGCACCAAGGTATGGCTTATATTACAGCTTGGAAAAATTCCTTACATATATACAATGGAATACATTAAAAAGAATGAAATAATGCCATTTACAGAATCACAGATGGACCTAGAAATCGGCATATTGAGTGAAGTAAGAAAAGGAGGAGAAGGAGAAAAATCATATGACATCCTTTATATGTGGAATCTAAAAAGAAATGATACAAATAAATGTGTTTACAAAATAGAAACAGACTTATACAGACTCAGAGAAAGAGCTTATGGTTGCTAGGGGGAAGGATGGGGAGAAGGGATAGTTAGGGAGTTTGAGATCGACATGTACACACTGCTATTAATATATTTAAAATGGATAACCAACAAGTACATATTGCATAGCACAGGGAACTCTGCTCAATGTTATGTGGCAGCCTGGATGGAAGGGGAGATTGGAGGAGAATGGATATACGTACATGTATGGTTAAGTCCCTGTACTATCCATCTGAAACTATCACAACATTGTTAATTGGCTATACTCCAATGTAAAATAAAATGTTTAAAAAAAATAGGTCACATTCTTATCTTGACTATATATGAAAGACTGACTACATAGTTGGCACTCAATAAACATCTGGCGGATTGAATCATAATGAGAGAAACTCTCTTAAATTGCCAATTTATTGATATTCTAGACAAGGAGTTGGCAAACTATGGCCTTCAGGCCAAATCCCATCCACAACTTGCTTTTATAAATGAAGTTTTATTGAAACATTACTATACCAATTCATTTACACACTGTCTATGGCTGCTTTTATGCTACAGTGGCAGAGCTGAGTTCACAGATACAGAAATTATGTGATCTGCAAAGCCCAAAAATTTACCAAGTATCCCTTTACAGAAAGTTTTTTGATAACCTTCTATTCCCTTTAAAATATACAACACTCTGAGCTCAAAGCTAGTAAATAATAAGTAATACACTGTTTCTTCCCACCAACTGAGTTTTATACTTTCCAAGAATAAATGATTTCCAAAAGTATTTTGACATTTACTGTGTTCATGTACCATTTAAGTATCTTAACATGTAACTTTTAAATGTAACATTTATGTGTTAATTTTAAGTATCTAATTCAATGAAATATTGTATATACTGATAAAATATGAGTATGAAAAAGAAGAGTTCTTTCTATAAAAACCAAAGCAGGATGTTTTAAAAAATCTCAATCATAACTTGCTAATACAAATTGTTATTGAGTTAGATATGAAAGAGACAACTGCAAAAGATTGGAGGTGGGAGGAATGGTAAAATTTTAAGAATCTACTTTGTAAGCATATACTCTACTTTGAATATAACTTTCACTCCATTTTTAAAAAACCTAAAATTAGAAATCAGAGCTGATACACTGAGGGGACTGGTTTATACAAGAAAGAAACACAGAATTCTACTCAGCGACATGTTCTCAAAGAGGAGTCTTGGCCCAGAGACTGGTGTCCACCTAAAAGTTCACGTTAATATAAGAATAATTGTTTTAAGTAAGTGAATAAGTAAATAAGTAGGTAGATAAATAAATATTAATGTATATTTTCATCTTCTTTTACAATTATCTAACAACGAATTTTTTACCATGAGGTAAGAAAAAAATGAAGTATATACCTAAAAAGTTTGTTGGGGCAAACAGAGCACAAGATTACAACGTCTGACGTTTGATGAGACCAAACTGGCTTTGCTAACCTCAGACCTCACTCAACCGCTGCCTTGGTGGTCCAGCGTTAGGCACCCATTTCAGAGTCCAGTACTGGTCCCAGGAAGGTTAGACAATTAGGACTCAGATCTCACACTACTGGCTCTGGATCAGGAAGGAAGGACAAGCCCACACCATACCTGTAAGAGCAAAGATTAACTTAAAAGTTGGCTTGAAAATGCCAACTCATTAAATCCCCAAACTGTGACATCTAAGCTCTGACAAGCCAGCCTGGGAATAAAATGAATGAAGACAGTTTTCCTCCCCTTAAAAACCACACAAATCCCAAGTTCAGAAAGCCTTTAATTGGTCTCTGTGCCCATCACCTCAGAAAACCCTAGATCTACCTTCAATGTGAAGCTTCAGACAAATTCCTGATTCGTTGGGACCCTAAAAATAATTGCGCTCCTTGGAACTCCTTACAACACATAGCGAATTACATTCAATTAGTTTAAAACAGCTGGTCGCCAGTCCAGGTTCGATGCATGAGACAGGGTGCTCAGGGCTGGTGCACTGGGATGACCCTGAGGGATGGGGTAGGGAGGGAGATGGGAGGGGAGTTCAGGATGGGGAACACGTGTAAACCCATGGCGGACTCATGTCAATGTATGGCAAAAATCCCTACAATATTGTAAAGTAATTAGCCTCCAATTAAATTAATTAAAATAAAATTTTATCTAACTAAAATAAATAAATAAATAAAACAGGGTTTTTTTCTTTGAGATCCTTGATTAAACATCACTTCTCTGAAGAAGAAACTGTTTGGTTTTCAACCAGACAATTAACCTGTTGCCCCCAGAGAGGATCCCTTCTAGGCAAAGAAAAGGACTTCCTTTTCTCTAATTTAACCAACTTAACTTTGTTTAAAGGTGAGTAAGGAAGGCTGAATGGGTGCCCCAGGAAACCTGGAAGGAGGCCTGTGTTCTTCGAGGTCACTACTGGCTCTTGGCTTCTCCATCGCCACCCACTGCAGAGCTATGCAGGCAAGAGACACCTCAAAAACACACTGAAGGTGAGGAACAAGACAATGACGAAAAAGCCAGGTCCCACACTCCACGGACCAGCTCTCCAGCCTAGTCAGATTCCAAACACAGCACTCCTCCCCCCTTCAGAGCCCCTGCCTGCGTTGTTTGTCCACCTCCACCCCGACAGTTTCAGATACAGCCAGGTCTCCCCTTCTCTTCAATGTTTTCCCCCAATACTAGATAGGTCCTTCCAACACTGGGCCCTGCCCACCCTTATGTCCACCACCGGTCTTTGCTATAAAGAGCATTTGTTGTGCACGTTATCTTAAATTCAGTCCATTTTCTATTCGATCTCCTAGTGTCACTCCAACTTACCCATGTCACTTCTATGCCACTGGTGGCTCAGCAGTAAGGAATTCACCTGCAATGTGGGAGAGCTGGGTTCAATCCCTGGGTCGGGAAGATCTCCTAGAGAAGGGAATGGCAACCTTCTCACGTACTCTTGCCTGGAGAATTGCACTGACAGAAGAGACTGGTGGGCTACACGGTCCATGGGGTCACAAAGAGTTGGACAGGACTAAGTGACTAAATACACACACACACACATAGCCTATTAATGATGTGCTAGTTTCAAATGCACAGCAGAGCAACTCAGCCATACATACGCATGTACCCATTCTCTCCCACACTCCGCTCCCATCCAGCCTGCCATATAACATTGAGCAGAGTTCCCTGTCTTATACAGTAGGTCCTTGTCAGTATCCATTTTAAATACAGCAGTGTGTACAAGTCGATTTCAATTTCCCGAACTATCCCTCACCTTCCCCCCTGGTAACCATAAGTTTGTTCTCTAAGTCTGCAGTTGTTGCTGTTCAGTCGCCCAGTCGTGTCTGACTCTTTGTGACCCCATGGACTGCAGCACACCAGGTCTCCCTGTCCCTTACCATCTCTCGGGAGTTTGCCCAAGTTCATGTTCATTGCATCGGTGATGCCGTCCGGCAATCATCCCTTCATGGATCACTGCCTTGTCATGGTGAAGGGGCTTGCATAACTCAATGAAGCTATAAGCCATGCTGTGCAGGGCCACCCAAGACAGACAGGTCATAGCAGAGAGTTCTGACAAAACGTGATCCGCTGGAGGAGGGAATGACAAACCACCCGAGTATACTTGCCGTGAAAACTTAATGAACTGTATAAAAGGCTGAAAAGATAAGTCTGTGGACTCACTTCTAATTAATAAAACTGGAGAAAGCCATGGAATGTCACTTCTGAGATTGGACTTTGAAAACACCATGCTTCTGTCTAGGATCTAGTTCTTTCTCTCTCCCCCACCTTATCTTGTCTTTTCCTTTTCGCAGTCTCCTTTCCTCCCTCCCTCTCTCTCTCTGTCTCTCCCTCTTTTTTTCTCCCTCTTTGCTCTGAGGGAATCAGCTGCCCTCCTGTGAACACAGCCCTGTGGAAGGGACCACAGGGCAAGAAGGCAGCATCCCCAGCCAACACCCACAGGAGACGGGAGGCCTGCCCACAGCCACATGAACCTGCTGAGGACCAGCTCCTCCCTCTCAGGCCCTGAGATGACTTCCACCAGAGCTGATACCTCGACTGTAGCCTCATGAGACACCCTGAGCCAGAAGCGCCCAGCTGAGCATTGGGTTTACTGTACTAAGATGCTAAAATTTGCAGTAATTTGTTACATAACAATAGATAATAATATAAAATTTTTCAACAATTACCAAAAACTTTTTCTATAAAGTTAAACCTAATGCAGGCCTCCTTCTCCTCTTTCCCCCGCCAGATTGGTAGGAAACTACCTTATTTGGTCCTTTAAATCTCTACCCACATCTACTCCTCAAGGGACTTATCAAAGTCCTGGGTGTTTATGACAGAATACTTGGGAAAGCCTCCAGTTGCTGGCTTGTACTGGTCACCATTAATCAATCCATTGTCCAACTATGCATGGCCCGTGGAGTTAGGACATTGGGAAGCTCCACACTTTCTCTGCTAAGCCTCAGCCTGGCCCCTACTGGGATTTTTGCCAAAGTTGGAGCCCTTCTGCAGTTTTGTAAGCTCCCAGTTGGGCCCCCACATACCCCTCCCTCTCTTCCCAGGTTCTGGGATTCTCCCCTCTCTTACCACTTCCACCCTCTTCTCCACAGTCCCCCAGCCCCCCAAACACACACACACACACACACACCCATAACTTTAGCATAATTTCAGAGTTTCAGGGTTTGAAAAAAAAAAAAAAAAACCAGAAAATATTGGGTTGACCAAAAAGTTCATTCCAAATGACCAATAGATTATCCAACTCAATAGATTATCCAACTCAATAGATTATCTTCAAGATACTATTAATACCACAAAAAGGAAACACAATGACCTTCTCCAAATGCAGAAAAATACATAAATAGTTCTCACTGTTTCTAGTCCTGCAACTGCCTCCAAAACAAAATATAAATTAATGTTTCAATAAATAATTATACTACAATTTTCCCCTAAATATTTTAAAAAATATTTATGCCCTAAGAAGGATTGTCATGCATACTCTAAGGCTCTGAATATCTCCTAGCAAACTGTAGCAAAGCATTACCTACTGCTCCCTCCCCCCAACCACATGCAGCCCCCTATAAAGAAGCTCAATAATGGAGGAACATGACGCTTCGTAGTAGGAACTGACTTTCCCTAATTCTCTCCTCACTCTATTACAGCCCAAGCAGCCAGCCATGAGACGGGCATCACGCAGCCATGACTGAAATAACCTGTTACTTCTATGTATGATTTCAGTGGAACCAGGGAGATCTTTTTTCGCCCAAAATATCTTCCCAGTGTTCTGCAACAGTGACTGAAGGCCACCTTTCAAGCTTGGCTCATTTGGGTTGAAAGCACTGTTACTCCAAAGTTGAATTACCCACTGAGCTGTTTTTAGTCAGGAGTACCTTCTGACAATTTAGCTTATCAGTTCTTTTCCAATAGGCAGCTTATTGAAAAAAGCGTCTAGGTTCATATGTGAGTGGAGAAATAGGAAGAAAGATTTTGAACAGCAGGAGTGAAGGCATCTTGAATGTAAAGCTCAAGGAAGCCAGAGGAGAGAAAGAAATAGAAAAATGCCTCCCTTTACTGTGACATGACTACTGGGGTTATGACAGTATGTACCATTATGGTTATTCTGTGCAGACCAGAAAGGATGAAGGCCCCCCTGGGACTAGATAGGTGTCATGACGGGTCATTGTTAGTGTACTAGATACACTAACACTGTCAGTACTAGGAGTACAGGCTCGTCCTTGAGCCTGTGGTGCCCAGGGCATCTCCTTTTGCATAAAAGAGAAGCCCAATTAACTCCAAGGGGGAATTATTTCACTACCACCCTGACTTTCACCCACCCAGAACTCCCACATCTCTGACCCTAAATACCTGAAGGGTGTAGGCTACTTCTCTTCTCGTAGAAAAATAAGGGCATTCTTTCAAAAATTCTAAGATTCAGCAGAGGAAACACAGAACAAAAATACATTCCTGTCTTCCTCCAACTTTTTTTTAGGAGAAAGAGGATTTAAAAAAAAAAAAAGAAAACACTTTTTTTCAGTCACCTGTCATTGTTTGACATAAATAATTTTGTTTTCTTTTTTCTTCTTCTTGTTATCCTTTCATTTTCTGTTTCTCGGCAGACTGCTACAATGAGTGAGACAAAGCGCGCATTCTGAGAATACAGTCCTCACAAGACTGCTCTCGCTTCAGACACCAATCACAAGGTTGAAGTCCCCAGGGCCAACCTCACTTCATACCAGCTGGCTAAAACTTCAAGGATTTCCATAACAACTCTCAGGTTTGATAATCTGCTAGAATGACTCACAGAACTCAGGAAGGTGCTATGCTTACGGTTTTAGTACAGCAGAAGGGTCAAATTAGAACCAGCTAAAGGAAGAGAGGCATTGTGTGAGGTCTGTGAAGGTTCTAAACACAAAGTTTCTACCATCCTCAGATGCATTACCCTCCCAGCATTGATCTGTGGCAGTTTACCCAGAGTATTGCCAATCAGAGAAATTCACCACCCCAACCATCTAATCACATGCTTGGTCTTTTGGTGCGGCCAAAAGCCCACCCTAAGTTATCTTGCTAGCACAAACTACGTGCGGGCCCACCTGAGTCACTGCATTAACATAAACCATGATCAGGTGTGCTCTAAGGGGCCCCCATGAAGAGCAAGACTCGCTTATCATTCTGGAGATTTCAAGAGTTTAGAGGTTAGCTCCCTGGAGCAGGGACAAACAGGAGACTTCTCTTTGGGGAAATTTAATTCTTCACTACATAATTACCACAATGTATCTGGCAAGGGTTAAAAATGCACAAGTTTAATTCTTCACTACATAATTACCACAATGTATCTGGCAAGGGTTAAAAATGCACAAGTCACTGATAGCAGACAGGAAGTTCAACTGAGTAGCACAGTTTAGGATTCTGATAAATGTCAAACATCCACTGAAAAAAAACTGAATGGTCCCATTGCTTAAGCAGTGCTTTGGGAGGGGAAATGACCTGCTTCAGCTGACCATACTGAGGGCTTTTTTTTTTTTTTCAAGAGAGGCAAACCTAATCCTTCAACACTGACCTCCCAGATTGGCTGGAAAGGATGAGAGTGGAAGAAACATGTGCCATTACCTTGAAAACAAATAGTTAATCTCAACTGAAAACTGATAAATCTCTCCTAAAATAGTCAAGGATTCTCCTCTTTTTTTTCTGGCAAAAAGAAAAAAAAAAGTAATAAAACATAAAAAAATGAAATCATGTGTCCTTGAGTTGACACTAAAGAGAGATGCCCACTGTGCTCTACCAGGTCCTGGAAACTGCAGGTTCCCTCCTTGCCCTGTGTGGGGCCATCCACCACAGCCTCCCCTCCATGGTCCTTCTCCTGTCTGATGACCCCCTAGAAGGACATGAAAATTCCTGTCATGACACACACTCAAATTAGACTTACAGTGCCTTTGTGAGGAACAGCAGCAGCACTGAAAAGCACTGTTCCAGCAATTTCAAAAAGCCTATTCTTTCTCACTGGTGTATTTTTAAAGAAAAAATAATGATCCCAGCTTTTCTAGACACCATTCCCTTCCTTAGATTTTGCAAAATTTCAATTCAACTAGATGTATATGATGTCCCTGTAAGTGAAAAGTGAAAGTTTCTCAGTCATGTTCAACTCTTTGCAGCCCCATGGACTATGCAGTACATGGAATTCTCTAGGCCGGAATACTGGAGTGGGTAGCCTTTCCCTTCTCCAGGGGATCTTCCCAAACCAGGAATTGAACCGGGGTCTCCTGCATTGCAGGCTGATTCTTTACCAGCTGAGCTACCAGGCAAGCCCACAAAGATGAACAGGGAAATGAAATCCACAGGAAGAGAAAATATGGTCCTCACCTTCAGGGAGTTTCCAATCCAGTTAAAAGAAAAAAATACTAACATATATAAATCCTATATTCAAGGTACAGAGACATTGATGCTCAATTGAATCTGGAGAAAGGTTTCTGAAAGGATATGAAATTTAAATTAAGCTATGAAAACTGATAGAAGTCTTAGCCCATGAGAGTATGTTGTGGGGAGACATTCTAGAAAGATGGCTAGGACAAGGGAGGGCACAGACATAGGAAAGAGGAAACTGTTTGATTATTGGGGAAAGTTTTTTTGGGTATAGACTGTTAGAGAAGTATAAAATATTATTCCTGCCCTTGAGGACATAAAAGTCTATTTTTTTTTAATATTCAGATTAGAAATAGAGAAAAAGGATGTCTAACCAGTTGTCTTATTACTAAGACAGATCTGCAAGTGCGCATGTGGCACAAAAAGAATAAGCAAATATTTGAATACATGTTTGAATAAGATTATATCCTGTCATTCTATCATGAAAGAAAATTACTTCTTGGAGAAACTATATTTCTTAATTATGTGTTAGCTCAGAAGATACTTTTTGACTCCAAGTTCCTGCTGTGAAAAACAGTACTGGGTGAAATGCCAACACATAAACAGGTATTCACAAGGCAAATGGCATCACAGGAAAAACCACTTACAAGGAGAATTCTAACTAAACAAATGTCCTTCAAAGTTCTAGTCATACTCGGTACAGGCCAACAACTCAAACCAGCATCGTTCTGATGCCATGAGTCTGAGATGACCAGAGAATACATGGGTGGCAGGACTGGAATCCAGGGTAAAACACAAAATTGTATGGTGACCCCAACATAACCATATATTTTTTCTACAGAAATAAACATAACTTTTAAGTATAACATGTAGAAGATATAGCTTAATAACTAAAGGCAAAAACTAGGAGTCACACATACAATGTGACTACCCCTAGAGAGAGCAAAAGCAAACTGGGGCTGTGTCAATAGCAAGTCATTGTCCAGAGACAGGGAGGGGAGTGTCTGACCCAGTCTACGCATTAAAAAGCAGAGACATTACTTTGTCAACAAAGGTCCATCTAGTCAAGGCTATGGTTTTTCCAGTGGTCATGTTTGGATGTGAGAGTTGGACTGTGAAGAAAGCTGAGCACCAAAGAATTGATGCTTTTGAACTGTGGTGTTGGAGAAGACTCTTGAGAGTCCCTTGGACTGCAAGAAGATCCAACCAGTCCATCCTATAGGAGATCAGTCCTGGGTGTTCACTGGAAGGACTAATGTTGAAACTGAAACTCCAATACTTTGGCCACCTCATGTGAAGAGTTGACTCATTGGAAAAGACCCTGATGCTGGGAAAGATTGAGGGCTGGAGGAGAAGGGGACAACAGAGGATGAGATGGTTGGATGGCATCACTGACTCAATGGACATGGGTTTGGGTAGACTCCGGGAGTTGGTGATGGACAGGGAGGCCTGGCGTGCTGCGGTTCATGGAGTCGCAAAGAGTTGGACACGACTGAGCGACTGAACTGAACTGAACACAGGTAGCACGTCCCAGTGTCACCACACACTTTAAATAGAGGTACAGAGATGCAAGGAAGAGCATAGAAAACACCCATGAGACTCAGCCTGAAAAGTACTAGTCTAGAGAAAAGAGGGACACAATTGCTGCACCAAGAAGAGTCATTAGACTGTGTAGTTCCCAAACTTTTCAAAGCAAAAATCAGAACACATTCCATGACAAAGGATATTTGCATCACTTTCAAGTGTGAGAAACAATTTAGGGCATGAGTTTGAATATGCAAAGTTGAAAATTTCTAGGACCTTGCGATGCTTTATAAAGGCAGTAAATATTTGAAATCAGATATCGTGTTCTAGAAAATCTGGGACTTATGATTATATAATATAATTACAACGAATAAGGACAAATTCTAGGGTGATAAATTCTAGCTCATTAGGAGGGAAAATATTTTAATAGAAAGAGTTATCCAAAGATAACTCTTTGGATATTCTACCTCAGGAAGAAGAGACTTTTGTAATAAATATTTATTATGAACTGTCACTCATAAAAATAAATAAATAAAAGCTATTGTTGTTTGGGCTTCTGTGGTAGCTTAGCCGGTAAAGAATCTGCCTGCAGTGCAGGAGACCTGGGTTCTATCCCTAGGTTGGGAAGATCCCCTACAGAAGGAAATGGCAACCCACTCCAGTATCCTTGCCTGGAAAATCTCATGGACAGAGGAGCCTGGTGGGCTGCAGTCCATGGGGTTACAAAGAGTCAGGCATGACTGAGCGACTAACACTTACACTTACTTACTATCGTTGTTGTTTAGTCACTAAGTTATGCCCAACTCTTTTGCGACCCCAGGGACTGTAGCCCACCAGCATCCTTGGGCTAGTGATTTCTGAAGCAAGAATACTGGAGTGGGTTGCCATTTCCTTCTCCAGGGGATCTTCCTGGACCAGGGATCGAACTCACATCTCCTGCATTGGTAGGTGAATTCTTTACCACTGAACCACCAGGGAAGTCCATAAAAACCACCCTGCCTTATATCATTCAAGGTCTAGAGTGGAAGCCAAGCAAGGGGATAGGCAACTACAATACCCAGGGTGAAAAGTTGTATGCTAGAGATAAGAAAAACGTAGGATGAAAACCTGGGGAGTGGAGGGTGGGGCAGAAACATTTGAGTTTAATCTCAAGGTTTGGTTGCAGATTGGAAAACCTTAGATTGCAATCACCCAGAAATCAGATACAAGTGGAAAGGGCATTGCCCTAGTGCAGGAAATATATGGCAACAGCCAAAGCTAAAGCAGAAGTAATAGGGATAAAGAGTACTGGCTACATTTAATATTCATTAAGGAAGTAGAATAAATAGGGCTTGGATTGGGGGATGAGAAAGAAGAATGTCAATGAGAACTGCATTTCCTTTAATTTGGTAGCACCATTCCCCAAGACAGAGGACAGATGGAAAACATGCAGTTTTGCTGAAGATGAATTCAGTCCTGAACTGGCTCAATTTGAGAGCAGATACAAAAAATAGCCATGTCTGACTCTTTGTGACCCCATGGACTGTAGCCCACTAGGCTCCTCTGTCCATGGAGTTCTCCAGGCAAGAGTATTGGTGTGGGTAGCCATTCCCTTCTCCAGGGGATCTTACCGACCCAGGGATCAAACTCAGGTGTCCCACACTGCAGGCAGATTCTCTACCATCTGAGCCACCAGGGAAGCCCCATAAAAAACATGTAGATGTCAAGCAGGCAGCTAGAGTTCAAATCAAGAAAAAAGGCTGGAAAAGAAACTTAAGAATATCTTGTCTTAGTTTGGGTTGCTATAATAGACTAAGTGGTTTAAACAGCAAATATTTCTTTCTCACACTTCTGGATTTTCAAGATCTAGGTTCCATCAGATTCAATGTCTGATGAGGGTCCACTTATTGGTTTATAGATGGCTGTCTTCTTATTAGGTCCTAACATAGCCTTTCCCTGGTGCACTCACGTAAACAGAGAGAGAGAGCTCTCACGTCTCCTCCTCTATTTAAAAAGGCTTTAATCCCAACATGAGGGCCACTCTCTGACCTAATTTAACCTCAATTATCTCCCCAAATCCCCACCTCTAAATACCATCATATTAGGGGGTAGGATTTCAACATATGAATTTGGGAGAGACATAAACATTCAGTCCAGAGCAAAACTCATAGAAAGTAAATCAAAAAGATAAATAAATGAAAACTAAGAGATTTAAGAGGACCAATATCCCAAGCAAGGAGTAAACAGAGAAATACAGAGGAGGAAATAGTCCAAGAAAAAAAACAAGAATATATAATATGCATTATAGAAGGAAATGAGTTTCCAGATTGAAAAGCACAAAGGCCCAAAATAATGATGAAAAAGATTTGCATCAAGGACATAATTGAGAGGCTTCAGAATCCAAAGGATAAAGAAAAGATTCTAAGAAGAAAGAACAAATGACATGAAGACTTGGGAGTAAGAATGGCATCAGACCTCCCAACAGCAATATTGTAAATTAGAAGATAGTGAGGTATGTCTTCAAAATAGTCATTAAAAAGAATGCTGAACTTATAGTTCTTTACTCAACCAAACTCTGAATCAAAAATAAAGATAGACGTTTCCCTTACACGCAAGGTCTTAAAAGTATACCTCCTAAGCATGCTTTCTCAAAAAACTTCTAGAGGATAAGTTCCTGAAAAACAAAAGAGTTACAACAAAAAAGAGGAAGAAGTCGGAGCCATATAACTGAGAGTGAGAGAGGGGAAGAGAGTCTCTACTATGATGGGAAAGTCCCATGACAGCAGCTGAGCAGCCATATGAGAGGGCAACTAGTCCAGACTGAAGCAGAATGGGGAAAGCCGCTGAGACAGAGGTTTCCAGAAGAAAATAAAACTGACAGATCTTCTGACAGGTTTATGGTGTGGAAAATTGGATTGAGAGTCACTTTATAAAACTACCGGAGGATATAGGAAAACTTAGCAAAAGATGAATGAAACCTGAGTTTCAAAAACGTTAAGAGGAAAAGAACTATAGGCAAACCAAAAGTTGAACGAGAAAGGACAGGCGTTCATAACATACTTCTTGGCTCAAAAAGTGAACACTGTAACATAACTATTAATTGTGAAAACAATGAATGTGGATAGTATCAAATTATGGTAAAGTTATACTAGAAAGATACAGGGAAATGAAATAAGTATGACTGATGGATGATTATATCAGATATCTATTTCTATGTGGGCTTCCCAAGTGACTCAGTGATAAAGAAATTCACCTGCCAATGCAGGGGCCACAGGAGACGTGGGTTCGATCCCTGGGTCGGGAAAATCCTCTGGAGAAGGAAAGGGCAACCCACTCCAGTATTCGTGCCTGGAGAATCCCATAGAGGAGACTGGCCAACTACAGTCCATAGGGTCACAAAGGGTTGGACACAACTGAGGGACTGAGCACGCACGCACACTATTTCTGTGTAGCAAACCACCCCAACATTTAGTGAGTTAAAATAACTGCAATTTTATTTGCTTATGAGTTTGTAGATTAGCAATTTGGACTGGGCTCACATTGGCAGTTTCTCACTCACATGACTGCAGACATCTGGGGACTCAACTAAAAGAGTATCATGTCTGGGAACTGGTACAGGCTCTCTTCTGATGGTAGGTCTAGGCACCTCAGATAAAACACCTGCCTGTGTTTCTTGTAGCCTGTCTCCCTCTGGCAGGTCAGATCAGGCTCGTGTACCTAAGAGCGTCAGGGCAGTGTTCTCAGAGAGTGAGAACAAAGGTGTAAACTTCCTACAGGCCTAGGTCTGAAATCCCACAACATCACTGCCGGTACAACTATTGGTCAAGGCAGGTCCCATGGCCAGCCCAGATTCAGAGGGTCAGGAAATAGACTCTTCCTCTTGATATGAAGAGCTACGAAGGCACACTGCAAAGAGGTATGCATACAAGATGAGAGAATGTGATGTGGCCCTTTTTTCAATCACTTTTCTACAATGGCATATAAGCATGAAGTCTTTGTCTTCTGTAGAGGGAAATCAATATAATGTCTAACGTGGAAAAATCAGCAATTATATAATTTAGGAATATGGCAAACAGAACAAACAGCAGAAGAGTTTAAAGTGGTTGTTTTTGAAAAAGGGACCTTTTACAGGACAGGTAACTGCTATCCTTGTTATAAGCTATAGTGTTTGACTTTTAAAACTGTAGATATATGACTACTTGAAAAAGCAAACAAGGGACTTCCCTGGTGGTCCAGTGGGTAAGACTCTGTACTACCAACGTAGGGAGCCCAGGTTAGATCCCTGGTCAGGGCACTACATCCCACATGCCACAACTAAGAGTTTGCACACTGCAACTAAAGATCTTGCATCCCACTACTAAGACCTGGTGCAGCCAAATAAATAAATACTTTAAAAAGCAAACAAAGGTAAAAAGTTTGGCTACATGAACAATTTCATATCTAGATATATACCAAAAGAATTGAGAGCAGAGAAGATAACAGATACACCAACACTCAGAGCAGCATTATTCACAATAGCCAAAGCTGGAAACAACTAAAATATCCATCAACAGATGAGTGGGTAAACAAAATGTGATATATACATACGAAGGACTATTATTCAACCTTAAAAAGGAATGAAATTCTGACACATGCTACAACACTGGTGAACTCTGAAGACATTATACTAAGTAAAATAGCTAGATATAAAAGGAAAAATATTACATGATTCTACTTAGCAGGGACCTAGAGACAAAAAGTAGAATAATGGTTACCAGAAACTGGGGGAGCGGGGAGGATAGTGAATCATTGGTTAATGAGTACAGACTTTCAGCTTGGGAAGTCGAAAAGTTCTAGAGATGTATGGTGGTAGCAGTTTCATGACAATGAAAATGTACTGAATCCCACTGTGTGTGTGAGCTCAGGCATGTCTGACTCTTTTGTAACTTCAGGGACTGTAGCCTGCCGGGCTCCTCTGTCCATGGGATTTTCCAGGTAAGAATACTGGAGTGGGTTGCCATTGCCTTCTCCCAGGGATCTTCCCAATGAAGGGATCGAGCCCACATCTCTTGCATCTCCTACATTGGCAGGCAGATTCTTTACCACTAGCACCACCTGGAAAGCCCACTAACTGTGCACTTAAAAATGACTAAAATGGGTTGGAGGGAAGCTCAGGAGGGAGGGGATATATGTATATTGATTCACATTGCTGTACAGCAGAGACTAACAAGACATTGTTAAGCAATTATCTTCCAATTAAAAATTTTAAATGCTAAAATGGTAAATTTTGTGTTAAGTATATTTTACCACAATAAATAAATACTATCGGGAAACATTTGGCTACGAAGGGAAGGAAAGATTTTGAATGGTTGATAAAGGAAGACAATGTCTGGTTAATTTCCTTGTGCTTAGTTGCTCAGACGTGTCCGACTCTTTGCAACCACATGGACTGTAGCCAGCTAGGCTCCTCTTTCCATGGGATTTTCCAGGCAAGAATACTGAAGTGGGTTTACATGCCCTCTTCCAGGGGATCTTCCCAATCCAGAGATCAAACCCAGGTCTCCCTCATTGCAGGCGGATTCTTTACCATCTGAGCTACCAGAAAAGCCTATTTATTTTCTTTGCTTTTTTTTAAGGCTAGGGAAGACTTGGGGCTTCCCTGGTGGCTCAGTGGTAACGAATCTGCCTGCAATGCAGGAGACCCGTGTTTGATCCCTGGGTTGGGAAGATCCCCTGGAAGAGGACATGGCAACCACTCCAGTATTCTTGCCTAGAGAATCCCATGGACAGAGGAGCCTGGCAGGCTACAGTCCACGGGATCGCACAGAGTCGGACATGAATGAGTGACTAAGCAGCAGCAGGGGAGACTTGAACATATTTAGAAGCTGAATGAAAACAATCTATGTAGACTTGGGGTTTGACAAAGCTGAGAGAGAGGAGGATAACTGGTAGAGAGCCACGTGTGCTAAAGAAGAGGGTCTCTCAGCCAGGCAGTGAGGATGTTAAAGATAGTTTGAATCAGCCCTTGTGGAGATATCACAGACAGGAATCGGTGACTCCCTTCCACTCCTGGGAGCCTAACAAAATCATCCTATATGTCTCAAAAGTTCCTACTGAATAAAATATGTCAACTGACAAGAACGTTCACCAATTAATTCACATTTATGTAATCACCAAGTACTGAACAAGTTGGAGGAAAGAATATTTTTAAGTAGACTAGATTGGGACACCCCTGGTCATCCAGTGGTTAAGACTTCACCTTCCAGTGCAGGGGTATGGGTTTGATCCCTGGTTGGGGAGCTAAGATTCCAAATGCCTCACAGCCAAAAAACCAAAACATAAAACGGAAGCAATATTGCAACAGATTCAATTTTAAAAATCACACACAAAACTCTTTAAAGAAAAAAAGTAGACTATATGGTCAAAATCTTGGTAAGCTATTTTCATTGCAAGCTTGACTGCATTTTTTGTTGCTATTTTTCTAAAGGGTAGAATATAAACACTTCCTTCATCTTTGAAGATGGCATGAATAGCAAATTCTCTTGCCATCACAGAAAGAGAACGAGTTTTGAATGATTTGGGCTCTGGGCTTCTGGGGTCATTGGAATCTAATTGTGAATGAACAGCAGGAGAATTGGCTTGGGGATAGTGTGTAGAGCTGGAGAAGGAAATGGCAACCTACTCCAGTACTCTTGCCTGGAGAATCCCAGGGACGGGGGAGCCTGGTGGGCGGCCGTCTCTGGGGTCGCACAGAGTCAGACACGACTGAAGTGACTTAGCAGCAGCAGCAGCAGCAGCAGTGTGTAGAGCAAGAAAAGGAAAGAGGAGTGTCTCTGAGAAAAACTGAAAGAAAGATGATCTTCCCTGCATTAACAGAGATCAGGATTCAGTGAATTTTGCTTATTTGTCACCACTTACTTCGCCCATTACTTCTGCCCCCATCTAGAAAAGTACAAAAACCTCCAAAAGAGGTGAGACCCTCATGACTGCACAGAACACTGGAGAGGAAGTCCCCATACTTGTGTTTTCATTGAAGAGAGAGGAAAACTCAGCATTCTGGAGCCCTGGCCTGAGACAGGGATGACACCACTGTTAGCTAAGTTAAAATAGTGAATCAAAATGAAATAATCTCAAGCAACTTGATGTGCTTTATAGATGTGATGTTATTGATTTTGGGGAAACAAAGGCAACTTTGGCATCTCAAAAACCAATCTTTTTTATTCCACTAAAACAGTAATTCGTTGCACCAGGTCTGATATGAGAGAACAGGCAAAAAAATATCATTTTATAAATAAGGAATCATCAGGAAAATACTTCTCTGGTAGCTCAGTGGTAAAGAATCCACCTGCCAAGGCAGGACACACAGGTTCAGCCCCTGATCTGGGAGGATCCCACATGCTGCGGAGCAGCTGAGCCTGTGTGCCACAACTACTAAGCCTGCCTGTGCTCTAGAGCCTGGGAACTGAAACTATGGAAGCCGATGCTCCACAACAAAGAGGAGGCCCTGCTCACCACAACTGGAGAAAAAGCCCGCACAGCAATGAAGACCCAGCACGGTCAGAAATAAATAATAAGATTATTTTTTAAAAATACTGCAATTATTCTTTATCTTTTCAACGTCTTATACTCACAGCCACATTTACCTATATTGTTAAGAGCAAATGTGATTATGGACAGTGTGAAACAGAAGAAATGTGGACGCTGACCTATACCTCACGTGAACTTGTATCTTCTGGCTTTGCTTATCCAGAAATCTCAAGGGCAGCCTTGGCCTCTGACCCAGGCAGGATCGGATCCTAGATCACTCTGGCAGGGTTCAAGGTCTTGGCGTTTGTATGTTTCCATGACAAATGGCCAACATTACACAGTCTGCCTCTCTGGAAGGCACTTTACAACTTCTTTCTGGAGGAAAAGTAAAGACAGCAAGGAGAGGATGGAAGAAGAAGAAAAAGAAGCAGGTGGGGAGAGTAAGTGGGGAGGAGAAGCAAGAAGAGGGCACATATCATGAGCAGGAGGTGAGAACCCATGAAATATGGAACCAACACACCAAACAGCCTTGAAAGTATATAAATATCACTGACAATCAGAAAGACTTTGGGGAACCTTTCTGTTATAATTATTTTCTTTCTCTCTCTCTCCTTCACCCTGCCTAGCACCCTGCCTTTTCTCAATAAATTTTATCTACAGGAAAGTTCTTGGAATTTCAATCAACCAGCCCTCTCAAGTTTTCTCCCTTTCCTTTTTAACATTTAATATATAAAAATAAGCAGGGGGTCAAGTACAACTGGATGAAATCACTAATCATTACAGAGCTCAAATCGTAGCCCCCTGTAATACAGAAAATTGTTTTTTTTTTTTTTACTGTGGCTGAACGTGTGAAGGGTGCATCCAGAGCCTTATTATGAAGGGAGCACAGATATTCATCATCCCACAAGCTCACCAGCAATTTTAGAGAGCTCATGAGACTGGGATGGATTTTCAAGATGCTACAGAAATAGACACAGTCTCACACACACACACACACACACACACACACACACACACACACACACACACACACACACACACACTTTGTTCTCTGAGCAGTTTCCCCTGTCACTTAACACCACCTACTCTCCCTCCTTTTTGACTGATCGGAAGTGAGACAGTGTTGCTCCAAAGTTCTTTAGTTCCATGTTTCCACTTACAAGAAATTACTGCAAAAAAACTGTATAAAAACTACAGTAAAATACTGCTCAATTCTTGAGAATCTGTTATATCTCTTCTGAGGGGAGGTCAGAGAATAGGAGGATGGAAAGCCTCCCAGAATCCTCTTTAGAAAAAAATCTGTGCTAATTAGCGTGAGGTGAGAAATACGTCCCTCACATTTCCTAACAGTTAATATTCTTTTCAGTCGTGTCCCTTTATATTTCTAAAAAAAAAACAACAGAGAGTCTACTTTTGTTTGGTTTTTACAGAGAAATCCAAGGACATCTGATTTTATGATAAAAGCAAACATTTAGGACCAAATTCACTGGTTATGTTATACTCTGCCCACCCCGCCAGACCTCCCACACAAAAGTGCTGAAGGAAAAGCAAACGAGAAAGACAGAGACTTGTGAATCCGTCCCCACCCCAAGTCTGCAAACAGCAGACAGAGGAAACTGCTGAATCTTCCAAGGAGGGGATTCAGGGTAGTAGAAGATGAGGAAGAGGAGGAAGGCAAGTGCATGAGAGAGTCTGAGAAGGATGGAAAATTTTTAAAAAGGGAAAGAAGGTGGGGGACAGCTGATAAAGGCAGAGGTGGGTGGAGAAAAAAGCAAACAGGGGATAGGGAATCTTTTTTTCAAGGAAGGGAAAGGAGAAAGCAGGAGAAATGAACAAAGGTGAGAGAGCAAGAAGCAAATCACAGTATATGGAGACAGAAAGAAATGATCAAAGGAGAAATGGTAGTATTGGGCAGATGGCATTAAATTTCTGACACAGCCATGCCTGCCATTAAGTCCCTGCTCCCATCGAAAATGGCTGGCACAGGAGCCTTCCTGCTCCGGGGTCCTTTGGACACTTGAGCCCAGCACCCGGGAGGATGATTTGATTAATGAGTTGTGGCAGGACCTCATTGCATCCTGATTTAGAACTCTCCTTTCACTTCCTACGTGTGGTTATGGATCTTTTATCTGCTTTATCTTTGGAGCCTAATGAATTCCTGTTAAGTCTTTATAGCCATGGTCCCTTCTACTTAAATCTTCCCCTGATACTATTTACCAGAGTTTACAGTTCAGAGTGTTGTGCGCTAAATTGTTTGTGTTTTTACAACCATCACTTAGTGCTGACTCTGAAAAGTGGTTAAGCTGCCAAAAGGAAAATCCATAGATAAAGAGGACACAGAACTGGATGGATACAGAGTGCCTCCTTTCTTCTTCACCTGCTCTGTCTGTGGTCCTGGGAGTACAGCCTCAGTTTACACTGAGGAGGCTTCCTAGAACCCCTGCCTCCCTATGTTTTGAAGGGCAGAGAGGTCAAGGAAATGGACGGTCAGGAGGCCGAAATTTGTCCCCACTTTGCCATGACTAATGAGATGAGCTTGGGCAAGTCATTTAAGCTTTCTAAGCTTCTGTTTCTTCATCTGTAAACTGGGATTAGTGCACTGTCCTCTCTTACACCAGGCTGAGAGGGGAATCCCGTATAATTGGGGAACGTTTTGGTTTTTTTTTTGAAAGTAGTATGATTGCTGCAGAAGATGATACTAAGGTACTGAGGATACCGAGGAACAGAAAAGCTGGAGCCAGGTAAAAGATGCCTTGAATCTCTCTGTGCTTCTCAGTTCCTCACCTGTAAAGTAGGAATAAATTATGCCAGTTCTCTCTTCACAGGCAAGTGAAGTTGAGAGACTACTTTAGGTCTTTGGATTAAAAAGTGCTAAGAAACACAGAAGGACTGTGTCCCTGCTCTAACCATCCATACCCTTCCCTATAGCACTAACCAAGCCCTTCAATGTCTTGTCTCCAGAATTCCCCTAGCTCTGCATATGGTCATATCTCTGTTACAGCTAAAGAAGCCCCAAGGAAATCTCTGACTCATCACAATGCCTCTCACTATAGGATATTCTACATCATTTTATCACAAGGTCTAGGATCCTTAAAGAATAATGCCTGTCATATAGGTTTGCTATTAAAACAGAGACTTCTCAAGACAAAACAGCAACATTTGGGAAGATGTGTTTGGTGTGCTGCCTTTACTGTGTCTCTTTTTTGTCCTTGCCTTCAGAGATGATAAGGTCTGTAACTCTGATGATCGTTGTTAGGCATTTCAATGATAGTGATATTTTCAGCTAGGAAGGGTACCCCAATAAAGTAAGCTGTAACATACTACTAAGATAACTCAAGATCTTACCATGTCTGTGTATTTAGGTTCAAATTCAGGTAAAATTTCAGGAATATCAGACCCCTAATTTTAAACTTAATTAATTTTTTGCTTAATTGTTAACTGTTAAAATTAACATAGTTTCTGGATTATATACAGTGCCTCCCCTCAAAAATTATCTATTGATATGGAATAAAGGAATGAATGATTATGCTATCTAGAATGACATGCAAATGCCACAAAAAATGGTAACTCATTAAACAGTCTTTTTAATGCCATATTTTGAAAGTGAGTTTATGAAAGGAGAAAAAATGGGAAAAAATAAGGAACAATTATTGAGTGTATACTATATGTTTAGAACTGTGCTAGACATGTTATACATATATTTATGTAGGACTAATATATTTAACCTTCACAATTACACAGGAGATCATTAATATAATGCTCATTCTACATCTGAGATGAGGCTAAGAGTGTTTACATGACTTGCCTAGAAATGAAAAAAGTAAGAGGGTATTAGATGCTTGAGTAAAGGTATATAGCAAGGAAACACTGAGAAGGATAATGGCCTGGACCCCTACTTCACCACTCACAAAAATTATTCCAAATAAATAAAAAATGAATGTAAGACCTGAAACCATAAAACTCCAGAAAGATAACATAGGGGAAAGACTCCTTGATACTGGCCTTGGCTATATTTAGACATAATACTAGAAGCACAAGCAACAAAAACAAAAATAAATAAGTAGGATGACATCAAACTAAAAGTTTCTGCATAGCAAAGGAATAATTAACAGATGGAAAGCTAACCTACTGAATGAGAGAAAATATCTGCAAATCATATATTTGATATGGGGTTAATATCCAAAATATACAAAGAACTCACATAACTCACAGCAAAAAAAAAAAAAAAAAACCCAAGTAATCCAAATAAAATAAGGGTGGAGGAACTGAGTAGATATTTTCCCCAGAAGACATACAACAAAAGGCAAAAAAGAAGACATATAACAGGTACATGAAAAGGGGCTCAACATCACTAATCACCAGGAAAACACAAACCAAAAGCACAATGAGATATCATTTCACACCTGTTAAAATGGCTATTATCAAAAAGACAAGAGATAAATGCTGGCAGGATATGAAAAAAAGGGGAACCCTTGTGCTCTGTTGGCAGGAATGTAAATTGATAGTCACTATGGAAAACATCATGGAGGTTCCTCAATTAATTAATAGAACTACATTTGATCCAGCAAGTCCACTTCTGAGTATATGTCCAAAGGAGATGAAATCACCATCTCAAAGAGATATCTGCACCCCCATGTTCACTGCAGCATCATTTACAATAACCAAGACATAGAAACAACCTAAGTTTCCATCAACAGATGAATGGAAAAAGAAAATGTGAAAATATATATATTCACATACATAGAATATTATTCAACTATAGAAAGGAGGAAATCCTGCTATTGGGAAAACATGAATGGATCTTGCTAAGTGAAGTAAGTCAGACAGAGAAAGACAAACGCTATATGATCTCTCCTATACGGACATGGAATTGAAGAAAAACTGAGCTCACAGAAACAGAGTTGATTGGTGTTTGATAGGGGCTGAAGGGAGGGATTTTTGGATACTGGAGTCATGTTAGCACCCTCCTAGGCAGAAAGCTCTTTATAGCATACACTAGATAATTCATGGGGAGAGCTACCTTACATTTAAAATAGAATCTAACTTGCAAACATTTCATTTTCTGGAAAACACATGTTTCCTAAAGCAAGATATGCCAACACTAAGTGGTTTGATGTCTTAGCAAGTGACTGAAGGGCAGCACGACCAAAAATTAGGTAATATTCTCCTGTCAAGAGTCGCAGTATCCTGCCAGGATCTGCCATCTAATGTGTAAGCTGGTGCTGAGTGTTTAATCTTATGTAAAAGTGTAAGTCAATAAAGAATGACTGATGGTAAGCTGACTCAAAAAAGTTTTCAGTGAGGCATTTCTATCATGCCTTGTTAGAACTGTGATTGTCAGCGAAGGAACAAAGTTGTTGAATGAAACTACTAATAACTGAACAAGGAAAATGAAAAGGTTTTATTAAAGGAACCGACTTGGAAATTTCCACTCTCCATTTTTATTTAGAGAGATAAAGAAAAATACACACATGTTCCTGTGCAAATATTGCCACTAATTTAATCGCTTTAATCTTACTGTGGTAACAGATTATTGTCTTAAATATTTGGCGCTCCAAGTTTTATTAATTTAAACCCAATATGTTCATTTGGACATTCACTTTTAATCAGCCTCTATAAATGAACCTGATTACCTTGAGTATTAATAATAATAATCAACTTGCTAACGATTTCTTTTCCCTCTTGAGTTATAGAATTAAGCACAGCCATTTAATCATATTCATTAGCATTTTTCACTGGAGAAACTAAATCAAAGGCAAATGCAAGAGTTTGCATATACACACAAATGTGTCAATAAATTTTTCTCTTCTTTTCTTCTTTTTCCATTTTTATCTCCAGTATCAAAAGCCACTTACTATACCCTCCAAAATGCACCAGATCCTATGTCAGAGAATTATCAGGAGAAAGTGAAGGGGCCAGCACATCTGTGCCATCAAAATTATCATTGATTATAGCAACATCTGCTGTTGGTCACTCAAGAGTCAGACACTGTTTACAAACTCTATATACACCTCAGGTAAAACTTAGGTGCGTGCATGCTAAGTCGCTTCAGTCATGTTCGACTCTGTGCAATCCTATAGACCGCAGCCTGCCAGGATCCTCTGTCCATGGGATTCTCCAGGCAAGAATACTGGAATGGGTTGCATGCCCTCCTCCAGGGTATCTTCCCAACCCAGGGATTGAACTTGTGTCTCTCCAAGTCTCCTGCATTGGTAAGTGGATTCTTTACCACTAGTGCCACCTGGGAAGGCACTCAGTATTTCCATTTGGCAGATAAGGAAACAGAGACTTAGACAGATTGAGTAAATAGCAAGTGACAACACCCATGGCTGATTCATGTGAATGTATGGCAAAAACCACCACAATATTGTAAAGTAATTAGCCTCCAATTAAAATAAATAATTTTTTTAAAAAAATAGCAAATGACAGAGTTTGTCTCTCTGATTCCCAAGATGGTGCTCTTAATCACTGGACTGCCGTATTCATTCATAAACATTCACACTAGATCACAAGATCCCTGGCATAAGACCTTCAGAAAGGAAATAATCCCAGGCCAAGAGCCGCCTTGGACTAAATTAATACAAGAAAGTATTAAAAGTATCCTAAATCTATCTAGTCATGCTGAGAACCATGTAGAAGGGCCAGTGGCTGGGAGAGGGTGTTGAGAGAAGTCCAGTATTGTTCTAGATGAGACGTTGAGACCACAATGGGTTGAAAGCCTAGACAGATGATCAGTCCCAGGTGAGATGGTATGGAAGCTGTAAAACCACATTGCCTCAGACTCTATCTTCTTACTTTATCGAGTGTCCCCCACTCCCTTTCCGTTCTCCTTTCCACTCTGGTCCTTGCCCAAATGCAGCTCTGTGCAACTGCCTGTGAGTCCCACTCATGTCCAGTCATGAACTTCAGGCCATTTATGATTTCCTAGTTCTAACACCTTGACCTTGCACTGGAATTACCCCTGTTAGTTCCACTTCTGATCCCTTGGATAAGACAGTTATCCATCTCACTGCTCCCTGTCTTAATCTCTTTGGGCTGCTATAACAAAAAATACTATCAACTGGATAGCCTAGTTCTGAAAGCTGGGAAGTTCAAGATCAATGCTCTGCAGATTCAGTGTTTGGTGAGGGCCCACATCCTGGTTTATAAATCTCTGACTTCTGTTTATATCTTCAAATGAAGAAAAAATAAGGCAGGATAGCTCTCTGGAGTTTCTTTTATAATGACACTAGACCCAGTATGAGAGCTCCACCTTCAAAACATGGCCACCTTTCCAATACATGGGGTTAGAATTTCAACATATAAGGGAGGGGACACTAACATTCATTCCATAACACCCCATAGTATACACAGCTGTCAGATCCCAGTTTCTCCTGGGAGTGAACCCCAGGGCTAGGCTTAGCAAGATAATTATACACAGTCACCTTTAGGCTGAGACTAGTTTAAAACCAAAATCACAAAAAGCAACAGAAGATAGCAGCCAGGCTTTTCCAACTTTGTGATGGTCTTAATTAAAAGCAAAAGGGAGTTGTAGTGTTGGTTTAACACCCATATTAATAAAATAAAGTTTAAAAACCACATGATCATCTCATGTAGGGAAAGTATTGGACATAAATCCAACATCTTTTTATGATAAAATAATCACAAAACTTATTACAAAGCAATCAAGACAGGGTGATATTGGCATAAGGATAGATATATCGATCAATGAAATAGAATTGAGAATGCAAAGATAAACTATCACATTTATGGTCAAATGATTTCCGACAAGCATCCAAGACAATACAGTGGAGAAAGAATAGTCTTCCAAGACACAGGGCTGGGATAACACAAAGTTGGATCTTTACTTTACACTATGAACAAAGATGAACTCAAAATGGATCATAAACCTACATATAGAAGTGAAAAGTGCAAAACTCTCGAGAGAAAATACAGGAATAAATCACCATGACCTTGGGTTATACTTAAATATCCTAAATAAGACACCAAAAACAAAAGCAACAAATATACATGAATAAATTGGAGTTCATCAAAGTTAAAAATTTTGGTGCATCAAATGATGCCATCAAGAAAGTGAAAAGACTGAAAAAAAAAAAAAAGCCTAGCTCTCACTGCAGGAGGCTCCTTTCAAATACGAGATGCCTACAGTTAGTACTTCTGCCCCGGGTGTTGGGCCTCAGCAACAGTGTGGGGACAACAGGGAAAAATATCTCACTCCTGTCATATTTATTATAGGGGAAAAAAGGACACAGCTAGGAAAGGGTTAAATAAAGGAGAATACTTTCTTACCATGAAACACTGTGCA
This sequence comes from Giraffa tippelskirchi, assembly GCF_054371585.1. Lineage (NCBI taxonomy): Eukaryota > Metazoa > Chordata > Mammalia > Artiodactyla > Giraffidae > Giraffa > Giraffa tippelskirchi. The sequence goes on from NC_137278.1 coordinate 71,352,526, forward strand.
GAGATTGAAAAGAATGAGGTAGATCTCTCTATATATATACATAAGGATTTTTAAAATTAAACTATATATACAATACACACACACACACACACTATGATTCCATCCAGGTTGTAAAAAAAATTCCCTACATATCTATTTGAGTACTTACCTATGTAAATCCAAATGAAAAGATTTAGAAGGGTGTAAACCAATATATCAGTATGCAATAGATGGAAGGAAAAGGCGAATCAAGATTTTCATTTTACTTTAACATGCGTCTGAATGCATTTGTTACAACAAGCATCTACTATATTACCATGTAAAGAATGAAAAGCAAACCAAGAAATACAATAAAAGATATGAACTATAAAGCATCATATTTCTACTCTACTTCTATAAAATGTAAAGAAGGATTTATTTTTTTCATATCTTCACAAGGAATATGTTTAACATGTTAAAAAAAAAAAGTGAAAGATATCCCAGAAAACAGGAGAAAATATTTGCAAGAAATATATACGACAATATATGTTTGATCTATCCAGAACACTTACAACTTACCAATAAAAAGAAAAATTATCCAATTTTTAAGGTGGCAAAGAATTTGAATAGCTACTTCTCCAAAGAAGATAGACAACCAATAATTACATAAAAAGGAGCTCAGCTTCAACAATCAATAGTAAATATAAACCAAAACCACAATGAGAGACTACTTACCATGCACTAGGATGCCTATAATCAGAAAGAGAGACAATAACAAATGTTGGTGAGGATGTGGAGAAACTGGAGCCCTTACGCACAAGAGGTGGAACTGTACGATGGTGCAACCATGATGGAAAAGAGTTTGGAAATTTCTTAAAAGGTTAAATCATAACCACATAACCCAGCAAATCTGCTACCAGGTATATACGCAAGAGAAACAAAGACTTACATGCATACAAAAACTTGCACACAAATGTTCATAGCAGGGTTATTCATAAGAGTCAAAAAGTGGAAACAACCCAAATGTCCATCATATCATAAACAGATAAACATGTCCATCATATCATAAACAGATAAATAAAATGTGGTATATCCATACAACCTAATGTGATTTGGCAATAAAAAAGAATAAAATGCTGATAGATGCTATGCCATGGAGGAAACATGAAAACATTATGCTAAATGAAAGAAGCCAGACACACTAAAACCACATATTGTGGCCATTTATGCAGAAAGTGAAGAAGAACTAAAGAGCCTCTTGATGAAAGTGAAAGAGGAGAGTGAAAAAGTTGGCTTAAAGCTCAACATCGAGAAAACTAAGATCATGGCATCTGGTCCCATCACTTCATGGCAAATAGATGGAGAGACAGTGGAAACAGTGTCAGACTTTATTTTGGGGGGCTCCAAAATCACTGCAGATGGTGATTGCAGCCATGAAATTAAAAGACGCTTACTCCTTGGAAGGAAGGTTATGGCCAACCTAGATAGCATGTTTAAAAGCAGAGACATTACTTTGCCAACAAAAGTCCATCTAGTCAAGGCTATGGTTTTTCCAGTGGACATGTATGGATGTGAGAGTTGGATGGTGAAGAAAGCTGAGCGCCGCAGAATTGATGCTTTTGAACTGTGGTGTTGGAGAAGACTCTTGAGAGTCCCTTGGACTGCAAGGAGATCCAATCAATCCATCCTAAAAGAGATCAATCCTGAGTGTTCATTAGAAGGACTGATGTTGAAGCTGAAACTCCAATACTTTGGCCACCTCATGTGAAGAGCTGACTCATTGGAAAAGACCCTAATGATGGGTAGGATTGGGGGCAGGAGGAGAAGGGGATGACAGAGGATGAGATGGTTGGATGGCATCACCAACTCGACAGACATGGGTTTGGGTAGACTCTGTGAGTTGGTGATGGACAGAGAGGCCTGGCGTGCTGCAATTCGTGGGGTCGCAAAGAGTCGGACATGATTGAGCGACTGAACTGAACTGATGATTCCAGAGAAGGCAATGGCACCCGACTCCAGTACTCTTGCCTGGAAAATCCCACGGACACGGGAGCCTGGTAGGCTGCAGTCCATGGGGTCGCTAAGAGTCAGACACGACTGAGCGACTTCACTTTCACTTTACACTTTCATGCATTGGAGAAGAAAATGGCAACCCACTCCAGTATTCTTGCCTGGAGAATCCCAGGGACGGCGGAGCCTGGTGGGCTGCCACCTATGGGGTCGCACAGAGTCAGACACGACTGAAGCGACTTAGCAGCAGCAGCAGCATGATTCCAAACCACATATGATTTCGTTTATCAGCAATGTACAGAATAAGCAAATGCACAGAAACAGAATGTAAATCAGTGCCCAGAAACGGGGCTGGACATTGTGAAGAGGGAGTGAGAACAAATATTAACTATTAAAGTATATAGTTTCTCCTTCTGGAGGTCATTTAAAATGTTCTAAAATTAGATTGTGATAATGGTTTTTAAAAGTTTTTAATTTAATAAAAATGCAAAAGTGAGGATGGAAACCTAAAAAAAGTGATTGATGATGGCATGCTAAAGTTTGGGTTTCTCCACCAGATTGAAGACTAGGAACTAGAAAGAATATGCAAAAAGGAGTCCACCAGTTTACATTTAAACCGCATATAAATTCATACAGATTCATCCTATATAATGACAGGCTTTCTGAAACTGACAGAGTAGCAAACCAACTTGGGTCCATCGGAATCTGGAAACTACTCTCACCTCTGTCAATAGTTTGCTGTGGAATTTGTCCACATCAAACCTGTATATTATTTCCTCATTAATAATTCATCCCTGTCTAGTGGGCCTGCACAAGTATCAAACAAGTGGACATGGGGGAAAAAGTGGAAACCTTTCATGTGTTCTGAATATCCTAGGATAAACCCATCTAAATGTGTCTGAAAAGCTGCTGAAAGCACCACCAGGGTGTACTGGCCCGGTGCAATGGTGTGCTGGAGCAGGTTCACTCCATCTCTCAAGAGCCAATCTTGCTCCTCTCTTCCCTACCCTATGTTCACTGACATCACACTGGTAGTTTGAAATCAGCCACAGTGGAGGTTTCAGAATGTATCCATTTTCTTGGTTATCTTAGTCTAAGATGCCTCTTTGCTTGGGCCATTTTCTTCCTGGAGCCCTTACAGCTGGGGATCTTGTGAACTCTTGTGTTTTAGGAGCAGGACAGTCCAGTGATTAAAAGCACCTGCTTTGGAGTCCGACTGACAGAGGCTCTAGTCTGTGCTCTGCCATTTGCGACTTAATCTTTTTTCTGGAGAGCTGATTTACAGGCACAGCACTAGTCGCTTCCAAGGAAGCCTCTCATTCTAACGGTATCATGGTTCACAACTGGATTAAAGGATCTCCCTAAGGGAGGGGCCATCTTGAAAATAAAACAGTGTCTATCATTTAAAATGGTCCTCCAACAGAAACTGAGTCCTAGAGAAAGAACGGCTATAAGAGCAGGTGAAACCTGAAAGAGATGCTTTATAAAGATCTCTGAGCCACGTGGAGCAAGAGCCCATGGGAACCCTGGGGCTCCCTCACTGGGATACAGCTAGCAGGAGCTGGGGGGACTTGAGCACTCCACACAGGTGGACCCCACCCAAGCTGCAACTGAACCAGCCCACATTTGGAATAGATGGGAAGAAAAAAGGAGATGGCCATTTGCAGACTTGTGAATTGGTTCGTTCATACACACTAGCTACTAACATGAGTGACCTGCTTTAAGGGTTTATTGGCTAACTCTTATTCTCTGCATCCTCTCCTCCAGAGCCCTTAAACCCTTAGATCAAGTGATTGACTCTCTTATTTTTAATAGCAGTTCTACTGAGACACAATTCACTACCATACAATTCAGCCTTTTAAGGTGTATAATTTGATGGGCTGTAGTATATTCACATATAACCATCACCACTATTTGTTAACACTTTTAGAACATTTTCATCACCTCAAAAAGAAACCCTGTATACAATGGCAATCACTCCACACCACTCCCTTCCTCAGGCCCTGGCAAATACTAACATACTTCCTATCTCTATGAATTTGCCTATTCTGAACATCTTATATAAATAGAGTAATTCAAGATAAGATCTTTTCATATCTTGACTGGTTCTATCACTTAATGCAATGTTTTCAAGGTTCAGACTATAGCATGTTCTTCTATGTCATTCCTTTTTATTGCCAAATGATATTGCATTATATAGATACACCACCTTCCGTTCATCCACCCATCAGTTGATGGAGATTTGGGTTGTTTCCACTTTCTAGCTATTTTGAATAATGATGCTGTGAACATTCATGTTTAAGCTGGTGCCTAACTCTTTAGACATTTGAATCTCTCTCCTGGCTGTGCTCCTGGCACAATGAATGGACTTGTATTCTCTCAGGCTCCCCCAGGACTGCTTTCTTCCCTGGCACTGCTTTCTCCACTCTGTATTTTTTCAAACAGACAGACTCACATTCATTCCTTGCTGGTCTCCTTGCCTTCAAACTCTTTCCAACTCTAGGTCTCCCCATATTTTGACACCAGGTTTACTTTTCTTGGCATTGATCTTCACGGTTTCCATTCCATGCTCAAGAGCCTTGGCTAAGGGCTTGCCATTCATGGTGTGGCATCCCCAGTATACCCTACCAGCTTCATTCCCTTCTATATTTTGTCCTGGCAACTGGAATGAAAGCCCTGTCTCTTCATATCACTCATTCCTACCTTCATCCAATATCTACCTACCAGGGTCACCTTATACATCCCTATGCCATCTTATGCTCACCTCTTCATTCATCCAGCAAACATTATTAAATTCCTATTAAGTGCCTAGGCACAGTGCTGGGTATTAGAGACATCAAGATGAACTAGTTTTAAGGAGTTCATATTCCAGATCTGAGTACAGCAATGGGAGGTGGAATTGGAGAGGGTGAGTAACCTGTTAACAGACAATGAAGAACCAGTGTAGCTATGCAGAATGGCCTATTTGTCCCATCCCTTTAGTGACTCATCCAAGGTTTGCAGAGTCTTGCTCCATATGAAGTTTTTGATAGAATTTTTTGGTATAGGAGTTTTACAGTTGAAATTTTGAGAACTCCTTTTTTTTTCTTTTTTTTTTTTGCAGTATATGACCCAAAAAAAGGTAAGCAAGCCCCATTTTCCCCAAGCAGTGACTGAGGCTGGAGAGAGAGTAGGAGGCACTCTTGAATTGCCCTGGACAGACACATCTGCACCCTGTCAGGACTATCAAAATTGCCATGACAATGACCCAAGGCACTTTCAAGGATAAATCCTGTCAACTCTCGGTTGATTTCAGCCAGATCCAACTGCACATCCTTGAAATATGCATGCTATTAAAGAAAAAAAAAAAAGGTAGTGGGAAGGGGAAGGGAGGGAGAGGAAGAAGAGAAAGCCTGAAATAAGGAAGAAGGTTGCTCAACCTTGGACTAGTACTCAGCTCACATGTGAAGAGAGCTCAACTGACATGCTGACTTCACCTTCCTTGAAATCACTGAGGTACCTGCGCACAGTTCCAGATCAAACTCCAAGCGCTTCAAAGTCTCAGAACTTTCCCTCACTATTGGCCAGACCTGTAAAGAAGGAAGGAATGTATGGAGTTTATTCCCCAAGGGTTCTTATTTATACCCTCTATGTAGGGCTTGGCCTACGCTAGACTGTAATGTTGGTACATTTAGACTTCAGAGTCCTGGCCTCTGCTTTCTCATCTCTCCCATTCTCACCCTGGACCCTGATTCAAACTGAAGATCAACTCTCCTAATCATAAAGATGGATACACTGAGGTCTAAAAATAGATCAAGATACTCACCAGGCAGGAATATTATAGAGAAACACCTTTGTCCAAAGAAGGTTAGACTAACTGACCCTTAATTCCATTCCAACACAATGGTACTACAATTCTAAGACTTGTTGAAAGGAACCCAGCTACTTAGAGGCAAAGCCTGGACGAGAACCCAGGTCTGCCACTGCCAATCCAGAAACTACTGGAGAATGAATCTCAGTTTATGTTTGCTGATGAGTCTACCATCAATTTGGATCTTTCAGCTCAGATCTTAAACATATGTTAAGCCTATAAACATCTTCACGATTTTTATGGGGAGAAGAGAATACCAGGAGAGGGTTGAAGAAGGAACAAAATAAGACATTTAGAACTCCCTTTACGCAACTGGTATTTTCATTAGAAGCTAAGAATGCAGTCACATTTTGCAAACCAAATTCCACTTGTAAATGAAAAGCAACTGCCCTGTAAATTTATTTTACTGTGAATTCTTATAAAGGGGACAATCCTTTTTGCAAAGTGAATGATACTCCTGAATGTGTTAATGTAGACTATTTAGATGTTTATGGTTGGTTTTGATTATAGCTTTACCGCTATCTTATACTCATTTTATAGATTAAAAAAACAAGCTCCAAAGGGAGTCCTGTCTCATCCAAGAATAGCCTGGGACAAACCTGGCTATTTGTTTAGGTTTGGCTCTCAAATTCCTTCCCCGTTCACTCAACCTCATGGCCTGGATCTCTACAGAATTTCATCTGATCTCTTCATCTTGCCTGCATCGGTGTCCAGAGCTGCAACTTGAGATTTTTTAAAAAATATTTTTTAAAAAATATTTATTTATTTGGCTTTAATATTTGTCTATTTAATTTCACCACGTGGTGTGTAGGCGGCATGTGGGATCCTAGTTCCCCAACCATGGATCGAACCTGTGTCCCCTGCATTGCAAGGTGGATTCTTAACCACTGGACCACCAGGGAAGTCCCAACTTGAAGTTTTTTTAAGCAAGGCTTTCAAACAACCTTGTGCTGGATACAGGCATGGAAGAAAAGACTCATCTCCCTGACATACAAAGCCACTTTGAGTTTCCCTAATCCCCAAGCAATTCCCTGCCTGCTGGCTCTTACTACTTAAAAGGAATATAAGCTCCTCTGACATTGACTGGGACAAGTGCTGCGTATTTGGGAAGACAGGGGAAAAGGACAGCAGAAACATTTCAAGTGCATTAGCAGCCTGCTTGATTTCTGCAGACTGTTCTAGTCGGCCTGACACCCATCTCCAGAGGAAACCACAAGCTGGCAAAGCATGGGTTCCCTGGGAAATGGTGAGCTGCAGAAACAAATCATTCTTTTTCCTAGAACAAGCAATCCTGCAAATTCACCCTTACTGGAACAAAGAACATTATTTTTTTTTCTTTCCTCCGACTTTCCTTTAATGTTACAGCCAGTGAATTCATAGTGCTTATTGACCAGGCCACTCATTCACCAGTTAAGCACAAATGTCTGTTTTAGTTGCTCAGTTATGTCCAACTCTTCACAACCCCATGGACTGTAGCCCACCAGGCTCCTCTGTCCATGGGGTTTTCCAGGCAAGACTACTGGAGTAGGTTGCCATTCTCTTCTCCAGAGGATCTTACTGACCTAGAGATAAGTGGTAGACCCTAAACTGTCAGAAGCCAATAACGATCTCTTTAAGGATCAGTCCTGGGTGTTCATCGGAAGACTAATGTTGAAGCTGAAACTCCAATACTTCGGCCACCTGATGCGAAGAGCTGACTCATTTGAAAAGATCCTGATGCAGAGAAAGATTGAGGGCAGGAGGAGAAGGGGACGACAGAGGATGAGATGGTTGGATGGCATCACCGACTCAATGGACATGGGTTTAGGTGGATTCCGGGAGTTGGTGATGGACAGGGAGGCCTGGCGTGCTGCAGTTCATGGGGTCGCAAAGAGTCGGACACGACTGAGCGACTGAACTGAAGAATATATAACTTATCCCCAACTATTTAAGTCTTCTCTCTCCAACTGAGGCAAAGCCCTATATGTCTTTACTTTACCCATAGTCTTGCTAATGTTTAGGAGAGACTTGGCACTGACTACACTCATAAATCTATAGATAAGAAATTTTTAAGGATTAGAGTCATTATGAATCTCAATCTACAAACTGAGACATACAAAAAAATGATATCTTCATTTTCATTAAATCAAATTAATTTCTTTTTTGAGTTCACATCCTCCTAAATTTGCAAAAATTTCAACCTCAGGTATTGCTGGAGTCTCACTCATCCTCAGGCCTCCCCAGAATCCAGTAGGCTTCCATGGTGCTCAGAAAAGCAAGGGAAGAGATTCCATTACCCTGTCCACCATGGTCACTGCTGACATCCTCACTGTGCCCTGCAGTAAAGTCTTTAAGTCTGGTATCTCTCTGTTTCCATGCCCAGCCAGAAGAAAAGCAATTTTTTTTTTTTTTACCATTGTGAGCAAAGAAGCCTAAGGTTAGCCTCTCTAGATTCATCATTCACCCCTCCTAAAATCTTACCACCACTTTGGGTAAAAAGCCCTCACATTGCTGAGCCCAAGCCTTGCCAGGCTTTCTCCCTGCCGCCTACCAGTCCTGGTGCTTATTAAAGTCTGAGGGAACTCACTCTCCCACCCCTCTTGCTGTTCCTGATGGCAACCATTAGAGTCTCTTCAATGAAGTCACCAAGGTGGTCACGGAACAATCTTACTCAGACCACAATTAGGAAGTCAGCCTGCCTGCTGAAAGGAGAGGGCAATGGTCCTTTCTACTTTGAGACAGTGCAGCAAAGAGCAGAAAAGACCATGAGTGGAAAGAAGAGAGACTTCGTATATGATTAGGTTCTTTGCTTGTAAGCAATTGAAACTGACTCTGAAAACATATAGACAAAATAATAATAATAATTTATTGGCTAATGTCTGAGGACTGAAGGAAGAGCTGAACAAGCAGTCCTCAAGAAGGACAGGAAAAGAGCAGTTCCAAGAATTTCAGTCAGGATCTCACAGATGAAAGAAGAATGACTCAGCTCCAGCCGCTTCTGTGAGTCTTTCCACTGCTGACTGAACTCCCAGGAGAGAGTCAGATGGGCCTAACCCAGGTCATGTGCTTGCCACTCCTTGGGTAAGAGAGTTGAGGGCCAAGGAGTACTTAGATCAATAGGTTAGCCAAACACATTGAAGAGGGGACAGAGAGTTCCCGTAAAAGAAAAGCAGAGTGCTGCAACCAAATGAAGGGAGAATGGGCAGACAAAATGACAAGTGCCTCTCACAGACAGAAGAGAGTCTTCCCAAGTAACAAGCCACCAGAGGATAAGCACTGCTTGTGGAGGAGAGAAAAACACGCTCACATGAATGACACAACTCTCATATAATCTTGGAACATTTGCAGATGTAAAAACCAAGAGCTTATGAAAAAGACTATCAGCATTAATGTAAGAACATGATCAACCCCAGAGCAACTGTGTGAGAAAAGAACAGGCCACATCCTATAGGATCGGGGTATCTGAAAATGCTTGCAGAAGAAAACCACAAAGCACATCAAAAAGAGGAACATTTTCTTAGGGATAAAGATTTCATTAACTGTCTTGAAAGAAGCTACTTAAGATTTATTCAAGAATCTTACTCCAGAAGCGTGTGTCAGTGTTGTACAAAAGTATGCTTAAGCTAACTGTGTGATAAAATACACATAGTTCTCATAATTACATGTGAGTTCAATCATCATCAACTAATTTCTTTACGGATGCCACAAAGTTCCTTCTTAAAGAATTCATCCTGTAATCATTAAATATTGGTATCGTGACTGGATATGACTTCAGGGAAGATTCTGAGGGCAAAGCGGGCAAAACCAGGTAACCACTGCCCTGTGGAAATGGTGTCTCAGGATTTATTTCTCTGTGTGTGCACTGTAAACCACTGCCCTGTGGAAATGGTGTCTCAGGATTTATTTCTCTGTGTGTGCACTGCACAGGCATGATGCCTGACATGTAGAACTTTTTCTTTCTTTCGTTTTTTTTTAAAAAAAGCAACATCAGGGCAGCATTTCTCAAATTAGTATCCTATAACTTAGTTCTTTAAGATCTTCTTGAGGGGAAAAAGAAAAAACAGGGTTCCATGAATTAAAAGAAGCAGAGACTAGACCAGAGACTGGAGGATTAATAGTTCACTGGTCACATATTGAGGATCATGACAAGGAAAGTGCTATGAAGGTAAAACAAAAACAAAGTACAATAAAACAATAAAGTATAGAACAGCTAAGTGAGGTATCCCATTTAAAAAGTAAAATCATCAGAGAAGTATCTAAGGGTGACCTAAGAGCCTAGAGATCATACCCCTTTGTTCTCAACCATGAGTTTATCTCTTTTTTTCAGGAATAAGTAGTTCAGCAACAACATGGATAAATCTCAAAATAATCAATGCTGAATGACAGAAATCAGACCAAAAAAAAAAAAAAAAGAGCATAAGTTGTATGATTCCATTTATACAAACTTCTAGCATTGGCAAACCAATCTGCAGTAATGGAAAGTAAATTAGTGGTTGATTGAGGGTGGGGTTAGTGGGATAGGTGGCAAGAGGAGGACTGAATTTCAAAAGGAAGGGTATGTTCATTCTGTTGTGATAGCTTCCCATGCGCTGATGTCAAACTCACCAAATTGCACACTTTAAATATGTACATGTTACTGTGTATTAATTATATCTTGATAAGGCTGTTTAAAATAAAAGCTCCATGTCATTCATGGAGCTTAATCTGTAGCCCAGTTTCTCAGTTTCAGCATCAATGACATTTTGGGCCAGCTAGGTCTTTGCAGGAGGGGCTGTCCTGTGCATTGTAGGATGTTCGGCGGCATCCCTGGCCTCTATCCACTACATACCAGTAGCACCATGTGATATTATGATTTATCATAAGAAACAAACATTTGATCTTCATCCACTCTTCTTGTCACATATCTCCTAAAATCCTGAGAATTTCATAAGCAATGAGAGTGGCCAGAGTATCTGTTGCTAGGTTAATAAAGTGACTTCTGCAAAGCACCCAGGTAACCTAAGGATGGGGGCTGGTTACCAGGGGACCCAGCCATGGGATTGGAGGGTTGGAACTTTCAGTCCTCGCCTTCACCTCTGGGGAAAGAAGAGAAGCTGGAGGTTGAATCAGTCGCTAAAGACCAGTGATTTCACCAATGCCTATGCAATGAAGGCTCCATAAAAACCTAAAGGGAGGGTTTGGAAAGCTTCCAGGTTAGGGAACTTGAATACTTCCAACCACCACGTTGTGCACATGTTCAGTCACTCAGTCATGTCTAACTCTTTACAACCCCACGGACTGTCACCTGTCATGTTCTTTTGTCCATGGGATTATGCTGGCAAGAATACTGCAGTGGGCTGCCATAAACTGCACAAGGACACAAGCTCCTTTGTGCACCCTATGTATCTCTTCATCTGACTGTTGATTTGTATCCTTTAATATCCTTTATAATAAACTGATAATCCCAGTGAGTATACAGGTTTCCTGAGTTCTGTGAGCCACTCTAGCAAATTAATCAAACCTAAAGACGGGGTTGTGGGAACCTCTGATTTATAGGCAGTTGGTCAGAAGCACAGGTAACAACCTGAGCCTGAAATGGGCATCTGAAGTGGAGGGGAGTCTTGCAGGACTGAGTCCTTAACCTTTGGAATCTGATACCATCTCTGGGTAGACAGTGTCAGAGTTGAGTTGAATGCTAGGACACTCAGCCAGTGTCCGACAGTGGCTTAAATGTGGGAGAAAACAGCATAGAAGTTGGAATTGGTGATGAGAACCATTAACCACCCCACCAATAATAATGACCAAAAATGACATCAGATGCCAAATGTCCCCTCATGGGAAAGGGTGGAAGGGAAGAGAATCACCTAGAGGTGACAGCCATATGTCTAGAGGGATTTAGCAGGTTACAAAAGAAGTAACGGAAGGGGCTAACCTGAGTCCTGATCTGAGTGGACCAGGAAATCCATTCAGCCCTAATAATCAGTGCTGTGGATTGAACAGAGCTTCAAGCTGCTAGCAGGAGCAGAAGGCTAGCTGGAGGGCTGTAAGTCTCCCGAGAGAAATGTCATAAAGTGCCAAAGTCGGCTGCTGTAGGAGCAGGGAAGGCTTAAACAATAGGAAACAAAGATTCGAGGGGAAAGTAAGAAGTATTTAAATAATATCTTGAATTTGTTTATATTTCCCAGAGTACTATTACTCATCTTACTGGGTCCTTACAAAGTCCATGCAAGAAGGAAAGCAGTGAATATTGTTCTTGTTTTTCAGAGGCAGAAACTAAGACCTAGAAAGAGTATCCATCAGCTTCTGAGTTCCTAGGTCTCTGAGCACAGCCTTAGTAAAGGAAAGTTAGATAGCCTCTCACCTAATTAGAGCTTCCAGATAAGAATTCTGAAGGTCTATGAAGCTATGATTAAGGGTTCTCAACCTCTGATGGCATCCAACAAGAAACAGGCTGTAACTTGCAAGTAAGAAATTCAGATTAGGAAGTTTAGCTTATGGAAGCATTTCTGGGGTGAGTCTTGCCAGACAAAGAATGTATGATTGAACGATACTGAAGAACATGCTCTCCTGGTGTTTAAAAATAGAGATACTTCCTTCACTGGAATTATTTCAAGTTGCTAATAGAAGGCAGGGGAATTAATTTGAAGCAGTTAGAGGAGGGGAGAGAACTTAAGAGTGATAGACCAAAGGTCATTTGAACTGGGGTCTAGATTCAACCTCAGCACATTTAGGAATGGGGTAGATTTCAGAGAATCCAGTCTCTCCTTTTGCATACTTTTCCCTTCAAAGATATTGAAACGTTTCCTTTAGAAAAGCATAAACATTTATATGTAGTGTGAAGGTTTCAAAGCCTCTTCTGCAACAAAGGAAAGCATCCCTCCCTCTTCCCCACCTCCCAAAAAGAACTGCAGACCTGTGTGGGAGATTGAGAAATACTTGGGAAAGAGGCCTTCAGATATCACATAGATGACACCATGGGGTCCACCCTTCCCCAGCCCCAAGAAACCTCACTGCAGACTAACCATTGCAAGAAGATCCACAGAGACTCAGTCACATCAGCTTTCTAATTGCAACCTAGCTAGTTACCAGAATTTAATGTACATTTATGATGTGACAATATTTTGATGACCATGTTTATATTTTTAGAGTGCCTTTCTTCTAGGTGAGCTTTAAAGAATGTTCCACACGGGCTCTTTAACTTTTTAACTATAAGTTAACAACTTTATAATGAAATATAAACAGGATCCTCAAAAAGAAAAATCCACACGCAAAAGAAACAATCAATAAAGCAAAAAGACAACTTACAAAATGGGGAAAAAAATATCTGTAAACCATATATCTAAAAAGGGGTTAATATCCAAAATATATAAAGAACTCATATAGCAAGAACCCGGTAGCAAAAAAACAACACAATTAAAAATGGGCAAACAACTTAAATAGATATGCTTCCAAAGAAGATATACAAATGGCCAACTGGTATATAAAAAGATATTTAACATCATGTCACTAAGGAAATGCAAATTAAATCCATACTGAGGTGTCACTTCATGATTATTAGAACTGCCATCATCCAAAAGCCAAGATAACAAATGCTGGCAAGCATGTAGAGAAAAGGGAAATCTTTTGCATGGTTGACGGGATGTAAACTGGTACAGCCACTGTGGAGAACAGTACAGAGAAGTCTCAAAAAATTAAAAATAGACCTACCATATGATCTGGGCTTCCCTGGTGGCTCAGACAGTAGAGAATCTGCCTGCATTGCAGGAGACCCCAGTTCAATCCCTGGGTGGAGAAGATCCTATGGAGAAGGGATAGGCTACCCACTCCAGTATTCATGGGCTTCCCTGGTGGCTCAGACGGTAAAGAATCTGCCTGCAATGTGGAAGACCTGGGTTTGATCCTGGGTTGGGAAGATCCCCTGGAGGAAGGCTTGGCAACCTACTCCAGTATTTTTGCCTGGAGAATCCCCATGGACAGAGGTGCCTGGCAGGCTACAGTCCATTTGGTCGCAAAGAGTTGGACACGACTGAGTGACTAAGCACAGCGTATGATCCAGCAATTCTACTTCTGGGAGTATAACCCAATGAAATGAAAACACTAACTTAAAAAGTTATCTAGACCCCCATGTTCATAGCAATATTATTTACAATAGCCAAGACATGAAAGCAACCTAAGTGTCCATCAATGGATGAATGGATAAAGAAAATGTGATATATATATATATACATATGATGGTGGTTTAGTCGCTAAGTCATGTTCAACTCTTGCGACTCCATGGACTGTAACCTGCCAGGCTCCTCATTCCATGGGATTTTCCAGGCAAGAATATTGGAGTAGGTTGCCATTTTCTTCTCCAGGGGATCTTCCTAAACCAGGGATTGAACCTGGATCTCCTGCATTGCAGGTGGATACTTTACCAACTGACCTACCAAGGAAGCCCATATATATATATATATAATATAATTACATATATATATATATCACACTTATATATTTATATTTATTATATATGTACAAAATAGAAAATTATTCAGCCATAGGAAAACAAGGAAATCCTGCCATTTTCACAACATGGATGAAACTTGAGGACATTACACTAAGTGAAATAAGTCATACAGAGAAAGACATACTGTATGATCTCATCCATATGTGGAAACAAACAAAAAACCCCACAAAAATCAGAAAAAGAGATCAGATTAATGGTTGCCGGAAGGGCAGGTGGAAGGCAGCTGGGTGGTGGAGGGCAGCTTGGAGAAAAGTGGTCAAAAGGTACAAACTTCTAGTTCTGAGATAAATAAGCACTAGGGATGTAATGTACAACCTGATGCCTGATGATACACAGGAAAGTAATTAAGAGAGTCAATCTTAAGTGTGCTCATCATAAGTAAAAAATACTTTTTCTCTTTTTTATGCTTTTTCTATGTATTGTATCTATATGAGATGATGGATGCTAACTAAACCTATTGTGGCAATCATTTCATTATGAACAGAAGTCAAATCATTTAGCTGTACACCTTAAACTTACACAATTGTATATGTCAATAAAACTGGGGAAAGGAGAAGAAAAAAGGGAAAATCCCAGCCTTCTTTACCATAAAATCTAAACTAGTATCAAGATATAATGATCCCTCCTTGCTTTAATATTGTACAGATACAATTTTTCATAGTTGCTATCAATGTACTCATATTATTTTAAGATTTTGTTTACCTAACATTACAGAATCTAGATTTTTTCATGTCCCTACCTCATTTACATATTTTTAAAAAGTAATGTGATATTCAGTTTGTTAGCATACCAGATTATTTAAACAAATCACCATAGTTTGGTCACTGACACTGTTGTTCACTGAAAGAAAAGTCTTCATTTTTATTTCAAGAATCCATATGAGTACCATTTATTCCTTAAAAAATGTTTACTATGATTCAGTTTATGGGTTAAACATTAAATGAGAAAAGTCTTAATAGGAATGTGATACTTATCTCCCGATATTTTGCTCATTCATTCATTCATTCATGGAGCAAGATGAAGCAGAAAGATGAAAGGATCTTGAGCGCCTGGCAGCCTCTTACTGCTGTCTGTCATCTTGGCTCTGAACTGCCTATCACATAAATCCCTACTTCCAAAACCACAGTAGTCAAGTTTCTGCCTCTTGTAGCTAGAAGCAATCCTAACTGATAGACCAGTGAAACATTTCTTTATGGTCTGCACCGCCCTTCCTCCTTTGCTCCCACCTCTCTGCTTTTCGAATAAGCCCTGAACATCCATTCTTGATCCTATCCCCTGACCCCTGCTTCCTCTTAGATCCTGTTCATAATGTCTTTTCTCATCTGCACGCTCTATCTCTCCCTCCATTTGGGTCCTTTATATCTACTAATGAACCTGTTAGGAGCCCCTTTCCCTCTACCTAGCTCACCCCCAGGTTAACTCTCTCTTCCTCTCCTTCCCTTTACCACCAGACTTCTTGACAGACTTGTCTACACCTACTCACTCCTCAGTCTTGTTCAAGCTGACTTTCACCCCCACAGCTGTGGAACCAGCATAAGCTCACCCACCAGCGACTTCCTAGTCAGCACATCACACAGCCTTTTCTCAGTCTCCATCCTTCTCCAGCTTTCTGAATATGACACTTCTGATCACCTTTATCTCCTTCTTTTAAACTTTTTTTCAAATAGAAATATATTAAGTAAATTTTGGAGAAAATTAGTTCAAATGTTGAAAAAATGAATACAGAACTACACTGACCCATTTCCTTTCCTTTTCTAGATGCCACTAAAATATAGTAAAAATTTTTTTAAACCACAGTTGCCCTACTCCCTTCAAAAAGGAATCATCCAAAGGATAAAGGGAATGAGAGAAGAAATAATTTGTGGCATCCACGAGACTGCTCAGGCTTCCATCTGCTGCTGCTGCTGCTGCTGCTAAGTCGCTTCAGTCGTATCTGACTCTGTGCGACCCCATAGACGGCAGCCCACCAGGCTCCGCCATCCCTGGGATTCTCCAGGCAAGAATACTGGAGTGGGTTGCCATTTCCTTCTCCAATGCATGAAAGTGAAAAGTGAAAGGGGAGTCGCTCAGTCGTGTCCGACTCTTAGCGATCCCATGGACTGTAGCCTACCAGGCTCCTCCATCCATGGGATTTTCCAGGCGAGACTACTGGAGTGGGATGTCATTGCCTTCTATGGGAGTGTAATTGACTAAGGGCCCCTGCTGCTGGGCTCTGAAACTCACCTACAACCCATAGTTGAGTTTGGGCTGATGCCATGCTTCCCCGGGGCTGCTCCCTACTGATGACTGCGCATGACAAGGAACTAAGGCAAAACCATTCTTAGCAGACACCAGACTCTTCCAAAAACCAACTTTGGCTCAAGGACTCCTGCCTGCCTTTCTGAACACCCTTGCTTTGCACCATGGTCTGGGGTGCTCCAACCAGCCTTATTCCCTCCTCTCCTTCATTCTCATCTGAGTCTCATGCTCTCTTGGCCTTTTCTGACTCCCTTCCCATCTTCTCTCGAAAAGGCAGTTCTCTAATAAAACCCTTGCACATTTAATATCACCTTGAAATCTGCCTCTTGGGAGACCCAGGCTATTGCATAACTGCAAGTGAAAGATTTCAGCAAATATTTGGAAGATAACAAGCTGATGGAGGAGCAGGAGCTGATGTAAGCCATGTGACCCATAAGATCAGTGGAACACAAAGTTGATAGGCATTGAGCCAATTCCACCAGCAGATCCAGAAACAATTGGGACTTGGAGATGCAACTTATTGCAGAAGGCGGGGGGTGGGGGGTGGGGGTGCAATGTAGGGGTAAAAACAGCTTCATCCCGTAAAAGTCTGAATCCAGAGAGATCAGGCCACTATCTCCTCTCCCAGATCCTGCCCACCCTCCACAAGCTAAGCCAGACTCAAACTCCTGGTCCACAGCAAGTGTGCAATAACAAATACGTGTTGTTTTAGGCGGCTTAGTTTGTGGTAATTTGTTACACAACAATAGATAATTAAAGCACACAAAAAATATAAAACAAAACACACAGCAATTATTTAGAAAGGAAGCAAATGCAAAGGCTGTGGATGCGGGAGGAATATGAGGAAGTATTATATATTTTAATATTAGTTTTTTAAAGCCATTTGAATAATTTTAGCAGGAACATTTTTTTGATGTAATCTTTTAAAGTAAAAACTTAAATGCATTAAAGGACCATTGAAGTGGGGGTTAATACCTGAGATGGTCTGACACTGGGACAGCCAGTCACAGCAGGGTCTGGGGGAAGATGAGAGTCAGGAGCAGAGCTAGGTGCTAATATAAAGTGAGGAGGCTCGGAGGTGGCACTCTAAGCTTGATAAAGAGGCAAGAGTTGGAGATTCCTTAAAAAACTAGAAATAAAACCACCATATGACCCAGCAATTCTACTCTTAGGCATATACCCTGAGGAAACCAAAATTGAAAGAGACACATGTATCCAATTATTCATTGCAGCACTATTTACAATAGCTAGAACATGGAAGCAACCTAGATGTCCATTGACAGATGAATGGATAAAGAAGTTGTGTGGTACATATACACAATGGAATATTACTCAGCTATAAAAGGAACACATTTGAGTCAGTTCTGATGGGGTGGATGAACCTGGAACCTATTATACAGAGTGAAGTAAGTCAGAAAGAGAAAGATAAATATCATATTATAATGCATATATAGGGAATCTAGAAAAATGGTACTAAAGAATTTATTTACACGGCAATAATGGAGAAACAGACATAGAGAATAGACTTATAGACATGGGGAGAGAGGAGGAGAGGGTGAGATGTATGGAAAGAGTAATGTGGAAACTTACATTACCATATGTAAAATAGATAGCCAACAGGAATTTGCTGTATGGCTCAGGAAACTCAAACGGGCTCTGTATCAACCTAGAGGGGTGGGATAGGGAGAGAAATGGGAGGGAGGTTCAAAAGGGAGGGGATATAGGTATACCTATGGCTGCTGCATGTTGAGGTTTGACAGAAAACAGCAAAATTCTGTAAAGCAAATATCCTTCAATAAAAAATAAATAAATAAATAAAGAGGGAAGAGTTGGGCACCAAACCAATGATGAAGCTAGTGGGAGGGGAGGGGTAGGATGTTTGCAGAGCTATCTTGGCCATGTGAGAACCACATAACATCAAGCGGTATCTGTGCTTTGCTTTATGTATTACCAGTTATACAGTACATGTATTGAGCAGACTTACAGGTATAGGATTGGGACAGAAAATAACTATTGCTTTTCTCCTCAAAGGAACAGGCATACATTACTGGATTTGTAATTCAAATATGACTTTGTAATCTGACTTTTTAACACATTCAACTTTCCTATGTCTCTCAAATTATTTTGTGACTGCACACTAACATTGCTTAAATGAATCATCATTTCTTTAAATCACTGTGATATGGCTGAATATTCAGGTTATTTCAAATGTGTCATGTAGAATCGATCATATTGAACAGCTCCATCATCATGGCATCTTTAGTCTATTCAATTATTTTCTTGAAAAATCCTCAATTCTAGGATCACTGGATTGAGGAACATATACATATGCCTAGATCTAGATGAGAATTACCATGTTGCCTTCCAAAAGGCTTAAACCATTTTAAATGCAGGAGTGTATTTGTTTAACAGTTATTTCTCCAACATTTGGTGTTTCCTTTAACTGACCTTTCTCTTGACTAGTCTAGCAGAAGTAAAGTCATGCATTGGATTTTCTTTAATTTTCGTATCTTTAAGTTCAAGGTAGAAAGCCTCTCTCTTTATGTTTGTCTATCATTTGTCTCAGTTCCTGTATGGATCGTCTGTTCTCTGTGCCTGCATGGATCATCTGTTCTCTACTGCAGAGCTGGCTCCGAGAGTGCCTTTGATTCTTCCTCCTTCCTGGTAGGGATCCCACCATGCTATCCTGAGCCCACAGCTTTTCTCTTCCAGCAATCTCTCCCAGGGTTTCATTATTCACTCTGGAGTAGTGTTTCTCAGAGAGTAGAACAAGGTCCCTTCTCCCAAAAAAGTCACTTGAGACACCTTCAGAGCACACATTTCCTAGCCTGATGCCAAATGCACAGAAGCAGAAGCTCCCTGAATCTGCCTCTTAAGCAACGTCTCAGAAGTGATTCTAAGAGACTGACAACCACTGAGGTAGGACACCCAACCCTCTCTCCCCCGTTTCAGCGTTTTCTTTGCTCTGCACCAGTGAGGTTCAGTGGCCTCCTGGGTCTCTCCAGCCTGATGTGCCCTCAGACTCTGCACATCCTAATAGCACTGCTCATTTGCAGCCTGGCTCTTCTCTGACAGGCACCCTCTGCAGATCAGCTCACGCTGTATTCCCTTTTGATGAAAACAGAACCACCACTCTTCCAGTCTCGGGCCCCAAGTGCACAGTTCAAAACTGATGGCCATTTCCAAACTATTCTTTGAAGGTGATTCCCCTTTGGATAAAGGCCTCGTAGACCCTAGGGTAATGACTGGCCTTTCTGTGTGTCTGCATGCCACATCATGTCCAGAAAGCATAACTCAATGTGACAGATAGCAGCAGCAGGCAGCCAGATGGGGTGGCTCCCCATGCATCTCTAAGAGAGCCGCACCCTAGGAAGCGCTCTCTCAGTGGGCCTGCCAGCCCATCACCATGCCCGCCCAGGACAGGATGTGAGCAGAGGGGTGAGAGAAGAAGGCCACCTCCTCCACACAAAGCAGCTGGGAGCAAAACAGAGGTTTTCTTCACCCTCTAGGCCCTGATCTCTGTGTTTTAAGTGCATCTGAAGGCAGATCACAGTCCAGGGTCCTGACACAGAAGGGAAGAAGCTTTCTGCGAACTCTTCCCTCTCTTCTAGCGAAGTTCATCTACCTCTACGTTCTCCATAAAAAAGTAGTCTTGAAAATTAATAATTCAGGTGAAAATACAATCAAATCAATATGCTCTCACCCTGTGCTGTATTTTCATTTTTAAAAGGGGCCTGGGGAAGGTGATGCTTAACCCAAAATATTGGGTTAAGCAATATTAATACATTGATATCAGTGGGATTTCTAGACCTTGAGTATCCACATCAAGGAGGAAGAGGGATCCAGACAACCTTGCCTTTCACCACCAAAGCCTCACGTTAGTGGACTATATCCATCCTAATGTCAGTTCTGGCTTCTAGTTCAGTGAAGGGATTCTTTGCCATAAAAGCCAGGTGCCTGAACATTTGTGAATAAATCAGTTTTCTCAGCCTGTTTTCCCAGGTCTACATTCTCAAAACATGTTCCACAGTCATAGGGCCATATACTATGACTCTCTTGGATATTTAGAATGCATGTTAAAAGTTCTGAGAAACTGTCTAGCAAAGAACCTTATTTAACTTTTTTAATCCAATTTTTACCAAATTTCTTGAACTTTGACACATTTCCCCTAAATATTTCCAAGGAGCATTGCAGGCAATCAGTATCCTATAGTACACAATTTGATTACTTCTACATCTGCTTTTAAAAAATCAAATCCTGTTTCCTTGTGGATTTATTTCATCATCTCAGAAAGTTTTCTCTCTTTCCTTATATAGACTCTAGCTAATATTTAAACTTGAAATTTGATTTCTAAACCAAGGTCACAATTTGCTAGGAGGCATTGCCTAAAATGCAAAGAATGCTTTCTGAATTCTTTAGCCAAATGCAGCTTCTCTAGAAATACTAATGTGGTTCTATATCACTACCTCTTTGTTCTCTCATTCATCATTCATTTATTTGTTCACTTACTCACTCACTCCACTCATTTATTCCCAGAAGCACTATGATAAGTTTTGCCAGTGTAAAGGGGGAAAATTCACTGGTGTTTGTGATGAGTCCTATGACAGATATAAAAAGAGAAAAGTCCTATTTCTTTCCTAGCTGAGGAGTGGTGGTGGAAGTATGCAGTTCAAATAAAGGTCATGGCAAGGCTGACAGTGGAGATTAGGAATTTTGATTGCAAATGAGTGAGATGCTATTTCAGTTAGCTTTTAAGCAAAAGAGAGGATATGTTGGCTTATTACATTGGCAAGTCCAAGGGAGGTGCTAGCCTCAGGTCTGCTTGCCCCATCTGTCTTCCATCTCTGTTTTTCTTGCTGGAGCTTGAGTCATGGCCAGAAAAGACAGGCTTTTGCCAGGAGACAAGAAAGATAGCAGTTCTCAATTTATTCAGTCTTCCAGCAATATAATCATAAAAGCAAGGCCCCTTCTTTCCTCTCTCTCTCTCTTTCTCTCTCTCTCTTTCTGTCTGTTAGCCTTGGAGAAGGATTCTCATGTCCCAGATCAGCCTTCACCCTCTATTTCCAGATCCATCACTAGGACCAGGGCCCAGGTGCTCACCAGCCTGTAGTTCTGAGTTGGTCTCAAGACCCACAGGAACCCCAGGGCCACCTTGGAGGTGGCACACAGCTGACCACATCTCTGTTTTCACACCACATAGACAGTGATGAAATTTCTAAGCAAGCAACAAAGAGATTGCACTAAAGTTTCAGAGTATAACTTTCAGGGGTTTTTAGAATTTTCTTTGTTTTGTTTTTCACTTAAAGTAGCAAGGGTGGACAACTCACAGACATCATTCTATATTTTTCCTTTTCTTACACTTTTTTTTTTCCTTCCTCTGCCCTTACATTCACCTTTCTTCTGAGGAAAAGGTTAACACCACTGCTTTTAAGAGGAAGAAGTGCAAGTTATGGTACTAATGGGTATGTGTTCAAAAAATCACAAAAATCTTGCCTATTCTACCTGAGGTGTTTTCTTTTTTTTTTTACTTTGCTGACTTCTTCCAACTCCAGTGTCTTAGTATGACATTAAGTGCTGTTGAGTTAATCTAGTAAGACATGGAGAAAAACAGGATCCATGATCTTCTAAAATTGCTCGCTTCCACAAAAGGAGAAAACACTTAAATCGATTGCTACTTAAAAGGAAAATATCTTCAGCATTACAACAAATTGAGCAGTTTTGCGCACATGCACTCACACACAGACAATACTATTTGCATACATGTTATTATATATACCAGGTTTCTTTAACAATGCATCACAATTCTTAGGCTTCACTCAAGAGTTCTTAGCAACGATTCTTGAACTTTGTCTTCCCAAGCCATTCTAAAAATTTCCATTCTGGAATTTCAAGAATTGTGCTGTGGGGACTCCATGCCTCAAAATTACATAGGGTGCTTGTTAAAATGCAGACTCTGGGCCCCAGTCTATACCAATCAATTCAGAATCATTTTAGATAGTGTCCCAGGGACCTCTGTTGTTAAAACTTCCCAAATGATACTTCTGCAACCCCACATTATGAGAAGCTCTGTTCTAGAATTCTGGAGAGCTTTACTAGGATTTCTGAGTTGTAGTGTCAGATATTTTTATATCTCTAAGGTAGAATTAAAATTCTTATGAATTTCATGAACTTTAGTTTCTCAGCAAAATATAATTAGCAATCCTTGTGGGTCATGCTCTTTTGAAGTTGTGACAAAAGTAACTATGAACAGAGTTTTATATGACACAGAAGTCCTTCAGATTTAAAAATATTCACTCTAAACAGGTCACATATTAATGAGTAGGATAGATAAATTCCATTGTAACAAACTTTCATGATTACAGCAAACAATTCCACAAGATTTTGTTATAATAGGTACATTGCAAGAACTAATGCAATGATTAAGATTCAACAGAAATTAATCAGAGATAGAAACATTCTATGAAAACACATTACATTTGTGAGTTTTCTTCCAAATAAACAATTGCACCTCTTCACAAACAGGATTGTATTTCCAATCCAAGACAAGCAATAAGAAGTCAATGTACACAATCCAACTCCTTCCACCACCAATACATAAGTGCTAGCCACAGTCTTTGCACTTCAAATCTAGAAGAGATTTTGGGACTGTGAACTCCAACCCCTTCTCCTACAGATGAGGAAACCAAAGATTAAGCCACACTACTGATGACAGTCAGGATATCCTGACTGCCCAAGACTTCTCCTACTGGAGTGTAAGAAGCCCCAAGGATATCCAAGCACAGAATCAAATGACTCTTCAGGGGTGGGTGGGAACAGCCATTCATTTTACATAACAGATGTGCTTTGAAGTAAAAAAGAAACAGCCACATAAAACATAAGACTTGAAATAAATGCCACTTGGCCACCTTGAGTTATTCATTTCTTCTCTCCTTAATTCAGGCTACATGGTGGAAACCTTTGAAAAGTCCAGTGCTACCCCAAATCCCTTGCCAAAATCGGGCAAATCAGAAGGGAGGAAATGTGATCTCAAAGTAGTCATCAGTTCACGCATGCTTGCTAAGTCGTTTCAGTCATTCTAACTCTGTGCGACTCTGTAGACTGTAGCCCTTCAGGCTCCTCTGTCTGGGGATTTCCCAGGCAAGAACACTGGAGTGGGTTGCCATGCCCTCCTCCAGGGGGTCTTCCCAACCCAGGGATCAAACCCACATCTCTTACGTCTTCTGCATTGGCAGGCAGGTTCTTTACCACTAGTGCCTCCTGGGAAGCCTCAGACATGAGCATACTTGACACTTACCAGATAGATCCATAATGGTTGAGAATTAATCAAGCAAGTCTGTTAAACTCATCTCAGATTATCTACTAAACATCTACTATAGATTTATGCTTGGGTTTCATTTATTCATTCTGTTATTCAACAGATATATACTGAGCACCTACTAGGAGCTAGAAACTATGACATGTTCTAACAATACTAAGATGAATAGTCAGGGGGAAGCAAAACTAAAGCAATAAGCGTTGTTGTTGTTGTTTAGTCACTAAGTCATGTCTGACTCTTTTGTGACCCCATGGACTGTAGTTCACCTGGTTTCTCTGTCCATGGGATTTCCCAGGCAAGCATATTGGAGTGGGTTGCCATTTCCTTCTCCAGGGGATCTTACAGAGTGTTCTATTATAGACAGAAGCTTTGTTTTTTCATACCATCCAGCACAATGTGCCCAAAGCTAAATGATTTTTTTTAATTAAAAAAAAAACTACCTTCCTCAGGCAATAGACTCACAAGAGATGCAGATTAGTGACTTAGCCAGTCCGACCTTGAGAGTTAACTTCAAGTCAGAAAGAACTCCTTTCACTTCCTGTCTGTAGTGTTAGACATCTTCCCAGCTCTCAAAGTCTACCTCTTTTCAGAGTCCAAACAGAGTCCTAGGAAAGAGGAAAGGTCAAGGGTTCTAATGATGAAATTAAATAGAGAAAATTTTGCATCATGGCAGTTAACCACAAAATGTCTCCTTTCCAAGTCCTTGGTATGCAGATCATACACTTAATTTTCTTTATTGGCAAGATAAAGTGGGTGACAGACATGAGTTCAAACACATTTCCACCACTTAAGAGCTGTGTGACTTCAAGGAAGTCACATCACCTCTCAGGATGTCATTTTGTTCGTTGCAAACACCCTTTCTGCTTATGGTGAAACTTAGACATGATGTGAGGAAGAGAGCCTGTCACAGAGTCTAGCCTATCCTGGGCCTCCCACTGGGGCAGCTGCTGTTCATTATTATAGCAGTTTCATTCATTCAGCAAATCTTTACTGAGGAATTATCATGTAGAAACCAGAAATATAAAATAAACCGGAACTGGACTTCACAATCTATAGTGAAGATAGAGAACACACTCAAACGCCTATACTATAAGGAGGAAAGTGGTTACTACTGAGAGAAATACAGAGACATGACTGGGGATGTTGGGAGGACAGAGATTAACTGTAGGATGAGGGAGTTGGTGGGAGAAAAGGGGAAAGGATTTGGGGGCTGAGAATGAAAGACAGGAGGAGGAGCGTCTGAGCTCGGCACTTTCCCCGCTTCTGAAGTGGACAGAGCAGGTATGGACTATCAGTCTGCCCCTCTCACAGACGAAATGAGACGTTCTCCCTGGACTTCACACATAGTTACAGCAGAGCCAGGAGAATTCAGAACTCCGTCCTCTTCCCTCATCCAAAGCATTCACCATTTCCACATGCTGCCTCCTGTACCTAGGGCCACTTGTAGATGGTCAGGACAGGCTAGGCAACAGAGCAGCAGGGAGGTGATGGAGTCCCTCTGGCCACTGTCACGAGTCGAGGGAATGCGAGACTCAGCCGCGGGGGCGCCATCGGGGGCGGGGGGCCGGGGCGGGCCGGCGTGGGAGGAGGGAGGGCAGGCCCGGGGGCGGGGAGAGGGGCGCGGGCCACACTTGTGGCTGTTGGGGCGCCGGCCGGCCCCGCAGCAGGAGCCCGCGCTCAGGCTCAGGGCCATGGGACGGCCGTCCCTCGCGCTGCGGCAGCTGCTGGCGCTGCTGCTGCTGCCGCCAGCGCCGTTGCTCTGGGCGCTGCGCCCGGCGCCCTGCCCGGAGCCCTGCAGCTGCCCGCCCGATGGCGCCCTGCGCTGCCCCGGCCCGCGGGCCGGCCTCAGCCGACTGTGAGTACCCGGCGCCCCCGCCCAGGCACCCTCCGGCCGCCTGGCCTCCCTGCTGTTTGACTCCCTTTACCTGGATGCTTGGAGAAAGACGCGTTGCCTGTCGAGCTCCACCACCTGTCAGGGTGATGAGAAGCCCAAGCTTGGGAGCTGTCTTTGCCACCCTCTCCCGCGCCTGGGCCCCGTGCACCCTCCAGCACCTGGCAGCCCCAGACCCACTCTTTCACCCTGGTTGGGACCATGGCCAGGGGCGTGGAACTGCCCACAGGCCACATGGGAAGGCCTCACCCTGCAACTGCTGAAAGGGGACGGGGCATCAGACACGAGAAATCTTGCGTGGTCTTTGAGCCTTGGGCCAGCCAAGCTGGCGAAGGTTCCTATGAGTTCTGGTACCCTGTGGTCCTCTAGAAATGGGGTGCTCAGACCTGATGGCTAGAGGTGACCTGGTCACTCAATGGGGTCTGCTGGCCCACTAGGGCCACCTACAACTCTGTGAGCCTACCAGCCACTGCTCCACCCCAGCCTCAGATGTACTTGGGTTCAGCCTGGTTGTCTGACCAGATGTGCTTGCATTTCAATCTGGTTGCCTAATCAGTGAGAGGCCTTGAGTCCCAGCTCTGGCACACCACCACCCCTTAGGGAGCTGGGCACATTGGCAGGCAGGCAGAGGAAGCTGGGGTAAAGACTGATGGGGTAAAGAGGAGAGGAGGGCCTTTGGTACAAGTGTATCAGAGTGTCAGCAGACTATTTCGATTTGGGAGAAAGGTAGCACAAGGTACATGGTTCTATTTATATGAAACGTCCAGATAAACAGAAAGGAGATTAGTAGCCATCCGTTGGAGTGAAGGCCCAGTGACTGCTAATGGCTGTTGCTTTTTGAGGTGATGAAAATTACCTAAAATTCAGTGGTGGTCATGGCTGCACAACTCCCTGAACAAACTAAAAAACATTACATTGTACAATTAAAATGGGTGAATTGTATTATATATAAATTACATCTTGGTAGAGGTGTTACAAGAGAAAAGGAAAGAGAAAGAAGAGGACTACACAAGTATACCAAAGCCACCAGGCTGGTGGAGGTCTTGGTTCTGTTCTAATCAATAGCTCTGATGGAATTCCATGCTGGGGGAGGAATGAGATCCTCCCCACCCCATTTCCAGCTCCAGAAGTCTGTGAGGAGCCCACTTCGAAGCTCAGCCCCTCAAGAGCCTGGAGGAGTCCCCTCCAGGCTCTTGAGGGGCCGAGCTTCGACTCTGGAAGAGTTAGTGGCCTTTGGAGAATATTTGTGGTTGAGAGATACAGTGTAAAGGTTGAGGAGTTTATATTAATTGGTTTCCATTAATTATCTTGTCAGCTCAATTCCCTGAAGGTAAGGACCATGCTGATAGAATTTGTTTCAATCAATAAATAAATCCATGGAAACTGCCTTCCAAGTACCAGCCCTTGTCCTTCCCTGACAAGCCTCCCATCTTGCTTTTATGGATGACTGTGCCACTAACACTGTGCCTTTCTCACTCACGCATTACTTATCATACAGGTTATAAAAAACTGAGATCCAAAGAGGTAGAAAAACCTCCCCAAGGTCCCACAGCTACTGAGTTGCAAAGATAGGACTTAACTTGCTGTTAATATTTTCTCATTTTTGTAAGAAAATTACCCCTTCCTTAAAAAAAAGAAAAGTTCTCAGTTTTGCCAAATTGGCATTGAATAGGAACCCCTCAGAAAGATTTATAAGGTTGACTGGGTTTGGGGATGAAGGTGGGAAGCAGGCACAGTATAACCAGTTAACATGCTGGGGCTGACTAGTCCTAGTCACATTCTCCAAAAGGAGCCAACTGCCCAGGCTCTGAAGCCCTTACCATCCCTGGGGAATGCTATAGAATCCTTGACCTTTCTCCCTTCACATGCACTATTTTGTCATACACGCCAGCAGCAGCTTCTCCTAGACTTTTAAACCCCTTAGTTCAGCACACACTCTGACCCTCACAAGGCCAGGCTTCCCGAGGATCAGATAATTGAGAGATGACTTTATCCTTCAAGGAAGAACCCTATGGAGGTGTAGCCTATAAAGGCCAAAAGGGGTAAGTTTCTCACCATGATAAGGTGATTTAAACATGCATATGATAAGAGAGTTGCACAAGAATTCATAGGAGTGTAGCTTCTTTAAGACAATGTTCCTCAGACCAGCAGCATAAACATCACCTGGAAAATGTTAGAAATGCATGCTCTTAGGCCCCAACCCCAATCTACTGCATCAGAAACTCCGAGGGTACAGTCCAGCAATCTGCATTTGAACAACCTCCCTGAGAGATTCTGATAGATGCTAAAGTTTGAGCATCAAGGTATTGCTCGTCAGTGCTCAGTCAGTCAATCACGTGGACCTTGTGACCTTGTGGACTGCAGTCCACCCGAATCCACTGTCCATGGAATTTTCCAGGCAAGAATACTGGAGTGGGTTGCCCATTTCCTACTGGGTTGGGATCTTCCCAACCCAGGGATCAAACACCCTATCTCTTGCATCTCCTGCATTGGCAGGCGGGTTCTACAACTAGCGCCACCTGGGAAGTCCCAGTTGCCTTCCATGGAGGATATGATCTTCTGGAAAGCAAGAAGAACGTTTAGAACTTCTATGTGCCACAAACTTCTCTTCTCCGTCTCCTCCAACATCCACTCCAACACACACACATATACATAGACAATACCTATTCATTGCAAAAAAAAAAAGGCAGTTGTGATCAGATTAAAACCTCAAAGTCTGAGACATATGGAAAAATAAACATGATTAAGAAAAGTTTTTTGTTTTATTTTTCTGGTCTTGTCTTCAAAAAGGAGTAGAGGAAGGAGTCTGTGGAGAAGGACAGATTGAAGATGCAAGGAATGATGGTATAAGATGTCAGTGTGAGTGAGAGGAAGGCACTGGCATCAGATCAAAGGGGAAGGGGTAATTCTTAAAATAGAGGGATACTTCTGAGTCCTGAGGGAAGAAGACAGATGGATAAAGGTGTAATTTAACACTGAGGCAAAGGAAAGAAAAAGTGAATGGGTTCGTGCTGAAATCCTCTTTTCTTAATGATGAATGAAGTGGTAAACAGGAATTATGAGACAGAAAATGACACGAATAACGAGTTATTGCGAGTTCATAAAAAGAAGAGAATTGAAATTATGAGATAAAGGCTAAGAGGGACACAGTTTTGCACCAAGTCATCCACAGGGTTTGATTCTGTGGAGTGAAGGGTGGCTCTCTCAATTCTGGGGGTTGGAGCAGGTGAGTACCACAGAGCACCTTAGAGTTCATCACTGGTCCATCAGTAGATGCTAGTTTATGTTTCAGTCATTTCAGGCCTTGGTAGTCCTGCCTTATAAGACTTCCATCTGAAGTCCACTATTTGGTTTAAAAAAAAAAGGAACATAGATAATAATTGCTTATCATTAATAAGCCCACTGCTTGCAAATTTTGAAAATGGCATCATTCTGTTGTTCAGATCTTTCTAGCCCAACAGTATTTTATTAAAAACTTAAGTATTTAAAATCTAAAATGTAATACAAAAAAAAAAAAAGCCTCCCGTGTGTTCACTCATTTTAACTGAAGAAAAAAAATCTAAAAGAATTAATTTTAAAAATTTCCTTTTCCTTTTCTTATTAGTTCCAGACAAGTAGAAGGAGAGAAAGAAAAAAAAAAAATCTCACCTTTTCTGTGGTTATATAAAGATCTTTGTCTCTATGACAACAGAAAGGTTGGTCTGCTTGATATGGAAACAGCTTCTGAAAAATCTGTTAGTAAGAAAATGCTAATAATAATAATGACAGTTTATTTTTTGCATGTTGTGCCTACTAAACAGAGATTAAACTTTTAGACTTTATTATAAGACACAATCCAGAGACTTTAGAAGGAGAAAATGGGCTGTATCTGTCAGTCCAGTGTCACAGGAAGATGTTAATTTTCTGAACATCTTTCCTGAATGTCTTTCTCCTTCTCCTACTTTGAGTGTAAATCGGGATCCAGAGCATGTTCTGTGCTTTAGAAGGATATACCAATGGAGGGCATGGTCCCTGTCCTTGAGGAGCCCACAGTCTAGACAGAAACATACTCACACCCAGGAGAAGTGTAGGTAGGGAGAGAGAGGCAAAGAGGCTCCGAGGAGTTCAGGGAATAGACCACTCCCTACGTACTGAAATCTCCAAGGGGAAGCATCATAGGCTAAGGGTTATGAGGCTAAACCTTGAAGGAAAGAAGGAAAGGGGAGTCCAGGTGAAAGAAAAACACAGCTGAGAGTGGACTAGAGATTTCCTTGCTGAGAAGCCAAGAATAAGGTTGAATGTATTCTTCCCTTTTTACACCTCTCCCTAGTTCTTTGGGGAAATTTTTTGTAAGAGGAAATATAAAGTTATCAGGAATGTTTGATTAAATTACCCAGAATTGTACAAAAGGAAAAACAATTCCCAATGTGTAGTTCTCGACTAATAAACTTTCAAAGTCATTCTTGGATAGTTGATTACAAAGGCACTAAATAAAAATCATGCTTTGAAGTCACTTCCCAACAAGTTTTCCCCATGGCCCCTCTCTCCCATACACACACACTTGCTTTGATACTTTGTACTTACATCTGCTTTTGCATATCCCCCATATAAACTATTTATTCCACATGTACCTCCTTTGCAACAACAGGCATCCTCAACCTCAGCACAGCTGTTCTGTGGGGCCAGATAATCATTTGTTGTGGGCAGCTATTTGGTATACTGTAGGGTGTCTGGCCACATCCCTGTCCTCCACCTGCTATATGCCAGGAGCTCTACCCTCTCAGATGATGACAAACAAAAATTTCTCTAGATATCAGTCAAATGCCCCTGGTGAGAGTGTGTGTTGGGGCGGGGAGTGGGAGTCCCCACCTTACCCCACCATGGTTTTGAATCATTGTGCTAAAGTGAGAAGCACCTGAAGGGGTCTTATTCAACTCAGAATTTCCAAAAGTTCACAGGTAGTATGATTAAAGTGTCTGTCAAACTATATGATGATCCTGTTCCTGCTGAACAGGAACAATGAACCAGTGCAAAAGGAAAGCATGTACCACACCTAACTGTTACTTTATCTCCATCCTAGAGACTTGTTAAAAAAAAAAAACTAGGAATAAAACTACCATATGATCTAGCAATCCCACTACTAGGCATATACCCTGATAAAACAATAATTTTAAAAGACGCATGTACCCCAATATTTATTGCAGCACTATTTACAATAGCTAGGACATGGAAACAATGTAAATATCCACCTATGGATGAATGGATAAAGAGTTATGGTACATATATACAATGGAATATTACTCAGCCATAAAAAGGAACAAATTTGAATCAGTCCTAGTGAGATGGATGAATCTAGAGCCTGTTATAAGGAGTGAAGTAAGTCAGAAAGAGAAAAACAAACGTCATATATCAACGCATATATATGGAATCTAGAAATATGGTACTGATGGTCCTATTTACAAGGCAGGAATAGAGATGCAGACATAGAGAACAGACTTGTGGACACAGCAGGGGAAGGAGAGAGTGTGATGAATGGAGAGAGTAGCACTGAAACATATACATTACCATATGTAAAACAGATAGCTAGTGGGAAGTTACTGTATAACGTAGGGGGCTCAACCCAGTGCTCTGTGACAACCTAGAAGTTTGGGATGGGGTAGGAGGTGGCAGGATGGTTCAAGATGGAGGAGACATATGTGTACTTATGGCTGATTCACATTGTTATAAGACAGAAATCAATACAACACTGTAAAGCAATTATCCTCTAATTTAAAAAATGAATAAATGAAAAAAAAATCTCCATCCTATAAAATGGGAA
This sequence comes from Giraffa tippelskirchi, assembly GCF_054371585.1. NCBI lineage: Eukaryota > Metazoa > Chordata > Mammalia > Artiodactyla > Giraffidae > Giraffa > Giraffa tippelskirchi. Next base: position 71,384,049 of record NC_137278.1, read on the forward strand.
GGTGAGGTGCTATGGGTATCAGAGGGGGTTCTTTCTATTATATCAACATCCAGGTCCCAGATTTTGCAGGCTGCCCCTATCTGTCCCCAATCCAGAGAAGCAAGACTGGAAGCTTACCTATATTATTGACAGTATATCCCAACAGTCCCATAGATTGTTCTAATTTTTGTTGTCAATTTGTTTTAACTCATTCACTAGAGAAAAATCAATCCCCAGCCCAGGACCCATGAAAACAAAACAACCACCAGGGCAACGTGAATTGAGACCTATTGGTTCCCAGGTCAGGGCACCAGATAAGAGTCCATAGAACAGAGGGAAGCCTACTAAACTCCTTCAAGTAAGACAACTTGGCCCTACGTTCAGCTTCCCTGCAGCTGAACCAGACCCCCCTCAAAAAAAAAAAATCTCAGAATTCTGAAAGCTCATGTTCCACCTTCCTACCTTACTCCCACAAAAACAGAAAGAAAGAAGGGCCCAAGATAGAGGTTGATCTTGAACTTCAGTTCTGACTCAGCTCTCCCAGTCATTATCTTCAAGACAATTCTTAAACCTGGCTGTGCCTATAAACAGACTCCCTGGGGGAAGCTTTGCAAAGGCCAGATTTTATTAGTTTAGAAATCATCCTTTTGGGGAAAGTGAATGATGGCCCCTAGAAGGACACTAAAATGCAAACAGCAGAGCTCCCAGAATCTCAGTGGAAGTGTGGAGCCAAAAAGCTCCACACACAGATCCCTTTGGCATTGGATCCAGCCTTCCTTTTGCAGAGCAATAATTCCTTGGATTTTCTCTACATTATCCTTTTTCTTATTTCAAAAGCAGTGTATTAGATTAATTCAGGGCTCCAGTTCTGCCCCTTTACCCACCTCTACCTTCTTTCTAATCTCCTCAATTTGGCTTCTTTTCATGTCTTAAAAAATGAGACACAAAAGCTCTCTTTCCAAAATATAATCTCCCAGGTTGGCTGCACCAGACAGTGTCTTTGATGTTACACATGGAATTTTAAAGCCACTGGGTCATGGTGGTGGAGAGAGGCCCTGCTGCTCTCCAACCAGACCCAAGAGGGCTGGCTCCATGGGAGCATATGTGTTCCATTCTGGCAGCTCCCCTTAGTGTGCAAAAAAATCACATTTAATGCAGATTTTAACAAATTTTATACCAGTTCTTTTTTTTTAAGAAGGAAGTTAAAATAATCCCACCCACCAGGCAGGTGGACTCCCTGACTTAGTTGGGAAGCTTCTAGCTGCTTCCCCACATGGTCCTCATTTACTCTCAGCTTCTGCCTCACTAGGAGATGCCGCCCCCTCCATGCTGGCACACCACTCACAGCTGTTCTCTGGTGGCCCTGAACCATGAGTCTTGAATGCCACCTGAGCCAGAGTCAGAGAAGTCCAATCTACAAGTAAAACTCAACTTTCAGAAAGAAAGCTTTATCCCTTGCTGCTGTTAAGTTTGTCCTTGATGCTGATAAAATGAGGTGACTCCTAGGTTCATAATTCTAACTTGGGAGCAGCAGTAGAGAGCATTTCTGAGCCCACAGGGGTGAAGACACCCTGGTACGACAGGGTAAGGCCCAGCACATCCCCTAAATTATCTGAACTGATCAACAGGGCATAGACCAGGCAGACGTGAGTCCTAGCACCAGGTCCCCCTGTCCCTAATTTGCAGTGTGGGCTCAGGACAGCAGGAAAACCTCTGTGCTATCTGTAAAAGGGGCATCATGATTCTTACCCCTGAGTGGGGTTGACTGTGGTGAAGATAACCGAGACAGCAGGGCCAAAAGTACTCGGAAATAAAGGTTTTCCATAACTGCGAAGGATTATTGTAATAATCTGATGATGCAGAGAAGACCTGAAAAACCCACAGCCTGTATATGAATTTGAACAGTAAATATCTATCATCCAAGGGGGAAGCCTGATGGAATAGTTTTGCTCCTGTGAGGTGTTAATTAGAGAAAATGACCCACGGGGTCTTCTCAGCCTGGAAGGTAAATAAGTTAGAATCCTGAAATACCAGAGCTCATTACTGCCTGGAACTCATGCATGCTGGTCTTTTCAGCACGGGCTGAGCTGCCTCTCAAACATGTCACGTAATATGTGATTATACTCTGTTTTCTATCATTCAATTGGGCCAGTCCTATCTGTACAGCTAGAGCATCCAAGCCTATTCTGGGTCCTTTCCCCTTCCCTAAGCCTGAGGCTGGACACACAGAAAACCTTCAGGTCAGACTTGCTGACCATTCAGGAACTAGGTACTGACATGTATAGGGCGATGCACAGGATCCACAGACCAGCCCCTGCCCACCAAGAGTTTTCCAGCCATAGGAGGGAGAGGACTCATTCTCAGATAACTGACGGAAATGCAGAAGGTGATATAAGCCAGATGAAGGCTATACGCACAGGCTGGTGAGATTTCAGAGAAAGATTCTGTCCCTTCTAGCCAGAGTAACAAAGACACCTTGGTGAAGGGATTGTTGAGCTGTAGTTCTTTAAGCCTCACTCTTTGCAGGGGCAGTGGGATAACATGGTTATCCCACAGGCTCCATCCTGGCCTTTGAAACCAGCTTAGTGAGGCCACCAGGGAATCACTGTTCAAAGCTTTCTGCTCTCTCATGGACCACCAGGCATGTGCCCTGTCTGTGTTACGGATCATCGATGGATACCCCTGGAAACAGTGGGTGAGGTTCTGATGAAGGCTTTTCTTATTTGCAGGCACCAGAAATCAACTCTGACAGATTTAATCATAAGAGATTAACTTAACAGAAGAATAAGGAGCTAGAAGGATGTGAGCAAGATCCAGAGAGAATTTGGCATTTTAGCAGCAAGAGGTCAGGGAACTTTTCTCTAGATTCCACCTTTGTAATGAATCAGCTCCGAGGACCTATCACAAGTTTCAAATTCCTAGAGAGAGAATCTGATGGTGCCCCATCCCACTGCTGAGACTGGAACACAATGAGATGCTTCCATGCTGTTGCAAGCAGCACTAAGATGCTTTCAAAGAAGGGACCTTTTTGAACCAGGCAACCACACAAACCGGTGTCTACCAGATCTGAGGAGCTAGTGAAAAGTGAAGGTACACATGCCAATAATTTCAGGCAATTCAAACCCATTCCATCAAATTAATTAAAGCATGTAGTATATCAGTTGCAACCAGCTTTCACAGGCTCACCAAAAAAATAAAAAAGTGTCTGGAAACAGAAGTTTGTAATGAAAGAGGCTCCTTAAGCATAGCTGCAATGTGACTGCCCTGACAACATAATGTTCTCTGCTTCTAAGAAATATTTTTGAGAAATCATTACAGAAAATGCACACCTTCCCTGGGGAAGATTCAACATGTAGTTTTATTTACCAGAGTTATTCTTGTCATGTTATATTATTGCTAGAAGAATTCGAGTTTGGGGGTAGAGATTGGGTTATTTTGCTTTGTGTCTTTAGGAAACTTTAGATAGGTCTTGAGGAAGGGCTTAGATGTATTGACCATTTTTCTCTGAGGCTTTACGTTTTTAACTTAGTTGTTGCACAAATGACTTGGAAAATCCATTACCCAGGGAATATTCTTGAAACTCTTGGTTCACATTGTAATTCATAAAATCCTCAAGCTTCTTGGGTGCTTTGCAAAGGCTATCTTAAAGAAGAGTCACTCAAATTGTACTTTCCAGTGGGAGAGTTGCAACTGACCAAACTTTTTAGAATCAATGAGCAAATGAGAACTCTACAGAGTGGCTCCCTAGAGTTGAAATATTTAATGGAAGGTTGTTCTTTATCATTTCCTTATCATTTCTTTACAAGGCTATCAGACACAGTCTATAAGAAATACCTGAGCTCAACGAAAAGGTGCCAAGTGGGAATGTCCACCCTATTGTATGTTGTCCTATGTATAATCAGCAGAGTAAAGAGTTGGAGACAAGTCACAGGCACTTTATCGACATAAGGGTTGGACAAATAGAAGAATCCATTCCAAAGTACTGAGTCCACCCTACCCCATCCCCAGCAAGGAGGCAGAGTTGTCATGAGGCATGGCTGGGGTAGCTTGAACCCTTCAGAGCAAGCAGCTGGAAATTAAAAGTACTTATTTAGCTCTAATCCTGTGAGAGATGCTGTATTAATATTACATAAATGTTTTCTTACTGAATCTCAAAAATCTGTGCAGTAGTTAGTATCATCATCATTTTATACATATGAAATGCACCCAGGCAGTCTGGCTCCTGAGTCTATACTGTCACTTTCCCACCATGCTGCCTTCCAGAGAGAAAGCACATGCAAATGGTGATGAAGACACATTCCATAAGGTACACAGCACCTGAGATAGACCTTAACCAAGGGCAGGATCTGACCAGCAGAGAAGGGTGGATGTGCCAGGTGGCAGAAACAGTGTGAATGATGGCAGGACAATGTGAGGCGAATGCAGGAAACACGACAGTCTGATTTGTCTAGGGAGGCACCGTCCAGTAGAAATATGTTAGTCACAAGAGTCATTTTAATTTTTAATAGCCACATTTTAAGAGGTTTAAAAAAGTGAAATAAAGTTTAGTAAAATATTTTATTTAATCCAAATGTACAAAATTATTTTTGTTGGAAGGCAAAATTGAATATTGAATTTTGACTATTCAAATATTCAATATTGAATTTTTGTTTGGAAGGCAAAACTATTATATTAAATAATGTCTTCTAAACTTGAGATTGAAAAACAAAACGGGCACTTATATGAAGTGCAACTATGAAGCTTATTGAGGGTAATTTATATATAGGTGGGATTAAGTGGACAGCATGCACAGTTGTACTCCATACTGCAGGGTGTGGGAAAGGGTATACGGGGGCTTTACAGGGACCAGAGCTAAAAATAGAACCTGACTGCCATGGAGAAACAGGTCCACACCAGATGGGAACCAGGGGTTTTTCCTTCCCCTTGGGGGTTTCATGACCATTAATCATCTGCATCAGCAGGAGGCATTCTTCCAGTTTTCATTTTGGATGAAGACAAGGGTAAAAGGTGACAGGAAACTCATCCAATTTGGGTGCATTCCTTGTGAGTGCACTAAAGGTCAGCCATGCAGAAAGGAGAGGGGTAAGACTGTGGGCCTAAGAGAGAGCTGAGAAAAGCAGAGTCAGTGTGGTTCAGCCACATACATCTCAACATCAATCAATATAAAAATTATTAATGAGATACTTTATTTTGTTTTGCCAAGTCTCTGACATCTGGTGTGTATTTGAAACTTACAGTGTATCTCTGTTTGGCCTGGACATATTTCAAGTGCTCAATACCCATATGTTGCTGGTGGCTGTATTTTTGGATAGTGCAAGTTTAGTGTATTGGTTGCGGGGGACCTGGGTTCGATCCCTGGGTCAGGAATATCCCCCTGGAGAAGGCAATGGCAACCCACTCCAGTACTCTTGCCTGGAAAATCCTATGGACGGAGGAGCCTGGTGGGCTACAGTCCATGGGGTCGCACAGAGTCGGACACGACTGAGCGACTTCACTTTCACCTTTCACTTTCAGTGTATTGGTTATATGAGGGGAAGCGTGGGTGATAGGACTGGAAAATGAAGTTTAAGCCTTTGTTTCAGGGGCCTTCAATGCAAGGCTGAGACATTTGTAGAAAAGTAGACAGGTCAAGAGGAGGGACAGAAGAATCTGAGTATTAGAGTGGCGTGGTGGGAATTATCAGGAAAGGCCATAATGGACAGAGGAAACTCAGGATGGAGTGAAGAGAAACCAATATGTGGACTATGGAGCAGACAAGGTGAAGAATCGCCAAGGAGAATGACAGTGGGAAAAGAATAAAGACGCTGTGAAGGCTGGATTCTGCCTCCATGGTTTGAAGGCAGAATCCAGCTGATGGTGGGAATTCAATGGTGAACAGAGAAAACACTCATACAAGACACCTAATGAATTCTCAAAAAACAGTGCAGAAAAAGAGAAACTACTTTTAATGTAGTCATTAGTGCTAAGGAGGACAGGGGAGAGGAAGAAAAAACACCCTGGTAGGCTCTAAAAGCTTCATTGGAGAACAGGAATTTGAGCTACACCTTTGAAGTTAGGGGACTTCCCTGGTGGCTCAGATGGTAAAGAATCTGCCTGCAATGCAGGACACCTGGGTTCAATCCCTGGGTTGGGACAATCCCCTGGAGAAAAGAATGGCTATCCACTCCAGTGTTCTTGCCTAGAGAATTCCATGGACAGAGGAGTCTAGTGGGCTACAGTCCATGGGGTCGCCAAGAGTCGGACATGACTGAGTGACTAACACTTTGAAGTTAAAGGCTGTGAGCACACACCCGCAAGAAGCTGGTGGCTCTAACAGAAGCAAGGTTTTTGCAGAAGAACCAGAGGACTGTGTAGTGAGGTGTATCAACACACCCCTAAGGAACAGGACTGTTGTGATTTGACTAATGTAGGACATAGCACTGGACCAGGAACAAAGTAACCTATGTTCTCGTCCAGATATGCTGCTGAACTGCCTTGTGGTTTCAGGGAAGTCATTTCACTTTTCCTCACTTAAGATTCTTCATCTAAAGTGAGGGGTTGGACCAAAACACTTGCAAGCAACCCTTTTTATTCTGATTCATTGAATCTAATGCAGGAAGTGCTTAAAAGTGTATTCCAAAATGTTCTGATGTAAAACTTTAACATATTGGATGTCCATCTATACTGACTTCATATTTCAGTTAGCACTGACATCTCAGCTTCCTCCAGGTAAATGCTAAAGACAAGAGGCCAATAAAGGAAGACATACTCAATAATGAAGTTACCAAATAGATCAATGCATTTGAAAGCATAAAGGTTTAAAATCATTTGTGGAGGGAAAAGCCATTTTTATTTCATTCCAAGATGAAAGCAAGTTTATTATAATGACTGACTTTGAAAAGAACACAGGAATTCTCAAGTCTCAAGTTCAATGTAGAACAAGGTCTTATGTAATAAATACAAAAACATTAACATTCTTTTAAAGTTGAACAAGTCAGTCTTTAATGCTCCCATTTCTGAGTTCATTTGCAAAACTATCTTTGACCATCCCTGGTTTATGTCTTTTTCTCTTCCTCTGATTTTGCAGTGTTTTAAAATTCAGAATGTGTAGCTATGAAAGATGGCTGGATGTTTGTAGCTTTCTCAAATCGGTAATACAGATGGCTTTTCTAAACGACTAGAGGGAAGTGAATAAAAACATTTCATTTCTGCCATTCTGAGCAGAAGAGGTGAAGGCTCCAGCAAGACCCCATCTAGGCTTTGAGGACTCCAGATTAGCATGGGATTTCTTCCCTGGCTCTTGTCTTCCTCTGGTCCTGCTCAGCCTGTGGGCTTCAGCAGGTGGTCCTACCCTGGAAAGCATCTGTGCACTCCAAGCTCTTAAAACACGGGGTGAGGTGGGGGAACCTACTACAGTTGTAATTGGTTTGAGGCAATACCTGTCTTTAAAAGGAGAGTGTGTCAGTTAAACGATATTTTTTCATTCACCTAGGGAGTTTGCTATTTAAAGGAACCTTTCATCAGATCCTCCTGTAGAACAAAGAACTCTTTAATAATGCAAATGTCTCCCAATGGACAGGTTTTTATAAGCAAGGATTTCTAAATCTTGGATTTCTTTAAAGGGAGACAAAGAAATTCCTGATTCTGAAACTCTCCTGCTAACATTATGTTGAAGGTTCATTAACAAACCAGTGAGCTGGACAGACTGGCTTCTTCCAAGGTCACCTGTATTATTAAAGTTAGAAGAAAAAAAAAAAAATAAGAGGGGCCCAAGCCCCACCCTTGAGTCCTCAAAGAGACATTAGGAACAATTAAGGAGGACCTGATAATGTGGCATCATCTTCTTCAGGGGGATTAGGTTCATCTGAATGCTATTTGTGTATCTGTTGTTGAGCTCTGACAGAAGGTGAGCTGGTGCATTGACAGTTGGGGCTGGCTAGGAAGGGCATTGAGTCGGGGCCCAGGTGAAAGAGTTGATGTAAAGAAAGTCTGAAAGCAGGATGGCTCTCGTGAGCAGTTCCACATTAGGCAATACAAAAGGGCTGGACCTTTAGTCAATGCACCCAGGCTTCCCCAACGGCTCAGCAGGTAAAGATTCTGCCTGTAAATGCAGGAGATGCAGGTTTGATCCCTGCGTCGGGAAGATCCCCTGGAGGAGGAAATGGCACCCACTCCAGTATTCTTGCCTGAAAAATCCCATGGACAGAGAAGTCTGCCAGGCTATATAGTCCATGGGGTTGCAAAGAGTCAGGCACCACTAAGCATGGGCATGACCAGTCACTGGATGCAGGATACTCAGGAAAGAAGACCTAATATTGAGTGAAGTGGCAATCGAAGGCTGACAAGAATTCCAGGAGGGCAACTCAGCTGAGAACTTCAGTTGCCCACTCGCCCAATAGCTGGGGGAATGGGTGCTGTGCTCAGTCACTCAGTCATGTCCAACTCTTTTGCAACCCCATGGACTGAAGTCCTCCAGGCTCCTCTGTCCCTGGATTTTCCAGGCAAGAATATTGGAGTGGATCACCATTTCCTTCTCCAGGGGGTCTTCCTGACCCAGGAATAGAACCCATGTCTCCACGTCTCCTGCATTGCAGGTGGATTCTTTATCGCTTCCCAAAGAGTATCTTAGTCCTAAAAGAAGACTGTGGCAGCCTACCATAGCATCCACTAGAGGAATTAACCCAACTGCACTGGGTGGCCCCAGCACAGGGTCAGCATCTACGCCATGGGACCCAGTTTGCAAGTGAGAACCCAGCAGTGAGAGATATTATATTGATCCTAACCAGACAGCAGAGGATGAGATGGTTGGATGGCATCACCATCTCGATGGACATGAGTTTGGGCAAGCTCTGGGAATTGGTGATGGACAGGGAAGCCTGGCATGCTGCAGTCCATGGGGTTGCAGAGTCAGACACGACTAAGTGACTGAACTGAGCTGAACCAGATAGCACCTAGGAACCTATCCAGGTCAGCAGTGTCTTCTGAGAGGCAGAAATACAGGGCTCAAGATCTGGTGATTGGCAGGAAAGAAGGTCAGAGGCTCTCCTTCTGGATGGACTTTGGGGAGACCAGGCAGGGTACAGGGTAAGGAATCAAGGCCAAAATAAGTACCAGTACAGGGGGAGCATAGTTCCAGGTACTAAGGTGCACCATAGGCAACCATCCTGATGTATGTTCATATGTTTTCTAATGTCTGGTGTGCATATATTTTAATTCTACAAGCAGTATTGTGCATATATATCATTAATTTCTTAGGTACTTCTCTTAACACCATGATTCTAAGAGCCACACATGCTGCTCTGTGTACCTTTACACTCTTGCTCCTACCTGCCGAGCCATTAGGTAGGTGTGTACATTTCACCATTCCCTCACTCAGTGGTAGACACTCAGGTTGCCTTCCACACCCTTGATACTATGAAGAAAATCTTTGTGCAGGTTTCGTTAAGTATCAGTGTGAGAACTTCTCTGGGATGTATATAGGAGTAGAACGGCAGGGTTATTGGGACAATTGTTCACATTGCTAAGAGCTTCTGGCTTCATGGATAGAATCACAGAAGCATCGATCAGGAGAAGGATCACCTCCAAAGAGAGTACATTGAGATGGTCATTAACAAATCATGGGCCACATGAACAAACATTTAAATACAGGAGACAGACACATGAATGCTTCAGAACTGCTGCCCTTGGAAGATGAATCAGAAAGGAATACATGATGTCACTAAAATAAAAATGCATCAGTGGGGAAAACAGTTTGGGATTCATAGACCCACCTTCTCCATATCACTTCATGACAATACTCCTGTTGTGAAAAGCTTGGTGCACCTGTCTCAGCCCATCTCTCTCTCCATCCTCTGACCCCCAGGCCTCTTTTCTGGGGCCAGCCACATCCATGAAGCTACCTGCTGTTCACTCGGTGTCTCTTTTATGGTAGGCACTCTGTTTTCACTCTCATCGCCAGCCTTTCCTGCTCTGCAGCATCAACATCAACTCTACAAAATTTCATCTTGCACCAGGGCTGTTGCACAATCACCGGGAGCAGCCAGTGATAATCTACAGCTTCTCTCACTTCTGTCCAACCCTTGCTCCTTATCCTTCATCCCTCCATCAATCAAACACTCAGGTATCCTCCCTAGTCAGCTCTGAGCCAAACTGCTCTCCTGGGAGCCACACGTGCTCCCTTTTGGAGGAGGAGGCTGCCTGCTAAGAGGTTTCAGCTTCTGGGCTGCATTTGCATGAATAAACAGCTCTGAAGGGTTCAGTTGAAGCTTTTATGTAAACACTCTCCAAAATATGTTCTGCACTGCATTATCCCCAGCAATAAAGATTCTGGAATCAGAATTTGGCTGTCAGTTTTATTGATGTTGCATGGGGTACAGTAGAATACAGCTTTCTTTTCTGGAAATTTATTGACTTGGCAGTGCAGAGAGCAATAAAACTGTGTTTTTAATCAGTAAGCCAAGCAGACATGATTCCAGAAGAAATATAGGAAGCAAACATGCCATCATAAGAAGATTTCTCCCTGTCCTGTCCCTGTTCTTCCCAGATGCTCTGTTAAATAAGTTTGGGTACTGAAGAATATGCTTGGTGGGACTGTCTTCAGGAATAAAATCAGAGGACCAAGTTTGGATTACTTGTTCTAGATTGTAACATCTCTAGGAGACTGTTGAGTGAAAGTGTTTTTCTGCAATGAAATTTCTTTGCATTAGCTCCTAGAGAGGAATTACTGATAAGCTGCTCTGCAGGAGGAATAGCAAAGGTGTAACATGCTTCTTCTCAAGAGAAGCGAGGTTCCAGTGCCTGTCCTTTCACTGTGCTCAATGAGAAAGAGTGAGTGACCTGGCACACATCCAAAGGAAATGAAATCACTACCTCTCAGAGACATCTGCATCCCATGTTCATGGCAGCATTATTCATAATAGCCAAGATATGGAAACAACCTAAAGTCATTTGACAGATGAATGGACAGAGAAAATGTGGTATGTGTGTGTATATATACATATATATATATGTATATATATATACACAACAGAATATTTTTCAGACGTAACAAGAAGGAAATTTGCCATTTGCAGCAACATGGATGAAACTGGAAAGCATTATGCTAAGTGAAATAAGCTAGAGAAAGACAAATGCTACATGGTATCATTTCTCTCTGAAATCTAGGGGGAAAAAAACAATTTCATAGAAACAGAGAATAGAAATGGTGGTCACCAGAGACTGGGGGCAAGGGAAAATAAAGAGATACAAGTCAAAGGGTACAAATGTTCAGTTATAAGAAGAATAGGTTCTGAGGATCTAATGTACAGCAAGGTGGCTATAGTTAAGAATAGGTGGCTATTCAAAAGAGAAACAGATGTAAAGAACAGTCTTTTGGACTCTGTGGGAGAAGGCGAGGGTGGGATGATTTGAGAAAATAGCATTGAAACATGTATATTATCATATGTGAAACAGATCGCCAGTCCAGGTTCGATGCATGAGACAGGATGCTCAGGGCTGGTGTACTGGGATGACCCTGAGGGATGGGATGGGGAGGGAGGTGAGAGGGGGGTTCAGGATGGGGGACACATGTACACCCATGGCTGATTCATGTCAATGTATGGCAAAAACCACTACAATATTGTAAAGTAATTAGTCTTTGATTAAAATTAATTAATTAATAATCAATTGATAGTAATTTAATAATAATTAATTTAAATAAATTAATAAATTAAAATAAAATAACTTAATAAATGAATGAATAGGTGGCTATTGTTTATTTGAAAGTTGCTGAGCTGAATACTCTTACCATATACACACACACATGTTAACTGAGGTGTGACAGGGTGTGTTGAGGTGACAGGATGTGTCCATTATCTTGATATTGGTAATCATTCCACAATGTATGTATATATCTAATTTGTATATATCTAATTATCATGTTGTACCCTTTAAATATATACAATTATATTTGTCAATTATCCCTCAATAAATTTGGGAAAAAAGAAGAGCGAGTGAGTAGGTTAGGAGCCGTACGCCTCAGCGCAGTATTGCACAGTGGAAAGAACGTTTGGACTCTGTCAGCTTGGTCATGTTACCTGGTCCAGTTTACTTAATTTCTTGTGATCAAGTTTCTTCTGCTATTGAAGGGAAATACCCACCTCACACCATTGTTGCTGCTGCTGCTGCTGCTGCTGCTAAGTCGCTTCAGTCGTGTCCGACTCTGTGCGACCCCATAGACGGCAGCCCACCGGGCTCCACCGTCCCTGGGATTCTCCAGGCAAGAATACTGGAGTGGGTTGCCATTTCCTTCTCCAGTGCATGAAAGGGAAAAGTGAAAGTGAAGTCGCAAAGTCGTGTCCAACTGTTAGCGACCCCATGGACTGTAGCCTACCAGGCTCCTCCATCCATGGGATTCTCCAGGCAAGAGTACTGGAGTGGGGTGCCATTGCCTTCTCCGCACACCATTGTTAAGTGGATAAAATAAGGTTATAGGTGGGTGTGCATAGTTTACACAGCACGTTACAAGTCCTGTAGCAAGTCCTTTCTGGAACTATAAGACATCTCACTGATTTCTTATCTGCTCGTCATGGAGGAGGTGCTCCCTCCCAGCAGGTAAGCCAGTCTCTACTGCATAGACAGAAAAGCAAGGCAGCATCTCCCACTTCTGTTCTCCATATTCTCAATATTCACTTCCCTCCTGAAATGTCCTGGTCCACTCCACTCCTCTCTTCCAGTCCCTGGGCCAAATCCTTAAATCGGCGTAGATGCTTGATAAATACCGGTTAACCTTCATCTCTGCCTTGCAGATGCTTTCTCCTGAGTTATCTTAACCCAGGTCCCTTTATCACTCATACGTTGTTCTATTCTGGTTTTGCTCTTGCTGAGTGGTCACTCTTTTCTCAACTTTTTTAATGAGTAACTTTGATCTCAATTCAAGAACACTCAGATTGTTCTTCTGGATATAAGTAAGAGCCTGAAGGAGTCTCTTTAGATGTTTCCCTCAAATGTTATGAGATTAAATGGCATTAAATCAAAATAGCATTTGATTAACCATAGGAGCTGGAGAAGGCAATGGCAACCCACTCCAGTACTCTTGCCTGGAAAATCCCATGGACGGAGGAGCCTGGTAGGCTGCAGTCCATGGGGTCGCGAAGAGTTGGACACAACTGAGCGACTTCACTTTCACTTTTCACTTTCATGCATTAGAGAAGGAAATGGTAACCCACTCCAGTGTTCTTGCCTGGAGAATCCCAGGAATGGCGGAGCCCGGTGGGCTGCCATCTATGGGGTCGCACAGAGTTGGACACGACTGAAGCGACTTAGCAGCAGCAGCAGAAACCACAGGACCAAAGTGGTCTGGTTGAGATAATATTAAAATAGGCTCTCCCATCCAAGTACTAACCAGGCCCGACCCTGCTCAGCTTCCGAGATCAGACGAGATCGGGCGCATTCAGGGTGGTATGGCCAGGCCGGGGCAATGGGATGACCCAGAGGGATGGGATGGGGAGGGAGGTGGGTGGGGAGGGAGGTGGGTGGGGGGTCCAGGAAGGGGAACACATGTAAACCCATGGCTGATTCATGTCAATGTATGGCAAAAACTATTACAATATTGTAAAGTAATTAGCCCCCAACTAAAATAAATAAATTTATAAAAAAATAAATAAAATAAAATAGGCTGCCTGGGGAAGATGGTATAGAGCAAAATAGGAGCATGTTGTTAGTGAATCTTCCTTTCTCCTACCTGCCTGGTTTTCAATTGTATTTTTACCATCCATTTCTCCACTCTACCCAAGACAGCTTCTTTTCCATCCTCCCAACAAGCATATATGTGTTAACTGTTTACTTAGTACCAAGCCCGATTCTTTATACAGGTTATCTTGATTAATCTTCACAACAACCCTGTGAAATTAGAATTATTATTTCAATTTTATAGACAAAGGACCCCAGATAGAGGATCTAAATAATATGCTTAGGGTCCTGTAGCCAGGTAGTAGAAGAGTGGAGATTTGACCCTGGGTGCATCTGATCCCAAGGTTTCCTATCTTAACCACGAAATTACACACTTTTTGATAAAGACCAAGAATTAGTCTAGGTCATACCTGAATGGACTAGTGGTTTTCCCTACTTTCTTCAATTTATGTCTGAATTTGGCAATAAGCAGTTCATGATCTGAGCCACAGTCTGCTCCTGGTCTTGTTTTTGCTGACTGTATAGAGCTTCTCCATCTTTGGCTGCAAAGAATATAATCAATCTGATTTCGGTGTCAACCATCTGGTGAGGTCCACGTGTAGAGTCTTCTCTTGTGTTGTTGGAAGAGGGTGTTTGCTATGACCAGCGCGTTCTCTTGGCAAAACTCTATTAGCCTTTGCCCTGCTTCATTCTGTACTCCAAGGCCAAATTTGCCTGTTACGCCAGGTGTTTCTTGACTTCCTACTTTTGCATTCCAGTCCCCTATAATGAAAAGGACATCTTTTTTGGGTGTTAGTTCTAGAAGGTCTTGTAGGTCTTCATAGAACCGTTCAACTTCAGCTTCTTCAGCATTACTGGTCAGGGCATAGACTTGAATTACTGTGATATTGAATGGTTTGCCTTGGAAACGAACAGAGATCATTCTATCGTTTTTGAGATTGCATCCAAGTACTGCCTTTTGGACTCTTTTGTTGACTGAACTGAAGAATTAGTCATGGTACATTTCTTTATTGATAGACATTAGAATCTTCAACCTGAATCTAGCTATTGGGAAATCTGCAGTCACACACACACACACACACACATTTCATTCATGAACTTAAAAGGCACCGAATCTTAAATCTTAAACTCTTGGCTTTCCTTTTTTCTTTTCTAGATCACTCACCTATCTCCCTATCAAAGTAATCCCATCTCAAGCTTTCAGAGGACTTAATGAGGTCATAAAAATGTAAGTAAGATACTGCATATCAAAAGACATTTATAATTGAAATAAAATTTTTTCTCAGAGAACACATGGTTGAAAAGTAATTTTTCTAGGAGAGAAACTGTGTTTAGGAAACCCTAGTATTTTTATCTTTAAAGTACAAATAATACCCAGGGACCTTTGAAGAAAAGGGATGATTTTCAAGAGTCATTAAAATTCAGATAATTAACCTTGTCTCAACAAACTGAATGCATTTTGATAAGTGATGATAAACTACTCCAGTAGAAAAGAAGATAGATTCCAATCATCAAAAACTCCCTCTATGAGAGCGGCTGTTCCCTCATGTCACATTTTTAGATACCTGCATAGAAGAAAATGTGTTGAAAGTTTATTGTGCATCAGAAGATTATCTTTGTACCTAAATAATAAGTGTATGACAAACACAGTATTTGTATCTATATTGAAAAAAGGCATTTATCAAAAGTGTAAAGCAGCCTGATAATGCATTGTGACCTCGTATTTGTATCTGATGTAACTTCAATCCTATGTTCCTGGGTCAGCTTCTAGGACACAAAAGCCCACATATGGAAAGAGAGTATGGAGTCCGGTATTCCAGCATGCTCCTTAATGTCAGTCTGAGTCACAGGACCTCAGAGGCCATTTAGATGCTTCCAGAGAGCATCTTAACAATTTTCAGGGCTTTGAAAACAGATCTGCATCTCTGAAGATGCTACATCATCAGTCCTAGTCCTGTGGGGAAACTCTGACTGCTCTTTAGGGTATTAGCAAGCAATAGGAACATTAAAAATAATTCGTTAAGAATTAGTGCATATTATAGGAAATTCACTGCAGGTTACAGAAATGTCAGTTTGCTCGAGGCTAACCTTTACTCTTCTGCTCTCAAGATTTTTAAATGTTGAGTTTTGAAAACTTTGAATGCATTAAGACATCCTAGTGAGAAAAGCAGCCACAGTTAAACAAGCAAAATCATTAGGTAGGAATAAGATGAATCAGCCTAGGAACTATCCGCTACTGTGTTGTTCATAAAAGACCTTAACTGCCTTAGGCTCAGCCTTCCTGTGAGCTAAAGCTCATCAAGTCTGAAACCTTCAGTGAATGTTAACCTTAGAATTTGAGACTTTTTTCTCAGCTGGCAGCAAATGGTAGCTTATATGGGGATTTTAGGTTAACATTGACATTACCCACATGCTTGGGGGTGATATATGGCAAAGTTGGTTCCTTTACTTTTGTGTCTCTTTTTTAAAAAATCAATTCATTCACTTATCTATTCATTCACTGATAATACCCTAAATGCCAGGCTATATGAAGCCACTAGGAATTCAGGAGTGACTAGCACATAGTCTCTGTCCTTAGTTTGCTAACAAAGTGAGGAAAATTGTCAAACACAAATAGTCACAACCCAATAAGGACACTTCCTGCAGGAGTTGACCACTCTGCAGCTGCCTCAGAACAGGATTTGGGAGAGGAGTAAAGAGTTAAGAAACCAGGAATCCTAACCCAAATTGAAACCTCACTAGAGTGATGGAGTTGAGAACCCAGACATTTTGATCCTGATTCCGAATCTTCTTATAAGCACTACTTGCCTCTCCTCTCAGAGTTTTAATGCCCAAAGCTATAAAACAAGGGAATCCGACTGGATTTCCCCAAAGGGCATGTCTACTTCCAACAATCTGTAACTATGAGTCCATAGATAAATAAGCAAAAACTGTCACATCAACAGGAAATACTGAAACTTGCATTTCAACTGCATCTGGGTTGCAGGTGCCCATTGATGCTCCTAGAGGGAGGTGTGAGCACGTTATGATGTGAGGACAACTTAAGGCATCCCTGTTCTTTTTTAAAGGACACACTGAGGCCGGCCACCACCCCCCCACCATTGTTGGGTCATGCACACAGCCTATTATCATGCAGAAACAGTCGTTTATTTCATGCTTCTTTGTCTTCTTTTTTTTTTCTCTCTCTCTCTCCCCTAGTGAAATCTCTCAGAGTGATTCCCTGGAAAAGATAGAAGCTAATGCCTTTGACAACCTCCTCAATTTGTCTGAAATGTAAGCATCAGCTAACAGATAGTTTATTGCTGTACACTATTACCCTCACTGGCTGGAGCCCACTCACTATTTGTATTCAAGCATCTATAGCTAGGAATCCAAGAGGAAAAGACTACAGCAATTACTAGGTCTGGGCAGGGACTAATTTCTGTCACTGCAGTGTCCTGCAGGTTGCCATGGTGACAACTGCTTCTCCCTGGGAGCTGTATAAACTCTGAAACATCACAACACAAAGTTGGAAATTAAAACTGACATTGTGGAGTCCTGCCAAGTAGCTCTCACCTTATGGAAAGGAGGATATGGAGTCCTTGAGGTGGTGGAATATTTAGAAAGGAGCTTAGAGATCAAGAGTTAGTTCACTGGGGACTATTTGGGCATATTCATTTATTTAGTAAATGGTTCTTGGAAACCTACCTTGTAAAAGTGTTTGACATGTGTATGTTGGATTTGTTGTTGTGATGTCTTTGAACTGATTCTTAATAATAATCCTTTCCAAATTATCATTTTCTTCCATTTTACAAAAAAAAGGGGGAATGGGAGAAGACTAGCTCGATTCAGTTTTCAGATGTCACACAGCAAGTTAGCGCCAGAATTAATAACACTAGAAATCAGGTCATGTGACTCCTAAACCAGGCTTCTTACTGCTACCTAGTCTGGCCCAAATCTGAACTTCTACAAGCTGCATCAGCAGAGGAGTTTCCAAAGTTAAGGAAGCAGAAAAGATATTAGCAACAAACATATTTTGAGCACTTGTGCTCAGCTTTATTTCCTCTAGGTTGTGTCATTTAATCCTTGCAGCTGCCCTGCAAAGTGGGGTACGTATCCCTTTTGTTCACAGGAAGGAATGGAGGCTCAGAAGGGTCGGTAACTTGACCAAAGTGGCACCTTCGACAATGCCAGGGCTGGGATTCAACCCCAGCCCATGTCTTCAAAGCTTGCGCATTTTCCACTGTACCACAAGGCCCCCCTATGAATGGTCCAATTAGCAATCATCTAAAGAGAATAATGAATTAATCAGTGCGTGGGTACACATGTCCAACTAAGGGTCAAATGATCCTGGAATACAGAGGAGGTAAAATTTACATCTCCCCCAAGAGACGGCAGTGTAGCCAGGGAAGTAAGACTAACTCACCAAACAGAGGGAAATCCAAAATAACAGGCATTTTTTACGTGCAAAAGGTATAGTCTGGACTTCTCTGTGAAGTAGAATTTCATGGTGGGAGCGGGGTAAGGGAAGGTCATTTCCCTTACATTGTTTCCATTACCAGTCCTACCTGGATCTGGAAATCTGAAAATCTGCAGTTTTAACAGACTTCCCAAGCAATGTTGAAGCATAGCAGCTTGAGATAAATGAAACTGCTCATGATGTAAAGCAGTTTTATTTAATAGATAAAGATATCTATCTTTATATAGATATAAAGTATCAATTTATTGATACAGAAAGAAAAATAAAGTGCTCTAAGGGAAAGAAGGCCCTAAGACTAGAATGTCAGCTCCCCACAAGCTCTCTTTGCCTTGTTTACAGCTGGATCTCCAGCACCTAGAATAATGCCTGGCACATGGAGGTACTCAATAAATGTTTGTTCAGTGAATGGATGGATGAGTGGTCAGATTCCAAAAGAGTCAAGAAATAGAAGTTCTTTCCATCCTACCCACCTAATGTCTTATATGGCCCAAGACTGCTTGACTTAGTTGTTGTTAAGTTAATTACAACAAAAAGTCACTCACCTCTAAAGAATCAAAGGGATGTAAAGGATAGAAATTAGCAGCATGGTGGGAAACTATAGTAAGGTGGAATACACACTAGACTCGGAGTCAGAGAAACTGTGTTCACCTCCAAGTTCTGCTACTTCTCAGTTCTGTGATTAGAGACCAATCATTCAACTTCCTGATTTCACCCACTATAGTAATCACTGTCAATACTGGAAGGCCTTACTGTGAACCAGACACACATATTTACTGCTCAAAACTCACTCTATGAGGAAATCAGGCTTTAAGTGATACATCCAAGGTCATACAATTAGTAAAACCAGCCTGTTAAACCAAGCTGACACCAGAGTCCATCCACCTAACCAAACACTAGATTTTCTCTACAGAATAAGAGTAATTATCATTTCCTTCAGCGGTTGGGTTGTTGCCTGGGTTTAAAAAGCCAGAGGCATTTACTGACCTTTTATTGAATCCATAGTAGAAAGAATTCAGTAAATGTAGCTGCTTTTCAAAGTCACTGGGGAACTAGGAAGAAAGGCAATAATGCCACTGCAGTACTGTGGCTGTACTTTTACATTTTGCCAAGCCCTGCCTTGTGTATTATCTCTACCTATTATGTTACTCACTCCCTACCAACCTGTGAGGCAGAGGAAGTGCTATTATTATTCTAATTTTACAGAAGGGAGCACTAGCTCAGGGACGTTAGAAGGCCTGGCATCATCATACAACCAATTATCTATAGAATGGATGTAAAAACCCCCAAATGCAAGCCCCTGGAATCAGCCCTGGGCTAGTCCAAAAGCTGAGTGCCCATCTGAATGACCGGTCAGTGTGACTGCCAGCCACTACGAAGATGACCAGTTTGCCTCCAAAAGCAAACAGCCAATTCGTTCATTTCTCTTGGGAGTGAAATCATCCATCACCCCCAGTGTGCTGGCTCCATGGTTGGGCAGGACCTAGCTGGTCAGGAGCCCTGGATGTTGGTTGTTACTCGGGGGCAGGAAAAAGCAGGGAGAATGGAACAGACTCCCAGCTCTGATGCTTACACTTATCTCAGCAAGAGGTTGAAAGCAGAACTTCCTGGCAGTAGCCAACTGTCTCTCATCATCCCATTGCTATCCCAAGGGTCTCAGGAGCACCCCTCAAGCACAAGAAAGTCACTTGATTTTGTTGATGCCACTTTCAGCCAGCATCCTCTAGTGACCATGGCCTTGTGCAGTCCAAATGAAGCACGTCTATTAAACTGCTGCCTGTTTTTCCATTTCTCTTTACAGACTGATCCAGAACACTAAAAACCTGGTGTACATTGAGGCTGGAGCATTTACAAATCTCCCTCAGTTAAAATACCTGTGAGGAATTTTCCTTTTTAAGCAATAGGGGCAGGGAATATGGGCATCTGATGAAAACTTAAACAATTAAAAGGTTGGGAAGAATTTTTAAACCACATACTTAGCATTATTTGCATGTCTGTCTTCAGCTTTCTGATTAAAAGCTAATCAGCATTTCCTATTAACCAGTATGCTGGGTGCTTTCGAATACATGTTAGTGGTTTCCAACATTTTCTTTGTCCCAAACATCCAAGAAGGATATCACCCCCTTGCAATGATTTTCAAAGTGATGTTGGGCATAGGGCAGGGAGGTCAGGACACTTTAACCAGGGTAAGTCGGAATCTCTAAGGTGAGGTGGTGATATAGACAGGGCATAGGTGAAAGTGGGAGAGGCAATTCTGATTTGACCCCCATCCATGGTTAAAAATTCCTGACCTCATTTCTCTCATGTGTTCATTCATTCACTCAGTGAATTTTAAAGTATTGCCTTGAGGTAGGCCTTGTGCCATATAAACCAAATCATTATTTTCTATTTCCCATTAAACCTTATTAAGTCCACTAGTTAGCATTATAAGTCGAGTACCACTGTAGCCTAGCAGATTCATCACCTTGCCAGCAAAACCAGAATTCCTGTAACGTGATACAAATCTATAAATTAGTCACCCTGCATCTTCTCACATATCAAGTAATCATTTATTCACAGAGGAAAAAAAATGAACATTTAACCCTCTGATACTGATGTCCATTCTCTCTTCTTTCTGATGAAAAACATAAGAAAATCCCAGAACCAAATTTAACCACTGCAGCCCCTTGTTATCTAAGAATCATTGCTTTTATTAAATAGCATCTTCACCCCTAAAATACAATATTCCCCCAACCCCAGTACACACTGCAGTCCAAGCCCACACTGCCTTCACCAGTCACAGAGAGAACAAGGATTCCATGTGATCTGGGGTAACAGGTAAGGAGGAGAAGCAGAGAGAGCCAAAAGAGAAACCTGGATTCCCCAGAGTGCCGGGCAGTTCAGTTCAGCTGTCCACAGTCCATGACTGGTGAATTTAAAACTCGGCTGGGAAGATCCAGATGCTGGACTCCTCTCGAGGAGTCCTATTCTTGTGTAATAAAATATCCTTCAATTTAACCTATCACTGAAGTCTCACTGCTCTTTGAAGGCTAAGTAAAAGATGGGAGGAAAAGAAGAGCCTTGAGTAGCTCCATAACCAAAAGAATGTTCCATGCTCAGTGAGATACAGGGAAGAACTCCCTGAATTGTAAGGCAGCTAAATAAAGGGAGATTTTTAATAATGAGATATGATTTCTCACATGGAGATTAATCTTCCTGAAGTGTTTGAGTTAAAACCTGTCCTAAAGTAGAGAGATGCTTTCTAGAACCATTAAGAGCACAGAATACACTAATTAGCAAAAGGAAATGGAATGCAATACAATAGGAAAATGCAACTGATGCAACAGAACAAGACAGGCTGGAAATACAAATGTAAATGAAAAAGACCGAAGAGTTTGGTCCCATCCCCTAGATCTCTAAAAGGAGCAACTTCCCCCCATAGCGTTAGGGGCTTTTAAATTCTGATCTTCAACAGCCAGAAGTGTTACTGATAAAGCCAAACTCCACATTTTTAAATCTAATGTGAAAATAGTTATCTGCACAGTGCCTTTCTATTGTTTTTATCTCTATTCCTTAGTAACAATCCCCTATACTCACTCTGCCCACATTCCCATCCTGCCCCAAATCACAGAAGCATCTGTAACACAGGCATCCGCAAGCTTCCAGATGTTACAAAGATCTTCTCCTCTGAATTTAATTTCATTCTGTAAGTACCAGGCTGATTGCTATGCATAACACTGTCCTATTTGCAGCTGAAATTTGGAAAGTAAATATTTCTCATTTCATTCCTCAAGGGAAATTTGTGATAACTTACACATAACCACCGTACCAGGAAACGCTTTTCAAGGGATGAATAACGAATCCATAACGCTGTAAGTAAATGTGCAGATTCAGGCTGTGCCATACATCTCCTACTATTCCCACTTCTAGCTTGAGGTGGGCTCTTTCTTGTCTTTCATCATGTTCCTAACTCGCTGCTGACATTCTTTCTGACCTAAAATGCCAAGGGTGAGAGGAGTCGTGTGGGATGGCAGCTAGGTCATATGTTCATATGACAACCAACCAACCCATTAAGTTCAAAATTAATGAAATGGGCCCTGAGGATTTACAGTGACTGAATTTCCAACTGATGAAATTGTTCACTACATCGATGGACTGCTTTGAAGCTAAGAAGAGACAGCCTGGAGGGGAGTGATTGCCCTGGTAAAAAGAGAGCACAGAAATTTCAAGTTTCAACTGAGAAGAGTTTGGAAGGATATTCTTCAAGTAGGTAGAGTAGCTGATCAAAGGACCCTGCTCTTTCTCTCTCTCTCTCAGTCATTTTTCACCTTCTCCTTGGAACCTGCTTACTTTGTTTCTGAAGGAACACCAACTATGTCCATTCCCTACATCCTTTCATACTTGAAAATAATGTCTTCTCATCTGGTAGTCACTCATCAGGTTACCAGACTCACAAGCCTATCCCTTCCACGCTCTTTCCTAAGGCCTCGCTACTAAACATATGGCCCATGGACAAGCATCTCTAGCATCTTCTGAGAGCTGGTAAGAAACGCAGATTCTCAGGCTCATCCCAGACCTACTGACTCAGAATCTGCATTTTAATAAGATTCGAAGTGATTCACATCACATTAAAGTTCAAGGGGCATCATGCTAAGATAACCCAACTTATTCTCTTCACTGTACACCTGCCTGACTTCCTTCCCGTTAGATTCCTGCCTCTTCACATGGGCCACCTTCCTTTGCTCCACTATTCAGAGGCAGAATCCTGGGCACCATGTTTCATTTATATCCAAAGCCCAGTGACCCATGTTCAATCCTGCTCCCACATCCACATCCTCTCATTCATTCTGCTTTGGTTACATTCCATGGCAGGATCGTGATAAGACAATCAATGACCTTAAATGTCCTTAAAGAAAGAGAGGGCATGTATTGATGACCCAGAAATGAGGAGCTAGCTGTGAAACAAGAGAAGAGACCATCTCAGAGGATTGTCTTTTATACAATGGATTCTAGAAATTGGTATCAATGGTGCACTGCATTTGATTAGTAATTTTACTGTGTGTAAGTATAATTCAACATATACAGTTATCATGTTACAAAGCTGTGGCCAATACAGCCTGGACTCAAGAGTGTTGCAATCAAAAGAATACAGAGCAGCAACCAAAAATAGTTTCAAAATAACTCAAATTCTTACCTTGCATCTCTTACACATCAGAAAGGAGACTAGATCCTAGAAAAACTTCTCTACGGTCTTTCTACTCCTCCACTTCCCTCAGGTGCTGTAGCTCTTCTAGCTGTTTATAAAGCCTTTCTGACTCACCATCACCTATGGATCAGGAACTACTCATTCATCACGTCCCCTGTCAGAAACAGGGCATTTACAGAGCACTGAGTGGGGAGGTACTGCACGCCTTAGGATTTAGGGTCTTTCTATGTCTTTACCGAGGACACAAAAGACGTATAAGATCCGTGCCTTTGGGAAGCTCACAATCTCAATGGGAGAAAACATGAACGAATAATACAAGCTAGTAGATATTTACTGTGAGTGTGTGATACACAGAAATGAGAAGTCTTGGAGAACTTCTCTTGGGCTGTAGAAGTCAGGCTGCAGACCTGAGTGAGACCTTGCAGAATCAGTAACAATTGTATGAGTAAATATGATAAAAGTAGCTAATATTTACATAGCACTTATCAAGGGCCTACACTGTTTTAAAGTACTTTTTTAAAAACTCATTTAAATCTTGCAACCCTGTGAGTAGGGACTATCCACCCATGTTTAGATGAGGAAACCAAGACACTGAGAAGTTAAGTAATTCACCCAGGTCAAGCTTTAGTCTCAGAGAGTCTTGGCTCCAGAGTCATGGTCTTAACCATTATGTGGTGCCATATACTGAGAAAAAGGGGGTGAACATTCCAAGTGAACATGAGCAAAGGCATGGCAGTCGGAAGGAGGAAAACAGGATGAGGCATATTCATTGGCAGTAAACATCCTGCTTAAGAGATGGAAAATACATTTAGATAAATGGCGGGGGTGGAGGAAACACTGGATTGCAGAGGGTTTTGAATGCAGGGTTAAGGGGCTAACAGCTTAGAAATAACCCTGAAAAAAAAAGTATTAGGAAGAAACCACTCAGTAGAATAGCTTTTATTCAAAGATCACAAATATCCAAGACTTCCTTTGATTTTGACCTAAATCTAAAAGTAATCAGGAAAACAGTAAGTACTCCTCCCAGATTCAAGCACAGCCATGGGAGAGGAGTGCAAAGAGAATGGAAGGAAGAGCAGAAGATGTGGAAGAAGACCAATAAGGAAATGAATGTTGAGATAACCCATAGGGGTCTTTGAGTTCACACGATGGGGCTGCCCCACCAAACCCAAGGGGAAACCAACGATTTCTTCTCACACATCACATTTCAGCATCTTGTACACAAGAGCTGCACAGTGTTTTTATTAGGGGCCATTAACTTATTTCAGTTATGATTTTAAGAAGAATAGTGCCTACCAGCAGGGCGTAATTGCCCCACTTCTGAAGTTAATGAGGACTGCAGCTCCATCTCTCCCAGGGAGCCCGGGAGGGCACTGTGCCTCCATCTCCCTCTTCACTCTTGGCCCTTCATCTGGAAGGGAGTGATTAGTCATTTGTTTGGCACTTATTCTCAGCTGAATGGGCCTTTCTGTACATGAAGGATCATGTGGAGCACCCCGCTGGAAAAGGGTGTTACATTCAAAGAGGAAAACCTTATTTCCTCAGCTATAAAGTTCAACTCTCTAATCAGAAAATAATGAAGGCAAGCCTTCTCTTCTCATTATTAGTAGTAGCTGAGATTTCACTTTTTATGGAAGCTTTCCTGCCCTCCCCCCGCCCAGAACTTTACCAACTGTGAGCTCTTTTAATGAAAACAAAACACTTCACTTGATGCTGGAGAAGCTCAGTGGGGCTAATGCTAAAACTATGCATTATGCTCTTATGTCCCTTTAAAGCCATTTGGCTTTTCATTAAATCTCCTCAAGAGGCTACCTTGAAATGCCCCCTACCCTGAATGAGCAGGATTTGGCTGCGCCACCTTTACAATATTCTAAATGACTTGTCACACCAGGCTCAAAAAAGGAGTCAACCTTGATTCACGTGTGAACTCCTCCCAGAGAAGGAAAGGTCATGGCAATCAGTTCTCTAAGACCCTTCAGAGAAGGGTGGCCCGGCAAAGGAGGACAAGATTCCTAGCTGCACCCGTGATGAGCCACAGTGGGGAGACTGCTGGGCACTGAAGTAGAAAGCCTGGGTATTAGTCCTGGTTCTAAGTCCACCCAGCTTTAGCCAAGTCACAGACCCACAACAAACTTTCCAATGGGACTATTAATACCTCCTTGTGCAAATTCAATTCAGTCCTATTGTGTCAACCACACTGTACCACCACTTAAAAGCTCATATTTAGCAAGCTGATTATTTCAGACCATCATGAAAACGTGTCTCATCATCTCTTTTTAAATGCTTTTTTTTATTTTGAAAAATTTAACTGACAAATAGAATCACTTTTCATTTGTCTTTCCACTGACAAATGGAAAGAATAGCACTATGAACACCCCTATACATCTTACCTAGTTTCACCTACTATTACCATCTTGCTACATCCACTCCATCTCTATATATGTAAATATATACAACACATTTCCCTTTTGCCAAACCATCCAAAAGAAGTTTATAGACATTATACTTCCTACCCAAATACTTCAGCATGTATCTCTATAAACAGAAACTTTCTCTGGAACTACACCATTACACCTAAGAAAATCAACATGGATTTAATGACATCATCCAACTTACAGTCTATGTTCAAATGAAAATGTCTTTGACAGATTTTTTTAAAACTCAGAATTCAAACATTATCCATAGCATTTTTGCTGTTATGTTCCTTAGTCCTCCCAACCCCACCCCCTGAGAACTGCCCTCCTGTCTTCCTCTGCTCTGCAAAGCACTAATCCCCTTGAGGGCTTAGGCCAGTTGTCTGGACTCATCCAACTATACTGTCCTGATTAGATGTTAAATGTCTCCCTCTGGATCAGACCAGGAGGTACATCATGTCATGCTGTGCCACCCCTTGGCCATTTGGTTACAGAGGTACTGCCAGACCTCTTCATCATAAGGGCATGTTTCTCCCTTTGTCATAATTCAGTAAACCATCATGGGATAC
The DNA here is from genome assembly GCF_054371585.1 of Giraffa tippelskirchi. Taxonomy (NCBI): domain Eukaryota; kingdom Metazoa; phylum Chordata; class Mammalia; order Artiodactyla; family Giraffidae; genus Giraffa; species Giraffa tippelskirchi. The sequence continues at coordinate 71,410,299 of NC_137278.1, forward strand.
TTTGAGTTCATGTGACTACCCATTGGCCGACAACCTTTCACCCAACAGTTTCAGCATTCATTCATTATTCAGTTATTATAGAGAGCTATAAAATGGTAATTTTAGTATCACTCCTCTACACTTATCAGCCAGCACTCTTCTGTATAAAAAAGGTTTCTTTTTTCCTTCATTCTCCTCTCTTTCTCTCTCTAAGTATCACTATGAAATATGGATTTTTCAAAAATGTTATTCAATGTATTATTCTCCATTGCTATCATTATTATTTTGCATGCATGTCACCTTTTTATTGTTGCATATGGTAAGCTGACACGAACTTGGCCATGGTGGAGGGAAACATAAAAAGTCAGTATTGCTGAAAAGCAAGAGGTGTGCTCATATCAGAGAGAGGAATTCCTTGCTATAGAGAATGTGAGCCCCACAAATATGGAGGAGTTCTGATGAACATCCAAAACTAGGGTCATGGCAGCATCTAGCAGTGACCAGAGACAGTTATCCACACAACCACTGCCAGGGCACCCACTGAAGAAGTGTCTTCATGCATGAAGAAGTATTCAGATATAAAAGGATTTCAGCAAAGTATTGTAAGAAAAAAGTGGTGATTTTAGGATCCCTTTTCTTTAGGATGGTGTTTGCATGGTCATCTGATAAAAATTTGCTTATAGATATACTACCACAGGGCAGATTTTCTAGAAGGGTATGTTACTGATTCCACAAGGTCTGAGTCCACCATGCAGCCTCTCTGACTTCTCTAACCCCAGAGGACTTGTCCAAGACTTCTCATTTCTGTGCACCACACATGCTCACAGGGAATGTCTCCCAGCTTGTATTATTCTTTCATTAATTCATGTTTTCACTCATTGAGATTATGATCCTCTCAAGGACATGGATGGAGGAGGAAATAGCAACCCACTCCAGTATTCTTGCCTGGGAAATTCCATGCACAGAGGAGCCTGGCAGGCTACAGTCTATGGGATTGCCAAGAGTCAGACACGACTGAGTGACTAATCATGCAAGCACATGGATCTTATATATCTTGTGTCCTCAATAAAGACATGGGAGGACCCCAGATCCTAAGGCATGTGATACTTCCCCATTCAGTGGGGGCACTCTTTGAGACCCTGAAACTAAGCCTTCTTCTTTGAAATCATTCAAAAACAAGTTGGCTACATGATCTGAGTGGGAACTATGGCAGAAGGTCTGAGACTGCTACTATAACCCCAGAAATACTTTAAAAGCCCCAGGAATAGTTGGGGTTTGCTATAAGGCAGCATTCAGAATTAGAGTGTCATCTGTGATGAAGTTCTAAAGCCCGAATCTTATTTTGAATAAAAAGGTGCCACTTCTCTGAGTCACAATTTCTGACATTTGAATAGAGAACCTAGACAATGCTTTAAAGTAAGGTGCAGTTATTGTAATAGATGAGAGAGAAAAATTCATTTCTATGCCTGTGACAGCATCCTCAAGGCAAAGGAAGCCCTCCTCATTTAATTCTGACACCATGATGTTTTGGAGAAAAGCGATCTGAAGTGACTCTCCAGATGTTTTAAGGGGCATTTAAAACATTCTGCAGGCTGACAGCATGAGGTTTCCCACTAACATCTGTAATTTCTCCACACATTTAATCAAAACAAGGCAGCACATTCTATTGTCTGCAAATGTTAAGAACAGAGCTGAAGAGCAGCAGCTGAAAAGGAAATAGTGATCCAGATTCTTTGGGAAGTTGGAAGAAGCAGAACCCAGAGTATAAAAAAAAATTTTTTTTTAAGACAGGAAAAATGTCCAAATACAAAAATGCGATGATGCTAACATAGACCAGAGGTGGTTGGGGGCCCCCAGGGAGTGAGTACATTTGGACCAGCCCAGGCCACTGAGCTGACCTGCTCCATCCAGGAGAAGAAAGGCCCCCACCTCAGTAGAGGAGAATGACAGTTCAATTTAACAGGTCACTGCATTTCAGGACAGGCTGTTCAGAGCATGGAAAGGGACATCTTTCCCTCTGTTCTGCCAGAGACCTGGAAGCCACTGTTAAATATGATAATAATAATAATCATAGGAGCAACACACTAAGCATTTTCTTTGTTCCAGAACCTAGTTCTAAGCACTTAATGTATGTATACTGTTTGAATCTATACAACAGTCTTTAGAGGTCAAGACTATTATTATCATCCCTATTTTCAGATCAGGAAGTTGAGACACAGAGAGGTTAAGTAACTTGCCTAAAGCAACTCAGTTCATAAGTAGTAGAGCTAGGATTCGAGCCCAGGTAAGGCTTGGGTTCAGGGCTTGCAGACTTACCTGCAAGGCTGCGCTTAGAGGAATGGCACTGTAAGTCCCACAAAAAAGTCAACTGGAAGATCCTAAGATGTATCAAAAGTAGAATCAGGGTATCACATAACAGTGGTGAGGACTGGGCATTCAGACAAGCGCTTGCAGCTTTGCTTCGCAAGAAGCAGAGTAGGGACTACCTTTCCTACACATGGAGCTCCACCACTAAGAAGGCAGAGAATGCAGTAAGGGGACCAGACTCTGGACTCAGTGCTGTCCAATAGACCATCTGATTTGCACCATGAAAACAATGAGAGCTGCAGCATCCTATTACATACCCTAGGGCAAGAGGTCGCAAAGTGGCATGCCCAAAGCTCACTGGGAGAGCTTGCTATGAAAGCGTCTTTGCAGACTTCTCTGGTGGCACAGTGGTTAAGAATTCGCCTGCCAATGCTGGAGACATGGGTTCAATCCCTGACCTGGGAAGATCCCACATGCGGCGAAACAACTAATTCTGTGTGCCATAACTATTAAGCCTGTCCTCTAGAGCCCAGGAGCCAAAACTACTGAAGCCCGCATGCCTGTGCTCCACAACAAGAGAAGCCACTGCGATGGGAAGCCCATGCACCACAACCAGAGAGTAGCTCCCACTTACTGCAACTAGAGGAAGCCTGTGCACAGGAATGAAGACCCAGTGCAACCAAAAAATTAATTACTTGTTAAAAAGGAAAGTAACTTATGACAAAATAATATGCATTTCCAAAAAATGTGCATGTTACTGGCTACCACATCCAGGTTCTGACTCTAGGTCTGCAGGGCCCCTCGTCAGTAGGTCTGAGTCTGCATTTCTGGCCAGCAACTCCAGATGATGCTGATTCAGTGGATGGAGGAGACTGATTTGACAAATAGTAGACTAGACTCTAAAAGATCCAATTTCAAAAGTTCAGAGAAGAGACAGGTATGATTTCTGCATCTAAAAGAAATTATTATAAAGGCATTCAGCTCTCAAGATGACAAGCGGCTGACAAAGAACAATATTCTAAGTGTAAAATAAAAAGAGAATTCTAGTGGGATTGTGTGGAGGAGGTAAGAAGGTTGTGTGTAATTGCACAAGATAACAGACATAATCCAAATATCAATCCCCTCAGATTCTACAATATAAATGGTGAAGGAAAACTATTGAAAAATGGCATCCAATAATCCATTACCGAATACAGTTAAGAGCTCCTATGTGAAACTGTAAACACAGGAGAATGCTCATGAGAGCGGAGGGAGCCAGACAAGGCTCTTTCTCCCGTGGAAGGGCAAGGCTACCGCTGCCGCCAGCCTGTTGACTGAGCTCCTGTTAGATAATAGCATTATGAGAGATCTGGGGGGTTTACAAAGTGAATTAAATACAATCCCCTGCAATCTCTGAACTCATTATTTTGTAATCTCTATATTTTCTGAATTTCAGTCTTTAAATACCATGCTTCAACACTGAGTCCCACCTATATTTACTCACATGCTGGTTCGTCTCAGCTGTGTTGATGGAAAGGAAGGGACCCTCCCCACCCCTCCACACACACTATATACATACATATTACACACAGACAGATACAATGAAATGAAATCCTGTGCTAGTTTTATTTAACAAAGGCTAGAGAAATCTTGCAGACAGCAGCCACCTGAGGAGTAGGTGGAGACTGTTTGTCATGTCACCCCTTCCAGCCTGTCCCTGACACAGCCCATACAGCTGCCAGCAACACTGAAAAGCAAAGTGAGCATCTTGCCAGATGCAGAAGCTTGATTTTATGTCACACCACAGCCCTTTCTTACTTGAATCTTAAGTCATTGTTTATGGAGAACATACACAAACATTTCCATTTGAGACTGTGGCTTTCAAACTTGCTTGGCTATGGTTTACACTAAGAAATTCATCTTACACATTACCATTTGTCCATTCAATTCATGTAACATATATTCACTGCAATCCTCCCAGGTGCCAGGCACTGTTCTACATACAGGTAATCCTGCAATGAACAGAATAATTTGAATTCTTGTTCTCATAAAGGTTACACTCTGCTGGGAGAGGTAGACAACAATATAATCATGGGTCAGATGCTGATAAAGTAAATCAGAGAAGGGAGAGGGAGAATGCTGGAATGCTGGGGAAGGGCAAGGTGGTAAACAGGGCAGTCAGAAAAGGCCACACCAAGAACATAACATTAAACATAGTTCAATAGAAGGAGGAAGAGGGGCCATGTGGATATTTCAGGGAAGAAAAGGCACATCAACCAGAAAAACTGATGTGCTAGAAGTAGCCCCAGTCAACGTGTGTTCTGGTCTCATTTCCACCAACTGTGGACTTTAGACAGGCCACTTTCTTCTCTGAGCCTCATTCCTTCTTTGTAAAGTAAAAGGATGCTCCTTGCTCCTCTCCAAGCTCTTTTCTGGCTCTAACATTTCCCAGCATCTGTGTTCTAAGGAGTCTTAAGTCTTGCTCTGGGCAGACTAATATATATGTATGTATACATATACTTTCACGTACATAACATAAACAATGATGGCACAAAACATCATAAACAGTACTACCCTGATTACATGCAACATACTCTAATATTTTCTGGTTTGTTCGATTTCATTTTGTTAAATGCTGATTGCACCCAACTAAATCGATTCCACTATCCAAGGGGTCTTATATAACTATTCACAGACACTGAAATCTTGGTTGTGGAACAAAATATGCCATCACTAACACCACAGACTCATCTAAGAAAAAGAAACGGTAACTCAGTACTGGAGCCTTCTTCTGCCCTCAGCTTTCAGTGATCCGGAAAGCGCATACCCCCACACTGGCCGGGACGACCAGAGATAAGACTTAAGTGTTGGATGGCTCAAGCCTCCAGTTCCACTTCTGCCACTGTTTTCTCTGACCTTAAGCAAGCTACACAGCAACATGAAGGCTTAGGTTTCTGATCAGAATAGTGGGAATGATGATGAGGGTTAAATCATAAAATATATGCAGAATTTTTTGCATATATTTTATTAAGAGAATTTTTTACATATATTTTATTAAGTGTTTATTAAGTGCCAGATATTGATCAGCATAATGATCAATATCTGGCACTTAATAAACATTTAACAAATTAGTAGTGGTCCTGGTGGTGGAGGTGGAAGTAAACTAGAGCAAGGAAACAGTCTTAAACTCAGTAGGCCCTGAGGATCTAAAGTGTTAGAAAAACTGAGCTAGATATTGTAAATGCCAGTAATTATCTTAGTAATAAACGTCACAGAAAGAAGAATGTGTGATTACAAACTGTGTTTCTTTCGTTTCTAAAATCTCTCTCCTCCCTCTTCAGAAAACTATATGGAAATGGATTTGAAGAAATACAAAGTCATGCATTCAACGGGACCACGCTGATTTCCCTGTAAGTGTGCGCTTGTTTCCCCAGCTCATGAATAAAAATGAAATATTACTCTGGCTACCAGATCACATTCAATCTCCAGCAACTAACTCAGGACAAAAATAAACTTTCAAGTGGCTGGTCCTCAGTGTAGCACGCGTGTTACTAGGCAACTGGCTGACTGGAAACCCCAGAGCACCCTGATATCAAAAACAGATGCAGCTTGGATACATTGAAGTTGACAGTTTGCTGAAATATTCAACACCCTGCTTTAGGCTCCTCCATCTCACAGCCCCCTTCTCTAGCCCCCTCACTTGGGTTGATGGTGTGTTAGAGGCAGCACGATTTCAGTGAAGAAATTCTTCCTCCTGGCCCCACTGCAGAGATGTTGGATAAGGCCATTTACCAGCCTAATCAGCCTCCACAGACCCACACAGAATCCCATCTCCCTACTGCAGGGGCTGGGGGCAGGGGTGGGTAAGGAGCTCATTTTCCACAAGGTGAGGGAGCCCTGCATTTTCACCACACCCTACCCTGGTCCCCAGTGTGAACAGCCTTCAACTCTAGAGAAGCATCTCCGTTGCTTCCTTCATTGTCCTCAGCCTCTCTTTCTTTCTGTGGCCCCTTTCCTAAAAAAAGTGGCTCATTCACAAAGCTTGCGGGGTGGGGGGCTGGGGGGCGGAGGGGGGAAGGGGTGCACTGCTTGAATCATAACAGGTACCGAGTAAGATGACCATCACCCTATAGCTGTCAAGAGTAAAACCTAACAACACGTGAAAGGCGCAACTGAAGCCAAAGTTGAGGAAAGCAAACAGATGAAAAGGCTTTCATCATTAATAAGTCATATGTATAAACTGGGGTTCCCCTGGTGGCTGAGATGGTAAAGAATCTGCCTGCAATGTGGGAGACCCAGGTTCAATCCCTGGGTTGGGAAGATCCCTGGGGGATGGAATGGCATCCACTCCAGTATTCTTGCCTGGAGAATCCCATGGACCTAGAAGCCTGGCGGGCTACAGTCCATGGGCTCGCAAAGAGTCAGACACAACTGAGGGACTAACACTTTCACTTTTCATGTATAAACCATGGTCTTCACCAGTGCTTCTCCAACTTTAACAAACATAAGAATAACACGGAGATTGTTAACACACAGATCCCAGGCCCCACCCCCAGACATTTTAATTCAGTAGGTCTAGGGTGGGGCCTGAAAATCCGAAATTTTAACAAGCTCCCTGGAGATGCTAACGCTGCCAGTCTGAAGTTGAGTAGCATAAGTCTATATATAGTATATGGAGAAGGCAATGGCAACCCACTCCAGTACTCTTGCCTGGAAAATCCCATGGACAGAGGAGCCTGGTAGGCTGCAGTCCATGGGGTCGCGAAGAGTTGGACGCAACTGAGCGACTTCACTTTCACTTTTCACTTTCATGCATTGGAGAAGGAAATGGCAACCCACTCCAGTGTTGTTGCCTGGAGAATCCCAGGGATGGCAGAGCCTGGTGGGCTGCCGTCTATGGGGTCGCACAGAGTCGGACACGACTGAAGCGACTTAGCAGCAGCAGCAGTATACTATATACTTTAATAATAAATATTAACTAAAGACCCTATTATATTGATACCATGTTATGTAGCTTGGTGGCTAAGAAAACAGATCTAAAAGTCACTAACTGGGACTGAAACTCCAATTCCATCATTTATCACCTTGATCTTGAGCAAGTTTCTTAACCACTCTAAACCATAGTGTTTTTATCCATAAAATAGAGCTGCTAATAGGTTTGTGTGGAAGATACCCCACCAAAATGAAAAGTTCTGTGTTGTATCCTCAGTACTTAGCACAGTGCCTAGCACAGAGTAGGTGCTCACTTATTATTTGTCACATTACATAGTTAATTAATTATGAATGAATGATACTAAATATGATTATGTTTTCATGCACTTAACACAGATCTGGCACACTCTAAGTGCTCAAGAAATGGCACCTTTTTAAAAAGTTGTCCTTCCTATCATGGAGTAGATTTTCCCTCATTTTCCTGTGGACTTGAATTCAATGTAGGTTTCACTCTGGCCAATTGAATCTGTTTCTGCTGAATTAAAATCAGAGGCCTATCCTCTCCGGGCACAGCAATCCCAGATGCTTTATACTGGTACTGACAAGTATTTGCCAGGCATCAGCTGTATTTGAAGGAAGCTGCTATATTTTGAGATGAAACGAAGATGACTAAGCCCTAGTGTTTGCCCTGCAGGAGTTTACAGCCTAGGAAGAAACACTCCTAAATGGTATGTAAACTGTACACTAAGTAGTTACTAAAACAGAAGGCAAAGTATGGCGCCTGGCCGGAGAGAGGTTAAGTCCCCTGGGATTTCAGGGGCAGAAGAGAAGGCAATCAGATAAAGCCTCATGAGAGACACAGACCTTGAGCTGGGCTTAATTTGGACAAGCAGAGATGGAAGGAAAATGCACTATGTTCAGAGGACAAGAACAGCCCAGAGGAAGGTGCTTGGGATGTGCTCATAGCCCAGAAAATAGTAGCATTTAAAAAGTCCTAGATATGGATCAAGGACAAAGCAGGAAGGACCTTCGATGCTGGGGTAAAGAATTTGGACTCTCTGGTGTAGAAAACAAGCCTTTTAAAGTCCTGGGGTAGAAAGTATGAGAGGGCTGCTCAGGGCAGGTTGGTGACTGGGTTAGCAGGAAGGGCAGAGGGTTGGCAGGAGCAGACCAGGGCAGACACAGAAGTCAGAAGTACCTGAGGAGAGGGGATACGTGAAGTCCTTTGTGGCCCAGGTCACCTGCACAAGGAGGAAAAATAAGAGGACTGAATATAAAATTAAGGGAAAACAATAGATGAGGAAAAGAAGCCAGGGCAAAGTCAGAGGTGAGACAGTAACCAGCAGGGTACAGCTTTGGGAGGTGAGGGAAACCAGGGCATAAGGAGGGAGGTCCTGGGCAACCCCTTTAGAGGCACTGAAACAGGTGTGGACTTAAAAAGCTCCCAAAGTTCCATTAGTATGAATGCCCCATACCTCATAGTTTCAAGAAAGAGGAAACCAAGATCACAAATCAGTTTGCCAAGAACACAAACCTATTGCATTCATTTATTCATTCAACACATCACGTCTATTGAGCATCACCAATATACGAGGCATGGTGTTAAGGGCTGGGTCTGCAGCAGTACAGTGGAAACAGTCCCTGCCCTCATGAAGTTTCTAGCAGAGGAAATGGACCAAAAGGCAAAAAATAAATGAACTCATTGTAGGCAGTGATAAATACCATGAAGGAAATAACTCATTACTGAAATCTGAGAGACCACAGCAAGGAGACTGACTCTAGGTTAGGTGCTCAGGGACAGCCCTCACCAAGGAAATAATATTTAGGCTGAGTGTTAAGGATGACAAGGGGTCAGCACTGGCAATCATGAGAGGAAGCACATTACAGAAAGAGGGAGCAGCATTACAAAGGGCCTGAGTTGAGCAAGAAAAGAAGTTGATAAGCTCCAAGAATTGGGAGGAGGCTGGTGTGACTGAAGGGCCATCAGCAAGAGGGACACTGGATGAGATAATCATGGAGATGTCTCAGGAGCAAGGCATCAGGACTGAGGGGCCATGGGAAGGAGTCTGAATTGTCTTCTGAGGGGAAGGAGACCCACTGAAGGGTTTGAGCAGGGCAGAGGGAGTAGTTTTCAAAAGAATTGGGCAAAATTATCCAACTATACAATCCAGCCCCATTTCTGACACCTTCCTCGTGTAGAGGCCTGTCCAGAGCTGTCCAGAACAATGACACCAGAGTACTACAAAGTCCTCAAATAAGCTGCTTACTAAGGCAGATATGGCAGAGGGGAGCAACCTCAGAAGGCTACCCTCAGATACCTCCAGGGGTCCCAAAGTCCCTCCCTACCATTCCCTGAGCACCCCATTAGGGAAGCCTTGGCTGGAATTTGGGGGTTCTCCCACTGTACCTCAAAAGGTCATCCTGCCTGCCTGTGTCTCTCATGCCTAGACGGCCATGCCACTCAGGAGAGTTCCCAAAGGGACCTCCAGGAAAACGTGGTAGATAAATTTGATTTCTTTTTGGCCGAGTTACATAATGTAGAGTTATCATTATACAGAAAGATCCGAGTTTTAATAAAACATGCGAAAAGCTGTCATAAAATTTGAACAATTAATTTGACCTGGCTGACACGAGGATTATTTGCTCACAGAGCCTGGTTTCAATGATTTATGACCACAACTGAACATAATTAAAACAAACCAAATCAGGAAGAAGAGCCAGGGAGGTTTGGGAAGGAAATTTTCTTTTGATTTAGATTTTAAATAGCAATTGACTCTGACAACCTCATCGCTTTGAAAGTGGAAATATACCCAGGGGATGGGACGATGTGAGACGGACGGGTGCATTGTGATGAAAGGGCTGAGGCTCCCCAAGGAAAATGCTTAGTAGAAGCATATGGAAAACAGCCACCAATGGGTGAAATGCAGGGGCTTTTGCAGTTTTTAAATGGCAAGGGTGATGTGGAATCTTGCAGAAAGATGATAAAGAAGATGTAAAGCTATGAGATGAGCTGCCTAATTACAAAGGATCCTGCAAGGGAGGGGCAGTAGGTGTTGGTATATTTCTTTCACCACTGTAACAGTGCTACTAGAAGAATCATGTCCCGTGTTCAAAATCATCATGCCAAAAATGAATGTACACTGTGCCCATTGTCCAGGGTTTTCCAGAAAGTTCTTTGAAATACTACCCTTCTCTTATAGGAAGAAAGTGATCAAAAGTAAGCTGGCAAGTCTGAGCCCAGGGACTCCTTTCCAGCTCCCTTGTCCATCCAGAGGGGCCTGTGCTTGGAGATACAACCGTCAGGACCCAGATGGGAGCTGCTCAGTGGGGCCAGGACAAGTTTGTCCTGAGAAGTTTACTCTAAGCTGTGGGATTCTGCAGGCAAGAATATTGGAGTGGGTAGCTGTTCTCCAGGGGATCTTCCTTGACCTAGGGATCGAACTCGGGTCTCCTGCATTACAGGCAGATTCTTTACCATCTGAGCCACCAGGGGAGCCCTAAAAGGAACAGAAGCCCTCAGGTGGCTACTCCCATTGCAGCTTTTGGGTTCCTTAAGAGCAGTAGCCTTCGACGCTTTTCTTTCCTACAACACACATACCTAGTGATGATCAGACACATAGCCCAGACTGGTGTAGGAGCAATTTTCTATACAGGCTGTTCTTCTTCCCCTTTGTCACCCTCCAAAAAATGCACATGCATGCATGCTCAGTCACTTCAGTCATATCTGACTCTGTGTGACACTGGACTGTAGCCCGCCAGGCTCCTCTGTCCATGGGATTCTCCAGGCAAGAATACTGGAGTGGGATACCATGCCCTCGTCCAGGGGATCTTCCTGACCCAGGGATCGAACCCCAGTCACTTATGGCTCCTGAATTGGCAGCCAGGTTCTTTACCACTAGCGCCACCTGGGAAGCCCAAGGAGAAATGCACACCTGAAAGAAAAAGAGTCCAATTAACATGATGAGAGGGGGTAGCTTTGAATGGATGCTACTTTTCTTTTAAGGTTTACAAACCAGTATATTACTATTAACAAACACCGAGCTCTCCAAGGTCACGATGGCTGAGAGCCTGGTACAGAGCGCGCTGCACCTGTACCCTTCAGCCTTGGACACTGGAGCAGCATTTCTGCCCTGCCCAGCTGCCTGGAGTAAACGTGCACAGCTCCAGGGTGGCAGTGGGAGTGCTTTCAGTGGTAGGACAAAGGGTTCCACTGAGAGAGGGGCACACTGCAGGGAAAGGGCAGAGCCAAACACCCAAGCTTTCACAGTTGTGCCAAAGACAAGAATGCCATTTCTGCATTTTACCTACAGCCCCTCCTTGTCGCCTCAACCCCTGAGCACTGCATACATGGGCTGCTCCAAACATGCACGTGCACAGCTTTGACTGTTTACATATGAGCTGAGAAATCCACTAAGCTCACTGTCCTTCCCCACAGGGAGCTAAAGGAAAATGCACACCTGGAGAAGATGCACAATGACGCCTTCCGGGGGGCCACGGGGCCCAGCATTTTGTGAGTACAGTGGTGTTGCCTCCCCCCCTCTGCCCAGTGCACCCCAACAGGCCGGCTCAGGGTGTCCAGTCACATCATCTCCAGCTGGGTTTGTGGGGGAACCAGTCTCTGGTTATGGGAAAGGACTACCATAACAAAGCACCACCCACTAGGGATTGAAACAACAGAACTGTACTGTCCTGCAGTTCTAGAGGCTAAAGTCTGAAACGAGACTGTCAGCAGGCCTGCTTCTCCCTGCGGGCTGCAAGGGAAGGACTTGTGCCAGTCCTCTCCTGGCTCCTGGTAGCTCCTTCTGGTTATGGCAGCAGAACTCCAGTCTTCACAGGGTATTCTATGTGTTTCTCTGTCTCCAAATTTCCCCCTTTGTACAAAGATACCAGTCATATTGGATTAGGCCCCATCCTCGTGATCTCACTGGAACCTGATTACCTCTGGAAAGATCCTATTTCAATTAAGGTCACATTCTGAGGTACTGAGTGTTAAGACTTCAACATATGAATTTGGGCGAGACACAGTTCAATCAGCATCAAATATGGCAGGCCTCTTCACGTGCCGGCAGAGGGGGTCGGTGTTCCCCGGTATCCCCTCATGAGAATGAAGGGTGAGCGAGCTGCTGTTGTGTCAGGCTGTCTGAGGATGCAAGGAGCAGAGCCAGGTTCCCTCAGTTAACGGGCATTGAGCATAAGGACACATGGGAACATTAAGAGGCACAGGAGATTGAACCAGTAGTCTCCTGACAACGCCTTGGGAAGCCAGAAACATCCTACAGAAAACAACTGCAGCTGCAGCCAGGCTTCAGGGAGACATGCAACAGGGCTCCAGACAGGCTGCAGCTCTAACAGCAGAGGCCGCCTCACCTCTCCGCAGAGGTGCCGGCCCACTACTTCCTACCTTGGCACCCCATCACTAATGCCTTCAAGCACGGCTTGAACACATCCTGTTTACCAGGCACCACACTGCAGAGACACTAGTGGGCTCTGGCTGCCCTATACAGAAATTACACCACGGAGGGGAAAGAACAATAAACAGGCAAAGTGATAAACAGGCACATGACTTTAACATGAGAAAAGTATTAAGATGAACGGAGAGAGTAGCATGGAAGCATATACACTAACATAGGTAAAACACAGAGCCAATGGAAATTTGCTGTATGACTCAGGGAACTCAAACTGGGGTACTGGATTTAAACTAGAGGAGTGGGAAAGGGTGGGAGGTGGGTGGGAGTTTCAAGAGGGAGGGGAAATAGGTATACCTATGGTTAATTCATGTTGATGTATGACAGAAATCAAACCAATATTATAAAGCAATCATCAATCAACTTAGAATAAATAAATTATTAAAAATGAGAAAAGTACTAGAAAGACAGTGAGCAGTGTAGTACAGTTCTTCTGTTTATTCATTCATTCACTCATTTTTCCAATAACTGTAAGTCCATACTATGTGCCAGGCACTGAATTAGGCATCAGAGAAATGGCAGTGAGTAAGAAAAGACAAATGTCTCTGCCTTCATAGAGTGGGGAAGACGGACAAGGATCAAATGAGTAAAGAAAATATGTACTACACCAGGTGGTTGTGGAGTGGAGAAACTTAGCTGGCTGGGCGAAGAGAGTTCTCAGGAGGGGCAGTTAGTATTTTCAGGAGGGTGGTCAGGGAAGACTGTCCTGAAAAAGTGGAATTCAAGCAAATACCTGAAAGAAGGGAGCAAAGCTGTGTGGGTATCAGCAGGAAGAGCATTCCAGTTGGAGGGAACTGAGCAGGATCTGCACATGTTGGAAGGACAAAGAGGAGAATAGCGTGGCTGAGTGGGCCAAGGGGAAGGGCCCAGAGCAGGACAGAGAGGCGGCAAGAGCCAGGTCAGGGAGCCTATGGCTACTCTTTGACTGAGGTGAGGAGGCTCTAAGGTTTTGATGAGAGGAAGGAATGAACTGACCCAGTTACTCTTTATACCCCAGCTCCTGCCCGTATCTACTCATGATCTTGTCTACTTTCTATATTCCTGCATTATAAGCCCCAAACTCTACTTTTTAGCCCCTGCCACTCTCAACTCTGACTCCTCCCTAACTCCTCTCTCCTATCAACTCCTGACTTCCTTTGGTTCCTAGCTCCCACCACTATCAACTCCTGTCACCAATCTGACTCTACTTATTTCCTGTTACCCTGAGTCTCTTCAACATCCTAACTCCCGCCACCAAAACTCCTAACTTTCTACACTCCCTAACTTCTGGCATCATCGATCCTACTGCTCCTTTCTCCATTCAACCTCATGATTTCCACTTCCTCATGGCTTCCACTTCCTCATGGCTCCTGCTCGTTGCTTTCTCTGCTGTCTCTCAGCTTCTGCCATCCTACCGTAGGGATCTCTGTCTACATGCCTTGTATTCAAAGTACTCCAGTCTAGCGCACCCTACAGGCAGAGTTCTTACAGCAAACCGGCCACCTACTTGGGCAATGAACAGCTAAGGAGAGTTGCCTTTGATCATGTAAAAGAATGAGTGAGTATGGTTGTAAGACACTCAGCGTGACAGTTTTCCCTTGAAAAGCTGCTCAGCCTGCCTGCTTAGAAGTGACTGTGAGCCCTGCAGGCATTTACATTGACTTTTTCGGAACAGTGAGACCAGCCTAGGTCTTTTACTACCCAAATGACTATCCGCATTATACCCTTAGGGTTTAAGTGATATCTATAAGTGTTCCTCCCATCCATACCCCCAAAATATTTCCCCCACGAGTCACTCAGTGAAACTGAAAATATATCATCAGAGATTTACTCCTTTGTAATGAGACCTTGTCATTTATAGAATCCTAACTTAATATATATTAACTCCACTCCAAAATAATAAAAACAAAAAAATTCACCAGTCCTGTAAAGAATCAGGTACTCAATCCCTAACACATCTAAGAGAACAACTCTGTAAAACAGAATGAGAACACTGGTTATCTAAATCAATAAGGGCAGAAAAGCAGTAAGAATCTGCCATCCCCGAGGCAAATTCTGCCACCTTGATTACTCCACCAAGGACCAACCCTAGTCATGACGCCATGGTGTCAAGTTCATCGGTCCATCAATCACCCACTGAACCTGTCTCATGTCCTGGGCACTAAGTATTGGGTCAGGGTGCTGAACACGGTTGTGCTGCTGGAAAATCTTCACAGTGTATCAGCAGGAACACAGGAAAGAATTTTTAAATGCCCACTGATTTTTCCTTCTCACATTTAATTTGTTTGGAGTTTTCTTGCACATTGCCTCAAGTTTAGAAAAGCTAAGGGGTTCAGGACCTTGTTTGAAAAATCCTGAGCTTTCCACACAATTCTGCTTGCATGACTGAGTGTTCGCTTGCTTTGGACTGATGAACCCAGTTTGCCTTTAGAGAAGGTAGATGATGGCTAATGCCACATAGTGGCTCTTAATAGCGTAAGCAGCCTGTGCTTCATGAAAACCTACTCTGTGGAGCTTGATCAACAAAGAGAGAGGCATCTGAAGCCCTAAATACTTCCCCCTGGGGTAGAGCACAAAAGCTGATGTCACTGCATGTGCCTGCTCTATCATAAAGCAAGTGGTTATTTTACTTCGGCTAAGTGCCCTCATGCGAAGGGTTGACTCATTGGAAAAGACCCTAATGCTGGGAAGGATTGGGGGCGGGAGGAGAAGGGGACGACAGAGGGTGAGATGGTTGGATAGCATCACTGACTCGATGGACATGGGTTTGGGTAGACTCCGGGAGTTGGTGATGGACAGGGAGGCCTGGCGTGCTGCAATTCATG
The DNA here is from genome assembly GCF_054371585.1 of Giraffa tippelskirchi. Taxonomy (NCBI): domain Eukaryota; kingdom Metazoa; phylum Chordata; class Mammalia; order Artiodactyla; family Giraffidae; genus Giraffa; species Giraffa tippelskirchi. Next base: position 71,425,765 of record NC_137278.1, read on the forward strand.
GGGTCGCAAAGAGTCGGACACGACTGAGCGACTGAACTGAACTGAACTGAAGTGCAGGGAGGGAGAGGGAGGGAGAAAGAAAGCAGGAGAGGAGAGAGAGGGAATTCTAATGAATGGATAATGGGCTGAATATGAGGAAAAACACAACGTAGCTTTTTTGAATTCAGATCTTAATGAGAGTAACTGAAATGGAGAATCAGGGAGAAAGCAAGATGGAGAAAAAAATGCCTCAGAACCTAGAATGATGCTATCGTTGAGACAAAGTTTCATTCTATGAATTAAATATATTAAATAAATAAGTAAGCCTTTCTCTTTTTTTACTTTTCAGGGATATTTCTTCCACTAAGCTGCAGGCCCTGCCTAGCTATGGGCTAGAGTCCATTCAGACGCTAATTGCCACATCATCCTATTCTCTGAAAAAACTGCCATCAAGAGAAAAATTTACCAACCTCCTGGATGCCACATTGACTTACCCCAGCCACTGCTGTGCTTTTAGAAACTTGCCAACAAAAGAGTAAGTAAAAAAACAAAAGGTAGAGCCTGCCAAGCTGTGGCAGAAACTCGGATTTGAAAATAGTCAGCTGGTCAGCAACTCCCTGCCCTTTTACTGCCTGCCTTCTAAACCAGCACCATAGTCATGGGGTCACTCTCAGATAGACAAGAAGAAAATGAACTGTTCTGTCCTCCTGAAAACTGACTCCAAAGAGTCGATTCACCCTGCAGCTAAAAGACCCTTGTCACTTATTCTGAGCTAATTCAATTAGAGCCTTAAATCAGGCTATAATTGCAGTTGCAAAATGAAGTACAAAACTGGTATCTCAAAGATCAACAGCTCTAACCCTTATCAAAGAGCATCATTTCTAAAGAAGTGGGGGAAGTAGGCTCAATAAGGTCAATTTTACCTAATGTCTTAATCTTTATTTAAAAAAAAACAAAAACACTCAGAACACTACAGAAGGTTTTCACTGCTTTTTTTAAAAAGCTATTTCTCTCCTGACAGAAGACTATCTTCTATTATAGAACAGAATCCTAGCTCCCTAAGGATTAGCTTAGTATGGGAATGGAAAAGGCAGAAGCTCCTGGCTGGTTTGTGGGTTTGTGACCAGTGCTGGGTTGGGGGGAGGGCGGTGGTCTTACTGATTCAATTAATTCACTTCAGTCCAGAATGGAATGGCAGGGTGTGAAGGAATTTATTCTTTCCTTAAAGCACTCTCTTCCAGATTATTTTTTCCCACTGTAATGCATACAAAGAAGTACATTTTTTACATTGCAACCCAGTAAACACGACACATGTAACTGAAATAAAGCAGAGCACTACTTAACTGTTTTACATGTGATACACTGATATTCTCTCTTTTTATTTCTTTTGCATAATTTTATTTTTTTTAACTTTTCGTTCTATATTGGGGTATAGCTGATTGACAAACATGATAGTTTCAGGTGAACAGTGAAGGGACTCAGCCATACATATACATGTATCCATTCTCCCCCCAAACCCCTCCCATTCAGGCTGCTACATAACATTGAGCAGAGTTCCATGTGCTATACAGTAGGTCCTTGTTGGTTATGTTGGTTATCCAGCATACACTGATATTCTCTTGTCTATTTTATTTCATGTTTGTTTGCTTTCAATGCTAATCTTGATTCACCTTATTGCTTTCATGACCCACTGATGGGTCACAACTCATAGCTGGAAAAACATTGCCCTAAAAGAATATTATACAACCTAAGAAGATTATCAAACAATTAATTAAATGAGGCATTAAGAGAGTGACACTAGGATGCAACTGGTTTGGGGATCAACCCATTTACAATTAATCAACCAGCACGTGTTATCATCGTACACCCATTTCATACCTCGTATAGGTAGGGAGGTATGGATCTACCTGAAGTTTTTGGGGTAACCAAGAAGACAGGCCATTCACTCTGCTCAGAAAGCTGTGTGTCACTAACTGAGCTTCAAAGAACATTAACTGGGTACTCACCGTGTTCCAGAAAAACACTGTGGAAAAGTCTGAAGCTACAAAGATGAGTAAGAGCTCATTCCAACCATCAGTCACAAGCAGCTATTTGGGGACAACACACAAGACAGCCGATACTTAGATGCAGTACAGCAAATATTATGATAGAGCTGAGAACAGAACACAGTACTCTGGGAGAGCAGAGGGAGAATTTTTAAATGGCAACAGGGCTTATGGAAGACTTCCCCAGGAACTGACTTCTGCTGAGCTCTGAAGAACAGGTAGCAATTAGCTAGACAGGTGTGAGGGAAAGCCTGCCAAGAAGATAGAACAGCTTTTGTGAAGGCACAAAGGCAAGAGACCATGGAATGAAAGTCATTCAGAAAAACCAGAACAAGACAACTTATGGTTACAGAGAGGAGGATGAGTGAGCAGAGGAGACCAGGGAGAGGTGAGCTATGATGGGCTCTGAGTGTAAGGCCAAGTCGCTTAGAGGATGAGGAACCACTGGAGAATTCAAAACAGAATCACTCAGATTTGCTTCTGTAAAGTAGCACTCTGGCAGCAAGGTGGAGGATGGGCTGTAAGTGAGCAAAGCTGGTGAGAGAACAACTAGGACAACACACAATACAGATGCTGGGTTGGGATAAAGCTGATTGTGGACACTTCCACTTTTGTGGGAAAGGAGGCTGCATCCCTTCTGAAGTTACTGACATGTTAAAGCTTTAGTTCAGGGGTGTTTTATTCCAGCAGATGAAAGAAGAGACTACCACCTCTGGTTTAAAAAAAAGCAGGGGGGCATTACACAACTGTGGGCCAGTACTAAGTGAGAGGGTAATGTAGTCACACAGCAGTTGTCTTGATTAGGATGACAAGTTTCAGCTGACTCCCTCTCTCTGAAGTCAGAAACCTTGGATGCTAGTGAGGATGGAGAGAGTGAAGCTGGGCCAGTGGATGTTTGTGCAAACTCTGGGTCAGCCCTCTGCCCTGCAGCTGCGGAGCCTGGATAACCCACACAGCTGCCTAGGCAGATGGCCCCCAAACTCTCCTTGGTGTCTCTGATTAAAATTCCAAAAGAGAGAGGGCAGACAGAACTGAAGGCCAAGAACAACCACATTTCCTGTTAATTGTAGATTGGTTCATGTGGAGTATCTCTAAGTAGCAGATGCAGAGTCAGCATCCAACACACACATAATCTCTCTTTCTCATTCCCCTGTTCTCTCACAAGAGAAATAATAAGCTGAATAATTTCTGAAAGTGAGTCCATTAGGTCAAATAGTCCTTACATATTCTCCACCATCCTGCTTTTACAAGGGATTCTCTTGTTAATATTGCTAACGTGCTAAGTCGCTTCAGTCCTGTCCACGTGTGTCACCCTGTGGATTGTAGCCCACCTGTAGGCTGCAATTGTAGGCTCCTCCGTCCATGGGATTTTCGAGGCAAGAGTACTGGAGTGGGTTGCCATGCTGTCCTCTAGGGGATCTTCCCAACCCAGGGATCAAATTGGCAGGAGGGTTCTTTACCACTAGCGCCACCTGAGAAGCCCTGTTAATGTTGGAGAAGAAGAATAAATAGAAATATCCATCGTGGATTACCTCATTTCTCTTTCCTCCTCAGGGAAGGCTGGAGCTCTCGCAGCCTGCTCTGCTTTTCTCTGTTTCTCCATCCAGTTTTCCTCTGTGCCTCCCCATGGTTTCATCTTAGGAATATTAAGTACAGCCTTCTTTTAATTTCTTGACATTCACCCCTTTCCACAGGCTAAATTTCTTAGAGGGAAAGATGGAGGAATAGGGAGCGACCACATTATATTTCTGCACATAAGCCCAAAAGGCTGAAAATTCGCATCATAAAGCCAGGTCCAGAATCTTCAAATCTTTACAAGAGAGATTCCCCGTTATACTTCAAAGCCATGAACTCTGAATGGTTATTTGTTCATCAAGGCCAATGTGGGGAGGAGAGTGGTGAGTAGCAAACCTTAATATACCGCAAAGTTATCTTTTAATGAGCACTGAAAAGTCCGTGATTCAATGTGACAAATTTAAGTTTTTTCATCTCTAGAGCCCACACAAAACACTTAGCATTCAGAAGCATTTTATCTAAGCTGGAAGTACTCTAATGACAACTCAGAAGCCTTCACTCTCTCCCCTGGGAGTGTTTCAGTTAGGACAATGGTGCAGAACACGACCCTGCTGTAATAGGGAAAGAATTTGGATGAACAAAGCATAAACAGACATGATCAGGTTTAAAGACCAAAAGCTCAACTGTTTTGTGTTTTTTTTTTTACCTCTTTCAGGCAGAATTTTTCATTTTCCATTTTTAAAAACTTTTCCAAACACTGTGAAAGCACAGCAAGGAGACCAAATAATGAAACACTGTAAGTATTTGCATGTAAGGAAACTTGGGAAGCCATGTCTCATTCTGTGGGCACCTTATCATTATCAGTGCCAACGATTTTCTTTTGATAAAATTCTTGGTTGGGGCCATGTTTGCAAATCATGTTTTAATAGCTTTAAAATGGGGGGGGGGGGTTAACAAGGCATTCCAGGTGATCAATTATCTCTTTCAACTGGTTAAAAAAATACTTGTAAAAACATACCTACATATTCATTTTACAGTCATATTAAATTCTCTTCCAAAATTAAAATTTTATTTGCAGGTATTCTGATGTCACTAAGGGCTTGTTTAATGATAGTCTCATTTGTAAGGATTTTTCACTAGTCATATGGTCAGCATTCCACAAAGATTAACTGATTAAAGACAGCTTCTAGAAGCAGCCACCTCCCTTCGGAGAGACTCAGGCCACCTTGATCATTATGCTCTAGAGCTTAAAATTATTGATACTTAACACTATAACTGACACATATTGGATGGGAGCTCCATTTCTATTCTACTGACTGATATTTTTTAAAAGATTTATTTATTTTGGGCTGTACTGGGTCTTCGTTGCTACTTGGGCTTTCTCTAGTTGTGATGAAGGGGCCTATCCTTCTCGTTGTGGGCAGGTTTCTCATTGTGGTGGCTTCTCTTGTTGCAAGGCACGGGCTCTCAGATGCACTGGCTTCAGTAGTTATGGCATGTGGGCTCAGCAGTTGCGGCTCTCAGGCTCTGGAGCACAGGCTCAATAGTAGTGGCACACGGGCTTAGTTCCTCCATGGCATGTGGGATCTTCCCAGAAAGGAATCAATCAAACCTGTGTCCCCTGCATTGGCAGGCAGATTCTTAACCACTGAGCCATTAGGGAAGCCCCTGATTTTTTTAAAAAAACATTTTTCTACTGTCTTGGCATTTCATATACCTTCAACTGTAAAGGAACCAGTGAAGTTGTTCAGTCATGTCTGACTCTTTATGATCCCATGGACTGTAGCCTACCAGGCTCCTCCATCCATGGAATTTTCCAGGCAAGAGTACCAGAGTAGGTTGCCATTTCCTTCTCTAGGGGATCTTCCCAACCCAGGGATCGAACCCAGGTCTCCCGCATTACAGGCAGACACTTTACCATCTGAGCCACCAGGGAAGCCCACTGATACTAGAATGAGGCTCAGTAAGTCAAGGCACATTAAAATACAAAAGGCTATAAATTATAACTTAATATGCTGGTTCTTTGGGGGGAAATTTAACCCAAAAGCATGACACTTTGGTGCAACTGTAAAGGTGCATGCCTCAAAAGTGTTCCTATGCCACATTTAGTGTGATTTACACTGTTATTACTTCCCTTCCACTCCCATCACCTCCTCCATGTCCCTCAGGCTACAAAACCAAACCAGATGCCCTTCTAAGGTACCCTGCTGATCTCCATTCTCTCTTCTACATCTTTTTTTCTTTTCTCTTTTTTTTTCTATCAATCTGCAAGATATATAGAGGCACAGGGTGGTATGATGGAAGGACCCTGGACTCTGGAGCTCAGACTTGGATATGAATTCTTGTCACTAACATTCCTGTAACATTAGGTTTCCCTTGACAATACTTATCTTTTCTGAGACTTTTTTCCTCAACTGTAATGGACAATAGAAACATCATTTGGCTTTCAGAAGCATGAGAGTAAAGGGAGTTTTTAAAGACTGTGACAGTATATAGGGTACCTTATATTATAGTCTGTATTCTTCTTTACTTTTTCCTTTCATTTAGGTCTGACACCATCTATCCTCCAGCATTCCCTTTCCTCACCCTTCCCACTCTTCTCTCTCAATACCGTCTCCATTATCACCTTCCACATAACACTTTTGCAATCATATGGCTTTTTTTTCATCAGTAGGAAACCAATTTTGGGTACAGTCAGTGGTACCATCAAGGGGTGTTTTAGGGGGAGGGGAGACTTTAGCTCAGTCTCAGTAACCATCAGCCCCTACCACTCCACGCCTTACAAAGTAAGCATCCAATCTTGAGTCTGCTATGCTAACACTGTTTTAATACCAATCCTCTAGTCTTCAGCATCCCCCAAAACTACCTAAAATTAACACATAATGTAAGTAAAAAGAGTGTGCTCCCTGTGAAAACATTTCTTGTGATAAATCTCCTTCCTTCCCTTCCCACAAGATTGCTATTCCTGAGTCCCTGGAGTTCAGAAAGTCTAGAGCCAGCCACTGAGTCTTATCTGCTCTCCCTAAGATATTATGGTGTCCTTACTGCTATGGCTGGCCCCACTGTCCTCCTAAAATCCCTTTTTTCCTGTCTATTGATTGTTGCTGGAGCAGTGGTGCTACTGTTTCTCCTTCCTCTGACTCAAGACTGCTAAGCCCATCCAAGTCCATTCACACTCTCGGCACAGCCTTCAGTACTAAAGACAGCTCCATGCAGGGTTTTGTCAATAAGCATGTTGATGCCCTCAGGAGCCATCCCAGGGCACAAATGTCAGTAGCAGCAGACAGGTATTCAGTCCGAAGACAAATCACCAGGGAGAAAAACCTAGACGTATGCCCAGTAGGGCAAAAAAAGAAACAGCAAGGGACCAGGGGAGTAGGAAAGGAAACCTGTTTGATCTCTTAGTGATGTAACTTTATTTAGAAACCATGGCAGAATTTTTAATGTCTTTAAATTAGTGCTTCTAGTAGCAGCTGGAGTTATTTTGATAAGGGGAACGTAGTAAAGGAAACTAAAGCAATAATAGTTGGAAAGTTCTCATGTGATGTAATAAAGATTATTATTTTGTAGGAATCATCCAGAGAACTTGCTTAAAATGCAGATTCCTGGGCTCTGTCCCTAGAGAGTTTGATTCAGGGTCTGAAGTGAAGCCATGAATCTGCATTGTAATGAACACTCTAGTGATTCTGATGGAAGTGGTCCAAGGTCCACACCTTGAAAAACCCTGCGAGATGGTGAAGTAGAAGAAAGTCCCCTGGACTATGCATATGAAGACCTCGTGTTGCCCACTAGTGCCCAGTGCTGAGGGACCCGGGGCAAGGCACTCACCTCCGTTAATCTTGGTCTCCTTACCAATAAAATGAAGGGTTTTTCCCAGGTCCTTCATCGTTCTGATAACCACCATTATCTCTTTAAAGATTTAAAAATTAGGTAATTGTACTGATGTGCATGGGATGAGTACAAATATGCTAGGTATATTTAATAATAAAACAAGTGAGTTTCCTATGCAGTCTCCTGTGAGTGGCAGTAGTACTTTTCCAGTTTCAGTTTGGTTTCTATGACATTCTAGCACATTTGTTGGTGTCCCAGGTCATAGATTCCTTTTCCCTTTTTTGGAAATCTATGTTCTTTCCCTTAGGTAATTGTGTTGCTCAAATATATCATTTTATCCAGTAACTGTATTAGGTACACACTCCCTTCTACAGAAAATGAGAAGTTAAGTTTTGAGAGTAGAGAAAAATGTTCTTTTAATGTGTGAGAAACTCTGAGGTGAAATATATATTTGTAATGGCCCCGACAGAAAAATTATGCCCATTTCTCCACCTTTCAAGATTATATTCGCTGACTGTGGGCAAAGAGAAAATTTGTTAAGCCTACATGCATCATGGGGCTTCCCAGGTGCTGCAGTGGTAAAGAATCCTCCTGCCAAGGCAGGAGGTGTGGGTTCAATCCCTGAGTTGGGAAGATCCCCTGGAGAAGCAAATGGAAACCCACTCTAGTATTCTTGCCTGGAAAATTCCATGGACAGAGGAGCCTGGTGGGCTGCAGTCCACGGGGTCACAGAGAGTCAGACATGGCTGAGCACAGCACACACATGCATCATATGGTATCATTCACTGTTCCTGTGGCCTCACAATTCCTTCCCAAGCCAGCATCACCCTTGTTTATTCATTCCACGAACATTTATTGAATGAATACTCTGGGACAAAACTGTGTGAAGCACTGAGAGTTCAGACGTAAACAAGATGTAGTCCCCTGCCTTCATGGTTATTAAAGGATAGCTTCATATACTATTAAATAAGACATGTATCATCACATAACAGCCATGTTAGTTTGAGAATTACAATAGTAAATGCATCTGAGAGGAGGGGTGATAAACTCCTTAGAGGTGTAGAATCAAGAAAGCCTCCATAGAGATGATTATCTTTAAAGATGAGGAGGAATTCTCCAGAGAAATGAGGGGGAAGGGGGAAGAAAAAACAACACATTCAAAGACAAAGAGACAAAACAGTAAAACCTGTTCTGAGAGCCGCAAGTCTTTTCATGTGACCAAAGGGTTGCACAAAGGATTTGCAAGAGATAATTATAAGGATCTCTAACAATCACTGAGTACTTACTAGGTATCAGACATTATCCTAAAAATTTTACGTGTTTTAATGCATTTAATCCTTTAGCACAATCCAATGAGGGGGTATGATTACTATCCTTATTTGGCAAATGATGAATTGAAGAACAGAGATGTTAAATAACTCTCCTAGCTGGTAAAAGCTGGAACCAGTTCACACAGCTGGTAAAAGCTGTGTAAAAGCTGGAACCCAGGCAGTCTTGCTCTAGAGTCTATGTTCTGAACTGTACAGCACTACTGCTTCTTAAGGGCTTTCCAGGTAAGCTACAGGTAAAGAACAGGTGTGCCAATGCAGAAGGCAGAAGAGATGCAGGTTTGATCCCTGGTTTAAGAAAATCCCCTGGAGTAGGAAATGGCAACCCACTCCAGTATTCTTGCCTGGAAAATTCCATGGACAGAGGAGCTCGGTGGGCTACAATCTATGGGGTCGCAAAGAGTCAGACACGATTGGGTATGCATGCACGTGCGCACACACACAGATTCTTAGAGATGAGGTTAGAAAAGGAGACAGAATGCAGATCAAGAAGAGACTTAGAGGTCTTCACAAGGAGTCTGGAGTTTATCCCATAGCCAATGGGAAACTAAGAAATGTTTGAATTAATATATTGTGCGTAAGACAGGCCATTCCAGTAGGAATATACAGATGGACTAGGAGAGGGCTAAAATTGGGGGAAGGATGCCAAAAAGAAAACTAATGTAACTGTCCCGTTAGAAAGAATGAAAATCTGAACTCAAGCAGTAGCAGTGGGGTTGGGAGAAAGGGAGAGCCAGAGTGGGACTATTACTTCACTAGGGGCATAGTCCCTCTTCAGTCAGTCCACTCTCTGAATTTGACTCATATCCTAAGAATTATCTATTTTCAACTATTTCTTTCTGTTGTTCATGACTCTATTCTTCCTCTGCTCCTAAATTTCTACTGAGTAACCTAACCTTGGTTCCATTTCTCAACTGGGCTACTTGGTTAGCTAAGGACTTCAGCATGTCCTCCCAAAGCTGATAATCTTCAACAGTGTGAGTCTTTCAATCCCATTTGTGTTCTACTGCAGACAAACAGCTTGATAGCAGTTTGGTTAGCAACTAAAGGAGATAAATAGCTAAGAAAATGTCAAGAAAGTTTTTTTAGATTGAGCAAGCATAGATTATGTCTCTAAATTTGTTTTCCAAAGAAAAGAATGCTCTGTAAACAGCTTCATTAAATCCTTGCATCATTGTGTAAAATCTGCATATTAAAAAAAATGTAAATGGCTTTTCATTCCCTTCTTAAGGAACTCCTACACCAATTCAGAGTTCTCAAATAACAAATATAAGATTAAGGCTGTTTTGACTTTGTTTCCTTTAGTTTGCTCTCCTTAAAAAAAGAAAACAAAAAACCACTAGGGATGATTTCTAAATTTTTTTCAATACCCAGAATCATAGAAAATCTCAAGTTTACAATGAGTCACAATATTCTTCTTACAGTTATTCCACCATCTTTGCTGAGAGTGAACTGAGTGGCTGGGATTATGACTATGGTTTCTGCTTACCCAAGACACTCCAATGTGCTCCTGAACCAGATGCTTTCAATCCCTGTGAAGACATTATGGGCTATGACTTCCTTAGAGTCCTGATTTGGCTGATTAACATCCTAGCCATCATGGGGAATGTGACTGTCCTCTCTGTCCTCCTGACTAGTCGTTATAAACTGACAGTGCCCCGCTTTCTCATGTGCAATCTCTCCTTTGCAGACTTTTGCATGGGGCTCTACCTGCTACTCATTGCCTCAGTTGATGCCCAAACCAAAGGCCAGTATTATAACCATGCCATAGATTGGCAGACAGGGAGTGGGTGCAGCACGGCTGGCTTTTTCACTGTTTTTGCAAGTGAACTCTCTGTCTACACCCTCACAGTCATCACACTAGAAAGATGGCACACCATCACCTATGCTATTCAACTGGACCAAAAGCTGCGACTGAAACATGCCATTCCAGTCATGCTTGGAGGATGGCTCTTTTCGACTCTCATTGCCATGCTGCCTCTTGTGGGTGTCAGCAATTACATGAAGGTCAGCATTTGCCTCCCCATGGATGTGGAAACCACTCTCTCACAGGTCTACATCTTAACCATCCTGATTCTCAATGTGATGGCCTTCATCATCATTTGTGCTTGCTACATTAAAATTTATTTTGCCGTTCAAAATCCAGAGCTGATGGCTACCAACAGAGATACAAAGATTGCTAAGAAAATGGCAGTCCTCATCTTCACCGATTTCACCTGCATGGCACCAATCTCTTTCTTTGCCATCTCAGCTGCCTTCAAAGTGCCCCTTATTACAGTAACCAACTCAAAGGTTCTACTGGTTCTCTTTTATCCTGTCAATTCATGCGCCAATCCATTTCTGTATGCAATTTTCACGAAGACATTCCGAAGGGATTTCTTTCTGTTGCTGAGCAAATTTGGCTGCTGTAAATATCGAGCTGAACTTTATAGGAGGAAGGATTTTTCAGCTTATATCTCCAACTGCAAAAATGGCTTCACTGGATCAAATAAGCCCTCCCGGTCTACCTTGAAGTTGACCACATTACAATGTCAATATTCAGCTGTCCTGGACAAGACTTGCTGTAAGGAGTGTTAACTGTGATATCAGTAAATACATTACTGAATTATACTTAAATATGTAAAAAATTTATCTCTACCAGTAATATTAACAGTTTGTTTCAGGAAATTATGTCTTACACACATCAGGCAAAAAAAAGACTCTACCTAGCTCAAAATGTGGTCCATGACCACGGCCGGTCTAAAAACTATTTGCCACTGGCACATGATAACGATACAGAGTGTTTAGAAACTTTTAAAGCAATTTTGACAGATTAATTTTATGTCTGCTGTATCTAATATTTCAAAAATGAGATGGTGTTTTGCATGACTGTAATTTTTTTCTCATTTCATCCTTGTAGTAATTTTTATTGCATTTTTACAAAAATATTAGTACATAAGAGATTTGAAATTTGAAATAACTAGTCCTTTTCCTCAGGCAGTTTGAGAAATATAGACTCTGGAGATGCACTGTCTAATCTGGTACCCACCAGACACATGCAGCTAAACTAAGCTAAATTAAAAATGTGTCTTCTCAATTGCACTAGGCACATTTCAAGTGCTCAACACCCATACATGACCCCTGGTTACTATACTGAACAACACATATACAGTTTCATCATCACAGAAAGTTCTATTGGACAGTGCTATCCTAGACATTTATTTATCCCATATCTAGATTCTAGATTTAATAATTATAATTATTAAAATTTTAAATTATACTATTTAAAATTAATGTAAAGTAGGCATCTAAAGGCATATTTCATCCTGTTGGTCTGGCGTTTAGTCTCTAAAGAGCAGTGAAGCATTAAATAGTAGACTGTAAACTCCTTGTGGGTAGGAACTCTGTCTCAATTTTGCTTCCTCACCTCCTAGCTCAGGATCTCAGCAATAGCATGCAATAAATGTGCTAAATGACACTGAAGTTAAGAAATCTACAAGGAAAAAAAAATGTTTTCTTTCTAGGGCTCTATCTTTTATGGAAGTAAAAGAAAATGCTTAAATATTTTAAAATATTTAACTTCCATAGTTTCTATCTTTGAAGGTATTGGAAAATATATCCAATATTTGCTAGAAGGTATTTTATTTGTCAGAATTGACTCTTATAGGACAATAAAATTATGGTTTTAATTGCAATGTTTTTGTAAGTTCCTTTGACACTTTAAAGTAACTTATTGAAAGTTTATTATATGCCAAGCATCTTGATAAGTATTTTATATAATTCAACGCACTTAATATTCATAAAACTCTATGATGAAGATATTATTCACATTTTAGAATAGAGGAAAGCCCATTGCAATTTGCCCAAGTTCTCAAAACTAATAAAAGCTTCAACTAATAGGATTCAAACTCAAAGTTCTGATTCGGGACCCCAGCCTTTTAACACTGTTTTACTGCCTCCCATATTGGTAAATCATAGCCATCCAAAGGTTTAATATGTGTTCAGAGTTCTTTTAATTTCCCCCAACATTTTATTGTGACATTTTCAAATATATGAAAAGTTGAAATAATTGTACAGTGCACACCCATATACTGAGACTCAACATTTTATTATATTGGTTTAGAAAATATCATGATAAGAAAAATAATTCTATATAATTATTAATATCTATCCAGTATTTATCCATCATCCATCATTTCTGATGCAATTTAAGTTACAAACATCAGTATTTGTCAGCCCTAAACCCTTCAGCATGCTTATCATTAACTGAAGTTTAATATTTGTTTACCTACTTAAGGTAAAATTTAAATATGATGAAATAGACAAACCCTAAGCATACCATTTAATGCATTTTGAGAAATGTATACACCCATGTAACCCAAACCTTCATGAAGGTACAGAACACTCACCCTCAGAAAGTTTTCTCAAGTCACTTCCTAATTAATCTCTCACCTCTGCCCTACAAGAGTAATAATGCATACATGCTAAGCTGTTTTAACATGTCCAACTCTTTGCGACCCCACGGACTGTAGCCCTACAGGCTCTTCTGTCCATGAGATTCTCCAGGCAAGAATACTGGAGTGGGTTACCATGCCCACCTCCAGGGGCTCTTATGTCTCCTACATCAACAGGAAGGTTCTTTACCACTAGCACCATCTGGGAAGCCCAGGATAATAAGGGTTATGATTTTTTTCCTAAGAGATGAGTTTTTGTCTGCTCCAGAATTTCATATAAATAGAATCATACAGTTAATATTCTTCTGTATAAAGCTCTTTGACTCAACACAATGTTTTTGCTATTTATCGCTGCTGCAGCTGCTTGAATCAATAGTTCATTCCTTTTCATTGCTGAATAGTATCCAATTGTATGAATATAACACTGTTTTCTATTTTCTTATCAATGGATATCTGGGTTATTTTCAGTTTTTAGCTCTTCTTTGGCATTTGTTAAATAAATGTAAAGTCACAACTAGACTCCACACATTCAGCCTACTTTCAATCATTATGCCATTTTGCAAAGTATTTCAAAGTAGATTATAAAAAAGTATAAACTTTATAAAATATCTCTTTTCTGCAATGTGTTTTTCGTATTTCTGACTTTTCTACTCCACAACTAGTTACTTGTCTTTTATTCAGATGCTGTTCTCTCTCTTGTAAGCAAGTGTTCTAGAATCTGTCTCAATGATGAGAGAATGCTAATTAGTCATGTTGCTATACACACACACACACACACAATAAACTTTTTGATTGATAATAAATCACAGAACCAAAACAACTAAGCAAGCAAAACAGCAGAAAGTAAACAAAAGAAAAAATAAAATATATCCTTATAGATAAACTTGAAATTATAAATTATAACTTTATTGTTTTAGCCTAACATACTTGTACCTATACTCTGAAATCAACTATTACAGCCTTTCCCACAAACACTGATCTTTACTTTCTACATTATAATTTAAGTTTTAACACACAGAGTTATAGTGTACTATCTTCCTCATCCTCACATCCTTTCATTCATTAGTTATTCCCTTCAAATTGTCTTCCACATCAATGCTTTATTTTGCATTCCTATCACCATTCCCACATCTCAGGCCATTTCCCCTTACCTCTTGAGTATTTCTACACCTCCCTCACTTTTATTCATATCTAACCTTTCCTATGGCCATACTCTCATACCCACCACCACTGATTCAATTTACTTCAGTTCAGTCGCTCAGTCGTGTCCAACTCTTTGTGACCCCATGGACTGCAGCACCCCATGGACAGTCCTCCCTGTCCATCACAAACTCCTGGAGTTTACTCAAACTCATGTCCATTGAGTTACTGATGCCATCCAACCATCTCATCCTCTGTCATCCCCTTCTCCTCCCGCCTTCAATCTTTCCCAGCATCAGGGTCTTTTCCAAGGAGTCAGTTCTTCGCATCAGGTGGCCAGAGGATTGAAGTTTCAGCGTCAGCATCAGTCCTTCCAATGAATATTCAGGACTGATTTCCTTTAGGATGGACTGGTTGGATCTCCTTTCAGTCCAAGGGATTCTCAAGAGTCTTCTCCAACACCACAGTTCAAAAGCATCAATTCTTCGGTGCTCAGCTTTCTTTATAGTCCAACTCTGACATCCACACATGACTACTGGAAAAACCATAGCTTTGACTAGATGGACTTTTTTTGGCAAAGTAATGTCTCTGCCTTTTAACATGCTGTCTAGGTTGGTCATAACTTTCCTTCCAAAGAAAAGTTCTTCCACCACTGATTAACCTTCCTAAAATCCTATCTCATCTTATTATATACCTACCAAAAATGCAAAATTCCCTCCCCAATCCACTAAAGTCAAGACACTGTCTTTACTTCAAATAGAGCAGGGCATAAAAAATAATTATGTAATCCACAATGGTTTATCCCTTTAAACTTCTTTAGCACCTATCATCTGTATCACTTGTTTTTTGTTCTACATTGATGATATTATTATCTTACATGTGTATCTCTTTTTTCACACACATTATAAATTCCTTTAGTAATTTCTCACCTACTTCTTTGTTTCTCCCACTATATCTATCCTAGTCTTACATGTAAGGCAATTAATATTTTTAGCTGATTCACTTTTATAACTGAAATATAAAACAATCCTTGTTAAGGAGCATTTTCCTGATGAGATGGTCTCATAGAAAGTGTATGTTCCTAATTTACATAATCTCTCATACATAAAACATCAAATGTTCAAGAAATTTATATTTCTATCTTGCATTTTTTGTTTTTTTATTATCATGTTTGATGTACGCTGCAGAATGACTAAAAGATTTAATCAATTTGGAGTAATTCATCTAAACTTACAAAATATTTTTAAACTTACAAAATATTTTTAAAAGGCATTTTGTCCAAAAGTTATAACATTTGCAATAAAGGGCCTGGTTTTAGTTTTTTCAAAAATATATTAAGTTCACATGCAAATTAAGAATCTTTATGCCACAAAGATTTCAATAAACATGTTCACAACTGGAAAAAATCTTTTCATAATGTACAATATTTTTATTAATATCAAGTTACTTCCTAAGAGTTACTACCATGAGCTGCCTATTTATAATTTAGCTTTCTAGTTACAAATTATAAAATTTCCAACTAGCTCAGAGTATATTTACAGACAAACAGCACTGTATTAACCTACTAATAAAAGTCAAAATAAATTCCCCCACTAAATTCCCCTTCTCACCACCCATTTAACCACTTCTATTCATTTTAAATTTTGCTACACAACTTAAATGACTTCAACTAAGTTTCTCAGCCAGAACGGGTGTCTCATTGCCCTATGAAGTCTGAGCTATACAGATGATTTTTTACACATATTATAGCACATTGAATGAAACAGGTAAAGAAGGTAATCCAGGCAAGGTCAGCTGGTCAGTCCCTAAGAGACTATGCAAACTCAAGATCTTCGCAGTCAACAGGGAGAGGAGGAAAGTATGTAAAAAAAAAAGAAAAGAACAAAGCC
Organism: Giraffa tippelskirchi; assembly: GCF_054371585.1. NCBI lineage: Eukaryota > Metazoa > Chordata > Mammalia > Artiodactyla > Giraffidae > Giraffa > Giraffa tippelskirchi. The sequence goes on from NC_137278.1 coordinate 71,441,925, forward strand.
CTATGGGATGCACGCATGAGAAAAAGTCTGGGTTAGAAATTACTATATATGATACGTGAATTTCACATAACACAATAAACTGTAACCTCTTTACTAGGGACACATTCACCACCTATAAAAGGGTGTAGGATGGTATTTGCCAGGGTATTATATTTACAAGAACATTTAACTCACTTTATGACATTTTGTTAAAATATGCAACAAGAAATGTTAAGCTTGGACATGATAGAGAGTCCTAAAGTTCCTAAAAGTAATACCATATTAAAGCCAAGTCTCAGATACACTCCACAACTTACAGGACTTAAAGAATAATTTTCTCTTTCAAAATAGATTAATATTTGTTTCATTTTATCTTTAACACATGGGTTAAAAAATTTTTTTTTAATATGACCCATCAGTAGGTAGTGAAACCAACTTATAGGGCCAATACCATCAAAAAAATTTTTCTAATGAACAAAATAGAATCAAATATAGGAGGCCATCATGTTAAAAGCAAATATGACTTTCTGATACTTTTGTTTTATTTGTACTATATGTATCTATGTACACGCAAACACACACTGGTTGTTAAGGTTTACTTCTTAGTGTGTGCTTAGTCACTCAAAGTCATATCCAACTCTTTGCAACCCCATGGACTGTAGCCCACCAGGATCCTCTGTCCATGGTGATTCTCCAGGCAGGAATACTGGAGCAGGTTGCCATGCCCTCCTCCAGGGGATCTTCCCAACCCAGGGATCAAACCCAGTCTCCTGCATTGCAGGCGGATTCTTTACCATCTGAGCCACCAGGGAAGTCCATTTCTTAGTGTGGCACTGGCCAAAATAACTTTTAAACCATTAATTTACACAACTTTTCAAGACTCAGGATTCTTTTCTAGTACTATTTGAGACTGACAAAAGGGCACCTAGGTCCACAATAATTTGGGGACTCTTAGTTCTCTGTGCAGTCACCACCCAAACTATCATCATTTATACTATCGTGCAAAGGTAATCATTATGGAGCTTGTTTTGTTTTGTGGTAAGTCTATTTTAAATGGATGTTTTTACATTTTTAAAGAATCAGAGGCACGAGGGCATGCAGAGACACAAATGGAACAATGACTTTTTTCTCTGATAAAATGTACCCCATAAATAAAGATGACAACATAGTAGTATTTGTAATGTAATTTTCTAAAAAAGTCACTGAAGCAAAGTGAGAATTTAAAATTCACCATGGAAAAGAGGAAAGGCATTATAGAAACAACTATTATTGCCTCTCCCAAACACTTAAACCAACACATTAAAGCCCAATTTCCAAGTGAACACACCTTGTCGATAAATTCAGCACTTAATACAGGGTGACCGAAAGCACCTGAAGTCTAGAAAGTGTCCTCCTCAACAATGGGTGGGGGTGGGGGAGCGCATTTCTGAAATGACACAGGAATAAGTGCTCCTTTTTGCCTTCCATGTAGAAAAGATGAACATTTCCTGGTGGGTAATATCCGTGAAGGGAAAAGACGAACATTTCCTGGTAGGAAACATCCATGAAGGGAACCCATAGCTCCTGGAAGTTCTCAGGAGCCAGAGCAGCATGTGAAATAGCAGAGGTAGTGGTGAAAAGGACAGTGAGCCTGAGGACGAAGGCGGCACCAGCCCAGCCAACGAGTACTGACGGAATCCTCATGCAGCTGCCGACTTGAGGCCAAAGACAGTGCCCCACTCATGTCGTCCACAGTCCAGATGAGATTTATCCAAATATCTCAAAAGACCTAACAGTAGCTGAGTCACTTGGGTAGAATAGAACAAGCACTGGAATAATAAGTAGGGATGCCTCTGAAAATGAGATGGGGAATTCGCCCTGTGACCAGCCAGATGCAGGAATATAATCCTCAAGGAGCTTTTCACCTATTCCATCTCAGAACTTCTTTTTGTGAAAGAATTACTGTCCTGGAGAATACTAGTGAGTCAGTGAAAGTCGCTCAGTCGTCTCCGACTCTTTGCGACCCCATGGACTATACAGTCCATGGAATTCTCCAGGCCAGAATACTGGAGTGGGTAGCCTTTCCCTTCTCCAGGGGATCTTCCCAAACCAGGAATCGAACCCAGGTCTCCCTCATTGCAGGCAGATTCTTTACCAGCTGAGCCACAAGGGAAGCCCTAGTGGAGAACACTATTCAGGGCCAAAAGTAGGGATCCTAGACTTAGAGACCATGTTTCTCTGGTGGCTCAGACAGTAAAGAATCTGCCTGCAATGCAGGAGACCTGGGTTCAATCCCTGAGTCAGGAAGATCACCTGGAGAAAGAATGGCTACCCATTCCAGTATTCTTGCCTGGAGAATTACATGGACAGAGAAGCCTGGCAGTCTCCTATGTCCAAACCTATGGGAGAGCATAGGTTTGCAAAGAGTCAGACACGACTGAGTGACTCACACACACACACACACACACACACACACACACACACTCTATCCACTAAAAGCAGTATGATGGGGAAAAGGTTCCTTTAAGGAATTTGAATCTATTACTAAGAAGAGAATATTACAGAACAGTTTACTGAAATATTAATTTGCTCTGTTTTCACTGGGGTTAAGAAAATGAGAGCTATTTTGTTTCCACTCTCTGATTTTAAGAATTATCCAGGTCTTCTGTTTTCAAATGAGATTGTCTCATCAAAATGGAAGGTTCCTGTAAAGAACATCTCTTCTTGACTTTTGATTTAGAAAGCCTAAACTCAATGAGGGAATTCCCTGTTAGGAAAAATGAAGAGAGACAGTATGTTTGATGTTACAAGACTTTGCAAAGGAGTCTTCCAATGTAAGAAAAGTAGAAAAAAATTAGAGATGAGGGAAGAAGACAGAAATGTGAAGTTCTGAGAATTAAAATGGGAACCTAACCCACTCCCTAGAATTCCCCAGGGAAATATCAGGTACAAAGAAGAATGGTCTGGCCACAAGATAAACCCAGAGGCTAATCCTTGGCTCTAGGGATCCTAGCATCGACAAAGATTTTCATGTTCTAGTGTAGGCTCAACTGAGGCATCTGTCTCCAAGGAGCCATCTGGGCTTGCACAATCAGCATACTGTTAGTGATAAATGTAGACTGGTTTTATCTAGAGATGCCTTCCTGAATATCTAGGTACTCACAAGACTCTCCAGGATCTTTTGTAATGTGGTTTCCTGAGCAGTGGGAGGAACACCAGCCCGTCTCATAACTGATACTGACTTTGCCATGATGGAGAATTAGAGTCTGATTTAAATTTTACTTCAGAATTACAGAAATACGAAATGTCTTCATGCTACATCACACCTAATACATCTGTGCTTTGTCATGGTACAAACAATGAGAGTTAAAAAATAAAAACCTGTTAAACAGTTTGAAATATAAAATGAAAGAAATGTAACATTGTATATTTGTATCTGCATCTGAATTGTAATTTTATTAAATTCCATACAGTGAACAATATGTGATATAGTCCCTCTGATGTTTATGATGTACTGAGCTCATAAGTTTTACCACTCTGCATCACCAATGGCTTTTGCAAATACATAGTCTCTCCCTCCAAAACACATAACACCATCTTTCAGATAGAATTTCCATTTGTCCTTGCTTCGATGAATCTGGAGGGAGAAAAATAGTCTAAATTAATCAAATTAAGAAGCTAAAGGATCATTTACATTTCTTTGCATATCCCATGGGATTATTCTGACCCTAAATGGGAGTTCTTTTTTTTTTTAATATTTATTTATTTACTTATTTATTCGGTTGCCTTGGGTCTTAGTTGTGGCACGCAGGATCCTTTGTTGCCGTGCAGGGATTCTCCAGTTGTGCCTCAGAGGCTTAGCAGCTGTGGTGTGCAGGCTCCAGAGCATGTGGGTTTCAACAGTTGTGGCACATGGGCTCTCTAGTTGTGATGCATGTGGGCTTAGCTGCTTCACAGCATGTGGGATCTTAGTTCCCTGACCAGGGATAGAACCCACATCCCCTGCATTGGAAGGCAAATTCTTAACCATTGGACCACCAGGGAGTTCTTTATAAATAAAATCTCTTTAGGATCGTTTATTCATTCATTCAGCAAATATTTGCTGAGTTCCTATGTATCAGGTATTGCTTTAAGCCCTGGAGATTTATTAGTTTTTTAAAAAGGAAAATATATAATTTTTTTTTAACTGGAGAAAACTTCCTGTCTTTGAAGAGTTTACATTTTACTAAGGATGGGAGAAACAAAGCCAGTAAAACCATAAACTCCATAGAATATTAAAAGGTGGTGTGCATGCAAGCTAAGTCGCTTCAGTCGCATCTGACTCTCTGTGACCCTATGGGCTGTAGCCTGCCAGGTTCCTCTGTCCATGGGATTCTCCAGGCAAGAATACTGGAGTGGGCTGCCATGCCCTCCTCCTGGTATCTTCCTGACCAGGGATCAAACCCACGTCTCTTATGTCTCCTGCATTGACAAGCAGGTTCTTTACCATTAGCACCACCTGGGAAGTGTTATGAAAAATAGATCAGGAGAAAAGAGTATCACAAACACAGAGGTGGGGTTACAATTTTAAGTAGAAGCGTCAGTGGGAGAGTGAGGTAACATATGAGCAAAGACTGAAAGAGAATACGTTGACTAGAGAGCATTATAGGCAAAGAGAACAGAAGTCCTGAGAGGGGCATGCCTGGATTGCTCAAGAACAGCAGAGGTCACTATATCTGCAAAGGAATAGAGAGGATGTACTTAATATCAAGGATGAAAAAATAGTTGTGTTTCATTTTGAAGAAGAAAGTCAGTAGTCCTAAGTAACACACTGAGCAAGGTCAGAAAATATAGCTTATAATCTATCAGATTCTATTGGCTATTCTTTAGGTTTGATAAACCAGGCTGATACAAAATAAAAACCAGAAAATCCTACCACCTTAATAGGTAAGAAATCATACAATTATTGTCACTTCTGGGTAAATCACAAGTGACTATTTAAAAAGCTTAGAAATACATGATCTGAAATCAAGAGTGAAAATTAAACCTAGTTGTTGACTGCAAATAGTCAAACTGAGGAAGAAAACCCTATGTCTAGTATTCAGATGCATTTTGGGAGGCACAAGAAAATACAAAGGATAAATCCTCTATTTGTGTGGGGAGGGGGGAAATGTCCTAATGATGGAAACTTTCTTCTCTGAGTTTTGCCTTCTAATTTTCATGTGCACTTATCTTTGGTCTCAGGGAACACAACCATGACGACAGAATCCTTAACACAAATGATAAAATCTGACCAATACTAGGAAAAGAAAAATAGCAGGAGCAGCAACAACTCTTCCCATTACCTTTATCAAGTGACTGTATTTATTAATTATTTTCTACACTTATTCTAGAAATGCAACCATGGTTCAACATTAGGAACTTATTAGTATAAAAACTGTATTACTAGACCAAAGGAGACAAATAATATAATCATCTCCAATGATGTTGAAAAAGCTTTTGATAAAACTCGAGCATTTTAAGAAAGACCATGTCCTACAAATACACACACACAAACACACACACACCCTACTACCTCAACCCAACAGCTGTGACTTAGTGCTTAGTGAGGAAAATCCTAAAAATATTCCCACTCAAGTCAGAACATAGACAAGAAAACAATTACCTAACCTTTCACTCTAGAGGTACTAGCCAATACAATAGACAAAAGGAGAGTACAATTGGTACTAGACAACATAATTAGATAAGAAAGAACTAGAGATAAAAAAATCGGAAAAGATTAAATAAATTTGCAGATGCTGTGACTGGATATCTGAAAAATCTAAGATAATCAATTAAAAATGACTAAACAAGAATTCAGTATTGGTACAAAATTAATATATAGAAATTCATAGCTTTCACATATACAAGCAACAGTTATCAGATATAAAGAAAGAGCTTGTTTCCCATAGCAAAAAAAGACATAGCATAGTTAGGAATAAATTTTACAAATACTCGACTACCAGCACCATTAAACACATTCTCCTTTTTGAAATATTTTCCTCATTTGGCTTCCAGAACATTCCTGGTCTTCCACTTCTTTCTATTCCATTTCTTTGACCATTCCTTTGTTTTCTGTACTGATTTCTCCTTCTCTCCCTCATCTCACTTTTAGAGTGTACCAGGACTCTTCTTCCTGTTTATATCACTCTCGAGGTGATCTTATCTAATCCCACGGTTTTAAATATCAACTATGACTCCCGAAATTTACATCCCCAGCTCATATGTCTCCCCTAAAACTCTGATTCTCATTCAACTGCTTCAACACATCTTCCTGAATGTCCAATAAACATCTCAAGCAAGTTTAAAACAAGGACACTGATATATATTCTCCTCTGACCTTCACAGTCTTCCCCATCTCAGTGGGGAACGGCCACTCATTCTTATTCAGACAAGAAATCTTGGAGATAATCTTTACACCTCTTACTCACACCTCATATCCAGACCCATCAATAAATGTTAGTTCTACCTACAAACCATATTCATAATCCAACCACTTCTACCATCCACAACTATTACTCTTGTTTCAGCTACCATCCTCTCTCACCTGGACTGATACGTTTCATGACTAGTTTCCCTATTTTCACCCTTGTCTCCCACTAAGTCTACTCTGAACATGGTAGCCAGAGTGGCCCTTTTAAAAACATAAATCAGATATCATTTCTATGCTCAAACTCTCCAATGACTTCTCATTCAAAAATAAAGTCCTTAAAATGGCCTATAAGGTCATGTTCTTCCCCTCACTTAATGCTCTGGTCTCACTGTTCCCTGAACACACAGGTATTCTTCCACCTCAGGACTTATGTACTTATTGTTCCCTCTGTCTGAAATGATTATATCCAAATATCCTCATGGCTCATTCTCTTACATTCTTTCGATCTTTACCCTATCACGTTGTCAGTAAAGCCTCCCCTGGACATCACATCCAAAACTGCAACCCACTCCTCCTTAATATTACTAAAATACCAAATTCTATTAATGCGATCTCAGTGAAAATATCAACAGGTTTTTGTTTTTGTTTTAACCAGAGAAGCTGATCCTTAAGTCAATACAGAGAAATAAACAAGAATATCCAGGAAAACTCTGGAAAAGAATATGAAGAAATACCAGCCCTACAAGATATTAAAGCTGTGGTACATATACACAATTGAATATTACTCAGCCATTAAAAGAATACATCTGAATCAGTTCTAACGAGGTGGATGAAACTGGAGCCTATTATACAGAGTGAAGTAAGTCAGAAAGAAAAATCCAACACAGTATACTAACACATATATATGGAATTTAGAAAGATGGTAACGATGACCCTATATGTGAGACAGCAAAGGAGACACAGATGTATAGAGCTGTCTTTTGGACTCTGTGGGAGAAGGCGAGGGTGGGATGATTTGACAGAATAGCACTGAAACATGTATATTATCATATGTGAAACAGATTGCCAGTCCAGGTTCAATGCATGAGACAGGGTGCTCAGGGCTGGTGCACTGGGATGACCCAGAGGGATGGGATGGGGAGGGAGGTGGGAGAGGGGTTCAGGATGGGGAACACAGGTACACCCATGGCTGATTCATGTCAATGCAAAAACCACTACAATATTGTAAAGTAATTAGCCTCCAATTAAAATAAATAAATTTAAAAAAATAAAAGATATTATAAACCTCAAAATAATTAAAGCAATGTAGCAGAGGTTAACGGACAACCCAATGAGACAAAACAGAAAATCAAGAAGTAAATTCAAAATATTGAACTTCAGCAGATGATAAAGAAATCATTCTCTTTTAAGTGGAGACAAAATAGACTTATCAGTGAGCAATATTAAGAAAACTGGGTAGGCATATGGGAAAAAATTTATAATCACCTGTCACACCAAGAAAAATGGCTCCATCAGTCAAGATTTACATTTTTTAAAAGAAACCAAAGAAATACTAGAAGAAAACATGGGTGAATCCCTTTAAAATCCTGAGGTAAAAAAGAACTTTCCATTCATGACTCAAAATTCAGAAGCCATAAAAATAAAGGTTGACAAATTCAACATCTGCATGAAAGGAAGAAAAAGCATTGAAAGCAAATAACTGAAGAAAAAGTATTTTTGCACATACCAAGAGCTAATCTCTCCTAAAATAATACAGAACTCTTGGGAAGCAATAAACTAATAATTCAATTTTTTAAAACATAGAGGGTGGGACAAATTGAGAGGGTAGCATTGAAATATATACATAACCATATGTAAAATAGATACCTAATGGGAATTTGCTGTATAACACAGGGAGGTCAGCTCGGTGCTTTGTGACAACCTAAAAGGGTGAAAGGGAGGCTCAAGAGAGAGGGTATACATGTATACTTATGGCTGATTCACATTGTTGTACAGGAGAAACCAACACAACATTGTAAAGCAATTATCCTCCAATTAAAAATAAATAAAGCAGACAAAAGTTATGAACAAGAAGTTCACATAAAAATAAATATAATTGGTTCATAACACACAAAAAGTTAAAAATGTCACCAGAGTATCATTTTTCAACTTTCATAATAGCAAAGATCCAAATGTTTCATTACACTCCATTGGCAAAGCTGTAGAAAAAGGAGGACTCTCAAACACTGTAATAGGTATATATAATGCAATAACCTCTAGGAGAGCATTCTGGCAATATCTAACCAAATATATTTGCCCTTTAACCCAGTAATTCCACTTATAGAGATTTACTTAATAGATAAAACTGCCCACATATGAAATGTTTTATGTACGTGGTCATTCAATAGCAAACAACTGAAAAATAGCTCAAATAAGAGATGAGTTAAATAAATTTTAACAATTCCACAATGGAATATTACACAGTTATAAAAATATCCAGACAAAGATTTCTAAGATCTATTGTTAATCTCTTAAAAGACAAGGTGCCAAATATAGTGTTGCCTATGCTACCCCTTTAGGCTCTACTTGAATAAAGAGACTAAATATATAAAGAAATTAATGTAGCTGGTTACTTATTTGCAATGAAGGCAGTGACAGGGAGCTACTGGTAGGAAGAGCAGATGGTGAAGGACTGGGTACCAGAGTCCTTATGGTATACCTTTTATAGTATCTAGATATTTTAACAATGTGTATGCAATATCTATTCAAAAAACAAAAGAGAGAGAGAGATACTGTGCTACATACCTAGTAATTACCCACTGTAATACTAGCATCTAAGGGACAAAGTCAGCTAAACTGTTAAATGAAAATGGAACATATTTAAGTAGTTTCACATTCCACTATAAATAGTATCCTATTTATAGCACAGAACACTCCTAACTATAGTAAAATGTTTCATTTCACCATTAATCTTCCCTATAATATCTTTATTATTTTAATCTTTATATTAATCTTGTACATTCTCTCTGCCTCTGAAATAGTATGTCCATAACTCTCACTCAGCATGTTTATCAGTGACCTTCATTTAACCCTTTTTCACTGCACATCTTAATCTCAAAGTTTTTCCCTTGACTGTTAGCTTATAAATTTTAAAGTTAAATCTCATATGATAATCAAAGTGAGATAAAATATACTGAAAAGCAAACAAAAAACCCAGCTCTTCTCAAAGTTTAATGAGCATGAAAATCACCTGGGAGTCTTGTTAAAATGCACATTTTGATCCAGTACTCTAGGATAAGACTCAAAATTTCTTATTTTTAACACTCTCCCAGAGGAACTGATACTACTGGCCTTCAAAACACACTAAGCAGTAAAGCTCTTACAAGACTATTACTGAAGTTTTTCAACTTACTTGAGTTTGGTTACAATCAATACTTCTTCAAATAAGACAACTAGTAACCAGAACTTGGAAGTTATTCTTTTATAAAAATTCACTAAAATAGTGGTTCCTCCCACCCCACTTTGACTGCAAATACATACTCTTTGCTAGCAATCTTCCAACTTTCTCACTTCCTTTTCAAAAACTTTTCAGTGGTTCCCCAATGTCCTGGTTTTGTATTGTTCTTAAAATATACACTAGAGTGCCCTCAGACAACTAGATTTAGTAACATGCTACATCTGTAGTCGTGTCCGACTTTGCAACTCCATGGACTGTGTAGCCTGCCAGGCTCCTCTGTCCATGGAATTCTTCAGGAAAGAATACTGGACCAAGTTGCGATTTCCTACTCCAGGGGATCTTCCTGACCCAGGGATCAAACCTGCATCTTCTGCATTGGCAGGAGCATTCTTTACCACTGTGCCACCTGGTAACACTAAATATCTAACACCACTCTTTCTATCTACCCCACAGGTTGTTTTGAGAAGCAAAAGACAATGTATAAGAAAATACTTTGGGGACTTCCTTGGTGGTCTAGTGGTTAAGAATCCGCCTTGCAGTGGAGGGGACATGGGTTCAATCCTTGGTCGGGGAACTAAGATTACACCTGCCATGGAGCAACTAACCCGGTACCACAGCTACTGAGTCCATACACCGCAACCAAAGATCTCACATGATGCAGAGAAATCCTGAAAGCCACAACTAAAACCTCAAACAGACAAATAAATATTTTTCTAAAATACTTTGAAAAATATAAAGCACTGCGTTAATTAATGGCAAGCTATTTTCCACAGTGCAGTATCACTAAGGATACTGTATCCATAATGGTCTAGAAAACTACTTGTGACTCTATGAAATGCAAATATAATCTAGTTCCTTATACAGTGCAACACACTATTTATAGAATGCAATACACTATTTATAAGAATAAGAATCTAAACAAAGTTTCAAACCAAGACCAGTTCCTTTTCTATTACCTCTTCCTTCTTATGTTTATATTTACTAGCATATAAATTGCCATTTTCTATCTATATAAAATGTTGTAGGAGAGAAGATCCTATTTTTAGAGAAAAGGATTTATTTTTACAGCAATTCAAAATATTATCTTCTGTTTGACCTGAGTATATTGAAATTGTTACTGAAAAAAAGTCAAAGGTGTAAATATGCATTAGTCATCAGGGAAATGCAACTCAAAATCATGAGATACCACTTTATACTCACTAGGATGGCTAGAATCATAAAGTCAGATAACAAGTGTTAGGAAGAATTTGAAGCAACCTAAACCCTCATACACTGTTGACAGGAATGAAAAAACAGTACAGCCATCTTGGAAAATAGTCTGATAGTGCCTTAAATTATTACCGTATGACCCAGGAATTCCACTCCTAGGTATATACCAAGAGAAATGAAAACATATATTCAAAAAAAACTTGAATATTTATAGCAAAATTCTTCATAATAGCCAAAAGTTAGAAAAAACTCAAATGTCACTCAGAAGATGAACAGATAAGCAAATTGTGGTATATCCATTCAAAGAACTAATACATATCAATAAAAAGGAATGAAGAACTGTTACAAGCCATGATATGTATGAATCTTGAAACACTGTGTGTGGTAGAAGAAATCAGTTATAAAATACCACCTATTATAAAATTCCTTTCATATAAAACTCCAGAATAGGGAAATCTACAGTGACAGAATGTACATTAGTAGTGCCTTACTACTGAGGATTAGAGGAAATGGAGCAGTTTGGGAGTGAGAACTAAAGGGAATAGGCTTTCTTTCTCAGGTGATGAAAATTTTCTAAAATTGACTGTGTTAACAGTTTCAAACTGTGGTGCTAGAGAAAACTCTTGAGAGTCCCTTGGACAGCAAGGAGACCAAACCAGTCAATCCTAAAGGAAATCAACCCTGAGTATTCATTAGAAGGACTGATGCTGAAGCTCCAATATTTTGACGACCTGATGTGAAGTGCTGACTCACTGAAAAAGACCCTGATGCTGGAAAAGATTGAAGGCAGGAGGAGAAGGGGGTGACAGAGGATGAGAAGGTTGGATGGCATCATTGACTCAATGGACATGGGTTTCAGCAAACTCCGGGAGACAGTGAAGGACAGGGAAGCTTGATGTGCTGCAGTCCATGGGGTCACAAAGTCAGACACAGCTGAGCTACTGAACAATAACAATGGTTACACATATCCATAAATATACTAAAAATCACTGAATTGTATACTTTAAATAGGTAAAATGTATAGGGCACCTTCAACTCTCCCTTGTCAATCACTCACTCATATCCAGCTAATCACTAGATCCCAATCATTCTTTTTTCTTTTTCTTAATTTTACTGAAGTATAGTTCATTTACTGTGCTGTGCTAATTTCTTCTGTATAGCAAAGTGACTCAGTTTATACACACACACACACACATACATATATATTCTTTTTCATATTCTTTTCCATTATGGTTTGTTACAGGATACTGAATATGGTTCCCTATGCTATACAATAGGACTCTGTCATTTATCCATCCTATGTACAATATTCTATCTCTGTTAATCCCAAACTTCCAATCCTTCCCTCTGCTACCCCCTTTCCTTGGCAACAAGTCTGTTCTCTACATCTGTGAGTCTGTTTTCATTTCATAGATATGTTGATTTGTGTTGTATTTTAGATTCCATACATCAGTTCAGTTCAGTTCAGTCGCTCAATCATGTCCGACTCTTTGCGATCCCATGAATTGCAGCACGCCAGGCCTCCTTGTCCATCACCAACTCCCGGAGTCTACTCAAACCCATGTCCATCGAGTCAGTGACGCCATCCAACCATCTCATCCTCTGTCATCCCCTTCTCCTCCTGCCCCCAATCCTACCCAGCATTAGGGTCTTTTCCAGTGAGTCAACCCTTCGCATGAGGTGGCCAAAGTATTGGAGTTTCAGCTTCAACATCAGTCCTTCCAATGAACACCCAGAATTGATCTCCTCTAGGATGGATTGATTGGATCTTCTTGCAGTCAAAGGGACTCTCAAGAGTCTTCTCCAACACCACAATTCTGCGGCGCTCAGCTTTCTTCACCGTCCAACTCTCACATCCATACACGACCACTGGAAAAACCATAGCCTTGACTAGACAGACTTTTGTTGGCAAAGTAATGTCTCTGCTTTTAAATATGCTAGCTACGTTGGCCATAACTTTCCTTCCAAGGAGTAAGCGTCTTTTAATTTCATGGCTGCAATCACCATCGGCAGTGATTTTGGAGCCCAAAAAAATAAAGGCTGACACTGTTTCCACTGTTTCCCCATCTATTTCCTATGAAGTGATGGGACCAGATGTCATGATCTTAGTTTTCTGAATGTTGAGCTTTAAGCCAACTTTTTCACTCTCCTCTTTCACTTTCATCAAGAGGCTCTTTAGTTCTTCTTCACTTTCTGCATAAATGGTCACAATATGTGGTTTTAGTGTGTCTGGCTTCTTTCATTTAGCATAATGTTTTCACGTTTCCTCCATGTCATAGCATCTATCAGCATTTTATTGTTTTTTATTGCCAAATCGCATTAGGTTGTATGGATATACCACATTTTGTTCATCTGTTTATGATATGATGGACATGTTTATCTGTTTATGATATGATGGACATTTGGGTTGTTTCCACTTTTTGACTCTTATGAATAATCCTGCTATGAACATTTGCAACATAACTGTTTTTTTTTTCTCTCTGTACAGTTTTTCATTTTTTGATGTTGTTCAGATGAATGACACACTCAAGTTACACAAATGGGGCCTTAAAAGAAGCACATTGTATAATGAACAAGCAGATTGGAGTTAAGAACACTGAAACGCTAACCTGCTACCACAAGAAGAGACAGGGAGGGGGGTCCAGGGTGGAAGGGGAGGGGCTACCAACACAGGGGACAAACAGAACTGAAAGGGGGGCTAACTTGGTGAGAATGGAGGAGAGGCGGGTCTCCTCCAGGGCCTGCTCCATGTCTGGATAAGACTCCTTGGTCTCCCTTGCTCACTACTCACCACCTCTTCCCCTCCCCATTCGAACCTGGTCTTGCAAAGGGGAGAGACACCCGCCCCAGAAAGGGCTGAACCAGTTTCATCTTCACAAGGTGGGATGGTCACCTTGCCCTAGTGAAGCCTTGGATTTGAGAGGTGAAGGTGGCAGCAGTGGCATGAGAAGCCAGAAAGGAGCCGGCAGGGAGGAACTGACCAAAGATCAGGCCCCTGCTTTTCAATCCAGACCCCTCACCCCTTCCCCACCCTACCATGATCCAAAGGGCCTCTCCACAAGTTGCCAAGAGAGGCTCCCAGTCACCCTGCAATCATATAAATAAATAAATACTGAGCCCCTGGGCTTGGGGGGACAGGTTGGGGGAGGGACAGCAGGGACAGAGGGAAGGAGAGGAAGGGGAGGCAGAGGGGAGGGATCACAGACATAGTAAATAGTTGTCTCCGTCCCAGCAACGCTTCTCTCTGGATTTTTCTCTCCTTTTTGTGTTTAACAAGGAGCTAACATCTCAAGGACAAATACTTAAAAATATACATTATTTTTTCTTTCTTTTGTTCCCCTTTCTCATCGTCATCTTGCTTTGGAGACTGCTCAGGTCAAAGTTCAAACCACATGAAGGAACGGCGGCTTGGAGTTTTTGTGGGTTTTTTTTTTTTAATTTTTATTTTTTAATATTTTTCACTTTTTTTTCCAACATATAAAAAGGTAGCAGAGTTGTCTGTGGGTTTTTTTTTTTTAAATGGTTAAATCTTTGGTTTGTTTCTTTTTTCTCTTGGAGGCCTTTATCTCTCGCACTTGCCTTTCCCACTCAGAGGCCAGTGGGGGCCCGCATGTCTCAGTCTTGCTCAGTCTGTCTCACTCTCTCTCTCAATCAATTCTCCCTACCCTGGGCTAAAGGGAGAGAGGCACCCTGGGATTTGGGTAGGGGAGGAGATCTAGCCAGGTCAACAGGTCCCCTCACCACATGGCTAGTCTCTTACCCCATCTTCCCAGGGTGCAGGGCTTGGAGACCCTCTCTAGGCCTTCCCCAGGGAAGAGACATGCGGGAAACTCAGAGCCTTATCCCTCCTCCTGGTCGTAGCCCCAGTTCATACAGAGCCTTGGGTTCTTCGTCGCCACCAACCCCACTTACCCTCCCCCAGTCCTTCCTCCCACTTCCAGCCCCCACCCTCCCAGAAGAGACCAGAGAGAGGTGTTTTAGTTACTGGCATTTTTTTTTGTTTGGCACAATTAAAAGGTCGACCGTTAGGTAGACCCAGTCTCTGTCCCTCCCTTGAGTAGGAGGTCAGGGTTGGGGAGGAGAAATTCAGAGGGCTCTCACTTTCTCCAGTCCACCCATCCTTCTTCCTAGCTCAGGCCCCTGGCCTCCCACCTGACATCTCACCTAGCCCAGAACTTGGCCTGGGGTCTCCTTCCCCAACCCCACATAAAGTTCCCCAGCCCCCCAACTCTCTCGCTTGCACACAGACACACGGACACAGGCTCTGTACAGACCACAAAATAAAAACGATGAGATAGTTTTGTTTCCCGGAGTCGAGACAGGGGAGGCTGGAGTGGAAGGGGCAGAGGGAGGTGGGGGGCATGAATTCCCCCATCATCTTCCTAACCCTGGCTCCCTCAGCCCCCCAGCCCCTTGCTCTGGCTGGCCCCCAGCCAACGATATTCATAACTGTTGCTTCCTGACCTGCATACAGGTTTCTCAAGAGACAGGTCAGATGGTCTGGTATTCCCATCTCTTTCAGAATTTTCCACAGTTTATTGTGATCCACACAGTCAAAGTCTTTGGCATAGTCAATAAAGCAGAAATAGATGTTTTTCTGGAACTCTCTTGCTTTTTCGATGATCCAGCGGATATTGGCAATTTGATCTCTGGTTCCTCTGCCTTTCCTAAAACCAGGTTGAACATCTGGAAGTTCACGGTTCACGTATTGCTGAAGCCTGGTTTGGAGAATTTTGAGCATCACTTTACTAGCATGTGAGATGAGTGCCATTGTGCAGTAGTTTGAGCATTCTTTGGCATTGCCTTTCTTTGAGATTGGAACGAAAACTGACCTTTTCCAGTCCTGTGGCCACTGCTGAGTTTTCCAAACTTGCTGGCATATCGAGTGCAGCACTTTCACAGCATCATCTTTCAGGAGTGGTATTATATGGTATTTCTTTCTCTGTTTGATTTACTTCACTCAGTATGACAATCTCTAGGTCCATCCATGCTGCTGCAAATGGCATTATTTCATTCTTTTTTATGGCTAAGTAATATTCCATTGTGTATATGTACCACATCTTCTTTATCCATTCATTTGTAGATGCACATTTAGGTTGTTTCCATTTGTTGGACTATTGTCTTGTAAACAGTGCTTCTATAAACATTGGGGTGCATGTATCTTTTTGAATTACAGTTTTGTCCAGATAAGTGCCCAAGAGTGGGACTGCTGAATCATATGGCAACTCTAATTTTAGTTTTTTGAGGAACCGCCATACAGTTTTCCATAGTGGCTATACCAATTTACATTCCCACCAACAGTGTAGGAGGGTTTCCCTTTTCTCCACATCCTCTCCAGCAATTGTTATTTGTAGACTTTTTAATGATGGTCATTCTGATTGGTGTGAGGTAGTACCTCACCGTAGCTTTGATTTGCATTTCTCTAATTTAATTAGTGATGCTGATCATCTTTTCATGTGCTTAGATGCCATCTGTATGTCTTCTTTGGAGAAATATCTATTTAGGTCTTCTGCCCTTCTTTGGATTGCATTGTTTTGTTGTTGTTCAGTTGTATGAGCTGTTTTGATATTCTGAAAATTAAGCCCTTGTCAGTTTTTTTTTTATTTAATTTTACATTTTTATGGAAGTATAGTAGATTTACAATGTTGTGCCAATCTCTGCTATACAGCAAAGTGACTCAGTTATGCACACATAGACATTTCTTTTTTATGTTCTTTCCCATTATGGTTTATCACAGAATATTCAAACTAGTTCCCTGACCTATACAGTAGGACCTTGTTGTTTATTTTTTCATTTTATTTATGGTTTCCTTTGCTGTGCAAAAGTTTGTACGTTTGACTAGGTCCCATTTGTTTATTTTTTGTTTTATTTCTATCACCTTGGAAGACTGACCTAAGAAAACTAATGCCAGAGAATGCTTTGCCTATGTTCTATTCTAGGAGTTCAATGATGTCTTATCTTATATTTAGGCCTTTAATCCATTTTGAATTTACTTTTGTATATGGTGTGAGGATGTGTTCTAACTTCACCGATACACATGCAACTGTCCGACTTTCCCAGCACCACTTGCTGAAGAGACTGTCTTTTCCTCATTGTATATTTTACCAAACATACAAAGAAGAACTTACACCCATCCTTCTCTAACTCTTCCAAAAGACTGAAGAGAAAGAAATATTCCCCAAAACATTCTATGAAGCCGCCATCACGCTGATACCAAAACAAGACAAAGACACTACCAAAAAAGAAAGCCACAGGCCAATATCTTAGATGAATACAGACACAAAAATTCTCAACAAAATACTAGCAAACAAAATCCAATAACACGTAAAAAAAGATCGTACACCACAACCAAGCTGGATTCATCCCAGGTGCACAAGGACGGTTCAATACACACCAATAAAGATGATATACCACATTAACAAAAGAAAGGACAAAAACCATGTGATCCTCTCAATAGACACAGAAAAAGCATCTGATAAAATTCAACACCCATTCATAAAAAAAAAAAAAAAACCCTTATGAAAGGGGGTATAGAGGGAACATGTCTCAATATAATGAAAGCTATTTATGACAAACCCACAGCCAATATAATACTCCACAGTGAAAAGCTGAAAGCCTTCCTGCTAAAATCTAGAACAAGACAAAGACGCCCACTCTCACCACTTCTCTTCAACATAGTATTGAAAGTCCAGTGATTCTTCCATCATAATCTCTAATTCTTCTATGTTCTATGCTGCCATCTTTAGTCTGGGCTCTGTTACTTTATGTACTATCCCTGTTCTTCTTACTATTTGCCACTTCCAAATTAACAAAGCCAGTTTTTAAACCCAATTGAAATTTTCTCAATATCATCCTTAGAGGGCTAATGTCCACCAAATCAAGTTTGAACTTTCCCTACCAGGATTCTGGGTTTTCCAATCTGCTTCAACCTCTGTCCTCCACCCAGCCTCATCTCCTAAAATATTCAAAAGGAAAACACTTTATTCAAGGCCGAGTTGTCTCTTCACTGTTCCTTACAATCCTACATGCATTCATTTCTCTGCCTTTTATTAGGCTATTCTACTCTCCTGAATGCCTACTCTCCACACTTATCTATATCCTACAAATCATTCAAGACCCATTTAAAAGCCCCACATCACCCAGGAAGGATTTGTGGAGAACTCCAACTACAAATGATTTCTTGCATTTCCTAGCCACTTCTAGGACTCAACTGTCTGTGCCACTTATCTTAGCATTTGATTTACATGCCACTCATCTTGGTATTTGATTTATATGCCATGTATTTTAGTATTTGATTTATCTGTCACATATTTTAGCTTTTGATTTACCTACCATCTTATTGTATGCCATTCTATTATTCCATACAGAAACATCTTGCTTCAGTAAGATCATCACCTCTTTAAGACAAGGACTATCACTTTTTTGGTATCACTGAGACCACACAGCACAGTGTTAGGCCCAAAATACCCCTCAAATTTATAGAATTAATTATCTGTTTGAGATTAATTTAACCGAATAGAAACCCATCATAGTATTTCCCATCATTTTGCTTACTTTGTCCTATAAATGCAATTAATCAATCCAAAGTCTAAAAAGTGAGTACAGTACCTTATCATACTGACAGACAATTACATTATCCATGTCAAACAGGTCTGGCACATCCTGCTCACTAACATCATCTCCAGAATTTAAAGGGTCCTAAAGATGAAAGATAGTCACATTAATGGATTTTATGATACTTTGAATTTTTTAAAGATAGAGGGACATATTCTGTCTCTCCAAGTGCAAAGAATAGTACTGTACTTAAAAGTCAAACAGCCTGAGTTTGACTCCCAGTTTGGCCACAAGACTGACCTTTTTGGCAAGTTATTAAAACTCCTCATATCTCAGTTTTCTCATTTGCAAAATGAGAACAGTAATAAGAGCCATAGGGCAGTGGAATGTTAAATAACAAAAGGCAGTAAGGTTTAGTATGGTACCTGGCACATATGTAAGGCCCCCATAAATGATAGCTAATAACACTTATGCTTCTTAATTATCACATCTCACAAAGATTTCATGGCATATATTAGGATTAGAGCAGATACATTATGCTTCTACCCTGGCTGCCTTCTTTACCTTCACTTCCATCCCTTCAAACTCCCACTATGTCTGGTTAAGACTAACAAATATAGTAACTGATTCCTAAATACTTAATACTGATTTACATTGCAGCTTAAGGCCAAAAGCTTAAATACAAGTACAAATACAAGTAAGTCTCGATTTAAAGACTAAAGACAGCATTGATCTGAATTGTTATTCTGCTTGGTTCCAAAGTATACTAGAGCACAAATGCTATAAATTTTTAAAACTTTCAACTTAAAAGTAATCCTTACTTCTTCCACAAGATCTATCTCAGGGTCTTCATTATCACTACTGTTCACACTTGAATCTTCATTTGACACACTGCCAGTTTCTTCTTTAGGCACCTTCAGGTCTCCTGCATCAATAATCCCTAGCAATCCGTTCTCATCTACATCTCTTGTATTTCCTATTTCATCATTGGAAGATGTATCTCCAGTTCCACCTATTTGAATTATCTCATTAATGTCATCATCAGTTACCTGAATACTTAAATCCATCTGAGAACTGGAATCCTAAAAATAGAAAAAAATGCAATAAAGTTTTTCAAGTCAAAGTATTCAAAACACTGAATCAGCAAAATATAAAATCACATAAACATTTCATAAGTGGCTTCTTAAAATATATTTGTCCCTGGTCAGGTGATGTTCCCTAATTTTGAATTTTAGAACACTGCTAGCATTTCTATGTAATATGGGGATAAATTTACATTTAAATTGTAAATAAACTCACAGTCATACATAGACAGAAATCAGTTGTCTGCTTTCAGGAAATATTTATCAGTTTTTAAACATTTCTAATTAAAAAAAGATCTGCAACAAGCAACAAAGGTTTACTGTATAGCACAGGGAATTATAGTCAATATCTTATAATAACCTATAATGGAAAATAATTATTAATATGTGTATACATATAACATGTGTCACATACACAAAAAAGAATTCTACTTTCTTTTTGCCAGTTTTTGTAAATGTCCTATGGACATCTAATAACAACCTATGAGATACAAAATTTTAAGTATATTTGTGTAGGATATGATTAATATAAATTAAATATAAATCTATCACATTTAAATTATAAATGACATCATTTTAAGATGTTCCAATTCTTATTTTTTCTGCATTTGAACAAAATATTCTCAGAGAAATGTTCATATGTCTCACTATGATTATATATATTTTTCTTTTCCCTTATATTTCTTCTGATATTTGCTTTATATCTTTGTTGTTAAGGTGTCTAGTGGTTTATGATGTCTATCTTCTCAGTGAACTGTACCTTTTATTATTAAAAATACTCATCTTTGTTTCATTTAAAATAAATAATGTTTTTAAAAAAGAAAGCCCATAATACTTTGTTTTAAAAAAAAAAAGTATCAGCTTTTGTACAAACTAATTTAAAATTAAATAATACCTCTAAAGTTTTAACTGTTTTATTTTAAAAAATAATTCAGTGAAGTAGAAAGGATAAGTGACATCACGTTTAATGGATAAATAAAAAATATAAAGGACTGTACTAACTAGAATAAGCCAAACACTAAAAGAAAATACAAATCAAAACTGACAGAAATGAAAAGATTAACAGACAAATCCACAGTTATTGTTGGAGAATTCAACATTCCTCACCATAGTAATCAATTTAAAAAGTAGACTGAAATTCAGTAAGAATGCAGAAAACCTGAACAACACAATGAACCAACATAACCTAGCTGGCATTTACAGAAAACTCTACTCCCAAAGAGCTAAATGCACATTGTTTTCAAGAGCACACAGAATGTTCACAAGATGTATCATATCCTGGACCATAAAACAAACCTTGACAAATGTAACACACACCAAGTATATGTTCACTCAGCAAAAGTAATTATACCAGAAATCAGTAATAGAAAGATCTGGAAAATCCTCAAATATTTACAAATTAAACAACACACTTCTAAATACACATGGGTCAAAGAATAGGTCACAAGGAAAATTAAAACATAATTTTAACTGAATGCAAACAAAACCATGACATTTTAAAACTTGAGATGAACCTAAAGCAGTGCCTAGAGGGAATTTTATAGCATTAAATGATTATATAAGAAAAGAAGCAAGTCTCAAATCAGTGACCCAAAATTCCACTGTAAGAAACTAAAATGAGAAGACCAAATTAAGCTCATAGCAAACAAGGAAATAATAAAAAAGTAGTTTTTACATGAAATTAAAGTTGATATCAGTTCAAAACAGACTGTTAACAACTTTAACCACAAAGAAAACATGGAATACACACAAAAGAAATGAGAAAGGAATCAAAATGTGTCATTACAAAAAATTAACTACACACAAAAGAATATAATAAGGGAAGAAATGAAAATCAAAAAAGCTAAAAGACACAGAAAATAACAAAATAGCAAGAATAACTCCTCCCCTATCAGTAATTACTTTAAATGTAAATAGATTAAACTCCCTAATCAAAAGTAACAGTTTGGCAGAATGGATAAATAGTACCCAGCAATATGCTGTCTACAAGAGATTCACCTTAAATTGAAGGACACACACAGGTCAAAAGTAAAACTATGGAAAAAGATATTCCATGCAAATAGTAACCACAAGGGTTGGGGATATTATGCTAATATTAGACAAAACAGACTTTAAGTCAAACACTGTTAAAAACAAAGAAATTATATTATGATAAAAGGATCAATTCATCAAGGAAATATAACAATTACAAACACATATGCACCAAACATCAGAGCTCCTAAAAATATATGCAACAAAAAGGGAGAAATAGCTCTGCAATAATAGTAGGACATTTCAATACTCCACTTTCAATAATGAATAGAACCACAAGACAGAATATCAATAAGGAAGTAAAGAACTTAAACATGACAGACTAATTGCACCTAACAAACATAAACAAAATATACAAAACAGCAGGACACACATTTTTCTCAAGTTCACACAGAACATTCTCCAGGATAGGCTGGTAAGTTAGGCCACAAAAAAGACTGAAATCATACAAAGTATCTTTTTTTTATCAAAATGGAATGACACTAGAAATAAAAGCAGAAGGAAACCTGGAAAATCTACAAGATATAGAAGTTAAACAAGAGTCTAAAAAAAAAATCAAAGAGGAAATCAAAAGAATCAGAATCTTTTGTCAAAAGATAAAAAATATCTTGAGACAAATGAAAGCACAACACACCAAAACCTATGGGATGCTGCAAAACAGTGCTCAGAGGGAAACTGATAGCTATAAATGTTTGCATTAAAAAAAGAAGATCTCAAATTATTAATAGTAATTTTAAGGAACTAGAAAAAGAACAAATAAAGTCCAAAGCTAGTAGAAGGAAGGAAATAATACCGAGTAAATCAGAGATAAAGAAAAGGAAAACAATAGAGAAAATAAAATCAGGAGTTATTTCTTCAAAAAGATCAATAAAATTGATAAATATATGACTCAACTGATAAAGAAAACTAAAATCAGAAGTAATGAAATTTTACTACTGATTTTACAGAAATAATAGGAATTATAAGAGTATACTATGACTAATTGCATGCCAACAAACTGGATATCCTAGATGAAATGAACTAATTCTAAAAACACACAACCTACCAAGACTGAATCATGAAGAAAATATAAACAGACTTATACCCAATTATGAGATTGAATTTAGTCATCAAAAATCTCTCAACAAAGAAATGCCCAGGACCAGATAGCTTCACTAAAGAATTCTACTAAACATTCATAACCTCAATCCTCAAAAATCCTCAAGAAGGGAATTTCCTAATGGTCCAGTGATTAGGACTCTGAGTTCTCACTGCGAGGGCTAGGTTCAATCCCCAGTCAGGGAACTAAGACCCCACAAGCACCACAGCACAGACCAAAAAAAAAAAAAAAATCCTCAACAAAATACTAACAAAATTCACTAGCACATTAAAAAGATCATACACCATGGCCAAGTCAGATTTATTCCTGAAATGCAAAAGTGGTTCAAAACATGAAAAATTAATATGAACACATTAACAGAATGAAGAGGTGGAAAAAACTACACAATCATCTAAATTAATGCAGAAAAAGCATTTGAAAAATTCAACACCTTTTCATGATTTAGAAGAATTCAAACTAGGAATAGAAAGAAATTGCCTCAACATAATAAATGCAAACTATGAGAAGACCTCAGCTAATACAATGGTGAAAAGAAAGCTCTTCCTTTTCATCCAAGGTGCCCTGCCCACTCTTGCTACTTCTATTCAATATATCCTAGCTAGGGCAATCAAGCAGGATAATGAAATAAAAGGCATACAAATTGAAAAGGAAGAAGTAAAACCGGCTCCGTTAGCAGATGACATCTTATTAGGTACAAAACCCCAAAAGTTTCACACACACACACACACGCAAAATGTTAGAACCAATTTACCAAAGGTACAGAATACAAAAAAAAAATAAGAAAATCAGTTGCATTTCTATACACTAACAACCTGAACACAAAGCAAGCAATTCCATTTAAAATACCATCAAATAGAATGCTTAGGAGTAAACATAACCAAAGAGGAAAATGACTTGTTCACTAAAAAATACAAAACACTGCCAAAAGAAGTTGAAAATAACACAACTAAATGGGAATAAATTCCACATTCATGGATTAGAAGAGTTAATATTGAATATTAAGATACTGATACTACCCAAAGGCATCTAAGTGGAGAAGGAAATGGCAACCCACTCCAGTGTTCTTGCCTAGAGAATCCTGTGGACAGAGGAACCTGGTGGGCTGCTGTCCATGGGGGCGCACAGAGTCAGAAATGACTGAAGTGACTTAGCATGCATGCAAAGGCATCTAAGATTCAATGTAATCCCTATCAAAATCCAAATGACACTTTTGGTGTGAATGGAATAATCCATCTTGAAATTCACATGGAATCTCAAAGGATGTTGAATAACAAAACAGTCTTGAAAAAGAAAATATAAGCTGGAGGTCCCATATATCCTGACTTCAAAGCTTAATATAAAACTACAGTGGTCAAAACAGTGTATTTGCATAAAGACAGAAAAAAGACCAGCGAAACAGGGAACCCAGAAATAAACTCTCACATATATGGTCAAATGATTTTCAATTAAAAATAACAAGACTGTTAAACAAGGAAAGAACAGTCTTTTCAACAAATGCTAAGAAAAGTAGAGATCTACATGCAAAGGAATGAATCTGAACCCTTACCTTACACCATATACAAAAATTAACTCAAAATGGATTAAAAACTAAAACATAAGACCTAAAACTGCAAGAGTCAGGAGAAAATCAGAGAGGAGGATCTTCACAACAGTGAATTTGGGAATGGTTTCTTAGATATGATACCAAAAGCACAGGCAAGAAGGAAAAAAAAAGATAAAACAGACTTCATCAAAATTAAAACCTTTGTGTATAAAAGGATACTATCAACAAAGTGAAAAGGAAACCCACAAAATAGGAGAAAATGTTTGCAAATTATATATCTGATACAGAGTTCATATACAGAATATATTTTAAAAACTTTACACTCAACAACAGGCTGGATGAAGAACAAGCTGGAAACAAGACTGCCAGGAGAAATATCAATAACCTCAGATATGCAGATGACACCACCCTTATGGCAGAAAGCGAAGAAGAACTAAAGAACCTCTTGATGAAAGAGAAAAAGGAGAGTGAAAAAGTTGGCTTAAAGGTCAACATTCAGAAAACTAAGATCATGGCATCTGGGAAATAGATCATGGGAAATAGATGGGGAAACAGTGGAAACAATGACAGACTTTATTTTGGGGGGCTCCAAAAACACTGCAGATGGTGACTGCAGCCATGAAATTAAAAGACACTTGCTCCTTGGAAAAAAACTTGTTACCAACCTAGACAGCATATTAAAAAGCAGAGACATTACTTTGCCAACAAAGGTCTGTCTAGTCAAAGCTATGGTTTTTCCAGTGGTCATGTATGAATGTGAGAGTTGGACCATAAAGAAAGCTGAGCACCAAAGAATTGATGCTTTTGAACTGCAGTGTTGGAGAAGACTCTTGAGAGTCCCTGGGACAGCAAGGAGATTCAACCAGTCCATCCTAAAGGAAATCAGTCCTGAATATTCTTTGGAACCACTGATGCTGAAGCTCAAACTCCAACACTTTGGCCACCTGATGTGAAAAGCTGACTCATTAGAAAAGACCCTGATGCTGGGAAAGATTGAAGGTGGGAGGAGAAGGGGACAACAGAGGATGAGATGGTTGGATGGTATCACTGACTCAATGGACATGAATTTGAACAAACTTTGGAAGATACTGAAGGACAGGGAAGCCAGGTGTGCTGCAGTTCATGGGGTCACAAAGAGTTGGACACGACCTAGCGATTGAACAATAACCATAATGGCAGGGTACATCTTCTTTAATTCTTAACAGAAATTGAATCTAAGTATCTCCCATAAAGCAATGGCAATGATTATTTATTACCTAACCATGTACAGGCTTCAGCAATATGTGAACCGTGAACTTCCAGATGTTCAAGCTGGTTTTAGAAAAGGCAAAGGAACCAGAGATCAAATTGCCAACATCTGCTGGATCATCAAAAAAGCAAGAGAGGTCCAGAAAAACATCTATTCCTGCTTTATTGACTATGCCAAAGCCTTTGACTGTGTGGATCACAATAAACTGTGGAAAATTCTGAAAAAGAAGGGAATACCAGACCATCTGACCTGTCTCTTGAGAAACCTGTATGCAGGTCAGGAAGCAACAGTTAGAACTGGACATGGAACAACAGACTGGTTCCAAATAGGAAAAGGAATACGTCAAGGCTGTATATTGTCATCCTGCTTATTTAACTTATATGCATAGTACATCATGAGGAACGCTGAGCTGAAAGCAGCACAAGCTGGAATCAAGATTGCCGGGAGAAATATTAATAACCTCAGATATGCAGATGAAATGACCCTTATGGCAGAAAGTGAAGAAGAACTAAAAAGCTTCTTGATGAAAGTGAAAGAGGAGAGGGAAAAATATGGCTTAAAGCTCAACATTCAGAAAACTAAGATCATGCATCTGGTCCCATCACTTCATGGGAAATAGATGGGGAAACAGTGGAAACAGTGTCAGCCTTTATTTTTGAGGGCTCCAAAATTAATGCAGACGGTGATTGCAGCCATGAAATTAAAAGACGCTTACTCCTTGGAAGGAAAGTTATGACCAACCTAGATAGCATATTAAAAAGCAGAGACATTACTTTGCCAACAAAGGTCCGTCTAGTCAGGCTATGGTTTTTCCAGTAGTCATGTATGGATGTGAGAGTTGGACTGTGAAGAAAGCTGAGCGCGGAAGAATTGGTGCTTTTGAACTGTGGTGTTGGAGAAGACTCTTGAGAGTCCCTTGGACTGCAAGAAGATCCAACCAGTCCATCCTAAAGCAGATCAGTCCTGGGTGTTCATTGGAAGGACTCATGTTGAAGCTGAAGGCCCAATACTTTGGCTACCTCATGCGAAGATTTAACTCATTGGAAAAGACTCTAATGCTGGGAAGGATTGGGGGCTGGAGGAGAAGGGGTCGGCAGAGGATGAGATGGCTGGATGGCATCACCAACTTGATGGACATGAGTTTGGGTAAACTCCGGGAGTTGGTGATGGACAGGGAGGCCTGGCGTGCTGCAATTCATGGGGTCGCAAAGAGTCGGACAGGACTGAGTGACTGAACTGAACTGAACCATGTACAAGATCATCCCATGCCACTCTACTCTTACCTGGGGTGAAATATATCTCAACATATTTTGACAAACACAAAAAACAGTATTTTGTTAAGTTGGCTTTTTCCTATGAAGAAATAAAAACATCACATCAGGTCTGTTCAGTCACTCAGTTGCATCAGACTTTGCAACCCCATGGATTGCAGCACGCCAGGCCTCTCTGTCCATCACCAAACCCAGAGTTTACTCAAACTCATGTCTATTGAGTCGGTGATGCCATCCAACCATCTCATCCTCTGTCGTCCCCTTCTCCTCCCGCCTTCAATCTTTACAGCATCAGGGTCTTTTCAAATGAGTCAGTTCTTCACATCAGGTGGTCAAAGTACTAGAGTTTCAGCTTCAGCATCAGTCTTCCAATGAATATTCAGGAAGGACTAATTTCCTTTAGGATGGACTGGTTGGATCTCCTTGCTGTCCAAGGGACTATCAAGAGTCTTCTCCAACACAACAGTTCAGTTCAAAAGCATCAATTGTTTGGTGCTCAGCTTTCTTTATAGTCCAAATCTCACATCCATACATGACTACTGGAAAAACCATAGCTTTGACTAGACGGACCTTTGTTGGAAAAGAAATGTCTCTGCTTTTTAATATGCTGTCTAGGTTGGTCATAACTTTCCTTCCAAGGAGCAAGTGCCTTTCAATTTCATGGCTGCAGTCACCATCTGCAGCCAACACCTGCAGCGATTTTGAAGCCCAAAAAGTAAAGTCTGTCACTGTTTCCACTGTTTCCTCATCTATTTCCCATGAAGTGATGGGACCAGATGCCATGATCTTAGTTTTCTGAACGTTGAGCTTTAAGCCAACTTTTTCACTCTCCTCTTTCACTTTCATCAAGAGGCTCTTTAGTTCTTCTTCGCTTTCTGCCATAAGGGTGGTTTCATCTGCATATCTGAGGTTATTAATATTTTCCCGGCAATCTTGATTTCAGCTTGTGCTTCATCCAGTCCAGCTTTCTCATGATCTACTCTGCATATAAGTTAAATAAGCCAGGTGACAATATACAGCCTTGATGTACTCCTCTCCCGATTTAGAACCAATCTGTTGTTTCATGTCCAGTTCTAACTGTTGTTTCTTGACCTGCATACAGATTTCTCAGGAGGCAGGTCAGGTGGTCTGGTATTCCCAACTCTTGAAGAATTTTCCACAGTTTGTTGTGATCCACCTAGTTAAAGGCTTTGGTGTAGTCAATATAGCAGAAGTAGATGTTTTTCTGGAACTCTCTTGCTTTTTCGATGTTGGCAATTGGATCTTTGGTTCCTTTGCCTTTTCTAATCCAGCTTGAACATCTGGAAGTTCATGGTTCACGTACTGTTGAAGGCAGAGAATTCTGAGCATTACTTGCTAGCGTGTGAGATGAGTGCAATTGTGCGGTAGTTTGAACATTCTTTGGCATTGCCTTTCTTTGGGATTGGAATGAAAACTGATCTTTTCCTGTCCTGTGGCCATTGCTGAGTTTTAAAACCTGATTAAGAGATATTCATTTAGAAGTAGCATATAGTGACTCAAAAAATATGTGCTCAATTAACTAAATCATCAATTCAAATAACTATCAGTATGATAATTTATCTTAGAGGAATATCAGAATGGATTTAGAATTTTTTAATGTCCCAATAATTCTAATGGGTGTCCCAAGTGGCACCAGCGCAGGAGAGGTAAGAAATGTAGGTTCCACCCCTGGGTCAGGAAGATCCCCAGGAGGAGGTCATGGCAACCCACTGCAGTATTCTTGCCTGGAGAATCCCAACTACAGAGGAACCTGGCAAGCTACAGTCCAGAGGGTCACAAAGAGTCAGACATGACTGAAGCAACTTAGCATGCATGCACACAATAATTGTAATATTTAGCCAGAGTTGAGAATTATTGAGCCAAATAAACTAGTCACAGATCCTCTCTTTTAAAGTTTATATTCTAATATACATATGTATTTTTCCCCCTCAGGTGTTGGGTACACAGATATTAATAAAATATAACTCTCAGTGCACAGAGGACATTTTAACATATCTTTTAAGTACATTATG
This sequence comes from Giraffa tippelskirchi, assembly GCF_054371585.1. NCBI lineage: Eukaryota > Metazoa > Chordata > Mammalia > Artiodactyla > Giraffidae > Giraffa > Giraffa tippelskirchi. The sequence goes on from NC_137278.1 coordinate 71,470,781, forward strand.
ACAGATACATGCTTAAGGGGCTATGATGACACAGAAGAGATACAACAAAACTAATAATAAAAGGGGAGTGGATAGACAGAAAGGTATTAAAATAAGATTTCTGGAGAAAGTAATAAATGGCTAAGTAGGAATTAACCAAAAGAAAGGATGGTGGGAGAAAAATCCAGGCACAAAGCTGAGGGGATAGCAATACCAAAGAGAGGCAGGAAACAAAAAAGTCAACACAGCTAATTGCTCACAGTTTGTCATTCCCAATAAAGCAGTAGGTATGAAATGAAGGAAGAGGAAGAAAGAAACTAGCAGAAAACAACATGGAGGTCCTTGTACGCCACACTAAGAATGCTGACCTAGTAAAAGGAGACTGCCAGACATTTCTCAGCATAGACAGGTTTACTCAGGATCAGCAGAGATTTGGGGTGTGCAACCATGGCAAGCTATGTGCAAATCCCCTCAAGGGAAGAAAGCTTATAGAAACAAGGAAGTTGGGAAAGCTACAGTAAACAAAGATACCACCGCTTTTCATCGGTTAAGTTGTTGTCAGGAAACAAGAGGGGTCTTTCTTCTAGCTGGGCTCTGCCATTGTCACTGGGTGTGAAGAGTGCCCCCTGCAGGTCTCCCAACTGTATTTAATTGAAGTGAAGTGAAGTGAAATCGCTCAGCCGTGTCCGACTCTTCGCGACCCCATGGACTGTAGCCTACCAGGGTCCTCCGTCTATGGGATTTTCCAAGCAAGAATACTGGAGTGGGTTGCCATTTCCTTCTCCAGGAGATCTTCCCGACGCAGGGATTGAACCCTGGTCTCCCACATTGTAGGCAGACGCTTTACCATCTGAGCCACCAGGGAAGTGCTTGTATTTAATTGAAGTTTCTATTAATTTTTTTCACAAGGAGTTTAAATTTTATCCTGTAGCTTGATGGGCAGTCAGTGACATGCAAGCGGGCTGCATGCTGGGTAAATCTATGGTAGCCAAGAGGAGCAGAGATCATAGCCAATGTGCACTGAGTTCTTACCATGTGCTAGGAAGTATGCTGCTGAGCACTTCACACTGACTTTCTCACATAATCTTCCCACCATCACAATTCTATGGTAGATATGATTATCTTTATTTATAAATGAGGATATAGTAACTTGCCCAACTCACATAGTTATTAAGGGATATAAAAAGAATCCAAAACATTTCTGATCCCTGAATCTTTTAACCTCTAGGATGGGTGGATTGAGAAGAGTGGAATAAGAACCAGCAGAGTCTACAAGGCTAGTAATTAGTTAGAAACTATATTATCCCAAGTGAGAGACAATTAGGGCAATACATGGAGAAGAGGGAATAGATTCCAGAAATATTTGGTTTTAAAGGATGTCAAAAATCATATGATTCAGTCTTTAAAAGGAATGAAATTCCTATATATGCTACAATATGAATGAACCTTAAAAATGTGCTAAGTAAAATAAACCTGTCACAAAAGCACAAATATTGTATGATACCATTCACAAGGTACCTAGAGTAATCAAATTCATAGAAACAGAAAGTAGAATAGAAGTTACCAGTAGCTGAATGGAGGGGGTAATGGGAAATTATTTTCTAATAGGTACAGAATTTCATTGGGAGGATGATTAGAAAGTTCGAGAGATGCACAGTAGCAATGGTTGCACAACAATGTAACATACTTAATGCCACTGAACTGTACACCTAAAAAATGGTTAAAATGGTAAATCATTTGTTATACAGTGGACCCTTGAACAATATAGGTTTGAAATGTGCAGGTCCATTATACATGGATCTTTTTCAATAAATATGTACCACAAGATCTGTGATTGGTTGAATCCATGGATACAGAGGGCTTCCCTTGTGGCTCAGCTGGTAAAGAATCTGCCTGCAATGAGGGAGATCTGGGTTTGATCCCTGGGTTGGGAAGATTCCCTGGAGAAGGGAAAGGGTACCCACTCCAGTAGAGTCAGACATAACTGAGTGACTTTCACTTTCATGGATACAGAGGGCTGACTATAAAGTTATACGTAGATTTTTCACTGCAGAGAGCTCAGTGTCCCTAACCCTCGTGCTGTTTAAGAGTCCACTGTATGATAAGAGAACAGACTCTATATGATTTCAATACTTTCAGTTCAGTTCAGTCACTCAGTCATGTCCAACTCTGTGACTCCATGTACTGCAGCACACCAGGCTTCCCTGTCCATCACCAACTCCCAGAGCTTACTCAAAATCATGTCCATCGAGTCAGAGACTGAAGCTCAAGAGAATAACAGGTTTGGAAATGCAGTTATCAATAAGAAGGTCAGTTAAAACCATGACATTGCATGAGACTGTCCATGGAAAACATGAACTAAGAAATGAGCTGAGGATAGAACCTATAGGAAACAGGAAGGGCAAATAAAGAGCAGTCATGAAGGAGATAAGAGGAGGCAGTCAGAAAGGTAAATATTTAAAAGATAAGGTAGCATAAATAATATTTGGGAGAGGGACAATGAAGATGGTGGGGAGAGAAGCAAGAGATGAAAAAGAGCTGGAGAAGATACACCATCATACCCATTTCTCTCCTTCTACTTTTGGGAGTTACAATGAAAACCCGAGTTCCTAATTTTCTATAGCATTTTAAGATCACAAAACAAAATTCCTCCACTGAGGAAAAACTTAACATAGTAATATACAATAATATGCACCTTAAAATAGGAGCATATCAAAAACTGTCAGGAATATATTTTATGCAACAGTAATGATGTTAAACCTACATAAAAACTTGAGATCTTTGGCAGTCTACACAGGAAAAGCATGCTAATTGTACACGTAAGGCTAATTGTAACTTGTTTTCAGCAATAAGAATTTCTGAAAAGCTACTTATAAAGAGTTATTTATAAACTTTTTTGAAAATTATATTAGTATAAATTTTACCAGATTACTATTTTAAGATATCCTACAGAAAAATTTTTTTAATGTTATAAATTAAATTCCTTTCAAATTCCTTTCAATGTTTGTGTTTTAAATACAGATATATTTTAAAATCAACCAACAAGTTGTATGAACCATTAACCAATATGTCACATGCCCATAAAGCACAACAGCACTAATCTAAATCTTATTATGGTGACAGAAGCTACTAAAAACTCCATATACATCTCTGATAACTCCAAAAATTATGAGGTTGGTTTTATGCCCAGTTTACAGACAATCACTGAATTTTAAAGAGCAGCATTACATAGTTTGCTTTTAAGAGGCAAACCTGGAATTTGAACCTGTTTTGGCTTTAAAGCTTAAGCTCTTAACCACTACTCTGAACAATCCTTGTTTAATCTCCCTTAACTCATCTACTTCTCCATATCAGAACAAAGTACAAGATGACATCTAATAAGTGACAGTAGAATAAGTCCTTGAATCGTCACTCCAGAAATCGTCAAAGTTCAGAGTCCAGGAGGAAAATGCCTCTAAAATTATAAGTGATGAAAACACTTATAGTCATTTCCTCTCAAAACCAACTGTTTCATAATTAGGAATTTATCCTACATTTCATAAATTTTATATGGTTTGTGAAAATATGATAAAAAATGCTCAAAAAGTATTTTACCCTTAGTGTGTGTACTTAGTCATGTCTGAATCTCTGCGATCCTATGGACGGTGGCCTGCCAGATTCCTTTGTCCATGGGGATTCTCCAGGCAAGAATACTGGAGTGGGTTGTCATTCCCTCCTCCAGGGGATCTTCCCAACCCAGGGATCGAACCCAGGTCTCCCGCATTGCATGTGAATCCTTTACCATCTGAGTCACTAGAGAAGCCCTTAATACATTATACCAAACTAAACTAAAAACACTTGCTAAAAGATTTTGAACAGGCTTCATCAAACATCTGAAATACTCATTAATAATAAGTCAAATGGTTTCTGATAAACATGTTCTTTGTTCGTTATCCTTCACTGTATCCTATAGTATACCTTGGGCTTCCCTGGTGGCTCAGACAATAAAGAATCCGGCTGCCATGCAAGAGACCTGGGTTTGATCCCTGGGTTGGGAAGATCCCCTGGAGAAGGGAATGGCTACCCACTCCAGTATTCTTGCCTGGAGAATTCCATGGACAAAGGAGTCTGGCAGGTACAGTCCATGGGATCGCAAAGAATCAAACATGACTAAGTGACCTTCTCTTCCATAGTAAACCTTATACTATACCCTTCCCTTATATCTAGAAAGGTATTAAGGTTGCACTTAACTACTACACTGCTTTCAAACCTGGGCCACCCACAGAGCCCCCCATGAAAACGGCTGAAAAGCAAAGGAAATGACAAGGACTTTGTGATTGTCCGCAGACCTAAGCTAAACCGAGAGAACTTTCCAAGTGTTTCTTGGGACTCCCTTCCAGATGAGCTGCTCTTAGGAATCTTTTCCTGTCTGTGCCTCCCTGAACTCCTGAAAGTCTCCAGTGTTTGTATAAGATGGTATCATCTAGCGTTTGACGAGTCTCTCTGGCAGACTATAGACCTCGCGGGCAGAAACCTCTACCCAGACGTGGTTGGTCGGCTCTTGTCCCAAGGGGTGGTTGCCTTTCGCTGTCCACGATCATTTATGGACCAACCATTAGTTGAACATTTCAGCCCTTTTCGTCTACAGCACCTGGAACTGTCAAACTCTGTGATCGGTGTGTCTACCCTGCACAGCCTTCTGTCTCACTGCTCCAAGTTGCAGAATCTCAGCCTGGAAGGCCGCTGACTTTCAGATCCCATTGTCGATAATCTTGCTCAGAACACAAATTTACCGCAACTAAACCTTTCTGGGTGTTCTGGATTCTCTGAATCTGCCCTGAAGACTTTGCTGAGCAGCTGTTCCAGATTGAATGAACTGAACCTCTCTTGGTGCTATGATTTCACTGAAAAGCATGTACAGGTGGCTGTTGCACATATGTCAGAGACCATCACCCAGCTGAATCTCAGCGGGTACCGAAAGAATCTGCAGAGATCAGATTTAACTACCTTAGTTGGAAGATGTTCCCAATCTTGTCCACCTAGACTTAAGCGATAGTGTCATGCTGAAAAATGACAGCTTTCCAGAATTTTACTAACTCAACTACCTCCAACACCTATCACTCAATCGGTGCTATGACATAATACCTGAAACTTTATTTGAACTTGGAGAAATTCCCACATTAAAAACACTACAAGTCTTTGGAATCGTGCCAGAGGGTACCCTTCAACTGTTAAAGGAAGCCCTCCCTCATCTACAGATTAATTGCTCCCATTTCACCACCATCGCCAGGCCGACCATTGGCAACAAGAAGAACCAAGAGATATGGGGCATCAAATGCCGACTGTCACTGGAGAAGCCCAGTTGTCTATGAAGCCTCTATTGCAAGATGGTGTCTCCTCTTTTCTTTGAACAGGGAAAGTAAGCAGGAAGCCCAATTGTGGAGAGCTCAGCCACTTTTAGTCTTGGTTTTCTGTTGCCTTCCTTCTACAAGTATGTTAGAGAACCATTGGAGAGAGAAAACTATGAAGTGTTGCTTTTTAGAAATGACTATGAAAGCTTTTATCACTGCTATACCCTTAAGAGCCTAAGCTCTATGTTTTTTGAAATTTTAGGGAGAGTGAGCCTATAATTTCAAGATACCTTAAATAGCAGAATTTGAACCACATCTTCCAAGTGCCATTCTTCATAAATCTATTTAGAATCAAGCTTAAAAATCACCACCAGCAAATCATTTTCGTAGCCTATATGGCAACTGAACTTTCTTCTATTTAATTTTTCAGCACTGCTTTATTATAAGACATAGGTTGCAAAAAATAATAAGCTATTTGTATTGTAAGCTGAAAAGAATGAGAATCATAGAGTAGATTTGCAGCAATCTCTTCTGAGGATAGCAAGAAAAATAGACATTTCAACTGTGCCTTTAGATTCGCAATCAGGTTGATGGAAAAAAATAGCCCCAGGTCATTCACCTTAAAACCTAAATAAAGAAATAATCGGCCAACCAGAGGTATAGAATTGGTAAAAGAGACAGTTTTCTATAACAGGTTAACCTGGGATATCTTCTAATGCACATTAATGAAGTCTCCTTTATGTACAGTTGGGAAGGTCCCCTGGAGGAGGAAATGGCAACCCACTCCAGTATTTTTGCCTAGAGAATCCCATGGACAGAGGAGCCTGGTGGGCTACAGTCCACGGGGTCGCAAAAAGTCGGACACAACTGAGCGACTAGTACTAATACTACACTGCTACAGATTTTTACAGCAATTCTAAAGGACTACTAGTAATCATTAGTCAGAGATACAAGTTTTCAATTATTTGTCATATGTCACTAAATTGTATAAGTGGAGTTAGCTGTAAGACATTTTACATCTGTAAAAAGATAACACAAGATTTTTTAATTTTACCATGCAAAATTCTCCATGAATCTTTCTCCAATCACTATGAATTCCTTGGAAATTAGTAACCTGAACCTATTTTTAATATGGAAAGTTAATTAGAAGCTATTTTTTAGTGGTTTGAATTCCAAAAGAAATGAGTATTTTCACAAACACAGAAACAAAATAACCTACTAGAAAGATACTTCCTCATGCAGAGAAAACTTTCATATGGAAATTTAGGAAAATTATGTAGAACAGAGTGACTAAGCACAAAGGTAGAACAAGAAAAAAGACATTGGCTCTCTTTTGAACATTTAATGAATTGCCTCAAAATATTCATTTAATTACTAGGATGGACTTCTGAATCCTAAATTTTATCTGCACACAAAAACAATCCTCACAATGTAAGGGAAACATAAAACGGATTGAAAAGTGAAAGTCGCTCGGTCGTGTCCAACTCTGTGACTCCATGGACTATACAGTCCATGGAATTCTCCAGGCCAGAATACTGGAGTGGGTAGCCGTTCTCTTCTCCAGGGGATCTTCCCAAACCAGGGATCGAACCCAAATCTCCCGCATTGCAGGCGGATTCTTTACCAGCTAAGCCACCAGGGAAGCTTAAAACAAATGCATTTTCTTCAAAGAAATATTCTAATTCATTCATCAAAACTAAAAGTTTAGAAATGCTGAGCATGAATACTTTTAAAAACTGATAGGTGTGTTTAAAGAAAATAAAGAAACAATCTTCTAAACGAAAAAGCAAACTATACTTTTGAGTAATGTTACAGTTTAAAAACAAAAAGCCACTCAGGACATCTAATCACTGGCTACTGTTTGTCTCTTAATACCAGTAAGTTAAACATAGAACTACCTTCTCTGAGACAGGTAGGCTGCTGGGCTCCTCTGTATTTCTTGGCTGCTTTACAGAATCACATCCACACATCCTGTTTTTAAGAACACGAGGCTGAGCCTCAGGCACTTGCTGGTGCTGAGCTCCCTGAGGGCCAGTGGAAAGGGGCCCATGCAGATTTTGAGGCATGCAAGCTGAAATACGGAGCACTGGCTCCACAATGGAATCTGTTTGAGAGATCTGTGGAGTAAATGCAACACTTGGAAAGCTGATGTACTGAGAGCTTACCAGCTGATTCAATAAAGCTTCAGATATGATTTTATGCTCATTTCCAGGAGGTACAAAAATATCACTGGTAGTGTTTTCTAAATGTTTCCTATCCACTGTCTCAGAAGGAAGAACTATAGGTTGCTGGAGCACAGTTTCCATTCTCAGTGATTTTTCAGTAGTTGCTTGAAGAGAACATGGGTTTAATTGTGGAATACTGGTCTGTATGATTGACGGCTGAAATACTTGCTGAACTGGATGCTGAAGAATACTTGCTCCTTCAGAAGTCTGTGTCACCATAAATGGTACACTGACTTTATAAAGGTGAGCTTAAAAAGGAGAAAACAAAACTGTAAGTATAACAGAATCCTAATCTCCTTTAAAAAAAAACAATCTCATGCACAGGAGGTTAGGAGGAAATATATCAATAGGTTAATAGTGGTTATCTCCAGGAGTTTTGTTTTCCAGATTTTTGTGTGTCTTCTACCATAATAATGTATTACTCTTATTTTGAAAAATTAAATATATCTTGCTTTAACTCTAGCCTTTTCCCACTATTGCTTATATGGCACACTTTGAGACATACACAGGCCACCAATATTTATTCCATGAGCCTTTCCCACTGTGTAATAAATTACAGTGTTAATAACCTAAATTGGGATTTTTAAGAAACCTAGTCATGGAGAATGTATACTTTAGATATAAGATACCATAGAACAACTATAAGACAAGGCTGTCCAAAAAGGGTTTAATAATTTCAAAAGTTAACACATTTTCCCCTTCTTTCCTTAAAATAATACTAAAAAGAAGAAAGAAGTTTACTTTTTGAGCACTGAGTCAGGTGCTTTGCTTAAACTCTGTAATGACCAAAAAAATAGGTATGATTCTCTTTCAAATAAAGAAACAGTTCTCTGAAAAGCAGACACAAGTTAAACCTCCAAATTTTTCAAATATTCTGATACAATCTCCAATAAAAAAGGAGGCAAAGGTTGACAAATCTAATCTTTAGTTTTTCTTGATTAGACCTAGCTGGGACATGTGTAAAAAAATTCAGGGAACTGACTCAAACTAGAGAAAACCTACACAAAGCATCTTATACAATGTTGGGAAAGAGAATTGGAAGTGAAACGTGGGGACAAGCTTGGTGCCTGTCTTAATAGAGAGGCTTAGTGTTTTTTGTGGTAGATTGCTTTCATAACAACTACTATTTATTATTACTTTTAAGTAAATTTTCTCAAAAGTTCCTATAACTTCAATGACTTGCGGTACAGTTAATTTAAAATCATGGAAGTTAATATCCAGAAGTCAGTACCAATGCTAAAAACAAAATATTCTGAAGACCATACTCTTACCAGATGCAGTCTGTTGTGTCACACCCACCGGTACATGAATAGGATAACCAGGAAAAGGAAAGCTTGCACTGGAGTTTGAGGTGCCCTAGATATGAGAATTTTATATTAGAAAGTTAGAAAGAGGATTTACTTGAAACTTTTTTCCTGATCTCATAGAGGATACAAAAAAATCTGATTAAGGTCAACAGGACAATAGTAACCTAACATTAGGGCTGAGTTCTCTTGATGAAAACAGCTTTTTAATATTTGATATAGATCATCTCATTAAAAATAAAAGGAATTTCATCCTACAGCTATTAGCAATGAAGTTAGTAAGTCTTCATAAATAATATGAACAATGACTCATAAAATCTGCCCACAACATAGCTTTACCTGGGCACTGATCCTCAAGATGTTAAATATAAGAACCACAGTTGTTTATAGGAGTCCTCTAGTCTGTAAGTTGATCACTAATGTTATTTTAAAGCAGATAAAAGTGTATCATTTTTATTTTGGAATAATTAAACCTTAGAGTTTTAAAACATGAAAAAAAAAAAGAAAAAAAATTTTTTTAAAACCAAATGAAAAGATAAAGAAACATGTTTGCCTATCTGACATACAAAAATTTAAAAGACTGATTAATATTACCCAATGTTGCTAAGAATATGATAAAAATCATATTCTCTCACACCACTGCTTATATGAGCATATATGGTACAATCATTTTGGAGGGCAATTTTGCAGTATTTACCAAAACTAAAAACATGCATTATCTTTGACCCAGAAATTCAACTTCGAGAAATTTATCCCAATTACCTGATTATCACAAACACATCAAAACATTATCTACAAGTATCACCAATATAATGCTATATTAGAAAAATACTAACAATAATTTAAATGTCCATAAACAAATGACTGGTTAATTAAACTGTGATACATCCACTAAAGCTAATCAATATTTACCTGGCATTGAAAAGGGCCATCTATATTACTAAGTTTAGAAAAAGAAATTACAGAAATAGTCCAGAGAATGATCCTACTTTTACTTGTGAAAATTAATAAAACTTTCTTTAATGAATAAGTCTAAATGGATATATATCATACAGTTAAAACAGCTACCTTTGGGATATAATCCTGTAGGGCCCTATCACTTTTTACTTTATAAATCTGATTTTACTCGTGTGTGTGTTAGTTGCTCCAGTCAGGTCCAACTCTTTGCAACCCTATGGCCTGTAGCCCACCAGTCTCCTCTGTCTATTGAATTCTCCAGGCAAGAATACTGGAGTGGGTAGCCATTCCTTTCTCTAGGGGATATTCCTGACCCAAGGAACGAACCTGGGTCTCCTGCATTGTAGGCAGATTCTTTACCATTTGAGCCACCAGGGAAGCCCATCATTAATGAGAAGAGCTTATTTCCAAGAACTTCAAAGATAGAAATATTTCTTCACTGGTTTCCTATCAAAAGCAGCACCATTCTTTCTAAAAATTGTGATAAGGACTATGATTTTTGTTTTTAATGAAGAAACAGAAATAAATGGCCCACTAAGTGACTCAGCTGTAAAGCACCTGCCTGCCAATGCAGGAGAAGCTGGTTCTATACCTGGGTGGGGTAGATCCCCTGGAGAAGGAAATGGCAACCCACTCCAGTATTCCTGCCTGGAGAATCCCAAGGACAGAGAAGCTTGGAGTAGCAAAAGAGTCAGACACAACTTAGCAACTAAACAACAACAACAAAAATCTTGTACCCTAGAAAGATAACTCATGGGCTAAAAGAAAATGAAGAACAGTTAGTGGATCATATATCATCTTTTGCTGTTGTTCAGTTGCTAAGTCGTGTCCAATTCTGCGACCCCATGGACTGTAGCCCACTAGGCTCCACTGTCTATGGGATTCTCCAGGCAAGAATACTAGAATGGGTTGCCATTTCCTTCCCTAGGGGATCTCCCTGATCCAGGGATGGAATCTGCATCTCCTGCATTGGCAGGTGGATTTTTTACCACTGAGCCACCAGGGAAACCTTAAAAAAAAGAGAGAGAAATAGTTTTATTTTTCCCCACCTGAAAACTACTCAATTTTCTATATGTAAGTTTTAAATTTTATCTTCTGCCCCCAAATCCTAGGAGGAAAACCTACCTCTATTATACAAAGGTAAAAAATAACCAAAATATTCCACTTAAATAAAAGGAAGAACTATGATGTACCTCAACGCTAGGGGGGGGAGTCAGAAAATACAGCATATAAAATCATCTACTTAGGAACCACTAAGTATATAACATTATACAGTATATTAAAACTCCATACAATGTAACTTTAGAAATTTCCTAATCTTGTAGGTACAGTCTTGGCAGATGCTAACAACTGCTCTGGAAGATAGGAAAAGCTGGTGAGAAAATATTACATCTGAAACTCCTGAATTTTTTCAACACCTATGTTATAGAAGCTATTTTTGTCCTCCCATCCCTTATGACATCTTTCCTCATTCAACTAAAGTTTTACAAATTAAATTTCTGCCCAGCCTTCGGCCACCATTCACTAAAACTGGGGCATCTCTTTTAAAAATATATCTTAAATAAGCTACATACCAGTTCTGCTGCGGTAAAACTGGGAAGAGTTCTACCAGCAGGAATAACTAACGATGCTGTACAGAAAACAAAATAAACATTATATAGTCATTAGATTTTACCAATTTAATAAAATTGCTCTAAGTATACCTTATTTTTTTTAATGCTTTCCATCACTAACATTTCAACCATGATAAATTCTATACTTTCTGATTCCAAATGAGGTAAAAATAGTCAATCATATCTTTTCCCAACAATTTCAGATAAAGACTTTACAACTAACTATTTTAAGCACCAAAAGAAAATTCCATTGCAATCAAGTATACTGTACTATAGAAATCCATAAGAAAACAGCTAGGTTGTCTTTAGGAAGTAAATGTACCTCCATCACAACTTTTCATAGAGGAAGAAAGTAATTTTATGGCATGTTTCCAGGCAACTATACTTTGAGCAAAAAAAAAAAAAAAATGTATACTACCATAAACCATTCTAAGTTTTAATAGGTTCAAAAGAAATTTCAATTCATTTATTTCATGCAATTTACAGTACTTTAGTCAAGTAATTAAGCAAACACAGATACACAGTTTTAAGAGTAAATCTAAAAGAACATGTCTCCTGAAGTCTCTGCAGGACTTCAGGTAAACTGTGAAGAAAAATATGACAATAAATTCTTAGGAGAACACCAACTCAACCTGCATTAAACCTATCATCTCATTTATCTTTCCTTTATTTGCACCAATTTCCTATGCTAACTGTCCCTTTGGTTACTGTACACCTAAAATGTTGGCCAAATTGTTTTAAATGTAATTGTTTAAAAATAAGTCTAAAAAAGAACAAAATAATGTCATTTGCAGCAACATGGATAAACCTAGAAATAGTCATACTGAGTGAAGTCAGAGAAAAACAAATATATAATATTATTTATATGTGGAATCAAAAAAAATGGTACAAATGAACTTATCTACAAAACAGAGTCACAGATGGGGAAAACAAACTTACAGTTACTAGGGTGGGAAAAGGTGGAGGAGGGATAAACTGGGAGATGGGGAATAACATATACATATTACTACATATAAAATAGGTGATTATTAAGGAGCTACTGTATAGCACAGGAAACTTCTCAAAACTCTGTAATGACCTATATGGGAAGAGCATCTAAAAAAGAGTGGAAATATGAATATTTATAGTTGATTCACTTTGTTTTACAGCAGAAACTAACACATTTTCAACCTACTATGCTTCAGTAAAATTTCTTTAAACATCAGTCTAAAGAAAAAATAGTTACTAGAAGGATCTTAGTTGACCAATATAACCTTAAACCTTACCTCAAGATTCATTTTATCTACTTGCACAATGAAATCAAAAATATTTTTGCATGTTTAAGCAGCATGTATGTATTAAACATATTTTTATGGTATTTTTTTCACATACTGTATTAAGGAAGACTTCCCCAAAGATCCATTTCTGACACTAAAGTGGCTCCATCATATACAACAAACAGATCAGAAGAGCAAATTTTTTTAACTAACCATTCATGTCACATTAAGACAACAGAAGTGAAGCTACAGAGACTGATGGTTAATGAGGTACAAAATTATTTTTATCCTCTGCCATCTATGGCTTTGCTTATTAACAGGCATTCTTTTAGAAAGGCTAAATTAGAAAGAATTGGAGTGGCAGGAACACAATGGTATTAGTCTTAATTAGCTGAAGTGAGCAAAGCTTAGGCTGGTACAGCTTAAGTCATAGCCTGAGAGGAAACAAAAATCTGTTAACATACTGTCTGCAGCAATTAAAAGAATTTCTTGAGGAAAAATAGCAACAATTCTCCCCTTTTAAATACTCTGAAATAAATCCCAAAGGATAATTCTCTCTACTCATATAAATCAAACAGAGCTATAAGAGAGTTTAAAGAATTTCTTTATAGTCATCAGAAGAACCGAACAAAATTTTATAGTTAAGTTTCACGCAGTTCCTACTTAATTTTGATACTAAATTCACAAGTTAAATTCACCATTCATACACATTCACAAATTATATGTGCCTGAAATGTACTTTTTAAAATACTCAAGACAGGACTTCCCTGGTGGTCCAGTGGCTGAGATTCTGTGCTCCCAGTGCAGAGGCCTTGGGTTCAATCCCTGGTCAGGGAACTAGAGTCCACATTGCTGCCGCTAAGACTCGGTGCAGCCAAAACCCGCCCCCCTCCCAAAATAGATAAATAAAATATTCAAGACAGTTTTGATAACCAATTAAGTTTTAACTGAATACATGTTTTTACTTGAACTGGAAGAGTCAGAATTTTGGTGTCGTGCATACTCTAGAAATAGCAAATTTCACAAACAATAAGCTTTAGAATATAGAAGGAATTAAATCTGCCAAATATAATTTAATGAATTTTATAAAAAGATAGCATAACATATATTATATAATTATATAATACAGCATAACAACATTCACAGTTATAAATGTGTTTTTCCCTACACACCAAAAAGTCTTTAATACATTAAGGCAGCTTAACAAACTTGGTTCCATTTTGAGCCATTCCAAATTTTAATATCCAAGTCACATTATTCAAGAGGTACAAAAACTGGTAAATTTCTTCTTTGTCACTACTCTTTAGCACATGGCTGTCTCCTGATGACAAAACTGAATATTCTAATTCAAATCATCTCAAGAAACAACAGCAACGCTTAAATTTTCAACAGATCCAAGTTCAAGAACAATTGGACATACAGTTTGTACCTGAAGTTTAAGAGTTTCAATGCTCAAAGCTGAAGGCCAACAAATCTCTCAATGTTCCTGGTTCTTCCTTATCTTCTTGCCACAGTGACTGATGGTTGCATCAAAAAGACTATGTGACATGAAGACCAAAAATCAGATGGTGATTGGAACTGCCCTAGGAATATGGCAATCATAGGCAGACTGACAACACACCCAGTGTGCTCAAGACAGTCCTAGTTTACACCTATTATTCAGAGGTTATTATCAATAGAATCCCATTTCTCTCTCAAAAGTGAATTATAAGCAAAAGACCCAAAATAGCCAATATGATATTCAAGGAGAAAAAGTGAACTACTAATACTGCCCAACTTCAAGACTTACACAGTAATCAAGACAGTGTAATATGGCAAAACAAAAAAAATAGACAAATAGACCAATGGAACAGAACAAAGAGCCCAGAAAGAAAGACCCCCATAAATATAATCAATTGACCTTTGACAAAAGGAGCATAAGCAATATAATGGAGCAAAGACAGTCTCTTCAACAAAAAGTGCTGAAACTGAATATCCGATGCAAAAATAAAGAAATGAACCTAGATACAGACCCTACACCCTTCACAAAGACTAACTCAAAATGGATCACAGACCTAAATGTAAAACACAAAACCATAAAACTCCTAGAAAATAACATAGGAGAAAATCTAGATGACTTGAATATAGCAATGAATTTTTTGATACAACACCAAAAGCACAATCCATGAAAGAATTAATTGATAATTTGGACTTCATTAAAATTAAAAACTGCTTTGTGAAAGACAAGTCAGGAGAATGAGAAGACAAGCCACATTTTGGGAGAAGATATTTGCAAAAGATACACCTGATAAGAGACTTATCAAAAATACACAAAGAACTCTTAAAACAACAACAAAACAAATAGTCAAATTAAAAAATAGATCAAACACCTAAATAAACACTTCACCAAAGAAGATATACAGATGGCAGACATAACACCAATATACTGGCAAATACACAGAGCAACAAACTCGCATTCATTGCCCCGGAATGTAAAATGGTTCAGCCACTTTGGAAAACTTTGACACTTACTTACCAAACGAAATATACTCTTATCATATGATCCAGCAATCACATTCTTTGGTATTTATACCCAAAGGAGTTGAAAACTTATTTTGACACAAAAACCTGCATGCTAATTTTTACAGAAGTTTTATTCATAATTGCCAGATTCAGAGACCAATATGTCATCATTCAGGAGGTGAATGGATATATTAACTGTAGTACTTCCAGACAATGGAATATTATTTAGTGCTGAAACAAAAGGAGCTATCAAGCCATGAAAAGACATGGAAGGACCTTAAAATCATATTACTAACTGAAAGAAGCCAACCTGAAAAGGCTATATGTTATAGTATTCCAACTATATGACAATCTGGAAAAGGCAAAATTATAGAGATATTAGTAGTAAAAAGATCAATGGTTGCCAAGGACTGGTGCAAGGGGAACTGATGAAGAGGAGCACAGAAGGTATTTGGGGCAATGCAAATACTCTGTATGAAACTATTACAACGGATTCAGGTCATTGTGCACCTGCTCAATCCCACAGAATGTACAACACCAAAAGTGATCATGTAAACTATGACTTTACATATCAATGCAGGTTCATAAATTACAACAAATACACCACTCTGGTGAGGGATGTTGATAACTAAAGAGGCTATGCTTGAGTAGAAAGCAAGCAGTACATGGGAAATTTCTCTCGAACCTGCTGTGAATCTAAAGATGCTCTTTAAGTATTTTGTTTTTTAACCTATAAATGATATATAAGAATAGAATGGTGGTCATTTAGTCACTAAGTCGTGTCTGACTTTTGTGACCCCCATGGACTGTCCTCCTCTGTCCATGGGGATTCTCCAGGCAAGAATACTGGAGTGGGTTCCCATGCCCTCCTCCAGGGGATCTTCCCAAACCCAGAAATAGAACCCAGGTCTTTCGCAGTGCAGGCAGATTCTTTACCATCTGAGCCACCAGGGTATCAAGGCAATTTACGCCTTTTTCATTTCTCACTAAGCATTTGGGACAGGGTATTGTTGACATCTGCACCATGGCACAAAGCCACAGTGATTAAAACTGAAGGCACTGTCACCTGAATTAAGCCTGTAAGCACCAAACCCTACTAGTATTCACTGTATTTATTTTTCATTGCTATTTACTCACAACAACAACAACAACAAATAAAACCAGCAACAACAAAACTGTTTCACTTAAGAAGTTCCTTAATGTAACTATAAATAATTATTTTTACTAAATTTCAACCCTCAAGTATATTTCCTTTTAATATTCTGTATGAGGAAACTGGAAGAACATATAAAGCATTTCTGTAGCATACAGAAGTACAAGGAAGTACCACGAGATGCAATGGTACTATTGTTTAAGTTGGGAGCTGACATAGCTAATTTCTTTTTTTCAAGAAACACTAGTTTTACTTGAAAGAAAAACTGACAGTAACCATGGTTCTTCAAACTTGGGTATATGGCAGTTTTCTGAAAATGAACTAAGTGTGCCCATCACTTCAAAGAAAAACAAGCTAACAGTGTTTGTTTAGGAATGATAAAATTCAAGTTTGCAAGCAAAAATTAGAATTTTGGAAACTCTATATCCACTACAGTGAGCTTCATTGCTTTCCAATACTTAGAACACTTTTCTGATGAGATGTGGGGGGATGATAATGACTTTTTATCCTGTATAATGAACAATGTGTCAAATATATAACTCAGTGAACCAACATTTTCCAAGTCATCAACATATGTTACAAAATTACACACAGGTTAGAGAGTCATTCAAAGTGCAAGATACACCAGAGAACTTTAACAAAAAGTCCACTGATACTGATTCTACTTTGCAGCTAACCTCTCAGAAGCTACCACTTGTTGTGTTTTAGCTTAGTACCAAATTATCTGAAAAAGCTATTAAAATACTCCTGCTTTTTCAATTATCTAACCGTGGAATATTAGATTTTCTTCTTATATGTAGTTTTGCTAAAACTACATACCATAACAGATTAAATTTAGAAATAGATATGAGAATCCAGCTGTCTTAAATTAAGCCAGACGTTAACAAGAATTGCAGAAAAGTGAAACAATACCAATCTTCTCACTAAATACTTTTTGTTCTAGAAAATAGTTATTTTTAACAAATATATATTAACATACAATCACTTTTTTAAATTAATAAATCAACATTTTAAAAATGTCTCAGTTTTAATTTCTAATATGACAGATATCTATAACCCAAAAGAAAGCACTTTGAGGTTCTCGATTTTAAAGTGTAAAGCAGTCCTGAAACGCCCCCCACAGAAAAAAAAAAAAAAGCTGACAATGGAAGATACAGCAAATTATTAAACAAATGTATAACATAGTCAAAGAAAACATAATAGGGCAAACAAATTTTAAAGGTGGAACAGACAAAAGCAAATGACTTATTCCATTGTAGATTTAATTAGAACTTGTTATCAAGAGATGAAAAGGTTATAGAAGTTTAGGTTATCTTAATCAGGCTTTTAAAAGCATACAATGAGAAGACATAAAAAGCACTTCCAATTTTATGAGGTTATTTACTTCAAGAATCTTATTGTAGAGTATCTACAAATGAAGATGGAAGGCAATAAGGCCTATAGTGCAGTTTTACGGGATACACGTGCTTCCTCTTCACTTCATTATGAATGATGCTGAAGAGAATAAGAAAAACTATCTTGTTTAAATGTAATTATTTCTATTATTCTAACCTCTAAGAAAGAAATTAGAATGAAGTGTTGAGTGAAAGTCAGCTAGATATATTAGCTGCAAGACTATTTTGTGATTTAAATCATTGGTAATATTACCATCTTGCGGCAAAATCTAGTATTGCAATCTTGAATGAAGGAGAAAGTGGAAGAGTTCTGGCTATTCTTTTTTCAAGAACTACGCTTTTGATAAAATTCAATCAAGTATTTTACTCCTCCATATTGACCACACTCCAAGCCACTCATAAGGACAGAAATCTTTAAAGTTCTTTAATGATGAAAAAAAGAGTAAAAGAATGTTATTTAAATGCAGAAATAAAAGGAATGCCCTAATAAAACAGTAAAGTTAAAAATGAAAGCATAGCCAGAAACCCAAAATTTGATGGAAAATGTTTCAGTGTGTCAACTAAGTAATTAAAACTGCCATGGCTAATTCTTAAAGCGCAATATTCTACATTTTAAGCACAGCATCAGATAAAAGCTGTGTTTGGTAACTCAACACTCTTTGTTGGTTTCATTTTTATAAGTTATAATTGCTGCCACACTTAAATTCTCTCATCTTGTTATAGAGGAGGTACAAGCCTCCTTACTATTGTCCCTTTGCCTTGGCCCACATGATTTTCATGTGAATTTTCCCAAGTATACCATGAATGATCCAATTTGTATTGACAGTTTAATCTACCCTTGCAGACATTAATCTATTGAATTCCAGCTAAATCCAATAAAACCTACTTGTGTGTGTGTGTGTCTGTCTCGGCATGTCTGTATCTAGGTGTGTCTGCTGGTGTGTGCCTCTGCGTCTGTCAGTGTTTCTACCTGCCTGCGTCTCTGTGTATCAACAAGCAGATGTATACACATAAACATATCAGGACAGCATAATGATTGTAAGAATCAGGGGAGAAAAAAGAAATAAAGGCTAGAAAGACATAACAGTATTGCTTTATCTTTTAACAGCTAATCTTTTCCAGTGTAAACTAATAGACATATCATGGACAAATATTTCCCTTAAAAGCAGAGATCTAGATTCAGTAGGACCAAGATTAGTGACAATATGCACAAGGTCCATTTCTAGCCATCATTTTATATCCAAAAATGTGAAGCAGCCTGAATAACCTCCATATCCCTGTTTATAAAAGGGATTGTTCACAAAAACTCCATTTTGCTTCCAATTCAATGGCAAATTTATAATATATATAGACAGCAAGAAGAAAGAGTGCACAAGCTTGCAAGCACCCATCTTTCCCTCTGCTTCTTTGCCAACAATGGTTGCATTACTCCTTGACTACAGCCAATTAAATTTTCTGAAATAACCAGAGGGTACTCCCAATAGCCCATGAACTATACAACTTGTTCTCCTGGAGTATGGCTTTGTAACCTTTGGGGACTATAGAATTAAAAAAAAAAATAGTTTAAACAACCTAATTTTCTTATCAATAATTACATGGCAGTGATGACTTATCCTGCATTCATTCATTTAACAATGATTTTTGAAGTCCAAGCCCTCCTACCTTAAGAATATTGCCCTAATGCAAAACCACCACCAAAGGAGAATTTGTTACAAAGACAAATAATACTAATTTACTAACTGTATCCAACCTGGTGATGATTGCAATGTTTGGTGCAAGCTGTGTGGCAACTGAAGAGTGAACAGAGGTGAATGAACACTATTTCTGAAGAAGTCTTCTGTGGCTTTAGATTGCAAAACCTTTGTTTCCCAGAGCTGCAGAGAGAAACAAAATGTTTACCTTAAAAAAAAAAATTTAGGATATTTACTGCTATTCTTTTAACTTTGAAATTGTCAACTGAAATCTCAATAAATGGGTAAGTGTTAAATGCTAATTGAGGTCTGAATTATGGTTTAGCCATTTTTTAAGCTGAAAAAACAAAAGACAAAAACTTTTACTGTCTACAAACCTGCTTCAAGTCTTTTAAGACTTGTTCTTCTACACCTTCTTCAGCAAAGAGATCCCTCACTCCTTCAATCACATCTTCAATTACAGATCTGTAAAATTTAGCCTACATAAAAGCAATTGTTAAAAGTTTTACATTCAAGTTTGAGTAGTACATTCAAGTTAAAAGTTTTACATTCAAGTATTTCAGCCTTAAAAAACATGAAATGTACACTTTCTAATCTTATATTTAAAGAAAAGCCAACACAAGGATTTTCACTAAATGCATCCTATTCCCAATATAGTCTTAGCTTTTCATAAATTGTGTTAATTTCAGATCCATAGTCTCAGTCTGTCTATAAGGCTGAATCACAATGAGTGTGTAGGTTGCTCAGTCAAGTCTGACTCTTTGTGACCCCAGGGACTGTAGTCTGCCAGGTTCCTCTGTACAAGGGATATTTCAGACAGGAATACTGGAGTGGGCTGCCACTTTTCTCCTCCAGGGGATCCTCCCAACCCAGGGATTAAACTGGCATCTCCTGTGTCTCCTGCATTGCAGGAGATTTTTTACCTGCTGAGCCATCAGGGAAGCCCTGAATCACAATACTACGAGAAAATATGAGATAAAAATCTCATCAAGATGTATGCTTATTTTTATGTTCCCTGGCTTCTGTGTCAGTATTTAACCTCCCCAGTCCTTTTTAAAAGGAAATTAATTTAAGGCAGGTGGAAATGAACCTTTTGTTTTCAGTTTACTCTTTTCTCAAACAGACCAAAAGAGCTTTATTTTAGAGTTTATTATTTCCACAAATGTAAATAAATTCCAACTCATAAGTTTGAGGCAGGCATTTACAATAGTCACCAAAGTGCTTCCCACTTACAAAACACACGTAATCCAAAAGATATCCTGAACCATGGTCAAGTAAACTGCAACAAAAAGGATTTCCTAAGAGAAACTAAGAAGGACAGAAACTAAGAAACTAAAGGAACCTTACCCTTCCATAGTCTGCAGAGAGTAAGTAACATCCTAAAAGTAGATTTTTACCAGATTAAAAATTGGTCAATATCAACAGAAAAATAGCCCTGTGAAATAAACTCAGTCCTTCAAATCTATGTAAATTGCGCTTCACTTCCACCGTATTCCTGGTAGTCCAGTGGTTAAGACTCAGCACTTTCACTACTGGGGGCACGAGTTCAATCCCTGGTCAAGGAACGAACATTCATTCCAAGTCATACAGCGTGGCCAAAAAATAAAATAAAACGTAAAAATAAATAAAATTTAAAAATTACTAAATGCAAAAAAAAAGAACCATGCTAAGTATACTAACAATACTGACCTGACCTAGTGGACTGATAAGAAATGAAAAAATAGGAATGCAGTTGAATTGCTCTTATTTCAGCAATTAACAGGCCAAATTGAAAATTCTGTTATTCAAGGACTGCTTTTTCATACTACTCAGTAAATAAATACGTTCACGCCAAGAGTAGTTAGGCTTTAAACTTATCCTTCTAAAGACCAAGGGTAAGCCTATAAATAAGCCAATCAGTAATATTTTAAGTAATATGTTATTCACGAGTATAAACAGTAAGATTAGGTGTTCTAGATTAGTTGCTTCTTCTAAAACAGTTTACCCTGATAAAGGAGTGCTAAATTGAGGCTTCAGTGTTGGTCTCAGCTAGCGTGATCACATTTAAAGCTAGAGGGAAAAACTCCTAGGGATAAAAACATCTTTTAAGATGCACCCTCAGAATGCAACAGCAGCCATCGAAATGGGGAGGGAGGTGGGAGGGGGTTCTGGAAGGGGAACACATGTACACCCATGGCGGATTCATGTCAATGTATGGCAAAACAAATACAATATTGTAAAGTTAAAAAATAAATAAACTAATTTTAAAAAGAAAGAAAATGACCCATTACAACACAAAATTTCAAAAGCAAAGTAGGAGCTGAACGTACTTTCTCTTCTAGGACTATAGTTAGACTTTATATTTATCTTCATTATAATCAAATGGTATACATGGTAAATTCAAGTATAATTATTTTACATATCTTAAAACACACTAAAATCAGACAATGGATACACATTAAGATAACAACTTTTCTCTAGACATGAACCGTTTTATGCTGTGTATGTATAGGTGGAACCCATAAAATACCACAGATCTGGACAAGCTACATTGCCTTTTACTAAATGTGAACTTTTGACTTTAAATGAACTGAAAATAAACATGATTCCTTGACTTTATCTTTAATTCAGGATTTTAAGATGGATAGAAGGTCTCACAAGGCCATTTAGCCTATCAATTCTCATGTGAGATTTAGGTACTCCTTAGCGGTAGGAGAGCAATGTCTCCGTTTATCAATATCAACTGTACACTTAAACATTAAGATACTTAAGGATGGGAAAATGGAAGGGTGAGGGAGACCTCTAAAAATATGTGGCGGGGTAACAAAGTATCACATTACCTGTTATATCAGGTAAATAATACAGCTTAGAATCAACAGTGGCCATACTAAAATTAAGGACTACAATGAAAAGTACAACTGAACTTAGTAATTCTAAACACATAGGAAACTGGAAGGGCTAAGGTGCATTCCACCTCTAACCACCATCTCATATCCATATTCTAGAGGACCTCAGTTTGGATGAGAAGCGAGAAGGAGAAGAGGAGGGACATCTGCTCTTCTGATGGGAGCCAGATCCAACTTCCAGGTGAGCTACTGGCTCTAATCCGTTTCCTCCAACACGGAGGCGAAGAGCAGCCGAAGCCCCTACGCGAGAGGGCCTCTGAATGTCTGTGAAGGGCCAGGAGGAGAAAAAGTGGTGTGCGGAGCTCCGCGGCCATGACCCCAGGGCCACACTCGCTCCCCACGGGGCGCAGGCCAAGAGGCCAGGTTGATGATCCTCACTTACCACCCGGTTGACGCAATCCATGACACCGGCTCCGGCGCCTTGCTGCTTGCGCCTGCGCAGCACGCGGTGCGCGGCCGAGGACGGCCCGCTGTGGGCTTTGAATGTGGGTGCACGTTGTCCGTGCAACTACGTCAGGACGCTGCGGGCGGGGCACGGGAGGGGAGAAGGTTAATAAATCTATCAGGGTTAACTGGAGATTCGGTGCTGAGGCAGGGGAGAGGTTGGTCTGCAGGAGCCAAGAAACCAGTTAAAGTGGGATGGTTAATTCCGGAGTAACCAGCTTTGGGCTGTTCACATGACCCTTAAAGAGCCTTTATTTTCTCAAGTTGTAAAATAAAGACTACTAAAATAGGGGATGAGCAATGCCGTGGTAGATCCCAGTTCACTTTACCTTTGAAAAGAGAGGAATTAAAGGTGTCTGTCCTCTCCTTCCACTAATTTTCATTCTCCTCAGGCCCCACTCACAGCTGAACTCCAGTATGTAACAAGAATCTAACTCTTCTAAGGTGAGTTCTCAAAGTGTGGGACAGCAGCAACCGCTACATCTGAGAAGCTGTTAAAAATGCAAATTATTGGGTCCCACCCCAGACTTTACTGGGCTTCCTTGGTAGCTCAGCTGTTAAAGAATCCACCTGCAATGCAGGAGAGCCTGGTTCGATTCCTGGGTCGGGAAGATCCCCTGGAGAAGAGTTAGGCTACCCCTCCAATATTCTTGGGCTTTCCTGGTGGCTCAAACAGTAAAGAAGCCACCTGCGATGCAGGAGACCTGGGTGCCATCCCTGGGTTGGGAAGATTCCCTGGAGAAGGGCGTGGCAACCCACTCCTGTATTCTTGCCTGGAGCATCCCCATGGACAGAGGAGGCTGGCAGGCTACAGTCCATGGGGTTACCAAGAGTTGGACACAACTGAGCGACTAAGCACAGCACAGCACAGCACAGCCAGACTTCCTGAATCTGAAACTCCAGAGGCGGGGACCTATCCTTCTGTAACTTTAACATTCTCTCCAGGTGATTCTGATGGGCACTTAAATAAGACTTGGTGTCCCAAAACTAAGATTCTCAACTTTGTACACTCAAATCACCTGCTGAGATTATTTGGCACCTGGGTCTCTCCCCCAGAGAATCTGATTCTATCTTATGCAGCCAAGTTGGAGAACCACTGCTAAAATAAGTCAGCATCCCAATACCACCTAGGCTCCTTTTCCTCCTCAGGCAGAAATCACAGTCTCTTGACCTATAATAATTCCCTCCTTCACTTGAAGAGTAAAGATACAGGGACACAGCTTGCCTGGGGCTGAGGGCAGATGTAAGCATAGATAACCTGGAGGGTTAGATAAGGGAAGAAGTCATCTATTGCCAGTACTCTGCCTTTCAAAGAAGCCTTTCTATCCTAGCAGATAGGTCCTGACCTAACCAGAAGACTTGTTAGTTAATGATTAAAAATCCTAGCAGGTTTAAAATTGAGTATTTGTACATGTAAATTCAGTAGAGTTACTTATGCCCAACCATTCTGTACTTGCTTTGCCTGAGTCAGGTACCTTATGGTTGATGAGTTTCAAGAAGCTGATTTATATGAAGCTCTTTAGAAGATTTTTCTATATTGAAACTATCTGAAATTTCCTTTTCAAAAAGAAAAGCATTTTTTATAATAATTTTTGATGATTGTATCTCTACCTGGCAATTTACCACCAGAATTATTCAAAGTGACATCTTACACCTAAAATAGAAAAGCAAGAAGCAGTTATTGATTCCTGCTGATATCAAAATATCCAATTAAATTATTCAACCTGGGAAATAAGCTGAAAGGTCTATTGTTTATCATCTTTTTCATAGTCAAATTTTAAAACTTGATTCCTAAATGCAAAGAATTGGTAATCACTTAACTTTCTGTGACAGCATACTATCTTATACTGGGGCTTCCCTGATGGTTCAGCAGGTAAAGAATCTGCCTACCATTTCAGAGACTTCGTTATATGTTCTGTCCTTCTCAGATTAACATACATACTTTTGACATTAAATGTGGACCTTGGTACTCATCAGTTCAGTTCAGTTTAGTCACTCAGTCATGTCCGACTCTTTGCGACCCCATGGATCACAGCACACCGGGCCTCCTTGTCCATCACCAACTGCCAGAGTCTACCCAAACCCATGTCCATTGAGTTGGTGATGCCATCCAACCATCTCATCCTCTGTCATCCCTTTCTCCTCCTGCCTTCAATCTTTCCCAGCATCAGGGTCTTTTCCAAGGAGTCAGTTCTTCGCATCAGGTGGCCAAAGTATTGGAGTTTCAGCTTCAGCATCAGTCCTTCCAATGAACACTCAGGACTGATTTCCTTTAGGATGGACTGGTTGGATCTCCTTGCAGCCCAAGGGACTCTCAAGAGTCTTCTCCAACACCACAGTTCAAAAGCATCAATTCTTCAGCACTCAGCTTTCTTTATAGTCCAACTCTCACACCCATACATGACTACTGGAAAAACCATAGCCTTGACTAGACAGACCTTTGTTGGCAAAGTAATGTCTCTGCTTTTTAATATGCTGTCTAGGTTGGTCATAACTTTCCTTCCGAGGAGTAAGCGTCTTTTAATTTCATGGCTGCAATCACCATCTGCAGTGATTTTGGAGCCCAAAAAATTAAAGTCAGTCACTGTTTCCACTGTTTCCCCATCTATTTGCCATGAAATGATAAGACTGGATGCCATGATCTTAGTTTTCTGAATGTCGAGCTTTAAGCCAACTTTTTTTTAATTAGTTTATTTTCTATTTTTTTAACTTTATATTATTGTATTTGTTTTGCCATACATTGACATGAATCCACCATGAGTGTACATGTTTTCCCTTTCCAGAACCCCCCTTTCACCTCCCTCCCCATCGCATCCCTCCGGGTTATCCCGGTGCACCAGCCCCAAGCACCCTGTATCATGCATCGAAACTGGACTGGCGATTTGTTTCACATATGATAATTTACATGCTTCAATGCCATTCTCCTATATCATCCCACCCTCAACCTCTCCCACAGAGTCCATAATACTGTTCTATTTATCTGTGTCTCTTTTGATGTCTCGCATACAGGGTTATCTTTACCGATTAACTAAATACCATATATATGTGTTAGTATACTGTATTGGTGTTTTTCTTTCTGGCTTACTTCACTCTGTATAATAGGCTCCAGTTTCATCCACCTTATTAGAGCTGATTGGAATGTATTCTTTTTAATGGCTGAGTAATATTCCATTGTGTATATGTACCACAGCTCCCTTATCCACTCATCTGCTGATGGGCATCTAGGCTGCTTCCATGTCCTGGCTATTATAAACAGTGCTGCGATGAACATTGGGGTACACGTGTCTCTTTCAAGTCTGGTTTCCTCAGTGTGTATGCCCAGCAGTGGGATTGCTGGGTCATATGGCAGTTCTATTTCCAGTTTTTTGAGGAATCTCCACACTGTTCTCCACAGTGTAAGCCAACTTTTTCACTCTCCTCTTTCACTTTCATCAAGAGGCTCTTTAGTTCTTCACTTTCTGCCATAAGTGTGGCGTTATCTGCATATCTGAGGTTATTGATATTTCTCCCAGCAATCTTGATTCCAGATTGTGTTTCCTCCAGCCCAGCGTTTCTCATGATGTACTCTGCATGTAAGTTAAATAAGCACGGTGACAATATACAGCCTTGATGTATTCCTTTTCCTATTTGGAACCAGTCTGTTGTTCCATGTCCAGTTTTAACTGTTGCTTCTTGACCTGCATACAGATTTCTCAAGAGGCAGGTCAGGTGATCTGGTATTCCCATCTCTTTCAGAATTTTCCATAGTTTGTTGTGATCCACACAGTCAAAGTCTTTGGCATAGTCAATAAAGCAGAAGTAGATGTTTTTCTGAAACTTTCTTGCTTTTTCAATAATCCAGCAGATGTTGGCAATTTGATCTCTGGTTCCTCTGCCTTTTCTAAAGCCAGCTTGAATATCTGGAATTTCATGGTTGACATATTGCTGAAGCCTGGCTTGGAGAATTTTGAGCATTACTTTGCTAGCGTGTGAGATGAGTGCAATTGTGTGGTAGTTTGAGCATTCTTTGGCATTGCCTTTCTTTGGGATTGGAATGAAAACTGACCTTTTCCAGTCCTGTAGCCGCTGCTGAGTTTTCCAGATTTGCTGGCATATTGAGTGCAGCACTTTTACAGCATCATCTTTGAGGATTTGAAATAGCTCAGCTGGAATTCTATCACCTCCTCCAGCTTTGTTCGTAGTGATGCTTCCTAAGGCCCACTTGACTTCACATTTCAGGATGTCTGGCTCTAGGTGAGTGATCACACCATCGTGATTATCTGGGTCGTGAAGATCTATTTTGTACAGTTCTTCTGTGTATTCTTGCCACCTCTTTTTAACATCTTCTGCTTCTGTTAGGTCCATACCATTTCTGTCCTTTATTGAGCCCATCTTTGCATGAAATGTTCCCTTGGTATCTCTAATTTTCTTGAAGAGATCTCTAGTCTTTCCCATTCTGTTGTTTTTCCCTATTTCTTTACATTGGTCACTGAGGAAGGCTTTCTTATCTCTCCTTGCTATTCTTTGGAACTCTGCATTCAAATGGGTGTATCTTTCCTTTTCTCCTTTGCTTTTCGCTTCTCTTCTTTTCACAGCTAATTGTAAGACCTCCTCAGACAACCATTTTGCCTTTTTGCATTTCTTTTTCTTGGGGATGGTCTTGATCCCTGTCTCCTATACAATGTCATGTACCTCTGTTCATAGTTCATCAGTCACTCTATCAGATATAGTCCTTAAATCTATTTGTCACTTCCACTGTATAATCGTAAGCCATTTGATTTAGGTCATACCTGAATGGTCTAGTGATTTTCTCTACTTTCTTCAATTTAAGTCTGAATTTGGCAATAAGGAGTTCATGCTCTGAGCCACAGTCTTGTTCCCGGTCTTGTTTTTGCTGACTGTATAGAGCTTCTCCATCTTTGGCTGCAAAGAATATAATCAGTCTGATTTTGGTATTGACCATCTGGTGATGTCCATGTGTAGAGTCTTGTCTTGTGTTGTTCTAAGAGGGTGTTTGCTATGACCAGTGCGTTCTCTTGGCAAAACTCTATTAGCCTTTGCCCTGCTTCATTCTGTACTCCAAGGCCAAATTTGCCTGTTACTCCAGGTGTTTCTTGACTTCCTACTTTTGCATTCCAGTCCCCTATAATGAAAAAGACATCTTTTTTGGGTGTTAGTTCTAAAAGGTCTTGTAGGTCTTCATAGAACCGTTCAACTTTAGCTTCTCATAAAAAGTGACTAAGTTGAACTATTATTTCTTAGTATATTTAGTGGACTCAGGTTGCAGAGAGGTTATGTAACCTTAGTAGAGAGATGTCATTAACTTTCCATTTGCCCCTGAGGGTCTGTTTGCATGGTCACTAATAGACTGAGATGTAGTTTCTTCCCAACAGTAGACAAGGGCTTTTAGAGGAGGTATACTTTAACATGGACACTTACATTACCATATGTAAAATAGATAGCCAATGGGAATTTGCTGTATGGCTCAGGAAACTCTAACAGGTGCTCTGTATCAATCTAGAGGGGTGAGATGGAGTGGGAGATGGGAGGGAGGCTCAAAAGGGAGGGGATATATGTACACCTATGGCTGAATTCATGTAGAGGTTTGACAGAAAACAACAAAATTCTGTCGAGCAATTATCCATCAATAAAAAAATAAATTTAAAAAAAAGAAAGAAGAGAAAAAAAAATAGAGGAGGTATACTTTAACCTACATTCCAGGTGAATCCAGGCTGCAAATCTGCTCTGAACCTGTGATAGCCAGCTTCCAAGATGGCCCCCAAAGATCCTTACTTCCTGGTATTCATGACCTTGTGTTTGCCCCTCCCACACTGTACCATGGTTCATCTGGGTGACCCATAGAATAAAGAAGAAGTAATGACGTGTCACTTCTAAGATTATGTTATAAATGACTATGGCTTCCATCTTTGGATTCCTTCAGATTACTCACTTGGGAGAAGACAGCTGTCATGTTGTAAGGATAGTCAAACACTCAACCTATGGAGAGGTCCATGTGGTAAGGAACCAAGACTCCAGCCCACAGCCAGCAGGGATCAGAATCCTGTAGAGAATCACAAAAGTAAGCTTGGAAATTGATCCCTCCCCATATGGGGTGTCAGATGACTGCTGCCCTGACTGACAGCCTGTCTGCATCTGTTTGAGAGACTCTGAACCAGGAACACCCTCTAGGCATCTCCCAGATTCCCAATCCTCAGAAACTGTGTGAGATAATAAATATTTGTCATTTAAGCAGTTAATTTTGAGGATAATTTGTTAGACAAAATGGGATAACTAATACAGGCCCCATTCTCTGATTGAACTGTGACTAGTGAAGACTTGGTTCTTCCTCATTGTAATCTCAGCATTTAAAGTTTCTTGAATATCCTCATCAGTCACAGGAGCATTTGAAAAGTATGTAAAGGAATCTGTACAGGCTGATATTTGATTGTGTTGACCCCAGGTTATCATCAAACAAGCAGACTGTTGTAGTCATGTAATGATCACATTTCTTTTGTCAATTTTTCAAACTCAGAAGGGAAGTGTGGTGCATATACAAAACACTTTTGATGCTAAAATTGAAATTTCAAGATCCCAAAGTCTCAGTGAGGCAATTTTACAGTGACTCTTTTTTATGTTAGTAAATAGAGAATAAAAAAGGAATGCTGAGCTTTGGTCCTCCTTTGAGTATGTAGTTCTTTGAAATTACACCTGTGGCAAAGCATAAAGCTCCTCCCCAATTGCCCATCACAGTTCAAAGCATCAGATTTTCATTTCCTCCTGCTTTGTTTAGAAGCTATAATAACTATTTAATATATCATTTGTAATCAACACTGGTTTTACAACATTTAAGCAAATCTTAATAATCAGATTAATTTGTCTGCCTTCTGTATGTTCTTATTACTTTTGCCTGGAGGTTTCAGTGATATTATTACAAAAGTAAAGAAACAATTTCTCTTTGCTTATTGTGAGAAAAGGCCATATCTATGAAGTCCTTTCTCTGAATAAGAATGTTTTTTAAAATGTATTTTAGAGACAGCCCATTATCTTTTACATATTAAATTTTACAGTCAAACACAGGGCATTTCAGTAACTCTAGACTCTAAATAATATATTTATCAGTAATGAAAAATACAAGTTAGTCTATGAGCATATGGCTTAAGGCAGCAAATATTCATAATTAGTTTCTGAACATTTTTTACGCAATGCACTAAACCCAGCAGTATTGGGTTTCTCTGCTTCTGTTCCATCCTTCACATCATTCAGGAAATGAAAATTCAGATAATCACTGCCTTACCTTTTAACTTTGAAATGTTTGCAATGTTAGTAGTTCTGATTTATTTATACTTCGCACTTTTATAACATTTTCCATTTTCTAATATAACTCTAAAATCAACTTACAGGGGGCCCAGTGTGCAATGGCTGCAAACAGCAGCCTCCTTGGTAGTGTATGCAACCTGTTGCCTGTACAGGTTGTCCTAAGGGACCTTGGAGACAACTCTTCTAGTGGGCATTCGTGACTAGCCTTCTGTTCCCCAATCTAGACTCCAGACAGGTATGCGCGGTGCTTTTGGAAAGCCCCAGGGCACAGTGGCCAGGGTCCACATTGGCCAGGTCATAATGTCCATCCGCACCAAGCTGCAGAACAAGGAGCATGTGATTGAAGCCCTCCGCCGGGCCAAGTTCAAGTTCCCTGGCCGCCAGAAGATCCACATCTCCAAGAAGTGGGGATTTACCAAGTTCAACGCGGATGAATTTGAAAACATGGTGGCAGAAAAGCGACTCATCCCGGACGGCTGTGGGGTCAAATACATCCCTAATCGTGGTCCCCTGGACAAATGGCGGGCCCTGCACTCATGAGTGTTAGCACTGTCTGTCCCCTCCTTAATCATGCTCACCAATAAATGCTATTTCCTGTCAAAAAATAAAATAAAATAAAATCAACTTACATTATTGGAACATCAGATACAATTCCACCATGCAGAATCCCTCCCCCTACCTCAACAGGAATTCAGCTAAAGTGACCATGTGACACAGTGCTATGGCCAGCTGGTGATCTTATCACAAGGTGGAACACTGTTCATGATCACATTACAACTTATTTTTAAATGTTTATCTCATCTACTTAGCACAGCGGTATAGTGTTACAGTTAAGCACAAAGACTGGAGCCAGACTGCATGGGTTCAAATCCCAGCTTTGCCTGTTTATAGCATGTAAACTATGGTGTTTACATTTGAACTGTGGTGTTGGAGAAGATTCTTGAGAGTCCCTTGGACTGCAAGGAGATCCAACCAGTCCATCCTAAAGGAAATCAGTCCTGAATATTCATTGGAAGGACTGATGCCGAAGCTGAAACTCCAATACTTTGGCCACATGATAGGAAGAACCAACTCATTGGAAAAGACCCTGATGCTAGGAAAGATTGAAGGTGGGAGGAGAAGGGGATGACAGAAGATGAAATGGCTGAATGGCATCACTGATGCGATGGACATGAGTTTGAGTAAGCTCCAGGAGTTGGTGATGGACAGGGAAGCCTGGCGTGCTGCAGTCCATGGGGTCACAAAAAGTCAGACACGACTGAGCAACTGAATTGAACTGAACTGAGCATGTAAACTCGTGCAAATTTCTTTGCTTCCCTGGTGGCTCAGACAGAAAAGAATCTGCCTGCAATGCTGGAGACGTGGGTTCGATCCCTGGTTCAGGAAGATTCCCTGGAGAAGGGAATGGCTACCCACTCCAGTATTTTTGCCTGGAGAATTCCATGGACAGAGGAGCCTGGTGGGTTATAGTCCTTGGGGTCACATAAGACTGAGCGGCTAACACATTAACATTGAAGAGATGTACACATTGTGTACGTATGAAAAATAGTGACTATAATTAACTCATGGAAAGTGTGAAGGATGTCTTCAAACACAGTTTTCCCTGTGGCTACTTTTCAACATTCTCATCAGGGTCTTGATAAGAATTCAGTAATTTCCAAGTTAACAAATGATTCCATTTTCATTATTTTAATCACAACATGTATAATCAAATATGAACATGAAATATTAGCAAGAATAATGTCTGTCTCCAGTGAATTTTCCAACCCAAATTTCTACTTAGAGAAGACAGAGGTAAAGACTAATACACTGAACTTAAGGCTATGACCTGGAAAGAACCACCCAGCTTTGTTCCCACAATAACTGTGCTTATCTTCTTTCCTAATTGGTCTCATTTTGTAAGGTGTAATGGTAGGATCTTGAATATTCTATGTTATCATAGGTGCTTCAAATACCAGGAGAAGCAGGGACAACATGAAGTAGACACACTCCTGCCTATTCCTTCTACTGTGCTGTGCTGTGCTTAGGGCTCAGTTGTGTCTGGCTCTTTGTGACCCCATGGACTGTAGCCTTTGAGGCTCCTCTGTCCATGGGGATTCTCCAGGCAAGAATACTTACTAGAGTGGGTTGCCATGCCCTCCTCCAGGGGATATTCCCAATCCAGGGATTGAACCCAGGTCTCCTGCATTGCAGGCGGATTCTTTACCAGCTGAGCCACCAGGGAAGCCCAAGAATATTACTAAGTACAGCTTTAAAAAAACCTCTGGATATTACACATAAAAGATGGAGAGAAGAGCACAGACCAGTTAGGGACCTCACACCCCAAAGAATGCACAGCAATAAATTCCCTTGTTTTCTTTTTACCTTGCCTATAACAGACTGGGTACTGCTGAAGCTAGCAGTCCAGAAACATCAAAGTTCACAGACAAAAAAGAAAAACTCTTTTTTCTCCAGCCAAGGGCCAGAAAATGGGCAGCAAGACAGAAAACTCTTATTAGACAAAAACTGCTCTACTTCAAACACCACAGAAAAAAACTGGCCCCAATTCACCCCTGTGAGCAAAGGCAGAATAGAGTTTAGACTTCCACTCTTGCCCAGCTGTAGTGATGTAGCCCTCCCCACGATGTCACTGGAGGCCATGTGGGTTGCCTGGACTTGCTCCCTATTCAACTATAATGAGTCATCTCCACCAACCACTAAGGTGGTGTCAAAGAAAACCAAGACTTTCATTCCTGGTGAAACCTCCCCCTGAAGTGTCGGTAGAGGCCACATAAGAAGGAGTTACAAGATTCCCCTCCCTGTGTCAACCAGCATGATGTCAGAGGAAGTCACCTGGGGAGCCTGTACGCCCACTCTATCCAGCAGTCACTGGGAGATCCTTCTCTCCTAGTCTGTCAGCAGAGACTGAGCTGGAAACAGGACCCATCACTTCCACCTGCAACAGCAAGTGGGCACTTTCACCTTCCCCCACTGGCCCTGTGTCAGAGGAGACCTGCTAAGACAGAAGATTTAAATAAGATCCAGAGTCTCATAATGACCAAAATGTCCAGGATATAATTGAAAATCAGTTGTCATTACCAATAACCAGGAAAATCTCTACTTAAATGAGAAAAGACAATCAACACCAACACAGAGATGACTAAGATGTTGGAATTATCTGACGAGGACCCTAGAAGCAGCCTCCATAAAACTGCTTTGATGAGCAATTAAGCAAGTAATTTAAAGAGTGATTTAAACAAATGAAAAAGTGGAAGATCTCAGCAAAAAATAGATGATATAAAGAAGAATCAAATGGATATTTTATAAATGAAAATACAATGACCAAAATAAAAGATTCAATGGATGGGTTTATTATGGGTTAAAATATGTTCTTCCCAAAAGGTATTTGAAGTCCTAACTCATTGCACCTCAGAATGTGACTGTATTTGGAAATAGAGTCATTGCAAATATAATTACTTAAGATGAGATCACACTGGAGTAGGGTGAGTCCCTAATCCAGGGTGTTGTTGTTGTTTAGTTGCTAAGTCGTGTCCAACTCTTTTGTGACCCCATAGACTGTAGCCTGCCAGGCTCCTCTGTCCATGGCATTTCCCAGGCAAGAATACTGGAATGGGGT
The DNA here is from genome assembly GCF_054371585.1 of Giraffa tippelskirchi. Taxonomy (NCBI): domain Eukaryota; kingdom Metazoa; phylum Chordata; class Mammalia; order Artiodactyla; family Giraffidae; genus Giraffa; species Giraffa tippelskirchi. The sequence goes on from NC_137278.1 coordinate 71,504,426, forward strand.
GCCATCTCCTTCTCCAGGGGATCTTCCTGAAACAGGGATCGAACCCACGTCTTCTGCATTGGCAGGAGTTTCTTTACCACTGAGCCACCAGGGAAGCCCAATCCAATATGACTGATGCACTTAAAAGGACAAAGATACACAAAGAAGACAGCCATGTGACCAGAGGCAGAGATTGGAGTGATGCATCTTACAATTCAAGCAACACCAACACCGGAAGCTAAAAGAAACATGGAAGAAAGTCTCCCCTACAAGTTTCAGAAGTGGTATGGCTCTATCAACACATTGATTTCAAACTTCTAGCCAAACTTTAAACTTAGGCCAATAAATTTCCATTAAGTTGCCCAGGTTACAGTAGTTTGTTATGGCAGCCCTGGTAAGTACAGGGCTCAACAGCAGAATGAAGATGAGAAAGGAAAGACTCAATGAACTTGAAAAAAGAACAACAGAAATAACCCAATTTGAATAATAGAAATACTCAATTAAAATGTAAGTGGACTTTATTTCTTAATTAAAAAAGTTTAATAGTACTAAAATACACATAACATGAAATTTACTACCTTAAACTTTTTTAAAATTTATTTATTTTTAGCTAAAGGATAATTGCTTTATAGTATTGCATTGGTTTCTACCAAATATCAACATGAATCAGCCATAGGTTTACCCATGTCCCCTCCCACTTGAATATCCCTCCCACCTCCCTCCCCACCCCAACCCTCTAGGTTGTTTTCAAGCCCCAGTTTGAGTTCCCTGAGTCATACAGAAAATTCCCATTGGCTATCTATTTACATATGGTAATGTATGTTTCCATGTTGCTCTCTCCATACCTCCCACTCTCTCCTTCTTCCCCCACCAGCCGTGTCCATAAGTCTGTTCTCAATGTCTGTGTCGCCATTGCTGCTCTGCAAATAGTTCATCAGTACTATCTTTCTAGATTTCATATATATATGTGTTAGTATATGATAATTGTTTTTCTAACTTACTTCACGCTGTATAATAGGCTCTAGGTTCATCCACCTCATTAGGACTGACTCAAATGCATTCCTTTTTATGGCTGAGTAACATTCCATTGAATATATGTACCACAGCTTCTTTATCCATTCATCTGATAATGGACATCTAGGTTGCTTCTACGTCCTAGCTATTGTAAATATAGCAGCAATGAACATTGGGTTACATGTGTCTTTTTCAGTTTTGGTTTCCTCAGGATATATGCTTAGTAGTGGGATTGCTGGGTCATATGGTGGTTTTCTTGTCAGTGGATTTCTTAAAGAGAAATCACTGAGGCCAGAAGGAAGTGGCCTGAGAGAAAAGTGATAAAAGAACTGTCAACTCAGGATCCCATGAAAGTGTTGCAAGTGTTAGTCATTCAGTTGTGTCTCGCTCTTTGTGACCCCATGGACTGTAGCCCACCAGGCTCCTCTGTCCATGGGGATTCTCCAGGCAAGAATACTTGAGTGGGTAGCCATTCCCTTCTCCAGGGAATCTTCCCAACCCAGGGATGGAACCCAGGTGTTCTGCATTTCAGGCAGATTCTTTACTGTCTGAGCCACCAGGTATCCCATATCCAGTGGTAATATTCTTTGGGGAGAAAAGAAGGAAGATCAAAATATTCTCAGATTAAAGAAAACTAAGACTACTTCTCACCAGCAAAACCACCATAAAGGGATGGCTAAAAGAAGTTTTTAAACAGAACGGAAATGATAAGAGGAGGAATATCAGGAAAATAGAAAGAAGAATGAAAAGTAAAAATATGAGTAAATATAGTAGACTCTCCTTTTGAGTTTGCTGGTATGTTTGGCAGTTGAATCAAAAACTGTAATATTGCTTCATGTGGTTCTCAAATCCTATCATCAATAGGAGAGGATAAAGGAAAATAAAGTTTCTTCAGTTCACTGGAACTGATAAAAACGTTGAAGATGATAAATTATATATATATATATATATATATATATATATATATACACATAGAGCAACCACTAAAAAAAGATACACAAAGAAATATATCCCCAAATACTATTTTTGTGTGTGTGCTCAGATGCTCATTTGTGAAATAAATTAAAATGGAACTCTTAAAAAATGTATAAGCAATCAGTGGGAAGGCAGAAAAAAAGAAATAAAGAACAGAGGAAACAAACAAAAAACAAAAAGGCACAAACCAGTGCTGGGAAGAATGTGAAAAAAGTATAAAATAGTACAACTATTTTGGAAAACAATTTGGCAGTTTCTTGAAAAGTTAAATATAAATTCACCATATGACCCAGAAATTCCACTCACACCCAAGAGAAATGAAACATATATTGACACAAATACTTGAACATGAATGTGTGTAGCAGAGCTATTGATGACAGTGGGAAAGTGGGGAAACCCCAAAAGTCCACCAAGGGATGAATGGGTAAATAAAATGCGGTATAGTCATACAATGGAATACTATTTGACAATAAAAAGAAATAAACTACTGATACATGCATGAACCTGGATAATCAGAGCAGATGAACCTTAAAATATACTAAGTGAAAGAAGCTAGAGACAAAATGCCTATATTGTAAAATTCCATTTATATGAAATATCCAGAAAAGACAAATATATAAAGACAGAAAATAAGATTAGTGGTTTCCTGGGACTGGGATGAGAACAAAGTAACTGAAAATGGGCTTAAGGGATTTGGAGGGGGAGATGGAAAAGTTCTAAAATAAATGATTGTGGTGATGGTGGTGTAATTCTGTAAATATACCAAAAACCATGGAGCTGTATAATTAAAACAGGTATATTTTATCATATATAAATTAATCCTCAGCAAAACTTTTGAAAGATATTGGGGGGGGGCTCCTTCTTTAGATTGACCCTATTTTTTTTAGTAGTAAAAAGTACAGCTTTTTTGAAAATATGCAGAAGAATAAATCCCTACTCAAAGTAGTAAAAGTCTCTCATTTTTTAATGAAATAGGCTACTGTAGACTCACAGCCCCCCCATCCCCATTTCCCTTTCTGATCTCATTTCCTGTTAAACTCCTAACTCATTTCATTCTACTCATGTCTCTTGCATCAAGCCATATGTCCACTCTGGGGTAGGTTTCTCTTCTTTAAGTCTTCTCTTAAATATCACCTTTTCAGTACAAGTGTTAGTCATTCAGTCGTGTCCTACTCTTTGTGACTCCATGGACTATAGCCTGCCAGGCTCCTCTGTCCATGGAATTCTCCAGGCAAGAATACTGGAGTGGATAGCCATTCCCTTCTCCAGGGGATCTTCCCAACCCAGGGGTCAAACCTGGGTCTCCTGCATTGCAGGCAGATTCTTTACTGTCTTTTCTTAAATGTCACCTTTTCAATGAAGCCCATCCTGAACACCTTCTAAACTAGCAATTTCTATCCCCATACTCCCATGTCTTCTATCCGTTTTAATTTTTCTTTATTCTGTAGACATTAACTCCTTTAACTACTATATAATTTATTCATTATGTTTAGTGTTTATTGCCATTAGGATATAAACTCCAGGAAGAAAGCAATCTCATTCTCTCTTGTACCTAGAATTGTGCCTGGCTCATACTCAGCTCTCAAAAAGGGCTGAATAAAGAATGAATTAAAGTACACTTAAAACTGAAGGCTGGGGACTTTCCTGGTGAGGACCTCTATTTTTAAATTGTGGTGTTGATAAAATACACATAAAATTTGCCATTTAACATTGTTAAGGGTGCAGTTCAGTGGCATTAAGTACATTCACATTGTTGGGCAGCCATCACCACCCTCCATCTCCATAGCTGTTTTCATCTTGTCAAAGTGAAACTCTTTACCCTTAAAATAATAACTCCTCATTTTAATTTAAGGTTTTATCTTATCCTTATACGGACAGGTCAAAGAAATTATCTGGTCTTGTTTCCAGTGCAGGAAAATACCTTCTCCAGCTACAGAATGGTTCCAAAGTACTTCTGACAAAAGACAGATACTCTCATTTTATAACCAGAAATAACAGTTACCTTATCAGATATTCAGTATTAAATGAGAAAACCAGATCCACAGCACACAGTAGGCACTAGAAGTCTAAAGGTTCTTCTTCACTTTCAGCAGCTTTAACAAACAAATTTACGTCAAATTTTAAAATAAACATTTTAATCTTTCCAAGCCCTTGAAGATATGTGTTTATTAAGAAAAAGTATATTTGTAATTATAAGTGTGATAGATTTTGAATTTCTTGAGGACTGAGGCTGTGTATTATTCATCCTTATATGCCTCCTGAGTTCCTAACATAGTACCTCCAATATGAAAAGCATTTATTAAATGTTACTGATTTAAATTTATTGTTGAACTACTATCAAATGGGATTTCTAGCCTGTTTGTAGGAGAAAATTAGGGACTAAAATGTATCTATGTTTAGAAGTAGTACATTGATCTGGGGCTTCCCTGGTGGTTCAGTGGTAAAGAATCCACCTGCTAATGCAGAGGATGCAGGTTCCATCCGTTGGTCAGGAAGATCCCCTGGAGGAGGGAATGGCAAGTAACTCCAATATTCTTGCCCAGAGAATCCCATGGACAGAGGAGCCTAATGGGGTACAGTCCATAGAGTCACAAAAAGTTGGACACGACTGAAGCAAATATGCGTGCATGCAGGCAGTACATTGATCTAAATTCAACCTACCATTCATTCATTCACTCAAAATTTAGGTCCTACGCCTTGGCTAAGCTTATGTTCAGCTGACACTGATATCACCATCACCTACCACCACCCCTGTATTTGGGTCTCTCCCTCGAGAATGGGAAATCATGTGGACAGAGCCACACCCCAATGAAAATCTCAGTTGGGGAAGAGGGAGAAGAGAAATACATAAACATTTACAATATAATGGGCCTAGTACTAAAAATTATTTATGAGGAGCAACTAACCTGAATGGGAGGAGTCAGGGGAGGCTTCCTGGAGTAGGCACCTAAACTTAGATCTGTGGAACGAATAAGGGACAAAGGAAGGGGGCAAGGAAGGATGTTCCAGTGATAGGGCTCTGTACAAGCCAAAGCTTGGGGTGTAGAAGGAACGTGGTGGGTTTGAGGAAATGACAGTAGTTTGAATGTTTGGCTGGAGGACAGATAGCAGGGGAACTCTTGGCAAAGCTAAGGTTGGCTGGTAAATAAGGCCAGTTCACATGTTCTCCACTGACTGCAGCGTGGAGGTAGATTATAAGACCATACAGGAAGCAGAGAAGCTGTTAGAAGTCTGCGAGAGTAAGGAAGAATGAGCCGCTCTGTTTGAAAAGCCTGCAGCGGGACCAATGTCCCTGGGAAGGAACAAGTTCTAAGTTACCAATATGTAGCCTTTCCTGGCACTCAATCATATAAAGCTAAGAGAAAGAGAAGGGGAAGACTCCAAGGGATTTTAGGGGGAAGGGATAGAGCATTTACTATGAGGGAAAAGGCAATAAAAGGAAGGCAATGAATATCATCCAGTTCACAATTTAACCCAAGGCCACTTCTGGCCCCAGTGTGAGTTTAATATAGAATTTGTCCTTTACCACAGTGAATACTTAGCAAAGCCTTTGAAAAGTGTTTCAGTGTCTCAGATAATCCACTGGAGAGGCAGGTTCTTGGCATTTAACAATGCCACCATTCAGAGATGCTCTTTCCTTGTCCTTTTCCAGGCACTTGAGGACCTTTGGGTGGAATTCTCTCTGAGCAGTGTGAAAAAAATCAAAACAGAACCCTACAGAAAAGGACAAGTGCTGCAACTGGGAGCCATCTCCCACCCCCACGCAGCCACTCACAGGTCTGCAGCATCTGTCTCAGAGATGAGAAGCAGAAAGAGACTAAATTCTACAGTGATCACAATTGAGATTCCCAAATCAGGACATTTAATTCTCTGTTAGGGGCTTCCCTGGTAGCTCAGCTGGTAAAGAACCCACCTGCAATGCAGCAGACCTGGGTTCGATCCCTGGGTTGGGAAGATCCACTGGAGAAGGGAATGGCTACACACTCCATTATTCTGGACTGTATAGTCCATAGGGTCACAAAGAGTTGGACATGACTGAGTGACTTTCACATTCTCTGTTAGAGGGGAATTCCATAGTCTCAGTCCTCCAAATTACAAAAATGTCCCCATTTGGGTCAGTATCATTGATATTCAGTCATTAATACCAGTAAAGTGCAAATAAAGTGAAGGACATGACCAAAGTACTCAAGAAAATAAAACTGAAGTCAGTCATAAAAGGTCCTTAAAGGGAATTCATAGACACCCACCCTCTGTGGGAGGGCAGAAAGTCTCTGAATCCAATTCCATTTCTGTAAAAGAAACTAAGAAATAATACCTTGGATATACAGGCCTGCCTGCAGCTGCACCCATAAACTCTGCCTTGCTTCCAATTGCAATGGGTGAACTGTTCATGCTCTTACCTAAATCAGCCCTCTGCTGGCTGATCTCATCCCCTCTGGTCTACTCAGAGATATGGCCTGAGCAATTTTCTCCCTCTCTTCTTCTGCATCAACAGTTTTCCTTTCACTACTGGATCACTGCTAGCCTGCAGGGACACATATCCGCCATCCGAGGTACACCAAGGATGGGGAAGAGAGTAGTCAGTCCTGGGTGCAGGCAATAATGGCATACACCGTGTGGAAAAAATTTAAATACATAAGGAAAGAAGAATGCATTTGAGTCAGTTCTAATGAGGCAGATGCACCCAGAGCCTATTATACAGAATGAAGTAAGTCAGAAAGAGAAAAGCAAATACAGGATATTAACGCATACATATGGAATCCAGAAAGATGGTTACTGATGAACCTATTTACAGGGCAACAATGGAGACACAGACATAGAGTACAGACTTGTGGACACAGTGGGGGAAGAAGAGGGTGGGACGAATTGAGAGAGTAGCATGGAGACATATACATTACCATATGTAAAATGGATAGTCAGTGGAAATTTGTTGTATGACACAAAGAGCTCAAACCTGGTGCTCTGTGACAACCTAGAGAGGTGGGATGGGGTGGAGGGTGGGAGGGAGGGGCCATATATACACCTAAGGCTGATTCATGCTGATGTATGGCAGAAACCAATATTGTAAATTAATTATCCTCCAGTTAAAAATAAATAATTATAAAAGATACATAAGGAAATTGATTAAAAGTCTGCCTTTTTTTTGAGTGGGGGGGTCTCTGCTGCAGAGGAAGCGCAGAGCCCTACTCATGACTGCTAGGGAATTCCCATAAAAATCTGCTTTCTATTATCACCATGCGCTGACAATTCTAAGCAATGTCTGAGCTAAAATGCCCCCCTCTCCAACTTTTTTATTGGCATGTGTGTCGCTCAGTCGTGTCCAATTCTTTGTTGACCCCACGGACTGTAGCCTGCCAGGCTCTTCTGTCCGTGGAATTTTTCCAGGCAAGGACACTGGAGTGGGTTGCCATTTCCTTCTCTAGGGGATCTTCCCAACACAATTGCTACAATTACTGTTGAGTTTTAATAATGCATATGTAAGCTTCAAATCGGCACATTTTAATTTCTTAGCAATAAACAGTATTCTACACAGAAGTTAATTTAGAAAACTCCCTGTTATACAGTTGGACACTGGACACATGTGGACTTCAATATCTATATTCATTTTGGAATTCACAATGGTCCAGAATCATTCAAACTTGCTTCAGGCACAATTCTTATCTCCAGCTCCTTCAGTACTACATATTCCTGGGTTTGAACCATAGATTCAAAATAAACAATGATCATAAAGATGAAGAAACAGAATTTGAGTTACTTCAATTTTGTCATTCTATGTGACCACTTGGAGTTGCTATTTGTGTCTTTAAAAGTGTGCAATGAATGGCAAGAGGTAATAATTTTGCTTAGTAAGTTTTGTTTGGTTGTATACATGAAATCCTGTATTTGAATACTAATATCTTTAAAATTGGCATTCTATTTTAATCGCTGTTTTAAAACTAAAGAATCAAGAAAATTAAAATAACATCAGTAGTTTATTAAATTGTACTTTTTGCAAATATTTTATTAAAATTCACTTAGCTACTAGAAAACTACAAAGCATTATTATACCAGACCATAACAAAGAATCAAAGTACAAACTCTTATATAAATATTAAAACTACTAAATAAATAGTTGTATGTATTCCATTCCCTAGGAACTTGGAGGAGTTTGTAGGTATTCACAAGATTGCTTACAATTATTCTAAAGTTCATAATAAAATCTAAAGTGAGATATCCAACCTAAAATGACATTGACCAGTAGAGTTCAATCAAGAATGTTTAAAAGCAAAACAAGAGGTGATCAAAGCAATGGCTGAATTTATCTTGAAGTAATAATATATAACATCTTTAACACCATACATACAGTTAATGAAAAACTGAAGAAATGGGCACATCCAAAACACAAGATTCAGATGACATGGGATTCAAAGATGATAAGGAAACATTTTCTATAAGTGTTGACAATGAGAAAGAGGAGGGAATTTTAGTAATAGTCAACATCACTAAGGTTAAAAAAATAACAATGAAGAAGACACACTAGTAAAGACCAACATCAAGACATGTTTCAAGGGTGGAAGCATTTAAAAAAGATCTCATCCTTACCAGCTACTGCCCCAAAGTTCATAATTGCAGCCAAGATCCCCCCAAAAACCATCTACTCACTGTTTCCACATGCACTTGAGTTGTCTGTCAAGTTCACCAATGTTCTCCACGTTGCTAAATTCAGTGGTCAATTCTTTGTCCTCATGCAATCAGCAGCATTTGAGGCAACTGATGACACTCAACTCGAGTGAGCTACTCCTCCCCCATCTCCTTTATTGGATCAACCTCACTTTCCAGACCTTGGAACTTTGGAGAATCCGAAGGATCAGTCCTCAGATCACTTCTACTCGATATTCACTCCTAGGTAATTCATATCGTCTCACATCTCTAAGTCATATTCCAAGCCCAGCCTTCTATCCTTCCTTTACATCCAATTGTTACTTACTGTCTCCACTTGAATGTCTAACAGGCATCTCAGAGTTAACACATCCAAACCCGAAATTTCTTATCTTTCTCCCCAAACTTTCTCCTACAACAGTCTTCCCCTTCTCCATAAAAGACAGATCCATCTTACAGCTGCTCAGGCCAAAATCCTGGGAGTCATTTTTGGTTCTCTTCTTTCCCCCACTTAGGGAATTTGACGCAACCCATCAGCAAACACTATTAACTGTATTTCAAACATGTTCTGAGTCCAACCATTTTTCATTTCCCATCACAACTCCGAGTCACCTTTACTTCTCACCTGGGTTATTGCAGTAACCTCCTAACTGTTCTGCTTCTGTCATTGCTCTGCTTGTGTCCATGGAACCATCTGAACATGTAACTCAGTTCATGTCACTCCTCTGCACAAAACCTCCTAGTGGTTTGCATTTCACTCAGAATAAAATTCAAAGTCCTTCCCATAACCCACAAAGCCTTACTGATTTGCTTTCCCTCACCTACCCCAGTCTCTCTGATTCCTCCCCCAACCATCCTCTTTCCTCACTCTGCTCTGGCCACCTTATAGCCACCTGCCTCCTTGGTGTTCCTCTGATAAGTGAAGTACACCTTTACTGCAGCACCTTTACACTAAGAGTTCCCTCTGCTGGATACACTCTTCTCACTTCTTTCGGGTCTGCTAGAATGTCATCTCATCAGACAGGACCTTCCTGACCAACCTATCTGAAAGGGCATTCTCTGCTACTCTGTCGCTTTTTATTTCCTACATAGCAATGATCACAGCCTGATATCAATTTCTTGTCTGACTTCCCCCACTATTATATATCCTCTACAAGAACAAGAATTTACAGTTTTTATTACTGTTTGTCCCCAGTGCCTAGAAAAATGCAGTTACCTAGTAGAAATGCAATAAACATTAGAATCGGCGAGACAATTAACGGGAGCAATGTCCACACAGCATTTCGAGGTGATTCAAAGCCACCACTTAAGGCACCCAACGTCTTAAACAAGCCTTCTGCACTTCAGGGTGTGGAAGACAGCTTTGGGAAGGCCTCATGTGTTTAACCACATTCACAGACCTACTCATGCTCCACGACTTTTAGAAACACACTCTTCCAACAGGCTTTATAAGGGAATGATATCATCCACCCAGAAAGATTTCTAAGAGAAAGATAGAGCCCATCTTGAAAAGACAATGCTCATTCCTAATGTCGGAGAGCTGAACAGGGTAAAGGCTTGAGTCGAGGTGGCATGGAATATTCTCCTGAAAGCAAATATTTGCTTGTTCTTCCCTCAGAACCTGAAAGTACAATTCTGGGCTGGAGCTCTTTAGAGATCACATCAATCTTGATACATGTACCTGAAAGCTCAGAAGCCAAACACGATGGATTCATTATAATATGTTACACATTTTTTTAAAGTAAGTAGATTTAGAGTTTATTAATTCTCATTTTTAATTCTCATTTAAAAAGTTTTCTTAAAACGTGTTAAGAAAGAAGCCTTTTTTTTTGTCTCCTTAGTACTTAGAAATGTTTAGTGATAAGAATGGTATTTAAATTTTCAGGATGTGTAAAATTGTATTCAACAGCATTTTTAGACAAGGCATTAAGAATACTTCAAAGTGTTTGTCAATTGCATTAATTTTAATCATACTCCACTGGATTCACAATGCTTTGAAATGGTTTACAAAATGGCCCCAGGATCTTTTATTAATCATAACATATACAAACACCACCAAATCAAAATACTGTTTCTCATTCTGGCTAGCAGCGACTTGCCTGAGAGCGCCCTCTTCTGTTTCAAGGGTATACCACAGCTTATATTACAGAGAATTCACAGCAATTCTAGAGTACAAAAATGGGCTTTTCAGGAAAATGTTGACACACATTAATAATCGTGTTATTTAAATGTGCTATCCTCCCACCTGAGGTTTTCACACCTCTTCTGGAGCAGATAGGTGTGGTGAAGATGAGGGAAACGCTGCAGTCTCTGAACTGTAACTGTGATTTGCACTTCCCTAGGCAGTCGTATAGAAATGAACTTTAATCTTTTAAAACATGGGGCAACTCGTCTAATCCATTTTCCTTACAGACAGGACATGATTTTAAGGCATTGTATCACCTGGAGCTTTAACCTAAGGTATTTTTTGTAACTCATCCATTTGCTTTCTGACTACCAATTCTATCTTGCTTTAAAAATTGACAAATTCATATTTAGATGCCAGTTCTAAGTAGGAACTCATTAACATAATTATAAGAAAAATCTTATTTCATATAAACTGGGGAAACATGCAGGTAATTAGGTTTAGCACCATGAAACTGCCATCAAGAAAGGTTACATATCACCAGCTTCATATGGTTCCATCAAATACACCTAGCCCTGTCCTTCAGGACTCTAGGTAAGGGCAAAAAAAGGTCTTGGAGTGGAGGAGCTGCTGAGAATGGGGAGAGGCTGGGACAGATGCAAGAAAATGCACTGGAAACACTATGTAACTACACAGAGAAGGCAGGAGAGTCTAGGTGGAGTTGAAACAAAACAGAAAAGAAATGACTGATGGAATCTGACGAATTCTGTTACAAATATGATCAGTTTATGTCACTGAATCATTTTGTTGTTCCTGTAGAACAAGAGTCAAGCCCTGTTAATTCCAGGAGTGGCTAAAACAGTTCCCAGTGATCCAGCCTCTATGAAGGTTTATTTCCTGATGCAATTTTGAAATTTAACTGCAATAGCTAGATAAAAATTGAATTTCAACACAGGCAGCTTGCTCATACAAAGAGCAGGTGGAGAGCTTCTTAGGTTGGATTTCATTAGAACTGATTTATCTTTGTATCTTTAATACCCCCTAAACATACAACTTACCTGAAATAGATTCTGTACAATTAGATAAATATAGTTTTCTAAACTTAAAAAAATCGCTTTGAAAGCACATCATTTCTCTAATACTAGTTGCCAAAGTTTGAAAATTGCTTAGAATTCTCCTGTGGTCAAAGTTCATCCAGTTATTGGGAAAAATTGTGAAAGACTTTGTGAAGTGTCCTAACTAGTTCATTTATCCAAATTATCAACAGATTCCATTGTCCTTGAGTTATTTCCCAACTCTGTAAGTTTTAGAAAACTGATAATAACATACATCATCCTTGTCCATACAAATTAATTGTTTGGGGGTAGAGGAAATTACTACTAATATTGCCCTATGGACCAATCCATTCTGCATCAGTTTGTAAATTCATTTCAGAATTCCTTATTTCCTGTACATGTCTCTGCTCTTTTGAATTCTCCTTAGTACCACTTGTAACAAACATCTTAACAGTTCCCTCATTAGTTAATGAGTTAAGTAAAACTTGGGCACACACTCATATCATTTCTTCATTAGAATAATGATTAGATCTTCTTTCAAAAATAATTCTTTAACATCACAAATTGTACTTTGATGGTGATATTTTTCCAGGATGTGCCAAAACACCATGTACACTAACTCCTTAACAGTGAAGCAGTACACATTTGTCTGGGGGCTTCCCAGGTGGCTCAGCAGTAAAGAATTCACCTGCCAATGCAGGAAAGGAGACACGGATTCAATCGCTAGGTCGGAAAGATCCCCTGAAGAAGGAAGTGGCAACCTACTCCAGTATTCCTGCCTGGAGAATCCCATGGACAGAGAAGCCTGGCAGGCTACAGTCCACAAGGTAGCAAAGAGTTGCACACAACAGCATATACACATGTAAGCATACATTTGCCTGACAGAGTCAATTGTTTAAGGTTATTGAAACGGATTTCATACCTTAAAAAAAAACAGCCCCAGACCTTGCAAAAGAAGATATAAGTCCATTGCCTAGCAAGAATCATTTGAAATACATCTTTAATTTTAAAAAATCAATATGCAATCTACAAAATACTTTGTTACATGATTATTAAGGCTCAATATGTTTTACTTTTGTATTGATGACATAAAATCATAGTTTGAGTAAGATATAATAATACTTAGTCATTATTAAGGAAGGCTTCCTGACCAAATTCATAAGAGAAAAGGGGCTATATCAAAACACAAACCCAGAATGAAGGGAACTAAAACCCTACAATTACCTAACACAGAAATCAGGTCAAAATGCCAGCCTTTATTTATGTTAAGAAGGGCTTTTTTTTTTTCATTCTTTTTAAATGAATAAACTATTTCTAGTCCCATTTAAAAAAAAAGGAAATGTCCTTAAATTCAGATCTGTACAATTGATCAGGTAACCATCAAGCCATGAATTCATTTACAGAGTTAATATGATCCTTGGACTGGTAAGGCAACTGGACCAGACCAATTAGAGCAGAGCAACACATCCCAAACTGGCCAACTGCTTGGAAGTCTGCCACTCAGTCAATTAAACAAAGGACCCCTAACGAGTCAAACTCATAAAGCATTGATCTAAATAAATTACCTAAATTAAAATGATAGTAAGGAGTGGTTCCTCCTTCACTCACTTCCTTCCTCCCTTCCTGACCTTACAAGAAGGAGTTTTTGTCATTGCTATTTTGAAGATCATCATTTACTTTCTGGAAAAGGAGATTCTACTTTTTAATTTGTAAGTCTAAGTGGACCCTACCTGATTTTTCACTTAGAGTACCAAGATCACACTTGACCTTCTGCCACAGCTCAGGTCAGAAGAACTGTATTAAAACTTCTCTCCATCCAACAGAGAATGTTAATTTAATGCTAAGTAATGAATATTTAAGGACCCTAATAGATGTGCAAATGAACAATTATGCTGCAGCACCCTGCTGTTCCTACCATCACCCTTTGCATTGCCACAAAAACTCAACTTGGGCTCCAGTCAGCTTTTTGTTATTATTTTCAGCACTGAATCTTGAGATGCGTCTGAAGGCAGGAGGGCTGGTGAATAAATGACTCCAGCAGTGAGGTGCCGGCACATATTGGCAACCTGGAAACACTGAGGTGTGATTAATTGGACCTTTTGCTGAAATTACTTTGAGGTGTAAATATTCATTAAGTTCATCCGAATTAGACTCTGAGTTCTTTATGGGCAGGATGCCATAAAACAGATCTGAAAGGACCAGCAGTAATTAACTCAGTTACTGTCCCTGGGACCACGGAGCAGCACCAAGTTCAGCGTGCCTCCATATTTGCTCTGAGCAGATTGAAGTCATTCCAGAATGTGCCACACCAGGTGAGTCAGGACGGTAGAATTATTTTTTATATGATGCACACACCGATTTGCTCTCGTATATATCTATAGTGAGTCTCAAGCATATGATATTATGAGCAACACATCAAGTGAAGTTAAAAAGAGCAACACCAATTCATTTTAACAGTTAACTTTTGCATTCTTTGCCTTTACAGTAAAATAATGAAAAGTAAATCTGCTGGTTGATACAAACCATCATAAATGTTTGTTTTAATTTGCATTTTGAACAGATTAAAATGAATGTAATATAACATTAAATAAAGTGTATGAGGGCCAACAAATAATGTTGTTTGGAAGAATACTGTCATATCAGTTTTGACTCAAAACAAATCTGGTAAATAGAGAAAAATATCTCCTAATCATATTTAAGGATCAACATAACTTGAAGGTATATTAATATGTATTTTTCCATATTTTTCCTAGTAAAAAATTATCTAGAACATAGATTTCCTAAATTTAAAAGTCTGACTTTTCACTGTAAACACTTAAAGGAAATTATAAACAGAATTATAACTGCTAATGCCATTGACTTTTCATTAAAAAAACAAACATTTATCTGACTTTGAAAAATAGAAATATCACACTTGTTAGAAATGTAGACAAAATAATCTAGTATCTTTCACTTTGCTCATCTTTTAAAGAAAATCACTCTAAATGAAGCAGAATTAGCATAAATAGCATGATAGCAGGACTAGCATAAAATAATCATGATTTAGACTTCTACTCGAGAGGCTTGTGTTAATTACAAATAATACTTTATCAAAATACATTCTCAGAGTCTACACTTTTGAGAAGCAACATTCATGAACTATAAAAATTCATTTTTAACATACATTAATATTTTAACTAGTGTCCATATTAGGATTTCATTCTGAAAGGAATCTCTCCAAGCAAAAAGCAGTATGTCTCAGTGACTTGTACTAAAATATGCATAGTAACAGAACTAGCGTCTTTGCTGCACATATCAGCATACAAATACATTTTGAAAATAATAATACCACGGAGGAAAGAGAGGTACCAAATACAGCTGATGATTACTCACCAATGTGATAACAAGACAGGAAGATAAATAATTCAGAATCAGAGATAGTTCCACATCTTCATTTTAGCCTGTGGTTTCCACATCATTCTACAACAGCCACGTTTCAGAGAAGAGCAAGAGGGAAAATTAAGTACTTTGGTTTACATCTCCTTCAACTGCCTTCTCCTCTAGCACAGGTGCTAACTTAATAAGAAGAGATGGGGCTGGAGGATAATAAACATGGCATCAATACAGAGAGGAAAACAATCAGCCACTGAGTAATCAAAAATCAAAAATGCTTTGGCCAGTGGCTGTCAGGTCACACACTGGAGAAGAGTGCCTTTGAGTTCTACTAGGAAACAAAAACATCACAAAAATTCAAGACACATTTTAGATCAAACCCGTGGGACACAAACATATCAAAAGCATAAAGGATAGATGGTTCGGTTGCAGGTCTAAACTTCCCTGAACATAGTCAGTGGATCTGTCATTTCCACTATACAGTAGCAGGACTTTGTGCGGGTTTGTGAATTACGTATTTGCAAAGTGGGTCATCATCACTGACTCTTGCTACTCCTACTGAGTTACGCAGTCACCAGCTTTATCCGGGTCTTCTCCATCGATTTTAATCCACTTCTTTTCTATTTCAACCTGTTGCGCAAAAGCAAAACAGGAGGAAGCATTAATAAACACAACACAGCGTAAAACTTCAGTTCTGTTTTATAAACCAGCAAGCACTGTAGCCACCTCATCCTCTGCACACAAACACAGCCCCTCCACCCTGCCAGGCCCATTCCCAAGTGAGGCACACTGCTCTTCTTCTGGACAACAAGTCTCCTAAATCCTTCCCTCTAGGGTCAAATCTTGAAGAGGACAAAGTTTCTTCTCAGTCAAACACAAGTGTACACAGAATACACATACTGATAAGACATTTACAAATCTAGCTAGACATGTGATCAATTATATCCCCCAAGTATCATACATCCAGCTTCGGGCCTCCCTGAGATTCAGAGTACACCCAAAATCATCTCTCTAATTAACTAAAACAAACTGCTTTACAACAGTAATGCATCTGGGCCAAACCATCCACCTGTCCCTCACCTTTGTCATCTCACCCTTTCAAACGCAATCTCCTCACAGAGTCCCTCTGGGACCATTCTAGATAAGGAAGCCCTCCATCCCTCATCTATCCTGTGACCTTCTTTTATTCTCTTCTTAGAATTTGTCAATACTTGAAATTATGGTACTTTTTTACTAATTACTTTTTGTTCTGTCACTAGAAGGTAGGCTTTATGAGGACAGGGAGTTCACCTTTGTGTCTCAGCATCTACAGCAGCAGATGGCACTTTGAAATTGCTCAATAAATACTTATTAAATGGAAGATAACATTTTGAAACTGACTGCCATTAAAGCTAAAGAGACTTTGGTATGTAATTCTGAGTGGTCCTCTACAACTGTGTGAAATTGCCACATCCCAGGAACGGCAGACGGTATAAAGTCTCCATGTGCGCCTGACACACATTTCAGTCACACGTAATACTTAGATGCCTAGTGTTATACGTCAGGTTCCCCAAGAAGCAGATGCTGAGATGGAGACTGGGGTACAGAAAGTTTCCTGTGGAGAGCTCCTGGGGTCAACACCTGACTGACACAGAAAGGGGAGGGGAGAGAAAGGGAGAAGGAGGGGAGGGAGGCGAGGGGAGGGGAAGGGGCAGAACAGGAAGGGAGAAAAGCTGGGCTACAAGGCAGGGACAGTAAAGGCTTCAGCCAATCCCCAGAGAGGGATGAAGCTACGATGGCCCTGCAGGGTTATTGCAACTTGAGGTAGAAGGGTGTTTAGACCCCTGATCCACCAGTCACTGGACACAGGCTGCCCCAGGAAGGGGAAGTGACCTGGAGAGTGGCATATTGCGTCATCCAGGGCAATTCCCAGCTGCTGAATCAGTCCTTCGGTCTTGAAGGGACTGCACAGAACAGCACCCACTCATCATTGGTTTTACCAACACACAAAAAAATACTGGACCTGAACATACAGGCTTCTGAACAGATAGTCCAAAATAAAAGAAAAATCCAGACTTAGGTCACTGTATTATAGAACCACTAGTTGGTGCTAAGGATATCATATATCACACCATTTCAAGATACTATGGGAAATGTGTGACAGAGGTTATTTCTGTATCTACTAACTTTGAAGCAGAGAAGGAAAAGCAAGCTTAGGGACAAGTGCAAGCGTACATGACTCTCTAATTCAACCGGCTCAAGAATGCAGATGAGCTGATGGTGAACATTTCAAATTGCGGTGACACAGTAACTCAGCATTTCCCCAAACAGTGCACCACAGAATATTATTACAGAAGATACTGATAGGTGTTTTACAGGAGACAAGATTCCATAATCGGCAAGTAGGGTCAAACTGAGCTAAGTTTAGTAAGTTTCTTTATTGCAGGACTTCTTTGTTCAATATTAAGTGGACAGCATTCCCCAACTTATTTTTTTCTCAGATCATTATATGGGACAGATGTCCCATAGAACACATCTTGGGAAATGTTATTCTGACAAAACTTTTATTACAAATATGCTTCTGAAATGTGAACTTATTTTTAATGCCCTGTTTTTCATTGAGATCTGAGTTAAGTACATGGCATCGTCCTCAGGCTCCTAATGTTCTCTAGAACTGAGAGGAAGAACTAGGCTCACCATCAACTTTCCACAACTGGGCTCTTTTCTAGGTCTAATACATACATACACACAAAGTTACTTAAGAGGGCAAAGCAAGGATCTAAAGCCAAATCAGGTCACAGTTTCGAAAGACCCATCTGAACCCCAAGGGCTTTGGGACATACCTGGATGTTGTAGCAAGCCCGATGATGGATGTGTTTCTGGGGCTGGACATCACTCTCTACCCCCAGAGACCTGACCTCTGTCCTTGAAGCAGTGGTGTCAAGGATCCCAAACTGAACAGTAGCAAATGGATACCAATCAGAGGGAATTTCTTGGTCTGATCCAAGTTCTAGTTTGTAAGACAAACAATGGGGATGATCAGGACCTTGAAGAAAAAAAATCAAAAGGTCAGTCAAAGCATTTCAATGGGCAGTGCACATTTCTCATGAGTGTAAAAGGCACACATCTCCCTCTTTAAAAAACATTTCCATTAGCACTCTGGCTGTGAATTCCATAAATTACATATCTTCAAAATTCACAATCTTGCACTAATGGCGGGAGGAGGAATCTAACTGCATTTTTTTAAGTACTAGCTTTAAAATAAGTACAATTTATAGTACAATTTATCACTATATAGTTACGTATGTTAACTCCCAAAATGTTTTCAAGTAGGCTGTTTCTTTTTTCAAAAAGAAAGTTAAATATTTCATTTAATTATTCAAATAAAACAATGACCAACAACAGTGACAAAAAATTCAGAATTATATGAACTTCATATGTACAAAAAAAGATCTTCATGACCCAGATATTCAAGATGGTGTGATCACTCACCTAGAGCCAGATATCCTGGAATGTGAAGTCAAGTGGGCCTTAGAGAGCATCACTACGAACAAAGCTAGTGGAGGTGATGGAATTCCAGTTGAGCTATTTCAAATCCTAAAAGATGATGCTGTGAAAGTGCTGCACTCAATATGCCAGCAAATTTGGAAAACTCAGCAGTGGCCACAGGACTGGAAAATGTCAGTTTTCATTCCAATCCCAAAGAAAGGCAATGCCAAAGAATGCTCAAACTACC
Organism: Giraffa tippelskirchi; assembly: GCF_054371585.1. Taxonomy (NCBI): domain Eukaryota; kingdom Metazoa; phylum Chordata; class Mammalia; order Artiodactyla; family Giraffidae; genus Giraffa; species Giraffa tippelskirchi. Next base: position 71,523,300 of record NC_137278.1, read on the forward strand.
ATACAATTGCACTCATCTCACACGCTAGCAAAGTAATGCTCAAAATTCTCCAAACCAGGCTTCAGCAATACATGAACAATGAACTTCCAGATGTTCAAGCTGGTTTTAGAAAAGGCAGAGGAACCAGAGATCAAAGTGCCAACATCCACTGGATCAATGAAAAAGCAAAAGAGTTCTAGAAAAACATCTACTTCTGCTTTATTGACTATGCCAAAGCCTTTGACTGTGTGGATCACAATAAACTGTGGAAAATTCTGAAAGAGATGGGAATACCAGACCACCTGACCTGCCTCTTGAGAAACCTGTATGCAGGTCAGGAAGCAACAGTTAGAACTGGACATGGAACAACAGACTGGTTCCAAATAGGAAAAGGAGTACGTCAAGGCTGTATATTGTCACCCTGCTTATTTAACTTATATGCAGAGTACATCATGAGAAATGCTGGGCTGGAAGAAGCACAAGCTGGAAAAGATTGCCGGGAGAAACATCAATAACCTCAGATATGCAGATGACATCACCCTTATGGCAGAAAGTGAAGAAGAACTAAAGAGCCTCTTGATGAAAGTGAAAGAGGAGAGTGAAAAAGTTGGCTTAAAGCTCAACATTCAGAAAACTAAGATCATGGCATCTGGTCCCATCACTTCATGGGAAATAGATGGGGAAACAGTGGAAACAGTGGCTGACTTTATTTTGGGGGGGCTCCAAAATCACTGCAGATGGTGATTGCAGCCATGAAATTAAAAGACACTTACTCCTTGGAAGGAAAGTTATAACCAACCTAGACAGCACATTAAAAAGCAGAGACATTACTTTGTCATCAAAAGTCTGTCAAGTCAAGGCTATGGTTTTTCCAGTGGTCATGTATGGATGTGAGAGTTGGACTATAAAGAAAGCTGAGTGCCAAAGAATTGATGCTTTTGAACTGTGGTGTTGGAAAAGACTCTTGAGAGTCCCTTGGACTGCAAGGAGATCCAACCAGTCCATCCTAAAGGAGATCAGTCCTGGGTGTTCATTGGAAAGACTGATGTTGAAGCTGAAACTCCAATACTTTGGCCACCTCATGCAAAGAGCTGACTTATTTGAAAAGACCCTGATGCTTGGAAAGATTGAGGGCAGGAGGAGAAGGGGACGATAGAGGATGAGATGGTTGGATGGCATCAACGACTCAATGGACATGAGTTTGAGTAAACTCCGGGAGTTGGTGATGGACAGGGAAGCCTGGCATGCTGCAGTCCATGCGGTCGCAAAGTCTGGACACGACTGAGCGACTGAACTGAACATATGTGAGTGCCTTCTATTGAGTGATTCTAATTCAGAATAATACAATAACAGAAGTGTGCTAAGTTTTTTAAATTAAAAGATGAGTAATATTTAAATTAAGCATCATTGTTGGGCTACAATGCACATAAGACCTATTTAAAAAGAAAACTTTCTCTTAAGTAGACTAAGATCTTATAATAATTCTTAATTTTTTTCATTTTCTTACCATTCTATTTATTGATAATGCAAAGGAAAATTTCAGAGTAAATTCGGTCACTTTAAAAAGAATTATGGTTTTTTTTAAAGTTCAACTTAGTGAATTTTTTCTTGCATTTCAGAAAAGATTCTAAGCCAAGGATTCTTTTTTTTTAGTGGGATATTAATTTTGAGTACATTAATTCCCACTTAACCTCCTCAAAGCTTTGACTGGAACAAACGTACAGAGTGGAGATGGGCAGACTGACTTTCAGTGTTTCCACGTAATATTTTTCTTCACTTAATTCGCTTTGCCATGTACTGAACATTTACACTATACCAAATCAGACTCTCTGCCAGACCTTGGGATATCAGATATACACAGACTCTTTTAAGAGGGGTTATATACTGTGTGTTTATGTGTGTGTGTTACAGTGAAGTTAAAAATATTTTCCATATAATCACTGCAGTAACTCTGTAAATGTTCCATGATTCCATTCCATCAGTCCACAACATCTACATATTCCATATAGCTGTGTGTGCTAAGTCGCTCCAGTCATGTCCAACTCTGTGCAATCCTATGGACGGTAGCCCACCAGGTTCCTCTGTCCATGAGGTTCTCCAGGCAAGAATACTAGAGTGCATTGCCATTTCCTCTTCCAGGAGATCTTCCCAACCTAGGGATCGAACCCATTTCTCTTCTGTCTCCTGTATTGGCATATTCCACCTACATATTCCTTGTAGCTATCTTTACTTATGTAAGAGATGACAATTTCAAAAGCCAGATTTAATTACTATACCACCAACATGACACAAGAAAGAACATTTCCATCAAAAGATAGCTTTAGGCACAAAAACAAGAATGTAAAGGATTTCACTTAATTCTTAAAAGATAAATTGCCTTTCATGCCTTACAACCTGCTTCTTATAGACAGACTAATAGAATTGTAAGGCTATAAAAAGCCCTTGAGAAGCCACCCATCAACAGATGCTGATTAGCGTCTCCACCACTCACTTCCAGGGCAAGACAACAGCGGCCCCAGAGTTGTTTTATACTACCCAGATCACCGTAGTCAAGTGATAACTTTATTCACACACACACACCCAAGGGAGATTCCACAAACCATTAGCTTTTCTAGCCTTCTGTCTGCAGGATACAGTAAGTTTATTTAAACTTAATTCAGGCACTCTTCAGTCCTTTATGGCATCGTGGTTAAGCACATAAACACTCAACTCAGGATGCCCAGGATCAGATCCTAGCTCTGCTACTTGAAAGATGTGTGAGACCCTTCGCAAGTTATTTGATCGCTGTGAGCCTCAGTTTCCCCATCTGAAAATGGGTGTGATGATAGTAACAGTATGAACCTTATGGGATTGCTGTGAGGATTAAACAAGCCAGCCGGCATACACAGCTGTAGAGCCGTAGTACTCTATGTGTTTAGTCCCTCAGCCATGTCCAACTCTTTGAGACCTCATGGACTTTAGCCTGCCAGGCTCCTCTGTCCATGGGGATTCTCCAGGCAAGAATACTGGAGTGGGTTGCCATGCCCTCCTCCAGGGGATCTTTCCAACCGAGGAATCGAAACCAGGTCTCTGCATTGCAGGCGGATTCTTTACCGTCTTGAGAGTTGTACTGAGAGAAATGCAAAGTGCTATTTGATTATAAATTCAATATTATCATTTAATGACTGTAATTCTGCTAATGAAAGGACTATGAATTCTATACTTTTAGAGCTGAAAATAATACTAAAGATGATCTAATTTGACACTCACATTCTAAAGAAAAATTCTTTTGGAATTTTACAATGAAAATAACCCAACTTTAAGACCTAGTACTCCAAAAATAGGGTTAGAAAAAAAAAAACCTTTCTATCCACTTTTCCAAAAAAAAAAGAAGGTTAAAAGATAAAGAACATTTTTCTGGCATATTTTTTCTTGGCTTTTAAAACTCTAAATACTCTACAATGTTTAATAATTCACACTCCCTTTGAACTTTGATATCCATGAAGAAAACTATCATGTCTATCCTTAGCCCAAGTCTGGCACATTTGGGGCTGAGAGGCTATTTGTGGAACTTTCAAGTGAATAACTGCGAGAGGAAAATCATGTTCTTTATCTCAGTACTGACCACCAGGGGGCACTCTCAGGCTTTGGTAATCAGTCTCTCATCGCTTTCTAAGGACTATGCATGCAAATCACAAAACCTATTTAGATCTCGTAGATATCCGGTCCTTCTTGAACCAAAATATTTTACATCTGAAACTGAACTGGTGAGAGTTGGAGGTAATGAATGGTAGGAGGGTGACACCAGTGGAGGAGGAGAGAAAAACCAATGTACTGAAGACAGACAGCAAAGAAAAAAACAGCAGAAGCCACCATTCTCACGTCTCTTTCTAATTCTATGCTACCATATGCACCCTCCATGGCTAACCAGTATTTTCCTCTGTCCTCATTCTCTTCCCCTCCTTCCTGTTTTCCTCTCTCTCTCCCTCCCCCTCTTTATCCACCGCCTTCTCCTTCTCTTCGGTCTTTCCCACCCTCAGCAAAACCTGTGCTCAAGAAAAGTCCTCTCTTGTCATTCACACCTTAGCCTGAATGAACGATCTGGGGCCAACCTTTGTTTAAAATGAAAGGCTCACTCACTGTTAAAGGCATATTAAGCACTGACATGATGGTAGAAAAGACATTTAAGGAGCCAACATCCCTCCCACCTCCCCTAAAATCACATGAGTGATTTCACCAACAGGAAAGGTCAATACTGATCTCATAAATCCCCAAGAAAGGGGCATTTAAAAAAAATTTTGTATTTAATGAGTACAAGTACTTCATATAGTCTTTTTAGTTTCCATTTTCCTAATTTTTTTTTTTTCTAACAGTGTAGGTTTTTCAGAAGCTAGCTTGAATGGGTAATGTTTTAAAGAACTTCTTTTAAAATCCTCTGTTCTCTAAATACCCAAGTGATTTTTTTTTTTTTTTGAAAATTACAAAAGGAAAATCTCATTCATAAAGGCAAACATACAGTAAAGGTAGTAGATCAACCAATTATAAATTTAGTAGAAAAGTTACAAGACAAAATCAGTGAAACCACCTATATCCACAATAGGTAGTTAAGGGATACACACAAAAAGTGATGTAAAATATGACGCCAAAAACACTAACTATGGGGAGAGTAAAAATGCAAGATTGTAAGAAAGCATTCAAAGTGAAAAGAACATCAATTTAAAATAGTCACATATATGTATATGTATGTATATATAGTTATATATATAGTTGTATATGAACCAAAAACCTATAATGGATACACACCAAAAAAAGAGAAAAGATTCCAAAATAACACTGAAGATAATCATCAAATCACAAATGAAAAGAGCAAAAGAAGAAAGGAACAAAACCCTTTCAGTACACAAACAACCAAAAAATACTAAACAACATAGCAATAAGAACATTTGTTGTTCAGTTGCTCAGTCGTGTCTGACTCTTTGTGACCACAGGGACTGCAGCATGCCAGGTTTCCCTGTCCTACACCATCTACCAGAGCTTGCTCAAACTCATGTCCATTGAGTCAGTGATGCCATCCAACCATCTCGTCCTCTGTCATTCCCTTCTCCTCCTGCCTTCAATCTTTCCCACCATCAGGGTCTTTTCTAACAAGTCAGCTCTTTGCATCAGGTGCCCAAAGTATTGAAGCTTCAGCTTCAGCATCAGTCCTTCCAATGAATATTCAGGGTTGATTTCCTTTAAGATTGACAGGTTTGATCCCCATGCTGTCCAAGGGGCTCTCAGGAGTCTTCTCCAACGTCACAGTTCAAAAGCATCAATTCTTTGGTGCTCAGCCTTCTTTATGGTTCAACTCTCACATCCATACATGACTACTGGAAAAACCATAGCTTTGACTATATAGACCTTTGTTGGCAAAGTAATGTCTCTGCTTTTCAATACATTGTTTAGGTTGGTCATAACTTTTCTTCCAAGGAGCTGCTGCTGCTAAATCGCTTCAGTCGTGACCGATTCTGTGCGACCCCATAGACGGCAGCCCACCAGGCTCCCCCGTCCCTGGGATTCTCCAGGCAAGAACACTGGAGTGGGTTGCCATTTCCTTCTCCAATGCATGAAAGTGAAAAGTGAAAGTGAAGTCGCTCAGTCGTGTCCGACTCTTCGCGACCCCATGGACTGCAGCCTACCAGGCTCCTCTGTCCATGGGATTTTCTAGGCAAGAGTACCGGAGTGGGGTGCCATTGCCTTCTCCACCAAGTGATTTTTAAAATCGTATAGAAACATCAAGATGCATTCTAAGTCCCTACTCCTCTGCATGAGGCCCATGGCCAGTGGCCAGCGGCCCTGGCCCTGGCATCGCTGGAGCATGTGTGGGAGACACAGTATGGGGAGCCCCACCTGCCAAATCAGAGTCTACATTCTAACAAGGTGATTCATGTGCACGCAAACACTTGAGGAGCACTGCCTCAGGATAAAGACTTCCTCTCTACCCTAGCCTTACTCTTCCTATGCTTCTCAAGAAAAAAGTGGCAGGAAGACTCTTACTCTTTGCATTACCACCTCCTACCACCCCTGTGGTGGAGAATCCTCGGTGACAAGTCCACGTGACCCCAGAAGTGTCCAGCCCCAGCCTGGCTCAGAGCTCCCCCTTCCCCCAGACTCCACTGGTCACAGCTTCACTGCCTTCTCAATGGGCCTCCTCTTGGTGCACAGGCCTGATTTGAATGCAGCAGCTTTGATCCCAGGGGATTTATTTGGTCCGTGAGGTCTCACTATGTAGTCGGCTGGAATGCTTGTAAAGCATCTTTCTGCATCAGCCTGGAGCTAGGACAGTCCTCTACAAGAATTCCCAGAGGCCAGGACCAAGTCCAGCGAGCCTCTCTGGGAATGCATTCTTCTATTTGTCCTCAATGAGCGCAACTGCTGGTAAATGGAGATGGAAGGGTAGTAAGGGAGCCCTAGAAGACACAGGATGCAGAGAGCAGGGAGGACTGATGCCAAGAGGCCATGACAGTTCTCCCAGGAGAAGTACCAGGCCAGCAGCGTGGAAGAGCCTCTCACAAGCACCAATACCTGGGCCTCAGGCCTAGAGTCTGCTTGGTGGGGATAAGGCCTATAAGTGGGTATTTTAAATATTAAAGCTCTAATGATTCTAAGGACTCTAACATTGCAGCCAGGGCTGGAAACAGATTTTAAAAGGAGTGAGGAGAGGCTATCTTAGCTAATGGCACCACTGCCCATCTTTTCGTAAAAGCCAGAGGCCCTGACCTCCTCCCAGCCCCTTCCTTTCCCCCAAGCCCACAGACCACCTGTCACTGTCTCGGGGTCACCTTTCACCTTTGTCTCAGTTCTCCCACTGCCCCCTCCCCCGTCTTATTCGGTCTCTCTCCCTCCTACCAGCCTCCCGTTACTTTAACCTACTCCTGAATCTCTCCTCCACAATGTACACCTGACTTTCTAAAACAAGGTAGAATTCTGTCACAAATGTGCCTGAAAACATTCCAGGGGCCCTGATGACAATCTCCACACCCCACAGCATGGCTCACAACACTCTTCGCATCCTGGTTTCCTCTCCAACTCTCCCCTCAGTCCTGAAACTCAGGTAAGATCCCCCATCGACACGCCTGTGTTTCTGCTGTTTCTGTCTTGATGGAATCCCACTGATTCTCACAGGCCAAGCTGAAGCATCACCTCTCCAGCAGAGCCTTCCCTACCCACCCCCATCCCCCCGCAGCTGATCACCCCTTCCTCTGGGATCCCCAGGAGGTACATCGGTACGTGCCTGCAATAGAAGAGAGCACAGCGCCATAGAGCATTTGGATAGCTGCTTCCGCGTCTGCCTCACCCGTTAGACATCTGTCTCTGGAGAGCAGGGAACGTGTTTGTGTGTGTCCCCCGAGCACCCAGCACAGAGCCTGTACCTACAGGAAATTTTGTGGGTGTTGGTGGAATAGATGCGTGATGAGAGAGCCCTCTCATTAAATTCTTGTTGAATGGATCAATTACCTATACTATTAATTCTGAGAAAATGCAGTATTCTGAACAGGATCATTTTTCCAAGAAGTTCTATATATGCTGTTGCCCTTCTAAAATCAGAAAAGGATGATTTGCATGGGTTCTCAGTTTGAAAAAGAAGTGTGGTTGCCCTGGCGGGTCTAGGCTGCACCAAGACAGAACAGCTGGAGTGGACTCACTGCACACCTTGCCCCCTGACCCCCAGCCAGACAAGCCAGCAGGCTGACCCCTCAGTGCTCCTCCCTCAGAGGCATAATCGTTCTTCAAATCTGTGCAAAAGCTACACTTGACCTTTTGTTCCAGGTCCAGTGACCATCTCCAGGACTAAAGGAGAACGACAGGAGTCGGGTTATCACCCAGTCCTCAGGGGACATCTCTGGACCGAGGAGATTACAGTCAGCGTTCCAGCCTGCCTCCCCCTCTTTCCCTTTGTGTTTAGCAAAATAAAAGCCACAAATAACTTTGAGAGTAGATCCCTTGGAACCACATACTCAAAACCTCACAATTTGTTTCCCTGGGAGGAAGATAATCTGAGAATAGTTTTAACTTGTTCCTCCAGCAACGTTATCAAGAAGGCAGGAAACAGTCCCTAAATGGATTCTATCATGGAAGACAATCCCATCTTGTTAGAGTTGACCAGGAGGTGCCCTTAGAGGCCACGTCTGTGAGCATACTACCCCATCACTGCCTGTCCCCGCCTGGGCCTGGGCTCTCCTGGCTATTCCTTGGAACTAGGAGGTAACTACGAACTACTGTGAGTCCAGAGAACACTGTGGAAGGGAACTGGGCATGAAAGGAGAAGAGCAAGCTCTGTCAGAAAGGGCTACTGAGCAGGGGCTTCCCTTCAGCACAGGGGCCTGGGGCTTATCAGCCACCAGCTGTGTCTCTCACCTGCCACGCCCTGTCCATAACTCAAGCTGCAATTAGTTGAGAGATGTTAAGCCAGAAAACTGCAGGGTACAGACAAGATGGCACGCTGCCCCTAAGGTCCACTGAAGTCTGTGGCTTGTTCTTTCTGCCCCAGAACGTTGCGAGACCTGCAGAGCAGTGTCCCTCAACTCAGGCTACACATTAGGTTCACCTGGGCCCCTACCCAAGACATTCTGATTTAACTGGCATAGAGTAGAGCCTAAATGGGCTTCCCTTGTGGCTCAGTGGTAAAGAATCCTCCTGCCAATGCAGGAGACACGGGTTTGATCCCTGTCTGGGGAAGATTCCCTGGAGGAGGAAATGGCAACCCACTCCAGTATCCTCGCCTGAGAAATCGCATGGACAGAGGAGCCTGGCAGGCTACAGTCCACGGGGTTACAAAGAGTCAGACATGACTGAGCATAGCACAGCAGGCTATCCTAACAGAGAGCCAGTTTTGAAAAACATTGCTGGAGGTCTACCCCAAATAAAAATGCTTCCTCTGAAGTCTACAGTGTGGAGGTCCTACTATGAAATTAAATTTCCCTGAAGGACTAGTCCAGCTGAGAACTAGTTGAAAGCAGGAAACAATGTTACTTCTCTTGAGCCCCAGCACCTGATGTGGCACTTGGAATACAAAATGTGCTCAATAAAGGTTTGCTTAGATGATGAATGCATCAACTGAAATGCTCCAAACCTGCCCCCAACTTAGCTCCAAAGCCCAGTGTTCTGCTAGAAATAACTGAACTAAAACAGGGAGCAGCCTTAATTTCAAATTTTGCTTTTTTGCTTTATGATGCTACACCCACACTAACTTACTGTGCCTGCGTGCTAAGTCGCTTCAGTCATATGCAACTCCATGTGACCCTATAGACTGTAGCCGGCCATGCTCCTCTGTCCAAGAGATTCTCCAGGCAAGAATACTGGAGTGAGTTGCCATGCCCTCCTCCAGGGGATCTTCCCAACCCAGAGATGGAACCCAGATCTCTTATGTCTCCTGCACTGGCAGGTGGGTTCTTCACCACTAGTGCCACCTGGGAAGCCCCCACTAACTTACTACTTTAACATAAATGCAATGCTAGAACTGTCTGGTCAAATTTCTAAACTTCTAGATTCACTGTTTTCTTTGCAAAATAAAAAAACTATTTCAATGCTTAATTAAAATTAAAACAACTTGTCAAGATGGTCAAATTGGTCAATTCAGCAAAGGATATTAACTTGGGTAAAGATAAAAGGCAGTCTTATGTCAAGGTAAAAGTGAAAGTGAAAGTCGCTCAGTCGTGCAGACTCTTTGCGACCCCAGGGACTGAGTATACAGTCCATGGAATTCTCCAAGCCAGAATACTGGAGTGGGTAGCCTTTCCCTTCTCCAAGGGATCTTCCCAACTCAGGGATCGAACCCAGGTCTCCCACATTGCTGGCAGATTCTTTACCAGCTGAGCCACAAGGGAAGCCAAAGAATATTGGAGTGGGTTAGCCTATCCCTTCTCCAGCGGATCTTCTCAACCCAGGAATCGAACTGGGGTCTCCTGCTTTGCAGGTGGATTCTTTACCAACTGAGCTATCACTTGAAATAAGGAGGAAGTCTTGGTACTGGCTGAGAATATAAAAGGTTCAGGTATATTCAAGGATGACAGATCTTAAAAGGTTAACTAGGAACCTAAGCTATATGAACAATAATTTTAATATCTGAAGTTGATGTGAAGAGGTCTAACTAGAAATTTTCCCTCAGTATCACTATCCATAATAAAATCCTAGCTTCGGATGGTAGTTCTTATGCTATTAAAAAAAAAAAAAATTCAGTTAAACTTATCTGGTAGAAATAGGTATAAAGAGACAAAATAAGTTAGTTGTTTGACTAAATGTTCCATCTCCCACCCACTGATGTAATAAGCATGGCCTTAGCTGACTGACGTTATCATCTGCCTCAGTCTGGTTTCAACTAAAGGAGGAGGGTGAAAACATTTAAGAGATTTCATATGAAAATCAGCTTGGCGTGTTGAATATTTACTTGAATTTTTATCAGGAAGCCGGTCTATCTTCCATACCACAGCCCGGTAGGCACTCTCATATTTTGCTGACCCCACCGTGACCTGTATGACAGGTTCAGATTCAAGTTCATGTAAACTCCCCAGACACGCCCGGCGGTTCATTTTGGCTTTCAGGGACTTCTGCCTCTGGAGGTTCATGGTCCAGAGGGCCTTGATCCACTGAGACGGGACAGGAAAGTGTATCATTATGTTGTCACAGGACCTCAAGGAACCGGCATGGGATGGTCTCTGGACCAACGGGGCCATGTTGACGAAGGCCTGAAGCTCCACATATGCCCCCTGGACAACCACTACCGACTTCAGGGAAAAGGGAAGATCTTCCCCACTGTGCGAAGTTTTGAAACGCATCAGCTCAAACCTGCAGGCATCCAGAGGTACAAACTTAATGATTCTTGACTGCTCAAATTCTTGTGCTTTCACACACTTATGAAAATGACAGTCAAGAATATCAATCCCCTTCTTTTCTGGATCTTTCTCAAAATAGCGTTCATTTCGCTTCTGTAGCTCATGGTCATTCAAGGTTAAAAAGCATTCAGTGTTGCCATTCACAAAGCAGAGGCAAGAGATTTGAGTTATCACAGCACTTTCAACCACTTTTCCTTCTTCTTTAGTGATTTTACCCCAAAAGTTGTCCACAATTTCCAGGGAAATTTCTTGCTCCTCATAGTTCTTCTTTGGTTTTGAAACAGCTGGCAGCTTTATCAGCTCCTCCTCCACAGTGGTCAGAAAGTCGAGGAAGTCATGGTACTCTGTGGACCCCAACTTCAGCATTTGTTCTATGTCTGGTTCGTGAACTACTTCTGTCTTAGAATGGTATTTCCTTTTTTCTGTGTAAGACACGTGTTCAATCTTCACAGTATGGATTTTTCCTGCCACACTAAAGTTCTCAACTTTGGGTTCAGAAAGCCTGCAGTATGGATCGAGCTGTAACTCTTTAAATGGTTTTTCTAACCCCTTCTCATAATACATTTGCAAAATTCCTCCAGGTAAGACTTTTAGAAAAATTGGCCCCCACTGACGGGAAGACATCATGTTCTTCTTCTCTGGAATTCTCATCATGAAAGACCATCCGGCTTTTGGCCGACTCCTGAAGAGCATGTGGGGGACAAAGGAAGAGGCAGCATCTTCAGCATACAGACGCTGCATTGACAAATTTCCAAACGAGTCTTGGTTCTCAGCTGATTGGAGATATTCAAGCTTCTCACAGATGTAGTTGAGTGAACACTGATTTAAGCCTTTTTGATCCACAGGTACCTCTTTGTCTCTTGATGGGAAGATCTTTCTGCTTCCTGGAGGGTCGAAGGTGAGCTGGGAAGCACTGCCTTCATCTTTCCAAAATGGACTTGAAAAGGCACAGTCCTCCCGAAAATACTGAAATTGGGAAGCATCACTTTGAAACCCTTCAGCCTGGTGAGGGCTCATTTCATCTGCAAGACCCACATTGGAGGCTGGATGTACACATGAGTGGTCACTGGGTAAGGAAGCTTGGGAGAAACAGGTTGGCTTAGTAGCCAATGAGGAAGAACCTGTTGCTGTTATAAGTGGACTGTTTGAAGATGATTCTGGAATAGGATAAAGCACATGAGTCCCTGCTTTGGGGATGCCAGGAAAACCTGGGAAGTCTTTGGTAGGTGTAGAAAGAGGAGAGTTACTTGGAGGTCCTGGACTGAAGTAAAAGTCTATGATGGGAGAGGAGAGAGGGGTGCTGCTGGTAGAGGAAGATCCACTGGGAAATTCCTTAGGGCCAGAAAGGTTCAGTTTAAGTCCATTTGGCCGACAAATGCCTTGATTCTCCAGAGGGAAATTCTTTGACTTTTGAGAAGACTGAAAAGTGGGGTCATCATCAAATGTGACCCAGTTGCCTGGGTTCGTGGAACACATCTTTGGGATCGGATTGTGGTCTTGCCAATGAATCAGATATGTTGTCTCTGTTAAAGGAGAAAGAGAAAATAATATAAAATGAGGGGGAAAAAATTCAAGTTACTAGAGGTCTTCATTCTGAGAAATACTTGGATTAAAAAATATCTAGACTTACAGATTAACTGAATTTAAAGAAATGCTTGAAACACTAACAGTTTGATGGCTGAATGGATTAAAAAAAATAAGATCTAAATGTACATTGTTTATAAGAGACCCACTTTAGATTTAAAAAATACACAGGCTGAAAGTGAAAAGACAGAATAAGATATTCTATGGAAATAGAAACCAAAAGAGAACGGGGGGGGGGGGGGCCATACTAATAGGACAAAATAGACTTTAGGTCAAAAACTGTCACAAAAGACAAAAAAGGGCATTATATAATGAAAAAAAGGTCAGCTCACCAGGAAGATATTACAAGTACATATAAACCCAACATGAAAGCACCCAAATATATGAAGCAAACATTAAAAAACTGAAGCGAGAAAAAGACAGCAACACAATAACAGTAACAGATTTCAATACTTCAATTTCAATAATGGATAAAACAACCAGATAGAAGATCAATAAAGAAATAGGGGACTTGAACAACACTGTAGACCAAATGAACCTGTCAGATATATACAAAATATTCCACATAATAGCACCATAATACACATTCTTCTCAAGCACACACATAACATTCTTCAGGATAGATCAGTTAGTTTACAAAAAAAAGTCTCAACATATTTAAAAAGACTGAAACCATATCAAGTATCTTTTCCAATCACAACAGAATGAAACTGGAAAATTCACAAGCAAGTAGAAATTAAGGAATACACTTTGAACAATCAAGGAGTCAAAGAAGAAACTGAAAAGGAAATTAGAAAATATCATAAGACAAACGAAAATGAAAATACAACATACCAAAACTTACGGGATGCCACAAAAGCACTACTAAAAGGGGAGTTTACAATGATAAACACTTACATTAAAAAAGAAAAGTGAAAGTAACAGTTGCTCAGTTTTGTCTGACTCTTTGTGACCCCATTAAACTGTACTCCGCCAGGCTCCTCTGTCCATGGAATTCTCCAGGAAAGAATACTGGAGTAGGTAGCCATTCCCTTCTCCAGGGATTAAAAAGAAGAAAAATCTCAAATAAATAACATGTTATATCTCAAGAAACTGGAAAAGAAAACAAACTAAGCCCAAAGTTAGCAGAAGAAAGGAAAGAATAAATGTTGGAGCAGAAATAAATGAAACAGGGAATAAAAAATTTTTAAAAATCAATGAACCAAGTGCTGATTTTTTTTGAAAAGATTAACATTGACAAACTTTTAACTAGACTGAGAAAAAAAGAGAAAATAATCAAATCAGAAATCAAAGAGGAAAAAGAATAGATATATGTATAACTGAATTACTTTGCTGTACACCTAAAACTAACACAACATTGTTAATCAACTATACTCCAACACAAAAATAATTTTTTTAAATAATCGATCAAAGAGGAGACATCACAGAAATAAAAAATTATTATAAGGGACTGTGTGTGTGTGTGCTCAGTAGTGTTCCACTCTGCAATCCCAAGGACTGTAGCCCACGAGGCTCCCCTGTGCATGCAATTTTCCAGTCAAGAATACTGGAATGGGTTGCCATTTCCTACTCCAGGAGATCATCCCAACCCAGGGACTGAACCTGGGTCTCTTGCATCTCCTGCACTGGTAGGTAGATTCTTTACCACTGCGCCACCTGGGAAGTCCCTATAAGGGACTATTACTATCAACAATTACATGTCAACAAATTGGATAACCTACAAGAAATGGGTAAATTCCTAAAAACATTCATCTACTAAGACTGAATCATAAGAAATAGAAAATATGAACAGCCTATAACTAGTAAGGAATTGAAACAGTAGTCAAAACCTCCCCCCAAAAGTAAAGCTCAGACACAGATGGCTTCACTTAAGAATTCTACCATTTAAAGGATTAGCAGCAACCCTTCTGGTGGCTCAGATGGTAAAGCGTCTGCTTGCAATGCGGGAGACTGGGGTTTGATCACTGGGTTGGGAAGATCTCCTGGAGAAGGAAATGGTAACCCACTCCAGTATTCTTGCCTGGAGAATCCCACAGATGGAGGAGACTGGTAGGCTACAGTCCATGGGGTCGCAAAAAGTTGGACACGACTGAGCAACTTCACTTTCTTTCTTTCTTTTCTTCTCAAACTCTTCCAAAAACTGAAGATGAGGGAAGACTTCCAAAATCACTTTATGAGGCCAGCATTATTCTTATACCAAAGCCAAAGACACTACACTACAAGAAAACTAGAAGCCAAAAAATTCCTCAACAAAATACTAGCAAACCAAATTAAATAGCAGATTAAAAGGATCATACACCATTATCAAGTGGGATTTATCCCTGGGATGCAAAAACAGTTCAACAAATGAAAATCAATCAATATGATATACCGTATTAATAGGACAAAGAATGAATACCATATGCTCATCTCAGTAAATGCAGAAAAAGCATTTTACAAAACTCCGTATCTTTTCATAATAAGAAATCATTTAATAAATTAGGAGTTGAAGGAAATTACCTCAACATAATAAAGGCCACATATGAAAAGCCCGTGACTAATATATTCAATGGGAAAAAACTGAAAGTTTTTCCTCTAATGTTAGAAACAAGGCAAGAA
Source organism: Giraffa tippelskirchi (assembly GCF_054371585.1). Lineage (NCBI taxonomy): Eukaryota > Metazoa > Chordata > Mammalia > Artiodactyla > Giraffidae > Giraffa > Giraffa tippelskirchi. The sequence continues at coordinate 71,538,311 of NC_137278.1, forward strand.
TGTCCACTCTTACCACTTTTATTCAACACAGTACTAGAACTCCTAACCAGAGCAATCAGGCAAGAAAAAGAAATAAAAGGCATCCAAATCAAAAGGAAAGAGATTCACTGTGTCTGTTTGCAGATGTAATGATCTTACATGTAGAACACTCTAAAGATTACACTCACACACATACACATACAAATAGAATAAATGAATTCAGCAAAGTTGCAAGATACAAAAGCAAAATACAAAATCAGCTTCATTTCCATACACAAACAATTTACAACCCAAAAATAAAACTGATAAAAATAATTTCATTTACAACAGCATAAAAAAAACTTTAGGAATAAACTTAACTAAAGAGGCAAAAGACTTGTACACTGAAATCTACAAAGCATTATTGCAGAAAGAAACTAAAGAAACTCAAATAAATAGAAAGATACCCCATGTTCATAGAGTGGAAAATTTAATATTGTTAAGATGTCCATACCATCCAAGTGACCTACAGATTTAATGCAAAATCCCAATGACCTTTTTTGCAGAAATTAAAAAAAAAAAAAAAGCAATCATAAAGTTTGTATGGAATCTCAAAGGCCTTTGAATAGCCAAAACAATCTTGAGAAAGAAAAACAAAGTTGAAGGCTCCACACCTCCTGACATCAAAACATATACAAAGCTTTGGTAATCAAAACAAGTATGGTACTGGCATAAAAGCCAACAGACCAACAGAACAGAATATAAAGCCCCCACACAAACTGATACATATATGGTCAAATGATCCTCTTTAAGGATGCCAAGATGATACAATGGGAAAAGAATTGTCTCTTCAACAAATTGTGTTGGGAAAACTGGATATCCATAGCAAAGGAATTGATCCTTGTCCAAGCAAAAAGAAAGCTCCTTGTTGGACCCTTATCCTACACCATATACGAAATAAACTAAAAACGAATTAAAGACCTAAACACAAGACCCTGAAACTATAAAACTCCTGGAAGAAAATATAGGGAAAAAGCCTCATGACATTGGTCTCGGTAATGATTTCTTGGGTATGACACCAAAAGGACAGAAAATAAAAGTGAAAACAGACAAGTGAGACCACATCAAACTAAAAAGCTTCTGTACAACAAAACAAATAATCAACAGAGCAAAAAGGTTAATATATGGAATGGGAGAAAATATTTGCAATCTTACATATGATGAGGAGTTTAATATCCAAAACATGTAAGGAACTCCTCCAACTTGATAGCAAAAAACAAACTAGTAATCCAATTTAAAAACGGGCAACATACTTCAATAGACATGTCTTCAAACAAGATATATAAATGGGCAACAGGTATATAAAAGGTACCTAACATCACTAATAACCAGGGAGAGGCAAATCAAAGCCACAATAAGATCACCTTACACTTGTTAGGATGGCCATTACCAAAACAAAGAAAAATAACAGATGACAAAAACCCACACACAAAACACATAAAAAAACAACAAATGTTGGCAAGGATGTGGAGAAGTTAGAACCCCTGTGCATTTTTGGTGGATTGTAAAATGCAAAACAGAAGTTCTCAAAATTAAAAACAAAAAACAAAAAACACAAAACTACCATATGATCCACCAATCTTACTTCTGTGTATTTATTAAAAAAATTGAAAATGGGACCTCATGTATATGCACTCCCACATTCATTGCAGCATATTCACAATAGAGGTGAAAACAACCTAAATGTCCATCATCTGATGAATGGATTTTAAAAGTGTGGTATATACTTACAATGGAATATTATTCAGCCTGAAGAAGAAAGGAAATTCAGACACATGCTATGACATGGATGAGCCTTAAGGATATAATGTTGAGTGAAATAAGCCAATCACAAAAATACAAACACTGTATGATTCCACTTATGTGAGGTATCTCAGTTAGTAACAGGAAGGAGAATGGTGGTTACCAGACACACCAGGGAGAGGAAAAAGGGGTGTTTCTGCTCGATGGGTACCGAATTTTAGTCATTCAAGATGAACACATTCTAGAGATCTGTTGTACAACCATGTGCAATAGTTAACAATACTGTACTGTCACTTATGTTTTTGATAAAAGATTTTAAGTGTTAATTTGTTAAGTTTTTAACTACTATTTTAAAAACTGCAACACCTTTGAATTCAAAAAGTCTTTATCTGAATGACTACTATGTAGTTAGACCTTGTCAGTGCTGTAGAAAATACAGGAGAATATAAAAACCCAATTTATAATGAACTATAACCCACTGACAGCTCCAAAGGTTTATAGTTTACAGCACTTTCAAATTCACAGTCTCATTTATCAAAATAACTTTGGGAGGTATATATCATTATGCCCATTTCATAGTTGAGATTACTTGGATTTAGAGTCATTGCCTGAAGTCACCCAACTGGTAAGAGACAGAACTAGGATTTTTTCTTTTTAATAATACTTATTGACATATAATTCACATACATAAAATGACAATTCACTGATGTTTCATTTTGTGATATCCAGAGTTGTGCAACCATCTAATTTCAGAGCATTCTTATCAATTTAAAAATAAACTTTGTACCTATGAGCAATCACTCCCCTTTCTCCTCCTCCCCCAGGCCCTGGCAATCTACTTTCTTTTCCTATGAATTTGCCTAGTCTGGACATTTCATCTAAATAGAACCTACAGCATGTGGCCTTTTGTGTCTGGCTTCTTTCACTCAGCATAATGTTTTCATTCAAAGTTCATCCATGTCATGGCATATATCAGAACTTCATTCCTTTTTGTAGCTGAGTAAAGGTTTATCATAAGAATATCCCACATTTTGTTTATCCACTTATTGGTTGAGGGACATTTGGTTTGCTTCTGTTTTTTGGCTATTATAAATAATCCTGCTATGAACATTTGTGTAGAAGCTTTAGTGTGATCATTTCTCTCGAGTATACACCTAAACTTGGAAAGAATCAGAATTTGAACATGGGTCACCTCATCCTGACCTAGTACAGCAAAAATAATTGAACGTATTCTAATGGTATCAGAGGAGAGACGCATATAGGCCCCAGCATGGAACTAGGGGCTGGGTACCCAAATGCTGGTCACTGCTCTGCCACTCACAAACTGTGTTAAGCCACTCCAGACATTCAGTGATTAGAAAAGAATAATCTATGAGGTCATTTCTAACTCTACAATAATTCTATGGTGGTTGACATCCAACTGAATTTTTTTTAAAGCAGAAGTTGTGTTACCACTGGGATTTTTGACCAAACTTTCAAACTGACAGAAAATAAAACTCCACAAGATCTACTGATATGAAAAATCAAAATCTGTTGGAATAAAGCCCATGAGAAAGGCACGTTTTTCTCCTTTCAGTCTGCTTCCTCATCTCTTCTTGTGGATAATGAAGGCTCAACCAATGCAATTATTCAAGCTTGGAAAAGAGCCAACACAAAGGGAGGAAGGGCCTGGGGCTCCACTGGGGACAGGCCCGCTCAGGGTTGTCATTTGCTAAATCTACCCATTCTTGAGGGCACAGAAACATCCAGTGGAGCAGCAGCCCAGGCCAGCTGGCTCTCTCTGGAGAGTGTTTCACTGTCACTGGCCTTGGGCTCAAGTTGCCATAAAGCACTTTCCCTCCGAAGCACCAACAGCGGTGTTTTCCAAGGGATGCAGCCAGGAGGCTCAGTCAGAGGAAATCGGCAACAATATTTCTTGATCCATCCCATCCCATGTTCTTCAGAAGGAATCCAGCCAAAATAATTCTTCATATAGGGTGAGAGATTGGGTAAATATTTGCTTTAGTTGGTTTTATTAGAAATAAATAAAAAGAGAACACCAAGAGAAAAAAATAGCTCAGCTTCAGACTGAACCCTATTTCTAACCTATACCAAACATTTCACTTCATCCGTTTTCCATTGGGAGCTTCACAAATTGAAAGTGATACTGATTTCATCAGAGTTTTTGCTTATTATGGGGGGGGTGGGGGGTGGGGAGTGACTTCCATAAGCTAAATAAAGAAATCAGTCTCATTACTTTTTAAGTGACCCTTGAACTTCTTAAAAGCACACCTTGCAAAAAAATCTACCTTGAAGGCAAAATCTATGCAAAGTGCTCTCTTTGCCCTACGTAGGACTCTTTCACAAGGAGGAACACAGCAAATATAATGTAAGTTTAATTCAACCAAACAGAATTGTGCCCAACAGGAACCCAAGCTTTCGTCCTTGTTGAAAAGACAGCACTCAGATGGACTCTGAGGTAAGACTCTGGCTCCCTGAGGTCCAGGACAGGTTTGCTTCCCACCTGCTCCTCCTTCTCCTCTCCGTATCCCTCCACACCCTTCCTTATCAGTCCTTTCTAGCCAATTGCTTTTGCCCCTTTCCTCTCTCTATGACCTCATCTTTCTATTTTAGTCTCAAAGTTCTAGTTCTCCACCCCAGGCAGTTTTCCTAAAGTCAACAACTAGACTGAATTCCATCCAGCACTTACTTTCTCTCCTGACCCATCCAACTCCCAGCAGGGAAAGGGGGCAACATCTTGTCCAGAGCGCTGTCCAAGGCCCAGGGAGGGATGAGAAAGCTCAGAGTCGAGAGATCTAGAATGCATCTTCTTTTAATCATCTGCAACTTCTCCCCATCTACTTCAAGGCATTGGAATCCAAAAGTATTCAAGCAATAACACCTATTTAACCTCAGTATTTTTTTCCTGTCTTGCAAATGGAATAGGATCTAAATCTATGCCTCCCAGAGGGTCCAAGTTCTACCACTCCAGAGCCCTTTTAAGGGCAACATCTCAGCATCTCAGTGAAAGAGAGGGAAGCCTGGTGTGCTACAGTCCATGGTGTCGCAAAGAGTCAGACATGACTGAGCAACTGAACAACAAAAAGTAATTGCTTTACAAAGTTGTATTAGTTCTGCTGTACAACAAAGTGTACAGCTACACATAAATATGTGAATCAGCTATACATATATTCCCTCCCTCTTGAATCTCCCTCCTATCCAGCCCTATCCTGCCCCTCTACCCTCTAGGTCATCATAGAGCACCAAGCTGAGCTCCCTGTGCTTCCCATTAGCTATCTATTTTACACATGGTAGTGTATATATGTCAATCCTACTCTCCCAATTTGTCCCACTCTCCCCTTCCCACCATGTCCACATATCTACTCTGAGTCTCTATTCCTGTCCTTCTAGTAGAAAAATGGTACGACATCTCATTTAAACTTTACAACAATCCCAAGATGACCAAAGCATTGGACAGCCTTCTCCAAAGTCAAGATCTGGTTAGTGGAGAGCTGGGAATCCAGGACTCTGTGCACCAAGTTCCAGCCGCCTTCCTCTGAAGCAGATTCCCCTGGCTTGACTCCTTGGCTTTCTCTTCAGCTTCAATTCGATCCCACCCTACACGCCCTAATCCTTTCAGAGATCTGTTTTTCAGTCAATCTGGATTATCCTGAAACTCCTATAAGACAATTCCAACCAAACTTCGGCAAACAGGGTAAGACACCAAGACTCCAAACAAGGCACAGATAGAAAAGGAAAATGTATCATGGTGAAAATTTCTATAAGTCAGTCTCTGAGGTTTAAAGGTTTCCAAAGGAGTATGTTTGCTTCCTCTTAAGACTGTCAGGGAACTATTAAGACTATTCTTTTCAGCTGCTTATTTTCAAAGCAGCATCCGAGTCCAGTGAACTTAAGAACAAATTAAAAGCCAATGTCATGCTTACTCACACTGGGAACAGCAAGGTTGTAGGTGGGACAGTGGTTTTCAACCTCTTACCTCAACACGTGGGACAGCTGGCATTCAGAAACCTAGCACATTCCCTTGGCTGTACCAAGCATTTAACAGCCTCTCAAAATGTATGGTGAAGCCCTAAAATTATTAATTATCAGCATCATTCTAAGTGTTAGGTCAGCAAAGGAGGGCCTCAGGTCGCAACAAACATGAAAAAGGCTGTATTCACATACAATTCTTGTACCCAACCCCCTTCTTCCACTGAAGAAATTATACCAGGAGAAAGACAAATGTTATATGCTATCACATATCTTAAAAAGTAATACAAATGAACTTATTTACAAAACAGAAACAGACTCACAGACACAGAAAACAAACTTAGAGTTACGAAAGGGTGAAGGAGGGATAAATTGGGAGTATGGGATTAACAGATGCACACCACCATATTAAAACAGATAAACAATAAGAATTTACTGTATAGCACAGGGACCTATATTCAGTATCTTGTAAAAAACTATAATAGAAAAGAATCGAAAATATATAGAGATATATACATATATATGTGAAACTGCATTACTTTGCTACATTCCTGAAGCTAACACAATATTGTAAATCAACAATATTTCAATTAAAAAAATAAAAATAAAGAAATCATACTGGAATTCTTATAAAAGTATTATGGAGACTGTAATAAATGTATCCTAAATTATTTTAAAAAGTAAACTTTCACCAATAGAAACACCTTAGATATTAATAATAATAATGAAAATGATTTACAATAAGCCTTATGAATAAGAAGCACTGGTGTGGAAAAATAGTCTCACCAAAAAGAATTTAGGGATACAAATTTTCAAGTTAGTGTAGGAAAAATTCAGAGAGTTAGAAGGAGGAGTTGTATCTCATTCATTAGGGCATTTTCCACATTGCCTGAAAATGTTTGACATAAATATGCAGCTCAGTAAATTTTGGATTGAATAATTTTAAATGGTCTTTTCAGTTTTCCATAAAGTAAATCTCTACACTGCCCTCCCGCATTCAAAGAAACACTGAATTTAGAGTTAGGCAGAAATGGGAGGTATTTTGTTCAATTAACTGCACCAAACACACTTGTCAAGTATTTACCAGGTGCTCATGGTCTCCTAAGGACTGTATGTAAATAATCTCATTTAATCCTTGTAACACCATGAAGGTTGATATAATAATATAATACAAATGTATATGGGCTTCCCTGGTGGCTCAGCAGTGAAGAATCTGCTTGTGATGCAGGAGATGCAGGTTCAATCCCTGAGTCAGGAAGATCTTCTGGAGAAGGGAATGGCTACCCACTCCAGTATTCTTGCCTAGAGAATTCCATGGAGAGAGGAGCCTGGCGGGCTAGAGTCCAAGGGGTCACAAAGAGTCACACATGATTTAGCGACTAAATCACCACAAAATTATATATGTATATATATAATATTACCATTTTTTTAGAAAAGGAAAATAAGGCTCAGAGAGGTTAGGCTACTTGCCTAAGGTCACCCAGCCAGAAAAAGGCAGACCTGAACTGTGACCTGAGCTGTCTGATTCCGAAGTCCATGCTTGATAGCATCCACCAGCCCAGAGATCCAAGGACTTGCCAGTGTCACCATGTCATCCTTCACTAAGGAGAAAGTTCCAGGTCAGGAGCCACCACTTCCGGGAGCCTGGAACTCTCTGACCTGAAGGATGCTGTTCTCATCTGCAAAGAGTCAATTTCTCCACAAAGTCCATCCCAAGTGACTGCCCCGGGGCATCAGGCTGTGGGAAAGACAAACTCTGAGACAGCTGTTCTCAACAACAACAGCTGAGGAGCAATTTGGGTCAAATCTGAGAGCGGCTTTCACAACTCACTCTGCTCTACTTCCGGTCCCTTTTTGACTGCCTCCACTGGACATCCCACTCTTGGTGATGAAAACTGTTCAGACTTGCTGCCCGACACATACACTGCGGTCCACCCTCTCCTCTGGTGACCATCTTGGTCCCTGCATTCATCTGTCCTCGCATGCCAGCCCCACCCTCTCTGGTCTCAAGGGTCTACTTCTGCTGTTCTTGCCTGTTTTCCTTTGCTTTTCTTCAGAAACTACTGAAGTAAGAGTAAATACAAAGTTCTACCTTTCACCACAGATGGTCAAACAAAATCAGATTAGCGGCACTTGGTTACTGAATCAGCATTGCAGGGGGTATGCAGCTGTACCCTCTGTCCCATGTCAGTGGGTCATGTGTGAAGACCACCACCCTTTAGGACTATCTCTAGGGTCTGGCTTCTCTGTCTCTGCCAGGTGCTGGGGGAGGACTGATGTGAAGGCGTATCCAGCAGAGCTCAGGGAAGCACCGAGCAGTAGCCTGCTGCTCTCAGCCCTCCCCAAGCTGTCCTTGTCTGGCTGACTCCTACTCAAGCCCCATGAACACATCAGGACCCTAAGCAATGCTCTCGCCTCTGCAGGGGGTTGAATCTAGTCCTTTATGCCAGAGACTTCTTTGCTCTACAGCAATGCTGCATAATCAAGAAAAAGAATGTCTTAATGTCAATTTCTGTGTGGTTTCACTGGCTGCCTCCCAAATAAGGAATTCTTCCATTCTCCGCAACGCCTGACTCCTCAACTGCAATAATGGAACCAGGCTGGAGCTGTGTTTGAAATAAAACAGTCTCCCTCTTGTTTTGTGTGGCTGGAGGTCTGCAATCTAGTTACCCTCTCTGCATTGGGGATTTACATCCCAGAAACAAAGCCAAAATCAAGAACAGCCCAGGGTGCAAAATGCATCTGTGAAGAATCTCTTTAAAAGTGTTTAAGAGAATTAAAAGTGTTTAACAGAATTAAATTCTGTTCTTAAGAGAATTTTCTATGAAAGTGTTTACACAATCAGCTTAAGTGACAGGAAAGGTGTCCACTGCATGTATTGAATATATTACTAGTACATATTTTCTGCAGTCCATAATATTTAATCACAAACACATGCGGCATTTAGTTCAGCTATGTGACAGGAAATACCATTTGTAAAATACTAAACCACAGCAATATGTATCTATGTCTTTCAATATTATTCATGCTGGTTCCCTTTCTACATGTGGATGGTGGTTGTAAGATTAAAACCTAAAACCTAAAACCCTGTATGCAGGTTCTGGAAGCAACAGTTAGAACTGGACATGGAACAACAGACTGGTTCCAAATAGGAAAAGGAGTATGTCAAGGCTGTATATTGTCACCCTGCTTATTTAACTTATATGCAGAGTACATCATGAGAAACGCTGGGCTGGAAGAAACACAAGCTGGAATCAAGATTGCCGGGAGAAATATCAATAACCTCAGATATGCAGATGACACCACCCTTATGGCAGAAAGTGAAGAAGAACTAAAGAGCCTCTTGATGAAAGTGAAAGAGGAGAGTGAAAAAGTTGGCTTAAAGCTCAACGTTCAGAAAACTAAGATCATGGCATCTGGTCCCATCACTTCATGGGAAATAGATGGGGAAACAGTGGAAACAGTGTCAGACTTTATTTTTTTGGGCTCCAAAATCACTGCTGATGGTGATTGCAGCCATGAAATTAAAAGACGCTTACTCCTTGGAAGGAAGGTTATGACCAACCTAGATAGCATATTTAAAAGCAGAGACATTACTTTGCCAACAAAGGTCTGTCTAGTCAAGGCTATGGTTTTTCCAGTGGTCATGTATGGATGTGAGAGTTGGATGGTGAAGAAAGCTGAGCGCCGCAGAATTGATGCTTTTGAACTGTGGTGTTGGAGAAGACTCTTGAGAGTCCCTTGGACTGCAAGGAGATCCAACCAGTCCATCCTAAAGGAGATCAGTCCTGGGTGTTCATTGGAAGGACTGATGTTGAAACTGAAACTCCAATACTTTGGCCACCTCATGCAAAGAGTTGACTCATTGGAAAAGACCCTAATACTGGGTAGGATTGGGGGCAGGAGGAGAAGGGGACGACAGAGGATGAGATGGTTGGATGGCATCACTGACTCGATGGACATGGGTTTGGGTGGACTCCGGGAGTTGGTGATGGACAGAGAGGCCTGGCGTGCTGCGATTCATGGGGTCGCAAAGAGTTGGACACGACTGAGCGACTAAACTGAACTGAAAACCACAACCCAAGACTCAGTCACTCTGTACAAGTGGTTCTCAACCAGAGGGATTTAGTTTTCCAAGGCATGTGTGGCATTGTCTGAAGACATCTTTGGTCTTTACAACTAGTCACTGGGCACGGGCTGCTGTCATTTAATGAGGAGACGCTGCTCAACAGATCCTCTAATGCACAGGACAGCCCCAAAGCAAAGAATTATCCAGCCCAACTTACCAATAGCACCAAGGATGAGAAACTGTGCCCTACACTGAGGTCAGTGAGCTGAGTGTGGTGAGCAGGGTATCTACTCTCCCACATATGTCTACCTTATGGACAGTGAATCAGGGGCTTCAGTTCGCAGATCTGACTGAGACGGCACAACTAGAAAACAGTGCTGTCAGAACTGAACCCTGTGTTGGGCTCCAAATCTCCTGCTTTTTTACTACATCACACTGTCTACCAGAGCAGGAGTCAGGATAAGAGAGAGGGATTTACAACAGCCAAGACACTGAAGCAACCTAAGTATCCACTAACAGATAAACAGATAAAGATGTGGTACATACACACAATGCAATACCACTCAGCCTAAAAAAATAAATGATATCATGCCATTCGCAGCAACATGGATGGACCCAGACACTATCATACCAAGTGAAGTCAAACAAAGACAATTATCATATGACATCACTTATATGTATAATCTAAAAAATGACACAAATGAATTTATTTACAAAACAGAAATAGACTTACAGACATAGAAAACAAACTTACAGTTATCAAAGGGAGAATGGGGGAGAAAGGGATAAATTAGGAGTTTGAGAGCAGTAGATACAAACTACTATATATAAAATAAACAACAAGGTTCTACTGTATAGCACAGGGAAGTATATTCAATATCTTTTAATAAACTATAATGACAAAGGAAAATAAATAACAGCGATATACACTCATTTCAAAAAATTAAACAATACAAAAATGCATAAAGAAAAGTTAATCCTTTTCCATTTATTTTCACTCCACTATTGTAATTCGGTGAAAAGCACAATACGTATTTTTCCACACTGTTGCCATGTTCATACAAATATAAACACACATATATATATATATACATATACATATGGAAGTTTCATTTTAGAACCATACTATATATGCTTGCTTTTTAAAATATCTGCTTAGTAGCATATTGTGGGAAATTCCCTAGCAGTTGGTTAGGACTCTGTGCTTTTACTGTCCAAGGCCCAGGTTCAATCCCTAGTTTGGGAACCAAGATCCCACAAGATGTGCAGTACAGTCAAAAAAACCCCCAAAAACAGATATTCCTCTAGTTCAATAAATATAGATCTAACTAAAAAAAAAAAAACACAGGAGAGAGGGCAATAAAGGGATATTTTAAAAGAAGACTTGACAGGACTTGGACACCTAATGTGACCTAGAAGACAGAGGAATGGGGAAGTCTGACACTGAGAAGTAGAGACACAGGAGAGGCCAGAAGAGGAGCCGAGTTGCACACATTGGTCAGGCCTAGGCAGATCCAAAAGGAAACACCTAGCAAGGAGCTAGAAACCCAGACAGTACCTGGAGAGAAAACGGGGGACCAGACATGTAGAACTGGGGGTCTTTCTTGGATAGACGAGAGCTAAACGCAGGAGAGAAAGGGAGAGGCCATGGTGTGCCCGAGGCTGAGGACTGGGTCACCTTATAGGAAGAAGAAAATAAAAGGAAAAAGGAAGATGCATCCAAAAGGCAAAAAAGCAGGAGATGCAAGGACCCCAAAGGCAGAAAGTGTGTCCTCATGGGTCCCTTGAAGAGCTGCAGGAGGCAGGACAATAGAGACACACAATCTCTGCGTTTGGTGACTAGGTCAAGGGTGACGGGGTGGGGTTGAGGCTAGGCTGCCAGTTCGGAAGCAAAGGGAGCATGAATGATGGGGTCCCATGGGCAGAGGCTGGGCTCTATCTTGGCCACCTTCCCCATCTCAGTTCCTGGGTTTCTGCAGCTCTGGGGCTTTGTTGTTTCCCTGGTGGACTAATTCCTGGCAGCCTGCCTCTTCATATCCTACCCACCTCCTGGGCTCAGGAGCACAAAAAGGCCCAGGGCCTCCCACTCTTGGAAAAATCCAGCCCACCCCTGGCCATGGGGAGGCGGCAGACAAGTGAGCCTTCCAGCCTCTGAGGGCCTGCAAACAAGGCCTGCTTTCAGGGCTGCCTTCTGGTATTTATATGGCTGTGGGTCCCCTAGTGGGAAAAGCCAGGCTTATGAGCAAGGGTATTATCTTCACAGGGGCCACCAGGGCAGGGCTGGGTGGTTATTAGATGGCCCCTCCTGGGTTTGGATTCTGAGTTCTGAAAAAGATGTGGGCTAAAGTTAGCTGCAGGGGGATTGGCTCAGATCACACATCTTAAACATGCAAATCTCCTCCTTCTCCTCTTCCCTGCAGGCTCAGTGGACCTCCTGAAGATAAGCAGAAAGTCCTGGAAGTTTAAAGATCTACAAAGAGGATCTCTCTCTGAAATTCAGTATTTAGTGGTGGAAAAACCAAAGTCAACCACTTTGCTATGAAACTTGGTTAAGTAATTTATCTTAATTACCATGTAATTGCTTTTTTAGTGTTTTGAAAAGAGGCAGGAGCTAAATTGCCCAGAAAGGCTATTTAATGCTTTCAAATGTGATTCCTCCCCACACACTCATCTCACTGCATTCAGACTGGAATCATCTTTATGAGAAGTGAAGAACCATCATCTGCCAAAAGTGATGCAGGATCTTAATCCTTGGATGCTGGGCTTTGGGGAGCATCTGCCAAATGTTCTGGTACAAATTCTCGTCCCACACATCCCCTGCTCATTCATTCAGCTAAGAGGTTAATGGGCCTTCTGAGTGCTGGATCCTGGGAGAAGCACCCTGCATACCACAGGTTAAGACCTGAGTCCCTGGTCATCTGGTTGGGAAAGAAAGGTTTAGTAGTTAAGAGAGATTGTAAATCCCAGTCCTGCCACTGATTTCTGTGTGACCTCAAGCCTCAGTGACATTGATCATCAGCTCCCCTAGGTCTAAAACAGGGATAATAACAGTTAAATTTTAGGTTTGTTAGGGGCTAAACTGTATCCACTCCAAATTCATTCCTAACCCCCAGGACCTCCAAATATGACTGTATTTGGAGACTGGGCCTTTACAAAGGTGATTAAGTTAGTTAGGGTTAAACCCTGGGGCAATCTGAATGGTGCCCTTTAAAGAAAAGATTAGGACTTGGACTACCCAGGTGATCCAATGGTTGGGAAACTGCCTGCCAATGCAGGGGACACGGTTCGATCACTGGTCCAGGAAGATTCCGCATGCCTTGGGGCAATTAAGCCTGTGAGCCACAACTACTGAGCCCACATGACCTAGTGCCCCTGCTCTGAAATGAAAGAAGCCACTGCAACAAGAAGCCCATGTACCACAACTGCAGAATAACCCCTGATCATTGCAACTAGAGAATGCCCATGCATAGCAAAGAAGATCCAGCACAGCTAAAAGTAAACAAACAAAATTTTTTAAAGATTTTTTTCAAAGGAAAGATTAGGATACATGACACCAGAGATTCACACAAAGAAAAAGTCATGTGAGGACACAGAGAGACAGTAACCATCCACAAGCCAAGGAGAGAAGCCTCAGACAAAACGCAACCTGCAGACACCTTGAGCTTTGACTTCCATCCTCTGGAACTATGGGAAATACCTTTCTGTTGTTGGTGCCACCCGGTGGGATAGTATTCTGTTATGGCATATGGAACAAACTAAGACAGGGCTCTTGCACATACTAAATAAAGTAACATCTCTAAAACAGTAGGTTCATGGGGGAAAAACGTAAGTAGAGGCTGTTATTACTATGGACTCTGCTCCTAACGTAACCTACGGTGACTCCTCACAACGGACCGATCACCCCACCATGTTCTCTGTCTCTTGTCTGTATAAAGGCTATACTCTCCCAGGCCTCCCCAGAGTCACAAAAGACTGGTTCAAGAACTAATGATTGAGAAAATGTGAATATGTACTAATGAATGTAGCAGTTGGGCCAGGAGAACTGGTAACATTTTAAACAGTAAATCAGTCATATGGCAGTTACAGAATCTCTAGTTCCTCCCTGAAGTACCTAGATAACTGTACCTGATGCACATTTCCTGAGTTGTTTTCCAGATGCTAAAACCCCTACCAAATGGAAGAAGTTAACTACTTGACGACCATGAGTACATGGTCCCCAGAGAGCCCCTACTAGAGCCTGAGGATTGATAATGTGAACCCCTGTGACCTGTCCTACTACTTCACCCCATCCACCAAAGAGAGAATTGTACAAGAGCTGATCACACATCTTATGACTTCCTCCCCTCACCTTGCATTTAAAAATGCTTCCCTGAAACCCATCAGGGAGTTCAGGCCTTTAGAGCATGAGCCATCCTGTTCTCGTTGTATGGCCCTTTCAATAAACCTTTCTTCACTCCAAATGCTAATGTTTCGGTTTTATTTGGCTTTACTGTGCATTGGGCACATAAACTTGGGTTCAACAACACTAAGGTGCTTATAACCTGGGAGGAAAGACCAGAAAAAGCCACTTCAAGTAACAGGTAGCATCTGTTCATCCTCCTGCACTAACGTGGACCAGAAGGTTCAGAGAAGAGAAGTCTTAGCTCAGGGGCAAGAGGCTTCCCTCGGAGGGGGCATCTGCTTAGGCAGAGATGTGGGGTGGCAGATCAGACAGCAGTGATCATACCCTTCTGCCCATGTGTCTGTGTATCTGGGTCCCATGCCAGTTGACACTAGCATAAGGGATTTCTCCTGCCCGACTGCATTCTCTCCACTACGCTGACACAAAATCCAGTTACACACACCGTGATCATCACTATGGCAGGTCTCCTCTTTGGCCACCCAAACTGGGCCACAAGCCATGGAGATGACCTCAGAGGTGATCAGGGCTGGTGTGTGTTCTCCAAATCAAATGTATTTTGGTTTATCCATGGCTAGTCTGAGGCCATTACTGACCACTAAGCTCACCTGGTAATGCCCACATCAGTGGGAATACAGAGGCAGGAAGAACTGACTGACAGAGGGCAAATACGTTTGTTTCAACTCTCGCGACTGCCAGGAATTCCTTAAATGTACATGTTATAAATATACAAAACTTAAGCAATTCTAAGAATAGGGGAAGATTTTTAAAAATCATTTAGTAAGGTCCTGTTTACAAATCAAGCACAGACGATCACCAATTACCTTGGCTCTTAGTCTCAAATGCAGATATCACACACAAAAATAGTATTTGTGTCTCTAAGCCCACAGGGAGTACATGCAAAATATTCATGAATCTCAGCACATTATGAAGGCCATTAAAGGCTTAATGAAGAATTTTGCACTTTAAGCAAAGTATGATCAGAAATGTGTAAGTGGCTATGAACGAATGGATTTACCAACTGACACTTTGAGCAATGGGAGGTGGCTTATATTTAAACTTAAGGATCTCTCACCTAAGGCAGTTGAGCTTCTAGCAGAGTGACTGCCTTCATCCTGACTTTGAGTCTTCATTTAAATAAATAACTTATTTAACTTATATGCAGAGTGCATCATGCGAAATGCTGGACTGGATGAAGTGTAAGCTGGAATCAAGATTGCCAGGAGAAATATCAATAACCTCAGATATGCAGATGACATCGTCCTTATGGCAGAAAGTGGAGAGGAATTCAAGAGCCTCTTGATGAAAGTGAAACAGGAGAGTGAAAAAGTTGGCTTAAAACTCAACATTCAGAAAACTAAGATCATGGCATCTGGTCCCATCACTTCATGGCAAATAGATGGGAAAACAATGAAAACAGTGACAGACTTTATTTTGGGGGGCTCCAAAATAAAGTGCTGCACATGGTGACTGCAGCCATGAAATTAAAAGATGCTTGCTCTTTGGAAGAAAAGTTATGACCAACCTAGACAGCATATTAAAAAGCGGAGACATTACTTTGCCAGCAAAGGTCCATCTAGTCAAAGCTATGGTTTTTCCAGTAGTTATGTGTGGATGTGAGAGTTGGACTATAATGAAAGCTGAGTGCTGAAGAATTGATGCTTCTGAACTGTGGTGTTGGAAAAGACTCTTGAGAGTCCCTTGGACTGCAAGGAGATCCAACCAGTCCATCCTAAAGGAAATCAGTCTTGAATATTCATTGGAAGAACTGATGCTGAAGCTGAAACTCCAATACTTTGGTCACCTGATGTGAAGAACTGACTCATCAGAAAAGACTCTGGTGCTGGGAAAGATTAAAGGTGGGAGGAGAAGGAGATGGCAGAGGATGAGATCGTTGGATGGCATCACCAACTCAATGGACATGAGTTTGAGTAAACTCTGGGAGTTGGTGACGGATAGGGAGGCCTGGCATGCTGTAGTCAATGGGGCCACAAAGAGTCGGACATGACTAAGTGACTGAACTGAACTGAACTTCCAGCCTCCTCACAAAGTGCCTTGGCTGTCCCTGCAGAGACCTGCCCGGTGAAGTCCACATGCTCCAGTCAGAACCAGCCAGCAAGGGGCTCACCCAGCCTCTATGATGCTGGGTCTCCAATGGATATCACCTCTGTTCTCCTGCTATACCCATCTCTCCACCAGACCTTTGTACTACTGCTCACAGTCCCCACAGCTGCTTGCCCAGCCTGGGAGCTAGGAGGCCAGTGTTTGGGAGGCTCTGTTCAAGCTGTGCTCCTCTCTCCTCTGTAAGTTAAAACAAGTCACTGCTAGCAAGTGGTTTTCAAGGACCCTTTAAACTCTTAACAATCTACAAAGATGAATTCTCCTAAAAAGAGATCTGTAGAGAAGTATGTGCCTCTCTACCAAGTATGTGCCTTCCTACCAAAATGTCTTAGGACTCCTGCAGCCACACTGCAGGCTGGAAGTTTTCCAAAACTGGCCACAACAATGTCTCCCATCTAATGTCCTTCTGAAAGGTCACTCTGTCCCTCCCCCATTGGAAGGAGGGTCCTTTCCCCTCTCCCTGAATCTGGGTGGGCCTTTCACTCCTCTAACCAATTCCATGTGGCAGAAGTGACACTGTGACAATTCTGGGCCTGAGCTGACCCAGAGGCGGCCATTTCCTGCTTGTTGGAGCCCTGAGGCACCACCTAAGAATTCCAGGCTATGGAGGAGCCACACTGAGACACCATCTTAGACATCAGCCACTCGAGTTTTCAGTGATTCTAGTCCCAGTCACCATCTGGCCACAACAACATGACAGACCTTAACCAAAAACCACCCAGCTGAGCCCAGTCAACCCACAAACCAGAAGGGAGAACACTAAACTGTGGTTTTAAGCCTTTACTTTTTTTATGTGGTAAGATACATATAGACATAAAATTAGCCCTTTTAACCATTTTTAAGTGGACAGTTTGATGGCATTAACTATATCCACATTGCTGAACAACCACCATCCATCTACAGAATGTTTTTATCCTCACAAACTGAAACTCTGTACCCATTAAACACTAACTCCCCACCCCCCAACCCCAGCCCCTGGCAACCACCATTTTACTTTCTGCTTCTATGATTCTGATAACTCTACGTACCTCATATAGTGGAATCATACAATATTTGTCCTTGTGTCATGAAAGGGTTATTTCACTCAGCCTTATGCCTTCAAGGTTAACTCATGTTGAAGCATGTGCCAGAACTTCCTTTCAAAGGCTGAAAAACATTCCATTGTATATGTATACTGCATTCTGTTTATCCATTCATCCATCGATGAAAACCTCTATGCTTTAGAGTGGTTTTCTGCAACTACAGATAATTGGAGCAAGGACAATGCAGCCCTAGGACAGCAGAGCAAACCTCCCAAGGAAGATGCTGAGGCCTGAAGAATGTGGCAGAAACACAGAGCACCAGGACACTAACCCCCTAGAGTAGGTGATTGGCCAGGAATCCAGACTGGCATTTCCAACAGCACTTGTCACAGCAGGCTGGGCATCTCATGGGTCTCGATTTTAGGTGGGAGGAATCACAGGGTAGGGACTTGGCAGGATCTTATCTGGGGCTGGGTTCCTTGCCCTGACACAGGCTGATAGGCCAAATAAATGTTTGGTGAATGAGTGAAGAATGTACCTGACGCTGAAGCCAGGTTCTGACTCATCCCAAAGTTTCTTATAGATTCCTGCAGGGCAAGAACTGTGCCAAGGAAAGCACAGTAGAACAGCTGCTTCTAGGTGGAAAGGAAAGAGGGTGAGGAGATGGGCAGGTGGGAAGATAGGACAGAAGGACCTTCTGAGAGGGGAAAATTCATAGCCAGGCCCCAGGCTTCCCAGGAAGCCGAGTCTCCATCAAAGCATCCACCCTGATCTAGACAGCCTTAGCAGGGGCTTCACCATCTGGAATCAGCCTTGCTCAGTTTGTTGTGCCCAGTTCCCAGGGCTCAAGGCAGTAGAACCTGATATGTCCTTTACAGGGGCAGGCACAAGACTTAGAGAAGCTCAGCTCATGGTCACAGTATAGGCCATGGGGGTAGGGAAGGGGACATGAGCTGTGAGCTGAGTTGCATATTCTGGCCCTGGGAGCTTGGGAGTAGGAACCTTCCTTTACTGTAGGAGGACCCAGATTGGTGGCACAGTGACCCCAGCCCTCTCACCCACAACCACTTTACCAAGGAAAGCAGCCTATTCTTCCTGTGGCACTGTTCCATTTGGCCACTCAACTAGGGTGCTGGACACTAGGTCAGGATGAACCAGAACATGAATGCTAATTCCAAATCTAAGAAGATGTCTTGTACCTGACTTGAACAGGGAGTGCCATCCTATAAATGCCCATATAAAGAGTTTAATTAAAGGGCTCAAACTGCATTTCAACTTTGCATTTAGGTTTTCCAGCCTCTCAAGATAAAATGAAACCTTGGTTAATAACCACAAAGGTGTTTTTCTCTATTTCTCTTTAAAGCATATTAGAACTTTGAAGGTTAGGAATTGCTTACCATGTGCAAAGCAGTTATAAGTACTGTACCAGTAACAACTCAGAAAACATGAATTTGGGACTTGGCTCAGTTTCTAAGTAACTGTAGTGCTAAGTCACTTCAGTCGTGTCCAACTCTGTACAACCCTAGGGACTATAGCCCGCCAGGCTCCTCTGTCCATGGGGATTCTCCAGGCAAGAATATTGAAGTAAGTTGCCCTGCCCCTCTCCAGGGGATCTCCTTGACCCAGGGATCAAACCCACATCTCTTGCATTGGCAGGTGGGTTCTTTACCCCTAGCACCACCTGGGAAGCCCCAAGTCACTGTAGGAATTTGAGCAAACCAATGACCCTCTTTGGACCTCAGTTTCCTAATTCATGAACAGAGGAAAAGATTATGTATCCCCATAGTTTGTTTATGTGCATTAATAAGAATAAACATATGTGAGATATACAGAGATATATAGAAAGATATAGACACAAAAACACACATATATGGGGTCTTCATAAGAAAAACTGTAACTATGTAAGAGATTTACTTATGTTTAGTAGGTGCTTACTGATACCTGCTGAATAAATGGCAGAATAAAGCAAGGTTGCAACAAGACTCACATTTGGTGTAAGCAGATTGTCCTTCACACTTTGGACTTGTCAGTTAGCGCATTGACCAGATCCTAGAAAGCCACCTCTTTCCCTATGTCTCAACAACTGACACCCTAGCCTGCATGCTTCCTCCCAGCAGGCTTTATATTCTCCCAATCCACTCGGATGGACGTGGCCTGATCTCCAGGGCCAGAATCTGCCCCTAGCCCCTTCCTCAGACCCCTGGGCCCAGATCTCACCTCCAAACATAGCATGAGGCTATTTCTTAAGCCAATTGAAAAACCCAGAACCCTAGGTTGCCACTATGGTCTCTACTGCCTTTGGTACCAGAGAGAAACAAATCACACCCTTTCCCTGATTTTCCAGAAGCATAAACACAAGGAAAATTTGTGGACCAGGAACCAGGGTGTCTGCTCAGGGCCTCCTCCCGACATCTCGGGCCTGGACTCCACCTGTGACCTTCACCTGTAAAGTAAGGCTCACAGGTGGTCTCCCACCTCAAGGGACTTTGAGGAGCATCACATACCTGAAAGTTTCTTTGAAAAAAATATGAAGCACTCGACAAGT
This sequence comes from Giraffa tippelskirchi, assembly GCF_054371585.1. Taxonomy (NCBI): domain Eukaryota; kingdom Metazoa; phylum Chordata; class Mammalia; order Artiodactyla; family Giraffidae; genus Giraffa; species Giraffa tippelskirchi. The sequence continues at coordinate 71,558,197 of NC_137278.1, forward strand.
TCTTTGGCTCTGGTCATGCTTGTTAGTTTATTTCAGTGTGTTTGCAGACTATGAGTCTCTAGAGGCCTGAGATTAGTCCCTGGGTAAATTTCTTTTGGTTCAGTGACCACACACACAGAGAGAAAAATCTGAAGCTCTTTGTGACTCCAGTGGTATTAGCAAATGCAGTGTGATCTCTGGACAGTGGCTAGGGCTGGGACAGAAGTCAGGAAGCCCGGTTCCAGTAAATTAAGCACATCACTTAACCTCTCTGGGCATTTTTCCTCATATGCACAATGGAGCTGACAAGCCACCCACATTCCTATTCACCAGTATACCAGGAGACCAAAGAATTTGAAAAGAAAAACACTGCACAAATAGAAACGCCATAGTATACAGCAGGCATAGAGAGCTGAGAAAGAAGAGATGAAAAAGAAAAAAGAAAGGGGAAAACAAACACCAGAAAGAGAAAGCATCTAGGGTGAAATGTGAGGCTCTTGAGATGGCAAGGATGGAGTCCCATGGAAGAGCCCAATGAAGAAAGTTTCCCCCAAGCTTGAGATGAGAAGGTTAACCACAGAGACATCTGAAATGTACCTTCTGGGTGGAAGGAAATGAAGTCTGTGCATCATTTGAGGTGGCACAGGATACAACAGAAGCCGAGGCTCGCTGCTGCTCACTCTTACAGCTCAACACAGAGCGAAAAGGTAGATGAGAACTTAAGAGGCCTCCTACCTTTTATAATTGTGGAATGTCACCAGAGAGGTCCTGGCCAGGCCACATCCTGGCACAGGAGGTCCCATCCAGGGTGCTCATTTTAAGGAGGACATTCAAAAACGATCAGCCCAAAGGCTGGTCACCAACTAATAGTGATAGGGTGTGCTGAGATCAGATCACAAAAAGAATGGCTACAAAATCTGAAAGTGTTGCCCTAAATAAGACCTGGGGAAGACACAAAAAGCAAAGAGCCTCTTAGAATCAGAAAAGAAAAAAAAAAAAAAAAACTTTAAACATCTTCCAGTCCAATCTTCAGAAAAGAGAAATCTCTAGTACCACATCTCTGCTGAGGAATTATGCAGCTGCTGTGGAAACTTGCAGTAATGGAGACCTTATTACTTTATAAGTGAGTTCATCACATTATCATTTGGACAGAATTAAACTCTTCTCTCTCCTATTAACTCTAAATTAACCTCCTCCTGGCTTCCATCAATGTTCTGAGAGGGACACAGACTAAGTGTAAATACTTCTTCACCTACTTATTCTTCAAACAACTGAAGACAGTTGGTCTTGATGACCTGTACTAGGTTGTCCCATAGCCTCTCCAGCCAGGGGCACATTTTTAGCACATCCCTGAAAGCACGTCATTCAGCCCGTCAGTACTTCTTTCCTGGTTATCTCCAGCCAGCTGTGATCTCAGACTGCCATCGGACACTGACAGCTGCCCCTGCTTTGCTTAGGGCATCTCATCCTGGCCAGGAACGCTAGCTCTGTGTTGCCTTTACAACTAGGTCTTTTCCTTCTGCCATTGTTGGGGCAAACACTGGGCCACCTCATGGTCTCAGCTCCCTACCTAGTGCCCAGGGCTTGTCATGAACATGTTCCATGATAAGGCCAAAAAATGTGAGTCCCAAATTCATGCCACTTAATGGAAAGCAACTGGTCATTTGATTTTAGGCCTTCTGATAAAGAGAAATCTAGAATGTTCAATCGGCATTAAATATCTTTTCTAACAACTCATTTGACAAATGAGCAAATAGAGGCCCAACCAGGCAAAGTGATGCTCTCATAGTTGAAAAGATGAACATGAAAAAAAAAAAAGATGAACATGAACTCTCATCTTTGGTTTTCCAGGCCTACGTTTCTACTGCAATTGAGAGGACGTGAGGCTACAGTGCAGCTCAGAGTACATTTTGGAGCAAATTTTCCATAATGTGTATCTGCATTCATTCTTTCTTTGATTCAACAGACATTTACTGAGTACCTATAATGTGCTCTGTAAATATCCCAGTAAGATTTGAAGTAAGCTTCCATAGGGATTTACATCTCGGCGTGTGTGTACACACAGCGTGTGTATGTGAATGAGTTAATTCTTTCATGCATGCACGTATTCACTCAACAACATGATAACTAAGCACCCTTAACACTATGCTAAACGCTGGTGCAAGTGAAACAGTCACAGTACATTACCCCAGGGCAGTCTCTGTCCAGCAGGGACAATTCTCAAATGTCATGTCAATGTGATAAAGCCCAGTACAGGTTGTTTCAGTATTTAATTAAGCCAGATGCTTCATTAAGATTGGTGCCAGAGATGGTGGCAGTGTCCGTAACTGTGGCAGGAGGAATAAAGCTGCTGGTATTGGTGGTTTGAAAAGGCCTTAGGAAGAGTGGGGCTTCTGAACTGGGTCTTGATGGAGGATATGAATTTATCAGACAGAACAGAACAGAAAGAGGTGAGGGTGTGTGCAAAGATGGAGAGGCAGGAAAGAACCTGATCCCATAGGTAGGTGAGTTAATGTGGGTGATAGCGCAAAACAGGCAGATAGGTCAGTAAGGTACAAAAGCCCCACTGTATCATACTAAGGAGCTTGATTCTATCCTAAAGGCAACAGGATTCAGTGAAAGAATTTAGAGAGAGAATAAACAGGATCAGGTAAGAATTTTAGAAAGAAAGTTCTGACAGTGGAGGATGGACTGGAAGGTGGTGGGGCCAGAGACAGAGAAACCAGACGGGAAGCTATTGGTAGCAATCCAGGTTGAACCTGAGGGTTCCTGCCTACACACACACAATTTTAAAGGCTGAAACATTAGAAGAGAGAAGAGACTGTTTTCATGTACATCTCTCCTGGCCACCAAAATTTTGCAGAACCACAGCACCTTCACCATTTTCCATAGTGACATGGTGGTCCCAGAAGAGTGATGTCAGCCACAGCATCACCACCAATCCTGGTGTGTAGGAGCCTCCAAGAGAAGTAAGTTATGGCTGCATGCAAGAGCCACAACTACCAAAAGTGGGTGGGGATGGACCAGCCCTAAACAAAGTAAAGTCAGGGTCCTAGAAGGAGGAGTAAGTCAGGTTAGAGGAATGCAACAAATCGGAAACAAGACAAACAGAAGTTCCAAGAGGGAAGGGTTAAAGGAACCAGTTCTCCATGGGAACAGGGAATGAAGAACACAGAGGAGGAAATCAATACAAGAGCCAGCACCTGTCTCATCTGGTCTCCGCAGGCAGGATGCAGTTCAGGGAGACTACTCAGCACCCTTGTGGGAATCTGGGAAAGGTGTCCCCTCTTTCTAGACCAACAAGAAGGCCACAAGCAGCAGCATCTGCAGCCCCGTTCTCACCCTCAGCTGGTGAGAGCCTGCATGCACACAGATGGGCATGCTGAATGGATAAGCAGGAACATCTGGGTGGAGAAGGGATCGTGTGGGGATGAGGCAAATCTTGACAAGGCGGGAGCTGTTTGAGTCGCTAAACCCCATCAGGAAGAGTACAGAGTCATTCTCACTCGGAGTTTAGAGTCAAAGATGAATAAGAAGAGGAAGGTGAAAAACCTAAACAATTTCCTTCCTTATGAGGGAAAAAAATGCTCATCTAGGCAAGTCTCAGCCTTCTTGGAGTTGGAAGATTCTGAGATGATCACCCAGTTCCTGTGATAAGTCACTTCAGTTGTGTACGATTTTGTGCAACCCCATGGACTACATGTAGCTACCAGGCTCCTCTGTCCATGGAATTCTCCAGGCAAGAATGCTGGAGTGGGTTGCCATTTCCTTCTCCAGGGGATCTTTCCAACCCTGAGACAGAACTTGTGTCTCTTATATCTCCTGCATTGGCAGGCAGGTTCTTTACCACTAGCGCCACCTGGGAAGTCCTAGGAACCCAGTTTCTAGGTAAGTCCAATCAGTTCCTAGGAAAGTCCAATTGCTATTCCCCATGCCCCTGGAAAATTTTTCTGAACATCCGAACACCCGACCAATCCTGTGCTCCTTAGAAAGACCCCAACTAGTCACCTTCCAGTGAAGCCACAACGAGCAGCAGCACCGGGGACTTTCACAAAATTGAAGGGGCTCTGCTTTAAATCACAGACTAGCAACAGGCCTGGAGTTGCACTAGTAGGGGTTCTCAGTTGTGAAGATTTGAGATTAAAACATTTCTCTATGTTTGCATTAATGCTAAACTGAGGCCGACAAAAGCAGGGTTTGTCACATCAATTACCATCTTCCACAGCCTCCAAGTTGGCCCTGAATATGAGTTACCATGAGCTAGGGAGGAAAAGCCTTCAGAGGGGTGATCAGAGGCCAATATGTCAGCCCCAACTCTGAATTTCTGGGCCACGGCTGTTTTAAATTAAGATTCTCAGTGCCGCTTTCACCAGACTCTTGGCTTAGCTCTGCAATGGAAAAGTTATTTTTGTGCTCTGAGCCACAGATATTTATACGGAAGCATATTCATAATTCCAATTATGTTTTGTTTTCATGATGCTCTTTTCTTCTACTTAAAAACAATCATAGCTATCATGATTATTATTTCTGATAAGACACATAAAAAAGCTCTGGGCCAAGTACAGATTCCACAGGACCCAGATAAATGATTGTTGCAAACAGGCAGATTCTATATCTTGTGAAATCCTTAAGAAATAATTTCAGTCTATACACTATGATGGCCTTCTTCTTTGTCAGTTCCCTATGCCTACCTGCTCCTCAATCACTCAGGGCCTTCATGATCTCTCTTGGGAAAACCCAGTCCCAGAAGTAGTTCTGATATTTATTCCTTATGTATGCTCTCTGAGGTCTTTGCATTTAAAATGTTATATTCAAAAATGAAATGAAAGGTTTTTATCTCTTTAAAGAACAGGAGCACCAACAAGTAAAGGAAAGAGATATTTCTGGTTAAGAGAGGCATAGATCTTAAGTAGTAACATAGTTATTCTATAAAAAGGTTGATCTAGGACTTCCCTGGTGGTCCAGTGGCTTCGACTCTGTGTTCTCAAGGCAGGGTTTGATGCCTGGTTAGGGAACTAGATCCCACGTGTAGCACAACTTAAAGAGCCTGCATGCCACAATGAAGATGGAAGATCCTACATGCCGCAACTAAGACCCAGTGCAGGCAAATAAACGAATAAATAAAAATAATTTAAAAAAAACCCAACCCCATTCCCTGCTACCCTACTACATAAATGTACCTATATTTTTAAGTTGGACTATAGGTTGGGCTATGAAGAGGTGGTACAGATGCAGAATAAAAATGGTGGAAATTCATCCAAGAGAAATCTAAACTGATTACCAAGAAAACACAATATATTAAGAGATGTACCCATGGCCTCTCCCTGGAGGTCTCTCTGATCAGAACTACTGAAGCACAATCCTGGTTTGGTAGAACCAGTTCAGAAGGGAGATGATGGGAGGAGACTAACATGTGTGAGCATTAACATATCCCAAGCACTTGGCCCATATTATTTCTTGTTTATCTCACTTAATCTTCAGAACAACCTTGTGAGGTAGGGTTTATTATCACTATTTTATGGAAAAGGAAACTTAGCCTCAGAGAAGTTAAGTACTTGCCCAAAGCAAGTTACTTTAGGTAAGTTACTTAACATCTATGGTCTGAATGTTTGGGTCTCTCCAACATTCATGTCAAAACCCTAACCTCCAAGATGATGGTATTAGGAGGTGGGGCCTTTGGGAGGTGTTTAGGTCACCAAAGTGGAGTCCTCATGATGAGGATTCTTATATAAGAAGTCCTAGAGAGCAAGCTTACCCTTTCTACCATGTGACCACACAGGGGTTGGCTGACTGCAAATTAACAATATTGTGATAGTTTCGGGTGCACAGCAGAGCTACTCAGCCATACATATACATGTAACCGTTTTCCCCCACCTCCCCTCCCATCCTTGTTGGTTATCCATTTTAAATATAGCAGTATTTAATCTATTTTTTTTAATGCAGTAATATTTGTTGTTACAGTTTTGTTCAGTGTTTTGAAGTGTTTGGATTGGAAGGGTTAATTCAGGGAATTCTGCTCCATGTTATGTGGCAACCTGGATAGGAGGGGAGGTGGGGGAAAATGTATATGTACGGCTGAGTAGCTCTGCTATTTACCTGAAACTATCACAACATCATTAATCTGCTATACTCCAATATAAAATTAAAAGTTTAAAAAAAGAGATAAAATAGAAATCTCCAGATAACAGAAATAAAGAGGGAAGTCAAAGTGGATCTGAAACCAAGGGGCTTATGGAACAATCCAGACCAGTTAGAAGCCTGAATGGCGAGGGGCTGAGACTTTAATGACATGCATGCAGTGGGGGGGGTCTTGTAATGGCCACCTGATGCCAGGAGCTGTCGCTGACGTACTTACATAAAGCTGAAGGTCAAAAACGTCTGCTCTGTAAGTGACACAGTTCTAGAAGAACATCACTTGCCAATCTGAGGAAACCACAAGAAAGCTTGTTATGTGCTTGGGCAAAGAGTAGAAAATGAGTGACCTTAAAAAAATCTGAAATCCAGGCTTGCACCACAATGCAGGGACAAGTTTAAATGCGTACTTTCAGGCTGTACAGGGCCTGTATGCCAAGACATTAACAAAAAGGTAAATTTGGGAATGGGCAAAACCCAGATTAGACCAGCAGAAGCAAATGTGAAACTGCTTTATAAGGATATGCTAGCAATCCTGAGGTAGGTAGGATTTCTATGAAAAACAACTCTTGATGAAGATGTAACACACAAGAGAAAATTAATCATCATTTAAAAAATTCAAAAGCAGAAATAACAAATAATCTAAAAATTTGCTTAAAATATTGAAAAGTAGAAAAAGGGCTAGAAATTAAAAAATTAAAAGGCAAAGAGATAATGTTTTTAAAAACCGGTAGATATCAAGTAACCAAATAGAAATTCTAGAAATAAAAACATATCGACATTAAATTTCAAAAAAGAAACAAGGGGTGGATTGAACAATAGACCAAATGCAGTTAAAAAAATTAATAAACTGGAAAATGGAACTGAAAAAGTCACTCAGAATAAAGTTAAGATAAAGAGATACAGTTAATTCTTGAGCAATATGGGTTTGAACTGTGAAGGTCCACTTACGTGCAGATTTTTTTCAATAATAAATACTACATGGTCCTCGATTGAATTTGGGGGATGTGGAATCACAGATTTAGACGAACTGTAGATATAAAAGAACTGCATCTATGAAGGGCCAACTATAAATTATACACAGATTTTCAATTGCACAGAGGGTCAGTACTTCTAACTCAAATTGTTCAAGGGTCAACTATAGTTAAGAAAGGGAAACTTCAGATGAAGAAAACATAGAAGGTAAAATCAGAAGTTCAACACTTGCCTAATGGGTATTTCAGGGAAGACTGGAGTGTATACGGGACTCAAAATCAGAGTAGGGGCTTTTGTCTCTTATGTTCATTTCTATATCTCTAGAACTTGGAAGCATTCCTGATACATGGTAAGTGCTCAATAATTATTTTAAAATAAATTTGTAGAGGAAGCAACTGAGAAACCTTTAGATATAAAAACAGAGATGTGACTTCAGATTAACAAGTGTACAGAATTCCAAGTAGAATATATAGAAACAGATTATATCTGGACACATTATAATAAAAGGGCACAACATGAAAGACAAAAAAGAGAAGACTGAAAGGTTCCAAGAGAGAAAAGAGATTACCTGCAAAAGAATGGCAGACCAAAAAGAGATTTTTCATTAGGAACAATTGAGACAAAAAGACAGTGGAGTAATGTTACAAAATGCTGAGGGGAAAATATCTACTTAGAATTCTATACCTTGATAAATTATCTTTCAAGAGGGCCATGAATAAAGACATTTTCAAAACAATACCAAAGCTACCCACAAGATTGGAGTATTACAACTTTAGACCTTCAGTGAAAAAATTATCAGTATGAAGAAAATGATCACAGGAGTAAGGAATGGTATGCAAGAGGCAATGTTGAGATAAGAAATTGGTAAAGTTAGGAGGGAGGTGGAGGGAGATTCAAGAGGAGGGTATACGTGTATAATTATGGTTAATTCACGTTTTTGTATGGTAGAAGCCAACACAACATCGTAAAGCATTATCCTCCAATTTAAAACAATAAAATAAAATCACACCAGTGGAAAAAAGAAATTGGTAAAGTTAAATAAATTTTGACTATAAAAAAGAAAAAAAAAGTAGAAATAACAATGATGACTAATTTCAGGAATGGGGAGAGGACCATAAATGATATGGGATTAAAACAGGAGACTACAATAACCAGAAGATGGGAAGGACCATAAATGATATGGGATTAAAACAGGAGACTACAATAACCAGAAGATGGGAAGAGAGGCCAGTCAGATTTAAAGGCATCTAAGGCCACTGTACTGATGAGAGGAAATAGAGAAATCAACTTTAGACTTTGTTAAATGGACACAATGTTAAAAATTTAAGAATAACTGCTAAAAGAATACAAGTAGAATTTTGTCTTTCAAAACATTTGACAGAAGAAAACTAGAAATATACAAAACTTGACCAATCCAAAGAAAACTATGAAAAGAAGTATAAAAGAAGCAGCCAAAAAATGCTAAATGGGAAAAACAAAAACTTAAGATGGCAGAAAGAGGCCAAATATATACTGATTACAAAGAATGTAAAAGTTTACATTTGATTATTAAAAGGATTTTCAGGCTATCAAAAAATAAAAAATGAAGCTACACATAAAAACTATTTCTACGATCAACAGTTAAGGCAAAATTATAGACAGAAGCTAATATGAAAGGATACAGAAGACATAAAAAATAATAACCAAGAGGAAGTAGGTATAGCAACATTAATATCAGACAAAATAGAATTTCTGCCAAAAGCATCAATAGACAAAACAAAGAAATGTACATAACATGATAAATTCACCCTGGAGAAATAACAATCATGAATTTGCATAAACACTAATGGATTACAAGGGGAAACTGACAAATCCACAGAGTGGAAGATTTTAACATTCCCTTCTCTGAGACTGAAGAGAACTCGGAAAACAGGCAAAAGAAAATCAGGAAGAACATGGAAAATTTGAAAAATACACTTAATAAACACACTTGATGCAGAATGCTGCATCCACCAAGCAGGGAATATATTTTTCTTTTAAAGCATACATGATGTATTCAGAAGAACTGTTCATGTAACTGGACACAAAGGATGGCTACTATACAAACCATGCTGTCTTTTCATGATGCAACTAGAAGTCAACAATAATTTAAACAAAGTTTAAAAAAAGTTTTTTTTAAGTTGAAAATTGAAAATTAAATACATACGTTCAAAAGAAAATAAAAAATGTACAAAAAATTTAGAGCCAAGTTGTATTGAATGTACACATACCAAAACCTGCATGATGTGGCTAAAGCAATATGTAGAGCTAACTTTATAGCTTTAAAATACATTTCATTATTTTTTTTTTTTGCCATGCCAGTGGCTTGCAGGATCTCAGTTCTCTGCCCAGGGATTGAACTTGGCAGTCCAAGTTCAAGTCCTAACCACTTGAAAGCACAACTAGCCTACCAGGGAATTCCATAAAATGGATGTATTAAAAAACAAAAATATAAAAGAGCTAGGAGTCAACTGAAGTAGCTAGAAATGGAAAGAAGAAATAATACAAATAAGAGGAAATAAAAAGATATGAAAAATGAAAAGTATAGAAAATGAAGAAGCTGGTTATATCAAAAGATTAATTAAACTTCTATATTAACTTTTGAGATGGCACAAATAAACAGTATTAAGAACTAAGAAGAGAATATATCTTAAAAGTCAACATTTAAAAAACAATAAAAGAAAATTATGAATAAATTTATGCTAGTAAATTTGAGAACACATGAAATGGATCATCTAAACAAATTATCAAAACTGAATCAAAAATAAATAGATCAAACTTATCAAAATCATTTATGAAACTAACTTGTCAAAAACTTGACACACATACCCTGGCTAAGCAATTATTTTACAATGAGTTTTACCAAACTTTTAAGAAACAGGCAGTCTTTATCTCTCACAAACTGCTTAAGAAAAATACATATGAAAAAGTTTCCCAACTTATTTCATGGAGCTAATATAAACTTGATACCAAACAATGTAAGAACAATGTTTTTCAAAAAAGAAAATTATAGACAATTGTTTCACTTAATAAACAGTTGCAAAAATCTAAATAAGATACTAGTAAATGATATTCCATAGAATAAAATATATCTGTATATGTGTGTGTGTGTATATATATACATATATACATATATATGTATGTTTCAAAGTCATGGCCATCATCAACTCAATGGACATGAGTTTGAGCAAACTCCAGGAGCTAGAAAAGGGCAGAGAAACCTGGTGTGCTGCAGTTCATGGGGTCACAAAGAGTCGGATACAACTGAGCGACTGAACAGAAAATCTCAAAGTAATTAAATATATTCATACTATCACATTATAACATGAAGAAAGAAAATTACATCACCTCACATAATTTACACAAAACATTAAGGCATTACATAAAATCAACACTCAGTCATGATAAAATGTGAAAAAGTCCTTACTTCAATAAAAAATATCTACTGAAACCTTAAGCAAACTTCATGATTCATGGAGAAACATTAAAAGCACTCGCTAAAGACAGTAAGAAGACAAGGGTGCTCACCATCACTGTTACTATTAAATACTGTCCTGGAGGGTCTACCCAATCCAACAAGACAATAACAAGATATGGTTATAAGGAGTCAAAAGAAAAAAATCATTATTATTCTGTGATTGTCTACCTAGAAAATTCAAGAATACCTGCCTAAGAAACAATTAGAGACTTCAACTGGGATGATCAATACAAGATCAAAATTCAAAAATCAGGAATGTTTCTATGGGCCAGCAAATAATCAATTTTAAAGTATAATTCAAAAAAGATATAATTTATAATACACACAAAACATATCAGAAATAGGAAATGGTTAAAACAAAATCTGTGTAAAAACATTTACACATTTACAGGGGAAGTCACCTGAATAAAAGGAGAAGATGAATATTGTAAAGGTATCAGTTCTCTTGAATAAAAATTAAATGAAATCAACAAAAATCCCAACATGATTTTTAACCTGTGTTCAATGAGACAAACTAATATTTATATGAACTAGTAAAGTCCAAGAAAGCCAAGAAATATTGAAAAAATATAAAAGTAACTGTAATAGCTAACAATTATTGTGTGCTTCCTTATATGGCAGGCACAATTCTAACATTCTGCATATATTATCCTTAAAGTGGATACTATTATCTATTTTATAGACAAGAGAGACTGAGAGAAATTAGGAAACGTGCCCAAGGTTACTTGGTATACTTAGGAGTAGCAACAGACAAAAGAAGACAATGATGTCATATATTCTGAATTCTGAAAGGAAATAATTGTGAGTCTAGAATTCCACACTCAGTCAAACTCTCATTTGTAAGAGCAAAATAAAGATACTTTCAGGAATACAAATATTTTAAAGTTTATTAAAGACTTTCCATGAAAGAACCTCTTAATTTCCATTGACATGAACTCAGAAGGAGGGAGTGGGTTATCAGAAGTAGCAGCCTCCAAATTGCATTGGATAAACAAAACAAAACAATATAAAGTAGGTGAGAAAAGTGGAACTAAGTATCCATAGGAAACAGAAGGTACAGGCCATGAAGTCTGATGCCTATGCTACAACAAAGGCCATTAAGTGGGCTCTGTGCTTCTTTTTGGCCGAATCAGAAATGGGAAACATCAATGAAAGGATTCACAGCATCCACAAGACAAAACAGACAAGTTGTTCACAAGAACCATTCCTAGCACTGGGACCACAAAGACATTTCTCCAATGCTCAAATGGATACAAGATCTGGGACTTGTCCATCTTAGTCCAAGTATGATAATTTAGGAAAGAGGTCCTTGACTCTTACAATATTTTTTCAACAAGAAAGTGATATAGAAGCATTAGCCTGTCAGAAATCTCTTCCTGGAAGAATAAAAGAGAGAAAGCCTCCTACATAAGGTGTGGTATTTGAATGACTAGGTGTTTTGGAAAAGCTCATCTTCAGGTACATTCCAGGAAGAGGATAGTAAGGTGACCTCTGGGAGCCTGGCTGCCTGTGAGGGCACATGGTGATTCAGGATGTGGGCTTCTTTCCCAGAGCTATCCCCAGAATATTTCCATTTCCACTAAACTGGTTCATCTGCCAGTGCATGGGAGCATTTCCAGGCTTCCAAAAAGTATTTTGTGTTTGTTATTGTGTTTTCACAGTAATAAACATCAAGAAGCAATCCCAACATTCCATATAACACATAGATAAGATAAATGGAAATCAGGCATCTTTCTCTGGGCCTTCCTACCCACCTCACTCCCCTGACAATGTCAAGAAAAATGAATGCCAATCATTAATTTGTCAATTTCTAAAAATCCTTCCTTCTACCAGGCAGTGTAGACATAATTTGCTGATCTTTAAAAATCTTGCCTTCTATCAGGACTGCTCTAGAATTCCATGGTGTTCCTGGATTCCCAGGAAGCCTCAGAGGAATTCTGGATTATTTCTCATTAGATACAGCTGGCTCCCAAGGGAAGATGAGCGACCCGGGGCTAAGTCAGGAGCAACTCCCAAGGACTTCCAAAGACAAGCAACAGTGGGAAGTGGATGAGATGGGAGACAAGGGCATTTTCCAATTAATGAAAATATCAGTTCTTACTAAACCACAAATTACTTTGCCTTCCTTTTCTATTTTTTTCTTATAATTAAGATAACAATAATAATACATGTGCAGGTAGAAGGTACACAACAGTGACTGAGATTAAAAGACTCTGGTCACTGACCTGATTTCAAGTTTTGATTCTAGCACATAGAATCAAGGCTATGCAACCTTGGCAAGTTTCCCCTCAGATTCTAGTTTCTGAATCTTATATCATGAGAATAACAGTACTTACCTCTAAAGCATTAATGTGAAATACCATATGTATGCGCTTCATACTCAATAAATGTTAGCTATTACTATTGCAAAACAGTTGAGAAACACAGGCAAGCACAAAGAAAATCAAAAGTACCTGTAATCCCACCATCCATTTCCATGCATATCATTCCAGTATTTTGGGGGTGTATTTTCAGAGTAAGATACAAAGCTTTCTATTTCATAACTTGAAATAAAATTCCTTTCAAAATTTAACAAAATACCCTGAGCATGTTAATATAATTTGGTATCCTTGTACACATGATTTTACAAGGTCACATCGTATTCCTTTAGCTTATTTTTCTTAAAGTAAATAAGAAGTAAAAATAACCCCTTCCCATCTTCCTCCTCTGCACTTTCCACACTCCATCTATCTCCAACTCATCTGGCCAGTCAGATGACAAGTGGCTACTTTCTACTGGCTAACTGGGGATGTAGCCTTCATCTTGCCATCCAGACCACCTGCTCCTTCAGTCAGGGACTGCCAGCCTTCATTATATCCTCATCATTCAGAGCAGCCTATCTGGGGCTGCACAACAAACACTCGTAAACAATGGCAAACCACTCAGCTCAACAAGATTTCATGAGTTGGTACAAAAGTTGAACAAGGCAGAAAGGTGATTTCTCTCCAAACAGTATTAGGTTGACTTCTCAGGCATTAAATACACTATTAAAAATTCCCAGGAAGAGGAAGAAACTGAAGATTATTATCTAAGCTCATTGTTTTTAAGTACCAGGGTCAAACAAGTTCAAAACGTTCAAGGGTTTTCTTTTTGAATGGAAGTCACAATGCTGCCTTACCAATAACATTTTGAAACCACAGTAAAACCTTACTAATTCATACTAATGGGGAGCTACCACACTCAATCAGCACAGAAAAATGAATTACACCCTTTTTATTTTATAAATTTATTTATTTTAGTTGGGGACTAATTACTTTACAATATTGTAATAGTTTTTGCCATACAAACAAGTTTCTTTCTAATGAAATTCATGTTTTGAAATCTTTCTGAATAGCTCAATACCTTAACCTATTTTGATGGACTGTTCTGAATCTGATCTAATACATTTGTTACAATCACATTTATTATCTGCATAGAAACAGGAATGGCTGAAGTTCTTGAGAAGTACCTTCTCTCTAAAAACAGTAAAAGTTCAACACTCCCTACAGTCCTGTTTGTACAGCTCACTCCTTAGGAAAGCTTTCTCTTCCTTGGTCTTGTGGTAGCAAACCCCAGCTCAGGCTGCTCCCCTCTCAGCCCCGTGGCAAGTGGGCAGAAGTTAGTAATATCAACCCAGATCAATCCCTTAAACAAAATCTGAAAACCTCCAGATTCCAGGCTTGACCAGACCCATCTGAGAATTAACAAATTCCCTCTAAGCACCCAGAGAACTGAGCCTGTCATGGAAACACTGATTCAACCCTAATGAGAACAGACATAAAAACCACACAAATGAACTAAACAGTCCTCTACCCAATCAGAGTCAAATTGAAGCCAACAGCCTGAGGATTAAAAGAAGCGAGGTTGTTTTTTCTGTTTGAGGTCCTGCTCATTTTCACCTCTTCCACTGCCTCGTTTTCACAACTCCTGTTTATGAGAAGTTGGGAGAGGGCTGGAGAGGAGGGAAGAAAAATGCAGGGTGAGTAGCCAGGCTGGGGAATGCCAACAGTGTGGTTTATGTCAGGCAAATTAAAACTTCTAGCCTGGGGGAGGCTGTAAGAGTCTGTTTGGGGTTGTCCGAAAATAAGCGCCAGTGAACTCTCAACTCCCACTAAAACAGTTAAGCACAGAATGAAGTCTTTACTTTCTAAAGACCAGGTTCTGCACAATATTTTTTAGCAAGCACTCTTTTTCTCTATTTTCTTGTTTTATTATTATTATTTCCCGTTTCTTTCAGAATTAGAAAGGTTAATTAAATGAAGTTATTATTGGGAGAAAAGAAGAGAGGTTTAAAAAAAACAAAGGTGCCCAACAGAAACAGTAAAATTCCAAGAAGGAATATATTTTAATTTCCCTTTGGACATGCAACGCACAATGTGCGGGGCCAGGGGACCCAACATCAAACTCCAGTTAAAGTCACTCCTGCAGGAACTCTTTGAGCAAGAGTGAAGACCCCTGTGGCTGTGACTCCCTGGCCTGGGTAATCGCCTTCTGGGACTGGAGGGGACACCAGGCTGGCGCTACCAGCCTGTGGGCCAGGAGCCTCCCAGGGAAAGGTTGGAGGGCGGGCGGCGGCGGGGGAGAAAGTCGCTGCACCAGTAACGGGAGCCAAGAAAAAGGAAAGTGCGAGTCCTGGGGTTGGGGGGACGCTGAGCCCCTGGAGGGATGGAGGACCGGGGCAGGTGACCGCGCGCTGAGAGGCTGGGACCGAACGGGTTTGTTTGGATGAACACCCGTCCCTCCCTCCTCCCCCTAACCCCCCCGGAACGGAGTCGAGATTCTTTTCTTTGCTGCTTGAGTTTTCTTTCTCTTAAGAGCCGGACCTCGGTCTCGGCAGCCGCCGCAGAGCCGAGGAGCGGAGGGGAAGCCGGGTGGGGCCCAGTCAGTGCGGGCCCTGCGCTCTGGGGACAGCGAGAGCCGCGGCGGGGAGAAGAGGCACCCGGCGGGGCGCCGGACCGGTGCGGGAGATGCCCGCGTCCCGCGGCGCCGACTGCGCCCCCACTCCCGCCTCCCCGTCCTCAGACTTTCCGGGTAAACCGGGGCTGGCCCGCCCGGGAGAGGGGGCTCCCCGTGCCTCCCAGTCGGTGCCCTGGGGGAGGTCACTCACCCGCAGCGCGGCTGGGGTTCCGACTCTGGCCGCCGCCAGCCACCTCGGAGAGAGGAGCAGGGGGAGGAGGAGGGAGACACAGAGGAGAGGCGAGGAGGGGGCGGAGAAGGCGGCCCCGAGCGGCCGGAGCGGAGGGCCGGGGGCGTGGCCACTCCGCGGACGCTCTCCCGCCCCGCCCCGCCCCACCCCCTGCTCCGCCCCGCTTCCCTCCTCACTCCTTTCCCGCTCTGGATCCCCCAAAGTTTTTCTCCATTCTCTTCCCCGCACCCGCCCCTCGTATCTTTCTTCCGAGTCTCCAGCTCCCCACAAGTCGGGGAGAGGTTACTCCCTCCAGCAAACGTGGGCGGGGTGCGAGGAGGTGTGTGAGTTACCTTTAGAAGTCCCTGGAAGCCAAAGCATGGGGCCTTTGGCAGTCTGAAACTATCCCTCGCCCTCTAGAATCTTGTCCTACATCTAGGATCTAGGATCTTGACCTTCGGGGTGGTGGGATGATTGGGGCGGGACATGGAGGGGGTGGGGAGGGCGGCGGTGGGGGAGAGGGGTGAGGTGACTTGGGGGTCATGCTTTCCACGTTGCTTCATTGGGCTTTGGGGTTTTGTTTCCTCTTGTGATTACAACTGAAGATTTTTGGGTTTTTTGCCTTCTTAAAAATTTTAAGTATAACTGATGTACCATATTATTTTAGTTTCAGATATACAGCATAGTGATTCAGTATTTTTACAGATTATATCCCATTAAAAGTTATTAGAAAATAATTTCTGTAATTCCCTGTGGGATACAGTATAACCTTGTTGCTTATCTATTTTTTACATAGTAGTTTGTCTCTCTTAATCCCACACCTTTAATTTACCCGTCCCTTCCCCTCTTCTCTCTGGTAATCACTACTTTGTTTTCATGAGTCTGTTTCTGATTTGCTATCTACATTCCTTTGCATTATTCTGTAGGTTCAACATGTAAGTGATATCATACAGTATTTGTCATTTTCTGACATTTCACTGTGTAAAATATTCCCTAGGTCCATCCATATTGCTGCAAATGGCAGATTTTCATTCTTATGTGTATACACACACACATACATGTTGTTGTTGCCGTTCAGTCACTAAGTTGTGTCCGACTCTGCGGCCCCATGAACTGCAGCGTGCCAGGCTTCCCTGACCTTCACTATCTGCCAGTTTGCTCAGATTCATGTCCAATGATTCAGTGATGCCATACAACCATCTCATCCTCTGTTGCCCCCTTCTCCTGACTTCAATCTTTCCCAGCATCAGATCTTTTCCAATGAGTCAGTTCTTTGCATCCGGTGGCCAAAGTATAGTCCTTCCGATGAATATTCAGTGTTGATTTCCTTTAGGATTGACTGGTTTGTTCTCCTTGCAGTCCAAGGGATTCCCTAGAGTTTTCTCCAGCACTACAATTCAAAAGCATCAATTCTTCGGCACTCAGCCTTCTTTATGATCCAACTCTCACATCTGTACATTACTACTGGAAAAACTATAACTTTGACTATATGGACCTTTGTCGGCAAAGTGATGTCTTTGCTTTTCAGTACGCTGTCTAGGTTTGTCATAGTTTTCTTTCAAGGAGCAAGCATCTTTTCATTTTGTGGCTGCAGTCACTGTCCACAGTGATTTTGGAACCTAAGAAAATAAAATATGCCACTGTTTCCATTTTTTCCCCATCTATCTGGCATGAAGTGAGGGGATGATGCCATGATCTTAGTTTTTTGAATGTTAAATTTGAAGCCAGCTTTTTAATTCTTTCACCCTCATCAAGAGACTCTTCAGTTACTCTTCACTTTCTCCCATTAAGAGTGGTGGTATCTGCATATCTGAAGTTGTTGATATTTCTCCCTGCAATCTTGATTTCAGCTTGAGATTCATCCAGCCCGGCATTTCACATGATGTACTCCACATAGAAGTTAAATAAGCAGGGTGACAAGCTACAACCTTGATGTACTCCTTTCTCAGTTTGGAACCAGTCCATTGTTCCATGTCCAGTTCTAACTGTTGCTTCTTGTCCTGCATATAGGTTTCTCAGGAGGCAGGTAAAGGTGGTCTGGTATTCCCATCTAAGAATTTTTCACAGTTTGTTGTGATCTTCACAGTCAAAGGCTTTAGTGTAGTCTATATATTTATATCTCACCATATCTTCTTTATCCATTCGTCTGTTGATGGACACTGGGCTGAGTCCATATCTTGACTAAGAATTATTTTTGAAGCCTCTGGTGAATGCCTCCTCTTTT
Source organism: Giraffa tippelskirchi (assembly GCF_054371585.1). Lineage (NCBI taxonomy): Eukaryota > Metazoa > Chordata > Mammalia > Artiodactyla > Giraffidae > Giraffa > Giraffa tippelskirchi. The sequence goes on from NC_137278.1 coordinate 71,576,146, forward strand.
CCCCTAAGGTGAGACCAACCTTCAGAGGCTAAGATGGAACCCCACCTTCCAGGGCCCATCAATAGGCCCATTAAGAGAAAGAGGAGGACAGAGATGCCTAGTGAAAGGCCAGGCTGTGTGGATGCGGCAGGAGGCCACCTGCAGAACGTAGAAGAGGAGAGTCGTCCTCCGAGGAAAGGTTAGAGGCTGACATTTAGTCCTTGATCCATCACTTGCAAGCAGGTGACTCTGGGCAAGTCACTTGACATCTGAATCTCTTCCACAAGTGTAGCTACCTCACTGGAAAAAAGAAGATTCACTTAAGAGACACCCAACTCCAGGATGGGAGACTTGGGTGGACTTTGAACAGACTCAGAAGGTGAGAAAAGAGGGCATTCCAGGCCCTGGGACATGGAGCTTTGGAGGCTGGCAAGGCTGGAAATCTTAGGAAAGGTGGGATATATTTGGATTAGAAGGTGGAACTAGATATAAAGAAGGAAATGGGAAATTCATGAAAGTTTTTAAGCAAAGGAATATTTTCACTGTATATATACATATACATATATACAAAAATATAATTCACTTTGGTATCCCTAGAGCCTGGCACACAGTAGGCACCCAGTAAATCTTTGTGGGCTCATAATGGTGATTGACGAATATTGATTTAATGGTCTGAAAAATGAACTACCTGGGAAGAGAGGGCTTGGGTCAAGGAGAGGAGCTAGGAGGCCCTAGTGAGTATCTTGACTTGAAATGCAGTGCCTGGGTGATAGAGAGGAAATGAGGGAATTCTGATCAAACACTTCCTTGTGTTTGCACAGTAGTGTGATTTTCTTTTTAATGCTGTTTAAAGTGTAGTCTTGTGTTTGACCTCGGAATTCCTTAGTAAAATGGCAAAGATAATCAGTATCCTATTCAACCAGCAGCCAGTGGTTAGAACCTGTGCTGAGGGCTTTGAGGAAGAAAAGGACATATTCAGAGAGGGCACAGGAGTGCCTCAAGTCACACAGCTGGGATCTGTTTAGGAGACATTTAGTTTCAGATCAAATTTCTAATTGTGCTTAAGCTTAAGACACCCTAGGCAAACAGAAAAAAGATATCAGGTCCTCCTCATAGTCCCTGTCCTCCAGCTACCATCCCTGTGATGATCAAGGGTTGAGGGAGAAAAAGGAGTCTAAAACATAGGAAGACAAATGACTGGTAACTTTTCAGAGACTCTTTTATGGAATCAGACAGGTACTGGGCCCAAGCCAGCCCCAGTGCCCAGACAGGTACTGGGCCCAAGCCTTCTGGTAAGGAGCTGAGCGAAGTGCAGAACAAGGACAAAGGAAGAGGGAGGCAGAAGAAAAGAAAAGAGATGTTAACAGTCCCGGGAAAAGTTACATGATGGCAACACAAAGCAGAAAAAAACATGATAAAATATCATCAGCCCTTCTGAATGCAAGAAAACTTCTGAGGGGAAGAGTGGGGATATGAAACAAGATTAAATAATGAAGCTAAGTGGTGATTACTTCATGATCTGAGAAAAGACAATCTAAGTATAAACAAGAGATGTCTTGACTCCAGGCATTCTGGCTGAAATCCCAAACTGAAATTCCTGTGTCTAGCCATTGGGCCATCCAAGAGACCAGCCCATCACAGAAAATGCCACAGCTGACAGCTAGAGAAAGGAACCAATACATTAGACAAACCACTAATTACCATTGCGCTTAAACAGAGTCCTGAGTTCACCTTTTAAATTCCACCTTCTTTTTAATTCCAAGCATTATGGTCTTGATTAGTAGGTAGCCCACCCAGTGAAAGAGATCTTTTTTGAAAACTTTGACACTTCTGCAAAGCAAATAGGCCCATAATCTTCTAAAGGGCAAATACAGTTGACTGAAAACCATTTATCTTTTGCAAGGGACAGGCCCTCCTCTTCTGTGTGACACAGCATGGCCCAAAAGGTTGCCATTTTCAGGAATGCAGATTTATTTCTTGTAACACTTCCACGTGGGTATTTTCAAAGGACCCTTTCTGGCAGTGTCTGTTTGTATCAAAATCTGGTGGTAAACAGCTCAGTCTGGCCTAAATAGCCAGGTGACCACAGCTGTTCATGGCCAGCTGTGACCTCATTTTCCTCCAGTTCCTGTCCCTTTCTTTGCTCTTCAGTAGAGAGACCCTCAGGCTATATTATTCTTTTCATTAGCAGGTTTCCCTTTCCTGGCAGCCTTTTATAGAACCCATTTAGAATTTCCACACTGTTTAACAACAGTTCCCAAGTTGTCTATAAATATGATCTAGAAGATTAACTTGGAATTCCTCAAATCTCGAATTAGCTGAAGCTGTCAGGATCAATTAATATAAATTCAAACCAGCTTTTGGAAATGGCCCAATGTGAAAGGGGACTTTGTTGGAAAGTGAGGACTTCAGATCTAGGACAATCTTAGCCCTAAATGCTTGATAAGAACATCCCTCTCTAAAAACTTTACAACAGTCGGTCTGCTTATATTACAACATTCATTCAAGATAAAGTAAAGCCTTGTGGAAGACGGTATTAAAAAAAATTAACCACTGATGGCTTCAACAGCAGTGAAAAATAAACAGAAAAAAAAATACACACCATTTTAGGTACATGATACATTCTGGACTGATGTTTTTAAACAACTTTATCCATGAGGAAACTGAAATACTCTTTCAAAAGCAATTTCCAGAGAAAAATTAAAAGCGTACATCCTCACTGAGAATGCCAAATGAAGTCAATAATACATAGAGGAATGATCACTTAATCAACTCAGAATGGCCTCAGACTGGCTATCCTTTCTTCTGGAGATAGGACACCCATAGGTATGGCTTGAGCTCCAGTTTTATAGAGTACTTCGGCCTGCTTCCTAATATGTATCCAATTAACATTAACTGAACACCTACTGTGTACAAGACATTCTGCTAGGCACTGTCAGAGAGTAAGTATAAGGCATGGTTCCCGCTTCACGGCACCTGTAGCCGTTCAGGGAGATGGCATGCGTGAGATGTGTCGACAACACAGCAGAAGAGGTACCCTAAGGAAATATAGGGAAGCTGAAAAATTCAGAAATGTTTTTTCAATAAGTTCGGAAAATTCCATCTCTTCCAGGAAGCAATGAATGATGAAAGTCCTTTCTTGTTTTTTTGCTCCTACGTGAACTTCAGCCAACTGGGTCCCTACTCTGTGCCTGGACTGAGAATTATCTCTCATTTTTCACTTTCCAGGTTTTAAGGGAAAATATTTTTCAGCCTCTAAGTGAGATAGTAAGCAACATTTTTTTTGTTAGTTAACGGAACCATGTTTTTCCTATTCTTGGACCTATGAGGTATTACCCACTGGTGTTACCCACCAGCTATCCCACTGGTGTTTGGGAAGCAGTGGGGCCACTGAGGGAGCAGAGATCATTTAAAACAATACAAAGGATTTAAGTGGGGGAGGTGTCTTTTGAGGTGCCTACACTTACAAGCTAGACAATAATAGCCTTTAGCATGTTTTTTGGAGAAGGAAATGGCAACCCACTCCAGTATTCTTGCCTAGAGAATCCTGTGGACAGAGGAGCCTGGTGAGCTGCTGTCCATGGGGTCGCACAGAGTCGGACACAACTGAAGCGACTTAGCGTGTATGCATGCATTGGAGAAGGCAATGGCAACCCACTCCAGTGTTCTTGCCTGGAGAATCCCAGGGACAGAGGAGCGTGGTGGGCTGCCGTCTATGGGGTCGCACAGAGTCGGACACGACTGAAGCGACTTAGCAGCAGCAGCATGTTTCCACCCAGGAATCAATTCTTCTGATCCTCTCTTTACAAAAACAGGTATTCTAATCCTGCTCTATGACTTTTTCTTTCAAAGATTTGGAAGAGATGTAATGGGTTTTCCTGCTCTAATGCTCTGATTGCCAGTTAGTTTCCTATTTTGGAGCTAATTACCAAACTGCTTAAAAATGTATAGCACAGGCAAAACTTACTGACAAGCTTTCCATTTATCGCCACAGTGTCTGAGAACGTGGCCCTTAGCCGAGAACAGAAGCTTCTCTTCTGTCCCAAGACAGACTATTCCTTGTCAGTGTGGCCCTGCCAGATGGTTTCTTAGCCTTCATCAACCAAGTTGCTATCTCCAGCCTTTTAAGAGCTGGGAACAACTTCCAGGGTCAATGCTGCATAGAACAAAACTATAAACTGCTCATTTTTCTGTCTGAGGGTTTTTATGATGAAGAAAGCTTTAATTCATGATCATTTGGAGAGAACCTTTTGCTCCAACATTGTTGTTGGCTTTCTCAGCTAATTGGTTCCTCATTTTGTTTTTTTCTCTCACATTTTTGTTTGGAAATAGTGCAGCTGAATTTTTGTTTTGTTTTAGTGGCTAATGAACTTGGAAAATGGTTGTGTTGCTAAAAAGTATCTGTTAGCATAACTGATGGAGTTAAGCCTCTTCCCGAAAGCAGTGGAGAATCCAGTTTTATTTATCAGCTTTGAAAAGTGAGCAGTATTGCTTATAACAAGCATAATGGGGGGTGGTGTGTAAAAATGACATAACATAATACATGCTATTTATCACTGTTGCTCAAGCTGAACCTGGAGCATCTTCTCCCTTCACCCAGGCCTGCTACAGAACAGAATGTGAACAGTGCCCCCTGGAGCTGTGCAGCCAGCAAACCTACACCCCCGCCCCTACTTCATATTAAAGAGCCTCTTTTTCTCATTTGGAATTTCTTATAATCCCAATGTTTACTGAAAACATGTATCATATATATGCATGCAAAAAGAACAGGAATAAACAAAATTAACAGTTGAATCTCCAAAAAGATGTGCACTCAACACTTTTCCTCATTTTTCAAATTTTCCACAATAAACATATAGTATCTAATGAAGAAAAAGTCAAAAATGTTGTTTCAGTAAGTTCTGAAAATTCCATCACCTACAGGAAGCAATGAATGATTAAAAGTCCTTTTTATTTGCTCCTACGTGAACTTCAGTCAACGGAGTCCCTATCTGTGCCTGGACTGAGAATTACCTCTCATTTTTCACTTTCCATGTTTTAAGAGGCCTAGACAGAACAGATGATTCTTTGAGAGGGCACAGCAATGGTAAGTAGAGACAAGAGACACTCACTGGAAAGGCTTGTGGAGAGAGTTATTTGAAGAGGAGACACGATGCCCAGGATGATGAAGAAGGGAGATCCCAAGACAGCAGCAGTACCACTGGCCTAGAGATCAACCAGGATAGCCTGGCACAGATCAAAGAACTCTTGGAGTGATTTCTTCCTTTCTTTCCTTTTTCTGGCTGCACCACATGCCTTGTGGAATCTTAGTTCTAAAAACAGGGATCAAACCCAGAGCCCCGGCACTGAGAGCACTGAGTCCTAACCATTGGACCGCCAGGGAATTCCCTAGGAGAGACTTCTTGAAGAAGATAAATTTGGCTAAACACCCAGTTGAATCTGATCACACTGAGATGAGAATTATACACCTAGGCACCTGGGAGATAATTTAGGAATAAATTAGTGATAAGCACCATGGAAGACAGATAGATACAGTTATTAACTCCAGGGAAAATAAAAAAAGTTGTACAAGAAAGGAAAAGGCATCATAGTACATGACTCAGATACCAACAGCATTTAAATGATCATACTAAAATATACATGGAGTATCGATCTAATCAAAATGTTGATGAAGCTAGTCTGAAGAGACAACAGGAAAACAGAAAGCGTGTATATGTATGCGAGTAGTAGGGAAAGGGAGGCAGATAAAACAGAGACAAATCCTCATCTTCTAACTGTGAAATCAACTGACAATGCCTAACAGGAAAAGTGAAAGTAGCATGTCATTTGGAAATAGGGAGATAGAGCAAAACAGTGAATGAAAGTGCTTTTCTCTGGGGAGCATGAAATAAGGGTTAAAATCAGGAGACTCTGTCTCTTTTGCCTTGTTTTGTTTTCTCTTTGTAACAAATACTATTTTTAAATATTTATTTGGCTGTGCCAGGTCTTAGTTTCAGCATGCAGGATCTTTAGTTGTGGCATTCAGACTCTTAGTTGCAGCATATGTGGGATCTAGTTCCGGACCAGGGATCAAACTGGGGTCCCTGCATTGGGAGCACAGAGCCTTGGACCATCAGGGACATTCCTGTAATAAGTATTTGAGAACAGCTTGACTCAAATTGAGTTTATAATGTTGGTTAAAATACAGACATTTAATAAAGGAAGTAGCAGCCTCTATGTTTTATCTCTCATTTGCCGCCTTGTCTGAGACAAGCCCAGGGCAGGAAGGAGGACATATGGCAGTTTGTAATTACGCATTTACAGGATCACTTTGTTGTTTCACTAGCAGACTGCAAGCTCTTAAGGGCAGCTAGCAGACTGTTTTGCTTATCACAGTCTCATCGGCACCAAGCACTCAGCAGGCACTCGACACATACTGGCTGAATGAATGATGAAATGGGTGAGGCAGATTAAGAAGTTAGTGCTCTCATCTTTACAAAAGGTATGCATGACTGAAGTGTTCACAGGGGAAGCGGTCCAATGTCTGGGACCTGCCTTAAAATACTCCAGGAAAAGAAGCCGTGTGGAAAAAAGATGAAATCAGATTAACAAAATGTTTGTAAGAAGTGATGGAGACAAGAGGCTTCATACTAATCTCTAGTTCTGTGGTTAGAAATTTCCTTTAAAAAAAATAACAATAAAGTTTGTACAGAAAGTGGATTATAAAGAAGGAGCAGAATCATGGCATAAATTTATTGAATTCAGAATTTGGTAGCTGGGAAGGTTTATGTAACGAGGAATATGTAAATAAAAGTAAGGGTCAGAGAAGAAAAAAATCGTATCAAAGGCAAACCTTGTACCCAGGCCATTAGCTCAAGAAGCTAAATAAATGCTGAAAGAAGGGGTAGGAATACTTACTGAAGAAATGGAAAGGGAAAGTTGCATGAAGTACAGGAGTTACTGAGAAATTTAATATTTTATCCTCCAAATATATAGTACTTGTAGGAAGAGAACTGAATGTCCTCAATTCAAAAGGTTCATACTACAGTAGTGAACAAGCCAGGCTCTGGAATCAGACAAGCCTGGATCTGGATCTGAATCCTGGCCCCACATGGACTAGCTGTGTGACTATAGACAAACTGCTTACTCTCTCTAAACCTTAGTTTTCTAACTGTAAAACAGGGATAGTAATAGTACCAATGAGATACAGTTATTGGAAGTTTAAATGAAATAAGTCAAGTCTTTACCATGCCTGACTTAAATAAATGTTTAACCAGTGGTGGTCATTATATGCTTTGGCAAGAGACTCTGCCTGGAGAACAAAGATCTTAGCAATTAAGTTAAAAAGGGACAATTTTACCAGGAAACCAACTGCACCCTCTACAGTCCTGCCCTGTTCCTCAGACCTAGGAAACCTCCCAGAGGCACTGACCCCTACACAAAGGTCAAGCATTCCACAAGGACTGCCAGCAGGTCTGTGGGACCAGGCACCATGCTGGGCGATAGGGGCCGCTGGTCTGGGAGCTCTGGCAGCTCTCAGCTGGGGAGAGATACAAGTCTCAGCCACCAAAGCAAAGAAGGACACAACCCAAGATTCACATTTTCTCTAAGAGAAAAGCAGGCCCAACTCTCAGGAGAAGTGACACTCTTCCTGACCCAGAGGTCTGAGGATTTTCATAAAGGTAGACAGAGGCAGTGCTTGGAAGAGATCAAGGAAAAAGTGAGTGACAGTTAGTATGCATGTCTCACATGTACACACTACAGCCAGAGCGCAATGAGGGGCCACTGTGAAGGCTTTCTTTCCATCCAGGAGATGGCCCTGCAGAAATGTGCTAAGTGGAGAGAGAGATGTCTGGAGGACAGGAAGACGAGTCATCCAGGCAGCAGGGAGCCAGGGCTCAATTTAAGGCATCAAATAAGAACTTAGAGCCGAGATATGTGAAAACGCAGGAAGGTTCAGCAAGACAAGATAAAAAGTGACATATCTGAGGTGAGGAGGAAGTCAAGGTGACTCCCAGTTGTTCAGCTTAACTCATAGCCAGGTAGAAGCAAGATGCTACTCCCTCGATCTTCCCTTGCAGTCAGGTGCATTCAGGTCAAAATCCCTGGCTTCACCTTTGACTGACTCTTCTTTCTTTCACACTCCACATTCCTGCCCAGGCAGCATTCTTTTGACAAACATTCACTGAATACCAGGCAGTATTTTAGGTACAGGGAAGACAACAGTGAGCAAACCAGACCAAAAACCTGGCTTTATGGAACTGTATCCTCTAAAGGGGAGAAATAGGCAAGAAACAAGATAAATAAGCAAAACATATTGTAGGTTAGATTATGATAAGTATTAGGAGTAAAAGCAGAGAAGAGTAATAGAAGTATAAGGAGTAATAGAAGTATAGAGGGGAAAGAGTTGCGATTTCAGCAATTCCTATCTACTCTCTTCAAAACAAATCCAGAAATACCCTTCACACAACTTCTACTGCCACAGCATGGTCCAGGCCACCATCATCTCTCAACAGCCTCCTGCTACTGAATAGCCTCCCAACCCTTCTGTTTACTTCCACCCTTGCTCCCTACAATCGATTTTCAGCCTAGAAACCCATGATTCCATTAAAGCATAAGGCAGATGACATCACTCCATAGTCCCAAACCCTCGAAAGGAGGAACAGAAATGGACAAGAAATTCAGAAGGCAGGGTCACAGAACACTGAAGGTCTAGCAGGGGTTGGAAACTCTAGGTTTACGGTGGAGCTAAGCAACATGGTGCTTGGGGGCTTAGGCACAGCTACAGTGAACACAGCTGGTTCAGTTGACAGAGAATGAAAATGAGCAGATCACACAAGACAGAAAGGGCCAAGGGGCTAGGGAGGATGCGACCGAGCTGGACTCACCCAGAGATCCCTGAGGCAGGATTCAAACACTTCCATTACTTGAAGACTGGGCACAACAGCCAGTCTGTCTCTATAGCAGGCAGCCAAGAACATGGGGCGGAGGCCAAGGAGTTGGCCTTTGTGCTGAGCACAAAGGGAAGTTAGTGCTGAGCACTCAGGTGAAACTACGAGAGTAAAGCATTCTGGAGGGTGACTAGCAACTGCCTAGAAAAGAGGCTCAAAGGAGATGAAGCTGCAGGCAGGGAGGTGGGGAAGGAGGGGATTCAGTCTGGGGATGTAGACATGGAGTGAAATGGGCATGTGCAGGAAATTCAGAGGAAAGGAGCAACTAAAGATTTGGGGAGGGAGGTACTGGGAGAGACACCTCTGAAATGTACACTGAAATGACACAATGTTTATGAAATAAACCAACAGGAGCCTGAAAGGGCTTAGCAACCTTGCCTGAAGTATAGTTACAAGTACCTTGAGAGGTATTCAAAGCCTTAATAAAGGATTAACTGTACAATTATTCCAATTTGAAGGATTAGAAAGATTATATCCAAATCAACTGAGATTTGGTAATTCTGTGAAGCCTACTTTAATACGTTTCAGTTTCCTTCATAAGATTCTCAGAAGACTGAAAGTTTGATATAAGTATGAATTTATTGACATCAATTTCCTTAAGCTATTATTCCAACACAGAGAAAGTACTGAAGAGCTGAAGACAATGATAATAAACTGACAAGATCTGGAGTTTTCAAGGCCCAATCCCTCCAGAACAGAGAAAGAGAGAGCGAATGAGTAAGTCTTCAAAAAGAATTGGGGACTGTTTTCAATTATAGCGAGAAGTAATGACAGTTTGACAATGTAAGCATTTTATCCAGAAACATATATCTATTCCACAGATACCAAATTGATTACCATATCATCGAGTTTGAAAATATACAAAATATCTGTTGTTCTTACATACTGAAATTAAAACCTAATTTTAAAAAGTGCACAGTAAAAACAGCATAAGGAAACCTACAATATCCACAGTATGTGTATTGTTTTCCATTTTACTGTCAACATCAAATTCTGTATTTGCCTTACTGGTTACAAATATATTTTAAATATTTCAAGGCCATTTACAACACTGACTACTTTACTAGGTCCAACAACACTCCAGCTTCCTGAAGGCGGCCAGCACTGGACGTGGAGGGTCGGCCCCGCAGCTCCGCTCGGCAGTAGCAGCTCTGGAAAGAAGTCGCCAACCCGCTATCCGTAAACTATCGACTCTTGTTCTTTTTAGAATTTCCCTGTGCAAAGAAAAATATCAACTATAAGAATGCCAACCTCTAGAAAAATCATCCACACAGCTTAGAGACCAAGCTGTCTGGAAGCCATAGTTCATTGTGGAAAACTTTAGCTTCCAAGAGGGAGAAGAGCTGATAACCTTGCATTGCTAACTTTTATTTAGGAATCACAGAGCAGTTTGTTACTTTTCACTCTCCCCACTTTTCTCCATCTACCTTATTTCCCTGATGTCTGAGCACAGGTAATAAAGAAAAGAAAGCATATCTTGGATTTATCAAACCTCATATATTCATTTTGTTTCAAAGACAAGGTACTTTATGATTTCATAAAGCTGAATAAAACATTTTAGCCTAAACTTTTTCCTTTGCTGTTGAAATGAACACCTTTTAAAAGTTCTTAATAGGAACTTATTTTTAATATGTGCCAACTAACATCCCAGCGGCAATAATAATCTCAGGATAAAAGGAAGCTCAGATACCAGCTGAGAGAGCAACTTGGAAGATGTCTTAACTTAATTCCCAATTCCCTCATATACAGAGATTTGGACTTTCTAGTTTTATGTAACTTTTCTTTTTTCTGGAGAAGTTCACTTTTTAGGAAAGCATTCTAATTTAATTCCTACATTTAACTATTACATATAAATACTCAGTTTCACACATGAGGGAATGGTTGCAGAACACAGACATTCAGAGCAAGATAACAGCAAACAAATGGCTTCAGGATGTTTACTTGGTATCCAATGGAGACCATGTCAACTCAGCTATCTGATGCTATAGCAATTTAAATGACTAATAAATGGGGGGTGGGAGGGACAAAATATAGGGACCACAGAAAGATCAAAGAAAGGTTAACAACAGAAACTATAAAGTAAAGAAGGGTCGCTAACTCTATGCTTTATTAATAACAGATAATCTAAGGACTAGATTAAAAAATTCCAAGAGGGCTGAAAAATTTCCTCACTTCCAAAGTGACTACAATACAATTAATTACCTTTGGGACAATGAGCTTTGTTATAGCTCACCAGGCTCCTCTGTCACTGGAATTCTCCAGGCAAGAATACTGGAGGGGGTTGCCATTCCCTTCTCCAGGGGATCTTCCTGACCCAGGGATCGAACCCAGGTCTCCCGACTGCCACCAGGGAGGCCCCTATACTCAACACTAACCCTCCTCAATTCAGAACCAAATGCCCTCTGCAGCTCTCCAGTCTGAAAACTTTCCCTATGATGACTGCTACTTTTCTTCAAATGTTAGGTGCTAAAAGCAGGCTCTCTCCTGCTACTCCCACTAACACATGTGCTTTCTACATGAGTCAGCTATTGCCCTGCTGGATACCAAGAGGCCAAAAGGGCTAAGGAGGCATTCTTCAAAAGGACCAATACCCTAACCCCTACCTACAAGCTCAAGTTTCCCCAAGCACCAGTAACCGGAGAACCCTAATCAGAACCACAAAGGCTGGTCACAACCATCACAAGATGTCCCAGAAAAGCATCACAGACATTCTCTGAAGCAGCCAGAGGCCAATCAATATCACCAAACTACACTGAGAAACAAAATTCTGTAAGGCAGATTCTAGTGCATTAACATGATACACTTCCAAGGAGACACCAACTGAGCGGGATGCAGCTCTGCACCACCTCTGGCAGATACGAAAATGAAGCTATGTCTGTTCATCTCTATGTCCTTCCCAGGGCCAGCACGCAACTGGAACTCAGTACATGCCTGCAAGCTCAGTGAGGGGCAGCATGGACTGCAAAGAGCACAGGCTGGAGATAGCAGATCCAAGTTGCTGCTGGCAGGGTGTTGTCTGAGTTACCAAAATATGCCAAGCATCTGAGATCATGCATGAAACCAGCTCTCTGGCCTCTTGAAGTCTACCTTTCATGGTAAGAGTATATATATATTATGATACAACAAAGAGACATGATACATGGATATGCCTTTCAACACAAAAACACTACCCATATCTACTGACCCCAGCCCAGACAAGCAGAGGCTTTATGGGAAATGAAATTTAAGAAGCTTTTGGAATTAAAAGGACAAAACAGTCCTAGGTTATATGGATATGTTATGAGAATAAATTTGCTAATTTCAATGAGACCATTTTAGATTCATATAAATAAAGAGTAATCCCCATCATAAACCCTCTTAAGAGTGTTCCTAACTAACAGAACAGTAGCAAAAATGCCCCAAATACCAAAAAGCAAGCAACACAGAGTCAGGGCCTGGAGGTCAGAACTTCTCTCAACTTGTAACTCAAACAATCTTCATCTTACTTTCAAATAAGAGGACAAGTGAAATGATTTATAAACACTTCAAATTTCTTAATCCTTTGCTCCTGAAACACACAGCAATGAAGTACCTCATATGAAATACATTAAATATTAACTATTACTCTGCAGAGAGACCCTTCCCTCCCCTACCTTACTGGACATCTTTAGTGTGTCAATCTCTTCTCTCTGTTTAGATAATGTCTCGTTCATGCTGCACAGGTGGTCACTCATCATACTTAACTGATCCTCATAACTCCTCTTGGTAGTTGTCAGCTCATCCTGAATGGCCAGGGAAAAAAGAAAAGAGAAAGCAAAACTCCACCAGTTATACCACTCGAAAATTTTTTCAATTTAAGAAAAAAAAAATGTTGGAAAAGCAACCTATCAAGATGACCTATCTGATCAATTAAGAAGCAGGTTAAGCCACAGGTCTAACAAGAGAACAAGTAAAAACGGGGAAGAAGTTTTTCTCAACCTTCTAAATGGGTTCTGAATTTCTTTGCAAAACTGAGTTTCCTTCTATGCCAGGCATAAAAGTGTCACACACACACACACACACAAAAAGAGGGCTTCATGCTCTTTCCCTCAGGTTTTCCTGAGCCTGTGGTGAGGCGGGGAAGGTGGTCTCTGGCACATTCCCACCACCCCACACTCGATGGGGATCCCACAGCCCTCTGGGCAGGACTCTCCCTGGAAAAAGCACCTTCTTCTCTCCTCTCATCTTTCAGGCTCTCTTCAGCCTTTTAACATCTAATCTTATGATTCTAGAAAATCTGATAAATGAATCTGAAACCAGAAGGAAGTGTGTATTGCTGTTAATGAGTTATTTTTTTGCCTGTAGTGTGTTTATATTTAATAAAGGCTTCTGTAAACAAGGCTTTAAAACAAAGCAGTGAGTAAGAAGGGATATTTTGCAGCCCTATCTTTCAGTTTATGTCAGTTTTATGAATCAGTAAAGAGAAGGAATTGAGTCATATGAACAGAATAAACCTCTGGCCAGCCATGACAGGGATTATCAACTGGGAGAAAGAAAAAGGAAGGACTGTGGATAAATAAGTATTATTTAAAGAAATGCTGACTACAAAACTATAATTAAAATCAAAGTAGAGAAACAAATAATATAACCACTTCTTGCCTGCCATAAATGAGCTGTAACTTGAAAATGAGCTAGCAACAAAATGGTAAGAAAAGTATTATATCTAGAGGTCAAATGTCACCATTTTAGAAAGGAAATGCTGATTTTTCAGCCTAAGAACGTTCAATGAAAAAACATACTAATACTGCATAGGTAACAGGAAACTCACCTGAAGTCGGCTAATGTTCTGACTGGCTACTTTCATCTCTTCTGTCAGTGCCTCTTTAGACTTTTCAGCCAAGGCCAGTCTTTTAGAGAGTGCTCGGCACTGTGAAACCAGAAAACATTCCATTATCTCAGGAAGCATCTCCCCACACTGAATTTACTTCAGGGAAGGTTACTAGAAAACTATCCCTAAGACCACACTTCCTCCCTTCATTCCACAAACATCTGCTGAATATCCATAGGCCCTGTACCATACCCTGGAGCACACATAAGAAATGTGAGTGGTCCTCACTCACATCAGTTTAAAGAGGAAAAAAACATCTACTAACCCAAGTTCATTGGTATTTCTTTCTAAGCTCTAGCCTGATGACCACAGGTTACAAAAAGCATGAGAAGTCTCTTTTCTACATTTACCCAAGATTCATGTACACTGGATGAGAAAGGAAGTGGTTATTTCAAAAGTGATCAATGGCATCAAACAGTATGAATTCTAAGACACTTTTCTTCTTGTGTTTTAAGTTCTTTATTGGAGACCATATCACAGGAACAATAAAATCTTTACAGCCTCACTCTATCAATGGGGGAAAAAAAAGTGAGAGCAGTTTAAAGACCTCAGTTGGCTTTTTTTTGGGGGGGGTCTACTAAACCGAGGCTATCTGGAGACAGTACATGAAGAAGAAAAAAGAAAAATTCTATTTCATACTATTGTTCAAAGAAGGTGTGCCATTAAAAGGATCACTAAATTTTCTGATAAACCATGAAGTTGACACGGAGAATCTGTTGAGACACATTTGAATGCTGTGTCAACATCAGATGCTCAGACTGACCATACCAGTAAAGTCATACTGAGGGTCACCACTTCCTGTTTACAGACAAGGAAAAACTAGAACAATTTTAAAATTCCTGTATCACAATTGTGCTAAAAGAATTTACTAAGATAAGCAAATCTCCTGGAAATAAAACAGCCTCAGAAATTCCCCAGTTACTCATTTCATTCCTCATAAGAGAACTTCAGGCAAGTTCAGCCAACCAAATCAACCACTCTCTATTAATCACACATCTGTGTGCTCAGCATTGAACCAGAGAAAGAAGGAGAGAGCTCTGCAAAACACAGGTCTTTGTGAGGATGACAATCAAGACTGGGAGAGGAACTCAGAAGGTAGTTAGGGATCCAAACCAAGGCAAGAGGATGTGCTGTGCCACATGGTTCAAACAGTAAGGCACTGCAGCATCCAACTCGCTGTCCTCATTTTTCTACAATCCAACAGCTATCACTACTGATGATCTTCTCAAACAGGTATGCAACACTAAGCTATGCGTATCATTTATTTCAGCAAGAAGAGAGAAGCAAAGCCTCTCTTCACTTCTAGCACCTGGCTTCCTATCAACCTCCCTGTCTCTGCAGAACAGGAGAAAATCACAAAGTCACATTCTAGTAAACGGTGCAATCTTTCCTTTGTCAAATTCCTTAACAGTTTAAAGGATTATACATCTCTGTCTGACATCTACAACTAACCTTTTAAGAAAAAGTTTCTAATCAGAGACCTTACAAGTATCCTTATATGTTGAGCGATATCCATTCTATTTTATAATTTGTTTCTCACTTCTTGATATCTGTAATTTCTTCTTTCATTTTCTCCTCTTCATCAAGGAATCTGTATAATTTTATTATCTTGCATAGCGTTTATCCAGTCCTCTTAAGGAAATGAATCATATAGTGATGGAAGAAGAAAATGTAACAAAAAGCAACATTTTGTATTTTTTAAAGGTTGAAAGAAGTTACATTTTGCATTTTATCATTTATAAAAACTCATTACCACAAGTTGTCATTTAGAAACTAAAGAGTATACTAAAGAGAAACAAAGGCATACTTTGCTTTGAATTTCCCTAAACGAAAATTCCTTCACCTATGCATGTTAGGAGAAAGCAATGGCAACCCACTCCAGTACTCTTGCCTGGAGAATCCCAGGGACAGAGGAGCCTGGTGGGCTGCCGTCTATGGGGTTGCACAGAGTCAGACACGACTGAAGCAACTAAGCAGCAGCAGAAGCAGCATGAATGTTAAGCTTATAACTCTAAAACAAGGAATCTATAATAATAATGTTCCAAAACATGTTATATAACCCTAAGAAAGTCTATCAGATAAATATTTTTGGTTGGTATGTGGATCAATCTACATGAACTCTAACCAAATCCACATTACAGACACACTGACTCTGATCTCTCTTTTGTGGTGAACAGCAGGAGGCCAAAACAGTGACTTAATTGCTGAAGGGGTTAGGAAAATCCACCTGATTCGATTGACTCTCCACTCACCTCAGCATAGAAGTGCACTGACTTGCTGTCAGCTAGCTGCAGCTGAGACGTCAGTTCCACTATCCTTGCCATGTAGTGATTTCTGATTAAGTCTTCCCGAGATTCCACATCTGGAGCCTAAAGAGAGCACATATAACTCAGTAAATAAATGCCAGTGGGATGAAGCAGTTCTAAGAGGAAAAAAAAGAAAAAAAAAAAAAGATTACTATCACTTTAGCCAAATAAAAAGAAGACATTTCACACATTTTCATTTGAAATATGATGGGAAATCATAGTTTTCCCACATTTTGGAAAAACTTTAAACAGAACAGATGCTTTTATTCAGCTCCCTGCCTGTCTCACAGTGAAGGTGTGGATTCAAGAGAAGAAAGCAGAAGTGAAATCTTGGGAGGCCCCCCAGCCATGAGGCCATGTCTCTCAGTTAGGTGCCACACACCTAACTTTCAAAATCTCTATCTGCCTGCCTCCTATGTCTTCCACTAACTAGAGAACAGGGAGAAGGGGAGCATATATTGGCATTCCTAAAAATAGGAACATTCTTTTCCCCCAAATTATCTTAAGATAGTTCTAATGCTTTTAAACATACTAACAAATTAAACTATTTCTATAATGAACAATTTATGGTCCTTGTTCCAGACTAGTTTTCTACTAATTACTCTACCAATGGCACCTAGTCAGTTGAGTTTAAAAGTATATGCAGAAGTTCAAGATTACCTAAAGTATAAGGCCAGTAAGGAAACCAAAGAACTCACCAACCTACTTGAACTACGTTTGCCAGTTCACCATACTGACCGTTAAGCTGAATGACTTCAGTGTTCTTTTAATGATTATTTGTAAGTTTACATCTTGCAATATTTCAAAACTAAAAGGTGCAAACTTATTTGACAGGCCAAATCTGACCTGGATTCAGTCACTTGAGGGCTCGAAAGAACTACAAGCCCATTGATGGTCAAGCCCCTGAAAAGCCCTGCTCTGCCGGCCGGCCCACTGGGAAGTAACGGCTCGCAGCCTCCCGCCACATACCAGCAAGATGATGGCCGAGCTCATGCCATACCCTGTCAAACTGCCAAGTCAGGTCATTCAAGAAGACAGTTACAGAAACAGGCTGTGATTTGTTGGTGACAGTTAACACTGACCCAAGAGAAAAGCAACATGGATCCACATTGACTAGAATTGTCAGAAATGTAGTTAGATGAAGCTGACTTTTGCTGGACTTTGTCAACAAACATGTGCCCAGATATTTACTAACAAACAACATGATGTTAAGCACACATTACCTCACTGTCAGATGTCCTGGTTAAAATTCCAATCTAGAACACAAGGGAGAAAAAGCTTTAGAACAGACTGTTTATACTTAAAACACAATAGCTTAAACCCTTGTAATATTTTTTCTCTTCTCGAGTCACAAAGCACACTAACGAGAATTCCTTGGTGGGCCAGTGGTTAGGACTTGGTGTTTTCACTGCTGTGGGCCCGGTTTCAATCCCTGGTTGGGGAACTAACATCTCATAACCCGAGTGGTGTTGCCAAAAAATAAAACAAGCAACACTGAAAAAAATAAATAAAACAAAAGCACACTAGCAGTGGAGTTCTGGAACATCACCCTCAAATCAATCATCTTTTGATACAAACCATCTTTTGACACAAGCTGGCCCTTCAGATATATGACCATATTCATGATCTCTGTCATATGGCAGTAATGGATAATGACCATCACTACTTCCTCTATTCAAATGCTGTTAGCCATTTTTACTGAAACCCAATAAATGGTCTGAGAAGAAATAGAGGAAGAACAGTTTTTAACTCTTTGAGTCATTTCTACATTTATTTCCAAAGCAGGCAAGAAGACCTAAAGATAGTTTCATGGTGACCCTAATAACTAAACATTTTCTCACTGCTGTGGGCATTTTCTCATATGCTGCTGATAAAGAGCATAAACTAATACAGTCCTTTAGAAAATAATTTAGCAATAAAGATCATGAAAACATTCAGTCTGACCTGATCAATGAGACAGACTCTGAAGGGAAGTCCACAGATGAGTGCTGGCAGTGTTGCACTTCCCCAAATGGTACCTAAACTGATGTCAGAATTCTGTTCTGTTGGTTAAATGTCCTTCAAGGCAGTCATCTTCCCTTGTTAGAGAGAGAGAGTGACGCCTGCAGCTAGGACTCAACCTCACCATCGGGGCTTACATAGGATCCTCCGGTGAGCATACTGGCCATTCAGGTCACTGCTCTGGGAAGTTTGGTTTATGTTTTTCACTTTTCTAAGAATTTTAATTCTTTTTTCCTCTCCTATATTTTATTATGAAAATATGCAAACACATAGTAAATTTGGGGGAAAAAGGATAATAAAAACCTGTGCACCCACAATCTATTAATACATTTATACATTTATCAATGTACTATCAATACAATTATCAATACATTAATACATTTGATAATGAACAATTTGTTACATTTACTTTATCTGTGTGTGTACATTTCCTGAAGTATCTGAAAGTAAGCTGCAAATATGATGATATACTCTAAGTACTTTGGCATTTACCTCCAAAAAATAAAGATATTCTCCTAAATAATCAAAATATCATTATCACATCTGAGAAAACTAACAATAATTCCAGGTTTCTGACACTGTTAAGATGCAGTGAGGTCTGTATGCATCTTGAAAATAAAAGTTAATTTGTATGTATTACTATTAAGTATGCTCTGAATCAGACACAAGGTAGACGTGAAAGGGACCATGACTTGCTCTTCAATAGCATCAGCAAGATATAAGGGGAATCACATGCCTTAGGACAGGGCCATCAGCAAGTACCACGACTCCCCTCAAGTTTCTCAAAAAAAATGCTAACAAAAATACATTTAATGAGATCCTTCTAATTTTGAGGATCTTATTTCCCTTCCTTTCCTGATTTCTCATTTTTCTAGATTTTTAGTTATTTTTTTACAGTGGGCAGAATACTATAATCAGAAAATTTTTCTCCGTGTAACTCTGAATTCTGTAATTTCAAGAAAGATGTTTCCTTACCTTCTAAGCCACTGCAATTAAATATAAGGCAAGAAATACAAAGCTGCGAAATAACTTGGCACTATATTGCCTTAGGAAGTCTAACTGTATTATATGTAAATCACAAAGCTTTATATTACCTAGGAATATACCATATAATTGGTTTTAAAACGTATTTATGGTCATTTCTGTAAAAAGTTAGGCATTTAGTCCTTTGTCAGAAACATAAGCCCCATATCACAAATGTTTCAATGGAAAAACAGAATCATCATAATTTGACTTAGTGTATCTTCACCAGAAACACAGCTCCTTACCATGGGGAACTCTTGCAGGTAAAATCAAAGAGAATTGAATAAAGTTGTGTTTTGAAGGGGGCATCCTGCTCACCAACCTGAGTTTTCCAGAGCACATGGATTATTACTGTTATAAATTTCTGTAATTTAGATGGTAAACTCTGAACACTAAGGTGGATCCCCACTAGTTACCATTATAAAAAAAAAAGACACTTACCTCACTGGTGCTGTGAATGGGTTCTGGCACAGCCTTAGCAGACGCTTCTTCCTGGCCTGCAGCAGTCACCACAGCAGCCTTTTCCTGGGCCACCCCTAACACCTGCCCACTACTTGTACTCTTCAGTTTATCTGCAATTCGCTGGTTTTCTTTCTCCAGCTTGATTTTAGCTAACTGTGCTTCCAACATCCAATGTTCTTTTTCCTGCTCCAGTTTAGAAATCTTCTCCAAACTCTGCTGAACCTTGAAAGCAACAGAGAATTCTGAACCTTAGAGAATGATATGGACAGAACTTAGTGGCCAAAAAAATATTTTATGGAATGCAAACCAAAACTACTTCACAGGTGTGAAAACAAAACCACTTGATACTGGAATAAGGAAAGTTTTATTAAACAAGATACAAGAGGCACAAGCATAAATTGAGAAATTCAACAAGAATAACATTTTTTTAAATCTCTATTCATCACAAGGTATAAATAAAGAGTAAAAAGAAGTATGTATCCAAAAGAGGACTAATATCCAGAACATATAAAGAACTTCTGTAAATCAATGATAAAAAGACAGACAACCCAACAAAGAAACAGGAGAAAAAAAGACTTGAACAGGCACTTGAATATTACTATAAACATAAAAAAGAAGGTATTCAATGTCACTATTTATCAAGGAAAAGCAATTTAAGACCACCCAAATGACTAAAATGAAAGACAGAAAATACAAAGATGGACATATTTATGGAGCAATTGGAACTATCACATAGTGCTGGGAGGAGTGGACTTAGGGACAAACACTTTGAAAACAATTTGGCAGGATCTTTGAAAATTGAACTTATATCCTGTGCATCATGCTAAGTTGCCTCAGCTGTGTCTGACTCTTTGCAACCCTATGGACTGTAGACCACCAGGCTCCTCCATCCATGGGATTCTCCAGGCAAGAATACTGGAGTGGGTTGACATACTCTCCTGACCCAGGGATTGAACCTGAGTCTCCTCTGTCTCCTGCATTGGCAGGCGGGTTCTTTACCAGTAGCACCACGTGGACTCAGCAATTCCACTTCTAAATATTTGCCCAACAGAAAAATATGCATGTTTATGAAAAGACAGGTATAAGACGCCCATAGCAGTCCTATGATATTTAAACACTTGAAAACACTCATAAGCTATTGTTGTTCAGTCACTTAGTCGTGCTGCGACTCCATGGACTGCAGCACGCCAGGCTTCCCTGTCCATCACCATCTCCCAGAGCTTGCTCAAACTCATGTCCATTGAGTTGGTGATGCCATCCAACCATCTCATCCTCTGTTGTCCCCTTCTCCTCCTGCCTTCAATCTTTCCCAGCATTAGGGACTTTTCTAATGAGTCGGCTCTTTGCATCAGGTGGCCAAAGTATTGGAGCTTCAGTTTCAACATCAGTCCCTCCAATGAATATTCAGAACTGATTTCCTTTAGGATGGACTGTATGGATCTCCTTACAGTCCAAGGGACTCTCTAGATGGACTGGATGGATCTCCTTACAGTCCAAGGGACTCTCTAGAGTCTCCTCCAACACCACAATTCAAAAGCATCAATTCTTCGGCACTCAGCTTTCTTTATAGTCCAACTTTCACATCCATACATGACTACTGAAAAAAACCAAAGCTTTGACAAGGTGGACCTTTGTTGACAAAGTAATGTCTCTGCTTTTTAATATGCTGTCTAGGTTGGTCATGGCTTTTGTTTCAAGGAGCAAGCATCTTTTAATTTCATGGCTGCAGTCACCATCTGCAGTGATTCTGGAGTCCAAAAAAATAAAGCCTGTCACTGTTTCCCCATCTATTCGCCATGAAGTGATGGGACCAGATGCCATGATCTTAGTTTTCTGAATGATGAGTTTTAAACCAACTTTTTCACTCTCCTCTTTCACTTTCATCAAGAGGCTCTTTAGTTCTTCTTCGCTTTCTGCCATAAGGGTGGTGTCATTTGTATATCTGAGGTTATTGATATTTCTCCCGGCAATCTTGATTTCAGCTTGTGCTTCATCCAGCCCAGCATTTCTCATGATGTACTCTGCATATAAGTTAAATAAGCAGGGCGACAATATACAATCTTGACATACTCCTTTCCCAATTTGGTACTAGTCCATTGTTCCATGTTCTAACTGCTGCTTCTTGTCCTGCATACAGGTTTCTCAGGAGGCAGGTAAGGTAGCCTTATATTCCCATCTCTTTAAATATTTTCCACAGTTTGTTGTGATCCACACAGTCAAAAGCTTTGGCGTAGTCAATGAAGCAGAAGGAGATGCTTTTCTGGAATTCTCTTGCTTTTTCTATGACCTAACAGATGTTGGCAATTTGATCTCTGGTTCCTCTGCCGTTTCTAAAACCAGCTTGGACATCTGGAAGTTCTCAGTTCACATACTGTTGAAGCCTCGCTTGGAGAATTTTGAGCATTACTTTGCTAGTGTGTGAAATGAGTACAATTGTACGGTAGTTTGAACATTCTCTGGCATTGCCTTTCTTTGGGATTGGAATGAAAATTGATCTTTCCCATAAGCTGTAAGAATGGATAAATTATGAAATTCACACAATAGAATACTCAACAGGAATGAAAATGGACCAAAGACAACTATATATAACATGGATGGAATATTACATATATAATATTGAACAAAAGAAGCCAGATCTGAAAGAGATGCAGCATAATTCTCATTTAATATAAAGTTCAGTATCATGTAACAAAACAAAGAATACAGGATTATGGTTATCTTTGGGAAAGAGGAGAGCAGCAACTGGAGAGGGGCATGAGGGAGGCTTCTGGGGTCCTGGCAAATATTTTTTAAAATACATGTATTCTTACATGAAGAAATGTTCTTTTCCAAAAATTTGGCCTAGCTACTGGTTAAAATGTTTACTTGTGAAAATTCATTGGAATATATTAATAATTTATATACTTTTCTTTATGTTGTACTTAATAAAGAGTTTTTAAAACGCCAATTCTCAAGGCAAATGAAAGCTTGAGAATTAAATAAAAATAAAAGCAACCTTTGAGTTAATTCCAAATGCTTTACCAAATGATTGAGCAGTTACCACATACCAGACACTGTTCATATATTTTCCTGCCAGTATCCCACTGAAGCCTCCTAATAGTCCTACAATTCTCACTTCTCAAAGAGGAGACCTGAAGTTCCAGCAGCTGCAACGCTTGCTAAGCTAACGGCAGAGCCAGGATTGGGGACCTCATGTGTCTGGTTCATTAGTCTGATTCTTTTCGCCATGTTACACTGCCTCCTACTGGCTCAATTAATCCTTAAGAGACCCTGCACGGTAGATATTATCCTCAATTTAGAGAGGCAGGTATGAGACTGGAGTGCTTATCAGACTAGCCTGCAGCTGGTCTGTGCCAGAGTGGGAAAAGCAATAGCTCTGATGTCAGACCATTCTGCCACTTATTAGCTATTAATACTTTGGATAAAAACTTGTTTTGAGCTTTAACCTTACTCACATAAAATAAGACAGAAATCCAAAATAAATTAAGATACTCCACATTTCACTGCTTGTCTCAGGAATTTTGTTTTTTAGGAATTATTATGTGGATTAAATTTTCAGTTTCAACATCTTCTCGGGTTAATGTTGAAAAGATAAGTGATACGTATCCAAAAATGAAAACAAGGTCAGCTTAGGCAAAACACTGTCTCAGATGAATCTGTGCTCTCTTCAAAAGAAATATTTCCAAAACTAAAAGCAAGCCAGGTGTTAAAGTAAATAAACTACTGGCAAATGCTAAAGTTGGTCAGTTTGTACCAACTTCTGAAAAAAACAGTACTGCCTACCTCCACCTACCCACAAATTCAACTGACCAGTTGAGTACTGGAAATTTTTCATTTCTGCTCCTTTAAGAAATAAAAATAACTCACTGACTCTCTAGCCTTCTCCCTTTTTTGCCTTATTATTTCAGACATTTAAATCTAGCCTAAATAATTAATCAGCATGGCGAAAGTGTGCTGATATTGCTTTATTGGCAATTATAACACCAACTGAATCAGGATGACTTATTTAGAGTATCAACAAGTGTTTTTCAATGAATTATGCTTATGGTACATGTGTTAATTTTAGATGTTTATTTTACATAGCCTTTTAAATCACTCGATATATGTTAAAAATCTTCCATAGGGGATTTAACATTCATGATCTTTAGCAAGCATCATGATTTTCCCAACACCATACCTGTTGTGCAAGGCCTTCTCGACTTTCAGTAGAGCTGAGGAGGACCCGGCGGTTTGCCAGAGCTTCTTCATAAGGCACAGATTCCAAGAGGGGCTATGGAGAAAGCATCATAAGAATTAAAGAAAAAAGCTTCATGATTTCCCTGATCTTACAAATAAAAGTGCTAAATGAAGTTTAATAATAAAATTCAAGTGTGTGTCTATACAGACTGGTTCCTTTAATACATGTGAAAAAGAACTTTTAAAAAAAAAAAGAAGGGGAACATGTCACACCAGTTATAAGCAACACTATCTAAAATCATAGGACTTGCACCAAAATAGACAAATAAAAGAATGACACAGAAAATCTAGAAACAGATAAAAGCACATACAAAAATGTATTATGTGACAAATGTTGCATTTTTATGTCAATTGAGAAAAGATAAACTGGATAAATCATGCAAGGACAACCAGCTAATAATTTAGAAAATTTAGACCCTGATTTCATACTTTATATCAAAATAAATAAATTCAAGATGGGTTGAAGATTTCAATCTAAAAAGTTTAGACCACAAAAATACTGGAAGAAAAAACAGGTGCCCTGGAGTAGGAAATGACAACCCACTCCAATATTCTAGCCTGGAAAATTCCATGGGCAGAGGAGCCTGGCAGGCTACAGGGCACAGCGTCACAAAGAGTTGGACATGACTGAGCAACTGAGCGCACACACACACATGCATATAAAATATTCAGGAGTGATCAAAATGATTAATATAATTTATGTTTATGTCTAAAGAAAACTTTTGGTAATTATAAAATAAAAATTCTAAATATTAAAGAAAAAAAATACAGGTGAACACAGCTATAATCTTGAAAAGTACCCTGATTTTTCAAGATTCCCCTGAGAATCATCACCATAAAGAACAGCTTGATGATATAAAAATTGAAACTTCTAAACTTGGAAAAATTACTGCAGCAAACTGAGGGGAAAATATTTCCAACATAAACAAAGGACTAGAATCCTTAACACAAACAGAGCTCTTTTCAAACCTAATTAGGAACATTTATTTAAAAATAGGTGAACGACTTAAACAGGGAATTGACAGAATAATACAAACAGTAATTTATGAAAGGATGTTCCATTTCAATAAGCAAAGAAACGCAAACTAAAACAATAACAAGAAACCTCTTGTCTCTAAGGTTGACAAATGAAATTAACGGGTTAGATTTATACCTCTATTGCTGGTAAATTATAAACAGGTAACCGTCTCGAAGTGTAGTCAGGAAAAAAATGTTATCAAAATGTGAAACATTTACACACTCTGAACAAGCAATTCCATCTTTAGGAATTAATAATTAAAACATTTAGGCCACCTTATATGTTGCTAGAAGTGTACAACCACCCTTAAGTGTAATCTGGCAGTAAACATTAAAATTTAAAATAGGCAAATCACATCATCCAGAATGTTCCACCTCTCAGTATTCCACACATACGCCCAAGGAGGCATTTACAAAGTTATCCACTGAAGTATAATTCTAACAGTGAAAAACTGGAATCAATCTAAATGCCCTCCAAAAGGAGAATATCTAAATGAACCATGGAACATTTACATTATAGAATTATATGCTGTATTTAAAATGAATATAGTAGCCATCATATGTACTGATATAGATCTCTAAAACTTACTTTAAATAAAAAAAGCTACACAATTAAACACACATACAAGTTTTTTTAAAAAAACAAATTTAGAAAAGTCTTTATATTATACATAGTTCAAAGTTTATACAGATGAGTATAAATATTCCAAAAGAGTCTGGAAAGTTACACATCAAACTGATAACTACAACTACCACTGAAAAGGAACTGGAATTAGGAATTTACCTATAATGTTCTCATGTAATTTTATGCATTATGTATAACTAAAAGTTAAAAAGAAATGAGAAAAAGGTAAAAACAAATACACAAAGTTCCATGTGCAAGAATATGCCATTTAGTGTTGCATATAACAGTGAAAAATAGGAAGCAACCTAAAACTCCATGAGCAATGATGGTTTAATTTAAATTATTACACATTTATAGAGTGAAATACTATATATAAAATACTAGATGAATTAAAATGATAGCAATTTATAAATATAGATACGTATTTTTTGATATATAAAGATATCCACAATGCATTAAAAGGAAAAAAAACAATTCTAAAACAGTGGATGTATCCAGATATACTGCCTTTATAGTGTGTGCACATGCATGCATGTATATACTTTAAAATTTTAGGCAGCTAGAGATTTACTCTAACAAAGTTAACAGTAGCGACCTTTGGGTGGTGAAATTTGATGTGACTATAATTTTCTTCTTGTACAGAAATATTTATTCTGATTTCTTTTTGTAATGATCATGTATTTCCATTATATTGAGAAAAAATTATAAACGTATTTCAATTTTTTTTTTGTTTCTACAAGCTTAAGATTTCCTGAAGTTTGACACTTACTGGCTGCCTGGCTATCTCACCCTAAACACTCTATCAGACGCTGGAAATGGAAGTCTAACACGGCCTAAGAGGTGAAGTTTGGGTCTCTGTCATATCTTACTTTCCAAAGTCCTCCTCCCCTTGTAATACCCACCAAGCACCTGCTCCTCAAAATTGTATAAAGCATAAATATAAACTGTGGGGAAACTATTTCCATTCTCTGGAATTTTTTCAGATTTTCCCTCTGACTTAAATGTTAACAGGAGCTCACAAACCTTTCTCAAAGCCTTCATATATGCAGCAGCTTTTTTCTTATACTGCAGCATGCATTCAGCTGAAAGAGGACTGATGAATCCACTCCCTGTCTTGGGCCCATAGCTCAGGGAAGCAATGAAGCAGTCCACGTTGTTGCTGAAGAAAGATGCAATCTAAACCAAGTGTGACAAGAAGATCGATTTTGTTTTCCAATAATATATTTAAAATATATATCTAACAGTTTTCAGAGCAAAGTTAAGGATAAAACATTTAGGTCACCTTATACGTTGCTGAGAATGGAACTCAAAGTTCAACACATGCTCAAAAGCCCACATTTACCTATTTGAAGAGAATACTTAGGCAATGACTTATAATAAACACAACATCAGTTTAAATTTTCAGTCCAGACTGGTGACATGTCTTAATCTAGACAAATTCTACTGTTCCTGAAAACCAAGGCTGATTCTGATTTATTCTGTAGACAATGTTTATGAGCTGTTTACCTCACCAAATCTGCGCCTGTGCTCAAAATATGTATGTTTGGGTTTATACACTCCATTTGCATCTTAACTTTGACTGTTTCATATTCCAACACAAGATATGACACAAGCATCTTGAATATATAATTTCTACTTAAATTTAATTCTGTAAATCTCAATCTGTGCATTACAAATAAAATAGGAAAGAAAATGACTGAAAATTCAGTAGACCCTTGTCATTTATAGATTTAACATTCGTTTATAACAACAAAGATCCATGACCGTATTTTTTCTGAGCCATGATTTTGAATCTACAATCTATACTAAATGGTGATATAAATTAAAATGTCTAAGAAAGTTATTAGCCAGAAAAATTAAAGCCTTGGATACATTCAAGAGTATTCAATTTCAATAAATAAGCAAAAGTGACTTATGAAACAAAAGTATTTTACCTCGGCAAACACTGCTCAAAAAGTAAGCACTCACTAATGGTCTAAAAGGTTATCTTTTTCATTAAAATTTTACTGTGCCAAATGAAATTCTATGTTAGGTAGTATTTAGAAAAATCAAAACTCTAAAAATCTTGAGTTGTATATTCCATGTACATGACATAGACGAGACATACCTAGAATTTGCATTTAGGTCATGGTAGTATATGGTACGGAGAAGGCAATGGCACCCCACTCCAGTACTCTTGCCTGGAAAATCCCATGGACGGAGGAGCCTCGTAGGCTACAGCCAACGGGGTCGCTATGAGTCGGACACGACTGAGCGACTTCACTTTCACTTTTCCCTTTCATGCACTGGAGAAGGAAATTGCAACCCACTTCAGTGTTCTTGCCTGGAGAATCCCAGGGATGGCGGAGCCTGGTGGGCTACCGTCTATGGGGTCGCACAGAGTCGGACATGACTGAAGCGACTTAGCAGCAGCAGTATATGGTAAAGTTTACTTTCTTTCCTCTCTAATATTTCTGTATTTCCCATGTGTTCTTTAATATGCATATGTTATACCTTCCTAGTGGGTTTTTTAAAAATTACAAATGATAAAATTTAGTTTAATCAAATCACATTAGCTAAGTATTTAGCTGCCACCAACTAACAGTTAGTTCAGATAATTATTTTAGTTAAAAACCATTTTAATAAAAATTGCTGAGTGAAGATCAAAACCTTTCCTTGAGACAACTGTTAAGGTTTCAGGCAAAGCAAATCTAAAATAAACTATGAATTATACAGGAATATTCCAGAGCTCTCATTAAAAAGTGACAAATGCAAAGACTCCTGTAAAATGTCAATATTCTCTTTTTTTCAGAATTTTCCTTAATTGAATCAAAGTTAAAATCATCATCAGAAAGTTTCCAGGATGCTTGTAGATAAAAGCAGAGGAGGCGGCAGTGGGGATAATCTGGTTAAGGAGTCCTGTAGGCACTGATGTGAGTTGACAGAATCTCATGATAACACCCTTTAACTACACCCCTAAACAAGTCACGAAGACCAGTCTGACTTTGGGAAAGATAACACTGAATATCTAACATAATCTATGATCATTTCTGATTAACTTAAACCACTCAAAAAAAGTATGCTCCCTCCTACTAAGGTAAACCTGTCAGAAAAACAATGGTATATAACACAGATAGAGATTAGCATTTTCTTGAGAAATTGTGTTGGATCTGTTGAAATAAATGGGCTAAGATAGTCCTAAATACAGCCCTTTCAGTTTTATATGTATGGGTAGTTCTCAGAGAAATCTTAAGTCACTAAAGGCTTTGATGACAGACACATGAACGTGTCTTCCCTGATAGCTCAGTTGGTAAAGAAACCGCCTGCAATGCAGGAGACCCCAATATGATTCCTGGATTGGGAAGATCCGCTGGAGAAGGGATAGGCTACTCACGCCAGTATTATTGGGCTTCCCTTATGGCTCAGCTGGTAAGAACCCACCTGCAATGCGGGAGACCCGGGTTCAATCCCTGGGTTGGGAAGATACCCTGGAGAAGGGAAAGGCTACCCCACTCTAGTATTGTGGCCTGGAGAATTCCATGGACAATATATAGTTCATGGGGTTGCAGAGTCAGACACGACTAAGTGACTTGCAGTTACATTAACGTGCCAATTAGAATATGACATCTAGTGAAAGCAGTTAGCCAACACAGAACCATTTTTAAAGAAACTGCACTCCGGTCAGTTTATGACAATAATTAAGTACTTAATGATCCAAAAGATCATTATCTAATATTAAGAATTCAATGAGAAGACATGTGTTGAAGTCACCTTAAAAGTACGAATTAAGGTACAAAACCACGGAGGTACAAACAAAAACCTTGGTGGAGAAAAAACAAAATATTAATAAAAGTCTTATAAATCTTTTTCTATACCCCAATTTCTGTAGAGCAGACCTTGAATACACACCAGGATCTATAGTGAGACCACCTGATATCTTTGAGTCAGCAAATATCTCATTAAAACATTAACAGTGAGTGACCCACTTACTCATCGCAAACATTTAACAGCATTCCGTGTTGTGTCACATATCAGGTAGGAAGGAGGAAAAGGGAGACAACTTTATTTTACAAAAAAGTTTGATAATCTAAAATCCTTTTACAGATTAATTTTTCTATGTCATTCAAGAAAAAAAAAGAGTACATTTAAAAATTTAATTTAATGTCAATATAAACCAGAGAAAACTTACCTTTCCTGCTCCATTTGTCAATGCCACTACTGATGACAGGATGCAGTCATTAGTTGTTATGAGCTTCTGTGTTGTTGTTGGAAGTTCAAGCTCTATTGTAGCCTTTTGACTATAATGTTTGGAAATATCTATGAACCCAATCAAATGAAAACTCATCAGTATCTATAGACAAGTTGGATACAGTTAACCAATCCGTTGACCTCTCATATCTATGCTTACAAATTTACAAAACAAGTCTGACAAAAAATGGTCCCAAATATCATAACTGGGCTGAATCACAATTAGGTCTCAAGTCCACTTGGAAAGAATAGAGAGTAGTGACGGTCGCTTAACACCATCCTGGGGTCACTATTATAGCCTAGAGCATGTGAGTCTCGGTCTCCTTCATTTGAGAGTCAGTCCTTATTCTAGTGCTGGGTAAATGACCTTGACCAGTATTTACCAGTTAAAAACTTTGTTTTGACAGGCTAGTAGGCACAAATGAGAATTTTTATTGTGCTTATATAAACAAACCATGAGGCTGGAAAAGAACAGCCAACATAGGCATGGTGACCTACAATCCTTATTGGATCTTAACCAGTTTGCCAAAACACACTTTAACAATAAGAAAGGTCTGCACGGCCAAATAAGGATTGAACACTGCAGTGTCTGGCTTCACATTCTACTGACTCCAGTCCAAGAAAATTACAACAAAGGCCTGTGGTTCTAAAAGCATAGAAGAGAGGCCTATACATAAACATGTTGAGAGAAACAGCAGTAGGTGAAACTCGCCAAACAGCTAAACTTGGGGTTTTCTGGGTCTCTGAGAAATAAAAGAATTTCATCCTGGAAATAAGGGGGAAACAGAATTAGCAAGACAACACTGATTTGTGAGGAAGGACATCTATATTCGTAATTAATAAAGAGCTTACAATACAGCCTTCTCTGAATTTTTAGAATTTAGTTACAACAGCAATATCACTATCAACAAAGTGAAAAATAGATCACAAGACATGGAATTAACTGTTACAGCAGGCATGTATACGAAGACCTTCATATATTCAGAATCAAGAAATTTAGTTGATTTTAGACTATAGATAAATAAGAGGAAATAAGACTATTTAGAAATAAGAGATTTAACGTGGTATGATCATAATATTTTTAGCGCAAAATCACTGCTTTATGAAGATTTCTTTTACTAAAATTTAATGCTAAGAAATTGTGTTATTTATATACATTGTATATATATATACACAAATATATGTAAATTTTTACATACAAAAGCTTTTAAGATAGTCTTAGATTTATAAAAAATTTACAGAGTTTCCAGATACCCTTGGCCAGTTTTCACTATGGTTAACATCCTATGTTAATATGGTACAGCTGTCACAGTGAAGAAACCAACCAATTGGTACATTACTATTATGTCTAATATATTTTTAAAAATAAATGATTATCTTCTATAAATTCCTAAGACAGCCAAGTGAATAAAAATTCAGTTGGAATTCTGGACATTTTTGGTATACTGAACTTGCTAGCTCCCAAAGCAGACATCATCTTTCTACACACCACAGAAAGTTTTACTCAATATTTTACTGTCTGTATACAATGCTATAATACAACTGAGTTGGCAGGCAATCTTGGCTGACTGTATAGGTAATTAAAATTCTTATAAAAGATGTATAATACTAAGAACCCTCCCATGGCTTCTAGTGGATCAAAGCTACTATAGTTTGACTATAATGATTCTCCCCATCCAACTGTTTACTCTTTATTTATTGACTCTAAATATTTTAATTATTTAGGGTGTTCCTTGACGTTAAATTTTAACTTCAAAAAGAACAAGGAAATCATGTGACCTAGACTAGAGATTTATTTTTGTTTAATGTTTTCTATCAGTCTACCTGCTTTAGACTTGAGACTAAAGATCAAACAATTCTCACTTGTTAAAAGATTAATTCACTCCCATTTTAATTCCTTGTAGGACACACATTTTTATAAATCTCTCTCTCTCACTTTTTATATTAAGACCAGCCTGCCTGCTTGCTTGCCTTCCTTCCTTCCTTTTTCCCAACTTGGACCAAGCAATTATGCAAGGCAAAGCATCAAGGGAAAAGATTTGAAATAAGAGCTCTCTCAAAATCAAAGTTTATTCTGTTAATGCCAGTTACTGCTGACTCTGAGTTTTCATGAGAGATATACAACATTCTTCCAACTAGGTAAGAAGACAGATTTGAACTGTAAACCTATCAACAAGAGCCCATAATCTGCCTGCCAACCATTCTTCATGTTTCCCAATATTTTTAATTTATATTATGTACACTTTCAAGAACAGAAACGAGCAGAGGCACAAAGAGGGCTTAGGGGGCCTCTGATCCTCCCATAATCTCCACCAGCTCTTGACAAATAATAACAGTAGCATCCTTTGATTTGGACCACTTGGCATCTAATGCCACATATGAACAAAAGCATCTTCAGAAAACTTAGAAACACATTATTATTTATAGAAATATAAATAAAATCAAGATTTTTCAATGTAAATAAAGCTTTAAGATCCTTCTCCATGGATAGCTCCCCTCCATGGCTCTAGCCCCTCCTTTATCAAAATTCTACATAAAATACTAGTAGGAACAAACCATAATATTAGCACAGGAAAACTTAGGAAACAAAACCAAAAAATCTGTAGCCACAGAGCTATTTGTGGTTTCAATGGCCTAGTTCTAGGTTAAGTAAAATTCTGGAATAGAAGACTATGGTTGAGTCTGAGCTCCCCAAATCAAAAGCTGCACAGGAAAAAAGTGCTAGTCTCTTAGGTTTTCTATGGACCAGACTAGGTTCTGCAGAGTTGGGACTGATTATAGTTACCTGCTACCAAATCTGTCTATGCAAGCTGTGATTTCTGCAACCAGAGCTAGCTCAAGAAGCACAGTGACTTCTACAGTTTCTTATAATTGACGACAAGCCTTAAAAAGGACCATTCTCAAGACTAAGGTGGTATTGGGGTAATACTACTGAGACTAAGATAGATTCCCAGTAACAGGTTATGTGTCAGTTTATAGAAGGGGCCCCAATGTACACATTTTATACATGCAATCCAACAAAATCTTAACTTTTTAAAATGTATTTTCTGTGTACTAACCATACATTAAACACCACAGTGAAAAATCTAGGTACCTGGGCTACTTCCCAACGTGGTGGTTTAGTCACTAAGTCATGTCCGTCTCTTGCGACCCCATGGACTGTACCCTGCCAGGCTCCTCTGTCCATGGGATTCTCCAGGCAAAAATACTGGAGTGGGTTGCCATTTCCTTTTCCAGGGTATCTCCCCAAACCAGGAATCAAACCCAGGTCTCTTGCATTGCAAGCAGATTTTTTACCTGCTGAGCTACAAGGGAAGCCCTACTTCCAATAGTCCTTAATAAATGCCCTGCCCTCTCTTTCTGTTCCTACTCCAATAGCCACCAAAAGGAAAAGAGAGAGGGGAAAGAAACCAAAAGCCATGCAGAGATATAGAGTAAAAAGTCAGGACTCAGAATCATATGCTAAGAAGCAAATGAAATGCCTTTCAACAAGCATATTCTTAGGAGCACACAGCAAGTGAAAACTGACCAAAGTTTAAAAACAGACCTTCAGTCTGTAAGTTTCTCCTGAACAAAACAGGATTTATAATGAGTACTCTCAACATAAAAATGCACAGGAGGGTGGAAAACCAGTACAGTATTTCTAGGAACTTTACACCTTTGTTTCCTCAGTCTCTTCATGCTTGGGCTCTAACAAGTGCAGTATTTTGTTAAATGCCTCTGAATAGCATCTCTGAACTGATAAAATTCATACACCTGCCTTAAATCAGTATAATGTATTTTTGGCTAAAGTTCTGCACACAAGGGTTTCTCATCAGTACTTTGTTTACCTTCAGGAAAGAAGCAGATGGGAAAAGCAGAAGGCAGTAAGCTGCGTACTTTAACTAAGCCAAATGCTACTGAGCCTTTATCTGGGGTTTATTAGCCTTGGCAGTATTTGTTTAAATCTCATTCAGGCAGATCTCAGAAAAGGGATGAAGCTTATTTATGTTCTTTTTCAAGTCTCACCTTTCATGACATCATGGAATCCATGAAGAGCAGCTCCAACATTTGTTAACACAGAACTGTAGTTTGTCCGAAGGAGTCCATCTGGCTCTGTACCTAGGAAACCAAGACCACAGACCTAAGCATTGTCCAAGAAGACTTCACCTGAAAAACTGAGCCCATCATCTTCTCTCCACCCTTGGGAAGAGAATCAGTACCACTTGTGGCATGTTGAAAAAAATGGCTCTCAAAATTCCTGCAGACACATTCAGACAGAATGGTGATGATTACAGACACCTAAACTGATCTGCAGCGGCAGCGGCGCAGCACTGGAGCGACTGTGAGGAGATACTTCGCGTCCAAGGGCAGAGATATAATGGTCATCAGAGGTAAATTCATCCATTCCAGTCTATTTTAGTTCACTGATTCCTAAAATGGCAACGTTCACTCTTGCCATTTCCTGTTTGACCACTTCTAATTTGCCTTGATTCATGGACCTAACATTCTAGATTCCTATGCAATATTGCTCTTTACAGCATTGGACTTTGCTTCTATCACCAGTCACATCCACAAGTGGGTGTTGCTTTGGCTCTGTCTCTTCATTCTTTCTGGAGTTACGTCTCCACTGATCTCCAGTAACATGTTGGGCACCAAGTGACCTGGGGAGTTCATCTTTCAGTGTCCTATCTTTTTGCCTTTCCATACTGTTTATGGGGTTCTCTAGGCAAGAATACTGAAGTGGTTTGCCATTCCCTTCTCCAGTGAACCACATTTTGTCAGAATTCTCCACCATGACCCATATGTCTTGGGTGGCCCTACATGGCATAGTTTCATAGTTTCACTGATTTAGACAAGACTGTGGACCACGTGATCAGATCAGTTAGTTTTCTGTGATTGTGGTTTTCAGTCTGTCTGTCCTCTGATAGAGAAGGATAAGAGGCTATAGAAGCTTCCTGATGGGAGAGACTGACTGAGGGGGAAACTGGGTCTTGTTCTGATGGGCAGGGCCATGCTCAGTAAACCTATAATTCAATTTTCTGTTAATGGGTGGGGCTGTGTTCTCTCCCTGTTATTTACCTGGGGGCAAACTATGGTAGAGGTAATAAAGATAATGGTGACCTCCTTCAAAAAGTCCCTTGCAGGCACTGCTACACTCAGTGCCCCTAACCTGCAGCAGGCACCGCCAACCACTGCCGACCCACGCCTCCACCAGAGACTCATGGATTCTCCAGGGCAAGTCTGGGTCAGTCTCTTGTGGGGTCACTGTTCCTTTCTCCTGGGTCCTGGTGCACACAAGGTTTTGTTTGTGCCCTCCAAGAGTCTATTTCCCAGTCCTGTGTAAGTTCTGGCAGCTCTATGGTGGGGTTAATGGCAACCTCTTCCAAGAAGGCTTATGCCATACCCAAGTCTGCTGCATCCAGAGCCCCTGACCCTGCAGCAGTCCAGTGCTGACCCCGTACCTCCTCAGGAGACACTCAAACACAGTTCTGTCTCAGTCTCTTTGTGGTCTCTGGGTCCTGGTACACACAAGGTATGTTTGAGCCCTCTGAGCATCTCTGGCAGATAGGGGGTTTGATCTAAACATGATTTTGCCCCTCCTACCATCTTGCTGGGGCTTCTCTGCCCTTTAGTTCAGTCACTGTCATGTCCAACCCTTTGCGACCCCATGGACCACAGCATGCCAGGCCTCCCTGTCCATCACCAACTCCCAGAGTTTACTTAAACTCATCTCCATTGAGTCGGTGATTCCATGCAACCATCTCTTCCTCTGTCGTGCCCTTCTCCTCCCGCCTTCAATCTTTCCTAGCTTCAGGGTCTTTTCCAGTGAGTCAATTCTTCGCATCAGATGGCTAGAGTATTGGAGTTTCAGCTTCAGCATCTGTCCTTCCAATGAATATTCAGGACTGATTTCCTTTAGGATGGACTGGTTGGATCTCCTTGCAGTCCAAGGGACTCTCGAGAGTCTTCTCCAACACCACAGTTCAAAAGCATCAATTCTTCAGTGCTCAGCTTTCTTTATAGTCCAACTCTCACATCCATACATGATTACTGGAAAAACCATAGGTTTGACTAGACGGACTTCTGTTGGCAAAGTAATGTCCCTGCTTTTGAATATGCTGTCTAGGTTGGTCATAACTTTTCTTCCAAGGAGTAAACGTCTTTTAATTTCATGGCTGCAGTCACCATCTGCAGTTATTTTGGAGCCCCAAAAATAAAGTCTGTCACTGTTTGCACTGTTTCCCCATCCACTGGCCATAAAGTGATGGGACCAGATGCCATGATATTAGTTTTCTGAATGTTGATCTTTAAGCCAACTTTTTCACTCTCACTCATGAGATACTCCACGTCCAAGGTCAGAGAAGCCTCAGCAAGATGGTAGGCGCTGGAGCAGTGGCCGCACAGCACTGGAGCAGCTGTGAGAAGATACCCCACGTCCAAGGGCAAAGGAGAAGCCCCTGCAAGATGGTAGGAGGGGCGAGTTCGCATGTGGAATCAAACCCCATTCCTGCTAGTGATGCTCAGAGGGCTCAAACAAGCCTTGTGTGCACCAGGACCCAGAGACCACACAGAGACTGAGACAGAACTGTGTTTGAGTGTCTCCTGAGGAGATATGGATCAGCAGTGGGCTGCCGCAGGGGCAGGGGCTCTGGGTGCAGCAGACTTGGGTATAGCATAAGTCCTCTTGGAGGAGGTCACCATTAACCCCTCCATAGAGCTGCCAGAACTTACACAGGACTGGGA
Source organism: Giraffa tippelskirchi (assembly GCF_054371585.1). Taxonomy (NCBI): domain Eukaryota; kingdom Metazoa; phylum Chordata; class Mammalia; order Artiodactyla; family Giraffidae; genus Giraffa; species Giraffa tippelskirchi. The sequence goes on from NC_137278.1 coordinate 71,612,524, forward strand.
AATAGACTCTTGGAGGGCACAAACAAAACCTTGTGTGCACCAGGACCCAGGAGAAAGGAGCAGTGACCCCACAAGAGACTGACCCAGACTTGCCCGGGGGTATCCAGGGGTCTCCAGCGGAGGTGTGGGTTGGCGGTGCCCTGCTGCATGGTTAGGGGCACTGAATGCAGCAGTGCCTGCATGGGACCTTTTGAAGGAGGTCACCATTATCTTCATTACCTCTACCATAGTTTGGCCTCAGGTTATACAACAGGGAGGGAATACAGTCCTACCCATCAACAGAAAATTGGGTTAAAGATTTACTGAGCATGACCCTGCCCATCAGAACAAGACCCAGTTTCCCCCTCAGTCAGTCTCTCCCATCAGAAAGCTTCCATAAGCCTCTTATCCTTCTCTATCAGAGGGCAGACAGACTGAAAACCACAATCACAGAAAACTAACCAATCTGATCACATGGTCCACAGTTTTGTCTAAATCAGTGAAACTATGAGCCATGCCATATAGGGCCACCCAAGATGGACAGGTCATGGTGGAGAGTTCTGACAAAATGTGGTTCACTGGAGAAGGGAATGGCAAACCACTTCAGTATTCTTGCCTAGAGAACCCCATAAACAGTATGGAAAGGCAAAAAGATAGGACACTGAAAGATGAACTCCCCAGGTCACTTGGTGCCCAACATGTTACTGGAGATCAGTGGAGACGTAACTCCAGAAAGAATGAAGAGACAGAGCCAAAGCAACACCCACTTGTGGATGTGACTGGTGATAGAAGCAAAGTCCAATGCTGTAAAGAGCAATATTGCATAGGAATCTAGAATGTTAGGTCCATGAATCAAGGCAAATTGGAAGTGGTCAAACAGGAGATGGCAAGAGTGAATGGCAACATTTTAGGAATCAGTGAACTAAAATAGACTGGAATGGATGAATTTAACTCAGATGACCATTATATCCACTACTGTAGGCAAGAATCCCTTAGAAAAAAAATCGAGTAGCCATCACAGTCAACAAAAGAGTCTGAAATGCAGTTCTTGGATGCAATCTAAAAAACGACAGAATGATCTGTTTGTTTCCAAGGCAAACCATTCAATATCACTGTAATCCAAGTTTACATCCCTACCAGTAATGGTGAAGAACCTGAAGTTGAACAGTTCTATGAAGACCAAAAAGACTTTCTAGAACTAACATCCAAAAAAGATCTCCTTTTCATTACAGGGGACTGGAATTCAAAAGTAAGAGTGAAGAAATACTTGGAGTAAATGGCAAATTTGGCCTTGGAGTACAGAATGAAGCAGAGCAAAGGCTAATAGAGTTTTGTCAAGAGAATGCACTGGTCACAGCAAAAACCCTCTTCCAATGACACAAGAGAAGGCTCTACACATGGACATTACCAGATGGTCAATACCAAAATCAGATTGATTATATTCTTTGCAGCCAAAAATGGAGAAGCTCTATACAGTCACCAAAAACAAGACCAAGAGATGACTGTGGCGCAGATCATGAACTCCTATTGCCAAATTCAGACTTCAATTGAAGAAAGTAGGGAAAATCACCAGACCATTTAGGTAAGACCTAAATCAAATCACTTACGATTATACAGTGGAAGTGACAAATAGATTCAAGGGATTAGATCTGATAAGAGTGCCTGCAGAACTATGGACGGAGGTTCATGACACTGTGCTGGAGGGAGTGATCAAGACCATCCCCAAGAAAAAGAAATGCAAAAAGGCAAAATGGTTGTCTGAGGAGGCCTTTCAAAGAGCTGTAAAAAGAAGGGAAGCCAAATGCAAAGGAGAAAAGAAAAGATATACCCATTTGAATACAAAGTTCCAAAGAACAGCTAGGAGAGATAAGAAAGCCTTCTTCACTGATCAATGCAAAGAGGAAAACAATACAATGGGAAAGACGAGAGATCTCTTCAAGAAAATTAGAGATACCAAGGGAACATTTCATGCAAAGATGGGCATAATAAAGGAAAGAAATGGTATGGACCTAACAGAAGCAGATGTTAAGAAGAGGTGGCAAGAATACACAGAAGAACTGTACAAAAAACATCTTCTAGTTTGATCACTCACCTAGAGCCAGACATCCTGGAATGCAAAGTCAAGTGGGCAAAGCTAGTGGAGATAATGGAATTCTAATTGAGCTATTTCAAATCCTAAAAGATGATGCTGTAAAAGTGCTGCACTCAATATGCCAGCAAATTTGGAAAACTGAGTAGTGGCCACAGGACTGGAAAAGGTCAGTTTTCATTCCAATCCCAGAGAAAGGCAATGCCAAAGAATGCTCAAACTATGAGTGCACAACTGCACTCATCTCACACACTAGCAAAGTAATGCTCAATATCCTCCAAGCCAGGCTTCAACAGTACATGAACCGTGAACTTCCAGGGATGTAGAAAAGGCAGAGGAACCAGAGATCAAATTGCCAACATCTGTTGGATCACAGAAAAAGCAAGAGAGTTCCAGAAAAACATCTACTTCTGCTTTATTGACTACACCAAAGCCTTTGACTGTGTGGATCACGACAAACTGTGGAAAATTCTGAAAGAGATGGGAATACCAGACCACCTGACCTGCCTCTTGAGAAATCTGTATGCAGGTCAAGAAGCAACGGTTAGAACTGGACATGGAACAACAGACTAGTTTCAAATCGGGAAAGGAGTACATCAAGGCTGCATATTGTCACCCTGCTTATTTAACTTCTATGCAGAGTACATCATGAGAAATACTGGACTGGATAAAGCACGAGTTGGAATCAAAACTGCCGGGAGAAATACCAATAACCTCAGATATGCAGATGACACCACCCTTATGGCAGAAAGTGAAGAAGAATTAAAGAGCCTCTTGAGGAAAGTGAAAGACGAAAGTGAAGTTGGCTTAAAACTCAACATTCAGAAAACGAAGATCATGGCATCTGGTCCCATCACTTCATGGGAAATAGATGGGGAAACAGTGGAAACAGTGACACTTTATTTTGGGGACTCGAAAATCACTGCAGATTCTGACTGCAGCCATGAAATTAAAAGATGCTTGCTCCTTGGAAGAAAAGTTATGACCAACCTAGACTGCATATTGGAAAGCAGAGACATTACTTTGCCAACAAAGATCCGTCTAGTGAAAGCTTTAGTTTTTCCAGTAGTCATGTACAGATGTGAGAGTTGGACTATAAAGAAAGCTGAATACCAAAGAATTGATATTTTTGAACTGTGGTGTTGGAGAAGACTCTTGAGAGTTCCTGGGACAGCAAGGGGATCCAACCAGTCCATCCTAAAGGAAATCTGTCCTGAATATTCATTGGAAGTACTGATGCTGAAGCTGAAACTCCAATACTCTGGCCACCTGATGTGAAGAACTGACTCATTTGAAAAGACCCTGATGCTGGGAAAGATTGAAGGCGGGCGGAGAAGGGGACGAGAGAGCGAGATGGTTGCATGGCATCAGCGACTCAATGGACATGAGTTTGAGGAAGCTCCAGGAATTGATGATGGACAGGAAGGCGTGGCGTGCTGTAGTCCATGGAGTCACAAAGCCTCCGACACAACTGAGCAACTGAACTGAACTGAAACGGATTTGCGTCCCCCATGTCCACAGTTAGTAATGGTTAAGAATCAAAATTAAATTGCTAGGCAGATTATGTCTTTCATGATTTTCTATGAAATGAAAAGTCTTTGTGAATTTCACCTGCTACTACAGAACACATTTCTCATTTTGTTCTTTTCCCTACATATTACTGTTTGCTGAACATCACTAAAAACACTATTATTCAAACATCATAATTCTAATTCCAGCATGACAGCATAAGCAAGCTCCACATATCCACTCTCCAGCCCAACTGATGAAAATTATTTAAAAACAACCACTTAAAACTCTGGACCGTGAACTTCCAGATGTTCAAGCTGGTTTTAGAAAAGGCAGAGGAACCAGAGATCAAATTGCCAATATCCGCTGGATCATCGAAAAAGCAAGAGAGTTCCAGAAAAACATCTATTTCTGCTTTATTGACTATGCCAAAGCCTTTGACTGTGTGGATCACAATAAACTGTGGAAAATTCTGAAAGAGATGGGAATACCAGACCACCTGACCAGCCTCTTGAGAAACCTGTATACAGGTCAGGAAGCAACAGTTAGAACTGGACATGGAACAACAGACTGGTTCCAAATAGGAAAAGGAGTACGTCAAGGCTGTATATTGTCACCCTGCTTATTTAACTTATATGCAGAGTACATCATGAGAAACGCTGGGCTGGAAGAAACACAAGCTGGAATCAAGATTGCCGGGAGAAATATCAATACCCTCAGATATGCGGATGACACCACCCTTATGGCAGAAAGTGAAGAAGAACTAAAGAGCCTCTTGATGAAGGTGAAGGAGGAGAGTGAAAAAGTTGGCTTAAAGCTCAACGTTCAGAAAAATAAGATCATGGCATCTGGTCCCATCACTTCATGGGAAATAGATGGGGAAAGAGTGGAAACAGTGTCAGACTTTATTTTTTTGGGCTACAAAATCACTGCTGATGGTGATTGCAGCCATGAAATTAAAAGACGCTTACTCCTTGGAAGGAAGGTTATGGCCAACCTAGATAGCATATTTAAAAGCAGAGACATTACTTTGCCAACAAAAGTCCGTCTAGTCAAGGCTATGGTTTTTCCAGTGGTCATGTATGGATGTGAGAGTTGGACTGTGAAGAAAGCTGAGCGCTGAAGAATTGATGCTTTTGAACTGTGGTGTTGGAGAAGACTCTTGACAGTCCCTTGGACTGCAAGGAGATCCAATCAGTCCATCCTAAAAGAGATCAATCCTGGGTGTTCATTGGAAGGACTGATGTTGAAGCTGAAACTCCAATACTTTGGCCACCTCATGCGAAGGGTTGACTCGTTGGAAAAGACCCTAATGCTGGGTCGGATTGGGGGCGGAAGGAGAAGGGGACGACAGAGGATGAGATGGTTGGATGGCATAGCCGACTCGATGGACATGGGTTTGGGTGGACTCCGGGAGTTGGTGATGGACAGAGAGGCCTGGCATGCTGCAATTCATGGGGTCGCAGAGAGTCGGACACGACTGAGCAACTGAACTGAACTGAAAACTCTGGAAATTATCCTAAGAGCATCTAGCTAATGAAGAAACAGTTACTCAGGAAAATCTGTATCTATTAAGTGACAACAGCAACAATCTGAACCAGAACCCACTCCCTCCCCACTGGCCCAGTCAGTGAGCTAGAAACCCCAGTCCAGAGAGTGCAGCAAAGAACACCAGACTCCCTCACCCCTAATTCAGTAGAGAGCCGCATTCCTTATCCTGCTCTCAGCTCCCTGTTGCTGAGGCTAAATTCTAGTTAAGTATGACTCAGGGGTGGGGGTTCTCTTCTTTCACCCAGCCCTGACTTGTGGGATGCTGAGAATCTGTGTCCATGAACACCCTGGCCCCAGCTCAGTAACAGGAGTTCCACGCTGAAAGAGGCAAGTAGAGGCGATGGGGGGCTGCTACCCTCTCCATGGAGTACTCAGCTATACATACAGGGATGTCACTCTAAGAGAAGTACATCATTGTCCTCACCCCCAGCACAGAACTATGGCTCAGAGATTTAACCCAAGGGAGAAACAGTTATTTAAACAGAAAACTCTGAATCTCTTCCCAAAGGAATTGACTTTATTCACAACAGACTATGGAGAAGTTCAAGCCTAAAGGTACCCTCAAAAATAATGGCACCTGTGCTGAAGGTAATGAGGAGGAAATTGGTAGGTTCATTGGAGATATAGGGTAAACAGACAATGATGATCAACCAATTTTTAACAAGGGTGCCAAGACCATTCAATATGGAAGAAACAGTCTTTTCAATAAATGGTACTGAGACAACTGGAAAGTCACATGCAAAAGATGAAGCTGGACCTTTACCTCACACTATATACAAAAATGGACTCAAAATGGATCAAAGACCTAAATGTAAGAGCTAAAAGTACAAAACAAAAGAAAACCTAAAGGTGGGCAAGAACCCCTTAGAAGAAACGGAGTAGCCCTCATAGTCAACAAGAGTTCAAAATGCAGTACTTGCATGCAGGCTCAAAAGTGACAGAATGATCTCAGTTCGTTTTCAAGACAAACCATTCAACATCCCAGTAATCCATGTCTATGCCCCAACCACTAATGCCAAAGAAGCTGAACGGTTCCATGAAGACCTACAAGACCTTCTAGAACTAACACCAAAAAAAGATGTTCTTTTCTTCATAGAGGACTGGAATGCAAAAGTAGGAAGTCAAGAGACACCTGGAGTAACAAGCAAGTTTGGCCTTGGAGTACAAAACGATACCCGGAGTAATAGGCAAATTTGGCCTTGGAGTACAAAATGAAGCAGGGCAAAGGCTAATAGGGTTTTGCCAAGAGAATACACTGGTCATAGTAAACACCCTCTTCCAACAACGCAAGAGAGGACTCTACACACGGACATCATCAGATGGTCAAAACTGAAATCAGATTGATTATATTCTTTGCAGCCAAAGATGGAGAAGATCTATACAGTCAGCAAAAACAAGACCTAGAGCTGACTATGACTCAGATCATCAGCTCCTTATAGTAAAATTCAGGCTCAAATTGTAGAAAGCAGGAAAAACCACTAGGCCACTCAGGTACGACCTAAATCAAATCCCTTATGATTACACAGTGGAGATGATTAACAGATTCAAGGGATTAGATCTGGTCAACAGAGTGCCTGAAGAACTATGGAAGGAAGTTTGTAACACTGTACATGAGGCAGTAACCAAAACCATCCCCAAGAAAAAGAACACAAGCAGGAAAAATGGTTGTCTGAGGAGGCCTTACAAATAGCTGAGAAAAGAAGAGGAGCAAAAAGCAAAGTAGAAAGGGAAAGATATAACCAACTGAATCCACAGTTCCAGAGAATAGCAAGGAGAGATAAGAGAGCCTTCTAAGCAATGATGAACCTACACAGCATATTAAAAAGCACAGATATTACTTTGCCAACAAAGGTCTGCATAGTCAAAGCTATGGTTTTTCCAATAGTCATGTACAGATACAAGAGCTAAACCATAAAGAAGGTTGAACACCAAAGCACTGATGCTTTCGAACCGTAGTGCTAGAGAAGACTCTTGAGAGAGTTCTCTGGACAACGAGGAGATCAAACCAGTCAATCCTAAAGGAAATCAACACTGAATATTCACTGGAAGGACTGATGCTGAAGCTGAAACTCCAATACTTTGGCCACCTGATGTGAAAAGTCGACCCCCTGGAAAAGACCCCGATGCTGGGCAAGAGGAGAAGGGGGAGACCGAGGATGAGATGGTTAGATGGCATCATCGACACAATGGACATGAGTTTGAGCAAACTCTGGGAGACAGTGAAGGACAAGGAAGCCTGGCGTGCTGCAGTCCATGGGATCACAACACGACTGAGTGACTGAACAACAAGTCTTAGTCACTAGACCACCGGGGACGTCCCTGTACATTCTTAATTTAAGTCACACATTTACCTTCATTTTATATGTGGGAAAACAGAAGCAGAAAAGTAAAGCGATTTGCCCAAGGCCATAAATGTACAAAGGGCTGCATGATATGAATTCAAGTTTTTCTGGCCCCAGATCCTAGGCTCTTCTCACTCAAACATGGCAAACCACCTCCCTTCTCCAATTTCTCGTACTCTAAGTTCTTCACATTGAACCATGAGTAACAAAGACACTTACTGGGCAAGGCAAGAAGAGCAATGTAAGTCTGCAGCTTCTCAAACACAGCTGTCATCTTTTTCATGTCCTGGGACAGCTCTAGATTCCTGGCTCGTAATGCAGATGTGCAAAGGGAAGCTTCACATTCTTCTTCTAGGCTAGGAATGGGCAGATTTTATAAAAGTGAGCATCCCGAATGATTTTCAATCAGCTATAAGAAACTACCTAAATTCTCAAACATCTATAACTGAAGAGAGAATGTACCAAAAAAAGAAACTTGAGCTCACTGACAAAGTTGCATTTTGTTATACCATCATGTACACACTGGCTTCCTGCAATGCCAATGCAGCAAAAGACAACTAAATGGAAGAAAAGGTGCCCACTGTCTTCCATCCTGAGAGCAGCACAAAAATGCTTCCCTTTAAAATATTTTCAGGAGAAAAATATTTCATAGGCTGAATTTCTAAAGAGAATTAAACAGGAACTGGGAGAGAGAATCAATAAGAAACCTTTTTCAGTGAGTCGTTGTTTAGTCACTAACTCATGTCCAACTCTTTGTGACCCCATAAACTGTAGCCCACGAGGCTCCTCTGTCTGTAGGATTTCCCAGGCAAGAATATTGTTGTGGGTTGTCATTTCCTTCTCCAGGGGACCTTCCTGACCCACGGATTGAACCCATCTCCTGTATTAGCAGGCGGATTCTTTATCACTGAGCCACCAGGGAAATGTATGTAATTTCAAAAGTCAGACAGATTGGAAAAACCAATCTATAAGCACAATACAAAAGTAAATGCTTAACATTAATAAAATATAATCATTTTCCATTTTAAATGGTGCTTGGGAAAACTTAATTATAAGGTTAAAAAACTATGTAGACTCTTAAGAGTACTTATTAAAATGTGCAATAATCAAGTAAAATGCTTTATACACAAAGCTAGAAAAATTATTAGCACAAGAATGATATGCTTGTGATGTGATATCAAGAATCATATCCATTCCCTTGACCTTGACACTTCTGCTCTATTTATTTATAGCAGACAGCTTCATTCAATACTAAACCTGTTTACTACTAATGAACATGTCATCTTGCCAACTAGAGTGGTATTTAAACTAATGGCAAAAAAAAATTGCCTAAAATACATGAAAATCTGATAAGGTAGGGCTGAAAGCATATGGGACAGAACATTCCCAAGAATAGGAATCTTAGATCAAGAAAGGGCTTACCCAGTGTTTCTAAAAATGTAATAGTGAAAAAATAAATTAAGATAAAATAAAAATGCATTAACTCTTTCAAGTAGTAAATACCACTTTTACAATGGTTCTTACACTCTTTTAAACATAAGCCAAATCAATAAAGTATATTCAATTCAGTGTTAAACTTTCAGAGTCAATTTTCAGAAAAACTTCAATTATACTGAACTAAAACATTTAAGGATCTGAAAGAAACTATAATTCACAATTATGAGGTCATAATTCCCTGATTCCTAAAATTCTGTCATGTGCACAAATCATAGAATTCAGTTACTGAAATACCTTGTTAGGTTAGAATTAGGAAATAAGATGGTTCTTAACATATATAAATTTTTTAATAATAAAATTTCATATTTTAAAAAAGCTAAAATCTACTATACTTTATAAGAACTAAAAAACTATAATTACATGTATATTTTCACTATCTGTAAGCTTTTCATCTATGTCTTCCCTAAACCTTATTATGCAATCTACTATAATACCTATGGGCTTCCCAGGTAGCTCAGCGGTAAAGAATCTGCCTGGCAACGCAGGAGACAGGTTCAACCCCTGGGTCGGGAAGATGCCCTAGAGAAGGAAATGGCAACACACTCCAGTATTCTTGCCTAGAGAATCCCCAAGGACAGAGAAGCCTGTCGGGCTACAGTCCATAGGGTTGCAAAGAGTCAGTCATGACTTAGGGAATAAATAACAACAATAATAATACATATCAATAATAGTACATATATGTTCTTATTTCTCTTATTTCCAGTTGTATTATTCTTTGCTTTTTTTTAAAGACTAAATCTTAGGATGAAAAGATTTAGATGAATCAGGAGTCTTCGTAGTTTTAGATCAAAAGTATCAAAATGTACAATCAGTAGTCTCAAATTTCCAGTTATATAAATTATTTTCTCTTGCCTTTTCAGGAATGTTTAAGATGGAATATTTAAGGTTACTAAATGACTCATCCTATGAGGGATGGAGGATGTACACAGTTTTTATTTTATAACTTAAATCACCAATAATAAAAACAGCATACTATTTAAAAGAAACCTAAGGATCACAGATTCAAATATAGAGGTTAAATATTATTATCCCCATCTAGATGTTTTCAGTAAAAGGATAACAAATACCCAAAACTGAAATATTTCCTTTAATAAATGTGTCATTCACAATCACTAAAAATACTGGTTCAGGTTGCATTACATGGTTATAGCACTAACCACAGTTCAAAACTATTGAAGAAACTCTAGCTGAGAAACTACAATTCAGTTTTTTTAAATATAAGTTTGTGCTGCTCAAGCCATGATTTTCCTTTTCACAAACATCCAAATTGGTTGCGGTGCAAAAAGGTCAGGCAGAGCACAAGAGGCACAGGTTGTTACTTTATTAACTCCAGCACAGCTCAGATGATACCTCACAATTCCCCAAGCTCCCTGGCCTAGAGCAGTACCTTTTTAATTGATAAGGAAGAATCTTCCTAAGAAAACATATGTAAGAGGTTAAATGCTCTGAAAAAGTTTTCAATTTCACAGTTGTCTCCTGGAAAAGAAAAACAATTTCAAGATTAATAATTTTGTTTGAAAAAGAAGCACTCCCACTTCTAGAAGTAAAACAGAAGACAATTACCAGGACGGTCACAGTATCCTCAGTAATACTTTCAAATAAATGAAGCATTCCTTCCTCAAGAGGGCGGACGTAGGATGCATTTTCATGAAGATACTGTGAGAACTAAATAGAAGGGGAAGAACTCTGAGTTAAATCACTGGAAAATAAAGGATAGCAAAACATCTGTAAATGGACCCATTGAGTTAATTCTTAATTCTTTTGCAAACTTTTTTTTGGGAAATTTGACTTTTACACAAAGTTCCCCTCTAACAATCCCAGATACTAAACCCAAGAGCCCATTCCATGGCAAAGTGACAAACCAGCAGACGAATGACATAATTAACAACCAGGCATGAGGCAAGTGGGAGGGGATGCTATTAACAATACACCACCAATAGGCCTTCTTCCTGAACAAACCACTTCTTCATGGGGTGCCAGTTAAGATAAAAAAAAAGATTTGATATTTGAGTCAAAACTCTAGGACAGATTTTTGTGTTACATAACTCATTTTTTAAAAACAAGACTTTTGAGTACAGCTTATATTCATTGCATACAATGTTCAAGGTTAACACATTCTAGGAATGTAACTATCATCAAAATGAGAATATAAAACCTTTTATAACTGTCATGGATACTGTAATACTTATGAAGAACTAATTCAGTATGAAGGACAGATTCAGAAAAAGATCCCCCAGGCATTGAGACAATTGAGTATACAAATGTAAAGTCTCATTTCGCAGAAATATGATTCAACTAGTCCAACTGCAAACTACACAGATATATGGCCCTGGGAAACTCAGTCTCTCTGGGCTGTTAAATAAGTTGAACTCTAAGCTCAGGTATAAAAGTCTACTTTATGATGTTATGAACAAGTCTAAATGCTTTGGTCATCTTTTAACAAATGGTTACTGAATCTTCAATAATAGAGACTTAATAGAAAAGTCACAGAGAGTCTTTCAGAGATAAAAGTACCAAAGGTAAAATACTGAGAAAAATATGAATTCTTCAGAGTAATGAAATATTTCCATTATGATTAACATATTTGATTCTCACTGTGTGAGCATAATAGGGTAACAAGCTAAGCAAAATAATGGTGGGAATTCCCTGGCAGTCCAGTGGTTAAGATGCAGTGCTTTCACTGCTGGGGCCCAGGTTCAATCCTTAGTTGGGAAACTAAGATCCCACAAGCTGCATGGTATGGCCAAAAAAGGCCCCAAAAACAAAAAAATGAAAATAAAATAATGGACAAAGAAAACCAGTGGGGGAAAAATGCTTTTATATTATAGGAAGTGTAAAAGAAAATATAACTGCCTTAAAATGCTACAGTTCCATTTTCCTTACCCAGGTCATCTGAAAGCTTTTTCCCACGGTGATATTAAAGAGCATTTCAAAGATTCAAAGTTTAATTTTTATGAACTTCAAAAGGTTTGTGGTGAAAAGTTTTGTAGGGAAAAAACACCTACCCTACTTCTCTCCTCCTATGCAAACCATGCTCATTTTTCAAAGCCCAGTTAAATCACCAAAGAGTCTCCCAAATACTGCCACCAATAGCAATCTCCCCTCTTCGATGACGTCATATTCACTCACTGCCCAGACCACTTATTCACACTTAGGTCTTCTAACATATCCCTCACTATTTCATTTCTTAAGAATCTCCATGTTTACCCTATTTCTTGATGGTAAAGATTATGACTTAGAGTTTCTCCCCATGTCCTCTACAGTTCTTGGCTGAAGCACAGAAGTAGTCTAATAAATAGCAAGTCTCCAGATTTGTTCAGGGCAGACAAAAGGTATCCTGAGTTAAACGTACCTTCTGATTCAATGGAGATATTGTGTCAATGGCAGAATCAATAGGAAAAATCTGAATCCTCTGTTCTGTATAGGTGTGGAAGTTCAGAAGAGCCTTGACAAGATCTTGAACAAAAGCCAGGGCCTGCCCAACAATATCCCGCATCTTCAGCTTTATAATGAAAAAGATACAGTTAAAGTCAACTATCAGGTTATTACTCCCAAACAACTTTATTAAGTCTGCTTTTAGAGAAAACATTTGAACTCTAAAATAATTATTCCTTAATTTAAATTCCTTTGCTCCCACTTATATTTTAATACTACCATCTAAGTAAATTAGAAAGCTGTCCATTTTGGCTAATATACCTCTTCCACTCAACCTAAAGTGCAAAGCCTACCAACCTAAAAGAAAGGTATGACAAAAATCAGTGCATCCCACAATTCACTCTAATGTTATAAGACAAGAGACAGCAAAAATCTGTATTATTTATAGATTCAAAAAATAGTGTGTTTCACAGTTTTTTTAAATGTATGAGAAAAGAAAGTAAAAGATAATGCAATGGTTTGGCACACTAAGTTCAGATCAGTCGCTCAGTCGTGTCCGACTCTTTGTGACCCCATGAACTACAGCATGCCAGGCCTCCCTGTCCATCACCAACTCCCTGAGTCCACCCAAACCCATGTCCATCGAGTCGGTGATGCCATCCAGCCATCTCATCCTCTGTCATCCCCTTCTCCTCCTGCCCTTGATCTTTCCCAGCATCAGGGTCTTTTCCAATGAGTCAGCTCTTCGCATCAGATGGCCAAAGTATTGGAGTTTCAGCTTCAACATTAGTCCTTCCAATGAACACCCAGGACTGATCTCCTTTAGGATGGACTGGGTGGATCTCCTTGCAGTCCAAGGGACTCTCAAGAGTCTTCTCCAACACCACAGTTCAAAAGCATCAATTTTTCGGCGCTCAGCTTTCTTTATAGTCCAACTCTTACATCCATACATGACCACTGGAAAAACCATAGCCTTGACTAGATAGAGGCCCAAACAACTAACTGGTGTTTCTGAAAAGTTTGACATGCACATTATTGAAAATAAAAACTTCATCTTTACCTGATGTCTCCTATTGTGGACTGGAACATTCAGAGCATTATATTGGCTATATTCTACAAAACAAAAACGGATGTACATTAAGTCATTTTTACATTTACAGAAAAAGAACTTAACTGAGAAATACTAAATGCTCACTCCATTTGCCAGCTCATCTCCACTCAGCCCCTTCCCTTTCTGATCATTAGGGTACACTCTGCAAAGGCTTCTTTGTACTCTATAACCCTCATTCCCACCATTCCCAACAGAGGGGCTCATCCATCCCAACTGGGTCAATATCAGCTTCTCTCCCCAGCTCTAGACTTTTATTTACAAATGTGCACACCAGCAGGTAAAGAGATGCACACCAATCAGTTAGACTATTAAGCCACATCCAAGTTAACCCTCTCATCTCTCCTGTAAATCTGCTCCCCATCTGCCTCTCTGATCTGTCAACTGCACCACGTCTTTTCCCCACACTGCCTGCTCTGCCTTGCCTCCTTGCATCTCCTGACATCTCAGGTTCCAGCCCCCATCCCAGCACACCAGGACTATCACTGCAACAGCATCAGTCTCCTTCTCCCATTCCAGTGTAGTCTACACTCTGTTGCCAGATTAACCAAGTGAGTGCGCAAATCTCATCAAGACATTTCCAGGGCTTCCCTGGTGGCTCAGTGGTAAAGAATCCACCTGCCAATGCAGGAGACATAGGTTCGACCCCTAATCCAGAAGAATCCCACATGCCTCGGAGCAACTAAGCCCACACAGCTCAACTGCTGAGCCTATGCTCTAGAGCCTGGGAGAAGCAACTAAGCCCATGTGCCGCAGCTAGCGCCTGTGCACCCTAGAGCCTGTGCTCTGCAACAAGAGAAGCCACTGCAATGAGAAGCCCTCACACCGCAACTAGAGAGTAGCCCCCACTCACCACAACTAGAGAAAAGCGCATGCAGCAATAAAGAGCAAGCATAGCCAAATGTAAGTAAATAATTTTTTTTTTAAAAGGGACATTTCTAAAATCTTCTCCAACAACCTTCTGCCTTGTGAATGAAGTCCCAAGTCCTCTGCCCAGAACTTGAGGGTCCAGCCCCACCCACCCTTTCAGAACTTACCCATCATTGGCCTCCACATCCCATCCACTCTAGCCTCCAGTCATACTTAACTAATTACTACTGTCAGGCCCTGACAGCACCTTTATCCTACACACCACACTCCATGCAATTCCCTGGCTGGTTCTCCCTCACCTCTCTGACCAATAAAACCTACTTTCACATCTTGGCCCAGCTCAAAGCACACTTCTTCCAGAACGCTTCCCCAAACAACCCCACGAGCAGTTACCCTTCCTCTGAAACCCCAAGAAGTTCTTCATGGAATAACTTAGCTTATATTTCAGATATTTCTCTATCTTATCTTCCCCCTACTGGACTATAAATTCCTTGAGGGTAGAGATTTTTGTCTTATACATTTTTGCATATTCTATACAAAATTTAGACCTTCAGCAAATAATCTCTAAATACTTCAGAACTAAAAGTAGTTACTCTACTTGTGACATGATAAGGACCTAAAACAGGGTGACAACTAGTACTGGAAAAGAAAGGATAAACCCAAAGAGATTCAGACGGAAATGATTAGAACCTGATGACTAAGGAATAAAGAGCAAATGAAATGCCAAGGATTCAAGTCTAGTGGATCAAAGTATGCTGAGGCTATTTACATTAATGTAGAAAGCAGTAACAGGTGTTGTTTTCAGAGGAATTTAGTGATATGAAAATGACATATGCTGATTTCAGTTTTAGAGCAAACTGCTATTTTTCTTTTTCTTTGTCTTTTCTTCCCTCTTTTTTTAGGTCTTTCCTAAGAAAAATTGAGAAGTCGAAAATTAATTTCAATCATATAATTGTAAAAAAGAAAATGTATACTACATTGAATTTAAGTTTCAAACAACTGTTTTCTTTGTCTTTAAGATTTTGACTTAATATCTGGGCTTCCCTGGTGGCTCAGAAAGTAAAGAATCTGTTGCAGTGCAAGAGACCTGGGTCAGGAAGATTCCCCTGGAGAAGGGAATGGCTACCCACTCCAGTATTCTTGCCTGGTGAGTTCAATGGACAGAGGAGCCTGGTGGGCTACAGTCCATGGGGTTGTAAAGAGTCGAACACGACAAAGTGACTAACACTTTCAAACACATACACGCAAGTCAATTTTTTTTTAAGTTCTCTTTGGTGCTCTTGGTTATGTATATTACCAGATCCTCCCCAGGATGAGGGGGAAGCAGGCATACCCAAGTCAGCTCTGGAACTATCACTGCGCATTGTCCAAAGGGCTGAAAATATCTGACAGAGAAGATTCACCTCCCACCGATCCCACTACTCCTCTTCCGCCTTGCCGTTCATTGTGATCAGCTTTTCTTGAACAAGTATTCAGGTACTTTATGTGTACAGGCTGGTTTTCACGTTGGGATATGTTAAATACATGCAATTGAAAAATGTAGCTTTGGGCTTTTTCCAAGAAGACTAGCTTCAGAATAGTTATGTGACAACTTAAAATCTCCCTATGAGACATGAGGGCCAAAGCTGATCAAAAGGACAAAAAGAAAGCAACCATCTGTTGGGTGAGTGAGATTTTCAGCCAAGTACATTAGAAACTATTTTAATAAGATGGCTATCCTAAAGAGGTTCAGAGTTGCAAATAATGGAAAACCATACATAATACCTACTTGTATCATTAAAAGGTACTTTCTCATTGATGATTGATAAAGATTCCTCTAATCTACTTGACAAATCTTCATGAAGATTCTTTAACTGTAACTGACTGAAAGAAAAAACAAAAAAACCATATGATCAACAGACAGTGGATCAACATTTGCATGTTACCTCAATAGCTGGTATCAGCCTTTCAGACTGACAGGCTTACCTGACATCTGTATACCCTTGGTAGTAGACAGTTGTTTAAAAAAAAATAATGAAGATAAGAAAAATACTAAGCCTTGATTTTAAAGACCTTGAGACTCCCGCTGAATAACTAGAAGTTTCAAAGAATTTATCACAGTCCCACTATCTTATACAATTTTAAGTTTATTTCCCAAAGCTCAAAATTATCTTAGAGCCATTTCAAACTCACAGATTTTCTCTTTACAACACAAGTATTTGTTCAAGTATAACGGTAAAAGGTTTTAAAGTATTATAGCAGATTTTTTCCTTGAGCTCAAAATCTGATCATTTTTGGTTTTGATTCAATTAAGAGTATAGGTACATCATGCATTTTCAGTACAACTAAATTGAAGAAATTCACTTGATTGATCCTATCAAAACCTAAAATGTGTCACTTATCAAATAAATGTTGGTGCATGCTCTTACCATCCAGAGATAAGTAATATTTTAACAGGTAAATATCTCCAGATTAGATTACACAACCTCATTTTATTTAAAAGGTACCATTTCATTAAAATGTTGGGCTTCCCTGGCGGCTCAGCAGTAAAGAAACTGCCACATGCCGGAGACACAGGAGATGTGAGTTCAATCCCTGAGTCAGGAAGATCCCCTGGAGAAGGAAATGGCAAACCACTCCAGTATTCTCACCTGGGAAATCCCATGGATGGAGGAGCCTGGCAGGCTACAGTCCCTGGGGTCTCAAAGAGTTAGACACGACTTAGCAACTAAACATTAAAAGGCTGACACCACGATCATCAGTCAGTTTTCATGCCTGGGACTATGAGAAGACTGTCTCTTTAGAGTAGTCTGCCACAGAAAGCACCCAGTCCTCAGTACAGCAGCCCCAGAATGCCATCTGCCACAGGCCAGAACATCTGCAGGCTGAGGACTGCTGCATAAGCCACTCTACCAAGAATTCTTAAGGTCCCAGAGATAAAATAACTGAAAAGGCCCCTAGAAATGACCTACTTCTGTCTCACTGCAAATGTGAGAAAATTGAGACCGAGAAACTACTAAACCAAAATTCAGGTCTTCTGATTCTCACTTCAGGGCCCCTTGGAATTCACATTTCCACATACCATTCTTCTGTCCGAAGTCGACATTCCTTGGCCTCCTTTTCTAGAGTCTGAGATTTTACCTAAATTTTAGAAGGAAAAGAAAAGCATAGCACAGGGAACTCTACTCAATAGTCTGTAATAACTTATATGGGGAAAAATATCTGAAAAAGAATGAATATATGTATATGCATAACTGAATCACTTTGCTGAACACTTGAAACTAATACAACATTGTCTATCAACTATACTCCAATAGCATTTTTAAAAATAAAAAATAAACTATGCCAAACTATATTGCTTGGCTTTCCATTTTGAAATCCTGAAGGTGGTGAGAAATTTTTTCTACTCTTTTTCTTTTTGGTTTTCCCCTATAAATTTTATATAGCTATTTATTTGAAACTGTGTTCTATTTGCTAGAAATGTGGTATGACAACCACTATTAACCAAAATATATGCATATTTGTCTGTGAGAAAAAAAGAAAAGCAGATGAATCAGGCCACAGATGACAACACGCTGAGTAGACACTGTAGGCTGCAGTCCCGCCTTGAGTGGCGAGCTTCTGTTCTCCAAAGCAGGCAGACCATTTATAAAAGCCCAGACTATTTCTGAACAAGCTCTCACCAACAGCAGGGCTTACCTCTAGTTTAGCCTTGTCGTTCTGCAGTTTCTCGATGGTCTCCATGTATTTCCGCGTCAGGCCATCGACCACGGCTTGGTGCTGAGCCGCCTCCGTTTCCAGAGTGGACAGCCGACTCCTCAGCTCTGCTTCCACGTGCTTGTGCTTCTCATCAGCTTCAAAAAACTGAAAAGAAAAGATCACGTTTTCTTCTCACAACCTCCTCATATACACAAGTGAAGAGAAAACAATGGCAGTGACTAATCATTGAGTGACTTCCATAAGGTTCCATACGCTCAGTGTGCGAAACGGCACAGGCAAGAGCTCAGTGGACCCTCCCAGTAGGTCAGAGGCAGTGTTACTTGCAGACCCTCCTTTACAGATGAGAACCTGAAGCTTCAAGGGGCTACCTGTCAACTGTTTCACAGGCACAAATAGACTTCAAAGCCTACATTTCCTTCCCTATCCTATCTCATGGATTTCTATTTCAAACTACCTCTGACACACGGAGAACTAACTCAACTGACCAGTTGAGCACAACTCTTGCTATACTGTTATGCAAACTTCTACAATTAAATAATCAAAACTCAAACAAGTGTTACTCCTGTATCAGGTAAAGCTCCTTTCCTTAATGAGAATCCTAGCCTATCCCTTCTCCAACAGAACTTCCTGACCCAAGAACTGAACCGGGGTCTCCTGCATTGCAGGTGGATTCTTTACCAACTGAGCTATCAGTGAAGCCCAATGAGAATTCAACAGTAATTAAGAATTATGACTACTTCACACAAAATTCATGAGGTCAAAAGTTCATTTTGTAAACATTTTCAAACACTAAGAATGAAAATTTATTTTCCACTGTTTGATTATGCTCACCATTTCACACAAGAAAAATCAGGAGGCACAGTTGAATACACTATACTGACTCTTAAAATATGTTGACTGGTTTGGAGCAACATTGATTACTCAACATTCCATAAATATCTGAAGGCATGCCATGAGTGAAGCCCTGTTCTGAGGCTGGGCAGAAAAAACTGGCACGGTCTGTACCCTAGTGAGACCTTATACACTAAAAGGAAAAGAGACAAAAACCAACTCAACTGTCACAAATTAAAATGGTAAGCCCCATCTAAATAATCCATCTAAACATGTCCTATATAAGAGTCACCATTATACTTCTGTATCTTAACTTATAAAGTTATTCAGCTGTCCTCTGAACAAGTGCATATTCAAAGCACACATCTGTATTAAAATGTGAGATCTTAGAAATGAACGAACGACAGTGACATATGTACCCACCAACCACAGGAAACGTTAAAACACCTACCCACATACAAATACTCTATCATGCGTTGTTTTTTCCACATGCCAGATCATATAACCCATCTTTCAATTCATACAGAAAAATAGAAGATTTTCTCACTTGTATATGCAACCTTTCATTCTCTTCTATCTTCTTTTGCAGGTCTTCATCAAAGACACTCTTCTGCTCTTGACTCAACTGAGAAGAAGATTCTCCACTTTTCTGATGGAAAGAATAAGTTATGTCCACATAACTTTCATCCTTTAGAGAAACATCCTAAGGTACACAGATTCTCTATCACCTTAGTAGCTTGTCTCTTCTACGTGTTCACCTCTGTCAAACAATCCTGCAAAAGGTATACAACCATCATTTAACTTTTCCTATGGGACATAAGTTGGAAATGCAAATACTGCAATGAGCAGAAAAGCTTAAAAGAGAGAAAAAAAAAAGAACAGATAAGGCTCACTATTCTTTGCAGATGAATTTGGGAGTAGTTCTGCTGGAAGACAGAGTAGATCCAGAAAGTTAGCAACATAAATGTGTTAATAAATATCATTTCAACAATTGATCTCCCAGTTTAAAAAATGACAGTTTTAGCAATTCCATGAGTCTGAGTTGTTAAACTCCTTTAAGAAATTAACAGCATTCACAAAACTACATTTATACACAAGTTCACATACATTTCTAATGTAAAAAAATACAAGATAAAGCTGTTACAAATAAATAGAAGGAAAAAGCACAAAGACTATGAAAAATACCTTCCTTTTGCCTTTATACCAATATTAACTTTTTCTACATAGAAGAATAGCACTATTTAAGAGCCAATAATGATCATTTGTTTTCATGGAATACACACAGAAATGACACTATTCAAGGGACAGCCTAACAATGAAACTGTTCAGACATCAGTCACCACTCTCCTCTGCCTTTCGTATACTTCACTCCTCACTTAAAATGAAGTCACTTACTGATCCAACATGAACCCACGATTAGAAAGCCCTCTGAAAAAGGAGCAGCTATGTAATAATCAAATACATAAACACCAAATGTGAACACAAGATGTACATTCACACAAGGAACACTGCTGAATGACATATTCTGGTTGCTCAGCAATTCCAAATTTGGAAAGTTTTTATTAAAACTAATTCAGAAGTAATTACACCTAAATCTTCTAAAACATCCCTGAGAGAAGATCTCACTAACCTGGCGATGAAATACAGATGGCTATTTCCCCTCCCCAAGCATCTTCCAGAATTTCCACAGCGTGTGCATTTTGACAAAGTTTTCCAAGCGATTCCGATACATATCGGTTTTGCACTCTCTGTTCCTCTCTCTGTTCCAATTTCAAGGTAAAAAGGAAGTGGTCATACCAGAGATGGCAAGAGTGAACATCGACATTTTAGTAATCAGTGAACTAAAATGGACTGGAATGGGTGAATTTAACTCAGATGACCATTATATCTACTACTGTGGGCAAGAATCCCTTAAAAGAAATGGAGTAGCCATCATAGTTAACAAGAGTCTGAAATGCAATACTTGGGTGCAATCTCAAAAATGACAGAATGATCTCTGTTCGTTTCCAAGGCGAACCATTCAATATCACGGTAATCCAAGTCTAGGCCCCAAACAGTAATGCTGAAGAAGCTGAAGTTGAACAGTTCTATGAAAACCTTCAAGACCTTCTAGAACTAACACCCAAAAAAGATGTCCTTTTCATTATAGGGGACTGGAATGCAAAAGTAGGAAGTCAAGGGATACCTGGAGTAAGAGATAAATCTGGTCTTGGAGTAGAATGAAGTAGGGCAAAGGCTAACAGAGTTTTGCCAAGAGAATGCACTGGTCATAGCAAACACCCTCTTCCAATGACACAAGAGAAGACTCAACACATGGACATCAGCAGATAGTCAATACCGAAATCAGACTGATTATATTCTTTGCAGCCCTATATAGAGAAGCTCTATATAGTCAGCAAAAACAAGACCAGAAGCTGACTGTGGCTCAGATCATGAACTCCTTATTGCCAAATTCAGACTGAAATTGAAGAAAACAGGGAAAACCACTAGACTATTCAGGTATAACCTAAATCAAATCCCTTACGATTATACAGTGGAAGTGACAAATAGATTCAAGGGATTACATATGATAGACAGAGTGCCTGAAGAACTATGGACGGGGGTTCGTGACATTGTACAGGAGGCAATCATCAAGATCATTCCTGAGAAAAAGAAATGCAAAAAGGCAAAATGGTTGTCTGATGAGGCCTTACAAATAGCTGAGAAAAGAAGAGAAGCTAAAGGCAAAGGAAAAGGAAAGATATACCCATCTGAATGCAGAGTTCCAAAGAATAGCAAGGAGAGATAAGAAAGCCTTCCTCACTGATCAGTGCAAAGAAATAGAGGAAAACAATAGAATGGGAAAGACTAGAGATCTTCTCTTCAAGAAAATCAGAGATACCAAGGGAACATTTCATGCAAAGATGGGCACAATAAAGGATAGAAATGATATGAATCTAACAGAAGCAGAAGATATTAAAAAGAAGTGGCAAGAACACACAGAACTATACAAAAAAGATCTTCATGACCCAGATAACGATGACTTACATAGAGCCAGACATCCTGGAATGTGAAGTCAAGTGGGCCTTAGGAAGCATCACTATGAACAAAGCTAGTGGAGGTGATGGAATTCCAGTTGAGCTATTTCAAATACTAAAAGATGATGCTGTAAAAGTGCTGCACTCAATATGTCAGCAAATTTAGAAAACTCAGCAGTGGCCACAGGACTGGAAAACGTCAGTTTTCATTCCAATCCCAGAGAAAGGCAATGTCAAAGAATGCTCAAACTACAGCACACCTGCACTCATCTCACACGCTAGCAAAGTAATGCTCAAAATCCCCCAAGCCAGCCTTCAACAGTACGTGAACTGTGAACTGACAGTGTTCAAGCTGGATTTAGAAAAGGCAGAAGAACAAGAGATCAAATTGCCAACATCCGTTAGATCACAGAAAAAGCAAGAGAGTTCCAGAAAAACATCTGCTCTATGGACTATATCAAAGCCTTTGACTGTGTGGATCACAACAAACTGTGTAAAATTCTGAAAGAGATGGGAATACCAGACCACCTGACCTGCCTCTTGAGAAATCTGTATGCAGGTCAAGAAGCAACAGTTAGAACTGGACATGGAACAACAGACTAGTTCCAAATCGGGAAAGGAGTACATCAAGGCTGCATATTGTCACCCTGCTTATTTAACTTCTATGCAGAGTACATTGTGAGAAATGTTGGACTGGATAAAGCACAAGCTGGAATCAAGATTTCTGGGAGAAATATCAATAACTTCAGATATGCAGATAACACCACCCTTATGGCAGAAAGGGAAAAACTAAAGAGCCTCTTGAGGAAAGTGAAAGAGGAAAGTGAAGTTGGCTTAAAAAACTCAACATTCAGAAAACTAAGATCATGGCATCCGGTCTCATCACTTCATGTCAAATAGATGGGGAAACAATAGAAACAGTGAGAGACTTTATTTTCTTCGGCTCCAAAAATCACTGCAGATGGTGATTGCAGCCATGAAATTAAAAGACACTTACTCCTTGGAAGAAAAGTTATGACCAACCTAGACAGCATATTAAAAAGCAGAGACATTACTTTGCCAACAAACGTCCATCTAGTCAAAGCTATGGTTTTTCCAGTAATCATGTATAGATGTGAAAGTTGGACTATAAAGAAAGCTGAATGCTGAAGAATTGATGCTTTTCAACTGTGGTGTTGGAGAAGATTCTCAAGAGTCTCTTGCATTGCAAGGCGATCTAACCAGTCCATCCTAAAGGAAATCCATCCTGAATATTCACTGGAAGGACTGATGCTGAAGCTGAAACTCCAATATTTTGGCTACCTGATGTGAAAAACTGACTCACTGGAAAAGGCCCTGATGCTGGGAAAGACTGAAGGCAGGCAGAGAAGGGTATGACAGAGGATGAGGTGGTTGGATGGCATCACCGACTCAATGGACATGAGTTTAAGCTCTGGGAGTTGCTGATGGACAGGGAAGCCTGGCATGCAGTAGTTCATGGGGTCACGAAGAGTCAGACACGACTGAGTGACTAAACTGAACTGTTCCCCACTTACCTGAAAAATTACCACTCTGAAGAATTCTTCCATGGAGGGGAAATGAGACATAATTATGTCACCATGCCCATCATATGCACATACAGTCCTGGGTACTTTACATGATCTCATTTAATCCTGACAACAAACCTGAAAGTCTTTCCCACAACTGAGGCTGCGAGGCTAAAAAATTTGCCTAAGGTCACAGACCTATAAATGGAAAACAAAGAATTCAAATCTGGGCTCAGCTCCAAAGCCTGCCCTCTTTCCTCCCCATGCACTGCTTCAGAGGTACTGTGAACCTTCTTCCCTCCAACCATTTTTTCATCATTGCCTCAGTCCACACATTTCTGGGGTGCTGTCCAACAAACACACAGGATTTTTAAAGACTCAATCACTAGCTTCTGCCCTTAAAAAAAGAAGGAACTTCTTAACCACAGAATGATTAAAAGTATCAGATTATCCATCTTAGATCAATCAGAATCTCACCTCACTATATAAAACCAGAAGGGAAAGAAATTTATATTTACACCTTGGGACTTTTTTTTTAAGAGAAACATTGTTTTTCAAGGTAAAGCTTAGCACACTCCAGTGTCGGGCATGACCTGAAGTTGAAGCAGGAGGGGTGGGTAGGTGACCTCCATGGAGCTTCATGTAGTGAAGAGGATGAGTAAGATGAGCATCAAACAGAAGAGTAAAAGCCAGGAGACTGAAAAAACACAGGCCACCAGGGCACTAGGCATTCCTCCTGCTCTGATCCACTCTTCAACCACAGGTCCCATCAGGCCTTTGTCTGCCTCCTTCCTGAGTAGGCCAGAGATCTCAACTGAACAGCGTTCCCACACCAGTGTCCCACCCCAGGTGGCCAGGCAGGAGTACTAGACCAGTGTTTTCTCCTGGGATATTGACACAGCAGCCAAGTTTATTGGCGGTGGGGCTGCTACAGTTGGTGTGGCTGGCTCAGGGGCTGGCACTGGAGCACTGTTTGGCAGCTTGATCACTGGCTATGCCAGGAACCTGTCTCTGAAGCAGCAGCTCTTCTCCTAGGCTATTTTGGGCTTTGCTCTGTCTGAGGCTGTGGAGCTCTTCTGTTTGATGGTTGCCTTTCTCATCATCTTTGCCATGTGAAGCTCCATAGAGGTCACCTACCCATCCCTGCTGCTTCAACTCCAGGCCATCCCTGGTGCTGGAGTGTGCTAAGCTTTACCATTAAACACAATGTTTCTCTAAAACAACAAACAAACAAACAAACAAAACACACACCAACTGAACTCCTGAGAATAAAAACAAAGAAAATACATCTGTAGCAAACTTACAAGCCTCATGTATGAGTACTTCAACTGCCACTTCCATAGACAGTGGTTCATATCAACAGTGCTTCTCATTCTATCTGCCCTATCTTGAGTTAAATGCAAACTTAGTATAACTAAAAAAACCAGTACTTTTGACTAGTATGAGATACACCATTCATTTTCCTTAGCCACTAAATCAACTATGTGCATGCTGGTTTCTCATAAACTCTTGAAAAACTCACTTCCATGTGAAAATGGCTCTAATAAAAACTTAGTATACATTAATAATAAATGTTTGCTTTCTGGACCCAATAACCAGGTGTAATAAATAGACCTTTAGAGTATTTGGAGGTGAGGTCTTCTGCTAAAACCAAGATGGCCTGGAGATGTCTGCACCTAATGGCAAGGTCACCCTACCTTGTTTTGACTTGACCTACCTTGTTTTTCTTGCCTCGGGGTTCACTTAGAGCCAGTTCATCTTGAAGTAGCTCGACCCTTTTGGCAAGTTGCAGATTTCGGAATGTCAAACTGTCCATTTCCTGCTGCAGTTTCCTCAGTGATTGATCCTTCATTTTCAGTTGTTCCTACATCAAAGTGAAAACAGACCATTCCTTGTAATTTAGTCTTAACATTTAAAAATGATGAAAAAAAATTTTTTTTGTTTCGCCAAAATATAATCAAAACCTCTTTCTTTAAGGAATTAAAGTTATATGTTTATCATTCCAGTTCCTATGTTTTTTTAGCTCTGTTTGGTGACAAAATCATTTTCTGGTCCAACAAAGCAAATTTAAAAATAAAGCTGAAGAGTATACTACTGAAGTAACATTTATCAACTTAAATATCCACAACAACGTGTTTTTATATAATGTTGTTATTCATGTGTTTGGTGGTGAGGAGTCACAAAGTCTGAGGCTACAATTTTATAAATTTGAAATTTTAAAGAGAGCCTCAGACTCACTGATGATGCCCTTCAGTCCAAGAATGGAAGAAATATATTTGTATTCACTTTTTCCTATAAATCCTCCTTGAATTTAAGTCAGTCAAAATGAAGTTTTTTCAATACTCTTAACTTTAAATTATTCTGATTTGTCAAAGATAAAAATCAATATTATCCTAACAAAGACTATTTTCCAGATATCTTAACAAAGAATATTTTCAGTTCACTTTAAAGTGAAAATAGGAACAAAATCTAAAATCTAAGCAACACGTCTTCTACTGACCGTGCTGTACTGTTTATACCACAACAGGGTAAGAAAATGGGAAACAAGAGAAATATTTAGTTTCACTCTATTTTTAAAACTACTATTATTCTAACCATATTTTCCTTACAACATTCTGGTAACTTTGTGTTCACTAGTAATCAAACACAAATGGCCATATACTACCATAAATTGAAAGATCTGTATGTTTACTTTACTTTCATTGAAAAACCACTATAAAGCTAAGAAGAGGTCAAGTTTTAATGAACAGGGGATTTTTTTAATTGGAGGATAATTGTTTTACAATGTTGTGGTGGTCTCTGTCGTACATTAACTGAATCAGTCATAATTGCGTATATATCCCATCCCTCTTAAGCCTCCCTCTCCCACTCCATTCCACCCCTCTTGGTTGTCACAGAGTGCCAGGCTGGGCTCCTTGTGTTATATAGCAGCTTCCTGCTACTTACCTATTCTACACATGAGAGTGTATATATATGTCAATGCTACTTTCCCAGTTTTGAATAGTGGATTTTGAAGCAGCAATCTAAAAACCAGAGGCTGGTTCTGCAATCTGCTGACATTATTTGCATGTTGAGGGCATAGCTAGAGGGACAGAATATGTTTCCATTAAAGAGAAAAAAAAATTCCTTTTCTGTTGTTTGGTTAGTAAGTCCTTAATGTTTACTTGAAGTTCAATGGTAAACTTAGGCCCAGCCCATGTCCAAATTATTATATATTTCAACTTAAGGAAATTCAAATCAATAAATGCTCACTGTATCTAACAACTCATTGAAGAGACAAACCTAATATAATCAAAATGCCTACTGCAATGAACAGTTCAATTAGAAGTAATCTCTTTACATCCTTATAATTAATTAATCACTAGGTGACTAATATTCCAACCCCATTAACCAATCATTGATTTCAGAAGACATCCATCCCAATCTCTATATATCCTAGTTCCTGCAATGACAATGATGACAGTGGCATGTGCCCTCCCAGGGCTGTTGTGAAATCTGAGAAAATGGGTATAAGGTGCTGAGAGCAATGCCTGCCTGACACACAGCGAGTACTCAGTGAATAGGGCCTGCTGTCACCATCACCGCCACTGTCAGAGTTAATCAAACACAAGCAGCCACAGGAGGGCGTGAAACACCAGTGTGGGCAACTAAGATGAGTTAGGAAATACTTTCCCCAGGGATAGGTTTTAAACATCATAAGGAGATAGATAATGATCAATTTCTTCAGTGATTTAGACAAAATAATAACTTAGCTAACAAATCCTGACTATAAAGCTTAATTTTAATCATCTCAGCGTAAGTGCAGAGAACTTAGGGTAAGGTGCTCTGAACCATCTCAGCCCCAAGTCTGTGGAACAGCACCCAAGGAGGAAGCGCCCTTCAAGAGACAGGTTTCTCTAGAGAAGGGTCCAACACTAGCCAAGTTAAAGGACGCATCTCACGATCTTGGTGATCTGACTGGAAATATGCAGGAGATGTGTCACTGGTTGCAGGCTACTCCAGAAAGACATAAAAGTAAAGGGACTCCTAAGCCCTTTTCTCTGAAGAGGGAGCAAGGGAGGCAGCGCAAGAATGAGGTAGGCAATGTATTTTACTGAAACTTGGCCAAGAAGGAATCCATATCCTAGAATCAATTTATCCAATTAAGAATATCACTAAGCAATATCTGGGCTTCCCTGGTGGCTCAGATGGTAAAGAATTTGCCTGTAACGTGGGAGACCTAGGTTCAATCCCTGGGTCGGAAAGATTCCCCTGGAGAAGGGACTTGCAACCCACTCCAGTATTCTTGCCTGAAGAATCCCATGGACAGAGGAGCATGGCAGGCTATAGTCCCTGGGATCACAAAGAGTTGGCCATGACTGAACAACTAACAGTTTCAAGCAGTATTTATTACATGCAAATGAGGTAGAAACAAATTCTTCATCTCTCATCATATTTCTCCTCTCAGTTAAAGGTGCTGATGGATCACTCAAACAATCATCATTAACACAGGTTATTACTATGAAACAGCTCAACCCAAAGCAAGATTAATGCACTAAATGATTCACACTTTCAGACCCATTTATCAGGGGACAATCTGCTGAATGATAGGGATATAAACATGAATATGACCCAGTCCTTGCAGAGTGCTATCAGATGAAATCAGATAAGAAGCCCCATTAGTCCTGATGAATTTAGCTATGAAAAAAGCTGGATATGAGAGAAATGCGTTAGATACAGTCCAATAAGACATTTTTGTAATCTCCAGCTAAGAAGTCAAAGCACATCACATTCATACCTAAATAAGAAAGTTAAACACAAAAAAATTCCACTACCCTCCCTTATCCCTAGTGAATCAGTGTCAGAGTTGGGAATTTAACCCACAAAATGGGCTGAATTCCCTGCTGTAAGCTTCACCAAACACTAACCTAACTCTCACAACACAAACACTCAGTAGCCTACCTTCAAAGCAGCAGAATTCGCTTGTTCATCCACGACACCTTTCTTCAAGACCTGATTCTGAGCCCGAAGCTGAAAACAGAGGAAATAATAATTAATTTTTAATATAAAGCTACCACTTATAGCAAGGAAATCACCATCACTTTATAGGAATCTGTACACTGAGTAACTATCAGCTCACATACAAATGAGCCCTCAAGAGGAAAGCAGAGATCACCAGTCTGCCATTCTACAAATAAGGACATAGAGGCTGAGCTGCCCAATGACCTAAAACAATGCACAATTAAGACTAAAATCCAGGTCTCTCGACTTCCCATATACATGGTTCTTTCCATGAAACCAATCACCTCCCTAAATAAAAACTAATAAACATACAATAGTGTACTAAGTATGCCATTTTCCTTGTAACTTTGACATACCACTCACCTGTAAATACATACAACTGGACTAAGTATGGAATGAGAATTCTACAGACAACCAAAGTATAGGGCATCAACACACCCAGCAGGATACTGTGCCTAATATTAGCCATGCAACTATCACTCACTTCAGCCTCAGGAATGGAGGGCTTACAATCAGGCATCAGCGGAAGCAGTGTACAAAAGCAACTGAGAAGCAAGTTCAATTCAGAAATTAATAACAATAGCAGCTAGCATTTGAATGCTCATTACATACCAGGCACTGTCCTAAATACTTTACATATACTACCTCATCAATCCTCACAATCTGATGAAATAGGTGCTATAATTACCACCACTTCACAAATGAGCAAACTAAGGTACAGAGAAGTTAAGTGGCAATGCTGAGAATCAGACACCAGTAGTTCTGACTCCAGGCGTAATGCCATTTAGACAATACTGGCTATTGTTTTATAAAGCTAAATATAAATGAGAACAGTAGTAGGCTGGTGAGATGGAAGCCGTTTTGGGGAAGGTAGGACTTGGGTTTCTGTTGCAGTTAACTTTTCTAAGTTGGGGTCGACCTTTATATCTTAAAATATACAAAGCAAAATCATACAGCTTGATGAATTGTTATTCGTGGTTACATCTGTATCACCATCACCAGCAGGGTTTTAAAAGGTAAATCTTCTGTAGCAATCCCCTTCTGTAATTATCAACAAGCACAACTCAGAGCACGTGAGTACAAACACACCAGCACAGCGCAGCTGACACCAAACGGTTACACACAAACAGCCTGAGGACTCGGCACGAAGACCACAAAAGATCAGGTTCTTCTCTGAGAAACTAAATGAATGAGATGATTTCATCTATGAGCTTTAAAACAAAAAAAAAAATCTATTTCTAATTCTGTGCAGTGCACATCTGTGTCTTAAAAACAGAAATGACCCTTTTCTGTGCCAAAAGAATAGGAATATTTGAATGCTAAACTTTAAACTGAGCATTTGACACTCAAGAGAAAACTGAGCTAAGATTCTAAGAAAAACAGGATCACTACAGGATCTTCAGTTTGAGCAAGACAGGCTAAAAAGATGAGCTGCTTCTATTTTTAGAAAGTTAGTGATCAGGGTTCACTACCACAAAAGAAGATCCAAATTTTGCTCTGCCACTTCCTAGACAATATAAACTAGAGATACTCACTTAATCTTTCTGAGTCTCAGTTATATGGTCTACAAAGTGGGGCAATACATCTACCCTATCTTCATTCTTGAGGTTGTGAGAATCAGATAAGAAATCTATGTCAAAGCATTTTCTAAACGATAATGTGCTCCACAAACAGTAACAGAGCTCTTATTAAGAGAGTAGAATCAAAGGAACAACAGATACACTTCTAGTTTGCCATATAACCAGGAGCTAACTGTGGTTCAGATCATCAGATTCTGAAAGAAGATGCTGTTAAAGTGGTGCACTCAATATGCCAGTGCATTTGGGAAACTCAGCAGTGGCCACAGGACAGGAAAAGGTCTGTTTTCCTTCCAATCCCAAAGAAAGGCAATGCCAAAGAATGTTCAAGTGAAGTCGCTCAGTCGTGTCCGACTCTGCGACCATGGACTGTAGCCCACCAGGCTCCTCCATCCATGGAATTTTCCAGGCTAGAGTACTGGAGTGGGTTGCCGTTTCCTTCTCCAGAGGATCTTCCCAACCCAAGGATTGAATCCAGGTCTCCCAAATGGCAGGCAGACGCTTTACCATCTGAGCTAGCAGGTAAGCCCTAAGAATGTTCAAACTACTGCACAATTGTGTTCATTTTATATGCTAGCCAGGTAATGCACAAAATCCTTCAAGCTAGGCTTCAATAATACGTGAACCAATAACTTCCAGATGTACAAAATGGATTTAGACAACACAGAGGAACCAGAGATCAAATTGCCAACAACTGTTGCATCATAGAAAAAGCAAGAGAATTTCAAAAAAAATCTACTTCTGCTTCATTGACTATGCTAAAACCTTTGATTGTGTGGATCACAACGAACTGTGGAAAATTCTTAAAGAGATGAAAATAACAGACCACATTACCTGCCTCCTGAGAAACCTGCATTGCAGGTCAAGAAGCAACAGTTAGAACCGGACATGGAACAACAGACTGGTTCAAAATTGGGAAAGGAGTAAGTCAAGGCTGTATATTGTCACCCTGCTTCTTTAACTTATATGCAGAGTACATCATCATAGGGCTTCCCTTGTAGATCAGTCAGTAAAGAATCTGCCTGCAATGCAGGAGACCCAGGTTCAATTCCTGGGTCAAGAAGATTCCCCTGGAGAAGGAACTGGCAACCTACTCCAGTATTCTTGCCTGGAGAATCCCCATGGGCAGAGGAGCCTGGCAGGCTACAGTCCATGGGGTTGCAAGAGTTGTACAAGACTTAGTGATTAAACCTCCACATCATGCAAAATGCTGGGCTGGATGAAGTCCAAGCTGCAATCAAGATTGCCAGAAATATCAATAACCTCAGATATGCAGATGATACTGCCCTAATGGCAGAAAGCAAAAAGGAACTAAAGAGCCTCTTGATAAAGGTGAGAGGAGAGTGAAAACACTGGCTTAAAACTCAACATTCAAAGAACTAAGATTATGACATCCAGTTCCATCACTTCAAGGCAAATAGATGGGGAAAAAGTGGAAACAGTAACAGACTTCATTTTCTTGGGTTCCAAAATCACTGTGGACAGTAACTCCAGTCATGAAATTAAAAGACGCTTGCTCCTTAGAAGAGAAGCTATGACAAACCTAGACAGTGTACTAAAAAGCAGAGACATCACTTTACCTACAAAAGTCCATATAGTCATAGCTATGGTTTTTCCATTAGTCATGTATGGATGTGAGAGTTGGACCATAAAGAAGGCTGAGTGCTGAAGAATTGATGCTTTCGAACTGTGGTGCTGGAGAAGAATTTTGAGAGTCCCTTGGACAAAAAAGAGATCAAACCAGTCAATCCTAAAGGAAATCAACCCTGCATATTCATTGGAAGGATTGATGCTGAAGCTGAAGCTATAATATTTTGGCCACCTGATGCGAAGAGCCAACTCACTGGAAAAGACTCTGATGCTGGGAAAGACTGAAGGCAGGAGGAGAAGGGGGTGACAGAGAATGAGACGGTTGGCTGACATCATCAACTCAATGGACAAAGGTTTGAGCAAATTCTGGGAGATAGTGAAGGAGAGGGAAGTATGGCGTGCTGCAGTCCATGGGGTCACAAAGAATCGGACATGACTGAGTGACTGAACAAAACAAAGGGACTATGCTAATGATATAAGGAGAGAAAGAAGTAAAAGAAATGGTCCCTGCTTTCAAAAAGCTTATAATTTAAAGGGAAGAAAAAAGATAATTAATAATATTAGCACTTCCTGCTTAAAAAAATAATGTTCTAGAAAAAAAATTTTTCTAGAACAGGGGTTATCAAACTAAGGTCCCTCGGCCAAACTGGACAGCTACTTAAAGTTTTGCAGGAACACAGCCAAACTCATTACTGATGAATTATCTATGATTGCTTTTGAGTTACAGTAACAGAGATGAGTAGATGCAATGGAAACCATATGGCCTCAAGCCTAAAATGTTTTCCATTAATATTAGGTTCTCTACACTCTGCTCTAGAAGTTCAGAAGCGAGACTATACCATCACTTTAGTACTGACTTCCATCACATAGTATATTACCTTTTAAGTAATATCAATATGATGCTACCTAGGTAACATAATTCAATAAATATTTTCAAACTCATATAGCCAAAGGACAGCAGTACTACTTGAGGGTTAGGTTTTATTTCGTACCCCTGTAGTTGGTGATGGACAGGGAGGTCTGGCGTGCTGCGACTCATGGGGTCACAAAGAATCGGACACAACTGAGCGACTGAACTGAACTGAACTGTTCTAACTTTGATTTATGATCATCTTCTTTGTGCGGTCTTTAGCACCTCTTACTGACTGACTCAAAGACTAGGGATGAAGTTTGAAATCTGCTGAACTGATAATTTTCTGTAGGACCAGAATTGCATTCATTTTTAAAACAAGCGAGCAAACAGGAAAACCTCACCTGTAATTTCTAAGGCACACTTAGAAGCTACTTAAAGCAAACTGAACAGCCTACTTTGTCAAAAAAAAGCAAAATTAAATTTTTCAAATTACTGCTGTTTGGAAGTTAATCTCATTATAAAGAAAAATGATTTTGATTTTCCTTTGGAAAATACTGTTGGCTGAATTGATAACAATTCAAACACAGTGTTTCAATGGTACTACTCAACAGAAAAATGCAGCTTTTAGAAATATTTATCTAAAATCCCTTTCTATTATTTGGTAGGTAGAAAAGGATGAGCTTGGCCAACTCCATTGCCTTGTTAATTACACTTTGCATTTGGCATCTTCCTGCATTTCAGCCACTGCCACATCTCTGCATTACTGACCAGCATCTTGTCAAATGCAGATACTGCTGTGACCAGCCTGGTCTTTCAGAATCTTATCTTTCTCCTCACCAGCATTCACCACAGTGGGAAGGCAAATGCAGTATTTGTCTCAGAAACAGTTACAGATGGTCACTAATGCCTCTAGGAGACGAGTGTGAAGACTCCAGTGGACGTGGACTTAACTGAGAAACAATTGCCCTGAAGTCTCCATTAGGGCAGGGAAATTCTCCAGGAGATGATATAGCCTATTTCCAGCAGCTGCGCCATCCACTACTGTTCCATTCAGTAGAGAAATGGTCCTCTGAATCCCAACTCAGAAACCCTCTTAGTCTTTTCAAACTCATTTTTCATGGTCTTGTGATCTTCTGACTAGCTTGACCTTGACTCAAAAACACAGCCTTTTCTCATGTTGACCAACCAAACCCCAACTGTTCTTCTAGAGCCTATCTCCTACTCTGATACTACTTCCATAAATTTTTCCCAACTATTCTCTATAGTGCCCCTATGGTCCACAGAGACCATGCCCTCAGTTTCCTGGGCACTTACTAGTAACAAGACATCACTTACAGAAGTATTGTCTTAA
This sequence comes from Giraffa tippelskirchi, assembly GCF_054371585.1. Lineage (NCBI taxonomy): Eukaryota > Metazoa > Chordata > Mammalia > Artiodactyla > Giraffidae > Giraffa > Giraffa tippelskirchi. The sequence continues at coordinate 71,646,289 of NC_137278.1, forward strand.
TTTTAATCGTTAAAGTAGTACATTTTACATTCACTAATTTATGTATGATCTCTATACTCGTGTCCCATCTGCCAATTAAACTACCCTTCACAGTAGAGACTACAGTATAACCCCTTGTATCTCCTGCCTACAATGAAAGAGCAATGCTATGGGCAGAGATCAATGCTTGATAAATGTTTAGTTAATTATCTCATAAAATGCTGTAAATCAGGGGTCCCCAACCCCCAGGCCACCTTCCACTACTGATAAGTGGCCTGTTAGGAACCAGGCCACACAGCAGGGGGTGAGCTGCACACAAGGGGGTGAAGTTGTGGCTATATTTACAGCTGTTGCCCACTGCCCTCCCAACACCCCCGAATGGGACCGTCTAGTTGTAAGAAAACAAGTTTAGGGCTCCCACTGATTCTGCATTATGGTGAGCTACATAATTACTTCATTACACATCACAATGTAATAATAATAGAAATAAAGTACTCAATAAATGTAATATGCTTGAATCTTTCTGAAACCACCCCTCCCCTCTGCCAGTCTGTGGAAAACCTGTCTTCCACAAAATCGATCCCTGGTACCAAAAAGGTTGGGGACCACTGATGTAACTAAAAGGTGTCTATATGTAATCCTTTGTAGGGACTTTCCTCGTGGCTCAGTAGTCAAGAATCCACCCACCAGTGCAGGAGACACAGGCTCAATCCCTGGTCGAGGAACTAAGATCCCACATGCCGCGGGTGCAACTAAGCCTTGGGTGCTGCAACTAGAGAGAAGCCCGCATGCTGCAACTAAGACCCAACACAGCCAAAAATAAACAATAAATGTAATGCATTCTACAACTACAAGAGACCGTCATTATTTCAACAGTCCCTCTTTAAAGCCCTTCTCCAAATGATTTGAACCTCATGGTCCTACTGGACACCAAGCACCTTCAAAAGTCCTGAGCCTAACTCTCTGACAACCAGTGCCCAGACTGCTCTGTGTGACTCTGGTTCTGGAACAGCCCGGCTTCAGTCAGACTTACCACAAAGCTGCTTCTCCGGGGACACAAAGAGTGGGGTGAGCCACCTATGATCTCTCCCATGCCACTCTGCTAATGTGTGGTAGAATAACTGGTCCAAGATTAGAGATTTACTACCTTCTATCACAAACTACTGGAAGAGTTTGTGGGGAAAGAGAGGTGAATAGCCTATATGCTGTTTCTCGCCTAATCCTCAACAAGACTGTGTTATAATTCACTCTTACATAACTGCTTCCATACAATGGGCCTTCTGACGTTTATACATGTTTTCGTGCGGGCTCAGTCCAAGTCTTTGCAACCCCATGGACTGTAGCCTGCCAGGCCTCTCTGTCCGTGGAATCTTTCAGGCAAGAATACCGGAGTGGGTTGCCATTTCCTCCTCCAGGGGATCTTCCTGACCCAGGGATCAAACCTGCATCTCCTGCATTGGCAGGCAGGTTCTTTATCACAGTGCCATCTGGGAAGCCCTTATACATGTTTTACAACCCTATAAAACAAATCTTTAGACATCTAGCTTTTCTCTATTACAAAATAATGTATGCAGCAGACAACCTGAAGCCCATTCCTAAGCCTCACCAAAAACCCTGATTTCAGAATACTTAAGTCACCAGCAGACCACAGTTTCAGTGTCTCTAGCCTGGATGAGTCTTTAAAAAACTCCCAGCTGTAACATTTTAGGTATTCTACAGCTATGGGAATACCACTCAGTCTTTCTCTCTGCCTACTAACTTGCTCCTCACCCTGGAAAAGCATAAAGTAGCTGTAGGCTACATACTGTGTACTAAAGGCTGAGATCCTTTTGTCACTGAGTTGGGAAGAAAATCTTCTTTCAGACCTGCCTTGAAACAAAACTCTTTCTCTTGTCCCTTCTCTCGTGTAGGGAAATTCAGTAGGACAAAACCCCCACCCCAACTCTGCAGTCTGCCTCACCAGTGACTGCTTGGCAATTCAGCTGAATTAAAAGAGTAGGACACCCCTTGACTTTCTAAGGCCTTGCTATGCAAAGTGTGGTCTAGGGACAGCTGTAGCAGGATCACCTGGGAGCAGAATCTAGGCCCCACCCCAGACCTACTGAACCAGAATCTGCAGTTTAACAAGGTGCTTCCCTGATGGCTCAGATGGTAAAGAATGTGCCTGCAATGCAACAGACCCAGGTTCAATCCCTGGGTCAGAAAGATCCCCTGGAGAAGGGCATGGCAACCCACACCAGTATTCTTACCTGGAGAATTTCACAGACAGAGGAGCCTAGCGAGCTATAGTCCATGGGGTCGCAAAGAATCAGACATGACTGAGTGACTACCACTTTCACCTCTCAGGTGAGTCACATGGATATTTACGTTTGCGATGCACTGATCTAGGGGCTAACCTAGCACAGTTCAGCAGGGTGGTCAACAGCCACATGTTCCTATTAAAACTTAAATGACTGAGACTTCCCTGGTGATCCAGTGGCTGGAAATCCGCCTTCCAGTGCAAGGGACATGGGTTCAATTCCTGGTTGGGGAACTGAGATCCCCCAAGCCACAATTAGAGAAAAGCCTATGATGTGCAAAGAGGAGCCTGCATGCTGCAACTAAGATCTGATACAACCAAAAATAAAATAGAAAATAAATTTAAATGACTTAAATAAAATCCAAAATTCAGTTCCTCAGCTGAGCTAGCCATGTCTCAAGTACTCAATAGCCCCACGTGCTATTGGATGCCCTACCAGACAGCAAACATGCAGAACATTTTCCTTCTCCTGGAAAGCTCCAGTGCACAGCCCTGAACACAGTCTGTTTTTCAATCCACCTTTAGTAGTGAACCCAACACATTAGGGTAGAAAAAAGCTGATACTCTGTTTTCCTTTAGTCCAGCTCCTGAGTCTTTACTTCTTTTATAAGAGGAAGCAATCAACCAGGTTCAGCCAAGCCCTGCTCTCTGGTAAGCAAAACTGATCCTTTCCTAAAAGGAGCAGCTCAAAGAGTTATCAATCTAAAAAGTTTCCAAAGGCAATCTCCTTCATAACTACAAGAAACATCAATTGCAAAGTAAACTGTTCGAGAAATGGGATCCAGCTTTCCCACTGGTTTTTATAAATTTGAAAAGAGCTTTAAAAAGATTACCTTTATCTGAGCAAAAGCTACTATACTGACACCATTTCTTGGTGGTTCTCAAACTCTGGTGTGCACGCAAATCACTGGAGAGGTTTGTTACAACACAGATTCCCAGGTCTGACCACCAGTTTCAGATTCAGTAAATCCAGGGTAGACACAACCCATTCACAACACCGATGCTGCTGATCCCGGGGCTACATTTTAAACCACTGACCCAGAGTAACACAAACAATGGAAAGATGGTTAGACTTGACACTTGCTTCCACACGGACACTGTGCCAGGCAAGAGTGCAGAAGGCTGTGCAGAGAAGGCAGACTGAAATCAAATGGGTCAGGACTGTGTGCCCTTAGCCTCTTTTCCAGAAAGAGATGTACCAGAGCATCCACACAGAATAGGCCGTGGACAAAACACCAAGTAAGAAATGGTCTCTGATTCTTAAGTCAACAGTGTAGTCAAAATGAGGCCCTGATTAACTGTCCCTCACATCTCAAAGAGGCAGCCTCCATCTATTACCTACTAACTTCATAAATCTCTGAAAACCAGCTTCTAACCCCTTCCCCACCCCCAAACTGTTAAACCAGAAATTTTAAAAGCCTCCAATGATTGCCTAATTGCCCAAACCACTAACGTCTTAATCGTCACTTTAACTGGCCTAACATTTTATTATGTTTTAGCAACCTGTCTGCCTCAGAAATTTTCATCTGCTTCGGCCTCCATGGTTCATCTTTTATCTAATGAAACTCTCAGTCTCTTTAATGGAAGGTCCTCAGACTGTTTTTGCTCTTTCTCAGGGGGAAAAAAGATTATGACAGAAATTATAAAGGGAGAAATGGGCCCGTTCCTGGCACACAGGCTGAGATCTGCATTAAATAAGAATGAGAAGATTCTGCAAGTGTCATTGGCTGAGGGATCATGCTTGCTGCTCTCTTGATATTTAGGCCTCCTTCTATAGCTTAACAGGACATCATTTTTCTTTGTATCCTAAACAAGTAAAAAGGGAGACATAACTTAAATTCAACATCAGCCCACAAAGTCTGCACCAGGGAAGCTAACAAAAAGGTAGAATACCCCTTCCATAGGCACAGGGCTGAAGGTAGCATGTAGACTGCATGCTCAGTCACTCACTTGAGTCTGACTCTGGCAACCCCCTGCAGCTCACCAGGCTCCTCTGTCCATGGGATCCTCCAGGAAAGAATACTGGAGTGGGTAGCCATTCCCTTCTCCAGGGGATCTTCCTGATGCAGGGATCAAACTGGGTCTCCTGCATTGCAGGTGGATTCTTTACCACTAAGTTAGTAGGCTTAGTCGGTAGCACAAATCTTATCTAGAAATTGCTTGGCACTAGAACCAACAGGGAACAAAAAGCACATGAAATCTTTTGACCAATCCCTGTTCTCACATTCTGAAATTCCCATCATGTTGCAGTTAAAAGAATGAAAAATGGTCCAGGCCAATAGGGAGATAACTTCAAGTCTGGCAGACCCCCTACAGTACCCTTAGCATCTCCTATCGTCACAGCCTTCCCACAGGTGTTCCCCAAAGAATCTACCTAAAGTGATTAACTTTCAAAGTTCAACTATCATCTTTAGGGGAATTATTTTAAAAGTTCTGGCCTTTGTCCTGACTTTTAGCCAGTCTGTCTCCACTAGAAATTTTCGACAATGACCCCAACGTTACTTCAACCTACTATGTGAATCAGATGGTCTCAGCATGCCTTCCAACCATAATACTATGACTACATCTAACCTTCACTCCAAACTGGCACGCCTTCTGACCCACCTTCCTCTGCCAGTTGGCAGCAGTGTTCCGTCAGAGCAGTCCATGGGTTAATTTCAGGGTCAACTCTCAGTCTTCCCTCACTCATCACGTCCCACAGAATGAATGAGACACAAGGATGAGTGCCCTGACGCTTCCATATCCTTCCTAAGTCTGCTGCTACATGCAAAGCAGGCACTCAAAAAACAGATAAGCTAAACCATATCTGTCGACCGTAATTCCTAAATTTAAGCCCTTTCCATCTTCACAGTCGCAAATTTTATTTAATCCTACATAACTCTCTCTGATACTATTCAAAGAACCTGTAGTCTGGCCTCCTTTTCACCAGTCTTTCCCCATTTCAGTCTATCTTCCACACAGCTACCAGTTATCTTTCTAAAAGCAATGTCACGCTCCCATTTGAAAACCTTTAGCGTCTATCCCATTTATTCAAAGTTCAAACTTCTTACTTGACATCCACAACTCTTCATGATTGGGTCCAAATCATGCCTCCAACCATACTTCACCACTCTCTGTCATGTATCTGACCATGTCTTCATGTCAGCAGAGACAGTCTCCTTTGCCTGCAAATCATGCCTCCAACCATACTTCACCACTCTCTGTCATGTATCTGACCATGTCTTCATGTCAGCAGAGACTGTCTCCTTTGCCTGGAATACTACCATCCATCCTTTCCTCCCTATCCGCTACTCCCTAATCTGAGTAACTTCTACTCTTACCTGCCATTTCTTCTGTGCTCCCACTGATCTAACACTTGTTGTCTTGTATTAATTTTATGTACAACATTTGAATATTCTATTAAAGGGTTCTCCTTAAGGTGGAACTCTGCCTCACTCAGTGGGGTCTGGCAGACTGTTCACAGGTGGCACATAACTGTCTGCTGAACAAAAGAGCTTACATAGCCAAAAGAATAAAATCTTTTCAAAGTTTTTACTACGTTTGGGAGGCTGTTATTTCAGCAGTGCGATCACTGCTCAAAATATTCCTGGAACTTTCTTCTTCCATTTGGAATTGCCTTCTGAGCTTGTCTACTCTCCGGAAAAGAAAATCAATTCCCTTATTTTATACTCATGAAACATTTTCACCCCAAAATAGGAGAGCCAAGTGTGCGGACTGCCATCCTCTACCCACCACACTTCATCACATGGATTTGTTCCAAATAATTTCTGGCCCTTTCAAATAAACAAACAAAAACTGCCTTCAAAGGATAAAAACTTGCCATCACTAACATCTTGCCAGAGGCTCTTAAAGACAAATTCAAATGGAAATGCAGAAGTTTTGCCAATGGCCGTGCTTAGTCGCTCAGTCTGTCCGACTCTTTGCGACCCCTTGGACTGTAGTCCGCCAGGCTCCTCTGTCCATGGGGATTCTCCAGGGAACAATAATGGAGTGGGTTGCCATGCCCTCTTCCAGGGGGTCTTCCCAACCCAGGCCTCCTACATTGCATGCAGATTCTTCATCTTCTGAGCCACTGGGGAAGCCATTGCCAATAGCAGCACCACTGGATTATTAGTATCTCAAAAGGCTTCGATGTGATTGTGAAGACTCAAGTGTGTATGTTCAGGCACAGGTTTTATTGTTCACAAAACAATGCATTTCACCTTGCTGCATATGCGTTATATGAAATTTTTTAAAGTGTGTCTTGGTTTCTCCAAAGTAAAAAGGAGTCTAAGCTTCCCCATGCTCCTTTGAATGCCATGATCATTGAAAACCAAGTTTAATGACTACTGAATCTATTTCCAAAGATGCAAGATACTGCTTTTAGAACTTCATTAGAATATTCTTGAGGCAGAACCACACTACACAGAAAAGCAGCACCGCCCTTTTCCAAGAAAAGGGTCCCATCATTTAAAAGACTGATGCCATAAATATGACAAAGGGAGAGGTCACTATTTTGCTTAATTCAACATGTCCTGAGCATCTTCTGGGTGCTCTGCCCCACTCCAGGTGACCCAAGAAAAAGAAAGAAAAGGACACAGCCCTAGCACTCCAGCTTTCAAAATCATTTTCAGACAACGTCTTTCCAAAGCACTGAATCCATTCGTAACCACCTATCTCTGGTTAATTAGTTTACACGCATGACTCTATTCACACTTCATATTTAATTGCGGGGGGTTGGAGGGAGGCAGATAAATCTCTTTATCCTCACATCATCCCTGTGGGAAAGGAGAAAGCTTGATCCTTCCCATCGCCAGGCTGGGAAAATTGAGGAAGCAGCAGGAAAGCTATGGTCCTCACTTTTCCCTGCCCCTCCCGACCAGCACCAGAGGCGGAAGCCAGGATTTCTAACATCCCTGTCCAAGCCCGCTAGTTCAGTGAGAAGGAAGAATCCAACTCCTGCTCCTTCCCGCAGAAACGCACACCGACCAGACACCGCCCGGCCCCATCTCCTGGGAACTGCAGGTGGAAGCGAGGTAATGGTGGATACAGAAGGCGGAGGATTCAGGAGGGGCGCGCTCGCGTGCCCCCTCCGCCGTCTCCCTCTGTCCCGACAAGTCGCTGCCAAGGCAACCCGAGGCCGCAGGACCGGGGAACCCCTACTCCCCGCATACGACGGGTACCTTCGAGTACTCCTGAGCCAGCTTCTGGTACTTCCCCTGCAACTCTGCCGAGGCCATGGCCTCCCCCGCCCTGTCCAGGCCAGACTGCCCAGGCCACTCAGCCCCACCCCCCGCCCCCAACCCCAGACACGGGCCGGGTATGGCTCCACCAGCTCCTGCCCGCTCTGCCACCGCCGCCGCGCCTCCTCCTCCACTTCCGGGTTCGCCGGGTGAGAGGAAGGAGGAGTGGGGCCAGGGGTGGAGCGACCACCGGGGGCGGGGCGACGTCTGACATCACCGCCCCACCCTCCCGCGCCGGAGCACGTACGCGCGCAGAATCCCTGTCGCTCCTGGGCTCTGCCTCTGGGACCGGGGGCGCCATCTTGACGCATGGTCCAAGATGGCGACCCAGAACAGGGAAGGAGAGCGTTAAAAGGGGAAGAGAATGATAAGAGCCCACAGAATGGGCGGGGGACGGCCGAGGGGGGCGGTGGTGCGAAGAATCGAGGACCGGAAGAAGAAACATTCTAAGCGCATCAAGAATTCTGGTCGAACACACCGTCCTCCCACCACTGGTTCCCATGGCAACCGTGGTTTGATGGTTACATCTTTCAGAAGGTGCTCGGAGAGAAAGACCTCTGTATTCCGCTACCTGCTATCCGGGTATGGTAGCACCGGACATGGCCTGCATTGTAAACTCTCCCCCAGTTTTATTACGCGCGCAGCTGTCACCCTGTTCTGCTCCAGACAAACCTTCTTTGTCTTATATTTTGACGCTGGGATGTCTTTGTGTCCATTCTCTACCCATTCCACCCGCCCAGCCGTGCCTCCATACTGGCACTGCATCAGAGCGTTTTCTCAGAGAATTGGGTAAAAAGCTTTTAGGAAATTTCAGGGAATGATGCCTGCTATGCATGCAGATAGGGTGGACGTTAACGACATGTAACTGGACAATTGAAGCAAATAGTAATCTGCCTGAAATACTTTATGGCGCTTTGCTCATTAAATATGTTTTGAGGACGTATTATATGTTAGCTATTCTAAGCATTGCATTTATTGCAACATTGAAATGTTGATAGAGGAATAAATAATTTAGGATACTTGTTTGCCATAAATTACAGCACCGCAGTTTAATAAAACTAATAACCTAGATCTGTATATATCTGCATGAATCTGTGTCTATAGATATGACAAAACACTGTTAAATGTAAGAAACAAATTGCAGTATACTAGAGCATGAAAAGATACATTTGAAGAATATAAAGAAACATTGGTGCTGCTCATGGACGCATGAACATGTACTAAAAATAGAGAAACAAGAACTGGAAGGATACACATCTAATTCTGGCTTGTGATTGCCTCTAGTGAGGAAACGAAGAAAAGGGAATGAAAAAGAACAAAGAAGCATAAATTTTATTTTTATTTAATTTTTTCAAGTGAATGTGACTGGAAGTTAATATTTATTGTCCGGGTAGTAGGGAAAGGGATGTTAGTTATACTGTTATTTTAGAACGTTTGATATTTTCCATGATTAAGAAAACACCTCCTATTTCCCTGTTTGACATTCGACTATGAGTATGCCTGGAATTTTAAAGTGAAAGCATGAGCTGGTATATGCACTTTTCAGCCACTGTAAAGTAAGCTAAGGATTACATACTTTTTTAAATGTTGTTTATACTTTTCAGTTGGCTAACAGCCAAGCCCTACTATCCAGCAAACTTGCAGAATTTTTAAAATTATTATTATTAGTTTTCCATTGCACCACCAAGCGGCAGAATTAAATATTGTTAAGTGTATTTCTGTAGTTTGTAACACAATGGAATTTTCAATTATTTAAAAATAAAATGCCATTGCAGAACTAACATTCCAAAGAAAGAATGTGCAACTTTGGTTAGAGAGCCTATGTTCTGACCTGAGAAATTTATATTTCCACTGCTTAATCTAGTTGTTCTGTCAGTTGCAAAAAATTGTTTCCAAATCCCAACTGCTAAATCAAACACATTTCAGAATATCTTCCTCAAAAGACACCATTAAGTGAGTGAAAAGGCATTTGCAATATATATATCCAACAAAGGTGTCCCTTATCCATATATATAAAGAGCTCTTACAAATCAATAAGAAAAAAGACCAGCAACCAGATAGAAAAATGAGCAAGGGACTTCCAACAGGCACTTCACAAAGGAAAATACACAAACGGGCCATTAAATGTGCAAACGGGTGTTAAGTTTCATTAGCAACCAGGAGGAAGTGAAATTAAAACCACAGCAAAATGCCATACACACCCACACAAACAGCTAATATTTAAAAGATTGACAAGAGTGAATGAGAATATAAAACAAGAAACTGTCATAACATGTTGATAAGAGAGCCTTCCCTAGTGGTGCAATGGTTAGGAATCCACCTGCCAATGCAGGGGACATGGGTTAGATCCCTGGTTTGGGAAGATCCCACATGCCATGAAGCAACTAATCCTATGTGCCAACTACTGAAGCCCATGCTCCAGGGCCTGTAAACTGCAGCTACAGAGCCCACGTGCTGCAACTATTGAAGCCTGCGTGCCTTGAGCCTGTGCTGTACAATATGAGAAGCCACCACCACGACAAGACTGCCCACCACAACTAGAGAGTAGCCCCCACTCTCCACAACTAGAGAAAGCCCATGCGCAGCAATGAAGACCCAGTACAGCCAAAAATAAAATAAAATTTTAAAATGTTGGTAGGACTGTAACCTGGAAGAGCCAGTTAGGAAAGAGCTTGGTATTATCCACTCACCTGAAAAGATACATATTCAGGATCCAACAATTCTTCTCTTATGTATACACTCAAAAAATGTATGCATGTATTCACCAAGAATATTCATAGCAGTATTATTCATAATAGCCAAAAAAGCTTATCAATGAACAGATAGTTACTAGAAATAACTTTATTCGTATCATGGAATACTAAACAGCAATGAAAAAGCTGAACTACAACTACAATTAACTACTGGATGAATCTCAAAAAATAATACAGAACAAAAGAAACCAGATTCCCCCAAAATATACTATATAACTTCATTTATATATCATTCAAAAAATGGCAGAATTCAACTAGAAGATTCAGGATGCATGCCTAAGTACTAAAACTAGAAAGAAAATTAAGAAAGTGATAGCCATGAAAGTCAGGAGCTTTATTATTTTCAGGTGGAACAGGATGATAACTACTAGAAGAGGCCATGAGATGGGCTTTGGGTAGTATTGGCTTTGGGTAGTAAATAGTGGTAGTATCACTATTTATGTGTGATAGTTACACAGGAACACATTACATAGTTACATATTAACTTTGTGTTAATTCCTCACAAGGTACATTTTTGTTTTGTGCACTTTTTTTGTATGGATGTTACATTTCACAATAACAAAAATTTAAAATTTTTCTGTTAACTCATATGCTTGCCAGTGATGGTTCTCAACTTGTAACCATGATATACTTGTAGGGAGTGGCATAAGTGAAGGTCACTTGAAATTATTATAAGTATGCAAACACTGTGATGATCATTAAAGCATTTAAGAGCATACTGTTTTAGGAATTTTTTTCAGTTGCAGGTGTCAAGAACTGACTCAAACTATCTTGGCTCCAAAGGAGTACTTTCCTAGAAGGATGTGTGGGTAGCTCAGAGAACAGTAGGAAGAAAACAGGAGCTGCAGAGCTCAAGTTCGGAGTTGTTGGCCATTAGTTCAGTGTTAGTGAATCAACAATATATATTAAATAAGGTGCCTTTAAATAGAAACACATCTAAAACTAGGTTATATGTTGTTTGGTTGACAAAAGTGTGACCAGAGGCTTGTCATGATCCTAACCCTGTGTTTTCCCTAGGAGCAATGCTATTCACTAATTCAGTGGATGCGATGATTTTATAGAAGACAACTCTGCAAATAAAGGGAATCAACTGTGTATACATTGAGAACAGTGTGGAACTTCCTTTGGTCATAGGGACAATGACCAGACATGACATTGGGTTACTCAGATGATATTGTCAGCCTCTGAGTAAACATCATTTCGTGGTACAGTAGAGTCAGGTGTTCTCTGTCCTTGCATACCTCTGAAAATCAAGAACTTTCTTCAAGCTTCAAAGCTCCACCCGTTCTACTTCATAGCCTGCTCTGTGCAGCAGCTCTTAGAGTGACATTGGGAGCTCAGCTAGCCCCACTAGCACCTCCCGATACAGTCATTCAGAAAGCTAAGTAAAGATTTTCTCTGGCCTGGCTTCACATTCCGATGGCCAGTCACCACACATGATTATCGAGGTAATGGACAACAAAGAGTGTTTATATGAGTGGATATAAGGAAAGGATTAAAGAAAGCAATTTATGAGTCTTTTATGAAGACATATTGTCTTTGTTATTATTTTATGTTCATTGGAAGGACTGATGTTGAAGCTGAAACTCCAATAGTTTGGCCACCTCATGCGAAGAGCTGACTCATTGGAAAAGACCCTGATGCTGGGAAGGATTGGGGGCAGGAGGAGAAGGGGACGACAGAGGATGAGATTGTTGGATGGCATCACCGACTCAATGGACATGGATTTAGGTAAACTCCGGGAGTTGGTGATGGACAGGGAGGCCTGGCGTGCTGCGATTCATGGGGTCGCAGAGTCGGACACGACTGAGTGACTGAACTGAACTGATTATGTTAATCCAGTCAGAAAATGTATATCATGCTACAATGAAATTTTTAAAAGTTGGGAGGGAATAAAAGAAAGAAAAGAAGTTTCCTTCTCATGAGTTTTCCTGAGCAGTTAGCAGCAAAGTCTATATTTTGTAAAGAGTAATCAGTGAGGTGAAATCTGAAGATTTGTAACTTTGAGGAGCTCTACTAAAAATTAGAATTCCGGGCTTGAAATTTTGTAACTTTTTCATTTGGCCAAACTCTTATGCTTTGCCTATTTCAATCACAGCAAGAAAGAATGACGGAATAAGCCCAGAGCCCTGATGCATCTTGCCCAAAGTCGCATGAAAGACACTGACAGAAGCAAAACTGGAACCCAAGTCCTTCACCTCCACTGCAGACTGTATTTTTGTCCGTTAGGTTAAGTGCCCACATGTAGGAAACCCTTAATATTTAGTTCAAATAAAGTGAATGAGTCCTAGACTAGGCGTGAGGATGCCAAAGGGTACGTCATGTTCCTTGGTATTTTTCTGGACTTGTACCTTCATGAAATAGATACCTTTAGAGCTGTCTAAAAGGGGTGGGGCTAGTCTACCCAGGGGTCTCTCACTTAACCCAAGGGCAAGGTCCAGGAGGTAGGGGATGTGCAGGTGGGAAGTAGTAACATTTTACTGCTCAGACCTAATGTCTCACCCCTGTTCCACTCTGTGCTTTTGCTTCATAATTGTTATTTCCCTTCTGGTTTTCTCTGTCGCCCAGTCTTACTGGAGGAAATGGTCACATACAACATCCAGATTTATATACATTAAGCTATTAGGTTTTCTAAAGTTTCTAACTTTATTCTGTATGTATTTATGTAGCCTTGCATTTTTAGAAAGAAGTCTGTTATTCACTATTTTCTTCCCAAGCCAATCCAATGTCCACTGTTTCTCACCTCCATTGCTACCATCTCTTGTCTAGATGTCTCAGAAAGCCTTCCAACTGGTCACCCTTCTTCCATCCTTGCCCAGCTGCAATCTTTCCTCCACAGAGCACCCAGTGTGATATTCTGAAGCATAACATTCTTATTAAAACTTTCAAGAACCCACAGAGCACCGGGAACAAAGTCCACATTCCTTACCATGCTACTAAGGCTTTACATACTCTAGTTGCTGTGACCTCCCCACTTCATGCTCCAAAAGGGCAAAGAGCCAAACTTTGAGCCTTCCTAAGGTCTAGGCTCTAGAATTTGTACCTCACTGCTGCCACATTCTATTGATCAAAGCAAATCACATGGCCAGATCATCAATCTGGTTGACTAGATTGAAGGGACTGGAGAAATACACACTGCCTCTTGATAGAAGGAGGAGGAAGGTCAATTGTAAACAGTATGAACAAAGAGAAGCCTGATTCACTGAGGGCCTTATATTAGAACAATCTGCCACCCCTCACCTCCTATACTACCCTTCTTTCTGTTCCTCAAACAGTCTTCAAAAACTTTGTACCTGTTTTTTTCCAGTGGCACTCCAGAATTTCTCTGTAGGGAGAATTTAGAAGGCTAGATCTAGTTGGAAGAGGGAACTGAGTAGGAAACACTTAGAGATGAGTTTGGATAGTGAACTTACTGTACTTATTTAGGATGGTTCAAGGGAGTAAAACCCCAGACACCACCACCCCTTCCTTGGTGCTGCTGCTCATTACATTTAGCCTGGCCTTTCCCAGAACTGAGTACAGTTGCACCCTTCTCAACATTCAGGTGCTAGCCCACACATTGCCAATTCAAAGAGACATTCCTTGAGCGTCTTCTTAGATATTTCCCTTTCCCATCTCTCTCTGCTATGTTTTATTGTCACCATAAAACTTATTGCCATTTGAAATTACCTGAGGCAAATCAGTAGCTTTCATGAAATCCTCCATGTAGCTCACCTTTTAAGACTCTAAGCAACTTCTCCAGAAGGGTTTGGTGGCCCTGTCTGTGCAGAACTAGTTGCAGACATAACATTCTAGGTTAGACAGAAAAATGGCCTCTCAAAGATATCCGTGTTCTAGTCTCTGGCACTTATATTGTATGCATACCTTTAGTTACATAAATTAAGGTTACACATGACATTAAGTTTGCTAATCAGCTTTCCAAAGAGACCAAAAAGATGGGAGCATGAAAAGGAATCAGCCCAATGTTGTGGCTTTGAGGATGGAGAAAGAGCCCACACAGCCAAGGAATGCAGGTGGTCTCTAGAAGTTGGTGAAAGGAAGAAAAAGATCCTCCCCTAGAGCCCACAGCCTCCAAAAGGACCACAGCCCTGCCAAGAGATTGATTTTAGCTCAGTGAGACCCCTTTCTGACTAATAACCTCCAAAACTGTGAGATGACAAATTTGTGTTATTTTCAACCACTAAGTTTGGAGAAATTTAATACACCATTAACAGGAAACTAAATAACCTGCATAAGTGAGGTAACTCATAGTGCTGCACCCAGCTCCTTCCTTCTACTGTGACCCAAGGTCATTGATCATCCATGGGTCAGAGTCATCCCACCCACTTCGTTTCCAGTCCCCAGCCACATGTTGTATATGACCATGGCTACACTGCAGTATTGTGACAGGTAAATCAGTGGTGCATGGGAGCAGGCTCCTACTAGCTTGAGAGAGCCATTTGTTAAATTTTCAGGAGTTGTGCAAATTAGTTATTGAACACAGCCATCACTGAAGATTAAACTATATGAGCATTAAATAAGTTATACTACAAACATAAATACTCTAAATTCATCACTTTCTTATTTCACTATATTTGCTATATATAACTATTATCTAAGCTCTTGAAATTATTTACTTTTACTGTATCTATACAATACTATACAGTGATGTGCTATGCCTATCTTTGCAACTCTGAATTCAGTGACATCATGTTGGTAGCTTGAAACTGGCCATGATGGAGGATTCACGCTGTGGAAATAGGCAGATGCTACAAATGTGGGCTCCCTCCACTCCACAGTTGATTACAAGTTTGCCACCTGTGTATAGGATAGATGATACGTAACTTTGGAGTGTGCCCTACAGGTTCAGGGTGCTCTTTTTATTTTTCACAACAAAGACTGTAAACATCTGTGTGAGGCAAGACCCAGGAACTACTGAGGGCAAACTCATCTGCTAGGCCGCTGAGGTCTCACAGAGTCTTGGTCTAGTTCATCTTTATTTTTCCTAATGCAGTGAGCGCTCATGAAATGACTCCTGGGAACTTCCCTGGTGGTCCAGTAGCTAAGAATCTGCCTTGCAATGCAGGGAACATGGGTTCAGTCCCTGGTCAGGGAACTAAGATCCTATATGCCATAGAGCTACAAATCCCGCATGCTACAACTACTGAAGCCCATGCTCAGAATAACTAGCACTCTTATTTTTTCTATAATTAATAGATCATCATTGTTAGATAATTAACTTAAATCAATAGGAAATGTTTCATAAACATTAGTAGCTACTATCATTACAATGTTAGTAGCAACTATTATTACTTTTAGCTCACAATCTATCCAAGTCCACTGATATATCAATGTTCTTCTATATTAGGGATCCTTTTTCTTAAAGCCAGGTGAGCAAATTCTTATATTTGCATTTTAAATAGTACTTAATTATAAGAGTTTTTCTTACCTTAGCCTTTTAAAAAGTTTCTAACAATCGGAGCTGAGAAAGCTGAACAGCTACATGTAAAATGAAATTAGAACATTCCCTTATACCATACATAAAAATAAATTAAAACGGTTTAAAGATCTAAATGTAAGACATGACACCATGAAACTCCTGGAAGAGAATATAAGTGAAACAGTCTAACATAAACCATGGCAATGTTTTCTTAGGTCAATATATGTAAAACTATAACTCATCCATAAAAACAGAACGAAATCCTACCTTTTGCAGTAATGTGGATAGACCTAAATAATATTCTGCTTAGTGATATATGTCAGCGAAAGACAAATATAAGTGATATCACTCATATGTGAAATCTAAAAACTAATACAAATGAATATATATACAAAATAGAAACAATAACAGGTATAGAAAACAAATTTATGGTTACCAATAGGGAGAGGGAAAGATGGAGGGAGAAATTAGGGGTATGGAATTAACAGATACAAATTACTATACATAAAATAGATAAGCAATAAAAATTTACTGTGTAGCACAGAGAATCTAAGATCATGGAATCTGGTCCCATCACTTCATGGAAAATAGATGGGGAAACAATGGAAACAGTGAGAGACTTTATTTTGGGGGGCTCCAAAATCACTACAGATGGTGACTGCAGCCATGAAATTAAAAGACGCTTGCTCCTTGGAAGAAAAGCTACGACCAACCTAGACAGCATAGTAAAAAGCAAAGATGTTACTTTGCCAGCAAAGGTCCATCTAGTCAAAGCTATGGTTTTTCCAGTAGTCATGTATGGATGTGAGAGTTGGACTGTAAAGAAAGCTGAGCACTGAAGAAATGATGCTTTTGAACTGTGGTGTTGGAGAAGACTCTTGAGAGTCCCTTGGACTGCAAGGAGATCCAACCAGTCCATCCTAAAGGAAATCAGTCCTGAATATTCATTGGAAGGACTGATGCTGAAGCTGAAACTCCAATACTTGGCCACATGATGCAAAGAACTGACTCGGGGTCTTTGAAAAGACCCTGATGCTGGGAAAGGTTGAAGACAGGAGAAGAACGGGAAAACAGAGGATGAGATAGTTTTATGGCATCACCGACTCGATGGACATGAGTTTGAGTAAGCTCTGGGAGTTGGTGATGGACAGGGAAGCCTGACATAACTGCAGTCCATGGGGTCGCAAAGAGTCGGACACGACTGAGCGAGCGACTGAACTGAACTGACGCCCAATTAATCATCCTAGCAGAGAGGGAGTGCTGGCTCTGCAGAATGGCCCTTTCTGCCTGGTATAATCTCGTGTTGCCAGCAGGGGGCGCGCCCTCACCGAATTTGTTTAGAAAAGATAAAAATCAGACGACAGTCCGAGTGGCTGGTTGTTGAGTCTTTCCACACGAACTATGGCCAAGGTTTGTAGTTGTTTAGACACGTCTCTAGTGACCTCATCCCACTACACCTGATTCTTTTTGAGGAAACAATTAGCCTGTTTGAACAGAACAGGCAAGGCAAATTAGTAACTGGAAAATTACTAAGTCATTCCGCAGAATGCGTTGGGACATCCGGTATTCCCTTGCGGCTTAGAGTTAGGGTGTGGACCCTTCCTCCTCACCTGATGGCTGGGAAAGGAGACAGGTCACCCCTCTTCACAGGGCGCAGCCTCTCCTTTGCTCTGAGTAGGCTGGGCGAGCAGAGCGGGGACAAACCTGGCCTTGGTGGGCAGGGCTTCCCTGGGAAGACAGAGGGCCTCTCTGGCTGCCTCGGTGGACAGGTCTTCCCTGGGAAGTCAGAGGGCCTTTCTGGCCACGTCCTAAGCCAGGAGATGCAGCCTTAGGAAACCTCTGTGCTAGAGAAGAGCCCGAAGAGGTGGTGCCATGTGTTCTACAAACCCGGGAAGCAGATTCTCCAGCATATCCTGGGCCCTCCCGTTCTCTCCAGCCACATTCCAAGAGACTAGTGGATTCAAGGCCACATTCCTGCCCCTTGTGCAAGGCCCCAGAGGACAAGAGGCTTAAGGGAGAGGATGAGAAAAGGAGGGCTGAATCTCTCTCAACTGCAGGCCTTCCCTACACAGCCATCAGCAGAGGGGTGTTCTCGATGAGAAGAGGAATCCATGTCGGAATTACATTCTGGCCACCATTCACTTATACCTTCATGGGTTCATTGAAGGGGTTTCCCAAATGGCACTAGTGGTAAAGAAGCTGCCTGCCAATGAAGGAAATGGGAGAGACATAGGTTCAATCCTTGGGTCAGGAAGAGCCCCTGGAACAGGAAATGGCAACCCACTCCAGTTCACTGATCCCAGTGGGGGTGGTGTGTGCCAGGCACTGGGATAGGTGTTGGAAGTACCTCGAAGAGCCCACCAACAGCCATCTGCTGGGGGAGGCAGATCATAAAATCATAAAGATACAGCATAAGCTCTTCAGTTCAGTTCAGTCATTCAGTTGTGTCTGACTCTTTGTGACCACATGGACTGCAGCACACCAGGCCTCTCTGTCCATCACCAACTCCTGGAGTTTACTCAAACTCATGTCCATTGAGTCAGTGATGCCATCCAACCATCTCATCTTCTGATGTCCCCTTCTCCTCCTGCCTTCAATCTTTCCCAGCATCAGGGTCTTTTCAAATGAGTCAGTTCTTCACATCAGGTGGCCAAAATATTGGAGTTTCAGCTTCAGCATCAGTCCTTCCAATGAATATTCAGGACTGATTTCCTTTAGGATGGACTGGTTGGATCTCCTTGCAGTCCAAGGGACTCTCAAGAGTCTTCTCCAGCACCACAGTTCAAAAGCATCAATTCTTCAGTGCTCAGCTTTCTTTATAGTCCAACTCTCACATCCATACATAACTACTGGAAAAACCATAGCTTTGACTAGATGGACCTTTGTTGTCTCTGCTTTTTATTAAGCTGTCTAGGTTGGTCATAACTTTTCTTCCAAGGAGCAAGCGTCTTTTAATTTCATAGTTGCAATCACCATCTGTAGTGAGTTTGGAGCCCCCCAAAATAAAGTCTGTCACTGTTTCCACTGTTTCCCCATCTATTTGCCATGAAGTGATGGGACCAGATGCCATGATCTTAGTTTTCTGAATGTTGAGTTTTAAGACACAAGTATTATACAGTGAGGCTCTGGACCTTTTGTGAATGGAGATGAGGAAAGTACAGAGATTAGGGAAGGTTTACAGAGGAAATGGGCACTTGGAGATTCAGTCAGCCAGCCAGCCAATAAATGCTTACTGAGGATCTCGTGTGCCGGATACTGTTTCAGGCACTGGGACGCACGAGGAAAGAAATAGTCCCAAACCCATACTCTTGTAGAGGTGGCGTTGTGGTGGGAGACACAGAGCATGTGTAAATATTAGTAAACATAGTCAGTACCTACAGGTTAGACTGGAAGGAACACAGGGCAGCTGGGGAGGGGGTGGAGCTTGTGGGGAGGGGGTCAGGTGAGCTTCACTGAGAAAGTGAGATTTGAGCAAGGACTTCCAGACGAGCAGGAATAGCCCCCCTTCCCTTGGGTCTCTGCGGGGAGTGTTCCAAGCACCGGGAGCAGGCAGGGCCAGTCCCTGGAAGTGAGAATGTCCTGGAAGGCAAGGAGGCCCATGTGCCTGGAGCAAAGCGGAAGGACTTGGAAAGGGAATCAGCTTCCAGGGGGACTTGCAGGCAGTTGTGACAAGTTTGGCTTTTACTCTGAGAGAAATGGGTCACCATCAGAGCAATGGTGTGCTGGTAAATTGAGTCTCAAAAAAAGAAATGCTTTTTTTTTTTTAAGCATCTGCCAATTTCTGTGGTATAAATACTCCCACCATGGCTTATTCTAAGCTACCAATGTGACGCCACTGAACACAGTAGAGAAGGCACGTGAGGGTGGCTTCTCACCAGCTGGGACCAGCTCCTCCAGCCCAGCACTGCTTTGGAGGGTTTTGAGAAAAGTGTGACACGATCTGACTTGTGTCTCGAGAAGGTCACTCTGGCTGCTGTATTGAGAGCACCCATGGGAGGGTGGGAGGGCAAAGGCCAAAGCAGGGGGCCACGTTGGAAGCTAGTGCCAAGATCAAGCTGAGAGAGAACAGCAGAGACCGTGAGTCCTGGACAGATTGTGGATGTATTCTGAAGGAGGTATATTGCTGCTAAGTCACTTCAGTCGTGTCCGACTCTGTGCGACCCCATAGATGGCAGCCCACCAGGCTCCGCCGTCCCTGGGATTCTCCAGGCAAGAATACTGGAGTCGGTTGCCATTTCCTTCTCCAGTGCATAAAAGGGAAAAGTGAAAGTGAAGTCGCTCAGTCGTGTCCGACTCTAAGCGACCCCATGGACTGTAGCCTACCAGGCTCCTCCGTCCATGGGATTTTCCAGGCAAGAGTACTGGAGTTGGGTGCCATCGCCTTCTCTGGAGGTATATTGAAATCCACCTAATTTCTTGGTGGACTGGATGTAGGGTGTGAGAGAAAGAAAGCAAAACAGGATGGCACTGAGGTTTAGTGGAAGGTTTGGGGGTAATGAGAGGAAAGGCATTCCAGGCACAGGGAACAGCCTGTGAGAGTCGTGTTGTAAGCACATGTTGTATTAGGGAAACAAAAAACAAGGAAGGGGTGTGGTTAGTGAGCCAGTTATATGCGCAGAGGCTGTGGTCGGGGCTGGACAGAAGGTGCCCCCCACCAGAGAGAGCCAGGACTCAGGCTGTAGCCAGGGCAGAGCCCCTCATGGGATTTTAGCAGAGAAGTATGTGCCTAGGTTCATAATAAGAAGAAATAACTAAAGAATCCAGAGGCAGTGAGACCAGTTAGGAGGCTGTAGCATTGATCAGCACAGCCGAGAGCTGGCATCTCACCTGGACAGTGGTGGTGAGGCTAGAGGGAGGAGGAGGGAAGAGGAGGGAGGAGGAGGGAGGAGGAGGGAGGAGGAGGGAGGAGGAGGGAAGAGGATGGAGGAGGAGGGAGGAGGAGGGAAGAGGAGGGAGGAGGAGGGAGGAGGAGGGAGGAGGAGGGAAGAGAAGGCGGGCCCCGCACCAGTTCCAAAGCCATCCTTGCACGTGGACCACAGAGAACCATGGACACATCGTACCAGTTTGTTCAGTAAGTTAACTGATCAGCTGATTGATGTGAATCTTATCTTTACAAACCTCCTCCCATTCCTCCACTTATCTCCCAACCAAAGATATCTTTTCCAGAGGACAAATGAATATATTATATTAGAAATGTAGCTTAAATGCACATGCCTCTCTGAGGGGGCTGGGAAATTCTCAGTGTCAATCCAAGGGGTGACTGCATAGGTATTCTTTAGGCCATACAAGGCAGGTTGCACACTCAACTGGGTGTGTGTACATACCTATTGGTTAGCCATGATTCACTCTACCACGTAATTGACAGAACACAGAGCCCTTCCTTAGACCAAGACCTTGTTTCCAGAAGGGAAAAGAGGCCAGGAGTGTTGAGTGAGGACAGAATGTGTAGACAGAACACAAGAGACTCTAACTTTACCCGCTTGTTTGCTGTTGAAAATTCACGTGGCCAGGCTTATCTGTAACATCCACATCTTTCACCTGATGTCACACCTTATCTAAGGTGTGTATGATGGGAGGAGAAAGGACAGATCAGCACTTGGTGGCTGACTCAACAACACAAGACAAACTGGTCTGAAAGTTCTGAAAGTTGCGCCTAAACAAGGCTGTGTAGGATTATCCCAAGGCGTCATTTTTTTATAGCACTGTAAAAGCCCCGTCATCAGCAATCTGATCCATCTATCTGGGAGGAAGCTGACTTTTCCATCCTTCAAATCTCTTCCCACCCCACAGATAGCTTCTCCTCCATGCACAGGCCATACGTGTATCCCTTCCACAAGGCATGTACCCCTTCCACAACATGTGCAGCTACAGACCTGTAGACTGCTCTGGACGATCAGCAGCTCAAAGCCCGCCTACTCCACAGAACCAGTGATTACTTCCTCAGTGACAGTCGGGGGTTGTTTTTTATTCTAGTAAGCTTTGTTTTTGTAGTTAGCCTGCAAGTATGAGTTCAGGGCTGAACTCCCAGAGGCTCTCGGGGGTATTTACTCTTTTCAGACAATGACCAGCACCCCAGAAAGGAAAGAGTGGATGCCACCTCTCATGCTCAGCCTGTGAGGAGAGTATCCATTTGTCTCTACTAGAGTTGGGTTCTCTGAAGAGGACCAGAAGAGTGTGCATGTGTGTGTGTGTATGTTTCTGTGTGCACACATGGCTGAATGTAGGTGTGTGTCTATTTTTGAGAGAATAAACATATTGTTGTTTTTGTTGTCATTTAGTCGCTAGGTTATGTCTGACTCTTTGTGACCCCATGGACTGCAGCCCACCAGGCTCCTCTGTCCATGGGATTTCCCAGGCAAGGATACTGAAGTGGGTTGCCATTTCCTACTCCAGCAGATCTTCCCAACCCAGGGATCGAACCTGTGTCCCCTGTTTGGCAGGTGGATTCTGCACCGCTGAGCCACCTGGGAAGCCCATAAACATGTTAATAACTATATTATTAATTATTATTAACAATGTTATTAACTATTAATAACTATGTTACTCTAACTATGTTAGATTCCCATTGGGCACCAAGAACTTAACACTCTCATTGAATCTTCACAACCCAGTGAGGAAAATGTTATTATAGAACCTCTGAAGAATAAATCTGTTACAAGCTAGTTTTGGGAATGACATAAGACTTTCTGATGCATTTTCTCTTTGGAGATGTTTGAAGATTTTCACAGCAAAGTCAATTTTTTTCCCACTTAACCACTTTTATAGGACTACACCGTCTGTAATTCAGGCTAAGTTATACATGATAACCAAGTTTAATAAGAAAAACAATAATGCATTTCTGCATTTCAACATTTTTAATGAGTGGTAGTATTATTTGTTAACAGTTCTAAGTCAAGTGATTCTATTAAATAAAAATGCTCACTTAAGTAACTGTTAGATCATGAAGAATAAATCTTGAGCCAAAAACAAAATCATAATAATATTCATGACAAATGGGTATTCAGTGTGCTTTGATAACTAGCTCTGAACATTTCCTTAAGGACACAAGTTGTTAAGTGCCTCAGTTGCTATACTGATATGCTGAGAAGTAAAGAGACTTGCTCAAGGTCACACAAACTCAGTCTCTGGATGCCCTTTGTCTGCCTCTGGCTGGACAGAGAAAGTCATGAGTGAAATACAGGTCTCTCTGCTTTCCATGTGGGTACAAGTAGGGGGCTGGGATCCTTTTCATTCAGGTTGGAAATCCCCAGGAAACAGTCATCATAAACGAATCGTAGGCCAAAAGCAAAAGAGGATACATCTTTCAAAAGAAGATGCTATTCCAGAGCTCACACTGGTGACATTACTGACTGATCCTCACTTCCTTTCTGGACCTGAGAACAAAGGGTTTTCTAAGAATGAAGATTCCAAAATGCACCTGGAAAAGAGCCCCAGACAGTCTTGGGGTAGTCATCAGGCAAACATCACTCACCCCATCCTCAGAAACAATGACACCTTTGCCTGCACTTGGGTTTTGTCGTCCTGGCAAGATCATCTCTAAACAGTTCCTCTTCCAGACATCCCTGAAAGAAGATGGCTAAAGAGCGGGGTCAGGAGTTTTGATCAAGATATAGCTCAGCCTGAAGTGCAAGGTGGTTAGGATTTATCTGGGGAAAAGGTAAAGATGTTCACTGCCCTGAAAAAAATGCTTAAATTTGTTGGTTTTATATCCATTTTTACTCCTATACGGTTCAAAGAAGCAGGCATAGCCCCTGGCATAGTCTTACCCACAGAGGAGGCAATCAAGCCACAGTTGTGATTAGATGGAATAAAGTGATATGACTTTAAGGACGTCATAACATTTTTTTCCTCAATTGTTTTTGCAGGTGAGGAAACAGACCCAGAAAGGTTAAGTTACTTGCCCAAAGCAGCTTAACCACCTAGCCCAGTCCCAGAACGTCTGAGCATCATCTGGTGCAGGAAGATTCCACTGATCTGCAGTCTACACAGGGGTCTCTTCACCTTGCTTCGCCTGGGCCAGGCTGCACAGGAGACACAGCCACTCTGTGTCCCCCTCCTTGGCACAAGATGAAATCAGGTGGTCCCATTCTTCCTGTTCCACTCTGCCAAGTTTATCTGAACATATTTCCTCTCCACAAAGCCAGCTCGCCAATTATCTGCTCCAATTAAGGCGTGTGAAATGTGGTTAATTCAGTCACTCCAGTGGGGTGACCGGGGTGAACAGTGGGTTGGCCATGCTGAGTGCAAGTCCCCCGATGCCCCTGGCCGTGCTGCTTCCCCTGGCATTCTTCCTACCCCCAGATGGCCTCTGTGGTTTCTTCCCCTGCCTGCTCCTTCCTTTCTGAGTCCCTGGAGTTCCAGAACTGTGCCTTGCCCTGGCTCCTCTCCTATCAATGGACAGTTCTGTCCTAATTTTGTGTCCTCTGATAAACTAACATGTATAGAGTTGTCAGTGGTAAGTGGCATGGTACTACTTAAAGTATTACCATAAAAAAATGGTAATACTTAAAGTCTCTCACAAATAAGTAATTCTCAGATGACATTGCACATGAGGCATCTTCTGTATTTATGCCCAAAGCCAGCCTTGTGACCAATGAATGTAAAAATCATGCCTGTTTTCCTCTGACATACAAACCCCAAACACTCAGCTCTCTAAAGCCAATCCTTTCTGCCTCTTAGCATGAAAACAAAGAAGGCAGACAAAGGCTGAGTGTGTATTAGTTTGATCAGTTAGGACAATGGACACAAGGTCAAGTTCAATGCCTTCCTCTCTTTTATGAAATAAATACTATGACCCTGAGATGAAATGTATAAGATAATATAACCTACCTATACATGTGCAGTGCTGGGCTCAGTCACTCAGTCATGTACGATTCTTTGTGACCCCATGGACTGTAGCCCACCAGGCTCCTCTGTCCATGGTATTTTCTCGGCAAGAATACTGGAGTGGGTTACCATTTCCTCCTCCAGGAAATCTCCTCCAGGGTTCTTCCAGGGATCGAACCCTCATCTCCTGCATTGGCAGGTGGATTCTGCACCACTGAACTACCTGGGAAGCCCCTATCTACATAAGCCCCTACCTTCTCAAAAATAAGATCAACATATTGCCTTGACTGGAAAGATTCAAAGGAGAAATAAGACAGAGATCATTTCTAATAAAGTAATACATATTTCAATATGGAAACACTTGGGCCCAACTATGTTAGAAAATAAGATGAAGGAGTCAAATGTAATTATTCATACATTTACCATGAATGGGACAACTATAAATGTAGATCAATACAATTGTATCATGTTGCATACAGTTAGTGCTGTGAACAAATCCTAGTAAACTTCCAAAAACCAAAGTACCAGATTATTTTGCTTCATGTGGCAGCTGCATTCTTGGAAAATTAAGTGTCTCTGAAACTATGCAAATATATATTTTATTTATGTGTAAAATGTAGTTAAGTTTGAGGCACAGGTAATTATAAACGTTGTTATTGTCATTTTAAATCTACATGAGCATCTGTAACAGGACATCCCATGGCACTTAGCTACTATTTTATTGTATTTACAAGTAGTGTCATTTATTGTGACAACAAAAAAAATACAACCACCCCCCCAAAAATTCCCAAATGCTCCTGGGGGTAGTACTGTGCCCCTCACTCAATAGCAAGTCATTCCATTAGCAATTACAATTAGCCTCTACTAACAGAGTCAAGAGACAATAGTTAAACAAGATAGGGGTTTGTTTTTCTCTCAGGTAAAACGAATCTGGAAGCAGGCAGTTTTGGGGTGATTTTTTCCAAGTCTCCTATCTTTTCCAACATTCCTAGTACTGATTTTCATCCTTAAGTTCATGGTCACAGAATGGCTGCTGGAGCCCCAGCTACTACTGTATCTATGATCCAGTTAAGATGAAGAAAGAAGGGAGAAAGTCAGGAAGAGCAAAACCATGTAGTAAATGAATAAGGCTCCTTTAGAAGTGTTTCTAGAAGTCTCTCCCAACAATTACCTTTATATCTCATTAGCTACCCCTGTCCTCAAAGCAGGCCTACAAATGTAGTTAGGTACTTTGCTGTCTCTAATAATAATGAGTTCCATAGTGAAGAAGCAGGAGTGAATGGACAATGGGTAGGCAGCCAGTCATCTCTACCATATTACTTCACCCACTGATAACGTCCAGAGATCCTGCCAAAACTCCAAATGCAGATTCAAGACACAGGTGCTAAGAAGGGTGTGCAGTCTTTTGGGTTGCTTACCTCAGGACCTCAAGCTTATGTGGGCTTCAATATTTGTATGCTATTCCCTGCAAGGGAGCAGTGTGACGTTTCATCACAGTGACATATTCTGACTAGATCCTGGCACTGAACAAATCTGGGTCAGCAGACAGAGCTGAGGAGGGGTTCAAAACTCAAAATCTGCCTGAGTGTCTACCGTAAGAATTCAAGATGACAATGGTTGAGCTTCTCACATCTGGCATTAGCCATTCAAACACATGTGTGTGTTTTCCAGACTTGGGCCAGCCCCTCTAAATTTTCCTAGGGGAGCTCTGTTCAGGCTCACAAACATGCACTGCATCTGCTCATTTTTCCTGCTGTGTCACAGGGATGCAAGATAAAACCAACAAAGGTGCTTCCCTGAAAAGCTTATACTCTGGGTGTGGGGGAGGAGGCAGGGAAGGAAGGCTAGGGGGAGCAGAGAGTGTTGAAGTGGTCCATCCTATGGAAAGGCATGTACTGGGTATTGTGTGTCCGCAGCAGCCAGCACCATGCCATTCCTGGTATCCACTCAATAAATAGTTGTGGGTACTTCCCAGGTGGTCCAGTGGCTAAGACTCCATGCTCCCAATGCAGGGTGCCCTGGTTCGATCCCTGGTCAGGGAACTAGATCCCACTTGCTGCAATTAAAAAGGTCCTGCCCCAGGGCAGCCAAATAAATAATAAAAGAAAATAAATAGTTGTATTTTTGATTTAAAATTCTTCTCTGTGATGCTTGGAGAGGAATCTGTTCTCTTCTGAGACTTCTTGGGCTGAGGAGTTATTCATCACAGCTGAATTGCTTTGTTTTCCCTTCCACTTCATTCAGTCAGCTATGTCCTAGAAAAAGTTCCCAAAATATAGCTTAATTTTTCAAACTTGCAGAAAGCCTTCTTGGTTGAAGCCATGCCAAAGCTTTTTGAACTGGGAAATATCAGTGATATGCAAAGATAATAAAAATAATTTCTGTACTTGGAAATTTCTAATTCTTCCATAGCCTCAGAATCCCTCCAGAGGGCAATTTGGCAACAATTTTCAAGGTTTTAATAAAACATTCATATCTTTTGACTCAGCAATTCTAAGAACTTAAACCAAGAAAATAATGAAGGATATAGAGGAAGATCCAAAAATAAGGGTGTTTTGTTAGAGTTTGGTCTATTGTCATGAAAAACGATAGATGTGGTTGTTTCCAATGTTTTCTAACCAATAATAGGAGATCAATGAATAAATATAGTGCATTTCATATAACACATTATAGCCACTTGAAATGATTCATTTAACAATTGTGTATTGATTACCTGTTGTGTGCCAGTCACTATTGTAGATAGAAGGACACAAGTGAATAAAACAGACAATGTGGATCTCAACATTCTGGTAATGTGCCATGATTGTATTTATTAACATGAAAATATATTGCTAAATTAAAAAGGCAGTATAGCACATGGAACTCTACTCAATGTTATGTGCCAGCCTGGATGCAAGAGGAGTTTGGGGGAGAATGGATACATGTATATATATGACTGAGTCCTTTCATTCTTCACTGAAACTATCACAACATTGTTAATCAGCTACACCCCAATACAAAATAAAAAGTTTAAGGTTTGGAAAAAAAGTCTTTTTAAAGTGGGTTAGAATGTCAGTATTCTTATTGTTAAGAAAAATAATAGTTAACACTGACATAGTTTTTATTATGTGCCAAAATTATGCTATTATGTGCCAAACATCAAACATTTAATTTATGTAAGAACCCAGTATGATCCAATACTTGTTTAAAAGTATTTCTCTTACTATTTGTTACTATTTTGTTGTTAAGATGGCCACAAATGTGATAATAAAGTAACTGTTTTCTTTCCCCCACATTTACTTCAAACCTATTTTCTGGATTTGTCCTTTTCCTGCCTATGGATGAAGTCTCAGGCAGGTTGCAAAGCTTTTCTGGTGCCTTTCAGTCAGGTGGGCAGTCTTAATTCAGTAACTTGAATGTGCAGTCCAATCTGAACTTTTCCTCTTAAAGGGAATCTTCTCCTCCAGGTCAGCCTGCTGTGAGCTTGGATGCCTGAGCGGCTGCATGCTGCCACAGCTCCTTGGCCTCCCTTCTGCTCCTGCCTCTCCAAGGCTGGGGCCTTGGGATGCGACTGGGGGAAGGAAGGGCAGTCTCCCCTGGCATGCTTGTCTAAGTCCATCATTGATTTCTCTGTGTGTGGCACAAGCACCTTTGCAGCCCCTTTTTCTGGCAGATGCCTTTGCAGGTTGCTCCCAGGATTCACTGTTGAGGATGCAGCCTCTTGTCCAGGTGGAAGCTTCCAGTTCTTCCTTCCACCCACGGAGTGTTCAGCCATCTCCCTCACACTAACCCTCTCTCTTGGACTCGCTGCCCTCCCACTCAGGCATCCTCCTATATAGTTGTCCCTTTTTCATCTTTTTGACTGAGACACCAGGCAGGCAGGATCTCAGTTCCCTGAACAGGGATCTCCCGTGTCCCCTGCAGTAGAAGCTTGGAGTCTTAACCACTGGGATATCCCCCCTGGTCTCCTTTTGAAAAAAAACTCAGGCTAGATCCCTCCTCAGATCCACACAGCACTGGCAAAGCTCACACATCTTTGCTTGCCAACATGGAAGCGCGGTCTTTCCCTCTCCTTGCTGTCATTGCAGTCTTAGGTCCAGCCACAGTCTGTCAAAAGGCAGACACCAGTCCCCAAACTCCAGAAGGACGTGTCTAGCTCTCTAAGTGGGTCTTGGAAGGCCCTCTTACTTGGATTTGAATGAGGAGATGTACTTCTCTTGCTGCTGGAGGAGGCTTTCCATGAAATTTTCTCTCACTACTTCAGTTCTTACTTTTTAGGCTGATGGAGTGATCGCTCAATCCTGGAAGAACCTGTTTCATAATCTCTCAGTTTACCCTTGCATAGATGTCATAGCACCTTAACTTGAATATTTAGGATGTGGGATCCTTGGGCACCTACTGTATTTTTATCAACCTTTAGGGCGTCAGCCAAAAGTGAACAGGAAGACTCCCATTTTAATCTTCTTCTAATATATATACATATATATACACACACACATATGTGAAGGTTTCATTTCAAAATGCTATCAGTTCTCTTCGGGTCACAGAGTTATTTTCCTCTTTTCTGTTTATCTGTACTTTTATCTATACTTTAAACACTAGAAGAAAATGACTTTTGAAAAGTTTTGATTAAAGTATAGTTGATTTGCAGTGCAGTGGACTGACATGCCCCAGACGCTGCTGCGGCCGGCGGGCAGCCCGCTGGGGCAATGAGCCGCGGTGGCCAGTGAGGAGCGCATCGCGCACCTTTTTCATCCCCCTCCTTTGCCCACCCCGCCTGAGAGACCGAGAGGAAACGTGGCGACCCCACTGCGCCGATGTTGCGTGGTCCTGATCCCTGGAGCGACAGCGGCGGCTGCCTAACCTGGAAAATGGCGGAGTAGGAGAACGTGCTTAAAATTCTCGAAGTCAGGCTTCAACAGTAAGTGAACCATGAACTTCCAGGTGTTCAAGCTCGATTTAGAAAAGGCAGAGGAACCAGAGGTCAAATTGCCAACATCCGTTGGAACATCGAAAAAGCAAGAGAGTTCCAGAAAAAAACTACGTCTGCTTTATTGACTATGGCAAAGCCTTTAACTGTGTGGATCACAACAAACTGTGGAAAATTCTGAAAGAGATGGGAATACCAGACCACCTGACCTGCCTCCTGAGAAACCTGTATGCAGGTAAGGAAGCAACAGTTAGAACTGGACATGGAACAACAGATTGGTTCCGAATTGGGAAAGGAGTATGTCAAGGCTGTATATTTTAACCCTGCTTATTTTACTTATTTGTAGAGTACATCATGCGAAATGCCAGGCTGGATGAATCACAAACTGAAATCAAGATTTCTGGGAGAAATATCTATAACCTCAGATATGCAGATGGCACCCCCTTATGGCAGAAAGTGAAGAAGAACTAAATATCTTCTTGTTGAAAGTGAAAGAGGAGAGTGAAAAAGTTGTCTTAAAGCTCAACGTTCGGAAAACTAAGATCATGACATCTGGTCCCATCACTTCCTGGCAAATAGATGGGGAAACGGTGGAAACAGTAAAAGACTTTATTTTGGGGGGCTCCAAAATCACTGCAGATGGTGACTGCAACTATGAAATTAAAAGAGGCTTGCTCCTTGGAAGAAAAGCTATGAGCAACCTAGATGGCATATTAAAAAGCAGAGACATTACTTTGCCAACAAAGGTCTGTCTAGTCAAAGCTGTGGTTTTTCCAGTAATCATGTATGGATGTGAGAGTTGGACTATAAAGAAAGCTGAGCGCTGAAGAATTGATGCTTTTGAACTGTGGTGTTGGAGAAGACGCTTGAGAGTCCCTTGGACTGCAGGGAGATCCAACCAGTCCATCCTAAAGGAAATCAGTTCTGAATATTTATTGGAAGGACTGGTGCTGAAGCTGAAACTCCAATAGTTTGGCCCCTGATGCGAAGAACTGGCTCGCTGGAAAAGACCCTGATGCTGGGAAAGATTGAAGGTGGGAGGAGAAGGGGACGACAGAGGATGAGATGGTTGGATGGCATCATCGACTCGATGGACATGAGCTTGAGTAAGCTCTGGGAGTTGGTGATGGACAGGGAAGCTTGGCGTGCTTCAGTCCATGGGGTCGCAAAGAGTCGGACACAACTGAGCAACTGAACTGAACTGAACTGATTTACAATGTGTTAATTTCTTCTGTGCAGCAAAATGACTCAGTTATATATTTTCATATTCTTTTCCATTATGGCTGTCACAGGATATTGAATAAGTTCCCTGTGCTATACAGTAGGATCTAATTGTTTCTCCATTCTATATATAATAGTTTACCTCTGCTAATCCCAGACTCCCATTCCTTCCCTCTTCTGCCCCCTCTTTTCTTTGGCTACCACAAGTCTGTTCTCTACATCTGTGAGTTTGCATCCCATAAGTTTTGGTACTTTGGATTTTTGTTTTATGCATTTATTTTTCTATTTTTCTTATAAATTTCACTTTTAAGAGTGTTTAGTTGACCAGACTCAAATTAATGAAACTGGAAAATATTCTATATTTGATCTACCCAATAATACCCTTTAGACAGTGTTCCACCCTGCCATGATATTTTGGCTGTTCAGGCTCCCCTTGGGATTGGTTTGAACAATAAGTGCTACTTAAGATATCCATTTGCTGCTTTAAATGGCTCTCAGGGCTTCAAAGGCCCTTGTGTCCACTGGTTCACATGGCTATAGTCTGCTACTCTTTAATACTAAAATACAGGCAAATCTCCCATGGAATAAGAGCTTTAAAAGTTTAAAAGCACTTTTTAATTTATATTCTTTAATTTTACCTTTTATTCTTTCAACAGTTATTTATAGAGCACCTGCACGTGTGATAGTCACTTCAGTTGTATCCAACTCTGTGTGATCCAATGGACTGTAGCCTACCAGACTCTTGTGTCCATGGGGATTCTCCAAGCAAGAATACTGAAATGGGTTGCCATGCCCTCCTCCAGGGGATCTTCTCAACCTAGGAATCAAACCCACATCTCTTACATCTCCTGCATTGGCAGGCAGATTCTTTTCCACTTGCGCCACCTGGGAAGCCCTATAGAGCACCTGCCATAAGCCAAATATTGCACCAATCCTTAGAGACACAGAACTCTCAAGACAGTTTTGGTATTTGTGGCCTTGATGAGCCTGTTTTACTTCTGAATTGGACCTGAGTTTATTTTCTCAACCTCAGTATAGTCTTCAAATATCTGAGTACCAACATATTGAGGACAGATTTAACAATACTACGTAAGGCATAAAACAAGTCAGTAGAAAATGAACTTTGCCTCCTGCATGATTATAATCTAAATTAGTTTCCACATTGACCTAGTTATAAGGGAACCTGGTCACTTTTAATTAGATGTATGAATTGGTTAGTTATTTGAGTCTCAATTTCCTGAATTAAAAAATGAGTATTATACTAGTTAACTTGTACGTTTTCTTACAATGCTAATGAATTACATATAATTCTATTGGGTCCCCCAAGTGAATACTATTAACTAATTATGCAAAGATATATGTGCATTCACTATGTGCCAGGCACTGAAAGAGAAAACATGATACCAACTGTCCTCATGAAACTCACTAAGTGTCTGCTAATTCATTTACTATCTGACTGAAACAATAATAATAAAGATTTCTGTTCTTTAAACCCACACATATGGTCAATTAATCTTCGACAAAGGAAGCAAGAATATACAACGGGGAAAAGATAGTCTATTTCAGCAAGGGGTGTTGGGCGAGTTGGACAGCTGCATGTAAATCAGTGAAGTTAGAACACACCCTCAGAGCATACACAAAAATAAATTCCAAATGGCTTAAAAGTTTAAATGTAAGACATGACATTATAATGCTCCTAGAAGAGAACACAGGCAAAAAATTCTCTGACATAAATTATAGCAATGTTTTCTTAGTTCAAGACAATAGAAATAAAAGCAAAAATAAACAAATGGGACCTAATCAAACCTGTAAGCATTTGCATAGCAAAGGAAACCATAAACAAAACAAAAATACAACCTATGGACTAGGAGAAAATACTTGCAAATGATGAGACTGACAAGGGCTCAGTTTACAAAATATACAAAGAGCTCATATAACTCAATAAGAAAAACCACAAACAACCCGATCAAAAAATGGGCAGAAGTCCTAAATAGACATTTCTCCAGAGAAGACATACAGGTGGCCCATAAGCCCATGAAAAGATGCACAGAATCACTAATTATTAGAGAAATGCAAATCAAAACCACAATGAAGTACCACCTCATACCAATCAGAATGGCCGACATAAAAAAGTCTACAAATAACAAATATAGGAGAGAATATGGAGAAAAAGGAATCCTCCGACACTGTTGGTGGGAATGCAAATTGGTGCACCCACTATGGAAAACAGTATGGAGGTTTCTCAAAAAACTAGAAAATAGAGCTACCATATGATACAGCAATCCCACTCCTCAGCACATCTCTGGACGAAACTATAATTCAAAAAGATACACGCACCCCTGTGTTCACAGAAACACCATTTGCAACAGCAAAGACGTGGAAACGTCTTAAACAACCTAGACGTCCATCGACAGATAAAGAAGATCGTGTGTGTGTGTGTGTGTGTGTGTGTGTGTGTGTACACACACAATGGAATATATTTACTAAGCCATAAAAAAAATGGAAAAATGCCATTTGCAGCTGTATGGATGGACCTAAAGATTATCATACTAAGTGAAGTAAGTCAGAAAGAAAAAGAGAAAGGCCATATGATATCACTTATCTGTGGAATCTACAATACAAATGAACTTATCTATGAAACAAAAACAGACTCACAGACATAGAGAACAGTCCTGTGGTTGCCAAGGGGAAGGGGATAGGGGAGTGTTAGATTGGGAGTTTGGGATTAGCAGATGCAAACTATTACGTATAGAATGAATAAACAACAAAGTCCTATTGCACAGTTCAGGAAACCATTAATATATTCAATATTCTGCAATAAACCATAATGAAAAAGTATATATATATGTATATATATATATACATATATATATGTATAACTGAATCACTTTACTGTATAGCAGAAATGATAACATTGTAGATCATACAACACTGTAAATCAACTCTACCTCAAGTTAAAAAAGGATTTCTCTTCCTAAGGAAATCATTATACTGTATAAAGGAGGGGCAGAAAAAATGTTAAACAATTAGAGCTCTCAAATTAGCAAAAGATAAGTTTCATGAGAGAAATTAAAAAAGAATTTGCTTGTCTGGGAAGCAGTCTGAACAAGATGATTCCGGAAATCTAGTTTGGAAGCAATACCATCAGTTCACATGTGGGTCTGTCAAGCCCTATGCTAAATTCTCTGGCAGAGTCAAGTGCAAAAGAGGAGGGACAATCTTGCAGAACTTTCTGTTTGGAGAAATTAGATATACTTACAAAGTCCCCCACCCAAGAGCTCAGAGAGCAACTCTGTGCAAATTAGGAAAAAGCACCATTCCAGGCAGACAAATTACAAAATGGCACTCCCACAGGGCGACAAATCAGATAAAGACTCATTTCTTGAGAATACTTCAACCAGAGTGTGTGCGGACATGGGCAGCCTAGGCTGATTTCAGCTCCACTCATTCCCTGGATTTTGTGTTGGGCACTGACCACACACCTGTTTGACAGCCTGGCTTACAGGGAGCAAGAAAACATCAAGTCTGAAGACACCAAGGAGATAATCATGTGAGTTAAATCATGACCCCTGTGAAAAAAATTTCCAAATTTACCGGTCTTTTTAAACCAAGTAAGGTCCTTGGTCTAAATAGGAAGTTTCCTCTCATTGCCCTTAGAAACATAGCTTTAAAAAAAAAGCTGTCATATTCTTATTAGGCCTTTTGTCCAGAGATCATTGCCATACCAGCAACAAGAAGCCCTGACAGCGTGAGGGTTAAGTGTTTGAAAATTCTTTTCCACTGAAGGCTGATCTTGTTGCCTAGTGACTGCTGCATTGCTTGCTGCTGTCACTCACCTTGTCTCCAGAGAATTATCCCCCACTCTCATACAGAAGGTTATGATTGGACAAAGCTGACATCATAGCCCAGAGAGGAAAGGCATCTCTTTGTCAAGACAGCACCAATGAGATAACTCAAGAGTTGGTGGCCAAGGATTTTGGTTTCTTTGTTTTGTTTCTTTAGTATAGAGCCAACAAATTGGCTGAAACATTTTCCTCTTTTCTTGCCGAGCCAATTTTGCAGGTGTTAGTAGTGAATTTTTACCCATAAAGATATTCCTTGATAGTGTGTGGATTATCTTCCCATCCATTTAATCAACACTGTCCCCCCAAAGTCTTTTCTCCCCCATGCACTTGGTCAGCACTTGAGAAGCTGAACAGATTACAGGCAGAAAATGAGTACCCCGGAGCTCATTATCACACCACTGGTTGCAGTGTGGAATTTCACACAAGGCAGATTCTTCTGGGTGCTTCTCTGAAAAGTACCTGAAGAAGTTCCAAAGCATCAGTTTCAAGGACAGCCTTGCTTCAGCGCACATACACCAGACACCAAAAAAGTTTTTTGAAAGTCGATTAAACTTGAAAGCACACCTACTTTTAAAATCAAGCAGTTGGAAAACTCTCACGCATTTTAGATAATAAACAAACATAAGTTCTTTGATCACTTTTTAAAATTTACATCACACATTTGCACTGCTTTGAAAATCAAGCTTGATAAGTCTTTGTTTTTCGCACTGACTTGAGCTACGTGTGTACTCTTGAATATTTCAGCCATTGAAGACATTAGCTATATGACTGGAGTGTCGGTTGCAGATTCATTATGCCAGGCTGCTGTATTAAATCATCTGTTAAACGTGTTCTTTTCTTGGTAAATATTTGGTATATAGCATAGTCACAGCTGTTATAATTGGATAATTACTTCCAATTAATGCTCTATTTCAAAATCTGCAATTCCATATAAAGCTTAGAGTTAAGCTGTAACAAAGGCAACCCCCTCCTGCGGAAAGAGAGAGTGAGAATTCCTTTCTGTAATTCTCCTGGAAAGCAATTAGAGAGAGAGTACTAATAAATTATATATGGTCCTGCTTTTACCTGTGCTGATAAAGAATCTGTAGTGTGTCAGCTAAAATGTGTAAATACACCACTGCCTCTCCCAAGAGCTGTCTGCAAGTATTTGAAGATTGCAATTTCTTATTTGAATAATTAACATTTTTCTTAGCGTGAATCAAAGCTGACCAGACAGTCCTGGGGAGAATTTATTTAAAAGAAGGGAGAGAGAGTATTTACACAGAATCAAGTTATAAAGAAACACTTCATCTCGGAGTTATCATCAAACAATATAAATTCAGGAAAACCCAATTTCATTTACAATATAATTTTCTTTAAGAATTCAAATTGGTGTGTAAGTGCAAGCAGAAAGTGGGTGGGAAGTCTTTTAAGTGAAATCTTAATAGACCTGAGGAGCAGAGTCTGCTGCAACACGGTTCTTGCTCATTTGACCAGAAAGATACCAAATGTCTGGGTTCTTAGAGTGTTAGTTAATGTCTTAGTTCTTAGAGTTTCTTTGCTTGGAAACAACAGTGAGTTAGGTGTTGCAGAACTGATAGTGCTATAATTTGATCAAGATTCAGTTTTATATTTACTTTAACTATTAAGAGATTTAATACTGTAAACAACATCTTATGGAAATGCTTGCATTACTTAATGAAACCTCTCAGACAGGCTGATTGTAAGATTATTCTTCTCTATTCCCATAATGCCATAAAAAATGTGGATAGTTTAGAACCAATTACACTTAAAACTAGTAAATATATACTTTAATAGACTGCAGTAATGTAGCCTGACCTTTGTACTAATGAGAAGAAGTAAGATTTTTACCCATGAAACTTATTAATAAGATACTGTAATACATGTAGCAGTTTAGAGAAACACCACTTCTTTCTTAACTGTGCAGATTTTATACCCCCTGAATATTCATTGGAAGGACTGATGCTGAAGCTGAAGCTCCTATACTTTGGCCACCTGATGCCAAGAGCAGCTCACTGGAAAAGACCCTGATGCTGGGCAAGATTGAAGTCAGGATAAGGGGACGACAGAGAATGAGATGGTTGGATGGCATCACTGACTCAATGGACATGAATTTGAGCAAACTCCAGGAGATGGTGGCAGACAGGGAAGCCTGGCGTGCTGCAGTCCATGGGGTCACAAAGAGTCAGGAGCAACTGAACAATAGGGTTATATACATTTCTTGGTTTTGGAGTTATTTTAGCTGGAAGGGTAGCTATAACAAGTGATAGTGTAGAGATGTCGTTTGTCAGAGGTATTTGATTAATAATTTGTTAATT
Organism: Giraffa tippelskirchi; assembly: GCF_054371585.1. NCBI lineage: Eukaryota > Metazoa > Chordata > Mammalia > Artiodactyla > Giraffidae > Giraffa > Giraffa tippelskirchi. Next base: position 71,683,080 of record NC_137278.1, read on the forward strand.
TGTATTGTATTAAAAATTTGCTATGGACACTCTCCAAATCTCAAGTTGTGGTAGCCACCCTTAGAAAACGCAATTTGATTCCATTGCTTCTAGGTCTTGGATTCTAAGTTCTTACCATGGTAGCCACAGAACTCTGTTAAGACCTGGCCCCTAGGACCTAAATACTTTGCAGGCCTCACCTCCTACCAGTCTTTCCTTTTAAGCGATGCTCCAGGCAAATAGCTATTCTTCTTGCTAATGCTGTAAAAACATCAAAGAGCTGCAGCCTCTAATTTAGCCTTCACTGTTCCTTTCCTCCGGAGACTTGTGTGTGTCACTCCTGCACATCATTCTAATCTCTGCTTAGAGCCACCTAGGTGAAAGGTCCTCCCCATCTAAAAGACCAACAGTTGGGCTGCATCCTGCAGGCCTGCAAGTCCTGGACTTGCCTAGCTTCAAGACTGAAGAGCTCTGAGTCAGCAACAGGTATCACTGGTTTAATAGATGGGGAGGTTACCTATCTGAAACAAGGTCCTGGAGCGACTACCCACTGTGTGCGGCAGGTGACTAGCTGGACATGGTGGAATTCTTCGCTCCCGGTGGAAGGGTAAGGTTACCAGTTACAGGGGAACTGACATCATGTTGACGCATTGGTTACCAGGGAAATCAGCCAAGGGGCATGCCCCTCTTGCCCCTTTGATAAGCTATCCTAGTAGAGATCATCTGATCTGATAGTTAGAACAATCACTAGCGGGGGGCCAGGGGCAAGCATGTAAGAAGGTCAGCCATGTGACTGGTGCAGGTGAAGCAGCACTAGCCAAGTAGCAGGATGTATTGCTGCTGCTGCTGCTGCTGCTGCTAAGGCGCTTCAGTCATGTCTGACTCTGTGCGACCCCATAGACGGCAGCCCACCAGGCTCCGCCGTCCCCTGGATTCTCCACACGAGAATACTGGAGTGGGTTGTCATTTCCTCCTCCAGTGCATGAAAGTGAAAAGTGAAAGTGAAGTTGCTCAGTCGTGTCCAACTCTTAGCGAACCCATGGACTGCAGCCTTCCGGGCTCCTCCGTCCATGGGATTTTCCAGGCAAGAGTACTGGAGTGGGTTGCCACTGCCTTCTCCAAGCAGGATGTACAAGAGAGCAGAATAGCCATGTTGAGGGGCCTGATCATACAGCAACTGTCACCTTGCCCCTTCCTTACCTGTTTTTCTTCATAGCACCTATCACTTTCAGTATTTTATTTCAAATTTTTTATTTTGTTAGTCTCCTCCCACTAGAATGTAAGCTCCATCAGGGCAGAGAGACTTTCATCTGTTTTGCTCACTGCCAAGCCATGAGGGCCTAGGCAAAGATTTGTTGAATAAATGAAGAAAAGGCCAAGCATTCTTCTTGTTAGTTCTGTAAACTAGAGGCGGTAAAACCTGGTAGTTAAAGCACAAGTTTAGGAACTAGACTTGCTTTTTCCAGGCTTCCCAGGTGGCTCTGTCGTAAAGAATCTGCCTGCCAATGCAGAAGATGCAGGAAATACAGGTTCAATCCCTGGGTCGGGAAGATCCCCTGGAGGAGGAGATGGAAACCCACTGCAGTATTCTTGCCTGGAGAAACCCACTGGAAAGAGCCTGGAGGGCTACAGTTCATGGGGTCACAGAAGAGTTGGACACAACTTAGCGACTAAACACAGCAACAACAACATTAACCTCAAAGACGTGATGTAAGAATTACATGAAATAAGCTATCCAAATGTTTGATTTAGTACTTGCCAAGTCTGTCAAGTAGAAAAGACTCAGTAAGTAGTTATAACATTTCAGGTAATACCCTTCATAGATTACTAAATCAGATTCAGGTAGCTCTTGATTAAAATCGAAAATCCATTGAACTCCCAGCAAATGATTTTCCATACCCACCCAACCCTCCCCAGAGAATATTTCTTTTGCTCCAATCTATCTCATATTCTGTAGGGGAGCCACCTGTCTGACTTGAAGGGTTTTTATTCAACTCTCAGCTCTGAAGCTGTTGAATTTAACTTCTCATTTGTTCCTTACTAACAAATTTTTATTAACTCCCTTACTCTGCAATTCAAATAGGACAACTTATTTTTGGTTTGCAAAAAAGAAATTAGAATGTCAAGGCTCTTTTCTCTCGACACTGTATGTTTCTTAGCTCTCACTCCACCCACCCTGCCTGCCTGCGAGTCGGAGGTATATGGATCTACTTTCTGTCACTATAGATTCCATTGCTGTTGTTAAGTCGCGAAGTCGTGTCTGCCTCTTTGCCACTCCAGGGACTGTAACCTGCCAGGCTTCTCTGTCCATGGAGTTCCACAGGAAAGAATACTGGAATGGGTTGCCATTTCTTTCTCCAGGGGATCTTCCTGGACCAGAGACTGAAGTCATGTCTCCTGCATTGGCAGGTGGATTCTTTACCACTGAGCCACCAAGGAAACCCAATTAGTTTTTTCTAAAGTTCCATGTAAATGGAATCACATAGTGTCTATTCTTTTGAAACTATTTTCATCTACACTGTTACTAGTATCAGCAGTTTGTTTCTTTTTATTTCTGGGTAGTGCTCTATTGCAGGAACTCATAATGTATTACTGATGGGCATTTGCATTGTTTTCCATTTTTGGAGCTACTTTGAATATGACTGCTATGAAAGCTTACTGCCATGAATATTTAGGAGAAAATCTTTTATTTCTCTTGGGCGGACACCTAAGAACAAAATTTCTGAGTGTTACGGGCTAAACTGTGTCCCCTTCCAAATTCTTATCTTGAAGCACTAACCCCTAGTACCTCAGAATGTGACTGTAATTGAAGATAGGGACTTTACAAAGGAAATTAACCTAAAACAAGACCATTGAAGATGGGTCCTAACCCAATCTCACTGGTGTCCTTGTGAGAAGATGAAATTTGGACAAAAAGGGAGAACAAGGGATTCAAGTGCATGAAGGAAAGGCCATGTGGGGTATAGTGAGAAGGCAGCCATCTGCAAGCCAAGGAGAGAGGCCTCAGGAGGAACCACACCTTGCCCTTGGACTTCCTGCCTCCAGAATTGTAAGAAAATAAAATTTTGTTTCTAAGCCATCCAGTCAGTGGCATTTTATTATAGCAAACAGCCCTAGCCAACTAGTACATTGGCCTATATAAGCGTATGTTGAACTTTATAAGAAACTGCCAATCTATTTTTCAAAGTGTTTGTGCCATTTTATATTCCTGCCAGCCATCTATGAAGTTTATACTGGCTTTGTATTTTTAAGTACACTTGGTGTTGTCAATCCTTCTAATTTTAGACGTTCTATTGGATGTGTAGTAGTATCTCATTGGGGTTTTAGTATGCATTTCTCTTATAGCTAATGATGTGAACATGTTTCCATGGTCTTATTGGCTGTTCATATATATCTTTGGTTAACAGTCTGTTCAAATCTTTACCCATTCTTTACTCTATGTCTCTTTAATATGGAGTGGTAGGAGCTTCTTATATATCCTGAATACAATCCTTTGTCTGATATACTTGTTGTATGTTCTCCCAGTGTGTTGTTTGCCGTTCCGTTTCCTTAATGGTGTCTTTCAGAGAGCAAGTTTTCAATTTTGATGAAGATCGGTTTATAAACCTTGTGTCCTCTTGTGGTTTGCATGTTCTAGGAAATCCTTGCTTGTTCTGAGGTCAAAAAGGTTTCCCTCTGTTTTCTTCTAAATATTACGCTGTTAGCTTTAACATTTAGATCAGTAATACTGATTTTTAAATAAATTTTCTTGTATGGTGAGAGATGAGTCGATATTCACCATTTTCTACATGTATATCCAACTGTCCAGCACCATTTGTTAAAAGAAAAAAATTATCCTTAGTCCTTTCAGCACCTTTGTCAAAAATCAACTGCCCCTTGGATGGGAGGGGAGTTTGGGGGAGAATGGATACGTGTATAAGTATGGCTGAGTCCCTCCACTGTTCACTTGAAACTATCACAACATTGTTAATCAGCTATCCTTGTTTTGCTTCATTTAAAAATGAAGTTTTAAAAAATACCATTTACATTAGTTCTTAGTTCATTCGCTCAGTTGTGTCTGACTCTTTGCGACCCCATGGACTGTAGCCCGCCATGCCCCGCTGTCCGTGGGATTCTCCAGGCAAGAATACTGGAATGGGTATACCCCAATACAAAATAAGTTTTTATAAAAAAATCAACTGCCTCTATATATGTGGATTTTGTTTCTGGACTATCCTGTTTCACTGAAATATATTAAAGCATACTCTTTATTATCATACCTTTATAGTGAAATTTGAAATCAGGTAGTATAAGCCATTCAATTTTTTTTTAATGCATTTGGCTATTCTACGTTATTTACATTTCCATATATATTTTATAATCAGCTTGCCATTTGCCTCAAAAAAGCCTCCTAGATTTTGGTTGGTATTGAATTGAATGTATAGGTGAATTTGGAGAGAATTGACATCTTAACAATATTTAAGTCTTTTGATCCATAAACACAGTATATCTATCCACTTATTTAGATGTTCGTAGCTCTCTCAACTTGGCTTTATAATTTTCATTGCACAAGTCTTGCACATTTCATTACATTTGCTCCTTCATTTCTTGCATAGCTGAGCACCGAAGAATTGATGCTTTTGAACTGTGGTGTTGGAAGAGACTCTTGAGAGTCCCTTAGACTGCAAGGAGATCCAACCAGTCCAACCTAAAGGTTTAGATCAGTCCTGGGTGTTTATTGGAAGGACTGATGTTGTAGCTGAAACTCCAATACTTTGGCCACCTCATGTGAAGAGTTGACTCATTGGAAAAGACCCTGATGCTGGGAAGGATTGGGGGCAGGAGAAGGGGACGCCAGAGGATGAGATGGCTGGATGGCATCACCGACTCGATGGACATGAGTTTGGGTAAACTCTGGGAGTTGGTGATGGACAGGGAGGCCTGGCATGCTGCCATTCACGGGGTGGCAAAGAGTCGGACACGACTAAGCAACTGAACTAAGAACTAATGTAAATAGTATTTTTTAAAACTTCATTTTCCAAAAGTTTGTTGCTACTATATTGAAATACAATTGATTTTTATCAATCACTGGACCTAGTATCCTGAGGGATTGCTCAATTATTAGTTCTAGCAGCTTTTTGCAGATTCCTTAGGAATTTTTACATATATAATCATCTCTGTACAAAGCTGGCTTCATTTCTTCCTTTCTAAACACTATGCCCTTTATCCCACCTCCTTCTTCTTCCCCCTTATTTTTTCACCTTACCAAATTGGCAAAGAGGTCCAGTAAAATATAGTAGTAATGAGAGGGGACATGCTTGGCTTATGCATAATTAGAGGGGATGTGGTTAGCCTCTCATCATTCAATATGATGTTTGCGGTAGATTTTTCACAGATGCCTTTTATCAGACATAGAACTTCAAGAACTGTGAAGGATGAGGCTTCCGTGGTGATCCAGTGGTTAAGAATCCACCTGCCAATGCAGGGGACATGGGTTCCATCCCTGGTCTGGGAAGATTCCAAATACTGCAGGGCAGCTAAGCTCGTGTGCCACAGCTAGTGAGTCCGTGAGCTGCAACTACTGAACCTGCAGGACCTATAGCCCATGCTCTCACACAAAGAGAAGCCACCACGATGAGAAGCCTGTGCACTGCAACTAGAGTAGACCCCACTTGTTGCAACTAGAAAAAGCCCACGCACAGCAGTGAAGACTTAGCACAAACAAAAATAAATAAATGAAAAAAAAAAACAATGGATTATTAAAAAAAAAACTGTGAAGGATGTGAGCTTTTACAGTACTTTCATGGTAACAAGCTTACTTGCTACAGTTTCATGGATGCTGGCAGAAAATATGACTCCTGGGTCAGAGACAAAGGAATTTATTACTCACAGCAAGCAACATGAGCTTCACAATCAGGGTTTGGGTCTCAGTTTTCCCATGGGGATGTGCAGAGCAGCCCAGTTGAATGCTGCTTAGGAAACCCTAATATTTTATAAAGGCTGCAAACAAATGTGTCTGACCTTTGCCCCAGAGGGAGCCATTATCTTTATTATACTGGACTGCAAACAAATCTGTCCTCCATTCTGAAGGAAGACACTTTTATTTTTCACATTTACCATACACATATTCTTGAAAATATAGTCTGCAAGAAAATACTGCAATGCCTCTGCTTGCAAGACGTGCAAAAGTGTGACACACCCTACTTCACCCCCATTAGGATGATTTAGGATGACTATTATAAAGGGAGAGAGGGAGAAAGGAAGAAAAGAACAAGTGTTGGAAAGGATATGGAGAAATAGGAACATTTGCACATTGCTGTGGGAATGTAAAAGGGTGCAGCTGCTTTAGAAAACTCTATTGTGGTTCCACAAACACACACAAAAAAACCCCAAAACTGAACACAGAATTATCATATCATCTGGTAATTTTACTTTTGGTGTCTACCTAAAAGAACTAAAAGGAGGGATTTAAACAGATACTTGTACACCAATGTTCACAGCAGCGTTATGTACAAGACCCAAAAGGTTGAAACAATGGAAATGTTCATCAATAGATGAATAGGTAAACAAAAGAAAAAGGAAGAGAACAAACAAAACCCAAAGTCAGTAGAAAAAAAGAAGTAAAGGTCATAGCACAAATAAATGAAACAGAGCCTAAAAAACAATAGAAAAGATCTAAAACTAAGATCTGGTTCTTTGGAAAAGCAATACTTTCAAAAAATAGCCTTTAAAAACATTCTGAAATTAAAACTTTTATCCTTCATCTGTATGACTCCAGCTTTTTAACACTGGTGGGGAAAGTGTATGTGTGCAGGAGTATAAAACCACCTACATCTATATTACCAACCCCCAAAAGACAGAGAAAGGACAAAAATGTTATAAAACAACATTTATTCTGTAATACTTTATCATAGTGAATTGCATCTCTTTGGTAAAAATAAACTTTATAAACAATTTAATAATCAGAGATTAGATACAAAAGCTAAACATTTGTTAAGTTGTTTTTAATATGAGCAAAGACTGGCAACTAAGAAGTGGTTCACTTGGACTGGTCTCTACTTACTGGCAGTTGTAACTCAAACTCAGGGTAATTTTTATCCTACGTTAGAAGAAAGGATAAGGACACAATAACTCAAATTTCTTAAATCAGAAACCATTCTTACACTTGCACTTAAAAATAAATAACAGTTACAATGAATTGGCAATTACACATTTTTATACACTATTTAAAGGCAACATAATACTTTAAAATTAAGCACTTAATAAGAAATGTACAACAATTTTGACAATGGCACTGGCAGTCAGATGCAAAAAAAAAATGTGTGCTTTAAGAAAAAATGGCAGTTATAACATTAAAATACTTTGTTTTTCAGAAAATAAATATTTTGACTACATCATTAATGTATTGAAGCAAACTCTGTTTAAATCAAAGCTTATATAACATTTCAAACAAAAAAAAAACCCTATAAAATATATATATGTAAACCAGAAAGCCTCAAAGTTTCTTAATTAAATGCTATGGTCTTCACAAAAGGTTGTTAAGCCACTGTAGCCTTTAAGACAATAGTCTTTACAGCTTTGTGAAGTATTCACAACCATTGCTTAAATTGCTGAGAAAGGCCTCCTGGTCTACCAAGACACACACACACACACACACACACACACACACACACCCCTTACACACACACACCCCTTACACACACACCCCTTACACACACACACACACCTTACACACACACACCCCTTACACACACACACCCCTTACACACACACACACCTTACACACACACACACACACCTTACACACACACACACACACACACACACACACCCCTTAACACTTTCTCTAACTTTGAATTCGTGGTCTACCAAGACAGACAGACAGACACACACACACCCCTTAACACTTTCTCTAACTTTGAATTCGTGGTCTACCAAGACAGACAGACACACACACACACCCCTTAACACTTTCTCTAACTTTGAATTCGTGGTCTACCAAGACACACACACACCCACCCCTTAACATTTTCTCTGACTTTGAATTCATGCTAACATATATTTAACTGACCACCTAGTATGACCCTTTACACAATGCCTCAGAGAGTAGGAAAAGAAAAAAATATGTATATTCTAAACTTTACTATATACAAAGGAGTCAAAGTTAAGAGAAGCCATGTTGGTTATAAGGAGGACAGGCAAGGCTCAAAGGTGGAAAAAAGTAGGTGATCCATCAATTCATTTTCCATGTAATGTTTTCTTTCTCTGAATTTGAAAAGTAAAACAAAACATGAACTAATTGAGTTATATATTGCACAAATAAATTTCAAAAATATATATTCATGAAACACTGATTCTATTTGGGATGTGCAAGATGAAGATTAATTGTTAAAACTTCTACTAGGGATCTATCATAAACTGAGATTGGCTGTAACAATTTATATTGATGCGAGGCAAATTATACGTTAGCTTAAGTCATAATTTTAAAAGACTGAAACTTTCCAGAATTTCCAAGTTGTCTTTTATTACAGTAAAATTTGCTAGTAATATATTCTTAGAAATACAATTTCCAGTCCATAGGACTAGAAATGACTTCCCTTAATTGGGTGGTAATTAGCCATGCTTTTATCTCAATACACCTAAGGAATGGGATTATGTCTATGGAAGTAATAAAGGGGGATGGTAATTAAAAAGGTTCTTCCCCTTAAAAATAACTGCCTTGGTAAATCAGCACATGGAAAGTGATACAATGAATTCTATATAAGAATTCAATAAAGCATCCTGTAACTTCTTCCTGTTGGCATTTAGTGTGAAAGTTTATTGACTTTGCTAGTGATGAACGTAACTTTTAACTTTTAAATTTGTGGTAAGAGTACATGAAGAGGGAAAGAAAATCAAGTTTAAAAGTTATTGCTATTTATATTAAGACAAAAATAACTTTAAAGATCTTTATTTGAACTGGGAATGACTCTCCCTTCCTTAGATCATTTTCCTTTACTTACAAAGACTAATGATCTAATGGACAAGAACCAGAGAGAACATCTGTAGTACAGAATTTCAGTTAACAAAATAAAGTGGAACCTGATCATTTAAACACTGTTAATAAGGTCTATCCAGAGGACCACAGTAAACAGCTTAAAATATTTTGTTATTAAAATGATTTTTATAATCTGTGTACTATTTGTGTGTATACGTGTGTGTGTGTGTGTGTGTGTGTGTGTGTGTGTGTGTGTGTGTGTGTGTGTGTGTGTGTGTGTGTGCGCGCGTGCTAGTCTCTCAGTCATGTTTGACTCTGCAACCCCATGGGCTGTAGCCCACCAGGCTCTTCTGTCCATAGAATTATCCAGGCAAAAATAATGGAGTGCGTAGTCATCCCCTTCTCCAGAGGATCTTCCCAACTCAGGGAGTGAAGCTGGGCCTCCTGCACTGAAGGCAGATTCTTTACCACTGAGCCACCAGAGAAGCCCCATGTACTATTTATACTGTGGTAAAAACAATTTAACAATTTTTGGTGTTATGTTCACTGTGCATAGTAAAAGATGTTAACTTAGGTTAGCAACTTTTTGCAGCAGATGTGATATATATGAAGAACAAAAAATTCAATACCTCATCCTGCATACTTATTATCAACAAATTGAAAGATTATTATTTTCAACAGCAGCAATTCTATTAATGTGGCTATCCAGGTTCAACTACAATTAACATGGAAACAGGACAGATGAAGTTGTTATCCCTGACTTAATGTCTTGCCAACTGAAAAAGACATTTTCATTATGCTTCTCATTTGACAGTTTTGCCCAAATAAACTCAACAAGTTAAAAGAAAAATATGTCTTTAAAAAAAAAAATGCTTTATCATCATAGAAACAGCCAAAAGTTAACAAACCAAAATCACAAGCTTATGTGTCTATGTATGTATATGTATACATGAAATTATCAGAAAATAAAAGCAAGGTCATTGTCCATGAAACAGGATGTATCATGAGATAAGACTGAACTTTTAGAAAGCTGCTTTTGCCATTGTAAAAAAATACATTACGAGTAAGTTTAGCTTTATTAGTATCCTTTGTCCTTTTTGAATGATACAGTCAAGCTATATAAATGATATGGAAAAATGTGTATCATATAAGCAGATTTGTTCAAATACTGAAAAAGGCCTTGGTCAATACACATTTGGAAGAGTAACAAAATCTTTCAGGATGGATGTAATGGCACATAATTACACTGCCTCCTTAAAAGGATGTATAAAATTTTATACAAATTTTAAAATCCATGAAGGCATTTTATATCTACATTTTTGTTAAATCCTTTAACTTAATTGGGTGCACATACAAATTTAATTCATACAAAGCTTGAATAGAATTTTTTTCCTAAATGATCTACCTTTATTTATGATGACATAAATAACACATATTCAAATGTTTATATTAGATTACACTCCATTTGTGTAATTTTCAGAATGCAGTACATTTAACAAGCCAATGAAAGATCCTCTTATTGCAAAAGTGTGCCTAAATGGGACTCGATGGCTATATCCTTTCATTGGCTACTTTCTCCTCAACAAAGACAGCTAGTGGCTAAAATCAAAATAACGGTTGCAAAACACTTTGGGAAAGAATAAATGGCTCCAATCGACACTATGGAATATCTGGGAAGTTAAAAAATTTGAAAAAATAATATTGTAACAGGAATTGAAGTGTTCTTAGATGAAATTACATCACAAAATTGCCTTTTTAAATCTTAGAACTTTTTGCTATCTCTTTGCCAATGTATGCAAAAGGAACTTTCTGGACATTTAGGATCTTTTCCAACTTACATTTAACTTTGTTCATGTGTCAACAAAAAATAATTAAAAACAAAAATTAAGACAAAATATTCAAATCTCATCCTACTGGATTACATGTGTCAAGAGAAGAGTATGTGAGGAAGAAAGCAGCAAAATTTCTAGCTGGATCAGCAACTATAGTTAATTACAGATAGGAAAAGAAAATGAAAAAAAAGTTAGAGTTGCCAGTTCTTACACTTGGACATATTAACAGAACAAAAGACTTCCCTACAAGTTTAAGACAGAGGCTCGGGACTTTTTTTTTTTTTACATAAAATTTCCAATCTTGGAGACACTTATCACAAAAATTATGCTTTTAGGATTTCACATCATATTGATGATTGGGCATGATCCTAACAGCAATTATTTTATAAAAATTCAAAAAACAAAAATATTTTGAAATAAACAAGTAATTAGCACCCCTTCCCTACCCTAAAACAAAAGAAGTCCACTATGGCTTTGATATCCCTTGTAAAGAATTAAGTAGAAGAGTATTGCCACATTTAAAAATAATTTCACACTAGTAAGTATTTCTATTTTTTCCGCTGCTTTTGATTCTGTGTCTTTGCAGTACTTATTAGGGAACCTAGACATGTACGAATACCAGCAAGGTGGAGCAGAGATCCAGCTGCCTCTTTGAGCTCCTCATCAATTTCTTGACATGCCTGTTTTCGCATCTTTTTGTCTGGCTGCCCCTTTTCAGTGGTATCTGCACAAGCCTGAGATGCATAGCCACTGTCTCCAAGAGGATCATCTTCATAATCAACGTCTGTGTCTTCTTCACTGTGAAATCCTTCACTGCCATCACTTCCTACATGGCTACTCTTTGGGATAAATTCATACACCTCATCCACAGAAGACAGAGAAGACACACTAGACCTGGACGCACAACGCTGTGCTGCCATGCTACTTGCGCTGTAATTGTGGTCTTCCTTTGGATCAATGCTGGTGGCTAAAGAATCACTCTCATGTAATCGCATAGCACTGGAATGATTAAATGCACTGCTATAACTCCTCTTTTTTTGAATTGCTGTTTTAAGAGGCAGAGGCTTCTCACCTGTGGAAAATAAAGCTTCCATCAGTAAATCAAATGCATCTGATTGCAGAAACAGCCCATTTAAAACTATCACATCACTCCTGAATAAGTGCTTTAGACCGGCGATGTTTCGTGGGTCTTTAAATTTTATGCAGACCATCATCCTGTAGGAATCAATCTAAAATATTTTTAAACGACTTAATGGTATGTCTTGACCTTCCCATGGAAAATACAATTATTTTGAGCTGCTTGCAGAAAATGCCTCAATATTAATGTGTCACTGGTTAGCTAACAATTTCCTTGTTGATATTTAGGTTGTTGCCAGTTTTTCACTATTACAAGTAATACTGCAATGAAAATCCTTATACATGCGTTTTCTTACACATATGGAATTTTTCTAGGAGAGATGAAAAGAAACAGAATTACTAAGTCAAAATTATATACATTTTAAATGTTAGTTGGTATTTCCAAATTGTCTTCCAAAATAGTTGCATCAATTTATATCCTACATTGCATGACAACACCCAGTTCCTACACTTAACCTCTAATATTATCAATCATTTTAATTTTTCATAATCTCATGACAAAAAGATATTATCTCAATATTGTTTCATTTTGCATCTCCTTGATTTCTAGAGAAGCTGTATCTTTTCAAATGTGCACTGTCCATCCGTATATTTCCTCCTCTGAGGCCTAGCTCGGAGAAGGCAATGGCACCCCACTCCAGTACTCTTGCCTGGAAAATCCCATGGACGGAGGAGCCTGGTAGGCTACAGTCCATGGGGTCGCTAAGAGTCGGACACTACTGAGCGACTTTACTTTCACTTTTCCCTTTCATGCACTGGAGAAGGAAATGGCAACCCACTCCAGTATTCTTGCCTGGAGAATCCCAGGGACAGCGGAGCCTGGTGGGCTGCCGTCTATGGGGTCGCACAGAGTCGGACACGACTGAAGCGACTTAGCAGCAGCAGAGGCCTAGCTATTCATCTATTTTGTTGAACTGTTTTCTTATTTCTTACTTATAGAATCTTTTTATGTTATGCACATATGTATACTCAACATTATTCCTTTGTCTGCTATATACAGTGAAGAAATACGTCATCTCAGTATTATGCTTGTGTTACTTTTCTTACAGATATCTGCTGTTGTCAGAACTCTAAATAAGAGTTTGATGTTTAATTAAATTTACACAGCTTTTATGGATTTCGCATGTCAAAGATAGCTTTTCTCATTTCAAGGTTACAAGCATACTTTCTATGTTTGCTTATTCATAGCTTTCATTTTTACTTTTATTCATTTCTTTAAAATATTTATTTTTATTTATTTATTTAGATGCACCAGGTCTTAGTTGCAGAATGTGGGATCTTCAATCTTTCGTTGTGGCACATGAGATCTTTTGTTGTAGCATATGGGATCTAGTTCCCTAACCAGGGATTGAACCTGGGTCCCCTGCACTGAGAGCACAGAGTCTTGTCCACTGGACCACCAGGGACATCTCTATTTTCACTTTTAAATCTTTAAGCTTAATTTCTAAACATGCTATTTATTTCTTCATTTCTTGGTCAATGTAACAAGAATTATCATAGCATTAACCTCAATTTCACAACTGCTCACATAAATTAAAAGAAAATAAAACAGAAACTAAGTTATTCAGATGAAAACACAACCTAGTTAGAAAGAAGTAATTTTGCCTGTAACACTGAAATATTTAGCGTCCTAAATGACATTTGAAATGTGCTCACAAAAAAGAAAAGCATGATTGCTTACATTCCAAAATTCCTTGTTCTATAGAAGTATTTAAAAGCATCATTGCAGTCACAGCATCAATATCAGATTCTAAAAAAGGAAAAGAGTGATAATATTAATGTTCTTTATAAAAAAGAGGCTATTATAGTATATGCATGTACCCAAAGGTAACCAACATTAAGGTTTTGGTGTATTTTTTACTTAAAAAAAATGTATACTGTATGTAATATATGTAATTTATACACACACACATATATAGATGTCAAATATATACATAGACACAAACACATACAAATAAATGTACAAAACGAGACTTATTATTTTATAATCTACTTTTGTTCACTTAAAATTATGAACAATATTGTATAAAGGAGAATTGAGAGGTACTAGAGATAATGAAAGTTTTCTTCTTTAATTATTCACAATGAAAATAAGAACCTGACCTGCATTTCAATAAGGACTGCCCTTAAACAATTACATTAGCTAAGAACACACATAAATATTAGCACTGTCTTTAGTCATAATTACATGCAAGCCTATAAGTACTACAATTATGGATATTCCATAAGAAAAATGGATTTTAATAGGCTGGTAAAACCAGCAGGTTCTATTCCAGAGGTCATTATGCTCTCATATCTACTTTTGCACTAGAAGTTCCTGTACATCTTGGCAATCTGTTAGCCTTTATAACTGTAATCGAATAAAAGTAAAATGGTACAATCTAAAATGTTAAGGAAAGTTAGAAAATGTTTACAAATTTTAGATTATAAAGGATAGGTTTAAAACAAGACTCAAAAACATTCCATTTCTGCCTCAAAGTTGGAAAATTTTTATTATCCCCAAATTTTATATTTTATTTATAATATCTAATTATAAAATTATATTAGATAATAAAGTCATGTTCCTCATCTTGACCACAAACTCTGAAAAGGCAGGAAATGTTATGATCTTAAAAAATAGGTGTAAGTAAATCAGAAGATTGTTGCTATGAGAGAGCACATACTGTTCTCCCTTGAATAAAGTGTGATCTCATTAATCAGAGTTTCTATATGAATGTCTTTCCAATTAGACTGTCAGCTCCCTTAAGGTAAGAATCATGTCTTATCCTCTGTATTCCTTAATCCCTGGAACAAACAGTAGTTCCCTGATAAATGAGTGAAGAATATATTCTATCTCTGCCACATCTCCTTTCTTTAGATTAAGCTGATTATCACCAAATTACTAAGCCCTTGTTGGCATGTTCTAAGTATTATTAACTCATCTCACTCTCATAAGTTTATGATGTGGTACTATTAGTATTTCCATCTTAAAGATGAGAAAATGGACAAAGAGGGATCTCTAGGAACGATACAGATGGGATTTAAACCTGTGCAGTCTACCTCCAGAATCCATGCCTTCAATTTGTAATCTCTCATCATCCCTCAACACTTACCAAGTATCTATAATTAGAGTAGGAAATTTTGCAGGAAATCATAGAGTATAACGGAAATTCTCTATTCTGTTACCCATTCAACAAATTGAGTGTCCTATCTGACACTCCAGGCTGAAAACAAAACAGGAAAATCCCTGACTCTCAGAACACAAAGAAATACAACTTCTGAGAGATAAACACTAGGGAGAAGAAAACTGGAGGGAAGGAAGATGGAGAATGTGGGGAAAAGTAGTTGCAACTTTAAATACAGAGGTTAGGGAAGGCCTCAAGGAAAGGTAATAGTTGAGCAAAAACCTCAGGAAGGTGAAAGAATGGAAACCATGAAGATATTCAAAGGAAAAGCATTTCAGGCAGAAAAAAAAAAAAAAATCAAGTTAAAAAGAACTTGAATCAATGATTCCCACGTCACAGACGCTAGTAAAACGAAGACCTCTCCAATTGCCATCTTTTAAATGAGACTTAACTATAATAGAGTTCAGTATTCTAACATGTCTTTAAAGAAAAAAAGCTAGTACAGCTCTAGCCCATATTGTATCTCTGTGTGAATTGGAAAAAAAGCAACTGGCCTCCAGGTGAATGCTTCTCTAAACCAGGGCACACAGCTTGAGGACTGGGTGTGGTCCAGTCCTTCTGAAATCAGCCCACTCATTGTCTCAGCCAGGTGTCCTTTGTGCAGGGTGCAACCTGGGTGGCATTATACTAACAGAGAGACTTCTGTTCCACGAAATAATTTTTTTCTTTTAATAAAGAAAAAAAATTTTTTTTTAAAAAAGGAGGAATGGTGGTGAGGGAAAGAATCTAATACTGAAATGAGTTACAACAAGTAACCAATTTCAGGAAATTTATTAATCTTATAAATGAAGCACCTATAAAAGATTCTTAACTTTAAAAATTAGTATACCTTTATAGTTAGTATAGGGGCTTCTCTGGTGGCTCAGAAGGTTAAGAATCTTGCCTACAATGCGGGAGACCAGGTTTCGATCCCTGGGTTGGAAAGATCCCTTGGAGAAGGGAATGGTAACCCACTCCATATTCTTGCATGGAGAATTCCACGGACAGAGGAGCCTGGAGGCGATAGACCATGGGGTCTCAAAGAGTCAGATACGATTGAGCAACTAACACTTTCACTTTCTGTAACAGTAGAAATCATAGGAAAATTGTTCTTTAAATACAAATTCTTGTAGGAATTTGTTACAGCCAAATTAATTTGAATAGTCCAATATGAAATTACTTCTTTGCAAAAGGATTTTATCTGCATCTGACTTTGATTTAGAACATTCGTTAAATATGCTCCCCACAACATCTTGTCAATTAACTCAAAAAAAGTTTAACTTCAACATTAAAATAGGCACCAGAGAAATGATCCCATCTGGTAATCAAGAACACCTGATTATCCGACATGGTAGAAGTGTGGAGCCCTAACCACTGAATCACCAGGGAAGTCTCCTATCCAACACTGTAAATCAACTATACTTCAATAAACACCACCACCACCTAATTATCAATGATTTGTCCAAAGTACATTCTTGAACTTCTTGGAACAAAAGCAACAAAACTGTGTAGGTTTTACAATTCTTATTTATAGTACCAAATCAGTTTTGGTATTAAAATTAAACTTAAGACTTACTTATTGTCACAGCTGAAAACACTTTATAATGTTTTTTTCATTAATAAGTATAGGGTTGGTTCAGGTTTTTCCATAACATCTTACTGAAAAATCTGAAAAAACTTTTTGGTCAACTCAATACCTTTTGCAATTTTAAAGATGGCTCTGTGTTCTTAATAAACATACTATTAGCTATATTATCTAACATATTCAGTTTATGAAGAATGAAAATTTCATTTTTTATAAAGTCTTTTGTATATACTTTCTCTGACACTATTTAGGTTAATCCAATAATTCACTTCCAGCTTAAAGTCATTTGTCATTAGAGCCATGAGAGCCATCCAAACAGTGAGTTAAATAATAACAACAATAACCTGTTAAAAGTCATATTAAACAGTATTAAACAGTTCCCTTTTTATCCTTCATAGTTCTGACTAGAGTTCAAAATATGCTACTGATTTAATAACTGGTTCAAATAAATCTCTGTCAAAACTGTTAACTTATGCTTCCTAGTTTATATTTTCTTAGCCTTGATGCTAAGAAATTATTAACAATAATTGAGAGAAAATTAAAAAGACATCAGTTTTAACTATGTGAAAGTAAGAGTTATAATAAGACAAACAAGTTTCTATTACCTGATTCTCAGTCCATTTGCTTAAGGAATGATATGAGAACCACAGTGGCAGAATTTGAATGATTATAATCCAAGTATTAACTATAGCAGGATTTACTGCCTTTATCAAAACCAGTATACACATTTACAGAGCACCCAAACAAGGAAGCTATTTCTCATGATTCTTCAAAGTAGAGTGATTTCAATAAACTACTAGTATGTGAAGCTGTTTGGACTACCAGTTTACTTTCATTTTAATTAAGATACAAATTATGCTAATTTGTAAACTTAAATTTGAACTTAGGTTTGCATTTAGTTTCTACCTTCATCATTAACTATCTGAATTTTATATTTGCTTGTAATATGCTACATACACTTTAGTGCTTAAATATATATACTAAAATTTACTAATTAGACTATGGTTCCATTTTTGTCTTCTTTGTTCACTGATGCATCCTTGGTGCCTAGAATAGTGACTAGCATACAAGTGCACTCAATAAATATTTTTCAACACATGAATTTACTACAAACCCACACCAAATAAAAATATTGACCAAAAAAGGTTTTGTTCTGCTATCTCAGTATGAGATTTCTCTGCCTCCTGCTGCCTATTATACAACACTGTAACATTGCTATTGGCCAGATAGACTTTAAAAAGGATAATTCTATGAAGTGACACGATGAATTTTATATTCGATTCTACTATTATTTTCTTAGACTCCAAAATCACTGTGGACAGTGACTGCAGCCATGAAATTAAAAGACACTTGGTCCTTGGAAGAAAAGCTATGACAAATCTAGACAGCATATTAAAAATCAGAGACATTACTTTGTCAATAAAGGTCCATCTAGTCAAAGCTATGGTTTTTCCAGTAGTCATGTACTGATGTGAGAGTTGCACCTAAAAGAAGGCTGAGTGCTGAAGAACTGATGCTTTCAAACTGTGGTGTAGGAGAAGACTCTTGAGAATCCCTTGGACAGCAAGATCAAACCAGTCAATCCTAAAGGAAATCAGTCCTGAATTTTCATTGGAAGGACTGATGCTAAAGCTGAAGCTCCAATACTTTGGCCACCTGATGTGAAGAACTGACTCACTGGAAAAGACTGATGCTGGGAAATACTGAAGGCAGGAGGAGAAGGGGATGAAAGAGGATGAGATGGTTGGATGGCATCACTGACTCAACGAACATGAGTTTGGGCAAACTGAGAGATGGTGAAGGACAGGGAAGCCTCGCATGCAGCAGTCCATGGAGTCGCAAAGAGTCAGATATGACTGAGCAACTGAACAACAACAAAGTTGGAGCCAACACTGAAATTTCAGTGATATTTACAAAACACAAAACTGACAATGTCACCTTATTCTTTAAAGACCTTCAGTAGTTCCCCTAACTCCTCATATCTGGTAGGAGTGCAGGCTCTGAAACCAGAGTTCCTTCTATACCATTTACTGGTTGTGTAACCTTAAGAAAGTTACTTAATCTCTCCAAAGTTACAGATCTCTCCCCTTATTTGTAAAAGGGGGTAACAAAACCTCAGAGTTGTTGTAAGGATTAAGTGAAATAATGCAAGCAAAACACCACAGTCAGGAACTCAGTGTAAACTAATGCTACAGTTACAGGAAGAAGTTCCACCTTATTATGCTAAAGAAGCTCTCCTTGATTTGGCTAATGCCTGCTTAAACTTTTTCATTTGCTTTGCCCATGCTAAACGATCACATCTATAGCTACAGGACCAAGGCTACTTAGTCTTCTATGCCCTTAGGTTTCAGCCATGCTTACCAACCCGCAGTTCATAGCAATTGTCCCAGACCAAACCTCTAACCAAGGTTAGTATCCCTCCATCTTTTGAGGCCCAGAGCTCAGGCATCACACTTTCTTCTCTCAGAGGCCTTTCCCGACCTACCTCTAAGCTTAATTTGCCACCCACTTCCTTTTCTCCCAATGTGTTCTGTATAATTCTAATCAATTAAACAAGAATTAATTCTTCAATTAAACTGTATATTTTCTGAGACTAGGGCCTGGGTCTCTTTCTGCATATCCCAAGGCACCCAGAATTCAGTGATTAGCACAATGGATGAATTCAACAAGTACTTGAATGTTTAATCAATTTATTGCTGTATTTTTCAAACTTTTCCCTAGAAATAATATCAAGAGTTAAGAAAAAGCAAATTTCCTCAGAATCTGTGTATATGTACTAAATCAACCTGATTTAAATATAAAATTTCTTAAAGTTTTTGTGTGGTACAGTATTTCATTTTTCTCCTAAAACTTATGAGAGATGATGGATAATACATATAACTCATTAGATGAAGAAGTACCTATGCTCTCCTTGTGGAAGCTGATCCCCAAAGGAAGAAGCAGAATTAGGATGGAACAGAACAAGAACAAGAAGAAATTCTAAATAAACCCTAGAATTCAACAGAGAAAATGTTCTCAAAATGTGCATATGAGCTAAAGCTTAAAAGACTATGGGTCAGAATTACTGAAGTAATAAAAAGAAAAAAGAAGTTTCAGCAATACCTAAACATAAAGAGAACATATTTACTCATGTAGGTAACATGAAAATGGGTACTTGCCTTATGTTCAGTCACAACATTTTCTGAAGCAGACTCATAATTCCATTAACTTCTTTGCAGAGTTCTCTTAAGCTTTTCACACTCTTTCTCTCCCTTATTTTTACCAACCATCATCATATGTTTCCTAGGCTTGGCTTAGTGTAGTTTTAAAGAGCCAAAATGTCTCTGATACACAGAAAGGCTTTTCATCTGATAATTTTTATTTTTATAGGTCAGAGTAACACCTGCAAGCTCCAAAGCAGCAATGTGAGGAAAACTTATGTTAGTATATCACTAACCTATAATATTAACTATGAGTAGAGGAAAAAACAACTAATTCAAAATTTTGATCTACTTTTTAAAAGTCAACCAAGTTCAAAAGTTAGCTTTTGAAAGCTTATTGCTTTCTTCCTAAATTATAGTTCTTTACACTTAATCTATAAAAGAATTATGTAAAACCATCCCTAACTCAAAGGCCATAACAAAACGAGTGGCAGGCCAGATTTGGCCCACGGGCCATAGTTTGTCAACTATTCTAGTCCGACAGACTTGAAAAGATAATTCGGTACTTATCGCATTACTAAGAAATATTTCTCTATTTTCAAGGAAAAATATACAATAAAAGGAAATGAAAACAGGGATATAAAACAGTATACACAGTATAATCCAAGTATATGGAGAAAAAGTGTTTTGGAGGTGGGGGGGTGGTATGTGCATATATGGGCATGCATACAAACATATCTACTCTTGTGTAAGGCATAAAAAGGACCAAAGCAATTATATTAAAAATGTTAACAGCAGAGGGGCAAGACAGATAGATAGGGTAGGGGATTAAGAGGTATAAACTACCATGTAAAAAATAACTAAGCTTCAAGAATATACTGTACAACACACAGAACACAGTCGATATTTTATAATTATAACTGGGGAATAACCTTAAAAACTGTGAATAACTATGTTGTACACCTGAAACATACAATATTGTACATCCAGTATAGCCCAATTAAAAAGTTAACAGCGAATAAAGGGTAAGTTTTAGTTTCTTTTTTATAAATGTTTTTTATTTTCTAAACCCTCTATAAGGAACATGCAATACTTTTATAATTAAAAAATAATTAATTAAAATTCTGATTTTAACCTGAGTTCTTATGATTTAAAATACTGATCTTTCACATACCTTTGAGAGTTCGCACCTGGTTCTGCTTGAGTACAGAGCTTAAGTAGTGAGGTGATAAAGAACCACTGAAAAAGAGATAAGACAAGCACACTTATTAAAAAAAAAATCTTTATTTCACATTTTATAAAACTTAGTTACAAATACAACTAGTTTGTACAATAAAAAACAGTTTTTACCTTGTTTTCTCTGCTAACACTATTCAGTTTAGCAAGAGTCTGCCAAAGCAGAAAGAGCATAAGATCCAAGTTTAAATCACAACTATCTGGGCGTTCTTAGGCAAAATAATTAACCCTTTAGTTTCTTCATCTGTAAGACAGGAATAATTAAAACTCCCACATAGGGTTGTTGTGATAAGTAAGAACATTAAATTTAAAATGCCCAGAACAACAGACAATACATAATAGTTACTGTTCGATTCTACACTGGATGCCTAAGTTTGATAAGATATTAATATAGGTTGTACTACAGAAATGAAAGTGTTTATCAAAACAATGTTTAAAGAAGACTATATGGTGATGACAAAAAAAAAAGATAAGTTCATGATTTAATTAAAAATATCAATTACAAATTAAAATTTCTATATTTATGAAAAAGAGACCAGCAGTTTCATTTTTTAAATTTCAAAAATTTTTAAATATTTTTGGAACAAACTTTCCTCTTCTTTGGAATTTGTGATAGTATTTAAAAAAAATCTGTTTGGCTAACTAAATTAAAAGTCTATTTCTTAGTCACAGTTTCATATACACTATAGTTCATTCTCTTCCTCAGACTTAACCAATTATGGCATGAAAGGTCTACACAAAGGCATGTCAGATGGAACTGTCCTTTTGTCAAACAATAATAAAGAGAAAATATTTCTAAAAGTATTTTAAAGTCAAAGATTACAACCTCTATGCTGCTGTTTATCTACCTCTTTTTTAAACCACAAAATCATCTTTATTTAACATTTAAACATATAAAAAATTAAAACATGAAAATGTATCGTATCAAAGGCACAGGAAAGTTTATTTTTGATGGTATACAAAAAAAGTGTGCCAATTCTCCCATTTAATTTTTAATAAAAAATAGCATTGCTAAATAAAACACAAAAGCAGTATCAGCAGAACTTACCATTAGTTTCCCAACTATTGTTCTTTTAAACTAGGACATCTCATAAGCACCAACACTAAGGAAAGTATCAACTCCAAACAATGAGAATATAAACTCTGATAACATCTTTTCGGAGTTTCATTTCATAAGGATAAACTACTTCTCATTACAATGATCCTTCTAATCTACTAATATGGTAAATAAGCTTAAAATCTCAATAAGTATGTATGCATATATACTGCTGAAATTTCAACTTTAGGCTAATTTTTTAAACTGTATCAGCTACAAACACTCCTCTAAAAGTTATATAATATTTTAATTCCTTAAACACTACATGAAATGCTGGTAACTGCTGCAAATGGGAGTTTACTCTCTACTTTTGTGTATGTTTCAAAATTTTCATTTATTATTTTACTAAAAAGCGTTACAAAACTTTTTATAGACTATCCTTAAAAGTATTTTGACAAAACTGTCATTTTCAACTCAAATGAATATATATAATAGAATTTAAAAATAAAGATTCTGAAGGCTTCTTTCAAAGGCAATAGTCAGATTTAAAGTCATCATTTTCAGATTCAACTTAAAATGGGAAAGCTATAAGATCAATTTAATGATCACCGAGTTAGAAAACAAAAGCCAAGGAAAAGCATATTTGCCAATAGAAACAAATCAAATAAAAATCCAAAGCATTATTTTACTTGACATTTAAAAATTTGAGACTTGAACATAATTTTCAAATTTAAACATGTTGTGAAGGAAAAAAGTCTTAAAATAGAAAAACGAATATAAGTGTAAATATAAAAATGCTGCGATGACGAACAACTACTTTAAAAAATTTTAAATATACTTCTACTTTCTTGTGGCTTTAGGTCAGTATTAGTACTGCAGACAATGTAAATCATCCGATCTTTACAAAACGGTTTCAGGTTATACCTGAATTCATATTATCACTATCTTCAGAGTTTAGTTAGAATATATTATTAATTATTAATACATTTTCCAGAATTTATGCTCTCAATTACCCAACATCTTGGTTCCTAATAAGTTAAGACTATAAGTAAAAATGACTTAGTCTAATGTCTTATCCATAAATAATTCTCTATGTAATTCAAAAAAAAAGATGAAAAAACCCCCACAACTTTAAGTTATTTCATCTCATTTAATGAAATCTTATATATTGCCACTGACATTTACATCTTAGATCTTGTACCTTTGTGGTGATGCAGGAGGGCTGTAAAATGTGGATTTTGAGGAGAAAGGTTGCTTCTTCAGCGCCTGCATAAGGTTGGGTTTATATTCTGGATCAACACACCATAAGGAACCTTTTCCATTAACCTAGAATAAATTACATAAGAATTAGTAACCTGGAATCAGACACAAAAAGTGTCTGAATGTTTTTCATAAATGTGTGGGGCAACAAAACCCAATAGCACCTTTTGAATACAATGCAAACACTAAAGTAAACTTACTAGCAATGAACTGTGTGATTGAAACCCCTAGAGGCAGATAGCCTGGGTTCCTATCTCCAGCTCTGCCATTTACCCGCTGTGTAATTTTTGGAAGGTTAACTAACTTCTATTTCTCTAGGTCATTATTCCCATATTTGGAAGGTATGGATAATAACAGTACCTACCTCATAGGGTTGTTCCATGGATTTAATTACACACAGAGTACTCTGTACAGTGCATGGTGCATAGGGCCACAAGACCACAACACTCTAGGACACACCATTCACATCACAGTTTGTGAGAATGATAACAACACCAAGCTATGCAGAGAACAGCACGAAGGGCTATGCATGATGGTCCTTCAATCAGATGGCGTCATTCCCCCCAAAGTGCTAAACAATATGATACTGGGTGATGCATCCAAAAATAATTATTTTTATGGCATTAACACTAGTGTTTATTTTCCCATTTAAACTGCTTAAATTCAAAACAAACAATTTAATGAAGTGATGGCAAAAGTCTCAGAGAATAAAATCAAAAACTGAGGGATGGAAAAGACTCTTGTAAAAGATAAAAAAGAGGAATAAGTACCATCCCTACCCTCAAGATGGTTAAGTTACAACATTTGAGGGCCTTTTGGCTAATAAGGTAAAGGGTACACAAGCCCAGATTTCATGGAAATAGTCATAAGAATCTAAAAATAATAGAAATGTACGATTATTGGAAACTAGAGAAAATATAAACAGAAGCATCCACTAAATGGCAAATGAGAGATGCCTCAAAGAATGGCTTGCCTGTTCCACAGTTCCTCTAATATGAAGGAACAGCTTACCAGGAAGGTAAGCGGACAATATATCTGAAGAACATCACTAAAATGATCTAATGTGCAAGGGAAAGGCCAGACCAGGAGATAATTCCTTCAAAGAGGTTTGAAAAATGCTGCATATTTTACCTCCTTCCTTCTTAGAAGGTCACACTACATATTAGCAGATTGGTGGTGGTTTAGTCGCTAAGTCATGTCCGACTCTTGCGACACCATGGACTGTAGCCTGACAGGCTCCTCTGTTCATGGGATTCTCCAGGCAAGAATACTGGAGTGGGATGCCATTTCCTTCTCCAGGGGATCTTCCCGACCCAAGAATCGAACCTGGGTCTCCTGCATTGCAGGCAGATTCTTTACCGACTGAGCTATGAGGGGTCCTAAATACCCTCGCTTTAATTAAACCTGTTTTATATTAAAAACACTGATGTAACTGATGAATTCTTATAGAATATACTTTCCTAACGTTAACACTGAGAAATGGGGGTTTTTCTGGTAGAAAAAACTACAAACATTGATTAGAACATGAAGAAAAATAAATCACATTTAAAGATCACTCTAGTGCAAATAGAAAAAAAAAAAAACCCAACAGCAAAATTCTCTGACCACTTGGAAATTTATAAATGCTCTTGAATTTAAAAAGATATCCAAACTATAATTACAGATTATAAAGGGCATAAGAAAAACATAAAAACTAAGTGGATGTGGTCAAATGCACAGACATTAGTTGAGCTAGTTAAATGAAATAACTGAAGGAATTCAGGAGCTGTAACATCACCTGCTAACTCTTCCTTAAGGATATATCTATCCTATTTCTTTAGCTGAACATCCATCCCTATCCACCAACCTGAATAGTCTGACTAGAAGAACATCCCTACAAATGTACCACACGGACCCATAGCTTACATGTAGAAGCCCACAGCCATGCAAGGAGGAGGTTCAACTGCAAACTCATCTCACTTCCCCAGAGCTAAACACCACTTGCACAGAAGTTAAGAGTACAAGCCTTGAAGAAGAATACCTACCTTTGGAAACCTGGCTCTGTCACTTAACAGCTGTGTAACCTTTAGAAAAATGTCTATGTTCTCTGTGTATTAGTATGCTCAAAATACATATAAAACAGTACCTTCTGGACATAAGCCCTTAACACCAAATACTACTATTGTTATGTTTTATGTTCATTTTCTTCGCAGTTTTAAAAACTGTTCCTCTTTCAGTCTAATATCATTGTTTTTATTCTCTAACAGTTTGTTTTTCTGCTTCTATTCCACTAGATACTGACATTAAATTTTAATAAATATTTTTGAAGATATTTAATCTTTTGAAGATATAAATGTCAAATTAAATATAAGGTATAACCTGAACCCCTCTCACCATGGTGTACAAAATTTCCTCACAAGATTAGTGAGATTCAAACTGCTACTAATTTTTGTTTTTACATTCAGTCAGTTCAGTTCAGTCGCTCAGTCGTGTCCAACTCTTTGTGACCCTGTGAACCACAGCAAACCAGGCCTCCCTGTCCATCACCAACTCCCTGAGTCCACCCAAACCCATGTCCATTGAGTCGGTGATGCCATCCAGCCATCTCATCCTCTGTCATCCCTTTCTCCTCCTGCCCTCACTCTTTCCCAGCATCAGGGTCTTTTCAAACGAGTGAGCTCTTCACATCAGGTGGCCAAAGTATTGGAGCTTCAACTTCAACATCAGTCCTTCCGATGAACACCCAGGACTGATCTCCTTTACAATGGACTGGTTGGATCTCCTTGCAGTCCAAGGGACTCTCAAGAGTCTTCTCCAGCACCACAGTTCAAAAGCATCAATTCTTCGGGGCTCAGTTTTCTTTATAGTCCAACTCTCACATCCATACATGACCACTGGAAAAACCATAGCCTTGACTAGACGGACTTTTGTTGGCAAAGTAATGTCTCTGCTTTTTAATATGCTGTCTAGGTTGGTCATAACTTTCCTTCCAAGGAGTAAGCCTCTTTTTAATTTCATGGCTGCAATCACCACCTGCAGTGATTTTGGAGCCCAGAAAAATAAAGTCAGCCTCTGTTTCCCCATCTATCTGCCATGAAGTGATGGGACCGGATGCCATAATCTTAGTTTTCGGAATGTTGAGCTTTAAGCCAACTTTTTCACTCTCCTCTTTCACTTTCATCAAGAGGCTCTTTAGTTCTTCTTCACTTTCTGCCATAGGGTGGTGTCATCTGCATATCTGAGATTATTTCAAAAACCCCTTTTGAAAATTTGAATTATACCTTACAACATTAACAATTATCTAGATAGTAATAAAACTGACCTGTGTCTTATTCCCCTGCTCCTTTCTGCTTGTATAAAATCCCATATGATGTAAGCTATTATGATTGCTGAAGATTTAATGTGATGAATTCCAGGGTGCTTCCATTTCCTAAACTGTTTTCAAGGTAACATTAGTCTATTACTGAGGTTTTTTTTTTAATTTCTGAATACCATGTCATAACTACTATAGCAGAACAGTATAATGAAAGAAGAGTTTCACAGGTTTTAAAAGTGAAATCTTAAAACACTGCTTATTGACCAGCTACATGACACTGGACTAATCATTTAATCTCTGTCTGTCCTCTAATTCATATTTTATCTGTAAAAAAAAACAGACCACTTCACTGAGCTGTGATGAGATTCAAATAAGATAATTTTAATGTAAGTGACAGAGCTGCAAAGTAAATGAATACTAAGAGTTTATACTGAAAATGGCAGATAGTCAGTTTATGTTCCTATTCTTTTCTTCTAAGAGATGAAGGAATTTTTAAAACAAAAACAATAAGAACAAAAATTAATTAATTTTAAATATGAGACAAAAGTTAGAAATAAACAAGAATTAAACTGATAAGGGAAAAACACTTGTGTGTGAGGAAAAGTACGGTAATTGAGTGTAAGGCAGTTTTTAACATCCCAGCAACTTAAATATATTGGAAAAGAAAAACCATGGGTGTCATATCACACTGTAATACAGAAAGTAACATACTATACTATCAGGTGAAACTTTTTCTGGCCTATGGCAGCAAGATATCACATGAACTACATTGAAATTTTAAGTTTTTTCCAAAGGAAGTCAAATTCCTACCCATGTATTTTTGAATTAAGTGATGGACCATCCCATCTTAAATTAGATGTATTTCCAATCACTTGGCCTACGTGGTAAGTGTATCCTGAAGACAGAGAAATAAAACTTTAAAATGATAGCACCCACATATCCTTTGTCCCCAAACCACTTCAGTTTCATATAGAAAAGAAATACATAAATTATTTTTCATATACAGACTAAGACAATTATTTTAATGATTCTAACCATGTTCTATCTTGGTATTCCTGAGATTATACTCCCAGAAGCTGTTTAGTTCAAATCTGCTTTTAAAATTCTATTGTGAGAGAACTGCAAATTGTTTTGATCATAGAAGAATTGGTATTTCCTTGAAATAGCAAATTGGAAGCACTAGTACTGAAAACTTGCAGTTCAGGGCAGTTAAGTATCTTGAGTAAGGTCTCCAAATAACCGTCTGTTTTGCGTTACCATGGCAGCACTTCCGTTCACTGAGCCCGTTCACAAACTGTCAGTAACAAAATAAAATTATGTATTTGCTAATCTATGTTTTAGAGTCTCTTATTTTTAAATCTAAGTCTCAGTTAAAAACTATGCCTCTTTATTAAGTTGTGCTTAGATGATAGAACAAAAATAATAAAGAGTTTAAGAAATATTGTTTTAAAGTGAATATGACTATTACAAGACATGTTTTTTTGTGCAGTGGAAACAGGAAATGTGCATTCTCTCATGTACTATTTTGCATTTTGAAACTCTAAGGCTTTTGGACATATTTGGTAAAGAACCACAGAAGGTTTTGAAGAAATAAGGAATATACTAAGAATTGAACTTTAAGATTTATCTTAATGGAAGTTGTAAAGAACATTGGGAGAAGAAACAGTGCTCACTATTCCTGAAATGTTTTTATGTACCTGCACTGTACATTTTAATACTTCCCCCTCTTGACTACCTTGTTCAGTGGTTTTTAGAACCACTGAATTTAAAATGGCATTCATAATTCTTGCTCATAGTGTGAACTTTTAATGGTGGCTTGCATGACTTCATTTCTTGGGATTCAGCTATTGAAGCAAATCACCACCACGAAAATATACAGCCTGAAATTGTACTAAATCAGGCAAAACTTCTGATTTCACGTTCCCCAGCTAAAATCTCACATTAAATATTTTAGTCTGGCTTTTATAACAAAGTTTGAAAAACAGATTTTAAGACTTCAATGTTAATGTTCAAAACATAAAAACAAAACAAAAACACCTTGCCTAGCTTTTCTGATTTTAAAATTCATAAATAACAAGCCAAGATTTTTTAGGCCTATCTTTTGAGAGTGGTAACTATGGTATGGATGAGGGCAGGGAGCTAAGCAGCAACCATAGCAGGTGACTAGATATCTATATCAACCTGTAGTTTGACCTGGACCTTTGTCATCTTGCTTTCTTTTTCGAGATTATCATCTCCAGACAACTATTCATCAGAAAAAGTGCTTTTCAAGGTTGCCAAACCTAATGGAAGAAGTATAGCTTACTTGCCTTTTGCAGGTTGAAAGAGGAAAAAAAACAGTATTTTGAGGTACTGATTCAAGCAGTATTTTATTAAAAAAAATAAAAATGAAAACAAATCACAAGCACTCCCAATCTCACTTGAATCCATCACTTTTTGTCCAATATTTGTTTTTAATGACATAATGTTGACAGCTTGAAAATGGCCACAATAGAAATATTTATATCATGGAAATCGGCAAAAGTGATACCTTCACCCTCACCCAATTGTTAAATATTTACCAATACACCACTGTTCATTTATTTTTAATTCTAATCTTTTGGCTGCTACATGATGCTAATGAAGTTTTTTTTTTTTTCTTTTGGCTGTGAGATGCAGCATGTGGGATCTTAGTTCCCTGACCCATATCAGACCTGCACTCCCTGCAGTGGAAGTGTGGAGTCTTAACCACTAGACTGCCAGGGATATTCCCATTTTCAAATTTTTTCTTGCAACATTTGACATTGTTGCTCATTCACACTTAAATTTACCCTCATTGTCTTCCATTATACCGTACTTTTCCTAGACCCGTCTACTGAAAACCAATGCTGATGACTAGTTTCTTTTATATTTTGCCATAAGCATACATACAATAGGTCTAAAACTATAAAAGAATTAACTGATACAGTTCAAAAAATAAAATCTAACGATGCATGGTGGAAAGAATATATCCAAAATATTCCACACTTTCAGTCATCAGAAAGGAGTTTGACTGAGAGGGGAGTTCAGTTCAGTCGCTCAGTCGTGTCTGACTCTTTGCAACCCCATGAATCGCAGCACGCCAGGCCTCCCTGTCCATCACCAACTCCCGGAGTCCACCTAAACCCATGTCCATTGAGTCAGTGATGCCATCCAACCATCTCATCCTCTGTCGTCTCCTTCTCCTCCCGCCTTCAATCTTTCCCAGCATAAGGGTCTTTTCAAATGAGTCAGCTCTTCGCATCAGGTGGCCAAAGTACTGGAGTTTCAGCTTCAACATCAGTCCTTTCAATGAACACCCAGGACCGATCCCCTTTAGGATGGACTGGTTGGATTTCCTTGCAGTCCAAGGTACTCTCAAGAGTCTTCTCCAACACCACAGTGCAAAGGCATCAATTCTTCTGCATTCAGCCTTCTTTATAGTCCAACTCTCACATCTATACATGACCACTGGAAAAATAATAGCCTTGACTAGATGGACCTTTGTTGGCAAAGTAATGTCTCTGCTTTTTAATATGCTGTCTAGGTTGGTCATACCTTTACTTCCAAGGAGTAAGCCTCTTTTAATTTCATGGCTGCAATCATCATCTGCAGTGATTCTGGAGCCCAGAAAAATAAAGACTGACACTGTTTCCACTGTTTCCCCATCTATTTGCCATGAAGTGATGGGACCAGATGCCATCATCTTAGTTTTCTGAACGTTGAGCTTTAAGCCAACTTTTTCACTCTTCTCTTTCACTTTCATCAAGAGGCTCTTTAGTTCTTCTTCACTTTTTGCCATAAGGGTGGTGTCATCTACATATATGAGGTTATTGATATTTCTCCCGGCAATCTTGATTCCAGCTTGTGCTTCTTCCAGCCCAGTGTTTCTCATAATGTACTCTGCATATAAGTTAAATAAGCAAGGTGACAATATACAGCCTTGACGTACTCCTTTTCCTATTTGGAACCAGTCTGTTGTTCCATGTCCAGTTCTAACTGTTGCTTCCTGACCTGCATACAGGTTTCTCAAGAGGCAGGTCAGGTGGTCTGGTATTCCCATCTCTTTAAGAATTTTCCACAGTTTATTGTGATCCACACAGTCAAAGGCTTTGGCATGGTCAATAAAGCAGAAATAGATGTTTTTCTGGAACTCTCTTGGATTTTTGATGATCCAGTGGATGTTGGCAATTTGATCTCTGGTTCCCCTGCCTTTTCTAAAGCCAGCTTGAACATCTGGAAGTTCACGGTTCTTGTACTATTGAAGCCTGGCTTGGAGAATCTTGAGCATTACTTTACTAGCATGTGAGATGAGTGCAATTGTGCGGTAGTTTGAGCATTCTTTGGCATTGCCTTTCTTTGGGATTGGAATGAAAACTGACCTTTTCCAGTCTTGTGGCCACTGCTGAGTTTTCCAAATTTGCTGGCATATCGAGTGCAGCACTTTGACAGCATCATCTTTCAGGATTTAAAATAGCTCAACTGGAATTCCATCACCTCCACTAGCTTTGTTTGTAGTGATGCTTCCTAAGGCCTACTTGACTTCACATTCCAGGATGTATGGCTCTAGGTGAGTGATCACACCTTCGTGATTAACTGGGTCATGAAGATCTTTTTTGTACAGTTCTTCTGTGTACTCTTCCACCTCTTCTTAATATCTTCTGCTTCTGTTAGGTCCCTACTATTTCTGTCTTTATTGAGCCCATCTTTGCATGAAATGTTCCCTTGATATCTCTAATTTTCTTGAAGAGATCTCTAGTCTTTCCCATTCTATTGTTTTCCTCTATTTCTTTGCATTGATCAGTGAGGAAGGCTTTCTTATCTCTCCCTGCTATTCTTTGGAACTCTGCATTCAAATGCGTGTATCTTTCCTTTTCTCCTTTGCCTTTAGCTTCTCGTCTTTTCACAGCTATTTGTAAGGCCTCCTCAGATAGCCATTTTGCTTTTTTACATTTCTTTTTCTTGGGAATGGTCTTGATTTCTATCTCCTGTACAATGTCAGGAACCCCTGTCCATAGGTACTCTATGAGATCTAGTCCCTTACATCTATTTCTCACTTCCACTGTATAGTCATAAGGGATTTGATTTAGGTCATACCTGAATGGTCTAGTGGTTTTCTCCACTTTCTTCAATTTCAGTCTGAATTTGGCAATAAGAAGTTCATGATCTGAGCCACAGTCAGCTCCCGGTCTTGTTCTTGCTGACTGTATAGAGCTTCTCCATCTTTGGCTGCAAAGAATATCATCAATCTGATTTCAGTGTTGACCATCTGGTGATGTCCATGTGTAGGGTCTTCTCTTGTGTTGCTGGAAGAAGGTGTTTGCTATGACCAGTGCATTCTCTTGGCAAAACTCTATTAGCCTTTGCCCTGCTTCAGTCTGTACTCCAAGGCCAAATCTGCCTGTTACTTCAGGTGTTTCTTGACTTCCTACTTTTGCATTCCAGTCCCCTATAATGAAAAGGACATCTTTTTTGGGTGTTAGTTCTAGAAGGTCTTATAGGTCTTCACAGAACTCTTCAACTTCAGCTTCTTCAGCGTTACAGGTCAGGGCACAGACTTAGATTACTGTGATATTGAATGGTTTGCCTTGGAAACAAACAGAGATCATTCTGTCGTTTTTGAGATTGCATCCAAGTACTATCTGCTTCCAAAATGGCTTACTCATATGTATACTGAGTCTGATTTCCTGCCATATGGGTCTTTCCATAGGGCTGTTTAAATGTCCTTATGATACAGCAGCTGACTTCCCATACAGCTAACTGGCCAAGAACCCAAGATGGAAGCCATGTCTTTTATGACCTGGATTCAAAAGGCACACTCCATTTCCACAATATCCTCTTGGTTACACAAACCAGCCAAATTCAGTAATGAAGGGGGACTCTACAAGGGCACAAATACTGGAAGGCAGGGCTCATTTGGGGGCCATCTTGGAGGCTAGCTATAACAGACCGATCCTTAAAAATTGCTGAGGCTTTTTAATGGCCAAGCACATAGCTGGCCTTCATAAATATTCCATGCGTAGTAAAGAATGTGTTAAATAGCAATTTATTACATAGCAATAGATAACTAATACAATCTCCTTTAATCGTAAGATTAATCTCCTTTAATCTCCTTTAATTGTAATGATGTATTCAAATGCCTTGCTACCCAGGGTGTCTCATGGATTAGAGGCACCAGGATCACCTCAGAGCCCATTAGAAATTAGAAAGCCTCAGTCTCCATCCTAGATTTGCTGAAGAAGAATCTGTATTTTAACAAGATTCCCAGATGATCAGTAGATACTTTCAAGTCTGAACAGCACTGTCCTATGAAACCCTTCAGTTATCTAAAGATTTAATTACTTGCTTTTTAAACTTTTATTCCAAATAAAAATCGGAGCTTTCTGCTACCACTTGGGTTATAGAAAACTACAAAAGAACAACACTCCTAGATTAACAAGAAAAAACCAAAATAATCTACAAAACCATAATTTTTTGCCTGAGAATTTAGGCTGCAAGAAGAATTGAATTTTGAGGTGTGACAGGTCCTGTGAGGAGGGCTGAAACATAAGAGCTATTTCACTTTTGGTAGAGCATGGAAAAAGTGGCAGTCACAATAAAAAGTAAGAAAACAAAATACTCAAGGGGACCTAAGGAAGACACCCTTGGAGATGGAGATAGATGTGTTGAGCTGACTATGGTCTGTGGTTGGAGCAAGGATATCAGGCAAAGCTCATTCATGCTCCAGGCGCTGAATGAGTATAAGGTAAGATCAGGTGTCACTCTAGGAGAGGCACTAAACCTGCCTAAACCCTGGACCAAGCAAATAAGAAGCAAAAGCTCTTTGCCACTGAGAGAGAGACAAAGTACCCTCCATCACCCCAGTCGCCAGCAAAAGACGGCTGCTGTTGAAAGAAAAGTACAAAACCCAGTTATCCTCACACTTTACTGATACTAGGCAATGTAGTACACATCATGTGGAGAAGGACAGGAAATTAGCTCATGCCCAAATGCTCCAAAGATACAAAGCAGGGATCTGCTGCCACTGGGAAATCGTCACTCACTTATACCCAGAACTTCCCACTGATATTAGGTAACATTTACTTACCATGATGGGAGTGGACAAGAAACTGTCCTGAATGCTGGAACAGTGCTGTTCAAAAGGAATTTATACAATGACAAAGTATCCTATATTTGTGCTCTCCAGTATACCAACCACTAGCCATATGGAGGTATCTGGCTATTGATAAATGCAGCTCTGGACTTCACTGGGTAGATGGGAGAGTCTGCTCATGGAAGAGACAGGGAAGTCCCACATTTGAGGCACAGGCATACAATAAGCCTGCCTGACACTAAAACTGGAGAAGAAACCAAGAAATCTATCCTGTTCACACCAAGAACCTTGCACCAAGTAACAAGGAAGAACAATCTATTGCTAAGGGAGGAGCAAGAGTACAGAGAGAAATATTTAACTCCCCTCCCTCTTCTAAGCTAAATGTGTCACAAACTGAAAGATAAAGGTGGAGCAGAAAAGCTAAGAAAAATCACCTAACATTCCAGGCCTCATACTAAGTACAAAGTATCAGTAGTCTCTCCATAGGAATGTAAAGACTATGGTATATATCAATGGTAACTATGACAACCACAAAACCCAAACCCAACTCAACTGTTAACTAGATTGACCAACACCTGTCCATACTAACAACCTGATAGAAGTAGAGGCGTATCTATTTCTTAATAGAAATCTTTACTTCAGTTTCTACCATTTTTTAACAAATAATGTCTGACATTTAATGCAAAATTATGTGACACACAAAAGCAGGAAACAAAACAATTAACAAAACCAGAGCCAGAGACGGCCCAAATATTGAAATTATCAGACAGACACTGTGACTATGATTAATATGTTTAACAGACCTAGTGGGAAATTTTTAGCAGAAAGATGGAGATTATTTTTTTTAAAGGAAAATGAAAATACTTTAAAAAACAATGAAGATGATTTTATTAGGCTAATCAGCAGAATGGATACAAGAAAGAATAAAACTGTACAAAGATCAATAGAAATTATCCAAACTGAAACAAAGAAAAAAGTGTAGGAAGAGGGACAGAGCAATCAAGAGGTGAGACAACAGGAAATGGTCTAACATATTTTCACTTGGAGCCCAGAAGTAGCTGGTGAATCACAAGAAATATTTGAAGAGATAATGAGGAAATAAGTTTCTAAGTTTAATGAATGACAACAAACCACAGATCCAAGATCGTCAGAAAAACCAAGGCAGGATAAAAATAAAGAAAACCACACTTAGGTACATCCTAGTCAAACTGCTAAAAAGTAATGATAAAGATAAAAATCTTGAGGACGGTAAGAAAAAAAGACTACAAACAGAAGAACAAAGATAAGAATGGCAACAGACTTCTCATCACAAACTATGCTACCCAGAAGACAAGAGAATAATGTCTTTAAAGTATTTAAATAGAAAACAAATAATGTAATGATAGATTTAAATCCAACCATATCAATTATAAGGCAGACACTATCATATTGAATAAATAAGAATATATAAATACAGCAACAAGAACATTACAGAAACTAAGAACAGAAAGTTGGGACATTAAAAAAACTAATTAATTATAACCGAACCACTTTTTTGTACACGTGAAACTAACACAACATTGTAAATTAACTATACTTCAATTTTTTAAAGTTAAAGAAAATAATAAACTCCTAATTTATACCTAATTTGTACCTTTAGTAGACTGAACATAATTCTGCTAGATTTATATCAATACTGAAGAAATTTTAAAACATCTAAGATGAAAGCAATTGGTGAATAAAATTAAGTTCAAGCTGAAGTACTCTGACTTGACTATTTTTTGTCTTCCTTTGACTTTCTAATATTTTAAGATCTCCATGTTATTTTCCCCCACCTCCCTAAATATAGCAACGTTCATAAACACTGACCTTGCCATGGCTTCTTTCCACTTTCTGAAAACATTTATTCAGGGACAGATTATGTCGAACAGAATTCTTCCAGCCAGTTGGTGCAGTTGCAAAATATGGGAAGCGGTTCAGAATCCAGCTATAAATTTCTTTGACTGGCAAACACTTATTTGGAGAGTGTTCAATAGCCATATAAATGAGAAGACTAAAGGAGTATGGGGGCTTTGAAGTTGCTGATTTTTTTTCTTGGTTCTGATAGCACGATGGTCCAAAGGATGGTACATCATCTCCTTCTATGTCATACAATGGACTAACAATTGGAAGACCTTCGCTTCCAAAGCTGAAGTTTGTTAGGAGATTAGTACTTTCGTGAAGCCAGTTCAAGTTTGTGAGTTCATCATCTGCTGACTCACTGTCCACTAGAGTGGCCTTTGGCCTGGCAGCATCAACAGCTTCAGGCAAGCTTCCCATTTTGTAAATCTGGCTTAATCCTGCAACCTTTTCAGCTCCTGGAGTTTCAGCTCTCTTTTCTGGAGTCATTCCAATTACTGGACCCATTTACTCTTACAGTTCTGCAACAAAAGAAACAATTATCAATCAATGTTATACTTAAGATTTATAAGCACATGGAAAAAGGAAACACAAATTTAAAAATCCCCAAATCAGAGAAATTTTACAATCAATATCCCATATAATATTTAAGTATAATATTTGCATGCTGCTGCTGCTGCTAAATCGCTTCAGTCGTGTTCGACTCTATGCGACCCCATAGATGGCAGCCCACCATGCTCCCCCATCCCTGGGATTCTCCAGGCAAGAACACTGGAGTGGGTTGCCATTTCCTTCTCCAATGCATGAAAGTGAAAAGTGAAAGTGAAGTCGCTCAGTCATGTCGGACTCTTAGCAACCCCATGGACTGTAGCCTACCAGGCTCCTCTGTCCATGGGATTTTCCAGGCAAGAGTACTGGAGTGGGGTGCCATTGCCTTCTCCATAATATTTGCATAACAAATGCTAAACGTTATAATACAAGGAACAGAACTTATTTCATGTTATTTGAAATGGCTATAAATAAAATGCCCCACTATAGCACAATATGCACAGGTGATATTAATAGTTGAATGTATTCTGAATACTTATTACAGTCCCTAGTCCATAGTAACTGCCTAATAAGTAATGTTTGCTATTACTAAAAATGAATAGATTACTTCTTTGAATTATAAAATTCTATAATCTATTCATCTATAATTTCACTATAATTACAGTGAAATTAACAGTCATACATATGGCTCAAAATAGATAATCAAATTTAAAATAAGCTCAAACAGTAATTCCATATGAACTCTTTCCTCAAATGATTATAATACTATAAAGAAATAATTTCTAATATTTTTATAGTATATCATACTAAAAAGACAGCATTTCTTAATCACTAAATTCATTACTAGCAAAATCATATTTACTACATGACTACAGTAAATATTAGTCCATTGTACGACACAGAAGGAGATGATGTAAATATTGTAAATTCCAGTATTTTTAACTGTTCCTTCTATATACTATCACATCAAGTACTGATGGTGAAAGGTTGACATTCTTAGTAAAGTTTGAACTGTCACTGTATTTTCAAGGGAAGGAAAAAAAGCTGTTTCTAAGCTATCCTTTTTTATTTCTATTCTCTCAATGATTTTTGTTTTGCTTCTGAAACATACTTCAATTCAAAAATCTTACTATGGAAGAATAACTGACCAAAAAGGAAAGTGGCAGAACTAATGTGCCATTTAATTCATTTTCAATGGTTCATCAAGGTTCCTCATTTCCGAATTCTGTGAAGAACCCTCTACATGTACTATTATTCTATTCAAATTTCTTATACTTATGTAAGTGAAATAAGAGAAGCAACCCCAGGATTTTATTTTATTTAAAACACAGCTGGCAGGTTTCTCTAAGAATTATGAAAACTGGTCAATGTTGGATATAAAACAATCTGGATTCTTGTAGCTATTAGATGTAGTCTCAGAATACCCAATTATCATTAGCATCCATCAGCTAATATTTGGGGTGTAAGTCATTTTACTCAATACTACATATTGTATCTCGAATGACTATCAATTAAAATGCATAAACTTTATTTACACTATTACTTAGTTCTACATACGGTCCTTTTTTCCCCCCACTGTGAATCCCGTAATAAGAGTCTTTTACTTTTGTACTCCTAATACATCATAACAAAACGCTGGGCATAAGCAGGCACTCAAATTATAATTTCAAACTTAAATGACCTTATAAGCAACAAATACCAAGTGCTGTGCTACCTGCTTTTAAAAGTTACTTTGTTTTTGAAACAAACCATTAATGCTAGAAAATATCCCTACTAGTTACAACAAGAAAACTGAAATCGCTGTCATGGAAGCCAAGTAAGTAAACTGCCTAATGTTCTAAAGCTAATAAAAAGTGAAGCCAAAATTACAAACTAGGCTGAGTTCAAGATTCAAGCTTTTTTGTCCATTTGAATACACTCAATTTCTTAAGGAACGTTCATTTTTAGGAACACTACTTAAAACAGATACTGTTGACAGTCTCATCAGAAACTAATTCAAATAGTTGCAAATCTGTATTCCTCTGAATCACAAGTTTAGAATGAAATCCCATTACTTTAAGATGCAAGACAATACTATGGCAGCAAATATGCCAAAGATTACATAAAGCATTGCTTGCTTGCTTACTTTGCCTCAGTTGTGTTCAACTCTTTGCCAGCCAGGACTGTAGCCCGCCAGGCTCCTCTGTCCATGGGATTCTCCAGGCAAGAATACTGGAGTGGGTTGCCATTTCCTTCTCCAGGGGATCTTCCCCACCCAGGGTCTGAACCTGCATCTCTTATGTCTCCTGCATTGGCAGGTCGGTTCTTTACCACTAGCGCCACATATAGCCAAGCAAAGTTAAAAAATCAAGTGGAAAGACGGACATCCTCTAGTAAGGTTTCAATTGTCATGAATTTTCAAGGAAAGAAAAAAAGCTGTTTTTAAACTATCCTTGACGGGTACTTTAGAACACCAAGTCCACCAAAATAAATAGGCAAATGATCTTTCCTTACAAATAAGTATATAAATAGCAAACATATGTATTAGAAAATATTCAACTTCACTGATCATTAAAAAATGCAAAACAAAACAAAAATGTGACATTAAGTATGATAATATACTTAGCATAGTGTCTGATAAACACAAATAATTGGTTACATTATACAAGTAACAACATCTTCTGTTGCCCAATATCAACGGTTTCATGCTAATGCTCAGTTGCTCACTGTTTGTGACCCCGTGGACTGGAGTCCACCATGCTCCTCTGCCCATGGGATTTTCAGGCAAGAATACTGGAGGGGGTTGCCACTTCCTTCTCCAGAGGATTTTTCCCCACCCAGGGATCAAATCTGCGTCTCCTGCATTGGCAAGCGGATTCTTTACCGCTGAGCCACCTGGGAAGCCCTATCACCAGTTTAAAAAATTTATAATACGCAATTTGGGGCAAGGACCTGGGGCCATTTTAAAAAACAAGATGGCAAAATGCACCAAGCATCATTAAAAATATCGTATTTCTTGATTCAATGCTTCCACTTATGAGTCACTCCAGTGAAATAATCCTAAGTCAGAGAAAATATTCTCTCCTTATCTTTTACACACACACAAACACACACACACAGATTTTTATCCAGGAATTATGAAAAAGAGAAAAACTATAAAGTTTATATATCTTATTATAGAGAAACAGTTAAGTAAACGAAAGCATATCTATTTAATCTAATATTTAGTAGTCATTAAAAATGAAGATTGTGAAGTAAAAATTGAAGATTGTGAAGTAAACAAAAAAGCTTACTAAAAACTGTCAAAAAAAAAGTAGGAAATATACAAGAAGCTAACAGTGGTTTATATAATAACTTGGTAATTTTTTTGTTATATTTTCCAGTGTTTCTTTAAGATGTTTATTACTTTTATAGTTTAAAATTAAAACTATATACTCAAGGCAGAAAAGGTTGTGTTAGATATTTTTAGTTGTATTTCCATTTCACACAAAACAAAATCACAAAACAGTCAAAGACTGATCAAAGGCCTCTAGTCAAAAACAGAAGCAAAGCAAAAACAATACCCAACTGTGGATGTGACTGGTGATAGACGCAAAGTCCGATGCTGTAAAGAGCAATATTGCATAGGAACCTGGAATGATAGGTCCATGAATCAAGGCAAACTGGAAGTGGTCAAACAGGAGATGGCAAGAGTGAATGTTGACATTCTAGGAATCAGTGAGCTAAGATGGACTGGAATGGGTGAATTTAACTCAGATGACCATTATATCTACTACTGTGGGCAAGAATCCCTTAGAAGAAACAGAGTAGCCATCATGGTCAACAAAAGAGTCCAAAATGCAGTGCTTGGATGCAATCTCAAAAACGACAGAATGATCTCTGTTCGTTTCCAAGGCAAACCATTCAATATCACGGTAATCCAAGTCTATGCCCCGACCAGTAACGCTGAAGAAGCTGAAGTTGAACGGCTCTATGAAGACCTACAAGACCTTCTAGAACTAACACCCAAAAAAGATGTCCTTTTCATTATAGGGGACTGGAATGCAAAAGTAGGAAGTCAAGAAACACCTGGCGTAACAGGCAAGTTTGGCCTTGGAGTACAGAATGAAGTAGGGCAAAGGCTAATAGAGTTTTGCCATGAGAACGCACTGGTAATAGCAAACACCCTATTCCAACAACACAAGAGAAGACTCTACACGTGGACATCACCAGATGGTCAACACTGAAATCAGATTGATTATATTCTTTGCAGCCAAAGATGGAGAAGCTCTATACAGTCAGCAAAAACAAGACCAGGAGCAGACTGTGGCTCAGATCATGAACTGCTTATTGCCAAATTCAAACTTAAATTGAAGAAAGTAGGGAAAACCACTAGACCATTCAGGTATGACCTAGATCAAATCCCTTATGAGTATACAGTGGAAGTGACAAATAGATTTAAGGGACTAGACCTGATAGACAGAGTGCCTGATGAACTATGGACAGAGGTTCGTGACATTGTACAGGAGACAGGGATCAAGAAAATCCCCATGGAAAAGAAATGCAAAAAAGCAAAATGGCTGTCTGAGGAGGCCTTACAGATAGCTGGGAAGAGAAGAGAAGCGAAAAGCAAAGGAGAAAAGGAAAGATATTCTCATCTGAATGCAGAGTTCCAAAGAATAGCAAGGAGAGATAAGAAAGCCTTCCTCAGCGATCAGTGCAAACAAATAGAGGAAAACAACAGATTGGGAAAGACTAGAGACCTCTTCAAGAAAATTAGAGACACCAAAGGAACATTTCATGCAAAGATAGGCTCGATAAAGGACAGAAATGGTATGGACCTAACAGAAGCAGAAGATATTAAGAAGAGGTGGCAAGAATACACAGAAGAACTGTACAAAAAAGATCTTCACGACCCAGATAATCACGATGGTGTGATCACTCATCTAGAGCCAGACATCCTGGAATGTGAAGTCAAGTGGGCCTTAGAAAGCATCAGTACGAACAAAGCTAGTGGAGGTGATGGAATTCCAGTTGAGCTATTTCAAATCCTCAAAGGTGATGCTATGAAAGTGCTACACTCGATATGCCAGCAAATTTGGAAAACTCAGCAGCGGCCAAAGGACTGGAAAAGGTCAGTTTTCGTTCCAATCCCAAAGAAAGGCAATGCCAAAGAATGCTCAAACTACCGCACAATTGCACTCATCTCACATGCTAGTAAAGTAATGCTCAAAATTCTCCAAGCCAGGCTTCAGCAATACGTGAACCGTGAACTTCCAGATGTTGAAGCTGGTTTTAGAAAAGGCAGAGGAACCAGAGATCAAATTGTCAATATCCGCTGGATCATCGAAAAAGCAAGAGAGTTCCGGAAAAACATCTATTTCTGCTTTATTGACTATGCCAAAGCCTTTGACTGTGTGGATCACAATAAATTGTGGAAAATTCTGAAAGAGATGGGAATACCAGACCATCTGACCTGTCTCTTGAGAAACCTGTATGATGCAGGTCAGGAAGCAACAGTTAGAACTGGACATGGAACAACAGACTGGTTCCAAATAGGAAAAGGAGTACGTCAAGGCTGTATATTGTCACCCTGCTTATTTAACTTATATGCAGAGTACATCATGAGAAACGCTGGGCTGGAAGAAGCACAAGCTGGAATCAAGATTGCCGGGAGAAATATCAATAACCTCAGATATGCGGATGACACCACCCTTATTGCAGAAAGTGAAGAAGAACTAAAGAGCCTCTTGATGAAGGTGAAAGAGGAGAGTGAAAAAGTTGGCTTAAAGCTCAACATTCAGAAAACCAAGATCATGGCATCTGGTCCCATCACTCCATGGGAAATAGATGGGGAAACAGTGGAAACAGTGTCAGACTTTACTTTTTTGGGCTCCAGAATCACTGCTGATGGTGACTGCAGCCATGAAATTAAAAGACGCTTACTCCTTGGAAGGAAGCTTATGGCCAACCTAGATAGCATATTTAAAAGCAGAGACATTACTTTGCCAACAAAAGTCTGTCTAGTCAAGGCTATGGTTTTTCCAGTGGTCATGTATGGATGTGAGAGTTGGATGGTGAAGAAAGCTGAGCACCGCAGAATTGATGCTTTTGAACTGTGGTGTTGGAGAAGACTCTTGAGAGTCCCTTGGACTGCAAGGAGATCCAATCAATCCATCCTAAAAGAGATCAATCCTGGGTGTTCATTGGAAGGTCTGATGTTGAAGCTGAAGCTCCAATACTTTGGCCACCTCATGCGAAGGGTTGACTCATTGGAAAAGACCCTAATGCTGGGTAGGATTGGGGGCGGGAGGAGAAGGGGACAACAGAGGATGAGGTGGTTGGATGGCATCACCGACTCGATGAACATGGGTTTGGGTAGACTCCGGGAGTTGGTGATGGACAGAGAGGCCTGGCGTGCTGCAATTCATGGGGTCGCAGAGAGTCGGACACGACTGAGCGACTGAACTGAACTGAACCTCTCATATTTTTAGTACAGTTCACTTTGTTACTAAGCTTTTCGGTAACACAAATTAGCTCACTGGTATGGAGAAGGCAATGGCACCCCACTCCAGTACTCTTGCCTGGAAAATCCCATGGACAGAGGAGCCTGGTGGGCTACAGTCCATGGGGTCGCCAAGAGTCAGACAGGACTGAGCGACTTCACTTTCACTTTTCCCTTTCATGACTGGAGAAGGCAATGGCAACCCACTCCAGTGTTCTTGCCTGGAGAATCCCAGGGACGGCAGAGCCTGGTGGGCTGCCGTCTATGGGGTCGCACAGAGTCTAACACGACTGGAGCGACTTAGCAGCAGCAGCAGTATGTAGGGGAAAGATTTTAGTACAGTGTGAAAGTCACATAGGTTTGTACATGATTTTTCTCAGCCTATGTCTTTATACTACTAAGTAATAAAAGTTAAACCTAAAATAAGCTAAGATAGTGGAAAGCAGTAAGCTGCTGATAATACACCACTGTACGCAATTCTCATTCAACCCATTTTCCTCCTCTTGGCACAGCTTGGCCACATGCATTTTCTAGAAAATACTTAATGAAATCTCCTCTCCAGATCTTTATGCATTTTCCTGTCTCCATAACCCTGTAGCTTCAACCTTTCCTTGCACACCCTTCAATCAGGCTATCTTTGTCTTTTTTTTTTTTTAAACCTCAGGTTGACTGTAATATTTCTTTACTTGTAATAGATTTAATCTATCTTTTAAAATATTCTAGCATTCTTATTAAGATTTACTTCTGTTAGT
Source organism: Giraffa tippelskirchi (assembly GCF_054371585.1). Classification (NCBI taxonomy): domain Eukaryota; kingdom Metazoa; phylum Chordata; class Mammalia; order Artiodactyla; family Giraffidae; genus Giraffa; species Giraffa tippelskirchi. The sequence goes on from NC_137278.1 coordinate 71,726,411, forward strand.
GTTCTGGTTACAAAGCTTTGCAAGTTTTGGGTGTGATCCATTACCTATGCACAATTTCAGTGTTTTCAGAAATATATAATATATAATACTGTAACAGAAGGTCTATATATTTTACACCAAAATCAAGAAAACTTTTAGTTTTAAGTTTTTATGAAACTACTTCTTAAAATGAACTGAAAATATTCAGTAGCAGATAATAATATGCATAGAAATTTGATTCATAAAGCAAAATAAGTACAAAAATATAAGGAAATCTGGACTAGTGATGTAATACTTCCTTTTAGTAATCTTTTAAGAACAGTACTTCAATCAACCAAATATAATTGTTACACATAATAAATGTAACTCAAAATAGGCAGTTAAGCCTAGAAAATGTGAGATTTGAAAAATATATCCTAGGCTTCCCTGGTGGCTCAGGGAAAGAGTGGTTAACAGTCTACATGCCAGTGCAGGCGACAGGGGTTTGATCCCTGATCTGGGAGGATCCCACATGTCATGGAGCAACTTAAGCCCATGTGCCAAAACTATTGAGCCTGTGCTCTCGAGTCTTGGAGCTGCCAACTACTGAGCCCATGTGCTGCAGCTACTGAATGAAGCCTGCATGCCCTGCAGCCCACGCTCAGCAACAAGAGAAGCCTCTGCAATGAGAAGCCTGCCTGCCTGCACATCACACTAGAGTAGAACTGTTTGCCAAAACTAGAGAAACCCTGAGTGCAGCAATGAAGAAGCTGCACAGTCAAAAAGAAAAAGAGAAAAGAAAAATGTATCCTAATTTATTAGGTGTGTAACTAACATAACTCAAATAATGAATACATTCATTATAACCCAATTTCTAAAACCAAGACACTGCTACAAAAAAAAAAAAGGAAGTAAATGTACAAGACAATTTAGCAAAATACACATTTGTGACTCTAATCCCAGTATTATTTGAGCCCTTGCCTAGAGTTTCACTGTGTAACGGCCATGGCAGTATCTTGAGAAGAGGGCTCAGTGCACCATATTTTTTTCACAACTATGCAGCTCATGCATCTCTAAAGGTGTCCAACAGAGAACTGCATGTCTGCATATCATGTTCAATGATACAGTGATACTCAACCTCAGGGCAAGAAAAATAAGATTTCATATTGTAATTCTTACATCACATCTCAAAATGTTAGAGGAGAGCACTTTTGCTTAGGCTTGTATTATTAATAATACTGGTCTGAAAGGAAATGCTTGACAGAGAATAAATAAGAGAAACTGAGGCAGTGAATTTTCAGTGTTACACGGTGCTGAATTAAAGGTATTAGAGATCACATTGAGAGCTTTTTTTTTTTTGCCCAAAGTAACTAAAAAACCTCCTAAACATACAGTGTTGTTTAAAACCACATAGATTTTATGACTTAATCTGTTCACATTTTAATTAATTGTATCAAAGACTAAGCAAATGAAAATTTTTTCCTTTATAGTTAGAATCCTTGAATATTATATTACTTAGCCCTCTAAGTTTTTCACACATCTTACAAAGTTGAGTCGTACTGAAGCTTGTTTTCCCTTCCACCAAATTCATTAACATTACTGCAGTAGTAATTCATTTGTTTTTTTACAGATGACTTACATTCTACTTTATGAATATACCACAGTTTATTACACTCTTTAGACATTCATTTCTGTTTATGTTTGGGGCTATTATAAGCAGTATTGCTATCGACATCCTTGTTTATATCCCTTGGAACACAACTGTAAACAAGTTTTCTGAAATTCTAAAAGCACAATACACGTGAAGCAGCAGAGTTACTGGGTCAGAGTATTCTTTTCTTCAACTTTAACTGCTAATGACAGATCACTACCAGGAATGTCCAAGTGTAATGTTTGCTCCATGAACTCATCAAACACATTTTTTTGCCAACCTGATGACTGTGAAATTGTATCTCCTTGTAGTATAACTTGCATCTCCCCTATTATTGATGGAGTTGACTATCTCTTCATGTAAAAAAGAAACCTAGAAGGCAAATGTGTATGTGTGTGTGTGTATATATATATATAATTTTTTGTGTGTGTGCCACTTAGACTCCTTTTTCTATTAAGTGTCTACTGAAGCCATTTGTATTGTTTGGATACTAATTTTTATATGTAATGCAAATATCTTTCCCTATTTAGATGGCTCTTTATTAGTTGCCTATTAATGAAAAAGTTCTCAACTTTAATAGGGTGAATTAACCCTTTTCTTTATGGTTACTATAGTTTGTTTCTCATTTAAGAATTTCTTCTGTATACAAAATTCATAGGAGTTTTATCCCATACTGTCTTCTATATGTATTATAGCTTTTACCTTTCACATTTAAGTCTTCAATTCCCCCCCAAAATGTATGGACGTATTTTTTAAAATTCAATTTCATCTTTTACATATGAATACACAATTGTTCCAGCATCATTTACTAAAAATTTGTCCTTTCTGTTGGGAGAACCAATCCATCATTGGCTCTTAGCACTCTAACATTCTCACCAGGTATGCCAAGAATGAAAGACCTTTATGTGGCCCATTTCTCAGGATTGTGTTTGCCACACACAAAATTGAGGAATGACTGAACACTTTCTAGAGAAAGCGCAGCAAGAGTTCCATTAACATTTTCTTTTTCATACGTAAGTTATTTAAGGTGAAATTTGTCATTTTTTCCTGGTGGTTCTATTAATATATGTTTTATTTGTGGTTTTGATTATTAGTTGCATACAAATTTAAAACTTCCATATATTCATGGAGAAATGAAACATATACTATTGTGTATCAACTCTTTTATCTCTAGTAATTCTACTTGCCTTAAAAGTCTATTTCAAATGATATCCCAGTTATCATTTCATTAATATTTGCCTGGCATATCTTTTTCCATCAGTTTACCTACAACATGTTTTCCTTTTGTTTCTTTGCTGTTTAGTTGCTAAGTCATGTCCAACTCTTTGCGACCCCACAGACTGTAGCCCACCAGGCTCCTCTGTCCGTGGGACTCTCCAGGCAAGAATACTGGAGTGGGTTGCCATTTCCTTCTTCACTGTTTCTTTGTGGTCTGTACTAAATCCCATATAGCTAAACATTTTAAAATACAAGGCACTGATATAATTGGATTTACTTGTATCACCTTACTTGTTATTGCACTCTGTTTCCTTCTCTCTTATCTTGCTTGCCTTCTTTGGGATTATTTTTTTCTGGTTCCACCTTTTCATCATCTACTAGTTTGGAAGTTATGTATTTCTATTACTTAAATGTTACTTAAAAATTTTTACCACACATACTTATCAAAATCCAAAGTTACTTTTAATCTTCTCCAGAGTAATAAAATGATCTTTTGAATACTAGCTCAAATCACCTCCTCCCAGTTTATAAAATAACTGGCATTTAGTAAATAACTAAAATAACTGCTATTTTAGTTCTAGCTTTTTTTAACCCCTGAAGACACTATTATTATTGTCTATACAAGTTTTGAACACAATGGAATATTACTCAGCCATTAAAAAAAATACATTTGAATCGGTTCTATTGAGACGGATGAAACTGGAGCCCATTATACAGAGTGAAATAAGCCAGAAAGAAAAACACCAATACAGTATACTAATGCATATACATGGAATTTGAAAGATGGTAACGATAACCCTATATGCAAGACGGAATAAGAGACACAGATGCATAGAACAGTCTTATGGACTCTGAGGGAGAAGGTGAGGGTGGGACGTTCTGGGAGAATAGCATTGAAACATGTATATTATCATATGTGAAACAGAACACCATTCCATGTTCGATGCGTGAGACAGATGCTCAGGACTGGGGCAATGGGATGACCCAGAGGGATGGGATGGGAAGGGAGGTGGGAGGGGGGTCCAGGAGGGGGAACACATGTAAGCCCATGGCTGATTCATGTCAATGTATGGCAAAAACTACTACCATATTGTAAAGTAATTAGCCCCCAACTAAAATAAATAAATTTATTTTAAAATAAATAAATAAATAAATAAAACTAATAAATAGGAAAAAAAAGAAAATTAAGTTACACTTTATTAACATACACTTACCACTGTTCTTTGATCATCATTCCTTCCTGAATCTCAGACTTTCAATGACCATTTTCCTTCTATTTAAAATGGTCTGCTAGGGAGGTGGGGGAGGGATGGCATGCGAGTTTGGAGTTAGCAGATACAAATGATTACATACAGAATGGATAAACAAGGTCCTATTGTATCGCACAGGCAACTATATTCAATATTTTGTGATAAACCATAATGGAAAAGAATATATATATATGTACACCTGAATCACTTTGCTAAAAAGCAGAAATTAACACACTGTGAATCAATCATATTTCAATCTAAAAAAAAAAAGCGGTCTGTTAGTGAACTTTCAAATTTCTCTGAGCATGTTTTTACTTGCCCTTGTTCTCAAGTTTTTTGTTTTTTTTTTTTAATTAGCTATAGAATTCTGGGTTGAACTAGAGTAGTTCAATGGCAACCCACTCCAGTATTCTTGCCTGGAGAATCCATGAACAGAGGAGCATGGTAGGCTACAATCCATGGGGTCACAAAGAATTGGAAATAACTGAGGGACTAACACTTTCACTTCAGTTTCAGAGTAGGTCAGTTACTAGATTTATTTTCACTGAGTTTATTATTTTCAGGGTCTCTCACAATAAACTATGGAAAATTCTTAAAGAGATGGGAATACCAGACCATCTGACCTGTCTCTTGAGAAACCTGTATGCAGGTCAGGAAGCAACGGTTAGAACTGGACATGGAACAACAGGCTGGTTCCAAATAGGGAAAGGAGTACATCAAGGCTGTATATTGTCACCCTGCTTATTTAACTTATATGCAGAGTACATCGTGAGAAACGCTGGGCTGGAAGAAACACAAGCTGGAATCAAGATTGCCAGGAGAAATATCAATAACCTCAGATATGCAGATAACACCACCCTTATGGCAGAAAGTGAAGAAGAATTAAAGAGCCTCTTGATGAAGGTGAAAGAGGAGAGTGAAAAAGTTGGCTTAAAGCTCAACATTCAGAAAACTAAGACCATGGCATCACTTCATGGGAAATAGATGGGGAAACAGTGAAACGGTGTCAGACTTTTACTTTTTTGGGCTCCAAAATCACTGCAGATGGTGATTGCAGCCATGAAATTAAAAGACGCTTACTCCTTGGAAGGAAGCTTATGGCCAACCTAGATAGCATATTTAAAAGCAGAGACATTACTTTGCCAACAAAAGTCTGTCTAGTCAAGGCTATGGTTTTTCCAGTGGTCGTGTATGGATGTGAGAGTTGGACGGTGAAGAAAGCTGAGCACCGCAGAATTGATGCTTTTGAACTGTGGTGTTGGAGAAGACTCTTGAGACTCCCTTGGACTGCAAGGAGATCCAATCAATCCATCCTAAAAGAGATCAATCCTGGGTGTTCATTGGAAGGTCTGATGTTGAAGCTGAAGCTCCAATACTTTGGCCACCTCATGCGAAGGGTTGACTCATTGGAAAAGACCCTAATGCTGGGTAGGATTGGGGGTGGGAGGAGAAGGGGACAACAGAGGATGAGATGGTTGGATGGCATCACCGACTCGATGAACATGGGTTTGGGTAGACTCCGGGAGTTGGTGATGGACAGAGAGGCCTGGCGTGCTGCAGTTCATGGGGTCGCAAAGAGTCGGACACGACTGAGCGACTGAACTGAACTGAACTGAACTACTCCTTGGAAGGAAGGTTATGACCAACCTAGATAGCATATTCAAAAGCAGAGACATTACTTTGCCAACAAAAGTCCGTCTAGTCAGGCTATGATTTTTCCAGTAGTCATGTATGGATGTGAGAGTTGGATGGTGAAGAAAGCTGAGCGCCGAAGAATTGATGTTTTTGAACTGTGGTGTTGGAGAAGACTCTTGAGAGTCCCTTGGACTGCAAGAAGATCCAACCAGTCCATCCTAAAGGAGATCAGTCCTGGGTGTTCACTGGAAGGACTGATGTTGAAGCTGAAACTCCAATACTTTGGCCACCTCATGCAAAGAGTTGACTCACTGGAAAAGACCCTAATGCTAGAAAGGATTGGCGGCAGGAGAAGAAGGGGACAACAGAGGATGAGATGGCTGGATGGCATCACCAACTCGATGGACACAGGTTTGGGTAAACTCCAGGAGTTGGTGATGGACAGGGAGGCCTGGGGTGCTGCGATTCATGGGGTCGCAAAGAGTCGGACACAACTGAGCGACTGAACTGAACTGATTTCCACTATTGCTATTGAAAACTGATAATCCTTTCAAAGTGCTCCATGTTTTCTCTTAAATATTTCCCCTTTATTAACCTCTTTTGTAATTTTCATTTTCTTGTTTCTCTGGATTTCTTCAGGTTTATCTTTCATTATATCATTTTTTTCTCCAATGGGGGAAAAAATTTGCTTTTATCTATCCTTTACATTCTAATTTCAGTTACTATATACTTCCATTTCTAGAACTTCTGATTCTTTTACAAAATGTTTGCTCTTTTCCTCATTGGACATATTAAATATACTTCTTTTATATTTTACATCTGATAATCCCAAGACATGATCTAATTGTAGGTCTGATTCTACAGATTCTCTTATATTATGCCCTATTTCCTTAGATGGTTTGTAAACTTTTATTTTAAGCATCTCATTTTTCATTAAAGCTTTACCAACAGGAATTGTTTCATGATTATGATTTGTGCTACTTCTGTCGGGCCCCTGGGAGTAGCAACAATCCAGGATCATTTAAAATTCTTAGCTTGTGGTCTAATGTGAATTCAGGCCGCAAACCAGTGTGAGGGCTGGTTTGTGGTAACAAATTTTCAGTAGAGATCTATTTTTCCTGTTCACAGCAATATTCTACAAAGATAACTTTCTTTGTTGGGAAAGAATTTCTAGATCACTCTTATACCTATAGTAAAGCGCTATTATTGGGGAAGACCTAAATGTTTTTACTTTGGCTGGCTCTGGGTTTTGATTCATGATCCCTGAGTCCCCACAAGGCCATGAAAACAGAAGCTCACTTGATTTGGTAAATACCTTCAAGGCAATAGCCAGCTTCAGTACTCAGCTTACCTCACTGTTGTTTCCAATTAATGTTCGGTTTAAATAGTCTTTACTTTTGTGCCTGAGCACTGATGCATTTGATCCAGCATTTTACGTGGTTTTCAGCAGAAAGGCTGGTCCAGGTACTTAGTTCGCCATGTCGCTGGAAACAGATGTTTACATTAGTTTCTGAAGGCAGTATCTCTGAAGTATATTATCCTGTATTTCAGAGCACTGGTTCTTAAGTTTCTTCTGCTTCCCTACATCTGGGAACTTTGACTTACTATCACTAAGAGTTGCTTGTAATGACAGTGACTGCCAGCTGGTAGTAGGTAGAAGACAGTTCCCTGGAGGTGAAAGGTAGTAATTAAAAGTCACGTGTACATGTTTTGTTCAAGAGGGTGCTTCTTCTCATCCCCTTAAAAATCATACTTTTTAAATATAAGAAAAATATTTTAACCCCTTAACTATGATTCAGGCTGGGGGCCCGTGATCCTCGCTGGGGCCCCCACTGGCATGTCTTGACTCAGTCTACCTTTGTGTCCTCTCCTCTCAAGACTCTCATAGTTGAGGCAGATCTAGAAGCCTTAGGAGTCAAAGGGAAAATGTGGTTCCAAGTGGAAGGTGAAGTTTAAGCCCCACTTCAATGTTTGTATTGTTTCCATGGCAGCAGGTCACAGAACACCAAAGCGAACAGGGGCCAAGAGATACACTCCAACCCTTTCATTTTACTGTGGAAGAAACAGCCTCAGAGCCAGTGATTTTGCCAAAACCATTTCCCGTGAGGCAGTGCATCCAGGACAACACCTGAGTTTTCTGAAGCCCACTCTCTCCATCCCAACCCTGCTCCACTTTCCTCTCACCTCTTCATCCAAGTGCCAAGCTATTTGGCACATAGCAAAAACACTCAAAGTGTTCAGAAATGCTTGGTGGCTTGCAAGAAAAATCATTAGCCTTCCCAACTCCACTTATGTTTGTATATCTCCTAGTTGCATATATGAAGGGCTTCTCCAGTGGCTCAGTGGTAAAGAATCCGCCTGCAATGCAGGAGCCACAGAAGATGCAGGTTCGATCCCTGGGTTGGGAGACACCCTGGATGAGGGCATGACAACCTACTCCAGTATTCTTGCCTGGAGAATCCCATGGACAGAGGAGTCTGGTGGGCTATAGTCCATAGGGTCGCAAAGAGTCGGACACAACTGAAGCGACTTAACACACACATGATTCAGGCTATTATAAACAAAGATTTGGCAAAGAATAATACTTACAGGGATTGTTCAAACACATAGGACTATTTGCCACTTTCTCAGTATTTCTGAATTAGTATGTGCCATAGATAAACTCTGGGGGACACAAGTTTTAAAAATTTCATTTTGTGCTTTCATTTCAAAAACAATATAAAGGAAAAAATCAAAGACTTAAAAATAAACTTACTTCAGAAACTAAAGTCAGTGATTCTAAAAATGGAATCTATAATTATTTTCTTTAAAAGAGAACCATGTATTATTCCAGTTACAAACACTTTTCACACTGAAAGGTCTCACATTTGCTATGCTT